>NW_028301596.1:20000000-25000000 GCF_987345545.1 Pholcus phalangioides | reverse complement strand
TTTACTCTCAAATTTTTCTTAATTATGCAGACAAATTAGTACCCACATATTTTATTGAAATATGCGTGAATTATTTCTTGTTATCGAAAGCAGTCTATACTTGTTTCAATAACTTTTCAATGTTATATTTTCATATTTAAGAACATTTTCATATTTTATCTTGACGTCCTATTCGAATAAGCAAGATTTACCATTTAGTATTTCGTGTATTTGTGTTTCCAAGATTTTATATTTCCTGATTAGTAATTCTCTGAAACTCGTGCTGAGGTAGTTCCAAATTAAAGTTTTCATCCTTTATGAGTTGTTTATTTGAAACTGAACCAGAGATTCAGGTTAGGAGATTGAGAGTAATTTTGGTGTTCAGTCAGAAGCGCATTTACGGTTTTGCCGCCTGTAAGCTATTCAAATTTCACCGCCCTTCTTCCACTCTAGTCTAATTTTCTCGACTACTCTATCCACGAATTTTCCATCCCATGTTATAGCCCCCCCCCCCTCTCCTGCAAGTACACCTTTATTAAAGTCACTCTTTTAAAGGTCCGTCCCACGAGAGTTTGCTAGGGGACGCTGGATAAGATAATTAAAGTTAAAGATAATAAAAGTCTTTGTCAGGATCCGCAGTCGTCTCGGGCCTTGGGGAAGCAATAATTTTTAAGGCTTTCAATACAAAGGCAGAGGAACGAGCGTCTTCCTTTGTGAATGACTGAACAAGTATGATTTACTTCACGCCGGCTGTTATTTTTGCGGTTTATGTCCGATAAAGACTTTTATTAATTTTAATTATCTTACCCAGCGTCCCCTAGCAAACTCTCGTGGGACGGACCTTTTAGTAATTTACATGTTTGCACCCTGTTTTGGTCACACACGTGTTTGACGCTGGTTTTGGTAATTGTTTCGTTACTTACACGCGCTCTAGACAATACCGTCTTAACGCATTCCCCGCGGGCGGGGCCTCAAATGCAGAGGGGCCTCTGGTTTAAAATTTTAAAAGTAAACGTGTCTCGCCAGGTAGGGGGCTCAGAAAAATTACTTTTTCCGAGGGCCTAGTATACGCTTCTGACGGCTGACTCTAGGCCACTCACTGAACTGGTCCCTCACTCTTCATGTCACTCATTTGATCATTCATATTCTTGCAAACCGGGTCGAACCTCGTCCGGCAATCGAGGGACCCGGGTTCGACTCCCGGTAGAGGCAGAGATGAGTTTTTTCCTTCCTTAAAAAATTAACATCTCAAATAATAAATATCTTCACAACATCCAGTCTTCTGTACATCTTGTATTAACAAGTGGAGAGCGACATTCATGTCAAATACTATTTTTGTCTCTTTTGCAGTTATGAAAGTCTGATGTACCTGTATAAAACTTATAAAACGCAATGCAAACATGTAAATATTTTTTGAATGAAAATTAAGGTTACATACTTTTTTTATACAGGTTTACTTCTTCACAGAGGATTCAATTTATTTATACAAGGATTTGTGTGTGTATGTGAAAAATTATGTATTATAAATAAGCACCAATTTTTTTGGATATATTTATCATATATTAGATATGAGGTATAATCCATATATTACATATCTAAGTTCATAGTTACATTTTCTGTTTGTGGTTTCTTGTAATATTTTAATACGTGAATCTTGCATCTAAATGCTTACATGAAAAAGGTAGAAGAAATACAAAAAAATGTGATTGTGATTCCAAGGAATTATTTTTATCACATTTGTTCCTAAGAAAA
This sequence comes from Pholcus phalangioides, assembly GCF_987345545.1. Taxonomy (NCBI): domain Eukaryota; kingdom Metazoa; phylum Arthropoda; class Arachnida; order Araneae; family Pholcidae; genus Pholcus; species Pholcus phalangioides. The sequence goes on along the minus strand of NW_028301596.1, from coordinate 24,998,269 downwards.
CATTTAAAAATATTTCAAAATACACATATTCTAAACATTGCACTATGCAGCAATTTTTGGAATACATAAACTAACCTTAAAATTAAATTTTAACCTGAAAGCAACACATTTTCTTTGAAAACAAAAAATTCCCCCCCCCAAAAAAAACCCCGGTTTTTTACAGGGGGGGGGGGGAATGGGTATCTACCCGAGAAGCAAATCTGACAACCCTGGCAGAGACTCATAGCCAAATCCACTCTATAATATAAAATCACAAACTTGAAAAGGGACTGTTTCTATGCAATGGAAATTAGTGACAATTTATGTTACAGAAGTTGGTTACGTTTTTGTTGTATGAAAATCTACTTTTTTCTGTTACGGAAATTGGTTACGATTTTGGGTCAAGTTTGAACATATTGGGAACTAGTTGGCCTATCCGGACCTAGTTTTAACCAGTCTTTCGATGAATCTTGTATTGACAAGTGGAGAGGACGTTTCTATATGCATATGGCCATCTGGTAGGCCTTTGTCATTCACGAGTTATTAGTTGATTAAAGGCGCCATCCATGTACGGTGCCTTTCAACATATATATATATATATATATATATATATATATACGCTCCAAGGTTGAAATACTCTATCTGCTTCCATAGCTTAGATGGTAGAGCACTCGTCAGGCAAGCGAGAGACCGGGGTTCGAGTCCCCATGGGGGAAGTGACGAATTTTCTTCCTTGTAATCATCTCCACAAATAACCAGTCTTTCGATGAATCGGGTAATGAATAGGCTATATTCTCGTGGCCCTGTAAGATTGATCTCCGGTAGAGGGTTGAGGAGAGAGAGAAACACTAATATATAGTATAGATATATCAGTGTTTATGCATAGCTGCCAACTTTTGAAAATGAAAATTCTGGAGATTTTCGCGCACACCCGTATTTTATGCTAAAACCACTCCCTAATAAATACAATAGGGATTTTTCCAAATAAAATAGGGATTTTCCAAACATAAAAGTTGAAGCGTAGGGAATAAAATCCCTACTTAAAAACTGAAGTCAAATTAAAATAGGGATTTTACACACATGGAAGTTAAACCCATGGGAATAAAATTCCTACGCAAAAAACAAGTGAAATTGGAGGTCAAAACTTCAATGATGTAAAAATAAATATTGTGTTCAATCAGAAACGATGTGAACAAACATTCTGCGCGAATGACCCCAAAATCATCGGAAGATGAAGGAAAACACCGTCAATTTTTGAAGAACACTGACTTTTTGTGACACTTGCTTGATGTTTTTTTTCACTTCACGACTGATGATTGCAGTCTTTCCATGACCGATGTTTATGTCCGTAACACAACTTGTACAAAAAGGAAAAGTCAGCCCTCTTCTGGAACGTTTGATGAAAGGAAATTCATCGGAATAAGTATCTTTAAAATTGATTAAATATGTTTTTGCTTATCATTATTCATGCTTTGTTATATCGCACGTACGTAACTTCAACAAAAGAAATTTTGACCACATGTGCATCACCAAAATCTTCAATTATTATCCAGGATTATTGGCTGCTAAGCCATTTCCCTGCACGATAAGACAAACAACTTTCTAGTTACCATCAGAGGGCTTGTAAAACTTCCTTAAAAAGGGAATTTCCCCATTTACGACGTGTGACGTCATTTCGAAAGGGAAAAAAAAGAGGCTTCATGCCCCACAAGAAATTCCTTAGGGATTGTTTTCATAAGCGGGGATTTTTTTAATGAAGTAGGGAATTTTTAGGGACAATTAGGGATTTTTGTGATTTTCGTAAAAATTCGGGAGATTTAAGAACATTTCGGGAGATCGAGCGATGAAGATAAAATTCGGGAGATTCCCGAAAAATTCGGGAGACTTGGCAGCTATGTTTATGTATAAAGCACACTGTAAATGTATAGAGCAATGAAATTTAAGCAGAAAAGAAAAAAAAATTTTTTTGAACATCAATAGTCAAAAAATTAGGAACAACTCTCACTCAAATTTGGACTCATCCATTCAGCACGCCTGCTGACACAATGAACCAGATTTGTTGGTAAAAAGCATTCTCCTGGTCAGAAGCACCAGCTAACATTGCAATTTTCTAGTTCATGAGGAAAACAAGAGATTTGAATGACTTTAAATGCAGCATGATTGTGGGCGCCAGAAGGGGCAGTTCCGTTATGTCGGAAGCTGCTAACCTTCTTGGCCCCTCTCATATAACAGTATCTGAGAGGTGGTGGTCTTCAAAAAATGGCAGCTAAGCCAAAAAACTAGAGTGAAAAGCAAAATAGTGGGCAGAAATCACTTGTGAACAAAAGAGGTGCCAGGCAACTGACACACATTGTGTGCAATAGACCTTCAATGCAACAAATTGCAGCATGTTACAACTCAGGATCATTGCAGAGCATATCTGTATGCTCTACAAGACAGATCTTAAAATGAATTGGGGTTTTAATAGCTGGCGAATAACAAGAGTCCTTTTTGATTTTGCAGCAAAACCAAAGAAAACAGCTTTTGTGGAATAAGGAACAAAAAAATTTGACACTTGATGAATGGAGAAGGTTCTCTGGTCTGACAAGTCACGATTTCTTCCCCATGACACTGATGGCAAGATCCGTGTGTGGCACAATCAGCACGAAGCTATGGATCGGGCAGGCCACATAACAACTGTTCAAGTGGGTGGTGGTGGAATCACTGTCTGGGGAGTGTTTTCCTGGTATACTCTTGGTTCCTTATTTCTTCTGAAAACATCTGTCAATGTGAGTGCCTACCTCCACATCGTTGCGAACCACACGCACCAGTTTATGGCCATAATACTTCCTGATGATGACTATTTCTAGCAGGACAATGCATCCTCCCATAAGGCTGGAATTACCTGATTTGTTTCAGGAACAGAATTCAGTTTCAACTGTTACGATTCAGTCACCTGATCTCAACCCGATTGAGCATTTGTGGGACAAGGTTGTATGGTCTGTTAAAAGCTAAGAAACACCACCTTCTTACGTGATGGAATTAAGAGCAAGATTATCTTATATATAAATGTGAAAGTATGTCTGTCTGTCTGTATGTATGTATGTTCTTTATACAAATCTACAGTTTTAGACCAATCGTCGCCAGATTTTGCATATATACCAAACAGGACTGGGATTGAACCGTAGGCTACTTTAAAAGTTCATCAGAGCTGGCCAAATGCCCCAAATGGGCGAAAAACTGTCTGGCAACAATGGTTTTGGGGCCTCAACAATCATTTTCGGAACGTTTATTTTGGTTACTGTGGTTCACAACAATGCGTTTCAGACGTGTGTATATATGCCTATACAATGGTTTGTCACACCATTAATTCTGTTATTATATAACAGTTTATTCCTTTATAACGGTTTGCAACTTTTCCAATCCTCCCAGTAATTGAAGAAAACCCGGGAAGAACGCTTTTTATTTCTGCTAGCCTATATACAGGGTATCCTTTAAGTGCTAATGCGGCCTTTATCTCATCAACAGCACATCGTAGAGATATAGTTTCAAGTTAAAAAATGCTTAAAAGGCGTTTGAATAATATTTGCTGCACAAGCTGGATGTCACTAATAACAGAGGACAACAACTACGACAAAAATGGCTGAAAATATGTTTACGTAATACTTAAATGGCCCCTGTCCCATTCACTTTAAAGCGATTACAGTTCCCGATTCGTTTAACTTTTGCCATGACAATCAACAAAGCGCAAGGCCAGTCGTTAACAGTGGCAGTTATCAACCTGCTTGAGCCCTGTATTTCTCACGGACAGCTTTTCGTCGCTTAACTGTTGCCATGACAATCAACAAAGCGCAAGGCCAGTCGTTAACAGTGGCAGTTATCAACCTGCTTGAGCCCTGTATTTCTCACGGACAGCTTTTCGTCGCCTGTTCGCGTGTTGGTAATCCCAAAAATTTGTGCATCTACTCACCAGACGGGAAAACAAAAAATATTGTGTATCCACAAGCGATTGCCTCAAGCTTTAAATTAAAATATTTAATAATAAAAGTTATTTTTTCTTTCTTGATGCAGAAATTTTTTTGATTAAGAAATAATTAATAAGCTATACGTATATAAATCTTTTACGGGACAGGCAATGTCGCCGCCGGGTATCAGCTAGTTAATTATAATTAAAAGCATTATTTGAATGATTGCTCCTCAACGGTTTCAGCAACATGTAGATTCCATGCCTAGAAAAATATCTGCCATCAAAGCAGGGGCGGATTTAGAGCTCGCTATTGGGTGGGGTGATTTTTCCCACATTGCTGTGGATCATGTGACCATATCTCCCGTATTTCCAGGGGTCCCGGTTTTCTCTGTCCCAACTTTATTGAAAAAAAAAAATGTCCCAGTTTTTCCCCATTTTTTAGTCGAAGTTCTCTGGAATTCGTTATTTAATCAAAAACATTGATACAATTTTCAACTGATTTATTGAATGCATTATTGTCATATTTACTTTTCTCTTGGGGAGGGTGAGTCTGTATCAAAGCCAGAGGAGGTCCCACATGATATTAGATAACAAGTAGCAGGGTGTTCTTAATGTTTTGGTTACTGGGTGTAGATTAGTTTTACAAATAGTACAGATAAGGGGCTGTTTTGAACAAAAGCATGAAATAAGGTGTGATAACAAAATGAAGTAAATTTTAACTTACATGGCGATATGTCTCTATATCTGTTTTTATTTATATTCTCTGCAAATTTAGCTGAACTCATAGTCATTCCAGGTTTCTTCCGGTACAATTGCTATAAAATACTTGCTTTCAATTTTCTTTAAAAATGTTTGTACATTGCAAAAATACATATAATATTGGAGAACTGGAAAAAAAATTCAAATCCACACAACAATCAAAAACACAAATCTGTCAAATCACCAGTCATCACCACGAGCTGAGGATTTTTTTTGCTAGTTGAGTGAAATGTGAAATTTGGCAGATTAGTGTTTAAGAACATACTACACTAACAAAAGTTTTGATCACTCTCTGGGAATTGTTCTCATACGTCATCTTGGATAAACTTCGATTTGAATAATTTGATGAAATTATTTTACAAGAGGACATTTTACATCAGGCCAGTAGCCAGAAATTTCGTTGGGGGGGGGGGGGGTGGGGACCAACATGATAGAAGAATATAGATTCGACAATTTTTTTCCCCTTTTTTCAGTCATGGCTATGGGCATCATGATAACTTTTTTTCACCTTCAACCTTAATTTGCACCAGCCCTTGCAGCAATCAGAGTTTATATTGAATTTGCAGACAATAATCTCTTTTATTCAACCCCCTTATCAGCTCGATGTCACATGGTTGTGTAATGTTGTCCTTATTCAGAAAAGATGGTTTGTCATACCAAAAAACGTTTTCTAACAGATTTTTTTTTTGTTCTACGTGCATAGAAATAAGCATTTACAGTTTTCTCCCCTAAAAACTTATTCAAATTTTATTTATGGTGTTTAGCTATTTTCTTCTTTCAGCAAACTGTTAGCTCAAATTAATAATAGCCATAATCAATATTTTAGCAATTGAAACATTCTTAAAATCACAATTTTACTTAAAAAGTACATATTCCCTATTAATCAGTTTAGACTATTACAAACTAGACAATATGAAATTCAATATCAATTAGTAAAACAATAGTACTAAAACAGTTTTTGTACATTGCACCTAAGAAATATAATATAAATCAAGCAATAAAATCAGAAAAATGCTCAAAGAATACAAATAACTAATAATTAAAAATTCATGTTTATAAGAAAGAGAACTACCATATATACTCATGAAAAAGTTTTTTGTTTGAAAATTTGTTCTTATATTAGGAGCATGGCCCCACAAAGGGGGGAGGGGCTGACAGAACTCTAGCCCTGGGGCCCAGGACAGTTCTCATCATTTTTTGCTTTTTCACGCTATAAATTAACTATAGGGGCTCGTGAAAAGTCTGACCACAGGGCCCGCAAAAGATACCAGCCTAGGGGCCCCGCTCCAGGATGTGGGGGCCACGATTAGGAGCAGGGACGCCGGAAGTCAGAAATGATTGGTGTTGCTCAAAGTATGGAAGTAATTTCTCTGTACAGGATGTTATATATTGCTACTTGGCTATTCTATTTACTGTTTGGTCCACTAACTATAGCTTTGCTATAGCTAATTTTGCTTTCACCCATCTCCGTTGCCTGTGCCTTACTATGCTCGCACGTTTTGCACTCGCTAATGATGTCCTGCAGTGTTGTTGTTGATCTACTCGTTTCTCCGACCAGTCTTTCTTGTAGTGCTTTGTCACTAAGTCTTTGGATGATCTTATCACGGAGCATTCTTTCCATCGACTGCCCGTAATTACATTCGACGACCGCGCATAGTAGCCGCGAATAATAGTCGGCAAATTTTTTGCCTTTTTCTTGTTTCATTTCAAGAAACTTGAAAGATGCATAAATCTCGTTCTGATAGTCAGAGAAATATTTGTCGAACTCATGAAGGATTTGTTCGAGCGATATCGCAGTGCTTGCCGCTGCGGGCACAATATCGAAGGATCGCAACTGCTTCAATTCCTCTCCACACACATGATGAAAAACAGCAGTTTTCGTAGTTTCTGCCTCCAAGCTGTATTCAAGCGCTTCTAAATAATACAAGAAATCTTCCTTCCAATACCTCCATGCTTTGGACGGGTTTGCTCCGGCATCGAATGGCTAGATGGTCGGCAGGCTGTTTGCCATCTTTTTCAGATCTTTGAATCTTAAATTCAAAAAAATGTATTTCTCTAACTGACACCATGTTATATATTGCTGCTTGGCTATTCACTGTTTGGTCCACTAACTATAGTGATGGACATAGATTGCTACAACCACTTAGCATGGCATCAAGAGCATGACTGCCTTTCTTTATTACCATCACCATCTTACAAGACAGGATGGTGCTGCCATCTACAAATGGTATTATTAAGTAGTAGACATATTACACAGGACATAATATTTAAACCTAACCATACGTCCCTTTTTTCAAGTAGTGTCCCATTTTTTTCGAATCTACACGTATTTGACTTTAGCGATGACCCGTTCTTCAACCTACTTTTGTAGTGGTAAGATTTTTACTGCAGTAAAATGTAACAAAACTATGCTGGAGGGGGTATAGGGGTCCCGTGTCTGCCCCAAGACCAGTGCTATCTTAATCCATGGGCCCACTGGGCACTGCCAGGGGGCCTCAAGAGAATGCGGGCCTCACAAAAATGAGAACCAGTTAAAATTTTCGAGAATTTGCCCAATGGGATCTCAGAAAAATTGCTTAGCCCTGGGACCCATGATGCTCTAAAGACAGCCCTGCCCAAGACAATCAAAAATTAAAATTATTATTTTTTGAATAAATTAAAATATTGAAAAAAAAATACCTTTACGCATGCTATATTTTTCAATTTCTGTTAAAATGTTTTTTGATGGCAATGAATTCAAAATGTCTCTGGGACAGATATCCAGTCCCCCCTCATAATATTCACATAAAACTGTGAAATTCTATTATAAACAGATGAAGTGGTGGAAAATGGGTTTAATCATCAATCAATGATGGTTTTGATAATCAATTCTTTAAAACCATACGAATGCATATTCTGAAATCGAATAGTTCTGTGGCATGTATTTTATAGTTTTTAATCAATAATTTTGGATGATGATTTTAGTTGAATTCGCGTTTCAAGTTCTCCGATAATTTAAATTGACAACCATCACCACACAGTAACGTTGCGGATCATTTGAGTACAATGCTTCAGAATATTGGGGAAGCTTACATTGAAAACAGAAAGTGATGCGGCATCTTGCAAAGTTTTCAGAAGAGACTGTTAAACTGCTCTGGGAAGCCGCGGATAAGCATTGATTAGGAAAAGAGGTGCAGCGGTGGAAAAAGTTTCAGAGCTCTGACATAATATAAGTATATAAGAGGCCCTCACACATCCTCCAACTCTGCCTGCGCTAGGATCTCTGACGGGCCACCAGGCCAAGTGATTTTTCTGAGGCCCTATTACGTAAATTATCAAAAGTTTCAACCAGATCTGATTTTTGTGAGGCTCCTCTTCTCTTATACCCCCAAGCCGTGCATAGGTGGGCCCATTCTTTTGACGGCACTCCCACCCGTCAGCAAAACTCTGACCCCTCCTTGTCAGCAAAATTTTGTCAGTACCGCCCCCTACCTCCTAACGCATATTGTTGGGATCAGGAACGTACGCAGGAGGGGGCATAGGGGGTTCATGCGCCCCCCCCAGACTAAAAAATATCTTTTAATGTAAAAACATTTAAAAAAAATTAAATTTCGAAAGAAAATGCCTTTATATGTCATTATAATTGATTTCTGTTATTTGAATGTTATTTGAAGGAGAGGAACTCAAAATTTACCTTTCAGAAATCGATTGCGACCCACCCTTTAAGCCATATATGGTAAACCCTGGACCCCCGGACCAAGTGTGGGCCTGAAGTGGTTTGCCCCCCTCGAACCCAATTTTGTGAAAATGAACTAAGCGGCACATTTACAGATCGCTTAAATAACCCATGGCACAATCCCAGTACATTTAAATGGCCCCCGGTGCGGTTCTACATCACTCAAGTTACCCGCGGAACATTCACAGATTACTCAAGCGATCCGTGGCATAATGATGGATCATTTGACCAGTTCCAGAGCACTTAGGGATCCATGAAACATTTAGAGATCGCTGAAGAGGCTCTGTAAGGAATTTATCATTAGGGAGAATGTTAGTTCAGGTGCTCACAATCTATCCAAAGGTTTTTTTGTTTTTGACAGACCGAGTAAGATACCACTAAATATTTCATATTTTCATAAAGGGTGGTTGGTGACGTAAGCATTATCCAAACCCCCGCTCCCCCCCAAAAGTCAGCAAATCGGGACCCCCCCCCCCCATCGATGCTGACGTAATACTTGTATGACCACTTACCTAAGGGGCCCGGTGCGTCTCAATAGTTTTGGACACGAAAAATATTTGCCCGATTTTATATATTTAGGGGTAGGAATCACAAGAGCGTAGTGGGGGGGGGGGATTTGGGGGTCTGGTCATGTGAGATGTGAGAAAATGAGCGAAAAAAGGGGAAAAGATGGCCAAATCTATTGTTCTATCATTTTTGTCCCCCTCCCCCCCAAACAAAATTTCTGACTACGCCCCTGAGAAATCGGCATCCATTATTTCAAAATATACAAGAATGCTGTGAAATATTCATACAGAAAATGTTAAATACACAATTCAATAGATTAACACAAAAACTGGTAAAAATTCAGCACTGAAGGTAATTTTAAACTAATGACAGAAAATAAACCTGAAACTGATAAAAATTTTGGACTTGATGAATCAAAAATAATTGAAGGAAATAATTCCTGCACCAAAAACAATTCAGAATTTATGGGGAAAAAAATTTCAGGATTGTTGAAATAAATAATTCCAGAATTGATGAAACTTCAGAATTAATGCAAGAAGTTATTTCAGAATTCCTGAAAGTCTCCAATAGCTAACTGTGAGTGCGGGGGACCACAAAGCACGGTGTCCAGTGCGACTGCTCCTGTCGCACATTCCTAAGAGCGGCTCTCACTTTCACAGCGGAAATCACTTTTCCTCATTTCTCTTTGACAGCCTCAACTGTTTGTCAGTGAATATATGTTGTTTAAATTTTGTTGACTGGGCTATGCCCTCACATCCCGTTGGCTGGGATTTTTGGCGGCCCAAAGCAGAAGCGGATTTAAGGGCGGGTGCACCAGGCGCAAATCCTGGCCATGTAAGACCCAAACGTTACACTTTTTTCTAATTTAAGGGGTCCAGTATAGTATTTACTTTTGCGTACAGGGCCTCAACTGACTTTGATCGGCATCTGCTTCCGATGCAAAACTTTTCACTGGCTCTTCTGTAGTGAATTTACAGCTTGAAAAAAAACCCAAAAAATGTATGGTAATTGTCCCAGGCCCCAGAGCTGTTCCCATGTCGGCCCTACCCTTGTGAGGTCAAATGCCGAACTTGACAATACGGAAATTGGGCGTCGACATCTGCACAATAATTTTACAGAATTTAAGACTTGAATGTTATTGGCAACATTCCCAGTTTAACCAACAGCGGGTGGTTTTTCTACAGTTAATTACACAAAAAAAAAGAAAGGAAAAAATATCATTTAGATAAAAGCAAACTTACGTGGGGTAGAAGTATAGTTCATCAATGTGTCACTATGAAATCCTTTGAACTTTGAAAAAAAACAAATCTTAAGCTTTTTTTTTTTTTTTTTTGCTCACATAGGAGTGTTTCATTATTCCAATAGAGCAAATTTGTGATTACTACTATCTGGCATAAATAGTTCAATCTTACATGAACGGCGAGGAATGGTTCGATTCTCTACATGCAGCTGGTCATCCAACAGACATTGGTGTGTAATTTTTTTCCCCGCTCATAGGAAGCCCAGCCAGGGCCGCAACTAGGGGGGGAAGCACACGGGTTTCGTGCCCCGCTAGACCCGAGGGGGCGCAAATTTCATTCTGAAACCTCACCTTCAACATTACAAGGCGGCATCAAAATGCGCGCTTGCCCCGGGTGACCAAGTATATAGTTGTGGCCATGAGTTCAGCAATCCGTTGTAACATGGCCTCATTGGCGCTCGCCTAATCTTTACCCCTTATGTAATAGTAGTGCATGTGTTATGTTTTATTATTGAGTTTGGGTTATGTCTATCATATACTTTATGTTTATAATTATTTTCTGTCGACTAAATAAACTTTTTTACTTACAGACGTTTTCGGTACTGACATGCCACGAACTGTTTTAGGAAGAACAGAAACTAGTTTCTGAACTTGCCGCTTGGAATGCCGATGTCGATGGGGGCACATGTGCGTTACTCCTCATTTACATGCTTAGTGATTTGAGAGCTATATATAATCACGTCCGTGCTTCAAATCGGTCTTCAGTCTGATGTAGCGCTATATTCGCAAATCATCCGAACAACTCGGCTGGTCTGTTGTTCCCGTCATGCAAGTTCCCGTCAGTTGCTCTCCAAGAATACAGTTCAGGAATGTCTAGTGTCCGTTCTCGATCTTAATACCTTCGTAGATCTTGCAGACTGCGATCTGGTGTTGGCTGGCATAGTCAATAGCAGTGGTCTGATACTGTTTCCTCGTATGATGCTGAAATCTGCAATCTGATGCTACCTGTTCGTCACGACGTCCGCCATCGGACTCCACCGTTTGAACGCCGAAATCCACGTGTAGTACTGCCAATGTCCGCGATCTAATGACACCTCTTCGTCAACGTCCTGGGTTCGTTGATATATCCGTTAACTGGATTCCACCACTTGGTCGTCGAATTCCCTGTGTGGTTCTACCGGTGTTCATGATTTAATATTGTCTCGTCAACGTCTGGGTTTGTCACGACATCCGTCATCTGATTTCTACAGCTTGACCGGCGAAGACCAAGTGTAGTTCTGTCTACGTCTGTGATCCGATTCCACCACCTCATTGACGCCTTGGGTTCGACGTCGAGTTCTATGTGTGACTACTGACATATGTGGTCGAGCATCATCACATCCATAGCCGAGTGTCACTTCCGCCCTAGTCTCTTCACCATAAGCATTACTTTGCAATCTTCCTACTAGTGAAGGGTTTCCCATTGATTTGATGTCTTGACTAATGTGTGCTTTAATTTGTAATAATAGAAATAAATAGTTCAAAACTGTTTGGTTCATTGGCAGATAAAGACATACGTTGCACCATATTGCTGTACAGCAGAAACGATTTTCCCCCTCATGTGGTAAGTATACTCAGGGCTCCCACTCAAAAAATGAGAAAAAGTAAGAAAACGCAGGACTAAAAAGTAGGATGGGGGAGGGTAACCCTCTTAGACAACATAATCATAGCATAATGGAAAAAAATCCCTAAAAAAATTTTTTTTTGCAAAAAAAAATTTTAATTTTGAATTTACTTTTTTTTCATAGCACTATTTCAGTTTCCTATAAGATTGACTCAAGCCAAAGCAAAATGACAAATGACTTGGTTACAAAACCTTTGGCCAAAACAGTGCACTAGCAACCACAGATAATTCTTTGCTGTCTCTCCTCATATATATTACATTCTTTTTTTGGAGTGCAGAGCATTTTCCTAAGTGCAGAGCTTGTCAACTCTCTCAACAAGGCACGGCATATTTTCAAGACATACGTTTTTTAAGAATGACGCTCCTTCGAGACCACTTTCAAAAGCACAGTGCAAAATGTGTAGGTTACAAGATCCGATGTAAATAAGGCAAGGTGAACCTGTTTTACTGCGTTGCCCATCATTTTTTAAAGGGATTTGTTCACATTTTACTGTTCAATGCCAGTGTAATCATTTTTGACAAATGCAAATTGTACTTCCATTTCTAGCTCGTTGCTGAGCATTGTAAATATTGTTTATGCCTCTTCATGCCTTAAAAATACAGAAGACAACTAAATGCTATTGGGTAGCATCAGAATCATCAAACCTAGAATAGGCCTATGAATCCAACTGCTTTGAAATGCAAACTGTTGTTTCACCTATTTGCACCATAATTTTGAATGATGAAAATTACTGTCCAAGACCACGAATATAATAAATACAAAATTATTTTTCCATCCAGACAGAAGTTTTTAATGACTACTATACTTGTTGAACCCTCAAACTAAGCAAAAGAAAAATTAATCAACCAAATGTGGTCCACATACACCCCCCTCCCAAATAACCTTAAAAATGATAAAATTTCTGCTTTGGCAGAATCATTAATTGCATTCTTCAACATTTGTAATATTTGGCAATATATCAATGATTTCCTGCTCAATTAAAATAAATTACACAAATTTTGTCGATAGGATTTGGTCGAAAACTAGAAAGTAGGACAAAACCGAGAAAGTAGGGCAAAAGTAGGACATTTTACCAAAAAGTAGGACGAGTGGGAGCCCTGTATACTGTATATCTATTCAAGAAAACAGCCAGGGAATTTTAGCCGCACACTAATTGCATGCTATCAGTGGCTCTTTTTTCGCTGAGTAAAAAAAAGACAGACAGCTTTAACATTGTTAATAGAACGCATGTGTTCAATGGGTCTTGCAAAATGATTGTTTCCTCTCCCTAGAGAAATACCGTATATACTCGTGTATAAGCCGACTTCCCCGACTTCAGGACCACCAAAACCGCAATAAATTGAAAACCTGTGTATAAGCGGACCCCAAAAAATCCGTGCATTTTAGAGAAAAAAAAATTCTTATATTTTCATAGAAAATGAATAGCTTGCGGAAATTTATAACAGAAAATGATTCAAACTTTTTAAGACGTTTCTTCTGAATCTTCAAACTCATCATAATTCATCAGCTTCTCACAGGGTGCGGCATCTTCGTTTTTATCCTCATCTGGGCTGTCATTGCTATTGTCATTTTCAAAGAGGATATCATCTTCAGTTCCGTCCATCGCATTGCTGATGCAACACTTTTTTGAAGGATCAGCGGAAACAGAATTCCACGCCTCATGTACCCATTGGCACACTAGGCCAATGTCAGGTTTCTTCAAGGCACCACTGTTTGTAGTTTCTTGATCATCGGAACTCATCCATTCAATCCACAAATTCCTCAAATAGTCTTTGAGAGGCTTGTTGATGCTCACATCTAAAGGCTGTGCAAACGACGTTAGCCCACCTGAAATCAAAGCCAATGATGTTTTCGATTTCTTTGCCTTAGCTTTGGCATTATCGGTTCTGTGGGGTTTGAACATATCCCATACCAATAATGCGGAAGTCAATATTTTCACATCAAAAGCTGACCCGAGTATAAGCCGACCCCCCCAACTTGAGGAACGAATTTTTCCACAAAAAAACTCGGCTTATACACGAGTATATACGGTATTTGGTTCCGAGGAAAACAAAGAAGCTTATTCCCCTTTGAAGTTATGCAGCTTGGCGAGTAGCACAGATGTTGTACTATTCCCCAAGGAACGTGGGGTACAGAGGTTTCTCATGGCATTATTTCTTCAGGTCATTTTCTGTGGTGCCGACCAGGGTTGTTTGGTTTAAACCTTGGTTTTAATCAAGTGGTTTTTTTCAAAAAATCAAATAAAAGTGGCCTAAATACCATTTTTTTTCCTTGAAAAATATCATAATGGTTCATTATTAGCCAAAATGTTTCATTTTTACCACATTTTTTTATCCTTGGGGTACATTCTGATGGTATATCTTTAAATGACATAAGATTTTATAAGTGGTTTTTTTCAAAAGTCCCATAAAAGTGGCAAGAATATATATATTTTTTTTCATATGAAATATCTTAGTTATTTAAAGCTATATACAGAAGCCAAAATTTCTCATTCTTGTCACATTTTCTCCCCAAAGCAGAATGTGCCAAAATCTGCGACGTATGTCGCAGAACAATTAGCTCTACTGCAGAACAGTTTGGAAGAAATTTAAGAAAAAGTGCAGAAAAAAAAAACATTATTACATGTATGGGGATTTTTACCACAGAACATTTCCAGTCAGCTGAGGGTTCATCGCAGAACAGTGCTAAACATTCTGCTTTGGGGCATTTTCTAACCTTTGGCTAAATTCTGATGCTCTATCTTCAGCAAATTCATGAATAAAAATTGCATCACACATCTAAATGTAGTGGTGTATTTCTCACAGGTTTCTTTTTCTTTTCACAAAGAAGCAGCAACAGTAGTGACCCCATCATGCTAGGGGCAGGTGGTCTTATAATCCAATAAAGACACCAACTGTCCTTAAAGGACAAAGACTAGTAGTTACATTACCTCACATACATTTTTATTTTCTCTCCCATAAGAAGTAGCACATCTACTATATGTCTCCCATTCTTAATATTCAATAGTTGTTGTTGTTTTTTTATACTTTCATGGTTAAGCCCAGTTAATTAAAGGTTCTACTGGATAGTAGTAACAGATTTATGGAAAATAATCAGCTATATACAGGGTGATTATAATTTAAGTTTTGATTCCAAAACTATACAATAAAAACTGGTCAGAATGACTTGAAAATTTGCATGGATACTCCTGGAGCAATGGAAGTTTCTTTTGCAAAAGGAAGTGCAAAATGTGCAAGTGGATGATGCTGTACACTTGGCCAGCAGTATAATCTATTTTGTGCAACCACATCATTTCGGCACTTCCACAGCATCAGTGTTGTGGATAGAACAACTACTTGCACATTGCAATACCAGCAAAGCAGCTGCTGAAGACCCATTTTGACAATAACAGGATGCAACTTAACCCTTGCAACTTCTGGCGTGAGGGGTACCACAAAATGTTATGAGCAGTGGTCAGATTGCAAACTTTGGTGAATTGAGATCTCCAGCGCATCCCCTATATGTTAGCAGTTCCTCTGGAATATTAATGTTGGGGGAGAGGTTGGTTCAATAAAGGTGAATTGCAAGCGCATCCACATCATGACCACATCATGACTCTGTTGTTGAACAAGAATTTTTGTGCTTTCACCTCATATCCAGAACACGGTGGACAACATATTTAACATTTCTTGAGTAATTTGTAATTGTTTGATTACTTCGTTTTTATGTGATGTTTCCATTAATTATGAAATCATGAAATACTATAATTATCATTTTGCCATGACTGGCTATTGTTTCCGTTCTGCAAGCAAATTTCCCACGTGTTGGATGTCATTAATTTTACATTTTTAATTATTTTTTTTCCTTTACCAAATAAAATTCCATTTCTTCAGGAATATTCGTGTAAATTTTCAAGTCATTCTGACAATCATTCTTTTTTTACAGTGTTTTGAAATCATAACCTTAGTTATAATCACCCTGTATGTCGTAAATCATTGTTAATAAATCTGCATTATTTATGCTTCATTAAATACATTATATTCACCTAATTTTTATAAGTTTTTGCAAAATAGCTTCCTTATTAAGTATACTAAAAGTAACTGGAGAAAAACCTTTATATATTATATGATTAATAATGACATTAAAAGAATTTTCAAACACACAGTGATCCATTGAGTTGCAAAAACAATTAAATTGCAAAAGTAAAAGTGGTTTTTGTTAAAATGTAAGAAATATTTATTGATTAATTAATATGGGAATAGTGTTAATAACATTAATAAATATTTTATTTTAATTCATTAATTAGAAGTTTGAATGATTTTTCAGAAATTTTATTGTTTTTAATGTTAATACTATTCAAAACAAAAAAACCGGTTTAAACCAAAAAAACCGGTTTAAACCAAAAAAACCTGGTTTAATTTTTTTTTTAAAAATGTTTTTTTTACCAACCCTGGTGCCGACAATGGCAAACCGTGAACACGCAAACAACAGGGTCATCTGGTTGTTAACAGAGAGCCCTAAAGCAGTAGGATATTTTCGGAGAAAAGGGACGGAAAGTATGGATAAACATTCCCCACCCCTGCTGTATTGTTTGGGTCTCATGAAGACAGATACTCGAAAATACGAAAAGGAGGAAAAAAATACAATTAAAAATACTAGTTTCGAGGGGGAGGGGAGGACCAGAGACATGTTTCCCTTCATTGGGGCCTTGCAACAAAACGAAGGATTTCCAGTGCGATAAGGGGAAGAGGGATCCTAAATTCTTATAATTTACAAATGCGGCTGCAAGCCTTTGTTCTGGGTTTTTCATCTTTCCCCTTGTAAATGATTTTTAGACTAAAAAATTAAAATAATATGTACCATAATAGTAAAATAAACCAATTAGTTATTCGTGGAAATGCTTGAAAAATGAAAGGGTAATGCATATATTCTTACGGCCTGGTACGATTGATGTCACGTCGTGGTTGAGAAACACAGTTTTAGACGATAACTTCATGTTAAACGTTGTGTATATGTTCTTTTTATTTGAAGTCATTTATGCATTTTTTTTTCCTTCACAAATTATCCCTTACACTGACAGAAGTCATAAAAAAAGGAAAAACAAACGTTGAACCATTTCTCCTTCCTCTTTGAATCTCAATATCCAGCATCTCATTTTACTAGGATGTTTTTTTTAATTACATGTTTCTGTGTCTGTATTTGTTTATTTAAACTTATGTTGAGCCTTGAATTTTAATTTGGATAATAGCACTGAAATAAACAATTCTGTAGTCTGATTTTTTTTGCGGTATAAACTTTAGATAACAAAGCTATGCCATTATTGCATTTATTTTATTTTTTTGTTTTATTTTACAAGTTTTTTTTTCTCAGCGACTTTTTTTGTACTTTTTAACTACTTTGATGAGACTATTGATTGATGCCTTTTAACCCTTTACACGGCATAATAGCAATAAGCTTCCTTATGATTTTCAGTAGTAAATGAGTATATAAAGTAATGGGTATAGAGCAGTTTTTCAAAATATGCATCAATGTTTCTAGGGGCATCGGCAACCTTTATGAGGGGTGTCGTAGCGAGCTTGAGATATTGATTTGTGCACCTATTTATGCTTTGAAGAAGTTCTTTTATACGGGAAAATATCTATTAATCTATGCTGAAGAGCCGCTGATGAATCATGAATTAGGTTGAATCATGAAGCCATGGTTGACAGAAGTTTGTGAACCATTGGTATAGGGAAAAGTGTTCTATTGAGATGAGAGAGGGATTAACTTTACAAAATATTTGGGCTTGCCAATGCTGAAATAAGGAGGTGAGATATCTTGTTAATGCCACTCAAAGGATTGAGATCCATCTGAAATCAGCGATGAAATGTACTGTCTCCAGTCTATTGCTATGACTACTGTTGTGGTATTGAGATTCTATGATGCTCATTTTATTCTCATGCTTAATGTACATATAGGGTGTATGGGAAAGTCCCTTGGACCTAAAATGATTTGCAAACAAAACAAGCTCCAGTAATGCAACTCCTTACAAGGAAAGGGTCCCACGGACATGTCTTCAAAAATTTTAATTTTAAAAAAAAAAGCGCTTTCAGTGTAATATTTGAACTATCTTCAAATGGTGATTGGTTTTTTTGTTTTTTTCTTGTTGTTCAGATTGCGTCTGATGGTAATCGCCTCTTGACCTATTGTGACCCTTGACCTCTTGCCTTACTTCATCGTCTTGATCTTCATTCAGCACATTACTCTGTAACGAGGGAAAGTCCAGTGTATTTGGTCCCTGAAAGTTAACAGGAACCTTGGGGATAAATAATCGTGCCTTATTCTGAGTTAGCAAAGGTCTAGCCTTGCACCCAGAGTATGTCGTAGTGTGTGGTCCTCCGCAATGATAACATTTTATTTTGTCGATGTTCCCCTTGACTTGACACATCCGGGTCTCATGTTGGTTGGCACAGAATGCACAGTTAGGCGTTAGTTTGCATCGAAAAGAACTGTGCCCGTAGTTTTGACATGATCTACATTGTACAGGGCTCTGCAGCACTTTATACCGCTCAATTTCAATAGATAAATCTGAAATACTGGTGAGATTTGCAAAGTTCTTTTCATTGATTGGGATTTCCTTTAGATACAGTGGAAGTGCTCTACCAGTATGATAGTTCTTCATGTTACTGATTTTTACAGGGTTGAACTTCTGTTTTTCTAAGCTTGCTTTAATTTCCTGCGTGTTGATATTTGCAGGCAAGCCACGCACAACAAATTTGAGAGTCCTTTCACTTTGGGTGAAATATGTATAGTATTTGAATTTTTTAGAATCGAAAAATTTTGTAATAGCTCTATGGTCTTTCTCAGAAAAGACCTGTACCACCACAGTATTGTTTGTAGGTTTGGCTGTCGGAGGGAAGTCACACAGCTTCTTGGCTGCCACGAAATCGTTAATCCAATTGTTACCCCAGTCTGACAAAATGATTGCTGGAATTTTAGTGCGTCTGTTAGTATTTATGTTGTTATTTGATATGCTTGTTGGTTGAAATGTATTTCCAGTTTGTATGTCATTTTTTTTCCTTTTCTTAGTGACCACTGTGAAATTATCGTTACTGTCACTCTCTGAATTGTCAGTGACAGCCAAAAGATTTCTAGGATTTGTTATTTGTCCATTGCTCTCACCTGTCGGTGAAAGAGGCAATATAGGAGACCCCTCGTTAGTGACTTGATCGTGCATGTCATTCGGTTCATCAATGACAGTGGTGGAGGATGTACCAGCCACCAGAATGTCAGTGTTAGTCAAGTTATTGGGTCCCTGATTTTGCGTGTGATTAATGTTGATGAGAGAGTTATTTTCTGTGCATGTCGGGATTATTACATCATCACCGTTACGTCTAGATTCATGTCTCATACCTAAATCTCCACTCGCAGAGCTATTTTCACCTTCATCCATGTTATTTGCCAGCTCCGACTCGGACGTTGAGTAATTACTTGTTGAATTCTTTTTTGAGCTTTCCTCACTCGTTGAGGAACTTAAAGATTCATCACTTAGACTCTTACCCTCAACTGGGGGAGTTGGGTCAACATCATTTGGAATCAAGTGAAAGCTGTTTGAAAGATCAGTGCACATACTACTGTTATTGTTTGACCCTCTTTCTGAGGCAGAATTAGTGTTAGGAATTTCATCAGAATAATTACTAGTCATGTCAATTTGAGTGTTGTCAGAACTGGCCTCACTTTCTGAATTCAAGAAATTTTTTGCCTTTTTTGCTTTATTTTTTTTCCTTCTCTTTTGCCTACCCTTTTCGGCATCAGAGGTAGACTCAATAGGAGTTGAGGTAACATTATCATTGCCTTTCAGAAAGTGTGTAGACAATTTATGCATGCATGATTCGAAATTCAGAGAATCAAAAAACTCTATTGCGCTATTAGCGAAAACATCAAATTTTTCCGGTTTATCCTGCTTTGAGGCTGTTTTCCATGTAACAAAATCCTCAATAATTGAGTCAAATTTATTGGCGATGTTGCAATTTTGGCCAACATGATTTAATTCATCACTTTCTTTCACCTTACTCTTAACATACACAATCAATAACTCGAGAACTTCTTTCTCAAGTCTGAGGATTCGTTTGCCTCCGAGGCCCCACTACATAACCTTTCCACAATCGAATTATCTAAGTTGGCAAACGGACACACCTTATCCATGGTTGACACACAAATATTAACCACTTACCTTGCAGTGTATCCGATTAGCGTTGAGAAATCAAATCACAGGGGACAATTTGGGGCAGACGTTTCACTGGGGAGGGGGACAAAAACAGCATCGATGACTTCGAAAGACGAAGATTCACACTACATTTAAATGCACACTTCAGAAGAAGAGCACTGGACGAATCACAAGAACAGGATCCACCGCAGACAGGGATACGAAGAAGCCAGTAGAGCGTGAGATCTGTATACTGGTTGTGGTTGACTTCACCGTCGATGCACACGTTATGATACTAACGCGGCGTTCGCCTTCCGTCTTGAATCTGGATCGAGGAGCGAAGAAAACTACGACTGTACTGGCTGAAAGCTGTCACCTCTCTCTCAATTCTTTTTGAATCGACTCCGTATTGAGAGACAATGTTTTTCTTTTGGTTTCATGTTTGTGTTGGCGCCTCGTGATACAATTGGATAAAATTTTGGATGACGCAGTTTGCGTGACAAATTAAAGGATGCGCTTTTTCAAGCCCCGCCCATCACTCAATTTACATATTATCACTGAAAAACTTTGGAGGTGTGCAGTTCATCGGGACCAGTTGCATGAGAAAGTGTAATCCCTCCGTAGAAGAATCCCCCCTCCCCCACGAAACTCAAAGATCCCCTGAAACTCAAGTCCCTAGTCAAGTCACTCAAACCCCATTTAATTTAAAACTGCCAAAAGCCGTAACATTTTACTTGAAGATGTAAGTTCAAGAAAAACAGCTGTAAAAAAAAAAAAACCAGTATGAAGAGTCATTTCGTCATATCAGTTGCTCCAGGAGGAAGGTTCACTGGCTATAACACCTTCGAACTAAATGCAAGGAACCCAGGAGCAACTAGCAGTCATATAAGATGAAGCCCAGCAGCTGTCTCTTGCAGTCCAGTCTAAGGATGCTACTTCATCCATGACCATGCTACCACGAGTGGTAGTAGAGATGGAGGACTTTGAAAAACGTGCACGGATCGTCGCTTCAGCAGATTCAGAGGACATTAATCATTCAAGTGGCCAAGCAGATCCGCCCTTCTAAGGATGACATGAAATAATGAACTGTCCATACTGAGTGTTCAAGTTAAAGGGAACTGTTTTCCGAAATCCGGTTGTCAAGAATGAAGTGACCTTAATATGGGAGATAGTGAGTAAATTTTCTCTTTCAAATTTTGTTGAGTGGTTGGGCAAAAACCAAACTGCAGCGATATTTAGTTTTTTTTATTTTGCACCCAAATAATTTTTAATTTTTCGATAAGTAAAGTAAGGTATTTCAGCATCGTTATTTTTTTTGGTTTTTTGTTTTTGGTTATATGAATTAAGAATTAAAGAACCTAATGTGCATTTAGACCTCTGTGTGTTGATATATTCCTTTTTCTTTGTGACTTAATTGTTTGGGTTAAAATGCCCTAGTACATATTTATTCAAGAGAATTATTCACCGACACACAAAGGGTTGTTGCGGACACAGTAACAACTCAAAATTGTACTCCCAACTAATATGATCACCAGGCCAAAAGTTTTCTTTCTTGGGGTACTCAACTTAAATTGTACTCAGTGACTTTGCACCACATCATAATTGGTACCATGAAAAACAACCATCATCACATTGGTGTCTTAACAATTACCACCGTCACAGTTCTGCCATCTGGGGGATATATTGCATTACATACTAGTTCACATGTTGCGGGAAGGCTTTCCAAATGAAAGATCAGTTAGCATTCGTACCTGGAAATTGAAAAAAAAGACTCGCTTCAGTCAACCGCCACCATGCCACTAGTGGGGTTCGAACCGGGATGAATCCATCATGATGCCCACATGATCACAGTGGTTATCACGTACTACCAGATTGCAGACGCACAAGCAGAGGGTGGCCTGAATCCAAAAAGGTGTAGGAACCACTGCTTCAAACGAATTCGTGTGTACCAGAAATTGTCGTATGTGTCTGTAATCTACACTCATGTCCATAAATTAAGGATAATTCAGAATCACATGGAAATCGAAATCTAAAGTAAAAATTTCACCTGTAGAATTATCACACACATCTGCAAGAATAATATGCAAATTTCAGGAAGCCACCAGATGATGCCGATAGTACGTCACAATGACGAGAGTGTGAGAGGGGGTATATAAGGAATGGTGGCAAGGAAGTAAAATTGTTCACAAGAGTTCTGTAAGGCGCTCAGTGCCATAAGCAAATAGTTATGATACAGAGGACGCATGTGGGTGATTTTTTACGTGGTAGAATTATCGGCCCCCTGGAATGTGGGCGTACTCAAATGGAAGTATCCAAGGAACTTGGAATTGCCCTAAGTTTTATCTCTAGGCTTTGGCAACGATTCCAAGATAACGGAAATGTCAGTAGACGTTACACTACAGGTCGCCCCCGAGTTACAATGCCGAATGAAGACCGGTATTTGGCAGTAACTGCCAAAAGAAGTAGACGGAGCACAGCATCCGATCTGTCTCGTCAGCTATCTGCAGCCACGGGTACCACAGTTTCAAGGCAAACCGTGTACAAACGTTTGGGAGATATTGGTCTATATGCTCACAGGCCTGTCAGATGTGTTCCGCTCACGGCAACTCACTGTCGGCAGCGATTAGCCTGGAGTAGAGAACATGCAATGTGGACATCGTCAGTGGGCTTGTGTGATGCTTTCCGACGAGTCCAGGTTTAGCTTACAGTCTGATTCACGGCGGAGTTTCATATGGAGAACGCCAGGTACCCGTTACCACCGAGACAACATCATTGAATGACACCGTTACAGTGGTGCAGCATTGCTCGTTTGGGGTGGAATTATACTGGGTTCCAGAACAGATCTGCATGTTCAAACCAGAACCATGAAAGCCCAAATTTATCGGGACATCATTCTGGAACAACATGTACGTTTGTTTAGGGGTGCCATGGGTGCAGAATTTGTGTTTATGGATGACAATGCCCGTCCTCACCGAGCAAACATCGTAAACGAATCCTTGAATCTGAGGATATAACCCGTATGGAATGGCCAGCATTCTCACTTGACTTGAATCCGATAGAGCATGTGTGGGACATGCTTGGCCGACGAGTTGCAGCCCGTCAACCACCTCCTACATGTGTACCGGAACTTCGGAGAGCATTGCTTGCTGAGTGGAGTGATCTTCCCCAAGATCAGATCGATAATTTGATACTCAGCATGCCTAGGCGTTGTACGGACTGTATTTCATCGCATGGGAGACATACAATCATACAATTAACCATCATACCAACCATGTAATAGTAAGTTTTTGTAAAGGAGATATTTTTTACAATTGCGCCAGGGAGCAAAAATCGTAGTTTTTATGAATGGTATGATACATACACCATCGTTTTTGTTCTTTATCTTTTGTTTAATAAATGGGCTTTATGAATAAGTAACGTTTGTTTTGTTTCTGAACCTTTATTTGCCGGAGCTGGTATTATCCTTAATTTATGGACATGAGTGTAAATAAAGGCTAATCAGAGGGCTTTTTTTTATCAGGAAATTTCAGAGGCGTTCCATGGAAGCATGCTTAATTAACAGTGTTTCTTGCCCTCCCCTACACTCCATATCCAGGAGCAAGAAACTTTCCTATACTCATTAACTTGAAATTTGAATAAGCACATATAGTGTACAAAATTTTATATGTAAGGGTGGATCCCTGAACCTTCAAGGGTCCATCAATTTCCCTCTTGTGGGATTTCTACAGGTTGTTTGACTGGATTCCAAAAGTAGTGTTATACTTTTCCTTTTTATATTCCACTTAAATTTCTCATATCTGTGCTTTTTCAGAAGTCTCTGAGGACCCCTTAATCACTTGGCATAACTTTACTTCTACTTGGTTTTTCCATCAGCCCCCCCCCCCCCAGAATATTCCAGGGCCTCTAAAGAATCTGATCTAGATTATAGTGCATTCGAAACGCGCACGCGTATTGGTTGTACTAACAACATTTTGCCATCAATTAAAGTTAAATTCGTAGCGTCAGGCTATTTTGGGCCATCATGGATAAATTGACGAAGTTGGGGGGGAGGACGGCACGGGTTCTAGAAGTTTAAGAAACTGGGTTAATTGGAGGGGAGATATACGTGTCATGAGTTAACAAACACACCGGCCACAACCTTTTCCAGGGAATAATTTCTCCGATTTGGCACACTGCTGTATATGCATAATGATGAAACAGTGATTTAGAAAAGAGAAACTACACCATGAAAAAAGACAATGATCCTGAGAAAGTCACATATTTAACACAAAATTATGTATTATCACAGTATATATAATATAGTACAATATATTATCATACAAATATTGAAAACTATAATTTCCTTTCACATTCTCTACATATCAAAGTGCTATTGACCCAAGATTATAGGGGTTTTATATTTACTCACCTTTAAGAAAAACTCTTCCAGAACCCCCTTTTGTACCCCAAAATCTTGGGTTTTTAGGGCTCAAAAGCTCATAGCTGTTTTCCACCTTTTCCTAGTCTTTGACACTGCCCTATACCTAAGCTACTAGCTCTTGCCAAGACACCTGCAGATAACATGGCATTTCTAGACGTTATGAATCTAGCTAAGTCCCCCATACATTAAGTGGTATTTCTAGGAGCTCAAACTCTACCTAAGGCACCCAAAGAAAAGGTGATACTTCTTGGAGCTCGAATCCTAGCCATTACTTCATAGGTTCCCATGCCTAATTTCCTCAAAACGTGCCTTGGTGGCCTTTCAGAACAGAATGAGCATTTTGTGAATGCCATGTGCTCATACTTATGAAAGGTATTTCTAGGAGCTCTACCGAGAATGACCAATAGCAAGAGAAAAAAGTTACAGCTAGAAGAGGGCAAGATTTTGCCCTTTAATAAAGGTGGGGGAAACAGAGGTTGATCAGAACATGCTTCCAGATGTGAAGAGCTTGAGAGCAATTGTGAAAAATGGTAATGAAAAAACCTCCACTTTCTTTTTTTCCCCCCTTCTCTTAAGGATTAGTACAAACCCAATCACTGTGAAACTGCAAGAGGCTCAAATATAAATGTTGATTTTTATTCCCTTACTCATCATTTTAGTCAATGAAGGTAGAAAATGAAAAAAGCAATATTTTTCAAGTTTTTTGAAGATCAGAAGTCATTTAGAAAAATAGGCGCCAATGTAGGCAAAATTTCGATTGGGTGAGCAATTGCTCCCTCTGCTCCCCCCCCCCCCTGGCTACACCATTGATCTTAGCATGAAAATTATATAACACTAAAACTTTCAATTAGTTATCATGATGCTATAAGTTAATTACAAGAATATAATCGAAAAGATGATTATGTGATTAAATACGATTATATAACATTTCTACCTTCTGTAGAATGAAAGAAACATTTTATCTGAAACAACATCTCAAAAAATATTCAAATTATTATTTCGTCTCTTCTTCTCTCTTCTTTTTTTGAATCAATCTTTGCAGTAATGTACTATTATAACTAGCATAGAAATCAGAATAGTAATTATATCATACAAATATCCCTTAAAAGTTTTCATGATGCCATAAATTATTTACAAGAAAAACATGTGAAAAAATAAAAACATTTATGCGATTAAATGCAGTTATATGAATAATACCTCTACATTCTATAGAAAACAAGAAATTCCTGTTATATGAAAAAGCAAAAATCACATCAATAAAAATTATATGTTCTGTCTCATACCTACTTATGAGAGATCTCTATCTTTTTTCTCTTAAAATTCTCCTCTATACTGGATCATGAGAACATTTTGTGGTCTTAAATGCCTGTCTTTCTTCGTGATTGTATGCAACTAATTCTTGGATATGATTAATGTTTAAACTCTCTAGTCTGTCATAGAAGTTCTCTGATGTTCTTTTCACATACCTGTATATAGATTCCACTTCTAGTTCAACATGTGAATCAGTGACCTTGAAATATTTTGGAGCTCCAGAAAATCTTCTCAAAGTTTTAGTATGGAAAACTTGTAGTGTGTAGATGTTGCCCTTGGATGCATATGCCCAAGCTGGGACTCCATATAATAGAGATGGACTTGGTATACATCAGTATTTTGTTTTTCCGACTCAATTTGGTTCTGGGATTGCGAAATCTCCGAATTTGGTCGATGTTTAAGGAGGCATGTTTGAAGTTTCTTTTGAAATTTAGTCCGCTATCCATGAATACTCCCAAATATTTGATATCATCTGTCGGATTCATTGTGTAACCCATGATGTTGACAAATCTGTTTATTGGCAATTTTCTTATTGTGAACCATACCATTTCATATTTTTCTGGGTTAAGTTGTGCTCTGTTGAAGAAATTCCATTGTTCAATTTTGTAGATTTCTTCCTGGACCATTCTTATTTCTTTTTGTGGGTTGTCATCAGATTTCATTAAAATCACATCATCTGCATACATTCCTAGAAGACCTTGGTTAACATTTGGAAAGTCATTCATGAAAATATTATAGTTATATGGACCTAAGTTAGATCCTTGATTAATTCCGGCACTTATTTTTCCTATTCTTGATTTTTCTTCGCCTATTTGCACCTGGGAAATATGAATTTAAGAATTTGACAACAATTGGTGGATGCCCTCTAGTTATCATTTTATGCAATAAACCTTCTTGACAGATAAAGCCTTGCTATAGTCTAGTACTACTGCCATTGTATATTCTTTCTTTATTCTTGCCTTTTGGACATAATGTATCACCCTTAGAAGTTGGTGGCAAGTGTCATGTTTTGTTTTGAAACCAAATTGTTCTACTTGTCCTAGATTATATCTGTTGGTGGTAGGGCAGGGTTGGCAGGTTTTTGACACATGACAGTTTTTGACGGTTTAAACTGTCATTTCAAAAACTGTCAAACACCTCAAATATTGCTTTTCAATGCTGTAATTTCTTTGTGCTGGAAATCGATTTGTACTCACCAGAATTCTCGTGATGTTGTTTGGTGATTCCCTCCAATTTCTTTAGATTTTTCTCTTCATTAACTGCGTAGGATCTCTGTCCTCTATTTTTGGGACTCATCCGACATCCAGGGCCATCTTCTTTTTTCCTACTGCATTCTCGGGTCATGTGGCCCTGCCCACATTTCATACAACTTGCAGCCTTATTACAGCTTGCCTGGCTGTGGAAGAATCATTGACAGCGGTAGCACTCAACTAGTCCACCTCTTCTTTTGTATGTTTCCACCCGAACTCCGCCATATTTAGTAAACTGTCCAGTCTGAATATTTTTCTTTTTTTTCTCTCTTTTGGCATCTCAATCACCACCATAGGTAACTCCTTTTTACTCCTAAAACTCCAGTCTGTTAATTGACCCAATTTCAAATCGCAGAGCTTTCAGGTTTTCTTGGATTATATCTGTGGTACATGA
This sequence comes from Pholcus phalangioides, assembly GCF_987345545.1. Classification (NCBI taxonomy): domain Eukaryota; kingdom Metazoa; phylum Arthropoda; class Arachnida; order Araneae; family Pholcidae; genus Pholcus; species Pholcus phalangioides. The sequence goes on along the minus strand of NW_028301596.1, from coordinate 24,970,920 downwards.
AACATGTAAATTTTTTATCACTATTTTGATCATATCTTTTTCCTATAAGTTGAAGCTATGGAATTCAATTCGTAGCCCCCTGAATTCAGGAAGTGTTTGCCCTTAGCACAGTTCTGGATAGATTCCATTTGTAACAGCCAGTCCCCTCTCTTTTGTATTCCCTTGAAACCTTTTTCACAGATCTCTTTGAGTTTATTTTTTAAAGTAATCCAGTTTTCCAATCGTGTCAAATAAATATCTGGTGGTTTGTATTTTCTTGTAAGCTTTTCTTGCTCCTCTGTTCATTAGTGTCTGAAAACCATTATCATTATCTCTCTCTTCGTTACTCATTTTGCTCTCACTATTTGAAGATTCAGAATCATCCAATTGTTTGAATGAAAATCCAAATTTAGCACTGATAGTCGATATATTTTCCTTATCTTGCTTGCTGTTCAATTGAAGATCAGCGTTGTCATCATTTTTGGTTATTTTGTTGCTATTTTCTTCATAATTATGAGCACTGAGTCCAATATCTATTGCAGTTGTTCTTGTTACCTCTTCTGACAGCTCTGCCCCTTCCAAATCTGCACCCTCGTCCTTACCCATTGGGTTTTCTGTGCTTTGTTGGTCAAAGCCTTGTAGGAGGGTTTTCTCTCTGATGTCTTTATCATTTTCTCTCCCTTCCCCTCATTTACATTACTTGATATTACCTCTGATTTCTGTACATTATCATCTTTGAAACAGTTTTCAGTTTTTTCACTGTTACCCACCTGCACCATTGTATAAATGAAACCTTTAGGACCGAATACGCCTTTTGACTTACCTGTTTCTCCCTTACAGGCTGACTCTGAGCTGGAGAAATGTATCTCTGGACTAAAAATAATCTCTTTTACAGTTTTAGATTTTTTTCTGTCTTTCCTTCCTGAGATCATGTGTCCAAAGTCATTTTTGAAAAAAATTACTACTCTATTTATGAGGTCCATTTGACTCTTACGCATGGCCTTACTGCTTTTGGCATCATTACACTTATAATACAAGTCAATTAGCTTTCTAATCCTGACTGAATCACAACAGATTGAATTGCCTACAGGCAAATGTTTGTAGTATTGCCTATTCAGTTCAACCACCAAGGTCTGAAAACTATCGAAAACTATTTCATGAAAGTTATCAGCGGACTGATTAGCATATCTAGCGAGTGATCAACGTTGACCATGCTGCCTTAGCATTTACCAACGGTGTATGACAGAGTGCACAGAAATAACCCCTTTCCATTTTAGACTATTACCCACTAAAAAATAGATATCATTCGGGCACTCTACGAAACCGTAACACTCACCTTTTCAAAGCTTGTGACCAGTCCAAATCTTTTGCTGTGTCACGACCAAGATGCTGCTTTCCTGCCCGATGGCAGTGATGAAAACCCCGATTGTGGTCTCCTTCCTATTGCGCCCCATCCTTTTCTCAATCACTGCCACCATAGAAGATTATGGTTTACAACCTTAGCAGTGATCTCGCTCACTTGCACGTATCTAACAGGAAAGTAAGGCTTTCTGCCTGAACTTCCCGATAATAGGATCAGGCAATTTATTCAATATCCATCGTGATATGATCATTTGAAGGAGAGCATTTTTTTTTTTGTGACTTTATCAGTCAACAAACTCGACGAGAATGATGAGTGGGAAATGACATGAGCCACATGTTGTCAGTTGGTATCGTCACTACGAAGATATTGATCTGCACGCAGCCACCCAAGGCGCCGGCCCTGCTCACCAACATTCCATTCCTGCCATCTAGTGGCCTAAACACAGTTTGACACAAAATATATTCCCTACCAATACGAGTCCATTCCCTATGTTCATTCGCAGCTCTGCAAACCAGTCCAGAAAGCACAAAAATGGGTTATTTTCACAAATCACACAGTATTGTTGAAGGATTGGTGAAGGGTTTACCGCAATAATTACACCCAAATTTCTGGACCGCAGACTGAACATAGTGTACACCCATGCTTTCTTGACAGCTTCACCTTGTCAAGTGACCAAATACATAGAGTTGCATTGCTTGGAAATAGGATAGATAGAGTCACGTGATCTCCAGCTTGGCGGGCCTTGAACTGAGTAGGCTGACAGGACCCCAGGACAGTTCTCATCATTTTTTGCTTCTTCATACTATAAATTAACTACAGAAGGAGCCTGTGAAAAGTCTAACCGGGGGACCTGGGAAAGATCCCAGCCTAGGGACCCTGCTCCAGGATGTGGGGACCATGATTAATACAGTCCATGACGAAAGTTATTTAAAAAGTATTAATTCTATACCGGCCATACAGCCGCAGATGGGTTTACAAGAAAATGGCCTAGATGAGGGGTATGGGTAGCGACCTCTACTTGAACTTTTACTGATTGAGGAAAAACAATGACGTTGCACTTCACAATTTTCTGGTGCGAATGATTGTTACCTAGCAATGCAAGTTGTGATAAAAACCGAATGATTTTCTCGCAGTCGGCAAGCAACCATTGTTATGTAATGTCCTTCATTTCTATTTGTCCGTACCAAATAAATCATATTTATTTATTTAAAACCTTCTGATTGTTATTATCGATAATGGAGCTCAACAACTGGACCTACAGATAGGCGCCTACACTGGTGACGCCGGACGTGATTTCGAACAGCGGTGCCTAAACTGGTGCCGCCGGCCGTGATTTCGAACAGCAAGCTTCTCCAGGTAAGCGAGTAATCGTTTCATCCGTTCCAAATGGACAATCCGCCGAATGTCGATCGCGTCGCTATAAAGCCGCCTCCATTTTGGAGAAACAATCCAAACTTGTGGTTTATCCAACTAGAAGCACGATTCTCGATCGCAGCGATAACTGCCGATGAAACGAAGTTCAACCACTCTATTGCTGGTATCGATGCCGATATTTTATCGACAGTCCAAGATTTAGTTCTAGAACCTCCCTAGCAGAATAAATACGACACGTTGAAGACGTTTGATACAGATTAACGCGGAGAGCGAATCATCAAAAATCTGTACGCTACTGCAAAGTTTAGAACTAGGAGATCAAAAACCACCGCATCTGCTTGCCCTAATGCGTGAGCTTGCCGGACGTAACTTCAGTGATGACTAAGGCCAAACACATACTGGGGAGTCGACAAAGAGAGCAATTTCAAAAGAGAAAATACATCGATGCTCATCTCGATGTCCCCTCACATACTGACGAGGCGGAGAAAGCGAAAATGACCGCAGGCGTTCTGAAGGGTAAAGAAGAGAAGCCTTTGAGCGGGAAAAGTGACATCTCGCCAACTAGTAACCCTACCAGCCTGTTCATGCCAAATCAATCAGTTTGGCAATATTGGAGGATTCCAATAAACCAGCGGTTCTCAACCAGTGCTCCGTAGAGCCCTTAGGGCCCCGTGTGAACTCCCAGGGGCTCCGTGGCCACTCGAGGAAAATAAATAATAAAAACCAGTAAATTTTAAAAAAATAATTATTAATATTTTTGAATAATAAAAATAGGTCAGAAACTTTGATGAATAAATAAAAAATAGGCGTCCGGGGCGCCGCCATAGAAATTACATACCGGAAAGGGCTCCGTGGGTCAAAAAAGGTTGAGAAGCGCAGCAATAAACCCATTAATCCTCAAAAGACTACAAGTCCTGATATATGTTTTTAATGACTTCTTGTATCAAACCGTTGTTTCGAATATTATTGCATAATGTTATTATATTATTATAATATTGCATAAAGATTTAAATAATTATACTTCAATCAAGATAGAGAGACAACAGAATTAGTTAGACACTGAATAAAATACATGCCTATAATCCGCAGAAGCTAATTTCGATACTTTCTAAACAAAATATCACCGTTAATGAAATGAAGCGAGAAGTTATCCATACACCTCGATGACGCAACTGTAATTTTTTTATGGCCAGCGTATCATTATGAAAATGACTGTTATTAGCGATAAATGTATACGTGGTCGTTAAGCACAAATTATCAGTGTGGATCCATTATTTATGAAATCCCAGAATTACAGATTCCTCCTATATGCAGGGCAGTCTTAAGAGCATCACGGGCCCAAGGGCCAAATGATTTTTCTGAGTCCCAACCAGGCAAATTCCCAAAAATCTCAACCACATCTCACTTTTGTGAAGCCTTTTTTATCTGGAGGTCCCACGGTCCTTGCCCTGGTGGGCCCCATGCCTTACGACGGCACTGCTTATAACCGGCATGTTCTGTGCATAACCAATTTCAATGAACGCACGGATGCTGCAATCAACTGGTTTCGATTTTTTAAGAAATACAGAAATATGTATTGTGTGTGAGATGTTCATTATTTGCATCAGAAAAAAATCTTTTGCCTCTTTCATAACCAGGGGCGTAGCCAGAAATTTCTTTTGGGGGGGGGGACCACTTTCATTTCGGAGGGGGACCAAAGTGACAGAACAATGGATTTGGCCATCTTTTTCCCTTTTTTCGGTAATTTTCTCACATTTCGCGGGGGGGGGGGGACCAGACCCCCAAGTCCTCCCCCCCCCCGCTCCGCCCTTGTTCATAACACACGACATTCCAATTCAAATCCACGGAAATAACAGATATTCAGTACAATAAAATAAAAGAGAAAAAAACAGAAACCGTGTTTCGACAATGTTAGTAAGCGATGAGCAATCATCACGGTGTTTATCCGTTTTCCTAAAAAACGGGATCTCAAACATTTTCCACCCGCGCCACCCATTTCCCTTATGAAGAGCCATTGGCGTACGCAAAGGGGGGATTTGGGATTCTAACCCCCCCCCCCCCCACACCTAAGCCAAGATTATAGTGTTATTTTGCCGGAAAAGACGTAAAACCCCCAGAAGGAAAAACAAATTTGAACCCCCCCTCCCCGAGAAAATTCTGCCGTACGCCTATGTGAAGAGCAGTTGTAAGCAAAGTATTTCTTTGAAAAACCTTTGTCAGGACCACTGCGAAGCTGCATCCCTGACGAAGGTTGGCGCACACAGTTTGAGAACCCCTGCTAATCCATCAACGTGTTGACAAATCCAGGGCCGTCATTCGATGGAGGGGAGCTTTTGAAAATACACTAAAAATGGTATATATACATACAAATATACATATACTAGGGGCTCTGCGCCCCTGCACCCTTTGGCGGCAACCCCCCCCCCCCTCTCATCACAACATGTCTCGTTTATTCTGTCCAACTTCATCAACGTTATGGAAAGGGACATGTGAAAGCACCAGCTTACTGAAGAAGCGAATTTTACAATAATAAAACAACATAAAACAAATGTGATTCATCAAGTACCCCCCAGAAAACTTGCCCATGGGGTCCCCAGACTCCAATTCGCTGAATTTTAGCGGGGCCCAGACTGGATTTATCTCGGGCTACCGATGTGTTGCAAATTTTACAATGTTAAACGACAGAAAAGAATGAGATTCATATCCAGGGCTTCCAAAATGAAACCTGTAAACATGGGGCCCCGACTTGGAAGCTTGTTGGTCATTCCCCGCTGCAAGTGCCATGAAAAATTTTCATTTGTATTCATTTTACCAACGAATAAAGTCCAAGGCCCCCAACCAATTACCTGGGACACCAGTTCGCATACTTTTAGTGGGGCCCCCAGATTGGCTTTACCTCGGGCTTTCGCTGTTGCAAATTCTAAAATGTTACATAACAGAAAAGAATGAGATTCATCCAGGCCCCCAAAATGAAACGGTCCTCTGACTCGGAGCTTGTCATACATTCCCCCCTGTGAGTGCCACGGCAAATGTTCATTTGTATTCATTTTACCAACGAATAAATTCCAGCTCCCCCCCCAGTTACCCGTGACCGAATTCGCAAATTTTATGGGGTCCCCAGACTGGATATATCTTGGGCTTCCGCTATCGCAAATTTTTCAATGTTAAAGCAGGAAGAAAACAACGAGATCCATCGAGGGCCCTGGAAATCAAACCTTTTAACTTCGCCATTAAGGTATATGTGCAATCCCCCCGGGTACCCCGACCCTGTGTGTTGGGAGCACTGGTGTTATATGTATATGTATCATATACATACCTCTCAGCATGACCCCCTCCCCCCCCCTTAAGGGCAGGGCTGAAAGGGGCCGGAACGATTCTTATCACTTTTTGATTTTTCACACTATAAATTAACCACAGAGGGCCCCCGAAAAGCTGGTTTGGGGGATCGCCATCTATTCCAGACTAGGGGCCCTGCTGTAGGATGTGGAAGCCTCTCAGTACATGCACGTAACTTGGTCCCGATGGGTCAAATGGGTCCCGAATATGCTAGAGTTAAATGAATACTTGACCTAAAATCGTAACCGATTTCCGTCATTCAAAAAACGTCACTCACTTCCGTAACATGAAATCGTCACCAATTTCGGTTGCTTAGAAACAGGCCCTTTTTGAGTTACTGATTTTATATTATAGAGTAGATATACATAAATTGAGTTCATGTTCTTGCCTGCCCCCTTCCCTGGAAAACGTTGAAATGACGTTCCTGGAAAACTCTCTACAAATTTTCGTTAAAATTCTAAGAACATGTTCAGTATTGAGTAGAAAATTAATGTCCACCAGCAATTCTCAACCTTTTTTCTGAGTCTCGGAGCCCTTTTTAGTATATAATTTCTACGACGGAGCCCCATACGCTACGTTTTTTTTTTTTCATTTGGTCATAAAATTTACTGATTCACTCTACTTTAATTGAGTGAACGTGGAGCACTGGTTGAGAACCGCTGGTATAGACAGTACATAGATAAAGTTTTCTTTCTTAAAGATTTTTGATGTTTGTGGGGAGGACAGGGTTTTTCCGCTCCAGCGACTGCATAATGATTTATAGTGAGTATATACTTATACTGAGAGGTATATAACTTATGATTTTATAGTGGTTTTCCAGTTTCCGACAGAAATTTGCCACCCTTTACATTTTGCAGCCCAGAGCAAAGGCGTGGGCATGAAAAAACATTGAGAGGGCTGAAAGTTGCCAGTCGTTCCGTGGTGAGCCTCGAGCCCGTATGTAGAAGGGTGCAGTGCCCCGCATTATTTATTCATTAATTGGGGAAGGGGGTTCTCAGCCCCCTAACACAAAATTTATTGGGGGGTTGAAATAGCCCCCCCCCCCCCGCCATGTTCTGGTGCCTATGTCCCATGGCAGTACGTTTGGTATTAAAAACTATTCAGGGACAATTGAAAAGATGAAATTTAAGGAATGGAATTTGCGCCCCTTCTGATACTACGCCCAGGAAACCATACCCCCCCTCCTGCCCCCTTCCTAGTTGCAGAACTGTTCGTTCGTCAGAAGGAAGTTCTCTTGCACATAGTGTAGTTTTCCATGCAAAAAGCGCAATGGGATGGGCGGAAATTTGCGAAATATCTATCTTGTAGTCACAGTAAGATTTTGAAAAATATTCACGTCTAAAAAAATGACGGGGTAATTAATCCCTAAAATGCTAACACAACAATCGTCAAACTTTTAAATTAGGATAGATTGGGTTAAGCACAATGGGAATCGAAAAGAAGAGAGAGCGCCAAAAGTGGAAAAACATCCGAAGCGCTCCCTCCAAACCAAATGGGTGTGATGATGATGATCCCCCCTCAGAAGTTCTCTTTTTTTCCCAAGAGAGTGAGGAGAAAAAAAAAAGGGGAGAAAACTGACCAATCCCCAAATAGCGTCTGATTTTACCTCGCGATGAAAACAAACCGGCTTGAAAGAGTCGCGTACCTCTTGAGCTGCCTCTTTCTCCTCCTCGTCTCGCTGCCCGAGTATGTGAGGCACAGAACAAAACAGTACATTTGTTTTCGCCGCTATTTCGTACCTCTCCGCTCACATCCCCAGTATGTGTTCGGCCTTACTGAAATCGTTGTGGTTAGCGCGACTCCCCGCTAACGTCTAAGCTATACTAGCTGCTTCGAGATAAGGTCTTCAACAACTCGCTTCGATGGCAGATAAAATCGCCGAGTTCGCCATTCCAAACATCTGCTCAGCATCCAGTCGACCTGAGAACGCAGTCAGCCAATGACTGGAGCAACAAGTCGCAGCTCTGACCAAAGAGTTGAGTGAGCTGAAGGCCGCTATTCATACTTCACAGCGACAGCCTAGATCTCAATTCCGTCATCGCGAACGGTATTCTCGCTGACGATTCCACAGCCAAGCCCAGTACAAACAAGCTGAACATGGCTTATGCTTCTACCACACCAATTTCGAAGCTCAGGCTAAGAAATGTCAACAGCCCTGCTCCTTCAAAACCTCACCGGGAAACTAACAAAGCAGTCGTCCACCGGCCAAGGCCACTGCTACCAATTCGTCGACAGAGTCATACTGGCCGATCCTTCTACCAACTGGACTTTTTTGATCGACACAGGCGCTGATGTGTCAGTCGTCCCGCGAATTGTCGTCAATACCCACAAGAAACCCGAGAAGTTGATTCTTACAGCCGCCAATGGTTCCCCTATCTCAACTTACGGTACCAAACTTCTAACATTGAATTTGAACCTCCGAAGGACATTTGCTTGGCTATTCATCATAGCCGACGTAAACCGACCTATTATTGGTGTAGATTTTCTAGCGCATTTCAACCTGTTAGTCGATAGCAAGCATAATCGCCTCATTGATCGAACGACCCTGCTATCCGCCACTTGTTCCATTGCGAGAAATATCGCAGCTCCATCTTTTCGCTTGAGCAGTATCCACCAATTACCATCGTCATATCGGGATGTAGTCAAAGAGTTTCCTGATATTCTCCGTCCATACATCCAAAATAAGAAAATTAAAGAGCACAATATCAAGCACTTCATTGAGACTACAGGTCCACAAGCTTTTGCCCGACTTCGACGGCTTTCCACGGAAAAGTTGAAAGTCGTGCGAAAAGAGTTCGAGTTTATGATGCAACAAAGACTTTGTCAGCCTTCGAAGAGCAGTTGGTCTAGTCCACTCCATCTAGTACCAAAGAAATCTGGTGACTGGAGCCGTGTGAAGACTACAGAGCACTCAACAAAATCACAGTTCCTGATCGTTACCTGATTCCTTTCCTCAAGGATTGCTCTCACATTCTCCACGGAACGACCATATATTCATCAATCGACCTGATTAGAGCGTATCACCAAATTTCAGTGCATGAGCCGGATATTCCGAAAACAGCAATTACTACACCATTTGGACTCTTCGAATTTCCGTATATGACCTACGGATTACGCAATGTACCGCAGACCTTCCAGAGATTCATGAATACGATCCTACAAGGATTGGAATTTGTATTCTGTTATTTAGACGATATCCTGGCATAGGCGTAAACTTATTGAAAATGTTGGGGGGGCTCAGGCTCTAATAGAACCTCGTTTATACGACGCGTCGTATAAATGCGAAAGCAGTACTGAAAAACGAACTTTTTCCGAAAATTACCCCCCCCCCCCCACTTTTTTTTTACAGACGTTTCCGAAAAAAAATTTTGTGAAAATCTGTCGTTTTGATTCAAAATCTTATGCTTGAGAAGAAATATACTTATAATACTATCATAACATTACTGTTGCTAAAGTCTCAAGCAATTTTACGGTATTCATTTCAAGATTTAACAGAAAAAAAAGTGTTATTTAAACGTTGTGTAAAACGTCCTTTACAGAACACCGTTACAAAATTATCGAATGTGGGGGCGACAAAAATCCCAGTTACAGCCCTGGCTATCAGCATACCGTAGCCCGTTCAATAATTATTTCAGTACCTGTCAAAAGCCATTGAACACAGGGCCACAACTAGGGAGGAGCAGGCGGGTCTCGTGCCCCGGGCGCTAGACCGGATGGGGTGCAAATTTCATTCTAAAACCTCTCCTTCAACATTACAAGGGGGGCGTCAAAATGCGCGCTTGCCCCGGGTAACCAAGCATCTAGTTGCAGCCCTGATTGAACCAGTCAATCATCTTAAATTTTATTACTTTTTCAGTAAAAAATATGCATGAGAAACTACAGTCGATCCCGCTTAGTTTTTTCGCTTAGAACGTTTCTTCATGATGGGTTTTTGAAAACCGTAAAACACTGTATTTCAGTGACACGTTTTCACCAATTGAAAAATTATGTGATTCGATTGATAGAAAAGGTGTTTTCCAAAGACTTGGGAGTTCGAATCGAAGTGAAAACGTCGATTAATTGAAGTGTATACAGGCAGGGCCCTGGGTAAAGCAGGAATTAGGAGGCTCTTGCGACAAGAGTCAAAGATGTTAATTGGTCAGTGAATGTATGTTGTTTGAATTTCGGGGGCTCAAAGTTATAAAGGCTTCATTTGCCCATGAAGAAATTAGGCCCTGTATACAGGGATAATGTATAGAAATGTATAGCAACTGAAGCAAAACCTCGTACAAATAAGTAAGGTCAGAAACGTAATAGGGAGATATATACAAAGGGTTCCATTACATTTTCCTAAATACAGTAAAATCTCCACAAATGATCACCTGTACTCAAACACAAATATGCATCAGTGGTCGCCTCTATTCGGCGTAAAATTTCTATGGTGGAGCCCCGTACGCTCTCCTTATATTCATTTATCGAATTTACTGATTTATTTTCTTCGAGTGGGTGCGGAGCCCCCGGGAAGTGTACACGGAGCACCGGTTGAGAACCGCTGCTTCAGTGAAAAGTTCCCAAACTTTTTGTGTTCCATAGCTCTTCTTTAAAAAAAATTTCTTTCTCATTTCTCCCAACTCAAGCCCACCCATAGGATCCTATACTAAACCCATAGCTTCTATCGACCCTTTGGACAATTGCATCGACCCCTTCCCCCAGGGGTCGATATTTCACACTTTGGAAAGCACAGCTTCAGTGGCCATTCTTGGTTATTATACAACTTAATTTAATGAAAGGTCACACCTTTTAATTTTGATTTATTCATTTTTTTTTTTTGCACTATTTATAAATTTGTTATGATTAGTCCTGTTTGTTGCATTTATATAAATTAACCTCTTTTTAGCATTAATGTGTGTATAAATGTATGTAATTGAAGAATTTTCAGAATAAGTGCAAATTTTCAAGTTGTGCGGAAGATTAATTAAATTTTTTTAATTTTTCAAATTAATATTGCTCATAATACAATTAAAAGTTCGTTATAACAACAGCTCACAACCACAAGAAAAGTTTTCGCTGTAACGTAGTTCTCATTATAAACGAATTTTCACGTTTCGCTCTGTAAGGACATAAAATTATTGAAAATTGCTGCTTTATCTGCATTGGGACGTCTTTGAGATCATTTCGTTCTAATACGTCGTATTAACGATTGACGGAACTCTAGTCATGTGAAATTGATTTTTGATCTCAAATCAGTTGATTCTCTAAGAGTATAAGACGTTTTCCATAGAATTTCGTATTATCAAAGCGGTTTAGATGACCAACTGAACAATTAAAAGTCTGAACTTATTACATTCATGCTCACTTCCATGGATTTATGGATCAGGCAACATCGTCTATCGAATCGGAAATTCGACATTTTCAAATAGTTTGGTTGCTCAACTCCAAGGACCTTCTAGCTACATGGACCATACCCGAAGCCCGGGTGCTTTATTTGCTTGTCATTTCTTTTTTTTTCAAGTAAAAAGAAGTAAAATCTCAGGAGAAAAATCCGCCCATTTTTGACATTATTCATGTTTTGTTACTTGTGTGCACGTGTAGTTTGCTTCTTTTTCGAGCAACTTTTTCTTTCTATTAGTGAGCAGCTGCAGTACTAATAACTAGAAATTCCTAAATAAAATACATGTAGAAATCATTTGCATGAGAATGTTTTTGCAAATGAATATGCATCGAGATAAATAGAAAAGATGCATTTAAAAACGCATTTGCGTTTTTTGCTTGGTTATTTGTTCTTTAGCACATATTTTCTCAGTTTTAGTTCATATTTAGCCATTTTTTTAAGTGGAAAATTCGGGCTCTAATTACAGGCGAATCCCGTTTTAACGAATACCGTTACAGCGAAAATATCGTTTTAACGAATGGTTTTCTAATCCCTCTAATAAGTATACATAGGAACAATGCAAACAATCTGAAATTTCTTTATAACGAAGTGTTTTCTCCGGTTTCTTGGAGTTCGTTATAACAGGATATTCGACTGTATAACAATCATTTAATGTATTGTTACCAAAGTGAATGGGACAAGGGCGTAGCCAGAAATTTCGTTCGGCAGGGGGGACCAAAGTGACAGAACAATAGATTTGGTCATCTTTTTCCCTTTTTTCGGTCATTTTCTCACATTTCGGACGAGGGGACCAGACCCCCAAGTCTTCCTCTTCGCTACGCCCTTGGAATGGGACTACCCCTGAGCATGAGCGTACCCAAGAAAACCAATCTATTGGGGGGGGGGACACGGAATTTCTTCCAGAGAATTTTTGAGTTGGTGCCAATTTCCAAAAGCATTTAATTAACAAAATTTATTTGATTGTTGGGGGCGTAGCCTTTGCCCTTGAGCCCCATTCTAGTTTGATCACGGTCCAAGTAAAAATATACTTTCATTCTCTCTCTCTCATTGAAACGAGCACAACTCCGGTCTATCGCCATAGGCAATTTATTCAGATCTAGTCATGCCGTAAATCTGCGTATATCCTCCCAAGATCCCCCAGATCTCATGAATCCCGAAATCCCCTGGGCGGGGTCATGAAAATGACTATATACAAAAAATATATTCAGAACAGTATATGCATCTTTATTTATTCCAGGGTTGGACAAACCCCAAGTGCCAGGTCACCATGGTGACTGGAAAATCTGTATTCGCGCCTAAAATTTTGTATATGTGATTGCTAAATCAGAATCTAGTGATGGCTCAAAATTTTCCGATTTCATAATTGTCTTCCAACATGGAAAGAGCAGAGCCACAACTAGAGAAAGCAGGTAGGTCTGGTGCTCCGGACGCTGGACCAGAATGTGAGTCGAATTCACCCTTTAACTGCTTCTTCTACATGCAAGGGGCGCCAAAATTCCGAATTGCCCCAGATGACAAAGTCTAGTTACGGCCCTGGGAAGGGGTCATCAATTCCCAGAAAGGTTGAAAAAAAGATTATTTAAGATACTTTTCTCGTGAAAAAACCATGCTTGGCTCTTACAAAATTTGGCTGGTGCCTAAATTTTTTAAATGATTTTTGTCGAGCCCTGTATTTATTTATATTTTATGATACAGTGTATATTTCCCTAAAATCAAATTACATGTCACTTATTTAAGATTTATTTTACTCTCATATATTGAGTCATATATCAGGTTTTAAATTAGAAAAATAATAATTTTTTTAGTTGCATAAATTTCTTATTAAAAACTCGATTCAAATATTGTCACTTTTACAAGTACGCAAGCCAAATGGAGTTTAAATTTTTCTTAAATAAATTTTAAATATGATTGAAAAAAATAAACATGGTAAGTTTTATTAATTTATTGATATGTCTAACAGAAAAAAAAGTATTTTATACTACGCCTTTATTGATTATAAGTATTAGAGGGCTGCAAAATCTAGATTGTTTTTGAAGATTCTGAATAAATTATCATTAAAGAAAATGTTTAAAATGCATGAATTTATCAAAAATGTGTAGCTATATTTAATATTGCTTACTTTTTCTGTCAGGAAACTGTGCGGAATCACGAGGAACTTTTCCGTTTTCTTGTAATACAACATGTTTTACTAACAGAAGGTTATACTGTACGTGCACAACCGAATGTGGTCCACACAAACCATAAAATACTGTGGAACTGTCCATCTCAACATTTGTGGGGGGGGGGGGGGGGGGGGGTTCAGTGGAAAAACAAGGAGTTTACTTCAAGTGGCTCCCAAACACAGCTATTCTTATTTTGCAGAATCACCAAACCTCGTCTAGATTTTTCTTCACCACCGTAATCCGTAATTTCTTTATATTCCAATTAGGATAATCTATGTCGGCGTCCTTCACGGATGGCCATCAATTAAGCACAAAAGCTTTTAAAGCCTTGACAGCGGCGTCAAGAAGAATGTAGTTTTCAGGATCAGAAGGGGGTCCCCATATGGACGGATGCCTCCAGGTGACATATTCCCCACATAAGCGACACGCTATACACTCCCCATCCTTCTACTTAGGAAATGGTGATTGTATTCAGTAAACCTGCATTGAAGCAGCCCAAACTGAACCCTATTGAAATGCTCTTTGACAGCTGCAGAAGGTGCGGCCCCTTTATCATGAAAAAAAAAAAAAAATACATGGAATAAAAAGTCCGCCAAAGATCCAGGCTAGAAGCCCTTCTCCAGTATGTGGGAGTCCATGGCCGTGCTTATAGCTCGCTGAGTGCCCCCCCCCCCCCCGGGAAACACGCCACTAGATGCCACAGACGGGCTGTAACTAGGAGTGAAGATCATTTTATTGTCGGGAAAGGGGGGGGAAAGCATCGAAATGCCTCCTTGAGATCGACTGTGATGCCGCAAGATATTTAAAATTTCTAACAGTGCTGCGAACGTAAAACAGGGTATGTAAAACCCCCTCTTTGCGGTCACCGGACCCAGCACTTCCCTGTGAAAAATCGGGGTCCTCGCGAAAGATCTGTCCAAAAGCCCGGTCCAACGAGACAGGATCATTTTAGGTGGAGGGAGGGAAGAGTATGTAATTTTTTCACCCTCTCCCCACTAAAAAAAAACGATCGAAACGATATTTTCGTCTTCCACCCCCCCCCCCCCCCAGAATTAGCAGTCCCCACAAGAATTCCGCCTGTGAAAACTGCCTTCTTCCCTAGTTCCGGCCCTGGCTACCTAAGTGTTGGAGTACTGGAAACAGGGCTGGGGGGAGGGGTCAAATGTCTAGGGTGCCGGACCAGAGGGGGGGGGAACGCAAATTTTCACCTTTTAACCTCTCTTCAACATTTATTGAAATACCGTATTTAAAATTTCTATATAAGAGTGCTGCTAACGTAGATAGTTTGAGAATCCCTGATTTATAAGGAGGAAATTTCATATTCCTAGTATTAGAATGCAGTGGTACCCGGCTCAGGGGGCTTTGAAATTTTCCATTCATTTCTTATTTTCTTTTTTTTTTGTGTTAATTTTATTTTACTATTATTTATTTGATTCCCCTCAAAGGCACCGGAACCTAGGAGTGGAGGATATTTGAGCCCAAAAAATTTTGTAAGACGGTTGAGCCCCCCCCCCCCCCAATAGTTTTTAGAAGAACAATGCAGTGATTCCTCTGTTTCCTGCGTATGTGCTTCATTTCAGGCAGATGGATTTCTACTATTTAAAGAAATTTTTTGTCAAAAAGTTTTTTCTGAGCCA
Organism: Pholcus phalangioides; assembly: GCF_987345545.1. Taxonomy (NCBI): domain Eukaryota; kingdom Metazoa; phylum Arthropoda; class Arachnida; order Araneae; family Pholcidae; genus Pholcus; species Pholcus phalangioides. Next base: position 24,955,698 of record NW_028301596.1, on the reverse strand, counting down.
AGTGTGAGAAACATATCCACTCGAATTTTTGGGGGGGCCGAGCCGGCTCTTCTAAAATGTTGGGGGGGGGGGGGGCTCGGGCCCATGGGCCGGATACAAGTTTACGCCTATGTTCTACCCCCACCCCCAGTCAAATTTTGTTATAAAGGGGCTTGAAAAATGTTTCGGCATCGGTCCTCAAGATCTGTTATGAATGGGCATTTAGAATGTGCTTTTTTCCCCAATATTTTTCAAAAAAACATTGGGGGGGGGGGGCCTAAAAGTTATTGGTCCTCCCGCATATACGGGACTCAAGCGTGTACGAAGGAGAGGGAGAATGCATTGCACAATGGTTTTTTTCAGTAATTTACTGGGAGGCTCAGTCCCCTTACAAAATTTATTGCGGGGGGGGGGGGCTCAAATGGCCTCAGCCTCTAGGTTCTGGCACCTATTCTTTATAGAGTGTAATTTATTTCGGTTTCAATATCATTGCTTCCCAATATTCAACCTTCCCCCCTCCCCCCACCATGCATCTTTGGGCTTATTTTCATGTCGGCGCCATGGCCGTCCTCCGGTCGCAGTGAACAAAAGAAGAGACACTCCATCGAGAGACACTCAGTTTTTGCCACAGGCAAAGAAGAAAGAGCCCCCTCAACACCGCAAAGAATCTTCCTCTCAGCCGTGCCTTCTGGCAGTAACCGATGGAGACCGATTGGAACCGATGGAGGGTGCAATTGGGGATTGAACGGCAGGGAAGAAATGAGATAAACGTATTGTCATGGAACAAGAAAGCCAAAGACCATCCAGATTTTTTAAAAGAACTAAAATTTTGTGCAGATTGTTTCCATTAACTAATTCATAATTAGGACAACTTTTGGTTAAAAAAAAAATTTTCATCATTGCAAAATGAATAAGCCATATTCATACGAATTTTTGGGGGGGCTGAGCCGCGTCTTCAAAAATGTTGGGGGGGCTCAGGCCCATGGGCCCTATAGAAGTTTACGCCTATGTATCCTGGTTCCTTCTCCAGACGAGCAAACTCATCTCCAACACTTACATGAAATATTCAATCGACTTGACGAATACGGACTGTGCATAAATGTGTCAAAATGCATATTTGGCGTCCCGACCATAAAATTCTTGGGATATGAAATTAACAAGAATGGACTCAAACCATTATCCGCCAAAGTAGATGCCATCAAGAACTTTATGCAACCCACTTGCGCCGATTTCTGTGCATGTTGAATTTTTACCACCGGTTCATACCTAAGTGTGCAGACCTGCAGACACCACTCACCGCTATGTTGGCAGGGCATGCGAAGCGAAAAACCGCCGGAAACCACTCAATTGGACTAAACAAGCTTCACAAGCCTTCACCAATGTCATGGAAGCACTTTGTAACGCCACTTTGCTCGTTCATCCAAAACCAAACGTGCACATTTCTCTCGTAACAGATGCATAGGACAATGTCATCTGTGCAGTGTTACAGCAAGAACATGAAGGTGTGATCCAACCCCTCAGTTTTTTCTCTCGCACACTCTCCCAGTCTCAAGTAAAATACAGTGCGTATGACAAAGAACTTCTAGCTATTTATAGTGCAGTTAAACATTTCAAATGCCAACTAGAAGGATGTCATTTTACCATTTACAGTGACCATCCTCTATTAATGTATGCCTTCAAACAAGACCCGAACAAAGCTTCGCCTTGACAACTACGGCAATTGAATTATATCGCACAATTTACTACTGATATTAGGTATATTCCCGAAGCAAACAATTTAGTTGCTGACACTTTGGCACGCATCGCAACTATTGCTTCTCCATCACCAATCGACTACGATGCGATTGCCGACTTTCAATGTGATGATGAATTACGTGAACTCCAACAAAGCTCATCATTGAAGATCGTCAAACTGCGTTTGCCGGACAGTAATATAACAAAGCACTTGTTTTGTGGAATTTCTACGGGACACATTCGTCCTTACATTCCAGAATCACACAGAAGACAAGCTTTTGAATCACTCCATATGCTTTCTCATCCAGGTATCAAAGCTACTACCAAGTTGGTTTCTTAACGCTTCATCTGGCGCAACATCAAAAAAGATTTTCAGGCGTGGACTAGAGCATGCATTACACGCCAACGTTCGAAAGTTCACCGACACACTCGTTCCGCTCTGGCAGAATTCAAAGTACCGAACAATAGATTCCAACAAATCAATCTCGACATAGTTGGCCCATTGCCATTATGCCAAGGCTCACGGTACCTCCTAACGATAATTGACAGATATTTCAGATGGATCGAAGCCGCACCTATGCCAGACCAAACTGCCGAAAGTCACCAAAACCTTAATTGCGACCCGGTTTGCCAGATTTGGCATACCACAGAAGATTACCACAGACCAAGGAAGACAGTTTGAGAGTCATCTTTTCCAAACCTTAAGCAGATACCTCGGATTCCAACATCACAAGACGAACACATATCATCCTCAGGCGAATGGACTCGCCGAGAGACAGCACCGATCTCTGAAAGCTGCCTTAAGATGCCGAATCCAATCGCATGCAGCTTGGGTTGATGCTCCTCCTTTAACGCTACTAGGCCTGCGATCCGCAGTGAAAGAAGATTTAGGTTGCTCCTCTGCCGAAATCCTCTATGGATCACCACTGCAACTGCCTGGCAATTACTTCTCCACAATACCAGCCATCAAACAATCTGATTTCGTCCATCAATTTCAAAAACTAATGCGTTCAATGAAACCCATACCTACAATACCTCACGGATCTAAGCCAACATATGTTCCTACATGTCTACAATCTGCATCGCATGTCTTCCTGCGTAACGATGCAGCACACTCTGCCTTGCAACCTACGTATCAAGGCCCATTTCTGGTCAAAAATCGACGAGATAAATTCTTCGACATCGACTTCAACGGGACATCCAGGAGAATCTCATCGATCGGTTGATCCCAGCTTTCTTAAGTGACCAGCACACCCAAGTGCCTTCGACATCGCCCGTCCGTCCAACTAGTACAGTACCAGCAACTGTGACTCGTTCCGGTTGTCATGTCCACTTTCCCGAAAGATACTCGACCACGACATTTCGTTGACACTAGGGGGGGGGGGAGTGTGTAGTGACCTCTACTTGAACTTTTACCGATTGCGAAATAATTATGACGTCGCGCTCTGCAATTTTCTGGTGCAAATGATTGTTACCTAGCAATGCAAGTTGCGATAAAAACAGAATTTTTTCTCTCAGTCGGCAAGCAACCATTGTTATGTGATGTCCTTCATTTCTATTTGTCTGAAACCAAATAAATCCTATTTATTTATTTAAAACTTCTGATTGTTATTATCGATAATGGAGCTCAACAACCGGACCTACAGATAGGCGCCTACACACCGGTGCCCTAGATTGGTGCATTACACAGGTGCCGAAAGGTATATAAGAGAAGACAGGAAGGGATGATTGACATCTCTTATCAGGGCGGGAATGGGAAAGACAACTGCAGATGCCCCGTCAATTAGATTTATTTCCAAAGCTTTACTCCAGTTAGGGCTGGACAAAATAATTTTCCTTTTGACTTTTTTCAGGACATAGTGACCCTCTTTCATGTTGGCAGGTATGTTGCTATCAATTCCAAATATTTTGTGCTACTCTCCGACTGCAATTTAGTAACCAGAAAATTTTAGATGCCGATACCAATTTTTTAGTCAGCATGGTGACCTGGTGCTAGCGATTCATCCAACCCTGACTTAAGCTTCACAATAAAGCTTACTGTTGTTTGTAATAATGCAACATATAGGAACTGAATGGCAAAAAAATATGGATATAGGTGAGCAGTAAAAGTTTGGACGAATCCATTTTAGAAAGCACAAAAATGGGTTATTTTCACAAATCACACAGTATTGTTCAAGGATCGGTGAGGGGTTTACAGCAATAATTACACCCAAATTTCTGGCCCGCAGACTCAACATAGTGCGATGCGAGGATCCGGGTTCGAACCCCACAGTGGTGGTCGGCTGAAGTTGGTTTTCTGTGGTTCCCAACTTCAAGGCGCAAATGCGAGCCGATCTCCCCGTTAAAAAGTCTCGCCACAGAGAGCAACAGTCCTACGACGATAAATCATTCAATCATAACACTTCACTCATAGTTAGAAAAACTAGTGGCAGATGGCAGCACTACACATAACAAGCATTACAGAGAAACAAAAAACTTTCACGTCAGGTTTCACTACACGTACACGCACATTCCCGCATGTACCGATTTGTTGGGGATTCCGGGAGGGGGTGTGTGTGGGCGGGGTGCATGTGTGGTGTAGTAGTAGTAGGTAGGGCCTCCAAAAAATGGCTCTGGGATCCATGATGTTCTTAAGTCAGCCACCTCGGGGCAATTTGCCTGTTGTGGCGTTGTATTTGTATTTATTTGTATTCTGTCTCTAGATTGTCCCATCGTGCAGATCTCTCGGATTCCTCACTAGGGACTTGAAGATGGGTAAAAACTTTAAGGAATTGAGAACAAAGAAATACTTATTTACAGCAAAGCAAATGGAAGTCCTGCTAAACAACAGCAGCCTTCCAAACAAACATCTTCTCACTTTGAAACTAACTGTCCGAGTCCATAGAATCTTGCTCTTTTATTTGAACAATCGCAGGCAACTCATACCTTGCATGCGTTTACAAGTGTTTTCAAATTTCTACCATTTGTAACAATAGAATAGACAAACATATGTTACAGCTGCCTTGTGAAGTATCAGCCATTTTGAGGGTTTTTGATTACTTTTCATTGCAAATTTTACATCTTAGAAATTTTTTCTCTAAAATATATCAAATTTTTGAGGGTCGACTCACACACAGGTTTTATATTTTTTGCTGTTTTGGTGGTCTTTAAGTAAGGGGTCTTCTTACGAATGAATATACAGCAAATAAATTTTAAGAATGCTGTGGAAGTGGCCATACAGAAATGATTGGTGAGTTGTTAAGCATATCTCAAAATATTGAACCCTGGATGGATCTTTTGGGTAATATAGACAATGTTTGTTTTGTGTTGTATTGAGCTTGTGTGTAAAATACATTTCGACTAAATGAAATGAGAAAAATTATCAGAGTGTCTACCATGTCTTTTATTTGAACAATCGCAGGCAACTCATACCTTACCTATAGTGTCTACCAGAGTGTCTTTCATGTACTGAAAGATAAATTTGGGGACTTTCCTTGTTGGCAACCTCCCAGTCTAACATCGAAGGTACCTAATCTTGGTTGCAATCCTGACTGCAACACGATGGCTGCTGTAAGATTAGATGGGAATAACAGTTGCTGTGACCTTTTTAACGTAGCAAGCAAGAGTGCTGAGAGAAAAGTTTTGATTAATTATTAGATCTGCAAGTGTCAATAAAAATTTCCACATAATTTTGATTTTTACATAACTTTATACACAAAGGTATATAAATCAATAGGTATAGAGTATTAGGTATAGACCTATATATATATATCAATAGACACTTTTCTAAATCTTCATGAAGATGCTTCAATTTTTAATTCATGTTTTATGGCTCAAATGCATGTCAACTATGTTTTGTTCTTGCCATCTTGGTGACCAATCTTAATCCAATTTGTAGGGATTTGGTGCTGAAGTCCCAAACAGGAATCTGACTTACCTCATTTTATGACCTTCTCAAGTTGGTAGAGACACTGATTATGGATAATGTTTAATATTATTTACCTCAAACTGGGCAATAATAGCTCCACTTTCCAGCCCTTCACACAATAGCAACATGGATTCAGACAGCATATCTGATCTGGGAACTTTTGATGAAACATGAGGGGCATCAGGAATGTATTGAAAATCTGGTTCTTCAACATCATCTCCCATGTAAACTACAAAAAATCAGCAACCATCAATCAACACAATAGTTTTCAGTTGAGTTTAACATCCACCTTCTGTAAAATAAAAATTTCTATAGTCGGTTCGAGGTTAACTTTACGGTGAAGGGAAAGTAAGAGAGTGTATTCCTTCGCCACAAAATATAGTTCCCATATCTCAGAGGTTTAGGATCATCATTTATGCAGAAAGATTAAATTTTTTCTATGATTTTAAAAAAAAAGCATTTCGAATGCATATTTATTTGTTTAAAATTTTAAAATTGGAAAAAAATATCGGTTATTTACTTATATATGTATATGTGTACTACGAACAGAGAGAGTCGAGACTTCTGAATGTCCAGATGTGTTTGTACTCGACTGCGATGTAAATAGTAAAGTTTAACCAATAGTAATTTTAATAGTAATAAATTTATATAATAAAGTATTGCAAATCAACATGTACAATATAGTGAATCCTTAAACTATACCATTATCAAAAATCCATAGCAACCGCAATAATACTTTGAAGCGATATACTATGCGATATAGACCTGATATTGATCTATCATAGAAGACATAGCTCTACATCCTAAACATGACAGATCTATATCGTGAACGTGGCAAAGATATATATCAGACACATAATATGCTGATATATCAACATATCGGGTGCCTTCATAAATAAAAATTTGGAGGAAATACAAAGTCGAGTGTACAATTTTTTTGTTTGAATAATTTTCACATGAAATTTTGATTTTAATAGGCTTAATTATGTTGATATATGAAAATCATTTCATCAGTTATAATTGAATCATTACTGTGTATGTTTTACATTGCAGATATTGGTATTTTATGAAGAGCAAGAACTCATCCACCGTAACTTTAATTGCCGCTTCATATAATCACACATTATTTTTAATTTGCTCTTGTTTTTGTTGTGTATATATGTGTGTCTTTTTCTTAAAATTATTTAAGATTTTTCTTTGATGTTTTAATTTTTTATCATACATTAAGAATTTTAATTTTTTGTGCTGCATATTTTTTATTTTTTTGTTCTATTAGTATAAATAAAAAATTTTAAGTAAATAATTCATATATTACACAATACATTAATTTGTCTTGTTTTTTTTTTGTATTATGTAAAATTTCCTTAATTATAATATAATTTTTTTATAATCTGCCTCAAGATGATAAATATGTGTCACATTTTTTCATCTGTAATTTTTGTGCCTGCATGAAAATGAATAAATTTTGATTGGAAATACAAGTAAGAACCATTACTTGTAAATTAATGTTATAATAGCAACCTGCACAGAGTGCTGTAGTGGTGGGTTGGTAAGATATGGAGTCAGAGATGGGAAGAGTTCAGGGTACATGGGTTCAAACCCACGAACAGGAAAACTAGACGTTATTTTGCTTGAAAGGGCGCCATCTATTGTCCAAAACTCGAAGTATTTGCATATATCACATTCACGATATAGATCTATTTATCAATGACTGTGCCTTTTTTTAGCCAGAACGATATCGTGGCCCAATATTGAAAACTGAAATTTTACGAAATAGATCTCTATATCTTTGTGCTACTTGGGGTTTTAGTTGTGCAATATTCAATTCCATATGCAAGTTAGCATCCAAAACATTCCTGAAGAATCTGACTTCGAGTCCTCCTCCACCCTCGAATCCAAAATCATCCAATGCTGTTCTGATCACCTTGACATAAATATTTCACCTAGCGAGATAGACCGCTGTCACAGATTAGGTTCCAAAAAGACCCACGGATCCAGACTTAACATAATAAAATTCAACAAATTTAAAATCAAAAGTGAGATTCTAAAAAATGCCTCGAAACTTAAAAACAGCTACATATCTATCTCAGAAGATTTCTCTCTCGATACACGCAAGCTTCGTGGTCAAATTTGGAGAGCCAGTCAAAAATACCGTGACGAAGGCATTAAAGTAAAACTTATCCACAATTTTGCACTCATAAATAATACCAAATATGTCTGGGATCCCGATATTAATGATATCCGTCCCATCTTCCCCGCTCATGCTGCTTCGAACCTTTCTATGCTCTCCCTCTCCTCCCATATTTCCTCGGTACCCCCTTTAGGCTACTCCCCCCGATCAACCCTTCCGTCTACACAACCTCCAAATTAAAAAATAACTTCCAGTTGGGAACTATTAACACTCGCAGCCTGAAAAATAAAACTGATTTTCTAGAATCATTCTTACTCATCCAATATCCCCATTTTCTTGGTGTTACAGAGTCATGGCTAAATAATACAATCTCTAATTCCGAAATTTTGCCACCCGATTACAATGCTTTTCGAAAGGATAGAAACTCTTGGGGGGGCGGGGTCTTACTTATTTTCAAAAATTCTATCCCTTTAACTGAAATTCTATTAGATTCCGAACTCGAAATTGTTGGAGCTGAATGGCTTCAACCCAACTGTCCCCCACTTGCCATCTTTTCTGTCTATTTCCCTCCCTCTCCTGATTTCCACCTTTTTGAACAACTGGAAATTATTCTTGAAAAATTTTATAACACACATTCTATTCTTATCTCCGGAGACTGGAATCTTCCCGGCATTGACTGGAAAAATATGGAATCCCTGTCCGGCAATCACGGAATTAATAACAAAGTCCTAGATATCTTCCTTAAATTTAACTTGGTCCAATCCATTTTTGAACCCACAAGAACCACCCTCTACTCCAGCTCTACCTTAGATCTCATTGCTACCTCCAATCGAATTTCAGTCCTTTCCACCTCCATCTTTGAGGGTTGCTCCGACCATAATATCCCAGTCATTAACTTTTCCCTCCGCCACTCTATCCCATCCTACAAACTCGCCCCTAAACGTAATTTCAACAAGGCAAATTATCCACTTATGCAAAATATTTTTCGCTCTCACTTCAATGATTTCTTATCCATATCCTCTTCTAACAATATCCACACCCTCTGGACCTCTTTTAAATGTATTATAGACAAATGCTTAACTACAGTTCCAATTAAAAATGTTTCTCCTAAGTCTTTTTTTAATCCGTGGATCACCAGAGATATTATTCATTTAAAGAGGTAAATCCGCCGAATCGCCTTCAAATATAAAACCAACAAATCCAATTCACTCAAATCCATAATTTCAGCCTCCACCCGAGACCTCAGAAACCTCATTTCCGTCCAAAAGTCCAGATACCTCTCTCATTCTCTACCCCATTACTTAAAAATCAATCCAACAAAATTCTGGAGTTACCTTAGACCTAAATCTGTTGGTCCCACTTCCCTGAGAAGTTCAAATAAATATACATTTTCTCCTTCAGAGATGGCTACCGAATTCAATTTAGCTTTCTGCTCGGTTTTCTCAATAGACCCCTCTCCTCCCCAATACTCTTTTTTTGATTCTATCCACAACTCACCCCCTATATCCTTCTCCAAACAAGGTATCCTAAAACTTTTGAAAAAACTGAAACCCCATTCTGTTGGCCCTGACGACATCCCAAATTCTATTCTTAAATTCTGTGCTGATGAAGTCGCCGACTATCTTTTAATCGTGTTCAATGTTTCACTAAATTCTGCTACCCTCCCGAACAACTGGAAAATCAATAAAATTATTCCTATCCACAAAACGGGTTCACTTTCCAATCCCCTTAACTTCAGGCCAATAGCAATCACCTCCTCCTGCTGTAAAATCTTCGAGCATATTGTAGCAAAAGAAATCTGTATCCACTTAGACTCCATCAGCTTCTTTTTCCCCAACCAACACGGCTTTAGACAATCTCTCTCTACTACCTCCCAACTGGCCCTCTTCATCCACGACCTCTCTGAAGCCATTGATAAAAACCTATAAACTGATATCGTATTCCTAGATTTCTCTAAAGCCTTTGATAAAGTTCCCCACGATAAACTTCTCCTCAAACTCTCCAGCCTTGGCCTTAACGTTCAATTACTTAATTGGGTGGAGGCTTTCCTAAAACACCGTAAACAGTTTGTTCATTTTAATGATCATAACTCATCATCCGCCTCCGTAAAGTCTGGGACCCCTCAAGGATCGGTCCTCTCCCCGTTACTTTTCCTAATTTATATCAATGACCTTCCTCAATCCCTCAACTGCACCACTAGACTTTTTGCTGATGACTGTGTAATTTACCGTATCATTCACCATCAATCTGATCAAGAACTTCTCCAACATAACCTGGCTTCCATCGCCGACTGGTGTTCCCTATGGCAAATGCAAATGAATATCTCAAAAACGGTTCAAATGAAAGTTACCCGTAAACTTCTTCCTCTTGAATACTCCTACTCCATCAATCATTTACCGTTATCCCAAGTTTCACATATCAAATACCTTGGTGTCATTATTTCAGCCGACCTACGTTGGAACAAACACATCGACTACATTTACCAGAAGTGTCTTAACAAACTTTTCTTCCTCCGCCGCAATCTTAAACACTCTACTCGGGATATCAGACTTCTCTGTTACCAAACTTATATATCCCCCGTCCTCTCCTACGCCGCTGAAATCTGGGACCCTTACACCTCCAGTAATACAGACAAACTTGAATCAATTCAAAATAAATCCGCCCGATTTGTTCACGACTGCTGGTCATCTTTCATTTCTGTGTCCGAACTTAAAAATGAACTTCATCTCCTCCCTCTCTCTACTCTTCGTCTCATTTCTCGATTAACATTGCTTTATAAAATTTTCCATGGTCAGTTCAACATAGATACTTCTGGTATCTTAGCCAAACCATCCTACATCTCTAGAAGACTCGACCATTCCCTTAAAATAAAACCTATTTTTGCTTCCACTGACTGCTTTAAATACAGCTTCTTTCCTCATACCATTGATGAATGGAACAAACTCCCAAGCTCTATTGTTGAATCTCCCTCTATCACTAGTTTTTTATCCAACATCAAACAATATCTTTGTCATTCTCAATCGCATCCTCTTGTATAGGCCCAAGGGCCAACAATATTGTATAAATAAATAAATAGTTGTATTATAGTGTTGCCAAATGTGATTCGCTGATGGTTCTATTCAAATACCAGCTATGCTAGGAAGGGGCACATTTGCTCTTGTCTTCACTGGTTCCAGAGAAGTTCCATTCCGAAGGCTGTAAGCGGAGGTCACCTCTCAATCAGCAACAGGTACTGAAGATTCCGTAGCATGCTTTGGCACCGTTCCAGTTACTCTGCCTTTCCTCCTGCTCGTTGTCTCATGGCCTGACCATTAGCCTGACCAGAATGCCTTCATGAATCTTCCTCTCAAATGAAGTAAACTTGCTGTAGAGGACAGAGATCTGTCTACGTTGTCCTTGGACTCATCAACTCAGGTTTCCTGCTGTACCATACCGCTAGGGGATGGCCAGACTATTCTTGTAAACAAAGCTTTTTTTTCAAACTGAACACAACTCAGGTCTGTCGCCATAGGCAATTTACTACCTCATGAGTTGTGCAAGAAGTATAAATGTGAGTATTAACAGTCTGAGTATGTATCTAGTGTTGTGTATTATTTCTCAGTGCTGCCATCTATATCTCAGAAGTGAAGTGAGTGATGTGTAGTGACTGAATATTTGTACTGTTTGTAGGCCTGTTGCTCTCTGTGGCTAAACTTTTTTATGGGAAGATCGGCTTGCATCTGCGCCTTAAAGTGGGGAACCACAGAAAACCAACTTCAGCCGACCACCACTGTGGTAACAGTGGGGTTCAAACCCAGGTCCCCATGATGTGAATCCGTCACTATGACCACTCTACTACCACAGTGGCAAAACAACCCCAAGAAGGTGCAGAAGTTGGAACCGAGAACAGGTGCAAAAACAGTAGTCAGCCCCCCCCCCAGGGGCAAATCCAGAGTGATGTGTCAGAGGAGGCAATTTTTGCTAGTCATTAGTGTCCCATAAAATACAGGCTGGATTCATTCTACCATATTATCAGATTCTTGGTGTGGTGATCGTCCCCATCGCCCCCAACCTCTTGGTTGGATATCAAGTGACGAAGAAGTCTGAAAAGCTTCTTCTACAATGGGATTACTATTTAACTTGTAAACAAGCATAAAAACCCAACTTGTTTGACTTAATTTTGAGATTTAAAAACATTAAAAAAGCAAAACGTCACACATTTATGCAGGATACTCATCTCAAAAAGGATCTATCTTCTTCATACTTATTTCAATTGAATTTTATGGTACACTGTGTGTATATATAGTGCACTCATCATGTACTGGCTAAACTGATAATAAAAGTGGTTAAATTAAAGTGATATTTCCATATGATTTCTTTTATATGTATAAAACTCGTGAATGTGTGAACTTCATTTGAAATTATCTATTTCAGACCCAGTGCTGAAAAATGGAAGGGGCAGGCAAACACCAGCTAAAACAACGGGCCCTGCAACTTGGGCAAGCCCGTGACTATTCTGAGGCAACTTGGGCGGTGTCCCGAGCCGAATGAGGGGGGGGGGGCGCTTGCAACTCCTTTTTTTCAAATTTCACATTTATTTTATGCTTCCAAAGTTAAATAATGCATAAAACAGTCAAATCTCAATGTTTGTCTTCTAGAGGCCTAAGCCTGTGCAGAGCAACTAATTAAAAGTAAAGATGGAAGAAACAAAAAAATAAAATATCACAAAAGTTAAAATAAAAAATAAAGTTAAATAATAAAATCACTTTGAATAAATTTTTGTAACAATTCAATATTGAAATACATGTTCACATAACATAAGCATTTAATACGATAAAAATTGATATGAGGAAACAACAGGCATATATTGTTAATAATATAATTCACTTCTATAATTGAAAATATACATCAACTCCGAAAAGATGTTCAGTTGTGTATGTACGGTTTGTTACAATTTACCATACACACATACGTTACACTCAGGGGCAGCTCGAGAAAAAAACTCTACCAGAGTGGAATCTATTTTTGGGACCCTGACCTTTCTAATTAAAAAAAAAAACCGTTTGTGTCAATCGCTTCGTTTTGATGCGTTCAAAGGAATAGCGATATTTTATGTCATAACATGTCAAATTTTTTTTGCCCTTTTACCTTGGTGGTGCTCCTAGAGAGGGCAGAAATAATTTCCTCATTTTTAGCCTCGGGCTTAACACCCCTTCTAGAGAGGGCAGAAATAATTTCCTCATTTTTAGCCTCAGGCTTAACACCCCTTCTAGAGAGGGCACACATATAAGTTATGCAATTTTTTTTTTCATTTCCACTTCAGATATGACGCTCCTTCTAAAGCAAGCAGAAATCATTTTCGGTAACTCCTTTTACGCCAGATTTGGTGCTCCTACTAGAGATGGGCAGAAATCATTTCTCCTCTTTTTACACCCTGTCTACTTCAGACTCTCAGACTTGACGCCCCTCCTACAGTGGGCACAAATAATTTTTTCCTTTCACTTCAGATTTGACGTCCTTCTACAGCACACCGAGCTGCTCCTGGTTGAATATTCGACAATTATTTACAATGATACTCAATTCTAATGTTTCTTACAATCCCCAAATCAGAATATGCCGAAATCTGCGATGTACGCACAGAACAATTAGCACTACTGCAGAATAATAATAATAATGGTATAAGAAAAATGTAGAAAATTTTATGACATGAATGTCGCTCTCCACTTGTTAATACAAGATATACGGAAGACTGGATGTTGTGAAGATATTTATTATTTTAGATGTTAATTTTTCAAGGAAGGAAAAAACTCATCTCTGCCTCTACCGGGAGTCGAACCCGGGTCCCTCGATTGCCGGACGAGTGCTCTGGCCACTAAGCTACAGAGGAGATAGAGATTTTCCTTCGCTAGAGCGTATATATGCCGAACGGAACCGTGCAATGGACGGTGAAACCGATCAGCTAATAGCTCATGGACGACGAGCCACCAGAGGGCTATATATATGACATGAATGTCGCTCTCCACTTGTTAATACAAGATATACGGAAGACTGGATGTTGTGAAGATATTTATTATTTTAGATGTTAATTTTTCAAGGAAGGAAAAAACTCATCTCTGCCTCTACCGGGAGTCGAACCCGGGTCCCTCGATTGCCGGACGAGTGCTCTGACCACTAAGCTACAGAGGAGATAGAGATTTTCCTTCGCTAGAGCGTATATATGCCGAACGGAACCGTGCAATGGACGGTGAAACCGATCAGCTAATAGCTCATGGACGACGAGCCACCAGAGGGCTATATATATGACATGAATGTCGCTCTCCACTTGTTAATACAAGATATACGGAAGACTGGATGTTGTGAAGATATTTATTATTTTAGATGTTAATTTTTCAAGGAAGGAAAAAACTCATCTCTGCCTCTACCGGGAGTCGAACCCGGGTCCCTCGATTGCCGGACGAGTGCTCTGACCACTAAGCTACAGAGGAGATAGAGATTTTCCTTCGCTAGAGCGTATATATGCCGAACGGAACCGTGCAATGGACGGTGAAATCGATCAGCTAATAGCTCATGGACAACGAGCCATCAGAGGGCTATATATATGACATGAATGTCGCTCTCCACTTGTTAATACAAGATATACGGAAGACTGGATGTTGTGAAGATATTTATTATTTTAGATGTTAATTTTTCAAGGAAGGAAAAAACTCATCTCTGCCTCTACCGGGAGTCGAACCCGGGTCCCTCGATTGCCGGACGAGTGCTCTGGCCACTAAGCTACAGAGGAGATAGAGATTTTCCTTCGCTAGAGCGTATATATGCCGAACGGAACCGTGCAATGGACGGTGAAACCGATCAGCTAATAGCTCATGGACGACGAGCCACCAGAGGGCTATATATATGACATGAATGTCGCTCTCCACTTGTTAATACAAGATATACGGAAGACTGGATGTTGTGAAGATATTTATTATTTTAGATGTTAATTTTTCAAGGAAGGAAAAAACTCATCTCTGCCTCTACCGGGAGTCGAACCCGGGTCCCTCGATTGCCGGACGAGTGCTCTGGATCTCTCGTCCGAGAGCACTCGTCCGGCAATCGAGGGACCCGGGTTCGACTCCCGGTAGAGGCAGAGATGAGTTTTTTCCTTCCTTGAAAAATTAACATCTAAAATAATAAATATCTTCACAACATCCAGTCTTCCGTATATCTTATAGAAAATTTTAGCAGGACCACAACTAGTGGAGAGCAGTGGGGTCTGGTATCGCTAGTGCTGGACTAGAGGGTGCGCCAATTTCACCCTTTAACCTCTCCTTCAACATTACAAAGGGGCATCGGAATGCCTGCTTGCCCCGGACAACAATGCAATTAGTTGCGGCCCTGTATGAAAATGTCATTCATAAATTTAAGTTTGAAATAATTTTGCAGCAAAATCTTAAGTGCAGTGTTTTTCTGCCAGATTTTAGCAACACCTTTCAAAGTTGAGAAATACCTCAGGTATGTGTGATCACATATTCTGTTTTGAACATTGTCCAATAACTCAGTGGTTCTCAGCATTTTGTTACCAGCGGCCCAGTCTTGCCCAATTCATGGTTCATTTGGGGCTCTCCAGAATAGTTTGGTAGACATTTTTACTTATAAAAGAATCACTTCAAAGAATAAATAAGCATACAAATCAATATCTCCAGCTTGTCGTGAAGACCCTGACCAAGGCCGGAACTGGAGGGGGGGGGACAGAGGGGGAAACTGCCCTGGGCGGCAAATTTCAGGTAGAAACAAAGAACACCATTTGAACATTACTGAATTTTAAAATGGTGGGCCCTCCTAATATGACGACCCTCCTAAAGCGAGCAGAAATCATTTTCTGTTATTCCTTCCTCCCTCCCCCCCCCCCAACCTCTTCCTTGAGAGATTTTATATTGATGAATGAAATTTTCTCATTTGGGTTATATATCGCTGCGGACTATACATGGTGCCTTTTTTCCCTCAAACTAGCAAAGTTTGGATCCGCAGATTATAAACAGCAAAATTCGATAGGTTTCATTTAATACTTATTCAAGATTAACGTCGAGGACTGAGGAAAACAGAAAGAAATGACTTACCTTCAAGATGACTTTCTTTAAGATGATTAAAATTCTTACAACACTAATAGAAAACTAATACAACAAAAATTAAAATAGAAAATTTCACTAGAATCACCAGATTTTCATTTCGATAGAATTAATATTGTGGTTTTTGGTTGTTCTTGAACGTCGGTTGGCATATCTTGTCAAGCAATCTCGACATTGATTTGTGATTACGACCTTCCTGCATCCTTCATTGGCTGATCGACCACTCCAAAGCAGGGCTGCCACCAAAATATTCCCTCGATGGTGCTATCACCCCTATCCCGCATTTCTGACTCAACAGACATAGCTGTGTCCAGCTTCCTATAGTATTGGTTCTAAATCAACGATAATCAACCTCCTCCACTTTTGAAAGAAAGAGAACGTTAAATGTAGACTTCTACACTTGTACAGAGCGAACTGTTCTGAAAAAGGAGTTTTTGGTTATGCAAAGCTCAGTTAATCAAACTTCCGACTGTTCTTTCTGCATCTTTTAATGGCAACAAAAGACCATTCAATCTGCTACTGGGAAAAAATCTCACATTTCTCTCTTTTCCTCAAACATGGTCATAAAAATCACTCTAGTTCCCGAACTTATTTTTTTCTTGTTTCGTGGTGCCAATCCAATATGTTTTCCAAATGTTTTCCATTGTGTTTCAAATCGTGATACATAAGTCTACCTTACAGTTACAGCAGCTAGAATTCACACAATGATTCGTATTCCTGAATAATATATAACATAGTGGGAAAATTGCATGTTTTAATAAACTGGCACTATTTAATTAATAAATCTATTTGGTGAGACATATCATCGCTCTTCCACCTAGTACCTTACCAAGGTGCAAAACAATGCCGTGAAGCATATTTTAGGGACAACAATCCCAATGGAATAAAGCAATATATATTTTGCACCTCAAACTTTTTTCTTAGTTTCAAAAACAGAATTGGGAGGGTGTCATGATTGTGGAATCTGGTTTGCAACGCTGTTAAAAAAATCAAATTGAATTTCCAACATATGTTCCTCTTTAACCTCGGACTTGATGCCCCTCTTAGAGAAGGCACAAATAACTTTCCTATTTTTTGTTTTTGTTTTTTGTGTTCCCACTTCGGATATGACGCCCCTCCTAAAGTGAGCAGAAATCATTTTCTGTAATTTCTTTCACCCTTTTATGTCAGATTTGGCGCTCCTACTAGAGGGAGCAGAAATCATTTCCCTTAACTTTTTTTTGCCCTGTCTACCTCAGATTTGGCGCCCCTCCTACAGCGGGAAGAAATAATTTTTCATGATACAAAGGTCTGTTGTATCAATTAAGATTACACAAAAATTCGATTAAAATAAAGTACTTAACTCCAGTTTCATTTACCATCTCATTTATTCCCACATTCATCACACTTCATAAAATTTACATACTCATTTAATTACGCGAGGTGTTAAGTAGTGAAAGAGGGAGGAGTCAGTAATTAACTTAGCGCCGCCAGGCAGAGGGGTCCGCACACGTTGATGTTTCTTGTCACTCTGTCTCCGTGTTACGGCTTCTTCCTGAAGGTCTCATTCTATCTCGCCAAACACTTTCTTGTGCGCCAACCAACACCCTCTTGTGCGCCAAAACAGCATAGTGTTCCCACATAACAACTTGCAGTTACGGTTAAATTGAGCAGGGAAATTATCACAAATTATTTCCCTCTATCATTTCATAATGTTTTTTTGCCCTTTCACCTCGGATTTGATGCCCCTGGCAAGTTGAGAAACTGGCCAGTGTTCGGGGCGAAAGTGCATAGGTTTTCTCGTGTGAGCACATTTTTGTTTCTCCTAGTGTGACAGGTAAGAACTAAGCCCAAGTGCAGGATTCCTATTCAAAATGGTCAGCAAATCATAGGTTTTAATTCATTCATCTGTTTTTTAAATATTTTTTTTCGAAATACTGTACTGTATTGCTGATTCGATTCTACGTTTTTAATAAAAGTAATACAAGTCGGGGAAAAAAGAAGCACAAAAGGTCTCTGGCTCAAAATCTTTCCCACATCAGAAGGCACCTTCAATTCCTGTAATACTCTTCACAACACCGGAAAACACTTTTGCCCTTGTTGGTAGAAAAATTGGATGACCGAGGGGTAGGGGGATTCCTCCAGTATTTTTACTTTTTACTGCACAAAAAAGGGAAAGAAATTGCATCTCTCCTCCCCCCCAAAAAATCTCCTGCCGGGGTAAACGAAAAGAGCTCGAGACATTTGACCAAAATCGCTATGTACTGTATGTATAAAGGTGCACTGCCCATTGATTCTTTTCTTTTCTAAAAATAACCGTAATATTACATACACTCAAACCTTAACTTTTTTTCTCGTCTCGGTCATTTTTCATGCATATTTTATAGTTATTTTTTTAAATACGTATCTTCAAGATATTTTTCTAGTAATGTATATTTAACGCGTTTTGGCACCCCTTCACATTTTGCACCCGCTGCAACTGCACCGGTTGCCCACCCTAAGACCGCCCTTGACTGAGAATTACCACTTCAAGTGGTAAGTTCTTCCTTTTTCTTTCTTTCAACCTGAGCACAATTAAGGTCTATCACCATCTATGAGCGATTTACTACCTTCTGAGTTGTGCCGGAAGTGTAACTGTGAGTGCATATGTAGTGTTGTGTTTGATTTTTCAGTGCTGTCATCTTACAATCATTACACTTCACTCGTATTTAGAAAAACTGGTGGCAGATGGCAGCACTCCACATAACAAGCATTACACAGAAACAAACTTTACGTCAGGTTTCACTACACGTACACACACATTCCCGCATGTACCAATTCGTTAGAGGTTCCGCAGGGGAATATGAACGAGGTACATGTGTGGTTCAGTAGTAATAGTAGTGCTGCAATCTATATTTCAGAAGTGAAGTGAGTGATGTGTTATGATTGAATTACATTTGAACCGTTTGTAGGTCTGTTGCTCTCTGTGGCAAGACTTCTCAAAAGAGCGCATGGCTCACAATCACACCTTAAGTTTTTGTTTTGTTTTTTTCACACTGAACACAACTCAGGTCTATCGCCATAGGCAATTTACTACCTAGCAAGATGTGCCGGAAGTATAAGTGCCTGCAGGGCCGCAATTAGAGGGAGCAGGCAGGTCTGATGCTCCGGGCACTGAACCAGGAGGGGTGCCGAATTCACCCTTTTACTGCTTCCTTCACATGCATGGGGCGCCAAAATTCCGGCTTGCCACGGGTGACGAGGTATCTAGTTGCGGCATTGAGTGTCTGTAATAAACAGTCTGGGCATGTATTGAATGTTGTTTGATTTATTTTCAGTGCTGCCATCTATATTTCAGAAGTGTAATGACTGAATACTTATACTGTTTGTAAGCCTGTTGCTCTCTGTGGCAAGACTTTTTGATGAGAAGATCAGCTCGCATTTGCTCCTCGAAGTTGAGAACCACTGAAAACCAACTTCAGCCGACCACCACTGTGGGGCTTGAACCCCGGCCCCCGCAATGTGAGTCCGCCACTGTGACCACTCAACCACCACAGCTGCACACCTTGAAGTTATGATGTGAAGTGTGTCACAATGGACAGAACTGGTGAGAATAAACCATTTTGTTGAACTTTCAATCAGTGGCGGCTCATCATTTGATATTTTAAGAGGGGGTGCCGATTTTCAAATTATACGGCTACCTATCGGTGATGATATGTAGTCAAGTACATGCAGTGCCGAAACTAGGATTTTTGCCGCCCAGTGCCAAACATGATTTTTCAACCCCCACCAATTTAAAATATTTTATATAATGGTGTACTTTTTCCCCCCCTAAAACCTGCTCTCTCCTAAATTTTTCTGCCAGGCAATCGCCCTCTCTGCCTCTCTCCAGTTCCAGCCCTGAGTACATATACTATTTACAATAAGTAAAGCATTGCATTGCATTGAAAACTTTTATTTTTGTTTATTAAATCATTTTTCACATTATCTGAATACCTTGCAGTACACAAATATAATAATGCTCTATCAACACAACATTTACATAAATAGTTTGTGCAGTGAGCTTAAGCAATGTCTTAAGAATGTTGAAAATATTCATTTATGTTTAGCATTTGCCATCGGCAATGGTTTTTGCATATTGTGAAAATTCATACTCTTCTTCCAATATTAGGGGTCTGTGCCCAGCAAAAATTTAGGTCCCTTTTATCTCAAAAACAGACCCTTCACAAAATTCTGGATTTGAAAAACGGGCCTTGACAAAATAAAAATTAATGAAACCATAAATTTGGAATTTCATTTCTTTTGTGTAGATTAACTAGACTACATAGTCTAGTTAATCTAATCTTAATTTTGTGGGAAGTGAAGTACTTCCCTTCCCACAAAAATAAGGGAAATTTTCACAAAAAACTGAACCCTACAAAAAAGGCTAAACCCTGAATTTTTCATCAGAAGAAAGCCACACATCATTGTTTACCGCACAAAATATGTGAGACCATACATCCCGATTTTAAAGTAGAAATTTTTTTTGTTTCAGAATTATTTTGTCATTCTTAATAATGCCAGATAACTTAATCCTTGAAAGAACACTTATTTTTGTGGGCCATCATCACTTGTCCTGTAAAGATGATATTTAACGGGGTAATTTTTATTAAGAAATTTTTTCAAATTTTCTGGCACTCCAGGGGCCAGACAAGTAAAAAGTCAAATTTTTCCTTTGCTTTCATTTGACTATTGTGGAACAAATTTTGAGTGAGGGCATGGGCTCCCATACTAGAGCAAGGCCCCTGGGATGGGATCTTTTGCAGGCCCCCTCCCAGTCAGATTTCTCACGGTCATTTCTATAGTTAATTAATAGATTGAAAATACGAGAATTGTCCAGGGCTCTTGTGGGGGGCCATGGGTGAGGGAACCAGAATGCACACATGTCCCTTGTAATAGAACATGGGGTGGCGCCTGACCATGTAACCCATTGTAGCCACACGGGACACCACTCAAGAGGGGTGCTAAATCCGAGGTGAATGGGTAAAAAAAGTTCCATTAGCCGAAAAAAAATCAAACTCTCGGCTGTGGAGGGGCGCAAAATCTAAAATGAAAGGGAGAAAATGTTTTTTTGTTAAGAATTGTTTAGATAAATTGTGAGGCAGGGGCATGGCCTTCCAAGGGTAAGGCTGACAGGGCTCCAGCTTGAAGCCTGGGACAAAAGTAATTGTCGAGGTATGATTCAAAAAGCGTGATGTTATGTCAATTTTTACTGTGTTAAATTTTGGGGTCTCAAGTAAAGTCTACAGCCGTCCCTTACAACTTGCTGCCCGGGTGTGCCGCACCCTTTGCACCCTCACTTCAGCTACCCCTGCAAACCTGTCTCTATCTGTTATTTTGAAACATGTTTATATAATTGTAATTGTATTAATTTTATAATAGAATTTGTTACATTATCTTACCTTTTATAACTGTGCACGGTTGATTAAATTAATTGGTGATATTTTCATTGTTCATAGACTGGAAAAATGTTAGATCCTGATCACATCTCCATTCTGAATTATTGTTGTTGCCAATTTTGTTTAGTAAAAGTTCCTATAAAAATCTGTTATCATTTCATTATGCAAATTGGATATTACATTTTCCTATTGGTCATGCTCTGATGTATTTTTTTTGAGATGGTTGGTCCCAGGAGTTAGACTGTACCACACTTCCTTTTCCCGTATAAATACTCGGACTCACGAGTATTCAACCCGCTTTCAATTCTGTATTCATTAATACTTCACTTGAGATAAGGTGATCGCCTCTTGGTGAATCGTCTATTTGTCCCGCTAGCACTACAGTATAATCATTTGACTGGTGCTCGGCATGTCGCCGGCTCGTTCCGGATCTCATCATGCCTCCTCGTATTCTCCAGTCATCCTGGTTCTTGTAGTCAGTCTCGGCCATACGTCGTATTGCTTGGTGTTGATATTGCTTGGATTGACAGAGATGCCACTGTACTCTAATTTTCCTGGGTCCCGGAACCCAGGTTATTTGAAAAATCTGGGTCCTTTTTGAGTGAAAGTGGGTCCTTCTGAAAAAAAAATTTATCTTGAAAAAAATTATGTCCCCCAATAATTCACTGGTATCTCTATGAATTTTCCTCCAACATGCCCCAGGTCTTTGATCACCTGCTTATATTTCTTCGTTGAGACTGAGCGGTGGGTCATGTTCTGGGTAAGAGAAGGTATCTGTGAATCAAGTAATTCATTTCTAAAAATATCTTCTATCCAAAGGTTCATTTACTTTTATTGTCTACTAGTAGGAAAAACTTGCAAAGAAGCTCATTAGCACTGAGAATTTAACCTATGGAATTCCGCACATGTAATAAATCTAAAACAAATATACAGTTGATCCAGCTTATAACGTTTCTCCCTTTTAATATGTTTTTCCACTTGGTACAACTAAACCCGCCTGTCCTCCCCCCCCCCTCCCAGTCACGGCCCTGCATCTATCCTCCAAACTGGTAATGTGTGCATTTGAAGTTCAATGTATGCATATTTGTGTTGTAGGTCCGTGGCACAACCAGAAGTTCAAAGGAATAGCCAACTCAAAATTTGAAATCTTTAGAAAATCACATTTTTAGCCGATTACCATTGCACAATCGCATGTTCTAAACATGGATTTTCACCCACCAAAAGCAAAATTTGAGGGAGATTATAAAGTCCCCCCGCCCCCCGGCGATCAAAAATTAAAAATATTGGAATAAAATTAAATTTCTTTTATACTATCTGTGAAGAATTAGATCATTATGCCCCTCCAAAAGCCGATTCTGCTTACACACCTATGATTTTAGCGATGCGAAACGGTGACTACCGCATAGCAGCAAGATGACAAAACTGTGGATAGTCAAGGTCGAGTTTTTACAGATTCGGTTTCTTTCCACGATATTGGGAAGGTTTTACAATTTGAATGGGCGATCCAATCCTTTACGATTAAAAAAAAAAAAGTCCATTAGCAATATTGTAGGAACAAGACGAATTTACGCCATATAGATGCGGTCTTTGAATGCCGGCCGATAGCCGCGAAAGTACAGTAATTCACCGTATATAACGGAAGGAAGAAAATCAGCAGGGAAATAAAAAATCCGAAATTTGAAACTTCTGTACACTGCCCCTCATTCAGGGAAGCAACCAGATATCCTTCATCTTATTTTTCAACAACCCGCCTGTACATCAATACAGTACAAAGTACATAGCTGCCAACTTTTGAAAATGAAAATTAGGGAGATTTTCGCGCTAACTTGTATTTTATGCTAAAACCGCTCCCTAATAAATATGAAAGGGATTTTTCCAAATAAAATAGGGGTTTTTTGCACATAAAAGTTAAAGCATAGGGAATAAAATCCCTACGCAAAAACAAGTGAAATTGGAGGCCAAACTTCAAAATGGTGATCTAAAAAAATAAATATTGTGTTCAATTAGAAACGCTGTGAACAAACATTCTGCGCGAATGACCCCAAAATCATCGGAAGATGAAGGGAAAAAGTCAGCGTCAAGAAAATTGACGCTGACTTTTTGTGACACTTGCTTGATGTTTTTTTTTTTCATTTCACATGAGTGATGATGGCAGTCTTTCCATGACCGAAGTTTATGTCCGTAACACAACTTGTACAAAAAAAAAAGTCGGCCCTTTTCTGGAACGTTTGATGAAAGAAAATTCAAAAATAAGAGGATTTGTAAAATGGGGAATATCCCCATTTACGTTGTTTGACGTCATTTCGAAAGGAGAAAAAAAAAAGAGGATTCATGCCCCACAAGAAATTCCTTAGGGATTGTTTTCATAAGCAGGGATTTCTTTAAATAAAGTAGAGAATTTTTAGGGACAATTAGGGATTTTTTTGTGATTTTCGTAGAAATTCGGGAGATTTAAGAACTTTTCGGGAGGTCGAGGGATGAACCTAGAATTTGGGAAACTTGGCAGCTATGAAAATAGTAAAACCAGTTTTTCAAGGTCGCGCGATCATGATACACGGTAAAAAGAGGGGGGTTTTCTCTCTACTTTTTTCTCAGAACTAGGAGAGAACAAAATATTTACGCGTCCTTTTCCGAAATTCCGGGTATTTGACGCGTTCGCATCAATGGCATCTCTGGAGTCGCTTCCGATCTCAGACGTCTGATCATCACCTCGGCTCTAGCCAAAGCTGCATTAAGAGTACTACTTACAAGCGGCTTTGGCTCTAGCTATTACGTGCGTCTACAGCCTGCGGTAGACCCAAAACCAGCAACCAATGAAAAAGCAGCATTTTATGATGTCAGTAAATAGGGAGTGGAGAAGGTTTTTTCCTCTCATCTTCACTAGAGCTTGATCGCAGGATATGATCTTGATTATTTGGCAAGATTGTTGATTGACGCCAACATACTTGACGACGTTTAATGATAGATATGCTTAATTTTACAGGTGTTTTATAACAGCAATTAGTACAGTGGTTAGAGTGTAAGACCGGCGTTACACTATAAAAGTTTGATAAATTTTCTTTCATAAAACTTGGCAAATATCTTTTATAAATTTTGTATTCAATTTTTTTTTTAAATTTATTTTATAAAGGAAATGGACCACATTACACTAGATAAAAGATTTATATGAAATTGTTTTTGCAAAAGTTTTCGTCCGTTTGTCAGTCTTCGTTAAGCTGGTATTACACTATAAAACTTTGATAAAAATTCTTTCATAAAACTTGAAAAATGTAACCATTAAACACATCTGTTACATTGAGCGAACTTAACTGATCCGCCTATTGTTAGCATTTTTGAAGTTTTATAAACGAACTTTTATCAAACTTTTATAGAGTAATCCCGGCCTTAGTCTGGTGCTGTTGCTGGTAGTAGTTATGGATGAAGAAATTTTTTTACCATTTGCTATAGGAAATTTATCATTTGCAACCTCTGTAATGGCCTCGATTTAAAAAAACATGAAACTTATGTGGATGATTGTATTGGATGGAGTCATTTGCGGAAGAAGCTAATTATTTTGATGCATTACATCTTTAGCTAGGAACGCAACTTAATGAATAATGAATATGTCAGTTTATGAAGAAGTTGCTCAGACAACGCTCAGAGTAAAAGTTTAGCGACTAAATTGCCAGTGTTTCATCATATTAATATTGCGTCGTATATGTAACGGTAAAATCCCAAAGACTCGGTTTTATTAAAGCAAGTTGGTGAAAGTCCAAAAAATGCTTGTAAACGTTTTCATTTAGGATTTTTACCAAGTCAAAGTCCGTTTTAAATTAATCAGTTGATCATCACGAACTTATTAGTTCCTGATGATGATTAGTTTATGAATAATATTTCATTAATTATAACCAAATAATGAATTAACAAACGAAATAACCACCATGATGAGTTTTGGATGCTATTTAAGTAATTGATGCTCATAATTAATTTACTCCTACCAGTTAAAGCCCGTTTCAATTAATTTAACATCATTAACTCAATCTTTCCCCCAACCATCTTGATTAATTAATAATTGTTTAATAATTATAATTACTAGTGTGAATGATACTTATTGATGAAATAATAGTAATAAGTATTTAAGTAAAACTTATTTCGTCATGAGATGGCGCGCGAGGGTGCCGAGCATGGCCGAAGATACGGGGGGGGGGGGCATGGGGGGCATTGCCCCCCAGCATCAAAGATGAAGTCGACTGATCTAATCCATATATGTATAGATGAATTGACACATCATCATCGTGCCCCCCAGACTTCCAAGTTCATCTCCACCTATGATGCAGAGTGCGCTTTGCCCACTCTCCATGCATTGAGCGCATGATGACCCCGCACCCCTCTGGAAATGGCGGGACTCTAACTAATGGCCTTGAATACAAGCGAACCTAAACCTGGATGAAATGAGTAATTTTGTGGGAAGCGAAATAATCTAGTTGATCTATAGCAAAAGAAATGAAATTTCAAATTTATGGATTCATTATTTTTTATTTCGTTAAGGGTTCGTTTTTTGGATACAGAATTTTGTGAAGAGTCCGGAAAGCGGACCCAAATTTTGGATGAACAGACCCCTAGTAAGTGTAAATTTTTGTGCGCCACATTCGGCTCGGAGCCCTGGGACAGTGCCCCGATTGCCTCAGCCTAGTTATAGGTTCTTGCGGTTATTTTTTTCAACAATAAATATACAAGATATACGGAAGACTGGATGTTGTGAAGATATTTATTATTTCAGATGTTTATTTTTTAAGGAAGGAAAAAACTCATCTCTGCCTCCACCGGGAGTCGAACCCGGGTCCCTCGATTGCCGGACGAGTGCTCTGACCACTAAGCTACAGAGGAGATAGAGATTTTCCTTCGCTAGAGCGTATATATGCCGAACGGAACCGTGCAATGGACGGTGAAACCGATCAGCTAATAGCTCATTGACGACGAGCCACCAGAGGGCTATATATATGACATGAATGTCGCTCTCCACTTGTTAATACAAGTCGAACCCGGGTCCCGGAAAAGATGAGTTTTTTCCTTCCTTAAAAAATAAACATCTGAAATAATAAATATCTTCACAACATCCAGTCTTCCGTATATCTTGTATTAACAAGTGGAGAGCGACATTCATGTCAAACAATAAATATGATAGAAAATCAAGTTGTTTTTTTTTTAATCCAAGAAATACACACGGAAAAGAATCTTTTTTTCTCCCCAGAGAAGGGAGTGGCAAGTGAGGGGAGATGGTAACACAGCAACCGGGCTGCAAATGGGGGGAGCAGGCGGGTCTAGTGCTCCGGGCACTGAACCAGAAGGGGATGCCGAATTCACCCTTTAACTGCTTCTACATTACAAGGGGGCGTCAAAATGCCGACTTTCCCAGGGTAACAAAATATCTAGTTGCTGCCCTGCATAGAAATAACAGGTTTTTGAAGAGTTAATACATCATTGGGCAGGATAGGAAGTGCATCAGCATAACTCTTTTATCAAACATTGATGAGGAGGCAATATTTGATAAAAGATTTCCCACCTGATATTGGTTTACTGTCAACTATCTCAGATGATAATGAAATAAATGTATCATCAATATGAACCAACAAATCCAGTGATGTGTCAGTCGAGTCCGGATATAGCGAAGTGGCACGTGAAAAAAATTCGACAGATCCGATATTCATGAAAACCGATACAATGTAAATATTCGAGTTTAATGAAGAAAACTGAGTCCTCAACCTATTCGCGATGATGGAAGAGATGGTCCTCGAACAGACTTAATAATTTTTAAAAATTTAAATCAAAATTATTTACGTATGTATCACAAACATTAAAGATGATCATGTAGCTTTTGAATAAAATATTAATACCCGTGTACTGCAAGTCAGTTGTTCTCAAAGTGTGAGTCGCAGCTTCTATGGGTGAGTCACCAGCCTTTATCAGAGCCAAGCTATCTATATTGATGTGTAACTGTTCAGTGATTTGAAGTAGTACTTCCATGGCCCCCACATGCTAGCGCCGGGCCCCCAGGCCAGGATTTTTCGCGGGCCCCTACCCCCCCAAAAAATGTTGTGTACCTCCCTTGAGAAAAGATTATGGTGCATTTTTTCAGTAAAAAGAAAAAAGAAACCCCTTTCGGGAAGAAAAAAATGTTGAATGCCCTTTCTCCCCCCCCCCCCCATGAGAAATCCTGCATACGATACGGCATTTGTATATGCAGCAAAACATCGCTACAACGATAATCGATAATAAATACATCTACAATATTTTTTTCAAATCTTGTTTGGAATTGCCTGGCTTAATGTTAAACTCTCAGTACAACGACATCATCTACTATGTATGATAAACGCCTCTATAACCCGATATTCTTAAGAGAATTTCGAAATCGCTACCATAATATTTTGCAATAAATGATCACAGAAAGCTAACGTTATTCGTATTGCTGCACTATGTGTACGACACACAAAAGCACTATGCGGTAAGCTTCTGTACAGGGACAATACACATCTAAGTGAATTTTATAAATAAACTAATCAATTACAATTTTTTGTAACGAATAAATACATAAAAGCGTATTTTCCGATAATATTAACAATGCCGATATATAAAAAATCACAATAGCATAAATTTGATCACACATGAGGATAATGTTACCTCTTTAATCCCTCTACCACAATATTTTTTTTTTGGTCTGTAGAATATTGTTATATCGAGGTTTCACTGTCTATTTAAACTAAATAATAAAATATAATTGTATGTGTGTGATAAATATTATCACATTTCGAGATATGATTATGTGATTTGTATACATGGGGGTTACGTTCTTTTTTCCTGCAATAATTTTTTAATAATTTACCCTATAATCTCGGCTGTGGGGGGGGGGGGTGTTAGAACCCTAAACCCCCTTTGCATACACCAATGGTGATTGTGATCCATGTTCGGCAGGGCTGCAACTGGGGGGAGGGGGGCAAGCAGGTATCTTGCCCAGGACCAGAAGAGACTGTGCAAAATTCACCTTTTATAGCCTCTTCATCAAAATTACAGGGGGGGGGGGGGGGAATGTCAAAATATGTGCTTACCTCAGCTGATCAAGCATTTAGTTGTGGCCCTGATGGCTAGAGTTCATTGTCAAAGTCTCTCGATTAACGATAATACCTCTATTATGGTATTTTTCTTCGTCCGCAGAATATCGTTATACTGAGATTTCACTGCAGTTTTATATGTATAATATTAGCTACAATACCCAGCGCTGCCCGTGTTTCCTTCATTTATTGGTAGGATTGGAAAAGTGACAAAACATTACAAAGGAATAAATATATAATACTGGCAGGATTAAAGAAGTGACAAGCCATTGTAAAGGCACGTGTAAAACGCATTACTAGGGAACCACGGTAATCAAAGTAAACATTCCGAAAGTGATTGTTGAGGCCCAGAAACCATTGTTGCCCGACGATTTTTCGTCCATTTCGGGTATCTGCCCTTCTCTGACAAACTTTTGAAGTAGCCTATCGTTCAGTCCAGGCCCTGTTTGGTATATATCCAAATTTTGGCGCCGATCGATCTAAAATTGTGGATTTGTATAGAGAACATACACACAGACAGAAAATCAATTATATCTATCTATCTATATATATATATATATATATATATATATAAAATTGATTTTCTGTCTGTGTGTGTGTATGTATGTTCTCTATACAAATCTACAATTTTAGATCGATCGTCACCAAATTTTGCATATATACCAAATAGGACCGGACTTGAACGATAGGCTACTTTAAAATTTCATCAGAGCAGGGCAAATGCCCCAAATGGGCAAAAAACTGTCGGGCAACAATGGTTTTTGGGCCTCAACAATCACTTTCCGAATGTTTACTTTGGTTACCGTGGTTCCCTAGCCATGCGTTTCAGACGTGTATATGCCTTTACAACGATTTGTCACTTCTTTAATCCTGTTAGCATATGTATAGTAGTTTATGCCTTTATAATGGTTTGCCACTTTTTCAATCCTCCCAGTAATGAGAACTTTTTGAATAGACGTCGGAATAACCATCAGCACTACTTTGAGGACAGGCAAAGGATGTTCCCCATAGAAATCAGTGTAAAAATTGCCGATTTTACTGTAAAAATGCAGAAATTTGGTGGGGGTTTTCCGCCCCATCAATAATTTTAAAAATTGTATTGAAAATTCTCGATTTCTGAAATATTCAGTTCGCTTAGAAGCCCAGGAGATTAAATATGAAGTAATTATCCAGACCTACTATTGAGTTGGATATTCATGCAATAACATTGATTTCAACTTTTTATTTATATCTTCTCAAGCATGAAAATTAATGTCTCCGCAGGGTTCACACAAAATTTTCAAAATGAAAAGTAAGGAGTTTTTAAGGACTTAAGGAGTTTCAAGCAGTTTTTAAGGAGTCATAACTTACAAGTTTTACAGCAAAAAAAGGGGCGGGGCACATATGCAAATTTATTTTTAATTTGCAAACAAACTTTCCCTCTTCTCAAAAATACAGATGTAGAAGTGGTTCAAAAATTACAAGTTTTGATTTGTTACCCAGCATCATAAGAATTCATAAAATAATCAATCCACATACATGCTTTCTGTCGTCACCAAAGTGTTCTAAAACCTTCAAGTATTAGTCAAAAATATAACTCATAACAGCATCACATAAATTCTAAAAATTCTAAAAGTGATATTCATTTCCCCCCCCCCCCCAATTATTCAAAATAAAAATCACAGCCGACAAAGATTTTTCTTACAAAATTATTTATATTTGCAGCAACTCTAGGCGCACACACACACACTTCCAGCACAACTTCCTAGATAGTAAATTGCCCATAGATGGCAATAGACCTGAGTTGTGCTTGGTTTGAAAGAAAGCCCTCCCCCCGGAAATCACTCACTCAAACAATCTGGGAATGTGCCGCGGGCCGCTCAATTGAAGTAAGAATTTGCCATGAGCCACTTGCGGCAGGCCACATTTAGGCCATGTGTTGAGCACATGTATGCTTTAAAATAAGGGACTGTTCAAGTATTATGTCAGCAAATTTTCAGCAATTTTTGACTCACCCTTCTTGTCAGAAAAAGTCAGCAAAACTCTCACCCTCCCCCTGTCAGCGCTCTGCCCCCTTCCTCCTAATGCTTATTGGTGGAATCTGAATTGGGGGCTTCCCCCAAATGATCAAAAATTTATTTTTTTAATCCACAAAATATTTTTTAAGAGAATTGTAAAAATATTTTTTACAATTTTGAAACAAAATATCTTTATATGTTATTATAATCATTTTTTGTTAATTTCAATGCCATTTGAAGGCTAAGAACCCAAAATTGCTCAAGAAATTCATTGTGACCCTACCTCTCTAAGCCCTTGGTAACCCTTGACCCGAAGTAAACATTCGGCCTGTGCGGACCAAATGTGGTCCTGGCGTTATGATGTGGCCTGCCCCTAAATCTATTTTTGTAACAATGTTGTGACACATTTACAGATCGCTTAAGTGACTCGGGGCACAATTCCAGACCATTTAAGCGATTTGTGGCACATTAAGCGATCCCTTGAGTGACATGTGACAAAGTTTTAGAGCATTGGTCCTGCCACTAGTGCGGTTCTACATCACTCAAGTTACCCGCGGTTCATTCCCAGATTACTTAAGTGATCTGCGGCATAGTCACGGATCACTTATATGACGCGCGGCACAGTTCCAGAGCAGTTGGATCCGCTCAGTATTTGAAGATCACTAGAGTGGCTCAGTAGGGGACTCAATAGGGAGAATGTTAGTTCAGGTGCCCACAAACTAGTGAAAAGTTTTACTCGTTTTTCGCGCACCGAGTAAGACGCCGAGTAAGGGTGGTTGATGACGTAAGAATCATCCCCCCCCCTCCACGTCATCAAGTCAGCAAATCGAAAATCCCCCATCCATGCTGACGTCATACTTGAATGACCCCTAACATAAAGATACCCGAAAGTTATTTCCTGAAGGTTAAAAAAAGTGGGTTCAGCTATAGCGGCTGATTGGCTCGTCCTCTCCCCTCCCCCCACTCCTGTAAAACCAGACGTGGCTCGGGCTGTCACTTTTAAAAGCCGGGTTTTACTAGCAGGTTTTCTCTGCCGCGCGCAACGTGAGTCACCCAGCGCGATACGCCGTCTATTCATCAATATGAAAAGCAGTACGACTGTTTTCCTACAGAGCGCAATACGGCTCACGACAGCGCTTTACGTCGGGCGTGATTGGCAGACTGCTTCTGGAGGAGTTGAGCGTCGTGTGCCGCGCGTTTCAGCGATCTTCCCTTTAAACCGGAGCATGCAGCCGATAGAGGATATGACGCCAGGGTCATATACTATATAGCCGTCCTGAGCCGATGCGCCACGCTTGGAAAAAGCAAATGCGTAACGTCATTATGTAACTCATTTCTGCCGACACGAAATGATCCAGTTAGGTTCACGCGGCGCAAAAAGCCTACTCCTAGGAAAACCTGGCTTCAGGGATGAACGCTCGCTACGGGATCCCAGGAGAGATAAACCCATTGTCTCTCATAGAATCTGTTGTGTGTGGATAGAGCCTGTTCCTCTTGTTTTTTGCCTTTTTATTTACGGCAACCAATCTGCGAAACAGATTTGCTTTCCCCACTGGACTTCAGTTTTTAGCATTTTAAGGAGCGGCGGCGAAAAGATACGCTTGTCCAGCTTAAGCCGCTTAATGCAGCTTTGATTGTGGTCGTCCCTTACTCGGAATTTTCGTAGTGAGATATTGGCTCTAAGCAAATGGGAAGGAGTGATAAAATAATAATAGTAGGAGAGAATTGCATTAAAAAAAAAGACGATTGCGGCGAAAGTAGGAAAAATAGGAAAGCTGCGAGGTCTGCACTCAGTATACTGCGTAACATAGGAGGTTCGAGACATCGTTTCGCCGCATAAGTAAAAACTTGACAAAACTTTCTCACCAGTGGGCGTGGGGGAATTTTCGGCCATTGGTTCAGCGGAGTGATGTCGTTCTACGGACCATCGACTTCCAACGCTGACCAGTTTGCGACATAGGCAGGAAAACACGTCAAAACTAGCGATTCGGTAAAAAATCATATTTTTAGAAGCAAAAGCGTATAATCGTATTAATTTACTAAATACGACAAAATCGTAACGGTTGGCAGGTATGCACAACCATTGGATGTTCCAATCCCATCCATTGCGTTCACATTTCCTATTACAAAGGGAGAGAGCGTTTTTTTTCTCTTTTCTTCCTCTTTATATTTGGGGGAAAGCTTCCTCTTATTTTTCTAGGCAATGCTATTCATCACCATGGGGAATGCCTATTCTAAGAAAGATCATCCCTTCAGAGAGAAAAAAAAAAAGACTTTTTCAGGTGTAGCTGCAAAAAGTAAGGAGTTATAAGGGCCCTTCCAGAGGGAAATGAAAAGTTAGGAGTTTTTAAGGAGTTTGTAAGGATGTGCGAACCAGTGGCGGATCATGATTTTGGGAGGCCCCAGGCGCAACCTGATCTGGAGGCCCCCCTATCAGGGGCGGATTAAAGGTAGGGGCTGTCACCCCCCCCCCCCCCCCCCCGAGAGCAGAAAAATTAAATGGAAAAAAAAATGTTTTCTACGTTTTTGACTGAATAACAAACCAAGAAAATAAATTTGCTTAAAAAAGGGGGAAAATTCAGAATTTTTTCCAAAAAAAATCAGAACCGTCCTGAAAAATTGAACACATGGTCACAACCACCGCCCCCACCCACAAATTTGCATTTATCCACCACTGCACTCTTTTGGCCCTAATAAGAACGAGATGATTCACTAAAATAAACAATATTTTATAATACATCATATTTTTAGTAATCTAAGATGTCCGTCCTGGTGCCTTCAGCCACACGGCAAAAATGGAGATCCGTCATAGTTTTAGTAATTTAATATTACTGATTAATAAAGATTTGATAATATCTCAAATATAATATATTTAATTTGATATAAAGATACTGATAATATTTAATAGAAAAACATTTCTTCAATAGAGGGAAGAAATTATATCAGAGTAAATATAAGAATTATATTTTTAATGGAAGAAATTAGTTCAGAATGAATTAAATTTAATGAAAGAAATTAGTTTAGAATGAATTAAATTTAATGAAAGAAATTATTTCAGAATGAATAAAATTTAATGAAAGAAATTATTTCAGAATGAATAAAATTTAATGAAAGAAATTATTTCAGAATGAATTAAAATTATTGTCAATGAAAGAAATTATTTAAAAAATTTTTTTTAGAAATTATTATTTTTTATTTGTTTATTCTATTTTATTTTTACTATTATTATATTAATTATTATTATTTTCTCTTTCAGCCATCTCGTTGGGCACTCTGCCTGTTGTGGCCTTTGCCTTTGTATTATTTGTATTCAGAGTGAATAAAAATCTTCTATATTATGCCCCCCCCCCCGTTTCGTTTAATAACGAAAAATGCCACAGTATAACATTGTGGCCCGCGTACTTTATAAAATGTTTCAATATGGCCTGCTATGCCTCAAAGGTTGAAGACCCCTGCAGTAGACTCTTGCTAATCCGGTACGTATTAGACCACGGTGTGCCAGATTTTACCGAAATTGCTGGATTAACTTTGAAGAAACCCATTGAAATAATATATGAAATTTCGTGCAAAGACACAGTCAGGACTTGATCAGCAATTAAGAAATATTAGAACGTGTTAAGGGGTTAAGGCATCAGGAGAAAAGTGACACCACACCACTTAAATATCCTGGACTACTGGACGTGCTGGATTAGAGCACGACCGAATTCTCGAGAGACTACTGTAGTTGAATTGAAATGCTCAAATAAAAATTTATCAGATAATTTATATATTTTTAGTTTTGCTTACCGTTATTTTTGGAGATTCTGCAATCTAAATCCTAAAGGAAATCTTGAGGATCAGCATGAAAATTTTTTTCATTACAATAACACACATTACAATTACATTAACAATAAACACTTTTCGGTCTGACACAAAGATGTTGTCTACCCAAGCCTCCTTGACCAATCCAAAAATGTAGCTCTTTTTTTTTAGAAAGAAGGAAAAGAAACCCCCTTGATTTTTTTTCAGCCAGGGAGGGAGTGTTAAAAGAGAAACAGAAAAATCATGTGATTCAGAATGCATGTCATTCAGCATTCATTTCAAACCCCACCTTTTTTTTGTCATATGGTCGTATGGTTCCAGTCATAGATTGCAAATGTATATGTTGTTTGAACCAGCTTATAGTATTTCATTCAAACAAGTGGGAGACAAAATCACAATAAGAGCTCTACTACATTCATTTTAATTAGTACGAGCGTCTCTTCCTGTCGATGTCACCGCTTGCCATCTTGCCATCCATTATACTGTATACAAAAGCTTACACCAAAGCTGTCATATTATCGGCGCCCATAAAAGCATTTAATACTGTGGAATGAGACATCTGTTTATGCCTTCACTCCAATTTTCATTTCGGACAGACATTAGGACCTGCTGTTCTCACCCCTCCTCCTGCTTGTGCCCTTAGGGAAATACTGTTTGAAAATGACCCTCCCTGAATGATTACTTTACAATGTCTCTTCTTTCTTTGTCGGGGAAGAACTGACCCTTGAGAGCTGCGTCTTGTAAATTGTTCTTTTCTTTCAGTTCCTGTTTTTCTTCCATAACTCTTATACGTACAGTATACATGATAAAAAAAAAAAATTGCGGTTAAAAAAAAAGGGAGAGCAGATACTGTACTTAGTTCAAGAGATTTGTTGATGCGCATGTAAATTCATATGTAGGATGAAGCACACAACTATTTGGAGGCCCCCCGCTCTGCCGAGGCCTCATGCGCCTGTGCGGTAATCCGCCACTGGTGCGAACCCTGCTCCGTATTGTCCTTTGATATTTATTTGCATAAATTCTTGTGGGTTAAGAGATTTTAAATTTAGTTATGAGCCCGTAAAAAGTGGATCGAAAAAATTCCACAGCTTTAATTACGCATTTTTTGAAAGCTGAAACAGGCAGATGGGTAACTTGAAGTTCAGGGGGTGGAGGTTTATCGAAATACCTAGCGCCCCTTAAAAAAGGAAAAATATATATTCATTTCTACGTTTCTGTAAATCTAGATCTGTTTATTTCATGAATCACGCAGGAAGTCGCCATATTGGGTAACTTGGACACGGTTTGTATGTCCCTCAAGAAAAAGAGAGGGAGATACGTGATCCAAAAAAGGTTCATTGAAAAAAACCCGGGCGCCGCCGGGTATTATAGCTAGTATAGATATATATGCACAGTATAAAATTTATCCTTAGTTTCTCTCAGATAAGATATCCACCACATCTCTATAGTTTCGTTGTTCCCCAAGCAAGCACGTATACTCATACTACATCAAATGAAACTACTGTAGAATCTCTACACATGACGAACCAGTTTGAAACGTGTTTTACACAAAACAAAATTTCTATCCAAACGTTTAACTTCAATTTAGAACATCAAAGATTATTCCTGTAACCATAGGCGTAAACTTCTATATGGCCCATGGGCCCGAGCCCCCCCAACATTTTTGAAGACGCGGCTCAGCCCCCCCAAAAATTCGTATGAATATGGCTTATTCATTTTGCAATGATGAAATTTTTTTTTTTTAACCAAAAGTTATCCTAATTATGAATTAGTTAATGGAAACAATCTGCTCAAAATTTTAGTTCTTTTAAAAAATCTGGATGGTCTTTGGCTTTCTTGTTCCATGACAATACGTTTATCTCATTTCTTCCCTACCGTTCAATCCCCAATTGCACCCTCCATCGGTTCCAATCCTTACTGCCAGAAGGGAGGGCTGAGAGGAAGATTCTTTGAGGTGTTGAGGGGGCCTCTTTCTTCTTTGCCTGTGGCAAAAACTGAGTGTCTCTTCTTTTGTTCACTGCGACCGGAGGACGGCCATGGCGCCGACATGAAAATAAGCCCAAAGATGCATGGGGGGAGGGGGGTTGAAAATTGGGAAGCAATGATATTGAAACCGCACCGAAATAAATTACACTCTATAAGGGACTGAGCCTCCCCAGTAATTACTGAAAAAAAAACCATTGTGCAATGCATTCTCCCTCTCCTTCGTACACGCTTGAGTCCCGTATATGCGGGAGGACCAATAACTTTTAGGCCCCCCCCACCAATGTTTTTTTGAAAAATATTGGGGAAAAAAGCACATTCTAAATGCCCATTCATAACAGATCTTGAGGACCGATGCCGAAACATTTTTCAAGCCCCTTTACAACAAAATTTGACTGGGGGTGGGGGTAGAACATAGAATCAAATAAACAACAAGTGAATTATAATATTGATTTTAACAAAGGAAATGAAAACTAAATGACAATTTTTCAAAGGTCCAAGACAAACCCCTCGACCGGGCTTTATTGGCCCATTCTTTAAGTCACCACTACATTTTAACAATGAATACAAAATATTATCTTTATAACTAAGGGATTCCTGAACTATTTAAGTTCGCAGCACTCATGGAAATTTTAAATGTTGCCCAACACCTCAGCCAACGTCTTCCTAAAGAGTGTAGTCAACACCATAACCCTTGTTTTGTGGAACAGATTTGCACCCTCCACTAATATAATTTGACTGGCTCTTCGTTTTCGTAAGAATGCTCATTTAGGAAAGAAAATTATAATTTTTTTTTGAATTTTTGAGTAGGAAAACTGAACATCCTAATCTAAATTGTGCATGTGTATCAATAAAAATTGTACAAACTGTATAATTTTTATTGATGAGGTGACTGAAAAGGCAGTGACAGCAACGCCAATGAGGTATGTGATATCCCCGCCCCCTCAACGTTTTCTCCCCCATCTGGTTGGGAATTTCGAAGATGAGAAACGAAACTAAAACTAATTCAATAAAAAGTTATCAATTAGGTCATTGCAAAGATGGCCTACTGCACATTATCGGTGGGGGAGGGGGGGGGGAGGGAGACTGCCTCGATCGATCGTCTGCCTACAAGTTGGCTACAAGACTCATTCATTCATAAAAAAAATATCGCTCACGAATTGAAAAGAATTTCTTCAATTTAAAAAGTAAAAATTAATCTTCAATTACCTAAGGAAGCAGGTTGGCCACCCCTTTATAAATAGTGAAATGCATGCACAATATTGGTATGTAAGTGCCGCAAAATGTATCTATTTAAAATTCAATAAATCATAAATAGTCAGTCCTCGGTATAACGTCACTCGGGGACCAAATAAAAATGACCGGAAGCTGCGATAACTTGATAACGAGTAATCCCATTTCACTAATTTTGTTGGCAAGGACTATAAAAGAGATGTTATAGGCATCCCCTATCCTGCATCAGGGCCTCAGGCTGGGGCCTTTGGTGGATATAGTGAATTTTTCGTGTGAAAAACAAAAAATGATAGAGGGGGGGAGGAATCACCCCCCCGCACTGGAGCCCTGTTAGTCCAATACCTTCTAAAGCAGCTTGCTCTAGAAGGTGTTGGTTAGTCCCACCGTTGAGCGGGGGGGGGCATGTTTATAGTGCAATGTATGTCTGATGATGTTAATAGTTATGACATTACAACGAGATCTTTGGACGAGAGATCTTTCAAGCCTCTCTCTCGGTCATCCGTTTATAAGATTTCAAATTGAAAATTAATTCAACAAAGAAAAAATTATACATTGATAGGTTTCCTTTCCATGTTTAGCGAGAAAATTCTTTTTCTATGAACACAGGACATAGCGTGCCTTTTCGGGGCCCCCAGGGCACACTTTTTCTGGGGGCCCTTGGAAAGGATTATTATTATGCAAAATAAATGTACATTATTTTGTGGCGCCCAATTAGGCATGTGGCCCTGGTGCAATGCCCTGGTTGCCCCAGCCTAGTTAGGGGGCCTGTATGACCATATAGTAGTTATTCCAGACAACCAGCTTTCGTGGGTAGATAGGACAAGGCAAATCGCTTTGGGACAAGATCAAAGAAAAGCGTTGGGTCGTAATAGGCAGGATTAACCATTGAGGATAACAAAGCACGTACTTCTGACACGGGCATCAGAAAAGAGCAATCACTAATTTATTTTTTCTTAGCTGACGATTGTTTACTGTCTCTGTAGATCGGCTGGCGACAGAAGTAGAAAATGTCATCAGTGAATCCTCTTGAATGCACTTCTGTACTATGCCTGTGACAGATACCCATTATGAGTTTAAAAAAAAAGGAGAAAACTGTTCAACAGAATACACCCCAACCCCCCTCACTTGTTAACTTGGGAACTGGTTGACGGGTCTATATCGCTTCCTGTACGATCTCCTTCCTCATTGTTTGTACACCCCTCTGGAGGTAGCAATGTATTATATGATAGCAATAATGAGATGGATGTTGTAGTTTTCCTGTCAGCGGCGCTTTGACTATTTTTGTTCCACTGTAGAAATTTAGTAGCCTTTCTAGAATACAACTGCCCTGAAGCGAGGCGGAGCATACACAAACACACACATATATATAGGCGAATTCCGAACAAAGACGCACACGAATGGGCAGACAGATGTATTGGAAATTTTTCCCTGAGGAAGCGTGAGAACTTTCCCGAAATTTTTAGTCATGGATACCGCCATCTAACTGAATCATGTGTTTATAGGTGTTTAAGTAACACACATCTATGTGTCCCTCCTTCAGGAAGCTAGCACAGTGTTACATTTTTATGTTGTCCAGATGTACTAACCATGAGAAAAAAACGAAGAATAAGACATCCGAAATGTTCACAAAAGATGAATTCGGCTGGTCAAATGGTGATTTGACCAGCCGAACTATAGTAGTTACAAAAGGTAATTGCCGACAAATGGTTGCGCACGAAGACGTGAGAAATTTTTCTGTACAGAGTTGACAATACCGAAAACAGGATTGTCATATTAACTATAGCATATAAGAAGAGGAAGAAACATCCAGTTGTTTTTGAATCCAAGTGTCATCGTTGAGTGTTCATGTTACAAATTTTCAAGTCAACGCTGATCGATCGTTGCATCCTTACTCATCCTTCATGATGAAGGAATCATCATCAAAGCCCAATTTGTAGCAGAGCAACAATAATCTTGGTAAGTACAACTTCATTAGCAGTTTCTCTAATTTTTTGGGAATTTTGCGATTGCATAAAATGTTTATACAGATATTCTTGAGGCCAAAAGCTTTTACGACAAACATTGTTTGGAACAAGATTGTTAAAGAAATCTAAAGTACAGTAGAACCTCGATTATCCGAGGGTGGATTATCCGGAGTTCAGAAATTACAAAACTACGAAAGGTGAAAGAAAACCGACCATGAAATTATTGATCAGACAACACAAGAGATTTTGGTAATAATATTCTGTGATAGTGTGATAGTGAGTAGAAGAATGGGAACAGAGATTGTTATTGAAGTTATGATCAGAGTATCCTATAATGGGCAATATCGCCCCTTGGGGGCATGGAAAGGTCCGGGGGGGGGATGAGAAAAAAACAAATTCTGAAGAGGAGGACGATGAAACAAAAAGTTTGGAAAACTGCGAGTTGGGTTATTCAAATTAGTTTTGCTTAAACAGTGGTCTCTAATAAAAAGGAACAAAATAAGTCGAAAATAATTTGTGTAAAAAAAACATCTTATGACACCCAAATTTTTTTGTTTTTCTGCAAGTCAGGACCTTTGACTTGAAGTGCCCCTAGAAAAAAGTGGACAATTATAACCCTGCATAAATAGGGTCAAAGATGTTTAGTTTATTAGCGAATAGAGTAAATACTGTGCTGTTTAAATTAAATGGGCCACTTCATGCAGAAATTAGGACCGGTTCAGAAACTATATAATTGTATAACTAGGTTCTTGTGTGTATTTTTTGCGTAAATTTAAATGTGAGTATTTGACATGATGATACAAGAAATATTTATTTTAAATCAACGAAATGTATAAATATGCGTTTCATTCGAACTGTTTGCTATTGCTGCTATGTTTGGTTATTCCTGGTGATTTAAACCGTGGTTTTCGATAGGCCGTGGTCAGCATTACATGATTGAAAATTTTTATATCGTTAGATTATTAAGTTACTTTTGTTAAAATTAATTTTTAGGATAAAATATGAATGGCATATCTATCACGTGGGTGTTTATGGTCAAAACTGATACCAATTGATTTATTGAAAATGATTGCAAATAAGATAATGCTTGACCAAAAATAATTACCGGTCCTGCAGGTCCTTCAACGATGAATTTTTTTACATACATTAGTAGTATATGAGCAAAAAAACACTAAAATTTCGGTTAATAAGCACTCGCTCAGACGTATATTATATGTAAACAAAGATTTTCCCCCTTCTGATTTATGAATTAAAAAAAAAGTATTTATACTTTTACTGATATCAGTATGACTTCAGTATTAGTATAATACTGAAGTCATACTGATATCAGTAAAAGTATGTGTGTTTGTTAAGAAAAATAAGCGAGCTGCTATGCCAATGGGTTTTTAAACGTTTGCTATCTGCGGTGCACCTTAATATTAATAGCAACTGATCACCTATGTTGGCCAAATAAAATCGAAACCAATGTTTTTATACCCTCTATGGTTCTCCTCCATAAAACGTATTGAAAATTATTTTTTTTCCAGAAACCGATGTAAATTGGCACTGTTAGCATATTTTTAACTGAAACAATACATCATCACAGCAATTTAATCAATTATACTGGATTTAACTAGCTAAAATAATTAATTAAGGGTAAAATATAGTCTGCCTTAATTTTAATGTTATCTATAAACAGATAGAATTTTGCTCAGCAAAGTTGAATAGTTTCATCCTTGAATTTCATTTCCATTTCCTTCAACTTGGTGCTATAATATAAATCTCTGAGCACGTAAAATTGGGACAGCTCTCAAATATGACACCAACAAGGAATCAGCTTTTTCTAGATAGATAAAAATTATTGTACTTATATAGCTGTACCTTGTACTGAAATGACACTAAAGGATGTACTTTCTGGAATACCAAAAAACCTGTTTGTAGTTTTTTGACCATTTACCATGTCTATTCAAAAATCAATGGGACTATATAGGGTTAATGCGCAAAAAAGTTGCTCTTCCTTCACATTTTTTTGATTGATTTCATAATGAGATTATCACCATATCAGATATTATCTACACCGAACTATTGTCATTAATTACACAATAATAATTTTCTCATTATTAATACGTGAAAGAGCTCAGTATGGTGTTGCATTTTTCCTCTCTTTAAACACTGTACTCACTCAGACATTTTAATATTTTTGTTTTGTTTGTTTATATTGAATTTTTTGCAAATCAAATACGGTACTCCTGTACTATATTGAAATGCACATTATTGAACACAAATGAAACGAAATTAAGTATTTCTACTCGAAGAAATGCCGACCAACAAAAAACCAAAATATCAAATCGTAATATTTTCAGTGATTTTGTCCTCTTCACCCCCCCCCCCTAAAGAGAAAAAGAAATGAACATGAAGTAAAATCATTTGTCAAACATTTTAT
Source organism: Pholcus phalangioides (assembly GCF_987345545.1). NCBI lineage: Eukaryota > Metazoa > Arthropoda > Arachnida > Araneae > Pholcidae > Pholcus > Pholcus phalangioides. The sequence continues at coordinate 24,913,979 of NW_028301596.1, read as the reverse complement.
AGGATAGCGGCTCTGGCTGCATAAGCCTATATGACCATGCTTTTTGAATTTTTCATCGAGTATAAATTTCAATACTGTTTTAAAACATTGAATGATTCCTGTTCTGATGTCATTTGAATATAGCCAATCTTGACAAATCAAAAACTATGTAGGAAACAGCCATATTCCTGAGGAGCCAAGCATGGTTTTTGCTGAAGAAGTTTTTTAGATTTTTTCAGGACTTACGGAGACCCCCCCCCCCCCACTCCCATGTCGAAAGCCACACTGTTTTCGTCATCCTATGATTCCACTCCAGCAATCACATGCAGAGAATGTTTGGTGCCGATACCGATTTTCTAGTCGCCATGGTGACCTGGAGCCCGAGATTTGTCAAGCCCTGGTATATAGGGACAGGGTTCGTACCCTCCTTGAAAATCCTTAGAGAAAAAGTTCATTTTAAAGTCTTTAAAAGTCCTTGAAAAAAATTATAATCATTTTCAAGGTGTTTGAATTTTTTTTCGTGAATTTCTTCCATCAATTTTTGTCTCCCCCCCCCCCCTCCTCCGCAATCCCCGCTAAACTACTTTCTGCTGAGATGGAAACGAACTGAACAACAACGATCATATGAGTTACGTCAGTGTTTCTCAAAGTGTGCGTAGTGGCTTCTAGCGGTGTAGCTAACCTTTGTCAGGGGCGGCGCGACAAGCTGGAATATTGATTTGTACGCTTATTTATTCTTTGAAAAGTGGTTCTTTTATAAGTAAAAATATCTTCCAAGCTATTCCGTGGAGTTGCGGATGAACCATGAATTGGGCAAAAAGCCGCTGCTGACAAAAGTCAGAACCTTTGAGTTACGGGACAATGTTCAAAACAATACATGGTCACGCATATCTGAGGTATTTCTGAGCTTTAAAAGGTGTTGCTCTTAAATCTGACAGAAAAATACTGCACTTGAGATATTGCTCTGAAATTATTTCAAACTATTAAATTAAGGAATGTCAGTTGCAAACAGGACCGCAAGTAGATGCTTGGTCGGCCAGGGTGAGCACGCATTTTGACGCCCCTTCGTAATGTTGAAGGAGAGGTTAAATGGTGAAATTGGCACCCTCTCTGGTCCAGCGCATGGTGCACCAGAACCTTTGAATAGACTTTCCTGTAGGAACCGGATATAACATATGTACTGAAAAAGTTCTCGGGGCCAGGCTGGTCGTTGATCGCCTGCGGATGTGACCACGGAATGGAGGTGGCTTCAACAATATCTGTTGCAAGTTCCGAAATGAACTGACTGCTAACGGAGGTTGATTGTTCACCGTAGATGCACGCAAAAACAGTTCTTTAAAGCAGAACTGATTTTTTTTTCAAAAGAGCTGAACTCTATGCTTTATTGACTTTTTTCTTGAATATAGAAATCGAACAACACAGACGAATTTTTTGTTTAAGTTTATAAATAACGCATTTTTGTACACTGCTGGCCACCGTAAATGCAACACCCTGAAGGAAGCATGCAAATAATATAAATTTACAACATGCATTAGCGGAGGTGAGATATGCAAATGATTAGAATTTCAGCGCAGACGCACATCACGCGCGCCTGTGGCGCCACTTCAAAGCGCTATTTAAGGCTTGGAGATTTCGACGATTTGAAGTACGGCAATTGTGTTTTTCTTGTCGTTTTTTTCAAAAAAACGATCAATTATGCCTCGTAGAAAACAGCGATCATCTTTTGATCAAGTATCCGAGTTCGACAGAGGAAGGATAGTGGCCTACCGAGATTGTGGATTATCTTTCAGGGAAATCGGTAGTCGTGTTGGACGAAACCAAACAACTGTAATGCAGATATGTGATCGTTGGATGCAGGAGGGTACGACGGACCGACGTGTTCGATCGCATCCACCTCAGTGCACCACTTCACGTGATGACAGGCGTATTGTGCGTATGGCAGTGACGGATCGCTCAGCCACATCACGAACCATAGCACAGCACATTCAGTCTGTTTCGCATCATCCAGTGTCTGCGCGTACCATTCGACGCCGTTTACAGCAGAGTGGTCGGTCCGCAAGACGTCCATTGCTTCGTCTACCCTTGACGCAGAACCACAGACGTCTCCGCCGCCAATGGTGCGATGAAAGAAGGATGAGGACGGCACAATGGAATGAAATTGTCTTTACTGACGAGTCACGCTTCTGTCTGCAACACCACGATGGTCGGATTCGAGTCTGGCGACACCGTGGAGAGAGGATGCTGAACAGCTGCGTTATGCACCGCCACACTGGTCCTGCACCGGGTATTATGGTATGGGGCGGTATTGGATATCACTCTCGCACTCCTCTAGTACGCATTGCCAGTACTTTAAAAAGCCAGCGCTACATCTCCGAGGTGTTGGAGCCAGTTGTCCTTCCTTACCTTCAGGGCTTGCCCACAGCCATATTTCAACAGGATAATGCGCGACCACACGTGGCACGCATTGTCCAAAGGTTCTTCGTCAATCGCCAGATTGAGTTGCTTCCCTGACCAGCTCGCTCTCCGGATCTTTCGCCGATAGAAAACATGTGGTCCATGGTTGCTCAACGATTGACCCAGATTACATCCCCAGCTGCCACACCAGATCAACTTTGGCAACGCGTGGAAGCTGCTTGGTCTGCTGTACCCCAAGAACACATCCAAAGTCTCTTTGAATCAATGCCGAGGCGTGTGGCAGCGGTGATCTCCAACAATGGTGGCTACTCTGGCTACTGATTTTGGCAGGAACCACACTTCAGAGAAGTCTATAAATTTAATCATTTGATGCTTGGTCAACATGTTATCTACAAAATAAATATTGTTGCGATATCTCTTGTCTTTCTTGGTGTTGCAATTTGGGTGGCCAGCAGTGTATTTCAAATCTTGAAAGGAACATCATAAGAGTGCTTGAAGTTTATGAAACAGCAATGTTATGTCAATCTTAGTGCTGTATTTCGAGTAATTTTTTTTTTGTAATATAATTTTTTCTTGATTTCAATTTCATGAAATATGGTTTTGAATTACAATAATTTTTAGTTTTCTTAGGGAAATTTTTGCGGAAGAGTAAGGTAGAGAACGTTTCAGTTATACGGTTTTTCATTTATACGACGCTTTGACCCGACTGTTAGTCGACGCGCTTAAAAACCTCGTTTATACGACGCGACGAATAAACGAGGTTCCATTGGGGCTTGAGCCCCCCCCCCCCAACATTTTCAATAACTTTACGCCCTTGCCTGTAACGCACTGGTTCTCAAACTGTGCGCCTCCAACCTTTGTCATGGTGTGAGGTTTTCGAAAATATTCTTTGTTAAACAGCTCTGGAAAGCCGGTGGAGCTCGCGGATAAGCATTGAATAGGGGGAAAGGGCGCCTCAAGTGAAAAAAGTTTGAGACGCCCTGCTTTAACGTGAAGTTATTCCATGCAATGATTTTTTTGATAAAACGAAGCGATTCCGTTATGCCAGGCGATTCACTACAGGCGTGCAAAAAGAATAAATAAATTTAGTGAATTAAAGAGTTAAAGTAATAATACTGAAAACTATTTTCATTGGCCTTGGTTGAAGCACCGGCCTGAAAAATTGAACTGAAATAATTTAAATATTTATGTTCACTTCATCTATTCAACTGAGCAACTTTACACTTCTGTTACAGTCGTTTATACGACGTTCAAAAGGCCGAGTCAAACCGTTTTATAAAACGTTTTATGTATAAGTCGAAGTGAATAACAGCCTTTTTAAAAAATTATCCCCCCCCCCTCATACATATAAAATGTTATAAAATTTTATGTGTTTAATTGCATACCAATTCTGTTGTAAAAAAATATTTCATACTTGAGAGGAAATTAAATCACATTTCAAATCATTTAAAGAAATAAAATTTGGCACAACATTACCTTTGGGACACGATATGGAGTACAAAATTGCAACAAAATCTTCGACTTCCAAAATTTCCTCATCTTGGACTTTTTTTTTGGCAGTAGATGATTTTCAATCAGGAGCTTGCTCTTTGGTTGTTTGTCTACTTTATAATCGTTTCAAAAAGTTGAAAGGAACATATTCAACTGGTTTGCAACTTTTTCCAGGGGGGCCCCAAAGCAGAATATGCCGAAGTCTGCGACATACGTCGCAGAACAATCGGGAAGAATTTTAAGAAAAATGTAGAAAACACTATTATGGGAACTGCAGAACATTTCCAGTCAGTCGAGGGCTCATTGCAAAACAATGCAAAACATTCTGCTCTGGGGCAGGAGGAGGGGGGGGGGAGCAAAATTCTTCCAGGGGGGAAAACATGCGTACTCAATGTATGTATATATATATATTTGTATATATATATATATACCCTTTTTAGGGTATTTTCAAAAGCCGGGGGGGGGGCCCTAAATGACGGACCTGTTTGCAAGATGAACTTTCGTTATCAATTTAAAATTCTTCCAAAATTTCCAGTTTTTTTAGAGAGAGCGTTTTTTGTTTTTCCAACATTACGAATGACGAATTTGACACAGTTAGCAAGCAGTGCCATCTGAACGCATGGACCCACCCGAGCACGGCCCGGGGGGCCTCAAGAGAAGGGGGGCCCTACAAAAATGGGAAGTAATTGAAATTTTTGAGAATTCTCTAGGTTGGGCCTCAGAAAAATCAATTGGCCCGGAGGCCCATGATGCTCTTAAGACGGTCCTGTCAGCAAGCAAAGCACCACATCGAAAGAAAGTTCTACAGGAAATGATCGAAAGAACTTACTGTGCATGTGTACCTATTTTCGGCAGACCTGTACCCCCCAAATGCTTGCAGCAGACTTTCTCCCCCTCTCGGGATAACGTTGAAAACATAGGGAGAGAAAAAATTCTGAAAGGTCATATGGCCGTCAAAACAATTGAAACCCATTTCTTCGGGACTCTCCACATCTGCATATTCTAAGAAAGAGGCAATAAACAAATCATCTAAGCCCACTCTAAATGGTCATCAGCCATCTCACTGGCAATTTTCGTATACGTCAGCAATCACCCTAAAATTTATGTCTTTTGCGGTGACAATATGCTAGAACTGTTGCAGCAACGCTTTATCACTGCATACAATTGATGCACTGATACAATACACTGCGCATTTGATGGATTTTAAAAGATTCCGAGTTTTAGTCGAAGTGAAAACGTCGAATAATTGAGGTTTTACGTTAAATAAATGAATGAAATATTTTAACATTAAAATGTATTTGTCGTTTAAACTGTATTGTTACCAATTGCTACCCAAGTTAAATGTCGTATAAACATGAAAGGCGTATAACTGAGTGATGTATGAACGAGGTTACTCTGTTTTGTAGATATGCCCTATTAAAAATAATCGTTTTTAAACTTTATGAAACACAATTCAACAAACATCGCAACTAGCCTCGATGCAGGGCCAAACTCTTCTGACATAGATTTATTATAGTTAACTCTTAATTCTCAAAATAAAAATTTAACAAAAATTCAAATTTTTAGCTTTGCTTACGTTCTTTTGGGCTAGAACCATAAAATTCATCCACGTGGGAAAAAAAATTAATCCTTTATGTACGCAAACTCGTTCAATTATTTTACTAAAAGATTTCGAACAACTGTATTTTTGCAGACGCGAACCGTAAATATTTTTCTGTTCAACAATATCGTCTGTGAATAGAAGTTTTGAGGGGGGATGTGTCCTCACTCAAGACAGTACAGCGAATAAAAAAGGCCGATGCGGAATGTAGCCTTTTTTTTCAGAAGCAAAGAAAAAACCCCCTTGATTTGTTCGGACTGGGAGAGGGAGGGAGTTACTAGAGGGACCGTGAGCGAAATCACGTGATTCAGTACACATGTCATTACAGCCATTCCGTACAATACTTTATGCGGGAAAACGCTTTGAACGAGAAATCTGGATGAGTATCAGTAATAAGAGTTGGCACCAGAGAGACGCAGGACCCAAGGAGGAAAAAGTAATGCGGGATCCACTGTATACAAAAGCTTGCAGCAAAGCTGTCTCAGTATCGTAACCCGCCTACGAGAGTGGGGCTGGCGGAGCTTCAGGCCTGGGGCCTGGACCATTCTTGTCTTTTTTACACACTATTAGTTCACTATAGAGGGGGTCCGCTGAAGAGCGCAGGTTGTTGGGGGGGGGGTCATGTGCTTTATCGGCACCCAGAGGCAATTTCACTGTGGAATACGACGTCTGTTTATTCCAATTTTCATTCTATCAAGACATTATGGCTTTCTACGAACTGAAACGGCAGGGGTCACGCGGTAGCCCTGTAGGTCCCTACACACGCTCGCGACTAGATAAGAGGATTATTCTAGTGGCTATAGCCCTGAGGACACACAAAATGCTGGTGTCCTTGACGTCTCAGTAACCATGACTATCACAATGTCTTTTCTTCTTCCTTCCTAGGAGAACGACTGCCATGAGAGCCGGGGGGGGGGGGGTCCTTGTACAATGTTCTTTTCTTTGTTTCCGGGGCTTTTTTCCCCGTTTTATTTCGTTTACTTGCACATGTGTATAGTTGAAAAAAATTTCAATGAGATCTAAGGTACGTAGTTCAAGATATCCGTCCATACGAGTACAAATTGATATGATTGATATTAAAGAGTCCTGTCTATTTTCCTATGGGATATATCTGAAAAAAAATCAAAAAGTTCTTTCCCCGGGCCCCCCTGACTTCCGGGCCGGAGCCCTGTCAGCCCCCCCCCCATGTGGGGGCCATGAGTACTTCAAGTATTAAGAGAGCCGTGGGTAAACCGTTGACTGAGCTGAGACAAGGGAGCCATGGAATCATGGCTGTAAGTGGTCCATTGAATTGTTATCAATATTTCAATGGTTCTAACGTTTACAAAGACTTTCTTTCAAACCTAGCAAAACTCCGGTCTATCGTCATGGGCAAGTTACTACTGAATGAGTTGTGCCGGAAATGTGGGAGTGTACCTAACAGTCTGAGTGCCTATCTAGTGTTGTCTGATTTTCCAGTGCTGCCATCGATATTTTAAATTGTGAGTGAAGCGCAATGATTGAATATTTTTACTGTTGTAGGACTGTTGCTCTCAGTGGCGCGACTTTTTAACGTGAGATCGACTAGCCTTCAGGGCTCAAAGTTGAAAATCAACCAACGCTGTGGCGCATTGGCTTACGAAGAGTGAGGAACTCTGACACAAATCTGTAGTTACGTCTATCCTTCTTTGAGAGGTTATATGGGAATGAACAGAATCAGAGATATTCGGGCTTTTTTCTTGAAATACAACTTTCGATTTTATGGAACTTAATCTATTGAAAAAAAATCGATCCACCAGTGTGGCTCCCCAAAGAAAAACTTGGAAACAACCCCGCCCCCTAAAATTTGCGGACTCATACATTGTCACCCACGACATGTAACCTTCATTGACCCATCCAACCCCAATCTTGCTATAACCCATGTCTGTAAAACTTAAGAGCATCATAAGGCCCCAGGCATGGTCCCCACATCCTGAAGCAGGGCCCCTAGGCTGGGATCTTTCACGTTCCCCTTTATGATGAATTTATAGTTGAAAAAACAAAAAAATGATGAAAATCATCCCGGGCCTCAGAGCTGGAGCCTTGTCAGCCCACCCCTTGTGTGGGCCACGGCCCCAGACCGAGTGATGTTATAGGGCTCCCACTACCTGATTGCAAGTACCAGAAGTATAGGGCCTAATTTACATAAATACTTTACTTTCGGAAATAATATACCATTTCATATATACCAACCAAATACCATAACCCAATTTCATATTTTCTTACCCCTCTATTTCTCAAACAATCATCACTCGAACTCCTTCCCCCCCCCCACCTTGTCATTAACACCCCCCCCCCCCCCACCACCACGAGTGGTGACATATTACTTGAAAATATGAGACCCCTTGTATCCCATATATATAAATATGACCATTCGTTATAACGATATATTCAACATTATTTTAGTATTGCATTGCAGGTTAACTAGGACGGAATTCGTTATAACCGATAAGCATCCAACTGTTTGTTTCTGTTTTTGTAGGCTGATGTTCACATATACCGCATTAAGATATTTGTAGCTCCCACTGACTACCTTACAACTCATTTTCTAATTTCTTTATGAAATCATAAAGCCTATACAGCCTATATCAGCCTATACATAAACTTCAGCAATTGAAACTGCAGTATAGAAAGCATCAGCATTAATCTTTTTTCAAATATAGGACGAGGAGGCTAACTTTGATAAAATAAAACTTGATAAAGAGCGACTTTTATCGAAGTTGCCCATTACACTATGAAATTTTTTGTCAAACGTATTTTATAAATGATCTTTGACAAAGAACTTTCATAGTGTAATACCGGCCTAAGACACGCATTGCGAAGGTTGTGGGTTCGAATCCCACTAACTCGACTGAGGTTTTTTTTTTTTCTCATTACTATATTCGTTTTTTTAATGTATGATTAAATGTGATTTATTCATTTCACCAGTATCCAATCAAACTAAACATGCTTTTATAAATAAACTAGCTGATACCCGGCGACGTTGTCCGCCCTGTAAAAAATTTACATATATATAGCTTATTAATTATTTCTTAATCAAATATTTCTGCATTAAGTAAAAAAAAATTACTTTAATTTTTAAATATTTTAATTAAAAACTTCAGGCAATCGCTTGTGGATACACAATATTTTTGTTTGTCCATCTGGTGCGTACATGTACAAATTTTTGGGATTACCAACACACGAACAGGTGACGAAAAGCTGTCCGTGTGAAAAACAGGGCTCATGTAGGTTGATACCTGCCACTACTAACAACTGGCCTTGCGCTTTGTTGATTGTCATGGCAAAAGCTAAACGAATCGGGAACTGTAATCGCTTTAAAGTGAATGGCATTTCTTCAGTGATAATTGGGGTACGTGGAATGAAGACGTCATCTCCTCCAGCACATCCAGTTAAAATCGTTGCTTCAATGATGTAATTGTGCAATTTCTTCACGCAGAGTCTGCTGCCATTGCAGAGTATCGGTATCTCCTAATTTCTTAAAATCATTTTAGGTGCTCCGACTTTGAGGGTCAAGTTGTGTGGTGGCACACCCGAAATATCCAAAGAGTTCAGAAATTCTGCAGGATACAGAACTGTCTGCGCTGTGTCTGTGACAGTGTCAACCGATTTGTAAGATGTGGAGTCTCCCGGAATAATTTTTAGGATTTTTCCGTTGATCTTGTTCACACTGTCATTTTTCTGTGCCAGAATCGCACTCTCACAAAGCCACTCATGGTTTCGGTGATTTTGTTGAATGTTTGGGAAGACGTGGTCTGCAAGTTCTTGATCTGAGTTTATATATATAATAACTGGCAAAATCCATTTGGGAACGTTATCAGTCCAGTGCTTGGGTCTACGGGAATTCTTCCATTGCCAAGTTTGATCAACTGATGTGAAAATGATAGCAGTGCCGAGTCATTTTGCAGTTGAACTCGCATGTTGGTGGATAATGATAATTTTTTAGCTTTGTGCCAGAGTGTTGATGTCCTAACAAACTCGAGGCGACCACCGATAGACAGCACTTTCACTTCCAACCCATCTCACTAATGGCAGTAAATTGCAATGTAGCGATATGGCCAGAGTTGGTGTTTGGTGAAGTAGAGTGCTGATGATTTGAGGCAAGCATTGAGTTCATCAGCTGGCGTTGAACATTTTTATTCCCAGTTTTATCGCCGTAGTTGTTGTTCTCTGTTGTTAGTGACGCCATATGTCCAGCTTCTGCAGCGAATATTATTCAAACTCCTTTTAAGCACTTTTTAAATTGAAACTATACCTCAACGATGGGTGGTTGATGAGATAAAGGCCACACTAGCACTTACAGGACACCCTGTATACATGCAAGCAAAAATATCTGGCACTTCCCGGGTTTTTTTTAATTACTGGGAGGATTGGAAAAGTGACAAACCATTATAAAGGAATAAACTGTTATGATGGCAGCGTTAAAGATGTGACAAACCATTGTAAAGGCATATATACACACGTCTGAAACGCATTGTTGGGAACCACGGTAACCAAAGTAAACGTTCCGAAAGTGATTGTTGAGGCCCCAAAACCATTGTTGCCACACAGTTTTTCGCCCATTTCGGGCATTTGCCCAGCTCTGACGAACTTTTAAAGTAGCCTACGGTTCAATCCCGGTCCTGTTTGGTATATATGCAAAATCTGGCGACGCTCGGTCTAAAACTGTGGATTTGTATAAAGAGCATGCATGCGTGCGTGCGTGCACGCACACACACACACACACATATATACATACTTTCACATTTATATATAAGATGTTCTATTTATATTATGTCTGACATGATAGAATCAAAACAGGATGAATCTTACTTGTTTTTTTAAAAATCATATAAGTTATAGTCAATAGTACGCAGCCCAAGAAATTTTAAGGATCAAACCACTGTTAAAGCAGAAAAAATACAAATAGAAAAAAACATAAAACGTAATTGTTTCAATATTTAAATTGCAAAGGTAATTAATAAACTAAAAAAGTAAGGGTTTTAACGCAGATTTCGCATGAATAGCGAGTATGAAATGACTTATAAAATTTATTTTTTGGTTTCATACATTTTTTTTAATTATAAAAAAATCCATGTTTATAATTTTTTTGAAGGAAAACTCATTTGTTCTTGATGTATTATATCCTTGTAACAGAAATTTTATGTTAAGTTTACGTAACAGAATGCACTTCTTTCAAATGTTCTCTGTAATCACAAAATGTTCTAAACTTTGCACACAGAACAGTTCTCTTCAAAGCAAAAAATGGAACCTTCACATAAAATTTTGTGGACATTTCTCACGTGTTTCCTTAATAGGGGGTGGGGGGGGGGATTTACTTTTGAAATCCTTTTTTACAGATGCCACAAATTTCTCTCGCCAACATGACATACAAGTCCTTCATATATTCTAGAAACCTTGATACAAGTCGCCAAGCAGGACAAGTCACCGCTAAGCGAGGAAGGGAGGGTGTAGTGACCTTATTTATGTTCTTTGAATAGTGAGCACTCATGATGACAAGCATAAACAGAAATTTATTAATAAAAAAATAATAAAATAAGAACGTTAACATGAGACGACGATCCTACTCTATCGCTTTTCCACACCCTTCTCTCTCTCTGTTTATTTTCGAATGTCCAATTTTGTTTTTGCAACCTCCGGTCTCCTGAGGCTTTTCTTCTTCTTATGCTCTCGAGCCTTATACCATTGTTTCGTCAAGGTTCTCAACTGAGAGACGCGCTACAGAACACTACACCCCCCACGCAAGATTGGGTTTACCTATAAACACAAACTGAATTCTCTTGTTTGTTCTGTTCTTTGACGAATTCCAACAGCGCGGCTCAAAGTATCTCAGCTACGGTCCAGCATCAACTCTCTAGATGCCCTGGTCGTTATCACCTCGATGATCTCCACGCCGTCTATCACAAAGATTCGGAAGTAATCCGTTTGGAGGAGTTTCTCGAGCATCTTGCCGGTCGCCGCGTCCCTGCAACCTACGGTAGACTCGCAGAACTTTTCGGACGCCAACTCGTCGGACCGATTGATATGAATCAGCACGTTCACGTCGATGTTCATAAACGACAGCAACACGTCGGACATCAACGTGATTAAACCCTCGTGTTTCATGTCGAAGCCCTTTATCAACAGCAGGACGAGGATGAGGATGTCCCCGGTGGCCTCGTGGAAACCAGGATTCGTTCCGCCCCGGAAAACATGTGGCAGATGCACGTACTGCATCAAAAACTGAATGTGTCCCATCTCATGGTGAATAGTGATGAAATCACCCTCGACTCTGTCTGCGAACATTTGATTGACATTGGATCCAGAAGTCCAATCCATTGGACAATTCGTGGACAAACGCGTGGCAAACCATCTTTTTGCCTTTGGATCTGTTGAATATAAACATCTTCCAGAAGACCTTCGTCATCGGCTTCAATCTCAACGAAGTGAAAAACTCTTCAGCCGTCTTCACTTTCGGCACCGTCATATTTTTCACTTTTAGTGCCACAGTGACATCCACCGATGGCTTCTCGGTAAATAGCTTCATGTGGTCCATAATGCTACCCCGTTGATGGGCCCACATGTCCTCTAAAATATGCGCCGGAACGGGTCCGCGTTCTTGAATCTTGTCGCTACCATAACAGTTCCTGGGCATGCACTGGACATAAGCGGGGAGTTGCTTGTATGGTGGTTTCACCTGATTCCACAGCTTAGATATGGCGTCTTCGAGTATGTCACACTCGTAGCTATCCCACCACATGGATATGGTGTCTTCAAAGCCATTAAGCTTCGCGGTTTTGTTGCTGAGCTTCTCGAATTCCCAGAAATATTTCCTGACGGGTTTATCAGTGATGTCTCTCCAAGATGTCCACAAGTATGCCATTTCGTCATAATCACGAGCTTCCGCTATGATCCTTCTTAGATCCAATTCCATTTGTAGGGTGCACTCAGATTTGCTTCGGCTCTTGGTTGTATTGAGATGGTGAGTTTCTCCAACCTTCTCGCGTTTGATTTCACAGATTTTGGTGGTGTCGAAATGCTCAGTCAGGTCATCCACCAGCTCAGTCTGTCTTTTGTATTTGTCCTCGGGTAGAGATGACATCTTGTCCTGTTCAATATTCACACTCACGCCCTTCTCCCTTCGCTCTGTCGCAGGAGGCTTGTGATATTCCCTTTTAGTGGGGAAGGACAATCGCCCTTCTTCTGTGTCTGCGGCCTCGCAAAGTAGTCCATGTACGTTTGGTGGAATAATGCATTGTTCTCGAACTTTATCTGTTACTGCAGCGAAATTTTTAACAGGTTTACAAAAATCTTCGTTATTTCCCATTTCCAGCGAAGCACTGATATTCACAAGGGATGCTTCAATTCTTTCTCCAAATGCACTCGCTAAGATGATTTTCCCTTTCTTAGTTATTGGTCCCTGTATACAGTCAGAATGAATCACTGGGATTTGACAACCAGAATCCACTAAGCTTCTGATTTTTCTATCATCTACGCAAATGTCAGCATAACGTAAAGGGTTCAAATCCAGACTCGATTCACTGGAATTAAATAATTCATCAAATTTCTGCGATTAACACATTATCTTTCGATTTCTCTTTTGTGTTAGCCTTATATCTTCGGTCACAATCTCGAGCGAAATGGTTCAGTCCACAGATGTAACACTCCTTTCGGGTTTTTCTGATAATCGTGTTTTCGGTCTTGTTCCAGTCCTTATTGCTATGATATTTCCGAGTTGGTGGTTGATATGCTGTTCTTGTCGATGCTCCTCGTCCCTCTCTATAACTGAAGTGTTGTTGCTGTAACAATGACTTTTCTTCTCCGTAGAAAGCTTTCTTATCCTCGCCGATGTCTGCCCTGGCGTTCTCATAGTCATCGAACTTATTAGCAAGGATGTCGGGTCGCTTGAATTGAGACCACGCATCAATAAAATGATCTCGAATCTCTGACGGTACTTTGCGTTTTATCTGATCCGTAATAATCAAATCAGACAGTTCTTCAACCATGGTAATCTCCAGGCCTCGGATTCATTCAGTGAAGAAGTTTCTGAGTTCATAAGCAAAATCACACCACGTTGCTTCCGATCGTTTACTGTGCTTCGTGAACATCTGTCGAAACCTCTCGGGAGTAAGCTTATATCTCTTAAGCAAAATGGATTTGACTTGGTCATAGTCATCTGTTGTCTCTTCATTTTCTCTAGCATAAACTTGCGCAACATCATAAGGTAATAGTCCAATCAGATATGAAACCCAAAGTTCCCTTTTTATTTCGGCTCTTTTCGCTTGTCTTTCAAACAGCACCAGGTAGAGGCTGATCTCGTTGCTCTTCAGATCAAACTTTTGCAAAATGTCCTGTAGCTCTACTCTTGGCCTTGCCATTGAGTTAATCTGGGATTCACCTGCCGCGCTGATGCGAATCCTTTCATTTTCTAGTTGCATTTTTCTGAGTTCGAACTCCATTCGTCTCTCCTCACTAGCTTCCATCTCTTTCCGTTTTCTCTCCTCACTAGCTTCCATCTCTTTCCGTTTTCTCTCCTCACGTGCTTCCATCTCTTTCCGTTTTCTCTCCTCACTTGCTTCCATCTCTGTCCGTTTTCTCTCCTCAATTACGGTATTCAAAAACTGTTCGATGAACTCTTTGTCATCGCATTCTGCCTCCGTTATTGCGGATTTGAGTTGAAATACTTTCATCTGCATAACATTTTCAAGTCCCATTTCCGCAGCGACTTGCTGTAAGTCCTCTTTTTTGCCTCTGGCTAAGAAAGCCATGATTCTCTCAAAGAAAAGAAAACCAGCGAATTTTCTTATGAAAAAAAAACACTCACCGTACTTTTACTTCGTTCTTCCAACACTCTTCAAGTGCTCTTCGTATCGTCTCCTCACGACAAAAGTTCTCTTCGCGTCGCCTTCTCACGACGAAAGTTTTTCCGTTAAATATTGTCCGATCTATTGCTCACTATCCTGTCGACTGCGCCAATGTAGTGACCTTATTTATGTTCTTTGAATAGTGAGCACTCATGATGACAAGCATAAACAGAAATTTATTATGACATGAATGTCGCTCTCCACTTGTTAATACAAGATATACAGAAGACTGGATGTTGTGAAGATATTTAGTATTTGAGATGTTAATTTTTTAAGGAAGGAAAAAACTCATCTCTGCCTCTACCGGGAGTCGAACCCGGGTTCCTTCGATTGCAGGACGAGTGCTCTGACCACTAAGCTACAGAGGAGATAGAGATTTTCCTTCGCTAGAGCGTATATATGCCGAACGGAACCGTGCAATGGACGGTGAAACCGATCAGCTAATAGCTCATGGACGACGAGCCACCAGAGGGCTATATATATGACATGAATGTCGCTCTCCACTTGTTAATACAAGATATACAGAAGACTGGATGTTGTGAAGATATTTAGTATTTGAGATGTTAATTTTTTTTTTTTAAGGAAGGAAAAAACTCATCTCTGCCTCTACCGGGAGTCGAACCCGGGTTCCCTCGATAGCTTAGTGGTCAGAGCACTCGTCCGGCAATCGAGGGACCCGGGTTCGACTCCCGGTAGAGGCAGGGATGAGTTTTTTCCTTCCTTAAAAAATTAACATCTCAAATACTAAATATCTTCACAACATCCAGTCTTCTGTATATCTTGTAATGAGTATATCTTTAATAAGTGGAGAGCGACATTCATGTCATATATATATGCTCTCGAGCCTTATACCATATTGTTTCGTCAAGGTTCTCAACTGAGAGACGCGCTACAGAACACTACAGAGGGGGATCTTTTGGAAGAGGGATCCTTTTTGGTGACATCAAAATTATGCTTTTTGATTGGTTGCTGGTTTTGGGTCTACCGCAGGCTGCAGACGCACGTTAGCTATTGGGCCTGCAGGTCTCGCCGCCACCTCTTGCCACGTCAAACTTCAGTTGCCAGACTATACTGTGATATTTCAACGGACTTGCATGGGCAGGGGCGTAGCCAGAAATTTTGTTCGGGGGCGAGACCACTTTCATTTCTGGGTGGGGGGGGGGGGGGCTCAAAGTGATAGAACAAAGGATTTATCCATCTTTTTCCCTTTTTTCTGTCATTTTCCCACATTTCGGGGGGGGGGGGGGGACCAGACACATAAGTCCCCCCTCGCTACGCCCTTGTGCATGGGGATTGGTATGAATTTGAGCAATGTTTTTATGTTAATTTTGTTAATCATAACCTAAATAATTGTTAAAAAAGTTAATAAATTTACTTTAGTTAAAATCTAAAAACTCTCTTGAATCATTTCTCTCTCTCACTGTGTGTCGATTGCGGCAAGTTCACTCGATCAGAATCCTGGAAAGCATTAAGATAAAGAATTAAAGAAAGATCCATCTGATTCTCACTTGAGAAAATTGAAAGAAGTGGTAAAAACCAGTGTCTCTCTTCCCGAGCATGTAAAAAAAGAGCGTAATTCCATCAAACGCCATTTCGTCACGGATCTATGGCCTACCCAAAGTGCACAAACCAACACTATCTCTCTGTCCCGTAGTCTCTAACATTGGTACAGCGTCATACAAGCTCGCTAAATTCCTGGTCCCAATTCTCTCTCCACTCACTAAATCAAATAATAATACAGTTAGAAATTCATCTAGCTTCGCTCAAATAATACGTACAATTGAACCCAAACAGCTCAACATGGTGTCTTTCGACGTAGTGTCAATGTTTACGAACATTCCCATAGGTGGTAGTATCAGTTGTCTAGAAAGACGACTTAAAACCCACAATTTTTCACAGCCTGAAGTAGAAGAAATTTGCAATCTCACCTTCACATGTATCTCACAAACAGCCTTCAGTTTCGGTGACAAGTTTTACACCCAGACAGATGGTCTAGCAATGGACAATCCCATCTCGCCGATTTTGTGTGATATATATATGGACGACTTTGAGAGTAAGCTATTGAACGTTGGGCCCTTCGCATTTTATCGAAGATACGTGGACAATACTTTTGTGCTTTGGGACGGCTCTAAAGATGACTTGGAACAATTGTTACTCGTTATGAATGACATAGACCCTCATGTTCAGTTCACAGCCGAATTTGAAACTAACAATGAAGTCTCTTTCTTGGACGTATCAGTAACGAAACAGAAATCACAGTTCCAAACCTCGGTCTATCGTAAGCCTTTCGCAGTCTCATTACCACCTCATTTCAGATCTTGCCATCACATGCAACAGAAACTTTCGTCTTTTCGCACCTATGTAGCGAGAGCATTTAACATCTGTTCAGATCGGAACACTTTAGACCATGAACTTGAAACCATGAGAGCAATTGCGATAGACAGGGGGTTCAACACCAAGATCGTTGACGAATTAAGTAGAAAATTCTTGAAACCGGCACGAGGAACCACTCTAGAAAATATTACAGAGAGACCACTCAGAGAAAGTATAGTCATACCCTACGATCCAATACTCTCACTGAAGATCAAACCGATTCTTAAAAACTTTAATCTAACAACCATAGATGTGCCCACTAAAAACTTTGGTTTCATGCCCCCTAAAGATGCTATACTGCAGAATAAACAATGGGGCATTTACTACATTCGATGTGGTGATTGCTCTCTTAGTTATATAGGACAGACAAGGAGACCCATAAAAGGAAGATTAAATGAACACGCTCGCTGTGTTAAGAATCAGGAATGTGAAAAATCAACCATCGCCACTCACTGTTGGCAAGAAGGCCATAAATTCAAATTTCAAGAAGCGAGAGTTTTTCATAAAGTCAAGTCCACAGTTGATCTAGATTTCTATGAAGGCACATATATTCGGGCCTTCAAAAATATACTAGTGAACTATAATAAATCTACACCCCCGATCGCAACACCATGGCTTAAATTCATTTCGAGCGGGCATTACAAGAAAATTCGAATGGAACAATCGGATAGCACTATTCCACAAATGTCCAATCAGGACGCTGCATTAGTATCTCACACAGGCTCACAGCTTCATTTTGACCACGACGTTTGAAGTCAACAGACGTACTTCTTCCGCTCAGCAACCGAGCATGAAGATTTGGTATTCAACCCAAATGGGAAACTCTGTCAGCGAAACTAGTGGTTAAATTTTTCTTCTGAAGACGTCACCCATTGGTGTTGAAATGTATTAGGACTTTTATTATTTTTTGTGTATTTGCCTTATTCGTTGGTGTCTTCTAAATATTATTCTTGGGCAAAGTGGATCAACTCTTCTATGTAATCAGTATAATTGGAATAAAGACATCTTAGTGCTGCATGGGCAAGTTGTAATTCAAACTCTACAAAAAGTAAGACATTCTTTTTTTCCTTTGCTAACTGTGGGAAAAATGAGAGTAAATAAAATTTTACATATGTTGTGTAAATTTAATTTAATCTGGCAATAGGAAAAATATGAAATCGTATAAGTTTTGAAGAGCCTGACCAAATTGCAACGAAATTCAGGACATGGTGCAAAGACCACCACCAGGAGAGTCGAGTGCACAAGCACAAGTGCCAATTCACTCTTTAATGCAAAGATTAGTAAAACCCTGTAAGTTTAACTCAGGGTCAGATTAAAACGTTTGGGGTCCCTAAGCACTTCAACAGATTAGGTGCCCCCCATATCTAGAAGTATATATTACTTGATATCAAATCTATTGAGGAAAAAAAAACATTGAATGAAATTTTATATTTCAGAAGTAACTAATCTAAGGCAGAATTATGATTTGAATATTTTTAAGCACGGACATAGGGAAAAAAGGGGGGGGGGGAATGAGAGATTTTCAACTTACAAATTATTGATAATGTTTCAGGATCATTTTTGTTTATTTTCGGGACATCGTTTATTTATTTTTGTACATTTTCGGAAGTTTTTGGAATTTTTCTTTCATATTTTCCAAAAAGAAAGACCCTAAATTTTTAAACTTTTTTTCAAAATGTTTTAGAAACTATTGAAAATTTTAAATATATTTCCTCCCATCGACTGTTTGTTAGGATTTCACAAAGTGGCTTCAAATGCAACCACTGAACCTTGGCATGGCCGATATTACATCATTTTTGATGAATCACTATCACTGGGTACCTGTTCTTTCAGATACATTTTCCAGTTGCAGTCTGTTAGTATTTCTTTTACTTCCACGGTAGAATGAACTAAAGTGTCTTCATGCCTATATTCTAGGAATTCTTGATCGAACCACAAAAGGGTGGCTCTAAACTGTGTAGCCTATGCAGAAGCAAACAAAAATTTAATGTTTTTATGAAAAATTTGAAACTGTGAGTGCTCAATAATTCACAGAGAATCCCTTGATTTTTTCTAAAATAGGATCCTCATGCACTCCCAAGTGATCAAAACTGCCCAGGAAATTGGTTAGTGTTAGTAGACATCAAAGAACCGGGATTCAAACCCAGACTTGCACAATCAGAGGCTAGCTCCCTAACCACAGTGCCGTCTTGACGTATGGGCCCATCCGGGCACGGCCAGGGGCCTCAAGAGAAGAGGGTCCTCAGAAAAATGAACAGTTGAATTTTTTGGGAATTCGCCTGGTAATGTCTCGGAAAAATCACTTGGCCCGAGGGCCTATGACACTCTTAAGATAGCCCTGCCTAACCACTCACTGCCAAGCGACAATTTTTATCGCATTTCATCTGTCTGGGAACACAGCATCAATCTTTCTGGGTTATTTTACTGGTGCGACTTATACACCAGAGAGGTGCCGAAACTGCCTCGCAAGGGTAATAATAATTAAGCGCAAGATGAAACCCCTGAAATCATGCCGCTGATCCGCTAATGATTCTAAGATTTGATCATTTTTAAGTTCACATCCTTATTCTAGAGAACCTGGTATTCTCTTAAATTTGTCATTTTTGTATTAAATTAGTATTTATCATATTGGTTGGGAATGAGAATGATTTGTTTTATTGATGTATGGGTCTCACCCGGACACAACCCGAGGACCTCGTGGCAAGTAGATCTGTTCACAATTTGCGAGAGTTAATATGCAAATTGGTAGGGAGGGCCCTTTATAAAAATCAGTTTGTCAAAGTGTGTCATGTGTACCTGTTATTTAATAGTCTCAGTGCATATCTAGTGTTATGCATGAATTTTAGTCCTGCCTATCTTTTCAAGCTAGGGATGAAGTGTAACACTTGAATAATTGATTTATACCTTTGTAGGTCTGTTGCTCTCTGTGGCGAGACTTTTTAATGTAGAGATCAGCTCGCATTCAAGCCTCAAAGATGGGAACCACAGAAAACTTCAGCCTACTACAACTGTAGGGGTTGAGCCCGGGTCCTCATGATGAAAGTCTGTCACTATGACTACACGAGTGGCAACAAAGTACTTCTGTTAAAAATGACTATTTACAATGACTATCAATTTTTATATGGTTAAACTGATTGAATAATAGATACAAACCATTTGGTCGAACAGTCAACAACAATTCCCTCGTAGATTTTTCACACGAACATCGAATGAGTTTAACTACCTATTAATGAAACAAAAAAAAAGAAAGATGTAAAAATCTAAATCAGACCGCAAAATAAATCTGTAGCAAGATTTTTCTTGTGATATTCTAATTAAATAATACATCAGTAAACTGCAAGTATTATCACATTTTATAAAAAAATTAATACATACTATAGACACTACAATTCGGCTGTCCTGGAGTGACCTAGAGTGTGTGCAAGCATGTGAATGATCAAAAGAGTCACCTAGAATGTGCGCAAGCAAATGACCAAAAGAATGATAGACTCTAAAGCAAGTGTGAACGTGTAAAGAGTGACCCAGTCAGTGAGTAACCAAAAGAGTAACCTAGAGCATATCCAAGTATAGGAGTCACTAAAACAGTGTGCACATGGGGGAGTGACTAAAAGAATGACTTGGAGACACAGGTAGGGGTGGGAAGTGACAAAGTCCATTTCAGAGCTGTTTTGGAGAAGTAAAATTCCAAATTTGTAGCAGTTTTGGAGCAGCATAATCAGGAGCGGTCTTGAGGCAGTACGACCATAGCAATTGCACCGGGCGCCAAATGAGAAGGGACGCAGAAACACGTTAGATATACATTACTAAAAAAAATATCTTTAAGATACGTATTTAAAAAATAACTATAAAATATACATGGAAAATCACCAAGATGAGAGAAAAAATTAGAGGTTTGAGTGTATATGATATTACGGCTATTTTTCGAAAAGAAAAGAATCAATGGGCAGTGCACCTTTATACGTACAGTACATAGCGATTTTGGTCAAATGTCTCGAGCTCTTTTCGTTTACCGCTCTTACGTTTCGATTTTTTTTGGGGGGGGAGGAGAGATGCAATTTCTTTCCTTTTTTTGTGCAGTAAAAAGTAAAAATACTGGAGGAATCCCCCTACCCCTCGGTCATCCAATTTTTCTACCAACAAGGGCAAAAGTGTTTTCCGGTGTTGTGGGGTATGTAAAAAAATGCATATTTAAGTTATAAATTTATTTTCCTAAAACCCATTTTCAAGGAGGAAAAGGATAATTTCAATGGTTCTGTGAACCTAGACAAGTACAGGGAATTTTTTGTATTTTTGTCTGAACTGAAAAATGGGGAGGGGGGGGGGGGTGATTAAAATAAAAAAATATAAATATATATAACCTAAATTCATCTAGTAAAACGTTAAGGCAGAAATATTTCATAGCACCAATTTTACTCGCGGAATAATAAATGAGTACGGTACACATATCAAGTCGATTCCACAGTGCGTAGCGCAAGCAGTCGCCTAAGTTTAGTGATGTCACGAGCTCGTGTTGCGGCCTTGAAAATTCTCTAGTAGGTGTTGGTCACGCTGGGCGATTCACTTTGCACGCAGCACAAAAAACCTGCTCCTATGAAAACCCGGCTTAATAATAATGGGGAAAAACGTGCTTTAAATCCAATTATCCAGGGTTATTGGCTGCTAAGGCTTTTTCCCTGTGCTTTGCACTTTTTTAAGGACGTCACTTACGAAGTAAAAAAAAAAAGTGGCGAAAACTATTTCGGAAAACACAAATTTTTCAAGGACTCTCACAGAATTCTTAAAAAAAAATTCTTTTTCAAAGACTCTTATTTATTTTCAAGGCCTCAATTTTTAATGACTATTATACTGCATCCATCACTCTCTTCAAAAATATAGAAATTCTACCACTTAGATACTTATGTTTTTATAAATCCTTCTTATTTCTCTTTAAACGTCAATACTCCCTACCATTAATATCCACTCGATCTTCTGCTAGGCGTAACGCTACATATTCTTTGCCAATTGTTCAGAAAAACAAAAAAAAATTCATTTCTCTTACCTAATAGCTAAGTTTTATAACTCTCTGCCCATTGAAATTAGGAATGCTTCCTCTCTTTACATGTACAAGAAGTACCTCAAAAGATGTTTGTCTATTGATGATATCTTCGTGCACTTTTAGTCTTTTGTTTTTTTAAAGAAATTGCCCCTCACACTAATTAAAGTAATTGATTTTCTCCCATTATATTTATCAACATTTTAAATATTTTGCCTTTCTGACAGTAGCTCAATTATTCAAATCATATTTATTATCTCTAAATTTGATATTTAAAGTTATATTCACTCGTTACTAAAAATATCAAAAGACTTAAACAAAACTTCAAGAAAGGATTCGAATCGATTAGAATTTTTAAAGTTTTACATTTACTTCATGAATAGGACATTTGCGTTGTGAAAAGAAAAAAAGAATTACATGACTCCTTGGTTACATAATCACAAAAATATATATATGATATGAATAAAATTAGATTACAGCGATACCCATTTTTTCGGCGTGCCTTTCAATACTTCATTGCTATTCACACAGACCACAAGCACGGAAATCGAAGTCGTGCTCAAATATTAATTTACTACATCTTAACACCTCGACATACTCATTATGAATCGCCTGGTGAACGGGAATTTTCTCACGGATCGTGGGAGTGGAAGTTTGACCACATGGCCCCTTCGGACAGTCCTTAGCTTGACGAGGTGCACTTTCACTTGGAAAGGGGTCGGGTGGTCTGAGTTCCTGGAAACTATCCGTGATGTAGATCTCATGCAATATGCTGATTGGCTTAAAGTCTCGCTCCAGGAGTACTATCTTGTAAGTTTCACTTCTCTCGGGGCGATTCTTGATGAGTATGTCGAGGTGTTAAGATGTAGTAAATTAATGCTTCAGCATGACTTCGATTTCCGTGCTTGTGGTCTGTGTGAATAGCAATGAAGTATTGAAAGGCACGTCAAAAAAATGGGTATCGTAATCTAATTTTATTTATATCATATATATATATATTTTTGTGATTATGTAACCAAGGAGTCATGTAATTCTTTTTTTCTTTTCACAACGCAAATGTCCTATTCATGAAGTGAATGTAAAATTTTAAAAATTCTAATCAACTCGATTCCTTTATTGAAGTTTTTGTTTAATTCTTTTGATATACTTGGTAAGAACTGATCCCTCGGGGACTCCTTGGTTAAACCCTAAAAATTTACTGGAATGAGAGCCACATCTTACTCTCTGAGATCTGTTCGTCAGATATGACACTAAGAAATTTAGGGGGATGTCTCAAATTCCACATGCCTCAAGCTTATATTGAATAATTTCATGATTAACAGTGTCAAAGGCTTTTCTTATGTCTAAGAATATAGCTATGGTTTTTCTAGATTTGTCAAGATTGTGTATTATGTATGTACTAAAATCTAGTAAAGCAATTTGAGTGTTATGATTAGAAAGAAACCCACGTTGATTAAAAGGAAAAACATTAGTATCAGAGAGAAGTGAGAGTATTCTTTTTTTTTAGAACAGTTTCAAAAATCTTGGGAATAGAAGGTAAAATGGAAATAGGTCTATAATTACTTGAATAATTACGATTTCCTGATTTGAAAATTGAGAAAACAGTGGCAGTTTTCAAAGAGTTAGGATAAACACAGTTTAGTATGCAGTTATTTATCAAATTAGTAAGTATTATAAACTGAAGAGCCAAAAAAACTGGTACAGGCATGCGTATGCAAATAAAGAGATATGGAACCAATCAGAGTACGGCGCCGCGGTCGGCAACGCCTATATAACACAACAAGTGTCTGGCATAGTTATTAGATCGGTTACTGCTGCTACAATGGCAGGTTATCGAGATTTAAGTGAGTTTGAACGTGGTGTTATAGTCGGCGCACGAGAGATGGGACATAGCATCTCCGAGGTAGCGATGAAATTTGGATTTTCACGTACAACCATTTCACGAGTGTACCATAAATATCGCGAATCCGGTAAAAAATTAAATCTACGACATCGCTGCGGCCAGAAAAAGATCATGCAAGAATGGGACCAATGACAACTGACAAGAATCATTAAACGTGACAGACATGCAACCCTTCCGCAAATTGCTGCAGATTTCAATGCTGGGCCATCAACAAGTGTGAGCGTGCGAACCATTCACCGAAACATCATCGATATGGGCTTTCGGAGCCCATTTCGAAGGCCCACTCGTGTACCCTTGATGACTGCACGACACAAAGCTTTACGCCTCGCCTGGGCCTGACAACACAGACATTGGACTGTTGAGGACTGGAAACACGTTGCCTAGTCTGACCAGTCTCGGTTCCAATTGCTCCGAGCTGATGGAAGTGTACGGGTACGGAGACAACCTCATGAATCCATGGACCCTGCATGTCAACAGGGGACTATTCAAGCTGGTGGAGGCTCTCTAATGGTATGGGGCGTGTGCAGTTGGCGTGATATGGGACCCCCTGATACATCTAGATACGACTCTGACAGGTGACAGGTACGTAAGCATCCTGTCTGATCACCTGCACCTATTCATGTCCATTGTGCATTCCGACGGACTTGGACAATTTCAGCAGGACAATGCGACACCCCACACGTCCAGAATTGCTACAAAGTGGCTCCAGGAATACTCTTCTGACTTTAGACACTTCCGCTGGCCACCTAAATCCCCAGGCATGAACATTATTGAACATATCTGGGATGCCTTGCAACGTGCTGTTCAGAAGAGATCTCCACCCCCTCTTACTCCTACACATTTATGGACAGCCCTGCAGGATTCATGGTGTCAATTACCTCCAGCACTACTTCAGACATTAGTCGAGTCCATGCCATGTCGAGTTGCGGCACTTCTGCGGGCTCGCGGGGGCCCTACACGATATTAGGCAGATGTACCAGTTTTTTTGGCTCTTCAGTGTAATTAAATGGTAAGGAAAACCTTTAAGAATCAATAAATTAATCATATCATCACTAGAAACCGAATGAGATAACCAATTTACAATAGAAATGATTTCTTCTGGGTAAGTTAGGGAGATGAAAAAAGATCTGTTATAATACGGGACATATTTTTTGTAGTTATCCGACAGTGAAATGGGTGATGAAACAATGTTTACAAAATGATCGTTAAATTTATCAGGAAGCACTTGGGTTCAATGTTATCGAGAAGGGGATTGCTACGATTTTTTACCAATTATGTTATCAATAAACTTCCATCGTTTGAAAGGAGTATCACATTTTGAAAACTGTTGAGAGAAGCAAAATTGTTTAGAAATTGTGATTTTGTATTTTAGGTAATGTGTGACTAATATGCAGTACTAACCTCCAGATCATATGGATATTTTTTAGTTTTAAAATATAGTTTCTGTTTCATTTTAATTAAATGTTTTATCTCTGATGTAATCCCAGTTTTATCAGTCCTTCTGGAAAGGTTAATATCACGATATGATATATGGTTATTTATGATGGTTTCAAGTTTAACAATAAATTAATCAAAAGCACCATCACTTTGGGAATTATTTATGCAAAGTGTATAATTCTGTAAATATAGCTTGAGTTGGGAATAATTAATATTTTTTTTTCTATAAACATTTAATTTTTGTACCGGACCAGAATTAATATTAGAGTATGATCATTTACATAGAATCGGGTAATGATCGGTCAAATCCCTTTCCCAGACTACAGATTCAGAAAACAAAAGCATGAAGAGTTTCTTATAAAAATGTGATCAATGCATGACTTAGAGGAAGGTCTGGTGATTTGAGATATCATAAGTAAAAAACCCATTGCTTGACAGAAGATAGAGATATTCATAATGATTAGTATTAATTTGATCCAATATGTTTATGTTAATATCACCAATAATAATTACATCACGGTTTTTTATATTACCCAATAAAATTTCTTACTCCTGGAGAAAATCTGAAACAGTGAAGGCATGAGACCTATAAATACAGGTTATTAATAAATTAATTGAAGGTTCGAGTAACTGAACAATTTCAGCAGTATTGATTTGTACTGGGTCAGTCAAGACAAATCCAAGGCAGGTTTTCGAGAAAATGCACACACCACCAGAGTTATTATAGGATCTGCAGCATGAAAATTTTTGGAAGCCATTGATATTGAAAAGTTTAGTTCCTCCTCACTCACCCCTATCTCAGACAAGATTAATAAAGCAATGTTATCAACAAAATCATCAATCAAAGCAATCGCCGCTGTGGTGGTCGAGTGGTCATAGTAACGGACTCGCATCGCGGGAACCCGGGTTCGAGCCCCACCGTCACCACAGTGGTGGTCGGCTGAAGTTGGTTTTCTGTGGTTTCCAACTTCAAGGCGCAAATGCGAGCCGATCTCCCCATTAAAAAGACTCGCCACAGAGAGCAACAGTCCTACAAACAGTACAAATATTCAGTCACTCACTTCACTTCTGAGATATAGATGGCAGCACTGAAAAATCACACACACTAGACACGCACTCAGACTGTTAGGTACACATACTTACACTTCCGGCACAACTCACTAGGTAGTAAATTGCCCATGGCGATAGACCTGAGTTGTGCTCGGTATGAAAAAAAATCAAAACTTTTCAAGTTTATGTGGGGTGCAGATACTATGACAGTTTAAATCCATATCATTTTATATGAGTTAATCAGTCAGAATACCTGTCTATAAATATAAAGTAATAACTGAAAAAAAAAATATGTAAACAAAACCAACAAGCTCATTTATATGTTAAAAAAAAAAATTTCCAGTTTAAATCAAATTGAAATAGTCCACATTTTGCTCAGTATATTCATTATCTTAATGAGAATACCAAACTTGTTGACTTAGTTGTAAAGTGTATTTAAATAATTATGTGCATTAACAGAGAGCATAAACTTTTGAGGAAACACTTGATTTGTAAATTAGCCAAAAAAAAAAAAAACGTCTATGTATATAAAAATAAAATATTAAGAAATATTATACAAATCCTCCAACAACTTTACTTGTATCGCTCGATTTCTCATGCTTTCTAAGATGAACTTTGCTATCACGGACCCAGCAAAAAAGGAAATCATTCTCTGATTTGAATTTTTTACATTCATACAACAGTTGTTTCGTATAAGGAGCTAAATGTTCATTTATGTAAACTTGATTAGGTTATAAACCACTAGAAATCTTGGACACGCATATTTTTTTTCTCACGTGCAGCTCTCAAAACAATATCAAGATTTTCCATGGTGTTAAACTTGCAGATAATTGGTTTTATGCGGTCCTTAAGCATAGATGGTACACGATGAAAAGTACTAATGCAGTCCACCAGATTAGGAACTTCCAAAAATTGCAGCAGAGAGTATTTTAGATTAGTCAGATTTTCGTTTGATGATTCTGGCATACCGGTAATTTCTATGTTGCACTTGCAGGTGTATTGTTAGAGGTCAACAAGATCGATCTTTAGATAATCGAGTTCAGATTTCAGATCTCTATTTTCTAGTCAATCGCTGTTGCTCTCGTTTACATTATGCAATTTCAGCCCATATGTCTAATTATGGATTGTAGTGATTTCTCGTGTTATTCAATTTTTTCTGCTATGAACGATTTAATGGATATTGTATGATTCTCAATCAGACCATAGATTGTCAGGAGGAGATTGTGACCTTCCGGGGTTAAATCACCCATAAAATTTTTTGCAGTGTCAATAATATCTATACTCGGAATTTTATTGCTAATAATTGGATCCCATGCAGATGAACTATTTGTATTCTTGTTAAGAATAGACGTAGAGAGATGTTAGACGTAGTTGTGTCTTGACTCATACAGCAATTGGGTCGAGACATGTAAATTCAGCTTTTGTTCAGGCTGAGGCAGTCTGAAGGCAGGTTGAACATTTCCAATTAGTGACTGGTTTACGCAACTTTCTGAATGCGGGTTCAGCATAGCCAGCACAAAAAAAATGAAATTTCACTTCACACTTATTGCAGGATATTTGATCATCAATACAGATGATGTTTTCATCAGATCTCGGACAGCAGCACAATTTTGATATAGGCATGTTAAAACAAAATATAGCACCAAACTGTGTAAAAATTTAAAGCAAAATAAAAAAATAACTCAGAAATATAATACAAGGGAAAAAAAATTAAACTCTAAGATAACAATACAGAGAGACAAAAATGCGTGCAGCCGCAATCTGCATTGCCACCACTCTTTCTCCATATTTTTTTGTATTTTTCAGTAGGAAAACTGAGCATCCTAATCTAAATTGTGCATGTGTATCAATAAAAATTATAGTTTGCATAATTTTTGAAAAAAATAACAGCTACACCACTGCGGTACGTGGTACACTCCCCCACCTGCAATGTTCCCTTCCCATCAGGTTGGGTGTTTCAAAGATGAGAAACAAAACTAAAAAAAATTCGATAAAAAGCTATCACTCAATCATTGTTCATTGTAAAGAAGGCCTACTATACATTATCGATGTGTGGGAAGAGGGATTGGCTTATAAGTTTGAAATCCTCCCCTTAGCTGTCTGTGACCCTGGGCTGAGCAACCTGGCAGAATAAATTCAGAAATGAAAATTTTATATATAAAGTTCAACAGAGCACTCATAAGTCTGAAACACTTTCGTTTCCTCTTATGTAATATAAGAGAATATTTAGATTTCAGAATCAATTGTAAGCTTAGGCACGGGAGTGTTCGGCCCCATGCCTCAAAGTAATGTAGGTGCTCGAGCATCCTCTGTGTATTTATGGTTTTGCTGCACATAGGCTGTACAAATTTTGAAACCCTTCTTCCGTTCCACGCTCATATTCTTGAACACATTGTACTGAAATATATCCCACCCATCCACAAGGGCATCGGAAGTGTTTCGAATCTGTGGGTGCCTGTCTTGAGATTCATGTAGGAAATTTCGATTTTTGAATCAATTCTGTGTATGCTCGGACCCGTTCTACAAACTTCCGTGGGTGCTCGAGCACCCACAGCACCCCCAGCTCCGACGCTACTGCCCATCCGAACCTTCCACTGTGTGGATTTAGTATTGAGAAGAAAATATTAATGAAAACTTTTTTTTATGAGCCATGATAAGTCATCTCTCTGGCCTATAGTATCTAGGAAAATAATCACTTGGGCTGATTTTTTCCTTCTTCATTTTGTACTGATTACCTTGCTTCCAAAGAGGTAGGTGCTTAAGGCATGGCCGGGGGACCTCAAGAGAAAAGGGGCCTCATAAAAATGAGATCTGGTTGAAATTTTCAGGAAGTTGCCTGGTAGGGCCTCAGAAATATCACTCGGCCCAGCTAGAAGGGGGCCCATGATGCTCTTAAGATGGCCCTGAATGAATGAATGAAAGCCAGAACTTTGCCAGTGGACTTATCCCGTTGCCAAGATTTTTTCCAGCCCAGCTTTGTGGCAGAGTCTGGAACACATTTGTGTCAAAAAAAAAAACAAAAAAAAAACAACAACATACAACATATTTTCAGGGAGCTAGGCAAGGAAAAAGTAAAAAGGACTTTGCCGTGCACCAGAGCATTAATGTTTGTTTCATTCGTCACACCGTTTCTTCGGCTGAGATCCCAGCCCGATTAGTCCTCCACAAGGTCACGTGGAAAATTTGTGAAACACAATAAAATGCTTTATTTTATGCTGCTTCTCTGTCCTTATTGGTTGTCCTCACTTTTAGCCTACCGCCGGTGATTTTCATGCTACAGTTGCCGTTCGAACGCTACTTGGGGTTTTTCACAATGGAGATCACATTCCAATACAAAAAACTTGGTGTTGCCATTTGATATTTTCGAAATTTTCTCACTGTAACCGTAACTGTTAGAGTGACCCTGTTGTTTTCCATATCATTCTTGAGCGCATACCTCAAAATACCTTATGCCAAAATTTCATTCAGTTTCTGTGAATGGTATGATAGTTAGGGGCCCATATGTCGGGATAGTCTTTTTATAATCACCTTGTATATATATATATATATATATATGTGTGTGTATATATCCATCAGAGCGAGTCATCTCGCTTAACACCTTATTGGTGATAACTTGTGGACTAGAAGCCAGCATCAGTTTTATTGGGTTGAGTTCACTCGCTCCGGTGGATTTAATGAAAATATATAAAATAAAAGTATTGTGTGAGGGAATATATACACAATTAGGGATCACCCGTGCCATCTCGCTTAGCACCTTATTCGGTGAGCAACATGACTACGACAATATGAGTATGCATGTGTGTTGTGGACATGAAATGCATCAAGAACTTGAATAGCGAAAAGAGAGATACACATATACACACATTTATATATACATATATATATAACTGCCAGGTCGAGTCGTCTCACCTTAGCTCTATTTTGGTGAGTAATGTGGGCTTGGTTTAAATGGGGGATTGTCTGGAGAGAGCCTTAGCTAAGGATCAGCTTCGGTCTTGGTGTTTTGGTTGACTCGCTCTGGCTGGTTATATTTATATTTTAAAAAAATGAATATATATAAAATATAAACTACATGTAATGGTTATTATGAAACCATTCGTGTCGTCCTGCCTAGCACCCTTGCTACAATAGCGGAATGAAAGAAACTTGTGGTTATCACATTTACAACTTTGTAACAGGCTTAAGATGGCCCTGGGTAGGTTTACGAAAATTTGAGAGAAAACAGTTTCGAACTGAATCATAAATTTTCTGTTCAAGTTTTTGCTCTATCTAGAAGTATTTCTACAATATTTTAATATAAACAGCTGAAAGGCATATATGCTTATGTTTTGCATTAAAATGCTCTTTTCGGGAAAATAGTCAGATTTTTTTCAAACACCGCTTGTTCAAGTGTCTTAAAGCATTGTCCCTTTCTCAGCAATGAGATGTTACATGCTTTGGCAGAATTTTTTTTAAAATTAAAATGATGTAAAGAAATTATGTGGCACAAGATATGGGTAAATTTTGGTTATTTTTGCAAAAGGTTTCATGTCGTTGAAGTTAATATTTGAAAACAAATAGCTAACATTGTAAAAGCTCTCGTTCAATTGTATAAATATATGACAGAATTTGAGGGGGAAAAAATGAGTTCCCTGAAGTGAACAGAAATTTTTTAATGTTTTTTAAAAACGGGGATGTTTCTCATAGGAATGCCATGGTTTGTTCGGGTTTACTTGGTCCTTTTAATAGAGCGATCACTGGCTTCATCTGGCAACCCTGATTCCTAATACTTTCTCAACGGGCACACTGGCCAGCCACCTATTCTTCCGCCATGTTATTCTTTCTTCCATAAATAGAAGTAGTAGCGATCACATTAGACTCGTGACAATATATATGCTTCAAGATGGGCATGGCACTAGACGCGCACACTTTTTGTTGATATGCAAATCGTCGGGAGTGTTGCCAGATCCCAACATTCAGAGCATGCATTCTTTCAGTGCAAAACTCTTATCATCTCTATAAGCATGCATCAGGCACCGAATTAGCTGACCAAATCACAAATGAATGGGGACACTTATGAACTTGACTGGATAGCATCAACACAAGGTTTATATTTATAGCAGACTAAAGCTGGTGTTGGTTGTGTACATAATAGAAAATAAAAAGATCATCTCTTTCTGTATTCTCATTTATACAATTTTGAAGCTTTGTATAAATGTTCATAAATCATCAAGTCTGATAAAAGTTTGGCCTTTAATCAGTTTTTCTTTCTTATAACATTCTTCAGTGTATTAGAAAATCTTAAAATTTCGGGCAGAAGCTGGAATGAATCAAACAAATCTGATTCCAGAACGGATGATCTTCATTACTCAAGATATCTCGCTATAATATTAAAATGCAATATATAATTGTTGAATTTGATTATCGGTATCATGGCAATAAAAATCTTTCAGTTACCAGTATTTTAATATTTATTTAAATAATGCATTGCATAATTAAAATTCACATTAATATTTTCTTTTCTTTCAAACCAAGTACAACTCCGGTCTATCACCATCTATGGGCGATTTACTACTCAGTGAGTTGTGCCGGAAGTGTAACTGTGTGTATAAAGAACAGTCTGAGTGCTTATATAATGTTGTGTGTGATTTTTCAGTGCTGCTATCTACATTTCAGAAGTGAAGTGAGTGATGTGTTATGATTGAATTACATTTGTACTGTTTGTAGGTCTGTTGCTCTCTGTGGCGAGACTTTTTAAAGGGGAGATTGGCTTGCATTCGCGACTTGAAGTTGGGAACCACAGAAAACTAACTTCAGCCGACCACCACTGTGGCGATGGTGAGGTTCGAACCCGGGACCTCGTGATGGGAGTCCGTCACTATGACCACTCGACCACCACAGCGGCTAAATATCAATCACTTGAAATGCCACATGACAACTGTTCAAATGGGTGGTGGCAGAATCACGGTCTGGGGAGCATTTTCCTGGTACACTCTCGGTTCCTTATTTCCATTGGGAACATCCATCAATGCCAGCGCCTACCTCCACATTGTTGCTGACTAGGGATGGGACGAATAGTGATTTGGCCAAATACTGAATATTCAGTTGATGTTTCGGCAAATTACAGAATATTCATCAAATTCATCAAAATTAAAAATGACAATTTTATTTATAATTTGTTAGATTATAAATAAAATATTTATAATATAATTATATAATTAATTATATTTTAACCTAAATTAATTATATTTTAACCTACATTAATTCCACTACCACCCATTTGAACAGTTGTCATGTGGTATACCAGATTCATGGTTTTGTGCTGCTTGTGCGACACATAGATCCTGCCTTCTTGCCTATGAAAAAAAGCTTTCCTCTACAATGAGAACATGATAAATCAAGAAAAATATAGAGAAATTTCTAAACTTTTGGTTCATTCTAACTTGAGATAAGGGAGCAAAAAGAGTGTGCAGGGCCACAGAGGCCATCTGTCTTTATAGTGTTAAATGAGTTTTGTATAAATATTCTAAGCAGCATTGGAAAAACCTTTAAGAGGGATTTTTTAAACGTTTATTTAACTAGTACAACTTATATTTAGTTCTGGTACGAGAGTTATATACTACCTCAACAGTATTTTCCAAAAAAACTGGAAAGGGATAGCAAATACGAAACCGTTAATACAAAGGGCGGACTGTACATTATTTTGTAACTTTACTGTAATTAACAAAAAGCAGGAGGCAAATTGCCAATGAATGAAAATACACCTCTAAGGCATATGTAGAGAGGGCACGCTGCGCCTCAAAGACGGGCAAAAAAACAAACAATTGATGTGTGTGTGTTCTCTTTACAAATCTACAATTTTAAATCTATCGTCGCCAAATTTTGTATACATACCAAACAGGGCCCCAGATTGAACATTGCTTTAAGAGTTCGTCAGAGCAGGGTAAATGCCTGAAGTGGGCAAAAATGGTCAGGCAACAATGGTTCCAAGGCCTCAACAATGACTTTCAGAATGTTTGCTTTGTTTACCGTGGTTCCCTAGCAATGTGTTTCAGATGTGGATATGCCTTTATACTGTTTGTCACTTCTTTAATCCTGCCTATATTATAGTTTGTTCCTTTATAATTGTTCGTTACTTTTCCAATCCTCCCTGTAATTGAAGAAAACTAGGGTATATTTTCATTACGTGTTGGAACTCTATGTGCATTTTCAATTTCTGTTGTTTCCTGGATGCCCAATTGTGTCTTTACAGCATGTATTAATTGATTTACATTTTCATTTGGCATCTCCAGTATTCCGTTTAGTTCAATAATGTTCCTCCGGCTCTTTGTCTCAAGTTCATCATTCATACGGTATATTAAGCTTTCTATACAGGCCCATCATTTAGGGGGAGGCGTTCCCCACCCCGGCTTTTGAAAACACACTAAAAATTATATATATATATACACATGCATTGAGTACATGTGCTTTGCCCCCACCCCCCCGGAAAAAGTTGAAATGATGACCCTGTTTCTATATCTGATTTCAGCTTCTTGATTTCCATTTTAATTTCTGTTTTCCTTAATTGTTTGCCTTATTAGTTCTTTCAAATTCTCCATCTTCCCTGTGAAATGGTCTATGCATTTTGAGGTAAATTCAACTGATTTTATAATTTCTTTCATTTCTTTGTCCAGGTCTTGCTGTTTCTGAAGAATTTTTTCTGTTGCTTGTTCAATAGTATTTCTCACCTCCCTTTGAAGTTCTGTTACGTATTTGTCCATCCAGTTTCGCTTGTCAGCATCTTCCTGGTTACTTTTCTCTGTTTCATTTTCACATTTTTTTGCAGATAAAATTTTCTTCCTGTTTAGACATTCTCCTGAAGGCAGATTCGTTCAGTTCAATGCATACAGGGTGCGTAAATTCTCCACATTTTGAACACTTGTAGAATTCATTCCTGTCTATCACTAGATCCTTACATACACTGCATCCAGAATTTTCCTGTAAGCACTTGAAAAATGGAGGGGGGGGGGGGGGGAGAAAGAAAGAAGAAATCGAGATTTTAGTTTGTACTCTTTCTCATAGATGGCGACTCTGCATTTCTTTGTTTGGTATGCTGTTTCAACGTATCACTTACACATTTACGCATTTTTCGAGTATTATTTCAACCAATATTCCATTAGAATAACATATTTACCAATTTTTATGCTCCTGCAACTTTACAAACGAGTTCCTGGCTTTATTTATCTTATCTATACACACTTATAATTAGAATTATTCTGCTAGAACTGTCTGATAACGTGTTTGTAAATATTAATTTTTGATAGTTTTGAGTCGATTGAGTTGAACCGCTCCGAGAGTACATGAATTTTTCAGAGCGAGAGTTTTTAGTTCCAAATCTTTTTCACAAAGAGTCTCTAGATCAGCAATCTCATCAGCAGGCCATTAGGCAAAGCATCAGGTTGCAAACGTTTTGTCTAATTGCTTCCTGGATGACAGACTGAGTCAGATGGAGTTCTATCAAGATTATTTAGTGGTGGAAAAATTTTATCAATTCTGTCATTTATTTTCCCAGATTTAGGCATTTTGTGATAAAATAAATAAATAAAATAACTAAAAACAGCTTAAAAGCGTTGATGTTTGGAAAAAACACACTGGGTTTAGAAAAAATAAAAACAGTAAAAAGTGTGCGATAGGAACAATATATATACAGGGTGATTATAAAAAAACTATCCCGACATATGGGCCCCTAACTATCATACCATTCACAGAAACTGAATGAAATTTTGGCATAAGGTATTTTGAGGTATGCGCTCTAGAATGATATGGAAAACAACAGGGTCACTCTAACAGTTACGGTTACAGTGAGAAAATTTCGAAAATATCAAATGGCAACACCAAGTTTTTTGTATTGGAATGTGATCTCCATTGTGAAAAACCCCAAGTAGCGTTCGAACGGCAACTGTAGCATGAAAATCACCGGCGGTAGGCTAAAAGTGAGGACAACCAATAAGGACAGAGAAGCAGCATAAAATAAAGCATTTTATTGTGTTTCACAAATTTTCCACATGACCTTGTGGAGGACTAATCAGGCTGGGATCTCAGCCGAAGAAACGGTGTGACGAATGAAACAAACATTAATGCTCTGGTGCACGGCAAAGTCCTTTTTACTTTTTCCTTGCCTAGCTCCGGGGATTTTCGTGCTACAGGTGCCATTCCAACACTATTTAGTTTTTTTTCAGTATGGAGATCGCATTCCAATACAAAAAACTTGGTGTTGCCATTTGATATTTTCGAAATTTTCTCACTGTAACTGTAACTGTTAGAGTGACACTGTTGTTTTCCATATCATTCTTGAGCGTATACCTCAAAATACCTTATGCCAAAATTTCATTCAGTTTCTGTGAATGGTATGATAGTTAGGGACCCATATGTCGGGATAGTTTTTTTATAATCAACCCGTATATATATACTGATGTCTTCTGGGAGTTTAAATATTTTCTTTATTAAAGAGTATATTGCTTCATCTACTAGTGATATAAACACAAATTCAAGATTTTACCTGTTCATGTGAAAGACCAGTAACATCTCTACTATTTATAAGAAGAACTTGATCGCCTTCATTCAACCTTGGAATGCACATATCAGCTGCTGTATTTGGTGCAACTCTAGAAACTAATATAGGAAGGCATTGGTCCGCACCACCCTGTAGAGGCAGAAATATAAAGAAAGAAAACAAAGAGCAAAGTTTTTTTTTCTTCAAATTTTTCAGAGGAACGCTATTATGAAAAGTCTCTCTGCAGTGAGACCTTTAACAAGATACTTACATAACATGAAAATTCAAGCATTTGACATTTTTATTTCAAAATAGAGAACACACATGACACCACTAACAAGAACTAACTTCTTGAACTAATATAAACAAGCACAACTCTAACAACAGAAATATATCAGGGTCATGCACATACATAAACTCACACAACATGTTCCGACATGGACAGACTCGTTTGAAATTCCTCAGAGGAATGTATACAGGGTACATGTTTGGTTAAGAAGAATGCTATCACAACTTTGGCTTCCCTCTATGTATTGTCTTTGTGGGTCTGTTTAGACTTTTGTATAAGGCCCTGTTTTTTTTTAATTTTCCTTATTTTTGTGAAAAGGGTCATTAATTTTCTGAAAAGGAAATTATCTAGTTAGTTAAAAAAATAATGAAATGCCAAATTTATGATTTCATTAATTTGTATTTTTTGAAGGGTTCGTTTTTCAGATCTGGAATTTAATGAAGAGTCCGAAAAACAGACCCAAATTTTGGATGGACAGATTGCTGGTCTTTGTCCACAAGGAGGTGTAATATTACAGAAATGTTTAGTTACTTGTAGCCTTATATGGCATAATCTAAAGCAGTGATTCCCAACGCGAGTATTAATGCCCCCTTGGGGGAGATGGAATGTTCCAGGGGGGCAGTAAAAGCTACGGTTATAATATAGGATCCTATGGGTTAGATTGTGTTGGGCGGTGATATGAGAAAAAATCTCTGAAGGGGGGGGGGGCGATAGGACAAAAAGGGTTGGGAAACTGTTATGTATCTGGCAACACCAGAAAATACAGTATTATGTTTTACGAAGGTGGCAACACTTGAAGGGAATGACAACATGGCGGGAACGAGATGTAAATATTGTTCCGTAATAAATTAGTTAAGAATTATCGTTCATCTCATGATTCACTACCGAAACGGCTCATAAAGTACAATAAAGTTGGCGACGAGTGAAAAAAAAAAAAGAATCGGAAATGGCAGACATCGACGATCTAGTAACCGTTTTAAGTAATTTCGTCTCGAAACTAAACGAAACTCATCCAGCATCTTCAACCAGCGTCAATGTGAAAACGCTTCTCCAGTCACAATCGATCTCGTTTGAATGCTACGACGAAGCTAACGAAAGTTTCGGTGAATATGTACAAAGACTCGAAAACTACTTCCAGCTCAAAGGACTCACGGATTCAACAGCCGACGTCGCCGAAGCCAAGAAAATGGTGCTAATCAACTGTCTCGGATCCAAGTACTATCACCTGCTTTCCAGTCTAACTTCACCGGATCTCCCTTCATCGAAGACGTACGACGACCTGCTGAAAATTTTGAAAGATCATCTCTGCAAAAGGGTAAACATCCTGACGGAACAACACAAGTTTCTTTGCCGCACACAACACCCAGGTGAGCCGATTTCGAATTATATCGCTACATTAAAAGAACTTTCGAAAACCGCCGAATTCAAATCTAGTTGTGAAAATGCTGAATGCTCAAAATCTGTCATCAACCTCATGTTACGTGCTCAATTTATACGAGGATTACAGGATGCCGAAATCCGCGAAAGAATTCTACAACAAGCTGAACTGACATTCGACGAAACACTCGAAGTCGCATTAGCGATTGAAGCTTCGAAAATCGAAAATAAAGAACTCTACAAGAGTAATTACGGTTCCAGCGTGAATAAAATTGCGCAATGTAATAACAGCGGGAGTTCGCGACGGAAATCGACTCCGCATCGACGCGACAGATCGGCAAGTCGGAAGCGAAACCTCAATTTGAGACACATCGGGTTAGAAAACGTGTGTCTCCATTGCGGAAAAAACAACCACCAGACTCAAAACTGTCGAGTGAAACACAAGCTCTCATGCCAGATTTGCTTCAAAAAAGGTCATATCAGTAGAGTATGTATTACAGAGCTTCTGAAACGGAAAAATAAAAGCGGATCTGAAGGAAATACTGTTCAATATGTGGAAAATCCAGATCACTTTCAAGTGAGCCAAATTGTTGATATATGCACTAACACTGCTGAAAAAGACGATAGAATATTTGCAGTCATTCAATTAAATGGGAAAAATTGTCGTTTCGAATGTGACTCTGGTAGTCGTGTGAGCATCATGAACATAAGTGACTACAGGCGCTTAAACCTAAATCTTCCGATCCTGAAAACAAATATATTTTTCCGAAGTTATACAGGTGAAATTTTCAAACCTATCGGATACGTCAAAGTGACTGTATGCTACAATGCTAAATCCAGTGAAGAAGAATTATACCTTGTCAATTTCAAGAGAGAACCTATCCTTGGTCGAAATTGGATGCGTAAATTGGATATCAACATAAATGACATTCATGATTCCTCAAGTGTCAAGCATATACCTGTGTGTGCCGTAAAAAGATCTGTTCCTAGTATTGTCAATGAATACTCTGATGTTTTTGAACAAACAGTGGGCAAGATTCCAGATTATACATGCTCCCTGAAATTGCGGAAAGATGCCAAACCAGTGTTTGTTAAACCTCGTCCAGTACCATATGCTTTGCGTGAAAAAGTTGAAAAAGAACTGGATAACTTGTGTGATCAAGGGATCATAGAAAAAGTGGATCATTCAGAATGGGGAACTCCACTTGTCATCGTGCCAAAATCTGATGGTTCTGTAAGACTTTGTGCTGATTACAAGGTGACTGTAAACAATCAACTTCATGATGCCAGACACCCAATACCCAAGATTGAAGATATATTCAACAAGCTACGAGGTGGATCATATTTCTGCACCTTGGACATCCATAAAGCATATTTGCATTTAGCAGTCAATGAAGATAGTGCAAAAGTTCAAACGATCTCTACACATCAAGGTACCTATTTGGCAAAAAGATTGTTTTTTGGTATTAAAACTGCACCGAACGAATTTCATTCTTTCATGGATCAGTTTGTTCAAGATTTAGATGGAGTAACTGCATATTTTGATGATTTAATTATACAAGGCAAGACTTATGAGGAATGCACAACACACTTGCTGAATGTTCTAAATAAATTACGAAAATATCATTTGCATGTAAATATCAACAAATGTAAATTTTTTGAAAAAAGTGTAGAATACCTTGGACATGTTATAACTTCCAAAGGACTGAACAAATCTCCAGCTAAGATTCAAGCTATTCAAGAAGCACCCAGACCAAAAAATGTTGACGAATTGAGACAATTTTTGGGCTTAGTTATGTATTACTCAAAATTCATCAAGAGTGCATCAAGGTTACTTCACCCACTAAATAATCTTCTCAAGAAAAGTATTCCGTTCAACTGGACAGCTGATTGTGAAGCAGCATGGATAAAAATCAAGTCTGAAATTGCTAGTGACCAAGTCCTCATACCATTTACTCCAGAACTTCCAGTGACTTTGGCTACTGATGCTAGTCCACATGGTCTATCCGGAATATTATCGCATATTATGCCTGATGGAAGTGAACGTCCTATTGCATTCGCTTCAAGATCACTAACAGCTGCTGAGAAAAATTACAGCCAGCTCGATCGAGAAGCTACAGCTGTGTATTGGGCATGCAGAAAGTTCTATGATTACATCTTTGGTCGAAAATTCACATTGGTTGTGGACAATAAACCAATGATGACTCTCTTGCATCCAGAGAAAAAACTTCCAGCATTGTCAGCTACAAGAATGTTGCGGTATGCACATTTCCTTTCCAACTTCGACTATGACATCAAACATCGAAAATCATCCGAACATGCAAATGTAGACTATTTGTCGAGAAGTCCCTTACCACTGACAGATGTACAAGTCAATACTGTTGATGATGAATACATCCTGCAAGCATCAGTGATTAGACACATATCCACAGACACAATTACTTCT
Source organism: Pholcus phalangioides (assembly GCF_987345545.1). Classification (NCBI taxonomy): domain Eukaryota; kingdom Metazoa; phylum Arthropoda; class Arachnida; order Araneae; family Pholcidae; genus Pholcus; species Pholcus phalangioides. Next base: position 24,874,215 of record NW_028301596.1, on the reverse strand, counting down.
GAAGAAATCCGAAAAGAAACAGAATTGGATGATGATCTACGTGAACTAAAGAAAAATGTGATGGAAGGAACTTTATATGACCCAGAAATAACATTACAAGAAGGAATTCTACTTCGTGGACAGCGTGTAATAATACCTAAGACACTTCAACCAACCATCCTTCAAGAACTACACTCAACTCATTGTGGAATAGTGAAGATGAAAGCACTTGCTCGAAATTACTGCTATTGGAAGAATATTGACTCTGACATAGAAAGTCTAGTGAAAAGTTGCAAGAACTGTTGTGACGTCAAGAAAAACCCCCAGAAAGCTCCAGTGCACAATTGGGAAAGTCCAACAAGAAATTGGCAACGTGTTCACATGGACTATGCGGGACCCTTCATGGGACATTTTTTCTTACTTGTCATCGATGCAAAGTCTAAATGGCCAGAAATCTACTACATGAAGAAAGCTCCAGATTCTGCTATTACAATTCATTTCCTGCGAGAAATATTCAGTCGACATGGACTGCCAGAAATTCTCGTTAGTGATAATGCTTCAATTTTCAAATCACAAGAATTCATGGACTTCTGCAAACGAAATGGTATTCGACAACGAATGATAGCTCCTGGTCATCCCTCAACAAATGGACAAGCAGAACGTTATTGCCAAACCCTGAAGACAAAACTGAAATGCATGGAATTCGAACGAGGAACACTTCACGAAAAATTATGTAAACTATTGTTTCGGTACAGAGCTACACCTCTTTCATGTGGAAAGACACCAGCAGAATTATTGTTGGGAGAGAATCTCAGAACAAAGCTAGATCTCCTCAAACCTACAACTCCTGAGTCATACAAGAACAATGCAACACAGCCAGTCTTTGACAAATTTTTCAAGGAAGGAGATAGAGTACAGTCAAGAAATTACACTCATTCAAGCCTATGGAAGTATGGAACTGTTGTTCAACGATTGGGTCGTGTTCATTACCTAGTTGAACTAGATGATGGATACATTATCAAGAGACATTTTGAACAGCTTTCGACGGTGTGAAGTCAATCGACCGTCTTCTCCAACTCCTATTCGACTATCAGTTCCTATGAGACACTTCCCTCAAAAGAAATCTGTCACTTTTAGTGATCATGTAAGTCAACGAGAGATTCCTGCAGTTTGCCAACACAAGACTTCATCTATGGTAGATGCTTCTACTGAAACAGAGCAAACTTCAAATGCAACTCCTCGATCAACAAGAACTATTTTTCCTCCAGCTCAGACTACTCAACTGAGACGCTCAACTCGTTCCAGAAAACTAGTTCAAAGATTGAACTTGTGACTGTTCAAATGTTGATTCTTGTGTATAACTTTTGTTTCTATCATTAATCATCTCTTAATTTAGTGTGGGAGAATTGTTATGTATCTGGCAACACCAGAAAATACAGTATTATGTTTTACGAAGGTGGCAACACTTGAAGGGAATGACAACATGGCGGGAACAAGATGTAAATATTGTTCCGTAATAAATTAGTTAAGAATTATCGTTCATCTCATGATTCACTACCGAAACGGCTCATAAAGTACAATAAAGAAACTATGCCCTAAAGCATAATCTCCCAAACTTTTTGTTCCATCGCCCCACTCATCAGAAATTTTTTTCCCTCATCGCCCCCTCAACTCAAGTAAACTCATAGGATCCTATGTTAAATCAGTAGGTTCTATTGCCCCTTGGACCATTCCATCGCCCACCAGGGGGCGATATTGCCCACTTTGGGAAACACTGCTCTAAAGCAACATGGTTAGGACAAAATAAATTAGATGGACATTAATGTTTGGATTTTCAAATATCGCTCACCAATATGCTTCACAAAATAAATTTATTTTTTCTAGAACATTGTCTAACAGGTATTTTGAAAGCTTCAAAGTTCATTTCCAGGGCGTGTATAAAAATAAAAACATTGGTAAAGTAATAATAGTCAGATATACCTTCACATTGAAACCAAAACGACCATGTTCATCAGGTTCCATTCTAATCATAACAAGACCTTCTGGGTCATCAGAGACCTAAAAAAGTTTAAAATCGTCATATAGGGTGCATTAGTGTGACGTCACGACTGACAGCGCTGATTACAAACAAACATGAGCTGGGCGAAATTATAAAGGAAAATGCCATAGGTCGAAGGTGAGTCTGTTTAAATTATTTTTCTAAAAAAATATGATCAAATAAGACTTGTGAGCTCTTCAGATGGAAACTTCAAACTCTTGTGAACATGCAATGTTAAAAATATAAGAATAATTTTCTTCTAATTAGCTATGAAAGCTTTTTATTTCTTGCATGCTATCTGTTTACTTATTTATCTTAATAGTCATGCATTTGATTCCTGCATTAAATTCATGAATCACTTGAGTCCCCCTACAATCATTGAATCATTATTCAATGATTGAATCAAACAAATTGATTGCAGGTCATTTCTTTCCTTGTATGAAAAATGGGGATTTGTTTTGTGCCTGATTGTAAAGACTTTCACAATGCACTGAGATATATATATTTTCATCATCTCTATCATAGTGAATGGATCGGATGTGATCGGATTCAACTGGATTTCCCCCTCTTTTTATCAGTTTAAGTTCTTTGGTGGAATCAAGTAAATTATGAATGAAAGTTTATCACATTTTTCCAAGCCATATTTGAAAAGAAACCTGATATCAAAAAATATAATATAGTCGAATCCCAAAATAATGAACAGCAAGAGACCAGAGAAATCATTTTGTTATGAAGGAATTCCAGGTTTATACACTGTTTCTATGTTAACTTATATATGGGGGATTAGAAAAGTGTTCCTTAAAATTAGATTTTTTTTCTCGCTATATAACAGTATTCGTTAAAACGAGATTGAAATGTAGATACTAAAGTTAAAACTAATTGCAACTTCGCTTAGGCCAGAGCCCTCAGGGTGAAATCTTTTGCTAGCTGCAGGTCACACTTTTTACGAGCCCTTCTACGGTAAATTTATAGCGTGAAAAAAAACAAAAAATAAGAAATGTCCAGGGTAAGAGCCCTGTCAGCCCCACCCTTGGGTGGGGGGGGGCAGGGGTTTTCCAACTGTGGGCCTCCGGGCTTTTTGCAGAGGCCCACCGACCATTTTTAGGAATCAGCGACATTACCTTGAAAAAAGATTAAATTCCAAAAACAAGAAAAATAGTTAAAAAAAGCTCTGACTATGCAAATCTATACTGCTGTATTTAGTTAGAACTGTGAGATGCTTTATAGAATCAATATTAATGCATTAAAACATTAAAGGCAGCTATCTGGGGATTTCGAGAGACCAAACTCTGCATCTAAAAGGCATACATAATTACAGAATATATAAAAAATACCTTAATGAAATAGATCATTTTTATAACTATTGAAAAAAATAATTTTAGTATTAATGAAAAAATAGACATAGAATTACTAAAAGTAATGATTGTAAAACTACTGATTGAAATCAGAATTATCGAGAATAATTTTGGAATTGTCAAGAGAAATTTCAGAATTGTTAAAAGTAATAAATTATGAAAAAATTGAGAATTTTTGAAAAATATCTTCATAATTGATGAAAAGTTAAAGTTAATTGAAAAAGTAATTTCAGAATTATTGGGACGAATTTCAGATTTCATAAAAGAAATAATCGATCACAAAGAGTTAATTAATTAATGAAAGGAAGTTATTTGAAAATAAAAATTGAAATTTAATGTAATAAATATATTCAGAGCAATGAGGCCAAATGCAAGCGAACGGATAACATATGAGAAATAAACAGCTTTCATAGCTAATTAGAGACAAACTATTATTATATTTTTATCACTGCATGTTCACGAGTTTGAAGTTTCTATTTCAAAAGCTCAAGTCTTATTTGATCATATTTTTTTTTAAAAATAATTTAAACAAAGGTTCACCTATACGTTAAGTTTTCCTTTATGCTCCAGTTCATGAGTCCAGCTCATGTTCATTTGGAATAAGCACTGCCGGTTGTGACGTCACTAATAATGCGCCCTATTGAAAGTTATTTGTTATTTACATAAAAAATACACTGAGCTATAAAGAAAGTGAAGTGAGGACTTTACGAGTCGTCCCTACGTGATCGCATCACACCCTTTTAGAGCAAAGTGAACAAAACATTCCTTGAACACGTTAATGCAATGGGGAAATTCCAAATAAGAGACCTATACATTTCGTTTTTTTTCCCTTTTTGGCCAATAATTATGCATTATTCATCTGAAAATGTTTTTATAAAAATTAATATTACTTTACTTACTTTCTATATTACTATATTACTATATTTACTATATTACTTTACTATATTACTTACTTTCGTATACGAAAAATACCCTTTTTTAAAAGCTAAAGAGGAACTATTTTTTTAAATAGAAAAACAACATACATTTCTAATATTATGTTTTGTATTTTGGTGAAGGCTTCCACATTGAAAATTTGTAGCAGTGAATATGTCTGCGAATCAACTACTCAAAAAGAACTTTCAATGCAAGAAATGAAATAAAAAAAAATTCTTAATATTTTTTTTCCAACATTGCAATCTGCATACAACAATGCAGGGACGTAACTAGGCTGGGGCACTCAGAGACGTTGGAAGTATTTTCGACCACTGGGTACTCACACAGGCGTTTGCCAGGGGGGGCACCCCCCCCCCCCCCCCACCCTTCAAGGATATCAAAAATTGAAAACGTATTTGTAAAAATAAATGTTAAAAAAAAACAAATATATTTTTGTATAAATTCTGTATACCATGGATGACTTGAGCCTCGGAGCAAAAGTCTCACCATGCGAGATGATATTGGTTATGCGCCACTGTGGCGTATAAGCCATATCAGTGAAGCGATCCCGAAAATTCTCAACTGTGCTCCTAGCTAGATAAAAATGCATAAAAAAATTAATTTTCTCCGAGAGTCATTAATGCACTATAGTTTGAGTGTTTTTACAGACACGAAACCCATTCTTTCTCTATACTTTTCTGCAATTATATATTTTTCTTTACTCCTGATTTAATACTTTTCCCTATAGCAGTAAGAGACATCCCTGTTTATATGCTGCTATAATATATCTCTCTCATCATCTATTTACTCTTCGGCTCCAGTACTTAATATATATATATATATAAATTTATTTTTTATTTTCCGTGATAAGATATTTTAGTAATAATTTCTAATAATTCATTATTGGAATTTTAAACGAAGAGAGTCATGGTTTTTCTTTATAATTATTTTTGCTACGAGCCTAATCTATGAAAATATTTTATTACGTAAATCTTTGAATTTATATAAAATGCTTTCAATGCATGCTTACTTGCATTTAATTATGATAGGATAAGGTAATTAACCAGTCAGGTGACCAATTAATTTCTCCTTTTTAAAAGTTTGAAGCTAAAAAAATGAATTTTTCTAATTAAAATTTCTTATGACTGACTTCATTTTTTTTAAATCACCAACAAAAAAATTATGAGAATTCAAATAATTAATTAATTTTCAAAAATTTAAATAATTTCTAATTAATTTTCAAAAATTTAAATAATTAGATTAAATATTGTCGTGATATGCTGGCATATGCTGTGCTGATGGCATATGCTGTCCATAGGCATATGCTGTGCACAGGCCTAGAAGTGAAAATTTGAAAAAAAGAGTAGGAAAAATAGGAAAACCATTGACAAAAAATAGGAGGGAAAAAACTGAATTCCCAAATTATCGTGACATTTAAAAATGTTGTGCCATTGAGATTCACAACTTATATATTTTAATTATAGTATTATCTATTGATATTTTAATAAACTCAAGTGCTCTCTCTCTCTAAAGAATTTAAAAAAATCTTTCCTTTCCACAGAGAAAGAAAAAACCTGTCTAGGTGCCATAGAAATATAGAACATGCATGCTTAACCCATTGCCAACATGCTGAATGTGGGCCCCAGCTTCAAACCTAATTTTGCAAAAAATGAACTAAGCGATACATTTCCAGATCGTTCCAGAGAACCTGAAGCACAGTTTCAGGTCATTCAAGTGGTTCGCGTCACAGTTCCAGATTACTCAAGTTACACGAGCTGCTGTTCCACTTCACTTAAGTGACCTGTGGCACATTCCTAGATCACTAGAGTAACCTGCAATATTATTCATCTACACTTAAGTGACTCATGGCAGAGTTCTAGACCACTAAAAGTGACCTGTACATTTACACATCATTCAAGTGACCCGCGGCACATTCTCTGATGAGTAAATATGTCACAGCATATTTACAGATCACTGCTGCACAGTTCCAGAGCACTCAATCGACCCATGAAACTTTTAAAGATCACTGAAGTAACCTGCGCCACAGTTCCACAGTCTTTAAGTGTGCTGCGGCACATTCCTAGACCATTTAGGTGACTCGCGGAAAATTTACATATCACTGCGGCACAGTTTCAAAGTACTCAATTGATCCAGAAATATTTACAGGTCAGCTTCTGTGACCCGCTACACATTTCAAAATCAATGAAATGGCCCACACTATACTGAATGTTGAACACCCTTGATGTAACACCTCCTGGAGTTACACTATATCCGAAGGATACAACGATTAGCCTGCATATGTTCATGAATATCTGGTTTTTATCCAAAGATACACATTTTTTTAAAACACATGATAACCTGTGGCCCTCGGAGTTATCTCATGTGGTCCAGGACAAATAACTAAACCACACAAATGGCCCACGAACGATCATCAAATCATTTAAGTGGGACACATTTCCACATTACTTCAGTCGCTTGCGGCACACTTCTAGATATAAGCTGCCAACAGCGTATATCCAGATCATCTAAGTGGCCTCAAGCACATTTCCAAATCACTTGAGCGACCAGCTGCAAACCCCCAGTTCACTTAAGTGGCACGTAGTTCAGTTGCAGATTACTTTAAGTGGCTGGAGGCACATTTGATCATTTGAGTGGCCCTCTCTGCATGCTTCGAAATCACTTGAGTCGCTCGCAACACACAGATCAACTAATGCTCTGCGATACATTAACACTTCAAGTGGCAAGATGCATTTTTATAGATTATTTTAGTGGCGCTCTTGACACATTTCCAGACCACTAAAGTGGCCCGCTACGCACGTTCAGATCATTCAAGTGACTTGTGACATATTTCCTGATGATTCAAGCAGCCCGTGGCACACTTTCAGACCATCTGAATGACTCACGGCACATTTCAACTTAACTCAACCTTTTGAAGAGTGTGGGACCAGTTCATTGATTTAAAAACGTGTCGCGAGCCACTTGATTAAGTGATCTAGAACAGCACCGCAGGTTATTTGTGTGATCTGTAAATGTGCTGCGGATCACCCAAGCAATCAGGGAATGTGCAGCGGGCCACTTCAGTGATTAGGAAATTTGTCTCGGGCCGCTCAATTGCAGAATTCGCCATGAGCCACTTGAGTGATCTGGAAATATGCAGCGAGTCATTTAAATGAGGCATGAATGTGCCGCGAGCCTCTTAATTTATTTCTAAGCATACCGGGGCCACTTGAGGCAGGACACATTTAGGCCATGGGTTGAGCACATGCACATGTATGCTTTAAAATAAGGGGCCGTTCAAGTATTATGTCAGCAAATTTTTAGCCATTTTTGACCCCTCCTTGTCAGTAAAAGTCAGCAAAACTCTGACCCCCCCCCCCCCCCCGTCTGCAAAATTTTGTAAGCGCTCTGTTCCCTTTCTCCTAACGCATATTGGTGGGATCAGAGACGTACGGGGAGGGGTGGAATCTGGTTTGAGAGCTCGTGGCCCCCTACAGACGACCAAAAATTTATTTTTTAATGCAGAAAAATTTTTTTAAAAGAATTAAAATTTCGAAAGAAAATATCTTTATATGTTATTATAATAAATTTCTGACAATTTCAATGCTATTTGAAAGCTAAGAACTCAAAATTGCTCAAGAAATTCATTGCAACCCTACCTCTGAGCCCTTGGTAATCCTTGACTCAGGGCCGTCTTAAGAGCGTCATGGGCCCCCGGGCCAAGTGATGTTTTTGAGATGTTTTGAGAAAATTTTCGAAAGTTTCACCCACTTCTCATTTTTGTGAGGCCCCTCTCCTCTTGAGGTGCCCGGGTAGGCCCATGCGTTAAGACGGCACTGCCTTGACCCGCGGTAAACATTTGGCCTGTGCGGACCAAATATGGCCCTGGGGTTATGATGTGGCCTGTCCTTCTAAAACCAAATTTTGTAAAAATGAACCAAGTGGCACATATACAAATCACTTAAGTGACCCGTCGCACAATTCCAGACCATTTAAGCATAGGCGGAGATTGACTTGGAAGTCTGGGGGGGGGGGGGGCACGATGATGATGATGTCAATTCATCTATACATATATACATTAGATCAGTTGACTCCACGTTTGACTCTGGGGAGGCAATGCCCCCCCCCACGCCTCCCCCGTATCTCCGCCCATGCATTTAAGCGATCTGTGACACATTTAGAGATCCCCTGAGTGACATGTGAGAGTTTTAAAGCATCGGTGCGGCCACCAGTGCGGTTCTATATCGCTCAAGTTTTCAGCGGCACATTCCCAGATTACTTAAGTGGTCCGCGGCATAATCACTTGTATGATGCGGAGCACTTAAGCGGCCCGCGACACATTTCCATATAACTTGGATCCGCTAAGTATTTAGAGGCCACTAAAGTGGCTGTGTAGGGGATTCAATAGGGAGAATGTTAGTTCAGGTACCCACAAACTAGTGAAAAGTTTTATTCGTTTTTCGCGCATTGAGTAAGACATCATTAAGAATATTTCATATATTTTTATAAAAGGTGGTTGATGACGTCAAACACCAACCCCCGTCCCCGTCATCAAAAGTCAGCAAATCGGAATTCCCCCCCCCATGACGTAATACTTGAATAACCCCTAATAAAGATACCCAAAAGTTATTTTCTGAAGGTTAAAAAAAGGTGGTTTCCGTCTCCCCCCTCCCTTCTTCCTGTAAAACCAGACGTGGCTCGGGCTCTGTCACCTAAAGCCGGGTTTTTCTAGAGGTAGGTTTTCTGTGCTGCGTGCAACGTGAATCGCCCAGAGCGACACGCCGCCCATTCACCAATTTTCTTACAACGTTTTCCTACAGACCGCAATACGGCTCACGACAGCCGTTTACGCCCGATTGGCGGACTGCTTCTGGAGGAGTTAAGCGTCGTGTATGCCGCGTGTTTCAGCGATCTTCTCTTTATTTTCGTGTTGTTCTATTTCCCTTCCCTTCAAAGCGCCACGCTTGGAAAACACGTGATTATGGAAAACATTTCTGCTGACGCGAAATGATCCAGTTCGGTTCACACGGCGAAAAAGCCTACTCCTAGGAAAACCGACTTCAGGGATGAACGCTCCTTACGGGATCCCAGAGAGAAACCTAGTCTCTCATGGAATCTCGTGTGTGGATGAATATAGAATCTGTTCTTCCCTCCTTTTTTCGCCGTCTTATTTACGGCAACCGATGTACTAAACAGGGGGTGAACTATCTCTGCAGTCCTTAGTAACTACTAGTCCTAATGAACTACCGGTCGGAGGACTGAAGCTAAGGACCGCTTCAACTACTAGTAGTTAAGAGGTACTATGTACTACCAGTCCTTAAGGTCACGTGACGTGAAGCAGTAGTTAGAGGGGGAGAAAATTTTTGGTTTCGAGAGTAACAGATCTCTAACCAATCGGGATGCCGTTTGAAGCCTACAACTACTACTAATTATTTAACAATCGTTTTTCCGCAGTGGGTTGTGGCAGCGATTTCATGTTTACAAACAAACATGTTGTAAACAAACTTTATTTTCCGAAGGACTCTCCATACATTTTTTTGTCACCCGTGTTTTGCAATTTTTTTTACTCTAATATCGCTGGCTAGTTTAATTATTTTGTAACCGTATGAGGACGTTGCATTTTTCATCTTGGGACTTTTTTTTAGAACAAGATTCAGTATATAATAATAGTCAAAGTATTTTTCTTGTCCGAGCTCATGGACCCCACTTTTGGATGCTTGAAGAAGCGAGTATATGGGACCCCAGCTGCACTGATGAAATCAAAATTTGAAAAAAAATTCTTACAACCAAATGTAAGATTTTAAATTAAGGTTACCGGCACTAGTTGAGCCTATGGCCGTAATGTGCCTTTTTGGGACAGACTTTCCCTTTTTTTTTGGGGGGGGGGGCTCTTCTTGAAAGGGTTATTATGCAAAATAATTATAGATTTTTGGGCCCCCTATTCACCTCGGGAGCCGTACTTGAGGCCCCAGCTGAATACTGTTTTTAATATTGAGTGCTACTTTTTTTTAAAGACCAATTTGTTAAATGATTTTTTATTATCCATTTTTATTCCTTTTAAATTCATTGAAACAATGAATTGCAAATTCTTTCTGGAGCAACTAAAATAATAAATTATTGATAATTTATAATTAAAAGAATTAACTGCCTTGCTGCGTATTGTAGTTCTGTATTTTAAACTATGGGTTTCTTCTCAGTATTAAAAAATATTATCAGAACATGATTTTCTATGAATGAGCACTTACCTGTTAATGCAAGTGAATACTTCAATATTTAAAATATATATACGTCTATATTAAAGATCTTTCATCAATTTATCTGTTTCGTATTTAGCTTCCAACAAATAACTTCACCTTATAACTTTCATTTGATCGTATATTTCATTTCAGTTGATTAGAAGATGAATGATTGAAGTTGATTAATAGAAACATGAATTGAATAACAACTTGCACACATGATTTGTCATACAAAAACATTTTATTTCAAACATATGTTCATAGAGAGTTATCATAATCACAATTTATTTGTTGTACTTTTCTTAGAAATCGCACCTTTCAAGAATATAATTTTTTGAGATTCATTAATTTTCATTTGCATCTTCAAATGTTGATTTACCTGAAATTAGAAAGAGGAAGAAAAAAACACCTTTATTATGCTTATCAATCTTTAAATGTACTGTATATTTGATTTCAAATTATAACAGTCTTTAGTTGCATAAGTAGAGATAATTCGTGCACAATAGCACTTTGTCGACTCGCCACCATTTTATCACAGTAGGATCCAAAATGCATCAACTGTGTTTTACAAGGGAAGCCTGGCATTGCACACAGATGCACTTGTTCATGTCTAGATGTATTTACCTAGGGGTTCACAAATCTTAGGAGCCAACATTGCAAAAAAGAAAATCATACTGACACCTAAAATTTTCTATGCAGATCACAAAATATTTGGAGTTTATGTCTGCATCTTCCAATATGTGAAGATCATCACCAAGTGCTGAAAAAGTTGAATAAAATTTGTTTTTACTTTGGATTATTTCTCCTAAAAATATGCATGGCTGCCAAGAAATTTGGCCGGCACCTAAAATGTTTTTTCAATTTTTCGAGCCATGGTTCTACCCTAAAATTTTGGTCAGACAGATGAAATGAAAAAACCTATTGGCACACAGCTAACTTCAAATTTTCACTTTACTTTCAGCTTCGCTCTAAAACACATCCTTAGCAACCTCTTGTGGATCGGGGAACCCTATTTAAATTAACATAGAAATTTTGCAGTGTTGTATGGTCTTACTAGTTAAAAAGTATGATATTATTTGTATATGATTATTACAATATTACAATTAATATGATTTGTTAATTATATTAATTGTTTTAATATTTCCATTCACAAAATTTGCTAATCAGTAAATATGATAATAACATTTTCAAAGAATTAATATTGCTTTTCAGTTAGCAAAGCTTCTAAAGGTTTTTTTTAATGTCCTCCATCTCATTTATATAGCCAAGACAGGTTTTTCAACAGTATACATGTTTTTACTTGCACTGGTCAAATTTTGAGTGGTACAGGTAGCCATTAAGAAATCTATCTTAATTTGCTCAATTCAATTATGTCAAAAAGAGTTGTTCTTTCAATAGCATCTGAAAAAATTATTATAATAAAGAAAATTACTCATAGCAAGATATTTCTCGAGAAAAACCAATATGGTATGGACTAAAAACAATGCCACCTTTCCCCCCCCCTTGCTTATTTTGTTTTTGCACATATAAAATGTGTTGCTGAAATTACAATAATTTCAGAGGGAAGTATGTTTCTGTTAAGTTTTATATTGAGAAATATTCAAGTGATTTTACAGTTTACAAGTTTTATGAATTTTCTCAACTTAAAATTGAATGTGTATAAAATAGGTTATTTTATTCATCATGCAACCTAAATGAAAGACTGAAATACATTTCTTAATAAACGTGTGAATTTATGTAATACAGCCTCTCCGAAACGCTATTATGTCTGCGATCTGATATAACGCCAAAATTCTTTGGGTGGGATGGTGGCATTAAATCGGGGGTTCGACTGTATTTGTTCCACTAGGGTTGTTGATACAAATGAAATCAGTGAAAATGATGCGACACAATGTTAAAATTTATGTCATTAAATCATGCATGGAAATATTTTATTTTACATGAAAATAATAATGGAAACTGTTGCTCAAAGTCAAATACAAAGAATTAAAATTACCTTTGTTTGCTCTGGTAGAATTGTTCGGTAACCTTGAAAACCTTCACATAACTTCGTAGCTACCTACAGCCAAGTTCCTGGGAAACAAAATTTTTCAAGAGTTAGAAAAGTCTCACAAATGTATATATATATATATATATATATATTTTTAACTATAATCACTTTTAACATTTAAACTTTAAACAAGCATTTATTTTTTAACGATGTTGTTTGTAAACAGCTATATATATATATATATATTGTATATATCAGCTGTTTACTAACAACATCGTTAAAAAATAAATGCTTGTTAAAAGTTTAAAGTTTAAATGTTAAAAGTTTCAGTATATATATATATATATATATATATATATATATATATTTATATATATACTTGTAACATTCAAACTTTAAACTTTTAACAAGCATTTATTTTTTAACGATGTTGTTAGTAAACAGCTGATATATACAATATATATATATATATATATAGCTGTTTACAAACAACATCGTTAAAAAATAAATGCTTGTTTAAAGTTTAAATGTTAAAAGTTTCAGTTCCATAACATCTCAAAATGTTATATTTTAAAGTTCTTAAGTATTCGACATGGAAATTTTTTTTCTGTCATTACCCATACACACAAAATCAAAAACAATTTTTGGCAAAAAATTCAATTTGAACACACACACAGCAAGGCCATAACCCAAATACTGAAGTAGTAATATGTTTCAAACACTAATCTGCTTCCTTTCATTATAATATATATACCTCAACACTAAAAACTGTGCCTGAAATAAAAACTTTGTTTTTTAGTCCCATTGTACGAATTTCATTTTTTATATCAACAAAACAATATAATGATTCCTTATTAAATATTCATCTCAGAGCGAGTTACAGAGTGCAATTTTTAAAGTAGTAGCATATGATTTTTTTCCTGAAAATTTAACTTTCACTAAGTATTACAATATTGTTCATTTGAACAGTTTACAATATCAAATCTATATTTTAATCCTTTACACTAAATTTAGTGCATGAGTTTTACAAAATTTAATATTTAACATTACTGCCAATTTTTACCATGCTTTATTTCAATTTCACCATTACTCATCACAAAAAAATTAATTAAAATTTTTGTCATTTAGGTGCTATAATTTATTATCAATGAATTGTATTTGTAATTATTTATTTACGCATGTGCTCAATTCATTTAGACATAATTTTTCATTAAAAAAAATTAATGTAGCAAAAAACATAGAATGTAAAATTTCAATTTGATATTATCGTAATTGAAGATTCATCTTTCATTCGCCATGTAAATATTTTCAATACAACCCAAAATATACATGGGATATGATATTGATTGATATTGATTTGATATTTGATATTTTTCTAGCATTACCAAGTGGGATCCACTGCCCTATTGATTGCGTGACATTGTGTCCATTTACATTTTTAAATAACACATTTACCGAGCAAAAAAATATTAATAATATCTCTAATACTTTTCTTATATAGTTTGATAGCAATAAAATAATTCTTACCTCAGTAATGAACATGCTAGCACTTCGTCGTGGCTTCGATCGCCGATGTCAACATACACTCATACTACAGCAGGTTTTTGAGGATATAACGATGAATCACTTCAACTTTGATGACACCGAAGATATAATCCAAGTTTTTTCTGTCATTATTATCGTAAAAAAAATTTTAATTCGAAAAAAAACTGCATATTTCATCGCTAAATATCACAGCGAGAGCTCGCGGCCAGAGGCGAAATTTCCTCTTTTCCAAGATGGCCGCCGTGAACTACTTTTCTTGCTGCTTTAGGACTGGTGCTAGGCAGTCCTTAGCAGCGGTCCTAAGTACCTACTAAAAAAAAGTCCTTAGCTTAGAGATAGAACCGAAAAGTCGAACTACTGGCCATCTAAGAACAAATCGGGGCTTAACTACTTTTTTTCGGCTAAGGACCGCAGAGATAGTTCACCCCCCTGATTCGCTTTCCCCAACGAACTTCAGTTTTTAGCACTTTGACTACGATGCGCGGCGGCGAAAAGATATCCTTGTCTCTGGTCATCCCCTCTCCAGTGTAACTGAAATTTTTTTTCTTTTCTTTTTTTTTTAGTAGAGAGTTGTGATGCGAATAAAACACGTGAAAAAGGGAGGGAAAGCAGTGACATTTTGCAGTTTCTCGGAATTTTCGTAGCGAGATTTCGGCTGTAAACAAAAGGGAGAGAGGAATAAAATAGGAATATCAGGAGAGAATTGCGGTAAAAAAGGACGATTGCGTCGAAAGTAGGAAAATAGGAGGAAATTTCTAAAAAATAGGAAATGTAGGAGCGCTGTGAGGTCTGCATTAGAACCGTGGAGTGGGTCAATTTGACCCAAATCAAACTTCGTTTTCATTTATCTCGAAAAATTAGATGCAGATGTTAAAAAAATTCCGTGACTTTTCATGACATCATATGGATATTAATTCACGAAAATTTTATTATCTTCACATTTTATGTTTCTGAGTTATAAGCACTTATACCTATAACTGCGGTTTATGTCATTTTGACCCAATGTCCTATTCTATAGGAAAAAAAGGGTGTAAAATTTTCTTGGAAGTGGTTACCCATTCTAAAAAGCATTTCTAAATGAAGATAGTGAAGAATAAAGGTCTTTTTCAAAGTCAAGATCAATTTATTATCAGAGCAGATTATATTTTTTCAATGGAGGAATGGCAAATAGAGCTAAATATTTTTTTCCTTCATCAACTTGAATACCTGGAATTCTGAAGGAACTCAATAAAGATTTTGGGAGAGTAAACGCTTAACTCTAAAAAAAACCTGTAGTTGAAATTTCTGTAGGCAAACGATGTCACAGAAAAAGAATAAAATTCTGGCTTGTACCAAATACGTTTCGCACGGATTTCCAAACCTTGGGAAGTATCAGCGTCCAACGAATCTCTCTCTTTCAGAGCACATAGTGATGCAACTGATCAAGCCATTTGAGAACAAGGGCAGAAATGTCTCAACTGACACTTTTTTTCACTACACTGAAGCTGGCTCAAATACTAAACCTTAAAACATACAAGATTAGTAGAGACGGTGAGACGAAATCGAAGAGCAATATTATCTGACGTAATAAAGATAGTGAAACTGCAGTTGTATGGAACAATGATGCCACAGTGACAATTTATCAAGGAAAGAACAATATAAGTTTTCCATTACTCAGCACGCTTCATCTGGCAGCAGGGCCGGATTTAGGGGGGTGTGAAAGGTGCGGTAGCAAAGGGCTGCACAATTTCAGGGGCCCGCAATTTTTCCAAAAGAAACCCTTTCCTTTCTCAGATGTTTTGAAAATTTTTGATTAAAATTTCATTTTTTTCCCATTAAACTATTCATAATATTGAAAGGTGTTGTTCAGTTTGAAGCTTTTTTAGTTTTACTAGGTATGGCATTAGCTTATTTCAAAGAAGAAAAGAGTGTAAATACAGGGCCACAGCTAGATGCTTGGTCACCCAGGGCAAGGGCGCATTTTGGTGCCCCCTCGTAATGTTGAAGGTAAGGTTTGAGAATGAAATTTGTGGCCGCTCTGGTCCAGCGCCCAGAGCACGACACCCGCCTGCTCCCCCTAGTTGCGACCCTGTGTATATATATAGGTGGTCGCATTCTTTATCACAGGAAAAAGCCGGCCTTTCTTTCTGCGATTAAAGAATAAGAATATATTAACAAAGAAGAAATACATGCTTAGAGCATGTATATATTGATGACGAAACTTTGCTGACGGGGGGGGGGGGGGAGGAAGGGAGTCAAAAATGGCAAAAAATGTGCTTACTTAATATTTTAACGGCCCCTAACAATCTATTTTTAATGTAGTTATATCATTGAAAAATGGGCATGTGCTTTTAAACTATGTTTTATTTTGCGTCAGCATACCATTTTGCAAGCCAGTACGGATATAACAAAGTTCATGTATAACAAACAAATTCATTGTTTTTTTCAGACAATGTTATAAGCAGGTCCAACTTCATATGTTATGCAAGGAGCAGAATTGGTAAAAAAACCCTAAAAACCGGGTTTTTTTTAGTTTAAACCATTTTTTTGGTTTAAATAGCATTAACATTAAAAACAATAAAAATTCTTAAAAGTCATTTAAACTTTTAATAATTAAAATAAATGTTTATTAATGTAATTAATACTATTTACATATTAATTAATCAATAAATATTTCTAACATTTTAACAAAAACCAACTTTTGCAATTTAATTATTTTTGCGTAACTCAATGACTGACTGCGTTTGAAAATTCCTAATCATGTTATTAATCATATAATATATAAAGATGCTTTCTCCAGTTACTTTCATTATGCTTAATTAGGAAGCTAATTTGCAAAAACTATAATAAAAATTAGGTGAATATACTGTATTTAATGAAGCATAAATAATGCAGATTAATAAGCGATGTTTTACGATATACAGGGTGATTATAACTAAGGTTCTGATTTCAAAACACTGTAAAAAAAGAAAGATTGTCCAAATGACTTGAAAATTGACATGAATATTCCTGAGGGTTAGGTATGAGTTCAAATGCAAAATCTTGAGAAAAAAAAATGAATGCACAATGTCATTACAAAGTTCATTTTTAAGGAAAAAGATACTTATAAAAATGTAAAATTAATGACATCATCCAACAACGTGGGAAATTTGTTTGCAGAATGGAAACAATAGCCAGTCATGGCAAAATGATAACTTAATTATAGCATTATACGATTTCGTAATTCACGAAAACATCACAAAAAAGTGAAGTAATCGAAGAAACTATAGCTTACTCAAGAAATGCTAAATATGTTGTCCACCATGTTCTGGCTATGAGGTGAAAGCACAAAAATTCTTGTTCAACAACAGATCAAATTATGCCATGGTCATGACCAAAGTAGTCACTTGACGTCAAATATGACGTGAAAATTTTGTCATTTTCTCTGAATGATGTCAGTCAAAAAAATATTCATGTCATTTCAAAGCCATTTACTGAGCACGAACAATAAAGGTCAGGAAATGAAGTGATACTTGATGACCTAAACGAAATGACTTGATATTAAATGGCGTAAATTATTTTGCGTCATAAAAATCACAAATTTCTTTCAAACTGAAAAATTCTGTTCCAGATGAAAATATCAAAATTATCCAAAATGTTTTTTAAGGAACCTTCAGAGGGTGTTTCAAAATTACCTGAGGCCTATTCGTTACTGGTTACAAGATAAATGAAGTACCTTTAATTGTGATTTTGTTTAAATAGAAATGTAAAACTTTTCAATGAGAAATTGTTCATATAAATTTATAAACACATTAAATTATAATTGCTCCCATATCATGTTTTTTACGAAAGATCAGAGAATCTAAAATCTGCCAACAATTGAAAAAGATGCAACAAATTCTTTGACGTGTACATTGAACTAAAAAAATTGATTTTTTTAAATCTTTTTTTTTCGATAACTATAAATAATGCAAATAATTACATTTATTATTATATTACTATATTTTTCAAGGATAAAAAAAATAAAAGAAACGAAAAAATAACTGCCATCGGCTAAACTTAGCAAGAGATTACTTGACGGTAATTGTAATATAACTAATCAATACTTTTAAAGTCTCCTCAAAATAACACAGAACAGTTACTGCTATGATAGCGTGATCGATAGAGGCATGGCATGAGATACATAAAAACAATCCTCGAATGGACTGGGCTCGAATCTGACCAGCACCAGAAAGTCTTACTTTTTTTCCCGTCTCTTTGAATAGCGCATCTATCTTCTGTAAGTCAACCTATTTGCAAATGGTAATTTTTTTGACTTTTCCAAAATGGACATAATGACCATTTTATCACGTCATGTTTGAGACATTTTATGATTTCCAAAAAACGTTTTTATTGACGTCAGGTGACAACTTGAGATGTGGATAAGCTTGCAATTCACCTTTATTAAACCAAATGCGCCCCCATGTTAATATTCCTGAGGAACTTCTAACATATAGGGGTACATATAGTGCGCTGAAGCTTGCAATTCATAGCACTTATGACCACTGTTCATAACATTTTGAGGTACCCATCAAAGCCAGAAGTTGCAAGGGTTAAGGTCAAGTGAACTGACGACCGGCAAAGTGCCGTGCCATCCTGTTATTGTCAAAATGGATCTTCAGGACTGCTTTGCTGGTATTGCAATGTGCATCTTGATAGAAGTTGTTCTATCCACAACACTGATGCTGTGGAAGTGCCGAAATGATGTGGTTGCACAAAATAGATTATACTGCTGGTTAAGTACAGCATTATCTACTTGCACATTTTGTACTTTTTTCTTTTGCTAAAGAAATTTCCATTCAGGAGTCTCCATGCAAATTTTCAAGTTATTCTGACCAGTACTTATTGTATAGTTTTGGAATCAAAACTCTTCAAATTATAATCACCCTGTATATCATAGCTGATTATTTTTCATCAATCTGTTACTACTATACAGTAGAACCTTGATTAAATAGGTTTAACCATGTGAAAGTATAAAAAACTGTTGAATATTAAGGCTGGGTGATATACAGTGCGAGATGTGCTATTTCTTATGGGAAAAAAAAATGAAAATGTCTGTGAGGTAATGTAACTACTAGTACACTAGTCTTTGTCCTTTAAAGACAGCTGGTGTCTTTATTGGATTATAGGACCACCTGCCCCTAGCATGATGGTGTCACTACTGTTGCTGCTTCTTTGTGAAGAGAAAATGAAATTCTGTGAGATAATACATTTAGATGTATGATGCAATCCTTATTCATGAATTTGCTAAAGATAGAGCATCAGAATGTAGCCAAAAGTTAGAAAATATGGTAAAAATGAGAAATTTTGACTTCTGTATATAACTTTAAATAACTAAGATAGTTCATATGAAAAAAAATACATATATTCAGGCCACTTTTATGAGACTTTTTGAAAAAAAAAAAAAAAACTTATACCATCTTATGCCATTTAAAGATATACCATCTAAATGTACCCCAAGAATATAAAATGTGATAAAAATGAAAAATTTTGGCTAATAATGAACCAATATGACATTTTTCAAGGAAAAAATTTTCAAAAAAATTAGGCCACTTTTATTTGATTTTTTGAAAAAAAACCACTTGGTTAAAACCAAAGTTTAAACCAAACAATCCTGATATCTGAAGCCTGTAATATTGTGAGAAATTAAATTTTTGTTTTCCGGGTTTGTTTATACAAACTAATACCATAAAATAAATAGTTCTCAGAAGTACAGAATTTCAAGTTATTGTATAGATATTTTCACAGATGTTTATAATTTCATTATGTGGAATGTTAGCGAAAAGATTTTCAAAATCAAAAGTCTCAATGGATTTAACCCCTTAGCTGGTCAATTTTTTACCAGAAATGTTCACAAAAAAGTCACTTTTTACTGCATATAATTAAACACTACACTTAATAGAATAAGAAAATGTGAGAATGTCTTTCTTTTTTCTTTTCACTTTTAATACTTTTACATCATTTTTTATTTTATTATTTTGGAGTACAAAAACCCCTAAATGTTTCCTTTTTGAAAGTACTCTTTATGCAATGAGGAATATTTTAGAGATTTTAAAAACCTCACTCAGACTTTACATGTGAACTTTCATGTGCACAGAAGGAATACCAGTGAAATTGAACAGAGGACATGGAGAAAGTAGATTTTTCACGTCAACCTTGGTAAAAATTTCGACAGATTTCAAATCGTTATCAGAGCTGAGCACACTACATAAGTCATCTGAAGAATAATCCAGATAATTGGAAGACAGCTCTGAATCTGTGTCAGAATTCAGTTCATCATCTAGCAAGAATGCATTTAATTTGTTCATTTCACTTTTAATTTCCAAAAAATATTACAACAGTTAGAATTTAAAAGCGCTGCATACACTAGAACAGTGTTTCCCAAAGTGGGCCATATCGCCCCCTGGTGGGCAATGGAATGTGCAACGTCCCTTATGGGAGTTGCTTGCCCGGTTCAAAATATCCAGTAATTGTAGTAGCAAACGACAAGTGGAAAATTATCACAACTAAACTTTCGCATGGAAATATTTTTTAAGTTTGGGCGTTAGTTACACAATTTTAACACAGAATATTATTCTACATAAAACCCTCTATTCAATATTGAGAAAGGAACCCTCTCGCCAGTTTATGGTCAGTCAATAATCAGTCTCTTATTTGCCGGTCGGGAAGCCGAGGTTGACAGTCACTTCGATGCAGTGTAGTCTGGTCAGTACCACGGAGATCTCTCGGTTGGAGACCGGATCACGTCGATCAGTTCCAGGGTGCCTCTTGGTTGAGGGCCGGATCAGCTCCAGGGGGCCTCTCGGTTGAGGGCCGGACAAACTCCAGAGGGGTCTCTCGGTTGAAGGCTGGACCAGCTCGATGTTACGTTACTGCCTGTACCTTTAGACGAGGACAACTGCTATGTTATTTTCCGTCCAACACCAGCAATAAAGTTTTTTCAACTATGAAGATAAAATAATCTTTTGGTTCCGGACCTGCCGGAAAAAAAATTCAGACACTTTAAACTATTTCATTTTGAATAACTATTGGATCATTTTCCCAGCCTAAGGCCAAATAATGTGGTAGCAAGACGGAGAACCGTCTAACTAGAGGGTTCTAGTTTGAATGAACAAAACAAAGGAAGAGCAGAAGAGAGAGAGCGTTGTTACAACTTACGGCCGGTATTTAAAGGAAAAACTCCCGACAGCACGTGTCTAACCAAGCCAATCGGCTTCAAGGTCGCCTCATTTGCATGCGATCGCAGGCGGATGTCATCACTCTCGGCTGCAGATGAATAGCAACAAAAAATACGCATACATGTTTTTATGTGACGGCGACTTCAGACTTTTACGCCAAGGGCCCATCGCATGTTATAAATGGACAGTGAGAAATAGAAGCTACAGGTGTAACATAGGATCCTGTGGGTTCACTTTAGTTGCGATGCGATGAGAAGAAAAAATTTCTGAAGAGGGGGGCAATGGAACAATAAGTTTGGGAAGCTGTGCACTGGAACAAAAATTCCCGCATCTGTATAGGAAAATGATTTTTATTTAATGGTCTTGCACCTGCACATGTATATATATATTTTGTGAAAAGCATTTCAGTGACATGGACAAGTTACACCATCTGTTGAAAAATGTGGATACTAAATAGTCTCTTTACAAGAATTAAAAATACAAACAAATCAAGTAAGGAACAGAGAAAATACTGATCATGGAAAAATGATGATACTGTCCAGTTAGGGACAAGTTTGGGTAGTCCGTACATTGTATGGGCAAACGGGTTAACATGATCAGTTTGGAGAAGATAAAAACTTTGACATTGTTATTAATGATGAAATTAGATTTGCTGTTATCGATTTCTTTGAGAATTCTGCGAAGCATATTGAAGAATTTTAAACCAATTTTGTGATTGTAGCTACTGGTATTGAATGTCACAAATCTGAATTTAATTTGGTTTTTTTGAAATCTGACTGTAGCAAATAGATATGGAAATTTAAGATTATCATTTGCTATTTTTAGTTTCTTAAAATTGTCCAAGTTTCTTTTACAGATTTCTTTGATAGGTCTGTAAATTTTACTATATGTATTGTTTAGAGAATATTCGTTGATTAGAAACTCTTTATAAAACACATTGTAAATAACAGAAAAATTATTTGTAGCCTTATCCACAATCAAAGTTATAAACTTTTCTTTGAGTTTTGATTTCTTGTAGAAATTTTTTATCCTCGATGAAATTGCCATATGAAATTTTGTGATTATTGAAAAAGGTCTTTATATCTTTGCATATGTGAAATTTTTATTCCATTAAGTCTTCCATAAGACATGCATATATTTTTGAGATACTTTTTAAATGATTTGATTTATTTCATATGAGATTGTATTGTAAATTCTAATTTTTAAAATTTTCTTCATCTGAAATAAAACTTAAATAAAGTAAATAATTTACACTTTTACTTAAGTTACTACTTAACTAAAAGTGTAAATTATTTACACTTTCCAATATGTCTTTAAACATATGAAGAGACCATAAGGTGCTGGAAATGTCAAAAAAAGTATTTAGGATTTTTTTTTCACAAGTAAAAGTTATGCATGACCGAATCTGTAAAGACTCTACATTGAATATCCACAGTTTTGTTATCTAGCTGCTATGCAGTTGTCACTGCTTCACATCACGAAAATCGAAGGTGTGTATGCAGAGTCATTCTTTGGAGGGGCACAAGGATTTCTTCCACATAAACGTTTTAGGTTACTAACTCTCAAAAAGAATTTCAAATTAAAAGATTGTATAAGAATGTATATATATCTATTTCAAAATATTTAAATTTTCTGCAAAAGTATTTATAATATTTTTAATTTTTGATGTCCTTGAGGGGCACTGGGTCCCCATGCAATTCTCAGATCGTGCCTTCAGCAGAAATCCAGGTTTGCAACCCGCGATTGTGCAGTGGTAATCGGGTAGATATGATTTTCTAAGGTTTACAACCTTGAGTTAGCTATCCCTTTGAAAAAAAAAAAACTCTGCTGCCACAACGATCATATAGACCTACAACACAAATGTGTATACATTACATTTCAAATACATACATTAGCAATTTGGAGGATAGATGGCACCCTTTCACTAAGCGCAACACACGCCAAACACTGGACACACACACAAGAACACAGTTAAGTTACACAAACAGAAAACTGACATAGCTACCCATATTCAGGTGTGAAAATATTGTGGGAGATGAATGATAGTAGATCACAGTTGTGGACCCTCAGGGAGCCCCCTTCTTTTCCCTCCGAGGATGAAAATAAAATCATTCCACCAAGAAATTGCTTTGCAAATATTTATGTGATTAGGGAATCAGAAGATAAACTTCAGAACCTCATTTGCTTTAAATTCAATCAAGATATATTATTGAAAGGGCTAAGTTTTTCCAAATTGGAAAATCAATCAGAAAATAATTTATGGATTGATTTTTATTAGTAAATATGTAATGTGCCTTTAATTATATTTATTTTAGATTTATTACATGTGTGAAATTCTCAGTATTCATGGATTTCTTTGCAAGCTTTCTCTACTAGTAGACAATGAAAAAAAAAAAACCTTGTAATAGCTGGTAAATTAACCTCTTTTTTCTGATAAACCTTTGAATTGAACATATTTTTAGAAATGAACTATTTGATTCACCGAGATAGCACTGAATGATAGAGGGAGGGAGGGGGAACCATACCCTAATTTTTCTTTGAAGGAACCCACTTTCCCTCTCAAAGGACCTAGATTTTGCTAATAATCTGCGACCCAGGTAAATCAGAGTACAGCAGCATCTTTGCCTCAGTATCATGAACCTCATTGAAACACCATTGCGGGACAAAGAATGGATACATAAAATACAAATAGCAGTATTTCAGTTTCTGTTAATGAACCCAGCAGGTAACAATTCAATTTTTAAAATGCTTTCGAATTATGGACAGCTAAAAATGTCAGTGAATTCTGGAGATTTAAAATATTTTTTGTAGAGATGTAAAATTCACGAGAATAATCTTTCGGAGAATATTCTCATAAAGGAGAATATTCGAGAATATTCTCTGGTAGGACTACTATTATAAATAACTTGAGAATATTCTTATAAGTTTGATGAGAATATATTCTTCACTTAACAAAATCTTCCCATAGAGTATTATCAAGAATATATGCAATACATCTATTATAATAAATAATCTCGATAAATAACTTGAGAATAATTATTTTTGATAGGTATATTCTCTAATAATTTATAATAGTAGTCCTTTGAGAGAGACTCTTGGTCTCGGTCTCTTCCATCAAGATGGGAATATTGAAGTTTGTAGACACCACAATATTAAAGTTTGAAACAGGGTTTAAGCTGGATTAAAAATTCCTTTCGCAAAAAAGCGAAAATGGAGGAAAAAGCTTTAGCAAAATGCTACAATGCTAATGTAATGATTGATGGTTGGGTGTCTACTTGTTGCGTACCTCCTGTATGCATTTTTGCGAAAGTGGCTATTACTATTTTTGCATTATAGGATTTTATTTCACATTTTGCGAAAAATGCGACCATAGCTTAAACCCTGGTTTGAAAGCAAGAAAATTAAACCAACATGGCTGAATTACACAACTTTTAAAGAAATGTGAGTGATACAGAATTTTAAGTGTATGTGCATTGAAGAAAACAGTTCTGTATCTTAGAATGAAGGTGATTATATAAGAATAGCTTCCTTTATCAATCAACTTTGATTTAATTCTTTTGTTTTGAATTTATTTCTGAAAACTTATCTAATTTTAAAATAATTTTTTAAGGTTTTAATCTAAAGGTTTCTAAAATCTTTATAACCAAACTTTTAAAAACTCTCATCATGACATGGAGATTATTGTGAGAATATTCTCGAACTAAAAGTTGTTACTGGGGGTGATTATACCAAAAATTGTTTTGTTGTAAATGTTTCAGGTAAAACTGATTTATATGTCACAATATAAACAAAATTAGTAAAAAAATTTAAATTATTTAAAAGAAAAATGAATATTCTCGATTATTCTCTAATTTTTACATCCAGGAGAATATTCTCAGAATATTATTGTTCTCAGAGAATATTCTCACCTCACATCTCTAATTTTTTGTACAAGAATTTACCTTGTTAATTAGACAATTTTTATTTGTACATGATTTGCATTTTCGAATCTTGATTTTTCGAACTTGATATAAGTTGTTTTGGAATCTGCATTTAGTGACGCATTCATTTGGCTAAGGTTCTCTCTCATTTGACTACAACTTTTTCCATCTCATTAGCCGAATCGCTACAATTGATAAAAAGTCGGGAGGGGGGAAGGGAGGCTCTGTACAGGATGTTCTTTGAGTCCTAATTTGAGTTTTATCTGATCAATCGCTCACCTTAAAGGTATGGTATCAACTTAAAAAATGTTCAAAAAATGCTGCGTTGAGCAATAACTCTGTGCCAATGTTCAGAGTAAAAATATATTGCCAAAAAATCGAAATTTTTATATGGTCCTCTGATTTTCAATTGAAAAATTGTTTCCCTGTCTCTCCTGAGGCCAACAAAACAATTCAATTTTTTCAAGTGCAATACCCGCTGAGATATTTGAGATCAAAATCAGAGAAAAGTTTGGAAGAGAACAGCATGAACTAACAGACATTAATGCTTCTTTCCCTCATTTATGCTGTTTCTTTCCAACTTTTCTCTGTATTTTGAATCCAAATATCTCAGCCAATGTTGCACTAAAAATGTGGGATATTTAATTTTTGTTGGGCGCAGGAGACAGGGCAACAACTTTCTAATTCAAAGTCAGAGGGATCTTGTAAAAATTTTAAATTTTTATGTAAAAAGAAAAGATTTTTTATTTCATGACACATATTTTCATTCTTGAATTAAAACTTACAGGACGCACTTCATATACATGACAATTACTGAAGTTATTTGGCCGCAAATTGGAGGTGAACTGTTGATCCTAGAGCAGTGCTTTTCAACCACTGTCATGTATATGATCAGGCCTTCCACTCACAAAAAAGAAATCAACCAGGCAGCAGGCTTCCAAAGGTTGAGAACTACTGTCCCAGAGGCATACTTCCAATTAGAAGAAAATATTCAAATAACAGAACTCAGATACGTCATTCAACATATTGCAAGAGGTTGCATAGTTATTAAAATGAAATAAGTTATCAGTTTTGTCCACAAAAATGCTGTTTTAAAAAAAATTCAATACATGGGGATACTTACATTAAAATCATTACTGTAAATATGCCTTGATATCCTGTATACCCCATCATCATCATCAACATAATTTATCTGCTTGTGTTGAGTATCAGGTGTGAATGAAACACTTCCCAAGCTAGAAATAAACTGTTAGGCATGAGTTCAAATGCAAAAGCTTGAGAAAAAAAAAAAAATGAATGCACAATGTTATTAATGAGTTCAGATAAAAGATTCAATAAAATAAATTGATCAGCTCAGTTTACTAATAATATGAATAAATTTTCAGTTCAGAATTAGAATCAAACTTTCAAATAACTTATTTTAATAGTTAGATTGTTTCATGGTTTCTTCCCACATGTTAGAATAATTTTCTGCATTTCTTAATTAGATTGTGGTGCCAGAGTTCATGATGAAATGGTGCTGTCCCTGCACCTACTACTTAGAAGTAGTGAGTACTTTGCCTCAACATACCCATTCCAACAGAACAGTCTGAGCTAGGGTTTCCGAGCAGGAACTCCCACACCCGCCAGTTTCCTGGAATTTCTTACAATTTTCAGCTCCCAAAATCCTGGGAAATCTGGAAAATTACTGTTGCAATATAGTAAAATGTAAAAAAATTTCAAAAAAAATTAATGGGAAATATTTGTTGAAAAATTAATTTTCTCCAGTAACACTCAGGAAAGAGATAGTTTTCCCCAAACAGTGTTTCCCAAAGTAGGCAATGAGACTATTCAAGAGAAAGGGATACCAGTCTCAGACACCATTTGGGGGCCATGAATGGACATAAAGGGGCTATGGGGGGATGTGTGAGAGGAGTTTTCAAAAACTCTGATAATTTTTTCAAGACAGTCTTTGTAAATATCCGTGCCTATGGACAGAAAAATAGAAAAAAAAACTAAAAGTATTGCAAACGGAAAATCGTACTTGTTTCCTCTATAAAATAAACAGAGCTGAAGTGTTTTTTTTCCTTTTTGAATATGCGCTATATACATTCCAGATGCACTGTAATTGACCAATATCCTCCTGGGAATGGTTTTGCTAATGCCATTATTAGAGCCATGCCCCCTCCCCCCCACAAAGCAGGGGCTAGTAACAGGTTCTGATTTCAGGCCCCAGAGAAGATTCTCATCATTTTTTTTCTCGTTGCTACACTACAGCAGCAGCCCGCCAAGGAGCCTAGCCTTGGGGGCCCTATGGCATAATGTGGTGGGGCAATAATTTGATTAGCATTACTGCTCATTCACCTATGGCAATAGCCTTTTTATATGTTGTTTTTTATGCATAATGACAGTCATTGTCATATGCAGTAATTGTCAAACTTTTATCATCCGCTGCTTCTTTTACCCTAGTCATGGTTCATCTGCTGCTAGCAGAAAAGTGCAGTAGCTATTGTGCATTCATAAAAGCACCGCTTACGAACAGATTCAAACATCAATGGTTAACAGGTTGTCCTGATAGAGGTTGGTGATGCTCCTAAGAGCCAGTAAGCTCACTTTGAGGAACACTACCGAAATGGAAACACTTGTAATGAATTCCTGTACGTTCATGAATTACTTAAACTCAAGAATAACAACTGTGTGGAAGTGCAAGAATATGAATCACAGACAAGCAATATTGAATTATTTTTTGCATTCAAAATTCACATATCGAAAGTGTTTGTCACATAAAGGTTGGTAATCCACTTAGTTCAAACATATAGATCAATTTTCGCCACCTGATTGAGCAATTTGCATGTTTTGGCCTTTGTGTTCATATTTGTAATTCTGATGGTGTTTGAAAAGAAATAAAACTATCAACAAGCGGAAGCAAATGTTTATTGAATATACACTGTAAGTACAATGTTTTCTTTCCCTTCAAAATTTTGATGTCAGTATTGCGGTGCCACCTCCAACAAATAAGAATTGAAAGCTGTGACGGTACGGACAATCTGTGTGTGTGCACGCATGCAGGAGAAAAAAGAAAAAGAGTCAGTTGATGGCTAAACACAGAAGTGTATCGACATGAGTTAGGCCTGTGTGGCGTTAATATCTAACAATGTAATTTTTTTTTTAAATTATGAAATTATGTTTTAAATTATTGAAGTCAAATCGCTTCCCTGAACAATGAACCATGGCTACTGGATGAAAAGACTCAGAGAAGACCTGAAGGTGTTAGCAAAGTAGTTGGGGGGGGGGGGGAGCCTGGATGCACGGCCAGAAGAAAAGTCATACACTTAAAAAAATACAATACCTACAAGGGAGTTTTATGTCGAAGAAGTATGTGTGTATGCGGGGCATTGTTGAACACGAGCATCAACACCAGAAAAAGTGAGAAAGAAGTCAAGTGGTCCTTCAGAACAAAAGGAAGAAAAGGCCAATGTTCCATAGATGGAACAGTTTTTTATTTGCAAAAATATCTGGTAAAAATTGATTCAAATATTTCTGGTGTATTATCGTATATAGAGAAGAATTCAAAGTATTTTTTGAAACAAATTCGGAAACTTCATGTTAATTCAATATTTTTGAAGAATTTTGAAATTTGACATTTTTTGGGCATTTTTTCCCCCATTTCAATTAAAATTCGCCAAAATTTCAATTTTGAAGTAAATTGAAAATTATTTTGTGTGTTTCACAAATTACATCAGATTACAACAGATTAATACATCAATCAAAGTAAATCAATTAGTTTCTTTGTACTGTTAAACATTGAAGAGCTACTCGTTTTCAAATATACATGTTCTATTTATGGAACATTGGCCTTTCAAGAGAGCTGGATTCTAGGGATATCTAATATGCAGTGCACTGCCTCGATTTGCCCATTCGAACCCCAGAGGGTGGTGTCATCATTTGACATGTGTATGGCGGCGAATTCTAAGTAATGTGAAACAGAGGAATGTGCTTTCTGGGGAGTGAATCGTTTATATTTATATTGGTTGAGTACTTTTTATTATTGCATTCTTGGAAATATATGTTTTTGTGAACTGCAGATTAATCAAACCATGATCGGTAATCGTAGATAGTCTTTTTATGTTCAGCTGTATGTAACCATGTGTGGAAGATATCTCACATTAGAAGCTGTAGGATATTTAGAAACATTTAGATATATACATAATTAGTAGGATATTTATAACTCGCCTATATATGCTTATTACTTGCTAATGAAAATGGGAACATCACGGATGATGTTATTGTTGAAAATGATCTAGAGACAACAGCTCCATCGATGAATGTGGAATGCTAGATATACATATTTTGCAACATCGAGGACGACGTATTAGAAATTCACGTAACATGTTTTTAAAAAATGTAGGGCAGAAAAAGTGCAACACTCCTGTGAAAGTTTCAAGAAAAGGCAGTTTTAAGCAATCCAAAAAAAAAAAAACAATGCATGGGATAAAAAAAATTCTTTCTAGAATTCGATCAAAAACCTCAGCTCTGGATTCCATTTGAAAAGATTTGCCATATAACCATTATAGCACGTTGAAATAATTCATTCATAGTTGCAAGAAGCAGATCTTATTTTGCATTTGAAATTCCAAAGAGGAGTCAAAATAAACCTTCTACGAAAGAAGGTTCACCCAGGTCCACATTGTCAACTGAAAAAGATGTCAGTTCATTTGATGGCCATTATATTGTGTCTGCAACGCAAGGACAGTGTGCAGTTTGCCAAAAACACTATATATAAATGCTACCAATGTGACAAACGGGTCCATCAAAGATGTTTTCCTTCTTTTATCACGGACATTATAAAAAAATTTGAATTTTCATCACTCACATTTTTATGGTAAAAAAATCGGTATGTGTTGCGAATTTGAAATAATCCAGAAATAAAAAATCGCGAGAATATAGGCGATACCAGTTTCCGCTTTCACTTCTCCCCAAGTGCCAATGTTCCATAAATGAAACATCATGAAAAACGAAGAAAAAAATTTTTTTCTTCAAATTTCAAAGTTGATCTATGCATAGGCATGCAAAAATTTCAAATTTTAAAACAATGAGTGATTTTATAGTTTGGCCTTTAAACGGTTAAAGATACCAGCCATAAGTTAAGAATCAAACTCATGACAATTCAATTTCATCTTACAATCAGCATCTGTACATCTGGTTGAACTAACTTGCACATTTTTTCAGCAAAGAGAAATCTTCATTCATGAATCAAAAAAATATGTGTTCATTTCTGACGAACATACAGTAGATCCTACACACACACTTGAAACATTTTTCAAAACATACTTTGAAAAATGTTGTAAACACGAGAATATCTTAATTGAAAAATCTCATTGAGCATCAGTCAAAGTTGAGACGATGAATACGAGTTGCACCAAGTGACAAAATGTTCCAAATGGGAATGCTATAAGTGCACTATCCACTAGCTCCATACATGGCTCCATAAGTGGCAGTATAGCATAAATTTTAGCACATACAATAACAAAATATATAAATATTTTACTGAATGAAAATTCACACTTATTTAGACATTGTGTCTAAAATCATGACAAACATTTTCGGGTCAAATGAGATATAGTATCTGTGAGTAACCTATATCAATCATCAATGAATTATCAATATAAATGAATTAATAATACTCATGATTGTTAATAAACATTAAATGAATCACATCACCAGCAAATCAGCTTAAACATTTATCACAGACAAGTCGTAATAAGCCAAGAGGGAAGGGAAAAAGGCTACTGTTTTCAACATACATAATAAGGGTTGGCAGTTTTCAACTACTGTCCATACCTTTTATTATTAGTCCATGCTTCTCTTGGCTTCCTATCATGTTCAGAAACCTTAACTTTATGGCTAAAACTATCATATGGACGAATCTGTGCAGTGGTTGAAGAACCATTCATTCTAGCTATAATCCTTGATGGTTTTTTGTCACAAGTTTCATAAATTTCCTTGCTAGCTGCTGATGAAGTCTGTCTGATATGCCGCCTACTTGGTGATCTGTTAGAGGAAAGATAAATGAAGAAAGATGTCAATTTTGTTCAACTGTTGTTTTACATTCATATTTCCTAAGAGGAGAAGCTGTAATTTTAACAAATATTTAAACATAATTTTTCACTTGAGTACTCGTCACATTTAGATATTTTGTGTGCATAATTTTTTATTGAATTAAATGTTGTGTAAAGAACTTTGTGTCTTCACTTATGGCTAATAGGACTGGACAATATTGAAAAGTTTACATCGCGATACATTGCCAATCTTACATCACAATATAATGATATATCAACATATGCAGAGTTCCCACTCAAAAAATTAAAAAAAGTAGGACGGGAGGGAAGGTATCCCCCCAAAGACAACAAAATCATAGCCTAAAGAAAAAATAATAAAAAATTTACTTATTTTTAAAAATTTAAAATTAAATTATTTTTGTCATAGCACCATTTTAGTATCTTATAAGAGCCACAGTAAAATGACAGAAACGACTTGATAACAAAAATAATTTTGGGCCAAAACATTGTACTAGCAACCACAGATAATTCTTCTCTTTTCTCAAAATATATTGGTATATTACATTATTTTTTTCCGAGGTGTCTGGTTTGTTAACTCTTTTGCTCGATGCACAGCCAATTATAAAGATTTAAGTTTTCTTAAAAATGACACCAGTGGTCTCCTTCAAGAACTTTCAAAAGCACAGTGCAAATTTTGTAAGCGCTTTCCATTCTTTTTAAGAACATTTTTAATCACCACTCAAAACATACATTAAAAAAAATTGGTTTTTGAACCCTCAAACTAAGCAAAAAAAAAAAAAAAAAATTAGTAAACCATATAGCCTCACATACACCCCCAAATAACCTTAAAAAAATACATAACTATTGCTTCAGTAGAACCATTAATTGCAATCTTGCATTATTTTGCAACATTTCGATACGATTCCCTATTCATTAAAAAAAGTTGCATAAATTTTGTTACAATTTGATAAAAAAAAATAAGATAAAACCTAAAAAGTAGGACATTTCACTAAAACGTAGGAAATAGTAGTAGTATAAGGATATATCATGTCATTTTGACTATAAGTAGATACAGGCTTCTCAAACGGGAAAGAAGAAGATACAGAAAGCCTCCCCTCTCTGTATCCTCCTATGACGCGCACTCTAACTCTACATTAAATTAAACTTTTTTGGATGACAGGGACTGGTACGAAGTATGCACAACAGATGTCAACGTAGACCCAGTAGCTGATCGAAAAGCAAGATCCACCATTACAAGCAGCATTTCCAATAACGTAATAAAGAAAATTCAAGTTTGTGACACTGCTAAAAGTATAAGATAACAATTCAAACCAAAAAACGTTTTCAATGAAATTCTAAAATTTCAAGGATATGATCGATTACATTGAAAAGATGAGGTCAATCTGGATTAAAATGCAAACAATTTTACCAAGTTACCCAGACAAAGCAGTTGCAGGCCACATATTAATGAATTTGCCTGTATACTTCCAACTGTTGACCATGGTGTTAGAAAATAGCGTACAGAAATTAGCAACGGATCTTGTTTGTGAAAAATTATTGGTCTAATTTTCTAAGATAGAAAGCCATCAGTCAAGTGCCTACCCTGCCAAAACGTCTACGACGGAAGCCATGAAAATCCAAGGAAAGTGATGCAACATGTGTGGAAAGTTTGGACATAAACAGAGGTTATGCCGCTCAAAGCAATCAATCCACAAACTAGAACATTGGGACTGGAAGAATAATAATTCCAATCCAAGAGTGAAAGAAGCTTGGGTGTTAACATCTCAGTCCAGAAAACACAGCAATATTCAATGGATCATTGCTTCTGGAGCTGATAAACATATGACCTTCTATAAAAGTGTTCTAAAGGACTTGATTGAAATTCAACCATATTCCCGATAAAAGAGTAATCTTACCAGTTTTGAAGTGTAGGTCAAGGTAAGGCCACCCTAAATACTGAAAGAAATAACTAGATAGTCGAAGTCACTCTCACCCCGATGTTCTATATGTGCCAAAATTTACTCCTAACTTGATTTCAGTAAAGTACCTTGTCCAGAAACGAGGTATATTAACATGCTAAATATATTTTATATTTCATGCTAAAAATTGTAAATTGGTTGATAAATTTACCAATATAACTATGGCTACAGCCACTTTGATAGGTGATAGCTTATACTACTTGGATATTGCACATACAGGAGTGGAAAATGGATTTTAAAATAGAGTGGAAATGGAATTATGATTTTTGTAGCGGGGAAAAAATGATTTTTATAGCAACTGAAATTGTATTTTTATATTAGCATTTTATTAATTTTGTAGCAGTTTGAAATTCTATGTCAGCACATTGTTTTGTAAAAAAAAAGTGATTAAAGGTGTATATAATACTGTTAGCCTTTCAAATTTTCATTTGAAGGGAAAAAGTAACAAAATTTGAAAATCTATTAAAAAAAAGTACCTTAAAAGTTGACAAATTGGAAAAAAAATTGAACACAAAAACTTTTTCGAGCCAGGCATATTTTTTTCTTCAAAATGTTTTTACTCTTTAAAATTTATCCTCAAGTCCAGCCATAGGCTTAAGGATAAATTTTAAGAAGGGTTGCAAGAAATAAAAAAATAAAATTGTATATTTGCATTTAAGGTATCTGACTACCTTTCTTGTCACTTTCTTTTAAAATGGTACTGGAGTGAACTTTAATAACATTTTTTGATAGAAAGTGTCTCGAAATGATGAAAACAGTGACAAATTATGGTCTACCTATGACATTTTCTATGAAAAGGTCGTTTTTATGTCAAATTTTAGGCAAAATTCATGTGATATTCGAAACACGATTGCAAAAATGTTTGTTAATGAAATGCTTTGTGATTTTCACAGTGCATTTAGCTAGTAATGTTGCAGGTTATGAACCAAAATATAAAGGATTGCATGATATGTTCATAAGTTACACCAAAATATGTTTAAGTATGTGTGAATGTTTTGAAATTTCATCCTACATTTTGTCTATAAAACACTGTAATTCAAAAAATATGTGATAGACCTTAGATTTTGGTTCATAACCTCAACAATATATAGCAAAATATCACATTAAAATTCCGAAAGGATGCAATGCATCAATTTTTACAAATCATGTCACAAAGTCAAGTAAAATGTAAAAAGTAGCATTCTGCGTAAAACACGTTTAAAGTCTTTCTTCGCATATTAATTGTATGTAAAAACGCAACACTAAAGTGAATGTAACTTTGATTCTAAGCATCATATAAACAAAAAAAGCCTGTTTTGAAATCGCAACAAATAGGGCTTTTATAAAAAATAAGAAAAATGAAAATCCATATTTTCTTCAAAAATGATGTTTTCAACGTAGTCGGATACCTTAAAAGGACATAAAAAAAAAAGAACAGGAGCAACACTAAACTTTAAGCAAAAAAAAAACCAATCTTATTGCCTTCCGTATAAAAGAAAGCAAGTATATTTCAGAATTAACAACTTTTATTTCTGTCCTGAGCTTTAGGATGGTATTAACCATTAACAAGACTGCAAAGTTATAGTAAACAACAAAACAATAGCATAGCACAACAAAACAAAGGACAATATAAATATATGTACAAAATCACATGGAGCAAATTATTGCATGGCGAGATACATCACATAAGTAGAGGGGCAAGAAAATATATATATACAATAAAGAATAAAAAATTATTTTATGAGAGGCAAGCACAATAAAAATTATACTGAAACAAACAATTTAGGTGTTGGAATGTAACGCTGCTTACAAAAAAGCAAATAGCCAAGGAAATTTTAATGTAAACCATTAAAATTTCCTTGGCAACTTTTTTTTTAAGCAGCATTACAGGGTATATTTGAGCTGTCGATTTTGTTCTGAAACTATGTTGGTTTTGCCAAATCGACTAGTTTTTGAGATAATACACACTCTTAAAATTTCAATGTATTATCATCCACTTAGGAAAATAAATGAAAAATTAAAAGTAAAACTATTTCATTCACTATATTATATTTATGTCATCAGACATTTGGGGTCTACAACAATATTGATATTTTATTTATTATTGATTTACATTTAGCACAGTTTCAGTGTGATTTGTATGCTGCTTATGTATTACTATTGAAATTTAATTTATCTCGAAAACTAGAGCCAATCTGATAAAAGTCACTGCAATATCTTCACAACTACCATAACAAAATTTTTTTAAAACCATATAAAAAATGATAACCATAAAAAATGGGGGATCAGAAGCCAATTAGTGTAAGGCCAGTGTCACACTACAAAAATTTGATAAAAGTTCTCTTACAAAGTTTCGTAAAAGATCTTTCATGAAACTTGGTGTAATCCGAGCCTAATAAGCATTGAAAA
This sequence comes from Pholcus phalangioides, assembly GCF_987345545.1. Lineage (NCBI taxonomy): Eukaryota > Metazoa > Arthropoda > Arachnida > Araneae > Pholcidae > Pholcus > Pholcus phalangioides. The sequence continues at coordinate 24,838,660 of NW_028301596.1, read as the reverse complement.
TGAGGTAAAAGAATATGCGCTAAATAGGAAGGATCTTTATATTTAACGAGATAAACCATTTTCAGCATAAAGATAGAAACTTGAATTCTTTGCAACTGAAAATGTGTGACGATCTCCGATCTGAGATCGCACAATGATCCTAGATTCTACATCTCCCGGGGAGTGACACATCATCTTCCTCACGTAGAAGTACGTTTTTCGGCTACGTCACTGCACTAGTGCGGAGAGAATTTCTTCCTGGTATGCGAATATGCCTAGGTGGCACTTGGAGCACTATAACTTGTATATGAAGGCGTAGCTCTGTCTTACTTGCAACTTTTTGTGATTTGTTAGTGCGTGAGCACTGCTGGTGTGCTAGGAGTTCTCCATCGTTGGAAGCAATCTGCCAAATCGTTGCTGAGGTCTCTGAAAATAATGGATTGAACTTCCACCTTCACTGAGCGTCACCGCCACCAGAAGTTGCCTATGCCAAGTTGTCAGATAGATTTCTCTCGATCTGCTATGCTGGACTAACATATTGTTAATGAACGCTTTTGTTTAAACATCATCAGCTGGGCTAAATTCAACACAATGAGCCTACGCATCCATCGCCACCGGCTGGAACCTACGGACTCGTCCTCGCCTATCGGACTCTACGACCTTGTTGTCGTCGCCGGACTCATCGCCGTAGACTGCTCATCGCTGCTAATCAGACTCTATGGTTTCTTTGTTATCAACTGGACCTTACGGACTCATTGCCGTAGACTGCTCGTCGCTGCTAATCAGACTCTATGGTTTCTTTGTTATCAACTGGACCCTACGGACTCATTACTACCTGTCAAGAGGACTGAATGTGTGTGTCTTATCTTGATCCCTTCGAATTCCCTGACTCGTGAAGGTGATTAACTTTTCAGTTCAGTATTCTTTGTTAGAAAACCTAATAAATTATTTGTTCATTGTCAATGTGTCTTTGCCTGGTCACTTGCAGCAATGCATACAAAAACCCTTAATGCAATGAAAACGTTGCAAATGCTAACAATAAAGAGTGTTTTACAATATGCAAGTCATTTTCAGAAAAAAATTAACTTACACTGATTAGCTACGGAGCCCTCCATAGGTTGGTAGCTTTTTAAGAAAATAGAACTAGGCAATGATTAATTTCAAAAATTGGCAAAAGATAGAAGAGACTGTTATTAAATCCTTTTGCTTGCTTTTTGGCATCCTTTACAAGAGCAAGTTGTGCTTTTTTTATTCTCTTCCAACAGTTTCAAGTATTTTGGAATGTTTGCTCTCGCTTCTTTCAACAGAAAACTTGGTCATTTTCTATTTCTGAAAAATCTCTCTTCTCAAGTCCAGTCTTGATCATTGCTTCAGCATGCTTTGAGATGATTCCATTTTCTTGGTTAACAATTCACTCTCTTTTCTCAAAGATGAAGTGAGGGTACATCTATCTTCATCCTCAGTTTTTTGCTTTTGAGCTGCATCATTCATTTTGATTCGTTCTCTGTACTTCATTCCTGCAGATTTCAGAAGTTTCTTGTTTATCTTCAAATTTTCAATGCCATTTATTCTCTTGATGTGGCATTTAACTTTGCGCAATCCATTGATACATTAAATGTTAAGAGAAAAACAATTTTCCAATAAGTGTTTATTGGCACTAAAGTCCCATTCGCATTCCGCATTGCCATGAGCTAGTGAAAGTAGGGATTTGACAAGTCTACTTAGCTTATTAAATTTGGGGTTGCCCGATGTATCACTCATTTTAAAAATTTTGCCCCAGTAATGATCTAACCTCATGTTTTGTAGATGATCAATATTATCCAACTGTACGGTCTGCTGCAAAACCCATTCATCAATAAGTGATGATACTTTATTTGGCTTGATTAAGTTCAGCAATGCAGCAGCAAGCATCCTAATAAATTTTTAGACCCTCCTTCAAATCTGAATAGAGGATGCAGACATTTCAAGTTCTCCAAAAATTTATTTGAGAGGGGCAAGGAATCAAGCAAGCTTTTTGTACAAACTATGTAAAACAACCTTATCTTGTAAAATCTAGTGGCTTGTTCTGGACAATTTTTCAGAAGTTGTTCTTGAGTATCTAGTCTGATTTCTGGATTTTTCAGCCACGAATCTCCTTTATTCAGATTCACATATTTCAGTTGTGAACCACTTTTTTCGGCATATGCTTCCAATCTCAAAAATCTTCCCATGATTTTCTTGATGATAGAAACAAACTTGTCATACAAGATGTGAATGAGAGGGTCTTCTCTTTGGAAAAAAAAAAGAAGAAAGCAGTGAAGAGCTCTCCAACATTATTTATAAAAAGTGCTTTAGCAAGAAGAGTTTCATCTGATAGAGCATTTTTTATTCTTTTCAGCCTTTGGCCTTCTTTTCTGGTTGACACATCTTTTCCGAAAAATGCTTTAATTCCATGATATTGTTCGACGAATCTTTGAATTGTTTTGTGAAGAGTCAACCACCGACATGCTACATGTCACAGGAAAACATGCTCGGGCAATCCTAAGAATACTTGTTCCTCCTTAACCAGTCAAGCTGTTACGACGGCATTTGCAGTCGCTGATATATGTAATGGTGTTGCCTACGACGGCATTTGCGGACACGCATCAGTCTTTTTCACATAGATATAACGAAATAATATGTCATAAATGTGCTGCCATCTCTGTACAGCCATCCTTCTACTTTATTATCTCATCACTAGATGGAGTTGACAATTATATTTCAAGGTCTGAGATTATTATTACTATTATCTTTGTCATGTTTTACAAAGCTGCATCCCCATCGCTTTTTTTTTTCTTTTCGATTTCCGATTCCCTCACGAAGATGCATCTGTTTTATTACTCATATATCTTTTAGCAAAGGTTCAACTACTATAGTTCCACATAAATCCATCAAGCCATTTCATCCATCCAGCATTTCTTTTAGTCACAGTACATTATGACCCCCCCCCCTTTTTGGGGTGTCATATTACGTCTCAACACATTCTCTGGTGTTTACATTTTTCGCAAAGCATCCTCTCCCTAGTAGCGCATCACATGAGCTATTTGACACTTTCTACCACATAAAACACATATAAAAATTCACTTTTCTTGTTTGTGACTTTTCAATTCAATAAGTTGTTCTCAGTTTGCCTTTGTGCATCGCATTCGAAGGTTGCTGGTAATTTGTTGCTCAACGGGTTCAATTTGATCTATTCAAATTAATTTTTAGCTTTTTGGTTGGTTTTGTTTTGACTGTGATGGCTTCTACCAGCAGTTCTGATCTGACTGATGAGGATATTGTTGGAATTTTGGAGGAAAGTGATGATGAGTTTCTGGATGATGTGTTTATCAATACTGATGAGAGTGTTAGTGAAACAGACGGGGAAGATTTTTTAGAGTTAGAAGAAAATGAAACTGATATGCCATCGTTTTTAACATGAATTACAGAGAAATATTTTTCTGTGTTCATTTTGAACTTGTTCAACCCTTACGGATTTAATTGAGCATTCAATATTTCTATTTAGAAAACTAATCTACTCTATAATATAAAATCACAAACTCGAAAAGGGCCTGTTTCTAAGCAACTGAAATTAGTGACGATTTTATGATACAGAAATGGGTGACGGAAATCTGTTACGTTTTTGTGTTACGGAAGTCGGTTACGATTTTGGGTCGAGTTTTCATTTAACTCCTGAGCACATCGGGAACCGCTTGACCTGTAGGGATCAAGTTTTGTGCATGTACCCAGAGGTATGTATACATCACCAGTGCTCCCAACACACAGGGTCTGGGTACCTAGGGCGGGGCATTGGACAGATCTCTTTATGGGGAAATTGACAGGTTTCATTTTGAGTCGAGGATGAATACTTGCTTCTCATCATGCATTGTGCTGCATTGCTTATTGTGGCACTGCAAAAATAATGGTGTATTATTTATTGCGGTGCATCACATATTGTAGTGCATCACGTGCTGTATTGCTCATTGTAATTCCGCGTTTAATTTGTATTGTGGTGCATTGCGTACTATAGTGCTTTGCTTATTGCGATGCATTGCATACTATGCTACATTGCTTATTTGTGGTGTACAATATTACTGATTACACACATTACTACATTACTGATTGTGATGCTCCAAGTGTTGTAGTACACTGAGTGCTGTATTGCTTATTGTAATGCAGTGCTAATGGATTATTGTGGGTCATTGCATATTATAATGCTTTCGTTGCGTATAGTGGTATTGCGTTACATGAGGTATTGTGCTGCATTGCTTATTGTGGTGCACTGTAAATATTGGCAAATTGCGCATTGTTATACATTACGTACTTTAGTGAATCACATGCCATATTGCTTATTCTAATGCAGTGCTTATGGTGTATTTTGGTTCATTGCGTATTGTGGTGCACTGCATATTGTGCTGTATTGCCTACGGCAGCGGTATATTTGTTATTGTGCTGTATTGCCGATGGAGGCAAATTATACATTGTGTTGTTTTGCTTATTGTGGTGTATTGTGTTTAATGTGCACGGAATATAGTGGTGCATTGTTTATTGCGGTGCTTTAAATATGGTGGTGCACTAATTATTGTGCTGTATTGCCTGTGGTGGTGCATTGCATATTGTGCTGTATTGCAGATGGTGGTGCATTAAGTATTGTGCTGTATTGCTTAATGTGGTGCCCTTAATATAAGACTGCACTACTTATTGTGCTGCATTGCCTAAAATGGTGAATGAACTGCTTATGCATTATTATTATTATGAACTGCGAATGAATGCTTATCGAAACGAATCGCCGATGGTGTAGCATTGCGTATTATGCTGTATTGCTTATTGTGGCGCATTGCAGCACATCGCGTGATATATTGCTTACTGTAATACAGTACTTTTTGCGTATATTATGGTGCTTCGCTTATTGCAATACATCGCGTATTGTGGTGCATTACGTTTTATGATGTATTGCGGGGCATCGTAAATAGTGGTAAACTGCTATTTTTGGTGCATTGCGTATTGTGATGCATCGCGTGCTGTATTGCTTATTATGGTGCTTTGCTTATGTGATGCATTGCTGATTGTGGTGCATTACTAATCGTTATGCATTATAGTGTATTGCGTATTGTATTTCTCATTGCAATGCAGTGCTTATTGCATATTGTGGCGCATTGCGTATTGCTTATTGTGGCGCATTGCATATTGGGCTGTATTGCTTATTGTGGTGTACTGCAAATAGTTGTGCATCGCTGATTATAGTGTATCGCTTGCTTATTGCGTTTCAGTGGTTATGGCGTATTATGGTGCTTATTGCTATGTATAGTGCTTTATTGCGTATTGAGCTAGCTGTATTGCTTATTTTAATGAATTTCGTATTGTAGTGTATTGCTTAATCTAATGCAGTGTTTATTGCTATTGTGCTGTATTGCTTATTGTGGTGCACTGTATTACGTATTGTGCTGTATTGCTTATTGTAATGCAGTGGGTATTGCTATTGTGCTGTATTACTTATTGTGGTGCACTGCCAATACAATGCTGATTTTAGTGCACTGCATGCTGTATTGCTTATTATAATGCAGTCCGATGCAGTCTGTATTCAGTGTTGTGGTAAATTGTTTATTGCGATGTTTCGCTGATTGCAGTGCATTGCTGATTTTGCTGGTTGTTGATTTGTACTGTTATGCATTACGTACTGTAGTGCATAATGCGCATGTATTGCTTATTGTAATGCAGTTCTTATTGCTTATTGTAATGCAGTTCTTATTGCTTATTGTAATGCAGTTCTTATTGCTTATTGTAATGCAGTTCTTATTGCGTATTGAGTACATTGCATAGTACATGCATTGCTTATTATTCTGCTTTGCTTGATGCGATACATCGCGTTTGCGTATTGTAGTGGATTGCATATTATACTATATTGCTTACTGTGGTGCATTACTGATTGTAATGCATTGCGTATTGTAGTGCATCACATGCTGTATTGCTTACTTTAATGAGTGCTTATTGTATATTGGGGGTGTATTGCTTATTGTGGCATACTGCAAATAGTGGTGCATTCCATATTGTAGCGCATCGCGTGCTTTATTGCTTATTGCAGCGCAGTGCTTATTGTGTATTGTAATGCATTGTGTATTATTGTGTTTTGTTCAATGCGATACATTGCGTACTGTGGTGCATTGCATATTGTGCTGTATTGCTTATTGTAATGCAGTGCTTGCGGTGTATTGTGGTACATATTATGGTACTTTGCCTATTGCGGTACATTCCTTATCATGGTACACTACTTATTTTGCAGTATTGCTGATGTTGGTGCATTGCTTATTGCTGCATTGCCGATGGTGGTACATTGCGTTTTGTGCTGTATTGTGGTGCACTGCATATAGTGGTGGATTAAGTATTGTGCTTTATTGCCGATAGTGGTGCTTTGCGTGTTGTGATACACTGTATATAGTGAATCACTACTTAATTTGCTGTATTGCTGATATGGTGGTGCATTGCATATAGAGATGCATTACTTATTGTGCTGTATCGCCTATCGTGGTGTATCACGTATGTATTGTGGTGCATCGAGTATTCTGTTGTATTTATGATGGCAGTGCATTGTTATCAAAATCAGAATGGGAAGCTGGCAATAACTAACTATTTCGCAGGCATATTTTGCTTTATAATTAAAGAAAATGTGACGAGTGGTTAGCTCCATTGGGGGGGGGGGGGGGGGGGTTGGACGCCGTAGGGGTCAGGGGGGCTTTGCCCCCCCCCCTAGTTATAGTAATAATAATTATTATTTTATGATGACTTTAATTGTACAGAAAAGAACATAATAAACTTTTTGATGTTTTCATAAAAAATGCAATAAAAAAAAAAATATTTTAATAGCTTCAAACTTCCAAGAAAAGGAAAAAAAGAAAAAAGCATGCACATCTTCAAAAAAAAGTGGGAACTGCAGGTAACGCTCGGAGAAAGTAATTGGACAGTTGATTGGTTAAAATTGCTGTATTGAACTGCTGATCTTTTGAAGAAAAATATAAATCCACCAAAAACCGCTCCAGATCAGCATCAAAGGCTTTAACAGCTTGATCAAAAACATTATGCACTTTGTGTAGGGAGCATGTTCCAATATCTACCAAGTTTTCACATTCAAAGCATGCAACTTACTTTTTAAACTTTTCATTACATTGGGTCCATCGCTAAAAAACAATAGCAAGTGCTTTTTGGGCAGTTCACTTAAAGCTGACGGTACAGCCTCAAATAATTTGTCTGCTTTAGTGTGCCCCATGAAAAATTACTCTAGATGATGTACATTCACTTGCTTATCGGTTTCACTGAAATACCGAACACTGTCAAATTGGTTTATGTGCTTCTCAGAAATTGGTGTTTCATCAACCTGTATTGTGTAAAAAGCATTGCTTCTTATGATGTCACCGATTAGATCCGCTTTCAAAAATGGTCCTATACCATCTGATATAGTGCAAGATATTTTTTTTCTGTTCATTACAAAGTCACTAGCTATCTTCGAATCAGTGAAAATCATGGGTAATAGTTTGGTCATAGTATCTCCATATTTATAAGGTATGTCACCATAGGCGTAAAGTTATTCCAAATGTTGGGGGGGGGGGCTCAGTACCAATATAACGAAACCTCAATTATACAACACGTCGTATAAACGAGGTCTGTATGCTCGTACGAGTCAAGCCGTCGTATAAATGCGAAAGTCGTTTCACTGAATTTTTTTGAAAATTACCCCTTTCCTTCTCCAGCCATAGCCCTTTTTTACAGAAATTAATGGTTTTAATTCAAAATATATCATTGGTTTCTATTTCTGTGGGAAAAAATTGTGGTAGGCTGCACAAGGCTGTAAGTTTCGATATGAACACTTTCTTTGTGCCTTGAATCTCGTTGTTGGTACTTTCTTTCTTTCAAACAGAACACGCAGACCAGGCTCTATCGGATTTAGCCAATTTTAGCCATTGCCTCTGTGAAGGACCGTGTCGGAGAAAACTTTTATAAACAATACACACAGCGTTGTCGCTACTGACATAATGATATTGGTGTCATCAGATTTGTCTTTGAAATTGCTAATAGACGATACCATTATCGTCTATTTACGTTGCAAACTTTTCGAGATAAAGCGCAAAATAACTTCGCTATGAAAGTGGGACGCCAGCCTGGGGTCCAGACCGGGAAAGCTATTTAAACCAGAGTAGTACCTAGGGCAGCAAATAGACGCTTGGTCAGCCTTGGCAAGAATGCTTCCCGGATTTTTGATGTCCCTTTATAATGCTGAAGAAGAGGCTAGATGGTAAAATTTGTGCCCTCTCTGGCCTGACGCACCAGACCAGCCTGCTCTCCCTAGTTGTGGCCCAGGTAGTACCATTTTTAAGATTTGTCTTAAAAATGTCTATCATTGGCTTATATTTGCATTGCGAAGCCGGGCCTTCCACTTACACAAAAGAGATTTACCAGGCCACGGGCTTCCAAATGTTTAGAACGGCTGACCTATACTACGAACGCAGCAACTAAATAGGTACTTGATCAGCACGGGGCAAGCACACATTTTGGCACCTCCTCATAATGTTGAAGAGTGGAATTTGTGCCCCCTCTAGCCCGGTCCACCAGATCCACCTACACCCCCCCTAGTTGCGGCCCGGCCTCCAAGGATCCCAAATTAAGAACAGTTGATTTTAAACCTTCGGTTCACGTGTTTAGACGTATTGCTTGTTAGTTCCACTTTTTATCCATATCTCTGGCAGGTCAGTCTTAAGAGCATTGTGAGTGCCCGGGCCAAGTGATTTTTTTGAGGCCCTACCTTGCAAATTCCAAAAATATCAAACAGTTGTAATTTTTGTGAGGCCGCTGTTCTGTTTAGGCTCCCGGGCCATGCCCGATTGGGCCCATGCGTTAAGACAACACTGATCTGTGGTCAATCATCATTTAAAATCAGTGAAAAAATTTAAAAGTTGGCGACTCACAAGCTGGAATTTTTGGTGGGTTTCTAGATTAAAAATTTTCCTCCCCCCCCCCCTTCAATAAATTTATGATGTAAAAAGTAAAACACAATAATAGAATTCGTACCCCCTCCACCCTTCTTAGCCCTCTAAATATTGGGCCACGCATCGAGTAATTGTTATTGCCTCGAGCTGGAGTCCTGTCAACACCACCCTTGGGGGAAGGGGGCGGGCATGGCATTCATCCCAAGAAAGTCGTGAGATGAGCAGGCCTAGAGATAATACAAGTTCCTAAAAATCCTCCTAAAACAATGGTTCTAAACCTTTTCCAAACTGAGACCCAATGTATCTAATTTCTATGAGTCTATGGTCCAGTCTGCAATAATTTACTCGTTCATAAGGTAATAAATAATTAATAAATAACCAATTACTTTTTAATTCAGTGCAAATTAAGTAATTAATTAAAAGCATTCACACAAACAAATTGATTAATTAATTTAAACACTTTTAAGAGATTAATTAATTTAAAAACCTTCTAATGAACTTATGAGTTGAATTCATTATTATCTTACGGTTTTAACGAACTGTTAGAACGTTTTTCCTCTTTGGTGCTGTATTAATAACGCACAGAAGTCAAAATAGGTACATATGAACGAAGCGCAACTGCAACTGCAAACATAATCATTGGGAAATATAATTGATCACAAAAATTAATCGAAAGGTCTTAATATTGAATTTCATAGAATAATTTTGCATAGTTTTCATTCACAGTTGGGAAATGAAAATCTTGCCATACATTTAAATTTATTTGTGCTGACTTACATTGACGTAACACGTATTTATTAGCACGTTTTGTTAATAATTTAGTGTAAATTATATTTTATGACCAAATTTTGTATTTTGTTAGCCAGAAAAAAAAGTAACGATATAAAAAAACGTACCTATCATTTGAATAAATGAACAATACTACACTGGGAAAAAAGCACAACGGAAACTCGCAACGTAATTCACTGCATGCAAAGAAAACTGTACGGTACATCACCACTCATGTGCACCTTGATGACCGATTCAAAACAATATATTCAGCTGGTACTTCACTGATTAGTCGCTCACATTTGCCATGCACATGCCATTTTCCTCGTTCATTTCTGAGAACAGGTTAATACGTCCTCCATCGTTATAATTGGACTGCTAGAGATTTTTAGGTGTTTTGCGTCTGGTCGTCAAAATCTTCCCTACTGACATACATACATTCCACACAAAATATACACGTCTTTTTCTTTATACGAGTTCCCCCAATGGTTCCCATTTTGAGGGCAGCAGATGTCTGCAAACAGATAGGCCCTGCCATAAATTTTTCTCGATTTGGATTTGGCGGCTGGTCATAAATATCGGAAATTCCCAATCACTCACCAGTTATTCTACTTTGAAGTTATGCTGCTTGGAGTCTGGCAAGTAGTGTGTAGAAAACGTGTGTCTGGATCCCCGTCCTATTGATGCACTCACTGTATCCCTGGGGCAAAGCAAGAAAGCCTCCATGCAACCGAAAATTTAGAGAAAGAGAGGTGGGGTGTGGGAAATGCCTCTTTATCGGCGAGATATATCGACAAGCAATAGTTTCGGGGGGGGGGGGAAAAATTCAATATGCACAGACGGCAAACACGGATTTTTCATTCTTCCCTTATTCAATCATGGCCCTCACAAGGGTGGGACTGACAGGACTCCAGCCCTGGGGCCTGGGACGATTCGCATAATTTCTTGTTTTTTCACGCTATAAATTCACCATAATGGGCCCGCAAAAGATCCCAGCCTAGGGGCCATGTGTGTTTAATATTTGTGGAAACAATTACAAATTTATGCTTATAACAAATTTTTATTTCTGAATCTGGGGGTGCTCCGCCCCTTGCAACAAACCACTTTTCCGAGTCTGACACCATTTCATCATCAGACAGACCTCGTTATAATGTCACACCTGAGGACCAAATAAATATGACTTCATTAACGGGGTGATTTACTAACGAGTGAATGTTTTGCCCATGTTCGGAAAATTCACCACCAGCAATTCACAGACAACAATTCACCGCCAGAAAATTCACGGCTAGGAAAATTCACCGTGTAACGTTACCAATTGGGCCCCGTGGAAATCGTCCTTTATTCTAGTCATTGTTTATATATTTTGTCTCCGGGATCGACCGGCAGGATCGTGTCCGCCGATCGGTCTCCAATTTGTCATGTTTGGTTGCCAGATTCAATATTTTAATGTTTACAATATTTCCTTTCCTCATGAAGTTATGTAAATCAGATACAAGCTAATACAGCACCTTCAATGTTGTGATTGGTTCTTCAGTGAGGCGTTGTGGGAATGCTATATAAAAGCCAGCTAGAGATGTGCTGACCCACTACCTATTTACTCTCGACTTCCTTACCTACGACTTACGACCGACTTAATCAGTAAGGCGTCACGCCCTGTCATGGTGTGAGCTAGATCATCTCATAAATAACGATGAAGTTACAATAGTAGAAGTGTGCCTTGGCACTTATCCCGTCTCATCGCACGTAAGGTTTCAATGTCATCGTGATCCAGTGATCGGTTAGTGGCCAGACCGGCCACCCGTGGACTTTCATCTCCAGTTCCATGTGCAGTGGCTGAGCTTTCATCTCAACGTGTGTGTTTACACCAAAATCGTCTGAAGCTGGTGGCGACGAGTCTTTGGCTGTGTGGCAGACACCTGGGAGTATCTACCGGACGATGTGATAAGACGTGAAAACCTGGACAACGGCGGTGAGATCGATTCATATTTTTGTTCCATTGTGACAATGAGAGAAAAGCCTGTGATAATTGTGATAAAACGTTAATTAATAGTTTAACATATAAAGGGCCTGTGATAATTGTGATTACGCTGATTAATGGTTTAACAATATAATTGAATAAATGTTATAGTTCTATCTAAACTTTGTCTATTCCATTGTTGTCATCCACTCAATGTTTACTGGGGGGAAAAATATTAAAGAACCGGGAGGTAACGATCAAGAACGTTACATAAATTCTGGGGGCTCGACCGGGATTTCGCAGAATAATGAAGAACGTTACAACCGACCAACAAGTGGTTGAAGTTATACCAAGGTCTTACTGTATATGTGATTATAGTCTTACTGTATGAATGATTCCCAGAGGTCCCATGAAGAAAGGTCCCACAGAGCTCCTGACTGAAGTCTCGGGAGCAATTTTTTTCCAGTTTTTACCATATAAATTCACAACAGATGGGGAGGGGATTGGGAAATCCTGCCCTGATACCAACATCTCAATCCAGAATCCTTGTTCGATGACGTGGGGGCCCATTGCTGAGAGATACTTTGCAGATAAATTATATTGAATGTACAGTATATTGTGTTTAGTGATGCGACTACATCGATTCCGAACGAGAACATAACTGACACTTTAATAATAAACATCCGGCCTAGATATATGTTGCCATAACAACCGAAACGACATTCGAATGCCATACTGTTGCCATTCCGCGACTCATTATAATAATAATGATGGTACATTAATAACATCTTCAACATCTTCCTCCCTTTAGGAGAAAACCATGAGTTTCTTACAATTTATGAAAATAAGTCAGCCTGGATGGAGCCTTTACCAGGCGACCCGATCTTGTGACCATTTAAGATCCATTATCCCGGGTTGTCTGTAATGACGGGCCTGCTACCTGTTTCTGTGGTGTTGAAACCTGGCATTGGGGTGATACCTCATCCTTGGTTGCTGGAGATTTAGGACCACTTCTGTCTGGCTTGTACTCAGGCTCTTGCATCTCAGGTAGGGATGTCATATTGTCTTGGTGGTGACTGGCTGGCTGTGAAGCTGTTTGCTTAATCTTGTTGGACACGTGGTTTAATGAATTGCCTGCTTTCAACGTGGAGCCCTCATTTGTACGGATCTCATACGTGTGCGGACTGATCTGTTTTGTTACCCAGGCTTCTTCCCAAATCGGTCTCTGGTGTAAAGGGTTCCGGTGCCACACTGAAGCTCCAGGATGCAATGGCACAAGGTCTTGTGATGCTCTATTATATCGCTGAGCCATCTCATTTTGCCTTTATACAAATACAAATACAACGCTAAAACAGGCAAATTGCCCAACGAGGTGGCTGACTTAAGAACATCACGGATCCCCGAGCCATTTTTTGGAGGCCCTACCTACTACTGCTACACCACACATGCACCCCCCCTCCCGCGGAACCCACAACGAATCGGTACATGCGGGAATGTGCGTGTAGTGAAACCTGAAGTGAAGTTTTTTTGTTTTCTCTGTAATGCTTGTTATGTGTAGTGCTGCCATCTGCCATCAGTTTTTCTAACTATAAGTGAAGTATTATGATTGAATGATTTATCGTTGTAGGACTGTTGCTCTCTGTGGCGAGACTTTTTACGGGGAGATCGGCTAGCATTTGCGCCTTGAAGTTGGGAACCACAGAAAACTAACTCAGGGCTCAGCACGGATCATGGCCTCAAAACTAGTGAAAATAGTGACCAAAATGTTTAAAAAAGTGACCAAATAGGGACCAAAATGTTTAAAAAATGACCAAATAGTGACCAAAATAATTTTAGAAAGAGACCAAATGGACAATGAATTTTGATTACTACCAAATTGAATGAATTGAAATTGAATTTAGTTTTTACTAAACTTTGTATTTCAATGGAGCTCATCGAAATTGGGCTTTTTTACTAGTGTGAAATAAATCAAACTCAAATGCATTCTGCTAACCAGAAAAGTTTGTGTGTGAGAGAGTAACATTACATCCTTTCTAAGTAACAGTACCAATGCCTTTCCCCCCATAGGGGCCGTTAAAGTATTACGTCATCATAGACGGGGGAGAGGGGGGGTTTCCAATTTGCCGACTTTTGATGCCAGGGGGAGAGGTTGGATAACGCTTACGTCATCAACCACCCTTTATGAAAATATGAGTTAGGATTCAGGGGGCGGAGCTGATGACGAAATTTTGCTGACAAGGGGGTGAGGGGGTCAGCGTTTTGCTGATAGGGGGGGGGCAAAAATTGCTAAAAATTTGCTTATGTAATACTTGAATGGCCCCATATTGCTTTCCACAGCCCATCTTAAAATCAATTTAAGCAGGAAAAACTTCAAAACGGGAAAAAGTTTTCACATTCAAAGAAGGAAAAAAAATAAAATAACACAAAATTTGATGAGAGAGTTTGTCCCATCTACATTCTAGTGGATTTTTCATTCATGTTATGCTATGAATGACAGTATACAAAATGTACTCAAACTTTTTTTAACTAGTACAAATTGATTTACATAATATTTAATTAATAATAATTGAGTATAGTAGTAATAATAATTGATTACTATAATGATTGATTTAAAAAAAACTATAATTACATTTTTAACAATATTATTTTAAATTATTAAATTAAAATATTACTTAAATTACTGAATTATATAAATTATTTAAATTATTAAATTAACTAAATTATTTTAATTGTTAGGGGCCGTTCAAGTATTACGTCATCATCGATGGGGGGGGGGGGGTTCCGACTTGCTGACTTTTGATGACAAGGGGGAGTTCGGATAATGCTTACGTCATCAACCACCCTTTATGAAAATATGGGTTAGGATTCAGAGGGGCAGAGCTGATGACGAAATTTTGCTGACAAGGGGGGGGGGGGGTCAAAAATGGCTAAATATTTGCTTACGTAACACTTGAACGGCCCCTTATACGTTGAGGGAGGGCAATCCATCCTTCCCCCCAGCGTCAATGGCAGAGCCTACTGATGTATACATGATGTATATCAATTGTCATCTGCCGCACCACTAAGACCTTCAAGTCTATCTCCACCTATGGCTGGACTGGGAAGGGTGGGTGGGTCTACTCTTTTACAGGCGGAGGGGGCTCCAAAATAATACTGCCCTTGGGTGAGGGAGGAAATAAACCAGTTTTGTTTTTGAGAGAAAAATTTGTAAATATATATTTTTCTTCTTTTTTTACACATAACATACACCCCTGCAAAAAAAACATTTACTACTTTACCCAGAAACAATATAATTTTGCCCCCCCTAATTTTTAACAGAAAAAGACTCCGCGGTCTTCCCCGGTAAATTTCCCATGAACCTTGTAAGCACCAACGTGGCGACTTTTTTCCGCGCTAATCAATCACCGTTTTGCGGCGGTCAATTCAAGATGGCTGACAAAGGGCACATAAAATTACAAAAAAATATATAATTTATAACATGAATCAACCAAATATGCGACAATATGCGAAAATCGATAGAAATGTATCGGGAAATACGGAAAATTGGGATAAAATTAACACAAAAATCGAATCAACGACATACGGGGTTTATAAATGTGGTTGATAGAGTTTATGGATGCTGCTGTCGCCACGTTAGCTCTGACTCCTCCCGTAATTTTCAACGAACAAAAACAGTGAATTCGCCCCCCCACCCGGGACACTCGATTTACCATGGCCGTAATACGATATTTATTCTGGAGGGGAAACGTAATTTTACTGCGCCTTGACTGTGAAATTCGATAATTTTGCAAAGGAATTTATTTCCTTTTCTTAAATATGCCATTCCATCAAAACATCAAAAATTCCATTCGAGGCATTGCCCCCCCCCCCAGTTTTGGATTTTATCACGGTATGTAGTAACCCGGGCCGCAAGTACGAACGAAAATTTACTATCGCCCGGGGCTGGTACCCATTTTTTTTAACGGAAAAAAGAGTAAACTCGGCACCCTTCCTCGTTCAACACCCATGGAACCAGACCCCGCCCTCTCCTATTGCGGTCATAACAGCGACTCGAGAAAAAAACGTTTCAATAACTTCCGAGGTCTAAAGAGGGGATTTTTTTACACAACACCAAGAATGGAGCACAATATGTCGATATTAAGTCAACAATCAGCATCATGAAGATGCTCTAAATTAAGTTACGGCCAGAAGCGGATAAAGGTCAGTTGTTGACGGCATAAAAAAAATTAATATTAGGCCCCTTAAATTAGGAAAAAAGTATAAAGTAGGGACCAAAGGCGCGGTCGGTGTGCCCACCGTTAAATCCGCCTCTATGTATGGCTCGCATGCACGTTAACTGAGTTTTCATCAGCCTGATGACCAATTTCCATCTGATTTGGTTAAACTAAACGTTGAATCTGAAGGTTTTTAACAACTGGCTGTAGTGAAGATATATTTTGGAAAGAGAGAAAATTCAACTGCCCCTGCGGAGGAATCGAACCCACGTCCTTTCACTTTCCGGGTGAACGCCCTAGACTACAGAGACAACGAATCTCTCAATCTTTCCTTGGAGCTCGGGTACACTGAAAAGGACCGTACATGGACGGCCAGACCAGACTCAGGCCAAGTTCTAACTGCTGACGCTGCCACCAGATGGCGACTTATGGAAGGACGACGTCACTTTCCGCTACCACACAAAGGTTTTTAACAACTGGCTGTTGCGAAGATATATTTTGGAAAGAGAAAATTCAACCGGAAAGTGAAAGGACGTGGGTTCGATTCCCAGCAGGAGCAGTTGAATTTTCTCTCTTTCCAAAATATATCTTTGCAACAGCCAGTTGTTAAAAACCTTCGTATGGTAGCAGAGAGTGACGTCATCCTTCCATAAACGTTGAATTGCAGGATTCTGTGATCTTTTCATAAATAGTTCTCCTTTCGAACATATCTGGGGCTACGGTTTCTTGCTGAGATTTAAATCCAGTTAGAAAAATAGTACGAATTTTATTTCTACATAGATCGCGATTTTCAGTCGGATGATTTCTTTTTTATTGTAAGTAAATTCAAAATACTTGCGAGCTTCTTTAACGTTGGCCAGCTACAAGAGTATTCTCCAAAGCGTACTAATAATACGCTTAACACATATTAATAGTACGAATCTTTAATACGCGCCACAGTGGTGGTCGGCCCCACCGTCGCCACAGTGGTGGGTGGTCGGTTGAAGTTGGTTTTCTGTGGTTCCGAACTTCGAGGCGCAAATGCGAGCCGATCTCCCTGTTAAAAAGTCTCGCCACAGAGAGCAACAGTCCTACAAACAGTACAAATATTCAGTCACTACACATCACTCACTTCACTTCTGAGATATAGATGGCAGCACTGAAAAATCATACACAACACGAGATACGCACTCGTGTGTTAGGTACACACACTTACACCTCCGGCACAACTCACTAGGTAGTAAATTGCCTATGGCAATAGACCTGAGTTGTGCTCGGTTTGAAAAAAAAAAAAGGCTTGTCCATGTTCCTCTTCCAAAGATCCTTTACGCTGGACTGCACCTCAGTTAATCATCTGGCGTGCTAATAAGCCCAGGTATGGGTCCTCTCATGAGCGAGCACACTTTTTCAAGATAGATTTCACAATTTTAACAGCAAATTCCGCCTATCCATTGGAGCGGCTGTTCCCTGGGCTCGACATGAGATGACGGAAGCCCCAGCCATTGGCAAAATCTAGGCACTGTTTGTTATTGAATTGCGGACCACCGTCTGTGATGAGCGTGCAAGGAATTCCGTGCCAAGCAAAATGATGCTTCAATTTGTGGATTACTGTGCTAGCTAGAGTATTTTGCAAGAAGTCTACTTCTATGAACTTGCTGAAGTAATCCACCAGGACCAAATAATTTCGCTCTTTCAGCTGAAAAATATCAGCACCCAATTTAAGCCACGGGCCCGGAGGAATATCATGAGCTATCATCGTTGGAGTTGGCTGGGCTGGAGCGAAGGCAGCGCATGTGCCACATGACTCGACATACTGCCGAATATCTCCTGACATGTTTAGCCAGAAGACAACTTCTCTCGCTCGTCGGAGACATGCATTTATGCCTTGATGCCCGGCATGTATTTTTTTCTTCATTTCAGCTCGAAGTGTTGTTGGCACTACAATGCTACAATAATGCCATTGGAGATAGCCAATTCATTTCAATATGGAAAATATGCCGCCGCCATGGCACTGATATTCGTGTTAGTCTCTGGCCAACCTTCCAATATAAGACGTTTAACTTCGTGCAAAGTAGAATCACTCCGCGTATGCTGTTGCATGACAGGTAGGTAATGGTCAGACACTGGTAAGAAGCTGATGTTCATAATCGAATCCACCACATCTGCCGTATGATGGAGTTGAGGGAGTGAGTCCCCTGAAGGAGCTCGTGAAAGAGCATCTGCCACAGGAATTTGCTTTCTGGGAACAAACCTCAAGTTGAAGTCATAGTGTCTTGCTCTTAGCAACACAGATTGTAAACGCCTTGATGCTTTGAACAAAGGCTTAGACACAATAGCCACCAGGGGTTTGTGGTCGGTGTTAACTGTGATATTCCGTCCATAAATGTAATGGTGGAATTTCTCAAGAGTGACAACAACTGCTTGCAGTTCTTTTTCAATCTGTGCGTACTGGCGCTCTGTCTTTAACAGAGATCTGCTTGCGAATGCAATTGGTTTATCCATCTGGAACATTGCAGCTCCTATTCCATAATCACTTGCATCACATTCCAGCATGACATGTAAGTTTTCATCGAAGGTTGCCAGCGTTGTATTATCAACTACTCTTGCCTTAATCGCATTAAAGGCTGCTTTTTGTGATGGACCCCAGTTGAACATAGTCTCAGACTTCAGAAGGTTGTGCAGTGGTTCAGCAATATGAGCGAGGTTAGGTATGTACCTTCCTAAAAAATTCACCATACCCAGAAATCTCCTTAGGTCGGTGATTGATGTTGGGTCTGGAAAGTTTTCTATAGCTTCTATCTTGCTTGGATCAGGAGAGATGCCATCTTTCGACAACCGATGTCCTAAAAATGTTAGCTGGGGTGCTTTGCACTCTAACTTGTTCTTGTTAAGTTTAATTCCTTTTTCTATGGATCTGTGTAGAAAAGATTTAAATCTTCGGTCATGTTCTGCTTCTCCTCTGCCATGTACGATGATATCATCAGCTACTGCTATGACACCTTCCAAGCCCATCAAGAATTAGTGTATTCGTCTATGAAAGATTTCTGGAGCCACCTTGATGCCAAATGGGAGTCTGCACCAACGGAAGTGTCCCAATGGAGTCTGAAATGTTGTTAACAGTGATGACTCTTCGTCTAGCACTACATGCAGAAAACCCCATTGCAGATCACATTTTGTGAATGTGTTGGACCCTGCCAGTTCATGCAACATGTCATTTATAGTTGGAAGGGTGTAATGTTCTCTTTGAAGAGCCTTGTTGAGGTGGAGAGGGTCAATGCAAAGTCTCAGTGATCCATCTCGTTTAGGAACTATAACGAACTGATTCACCCAGCTGGTTGGCTCTACTACTCGCTTGATGATTCCTTGCTCCATGAGTCGTGCAGCTCTTGCCCGAGTTTTTCCCTGAGAGCGATAGGTGGCTTTCGAGGAGGGGAGACCACAGGTACGACTTCC
The DNA here is from genome assembly GCF_987345545.1 of Pholcus phalangioides. Lineage (NCBI taxonomy): Eukaryota > Metazoa > Arthropoda > Arachnida > Araneae > Pholcidae > Pholcus > Pholcus phalangioides. Next base: position 24,819,338 of record NW_028301596.1, on the reverse strand, counting down.
GGATTCACTTTCAGCTTGACTTGTCACGGAAATTTGCAGATTCCTTCAGAAAAAATGCTTTCCAGTTCTGGCTCCAACATCACATTGCCACCTCTGATGAAATTGCTGTGTTGTACAGATATCAAATTCATGGCTTCACATGTGGGAAGCCCCAGGAGTGGTGACAGTCCTTGGTCGACTATAACAAAGTCCACGATGTGTTGCAACCCAGTCTTAGGGTTGTGTACCACAGCTTTACATGACCCACTTGCGATAAGCTCCGAATTATTCCACATTTTCAGTTTGCGATGACACGGCAAAAAATTTGTATTCTGTGCTACTTTTGACCTGGGTAATAGGTTGATGGACGCCCCTGTGTCTAACTGGAACACCACTCTTCGTCCGTTGACATGGAGAACACACTTTACAGAATGTGTATTTACCCAAGACACACATTCTACATACTCCTCTTCCAGTTCAGGATAAGTCTCATCCGGGTCATGTCCGATTTGTCGGATCCGCCTAGCTTTGGATGATCGCCTTGCTAGTATCTGACCCTTCGCTATAGACATACACACGGTCCCAAAATGATTAGCTCCTTTGCATTTTTTGCACACGTGCTTCCATTCAGGACAAGATTCTTTTATCAACGGATGCTCAAGCCTGCAATATTTGCATTCACAGCTTTTATGATCTTGCGAAACTCTGATTGGTTTTTTGACTGCATGTACCTCAGCAAGTGAATGCAGGACTGTACTCTCATGTGTGGCTTTGTCTGCTGTCCTACAAACATCAATGCATTTCTCAAGCGATAGAGACCTGTGCTTAACGAGCTCTGCATAAGTATTCGAATCTCGGATTCCGACAACAATTCTATTTCTGAGTAGCCAGTTTATACATTTGTTGCAATAACCGCATACTTTAATCTGGCTTCTAAGAGCTGCCAAGAAGTTATTGAACGACTCACCTTTGTTCCGGCTTCTTTTATATAAGAGGGCTCTCTCATAAGTCTCGTTCGTCTGGCCGATCGCGAAAGCTTCGAACTTCTCCAAGATCTCGGACACCTTTGGATCATCTTCGTCGGAAGCGAAATCCAGACCATCGTAGAGTCGCATGGCGTCGTCATCTAAGCAAGAGAGAAAAAGCACTACTCGATATGGTTCCGGCTGGTCATCCAGTTGACAGAGGGTGAAGTAGTTGTTCCATCTCCGGCGAAATAACTTCCAATTCGCTGCAGGTTCTTCTCCGAATGCGAGACTTGGTAGCTGCAAACCATGGACAGGCGGCGGCCGTCGGCTGATGGTTTCACGCTGTGCTACTTCGTTCATGCTGCGGCAATTTGGCTTCTTCCTTGCTTTGAGATGGAGTTACAACACTGCTGCCACCATGTTTAGTGATGCGACTACATCGATTACGAATGAGAACATAACTGACACTTTAATAATAAACATCCGGCCTAGACATATGTTGCCATAACAACCAAAACGACATTCGAATGCCATACTGTTACCATTCCGCAACTCGTTATAATAATAATGATGGTACATCAATAACATCTTCAACATATTGTACTATAAAATTTTTATAGGGCTGTAATTCCCAATCTGTTTATTGCAGCACTTTCTGGGTGCTGCGGACAGGGCCGTAACTAAGAGGGTAGATTATTGCTGTCGAGTTGGGGGGCTGAAACAAATGTAGTTTTACATCACCTCCACAGTGTAAAAATCGATGACTTTGAAAGATAGCTTTTGTTTCCCCTAAAATTTGCCGTCCTCTCAAAATTGCAGCCCAGGACCAAAAGTTTTTGTGGAAACATCACAGAAAACAACACACCCGCACATTATTTTTCTGCAATGACTCATGAAATACTGATATTCAAATAAGACTTAATTTATTTTTCCTGTTCTGTGGGCCGACAGAGCCATTTGAGGAGGTTCTCCCAATAAATTTTATGAGGAAACTGAGCCCCCCCCCACCCAATAATTTCTGAAAAACAATGCAATGCAACCTCCATGGCTGCCACATGGGTTAACATGGTCCCACATAGGGCTGGCAGGGCCGGGATAATTATCATTTTTTTAATTTTTCATGCTATAAATTCACTATAGAGGGCTTTACTTACTCTCTAACCGAAATTGCGACCCAGTCCATATTCCGAAGAATTTCTAAAGAAGGACTGGGTCGTCGTTTCGGTTAGTAAGTAAGGCCCTCTATAGTAGGCCATGAAAAATCTGGTTCAGGGGACCCGACAAATATTCCAGCCTCGGGCCCTTCACCAAGATGTGGGGGCCATGGCACCCTCTCTTTCCTGCGTACACGCTTAAGTATCGTATATTCGGGACGACCAGCAACTTTCAGCCCCCTTCAATGTTTTCTTCATGTGGGTGCTTCTGTCATTTTTGTCTTTTTTACTTTTCACGCAGTAAATTTACTATATAGGGGCCCATGAGAATCAGTCTGGCTAGGGACCTGCCAAAGACCCCAGTCTTGGCGCCCTGCGACAGGATGCGAGGGCCATGCCATGGCGTATTGCAATTAAGCTCTTTATGGGAGCAACACATCCAAATGAATTTTATTAATCAATAAAATTATTTTTCAGTGAATAAATACTCAAAAACCTATTTTTTTTTTTTGGTGGTACTAGCAATGCGATTCAGAAAATATGCCAACAGCAACAGAAATTTCGGGGCATGTGATGATAATGCTGCCTTTCGATATAACAATAATCCCTCTACAACGATATTTTTTCTTTGTCCGCAGTCGTTATATCGAGGTTTCACGGCATTTCATTTAGCTATTGTTTATTTGTCTCTGTGTTATTAGTCATGCAGTATTTTGTCAAAAATGTTTCAGCCCGGGCTCTCGAACTCGATAAGTAAAATATGGCTCTCTGAGTGTAGAATTTGCCCTCTGATTTTGATGACAGATTTTACATCTATTGATGTAGTTTTCCACATCGCCATTTATTTTCGGCCAGTAGAAATATTCTCTAGCTTTCAATTTGCAAGCAATAATACCTCGATGCAAGACATGCAGTTTTTCCAAGACTTCTGGTCTTGCAACTTGTGGCACAACAAGTCTCTGGCCTCTGCATATTATTCCTTCTTTAGAATAATACAGCTCATCTCTACAGTGCCAGTAAGGATGAGCTGCTGCTCTGGTTCTATTCTTTTCTGGCCATCCCTTTTCAACATGATGAAGCACATCCTGCCACTTATTGGGTGTAGCATGCAAGGAAATTAATCGAGACAGCTGCTTCTTGCTCATAATCCTCTTCAAATTTGTCATTTGACGATTGAGCTCTTGACAAGGCATCTGCAATCTTTAGCTCTTTACCAGGTATGAACATAAGTTCAACATCATATTTGTTCAATTTCAACAGCATGCGCTGAAGTTTGGGAGAGATTGTGTCATATTGCTTTTTAAACAACCCTAGAAGGGACTTGTGATCGGTTTGAACAACTACTGGTCTTCCATAGGTATAATAATTGAAATGTTCAAGTCCATAGATCACAGCTAAAAGTTCTTTCTCGATCTGTGCATAGAGTGTTTGAGCTGCTGTAAGTGTAGCAGATCCATATGCAACTGGTTTGTTATCTTGTAGGAGAACTGCTCCTAATCCATGCTGGCTGGCATCCACTGAAACAGTCGTTGACTTTTTCACATCAAAATATTGTAGACATGGAGCTTGCTCTATCATTTGTTTCAATTTGTCAAAATCAAGATAGGTATTTTCATCCCACAGCCACTCAGTATCTTGTTTTAATAGCTGACGTAGCGAGTGAGTTAAACTAGACAAATGAGGAGTGAACTTGGCTAGATAAGTTATCATTCCAAAAAATCTTTGTAGATCCACACAACATTTGGGAACAGCAAACTCGTTAATGGCCTTAACTTTTTTGGGATCTGGAGTTATTCCAGTATCAGGCATTATATGTCCCAAATAATTGACTGTTGTTAAGGCTAATTGTGTCTTTTCAATATTGAACTTAAGATTAGCTTCTCTGGCTCGTGTCAGGGTTCGACGGAGTAACTGACAATGTTCTTGCATGGATGAAGATCCAAGGGCTATGTCATCAAAGTATGGATTTAGTTCTGGATCATCTTCAAATATTTCATTCCTGGCCCTCTGAAACTCTTCTGGGGCATTGTTTAGCCCAAATGGTAAAACTAAAAATCGATATCTTCCCCAAGGTGTTGTGAAAGTTGTTAAAAATGACGATTCTTCATCAAGTGGTAACTGCCAGAATCCATTTTTTGCATCTAAGATTGTAAATACTTTACATCCTTGCAGCTTTGTAATCAGATTATCAGCTGCTGGTATTTGATAGCGAGGTCTTTGTATGGCATCATTTAATGGCCTTGGGTCTAGACAAATGCGTAATTTTTTGGGTGTATTCACCACAACCATGTTGCTGACCCACTCAGTAGGTTCCTCTACTTTTGCAATTATTCAATAATCACTCATGCGTTTAAGCTCCTCTTTCACTTTGCCATGAAGAGCCAATGGCACTTTTCGTGGAGCTGCCACATTTGGTGAATAATTTTCTTTCAATTTAATTTTTACAGTATGTTTGAGTCGTCCCACGCCAGTAAAAACATCTGAGAATTCTTTCATAACTTCTTCCGGTGTATCACTCTTATGTAAATTTCTGTTCATTTTCATGAGGCCATTCAATCTTTTAATTAGTCCTAATTCATTGCAAGCAACAAGGCCTAATATAGGGCAGGAATTCAGAGTTGTTACAAGAAATTTGAAACTTTTCTTCTGATTCTTGACCTCACAAGTTAACGAACACTCGCCCAATATTGGAACTACATTATCACTGTAGTCTAGCGCTGGTTGTTTAGTTTTCTTTACAGTTGGCTTTATTTCCCATTTCAGCAGTTCACTCTTAGGTATAATGTTCACTTATGCTCCAGTATCCAGCTTAAATTTGACTTCATTGCCATTAACTAGGATCTTCTGAAGCCACACAGAGTTTGGTTTTTCATTCTCTAAGGGATCAATTGATTTTACTTCACCGAAATAAACAGTATCTGAGCCGCTGTCGTCACTGGCGCGATCTACTGTGTTAACTCGGCGAGTATTTGGTCTTTTTTCCATAAGTTTTCTTCCTACAAACTTTGGCCCAGTGATTTTTTCCACCGCACTTGCGGCACTTACTTCCGAAGGCCAGACACTCTCTCTGCTCGGCGTTTTCTGTGTTTGCTGACCGCGACAATGCTGTGTGGTGTTTGTTTCTCCTTACGGCATCGACCGTTATTTTGCTTTCACCCATCTCCGTTGCCTGTGCCTTACTATGTTGGCACGTTTTGCACTCGCTAATGATGTCCTGTAGATGTATTTAAGCGTTTCTAAATAATCCAAGAAATCTTCCTTCCAATACTCTATGCTTCGGACGGGTTTGCTCCGGCATCGAATGGCTGGATGGTTGGCAGGCTGTTCGCCATCTTTTCCAGATCTTTGAAGTGTAAATTCAAAAATATGTGAGTATTTCTCTAATTGACACCATGTTATATATTGATGCTTGGCTATTTATTGTTTGGTCCACCAACCCTCTTTATTACAATCACTATGTTACAAGGCAGAATGGTGCTGCCATCTACAAATGGTATTATGAAGTAGTAGATACATTACATAAATTATGATTCTAATCGTACTATGAAGCATCCTCTCATATAGATACAATGGTCAAGACAAAAAGTGACGTCATCGAAAGATATGTCTTTCATCGCAATGAAACTTCACCGGAAAAAAGCCACCCCGAAAATGAAATTTTGTTTTTGTAGCACTTTTTGGAGCAGAATCGAAAATTTTCATTGTTTTTGTAGCAAAATGTAGCATAACCTTGAAATTGTAGCAGTTTGTAGCAGATTTTCCACTCCTGCACATAGCATTGCCCTGATGCATGAAACAGGTCAATCTAAGAATATTTGGCATTAATGACTAGCTCACTTGTGTGAAGATGGAATTCGAAGATCAAAGTCAATGGCTACAGGACTCAATTTCATTGAAAGTAATGCATCCCCTGTATAAAAGGAAAAATGTCTAACGATTTCCAAAGAATAAGGCGACAAGAGCAAAAGAAGTATTAGAGCTTTTACATACAGACTTGAGTGGCCCAATTGAAGTTGAATTCATAGGTGGAGCAATATATTTCATGACTGTAATTGATGACAAAACTAGAATAAGTTTCGTTTCATTCCTGAAGTCGAAAGATAGCGTTTTTGACAATTTGTAGACTTTTAGGCCTATACGGAGAGGGAAACTGGAAAAAAATAAAAAGAATTCACAGTGAGACAGAGGTGGAAAATACCCCAATGCTCAGATGGCTGGATATTTGAGCCAAGAAGGCATTCATCATAAGACTACTGTATACACCCCCTGAACAAAATGGTGTTGCAGAAAGATGCAATCATACCCCAGCAAAAAGAGCGAGAGCCATGCTTTGTCATGCCAAACTTGCAAAGCATTTATGGGCAGAGGGTATATCTACAGTGAACCACTGCAAGAACTGCAGTCCTAAAATTTCAGTAAATCAAAAGACTCCATGACTAGAGGCTTGGACAGGAGAAAAACCAGACCTGAGCCACTTGAATATATTTGAATGTTGTGCTTTCAGTCACATCCCTAAAAATCAACATAAGAAGTGGGATGAAAAGGCAAATGAAAAGATATTTGCTGGATATTCCATGGACAGCAAAGGGCACAGGCTATTGGATCCTGCAACACACAAGATCACAGAAGCCAAGATCACAGAGATGTTGTGTTCCAAGAAATAAGTGGATGTGACGACGATGCTGGCCAGCAGTTCTACTATGAAGATTTGCTTTTCCCAGTGACTGCAAAGAGCAGGGTTGGTAAAAAAACAGTGTTTTTTTGGTTTAAACCAGGTTTTTTTGGTTTAAACCATTTTTTTTGTTTTAAATAGTATTAACATTAAAAACAATGAAATTTCTGAAAAATCATTCAAACTTCCAATAATTAACTAAAACAAAATGTTTATTAATATAATTAACACTATTCCCATGCTAATTAATCGATAAATATTTATTACATTTTAACAAAAACCAACTTTTGCAATTTAATTATTTTTTGCTTTACTCAAAGGATTACTGTATGTTTGAAAATTCCTTTAATGTTGTTATTAATCATATAATATATAAAGGTTTTTCTCCAGTTACTTTCAGTATACTTAATTACGAAGCTATTTTGCAAAAAGTAATAAAAATTAGGTGAATATAATGTATTTAATGAAGCATAAATAATGCAGATTAATTAACGATGATTTACGATATACAGGGTGATTATAACTAAGGTTTGGATTTCAAAACACTGTAAAAACAGAACGATTGTCATAATGACTTGAAAATTGACATGAATATTCCTGAAAAAATTCAATTTTATTTGATAAAGGGGAAAAAATACTTAAAAATGTAAAATTAATGACATCATCCAACATGTGGGAAATTTTCTCGCAGAATGGAAACCATAGTCAGTCATGGCAGAATGATACCTTAATTATAGCATTTCATGATTTGATAATTCATGGAAACATCACAAAAAACGAATAAATTGAACAAATAACTACAACTTATTTAAGAAATGTTAAATATGTTGTCCACCACGTGTTCTGGCTATGAGGCTGAAAGCACAAAAATTCTTGTTCAACAACAGAATAGGAGTATGCCATGGTCATAATGATGATGTGCTTGCAATTCAGCTTTATTAAACCACACGCCCCCCCAGGGGCGTAGCCAGAAATTTCGTTCGGGGGGGGGGGGACCACTTTCATTTTGGGGGGGGGGACCAAACTGACAGAACAATGGATTTGGCCATCTTTTCCCCTTTTTTCGGTCATTTTCTCACATTTCGGGGGGGGGGGACCAGACCCCCAAGTCCCCCCCCCCCCTCGCTACGCCCTTGCTCCTTACTGTATTTTTCGTTAACCTAAATTCCTTGCATCATCTTAAATGCATATATCAAGCATTAATAGCATCGAAAAACACGAAAACAATTGTTTGAATGTGAATATATCTTCTATTAGAGCACGCATTGCCGCCGCCATTACGGGAAATGTAGTTGTCCTCAAGCTTAAGGAGAGCGTCTCCTCACTCCTCCACTAGCGCCATCTTTGTCCTTGAGTAAGGAAGTAAAGCTTTCCTTATTTAAAGAAAAGCGAGCGGAGAATAGGGAATTTTTTCTCCTTTCCTTTATTAAGGACAAACAGGGGGGGGGGACCAGACACCCCAAGTCCCCCCCCCCTCGCTACGCCCTTGCGCCCCCCCCCCCCGTTTATATTCCTGAGGAACTTCTAACATATAGGGAATGTGCTGGAGATTGCAATTCACCAAAGTTTGCAATCTGACCACTGTTTATAACATTTTGAGGTACCCTCACAGCCAGAAGTTGCAAGGGTTAAGATGCATCCTTTCAAAATGGGTCTTCAGCAGCTGCTTTGCTGGTATTGCAATGTGCATCTTGATAGAAGTTCTATCCACACACTGATGCTGTGGAAGTGTCGAAATGATGTGGTTGCACGAAACAGATTATACTGTTGGCTAAGTACAGCATCATTTACTTGCACATTTTGCACTTTTTTCTTTTGCGAAAGAAACGTCCATTGCTTCAGGAGTATCCATGCAAATTTTCAAGTCATTCTGATCAGTACTTATTGTATAGTTTTGGAATCAAAACTTAAATTATAATCACCCTGTATATAGCTGATTATTTTTCTTAAATCTGTTACTACTATACAGTAGAACCTTGATTAACTGGGCTTAACAGTGTGTGTGTGTGGAAGTATAAAAAAAAACAACTATTGAATATTAAGACTAGGAGATATACAGTAGGAGATGTGCTACTTCTTATGGGAAAGAAAATCAAAATGTATGTGAGGTAATGTAACAACTAGTACACTAGTCTTTGTCCTTTAAGGACAGCTGGTGTCTTTATTGGATTATAGGACCACCTGCCCCTAGCATGATGGTGTCACTACTGTAGCTGCTTCTTTGTGAAGGGAAAAAGAAACCCTGTGAGATAATACACCACTATATTTAGATGTGTGATGCAATCCTTATTCATGAATTTGCTAAAGACAGAGCATCAGAATGTAGCCAAAGATTAGAAAATGTTGTAAGAATGAGAAATTTTGGCTTTTATATATAACTTTAAATAACTAAGATACTTTAAATGAAAAATATATATATATTCTGGCCTCTCTTACGAGACTTTTTGAAAAAAACCACTTATAAAATCTTATGTCATTTAAAGATATACCATCAGAATGTACCCCAAGGATATAAAATGTGGTAAAAATGAAGCATTTTGGCTAATAATGAACCAATATGATATTTTTCAAGGAAAAAAAATGATATTTAGGCGACTTTTATTTGATTTTTTGAAAAAAACCACTTGGTTAAAACCAAGGTTTAAACCATGATTTAAACCAACGTGGTTAAAACCAAACAACCCTGGCAAAGAGGAACAGCTCTTCCCGTTGAAATGATCACTTTAGAAGCATAAGAAATCGATAAGAAAAGAGAGATGAGTCAACGGACACAGAAAATGACGCAAATTTCTCTAGTCTAAATGATGTGTCTGAAGATCTGCTTGACAACTGAAGAAACCTTCATACTTACCAGGACATTTGATGATGACGACTGTATTTGAAGAAGATATCGACCAACTCAAAGGTGGAAAATGAAAATTTGATTTTTGTAGCAGGAAAAACATTGTTTTTGTAGCAACATTTGTCCATTTTGCAGCACTTTAAAATTTTGGCAGTAAATAAAATAAACAGTTTTTATATGCATATATGCAGCAGCGTACACAGGATTACTTTTTACTTCAAAAAACAGTGTTACCTCAGCTCAGAAGAACGGGGTGTTCCCCACAAAGTACAAAATACATAGAGAATTTCTCTAAAAGAAATAATTTTTATATAATTTTTAAATCATAAAAAAATTCTTGAGAGACTTCTTAATGTTTATATTTTTACATTCTCTACAATATCAACAAATGAGAGGCTTTTAAACATATGGTATTTCAGAAATAATTTGAAAATGAGTGTTTTAAGATTTAGCTTGTAGACCTGGTAATCACTAATTTAAAAAAAAATCACTAAAGGAGAGGCTTGAAACACTCATTAAAAAAGTAATTATTTTTCTTGTTTTTGCCGCTGATGAAAGTTTAAGTTGTACTTTTGTTCTCTTCAGTTTCAAGCATTTTTGAACATTTGAAATTGATTCTTTTACCAGAATTTACCCATTTCATATTTAAAATGATAAGTGTTTCTTTTTTAGGTTCACTCTTGATCATTACCTCAGTTGAATTCAACATACTTTGAAATGACTTCATTCACTAGGTCATTCTTAGAATAGTCATTAGAAATTCTAAGAAATTTAATAGAATGATTAATAATTATAGAATTAAATTATTTATGATTCAAACCATAGAATTAAAAACTATAGAATAATGATTAAACTATTATAAATTTAATAGAATGATTCCATTTCCACAAAAAATTCAATCCGAGTACATCTGTTTTCACTCCCTATTTTTAACTGATTTGTGATTGCTCTGTGTATTTTATTTTCCAGCATCTTTAACAGATTTTCAGTCTTTCGTGTTCCTTCCAAGTTTTCTATTATTCATTTTCTGTTTTTCATTCTCTTGATATGCCATTTCCTTTTAAGTCATTCACCAGCATGTTTAGTGTTCAATTAAAAATGGTTTCCAGTTGCGCATTAATTAAAATTCCTTTGTCCAGACCATAGTTTCCCAACCTTTTTGTCCCATCGCCCCCTTCTTCATGAATTTTTTTCTCCCATTGCAATCTAACCCATAGAATCCCATGCTATACCCGTAGCTTCTACTGCCCCATGGAACTTTCCATCGTTTCAGACCATCGTTACTCAACCTATGGTCCATGACGATGGTGTATGTGGTCCGCAGGCAGACTTGATAATTCAATTTCAACTGGATTGAAAATTATTCAATTGTGGTAATTCATATTATAGTACTATACATATGGATTTTGCAAATGAAAATTGCACCTTCATACTTAGGTTCATTATACCTCATCAAGGGAAATGCAGGTAATCATGATTCTAAATACAGGATATCTCTAATTTGCAGCCCAAACATGCTATTTACAACAAATTTGTTAATTAGGCCCACTGCTAAAAGGGGTGAAGGGTGAAGAAATAAAAGGTAGCTACAAATAGAAGTAAACAAAAATTTGACAGAAAAAGCATTCAAATGACCCAATTACTGTAAAATACAGAACGTTGCCAATTGTCTTTAAAAACTTTGCCATAAGTCAGCAAAATCCCCAATTGTAGTTAAAATTGCTGAAAAATTGAGGGAGAAACTGTTTAGCTTGACAATGTTAGATGAATATTTGTATATTTATACCTAAGATTATCATTTTATAAATATATGGTGTTTTATTAACGATTTTAATGACATTATAAATTTAAATAAACATCATTGAAAATCACGGGACAAATGTATAAAAAAGGAATTCAGAACCACTAAAAATACAGAAATGTCAGGTAATACAGGATGCAAGTGACCTGTCGAATTATTTCAGACATTTTACTGGTCCTTGGGTTCAGAAAGGTTAAGAAAAAACACTGGTCTAGACCATGGTTGTTGTTGGTTTCAAAAGAATAAAAAGATAATTCATGTAAGTGTTGCGCTTGTTATGTGTTCAAGTGTTGCCATCTATGCTCAAAGGGGTCATTGAAGTATTAAATCAGTGTTACAAGTATTACATTGGGGGGGGGGGTTTCGGATTTGCTGACTTTTGATGACACGGAGGGAGGGGAATTTGGAGGTTGCTTATGTCATTAACCACCCCTTTTTGAAGATATGAAATATTCTAAGCTGCTGACAAAATTTTGCTAACCAGAAGGGAGGGGAGGGGGAGTGTCAGTGTTTTGCTGACAAGGGGGGAAAAGGGGTCAAAAATGGTTGAAAATCTGCTTACGCAATACTTGAATGGCCCCAAAATCAACAATGTGAATGAAAATTTTTTCTGCAAATTTCAAATCATGACTGTATTGGATGGAATAATTTCCAAAAACCATTGTAATTCTTTTATTCATTTCATCTAGCTGGAACATATCTTGGATAGTATACAATAAATATGTGTAAGTTTATGAAGTAAGTGAATATAAAGCCCAGGATAAGAGCTTTAATGACTAAACTGCCTATGTTATCTCTCATAGGCACTACTATATACAGTATACCACCATATAAATTATACCATGGCATATACAAATCTGTGTTTCTCCAGACAATTTTACTCACATAGCTTATATGCCAGAGAAGCATCAAAATTATGTCTTACACAGGCGAGAATTTCGTCTCCAGCCTTCCCTGCTCCTTCACATGATTGCACGGGGGCTATTATATATTTTTTAATAAAGAGACATGTGAAAAATTGTGACTCGGGTGTGCATAGAAAATAACGACCTAGGCAAACCACATCCCTAGATGTGGAAGCCCCTATAGCTGTCGGTATAAATGCTCAATCTCAAAGCAATGTAGCCGGAATGGAATGACCATTAAAAAAAGTACAGGCTCCGGATGATTTATTCCATAGGTAAGATCATCTCGTATTTTATGATACAGACCAATGTTTCTAATAATATTCATATGTTGAAATAGGTGATTGTCGTCCTCTGGAACTGTGTCTGTTTTGGCTATAAACTGTAGATCCCAATACAATTAACCTTGATATGCAGAATATGATAATGTGACAAAAATGGTCACACTAGCTCTAATGAAGTGTTTCCGAAAGTGGGCAATATCACCCCCTGGTTGGCGATGGAATGGTCCAAGGGGGAGATGGAACCTACTGATTTAACATAGGATCCTATGGGTTTACTTGAGTTGGGGGGCGATGAGAGGAAAAAATTTCTGATGAAGGGGGCGATGGAACAAAAAGTTTGGGAGACTATGCTCTAAGGGATCCTAGCATGTTACCTTATTATTTTCCATTATCAGTGTCTACCACATACCCAAAGAGAAGTTTTGTGAATTTTTGTTGACCTCTGCTTGTCTGCCTGAATAAGCTTTGCTGGAACCTTACATCAAATACATTTCAAACCAACCACGACTATGGTCCAGACAAAGTAATTTTAATTAATGCACAACTGGAAACCATTTTTAATTGAACACTAAACATACTGGTGAATGACGTAAAAGGAAATGGCATATCAAGAGAATGAATAGCAGAAAATGAATAATAGAAAACTTGGAAGGAAAACGAAAGACTGAAAATCTGTTAAAGATGCTGGAAAATTAAATACATGGAGCAATCACAAATCAGTTAAAAATAGGGAGTGAAAACAGATGCACTCGGATTGAATTGTTTTGTGAAAATGAATCAAAGGAGTTGACTTTTTTTTGAAAAAATAGCTGGAAACAGCAATTGAAGGGTTTTTGTTATTTTGTTGTTGTTCTGTGGACGAGTCGCAATTCATGTAGTTTGACCCCATTTGATAAGTTCTCTGGCGCTGAATCCTGGGGAGGGGGCCGTCAAACTAATTTCATTTGCAGCCCCAAGAAATAAAATTGCAGGGAGGACAAATGACGTCCTCGAAAAGTCAGCTTCTATTGTGACATAACTTCAAAGTTTCTTAAAGGAAAATTTTGTTTTTTGGTGCAAGATGGTGCAGAATTGAAGAATTTTGACGTTTTGTAGCAGAATGTAGCAAACAAGCGGAAATTGTCAAAATTGTAACAGAATGTAGCAGACGTCTGAAATTGTAGTAGTTTGTAGAAATTATAGCAGATTTTCCACTCCTGCAAACTAGATATTCTGTCTTCATACAAAAAAGCAGTAAAGTAAGCATGCAGACTGTGTCAAATGGGAAGGAACTATCAAAGAACTAGATTCTCATCATAGAAATCTCAAACATGTAAAATAGTTCCTCTACCTCGCCTATCAAAACATAATGGGTGTTCAAGATCAAGAAAACCCCAACTAATTTATTCATATCATTATTCATTTCATCATTATTTAAACTATTCATCTAACGACAAAACAAATTCCCCAGATCAATAGAAGGAACGTTTCAAAGCTAGACTGGTAGTGAAGGATTGCTCCCAAATACACTGGTGTAAGGAATTAAGAGAATTTGCAGACTTGGTGGATTATCTCTAGAACTACTGTACCGATTTTAATGAAATTTCATATGTACATACATTGATACAATACAAAATAAATAACCATTCAATAATTGTAATACACACGCATAATTGTGCCTGACACTCGTTGGAGTCGGAAGGTATGAAACAGCGGTTGTAGAATAAACAAAAAAATGGGTTAATAGGGGGTATGGTCCCCTCTTACAGATAAATAGGTCTCGCAGATGATACAGGTCTCATTATTTCATACTTGAAATAAGGCAGTTTATCAGTTCCTGTAGCAATTGGTCCCACTCGTTCAGCAACGCTGTTTTCATAGCCTGGATGGTTCCCGGAGGGGGGGGGGAGGGTTGCGAGTTACAATTGGCCTCCCCATACATGCTCTATAGAGTTAAGGTCTGGAGATCTGGCTGGCCAATCCATCCGGCGAATATCCTCTCTCTCTAGAAAATCGTCGAGCAGAAGAGCTCTATGTGGCCTTGCGTTATCGTCCATTAAAATGAACTCGGGGCCAACTGCACCCCTGAAAAGGCAAACATAGGGCTCCAAGACCTCATCCCTATACCTCACACCAGTCATAGTGCCTCTTTCAAAGACATGGAGAGGTGTGCGGCCATCCAACATGATAATGCCTGTCCAGACCATTAAACCTCCTCCACCATAATGGTCGATTTCGCGGACATTGGAGGGTAGGTAGCAGGTCCTGGTTCTCTCCATATGAACGTACGGTGAGAATATGTGCTTAGGCTGAACCGGGACTCATCAGTGAACAATTTGAAATTAACTGATTGCAGCAAAATAACACTAAGAAATTCGCCGAGGTGTGCTAGCGAACGAAATGCATCTTAACTTACACGCGCTTATAAAGCCTGTTTCTCTACTGGCTCCGCCTACACACGCGCGTGTACGCTTACGTATTTGCATTTTTGTCTAGAAGCAGTGGCTTTACATTCAGTTAGTTCTTTTCATGAAATTCGATAAAATATGCAAATTTTCTTAATTTATTTCACCAGTGTAGCTGGTATAGATTACAAGGAGACGTTTTCATCAGTCCTCCAATATGAAACCTTAAGAATTCTTATCACCCCTGAAACATTGAACAATTGCTCAATTGTTGCTGCATTTTTGCAAGGCCATTTGGAAGAGACCTCTACAAGGAAACTCCTTAAGGCCTTGAGGAAGCCTCCAAAGAAACGGGATTATCATTACCATCTGGAGATGTAGTTTGTTCCCTTCTCAAGGTCATATATGGATTGAAACAGTCTGGTAGCACTTAGTACAACACACAAGCTAGACACCAACTTGAAAAACATTGGTTTGACATGTGCCAACTTTGACTTGTGCATACTATAAAAGTAATTCTCAAGGCACATTGCATACGTAGACGATCTTCTAATCTTCTCCAGCTCTCTTCAACTGAAGAATTGGATCAAGGAAGAGCTCTCCAAAAAATTCAAAATAAAAGATCTTGGAAAATTGAAGTATTGCTTAAAAATTAAGGTAAAAAAAAGACCTAGAAGCTGGAACAACAACTCTTAATCAGTCAGAATACATTGAAAAAGATTTGCAAAGCCAATGCCAACACCAATTGATTTGAATCAGAAGCTTTGTAAATCAAACATTGATATAAGGAAGATATCGACATCCCCAATCAGCTATCTGCAGCTTGCTCTATGCTGCAAAAAAACACCCAGATATCGCATAAGCAGTTGGACTGCTATGTCAATTCTGTTCCTGCAGAATTGCAAAGAGCATTAGGTAGCTGCAAAACGTACCATGCGTTACCTAAAAAACCCAACAAAACTGACATTAAATAACATGCATGAAGGTAATCGCAAATTTATTGGATACTGTGATGCAGATTATGCTTGTGATCCTGACAAGAAGTACATGCCAGCGTCTCAATCAAGATCAACTGTGACAATAAAGGAGCAACTGACTTGACTAAAATGTTGCTAAAATGTTATTCAGGCTGTCTCCGACTCTAGCTAACTCCTCTGATTTCTAACAATCCACTGGATCTACTCAATGATTCACATCTCCTATTACTACTTATGGTTCTGTTGTCTGATGGTCCAGAGCAAGATACATTATGGTTAAATCAGACTTGGCTAAACTATAAAGAATGGTTTGCATGACTATCTCTGGCTGTATGAAAACCACTCCTACTAAAGCACTCAAACGTTTACTCGGGATGTATCCTCTACACATGTGTATAGAGGCTCAAGCAATCACCAGTATGAAAAGATTCAAGAATTTGGGTCATTGGAAAAAGTACTCACAGTACTTGTCATGGGGGTGGTTTTGATGTAAATGTCACGAAGCACCCATATCTCAACTTGAGTGATGGCATGCTTTTCAAATTTGCATTTAATAAGCCTTATATGGTTCAATTTCCTTCTAGGGAAGACTAGGGCATTGCTCCTACTCTTATTTGGCATACTGACGGCTTTACGCTTGGAAACAGTACTGGAGCTGGAGTATGCTGTCCTGGAGATGGTACAGTTATCATATCCTTTAGGTGGCTACACTACTGTTTTTCAGGCTGAAATCTTTGCAATTCTCATGTGTTATAAAATTTGCATAGACAAAGGTTTTAGAAGATGCATTGTTATATTTTCTGATGGTCAGGCTGCGCTAATGGCTCCTTAGAAATCTGAAATCACTTCTCATGTGGTCTGGGAGTGTTACACTGCACTCAGTAATTTATCTAACAACTGAGTCGAGCTTTGCTGGGTACCACATCATTCAGGCATCTCAGGTAATGAATTGGATGACAAGCTGACTAGAAGGAGTTCTGGGACTCCGTTCAATGGTCCTGAGCAAGCTTTGGACATTTCACAGGAATTGATCAGAAATACTGTTTTCAACTTATTCAAGAGAAAACAGTACCAAGATTGGCTAAACATTGATGGTCAATGACAGGCAAAAGAGATAAATTGTGACTGCCCTAGTTTTAGGCAGAAGGAGCTGATGAAGCTCAGCAAAAATAGTATTCGTAGAGCTGTTGGTCTACTTACCGGCCGCTGTACTATTAAAAGGCATTTTAATGTCATAGGAATTAATAGTGACTCATCCTGTAGAGGTTGTTTCTTTAAGGAAGAAACAACTATTCACTTTCTTTGTGAATATGAAATGTACTCTGCACTCAGGTTTGAGCACTTGGATCGTCATTTGATTGAACCATGGGAACTTCAAGTCATTCCTATTAGATCTCTGCTGAACTTTGTGTCAGCTAGAGATCTCTATTAAAGACTTCAATTTTTTGGGGGTAGTACAATAGATCTCTGGTCACAGTGCTAGGCTCTGTGGAACCACCCGCCTCCATGTCTTAAGAAAAACCTCTCTATAACAGTATTTTTTGAGAATATTTCAAATCTGCTTTAACGATGTATTTTATATTTTGCCTAAAATGACCTTCAATACATTTTTAAATTCCTCCCCAGTTTTTTTTATTTCGAGGGTGATCAACAATTTAAATAATGTCAGTGTGCAGTTTTTAGAAACTATTCAACTGTTAGGTTTTTTATTCTAATAAACAAATAATTTTTCATGTTTTTCTTTTACATCTCAAGTGGAGTCATGTGTTTTGCACTATCTACCCTCAGAAAGTGTTAATGAAGTTGCTGTGAAGCTACTTACCCTGTAGTACACATATGTTTTGCAGAGTATAAATACTTAAAATGCATTTTAGAGAGGTTAACAACACATATTCAGAAGAGATACCAATAACATAAATTTGGTGGCACCTGATGATAATGTTATGATGTCAACGTAATGATAAGCTCAATACAATGATATTCTTTCTTGGTCCACACAGTATCGTTACACTGAGGTTTCACTGCAATCAAGTATGATAATTGAGTTCTTAATTACCAAAAGCTTTCCTGCAAAAAAAAAAAAAGACTGCAGTCTCAAAATTAACCACTCGATGAAAGCATACCTGGTGAAGACTTTTCCAGTTTTTACCATATATTTGTTGTCTTCTAAAGTCTGGTATTCAGTTCTGCCACTAAAATATAATAATAATTTTAAATGATATCAGAATTCTTTTCAATCATTAATTCAAACATCTAAGTGATGACATTGCTGTTAAATTTATAAAATCACCCATCTTTTTCTGGCTATGATAAAACAATCGGATGAAGGGATAATACCAATTTAACTACGAGAGAGAATTTAGAGTTTTATTTATTTTTTAATGTATTTTATACATATGATGATTTTTCTATCACCAGATATCAAGATACCAGGTGTACAAGTATGAAATGCGGATTTTTTTTTTTAAAAAACAAGTTAAAGTCGGAAGAATGATAAAAAGTGCTTTATTCAAAGTATGCTCTATTGCTTGTTATACATTTCCCCCATCTTTCCTGAAATTTGTGAATACCACGCCAGTAAAAATCTTCCCCTTTTGCTGCGAACCATTCATCGAGCTATTTTTTCACATCTTTGTACGAACCAAAGCGTTGCTCAGAAAGTGCGTGACCCATCAATGCAAACAAGTGGTAATCGGAAGGAGCCAAGTCTGGTGAGTAAGCCGCATAGGGTAGAACTTCCAATGTGCCGCGAAATGCTTTTGCTGTATGTGATGGAGCATTGCACATTGACCATTGACAAGGAGCATTTTACGTTGTCATGGGGCATTGTGATTGGAAACAGCTTGTTGACTAACGCCCAATTGCTCTGCGAGTTGTTTTTGTGTCTGTGTATCATCATCTTCGTCCAACAATGCTTCTAATTCCAAATCTTTTTTTTTTGGTGATTTTCCATGTTCCTTGTCTGCAACATCGAAGTCGCCACTTTTGAAAAACCGAAACCATCATTCACACGTATCTTGCGATGGAGCATGTTCACCATAAGCTTCTCGAAGTAATCGGTATGATTCAGCAGCAGTTTTCTTCAAATGAAAACAAAAAAATTAATGCTGTCCGCAAATGCTCTTTGTTCAGTATAACTTTTGACATATTGAACACAACAATACAACATTATGCACAAACTTTTCCAATTTATCACTCGTGCGCATATGACACTTGTTGATGACACAACAAAATGGCGCAGTGTCAAATCTTTATAGCACAAACTGCATTGGTGCACCATCTGTTTTCTGAAATCCGCATTTCATACTTGTACACCTGGTAATAATGAACAAAATATAAATTATCAAGTAGTTACAAAGCATTGTAAGAAATCTGTCTTATTTTAATATGAAAATTCTTACTAAGTGTCTGTGGCCTTATACCACATAACGTGATTTGTTTTGTTTACGAGTTGATAAAGGAAGGTGAGGGAAAAACTATCTTCGGCAAAAGGACAGAGCACGAGTTGGAATATGGCTTCCGCCCAGGAAGATTGTTTTGTGAGATGTGCAGTGAAATAAAGATGTTTCATTGAGTTGCTCTGATTATCTTGCGAAATAGTTAAAGATCTCATCAATATTTAGTGACTAGAAGTTTTCTACCACTGAGCAGGGAAGGACTTGCACTATAAAAATGGGATCCACCATCATGGCCTGAATGCAAGGAAGAATGAAGGCAACATTCGATTTTGCCAGTAAGCTTCCTGAAAGTGCCAAGAATCAGAATGAGTTACCTAGCCAAAGGTAAGAAATGTGATTTGATCTTACTCGCTCTAGAGTTAAGAGAGGAAGTTCTGAGTGATTCGTATGTAGTTGATCTGAAAAATATTATCCTCCAGTTATTATTATAATAAAAATATTATTATTATAAAATCCTCCAGTTGTAAAGAAGAGTGTGTGAAAAAAAGCCCTGCTGTCTACTTTTATCAGAGAAATAGAGAAAGAAGAAAAAGCAGGTGAGGCTTGCTGAAGAGAGCAAGCATGAATCGCTCTAGTTTTTGTGAACTAGAAAAGATGCAGTCACAACTGTTTCAAAGACTATTAACTGGCAGTAAATCCATCAGTTGCTCACACCAATCAGCTGAAGTTTGACTTGAAGAGGTTGATCCTGAATTTCAACCCAGTGAAGATGACATGTCATTGTTTTTGAAGTTGTTTGAAAGACAGCTAAAATTTCAGAAAATGAGAAGATGAACTGGGTTGACTATTTGCTTGGAGTTCTGCTGAATGAAGTTACTAAACTCACTGAGCAAGAGTCTGAGGATAAAACCCCTGATTACGACTACATCCTGTGAGAATTAAGTTGTCACAACTGGAATAGAAAATGATGAATGTTGTTAAAAACCCCGATGAATGTTGTATTATCACTTTATTTAAATCAAAAAAAACATCACATACACAAACATACACAGAGCATATACATTGCTTGTCAGTTCCCCTTCCCATCCGGACGGCTTTGACTGCCCAATTCTTTGGCTGGTGGTGATGATTATTACAAATCTCCCCCTCTTTTTTTTCATAGGTTGAGCCTATTAGGGGGATGAACAATCCTCCCACTTCTAGTGACATAAGGTGTCCTGACTGCTGAGTTGTCACTCAAATTCGATGGAGTTGCTGCAGGAAAGTGTTCTTGCCGCTGTGGTGGTCGAGTGGTTATAGTGACGGACTCGCGATGCGAGAATCCGGGTTCGAACCCCATAGTGGTGGTCGGCTGAAGTTGGTTTTCTGTGGTTCCCAACTTCAAGGCGCAAATGCGAGCCGATCTCCCCGTTAAAAAGTCTCGCCACAGAGAGCAACAGTCCTACAACGAAAAATCATTCAATCATAACACTTCACTCATAGTTTGAAAAACTGGTGGCAGATGGCAGCACTACACATAACAAGCATTACAGAGAAACAAAAAAAAAAATTTCACGTCAGGTTTCACTACACGTACACGCACATTCAAGCATGTAGCGATTCGTTGGGGGTTCCGCGGGGGATTGTGGGCGGGGTGCATGTGTGGTGTAGCAGTAGTAGGTAGGGTAAAAAAGGGGCTCGGGATCCATGATGTTCTTAAGTCAGCCACCTCGTTGGGCAATTTGCCTGTTGTGGTGTTGTATTTGTATTGTATTGTAATGAAGGAAAGTCCAATTCTTCTTTCTCTGGGTGGAAATTTGGTGATGGGATTAGATGTCTCCTAAAAAATTTCTTCCATAGATGTTATTTCCCGACTTAGTCAGATAAGATCTTGGGAATGAAGTCTTTTTTAGTACTACATCAGTAGCTTTTCTGTCAGTTATCCATACTTCTTCTCCTTCCTGTAATTTCTTGAGGTCTCTCACCCCATGTCTTTGGTTGTAGTTTTGGCACTGTCTTTCAACTCTCCTTTCTTCCTTGACCTCAATGGTTTTTCTATCCACTGCTTGTGGTTGCAATTGACCTTTAGCTATTGGCAAAGTTGTTTTAATCCTTCTACCCATGAACAACTCTTCTGGACTGAATCCGTTTTCTAGGGGAGTTGCTCGATATGCCATCAAAGCAATGTATGGATCTTCCGACTTCTTAATCAGCATTTTAACTGTTTTAACTGCTGACTCAACCAGTCCATTACTTTGAGGAAACTTTGGGCTACTAGAAATGTGTGTGAATCCATACCTTTTATAGAAAATGTCTGAAATTCCAATGTTCGCACTGGATCAAACTGAGACCCATTGTCTGACCGAACAATATCTGGAATGCCATGTCGAGAGAATATAGACTTGCAATGGTTTATGATTTCAGCAGCTGTCAGTCTATCAAGTTTTACAATTTCAGGAAAATGAGAATAGTAGTCAGCTAAAAGAAGATACCATGAATTCTTGTACTTGAACAAGTCCATACCAATCATCTCCCATGGTCTCTCAGAAAATGGTGTTGGAATGAGAGGTTGGTGCTTGTTTTCAGATTCTTAAATACAAGCTGTGCAATTTTTTACCTTTTCTTCTATTTCTTTACTTATTCCAGGCCGATAGACCGAACATCTGGCTCTAGCTCTGCATTTTGTAATTCCAAGATGACCTTCGTGAATCTGATTTAGAACTTCCCTTTGATGTGATTGAGGAATGATGATTTTACAGCCTCTCATCACTATCCCATCTTGAATGGAAATTTCATAACGATGTTGCCAGAAAGGTAGACAAAGGGAATCGACATCTTTCTTTGCAGGCCATCCTGTCATTGTATATGATGAAAGTTTCTGACAAACTTCGAAACTTCGTCAGCAAGTTGTGCTTCTTTCAGTTCTTTCAGTCTTTTTGATTAAGCTGGTAGAGTCTCTTTAACCATTTGAACATATGCATCTATTTCGTCTTCCAATTCATTTGTCTTGTTTGGATACACTTGAGGACTCCTGGATAAAGCATCTGCTGCATACAGTTCCTTTCCTGGAATGTGAACTATGTCATAAGAGTATCGCATCATCCTCAATTTGATCCTTTGTAGCCTTGGTGACAAGTTGTCCAAATGTTTTCTGGAGAAGAAAGGAATCAGAGGTTTATGATCACTCTTTATCTTGAAATGAGTTCCTGTTAGATAATCCTTAAATTTCTCCCAACCCCATGCAATAGCTAAGGCTTGGCTTCCTTTTCGATTTAGGCGTATCGAGTCTCGGCTGTGGTTAAAGTTCTGGAACCATAGACAATAACACAAATCTGACCGCTATCTCGCTTTTGGCGTAAGGTGGCTCCCAAGCCATATGAAGATGCATCGACAGTAACTATGGATTCCTGGTTGGGATTGAAGATTTTCAAAAATGGATCAGATGAAAATATCTCCTTCTATTTCAGAAAGGCATTTTGTTCTGAGGTATATCCCAGATAAAATCTATTTTGTTACTGAGAAGCATAGTTAGAGGAGAAAGCACTTCTGCATAATTTGGAACAAAACGAGCCAAGTAATTCGCCATGCCCAACATCTGTTTTAGTTCCTTCTTATTTGTTGGTGACTTATACTCCTTGATAGCAATGATTTGCTCATCATCTGGGTGAATTCCTTGGCTATTAATGATGTGACCAAGAAATTTAATTTTGCTCGTTAAGAAGATACATTTTTCTTTGTTCAAAGTCAAATGAACATCCTTCAGTTTCTGACAAACTTCTCTCAATCTCATATCATGCTCTTCTTGAGTAGACCTCCACATGGGGGGGCGGGGGGAGCTGACAGGGCTCCAGCCCTGGGGTCCGGGAGTCAGGGGGGCCCGTGGAAAGAACTTTTTGATTTTTTTCTTTCAGATATATCCCATAGGAAAATAGACAGGTCTCTTAAATATCAATCATATCAATTTGTACTCGTATGGACGGATATCTTGAACTACGTACCATAGATCTCATTGACATTTTTTTAAACTATACACATATACAAGTAAACGAAAAAAAAAGAAAAAAAAAATGGAAACGAAGAAAAGAACATTGTACAAGGACCCCCCCCCCCTGGCTCTCATGGCAGTCGTTCTAGAAAGGAAGAAAAGACATTGTGATAGTCATGGTTACTGAGACGTCAAGGACACCAGCATTTTATGTGTCCTCAGGGCTATAGCCAATAGAATAATCCTCTTATCTAGTCGGCAAGCGTGTGTAGGGACCTACAGGGCTACCGCGCGACCCCTGCTGTTTCAGTTCGTAGAAAGCCATAATGTCTTGATAGAATGAAAATTGGAGTAAACAGACGTCGTATTCCACAGTGAAATTGCCTCTGGGTGCCGATAAATAAAGCGCATGAAACCCCTCCCCCCCCAACATCCTCGAACAGGGGCCCGTAGGCTGCGATCTTCAGCGGACACCCCCTCTATAGTGAATTAATAGTGTGGAAAAAAGACAAAAAATTACAAGAATGGTCCAGGCCCCAGGCCTGAAGCTCCGCCAGCCCCACTCTCGTGGGCGGGTTACGATACTGAGACAGCTTTGCTGCAAGCTTTTGTATACAGTGGATCCCGCATTACTTTTTCCTCCTTGGGTCCAACGACTCTCTGGTGCCAACTCTTATTACTGATACTCATCCAGATTTCTCATTCAAAGCGTTTTCCCGCTAAAAGTATTGCACGAAATGGCTGTAATGACGTGTGTACTGAATAACGTGATTTCGCTCACGGCCCCTCTAGTAACCCCCTCCCTCTCCCAGTCCGAACAGTAAAAAAAGGCTACATTCCGCATCAGCCTTTTTTATTCTATGTACTGTCTTGAGGACACATCTCCCCTCAAAACTTCTATTCACAGACGATATTGTTGAACAGAAAAATATTTACGGTTAGCGTCTGCAAAAATACAGTTGTTCGAAATCTTCTAGTAAAATAGTTGAATGAGTTTGCGTACATAAAGGATTAATTTTTTCCCCACGTGGATGAACCCTACGGTTCTAGCCCAAAAAAACGGTAAGCAAAACTAAAAATTTGAATTTTTGTTAAATTTTTATTTTGAGCATTAAGAGTTAACTATAATGAATCTATGTCAGAAGAGTTTGGCCCTGCATCGAGGCTAGTTGCGATGTTTGTTGAATTGTGTTTCATAAAGTTTAAAAACGATTATTTTTAATAGGGCATATCTACAAATTACAGAGTAACCTCGAAAATAGATACACATGCACTGTAAGTTCTTTCGATCATTTCCTGTAGAACTTTCTTTCGATGTGGTGCTTTGCTTGCTGACAGGACCGTCTTAAGAGCATCATGGGCCTCCGGGCCAATTGATTTTTCTGAGGCCCAACCTAGAGAATTCTCGAAAATTTTAATTACTTCCCATTATTGTGAGCCCCCCCCTCTTCTCTTGAGGCTCCCGGGCCGTGCGCAGCTGGGTCCATGCGTTCAGATGGCGCTGCATGCTGACTGTCAAATTCGTTGTTCGTAATGTCGGAAAAACAAAAAACGCTTTCTCTAAAAAAACTGCAAATTTTGGAAGAATTCAACAAGAATTTTAAATTGATAACGAAAGTTCATCTTACAAACAAGCTCGTCATTTGGGGGGGGGGGGGCCCGGCTTTTGAAAATACACTAAAAATGGTATATATATATATATACATTGAGTACATGTGTTTTGACCCCCCCCCCTCCCCTGGATAAAGTTGAAATGACCGCCGTGCTTGCAAACCAGTTGAATATGTTAGAATAAAGTAGAGAAACAACCAAAGAATTTTTTCCTTCCTTAAAAAATTAACATCTCAAATAATAAATATCTTCACAACATCCAGTCTTCCGTATATCTTGTATTAACAAGTGGAGAGCGACATTCACGTCATATATATAGCCATCTGGTGGCTCGTCGTCCATGAGCTATTAGCTGATCGGTTGCACCGTCCATTGCACGGTTCCGTTCGGCATATATACGCTCTAGTGAAGGAAAATCTCTATCTCCTCTGTAGCTTAGTGGTCAGAGCACTCGTCCGGCAATCGAGGGACCCGGGTTCGACTCCCGGTAGAGGCAGAGATGAGGTTTTTTCCTTCCTTAAAAAATTAACATCTGAAATAATAAATATCTTCACAACATCCAGTCTTCCGTATATCTTGTATAAATATTTAAATTATTTCAGTTCAATTTTTCAGGCCGGTGCTTTAACCAAGGCCAATGAAAATAGTTTTCAGTATTATTACTTCAACTCTTTAATTCACTAAATTTATTTATTCTTTTTGCACGCCTGTAGTGAATCGCCTGGCATAACGGAATCGCTTCGTTTTATCAAAAAAATCATTGCATGGAATAACTTCACGTTAAAGCAGGGCGTCTCAAACTTTTTTCACTTGAGGCACCCTTTCCCCCTATTCAATGCTTATCCGCGAGCTCCACCGGCTGTCCAGAGCTGTTTAACAAAGAATATTTTCGAAAACCTCACACCATGACAAAGATTGGAGGCGCACAGTTTGAGAACCCGTGCGTTATAGGAATAATCATTGATGTTCCAAATTGAAGTTAAACGTTTGGATAGAAATTTTGTTTTGTGTAAAACACGTTTCAAACTGGTTCGTCATGTGTAAAGATTATACAGTAGTTTCATTTGGTGTAGTATGAGTATACTTGCTTGCTTTGTAAACCTACGACACTATAGAGATGCGGTGGATATCTTATCTGAGAGAAAAAATTTGATACTGTGCATATATATCTATGTATATAATTGATTTTCTGTCTGTGTGTATGTTCTCTATACAAATCCCCAATTTTAGATCGATCGTCGCCAAGGATCGATCAGGTCATCGATCGGACCAGGATCGAACGATAGGCTACTTTAAAAGTTCGCCAGAGAAGGGCAGATACCCGAAATAGACGAAAAATCGTCGGGCAACAATGGTTTCGGGGCCTCAACAATCACTTTTTGAATGTTTACTTTGGTTACCGTGGTTCCTTAGTAATGCGTTTCACACGTGCTTTTACAATGGCTCGTCACTTCTTTAATCCTGCCAGTATTATATATTTATTCCTTTGTAATGGTTTGTCACTTTTCCAATCCTCCCAATAAAAGAAGAAAACACGGGCAGCGCCGGGTATTGTAGCTAATATTATGCATGATAAAATTGCAGTGAAATCTCGATATAACGATATTCTGCGGAAGAAGAAAAATACCATAATAGAGGTATTATCGTTAATCGAGAGACATTGACAATGAACTCTAGCCATCAGGGCTGCAAAATGCTTGATCAGCTGAGGTAAGCACATATTTTGACATTCCCCCCCCCCCCCTGTAATTTCGAAGAAGAGGCTATAAAAAGTGAATTTTACGCACTCTTCTGGTCCTGGGCAAAATACCTGCTTGTCCTCCCCACCCGAGTTGCGGCCCTGCCGACCATGGATCACGATCACCATTGGCGTATGCAAAGGGGGTTTAGGGTTCTAACCCCCCCCCCCCAGAGCCGAGATTATAGGGAAAATTATTATAAAATTATTGCAGGAAAAAAGAACGTAACTCCCCATCCTCGTGAAAATAGCAATACGCCTATGGCAATCACAAGTTTCTATGGGAAAACCATATCACCATCACCTAACCAATTTGTTCTCTTAACTGGCCCATAGGGGAGCTCTATTGTATTGTGTAAAATCATATATAAATCACATAATCATATCTCGAAATGTGATAATATTTATCTCACACACACAATTTTATTATTTAATTCAAATATACAGTGAAACCTCGATATAACAATATTCTACGGACCAAAAAAAAAATATTGTGGTAGAGGGATTAAAGAGAACATTATCCTCACGTGTGATCAAATTTATGTCATTTTAATTTTTTCTATATCGGCATTGTTAATATCATCGTAAAATGTGCTTTTATATATTTATTCGTTACAAAAAATTGTAATTGATTAGTTTATTTATAAAATTCACTTAGATGTGTATTGTCCCTGTACAATACACGTTGGGGGTTCCGCGGGGAACCCCCAACGAATCGGTACATGCGGGAATGTGCGTGTACGTGTAGTGAATCCTGACGTGAAGTTTTTTTTGTTTCTCTGTAGTGCTTGTTATGTGTAGTGCTGCCATCTGCCACCAGTTTTTCTAACTATGAGTGAAGTGTTATGATTGAATGATTTATCGTTGTAGGACTGTTGCTCTCTGTGGCGAGACTTTTTAACGGAGAGATCAGCTCGCATTTGCGCCTTGAAGTTAAGAACCACAGAAAACCAACTTCAGCCGACCACCACTGTGGGGTTCGAACCCGGATTCTTGCATCGCGAGTCCGTCACTATAACCACTCGACCACCACAGTGGCAAAAAATTTTTTAACATTGCCCGGCTTAATGTTAAACTCTCAGTACAACAACATCATCTTCTATGATGAATGCCTCTATAACTCAATATTTTTAGGAGAATTTTGAAATCGCTATAACAATATTTTTTATATTTTGTTCAAAATCATTTTGAATTTAATTTTAACTTCGCCACTTGTTCTCTTTCTTTTGAAGACGTCTGATGACATCAATATTTTGCACTAAATGATCACCGAAAGCTAACGTTATTTGTATTGCTGCACTATGTGTACTACACAAAAGCAGTATGCGGTAAGCTTCTTCAAAAAGTTCAGGAAACTCTTTTTTCGGATCTATTGCAGTAATCCATTGAACAGCACTGATATTGGATCCTAAACCAAAGGATATCAAAGCTGGTTTCCCAAGAAGACAGTTTTTTAAGCTTTGATCGATGACATAGATTTCTTCTGTGCATTTCTTGTTCACATAGCTCAGAAATGCTTCGAACATGCCCAGCACTTTTAACGGAGTGTTATCTGGACCACAGAGAGTTCTATCAGCTGGTTTCAAATTCAATTTCTGAATCATCTTGTGATACAAAGTTGTAGGTATTACTGTATGATCTGCTCCGCTATCACTAGTCGAAATTTCAATTTCTTATTCATAATATTGACAAAAACTGTCCAATCCTGGTTTGTGTTGTCTTGAATATGACCCAAGAATGAAATTTTTGAATGCTGGTTTGGTTTCTTTGCTAAACACAAACATTTCCAAAATGTCCCAATTTCAAACATTTAAAACATTTGGCATCTCTAGCTGGACATAATCTTTTCTCATTTTTCTGCCTGCCACACCATGTTGTCTGCACACCATGCATGTCTCCAAATGTCGGGAATCTGAAAAGTTCTTGCTCTTTGGCTTATTTTTCACACCAGACTTTTGATATTGAAAGTGATCAGATTTTCTTGAAGACATTGCATGTATAGGAACAACGGTTTCTGTTTCATTGAGCTTATGTTGTAGCTGCTTGATTGATTCACTAAGCCTAACTTGTTCTACCGCTTTTGTTAGTGTAAGTTCGGCATCCAGTTGCAACCTTTCACTCAGAGGTTTATCTCGCATACCAACAACAATACGATCACGTATGAGTTGATCATGCAATTCTACATAATCAAAATGTTCAGTAAGGCTGTATAAAGCAGTCAGTGGCGGATTACCGCACAGGCGCATGAGGCGCGCGCCTGGGGCCTCGGCAGAGCGGGGGGCCTCCAAATAGTTGTGTGCTTCATCCTACATATGAATTTACATGCGCATCAACAAATCTCTTGAACTAAGTACAGTAT
This sequence comes from Pholcus phalangioides, assembly GCF_987345545.1. Taxonomy (NCBI): domain Eukaryota; kingdom Metazoa; phylum Arthropoda; class Arachnida; order Araneae; family Pholcidae; genus Pholcus; species Pholcus phalangioides. Next base: position 24,790,302 of record NW_028301596.1, on the reverse strand, counting down.
CTGCTCTACCTTTTTTTTTTTTTTAACCGCAATTTTTTTTTTTTTTTAATGTATACTGTACGTATAAGAGTTATGGAAGAAAAACGGGAACTGAAAGAAAAGAACAATTTACAAGACGCAGCTCTCAAGGGCCAGTTCTTCCCCGACAAAGAAAGAAGAGACATTGTAAAGCGATCATTCAGGGAGGGTCATTTTCAAACAGTATTTCCCTAAGGGCGGAGGAGGGGTGAGAACAGCAGGTCCTAATGTCTGTCCGAAATGAAAATTGGAGTGAAGGCATAAACAGATGTCTCATTCCACAGTATTAAATGCTTTTATAGGCGCCAATAATACGACAGCTTTGGTGTAAGCTTTTGTATACAGTATAATGGATGACAAGATGGCTATCGGCAAGCGGCGACATCGACAGGAAGAGACACTCGTACTAATTAAAATGAATGTAGTAGAGCTCTTATTGTGATTTTGTCTCCCACTTGTTTGAATGAAATACTATAAGCTGGTTCAAACAACATATACATTTGCAATCTATGACTGGAACCATACGACCATATGACAAAAAAAAAGTGGGGTTTGAAATGAATGCTGAATGACATGCATTCTGAATCACGTGATTTTTCTGTTTCTCTTTTAACACTCCCTCCCCGGCTGAAAAAAATCAAGGGGGTTTCTTTTCCTTCTTTCTAAAAAAAAGAGCTACATTTTTGGATTGGTCAAGGAGGCTTGGGTAGACAACATCTTTGTGTCAGACCGAAAAGTGTTTATTGTTAATGTAATTGTAATGTGTGTTATTGTAATGAAAAAAATTTCCATGCCGATCCTCAAGATTTCCTTTAGGATATAGATTGCAGAGTCTTCAAAAATAACGGTAAGCAAAACTAAAAATATATAAATTATCTGATAAATTTTTATTTGAGCATTTCAACTACAGTAGTCTCTCGAGAATTCGATCGTGCTCTAATCCAGCACGTTCAGTAGTCCAGGATATTTAGGTGGTGTGGTGTCACTTTTCTCCTGATGCCCTAACCCCTTAACACGTTCTAATATTTCTTAATTGCTGATCAAGTCCTGACTATGTCTTTGCACGAAATTTCATATATTATTTCAATGGGTTTCTTCAAAGTTAATCCAGCAATTTCGGTAAAATCTGGCACACCGTGGTCTAATACGTACCGGATTAGCGAGAGTCTACTGCAGGGGTCTTCAACCTTTGAGGCATAGCAGGCCATATTGAAACATTTTATAAAGTACGCGGGCCACAATGTTATACTGTGGCATTTTTCGTTATTAAACGAAACGGGGGGGGGCATAATATAGAAGATTTTTATTCACTCTGAATACAAATAATACAAAGGCAAAGGCCACAACAGGCAGAGTGCCCAACGAGGTGGCTGAAAGAGAAAATAATAATAATATAATAATAGTAAAAATAAAATAGAATAAACAAATAAAAAATAATAATTTCTAAAAAAAATTTTTTAAATAATTTCTTTCATTGACAATAATTTTAATTCATTCTGAACTAATTTCTTCCATTAAAAATATAATTCTTATATTTACTCTGATATAATTTCTTCCCTCTATTGAAGAAATGTTTTTCTATTAAATATTATCAGTATCTTTATATCAAATCAAATATATTATATTTGAGATATTATCAAATCTTTATTAATCAGTAATATTAAATTACTAAAACTATGACGGATCTCCATTTTTGCCGTGTGGCTGAAGGCACCAGGGCGGACATCTTAGATTACTAAAAATATGATGCAGAATTTTACTGTGACTTTTTTTTTTAATGGGAGTGTGATTATTTTTGATCTAGTACCAGAGAATATCATTATATTTCCTTATCTTATTTTTGTGTTTATGGTTTTGGTGATGCAAAAATAAAAAAAAAGTTATGATTTTCATAATATTGTTCATTTTAGTGAACCATCTCGTTCTTATTAGGGCCAAAAGGGTGCAGTGGTGGATAAACGCAAATTTGTGGGGGGGGGGGGGCGGTGGTTGTGACAATGTGTTCAATTTTTCAGGACGGTTCTGATTTTTTTTGGAAAAAATTCTGAATTTCCCCCCTTTTTTAAGCAAATTTATTTTCTTGGTTTGTTACTCAGTCAAAAACGTAGAAAACATTTTTTTTTCCATTTAATTTTTCTGCTCTCGGGGGGGAAGGGGGGGGGGGTTGACAGTCCCTACCTTTAATCCGCCCCTGATAGGGGGGCCTCCAGATCAGGTTGCGCCTGGGGCCTCCCAAAATCATGATCCGCCACTGAAAGCAGTAATGAAGTTGTTTACTGATTCTCCTTCTTGCTGCACATGTTTGTTGAACTGTGCTCGTTCAAAAATTGTGTTCTTTTTAACAATGAATCACTAAACTTCTTCACAACAAATTCATAGTTTCCCTTTTCAGTGTCAGCCAACTTGAAAGAAGTGTAAATGTCCTTGGCTTGTTCACCCATAATATAAATCAGCAAGTTTACCTGCTCTTCTCCCGTCTTGGTGGAGAGCCCAGAAGCTATACGGAACCTCTGGAAGCGAGTTATCCATCTTGACCAGTTTGCAGGTGTTGAAAATGTAAAATTATCCGACTGGCTCATCTGTATTACTGGAATGGCAAAAGGAAAGTGCTCTGGATCAGCCATGTTTGCTTTTCAGAGCAAGTTCCGTGCAAGTACTGATTTTCATCTACTTGATGTGTATTAGAACATTTTCTTTTCTCTGCTGCTACTTTGTTATGGCCTTTTACCGCTGCCACCATGTTGTATTATCACTTTATTTAAATCAAGAAAAACACCACATATACAAACACACACAGAGCATATACATTACTTATCAGTTCCCTTTCTCATCCGGATGGCTTTGACTACCCAATTCTTTGGCTGGTGATGATGACACAATGAACATCATGAGCAAACACAACTAGAGTTGAAAATTAGAACTTAAATTTAATTCAGATAGAATGTTTAAGAATTCGATTCAGAATATTTTACAAATATTCTGAGTTATTACCAAGTCATTGGTCCACATCTCCATTCACCGGGAGTAAGTCCATCTCATAGCTGGATACTAAAGACAACTCGTCTGTTCTTTTACCTCGGCAGGCTTTACATGATGAGAAGTGGCCTAATAAGAGTTCAGGGACATGGAGAATTTATAGAGACATTCCAAGCTATGGCACCTTAACTCCCCAAAGGGAGTTAACCAACAAGTGACGGAGTACGACTGGATATGAGTGAAATGAGAATACAAGTTAGTAGAGATGACACTATCACTGCCATTTCTACTGAAGCGGCGACCATTCACCATCGACCGCATCGCCGATTTGCGTACATTTCAGATTTTCCCCATCAGCGGAATCGCGATGCAGCGGCAGTAGGAATGACGTCATTTCACCAGTCAGTTGAGAACCTTGGGAGCAATGTTTACCGATTGCTCCGGATCGACGACAACCCTGGACAGGCACCAATCACCTGACTTGCGATATTTGGGTGAGATAACCAATTAACAAAATTTTAAAGCACTTATTTTAAATGAGGTGGTTCCTCTCCACTCATCACAGGTTCGTACCATTACAATCCGAGATGCTCTTACATCGTTTTAAGCTCAAGGTTGGAAGGGTTTCAGCAGCTCTTCTCTACTCACAGAAAAGCTCCTGGAAGTACTTGGAAGCACTTTGTGCTCCAAAGGTTGGCTATCAGAATTGAATATTGAAAACTTTGAAAAACTGAAAGATCTGATGATTTTGGATCAGATGAAAAAGACATTTTCTGGATGTTTTGAGTAGATGGAATACTACTGAAGATATCGTGGAGAAACTTGATGCTTATGATAATCTATGATATAAAAAAAAGAGCAAGACCCAGGGTGAGAAGAAGTCCAAGCATCATGGAATCCTGTATGACTAAGAGACTTTTATACTAATTAACGTGCAAATCTGGAATCAGAAAATGCAGGACGTCATCCTGTCTTAAGATGTCATGGTTGTTGAGAACCTGGTGTCATCAAGTCGTGATGCCGAACATACAATCCACAGATATACCAGAACTTAGTTACTACCGCTTGAACTTTTACAGTTTCTCAACTGAGAGACGTCAAAGAAGTTTCATCAAAGTCATGATTTTTAACAAGGGTGTAGGCATTATGAGCTTATTCAGGTGCTACACATTTGGTGGCAGTGGAGAAGCTATCTCCTACAAGAAAAATGGCTTGCTGTTTTTCACCAAAACTCGTTATGAGCATCATTAACAAAGCATCATTATGAGAATGGTTTTCCAGATATATTCATCTGGTAAAGTCCTACTTATGACTATGGACATCAATGTCCAAAGGTAAAGTGATTTCCACCAACATGATGGTGCAATTACTACAGGCCAGAGAAAACCGAACCCTTCTCGGTACTGACTTTCTCAGAGATTCCATCATCTCTGAGAAAGTCCTTGATGTTCAGCAAGAAAAATGGTACTTCTCTGAAGCTCCTGAGTTGAAACATCCATTCATCAAAAACCCATCTGAAAGCAGTGCCCTCTTGGCACTACTTGCTGAGTCATCCTTGTATTGAAGTCAGACGGATAAAGATATACACCTTACTTCTCAACAGTAAGTTGTTGATTCATTCCAGAAAGAGTTCAAAGATGCTTCAAGCCAGAGGAAGTCCCAACACCTTTCACCGAGTCCCAGATCAACATGAGTGGTGGTGGCAGAGTATACTTCATTGAGGTAGCTGCGGAGGAAGATAACAAAAGTGTAATGAATCAGATTCTTACACGACGTTGTGATGAAGGAATGCTTGCTATACCTGTGGTCGACATGGACATCTTGTCCAAAGATGTTTGGATCAGATGTGTTACCAGTGTAGAAATCCTGGCCTTTATTGCCCATAACTGTTCAAACTGATAAGCTTCCCCTACTTGATTCTTAAAGAAAGGAGCCAAGTGCTGTGAGCTGATGAAACCTTGTTGTAGCTGAGATTCCTGCAAAGAGTTCGAGTTCTGACTTGGGAATGACATTTAGATAAAATTATACAAAATGTTGAATCTATCTGGGAAACTGAAGATTACGCAAAAGGGAGGCAATGAGGACTCATCTTAAATCCAGTGAAGTAGTACAGACTCCGAAGTGACTTGACTCAATTACGAGATGCTGAGACCACAGCCGTGGTTACTTGAACCCCAAGAGAGCACTCATCCAAGTAAATTTTAATCCGAGGAGTCCTGAGAACCAGTGTGAATCAAGGACTGAACTTTAACCTGAGTCAAGAGTGTAAGCAGTTGCCCGGAGCTTCTCGTTGTGTCTGGCAGGAACTATTCAGAGAGAAAAATGGCTCTTACTGGCTCCTCGTTGAGATGCTATCAGAGCTAGAGGGGGGAAGAGATTTGTTACTATTTTATTTCAATTTGAACATTCTTACTGTCTGTGGCCTTATACCACATAACATGATTTGTTTTATGAGTTGATAAAGGAAGGTCATATTAAAATGGTAATAGGTGACTTCAATGCTAGAAATGGTGAAAGCTCAGTCAGAAGTCATGATTACGGTGTATGAAACAGAGGAAACATCGAATTTAAGGAAAGCGAACAGTTATGCATCATGAATTCATTTTTTAAGAAGAAACCCCAAAGGAAGTGGATGTGGAGAAGTCCAGACAAGCGAATCTACCACATTCTATATAATAAGCAGCATCTGATCCAAGACTGCAGTGTTCTAGACAAATTCAATACAAAAAGTGATAATCGACTGGTTAGATGTAGAATAACGCTTAACACAAAAATGAAAAGAACAAAACTTAATCAAAAATACAAAAACTGTCATTGATATGACAAATTTTTAATATCAATATAAATTCTAGTTATGTTATATAATACTACTGAAGATGAACAAGGCGTCACAATTTATGAACAGAAAAACAGAAATGTAATCACTACCCTGAAAGAAGCAGCAAAAGAAGTCGCTGGAGAAGAAATCAAGTCAGTGAAGAAAACAACAGAAGAAACAAACTCATGAAAGACTAGAGAGAATTTTAGATGAAGAAGAATGACCCTAAATCAAAAGTGGAATATAAATAACTTTGTAAGACGGTATGAAAGCTGATTACGGAAGATGTCCGGAAGTTTAATTGCAATATTGTGAAGAAAGCACTGGGAGGTAATAGGAGCTTAAAATCAACAAAACGAAAACTGTGTGTTGGGAGAAAAGTTTTTGCACCAAAAAGGAAAGATGGAAATGATATTATTAGTATTGTTGAGAAATTTTATATTAGTCTATAAAGACATGAAGAAAAAGATCAGAATAGAAGAAAGGGAGCAGGAAGAAAAGAAAGTGGAGTAGAATTTGAACAAGTAGCACCTGTGATGAAAGAAGAAGTCCATAAGGCTGTAAAATGCATGAAAAAAAAAAGAAATGTCTAGGTCTGAAGATGGGATTTTAATAAACATTGTTTAGAAGAATGAGAAAAATTTGACAGTATGGTAACCACTTTGTTCACAAATTGTCTCTCAAAATCTGAGGTGCCAGAAGATGAATAACAATGGTTCTTTACAAAAAGGGTTGAAACTGCATATCAATAATTAACAACCAATCAGTCTCCTCTCTATCAGTAATTTACACTGAAGAGCCAAAAAAACTGGTACACCTGCCTAATATCGTGTAGGGTCCCCACGAGCCCGCAGAAGTGCCGCAACTTGATGTGGCATGGACTTGACTAATGTCTGAAGTAGTGCTGGAGGTAATTGACACCATGAATCATGCAGGGCTGTCCATAAATCCGCAGGAGTAAGAGGGGGTGAAGATCTCTTCTGAACAGCACGTTGCAAGGCATCCCAGATATGTTCAATAATGTTCATGCCTGGGGATTTAGGTGGCCAGCGGAAGTGTCTAAACTCAGAAGAGTGTTCCTGGAGCCACTTTGTAGCAATTCTGGACGTGTGGGGTGTAGCATTGTCCTGCTGAAATTGTCCAAGTCCGTCGGAATGCACAATGGACATGAATGGGTGCAGGTGATCAGACAGGATGCTTACGTACCTGTCACCTGTCAGAGTCGTATCTAGACGTATCAGGGGGTCCCATATCACGCCAACTGCACACGCCCCCCATACCATCACAGAGCCTCCACCAGCTTGAACAATCCCCTGTTGACATGTAGGTCCATGGATTCATGAGGTTGTCTCCGTACCCTTACATGTCCATTAGCGCGAAGCAATTGGAACCAAGACTCGTCAGACTAGGCAACGTGTTTCCAGTCCTCAACAGTCCAATGTCGGTGTTGTTGGGTCGTTGTGTCATGCAGTCATCAAGGGTACACAAGTGGGCCTTTGGCTCCAAAAGCCCATATCGATGATGTTTCGGTGAATGGTTTGCACGCTGACACTTTTTGATGGCCCACCATTGAAATCTGCAGCAATTCGCTGAAGGGTTGCACATCTGTCACGTTTAATGATTCTCGTCAGTTGTCGTTGGTCCCATTCTTGCATGATCTTTTTCCGGCCGCAGCGATATCGTAGATTTAATTTTTTACTGGATTCCTGATATTCACGGTACACTTGTGAAATGGTCATACGTGAAAATCCAAATTTCATCGCTACCTCGGAGATGCTATGTCCCATCTCTCGTGCGCCGACTATAACACCACGTTCAAACTCACTTAAATCTCGATAACCTGCCATTGTAGCAGCAGTAACCGATCTAACAACTATGCCAGACACTTCTTGTGTTATATAGGCATTGCTGACTGCAGCGCCGTACTCTGATTGGTTCCATATCTCTTTATTTGCATACGCATGCCTGAACCAGTTTTTTTGGCTCTTCAGTTTATATAATCTTCACCAAAGTGCTAACATATAAGCTTGAATCTACATTGGACGCAGCCTAACTGAAAAAACAAGCATGTTTTTGAAGTGGATTTAATACAATAGATCACATGCAAACAATCACAGAACTCTTAGCGAGGCACAAAGAATATAAATTACCATTGTATATGGCCTTTATTGATTTTGAGAAAGCGCTTGACTGTTTGCACCAGGGTTGCAAAAAACCAGTGTTTTTTGGGCAAAATTGAATTTCTCTTTTCCACAACCTCAAAATATCTCATTTAAACGTGTATGTACATCCTTTATGTGCACATCTTATATTATGTCTAAATATAACTTTTTTGTGCGTGTTAAACTATGTATTTGATTAATAAAATTTACCATACAATAAGGGAATAATTGTTCACACACAGCCAGGGTGGATTTTTTGAGCAAAATGGGAGGAAAATTTAATTTCCTTTTTCCACAACCTCAAAATATTAAACTTAAACATGTATGTATACCCTTTATATGTAGATGTTATATCATGTCTAAATATACATTTTTGGTGTGTGTTAAACTGTGTATTTGATTAATAAAGTGGATCATACAATAAGGGAATAATTGTTCACACATGAACACACCCTCTTCTGCGTAATTGTATCTGAACCTTGAGGTGCAGTCAAAACTGTTGCAAGAAGATTGGTTGTGGTAAAATAAATGAATTTGGATAATGAAAATTCTGAGAAATCAGGATGGTACCTGAATTTTTTTTCTCCAATTTTTTCAAATCCCATAGAAAATGTATCCTGATCTGTCGAAAATAATACTATTAGCTATTTAGCTATGTAACTACAACCATTAAGTAAGCTCTACTAAAATGAGCACTTCTTATTTATGCAGCCTGCTTGTAATGCATTGCTGAGACTAAATCACACAGCTGTCACTTAGTTCATCCTTTGAATTCTTCACCTAAGTGTGCAGTCTTGCGGGGTGAACTTGATAAGTTTTCCAAAAGTTTATTTCTCACTATCCTATTTTCATTGAAGTCATTCGTTTCCATTCATAAATGGTCTTTGAATATTTTGTGTATACAAACAATATCAGGAATCTGGAGAGAGCAGTTCCATAAGACAAAGCAGCGGGCCATGATCTGGTTAAGAGGGGGAGATAGCAATCATTCTGAGGATTCATTACTCTGGAGGTGTTTTCCACTTGTCCAAATCAACCATTTTTGGGCATTTAAAAATACTGAATAAGTTGAATTATCAGTAAGTACAAATGTTACAAACATTATTGTATATTAACATCACTTTATATAATAAAACCTGTAACATATAGCAACAGACCTACAGAATGCCTTCACATTGTAGACTGTTAAAAACAGGCAAATTTTCCGGGTTGGGCTTATATTGTGAGCATCCTGAAAAAATCAAGCTAAGGCTTATTTTTTGGTTAGGTCTTATTCTTAGAGAAGAACTATACTTTTTGTTCTATTTCACTTGAAGAAACGTATTTATCCCCAATGTTCAATTCAAGAATCTCACAAAGTTACTTTCTTTTCTTTATGAGATAGTGTTATTTTTGACTTGATATTTCAATTATGAAAGTCTGATGTGCTTGTATAAGGCTACGGACACACGGGCGTGAAGCGGGAGAGGGGAAAAACTGCTGAAAAATGTACAATAGAGAATTGTACGAGACCAGTCACACACAACACGCGCTCCCCCCAAGGTGCATTCTCAAGGTTGCATGCACAAAAACGAAACGTTCGTGTGTTTTCCGTCAGCTCGGTGGACACACGAGAATTTTATCACGCTGCGGTTCTATTTTTTTATCCCCTCCATTTTTTTTCTTCTTTTCACCAGAAATGGAGCATTTGGATAGCAAGTTGATTATTATAACTAGAGCCCGGATTATATGCAAATGCACTTGCATATTTTGGCCGTTTTTAGCAGTAATACATATAAAGTGCATAAAATGAAAAAAAACCCTGAAAATTCTCTCTTGAGGTAGGATTTAATGAATTAATAGAGATGTTTGCAATTCTGTATTTATTTTCTAAATATCAACCGTTTTATTGTACTGTATTTTCCTGTGTATAATCTGCGGTGTCGCATAAGCCGCAAGCGAAATTTGAAGAAAGAAAATCCACGTATATATATATAATCCGCGGCAGCGTATTATCCACAGGATTTTAAAAAATAAGAATAAAAACTTGTTTCAATAGTCAGTCCATTGATAAGCTAATTAATGGTCGCACTGTAATAAAATCACTATAAATAAGGCTATTGTTTATTTACAAAACAATAGCTGTTCGAAAACAGGTTTGCATCCAGTGGGAAAACTCTCCTGTGTGTCCGTAGCCTAAAACATAAAAAAATAATGCAAAAATGAAAATATTTTTAATGGTTTACTTCTTCACAGAGGATTCAATTTATTTATACAAGTGTGTGTGTGAGGGAGTGAGTGAAAAATTATTTGTATTATGAATAAGCAATAATTTCTATGGATATGCTTATTACATGTTAGGTACATTTATTAAACTAATGCCCATGGTTACATTTTCTATTTGTGGTTTCCTTAACATATTGAATCTTGTATTTAATTCAAATGCTTACATAAAAAAATAGTAGTCCGAAGAATTACAAAAAGCGTGTGAGTTTGTGATTCCAAGAAATTATTTTTTATCATATTTTTGCTCCTAAAAAAATCATTTAAAAGTGCTTCAAAATATATATGTTTTGAACACTGCACTATGCAGAAATTTTTGTAATACATAAACCAACCTCAAATAAAATTTTTACCTGAAAGCAACACATTTGATTTGAAACCAATGTTCCCCTATAAACCCAACCCAGGGGGGGGGGGGGGAGAGAGAGAGAGAGAGAGATGGGTATCTACCAGGAGAGCAAATTTGACAACCCTGACAACCCTGGTCTTCACATATGCTGTTGTTAGAGCTTAGATGAAATTTAGGGGAGAATAGAGAAGACTAACATCAATATCTTAAGAAAATATATGACTAAGCAACTGCACTCCTTTGTTTCGATAAAGGAAAAGCAAAGACTAAACTTGGAAAAAGAGTAAGACAGGGTCGTACTATCTCATCAAAGCTCTTTATCGCTGTTTTAGAAGAAGTATTCAGAAAACTGGATTGGGATGAGAAAGGAATTAAAATAAATGGAGAATTTCTTAACCACATTAAGAAAATATATGACTAAGCAACTGCACTCCTTTGTTTCGATAAAGGAAAAGCAAAGACTAAACTTGGAAAAAGAGTAAGACAGGGTCGTACTATCTCATCAAAGCTCTTTATCGCTGTTTTAGAAGAAGTATTCAGAAAACTGGATTGGGATGAGAAAGGAATTAAAATAAATGGAGAATTTCTTAACCACATTCGCATTTTGCCGATGACATTGTTATTATCAGCAGTAATCCAGATGAACTAGGAGAAATGAACGAGAACTGGAGAAAGCAAGTATTCAGGTGGGTTTGAAAATGAATCGGCAAAGACTGAACTCCTTTGCTTTGAAGATGATCTTACTCAACACAGGGACAGAAGAAGTAGAAAGCTATGTATATGTGGGATAAGAAATTACTATGGACAACAGAATCATTAAATTAACAAAAGAATCAGAATCAAATGAAACACTTTTGCCAAAAAATAATTCTGAAGAGCTACATGTCATTATGCCTGAAAAGAAAAGTGTTTAACCAGTGTGTGCTACCAGCACTGACTTATGGAGCTGAAAAATTAGCACTCACAAGCAAAACAATACAAAGGTTATAGACAACATAAAGGAGCATGGAAAGATATATGTTAAGTATCACAAGGGGAGACAGAAAATGAATCACTTGAATGAGAAGGCACACAAAGGCATATGATATCATGGAAAAAATTTAATGTTTTAAATGGGCTGGACATATTGCAAGAAGACAGGGCACAAGATGGACCCCAAGTATTCTGGATTGGTATCCCTATGGTGTTAAACATCCGAGAAGATGTCTCCAAACAATATGGATTAACAAGATCCGAAAAGTGGCTGGAGTCAACTGGATGGCAAAAGCACCAAACACATTAAAATGGAAAAATTTAGAGGGGATCTTCATCCAGAAATAGATTGAAAATGGTTGTTGATGAAAAGAAAAAGATGAAAGGAAGGTAAGGAAAAAACTATCTTCTGCGAGAGAACAGAGCAGAAGTTGAAATATGGCTTATGTCCTGGAAGTTGGTGTTTTGTGAGGTGTGCTGTGAAATAAAAAAAGATGTTGCATTGTGTTTCTCTGGTTATCTTGTGAAATAGTTGGGGATCCCACCAACATTTAGTGACTATGTCTTCTGCCACAAAGCAGGAAAGGACTTATGCTATAGTATGACTACATTTCCTTTCTTATATTCACTCACGATCTGTAGATAATGCTTATTCTAAAATTACATTAACCCTATAACAATCAAGAACAAAATACCTTATCCAATTGCAAATGGAGAAATTCATTTTAGCTCTCCTTTCCCCCCCACTTTTTTAACCTCTTTTCTCATCATCGCAAGGCTTCAATATAATCCTATGAATAGAAGTTGTTTTTCCTCCCTCTGTTTTTTCTATACTCCTGTTTTGTGATCCCCCCACCATATAGTGTATGTTAAGAGAAAAAGAAAGAAAACAAAACAGAAGAGGGAGAGAAAGAAAAGGTAAGGGCAAAAGTGAAATATACTGTACTAATCTTTTTTTTACACTTATTTCTAACATACAAACAAGGAAACCAGTATTTTTTTCAGTTTTACTGCAAATACTTTAAATACAGATCACCCAAAGTTGTCGTCAAAAGCCTGTAAATGAAGGGGGGGGGGGTCAATCAAAGTAACTTGAAAATAGTAAAAATACAACTATTTTAAGAATAATTTGAATTAATGATACAAATCATAGATACATAAAAAAATTATTATATTTAAATTTATTATTGATGAATAGGGCCAATGTAATTTTTTTTAATTATGTTGAAACGTTGGTGGTTTATTGTTGTGAAAACTACAACTACTACGAACTAAAAACTGTGGTCAATGCCGTCCTCCTTCTGTTGTTTACCTTTTTCCCTTTTCTGCTTCCCGGGCCACGATGTTTTTGCCGCTCCGTATAACCACATTTAATCATGTTATCTAATAGTTATTTTTGTCACATTAAAGTATTCTAATTTCCTACAATAGGCTGATCAATACAATTCCGTTTTCGGCTCCACTATTTCTTAAAAATACAACAAATATGGCGACGAGGAAAGTTTGAATGTTGGTATATTTTTCCGAACGATGGCGAAAACTAATCCCAGTGCCGCGGATATTCATCAGGTGCTACTTCAACAGCAGCAATGGATGGAAAATTTGTTGGCAGCTCAGCAACGAAACCAACAGGCACTGCTGGAGCAAATTCTTGGACGACGAGCCGGATCACCGAAGGTAAGCGTCTCTGCATTTCGTCATTTCGATAGGATCCACGACCGTTGGAGCACGTACCTGTGCTGCCTGAATCAACATTTCGAAGCCCACGGAGTCACAGAAGACGAGCAGAAACGTGCATATTTCTTGTCATGGGTCGGTGTTGAAACTTTTGAATTACTTCAGAAACTGTTCGCGGAAGCCGATGTCGCAACTCGTTCGTATGCGGACATTGTACAGAAACTTACTTCTTATTTCGAATCTAAAACCCATGTGCTTGCTGCTAGATGTGAATTTCTCAGATGTCATATGCAATCAGGCCAGACGTACGCAGAATGGGTCGCTGACTTGCGAGGAATTGCAAGGGACTGTAGATTTGTATGTAGTCGTGATGGATGTTCCCAATCTTTTGTGGACTCTCTAATTCGTGATGCCATAGTTCTTCATACTCCTCACGACCAAGTTCGCTCTGCGGCTCTCCAGCATACGAACCCCAGTCTTGAAGATGTCCTCAAAATTGCGGAAGCTTTTGAAGCTACCCAGCGCACCGTGCGGACTCTGAAAGAGAATCCTGATGGTCCATCAACTTTCAATAATCTTCCGCAGTGTGAAGTTCTGCAAATGAAAAATTCATACTCAAAGTCGCGGTCGAAGAATTCCAAGAGAAGTGAAATTCAGTCTTCGAAAAAAACCTGGTGATGTACCTGGTACCTGTTATGGCTGTGGCGGCAGACACCTGAGGTCCGAGTGTAAATTTCGTGAGGCCACTTGTAATTTTTGCAAAAAAGTAGGCCATATTTCTGCCGTTTGCTATTCAAGAAAAAAATCTAATGCAAAGAAAAATTCTCCAAATCAGAAACATCAGCGCGCTAATACCTCTTTTCAGATTACAGAAACTGTGAATGCTGGCGTGGACTGTACAGATAACAAATTACTCATTTCATTGATGGTTAATAACCAAGAGATGCCTTTTCAATTAGATATGGGTGCTTCATGTTCCTTAGTTGGGACCAGTGGATACAAAGCTCTTGGGTCACCACCGTGCAGTCCATCTACTACAAAGCTGAAAGGATATGGCTGTGTTGAAGTTCCGCTAAAAGGAAAAATTCTGGTCACAGTAAAATATAAGGGTAAAATCATGGACCTTCCTCTTCTTGTTACGGATACTGCAGAAGGATGTAACATTTTTGGACTAGACTGGTTCAAAGCGTTTGATTTTCACATTGATGACTCTGTTCAGCGAGTGATTACATTGGCAACAACTACTCTTCATGAAAAATTGTCTGCACAAGTTTTCCAGAGGCATGAAAATGTATTTCGAAATGAACTTGGGAAGTGTAATTCTTACAAGGCTAGTGTTTTTCTGAAGCCAAATGCTCGACCGAAGTTCTGCAAAGCACGTCCCATTCCATTTTCTCAGGAGATTGCTGTCAAAGCAGAAATTGATCGTCTCACTTCTGCAGGCATTTGGAAACCATGTACTACAAGTCAATGGGCAGCTCCTATAGTTGTTGTAAATAAACCGAATGGTTCTATTCGCATTTGCGGTGACTACAAAGTTGCAGTGAACTCTCAAATTGATGTAAATCAGTACCCTATTCCAAGACCTGAAGAATTATTCCAGAAACTCAAAAATGGGCAAAGGTTTTCCAAGATAGATCTTTCCGATGCCTATCTTCAACTTGAGTTGGATGACGATTCAAAGAGACTGTTAGTTGTTAATACACCCTATGGATTGTTCGAGTGCCAAAGACTTCCTTTCGGAGTGGCTAGTGCACCAGCCATATTCCAGTGCTTCCTTGAGCAGCTCATAGCTGGTATTCCTGGTTGTGCTAATTACCTGGATGACATTATTGTCACAGCTCCTAATGACGAGGAACACTGCAAAGCTCTCGATGAACTCTTCCATCGTCTAGAAAGCAATGGTCTTCGCTGTAGCAAGCCAAAATGCAAATTATTCCAGTCCGAAGTTGAGTACTTGGGGTACATAGTCAATGCAGATGGGGTGCGACCATCAGATTCTAATATTGCAGCAGTGAAAGACTTACCCAAACCTAAAAATATCCAGGAACTGCATTCATTTATTGGAAAAATCAACTACTATAACAAGTTCATTCCTGGTTTTTCTCAGCTGGCAGGTCCTTTGAACAAACTGCGAAGAAAAAATGCCAAATTCAAGTGGAAGCAAGAACAAGAGGAAGCATTCCAGAAATTGAAAGAAAACATTGTTAAAGCTACCAGACTAGTGCATTACAACTCAGAATTTCCACTGATTTTGGCAACTGATGCATCATCTTATGGCATAGGTGCTGTGATTTCTCACAGATATTCCGATGGTTCAGAAAAACCGATTGCTTTTGCTTCCAAGACATTGACTGATACACAAAAAGCCTACAGTCAAATTGAAAAAGAGGCTTTATCCATTATTTATGGTGTGAAAAAATTTCATCAGTATTTGTATGGCAGAAAATTCGAACTCCTCACGGATCACCAACCCCTGGTATCCATATTCCATCCCAACAAGCAACTTCCCGTAATGACTGCTCAGAGACTTCAACGTTGGGCAATTATTCTTATGGGATATATGTACGATATCAAATATAGACCAACAATGCAGCATGGAAATGCTGATGCCCTTTCAAGACTTCCAGTTGGTTCAGATGTAGAATTTGACAAATCAGAGAATGCATGCCATAATATTGATGTACAGGTGGATGAATACATATCTCATTATCCAGTTGACTACAAAGAAATTCAAGAAGCAACTGCTAAGGACAAAACTTTGAAAAAAGTTCTCCATTATATTCAGAATGGTTGGCCGAAAGACTTGCCGGAGAACAATGAGGATGTAAAACCATACTTTCTAAGAAAAAATTCACTCTCTGTCAACCGAGGTATCTTGCTACTCCAAACTGAATGTCTTCGTGTAATCATTCCAAAGACTTTGCAAAGTTCAGTTCTCAAGACTCTTCACATTGGTCATTGGGGAATGGTTCGAATGAAACAGATGGCTCGAAGATATTGCTGGTTTCCACAGATCGAGCAGCAGATTGAAAACGCCGCAAACCAATGTCAATCATGTCAACGTGAGAAAGCTTGTCCAAAAGCAATGTTCCAGGACTGGCCAAAACCAGAGGATCCTTGGCACAGAATTCATATAGACTTTGCGGGTCCCTTCCAAAATTCCATGTGGCTTATCATTGTTGATGCATATTCAAAATTTCCTTACGTGATCGAGATGAAATCTACTGCTTCAGAAGCGACTATTGAAGCTCTAAAGAAAGTATTTATCATTGAAGGTTTACCGATCACACTTGTGTCAGACAATGGTACACAATTTACTAGCAAAGTGTTTGAGGACTTTTGCAAATTGAATGGTATCGAGCATCTTACTACTGCTCCATTTCATCCCGCCTCTAATGGCGAAGCAGAACGTTTCGTCAGGACATTTAAAGAAGCTATGAAAAAAGCTGTGTGGGGAGGAGACCACAAGTCAGAAGCACTCCAAAAGCTTCTGATAACATACAGGATAACACCGAAACCTGGTTGTGATAAGTCTCCTGCAGAACTCTTGCATGGCAGACAGCCTAGAAATCTGCTCTCCCTCTTATTCCCTCCAAAGGATAAAAACATTACATTTTCACAAGACAGTACTACCCACAAGTTCAGTATTAGCAGCAGAGTTTTTTGTAAGAACTATTCGAATGGTCCTAAGTGGGTTAATGCCAAAGTTCTCAAACATCTTGGCAAAATGATGTATTTGGTTCAGACGAATCGTGGGAAATGGAAACGTCATCAGAACCAAATGAGAAAAGATCATTCTTCAGAGAAACATCCTACAATGCCATCTTCTGAGTGCTGTATGGACTATCAAATATTGCTGCCTCCTTCTACTAACGATTCAAGGTGCTTGACTGCTCCCAAACCTGCTGATGGTGGTTCTGCGGTTACTGCCAATACTTCAGTTGGACATCCTGAATGCTCTGCACCGATTTCGAGTCAACCCTCTTCTGTTCTTCGTAGGTCGACTCGTAAGAGAACACCGGTCGAGAGATTCATTCCATTGTGAGGGGAGGAATGTTGTGAAAACTACAACAACTACGAACTAAAAACTGTGGTCAATGCCGTCCTCCTTCTGTTGTTTACCTTTTTCCCTTTTCTGCTTCCCGGGCCACGATGTTTTTGCCGCTCCGTATAACCACATTTATTCATGTTATCTAGTAGTTATTTTTGTCACATTAAAGTATTCTAATTTCCTACAATAGGCTGATCAATACAATTCCGTTTTCGGCTCCACTATTTCTTAAAAATACAACATTTATCAAAGATGCTCAAGTTTGAACAAAATTAAAAACTATTGAAATGAAAATATTTACCTGTAATGAAACTTGGAACCCAAACTAAATAGTAGTTGTCTAGAAGGGGGTCTAGACACATGCAAACGAAAAAAAGAATGATGTTCAACACATGATTTCCACAAGTTTTTGCAAGAGCGATAACTTAGCATACTAAAGCCCAACATACTGTCATATTTCTCGATCTGAAAATACCAAAAAAATAATAAAAATAAACAAAATAACTACTAAAAATAACTAAATATAATAAGCACTTTTTAAGTAACAAAATCTGAAACTAACAAAATTTATGTTGAAAAAAAAATTATATTAAATCAGAATAATATGTTAGTGTTGCTTTTAGAAAATATTGAACTGTTATTTATTCTAATGAACAAATAATTTTTAATGCTCTTCGCTTACATCTCAAGTGGAGTCAATATGCTTGCAACCAGGGTATGGGTAATTATTTGATGCATTGTAACTATGGTTTCTGACGTCAATTCTTCCCCATTTGTTCTCAGGAATTTTTTGCAAATTGCACAAAAAAATTATGTTCAATTTGGTCACGAATCGAAAAAACAGTTAAAAATAGGTTAAGAATGCATATTTGAACTACTGTAGTTTGCGGAAAATTTTGTTGCCCAGAAGAACATGAATACACTTGTGAAATACAGAGACAAATGGATTAAAATTTTACTAAATTTTCCTGATAATTAGATTCCAGTGATGAGGAATTACTTGCTGTGGCAGTAAAAAAGGCTCCATCTAACAAAATTAACAAAAAATGGCGTGATCGTGACTTTGTCCCTATGTTTGGTGAATGGAATAGAGATGAATCTCCTGGTTCTTTTTCACGAGTCTAAAACTGATGGAGAAACTAAAAGCTATGGGTATGAAAGGCACAGGTACCATTACAGAAAATCGAGTAGAGAAGTGTCCTATGGTGACAAAATTGCTTGAAAAAAAACCAGATGAGCATGTGACTACAATGTGGATGAAACAGCCAAAATCATCCTTTGCCGATGGAATGAAAATAATGTTGTGACAATGTGCTGTAATGCTATGGGTGTGGGTCCCAATGACAACTACTAGTAGATTTTCATCGGCAGAAAAAAGCCGTATCACTTTGCAACTGCCAAGAATGGTGAAAGTTTATAATGTACATATGGGTGGAGTTGATCAACTTGATCAGAATGTGAACAAATACAGGGTGTTCATTCGAGGAAAGAAATGGCACTTTTGTTTGGTAACATACTTTTTGGACCAGGCCATAAATAATGCCTTTCAACTAAACAGAATTTGTGCAGGAGGTAATCAGCAGGATTTGCTCAAATTTTAAAAGTGTTGCACGATTCTACCTAGAATGTTTTGGAAAACATCGAGAACCAGGTCAACGTGGGAGGCAACCACATGGAATACCTTGAGCAAGATTTGATAAAATGAACCATTGGGTGATTCTTCAAAAGAAACAAATGAGATGTGCTCAGTGCCAATCGAAAACAACAACTCGTTGTGAAAAATGTGATATTGGATTGCATGTAAAATGCTTCAAGGTTTTCCATAGCTTGGTAGCTTAAATGCCTAGGGTCGGCTCAGTACTCAGAATCTGCTTTTCAAAATTTTAAGGAATTTTTGTTTTTGTATTACTTTAGGTGCATAAAACAAAATATTCACTTTTTGTCAAGTTTTTTTTATTTTTAGTATCTTCGACGTAAATGGGTTAAAATAAAAATGTAAACTTTTTATTCCATTCTGTGTGCCCAAAAACCCAATTAGAAAGTTGTTGACACAATTCCACATTCTTAAGTGCAATATTCACTGAGATATTCAAATTCAAAAAATAGAGGAAATTGGGGGAAATTACACTTAGAAACGTGAAACAAATTGGTTGTATCATCAGAGACAGGCCAACAATGTTCTAATCGGGTTTTTGAACACACAGAGACTGTATAAAAATATAATTGGAGGTATGCTTGGAATGTCAACGGTTACAGAGATATCTGATGTGCAAACAATTTGGTATAGCCTGTATAGACACAATTAAATGTAAATTAACAGAAGTAATCAATGGGAATTACAAAGCGAAGAAAATTTCAAATTGGTGAAAGAAATAATTCCAAAACCAATCAAAACTAGGAAGTAATGAAATAATTTGTCTGAGAACTAATGAAATTCAAAATCAATGAATGGAAAATAAGAAAAATTGTTGACATAGGTAATTCTAACACCCATGAAAATTTAGAATAAAAAAATAACTCCAGAATTGTTGGAATTTAAGAATCAGGCCCCCCCCCTCCCCAAAAATGGGGGGCGCGGTGCAACAGCATCTGTCACACATCCCTAACAGCAGTTTTGGTTACAAGTAACGGGGGGGGGGGGGAAACCGAACCAGGGTGGGTATAGGGTAAAATACCCTCAGAGGTTGATGTGAAGCAAAAAAAAGAACGGTTTTGCATAATAAAAAGAACTAAAGAACTGTGGTGTGTATCTAGTTCATCCTAGAAACAACCAAGAGTAGGTCCAGTCGTGCCAGGAAGAGACGGAAAGAGAGATGAATCTGGCAACACGAGGAGTTGATTTTTGGCCAGACCATGCGGTACTGATAGGACGCACTTCCGTAGCTTTACTTAAAATATGTAATTGTTCTTGTATTATGTTTAATTTTTAAAAAAACGTTATAGTAGTTATATAAAGAAAAGGCTGGCTTGAGTTATTTTCAGACTCAGACAAAGGCACTAATAGAACTATGGATTTTCATCGAGGTGGTCCCCCTCTTGACAAAAGCTCTAGTTATGGCTCTGACAAGGGGACATCAGGTTTTCAAAGATGCTATGGTAGGGCATGGCCTGAAGAAGGTTGGAAACCACTGTTCTAAATACAACAGCAGGAAGAATATTTACCAACCTCTCACTTGCTTCACACATAATGAAGCTTTCTGGTCTCTGTAAAAACTCGCCTTAGCTCTGTTAGTTCACAGGTGGGTACATGTAAATGTATGCATCCTGTCTGCACCTAGCAGCTTTGTGTGACAATGCAATATTCTTCGAGATTGCTATTGTAACCAGGGTTTTTAAATTTGCTCACTGGGTAGGCACCCATTTTTCCCCAGGGCTGGGTTTTTTAGCCTAAAAACCCTTTAGGGAAAAATGGGTTTTTTCGTTGGAAAGTTGTTTGTTTTCAAAGAAAATGCATTGGTTTCAAGTTAAAACTTTATTTTGAGGTTGGTTTACACATTTCAAAAATTGCTGCATAGTGCAGTGTTTATAATATGTATATTTTGAAGTATCTAAAATTATTGTTTTAGGAGCAAAAATGTGATAATAAATAATTTCTTGGAATCACAAACACACACACTTTTTTATAACACTTAATGGTTCCGATTACATAGCTAAAGGTTTTATTTTAGGGGGATCAAGACACTTTTGGATACATTTTCTGCAGGGTTTGAAAAATTTGGAGAGTAAAAAATTCAGGCACCATCCTGATTTCAGGGGTGCAAGCACCCCTCATCCATTTCGGAGCAGAAACTTTTATTTTTGGAGCAGAAATTTTGAAAATGGAGCAGAAATAAAAGCTAACTGTATCTGCAATATAAGGAGTAATTTTTCCATGAAATGCCAAAAGTTTCACCAAAAATGGTTGGAACGAATAAATTCTAAATAAATTTCCTTCACAAATTAAAATCCATTTAAATTTTTTCTGAATTATCTTATCTGTCACTACTAAAACATGCATTACTGAAATGACGAATAAAAATGATTACTCTTTTCAAATCAAGCAACATGCATACTAAAAACCTAGGCAGCAAGAATTTCTGCTGCTTGAACACTAAAATCTTATTCATCCTGATATAGCAAAAAAGTGCGTGCAGAATATAATAAGGGTTTCCATGAAAAAAAAATTACCTTCTCACAGAATTTAAAGGAATTATTAAATTTAAAAGCAAAATTTAAAAAAACGAGAAAAATATTAAAAAAATACCTTATTTACTTAAACCAATTCTCAACCTAATAGCATGTTAATAGATTACGAATCATGAGTTGCTTTCGGAAGTTCAGCATCTCAATGACAATTTTTTTCAAACTTTTCATGCCCTTGAACATAAGATTTTGTATGTCATTCCATCAAAGCATTGGATGGACAGATTTTTCAATGTTTGAACAGACTTTCATTTATTTGTTAACAATGAACTCTCTTTCACTGTCTGCATTACCATGTGCTAAAGATAAAAAAGCCTTCACCAAAACTGGAAAAATTTTGAACTTTGGGCTGCTTTCAAGGTTACAAAGTTTGAATATGTCTGCCCAATATCTATCTCGCTATTCTCTGAACTGATTTCACTTCTTGTAATTCTTTGCATTGTAGTGCAATCCATTCATCACACGTAATTAATAGTTCTGTTGGTGATACAATATTAAGCAACATCCCAGCAATACATGAGGGAGTAATGTACCATCCCAGCAATGCATGATAGGGAGTACGAAAAACAAGATGAGAGTGCAAAAGGTAGGACATTTATATATAATAGGTATCTCACAGAAGTTATGTATAAAATGAGCATGCTCCTAGCACAAACTCCTTCCTTTGACTAATGTTAAGAGCATGCCCCTCCCCCACCAATGCAGGGACGGACCGTGCGGCCATATTGGGCGCCGCTCTAAGAAGGGTGCCAAATGGAGTTGAAAGGATGAAAAAAGCTTTGTTGACCAAAAAAAAAAGTCAGTAGCGCCAAAAATAGATTCCGCATGGGTGGAAATGTTTTTCCTTGAGCCGCTCCAATTCACCAAATCCGGATTTTTGCAATGTGAAATTGTCACGATCGGCAACCGCCGACGATAACCATACGACCGCATAGTGGCTAGATGACAAAACTATGAATATTTTCGCTAGAGTTTTTATAGATCCCATTTTTTCCCAACGATCTCCGAAAAATGTCGGTAATTTAAACGAATACAACAATCCCCTTTTCGATGTATGCCGTCTTCGAACGCAGGTTGGCAACAGCGAAATTACCGTTATTTTCAGTATATAACATGGAAGAGAAAAAACGGTCTCCGAAATCGGAAAATTCGGCATATTCATTCAAGGACTTTGATAGCCCGCCGGTTAACCAATAACAGTATAGGATTTTATATTTCAAGGTAGTAGAACTACTTTCCAAGGTCAAGAGATAACGCTATTGTGGTAGATGGTGGGAAGTGAAAAAAATTTAAGTTTCTCCCTCCGTATCTTTTTCCGTGTCTCGGAAAGAACGCGTCCCGTGAACAAAATTTCCATGCTTCTTTTCCCTAAATTCCGGATATTTGACGCACTGCAGTGCATTAGCGGTACCTCCGCGAACCATGGCCGTCTTAAGAGCGTCATGGGCCCCCGGGCCAATTGATTTTTCTGAGGCCCTACCTGGAAAATTCTCGAAAATTTCAAATAGTTTCCATTTTTGTGAGGCCCCTCTTCTCTCGAGGCCCCCGGGCCGTGCCCGGGTGGGCCCATGCGTTAAGACGGCACTGCCGCGAACCACAAACAAGAATTGGCGCAGCATGTAGCAAGAGAAACGTTTCGGCGCAGCTCTTGCACCCCTGTGATTTCTCATTACCCAAATTCATTTATTTTACCACAACCAATCTTCTTGCTACACTTCTGCATGCAACTGAAGGTTCAGATACAATTGCGCAGGAGTCTATTTTTTTATATTCTTTGGGCTTTCAAAATGTGATGAGCTGCCAGTTCACGGATGTGCGGTTCAGAGTCAGTCAGCATTACGATCAATAAATTTTCAGGATGTGCAAAGTAACTGTTTCTTTGTTGCAGCTGTTCTGTTGCAGCGTGAGTTTGAACCGGTGCTGTGCTCCATCTTTACAGGAAGGGTGAATTTTGATAGCAAACCATTTTGGAGCGTTAACCTTGACGACATACATTGCAAGAATTACTAAATTTTCAGAAGATTACATCAATACGTACAAATGTAGAATTTGATTAGCACAAGTTAGCCATCGGGCATGAGACATTTTGACTGGCAATTTGTTTGCTAAATAATTAGGAAATATGCCTGTTGAAACCGATGAGACTACTTTGTACAAATATGTTTGGTCTGTGCTAACACCTCGAACAGAAAACTTGGGTAACTCTGATGAAATACATTGAAACGAAACAACTGGCCTTTTTTCACACATTTCTAGGTCTTTGCCGATTTTCCATGAAAATGTTTTAGGTCCCGATGTGCTGCTATCAATATGTAGAAACAAGTGTCGGAAGGGAAGTTCGTTCATATGCAGTAGGCAGATAATCCACTACAATGGCTTATTTAACCTTTGTTTCCAAAGGGTGTATGACACCTCCAGATTTACCAACGTTTACATTAGTTCCATAACACCCAACTGCTACCAAAAACTCCATAGATATTTCTGCTTCCAGGAAAAAATTGAAGATTGCTTGTTCTATGCATTTAGATGTGCCAGAAGTTGGCGTAATATAACCCAAGAACTTAGACTCTGGTTCTATTATCAATGAAATATGATCTTCAAGAATGATCTGTCTATACATTTTTCTGTCTTTTTCTGATATAATTAATGTTTTATCTTTCCGTCCGTCAAAGTATAAAGCAGGTATTTGTAGGACTTTTTCTTCTTCGGTGGCCAATTTTCGTGCTATATGGCGTTCCCAGCAAAGCTTATTTTTATCAATAATTTCTGAAGTGGAAGTGTTTAATTTCTGAAGAACTGCTGAAGCAATAGCTGCCCCAGCCCTGTCTGATACTCTGTATCTATCACATGTTTTTGAAAGTAAAGCGTAGTCTACTGCACTGTGTGTGTGTTTGTGGTGAAAGACATATCGACAGCAGCCGCCAACATTGAGGCTTGTGAATGTGGCTATAATGCATCATTGCTGTCCGATTGACAAGATTTGGATGAAGTGGATACATTAAGTTTCTGTTTGCTTTCTTTTTGAAGCTGAAACAGTGATTTTTTCCTTAGCATTTTGCTTCTGAAAGTGTCCGTTATTTTATTCATTGCAACAACATCTATGCTTCCGATCACCATTCTTCTAGTGGTTTATTGGTCGATTAGGAAGCTTTTCTCTCTGACAGGTAATTTCTTATGTCTGGGACAAATGCACTCATCGATGTTCTTACACTTGCAGGATGAAATGTCAAACAATAATTTACTGGTAAGGCAAAACTCTTCTACTTTCTTCTTCTGTATTTTAGTGTGTGATTTTAAAAGATTTTGCATTTTAGATAATACGCCTTCAACACCGCTTTCAATCTTTTATATTGGACAGTAGGAATGGAAGCTCTTGACCATATTTCTTTAGTTTTTGCCACAACAATTTTCTCTATTTCTTTATACGTGGGTTCCTTATTAGTTTTATTATCACGTTTTATCTTATATCAGTTCCACTCATAGAACTTCATAACATCTTCGTAGGTTGGTAACATATTGCATTTAATGTCACTTGACTCACCAAATAACAGACATTTCCACTTTGAACGAGTACAATCCATGATGAAAATGGTGCAAACGACCACAACACAATCTCGCCTTGTTGCAGCCGGAGTTATACTGGAAACATGGGTGTGGCACCACCTGTCACATACAATTTTGCTCACAAGTTAACTGACTGAATATTAATTATTTGTTAACTTAACACTTATTTTATATCATGGAATAAAATCTAAGACCTCAAGTAAATAAACTGGTGACAATCGGCCGTTTCAATATGGATTTTTTCGCACCTGCTTTCCTTTCATTTATCCGCACTATGTGGTCTTCTCAATAGTACAGATTTTTGAGGTAGGCAAAACTTTTATTTCATGTTTCGGCATTTGATTTCGAAATTGCTAACTTTAATTTATCATGGCAAATCCGAATCCACAACAAGAAAAATCTGGAATATTATACAGGTACATGAAAATATCGGACAGAAACGTGAGACGATTCTAGAGCCAGAGAGGGAGCAGCAACCTCCAGAAATATTGAGTCTCCACATTTGGAAGAATTTAGGTTCAAAATCTGGGAATCTCTGTCCATAGTAATGAATTGTGGAATGCCAAAACGTTTCCAAATGCCATAGTTTCAGCAGTCTGATCAAGGATACAAATAGCTTCCGGTCATTAGCTGAATCTGTCACTATGGGTCACAACATAGTGATGACATTTCCTTGAAACATGTGAGATGTCAGATTTTTGATAGCTGGCAATAGATGTACATTTTACACTATTCCATACAACCCCTTTTCAAAACTGTTACGCATTGTAAGGCCCGTCATTTGGGAGGGGTACCCCCCCCCCCCCCGGCTTTTGAAAATACACTAAAAATGGCATGTATGTGTGTGTGTGTATATATATATATACCATTTTTAGTGTATTTTCAAAACTAATTTCAAATATATATATACATACATTGAGTACATGTGCTTTGCCGCCTCACCCCCCCCCCCCGGAAAAAGTTGAAATGATGGCCCTGTGCATTATACACTGCTGGCCACCCAAATTGCAACACAAGAAAGACAAGAGATATCGCAACAATATTTATTTTGTAGATAACATGTTGACCAAGCATCAAATGATTAAATTTATAGACTTCTATGAAGTGTGGTTCCTGCCAAAATCAGTAGCCAGAGTAGCCGCCATTGTTGGAGATCACCATTACCACACGCCTCGGCATTGATTCAAAGAGACTTTGGATGTGTTCTTAGGGTACAGCAGACCAAGCAGCTTCCACGCGTTGCCAAAGTTGATCTGGCAATTCAATCTGGCGATTGACGAAGAACCTTTGGACAATGCGTGCCACGTGTGGTCGCGCATTATCCTCTTGAAATATGGCTGTGGGCAAGCCCTGAAGGTAAGAAAGGACAACTGGCCCCAACACCTCGGAGATGTAGCGCTGGCTTTTTAAAGTACCGGCAATGCATACTAGAGGAGTGCGAGAGTGATATCCAATACCGCCCCATACCATAATACCCGGTGCAGGACCAGTGTGGCGGTGCATAACGCAGCTGTTCAGCATCCTCTCTCCACGGTGTCTCCAGACTCGAATCCGACCATCGTGGTGTTGCATACAGAAGCGTGACTCATCAGTAAAGACAATTTCATTCCATTGTGCCGTCCACATCCTTCTTTCATCGCACCATTGGCGGCGGAGACGTCTGTGGTTCTGCGTCAAGGGTAGACGAAGCAATGGACGTCTTGCGGACAGACCACTCTGCTGTAAACGGCGTCGAATGGTACGCGCAGACACTGGATGATGCGATACAGACTGAATGTGCTGTGCTATGGTTCGTGATGTGGCTGAGCGATCCGTCACTGCCATATGCACAATACGCCTGTCATCACGTGAAGTGGTGCACTGAGGTGGATGCGATCGAACACGTCGGTCCGTCGTACCCTCCTGCATCCAACGATCACATATCCGCATTACAGTTGTTTGGTTTCGTCCAACACGACTACCGATTTCCCTGAAAGATAATCCACAATCTCGGTAGGCCACTATCCTTCCTCTGTCGAACTCGGATACTTGATCAAAAGATGATCGCTGTTTTCTACGAGGCATAATTGATCGTTTTTTTGAAAAAACCACAAGAAAAACACAATTGCCGTATTTCAAATCGTCGAAATCTCCAAGCCTTAAATAGCGCTTTGAAGTGGCGCCACAGGCGCGCGTGATGTACGTCTGCGCTGAAATTCTAATCATTTGCATATCTCACCTCCGCTAATGCATGTTGTAAATTTCATATTATTTGCATGCTTCCTTCAGGGTGTTGCATTTACGGTGGCCAGCAGTGTATAAAAACAGTGTGACGAAATGTTAATAAAACATAAAATCTAGTTTAAAGTTAAACTTTTTCGTCCATCGCCTTACTCTTAAACAGAAATTTTCTCATCGCCCCCTCCCAAATCAGTCCAACCAAAACAATCCTATACTAAACACAAAGCTTCTGCGGCTCCGTTGAAGACTAGCGTCCAGGCATGGATCCAGGGTGATCTGTTGCGGGGAGGCAATTTTTTACAGCGAAGGTGTCGATTAGTGAGGTCCAACAAAGTATCCGCAGGCACCAAACATTAAAATTTATAAAAATTATATCTTTTAAATAAGCAATATGCTTATTTAAAAATTGCTTCCAGAGCAACTGGTGCTATAATTAATGAATAAGCTGTTTTTGACAATAAATTTGAATTGTGTTATATTTATAAATATTGTAAGGAATTCTGATGCACATTACCAACTAAAAATATTTTTTTATTAACAGTAACATCTGCAATTGTACAAATAAATGAAAACTTTGTAGATGAAAAAAAGAAGAATAGGAAAAGCATATGAAGAATTATTTTAATATGTTCCTAGAATCATACTTCCTTCTCCTCCGCTTGATAAAAATTAAAGGCTCACAGTTAATCAGACAAAACTATGTGCATGAATAAAAATTCATCCATATGTATTCGATAAATTTATCGAAAGTTTGATAAATGCCGTGTGTGATCCAGCTTTTCAAGTTGAATCGGGTAGATACTTTCAGTATTAATTTAATTTTTTGATCCTTAAAGTATTAAACATTTCTCTTTGCGACATAGGTATATGAATAAAATAAGGATCTCCATCAAACAGAGGAAATTAATTCATAGCTACCTCAGATAATAGAAACATCATTTAATACAAATGATCCTTGTATATTTCAAGAAAAAAAAAAATTAATCCAAAGCCTTGGCACACAAAAGCAAAGCAATTATCAATTAAGTAAGCCCTATGCACACACAATGACAGTCCCTTACCTATAACAGGTCGCACTACGCTTGCAAAAAATGTATGCGTCCCTTGTGGGAGTTGCTTGCCCAGTTTGAAATATGCAGCAATTTGTAGAAGTAAATGACAAGTAGAAAATTAACAGAACTCAACTTTCACATTAAAATGTTATTTATTAAGTTCGGAATAATGTTTCACCAAAGCAAATATTAGATTTTTCAACATATAAAAATCCTTCATTCCAAATTGACAGAATTGTATAATCTCACCGGTTTGTAGAGGGTCAATAATCAGTTAATTTATACGTCCATTAACTGCCGGCTGGACACACGATCTAGAAAGTCTCTTCGGTGTCCCTCTCGTTTGAAGGCCTCTTGGTTGAGGGCCAGATCAACAAGATGAAACTTTATTGCACATACCCTTCACGAGGCCAGCGCCTTTGTTATTTTTTGTCTGACGTCACTTTGACAAGGTTTTTCATCTATGAAAATAAAATTTTTCAATTTCGTACCTGCTGGGAAAAAGATTTAGATAATTGAACTATCACATAAGGATAACTATTGGATAATTTTCCCAGACTAAGGCCAAATGAAGTGGTTGTAAGATGGACAACAACCTAACTAGAGGTTTTTAGTTGAATGAGTTGACAGAGAGTTGACTAGCCAAAAAGGGAGGAATTTATACACATACATATTATAAAAATTTAGGACCACATGTCTTCGTAAGGCCTTTCGGCATCAACGAAAACATCACATTTGCATACAAAAATAAACATTACACAAAGAATATATTATATCGGAAACCTGGCAACATGGTGCAATTTGGAGAACAGATCAGATTTCCCTGACTACGTCAACATTGAGTAAACAATACTGAAAAATGAAGTGCATGGCCCCCCACAATGGGGATGGGAGGCCTGGGACAGTTCTCATAATTTTTTGCTTTTTCACGCTATAAATTAACTACAGAAGGGGCCCGTGAAAAGTCTGACTGGGGCCCCGCTCCAGGATGTGGGGGCCATGGACGGAGGTCTACAGCCCCCCCTCCCCCCCGCCGAAAACAAGTGACCGAAAACAACTCTAAGTTTTCCACATGAGACATTGCAATACCTCCCCTGGGAGGTCCCTTTAATGAAATATTTCAAGACGAACAATTAACCCTCGTCCCAACTATATGGGAATTGGAACCAGATCTCTCCACGAAAATAGCGACATCACCGCCATTAGGGAAATCAATTTATTTGGTATGTCAGCAGCCCAACCTCTGGCCCCCGTTCTCATTCGACAGCCGTAAGATCCCCACCTTCAGACTGCTAAACTAAGCGAGCATTCTGGCCCCTACCCCTCGGTCAGACCTTTAACAAGCTCCTTCTGTAGTTAATTAAAGCGTGCAAAAGCAAAAAAATGATGATAATCGTCCCGGGGCTAGAGCCCTGTCAGCCCCCCCCCTATGTGGGGGCCATGGCCAGCGGGCCCTCGGGTGGTTTCCGGTAGCTGAGAGGTTCCTGGGGGGGGTCTAAAATAAGGAGGATTTTTCCACATAATGACAAGATCACCATTAACATAGAGGGATTGGATCCCAATATGGTAAATAACGCTCACACGCAAACTTTAAATGACCAAATGCTATCAGAAAAAAATAAACCTATGCTTTTGTGTTAGACATCAGAGGAGTTGGCTAGAGTTAGAGACAGCCTAAACAACATTAATTATATTTTAATATATGAGGATGAATTTAAGAAACAAACATTGTTCGAGAAAAAAACAAACAGCAGCACTAAGTTGCCAACCAAATGTAAAACAATATAGAGTTCCCAAAATAGTCGTCCATGACTGCATCATGTGAAATCATTTAACCAGTCAAGTGGTAATGACGCATATATGGGTCAAACTGTTTCCAACCCTTAAGTGGTGTTGACGAATATATGGGTTATGGAGGATCTATTCCTTCCTCCTTTACCTGCTGTATTTTGACTGTCACCTTCAACGCCTCATAATCCTCACTCATTCAAGTGAATGAAGCACTTGGTCGAAAAGTTACAATGGCCCTAGACTATCACTATATACACTGCTCAAAACAATTAGGGGAGCACATGGTTTTAACAAAATTACGCAAAGATGTATACAGATAAGTAACATAAAATGAATCATCCATAATTTAAAGCCTAGCAGGAAACGGAAGAAGAAAACTTCACATGCAAATCAAAGTTCATGACGTCAAAAACCAGAAAAAGGAGATAAGGGCAGAAATCGGGATGTTGCAGAAACGTCTGTTTTACTGCCGTAACTGTGAAATTCGATTGTGCAGTATTTTTTTTTGAGACAAGGTGACTTAAGGATGTCCCAACAACGTGATTTACCGGAATCCATGGCATGGCGTGTTATAGGCAGACTGGAATCCGGGCAAACACAACGTAGTGTCACAGACGCTGTTGGAGTCGCCAGAAGTGTTGTTGCAAGGCTGTGGAATCGATTGCAAGAAACAGGAAATGTTAGATGTCGACCAGGGCAAGGTCGGCCACGCGCCACTATAGCAACTGATGACCGGTATATACGGTTAACAGAACAAAGAATGCTACGCAGCTGCAAAGGCCGTTTGCTTTTGGCAACAGGACGAAGGATGTCCAGCCAAACAGTACGTAATCGGCTTCATGAGGGAGGGCCCTATGCACGTAGGCCAATGGTCTGCATTCCGTTGACCCCACGCCACCGTGCGGCCCGAAGAAGATGGGCTGCTGAACATCGAGATTGGGAGCAACATGATTGGAGCCAAGTGCTGTTTACAGACGAGTCCCGCTTCAGTCTGGAGTGTGACACCCGACGTGTTCTGGTATGGAGGGACAGGGGCACTCGAAATAACCCCGCATTCGTTCGTGAAAGGTCACAATACAGACGAGCTGGTTGGATGGTATAGGGTGGAATCAGCATAGGTGGACGTACGGACCTGCATATCATTCGGAATGGCACTTTGAAGGCCCGAAGGTATGCAGACGAGATACTGCGACCTCATGTCATCCCTTATGCTGGAGCCATTGGAGATTCCTTTGTTTTCCAGGATGATAATGCCCGACCGCATAGAGCTCGTCTGGTGGAGAACATGCTTGAAGCTGAAACAATACAGCGTATGGAATGGCCAGCGTGCTCTCCTGATCTGAATCCAATCGAGCATGTTTGGGACATGCTCGGACAATGCATTGCTGCGCGACCAAGGCCGCCTGTTACTGTCTGAGACTTGCAGATTGCACTTCTTGAGGAGTGGAACAGTATTCCATAAAGTCTGATCGATAACCTCATCGCATCCATGGCAAACAGGTGTGCAGCAGTCTTAGCTGTTCGAGGAGACCACACGCCCTATTAAAACTCATGCATCATGTCTAAAGAGTACTTTTTTTTATCGTTTACATGTAACCAAATTGTTGCCCTAAATCATCTTTTCATGTTTTTTCCATATTTTCAAAGAATTAAAGCTTAATTTCAAATTTTTTTACATCTTTTTTCTGTATTGCGCATTGATACGCGTGTACTATCCATTGTATGCCAATATGTGGCTGTCTCGCACAGTTTTGCTCACTTTTTTGCTTGCTCCCCTAATTGTTTTGAGCAGTGTATATAGAACAAGGCGTGACTTTTTTTTTACTGGTATCTTGGAAGTAAAAATGCAAGCTTGTTAGAATGGGATTAGGAAGGGGTATAGAGGAGAGAAGAAACTATCTTTCCAAGGAGGAACTGTGTTTTTCCCCGCTTATATTCACAATATGCGAAAAGCGAAGCGGCACGTCAAAATTCTTGGGAATTTTTATTTCATTTTAAATTCCGTGAAATTTCGATATGACGATACTCTGCGTACCACAAAAAAATGTCTTTGTAGAGGGATTATCGTTATATCGAGAGGCAGCAGTTTAATATTAGGCTATAGGCATAAATAAGACTTGTAGAGGTAAAAAAATCATTGTAGAGATTTTTATCATTGCATCGAATACCATTGTAGCGAGATTTCACTGTATATAAACACGTAAATTAACATATGCAATTCGCCAAATCCCCAAAAAAAAGTTTATTGGCTGGAAGATAAAATTGAATTTTTTCTTCTTCAGAATTTCATTTCTTAGGAATTTATTCCAAGTTATATGTACATATTCACGTTTTTTTTCCTCTTTATTGGAAATTTCTTTTTGACAACACTCACTAATCGTCGTTCACGTGTTTTGTTTACAAAATGTGAGTTGTGCTTGTTTAGGAAGGCTCATTTTTCTCGTGCTACTGATAATGCTTTGAAAAGGCAAATAAAAGTGAAAACTTGACAAGAAAAACTGGATATATTGACTATGCTTGGCGAAGTCAATACCTGCTGTGGTCCGCCATTACGGAATAAACGAATCTACGGTGAGATATATCAAGAAAAAAGAATCTGAAATTCGTTCAGCTGCAGCTGTACCCGTGGCAGTCAAAACTTTGCAGCGCCTATGGGATCCGTGTGTTCCACGTACAGAAAATGCTGATTTTTTTTGGGTACAAGACTGACACAAAAAGGTATTCCAATTGATTGTAATATTTGTTTTTTAATAACAGAAAAGGGAAAAAATTTTAATCTTCCATAAGGGAAGGTCTGGTGAAACGTCTATTTCATCAGAATTTTGTGCAACTAAAGGGTGTTTCATAGGTTTAAGAAACGATTCGGATTGCGCAATGTAAAAAGCACTGGCGATTGTTGGGGGCAGAGCGTGCCGACTGAGCTGAAGAAAGAAAAACAACGATCGGAAGTTTATTTATTCTATAAAAGTTGCCAAAAAAAGATCATTTACGTTCATCAGAAAATACAGCCGGCAATCAATAAGGGAGACAAATCAAATCCTGACATACATACATGCAAAAAAAAAAACAGACATCTCACATATAGAGAAAAAACCATTCTATATATCAGTGCTCCCGAGGGTGAGAGCACGCCGCCGCCGATTTAACAATCCAACAAAACACACCTTTTTCTTTCTTTTTTTTTTTTACATTGAAAATAAATATTTACAATAATTTACAATAAAAACAATTTTTCATTACCCATAGGTTTCGTTAACATATCGGCGACATTTTTCTTTCCACATACATGTGATAATACAAATTCATTTTTCTCTAACAAATCTTTTACAAAAAAAATCTAATATGAAAGTGTTTACTTCGCTGATTTTCAACACAGTTCTTTGAAAAATGTATCACACTCTCATTGTCACAATAAATAGTAGGAATATGCACCGGTAAATTCAATTTTTCACAATTTTTCAAAATTTTGTACAACAAAATAAATTCTTTGACTGTCTACGATAATGCTACAGACTCCGCTTCCATAGTTGAAATGGCTACAGATTTTTGTTTCGACGATTTCCACGAAATCGGTACACCCCCCTAATAATAACATATCC
The DNA here is from genome assembly GCF_987345545.1 of Pholcus phalangioides. Classification (NCBI taxonomy): domain Eukaryota; kingdom Metazoa; phylum Arthropoda; class Arachnida; order Araneae; family Pholcidae; genus Pholcus; species Pholcus phalangioides. Next base: position 24,756,606 of record NW_028301596.1, on the reverse strand, counting down.
ATTCATGGAACAACGATCATCTCTATCAGACGCCCAACTTGCATCTGAATATGCAAACAAGTCCATATTCTTACTATGATCTAAATTGATACAATAATGAGCTGTATTAACAACGTAATTAAATACTTGACATAATAATTTCCAATGAATAACAGATGGTTTTTCACAATATTGTGATAATAGAGTAAGTGGATACATTATATCGGTTCTCGTCCTGTTTGCTAAAAAAAAATAAACTCCCGATTAAATTTCGATATGGAATATTAGTGATTACGGAATCACTTTCTTGACACCCCTGAATTGTAATATCTGTACTTAATGGAATATTAGATTTACATTTGGGAATATTTTTGTAAATTCGTTGCATTCTCTCAATATAACCTTTTTCATGCATAATTAACTCATTTCCCACATTTTCGAATTGTACTCCAAAAAAACACTAAATTCAACCCAAATTTTTCATTTCAAACTTTGATTCTAACAAACTTATTACAATATTCATATTTTCCTCATTTTTGGAAAATACCGCCATGTCATCAACATATACTAATATATGACATTCCAATTATATACATATATACAATTTCCATTTAACAATATTTCAAAACCTAGTTCTAAAAATGTTTTGTCCAACTCAAAAAACCATTGTCTTCCGGCCTGATGTAAACCGTATAATGCCCTTTTCAGTCTCAAAACATGATCTTCAAAACCCTGTGGTTGATTCATATACACCACATTGTCGAGTTTACCGTACAAATATGCATTTTTTATGTCGAAATTTCGATGAATCCAACCCTTCAAAATAATTGAAATGATCATGAATAATCTAACTAATGTGAAATTCACTACCGGTGAATAAACATCAAAACAATCAACGCCTTCAACTTGTCGAAAACCTTGTGCCACTAGTCGTGCTTTATAACGTTTTATGTTACCGAATTCGTCCTTTTTGATTGTGTACACCCATTTGTTTCCCAAAATTTTTCGATCATCAGGTTTTGGGACTAGATCGTATACATCCCGCGATTTTAGTGCTTTGAACTCATCTTTCATCGCGTTTTGCCACTCGTCCTTCTGTGATGAATTTCTTGCTTCCAAGTAGGAATTGGGGATTTTTATGTTGACAGTGAAGTTCGATGTTCGTATCCGATTCATTCGATGCGTCATCATAAACGTCATTTTCTCGCTTTGTATCCTCTTTGAAATCAAAATCGTCCAAGTTTATGCTGATCCCTTTCCGTTCACAATATTTTTGTACATCGTTTTTACTTTTGAGTCAGATATTTTCTTCAAGGTAGTAATAGACATCTTTTCTGCCCGCTGTATCGCCCTTTTTTCTACAACCCTTTTCCATTTCACATTTTCGTCAAATTGAATTTTCTGATTTTCTATGTCCTCTTCAGAATCTCCCATTTCTACATCTGAATTATTATAAAAGTTAATCAAAGGATTTTCAAGACATTTTAGAGACTATCTTTGAATTTCTGTACCCATAGTAAATTCATTGAATTTTACATGCTTCGTCTGAATAACCTTGTCGGTTTTCAAAATTCAAACTCTATATCCTTTTGTTTTTATTGCATAGCCAACCAACACTCCCTTTTCCGCTTTGCTATCTAGTTTGTCTCGATATCTTTTAGGAATGAAGACGTAAGCCAAACTTCCTATGACTTTCAAATGTCTGACGGAAAATTTTCTGCCACTGAAAACGTTCAAGGGTGCTTTCCCTTTCAAAGTTTTATGTGGGAATCTATTTCAAATACAAATACAACGCCACAACAGGCAAATTGCCCAACGAGGTGGCTGACTTAAGAATATCATGAATCCCCGAGCCATTTTTTGAGGCCCTACCTACTACTGCTACACCACAAATGCACCCCCCCCGCGGAACCCCCCAACGAATCAGTACATGCGGGAATGTGCGTGTACGTGTAGTGCAACCTGACGTAAAGTTTGTTTCTGTGTAATGTTTGTTATGTGTAGTGCTGCCATCTGCCACCAGTTTTTCTAACTATGAGTGAAGTGTTATGATTGAATGATTTATCGTTGTAGGACTGTTGCTCTCTGTGGCGAGACTTTTTAACGGGGAGATCGGCTCGCATTTGCGCCTTGAAGTTGGGAACCACAGAAAACCAACTTCAGCCGACCACCACTGTGGGGTTCGAACCCGGATCCTCGCATCGCGAGTCCGTCACTATTTCGTAAATAGTTCTGTGTATTTACTATTACTAGTTCAACTCATGTCTTTCTGTAATTTTCCTTGAAGCAACGAGGACCTGACTCATTCCATGAGGGCTCGATTATATCGTTTCGCGATACCGTTCATTTCTGGAGAGTAGATATTCGTTCTTTCGCTTTTTATTCCATTCTCTCTCAAATATGTCTCGAAATATTTAGCACAAAACTCTAACCCATTATCAGATCTAATCCGTTTGATTTTTTTCCCTTTTTGCTGTTCGATTTTAGCTTGATAGGATTTGAAACAGTTAAAAACTTCATTTTTGTGTTTCAATATATATACAACTGCATACCGGGAAAAATCATCAATTACAGTATAGAAATAAACGGCTCCTCCTTTTGATAATACAGGCGCCGGTCCCCATAAGTCCATGTGACATAATTATAATATATCGGTAGTTTGCACTTCATCGACTCCTTCAAATGATGCGCGTTTTGCTTTAGTGAAAATTGTGATACATACATGTATCACAATTTTCAATTCTCCCGCGTAGTTTATCAAGCCCGTATACTAAGCCACTTTTTGAAAATTGACTTAATGCTTTAGCATTTAAATGTCCGAATCTGGTGTGCCATAACATCATGTCGTTTCTATCAAGCAAATCCGAGTTTCATGTTTAGTATTCATGTTAATTACCTCTGTATTAACAACCAAGTTTTCCAGATAAAGGGGCACTGAAAAATAATTTTCCATTTGCTTTGAAAACATCAATTTTTCGATCACCTAGGCGAGCTCTGTAACATGCAATATCTATTAGTCTCCCGCTAATTAAATTTCGGCACATACCTGGAGCATACAAAAGTTCTACATTACCCTTTGTCCCATGTATCTTAATTTTAACATCACCGGATCCAGGAACCTTTGTCATTCCTTCTACAATGATGGCTTTGCCATCCGGGATTTCTCGAAAAGTTGAGAAAAAGGTTCTGTCATTGCAAAAATGTTCGGTCGCGTCTGTATCAATTAGTCACTGCACACCTTTTGATGTTGATATCATCGCGGACGCATATAATGCACCACTTTCACTATTGTCCACACACTGAAGATTGTTTTTCTTCATTTTGCTGCTAATCACAGTTTTCTGTTCTTTACAGTTTCTTGCGATATGTCCGATGACTCCACATTTGTAGCACATTCTCGAGTCCTTGAATCTTGATTTCACCTTCTTGGATGATTTTCGACATTCCGTCGAACCAAACGCTGTATCTTCAGAGGTCATCTCATCTTCACGATGTTGAACTCTATCGTACTCTGACAAAAGCACTTCGCGTACTTTCGCTGATGTAAACTCTCCATCTGGAAGTTGATACAACTGCATCACCACATTGTCATACGCATGTGGTAAATGGGCTAGAAGTTGAAACGCCACTTCATCATCGGGCGCTTTTCGTCCGGCTAGTTCCAAATTATTGACAGCTCTGAAAATTCTGCAGGCGTACATAGACATTGTTTCAGACGGCATGAATTTTATTCCCATGAATTTGCTTCAAAGTGCTGCCACTCTTGCTCGTGTTTTCGGTTCATAGGCTTGCTCTATATTTTTCCAAACCTTTCTCGGATCTGCGGTTTCTAATAAGAGGTTTTTCAATTCATCCTCTATGCTCAGGCATATGACTGAGAGCGCTTTATCCCTCTTTGCGTTGAATTGCGATATTTCTTTCCGTGTAGCTTCTGATGAAGGCTCAGGTTCAGAACCATCCACAAAACCAAACAGTCCTTGGTCATCAGCAACATCTTTGTGTTGAATTTCCAATAACGGTAATTGTCCTTATTCAACTTCGAATAAGCAAAGATGCTACCATTTTTAAAATTTTTCAAGTCCCTAATTTCAACAACTCAGTCAAAAACGGGCTCTGGGCCCATAACCCTTGTTGGGGGCAGAGCGTGCCGACTGAGCTGAAGAAAGAAAAACAATGATCGGAAGTTCATTTATTCTATAAAAGTTGCCGAAAAAAGATCATTTACGTACATCAGAAAATACAGCCGGCAATCAATAAGGGAGAGACAAATCGAATCCCGACATACATACATGCAAAAAAAAAACAAAAAAAAAACAGACATCTCACATATAGAGAAAAAACCAGTCTATATATCCGTGCTCCCGAGGGTGAGAGCACACCGCCGCCGATTTGCATATAGCGTCGGAACAACCGGTTCCCGCATGTGCATGGAGAGGAAAAAAAAGGAAAACAATCCAACAGCGATCAAGCCTCTGCCGATCAGGAGGCAGCTAGAAAATTTCCAAAGACTTTGTAGAAAATCATTGAAGAGAAGGGTTATGCACATCAGCAGGTGTTTAATGCTGACAGAACTACACTATTTTGGAAGAAAATGCCGCAAAGAAGTTAAGCAAGAGAAAAAGAGCGAGCTCCTGGTTTTAAAGCGAGTAGAGATAGACTTACTATGCAGTTTTGAGCAAATGTGAATGGGTACACGATAAAGCTCACCATCATTTTCAAATCTGCGAATCCGTGAGCGTTGAAGGGAAGGATAAGCCAAAGCTCCCAGTATTTTGGATGAGCACTGGACTATGAAAACACTTTTCCTGGATTGGTTTAAACTGCTTTTCGTTCCGGACGTCAGGAGGTAGAGTACCCACAACTTTTAACCGAATGATGGCGATATATTGGTTTATAAAAGTAGTAGAATGAAGCGGTTTTCACAAAAAATTATGGTTTGCGATTTTCTACCCGACTATGCGCAACTCGTCTTGATGAGGGATCATCTACATATTTATTATTGTTGTTATTTTTTTCCATCTTACCTGATTTATCACATTGCATTTATCCAAAAAATAAAATTTCATTGCTGTAAGTATAAAAATGAGAGAGATATGAGTGAAAATGTGTTTGGGGATACTCTAAACATTGAGAAACTGAATTTTTAAAGGTTGATTGCTGGGGGAAAAACACACACCAAACAAGTTTCGACCGATAAATACTCCATATGCTGGGCGAGTGTGTGTGTCACAAAGCAATTGTTTGTGACGACAATTTCATCAATTAACAAAAACTATATAAGAATTTTCCGTCGAACATTGCAATATTTTATATTATAGACTGCTGGCCACCCAAATTGCAACACCAAGAAAGACAAGAGATATCGCAACAATATTTATTTTGTAGATAACATGTTGACCAAGCATCAAATGATTAAATTTATAGACTTCTGTGAAGTGTGGTTCCTGCCAAAATCAGTAGCCAGAGTAGCCGCCATTGTTGGAGATCACCGCTGCCACACGCCTCGGCATTGATTCAAAGAGACTTTGGATGTGTTCTTGGGATACAGCAGACCAAGCAGCTTCCACGCGTTGCCAAAGTTGATCTGGTGTGGCAGCTGGGGATGTAATCTGGGTCAATCGTTGAGCAACCATGGACCACATGTTTTCTATCGGCGAAAGATCCGGAGAGCGAGCTGGTCAGGGAAGCAACTCAATCTGGCGATTGACGAAGAACCTTTGGACAATGCGTGCCACGTGTGGTCGCGCATTATCCTCTTGAAATATGGCTGTGGGCAAGCCCTGAAGGTAAGGAAGGACAACTGGCTCCAACACCTCGGAGATGTAGCGCTGGCTTTTTAAAGTACCGGCAATGCGTACTAGAGGAGTGCGAGAGTGATATCCAATACCGCCCCATACCATAATACCCGGTGCAGGACCAGTGTGGCGGTGCATAACGCAGCTGTTCAGCATCCTCTCTCCACGGTGTCTCCAGACTCGAATCCGACCATCGTGGTGTTGCAGACAGAAGCGTGACTCGTCAGTAAAGACAATTTCATTCCATCGTGCCGTCGACATCCTTACCACTGACTTATTTTTCATTTTGATGCTAATTAAAGTGAAAAACAATTCAGTTTTATAACCATTGGAAAAGGGAGGATTTAAAGTTAATAAGTCGTCATCAAAACGCCCGGGTGTAAAACATTTTATTTTAGAATATAGATAAAAATCAGCATAGTAGAAAACCAGTTCGGACATTGCGTGGTCTCAGGATCTGAAAAGATGGGAATGTGTGTGTGTGTCTGAAGAAAGAAATACAGTGGAGAGAGAGCCCCGTTTATACAACTTTCAAGAGGGCAAGTCAAAACATTGCATAAATGCGAATAATTCACAACTGAAACCAAGTTTTAAATTAGACTCAACTCCCTCAAATTTGGATTATGCTTAAAAATAATCGGAATATAAATATTTAGGTAAAAATCACAAAATTACATTTCTCAAAATATCATAATGAAGATGACATTGACTTTAATCTCTAAAGGATTCTTACAATAAAAAGAAAAACTAAAAACAAATTTCTCAGATTTTCTGCAAGCAATATGTTTTATTTAAATATTTATTTAAATTTTTATTTTACTTTTTTACAACCATCTTCAAAAGTAACTCAGACTATTCATAGGTGTAAAGCTACAGCAAATTTTGGGAGGGCTGAAACCTAAAATTTCATAGGTTACTATAGAAATGGGGAAAAATATTGGGGTGGGGCTCAAAGACTTGGATCGGGTACAAGTTTATGCCTATGGGAATATTTAATTATTTTACAAGTTCCACTTTTTCCATAGAGCCAGAATTATTGTCAAAATTTTCATTTTATGTTCCAGAGAAAGGCACCTTTTCCTTTTTTCCGAAATTAAGAAAATTCTGTATAGCGATTGTTGACAAATCATACTAAAAATTATGGCTTTTTAGGTGACAATATTCATAAATGATTTATTTTGGTGATGTTTTTATGCCATCTGCAAAAAAAGAATTAAAACTTTCTGGGCAGAAATGATAATTTTACCTAATTTTGTAGTTCCTTGCTGAAATGAAAATGTCCTGTAACTGAGGTTGCCCGCCAAATAAATGAAATATTTTAACATTTAAAAGCGTAGGAATAAAGTGGGAGCAAAGCCAAACGTTGTATAAATAATAAAATCCTGTAACCTCTTCATACCACAGCCAAAACTAACATAAAAAAAATTGGATGCAAAACAACTAGATGGGATATTTTACAACTAAATGGTCGAAAAAAAATACCAGATCTAGTTGGAAAATAACTAAGTTGACAACACTGAACACATGTATACCTCTCGAGCAAAGAGGGCAAATGAGAATCGTACATAAATAGGGTTCCATTATACTATGGTTTTATGAGTGTTTTTGTGTGTAGTCTGTGTACTGAATGCCACTATGTGAGGAATGCTATATCATCCTGGAGAATGTTCCATCACTATTGACTCTCAAATGGTTGTAAAAATTTCAAGAGAAAGAGGGGTTAGGAATCGCATCGTCCATCTTTGAGGGATGTGTTGGTGACATAATTTTTTTGTGATGAAGTGAGCCAATGGTCACTCACACAAGCAGGGTCATAATTACAAACCTACACCATTTTTCAATCTTCAGATCATTTGTTCGTACTGGAAAGAAGAAAGATGTATTGTTAATATTTTTAAAAAAAACACAATCTCCTGCAACTAAACATTGTAGAAAAGGTAAAATGTATTTTCTTTTAGTCTGTTTATGTAAAAGTCAATAATTAATGAATATAAAATGCAAAATAACCCTCCCCTCTTCTGTGCATGTGTCCCATATACACAGAACAACTTCCAACTCCCTCAATGTTTTTTTCATGTGATACTGCCCACTATGGGAAACACGGGTACTGCAAGTCAATTGGGATTTTTGCTTCCACTACTACTAACCCAGACATGCACCTAGTCCATATTCCTCTGTGGAACTTCTAACGAATTGGTACATGTTGGAATATGTATGTATGTATAGCAACGTATCAAGAGTATGTATAGCGTTTTCAGCCACCTCGTTGGGCTGTGGTGGTCGAGTGATCAGTGACAGACTCTCATCGCAAGGATCCGGGGTTCGAACCCCACCGGCGCCAAAGTGGCGGTTGGCTGAAGTTGGTTTTCTGTGGTTTCCAGCTTCAAGGCGCGAATGCGAGCCGATCTCCCTGTTAAAATGTTTCGCCACAGAGAGCAACAAGCCTATAACGTAACAAATATTCAATCATTACACTTCACTCCCAATTTTAAGTATAGATGGCAGCACTGAAATATCAAGCACAACACTAGCTACACACTCAGACTGTTAGGTGCACTCACTTTGTTCCAGACTCTGCCACGAAGCTGGGCTGGAAGAGATCTCAGCAATGGGATAAGTCCACCACCACCAAACCAGTACATGGCTCCCACTCTGTCCCAAGAGAGGGATATAAGTGGTTAATGAAGCCACACTGGAGAAAAAATGGAGGAAAAAAATAATAATGGTAAAAAATGAATAAAAAAAAGAATACAATTAAAACAAACAAAAAATAAATAAATAAATAAATAAAAACAAAACTGCAGCATTTCTTGCAGACAAACATGCAAAGACACCCGCCACACCAGCGAGGAACCCAAGTAAAAAAAAACATTACAACGGGAATACAGCATTATAAGGACCCACATGGATCAACACAGAATTAAACATATATAGCAGAAATCAGTGAAAATCAAGATGAACATCACTGTCCAATAGAGAAAAGACACTGAAACGGATACACAACATTATAAGGACCCACATGGATCACACCACAGAATTAAACATATGTATATAATAGAAATCAGTGGAAATCACGAACATCACTGTTCAATAGAGAAAACATAACGCAATGGATATATAACATTATAAGTACCCGCATGGATTGCAACAAAATTAAACATATATATTACAGAAATCAAGACGAACATCACTGTCCAATAGAAAAGACATTGCAACAGATATACATTATAAGGATCCTTATGGTTCATAGTCAGAATCGATGCATGAGTCACTGTCATTATGCACTTCTTGTTGGGCTCTTGGCACTATTATTTTGTCCTGATTGTCATTGATGAATTTCATCAGGGTACATAGCTTGTCACGGATTGCTTTGTTACTGAGGATAGGTTTTTTCCAAGCTATGATATCTTCTGTTCGGCTATGCAGGTGAACTTGTTGAGTAACTGGGCACTCTATGGTGAGGTGTAACACACTACCAACTTCCCCACATTGACATTTCTCAGAAATTTGGTGGAATCTATGTAGATATGTGGGGAAGGGGCCAGGTTCGGAGAAGAACTGCACCTCCTCTTTTGTCCATTTAAGGTTAATAAATTTCACTACGGGGATCACTTCGAAGATCTTCCTTTCAGTCTTTGTGCAGTAGATCCATCTACACTGCCACTGATTCAGAAGTTCCTTCTCCAATTCTTTCATTACCCATGATTTAGGAAGAAATAACAAGAAGTCACTATCGATTCTTTTAGTGGCGTCTTTGGCTAGACAATCAGCCAACTCATTGCCTACGTTCCCGGTATGTGCCTGAACCCAACGTAAGTGGACATGAGAATTGTTGCACAACATGTTTCTCATTTGTCTTGCCATTGCATGTTCAGAGATGAAGGGTTCTTTATTGCCATAATTGATGACATCGAGTCAGAATAGATGAATGTGGTAGTAGTGTTGTATTCCAGAGCCTTATTGCTAGCCATCAGCAAGGCAAAGAGCTCCGCCTGGAACACAGCATTCTTTTCATTCAACTTGCAAGACCATCTGTAGAGGACTTTGTTGTGTTGAACACCAACGAAAGCTGCTGCTACTCCACCTTCCATCTTTGAACCAACTGTGAAAATCAGAAAATCTTGCAGTTTAGGATGAGAGGGAGTATTTCTGGTGGCAATTTGGTGATCAACCAATCAATCAACAGGATAAGTCTGATGGCAGAGCCCCTGGTGTTCATTCATTCAGTCACCTCGTTGGGCATTTTACCTGTTGTGGTGTTGTATTTGAACCTTCCGTGAAGTTCATTTCTGTGTTATGCTTGTTATGTGTAGTGCTGCCATCTGCAATCATTTTTTTTTTAAATACAAGTTTTTCCTCAACTCATAGTGTGTGAAATATAATGAATGAATAATTATACCGTTGTAGGCCTGTCGCTCTCTGCAGCGAGACTTTTTAACTGGTAGATCGGCTTGCATTTGCACCTCAAAGTTAAAACCACACAAAACCAACTTCAGTCAAACACCACAGAGACAAATTTTTGCTACCAGGCACAGATGTGATTTTGCCGCCTTCTGACTTTAAAATTAGTTAATTTTATAATAATGTTCTTGGTGTCCATGATATCTTATGAAATTTGAGGAAAGTGTTTGTGATTTTCAGAGAAAATGTTGCTTCTACTAAATGTTGCATCTATGCACACAGTATGTTACCTTATAAAAAATGTACACATATTTTGCTAATTTTACACATTTAATTCTTCTTTATTTCCACTTGAACTCCGCGGATTATAAACAGGAAATTACGGAATGCTTGCAGGATTTTTGTGAGAAAATTAGAGGACTTTTGCATTTCCAAGGTTGGCACAGCTATATATTAAATTAACAAAAATTGCTTAAGGTAGCAAAAAAAAAACCCCCATTTTCATTCAATATTTATTTTTTTACAAAAATACTTTAAAATATCCTAATTTTTGATTGTCTCGGGGAGGGGGGGGGGTGAACAGTACCCTCTGGTGCCCCCTTGTGTATGTCTCTGACTAGAGTTGAGTGCCCTTTTTCAAAAGTGACCCACCAGTGAAACTTTTTTATAAAATGGTCTGCGATTAGAGTTACTACTGAAATAGTCATTCAATGGTCATTCAAAGTTAATGGTCTACAGTTAGTACTGACCATGTTTTCCAGCAGAGTGTGATCTGGGCAGATGGTGTGGTCACGCGTTAAAAATGTGAACACACTCTGCAAATAAACCCTGACGATGTCTTCCAGGGTTATGAAAGGTGATGGTGGGTGAGTTGATCAAAATTTCGTTATTGATTATTATGAGGGACCTTTTTCTGTATGTTTTTGCTCTGCTCTAGCAAGTGGACTGTATCTGAATAAGGCTTCGAAAACTTAAACTTTATTCTTATGCTATAAACATCACTCAAGAGCGAAGGAAGGCCCGTGCTCTTTCTCTCGTGATAAGGCAGTAACTCTCCTCTACTCCCAAGCAGTGGGAGGGTTTTGGCGCATGGCGCAGCTTGGCGGCCTTAACACTCCCGCCGATTGAAATTACATAATTTTAATTATACAGTACATCTTCAATTACAAAATTTTCACAATAGAATGAATAACGCAATAAAAATTAATGTCCTGAATAAGTGAATGAAATGAAAATACAATACAAATACATTAGAACATGTTATAAATGCAAAAATAATTCTTACTTAATAGGTAAAACATAAATATTTGTCACAGTTCTTTTATAAAATTTGTCACTGGGCAAACATATATATACAACTCTTATCTTTCCGTCGTTGCCATGGAACACTTCTGTGATCCTGGCCGTACTCCATTGAGTGCTTGGTAAATTGCCCATAAGTTGACTTTGCAGTACAGGCTTGTTTTTAAACAAATAAGACACTCATGTACTAACTTCCTACAAAGATTTCTACCATTGATTGGCCAAAACTTTTGTCTAACATGATATAATAACGATTGTGCACCAATGTGCAAATACTTTAAATGGTAATATCTCAATATGATCATGGTGAGAGAATGGTTAGATGGCAGTAACATGGGAAATTTACTGTTGGCATTTAGATCGGAATTCTGAAGCCTTCCACCAACTCTCAAAATACCATCATCATCCAAGAAACAGTTCAAGCACGCTAACTTGGAGTTACCCTTTAGAGCCTCTCCCCTCTTAAGCCTTTCAATTTCTTCCCACGCAGTAGGAGGATTTTGGCACATGGCGCAGCTTGGCGGTCTTAACAGTGTATAAATCCTGTGTACTGTGAGGGTGCCCTTATCAATTTATATTCTATATTGAGTTATTTGTGTGCTGTACATCGATTAGGGATAACCATGTGAATAAAAATAACTTTAATTCTATAAATGCAAGTGAAGTATCATGATTATTTTCGCAATATACTTTTAGTATTTTTGTGTCATATATGTCATGTGTAATTCCACAATAATGCCATGCAATTAGTACTGGTATTCCATTATTAATATATGTCTTGATAAGCACGTGACAACTGCGTCATGTGAAATCATTTCAATTTACATTTCTTTCGACACAAAATACTTTATACTTTCAGTGTATTTGCCTTATTCGTTGGTGTCTTCTAAATAAAATACTATCCGTGACCTCAGCCACAAAAGCGCTATAAATTCTGCCATGGACAATCTTTAGGGTCAAATCTTGATTGGTCAAAAATGCACTGTGGTCAACAAAAAAAACTCTCACTGATAAATTAGAGGCTATGTGAAAGTGAATAAACATGATTTTCAGGGGATACGCTAATTTTGTATTTATGAAATAACTGAGATAAATATGAAATAAATTCAAAATTTACGAAATAAATGCAAAATTTGCCAATTTTGATGAATTAATGTGAAAATTTGATTTTTCACTACTTTTTTGTGAAATCTCGATAATTTACACTTCTTGAAGTGAAAAAGTTGTAACTTTCCTCAGTGATTGATAGCATGCTTGAAAGGGAAACCCGAAGCATCATATCACTTTTTTTTTCTCTGATGTGTTAGATGTAAATATATATATATATATACAACTTTTCAAAAAAATACGTTATAAAAAGTATTTTAAAATAAACCGATAGTTATAGTGGCAGATGAAACATGCGATGAACCAGGGAGGTGTTTTTCAGTCCTGTTAAAAATTATCAAGAAGTTGCCAACGAATAAGGCAAATACATGAAAAATACAATAACAGTGTATTTGCCTTATTCGTTGGGAACTTTTAAATATTCTTGGGCAAAGTTGATCTACTCTTCCATGTGTTAGACAGGAATGGGTCTATCGTAATGAAAAAATAAGTGTTTTGTATTTTTTTTGTATTAGGCTTATTCGTTGGTAATGCTAAAATCTAATGCTAAGTGGGTGACGGTAGTGCAATTGCATCTGACTCCATATGAATGAGACGTACTTGTAGATACATTATCTTTAATTATGATGCTATATAGAAGATATTATTTACATGGTGCATATATTAAAAGAGATAAAGACGACGTTGGTGCATCTCATGTGAGAGCTGGAGCTGAACTGATGTTCTCACACACATGGCCCTTCGGACCCTCCGAAGGGGCATCCGGTCACGTGATCATCTCGTGTTTCAGTACAGAATGTACTGAGATTCTTTCACGTGACTAGAGCGTGCTTGTTAAGAAAGAGAGCCAATGTACAAAGTAAAATAATAATAATACATATAAGAATATATATTGAGGCTCTACAGTACCCCCTCCCCAGGGTCAATGTTGGACACGATAAAAATCTGTGAACCGGACTCGACGTCCAGATCGTGTGGTCACTGGTGGTTTCGATTTCGTGGTCGAGTTCTCTGACGTAGAGTTGTTAGTTTGCGTTTTCGCCACCAGCGGCATTGTATCTTCCGAGAGGGAGAATGCTGGTTTGCCATTGATGTCAAGTTCGAACACTTTTTCATTTTTGTTAATGACAAGAAAGGGACCATCATATGGTCTCTGGAGGGGTCGACGGACACTATCACGATGTAGTAATACGCGAGTAGCATTCATCAGTTCTGGATACACAATTGTAGCACGTTTTCCATGATGTTTTCTTGGCGTTGGACGGAGCTGCTGCATGTGGCCCCGTAACTTATTTACGTAGTCACAAGGGTCAATGTTGACATTCGTTGAGTCGAAAAATTGGCTGGGAAGACGCAAGGGTGCACCAAACACGAGTTCGGCTGGCGTACACTGCAGGTCGGCTTTTAGAGCGGCTCGGTAGCCCAGAAGTATAGTTGGTAATACTTCGGTCCAACGTTTGTTGTTATGGCATTTAATGGCCGTTTTTAGTGGTCGATGAAATTCCTCAATCAAACCATTCACTTGAGGATGGAAAGCGGTAGTTCTAGCTCGTTCGGTGCCTAGAAGTTGTAGGAGAGAGCGGAAAAGGTGGGACTCAAATTGTCGACCTTGATCAGTTGTTATAACTGATGGAGCACCATAACGGGATACCCAACAGTTATAAAAGGCTTCCGCTACAGTTGGAGCTGTGATGTCTTTTATCGGTTGTGCTTCTGGCCAGCGGGAAAAACGATCGATCATGGTCAAACAGTAAGAATAACCATTTGATGGAGTTAATGGACCCACTTTGTCCAGATGAATGTGGTCAAATCTTGCAGATGGCATAGGAAATTCTTTCAAAGGAGATTTGACATGTCTGTGAATTTTACTTTTTTGACAAGCCATGCAAGTTTTTGCCCATTTTGTTATTTCCTTATTGATACCAGGCCAAACAAAGCGAGAACGGATTTGGTGGATCGTTCTTCTGATGCCTGGGTGCGCTAAGTTATGAACGTGATCAAACACCGTTTTCCTATACTGCACAGGAATGTAAGGACGCGCACTTCCAGTGGAGATATCACAAAATAAATCTGTGTCAGATTCGGGAAGTTTAATTTTTTTCAATTGTAAGCCACAATTTGAATCACCCATCAATTTTGATAATTCATCATCTGTCGCTTGAGCTTCAGCAATTTCATTGTAATTAATTGGGCTTGACATTGAAATAGCACATATGCGGGACATTATATCGGCTGCTATGTTTTCTGAGCCAGGAATATGACAAATATCACTCGTGAATTGGGAAATGAAATCCAAATGTCTGGTTTGGCGAGGCGAGTATTTGTCATGCTTCTGCCAAAAAGCATAGACCAAAGGTTTTTGATCTGTAAATAGAGTGAACTGACACGCTTCAAGCATGTGTCAAAAATATTTGATAGAAGAATATGCAGCCAATAGTTCTCTGTCATATGCGCTATAGCGTGTTTCCGCTGGAGTGAGTCTGCGAGAGAAAAATCCTAGCGGTTGCAAAGAATTGTCCACTACCTGGTGTAATGCACCACCAATTGAAAAATCAGATGCATCAACGTGAAGTGCAAGTTTTGCAGATGTGGAAAGATGAGCTAATAGAGTGACATTAGCTAGTTGCTCTTTGCATTGATTGAATGCTGCGAGTGCAGAATCGGTCCATTCAATTTTACGATTATATTTTTTACGGTGGGAGCCTTTTAGAAAATCGTGTAATAGCATGATGAGTAATGACTCAGCAGCATGTTTTATGAACCTTCTATAAAAATTTATGAGACCAAGAAATTTTCTCAACTGAGAAATTGTGTCAGGTCTCTTGAAATCTAATATTACTTGCACTTTGCTAGGTAATGGTTTAATGCCAAGAGGAGTGATTAAATGACCTAAAAATTCCAAATTATCTACACCTAATACACATTTAGAAATATTAAGTTTCAAGCCATACTTGTGTAAACGCTCAAATATTTGCCTCAGGTGATTTTCGTGCTCTTCAACAGATGATGAATATACGAGGATATCATCTAAATATGCATAACAGAAAGATAAACCTCTTAACACCTCGTGCATGAAATGCATAAATGTTTGAGGCGCATTTACTAAGCCAAAACAAAGCCTTGTGTATTCGAACAGACCCCATGGTGTTGTCACCGCTGTTTTAGGAATATCAGGTTCAAAAATAGAGATCTGATGATACGCTTTGAAAATATCTAATTTTGAAAAAATTGACTTACCATGAAGTGCATTGCTGAAATCACTTAGGTATGGGATGGGATAGGAATCGAATTCTGTGACAGAATTTAATTTTCGATAATCTCCCACTGGTCGTATAGATGTTTCCGACTTCGGAACAATATGCAATGGAGAAGACCATGAGCTTTTTGAAGGACGAACTATTCCTTGTTGCAACAAAAAGTCGAATTCTGTCTTCACCTTCTCAAAGTGTTGAGGGTGAAGCCGTCTCGGTCGAGAACATATTGGAGGACCTTTAGTCACTATGTGGTGAACTGTGTCGTGCGATGCAGGTTCGCCTATTAAGCACGGATTTGTGATGTCTGGGAATTCAGAAAGAATTTTCTCGTACTGAGATGGGCCCACTGTGGAAATTGAGACATGAGACTTTTGATGCACTGATCCCAGGGAATGAAGTGATGTGCTAGAGCTAATGAGACGACGCTTTTTCAAATCTACCATGAGATTGAAATTGCGCAGAAAATCTGCTCCGATGATAGGGCACGAAACCTTGGTGACGACGAATGTTCATGGAAAATTTTGTCGCAAACCCAGATCTAGAACAATATTTTTGGTACCGTAGGCCGGTATTGACGTCTGGTTTGCTGCGTAGAAACGAAATGTAGAGCAGGGAGTGGTGGAAGCAATCGCTGACGGCGGAACGACACTAATTTCACTGCCCGTGTCAACGAGATATTTTATTCCTGTTTTACGATCATGGATGAACAACCTGCTGGTCTCTGAGCTCATGTTCGCCATGCCAGCTATGACAGAGCTCCTTCGTTTTTTGGTGCGCTGAAGTTGCACGGTGTAGTGTAGTGCAGCGCCGAGCATTTTTACCGAAACGATGATGGTAGTAGCACATTCCGGAGGAATGTTTCCTGTTTCTGGAACTCGAATGCCTCTTGAAGAAGTTGTTTCGCCCGTGATGTGGTGAACGTCCACGTTGTTGAGAGGAAAGTTCATTCAGTTTTTTGGTGAGCATTGCGATTTGTGCACGCAAGTCATCTTGATCCGGCGGTGGAGAAACAGCACAAACGGATGTATTTTGGCTTATTTCCTCGATTTTGTCAGCCAGTTCCGCGAGTTTATCCAGTCCATCACTCGATATTGAAAGGACAGTTTGGATTTGAGTGGGAAGACGTTGCAGCCACAATGTCTTCAAGAAATCATCGGTTAGTCGAGATCCCGAGAGTTGGCGCATTTTTTGTAGCAGCTGTGATGGTTTATCATCTCCGAGTTGAATTTCTGTGAACAACTTCTTGATTTTGGCCGATTCAGTTTCGGCAAACTCCTGTATCAGCCGGTCCGAAAGAGCCTGGAATTTCCCGGTCGCAGGAGGATTGACGACAATATCGGCAACCGCATGTAATGTTTCTGAGTCGATATTAGCGACGAGAGCGGCGAATTTGGTATCATCACCTGTAATGCGGCTGAGGAGGAAAGCTTGCTTGCATTGCTTCACCCAGAGAGAAACGTTTGTCTTCCAAAATGGGGGAAGGCGGAGAGCGACACTGGAAACTTGGGGAATGGTATTGTCCCCTTCTGCTGCCATCATCCTATTGCTTGAAAGAGAAGAGAACCAAGAGGTCAAGCGGAAGTGACCTTACGAGGGAGGATGCTCCACTGTCCACTGTTGCTGGGAGAAAAATCCTCTGCTGCTGCTCTTACCGTAATGGCGTCTTTTGAAGAATATTCAGAAGGCATCATTATTTGCGTTCAAATGTCTGCGGTCACCAATGCTGAAATGCTAAATGCTAGGTGGTGACAGTAGCGTAATTGCATCTGACTCCGTATGAATGCGACGTACTTGTAGATACATTATCTTTAATTATGATGCTATATAGAAGATATTATTTACATGGTACATATATTAAAAGAGATAAAGACGACGTTGGTGCATCTCGTGTGAGAGCTGGAGCTGAACTGATGTTCTCACACACATGGCCCTTCGGACCCTCCAAAGGGGCATCCGGTCACGTGATCATCTCGTGTTTCAGTACAGAATGTACTGAGATTCTTTCACGTGACCAGAGCGTGCTTGTTAAGAAAGAGAGCCAATGTACAAAGTAAAGTAATAATAATAATACATATAAGAATATATATTGAGGCTCTACAGTAACTTCTTAATATTCTTGGGCAAAGTTGATTTACTCTGTTCCCTGTTGAAAACTATTACTTCTGAACCAGAACAGTTACGTTACCTGGCAAGAGTATAATTTTGGAAGCTAATTCTTCTGGGCTATAGCTCTTAATTATAGCTTCCCAAGCTCTTAATTAAGACTTTGAATTGTAAGGTTTAGAAAAAAAAAATAAGCCTACTCTCAAGTGAAGGGCCTAGCATGAAAACGTATTACATGACAGAGTGCTTCAACCTATTGAAAATCTTGGCTACATCATTTTGCAC
This sequence comes from Pholcus phalangioides, assembly GCF_987345545.1. Lineage (NCBI taxonomy): Eukaryota > Metazoa > Arthropoda > Arachnida > Araneae > Pholcidae > Pholcus > Pholcus phalangioides. Next base: position 24,738,380 of record NW_028301596.1, on the reverse strand, counting down.
TACCAGTGCTAGGCATGTATAGTAAATTCTGTGGTGACATATTGAATTCGAGGAATTGAATTCTGTTGTGACCAAGACGAAAACAACTTTTTCGCAGTGAAAAAAGAATTAAAATTGTGTATTTAAACTGCTGAAAAGAAAAGGCATCACAACCGTCAGCAAAACTCATCCCATCGCTGTTAATAATCAGGTAGAATTCGTGGTATTTTATCTGAGCAAATATATGGAACACATTGCTGCTTTTCCTCAATGAATATGAAGACCACAACTCAAGAATAAGTTTCTTGAAAGTTTTAGTGATGAAATTCTAGTTCGTAAAATACAAGTTCAGCTGACTATCGTTTGAGTTCTGTATGAAAATCATGGATCTAATAGACCAACGGTTCTGAACCAGTGCCCCGTGGAGCTCGAGGAAAATAAAAGCCCAGTAAAATTTAAAAAAAATAATTATAACTATTTTTTAGTAGTGAAAATAAATCAGTAACTTTGATAAATAATTAAAAAATTAGCCTACTGGGCTCTGCCATAGAATTTTTTTACTAAAAAGGGCTCCGTGAGTCAAAAAAGGTTGAAAACCGCTATAATAGACAATTTGAAATGATTTTCAGCCACCTTGTTGAGGATTTTGCATATAGTGACCTGGTATATATTTATGTTTGATAAAACTATTCATTCATGCATGAATTGTGGAGCAAATTAGTATACTTGAAATCCTCACTTGCCAGTGTGAAGGACATTTTTACGAAATACACAGAAAAAATTTGACAAATGAGAATGGTGAAATTGATGAAGAGCATACATATTACGATAAAGACAGCAACAGAGAAGAGTTTAAATAAATTGATTCTACACATGACAGCCAATGCAACAATGTACCAGTACATAGATAGACCGTTCTGTCTATATGAAATCGAAGCAAGATCTACATCTTCTTTGAACCCAAATTCATTATTAGAAAGCTTCTCTAAAGTATCTCTTGTAAAGACGCAGCATGGGAGGAGCTCATATATAAATACAATAATTTCAACAGACAGCTACTTTCAGTGGTGAACCAAGAGACCTACATTAATGTAATGCATATTTTGAACAAAATGCTGCTATTTGAACTTTGCAAAAGCAGGTATTCAAAGCCTTCATAATCCTGTGAATAGCATGGATGCTGAGAGATATTTATTATCTATAAGCCTACTCTCAACCGCGAGGTAGCTACCTACTTTTACCGGGAGGTAAAATCAATCGCTATTTGGGGATTGGTCAGTTTTCCACTTAGTTATTACTCACAGAAGGCAAAGGTTAAAGTAGGAGTGCACAGAGATCACTACAACAATGCTAACTTTCAACTAAGTACTATTACGAAAATTGTTTTATCATTATGTCATTGTCTACCTGTAAATATTGATAGTATCTAGAGGGGGTTTATAACAAATTGCACTGTCAATTTGGAAAGATACAAAACCGAAAATGTGAAGATATACTCAAATCTTCTACATTGATCTAGACACTCTCATATGACCTCAAGACAGTAGCACCGCTAGTTGTGAGCTATGGTAGACTTTTGTCAGCAAATTTCCTGTATCTTTAAAAATAATGCGAGGAATAGAGAAGGTGGTCAAGAGCTCATTACCAGAAATCTATTTGTAGTGTAATTCGTGAAATCGCTGTCTATAAATACATGTAAAATAATTGTTCGGTGTGAATAAATCTAACGTCCTGCAAATTGTTTTATCCTCTGCTCATTTCAAGGACTTGTGACATTATCCAGAACAGTACTTTAAGGCCGAACACATACCGGGGATGTGAGCGGAGAGGTATGAGAGAGCGTCAAAAACAAATGTACTGTTTTGTTCTGCACCTCACATACTCAAGCAGCAAGACAAGAAGGAGAAAGAGGTGACTTCACAAGGTACGCAACTCTTTCAATCCGGTTTGTTTTACCGCGAGGTAAAATCAATCGCTATTTGGGGATTGGTCAGTTTTCTCCCCTTTTTTTCTCCTCTCTCTTGGAAAAAAAAAACTTCTGGGGGGGGGGGAGAATCATCATTATCACACCCATTTGGTTTGGAGGGAGCATTTTGGATTTTTTTTCCACTTTTGGCGCTCTCCTTTTCACCCATTGTGCTTAACCTAACCCAGTGGTTCTCAACCTTTTTGGAACCGGGGCTCAGTGAATCAAATTTCTGAGTCTACGGCCTGGTCTGGAATAGTTTACTTGTTGATAAGATAAATAATTGAAAAACAACCAACTACCTTTTAATTATGAGCTAATTATTTAAAACCCCTTAACATTCGATTAATTAATTGAACCAAAAAGACTTTTAATTAATCTATTAATTAATTTAAGCTATTTTAATTAAAATTATTTTAATGGATTGAATCCATTATCTGACGGACGGATGTAAAATTTTTTTTCCTTTTTGGTACAATATTAATAACGTGAAGAAGTCAAAACATAAACGAAGCGTTTCATCAGCAACTGCAGTAAACATTCTCATTGCATAGTCACCGGAACCTGAGTATATGAGGCATGGAACAATGAGGCTGTTCTCAGGGCGCTGTTTGAGCGCCCCAATAAATTTTACAAGAGGAGGCTGAGCCCCCCAATAATTAATGAATATACATTGCAACGCACCACTCCCTCTCCTCTAAGGGCTTGAGCCCGTATATACGAGACAAATGGAAACTTTCAGCCCTGCAATGTTTTCTTATTTCGGCGCCTCTGCCTCATTAGAAAATGCAATTGATCGCAAATTAATCGAAACGTCTTAATATTCAATTTTATAGACTAATTTCACATAGTTTGTGTGATACGAAGCTTTCAAAATACGAAGTTTTCATTCACAGCGGGCAATTAAATTTATTTGTGCTGACATCAAAGCAACACTTATTAATTAGCACTTCTTAAATAATTTAGTGTAAAATATATTTTGCGATCAAATTTTGCATTTAATCTTAGCTAGAAAGAAGGTAATGATATTGTGTATATTGTAACTCTCCATAAAAAAAAGTCAGCTGAAAAGCAGAAAATTGTTTCATTTTGAGCAAAACGCTCGTTTCAGTATATTCATGATAGAGGCTTATGTTAAAAATTGTGTAACTTAATAAATTTCAAAAACTTGAGCACTTGATTTTCTATTCTAAAATTTGCAAACTTTTCTTCTGATACTACTCCCGGTAGTAGTATCAGAAGGTACACAAATTTCATCCCTTCAATTTTCCCTCAATAGCTTCTAATAAGAAACGTACTGCAATGGGACATAGGCACCAAAACCGGGGGGGGGGGGGGGGACTATTTCAGACCCTCCAATAAATTTTGTTAGGGGCTGAGAACCCCCTTCCCCAATTAATGAATAAATAATGCGGGACGACTGGCAACTTTCAGCCCTCTCAATGTTTTTTTCATGCCCATGCCTTTGCTGCAAAATGCACAGGGCGGCAACTTTTTTTCTGGCGGAAACTGAGAAACCGCTATAAAATCATTATGCATTCTTGGGACTGAAATATAATGTCTCCCTAAAAACACATCGAAATCTTGTAGAAAGAAAACTTTATATATCTATGTACTGTCTATACCAGCGGTTCTCAACCAGTGCTCCGTGTGCACTTCCCAGGAGCTCCACGTCCACTCGATTAAAGTAAAGCGAATCAGTAAATTTTATAACTGAATGAAAAAAAAAATGAATAGCAGGGGCTTCGTCGTAGAAATTACATATTGAAAAGGGCTCTGCGAGTCAGAAAAGGTTGAGAATTACTGGTCGACACTAATTTCTTACCCAATACTGAACATGTTCTTAGAATTTCAACAGATTTGTAGGGATTTGTCAAGACGTTGATGGATTAGCAGGGGATCTCAAACTGTACGTGCCAACCTTTGTCAGGGGAGCAGCGGCGCAGTGGTCCTGACAAAGGTATTTCGAAGAAATGCTTTGCTTATAACTGCTCTTCATAAGAGAAAGGGGTGGCGCGAGTGGAAAATGTTTGAGAACCCCCTGGGTTTTAAGGAAACTGATAAACACCATGACGATTGCCCATCGCTTACTACCATTATTGAAACATGGTTTTTTTTTGGTTTTTTTTTTTGCTTTTATTTTATTGTTCTGAGTATCTGTTATTTCTGTGAATTTGAATGCCGTTTGTGTTATGAAAGAGACACAAGATTTTTTTTTCTGATTACATATGAACATCTCAGGGGGGCAGAAGGCTAGCAGGGATTTCTCGACAACGTTGAGTCAAAAACCCTGATGGAGTTGATATTGGCCCTAAATCCAGTCCTCGATTGGTGCGGGTAATTTCGACGAAGTCCGGTGGGCCCTGCTCAGTCAAAGCCACTTATCTTCACCTCCACGTCGGGGCCCCCTGGGATCTTGTATGCTAAAGCAACAAGACTCGAACGAAGAAAGTGGTAGCTTCTCCCTTGTGCGATCAGAAGAACTGGAGGAACTCTGTGGGGGATGGAATGGGGTCTCAAAGGATGTCTGCAGTAGAGGGTACAGGTGAAAAACTGGGTTTAGCGTTTCCTGGGCCGCCAGGTAGTACAAGGGCCCGAACCCTGTCTAGCCAACGGGGAGGCTGCCCTATCAACTGGTGTATAATCCCGCTCGTCCTGTATTTCCAGGTGGCACCTGGGTGGGGTAATGCTCGACGATGCGGGGGGCTCTCCCGAGGCCACTACTGCATGAAGGAATCTGGGGTCAGCTCTAGGAAATCTCCCTCTGAGGAAACCCAGGGATACTGGTCGCACAATCTCTCTACAAACTGACCATGAATTTGGAAAATAAGGAAAAAAGAGAAAAAACGCTGGATGCCAATCCCCAAAGCATCTAACCCCTGCACCAGGAGGAGAGGTGGAAGCGAGAGTGAAAACGAGAGCCGAAGCACGTGTGGAAACACCCGTGGAAGCACAAGCGGAAGCCAGGAACCCTGCTGTAGAGGGAAATCAACTTCTCTCGGCCAACGAGAAGAAGAAAACCAAAAAGAAACGCCAAAGAGAAAGGCGTAACCTGGAGAAAGCTCTGGCAAATATGACCTTGGCAGAGGATGATGCAAGGAATGAGAAGGCCATCACGCCTGGACCCTCAGGAATTGCATCGGGCACTGCCGAGGCCTCACAGACAAAAGGGGCCATTCCTCGCAAGCGTGGAAGAGTCCCTGGCGACATGCCAGAATCAAATTTCAAGAAGCCTTGCAAGGACTCTTCCTACAGCAAGGCTACCAAGAAAGGCATCACCCTCAGGGTCCAGGCTAAGGATCCAGAAAGGAAACTGACTCCAGCTGATGTGTCTCACATTACCAACTCGGTGGAGGACCAGATGCTGGAGGACACTGGGGGTATTTACCCTCACGTTGATCGAACCATCTTTGGGGAGGAAGGTCTTCGCATTATATGCAGAGACCAGACCACCCTGGGGTGGTTGAAAACAGTAATCAACGGTTTACCACCTCCACCAAACGTTGATGGTCATACCGGGGTACCTTGCCCTAGGACCTGGTGATAGACCACCAATGAAAAAATTCTTTGTCTGGATTCCTGGAGATAGGGATCCTAACAAATCCCTTAAACTGCTTAGTAAATGCAATGAAGATCTGGTGTCTGGCCAACTTCACCTGCGAGCTGTCATCCCGGGAAATGGGGGTAATACCCTGGTGATCAGGGTGGAGCAAGCGATGGTGGAGTGGTTTTCCACTAGATCTTTCACTGTGCATTGTGGCTTGAGTGCTGTCACATTCAGGGAGCCATCTCGACAGCACAGGCCAACAATTTCTACTCAACGGCCTGAGAAGCCAACACCTCCCCAGGCAGAAGAACGGTCAGCACCCGCTGATGAAACGGGGTCTACATCCAGACCCTTAGATGCAAATAAGGACAATGACCCAGAGATGGAAGTGGCGTTGGACCTGGAGTATAACACCGGGTCCGACTCTGATCTATCCTAGGACATCTCTGCAACCTCCTTGGTTAAACCTATACACCGAGTGGTATTATTTTACCCACTGGTAAGTAATTTTTGTAACATACCTTGCCAATGTTATTTAGGCAGATAAATTTACAACATAGCAAGGCTGCATCCTACAACCTTGCAGCTTCCTTTCGCAACCATAATCATTTTGTAGCTCTGATTCAAGAACCATGGGTCAGAAACGGGATGATTATGGGCCGTCTACCCAACTCCCAACTCTTCGTTAAGAAAGGAACGGGGTTTCATCCAAGAGCATGTGTGTACCTTGCCAAAAGTATCCATGCCTGGGCACTGCCACAATTCACATCAGAAGACGTTGTTGCAGTTCTGATAAAGGGCAAGGGACTAAACAAGAATCGCCTTATTATGATCTGCTCAGTCTATATGGCCTATGATCTCAAAATTCCGCAAATGTTCTGTGAACTGGTGGAATACTGCGAACATCACAATATAAGTATGATATTTGGATGTGATGCCAATGCTCACCACACAGCGTGGGGCAGCTCAGACATAAATCAAAGAGGAGAAACATTACTGGAGCTCCTCATGAAAACCAATCTGGTTTGGGCTAACCAGGGGCACACACCGACTTTCCGTACATGTAATCGGGAAGAAGTTATTGATCTGACCCTCTTCTTTCCAGTTAAAGTTACTGGAAAAACTGATACTCTGGCATCTCCAAGAGATTCCTCTCTTAATGGGTAAGATTAATGTGAACCAGCATGGTTTTAATACAGGGTTTTCCACTGACTCTGCTCTTCATCAACTGATTTGGAGAATTGAAAACACAATTATCAATGGACAATTTGCTGTTGGTATTTTTCTGGACATCGTTGGAGCCTTTGACAACGTTACTTTTGACTCTGTATGTAAGGCACTAATAGATTTTAACATTTCACCTATGTTAACTAGATGGATTGATCATATGCTCAGGAACCGAACAATCACTGCTCATGTTCTTGATGCCCAAGCTGAATGTCCGCAAGGAGGAATCCTTTCTCCCTTTCTATGGAACATGGTCTTCAGCTCCCTGATCTCTGATCTAATGAAAGGACCAGGGTATACACAGGCATATGCAGACGACTTAGTCGTGCTCATTCAAGGGCATGATTTATCCACAATGAGGATTCTTGCTCAACAAATTTTAAACTCTGTCAGCAGATGGGGTGACAAACACCAACTAACATTTTCCACGGAAAAAACCAGAATTGTGATTTTCACATGGAACAGAAAATGGGAAATTGGAAACTTAACCCTCAAGGGACAAGAATTAACCATATGTGACAGAGTGAAATACCTTGGATGTCACTTGGATTCTAAGCTCTCCTGGAAATCCCATATTCATGAACGAGCTAAACGGGCCACTAATATACTTATGCTGTGCAAAAGAATTATTGGTAAAGCCTGGGGTTTAAACCCTAAAACCACTCAGTGGATTTATACTGCTATTGCACGCCCAATGCTGAGCTATGGTTGTGTGGTATGGCACCAGGTGTTATCAAAGACCTCTTATGAAACTGTCTTGCAAAAAGTGCAAAGACTAGCTTGCATTCTTATCACGGGAGCCTTACCCAGCTCTCCCTCCATCGCCCTTGAAACTACTCTTAAGATACCACCTCTGAGATGGTACCTACAAGGAGAAGCGTTTAAAACTATGTATAGGATGGAAAGAAATGGTACATGGTGCAATCGACCATATATGGGATACAAACCTTCTTTCAAGAATCATCTTGACAGCTGTCTACTGGGAAAAGCGGAGATACCCTCTCTACTAATGCCAAAAGACTCCTGTTCCAAAACAAAAAATTTTACTAAATGCTTCACTATCCACATACTCAGGAGAAATGAAGTTGCTCACATAATTGATAGCATCTCAACAGGAGTTATTGAATGTTACACCGATGGCTCTAGGATTACTGATACTGGGGCTGGAGCAATTTTCCGCATCTTTGGAGTGGATCACGACTACCATAAGATAGATTTGTATCTAGGCAAAACGTCGACGGTCTTTCAAGCTGAAGTATTAGCAATAGCCATACTGGCTGAAAGTCTGATTACCAAAGGGTATCATGGAAAACAAATTGTTATCTTCTCTGACAGCCAAGCAGCACTATTGGCTCTTGACAACTTCCTCAAGTTTCAACTGTGTGTAAAATACTGCACTGACATGCTGAATAACTTGGCCGCATTGAGCAACAACATCAACCTTTACTGGGTTCCTGGTCACGTAAATTTCCAGGGAAATGAACTCGCAGACCAGATAGCCAAAGAGGCAGCGAACATGAAGCTATCTGGTCCTGAACCTTTCTATCCTGTTTCGATGTCAACCATCAAAGGAGATGTCAAACAATGGATAGAAGACAAACACATGCGGCAATGGAACTCAAGGCAGGACTGCAGACAGGCCAAGCTGGCCTTGGGAACCCATCCGAATATTGCCAAAAAACTTATCTCATTGAACAGGAAACAAATTCGACAGGTTATACAGATCATCACTGGTCATGCTAACCTAGCGAAACACCTACACAACTGTAGTTATACAGATTCACCTATTTGTCCTGCGTGTGGAGAAGAAGACGAAACTCCACTCCACTATGTGGGACGATGTCCCGCCTTCTCTATCCCGAGAAGGAACTACTTCGGTGATCATCAGGTGACTCTAAGTGAAGTTGTGAATGCTCCCAGCATTTACAACTTGGTAAATTTTCTAAATTACACTAAACACCTAAATTCATGGTGAGTTTCAATTCTGCTTTAACTTGAACTTTCATGCATTACTATTTAATAACCTCATGTTGAGTTCTCAGCCATATCCCTGAGACCTTCTCTGCTCCTTTTCTAAAAGGGCACCGCAGACAGGAGCAGCCTCAAATTTTCTGACATGGCTTTACTGGTTGCGGTTCTCCTTAATGTCCCATACAGAGACCCAATATAATGTGGTAATAGACACCATAACTCTCGTCCCCGGAGCAGTCACCAAACTCTGGGTATTTCCACAGAATAATATCTTTCTTCATTCTTACATGACCCACAACTCATGTTGAACCACTTGGTGCTAGAGCAATGGGCAAAATTTGCCTAAGCTTTTCCCCTATGGGACGCCAAATGATGATGATGAACATCTCACACACAATATATCTCTGTATATATATTTCTTACAAAATCGAAACCAATTTATTTTATCATCCGTGATTGAAATTTGTTATGCACAGAACACGGCGGATATAGGCAGCGCCATCTAAAGGCATGGGCCCACTCAGGCACGGCCCAGGGGCCCAAAAAAAAAGGGCCTCACAAAAATGAGATTTGGTTGAGAATTTGCCTGGTAGGGTTTCAGAAAAATCATTGGAACCCATGATGCTCTTAAGTAATAAATAACACTGGTAAACAAGGTTTTTGTTTCTTGGACGCTGAGTACTGTTTCGTACGTATTTTTCGATGCTAATTCTGAATCCGTAGTCAGAAATCGTCCATCAGGCACCAGTTTTCCGCAATTGCATTTTCCATTGTTGTGGGTTAGCCTAACCAGCCTTAATACTCTATACTTAGAAAATCAACATTTTTAGCCTAATAATGGGTATTATGAATATTAAAACTTGCCTCATCTGACTAAATATTATGGAATAGTACATCAAGATTCCTTTGAGATACCTCTGATCATGTGCTAGCCATGGGGACAAGGGAATTACGAGCCACTTTTACCCTTTCTAGGGAATTCCTGACCAAACTGTCCAAGCTTTGTTCCTCGACAAAGCAATTTCAGCACCTTTTTTGAAGGAAGACGACTTAGTCTATTGCAATGATGTCGATGCTCTTTACGTTGCATTGAGGCATCAGTATAATCCCCTAGAGTGGAAGTTATTCATAGATTCCTCTAAAACCAGTTTGAAAGCAGTACTTTTGCACAATGGCAACGAAAACCCCTCCATTCACATTGCTTACGGGGCCCACATGAAGGAGACATATGAAAACATTATTACAGATGGTTCAGTATGAAAGACATGTCCGGCACTTTTGCTGAGATTTGAAAGTCATTGCCCTTGTACTCAGTCTTCAACTAGTACATACCAAATTTTGCTGTTTCTTGTGATTGTGGGCCAGCAGTGATAGACAAAACCATTATGTAAAAAAAAACAATGGCCATCAAGAAGACAGCTCGTTCCGGGAACCAAAAATGTCATCAGTCAGGCCCTGGTGGATCCTCAGAAAGTCTACCAGCCACCTCTACACTTTAAACTGGGATTGATGAAAAATTTTGTTAAAGGAATGAACTGAAATGGCGATGGTTTTAACTTTCTACAAAACAAATTTCCACGGGTCAGTGACGCTAAAATCAAGGAAGGCATATTCGTTGGCCCTCAAATTCGAGAATTAATGAACGATGCTGAGTTTGATGCCACCCTAAATGACCAAGAAACACCAGCATGGGAGTCATTCAAGAAAGTAGTCCACAACTATTACTTCAGAGGAATTACCACAGGAATTACTTCAGAACTATAAAGCTCTTGGTTGCAATATGTCACTGAAGATACATTTTCTTCATTTACATTTGGATTTTTTCCCAGAGAACCTAGGTGATGTCAGCGACGAGCACGGTGAGCGATTCCACCAGAACATATCCATCATGTAATCGCATTACCAAGGCAAGTGGAGCCCAAACATGCTGGCCGATTGAACTGCTGGACATTTAAAAGAAATATTCCTGCTGCAAAATACAGAAGAAAATCATGTAAAAATACTTTTTGAACTGCCATTAATATTAGAATTTAAGCTATCTTAAGTTGTAAGCAAATGCGAAAAATATATATTTCTCAAAATTTCAAATGAGTGTTACTCAAAAACTATGCCTGACACACAAATTCTGAAAGCAGATTCGGAATCAGTGGGGAAAATACTATAAGAATGACCCTATTCGATCAAAGGAACATGCAAAAAGTGAAATTTTTTTTACCAGTGTAATGGATCCACACTGATAATTTGTGATTAACAATCACGTGTACATTTATGGCTACTAATAATCGTTTTCAGCCATTCACCTTGTTGGGCAATTTGTCTGTTGTGGCATATGTATTTGTATCATTTGTGTTGTGTGTGTGAAGAACTAAAATTATTAAATACAAGTGAGTATTAAGAATAATGAGCATTTCATTGTCTTCTCTTACAAATGTCAAATGATCGGAATCTAGTAAAGGTTCTTATATTGTTTATTAGAGGAAAAAACTGAAGGAATATACTGTTGTAGGAAAACTTTTGATTTGATTCTTGTTTTTCCAGCGCAACAATAAACATGTTTTTTACACTGATATTACCGACACTTTACTTTTTTTGAAAGAACTGATTGAGGAACTCACAGCAAAGCTTAAAGAATTCCCAGCTGCCTTCTACTGGCATGTTTCGTTTTCATTTCTGCACAAACATTGCAGGTTCATAGTTTTTTTTAATGGGAATTTTTCCAACCATGGAAGCATCTCTTTGGAACCATAATTTTACAATTTGGAATAGATTCCAATTTACCAAGAAGTTTGACCATACTTTCAGCAAAGTCTAATTTTGAAATTTTTATTGTGAATTCATCAAAATTTGTTATGTTCATTTAAAAAATGATTACGAAAAAAAGGTGGCTCCGCAACAAAGGGCCCGAAACTAGAGGGGGGGGGGGGCGAGAAGATGCAACTGCCCGGGCAGTAACATTTTGGGATGGGAGTTTTATCTGAAAACAAAGAACACCTTTCTAAAATTATTGAATTTTAAAGTCGGGGGGGGGGGGGGGCAAAAATCCTACTCCCAACCATGCCGCAGCACTCCATTCCAGGGCAGGGGCATCCGCATAACTGACCTTTGGAATAGGCCAAAATTTTCTTCCCGAGCAGTTTGAGTAATCAACATTCAAAAAGCATTTAAATCAACAGAAATAGATTCAAATAGTATATAAAAGGTATTTTCTTTCACCGATATATTGAAATTGTTCCTAAATCTTGGTTAGCTTAGGGGGCAATGCATGAACCCCCTACGCCCTTCTCTTGCATACGCCTCTGCCCTAGGATTCTGTGCATTGGATGAGTATTATATAGAGTTTTTTTTTCCCTCCAAAAATTTGAAATGGAAATAAATGTTCCAAAAATTAATTTGCAATAACATCATATTTCACAGATTTATAAATACATACATACTCAATGTCAGATACATATTCAAAGGCAGCAACAGGCAAAATAGCTATTGATGGGGCTGAAACCGGATATCCGTAAAAAAGTATGAATGTTAATATATCTGCTATGCAGTAATCTCATACGGAGGGCGATGACCACGTGAAAAAAAAAAATGTACAGTGCCCACAAAAAAAATTATGGTTGCGTCATCGAGGTGTATGGATAACTTCCCGCTTCATCTCATTAACGGTGATATTTTTTTTGAAAGTATCGAAATTAGCTTCTGTGAATTATAGGAATATATTTTTAATTCAGAGTCCATATCTTGCACACATACTATCTTTACACATACTATGCAATAATATGGAAAACAACGGCTTCATACAAGAAGTCATTAAAAACATATATCAGGAATTTTACTGTTTTGAGGATTAACGTGTTTACTTTATTGGAATCCTCCAATATTGCCAAACTGATTGATTTGGCATGAACAGGCTGGTAAAGTTACTAGTTGGCGAGATGTCACTTTTCAGACTCAAAGGCTTTTCTTGTTTACCCTTCAGAAGGCCTGCTGTCATTTTCGCTCCTCTCCGCATCGTCAGTATGTGATGGGACATTGAGATGAGCATCAATGTATTTTCACTTTTGAAATCGCTCTCTTTGTTCGACTCCCCAGTATGTGTTCGGCATAACAGTTAGCAGTAAAACTGCGATGGGCAAATTATGGCCTGCTCAGACATTCTATCTGGCCAACCTCAAATTACAAAATAAAGTTCCAAAAATGTTTGATTTCAGTGTGTAGAAATTTTAAAAATTTAAGGGGTTGTTCCTTTTTTTACGTATGTTGTATAAAAAATATAGTTGGGAGAATTTAAATAGAAATTGATGTAAACTTTTGCATATGCAACAAAATAGAACACAGATACCATAAATATGCATAGTTATTAAAATGTTCTTATTTATTCATAGTTGTAAAAGATAAACCATTGAACCTCAATTGCAATGAAACTGTGACAGTCTTCAAAGCATACAACACATTCCGCCCTTTATTTTTAACATAAAAATTTCAATTATGAATATGTTTACCCTGTCAAAATTTTTTCCTTTTGATTTTTGGCCAGTTCCTGAAAAACGTTTGCCCTTCACTGGTCTAGTAAAAAATATAGTCAATGATCATTTTAATGACCTCATGTTCCATTCCATTACAAGGTCCTAAATGTTTTCATATAACCTACCTACACTGGTGAAATGAATTTGCATATTTTATCGAATTTCATGAAAAGAACTGAACTGAATGTAAAACCAATGCTTCCAGACAAAAATGCAAATCTTGTACGTCAAATACGTAAGCGTACACGTGTGTGTAGGCGGAGCCAGTAGAGAAACAGGCTTTATAAGCGCGCGTAAGTTAAGACTTATTTCGTTCGCTAGCACACCTCGGCAAATTTCTTGGTGTTATTTTGCAGCAATCGGTTAATTTCAAATTGTAACAGTAAAAATGAGTAACCACCAACGTTTAGATGATGGAATGAGGTGGCGAATTGTGGGGAGGCTAGAAGCAGGCCAATCTCAAGTCCAGATTTGTAGAGAGTTCAATTTAACGCCCAGCGTTGTGTGTAACTTATGGAAACAGTTCCAGGATACCGGATCCATCGAGAGAAAGCCTGGGCAAGGTCGTCCAAGAGCCACGACGGCCAGAGAAGGTCGTCTGATAAGACTTCATGAGAGAGGGTTGTTTGCAAGAAGACCTGCTGTTTGTGTCCTGCTCACTTCTACGGACAGGAGAATCGGTTTATCATGGTGCAGAGAGCATAGAGATTGGAGTATGAATCAGTGGGCGACCGTTCTCTTCACTGATGAGTCCTGGTTCAGCCTAAGCACCAATTCTTACTGTACGTTCATATGGAGAGAACCAGGGACCCGCTACCTACCCTCCAATGTCTGCGAAATCGACCATTATGGCGGAGGAGGTTTAATGGTCTGGGCAGGCATCATGTTGGATGGCCGCACACCTCTCCATGTCTTTGAAAGAGGCACTGTGACTGGTGTGAGGTATAGGGATGAGGTCTTGGAGCCCTATGCTCGCCTTTTCAGGGGTGCAGTTGGCCCCTAGTTCATTTTAATGGACGATAATGCGAGGCCACGTAGAGCTCCTCTGCTCGACGATTTTCTAGAGAGTGAGGATATTCGCCGGATGGATTGGCCAGCCAGATCTCCAGACCTTAACCCTACAGAGCATGTCTGGGATGCTCTGGGGAGGGCAATTGCAACTCGCAACCCCCCCCCTCCCGGAACCATCCAGGGAATGAAAACAGCGTTGCTGAACGAGTGGGACCAATTGCCACAGGAAATGATAAACTGCCTTATTTCAAGTATGAAATCACGCTGCGAGACCTGTATATCTGTAAGAGGGGACCATACCTTCTATTAACCCATTTTTTTGTTTATTCTGCAACCGCTGTTCCATACCTTCAGACTCCAACGAGTGTTACGCACGATCATGTGTGTGTATTACAATTATTGAATGGTTATTTGTTTTGTATTGTATCAATGTATGTACATATCAAATTTCATTAAAATCGGTACAGTAGTTCTAGAGATAATCGACCAAGTCTGCAAATTCTCTTAATTTCTTACACCAGTATATGTGTTTTCCTTTCAATACAACCTCTTTTTGATGGAAGGGGGTCTTTTTAATGAGCGTCGACTGTATTTATAATTACACATAGTGGTAATATTTTGATGGATGAGATAACCACGTCCATCGCTGCCATCCAGGATGATAGCACATCCATCGCTGAAGTTAGGGAAGATATCGCCTCTGTGAAGGAGACATCGCTATTGCCATTGCTGGAGTAAAGAACCACATCGCCAATGCTAACACTGAAGTGAAAGAAGAGCTTTCCCAGGAGATAAGCATCGACTGTATTTATAATTAAACATACTGATAATTTTTACTGTATCAATCCATTAATTTCATAATTAATTACACGCATTTTTATGTGTATGCTAGGGAGTAAAAGGATAAAAAATATTTTGCTACAACCAAGTGAAAGCCTCACTCTCTCATAATTTACTAGAGAATGTTTTCTTTATTTTACTGGTCTGAGTAGTAGGGTTAAATGAAAACCACTTTAAAATTTATTTTTTCATATTGCCTGAGTCATTATATTTATATTTATCATTTCAGTTCAAGAAGTTAAACATTGCTAAACAAACGGCTATAGCAAATTGTCTCCAAATTTCAGAACAAACTATTTCTATCTTGAGGTTCCAAACCTCAAGTTAATATTTATAAAGTGGTCACCCAGCTTTTAACATGGTGAAAAACTGTGCGCTAGTGGAAATATCATTAAAAATATGCTATTTAACCACTGATTTATTTTAAATTGGGTACACATATTCTCCAAAGCAGCATGTTTTGCATTGTTCTGCAACAAACCCTCGGCTAACTGGAAATGTTCTAAGGTAAAAATCCGCACAATAGTGTTTTCTCGCACTTTTTCTTAAAATACTTAGATTGTTCTGCGACACATGTCACAGATTTTTGCATATTCTGCTTTGGGGCACATTTTTTCGATTGTATATGGCAACCTATACCAGTGCAAAATTTTACATATCTCTAACACTCAATATTTTGCAAATTTTCAAATAATTAAATTTATAAAACTTTCTACACGTGATATGCATGTGTGCAAGGCAATAGCATGCCATCGATGTAATTGAATAAAACTTGATTGAAGACAAAGAAAACTGTCAAGTGTTATAAAATGATGAAGAAAATTGAGATTTCATTGACTTAATTGAATTGAAAATAAAATTGAATTTTTTTATATTATTATTGTAATCTAACTATTTATAAATGGACTCAAGCCAGAGAAAGATTTTCCCGCATGGCAAAGGTTTCATACATATCCAGGGATTTTCCTATTGTTCCGGAAAACTGTTTTGGTCCAGATGTCTTTCAATCAATCTTCCAGAAAAGATGTCTGGAAAGTTCTGGCAGTTCATTGCTATGTAATAAGCATACAAGCCAATGTAATATATAAGATTTCAACCATGTCTAACTCCACCATTTCTCCTCTCAATGTTGACATTCATCCCATCACACCCAACAGCAACTAGTTTCAAAAGTGCAATCTCTTTCTGTGTAAAAAATTTATTCATATAATATAGACCCAGAATCCAGACTCACATGTTCTGTATAAACAGAACCAGGTTCTGACAAGCAAACAATATGCTATTCTACAGCTGTAGCCTTGTGACAACAATATAATTGATTCAAAATAAAGGAAACTGTTCAGTTCATAAAATATTGATCCGTTTACTTGAGTTATAATTTTTTTTTAATTTTAAAATTTACAATTCAATTTTGAATAAGATTGAATTAATGTTATCTTAATCTTCATCTATATAAACTGAAGAGCTAAAAAAACTGGTGAAGGCATGCGTATGCAAATAAAGAGATATGGAACCAATCAGAGTACGGCGCTGCAGTCGGCAACGCCTTTATAACACAAGTATCTGGCATAGTTGTTAGATCGGTTACTGCTGCTACAATGGTAATTTATATTCTTTGTGCCTCGCTAAGAGTTCTGTGATTGTTTGCATGTGATCTATTGTATTAAATCCACTTCAAAAACATGCTTGTTTTTTCAGTTAGGCTGCGTCCAATGTAGATTCAAGCTTATATGTTAGCACTTTGGTGAAGATTATATAAACTGAAGAGCCAAAAAAACTGGTTCAGGCATGCGTATGCAAATAAAGAGATATGGAACCAATCAGAGTACGCGCTGCAGTCGGCAAAGCCTTTATAACACAAGTATCTGGCATAGTTGTTAGATCGGTTACTGCTGCTACAATGGCAGGTTATCGAGATTTAAGTGAGTTTGAACGTGGTGTTATAGTCTGTGCACGAGAGATGGGCATAGCATCTCCGAGGTAGCGATGAAATTAGGATTTTCACGTACGACCATTTCACGAGTGTACCGTGAATATCGGGAATCCGGTAAAAAATTAAATCTACGACATCGCTGCGGCCGGAAAAAGATCATGCAAGAACGGGACCAACGACAACTGACGAGAATCATTAAACGTGACAGACGTGCAACCCTTCCGCAAATTGCTGCAGATTTCAATGCTGGGCCATCAACAAGTGTCAGCGTGTGAACCATTCACCGAAAAATCATCGATATGGGCTTTCGGAGCAGAAGGCCCACTCGTGTACCCTTGATGACTGCACGAAACAAAGCTTTACGCCTCGCCTGGGCCGGTTTTTGTGGCTCTTCAGTGTATATAAAATTGATTTTTCTGTTTGTGCGTGTGTGTATGTTCTCTATATAAATCTATCATTTTAGATCGATCGTCACCAAATTTTACATATACACCAAATGGGACCCGACTTGAACAATAGGCTACATTAAAAGTTCGTCAGACCAGAGCAAATGCTCGAAATGGGCAGAAAAACTGTCGGGCAACAACGGTTTCTCGGCCTCAACAATCACTTTCATAATGTTTACTTAGATTACAGTGGTTTCCTAGCAATGCATTTCAGACATGTATATGCCTTTACAATGGTTTGTCACTTCTTTAACGCTGCCAGTGTATGTATAATAGTTTACGCCTTTATAATGGTTTGCGACTTTTTTCATCCTCCCAGTGATGAGAGCTTTTTGAATATACTTCAGAATCATAATCAGCATCACTTTGTGGGTCAGGCAAAAGATGATCCCCATAGAAACCAGTGTTAAAATTTCTGATTTTACTGTAGAAATGTTAAAATTTAGTGGGGTTTTCCGCCACATCAATAATTTTAAAAATTGAATTGAATTCTCGATTTTTGGAACATTGAATTAGATATATATATATATACGAAGCTACCATGTGCGCAAGGTGATAAAAATTGAATTTTTTCGAAAATTTGCAAGAAATTGAGTGTTAGAGATATGTAACATTTTGCACTGGCAGGGTTGCAGGGCTGGATTAAGGCGTTTGAAAGCCCTAATGAAGCACCTGAATGGTTTTAGCCCCCATCCCCTCCCCAGTCTCTACAAGTATACTTTACTCGATATTGAATCTATAAAATTAACTAATAATAACTATAATAACTAATTTAGAGCAGAATTGTGATGTGAATACTTAATATAATATAAAGCACAGACATTGAAATTCTTTCCTTGCCCTCTTTGTGTTTCTTGCAAAGTCATTGATAATATTTCCTGGATTTTTTTTTGGCGAATCTTTGAAGTTTTTGGAATTTTGCTTTCATATTCTTCAAATGATAGACCTTAGATGTTTAGACTTTATTTTTAAAATCTTTTGAAAACATTAAAAGATATTTTCTCCCATCGACTGTTTGTTAGGATTTCATAAACCGGCTTCAAAAGCAACCACAGAATCTTAACATGTCCAGTATTATAGTACTCACAGGTACCTTATTTTTGGTGAACTACAGCTATTGAGCACCTAGAATCTAGGCATGGGCGGTGATATTGGGGGGGGGGGGGACATGGAGTAGCCCCCCCAGCGCCAACGGTGGAAACGACTGATCCAACGTATATGTGTATATATGAACTGACATCATCATTCTGCTTCCGCCCCAGCAATCATCGTGCCCCCCAGACTTTCAAATCTATCTCCGCCTAGGGGATCTAGATCAAACCACAAAAGGATGGCTCTAGGTTGTACAACCTACGCTGATACAAAATAATCAAAATAGAATGAGAAAAATAATTGTAAACACGGTAACAAAAAAAAAAAAAAAATAAAAAATAAAAAATAAAAAAAATTGAGGGGAAAAGTTATGCATAATTTGAAACTATGAGTGAACTGGACTGAATGATTGCTGATCTCCCCTTTAAAAAGTCTCGGCACAGATAGCAACCAACCTACAAACAGTACAAATGTAATTCAATCATAACACATTGCTGACTTCATTTCTGAAATATAGATGTCAGCACTGAAAAATCTAACGCAACACTACATGCGCACTCAGACTGTTAGGTACAGACACAGTTACGCTTCCGGCACAACTCACTAGGTAGTAAATCACCCATAGATGGCGATAGACCTGAAGTGCTTGGTTTGAAAGAAAGAAAGGAGGACTGAATGATTCGCAGAGAAAACCATGATTTTTGATGTATTTCATCAGGCTAGGAACACAGCAGTGAGTTTTCGGGATTATTTACTGGTGCAGTTTATACGCCATAGGGGCGCCAAAACTGTCTCTCACACGGCTAATAATAATTAACAATGAGATACTGCTCCTGAACTCATCACCGCCCATTTGTGCTCTATTCATTGCATTTTCCCTGAAACCACGCAGTTGATCTGTTAATAACTAATGAAGATTTGTGCATTTCTAACTTCATGCCCTTATTCCGTAGAACTTGGCTTATCGGAAACAACCTGAAGATTTCATGACAATCAGATCTCTACAGTAAGAAGGGTCTCAGAAAAATCAGTTTGCCCAATAAGGTCCCTATGATGCTGTTATGAGAAGGCCCAAGCTTACTTTATGGAAATCGCACGGAATATCATTCAAAAACTCAGCATTAATGTGATCTATATTTTGTAATATTAGTTTTTTTACATTTGCATCCGTTTGATGAAGGACTTTACAATCAATCGAAAATTCTAGAATTTTTTGCCAGAAAAATCTGTTTAAAAAAAACATTTTGATAACTTTTTGTGGTGCCAAGTTCTTTCTGATGCCCTAAGCATGTGCTTATTTTGCTTAATGGTTAATTCAGTCCTGCAAGGTTGCCATATACAATCAAAAATATGTGTACCAAATTCAAAATAAATCAATGGTTAAATAATATTTTAAATGATATTTCCACTAAAGCACAGTTTATTACCATAATGAAAGATAGGGGATTCCTTTATAAATATTCACTTGGGCTGAAATTTGGAGACAATTTGTTCATCAGTTTGGTGCTGTTTAATGACTCAGGCAATATGCGGAAAAAATTCATGTTTTCGCTCTACTGAGCAATAAGGCAATGAAGATGTTAAAGTACATGTGCTAATGTTCTTTAACATGTAAGGTGAAAGGTCGGGGGGAAAACGATGATAGTCACAATTTGCTCATTTTTTGTAAAACCGAAAACAAATGGGACTATCATCGTTCTTCTCCATTGGTTCTTACTTTCGAATGTGTTTTTAGGGTGAATAACAATGATAGTTCCCTTAACGCATTCTACATTTTGATAGTACACCTCATAAACCAACAGATGGCACCATTAAATCATTTTTGTCAAAAAATGGACTATCATCATTTTCCTCTCTGACCTATGCATATGCTTCACCATACTTTAAAGTATTTACAATTTTGTCTTTGTTAATACGGGGGATTTATGATAGTTGGTTTATAAAAGCACAGCTGTGTCGTTGCATAGAGGTCTACAGTTTTATGGCAAATTTGAAAGTCAAATATTGAATGGCTGCTCTCATACTTGGATTCAAACAAAGGCTTGCAAACTTGAAATTAGTATGCTAACTACATATCTGCTAGGCTAAGTTGCCCCTTGTGAATTTGATAACGAAATCACACGGTAGGAGTATCAGAAAATCAAGATAAAATTACATGAAAAATGACAATATAATTTCATTACCCCTTCTCTTCGCAGCTGAATAAAAAACTGTTTCTTTTTGAAAGAAATCTTGACAATTTTAGCCCTGTAATAAACAAAGTAATCAAAACAAATAGATAAATTTAAAAGTAGCCAGAGAAAAGATAATAAAAACAAAATTAATGGACAATTTTTCAAAATATATAAAACTTTAACTCAAAGATATGAGTAATTATATAAAAATTGTGCACTGCATCTACCAATTCAAAGAAGAGAAGTAAAGATTGGATTAATTGGTAATTAAAATATAATTAGTGACTTGAAAAATTTTTAAATCACTAATTGTATTTGTTAGAAATAGCTATTGTTATGAAGCAGGAAATGGAATACGAACAGTACACGAATACAATGATGATTCATATTCATTGCGCACACCACCTAGCACTAGTATTGATGATGAAAATTCTTTGATGGGGGTATTTTAAGTGTTTTTTCTCCACTGTGAGTGAAAGGGTTAGTGGAAGAGAGTGTGCCCACCCATTCACACTAGAGCAGGAACCAACTACTCTATCTGAAGGAGGCTTTAAAGTGACGATTCCCAATGCGGAACCCCGCTCAACAAGGGGGCAATTTGAAAACAAAGTTTTTCTATTAAGGCTTGGAACTTTTCAGAACTTTCTTCATTTTTATATTAGTTCAAAAATGTGTACATTTTGAAAAATTTCTTATTGACTTCTCTTATTTTTCTTCTTTCAGTGTTTTCTTTGGAAGGGATTTGACCAGGAGTTCTTAACATTTTGAGTTTCACGACAATTTGTGCTGCTAATATGAAGTCCCCCCCCCCCCTAGCATAAATGAAATGAAGGCCACGAACCTCTTTACAAAATATCATTCTGTATATAGCAATGTAAAAACGAGTTGATTATTTTTTCTTTCGATCTCATGGATTCTGAGTCTAAGTCTCTCCAATTATTATCCCTGATTAAAAAACCACTGCTTTTAGCTAAGTGCAGTGCCACTGTGGTGGTTGAGTGGTCATAGTGACAGACTTGCATTGTAATGACCCAGGTTCGAATCCCACCATTGCCATAGAGGTGGTCGGCTAAAGTTAGTTTTCTGTGGTTTCCAACTTTGAAGTGCAAATACCAGCCAATCTCCTCATTAAAAAGTCTTGCCACAGAGAGCAAAAGGGTGTCCATGCACCGAAAGAAAAATTCTGTGACTTTTCAGTGACCTTTTCCCTGACAAAATAAACCGTGCTGGACTGTCTTAACACCCCCCCCCCCCAGTTCTTAATAAAATGAGGAAACACGAATGAATTTACAAAATAAAAACATTAGAAAAGATATTAATTTCAATCTTTCTGAATGAAAATAATGAAAATCTTAATGAAAAATAAAGGATATTATATAGTTAAATTGGTCTCAAATTGCTTTTAGTATTCAATGGATATTTTTTTGGTTAAAATCAACAGAAATGAAGTTATGAAAAATTAATGCTCTTGGGGAAGTTTTGCAGTCAAAGGGTAATTTTTTTTTCAAATATTGTTCAGTTTTTATTAAAAACTCTGGCCCTAATTGACACTTGAAAATAATGTTGAATTATAAGTATAAACTCATCTATTAAAGCAGTGGTTCTCAACCGAGAGCCATATGGCCCCTAGTGGTACTGGGATACTTCAAAGGGGCCACAGAAGAAAATGCAGAAAGGGGCCATGACAGGTGGTTTGGAGGGCTGCAGAGAGCTGAGAAGAAAAATTAAGGTGTGAAGAAATAAAGCTTTTGTATATACACTTTTACAGAATCTAAAAAACCACCCATAAAACCAGGGCCGTCTTAGGGCATGGATCCACCCGGGCCTCACCACCTACATTTTACAGCAGGTTCCCTAGGGTGGGTTTTTCGCAGACCCCCGGCTACATTTTTTAGACCCCTCCACTATATCAAATATAGTGTGAAAAACAAAAACAATGAAAACCATATCACGCCCCGGCGGCATCTCTGCCAGTCCCACTGTTATGAGGGGTCTTGCCCGGGGGGGGGGGTGGTGTCTCATGTTCATACGTGACCCTCACCTTATATTTTGTACAGTACAATAAATTTTGAAAATAAGTAGGAAATATATAGGCTGTTTATTTCCCGCAAAATATGGGACTACCATAGCATCACTTTGCCTAAGGCGCCCATGTTGTTGAGACGGCTTTGACTAAAACTCGGACTAGCGGGAAGCTCAAATTCTAGACCAGTGGTCTGGAGGCCAATCATATTTGCAAAATTTTCGTTCGGTATACATTCACAGAAAAAAATCAATTCAATACGAATAAAGGATCTTGCTCCTAGATGAGGGCCGAAAACTCTGGGTAAGACAGGGGAGCCACAAGAAAAAAATATGGTTCAAAGGGGGCCACAAGCAAAAAAAGGTTAAGAAACACTGTATTAGAGTATTCAATTCTTTACTAATTCGACCTCTTTTTTCCATAACATTAAGGAAAAATATATCAACTTGGTTCAAATATATAACATATTGCCGTTACAGTGTGTGGTAATGCTGCTGCTGGAAAACGATCTTACGGGGTAGATGGGTTACGAGGATGGATCTCAATGACATCACAAATCTCGAGGTGAGGCTTTCTGCTTTAGAAGATGTTGGTAATACCCTGGTAATTGGGTGAAGCAAGACAATCAATGGTTGACTGGCTCGGCTCTAGATCTTTCATGGTACATTGTGGTCTGAGCGCTGTTATTTTCAGGGAGCCATATCGTCTACAGAAGCCAGCCATGTTTTTTCACACAAATGTGAGCCGATCTCCCACAATCGAAAAGTTTCGCCACTGAGAGCAACAGATCTAAATGGTACAAATTTAATTCCATCATACACTTCACTCACTTCTGAAATATACATGGAAGCACTGAAAAATCAGACGCAACACTAGATACACCCTCAGACTGTTAGGTACACATACACACACTTACATTTCTGGCACACACAATAAACTAGGTAGTAAATTTCCCATAGATGGTGACAGACCTGCATTGCGCTCAGTTTAAATGAAAGAAAAAAAAGAAAGTCTTATTGCCAACTGAACAGCCTGAGGAGACACTCATATCTCAGGCAGAGGAACAGGCAGAACCTGCCACTGAAGCGAGGGAACCTCCAAGGAAAATGATGAATGAATGGAAAATGAATGATCCAGTGTTATGTATCTGGCAACACCAGGAAAAACATGGTTATTATGTTGCATGAAGGTGGCAAATGACAACATGCCAAGAATCAGTCCCTGAAAATTGTCCGCAATTAAATAGAATAGAGAGTTAACACTCAGCTCATTATAAACTCATAAAACAGCTTTCTCTTATGAAGAACAATAAGCCCAGTGATGCAATTAGATTTAGACCTGGATCAGGACCCTTAGTCTGACTCTGTTCTGTCTCTTGGGTCATTCAATCGGCCTTCACAGTTAATCCTACACAGAGCAATATTCAATTACCCACTGTTAAGTATGATTACTAATATACCTTGCTCAAGGCGGATCTAGAGTTCGCTGTTGGGAGGGTGATTTTTGATCTGTCCGACATTTTCTGGGACAGTCTAGGTTTTCTCTTCATCCTGGCGTTTTTGAAAAAATACCCTGGTTTTTTCAGTTTTTTAGTCAAAGTTTTCTTGAATTTGTTATTTAATTAAAAACGTTGATACAAGTAATTTTCATTGGATTTATTGCATGCAATATTATCATATTCACATTTCCCATTAGATCCAGCTTGTACCTTGCCAAATGTTATTTTGGCAGATAAATTAGTAAATAAAAATCAAAACTTTGCCTGGTTTTAATTTATATTAAAAAAAAATTAGTAAAGTTGCTTTGCATAAATTAGTAAAGCTGCATCCTATAACCTTGCAGCCTTTCTTTCGTAATCAAAGTTACTTTGCAACTCTGGTTCAAGAACCTGGGTCAGAAACCGGATTACTACGGGCCTACTACACAATTCCTAATTTTTTGTTAAAAAAGGAATAGGGACTTTGTTATGATCGAAGTCATAACACATACTTTATGTAAATTATATTATTGTTATAGATGGCTATATATTGTACATAAAGTGTAGGTGCTTTTCTTTTCTTCTCGGCTGGTAAAGGGGAATTTTCTCACGGATCGTGGAAACGGAAGTTTGACCACATGGTCCCCTCGGACATTCCTTAGATGGACGAGGTCCACTTTCACTTGGAAGGGGTCGGGTGGTCTAGATTCCTGGAAACTATCCGTGGCGTAGATCTCATCCAGCATGCAGATTGGCTCAAAGTCCCACTCCAGGAGTACTATCTTGTAAGTTTTGCTTCTCTCGGGGCGATTCTTGATGAGTATATCGAGGTGTTAAGATGTAGTAAATTAATACTTGAGCACGACCTCGATTTCCGTGCTTGTGAATTGTAATGAAGGATTGAAAGGCACGCCGAAAAAATGGGTATCGTTGTAATCTTTTGTTATTTATATTATATATACATATATATTTTGTGATTATGTAACCAAGGAGTCAAGTAATTCTTTTTTTTTTACAAAGCAATGTCATATTCATGAAGTAAATGCAAAACTTTAAAAATTCTAATCGACTCGAATCCTTTCTTGAAGTTTTGTTTAAGTCTTTTGATATTTTTGGTAACGAGTGAATATAACAACTTATCTCAGAGCTTGTGTGTACCTTGCCAAAAGGTATCCATGCTTGTGTGGCGGAGTTTCGCCAACGCTTGGCATAAAAAGTGACTACGCAGGTTACGCGCGCCAAGTGACGGAAAGAAGAAAAGAGATTCAGTGGTTGCGAGTGAGTGTAAATGACATGTTGATGTTTTTTCGTGTGTGTGCATTTTTTGTAAATAAATAAATTTGGTGATTGTGACAAGTCGTCTTTTAATCAGAGTGGAGTCAGATGAGCGTTATCAAATCAACTCGGTCGACATCCCAAATGTGCATCCAAATTGCAAGGACCGCTGCATATACGCCACAGTGCAATGCAATGGTGGAAAGGTTCCATAGGCCACTCAAGCAAGCATTGATGTGTCATATGATAAAACAGGTCCTGGAAGGCCTAGACTCAGACAGGTATGAAGCTCTCCCATTGGTTCTTCTTGGGTTAAGGTCAGCATATAGGAGTGAACTTGATGCCTCGACAGCCCAGCTGACTTATGGTTCCTCACTTCGTCTTCCTGGTCAGCTGTACGACGATCAGCCATTGTCTAACCCTCCCGACTACATTGCCCGATTGCAAAGGATCATCAGCGCTCTGAAACCAATGAATCCTGTGCGGCATGGACTTCCAAAGATCTACGTCCTGAAGAAGCTCACCACCTGCACTCATGTCTTCATCCGCCGTGGTCCCTTCAAGAAGTCTCTCCAGTGCCCGTACGAAGGTCCATTCCGTGTTGTGCGTAGATTGACCAAGGACTTCGTGGTGGAAGTAAACGACGAAGAAAAGGTGGTCAACATCGACAGATTAAAGCAGGCATTTTTGCTGTTGGATAAAGCCGTTCAGGATGACTCATCACATTCCAGTGATAAGAACAAAACTTACATCTACCGATATAGTCGTAAAGTTCAGTTTCGTCTCACAAATGAAGTGTGAGACTGGCGGGGGAGTTGTGTGGCGGAGTTTCGCCACGGCTTGCCATAAAAAGTGACTATGCTGGTTACGCGCGCCAAGCGACGGAAAGAAGAAAAGAGATTCAGTGGTTGCGAGTGAGTGTAAATGACATGTTGATGTTTTTTCGTGTGTGTGCATTTTTTGTAAATAAATAATTTTGGTGATTGTGACAAGTCGTCTTTTAATCAGAGTGGAGTCAGATGAGCGTTGTCAAATCAACTCGGTCGACATCCCAAACTTGGATGCTTCCACAATTCACATTAGAAGATGTTGCTATTCTAACAAAGGGTAATGAACTTAACAAGAATCTACCTATCATGATTTGCTTGGTCTGATCATGTGATTTGCCTATGATCTAAATACCACAAGAGTTCTGTGAACTGGTGGAATAATGTAAACATTATAATACAAATATGACAATTGGATGTGATGCCAATGTTCATCATACAGCATGGGGCGGCTTAGATATAAACCAGAGATGAAATGCTTAGAATTCCCCATAGAAACAAATCTGGTCTGGGCCAACCAAAGACACAGACAAACTTTGTGCACACCAAATCATAAAGAAGTTATTGATGTGACCCTAGTCTCAATTGATATTGCAAATGTGATCAAGAAATGGAAAGCCAGTGATAAACCCTCCTTATCAGATCACAGGTTCATAAACTTCCATTATGAAGCAACAGGTATTCCTACTTTTTTCAGAATTTTGGGAACACAAACTGGGATTTTTTAAAGAAAACCTGTGGAAAACCAGCTAAACACTCTCAGCAACCTTGGAGATGATCTTAACAGCAGATGATTTGGACTACCACACTGGCACCTTGACAGAAGTGATCCGAAATTCTGTGAATCAAGTTTGTCCACTCAAGCTGGATAAATTTAAAGTCTACTCTAAGAAATGGCGGACTAAAGATTTCGAACTCCTTTGTAAAGAAACAAGAAAGGCACTCAGGAAAGCTTTCAGGACCAAACTTTAATCAAACTGGACTTACTTTAAGGAAGTTAATAAAATTTATCAAAAACAATTCCTCTGATAAAATAAATGTTATTGAACCATCAAATGGGAACTATACTTACTACCAACCCTGTGGAGACACTTGAGAATTTCTACTGGATTATCACCTTGGTGGACCTGCAGAACCAGACTCTGGTGAACAGACTAGGCCTACCTTGGAACCAGTAGACCATTAGTCAACATAATAGTTGAATGAACATGACTAATGTGCCAAAGCCTTGGGAGGATTTTCTCCCAGTGACTTTTTATCTCCCCTGTAAAGTTTTCAAGGACAGATGGAATATATCTTATCTTTCTACAAAAAGGCTGAGATGTTACTGGTAAAGAACTGATTCGTCTTCTATAAAGCCAGCCTAGATTTAGAATACATACCTTAAGTATGGAGGAACTCCAAAGGTATCTTCCATCTTCCTACCAAAACCAGGAAAACCCACTTATAAATGATCTTTTAAAATTATCACATTATCTTCATTTCAATTGAAGTTATTGGAAAGATTGATACTTTGGCATCTTCAAGAAATATTCGCTCTAATGGGTAAGATTAATTTGAACTAAAATGGTTTTAATACTGGGTACTCCACTGACTCTGATCTTCATCAATTGATCCGAGAATTGAAAATACAGTAATCAAAGGGCAATTTATTATTGGTATTTTCCTTGGCATTGCTGGAGCCTTTAATATAATGCTACTTTTGCTCTATAAAAAAAGGCACTATTAGGTATTATAATATAAAATTTCACCTATGATAATCAGATAGATTGACCATATGCCCAGGAACCGAACAGTTACTGCTCATGTTCTTGATGCCCAAGGTAAAAGAATTACCAAGAAAAAGTTGCCCACAAGAGAATTATTTCTCCATTTTTGTTGAACATAGTTTTCAGCTCCTTGATCTCTGATCTAATAAACTGACCAGGACATACTCGGGCTCATGCAGACAATCTAGTCGTGCTCATTCAAGGGCACGATTTATCCACAGCGAGGAATCTTGCTCAACAAATTTTACACTCTGTCAACAGATAGGGTGATAAACACCAACTAATATTTTCCATGGAAAAATCCAAAATAGTGATATCAGGGATGGGATTGCTGTTGACTCTTTTCGGAGCAGTTTTGGAGCAGTAAATTTAGTGTTTCAGAGCAGAGCACAGAATATTATTACCTTTGTGAAAAATGAAAATTTTTCAAACCGAGATAATCAGATTATTAAATTTTGAACATTTCAACCAGTTATAGAGTTCTGGCGTCTAAAATTAGTTTTATATGTTTGATAAAACTTGCATCCACTTGTAGGGATGTAAAAATTAGTCATAATTCAAGTTGGGTGTAAGAAGAAAAAGTAAAAGTTTATAAATCAAACAAATAAGCATAGGCCTACATTAAAAAAAAACAAACAAAAAAAAAACCTCATGACATTTTGTTGACTCTGTGTCTGTTGACTCATGACTGTTTTCCTCTAATTTCTCAAGAACACTACACAGTTTTTCTTTCTGTGTTCTCAGACGAACTTGCCCACTTTCGATGTCTACAAAGTTTTTTCTCTTTATCCTCACTTCTATCATTTTCTCTGCATTGTTCAGAATAGCTTTTGATGATGGCAACTGAACTTCCAACTCCCTTTTTTCTGTTTTTAGTCTTTGATTCTCATTTGGTCGTGGAACTTTCTTATCAAAAGTTTTTTTGGTGCTGAAGTCTGTCTTGGTACATCTGATGCAAGCTGCAAACAGCTTTCAGAAGATTGGCATCGACATCAATATTTTTAGCATTTTGAGAATGTTGTATAAAAGATTTTATTCACCTAATGCCATTGATACTTTCAATCGAAAGATTTGATTTATGTTGCAGGAAATGTTTGTTTACACTAAAGCCTCTCTCGCAGTCTGCATTTCCATGTGTGCAAGACATAATAAGGCTTTGATGAGCACAGGCAAAATCTTGAACTTTGCACTTTCATCCAAGTTTTTCAGATCAAATATAGATCTCCAATACTTATCTAACCTTTGATAACTTACCTGTATATCTTCCCACTGCAGAGAAATCCATTCATCCAAGAAAACAGGGGTATCTGAACGACAAACTTGCGGTAGCTTTGAAACAATGTACTTAATACATAATAATGAAGAGTTTTCCAGTCGGAAAAGGGGATGCAAACACTTCAATTTTTCCAGCATGGTGTTCTCAAAAGGTAAAACTTTGAGCAAGTGCTTGATGATCTAGCACCTCATAGAAATGTTTTCTTGAGAACATCCCCCAGCTCAGCAAGACTGGATTCTGTTTCAGCACCAACAACCAAATTTGTCCTCCAGCACTCACTGCTTTCTATAGCTACATTTTGGAGCTCAGCAATTCGAACATTCTGATATGTTCAGATTTCAGGAAACGCGCCATAATTTTTCTAACAAGAGCTCCTAGCTTGTCATACAAATGTGTATGAGGGGCTCCTCTTTTTGAAATAATGTCTCAGAAAGCCATTGAAATGTTCCGATGCTTCTTTCAGAAACAAAGCTTACACCGAAACACTTTTATCTGAAACGACTTCTGGATTTGATTATGTCAAGATGAGTCTTATCTGGACTCCAGTCCTTACTTCAATGCTGAATTATCTCTCATTAATTCTGGAATTTTCCTTCATAAATTCTGGAATTATTTCCTTTATTAATTATTTCTTTCATTAATGCTGGAATTATTTCCTTTATTAATTATTTCTTTCATTAATGCTGGAATTATCTTTCATTATGGAATTATCTTTCACTAATGCTGTAATTATCTTTCATTAATTACGGAATTATCTTTCATTAATTACGGAATTATCTTTCATTAATTACGGAATTATCTTTCATTAATTACGGAATTATCTTTCATTAATTACGGAATTATCTTTCATTAATTACGGAATTATCTTTCATTAATTACGGAATTATCTTCCAGTATTTCCGGAATTATCTTTCATTAATGTTTTAATTATCACTTTCATTTACTTTAGAACTGAAATTATCACTTTCATTTACTTTAGAACTGAAATTATGTATTTCATTAATTCTAGACTTTTTCTTTCATTAATTTTTGGAATTTTAATGCTGTAGAATTATCTTCCATTAATACTGAAATTCTCTCTCATTAATACTGAAATTATCTCTCATTAATACTGAAATTATCTCTCATTAATACTGAAATTCTCTTTCATTAATACTGAAAATATCTCTTTCATTAATTTTGGAATTATCTCATCTATGCTGAAATTATTTCTTTCATTTACTGTTTTAAACTCTGATTTATGCCATAAGAAAGTAACAGGATTGTGCATCTTTTCACAGAGTCACGTGATCTTCCGACGGATGAATTCTCAGCACTGCCAAAGCGAAGACCTCTGACGTCATACTCTCTCCAGCTCGATGGTGCAAACATAGTGCGTCCGTATTTCAGATTCCGAAAACCAGCGTCATCTCCGATTGGTTAAAAACCCGAACTTTTTTTTAGCTTGAAATTCGGTTTTTTAATCAATCGTTCAATCAAGTTCATTTAATTTTAAAAAACTACTTACATAGGTTAACAATATTAATTCCACATAATATAAAAGGAGAAACTTTTTTCTTACTTGCGCGAGAGCAACACACTGAGCAAGAAGTAGGTCACGCAAGGGAAACAGTTCGCTTGTCCCCTTTTTTCACCTCTGCCACCCACGCATCAGGAGGTGCACGTAAGGGGGCGAGAGATGACGCCACAGGGGAAAAAAGAATACACAACATATTATAAACTTATATAAGTCATCGAAAAGAAATATAAGATTTCTCTATTTCTCCTCTAAGTTGTAAATATCGATTATATGATATTTTAATCGAAGTTAAAGAGGAGATAAATTAAGAATTATGTAAGCCGAAAATACGGGAGAAGATTCTTGACATTCGTAAGAAATTCTAAGGGTTAAAAATTAAATAATAAAAATTCATTAAACAAAAATTATTTCCAAATTTTTGAAATCATTATTTTTTTTTAAAATTTAATCTATAGAGATGATATCTTTATGTTAAATATTTGATCATGTATTTTTACAACAGATGGCATGATGAATGAATGCCAGGGTCTCAGCCACCAGACTTATCCTGTTGCCGAAATCTCTTCCAGCCCAGCTTCGTGGCAGAGTCTGGAACAAAGTTAGTGCACCTAACAGTCTGAGTGCGTAGCTAGTGTTGTGTATGATATTTCAGTGCTGCCATCTATACTTCAAATTGTGAGTGAATGATTGAATATTTGTAACGTTGTAGGCCTGTTGCTCTCTGTGGCGAGACTTTTTAACAGGGAGATCGGCTCGCATTCGCGCCTTGAAGTTGGGAACCACAGAAAACCAACTTCAGCCGACCACCACTGTGGGGTTCGAACCCGGATCCTCGCATCACGAGTCCGTCACTATAACAACTCGACCACCACAGCGGCGACAACAGATGGCAGCAAATTCCTTCTGGATGAGAGAAATATTCGAAACCCCCTCCAGTTTTTAATATATAAATCCTCCCCACCTGATATATATTTTTGAATTTTCAATTTTTTTCAACTCCTGACATCACGTCGACAGAATGTTCCATAGCTTTTCCCAACATCAAATAATTTTTAGCTTTTTTGTTAAGGTAAATTTCATTTCTATAGTTCAACAAACATTCATGGCGAAGATATCTTTCAATAAACTTGAAGGTTGTGTCCTCTGGCCACCTCACCATCCAATATTTCCGGGGAATTCTAGCGAAACTTCAGGAGACAACAGAGTATGAACAGGTTCACGCTTGAGATCAAAATAAACCCCTCCGTGAGAGAGCAAACCCCTCCAGAGCGGCAGGTCACGCCCACTGGCGCATGCGCATAGGTCTACTTAACCGAAAAAAATATAATCGTTCGTATTAACTTACCAACTAAATCACTTCCGCACTTGCCAACTAAAGCCGTGTAAACGGCCCTTATCGTCTGCATACATTGTATCGTACTTGGCAACTAAAAATTAAGTTACCAACTAAAGCACTTGCCTCGTGTAAACAGGCCTTAAGTTACAGTAGCAACTTCGAGGTTGACGTCACAGCATGACTCAAATGACATCATTGAAAGCTAAAGTTAGACGAGGGAAATTTCAGAGAACCCCAATTGGTGCAGAAGCACCGAATTTTCTGGGAAAAATCACTGTTATGGCGCAGTATGTACCAGAAAATTACTAATGGCGCAGCTTGGCGCAGCAATCCCATCCCTGTGATATTTACATGGAAAAAACCAAAATAGTGATATTTACATGGAAAAATCCAAAATAGTGATATTTACATGGAAAAATCCAAAATAGTGATATTTACATGGAAAAATCCAAAATAGTGATATTTACATGGAACAGGAAATGGGAACTTGGAAACCTAACCTTTAAGGGAATAGAACTCACACTGTGTAATGGTATGTGGAATACCTTGGATGGCATTTGGATTCTAAGCTCACCTGGAAATTCCATATTCAAGTAGATTTAAACGGGCCACTAATAAACTTATGTTTGCAAACAAATTTTTGGTAAAACATGGGGTTTAAACCTAAAACCACCCAATGGATTCACAACGCTACTGCCCAATGCTAAATTATGAATATTTGATATGGCACCAGGCACTAGTTACAACCTCCTGCAAGACTGTTCCACAAAAAGTGCAAAGATTAGCAGGGCCGTCTGTAGAGCATCATGGGCCCCCAGGCCAAGTGATTTTAGTGAGGCACCACCTAGCAAATTCTTGAAAATTTTAACTGGTTCTCATTTTTGTGAGGCCCAGGTGGACCCATGCATTAAGACAGCACTGAAGATTAGCCTGCATGGGAGCTTCACTCAGCTCTCGAAACTGGTCTGAAAATGCCACCTCTAAGATGGTATTTAGAAGGAGAAGCTTTTAAAACCATGTACATGCTTGAAAGAAATGGTACCTGGTGCAACCTATTAAAGGGAGGCTTAGAGGCTGAATGTAAACACAACTATTTATTTGTTAAACATGATAACGATTAAACAACAGTAGTGAAGCGCTAGTATTGTGCACAGGTTTATATACAATATCGATCGGTGACGTCACAAACAGTAGCGACATATACGGAATGCTAATGAATACAAGGGTTACGTCAGATGGCGTCATAACACCCCTTCCCCTAAGATAGAACAAAGTCCTTAAAATGGCGAGGCAGAGTGACTGTCCGTCTACGACGCTGACTCTGTATGGACGATTCTTCTGGAACAATTTCCGGTTTCGCCATCAGTCTCGGACTGTCCTTTGTAACTACTTTCACTTGTGATTCTGCAACCGTTGGCTCAGGTGACTGCGATACTGGAGATACGAATGGTTCTTTAATGTTAACTGTTGACTCAGGATTGTCAGGAAGTCGTTGCAACATTTGATCGACATGTCGGCGTACAACATCACCATTTTCAGTAACAGCCTTGTAGGACACTGGACCTGTTGGCTGGACTATGGTAGCAGGAAGCCATGTTGAAGATTGATCATAGTTTCTAATGAAGACTGGATCGTTTTCGCTGAAATATCGTGTACCACGATTGTCATTCTTCTGATAGAAATCCAGCTCCTGCTTTTCTCTCCTTTTGGCTGTTAGATCCGGATGAAGATTATCTAGAATAGTACGCAACCTCCTCCCCATCAACAATTCCGCTGGGCTGGCACAAGTTGTGGATGTTGGAGTACAATGCTGCTGCAACAAGAAATTTTCCAATATTTTTCGCCAGGAGCCATGTACGATTCGACGTAAGGCATCTTTAACCGTTTGTACAGTTCTTTCAGCCTGCCTGTTAGCACATGGTCTTCTAGGAGCGATTAAGACTCTGCGAATCAGATTGCGTTCCAGGAACAAACGGTACTCCATTGAGATGAATTGACCTCCATTGTCGGAAACCATGATATCTGGTATACCATGGGTGACAAACAAGTCTCTGAGAACATCAACCATTGCACACGCAGATGTAGAACTCATGCGACGTACTTCGACCCACTTTGAGAAGGCATCAACGACCACCAGGAATTCTTGACCTTGGAATGGACCAGCAAAATCAATATGTAGGCATGACCAAGGCTTACTCGGAACTTCCCATGGGTGCACTGGAGCCCTAGGAGGTGCATGACGTGTCTGTTGACACGCTTGGCAGGATTTCACTTGACACTCAATGTCGGAATCAATGCATGGCCACCACACGTATGAACGCGCTAATGCCTTCATCCTTTCAATGCCAGGATGGGCAAGATGTAAGGCTTGTAAAACACGTGGTCTCCCGGACACCGGTATCACATCTCTGTTTCCCCATAATAGGCAATTTTTATGAGTTGATAATTCATTTCTTTTTAAAAAATATGTTTGAAATTTTGGGTCAGGCTTCTCTGAGGGCCAACCCCGCAAAACCCAATTAAGAACCCTAGAAAGAATAGGATCACGTAGTGTAAGCCTAGAAATCTCAGTGGCACACACAGGTGGGTCCTATAATTCTTCAGTAAAGAAAACCTCCAAAGGCGGGGGTACCTCAAAATTTTCAATTTTTGCTGGAAGCCTACTCAATGAATCTGCATTTTGAATTTTTCTACCCGGCTTGTGTACTAACGTAAAATCATATGCATTTAAGATCAGGGACCATCGAAGCACACGTGGAGACAAAATTTCCCTTGTTGGCTTATTTTTAAGGAATATTCCCAACAATGGCTGGTGATCTGTCACGATAGTGAAGCTATGACCATAAATGAAATGGTGAAATTTTTTTATCCCAAAAATAATTGCCAATGCCTCTTTATCTACTTGTGCATAATTTCTCTCAGTAGATGTGAGAGTACGTGATGCAAAAGCTATAGGGGCCTCTATACCATCAGCAAGGATATGATTTAAAATGGCTCCCACACCAAAAGGTGAAGCATCACACACTAAAGTAATTGGCAATTTTTCATCAAAAGGGACTAAAACAGCTTCTGAGCTTAAAAGCTCCTTGAGGGAATTAAATGCATTATCATGAACCTTTGTCCATTTCCATGTTGCACCACTGTCCAAGAGCCTGTGCAATACTTCTGCTTTAGTAGATTTTCCCTCTAGAAAACTATTATAGAAATTTAGAATTCCCAAAAATGCTTGTAATTGAACCTTATCCCTGGGCACAGGAAAAGAATGAATAGCCTCAACCTTAGTTTTTGATGGGTGGATGCCTTTTGTATCAATGCGATACCCCAAAAACTCCACTTCGGGTACTCCAAAGAGACATTTTTCCTTGTTAGCCTTTAGACCAGAATTCCTCAGGCGTCCGAGAACCTGTTCTAATCGGGCGGCCAATTGTTCGCGTGAATTTCCGCGGACAAGAACATCGTCAAAATACAGAACAACTCCATCTAAACCCAAAAATAAGTCTTCCATTAAGTTTTGAAAAATTCCCGGGGCCACATTTATTCCAAACTGAAGTCTATTGACCTTAAAAGCCCCTTTATGTGTTATAATAGTCTAGGCCTCGGCAGAAATATTATCAACTGGGAGTTGCAAGTACGCTTGAGCTAAATCTATTTTAGCATAACAACCACCCCCTTTCAAATTAGATAACAGGTGATTTACTGCAGGAATAGGGTAGGGGTGAGCATTCATTGCTCTATTTAATGTGACTTTATAATCCCCACACAATCGCACATCACCAGAGGGCTTGACTATTGGAACCACTGGAGTTGACCATTTCGGATTTGAAATTTTCCCGATTACTCCCTCATAAAGGAGTCGGTTCAAGGCCGCTTCGATCTTGGGTTTCATCGCCAATGGTACGCTACGAGCCTTACAACGTATGGGGGCAAAGTCTGGATTTATGGGCAAGGACACCGCATTATCCTTGTAGGAACCTAATTTACCATCAAAAACGTCATTATAATTGTAAACTAGTCTATCAATTTCACTCGTTAAAACTTTGTTTATCCCGGTTATAGCAATTCCCAGGGGCTCAAACCATGAATATCCTAATATGCTAGTACAATCATTTTCTAAAATTAAAAGTTCCAATTTTTTGTTGCGGGAATTATGCTCCACGTTTACCTCACAACTGCCCACAAGCAAGATTCCATTTTTAGAAAAATCATGCAATTTAATTGAAGTTTCTTTAATTTCCCGTTTTTTGAAATGAAAATTTTTTTCGAATGTGCATTTAGATACAATCGAATAGTAGGACCCTGAATCTATTTCCATTTTTAATTTCTTGCCTTCAATAAAAACCTCCACATTTTGTTTAGAAGGGGAATTCAAATTCAAGGAATTAATATATTCCGGTTGTATCTTAATCTCGTTTGTGCGAGGTTGCCTTTTATCACGCTGTTTTCGGCACACCTTTTTTATATGGCCCCTTAATCCACAGCCATGGCACACTGAATTTCTAAACTTGCATAATGAGCGATCATGATTTCCACCGCATCCAAAGCAAACAAATCCACTATTTTTTGAATTTTGAGAAACTACCTTGTTGTCCCTGGTTTTCCCAGAACAACGCGAACAAGGATCGGGCTGCGGTGATTTACCAACCCTTCGATCGCGTACGAGATAAACAGAATCGAAATTTTCAGGACTCGATGAGGAAGTATTTTGTAGATGGATATGTTTAGACTGCGAGGCCGCGATCTCCGATGCCACAGCCATTGAAATCACAGTTTCCAACGTGAGACCAGGTTTGGCTAATAGCCTCTTCTGAACCTCCTCATCTCTCATCCCACAAACTAGTTGATCCCGCAAGCGTTCAGCCAAAGAATCGCAGAAATTACAATCTTCTGCAAGCTTTCTCAGTTCGGTCACGTACGAGTTCACACCTTCATGCTTGCCCTGTAGCCTTTTATGAAATTTAAATCGCCGGAATATCTCGGAGGACTTATTAAAGTTATTACAGCAGCATTTCTGTCCTAAGTCTCCAAACTGATATTCCGTAACATTTTTGGGCGAAACGAGGGTACGAATTATCGACAAAGTCTTTATTCCGCAAACTGCTAGAAGGGTTGCACGTTTTTTATTTTCATCGTCGATTTCATTTGCTTCTAAAAAAAATTTTAACTGTTCCACATATAATTCGAATGAACTCGGATTTGAAGTATCGAACTCCGAAATCGACCCTATAGTAGCCATGATCAATGAAGTCGCACACAACTGAACGAGAGAGAGAAGAAAAAAATAATAATAAGCAACAACGCACAAACGAGAATGGCATACATAAAATGCAAGGAAACCCTAAGTTTTCCTAAACAACCAGGGGAAAACAAGATTTAACTAAAATAACACACCCATGTACGATTCTCGGGAATAGAAACAGAGAAGGAACACCGGTGCCCGAAAAAGCATGGTTCATGACCTTGACACGTGCACAGTTGATCACACACACCAGCTAATCCATACGAATATTTCGAGGCATTTTTCCGATGCAAAGAGTCGCATGTATAAGTGCATTTCATGCCTTCTGGGGTTATTATTATTGTAAATATCCTGGCAGGTACGTTAACATCTTCGTCGCCAAAATTAAAAGGGAGGCTTAGAGGCTGAATGTAAACACAACTATTTATTTGTTAAACATGATAACGATTAAACAACAGTAGTGAAGTGCTAGTACTGTGCACAGGTTTATATACAATCTCGATCGGTGACGTCACAAACAGTAGCGACATATGCGGAATGCTAATGAATACAAGGGTTACATCAGATGGCGTCATAACACAACCAACCTTTTATGGGATACAAATATTCTTCCAAAAACCAGCTATCTACTGGGCGAAAGTGGAAATTACTCCTCTACTAATGCCAAAAGAGAGACTCCATTTCAAAATAAAAATTTTTATTAAGAATTACGCTATCCACGTACCTGGGGGAAATGAAATTGCTGACATAATTGATAACATCCCAACTGGAGCTATCGAATGATACACTGATGGCTCTAGGATTATTAAAACTGGTGCTGGAGCAATCTCCATCTATGGAGTTGATCATGGACACTATGAGATACACTTGTATCTAACTAAAATGACTACAATCTTCCAAGTTGAAATACTTGCAATAGCTATATACTAGCTGAAAACTTAATCACTAAAGGGTATCATAATAAATGAATCATTATCTTCTCTGATAGCCAAGCAGCATTAATGGCTCTTGACAATTTCTTCCAGTTTCAACTATGTGTCAACTACTGCACTGATATGTTGAATAACTTAACAGCACTTGACAATAACATCAACCATTACTGGGTTCCTGGACATGTAAACTTCAGTGGAAATGGAACTTGCAGACCAAATAGCCAAAAAGGCAGCAAATCTGAAGCTACCTGAACCGCTCTATCATGTTTCCATGTCAACCATAAAAGGAGATGTCAAACAATGAATAGAATATAAACATTATCATCAATGGAACTCAAGGAACTCAAGGCAAAAAACTTATTTCACTGAATAGGAAACAGATTCGACAGGTTATACAAAGCATTATTGGTCATGCTAACCTAGCAAAACATCACAACTGTGGCTACACAGATTTGTCTATCTGTCCTAAGCAATTTCCCTACCCCTTCCCTGACATATTATTAAAAAAAAATCCCACTTCATACATTTGGAATAAAAAATAACACATCCAGTTACTTTTTTCCTTGCTTAAGAATCGTAAATGCACACTTTTTTTTACATAGATATGCACAATTTGTGCAACACATTTACGTTTCTCTCATCACCTTTTTCTAAAAAAGAACATCAAACCACTCTACGTGTGTTAGAATCAATAAAAAACTTTGTTAGTTGTCAGGCAATATTGTTCAATGAATCACATTGGTTTTTGACGAAATGGAAGGGTGTTAACTATCTTGATTTCCTGGTAAACGTTCTCTTGTTCAAGAAATGTGGTTAAGTGCCAGGGCACCTAAGGTTTCCTCCGTGGCAATACGTGAGTATTAATGTTCTTTAATATACACATTAAGGCATTCTGCGAGATATAGACTAATCAGTTGGGATTGGGCCATTGTCTGTAGGTTGGTTTAACAGAAACAGAGAGAAAAGGCGCACCTGGTGCTTACTGGGGCATATTCCAGAGATGGGAATGTGATAAAGATGCTGCCTTGTGGTCGAGTCAGGACAGTCATTTCAACTTTTTCCGGGGGGGCAAAGAACATGTGCTAAATTTATACATATACGGGGTGATTATAAAAAAACTATCCCGACATATGGGCCCCTAACTATCATATCATTAACAGAAACTGAATGAAATTTTGGCATAAGGTATTTTAGGTATTTTGAGGTATGCGCTCAAGAATGATATGGAAAACAACAGTGTCACTCTAACAGTTACGGTTACAGTGAGAAAATTTCGAAAATATCAAATGGCAACACCAAGTTTTTTGTATTGGAATGCAATCTCCATACTGAAAAACACTAAATAGCATTGGAATGGCACCTGTAGCATGAAAATCCCCGGAGCTAGGCAAGGAAAAAGTAAAAAGGACTTTGCCGTGCACCAGAGCAATGGCTCCCCTTGAACCCTCCACCAAATGAGGGGCCTGGGTCAAGTGATCAAGTCTATTATATACAATTTTGTTCAGTATTAGTATAGGATGAGAATCATAGACATATTTGAGCTTGAGGTTATGCTATTGAAATGTTAGACGTTGCACATTTGTACATCACCCAAATTTAGGAGAAACCATAAATAAATTTAACTCTTAAATTGAAGCGGCAATGTGAAATAGCTTTTTTTAGCTATGACCTTTCATATTTCATCTTATATATACTTGTGAATCGTGATCGCAACATAATTGGTGCCGTAATTTTATTATCATATTTCATATGTCGCAACTCCAGCCTCACGACATATAATTGGAGCTACGTAACTAGGATTAACCTGGGTTACATTTAACTTGAGGTAATTGTTTTTTGTGCCGCTAACATATAATTGATCCCCCTTAACATATCATAAGTGCCACAGCAGTTCGAACCTGTGGTACCGAAATGACATAATTATTATTTGTTGTAAAATATCAGGTGATTTTGAGAACACACTGCTTTAGGTGAATATTACAGATGTTGAAAGGTCAGAACAAGCTAAGAAAGAAAAAGTATTGTTTTGTTCACCAAAGCTAAACAGTTCCCCCCCCCCCCCCCATGTCTGACCACGTGTAGGCTACACATTGACAGATAACATTGTTCTTCCCTGTTGCTACTCGCCCATCCATCCACCCCCACACAAAAAAAGGGGAGAAAAAAAACGGGAAGAGAAGAGAAAATATTGAATGCACAGCACCTCAAAAGTCTAGATCAATGTTTCCCAAAGTGAGCAATATCACCCCTAGTGGGTGATGGCATAGTCCCATGGGTTCACTTGTGTTGGGGGCGATGAGGAAAAACTTTTCTAGTGAATGGGAGATGGAACAAAAAGTTTGGGAAACTATGGTCTACATTTTAGGGGAAAAAAATTAAAAAAAAGGGCTTCAGAGAATCAAAAAATCTGTGACCTTGGCTGGAATTTCGTGATTTTTTAGGAGATCCATCATCTTTTTCTCATTCCGTTACTTTTCCGTGATGGTAGACACCCTGGAGTAATGGGCATACAATGGTACAATCATTGCAATTCACTCATAGTCGAGAAAGTTGATGGTAGCACTGCACTTAACAAGCATTACACAGAAATGAACTTCATGTTAGGTTCACAACACGTACCAATTTTGTTAGAACAGTGTTCCTACAAAATTTCTTAAATAAAAAAAAAGGAGTTAAGTGTCATGGCAAACTTCATAACTTACAAGTTTTACAGCAAAGAAAAAAGGAGGGACACAAATGCAAATTCATTTTTAATCGGCCATATAAATTCTCTCTTCTCAAAAATACAGGCGTAGAACGGTTTAGAAATTTCAAATTTTGATTTGTTTCACTCAGCATTATAAGAATTCATAAAATAATCAATCCACATACAGATAATCCATACTTTTCTCTTGGCAACAAAGTGTTTTAAAACCTTCCAGTTTTGGTCAAAAGTATAACTCATATAACAGAGCCACATAAATTATAAAAATTCTGATAATGTGATATTCATTCCCCCTCAATTATTCAAAATAAAAGAACCAAAGCTTAAAAAGATTTTATTCACAAAACTGTTTATATTTGTAGCAACACTATTCACTTCTCAATGAAATTGGATCAACACATACACAAAATTATTTAAAATTAATTTTTTCAATTTTATGGGTATGATTACTACTGTGACTTCTTGTTAATTACAGAAAGAAATTTTTGCAAAATGGGAGCACATTTCGGGAGACTCAACTCGATGTTTGGCAATTTAGCACTCATTATTTGGCAACACTCGCAATTTAACATTTGTTATTTGGCAAAGTTGACAAATTAACATTTATAATTTGGCGTACTAGGTTGGTAATTAGGAGCCAAATGAAAAAAATTTTCACAAAAAAATTTTATGCAATGACAATTATTGACCATAGTTATTTCTGCAGCTTGCAGTGGCCACTTTTTTTTTGGAAGTAGAAACTGCCTCATATTTGTGTTGATAGACTAGAGCCGGGATTCTCAGCCTTTTTCAAAACTAGAGGCCTGGTAAATCTCTTTTGTGCAAGTGAAAAGCCTGGCCATACATATTACCAATGAGAAATTAATGGAAAAGTGAAACTGCAATTCACTCGCAGCCCATGAGACTGGAGTCCGGGCCAGGTACAGGGCCACAGTCTGGTGGTTGAGAAAGATTGGGCTAGAT
Organism: Pholcus phalangioides; assembly: GCF_987345545.1. NCBI lineage: Eukaryota > Metazoa > Arthropoda > Arachnida > Araneae > Pholcidae > Pholcus > Pholcus phalangioides. The sequence goes on along the minus strand of NW_028301596.1, from coordinate 24,696,337 downwards.
CAAACCACATTCAGCTGCACAATCACGGATATTATCTAAGTTTCATGATGAAAAGCCAGATGAGGTGAAGATAATTTAATTAAGGGGCCATGTGACGGTCAAGACCATCTGTCTCCGTGAATGTAGCCCGAGGTCCATTCTTGGGGCGAGTAGTGTTCGAGAGTTGTTCAAATGAAGTTGCAGTTGAGATGTCATCCACGCAGAGTGTGGTTTTGTATCGGCAGGATTTTCCCCAACTAACGATGTAAATTTATGTTACCTTCTTGTAAATAAATTTAGTAGATTCAACCATACAAGCCTACAGCTGTGGTTACCCCAAGAGAGTACAGGAACATGCCAAGAAAATCCAAAAAAACAATTGAAAAAAATTAAGTCTGTCTTTCTCTCTAATTTTGTTAATTTTTCTGGACTTCCAGCAATTCTTTCAAGGAGAGATTGTATGGATTTTCGGTTTGGCATAATTGCTCTAAAAAAGCCATTCTTGGGTGAAGTTGCGATGAATAAATAAAAATTACATATTTTTGGATTAAAAATTTTGTTCACACACAAATGAAAAATATATTTTTGTAGTGCTTGCAAAGCGTGAAAAGCAAACATGATCAGCATGCAAATGTGTTTTTCCCCAATATAGTACTGTACTAAAATAAGGGGAATACATAGTATTGATATTTGGAAGGGGCACAAAAATATTTTTTTCCAGAGAAATTCTGAGTTATATATATTACCCTTCAAAAAATATTTATTTTAACAGAAATCTGTTTTAATATAGCATAAAAAGGGTATCTTCTTTCAATACTTTTATTTTTTCACCGAAATATCAATTTTCCCTAATTTTTGGTTGGCTTGTGGGGCGGGGGACATGGGCCCCCTGCGTATGCCTGTTTGTAGTAGTCAAACTACTTTAAATCAGAGAGTAAACTTTCCCCCGACTTCTTCTCGGTCGTAGGTCCTCGGCTGTACCTCCACTACGATTTCAGGATGAAATAACTGGATTCTAGACTCCCAAAAGAAGAAAACAACACTTCATTTAATTTATTATCCAACACCTCCAATGAAACCATCCTGTCTCTTCGGTACAAACTTTTACACTACTTCTCTTTTTCGAATATCTCAACTCGTTCTCGTTTCTCTCTCTCTCATGACTCCTGTTTCTCCTCGGCCTTTTTCCAACCTCTTTTCTCCTGAACCTTACACGCTCCATCATCGAAAAACACATCCATCATTTTTAAATGATGATGATGCTTCAAGAGCGTAACTCGGTTTCTCACGGCTACCGCGACAGGGCATCGGCATTACCTTGCGTATCACCCTTTTGGGTCCCCCAGGCCAATGCATGAGGATATCAGGTAGGCGAGCGTTGTACCGTGCAGCAGCAGCTACTTTGGCGGCGGCCATACCACCCTTGAATGGCAAATAACGGTTGTTCATCCAAGAGTTCATGGGGTGGTGGTTATCACCGGCACAAGAGAAGGATGACCTTTCCCTGCCCTGATTCCTGGGTACACCGTTGTTGGCGATTGAAGATTTAGCCGGTCGGCTTCTGGTTTTCTAGGTCTTCGACTGCCGGTTCGTAGCTCTGTTGATTCCTTTGGCAAATGGACACGAAAACAATCACCAGTCCGATTACTTGGACGTTTCCTGCCTAGCTGTGAACCGGTTCGGTGCCGATCTCATCTCCTCCTGTTGACAGCATGACCATCGTCGTATCGTTTCGAGTTCATCTCCTTGAGCTGTGAGGCCTTTCCCTTGGATGCAGACGCGTCCGATTGGTCTTGCACTTGACGAGGGCGTGCGTCTTCTTCACCATGTTCCCGTTGACGTAGGGACAGCGCCTCGTACAGACATCTGGTATCTTGGATCTTTGATCGACAACTGCCACGTCGACGACTTCTCCGTGTTCTGATATAAACTGCGACACTGACTCGGGTGTTATTTCCTCAGACGGCATGTTGCAGACCGGGATCATTTCAGCACATCTGGTCTCGCAAGCCAGTACGGGCACAATCCGGCGCACTTTAGTGCCTCCTCCTCTGACTTGGAATTTGTTCGAGTTCCTGAGACAGTACCGGACGACCCTCCAGTCCTTGGTCAGGGTCTTGATCTTCCTGAAAGATGAGACAAACCTCAGGCAGATGTAGCCCTCCTTGTTTCTCCGGATTTGTTTCAGCAGGAAGTTGTTCTTCATAATGTTGAATTCGGTGAAGTAGCTCTCGACTTGGGATATGATCCTCTCTTCAAGTTCTTCGTTAGGTATGCAAAAATCGTTGTTATTGCTGTTGCTGGCTTTCTGTTTGTTATCGGCAGATAAAGTACACACGCCATCCTTACGGCTTGGCTCATTGATTGGACTTAGAACTAGTACATTTCCCAAGAGTGCGTCGTATGCCATCGGACATATTAACATTTCATTTATCAAGCGACTCGACACTGCGCAAGTAATGGGCACGTACCAGTGTTTGCCGTCGCTGATCTTCATCATACATATTGTCAGAGGGGCTATCTCACTTTTGCCAAATGTGGACTTGATCCTTATTCTCCCCTCGCCTTCACTGTCGTCGATCTCAACCAAATCAGATCTAACGACTGAGATCTGGGTCCCGGAATCGACTACGCCTCTTATTGTCTTCTGACCACATTTCAAACTCACGGTCTGCGGTGTGTCAATGTCTGCACCAACACCAGCTGCCGGCACCGTGATATGTGCTGTTAGGACTGTGGTTTCTTCAATCGTGTCCCCCCTCTTCTGTCTGGACAGAGTTTACCTGGGCCCAACTCGACTCCTGCTGGCCTCTTGCAGTACAAAACCTTGCTATATGGCCTTCTGCTCCACATGCATAACAAGTGACTGCAGCTTTCTCTCTGGAATTCGAACCCATCGTCGCCTTAGGTGGGCAGGACTCACCCTGAAGCCTCTGGTTTCTGCTGGCTTTCCATCTCGGATTTTGATGAACAGGTCTTGGGGTTCTCGTTCTGTCACTAGGGGAAGGTGTCCTCAGAGTCCTCTTCACATCATCAAACCTATCTAGTTTCTCCAATAGCTCACTTGGAGACACCATATAACTCCATTCGTCCAGATAGTGTTCTTTAAATTCTGCTGGGACGCGTTTTTTCACTTGATCGGTGATGATTAAATCTCTTAGTTGCTCAAACGTCATGACCCCCCAAAGCCGCCGTCCATCCATGAAAATAGGTACACAGTTCGCGGTAGAAGTCTCTCCAAGTACCCTCTTGATTCTTGTGGTGCAAAGAAAACATCTGTCGGAACTTCTCTGGGGTGAGTTTGAATCTCCGCAATAATAATTCTTTAACTTGGTTAGAATCCTGTACTTGCTCTTCCGGTTCGCGGGCAATTAACTGGTTCATCTTGTAGGGAAGAAGTCCCAAGAGCTCAGCTAACCAATCTTCCCGTGCCAGGGCCGCGCGACGAGCTTCCCGCTCAAACAGCACCAGGTACAGACTTATGTCTACTTCCATCCTGAACTTTTGCATCATGTTCTGGAAATCCCGGCTGGGGGTTCTGCAGCGCCCAGCTTGATTATTCTCCTCTCTTCTGGCTCCTGTCTCGATCCTCAGTCTTTCGAGATCATGTTCCCTCTACTTTTCTCTACGCCTCTCCTCCATCTCTTCTCTCTCTTTCCTATTGCCTATGATCGTTTTCAGCATCTCTCTGCACGTAGCTTCGTTGTACAGTTCACTTTCCTGTATGGTACTCACTAGTTGCATTAAGTTGAACTCTGGTCGGACTTCTACCCCCAAGTTGGCGGCCATGGTCTCCAGATCCTTCTTGTTCCCTCTTGCCAAATACGCCATCTTTATTTATCGTCTCGATACCGCCGTACAACACTTGCTCCTTTTTCCCTGGGCAGGATTGCCCCACTCAGCACCGGTTGTCGGGTTGACTTCACGAAAAAAACAACGTGGGTGGTCAACGCTGCTACTATCCTTCTATACAAACCGGGGTGGTTCCACCGTCGCTAGGACACTCTTCTTCAAATTCAGCTCACAATCTTGAGTCATTGAAGCCACGACCTCATCCTGTTGACTGCGCCAGTAAACTTTCCCCCGACTTCTCGGTCATAGGTCCTCGGCTGTACCTCCACTACGATTTCAGGACGAAATAACTGGATTTTAGACTCCCAAAAGAAGAAAACAACATTATTATCCAACACCTCCAACGAAACCATCCTGTCTCTTCGGTACAAACTTTTACACTACTTCTCTTTTTCGAATGTCTCAACTCGTTCTCGTTTCTGTCTCTCTCACGACTCCTGTTTCTCCTCGGCCTTTTTCCAACCTCTTTTCTCCTGAACCTTACACAGAGATTTCCATTTTCCAAGGTCATGATATAGAGCACAACCACTGTTCCCCAATATGCACCAAAAAATTCAATTTTACTCTTCTGAATTTTGTAGAGAAGCGAAAATACTCTAAAATTTCATGCAATTTTTTTTCTATTTTTTCTGTTTTTCATAATAAAACACTGTTGTTGTTTTTTTCAAAAATACAAATACAAGGCCATAACAGGCAAAATGCCCAATGAGGTGTCTGAGAAAAAGATGCACATAACACAAATATGGATGTCACATATTTCTAAAATACAGCAACCCAATTAAAAATGTAGTTATAAAAACTCAAAACTTACATGATAAAATATTATACAATGCCCATAAAAGATACTTATGGTTGTCTTATTCTAAGTATGCATAGCTTCTCGATTTACTTCAACACATGTTCATCATATTTCTTTTTAAATGTGTTAATTGTATCAGAATTTAATACCCCTCTGGGAAACTACTCCTTAAAATTTTGGAGAGGAGTGTGAAATTACTCTTTAAAATTATTTATTCGGACAATTCTAAGTGATACTATGGAAGCTATGAGGAAGTGGGGAATAAAACAGGCTCTCTAAGAAAGAATTGTTTTGCAGCATAGGCAAACATTTTTTGGCACTCTTCTCTGAACGTTCAGCCTGACACACTGAGCGCTTCATCAGACACTGATACATACAAGGCAGTTATAAAATGTACTTCAAAAAGTTTCCAAGTACAAAAAAAATATATTATATATATATATATATATATCTACTCTATAATATAAAATCACAAACTCGAAAAGGGCCTGTTGCTAAGCAACCGAGTGGCGGAAGTGGGTGAAGTTTTTGAGTGACGGAAATCTGTTACGTTTTTGTGTTACGGAAGTCGGTTACGATTTTGGGTCAAGTATTCATGTAACTCTAGCACATATTGGGACCCATTTGACCCATCGGGACCATGTTATGTGCATGTACCGAGAGGCTCCCATATCCTACAGCAGGGCCCTTAGGCTGGAATTTAGATGGCGAGCCCCCAAACCAGCTTTTCAGGGCCCCTCTGTGGTTAATTTATAGTGTGAAAAATCAAAAAGTGATAAGAATCGTTCTGGTCCTGTCAGTCCTGCCCTTGTGGGTGGAGGGGGGGTCATGCCGAGAGGTATGTATATGTATAATATACATATAACAACAGTGCTCCCAACACACAGGGTCGGGGTACACGGGGGGGATTGGACGTATACCTTCATGGGAAAGTTAAAAGTTTTCATTCCAGGGGCCCCTGATGGATCTCATTGTTTTCTTGCTGCTTTAACGTTGAAAAATTTGTGATACCGGAAGCACAAGATATATCCAGTCTAGGGGCTCCAAAAAATTTGTGAATTCGGTCACGGGAAATTGCATGGGTGGTCCTGGATTTTATTCGTTGGTAAAACGAATATTTTTCATGGCATTCGCACCGGGGGATGACCGACAAGCTTCCAAGTCGGGCCCTGGATGGATCTCATTCTTTTCTGTTGTAGAATTTGCAACAGCGGATGCCCGAGATCAAGCCAGTCTGGGGCCCCACTAAAAGTATGCGAATTGGTGTCCTGGGTAATTGGTTGAGGCCCTGGATTTTATTCGTTGGTAAAACAAATACAAATGAAAATATTTCATGGCAATTGCAGCGGGGGATGACCGACAAGCTTCCAAGTCGGAGGCCCAATGTTTACAAGTTTCATTTTGGGGGGCCCTGGATGAATCTCATTATTTCCTGTTGTAGAATTTGCAACAGCGGATGCCCGAGATAAAGACAGTCTGGGGCCCCACTAACAGTATGCGAATTGGTGTCCCAGGTAATTGGTAGGGGGCCCTGGATTTTATTCGTTGGTAAAACGAATACAAATGAAAATTTTTCATGGCACTCGCAGTGGGGGATGACCGACAAGCTTCCAAGTCGGGGGCCCCCATGTTCACAGGTTTCATTTTGGGGCTCTGGATGAATCTGATTCTTTTTGTTTTTTAACATTATACAATTTGCAACAGCGGAAGACCGAGATAAATCCAGTCTGGATTCCCCACTAAAAATCTGCGTTTTGTGTTCCCGCTACTGGATGTGGGGCCCTGGATTTTTATTCGTTGCAAAATTGAAAAAAAAAAAAAAAAATTCGTGGCCCCTTACAGGGGTGTATCCAACAAGCTTCCAAGTCAGTTCTCCATGGGAATGTTGATAGGTTCTAATGCGGGGCCCCTGGATGTATCTCATTGATTTTTGTTGTTTAACATTGTAAAATTTGCAACACATCGGTAGGCCAAGATATATCCAGTGTGGGCCCCACTAAAATTCAGCGAATTAAATCTGGGCCCCCAGTTTCTGGGGGTGCTTGACGAATCTCATTTGTTTTTTGTTGCTTTATCATTATTTTTATTAAAATTTGCTTCTTCAGTAAGCTGATGCTTTCACACGTCTCTTTCCGTAGCACGCTGATGAAGTGGGATGAAATAAAGAAGATATGTTGTGAAGAGAAGTGGGGGGGGGGTATATATGTATGTGTGTGTGTGTGTATATATATATATATATATATATGACGAACAATTGCTATTTGGCGCAAAAACACGAAAATACACTATTAGGGAAGGATGTTCATTTTGGGGGGCAGTGCAGCACAGAGTCTCCCCCCCCTTCTGGTAGTAGCACTATTTTCTAGCAGGAATGGTATTTAGAATTTAACTAACTCCTTTTTTATTTTAATTTCATTGTCAATTTCTTTGACAGAACAACTATCTTTTGTTGTTTTTCGCAGCATATTAGAAGCAGGGTGAGACCACTGGGGCTGGATTCTCCCCTTGTCCTTAGCGAGGTTTTTCTCCTTAAGCCCTCTGTTTGTCCTTAATAAAGGAAAGGAGAAAAAATTCCCTATTCTCCGCTCGCTTTTCTTTAAATAAGGAAAGCTTTACTTCCTTACTCAAGGACAAAGATGGCGCTAGTGGAGGAGTGAGGAGACGCTCTCCTTAAGCTTGAGGACAACTACATTTCCCGTAATGGCGGCGGCAATGCGTGCTCTAATAGAAGATATATTCACATTCAAACAATTGTTTTCGTGTTTTTCGATGCTATTAATGCTTGATATATGCATTTAAGATGATGCAAGGAATTTAGGTTAACGAAAAATACAGTAAGGAGCAAGGGCGTAGCGAGGGGGGGGGGGACTTGGGGGTCTGGTCCCCCCCCCCGAAATGTGAGAAAATGACAGAAAAAAGGAAAAAAGATGGCCAAATCCATTGTTCTGTCACTTTGGTCCCCTCCCGAAATGAAAGTGGTCCCCCCCCCCGAACGAAATTTCTGGCTACGCCCCTGGTAAGGAGGCTATGTGAGGAGTTGCAGCCGAGATGACAAGACATGCTGTTGAAGCGGAAGGGTAAGTTAACGTGATGAAACCGAATGTTTTTTATTTTTCGTAATATTTTTAGTCATGACATATCACTCACTTTGCATGTTAATATACATTAAATTAGTCGAAATTTTTGGGAGAAAAATCCTACTGACTGACCTCGTCATAAAATATGTGCTGATCGCAAGATGATCTATGTCTATGTGTGTGTGTAAGAGATATATTCGTAAATAAATTCCCTTCATAAATAGGAATAGCATGTATTGTAGTAATATATTATGTTTGGCCTACCGATAATGCTGCATCTTATGTTTGTCTTATGCTCATCAATGCTCATTTTCGGGCCGTCTTAATGACTGGAAACACAGTTCAAGGCTCTCTAAACCCTATTATGAAAATGTCAATCGTATATTTTGGATGTAGAAGTTGACATGCAAACGTGATACACACACTCGTTATGTGCAAAAGCGCTTAAAAATTCTTGCATAAAAATGTAATGCATCCTAAAAAAACTACATGCCACCCAGTCAGACCCCACTATATATTTTGTTAAAAATTTATTTTTTAATTAAATGCAAAATAAGCGCCAAATTCTATATTTAATTCGCATACTTTCCTTAATTGCTGCAGGTTCTATATGTATCATGATTTTGAATTTTTTTAATGGTTGCATATATAACGTAGCTTATTAAGCACTTTATTAATGTATTGCATAAGTAATTAATTTTTATGAGTGAAACTTCAGTTTTAGTGGTATTAATGTTAATATTTTGTACTACAGAGTATGGAGAGTCTGGTGTATTCTAAAGGAAATGACAGGCAGATCTTGTATGATTTTGGCAAATTTCTATAAAGGTAAGTCTAATTTTTCTCTACATTTTGTTTGAAATTTTTCTGTATCTGACCATTTATAATTTTGTAACATTGAACTCACATAGGAAATAGCATTATAAAGTTAAGTGTAATTTAGTTCTTGAAATAATGTGTATTTTATTTGAGAAGCATGCATTAAGGCGACTGACTACATGTGAGGTACTGTTTCATAAACGTTTTGGATGAAATGCTTGTGTTTTTAATTTGAATGTGGAATAAAACTAAGACATGTTTTTTAACATATGTAAACATAAGAAAATGTTTTTTCATTAATATTTTGAAAAAAAAAATGTATATTGCCTAGAGTAATTATACGTCTAAAATTAGTATAATTTCAGTATTTATGCAAAACATCGTGAAATACTACTACTACTTATATCAACTTGTTCTTCACACAGTATGTTGCTATAATATTGTTCTGTTCAATGAACTAAAAGTTTTGAAATATAAAAAAATGAAGAAATTTTGAGATATGGTTGTTTACGTGAAAAAAACTTTATTTAAAAAAACTCAATATTTTAAATTTAAAATCATGTAAATCAAAAAGTTTCAAAGATATTGCTTAGATCCTAGTTCATTGCATACTCACAGCTGTACAGAACCCCTGGAAAAAATTTATATCTTGTAAAGTTTTGTAGGCATCAGGTTTGCAGCAGACAAGAATGATGTAAATCAGTTTCTCAGAAAATGCATTAAAAAAAAGTTCCACATACACTCCTAACATTCAGAATTCTCCACATTTGTATGACAGAACTTCCTTTGCTTCAAATATCTCTAATTTTGACTTTCTGCCTTTTTTTTCTTTGTCATTTTTTGCCAGTGTTGTATGATATCTCGAACATGTTACACTCGCATCGCCCAACCCAGAGTAAATAGACGCTAGTTCATCAACTAGGATTCCTAGATTTCAAGTACAGACAATATGCCTACATAGCCAGAATTAAAACGCAGAACTGCAAAAGTGCCCTTAGAGGCAAAATTGTCCAAATCACACTATTGTTCTGCAGCATACCATGCAAGCACTTTGAAACAGGGATTGTGCACAAGGACTCATGTATGTTGGCTTTATTACATTTATGCTGTCATTAGAGAGGCCAGCAGGAGTAATGTCCACTCATGCTCTTTATGACTGGATCAACAATGAAAAAATACAGCTGTAACTGCAGACTACTAATAAACCACACATGCACCTCGTCCATATTCCTTTGTGGATATTATGAAGAACTGGTACATGTTGAAATGTACGTGTAGTGAAAGCTGATGTGGAGTTTGTTTCGGTGTTTATGCTTAGTGCTGCTATCTGCCCCTAGTTTTTCTAACTATAATTGAAGTGAAATGATTAAGTAATTGTATCGTTGTAGGCCTGTTGCTCTCTGTGGCGAGACTTTTTAATGGGGAGATTGGCTCACATTTGCACCTCAAAGTTAGGAGCCACAAGAAACCAACTTCAGCCATCCACCACTCTGGCAATGGTGGGGTTCGAACCCGGGTGCTCATGATACGAGTTCGTCACTATGACCACTCGACCACCATAGACGCTGTAACTGCATATTTTTTAAATTTCCCACATTGCTACGAACAGCAATACCATAGTAATTTTGTAGTTTATCGGTTAATTTACCTTTACCACTCAGTCCTTTCGTGGTTTTCTTCAGTTAACTCAAACGTGCACCAACCATCTTCTGAACATGGCCAATGCATTCCAATTTAGGAATGTTAGTTTTGTGTTAAGGAAGGAAACTGTCGGGTTCGATTTCAATGACTGACTGCCACAATCATAATCACTGCCACTTTTATATATATTAATTGGTTTAATCATAATTTTCAACAATAAACATTATAATATTCACACGTCCTCCTCGCTTACAGGGAGCCTTTGAAACTACCTCCTGAGTCCACAGGAGCCACTATCTAACCGCCCAAAACACATCAAGCTTCTTTTCTCTTCACTGTTGAGGGCCTTTCTCCCCTACCCATGCTTTCTAATCCCATCATGCTCCTTCCCGATAGGGGGAAACCTTACAGAAACTATTTATCCACTTTCCAACACATGCTAGTCATGTTAAATTCCTTAGAGAAATGTGTATATGTGGTGCAGTAATATAAGTGGGACCTTGATAACTCAACACTCTCATAGGATCGAGAAAATTGCCCACTTAAGTAGGTGTCAAGTTAGCAAGGTTTCCATTTTCTCACCTTCAATGATTTTTAAAAACTGTTTATGTATGTCCCTGTTTATAATTATTGTGAATAGGCATCTTTAATTAGGCAGAGAAATCATATTTGGATTGAAGATATTTTATCTCTGAATGAGCAATGCAATTGTCCAAAATAAGCAAAAACTTGCTCTTTCTCATTTAAAGTGAGTTTGGTCTAGCTTTCCCAAACATCTCCTGCTCAAAAAGTTTGAGAAATCATCCACCCTACCCAAAGATGTGAGAGAATCGTTGACACATAATCAATTGTTGAATGAACATTGAAAAAAAAGTTATTGAAACACACAAGTGAGCAAATTTGTAAAATTTTTCGAACCAATCAACAAATGAACAATTTCTGGAAAGTACGCAGAAGGAAAATATGAGAGGAATGTGTGTGAAGTGCATGTATGGTTGTTAGTAGTGTTCCATCACTATGGATACATTGAAATATTATTTGTAACTATTTAAAATGTTTTTAGGTTTGCTGAAGTGAGGAGTTATAAAAAGGAAGAAATTACATTTTTCTGTTAACGACGTAGAACTCAATGCTCATGAAGTGTGCAGATGGATTTAATCCATGAATTTCTCAAGTAAGTTGAACCTTCATTTTTATGACACACACACAAAGCTTCCAATATTCATTAATTTATTGACTTACCCACTTCCTCCATTTCAGGTGAAAATGCTGAATGAAATGACCTTTCAGTGCTGACTTGGAATTTGATCATCATGCATATTCATACGTAGCACGATCATATATGTGCATGTGAAATGCTTTTGATGATACTGTATACAAGTGTCTAATAAATTTATTCATGAGTAGTAAATTGGTGTTTTCTGTTTTGTGATTACAATTTTTAATTCGAAAAAAATCTATGGATGTTGCTTTATTGCAGTGAATTTGACGCAAGAATCAGTTGCATAGGAAATTCACATGTATTTTTAACAACTGGATGGAATAACATATAAAGTTAATATATCCAAATTATAGTTACAATTTATTTTTTTATTAGATGCAGCTGAAAAAACAAAATGAACAGTTCTAAATAACCTTATTCTAATAACTTGAGTGTAAATACATTATAACAGATGTAATTACATACATCTGTTGATAACTTGCTTTTTATGTTACAGTACAAAGTGGGTATCCCACCTAAGAAATCTACATACATTTCCCTTGAGAATATAGTTTTTCCAACTGACCCGCTGATATTGCAAGGGCTCTAATTGTATGTAGCATTTGTTTAGGAATATGAGACATAAATCCAAATGGCTTTAACATTGACATTAAATTCATAGACTTGGAAAATGTTCAACATCCCACTCCGATGATTGAACATAACTGCTGTGTCAACCTCTAAGTGGTTGTGATATGCAGCATGCGTTATATTTTTTTAATGAATATAATTTAGGTGTCGTTCCCTTGGGTTTTTATCTAAGAGGATATATACCCTTATTAATTTCCTCATACTTCCTCTAAGATTTTTATACCATAGATAAAACTCAACATTGAGTTTTAAAAAAAATCCAAGTAAAACTAACAATCTATATAGTAAAAAAATTTCTATACAAAAAAATTGAATCTAAAAATTTAGTCACTTTCGTGGATATTTAATTTTTTTGTTACGTAATCATTTAAGACCGGGAAATTTTTGAAAACGAATGTTTGCTAAGTATCTCACCCGCAAGGGTTAAAGGGATAAGCTGGCTACAATTTGATGGGAATAAAAAATATATACATAGATTAGTTTTTTCCTTAAAATTATATATAAGATATATAATGAAAAAACTCTGAAACTACTTATTCAAATGGAACCTAAAAATTAATACGTATAAAAGCAAATGCCAATGTAAAAAAATAAAAATTACGGAGGGGAAAAATGCGCGCGAAATTAATGTAAATAAAGCAATTGTTGCCACTAATGTAGAAGAAACATTGATTTTCGATACATATAGTAGTAGTTGTAAAATTTTTGCTTTACGTTGATTGGTCAAACGATGAGCTGAGCCGAAGAACCGAACTGAACGAACCGAAAGACCCGTTTTTTCTCCGCAACCAGTCACGTGATCCTAAGGATAATGGTTAAGGAGAAGGGGAGAATGCATCTCAGGGAATTCTCCTTGAAGCTCTCTGTTGAGCAGCTCCTTAAGTTAAGGACAAGTGCTGAGCGAGCGTTTTCTAAGGACAAGGGGAGAATCCAGCCCCTGGAGTCAGAACAATCAGGTGTTGTTACCTCTTAGATGCACTGGTCTTTGGCAGAGCTGTTTCCATCTGCTACAGGGTGGCCTGGAAATCTTACTCCAGATGCTTCTTTTACTCCCCCTTTTTTCAAGGACCTTTTTCAGCATCAACCTTAGTAGGAAGTATTCCAGGGTGGGCAAAAAATAATGACTTTTTTTAGAAACAGCTGGAAGGATTTTAAGGAGTTTCAAAAACCTTAAAAGGAGGAAAAAATTAACGACTTTTTGAGCATTGTATAAACTCCGTAGAAGTTCTGCAGAGAAATGGGGATAAGAGGCATGTGTGGTTTAGTAGTAGTAGCCAACGGCCGTATTCACCAACACAGTTTATACTGCAGTCGCAGGTGAAAGGATTGAAGATCAAAACGGATTGGTTAAATTGAGGATTTCAACCAATCCGTGTTGATCGCTGATCCTTTAACTTGCGATTGTAGTTTAAACTGTGTCAGTGAATACGGCTTTGAGTATAGTAAATGATCATTTTTGGCTCCCTCAATGTAAACAGGAGTTTCAAGTAGAAAAAAGTACAAGTAACGGAGGGGAGGGGGGAGACCAAACTAGTGTAGAGACAAAGCCCACTGGGTTGCAAAATTTTTAGGATGCAAAGCGAAAAAAAATTTTACCAAACAAACCAAACTTTTACAGTGGGACTATGATGTTTCTCTGGAAGAGGGGAGATACCCCTCCTGACAAAATTTATATTTATGCCCTGATGGGAAGGGAGAGGGTGCCAGCATCAGAATTTCAGAAATGCTTTGGTGGGGCATGGCCTAAATAACGTTGGGAACCACTGCCTTAGAGAATATATACCCTTAACAGGAACAGTCAGATCTAACTCATCTAACAGCTCAGGTAACAGATCTGAAAATTTAAAATTTTGGGTTATTAACTAATGTAAAAAAATTAAATTACAGGTTAGTGCACAAAAAAATAAATTAGAATACAATTCCAGAGAAACATACCAGGAGAAAGTATTAACTTTAACATTATTCTGGAATACCACAAGACCACCAGACGTCACACTCAATTGTATTTCAGATTTTGTTGGATCCTAATGGTGAGAAACAAAATACTGAATAATATAATTTAAATAATAAACACATATTAATGAAATACTTTTTTAAAAAGGAAATCAATTGTATTTCAGATTTTGTTGGATCCTAATGGTGAGAAACAAAATACTGAATAATATAATTTAAATACAAGATATATAGAAGACTGGATGTTGTGAAGATATTTATTATTTGAGATGTTAATTTTTTAAGGAAGGAAAAAACTCATCTCTGCCTCTACCGGGAGTCGAACCCGGGTCCCTCGATTGCCGGACGAGTGCTCTGACCACTAAGCTACAGAGGAGATAGAGATTTTCCTTCACTAGAGCGTATATATGCCGAACGGAACCGTGCAATGGACGGTGAAACCGATCAGCTAATAGCTCATGGACGACGAGCCACCAGAGGGCTATATATATGACATGAATGTCGCTCTCCACTTGTTAATACAAGATATATAGAAGACTGGATGTTGTGAAGATATTTATTATTTGAGATGTTAATTTTTTAAGGAAGGAAAAAACTCATCTCTGCCTCTACCGGGAGTCGAACCCGGGTCCCTCGATTGCCGGACGAGTGCTCTGACCACTAAGCTACAGAGGAGATAGAGATTTTCCTTCACTAGAGCGTATATATGCCGAACGGAACCGTGCAATGGACGGTGAAACCGATAAGCTAATAGCTCATGGACGACGAGCCACCAGAGGGCTATATATATGACATGAATGTCGCTCTCCACTTGTTAATACAAGATATATAGAAGACTGGATGTTGTGAAGATATTTATTATTTGAGATGTTAATTTTTTAAGGAAGGAAAAAACTCATCTCTGCCTCTACCGGGAGTCGAACCCGGGTCCCTCGATTGCCGGACGAGTGCTCTGACCACTAAGCTACAGAGGAGATAGAGATTTTCCTTCACTAGAGCGTATATATGCCGAACGGAACCGTGCAATGGACGGTGAAACCGATCAGCTAATAGCTCATGGACGACGAGCCACCAGAGGGCTATATATATGACATGAATGTCGCTCTCCACTTGTTAATACAAGATATATAGAAGACTGGATGTTGTGAAGATATTTATTATTTGAGATGTTAATTTTTTAAGGAAGGAAAAAACTCATCTCTGCCTCTACCGGGAGTCGAACCCGGGTCCCTCGATTGCCGGACGAGTGCTCTGACCACTAAGCTACAGAGGAGATAGAGATTTTCCTTCACTAGAGCGTATATATGCCGAACGGAACCGTGCAATGGACGGTGAAACCGATCAGCTAATAGCTCATGGACGACGAGCCACCAGAGGGCTATATATATGACATGAATGTCGCTCTCCACTTGTTAATACAAGATATATAGAAGACTGGATGTTGTGAAGATATTTATTATTTGAGATGTTAATTTTTTAAGGAAGGAAAAAACTCATCTCTGCCTCTACCGGGAGTCGAACCCGGGTCCCTCGATTGCCGGACGAGTGCTCTGACCACTAAGCTACAGAGGAGATAGAGATTTTCCTTCACTAGAGCGTATATATGCCGAACGGAACCGTGCAATGGACGGTGAAACCGATCAGCTAATAGCTCATGGACGACGAGCCACCAGAGGGCTATATATATGACATGAATGTCGCTCTCCACTTGTTAATACAAGATATATAGAAGACTGGATGTTGTGAAGATATTTATTATTTGAGATGTTAATTTTTTAAGGAAGGAAAAAACTCATCTCTGCCTCTACCGGGAGTCGCACCCGGGTCCCTCGATTGCCGGACGAGTGCTCTGACCACTAAGCTACAGAGGAGATAGAGATTTTCCTTCACTAGAGCGTATATATGCCGAACGGAACCGTGCAATGGACGGTGAAACCGATCAGCTAAAAGCTCATGGACGACGAGCCACCAGAGGGCTATATATATGACATGAATGTCGCTCTCCACTTGTTAATACAAGATATATAGAAGACTGGATGTTGTGAAGATATTTATTATTTGAGATGTTAATTTTTTAAGGAAGGAAAAAACTCATCTCTGCCTCTACCGGGAGTCGAACCCGTGTCCCTCGATTGCCGGACGAGTGCTCTGACCACTAAGCTACAGAGGAGATAGAGATTTTCCTTCACTAGAGCGTATATATGCCGAACGGAACCGTGCAATGGACGGTGAAACCGATCAGCTAAAAGCTCATGGACGACGAGCCACCAGAGGGCTATATATATGACATGAATGTCGCTCTCCACTTGTTAATACAAGATATATAGAAGACTGGATGTTGTGAAGATATTTATTATTTGAGATGTTAATTTTTTAAGGAAGGAAAAAACTCATCTCTGCCTCTACCGGGAGTCGAACCCGGTGGTCAGAGCACTCGTCCGGCAATCGAGGGACCCGGGTCATTTCCATCCAATTTCCCTGACTCTTTTTAGTAAAAAATGTTTTCCCTGACCTTCCCAGGTTTTCTCTGACCCCTATGAACCCTGCATGAAGTTTGTGTTTTTTTGGTTAGATTAATGCTAAATAGAGCCATTAGCTACCACATATATAATTTTTGTCTCACCACGGCCATTTCCTTAACACAAAATCTAATTAGCAGACACCTACAGCCCAATCTGAATAACAGCATTTGATATTTTTCCCTTTTCATACATCTCACCCAGAGGTTTATATTATCTGAATGGTTTTTTTTTTTATTGACTTCCAGTAATGTCAGGAGTGGAAAAATGAAAATTTGATTTTTGTAGCAGGAAAAATTAATTTCGTAGCAGCAAAAATGTTGTTTTTATAGCAATATTTGTCAGTTTTGTAGCCCTTTTAAAATTTTGGCTGTAAATAAAATACGGTTTTTATATAAAAATATATGCAGCAGCATACATTGGATTACTTTTTACTTCAAAAAAGTGTTACCTCAGCTCAGAAGAAAGGGATGTTCCCCCCACAAAGTACAAAATACATAGAGATTTCCTCTAGAAGAAATAATTTTTATTTAATTTTTAAATCATAAAAAAAATTTTGAGAGACTTCTTGATATTTATATTTTTACATTCTCTACAATATCAACAAATGAGAGGCTTTTAACATATGGTATTTCAGATTTCAGAAATAATTTAGTGATCACTAATTTAAAAAAAAAATCCCTACAGGAGAGACTTGAAACACTTATTAGAAAAGTAGTTTTTCTTTTTATTGCCACTGATGAACGTCTAAGTTGTGCTTTTGTTCTCTTCAGTTTCAAGCATTTTTGAACATTTGATCTCGCTTCTTTTACTAGAATTTACCCATTTCATATTCAAAATGAGTTTCTTTTTGAGTTCACTCTTGATCATCATCTCAGTTTGATTCAACATACTTTGAGATGACTTCTTTTCCTGAGTCACTTAAAATATTTATTAGAAATTCTCAGAAATTTAAATATAGTGATTAAAAACTAGACTTGAATTATTTTTAACTTAAACTATACTAATTTTAACTAGGGTGGCAACAGCTGGTGTTGATCATGTTTTTGCTGTGCTTGTCTAAGTTGTCATTTTGTTTATTACAACTTTTTAATACCCATTTTTTTTAAATACACAGTTATTTCCTAACAATTTAGTTAATTCAGTGTCAGTACATAAATGTTAATCAGTAAAAATTGCAATGGATGTGACGGGATAATATTGCCTTAGAGGATTTGATTCAATGTACTGGAAATTGCAAACGACCATATCATTTTTACAGTGGTGGATTTATCACGAGAACCTTCCGTCTGGCAAAAGAACGCAAAACTGTATTTAAACGTATTAAATGCATTTCGCAAGCAAACAGAGTTCAACAAACTCTGATGATGAAAGTGCCAAACCGCGATACAGTGGATAATGGCTCACAAGAATCGTGCACAGGAGCCTTGTCTCAAAACAATGATATAGTGAGAAGTACAACAGATAGTGTTTGGACTCTTCTCCAAAAATTCCAGCCTAAAGGACTTCATATCCACCCAATTCAATACATACACTGCTGGCCACCGTAAATGCAACACCCTGAAGGAAGCATGCAAATAATATGAAATTTACAACATGCATTAACGGAGGTGAGATATGCAAATGATTAGAATTTCAGTGCAGACACACATCACGCGCGCCTGTGGCGCCACTTCAAAGTGCTATTTAAGGCTTGGAGATTTCGACGATTTGAAGTACAGCAATTGTGTTTTTCTTGTGGTTTTTTCAAAAAAAACTACCAATTATGCCTCGTAGAAAACAGCGATCATCTTTTGATCAAGTATCCGAGTTCGACAGAGGAAGGATAGTGGCCTACCGAGATTGTGGATTATCTTTCAGGGAAATCGGTAGTCGTGTTGGACGAAACCAAACAATTGTAATGCGGATATGTGATCGTTGGATGCAGGAGGGTACGACGAACCGACGTGTTCGATCGCATCCACCTCAGTGCACCACTTCACGTGATGACAGGCGTATTGTGCGTATGGCAGTGACGGATCGCTCAGCCACATCACGGACCATAGCACAGCACATTCAGTCTGTACCGCATCATCCAGTGTCTGCGCGTACCATTCGACGCTGTTTACAGCAGAGTGGTCTGTCCGCAAGATGTCCATTGCTTTGTCTACCCTTGACGCAGAACCACAGACGTCTCTGCAGCCAATGGTGCCATGAAAGAAGGATGTGGACGGCACAATGGAATGAAATTGTCTTTACTGACGAGTCACTCTTCTGTCTGCAACACCACGATGGTCGGATTCGAGTCTGGAGACACAGTGGAGAGAGGATGCTGAACAGCTGCGTTATGCACCGCCACACTGGTCCTGCACCGGGTATTATGGTATGGGGCGGTATTGGATATCACTCTCGCACTCCTCTACTACGCATTGCCGGTACTTTAAAAAGCCAGCGCTACATCTCCGAGGTGTTGGAGCCAGTTGTCCTTCCTTACCTTCAGGGCTTGCCCACAGCCATATTTCAACAGGATAATGCGCGACCACACGTGGCACGCATTGTCCAAAGGTTCTTCGTCAATCGCCAGATTGAATTGCTTCCCTGGCCAGCTCGCTCTCCGGATCTTTCGCCGATAGAAAACATGTGGTCCATGGTTGCTCAACGATTGACCCAGATTACATCCCCAGCTGCCACACCAGATCAACTTTGCCAA
This sequence comes from Pholcus phalangioides, assembly GCF_987345545.1. Taxonomy (NCBI): domain Eukaryota; kingdom Metazoa; phylum Arthropoda; class Arachnida; order Araneae; family Pholcidae; genus Pholcus; species Pholcus phalangioides. The sequence continues at coordinate 24,677,157 of NW_028301596.1, read as the reverse complement.
CGCGTGGAAGCTGCTTGGTCTGCTGTACCCCAAGAACACATCCAAAGTCTCTTTGAATCAATGCCGAGGCGTGTGGCAGCGGTGATCTCCAACAATGGCGGCTACTCTGGCTACTGATTTTGGCAGGAACCACACTTCACAGAAGTCTATAAATTTAATCATTTGATGCTTGGTCAACATGTTATCTACAAAATAAATATTGTTGCGATATCTCTTGTCTTTCTTGGTGTTGCAATTTTGGTGGCCAGCAGTGTATACCAAGAATTTAGAGTATCATAACAAGATTGTGAGTGACCTAACTGAATCGATCACACAACTAAAAACTGAAATTTTAACCTTGAAACACGATTACTCGACCATAAAATCCGAAAACGAGATGCTTAAATCAGAGCATGCATCTGAAATCTAAGGTATTGGAGATGCAGCAATATTCCAGATGCACAAACTTTGAAATTAGTGGAATTCCCGAAATTGAAAATGAGAGTACAATTGAAACAGTGAGATCGATATTAAACACTCTGGATGAACAACAACCTGAAAGTATACTAGTGGCTCATCGTGTTCCCATGAACAGGAAAGATCGCCACAAGCCAATTATAGTGCGAGTTTTCTACAAAAAATGAAAGTGATCGTTACATCGCAGCTTCCAAAGAGAAACACTTACAAGCATCCGATATACACTGCTCAAAACAATCAGGGGAGCACATGATTTTAACAAAATTACGTATAATGTATGTATACAGATGTATACAGATAAGTAACATAAAATGAATCATCCATAATTTAAAGCCTAGCAGGAAACGGAAGAAGAAAACTTCACATGCAAATCAAAGTTCATGACGTCAAAAACCAGAAAAAGGAGATAAGGGCAGAAATCGGGATGTTGCAGAAACGTCTGTTTTACTGCCGTAACTGTGAAATTTGATTGCGCAGTATTTTTTTTTGAGACAAGATGACTTGAGGATGTCCCAACAACGTGATTTACCGGAATCCATGGCATGGCGTGTTATAGGCAGACTGGAATCCGGGCAAACACAACGTAGTGTCACAGACGCTGTTGGATTCGCCAGAAGTGTTGTTGCAAGGCTGTGGAATCGATTGCAAGAAACAGGAAATGTTAGATGTCGACCAGGGCAAGGTCGGCCACGCGCCACTATAGCAACTGATGACCGGTATATACGGTTAACAGAACAAAGAATGCTACGCAGCTGCAAAGGCTGTTTGCTTTTGGCAACAGGACGAAGGGTGTCCAGCCAAACAGTATGTAATCGGCTTCATGAGGGAGGGCTCTATGCACGTAGGCCAATGGTCTGCATTCCGTTGACCCCACGCCACCGTGCGGCCTGAAGAAGATGGGCTGCTGAACATCGAGATTGGGAGCAACATGATTGGAGCCAAGTGCTGTTTACAGACGAGTCCCGATTCAGTCTGGAGTGTGACACCCGACGTGTTCTGGTATGGAGGGACAGGGGCACTCGAAATAACCCCGCATTCGTTCGTGAAAGGTCACAATACAGACGAGCTGGTTGGATGGTATGGGGTGGAATCAGCATAGGCGGGCGTACGGACCTGCATATCATTCAGAATGGCACTTTGACGGCCCGAAAGTATGCAGACGAGATACTGTGACCTCATGTCATCCCTTACGCTGGAGCCATTGGTGATTCCTTTGTTTTCCAGGATGATAATGCCCGACCACATAGAGCTCGTCTGGTGGAGAACATGCTTGAAGCTGAAACAATACAACGTATGGAATGGCCAGAGTGCTCTCCTGACCTGAATCCAATCGAGCATGTTTGGGACCTGCTCGGATGACGCATTGCTGCGCGACCAAGGCCGCCTGTTACTGTCCGAGACTTGCAGATTGCACTTCTTGAGGTGTAGAACAGTATTCCCCAAAGTCTGATCGATAAGCTCATCGCATCCATGGCAAACAGGTGTGCAGCAGTCTTAGTTGTTCGAGGAGACCACACGCCCTATTAAAAGTCATGCATCATGTCTAAACAGTACTTTTTTTTATAATTTACATGTAACCAAATTCTTGCCCTAAATTATCTTTTCATGTTTTTTCCATATTTTCAAAGAATTAAAGCTTAATTTCAAATTTTTTTACGTCTATTTCCTGTATTGTGCATTGATACGCGTGTACTATCCATTGTATGCCAATATGTGGCTGTCTCGCACAGTTTTCTTCACTTTTTTGCTTGCTCCCCTAATTGTTTTGAGCAGTGTAGATCAACGATTCAACTCGTCAAATATCTATTTGAATGAACATCTATAGCTTCAGGACTGAAACTTATATCTATGTAAGTTATTAAAAAGCGATAAAGAATTTCAAATTTTGTTGGGTCAAGAATGGCAAAATATTTTTGCGTCAAAATGAAAATTTTAGGGTGTTCAGGATAAGAAATGAATTTGATTTGAACAATGCCTCAATTTCTCATCTATGCATCTGATTACCAGGATTATTTATCGAATTACGTAATCTTGAGCACTCTGGAAGATTTAAAATTATTTCTCTGTCCGAATGATAAATCTATAGTATTTAATGTGATACATTTCAACATACAAAGTATATGATCAAATTTTAACGAGCTAAATATATTATTACTTGATATGTATGACAAAATAGATGTTTTAGTACTAACCGAAATATGGATAAATGAGGATGAAACAGAGCTGTATCAAATCAATAATTTCAACTCATTTTATTTTGTTGCCGAAATTATAATAGATCTGGCGGTGTAATGATATATTTCTAATGCAAAATACATATTAAAAAAAATCTATTATCTCATATCTTCAGCAGAAATTATTATTTTGTATTGCAAACAAATTGATCTATATAATCCTGTTTTCCATATATTGATCTCATTCTTTTCATACCGATGTTTTTAATATTGAAATGCAGCAAATTTTACCTCTGATAAAAAATAAAAATGTTCTCATATTTGGTGATATTATTGACATCCTGAGACTATCAAACGCTGGTATTGACTACTTAGACCTCCTACATGAATATGGGTTCTCGCCCCTAATAAATGACATTACTAGAAATCAGTCTAACACATGTGTTGACCACATGTTCCAAAGGAATTCAACTTATAGCACACACTGTATACACGCAGCTTGATTAATTAATGGAATAACTGATAATTTTCCTATAGTTTGCAAAGTCATCCTATCACATAATTCTGAAACACCGTCAACGAAGGAAAATTCATGTTTTGAAACTATACAATACGAGGAAATAGAAATGTTATTATCTGATTACAAATTTACACTTCGTGGCATAGATGCAAATTCTGAATTTCATGAAAAAGTGCTAGTGATCAAAAATAACTTCAGTAACTGTAAATGTATTAAAAAACAAAGTAAAAAAGCAAAGAATGAATATTATGCTAAACGTTTCAATGAATGTGTGAACAGTCAAGAACAGTGGAGATTAGTGAATGAAATCTTAAACAAAAACATAAAACATCAGGATACCCTGACACCAAGCCATCACATTTAGCCAACCTTTTTAACCAGTATCTCACCTCCTTAAATCACCCTAGAAACATAATTAGTGATAATTTTATGACATATATTAGAATGAATATACATTCCTTTCATTGCACTGAAGTCAAATCTCGTGAAGTATATGATACTATTCTCGCACTAAACGATAAAAAAGTTTTGGCACGGATAGAATTGATGCAAAATTGATAAAAATTCTTGCAAAAAATGCACTCCTGTACTGACATGTTTCTTTAATGAACTTATAAATGAAGGTACTTTTCCTAACTGTCTCAAAATTTCTATCGTTACTCCTATTTTGAGGAACAGAGATATAAATGAATTGCATAATTACAGATCTATATCTGTTTTGCTTTTACTTTCCAAAATCTTTGAAAATATTAAAAAAAACCGCTTAATAACTTATTCAAATAAAATTAATTTCTTCTCTGAAAACCAGTAGTTTCCTGCCCAACTCTAATACTGAAAATGCCTTAATATTCACCAAATTCACTTTTAATAGTATTGGTAACAGTAATGAGACAATAGTATTTTCTTAGATATCTCAAAAGCTTTTGACACCGTTAATTATGAAATTCTACAAAAAAAACTGCATTTAATTGGAATAAGAGGAAATATTTTTGAATTGTTTAAATCATATCTTTTGAATCGTTATCAATACATTAAAATCAACGATACAATAAGCACGAGTTTACCCATCAAAGATGGTGAATTTCAGGGCTCAAGTTTGGGCACCCCTACTCTTACTTATCTGTATGATCTGTGTAATCTTGACATAAAGGGAGAATTGATTAGTTTTGCTGACGACACTGTGCTTCTATATTCAAAGAATTTAAATACTATAAATACTAATATAAATTATGACTTATTAAAAATATGTAACTGGTTTCTGGCAAACCATATATTTATGTTATAATTAATGTTAACAAAACTAAATATATGCGTTTCGAATTAAAAGAGACAGACAACATTATTACTCCCGAGTTCTAACATATCACTATAATTCCTGTCATGTACTAACAAATTGTAACTGCGAACACTTAGAGGAAGTCTCATCTATTAAATATCTCGAAATTTACATTGACTCTAACCTAAAGTGGAAAATCCATATAAAAATTTTTCAAATAAATTACGATTTTTTTCAAATCACGAAGCAAATTTTTTATTTAAAATTCTAAGCAAATAATTTTTTACTAATGCCTACTACAATGCCTAGATTGAATCTCAAATAAATTATGGTCTCATAGCATGGGGAGGAGACTATCATTAATATTAATGAAATTTTACGAATGCAAAATAAATTTATCAAAATCTTATCTAATTTTAATGGAAGTATAACTTTGACTAACTACACAAACCTTTATCCATCAGACATTTATATTTCTATAAAATCTGCATTGCTGTTCACAAAAATAAAGTTCCGTGCGATAAACGTAATGTTATCAACTCCAGAAGACCAAATCAAATTTTAGTAATTCCTAAACCGAATACAAATATTTTATGTAAAAACTTCATTTACTTAGCTCTGAAACAACACAATAAACAACCCATCAATATCCAAAATGAAAAAAATTAATACTTCTTCAAAAAATTGCTAAAAAAATTTGTACTTTCCATTACTAATATTGAACAATATTTTTAAAATATCGTATCTAACGTTTTGGTGATTATTTGTCATCTATTTTTTCACTTTAATTCTGAGATAATAAAATATTACATCAATCGTTATATGTTAAAACTGACACTCCTGTTTGCCGCATAATGATACTAACATTCTACACCAAATTCATTTATTTGTGTTTTCTTTTTCAAAAATTGTCATCTTCATAATCTAATAAATTATAACAGTATTAATGGAAACCGTTTCATTCATACATGATGAATTATATTTATATATTTGTGATTATGTACATGAAATGCTACACATATTTTTATCTATGATCACCAGTATGGATCGTATGATTCCTTGGTGATTTTATTTGTTCTCCGTAATGTATATGATGTATGAATAATGAATAAAAAACTATAGAAATAAATTATTTTTGATTTAAACTATAGAAATAAATTATTTTTGATTTAAACTATAGAAATAAAAACTACAGAATAATGATTAAACTATTAGAAATTTAATAGAATGATTATATTTTCACAAAAAATTCAATCCGAGTACATCTGTTTTTATTCCCTATTTTTCACTGATTTTTTTTTTCCAGCATTTTTAACAGATTTTCAGTCTCTCGTTTTGCTTCAAAGTTTTCTATTATTCATTTTCTACTATTCATTCTCTTGATATACAATTTCCTTTTATGCCATTCACCAGCATGTTTAGTTCTCAATGGAAAATGGCTTCCAGAGGAGCATTAATTAAAATTCCTTTGCTTAGACCAGCGTTTCTCAACCAATGGTCCACAACGATGGTGTGGGTGGTCTGCAGGCATACTTGATGATTCATTTTTAACTGGATTGAAAATTATTTAATTGTTGTAATTCATATTATAGTAATATCCATAGGGATTCACAAATGAAAATTGTACCCTCAAACAATACAGGTTCATTATACCTCATCAAGGAAAATGCGGGAAATTACAATTCTAAATACGGGGTCTCTAATTTGCAGCCCAAAAATGCTTTTTGTAACAAATTTGCTAATTAGGTCAACTGCTAAAAAAAATTAAGGGTGGAGAAATAAAAGATAATACAAGACTCATCGAAAGACTGGTTATTTGTGGAGATGATGATTGCAAGAAAGGAAATTCATCTGTCTCCACGGGGACAGAAACCCATCTCTCATTTGTCGAACGAGTGCTCTACCAATTAAGCTATGGAAACAGATGGAATATTTCAACCTTGGAGTGTATGTACAGGATTATACCTGTATATATATGTTGAAAGACTCAATACACGGACAGCAGCAGCAATCAACTAATAGCTTGTGAATGACATAGGCCACCAGATGGCCACATGTATATAGAAATGTCCTCTTCACTTGTTAATACAAGATTCATCAAAAGACTGGTTATTTGTGGAGATGATGATTACAAGGAAGAAAATTCATCTCCCAACGGGGACAGAGATGAATTTTCTCTGTACCAATCTTGTATTAACAAATGGAGAAGGCATTTCTATATAAATAAAAGGTAGCTACAACCAGGGCCATCATTTCAACTTTTTCTGGGGGGAAGGGGAGACTTTCTCCAGGAAGGCGGCAACGCCCCTCCCGGACCCCCCCCCCCAAATGACGGCCCTGACTACAACTCAAAGTAAACAAAAATTTGATGGGAAAAACGTTCAAATGACCGAATTACTGTAAAATATGGAACATCACCAATTATCTTTAAAAACTTTGCTGTAAGTCAGCAAAATCCCCAATTGTAGTTAAAGTTGCTGAAAAATTGAGGGAGAAATAGTTTAGCTTGACAATGTTATATGAATATTTGTATATTTATACCCAAAATTATCATGTTATTATATATATATATGGTGTTTTTATTAACGATTTTAGTGAACATTACAAATTTAAGTAAACATCATAAAAAATCATGGGACAAATGTATAAAAAAGAAATCCAGTTATTCTCTGGCATCCCCAGAAAACTTTTTTAATTCCAGTTTAGGAAGCTTGAATTTCCACTTTGTAGTAGAAGCAGCTACACTCACCACGCTATCGTCAGACTTGTCATTTCGCTCCTTGTGAAATAACCTTATTTTCTAGTCGCAGTTTGAGAGCTAGAAATCTATCATGGTAGGTCTCCAGTTTAAAGGAAGTCTCTTTCAAATTTTTTCTCATCAAACAGTTCAAAGACGCTTAGTGGAAGGAATCCAATCTTTCAAATTTGTCACAAATCTGATTGAGAACTTTGACTTTCTGAATCACAAGAGTCTTCTTGCAGCTTTTCTTCAATAGTGTTCATAGCTAACGTCAGCGACATGCAAAGAGATTTTCTTTTTACTTTCAGTGCTTCCATATTCGGCTCAGCAAAACTCAAAATTAAAAAAAAGAAAGCACTACGTATCTGTGTTTGTAAGTTCACTATGTCCTTCGTGTCTCTGTTCAGGAGCAAAAATATGTTATGAAGGGTTCATTCTTTCATTACAATTCTTTCCACTGTGCATCTCTACAAGAGAAGCAAACACAGTTGTCTATTGACATGAAGGATGAACTTGAATAAAATATATTATTTAATACACATTTTTCTCTTCAGCACATTCAAAAAAAAAAAAAGAAAAAAGAAAAAAAAGACTGTTTCCTTCAGAGCCAAAAGCATCGTTTCAACTACTTATACAGACAGAGAAAAAAAACCAAAAACAAAACAGAGGGAGAGGGGTTTCGTTGATGATGCCAGAATTGTCTGGGTTAAATCTGACATCAGAAAACATACAGGAAAAACATCCTCCCGCACATACTGATTCAGAACAGCCAGGACGTATGTGCCTTCATAGAAGTCTAAAATGGCCATAGATTTCACTTTGTGAAAAACTCTCGCTTCCTGAAATTTGAATCTATGGTCCTCTTGCAGCACCGAGCAGCGATGGCCGATTTTTCACATTCTTGATTTTTAACACAGCGAGCATGTCAATTTAATCTAGTTTTTATGGGTCTCCATGTTTGTCTTATGTAGCCAAGCAGGCAATCACCACATGTAAATGCTCCATTGTTTATTCTGTGGTATAGCATCTTTAGAGGGTTTGAAGTTTTTAGTAGGCACATCTATGGCTGTAAGGTTAAAATTTTGAGAATTGGCTTGATCTTAAGTGAGGCTATTGGACTGTATGGTATAATTAAACTTTCATTGAGTGGCTTCTCAGAAATATTTTCCAAAGTGGTTTTGCTGACTTCATGAATTTTCTACTCATTTCGTCAACAATCTTGGTGGTGAACCCCGTCATTAGCAATTGCTCTGATGCTTTCAAGTTCATGGCTTAATGTGTTTTGATCTGAGATTATATTAAATGCTCTTGTGATGTAAATACGAAACACTGAGAGTTTCTGTTGCACGGTATGGCAAGATCTAAAATGAGGTGGTAGTGAAACAGAGAAAGGCTTACGATAGACCGAGGTTTGGAAATATGATTTTTTAGTTACCAGTACATCCAAGAGAGGATTTCATTATTTGTTTCAAATTCAGCTGTTAATTGAACATGAGGGTCTATATCATTCATAATGAGTATAGCAATTACTCCAAGTCATCTTTGGAACTGTCCCAAAGCACAAAAGTATACACATATCTACCATAAAATGAAAAGGGCATAACATTCAATAGCTTCTGTTCAAACTCTTCCATATATATATATCACACAAAATTGGAGAGATGGGATTTCCCATTGCTAGGCCATCTGTCTGAGTGTAATCATCACAACTGAAAGATGTTTGTGAGACACATTTGAATGTGAGATTGCATATATCCTCTACTTCAGGCTGTGAGAAATTGTGTGTTTTTGAGTGTGAATTTGAGTGACCCATATAAAGAATTGAAGGAAGATCCATTCAATTCCCACATGAGAAAATTGAAACAGGTGGTAAAATCAAGTGTTTCTCTTCCCAATCATGTAAAAAAGAGCGTAATTCCATCAAATGCAATTTCGCACATATCTATTGCCTACCCAAAGTGCACAAACACCATCTCCCTATCCCGTAGTCTCTAACATTGGTACAGCTTCATACAAGCTCGATAAATTCCTTGTTCCGATTCTCTCTCCACTTACTAAATCAAATAATAATACAGTTATATAAATTTGTCTAGTTTTTTTTTTATCATATCATACGTACAGTTGAACCCAGACAGCTCAACATGGCATCTTTTGATGTAATCTCAATGTTCACTAACATTCCCATAACTGGTAGTATTCTATGTCTAGAATGGCACACAATAAATCTTAAAACACACAATTTCTCACAGCCTGAAGTAGTAGCTCCAAGAAGAAAAAAGTAAAGCGAAAAAACTCCCAAACTTCTTAATTTTTTTTACTGTTTATAAAGATCGAGCGACATTGAAAAAGTGGTTTTACTACTTTGTGTACTGTAGTGTATTGTATCAATATACATGCGGGTTGTTGAAGAATAAGAAACAGTAAAGGATTTGGAACGCCCTTTCAAAGTGTAAAAAATTTTCCGCGATCGTTCAAAAACAAAAAGCAGATCTATCCTCAGTTTTGTCATCTAGCTACTATGTGGTAGTCACCATTTCGGATCATGCAAATCACTGGTGTGTACGCAGAAACGGCTTTTGGAAGGGGCAGAAGAATTTCTTCCACAAAAATTGTGGATCATTAACGCTCAAAAATAATTTTACATTAACATAATATAAGACTATTTTCTCCAATACTTTAATTTTCAACAAAAATATTTTCAATTTTTCATTTTCTTGGGGTAGGAGGATGGCCTCAGGCTCTCATAAACCCCTGGGGTGAAAATCTGGGTCAGTGGTGCTTGGTTAAAAATAAGACTTTCTAAGGTTTCCAATTTTGAGTCAGATATTCCTTTGAAAAAGCTCTAGTTGCCACGAAAACCACACCGACCTACAACACAAATATATATATACATTAAATTTCAAATCCATGCATTACCAATTTGAAGAATAGATGCAGGGCGGCAACTAGGGTGGGAGTGAGAGCAGGCGGGGGTCTAGTTCTCCCCGGGCTCTGGACTAGAGGGGAGTGCCGAAATGTGTGCTTGCTCCCATTTGAGAAAGTATCTAATTGCAGCCCTAGATAGATGGATGGCACCACCTACTGAACACAAAACACGCTGAATGCTGGGCGCACACAAACACACTTCAGTTTCACCAACACAAATCTGGCGTAGCTGCCATATTCAGGTGTGAAAATATGTGGCAGTTAAATGGTGACAGATCAGGGTGGTGGACCATCAGGAAGGAAAAATAAAATCATTCTACAAGGAAATCGCTTTGCAGGGATTTAAATGAATAGGGAATCAAAAGATAAGAGAGAGAGAGAGAATCTCACATTTGCATTAAATTTAATTCAAAGATATTATTGAAATAACCAAGATTTTTTTAAACGAATGGAAAATCAACCAGAAAAGATCCTATTTTAAAGCAGCCATCTCTTGGACGCATCACTACCCTTTTTGTTTGCGTTGTACTAATTGTTCAAATAAATATTTTATGTTTGCAGAGAGTTTCAATATATTTATCATCATTCGGCTGGTAGAACCTGATTGGCCAAGAGATGTGGAGTTATCTGGTTGGCTGTTGTCATCATTCTGTTGCTGGATCTTGAAGGGGAAGGTTCTTGTTCTTCTGGGCGGTGGCAGAGCATGCGCTTTACGACAACCACAAATACAGTTCAGCAAAACACCGGTAATAGCTAATGTTGACTTCTTCCCAAGAATCTACAGAGAGGCTATTGAAATATAAAAGCACAAAAACAGCTACAATAGAAGAGAAGAAACTTTGAAATTGAGCAGATCCTGGACACCAGCTCTCAGAAGAACAAGAACCTCCCCCTTCAAGATCCAGCAACAGAATGACGACAACAGCCAATCAGATAACTCCACATCTCTCGGCCAATCAGGTTCTACCAGCATAACAACTGTTTTCAACATGCTACCAGCCATAGAATCAACTGACCAATCGCGAAACAATAGTGTAGTTCAAGCCACTTATGTGCATAAATACAACCTGAGACTCCGGAAAACTTGACTTTGATCCAGTTTATCTATTCTCCTGATGATGCCAACCACTAGTGTTGGGGAAACGTTGAGAACTAACTCAAATGGACGATGGTCTTCGAACCCGAAAAAACAATTTGTTAAATAAGTTTAAAAGATTTATTAAACATTTAAAGATTGGTTTGACATCAATTCAGAACTGTTGGCATGAATGGTCACACATATTTTACAACAATGACTTTTTTAATGGTTTTAACAATCATTTCTTTTCCCTGCCTCCTCTAAAAATTTCATTTTGTGGTCAATTGTTCTAAACAAGAAAAAATTCTAACCCTTGTCTTAGCTGTGTACAAGTCAACACCATACATGTCCAGCTTCTTCACATGATCAAGAAAGTTGTACTCAGCATCTGCTGGTGCTTGCCCTCTGCAAATAGGCAATCCAAACATCGTAAATTGTATCTGTATGTATGTAACATGAATTCATATAAGTCAATATTTAACAAAAAAAATGGGTTTTCTCTTGCAAAAGGTCACATATCTCTAGTTTTTGCTTATGTCGTAGAGACCAAGGCCACTAATAGAAAACCGGGGTTGCAGAAACGAAAGCCTTGTGCAAGCAGAGTTATATTGAAAAATATGAAAATTTTCAGACTTTTAGATTTTTGGTATATATTTTGGTTTCAAGAGAGCAAAAAAAGTGTAAATTACAATATTGTAGAGCAGTGGTACTAAACCGGGGCCATATGGCTCCAGGGAAACCAATGATAAAAATCAGGCAAAAGGGAAGTCATGGATGCTGACGGGGGGGGGGGGGGGGGGGGGGGAGCACAAAGAACTTTTGTGAAAAGAGTGATAAACCGAATTAATTTCAAACAAAAAAAATGTACAGACTATTTTAAAATTTTTTCCCTATGTTAAGCTATAGCAGTCAAACACCAAAATTACTGAGTAAGGAACAAATTTTTCTTCTTTATTCTGGAAATGACAATATGACAACATTCTACAATGATGTTTGTGGCCTAATATGAATGCTTTTAAATTCCAATATGAGCAACAGGAATAGAGACTTTTTATAGATGCCTCAAAATATAGTCTAAAAAACAGTTCATGTTGGGAACGTAATACCAACTCATGTTCCTAATGGTGAAAGTGGAAATGCGGTGATCAAAAGATGAATTAATTTAACATTTGTATAACATGATGCAAAACATTAAAAATGATAACAAAAAGTTAAACAGACAAGTTCTCAGCACCATGGTATTGAACGAAGCAAAGGCAGAACTGAAGTGTGTGACAGGAAGATTTTCCCCTATGCATATATGGCAGATTATGATATCTCAATGACGTCATCACGGTGGATTGATGACACTATAGCATCCAATTAGCATAACGAATCGAATCAGCTTGTGAATGCACATGGATTAAAAATTTTTATAAAACAGGGGAATCTCAAACAGTATTCAAAATTGAAGGAGTCTTTGGGAAGCTTTAACCAGTCAACTGTCCAATTAATTTCTCCGAGCGTTACCCGCAGTGCCCACTTTTTTTTGAAGAAGCGCCTGCTTTTTCCCTCTTTTTTAATTTTCTTGGAAGTTTGAAATATTAAAATATTTTTTTTATAGCATGTTTTTTTATGGCTCAAATGTGTCGAGACATTATATGACTCCCCAAAAGTGGGGAGGGGCAGTTATAATGTCCTGTGACTAAAAGAAATGCTGTTGATGGATTTATGTGGAACCATAGTGGTTGAACCTTTGCTAAAAGATATGTGAGTAATAAAACAGATGCATCTTCGCAAGGGAGTTGGAAATTGAAACAAAAGCGATGGGGATGCAGCTTTGCAAAACATGACAAAGATAATAGTAATCTCAGATTTTGAAATATAATTGTCAACTCCATCTAGTGATGAGATAATAAAGTAGAAAGATGGCTGTACAGAGATGGCAGCACATGTATGACAAATTATTCCATCATATCTCTGTCAAAAAGACAGAAAAGTCTGCGTGTCGGCAAATGCCATCGTAGGCAACACCATTACGCATATCAGCGACGGCAAATGCTGTCTTAACCACTTGACTGGTGAAAAAGAACGAAAAAGTCTGCGTGTCTGCAAATGCCGTCGTAGGCACCGACATTACGTATGGCAGCGACGGCAAACGCCGTCGTAACCACTTGACTGGTTAAGGAAGTCTGTGAGCTTGGATGACAAAACAAGATATTAATTTTATAAAATATATACCGAGTGTTTTTTGTTTCAAAAAGGTTTATCATCTTCATTTCACTGGTAGAAAGGGTAGGTGGAATGCAAACGTTTAATATCCTCTGAGATAAAAGAAAAAAAATGTATATAACATTTTGTTCCCTTTTTTAAAGTTAATAGATGAAAATGAGTTTCTTCATTAGATTTGAGATGCATAGAAAAACTTGCTTAATAAAAGCAACAGTATCGCAAATTTACAAGAGTACAAATAAATGTCTTACTTATGAAGTTTATGTAATTCCATTATTTTCTTCTCTTGATCAGCAGTTTGGTTGGGCATAACATGAATATTATCTAGATAGCCATGAAAATGCTCTTCAGAGTTGAAGTCGCCAAGTTCAGCTAAGAATTAACGAAATAGCAATATAAAAGTAGTTTGAAATATGTTCAAAATAAAATATTTATCTTCATCTACAATCATTTGATCATTTTTGTTGCACCACAGTCATTTTCTGCACACGAGGGCTAGACCGGGACCTACAATTTATTGCTGATTCTGAACAGCAGGATTGTTTTTTATCTCTATCTACAATCAAGAATTATGATAATGATATACCATGCATGAATGAATGAACGCCAGAACTTTGCCACTGGACTTATCCTGTTGCCAAGATCTCTTCCAGCCCAGCTTCGTGGCAGAGTCTGGAACAAGTTTTACCATGCAGAGGCAATACAAATTTATGCAGATGAAAAAAAAATTAGAGTAATTATTGCCGATAAGAAGTGCAGATAGAAGGAAAACTGTTAATGAAATTTTTTATAATAGTGCAATCAGACAATCCAACATTGGCTTAAAGCTTGTCAGTAGCGATGAATGTTCAGCTTTTCCATGGGGGGAGCAGGGCAACATAATCATAATACAATAAAAAATAATCAATAAATTTTTAATTTTTTTCAATTTTAATTGAAAGTTTAGCTAATACAGAACCTATTAAGAAGACACCAACGAATAAGGCAAATACACGAAAATAAAAATTCCTAATGAACTGCAACACCAATGGGTGCCGTCTTCAGAGGAAAATATAACCACTAGTCACACTGACCGAGTTTCCCACTTGGGTTGAATACCAAATCTTAACGCTCGGTTGCTCAACGGAAGAAGTATGTCTGTTCACTTCAAACGTCGTGGTCAGAATGAAGCTGTGAGCCTGCGTGAGATACCAATGCAGCGTCCTGATTGGACACTTGTGGAATAGTGCTATCCGATTGGTCTATTCGAATTTTCTTATAATTCTCACTCCAAATGAATTTAAGCCATGATGTTGCGATCGGGGGTGTAGATTTATTATCGTTAACAAGTGTATTTTTGAAAGCCCGAATATATGTGCCTTTGTAGAAATCTAAATCAGCTGTGGACTTGACTTTGTGAAAAACTCTTGTTTCTTGAAATTTGAATCTATGGCCTTCTTGCAAACAGTGAGCGGCGATGGTCAATTTTTCACATTCCCGATTCTTAACACAGCGAACATGTTATTTTAATTTTGCTTTTATGGGTCTCCTTGTCTGTCCTATATAACCAAGAGAGCAATCACCACATGGAATGTAATAAATGCCCCATTGTTTATTCTGCGGTATAGCATTTTTAGGGGGCATGAAACCAAAGTTTTTAGTGGGCACATCTATGGTTGTTAGATTCAACTTTTTAAGAATCGGTTTGATCTTCAGTGAGAGTATTGGATCGTAGGGTATGACTACACTTTCTTTGAGTGGTCTTTCTGTAATATTTTCTAGAGTGGTTCTTCGTGCTGGTTTCAAGAATTTTCTACTTCCGGTTTCAAGAATGCATCAACGATCTTGGTGGTGAACCCCCGTCTATCACAATTGCTCTGATGGTTTCAAGTTCATGGTCTAATGTGTTTCGATCTGAACAGATGTTAAATGCTCCCGCTACATAAGTGCGAAAAGCCGAAAGTTTCTGTTGCATGGGATGACAAGATCTGAAATGAGGTGGTAATGAGGCTGCGAAAGGCTTACGATAGACCTAGGTTTGGAACAGTGATTTCTGTTTTGTTACTAATACATCCAAGAAAGAGAGTTAATTTTTAGTTTCAAATTCGGCTGTGCACTGAACATGGGGGGGTCTATGTCATTCATAGCGTGTAACAATTCCTCCAAGTCATCTTTAGAGCCGTCCCAAAGCACAAAAGTATCGTCCATGTATCTCGATAAAATGAGAAGGGCACAACGTTCAATAGCCTACTCTCAAAGTCGTCCATACATATATCACACAAAATCGGCGAGATGGGATTGCCCATTGCTAGACCATCTGTCTGGGTGTAAAACTTGTCATCAAAACTGAAGGCTGTTTGTGAGATACATCTGAAGGTTGATGAAGATTGCAAATATCTTCTACTTCAGGCTGTGAAAAATTGTGGGTTTTAAGTCGTCTTTCTAGAAACTGATACTACCACCTATGGGAATGTGTTGCTACTCGCATGACAAGAAGATCGCAGTAGGCTACTCACCGGACGAAAGCATGCAAAAAAGAGCGCAATTCCATCAAACACCATTCGTCACGTATCTATGGCCTACCCAAAGTGCACAGCCAACAATATCTCTCCGTCCCATAGTCTCTAACATTGGTACAGTGTCATACAAGGTTGCTAAATTCCTTGTCCCAATTCTCTCTCCACTCACTAAATCAAATAATAATACAGTTAGCAATTCATCTAGCTTCGCTCAAATAATATGTACAGTTGAACCCAAACAGCTCAACATGGTGTCTTTTGACGTAGTGTCAATGTTTACTTACATTCCCATAAGTGGTAGTATCAGTTTCTAGAAAGACGACTTAAAACCCACAATTTTTCACAGCCTGAAGTAGAAGAAATTTGCAATCTCACCTTCAGATGTATCTCACAAACAGCCTTCAGTTTCGATGACAAGTTTTACACCCAGACAGATGGTCTAGCAATGGGCAATCCCATCTCGCCGATTTTGTGTGATATATGTATGGACGACTTTGAGAGTAGGCTATTGAACGTTGTGCCCTTCTCATTTTATCAGAGATACATGGACGATACTTTTGTGCTTTGGGACGGCTCTAAAGATGACTTGGAGGAATTGTTACACGTTATGAATGACATAGACCCCCCCATGTTCAGTTCACAGCGGAATTTGAAACTAAAAATGAACTCTCTTTCTTGGATGTATTAGTAACGAAACAGAAATCACTGTTCCAAACCTAGGTCTATCGTAAGCCTTTCGCGGCCTCATTACCACCTCATTTCAGATCTTGTCATCCCATGCAACAGAAACTTTCGGCTTTTCGCACTTATGTAGCGGGAGCATTTAACATCTGTTCAGATCGGAACACATTAGACCATGAACTTGAAACCATCAGAGCAATTGTGATAGACGGGGGTTCACCACCAATATCGTTGATGCATTCTTGAAACCGGAAGTAGAAAATTCTTGAAACCGGCACGAAGAACCACTCTAGAAAATATTACAGAGAGACCACTCAAAGAAAGTGTAGTCATACCCTACGATCCAATACTCTCACTGAAGATCAAACAAGGAGACCCATAAAAGCAAGATTAAATTAACACGTTCGCTGTGTTAAGAATCAGGAATGTGAAAAATCGACCATCGCCACTCACTGTTTGCAAGAAGGCCATAGATTCAAATTTCAAGAAACGAGAGTTTTTCACAAAGTCAAGTCCACAGCTGATTTAGATTTCTACGAAGGCACATATATTCGGGCCTTCAAAAATACACACCCCCGATCGCAACATCATGGCTTAAATTCATTTGGAGTGAGAATTATAAGAAAATTCGAACAGACCAATCGGATAGCACTATTCCGCAAGTGCCCAATCAGGACGCTGCATTGGTATCTCACGCAGGCTCACAGCTTCATTCTGACCACGACGTTTGAAGTGAACAGACATACTTCTTCAGCTGAGCAACCGAGCGTTAAGATTTGGTATTCAACCCAAGTGGGAAACTCGGTCAGCGTGACTAGTGGTTATATTTTCCTCTGAAGACGGCACCCATTGGTGTTGCAGTTCATTAGGAATTTTTATTTTCATGTATTTGCCTTATTCGTTGGTGTCTTCTTAATATTCTTGGGCGAAGTTGATCAACTCTTCTAAATACAGACCCTCATTGGCACTGGAACCCAGAAGGCTCAGGCCTCCCGAAGCCACTTTACGGGGTCATCGAGTGCCTTAATAAATAATTCATGAATATTCAATGCAATCGCAACCTGCGTACAGTCCACAAGGCCGTAAATGGAGACATTTCTAGCAACCCTAGAAACCCCCCTTCCCTTCCTTCATACCAGAGCTCCTATGACGCTACATTCTTTCCAACACAAGTTCCGTGAGCTCTCTCATGAACTATACAAATAAAGCCGGGTCCGGACCAACACCTTCTATAGCAAAAAGTCTCCGCGCAGAGCTTTGAAATCACCGAAATCATCCATTTCACCAATAGCCATAGGATATAGCAGTCCGACGTATGCAAAATCATCCTTTTTTTTACAGTATATTCAATGACTATAGGTGATACGGCCAATTCAGTGTCGCCACGAGCTTCGGCTGAACTACTAAAAACCTGATTTTAGCCCACAGCATGCGGCGGTTCTGATGGAAAAAATGTTTTTGCACATTTAGCCATTGCGTTGAGCGGCAAGTTCAGACACGGCTTTACAGGTTGCCTTCTGTGCACAGACTAAACAGATCAGCTCCGAGTTTGCCTTGACTCAAAGTCTCTCACATGCGTATTCATTGTTATGTGAAAGATTGATGCAACTAAAAAAATAATAAGTAAACATAGTACGTTAAAACACAGCAAGAAACTCAAACATCTAATCTTTTAAAAACCAATTTCCGTAGTATTGAGAGTGTCTTCCACAGATCCGTAGTTTATTGCAGCCGTCCGTAGAAACTATGGAAGATCTGTAGCAGTTGGCAACTCAGGCTGTAACTGAATACAGTTGTCAATGCTTAATGCGATTACATTGGGAGTTGTTTCTTCTTATAACAATAACAGAATGGTAACTATATCGTAAAAAGTCATTTATAAAGTGCGGTGACCATAACGTCCCATTCAGTCAAACAGGACATATGATAAACAGGTATTGGTAAAACAGGACGACTTTGTTTTCTTTCCAATATAACAGGTAACAAAATGTTCAATCATTTAATTTTTTTTAATTCTATTTTTTTAAAAAAACTGGACTTTTTCCTCCTTTGAGCTAAAATCCTGAATTTTTATTATTCAGCCATTCTGAAGTGTCAGAATGAAACTGCCTAACATATATCATGAATTACGATATTTTTTTACGTGTAATATGTTTTGTAGATTCCTCGAGGAAGTCTCTGGGAAAAAAAAATTGAATCTAGTGACTTTTGAATCTATAAACAAAACTGGTCAAGAACTGAACGAAAGGCCATTTTTGTCATATATTTGCTTTCACTGTAGGAAGGAATATTATTGGCTAATTAAGACATTACAAGCCTTTTTTTTTTACATGTTAACTGGTGGGGATTTTACCCCACTAGCCTTTCTATTTGCCACACCAGTGAAAATAAAAAATTACCACTGGTGGGGCAAAGCCCTTTTCTTGTTTTCCTGAAGCAGCTGCAACTTCAAACCCTACTAATATGAAGGGAGTCAAAGAAAAAAAATCCCACAAAAAAATTGCCATTTCTGAGGCCGATTTTTTGACTGATTTTTTTTTCAAGGAAAAGGAAAGTTCAACTGAAAAGATAAGTTTTCCAGGGATCGACTTCTCTGGAATAGGTCTTTTACTCTCATAAAAAGACAAAAAACAGATGGAGAATGGCCGAGGCGAAGGATATGACCATTGATTGGGTTTTTTTAATACTCATTAAAGTGAAAACGATTTAGTTATATAACCCTGGGAGAAGAAAGAAACTAAAGGATGGATCCCATGATTACTTGGTTCGCGACGAAGGGTAAGATAATTAAAGTAGAAAATAATAAAAGTCTGTCAAAATCTGAGGTCACCTCGGGGGAGCAATAATTTTTATGCCTTTCAATACAAAGGCCACAGAATGGGAGGAACATCTAGCCAACAACAGGGAACGTATGGATAGAAAAGGAAGACTGCTCGTTTGCGCTGCTGCATATTATGCGGCGACGAATTAGAGAGTGTGCGAAGAAGTGCAGTGCAAAAAGTGGATGAGAGACGTCAGTCAATAACCGCAATAGGTAATTCTCTTTAAAAAGACCACTTTTCATGTAAAGAATTTAATTTACAGTAAGTTTAACTGTAATTTAACAAAGAAATGACTAAGTGAAATCATTTCAGCAAATTGTATTTTATTAGTTGAATGCTTTAATCATTGAGAAAACAAATTACAATTAAATGAAAAAACCATCATTAATTAAGATTAAGTTCACCAGATATGTAATTAGTTATTTACACACACACTAATAATTTGAACAATAATACTATTACTGTTACAGTAATGCGGCAATTACAAGAGAAATTTAGGAAAATATGTGTGCATGCACTGCATGTTTTATACACGACAATAAATATGTACTGACCTTCAGCAAAGTGCTCCACACAGTCACCTGACAAGTATAAGTGCAACTAAAAATATGGGTAAAAATTTCCAAACAAGAAATAAGGTGTCAAAAAAAAGAGAGCGAAGATAAAAGAGATTGTCCTACAGCTAACATACTGAACCTATTACACTCTCCCTGAATTTCTTCTCCCCACTTAGCGTCTTCCTTTGAAATGTCGAAACAAGTATGGGATTTTCCTCACGCCAGCTGTGATTTTTGCGGCAAATGTCCATCTTTGATGTGAAGACACTCAAATATTGTTATAGACAGATTATCATTATAGACATTTAATAAAATAACATTCGTGCTATTTCCGATTTAATAGGAATTCCACCAGGACAAAAGAAAATATTATATTTCGGCAGGTTTAAAGTTATACAGGGTGATTCTAAATTCATAGGACAATTTTTAAGGTTTGATATAAAACTCCTAAACAAGCATTTGTGATCATAGAATGTGAGATCAAATCGTAATAGCAAAGGCAGTAGAGGGTGTTTTCATAGTGCACAATAGCATATCAACAAAAGGAAAAATATTTTTCTGATGGATTTGCTGCAATAAGTGCAATCAACCATTCGAGAGTGAACCAAGTAATCGTTTGATCCATCCTTAAAGTGCACCCGTCCTTTACCATCAGATGCTGGGGTTAAAACATTCTATTTTAGAGCAATATAGATAGATAAACATCAGTGTAGTAGCACAAAACATTCAAATTTTGACATTGGGTGGTCTTCAGATCTGAAGAGAGGGGAATGAAGAAAAAAAGACAGTGGGGAGAGAACCCAGTTTATGTGACTTTCGAGAGACCAAATCACACCAGTTTTTATTTAGCCCTGATTTTTCCAAAATCTTTATTTAACTTTCAGATTATGCTTAAGTTATCTAAATATGAAGAAAAAAAAAGGTCACAAGATCATGATTTTTTGATAAATTGAATCCAATGATTTTTACTTTAATATCTCTCTTCAGGATTCGCACGATTATTTTACAAATGACAAAAAAAGGAAATTAAAAACAAAATTTAAGATTTTCTGTGAACAATACTGTTTATTGATGAAAATTGTTTGTTTGAGTTCGAAGATAGTCATCCTTTGAGTTACTTCTCAACGTTTCACCAACACTAGTGGTTGGCATCATCAGGAGAATTGACAAAACTGGATAAAAACTGGACTTTTGTTCTAGTTTTATCAATTGCCCTGATGATGCAGAATGGCAGAGGTGAAGGATGTGACCATTAATTGATTTTTTATCATACTAAAAAATATGGCCTTTCAGGCGATATTAGTAAAAAAATTCATTTCAGTGACGTCTTTTGCTACCTACAAAAAAAAATTGAAATCCTATTGATAGAAATTAAACTTTTACAGAATTTTGAGGTTTCAGTTGAAATGAAAATGCAGTGTAATTGATGTGTTGTGCATTGAATAAATTAAATATTTTAACGCTAATATGTATAGGAATAAACTGCGACCGAAGCCAAATGTGCATAATGAATGAGTAAAACTAGTATAAATAAGAGCCATATTAAGGAGTGTTCCACTGTATTGTGGTTTTATGAGTGTTTCTGTGCATACTGAACCCCACTATTTGAGTATACAATACTTGAAGAGTGATTCCGTCACTACTGAATTTCAAATGCTTGTAAAAATTAGAGAGGTGGAGAAAGGGGAGAATAGCATGGTGTCTGTCTTTGGGGGGGGGGATGTGTTGGTGACTTGAGATGAAGCTAGCCAATGACCACTCTCAAGCGGGCCGTACAGTAACAACAAACCATAAAAAATACCAATCAAGACCTGGGGTATCATATGTCAAAGCCTTCTTAGTAGAAGCTGTGTCACGTAAGATGAAATTTGAGATTATAACCGGGAATTTCACGGTGAAATTTATTATTTGCAAATGCAGACTTGTGTAAAATTACTTTTTGTTCAGATTTTTTATAAATTTAATATGTTTTTTTTTTCTCTCTTGTTGTGTTCCTTTTGGATTGTTTTCTTATTGTTGAAAAGGGATAGAAATCAACATCTACATTTTAGCATCGGAAGAAAGATAAAATTTTTACTTTTTTTTATTTTCCATTCTTAAGTTTCAGTGCTTGCATTTGTTTCTTTAGTGCCTGCTCAGGCTAGAACAGTGTTGACAACTTAGTTATTTTCAGACTAGATCAGACATTTCTTGGCCATTTAGATGTAAAAAATACCCATCTAGTTGCTAGTTGTTTTTTCAAAAAATTTTCTTGTGTACTAGTAGTCTATTATTAAATCATGTGAAAATACAGGAATGTTCTGGGAAACACGAGACGTTTGGTCATCCAAGCCCCGTTCACATGTGCAATAAAACATCCCGGGAAGTTTCCATTAATGGGGATTTTCGATACAAACCGTTTCAAATGACATTTGGTTTATGCCTGTAATCCCCCCTCTTCTTTCCAGAAGGCGTCACTGGTCACGTGGTTTTAACGGAAGTACAGTAGCTATACCATTGCCACAGAGAGCAACAGTCCTACAAACAGTACAAATATTCAGTCACTACACATCACTAACTTCACTTCCGAGATATAGATGGCAGCACTGAAAAATCATACACAACACTAGACACGCACTCAAACTGTTAGGTACACACACTTAACATCCGGCACAACTCACTAGGTAGTAAATTGACTATGGCGATAGACCTGAGCTGTGCTCGGTTTGAAAAAAAAAAAAAAAGTAGCTATACCATAAATCCTTGTTTATTTTTTAGAGGAAAGGAGTCCTACCATGATGGAATCCCACGTACAGCATTTGGATTTTTTAAAACTTTTTTTGAGAAGTCAGATGGAAAATGTCCTTCATGAAAGAAATGCACGGAGTAAGCAATTGGTGAAAATTATGAATCTGCTCATCAAATCCATAGCAGTTTCGCTTATATTAGCTTTCCCACAAAGAGCAATGTGGGCCGAAATCCGAAGCTCGGTCTGGTGGGAAGAAATCATTCTCAATTCGTGGACAGATCTGGACTGGAAGGAGAATTTTAGAATTGAAAGGTAAAAAAAAATTTTTTAATTTAAATTATTTTAATTATTTATTTAAATTCTTTTAATTATTTATTTAAATTATTTAAATTATTTATTTAAATTATTTAAATTATTTATTTAAATTATTTAAATTATTTATTTTAATTATTTATTAAATTTTTTTTTTATACTGTTAAAACTTATGAAATATATGTAGATACCGTATGTATAACTTTCATTCTGAGCATAACGTAATCTTCTTTCTCATTGCATATTTTTTTTCTATATTTGTGTTGTTCAACATGTTGTGAAACAAAACAAATATTTTTTACTAACGTAAAAAACTATTTGCATTTGTAGTCTGCTTCACGGACAGTATTGCCCCCCTCCAGATGAAAATTTAAAAAAACATTAAATAATTTTGTGGAAGAATTAAAATATTGAAGTAAACTTATATTATGCATTAATCAATTTCTGTTGATTTAAAATAATTTGTTAAGGACCGAAATATATGCAGAAAAATTTCTTGAGGACCCACCCCCACAGTGTTAATTTTTGAACAGGAAATGAATAAGCTAGCATATATGAAGTACTAGGGGAACGTGGAGAACAGTTGCCCACTTTTGAAGTTTTTATTTCCTTTCTCTGAAATTTATGAATGAATCTGTATGAAAAAAATCATGAATATCTCGCTATTACTTACATTTACCCATGAATTTCATTGACGCATGAATTTCAACAGTATTTGAATGAAAAATTATTTTTTAAACCATAAAAGAAATGTGTTACTGTGCCTCATGTTCTAGAAATAGAAATTTTCAACACAAATACGGGTTTGAAGTGTACATTAATGTACTATTTATATAGTTTCAAGAAGGTTAAATAACCCCGGTTCTTGTATGGGTACAGTGGCGTCGGAGCCGGGGGTGCTGTGGGTGCTCGAGCACCCACGGAAGTTTGTAAAACAGGTCCGAGCACCCACAGGTTCGAAACACTTCCGACGCCCCTGTATGGGTACATAGGAAGAATAATGTTTTTGAATGTGCATTTCTGAATAAGTTGTTTAAATTATTAGTCATAATTTTCAACAATTCACATGAGACCGGAATGAACGATCGAACTATTTTTTAAAGAGACGCAGGAAAGAAAACTGCCCTTTTACTCTTTTTGTTTTTAAATTGGTAAATTAAGATGTTTAAACTGGTAATTAAGTAGTTCCTTTTGACATCAAACTATTCCTCATTAAATACCAGTTCAATATTGAAGAGTGTGTTTAAAACTTACAAATAATATGGTATTTGGAAATTTGTTGTCAGATATTAATAACTGAAATCATAAGGAATATTTACAAACAAATTGGTATACTGTTTAAGGATAGTAGTGTAACATGGTCCACTGTACTTCTTGGAGACTAAGAAAAATGTTAAACAATTTTTTTGATTTGCTATCATTGGTATATTTCACATAAGTATACAAGTAAACGAGTATCATAAACTTCATCATAAAGTATTTTTCCTGCATTCTTCTTGTCAAGAAATCTCTAATAGCGATTGTTTTTAGCTGCATAAAGTAAAATATTGCTCAAACTTCTGCAAATTGGCTAAGATATGCTTTGACCATATACTTTTTTGGCTGTGTTACACTTTTTGACCATACACTGTTTTGTGTTTTGGCTCATAAGAGGAGAAATAAATTTTTAAGGGGTGGTCCACTGTGCTCCCTATATTCAATAGCTTACAGATTTGCAAAAACATTTGATTTTTTTGTCTTTGTGTGGGGGGGGGGGGGGGGAGAGAACAGCCTACCCACTCCTTGGCTCTGCTTAATAGTAATAGTTTCATTTTTTGTATCAGTTTGCAATTATTTTAATAGTTTAAAATAAGACCTACATTGTGTGTTTATAATAATATTTTCATGTGTATAATTCACATTTTTTCAACTCCTTTTTCTTTTTATTAGGTCAACATTCCAGCTTCTTTGCACCAAGCTGCGGCCAGCACTGGAAAAGAAAACCCTCACCAGGACACCATTATCTGTTGAAAGATGAGTATCTGTTACTCTGGCAATGCTGTGAAGTTCAGGGGAATTAAGAAATCTTGCTCATTTGTTTGGCATTGGTCGACCATGTGTTTTATCACAAGGGAAACTTGTCTTGCAATCTTGCAATAAATACAATCTTCATTGATCAGATCAAGTTCCCAAGAGGGAATGTTCTTCATGTTGTAACAATCATTTTTGCTCAACAATGGCTTGCCTGGTGTGTGTGTGGTGCTATAGATGGCTGCCACATACCAATAAAAGCACCACCACACAATGCTGAAGATTATTTCAATAGGAAACAGTTCCATAGCATTGTACTTCAAGCCATTGTCGACCACAGGAAAAAGTTAACAGACTTTAACTTTGGATAGCCTGGATTGGTCCACAATGTCAGGGTGTTGGCCAACTCTGAAATATATTGAATGTGCAAGAATGGGTTGTTGAGTAACTATCGGTGCCAATTGCCTGGCACTGATAGTTATATAACACTGTATTTGGTTGATCCAGCATATCCCTTGAAAGATTGGGTGATGAAACCTTTCACAGGAGGCGCACTATCAGCAGACCAGGCATTATTCAACAAGTTGAGTAGCTGCCACATCCGTTTGCTGCGTTGGCCTGAAATGTGAATGATTTATTACATATGCATATAATGATCGACCAAATTACTTTACAAAATCAAATATACAAAAAAGAAAAAGATGCTGCATCCGCACAAATTTATTTCAAACATATATTTGCATTTTATTTATGTAACTCTAAGTAAGTTTTCCACTATTTATGGTTTGTCTTTTCCCACTTTGTATATTTATGTCAATAAATTATTATTAAATCTGGATCAATAGTTAGACCACAACTTGAACAAGTAATTTGTTTGAATACTAATGCCTAGGATAAGGTAAATAGATAGCTCAAAAGGTTATCAATGCAAGTCAATAACCATTAAAAATGATACGACAGTATCTTTTTATTCTATGGTCAGTATAAGTGGTAGCAGTAAGCAATATCTGCTGTTGCAGTATAAAGGTAGTGACTTGATTACATTGGCAACTGTCACGTGAAAGTTATTTTTCAGAAAATTGACCTTCCCTGAATGGCTTCCGAGCCCTCCCTATGTTTCCACCAGGACTTTATAAATCCAAAAAAAGGAAGCGTTATCAAAATTTCATAGACACCAAGTTTTCTTTCCCCTGACGAACTTGGTCCAAAATAGTAAATGGAATATAAATATTTAGTTCTGAAAACATGCAGGCATAATTTGAAAATTTCTGACTGCCACCCCATCACCCCCACATCAAGTAGGTTTCTTCCCAAGTAGTCACCTGACGTCAAATATGACGTGAAAATTTGGTCATTTTCTCTGAATGAAGTCAGTCAAAAAAATAATCCCCTCATTTCAAAGTAATTTAACGACCATGAACAATAAAGGTCAGGAATTGATGTGATACGTGATGGCGTAAATGATTTTGCGTCACAAAAATCACAAATTTCTTTCGAACTGAAAAATTCTGTTCCGAATGAAAATATCGAAATTATCCAAAATGTTTGTTAAGGAACCTTCAGAGGGTGTTTCAAAATTATCCTAGGCCTATTCGTTACTGGTTGTCACAAGATAAATGAAGTACTTTTAATTGTGATTTTGTTTGAATGGAAATGTAAAACTTTTCAATCGGAAATTGTTCATATAAATTTATCAACCCGTTAAATTATAATTGCATCCATATCATGTTTTTTACGGAAGATCAGAGAATCTGAAATTTGTCAACAATTAAAAAAGATGCAACAAATTCTTTGACGTGTACATTGAACTAATACTTATAATTATATTACTATATTTTTCAAGGATAAAAAAATAAAAGAAAACAAAAAATAATTGCCATTGGCTAAACTTAGCAAGAGATTACTTAACGCTAATTGTAATATAACTAATCAATACTTTTAAAGTCTTCATAAAATAACACCAGATAGTTACTGCTGCGATAGTGTGATCGGTAAAAGCATGGCGTGAGATGCATAGGGACAATCCTCGAACCATCTGGGTTCAAATTCGCCCTGCGCCAGAAAGTCATACCTTTTTTTCCGTCTCTTTGAATAGAGCCATCCATCTTCTGAAAGTCAAACTATTTGCAAATGGTTTTAACTTTATCATTTGCTCTCATTTTAACTTTAGGCCTAGAGCACGGCTTGACGAATTTCTTGGCAACTGACCCAGATGGTGGAATTTATATGCCATTAAATTTCAGAAGGAAACAAAAATACCATTTATTATTTCGTGGGGCAAACACAATTTTGCTGCTCCTACCACTGAAAAATGACCAGCAAAATCATGTTTGCTCTCTTCCCCCACAAAAGTCAGCCATGGCCCTGCTGAAATCTTTCATATACTTTTCGCACTTGACAATAACATGTTATTAATATGAAATACGGAATTAATAAATAAAGGCTATGCTCGAGGTATTTGATGCCTGTGACGTGTTAGGGAGCTGCTCCAAGCCTTCATCTGCAGTCCTTTGCCTATCATTTAAAAATGTGAGATGAAATTTATGCAATGTATTTTGAATCCCAATGCAATACATCATGCACAATAGCCAGTAAAGCTTTCTTGTAACATTACATGACTATGATGAAAATTAAAATTCAGAAAAGTTAGTTTTCAATTAATTATTAAGTTACTGAATAACTTGTGTAAACCACCTTTAGGGGCCATTTCCAAGGTAGGACATAAGTTTTGATAATTTTATATTGTCTTCAGATTTTCTTTCACTCACCATGTATTAACCCTTTATCAAGAACAACTGATCTAATAATTCGTTCACATTTTCTCTTTTGGACATGTGACTGGCACTAGTGCAATAGAGTATCTATCTCTTAATCTGGCCAGATTTCAGTGTGAGAGTGCTCTCGCCACAGAGCAGAAAGCCTTTCAGCAGTACAATTATTTAATCAGTACACTTGTAGTTAGAAAAAATTTATGGCAGATGACAGCACTATACATAACAATTATTACGCAGTAACAAACTTCACATTAGGTCACAACAGTTACACACACTTTCCGACATGTTCATTAGAATCATGTTCATCAGTTCATTAGAAATTCAGTAGACGAATGTGTACGAGGTACATGTATGGTTAAATAATAGTGGAAGTACATAACAATCTGTTCGCTAATGACCTTACTGCGTGGGTAGTTATCAAAGTGCTCTGTCAGTCTCATTGCACCCGACTCCACATCTTAAAAGGTAAGTATTTTAACCAGCCAGAGTCTTAATGTATGTGCCCACCCGAGCATGGCAGAGGGATCTCAGGAAAATAAGTTTAATTTTCAAGAATATTCCAGGTCAGGCTAGAGAAAATTTATTTGGCCCTTAAGACAGTTCTTAAGAACAGCATAGTGCATGGGCTGGGTCTGTGAGACCCTTGAACATGTATTTCTCTCATTTACAGACAGGCAGGCCCATCATTTCATGTTTGCCGGGGGCAAACAACACATACTCAATGTGTATATATATCATTTCTAAAAGCCAGACATTCCCCCCCCCCCCCAGAAGGGCCTGTTAACTGGAACAATTTGCTAGAGGTCTCGCGAATTTTCTTTTGTCGTATACATTTTATCTCAGGCATAGTGCGAGCAGCCATTTTTGTTAAATTCATTCATATGTTTGTCGCTTTGCTCCGATGTCTGCTATAAAGTGGTGCTGCACCACAGTGGTGAGCAAGTTTAGAAAGAAATGAAAAAACCATTACTAAGCCTATACAGTGCCTGATCAAGTATGATATAAAATTGCCTTGAAATTGTATGTGACAATATCAATTTATCAACAATTCAAAAGGCATTTGTAAGATTATTTGCACTTACTCATTGTCCTCTGACAAAATAGACTCCTCAAGTTCGGATCTACCTATCACTGGGTCTTTGGATATATCCAAGTCTGAAGAAATAAATAAAACCGTAAACAATTTTTGAAATTTACATTAGCAAACAGCAGCTATTATTGCAAGTTTTTTTTTCATTTTACACAAGAAAATGAGCAGGGACGTATATTGTAAATTATGAGTCAAGTAGTTTTGAATGTTAAGAAAAATATTTCATGGAAAAAATAACATGAAATTCTCTAACAAATTTTAAAACTTTAAAGCACATGCTACCAGTCACAAAACATTGTCATAAGCATTACAACTTTTTAAATAAAATTTATGGCATGTTTTGCCATGTGAAGTTTGAATTATTCAATGTTTGAACATAATTATATTATTTGAAACTTCGTGTGCATATATATATGGCATGTAATAATTTTTTTTCAATTTCTTCCTACACTCTAAATTTTTTTAAAAAGAAAAAATTTAGCACTCACTTGGATCAGCTTCTTGCAGTCCCAAGTCCTGAAATATCACAGGTGTCGTGCTATCCCGACACCCCATGATACGATCCATCTCTTTAAATTGTTTGAAATTGCGCTTGGATCCAGCACCGCTTCTATAGAGATTGTCCCACGTATATTTGTATTGACTTTTCAGGCATTTCATTTTGTTGCAAACTTGAAGAGCAGATTTCGTGATGCCTTTCATGGACAACTCTTTAGCAATTCGACGACACAACTCACTATCTCGAACCGTACCATCAAAAATTTTCCTTCTACAGTTTCCTACAATTTAACAACAACTCTTTGACTTCACCATCCTTTCATCTGTCGCATTTTGTTTCCATTGTAAATAAAAATGTGAATACAGAAGGAGCTTTGATTCAGATGGCGACGGAAAGATCTTTAAATGTAAAGATAGCCGATGAAAGCAGCTGACGGTTGTTTATGCGGCACAAAGGATTATGGGAGAGAAGGTCCGTGTAGACCCCCAATCCATCCCAAAGAAGATAAGCTTTTTTTATATGAGCTTATCTCCCACCTTTGTTTTCCTACGAGGGAAAAAAAAAATTACCATGTCGGTAATTACCACCAAAGCGACCCCCAATCTTACACATGTGAACGGGGCTCCAGATAATGATTAAAATTAATTCTTGTTTAAGTCCAGTTTCTAGTTTTTTTCAATAAAGAGAAGAATATCTTTTTTGAAAAACCTTATATTTCTGCATGTTATATACAATGTCATCTTGCTTCCTTTTGTACTTGCAATAATTTTCTACCTCACGTTTTTTTTTTAAGCAATGCCAACACAATGTGTTATTATCCCCATTGTGCACGATTTTTAATTGTAGCTCGCTTTGTGAACTTCTGATAGATTTCTTGCTATGTTTTTTTCAAGTTTGTACATCACTGCCCTTCGTTTCACATATGTTATGCATTAACAGAGTTATAATTAACTAATGAATTTAATAATTTCATTAGTTAATAAGTTATGTGACGGTCAAGACCGACCATATCCGTTAATATAGATGGCGTTCCCGAGATTCGCTCTCGTGGCAGTCATGTTCGAGAGTAGTTCAAACGAAGAAGGGAAGTTGTTGTGATGTCACCCACGAGGTGTATGTTTCGTTGTAGAATCGATTTTTTTCCCCAGATGTAAATTTCTAGTCCCTCCTTGAAAATAAATATAGTAGTTTCAACCCTATGAGGCTACAATTTGACGCCCACCGTGAAATATGACGATTTTCTTTCAACTCGAGGGGAATCGTCAGCGTTCAGCCTGAATGTACCTACCAATTGGTAAGTGAAACTTTCGTCTCAAATGTTTGTTTTCAACCTGAAAAGAATTCAACGCATCAGTTGTTTCGAAATTCGCGAAAGTGTTTGTCTGATGTTCGTTTTCAACCTGAAACAAATTCATTGTATCCTGTTTTTTCGAAATTCGCAAAAGTGTTCGTTGAGTTTTTATATCGCTCTGCGAGTCTCAAGTGTAGATTGTTTTTTTATTGTTATTGAAACATTGGTTTATATAGTGTGATATGGCTTATTTAGCAAAAGAAAAGAAGCAAGACCTCTCATCGTTCTAGCTCAACCATTGGGAGTATCAGTGTCAATCGACATCATAATCATTCAGATAAAATCTGCAATAGTCGACACGACGAATATGATGAGGACTTTATGAAAGAATTCCTGCTAACTGTCATCGAGGAGAGAATTTTGGACTGTAAGCGCCAAGATCAAAGGGAACAAGCCACGCTTCAAGCAGGAAAAAAAAAATCGAAATCCGAAAGTTAGAAGTGCAATTCAAACTTGAAAAACTCAAACTTCAAACCGAAGTGGCTTATAACAGTGCCAGCTCTGTGTCAACGTCACCAGAACTTAGATTTGAACGTCATAAACTGCACCAGAGTTTCGACGTTCAAAAGGATGACATATCCTTGTTTCTATCTCTTGCTGAACGGCAACTCAAATTGACGAAGGTCCCTGAAGAATTTTGGGTATCCCACCTCATCACAGTCCTGCCGAGTAGTGTAACATCACTCATCGCACAGGAACCTGAAGATAAAGCATCTGATTATCAACATGCAAAAGGGGTCCTCCTGAAACGTTTCCAATTATGTGCCGAAAAGTTTTGTCAACTATTTGCTACTCACAAGAAATCGAAAGACAGTACTTGGCGCGACTATTATTTCGAGCTCAGGTCATTCTTCAAGAACTGGTCACTGAATCAAACATCACGACTTTCCATGGGTTAAAGGACTTGGTCATTACTGACCAGATGAAAAAGAAATTCCCTCCTGAATGCAAAGAGCATCTAATGGATGAGTGGACAGAGGTAATCTCACCCACTGTTCTTGTGGATAAACTGGATGCCAATGACAATATCAGAAGTGTTTTTAAATCAAACGATTTTTCGAATAAACCAGAACAAGTTCGTCAAACTGTGCAACCCCAAAAATCTGTACCTTTACATGACAGATCGTCTATCGTTTGCTATGGATGTTGTATGCCAGGGTTCATCAAAGCAAAATGTCTGAATTGCTCTCCATCGACTGTGACAGCTGTGAAATCATCATATAAAGCTATTTTGTACAGCTGTCAACCAACAGAGTTTCGGGTATCGCTGCCACTGATGGAAATTGAAGTATGTGAAGGTCGAGGACTGATATGCATTGACACAGGTGCAACACGCTGGATTGGGGGACACCATTTGAAGTCACCAACTTCAAGCAGCAACAAGGTCGTGTCTGCCAGTTGCTCTCAGGCTGCCTACGCTTGCGGAGTCTGCCAGTCCACATTCAGTCGGAAATTGCAGATGATAAAGCACGTCATGACCCACATGAACGAGGCGTATGCAGAGGAACCAACAACATCGCCAGAATCGTGACAGCCGATTTGCGTCCAGGTGATCGTCTGTCAATACTCTGAGATGACCTTCAAGTACAAATCCATCTTCCAGGAGCACGTCGAGTTCCACAAGATGAAAGAAAAAGACAAAAACTGTAGACACTTATCACCGAGGCGCCAAAACTCTGCTGTGTCACAGAGATTTCCATGTAGACATGATGTGGCCATCTTCACCTCAGGAATCGCTTGGAGTGTATCCATCAACACTTTGACCTTGCAAGAACTTTGCACACACACTGGTGATGCCTATACGTCGAAGAGGCCATCCTCTGGAAAAGTCTCAGATTGATCTACCCGCAAGTCATCGTTCTCATGAAGAATGAACTCTATATATATATTATTTTTGAAAATATGTGTCTTTTTTTTGTTGCCCTCCACTATTGAAATGTGTTTGTCAAATATTTTTGATTGTTGTTTATATGCATCGCATTGCTTATGTTTGCAGACTCTTCCTGGTTTCATACCGAAACAGTTTCATGAAACCAGAGGGAAAGTCTGTGATGGTCAGACCAACTGTATCCATTATTATAGGTGGTGGGCCCGAGATTCGCTCTTTTGGCAGTCATGTTCGAGAGTAGTTCGGACGAGGAAGTTGTTGTGATGTCGCCCACGTGGTGTATGTTTTGTTGTAGACAGGATTTTTTTTCCCCAGATGTAAATTTCTAGTCCCTTTTTGAAAATAAATATAGTTTAAACCCTACGAGGCTACAGTTATTAATATTTTCATTAATTAATAATTTTATTAAAGTTTGAAATTTTTGCTTGCTATGTCATTTATGCGACCACACTGGAGCACTCCACTTCGTGTGAGTGCTTTTTTTTTCTAGTGCCCCACTAGTTTGAAATACTTATGAAATAGCCCGCGACATGAAAGTACAGAATTTTTTGTCAACAATAGGGGAGAGAGAAAACCTTCTAGCCTACTATAGTTTTGCAGCCTAATAATAATGACTTACATGGAAAAAAAAATGTTTGGCTAAACCTTAGCTTCAGAGTGTGCAAAGAAAAAACTTTTGGTGAAAAAATATAACATTACCCGAAGTCCTCCTCAATAACTATAAAAAAATATTTTTCCTATGTTATATTCCCCTCCTCATTTCTTTGTAAAAGTGACAACAATACTCGAATGATCATATTAATATCATAGTAATACATAATCACTAATGTATTATATAATAAACTGAAGAGCCAAAAAAACTGGTACAGGCATGCGTATGCAAATAAAGAGATATCGAACCAATCAGAGTACGGCGCTGCGGTTGGCAACGCCTATATAACACAACAAGTATATAATATCTACACTAGACCCAGAATCCAGACTCACATGTTCTGTATAAACAGAACCAGGTTCTGACAAGCAAACAATATGCTATTCTACAGCTGTAGCCTTGTGACAACAATATAATTGATTCAAAATAAAGGAAACTGTTCAGTTCATAAAATATTGATCCGTTTACTTGAGTTATAATTTTTTTTTAATTTTAAAATTTACAATTCAATTTTGAATAAGAGTGAATTAATGTTATCTTAATCTTCATCCATATAAACTGAAGAGCCAAAAACACTGGTTCAGGCATGCGTATGCAAATAAAGAGATATGGAACCAATGAGAGTACGCGCTGCAGTCGGCAAAGCCTTTATAACACAAGTATCTGGCATAGTTGTTAGATCGGTTACTGCTGCTACAATGGCAGGTTATCGAGATTTAAGTGAGTTTGAACGTGGTGTTATAGTCTGTGCACGAGAGATGGGCATAGCATCTCCGAGGTAGCGATGAAATTAGGATTTTCACGTACGACCATTTCACGAGTGTACTGTGAATATCGGGAATCCGGTAAAAAATTAAATCTATGACATCGCTGCGGCCGGAAAAAGATCGTGCAAGAACGGGACCAATCACGACAACTGACGAGAATCATTAAACGTGACAGACGTGCAACCCTTCCGCAAATTGCTGCAGATTTCAATGCTGGGCCATCAACAAGTGTCAGCGTGCGAACCATTCAACGAAACATCATCGATATGGGCTTTCGGAGCTGAAGGCCCACTCGTGTACCCTTGATGACTGCACGACACAAAGCTTTACGCCTCGCCTGGGCCCGACAACACAGACATTGGACTGTTGAGGACTGGAAACACGTTGCCTGGTCTGACGAGTCTTGGTTCCAATTGCTTTGAGCTGATGGACGCGTACGGGTATGGAGACAACCTCATGAATCCATGGACCCTACATGTCAACAGGGGACTGTTCAAGCTGGTGGAGGCTCTGTGATGGTATGGGGCGTGTGCTGTTGGCGTGATATGGGACCCCATGATACGTCTAGATATGACTCTGACAGGTGACAGGTACGTAAGCATCCTATCTGATCACCTGCACCCATTCATGTCCATTGTGCATTCTGACGGACTTGGACAATTTCAGCAGGACAATGTGACACCCAACACATCCAGAATTGCTACAAAGTGGCTCCAGGAACACTCTTCTGACTTTAGACACTTCCGCTAGCCACCTAAATCCCCAGACATGAACATTATTGAACATATCTGGGATGCCTTGCAACGTAATGTTCAGAAGAGATCTCCACCCCCTCTTACTCCTACGGATTTATAGACAACCCTGCAGGATTCATGGTGTCAATTACCTCCAGCACTACTTCAGATATTATTCGAGTTCATGCCATGTCGTGTTGCTGCACTTCTGCGTGCTCGCGGAGGCCCTAAACGATATTAGGCAGGGGTACCAGTTTTTTGGGCTCTTCAGTGTATATACATTAGCGATTCTAATAAGTGTACATACACTGTACTGTAGGACTTGCATCATTTATCAAGAATACTTTATTCTGATTTTATGCAGGGTTTCCCCCCAAAAAAAAATTCAAACACATAAAAAAAGAAAAATACTCTTTTCTTAAATACTGAATGCATATATCTATACCACCACAAAGGGAAGGGAGAAAAACACTTTCCTTCTCCTGTTGCCAAACTTCAAAGACTCCACCTATTGGTAGTTGATCTGATAGGTTGAGAGAATGGATAGCTACAGACTAAGAAAGTTTTATACAGTGGCGTCGGAGCAGGGGTTGCTCGAGCACCCACACTCTCTTGTAGAATGGGGCAGAGCACCCACAGAATTGATTCAGAAATAAAAACCTCCTACATAGATTTCTGATTTTTTTTTCCCGTAGATATCGAACATTAAAAAAAAAAAAATAAATAAATAAAGGAAAAACTGCCCATTTCCTCTCTATGAGTCTTGAATCTTGCCGGAGTCCCCGTTGCCATCACAATTGATAGAGCCTTTAGGCGCCGATACAGCAAACATTCTACTCTAGTGCTCCCCCCCCCCCCCAACTCTCTCACATTTCTGATTGAGTCCCTTTTCCCTAAGGGATGGAGGGTATCCAGAAGCATATGTTTTGGTGTGGTGTCAGAACCAGGGGTTGCTGTTGCGGCTTGAGCACCCAGTGTTTTGCAGTAAACAAAAACCTAATAAAAAAAAGGAAAATTTTTTTTTCTTCATCCTCTTGTTGCTCTACTTATCTAGTGGTTATTTGTACAGCTTCCGGCACCTTTCGGTATTTTTGGAGCCCACACCGGTTTTTTTTTTATGACTCTGTCCACGCAGGCAGGGGCGCAACTATGGGGAAGCAGGCGGGCCTGGTGCCCTGGGAGCTGAACCAGGAGGAGTGCCGAATTCATTGTTCAACTGCTTCCTCTTCATGCAAGGGGCAGCAAAATTCCGACTTGCCCCAAGTGACAAAGTATCTAGTTGAGGCCCTGCTTGCAGGTGTCCTCCTTTTAACTCAAGGTAAAAGTATTTTACAATAAATGAAATTCTGCATTGAAGGGGTGATGCAGACACACGTTTCAGTCAAATAAATGGATGCCTGCAAAGATTTTTTAAGAAAATTTGCCACCTTGTTTATGGCTGATACCGGCAGACATTGGTGTATGCAGGGGGGGGGGGGGTTTGGAACTTCTTTCATTTGAAGCAGCTAGGTAAGTAATAGTTCCACTTATACAATATCAAGTGATTCTCAAGTGTTTTCCACCCACGGCTCCCTCGTGCATGGCTCTTCCAGGATGTGGAAGCCATGAGATTGTGAGGGTGCAAAAGATGCCAGGCCAATGGTATCTTTTGCGGGGGGCAACAACCTGACATTCATGGGCCCCTTCATAATGAATTTATAGCGTGAAAAACAAAAAATGACGAGAATCGTTCTGGGCCCAGGGCTGGAGCCCCGTCAGCCTCAAACTTGTGGGGGCCCTGATCTTAGCCATCGTTTCCCCTCCACCTTTTAGAAGTGCTGAAAGATATTAATTTACAGCACTGAACAGGCACACATCAATGTTGTAAAGTCACAGTGAACCCACTAGGAACCGCAACATGCACTTTTTATAACCACTGATATTTAAATTTGTTTATGTAAAAAAACTTTGTTACATTAATGTATAACAAAAGACTATATTGGGCAGGAGCAGCTCGCTAACAGGGTTTCAGTCTGGAGGCCAAAGACCACCTCTTATCATTTTTTGTTTTGCACATTGCAATTTAACTATAGAAGGGCACATGAAAAGTTTAGTCTGAGGCTCTGCTGCGGGAGGTCATAGGGTGGAAGGATACAGGAAATAACTTTCGAAAAATCTTGAGGTACTAACCTTAAAAATTAACATTTTAAGATGAAAGAATTTAATTAAAATATCATATATGGGTATTTTCTCTATATACCAATATGATATTTTAATTAAATTTTCTTAAATATTTTCATATTTTTTTCAGTTATCTATTTCTGATCACATGCAGGCCCAGTCTTTCTTCCTTCCTGAGCACGCTTCTGGAGCCATGGTTCCATTTGGAGCAATACTTTTGTTTAGAAATCAAACAGTGCCGAGTACAGCCACGGTTCCTACCTCAAAGGGGTGTGCTACAAGATCCGTAATCTCTTTGTCTTTTCACTTTCCATTTTGTTGAAGCAGACCAGACCTAGGCAGTTGCGAAAAGTGTGGTCGCAAAATTTAGGGGGCCGCAATTTTCGTAAAAGAAATCCTTTTCTTCTGAAATGGGAAACTATTTTTTTCCCCTCCTGAAACTTACATTTTCTGGGAACAGAAACAGCTTCCAGTTTCACACTCTGATAAAATCAAAAAGTGCTCATGACTATTACAATTAGTGAAGGAATTCCAAAGAGCATATGCAAAGACATGGTTTTTCAGTTTGACCGACATCCCCTTGGGTGCCAGAAAGCGGAAATAGCAGCGGATATATTGAGGTGGAGGTAACTCTAGGAAGGAAAGATTTTGAAACCATTGATATTCCTCTTCCTTCTCTTTTCTTTCCCCAGTTCTTTTATTTTCCCCCAACGCTAAAAATGCTATTAAACGATCAGTGAAGTTTGCAGACAACCAGCTGTAGAAGCATGTGAGATTTTTTTTGGTTGTCCAATTTTCCCAATGGCCAATTCTTTATTGTGATTAGATGTTATTAGCATGGTTGTGCCTACAGCAACGGCATTACACTAATTGCCTTAGTCGTTGTAGTATTTTTTTTTTGCCTGTTAGATAGAGAGTAAAAGGACAGTACTACCTATGTTTACTGCTGGCCAGAATGATTGCCACACAACAATATCGATGGCTCAGCGCGGTGTCCCTAGTAGCCGCGACGCACACTTTGAGAACCATTGGTGTAAACTGTGAAGATGAAGTACAAACATAATTACTTTAAGGAAGATCTAGGCATTGCATATTTGGATTTTCCAACAGGTGAATTCACTAGATTGTGGCAAGATTCATATATATAATTCGTTGTTAAACGAAACTTATCAGCGATATCTTGGCGAGATTTTTCGTACAGAAACTGTTTCTCATAGGATCTTGTTTTGAAACTTAATGGAAGAGCGTTATTTCTCTTAATTGCTGGACTTGAATTGATAGATTTACAATTGAAACTTTTGTGCTCAAGTGTGTAAGAAAAGTTTTTCTTCGATGAAAATACATCAGGGTGAGTTTGTGTATTCTAATTTTCAGTAATAATCCTATTATTTGAAAAATAAGCGGTGCGTAAGCTGACTTCAATGAAGATTGACGAGAAAAGGTTATGTAAAATGCAAAGAATTCTATATAATGCATGTGAAATTTATTTTCCCAACTATTTCCTTATATGTATTTCAATTTTTAAATTTTTTTTATCACTATTCAAAGCAAGGTCGTAACTAGGATACTTGCCGCCCAGGGCAAACATTATTTTGCCGCCCCCCCCCCCCACAACTTTAGAATTTTATAATTTTATAATGGTGTTCTTTGTTCCCACCTAAAACTACGCCCTGTTCAAAGTACGAAATGAAATATTTTACTGTGGTATAAATTTTCATGATGATAAATTAATGATATATTCGGTGCCCAAGATATAGTTACGGTCCTGAAGTTGGTGCATCTGCCTGCGAGAAAAACCTCTTTTACATTGCATCCTCAGGAAAAATTTTCAAACTTTTCTCTAAATATTTTTTTTCCTTAACCCTGATGTGGTGCCTCTTCTGTGGCTTCATGGATCTGCACGAGTCACACCTCATTTGAGCCGCCATTGCCTATCGCATACATCAGGGGTGCAAGCACCCCTCATCCATTTCGGAGCAGAAACTTTTATTTTTGGAGCAGAAATTTTGAAAATGGAGCAGAACTAAAAACTAACTGTATCTGCAATATAAGGAGTAATTTTTCCATGAAATGCCATAAGTTTCACCAAAAATGGTTGGAACAAATAAATTCTAAATAAATTTCCTTCACAAATTAAAGCATATTTAAATTTTTTCTGAAGTATCTTATCTGTCACTACTAAAACATGAATTACTGAAATGACGAATAAAAATTATTAGACTCTTTTCAAATTAAGCACCATGCATACTGAAAACCTAGGCAACAAGAATTTCTGCTGCTTGAACACCAAATCTTATTCATCCTGATGTGGCAAAAAAAAGCGCATGTAGAATATAATAAGGGTTTCTGTGAAAAAAGTTAGCTTCTCACAGAATTTAAAGAAATGATTAAATTTAAAAGTGAAATACAAAAAATGAAAAAATATAAATAGCATGTTAATAAATTAGAGAAAAAATTTCTGCTGTTTTTCTCCGCCTGAAGCCTCTTACAATATTTTCTATACGAATCAAGAGTCGCTTTCAGAAGTTCAACATCTTAATGACAATTTTTTTCGAATTTTTCATGCCCTTGAACATAAGATTTTGTGTGTCTTATTCTTTTAAAGCATTGGATGGACAGATTTTTCGCTTTTCAAACAGACTTTTGTTAACATTGAACTCTCTTTCACTGTCTGCATTACCATGTGCTAAAGATAAAAAAGTCTTCACCAAAACTGGCAAAATTGTGAACTTTGTGCTGCTTTCAAGGTTACAAAGTTTCAATATGTCTGCCCAATATATATGTATTCTCTGAACTGATATCACTCCTTCTAATTCTTTGCATTGTGGTGCAACCAATTCATCACTCATAATTGATAGTTCTGTTGGCGATGCAATGCATGAGAGGGAGTGCGAAAACGAAGAGAGGGTGCAAATATTTCATTCTCTCCAACATGTTTTGGAAAGGCAGGGTATTTATATATAATTGGTATCTCACAGAAATTATGTATATATAAAATGAGCATGCTCCTAGTATAAACTCCTTCCTTTGACTATTGTTAAGAGCATGCCCTTCCACCACCAATGCAGGGGCGGAACTTGCGGCTATATTGGGCGCTGCTCTAGGAGAGGTGCTAAATGGAGTTGAAAGGGTGAAAAAAGCATTGTCGACCAAAAAAAACATTGTCAGTAACAGCAAAAATAGGTTCTGCATGGGTAGAGATTTTTTCCTCAAGCCGGGCCCTGTTCACCAAATTCGGATTTTCGCGATGTGAAATTGTCACGATCAGCAACCGCCGACGATAACCACACGAACGCATAGTGGCTAGACGACAAAACTATGGATATTTTAGCTGGAGTTTTCACAGATCCTGTTTTTTCCCAACGATCTCCGAAAAATTTCGGTAATTTAAACGAATAAACCAATGTCCCTTTTTGATTCTTCGCAAAGGCGCGGGTGCAATCTTGCGGGAAATAATATTATATTATAATATTAAAGTATATTATATTATAATATTAAAGTATATTATATTATAATATTAAAGTATATTATATTATAATATTAAAGTATATTATATTATAATATTAAAGTATATTATATTATAATATTAAAGTATATTATATTATAATATTAAAGTATATTATATTATAATATTAAAGTATATTATATTATAATATTAAAGTATATTATATTATACCAATAACGGTACGAGACCGTTATTTATATATAATATTATATATAAATTTTTTCTACAATCCTATGAGGGAGGGGGAACAACAATTAAAATGAATTTTTTTTCAGTATGCAGGGGTGCACCATCTACCACAATCGCGTCACGAGATGACGCAATTGTGGTAGATGGTGGGAATTGAAAAAAATTGAAGTTTCCCTTCCATATCTTTTTCCTTGTCTCGGAAAGAACGCGTCCCGTGAACAAAATTTTCACGCTTCTTTTTCCTAAATTCCGAGTATTTGACGCACTACATGCATTAGCGGTACCTCCGCGAACCACAAACAAGAATTGGCACAAATGCGCAAGGATTCGCCGCACCATGTAGCAAGAGGCGCAGTTTGGCGCAGCTCTTGCACCCCTGCATACTGAAAAAAAATTCATTTTAATTGTTGTTCCCCCTCCCTCATAGGATTGTAGAAAAAATTTATAACCAGTGCTCTGGCATGACTAAATACTAATTCAATTGGTTATGATTAGCGTCACAATAAATTTGGTTGATACCTGCCAAATTATTTGAAATTTAATTTACTCTCGATGGATCGACAGTCTGCTTAAAGACCCTATTTTTAGTTGACCTCTTCACAGTCAACACTTTCAGGTTTTAATTACTGTATGTTATTTTCCGTATGTTATTTATCTACCTTAACCAGTCAGGTGGTTACAACAGCATATGCCGTCGCACCAATATTTAATCTAATTATTCCAATTTTTGAAAATTAATTAGTAATTATTTAAATTCTCAAAAGTTTTTGGTTGGTGATTTAAAAAAATGAAGTCAGTTTAAATGTATTCATAAAAATTTTTTAGGAAAATTCATTTTATTAGCTTCAAACTTTTAAAACGGAGAAAAAGAAGAAATTAATTGGTCACCTGACTGGTTAATTACCTTACCCTATCATAATTACATGCAAGTAAGCATGTATTGAAAGCATTTTGTATAAAAATTCAAAGATTTACGTAATAAAATATTTTCATAGATTAGGCTCGTAGCAAAAATAATTATACAGAAAAACCATGACTCATGTTTATATAAGATTCCAATAATGAATTATTAGTAAAGTATCTTAGCACGGGAAATAAAAAATTAATTTATATATATAAAGTACTGGAGCCGAAGAGTAAATAGATGAGAGATATATATTGTAGCAGCATATAAACAGGGATTTCTCTTGGGCTATGCCACAGCACAGGGCACTGCTATAAGGAAAAGTATTAAATCAGGAGTAAAGAGAAATATAATTGCAGAAAAGTTTAGAGACAGAAAGAATATGTTTCTCGCGTCTGTAAAAACAATCGAACTATAGTGCATTAATCTCTTGGAGAAAACTAATTTTCTATGCATTTTATCTAGCTAGGAATACAGTTGCAAATTTTCGGGATCGCTTCACTGATGCGGCTTACACACCAAAGTGACGCGTAACTAATGTTGTCTCGCATGGTGAGACTTTTGCCCCGAGGCTCAAGCCATCCATGGTATACAGAATTCATACAAAAATATATTTGTGTTTTTTAAAAACATTTATTTTTACAAATACGTTTTCAATTTTTAAAATCCTTCAAGAGCACTCCCCCGGCGAACGCCTGTGTGAGCACCCACTGGTTGAAAATACTTTCGACGCCCCTGGTTTTATAAGCCTGCACTAGATCACCAACAATCAGAATGACAAGTTGGTCACCCTGAATATTTGCAATACCCAGGGGTGGGAAGTGACAAAGTCCATTTCGGAGCAGCAAAATATAGGATTCGGAGC
Organism: Pholcus phalangioides; assembly: GCF_987345545.1. Taxonomy (NCBI): domain Eukaryota; kingdom Metazoa; phylum Arthropoda; class Arachnida; order Araneae; family Pholcidae; genus Pholcus; species Pholcus phalangioides. The sequence goes on along the minus strand of NW_028301596.1, from coordinate 24,634,791 downwards.
AAATATTTAGAAATTGGAGCAGCAAAATTAACAACAATATTTTCTATTTTCATTAACCCTCACCCTTTTTCAAAATAAAACTGCATTGTCTTTTGTCATTAAACATCTTTTCATCAGCTTGTTTTTTGTTTTTGGTGTTTCAGGCTTTTAACACTTTGTTTGAAAGAGCGGCTGTCATAAAAATTTTCGCACCAGTCTATTTAAGATGATTTTTGCTTACTGAGAGCACTATTTGCTGTCTGGAACAGTCGCCCTTCAAATGGGCTAAACATTTTCTATAGTCTTTATATAGATATTATAAATTTTCTATATCAAGTTTTGAATTTTTTTATACTCAGAAAGAAATTGTTGAAAAATGGGGGAGAATTTCGGAAGAATCAACACGATGGTTGGCAATTCAGCACTCATTATTTGGTGAAATTGGCGATCTGACACTTATTTGGCGAGATTGGCAATCTTACTCGTTATTTGGCGATTTAACACTCATTATTCGGCAACATTGGCGATTTAACACTCATTATTCGACAAAGTTTCTAAATTAGCAATCGTAATTAGGCGGAATGAATTTTTTTTCACGAAACATCGGGATTTAACGCAATGATGATCGACTACAGTAATTTCTGCTGCTTCCAGTGGCGACTTTTTTTTTGAAAACTGAAACTGACCCGCATTTGCGCTTTAAAGCTGAAAGACCATTGCAAACCATCTTCAGTTGCACGAACACAGATATTATCGGGGTTCCGCGATGGAAAGCCCGATGATGGGCCGATAGTTTAAATAAGGGGATAGTTGAAGTACAGTGGAATAAAACACGCTCTTTTCAGAGAGAATCGTTTCGCGGCAAGAAGGAACAAAATTTTTTTTGACGTCCTTTCCGAAATTCCAGGCATACTGAAGCGAAATTCGCTATTTGGCGCAGAAAAACACGAAAATACTCAATTGGAGCAGGATGGCGCAAGATGTTAATTTTGGCGCAGTGCGGTGCAATTGGCGCAGAGTTCCCACCCCTGAATACCGCAAAGCAGATGGAAAAGTGAATGATATCGAAAGATAAAATGTCAGGGTAATATGTATAAAAAAAATGCCAATGACTTGCATTTGCGGATAAGGAAGATGCATAATACTTGTTTCTAAACCAGTTAAGTGCATTTTCAAGTTTAAACATTTTCTTTGCATTTCAGAGAATATTTTGTATATACAGTAAAACTTTGATTAACCATCACCATCCGGACCAGGGCAGTGATGAATAAGAGGCTGTTCAAGTATTACATCATCGATGGGGGAAGGAGGGAGGGGTTTCGGATTTGCTGACAAGGGGGAGGGGGTTTGGGTAATACTTATGTCATCAACCAACCCTTTATGAAGATATGAAATATTTTTAATGGCATCTTACTCTGTGGGCCAAAAAACAAGGAAAAACTTTCGATAGTTTAGGGGCACAGTAACATTCCCCTTTATTGATAAGTGCCCTACAGAGCCACTTTAGGGGTCGCTAAATGTTTCGCGGTTCCAAGTGATCTGGAAATGTGTCCGGGCCGCTTATGTGCCACACATCACTCAAGTGATCCATAATTATATGCTGCGGATCACTTAAATAATCTGAGAATGTGCCAACTTGAGTGCTCTAAAACTACGTCACATGTCACTCAAGGGATCTCTAAATGTATCACGAATCGCTTAAGTGTTCTGGAACCGTCCCGAGTCATTTAAGTGATTGAAAATGTGCCAGGGGCCGCTTAAATGTTCTGGAATTGTACCACAGGACACTTAAGCGAGCTGTAAATGTGCCACTTGGTTCATTTTTACAAAATTAGATAATTAGGAAGTAACATTTCCCCCTATTGATAAGTGCCCTACAGAGCCACTTAAGTGATCTCTAAATGTTTCGCGGATCCAAGTGATCTGCCATCACACCACCACATTCAGCTTAATCAAGTTCACCACAATGACATTTGGCCTACAAAAGAAGCCCAGACCTTTCAACGTTTTCTTCATTGCACACTTAGAGGTTTAGACTTCTGTTTTGTATACATTGATGACCACTTGATTGCTTCAAAAAGTGTAGACAACCATCACATCTATTTACAAGTTTTCAAGAGACTCAAGGATGCAGGTCTTGTGATCAATCTCAAAAAATTCTTATTCACTCAACCTGAAGTCATCTATCTTGGTCATCACATCACTGCCGAAGGTATCCGTCCAACATCAGAGCGAATTAATGTCATCCAAGAGTACAAGAGACTAGACAGTAAAAGATTAAGAATATATCTCAAAGTAATCAATTTTTACCGCAGATTTATTTCCAGCGCTGTGAAAAATCAAGCTATTCTTAACTGAACCTTAATGGCAGCAAGAAAAATGAAAAATCTCTAATCAAATGGTCTGAAGAAGCTATTGCAGCTTTTCGAGTTAACCAAGCAACAGCTCATCCATGTCATCATTCCTCGACCTCCTGATGCAGAACTTGCTGTAATAGTCGACACATCTGATATGGCTGCTGGAGTTGTTCAACAGAAAGTCTACAATGATTGGCAACCACTAAGCTTCTCTCAAGACTCGTTACAGCACGTATGACAGAGAACGTCTCGCTGTGCATTCAACAACAAAGAATTCCCAATACTTCCTCGAAGGCAGAAAATTCACACTCTACACTGATCATCGTCTTAATTTTCATTACTCAGCAAAAACCAGAAAAGGCTTTTCCTCGTCAAATACACCATCTTGATTTTATATTTCAGCTCACAACAGACACACATATAAACATATCTCGGGTAAAGACAATGTGGTACCTGATACCTTGTCCAGACTCGACAAAATACGTATGCCTCACACTTTAGACTACACTGAAATGGCTAAAGCACAGGAAGATGAACTGATCAAGATACTTTTTTCAGATACAGGTCTCAACCTTTAAAAACATCAAGTTTTTGGTTGCAGCATACAAATCTACTGTGATGTTTCCACTGTACAAAGCAGACCATAAGTTCCAGAGTCCATCCGGAAAACTGTTTTCAACTCTGTTCATGGATTCATGGACTTTCACATTATTGCAAAACATGGGCAAAATCCTGTCTGACATTCCAGAAGTTCAAGATATACAAGCAAACCAGTACCCCTTAGGTACAATATATTCCAGTTTCCTAGCACTTCAATGACATACATTTGAATATCAACAGTTCTTTACCTTTTTAGAAGAACATCAGTATTGCGTAACCCTGAATGACAGGTTTACAAGATGGCCTGAAGCCACATGATTTCCAGATATCCGTGCCAACACAGTGGCAGTAACGATATACAATGGATGGATTGCTTGCTTTGGTGTTCCTAATGTGATTATTGCTGACCAAGGTTCCCAATTTGAATCGCCTCTTCACAGAAATGTCACACATCATCAGATTCACAAGACAGTGCACCACTGCTTATAATCCCAAATGCAACGGTTTCATTGAAAGATGGCATTGAACCTTGAAAGCAGCTATCAGATGTCAAAGCGAAAAGCAATGGACTTGTGGTGGTGCGCTAACTTCTGTCACTGCTAACCTACCTCAGGGCTTTGAGGAATGTTCTGCTTGTAGTTACGTACAAGGAGTCACTGCAAACCTATGTCGTAAGCGATCCATGGTTGTCGCACAGATCCCGTCATTTCCATATCCTCGGATTGTGAAATGTGCGTTATGTATAAAAAGACTGAGCCATGTTATGTCGATGCTGCTGCTTCATTTGCTTGCTTCCACTGATAATTCTCAATGTAAATTATACTATGTCTGTTTGTAGCCCTTAGTGTTGTGTAGCATATCTTAAATTCTAAAATAATTATGTTTAACTGTTAATTGTTGCAATAAACCTGTTAATTGTTACCGCTGTGTCATGTCTTTCTGCAAGTGACTTAATCTGTTTGTAAGAGATGAACATGCTTAATCCTGTCTGATGTAGTTTATAAGGATCTTATTTGGGAACACCTATATTCATGAGATACCTGTTCCATCAACAACGAGAAAAACTTGAGTAGTGTCTGCAGTTTTCCTGGGCTTAAGGTCCACATTCCATGAAGAGTTCAGCTTAACCCCAGCAGTAGTAGTTTATGGCATGAACATACGACTGCCAGTAGGGCCAGACTGATCATTAATGGCCGTATTCACCAATGGCTGTTAACATGCAAGCGCATGCTAAAACGATGGTTATTTGGAAACGGTATTCTCCGTGCTTCACAGACCGGTTAGCAGTCGTTTTTTTTTTGTGAAAATGTAGCCACTGCTATTTGGGCTGTTAAAAAATAACAGGCATGTTAATGCATGCATGATTAGTGTTTTCAGACGTCTCCCCCCCCCCCTTCTTTAATGTTTATTTCGTGGACTTTGATTTTTTTTTTGGGTATTTTTCAAAAATTTGAATTTTATTCATGCTCTCTGAATTTATTTCATTTTTTCCTTCTTTCTCTTGGTAATTCAAAGTCAGTTTTGTTTTGCAGACTAAAGAAAATTTTTTTTTTCAATATTTCGACAATTTTAATGCAGTAGAATCCCGTTTTAACAAATACTGTTATAGCGAAAATCTCATTTTAATGAACACTTTTCTCATCCCCCAGCTAAGTTTACGTAGGAGCAATGCAAAAACCTGGAATCACTTCATACTGAAATTTCGGTATAACAAAGTGATTTCTCCGGTATCATGGAGTTCGTTATAATGGGATTTGACTGTACAACTTCACAGACTTGGATTTTTTTTTTTTTTTTGGTAATTTCTTTTGCAGAATTCGAAATACTTTTTTTCGGTTTCTTTCTTGGGTACTTCAGTTTCATGAACCCTGAAATGCATATCGTTTTTGGGCAATTCAAAGTTAATTTCGCGGACGTTGAATTACCAAATATTTATATAAACAGTGGATCTGCCTATAACATTTTTCATAAACTATCATGGGAAAATGCTTTAAATGGAAAATCTTATGGAGAATGATTGGGACCATGGCGAAGACAATCAAATTTCATTTTCTGGACTTTGAATCTATTTCGTATATGTTAATACAAATATTTTTTTCTTTTTTTTCTTTCAAACCGAGCACAACTCAGGTCTATTGCCATAGGCAATAAATACAAATATTAGAAACTTGAATCTTATTTCATTGTCTCTGCATTCAATTTTTTTTTTGTTCATTTGGTAATTTAAAAAAATATACTTTAAACCAGCGGTTCTCAACCTTTTTTGACTCGCGGAGCCCTCTTTAGTAAAAAAATTCTATGGCAGAGCCATGGGGAAAACTTTTTAATTACTGATCAAAGTTACTGATTTTTTACTATTTAAAAATATTTATAATCATTTTTTGAAATTTTACTGTTTTTTTATTATTTTCCCTCGAGCAGCCGCAAAGCTGCTGGAGGGTGCACAAGGAGCTCCAAGGGCTCCACAGAGCACCAGTTGAGAACCGTTGCTTTAAACTATTGAAAGAAAAAGAATTGATCACTGTTTAATTTTTTTCCTGCATTTTTGATGATTCAAAGTTCATACACTGATTAAAATTTCTAGAGGTTTTTTTCAGAGTGTCACATAAATTTTGTATGGCACATAATTTCTCATCTGTTTTTCAAATTTTTTGTTCTGTTGCTAATGTTATGATGGAGCAGTGTACTGTAGTTATACTGTGCAATTTCATCATGTATTTGAATATTACACAGCACAGTATATATTTTGTATAACAGCAAAATGTGGGTAACTATATAAATTATGTACTTCTGGATGCTCAACATGAGTACGCATTCATATAGCATTTCGAGCATAACTCTTGATATTTTTTTTTGTCAAACTCAGCTTCTCGATGCAAAGATAAATGGTGCTTATTGATACAATCTGTTTGTAGTGCAATGTTATTAGTAATCTAATGCACAGATGAGAAAATGTATTTCCATATTTTCTCATTTCCAAGATTTTTTCAGCACACAAATCTTATATACACGGTGGCATGTTTTCGAATACCTTGAACATAGAGACGTTTAAATATTTCCTGTAGAATGGTGCACAAATAAAACATGTTTTTTGTAGTAAAGACACTGCATGCTGAAATAATATTTAAAAATCAATTGAAAAAAAATTGCCAATTTCGAAAAAAAAGTCAAACTTTCAAAACTATAATTGCTATTTATTGTACTCATAAATGTATTGATAGAATAATTAAAAGGCAGAAAAAAAATTTGCATGAGCCCCTCTTGTTGTATGATCATCTCAGAAAAATTGTCAAATTATCTTTTATGAAAAGTGCAGTGTTGCACCTTAACAGTGGTGCTTGTAGACTGCTTGCTTAGGAGTTGAGAGGTTTATTTGATTTGATCAAATTCTGTAATAAAGTACAGTAGCCAGAAATTAATGTCAACTTTTCAAGTATCAACTATATTTCATACTACTTCAGAAATTTCACTTTAGACATGAAACAATGACATTAAAATAATAATGTAGATTACAATTTTTATAGCTTAGTTGAAACTCAAAACCACTGAAAATAACTACAAATAAGAAATAATCCGATACTCATAAACTAACCTATTTTTCTGTGTGCACAACACTTACTTACGTTTAACTCCTTCTAAAAGTATTTTATTATTCCATATAATTTTATTAGAAATGTGAGGTGAGAATATTCTCCTGGATGTAAAAATTGGAGAATAATCGAGAATATTCATTTTTATTTTAAATAATTAGCATTTTTTACTAATTTTTGTTTATGTTGTGAAATATAAATTCCTCTTTGACACAATATGAGAGGCATATGCTATGGCCGAAGCAACAATATTAAAATCTCAAATCAAGAGAAACTAATAATATTGCAAACAAGAGTTCATATTAAAGCAGAGTTTTTCAAAATTTTAGTAAAAATTCCATAAATTAAGCCCAGAGTATTTTCATCAGAATCAGATTCCAGAGGCTTTTGCAGGTAAAGGCTTAAGAAAATCGCAACCCCCTCCAAACGATGATTGGAAAATTAAAAATATTTTTGGTAGAGATGTGAGGTGAGAATATATTCTCCTGGATGTAAAAATTGGGAGAATAATCGAGAATATTCACATTTTTCCTTTAAATAATTAAAAAATATTTACTAATTTTGTTTATATTAAGAAATATAAATTAGTTTTCATTGCTTGAAACATTTACAACAACAATTTTTGACACATTCACCCCCCCCAATGACAACTATTAGTTCGAGAATATTCACTTGGTCATGATGAGAGGTTTTAAAAGTTTGGTTATAAAGACTTTAGAGACCTTTAGATTGAAACCTTAAAAAATTACTTTAAAATTAGATAAATTTTCAGAATTAAGTTCACAACAAAAGAAATTAAATCAAAGTTGATTGATAAAGGAAGCTATTCTTATGTACTAACTTTCATTCTAAGATACAGAACTGTTTTCTTCAATGCACATACACTTAAAATTCTGTATCACTCATATTTGTCTAAAAATTGTGCAATTCAGTTGGTTTAATTTTCTTGTGGTTCTTTCTAACTTTAATATTGTGGTCTGCAAACTTCAATATACCTATCTTCTTGAAGGGAAGAGAGACGGGGACAGAGAATATTCTCTCAAATAACTATTATTAATAACTTCAGAATAATTCTTATTATTTTCTATAAGAATATTCTCCCGGTAATTTATGAAAGTAGTCCTTCCAGAGAATATTCTTAAGGATATTATATGTAACTATATTATAAATAAAAGGAGAATATTCTTATCAACTTATAAGAATATTCTCAAGTTATTTATAATATTAGTCCTACCAGAGAATATTCTCCGAAAGATTATTCAAGAATTTTACATCTCTAAATTTCATGTTTTGGAATTAAAAGTGTTTAAAAAAAAATTTCTAGTTAGTACCACAGTATTTTTTTAAATTCATCTTTTTATGACTTTTCAAGAAATGTGGAAAAAATGTGTCCCGATTTTCGATGAGGAATTTCACTCTGTCGATTAACATATATTTTTTCTTCAAAATAAAAAAAAAATTTTTTAATTCTTTTTGTCATGCGGTACGTGAGGTTTGAAGAAATCATAATTACTATTCATATAAATTAATAATTTTATATACTGATTAAATGAAAACATTAAACTGATACCCATTTTTTTCAAACTTCTCAAAAATGTTATTTTAGCCTATGACATCACATCATATATAAAGACAATCATAATTAAAAATCATAAATTGAAACAAAAATCATTTGGGAAAATTAAAGTATTTGTATGCTCGACACTGAAAAATAAAGGGTGAGATTAATCAAATGATTTTATAATTGCTTTAAATTAGCCATCATGCCATCAATAAGTTTCACAAATTTTTCTTGGAATGTAATTTTTTCTACATTTTTGATAGTAATTATACACTTGCAAATGACGTTTCACAATTAAATAGCATATTCTCTTTCCATTCCCATTGTTTACAAACAATGCAGAGTATTGTTTACAAACTGGCATTTCTTTGATGGCTCAATTGAATACACATACATAAACCTCTGCTTTTGAATGGAAAAGTATTTATATTTTTATATGGAAAAAATAGACTTTTTTCCCGTAAAATCATCAGACATTATTTTTTCATCATTTGTAATAATATTAAAAAAGCACTAGTTGTCACATGGGAAAAGTAGGTGGGGATGTTAATCCCTGGGATAGGTCGAACGTAATTTTTTTGTTTTTACATTCTAAATTTACCACAAAGCGCCCGTAAAAAATCCTGGCATGGGGCCCCGACTTCAGGATGTGGGGACCTTGGTTGAGGGATAATCAGAAACCACTCAGGATCATTATGTATCACACTTGTGAATACTTGAATTTGTTTATATAATAATTTTATAAAAAGGAAATAAATAACTGTTAAATAAAGCTTTACATACCTCATCAACTGCTTGAGAATCATAATCTGCTTCCTCGATATTTTCCAGAAATGCGATCGAGCATGTTTCTTGTTATGAGGTCGAAATGTATGAACAACTATGTGAACATCACAAATATTTGTTTCTTGCAATTTCTATAATTAGTTACTTTTACGCAACAAAATAAAATTACCATAACAAAAATAAATAACATATTGTGGCGACAGCCAACGGCAACGCGATCGCCCTCCATCTTGTTTTCAAAAACACTCGCAGCAGCAGAGGAAAAAAGAAACGTGATCTTTATTGACGAATCAGCATCAAGATCATCATCATCACTTGTTAAACGCCGTGGCCTTGTCACAACTGCTCACTGGTTAGCCGAGAATACCGATCTTTTCTAATATGCACTTTAGCATTCACCAGCATGTTATTCAATTGGCTGTTTAACAGTAGCTCCGTGCATACGGCCATAAGCTAAATAAGCATGTGCTACCACTAAAAGTTATCAAATTGTATTTTTTTGTTAATGTACAATTTTTTCCCCAGCATCAACTATTCGGCAGAAAATCCTCAAAGATCATATTGGAAATTATAGTATCTTGAAATTCCTCTTTGACACAATATGAGAGGCATATGCTATGGCCGAAGCAACAATATTAAAATCTCAAATCAAGAGAAACTAATAATATTGCAAACAAGAGTTCATATTAAAGCAGAGTTTTTCAGAATTTTAGCAAAAATTCCATAAATTAAGCGAGTATTTTCATCAGAATCAGATTCCAGAGGCTTTTGGAGGTAAAGGCTTAAGAAGATCGTAACCCCCTCCATACGATGATTAGAAAATTAAAAATATTTTTGGTAGAGATGTGAGGTGACAATATTCTCCTGGATGTAAAAATTGGGAGAATAATCGAGAATATTCACATTTTTTCTTTAAATAATTAAAAATTTTTTACTAATTTTGTTTATATTATGAAATATAAATCAGTTTTCATTGCTTGAAACATTTACAACAGCAATTTTTGACACATTCACTCCCCAATGACAACTATTAGTTCGAGAATATTCACTTGGTCATGATGAGAGGTTTTCAAAGTTTGGTTATAAAGACTTTAGAGACCTTTAGATTGAAACCTTAAAAAATTATTTTAAAATTAGATAAATTTTCAGAAATAAGTTCACAACAAAAGAAATTAAATCAAGGTTCATTGATAAAGGAAGCTATTCTTATGTAATAATCTTCACTCTAAGATACAGAACTGTTTTCTTCAATGCACATACACTTAAAATTCTGTATCACTCATATTTCTTTAAAAGTTGCGCAGTTCAGCCGTTGGTTTAATTTTCTTCCTTTCAAACTTTTAATATTGTGGACTACCAACTTCAATATTCTATCTTCTTGACGGGAAAAGAAATGGGAGAAAGAATATTATTGAGAATATTCTCTCAAAGGACAATTATAAATTAACTGAGAATATTCTTATTGTAAAATAATAAGAATTATTCTCAAGTTATTTGTAGAAATTATTTATTATATAATGCATGTTATTACAAATACTCTTGAGTATAATCTCTGGAAAGACTACTATTATAAATAACTGAAGAATATTCTCATCAAGGAGAAAATTCAAGAATATTCTCTGGAAGGGCTATTTTATCAACAACTTGAGAATAATTTTTATTTTCGATAAGAATATTCCACAGTAACTTGTACTCCTTCCGGAGAATATTTTCAAGGATGTTATATATATTTATATTATAAATAATAGGGGAATATCCTCATCAAGAATAAGAACATTCTCAAGTTATTTATAATAGTAGTCCCCAAAGAATATTCTCGAATATTCTCCTAAAGACTACTCTCAAGAATTTTACATCTCTAATTTTTGGACAAAAAATAAAAATATCGAAAGAAAATACCTTTGTATGTTATTAAATCAATTAAAATGTTTTTCTGAAAGTTAATTACTCAAAATTCCTCTGGTAAGATTCCTTGTGATCCCTCGAAAATGTCAATCCGGGAGGCAAAGTGATTTGTCTGAGAACCCTCCCAGAAGAAATACCTACCTTTTAATTTATAACTTATTCCCTCGAAAATTGTACCCAGATCTAATTGCCACAAGGATATAATGTCTCTGCACCTAAGACGCCGAGGCAGCCCGGGTGATCCAGTGCATTGAAAAGGCACCAAATAAATGAAGTTTTAATAGAATAAGGACGAACTTATAGAACGTGTAGATCTTGATGGATAAGATCCACTGTAGAAGAGAAAGAAATGCTACTAGATCTACATTGAAAACGAACTCAAAAATGTATCAGAAGAAAAGGTATCCAATGGTGGTGATTTACCAAAAACAAGGTACCTGTAGATAATATTGTGGCTATGCCAGTTCAGTGGTTCCTTCTAAAGCCAGTTCGGGAAATTCTATAAAGCAGTCAATGGTAGAAAATATGCTTTTGAGACTAGAAATAGTTTCTTAACTTTTCATTTCATTGCTCCCTTCTTTAGAATTTTTTTTCTCATTGCGCACTAACTCAAGCAAACCCATGGGATCCTATGTTAAATCCGTATCTTCAACCCCCCCGGGACCATTCCATCACCAACTTTGGGAAACACTGCACTAGAACAAAAAGTGAAAATCTGAGGTCTCTGTATTTTTCTCTCGAAAACATGAAATAAAAACTCTAAAAAGTACATTTTGAAAAATTCAAAAACAGTGATAGCAACATTGATTTGCTTTTCTTTAGCTTGCTCAATTCAACAAATAAAAATTCTAATATATACATTGTACATCCTAATTCCGAGAAATATCGAATAAGAAAAATTTTAATGAAAAAGCTATAGAAATGTAACTTATTTTCAAGCCAGAATTATGATAAGCAATGAAACAAAAATTTGCAGAACACTAAAGAGGCTTGATGCTCCATCACACCTAAAAGTACAAGTGGCATTGATTTTAGCGATGTCATTAAAGAATTTACAAAACTAGAAAAAGCGGGATGTGGAGGGGGGGGGGGAACCTTTCAAATAAATGAAGTGTGTATGTAGAAAAACTCACATTATATTATGCCTTAAATATTATTTACTTCTTTAATGTAAAATGTCATCCAATGTTTTTTTTTAGATGAATGTCTTAAATCATTTGATGATACTGAGTGCATTCATCAAAAGTTGCGAAACTTTTTGAAAACGAAATAATTTAAAAGCTCATGTCAAGAAGTATTCAGTATATATCAGTGATTTTGATGTGTGCGGGTAGATCTCATTAAAGCAAATCCAATGATATATGCCCATCTGGTTTTAATACCTCTGGACACCAGGTTTGCAATACACTTTTGTAACGAAATTGTTTTATGCTATATCTTGAAAAGTACAGAATGAATATAGATAACATTAGTATCGCCTGTTAGGTATTTCAGACAAATCTGATGATACCAATTTAAATATGTGATTACCTACCACTGATTCAAATGACAAGGAATGTATTCCCTTCATGTCAAAACTTGGGGGTTGTGTGTGTGTCTGCCCCAATTTTTTTTTCAATTGATAGATTCAATAATGTGTGGGTGGGGGGCACCAAATTACTTAAGTGCTTAAGGTGTTCAAATGTCTTAATCCGGCCCTGCTTGCCAGGGAATTTTTTTGATATATATGTGCCTTCCACAGATTTCATTCATTATCTTCGTGACCATTTCAGTGACTCGAGACCATATCCACCATCAAGGTATTCCACACCATGTTTTTGTCTTTCTCATTAAACAACTGTCCTAGTGTATTCATTCGTACGACACTGTGAGAAAACCATTTCAAGTTCTGTATGAAGGTCCATACCAAGACATCAAAAGGACAGTCATATTACTCTCTCAGAAAAACGCCAAAGAATAAAAAACATGTGCAAAAACCGGTTCAAACACTGCTTCACCAAGAAACTCCACTTATCTGAAGTCATTGGAAATCGTAATGACAATCCAGCATTTCATCTGGAGTCTTCACAACCTCTTCAAACAAAGAAAAGGGTTAATTTTAACACGGCAGTAAAGACACTTCGAGTGAGACTGATAAATAGAAACTTCAACGCCGAGACTCATTCAGAAGCTAATTTTGCAAATACACTGCTATTCCGCGATTTCAGCCAATCACGTCCCTTTTTGGTTTACGATAATTCTCACTACATTAATATCATACGATCTGTTGTGCTTTCGGTCACAAGGTGGCTTTGTTATGTAATTATTGGAATGTATTCTGAAAGATTAACACGCTATATGCCAAACAAAATTGTTAATTTTAATTCGCGTAAGGGAAGGATTAAAATTCCGTGGTTAATGGTAGCAAGTGATGAAGGTTGTAGCACATTTTGAAAAAAAAAATTCACTAAAAGTATATGCTCTTGGTGATAAACAGTTTTAAGACTATTATCTATTAACCTGATTAGTGTAGATCATAGTGTATTGGATTGTGAATCTGAAGACCAAGGTTCGAATCCAGCTCGTGAACATTTTTTTTTTCCACTCGTCACCAGAAAAATATTTATACATTTCAATTCTTTTTGCTGATGCAATACATTTTAAAATATAGTTTGCGGACTCTTAAAATACCTGTCAGTACTTGTCTTTTATAGTGTCTTTTCTTTTCATAAATTCCAAATTTTAAATATTTTATAGCTGTTTACGACTAATTAACGTGCATAATATTATACTATAATTTTTGTTTATTTTTAGTCGATTTGCTATAGAAAAATGCACTGATAAATTGGATAAATATTTTACTAAAATTTTCCAAGATTTTCATGATCTGTCCCTTTAGCTGTTTGAATATTTCAGTTTGTACCGAATTTATAATGTATTTATGTTTTGCCAATCTTAAAACTTTAGTATATAATAAATCAATTAAATATTATCACAAAAAATATGTAGAAAAAATTATTAAGACCAATAATGTTTTAAAAAATATTATTCCTTTTTAACATATCTTTACTCTTCTGATATTCAAATAGATGTTTAAATATTTCATAGTTGTTTGTGATCATTAACATGTGCACGATATATTTTTTCACACTATAATTTATCGGTTTATTTTTAGTCGATTTACTATTGAAAAATGGATTGATAAATAGGAGAAATTTTTTACTAAAATTTGCAAGGATTTTCTATCCCATTTTCAGAAATTTGAAATTGTTATCCTCTTTTAACTGTTTGAATATTCAAGTTTGCTTTCAATGTGCAAATTTATTGGTTTAAAAAATAAAATTGTTTATATTGCATTGAAAATAGCACGATTGGATATTTGAAATGCCTTGCGGAACATCAGTGGAAATATCTACCTTGTTTGAACCACTGTTTCGTTATCAGATACGAAAATGAAGATATCGTTGAGTTACACGAATGATCATAGAGGCTGAAGCAACGTGACTGGCTGTGTAAAAAAATTATGAAAAAATTGTGTAATCGCAGAATAGCGGTGCATTTGCAAAATATGCGTTCAGGAAGACCCATCAAACCACCTTCCCATTACGCATTGTTCTATTATATTTATTACCAGACCAGACCAGAATGTAAATTTTCCTGCCGGTTCCTGGCTATGCCATCTTGCGGCTTAAGAGGTGGCCCTTCGGACCCTATGAAGAAAGAAAACAAGAGTATATTGTATGTGTAAAAAGAGAATATGTGTGTGTGTGTGTGTATGTGGAGTGTATGAAAAAAGAAAAGTCCAATTAGATTGTTTGGGTCAAAAAATTCTTTTAAGATCAAACCATTCAGCGCCAAGTTACAAAATTACTAATCCAGTGAATGAACACCTTAGAAAGCACCATCAATGAAGATTGGGGTTTGTTTGAATAAATCTATCCATACACAGTTCAAAGAATCTCTTTCCGCTCAGGGTGGATTTTTTTATATTTTTTTATTAGATTTTTAATATTTTTGATTTAAATGCGGTTAAATGTTTAAATGCGAATAAAATGTGGTTAAATAAACAATATACTCAAAGGGAGTTCAACAAACTCCCATTATTCAGATTAGCTAAATAGTTTCCAAATTATATTTACAATTATGTACAGATATTTAGAAAGATTTTTTTTTTTTTTTACACAATTATTATAGTACTTTAATTATCAAATTCTATCATGGCGGAGGCCAATACAAATGCAGTAATTGCTTTGGTCTTCTATGAGTGGTATGTGTTGCAGATTCGTAATTAACGATTTCTTTGAGATGTTCGAATTCCGAGTTTTCCATCGTATTATATTGCGATTGTGCAAGTTCTTTAATGTGATCCAGGATAATTTGTATATTTAAATAGTTTCTAATATTTGAATTTCTTATGAAATATGGGGCATGTACAAAACGTCTTAAAATTTTGTTTTGAAGAATTTGCAATTTGTCCATGTTGCCCTTTGAAGCAAATGCCCAAGCTGAAGAGGCATAAGTTAAGATTGGTCTTATAATTGTTTTATATAGAACCATTTTATTTTCTAAGGACAGTTTAGCTTGTGGGAACAAAATTCTGTTTAACATACTTATTGTCTTATTAGCCTCATTATTGCATATTTGGTATGCTCATTAAAGTTGAGTAACTTGTCCAGAATAACACCCAAATACTTGATATTGTATTTTGGTCTCAGAATTTCATTACCAATATACAAAAATCTTTCAGGAATTTGTTCTTTTTGCGAACCATGTAAAGTTGCATTTTTGAAAATTTAATTGAATGTCTGAATCCGAGCACCATTCCTCCACTTCGTCAACTGATTCTTGTAAGTTATCTATTGCATGAAATTTATCCCTGTGACTCGTGAGTATAGCTGCGTCATCTGCATATAAACTGATTATACCGTTTTCAGAAGAAGGGAATTCGTTGACAAATAGAGAAAATAATATTGGGCCCAAACAAGATCCCTGTGGAACTGAAGCTGTAATTTGCCTGGTACTAGAAGTGCTATTCTGAATTTTTACTGCAAATGTTCTTCCTCTGAGATAGTTATTTATAAGAATTATAAAGTTGTGTGGGATACCCATTTCTAATAATTTGTAAATAAGAGTGTTGTGATTGGTTTTGTCAAAAGCCTTTGATATGTCAAGAAAAAGTGCACTAACATATTCTTTATTATTAAAAGCTGAGGTAATAAACTCGATCACTCTTAGAAGTTGAGTGACACATGAGTGGTTGTTCCTAAAGCCATGCTGCTCTGGTCTAATAATTTGATTGTTATTAAGAAAAGAATTAAATCTCACAATAAAAATTTTTTCAAACAACTTGCTAACACTACTCAATAATGAAATTGGTCTATATGAGTTTGGAATTACAGGGTCCGTTCCAGGTTTGTGAATAGTTTTTACAATTGAAAATTTCCAACTTGAAGGGAAATAATTTATTTTGAGCATATTATTAAAAAGATTAGTTAATGAAGTAATTATGTTAGTAGGAAGATTTTTAATGGCTTTATTTGTAATTTCGTCTGCTCCGCGGGCCTTTCTTTGGCTGAAGTTCATTAATGAAGTATTTCACCTCCTCAATTGTGGTAGGGTCTGTTTGTGGTATTTCAATTAAGTTATTATCGATTTGATATTGATAGTTCCTGAGTCTCTGTAAAATTTGATTTTTGACAAATGAAGATTGATTATTATTTGGAGAAAATTGTTGTTCGTATGTATTAGCAAAAAGTTCTGCTATATTTGAGGCCTCATATACCGGTCCATTTGGACCCTGTAGAATATTTACCTGTCTTTTTTTTAGGTTTACAAATATTCCAGGCTTTCCAGAGTGAACCATCCGGTACATTAACTTCTTGGATGAATGTAGAAAATCTTTGATAAATTCGGAAGTTTCAATTTTTATTTCTTTTTCCAATTTATTTAAAGCCAACTTTAAGTATCTGGTTCTTTGCCTTTGCCAAGCTCTTCTAATTCGGTTTTTAAGTTTAATTTTATTTTTTAGCTCTTTTGAAAGACCAAATTTATTAAATTTGATTGGAATTTTTTGAGAAGAATTTTCAATAGCAGTTTTTATTTTTTGAGTAAGGATGAGAATTTCTGTGTCAATTTGATCTTCATTTGGGTTTGTTAAAGAAACTACCTCTTCTGATTGAAGTTGTGAAATAAAATTTTCCCAATTAGTAATTTTTTTATAAGCAAATTCTTTGGGAATGAAGAGTTCAAATTCAAATAAGATTGGATTATGATCAGAATTACACACTGACAAGTTAAAAATTCTGACATTACATGTCAAATTTCCAGAAACCCCAAAATCCATTACGTCCACTGTCCATCTTTCTGGTCTGGGATGATAAGTTGGTATTGATGCTGAATGAACTTCAAGATTTCTATTTTCAATAAAATTTGCCAAAATGTCCCCATTACGATTTGATCTTCTCGATTTCCAAAGTTGATTTTTAATTCCAGTCTCCCGCTAGAAAAATGGTGTCGCGAGTATTAAATATTATATTTAAAAAGTTTAAATCAATTGCATTTCTTGGAGGCTTGTAGATCGAACAGAAGATATAAGCTTTCCTATTAATGAAAACTTTTATTGCTATTGCTTCAAATTGCATGGAGTTAGGTAGATCAATTAGTTGGAATGGAATATTATTTCTTATTATTATCGCAACTCCTCCTCCCCTGTTATGCAATCTATCTATTCGTAGGCATGTGTAACGTCCAATATTAATCTTTGCACTAGGTTTTAACATGGTTTCATTTAAGAGTGCAATGTCTACATTTCTCTCGTAAAGCATTTCTTTGAATTCTTCAAAACTGTATTTAATCCCTGCAGTGTTCCATGCCATTACTTGTAATGGCCTTATCGGTGAAAAGTTATTACTACTAATTTTTGTTCGTTAAAAATGTAATTAATAGATTTGAAATCAGAGAAATTGTGTTTTCTGGAACATTTGAATTTCTCAAAAGTGGAATTATTGTTGAAGTTATCAATGTAATTGTTTTAGTATTATCCACATTTAAATTGGATTTATTATTTTCAAAAACAAATGCTGTGGTTTGTTTATTTTCATCAATATGATTAGAATTATAAAAAGTATTTTCATTGAAAATTTGATTACCTGTAATACAAGTATTTCTTGGACTTTTAACTACAAAATTACTATTCCCCTCGTCCAAAGTCTCTGATGAACAAATAGTTATATTTGTGGCAAGCAGAACTTCTGTGAGATTAACTTGGTCGTTTATTTGGTTTGAAAATTCTGTTTTGATTTTGTAATTCTTCAATAAATTTCTCATTTAAGTTGTTACATTCTATTTCTAATTCTTTCAGAGTTTTTTGCTTTTTGCCTCTACCTAATGGGTGCTTACCTGGTTTTATGCTCGAAACTTTGTTTTGAAGAATATCAGCAAAAGAACCCTGTGCTGTTACAATATCTACACCCCTATTGTTGATTTCTTTGCTCGGAGGAGCATTTTCTACCATATGAGTATTTTCCTCACTCAATAACTCATATCTATTTTTATTTAAAAGTTTAGGGCTTGGGGATCTAATTTCTGGAGGTATTTTTGGTAAAATAATTCTTCCTTTGTCTGTTGGTGGAGTTGGACGAAGGGTACATCCCCCATATGTACCTGTGTGAGGACCTCTACAAAAATAACAAGTTGGCTTGTTATTATTACCTTTAACTGGACAATTTTTTGTAGAGTGTGGCTTTGTGCACATTGCACAGTTTGGAGTTCTGTGACAGAAATATGAGCTGTGACTGTAATTTAAACAGTTTTTACATTGTATTGGAAAGTCATTTCCTCTATATCTTTCTATTGTTATCGGTATATCTGAAATTTGTTATATTAGCAATTTTCTTGGAGAAAACCGGTACTTCAACCAAAAACCGTGGAAGGTCTGCCATTGAATCTATTCCTCATGTTGTTAATTTTCAATACCTGTATTTCCTTTTGAACAAGATCGTCTTCTATTTCTGAGATGTTTACATTAGCTGGGAGACCTTTCTGAACAAATTTTAAAGTTCTCTCCGATTGAAGTCGATGAGTATAATATTCGAATCCTTTGTTATCAAGAAATTTTGTAACTTTTCTATGATCAATATCCGAAAAAATATTTAAGTAGATTTTGTCAGTAGTGGGTTTAAAATTCGGACAGTTTTGACACATATTTTTGATTTCTTTGAAATCTTCTATCCAATTATCACCCCAGTAAGTAAGCACGATGGGAGGAATTTTCTTATTTCTATTTACCACTATAAAATCAGAGTCATCTTCACTTTCTTCTCTTTCCTCATTTACTACCCTTACTGAGTCTGAATTTTGAACATTATTGTTATTAACCTTCTGTTGTTTTATGTTCTGAGAATAACTGAATTTGGGGAAATCTAATCTTTTTGAAACATTTTTTGTACTTGTTGTGCTTTAACATTTTTTTTGTTGTTGTGTCTGATTCATCACAAGTATTAATTTCTCGGACATCATGAAATACATCAGTATCTGAATCCCCACTTTCTGAGATCCTGTGTACATTCATATTTTTACCACTTGCACTAATAATTGCACCATCTTCATTTAAAATTGAAGGTTGATCCTCTGTATGCAAAAAATCATTATGTGTATAATTGTCTCCTACAACAGAAATTTTAGCATTTTCTCTATTGCATACATCTTCTATAACCTGATTTAAGACCAAACTTACCGTGTTTTTCAATACCTTTTTATAGTACCCCTTTTCTGGTTCCAAATTACCTTTATTCTGATCTTCTTTTTTTTTCCGACTCTAATTTTTCCACCCTTATATTAGTTTTGCCGATTTTTTGAGCTTTTGTATTTTCTATCTTGAAATTCCTCATATTATCATATGTATTAAAAGCTAACTCATTATAGTCGCTTTTTTCTGGATTCATAGCTTTTTTGGATGTACTAGGAGTATTTACCCTGGACAAGTCCTCATCAGAAGTACCCCGAATTAAAGGCTCATGATTGAGACTTTTTTTTTAACGTCTTTTCCTGTTTGAACCCTTTTTCAGAACGTAGCTTCTTAATTTTTTCTTTATAGGATGAGGAGATGAATCACTAACTTTCTCTCCCATCTTCACTCATTTGTCCCACTCTAAACCTGTCCTTTGTAAAATGACAACATAGTTCAAATCTCAAATTTTCAAAAAACTCCTGAGCATTTTTTGTAATGTTAAATAACATTTTTGAGCTTGGATCAATCAGATAAGTGGTATAGTCAATAATTAGAGACTCGAATTTTCTGGAAACTGGGCAATCCTGATCTAATACTTCGAGAGAATTACCCTCATTGAATTTTTCCCTTATGAAAACCACAAATTTTTCACAAAATAATTCAGAATTATTTGTTTCGTCATCATAAAAACCATCTGCTAGTCTACAAAGTTCCTTGACTTTAACAATATCACTGGGATTAGCAATTGGGCAAATACGACCCATTTTTCAAGGCGCTTAATGGAAAGATCTTACCTTTATTGGACCACCTCGAAAATCCACACTCTGTCCAGTCGGTCCCACTGATTGTATATTCCAGCGAAATTACAGGAACCGCCACAACCGTAGGCTTGCTAGAAGAATACGCCTCACAACAAACACGCTTTCTTATTAATTTCACTCGCTGAGACAACACTGACGTCCACAGTTTCAATTCGTTCAACTTTACCACTTCCGTTTCGTTATAATACTAACGAATTACGATTTCAAAATCTTGCCGTTGAAAACAAATCACAAAATCCGGCATTAATGAAGCAACGTCCGTTGTAGAGAATCGTTCAACTTCACTGAAGTCCGTTTCGTTATAATACTAACGCTTTACGGTACCGAAAAACTCATTTTTGAAGAGCGAAAATCAGTACATCTTTACTCTACGAAATCCCATTTTCATCTCGATTATATTTATTAGAGGGGGAGTAATGTGGTGTCTCCCAGCACTTATAAAATATAATTTTTTCTTTGTGGCAACATCACAAAAATTCAAAGTCAAGGCCACCTGGCTAGAGAGTTTTTGTTGTTTGCATTTGCCGGACGCATCTTTGCAGATGTCCTTGCTCTTCTCCTAATCCTGTTTCATTTTACCTTCATTTATAAATAATTGTTATGTAGCTTAATCTATCGCTGCTTATATTATAGTTATATCTCAAAGTCAGCTCCATACATACATATTGCATTTAACCCTGGAATACTAATTCTGTCTCCGAGACGTAGAGGTATAAGCAGTCAACATGCAGTTTTGATCAGCTTTTTTTTAGTTATTATTTTAGGGTTAATTTTACAAAACGATCAATATAAATTTCAATATAAGAGTAATAATGTGTACAGAAATGTATTGTAATATAGTACTCAGATGACGAGAAGAGTTACGCAAACCCCCCACTCTGGAGAAAGTCCATTTCGGCGCGGGGAAAGGATTAAAATTATCCCAGGTTGCCAGTAAAGGCTGTCTTGGCGCAAATCGGTATGCGGGTATGCTTCAATGAACTCTGTCAGTCTTCACGCTTCAGTGAGCTGCGCTTTTTGTGTTGGCGTTTGTTAAAAGATGTACTCGGAAATTGTTATAAATTTTGGAAGTAAATTAATTTTTTTAATTTAAAAAATTTGAATTTTTATTAAATTTGATATTTTGAACTAAAATATTTGATACAGAAAAAGTAGTGATCATTTAGTAATAAAGGGAGTAAAATTACTTTAAATTAATAATTATATTCCTAAAACAATAAAATAAATTAATTGTTAAATTACTTTAAATTAAAACTTTAATATAAAAGGAGTATTATTTTAATATAATAATAATTTATTACTACTGTAAATTATATGGCATTTTCTTTGGTTTAATTTCTATACCGCAGCAAGAGAATGCCACCTGCTAGCAATTAGCCATTCTTCTTCTGTTTACCTTCTTTTATAGCCATATATCGTCTTTTTTACTTTCTCGACAGAAGTTACTCATATGGGCTTTTTAAATAGGTGACAAATGCAGTAGTGACAGATAAAAAGATTGAACATGCCTGCTTGTCAAGTTTGCAATTACGTCTATAGCCCCCTTAAGGGCATGTCCCCCCCAAGGGCAGGGCTGACAGGAATCCAGCACTGGGGCCCTGGCTGATTCTAATCATTTTTTACAACTATAAATTCATTTTAGAGTGACCCATTGAAGATTCCAATCTAAGAGCCTGGCTGCAAGATATGGGAGCCATGCTTAAGGGCATCGGAAGAATGGTCCTCTCATGCTGCAGCAGGGATCCTGGCTGGGATCTCTCACTGGCCTTCCATTCTGAATTTACAGTGTGGGAAAAAAAAAGAAAATTATAAGAATTCTCCTGTTGACTGGAGTTTGTCAGCCCATCCTGCTGGGGGCCATGGTCGAAAATGTTTTATACGAGCAGTGTTCAGCTTCAGCTTGATGCATGGAACTGATTATTAAAAAAAGGCTGGAGTTTTTGATCCCTTCTGCGGAATAAAAAATATATTTTTTGTATTAAAATAAGTGCTCGAGCAGCCGGGCCGTCTTAAGAGCATCACAGGCTTTCCTGGGCCAAGTGATTTTTTTGAGGCCCTACCACGTAAATTTTGGAAAATTTCAACCAGATCTTATTTTTGTGAATATAATGCGACAATGCCTTAAGACGACACTGTCGAACAGCCTGTGTTTACGCAACAAAAACACTGTGATGACGACGTTATCGAGAGCACTGCCGTGGCGCTTTTAGTGAAATTTCTAGGAGGCCAAAGTAGCGCTAAAGACGCCAAACAGGAAAGCGCCATTGCTAATGCGCTATTCTCAATGGGCAGTTGCTTTACATAAAAGCATATAATAGAATCGTCCAGCGTGACGTAGCCAGTGTTCTTCTCGTGGTCTGTGGACTATACCATAAATCTACTATTTTAGGCCTACATATAAGTGGCGAAATCGAAACAAAGCTTAAAAATGCAGAGCAGTAGCACTGTCGAAACATTATGCCGAAAAAGTTAATCAGTGCACTATGAAAAAAAACCAATTCAAACATAGGCTAGTCTGTCACAACTGAGACCAGTATGTAACACAATAACAACTAGTTAATGACACACTAGGTCAAGCTCTCAACTCCTCTGCCACAGACGATTAGTCACCTCCACCATCATACAGTAGCAACTTCCAGCTTTATACAGTAGGGTGTGAAAGTAATCTTATACATAAATGTGAAAGTATGTATTTAGAGAGATCGTCGTCAGATTTTGCATATATACCAAACAGGACCAGAAATGTACCGTAGGCTACTTTAAAATTTCATTAGAGAGCAAATGCCCCAAATAGGCAAAAACTGTCAGGCAACAATGGTTTTTGAGCCTCAACAATCACTTTCGGAAGGTTTACTTTGGTTACCGTGGTTCCGTAGCAATGAGTTTCAGATGTGTATATGTCTTTATAATGGTTTGCCACTTTTTCAATCTTCCCAATAATGAGAGCTTTTTGAATAGACATCATCATCAGCATCACTTTGAGAGACAGGCAAAGGAATAGAAATCAAAATAGACCCCATAGAAATCAGTGTTCCGATTCCGTTCTGATTTTACTGTAGAAATGTGAAAATTTAGTGGGGTTTTCTGCCACATGGATAATTTTAAAAAACGAATTGAATTCTCGATTTTTGAAACATTGAGTTAGAGATATATACACTGCTGGCCACCGTAAATGCAACACCCTGAAGGAAGCATGCAAATAATATGAAATTTACAACATGTATTAGCGAAGGTGAGATATGCAAATGATTAGAATTTCAGCGCAGACGCACATCACACGCGCCTGTGGCGCCACTTCAAAGCGCTATTTAAGGCTTGGAGATTTCGACGATTTGAAATACGGCAATTGTGTTTTTCTTGTGGTTTTTTCAAAAAAACGATCAATTATGCCTCGTAGAAAACAGCGATCATCTTTTGATCAAGTATCCGAGTTCGACAGAGGAAGGATAGTGGCCTACCGAGATTGTGGATTATCTTTCAGGGAAATCGGTAGTCGTGTTGGACGAAACCAAACAACTGTAATGCGGATATGTGATCGTTGGATGCAGGAGGGTACGACGAACCGACGTGTTCGATCGCATCCACCTCAGTGCACCACTTCACGTGATGACAGGCATATTGTGCGTATGGCAGATACATCACGGACCATAGCACAGCACATTCAGTCTGTACCGCATCATCCAGTGTCTGCGCGTACCATTCGACGCCGTTTACAGCAGAGTGGTCTGTCCGCAAGACGTCCATTGCTTCGTCTACCCTTGACGCAGAACCACAGACGTCTCCGCAGCCAATGGTGCCATGAAAGAAGGATGTGGACGGCACAATGGAATGAAATTGTCTTTACTGACGAGTCACTCTTCTGTCTGCAACACCACGATGGTCGGATTAGAGTCTGGAGACACAGTGGAGAGAGGATGCTGAACAGCTGCGTTATGCACCGCCACACTGGTCCTGCACCGGGTATTATGGTATGGGGCGGTATTGGATATCACTCTCGCACTCCTCTAGTACGCATTGCCGGTACTTTAAAAAGCCAGCGCTACATCTCCGAGGTGTTGGAGCCAGTTGTCCTTCCTTACCTTCAGGGCTTGCCCACAGCCATATTTCAACAGGATAATGCACGACCACACGTGGCACGCATTGTCCAAAGGTTCTTCGTCAATCGCCAGATTGAATTGCTTCCCTGGCCAACTCGCTCTCCGGATCTTTCGCCGATAGAAAACATGTGGTCCATGGTTGCTCAACGATTGACCCAGATTACATCCCCAGCTGCCACACCAGATCAACTTTGGCAACGCGTGGAAGCTGCTTGGTCTGCTGTACCCCAAGAACACATCCAAAGTCTATTTGAATCAATGCCAAGGCGTGTGGCAGCGGTGATCTCCAGCAATGGCGGCTACTCTGGCTACTGATTTTGGCAGGAACTACACTTCACAGAAGTCTATAAATTTAATCATTTGATGCTTGGTCAACATGTTATCTACAAAATAAATATTGTTGCGATATCTCTTGTCTTTTTTGGTGTTGCAATTTGGGTGGCCAGCAGTGTATATACAAAGCTCACAAAAAATTAAATATAAAATAATTAGCTGGACCTACTTTTGAGTTGGATATCCATGCAATAACATTGATTTCAACTTTTTATTTATATCTTCTCAAGTATGAAAATTAATGGCTCTGAATTGTCTTTTAATACTTGGCTGCATAAATTCATCTAGTTTAGATTGTTTTAAAATTAATTATGGGCCCATAAAGTATATCGAATAAATTCCACAGCTTTAATTAAGCATTTTTTGAAGCAGAAACAGGCAGATGGGTAACTTGAAGTTCAAGGGGTGGGGATCAAAATACCTAGCGCCCCTTAAAAAAGAAAACTATTAATTTCTATGTTAATTTAAATCTAGATTTGTTTATTTCATTAATCGTGCAGGAAATCGCCATATTGGTTAACTTAGACACGGTTTGTATGTTTCTCGAAGAAAAAGGTTAATATCACGTGATCAAAAAGCCTCATTGAAGAAAACACGGGGAGTGGTGGGTATTTTATCTAGTGTTTTATAATTTTAAAGATGAGTTTTTTTTCATATTCGTGCATTATTTTTTTTTTTAGATGATGATAGATAACAGAAACTGATGGTTACACGAGTGATACTTAATCAAAGTGTTACTCACTGTAATCCAAACTACAGAAATTGTGGTTAAATACCCAGTTTTTTATAATTGGCAGATGCAAATTTCATTGCTTTGAGGAAAAAATTCATTGTATAGTCTGCAGCTCAGGGTTGGGTTTTTGACGTCAAAAACTGTCGCGAATCATCATAAACCTAAATGAATGCATTTTGATAATGTTTTGAACACAATATAGCATGATGAAAAACTTACTTTTTTGCATATTACGATGTTTTATTTTTTAACATAGCTGCCAACTTTTGAAAATCAAAATTAGGGAGTTTTTGGCACAGACCCATATTTTATACAAAAACCACTCCCTAATAAATACAAAAGGGATTTTACAAACATGGAAGTTAAATTCTAGGGAATGAAATCCCTACGCAAAAACAAGTGAAATTGAAGGCTGAAACTTCAAAGGTGATCTAAAAAAAATATATTGTGTTCATTGTGTTGTGGGCATTTTGCCTGTTGTGGCGTTGTATTTGTATTTGTATAATCAGAAACGATGTGAAAGTTTAAGTTTAAAGTTTCAATGAACAAGATTCCTGTAGGAAAATAAAAACCGCATTTGAAAATTCGTTTACCAAAAAATATCTTATTCAATAAGAATTTCTTTAATTTTTTCCCTCTTCATTAAACCCGGCAATATGTAATTAAAATCCGGAAACCCTGTAAACGTTTAAAAAATTCAGCATTGCCAGACCAAATCCGGAGAGTTGGCAGTTCTGCATACATGATGATGTCAGTCTTTCTACCACGACCTATGTTTATGTCTTGTTTTAACATAACTTGTACAAAAAGAAAAAGTTGGCCCTTTTCTGGAACGTTTGATAAAAGAAAATTCATCTGGGAATAAGTATCTTTAAAATTGATTAAATATTTTCTGCTTATCAGGGCAGGGCAGCAACTAGGGGGGAACAGGCGGGTCTCGTGTCCCAGGTGCTAGACCCGATGGGGTGTCAATTTCATTCAGAAACTTCTCCTTCAACATTACAGGGTGGGGGGGGGGCATCAAAATGTGTTCTTGCCCCATGTGACCAAGCATCTAGTTGTAGCTCTGCTTATCAGTATTGATGTTTTGTTATCGCACGTATGTAACTTCAACAAAAGAAGAAGTTTTGACCACATGCATGTGGTCACTATAATCTTCAATTATTATCCAGGACTATTGGCTGCTAAATTATTTCTCTGCACGATAAAACAAAACTTTTGTTGTTATCATCAGAGGGTTTGTAAAACTTCCTTAAAAAAGGAATTTCCCACTATTCCCTCATTTATGACGTGTGACGTAAAAATTTGGGAGATTTAAGAACTTTTCGGGAAGTCGAGAGATAAAGCTAAAATTCAGGAGACTCCCGGAAAATTTCGGAGACTTGGCAACTATGTTTTAACATTAATTTATTACAATGATTAAAACTAAATATTAATTATAATTTCCAATTTTGAATTTTTCCAGAGTCTAGAACAGTGATTCCCAATGTGGGCATTAACGCTCCCTGGGGGCGATGGAATATTCCAGAGGGGCGGTAGAAGATACGGCTATAACATAGGATCCTATGATTTAGATTGTGATGGGATAAAAAAGGTTGGGAAAATATGGTATAGAACACAAAATCATATTTCATGGTTTATTTATCTAAGCTTACCATTACTTGTGTTCAATTTGCTAAGTGGAATAGAGCTGCTTATTCAAAATATGTAGGATAGGGCATCAGGGGTTAGGTTTTTGACCCCAGAAACTCAGTATAAAAACTATCAAGAACTTACTGTGAATGATATCAAATAGGTTTTGTTAACCTGATAGATATGTTAAATAACAAAAAACTTATGTAGATTAAAGGGTTTTATATTTGGAATTATAGGAAATTTTATTCTGTATGAAAATTCTCACGCAGCATCTGTTAATACACTAATTAAACTCATTTATTTTCACCTAACAACTTCCTAGCTCAAGGAGTATAAATTCACAGAGTTTATAAAGTGTATTTTCAACCAAAGCAGAGCTGTCAGGACTTAGGATATCCAAAGCATTTGTTTTGCACATTTAAATACAACTTCAATTGGAAAATCATTACATTATAAATGCTAGTAAATATACCATATGGTGCTAAAGTAAGAATAACAAAGTTTGACTAAGGATAAGTTGCAGGAGTTTCTTAAGCTTCATGTACAAGCTAACATTGCCAAATTAAATGACATTTTAGTTCTACAACTCAGTATTTTGATCGCTAGATATATTTCAATGTTATGCACAATAAGAGTATCTCAGTGATTATCTAGATAATTTAATAACAGAAATCAACATTACATATAGGATGTAATAAACTTTTTTAAACACTTATCTGTTGTAAAAAGAGTACAGCAGATAGTTTATACGAATGCACATATATATATAAGCAGTTGAAGAAATTTTGGAAGGTCAAGAATCATCTTGAATTGGAGAATGTCAAATCACTCCATAGTTTTCCCTTCAGTGTTTATGTTATGCTTTATTCAAATTGCATATTTTATAAGGGGAAAAATAAATAAATATATATATATATATATATATATATATATATATATATATATATATATAGTCTAAAATAATTCTGTAGAGAGTAGAAAATTATTTTACAATCATATTAAATATTTATTCTTCGTGAAACAGTCACTTTAAACATTACATGCAATTAATGTGTGTATTTCCAATGAGAATTTTAATATTGAACAGCAATATTAGAGGCTTTTGACAATGGTTTTGGACGAGACAGTTTAAACCGTCAAAAACTGCCATGTGTAAAAAACCTGCCAACCCTGGTCTATATAGTAGTCAAATTCATCCCAAACCTTTGATAGCATGTTTGCATCCACCGTTGCTGTTATGCGTATCTTCAGTTCGGCTAATGTAGCTGGAAGGAGGGTAAATGTGGTATTTTATAAACCCCATAAGAAGAAATTTCTCACTGTGAGGTTCAGCGATCTTGGAGGCAATGATGTTTAACCTTTTAACGGCCAATGTTCCCAATTGGGAACATACTTTTGATTAATTCAAAAAAAATATTTCTCTTTAACGAAAATAGCTGATTTTTTTTCCCTGAACATATAAGGTTATGAACTTAATTTAGAAAAGACAAAAGTTATTTGATTCAGCTTTTATCATATCAATTTATTATTCTAAAATCACCCATTTTCAAGGGAAATTATCTGTAAGTTTATGTTTTAATTATTAAAATAGTTTTTGTAAACATACATGCATCTCAATTTTTTTTTAATTGTAGAATATTGCCAAGAATGATAAGAAATGCTCAATGAGAGAGAAAAAAAATTTGTTTGAATTCCAGGGAACTTTTCCTACGATTGTTCCCAATTGGGAACATTGGCCACTACTGACTATTCTAAAGTGCAATGCAGGGGAGTGGCATTCCGAAAAAACAATTTATTGCTTTTTCCTTCTCTCTGGTGTGTCTCAAAAGGAAGGAAAAGTATCAAATTTCACATTCCGATGTTTACATGCAGCACCCGCTTTTCTCTGTGACTGACTTTGCCCCCCCCCCCTTCAACCTTCCCTCTACGTTTTGAGTAATTTTGTTGGTACGTTGGTCTTTCAGTTCTCAGTTGATATCTGGTCTTGTGACTTTCTACACTTCTTTTCCCCATCTTTTTTGTTATACTAGTAGCTTATTAGACTGAGTTTGAGAGATTCTGATATATCACATCTCTCTGATGAAGAATTCGAAATGTGCCAGCTACTGCCTGATGAAAATGAGCGGGCTACAGATGAGGAAGATATCGATGACAACATGCTTGGCCCGGTCGTTCCTGCAGATGTTTGTGGATATCTGTGTTTTAAAATCACCACGTAGTTCATTTGTGGGTGAATTTGTAGATCCTATCAACATGCCTTCTACATCAAAATTGCCTTTCAAAGATCAGATAATTACCCAGTCAAAAAATAAGAAAACATGTGTCAAGTGCCAAAAGACTAAAATTCATGCAACCGAAGTGGAAAAAAAGTACTGCATTCGACAAAAATATAAGTGAACCTACTGGAGCAATCAGTCATAAGTTTCCTGAGCTAAGTGCAAGCCGACTCGATTGATATTTTTTTTCAAATTTTTACCGCAAGAGTACCTCAGTTACTTGGCTGAGATGACAAATATTTATGTCGCACAACATGGATCGAATTTGAAAATTGAGTGGAAAAAAATCGCAAAGTTTTTTGGATTGGTTTTGCTAAGTGGGTATCACAGAATACCAAGTGAAAATGATTACTGGGGTACTGTCAGTAGACACAGCAGTACCGATTGTCCCCACTGTTATGCCGAGAAATAACTTTAGAGACATAAAAAATAACTTCCATTTGATGGATAACTCTTTGTTACAACCCGGTGATAAGTTGGCTATCTATGATGAATTAAATGAAAAATTCGCACACATTCGGTTTGGGTTGTTCCATGATAAACTAAGCATCGATGAATCAATAGTACCGTATTACGCTCATCGTTCAAGTAAGATGTTTATATGGGGAAAACCGATTCGCTTTGGATTTAAAATTTGGATGATTTGCTCAAACAATGTGGTTTCCCATATAAAATAGAAGTATATGCTAGTAAGCAGTCATCGGAGCCTGTGCCTTTAGGTACCAGAGTTGTAAATATAATATTTTCTCTCTCTTTATATTTTTAAATAATATCTTTTAACTTAGCAAGGGATCCATACAAAAACCTAAATCCGTATGTACGTATTCTTTTGTGAATTTTAGACCAGCATATCAGCTCATCATAAGCTCTTTATTATAATCCAGATATGCATGCCTTTTGAGTGTACTCGAGAGAAATTTATTTCCATCATTTTTTAAATTCTATATGTATATTCTTTAATTTTTAAAATAAATTTATTAAATGATGACGAATTTTGCATCATCCTGTAAGATGGCTTCACTGCGAAAATTATGTTTAGTCAGATCCGGCCAATGTTCCCAATTGGGAACATTCAAGAAAACGCATAGGGAAATTTTTTTTCTTCAATTTCTCGATTGATATCTCTTAACTAAAAAATCAGAAGGAGAAATTAACAAAAAAAATAATGAAAATCACTTGGAATCTGAATTCGGCCGGTAAAAGGTTAACTGAAGTGTCAGGTCCCATACGGCAGATCCATCATTTAGGAATGTGATTGTTCAAAAATTCTTGAACATCCAAGCTCCGGTGTGGTGGTGTCCTGTCCGGCTGGAAAATCAAGTCATCTGAATCGGTTTCTAACTGTGGGAAAAGTCAATCTTGAAAAACACTGAAGTGGCGGCTGAAGGAAGAGTGTTAGTGCTACCTGTCAGCAACTGCATGAGAGGGAAACTCAATATTTTCTTCTTTCTACCTATACATTATTCAATTAAAACGGATTAAAAGCTACTACTACTAAACCACACATGCACCTCGTCCATATTCCTCTGCGGAACCTCTAACAAATTGGTACATGCGGGAATGTGTGTGTACGTGTAGTGAAACCTGACGTGAAGTTTGTTTCTGTGTAATGCTTGTAATGTGTCGTGCTGCCATCTGCCACCAGTTTTTCTAACTGTGAGTGAAGTGTAATGATTGAATAATTTATCATTGTAGGCGTGTTGCTCTCTGTGGCGAGACTTTTTAATGGGGAGATCGGCTCACATTTGCGCCTTGAAGTTGGGAACCACAGGAAACCAAATTCAGCCAAACACCACTGCGGCGTCTGTGGGGTTCGAACCCGGATTCCCGCGATGCGAGTCCGTCATTATGACCACTTCACCACCACAGCGGCCGGATTAAAAGCTGAATAGTTTTTATTTTAAATTGGATGATTCTTTTTTGTAACACCCTATATATTCATTTCTACGTATCTTTAACTGCTAACTTTGCTGCAGCTGCATACAATACACATGTAAAATTTTTATCCATCAGTAATACAATCCAAAAGAATGGATTGA
The DNA here is from genome assembly GCF_987345545.1 of Pholcus phalangioides. NCBI lineage: Eukaryota > Metazoa > Arthropoda > Arachnida > Araneae > Pholcidae > Pholcus > Pholcus phalangioides. The sequence continues at coordinate 24,603,372 of NW_028301596.1, read as the reverse complement.
GGGTTGTTTGTCAGGTTTGTTGGGAAAATATAGTTTGCGAAGAATTTTAACAAGTGGCTGTTGCAAAGATATATTCAACTGAGAAAATTCAACTGCCCCTGCGGGGAATCGAACCCACTTCCTTTCACTTTCCGGGTGAACGCACTAGACCATTTGACTACAGAGGCACCGAATCTCTCTATCTTTCCTTGGAGCTTGTGTACACTGAAAGGGACAGTACATGAACGACCGGACCAGACTCAGGCCAAGCTCACAACTGCTGACGCTGCCACCAGATGGCAACTTATGCAAGGATGACATCACTCTCCGCTACCATACAAAGGATTTTAACAACTGGCTGTTGCGAAGATATATTTTGGAAAGAGAGAAAATTCAACTGCCCCTATGGGGAATCAAATCCCGAATGGAAAGATTGAGAGATTCGGTGCCTCTGTAGTCCAGTGGTCTAGGGCGTTCACCCCGGAAAGTGAAAGGATGTGGGTTCGATTCCCAGCAGGGAAATTGAATTTTCTCTCTTTCCAAAATATATCTTTGCAACAGCCAGTTGTGTTAAAAAAACCTTCGTATGGTAGCAAAGAGTGACGTCATCCTTGTATAAGTGGCTATCTGGTGGTGGAATTAGCAGTTGTGAGCTTGGCCTGAGTCTGGTCTGGCCGTCCATGTACAGTCCCTTTCAGTGTACACGAGCTCCAAGGAAAGATTGAGAGATTCGGTGCCTCTGTAGTCAAGTGGTCTAGTGCGTTCACCCGGAAAGTGAAAGGACGTGGGTTCGATAATATATCTTCGCAACAGCCAGTTGTTAAAATCCTTCGTATGGTAGCGGAGAGTGACGTCATCCTTGCAAATACAGTTTGTATTGACTATCTTGACAAATATATTTTTAGCAGAAAAAAGTTTGTAAATATTTATTTCCATTGCAACCTATCCAAAAAAAAAAGCTACAGATTGGACTGGTGATACATAATCAATACAGAAATCCCAATGGTCTATAATTTTTTTTAATCTTTAGATTATAAATTATATTGAAATATTGTCTGGAGCTTCCATGGTTGGCGTTAAATGACTTGCGAACAGTTTCCAGGTTATTAGGGCATGGTCTAGGAGATTTTCTTCCTGACGTTTTGCCACATCGCCACAGAAGCTGCTGCCTGGGTAAAACCAAAAGTTCAGCCGTTGCAGAACATATGTGGGAAACCGGCCACAAAATTAAATTTGAAAAGACTGAGGTAATATCGTCCGAGGTGCACTACCATACTCGTCTTCATAGAGAAGCCATCGAAATATTCAAGCACAACAACATAGATCGAGAGGAGGAGACAATGAAGGTGCATCCCACTTGGGTCCTGGTACTTCAGCGGTGCAGAGAGTCGAGATGCGCCCCCGATGAATGCCAGAGAGAAAATGACCTCGACAGCCAATCGTCGCCAGACACCACTTGCAGCCAATCGGCGCACAACACATCCACACAAGCCAACCAATGCAGTTCTTTTGCGGCCGATCAAGTCTCAGAAATGCATATAGAGAACAAGTCGATGACAGTAGATGTACAAAGCCTTTCTCGCTTGCCGCGGAGACTTACGTCCAAATAACCTCAGATGATGCCTGCCACAGATGTGGGCGAAACGTCATGAAGAAAATCTCCTAGACCATGGCCTAATAACCCGGAAACCATTTGCAAGTCAGTCAACCCGGAAACCGTTAGCAAGTCATTTAACGCCGGCCATGAAAGCCTCAGACAATTTATATTATTATTATTATATTATACAAAGGAAAATATAATTAAATGACAAAATAGTGAAGAAAATGTATTCCTTTATTTTTTGGTGAATGTGTCAGAAGTAATTTTGAAAAATCTCAGAAAATTGCAAGGAAGGGCTTATGTTATTTTTGGTGTGGATTTTCTTTACAATGGGTAGAGAAGCTTACCCTGAACAGCATAGCTTGCAAGTAATATTGAAGTGGCAGGAGGTACAAGCAATTTTCCATTAAGAAAGTCCTTTTTCAATTGCAAGTAATAATGGTACCTGAAATAGAACGTTAAAAAAAATAAAAGTTAATATGAATAACGAGGAAATGAGAATACATGTTTTTTTACGTAAAGAAATAACCGTACTAAAGAATCTCAAAAGCTCGAGATTCCTGAATAACCATATATAGGCATGCTGAAAATTTTTTAATTACTTCCTCAACAATACTCTTATCTGCATATACATATGCTCAAGGACGTTACTTACCCCCGTTAATGCAACAGATACAGAAAACTGGATGAATGAAGAGATATTGGTGTTCAAGGGAAGGACGAAGCCATTCAGCATATACATATGCTCAAGGGTTGGTAAATAACCAGTTTTTTGTTTTGTTAGCATTTACATTAAAAACAATAGGCCTACAATTTCTGGAAAACCATTCAAACTACAGGTAATAAATCAAAATAAAATGTTTATTAATGTAATTAACACAAATCTTATTAATTTATCTATACATATATTTCTAACATTTCAATAAAAAACTAACTTTTGAACTTAATTATTTTATATCTTAACTCCAGGATTATTTTGTGTTTGAAAATTCTTAATGTTATTATCAACCCTATAATAAAGATGTTTTCTCTGAAGTTACTTTCAATAAGCTTAATTACAGGGTGTCCACCAAATACCAAAAGCAAAATTTGGTCTTTTTGGGGACTTTAAGAAAATACCTTTATGTTATTATAATCGATTTCTGTTAATTTCAATGCTATTTGAAGGGTAAGAACTCAAAATTTCTCTTTAAGAAACTCATTGCAACCCACCCTTTAAACCATAGTAACCCTTGACCCGCGGATGAAATGTGGCCCTGAAGGTTAACTGATGTGCTTGCCCCTCAAACCCAATTTTGTGAAAATGAACTAAGCTGCACATTTACAATTTACTTAAATGACCAGTGGCACGATTCCAGAGCTTTTTAAGTGGTCCGTGGCTAGGATTGTCAAATTTGCTCCCCGGGTAAATACCTATTTTCCCTCAGGGCTGGGATTTTTAGCTTAAAAAAACCCAGATTTTTTTGGGGAAAATAGGTTTTTGCGGGGGTGGGGGGGGGGAATTGTTTTTGAAGAAAATGTGTTGCTTTCAGGTTGAAATTTAATTTTGAGGTTAGTTTATGTATTTTAAAAATTGCAGCATATCCTTTTTTATATAAGCATTTAGGTACAAGATTCACATATTAAAATATGTTACAAGAAACTGCAAGCAGAAAATGTAACCATAGACCTTAATTTAACAAATATACCCGATATGTAATATGTGATAAGCATATCCACAGAAATTATTGTTTATTTTTAATACACATTAATTTTTCACACACGCACAAATCCTTGCATAAATAAATTGAAGCCTCTGTGAAGAAGTAAACCAATGTATGTAAACTGAATTTTCATTCAAAAAATATTTACATGTTTGTATTACTTTTTTATAAGTTTTTTACAGGTACATCAGATTTTCATAACTGAAATATCGAGACAAAAATATCATCTCATAACGAAAAGAAAATAACTTTGTGGGATTCTTGGAGATTGAACATTGATAACTAACACCTTCAAGTGAAACAGAACAAAAAGTATAGTTTTCCTCTGAAAATAAGACCTAATCAGAAAATATAAGCCCTAGCTTGATTTTTCAACATGCTCATAATATAAGCCCGACCCTGAAAATTGTATGCTAAAATCATCAGCCAGATGAAGGTATTCTGTAGGTCGGTTGCTATACATGACAACTATACATAAAATGATATTAATATACAATAATGTTATTGACATTACTATTTAATGATAATTCAAGTTATTCCGCAGTTTTAACCCTTCAACCGTCGAAGACGCGTCATAAAAATTCTTGCGAAAATGGGCAAGGACGTGTTGACGCGTCCTGGTCAGACCAGTGCCTTCCCTAGCTGCTTTGTCTGAGACTTGCCACCCATGCTGTTTGACGAGCACCTCCCTCTGTATTCAGTAATGCTGATCTCATTGTAGGAACCTCTTCACTAACACATAATACAGCAAGCAGGCATGAATAAAGGACACTTTGTTCCCTATTATGTACTATAGTTATCTTGAATAGCGAAATCTCTGTGCGTGTGTGGGTATGTTATTTTGAAATATGGTTATATATTGTGCGTTTGAAAAAACTTGTTTTTTGAAGAGCACTTTTTTATAATATTCCCAAAGAACTTCAGAAACATCATAATATAATTGATTGCACTTTTTAAATACAGTAATAGTTCTGACAAGTTCAAATTTTTACACTTTTACAATTAAATTCTTTAGAAATTAATATCAAGATTTCTTTTTCTAAAATTAACATATCTTGAATAAGTAATAATATTTATTATAATACTTCTTTGATAATATTTCTTAAATGATTCTTGAGAGTTCGAGAATCATTCAAGAATTCAATAAATAGTTAATTCAGTCAGGGCTGCAGCCATAAACTCGGCCAGCCAGACATCCATTTTGGCACACCTCTGGTCCGTCACACCTTGTTTCATCGCCCCCCCCCCAGGTCCGTAATTAGAATTTTTTCCGAGGGGGGGGGGTGCACTATGATGATCAATTAGCAGACAAAATGTTTTCTGCATCACATTGTGGAGAAAAAAAAAATTCTTGAAAATTGTCTCCCTTTTCAACCCTTTGCCCCACTCGTTTTACCGGATGTGTTGAAAATTATTACTTTTTCCAGAAAAATGGCTGATATCATAAAACCCTTGAGATTAAATTTCTAAATCACTCCAAATTTTTCATCTTTATATACTGTAGCCTCCCAGAACTCGATGTAGTTTCATTACATATGGTGTTATGATCGAATAAAACAACTCTTACTTGATGTATTCTACTATCTCAGCATTAATCCCGAGATTATGTTTGAATATCAAAAATGTGCAACTTTTCATAGAAAATCACGCAACTCGTGATAGCATAAGTTGGGATATTACTGTATCATTGTAGAAATTACATTTGCATTTATAATATTTTGATGAGGTAATAAATATAAAGGAGGGGAAATGTTAACTTGTTATACAAAATATAATAGTAGTAATGTGTTCTCTCTCCCGGAGAAAGTTCAGAGACAGCCCCGGTTGCACCAGCCTAAACTCTTTTCGCTCTAACTTGGGTCCTGATGTAAATAAACCGCTGTACCAATTTTTGATATCACTTCGCATCCTTTATCTCTATTGGTTGTAATTTTACCCGCCCCTTCATTACGTGTTCCGAACACGTACAATTTTACTTCAGATGTGAAATAGGAAAATTCTTTTATTACGAATTTCAGAATATAAAATTTTCACTGTTTTTCGAATTTCATTGAAATAAAAACAGTTGATAACACTAATTAAAATAGGGAGAGGTTTCTCAAAATACTTTTAGCCCTGGTTTTATATATTCTGTGGGAGAAGTAAGCATTCAAATCAAATATTCATACATAATTACAAAATATACAGGAATGCTGAACAAACAAACAAACAAACAAACAAAAACACACAAACAAACAAACAAAAACACACACACACACACACACACACACACACACACACACACACTCTCTCTCTCTCTCTCTCTCTCACACACACACACACACACTCTAATTAAAATTAAGAAAAAATCAATGAAAGAAATTGTCTAAAATTTAATGTAAATTCAGAATCGAATTGAAAGGAAGAAATCCTTTACTTATTTTCTATTCATTCCCCCCCCCCATCAAAATTTAAAAATTATGTTTTTGAACTAATTCACACACATGATTTTCTGGTCCGAATATTCTATCAAATACATTATGAAATAAAATTACGAATAACTTACCATTTTGTTGCAGTTCTTCATTACTTACTTACGGGTCTATATTTGTTTTACTGCATTTCAATATTTTACTGGTTGGAGATCATTATATGGATACTGGTAGGAGTGAAATTCCTTCCATTTCCCTTTCACGGGATGTTGATGAACTCTGTGATGGATTGATGATTAGCTCTTCAACCGTCAGATCGACCTTAACATCCAGTTGCCACAGCTTCTTCTCCTCCTTGATGATATGAGAAATCGCATTTCGCCAATTGTCCACTGTCACACCATCCAAAACCGTTGCTAATAATTCACGAACTTCTGGAACTTTGAAAGTTTTGTTGTTTCGACCAACAAATCCCTTAACTTGACTCCAAATTAATTCTATCGGATTCAGCATCCAATGATATGGAGGTAACCAGAGGAATTTGTGACCTGCATGTTTTGCTACTTCATCTACGACGTACTTATCACATTCACTTTTGTATTTTTCCACAACCTGTAGAAGTTCCACTTTGATGAGGGAGTCGTCCAGTATTTCGTTTTTTTGCTTCAACCAGTTGATGATATCCTGTTTCTTCCAAGACGAATTCGGTTTTTTTCCCACATGAACGCTGTAGTATGGAGCGTTGTCTATCACGATGACACTATCTGGATGAAGTTTGGGCAGTATGCTCTCAAACCAGGTCTTGAAAACGTCGCCATTCATATCCTCATGATAATTTCCAGACTTTTTGGACTCGAATAACAGTAGGCCGCCTCCGACAAAACCACCATCACTTCCAATGTGGGCTATGATTAGCCTTCTACCTTTCCCAATGGGGGCTTTCAACCCTGTCGATAAACCCTCCAGGTAAGCTTGTCGTTTGGTCTTTATTGTACTGTCAGACCACGCTTGCCTAGTTGTGTGCCTTTCATTAATCCAAGTCTCATCTAAAAAGTAGATAGTTTTACCTTCATCTCGAAAATGCCTGATTGCTCTCAAGTACTGCCTCCGCCATAATATTATGTCATCTCTTTCAACAATGACAGGGGTCTTGCTCCTCGCTTTATATTCAAATCCAAGACTTGTAATTAATGTGTAAAGCATCGTTCTTCCCAAATTCGGCAAATCTGGATCGTCATTAATGCATAGCAGAATTTTATTCAAAGTTGGAATTTCATTTCTTCTAAAATAATTGTGAATCATCACATTTACCAAGCACAGGTTTTTCTTTTTTCCTTTTCTTACCTGGTGTAACAATTGTTCCGGTGTCTTGAAACTCTTTCCGAGCTCTCTGTACACTAGTTCTTCCGACACCTGTTAGTTCTGCTGTCATATTTTCCAAGTCTTTAACAGATGAAGTTGGATTTTTCTTTGAGATCTCTTCAAAGACATGCAAAATTATTCTCTTGCCTGCACTTCTCAGTGGTTTACCTTGCTGGCGTTTTAAGCTCTATGTGCCGGAACAGATTCTGACATGTTAAATAATTATAAAATTACGTTGGAAATAAAAAAAAGGTTAAAATTATCTCCAAATATGATACGTAAAAATTTAACATCAAATATAGTCAAAAATTAATTTTCTAAAATCGATTCATATGTACAGAAGACAAAAAAATAAAATAAAAAATTGATTGTGAACAAAAACTCAAGAGAGCCGTGTGCTACTCAAGAGAGCCATTTGAGCAATAATGCGAAGTTTTTGCGAATGCACTCGTTACGATAAGTAACCCCCCTCCCACCCCATCCCTGCTAGTTTCGTAGCGCAGGGGTAAAAAGAAAAAAAAAAATCTTGTTTACCCCAACGAAATTTTTGTTGTTTAGTTATAGGCACCTAATAAAACGCAGCTGCAAATGATATTTCAACTGGCTTTTCGAAACCAGACACGCACATATATGTTGGCAAAGCGAGATCTCTTGAAGTGTATACGGTTTTACGACTATAGCGAGGAAACGTTCTGTTGACAGCAAAGCTGCATTCTCGCCCCCTTACGTGCACCTCCTGATGCGTGGGTGGCAGAGGCGAAAAAAGGGGACAAGCGAACTGTTTCCCTTGCATGACCTACTTGTGCGTTGTTGTGTTGCTCTCATGCAAGTGATATAGTTTCTCCTTTTTTATTATGTGGAATTAATATTGTTAACCTATGTAAATAGTTTTTTAAAATTAAATGAACTTAAATATTATCAACCATTTCTTCAATTGGAGTCAGAATATACATCGTACTCAATGTGTACCACATAACTATACCCCTCTTGAGTAAGTGAAAGTGAATAAATTTATATTCTTTAAAAAATATATCATATAATGTGGCTCTGATAACAGTATTCTCAAGTTCTACCTGATCATCTTCATCCATCATTACGAAAGCTATGGGCTTTAAAAAAAGGACCTCTCTGAATGCCAGATAAATAAAAAATTATTACTATTATACCCCCGTGCGTTGCGCCTCTCTCTCTCCCCGTGGATTTGAGTAGACAGAAACGCGCATGCGCTAACTGCGCTCACCTCCGTAAAAATTATCCAATGAGCGTCTACTTAAAACTTATCGTGTGGACACTTTCAAGAAGAATCGGTAAGTTAAAATTAAGTTACCAACTAAAGCACTTGCCTCGTGTAAACGGGCCTTAACACGAAAAAAAAATTAAAATTATGAGGTATTTTATGGAATGAGGGGCAAACGACAAAGGACTATATTTTTGGCGGTATTGTACTGTAAGAAAGGTGAAATGTTCTTCAACCAATCATTTTGAGTATCGCACACGTGCTTTTGTTTACATCAGGACCCAAGTTAGAGCGAATAGAGTATAGTTACCCACCTGCACGATAAGTTATCTTAGTGTAAACCGCACCTTTTTGATTTGTTATTTACTTGATATTTATTCTTTGGTAGTGTAGTCTTTTTGTGTGACCCCATTCTGTATATGATAGGATAATGGAGTTCAAAGAAATCCTTGAACAAAAGAAGTTTCTAAAAAACCATATTTCCACCGTAGTTTCATATTTTGTGGTGTAAATTCTGCAGTAGTTGGCAAGTATGCTTATAAATAGGGCTAGGGTTTTCATGACCTAAATACTGATAGAAAATGCTCTATAAAAAATGAATATGCCCCAAACGACCGAAAATTTGCCTTTGAAGTTAAAAATTATACAAAAAAATTACTTTTTCTATTTACAATAACATTAATTTTAGCAAAATGATATGAGAATGAGGAATATATTTAGATGCAGTTAATTAGTATTACACAACATTGTATATAAAACGACGTTGTATGTACAGTGCTGAAAGAAAATTGTGGATTCCAAGAATAATCCGGATAACTAGAATCCTTTTAAATTGGGGAAGGTTTTGTACAGCCGTATTTGTACGTGACTAGCCGTGTATTGAGAGAGAAAAAAAGAAAATGTCAGATAGGTGTGTACATCTGTAGTAGATAAACCGTTTAGCAGAAACCATTGAACACATTGTAAAAAACACCCCCTACAAGTACATACTGAATTCTTCTATTCATTGACTTATCCATAAGTCTATACAACATACATTGAAAGTTTAAATGGAATTTCCTTATCAGTTGGTATGAATGTTTGTTGTCAGTAGCGAAGAATAAAAACATTCTTTCAATATTATTATAGACGCATTTTACAATGTATTTTAATGTGCTACAAAACTGAGTTAAAAATAACTTTACTCAGGTTTGGTGTGCTAGTTTTCACCCTTTTTGAGACCATGTCCCGGTGTAATTAAAACAAAATAAGTCAGTGTCCTAAACCTTTTGTGTTTCACGGATAATTTGTGGAATATATTGTTCTGATAACAGGTAACTTTTGACAATTGCAAAGATAATCCTGCACTGTATTTTTTTTTTCAAGACGATCGATACACGCCTTAGCGTGAATTCTTTGCGTATCTAAACTTTGTACCAAAAATGTGTGGGCAAACGATAATCCCAGCATTGTTCTGCACTAAAAATATTTTGCTCTACAGATGGAAATGTATAATAGTTTTCTTTGTTAATTTCGGTAATATGCGTGGACGCATCAGATTCGTTTCATTGATTCATTTTCCACCAAATTAATTAATTCAGTTGGCTCTCATACACCAAGATGTTTTTGTGTATGTGTGTGTGTTTCTTCCAGAACATTTTTACCGAGTCACAATTTTTTTTCGATAGCTAATGAATGTATGCCTGGGCAAACAATCCGTTGCTGGGCCAGATAAGCGAGATGACTGCCTGTCGTGGGCACGACCTCCCCGCCCCGATTCCACACACACATACAGACAAACAATGGATACGTACTCATATAGCATTCTCTGAAGGTTCATCGCGACTCATAGAGGCGAGCTCGAGATATTGATTTGTGTGCCTATTTATGCACTTTGAGGTGGTTCTTTAAAAAGTCAAAGTACAGTATCAACAAAATTATTGATGGGCAAACTACGGTCCACTTAGAGGTTCTGTACGGCCGCCACAAGTTTCAAAATAATAATATAGAAATTTTCAGTTTCAGGTGTTTTAAAAAAATCCATTCGGGGGGGGGGGGGGGAGAGTTGTTCCCTTTCTTGCATATGGAAAATATGACTGAGAATTTGAACAGAAATTTATTTAAAAATGTTGCATATACAAAATAATAGAACGCATATGCAAAATAAATATGCAGTAAAGTTATTAAAATATACTTCTGTTTTTTTAAAGTTGTGTAAAAGATAAACCACTGTCTCTCATTTGCAACAAGACCGCGGGAGTCTTCAAAGTCTACAACACATTCCGCAACTTCATTTCAAAGCATAAAAATTCCAATTATGAATCAATGTCCGAATATGTCAAGACCGTCAAAATTTTTTCTTTTTGTTTGGTGACCCTCATATAAAACAGTGTACCCATCACTGTACTAAATGATTCTGGGGAGCTGCAGATGAACCATGAATTTTAGGCAAGGGTGCAGCGAGTGAAAAAAAAATTGAGAACCCCTGTCATATAGAATGGGATATCTGGCGTGCTCCCAGGCAAGGATTTATCAAGCCAAAACAGACTTGAGCTAGGAGGAAATGCTTTTAGCACTTTAAGAACTTAAAAAAAATGCAGAAAACTTTCGAATTACTCAGAAATTAATTCATTTCAAACAATCATATTGTAACTATTGTTGAATATAATTTTTCTTTGAACTTAAAAATTTCTTTCCTAAGAAGGAAGCAGTGATGGAGAAGATCAGTGCTTTCTGTTCGGTGAACAACGATCAACGGACAATAGCGTTGAATTATTAATAGTAATGATTTAAATATAGCTTAAATACTAATATTTATACCATTTAACCAGATGTTCTATCTAAAGAGTTAATGGTCAGAAACTTGCACTTTTTTTGTTGAATAAAAAACATAATTTCTACAATTGGTGTCATTCAGCGATTATTTTCAACAGTAACCAACACTTACCATAAAGATCACTATCATAAAGCAGACTCACAGCTTTATGATATTTTTTTTTTGTCACTGGCAGTTCCCTTGCCCCACTCGTGGTTCATCGGTGGCTCCCCGCAATATTTTAGTAGATAATGTGCATTCATAAAAGAATCACTTCAAGCACTAATAGGCACACATATCGATACTTCCATCTTGTTGCGACACACACTTTGAGGAGCACTGCCACAAAGACCATTGCATATCATAGCATATTGATTTTTTTTCTTTCTGTTTATGGATTTGAATTTCTGCATACAAATGAAAATATACATATTTCACTTCATTATCGAAAATAATGATTTGAGTGGAAAAAAAAAGAAAAGAATCATCTGTTATATATTATGATCTTGATTTAAACTTCCGTAAAATGTATTGTCATCTATCTACACTCATGTCCATAAATTGAGGATAATGCCAGCTCCAGCAAATAAAGGTTCAGAAACAAAACAAACGTTAATTATTTATAAAACCCATTTATTAAACAAAAGATGAAGAACAAAAACGATGGTGTATGTATGATACCATTCAAAAAAAACTAAGATTTTTGCTCCCTGGAGCAATTGTAAAAAATATCTCAGTTACAAAAACTTACTATTACATGGTTGGTATGATGGTTAATACATTGTATGTCTCCCATGCGATGAAATACAGTCCGTACAACGCCTAGGCATGCTGAGTATCAACATGGTTCATACTCTTCCAACGAAAAAAAATTCAGGGACTATATTCAAGCACTTTTCAAGGTAAAACTTAAAAATTCAAGAGGACTTTTTTTACAAACGCATATTTTTCACATAAATAGGCACATATTTAATTTTGATTAAAACTTTCAGAGTACCTTTCAGAGAAACATTTATACCTACTTTATTTCACATCATCCGTAATGAATAAAGGAGGCCGCATACACATATGTATCATACAAAACATATGACACATTGAATAACACAGTTCGTGCCTGTCAATTTCCTCATTGAAACATAGTTTAGTCTCTAAATATTGCAATAAATTTTCTTTTAAAGACTAAAAAAAAGAACCCTTCTAAAGATAGAAAAAGATTAAATTATTTCTTTCATTAATTTTATTTCTTTCTTACTCAAGGAATAATTGGTTTTATCAATTCTGGATTTGTTTCTTTCGCTAATGCTGAAATTCTTTCTTTCATTAATGCTGAATTCTTTTATTGATTCTAAAATTATTTCATTAATTCTGGAATTATTGCTTTATTAATTTTGGAATTATCTCTCATTAATGTTGGAATTATCTTTCATTAATTCTGTAATTTTTTCTTTCATTAATTCTGGAATTCTCTCATTAATTTTGGAATCGTATCATCAATACTGAAATTATTTCTTTCATTTATTGCTTTAAACAACTATGGATGTCATTAGAAAATAACGGAGATGCGTCGACATTCAAAGGAATGATGTAGACCACTGACGTCATACCAGCGCCGGTACTAAGGGGGGGGGGGGGTAACTGCTCCGGTTGGCAATTTTTAGGTGAACACCGTTATAAAATTATCAAATTCCGAATTGGTGGGGGCGGCAAGGCAATACAAAAATCCTAGTTATGGCCCTGCATCATACTCCCTCCAGTAATATAATAAGCTCAATGGATTTCAGCGCCGATTCACCCATTAAAGCACAGCTTGCATTTGGCGGCATTTTTGTCTAGCACACTCAGCAACCAATCTTGATAAAAGGGATTTTTCAGCCACAAGTAATTAAAAGTACACACACTCGCTACTCATTTTTTTTCTTTCTTTAAAGAACCTTGTACAAGCACTTCACATCACTCTTGAATAAATATTTTGTTGACAGCATGGGCGGCATGGGGGGGGGGGCAGCGTGAAAGGTGAAGTTGACTGATCTAATGTATATATGCATATATGAATTGACATCATCGTGCCCCCCAGAAATAATGACCGTGCCCCCCCCCAGACTTCCAAGTCTATCTCTGCATATGGTTGACAGTAATCAGAGGAAACTTCGCTCACTTACGGACCGAAAGGCTGAAATTTCGGCAAAAATTATGAAACTTTTTTTCAAAGATATTGATTTCTCAAGTACTCCAGAAAAAATACCTAGTACAAAAATTTAATGACTTCCAACGACTCCAAATACGTCTACATACGATCACAGGATACACGCTACCATAAAGATGGGTTTTCCTAGAAGTGGGTTGTTGCAATACCTTCTAGAGCAGATGGACTTCTACTCTAGAAGGAGGTATTGATTGTTGGGGGCCAGAGCATGCCGACTGAGCTGAAGAAAAAAAACAACGATCGGAAGTTCATATTTTGAACTCTAGCTTTTATTCCATAAAAGTTGCAAGGAAAAAAAACAAGATCATTTACGATCATAAAAAAAAAAATAATAAATAAATAAAACGGCTGACAAATAACAACCAGCAATCTCAGGGAGAAAAAAAACAATCCCGACATAGACGCGGAAAAAACCCAGCCTACAGTATAAAGCCGAGTTCCCGTGAGGGTGGGAGCACGCCGCCGGAGATTTACATATTGCGTCAGGCCGAGTGGTTCCACGTGCACAAAGAATAAAAAGGGAAAAAAACATTCCAACATAAGTTTTTGGCGCCACATGAACCGAACTGGATCATTTCGCGTCGACAGAAACATGTTACATAATCACACTACGCGTTCGTGTATTCCTACCGTGGCGCATCAGCTCACGGCCCTGGCATCAGCTACTCTGTCATCTGCATGCTCCAGTTTGAAGGGAAGTGAAACAAACCAAAAATGAAGAGAAGATCGGTAAAACGAGTGGTGCACAATGCATTTGACTCCTCCGGAAGCAGTCGGTCAATCACGCCCGACGTAAAACACTGCCGTGAGGCTTGTTGCGCTCTCTAGGAAAACAGTCGAACTTGTTTTCTTATTATTGGTAAGTGGACAGCGTGTCATGCTGGGCAATTCACTTTGCACGCGGCGCAGAAAACCTGCTCCTACGAAAACCCGGCTTAAGAATAATGGGAAAAAAACGTGCTTTAAATCCAATTATCCAGGGTTATTGGCTGCTCAGGCTTTTTCCCTGTGCTTTGCACTTTTTTAAGGACGTCACTTACGGATTAAAAAAAAGTGACGAAAACTATTTCGGAATACACAAATTTTTCAAGGACACTCACAGAATTCTAAAAGAAATTTTTTTTCAAGGACTCTTATGGATTTTCAAGGACTTTCAAGGCCTTGAAATGGACTTTTCAAGGTTTTCAAGGACCGTACGAACCATGATCAAATTATCGATCTGATCTTGGGGAAGATCATTCTACTCAGCAAGCAATGCTCTCCCAAGTTCCAGTGCACATGTAGGAGGTGGTTGACGGGCTGCAACTCGTCAGCCAAGCATGTCCCACACATGCTCTATCGGATTCAAGTCAGGTGAGAATGCTGGCCATTCCATAGGGGTTATATCCTCAGATTCAAGGCATTCGTTTACAATGTTTGCTCGGTGAGGACGGGAGTTGTCATCCATAAACACAAATTCTGTGCCCACGGCATCCCTAAACAAATGTCATAGCTGCCAACTTTTGAAAATGAAAATTCGGGAGATTTTCGCGCAAACCCGTATTTTATGCTAAAACCACTCCCTAATAAATACAATAGGGATTTTTCCAAATAAAATAGGGATTTTCCAAACATAAAAGTTAAAGCGTAGGGAATAAAATCCCTACTGAAGTCAAATTAAAATAAGGATTTTACACACATGGAAGTTAAACCGTTGGGAATAAAATTCCTACGCAAAAAAACAAGTGAAATTGGAGGCCAAAACTTCAATGATGTAAAAATAAATATTGTGTTCAATCAGAAACGCTGTGAACAAATATTCTCCGCGAATGACCCCAAAATCATCGGAAGATGAAGGAAAACACCGTCAATTTTAGAAGAACACTGACTTTTTGTGACACTTGCTTGATGTTTTTCATTTCACGAGTGATGATGGCAGTCTTTCCATGACCGATGTTTATGTCCGTAACACAACTTGTACAAAAAGGAAAATTCTGCCCTCTTCTGGAACGTTTGATGAAAGGAAATTCATCAGAATAAGTATCTTTAAAATTGATTAAATATGTTTTTGCTTATCATTATTCATACTTTGTTATATCGCACGTACGTAACTTAAACAAAAGAAATTTTGACCATATGCGCGTCACTAGAATCTTCAATTATTATCCAGGACTATTGGCTGCTAAGCCATTTCCCTGCACGATAAGACAAACAACTTTCTTGTTACCATCAGAGGGTTTGTAAAACTTCCTTAAAAAGGGAATTTCCCGATTTACGACGTGTGACGTCATTTCGAAAGGGAAAAAAAAGAGGCTTCACGCCCCACAAGAAATTCCTTAGGGATTGTTTTCATAAGCGGAGATTTTTTTTTAATGAAGTAGGGAATTTTTAGGGACAAGTAGGGATTTTTGTGACTTTCATAAAAATTCGGGAGATTTAAGAACTTTTCGGGAGGTCGAGCGATGAAGCTAAAATTCGGGAGATTCCCGAAAAATTCGGGAGACTTGGCAGCTATGAAATGTATAGGTTGTTCCAGAATGATGTCCCGATAAATTTGGGTTTTCGTGGTTCCGGTTTGAACATGCAGATCTGTTCTGGAACCCAGTATAATTCCACCCCAAACGAGCAATGCTGCACCACCGTAACTGTGTCGTTCAATGATATTGTCTTGGTGGTAATGGGTACCTGGCGTTCTCCATATGAAAGTCCGACGTGAATCAGACTGCAAGCTAAACCTGGACTCGTCGGAAAACATCGCACAAGCCCACTGTGACGATGTCCACATTGCATGTTCTCTACTCCAGGCTAATCGCTGCCGACAGTGAGTTGCCGTGAGCAGAACACATCTGACAGGCCTGCGAGCATATAGACCAATATCTCCCAAACGTCTCTACACGGTTTGCTTTGAAACTGGTACCCGTGGCTACAGATAGCTGACGAGACAGGTCGGATGCTGTGCTCCATCTACTTCTTTTGGCAGTTACTGCCAAATACCGGTCTTCATTCGGCGTTGTAACTCGGGAGCGACCTGTACTGTAATGCCTACTGACATTTCCGTTATCTTGGAATCGTTGCCAAAGCCTAGAGATGGAACTTTGGGCAATTCCAAGTTCCTCGGATACTTCCATCTGAGTACGCCCACATTCCAGGCAGCCGATAATTCTACCACGTAAAAAATCATCCACATGCGTCATCTGTGTCATAACTATTCGCTTATGGCACTGAGCGCCTTACAGAACTCTTGTGAACAATTTTACTTCTTTGCCACCATTCCTTATATATCCCCTCTCTTACACTCTCGTGATTGTGACGTACTATCGGCATCATCTGGTGGCTTCCTGAAATTTACGTATCATTCTTGCAGATGTGTGTAATAATTCTACAGGTGAAATTTTTACTTTCGATTTCCGCGCGATTCTGAATTATCCTTAATTTATTTACATGAGTGTAGAATATAATCTCGTAAATATCCAATTCAATTGATTTCAGGTGAAGAAACCACTTTAATGTGTAAGTTCAGTCTCTAGAAAGATGACCAGAAAGAAAAAAAAGTTTTCGTATAAACACTGCAACCGACACAATGAAGCTTCGTATCAGCCTACTGAGATAGAAAAATTGAATAAAACTCAATTATATGAAAAATCAACTTAACTTCTGGATGCATCCCCCCATCTTGAAGGAGGGTCCCTAGACACGATCGCCTTAAGAGCATCGTGAGCCCTCAGGTAAGGTGATCTTTTTAGGGCCCTCTACGTGTTTACTTTCGAAAATTTTAACCTGGTTTTATTTTCAGCCCCCCCCCCTACCGTCTACACTCCAGGCCTCCGAGCCGTGCCTGGCTGGCTGGGCTCATGCTTTAAGACAGCACTGTCCTGCGCTCAGGGGCCCCTTTCAAAAAAGTGAATTTATGGCATTGGAAAAAAGACATGATGAGAGTCATAAGAGACCCCAAGGTTGGAGTCATGTCAGCTCCACCCTTGTGGAGGATCATGCTTCTGGTTTCTTTACAAATTTCATAAAATCACCGATTGAACACTAATCCATATTCTGGGGTGCAAAAATGTTCATAAAAGTTCATAAGAATCATCGAAGCTATAGCACTAAAAAAAATTGTCGGATAGGCTGTAGACCTAATAGTCTAGTGCGTTCACTCGTAAAGTGAAAGGACGTGGGTTCGATTCCCCGCAGGGGCAGTTCAATTTTCTCTCTTTCCTAAATATATCTTCGCAACAGCCAGTTGTTAAAAACTTTCGTATGGTAACGAAGAGTGACGTCATTCTTGTATAAGTGGATAACACCTCCAGAGTAATGAATCCTCAGAATGATTGCTATCTCCTCCTCTTAGCCAGATCATTTCTTACTTATTACTGCTCTTTTAAAAATATTTCAGAATTTAATTTAACGAAGCAGGATATTTTTTGTAAGGAATTCAAGAAAAAGAGGAGCATGCAACTTTAGCTCCTGAAAGTTTGGGTTCGATTTAAAAAAAAATTATGTGGTTCTGGTTACATAGCTACAAGTTTGATTTTTGAAGGATCAGGACATTTTTGAACACATTTTCTTCAGGGTTTGAAATATTTGGAGAAAAAAATTCTGGCACCATCTTGATTTCTCAGAATTTTCATTATCCAAATTCATTTATTTTACCACAAACAATCCTCTTGCTGCAGTTGTACATGCAATTCAAGGTGCAGATAAAATTATGCTGAAGTGGGTGTGTTTGTGGGTGAACAATTATTCCCTTATTGTATGGTCAATTTTATTGATCAATTCCATAGTTTAACATGCACCAAAAATGTATATTTAGACATAAGATGTACATATCAAGGATTTACATACATTTTTATGTTACATAGGTTGTGGAAAAAAGAAATTTGTAACAGGCAAGCTTGACAAGGATATACAGTAAGACTTTTATTCACGAGACATGTGAGGTTTAAGTTGTATCGAGAGACAAAGACATTCTCGAGGAGCTTGATTTTAACCTTCATGATGAAGGGTCGTCTGTTTTGCATGTTAACATACAGTTGTATGAAAATGTAGAATAAAGGAATTTTCAATGTTCGCCGCTCCGTACACATCACCATGAGCGCCACATTGGCGCCAACCATTTTAAAATAGATGAGTGTTTTTTTAACTAAGCAGACATTCTAAATAGGTAACAAGTGAGTGGAAAATGGCCTATTTGGTGAAATATTGAAAAGACAAACTCTGATGCCTTGCCGAAGAGATGGGCGAACCTACCGAACCCGAGATGAAAGTGATAGAGCTGAAGAAATTTATTAAGTCCGGTTAAGAATACGATGAAGTCTTCGCAAAAGGACTACTACAGACTGTCCTAGAAGAAAGAATTTGATGAGAAGAAGCTGAGGGGAAAGAGAGAATTCAACGAGAAGAAGCTGAAGAGAAAGAAAGAATTCAACGAGAAGAAGCTGAAGAGAAAGAGAATTCAACGAAAAGAAGCAGAAGAGAAGAACCAGCAAGCAGAAATGCAGTTTGAACTCGAGAAACTGAGGATAGAAGCAAAGAAGTGCCAAGCTTCTGTTCGACTAGCTGTGATAAATTCCGACTCTCAAGTGGCAGTTCCGCTTTTTGAATCATCGGATGACATTTTGATGTTTTTGTTCCTGTTCAAGTGACACATGAGATTGCACCAGATTCCAGAAGAATTGTGGATTACACATCTCATCACCAGCTTACCGAAGGAGGTGGCTAGGATCTGTGCCAGGGAGCCTGACGACAAATTCAAGGACTATCAGTATGTCAATAAACTGCTGTTGAAGCGATTTACGCTACATGCTGACAGATCAAGAACTTTTTGTAGAGCATCGGAAGAACTCTGATAGTTTATGGCGTGACTTTTATTTCGAGTTGCAAATGTATCTTGAAGGGTGGTTAACAGAAGTTAAGGTCACAACTTTCGAGGACTTCATCAATTTAGTTATAGCTGATCAGATGAAGAAGTGCCCTCCGCAAGTGAAAGAACATTTCATCTATGTATGGGCCACGTTGATCTCACCATCTGAGAAACTCAACACTCAAAAACAACTAGCTGAGAAACTCAACATGTATGAAGATGCCAGGAGTACCTTCACAAAGAAATTCAATCAGCAGTACGATGTCAAGGGTTGGCAACAGCAAGCACAGAGGAAATATCCATGGATGTCATCAAAACCAGTGATTCCTCAGACCTTTCGTGCAGGTAAACAGACACTTCCCATGATCAGCCTGGATGAACAGTGACCTACCTGTAAGCTGCTATGAATGTGGATATCCTGGAGTAATTAGAGTGCAGTGTCCAACCTATAATTCTAAAACCACAGACAACCACTCAGTTTGGTCAGTTGAAACTGAATTTATGTACATCTGTAAAAAAACACAAAGTCTTGTTGAAAATTCATGTGAATGGCAAAGTAGAAATTGCCTGTGCCAACAGCGTTGTTACGCACTGTATTGCAAGTGATACTCTGCACTGTATTTTGAAAGAGCAAAATACCAAATTTCATCAAGAAACTGTCAATATGCATCTTACAAACGGACAACAATCAACAGTGAATGTGTTGACCACGACGATATTGGTCAATATGCAATGGAAGCAGCTAAGGACAAAATTTCAGTTCTACCTGGAATTGTCAGTAACAACACTTTTGGAAATCGACCTTCTAGTGAAAACTGGTGTAGTCTTGGATCTCAAGCAAAGAAAGTGTTTCTTTGGGGAAAATAATCATAAGCGATTCCACTTCGTAAACGAGTCTATGATTAAAAGTGTTCAACATGTGGTAGACCACGTCAACTTGAATTCCTGCCAATACGACAAATGGAAGGACAGTGACAGAAACAAATGTTGAACAGATTGTGGGAGGACGAAATTATTTTCAGTCCAGGGGGAGGGGACACTCCCCAAGGCAAAGCTCGCCATGACAATAGGGTCTCCAAACCTCAGCGATGTGAACTGTCAAAATGTCTCTGAAACGAAGTAGGTCACACTTGTGAATATCCACGTCCTGCTGTCTGTAGCGATCCAGCGATCTGTAGGAAGTGTTCATCACTATTCAGTGCAAGGGCCACCATGAGTTACTCTGGCAGACAGTCAAGTACTAAACTCATGACTACACAGGAGCAAATGAATCAAACTTTCTGGTACCAGGCAATGCGGTCCAGGATCACCTACAGCGTTGTTGTACAATACCAAGCCAAACATTGTCTAGCAATAGCTTCCGTGAGTCAAGAACACAAACAAGTACAAACAATACTAGTGATGGGAATGATAAATACAGGGGGAGTGGCTTTAAGGATTCTGATCAAAGCTGTAACGTACATCGATCAGAAGATCGCAGCCGTGAAGGAATCACGAAAGCAAGTTGACTCCCATGTGAAGTCTTACAAGAGATTCAGTGAAGCAGCAAGTGGAACAAAATGGAATGAAACCAAAGCTTATGCTGACAATGGTCTTGGGCAGGGTCATCAATATACATCAGGAGACCATGTTCACATCGCTTGGCCTTCCCTCAGCCATAAAAGGAAAAACTGGTCTGCAAAGTTCATGCCACAACGAGACTGACCATACCTTGTGCTAGCCCACAAATCGCCTACGACGTACGTTATTGTCAATCTGGCCACACCAATCATCTCTCTCGGCGAATACCATACCTCTGCTCTCACATCATGTGGGAAAACGGATACTGTTTCCTTAGTGCCATTATGAAAGAAAGGACGACCTCTCAAAGTTGGTACTAGTAGGAACACCGAACAACCACCCACAACGCTTTTTGCTGGTTCCTTGCGGAGAGATCCACAAAACCAGAGGAGGAGTATGTAACAGGCAAGCTGTTGACAAGGACATATAGTAATACTTTTATTCGCGAGACACGTGAGGTTCAAGCTTTATCAAGAAATGAATACATTCTCGAGGAGTTCGATTTTAACCTTCATGACGAAGGGTTGTCAGTTTCACATGTTAACAGAGTTATTCTGTATCAATGTAAAATAAAGGAATTTTTCATGTTTGCTGCTCCGTATACACCACACCGACTATCACAAATTCAATTTTCCTCTCATTTTGCCAAAAAAACCCACCCGGGCTGTAAATGAACAATTATTCCCTCATTGTATGGTAAATTTTATCAATCAAATACAGTTCAACATGAACGAAAAATTTGTTCAGACATAATGTAAGATGTACACATAAAGGATGTACATACATATTTAAATTATATATTTGAGGTTGTGAAAAAAAGAAATTCAATTTTCCCCATTTTGGCCAAAAAACCCACCCGGGCTGGGTTTGTTTCATAAAAAACAGGTTTTTACAACCCTGCCCATGGCACATTTTCAGATCACTGAAGTAGGCCCGTGGCACATTCAAAGATCACTTAAGTAGCCTACAACACAGTTCCAGAACACTTAAATGATCTGTGGCAGATTTAGAGATCCCTTGAGCAACATGTGCCACAATTTTAAAGCACTTAAGCGGCCCTCCAGTGTGGTTCTACATCACTCAGAAGTTATTCGCGGAACATTCACTGATTACTTAAGTGATCCATGGCATAATTACAGATTATTTGAGTGAGGCGTTGCACAGTTCCAGAGCACTTAAGCGGCTAAGATGCATTTCCAGAGCACTTAAGCGGCTAAGATGCATTTCCAGAGCACTTAAGCGGGGCCCGGAAACATTTCCATAGAACTTAAACAGCCCGGACACATTTCATGAGCATTTGAAGGATCGTGAAACATTTAGAGATTGCTGAAGTGGCTCTGTAAGGGATTTATCATTAGGGAGAATGTTAGTTCAGGTGCCCTAACTAGCGAAAGATTTTTTTTTGTTTTTGGCGAACTGAGTAAGATGCCATTAAGAATATTTCATATTTTCATAAAGGGTGGTTGATCACCATCCAAACCCTCTCCCCCCTTGTTATCAAAAGTTAGCAAATCTGAACCCCTATCGATGATGACATAATACTTTATTGCCCTAAGATTGACTCGAGCCAAAGCAAAATGACAAAAATGTCTTGGTTACAAAAAAATTTTTTTTGGCCAAAATAGGGTCTTAGCAACCACAGATAATTCTTTTCTGCTCTCCTCACAATATATGTTATTTTTTTTGGGGTGTCTACCACATTCCAGTCTGTCAACTCTCTTCAAAAATACACACGTCACATTATGTACGTTTTTAAAGAATGACGCTCTTACTGTGCATTGTCCATCCCTTTTAAAAAGGATTTGTTCAAATTTTAGTGGTCAATGCCAGTTTAATCTTTTTTGACAAATGAAGCACACTTTCATTTCTAGCTCTTTACTTGAGCATTGTAAATATTGTTTGTGCCTCTGCATGCCCTAAAAATACAGAAAAAAACAATGTTATCAGGTAAAAACTATGAATGTTAAACAAGCCTTATAAGTCCCCCCCCCCCTCCCCAAAGGCGTAAGTGACCATAAAGTAGTAAATCGAATTTTTTTCAACCAGGCAGAAGTTTTTAATGACCACTCTACTAGGTGAACCCTCAAACTAAGCAAACGAAAAATTACTAAACCACCAAATGGTCAACATACATCCTACCCCCCCCCCCAAAAAAAAAAAAAACTGAAAAACAATACAATTTCTGCTTTGGCAGAATCATTAGTTGCTATCTACTACATTTGATTCCCTTCTCAATTAAAGTCAATTATACCAATTTCATTGATAGGATTTTGTTAAAAAAAGTAAGAAAAGTAGAACGAGTGCGCAAACAGGGAAAACGTAAACAGGTAAAACAAAAAAATTAGAAGAGTTTCTTGTATACGAGAGCCGAAACCATCATTTATGGGTACAAACATAGTCCAGCCGAATTTCCAATTCCGAGGGAAGCACAGCAAAGGGCTGATCCCCAACCCGGAGACTCTAAATGAGATAATTCTCATTTTTATTTTTTCACACTATAAATTCACTATATGGGGCCTGCGAAAAATGTGAATAGGAAAAAGAATATGTGAGATCCACACACACACATCCTTCGAAAGGGCCCTTCGTTGGTCTAGTGCAGTGTTTAACCTTTTTCAGCTCATGGCCCCCTATGGATCACATTTTCTTGTGGCTCCCCTGTCCTATCCAGGGCCCCCTCTACCCTCATCCAAGAGTGAGATACTTTCTATTTTTTTATTATGAATGAAATTTTAATAAATCAGATCAATTTCTGGAATCCTGGCTAGGCACGGATTCAAATGGTGGATTATCATCTCTCCCAGGAGTCAAATTATATTGCAAAAAATGGTCTGTGTAAAATACAGGACAATCCAACGAACATGCATGATAAATCGTCTCTCTCAACACATCAACCGTTGCTCTGGCGGCCCTCCATACTTAGCTGGAAGTAACAGCTTGCATATGAAAATCATAGTACCAGATCCCATATATAGTGCAGTCCCCCTCCCTTCATTATAGACATGAAGACCCGGGTCATGCCCCACATATACCCAAGGGTTAAGATGCTCCTGGTTGTATGGATGGATCTGATGAATTCTGAAAGTAGTAATATTTTTCATCCATGTTTCACTTTTAAAGCTTTTCTCTTCACTCTATGGCCGAACACATACTGGGGAGTCGACAAAGAGAGCGATTTCAAAAGAGAAAATACATCGATGCTCATCTCGATGTCCCCTCACATACTGACGAGGCGGAGAGAGCGAAAATGACCGCAGGCGTTCTGAAGGGTAAAGAAGAGAAGCCTTTGAGCGGGAAAAGTGACATCTTGCCAACTAGTAACCCTACCAGCCTGTTCATGCCAAATCAATCAGTTTGGCAATATTGGAGGATTCCAATAAACCAGCGGTTCTCAACCAGTGCTCCGTAGAGCCCTTAGGGCCCCGTGTGAACTCCCAGGGGCTCCGTGGCCACTCGAGGAAAAGAAATAAAAAAAAACCAGTAAATTTGAAAAAAATAATTATTAATATTTTTGAATAATAAAAATAGGTCAGAAACTTTGATGAATAAATAAAAAATAGGCGTCCGGGGCGCCGCCATAGAAATTACATACCGGAAAGGGCTACGTGGGTCAAAAAAGGTTGAGAAGCACTGCAATAAACCCATTAATCCTCAAAAGACTACAAGTCCTGATATATGTTTTTAATGACTTCTTGTATCAAACCGTTGTTTCAAATAATATTATTGCATAATGTTATTATATTATAATATTATTGCATAATGTTATTATATTATAATATTATTGCATAATGTTATTATATTATAATATTATTGCATAATGTTGTTATATTATAATATTATTGCATAAAGATTTAAATAATTATACTTCAATCAAGATAGAGAGACAACAGAATTAGTTATACACTGAATAAAAATACATGCCTATAATCCGCAGAAGCTAATTTCGATACTTTCTAAACAAAATATCACCGTTAATGAGATGAAGTGAGAAGTTATCCACACACCTCGATACGCAACTGTAATTTTTTTATGGCCACCGTATCGTTATGAAAATGATTGTTATTAGCGATAAATGTATACGTGGTCGTTAATCACAAATTATCAGAGTGGATCCATTATTTATGACATCCCAGAATTATAGATTCCTCCTATATGCAGAGCCGTCTTAAGAGCATCATGGGCCACCGGGCCAAATGATTTTTCTGAGGCCCTACCTACCAGGCAAATTCTCTAAAATCTCAACCACATCTCTCTTTTGTGAAGCCTTTTTTATCTTGAGGTCTCCCGGGCCTCACAAAAATGAGATCTGGTTGAAATTTTAAAGAATTTGCCTGGTAGGGCCTCAGAAAAATCACTTGGCCCGGGGGCCCATGATGCTCTTAAGACGGCTCTGCTCCCTGGTCGTGCCCTGGTGGACCCATGCCTTAAGATGGCACTGCTTTTGGCAGTGTTCTATACATAACCAATTTCAATGAACGCGCGGATGATGCAATAAACTGGTTTTGATTTTGTAAGAAATATAGAGATATGTATTGTGTGTGAGATGTTCATTATTTGTATCAGAAAAAATCTCGTGTCTCTTTCATAACACACGACATTCCAATTCAAATCCACGGAAATAACAGATATTCAGTACAATAAAATAAAAGAGAAAAAAAACAGAAACCGTGTTTCGACAATGTTAGTAAGCGATGAGCAATCATCACTGTGTTTATCCGTTTTCCTAAAAAACGGGTTCTCAATCTCAAACATTTTCCACCCGCACCGCCCATTTCTCTTATGTAGAGCCATTGGCGTACGCAAAGGGGGGATTTGGGGTTCTAACACTCCCCCCCCCTTAAGCCAAGATTATAGTGTTATTTTGCCGGAAAAAACGTAAACCCCCCCCCCAGAAGGAAAAACAAATCTGAACCCCCCCCCCCCGAGAAAATTCTGCGTACGTCTATGTGAAGAGCAGTTGTAAGAAAAGCATTTCTTTGAAAAACCTTTGTCAAGACCACTGCGAAGCTGCACCCCTGACAAAGGTTGGCGCGCACAGTTTGAGAACCCCTGCTAATCCATCAACGTGTTGACAAATACAGGGCCGTCATTCGAGGGGGGGGGGCTTTTGAAAATACACTAAAAATGGTATATATACATACAAATATATATATATACTAGGGGGCTCTGCCCCCCCCCTTTTCTCATCACAACATATCTTGTTTATTTCGTTCCACTTCATCAGCGTACTATGGAAAGGGACATGTGAAAGCACCAGCTTACTGAAGAAGCGAATTTTATAATAAGAAAACAACAAAAAACAAATGTGATTCATCAAGTACCCCCAGAAAACTTGCCCATGGGGGGTCCCCAGACTCCAATTCGCTGAATTTTAGTGGGGCCCAGACTGGATTTATCTCGGGCTACCGATGTGTTGCAAATTTTACATTGTTAAACAACAAAAATCAATGAGATTCATCAAGGGACACCGAAAATGAAACCTGTCAACATTTCCATGGGGCCCCGACCTGGGGACTTGTCGGACATCTCCCCGGTGAGGGGCCACGAAAATTTTAAATTTTTATCAATTTTAGAACGAATGAAATCCAGGGCCCCCATTCAGCAGCAGGGACCCAATACTCAGATTTTTAGTGGGGGACGCAGACTGAATTCTGGATTTATCTCGGGCTTCCGCTGTTGCAAATTGTACAATGTTAAACAACAGAAAAGAATGAGATTCATCCAGGGCCCCCAAAGGAGAACCTGCAAACATGCGGCCCCCGACTTGGAAGCTTGTCGGTCATCCCTGGTGCGATCGTCATGAAAATTTCCATTTGTATTCATTTTATCAACGAATAAAATCCAGGGTCCCCAACCAATTACCTGGGACACCAATTCGCATACTTTTAGTGAGGCCCCCCCAGATTGGCTTTATCTTGTGCTTTCGTTGTTGCAAATTCTGAAACGTTAAATAACAGAAAAGAATGACATTCATCCAGGGCCCCCAAAATGAAACGGTCCCCTCGGAGCTTGTCATACATCCCCCCTGTGAGTGCCACGGCAAATGTTCATTTGTATTCATTTTACCAATGAATAAATTCCGGGCCCCCCTTCCTCAATTACCCGTGACCGAATTCGCAAATTTTATGGGTTCCCCAGACTGGATATAGCTTGAGCTTCCGCTATCGCAAATTTTTCAATGTTAAAGCAGCAAGAAAACAACGAGATCCATCAAGGGCCCTGGAAATCAAACCTTTTAACTTCCCCATTAAGGTATATGTGCAATCCCCCCGGGTACCCCGACCCTGTGTGTCGGGAGCACTGGTGTTATATGTATAGGATACATATACATACCTCTCAGCATGACCCCCCTTCCCCCACAAGGGCAGGGCTGACAGGGGCCGGAACGATTCTTATCACTTTTTGATTTTTCACACTATAAATTAACCACAGAGGGCCCCCGAAAAGCTGGTTTGGGGGCTCGCCATCTATTCCAGTCTAGGGGCCCTGCTGTAGGATGTGGGAGCCTCTCAGTACATGCACGTAACTTGGTCCCGATGGGTTAAATGGGTCCCGAATATGCTAGAGTTAAATGAATACTTGACCTAAAATCGTAAACGAATTTCCATCACTCAAAAAACGTCACTCACTTCCGTAACATAAAATCGTCACTAATTTCGGTTGCTTAGAAACAGGCCCTTTTCAAGTTTGTGATTTTATATTATAGAGTAGATATACATAAATTGAGTTCATGTTCTTTGCCTGCCCCCTTCCCTGGAAAATGTTGAAATGACGTTCCTGGAGAAATCTCTACAAATTTTCATTGAAATTCTAAGAACATGTTCAGTATTGAGTAGAAAATTAGTGTCGACCAGCAAGTCTCAACCTTTTTTCTGAGTCACGGAGCCCTTTTTAGTATATAATTTCTACGACGGAGCCCCGTACGCCACGTTTTTTTTTTTTTTTGTCATAAAATTTACTGATTCACTTTACTTTAATTGAGTGAACGTGGAGCCCCCTCAACCAGTGCACGTGGAGCACTGGTTGAGAACCACCGGTATAGACAGTACATAGATAAAGTTTTCTTTCTAAAAGATTTTTGATGTGTTTGTGGGGAAGTCAGGATTTTTCCGCCCCAGCGACTGCATAATGATTTATAGTGGTATATAACTTATGATTTTATAGTGGTTTTCCGGTTTCCGACAGAAATTTGCCACCCTTTACATTTTGCAGCCCAGAGCAAAGGCGTGGGCATGAAAAAACATTGAGAGGGCTTAAAGTTGCCAGTCGTCCCGTGACGAGCCTCGAGCCCATATGTAGAAGGATGCAGTGCCCCGCTTTATTTATTCATTAATTGGGGAAGGGGGTTCTCAGCCCCCCAACACAAAATTTATTGGGGGAGGGGTTGAAATAGCCCCCCCCCCTTCCGCCATGTTTTGGTGCCTACGTCCCATGGCAGTACGGCAGTACGTTTCTTATTAAAAGCTATTCAGAGACAATTGAAAAGATGAAATTTGCACCCCTCCTGATACTAAGCCCAGGAAACCAGACCAACCCCCCCCCCCCCTAGTTGCAGCACTGTCCGTTCATCAGAAGGAAGAAATTTTGAAAAATATTCACGTCTAAAAAAATGACGGGGGGGGGGGGGGGGGGGGAATTAATCCGTAAAATGCTATCACAACAATCGTCAAACTTTTATATTAGGATAGACTGGGTTAAGCACAAAAAAATGGGAATCGAAAAGAAGAGAGAGCGCCAAAAGTGAAAAAAAATCCGAAGCACTCCCTCGAAACGAAATGGGTGTGATGATGATGATCCCCCCTCAGAAGTTCTCTTTTTTTCCCAAGAGAGTGAGGAGAAAAAAAAAGGGGAGAAAACTGACCAATCCCCAAATAGCGTCTGATTTTACCTCGCGATGAAAACAAACCGGCTTGAAAGAATCGCGTACCTCTTGAGCTGCCTCTTTCTCCTCCTCGTCTCGCTGCCCGAGTATGTGAGGCGCAGAACAAAACAGTACATTTGTTTTCGCCGCTATTTCGTACCTCTCCGCTCACATCCCCAGTATGTGTTCGGCCTATGACTCTCCTCACCACCTGTCGTGGATCACTTTCCTTCAGATTTTCTCCCGTGGTCCCCTAGAATATCCCAGGACCGCAAGGGGGCCATCAGGTTGAGAACCACTGGTCTAGTGCAGTGTCCCTTAACTGCCGGGTGCACTCATTTATTTCCCATTAATTTTGTGTATGCCCAGGCCATCCAATCAAGAAAAAGAAAGCAACTGTGTCGTGGGATTCCAAAGGTTGAGAAACACTTGTCTAGTGGCCCACATTTTGCAGTAGGGCCCCCCCTAAGCTGAGATCTTTGGTAGGCTCAGACCAAATATTTTTTACAGGCCCCATTGTTATTTGATCTATTGTCATGCTTAGGTGTCCGTCTAGATCAGGCATCTTCAATCCGTTGCTCTCGAGTACCATGGGGCTCCCTTAAGCACCCAGAGTGCAAATTGCATTCTATTAAAATCATCCGGATTTCATGCATTCGTATGTCAAACATGACGTAAGTGTGCTCTTCTTTTGATGATGGGTATAGACAGTGCTTGTGACTGGAGAAAAAGGTTAAAGACATCTTATCTAGATCGCAAACTTGTTACCGCATTCCAATCAGGGCTGTCTTAA
Source organism: Pholcus phalangioides (assembly GCF_987345545.1). Classification (NCBI taxonomy): domain Eukaryota; kingdom Metazoa; phylum Arthropoda; class Arachnida; order Araneae; family Pholcidae; genus Pholcus; species Pholcus phalangioides. The sequence continues at coordinate 24,574,033 of NW_028301596.1, read as the reverse complement.
GAGTATCATGGGGCCCCACACCAAGTGGTTTTTTGGAGGCCCTACATGGTAAATCCTAGAAAATTTCAACTGGATCTCATTTTTGTGAGGCCCGGGTGGGCCCATGCATTAAAACTGCACTGATTCCAATGGTTCTCTTTTGTCAGCTGTCTCCCTTGAATAATTCATGATTCATTGGCGGCTTCCCAAGAAGAGTTCTGCAGTTTTCTTCACCATATAAAAGAACCACTTTATGGAAATGATAGCCAGTCAAGGCAATCAGCATGGCACAATTTCATAATTCATGGAATTATCACAAAAATGAAGTCATTTAAACCAATAACTACAACTTGAGCAAGAAATGTTAAATATGTCGTCCAGTGTGTTCTGGCTGTGAGGTAGAAGTGCAAAAATGCTTGTTTAACAACAGATCGGAGTAGGCTAAGGTAATAATGTGGATGTGCTTTCAATTCACTGATGTTTTCAATCCGACCACTGCACATAACATTTTGGGATATCCCTAAAGCCAAAAGTTGCAAGGGTCATTAGTAGCATTCACCTGTAAAGTGAACATGGCAGCTAGGTGTGGTGTCATGTTGTTACTGACAAAATGGTTCTTCAGCATTTGCTTCGCTGGTGTTCCAATGTGCAACTTGATAAAAGTTGTGTTATCCACCGGGGTTGGACAAATAAAAAAAAACAAAATTTAGGCACCAGCCAAATTTGTTAGGAGGGAAGAATGTTTTCCAGTCAAGATAAACAGTGATGAATAATGTTAATTTTTTTAAAACTTTTCACAGACTTTTTATGACCCATTCCCATGGAAGTTGGATTCCCATGAAGTTGGAAGATACATTATTACAAAATCAAAAATAATTGTGTCATACTTACATTTCATTTTAGCAATGATGCATATAAAATTTTAGGAGCCAAAATAATTTTCTAGCCGCCATTGTGACCTGGCGCCTGGGATTTGTCCAGCCTTGCTACACTGATGCTGTTGAAATGCCAAAATAATATGGTCTCAAAAAAAATAGATTATACTGCTGGCCAAGTACAGCATCATCTACTTGAAACTGTACAAGTTTTTTTCTTTTGCCAAAAAAAAATCCCATTGCTTCAGGAGTATCCATGCAAATTTTCAAGTCATTCTGACCAGTGGTTCGTATTGTATGGTGTTTTGGAATCAGGACTTTAATTATAATCGCTCTATATATATAACTGATTATTTTTCATAAATGGGTCATTCCCAGAAAAAGTGTACATTCCACATTTTTGAAATGAAAAATTCAAAGATGAATTCTCAAAACAAAATTGATCTCAAATTATAGACATTGACAAAGTTATATATTTTATATTTTTCACTTTTATTTTGCAGCAATATTTAATTTTTTTTGGATTTTATGACTGAAAATCATGGATTTTGTCTACTCTGTTACGAAAACAAATATTGCTCTATAAAAAAAATTATTTCTGCTGTTTTAATCTCTTAAACTAATGAAATTAGTTTATTTCTTACACATATGCTTAAAAAAAAAAAAGAGTTTAAAAATTTTGATTTTTTTTCCTGTCATTTTGATGGTTTATGATTTTTTCAATATAACATTGAAAATATGAAACATTTTTTACATGTATTTACCTACTTAAAATGAAAACTTGTTATTTCTGACACACAATGGTTATTAATAATTTAACATCTTATATAGCTTGAATTGTTAAATTCTTCTGCCTGTGAAATGCAAAATTGCTTCCTGTAACAGAGTGGACAGAAAGCTGTATATTATATCATAAGGATGATTTTTCTTTTATTTCAAAGTTTTTTTGTGGAAATTGAATAGCAATTTGGTATTGGTATAGATCTCACATTAGTGATCCAAAGTGGAATGGGGAGGATGAGTAGAGCCTGGAAACAAAAATAATATAGGAAGATAATGGTTCTGTTCTATAAAAAAGCCAATATATTATCATATAACAACCTTTACTTATACTAAAATGCCTCTTACGACTCATCTCCCTGGATCTGTGCCTGGCAGTGAATTTAACTATGCAGGGGGGAAAAATGAAAATTTGATTTTTCAGGGCGATTTAATTTTCATTCACCAATTACCAAAAGCAAAATTTGGTGACATTTCTGTGGCCTTTTCTCATTCGCAGGGCTCCCACTCCAAAAATTAGAAAAAGTAGGATGGGGGAAGGGTACTCCTCTTAGAAAAAATAATCATGACTTAGTAAAAACAAATCCTTAGAATTTTTTTTAAATTTTAAAATTAATTTTTTTTTCATAGCATCATTTCCAGGAGTGGAAAATGGAAAAATGATTTTTGTAGCAACTGAAATTGTATTTTTGTAGCAGAAATTTTGTAGCACATTGTTTCGTAAAAAAATATGATTCAAGGTGTATATAAAAAATACTGCTAGCCTTTCACATTTCCATTTTAAGAAGAGAAAAAGTAATAAAATTTGAAAATCTATTTTAAAAAAGTACCTTGAAGGTTGACAAATTTTTTCAAGCCAAGCATATTTTTTTCTTGAAAACGTTTTTACCCTCCTTAAAATTTATCCTTAATTCCAGCCATGGACTTTAGGATAAATTTTAAGGAGGGTTGCAAGAAAGGAAAAAAAGTTATATATTTCCATTTAAAAGGACATAAAAAAAATAAGAGCAACACTAAACTTTAAGCAACAAAACAGCATAAAGAAAACAATCTTATTGCCTTTCATATAAAAGAAACCAAGTATAATTCAGAGTTAACTTTTATTTCTGTCCTGGGCTTTAGGATGGTATTAACCATTAACAAGACTAAAATTATAGTAAACAACAATAGCATAGCACGACAAAACAAGGGACAATATATATGTACAAAATCACATGGAGCAAATTATTACATGGCGAGATACACCACATGAGTAGAGGGGCAAAAAAACATACCATATATACTCGTGTGTAAGCCGACACCCCCCCCCCCGACATCAGGACCACAAAAACCGCAATAAATTGAAAGCTCTTGTATAAGCCGACACCCCCCCCCCCCCACATCAGGACCACAAAAACCACAATAAATTGAAAGCTCTTGTATAAGCCGATCCCCAAAAAATCTGTGCATTTAAGAGAAAAAAATTCTTATCTTTTCATGCAAAATGAATAACAGAAAATTTACAATAGAAAATAGTTCAAACTTTCAATCTGTTTCTTCTAAGTCTCCAAGCTCATGGTAATCCATCAGATCATCATAGGGAATGTGGCATCTTCGTTTTTATCCTCATCTGGGTTGTCATCGCCATTGTCACTTTCAAAGAGGATATCATCTTCAGCTCCATCCATCGCATTGCTGATGCAACGCTTTTGAAGGATCGGATGATAATTTCGGTGGAAACAGAATTCTATGCCTCATGTACCCATTTGCACACTAGACCAATGTCAGTTTTCTTCAAGACACCACTTTTCGTAGTTTCTTTATCAGAACTCATCCATTCAATCCACAAATTCCTCAAATAGTCTTTGAGAGGCTTGTTGATGCTCACATTTTAAGGCTGTACAATCAACGTTAGCCACCACCAAGCAATGAAGCAATGATGTTTTCGATTTCTTTGCCTCGGCTTTGACATCAGTTCTGTGAGGTTTGAACACATCCCATACCAACAATGCCGGTTTCTCGAACACGACTACAAAAATTACTACTGATTGCAGGGGTCAATATTTTCTCATTACAAACTGACCAGAGTATAAGCCAACCCCCCCCCCCCCTTATGGAATAAATTTTTTCCATAAAAAAAAACTTGGCTTATACTTGAAGTATATATGGTATATACATACAATAAAGAATAAAAATTACTTTATGAGAGGCAAGCACAATAAAAATTATACCAGGGATGGGATTGCTGTTGACTCTTTTCGGAGCAGTTTTGGAGCAGTAAATTTAGTTTTTCGGAGCAGCAATCTGTGAATTCTGAGCAGTGAGAATTATTACCTTTGTGAAAAATGAAAATTTTTTGAACCGAGATAATCAGATTATTAAATTTTGAACATTTTAACCAGTTATAGGGTTCCGGCGTCAAAAACCAGTTTTATATGTTTGATAAAACTTGCATCCACTTGTCATAAAAATTAATTAAATTAAATCCATCAAAATTAGTCATAATCCAAGCTGGGCGTAAAAAGAAAAAGTAGAAGTTTACAGATCAAACAAATAAGCATACATAAAAACAACCATGACATTTTGTTGCGACTCTGTTTTCCTCCAATTTCTCAAGAACACTACACATTTTTTCCTTCTGTGTTTTCAGATGAACCATTTTTCCACTTTGGATGTCTACAAAGTTTTTATCTTTATCTCCACTTCTATCATTTTCTCTGCAGTGTTCAGCATAACTTTTGATGATGACAACTGAATTTCCAACTCTCTTTCGTCTGCTTTTAGTCTTTGATTCTCATCTGATCGTGAACTTTCTTATCAAGTTTTTTGGTGCTGAAGTCTGTCTTGGTACTTCTGATGCGAGCCGTGAACAGCTATCAGAAGATTGGCATCGACATCAATATCTTTAGCATTTTGAGAATGCTATACATAAGATTTTATTTGCCTAATGCCATTGATACTTTCAATCGAAAGATTTGATCTATGTTGCAGGAAATGTTTGTTCACACTAAAGCCTCTCTCGTAGTCTGCATTTTCAAGTGGGCAAGACAGGCTTTGACAAGCACAAGCAAAATTTTGAACTTTGTACTTCCATCCAAGTTTTTCAGATCAAATATAGATCCCCAATACTTATCTAACCTTTGATAACTCACCTGTATATCTTCACACTGCAGAGAAATCCATTCATCCAAGAGAACAAGGGTATCTGAAGGACAAACAACTTGCGGTAGCTTTGAAACAATGTACTTAATACATGATAAGGAAGAGTTTTACAGTCGAAAAACGGCAAACACTTCATTTTTTCCAGCATGGTGTTCCCAAAAGGTAAAACTTTGAGCAAGTGCTTAACGACCTAGCACCTAATAGAAATTTTTTCTGGAGAACCACCCCCAGCTCAGCAAGATCGGATTCTATTTCAGCACCAACAACCACATTTTTCCTCCAGTTCTCACTGCTTTCTATAGCTACATTCTGGAGCTCAGCAATTCTAACATTCTGAATATGTTCAGATTTCAGGAAACGCCCCATAATTTTTCTAACAAGAGCTCCTAGCTTGTCATACAAAATGTGTATTGGGGGGGATCCTCTTTTTGAAATAATGTCAGAAAGCCATTGAAAAGTTCCGATGCTTCTTTCAGAAACAAAGCTTTCACCAAAACACTTTTATCTGAAAGGACTTCCTGGATTTGATGCAGTTGAGATGAGTCTGATCTGGACTCCTTACTTCTGAATCAATGCTGAATCCTCTCTTTCATTAATTTTGGAATTATTTTCTTTATTACTTCTTACACTAATGCTGAATTTATTTCTTTTATTAATTATTATTTATTTCATTAATGCAGAAATTATTTCTTTTATTAATGCTGGAATTACCTCTTTCATTAATTATGGAATTATCTTTAATGCTGGAATTATAACTTTCATTTATTTTGGAACTTAAATTATCTTTCATTAAAACTAGATAATTTTTCTTTCATTAATTCTGGAATTATCATTCATTAATGCTGGTTTTCCTATAAGTTACAGTAGCAACGCAGAGGTTGACGTCACAACATGACTCAAATGAGCATCAAAAGCGAAAGTTGAAGAGGGAAATTTCAGAAAACCCCCATTGGTGCAGAAGTGACAAATTTTCTTCGAAAATCAACATTATGGCACAGTATGCAGCAGGAAATTGCTAATGGCGCAGCAATCCCATCCCTGAATTATACTGAAACAAACCATTTAGGTGTTAGAATGTAACACTGCTAAAAAAAGAAGCAAGTTGCTAAAGAAATTTTAATGGTCTAAGGGTATATTTGAGCTGCCAATTTTGTTTTGAAACTATGTTGGTTTTGCCAAATTGGCTATAGTTTTTGAAATAATACATACTCTTAACATTTCAATGTAGTCTGCATCCACTAACTTTTACTTTTTCATTTATTTTCCTATTTCATTCACTATATTATATTTATGTCATCAGATATCTGTGGTCTACAATATTCATCTTTTATTTATTATTTATTTACATTTCGCGAAGTTTCAGTGTGATTTGTATGCTGCTTATGTATTACTAAAATTTAATTTTCATTCTATTTCGAAAACTAGAGCCAATCTGATAAAAACCAATGCCAGGTTTGGAATTAGCATCTTAAAGTCACTGCAATATCTTCGCCAATGAAATCAGTGTTGAGCAGTAACTTCAGAAATACCATAACAAAATTAAAGAATAAAAACCATATAATGGGGAGGGGGGAGGAGGGTTCAGAAGCCAATAAGTGTATGTCCAGTGTATTTTTATAAAACAATAGGCTTATTGGTTGCATTTTTTCAAGTTTTGTAACAGATCTTTCATGAAACTTGAAAATGAGGTAAAAGAACATCCGCTAAATAGGAAGGATCTTTATCTTTAATAAGATAAATCATTTATAACAAATAGATAGCAGCTTGAATTCTTTGCAACTGAAAATGTTACTAATGAAGAGTTTTTTACAATATGGAAATCATTTTCAGAAAAAATTGACTTACACTGATTAGCTTCTGAGCCCTCCATATGTTGGTAGCTTTTTAAGAAAATAGAACTAGGCAATGATTAATTTCAAAAATTGGCAAAAGATAGAAGAGACTGTTATTAAATCCTTTTGCTTGCTTTTTGGCATCCTTTACAAGAGCAAGTTGTGCTTTTTTATTCTTTCTTCCAACATGTTTGGAAGGTCTCTTCCAACATTCTCTTCTTTCGGAATGTTTGCTCTCGCTCCTTTCAATAGAAAACATGGCCATTTTCTATTTCTGAAAAATCTTTATTCTCAAGTTGTGTCTTCATCACTGCTTCAGCATGGTTTAAGATGATTCCATCTTCTTGGTTAACAATTCACTCTCTTTTCCTCAAAGATTAAGTCTGGGTACATCTGTCTTCACCCTCAATTTTTCGCTTTTGAGCTGCTTCATTCATTTTGATTCGTTCTCTGTACTTCATTCATTTTGATTCGTTCTCTTTACTTCATTCATTTTTATTCGTTCTCTGTACTTCATTCATTTTGATTCGTTCTCTGTACTTCATTCATTTTGATTTGTTCTCTGTACTTCATTCCTGCAGATTTCATAAGTTTCTTGTTTATCTTCAAGTTTTCAATGCCATTTATTCTCTTGATGTGGCATTTAACTTTGTGTAATCCATTGATACTTTCAATGTTAAGAGAAAAACAATTTTCCAACAAGTGTTTATTGACACTAAAGCCCTGTTTGCATTCCGCATTGCCATGAGCTAGTGAAAGTAGGGATTTGACAAGCCTACTTAGGTTATTAGATTTGGGGTTGTCCGATGTATCTCATATTAAAAATTTCGCCCCAGTATTGATCTAATCTCATGTTTTGTGCATGATCAATATTATCCAATTGCACGGTGTGCAGCAAAAAAACAGATTCATCAGAAAGAGATGATACTTCATTTGGATTGATTACGTTTGGCAATGCAGCAAGCAAGCATCCTAATGAAATTTTTAGACTCTCCTTCCAATCTGAATAGAGGATGCAGGCATTTTAAGTTCTCCAAAAATTTGAGAAGGGCAAGGAATGGAGCAAGCTTTTTGTACAAACTATGTAAAATGATCTTGCTATTTTTTAAAATCTAGTGGCTTGTTCTGGGCAATTTTTCAAAAGTTCTTAAAGTATTAGTCCGATTTCTGGATTTTCAGCCACAGATCACCTTTATTCAAATCCACATATTTCAGCTGTGAACCACTTTTTTCAGCATATGCTTCCAATCTCAAAAATCTTCCCATGATTTTCTTGATGATAGAAACAAATTTGTCATACAAGATGTGAATGAGAGGTTCTTCTCTTTGGAAAAAAAGGAAGAAAGCAGTGAAGAGCTCTCCAACATTATTTATAAAAAGTGCTTTAGCAAGAAGAGTTTTACCTGATTTTTATTCTTTTTTATTCGTTTTTTATTCTTTTCTGCCTTTGGCCTTCTTTTCTAATTGACACATTTTTTCCGTAAAATGCTTTTATTGCATGATATTGTTTGATGAATCTTTCAATTGATTTGTGCCTTATACAAAACAGGTACTGTACTCCGCTAAAAAATTTATATCTGATAATAATTTCAGTTTTGTTGGACTCGTAATGGTAAAGTATATTTGAGGAAATTGGAGGACACCGGGGTGTACAAGATCAATCATATCGATGATTTAAATCACATCATTTAGTATGTACAAACTCTCACTTGATAAAATGTGCGCTCTGGAGTCTTTCCGATTTCATACATGCTTTTTCAATACATTCAATTTCGATTTACCGCCTCAAAAACTGTACACAAAAACATATAATCTTGTGCTTAAATTTCATCTAAATATTATAGTATCCAGTTTCATGGTCGTTAAATTTACAATCAAAAACATAAGCTTGCGCTACATGTTTCTGCATATTAATCTTACTATTCTAAACTTGGGAATCAAAACCCATGTTTCCTCCAGGGTGCTGCTATTCATTACTTTTTATGAATCTGTTTTTCTTTGAAAATGTGCTCGAATCTACAATTCACTAATCTCGTGCACCCTGGAGGAATTCAAAAACTTTTTGCTTACTCATAATGGGTATGATCATGATAAATTTTGTGTCATTAATATTGTGCACTTTAACATACGTAGCTTAAGAGCTAAGTTTGATCGACTTATGGTGTTCTTGAATGAATTTATCAATTATATTGACGTACTTGTTCTTTCTGAGGTTTGGGTTTTTGAGGACGAGGTTGATTACTATAGATTACCAAATTATAATTTATTTACAAGATGCAGAGAATATAACAGTTCGGGTGGTATCTTTGTCTATACAAAAAAATCTCTTCAATTTGCTGAACTCGGTTCCATCTTCATGCAAACACGTGAATTAATAGTTATTCAAGAACCCACACTAAAATTTATCATCCTGAACTTATATAGATCACATTCATTCCCAGCAATACAATGTGTTGATGAACTTGATGCAATTATAAAAAAATATTAATTGCAGAGATGTATTATTAATTGGCGATATAAACATAGACATTCTTAACACAAGTACTGGTATTCAATTCAATTACCAGGATATGTTATCCGGTCATGGATTCACCCCTTTAATACTAAAAATTACAAGGCCACACTCTAACTCTTGCATTGATCACATCTTCATTCGTAACTCAATTAAAATAAAGGAAATTTCTTCAACTATTTTAACTACAGACCTAACAGATCATTATCCAATTTCATGTAATCTGAAATTTTTATCGACTAATCCCAGTACTGATAATACTGACAAGAAACACTTAAAAAAACTGATTTGAATGGTATTTCAGATTATCTACAACATTATAATTTTGTTTTTACAAGTGAAGGTCCAGGATTTGTTTTTGATGAAATGATCTTTAAACTTGAAACCATAGAGAACTAATAGAAACACAGAATCTGCTCTTTTAAACTTTCCTGAATATGTCTACAGGAATATTGATCAATCCAGAAATACAATAGGCATTTCTCTTGACATAAGAAAAACATTTTACAATGTAAATCAAAATATTGCAATCAAAACTGTATTCCTATGGAATAAGGGGCAATACTTTCGATTTTCTCAAATCTTATCTTACTAACAGAACTCAAAAAGTCAAATGCAATAATTATTCAAGTAATGCCATGGAGATAAACAGAGGAGTCCCACAAGGATCTAATTTAAGACCATTATTATTTATAATTTTTATCAATGATCTCTGTAATTTGAATATCAAAGGCAAAATCATCACATTTGCTGATGATACAGTAATACTTTATTCAGAAGATGACCTCCCAACACTTATCAACAATATAAATACTGACCTAATAATAGTTTGCAATTGGTTCATTGCTAATGATTTCCTAATTAATGTCTCCAAAAGTAAATTTATCAACTTTTCATTACAAAATATACCACCTATTGCCTATGACATAATTTTGCATGAACCAATTTGTACTATCAATAATTCATGTAACTGTCAATGTCTACAGCAAATATCAACTATAAAATACCTTGGTATTTATATTGATCAAAATTTAAAATGCCTCTCGCATTGTAATTATTTAAAAGCAAAACTCTGTTTCATTATTTGTACAATCTGAAACCATATGTAAACCAATCTTTTTTGTTGACGTATTATCATTCAATGTTCCAATCACATTTACTTTATGGTCTGCCACTCTGGGGAAGTGATTATCTTACCACTATTGCTCCCTTAATTTCCTTACAAAAAAAAGCTATTAGAATTTTGTGATGGGAAATTACATCACTCCTTCAAATGAACGTTTTCTACACCTAAATATCCTACCCTTAAGGCATTTATATTTTTTTAGATCTATACTTATAATCAAGAAAAAACAGTTCGCTTTACATTTGAATTCGTCACGAACATCCAATAGGCATAATTTCATACAGTCTCTGCCTTTAGATCATAAAAATATTCTCAAAAAACATTTTAGCTTCCTCATTCCTAAATTTCATAATAGCCTTTCAAATGAACTTTTACAGCCATCCACATTTTCCATTTTCAAAAAACTTCTTAAACGATACTTATTTCAAATATTGAAAACTACTTTTGATTTCGTCCTCAAATTCACACTCCCTTTTTTGCAACAGAATGACTTCCAGCTCCAACTGGTTAATTTCTCATTTAAAATTCCTTTTTGTTGTCAGCTCTGCTGTACTATTTCAAATCATATTATATAAACTTATGTTGATATACTTATCGAGTTTTTTTATATAAGTTTGGTTGATCCATGAAATGATTTCGTTTATATATTTACACTTTATTTACAACGGATAATATTTACATAATACAAACGGGAATGCTGGCAGAGAAAAATGTGGCTCGTGCACGGCGGGACACAGACACGTGCATCGGTGAGTAGGATAACATCAACAAACAAGCAGAGTCAGACGCCTTTGAATCCCGATTTTCTGTTGCGTTGCCACGAGTAGAAAATAGAATAATCATTATACAAGCTGCGAAGATACGCCAGTGCACATCGTGCGGGCAGCACTACAGTACCCCCCTCGCAGTCCGAGGAAAAAAGAGAAAAAAAATTATATTTTAAAAGTCACGTGCTTCAATGAACGTAAACGGTTTTCCCAAATATTTTTGCTTGTCTTTTTGTCTTTTTCAGGATGCTTTTCGGAACGATAGAAGTTTTTGGCAAGGATGCATGTCTTTTTGTTGGTTGGCTGAGGCACACTACGTGCCATGTCTTCTCACCACGTTTCAGCACTTCGTACAGTCCGTTGTAAGTGGGAACGAGTGCTTGTTTCACTGTGTCTGACCGCAGGAAGACGTGGGTGGTGTTCTTCAGTTCCGAATGTACGTAGAGTCTCTTTTCACCATGTGCCGTTGCAGGAGTTCGTTGTAGCGCTGCATCTGGTCTCTTAGAATGGAGACAAATTCTGTGGGACACGGTATGTTGTTGCTACTGTTGGTGATCAAATCGCCAGGCAATCGGAGCTCTGTGCCGTATACGAGTTGCGCTTAGAGCATATGTATGAATGCTGTGCATGACTGCCTCCTAGCTCAGCTAATAGCTCTTACCACGTTAGCCCCCAGTATGAAAGCCTGGTTATCCATCCCATTATTGGACATAATGTAAGATGCACACATAAAGGATGTACATACATGTTTAAATTAGATATTTTGAGGTTATGGAAATAGGAAATTCAATTTCCCCCATTTTGCCCAAAAAACACGGGTTTTCTTACAACCTTGATTTGTGGCAAGAAGTTCTTGGTTTTAAACAAGTAATACCATCGGAGTGCTCATATACAATGAATCCCACTTAAAGCATTTTTCAAAAACTCGTCATAAAAAACATTGTAGGCGAGAAAATGCTCTAAACGGGAAATTTCAAGTGTTAGTAAAAGGTAGAATTACGAAGTGGGAACGTTAAACGAAATACACTTTATTTTTGTGAATCCCAGTACTTGATTCCTTTACTACTATTATTTACATTAGTTGAGCAAAAACAACAATAAAAAATTCCAAAAATAATCAAACCTATCAAATTGTAACATCTTTGCTAAGGATGATGCAACACTTTAAAAGTATGTCAGAAATGCATGTCTGTTCAATGACTTGAGTCATGTAAGCAGGTGGACCACGGCAATTACCGTTAGTCATTTATAAATATTATTAAATTAATTAAAACACAATTTCCACTCAACATATTGTGTTCGATTACGATCTCAACTATCAATGTGTTCCTGAAGTAATTAAAAAATAAGTGTAATAAAATGAGTTCTTCCTGAACAATTTTTTCCCCCTTCAAGATTTATGTTAGTAAGTCTATGTTAGTAAGTTGTATGTTAGTAACATTTAGAAGTTGGGGAGCGACTGCATAAACTTTTTTGGAAGGGCCACAAAATTCCTGAGTCCGGCATTCAACAAAATCAGCTATGCTGGACTTGTATCAGTGGTTTCCAAACTGAGTAGCGACCACCTAGGGGGTGTGGGTCAATAAAATAAAGGGTCTTAATGAAAGTGAATACAAAATTTTTTTTTCAACCAGGCAGAAGTTTTTAATGACTACTCTACTTGCAGAACCAAAACTAAGCAAATGAAAAATTACTATATATATATATATATATAGAGAGAGAGAGAGAGAGAGAAATGGTCCCCCTCCCCCCAAATAAACTTAAAAACAGTACAATTTTTGCTTTGGCAGAATCATTAATTGCAATCTCCACATTTGTATTATTTGGCATTATGTCCATGATTCCCTTCTCAATTAAAACAATTATACAAATTTTGTTGATAGGTCTTTTGTATTAATAGAGTGATTAAAATAGGACAAAACTAGAAAATAGGACAAAACCGAGAAAGTTTTACAAAACCTACCATTTTACCAAAAAGTAGGAAGTGTGGGAGCCCTGCAATAATCTCTCCTGATTCAAAATACTATTTTAATGCATTTGTGTTTGTCAAAACTTTCTTTTTTCTGTTGACTCTCCACAATCAATATTTCTCCAGCATTCTTTTGCACTTTAACTGGATTCATTCATGAGGTATTCATTTGCTCTTAGGTGTTTCATAGAATTGAGAATATTGGAAATTCCATTTCTTTCAAACTGTTGTGACAAAACAAGAACTATACTTATTTATAAATTGATCCAATAATCCATATTCATCCACAAAATTATCTATGGCTTTCTTAATACAAGCAGTCAATTTTTTTTCTCTTTTGAATATTTTCAATTAATTTTCAGTTGTAGCCACATGCTGTTTGGAATGCAATTTATTTAACGAAAACACAAATTACATCGGAGAGATAACAGCACCTACAATACAAATGACACTGCGTGGATACCATGACAACAACTTCCACTTTGAACTCTCGAACACTACTTCCACGAGAGCGGATCTCGGGCGTGCCACCTACATTCACGGATACAGCAGGTCTTGACCCTCACAGACTCCCCCTCTCTGATTTCATGCAACCATCTCGGTATGAAACCAGGAAGAGCCTTCAAACATAAACAATGTGGTGCATAATGCAATCATAAAAATACATTACATATAAACAATCAAATATCTGACGAACACATTTTAATAATGGAGGGCAAAAAAATTCACATATATTGAAAAAAAATCTACATATAGTTCATTCTTTATCAGAATGATGACTTGTGGATAGATCAATCTGACTTTCACGGGGACGGCCCTCTTCAATGCATAGCCATCACCGGTGTCTATGCAATGTTGTTGCAAGGTCGAAGTGCTGATGTATGATACAGTCCAAGTGATACCTGAGGTGAAGATGTACTGGCCACAGCATGTCTACATGGAGATCTCTGGGACACCTCAGACTTTGGAGTCTCGGAGATGAGCGTCTACAGTTTTCGTTTTTTGAAACTTTACGTGCTTCTGGAAAACGGATTTGTTCTTGGTCATCTCACAGTATTGGCAAACGATCACCCAGATGCAAATTAGCTGCTGCAATTCTGGCGATGATGCTGTCATTTCCTCTGCATATGCCTTGTTCATGTGGGTCATGACATGCATAACCATCTGCAATTTCTGACTGAATAGGGACTGGCAGATTCCCCAAGCGTAGGCAGCCTGCGAGCGACTGGTGGACATGACCTTGCTGCTGCTCGAAACTGGTGACTTAAAGAATATGGAAAAGCTCCTTCAGTATTGCTCGTCAATGAGCTTCTGAAACCGACTCTTCCAAGTGAAAAGGAACTGGCAGACATGCCATCTGAATGAGTTTCTGGGATCGAGCGGAGGATTCGCTGTGAACCTTTGTTTTTATCCACTGACCGACATAGTGTGTTCGAGCTTATGGCTCACCAGATGCTGCTTATCTGAGACCATCTTGTTGCAGACTTTGAATCCACTACTAAACCAGACATGGACCTCGTCTATATTCCTCTGCGGAACTTCTAACGAATTGGTACATGTTGGAATGTGTGCTTATGTATAATGAACCTTCCGTGAAGTTTGTTTCCGTGTAATGCTTGTTATGTGTAGTGCTGCCATCTGCAATCAATTTTTTTAAACTGAGTTTTTTCTCAACTCAATGATTGAAGTGTAATGAATGAATAATTATACTCTTGCATGCCTGCTGCTCTCTGTGGTGAGACTTTTTAACATGGAGATTGGCTCGCATTCGTGCCTCAAAGTTGGGAACCACAGAAAACAAACTTCAGCTGACCACCTCTGTGGCGACGGTGGATTTTGAACCTGGATCCTCGATGCGAGTCCGCCACTATGACCACTCGACCACCACTGCGGCAGACGTTGCATTCGAAGAACACTCTCATCCTTATTCCGCTCAAAGAACTCCTGGTCTCCTTGATGAAGTATCTCAGAGTTTCCGAGACTTCCTTGAATCTATGTGTCTTCATGTAGTCAACAAAGGCGACTGTTGTTGGCATTGGCAAGAAGGTGTGACATTTGTCACACTCGAAGTTCTGGATGGGCTCTTTCGATGACCGCTTGTCACTTTTCCTCCTTGCAGCATCAGCACATCTCTCTCCCTCAGTGATCTGGTCAAAGACGTTCATCAGTGAGCTGCACTCGACCCCCTCAGACTTTGTCTTTTGCAAAATTCAGTGCAAACATGTTCTAGAGTAAGTACACATTTAACTGAGGTTTAGGGCTGGACCTTTGTTTCTTCGCATCCTCTTTTAAGGGAACAGCCATCCTTTCTATCATGGGCTCTGCCTCTTTTTGTCCCCTTGCTCTCTGGTTTCAAATGTCCACGAATCCCACCAAGACAAGACTAGCAACCCTTCTTGGTTTTTGCTGGAGAAATTTGGTACCGAGACACAGCTGTTGGTGAACTATTACTGCTGTTGATGCGATACTGAACGACTGAAGTAGGCTCTCCCCCTGGAGAGAACATGCACAAAGTTTGCTTCGCTGTCTTTCTCTCATTTTTTTTCTTTCAGTATTATCTCTCATAAACAGAGACAAATAATCACAGATCTCTGAAATTTGTTTTCTCTGTTGTTCTCTACACGTTTCTGCCCAGGCCATGACATCAATGAAACACTAACATGTTCACCAAACTTGTAATGTTTGTCAACAACTTGGTGTGGTCCCATTTCACACACCATGGAATTACATACAATACTTAATTTTGTGTCTATTGTCGACTTCTCTGAAAAGACAATCATTCTTTAACTCTCACTTGAGAAATAATTTTCTCTCCTCCTTGCAGCGGATATATGATTTTAATGAATGAGGGAGAAAGAATCACAGAGGGCTTATTCAGGGTTCATACAAAATTTTCAAAATGAAAAGTAAGGAGTTTTTAAGGACTTTTTAAGGAGTTTCAAGCTGTTTTTAAGGAGTCATGGCAAACTTCATAACTTACAAGTTTTACAGCAAAAAAAGGGGCGGAGCACATATGCAAATTTATTTTTAATTTGCAAGCAAACTTTCCCTCTTCTCAAAAATATAGATGAAGAAGTAGTTCAAAAATTACAAGTTTTGATTTGTTACCCAGCATCATAAGAATTCATAAAATAATCAATCCACATGAATGCTTTCTGTTGTCACCAAAGTGTTCTAAAACCTTCAAGTATTAGTCAAAAATATAACTCATAACAGCATCACATAAATTATAAAAATTCTAAAAGTGATATTCATTCCCCCTCCAATTATTAAAAATAAAAACCACAGCCGACAAAGCATTTTTCTTACAAAATTATTTATATTTGCAGCAACTCTAGGCACACACACACTTCCAGCACAACTTCCTAGGTAGTAAATTGCCCATAGATGGTAATAGACCTGAGTTGTGCTTGGTTTGAAAGAAAGAAAGCTGCCCCCGGAAATCACTCACTCAAATAATCTGGGATTGTGCTGCAGGCCACTCAATTGACGTAAGAATTTGCCAGGAGCCACTTGAGGCAGGCCACATTTAGGCCATGTGTTGAGCACATGTATGCTTTAAAATAAGGGGCTGTTCAAGTATTATATCAGCAAATTTTCAGCAATTTTTGACTCACCCTTCTTGTCAGAAAAAGTCAGCAAAACTCTCACCCTCCCCCTGTCAGCGCTCTGTCCCCTTCCTCCTAACGCTTATTGATGGAATCTGAATTGGGGGCTTCCCCCCAGATGATCAAAAATTTATTTTTTTAATCCACAAAATATTTTTTAAAAGAATTGTAAAAATATTTTTTACGATTTCGAAACAAAATATCTTTATATGTTATTATAATCAATTTTTGTTAATTTCAATGCTATTTGAAGGCTAAGAACCCGAAATTGCTCAAGAAATTCATTGCGACCCTAGCTCTCTAAGCCCTTGGTAAGCCTTGACCCGCGGTAAACATTCGGCCTGTGCGGACCAAATGTGGCCCTGGCGTTATGATGTGGCCTGCCCCTAAATCTATTTTTGTAACACTGAACCAAGTGACACATTTACAGATCGCTTAAGTGAATCGTGGCACAATTCCAGACCATTTAAGCGATCTGTGGCACATTAAGTGATCCCTTGAGTGACATGTGACAAAGTTTTAGAGCATTGGCCCTGCCACTAGTGCGGTTCTACATCACTCAAGTTATCCGCGGCACATTCCCAGATTACTCAAGTGATCTGCGACATAATCACAAATCACTTATATGATGCGCGGCACAGCTCCAGAGCATTTGGATTCGCTAAGTATTTGAAGATCACTAGAGTGGCTCTGTAGGGGACTCAATAGGGAGAATGTTAGTTCAGGTGCCCACAAACTAGAGAAAAGTTTTACTCGTTTTTCCCGAGTAAGACGCCATTAAGAATATTTCATATTTTTTATAAAGGGTGGTTGATGACGTAAGAATCTTCCCCCTCCCTCCACGCCATCAAATCAGCAAATCGAAAATCCCACATCCATGCTGACGTAATACTTGAATGACCCCTAACATAAAGATACCCTAAAGTTATTTTCTCAAGGTTAAAAAAAGTGGGTTCAGCTATAGCGGCTGATCGGCTCGTCCCCCCCCCCTCCTGTAAAACCAGACGTGGCTCGGGCTGTCACTTTTAAAAGCCGGGTTTTACTAGCAGGTTTTCTATGCCGCGCGCAACGTGAATCACCCAGCGCGACATGCCGTCTATTCATCAATATGAAAAGCAGTACGACTGTTTTCCTACAGAGCGCAATACGGCTCACGACAGCGCTTTATGTCGGGTGTGATTGGCAGACTGCTTCTGGAGGAGTTAAGCGTCGTGTGCCGCGCGTTTCAGCAATCTTCCCTTCATTTTCGTGTTGTCTCTCTTCCCTTTAAACCGGAGCATGCAGCTGATAGAGTATATGACGCCAGGGTCACATACTATATAGCCGTCCTGAGCCTATGCGCCACGCTTCGAAAATGCAAATGCGTAACGTCATTATGTAACTCATTTCTGCCGACACGAAATGATCCAGATAGGTTCACGCGGCGCAAAAAGCCTACTCCTAGGAAAACCTGGCTTCAGGGATGAACGCTCGTTACGGGATTCCAGGAGAGCGAAACCCATTGTCTCTCATAGATTGTCTCTCTCATTGTCTCTCTTGTGTGTGGATAGAGCCTGTTCCTCTTTCTTTGCCTTTTAATTTACGCCAACCAATCTGAGAAACAGATTCGCTTTTCCCGCTGGACTTCAGTTTTTAGCACTTTAAGGCGCGGCGGCGAAAAGATACGCTTGTCGTCGTCCCTCACTCAGTGGAACTGAACATTTTTTTCCTCTCTTCCTTTTCAGTAGAGAGTTGTAATGTGAATAAAACACGTCAAAAAAACTGCGGAAAGCAGTGACATTTTGCACTTTCTTGGAATTTTCGTAGTGAGATATTGGCTGTAAGGAAATGGGAAGGAGGGATAAAATAGGAATAGTAGGAGAGAATTGCAGTAAAAAAAAAGACGATTGCGGAGATAGTAGAAAAATAGTAGGAAAAATAGGAAAGCTGCGAGGTCTGCACTCAGTATACTGCGTAATATAGGAGGTTCGAGACATCGTTTCGCCGCATAAGTAAAAACTTTCTCACCACTGGGCATGGGGGAATTTTCGGCTACTGGTTCAGCGGAGTGATGTTGTTATACGGACAATCGATTTCCAACGCTGACCAGTTTGCGACATAGGCAGTAATACACGTCAAAACTAGCGATTCGGTAAAAAATCACATTTTTAGAAGCAAAAGCGTATAATCGTATTAATTTACTAAATACGACAAAATCGTAATGGTTGTGCATACCTGCCAACCATTACGATTTTGTCGTATTTAGTAAATTAATGGTTGGCAGGTATGCACAACCATTGGATGTTCCAATCCCATCCCCTGCTTTCACATTTCCTATTACAAAGGGAGAGAGCATTTTTTCTTCTCTTTTCTTCCTCTTTATATTCGGGGGAAACTTCCTCTTATTTTTCTAGGCAATGCTATTCATCACCATGGGGAATGCCTATTCTAAGAAAGATCATCCCTTCAGAGAAAAAAAAAAGACTTTTTCAGGTGTAGCTGCAAAAAGTAAGGAGTTATAAGGGCCCTTCCAGAGGGAAATGAAAAGTTAAGAGTTTTTAAGGAGTTTGTAAGGATGTGCGAACCCTGCTTATATAAAGATGAGAAGGGGTTAGTAAAATATCCCATCCTCCCACCAAAGCCCCCCTTTCTCCCCATATACTCTCATTGCAACCTTCTCCCATTTGTGCCCACTTATGCCTCGTGTCCGATCCCATTACTGTCTCTAATATTTTTTCAACTTTTTCTTCACATCATCATATAAATTTTGTGTGTTGGATGAATTGTCGAGTTCGATTGTTTCTCTGTGAGTCAAGCATATTTTTAATTTTATACTGATAAATGAATCTAGCATATTCTTTGATTTTGCTACAGGTGCTCTACTGAGTATCTTTAGCCTCTCTTCCACCTGTTCGATCCTGTGCTTGACAGTTAGTGACAATAGTGAACTTGACCCAAAGTCTAATTGCCATTTCAGTTCTAACTTGCTCGAGTGATATTTACTTTGTTTCCGTAGTTCATTGCAATTTCATTCATGAAAAAAAAAATTAATTTGTAATTTACCTCGTATATTCTTGATGGAGTTTGCTTGGATCACTCACATAAAATTTCACATGAAAATATAAGATATATGGAGGGCCAACTGAAAAAGAAAAAAATTTGAGTTTCAAAATGATCAACTGAAAAAGATATTTTTTTCCCCAAGCTGTTTTCACTGAAGGTATACAAAACTTCATCCAGTGATATCAAGTCACAAGGTGACTGATTATATAAACATTTTTTTATAAAATTTATTGAATGATGTAGCAGTAAAATTTTCCATTCATATTTTTACTTTGAAACTTGGAGATTTGAGTATTCAACTTCCCTTAGTGTTTTATTTCATGGTAGAATTACCTGGAGTGAAGTATATTAATGAGAAAAAAAAGGTGGTCAAGTTATTCTATCACTGATATCTCCAACTCGATGCTCGAGAGCCACGTTTGCGCCCAATTTCATGTTCACCATGCAGACGTGCCAACTTTTGAAATCCAGAAATCTGGAGATTCTCCCGAGGGGGGGTACCCCACCCTCCTCGACACTCATAGACTCGAACAAAAAAAAATTCATAAAATTTTTTTAAAAATAAATTAAGAAAAAGTTACATTCTCCCCCCCCCCAAAGCATGTTCTGCATTGCCCCTGAGAAGAATATAATTCTATGCCATTCTTTCCATGCAGAATAGAGAAATGACATCTACATACTGTTCATAAAGTATGTGTTTCCTTTCGTGGATGCTATCAGTGATTGATAATCTTGGTTATATGAATTCTTAAAAGCTTTATATTTAGCTGTATACAGCTTAAAGTTTTATATTCTCTTTCTGAAGATGTTTAATCGGAAGAAACGATTTAAAAAATTCAAATTACAAAGCTGCGGACGAAAAACGTGTTTACCGCGCGGCTGTTAATGGAATACAATTATGATTATACAGGAATTTCGGCAACGAAGGTCATGGCCCCTGATAAATGATTGCCGATAAATGCTACGAAAACAAAGTCGCGTCTTTGCCAGTTCCTTAAATGCGGTCACAAAGACCTTTTTTATGGCTGCTCGATGAAAATGACTACGGCTGTTCTCCACGGGTGTTTTCCCTAACGACGACGGTAATTATTGACGCCACGACAACGTGAAAGCTCGCGTAAAATCTAATTTTCTGCCAAAATCCGGAGAAATTTTAACAAATCCGGAGAGCAGGAGGAAGGATGAAAAATCTGGTGTCTCCCGCTTAAATCGGGAGAATTGGCAGGTCTGACCACGACTCTTATTAGCATTCCAATTAAACTAATGCTCATAAAAAGAAGTTCCATTGTATTTTCATTAACAAGCATCAACTGATAATCACTTACATTTCATTTGTTTTCGAATGGATTTCGCAGGATCTATCCATCTCTAAATTAAATAGAATAAAAAGTATATTAAATATCACAAACATATGTAAAATAGAATGATGCAAAGCTTACATAAATTGTATAATTATACCATCATAGTCACAATAAAAATAGATTGTTCGAAATTTATCTTCAATAACTGAAAAAAAAAGATAAAATTTACAAAAACTACGAAAAGTTATTTTCAAACTGATGGCTAAAAAAGGTACTATAGTGTAGGGTTTTCCAACCAGTGTTCTGCAGAACCCTATAGTTCCGTGAGAGAATTTTTATTAGGGTTCTGCGGAATCAAAAGTGAAAGAACCCGAAAAATCCCGGAACTCTGATAGCTTCAAAAATTTCCTTGTTACTATTCCATCTGAAGCAATTTTTTATTTTTGTTGAGAATGTGTACTTTTTAAAATATTTGGAATAATTGGACCTGTAGGAGATAAACAATGTTCCTGTTGGCTCCTTCCTTCCTATTTGTACTCATAAGTCCTTCCGACAACAACAGAGTCAAGAATACTTCCTGGCAATAGGTATTTTCGAAACTCAAGACCTCAAGACCTATACGCGGATTTTATGAGTATTTCTCTCCAAAGATGCTGAACTTTTAAATATTTTCTTTACAATCTGTGCCTTTCCCCCGGTCTCTCTTCTTTGTGATTGCAAATTCAGATTCATGATGTCAGATTCTAATCATGTTTCTGACAACAAATTCACCTAAATAGCAATCATAAAACAGAGAAAAGGAAAAGCTTTACTTTTAAACTAGCCTGAGGTTATTTTTCCCATTCTACAGATTCCTTACCATAAATGGAACCATGTTTATATGGCGTTCAAGAAACCACATCATAACCGAATAAGGGCAGAAATAGTACAACTGAAGCTTCTCTGAAAATGCCTTCCCCTATAGATCTCAAAGAGAATATCACAAAAATGCAATGGTTTTATTTCCATTTTGTTCTTTATATAATAACCTTTCTTGTGAAAAATTACAAAAAAAACATTAAATTTTTCAAAATCATATCATGAATTACACTTAAACACCTGTAATTCCTATCGCATCACCGTTGCTTAAATCTTGTTTTCTTATATCGTTCTCCAAAAGATATGGAAGAAAAAAAACAATTTTTCACTTAAAAAAAAAAAATTTTTTTTTGGTTTTCCACATCTAAGCAAAGCTGAAATGCATAAAATCCAGCTCTTTAGAAGTTGTTTAAAGGAAAAGAACCGAAACACTACACCAGTGTTTCTCAAACCATGCACATTCAGGCTCTCTGGGGCATTGCCAATTGAAGGTCGCCGTGGCAAGCTGTCAACATTTGAAGTTTGAGTTGAAGTGAAAACATGTCAAGTAATTAAAGTTTTGAGACTCATAAATGTCCTGTTGTCCCATTTTTTGTTCCTGACCTCGGCTAAAGGGGATTCCAGTCATTTGAACCACATGAGAAAAACTACCACCCGTCAAAAGAACTCGAGAAAGGCATCGACATTGAACAACATTTTTTTTGTTTAATGCTGAAGGAAAAACATAAGGGAAATTTCCCACATGTGACTGTCATTGTATATTGGTGAGTTCACCGAAAATTTCAAGATTCCGCACTCCATAATCGCTCTCAAGCATTGCAATCAGAGCTGGTCATATAACATCATGTGACAAGCAAACATATATATATTTAGCATGCTCCAGAAAAACCCTACATGGTGAAATGCTAAAAACTGACTTCATGTTTATGTTTTTGCTCCTCTGAGACCACAATATCTAGCGATTTTGGTGTAGTTTTTGCTATGTTCTTGTGTGAAGCTCGTCTTGTTTTACTCTGCAGAAGCGTAAGAATAAATAGTAATAAATAAATAATTTTTTTCATATTTACTATAGCTGGTGCCGGTTTGGAACCATGGACCATGAGGGGGGAAGGAAAATTTACTCTTTCTCTTCCTTAAACCACTCGTTCTATTCTACATTTCGGATGGGAATGGTGTATCCCGAAATTCACTCAACGCAGCTGACCAAGTACAATGAGTAGTTTTTTTCCCCTCGTTCTATATTTTATCATTAATATTATTTATCATTAAAGATCATTTCATCCAGGATCATAACTAAGATTTTTGTGAGGAGGGGCAAACATGATTTGACTGCTCCCACTACTTCAAATTCCGATGGTTGCATAACGGTATTTTTGTTCTTTTGTGATATTTGTTACCCTTTAAAATTGGAGCAGTTGCCCCCTTTGCCCCTCCCCTAAATCCGACCCAGAGTTCTTTTTTTTTTACTATTTTCTTGTTCTTTTGACAGCTTCTTCTATTTCATTGAATTTTAATGTGATTACTTAAACGAGATCAGTGATACTGTGTATAAGTGTTATGATTAAAGAAACCATGGGTATTTGTGGATTACTACTTACATAGCAGTGGAATATGGTAGCCCAGGTCGATGAGATACTTGCAAACTCTGCCACAAGATGCTCAGAGATGTTGTGTGTTCAATACCCTCTTTTGTCTTTGCCAGTGCTTTTTTCTGATTCAAGGAACAATTGCAAAAACAGTGCATGATGATCAAATAGCACTATTGCTATTGAAGAAAGTCTGCCCACCAAAGGTTTGGCTTACAAACCTCTCAGTGAGAAACAAAAAAAAGCCATTAGGAATAGGCTGTGAACGTTCTGTAAAAAAAAAAAATACTGTAATTTCCGATAGAAATAACCTGCAGGGGGAAAAAAAACCCCCAGAAATCAGAAAATTGGGTATAATAGCCACTCATTCAGGGACACAACTTGATATTTCATCAGCCTATTTGTGATATAGCCCACAGGATTATATATTTTATACCAATATAATATAGTACTTCTTTGCACTTAAAAGTAGTGGAACTACTTTTCAAGGTCGCGAAATAGTGTGATCATTATATTTTAATACATGAAGATGTGTGTGCGCGCATTTAAGAAACAAACATTGTCCGAGAAGATAAACAAACAGCAGAGCAAAGTTGCCAACCAAACGTAAAACAATATAGAGTTCCCAAGATAGTTGTTCATGACTGCGGCACGTGAAATCATTTAAAATTAGATTGCTTTCAACAGAAGGTGCATGTCCGGTGATGGTTCATTACAGATTTTGGCATCACAGTGTATATTTAACACATCAGATGTGAACTTTTGAGTTCCCTTCTTGAAGCTAATTTTTGGTCGATATGCCAAGATATCTAACATCAGTCTATGAAGTCTAGGAGGTGCACAGAGTAATGATCTCTTTGCTATCGATACCAACGGTTTGTGATCTGTTTCGATTGTCAAGTGTTTGCATCCTCAGACATACTGGGAGAATTTAACCAAACTTGATAGCAAAAGCCTCCTTCTCAATATGGGAGTAATTCCGTTGTCCTCATTGCATATGCCATAGGTCGACCATCTTGTATCAGAACTGCTCCTACTGCATGATTACCAACATTTACAGACAATGTCACAGGGGAATTTACATCAAAGTACTAGTGTGTTGGCAATGATGACACTTCACTCTTTAGTTTCTCAAATTCCTGTAAATACTGACTGTCCCAAACCAATTCTGTGTCTTTCTTACACATAGAGGATCGGTTCTTTGAGAGAGGTTGGATATAAACTTTGCCAAGTAAGTGACCATTCCTAGGCATCAGAGTAACGCTGTGACATCTTCAGGTACTTTATCAGGGTTTAAGCTACGGTCGCATTTTTTGCAAAATGCGAAAGAAAATCATAGAATGCAAAAGTAGTAGTAGCCACTTTTGCAAAAATGCATACAGGAGGTATAAAATAAGTAGACATCCAACCATCAATCATTACATTAGCATTGTAGCATTTTGCTAAAGCTTTTCCCCCCATTTTCGCTTTTTTGCGAAAGGAATTTTTATCCAGCTTAAACCCTGATATATATATATATATTAGTTATAATACCTGGCCCTGCCGAGGTTTTCTTCCATTACTGGAAGGTGAGGTGAGAATATTCTCGGAGAATGAGGGATATAAAAATTGGAAAAAAATCAAGAATATTCATTTCTCTTTTAAATATTTTTTTTTACTAATGTTGTTTATATTATGAAATATAAATCACTTTTCATTGCCTGAAACATTTAAACAAAGTAATTTTTTACATAATCGCCCCCAATTTAGTTGTCAATATTCTGTGAATATTCTTTCGGTCATGATGAGAGAAGTTTTAAAAGTTTGGTTATGAAGATGTTGCTTCACAAAACAACAAAAAAGATAGCAAGAAATTTATTTGTACTTAGGTGGTACAACCTTGTCAAGTGCTGGAAGCAAGATCAATGTGAATTATTTTCTCTCTCTCTGGAAGCGCACACTTTCTCTTAACAATCGCAGCGCCACAACTACTTTACCGCACACCAACTCTGGCCATATGTCTCTCCATACGGCAATTTCCAACCAGGAAAGTTAGGTGGGAAATACATTCATCAGAGAAAAGAACAGTTTCGCAAAATTTTGGCGTGCTGCGCTATGCTGTAGGAGCCAGCGTGCAAAGTCTATGCGACGAGCATAATTCTTCATTCAATGCTTAGACTCGTTACAACCTCTCACCCTTCAGCACCTGCCGTGTTGAGGATTGTGACACACCAAGGCTGCGGCCCACAGCTCGTGTGCTTGTAGTTGGCTGATTTGCCACCATCTAAAAAATTTTGTCTTCCACACCTGCTGTTTTGGCTGTCCTTGCACGACCTGCCCCAGACTGGGAAGCAAGAAAGGATCCTGCTTCGCAGAGCATCCGATGCAAGCACGTAAATGTTTTTGAATTGGGAACCGCCTGTGCTCGGGTGGTGCATGGTATGAAGCAGTTAAAGGGTGAATTTGGTGCCCCTTCACGTCCAGTGATCAGGACATCAGACCCACCTGTTCCCCTCTAGTTACCGCCCTGGTTCCGAACATTATTTATAGTTTTTTTTTTCACTTCTGTGTAGCATGGACTCCCTTATGCATTTGGGGCCTGGCTCATGTATTAAGACCACCCTGCTTTTATCTCAGTTTCAATGAGCGAAAAAATAACGTAATTTCATGAATGCTGTCATAACCAGGTTTGACTCTACAGGTATGCATGAAGGAAAACGCACCCGTAAATTTGCACTTAAAGTCATGCCCCCCCCCCCCCTCCCAAGGAAGCTAACAGGGCTGAAGCAGACATCGCTGTCTTAATGCATGGGCCCAAGCAGGCCTCAAAAATAAGAACCGGTTCCGTGGGGTCTCAGAAAAATCACTTGGCCGGAGGCCCCATGACGTTATTAAGACGGCCCTGCTTTGCACACTCTAAATTCATTTGTGAGAGCCCTTGAAAATTCTGGCCTGAGGCCCGACACAAATCTGGGATGGCCCCAGCTTTAGGATGCAAGGGTCCATGCCTGGGGGCTCTGCAGCAGACTGTGGGGGGGGGGGGGGCAATAGTAAGAAAATCCAACAAGTATGGTTTTTTATGCAAATTTCAAAATGTCTAAAGAACAAGAAAATTTTTGTCAGTAAGTTATCTTAATTATATAGCTTAGTTTGTGATAGATGATGTTTTTACGTCAAAAAAAATATCTGACATTTAGTTTGAAAATACAATAATAAAGCGCCAAGTTCAGTGGTTTGATTTTCCCTTTCAGCCCTTCTGTTTCTTGCAACCTTGGAAGAAGAGCAATTCCTTTGAAGTAGACAATGAGACAATGCATTGGGGGAATGCACAATAGACCTTCCAATAGGTTACAAAAGCTTTTGCCGCGAACAAAATGTAAATTTTCGCAACAGAAAACTCGCTGCGTCCGCCACCAGCGGCGACGTATTGGTACGCGTACAGTATAAACCTATATCTTTTCAATTCCCCCCCCCCCCGAGTGTTGCTGCGACGCAGTGGGATCTGGGCCTTTAACTGAAAGCCTCTTTTGACCATAAATAATAGTTTAGTGAGAAAAAAATTAAATTTTAATCAAAAGTTTCCAAAACATCTGCTGAGGAAGGAAAGGGTTTCTGTTGGAAAAATTGTGGTCCCTGAAATTTTGTATCGCCCCCCCCCTCCCATAAGTCTGGCCTTGCCCCTATAGAGTAGATTATATTTATGAAGGTGTTTGCCCAAGTGTTTATTAAATATATAATTTTTTTTTTGGAACCATGATTTAACTTTGAACTGAATGAGTTTGTGAGTTTGAAAGTGGTCAAGCTCTGCCACATCTGACCATTCTCCTCGAGGAAAGGTAAAAAACATGGAACATTTAATACAACTCATAGGCGGAGATAGACTTGGAAGTCTGGAGGGGGCATAATGATGATGTCAATTCATATATATGTCAGATCAGTCTACTTCCCCTTTGATGCTCTGTCTCCCCCCCCCCTCCCGTATCTCTGCCCATGATACAACTCAACAGCAAGTCAAAGTAAGTTAGTTTTAGAAATGCTATTAACAGGTCAATTGTATAAAAGTCACACATACCATTAAACCATGAATACTATCAGGTTCTGGAAACTGTAGCCCAAAATAGTCCCGTTCAAATAGCTCCAAATGTAGAAACACAGAATCTAGCAATACTTGTCCTTTCGCTTTTCTCTATATATTTGAAAAAAAAAATCATGCTCATTCTTTCCTTCTTTTCTACACAAAATACAAATACTTTTACTGATCATGCAATTATAATAATTCCATATCCCCCACAGCACAGTAAGTGCAGTGAAACTTCTCTAAGACTTCAGAGCAGCAGTACAAAATATACCCCCATCTATCGGTAATGATAGGTAGTCAAGTACATGCAAGGCTGTAACAAGGATTTTTTCCACCCAGAACACGATTTCGCAGCTCCCACTAATTTTGAATTTGATAATTTTATATAATGGTGTTCTTTGTTTTCCCTTAAAACTTACCAATCCTAAATTTTTCTGCCCGGGGCAATCGCCCTCTCTGCCCCCTTTAGTTCCGGCCCTGAATACATGTGCTATTTACAATTAGTAAAATATTGCATAGCACTGCATTGAAAACTTTGTTTATCAAATTATTTTTCACATTATCTGTATACCTATACAGTACACAAATAATAATACTCTATCAATGAGCAATGAGCTTAAGTGATGTCTTAACAACGTTGAAAATGCTCTTTGTCTAGTACTGCTTGTTTCATGAGCAATCAGCAGCTGCATTAATTCCGCCTCGGGCAATGCCTCTGAATTGCTATTAATTAGCTGCTCGACTTCTATATCCATATCATTGAGCCTTTCTCCACCTACCTGTTTCGCTAAATTGACAATGTCTTTCATAATATCTTCAGTTGGCTCTGTAAAAATGGTTGTGTCCTGGAGCGCACATTGTGGCCAAATGTCAATCCAACACGAGTTTCTCTCTTAACACTTTTGGGTCTAAGCCCGACTCAGGATGCCGTTTTTGTTCAAGGGGACTAAGCCAGAGTCTGACTCGGGCTTAACTTTTAACCCTCATAGCTATAAAATGGCTGAATATATACTTGTGTTCCCAGTGCAGACGTGCCAACTTTTGAAATCCAGAAATTCTCCCGAGGGGGGTACCCCTCCCCCCGACACTCATAGACTCGATAAAAAAACATTTTTCGAAAAAAATATTTTTTAATAAATTAAGAAAAAGTTACATTCTTCCCCCCCCCCCCCCCCAAGGCAGGTTCTGCATTGCCCCTGAGAAGAATATAATTCTATGCCAGTCTTTTCATGCAGAATAGAGAAATCACATCTACATACTGTTCATAAAGTATGTGTTTCCTTTCGTGGATGCTATCAGTGATTGATAATCTTGGGTATATGAATTCTTAAAAGCTTTATATTTAGCTGTATATAGCTCAAAGTTTTATATTTTCTTTCTGAAGATGTTTAATCGGAAGAAACAATTTAAAAAATTAAAATTACAAAGCTGCGGACGAAAAAACGTGTTTACCGCGCAGCTGTTAATGGAATACAATAACGATTATACAGGAATTTCGGCAACGAAGGTCATGCCCCTGATAAACGATTGCCGATAAATGCTACGAAAACAAAGTCGCGTCTTTGCCAGTTGCTTAAATGCGGTCATAGAGACTTTTTTATGGCTGCTCGATGAAAATGACTACGGCTGTTCTCTACGGGTGTTTTCCCTAATGACGATGGTAATTATTGACGCCACGACAACGTGAAAGCTCGCGTAAAATCTAATTTTCTGCCAAAATCCGGTGAAATTTTAACAAATCCGGAGAGCAGGAGGAAGGATGAAAAATCCGGAGTCTCCCGCCTAAATCAGGAGAGTTGGCAGGTCTGCCAGTGTTTTTAAACATAATCTATAAATCTTCTAGTTCCAAAAAAATGATCATTCAGATTTCAAAAACAATGGTATATTCATATGGTATTTCAGATTTCAAAAAAATTTGAAAATGAGTGTTTTTAGATTTAGCTTGTATAGACTTGATAATCACTAATTTAAAAAAAAACTACTAAAGGAGAGGCTTGACACACTAATTAGAAAAGTAACCATTTCTCTTGTTTTTGTCACTGATACAAGTCTAAGTTGTGCTTTTGTTCTCTTCAGTTTCAAGTATTTTTGAATATATGTTTGATCTTGCTTCTTTTACCAGAATTTACTAATTTCATATTTAAAGCAATAAGTGTTGCTTTTGAGTTCACTCTTGATCATCATCTCAGTTTGATTCAACATACTTTGAGATGACTTCTTTTACTGGGTTATTCTTAGAATATTTATTCGAAGTTCTCAGAAATTTAATAAAGTGATTAAAAGTATAGACCTAATTTTTTTAACTTAAACTGTAGAATTAAATTATTTTTGGTTTAAACTATAGAATAATGATTAAACTATTAGAAATTCAAGAGAATGATTCTATTTTCACAAAAAATTCAATCCGAGCACATCTGTTTTCACTCCCTATTTTTAACTGATTTGTGATTGCTCCATGTATTTATTTTCTAGCATCTTTAACAGATTTCCAGTTTCTCGTTTTACTTCCAAGTTTTCTATTATTCATTTTCTACTATTCATTCTCTCGATATGCCATTTCTTTTTACGTTATTCACCAGCATGTTTAGTGTTCAATGGAAAATGGTTTCCAGATGAGCATTAATTAAAATTACTTTGTCTAGACCATAGTTTCCCAACCTTTTATGTCCCATCGCCCCTTCTTCAGAAATTTTTTTCTCCCATCAACCCCAATGCAATCTAACCCATAGGATCCTATGTTATACCAGTTATCTTCTACCACCCCCTGAAGCATTCTATCGCCCCCAGGGGGGCGTTAACACCCACGTCAGGAATCACTGGTCTAGCCCATGGTTGTGGTTTGAAATTATGACTGTATTGGATGGAATAATTTACAGAAACAATTGTAATTTATGATTCATTTCATCTAGCTGGAACACAATTCAAGATAGTGTACAATAAATATGTGTAAATATATGAAGTGAATATGAAGTCCAGGATAAGAGCTTTGATGACTTAACTGCCTATCTTATCTCTCACCATATTACTCATGGCATATACAAAAATCTGAGTTTCCCCCCAGATAATTTTACTCATGCAGCTTATATGCCAGAGAGGCACCAAAATGATGTTTAGCACAGGCGAGAATTTCGTCTCGAGCCTTCCCTGCTCCTTCACATGATTGCACGGGGGCTATTATATATTTTTTAATAAAGAGACATGTGAAAAATTGACTCGGGTGTGCATAGAAAATAACGACCTAGGCAAACCACATCCCTAGATGTGGAAGCCCCTATAGCTGTCGGTATAAATGCTCAATCTCAAAGCAATGTAGCCGGAATGGGATGACCATTAAAAAAAGTACAGGCTCAGGATGATTTATTCCATAGGTTAGATCATCTCATATTTTATGATACAGACCAATGTTTCTAATAATATTCAGATGTTGAAAGAGGTGATTGTCGTCCTCTGGAACTGTGTCTGTTTTGGAATCAGCTATAAACTGTAGATCCCAATACAATTAACCCTGATATGCAGAATATGATAATGTGACAAAAATGGTTACTGTAGCTCTAAGGGATGCTAGCATGTTACCATATTATTTTCCGTGTCTACCACATACCCAAAGAGAAGTTTTGTGAATTTTTATTGACCTCTGCTTGTATGCTTGAATAAGCTTTGCTGGAACCTTACATCAAATACATTTCAAACCAACCACGACTATGGTCTAGACAAAGTAATTTTAATTAATGCACAACTGAAACCATTTTTAATTGAACACTAAACATACTGGTGAATGACATAAAAGGAAATGGCATATCAAGAGAATGAATAGCAGAAAATGAATAATAGAAAACTTGGAAGGAAAACGAAAGACTGAAAATCTGTTAAAGATGCTGGAAAATAAAATACACGGAGCAATCACAAATCAGTTAAAAATAGGGAGTGAAAACAGATGTACTCCGATTGAATTGTTTTGTGAAAATGAATCAAAGGAGTTGACTTTTTTTTGAAAAAATAGCTGGAAACAGTGATTGAAGGGTTTTTGTTATTTTGTTGTTGTTCTGTGGATTAGTTGCAATTCACGTAGTTTGATCCCATTCGATAAGTTCTCTGCGCCGAATCCTGGGGAGGGGGCCATCAATCTAATTCCATTTGCAGCCCCAAGAAATAAAATTGCAGGGAGAACAAATGACGGCATCGAAAGTAAGCTTCTATTGTGAAGCAACATCAAAGTTTCTTAAGGGAAAATTTTTGGCGTTTTTTTAGCAGAATGTAGCAAACGGGGGGGGGGGGGGGGAATATTCAAAATTGTTTTTAGCAGGATGTAGATGTCAAAAATTGTAGCAGTTTGGTTTGTAGCAATTGTAACAGATTTTCCACTCCTAGAGATTGTCACATGACAATAAACCTACATCTCAGTGCTTGCTTTCTTAAGTAAGCAGTAGAAACCTAATGTCCTTCAAATGCAATCTGATAATTGCAGTTGATAATAGCCTTCAATTAATGAGTTTAAAAAGAATTTTACTTCATTTCTTACGAGGAGAGGTTAGAGAGAGAAAAAGAAAAAGGTTAAAAGCACTTCATTCTGACATCACACAGGAGATCATGCATCCAGTTTATGACTCTTATCAAGAATTTTGTATCAGTTTATTACCTGAATATTTTTTTAATTATTGTCAGAAATTTATACAATAAATATTTATGGAATGATGAATGCACATTTTATCTACTGATTGCACAAAAATAATCTAAATACATACACTAAAATTGCTATCCATTAGGGAAATGAAGTGTACCAGATGCTTATTGGGACAACCACTAGCGTAATTTAGAGTGCTGTTAGCAGCCAAGAATTCCTATTAATGCTCGTGATTTAAGCTGCTTTTTGTTTCGACTGTTGAAACACACAAGATTGCTAATTGTTAGTTATCTTGATAACAGGCTAGTATAAAAAAAAAGTTATATTGAAGTTACTAACACTTAACTGAAAAGTTTTGTGAGAATCATCTAGAAGAAAAATGGTACATCTGATGTTTCTTCCAGCCATTTCATGAGGAACATCCGATGCTTGGGTAGTTCCCTTCACACTCCTTTTGAGCATTCTGGAACATTAATAGAATTTTTAAAAATGATATTGATTAGAAAAATTCATTTCATCAAGTTAATCAAGATTCAAATAAGGTTCAATAACTGCTCAAAATCGATTTGTGATTCTTACATATCTCACAAAGAGAAAAAAATAAAATTATCAAAAAAAGTTAACAAAAAAAATCTAAAAAATTCTTAGGGGCACTTCTTAACCTGCTAATAAATGAAATACAGTCTGCAGTGCATTCATGGTCGTTCCTGTACCCTGTGCAAGAATTCACATTTAAGCCCCTTCTGTCCATTCTCAAACCCACAAAGGCCCATAAGTAGGCCTTGTGTGGGTGCTACACCTGTTGCACCTGCCTAGTTACGGCACTGACAGTCAGCAATGAAGTTTTTTAGAATTTTATGGTTGAAAAAATTAATTCAAATTTAACCATGTTAAGAGATCGGCAAAATGCTTCATCTAACCTGCTGTTTCAGGCACTCAACTTAATATTTATGCTAGACAAGCCAATAACAACACTATTTTTATAGTTCATTTTTTCAACTCTGACAAGTACTGATACTCTGCATAATTTTTTCTTTACATTTTTATTTTTGTTTTCTCTTTTTTCGTCAAATTTATGGGGACAACAGATTTTGAATTTGTTTTGCTAGAGCTTGAAATGCATTCTCAAAGCAAGGTCTTTAGATAAAATATTACTGCAGCTTGATATTGCAACCAAGAAATTTGATTTTTTTTAACTTTTATGTCCCCCCCCCCCCTCCCTAACTTAAGAACTCCCTATCAAACCTTTCATCTAGTTACGTAATGCCAGGAGAAAGACATTTTTACGTTTTGCAACACTTATCAAGAACTAAGCATGTTGAAAACATGTGCTTTTTAGAAATAATAGATGTCTCTGAACTGAATCACATGGTAAAGTGAAAATAATTTTCAATTATACAGAGTGCATATGTAGCAGCATATATGCCATTTTACTGGTGAACTAACAGTCTTGGAGGAATACTTCTTATTAGAAAAAGTATTAAGATTAGTAAGAAAAACATGACCTGGATGCCGTCATGTTACATAATCATGCTGTCCGGTAAATGATTTTTGTACTTATTATTATACACCACAGGCTGTGTCGTAATCATGCTGTCAAATAAATGTTTTTTCCAATTATTATTGGCCTTTTTGTAACACTCAACATCACACCCTTTATAAGTATTTTTGCAATTTTCACAGATTAAACGCGTAGTCTGTGATACCAGTTTTTGTTTCTTTTTATACATATCGCCTCCCTGAGTCTGTCCCCACTTCAAAGCAACACCCTGTATTTGTCAAAAAATAAATAAAAAAAATAGCTAGGAGGACATCTAATAAAAACACTCATCTCTTATTTTCTGAATAAATTTAATTTGTGAATTTATTTACCATTTTGATTTTAAAGGAGGTTCACGTGATGACTACATTCTTCTGACCCTTTTCAACACAAAATTTGATACGAGGCAACTGGTGTTGTAAGACTTGAATCAATGTTTTCCAAATGTCATGAATAGAAAAAAAAAAACTAAGGGAAATTTTCACTTGGCTATAAACCAGGGTTGGTAAAAAAAAACCAAACAACCGGGTTTTTTTTGTTTAAACCGGTTTTTTGTTTTAAATAGTATTAACATTAAAAACAATGAAATTTCTGAATAATCATTCAAACTTCCAATAATTAACTAAAATAAAATGTTTATTAATGTAATTAACACTATTCCCATGCTAATTAATCAATAAATATTTATTACATTTTAACAAAAACCAACTTTTGCAATTTAATTATTTTTTGCTTTACTCAAAGGATTACTGTATGTTTGAAAATTCCTTTAATGTTGTTATTAATCATATAATATATAAAGGGTTTTCTCCAGTTACTTTCAGTATACTTAATCAGGAAGCTATTTTGCAAAAAGTAATAAAAATTAGGTGAATATAATGTATTTAATGAAGCATAAATAATGCAGATTAATTAGCAATGACTTACGATATACAGGGTGATTATAACTAAGGTTCTGATTTCAAAACACTGTAAAAAAAGAATGATTGTCAGAATGACTTGAAAATTGACATGAATATTCTGGAAAAAATGCAACTTTATTTGATAAAGGGAAAACAACACTTAAAAATACTTAAAAATGTAAAATTAATGACATCATCCAACATGTTGGAAATTGCTCGCAGAATGGAAACGATATCCAGCCATGGCAAAATACCTTAATTATAGCATTTCACGATTTCATAATTCATGGAAACATCACAAAAAATGAAGTAATTGAACAAATAACTACAACTTACTCAAGAAATGTTAAATATGTTGTCCACAGCGTGTTCTGGCTATGAGGTTGAAAGCACAAAAATTCTTGTCCAACAACAGAATCGGAGTATGCCATGGTCATAATGTGGATGTGCTTGCAATTTCAGCTTTATTAAACCAAACACGCCCCCCCCCCCGTTAATATTCCTGAGGAACTTCTAACATATAGGGAATGTGCTGGAGATTGCAATTCACCAAAGTTTGCAATCTGGCCACTGTTTATGACATTTTGAGTAACCCCCCACAGCCAGAAATTACAAGGGCATCCTGTCTACATACCAAACCATAGTTTGTTTCAGGTTAACTTTGCAGTGAAGAGAAAGGTAGAGAGTGTATTCCTTCACCACAAAATATAGTTCCCATACATCGGAGGTTTCTGATGATCATTTATATAGAATATTTCGAATTTTTTTTTATGATTTCGAAAAAGACACTGAAAAAATACCGTTTTGAACCAATGTATATTCCTTTAAAATTTTTAAATTAGAAAAAATATTGGTTACCATTATCAAAAATCCATGGCGAGCTCAAGAACATTTTGGCGCGATTTCCAAGAAATTTTCCCCGCCAATATCACTGTCGCGCTTTTTTTTTGGTTGCACAATTATATATATATATCGTCATTTTGTTGAATTTTTCATTCAGTTTTGAATGTAGTTATAGGCCTACGACGAATATTCAGTTTTTTTTTTTTCTCCCGAAAATAGCCTCCAACGAATTCAGATATTCACTCATAGATTACAGGAAGTGTCCCTCTTTCACGACAGCGCCGATACCGTTGTGAGAGGCTCTCTTTATGGGTGTAGGTTACGGTTTAACTCTTTATTACGGCGTCCCCCTTTTTTAAAATTATCTATTTCTTGCCGTGTTCGTAGGATAGGGGTGGTTTCTGAATTCCAATAGCCGATAGCGGAGGGTGTTGACATAAGTAATGTCTCTTTTGCGTCCACACCAACTTCTCCCCCACAGCACACACACAGAGGCTGTCTCTCCAGATAAATATAAATAAGCAAGAGAGAGACCCACAATGGTTTAGGCTTGCAGTGTATTTTTTCCTTCTGTGACAGTTGTATCTTTCCACCAGAGATAGACACGCTAAAACGTTCTCCGTTCTTTTTGGCAATAATGCATAAAGCACGTTATTGAAAGGAAGAGGAATTTTGGATTGCAGATGGCCTGATGGAACACATGTTGAAGCAACAACAATTAATAAGTAATAGAGAATCCAATAGTTCTACAACTTCAAGTCAGGATTCCATAGAATGGGAATCCATAAAAAATGACTAAAACTGTAGTGATAACAAGTGGCATCGACGTATATGCGTTCGGGTGGGTGAGCGACGGAAATTGCGGCAATAAAAGTGAGTAAAAGAATTCTAAATTTTTCCTTAACCGCACTTTAATTTCTAAAAGTATTGACAATGTTTTTTTTTTTTTTTCATTAGCTAATTGTTACTGACTGAAATTTTTTCTACAAGCATTATGTTATACGAAAAAAATATTTTTTTTCTGCGAGATTGGCGAGAATCAGCCATACCTTACCGAGGTCGTGCATCGATACATAGGTCAAGAGGCTTCCGTTGTCATAGCAATGAGTGTGCGGTTCCCTCGTAGCTTCCTCTTCACTGCAAAGTTAACCTGAAACAGACTATAGTCTTTGTCTTTAAGGACAGTTGGTGTATTTATTGGATTATAGGACCACCTGCCCCTAGCATGATAGTGTCACTACTGTAGCCGCTTCTTTGTGAAGGGAAAAAGAAACCGTGAGATAATACACCACTACATTTAGATGTGTGATGCAATCCTCATTCATGAATTTGCTAAAGATAGAGCATCAGAACGTAGCCAAAGGTTAGAAAATGTTGTAAGAATGAGAAATTTTGGCTTTTATATATAACTTTAAATAACTTAAGGCGGATACACACTGCTGTGACGTGTAATCACGTGACATCAGATGGCGCAATATCATATCAGACATTATACTGTGTGCACACTGGTCTGATGCATTAAGACCGAAACACGCTACGATGTTGAATTTGTGAAACCTTACTTGTGGAAATTCTGTGATGTACAAATTATGTGACGTGGAATTCCCATGTCACAGAATTTCCACGAATCAGAATTCACAATGTCCCTGACATGACGTGAAATCACACCACGTCAGTTTAGTGTATTTCAGCCCTTACACCATCGGTCGAAGTGTAGCTGTTGTGTGCATTGGTCATGATACCTACTATTGTTTTTTGAGACATTCTACTATTTTGATTTTTCTCAAAATGAAGATTTATTGACAAAGGTCGGGATTACTCTATAAAAGTTTTTGAAAATTTCTTTCATAAAACTTAAATGCAATTTTCAAGTTCTGTAAAGTATTTTTTATCAAACTTTTATAGTGTAATTCTGGCCGTACACTACTTGAACCTGTCCATGCGGAACTCACGTTAGAAAATTAATTATATGGTACAGCTTTTTTTCGATGTGAGCTGAACATAACAACACAGCCATCTGCTCCTTTTTTTACTATATTATTGTTTATAGTCGGTTTGAGAGAGACCCAAAGGGATAAAAAAAACCAAAGTCAAACAACTACAAAAACACTCTCCATCCTTCTCTCTCTCTTACAATCTACGAACTCTAAAATTCAAGTCTGCTTGCGGCGACTATTAACATGCAACGTCTATTGAATTGATAGAAGTGACAGCTGTCGGACTGATAACCAACCCCACTTCGTACCAGAGAGAGTTCGTTTGGTGCTGTGCAGTAGACCTTTTTAGCCATCCTGGCAGAGGCCCAGCTAGGTCTCCATTAACTACCTTTATTTAAAATCATAGGGGAAAGGGCCTTTAGTTGCCAATATCCCTAGTAATTTTTAAGATTGGAATAGGAACAGCAATACCCTTCGAAACAGCCGACTGTAATACATATACCCGAAAAGCAGAGCATCGGAAGTGTTTAAAAAATGTTGGTGCGTGCATGGGCGCAGATATACCCCCCCCCCCCAGCATGAAAGTTGGAGTTGACTGATCTAATGTATTTGTGTATATATGAATTGACATAATCGTCCCCCCCCCCCCCAGACTTTCAAGTTTATATCCGCCTACGGCAGCGTGACTCGAATTTTTTTGTGAGAGAAATAATGATATCTAAATTAATTTTATTAACTCTGAGGGGTGCTCGTACTCGTGTCATAAAATGGTGGGTGATAGAGTATACATAGAACCTCATTTTTGACGCCCACTGGCTGAAAGCATAGGCGGAGATAGACTTGGAAGTCGGGGGGGGGGGGAAGACACAGTCATTATTTCCGGGGGCACGATGATGATGATGTCAATTCATGTATGCATATATACATTAGATCAGTCAACTTCACCTTTGACGCTGGGGGGAGGGGAGGGGGGACAATGCCCCCAGGCCCCCCCCTATCTCCGCCCATCGGTGCTTTCAGCCACCGACCTGTCAACCAAAGTTCAACAAATGGATATTTTTACCACTTGTAGCCATAATATTGTAAGTGCAAACTTTGAAATTACTCCTTTTATACAAGATAAAACACCGAAAAAAAATTCCAAATGAGTTATGTCTGATGAATATAGTCAGATGTGACGGTTGAAGTTTTTATGGATTTTTTTTATGGCACCAATGTGATGATTGGTTGTTTTTCACAGCACCAATTATGTTGTGGTGCAAAATTTGTTGAGTACGTACTATTCAAGTTGACAGTACTCCAAGAAAGAAAACTTTTGGCCTGGTGATCATATTAGTGGGGTACCATTTTTGAGTTGTTACAGTGTCCGCAATAACCCTTTGTGTGTCGGTGAGTAATTCTCCTGAATAAATATGTACTACAGCATTTTAACCTAAACAATTAAGTCACAAAGAAAAAATAATATGTCAACACACAGAGGTCTAAATGCACATTAGGTTCTTTAATTCTTAATTCATATAACCAAAAACAAAATACCAAAAAGAAAAAAACGATGCTGAAATACCTTACTTTACTTATCGAAAAATTATTTGATTGCAAAAGACAAGAAACTAAATATTACTGCAGTTTGGCTTTTCCTGACCACTCAACAAAATTTGTAAGAGAAAATTTACTCACTATCTCCCATATTAAGGTCACTTCATTCTTGACGACAAACCGGATTTCGATGAACAGTTCCCTTTAACTTGAACACTCAGTACGGACAGTTCGTTTTCTCATAAGTCATCCTTTGACTGGCGAATCTGCTTGGCGAATTAAACGATTAATGTCCTCTGTATCTGCTGAAGCGACGGTCCGTGCACATACTTTACGATGTCGGAGCATCAAAGTTCTCCATCTGTACTACCACTCGGGGTAGTGTGGACATGGACGAAGTAGCATCCTTAGACTGGACTGCAAGAGACAGCTGCTGGGCTTCATCTTTCTGGCATGACAATAAACCTTCCTTTCTGGATCAGTTGGGAGCAACTGATATGACGAGACAATGCTTCATACCTTCATACCGTTTTTCTTGAGCTTACATCTTCAATGTTACGACTTTTTGGCAGTTCAGAACTACATAGGGGTTTGAGTGACTTGACTTGGGATTTGAGTTTCAGGGGATCTTCAGGTTACGGGGGGCGGGGGATTCTTCAACGGCGGGAGCGTTCTTCCTCGTGCAACTGGTCCCGATGAACTGCACACCTCCAAAGTTTTTCAGTGATAATATGTAAATTGAGTGATGGGCGGGGCTTGAGAAAGCGCACCCTCTAATTTGTCGCGCAAACTGCGTCATCCAAAATTTTACCCAATTGTATCACGAGGCGCGAACACAAACATGAAACCAAAAGAAAAACATCTTCTCTCAATACGGGGTCGATTTAAGAAAATGAACGGCTTTCAGCAAAGTTTATAATTACAACAATAATTTTCAATATAAGATTTCCGGATTAAATGCATAAATATTCATCAAAATGAAAAAAACATTAACATCATTGTGTGGGGAAAAAAATTAGCTTTCCAACGATATGCGACATCATATATAAATATTCTTGTTTCGCGACATGCCGAAAAATTTAAATCTAAACAAAGGAAATTCTTAAAAAAATTCAAATTCAACACTTTCTCGATGACAGAGAATAATTTCAAGCATATATAACATTATAGTTTCTCTCCCTCAAAATATTTTACAACACAAGCCTTTTTTTTTTTCCTTCAAAGCATTGGAAACAGTGGAGAGAAAAAGAAAAAAATATATAAATTTTTAAAATTGAAATACTCACACGGTCTCAAAATTAAACTCTTGATTAACAAAAATGTTTGCTTCCCTTATTAAAAAAAACAGACTTGGAATATGCAAAAAGCGAAAATCGGCTTTTCAAGTATATAAAAAAAAATATACAACAGATTACGAACAAGTGAGAGAGAAAAAAAAGAAAGAAAAAGGAATCTTATCTTCCTTTTACATGTACCGAACGCCGTTCGTGTGGGAACAAGAAAAACTGACTCATCAAGATGGCGATAATATCTTTGATTATCAGTGGATCATTAGATGTGTCTCTCTCACAAAAGAAAGAATATATTATTCAAAAGAACACACATTTTCTCGTTCAATTTAACTCGGAATTTCTCAAAATTTTACAGGAAGAATCAGAAAAATTCAAGGAATTTGTTGTTGAGCTCAAATGATTGAGATGTCAAAGCAAAGCATTTAATATTTAGGATTTTCCGACAAACACATACAGTGTGATGCATAAAGAGTGTGTGTCCACTCTATACAAACAATCTGTGGTTCAGATCTCGGGCATTTTATGAATATCAGACAGAATGATAACACAAGAGGAAAGGAACTAGACAACCACGAGATTCGGCTCAGCTTTCCACAATAATATAAAGACAGAAGCTCAAATATTTTCCACGCGACAAACACAATTATATTTACATTTAGCAAATTTCACTTATTTGACATGACAATTCTGGGTTAAAATTATGTCAGGCATCTTTGTCAAAGGGGGGGGGGAAAGTGTCCTACTTTTCCCACCGTGACACAGACCCCGATATAATGACAAATTTGACGAGCGTACCCCGATGTAATGACAACAAATTTTACGATCGTGCACCGATTTAATAACTTTTACTATCGTACTCTGAGATAATGATACAATACATGTATGAATTATGTATATCATATAGTACATTTTATCATGTTTACCAACAACGCACCACATGTTATTATGCATAATCGCCAGCAAAAGCTACAAGTTTTATTAGTTATTAAATTTACCAATCATGCTTGGGTACTATGCATGATCACCGGTAAAAGTGATAAATTTAGAGCAACTTTCAAACTCACCAAGACGATTAGTAAGTACATAATACAAATACAACGCCACAACAGGCAAATTGCCCAACGAGGTGGCTGACTTAAGAACATCATGGATCCCTGTAAGGTTCAGGAGAAAAGAGGTTGGAAAAAGGCCGCGGAGAAACAGGAGTCGCGAGAGAGAGAAACGAGAACGAGTTGAGACATTCGAAAAAGAGGAGTAGTGTAAAAGTTTGTACCGAAGAGACAGGACGGTTTCGTGGAGGTGTTGGATAATAAATTGAATAAAGTGTTGTTTTCTTCCTTTTGGGAGTCTAGAATACAGTTATTTCGCCCTGGAATCGTAGTGGAGGTACAGCCGAGGACCTACGACCGATAAGAAGAAGAGGGGAACTTTACTGGCGCAGTCGACAGGATGAGGTCGTAGCTTCAACGACTCAAGATTGCGAGCTGAATTCGAAGAAGAGTGTCCTAGCGACGGTGGAACCACCCGGTTCGTATAGAAGGATAGTAGCAGCGTCAAGCACCCACGCTGTGTTTTTTTTTTCGTGAAGTCAACCCGACAACCGGTGCTGGGGAGGGGGGGGGGGGCAATCCTGCCCAGGCAAAAAGGAGCAGGTATTGTACGGCGGTATCGAGACGATAAATAAAGATGGCGTATTTGGCAAAGGGGAACAAGGAGGATCTGGAGACCATGGCCGCCAACTTGGGGTTAGAAGTCCGACCGGAGTTCAACTTAATGCAACTAGTGAGTACCATACAGGAAAGTGAACTGTACAACGAAGCGACGTGCAGAGAGATGCTGAAAACGATTATAGGCAATAGGAAAGAAAGAGAAGAGATGGAGGAGAGGCGTAGAGAGAAGGAGATGGAGGAGAGGCGTAGAGAGAAGGAGATGGAGGAGAGGCGTAGAGAGAAGGAGATGGAGGAGAGGCGTAGAGAGATGGAGATGGAGGAGAGGCGTAGAGAGAAAGAGATGGAGGAGAGGCGTAGAGAGAAGGAGATGGAGGAGCGGCGTAGAGGAAAGGAGATGGAACATGAACTCGAAAGACTGAGGATCGAGACAGGAGCCATAAGAGAGGAGAATAATCAAGCTGGGCGCGGCAGAACCCCCAGCCGGGATTTCCAGAACATGATGCAAAAGTTCAGAATGGAAGAAGACATAAGTCTGTACCTGGTGCTGTTCGAGCGGCAAGCTCGTCGCGCAGCCCTGGCACGGGAAGATTGGTTAGCTGAGCTCTTGGGACTTCTACCCTACGAGATGAACCAGTTAATTGCCCGCGAGCCGGAAGAGCAAGTACAGGACTATAATCAAGTTAAGGAATTGTTATTGCGGAGATTCAAACTCACCCCAGAGAAGTTCCGACAGATGTTTTCTTCGTGCCACAAGAATCAAGAGGGCACTTGGAGAGATTTCTACCACGAACTGTGTACCTATTTTGATGGATGGACGGAGGCTTTGGGGGTCACGACGTTTGAGCAACTAAGAGATTTAATCATCACCGATCAAATGAAAAAACGCGTCCCAGCAGATTTTAAGGAACACTATCTGGACGAATGGAGTGATATGGTGTCTCCAAGTGAGCTATCGGAGAAACTAGATAGGTTCGATGATGTGAAGAGGACTCTGAAGACACCCTTCCTTAGTGACAGAACGAGAACCCCAAGACCAGTTCATCAAAATCCGAGATGGAAAGCCAGTGGAAACCAGAGGCTTCAGGGTGAGTCCTTCACACCTAAGGCGACGATGGGTTCGAATTCCAGAGAGAGAGCTGCAGTCACTTGTTACGCGTGTGGAGCAGAAGGCCATATAGCAAGGTTTTGTTCTGCAAGAGGCCAGCAGGAGCCACTGAGTCGGGCCCAGGTGAACTCTGTCCAGACATAAGAGGGGGACACGATTGAAGAAACCACAGTTCTAACAGCACATATCACGGTGCCGGCAGCTGGTGTTGGTGCGGACATTGACACACCGCAGACCGTGAGTTTGAAATGTGGTCAGAAGACAATAAGAGGCGTAGTTGATTCTGGGACCCAGATCTCAGTCGTTAGATCTGATTTGGTGGAAATCGACGACAGTGAAGGCGAGGGGAGAATAAGGATCAAGTCCGCATTTGGCGAAAGTGAGATAGCCCCTCTCAGAATATGTATGATGAAGATCAGCGACGGCAAACACGGATACGTGCCAATTACTTGCGCAGTGTCGAGTTGCTTGATAAATGAAATGTTAATATGTCCGACGGCATACGACGCACTCTTGGAAAAGGTACCAGTTCCAAGTCCGATCAATGAGCCGAGCCGTAGGGACGGTGTGTGTACTTCATCTGCCGATGGCAAACAGAAGGCCAACAACGGCAATAACAACGATTTTTGCATACCTAACGAAGAACTTGAAGAGAGGATCATATCCCAAGTCGAGAGCTACTTCACCAACTTCAACATCATGAAGAACAACTTTCTGCTGAAACAAATCCAGAGAAACAAGGAGGGCTACATCAGCCTGAGGTTGGTCTCATCTTTCAGGAAGGTTAAGACTCTGACCAAGGACTGGAGGGTCGTCCGGTACTGTCTCAGGAACTCGAACAAATTCCAAGTCAACGGAGGAGGCACTAAAGTGCGCTGTATTGTGCCCGTACCGGCTTGCGAGACCAGATGCGCTAAAATGACCCCGGTCTGCAACATGCCGTCCAAGGGAATGACACCCGAGTCAGTGTCGCAGTTTATATCAGAACACGGAGAAGTCGTCGACGTGGCAGTCGTCAATAGAGGATCCAAGATACCATATGTCTGTACGAGGCGCTGTCCCTACGTCAACGGGAACATGGTGAAGAAGACGCTCGCCCTCGTCAAGTGCAAGACCAATCGGGACGTGTCCGCATCCGAGGGCAAGGCCTCGCAGCTCAAGGAGATGAACTCGAAACGATACGACGATGGTCATGCTGTCAACAGGAGGAGATCGGCAACGAACCAGTTCCTGGCTAGGCAGGAAACGTCCAAGCAATCGGACTGGCGATTGTTTTCGTGTCCATTTGCCAAAGGAATCAACAGAGCTACGAACCGGCACTCGAAGACCGAGAAAACCAGAAGCCAACCGGCTAAATCTTCAATCGTCAACAACGGCGTACCCAGGAATCAGGGCAGGGAAAGGTCATCCTTCTCTTGTGCCGGTGGTGACCACCACCCCATAAACTCTTGGATGAACAACCGTTATTTGCCATTCAAGGGTGGTATGGCCGCCGCCAAAGTAGCTGCTACTGCACGGTACAACACTCGCCTACCGGATAGCGTCATGCGTTGGCCTGGGGGTCCCGAAAGGGTGATACGCAAGATAATGCCGACGCCCTGTCACAGTAGCAGTGAGAAACCGAGTTACGCTCTTGAAGCATCATCATCATTTAAAAATGATGGATGTGCTTTTCGATGATGGGACGTGTAAGGTTCAGGAGAAAAGAGGTTGGAAAAAGGCCGTGGATAAACAGGAGTCGCGAGAGAGAGAAACGAGAACGAGTTGAGACATTCGAAAAAGAGTAGTAGTGTAAAAGTTTGTACCGAAGA
This sequence comes from Pholcus phalangioides, assembly GCF_987345545.1. Classification (NCBI taxonomy): domain Eukaryota; kingdom Metazoa; phylum Arthropoda; class Arachnida; order Araneae; family Pholcidae; genus Pholcus; species Pholcus phalangioides. The sequence continues at coordinate 24,529,343 of NW_028301596.1, read as the reverse complement.
GACAGGACGGTTTCGTGGAGGTGTTGGATAATAAATTGAATAAAGTGTTGTTTTCTTCCTTTTGGGAGTCTAGAATCCAGTTATTTCGCCCTGGAATCGTAGTGGAGGTACAGCCGAGGACCTACGACCGATAAGAAGAAGAGGGGAACTTTACTATCCCCGAACCCTTTTTTACCCTACCTACTACTGCTACACCACACATGCACCCCGCCCTCAACCCCCCACGAATCGGTACATGAGGGAATGTGCGTGTACGTGTAGTGCAACCTGACGTGAAGTTATTTTGTTTCTCTGTAATGCTTGTTATGTGTAGTGCTGCCATCTGCCACCAGTTTTTCAAACTATGAGTGAAGTGTTATGATTGAATGATTTTTCATTGTAGGACTGTTGCTCTCTGTGGCGAGACTTTTTAACGGGGAGATTGGCTCGCATTTGCGCCTTGAAGTTGGGAACCACAGAAAACCAACTTCAGCCGACCACCACTGTGGGGTTCGAACCCGGATCCTCGCATCGCGAGTCCGTCACTATAATCACTTATTACGTATAATAATCGCATGCATCAAATTTATCGCAATGTATATATTTATTAATCTCATATTCAAATACACTTTTTTAATTTTACAATTTCAGACTAAATAAAAATTTGTTTACTGACTTGAAACTTCATGTTTTTCTCCGATCTCGTCCCAAGAATGTTTCCGTGCATTTTGATTTCTTTATTCTCAGTGGGTAGGGTCATAGAGCAGAGAATTTGACCAAACGTGTTCGATCAGTTGCTCTTCCATCATCAACACACGAGCAAAAACAAATTAAATGAAAACACGAAAAAAATTTAAATAAATCAAAACGCGAAACAAAACGCAAAAAACAAAATTGATCAAACACGAAGCAAAAAGAACGAGGAAAACAAATATGGTGCCTTCACATGCCATCACATGACTGACGAAAATCTGAACGATTTGATTTTTTTGTGACACGTAATAAGGCGTGTTATGTCGGATTTCGTAATCTGACACATTCACACGTCGCGTCAGCACAGTGTGAACGTACCTACAGAAGGCTCATAGGTGGAATTTATATCGCATGCATTTCTACGTGGTCCCACGTCACGTCAGAGTAGTGTGCACAGGTTTTTGCACGTTATGTCAGATTACATCATCACAGACTTTACCACGTCATGTCAGATTACATCATCACAGACTTTACCACGTCGTGTCAGCACAGCGTGAACGTTCCTACAGAAGACTCATTGGTGGAACGTATATCACACGCATTAAGGTGTGGTAACATGCCATGTCAGTGTAGTGTGTATCCGCCTTAAGATACTTCATATGAAAAATATATATATATTCTGGCCACTTTTATAAGACTTTTTGAAAAAAACCACTTATAAAATCTTATGTCATTGATAAAAATGAAACATTGACTAATAGTGAAGCAATATATTTTTCAAGGAAATAAATGATATTTAGGCAACTTTTATTTTATTTTTTGTAAAACCAAACAACCCTGCTATAAACTATTGATACAAATATTAAAAAGCATAAAAAAGAAGAAATATGAAAGTATATACTGGTCCTAGAGATAAAGGGGTTGCCACAAAAAGGGATTGAAGATGCCTGTCCTGCCAGTCAATGGGTTACCACACACAGCTGTGACGCAGTGAATTTAGGTGGAAGCGATCTCAGTTCTGGGTCTCCACGAATAAATGATAAAGACCTATCACAGATGACAGAATTCCTGGCGATTAGTGAAACATGCTTCTTGCCATAGAAGCTGTATTGGCTTGGCGATATTATTTTAAGTGGTGGGAAAATTTCTTTCCTTGTGGTCGCTGAACGATGCACATGTGTTGTTTGCTTGTGTACTTTTAATAAAATTAGGGAACAAAAATTAGTAATAATTCATCCATTTTTTTAAATTTTGAATGCAACAAAAGGTTTATTTTATTGAGTGCTGACAGAAAACCACAATGTAAACAAGCCTCAGTACAATTTGTGACATTAGTTTGAATATCAGCGAGTGTTACTGAAATTAACTGGTGGAAAAACAAACCAATATGTTATAGTCATTTATTGGTTAACCAGTCAACTGTGCAATTAATTTCTCCGAGCGTTACCCGCAGTGCCCACTTTTTTTTTAAAGATGCGCTCGCTTTTTCCCTTTTCTTGGAAGTTTGAAATATTAAAATATTTTTTTATAGCATGTTTTTTATAGCTCGAATGTGTCGAGACATGATATGACACCCCGAAAGTGGGGAGGGGCGGTCATAATGTCCTGTGACTAAAAGAAATGCTGTTGATGGATTTATGTGGAACCGTAGTAGTTGAACCTTTGCTAAAAGATATATGAGTAATAAAACAGATGCATCTTCGTAAGGGAATCGGAAAAAAAAAAATTGATGGGGATGCAGCTTTGCAAAACATGACATAAATGTAATAATAATCTCAGACCTTGAAATATAATTGTCAACTCCATCTAGTGATGAGATAATAAAGTAGAAGGATGGCTGTACAGAGATGGCAGCACATGTATGGCAAATTATTTGATCATATCTGTGAAAAAGGCAGAAAAGTCTTCGTGTCGGCAAATGGCATTGTAGACAACACCATTAGTATATCAGCGACAGCAAATGCCGCCTTAACCACTTGACTGGTGAAAAAGACTGAAAAAAGTCTATGACGGCATTTGCCGTCGCAGGCACCAACATTACGTATGGCAATGACGGAAAATGCCGTTGTAACCACTTGACTGGTTAAATATAATTATTTTTTGTTTTCAATTGCGTAAGAAAGAAATATTTTATATGGACTGATTGTTTTATGTGATTTTAAATGAGAGCATATTTCACAGTTGCAATAACATCAAATGAGTTCACATAAAGAAATAAACGATGGTGTATTTATGCATGATACCAGAATGAAGAGGAAATTATCCAGATGAACCAAAAGTCTCAACTTTTGGCTGCCCACGAAATGAGGCACTTCGTAAAAAGTGGATTTCAGCAATACTCAGAGATGTCAAAGTCACAAAAAATTTTAGAATGAGTTCAAATAAATTTCATTGCATTCTTATACTCAATTATATTATACATGTTTTTAATGGGCTGGTAGAAAATTCTGTGATATGTGAAATGAAATATAACAATACAGTAAAACATCTTTAGCACATCCATTCATACACATATCACTCTGAAACGATGAATTAATGAGGACGAGGTTCTTTTCAAATCTTGAGTCACAATATATCAAACTTACTTACTTTAGTGTTCCAATGTAATGCTAAATAAATAGTTATAAATAAAATTTCATAATCTATATAAAATTGATTTTCTGTCTGTGTTTTCTATACAAATCTATAATTTTAGACCGATCATCAACAAATTTTGCATATATACCAAATGGGATCAGAATCTGGGATCTCAGAAATGGGATCTTGAATAGGCTACTTTAAAAGTTTGTCAGACATGGGCAAATGCACAAAATGGATGAAAAACTGTCAGGCAACAATGGTTTTTGGGCCTCAATTGTAAGTAATAATAAGTAACTTATAATTCGCCTCGGACTTATTAGTAATTAACCGGACTTACTTTTGACTTGGATATCTATGATATCTATGCAATAACATTGATTTCAACTTTTTAGTTATATCTTCCCAGGCATGAAAATTAATGTCACCATAATGTCTTTTAATATTCAACTGCATAAATTCATATAGTTTAGGATGTTTTAAAATTAATTATGGGCCCATAAAGAACATCGAAGAAATTCCACAGCTTTAATTAAGCATTTCTGTAGCAGAAATAGGCAGATGAATAACTTGAAGTTCGAGGGCGGGGGGGGGGGGGGAAGAGAAGGTGAACTCAAATCAAAATACCTAGCGCCCTTTAAAACGGAAAGCAAATACAGGGTGTTTCCAAAAGAATTACCCGTTTTGAAATGCGTATATTATGAATAATATTGAACACATAGAAACTTAAGATTAATTTTATATTACATGGCTAATCAAAGTTTTTTTACAAACCAAATTAAAAGTTTTCAATAAGTCTACACCAGGGTTGGGTTCACGACAAAAACCAGATTTTGACATGACGAGCGTCAGAAACCTAAATGAATGCTTTTTGATAATGTTTTGAACACAATAGGTATATAAAATGATGGAAAAACTTACTTTTTTGCATATTGCAATGTTTTATTTTTAAACATGAATTTATTACAATTAAAATATTAATTATAATTTGCAATTTTGAATTTTTCAACAAGAGATAAGAGTCTAGAACATATAAAATATAGTTTTGTGGTTCATTTTCATCTAAGCTACTGATTACGTGAAATAGAGCTGCTTATTCAAAATATATATGATAGGGCATCAGAGTTTGGTTTTAGAATTTAGAAACTAAATCAGTATTAAAAGTCAAAAACTTGTTGTCAAATAGTTTTTCAACCTGATAGATATGCTAAGTAACAAAACACTTTTTTATGTAGATTAAAGGGTTTTATATTCGGAATTATAATTACTGAGAATCTATTTTGATATTTTAAATTTTCTGATCTGCCCAAAATTTTATTCCATGTAAAAATTCTCACACAGAATCTGTTCCTACACTAATTAAACTCATTCATTTTCAGCTAAAAATTTCTTAGAACTGAGGGTGTATAAATTCAGAGTTTTAAAGAGTATTTTCAACCACAGCAGAGCCAACAGGACTTGATATGGTTGACATTTGTTTTGCACATTTAAAATTAAATACAGCTTCAACTGGAAAACCACTGCATTTATTTTGCAATAAATATACCATATCATAGTGCAAAAGTAAGAGTAAACTAAGTTTGACTAAGGATATATTACAGGAGTTTCTTAAGCTTGATGTTCAAGCTAGCACTGCCAAATTAAATGGCATTTTAGTTCTACAATTTAGTAAATACTCTAAATATCAAAATATTTTGACAGCTAGATATATTTCAATGTTATGCACAATAAGAGTATCTTAGTGATTTAGATAATTTAATAACAGAAAAATAATTATATATATAATGTAATAAACTTTTTTAACCACTTATCTGTTGTAAAAAGAGTAGCCTACAGCAGATTGTTTATATCAATGCACATATATAAGCAGTTGAAGAAATTTTGGAAGGTCAAGAATCATCTTGAATCAGAGAATGTCAAATCATTCCATAGTTTTCCTTCCAGTGTTTATGCTATGCTTTATTCAAATTTTATATTTTATTAGAAAAATATATATATATATATATATATATATTACCCAAAATAATTCTGTAGAGAGAAAAAAATTATTTTACAATCATATGAAATATTTATTCTTTGCAGACATGCCAACTTTTGGAGTCCACAAATCTGGAGATTCTCCCCGACACTCATAGATGCTATTAAAAAAAATATTCACAAAAAAACTTTTTCGAATTCTTTTTAAATCAATTAAGAAAAAGTTCCATTGTGTTTGGAACATCCCCCTACCCCGAGCAGAATATTATACCATGTCAGCAGGGCTCCCACTCAAAAAATGAGAAAAAGTAGGAAAATGCAGGACTAAATTTTAAATAATTAAAAAAAAAAAAAAAAAAAATTAATTTTGAATTAACTTTTTTTTCCCCTAGCTTCATTTCAGTCAAGCTATGACAAATGACTTGGTTACAAAACCAATTTTTGGCCAAAACAGTGCACTAGCAACGACAGATAATTCTTTGCAGTCTCTTCTCATATATATATTACATTCTTTTTTGGAGTCTTCTAAAATGACGAGCTTGCCAACTCTCTTCAACAAGACACAGCAAATTTCGAAGACGTACATTTTTTAAGAATGACGCACCTTCGAGACCACTTTCGAAAGCACAATGCAAAATGTGTAAATTGCAAGATCCGACGTATATAAGGCAAGGTGAACCAGATAGTTTTACTGTGTTGCTCATCATTTTTTAAATTTTTCTGTTCTGTTCACATTTTACTGCTCAATGCTAGTATAATCATTTTTGACAAATGAAGCACTTTTATTTCTAGCTCTTTGCTGAGCACATTTTTGTAATGTATCTACTACTTCATAATACCATTCGTAGATGGCAGCACCATCCTGCCTTGTAAGATAGTGATTGTAATAAAGAAGGGCAGTCATGCTCTGGATGCCATGCTAACTGGTTGTAGTAATCTATGCCCATCGCTACAGTTAGTGGACCAAACAGTAAATAGCCAGGCATCAATATATAACATGGTGTCAGTTACAGGAAATACTCACGTATTTTTGAATTTACGCTTCAAAGATCTGAAAAAGATGGCAAACAGCCTGCCGACCATCCTGCCATTCGATGCCAGAGCAAACCCGTTCGAAGCATGGAGGTATTGGAAGAAAGATTTCTTGGATTATTTAGAAGCGCTTAAAACCAGCTCGGAGGCAGAAACTACGAAAACTGCTCTTTTTTGTCATGTGTGTGGAGAGGAATTAAAGAAGCAGTTGCGATCCTTCGATATTGCGCCCGCAGCGGCAAGCACTGCGATATAGCTCCAACAAATCCTTCGTGTTCGACAAATATTTCTCGGACTATCAGAATGAGATTTATGCATCTTTCAAGTTCCTTGAAATAAAACAAGAAAAAGGCGAAAAATTTACAGACAATTATTCACGACTATGATGCGTGGTCGTTGAGTGTAATTACGGTCAGTCGATGGAAAGAATGCTCCGTGACAAGATCATCCAAGGACGGAGTGACAAAGCACTACAAGAAAGACTGGTCCGAGAAACGAGTAGATCAACAAAAACACTGCAAGACATCATTAGCGAGTGCAAAACGTGCGAACATAGTAAGGCACAGGCAACAGAGGTGGGCGAAAGCAAAATAACGGTCGACACCGTAAGGAGAAACAAACACCACACAACATTGTTGCGGTTAGCAAACAATGAAAACGCCGAGCCGAGAGACTGTAAACAGTGCGGAAAAAAACACCGTCCAAAAGAGTGTCCGGCCTTCGGAAGTAAGTGCCGCAAGTGCGGTGGAAAAAATCACTGAACCAAAGTATATAGGAAGAAAACTTATGGAAAAAAGACCAAATACTCGCTGAGTTGACACAGTAGATCGTGCCAGTGACGACAGCGACTCAGATACCGTTTATTTAGGTGAATTAAAATCAATTGATCCCTTAGAGAATGAAAAACCAAACTCTGTGTGGCTTCAGAAAATCATGGTTAATGGCAACGAAGTCACATTTAAGCTGCATACTGGAGCACAAGTGAACATTATACCTAAGAATGTACTACTAAAATGGAAAATAAAGCCAACTGTAAAGAAAATTAAATAACCAGTGCTATACTACAGTGATAATGTAGTTCTAATATTGGGCGAGTGTTCATTAAATTGTGAGGTCAAGAATCAGAAGAAAAGTTTCAAATTTCTTGTAACAACTCTGAATTCCTGCCCTATATTAGGCCTAGTTGCTTGCAATGAATTAGGACTAATTAAAAGATTGAATGACCTTATGAAAATGAACAGAAATTCACATAAGAGTGATACACCGGAAGAAGTTATGAAAGAATTCTCAGATGTTTTTACTGGTGTGGGACAACTCAAACGTACTGTAAAAATTAAATTGAAAGAAAATTATTCACCAAATGTGGCAGCTCCACAAAAAGTGCCATTGGCTATTCATGGGAAAGTGAAACAGGAGCTTAAACGTATGAGTGATAATGGGATAATTGCAAAAGCAGAGGAACCTACTGAGTGGGTCAGCAACATGGTTGTGGTGAATACACCCAGAAAATTACGTATTTGTCTAGACCCAAGGCCATTAAATGATGCCATACAAAGACCTCACTATCAAATATCAGCAGCCATTAATCTGATAACAAAGCTGAGAGGATGTAAAGTATTTACAATCTTAGATGCAAAAAATGGATTCTGGCAGTTACCACTTGATGAAGAATCGTCATTTTTAACAACTTTCACAACACCTTGGGGAAGACATCGATTTTTAGTTTTACCATTTGGGATAAACAATGCCCCAGAAGAGTTTCAGAGGGCCATGAATGAAATTTTTGAAGATGACCCAGAAATAAATCCATACTTTGATGACATAGCCCTTGGATTTTCATCCATGCAAGAACATTGTCAGTTACTCCGTCGAACCCTGACACGAGCCAGAGAAGCTAATCTTAAGTTCAATATTGAAAAGACACAATTAGCCTTAACATCAGTCAATTATTTGGGACATATAATGTCTGATACTGGAATAACTCCAGATCCCAAAAAAGTTAAGGCCATTAACGAGTTTGCTGTCCCCAAATGTCGTGAGGATCTACAAAGATTTCTTGGAATGATCACTTATCTAGCCAAGTCACTCCTCACTTGTCTGGTTTAACTCACTCGCTACGTCAGCTATTAAAACAAGATACTGAGTGGCTGTGGGATGAAAATACCTGTGATTTTGACAAATTGAAACAAATGATAGAGCAAGCTCCATGTCTACAATATTTTGATGTAAAAAAGTCAGCGACTGCTTCAGTGGATGCCAGCCAGCACGGATTAGGAGCAGTTCTCCTACAAGATAACAAACCAGTTGCATATGGATCTGCTACACTTACAGCAGCTCAAACACGCTATGCACAGATTGAGAAAGAACTGTTAGCTGTGATCTATGGGCTGGAACATTTCAATTATTACACCTATGGAAGACCAGTAGTTGTTCAAACCAATCACAAGCCCCTTCTAGGGTTGAGTAAAAAGCAATATGACACAATCTCTCCCAGACTTCAGCGCATGCTGTTGAGATTGAACAAATATGATGTTGAACTTATGTTCATACCTGGTAAAGAGCTAAAGATTGCAGACGCCTTGTCAAGAGCTCAATCGCCAAATAACAAATTTGAAGAGGATTACGAGCAAGAAGCAGCTGTCTCGATTAATCTCCTTGCATGTGCTACATCCAATAAGTGGCACAAATATGCTTTGATGACAGCAAGTGATGCAGAGCTGCAGGATGTGCTTCATCATGTTCAAAAGGGATGGCCAGAAAAGAATAGAACCAGAGCAGCAGCTCAGCCTTACTGGCACTGTAGAGATGAGCAGTATTATTCTAAAGAAGGAATAATATGCAGAGGCCAGAGACTTGTTGTGCCACAAGTTGCAAGACCAGAAGTCTTGGAAAAACTGCATGTCTCGCATCGAGGTATTATTGCTTGCAAATTGAAAGCTAGAGAATATATTTACTGGCCGAAAATAAATGATGATGTGGGAAACTACATCAATAGATGTAAAATCTGTCAGCAAAATCAGAGGGCAAATTCTAAAGAAGTCCTGTTCAAACAAATTCTGCCTGGAAGACCATGGGAAAAAGTGGCATGTGACTTTTTCTACTTGAGAGGTCAACAGTATCTTTTGATGATCGATTATTTCTCAAAATACATAGAAGTTAAAAACATGAAGAGTACTAATGCTAAGGCAGTAATAGAAGCAATGAAAAGCATCTTTGCAAGGCATGGAATACCAGAAGAATTGGTGAGTGACGGAGGGCCACCATTTAATGCAGAAAGCCTTCGAAAATTTTTCAAAGAGTGGAATGTGACACACAGTATTACTTCACCTCACTTTCCCAGAAGCAACAGCCAAGTTGAGAGAGCTGTACAAACGTTGAAGAAGTCTCACAAAAGCTCTAGAAGAAGGTAAAGATCTACATACGGTCCTACTGGATTATAGGATACAACCTACACAGGATTTTCCTTCTCCGGCTGAACTGCTGATGGGCAGACGATTAAGATCCTTTTTGACAACTCATCCTCATCCACTCAAGCCAAAGTTTTGTACAGCTGAAGCCAGTAAAATCTTGAAAACCAGACAAGCATATCAGAAGGAAATATTTGACCAACATGCATCATCCTGAACTCAAACAAGGCTCAAGTTCAAGAAAAGACCTCGTGAACCATGGCAACAAGGTGTCATAACCAAGACAGGACCGAAACTTATTCCTATATCATCGAGGGAAAAGATGCAGGTACATATCGAAGAAATAGACACCATGTAAGAGAAGACAGAACAACTAATGAGAAGATCACCAGAACCAGAACAGTTGAAGATTTGTACCCTTTAACGGCAGCTAAAAAGATGGCATCTTCAACTTCAGATGCAATTCCAGAAGCAGGTCAAATCCTGAGAAGATCAGAGGGGACTGTAGTTAAACCCATACGTTATAGACAATAACTTAAATATTCATTATCACATTATCATACATTAACTATAATAGAACTTTAATGTTTAAAAAAAAAAAAAAAAAAAAAAAAAGGGCATGTAATGTATCTACTACTTCATGATACCATTTGTAGATGGCAGCACCATCCTGCCTTGTAAGATAGTGATTGTAATAAAGAAGGGCAGTCATGCTCTGGATGCCATGCTAACTGGTTGTAGTAATCTATGTCCATCGCTATAGTTAGTGGACCAAACAGTAAATAGCCAGACATGAATATATCACAATAGTAAATATTGTTTATGCCTGTTCATGCCTTAAAAATACAGAAGACAACTGAATGCTATTGGGTAGCATCAGTATCACCAAACCTAGAATAGGCCTACGTATGCAACTGCTTTCAAATGCAAACTGTTGTTTCACCTATTTGCACCATAATTATGAATGATGACAGTTACTGTCCAACACCACGAAGTAATAAATATAAAATTATTTTTCCATCCAGACAGAAGTTTTTAATGACTACTACACTTGTTCAACCCTCAAACTAAGCAAATGAAAAATTAATCAATCAAATGGTCCACATATGCCCCCCCCCCTCTAAATTACCCTAAAAATGATACAATTTCTGCTTTGGCAGAATCATTAATTGCATTCTCTAACATTTGTAATATTTGGCAATATGTCAATAATTTCCTGCTCAATTAAAATCAATTACATAAATTTTGTTGATAGGATTTGGTAAAAAAAAGGTAGGACAAAACTGAGAAAGTACGATCAAAGTAGGACATTTTACCAAAAAATAGGAAAAGTAGGACGAGTGGGAGCCCTGGGTACACCTGCCTAATATCGTGTAGGGCCCCGCAGAAGTGCCGCAACACGATGTGGCATGGACTCGACTAATGTCTGAAGTAGTGCTGGAGGTAATTGACACCATGAATCCTGCAGGGCTGTCCATAAATCCATAGGAGTAAGAGGGGGTGGAGATCTCTTCTGAACATTACGTTGCAAGGCATCCCAGATATGTTCAATAATGTTCAAGTCTGGGGATTTAGGTGGCTAGCGGAAGTGTCTAAAGTCAGAAGAGTGTTCCTGGAGCCACTTTGTAGCAATTTAATGCTTCCACTTTGTAGTTTTTAATGACTACTATGCTTGTTGAACCCTCAAACTAAGCAAATGAAAAATCATTTGAAAATTCATTCATTCGTTCATTTTCATTTCATTCAAATGAAATTAATCAATCAAATGGTCCACATACCCCCCCCCCCCTCTAAATTACCTTAAAAATGATACAATTTCTGCTTTGGCATAATCATTAATTACATTCTCCAACATTTGTAATATTTGGCAATATATCAATAATTTCCTACTCAATTAAAATCAATTACACAAATTTTGTCGATAGGATTTGGTAAAAAGTAGGACAAAAACTAGAAAGTAGGACAAAAGTAAGACATTTTACCAAAAAGTAGGAAAAGTAGAATGAGTGGGAGCCCTGCATGTCAGTCTTTCTATGCAGAATAGAAAAATCACATCCACATATACTGTTTATAAAACATAAGTTTCTTTTCGTGGATGCTAACAGTGATTGATAATCTTGGGTATATGAACTCTTAAAAGCTTTATATTTAGCTTTATATAGCTTAAAGTTTTATATTTTCTTTCTGAAGACATATTTAATCGGAGGAAACAATTAAAAAAACTTGTAATGGCATACAACAACTATTATCCAGCAATTTCGGAAACCGAGGCCATGACCCTGATAAATGATTGCCGATAAACGCTACATAAACAAAGTCACGTCTTTGCCAGTTGTTTAAATGCGGTCACAAAGACTTTTTTACTGCTGCTCTCGATGGAAATGACTGCGACTGTATTCTATGGGTGTTTTCCCTAACAACAACGTGAAAGCTTGCGTAAAATCTAATTTTTTGCAAAAATCTGGAGAAATTTTAACAAATCCGGAGAGTGGGAGGAAGGATGAAAAATCCGGAGTCTCTCGCCTAAATCCGGAGAGTTGGCAGGTCTGGGTTTCTAACTATGAGCTGTGAATGCAATCCGATATTGTCACCGAAAGCAACAAGCCTATAATGGTACAAATATATTTAATCATTACTTTTCACTCATAGTTTGAAAAACAGATGGTAGCACAAAAAATTGATGCACAACACTAGATACACATTTAGAGTGTTAAGTACATGTGTACACAACTCATTCGGTAGTATAGTAAATTGACTATGGCACCAGAGTTGTGCTCGGTTCGAAAGTAGCATACAGAGACGTACCTCAGAGTCTTAGGTTGAAATGGCACTTGTGATTTTTCAAGCCCAGCTAGATGACAAGCGGTTTTTCAATCAGTTCAAACATAACTGCCACTTTGTACGTTTGTCCAAACTCTGAAAAAAAAACCAACAGTGATAAGTTTCGTTACTCCAGCTAAAAAAGTTGATTCGTTCCGGAATCACATTCTTTAGCCGAAACATGATTGGTTTCTATGGGAAATTGCTTAATTTTTCCAGGCACTGTTCAAAATTTAAAGAGCAGTCTTTCAAAACACCAAAGAGTGCTATGTAAAAGACAATAGCTGACTGAAGTGAACAGCTTGAGAATTATATAAATGAGAATTTACAGGAAGAGGTACTGAAGTACATTCGGAACATTCTATTTTGCACTATGTACATAGATTAACCAATACCAGCTTTAGGCTACTAATACCATATAGCTTTAGTCTATTGAAGCTGGCACTGACATAACACAGTTGAGTTCATAGGAACCCATTTCAAACATCTCTTATTGCCAGCTCATTTCTGTCTCCAATAAATGTGGATGAAAAAGATGAGCTCCTAGAATGTTCTGACTGCTCAGTTTGATAACGTCTGCACTGAAAAAATACATCCTCTATTAGCTGAATCTTTTAATTTACATGAAATGGCTGAAAAAGATATGACATGAGTAAATCAGGCTTGAGTGACTAATTCTGATGGCCATTGGCCATACCACACTGAAAATACTGGTTTTTGTCTGATCACCAAAGTTAAGCAGCATCGGGTGCAGTTAGCATTTGTGAGGGTAACCACCTTGGAACACTGCATGCTGTTGGCATGTATCACTTTGCATATGAGTGGTAAGATGCTCGTCTTCCACTATAAAGGTTACCATCAAAGTCTATGGGTTCAAATCTGGACAAAGGAACATCTGAAAGTTCTTTACCTACTGAGCTAATAGATGGCATCTTCATTTCCGACCCAACTCCACTGTTTGGAAAACTGTGATATGGCAGTATATGACCAGAGTTGTTGGTGTACAGCAAAATAGTAGTAATTCTGATGATTACTGGAGCTAAATTCAGCTCATGACACAGTTGCTTAATGTTAGTGTGTGCATGTACACCAATGAAAAAGTTTGTTAGCGAAATCTGTGTATTCATTAGTTGAGGCGGAAAAATCTTAAAAATACATTTTTTATTCCCAAACTGAGGCATTCGTTATCCAAGGTACCTGCACTCGTAAATGCTCATTTGAAAAAAAAATTTTTTAATAAATTACATTTGAATCATTGACAAAAAAAAGTGTTAACACTTGAAGGGCCAACATTTAGTTTTACCCAAAGCACTTGAAGAGGAAGTGTCCCCAGTGTGCATTGCGAGAGGCCGCGAATTTGCCTACAGCGCCATCTTGCGAACAGGGTTAGCACCTACGTTTGACCACGCCATTACCCATGTGTGATTGACAGTTCCACTCTGCAATATTTATTTTTCTCCAACGCCTGATGCATTTTGCGTAGGATTTCCAGATAGTCATATTCAAACGGTAAATATTGTGTTTTCCGGATTAAAAAGCAATTTCTCTACGAACCCGTCCCGGATCATTTATAAATGTCAATCCCTTATGTAGACACGATTAGATAAAGATAAATTCTTGACAGAAAATACATATCAAATTGTTTGAGAGGAAATATGGCAATATTCAAGAAAAATTCGTCGTGCAGTAAATGAAAGTTGTTAGCTGCAAAATTTACTTATTTCGTGCCTCAAATATATATATAATAATGATTACAGGATGACACACAATGAGCCCAAATTCTAATCAAAGTATTTGATACAAATTTACCTAAATTTGTGATTTGTTAGGCCATGTTACAGATGCAGAATTTCATATATCGATTGATTTATTTTTGATGCACATCATGTGAATTTTACGATTTATATAGAACTCAACCTCCCCTCCCCCACAGTATATAAAAATCCGCCAACCTGTTACTGCAAAAATTTAAAAAAGTAAAGTAACAGAAAACTCATTTATTTTACCAGCTTCTGTTCCATCAAAAAGTAGTCTTACAAAGAATGTGTTACAAATATGCCTTCAGATGACAAACAATGGTATACATAAGACTTCCATTTCATGACTGATAGCAGTTTTAAAAATTTCAATGAAATGAAAATACGCTGCTGGCCACCGTAAATGCAACACCCTGAAGGAAGCATGCAAATAATATGAAATTTACAACATGCATTAGCGGAGGTGAGATATGCAAATGATTAGAATTTCAGCGCAGACGCGTGATTAAATCACGCGCGCCTTTGGCGCCACTTCAAAGCGCTATTTAAGGCTTGGAGATTTCGACGATTTGAAGTACGGCAATTGTGTTTTTCTTGTGGTTTTTTCAAAAAAACGATCAATTATGCCTCGTAGAAAACAGCGATCATCTTTTGATCAAGTATCAGAGTTCGACAGAGGAAGGATAGTGGCCTACCGAGATTGTGGATTATCTTTCAGGGAAATCGGTAGTCGTGTTGGACAAAACCAAACAACTGTAATGCGGATATGTGATCGTTGGATGCAGGAGGGTACGACGGACCGACGTGTTCGATCGCATCCACCTCAGTGCATCACTTCACGTGATGACAGGCGTATTGTGCGTATGGCAGTGACGGATCGCTCAGCCACATCACGAACCATAGCACAGCACATTCAGTCTGTATCGCATCATCCAGTGTCTGCGCGTACCATTCGACGCCGTTTACAGCAGAGTGGTCTGTCCGCAAGACGTCCATTGCTTCGTCTACCCTTGACGCAGAACCACAGACGTCTCCGCAGCCAATGGTGCCATGAAAGAAGGATGTGGACGGCACAATGGAATGAAATTGTTTTTACTGACGAGTCACTCTTCTGCTGTCTGCAACACCACGATGGCCGGATTCGAGTCTGGAGACACCGTGGAGAGAGGATGCTGAACAGCTGCGTTATGCACTGCCACACTGGTCCTGCACCGGGTATTATGGTATGGGGCGGTATTGGATATCACTCTCGCACTCCTCTAGTACGCATTGCCGGTACTTTAAAAAGCCAGCACTACATCTCCGAGGTGTTGGAGCCAGTTGTCCTTCCTTACCTTCAGGGCTTGCCCACAGCCATATTTCAACAGGATAATGCGCGACCACACGTGGCACGCATTGTCCAAAGGTTCTTCGTCAATCGCCAGATTGAATTGCTTCCCTGGCCAGCTCGCTCTCCGGATCTTTCGCCAATAGAAAACACGTGGTCCATGGTTGCTCAACGATTGACCCAGATTACATCCCCCAGCTGCCACACCAGATCAACTTTGGCAACGCGTGGAAGCTGCTTGGTCTGCTGTACCCCAAGAACACATCCAAAGTATCTTTGAATCAATGGCGAGGCGTGTGGCAGCGGTGATCTCCAACAATGGCGGCTACTCTGGCTACTGATTTTGGCAGGAACCACACTTCACAGAAGTCTATAAATTTAATCATTTGATGCTTGGTCAACATGTTATCTACAAAATAAATATTGTTGCGATATCTCTTGTCTTTCTTGGTGTTGCAATTTGGGTAGCCAGCAGTGTATATCGTATGGGCAAACTGAGAATATCTAGGGCTGTGTAATAGCGTCCTTCACATAATTCCAACTTTAAGATATTCATCAAATAATAAAAATCACAAAAAATAACAATGATGAAATACATTTAAAAAAACCTTGCTATCACCACACATTGGCTATGACATTAAATTCAGTAATTCAATTTTGATTAGTTACTGATGATTCATCAGACTGTGATTGCACATACAAAATTTAGTTTTGTCATAGTTGAATATTGCACTAACTTGTTAACATGCCTGTTTCAAAAGAATTTCAGTGGCTAATAGGTGTAGTGGAAATGGATGTTAACGCAAAACACAGGTCTCGTATTTCACACCACTACCAATTTCCAATATTACAATGTAAAAAAATCTATATTTATAAATGGGCTGTTTTAGAGCATTTCACAACTAGATAATAAAAATTATATTGGTTACAAAATCCAAAATAAAATAAATATCCTCCCTGACTCCTTAACTCTTGCCAATAATTTCAATTCCCATTTTACCAATGTTGCCGCAAATAGTCGACGCTCTAAACAAGAATACAAACAATATTAGCCAAATAACCGTAATTCTATGTATTTTTCCCCAAGCGATGTTACAGAGATAAAAAAATCAATAACTTTAATAATTCTGTCTCTACATCGGATTCAATGAATTCAGTTTTTCAAATATGCTCCAGATGGTGTTCTTCAGACTTTTTCTGAACTTGCTAATAATTGATTAGAAAATGGGATTTTTCCAGGCTCACTGAAAAATGCAGTAATAATCCCTATCTATATAACAGGTGATAATAATGATTTAATAATTAGATCTGTGGTGGTCCTTAGCACTGCTGCTAAAATCCTAGAGACCATCATCAGGGGCAGACTATTCTCATTTTTAAACTCTAATCAATTTTTCTCAAATAAATCAACACTGCTTCCTCCCTAATAAAAAACAGAAACTGCTCTTTTACCACCATCAAATTTCCATTCAATTTCAACAAAAAATTTTGAAGTAAAACACAGTTGGAAATAGGGAAACACGCTCATGTTGGCAGCACAGTAATTCAAAATATAAATTGATTTCACTATATAGACTGAGATTAATCCAAACATCTCCTCTAAACCACAGTTGATGATATGTGTAGCAGATCCTCTAAATCCTGTGTGTGTGGCTAATGTTTGAATTGTCATGACAAGATGGTATCTGTAAATAAAATTTCTAAATCGCTGGATGAGAATAGCACTGTACAGTGTAAAGAACAGCAGTGCAAACAAGAACAAGTGAAAAAGAAGGGCAAAATGATAGAAGTTACAAAAATAAAGGAGCAGAGATTGTGGAACCTAACAGACTTGTTAAATGTTTTTCAAAAGAAATTAAATTGTTCAAGAAACCCATTTTTAACATCAAACACCAATATAGAGCTTACCAAACGTGCAGTAGGAACATACAAAAACATGAAGCTGTTCTTCATGTGTATTTCAGTAAATTATAATAATTACAAATTATCTGAAGTGCAAAATCATTTCGGTGGGTCAAGAAATCAATCATGTCTTCATACGTGTGCTGTATGTTACGGAATGTGAGAAGCCAATTTCGTTCTGCTCAGTTCAGGGTTGGTGTTTTGGACAGGACACAAGGGAAAAACTGTCCAAAACCTCCAAGTTTCAAAATGTTATGTGGAAATCTTTGGTTTTTTTCGCATGATACTAACATATTAAAAAAGAAATTACTAGCAGAAAATTAAATCAAAAATATTTCAAAAAGGTGTCATTTGGTTTTTTTTCTAAGTTAATTGTTTCATCAAATTTATGGTTTTAAGCTGGAAATCTGATAGTAAATTAATATCACTCATATAACTGTTTAAATAAACACTGTTTTCAATTTTCTAGTTTTTTGTAAATGTTATTTTTTACTTCACATCTTATTTTTCTTGTATGATTATGAAGCAGGTACTGTATTTAGGACAATGCTTATCCAAAATCCTGCAGAATCTGTTCAAACATTTACGAAGGTACCAAATATACATAGTCGCTGTTGTAAAAACTAAAATTGCGCATTGCAAAACTAAACATAAATACTATTTTTTTGTTACATACCAATATAATGGGAATAAATATTAATGGCGTAGTGGTTATTTAATGCAAATTGTTCTATTTTGACTTTCCAAACTTTTTTTTTAAATTTTCAAGAGTGAACTTTCTATTTTACATTCTCAATTTTCAAAAACTAATTGTAAATAAAGGGAAATATCCGAAGAAAATGAGGCTACACTAGAAAATGTAGCACCTAAACGTAATTAACAGAACACAATTTCACAAACACTGATTACGCATACATGATGGTAAAAGACTTCAAGACCCAAAATTTTTGTTAAATTGAAATTGTAACTCTTGCGAGGCTGTAAGCTAATATTTCGCCGTACGGCCAAAACAAAATAACAAATGACTTGGTTACAAAACCAATTTTCGGCAAAAAACAGTGCACTAGCAACCACAGATAATTCTTTGCTGTCTCTCCTCATATGTATTACATTCTTTTTTGGAGTCTTCCAAAGTGACGAGCTTGTCAACTCTCTTCGACAAGGCACGGCAAATTTCGAAGACTACATATTTTAAGAATGATGCACCTTCGAGACCAATTTCGAAAGCACAATGCAAAAAATGTGTAAATTACAAGATCTGACGTATATACGACAAGGTGAACCAGACAGTTTTACTGCCTTGCTTATAATTTTTTAAATTTTTCTGTTTTGTTCACATTTTACTGTTCAATGCCAGTGATTCACTGTTCAAATGCCAATCCATTTTTGACAAATGAAGCACTTCCATTTCTAGCTCTTTGAGAATTGTAAATATTGTTTATGCCTCTTCATGCCTTAAAAATACAGAAGACAACTGAATGTTATTGGGTAGCATCAGAATCACCAAACCTAGAATAGGCCTATGTATGCAACTGCTTTCAAATGCAAACTGTTGTTTCACCTATTTGCACCATAATTATGAATGATCACAGTTACTGTCCAACACCACGAAGTAATAAATACAAAATTATTTTTCCATCCAGACAAAAGTTTTTAATGACTACTACACTTGTTCAACCCTCAAACTAAGCAAATGAAAAATTAATCAATCAAATGGTCCACATATGCCCCCCCCCCCTAAATTACCCTAAAAATGATACAATTTCTGCTTTGGCAGAATCATTAATTGCATTCTCCAACATTTGTAATATTTGGCAATATATCAATAATTTCCTGCTCAATTAAAATCAATTACATAAATTTTGTTGATAGGATTTGGTAAAAAAAAGGTAGGACAAAACTGAGAAAGTACGACAAAAGTAGGACATTTTACCAAAAAATAGGAAAAGTAGGACAAGTGGGAGCCCTGGGCACACCTGCCTAATATAGTGTAGGGCCCCGCAGAAGTGCCGCAACACGACGTGGCATGGACTCGACTAATGTCTGAAGTAGTGCTGGAGATAATTGACACCATGAATCCTGCAGGGCTGTCCATAAATCCGTAGGAGTAAGAGGGGGTGGAGATCTCTTCTGAACATTACGTTGCAAGGCATCCCAGATATGTTCAATAATGTTCATGTCTGGGGATTTAGGTGGCCAGCGGAAGTGTCTAAAGTTAGAAGAGTGTTCCTGGAGCCACTTTGTAGCAATTTAATGCTTCCACTTTGTAGTTTTTAATGACTACTATACTTGCTGAACCCTCAAACTAAGCAAATGAAAAATCAATTCTGGATGTGTGGGGTGTCGCATTGTTCTGCTGAAATTGTCCAAGTCCGTCGGAATGCACAATGGACATGAATGGGTGCAGGTGATCGGCCAGGATGCTTACGTACCTGTCACCCGTCAGAGTCATATCACGCCAACTGCACACGCCCCATGCCATCACAGAGCCTCCACCAGCTTGAACAGTTCCCCTGTTGACATGTAGGGTTCATGGATTCATGAGGTTGTCTCCATACCCGTAGACGTCCATCAGTTCGAAACAATTGTAATCGAGACTTGTCAGACCAGGCAACGTGTTTCCAGTCCTCATCAGTCCAATGACGGTGTTGTCGGGCCCAGGCGAGGCGTAAAGCTTTGTGTCGTGCAGTCATCAAGGGTACACGAGTGGGCCTTTGGCTCTGAAAGCCTATATCGATTCGTGATTGGTCCCGTTCTTGCACGATATTTTTCCGGCTGCAGCGATGTCATAGATTTAATTTTTTACCGGATTCCCGATATTCACGGTACACTCGTGAAATGGTCGTACATGAAAATCCAAATTTCATCTCTACCTCGGAGATGCTATGTCCCATCTCTCGTGAGCCGACTATAACACCATGTTCAAACACAGTTAAATCTCGATAACCTGCCATTGTAGCAGCAGTAACCGATCTAACAACTATGCCAGACACTTGTTGTGTTATATAGGCGTTGCCGACAGCAGCGCTACACTCTGATTGGTTCCATATCTCTTTATTTGCTTACGCATGCCTTACCAGTTTTTTTGGCTCTTCAATTTATTTCATTTAAAAGCTTAGCATGTAGCTTATTATGTACTCGCTGAAAATAGAAAAAAATAAATTAAAATGTGGCCATCGCTCATAATTTCCTCTTTGCTGAGGTTTGTAATGCCTTGAGATCTGTAAGTGTGGTGATTTTTTTATTTAATTCTCGCAGATGCATTTTTATGGCTAGTTTAGCTGCGAACGTCACAAGTCTGCCTTTAACTAACTCACTATGTTGAGCACAGTTCATAAAGTTCAAAATTCTAGTTGTAGCCATAGACTTTTTAAGATTTTCCAACACAGAATCCTTGGCTAAAAGTGTTGTAACAGTTGTCTCAGAAATGGCCATACTAGCTGCTACGTACTTCACCAAGTCTTCTGTTGGATGCTTCAAGCCTTTCAAGTCATATTGGCTACTGTTGTTGGTGTAGATATACTCTTTGAAGTGCGTGAAAAAAGAATGATTTGTCAGCTGCTTTGTCTCGTCAATGAGCTGATTTTTACAAATATCACAATTGATATTTGCTAGAGCTCTACGTGAGAGATACCCAGCTAAGTAAGCACAGGTATTCAACTCAGCGAAATCTAAAACATCCATGCATGAAGCATTCAGTTCTTCATCTTCTGAATCTGGCTTTGTCGTGGCTTGCTCAATCTCCGTTTCAACCACTATCTGTGAACCCGATGACAATAAATGAAACATGAATTTATCGTCGTCTGGTTGACAATTTGAAGCCCTACTTGCTGTGCAGGAATTCACAGAATGCTAATTTATAAGCAGTGCGGAACTCAAAAGCATTGGGATTTGTGTTGTTACCGCCACTGCCTCTCACTCGACTAAAAAAATTTTCGATGCAATCCTGATTGCACCGACCGGGCATGAAAAATCGCATGTCTAGCAACAGTTCTTTGAACAGCATCATTAATGCCTTCAACGTCAGTGTCCAACCAGCTTTGGAGCAGGGTCTTTTCTGTGGCTTCTTAGAAGGACTAGAGCTCATGAAGTTCCACGACTCAATGAAACTACAGGTTTCCTCCCAGACCTGTAAATGGTTACTGTCAGAGGAAACAGCGCAATGCAATGGCTTGCCACGAAAAGGTTTCCGCCGGGTTCTATTTGTAGAATCGAAAATGTCGTCCATAGTTTTCACGAATTCTACAGTTGGTGCAGCAGATGCACAGATCAAACCGCCCATTAGGCATAAATTCATACCTGCCGATACAGAGTTACTGAACACTTGAGCAGCAAGCCTCACCTTCATTAAGTTCAGACCACAGGTATAAACATGACTATCACATAATTTTGGAGCACATCTTGCAAACATTTTTTTGTCCAACTCATAAAAGTCTCTTATATGTTGGAAAGATATTAGTCCTTTACTTGTGTCCAGATTGTACTTCATTAGATTTCGACGCAAGTTTTTCAGTAGATGTGGGGGATCAAAAATGCCATAAATTCTTTGGCCATTGAAAAAAAAATAGGGCTGAGTAGGTTGTATGCTTAACATGGAGAAGAGTCTCGAGTTATTTGGGCCTTGATCGCAAACCAGAGCTTTCACAACAACATCAATTTGACACAATGCCTGCAGAGTACCCAAAACAATTTCTTTCAGTTTATCTGCAGGCATGCCATTGCAGGAGAAGAAAAATCCCAAAGGCAGTTTTCTTTTACTCGTCAGGCTGCACAACATCAGCACAAGTACTTGTTTGGCCAAATTTTCAGACTTCACACTGTTTCCGAAGTCTTCAAACCGAACAATGCTATCTGCACTTTTATCGTAAACCAAGAATGGTTTGATCGACATCTCGTCAAAAACCAGGGCAAACAATCGTTCTTGCTTGCCCTTTCCTTGCAAAACGTCTTTCAATGCAGTTAAAACATCTCTGTTAATTCTGGGCACAGACAAACGTGATGAAATAAAATGCTGAAGTGTCTGTGGTGATGGCAGTTGCAGAAAACTCTGAAGCATACGATATGCTGAACGGCTCTTGCAGAAAATTTTGTATGCATTAATTTTATCATATTGTGTAAATCTCTTGCCTTTCAGTTTTTGTGTGCTGAGTTTCACTTGCCGGGCGATGAAAGTTGAAAGATTATCGCTCACACCTTGCTCGACAAGATTCTGCTTCAGAGAGTGTTGCGTAGCAATCTGGATGGACTTCTTGTATTTGGCAAACTTTGCTCTCAATCTTCGTGCAGAATCCTTCTGTTTTTTGAGTTTTTGCACCAGCTTTACCTTTCGAGGTGTATATTACTTGCTGGACACAGGAGTACTGTAGGACATTGGAGTAGGTCTACTGCAGGATGCAGGAGTTTGTTGAGAAGTATCTGCAGTTGATGGTGGAGTAAAGGAAGGTGTAAGCATAGACCCAGAAAGCACACCTCGATGGTTGCTGACCATGGTTACTGGATGCATGGTACCTTTATCACAGTCATCAGATACATACGTGTCTGGGTGGGCATTGCGAGGAGGCTTGGGAGCATTTGGAATGGCATTGTGGACCAAACGATCTCTCTGGTTGATATTCATGAAGCACCATTCTTGGAAATGATGGTCACAAACACGAGCGTTTGCATTCAGCCTTGCTTCAGGAACCCCAACTAATTTCGAATTTCTACAGACATCTACCCATGCTCGGCATCTATAAAAAACATGAAAGAAAATGTTCAATGCAATGGAAAATGCATCTTAGTTAAAACAAAAAATCCCAAGAAACAATGTGCCCGAGACAATAAGCGTCCTATCCTGTCTATAAATCCTTGGAAAAACGAACGAAATCGCTATGTACTGTTCATGTATAGGTGCACTGCCCATGCATTTTCTTTTCGAAAATAACAATACAGTTGAATCCTGTTATAACAAACGCCAAGAGACCAGAGGAATCACTTCATTAAAACGAAATTTTCTTATAAAGGAATTCGAGGTTTCCCTAGCATTGTTCCCACGTAAACTTATTTGGGAGTTAGAAAATTGTTCATTAAAACGAGATTTTCGCTATATCGGTATTTGTTAAAACGGGATTCGACTGTATTATATACACTTAAACCTTCAATTTTTTTCTCAGCTTGATCATTTTTCATGTATATTTTATACAATTATTTTTTTAAATAAGTATCTAACATTTTTCTAGCAATGTATATCTAATGTGTTTCAACGCCCCTTATCATTTGACGCCTCGTGCGATTGCACCGCCCTGACTGCATCTACCAGCATGAGTAGGGGGACTTTAAGTCCTATAAGATTTAAGACATATTATTTTATTCACATATTACCTAGTAGTACACAAAATTAAATCATTCTAGTTATAAGCTGATAAATTGATCCTTTTATCAATGAACTTTTGGTTTTAACATATTTTTAGAAATGAATTATTTGATTCGCAGGGTTACCAGTGAATGATGAGGGGCCAGGGGCAATACTACTTTTTACAATAATTTTTTCGAGGGACCCACTTTCACTCAAAAAGTACATCGATTTTGCCAATAACCTTGGTCCCGGGACCCAGGTAAATTAGAGTGCAGTGGTATTATCTCTGGTAATTTCTGTACAGGGACAATGATTCCCCCGCCCCTTTTCAAATTTTCTTTCCATGTTAATTTTTTTTGCAAATATTTTTGTCAAAGGGCACGTAATATCCCCCCCCCCCCCTGCGCAGGCCCGTAGCCAGAAATTTTTTCCGGAGGTGGACCTAAGTGCTAGAACAGTACATTTGGCCACCTTTTCTACTTTTTTTAGGCATTTTCGCACATTTAGCAAAGCGTTTGCAGAGTGTCTCTCTTCAAGCGCTTTGACATTTAGGGCCCCCTCACAACGACCCTGCATACGTCCCTGATGAACAGAATTGTAAAACAAAATAAATTCATTACTAACCTGATCTTGTCTTTCGGAAAGCGAAACATATGAGCTCCTTCGGAATTCGAATTAATCTCGCATCCTAGAAAGCTGCAGTGATTTGACATTTCGAATTACGATGAAATATGGGAGAAAAAACAAATAAAAAGGAAAAGAATAAAAGCTAGAGAACAGAGAAACCGATGAGAAAAGAAAAAAAAATTGGCCCTAATAAGGGCCTTTTGACAAATTCGTTAAAAAACAGTAAAATTTAAGTGGAAATGAGACGTAAAAAAAAAAACACCAACAAGCACGTGGAATGGGTAAAAAAAGTAATGGAGGAACCAATTTTTTTTTTAAAAAAAATCAGCAGATGCGCATACGCAATGCGACTTATAGTAATTCTGACCCCGTCCACTTTGGCGCAAGCTTACGACCGGTTTTCCCATTGAAGTGAGAATGCTTTCTCTGCAAGCGCTTTGGTTTTACCTAGAGCAGATACCGATCAAAATGATCAGAGGTTGATGTCCACTATAAATCTGAATTTTTGAGTTTTTATGTTTAAATGTAAATATGAGTGTAGGTGAGCAATAGCATATAAAAAACGAGTTTTCCAAATAGATTTTCCAACTAAATTTTATTTTTAATCTTTTCGCTCCAGAGGCATACATGTACCTATTTTTTAACAGTTTTTAATAGTTTATTATTATTTTTCAAACTAAACTTGAGATGCACTTAAGAATGCCTAGCAAATCTCAATTAAGTTTTTTTATTCATTACCCAAATCCCGAACCATCCTTGGTCTCTTGAGGTACCACAATGCGATGGTCGAATTGCATAACCTCCCTATCCAGCTTACACCATCTACTGGTGCTTTGTGCTATTAAAGCCATGGCGGGTATGTAGATTTTTAAAAATTATTGCTTCCATTTTTAACGAATCTCACACCCTTAACACTAGAACTATCGCGCAGTCATTCTGACCACTTTCTGAGAATTTTGATCACCCACATCATCCATATTTTTCAAAATTTGGTGATTTCATTCCGTTACTTTTCCTAATTTAACAAAAGGCATCTTTTGGTGCAAAAAAATTTTTTTAAAGTCATTTCATAGATCTTGTACAAAAACTTCTACCTAGAACTACAGAGCGGTCATTTTGATTGCTGTTTGAAATTTCGAACTTTACTCGCAGCATTTGCGTAGTCGTTAGTTTTTTTTGCATACCATGTATAGTTTCTTTTTTCAAAACTTTAATAAGTTGAGGGGCCCATTGTAACCTCCCTCCAAATTTTGCTTTTGGTGAAAATCCGTGTTTGGAACTTGCGATTGCGCAATGGTAATGGGCTAAAAATGTGATTTTCTAAAGATTTCAAATTTTGAGTTGGCTATTCCTTTGAAAAACACTTCTGGTTGCCACGGCGATCACACAGACCTACAACACAAATATGCGCACATTAAATTTAAAATGCACATATTACCAGTTTGGAGGATAGATGTAGGGCCGCAACTGGGAGGGAAAGGGACAGGCAGCCCTAGTGTCCTGGGCTCTGGACTAGAGAGGGGGCATCAAATTCACCCTTTATAACTGCTTCTTCTACATTACATGGGTGTGCAAAAATTCGTACTTGCCCGTTTAAGAAAGTATCTAGTTGCGGCGCTAGATAGATGGCACCATCTACTGAACACAAAACACGCCAAATGCTGGGCATGCGCACATAAGTACACTGTTAAGTTTCTCCAACACAAATCTGACATAGCTCCCATATTCAGGTGTTGAAATAGATGGCAGTAAAATGGTGACAGATCAGATTGGTGGACCAGGAAGGAAAATAAAATCATTCTACCAGAAAAACCAAAGTATGAATAGGGAATGAGAAGATAAGTGTCTGAGAGAGAGAATCTGATTTGCTTTAAATTTGATCAGAAGATATTGAAAATGCTAAGATATTTTTAACAAAATGTAAAATCAATCAGAAGGGAATTTATACATTGATTATCAGTAAATATATAAATGTGTGCCTTCAACTGTTAATTAAATGGATCCTGCTTATAACGTTTTTCAAAAACCATAAAAAAAAACGTTATAAATAGGAAAACACTTTAAACAGGAAATCGCAATGAGAATTACTTATTGTTAGGACCATTGTTGTACTAAGTGGAAAAACATTCTAAATGGGAGAAACGTTATAAGCGGGATCAACTGTATATTTGTTTTACATTTATTATATGTGCGGAATTCCATACATTACATTCTCAGTGCTAAGAGCTTCTTTGCAAGTTTTTCCTACTAATAGACAATGAAAGTACACTGCTCAAAACAATTAGGAAAGCACATGGTTTTAACAAAATTACGCAAAGATGTATACCGATAAGTAACATAAAATGAATCATCCATAATTTAAAGCCTAGCAGGAAACTGAAGAAGAAAACTTCATATGCAAATCAAAGTTCATGATGTCAAAAACCAGAAAAAGAAGATAAGGGCAGAAATCGGGATGTTGCAGAAACGTCTGTTTTACTGCCGTAACTGTGAAATTCGATTGCGCAGTATTTTTTTTTGAGACAAGGTGACTTGAGGATGTCTCAACAACGTGATTTACCGGAATCCATGGAATGGCGTGTTATAGACAGACTGGAATCTGGGCAAACACAACATAGTGTCGTGGACGCTGTTGGAGTCGCCAGAAGTGTTGTTGCAAGGCTGTGGAATCGATTCCAAGAAACAGGAAATGTTAGACGTCAACCACGCGCCACTACAGCAACTGATGACCGGTATATACGGTTAACAGCCCGTCGAAACAGAACAGAGAATGCTACGCAGCTGCAAAGACGGTTGCTCTTGGCAACAGGACGAAGGGTGTCCAGCCAAACAGTACGTAATCGGCTTCATGAGGGAGGGCTCTATGCACGTAGGCCAATGGTCTGCATTCCGTTGACCCCACGCCACCGTGCGGCCTGAAGAAGATGGGCTGCTGAACATCGAGATTGGGAGCAACATGATTGGAGCCAAGTGCTGTTTACAGATGAGTCCCGATTCAGTCTGGAGTGCGACACCCGACGTGTTCTGGTATGGAGGGACAGGGGCACTCGAAATAATCCCGCATTCGTTCGTGAAAGGTCACAATACAGACGAGCTGGTTGGATGGTATGGGGTGGAATCAGCATAGGCGGACGTACGGACCTGCATATCATTCGGAATGGCACTTCGATGGCCCGAAGGTATGCAGACGAGATACTGCGACCTCATGTCATCCCCTATACTGGAGCCATTGGACATTCCTTTGTTTTCCAGGATAATGCCCGACCGCATAGAGCTCGTCTGGTGGAGAACATGCTTGAAGCTGAAACAATACAGCGTATGGAATGGCCAGCGTGCTCTCCTGACCTGAATCCAATCGAGCATGTTTGGGACATGCTTGGACGACGCATTGCTGCGCGACCAAGGCCGCCTGTTACTGTCCGAGACTTGTAGATTGCACTTCTTGAGGAGTGGAACAGTATTCCCCAAAGTCTGATCGATAACCTCATCGCATCCATGGCAAACAGGTGTGCAGCAGTCTTAGCTGTTCGAGGAGACCACACGCCCTATTAAAACTCGTGCATCATGTCTAAACAGTACTTTTTTTTATCGTTTACATGTAACCAAATTGTTGCCCTAAATCATCTTTTCATGTTTTTTCCATATTTTCAAAGAATTAAAGCTTAATTCCAAATTTTTTTACGTTTTTTTTCTGTATTGCGCATTGATACGTGTGTACTATCACTTTTTTCTTGCTCCCCTAATTGTTTTGAGCAGTGTAAATGAACCTTTGGATAGAACACATGGGGCATGCTAGAAGAAAATTCATAGAGATACCAGTGAATAATGGGAGAGGGCATAATTTTTTTCAAGATAAATTTTTTTTAAGAGAGACCCACTTTCACTCAAAAAGGACCCAGATTTTTCAAATGACCTGGGTACCAACTTATGTGATTATAACCCCCTTTAGACCTGCTGGAAGGACTTACTAAGTCCCTTGGAGTCACAAAGTTTGTATTTATGTTTTTATGTTTGTGTACCTATGTGTATGATTGTGTACCTATGTGTATGTTTGTATTTGTATATATGTCAGTGTTTTTGTGATTTGAAATGTACATTGCTCTGCAAAAAAATAATTTAAGAATAATACTTTTCACAGCTTTTATATATAAACTTATATATTGATATATTGGTGATAAAAAATTCCTCAAATGGAAAAAAATTCCATTCAAAAAATTCCTCTGAATGGATATATTCAATAGCAAATTATGCTTTGGGGGGGGGGGCACATTTTGTGATCACTGTTTATTACCTTGATCTGCACCACAAAGCCCCTCGCTGCGCTGCGAGAAATGGAAATACTGAGCTATCTCTGTTTGACCGCCGATAAAGTGTCTTTATGATGGCCCATATGCTGTCCTGAAACGCCATCTAAAATTCTTCACGATCCTTGTTGGTACTTGGAAGTCTACAGTATCGCTGGACTGGCTAAAGCCTGCATATTTGAAGCACTCATCTGAAAATCTAGAACTATCCAAATCAAAAGTTTAACATGAACCATCTGGAATGACTCTACATTCTGGCAAAAAGGTGATATTCAAAGTCTAGGACTACAATTCCTCGTCCACTGGTGGGGGTATCCTGTGGCATGTGCAAATTGCCGTGCCATGACATGTACATCTGGCACTGCAGTCCACCCACATATAAACCAGAATCAGGGTTGTTTGGTTTTAACCAAGTGGTTTTTTTTCAAAAAATCAAATAAAAGTGACCTAAATATATTTTTTTTTTTTCTTGAAAAATATATTGGTTCATTATTTGCCAAAATTTTTCATGTTTACCACATTTTATATCCTTGGGGTACATTCTGATAGTGTATCTTTAAATGACATAAGATTTTATAAGTGGTTTTTTTTCAAAAAAGTCTCATAAAAAAAAGTGACCAGAATATATATATTTTTTTCATATGAAGTTTCTTAGTTATTTAAAGTTATATACAAAAGCCAAAATTTCCCATTCTTACATTTTCTAACCTTTTGCTACATTCTAATGCTCTATATATCTTTATCAAGTTCATGAATAAGGATTGCATCACACATCTAAATGTAGTGGTGTATTATGTCACAGGTTTCAAAGAAGTAACAACAGTAGTGACACCATCATGCTAGGGTTAGGTGGTCCTATAATCCAATAGATACCAGCTGTCCTTAAAGGACAACAAAGACTAGTGCACTAGTAGTTACATTTTTATTATAATAGTTACATATTTATGAAAAATAATCAGGTTGTTTTGATTCCAAAACTACTGAATAAGAACTACTGGTCAGAATGACGAAAATTTGCATAGATACTCCTGAAGCAATGGAAGTTTCTTTTGCAAAATGAGAAAAAAAAGAAAAAGCTACTTTTGTGGAGAGTTTAATTTTTGGATGTAATACCATCAATTTTTGGATATTGTGTCCTACATTCTGCTCACCTTTAAGAACAAGTGAATCTTAACTTGTTTCCCGCTTTTTCCTTTTAAAGGTCAATGTTCCCGATCAGGAACATCGGTTTTATCAGTTTGAAAAAATATTTTTTTACATGAAAGCACTTTTCCTGAATGCACGAGATTCCAAACTTAATTTACAAAACAAAAAATTTCGCTTCAGCCATAAATTTAATTTTTTTAAATTGTCTATTTTTAAAGAATGAAATTTAATTTTTTTTGTTTCAATGTCAATGTTGTTTCTATGGGCAAGGGAAAGTCTAAAAAACATGCAATGAATATCTTTAAACCAGCGGTTCTCAATCTGTGCTCCGCAGCCACTAAAAGAAAATAAAATAAATCAGTAAATTTGATAAATAAATGAAAAACGTGACCTAAAGAGTTTCGCGACGTATAAATTAAAAACTAAAAAGAGCTCTTTGAATCAAACAGGGTTCCGCCATCGAAGGTATATGCTGGAAAAGATTCCTGGATCTAGAAAAGGTCGAGAACCGCTGCTTCAAATTAAGGGATCAGAAGAGGAAATAACAGAAAAAAAAAATCCATTCGAATCTTAATTCGACCGGTAAAGGCTTAGGAATGAGCTGCATTTAACATATTCAACGGTTTAAAAAGAACTACGATGAAGAAAAATAAATCTCAAGCAACATCCACTCAATTGAATTCAATCCACTATCAATTGAATTGTTAAACATGCTCATCGCCAGCAAAATTGTTGGCGAGTCGTCAGATACTAACCAACATTCAGAGCAACCACACGAGCATTCGAACAGATGAATTACTTTCGGAAGACGAGGAGGTTAAAAAACAAAGCTACATTATATAAGAGTTCTTTCAAGCGGCTTTAAAATCTCGGAGGGAGACTCTTCATGCAGCTTTGTTAGTTACAGTTACAGTTGAATTAAGCAGGGCTGCAGCTTTGTTCAAGACAGACGCCTTCTTCTTTCGTCAATTATACGGCTTTATGACTGAAGGCTATCCCCTGTTTGAATTACAATTACATAGAAGGCATGAGTAAGCTGACCATATTTCCTCGAGAGAAATACGGGACATCGGGATTCCAAATACGGGACATTGCCAATTATCACCAAAAACAATGCCAAAACCAAACGAAGTTGCACACATATTGTTGAAATTACGGAAAACTCACAATGGCGGGAAATGATGCATTACTGCAAATTGCAGTGGATTAAAATGTATTCCACGAAAAAAAAACGTTTACCAAAGCAAATGTGGGAGATTAATATCCCATATATAGTTGTAACTATCATAAAATAATTTATGAGTTGAAAAATAATCTCAATCTTCGACTTCAGTAAAGAATAAAAATTCAAGTAGGTGTCGTGTGAAATACGGGAAAAACCGGGACACTTGCCAAAAAAAAGAAAATACCGGGACTGTCCCGGGACGTATGGTCACTCTACGTATAACTATATTATTCGAAGCAGTAGATTAAACAATAAAACAATTATTTATTTGCAAATATAAACGAAGGTAAAATAATACGGGATTTGGACGACATGTACAAAGATGCGACCAAAAAATACAATACAATACAATAATAATTATACAGGGCTCTCGGCTACTAGGACCATACCCTGATCCTTAGAAAAAATAGAGGAGAAAATTGACAGGAAAGAAGATGCCCGATCATAACAAGAACCATAAATAAAGCATTTTCACAAAAAAATGACAATAACAAAATCATTACTAATGCCACATAGTTAACAGATACTGAAAAAAAAAAATTTATAACAGTACAAAGAAAGTATGGAAATAACTAGAGAGGGAGAGAAAAAAAAATTATATATATACATATACACATGCACATAAGTAACAAAAGAAAACGTAGCACGCATTCAAGTGAAGCATTAGCCGAAACACTACGAAAACAAAGAATCAAAATACAACAGTAAATATTTAAATGAGATGTACCTTAAATTCAAAGAGAAAACCTGAATACTGCTGTCTCATAATTCATTAGAAGCAATCACTGAGGGGAGGAAAAAAAAATTTAAACAAGATAATAATGAACTCTTTTCACTTGAAAGCGGAAAGAAAAACGAGAGACGGGGGAAAAAAACACAAACAAAAAGGCAACATTATCCACTTGATAACAATCGTGGGGAACCATCAAGTTTTGGGATGAGGCTTGGAAACCCTTTTTTTTTTTAATGTTCTACGTTTCTTTGCTCTTGCCGCGGGCGAGATGAGAAAATCGGTACAATCGAATTCACAAGAAATATTGGAACCAGGATCTTCATCAGATGGAAGGGGGTCATTAAAGTTTATTCCAGAAGAACCTGAGGCCTCCATGGCCACATTTACACCTGAAGGTGGCATGCACGTGTTTTGAAGAGATGATTTAACTGAATTCACGATCACCGGTATCAAGGATCTAATAGAGTTATGAAGGGATTCTTGGAGACTGGAGCTAAGCTCCTTGAGAACGATTTCACGAAGCGCATTTATTTCCTCATGTACCAGAGATCTGATCTCAAGTTTCAAAGAGTTAATGTCCGACGACGTTGAAATATTAGCACGACCAGCATACGACGTATTTGATTTACACCTTGCGCGTGCGATATTTATAGGGACGTGGCTTTCAGCTTTGTATTTGAGGACTTTAGCTTCAAAAATAAATGACGAACAATTCCGGTCAGTGGCTAGGTGTGAAGCTTTGCAGTTTATACAAGAAACTGAATTTTGACATAGCTCAAAGACATGGTCATCACCACCACACTTTTTACAAAATTGAAAAGGGGATCTACAAAACTTTTTTCGGTGCGAGTAACTAAAACATCTAGGGCATTGTTTTGGATGATCGATGAAACGACGGGGATGGAAAATCAAGAACCACAATTTTACCTCACTTGGTATACTTTTACCAAGAATCATAACTAATACCGTGTGTAAGGGATTATTGTCTTTGATGAAACGACGAACACTGATAACCTGGAGGTTTTCACCAAGAAGCTCTTCTGCAATATCGCTGACTGGAATATCAGTAGGAACATTATTGAGCACAAACTTAGATGAGATGGATTCCGTAAGAAGGAAAGGTTTAACCGGAATATCAAATATATTCTCAATGTTTAAGAACTCCTTCGCAATTTGTGGATTACCTGTGGTGATCAGAAGCTCACCAGCACGTGTGAAGCGGATTTCATGAATATCTTTGGAATTAAAGATTTGGCCACATATAAATTTTTTCAGTTCAATAGGTCTTGTTTTCGGAACGGCTACCGGACCCGAAAATTTGATAGTATACAAACACGCAGGTTCAATAAGATCGATGATTTCAGCATCACAAATCGAGGACGACCAAACATTAGAAAGGCTGGGCACCTTACCTTTGTTGGCCGAAGAAAAGGTATCCGCCTTGGCAGAACATATGGTTTTTGGGAACTCTTTGTCACCTTCAACCATAGATTGAATTAGTTTATCATTGATCTTACAAACAACATGACCACGTGGGGTAACTAAGCCTTTACTTATAGACTTAACTGTATAAAAATTCACTTTGAAGCGAGAAGGAAAAAAAAAAATTAAAATATGTAAAATATAAAGCAGAATTTTTTTTTTTTTTTTTTTAACACCGAACCACTAGAACACACTCCGGCATGTCCTTTGAGTTTCGAAGATTGACCAAAAAATGTAAACAATAATAGCTCTCTGGCCAGACGGCCTTGACATTAGATTTTTGTGGTGTTGCCACAAAGAGGAAAATAATAATTTTTTGTAAGTGTTAGGAAGACACTACAAATTAAAAACAACATGTATACATGATAAAATATTATTCAATGCCCATAAAGAATACTTATGGTTGTCTTATTCTAAGAATGGATAGCTTCTCGATTTCAAGTCATTCTGACTGTATACGAACGACGAACACGCCGTTATATACGGAGAACGCAAAGGTCAAATTATAATAAAAAAACGTTTATTAATGAGATGAAGCAAAGATACGACTGACTCGAGACGATACAAAAAGAACATCTGCCACAAAAGGCGGGAAAAATAACATAGATAATAATTGTGTAAGCAGTGCCATCTAGTGGCGATACAGATAAAAAGAATATGAAATACTACAGCTACACACATACTCCCACCCTATCAAGAATATATATGCATGGTGTCATATTATTCTTGATACATGAGTAGAACACATATTTTAGCATCTGATTAACAAATTAAAAATTTCTTTTGGAAATGCCCATAGTAGTTCGAATGGCGACTCTACTCGAACGTAACATTTCTACTTACATGAATTTTATGAGCATTTTCAATATAAATATGTTTAGTAGCACCTGCACATGAATAAAATAGTTGAAGGGCTGCAATAAATACACTGGGTGTAAGATCACTGACAACTTCGATAGAACAACCTTCGGGCAAAACCAGCGATATTTGTCAAAAGACCTCTGTGTTGTTTTATGCTGACAGCCCCTGCAAAGTCAACTCGACAAACTGAAAGAGAACGATTCAAAGAGGAACATTGCAAACGTCCTTCCACTCGTAAGATACGATCACCACAACCTTCAATGAATACATTTTCAGAAGAGACATCCCAAGAAAAAATATGTTCAATTGGTTCCAAAGAACGCCACTTTCTCAAATGAAAACCATGCTCTCTGAAAACACAGATAAGCTGCGGCTGCGAACAAATGTTTATAGCGCTTGTCAAATCATCACAACCAGATAATATATTGTCAACATACGTGTCGTTCTTAATGACATCAGCAACAGCTGATAAGCTCTCCTCACAGTTCACGGCCATTTGATGCAATGATACCCCGAAGCAAAATGTTTTGCAATGTTCTGCAACGAGCCCTCAGCTGACTGAAAATGTTCTGCGGTAAAAATTCGCATATACATAAAAGCGTTTTTCTACAATATTCTTAAAATTCTTCCAGATTGTTCTGGAACAGCACTGGTTGTTCTGCGACATACGTCGCACATTTGGGCACATTCTGCTTTGGGGCAATGATCTAGTAGTGGGAAAGGGGATCGATGATGTCCCATAACATAAGTTACCATGCACAGTTGATATTCCCTTATCTCTGCATCCTTGTGGGCTCTCCAAACTATTCGTTGATAACTTTAGTCAGCAAGATCAACTAGGATTTGACGACACATTTTTTCGTTGTCCGATGCGTAAGCAATTTTGTGAATACGGAAATTAAGAAGAGAGAAAATGTCTTGTTGCATAATGCTTCCTACTCCGAGGATAACA
Organism: Pholcus phalangioides; assembly: GCF_987345545.1. Taxonomy (NCBI): domain Eukaryota; kingdom Metazoa; phylum Arthropoda; class Arachnida; order Araneae; family Pholcidae; genus Pholcus; species Pholcus phalangioides. The sequence continues at coordinate 24,494,208 of NW_028301596.1, read as the reverse complement.
TTCAAAGACAGTGGCGTCGGAGCCGGGGGTGCTGTGGGTGCTCGAACAACCACGAAAGTTTGTAAAACGGGTTCGAGCACCCACAGAATTGATTCAGAAATCGAAATTTCCTACATGGGAGTCAAGACGAGCACCCACAAGTTCGAAACACTTCCGACGCCCCTGTTCAAAGATACAGATGTGGATGACTGACAAAAGCCATCAAAGGCTACTCTTAATTTAGTTGTTGTGCTAGAAGGTTTTGGGACACCATGATGTGTTTCATCGCTGTCGCGAATCAGTGTATGAGTGTATGTGCGTGGGAGAGAGAAGATGTTTTTCTCATATATTTTGTGGTGTCAGATTTGACCCAGACGATTGTGACGTCATTAACGAAACCCCTCTCCCTCTGTGTTTTGTTTTTGCTTTTTTCTCTCTCTCTGTCTGTAGTGTACAAGATATAGTTGAAACGATGCTTTCGGCTCGAATGGAAGCAGTCTTTTTTCGAATGTGCTAGAGAATTTGTACAGTATGTATCATGTGTATTAAATAATATTTTAATCAAGTTCATCCTTCGTGTCAAAAGACAACTGCGTTTGTTTCTCGGGTAGAGATGCACAGTTGAAAGAAATTTCGAATGAACCCTTCATAACATTTTTTGGCGCCCGGACAGGGACACGAAGGACATCGTGAACTTACGAACACAGATACATAGTGCTTTCTTTTTTTTTTATTTTGAGTTTCGCTGAGCCGACCATGGAAGCACTGAAAGTAAAAAGAAAATCTCTTCGCACGTCGCTGACGGTAGCAATGAACGCTATTGCAGAAGATCTGCAAAAAGACACTTGTGATTCAGAAAATCTTCAAGTTCTTCTCAATCAGATGTGCGATAAATTTGAGAGATTGGATTCCGTCCAAACAAGCATTTCTGAACTGTTTGAGGAAGAAGAATTTGAAAGAGACTTCCTTCAAGCTGAAACCTACCGTGATCGATTTCTAGCTCTCAAATTGAGACTAGAAAACAAGGTTTTTTCACAAGGAGCGAAATCGCAAGTCGATGACGATAGCGTGGTGAGTGTAGCTGCTTTTACAACAAAGCGAAAGTTCAAGCTTCCGAAACTGGAACTAAAAAAGTTTTCTGGGGATGCCAGAGAATATCTTGGATTCTGGAGCCAGTTTGAAAAAATTCACGAAGATCCAGATATCGCTACGGAAGACAAGTTTCACTATCTCTCGCAGTGTATGGTTCCGAATTCTCGAGCTTCGCAGGTCATCAACAGTTTTCCAATGACAGCGGAGAACTACGAAAAGGCTATTACGCAAATGAAGAATCGCTTCGGTCGTGAGGATACACTAATCCAAGTTTATGTGCGCGATCTTCTTCATCTTGTCTTGAGCAACAACAGTGGTTCCAGGAAGGAGTTCAAGCTCGCAAATCTATACGACAGCCTGGAGACAAAATTACGATCATTAGAGACTCTAGGTGTCACTGAGGATAAATTTGCAAGTATTCTTTTTCCACTAGTTGAATCATGCCTTCCTGTGGATATCTTGAGAGTTTGGGAAAGAGAGCGAGGAAAGATAGAAGGTAAGAGTGACTTGGATTCTATCTTAGAATTTTTGAGAAACGAAGTGATATCGGAAGAGCGAGTTGCTTTGGCTCATGCCGGACTTGGCTTTGAAAAAACCAAGAGACCAAGCAAGCTCGTCGCTGAAGAGCTTTGTATTGCCACAGCTAATGATTTAATGGTCCATCATAAGATTGATAAACAACGCATGCTTAAAAAGACTGACGAATCTTGTATATTTTGTGGTAAATTTCATTCGTCAGATAAGTGTTTTAAGACAAGCTCACTATCATACGATGAAAAGCGAAATTTGATTATGAAAAGGGGAGCTTGTTTTGCATGCCTTAAGAGAAATCATATCTCGCGAAACTGTAGAGCCAAAGTCAGATGTTCTAATTGCAATAGAAGACATTTGTCAGTAATGTGTCAAGGAGACTTTCCCACTGAGGTTAAAAATGTAGAATTAGAAAGTACTAAATTAGAGAAGGGAGATAACGTACTGACAAATCAAGCAACCGATTCTGATGTTTTATTGCAGACTCTGATAGTTAGAGTAAAGCATGGTGATCGAGAGAAATCTATTAGAGCCATCATTGATACCGGGTCCGAGAGAACATATTTGAAAAAAGATGTCATTGATTTTTTGAAACTTGACAGTTGTGACGAGATTAAATTGGTCCATAAACTGTTTGGTGGTGTTGAGACAAAAGAAAAATTACACCATAAATACAAAGTTCATGTTAAGAGTCTTAACAACCAATGGAGTTGCAATATGTTCTGTTTAGATCAGACAAAAATATGTTCCGATATCAGGAGTATATCAAACGGTCCATGGATCAGTGAATTGACCAAATGTGGTATTCATATCACTGACATGGAAAATCTATCATATCGCGTTGAACCCGATATCAAATTGCTTATAGGTGCAGATATAGCTGGTAAATTGCTAACGGGAAATATTAAATCATTGAAAAGTGGTCCAGTTGCTGTACAAACCCATCTGGGATGGACTCTAATGGGAAAAATGCCCAGAGTAATTGAGAAAAACACTCCAAATCATGCTTTGTTAACAACATCGTTATTTCTCAATGCTTCCTGTACAGAATTATGGAGATTGGACACTTTAGGCATCACTGATCCCGTTGAGTCACAAACAACATCTGAAATCCATGAGCAGACAATACAATATTTCAAAAATACCTTAAATGTTGATTGTGATGGAAGGTATGAAGTTTCATTGCCGTGGATATTGGATAATTCGCATTTGCCCACAAACAAAGGCTTGGCAGAGAAACGACTTTCAACTACTTATAAGAAACTAATTGTTTCGAATAAAACTGATATCTATCAGGAAGTTTTTGATTCGTGGTTGAAAGAGCAAATTATCGAAAGGGTGACTGACGAAAAACAAATGCAGGTTCATTTTCTCCCGCATAGACCAGTATTCAAGGAATCGAGTGAGACTTCAAAAGTGAGACCTGTTTTTGACGCATCAGCTCACGTTACTGGGTCTCCTTCACTGAACGACTGCTTATGTAAGGGTCCAAATTTAATCGAGATAATTCCAACGTTATTGAATCGCTTCCGGAAATTTCCTATTGCAGTAACCTCTGACATAGAAAAAGCTTTTCTACAGATTAGTGTTAGAGAAAAAGATAGAGATTATTTGCGATTTTTGTGGAAAAGGGATAAAGATCAGATAGTTGTGTACAGGCATAAGCGTGTAGTGTTCGGAGTCAATTGCAGTCCTTTCTTATTAGCTGCTACACTGAATCATCATCTTGACAAGGCTCCTGATGGCCTATCCACTACAGCTAGAACTCTGAAAGAATCTTTTTACGTAGACAACTGTGTGTGCAGCCTGAACTCAGTTGATGAAGCGAATAAGTTTATAATAGAATCGCAACTATTTCTTTCATCCGCAAAATTCAATCTAAGAGACTGGAGGTCCAATCATTCTCTTGGTATTATCACTACATCACATAGTACGGATCCCGTTCCAGTTCTTGGCCTAAACTGGGATTCAGAGAATGACCTACTTTCCTGCAGAGTCGAGCTACCGGAAGAAGAGAAAATTGTAGCTACGAAACGAGTTTTGCTTTCATTGGCAAATAGAGTATTCGATCCCATTGGATTTACTTCACCGGTCACTTTGCTTCCTAAGTTAATTTTACAAGAGTGCTGGAAGCTAGAGTTGAAGTGGGAAGAAAATTTACCCGACCATTTGGCCAAACAATTTTGGAAATGGGTAAAAGGCATACGATTGATTCCTACTATTAGTATACCGAGATGGGTGAATCTAGGTCGATTTACTGATAAGAAAGTCAGTATTCACATATTTTGTGACGCAAGCAAATATGCTTATTCTACTTGCATTTTTTTGAGAATCGAAACAACGGACTGTGTTTCAGTGAATTTCGTTCAATCACGTACCAGAGTTGCTCCGTTGAAGAGCATAACAATTCCTCGCTTAGAACTTTTAGCATGTTGTATTGGGGCGAGATTAGGCAGCACCGTTATTTCTGACATGGACATACCGGAACTGAAGGTTTACTATTGGAGTGACTCGACAACTGCTTTAAGTTGGATCCAAAGAGATGTACACTGGGGTGTATTCGTTTATAATCGTGTACTTGAAATAAGAAAGTTAACTCATATAAACGAATGGAGGCATATCGCTGGAAAACAAAATCCTGCTGACCTTCCCTCAAGAGGTTGTTCGGTTGAACATCTATTAAATCTAAGATGGTGGGAGGGACCAGCATGGTTGAGTGAGCCCGAGTCTACTTGGCAACGGGTTGTCGAATTGCCAGATGAAGAAGTTGTCAATTCTGAAAAGCGAAAAGGTGTATTGATTGCACATAATGAAAGTTCGAAACCAGATAACTGGTATTACAGGTATTTTTCATCGTACTTGAAAATAGTACGAATGCTGGCTTGGATCCTAAGGTTCATCAATAATTTGAAAAAATTGGATGTTTCGAAAGAGTTGGACATCAACTGTTTTGAAATACAGCGCGCAGAAAGAATGCTTGTTATACTGATTCAGAAGGAAAAAATACGAGTATTGAGGCCAGTCGTTGATGAATTTGGTATAATCAGAATAAAAACGCCAGTTATGTACAGAAAAGACACCAAAAACTTCAGATATCCAGTCCTTCTGCCTTCGGATCATCCAGTTGTACATACCCTGATTTCGTGGAAACATAAGGAACTTCTACATGCCGGAGTTTCTCTCTTGATGAGCAGTTTACGTGAAGAATATTGGATCATAAAAGCAAGGAAAACGGTTCGGTTTGTTGTTCAACGTTGTGTGACATGTAAGAGGTTCAATGCACGTAAAGTAGAGTCTGTTCCTATAGCCTTGCCGGAAAACAGAGTGCAAGACGCAGCAGTATTTCAGATAGTGGGAGTTGATCTGGCCGGTCCATTGTATCTGAAAGAGGGCCAGAAATCATGGATCGTGTTATATACATGTGCGGTGTACCGAGCTGTACACTTAGAGCTTGTGACATCACTATCAACTGAAGCCTTTCTCCAAAGCTTGCGACGTTTCATTGCTAGGAGGGGAAGACCATCCACAATCTATTCGGACAATGGAACAAATTTCGTTGGAGCGAATAAGGCATTCTCAAGCATTAACTGGGATGAGATCTCTGCTGCAGTGGCTATTCAAAGGATTAGTTGGAAATTTAATCCTCCTACTGCTGCTTGGTGGGGAGGATGGTGGGAGCGGTTGATCCAAATGGTAAAACGCATCCTAAGAAGAGTATTAGGACGAGCATCTCTATCCTACGAAGAGCTGATCACAGCACTCTGTGATTGTGAGTCTGTTGTCAATGACAGACCTCTTACGTATGTGACAGAAGATGTTGAAGATCTGGCACCGTTGACACCATCGATGTTCCTGATGGAGATACGATCATCAAGCGTTGCGGACCTGGATGCTGTGAATACCAAAGAGTTGAATAAAAGAGCCTTATACCGACAGAAGTTGCGAGATTTGCTAAGACAAAGATTTCGTTCAGAATATCTGGGACAGTTGCGTCAACAAACGTTCCGTAGAGGAAAAGTCAAGTCTCTCTCTGTTGGTGATGTTGTTCTCGTAGAAAGTGACAGAAAACGTTCATACTGGTCCTTGGCTCGTGTGATAGATCTGATTCCAGGGAAAGATGGTCACACTAGACTTGTTCGAGTAAAAACGGACACTGGTGAACTTCTGAGACCGATTCAGAGGCTTTACCATATGGAGATCGAACATAAACTGGAAGAACAATCGCCCCCGGATCCAGTTTTGCGAACAAAAAGCGGAAGAAAAGTGACTGTTCCTGAACGTTTGAGTTATAGTTAAATTTTATTGCGTACTTTGTGATGATTTTTTTTTTAATGATTTCGATATTGTAATATGCTATTCGGAATTTTTTACATTTTTTTGAGAGTTCATGTCATTATGCTTCGAGAAAACTCATAATCATTTATTTTGGTAAGTATTGTGATATATCTGAATATTTTTGTGAAAATTTTATGCAATTAGTATAATGTTTATTTTGATCTGAGAATATTGAGTTTGATTGGCATAAACTCAAGGTGGGAGGATGTCGCGAATCAGTGTATGAGTGTATGTGCGTGGGAGAGAGAAGATGTTTTTCTCATATATTTTGTGGTGTCAGATTTGACCCAGACGATTGTGACGTCATTAACGAAACCCCTCTCCCTCTGTGTTTTGTTTTTGCTTTTTTCTCTCTCTCTGTCTGTAGTGTACAAGATATAGTTGAAACGATGCTTTCGGCTCGAATGGAAGCAGTCTTTTTTCGAATGTGCTAGAGAATTTGTACAGTATGTATCATGTGTATTAAATAATATTTTAATCAAGTTCATTCTTCGTGTCAAAAGACAACTGCGTTTGTTTCTCGGGTAGAGATGCACAGTTGAAAGAAATTTCGAATGAACCCTTCATAACAATCGCTATCCAATTCAGAATGAAGACTTATCAAATTAGTATTAGACTGAGTTATTATTAGCTTCATTACATTTTGTAGGGATCTTTCCTGACAGCACTCAACCGAACAATGTGTTTTGGGTGATGAGCGCACTATCGTTATCCCATATTTGCCCTGGGTGTATCAAATAGAAAAAATGTTTAGCTACAATAATAATGGCAATATGTTTACACTCATTAAAGTAAACATCAGCTAATTTAAGTGAATCAGCATAAGAATTCAGTTCATCCGAACGGACAAACTCAGTAGACAATGGAGCTGTTAACTTTCTCAAAATATACGAATCAATGTCAATATAATGATTATCATCATTGGTAGAATATAATTTTAAGTTCACTAACTTTCTAGTGGTACCGGCATCCACAGCTGCTACTCCTTTCACAGAAAAGAGGGCATTTTTGCGGGAATTCTCAATGCTTGAACACATGCCTCACTATTAAAGGAACACTGAGAGCCAGAGTCGAGAAGTGCACGGATAATATAACGATTACCCGACGCATCCAAGACGCGCACTTGAGCCGTAGGCAATAGCGCACAGAAAGAAACATCAACGGAAATATTTGATTGGAACACTGTGGAATCATGCACCTTAGACTCGTTAGATACAGGCATATCCGATAACGCAGCGGTAACAGTAGTGGACACAACTTTGTGCAAAGTTGAATGATGCCCCTGATCACATCGTGAACACCTGAACAACGACGTACATTCATATATCTTGTGCGAGCTGGAGAAACAGTTGAAACATAACTATTTCTTGCGAATGAAGTTTTTTCTCTCGGCCACTGACCAGGATTTGAAAATCTGACACTTATGTAGCCCGTGAGATCCGTTGCATGATGGACAGCTCTTGATGATACAGCTAAGCAACGATGTTGATTTCTGTGACACCTTGATTCCGCTTGCTGTCCTTTCAGGATTGAAGATCTCGAGGGCAGCGCATCTTAAATTGAGAAACTCAAGGAAGTTTCAGAACTTTGGAAAATCTTGTTCTGCTGTCTTTTGAGTCCAAAGCTGTTGCGTTTCCGGATCTACCTTGTCCAGCAGGATTTAAATGAGCCAAGGGTCCAGAGTAACGGCTCCATAACTAGTGGCACGCGAACTTCGAATAATCTCATCCGAAATATCGGCAATGTGTCTGCGTTTCTGTTCATCAGGGATAGAAACCGGTTACTGTTCGAGGAAAGTCTTTATCAGGGACAAAATTATGACCTTCCTATCAAAACGAAGCTATAATTTTTCCCACGCCTCTATGTATGTGGCCTCTGACACTGGTATGTGTTTGATCAGTGCCGCTGCATCACCCTCCAAGAGGCCCTTCAAGTAGCTGAATTTCTGGACGTTCGTCAAATGCTCGTTTTTGTGAATCATTGATTCGTAAAGGTCCTTGAAACTGTTCCAGTTTATATACGACCCCACGAATGAAGGAATTTTTATGCGAGGCAAAGAACTGTCTCTTACCTCGGTAGTAGTAGAAGACGGCGAACGCGTCATCAACTGCGAAAGCACTCGTTGTTGTTTCGCCAGCTGCAGCAGAATTCTTTCAGTACGGGTGTCCGCGTCGGAACACTCAACCGTTGTCGTGGGCACCTCCATCACGGCAGCCAGAGCTAGTCTCAATTTCGATTTCGTTGAAAGATACTGCTCTTCCACCTGAGCAATTTCTGATAATTCCTTGTCCAAGCATTCGTCATGGCGAACGAATTCCTCGAAGACATTCTCGAGCCTTTCCAATCTGGTCTTGATGTTCTCGTGGTCGAACTCGGTTGCGCTTTCGACGAAATGTTGGATTCTTGTGATCGAGGCCTTAGCTCTGCCGCGATGAGCGACGATGTTCCTAGTTGACATGATATCAGGACTACTTTATGCAGTGAGTCCCTGTTCGGGCGCCAAAATATGTATACGAACGACGAATTCGCCGTTATATACGGAGAACGCAAAGGTTAAAATTATAATAAAAAGTTTATTTATGAGATGAAGCAAAGGTACGGCTGTGTCGAACCGATGCAAAAGAACATCTGCCTCAAAAGGCGTGAAAAATAACATAGATAATAACTGTTTAAGCGGTGCCATCTAATGGCGAGAGAGCAAAAGAACATAATATGAAATAGCTACATACACAAACACTGATTTAAAAAAAATTGGTACATTTCACCGGGAGGAACATTTTGTCACATAGAGAGACAAAATTAACTAATTTTGGAGGATTATAGACTGTTCAAAGTCTCAATGTTATGTCAATGAACAATGAGTAGAAAAGAAACTTTTGAATGTTCAACTTCGCAACTATTTGTAACACTCTCTATCCTATGAGATTAAAAATCCGTTGACTGATTAAAAGCACCCCACCACTCTGAACAAGCGGCACATCTGGCGCAGAAATGACAAGCGATAAAGGTTCAACGCTATCACAAATGAAAGTTATGGCCAAACGGCGAAAGGGAAAGCAATTGAGCAAGGTTTGCATGGTATAACACCTGCGAATGAGAAAACGAGCAAAAAAAAAAAAGAAAAGAAAAAAAAGAGGAAGACTCAGTCATCCAATCCGCTTATCGAGAGCAACAACGCAGTCAACTGCAGATGTGGTCATTCTGTATGCGAGTGTAGTGAGCGGGACGAATCAGAAGAGGGAAACGGAATTGACGAACGCGAACGAGCAGGAAACGGAATTGGGTGTAATTAAATACCATCACCATGAGGAAAGTCTTTGCTCTACTGTACCAAAAAACAAGAAGGGACTAATAGAAGCGGCATATTTTCGGGACTCTGCTGGAACATTAGAAAAGGACGATGAGGAGACAGAGGTTCTAGACATCCTATCGCTGGAGGAAACTACTAACAGCGACACTTTTGGAATTCAGGTAGAAAGTAAGAACAAGGCCAGAGGGAAAAAAACGTAAATTTATGAGCGGGAAAAGAAGCAATGGAGAAAAACAAAGGACGTGCTTCCCCCCTCCCCCCCTAGAGAAACGTAACAGCCAAAAAGTAAAGACGTCAAGGAGAAGAAAATCAAGAGCAAGCTCAATAAACAACAGGTGTTGTCCTTGCCAACAATCACAACAGAACCAGTGCATGGACACAATAAGTCAATCAGGACCCAAATCTTAAAATGTGTGTGGACAGAATTCTGAAGACACCAAAGGCTCAAGAGTTAAACAGCACTGGACTCAGACAAGCCAGGGAAACTGGTGAGTCCAATTACGCCTAAGAACAACTCCTTGGGGATAGAGAACACCACCATTGAGATACAAAGGGCACAGGAAACAGTTGACGGTGACACTCAGGGGTCCAGCCTCCCAGAGATAGCAATGACTCAGCCGGTACAGCACGAGAACGGACACGAAAATAATATCGGACCAGAAATGCTATTTGGAAAAGCAGAGAGGGTCAACGAGGAGCAGAGAGTAAAAGTGGAAGACACGACTAGAAAGGCTGAGGATATATATAATATATATATATGTATATGCTGGGCTGCACTGGGTGGATCCAATACTTTCTAAAGCAGAAGGCCTGACCCCGAGATTCGTGACGTCATCGAATTCCGTCCTACGAAACCCATCTTCCCTGTAAGATCGTTTTCCAGCACCACACTAACGCCGATGTGTTATAACACATCGACCCACGTTGCTATATTTTTTCTTAATGTTATATATAAAAAAAAGGGTAAATTATTAAAGACTTGCACTCGAATAGACAAGTTTATACTTATAATTAGTTATTTCCAAGTATCAATTAGGGCCAGAGTTTTCATAAAAACTTAATATTTGAAAAAATTACCTTTTGACCTCAAAACTTCCCCAAGAGCATTAATTTTTCAGAACTTCATTTCTGTTGACTTTAACCAAAAAAATATCCATTGAATACCAAAAGAAAATTGAGACCAATTCAACTATATAGTATCCTTTATTTCTCAACACATACAATATATATTTTAAGTCATTTATAAAAAAAAAATAAATATGTAAAAGGAACTTTTCGTGAAATAAATATAATAAATAACTTGCGACTTATAAGTTCTTGATGAGAATATTCTCTTGTTATTTATAATATATACACTGTTGGCCACCCAAATTGCAACACCAAGAAAGACAAGAGATATCGCAACAATATTTATTTTGTAGATAACATGTTGACCAAGCATCAAATGATTAAATTTATAGACTTCTGTGAAGTGTGGTTCCTGCCAAAATCAGTAGCCAGAGTAGCCGCCATTGTTGGAGATCACCGCTGCCACACGCCTCGGCATTGATTCAAAGAGACTTTGGATGTGTTCTTGGGGTACAGCAGACCAAGCAGCTTCCACGCGTTGCCAAAGTTGATCTGGTGTGGCAGCTGGGGGATGTAATCTGGGTCAATCGTTGAGCAACCATGGACCACGTGTTTTCTATTGGCGAAAGATCCGGAGAGCGAGCTGGCCAGGGAAGCAATTCAATCTGGCGATTGACGAAGAACCTTTGGACAATGCGTGCCACGTGTGGTCGCGCATTATCCTGTTGAAATATGGCTGTGGGCAAGCCCTGAAGGTAAGGAAGGACAACTGGCTCCAACACCTCGGAGATGTAGTGCTGGCTTTTTAAAGTACCGGCAATGCGTACTAGAGGAGTGCGAGAGTGATATCCAATACCGCCCCATACCATAATACCCGGTGCAGGACCAGTGTGGCAGTGCATAACGCAGCTGTTCAGCATCCTCTCTCCACGGTGTCTCCAGACTCGAATCCGGCCATCGTGGTGTTGCAGACAGCAGAAGAGTGACTCGTCAGTAAAAACAATTTCATTCCATTGTGCCGTCCACATCCTTCTTTCATGGCACCATTGGCTGCGGAGACGTCTGTGGTTCTGCGTCAAGGGTAGACGAAGCAATGGACGTCTTGCGGACAGACCACTCTGCTGTAAACGGCGTCGAATGGTACGCGCAGACACTGGATGATGCGGTACAGACTGAATGTGCTGTGCTATGGTTCGTGATGTGGCTGAGCGATCCGTCACTGCCATACGCACAATACGCCTGTCTTCACGTGAAGTGGTGCACTGAGGTCGAACACGTCTGATGCGATCGAACACGTCGGTCCGTCGTACCCTCCTGCATCCAACGATCACATATCCGCATTACAGTTGTTTGGTTTCGTCCAACACGACTACCGATTTCCCTGAAAGATAATCCACAATCTCGGTAGGCCACTATCATTCCTCTGTCGAACTCGGATATTTGATCAAAAGATGATCGCTGTTTTCTACGAGGCATAATTGATCGTTTTTTTGAAAAAACCACAAGAAAAACACAATTGCCGTACTTCAAATCGTCGAAATCTCCAAGCCTTAAATAGCGCTTTGAAGTGGCGTCACAGGCGCGCGTGATGTGCATCTGCGCTGAAATTCTAATCATTTGCATATCTCACCTCCGCTAATGCATGTTGTAAATTTCATATTATTTGCATGCTTCCTTCAGGGTGTTGCATTTACGGTGGCCAGCAGTGTAGTTACATATAATATCCTTGAGAACATTCTCTGGAAGAACTACTTTCATACTTTCATAAATTACTGGGGATTTTCATGTAGAAAATAATTATTCTGAAGTTATTAATAATAGTGCTTGCAGAGAGAATATTTTTCAGTTACCGATATCTTTCCAGAGAGTATCAAGAATATATGTAATAACATGTATTATAATAATCTTGATAAATAACTTGAGAATATTCTCTAGTAATTTATAATAGTTGTCCTTTGAGAGAATATTTTCTGTCCCCGTCTCTCTTCCCGTCAAGATGGGAATGTTGAAGTTTGTAGACCACAAATGAAAAATTGAAAGCAAGAAAATTAAACCAACAGGGCTGAATTGCACAACTTTTAAAAGAACTGAGTGATACAGAATTTAAGTGTATGTGCATTGAAGAAAACAACAGTTCTGTATCTTCTTAGAATGAAAGTGGTTGTACAAGAATAGCTTCCTTTATCAATCAACTGTGATTTAATTTCTTTTGTTGTGAACTTATTTCTAAAAATATATCTAATTCTAAAATAATTTTTTTAGGTTTCTGAAATCTTTATATATAACCAAACTTTTAAAACCTCTCATCATGATCTGAGAATATTCTAGAAATAAAAGTTGTCATTGGGGGTGATTATACCAAAAATTGTTTTGTTGTAAATGTTTCGGGCAAAGAAAACTGATTTATATTTCACAATATAAACAAAGTTAGTAAAAAAAAAATTAATTTAAAAGAAAAATGAATATTCTCGATTATTCTCCAATTTTTACATCCAGGATAATATTGGGATAATATTTATAATATTCTCATTCTCCGAGAATGTTCTCACCTCATATCTCTAGATTCAAGTAGTAAAAATCAAAAATAGTGTTTTTTTTGAAAATGTCACCACTTTCCTTTTTGCATAAAATTAATTGACCTTTAAAAATACCTACTTGTAAACTTTATGACCTTATTTTCCTTTAAAAGTGCATTTTTATTTGAAGGTTCTTTAGAAATCCGTCAGAAAAAACTCCACAGAAAATTACCCCCTCCCACATACTAAAACTTACCTCAAAGAAATATTGTTAGTACGTGTCTATATTTCCCAAACCTGGCTTTTGAATAAGTATTTGTATATATTTTCCAGTTAAAACATGGAAAACCCAATTCATCAACACAGTATTTTGTAATTTCTAAGGAACCCAAAGTTGTTCATCATAACGGACTGCAAGTCTATTTCGAAAATGCCCCTTCTGTACCAATCACTGACAAACGTAGATTAATTTTAAGAATTGCATTATGAAGCAATGTGATCTATGTTCAAGAAGGCCAAAACATGGACCTCACGAAATTCATAGGCGGGACAAAATTATATTTGAAAAAAAAACCTCAATTTTTTAATACAGCCAGCTTTTCTGATAATTTTAATCAGATACACTATCAGGGAAAAAATGGTCTGGCCCTGTATGTTGAAAGGCGAGGATGAACATGGAAATTTATATGGGGACTAATAGACAAACCCACTATTTTGTTATTAATGCAATTAATTATCAGTTGCTATGGCTACAACAATAAAGCCAATAACATCCAAAGTGGATCACACAATTTTGAGAATTACATTATGAAGCAACGAGCCATATATGTTCAATACAGGTAACCAACTATGTATCTGACCAAATTTTTATAGACATGGGGAAAATTCTAGTTAATATTCTATGATTACACACTACTCCCACGTTGGTATCAATATAATCATCACTCGAATATTTTAAGTTGTTTTGTGTGTTGAGAAATTTGTTAATTTATATGGAAAAATAAATTGAAATTTTTTTAACCTAATAGTCTAGCCCAGATATAATGCCCCCATCCATCCCAAAGAATTTTGGCATTATAACAGGTAATATGGTTGGAATAGTGTTTCAGAGGGGGCTTCATTACATAAATTCACACATTTATAATGAAACACTTTGTCTTCTTAGTTATTCTATAAATATTTCAACACTCATTTAATTTTAAGAGGAAATTCATGAAATTTTAAGAACTGTACATCATTACTTGAATATTTCTTGATATAAAACTTGAGAAACATATTTTACACTTACCTTTGAAATTATTTTAGTTCTACATTACATTGCAATCCCAATATAGATGTGTGCATTAATCATATTTATACAAAAATTTAAAAAAAAAATCACCCTGGCGAATAGGGTTGGTTTGATATTTGAGTGACTATTGTATAGCATCTTTACAAACTTTGTGATTTGACTGGTGGTGGTGCTGCTGCTTGGTTTTACTGCAAATTAAGGTTTTTGCAAAAAATGATATCTTTACCTAGAAAATGAGTTATACAGAGCTTGCTTTGAACTCGCATGTAAATGACCACTGTACCATCATTTTTCTTGAACTGTTTCTCTCCTTAGGAAAAGGCTCAAGTGTTGTGGTGGCATGTTTTTTTTTTCCAAGGCTAAAATTTTCATTAGCAATGACCGAACAGGACCATTTATCCCGAAATTATCAACTTTTCTCTTTCATACACATCCATACACTTGCACAAAACACAAACACATATCTTCCCTTCTTCATAGGCCTATCTGGGCTGTCTGTAGTCCCACAGTCAGAACTTATGGAGCTGGGCAGGGGGAAAACTTTGATTCTGGTCTGGTGGTTCTATAAAGTCCTCACTCTTCTTGGGCGCTCAGCAAATTCACATGATTCTGGTCTCATCCCATGATACTGTCCAAGTCATACACACCTATTGACATGAAATAAAAGCATCATTAGACGTTTGAATTTTTTCAAAATTTGTGAATGTATTTAGCTGAAATTATAACATTAAAAACATTTAGAATTTTCATTGCTTTGGCTATAGCAGGTCTTACCAAGGGACCCAGTTTCAGGAGGGGGCATGAAATAAAATATTTCTTATCACGTAATTATTTGAAGTTCCATCACAAAGGCTCCAATGAGAAATAATGATGATAATCATGATAATCGTCTTCGCCGTCGTGGGGAACGGACGTGCTATTATCGCGCTCCGCTCACCGACACGCCAGTGCGCCATTTTGTGTCTTTCTTTGTGTTTTTCTTCGTTCTCGTGAGTTTTACTTAGCGTGTTGTTTATTGTTGGGTCATATTCTGCGGTGATTTTCTTTTTTTTTTTTAGCGCACGTTGGATTGTGAGATAAGTGGTTTTTTTTTTAATATTGCTCTCATTTTTTTTTAAATTTTCGTTGTGTATTTTCGATCGACTTATATTTATTTTTCTCGTTCGCATTTCATTTTCGTTGTTTTTTCGCCAGGTTCGGTCGCTTCTTTGATATAAGTTCGTAGGTTTTTGGACGTTAGTGTTAGCAAACAGTGTATACTTTTTCCCGGGTACTCTCAATAACGTTGTTTTCCTTCCATTTGGGCCTATTGTTGTAGTGTTAGTGTTTTGAGATAGTTAGCTAATTCTAATAAGTATAAATTGTACTTCGTAGCTTAATACTTTTTTTAGAGGGTGTTGTATTCTTTATATACATATTTATTTTATTCTTCGTGATTTAGTGCTGAGCATTCTACTTTACGTAATTTTTTCGTATAATCTCTTACGTATATTTTGCATAGTAATGTATTTTACATTATTTTAATTTCCAGTTAACGTTTCTCATTTTCGTATTGTTAAGTATTATTATTATTATCTAGCTTTAGCAATAGTGTTAGTATGCCTCGACCTCGACTAGTGTTGTGTAGAGCTTGCGACGGGAGGTTTCCCTGGTCTAGGGGTATAGTAGCTGATAGTTTCAATTGTAAAGGGTGCTTGGATAGAAAAAGGCTGGAACACGAGGTCGAAGCTTTACGGGAAAAAGTTAGGGTGCTAGAGGGTCCGGTTATAACGGACCCTCTGGTCGTCGAGCCACCTATTGATGAAGAAGCAATCTCCACGAACAACGACATTTTAGAGGGCGAATGGGAGGTCGTGGATGAGGTAGAGGGGGATAGTGATAGGGGTTTAATCATCGGCGATTCTATGGTTAGGGAACTTGGGAACCGAGTGTGTAGGGATTTTCGGGGTTTCGAGCGCTGTTGTCTTCCTGGGGGGAAGATTGGCAACGTTCGAGACGTTTTTCATCGCCGAAAGTTGCCCTTGCGGGTGATTCTGTGGGTGGGAACAAATCAGGTAGGAGCGAATATTAGTGAGTCTCTGTCAGAATACCGGGATTTACTATTATCCGCTAGGGAGGGGGGTTCAGATGTGGCAGTGATTCCAGTGCTGCCAAGGGGTAGTAGGGGATATAGGAGTAGGATCCACCAATTCAATATAGGCCTGAAGGACATTTGCTCCTCACTTGGGGTCACGTTCTTGGAGCTTCCCGCATTTACCGATAGGTGGCTTCGTTCGGATGGGATCCATCTAAATAAGAGAGGGGTCTGGGAGGTTTACGATAGTCTTAGGTCAGGTTTTTTACTCCCAGACCACGTAGTCGGGAATGCGGGTTAGTTAATGATAATCACAACAGTACTGACGGGGAATTACCCACCTCTGACTTGGATGGCTTCTCGATTGACAACAAACCACCGGGCAAATTAAAATGTGTGTTAATAAATGCCAGGAGCTTGGGTAACAAGAAAGATTTTTTAGAAACTATGATAGTTGTGGAGGACTTGGATCTTATAGCCATTACAGAATCTTGGGCAAACGATGGGGATGAATCTTTCTTACACATCTCCGGATACGATACTTTTTTGAGAAATAGATCTGATAGGAAAGGGGGTGGAGTGTTGATATACGTGAAATCATGTTTGAAGGCTAGAGAGTGTAACGTGCAGAGAAGTGATATTGAAACCATATGGGTTGAACTTGAGAACAAAAGACGTCATAAGCTTATTGTTGGGGTTTGTTACAATCCACCGAATAGGGATCAAAATTATATCGCCAAAATGCATGATGAAATTTCCTACATGTGTAAGCGAAAGAGGGTTCTCATACTAGGGGATTTCAATTACCCGGGTATTGATTGGGAGAACCTTTCATCTGGAAATCAGTATGAAAGAGACTTTCTTAAGTTGGTGCTCGAAAATTTTTTGTATCAGCATGTATCAGAAGCCACTAGGGGTACTGCTATTTTGGATTTAGTTCTTACTAGTTCTGAGGATCTAGTTGAACATGTTTCGGTGGGGGAAGAGTTTTCTTCCAGTGATCATCGTATCGTCAGATTTCTCTGTAACTTTTCCTCGGGTAAGGTTGATAACAAAAGACTGGTTCCTTGTTTTCGGAGAACTAACTTTGATGTTTTGCGAAGAAGGTTAGCGGAAGTTTTCAAAGACCGGTTGGAATCAGTAGGGGTGGTAAGTCAATGGGAAGAATTTAGTACGAAGCTGTCCTCTGTTTTGCACGACGTCATACCCTTTGTTCGAAAAAAGCGTGTTTGTACATCACACCCTCTATGGTTCACGGATAGCGTGCGGAACCTTTATCTTGAAAAGAAAAGAGCATTCAGAGAGTATAAAAGTGGACGAGGTGACCTATCATTGTTTACTGATAAAAGAAGACTGTTGAAGAAAGCGATAAGGGATAGTAAAAAGCAAGTTGAATCTAGGTTGGCGGATAACATTGGCTCTGACCCAAAATCATTTTTTCGATACGTCAATAATGGATGTAAGGGGACAGTTGGCCCCCTCTCGATAGGAGGCTCAAAAGTAGAGAGCAATGTAGGCATGTGTAGTGCTTTCAATGACTTTTTCGCGTCGGTTTTTAATGGAGATAATGATATTCGATATACGGGTGTTGCATGGGGTAATAAAACGCTCAACGATATTCAAGTGGAAGACGTGGAGGTCCTAAATCTTCTAAGAAATGTATGTGCAAGCAAAGCACCAGGACCAGATGATATCTATCCCAGGGTTCTCAGGGAAGGTGCTAATGAATTGTTGGGGCCAGTCGCACAGATATACAGGAGTAGTGTTGCTGAGGGTATCGTCCCGAGAGATTGGAAACTGGCTAACGTTGTTCCTATATTTAAGAAGGGTAGTAGAGAAGTGGTGTCTAATTATCGTCCAGTGAGTTTGACGAGCTCCCTCGCGAAAATTTTGGAAATTATCATCAAAAGGCAGTTTGTGAAGTGGATAGACGAGAATAATGTATTGTCGGATAATCAGCATGGGTTCAGGAAGGGGAAGTCATGTGTAACTAACCTCCTTTGCTTCTATGATTACGTGACTAAGGCTTTGGGTAAGAGCAAAAATGTCGACGTGGTTTACCTTGATTTCCAGAAGGCATTCGATCGGGTCCAACATGGCAAACTCTTGAAGCGTTTACACGAGATTGGAATAGGGGGCAACTTGCTGAATTGGATAGAATCGTGGTTAAGAGATAGGTCGCAACGAGTTATGGTGAACGGGGAATTCTCTGGTTGGACAGACGTCACAAGTGGAGTTCCTCAGGGAAGTGTCCTTGGCCCCATACTTTTTTCACTTTTTATCGATAAACTCGATCAGGGTATCGATGGAATTACTAGCAAATTCGCAGATGATGTGAAGCTAATGGGGGTAATCGGGAATGAAAGCGATAGGGAGTTGCTCCAGACCAACTTAAACAAGATTGCAGCATGGGCAAATGAATGGAGCATGACGTTTAGCGTAGATAAGTGCATGGTCGCTCATTTTGGTTCGAACAACCCACGGTTCTCTTACGAGTTGAATGGTGTCACTATCCCGGATGCAACTAGAGTCACCGATTTGGGAATTCTCATTGACGAGCGACTTAAGTTTTCTGAACATTGTTCAGCGGTTGTCAAAAAATCGAATAGAATGCTTGGTCTCATTTTCAAAAAGGTCTCTTCGCGTTCTCCTAAAGTCATTCTTCCGCTTTTTCGAGGCTTAGTTCGTCCTGGACTGGAGTATGCTGTAAGGTTTTGGAGACCATACCTACAGAGGGACATAGACTTGGTTGAAGGGGTGCAGAGAAGAGCTACGCGTGTCCTTATTGGCACACAGGGCTTGAGTTATGAAGAAAGACTTCATTTTTTGAATATGTTTACATTGGATGAACGCAGGTGTCGAGGAGATATGATCGAAGTGTTCAAAATTTTCAATGGGATGGATAGGATGGACCATGAACTTTTAGTACACCGCCAATCGACTGCTTTTACAAGGGGACACCAGTATCGATTGGTGAGGGACAATGCAAGGTTATGGTGTCGCAGGGAATTTTTCTCCAATAGGGTTGTTAATAAATGGAATAGCTTACCCCCGGAGGTAGTAAATTGTAACACAATTGACACGTTTAAAAAGAAATACGATAAACATGTTGGGGTAAATCGGGAAGCTATCCATTCTTAGAATAAGACAACCATAAGTATTCTTTATGGGCATTGTATAATATTTTATCATGTGTATATATTGTTTGTAATTTGTGTTAATTGCATTTTTAATTGGGTTGCTGTATTTTTGAAACATATGACAACCATATTTTTATGGGCATCTTTTTATCAGCCACCTCGTTGGGCATTTTGCCTGTTGTGGTGTTGTATTTGTATTTGTATTTGTATAAATAATAGAGTGGAATCCACTAAAAATTTTATAGGAGACCGGCTCCTGGATGTGAAGTGGCGGCAAATGAAATATATTTTCCGTAATTATTCTAAATTCCCTCCAACTGTTTATTCTTTAAAAACTTCTTACGTTGAAGGATAACAAAAAAAAAAGATTCAAATAGCACAGTGCCAATTATCAATTAACTTAATAAAGCCCTATCCCTATGTATAGCACTGAGTTTATGAAAATTAGGATTATGAAATTAACTATGTTTGCAATAATATTACAGAATATTCATCAATGCATTTCATGTAATAGTAAAAAATGAACTAACCTGTGTGATTTTATATGCAGCTGTACATATAGGCCTATACTTCCTTCCACGAAGCTCGCTGGTGGCCGGATTAGCTGTTGTTTTCTCCAACTTATTCTTTTTAAAGGACGTGCAACATTTATTACCTTGCCCATAAATTAATAAAATAAATGTTTAAAATAGAAATTTATCACTAAAAAACTGCGTGGACGTGAGTGCTTACTGTTGTCACTTGTCAATATGGCGATCAGGGAAGAAAAGCTATCGACGGGGAAAAAACAGGCCGGAGTTTTGAGCCGGAGTGTGATGACGTCACAGCATCGAAAAATCGCGGACGAAGGCTTCTTGCTCTAGAAGGTGTTGGTGGAACCACAAAAAAACTTGGGGCCTATTACAGAGATCGAGTCCAGGAAGCACAAGAGCTGGTACTACGTATGCACTCGGAAAGGGAGAAAATACACTTCAAGGAATATAGCAGAAATGGGAAATACACCTATGTCTTGCAGATGCCAGCTGTATTAAGGACATTGTCCTGTCTTCCGGATGCCACAACAATGAAAATCGCTACAATCTCCCCAAAGCAGCCAGAAAGAGGGCAAATATGCTGATAACAAAAGTGGAGAAGTGCATCGAGAGGAGCTGTGAACCAAATAAGACCTCCCCTATGCGAACTGACACACAAGAAACAACGGAAAAAATTGGCATCGTACATCAAACCATAACCCAAGCAGATAAGGTCACACAAACTGGGACACAGGAACAAGAACGTACTCTAGAAAACAAAAAGGACAGGGGCAGAAGTGACCAGCTGAGTAGTAGGACTAGAGTGACTCCATAAAAGATTAAGTCAACAAGAATAAAAATAGGAAAGAGGACAGGACCAAGTCATCTATAACCCGAGGAACTCAGGAGCTGCCGCCTCTCCCCCAAAGAGAAAACGAAAAAACCTTAAAATTTCATCGTACAAGATGAACTAGATCAGTTCGAAATAGTCGATGCAATCAACGATATGGATGCAACAACGACAGAAACATCACCAGAAGAATTTAAAGAAAAGAAAAGGGAGAAACCGGGTGAGAAGAAGAAAGAAAAACAGGAAAATAATGTCTCAGGAAAACTTCATACTATTCTTCTCATCCAAAATCATAAATCTAAGAAACGATACATATACCATGAATTTGAAACAATCGTGAACCAATTCCACAGGAAAATATGTCAAACTCGTAAAATTAGTAAGGGTTATGCAGTTAATTGTTATAAGAACGACACTTGTTTTGAGATTAAAACAGAGATCCTCTCTAGGAAATTAACTAGAGATAATATTTATGCAGTGCTTACAAAATCAGCAAATTCCGAGGAAAGAAGCACTATTAACACTATTAAAGAATCAGCAGTAATACAAAGTAATCCTAATGAAAATATCCCGAAAAGAAGTAAAACAACTAGTTCAAATACATCAAATAATGAATCTAATGTTCAAAAAACCGTTTTTATTTACATAAGAAGACACTCTATGGGTGATGAAACAATCAGCTTAACAAAATTTTTGGACAATTTCGACTCAGAGATAATATCATCTGGCCCAATTAGGAATGGTACTGCAATTAAATGCAAATCTATACAAACTTGTCATAATATCAAGAACAGTTTCGCAGCTCATAGATTTATAAGAAAGCATGCTATAGCATTTGTCAAGATTGATCAATTCAACCGACAAAATAACAAAACTGTTAAAACAAGATATGATACATGGAATAATCAGAAATATGCTTAAGAAGAAGAATGTTTTATAGATCTGAAAAAAATTAGAGAAAAGGAAAAAAACTGAGAAAAGACCTCGAATAACAGATAACATATGCTGGTCTTCAACACCTATTACGACAAATTTATAGATTTCAGTGGTACAATTTCAAGTGGAGAGAGATACATGCCCGTAATAGTAACATGGCATGCGAAAAATAATTTCATATAACTTGACTTTAATATATATTTCATCATACCTCTTCTGCTTTCAGGTGGTATGCCCCCTCCTCGGATTCGGCAAAAGATACTGAAAAAATAATATGAAATTTATGAAATAATAAATTTATGAATCATTCTACTAGTTCTGTAATACTATCATGATCCCCACATCCTGGAGCAGGGCCCCAAGAGTGGGATATATCATGGGCCCTCCAATAGTTAATTTATAGCATGAAAAACGAAAGAAGATGGTAATTGCCCAGGGCTGGAGCCCTAGCCAGTCTTGAGGGGGGGGGGCATGACTACTATAGTACAAAAATGCTGATAAATAATTCAGGTCATGCATAGCTAAATTCAAACGGGAAACGATATTTATGTAAAAGAATAACTTCTTACCTTCAACCTGCTGCATCTCATACTCCTCCGAGTCCATCGCATTGGGCATTGCAGCTTTGCAAGCTCCGATAGCGTACACTCTTTCTTCCAGTGGTGTAACTATCGGAGCCGCAGACGCACCCCCGCCAGTCTTCATCCGCTGCATCCTCTCCTCAGCAACTTTCATTTGCGTGCTTTTCTTCAGAGACCGATATGCATTAATTAATTGTGTGGTGGTTCTTGGGTTCGTCACCCCGGGAAAGCTGTTATATTTCGATGTTAGTTTCTCCCACCCCAGCTGCTTTTGCCGGTTGAGGAATGCGTTCGTTTTTTTATTTTCTAGGACTGCTGCATCCTCCGCCACCAGCCCGACCAGCACCTCCTTCTCGAACATTGTAAAATTTTTTCTGCTCGACTCCATTGAAACAAGGACAACACAAAATTCGAAAGAAAACAAACGTGGAGAGAAACGCACGTGGTTATGATCGCGGCGGTGCTGATCTCAAAAAGCGGTAAAGAAAAATTTTATCACATGACCTTCGTTTGACGAATCAGCATGAAGCTCCTCATCATCACTCATTAAACGCCGTGGTCTGGTAACAACTCCTTGCTGGTTTGCCGAGAATACCGATTTCTTCTAACATGCACTTTCGCCATCACCCGCATGTTATTTGATTGGCCGTTTGACAGTCGCTCCGTGAATACGGCCATAAAAGTCTATTTATGGAGAGAAGAAAAGAAGGAAGAGACACGGAGAGAGAGAGAGAAGAAAAACAGTAAAAGGAAGACAAGAAGGGTCTTTGTTTTCGCAAGTTCGAGAATGAACTGTGTGTATTTGTCCCCAAATTCCGCATGTGCGGCAATGTATCGTGCGGTCTTATACGCCCTTGACAAGATATGCCAACCGGCTTCCAGGAGAGGCAAAGAAGCTCAATATGAGAATCTAGATGAAAATTTGGTGATCCTAGTTAAATTTTCGATTTTATTTTTGCCACACAGTATTAGTTTTCTAGTTGTAAAGATTTTTTTTAGCATCCTAAAGTCAATTGAATCTTTGATAATTTAACAAAACAAACGTATTTTTCTGTGTATAAACAGCACATGCTAATTCCGCTAGGTTCAGAGAAAAAAAGACATCATCTAGCACGCAGCGGTGTATAACCCGATGAGAATATTTCATCCATTAATAATGAAATATTAAAAAATGGGGAGGGGGTGTGTTTGCCACGTTTTTATGGGAAAAAAATGAAAAAATGTAGATTTTCTATATCCCTTAAAAAATGTTTGAAAAATTGTCTGTTGTAAATAAATTTTCGAAGTAATTAGGGGGTTCATTCAAGTATTACGTCAGTATTGATTAGGCGGAAGAAGGGGTTTCCGATTTGCTGACTTCTGATGACGGGGGAGGGGGGGTTTGGATGATGATTACGTCATATAGAAAATCGACATTATAAAAAAAAAAGAAATATTCTTAATGGCATCTTACTCGGTGCGCCAAAAACGAGAAAAGCCTTTCACTAGTTTGTGGTCACCTGAACTAACATTCTCTCTGTTGAGTCCCCTACAGGAGCACTTTAGTGATCTCTATAATCTCTACATGTTTCGCGGATCCAAGTGATTTGGAAATGTGTCCAGGCCACTCAAGTGCTCTGGAAATGTGCCACGCATCACTCAAGTGATCTGTAATTATGCCGCTTAAGTAATCACTTAATTAATCTGGTAATATGCCGCGGGTAACTTGAGTGTTGTAGAACCGCATTAGGGCCGTTTCAGTGCTCTAAAACTCTGTCACATGTCACTCAAGGGATCTCTAAATGTGCCACGGATCGCTTAAGTGTTCTGGAACTGTTTCCGGGTGGCTTAAATGTTCTGAAATTGTACCGTGAGTCGCTTAAATGTTCTGGAATTACTGGATACGCTCCTGAAGAGCGGGGGAAGTGGTGCCGACTGCCAGTTTTGCACTGAGTGCCACTTGGTCTAAGAGCGGCCCTGGCTGAAAATCAGGGCCGGTCTTAATCAGACTCTATGTGTGATGATCGTCCCCCTCCACCTCTTGGTTGGACATTAAGGGACGAAGAAGTCGGAAAAGCTTCTCTCTAGAATGGGATTACTGCTATTTAACTAGTAAACAAGCATAAAACCCCAACTTGTTTGATTTAATTATGAGATTTAAAAACATTAAAAAAGCAAAACGTCACACATTTATGCAGGATACTCATCACAAAGGATCTATCTTCATCATACTTATTTTAATTGAATTTTATTGTAAAATTCATGTATATATATAGTGCACGCATCACGTACGGGCAAAGCTGATAATAAAAGTGGTTAAATTAAAGTGATATTTCCGTACGATTTCTTTCATATTTATAAAACTCATGAACTTCATTTGAAATTATCCCTTTCAGACCCAGTACTACGAAACAGAAGGGGCAGGCAAACACCAGCTAAAGCACCGAGCCCTGCAACTTGGGGGGGGGGGGAGCGCTTGTAAGTCATCCTTTTTCTGAGCATAACTTTTCAAGGAGACTCCAAGAAAAGACTGCCCCCGAGAAAGCACGCTACGGCCCTGGGGAAGGAGCAGGGCCGTCTTAAGAGCATCATAAACAAGTGCTGTTTCTGAGGCCCTCCCTAGTAAATTCTAGAAAATTTCAACTAGATCTCATTTTCGTGAGGCCCCCTCTAATCTTGAGGCTTCCGACCGCGCCCGGGGGGGGGGCCATGCTTTAAGACGGCACTGCGAAGCGATTGTTTTTTTTCTCTTTGTAGATTTTTTTTTACTCAGGGGCGGCTCGAGACAAAATCTCTACCCGAGCGGGACCTATTGTTGCCCCCCCCCCCGACCTCCCCAATTAAAAAAAACCTTTTGTTTCAATCGCTTCGTTTTGATGTGTTCAAAGGAACAGAGATATTTTATGTCATAACACATCATGTCGAATTTTTTTTTGCCCATTTACCTTGGCTCTACAGCGGGCAAAATCATTTTCCCATTTTTTTCACCCTTTTACTTCGGACTTACGCTCCTCTTAGAGAGAGCACAAATAAGTTTTCCTAATTATTTTTTTTGTGTTTCCACTTTGGATATGACGCCCCTCCGAAAGTGAGCAGAAATCATTTTCTGTAATTTCTTTCACCCTTTTAAGCCGGATTTGGTACTCCTACTAGAGGACTTTTTTTCGCCCTGTCTACCTCAGACTTGGCGCCCCTCTTACAGCGGGCACAAATAATTTTTCCTAATTTTTTTTTGCCCTTTCACTTCGGATTAGACGCCCTTCTAGAGCACACCCAGTCCACCGAGCTGCCCTGGTTGGACTTATAGGAAAGTCTGGCGAGTCGGGAGACTGGCCAGTGATCGGGGGCGCCAAAGTGAATGGGTTTTCTCGTGTGGGTACATTTTTATTTCCCTTCGTGTGACAGGTAGGAACGAGGCAAAAGTGCAGGATCCCTATTTAAAATGGTCAGCAAATTATAGGTTTTAATTCATTCATTGGTTTTTTAAATATTTATTCAGTATTTTTTTTTCGAAATACTGTACTGTATTGGCGATTCGACTCTGCGTTTTTATTAAAGTAATACAAGTCGAGAAAAAAGAGGCATGAAAGGCGTCTGGCTCATCTTTCCCACATCAGAAGACACCTTTAATTCTCACAACACAGGAAAACACTTTGGCTCTTGTTAGTAGAAAAATCAGGTGACCAAGGGTGATTCCTCCATTATTTTTATTTGCACAACAAAAGAGTAAGAAATCGCGTCTCCCCACAAAATCTCCAGCACGGGGTAAACGAAAAGAGCACGAGAGAGAGAGTGTGTGTATTTTTATCTGACCAAAATCGCTATGTACAGTACGTATATAGGTGCACTGCCCCTCGATTCTTTTCGAAAAATAATCGTAATATTATATACACACAAACCTCCAATTTTTTTCCTCATCTCGGTCATTTTTCATGCATATTTTATAGTTATTTTTTTAAATATGTATCTTAAAGATATTTTTCCAGTAATGTATATTTAACGCGTTTCGGCGCCCCCACTCACTTCGCGCCCGGTGCAACTGCACCAGTCGCACTGCTCTAAGACCGCCCCTGCTGAAAATATTGCTGTTACAGTTACGGGTCACAAAGAAAGAAACCGTCTTTGAAAAGAAAAGGCATCAGTGCTGTTGTGGTACTAACCGATATAAAGACACCTCAGAAACATTTTATCCTCTGTTTTTTTTTGTTTTTTTTTTAAATCCACGTTACTCGGTTGCTAGTGGAATCTTCGTGCTTCAATTCGCATCGAAAATACAAGTGTTTCTTTTGCATCTAGAAAAGAGACCGAAAATAAATGAAATCGAGAAGGATTGAAATAAAAGAAAAAGAATAATCCTCGGTGAAGCGAAAAAGAGATTATTGAAATACGTTCGAGGACATCTTCGAAAGCGAGTGAGTTGCATAAGAAATTATCATAAAGTACTTTCACATTGTATGCGCGTCTATATGAATAGTGCTTGTTCTGAGGTAACAACTCGGTGTTCAATTTTCAAAGCAGTGGTTCGGAATTATTTTGGAAGATCTGAGCAAAACAAAATGACTACTACTATTTAACTGTACAATGAACATTCTTCTGGGAAATTTCTAACCAATTAGTACATAGGCTACCGGAACGTATTATGTGTGTGCGTGGCCATAACGTGTTTATGTTATTAGTTGAGCTTGTTTCGTGTTACACTGTCAAACCAGACTAGGCCCGGGCTCTGTCCCGTTAGGAAACGCCTTTTATCCGGTTGAGTTGAGCCATGTTAGAGGAGGGTCTTTCTTCTCCCTCCCCCGTGTTATACTGGTGCTGATAGACGTATTTTTCAAATGGGAGACCAGCTTCCAATCCAGGGACGCAACTAGACACTTTTTGAGCCGGAACAAGCTCTCATTTCTGTGCCCCCGTGTAATGTAGAAGAAACAGTTAAAGGATGAATTCGGCTCCCCTCCAAGAGGTGAAAGAGGGAACATTAAAAAAAAGTAAATAAAGAAAAATGATTTCTGTCCACTCTAGGAGGGGCACCAAATTCGTGAAGAAAGATCAAACAAAAGTTTATATTGATCAGAAAAAGAAAAATTAGGGAAAATAGTTTTTGTCCGATTAGGAGGGGAACCAAAACCAAGGTGCAAGGATGAAAACAATTTTAAAGAACCACAAAAAAATTAGGGGAAATGATTTCTGTCCGTTGCATACGCTGTGGGAGGGGGCACCAAATCCATGATGAAAAGCAAAAAAAAATCTTATTGAATAAAAAAAAAATAGGGAAAATAGTTTCTGTCCGCTTCAGAAGAAGCGCCAATTCCGAGGTGGAAGAGTGAAAAAAATTTAAAGAACCACAAAAAAAAACTAAGGAAAATGGTTTTTTCTCGCTTAGGAGAGGTGCCCAATCCGAGGTTAAAGAGCGGAAAAAATTTATATTGATCAAGAAAAGAAAAATTAGGGAAAATTATTTCTGTCAGCTCTAGGAGGGGCAACAAATCCGAGGTGATGAGCACGGCCGTCTTAGGAGCATCCTCAGACCCTCACCCCCAATCCAGGGACGCAACTAGATACTTTTTGAGTCGGGACAAACCATCACCTCCTAGAGATAGAAGGCCTCCGCACTCTGCCTGTTACGTCAGTAAGTAGTATATTTTCCCTCAGAATATTCAGGGAAAAAAAATTCCCTGCTTGTGCCAGTATCAATGTTGTGAGGAAAAGAAATGATCGAACTCAAAATTGGCGATTTCTATGCCCCACATCCAATCACTATGCGACTTTTGTGAGGCAATCAGGAAGATTCGACGCCAAAATAAGAAGAAACGAAATACGATGCTGTGCGGCAAAAAAAATAGAAAGGTAATTCCTGTAATATTTTGCTATGAATTATGACTAGCACAATTCTCAATTGCTGCTATCTTCATAAGAAGCTAATTCCCACTCACAAGAAGAGAAGTGGCTGGTACTATCCAGAAAATACAAAATCTTCACTGATCAAGACTCAGATGCAAGCTAAGCCGAAAAACAGTGACGCTGCTAGTGAAGTCGCTGGATGCTTATGCCAAGGAAATCCCGGACTTTCCCCAGACCAAGAGGACCTGCAGAGATGACTTTTTGTTCCGGAAAACCTTCGGAGTTGCGAAGCACATGGAGTCCATGGAGACATCGACGAGTAAAGAAAGGCTCTCCAATCATGTTTTTGAGAGCTTCTATACTCTTACTAATGTATGTCACAACGATTCCATTAAATATGTTCTTAATCCAACTAGAAGATAATGTAGATAAATTAAGAATTCTGAAAGTAAATGAACTCTTCAACCTAAAGATTCAAATTGAAAATTATAAGAAACCTAAATATATAAGGCAATGCTATAGATGTCAAAAATGGTCTAACCACACACAAAAAAATTGTAAAGAAAAAATAAACTGTATGTTTTGCGGTCAAAACCACTGGTCTCACGAATGTGAATTAAAAAATAATAAAATTCAGAAAGAGCAAAAAAATTGCATAAATTGTGGAGAAAAACATTTTTCAAACTCTAATAAATGTAAGATGAACCCCAATATTAAGACATCTAAAAATATCAAATATAAGAAGACAAATAGCGATAATAAATCAATTGACACCGAAAAAATAAATTCTGATAATGAAATTAAAAATTCTAACCAAAAAAATAATGCCCAAAAAATTGTTAAAGAAACGTTAAATAAACAGAGCCATCTAGTGGCCAATAAAATAATCCGAAGTCCGAAAATAAAATATATTGAACCAGAGAAAACTTTAACGGAAAAAAATAATTGAAAATATTAAAGGAAAAAAAAACGGTAACGACTTGGAATGAATACGGTCAATGATAAAGTTTAGTTTATATCTCTATTTTCCACCACACGCACTCACAACCTCACATCCAAGCACAAACTTGTCGTTCTCTTCGAATGAAAAATATCTCTTCTCTCACTTCACCGTCTGGGAAGCAAAGATAAGGCCCCTTTCACACTGAGCGGATGGGACGCGGGTCCGGAAGAAGTTTTAACAACTGGAATATACTGCGCCTTTCAGACGAGCCGAAAAATCT
Organism: Pholcus phalangioides; assembly: GCF_987345545.1. NCBI lineage: Eukaryota > Metazoa > Arthropoda > Arachnida > Araneae > Pholcidae > Pholcus > Pholcus phalangioides. Next base: position 24,464,953 of record NW_028301596.1, on the reverse strand, counting down.
CAGCACCTAGGAAATGTGCATGCGGGTCCGGACGTCGTCCGCATGTGTCAAAACCTAAGTGCGGGCTCCGCATCCGCACATAGAAGTTTTGACAATAGGTTTATTCGGAGCTATTCACACGATGCGGATGCGGAGCGAATTCGTCCGCATCTTTGGCTACTTTTTGAAGGTGATTTTTCACGAAATTTTTTTAATTATTTGCCATAAATACCCTTAAAAACACCATATGATGGTCCCTGCTCATTAATATAATGTACCTACATACGCCTATCCTTCCGTTTCCTTCTGAGATGAAGATATAGCAACTTTAACTGCCTTTTGTCCATATTTCACAATTTTATACAATAAAACCTGCCAACAATGGCCACTGATGGGACCAAAATTATAAGCCGTTCTGTTCATTACGAATATTTAATTGACTACATACTTTAATAACTTTTAAATTTAATTAAAAAAATTTTAATTTTTTTTCTTTTTAAATTTTTAAAATTATTTAAAAATATAAATATCTGAAATATTATTTTAAATATTTGTTATTTTTTTAAATTTTTAATCTTAATTTTTTTGAACTTTAAAAAAATACTTTTATTAAACAACGTTATCCACGTACGGTGTTCACTCAGGGCCGGATTAAGACGTTTGAAGACCCTAGCACTTGAATATTTTTGGTGGTTCCCCCGATACCTACAAGTTTATTTTACTTGATATTCAGTCTATAAACTGAAAAAATGAAATTTTATATTTCAGAAGTGAGACTAATCTAAGGATGGGATTTCACTCTAAAAGTTTTATGAAAGTTATTTTATAAAACTTGAAAAATGTAACCAATAAACACATCTGTTACATTCGAGAGAACTTAACTGATCCGCCTATTGGTTGCATTTTTCAAGTTTTATAAACGAACTTTTATAGTGTAATCCCGGCCTAAAACAGAATTGTGATGTGAATATTTCTAAGCACAGGCATTTTGAAAGTCTCTACCCCTCCCCCTTTTTACTACTTGCAAATTCTTTGATATCTCCTGAATTTTTTTTTATTTTTTTTGGAACATCGAATGTTTTGGATGTTTTTGGATTTGATTTTTCGAACATTGGATGTTTTTGGAATTTTTCTTCTATATTTTTCCGAAAAGACGGATTTTTTTTTTTCAAAATATTTTGAAAATATTTGAAGACATTTTCTCCCATCGACTACTTGTGAGGATCGGAATGAAGACATCTTTATTTCCATATTCTATGTGGCTCTAGATTAAACCACCAAAGAATTCCTCTAGGCTGCCTATGGGCACTGAATCAGGGGTGAAGGAGAAAAATTGATAGGCCCATCTTAGACCCGTTTGTAATCCCACTATCAGCCTTGCCTTCTCTGTAATGGGCATGGGGGTAACTTTCTGATGCTGGTCTGGTCTGGTCTGTCTGTGTGGCAAACTTGCTAGGTAGTCTGAATGACGTTTATGGCAAACACTGCAGAGGCCTTCTATCTCTAGGAGGTGATGGACAAACTCGCATTCTGTGCTCCGTGTAAGGCCGGGACCTGACTACGGCACGGTTGCAGGCGGTTGAGGTTGGGGGGAAGGCATCATGTATAGTTTTATTCTGTCAACGCACAGATACAACTGCAACCACTGAGGGCGGTTTTTTCAACCGAGAAAATCCACATTTTTTTGGACGGTTAGTGTAACCGGAAAGCTGCCATCATGTATTGGAAAGGTTTGAACACCCTGATGACGGTTCGGCTGGACCTGCGGTTGCTCTCTTCTATTGTCTATTAAGTGGTTTGACAAGGAGGGTGATGGGATTTCGGATGCACTGGACAAAGGAATTGCTCTCCTTCTCAGGTTGCCATTAACACATAGGCGTAAACTTGTATACGGCCCATGGACCAGAGCCCCCCCCCCCAACATTTCTGAAGACCAGGCTCAGCCCCCCCAAAAATTCGTATGAATATGGTTTCCACATTTTGCAATGATGAAAAAAAATTTTAACCAAAAGTTGTCCTAATTATAAATTAGTTAATGGAAACAATCTACTCAAAATTTTAGTTCTTTTAAAAACTCTGAATGGTCTTTGGCTTTCTTGTTCCATGAGCCATGAAAATACGTTTATCTCATTTCTTCCCATTTCTTCAAAAACTGAGTGTCTCTTCTTTTGTTCACTGCGACCGGGGGGGGGGGGGGCATGGCGCCGTCACGAAAAGAAGCATTGCCCAAAGATGCATTGCGGGGGGGGGGGGGGGTTGAAAATTAAAAAGAAATGATATTGAAACTGAAATTTTGTAAGGGGACTGAGCCCCCCCCCTTCCCCCAGTAATTACTGAAAAAACCATTGCAATGCATCCTCTCTCTCTCCTTCGTAAACGAGTCCCGTATATACGGGAGAACCAATAACTTTTAGCCCCCCCCCCCCAATGTGTTCTTGAAAAATATTGGGAAAAAACAGTACATTCTAAATGTCCATTCATAACAGATCTTGAGGGCCGATGCCGAAACATTTTTCGAGCCCCTTTACAACAAAAGTTGGTTGGGGGTGGGGTAGAGCATAGAACCAAATAAACAAGTGAATTATAATATTGATTTAAAAAAAAAAGAAATAAAAAATGAATGATAATTTTTCAAAGGTTCAGGAGCCTCTCGACCAGAACCAAGAACCTCGACTCTTCAAGAACTTCAGAAGGTTATGTTGATTTTATAGTTGATTGTTTATTGTATATTATGATCCGCCGTTGTCGAGTGTTGATTATATGAAAAAAAAATCCACCACACACACACCCGCTGTCGGAAAACTCAGAAGCATCTCTTCTTTTGTTTGAACGTGACCCTTGATGAAAGAAGCTTCCAGACGATGCAGCAGGAGGAAAAGAAAGGTTACAAAATAGACCGATAATGATTGAATCCGAAACAAGTACACTCCGAGAGTCATATTTTACTTATCGAGTTTGAGAGCCCGGGCCGAAACATTTTTGACAAAATACTGTATGACTAATAACACCGAGACAAATAAACAATAGCTAAATGAAATGCAGTGAAACCTCGATATAACGACTGCGGACAAAGAAAAAATATCGTTGTAGAGGGATTATTGTTATATCGAAAGGCAACATTATCATCACATGCCCTGAAATTTCTGTTGCTGTTGGCATATTTTGTGAATTGCGTTGTTAGTACCACCAAAAAAAATGCTCTTTTGAGTATTCATTCACCGCAAAAATAATTTAATTGATAAATAAAATTCATTTGGATGTATTGCCCCCATGAAGAGCTTAATCGCAATACGCCGTGGCATGGCCCTCACATCCTGTCGCAGGGTGCCAAGACTGGGATCTTTGGCGGGCCCCTAGCCAGACTGATTCTCATGGGCCCCTATATAGTAAATTTACTGCGTGAAAAGTAAAAAAAGACACGAATCATCCCGGGCTGGAGAGCTGTCAGCCCCACCAATGTGGGGGGCATGCAGAAGCACCCACATGCAGACATTGAAGGGGGCTGAAAGTTGCTGGTCGTCCCGAATATATGGGACTACGCAGCGCGTACGCAGGAGAGAGAGAAGGTGCCATGGCCCCCACATCTTGGTGAAGGGCCCGAGGCTGGAATCTGGGCTGGCTTCTGGGTCCCCCGAACCACATTTTTCACGGCCCTCTAGAGGGCCTTACTTACTAACCGAAACGGCGACCCAGTCCATATTTAGAAATTCTTCGGAATATGGACTGGGTAGCCGTTTCGGTTAGAAAGTACGTAAAGCCCTTATAGGGAATTTATAGAAAGAAAAATAAAAAAAATGATAATTATCCCGGGCCCTTCCAGCCCTATGTGGGACCATGTCAACCCATGTGGGAGCCATGGAGGTTGCATTGCATTGTTTTTCAGAAATTATTGGGGAGGTGGGGGGCTCAGTTCCCTCATAAAATTTATTGGGAGGGCCCCCTCAAATGGCTCCGTCGGCCCACGGAACAGGAAAAATAAATTAAGTCTTATTTGAATATCAGTATTTCATGAGTCATTGCAGAAAAATAACGTGCGGTGTGTGTTGTTTCCTGTGATGTTTCCACAAAAACTTTTGGCCCTGGGCTGCAATTTTGGGAGGACAGCAAATTTTAGGGGGAACAAAAACTGTCTTTCAAAGTCATCGATTTTTACACTGTGGAGGTGATGTAAAACTACATTTGTTTCAGGCCCCCCCCCCCCCAACTCGACAGCAATAATCTACGCTCTTGGTTACGGCTCTGTCCGCAGCACCCAGAAAGTGCTGCAACAAACAGATTGGGAATCACAGCACTATAAAAATTTTACAGTGCAATATACTGTACATTGGCCCCCACGTCATCGAACAAGGCTTCTGGATTGAGATGTTTTGTGGGTATCAGGGCAGGATTTCCCAATGCCCCCCCATCTGTTGTGAATTTATATGGTAAAAACTGGAAAAAAATTGCTCCCGAGACTTCGGTCAGGAGCTCTGTGGGACCTTCCTTCATGGGACCTCTGGGAATCATTCATATACAGTAAGACCTCGGTATAACTTCAACCACTTGTTGGTCGGTGAAGTTTCCGGCGGTGAATTTTCCGGACACGGGCAAAACGTTTACTCGTTAGTAAATCACCCCGTTAATGAAGTCATATTTATTCGTTCCTCAGGTGTGACGTTATACCGAGGTCTGTCTGATGATGAAATGGTGTCAGACTCGGAAAAGTGGTTTGTTGCAAGGAGCGGAGCACCCCCAGACTCAGAAATAAAAATTTGTTATAAGCATAAATTTGTAATTGTTTCTGCAAATATTGAACACACATGGCCCCCAGGCTGGGATCTTTTGCGGGCCCATTATGGTGAATTTATAGAGTGAAAAAACAAAAAATGATGCGAATCGCCCCAAGGCTGGAGTCCTGTCAGCCCCACCCTTGTGAGGGCCATGATTGAATAAGGGAAGAATGAAAAATCCGCGTTTGCCGTCTGTGCATATTGAATTCCCCTCCCTCCCCGAAACTATTGCTTGTCTTTAGCCGCCGATAAAGAGGCATTTCCCACACACTCCCCCCTCCCGCCACCTCTCTTTCTCTAAATTTTCGGTTGTGTGGAGGCTTTCTTGCTTTGCCCCAGGGATACAGTGGGTGCATCAATAGGACAGGGGATAGGCTGGGACCTGACTACGGCGCGGTTGCACGCGGTTGAGGTTGGGGGGGAAGGCATCATCTATAGTTTTATTCTGTCAATGCACAGATACAACTGCAACCGCTGAGCGCGGTTTTTTCAACCGAGAAAATCCACATTTTTTGGGACGGTTGGGGTAACCGGAAAGCTGCCATCATGTATTGCAAAGGCTTGAGCTCCCTGATGACGGTTCGGCTAGACCTGCGGTTGCTCTCTTCCATTGTCTATTAAGTGGTTTGACAAGGAGGGTGATGGGATTTCGGATGCACTGGACAAAGGAATTGCTCTCCTTCTCAGGCCAAAGCCGCTTGTAAGTTACTCTTAATGCAGCTTTGTCTCAGGCTGCCATAAAAAAATGAGAGGAGAAGACAAATTCGAGGAACTGTATGGTGAAGTTCCATGCGACGGAAACTAATTCTTTGTTTGGCGCTTTTGCACTGATAACAATAAAAAGAACCAATGAAGAAAAAATTAAATTTTTCTAACTACTGAAATTCTTTTGCTTTCCTACATAAGCATACATTAAAACTCGGTTATAATGACATTCATAAAGTAACGTGATTACGCTAAAACCGAGATGTATATTTTAGAACACTTGAATGAAATGCATTGGATCCCGATTATAACATTTTAGCAAAAAACCAATTAGTTACCTCATCCAAAAGACTACAAATTACCACGGGGCCCAACCATTTATAATAAATTCATAAAAAATTAGAAGTAAAAATAATAAGACATCTGAAGGAATATATTTTTATGTTTGCAAATTCTCCATATCAAACTTTTGAAACATTTATTAAAAGCCTAAGTATGAACCGGGTTGGAAATATGTCCCTAAGAGCTGCATTGCGTGTGTTTTGCTTTCATTATTGTCTATTTGTTATTTATTTTTGTATCGTATATGAATGTGGCTGTCTATCTGTTGTTTTTGCAATGAAAAAAAAACCATCTAGGCCAGCGGTTCTCAACCGGTGCTCCGTGTGAACTCCCAAGGGCTCCGCGGCCCTCGAGGAACCAGTAAATTTGAAAAAAATAATTATTAATATTTTTGAATAAAAATAAATCAGTAACTTTGATGAATAAATAAAAAATAGGCTCCGCCATAGAAATTATATACTGGAAAGGGTTCCGTGGGTCAAAAAAGATTGAGAACCGCTGATTTAGACAAAACGTTGTATGCGGGTAATATAGAAGAGTGCACTAAAACAATTTTCACACCTACCGTTCTTTTCAAGCAGTTTTTAATTTACATACACACACAAAGTCGCAACTAGGGAGAGCGGGTCCACTGTATCGAGTGCTGAACTAGAGGGGGCGCCGACAGGGGCGTAGCCAGAAATTTCGTTCGGGGGGGGGACTAAAGTGACAGAACAATGGATTTGGCCATCTTTTTCCCTTTTTTCGGTAATTTTCTCACATTTCGGGGGGGGGGGGACCAGACCCCCAAGTCCCCCCCCCGCCACGCCCTTGGGCGCCGAATTGCCCCTTTAACACAACACCTTCTAACCTTTCCTTATACGGGGACGCCAAAAGCTTGCTAGCTCCAGTTAAAAAAGTATCCAGCTCCTGCCCTGTATGTACCTTAAACCTTGCAACATACATACTGATGAACAGGGCTACAACGACATGCGTGGTCAGCCGGGGCAAGCACGCATTTTGGCGCCCCCTTTTAATATTGAAGGAGAGATGAAGGGTTAACATTTGCGCTCCTGTCTGGCTCGGAGTTCGGGGGCATCAGTCAGTGCCGTCTTAACGCATGGGCCCATCCGAGCGCCTCAAGAGAAGAGGGGCCTCCCAAAAATGAGATACGATTGAAATTTTCAAGGATTTACCATGTAAGGCCTCCTAAAAACCACTTGGCCCGGGGGGGGGCCCATAATACTCTTAAGACGACCCTGGCACCAGTCCCACCTGCTCCTCTCTAGTTGCGGCCCTGATGCCGTATGTACAGGGTGTCAGGCGGGCCGGGATAGCAAGTTCAGAGGGGCGGCAAATTTGAGTAATTCGTGGTCAAGAACTTTAAATTATAACGTGAATGGGGGCAGAGCAATTCGAATAGCCAGCACGTGGCGAAGCCATAAATCTGTGTCTGGAAACGGATTTAGTGTGTAGCATGTAAATAATTTCGTATAAGGACATTACGTTCCCTTCGTGTCATCGCATCATCTGGAAAAAATCATCTGATAACTGATCGGGAGAAATGATAAACGAAGAAGTTTTTATGACGTTTTTCGTTACCACGGTTCTTCGTGTTCATCACAACGAATTTACTAATCCTCCGTTGATGGATGTTCTTAGTATTATTATATAGCGTTATACTGTATCATGTGTTATTGAATAAATTAAAAAAAAAATTACATTAAACGAAAATATCATATGTTCCAGTAGTTGCCAATTTTTTTGTGAGCTAATGGCCCTTTGTACCGTATTTCCTTCTCGTGCTGCCCCCCCCCATCTTTCCCCAGGACCGTCTACCCCGGGTGGGGCACTGTTTCACTTGTTGGTCGAAAATTGAACTGCAGCTTAATCCCATTATAGCAAACTTCCAAGAGACCGGAGGAATCACTTCGTTACAACGAAATTTCCTTGTAAAGGAATTACAGGTTGTTGCCGTTGTGCCTATGTAAACTGTTGTGGGAGGTTAGAAAAGTTTTCGTTTGAACGAGATTTTCACTGTAACGGTATTCGTTAAAACGGGGTTAGACTGTATTTGTTTTACTTCATAAATCTCCCCACGGTCTCTTTGAGATATCCTGAAAATTTGGATGTACTCGGTTGAGCAGTTTTTGAGGAAAAACTACTCGAAGTACGAGAACTGAAACTGTAATCACCCATTATGTAATTATTTACACTCTAAACCGGAGGTCCTCAACCTTCTTCTAGTTGTGAGCACTGGCTGTACCCATCATCGAAAGGAGAGCACCCTTACAAGTTTGATCATACGTATGCATGAAAAATTAGGATGATTTTAATCCTCGAATGCAATTTGAACGAGGTAATTTGATTGAAACGTCGATCGAATTCTAGCAAGCAATTATTGGACAGGAGCTTCGAGAACTCCAGTTGCTTCAGGTAGCACCGTGGTGCTCGCGAGCAACAGGTTGAAGATGCCTGCTCTAAACCATTATACTACATCTGGTCATGTGGGCCCTATGTGAACAAGAAGCCCAGAGTCACGCGAATATGGGTGGCTTTAAGATGGCCTTGGTCCCACGAACAGCTTTGCTGAGTTCGCAAAGTAGTCCCTTCCCCCCTTCTTTCTGATGTACACCCCAAACCCAAAACAGAAGTTCTCGAGGTGTGGGTCGCTTTTTCTGGGAATGTTTGGCATTATCGCTCGGAAGGACGTCACGACGACTTTGCATTGCCGTGAACCCCTGCAGTGCTTTGGAATGGCTCTTGCTATTCTTACGAGCAGGCCGAAGAAGCCGCGAGTGGCAAAAGTTTCAAGAACCCCTGCCAAGGTCTTCCAAACGGGTATACCAGTCGGTAACCGTTTTTCAGTTTGTTTGCCTTCTTCCGGATTTCCGAGAATTATAAGAAAAACCATTATCTATTTTAAGGGCAATAGACCTGTTGGGAAAAGCAATAAAATTTAGATACTGTACTTCCATTTAAGCCCAATTGACTAGCCTTCCATGCACGCCCTTGGGAAAACGAATGGTCTTTTAAAAAAAGGGACTTAGCAAAACATAAAACAAATTTCGTGGAACCTGTCAACTCGGACATCTCCTACATGGGGCAACTTTGAAAGGCACCGTCATAATCCTACAACACAGAATGTCGGCAATACCGAACGGCTTAATTTAATTGTAATGGAACCGTAGAGGTGTCCACTTCAGAAAGGTTTTGCTATCAGTAAGCCAATCTGAAGCCGCAGCTACGATTATTATTGGAACGCGTGAGGGCGCTTGCACAGTGTTGCAGTACATTACTAATCATATTTTATCCATCTCATTTCTTATTTACCAGTTCCATTAGTCAGCTGTGTCAACGAAATTTTTTTGTGCCACCATGTCTTCAGCAGATTCTGAGTCGTTAATGGCTAGCGATAGTTATTCCGAAAAAATCATAAGCGCGGTTGAAAAAAGACCAGCTTTATATGACAAAAATATGTTATTTAAATAGTTTTTTTATAATATATGTTATTTAAATAAATTATGATGATTCCAGTCATGATATATAAAAAAATTTGTGCGATTTGGTCACGAATCGTAAAAGCATCAAAAATGGGTCAACTTGTTGGTTGTCTTTCTTCAACTTTGAATTAATTTCAAACAGCAAATATTGTTACAGAAAATTAAATTTCATTACATGAATATTTTTATTAGTATATACAGTAAAACCCCTCCTTCTTGTGAACACGGACAGGACAAAAAAATGAAATCCATGTAAAATGGGTGACCATTAAAAAGAGGTTTGAAATTCATACTTTTATACAACTGTAAATTATTATTTGTCCGTAAAAGATGGAGTATTCGTTGAGAGGGGGTTTTACTGCAATGCAGCTTATGAGCACGAATTTGCATGCTAACTGGAGCCAACTTCAGCTTGGCGAAAATAATTTATGCAATCCCGAGATGTCACGTGACATTAAAAAATAAAAAAAACCCCGGTTGCTAACAGCAGTGTGTGTTTCACGCGAAATTCTACGGTTGCTGATAAGATCAACCGCACCAGCCGAACCGTAGTGTGCCGACAGCCTTATGTAGAAGAAACAGTTAGGCCGGGACTTGACTGCGGCGCGGTTGCAGGCGGTTGAGGTTGGGAGGGAAGGCATCATCTATAGTTTTATTCTGTCAACGCATAGATATAACCGTAACCGCTGAGGGCGGTTTTTTCAACCGAGAAAATCCCCATTTTTTTGGACGGTTGGGGCAACCGGGAAGCTGCCATTATCTATTGGAAAGGTTTGAACACCCTGATGACGGTTCGGCTGGAATAGCGGTTGCTGTCTTCCATTGTCTATTAAGTGGTTTGACAAGGAGGGTGATGCGATTTCGGATGCACTGGACAAAGGAATTGCTCTTCTTCTCAGGTTGCCATAAAATGAGGGGAAAAGACAAATTCGAGGAACTGAATGGCGAAGTTCCATTCGACAGAAACTAATTCTTTGTTTGGCGCTCTTGCACTGATAACAATAAAAAAAAAAAACCGATGAAGAAAAAATTAAAATTTTCTAACCAATGAGAGAATCTTTTTTTTTTTGCTTTCCTATACATGAGCATACATTAAAACTCGGTTATAATGACATTCATAAAATAACGTAATTACGCCAAACCGAGATATATATTTTAAAATACTTGAATGAAATGCATTGGATCCCGATTATATGTAACGTTTTAGCAAAGAAACCAATTAGTAACTCACCCAAAAAAATACAAATTGCCAGGGGGCCCAGCCATTTCTAATAAATTCATAAAAAATTATCAGAAGTAAAAATAATTAGACATCTCATGGAATAAATTTTTATGTTTGTAAATTCCATATGAAATGTTTGAAACATTTATTAAAAGCATAATTTTCACCGGGGGGGGGGGGAGATATGTCCTTAACAGCTGCATTGTGTGTGTTTTGCTTTCATTATTCCCAGGGTCTCCGCGGCCGCTCGAGGAAAATAAAAATAAAACAGTAAATTTGAAAAAAAAAAAAAATTAATGTTTTTGAATAATATATAAAAATAAATCAGTAACTTTGATGAATGAATAAAAAATAGACCTACGGGGCTCCGCCATAGAAATTATATACTGGGAAGGGCTCCTTTTGTCAAAAAAGTTTGAGAACCGCTGATCTAGACAAAACGTTGTATGCGGGTAATATCAAAGAGTACACTAAGACAATTTTCACACGTAACGTTCTTTTCAAGCAGTTTTTGATTTACATACGCATACAAAGCCACAACTAGGGAGAGCGGGTCCACTGTATCGAGTGCTGAACTAGGGGGGCGCCGAATTGCCCCTTTAACACCACTCCTTCTAACCTTTCCTTACACGGGGACGCCAAAAGCTTGCTAGCTCCAGTTAAAAAAGTATCCAGCTGCGGCCCTGTCCTTAAACCTTGCAACATACATACTGATGTACAGGGCCACAACGACATGTGTTCAGCCGGGGCAAGCACGCATTTTGGCGTCCCCTTTTAATATTGAAGGAGAGATGAAAGGTTAACATTTGCGCTCCTGTCTGGCTCGGCGTTCGGAGAATCAGTCAGTGCCGTCTTAACGCATGGGCCTACCCGGGCATGGCCCGGGGGCCTCGAGAGAAGAGAGGCCTCACAGAAATGAGATCCGGTTGAAATTTTCTAGGATTTACCAGGTTGGGCCTCCGGAAAACCACTTGGCCCGGGGGCCCATGATAGTCTTTAGACGGCCCTGGCATCAGTCCCGCCTGCTTTCTCTAGTTGCGACCCTGGTGCCGTATGTACAGGGTGTTAAGCGGGCCGGGATAGCAAGTTCGGAGGGCGGCAAATTTTGTAATTCGTTGTCAGAAACTTTAAATTATATCGTGAAAAAGGCAGAGCAATTCGAATAACCAGCACGTGGAAAAGCCATTAATCTGTGTCTGCAAACGGATTTAGTATATATAAGAAGCATTTAAATGATTTCGTAAGAAGGACACTACCTTCCCTTCGTGTCATCACACCATCTCGAGAAAACCAACATCTGATAACTGATCGGGAAAAATGGTAAACGAAGAAGTTTTTCGTTATTACGTTCTTTGTGTTCATCGGAACGAATCCGCTAATGATCCATTGATGGATGTTCTTAGTATAATTATACAGCGTTATATGATGATTGAATAAATTAAAAAAAATTAAATTAAAATAAAATATCATATGGTCCAGTGGTTGTAAACTTTTTTTTTTTGTCTAATTGCCCTTTGCACCATATTTGCTGCCCCCCCCCTTCTCCAGGACCTTCTACCCTCATCCGAGAGTGAGACACGCTTATTGAATTGAATTTAGTCAAAGAGAAATTTATTGGACAAATATCTATAAGGATTAAAAAAATGTTGGCCGCTGGAACTCCCTGGGACAGGTGCAGATCCAAAAGGAAGGGGGGGGGGGGATCGATCCTTCGCTAACACCGAATTGTCTCGGAACAGTACGTCTGTGTATAATATATATGAGACGTTCAATCAATTATTTTCATGAGGTTTTCTTTTTCTCCCATTTTTGACTAACGTTGCGTATGTGCGATGCTTTGTTTAATATATTTTTCAGAAATTTTTCACATAAATGTTTTCATGAAATGAACTAAAAGGTCTAATGAGTGTTTTATCAGGGTTTTTTTTTTTAATTTGTTTACAATGAAATTTGATTTTTTAGAGTTTTTGAAACATGAAATTCTCAAATTTCATTCCGATTTTCTATCTGAATTTTTTGCCTGATTATCAACAGAAATAATTTATTTTGTCACATGGGGTTCCCAAAATTATAATTATCATGATTAATTTCCATTAATTAGAAATTTATTTAATTGGAAATTTACTTTAATTACAAAGAAAAACGTGCTAAATTCATGTCCAATTTTTTGAAACTTCAAAAATATGTGAATTGAATAGCCAGTCATCATGTATAAAAAAATTGCGCGATTTGGTCAGGAATTGTAAGAGTGGTCAAAAATGGGTCAACTCTCTTTTGGGTTGTTTTTTTTCAACTCCGAATTAATTTCAAACGGTAAATATTGTTACAGAAAATTAAATAATTTAATTACCTGAAAATTTTTATTGGTATATACAGTAAAACCTCTCTTTTGCGGATACCGACAGGAATAAAAAATTCGTCCGTGAAAAAGGGGGTGACCGTTAATCAGAGGTTTGAAATACATACTTTTATATATTATACAACTGTAAATTATTATTTGGCCGTAAAAGAAGGGGTGACCGCATCTGAGGGGGTGTCCGTTAAGAGCGATTTTACTGCAATGCAACTTATGAGCACGAATTTGCATGATAATCGTAGCCAACTTCAGCTTGGCGGAAATACTTTAGCCAATTCCGAGCCGTCACGTGACATTAAAAAATAAAAAACCCCGGTTGCTAACAGCAGTGTGTGCTCCACGTGCAATTCAACGGTTGTTGATAAGATCAACCACATCAGCCGAACCGTAGTGTGCCGGTAGCCTTGAAGGGTGAATTCGGCTCCCCCACTAGTCCAGCGCCCGCGGAAACCAGATCCGCCTATTCCCCCCCCCCCCCCCCCAGTTGCGGCCCTGCACTATTTGGCAAAAAATTCCTGCCTTCCAATTTAAACTCTTATTATCTACTCCTACTCTTGAAAATTTTAACATCTCATTTTCAAAAGCCCTCCTCTACACCTAAGACCTACCTCTCCCCCCCAGGGGGCGGGCCCTGGTATGCCCAAGCTCAAGACTGCACTGGTGAATAGGCAAAGTAACAATAATAATAACGAAGATGATTCCATCCCCACCAAGAGGTGTACCCAATCCAAGGTGAAAGAGCAAAAAAAAAAAAAAAAGTAAAAGTAAAAGAGAAACAAGCGAAAAGGGGCATTAGAAAAACCTTGCCAAAGGGGGAGGGGAAGAAAAGCTGGCCAATGGGTTCTTAGAAGGGAGGGTGGGATTTGGGAGGAGACTAGTTGTAAGTTCTGAAGAACAGTGGCGAGCGAAGCAGCTCACGGTTCGATTCCGAGCGGAAACGAAACAGGAAACGGTTCACTTCAATTTCCGCCCCTTGTGGTTCGTCATGGTTCGTTAGGCTGCCGGCACACTACGGTTCGGCTGGTGCGGTTGATCTTATCAGCAACCGTGGAATTTCGCGTGAAACACACACTGCTGTTAGCAACCGGGGTTTTTTATTCTTTAATGTCACGTGACATCTCGGGATTGGCTAAATTATTTTCGCCAAGCTGAAGTTGGCTCCAGTTAGCATGCAAATTCGTGCTCATAAGCTGCATTGCAGTAAAACCCCCTCTTAACGGATACTCCCTCTTCTACGGACAAATAATAATTTACAGATGTATAATATATAAAAGTATGGGAACAGCTTTGGTATAAAGGACAGGTTGGCGATTTTCGGCGACTATTTTTTCCGGCGCCAAATATGCCCGACGGCCCGAGAAAAAGCCGCCAGACACTATGTGCGCCAGAAAAAAAAAGTCGCCAGCATACAAAACAGTTAAAAACAATAAAAACAAATATTATAAACAAAAATAAGCTCTGGGTTATGCATTTTTTCTGGGTTAAAAATAAATACTCTAAATAACCTCTGGATTAAAAAATAAATACGGAATAAATACTCGCGGAAAGCCGACAATCGTCTAGACGGTTTTGAAATTCTCCCACTTGATTTCCCTCACTAGTTCTAAAAATGAATTGAATACATCGACTTTTTTTTAAATACATGCATGCCGGAACATAAATTGAGCCAAATAAAATTTAAAATCCGCCTGCCTGTTGTATTCCGGCAACGTACTCTTGACATGTCGCCAAGTGCTTTCTATGGTGTTCCAGAATTTGTGAATTCAACGCTGTGGTTGACCGTCAAATGGGAGTACCCTTTCTCGTCTAAACTCTTGTAAGCCTTCCAGCAATCTGAATGAGTTGATGTGCACGTTTCGATAAGGCCAACGAGCGTATCCGCAAACCTGTCATGAACAGCGACCAAAAAACACCTCCCTGATCCCCTCTCTACCCCCCCCCCCAAAAAAAAACCCAATGACCCTCTACCCTATCTTTATTATATTTCCGCTTCCCAAATTTTGCCCCATTGATCTCGACGATCTTACCGATGCCGCCTATTTTCTCCGAATTGAGCTCGACGTGATCGAGAATAATCTCATTTATAAACTGCCGCCAGTCGGCCAAGGTGCTGGAAGAAAACGAATATTCCTGAATTATCCTAGCAGTGCTTTGACATTGCAGGATTTCGAAAGTGAGCAGGAAAATTTCGGGAATATTCAGTTTACTGAACCCGAACCATGAGCCGAACCGAATAGATTTCTTGGCTCTGCACGTACTTTCCATGCAGACCCAAATGAATCCATCGGAAACATCATTTTTTGGTGTCACCTTCATGACAGTTCCGCATTTCGGGCAACGCATAGATGATTTAATGAGCCCTGTTTCGCGAAAAAATTCTAATAATAAGGGCATATTTGGGCACAGGTAAGTTTGATAAAAAATGGTATTACCAACGCCCTCCTTACCCAACGTTGGGCGGTTGTTCGAAAATTTCAGAGTCAGTTTTTCACTGGAAATAATTCCCTGAAATTTCTTAACAACGCTGAAAACGGAAGGCATGATGAAAGAGGCAATAAAAAAGCGTCAAAATCAAATAATAAATGAAAAAAAAGAAACAATACAACCTGACCTGACGACGAAAGTATAATCCAAACGTTCCAAAGTATGAATTTCAAACCTCTTTTTAACGGTCACCCATTTTACATGGATTTAATTTTCTTTTGTCCTGTCCGTGTTCACAAAAAGGACGGGTTTTACTGTATATACTAATAAAAGTATTCATGTAATGAAATTTAATTTTCTGTAACAATATTTGCCGTTTGAAATTAATTCAGAGTTGAAGAAAGACAGCCTACAAGTTGAACCATTATTGATGCTTTTACGATTCGTGACCAAATCGCACAAATTTTTTTATATATGATGACTGGAATCATCATAATTAATTTAAATAACATGTATTAAAGAACTATTTAAATAACATATTTAGCACGTTTTTCTTTGTAATTAAAGTGAATTTCCAATTAACTAAATTTCTAATTTTGGAAATTAAGCATAATAATTGTAATTTTGAGAAACCCCATATGACCAAAAAAAAAGTCAGAGAAAAAATTATTTTCTCCTATTTAAAAAAATATATATACTTCTTTTGATGGTCAGGAAAAAAAAATTCAGATAGGAAATCGGAATGAAATTTCTGAAAATTTCATGTTTTAAAAACTGTAAAAAATCAAATTTTAAAAAACATTATGATACTCATTAGACCTTTTATATCCCAAAAATGTTCATTTGGGGTAATTCAAGTATTACGTGAGCATCGAGGAGGGAGGGGGTTTCGGATTTGCGGACATTTGATGACAAAGGGGAGAGGGGGGTTTGAAGGTTGCTTACGTCATCAACCACCCCCTTTTTTGAAGATATGAAATATATATGACACTAAGCTATATATATATATATATATATATATATATGACTATGAAATATATATGACACTGACAAAATTTTACTGACGGGGGGGAGGAGGGGGGTCAGTGTTTTGCTGACTTTTGCTGACAAGGGGAGAGGTCAAAAATGGCTGAAAATCTGCTTACGTAATACGTGAATGGCCCCTTCCATAAAAACATTTAAGTGAAAAATATTTAAAAAAAATATTAAACAAAGCATTGCACAAACGCAACGTTAGTCAAAAATGGGATTAAAAGAAAACCTCATAAAAAACATTGTGCACTCTAAATGTTTGTGCCAAGACGGTCTTTGGCAAAAAGCGATGCATGACATTAAGGCCCTCCTCACACGGGGAAACTAAAATCGAGCTCGAGTTGACTAGAACGAGTCGAGTTGCCCGTTCTCCCTCACACGGCGCTACTAAAAAAATATTCAAAGCCCGGGAAACTGAGTAAAAACAGCACATCTATTAGTTTTCCTTCTTATCTTCCGGTACTATCTTGTTAACCGGGTTAGGAAAAATCGAAACAAATAAATAAGAAAAATAATTTCTATTATATGTGAAATTGCTACAGAATTTCAGCACACGGGTAAATACAAAATTTCATTATTTAAATTGATATCATTTTGAAATGACAATAAAATGGTAAAAATTAGATAATTTTTTAGTATAATTTCATTTCATTTGGAAAAAAAATCGTCTGTTTTTTCCTCTATAAATGTGCCTTTCAGTACCTATATATGTTGGATTTAATATATTTTTATTGTTTATTAGTTAAAATATTGTCACGCAGAATTTGAAGTAGTTTCATGAGATGAAACGACGAAAACTGGTTCCCAGAGGCAAAAAATAAACTATAGGCAAAACTAGAGACAAACAACACATGAATTGTTGTTTATGTTTCAGGGAATGATTATCCCCGAATACTCCCACACACAGATGTGCGCGTACGTGACCTAGATTACAGATATTCCAAGCAAGGGGGAAAATCAGGGACCATCCCTATGGAACACGTGCTTGTTTAGGTACATGTAAAAGTAGACAGTATTTTGAAATTTTCTGCAGGTTCTTATCCAGGGCCGCCTTAAGAGCAACATGGGGGCTCCCAGCCATGTATTTTTTTTTCTGAGATCCTACTTGGCAAATTCATTTGGTTATTCCTGAAATTTTTTACCAGATATAATTTTTGTGATGCTTCATCTTCTTTTGAAATCGCCCTCGCGGGGGAGTGCCCGGGTGGGCCCATGTGTTTACCACGGACCCGTCATCTAGGGGATCGGGGGCTATTGCCCCCCGGCTTTCGAAAATACACTATAAATAGTATATATGCGTACATACAGTGAGTATATGTTCTTTGCCCCCCCCCCTTCCCCGAAAAAAGTTGAAGTGACAGTCCTGGTTTACCATTTCATTCAGTGGCGTCAGAGCGAGGGGTGCAAGCTCAAGCACCCACGGTAATTTGTGGCATGGATCCGAGCATCCCAGAATTGATTAAGAAATTAAACTTTCCGATATAAAACTAAAGACGAGCACCCACAGTTTCGAAACAATTCCGACCGACGCCCCTGATTTCATTATAATTTCAAAATAATATCAGTTTAAATAAAGAAATCGTGTATTTACCTGTGAACTGAAATTCTGAAGAAATTTCATTATATCCTTTCAACTGATAATTTATTATATATATACTCTGGATTGTTTTTCAATATGAGTCCAAACTCTTTAGTTTGGGGGGAAACTAAAGTTCGGCAACTGATAAGAGAAACCGTTTCCCGAAGACCACTACGTATATCGCTCTAGACGCCCTCACACGAGGAAATTAGCGTCTTGGCGACGAAATATCGAACGCGACTCGGTCACTTGGCGACTGACATGCTAGTCGCCGCCAACTTTTGTTGAAGAAACTGGAAACTGCCTTTATAGCATTCCTTCATATTTTCGTCATGCGAGTTTGGACTCATATTGAAAAACAATCCAGAGTATATATATAATAAATTATCAGTTGAAAGGATATAATGAAATTTCTTCAGAATTTCAGTTCACAGGTAAATACACGATTTCTTTATTTAAACTGATATTATTTTGAAATTATAATGAAATCAGGGGCGTCGGTCGGAATTGTTTCGAAACTGTGGGTGCTCATCTTTAGTTTTATATCGGAAAGTTTAATTTCTTAATCAATTCTGGGCAAGTAACCTGAATCCTGAGATCTTTGTCGTGATCCCACCTTCCTCTACATCTATTATGTGTGTGTGTGTGTTGTATCATATGCATTGCTTTATTTCCAGTATGGACTTCGAGATGACAGCTTGTATTGCTTACCTAATCGTGAGAAATCGGAGAAATGAGCGACGCCGACGCTTTCATAGGTACTGGGTTCATCCTTCAACCAACCAACGTTTCACGAGAAGTTATTTCTATAAACTTTATTCCGATGTGCGTGACTAAAAATTTATTGAAGAAATTGAAGAGAAATCTCTATTTACTCAAATTTGCCGCCCCTCTGAACTTGCTACCCCGGCCCGCTTAACACCCTGTACATCCGGCATCAGGGCCGCAACTAGAGAGGAGCAGGTGGGACTGGTGTTAGGGTTGTCTTAAGAGTATTATGGGCCCCCCGGGACAAGTGGTTTTTAGGAGGCCCTACATGGCAAATCCTTTAAAATTTCAATCGGATCTCATTTTTGGGAGGCTCCTCTTCTCTTGAGGCACCCGGGCGTGCTCGGGTGGGCCCATGCGTTAAGACGGCACTGACTGATGCCCCGAACTCCGAGCCAGACAGGAGCGCAAATGTTAACCTTTCATCTCTCCTTCAATATTAAAAGGGGACGCCAAAATGCGTGCTTGCCCCGGCTGACCACGCATGTCGTTGTGGCCGTGTACATCAGTATGTATGTTGCAGGGTTTAAGGTACATACATTGCCGCAGCTGGATACTTTTTTAACTGGAGCTAGCAAGCTTTTGGCGTCCCCGTATAAGGAAAGGTTAGAAGGAGTGGTGTTAAAGGGGCAATTCGGCGCCCCCTTTAGTTCAGCACTCGATACAGTGGACCCGCTGTCCCTAGTTGTGGCTTTGTGTGTGTATGTAAATTAAAAACTGCTTGAAAAGAACGGTAGGTGTGAAAATTGTCTTAGTGCACTCTTCTATATTACCCGCATACAACGTTTTTCCTAGATCAGCGGTTCTCAATCTTTTTTGACCCACGGAGCCCTTTCCAGTATATAATTTCTATGGCGGAGCCTATTTTTTATTTATTCATCAAAGTTACTGATTTATTTTTATTCAAAAATATTAATAATTATTTTTTTTTCAAATTTACTGGTTCTTTTTTTATTTTCCTCGAGGGCCGCGGAGCCCTTGGGAGTTCACACGGAGCACCGGTTGAGAACCGCTGGACTAGGTGGTTTTTTTTCATTGCAAAAAAACAGATAGACAGCCACATTCATATACGATACAAAAATAAATACCAAAAATACAGAATAATGAAAGCAAAACACACACAATGCAGCTCTTAGGGACATATTTCATCCCCGGTTCATACTTAGGCTTTTAATAAATGTTTCAAAAGTTTGATATGGAGAATTTGCAAATTTAAAAATATATTCCTTCAGATGTCTTATTATTTTTACTTCTAATTTTTTATGAATTTATTATAAATGGTTGGGCCCCGTTGTAATTTGTAGTCTTTTGGATGAGGTAACTAATTGGTTTTTTGCTAAAATGTTATAATCGGGATCCAATGCAAGTGTTCTAAAATATACATCTCGGTTTTAGCGTAATCACGTTACTTTATGAATGTCATTATAACCGAGTTTTAATGTATGCTCATGTAGGAAAGCAAAAAAATTTCACTAGTTAGAAAAATTTAATTTTTTCTTCATTGGTTTTTTTTGTTGTTATCAGGGCAAAAGCGCCAAACAAAGAATTAGCTTCTGTCGAATAGAACTTCACCATACAGCTCTTCGAATTTGTCTTTGCCCCTCATTTTTTTATGGCAGCCTGAGAAGGAGAGCAATTCCTTTGTCCAGTGCATCCGAAATCCCATCACCCTCCTTGTCAAACCACTTAATAGACAATGGAAGAGAGCAACCGCAGGTCCAGCCGAACTGTCATCAGGGAGCTCAAGCCTTTGCAATACATGATGGCAGCTTTCCGGTTACCCCAACCGTCCAAAAAAATGTGGATTTTCTCGGTTGAAAAAACTGCGCTCAGCGGTTGCAGTTGTATCTGTGCGTTGACAGAATAAAACTATATATGATGCTTTCCCCCCCCCCCCCAACGTCAACCTCCTGCAACCGCGCCGTAGTCAGGTGCCGGCAATATGACGTCTTTCACATTTCTTTTGTCACGGTTCTTTTCACAACGTTTGCGAATGCCTGCCTGTCCTTGGTAGTTTCTTGTGTGCGATAGAGGTGTAAGATCCGCGGTTCTTTTTTCAAGAACCGTCGCTCACCCGCTCTTTGGAAAGAGCCGCTCTTCTAGACGGCTCATGAGCAGATAGCCCATCTCTAATAACAATGTTTCATAGTGGGAATGCATCTGTAAGAGAGAGCGTTCTCGTTCATTCTTAAAAACACCTGAATGAATGAATGCCAAGGGCTCTGCCACCGGATTTATCCCGTTGCCGAGATCTCTTCCAGTCCAGATTCGTGGCAGAGTCTGGGACAAAGTGAGTGCACCTAACAGTGTGAATGTGTAGCTAGCGTTGTGTTTGATATTTCAGTGCTGCCATCTATACTTCAAATTGTGAGTGAAGTGTAATGATTGAATATTTGTAACGTTGTAGACCTGTTGCTCTCTGTGGCGAGACTTTTTAACGGGGAGATCGGCTCGCATTCGCGCCTTGAAGTTGGAAACCACAGAAAACCAACTTTAGCCGACCACCACTGTGGCGCCGGTGGGGTTCGAACCCGGATCCTCGCGATGCTAGTCCGTCACTATGACCACTTGACCCCCACAGCGGCTCTTAAAAACACCTAAAATTTTCGAAATAAATCAGAGTAAAATTTAATTTTTAGTGACATCTTGGATACCATGTTCATGTCTAACAAATCATTCACGATGATTTGTTATTGTTATTTGATGATAGTTATTGTGCTTTTCTGTTGTCAAAAATACTGTAGATAACCATTTTGAAAGAGGACCAAGCAACTAATTCACGATTTCTCAGCTTGCTATTGGATCTTTCAAACGTTTTCTGATTTGATGTCCAAGAAATATGCTCCCATTCAGCTCTCTCTCACTAAATTTGAGAAATATTTCATTCAAATGACTGAAAAACTGACCTTTATCAAGAGCTGTTACGAAATTTTCAATTAGGCATTAAGGTAGTGAAGGTAAAATGTTCCACTTGGCCAAACCAGTAGAATATTTTTTTTTACATTATCCTTCCAATGATATATGATTTTCTTATGCTTTTATTGTGGGCATTTATTGTCTCTGTTGTCCCATAGACAGAAAAGGAAGCAGCAGTATTTTGTGAATCCACCATGTAAAAATGGAAGCAACCACCACACAGTATAACTGCACTGAACAGCATATCTATTACTCAGCCATATATGGACGAGGTGCAGTAGCATATCGGCATTTATGATATTCATATCTGATTTCCTCCAGTAGTAGAGTCATGCCTTCATATGTCCACTTCATAAACTGGAGGCACAGAAATGTGTTTCTGTGTATGTGTCAGCTGATTTTATTTTCATTGACTCATTTTCATTGTCAGCCCTTTTGTATGAAAATATTGAAACACGCATTTAATTCCACATTTCAAAAATATATAGAAAAACAGTCGCTTCTTGATCAAAAATTTGAAATCTTTTTTTCCTTCAGGAAAAGAGGCTTCATTTACTCAACCAAAAGCTCAAAAATTCATCTCGCTGTTTAGAAAGCTTTAAATAGAAAAATCAAATCATTCAAGTCCTTCTATGAAGTGAGGTGGTGTCACTCTGGTCTGTACTCATCTGAAGATCGTTCTTCTGATTCACTCTCTTCTGACATTTGTGATTCAACACTTACCAAATCACACACTTATTATGCACACACTTGTATGATTACAAATAGTTTAAGATAGCCGGAGATTTAATTTTATAGAAGAATTTCGTCGCACGAAACCTCCATACAAGCAACACAAAAGCCTTTAAAAAATATTTAAACATTTAAATTACATAAAAAACTTACATGTTGAAGCGTTGTTAAGGTCAGATTCAGATTCTCCCTCTCTCTTCACCCAAAAATCCATAAGAAGTGATGTATCACATACAGATATAAAAGGGCTGTTGACTAGCGTTATTGGAGTCCTTATTAAGTCGGGAATTTTTATTATTCCTGGAACTATTTGAGAATCATTTATTCTTAAATAATTTTTCTTTTAATTCTGAATTTTTCTATCAGTTTTCATTAAGTGTAAGCCTATTATTTTATGAATTGTATAGGTATTTTTCAGAATACATAATCATAACTTTTTGGATGCCTTCCCTCCTGCGAAAAAAAGAAACAAAAGAAAGCATGGCGCAAGAGAGCCCCAAGAAATATCATGAGATCCACAAACTCGCAAAGACGAACCTGCTTCTTTCAGACATAATTATATCTTTTTTTTTTATTTTAAAAATACAAATACAACTCTTGTTAAATCAACTGTAGACCTTATTCGTCAACGATTTGTGTGGAGTTCCATTCGCAAAGATGTCACGCGATGGACCAGAGCATGCATCGAGTGTCAGCGCTCAAAAGTGCATCGCCACACTCGATCTTCCATCGGTGCATACATACCCTTTGCCTCAATGCAGATTCTCGCACATTAACATCGACATTGTTGGTCCTCTTCCTCCTTCTCGGGGTTTCACCTACTGTCTTACCTGTGTGGATCGATACACCAGGTGGGTAGAGGCTTTCCCGAAGGAACTTCTTCCGTAGTTCCGATCCTCAGCCAGCACAGCCGGAATTTCTACGTGCTCTACGAGATCACATAAACACACGAGATCACACGATGATCCAAACATCCAGGCATGGGACTCACAACGTTTTCGTTCATAAAGAACTTGCTGTTTCTTCCCATGTGTTCGTGCGGCTAGACATCGTACGAAAGCCCCTTCAACAACCATATTTGGGGCCATATGAAGTGACTGAACGATCTCCAAAAGTATATACAGTGAACATGAAAGGCAAACTAACGAAAATCTTAATAGACAGATTGAAACCAGCATTTTTGCTTGATTGCACTTTTAATGAGCAATCACCGTTCACTAAACCGAAACAGCCTTATGTAACTCGATCAGGGCGTACGGTTCGTATAAGAATTCCTTGATATTATTCTTATTTACATATTTTTTGAAATGAATAATATTATTGTTTTTTGCAACATTTTTTGAAAATTAATATTATTATGTTTGCAAAATTTTCATTTTTCAATTTTCTTATATACGTCTATTATCTATTCTAGTAATCGTTTTTGCATATATATACATTTAATAATTTTTTTACCATTTGTAATTTATTTCGCTCGACTATTAGTTGTGCGTATGAATATTTTATTACTTTTGAAAAATTTTTCGTATTGCGTATTTTTTGCAATTTTCGAACAAATTTTTTTTTTGCACATGTCAATGCTATATTTATTAGTTTCCGTAACTATATTGTCAAATCGTCATACCTATATTGTCATTATTTTTGCATTGTGCTATATGCCGTCCTTCAGACTCGTGGGGGAGTACTGTGGCGCTGCTTGTCCTGTACAATTTTTATATTTTTATTATATTTTTTATGCCATTCACTAGCTAGGCATTATCTAGTGTGTTCTTGTATTGGAGTTCAGTCTGGCTCCAACTGTCGACCGAACTTGTCGTAAAAATCTCTCTCTCTCTTCTATTAAATAACTAAAAAAAAGAAAGGAGTCATGACTGTATGTTTCCGAAATAACCGCACATCCACCAGCACTAGCATCACCATAAGTCATGAAAATACAGTCACATGGGTCGCGAAGCTAATCTTGTTGCTGATTTTAGGTAGCGGCTGAAAAGGTCAAGAACCCCTGTTCTAGGGGATGTCGGCTGAACTCTCACCTCTACTTGTGGCAATATTATTTGGGAAGGCGGTGAATAACACTGTAAATAGGAAAGTTAGGCAATTATATATTGTTTTACTTCAACGACAGTCTGTGTGGAAAAACAAAAAATAAAAAATATGGTTTAATAATTATATATTATTTGTGATAGAGACTGCCCCACATGTTTACGAAACGTGAATTAAAAAAAAAATTTCTCTCCCCTTCTTTCTATACTCCAAAATTCGCCGCCCCACTGAATTTGCCGCCCTGGGCTATAGCCCGCTTAGCCCCCCCCTGTAAATACACTACTGGTGTCACAGTGATATTCAGCTTAAGTTGGTTTTCTGTGGTTCCCAACTTCGAGGCGCGAATACAAGACTATTTTCTCTTTAAAAAGTCTCACCACAGGGAGCAATAAGCCTACGAATGGTACAAATATTCAATCATTACACTTCACTCACTTCACCTCTGAAATATAGATGGCGGCATATTGAAAAATCAGACACAACACTAGATACACACTAAAACTATTAGGAGGGCTTTTGTACTTCAATAATGGTGTTAAATGGTGGCCATCGATGGTCAATCGATGATCACACCAATGGCGCTGGGAACCGCCAAACCAGGGACGGAAGTCTGAAATGTTGCTCAAAGTATGCGAGTCATTTCTCTGTACAGGCCATAATATTTACATATATTTCCGCCTGACCATACGTCCCTTTTTTGAAGTAGAGTGTCCCATTTTTTTCGAATCTATTTGATTTTAGCGATGACCCGCTTTTCAACCTACTTTTTTTAGTAGTGGTAGGATTTTTACTACAGTAAAATGTAACAAACCCAAAGCTGCATTAAGAGTACTTACAAGCGGCTTTGTAACAAACCTAAGGGGTCCCGTGACGTCCAACACGACGTCGTCAATTGTTAGTCGTTTGGACGACTGCCTCAGCGCCATCGGACGACAAGAAGTCGTCCGAAGAAGAAGGACCCTATTCTTTCTTCACTTGACTGCTCCCTCTCACGACAAAATGGCTGCCGGAAGTTTTGTCGAACGACCAAAATCGCTGCGTGTGAACGGGGCCTCATAGTGTAAGGGATAATTTCGTTCGTGAGCACAGATCGGAAATCCTAATTGAGGACGGTAGTGTGTCTAAACGAACACCGAAGCATCTCGCTAATTTCTATCTTTCCAGGAAATCTATAAGTCCTCTGGTGTGGAAAGGTTTCAAAATTACTCTAGATTTGTCGTGTGTGTTGGCGTCCGCTATCTCACCACCATAGGCCTGGATAGATTTGGAAGTCTGGGGGGGGGGGGGGCAAGGTCATTATCGCTGGGGGGGGGGGAGCACGATGATGATGATGATGTCAATTCTTTATACACATATACATTAAGGATCAGTCCCACGGGATTGGGCTAGGGGACCCTTGGTAAGATAATTAAAGTTAATAAAAGTGTAAATATAATAAAAGTCTTTGTGTTGGACATAAACCACAGCCGGCGTGAAGTAATCCGTACTTGTTCGGTCATTCACAAAGGAAGACGCTCGTCTGTATTGAAAGCCATAAAAATTATTGCTTCCCCGAGGCCCGAGACGAACGCGGATCCTGACAAAGACTTTTATTATCTTTAACTTTAATTATCTTACCAAGGGTCCCCTAGCCCACTCTCGTGGGACTGAGACCTTAGATTTCCCCACTCCACTTTTGACGCTGGAGGGGGGGGGGGCCCAATCCCCCCCACGCCCCCCCCCCCGTATCTCCGACCATGCTCACCACAGACTACTTTTACCGATCTTGATGAAAAATGCACTAATACCCATGATTCACGATAAACAAGCTTATGCAATAATAAGAAACGCAAGGTCCACAGAAACTGCTCGGCAGGCAGATTCCGAAGCTTATGACACCAGGGAAGCCGGAAGTCAGAAATGATTGGGGGTCCCGCGTCTGACCCAAGAACAGCACCGTCTTAGTGCACGGACTCACCTGGGGCTTCAAGAGAATGCGGGCCTCACAAAAATGAGAATCAGTTAAAATTTTCGAGAATTTCCCAGGTGGGCTCAGAAAAATCACTTGGCCCTGGGGCCCATGATGCTCTAAAGACGGCCCTGCCCAAGACAATCAAAAATTAAAATGACCTTTTTGAATAAATAAAAATATTGAAATAAAATACCTTTACGTGCTATATTTTTCAATTTCTGTTAATTTAAAATGTTTTTTGAAGATAATGAATTTAAAATGTCTCTGAGGCAGATGCCCTGTGCCCCCCCCCCTCATAAACTGAAGAGCCAAAAAAACTGGTACAGGCATGCGTATGCAAATAAAGAGATATGGAACCAATCAGAGTACGGCGCTGCAGTCGGCAACGCCTATATAACACAACAAGTGTCTGGCATAGTTGTTAGATCGGTTACTGCTGCTACAATGGCAGGTTATCGAGATTTAAGTGAGTTTGAACGTGGTGTTATTGTCGGCGCACGAGAGATGGGACATAGCATCTCCGAGGTAGCGATGAAATTTGGATTTTCACGTACGACCATTTCACTAGTGTACCGTGAATATCGGGAATCCGGTAAAAAATTAAATCTACGACATCGCTGCGGCCGGAAAAAGATCATGCAAGAACGGGACCAACGACAACTGACGAGAATCATTAAACGTGACAGACGTGCAACCCTTCCGCAAATTGCTGCCGATTTCAATGCTGGGATATCAACAAGTGTCAGCGTGCGAACCATTCAACGAAACATCATCGATATGGGCTTTCTGAGCCGAAGGCCCACTCGTGTACCCTTGATGACTGCACGACACAAAGCTTTACGCCTCGCCTGGGCCCAACAACACCGACATTGGACTGTTGAGGACTGGAAACACGTTGTCTGGTCTGACGAATCTCGGTTCCAATTGCTTCGAGCTGATGGACGTGTACGGGTATGGAGACAACCCCATGAATCCATGGACCCTACATGTCAACAGGGGACTGTTCAAACCGGTGGAGGTTCTGTGATGGTATGGGGCGTGTGCAGTTGGCGTGATATGGGACCCCTGATACGCCTAGATACAACTCTGACAGGTGACAGGTACGTAAGCATCCTGTCTGATCACCTGCACCCGTTCATGTCCATTGTGCATTCCGACGGACTTGGACAATTTCAGCAGGGCAATGCGACACCCCACACGTCCAGAATTGCTACAAAGTGGCTCCAGGAACACTCTTCTGACTTTAGACACTTCCGCTGGCCACCAAAATCCCCAGACATGAACATTATTGAACATATCTGGGATGCCTTGCAACGCGCTGTTCAGAAGAGATCTCCACCCCCCTCTTACTCCTACTGATTTATGGACAGCCCTGCAGGATTCATGGTGTCGATTACCTCCAGCACTACTTCAGACATTAGTCGAGTCCATGCCACGTCGTGTTGCGGCACTTCTGCGGGCTCGCGGGGGCCCTACACGATATTAGGCAGGTGTACCAGTTTTTTTTTGGCTCTTCAGTTTAATATTCACATAAAACTGTGAAATTCTATTACACTCATGTCCATAAATTAAGGATAATGCCAGCTCCGGCAAATAAAGGTTCAGAAACAAAACAAACGTTACTTATAAATGGGCTTTATGAGCCCATTTATTAAACAAAAGATAAAGAACAAAAACGATGGTGTATGTGTCATACCATTCATAAAAACTACGATTTTTGCTCCCTGGCGCAATTGTAAAAAATATCTCCTTTACAAAAACTTACTATTACATGGTTGGTATGATGGTTAATAAATTGTATGTCTCCCATGCGATGAAATACAGTCCGTACAACGCCTAGGCATGCTGAGTATCAAATTATCGATCTGATCTTGGGGAAGATCACTCCACTCAGCAAGCAATGCTCTCCGAAGTTCCGGTACACATGTAGGAGGTGGTTGACGGGCTGCAACTCGTTGGCCAAGCATGTCCCACACATGCTCTATCGGATTCAAGTCTGGTGAGAATGCTGGCCATTCCATACGGGTTATATCCTCAGATTCAAGGCATTCGTTCACGATGTTTGCTCGGTGAGGACGGGCGTTGTCATCCATAAACACAAATTCTGCGCCCATGGCACCCCTAAACAAACGTACATGTTGTTCCAGAATGATGTCCCGATAAATTTGGGCTTTCATGGTTCCGGTTTGAACATGCAGATCTATTCTGGAACCCAGTATAATTCCACCCCAAACGAGCAATGTTGCACCACCGTAACGGTGTCGTTCAATGATGTTGTCTCGGTGGTAACGGGTACCTGGCGTTCCCCATATGAAAGTCCGACGTGAATCAGACTGCAAGCTAAACCTGGACTCGTCGGAAGACATCACACAAACCCACTGTGACGATGTCCACATTGCATGTTCTCTACTCCAGGAAAATCGCTGCCGACAGTGAGTTGCCGTGAGCGGAACACATCTGACAGGCCTGCGAGCATATAGACCAATATCTCCCAAACGTCTGTACACGGTTTGCCTTGAAACTGTGGTACCCGTGGCTGCAGATAGCTGACGAGACAGGTCGGATGCTGTGCTCCGTCTATTTCTTTTGGCAGTTACTGCCAAATACCGATCTTCATTCGGCGTTGTAACTCGGGGGCCACCTGTACTCTAACGTCTACTGACATTTCCGTTATCTTGGAATCGTTGCCAAAGCCTAGAGATGACACTTTGGGCAATTCCAAGTTCCTTGGATACTTCCATTTGAGTACGCCCACATTCCAGGGGGCCGATAATTCTACCACGTAAAAAATCATCCACATGCGTCCTCTGTGTCATAACTATTCGCTTATACAAATACAAATACAACGCCACAACAGGCAAATTGCCCAACGAGGTGGCTGACTTAAGAACATCATGGATCCCCGAGCCATTTTTTGGAGGCCCTACCTACTACTGCTACATCACACATGCAACCCCCCCCCCCCCGCGGAACCCCCCAACGAATCGGTACATGCGGGAATGTGCGTGTACGTGTAGTGCAACCTGACGTAAAGTTTGTTTCTGTGTAATGCTTGTTATGTGTAGTGCTGTCATCTGCCCCCAGTTTTTCTAACTATGAGTGAAGTGTTATGGTTGAATGATTTACCGTTGTAGGACTGTTGCTCTCTGTGGCGAGACTTTTTAACGGGGAGATCGGCTCGCATTTGCGCCTTGAAGTTGGGAACCACAGAAAACCAACTTCAGCCGACCACCACTGTGGGGTTCGAACCCGGATCCTCGCATCACGAGTCCGGCACTATAACCACTCGACCACCACAGCGGCACTGAACGCCTTACAGAACTCTTGCGAACAATTTCACTTCTTTGCCACCATTCCTTATATACCCCCCTCTTACACTCTCGTCATTGTGACGTACTATCGGCATCATCTGGTGGCTTCCTGAAATTTGCATATCATTCTTGCAGATGTGTGTGTGATAATTCTACAGGTGAAATTTTTACTTTAGATTTCGATTTCCGTGTGATTCTGAATTATCCTTAATTTATGGACATGACTGTACTTTGGTAGTCATTCTTGGTTGCCAATAAACCTGGTGTGAGCCAGGGTGTCGACGGACAGGGTCACAACTAGGGGTGGGCAGGTGGGAATCTGGTGTTCCGGGAGCTGGAACAGGATAGGCTGAGTTTACTCTCTTCCCGTTTAAAATTACGGAAGGGGCCACCAAAATATATAATGGCCACGGGCAACAGAGTAAATTTTCGTTTCCGATTGCGGCCCTTCTCACGGACACTGGGGGCATGGGGAAAACCGGTTTAAGAGGGCCGCTAAATATTTAACCCGCCTTGGATGTGTAACCCATAAAAATATCGGCATAAAGAGAGAGACCTAGTCTATGTGTGTGCTTATAAAGCGTAAAATTTTTTTTGTATGCCACAAATTAGTAGAAGTTTGTACGAAAAAATGTAAATTTAATATTTTAATTTCAATGTTTCATAAAAATTCCAGAAGTGCTTGCTAATTAGTACTGTCTTATTATCAGGGAGACGCACAACCGAAAATAAGCCTGGCGAAATGAACAAGTTTGGTATTTCGACGATGTTGGTTGTCACTTTGACGACGACGTCATATGTTGGAGAGGGAAGAATCATTCATCAAGCCGGGGCAGGTAATTTTACTTTCGAGAGTGCACTCCATTTTTGTTCTTCTGTCTTAACTTATATTCCGTAACTCGGGGTCATAACGAATTCGGCCGAGTGCCAACCGTGCATGGGGAGCCTCTAGTGCGTTAGGGCCCTCGTCATACGTCGTTCCACGGTTTCCTAGAGTAAATATGGAAATCGGTAGGCATGGAAACACACCGATGAAATATGTTTTCCGCTCTAAAATTGTTTTTATTTGAGACGAGTACATATTTCACTGCTGAAATCATGGAGAATGTTTCGTGTCTGATTTATTTCTACGACGTTGTCGAACTCCAGGTAGACAATGACAGAGACTGGTTGGACAAGCGGAGCTTTAAACTTTGTTTCCAGTCGTGGGTTATCGTGTCTTATCAGATTGAAAAGATCACCTTGGCAGAGATCGGCGCGCAGATCAAAGGCATAGATAGCGTCCCCCAATGGGAACTCACTTCCAGAGATGTCTATACCCCTGTCTTGACATGCTTTTTCAGTACCTAAAAACAAACTATGATACGCTCTGACATATAAACCTTGATCATACTGGGGCTCTAGAGGCTTGAAAAGGTACTGACTGTCCGTCAGTATACGCGGCTATGAAGTTAAGATCGTAATGTTTAAACTCGAACGGCGATTTGCTATACGATCCCGAAAAAGCGTCGTTGTCTACTAAAGCGACTACCACTCTCTTGGGTAATTGTCCAACGACGACACTGTCTTGAACCCACGACATGCTACCCTGATGTAGCGAGTTAACTTTACATACACTGGTGTAAGAAATTAAGAGAATTTGCAGACTTGGTCGATTATCTCTAGAACTACTGTACCGATTTTAATGAAATTCGATATGTACATACATTGATAAAATACAAAACAAATAACCATTCAATAATTGTAATACACACGCATAATTGTGCCTGACACTCGTTGGAGTCGGAAGGTATGAAACAGCGGTTGTAGAATAAACAAAAAAATGGGTTAATAGGGGGTATGGTCCCCTCTTACAGATATACATGTCTCGCAGCGTGATTTTATACTTGAAATAAGGCAGTTTATCATTTCCTGTGGCAATTGGTCCCACTCGTTCAGCAACGCTGTTTTCATTCCCTGGATGGCTCCCGGAGGGGGGTTGCAAGTTGCAATTGCCCTCCCCAGAGCGTCCCAGACATGCTGTATAGGGTTAAGGTCTGGAGATCTGGCTGGCCAATCCATCCGGCGAATATCCTCACTCTCTAGAAAATCGTCGAGCAGAAGAGCTCTATGTGGCCTCGCGTTATCGTCCTTAAATCCTTATAATCCTTATCGTCATTAAAATGAACTCAGGGCCAACTGCACCCCTGAAAAGGTGAACATAGGGCTCCAAGACCTCGTCCCTATACCTCACACCAGTCACAGTGCCTCTTTCAAAGACATGGAGAGGTGTGCGGCCATCCAACATGATGCCTGCCCAGACCATTAAACCTCCTCCGCCATAATGGTCGATTTCGCGGACATTGGAGGGTAGGTAGCGGGGCCCTGGTTCTTTCCATATGAACGTACGGCGAGAATCGGTGCTTAGGTTGAATCGGGACTCATCAGTGAAGAGAACGGTCGCCCATTGATCCGTACTCCAATCTCTATGCTCTCTGCACCATGATAAACGGATTCTCCTGTCCGTAGAAGTGAGCGGGATGCAAACAGCAGGTCTTCTTACGAACAACCCTCTCTCATGAAGTCTTTTAGAAACAGTCACCCTTGATGCACGGGTTCCTGTGGTCAAGTCACGAGAGAGCTGAGAAGCTGTAGCACTCCTGTTACGCCTCGCTATAATCGACAAATGGCGATCTTCTCTGGCCGTCGTGGCTCTTGGACGACCTTGCCCAGGCTTTCTCTCGATGGATCCGGTATCCTGGAACTGTTTCCATAAGTTACACACGACGCTGGGCGTTAAATTGAACTCTCTACAAATCTGGACTTGAGATTGGCCTGCTTCTAGCCTCCCCACAATTCGCCACCTCATTCCATCATCTAAACGTTGGTGGTTACTCATTTTTACTGTTAAAATTTGAAATTAACCGATTGCTGCAAAATAACAACAAGAAATTTGCCGAGGTGTGCTAGCGAACGAAATGCGTCTTAACTTACGCGCGCTTATAAAGCCTGTTTCTCTACTGGCTCCGCCTACACACACGTGTACGCTTGCTTATTTGACGTACAAGATTTGCATTTTTGTCTAGAAGCAGTGGTTTTACATTCAGTTCAGTTCTTTTCATGAAATTCGATAAAATATGCAAATTCTCTTAATTTATTTCACCAGTGTATTACTCTGTCTATCGGATACTTGGCAGGGTTATGGCTCAGAGCTTTCGCATGTCCCACAAGCACAACAAGGGACACTTTGACATGTCTTATGTATAAACAGGCGTCACGGAGAATAACCTTGAAGTTTCCATCTTTGTCTGGTGAAAGCAGACAAAATTCTGACTTGCTACGTAACATTTTTATTTTTAGAGCGACAAGATTCAGTAGGAGTCGTTGTTGACAAAATATGTCTCCGTGAATAGAACCCATCATGTCAACGGTCTTACTTTCTTCGATGAACGCTGCTCGCTGTATTAGACCTTCGTTAGGATCCTCTGACTTCGGGTACACATCACTCATTTTTCCGGCAGTGTCTTTGTAAAAGAGTTCTGTAGTCAGTTGGCTGGTTTGCTTTCGTTTCCGTGATTCAGGAGTTTTTCTATCATAGCTCGGTAGGGGTACGTGTTACTGGAAGATGAAATCAGACGGTCATTCAGGGAAACATCAACTTGGGAAAATATGGATTTCAAGAATAGATTCACAGGGGCGACTTTACTCTCTTTATCCAGAAAAATTCCATCGCCTTTCACGACCTTAGCTCTCACATGAATTAACGTTTGATACTCGTCGATAACGATCCAGATACTCGTCACCACTTCCACCAATGTTAAATTTCAGTGGGCCCCCACCGGAGACGTTTGAAATTGGGTAATAGGTAACCCATTTCCCGCTTTCTATGGTAGTCTGCGTTCCAGGTAGAGTTCAGATTTTGCCAGTTGAGGAGAATCCTTCAAGAGAAAAGCCATCACGGATTGAAAATATCGCATGTGTTCACGCTGGGTCGTTCGGCTAAAATGATGCGTTTCACCTTCTTACTTTTCCTTTTTTGTCCCGCTCCAAGCATGGACCGAGTCTTGACCACTGCTTTCTCCGTCAATATCTTTCCATCTTCACCCATTCTTCTTTTCGCTGCTTTTTTGACGTTTTGCCCTTTCATTACGTCATCAGCGATATCAGCGCCGGAACGTAAAATCTGTTTGCCAACAGTTTTAGCTCCCTTTTTCAGAAAAGGTAAGGCTCGATTTTCCTCTACTGAAAGGTATATGATTTCCCGAACTGTCTCGAATTTCTATCTCTATAGTCTGGAATTCTTTTCGAGCTATAGGGAGATGGTGAGGTCTACCATAATGTGAGCTTATGACTTCGTTATCCTTTCCTTTCACACGAACGACTCTCAGTAGTGGAGTTTGTACATCTCCCACAACCTGAGGCTGCACGATATCTGAATAGACGTACAAAACTGGAAAAAACACGTTTGTGTCAGCAACGTAAGGACTTTTGGTAGTTTCTTCGATCAGCAATGGTTTAAATCCCAGTAGCTCAGCAATGCCAGTTTTTAACAGAAGTTTTGCTCCATCTTTTACAGTTATTTTCACTTTCCTGCTGTTTTCATTGTAATTAAACACTATTTTATTTCTTAAAGCCGGTATCTTCCTACCGTTCAAGAGATCGGGAACTGTCTCGTAATATCCGACTGGAACGTTTCCTCCATGTAGTTTGTCATCACCCAGATCGAATCCGAACAGATTATTTTTTTCGGTTATGTTGCACCATGTGTGAGAATAAACAATCTCCGAAAGCGCACACTCCCATTCATCAGTCAAGCTTATTGGAAATGGCAGTCTTGTGGCAAAATGGGATATAGTGTTTTCAGGATAGTATGATCCTGAACTGTCGTTGGGGAGTGTGACATCGAACGACATTTTGTTGAAGGACTGATAAATGCGCAAACACTGTCACTTATATACGCTTGAGATGACTCACCCATGCGTTGAACTTGCTGTCGTAGACTTCAAATTTTACGTAATGCTCCATTCTACCTCTCAATTTACGTCTTTTTAGAATTTTTTCTACTTGATAATATTCGCTCGGCTTCACCTTCTGCAATTCAGATTCGTAAAAAGTACCCTGGACAATCTCGCCGTCAGAGTCGCTTATCCTGTACACTGGAGGTAAGCGCTCGAGTCTCTCTTTAATAGTGAAAATATCACGAGTCCAATTGTGTTCATATCCTTTCTCGAAAACCGTTTTGACGTGACTTATGCGGACTGTATCTCCGATGTCAAACTTGAACTTTGTCTTCACCGGTTGCAAGATATCTTTATACAGTTCATTCCAAACGGCTGATGGATTCTCTGCAGTAACAAGAACGGGTTTAGTCTTTATATACTGTTGTTGTAACTATGTAATAGATCGCTTAATACGTCTATGTAAATGTATTTGTGCGTATTAGTATGTGTGAAATATTTAAACATTTTCTGTTTTACAGTTCTGTTAAATCTCTCGACGACAGAGGCTTTTTTCTCGCTCTTTGTTGAAAAATGTGTGGCATTCATCGATTTTAGATAAATTTGCAGAGTTTTATTTTTGAATTCTGTACCTTTATCGGTCTGCAAATACTCGCATACGCGATCCTTGAAAATGTTTCTGAACGTTTCGACAACTTCTTTTTCAGTTTTATCTTTTAAGGGTATGGCCCAAGCGAACTTTGATAAAACATCGATACAAGTAAGTAGGTACTTTATGCCTTTGTTTTCCTTCTTCAGAGCCTGCATGCCTACCAAATCGGCTTGAAATTGTTCGTTTATACCTCCCACCATCACTCGATTTCTCTTAAAATTCTTTCTCGATGGCTTGTGCAAAGTATATGATTCGTTACCCTGCAATAAGTCTTTGACATCTTTCAAAGTCACATTTTTACCGACTTCTCTCTGTCGCCTGTGAAACGCGTTGATTCCGCCAAAACTGGCCGGTTCGGAGGGACTTGTATATTTATCCATATTATTTCAAAATCGAATATTCTCTTCCTAAATCTTATTGCATCCTCGACGTAAAACCCTCTTCTATCCTCGCTTCCAACCACGAATACTGGTACGCTATCGCTGAAACACACCTGCTTCTTAGCTCTGTTCATTAGAAAATGAGAGTATAATTATATCGTGTGAGAATATATATACTAGAAAAAAGGAACACAAGTTTTCTAAATTTTCACATTTTTATTGTATTATAGTTACAAGCTTAACCATTGAGAAGACGTGATTTTTTCAACGGAATTTTTAAATGCTTCGTTTCCTCTAGGTACTTTTCCAAATTTCTTCTTTCGCAGATTATGTTTTGTGAGTTCCACGATATTTGTATCCTGGACCACAACGCCATCTTCAACAAGTTCGCCATCCTCATTCCAAAACAGCTGTCTATTGTTCATTTTCATGGTGTCAACCAGTTCTCTAACTCTTTTCTTCTGCCGCGGAGCGACTTTTCGTATGTTCATGTTCTCATACATATAATCTCGGGGGGTCTCATATCTTCTTCTTTCTTATTTTCCCCTAAAATTTTAGTATCCTCATTTTCTGCGAGCACTAGGTACCTTTGCAATACCTGAAAATACTGTTTCGCTTTTATAATAATTAATATATAATAATAAATTACGTTGGGCCGAGTCTAATTTCTGTTGCATAGAGTTGGTTGCTCCTGCATACCAAATAGGTGTTGCGTAAGCCATTATTCTTGTAGCTATTGTCCAATAGAGAACTCGCCGGTGTAGATATTTGATTCCCCATTTCGCTCCGCCGATGTTTTGGAGCTGGAAAAGAAACTTATTAATTTTATCGGTTTGTTTTTCTATGTGTGGACTCCAAGTTAGTCTAGAATCTATATACACGCTAAGGTATTTTGATACATCTGTTCTTTTTATAGATTTTCCAAGCATTCTGATGGTGGGAGGTTTTTTTGAAGATATCCATAGAAACTTTGTTTTATCTGCTGCGACTGTCAAGTAATGTTTTCTCAACCATGTCGTAAATTTTTCTAAGGCTTCCATCGCTATTTTTGCAGTGCCTTTTTCACTGTGTGGTATGAGACTATCAGGAGAATGTCGTCTGCATATGCCTGTACTTTCACATTTGATGGCCATGGCTCTTTCACGATTTCGTCAACCACAAGGTTCCATAAGAGTGGCCCAGAACATGAGCCTTGGGGACAGTGTTTGTATTGATGTTTCCTTACCTCTTCTCCAGCTGTAATCATTACTACTTCTCTATTATGGAGTATCAACTTCGACTGTTTTCAGAAGTTGCTCAGATATCGGAAGTTGGCGAAGCTTACCTATATATAATAGAAGCATATCTTAGATTGTCAAAGGCACTTTTTATGTCTATTGAAAACGGCCACATTTTTGCTTTCTTTCCTTCTATTTTCTATTTCTTCTTTTAGAATGTACAAAGCATGTTCGGCCGATTTACCTTTTCGGAATCCATACTGATTTTAATGAAGCCAGGATAATCTTTCAACATGATATGTCATTCTTTGAACCAAAATTCTTTCAAATACTTTGCCTGTTGTTGATAATAGAGATATTGGTCGATATGATGATAGCTTTTCTGGATTTTGGTCCTTTTTTAGAAATAGAAGGATTTTCCTTGTTTTGAAATGCTCCGGAAAGCAATGACATCTGACGCACTTATTGAATAGATGAAATAGAAGATTTGGGAACTGTTTATTGATAGCTTTCAAGAGTTTATAATTGATGTTGTCCAGTCCGGATGCCTTTCGGTCATTTGTTCGATTTAATGTTCGTTGTATCTCTCCTCTTGTTATTTCGGTTTCTTCTTGAGCTCTTGTTGTAAACTGTATTTCCTCGCCTATTATCTCTTCTTTTATATCCGGATATAAAATACCTGTTGATTAATAAAGATTGTTGTTCGGCAATGTCTTTAAAATGGCAACCTTCCGATGATCCCGTTACTATCTGAGGTGTGGGCTTGCGTTTATTTAGTACAGCCTTGTATGGTTTGCCAAATGGATCTACCATCTCTGCACAAAACTGTTTCCACGAATTGAGCTTTGTTTTTCTAATGGCTTTAGTATGTCTCACTTTCTCTTGCCGAAATGATTCCATCGCATGCTGTCTCTGTGCTTCCGGCGACATTTTCCAACGTCTCTCTTTAGCTCGTAGCAGTTTCCTATGGATTTCAAGATCTCTGTTCTACCATGGTGCACACGTTCGTTGTGACGTTCTATGCATTCGGAGTGTCGTTGCTACCACTTCAGTAAATGTTCTGAATAATTCAGTTGTTGCTTCATTTATTTCTTGATAATTTATGCATGTTATGATGTTTTGTATTACAGATCCTATTAGAGGTTTTAGATTCATCATAAAATTATTTATTCTTCTCACCGATGAACTATATTTGATTTGTTCCATCTTGGGTATATCAAGATTGCTCAATTGAATATGAATGTATTCATGGCAACTTAATGTTATTTCCGTATTCCGTGCCAATTAACCTTGTTAGAGAGCGTTGTATTTCATTGGAATTAGTCATAGTCATGTCCGGCCATCTTTTTGAGTTCCAGTGAGTATATGTTAGTTCTTCTTTGCTGTTGTGTAGTAGATACAATCTGTTGCTCTGAATGAAGTTCATTATGCGAATTCCTCTGTGGTTTGTATCTGGTTACCCCCATAGTTGGTTTCTTCCGTTTAAGTCGGCTGGTATGATAGTTTTTGTTTTCCTGGCTTTCCGGATGATTGCTGTGAGCTCCTGTAGCGTAAGATCTATGTCGTCGTAAGGTGATGAATATCCACTGATGAGTAACAATTGTTCATTATTTAACTGCAACTTCACAGCTATTGTATGTTCCTTGATGTCAAAGATTGCTCCTTCTATTTTCTTGCTTAGTATTATAATAGCTGCTTTTTGGTTATGCGAATGCCATAAGTGCCAATCTGAGGGGAAAACCACTCAGTTTTCCTTTTCTAATCCATGGTTCTTGTATTAGAATGATATCAATATGGAGTTTTTCTGCTTGTTTCACTAAAAGTGATGTTGCGTCTATTCATTTGTTAATGTTTATTTGCAGTATTTTCAGCTCATCTGTATTTTTCCCAGCGATCATTTTTTAGGACTTATGGAGATCAGTATCTGCTATTATTAAAAGTTCTGAAATGATTTGTGGATGATTGAGCTGCCGTTCTGGTGTGCTTTTGAAATGTTGGACATTGATTGCTGGTTGCACTGTGGTTTACTGCTATTCTCATGGAACTGTTCATATTGCTTTCAATGCAGTTAATGCATCTGCGTGTTTTCGTTGTGCAGACATGTGTGTTATAAACCTTTCCACATTTTGCACATCTTGGATACGGATATTTGCAGTTTCTGGCGTGGTGGTGATATCTCTGACAGCGTGTACACCTATTGATTTCTGAGCTGTGCGATGTATGTGAACTTGAATATATGTTTCCAGGGGTTGTTGCGGTAGTTCTGCCATTCAGTATTGCCGTAACATGTTTTTGCCGTTGTCTACTTGGACATGCTTGATCTTCCTTATTATGTTGCAGTTCGTAATTGAAGTTCATCGCTAGATTACTCATGTAACAGTTTATGCATAGTCTGCTGCTGTGATTTCTGCCGTCGTTATGTAATTTGCTATGAAATGTTCGCTGATTTATTGTTGGTGGTATTTTAAAATTGTGCTCGTAATGGTGTTTCTTTTTGTGTGAACGTGGGGATGAATCAACTACTTCGGATTCTTGTGAATGTCCAGTTCCGTCTATTCTGGTCTTGCGATTTGCGTACCTCGTATGCACATGTCCTCGAGCTCGGTATTGCACTTGGGGTGATCGTGCTAGCTGTCTTGGTTCTGGCCATCTATCATTGAGTTCATAGTCTGAATCGGCTTTGCTTCGGTCCCAAGATGCATTTCATGATACCTTGAAACCATCATATGTTGCGTACCTGATAGGCGTAACTCCTCGTACACGGTATTGCGAACGGAGTTGACTCTTTTTGCTTCGGCCATCTATCAATCAGTTCATATTCGGAGTCTGCTCTGCTTATGTCATGAGGTGCTCGCTTTCGTGAGCACGCTGGTGAATGTGGCTTTTCTCGCTGCATCTCCCATTCGTCGATTATTTCATATTCCTCATAAGCCTCACTGTCAGATGTATTCTCGGATGAATAGTGTTCACCAATATACGAAGTAAATTTTTTAGGCATCGATTGGCCACTTTCATCTCTAGATCGTTTGAAAAATCGATTGTCACTGTTGATTATAGGATTACCATCATTGATTTCAGGATGTTGAATGACATTCAGTTGCTCGATGTGACGTATCAGATCTTCAGCGGACTGGCTTCTCTTAGTAATGCTGTCGCTGCTTTCCGTTGGGATCACTGGAGTAGCCGCTGGAATCTCCGTATTCGCAAGTCCATCAATTTTTAAGGTCGCCTGTTCAACTAATGACAATTTAGAGAGAGACGGGAATTCACTTTTTCTAGCCCATTCATTATTTGAACCAACTCCTTCATCAGTTGAGCAGTTGGTAGTCATGGCGGAAAAGTCGAGCATGGAGTTCTTACCCTTTAGCACGACCGGGTTATATTTTTTATGTCTTGTTCTCTTAGGCTTGCTCTTTCCTTTCTGTTGAGTCTTAGCCGATGTCAGTGTAGAAGTACATTGTTTTGCTGTAGGTAAAAAAGTCTGCGTGGCTTCTTGGCCATGTGTTTGCGTCGAATCTGCATGGTCACTCACATTTGATCGAAGTGTGTAAGCTTTTGGAAAAATTGTGGTCATCACTTCTCCGAATAGGTTTGCATCACTTCTCCGAATAGGTTTGCATCACTTCTCCGAATAGGTTTGCATCACTTCTCCGAATAGGTTTGACATCTGGAGTCTTATTTCCTCTTGTGCTCTTATCGGTAATTGGTTCGTTTTCTTTCCACTGCTGTTCTTCCAGGAGGCTCCAATAAATGACAAAAAGGCTTTAGTGGCATCAATAAAAGTCATCAACAGGTTTTTCAGTTGCGGTCGTTCACCAAGCATGACCAGGGGCGTAGCCAGAAATTTCGTTCGGGGGGGGGGACCAAAGTGACAGAACAATAGATTTGGCCATCTTTTTCCCTTTTTTCGGTCATTTTCTCACATTTCGGGGGGGGGGGACCAGACCCCCAAATCCCCCCCCCCGGCAACGCCCTTGAGCATGACCGAGATTTAATAGCGTGAGTTGTGTCCATAGTGCTTTTGCTGCATCATAAGCATACGGCCCCATTTGTTTTGTGTCGTAATTGTCTATTTTTTTGGCGCTATGAGCATGTTTGCTACTTTCTTTACACTCAACGTTGTTTTGTAGAGGTACTTCTGACTTTCCCGTAACCATTTTTTTTAAAGATCTAAATTTCATTGCTTACGTAGCTCATCAACTGATAAATAATTTAGTTTTTGTTGCTATTATTGACTGTTTTTGTGATGAGGAATCTGAATATCAACACAGAAACGTGCTTTCCATTATAATAGTTATAATATACTAGGGGGGGCTCTGCCCCCTTCCGCCTTTGGCGGCCACCCCCCCCCCCCACTTCTCTTCACAACATATCTTGTTTATTTCGTCCCACTTCATCAGCGTGCTATGGAAAGAGACGTGTGAAAGCACCAGCTTACTGAAGAAGCGAATTTTAATAAAAATAATGATAAAGCAACAAAAAACAAATGAGATTCATCAAGCACCCCTAGAAACTGGGGCCCCAGACTTCAATTCGCTGAATTTTAGTGGGTCCCACACTGGATATATCTTGGGCTACCGATGTGTTGCAAATTTTACAATGTTAAACAACAAAAATCAATGAGATACATCCAGGGGCCCCGAATTAGAACCTATCAACATTCCCATGGAGCACTGACCTGGAAGCTTGTCGGACACACCCCTGTAAGGGACCACGAAAATTTTTCATTTTTTTCAAATTTGCAATGAATAAAATTCAGGGCCCCACATCCAGTAGCGGGAACACAATACGCAGATTTTTAGTGGGGAATCCAGACTGGATTTACCTCGGTCTTCTGCTGTTGCAAATTGTATAATGTTAAAAAACCAAAAGAATCAGATTCATCCAGAGCCCCAAAATGAAACCTGTAAACATGGGACCCCCGACTTGGAAGTTTGTCGGTCATCCCCCACTGCGAGTGCCATGAAAAATTTTCATTTTTTTTATTGAACAAACAGCACAATTGACAAAACAGACAAAAAAAAAATTAAACAAACACTTTTCGACCCAAAGGGATATAAGAAACCTTCCATGGGTCGTATTGATACATTACATAAAGAATTTCTGGCAACATACATACATTTACTACAATTGCTGCATTCAAGTCACACCAACTATATTACCTTAAAAGTTAAACTATAGTCTGATATGTCGAAATACAGATATATTTTCTTACACAACAAAAATATAAACAAATTTTACTCCTTATATCATTTGCAATTGCATTAACTATCGAACGAAACGAACCGCTCCATATCTGCTATTTCCAGTATACGATCCTTTATAGTCTTTTTAAACATATAAAATGATTGCTGTTGTCTAATAATATCATCAAATTCTCTACATATTCTTGGAGCAAGAAAACATATTGATTTTTTGAAAATTGTTTTTTTAGGTAATGGTATTTGATATAAATATTGTGATCTCATAGTTCTTTGTATATTCACTCTGGGATACCAATCAGGATTCTTATAGATGTATACTAAAACTTTATACAGATAAAGTTGCCGTATATTAAATTGGATCAATGATACTTTATTTTGTGCAGAACTGTTAGTTTGTATAATGTCACGTCGCAAACAGTCATAAAGATTATCAATAGTATGGATTGAATTTTTATATGTTCCCCCCCAAACTTGTAGTCCATATAAAATATGTGGGAACACCCATGCAAAAAATACTTCTTTCAAACTTTGGTGTGAGATGATAGCCTTTAATTTATACGTCATTGCTGTGATTGCTCGTAATTTATTAACAACTTGATCAGTATGATCTTTCCATTTTAGGTTAGATGAAATAATGATTCCAAGATATTTATAATGCTGTACTCTTTCAATGTATGAACAGTTACATATAGTATTTGAAAGAAAGTCGTTACATTCATGAAATTTCATTAAATCTGTCTGTGTGCTTAAGTTAGTTAAATTAAAAAGAACCCATTTAGTTTTGCTAGCATTTAGCCTAAGTCGAAGGTTT
The DNA here is from genome assembly GCF_987345545.1 of Pholcus phalangioides. Classification (NCBI taxonomy): domain Eukaryota; kingdom Metazoa; phylum Arthropoda; class Arachnida; order Araneae; family Pholcidae; genus Pholcus; species Pholcus phalangioides. Next base: position 24,422,141 of record NW_028301596.1, on the reverse strand, counting down.
CGAATTCTTTTATTTATTGCATGAATGTCTTTTTCCAAATTTTTTATCAGTTCTTCAGTTGTTTCAGCGGAGGAAACTAGAACTGTATCATCTGCGAATGAAACAAGTTGACCGGAAATATTGATATTATGAATTTCATTAATGTAAATAGAAAAAAGTATTGGGCCAAGAACCGATCCCTGAGGTACGCCTGTATCTATTGCCTTTACCTGACTTATCGCATTGCCTACTTTAACTGTCTGTTTCCTATTTGTTATAAAAGATCTGATCCAATCGAGTGGGAGCCCTCTTACTCCAATATTTTTTAGTTTTTCCAATAAGATATCCCAGTTTACTGTATCAAACGCTTTACTGATATCTATAAATACAGCTGCTACTTTTTTGTTATTATTAATTTTATTTTGTATATAATCCATTAATCTAATCATAGCCATTTCAGTATTCCTTTTTTCCCTGAAACCAAATTGATGATGTGAGTAGTAGGCAATGGCGTGTAAATAACTATTAAGTTGTCGTTTTACCCATTTCTCTAATAATTTTGACATAATAGGTAAAATCGAAATTGGTCTGTAATTGTTCATGTCATCTTTATTACCTTTCTTGTATATGGGCGTAACAATCGACTTTTTTAGTTCATTATAAAATATTCCAGTATCTAGAGATTTATTAATCAGATGGGTTATTAGTGATGGGTGGTGACGATAGATAATTTTAATCATTCTTGGTGTCAGACCATCACTTCCTGCTGGCTTATTAATATTAATTGAGTTAACCAAGCTTTCAGTTTGTGGCAAGTCAATTTCGTGAAGAACAATTGAATTGAGTTGAGAACTTTCGTTGTTTACAAAGTCATTTGTTTGATAGTTTACTTCAGTGTCCCTTACTCGATTTATAAAGTTATCATTAAAATCGTTAGCTAGTTTATTTTGATCATCACAATTGGGTAATTTCCTAATTTTTTTGTTGTTTACAAAATGGTTTATAAATTTCCACTGACTTCTTTTATTTGATCCCAAATTGATAAACTTTTCCCTAAAATAATTATCTTTCTGTTTTTTGATTGCTTTCTTTAAATTAGTATTATATTGTTTATATTTGATTTCATAATCATGTCTGAATGGATTTTTACGATGCTTCATATATAGTTTCTCCTTAATATTTATCATTTTAATTAGGTCATCCGTAATCCATTCATTAAGCTTTGCCCTATTTCTATCTTTAACATATTTTTTTTTTATAAATAAGCTTGAATTCAATCTAAGGATGTCAATAAAACGTATATAAGCCTGATTTGTATCGATTTCATCAAACACCCGCGTGAAATCAACACCCCTAATAAATCGTTCAAATAATTCATAATTTATCCAAGTTTTTTCTATATAATTTGAATTGTTATCGCTATTATATGGTGAACATTTTCTTATGTAACCAATTAGTAGATGATGATCAGTGATTCCCGCATCATATACGCCCATTTTACACTGAAAATTATTTTTTAGCGAACGGTAAAACACATGGTCAACATCAGTTGAATCAGTAAATCCGATTCTTGTAACACATTTTTCAAATGAAGAAAAACCATTTAAACAGAATAAATTCAAATAGTCATTAATATTTATGTCATTATCATTGAATAGGTTCACATTCATGTCACCCATAATTACCATATCCGAGTTTTTAAATTTGTTCAAATATATTCTAAGTTCATTATTAAATTGTTCAATGGTATAATTATGAGATCTATAAAATAGTGAAAATATAATATTGAAATCACAAATTTTTAATGTTAAAATTTCTGCTGTCTGAAATTGACTAGAGATTGAATTGACTTTTATACCTTCTCTAATGTATATGTAAACCCCTCCTGATTTATTATATTCACGACAATTATAAAAACTATAATAACCTGGGATTGTGTACATATTCACTTCACATTCCTTAATCCAGATTTCAGTTAGACATATCACATGAAAATCTTCATTAGTATATTTTAAAAATACCATAAAATTATCAAAGTTTTTCCTCATACTCCTCACATTACAGACAATATATTTCAGTGTCGTATTACAAGCTGTTTCATCGGTATTTAGAAACTCTTTTATAGAATTAGGCGAATTCAAGACAGGCACTCTATCGTTGTTCAATTCTATATAGTTTTCAGTTTCCAAGTCAAACATTGTTTACAAGTATTTTTTCCAATTCTTTGGTGTTTCTTATCCTTAATACCGTGGATGTCTCCGTCTGTCTTAAAAACACCTTCCCATTTTTAGTCCAGGCAAACTGGTAGTTTTGTTCATACTTGAATTTCCTTACAGCATAAAACAGTTGCTTGATGTGTCGAGTCAAATGTTCGTTGATGTAAATTCTCTGAGGAGTAAAATTCTTATTGATGATATCAGTATCTAAGGATGGGTGCTTTTTAACAGCATCAATCCAAGTCGTCTTTGATGATTCCTCCTTGAATCTGACAATAATTGGATTAGGTTTCCCCTTTGTGAATGATGGTACCCTATGTGTTTTCTCAATTTCGGTATCTTGGGTGATGTTGAGCACATCCTTTATGTTGTTCAACATTTCAATTATGTTTTCATCTTTCTCCTCAGGAATACCATTTATTTCGATGTTATTTGCTTTACTCCTATATTCTATATCTGAAAGTGATTCTTTTAGTTCAAATATGTCTCTATGCAGTTGAATATTTTCGTTCTTTAATTGCAAGTTTTCATCACGCAAATGGGTTATTTCATTGGATAAATTTTGCACTTTGTTGTCAACCTCTTTTAATAGTTCCATATGAAACTCTAAGCTTTTAGTAATGTCACCTATATCTTTTTTGTATTCCTTCATGGTATCCTGAATTGAAGCCAGGTTATTTTGGATCATTGCTTTCATCTCTTGCTTGAATTGATCCAAGACATGTTTAACATTTTGATGACTACCCTCAGACTCCTCACTGGGCTCAACACAATTTTTGCATACATAATTTTTTTTCGACTCTTTGTTCATTTTGCGGAAAGCAGCTTCAGTTTTCCCTATACAGGTTGGATGGAATAATTTTGAACAGCACTTGCATTTCAGCACCTCATTAATATCATATATCGTGGCAGAGCAAACGTTGCAGTTCATCTTGCAATAATTTTTTTCAAGTGTTTATTTTTTTATAATATAGATGGCGACTTAATCGTTTGTCATTTAACTTTAGGGTTAAATCCAATTTTATTTATTTCATTTCCATCTTAATTAACGCAGCTAATTGCATAAACGATGTTAATTTTCAATTATTGGCATAGTTAAACATATTCTGCGTCACTCACCGTATTTAGAAATCGAAGAATCGAACAGAAAACAAAATTTTTTTTCAACAGCGTTACACGGGCGTGTTTGTAAACAGCAGTGACCGTTGCCACCTTTTCGTTTTACCAATGAATAAAAGCTAGGGCCCCCAATCAGTTGCCCGTTGTATTCGCATACTTTTAGTGGGGCCCCAGACTGTCTTTATCTCAGGCATCCGCTGTTGCAAATTCTGCAACAGAAAATAATGAGATTCATCCAGGGCCCCCAAAATGAAACCTGTAAACATGGGGGCCCCCGACTTGGAAGCTTGTCGGTCATCCCCCGCTGCGATTGCCATGAAACATTTTCATTTGTATTCGTTTTACCAACGAATAAAATCCAGGGCCCCCAACCAATTTCCCGGGACACCAATTCGCATACTTTTAGTGGGGCCTCAGACTGGCTTTATCTCGGACTTCCGCTGTTGCAAATTCTACAACAGAAAAGAATGAGATTCATTCAGGGCCCCCAAAATGAAACCTGTAAACATGGGGCTCCGACTTGGAAGCTTGTCGGTCATCCCCCGGTGCGAATGCCATGAAAAATTTTCATTTGTATTCGTTTTACCAACGAATAAAATCCAGGACCACCCACGCAACTACCCGTGACCGAATTCGCAAATTTTTTGGAGCCCCCAGACTGGATATATCTTGTGCTTCCGCTATCGCAAATTTTTCAACGTTAAAGCAGCAAGAAGACAATGAGATCCATCAAGGGCCCCTGGAAATGAAAACTTTTAACTTTCCCATGAAGGTATACGTACAATCCCCCCCGGGTACCCCGACCCTGTGTGTTGGGAGCACTGTTGTTATATGTATATTATACATATACATACCTCTCGGCATGATCCCCTCCCCCCCCCCCACAAGGGCAGGGCTGACAGGACCAGAACGATTCTTATCACTTTTTGATTTTTCACACTATAAATTAACCACAGAGGGGCCCTGAAAAGCTGGTTTGTGGGCTCGCCATCTAAATTCCAGCCTAAGGGCCCTGCTGTAGGATATGGGAGCCTCTTGGTACATGCACATAACATGGTCCCGATGGGTCAAATGGGTCTCAATATGTGCTAGAGTTAAATGCTTGACTCAAAATCGTAACCGACTTCCGTAACACAAAAACGTAACAGATTTACGTCACTCAAAAACTTCACCCACTTCCGTCACTCGGTTGCTTAGCAACAGGCCCTTTTCGAGTTTGTGATTTTATATTATAGAGTAGATATATAAGAAATATTTCGTTCTCCATAACAGTATTTGAAAAGGCCGAGCTTTTAACAAAACCTTTGGACAGACTATTTCAGATCAGTTGACATTTTTAAAAAGCTTTAGAGAAGCGCGAGGCACAGAAAAGAAAGTTCCGAATGTGAGAATGAGAATAGACTATAATAAAAAGAATAAGAGGAGCCTATTGAGTAATACTAATTGCTCATAAAAAATCTAGAATGACCTTACGCCAATGTTATGACTATGCACAGATTTAAATCATTCAAAATCGAAGAAACGATCATAAAATTGTTAATTTGACGACAATTTCTCATCACATCCTATAAAATACCGATCACCACACATGACTCTGTACAAAAATAAACATATTTTTAACCTAAATTTCTAATTTAAAGTCCAAATCTTCTAAAGCACAACGATCCAACGTCCGCAGCGAAATCCCGACCTCCCGCATCGGGAAAACGTTGATAACTTTTTAACCGATTATCGTACAGAGTTGAGCTTGGTATCTCTGGAAAGCTTCAATAGTCCTCCACTCCGTGGTTGTAAAGGTCCCGCTAGTCAGCGCATCGACCCACCATCAAAGTTCACATAAACTGGAGCTCTTGTGAAAGACGTCTTGCTGGTTCAAGATCCATTGTTGACTCCCGGGGTGCTACCCGTTAGTTGTCTCGTCAATCAATTGCGTCAACAACGCTCGCAAAAATGCCACAGCAGCTATTAAACGAGTTGACGGGTCCACCAGCGCCTCCATTCGTATCCTAGCTGTGAAGGTGATCTGTTCCGCATTAAAACGGATATTTTTTTTGCTGGACTTTTCCTTTAACACGTATGGCTTCGTGTTCTGTAAGAGAAAAAAACTAAAATGAGCTTTGTGGGGTAACAGTGAAATAATCAAAAATAGACATGCTCTATTTCAAGAAAACTTACTGTATTTTGTCTCGATGTACCCTCGCCGGGGCCCTTCCTTGACCTATCTGATCCACGGGGTCCTGTTAGAGATAGAATAAATGTTAGAATATATGAAGAAAACAAGTGTTTTGTGTGTTTTGGGGGGTAACAGTCAAATATATATAACCTGCTCTGTAATATAAAATCACAAACTCGAAAGTGCCTGTTTCTAAGCAACCGAAATTAGTGACGATTTTATGTTACGGAAATGGGTGACGTTTTTTGAGTGACGGAAATCTATTACGTTTTTTGAGTGACGGAAATCTGTTACGTTTTTGTGTTACGGAAGTCGGTTACGATTTTGGGTCGAGTTCTCATTTAACTCCTGAGGACATCGGGAACCGCTTGACCTGTAGGGATAAAGTTTTGTGCTTGCACCCAGAGGTATGTATACATCACCAGTGCTACCAACACACAGGATCCAGGTACCCAGGGCGGGGCATTGGACAGATTAATTATTATTTTCATAATTTCATCCAATTGCATGTGTGGTTCAGTAGTATAGTATGTTTGTCATTACTTAAATAAATCCACGGAATCAATAGCGGCTCGAGACAGAACCCGCTGTTCACCCGCTCGAGACTTTTTTTTATATATCACCCCTCTGGTGTATAAATCCCACGAGTAAAACAACCACGAAAACTCGCAGCTCTGTTCCCAGCTAGATGGAATTCGCCCGAATGGTAATATGCTCGTCTTCCACCATGAAATTAATCGCCAAGGTCCACTTGTTCGAATCCAGGGCAAGAAATCAGAAACAAGTTCTCTACCTACTGAGCCTAAAGGCTGAAACACACACTACGCTGACGGGACGTGTTACCACATGTTAATGCGTGTGATATAAAGTTCCACCAGTGAGTCTTCTGTAGGTACGTTCACACTGGGCTGATGTGACGTGGTAAAGTCTGCGATAATGTAATCCGACGTAACACGCAAAAATCCATGCACACTACTCTGACGTGACGTGGGACCACGTAGAAATGCGTGTGATATAAATTCCACCCATGAGTCTTCTGTAGGTACGTTCACACTGTGCTGACGTGACGTGGGAATGTGTCGGATTATGAAATCCAACGTAACACTCCTTATTACGTGTCAAAAACAAATCAAACCTTTCAGATTAGTTTTAGATTAAGTTTTTATTCATTTGGGGTTTTTTTCGTGTTCTCACTTCTTTGTTTTTTGTTCGCATTTCGACAATAAAGAGGAACTTATCGAACATGTTCGGTCAAAGTCTCTGTTGTATGACCCTACCAACGGGTCTGGGTCATAATCCCGACGCGATCGAATTTAAAAAGTTAATTTCGCCGTATAAGCCACACTTCGCGCTTTCTGTCGAGATTTACATTTTTCGCGACGTGGGGCGTTGATAAGAATAATAAATTGCATCAAATACGTTCTATTTATTTGATCTTTTTCACAGAAGAAAAAAAAATTGGGACTAAGGGGAGGGGGGGGGCCCCGAGAGCTATTATTTTGGCGACGGGCCCCGTGCATGATAACTGCGGCCCTGTATGGGATGCACGAACATTTTTATCGAACACTTTACTGCAACGATTAATGCAGTCATTTCTTTCTCTTCCTCATCAAGTTCATCCAAAAACACGTCTCACATCCATGGGTGTTGGAAAAAAACCGGTTTTTCAAAAGTCAAAGCAGATATCACGACCAACACCAGGACCACAACTAGATACTTTGTCACCCGGGGAAAGCCGGAATTTTGGCGCCCCTTGCATGTAGAGGAAGCAATTAAAGAATTAATTCGGCACCCCTTGCATGTAGAGGAAGCAATTACAGAATTAATTCGGCGCCCCTCCTGGTTCAACGCCCGGGGTACCAGACCCACCTGCTCCCCCCTAGTTCCGGCCGTGACCAACACACACACTGACTTCACTTCGACTGATGGCGTAAAGGCTGAAACACACTACACTGACGTGAATTCCCGTCATTTCAGTGACGGGGTAAATTCTGATTCGTGGAAATTCTACGTTACTTAATTTGTACATCACAGAATTTCCACGAATAAGATTTCACATATTCGTCATCATGCCTTAATGCATCTCTTATAACATCAGACCAGTGTACACACCACATAATGTCTGATATGATCCAGTGCCATCTGACGTGGCGTAGTTACACGTCATGCCAGTGTAGTGTGTTTCCGCCTTAAGGCGACCCTCGATGGATGGCGCCTTCATTTCCCACCGAACTCCACTGGTTGGAAATGCCGTAAGGCGATATATGACCGGAGTTGGTGTGCGATAAAGCAGCTAGATGGAATAATGCATCAAAAATTATATTAGATAGAAAAATATAATATAGATAGCAGATAAAATATATAGATAGCACAGTGAACTTGGTGGTGTATACGTGGGAGCTAAGCTGTTGTTTGTGAGCCAGACAAGATGGATGCAAGTGATTTTTGCAAAACTAGTAAAGGAAAAATATTTGAACTCTTGCGGAAGTTTTTAAGTTCCTCTTTCATCCAAGTTAAATTAAGTTCTTTATAATCCAAAATGTATGGGTGTTCCTGAATTGAACTTCAGAAAGATGAATACTAAGGATAAAGATAGTTGGAAATGTAAAATATGCAAGATCCATTCGAGAATCGTGATCAGAAAATTATGATTAAATTGGAAATTAAAAAAAAAAAAAAAAAGACAGAAATCGCATTGAAACTGACCCTAGAATGCCAAGAACTTAAGACCGCAATTACAGATCTGAAAAAAGCCATGGAATTCAATGACAATGCAATAAGAGATATTAGAAATGAAATTAACGAGGTGAAATCTACTCTATAATATAAAATCACAAACTCGAAAAGTGTCTGTTTCTAAGCAACCGAAATTAGTGACGATTTTATGTTACGGAAATGGGTGACGTTTTTGAGTGACGGAAATCTGTTACGTTTTTGTGTTACGGAAGTCGGTTACGACGGTTACGATTTTGGGTCGAGTTTTCATTTAACTCCTGAGGACATCGGGAACCGCTTGACCTGTAGGGATCAAGTTTTGTGCTTGTACCCAGAGGTATGTATACATCACCAGTGCTACCAACACACAGGGTCCGGGTACCCAGGGCGGGGCAGTGGACAGACCTCTTTATGGGGAAATTGACAGGTTTCATTTTGAGTCGCGGATGAATACTTGCTTCTCAGTGCGCATTGTGCTGCATTGCTTATTGTGGCACTGCAAAAATAATGGTGCATTACTTCTTATGATGCGGTGCATTGCATATTGCAGTGCATTGCGTGCTGTATTGCTCATTGTAATGCCGCATTTAATGCGAATTGTGGGGCATTACGTACTATAGTGCTTTTTATACCTTATTGCGATGCATCTGCATTGCTTATCTGTGGTGTACAATATTACTGATTACACACATTACTACATTATTGATTACACACATTACTACATTACTGATTACACACATTACTACATTACTGATTACACACATTACTACATTACTGATTACACACATTACTACATTACTGATTACACACATTACTACATTACTGATTACACACATTACTACATTACTGATTGTGATGCTTTACGTGTTGTAGTGCACTGAGTGCTGTATTGCTTATTGTAATGCAGTGTTTATGGATTATTGGGGCTCATTGCGTATTATGGTGCTTTGTTTAGTGCGATGCATCGCATATTATGCGGTATTGTGCTGCATTGCTTATTGTGGTGTGGTACACTGTAAATATTGGCCATTGTTATGCATTAAGTATTTTAGTGAAACACGTGCCATATTGCTTATTCTAATGCAGTGCTTATGATGTATGTGATGCATCGCGTATTGTGGTGCATTCCTTATCATGGTACACTACCTATTTTGCAGTATTGCTGATGTTGGTGCATTGCATATGGTGGTGCATTACTTATTGCTGCATTGCCGATGGTGGTACATTGCGTTTTGTGCTGTATTGTGATGCACTGCATATAGTGGTGGATTGAGTATTGTGCTTTATTGCCGATAGTGGTGCTTTGCGTGTTGTGATACACCGTATGTAGTGAATCACTACTTAATTTGCTGCATTGCTGATATATATGGTGGTGCATTGCATATAGTGGTGCATTACTTATTGTGCTGTATTGTCTATCGTGGTGTATCACGTATGTATTGCGGTGCATCGAGTATTCTGTTGTATTTATGATGACAGTGAATTGCTTATCGAAATCAGAATGGGAAACTGGCAATGAATAACTATTTCGCAGGCATTTGCAGTGCCTGAGGAATATTTTGCTTTATAATTAAAGAAGATGTGACGAGTAGTTAGCTCCATTGGAGGAGTTGGGGGGGGGGGTTGGACGCCGTAGGGGTCAGGGGGGCTTTGCCCCCTAGTGTATATATATATGCACACACACACATATATGAACTTAAATTAAAGATATGAGCAGTACGCTTAAACTGGAAAATGATCAATGGAATCAAAAAATTGAAAACGCCCACATGACTCTGGATGACATTGAATTAAGGTCGGAAGCTTCAAACATCGACATCCAAGGAATGCCGGAAGACAAGGGAGAGGTACTATCAAATATATTGTGAAAAATCGGGTTCCTGCTAGGTGTTTACCATTCTGAAGAGATCATAATCATGCATCGTGTAAACTCTATTAACAAGAATAAACCTCGTCCCATCATTCGTAAAATTTCGAGTTTACGATCCGTGATAAATGGTTACATGCTGTTAAAGCCCGAAATGGTATATCAACAGATGAAATAGCTCATCAATACCCTCCGCTGAAGCTGTTTGTGAACGAAAATCTCACAAGGAATCTAAAAAATATATTTTATGAAGTGCGACAATATTCAAAAAATCAAACGATTACAAATACGCTTGGATTAAGAACGGTAAAAATCTATATTAAGAAAAGGTGGCGGTGAAAAAATACTTCATATATTTTTTTGAAATCTCACAAAGATCTGGACAGAATAAAAAATCAAGTTCAGTGAATATATGATCCATTAAACGAGTGTCTAGTAAGTCCGGAGTCACCTTATATTGAATCTATTGACAATGTAAATGAATTTTTAACTAAAAATGGGATTAATATTATACATGTAAACAATAGAAGCGTTAACGAAAATTTCAATCAATTGATGATATATATGGCGAACTTGAAGTATTCAATTGATTTTGTTTTGTTGACTCAGATTTGGATAAAAGATGGTGAAACTGATTTATATCAAATTACAGATTATTACTTAATTTCTCAGACCCGAACTAGAAACAAATCTGGAGGACTAATAGCTTTCATTAAAAATAATTATATCGTACAAAATATATATATATATATATATATATATATATCAGTATAGACTGCTGAAGTAATATATTTTCATGATAACTATTTAGAGATCTTTGTATTTTATTGATATATTGAGCACATGACTATTCACCGATTGAATATATTAACGAATTAAAAGTAGTTCTTTGCAAAAAGTAATCAATAATGTATCCCAAAAAAATATTCATGATCCAAGGCTGCAATAAGGGCTATAGATTCAATACTCATAAACTTTACCTTTATAAAGCAATATTATTTATTCGGAAAAACCCTGCCTGGTTCAAACTAAAACAAACAGTGAGACAAACAAGACGAACAGGAATCCAATACGAAGTGATAAAACCAAATAAAACAATATATAGGCGTCATATATATAATGGAGAAACAATTTTTATACATGGCACCTAAAGAATATAATGATCTAAATCATGATATAAAATCGGGAAAATGTATCAAAAAATTTAAACGATTACTAATTAATGATATCAATAAAATCTCTTGAGTAATTAATAGAAAAAATGCAATCTGTCTTTCTTATTTTTTTTAGGCATCTTATATTTTTGACTGTATTTGTGTTAATGACATCAATTTCTCAATGTGCAAGCATAGAGAATACTAATTTTTATGTACTCAAGTCAAGATATGAGTGCTGTATTTTACCTGGTTGGTCTGTTGCCAAGTATTACGAATTAATGAAACCTGGACAGATCGTATGATTCCTTGGGTTAATATTGGAATGTAATATGTGAGTAGTATACGCAGCGCTCCACCGCCGGAAGTGACGTCACACTTCCGGTGGTGAGATATAGTACGAGGTGTCTTATCGCACTTCCGGTGTCTTATCTCTTTTCCGGTGTTAAGTGACACCTGTTGTTTATTAAGTGGCTTCCGGTGTCTTATCTCTACCCCGGTGTTTATTAAGTGGCTTCCGGTGTCTTATCTCTATCCCGGTGTTTATTAAGTGACCTCTGTTGTCTATTAGGTGACCTCCGTTGTTTATCTCTATTCCGGTGTTTACTAAGTGACATCTGTGCTGCTCATTAAACGACTTCCGGAGTCTTGTCTCTACAGAATGACGACATCCGGTTATTAAGTGACATCTGTTGTTCATTAAACAACTTCCGGTGTCTTATCTTTTTTCCCGGTGTTTATTAAGTGAAATCTGCTGCTCATTAAATGACTTCCGGAGTCTTATCTCTACAGAATGACGACATCCGGTTATTAAGTGACATCTGCTGTTCATTAAACGACTTCCGGTGTTTATTAAGATACTACCGCTGTCTTATTTCTTCAGACCCCTATGTACTTCCGGAGCTACCATCGTATAAGCGCGGTCTGTGAGAGACAGACACCATTAGCTTTTTCTTCACCGTCCTAGCTTGTTCGCTTTCTCTCATCGACTTCATCATTCTTTTGACTCGGGGCAAGATAGGAAATCGTAATGTAAGTACCTATATATTCATCAATTCTAAATGTGGAGATATTGTGTTTTAATGTAGCGTATTAAATTTATGTTTTTTTTCAAGAATGTTTTCGACGTGGAATCTGTGTTTAACAACAATCCATTGCTTGATGATATCGATTGGGAAGAGGTAACTTTATTTAATTCATATATCCAAAAGATTCACCTAGTATTGCTACCGTGTTTTAACATTGATGATTTCTTTACTGATGATAATACTGTATTTTTTTCTAGAATTCTAATCTGTTTGGATCGGATTTTACCATCGACGAAGCAGAACTGATATAAGAGTCTGTGAGAACATCAGCTGGTAGACGTAATGAAGTACCGTACACAAGTTCTGATGCACTTGCTCCGATGCCTGGTTTTATTGCTGTTCTGATACCTAATAGCACTATGGGTAGTGTCAGTAATCAGTCCAGTTTTGATTCTCGTGAGCTTTGATTGCCGATTTTAAATGACGGTGGAATCTCTCAATCAGTTCATTGGATCTTGGGTGAAAAGCTGTAGAGCGAATTCGATTTGTGCCAAGAAAATGATTGAGTTCCTTGAATAGATTTGACTCAAATTGCCTTCCGTGGTCCACAGTGATAGTAGAAGGACAACCAAATCTGCCAATCCACCCCGTAAATAGTGCTTTGCACACTCTTTCGGCGTTGATGTTGGGAATTGGGACAACTTCAGGCCATCGACTGTATGTGTCTATGATGGTGAGACAATATTGCATTCCTTGTGACATAGGAAGGGGTCCTATGATATCGATATGCAGGCGTGAGAAACGTGTATCTGGAGTTGCAAAGGTTCCTAGTTGTGCTCTTGTATGGCGTCCGATTTTGGACCTTAGGCATTGTGTACACTGTTGCACTAATAGCTTAACAGATTTCTGCATATGGGGCCATACATATCGGGCAGATATCAGTTTACTTGTGGCTGAAGCTCCTGGATGGGAAAGGTTATGAAAATGCCTAAAAATTGTTTCACGTTGAGATTCAGGTACGAATGGTCTAGCTATACCCGTTGACATGTCGCAATAAATATTTGTATCAGCTAGAGGAAATGGTATCATTTTTAATTTTAGAGAAGTGTTTCCTTTCAGGTAATTTTGGATTTCAGGATCAGTTGATTGAATTTTAGCAAATTCTCTGAAATCTAAATCTGGTGCTGATGAAACTGAATCTACCTCAATGCGACTTAATGCATCAGCTACAACATTGTCGGTTCCCTTTTTATATCTTATATCAGTTGAAAACTGAGATATAAAATCGAGTTGGCGAAATTGTCTTGGAGAGCATTTTTCTGGTTTTTGTTTGAAAGCAAAAATTAATGACTTTTGATCTGTAAAAATTGAAAAATTTCTGCCCTCTAACATGTAACGAAATTTTCTTATGGTAGTATAAATTGCAAATAATTCTTTATTATAGGTTGACCATTTCTTTTGGGTGTGATAATTTTTGAGAAAGAAATGCTATTGGTACTCATGCGTGATCAGTATATTGCATTAATGTGCCACCAACAGCGTTATCAGAGGCATCAACTGTGATACAAAGTTGTGCACCTGGCTTTGGATGCTGTAGCAAAGTGCCTTGAGCCAATGCTTGTTTGCATCAGTTTCAGCCTCAGGGTTCCACTGTAGTTTATCGGCTTGATTTTTTTAATTTTGATTTCTTTTTATTTTGTCGACCTTGAAGAAATTTAACTAATGGAGATAATATTTCCGCTGCTTTAGGCACGAATCTCCTATAGAAATTAAATAGGCCTAAAAATCTGCGTAATTGTGTTACAGTTTCTGGACGGGGAAAATCTTGTATTACTTTAACGCGATCTGAAAGTGGTGTAATTCCGTTCTCTGAAACGTCAAAGCCTAAGAAATTAATGTTAGAAACACCGAAGATGCATTCGACTTAAACCATAATGATCTAGCCTATCGAAAAGTTCGCGCAGGTGTTTGAGATGTTCTTCCTCTGATTCCGAAGCAATCAGAATATCGTCCAGAAATGCATTGGCAAAAGGCAAACCGCGAATAACTTCATCAATGAATCGTTGAAATGTTGCGGCTGCATTGCATAGCCCAAATTGCATTCTTGTACCTTCGTACAGGCCGAAAGGAGTAGTTATGGCAGTTTTATGAATATTATCTGAATGAATGGATATTTGATTATATGCTTTAATCAAGTCAACATGCGGAAATATTTTTTTTCCATGCAGTTCTGCAGTGAAATCCATAATATTAGGCACACCATACCTGTCTTTCACTGTTTGCGCATTTAGTGTACGATAATTACCGACTGGTCTCCAGTCTGTGCAATCTTTTTTTGGTACAAGATGTAGTGGGGAAGCGTAAGGACTTTTTGAAGGGCGCATATGGCCTAAATTAATCATTTGCTGGAATTCATCTTTTGCGGCACGTAAACGATCTGGTGCAAGTCGTCGTGGTTTTGCGAACACCGGCACATGATGCACAATGCTATGCTTTATTTCTACATTTGCACGTGGTGGTTTTGTTATCTCAGGAAATTCTTTAAGTAACTGGGAACAGCTTCGGTATAGGGGACAGGTTGGCGATTTTCGGCGACTTTTTTTTTTCAGTGCCAAATATGTCCGACGACCCCATCAGAAGTCGCCAAGGCCGTTAAACACATTACGAGCGCCGAAAAAAAAAATCGCCAGCATAGAAAACAATATGAAAAATATCATGAAACACAAGAGAATTGGAAACATAAATAAGAGCTGAATTGAGTGAGCATAAAAATGCTAAAACCAACAAGCATAATTATAATAAAAAAATAATTATAAATGAAAACCCGGACTCTTTTCGGGAATCCGGGTTCTTATAAATAAACAACGGTCCTGCATGTTGTATAAATAAATATATTCTATGTATTATAAATTAAAACCCGGACTCTCTTTTCGGGAATCCGGGTTCTTTTAAATAAAATAATAACGATGCAGGGGCATCCTGCATGTAGAAAAGAATAAATATTGTAAATTTTAAAAGTACAACCTGAGGGAAAAGATATCCAAAAAAATTCCGGCAATTAATTAATCCGACACACACACTACATCATATATACGGAAGGAAGAGAAAATATGAAGAACTATCCCAACGGTTTTTCAAAACGCCGCGGCTATAAGGTGACGTCATTTAAAAGAAAAAAAAGAGAAAGAATAGAATGGAAAAAAAGAGAAAACCAGTTTGAAAATGGCAGTAAAACCCGTTTGAAAGACGCGCTAGGACCACGGAAAAACAACCAGCAGCGCCACTGCCTCGCAGAATTCTTCGAATATTCTGGAACAACGACAACCCAGCAGAACAACAATCAACCAGAGCGCGCCAACGATGGCAACTTATCGCCGGGAAAAAGTCGCCAACTTGGCGTGTCCCCTATATCGAAGCTGTTCCAGTAACTGATGATATTGAGTGTCGAGGTGGCAACACTAGCCTTCATGAGAGAGAGAAGAACGCTCATTTTATTCTCTCCAACGCCATTTTTGAATTATTTTTTTTTAAATAGCTTTTAAACGGAAGATATATTTTTTATACAATCTTTTAAACACTTATAATATTGAATTTGAATCCTGGCCCTCAATGTTGATCCGTCTCTACCGATCATAAGCTGATGACCAGAATGGCGAAAAATAACAAAAATTCTGAAGAAATGAAGATCGAATATTTCGCTCTCAACGTCAACTTGACAGAACACCTCCTGACCTTGCTGATCGGTCTTCGAACAATCTTTCAAAACATCCCAGACATAATTCATCACCTGATGCTACTCTTGCTGTCTCTGATGATGCGAATCAGAGTGACAGAGATCTACTTATAGAGCTGAGAACTTTTGCACTGCGGAATACTGGAGAGCTTGCCGATTTGTCGCGACGATTTGAATCGGTTGAAAACTCGCTGTCAAGAATTCTGGTGAACTTGAAAGTGGCTAAACGAGAGAGAGATGACCTCCGTACTGAAAATGTCAAAATGGCTGCAGAAATACAAGAACTTCGTCATCGATTGGATCACGATCAAAATATAATCGAGTTAAAATCAAAAATCGACGACCTTGAAAACCGTTCTCGCCGTGATAATCTGGTGTTTTTCGGGGTTCCCTGTGATCAATCCGCTGAAACCTGGGATGTGTGTAAAGTCAAAATCAAGAACTTGTGCGAAAAAGTGAGAGTGTCCCGTGTGCACATCGACAGGGCACACAGGATAGGAAAATCTACAAGTGAAAAACTGGCTCCGATCATCGCTCGCATACCCTCCACTGATGATCGCAATACAATCCTGCAAAAATGGAAGGATTTGAAATCCCTTGGTATATCGGTCTCCCAGGATTATTCACCGGCCGTGAGAAAGAGAAGGAGTCTGCTGAACGTTGAAAGAAAAAAGGCGGTCACACAGGGTAAGAGTGCAAAAATGTTCATGGACAAACTAATAATAGATAACGAGACTTTTATCTGTAATCCGGAATGTTCAGGCATAGTTAAAGCACAGAATTCAAATTTATAAATTATGGCCGGCCTGTTTGCAATATAGACCCTTGTAATTATAATGATGAATCAAATTCTAATCAGAACTTTATAACTTTGGAAAAAATTGAGTGTCCCAAAAGTGTATCAAAAAACAAGATCCCCAGAAATATTTTGCACTTTAATATTGCTGGACTGTATAACAAATATGAATATCCCGATATCTGGAATGATTTCACGGATTGCGATTCTTTTTTCACTTGTGGAAACCTGGCATACTGTGGAATTTAAATTGCCATTTATAATAAATTCATAAAAAATTAGAAGTAAAAATAATCAGACATCTGAAGGAATATATTTTTATATTTGCAAATTCTCCATATCAAACTTTTGAAACATTTATTAAAAGCCTAAGTATGAACCGGGTTGGAAATATGTCCCTAAGAGCTGCATTGTGTGTGTGTTTTGCTTTCATTATTGTCTTTTTGTTATTTATTTTTGTATCGTATATGAATGTGGCTGTCTATCTGTTGTTTTTGCAATGAAAAAAAAACCATCTAGTCCAGCGGTTCTCAACCGGTGCTCCGTGTGAACTCCCAAGGGCTCCGCTGCGCTCGAGGAAAATAGAAAAAAAACCAATAAATTTGAAAAAAAATAATTAATATTTTTGAATAAAAATAAATCAGTAACTTTGATGAATAAATAAAAAATAGGCCTACGGGGCTTCGCCATAGAAATTATATACTGGAAAGGGCTCCGTGGGTCAAAAAAGAACCGCTGATCTAGGCAAAACGGTGTATGCGGGTAATATCGAAGAGTGCACTAAGACAATTTTCACACCTACCGTTCTTTTCAAGCAGTTTTTAATTTACATACACACACAAAGCCACAACTAGGGACAGCGGGTCCACTGTATCGAGTGCTGAACTAAAGGGGGCGCCGAATTGCCCCTTTAACACCACTCCTTCTAACCTTTCCTTACACGGGGACGCCAAAACCTTGCTAGCTCCAGTTAAAAAAAGTATCCAGCTGCGGCCCTGTCCTTAAACCTTGCAACATACATACTGATGTACAGGGCCACAACGACATGCGTGGTCAGCCGGGGCAAGCACGCATTTTGGCGTCCCCTTTTAATATTGAAGGAGAGATGAAATGTTAACATTTGCGCTCCTGTCTGGCTCGGAGTTCGGGGCATCAGTCAGTGTCGTCTTAACGCATGGGCCCACCCGAGCACGGCCCGGGTGCCTCAAGAGAAGAGGGGCCTCCCAAAAATGAGATCCGATTGAAATTTTAAAGGATTTACCATGTAGGGCCTCCTAAAAACCACTTGGCCTGGGGGGCCCATAATACTCTTAAGACGACCCTTCATAATGTTGTATCATAATGTTTTTTAAAATTTGATTTTTTAGTTTTTAAAACATGAAATTTTCAGAAATTTCATTCCGATTTCCTATCTGAATTTTTTTTTTCCTGACCATCAAAAGAAATACATATTTTTTTAAATAGGTGAAAATAATTTTTTCCTTGATTTTTTTTTTTTTTTTTCGTCATATGGGGTTTCCCAAAATTACAATTATTATGCTTAATTTCCATTAAATAGAAATTCAATTAATTGGAAATCTACTTTAATTACAAAGAAAAACGTGCTAAATTCATGGCCAATTTTTTTAAACTTCAAAAATATGTTATTTAAATAGTTTTTAATATATGTTATTTAAATAGTTTTTAATATATGTTATTTAAATAGTTTTTAATATATGTTATTTAAATAGTTTTTAATATATGTTATTTAAATTAATTATGATGATTCCAGTCATGATATATAAAAAAATTTGTGCGATTTGGTCACGAATCGTAAAAGCATAAAAAATGGGTCAACTTGTAGGTTGTCTTTCTTCAACTTTGAATTAATTTCAAACGGCAAATATTGTTACAGAAAATTAAAATTTCATTACATGAATATTTTTATTAGTATATACAGTAAAACCCCTCCTTTTTGTGAACACGGACAGGACAAAAAAATTAAATCCATGTAAAATGGGTGACCGTTAAAAAGAGGTTTGAAATTCATACTTTTATATATTATACAACTAAATTATTATTTGTCCGTAAAAGAGGGAGTATCCGTTAAGAGGGGGTTTTACTGCAATGCAGCTTATGAGCACGAATTTGCATGCTAACTGGAGCCAACTTCAGCTTGGCGAAAATAATTTAGCCAATCCCGAGATGTCACGTGACATTAAAAAATAAAAAACCCCGGTTGCTAACAGCAGTGTGTGTTTCACGCGAAATTCCACGGTTGCTGATAAGATCACCCGCGCCAGCCGAACCGTAGTGTGCCGGCAGCCTCTCGGTTGAAAAAACCGCGCTCAGCGGTTGCAGTTGTATCTGTGCGTTGACAGAATAAAACTATAGATGATGCCAACCTCAACCGAAAGACCAGACGCGCCTCCACGTCCCAACCTCAACCGCGTGCAACCGCGCCGTAGTCAGGTCCCAGCCAAAAGGGCAAGAAGAGTTGGTTTTTTTTTCTTTCATTATTAGTAGTTGCAGGACCTGCTTAGAAATAGTAGTTGCTCTTTCAAAAAAAGTAGAGTGTCGGTAATATCAGTGTAAAAAACATGTTTATTGTTGCGCTGGAAAAACAAGAATCAAATCAAAAGTTTCCTACAACAGTATATTCCTTCAGCTTTTCCCTCTAATAAACAACATGAGAACCTTTACTGGATTCCGATCATTTGACATTTGTAAGAGAAGACAGTGAAATGCTCATTATTCTTAATACTCACTTGTATTTAATAATTTTAGAATAGTTTCTCACACTCACAACACAAATGGTACAAATACATATGCCACAACAGACAAATTGCCCAACAAGGTGAATGGCTGAAAACGATTGTTATTAGCCATAAATATATACGTGGTTGTTAATCACAAATTATCAGAGTGGATCAATTATTTATGACATCCCAGAATTATAGATTCCTCCAATATGCAGGGCCGTCTTAAGAGCATCATGGCCCCAATGATTTTTCTGAGGCTCTACCAGTCAAATTCTCGAAAATCTCAACCAGATCTCATTTTTGTGAGGCCCTTTTTTTTTTCTTGAGGTCCCCTGGCCATGCCCGAGTGGGCCCATGTTAAGATGGTGCTGGCTATATCCGGCATGTTCTGTGCATAACAAATTTCAATTAAAGCACGGATGATGAAATAAACTGGTTTCGATTTTGTAAGAAATAAGAATTGCGATTTTGTAAGAATTGTGAGTGAGATGTTCATATGTAATCAGGAAAAAAAATCTGGTGTCTCAAACGGCATTCAAATTCACAGAAATAACAGATATTCATAACAATAAAACACAAACAAAAAAAAAACAAAAAAAAAACAGAAACCATGTTTCGATAATGGTAGTAAGCGATGGACAATCGTTTCCGTTTCCTTAAAACCCAGGAGGTTCTCAAACATTTTCCACCCCTTTCCCTTACGAAGAGCAGTTATAAGCAAAACATTTCTTCGAAATACCTTTGTCAGGACCACTGCGCCGCTGCTCCCCTGACAAAGGTTGGCACGCACAGTTTGAGAACCCCTGCTAATCCATCAACGTGTTGACAAATCACTACAAATCTGTTGAAATTCTAAGAACATGTTCAGTATTGAGTAGAAAATGAGTGTCGACCAGCAATTCTCAATCTTTTCTGACTCGCAAGAGCCCTTTTTCGTATATAATTTCTAGGACGAAGCCCTTACGCTTCGTTTTTTTTGTTTTTTTTTTTCATTTGGTTATAAAACTAATTGATTCGCTTTACGTTAATCGAGTGGACGCGGAGCTCCTGGGAAGTGCACATGGAGCACTGGTTGACAACCGCTGGTATAGACAGTACACAGCTATATAGATAAAGTTTTCTTTCTACAAGACTTCGATGTGTTTGTAGGGAGATATTATATTTCAGTCTCAAGACCGCATAATGATTTTATAGCGGTTTATCAGTTTCCGCGAGAAAAAAAGTTGCCGCCCTGTACATTTTGCAGCCCAGGGCAAAGGCGTGAGCATGAAAAAAACATTGAGAGGGCTGAAAGTTGCCAGTCGTCTCGTGACGAGCCCGTATGTAGGAGGATGCAGTGCCCCGTGTTATTTATTCATTAATTGGGGAAGGGGGTTCTCAGCTCCTAACAAAATTTAGGGGGGGGGGGTGTCTGAAATAGCCCCCCCCCCGGTTCTGGTGCCTATGTCCCATTGCAGTACGTTTATTATTAGAAGCTATTGAGGGAAAATTGAAAGGATGTAATTTGCGCACCTTCTGATACTACCGGGAGTAGTATCAGAAGAAAAGTTTGCAAATTTTGGAGTAGAAAAATTAAGTGCTCAAGGTTTTGCAATTTATTAAGTTACACTAAGCCTCTATCGTGAATATACTGAAACGATCGTTTCGCCCAAAATGCAACAATTTCCTGCTTTTCAGCTGATTTTTTTTTATAGCGAGTTACAATATACACCAGTTTTTTTATATCTTACCGTCTTTCTAGCTAAGATTAAATGCAAAATTTGATCGCAAAATATATTTTACACTAAATTATTTAAGAAGTGCTAATTAATAAGTGTTGCTTTGATGTCAGCACAAATAAATTTAATTGCCCGCTGTGAATGAAAACTTCGTATTTTGAAAGCTTCGTATCACACAAACTATGTGAAATTAGTCTATAAAATTGAATATTAAGACGTTTCGATTAATTTGCGATCAATTGCATTTTCTAATGAGGCAGAGGCGCCGAAATAAGAAAACATTGCAGGGCTTAAAGTTTCCATTTGTCTCGTATATACGGGCTCAAGCCCTTAGAAGAGAGGGAGTGGTGCGTTGCAATGTATATTAATCAATTATTGGGGGGCTCAGCCCCCTTGTAAAATTTATTGGGGTGCTCAAACAGCCTCAGTACTCAAGTTCCGGCGCCTATGCAATGAGAAAGTTTACTGCAATTCCTGATGAAACGCTTCGTTTATGTTTTGACTTCTGCACTTATTAATATTGTACCAAAAAGGAAAAAAAAATTTACATCCGTCCGTCAGATAAATAATGGATTCAATCCATTAAAATAATTTTAATTAAAAGGGTTTAAATTAATTAGTCAACTAAAATAGCTTAAATTATTTAATAGATTAATTAAAAATTCTTTATGGTTTAATTAATCGAGTGTTAAGCGGTTTTAAATAATTCGCTCATAATTAAAAGGTAGTTGGTTGTTTTTCAATTATTTATCTTATGAACGAGTAAACTATTCCACACCGGGCCGTATACTGATAGAAATTTGATTCACCGTTCTGTGGTTCCGAAAAGGTTGAGAACCACTGGGTTAGGTTAATCACAATGGGAATTGAAAGAAGAGAGAGCGCCAAAAGTGGAAAAAAAAATCCGAAATGCTCCCTCCAAACCAAATGGGTGTGATGATGATGATGATGATCCCCCCTCAGAAGTTTTTTTTTTTCCAAGAGAGAGAGGAGAAAAAAAAAGGGTGAGGAAACTGACAAATCCCCAAATAGCGTCTGATTTTACCTCGCGATGAAAACAAACCGGCTTGAAAGAGTCGCGTACCTCTTGGGGCTGCCTCTTTCTCCTCCTCGTCTCGCTGCCCGAGTATGTGAGGCGCAGAATAAAACAGTACATTTGTTTTCGCCACGCTCTCGTACCTCTCCGCTCACATCTCCAGTATGTGTTCGGTCTTTCTCTTCTTTGTCTTGCTACTCGAGTATGTAAGGCATAGTCTCCCAAACTTTTTGTTCCATCGCCCCCTTCATCAGAAATTTTTTCCTCTAATCGCCCCCCAACTCAAGTAAACACATAGGATCCTATGTTAAATCAGTAGGTTCTATCGCCCCCTTGGACCATTCCATCGCCCACTAGGGGGTGATATTGCCCGCTTTGGGAAACGCTGATGTAAGGTGTAAAACAAAACAAAACATTACAATTATTTTCGTCTCTATTATGCTGCACCCCGTGGTACGGGAGTGGTGTTCAGGAAGAAATGTTTTCAACAGCGCATGTTTTTGCTCGATGGTCATTACATTTCTAGTTGTATCATCTCCTTCGGTTTGTTTCATTTAAACCATATCAAAAGGAGTTCTTTCAATATGTGGAAAAAACAGGAAATTTGTGATTATCAAACCAATACGGACTAAAAAAGGAAAAAGTAATGCCGCCATTGTTCCCCTTTGCTTATTTTGTTTTTATACTTATAAAATGCGAGTCAAAATCCAGAGTGCTAATATTCCTAAAACTTAATCAACTTTTATGTTTTCTTTTGAATTCCATTACAACTTTCTTTGTAGATTGCTCTGTGGCCTCCGGTCAAGATTGTGAATCTTGCAAATTTGTCGGTCCGTATGTGAGTACATCATACACATTTTCGAAGAATAATTATAAGCCCTAAAATTCATCGTAAAAATTTGTGCTCTTTTCAAATGATGTGCATGGCGGTGAATTGCTGGTCAATGAATTTTCCATAGGTTTACGGAAAATTCACCGACGAAAAGTTTACCACTAGGAAAATTCACCGACCAACAAGTAGTCACCGACAACAGTTCGTCATGAAGATACCAAGTCCGTGAGTGAGTGGGTGAGTGGGTAATGAGTGAGAAAGTGGGTAATGAGTGAGAAAGTGGGTAATGAGTGAGAAAGTGGGTAAGTGAGCGAGCAAGTGACTTGGTGAGTGAGTGAGCGAGTGAACGGGCGAGTTTGAGGGAGAATCAGTGGGACAGCGAGCTACTGAGTCAGTGAACGGGTGAGTGAGTAAACGAACGAGCTACGAGTCCGTGTGCGGGAGAGTGAGGGAGTGTGGTTCCCAACTTCGAGTCGCAAATGCGAGCCGATCTCCCCATTAAAAAGGCTCGCCACATAGAGCAACAGGCCTAAAACAATTAATTATTCAATCATTACACTTCACTCATAGTTAGAAAAAACTGGTGGAAGATGGCAGCACTACACATAACAAGCATTACACAGAAACAAACTTCACATCAGGTTTCACTACACGTACACGCACATTCCCGCATATACCAATTCGTTAGAGGTTCCGCAAAGGAGTATGGACGAGCTGCATGTCTGGGTTTAGTAGTAGTAGTGAGGGAGTGGGCAAGTGAGCAAATTAACGAGCGAGTAGGTGTGTGAATGAGTGGGCGAGTAAGCTACTGGGTCCGTGAGCGGGTAAATGAGTGAGTTGGTAAGTTTGAGAATGGTTGGGCGAGTGACAAGAGAGTGAATGGTCGAGTTTGAGGGCGAGCTACTGATTCCGCGAGAGAGTAAGTGAGCGAGCGAGTGGGTGAGTGAGGAAAATAGTGAGTCAGGAGCGAGCGAGTGAAATAGTGAGGGAATGCGTGAGCGAGAGAATTGTAAATATGTAAGTAGTGAAAATTATGTCGAAAATTATTAATTAAATACTGTATGTTTTGAATGTGAAAGTTACCAATTAAACACATAATGAAAAGTTTGTCGAAAATTACATCTCCTCTAACATTTCCCAAAAAGGGGTGCAATTTTTTGATTTCGGTTTTTAAAGCTCTAGTTTCATGAGCCATTTTTCGAAAATGTTTTTTGTCACCCAACAGGTTTTATGAGCAAGAATAGGATGTTTAAAACGAGATAACTTTACACGGTTTTTGAACTCAAGCATGAATTTAAACAATAATGAAATGAAGTTTCTTTCTTGTCGGAATGAATCATCATGGGGACTCCGGATCGAGACACCGAATTTCGTACCAAAACTTCAGCCAGCGTTATGCCGAACACATACTGGGGAGTGGAACAAAGCGAGTGATTTCAAAAGAGAAAATACATCGATGCTCAT
The DNA here is from genome assembly GCF_987345545.1 of Pholcus phalangioides. NCBI lineage: Eukaryota > Metazoa > Arthropoda > Arachnida > Araneae > Pholcidae > Pholcus > Pholcus phalangioides. Next base: position 24,397,570 of record NW_028301596.1, on the reverse strand, counting down.
CTCGATGTCCCCTCACATACCAATACCTTCTAGAGCAGAAGGCCTGACCCCGAGATTCGTGACGTCATCGAATTCCGTCCTAGAATCGTCTTCCCTGTAAGATCGTTTTCCAGCAGCACCACACACTGTAGCGCCGTTATATATATTTTTTTTTTGACCCACCCCGCTGTAATAGATATTTTTTTCTTATAAAAAAAAGGTTGAATTACCTAAGAATTTAGCACTCGAATGGACGAGTTTATACTTATAATTCAACATTATTTTCAAGTATCAATTAGAGCCAGAGTTTTTACGAAAACTTGACAATATTTGAATTACCATTTGACATCAAAATTTCCCCAAGAGAATTTTTCGGAATTTCATTTCTGTTGATTTTAACCAAAAAAATATCCATTGAATACCAAAATTCAAGTATATGTAAAATATCCTTTATTTTTCATTAAGATAGACATATGCAATATTCACTATATATTTTGTCATTTAAAAAATATATACAGTATATACAAACTTTTCACGTAATGTGTATTTTATTGAAAGGAAGAAAAAAGAACGAATGAACAAATATGCTTTGCTCCTTCCAGAAAATTTCAATGAAAACTATGGATTAGATATAGATTGTATGATTCTCATTCGTACACAAATTCATAACATTCAAGTAGTAAAAATCCATTTCAAAAATAGTTTTTTTCTTCAATATATGTCACCAGTTTCTTCTTTGCATAAAATTGTTTTATTATTTATAACTTCTCTTAAACATTCATTTTTATTCGAAGATTCTTTAGAAATAAGCCAGAAAAAAAACAAACCAAGAATACGTAGATTAATTTTGAGGTTTGTTATGAAGCAAAGTGTGATCTATGTTCAAGATTATAAATATCATCAGGTTCATATTTTATTTAGGCTGGGGAGAAAAAATTCTATCCAATGTTTTTCACTACACACATGGAATTACACAAGAAATAAAACTTGCTAGAATTGAAAAACAATCTTTAATTGAACATTTGCATTAAACATGAATTCAACATCATTTTTCAGTTTCTCAGTCACAACGTCATTATATAGAACATAACTAACAACTACAGGAGTTGACACGACAAACCCCTTTAACCAAATTTCGTATGATTATGAAACTTCCATCTTCACACATAACACATAACCATCACACATAAACACATTTCTTTTTCAGTACTTAAATGCTCAGAGTGGAAAGAGTATCTAAGTTTTTTCATGAAAGCATGTGAGCAATATATATATATTCAGAACTTGATGGCAATTTTCTGTGAACGACTAAAATCATAACCACCATCATTTATGTATAACTTTTTTTAAAAAAAAAAAGGGAGGTGTAAAATGTACCAGTAATGAGACACTTATTTCAAAGATTTAAAAATAAAAAATGAATTTAAAGGTGAATTTGAAATTTTGAGCTGATAATGATGGATAAATGTTTGACTGATATTGAAAAGTAATTGAGTAAATATTATTTCAAGTTTCGGAGCTAATTAATTAAATGTTAAGTGGCCCATTACTTATACATTTACCGAACTTGATCAAAACAATCAAGTTTCCTCTTTGCACATTTTTCATTCCTAATTTTCCCTTTTTTCTTTGTCACCAAATCATTTTTATTCATACACAGATTTTTGAGTAAAATATTAGATGAAATCCATAAAAAATTTTTGAGCAATATCAGCTTCCCTGTGACAACTACAACATTCATATACATTTCCTAAAATTTCAAACTCTTCCAAGGTGGTAAAAGCTGTGTTTACAAGAACTTCTCTATGCTTACTCTGATTATTATATATCATTTATTACTATATATGATATGATTATTACTATGATTATCTGATTACTGTGATTACTTTGATAAATTCAGCAGTATCAGTAAAATGAGGGATATTTCTGTCTGGGCCCAATATATTTAAAGCCTCGCAAACAAACTAATTGAAGACTGAGTACAAGTTTGATGTTTGTCTCTCTAAATTAAAAGGTCTGAGATTTTCATGTTAGCCCTCTTGCATATGAGACAACATTTGCAGAGTCTGTCATACAGTTGTTTCACTGATGCAAAAGATGCTGTACAAAAATTGTCAACTGAAACATCAAAGTTCAGGTAAAAATAGCACTTGCCATCATTTCTTTGATTCAACCAGTTATTTCTGATATTTTTTAACAAATACACACTATAACAAAAAATAGTGGTCTCGATGGACACCGAGGCTGGGGATACATATATAAATTCTTATGTGGCTTTGTGAACAAGCTCATTGCTTTTCTATTGATAGCATTGTTATCAGTGACAACACCAATAACTGTGAAACCAATATTTTCTAAACCTAAAATAACTTAAGATAACATTACGTAACAATACGTGATTTATCTTGAACACAGGTAAAATATGCACAACTTCTTTAAAAGGGGACATTAGGCTGGAAACTATAAACACAAAAGCACTCTTCGCAGCTTCTTCTGTGTTGAAGGCCATGCCAACAACAGAACCTCCCTTATAATCAAAATAAGGTTTTATGTAAATTTCGTAAACAAGAAAAATAACTTTATCTGCATCAGAAATATATTTTGCTCTGACTTTTATGTACATCAAGAAATTTTGACTCACCTCCTCGGTTGGTGAAACTGGTAGTCGCTGACTAATTTTCCTCAAAGTTGATGGATGAGGCAGTATTATTTTATTGCTAGATCTTATAAATTTGTACACTTGTGGCGAAATTGAATGTAACAGAGTAGCAAATATATGATGTCATTAGAGTATTTAAAGTTGTTTTTTGCACAACGACTAATCTTAATTTGTTCCTCTATAAAATTTATCAGTAATTCATTTTCACCAGTCTTCAAAGAAGACAGAGCATCATTGAAGAAATCTATTTTAGAGGAATTTTTTCCTCACACATAGGATTCATACTTTTAAGTGTGTCTAATATATCAATTAAGTCATTGAAATTTGTGAACTTATATGGGAGGGTAAATTTTGTAATTCTTTTCAATGCAATACTTTTTAGATAAACAGAAACATTAAGATTACTTACAACCACTGAATGCGAAATCTGTGGGTATGGTTGTATATCCAAATGATAAACACAAAATTTTTCACTGATTCGACACTTCATAAAAATTGTCAAGACCAAATGTTTCAACACATCACTGTAGATCTTCCATACTGCTGATTTGTCTCTGCTGAGAAAATGTTGCTGCATCAGTCACACTTTCCTCAAGGGCCGTTTTTAAGCGTTCATTCTTTCAGTGTTTTTTGTAGTTTGGAGATAACCTTCGTTTAATAGGAAGTGTCATAGAAGTTGATGGATATCCTTCGAAGAGTCACGGCACAGCGTTCTTTCTTCTCTTAATTATCAACGGAGCTGTTAAAGTATTACCACTGTTTCTGTCAAAAGCTGAAGATTCTGTTAACAAATCCATGGCCAGAAAATGCAGTTCACATACCTAGACATAAAATAAGCATAATCAGACTGATGGCTATTGGTAATAACATGAAATTAATTTAGTCTCTGACCATTACTTGTTCTCCATAAGAGATGGGACAAATAATCTGCTGCTAAATTATATATAATATACTATTATTATAACTAGTTAAATACTAGTTCATAAATTATATGGTGCATTACTAGTTAGGAGTAAATAATGATTTACATTTCCTTGATTGGATATGAAATTGTAATTAATTAAAAACAAAAATCATTTGGTAATATTAATGTACTATGATGTATCATTGTCAAATTTTGTCAGTATCATGGCAATATCTCCCAATTACCAGTTTTACAATATCTATTGAAATAAAAAAATTCCATACTTAAAATTCAATATTTAAAATTACCAATAATTTCATTTCTTAATTAAAAACACTAATTTCATTTACAATTGTGATGAATTTTAAGGAAATTAATATTCGGCCACGAAATATTTGCTATCTGGCCAAAACATTATCTGAATATTTGGTACTCGGTTATTCCGCCGAATCACTATTTGTCCCATCTCTTCTTAATATCGGAGTTGATTTTTTTGCATTCCGTTGTTTTTTTCTTTAATTTTTCTTAAAGAATAAAACAATATAATGTTTACGAAATGAGCACTTACACTACTGCGATCATTCGGTACGAAGTCCTTTCTTTGGATGGAATTCAACCACTTCTTCTTCAGATCTTCACATTTCGGAAAATAAAATACAGATACTTTTGGGTCAGACATATTTCTATAAAAAAATATCTAATCGACGACCACGTGCCTTCGTTAATGGCGATTTCTTGGGAGAAGCAGAGCGTGGATCGGGGGAGAATGCCGAGAAGAAGAAATTCTCTTTCTCGTTTAAGCCGGAGTGTGGTGACGTCACAGCATCGAAAATATCTCGGGCGAAGGCCTTCTCTCTAGAAGGTATTGCACATACTGACGAGGCGCAGAGAGCGAAAATGACCGCAGGCGTTCAGAAGGGTAAAGAAGAAAAGCCTTTGAGCGGGAAAAGTGACATCTCGCCAACTAGTAACCCTACGAGCCTGTTCATGCCAAATCAATCAGTTTGTCAATATTGGAGGATTCCAATAAACCAGCGGTTCTCAACCAGTGCTCCGTAGAGCCCTTAGGGCCCCGTGTGAACTCCCAGGGGCTCCGTGGCCACTCGAGGAAAATAAAAAAATAAAAAAAAACCAGTAAATTTGAAAAAAATAATTATTAATATTTTTGAATAATAAAAATGGGTCAGAAACTGTGATGAATAAATAAAAAATAGGCGTCCGGGGCGCCGCCATAGAAATTACATACCGGAAAGGGCTCCGTGGGTCAAAAAAGGTTGAGAAGCGCAGCAATAAACCCATTAATCCTCAAAAGACTACAAGTCCTGATATATGTTTTTAATGACTTCTTGTATCAAACCGTTGTTTCGAATATTATTGCATAATGTTATTATATTATTATAATATTGCATAAAGATTTAAATAATTATACTTCAATCAAGATAGAGAGACAACAGAATTAGTTAGACACTGAATAAAAATACATGCCTATAATCCGCAGAAGCTAATTTCGATAATTTCTAAAGAAAATATGAGATGAAGCGAGAAGTTATCCATACACCTCGATGACGCAACCGTAATTTTTTTATGGCCAGCGTATCATTATGAAAATGATTGTTATTAGCGATAAATGTATACGTGGTCGTAAATCACAAATTATCAGAGTGGATCTATTATTTATGACATCCCAGAATTATAGATTCCTCCTATATGCAGGGCCGTCTTAAGAGCATCATGGGCCACCGGGCCAAATGATTTTTCTGAGGCCCTACCTACCAGGCAAATTCTCTAAAATCTCAACCACATCTCTCTTTTGTGAAGCCTTTTTTATCTTGAGGTCTCCCGGGCCTCACAAAAATGAGATCTGGTCGAAATTTTAAAGAATTTGCCTGGTACGGCCTCAGAAAAATCACTTGGCCCAGGGCCCCATGATGCTCTTAAGACGGCCCTGCTCCCGGGCCGTGCCCTGGTGTGCCCATGCCTTAAGACGGCACTGCTTTTATCCGGCATGTTCTATACATAACCAATTTCAATGAACGCACGGATGCTGCAATAAACTGGTTTCGAGTGTGTAAGAAATACAGAGATATGTATTGTGTGTGAGATGTTCATTATTTGTATCAGAAAAAAGCTCGTGTCTCTTTCATAACACACGGTATTCCAATTCAAATCCACGGAAATAACAGATATTCAGTACAATAAAATAAAAGAGAAAAAAACAGAAACCGTGTTTCGACGATGTTAGTAAGCGATCAGCAATCATCACGGTGTTTATCCGTTTTCCTAAAAAACGGGTTCTCAATCTCAAACATTTTCCACCCGCACCGCCCATTTCTCTTATGTAGAGCCATTGGCGTACCCAAAGGGGGGATTTGGGGTTCTAACACTCCCCCCCCTTAAGCCAAGATTATAGTGTTATTTTGCCGGAAAAAACGTAAACCCCCCCCCCAGAAGGAAAAACAAATCTGAACCCCCACCCCCCCGAGAAAATTCTGCGTACGTCTATGTGAAGAGCAGTTGTAAGAAAAGAATTTCTTTGAAAAACCTTTGTCAAGACCACTGCGAAGCTGTACCCCTGACAAAAGTTGGCGCGCACAGTTTGAGAACCCAGCTAATCCATGAACGTGTTGACAAATCCTGGGCCGTCATTCGATGGAGGGGGGGGGGGGCTTTTGAAAATACACTAAAAATGGTATATATATATATACTAGGATACTAGGAGGCTCTGCCCCCCCCCCTGTCACCTTTGGCGACCAACCCCACCCACCTTTTCTCATCACAACATATCTTGTTTATTTCGTCCCACTTCATCAGCGTACTATGGAAAGGGACATGTGAAAGCACCAGCTTATTGAAGAAGCGGATTTTATAATAAGAAAACAACAAAAAACAAATGTGATTCATCAAGTACCCCAGAAAACTTGCCCATGGGGGTCCCCAGACTCCAATTCGCTGAATTTTAGTGGGGCCCAGGCTGGATTTATCTCGGGCTACCGATGTGTTGCAAATTTTACATTGTTAAACAACGAAAATCAATGAGATTCAAGGGACACCCAAAATGAAACCTGTCAACATTTCCATGGGGCCCCGACCTGAAGACTTGTCGGGCATCTCCCCGGTGAGGGGCCACGAAAATTTTAAATTTTTATTAATTTTACAACGAATGAAATCCAGGGCCCCCATCCAGCAGCGGGGACCCAATACTCAGATTTTTAGTGGGGGACGCAGACTGAATTCTGGATTTATCTCGGGCTTCCGCTGATTCCGCAAATTGTACAATGTTAAACAACAGAAAAGAGTGAGATTCATCCAGGGCCCCCAAAGGAGAACCTGTAAACATTGGGCCCCCTACTTGGAAGCTTGTCGGTCATCCCCGCTGCGATCGCCATGAAAATTTCCATTTGTATTCCTTTTACAAACGAATAAAATCCAGGGTCCCCAACCAATTATCTGGGACACCAATTCGCACACTTTTAGTGGGGGGCCCTCAGATTGGCTTTATCTTGGGTTTTCGCCGTTGCTAATTCTAAAATGTTAAATAACAGAAAAGAATGACATTCATCCAGGGCCCCCAAAATGAAACGGTCCCGACTCAGAGCTTGTCATACATCCCCCCTGTGAGTGCCACGGCAAATGTTTATTTGTATTCATTTTACCAACCAATAAATTCCAGGCCCCCCTCCCCTCAATTACCCGTGACCGAATTCGAAAATTTTATGGGATCATCAGACTGGATATGGGGTCCCACACAAAAATCGTAACTGATTTCCGTCACTCACTTCCGTAACATAAAATCGTCACTAATTTCGATTGCTTAGAAACAGGCCCCTTTCGAGTTTGTGATTTTATATTATAGAGTAGATATACATACATTGAGTTCATGTTCTTTGCCAGCCGCCCTCCCCTGGAAAACGTTGAAATGACGTTCCTGGAAAAATCTCTACAAATTTTCGTTGAAATTCTAAGAACATGTTCAGTATTGAGTAGAAAATTAGTGTCGACCAGCAATTCTCAACCTTTTTCTGAGTCACGGAGCCCTTTTTAGTATATAATTTCTACGACGGAGCCGCGTACGCTACGTTTTTTTTTTCTTTCATTTGGTCATAAAATTTACTGATTCACTTTACTTTAATTGAGTGAACGTGGAGCCCCCTCAACTAGTGCAGTGGAGCACTGGTTGAGAACCGCTGGTATAGACGGTATATAGATAAAGTTTTCTTTCTAAAAGATTTTTGATGTGTTTGTGGGGAGGACAGGGTTTTTCCGCCCCAGCGACTGCATAATGATTTATAGTGGTATATAACTTATGATTTTATAGTGGTTTTCCAGTTTCCGACAGAAATTTGCCACCCTTTACATTTTGCAGCCCAGGGCAAAGGCGTGGGCATGAAAAAACATTGAGAGGGCTGAAAGTTGCCAGTCGTCCCGTGACGAGCCTCGTGCCCGTATGTAGAAGGATGCAGTGCCCCGCTTTATTTATTCATTAATTGGGGAAGCCCCCCCAACACAAAATTTATTGGGTGATTGAAATAGCCCCCCCCCCCATGTTTTGGTGCCTACGTCCCATGGCCGCACGTTTCTTATTAAATGCTATTCAGAGACAATTGAAAAGATGAAATTTGAAGGATGGAATTTGCGCCCCTCCTGATACCAGAAAACCTCCTGATGCCTAGAAAACCAGACGAAACCCCCCCCCCCCGCTCCCCTCCTAGTTGCAGCACCGTTCGTCAGAAGGAAGTTCTTTTACACATAGTGTAGTTTTCCATGCACAAAGCGCAATGGGATGGGCGGAAATTTGCGAGACATCTATCTCGTAGTCGTAGTAAAATTTTGAAAAATATTCACGTCTAAAAAAATGACGGGGGGAATTAATCCGTAAAATGCTACCACAACAATCGTCAAACATTTAAATTAGGATAGACTGGGTTAAGCACAAAAAATGGGAATCGAAAAGAAGAGAGAGCGCCAAAAGTAAAAAAAAATCCGAAGCACTCCCTCCAAACCAAATGGGTGTGATGACGATCCTCCCTCAGAAGTTATCTTTTTTTTTCTAAGAGAGTGAGGAGAAAAAAAAAAGGGGAGAAAACTGACCAATCCCCAAATAGCGTCTGATTTTACCTCGCGATGAAAACAAACTGGCTTGAAAGAGTCGCGTACCTCTTGGAGCTGCCTCTTTCTCCTCCTCGTCTCGCTGCTCGAGTATGTGAGGCGCAGAACAAAACAGTACATTTGTTTTCGCCGCTATCTCGTACCTCTCCGCTCACATCCCCAGTATGTGTTCGGCCTTAGGCCGTAGTATCAGGATGTGAGCGGAGAGGTACGAGATAGCGGCGAAAACAAATGTACTGTTTTGTTCTGCGCCTCACATACTCGAGCAGCGAGACGAGGAGGAGAAAGAGGCAGCTCCAAGTATGTGTTCGGCCTTAGGCCGTAGTATCAGAATGTGAGCGGAGAGGTACGAGATAGCGGCGAAAACAAATGTACTGTTTTGTTCTGCGCCTCACATACTCGAGCAGCTAGACGAGGAGGAGAAAGAGGCAGCTCCAAGTATGTGTTCGGCCTTAGGCCGTAGTATCAGGATGTGAGCGGAGAGGTACGAGATAGCGGCGAAAACAAATGTACTGTTTTGTTCTGCGCCTCACATACTCGAGCAGCGAGACGAGGAGGAGAAAGAGGCAGCCCCAAGAGGTACGCGACTCTTTCAAGCCGGTTTGTTTTCATCGCGAGGTAAAATCAGACGCTATTTGGGGATTGGTCAGTTTTCTCCCATTTTTTTTTCTCCTCGCTCTCTTGGAAAAAAAAGAGAACTTCTGAGGGGGGATCATCATCATCACACCCATTTGGTTTGGAGGGAGTGCTTCGGATTAATCCCCCCCCCCCCCGTCATTTTTTTAGACGTGAATATTTTTCAAAATTTTACCGGGACTAACGAGATAGATATTTCGCAAATTTCCGCCCATCCCATTGCGCTTTTTGCATGGAAAACTGCACTATGTGCAAGAGAACTTCCTTCTGTCGAACGGACAGTGCTGCAACTAGGGGGGGGGGGTTGGCCTGGTTTCCTGGGTGTAGTATAAGGAGGGGCGCAAATTCCATCCTTCAAATTTCATCTTTTCAATTGTCTCTGAATAGCATTTAATAAGAAACGTACGGCCATGGGACCAAAACATGGGGGGGGGGGGGGGCTATTTCAATCCCCCAATAAATTTTGTGTTGGGGGGCTTCCCCAATTAATGAATAAAGCGGGGCACTGCATCCTTCTACATACGGGCACGAGGCTCGTCACGGGACGACTGACAAATTTCAGCCCTCACAGTGTTTTTCCATATTTCATGCCCACGCCTTTGCCCTGGGCTGCAAAATGTAAAGGGTGGCAAATTTCTGTCCGAAACTGGAAAACCACTATAAAATCATAAGTTATATACCACTATAAATCATTATGCAGTCGCTGGGGCGGAAAAAACCTGTCCCCCCCCCACCACAAACACATCAAAAATCTTTTAGAAAGAAAACTTTATCTATATACCGTCTATACCAGCGGTTCTCAACCAGTGCTCCACTGCACTAGTTGAGGGGGCTCCACGTTCACTCAATTAAAGTAAAGTGAATCAGTAAATTTTATGACCAAATGAAAAAAAAAACGTATCATATGGGGCTCCGTCGTAGAAATTATATACTAAAAAGGGCTCCGTGACTCAGAAAAAAGGTTGAGAATTGCTGGTCGACACTAATTTTCTACTCAATACTGAACATGTTCTTAGAATTTCAATGAAAATTTGTAGAGATTTTTCCAGGAACGTCATTTCAACGTTTTCCAGGGGAGGGCGGCAGGCAAAGAACATGAACTCAATGTATGTATATCTACTCTATAATATAAAATCAAAAACTCGAAAAGGGCCTGTTTCTAAGCAACCGAAATTAGTGACGATTTTATGTTACGGCAGTGAGTGACGTTTTTTGAGTGATGGAAATTCGTTTACGATTTTAGGTCAAGTATTCATTTAACTCTAGCATATTCGGGACCCATTTAACCCATCGGGACCAAGTTACGTGCATGTACTGAGAGGCTCCCACATCCTACAGCAGGGCCCCTAGACTGGAATAGATGGCGAGCCCCCAAACCAGCTTTTCGGGGGCCCTCTGTGGTTAATTTATAGTGTGAAAAATCAAAAAGTGATAAGAATCGTTCCGGCCCCTGTCAGCCCTGCCCTTGTGGGGGAAGGGGGGTCATGCTGAGAGGTATGTATATGTATCCTATACATATAACACCAGTGCTCCCGACACACAGGGTCGGGGTACCCGGGGGGATTGCACATATACCTTAATGGGGAAGTTAAAAGGTTTGATTTCCAGGGCCCTTGATGGATCTCGTTGTTTTCTTGCTGCTTTAACATTGAAAAATTTGCGATAGCGGAAGCTCAAGCTATATCCAGTCTGGGGAACCCATAAAATTTGCGAATTCGGTCACGGGTAATTGAGGAAGGGGGGCCCGGAATTTATTCGTTGGTAAAATGAATACAAATGAACATTTGCCGTGGCACTCACAGGGGGGATGTATGACAAGCTCCGAGGGGACCGTTTCATTTTGGGGGCCCTGGATGAATGTCATTCTTTTCTGTTATTTAACGTTTCAGAATTTGCAACAACGAAAGCACAAGATAAAGCCAATCTGGGGGGGCCTCACTAAAAGTATGCGAATTGGTGTCCCAGGTAATTGGTTGGGGACCCTGGATTTTATTCGTTGATAAAATGAATACAAATGGAAATTTTCATGACGATCGCACCGGGGATGACCGACAAGCTTCCAAGTCGGGGGCCGCATGTTTGCAGGTTCTCCTTTGGGGGCCCTGGATGAATCTCATTCTTTTCTGTTGTTTAACATTGTACAATTTGCAACAGCGGAAGCCCGAGATAAATCCAGAATTCAGTCTGCGTCCCCCACTAAAAATCTGAGTATTGGGTCCCTGCTGCTGAATGGGGGCCCTGGATTTCATTCGTTCTAAAATTGATAAAAATTTAAAATTTTCGTGGCCCCTCACCGGGGAGATGTCCGACAAGTCCCCAGGTCGGGGCCCCATGGAAATGTTGACAGGTTTCATTTTCGGTGTCCCTTGATGAATCTCATTGATTTTTGTTGTTTAACAATGTAAAATTTGCAACACATCGGTAGCCCGAGATAAATCCAGTCTGGGCCCCACTAAAATTCAGCGAATTGGAGTCTGGGGACCCCCCATGGGCAAGTTTTCTGGGGGTACTTGATGAATCACATTTGTTTTTTGTTGTTTTCTTATTATAAAATTCGCTTCTTCAGTAAGCTGGTGCTTTCACATGTCCCTTTCCATAGTACGCTGATGAAGTGGAACGAAATAAACAAGATATGTTGTGATGAGAAAAGGGGGGGGGGCAGAGCCCCCTAGTATATATATATATTTGTATGTATATATACTATTTTTAGTGTATTTTCAAAAGCCCCCCCCCCCCTCGAATGACGGCCCTGTATTTGTCAACACGTTGATGGATTAGCTGGGTTCTCAAACTGTGCGCGCCAACCTTTGTCAGGGGTGCAGCTTCGCAGTGGTCTTGACAAAGGTTTTTCAAAGAAATGCTTTTCTTACAACTGCTCTTCACATAGACGTACGCAGAATTTTCTCGGGGGGGTGGGGGTTCAGATTTGTTTTTCGTTCTGGGGGGGGGTTTACGTTTTTTCCGGCAAAATAACACTATAATCTTGGCTTAAGGGGGGAGGGTTAGAATCCCAAATCCCCCCTTTGCGTACGCCAATGGCTCTTCATAAGAGAAATGGGTGGCGCGGGTGGAAAATGTTTGAGATTGAGAACCCGTTTTTTAGGAAAACGGATAAACACCGTGATGATTGCTCATCGCTTACTAACATTGTCGAAACACGGTTTCTGTTTTTTTCTCTTTTATTTTATTGTACTGAATATCTGTTATTTCCGTGGATTTGAATTGGAATACCGTGTGTTATGAAAGAGACACGAGCTTTTTTCTGATACAAATAATGAACATCTCACACACAATACATATCTCTGTATTTCTTACACACTCGAAACCAGTTTATTGCAGCATCCGTGCGTTCATTGAAATTGGTTATGTATAGAACATGCCGGATAAAAGCAGTGCCGTCTTAAGGCATGGGCCCACCAGGGCACGGCCCGGGAGCAGGGCCGTCTTAAGAGCATCATGGGGCCCCTGGGCCAAGTGATTTTTCTGAGGCCGTACCAGGCAAATTCTTTAAAATTTCGACCAGATCTCATTTTTGTGAGGCCCGGGAGACCTCAAGATAAAAAAGGCTTCACAAAAGAGAGATGTGGTTGAGATTTTAGAGAATTTGCCTGGTAGGTAGGGCCTCAGAAAAATCATTTGGCCCGGTGGCCCATGATGCTCTTAAGACGGCCCTGCATATAGGAGGAATCTATAATTCTGGGATGTCATAAATAATAGATCCACTCTGATAATTTGTGATTTACGACCACGTATACATTTATCGCTAATAACAATCATTTTCATAATGATACGCTGGCCATAAAAAAATTACGGTTGCGTCATCGAGGTGTATGGATCGGTGTATGTCCACCGGTCGGGCTTCCGTATAACTCTTTCAAAACTTCTTTCACACGGCCTCTTGGTAAGATGAGTTGCCATCGGAACGTCTTCCCGTCCTCTGATTCCCATTTGTGGTACAGCACGCCATCTCTCATCTCCAGGGAGTCCCATAGCGCCCAGTATCTTTTGGTCGTCGAACTGGAAGAGGCGACGTCTTGCCATGTTGATTCATTCCCGGTGGATTCCTTCAAGTCCATTATTTGTCCTATGTCAGGATCTTCTAGTTGGGCTTTCCAGGTGTTCGCGTCGCTCCAAGTTTATTTAGAGCTCCATGAAATAACAGGCTGACTAATCTGTCATTTTTGAGCAAAAGTGAAACGTCGGTATTATCGCTATTCTTTCCCTATCCCGCTTCTTATCAATGATTTCCGAGATAACACTTACAGCAACAAACCTGTTTTTGCTCTAATTTGGATGACACACGTTCATTATAAGCGGAGGGGGAGAGGGGGGGGGTCTTAGACACTGCCTAAACGTACTAGTTATGTCAAGGGGTTTTATGGGGCATTAATTTGCTTTGGATATGGTGACGTAACAATAAAGTACGAAATACAATTGTGTACATCGTAGTGATTCACATGTTGAAAATTGGGTTGTTATGAACGTCGTCGGTACCTGTTTCCGATAGTGGGCAGTATCCAAAGCACCGATATGAAGAAAACATTGAGGGGAATCCGCCAGGCGAGGGGTTAGGGAGCCTGGCTAGCCTCTCGCTGTGCAGGTCTGGGTTCGAATCCCGGTTCGGGCATGGATGTTTACTAACACTAACAAATTCCCTGGACGGATCATGCTGATCCCTTGGGAATTATTAAAAAAAAAAACTGAAAGCAGTCGTTCCGTGTATATGGGACTCAAGCACATACGCAGGAGGGGGTGCATTAATTTCGTATTCATTAATTATTGGCAGGGCAGTAAAGCAGTGGCTCTCGGAGTTTTGCTCTCTTGCTATAACGTTTATCTCTCCACGGCTCCTGGATATGGAGGGTAGGGGAGGGCAAGAAACACTGTTAATTAAGCATGCTTCCCTGGAACGCCTCTGAAATTTCCTGATGAAAAAAAGCCCTCTGATTAGCCTTTATTTACTATACCTTGATAAATAGACTTATCATATAAAATAGATATGATAAATAGATTTATCAAGGTCTTCACACAGAGCTTGCAGAGGAGCGAGACAAAATTTCGGATACTCGTAGGAGCCACGGCTGCAAAAAGTTGGAAAACCACCGATTCAGATGATTTCAGATCATCACTGTCCAGTTTGTGCTGTCTGTGGAAACTTGGGGTTCCGAATATTTTTTTTTGGAGGTTGGTAGTGGGATGTTCTATTCTATTCTATTAGAAGCTGCGCAATTTTTCATTTGTGCTGCAGCAATCTAAGTAGTAGTTAGGTTTGGTTCGGCTCCATGGGGCAGTTTAGCCATCACAATGGCTGTTGTGACCTAACACGTTAGAAAAACTGGACGATTAGGGTCGTTCAAGTATTACATCAGCTAAGGTGGTTGTAGGGGAGAAGGGGATTCAGATTTGCTGAGCTTTGATGACCGGGGAGGGGTGGTGACAATGCTTATATCATCAACCATCATAAAAATACGAAATATTCTTAAGGGCATCTTTACTAGGAATGTGAAAAAGAATAACATTTCACTGGTTTGTGGAACCTAAACTAACACACACTCATTCTCCCTATTGATAAGTCCTCAAAAGACTCCCTTCTCTAGTAGACCTCAACAGATGACCCCCAATGTCCTGTCTCCCTTAAGGGGTGGGGTCGGCTAAACTGTTTTGTGCACTCAGTGCGTTGTCCTTTATAGTGATTTGCTGGACTTCCGTACATAAGAGGATGCATACTCTTCGAACGTGTGGTTCACCGAGGGTGAGGGGAATTGTCTTCTTTCGCCCTGCCACCCTGTATATATTCTCGAAGGGCGATCGCAGGATCGAGGATGCACAAGGCTTAGGGTCACAATGAATTCTTTGGAGAGAAATTTTGATTTCTTAGTCATTTGATCATTTTTGTCGCACCACGGTAATTTTCTGCACACGAGGGCTAATTAGACCGGGACCTACAATTCATTGCCGATTCCGAACGGCAGGCTTGTTTTTATACTCATCGAGAGTTTGGTGCCCTAACCCCTCGATGGGGGGACTCCCAGCGGTAGCAATTTTTTGCTGCGGTCCAGAACCAGATTAGAATTTTTTCGGAGATTTCTGGCCTTTGAGCGGGCCATCTATCCCCATAAGGGCCGGGGGCCCGTCGCGTCCCCCTGATGAAGACAAAGACAAGGGAGTAATGTATGTGTATATGTGTAGGTGCGTGTGTGAGAAAAGAAAGTTTTGGGAATAAATCCTCTTTTTGTCGAAATTATAAAAAATGGTTCCTGGATTCGATTAAATTTAATTTCCGCGATGATAAAATGCCACCACTGCCTTACGTTGTTAGTGTTATTATTATTAGCTTCGCTGTGAAAAAAGCTCGGTCGGGCAACGCTTTGATGTTGGCTTAGACGCTAACTCGATTCCTCATTGGCTGGAACCTGGAAAAATACATTTTATGCACAAAAAAGTAAGTTAGTGCATAGATGGGAAAAAAGGGACAGTGTTAGTACGATTATGTTGAAAAACCGGGAAAAATCGATTAAAATGAGAAAAATATGAAAAATACTACTTTTTTTTTTGAAGAACGATTTTTTTATTATATTTTTTTTCGGACAGCTAAAAAGATGGGGAAAGGAAAAAGAAAAATATTGAGAGAATTTTCCGATTAAATATTGAATTTCAAAGAAATTCGGCTGGAGGCCTAGTCTTATTTTTCTAAGATGTTTCCTGCTTCGGCGAGAAACTTTTCGAAGACAGATTGCTTCTCTTTTTTTGTTTTCGATTTTAAAATGTCCTCGAAACATAGGTTCGCGAACTCGAAGACGTAATAAGTTGAGTTCGAGCATTCTGCCAAGTCATCGGATGACGGGCCGGAAAGTTCAGCGCGACTGATCGCTGATGGTGCAGCATCTCCTGGCTGCTACTTGATGACTGGACTGCTTTCGGCTATTGGCTTCGGGAAATTTTTTTCGCAAGTCCGTAGATCGGGTTGGTGAGCGGACGTCCGTAGAGTTTGGATTTGTATTTTCACAGGACCCACGGCTCACGTTGGACTTGTCTTTTTTCGCCGGTGTTTCATGGCTCGATTTTTCAAAGTCCGCTTGGTTTTTCGATGGTATTGAAATTCTTTTTCGCGGTGTCGATTTTTGACAAGTTTTGCTGTTTTTATTCCGAACACTCCTGGGAATAAATTCGGTGCTGTCTGCTGTTGGCACTGCGTTCTGGGGAGACGAACGTTTAGTTGAACGGTTGTTGTTCAGCTTTTCCGAGCCGGTGTTTCCCGATTTTAGTTTCCGGAGTTCGGCTATGAAGGCGCTGCATGTTTTATAGTTCGCCGGGTGTCCTCCGGAGTTGCAATTCACGCAGCATGGCTGATCTACACCGCGAACTTTTGGGCACGGCTGACCGGTGTGGCGTCTCGTGCATTTTATACACCTTTCTTCAAACATGCAGGTATCCGCTCGATGTGTCCAGCATTGACATCGGGTACATCTTTTGAGATTTGGCCGGTTAGGGTTCCGTCTAAACGATGCGAAACTTACTGAAATGTATTGCAACGTTTTGAGATAGGTGATTTGGCGGGACGCATGGTCAGTGGGGAGAGTTATTTTCCTTCCTCGTGCCGATTTTTTCCTTGATTTCAGTTGAGAGATGCCAACGACGTTGTATACGAGTTTTTCGAGTTCGGTTTGAATGTCTTTTGTCGGCGTATTTGTGCTGAGACCTTTCAGCACAACATTGAAGTTTTCGCGATCACGGTTTGAAAAACGTACGATTTCGATTTTTTGATCGCGAAGAAAATTCACGGCTTGGTTGTAATTCGTTTTGCTTTGAAACGAGATCCTGTAGGAGTCGCCAGAAAAATTTGCTTCACAAATTTCGCGAAGCGGGTCCGCGATCTGAAACCATCGGTCGTTACCCGAAGCGCATACGGCTAGGCTGAGCGTTTCTTCCGTCGTTGCCGGCTTGCTGTCACTCATCGTGGGAGGCGTGGTGACTTGTACAGGGACGCTTTTTGATTGGTCCTTCTTTGCCATTTCTTTCATAGGGACGCTGCCTGTCGCAAGGGATTCTGGGATTTTTCTTGAAGCCGAGTTCGTGAAGACGACCGTTAGGATTATATCTTGGGCTTTTCCGGAGTTGAAATTTCCAGGAGAAATCCGGGGAATTGTGTTTTCCGGCTCATTCTTGGATGAATAGATTTCGTCGAGAGTTACGAAATTAGCAGGGGCCAGTGGTGTGGTGGCTTTCGCTGTTCGTGGTGAATGACAGCTTTTTTATCCCAAGATTTTCCAGGTTTTTCCTGATTTCTTGTCTTTTCATCTTTGCCAGTCCTGGGTACTCATCGTAGAAACACGGGCGTGGGAAGTTGAGATATTTAATACCTCCTTCCGTGAGATATTGCAGTCGTTTGATCTCTTTAGGTTCCGATGTTTCCTTGATTTTCCCGAAGTCAATGAAGGCTTTCTGGAAGGTTAGACCCTTGTTACACGCTTTGGAAGACGTTTCATTAGCTTTTAGTAGACAGCTATAGTCGTCTCCGATGCTATCGCAGAATTTTTTCATTGACTGGACATGTTCTGCTATGGTTTTCTGCGATTGAAATTCCTCTATGAGCTTGTACCAACCAACGTTGTTTGGTTTTGCCACTATGTCGTGAAAAAAGCACACTGGGATAATTTCAATTTCGTTTGAGAGGGCCATAACGCGAAAAGTTAGAAAAAACTGCTAAAGTTTGGGAAAGAGTTACATGGGTCCGACTGAGTACGGCCCGTGAAACTAGGGGTTAAGTTAGCTTGAGGAGCAAAAAATTTGCGTGACCGTCACCATGAGTGTCTGGCGGAGTGTGTTCGAATTCAAAAATATGATGCTGCGGTCAAGTCACCGTTTTTGTTGTACCTCTGTGTCAGGAAAGTTTTCTGATAAGGACGAACCGGGTATCGAACTCGCGACACCTCTAAACATTCTTTGGCACTTTAGGCGAGCATCTTATCGACCTGAGCTACCGCGCCTCTGAGTTCTTGGTCTTTAAACAGCATTGAAATTGACAGAAATTGATTATAATAACATTGAAGATGTTCTCTCGATATTTTAATTATTATTTTTTTAAATTTTTGATCGCGTCTGGGCATTTCTACAGTAAAATCGGCAATTTTAACACTGATTTCTATGAGGATCACCCTTCTCCTGACCCTCAAAGCGATGCTGATGATGATTATGACGTCTATTCAAAAAGCCTCATTACTGGGAGTATTGAAAATGCGGCAAATCATTATAAAGGCATAAACTATTATACACATATATACTGGACTGGCAGCGTTCATGGAGGAAAGAATACAAGGAGGTGACATCGGGCACGAAAATTGAAGCCATTGTGGCAACCCTATGGGCTGACAAGTAAGGCCCCTTTCACACGGAGCGGATGCGGACGCGGGTCCGCATACCCTTTCACACGAGCACCACCCGCATCTTTAGTTTGAAATTCGTGCATAAAAACTATTTTTTTCGCAATTTTTGTAATTATTTTTCACCCCTGATTCAGTGCCCATAGGCAGCCTGGAGGCATTCTTTGGTGGTTTAGTCTAGAGCCCCTATGGGTCTAAAGGTGTCTTCATTCCGATCCTCACAAGTAGCCGATGGGAGAAAATGCCTTAAAATATTTTCAAAAGATTTTGTTTTGAAAAGAAACAATCCGTCTTTTCGGATAAATATGAAAGAAAAATTCCAAAAAAGAAGGGGGGGGGGTGGAGACTTTCAAAATGTCTGTGCTTAGAAATATTTACATCACAACTCTGTCTTAAACTGGGATTACACTATAAAAGTTTGATAAAAGTTAGTGTATAAAACTTGAAAAATGCAACCAATAAGCGGATCAGTTAAGTTCGCTCGAATGTAACAGATGTGTTTATTGGTTACATTTTTCAAGTTTTGTAAAAGAATTTTTAATCGAAGTTTTATAGGGTAGTACCAGCTTTAGGCTGGGATACACTATAAAAGTTTTGTAAAATCTCTTTGATAAAACGTGAAAAATTCAACCAATAAGATCACCGGTTGCATTTGCTTGAATGCAACCAATGCGCCTATTGGTTGAATTTTCAACTTTTTATAAAAGATCTTTTATAAAACTTTATAGTATAATCCCGGCCTTAAGTTATTTTAGTCCCGGATTACACTACAAAAATTTTATAATAATTCTTTTAAAAATGCAACCAATGAGCTGATCGGTTGCATTTGCTCGAATGCAACTCCTAAATTTATTAGTTGCTTTTTTCAAGTTTTATAAAATAACTTTCATAAACCTTATAGAGTGAACTCCCATCCTTAGATTAGTCACTTCTGAAATATAAAGTTTCATTTTTTTCAGTTTATAGACTGAATATCGAGTAAAATATACTTGTAGGTATCGGGGGGGGGGGGGGCACCAAAACTATTCATGTGCTTAGGGCCTTCAAACGTCTTAATCCGGCCCTGAGTGAACGCCGTACGTGGATAACGTTGTTTATTACAAGTATTTTTTTTTTAGTTTAAAAAAATTAAAAGATTAAAATTTTAAAAAATAAAAATATTTAAAATAATATTTAAAAAATTTATATTTTTTAAATTATTTCAAATATGTAAAAAGAAAAAATTTAATTTTTTAAATTAAATTTAAAAGTTATTAAAGTATGTAGTCAATTAAACATTCGCAATGAACAGAACGACTTATAATTTTGGTCCCGTCAGTGGCCGTTGTTGGCAGGTTTTATTGTATAAAATTGTGAAATATGGACAAAAGGCAGTTGAAGTTGTTATATCTTCATCTCAGAAGGAAACGGAGGAATAGACGTACGTAGGTACATTATATTAATGAGCAGGGACCATCATATGGTGTTTTTAAGGGTATTTATGGCAAATATAATTTAAAAAAATCCGTGCAAAATCATCTTTAAAAAGTAGCCAAAGATGCGGACGAATTCGCTCCGCATCCGCATCGTGTGAATAGCCCCGAACAACCCAATTGTCAAAACTTCTATGTGCGGATGCAGAGCCTGCACTTAATTTTTGAGAAATGCAGACCACGTCCGGACCCGCATGAACATTTCCTAGGTGCGGAGATATTTCGGCTCGTCTGAAAAGCTCAGTATATTCCAATTGTTAAAACTTCTTCTGGACCCGCGTCCCATCCGCTCCGTGTGAAAGGCCTCAGCCCTAACAAACCGCTCTTTTCCCTATACTTAACGTGACATGATCCGATAATGGGAAAGATAAAATCTTGTCCCTATATATTGGGGACTATACCCCCTATATCTCCTATATAAGGGGTTGTTATATTTTTAATTTATTTTTGAAATGGGAAGATAATTTTTCACTCCCAACACGTGATAAGTGTTTAGTTCAATGCCTTCAATTTAGTTTAAAAATTCGATGTATCACATTAATGTCTATGGGAATATGATAAATTGAAATAATATGAAGTTCCAATAAAATGCAATTCTCATAATTTTTTCTTTTAACTGTATATTTTGACTTTTTGTTTCGTTCATTATTATGATAGATCCGGGACATTTCGAAAGTGTTTCAGGCCCGTGGGCGCTCGTCTTAAGCTTTACATGAGGAATTTTGATTTCTGAATCAATTCTGAGGTGCTCGAGCACCTTCTGACGTAGCTATGATTTTTGCCGCCCCCGTGCCTCAAAGTACTGGAAGTGCTCGAGCGTCCTCCGCCACTGTGTGTTTATGGTTTTGCTGCCTGTAGGCTGTACAAAATTCGGAATGAGGGGTCACCGTGATTTGGCGTTATAGGTATTATCTTTGATATTGTGTCACGACTTCGAACGTTCGGATTGCGGACTTTGAGTTTGTGTTTAGTGAACATTCATGTGTGTGCATGAGAAAAATCGTGATGTTTAATCGTGCAAAACATGGGAAAAATCTCATGTTTTCGAGACCATGGCATGCAATGCTATTCCTTTGGAGTAGAACGGTAAAGTACCACTTCTTTGAATCGCCGCAGCGAAAAAGTTCGCGTGACGACTTGTGTATTTACTGTGTTATTAGAATTATCGGTGACATTTCATACTTCCCCGTGATAACTGTTTTTTTTGAGGATTGATAATTATTTAGGACTGGAGAACTTAATTAAAATCTGGCAATTTATCTGTATTGTAATTTTCGTGATGCCTCGTTAATCCTTTGGCGATTTTATTTCTTCAAATAACTTGACTGCGTATATACATCCATTTTGCGCTCAATGCATGTGAATAGAACCAAAAATTTGTTTTCTTATGGTGCAATTGTTTTTTTTCTATGTGATTTCAGTCGCATGTTATTGATTTTTGAAAATTTCGTGAAATGTATAATGTGATGTCGCCATTTCTAAACCGCCATCTTTTTTTGCATCGTGTTGGCATAGTATCAAGATAATCGATATAGCCCTAATAATTCGTGACCATTTTCGCAAGCGGGAACTTTTCTGAACACTAACGGCCGTATTCACCAACACAGTTTCAACAGCAATCTGAGGTGGAAGGATTGAAGATCGAAACGGATTGGTTAAATTAAGGATTTTAACCAATCCGTGTCGATCGCTGATCGTTTAACCTGCGCTTGCAGTTGAAACTGTGTTGGTGAATACGGCCGTTAATGCTATATAGACTGACCCGTGTGAGACATGGTATACGTCGATTTGTTATTCTGCACAGATCAAACTGTCACGTATTTTTTAATGAGTTTTCATATTGACGCTCATTTAGGGGTTTACTGTATTTCATATATCATTCCCATATTTTATATATATTAACTTGCATACTTCTGAACGAAATTTTTGATTTTCAAGAGATTGTTAAAAATTCATCACGTATACATATATCCTGGCATTTCTCATGTACCTTACATCGATTATGCATATTTTTCAAAAATCACATCATATTGTTGTGCTGTCTCGTATTTTGCCGGTTTTTTTTTTTTGTTTTTTTTAAGATGAGCCACAAAGTTCGTCCGCCTTATATGTTCAAACACACTATCGTTGTAAAATTGAACTCTGAATAATCTCAACTAAATAATAATTAATAATGAATAATTGTATCTGCAATATTGATAGATAATTGTCATAATGGCAGAGGGTGGTAAACCACCAGGAAGGTCAACAACTCCCGGTGCGGATTCAACACCGAAAAGAACAGATGATGAGCGTTTCCAATTTCGAAGCAAGAGAATCAATGATTCATTTGAACTTAACTGCTACAATAATCACTCAGCTAATTCAAAAAAATTAAAGACGACGACAAAAGCTGATAGGTTTTTTGAGATAACATCCTCATCGGACTCAGAAAAGGATTCGCTATCCAGCTCGTTGGACAAAATGTACTCACACCTATCAAAGGAAAGTTTGAACTCTGAACGTTTAGGCAAAGTATAAATTTTGATAGGAACTACAGTCCAAATCTACAACATAAATCTCGTTTAGATGATTCTTCAGATTTCGGGGACAAGTCTTTTCTACAACAAAGTGCTACGGAAATAAAGATGAATAATAATATGAATATTCCAACGTTAGAAATTTTGTCGAGTTTCCTACAAAGCACGGTTTCAGAACCTGGAATAGACGACGAGGTCCACGAACTGGTTATTCACATGATACATGAGGTTTCTCTGCAAATTCATGAAGTTAAAGACACTGAGGAACCATTTTCTAAGAGCACGTCTGATGAAGAGTGGAATGATTATTCGCGGGAATTCGAGGACATGGAAAATTCTTCGAAGCAATTTAAATTCTTCACACGTCCTCGAGACACAGCCAGTTTCCAGGACAAGAGGAATGCTAACAGGGATATCAATCCTTCTGATCAAAATATGAGGAACTGTGCAGAAACAAGAAAAACGAATAACTTTTTACTTACTGATCCTTATACAAGTACTTCTGAAAGAGACAGGAAACGTATTAGGGGTAGGCAAAGAACAAGCACCAAGAGAAAGCAAGTATTGGATAATTCTTTAATTCTTTAAGTCGGCCAGCCATAAGGATAAACAACAAGCCTATCAAACGGGTAAACCACTTGAAGTATCTAGGTGTCACCTTCGACAGCGAACTCAACTGGGCAGAACACATTAGACTGATGAAAACAAAGGCAGACGCCAAATTGCTCAATCTAAAGCGCATCGCAGGTAATAATTGGGGGTATTCCCCAAAATTCAGGAACATGCTCTGCAAAGCGGTCGTTCTCAGATCTATAGCACACGGCGCAATTGCATGGTTTGATACATCAACAGTTTGGATGAAGAAGAAACTTGAGTCCATCCAGCGAAGATTTTTGCTCTATGTAACGGGCCTACAATACCACAGCAAACAGTGCTCTTCATGTCATAACGGGTAATGCGACCATTGACTTGCAACTCAAATATGAATTACAGTGCGTCAAGCTCAGGCTCAACAAGTTAGTAACCATAGGAGAGACCACGCTTAGCCCCAACATAGTTGAAAATAAAGCAATAGGGTGGACTTTTCATCCGGCTATCAATATTCTAGACAAACAGACCATCTTTAGGGAGACGAACAACTCCGACACGTATACCATATTCACGGATGGTTGCAAAACGGATAAAGGGGTAGGTTCAGCTCTTGTGGTTTATAAAAATAACGAAGAAATGGAAACATGGAACAGCAAACTGCGGGACACAAATTCAGTCTTTCAGGCTGAGTTGAGAGCAATTTGCAAGGCCATAGAAATCACTCAATCACTAAAGTACAAGATAGTAATCAAGTCAGATAGCTTATCTTCCATCAAAGCAATCAGCAATCCTCTTTCACCACACCCAATGGCCAGAGAATCGAGACAGCAACTTCTTACGAACAGCCACATCAAATAGAGTGGGTCAAGGCTCATAATAATAACGTCGGCAATGAAAGGGCCGACCGGCTTGCGAAGCAGGCCACACGACTGCAACATGAGGATAGCTCCATTTTGCCGCCCAGGTTATGGGCCAAACGAATCCTCCAGCAAGACCTACTCTCGGCATGGCAGGAGAGATGGACACATGCAATTACTGGAAGGTCCACCTTCGCTGTACGACAAAGGGTAAATCTCAAAAACCATCCGTGGAGACGAAGCAACACTTTGTTCGTAACTGAACATGGGCCCTTTCAGGCGTACCTGCACCGATTCCGCATTGTTCCCTCTATAACGTGTATATGTGGACAAAAGGGGGATCTCAGACACTACATGACGGAGTGCGTGACTACATCGTCCTATCACGTCAAAATACGAACTGAAGATCGCTCAGGAAGTTGGAAGAAAGTACTTCTCAATAATCCCATTGAGTGCAACAAAATACATGATATGATGACTTTTTTAGAACAACACGACGACTTCTTCATTAGAAGGCAGAGGAACTCGCTTGAGGATTCCGAAGACCAGCCCTACGATGCCGAACTACGTCAAGCGAGATATTATACACGACTGCAACGAAGAAAGGAAGTTGAAAATATGGCAATCACCTGTGGTGGACAGTGATCTGTGCGGTGACTTTTCGCGCGCGTGTGTATATTGATATACTGTGATGTAGCGCGCTGCTCTGGTGAATGCTAGCTGGATTCTGGCTCTGATTCAGCTGAGTCTGACAATTCCCCTCCCCCCCCCCCCCACAATCTCATTTTGCTTTGTGCATATGTTTCAATGTGTGTAATATTATAATATGTGTTTTGTGGCAATCGAAAGTGTATGCAAGAGGTACAGGTAATATACGCATACAATGTACATAAATTGGAATATAAGAATAGTAATAAGTATTTATATTGCTAAATGCTAATGCTAACTGGTGACTTGAGACGTAGTTTCAGATATACATTACATTAATTGTGATGTATAAAGAATATATTTACACATGGTACATATATTAAGAGAGAGAAAGACGACGTGGATGCATCTCGTGTGAGAGCTGGAGCTGATCTGATGTTCCCACACACATGGCCTTTCGGACCCTTCGGCATCCGGTCACGTGATCATCTCGTGTTTCAGTACAGAATGTACTGAGATTCTTTCACGTGACCAGAGCGTGCTTGTTACCAGAGAGCCAATGTGCAAAGTAAAGTAATAATAATAATAACATAGGAATATATATTGAGGCTCTACAGTACCCCCTCCCCAGTGTCAATGTTGGACATGATAAAAATCCGTGAACCGGACTCGACGTCCAGATCGTGTGGTCACTGGTGGTTTCGATTTCGTGGTCGAGTTCTCTGACGTAGAGTCGTTAATTTGCGTTTTCGCCACCAGCAGCGTTGTATCTTCCAAGAGGGAGAATGCTGGTTTTAAGCGGTCGATGGAAACCGAAACTGTTTTGCCATTGATGTCAAGTTTGAACACTTTTTCATTTTTGTGAATGACAAGAAAGGGACCATATGGTCTCTGGAGGGGTCGACGGATACTATCACGACGTAGTAATACACGAGTAGCATTCATCAGTTCTGGATACACAATTGTAGCACGTTTTCCATGATGTTTTCTTGGCGTTGGACGGAGTTGCTGCATGTGGCCCCCTAACTTATTTACGTAGTCACAAGGGTCAATGTTGACATTCGTTGAGTCGAAAAATTTGCCGGGAAGACGCAAGGGTGCACCAAACACGATTGGCGTACACAAGTGGCGTACACTGCAGGTCGGCTTGTAGAGCGGCTCGGTAGCCAAGAAGTATAGTTGGTAATACTTCGGTTCAACGTTCGGTGTTATGGCATTTAATGGCCGTTTTTAGTGGTCGATGAAATTCCTCAATCAAACCATTCGCTTGAGGATGGAAAGCGGTAGTTCTAGCTCGTTCGGTGCCTAGAAGTTGTAGGAGAGAGCGGAAAAGGTGGGACTCAAATTGTCGACCTTGATCAGTTGTTATAACTGATGGAGCACCATAACGGGATAACCAACAGTTATAAAAGGCTTCTGCTACAGTTGGAGCTGTGATGTCTTTTATTGGTTGTGCTTCTGGCCATCGGGAAAAACGATCGATCATGGTCAAACAGTAAGAATAACCATTTGATGGAGTTAATGGGCCCACTATGCCCAGATGAATGTGATCAAGTCTTGCAGATGGTATAGGAAATTCTTTAAAAGGAGATTTGACATGTCTGTGAATTTTACGTTTTTGACAAGCCATGCAAGTTTTTGCCCATTTTGTTATTTCCTTATTGATACCAGGCCAAACAAAGCGAGAACGGATTTTGTGGATCGTTCTTCTGATGCCTGGGTGCGCTAAGTTGTGAACATGATCAAACACCGTTTTCCTATACTGCACAGAAATGTAAGGACGCGCATTTCCAGTGGAGATATCACAAATTAAATCTATGTCAGTTTCGGGAAGTTTAATTTTTTTCAATTGTAAGCCACAATTTGAATCACCCATCAATTTTGATAATTCATCATCTGTCGCTTGAGCTTCAGCGATTTCATTGTAATTAATTGGGCTTGACATTGAAATAGCACATATGCGGGACATTATATCGGCTGCTATGTTTTCTGAGCTAGGAATATGACAAATATCACTCGTGTATTGGGAAATGAAATCCAAATGTCTGGTTTGGCGAGGCGAGCATTTGTCATGCTTCTGTCGAAAAGCATAGACAAAAGGTTTTTGATCTGTAAATAGAGTGAACTGACGTGCTTCGAGCATGTGTCGAAAATATTTGATAGAAGAATATGCAGCCAATAGTTCTCTGTCATATGCGCTATAGCGTGTTTCCGCTGAAGTGAGTCTGCGAGAGAGAAATCCTAGCGGTTGCAAAGAATTGTCCACTACCTGGTGTAATGCACCACCAATTGAAAAATCAGATGCATCAACATGAAGTGCAAGTTTTGCAGATGTGGAAGGATGAGCTAATAGAGTGACATTAGCTAGTTACTCTTTGCATTGACTGAATGCTGCGAGTGCAGAATCGGTCCATTCAATTTTACGATCATCTTTTGTACGGCGGGAGCCCTTTAGAAAATCGTGTAAGAGTATTTGAGACTCAGCAGCATGTTTTATGAACCTTCTATAGAAATTTATGAGACCCCAGAAATTTTCTTAACTCAGAAATTGTGTCAGGTCTCTTGAAATCTAATATTACTTTCACTTTGCTAGGTAATGATTTAATGCCAAGAGGAGTAATTAAATGACCTAAAAATTCCAAATTATCTACACCTAATACACATTTAGAAATATTAAGTTTCACGCCATACTTGTGTAGACGCTCAAATATTTGCCTTAGGTGATTTTCGTGCTCTTAAAAAATGATGATGAATATACGAGCATATCATCTAAATATGCATAACAGAAAGATAAACCTCTTAACACCTCGTGCATAAAACGCATAAATGTTTGAGCCTCATTTACTTAGCCAAAACAAAGCCTTGTATATTCGAACAGACCCCCATAGTGTTGTCACCGCTGTTTTAGGAATATCAGGTTCAAAAATAGGGATTTGATAGTACGCTTTGAAAACATATAATTTAAAAAAAAATTGACTTACCGAAAAGTGCGTTGCTGAAATCACTTAGGTATGGGATGGGATAAGAATCGAATTCTGTGACAGAATTTAATTTTCGATGATCTCCCACTGGTCGTATAGATGTTTCCGACTTCGGAACAATATGCAATGGAGAAGACCATGAGCTTTTTGAAGGACGAACTATTCCTTGTTGCAACAAAAAGTCGAATTCTGTCTTCACCTTCTCAAAGTGTTGAGGGTGAAGCCGTCTCGGTCGAGAACATATTGGAGAACCTTTAGTCACTATGTGGTGAACTGTGTCGTGCGGTTTGATGCACTGATCCCAGGGAATAAAGTGATGTGCTAGAGCTAATGAGACGATGCTTTTTCAAATCTACCATGAGATTGAAATTGCGCAGAAAATCTGCTCCGATGATAGGGCACGAAACCTTGGCGACGACGAATGTCCATGGAAAATTTTGTCGCAAACCCAGATCTACAACAATATTTTTGGTACCGTAGGCCGGTATTGACGTCTGGTTTGCTGCGTAGAGACGAAATGTGGAGCAGGGAGTGGTGGAAGCAATCGCTGACGGCGGAACGACACTAATTTCACTGCCCGTGTCAACGAGATATTTTATTCCCGTTTTACGATCATGGATGAACAACCTGCAGGTCTCTGAGCTCATGTTCGCCATGCCAGCTATGACGGAGCTCCTTCGTTTTTTGGTGCGCTGAAGTTGCACGGTGTAGTACAGCGCCGAGCATTTTTACCGAAGCGATGATGGTAGTAGCACATTCCGGAGGAATTTTTCCTGTTTCTGGAACTGGAACGCCTCTTGAAGAAGTTGTTTCGCCCGCGATGTGGTGGACGTCCACGTTGTTGAGAGGAAAGTTCATCCAATTTTTTGGTGAGCATTGCGATTTGTGCACGCAAGTCATCTTGATCTGGAGGTGGAGAAACAGCACAAACGGATGCATTTTGGCTTATTTCCGCGATTTTGTCAGCCAGTTCCGCGAGCTTATCCAGTGCATCACTCGATATTGAGAGGACAGTTTGGATTTGAGTGGGAAGACGTTGCAGCCACAATGTCTTTAAGAAATCATCGATTAGTCGAGATCCCGAGAGCTGGCGCATTTTCCGTAGCAGCTGTGATGGTTTATCATCTCCGAGTTGAATTTCTGTGAACAACTTCTTGATTTTGGCCGATTCAGTTTCGGCAAACTCCTGTATCAGCCGGTCCGAAAGAGCCTGAAATTTCCCGGTCTCAGGAGGATTGACGACAATATCGGCAACCGCGTGTAGTGTTTCTGAGTCGATATTAGCGACGAGAGCGGCGAATTTGGTATCATCACTTGTAATGCGGCTGAGGAGGAAAACTTGCTCGCATTGCCTCACCCAGAGAGAAACGTTTGTCTTAAAAAATGAGGAAAGGCGGAGACCGACACTGGAAACTTGGGGAACGGTATTGTCCCCTTCTGCTGCCATCATCCTGTTGCTTGAGAGAGAAGAGAACCAAGAGGTCAAGCGGAAGTGACCTTACGAGGGAGGATGCTCCGTGGTCCACTGTTGCTGGGAGAAAAATCCTCTGCTGCTGCTCTCACCGTAAAATGGCGTCTTTTGAAGAACATTCAGAAGGTACCATTATTTGCGTTTTAACGTCTGCGATCACCAATGCTAAATGCTAATGCTAAGTGGTGACGGTAGCGCATCTGAGTCTGTATGAATGAGACATAGTTTCAGATATACATTACATTTAATTGTGATGTATAAAGAATATATTTACACATGGTACATATATTAAGAGAGAGAAAGACGACGTGGATGCATCTCGTGTGAGAGGTGGAGCTGGGGGTCTATTACGCTCATGTCGTTATACAACGAGGTCGTTAGTGACGTCACGCCCTTAACGCAAATTCTCAACGAGCCTCATAACGCAAATCTCAGCGACCATCGTCAAAAACTTGATTTTTCTCAGCAACCCGCGGTATGTCGTTATCTATTTTACGAAAAACTCCCTGGTCCGAGAGTTGCGTTAGCTCCAAAAGGGATGGACCAATCGGATAATTTTCTCCGCTGCTGATAATCATCATCACTATCAACGAGTGCTGCAGCACGTGCATTATTATTATTTTATTTACTCGTGCGCGTTGGTTGTCCCTAATTTTCTAAGCTACATTTTTTTTTAATTCATCCGGATTCTTTTTATTTTCATCAAATATTTGAGAAAAAGGTAGGCTATGAACGCACATGATACGGGCGCGGGGAAATTTTCTAAATTATTACTTTTAAAAAATGATTTTCTATTGAAGTTCAATGATATGAATTTCCAAAACGACTATCAAAAATATCATCATCATATATTACTATGTTTTTAACACATTTATCTACCGTCTTGATATTAAGTAAAAAATCAAGAACAAGTAACCTTTTATTTACATCATTAATTAGAAAATTGGTTTCCTTGTTTCACAACACATGAAAATGAAGTGCCACCAAATTTACACTGCTGTTGACATCTTTTTTATACTCCGATCAGAAAATGCACTCAAGGATTAGAAAAAATTAATTTGTTGATTAATAAAATTTACTTTGATTTTTTTATAGTGTACTTATAGTGCGCAGAGTATAGTGTGTGTGTGTAATGGTGTTTACTGCATTACGCTTCTGTGTACTGCACAGAAAGTAGCAATACTTAATTTATATTACAAAATATCAATCTTATTAAACGAATTAAGAAGGGGAAAAAGGGACTGGGACGTTTAAATATATATTGACGTCGATTTTGAACGAGATGTAAAAAAAATATTGAGCGAATTTCAAAATGTCTTGAAGACATCGCGATAGAGGATTTACCATTTAAATAATATTCTTATATTGAGATGAGTTTAAGATTAGAATAAAGGCGTTTCCATGCAAGATTAAAAAAAAAAACCGTTTTGTAGAGTGATTTATCTTTGTACCGAGTATAATAATTTATAACGATTTACGACTATGAATAATTATTTCCAATCAGTATGTGTACAGATAGCATTTTAAACGATAATGCTGTCTCTGAATCATGTTACTAAATTAAGGAACGTAATTCAGAGAATTATTATTCATTATAATGAACAACTTGATAAATTAATAATGAATGAATAATTTCCGATTCTAACTACACTGCTCAAAACAATTAGGGGAGCACATGGTTTTAACAAAATTACGCAAAGATGTATACCGATAAGTAAGATAAAATGAATCATCCATAATTTAAAGCCTAGCAGGAAACGGAAGAAGAAAACTTCATATGCAAATGAAAGTTCATGACGTCAAAAACCAGAAAAAGGAGATAAGGGCAGAAATCGGGTTGCAGAAACGTGTGAAATTCGATTGCGCAGTATTTTTTTTTGAGACAAGGTGACTTGAGGATGTCTCAACAACGTGATTTACCGGAATCCATGGCATGGCGTGTTATAGGCAGACTGGAATCCGGGGAAACACAACGTAGTGCCGCGGACGCTGTTGGAGTCGCCAGAAGTGTTGTTGCAAGGCTCCGTTGTTGGAATCGATTCCAAGAAACAGGAAATGTTAGACGTCGACCACGGCAAGGTCGGCCACGCGCCACTACAGCAACTGATGACCGGTATATACGGTTAACAGCCCGTCGAAACAGAACAGAGAATGCTACGCAGCTGCAAAGACGGTTGCTCTTGGCAACAGGACGAAGGGTGTCCAGCCAAACAGTACGTAATCGGCTTCATGAGGGAGGGCTCTATGCACGTAGGCCAATGGTCTGCATTCCGTTGACCCCACGCCACCGCGCGGGCCGAAGAAGATGGGCTGCTGAACATCGAGATTGGGAGCAACATGATTGGAGCCAAGTACTGTTTACAGACGAGTCCCGATTCAGTCTGGAGTGTGACACCCGACGTGTTCTGGTATGGAGGGACAGGGCAATACCTTCTAGAGCAGAAGGCCTGACCCCGAGATTCGTGACGTCATCGAATTCCGTCCTAGAATCGTCGTCCCTGTAAGATCGTTTTCCAGCAGCACCACACACTGTAACGCAGTTATATATATTTTTTTTTTTGACCCACCCCGCTGTAATATATAATATTTTTTGTCTTATAAAAAAAGGTTGAATTAGCTAAGAATTTAGCACTCGAATCGACGAGTTTATACTTATAATTCAACATTATTTTCAAGTATCAATTAGAGCCAGAGTTTTTACGAAAACTTGACAATATTTGAAGAAATTACCATTTGACATCAAAATTTCCCCAAGAGAATTTTTCGGAATTTCATTTCTGTTGATTTTAACCAAAAAAATATCCATTGAATACCAAAATTCAAGTATATATAAAATATCCTTTATTTTTCATTAAGATAAAATATATAGTGAATATTACATATGTCTGTCATTTAAAAAATATATACAGTATATACAAACTTTTCACGTAATGTGTATTTTATTGAAAGGAAGAAAAAAGAACGAATGAACCAATATGCTTTGCTCCTTCCAGAAAATTTCAATGACAACTATGGACTAGATATAGAATGCATGATTCTCATTCGTACACAAATTCATAACATTCAAGTAGTAAAAATCCATTTCAAAAATAGTTTTTTTCTTCAATATATGTCACCAGTTTCTTTGCATAAAATTGTTTTATTATTTATAACTTCTCTTAAAAATTCATTTTTATTTCGAAGATTCTTTAGAAATAAGCCAGAAAAAAAACAAACCAAGAATATGTAGATTAATTTTGAGGTTTGTTATGAAGCAAAGTGTGGTCTATGTTCAAGATTATAAATATCATCAGGTTCATATTTTATTTAGGCTGGGGAGCAAAAATTCTATCCAATGTTTTTCACTACACACATGGAATTACACAAGAAATAAAACTTGCTAGAATTGAAAAACAATCTTTAATTGAACATTTGCATTGAACATGAATTCAACATCATTTTTCAGTTTCTCAGTCACAACGTCATTATATAGAACATAACTAACAACTACAGGAGTTGACACGACAAACCCCTTTAACCAAATTTCGTATGATTATGAAACTTCCATCTTCACACATAACACGTAACCATCACACATAAACACATTTCTTTTTCAGTACTTAGATACTCTTTCCACTCTGAGCATTCAAGTTTTTTCATGAAAGCATGTGAGCAATACATATATATTCAGAACTTGATGCCAATTTTCTGTGAACGACTAAAATCATAACCACCATCATTTATGTATAACTTTTTTTTTTTTTTAAAAAAACCCTTTTTTTTTTAAAAAAAAAAGGGTTTAGTTAACATTACTAGAGAAGTTCTTGTAAACACAGCTTTTACCACCTTGGAAGAGTTTGAAATTTTAGGAAATGTATATGAATATTGTAGTTGTCACAGGGAAGCTGATATTGCTCAAAAAATTTTACGGATTTCATCTAATATTCTACTCAAAAAATCTGTGTATGAATACTGTGTATGAAATCTGTATAAGAATGATTTGGTCACAAAGAAAAAAGGGGAAATTAGGAATGAAAAATGTGCAAAGAGGAAACTTGAGTGTTTTGATCAAGTTCGGTAAATGTATAAGTAATGGGCCATTTAACATTTAATTAATTAGCTCCCAAACTTGAAATAATATTTACTCAATTACTTTTCAATATCAATCAAACATTTTTCCATCATTATCAGCTCAAAATTTCAAATTCACCTTAAATTCATTTTTTATTTTTAAATCTTTGAAATAAGTGTCTCATTACTGGTACATTTTACACCTCCCTTTTTTTTTTAAAAAAAAGGGAGGTGTTAAATCTTTGAAATAAGTGTCTCATTACATTTTAAAAAAAGGGAGGTGTAAAATGTACCAGTAATGAGACACTTATTTCAAAGATTTAAAAATAAAAAATGAATTTAAGGTGAATTTGAAATTTTGAGCTGATAATGATGGAAAAATGTTTGATTGATATTGAAAAGTAATTGAGTAAATATTATTTCAAGTTTGGGAGCTAATTAATTAAATGTTAAATGGCCCATTACTTATACATTTACCGAACTTGATCAAAACACTCAAGTTTCCTCTTTGCACATTTTTCATTCCTAATTTCCCCTTTTTTCTTTGTGACCAAATCATTCTTATACAGATTTCATACACAGTATTCATACACAGATTTTTTGAGTAGAATATTAGATGAAATCCGTAAAATTTTTTGAGCAATATCAGCTTCCCTGTGACAACTACAACATTCATATACATTTCCTAAAATTTCAAACTCTTCCAAGGTGGTAAAAGCTGTGTTTACAAGAACTTCTCTATGCTTACTCTGATTATGATTATTATATATCATTTATTACTATATATGATATGATTATTACTATGATTATCTGATTACTGTGATTACTTTGATGAATTCAGCAGTATCAGTAAAATGAGGGATATTTCTGTCTGGACCCAATATATTTAAAGCCTCGCAAACAAACTAATTGAAGACTGAGTACAAGTTTGATGTTTTGTCTCTCTAAATTAAAAGGTCTGAGAGATTTTCATGTTAGCCCTCTTGCATATGAGACAACATTTGCATACAGTCTGTCATACAGTTGTTTCAATGATGCAAAAGATGCTGTACAAAAATTGTCAACTGAAACATCAAAGTTCAGGTAAAAATAGCACTTGCCATCATTTCTTTGATTCAACCAGTTATTTCTGATATTTTTTAACAAATACACACTATAACACTATAACAAAAAATAGTGGTCTCGATGGACACTGAGGCTGGGGATACATATATAAATTCTTATGTGGCTTTGTGAACAAGCTCATTGCTTTTCTATTGATAGCATTGTTATCAGTGACAACACCAATAACTGTGAAACCAATATTTTCTAAACCTAAAATAACTTAGGATAACATTACGTAACAATACGTGATTTATCTTGAACACAGGTAAAATATGCACAACTTCTTTAAAAGGGGACATTAGGCTGGAAACTATGAACACAAAAGCACTCTTCGCAGCTTCTTCTGTGTTGAAGGCCATGCCAACAACAGAACCTCCCTTACAATTAAAATAAGGTTTTATGTAAATTTTGTCAACAAGAAAAATAACTTTATCTGCATCAGAAATATATTTTGCTCTGGCTTTTATGTACATCAAGAAATTTTGACTCACCTCTTCGGTTGGTGAAACTGGTAGTCGCTGACTAATTTTCCTCAAAGTTGATGGATGAGGCAGTATCATTTTATTGCTAGATCTTATAAATTTGTACACTTGTGGCGAAATTGAATGTAACAGAGTAGCAAATATATGATGTCATTAGAGTATTTCAAGTTGTTTTTTGCACAACGACCAATCTTAATTTGTTCCTCTATAAAATTTATCAGTAATTCATTTTCACCAGTTTTCAAAGAAGACAGACACATCATTGAAGAAATCTATTTTAGAGGGATTTTTTCCTCACACATAGGATTCATACTTTTAAGTGTGTCTAATATATCAATTAAGTCATTGAAATTTGTGAACTTATATGGGAGGGTAAATTTTGAAATTTTTTTCAATTTCAATACTTTTTAGATAAACAGAAACATTAAGATTACTTACAACCACTGAATGCAAAATCTGTGGGTATGGTTGTATATCCAAATGATAAACACAAAATTTGTCACTGATTCGACACTTCATAAAAATTGTCAAGACCAAATGTTTCAACACATCACTGTAGATCTTCCATACTGCTGATTTGTCTCTGTTGAGAAAATGTTGCTGCATCAGTCACACTTTCCTCAAGGGCCGTTTTTAAGCGTTCATTCTTTCAGTGTTTTTTGTAGTTTGGAGATAACCATCGTTCAATAGGAAGTGTCATAGAAGTTGAAGGATATCCTTCGGACATGGCACAGCGTTCTTTCTTCTCTTAATTTTCAACGGAGCTGTTAAAGTATTACCACTGTTCTGTCAAAAGCCGAAGATTCTGTTAACAAATCCGTGGCCAGAAAATGCAGTTCACATACCTAGACATAAAATAAGCATAATCAGACTGATGGCTATTGGTAATAACATGAAATTAATTTAGTCTCTGACCATTACTTGTTCTCCATAAGAGATGGGACAAATAATCTGCTGCTAAATTATATATAATATACTACTATTATAACTAGTTAAATACTAGTTCATAAATTATATGGTGCATTACTAGTTAGGAGTAAATAATGATTTACATTTTCTTGATTGGATATGAAATTGTAATTAATTAAAAACAAAAATCATTTGGTAATATTAATGTACTATGATGTATCATTGTCAAATTTTGTCAGTATCATGGCAATATCTCCCAATTACCAGTTTTTCAATATATATTGAAATAAAAAAATTCCATACTTAAAATTCAATATTTAAAATTACCAATAATTTCATTTTTTAATTAAAAACACTAATTTCATTTACAATTGTGATGAATTTTAAGGAAATTAATATTCGGCCACGAAATATTTGATATCTGGCCAAAACATTATCTGAATATTTGGTACTCGGTTATTCCGCCGAATCACTATTTGTCCCATCTCTCCTTAATATCGGAGTTGATTTTTTTGCATTCCGTTGTGTTTTTCTTTAATTTTTCTTAAAGAATAAAACAATATAATGTTTACGAAATGAGCACTTACACTACTGCGATCATTCGGTACGAAGTCCTTTCTTTGGATGGAATTCAACCACTTCTTCTTCAGATCTTCACATTTCGGAAAATAAAATACAGATACTTTTGGGTCAGACATATTTCTATAAAAAAATATCTAATCGACGACCACGTGCCTTCGTTAATGGCGATTTCTTGGGAGAAGCAGAGCGTGGATCGGGGGAGAATGCCGAGAAGAAGAAATTCTCATTCTCGTTTCGACATCACAGCATCGAAAATATCGCGGGCTAGAACTCCTTAATACGCATATGAAGTATATGAAGGCATCTTATCGCGGGCTAAGACGCCTTCTGCTTTAGAAGGTATTGGACAGGGGCACTCGAAATAACCCTGCATTCGTTCGTGAAAGGTCACAATACAGACGAGCTGGTTGGATGGTATGGGGTGGAATCAGCATAGGCGGACGTACGGACCTGCATATCATTCGGAATACCACTTTGACGGCCCGAAGGTATGCAGACGAGATACTGCGACCTCATGTCATCCCTTACGCTGGAGCCATTGGAGATTCCTTTGTTTTCCAGGATGATAATGCCCGACTGCATAGAGCTCGTCTGGTGGAGAACATGCTTGAAGCTGAAACAATACAGCGTATGGAATGGCCAGCGTGATCTCCTGACCTGAATCCAATCGAGCATGCTCGGACGACGCATTGCTGCGCGACCAAGGCCGCCTGTTGCTGTCCGAGACTTGCAGATTGCACTTCTTGAGGAGTGGAACAGTATTCCCCAAAGTCTGATCGATAGCCTCATCGCATCCATGGCAAACAGGTGTGCAGCAGTCTTAGCTGTTCGAGGAGACCACGCGCCCTATTAAAACTCATGCATCATGTCTAAACAGTACTTTTTTTTATCGTTTACATGTAACCAAATTGTTTCCCTAAATCATCTTTTCATGTTTTTTCCATATTTTCAAAGAATTAAAGCTTCATTCCGATTTTTTTTTACGTCTTTTTTCTGTATTGCGCATTGATACGCGTGTACTATCCATTA
Organism: Pholcus phalangioides; assembly: GCF_987345545.1. NCBI lineage: Eukaryota > Metazoa > Arthropoda > Arachnida > Araneae > Pholcidae > Pholcus > Pholcus phalangioides. The sequence continues at coordinate 24,360,211 of NW_028301596.1, read as the reverse complement.
TATGCCAATACGTGGCTGTCTCGCACGGTTTTCTTCACTTTTTTGCTTGCTCCCCTAATTGTTTTGAGCAGTGTAATTTGTCTCCGTTGCTCTGACCATCGAAAAATGTACGCGCGAGCGGCCATGTTTATTTCCGTAACGCGAACATAACGAGTGGTCTTCGGTTCTCGTTAGTTAACGTTTCACGTAGCGATGACCATAACGAAAATCGCTAGTAACGATGTGAGAAAAATCAACCTTTAGCGATGGTGACGTAAATCTATCCCACAATGCACCGCAAACCCCAAACACGTTTGAAACGCGGACATAACGACATGAGCGTAATAGACCCCCTGATCTGATGTTCTCACACACATGGCCCTTCGGACCCTCCGAAGGGGCATCCGGTCACGTGATCATCTCGTGTTTCAGTACAGAATGTACTGAGATTCTTTCACGTGACCAGAGCGTGCTTGTTAAGAGAGAGCCAATGTGCAAAGTAAAGTAATAATAATAATAATACATACATATAAGAATATACACTCATTGCCATAAAAATTTGCGCACCCAGAAGAAGTCGTCAAAATGAAACGAAATTTTACACATGTAAGTACTACGTTGATATAAGTAAGTGATTAGAAAATCCAAGAAAAAGGATCATTTATTGCAGAAAAAAGTACAGATGAACCGAAGTTTTAGTACTCTGTTGGACCCCCCTCTAGCGCGAATGCACGATGCGTTACGAGCGGGCATTGAGGCATACAAGTTCCGTATGATGTCCTGAGACATCTCGTTCCACAGTTGCTGTGCCTCTAGTTCGACCAACCTCGTAAGGTGTCCAACTTGCCGTCCCAAATGATCTCAGATATGCTCGATTGGTGACAAATCTGGGGATAGAGCAGGCCAGGGAAGGGTAGTAATGTGGCGGAGGCAGTCTTGTGACATCCTTGCTGTGTGTGGCCTAACAGTGTCTTGTTGAAAAATGGCTCCTGGGAGCCCTGCCATGAGTGGCAACACATGTGGCTGAAGGATGTTATGGACGTACCGCTGGGCTGTCATTGTGCCATGGATCAATATTAGGGGTGACCGTGTATCATAAGCAATACCATGACACCAGCTGTGGGAGCGGTGTGTCGCTGTAAAGCGAAGGCAGGATTGAAGCGTTCACCACGGGGTCTCCACACACGAACACGATTGTCATCACTGCTCAAGTTGAATCTCGATTCGTCGATTCGTCGCTGAAGACGACCTGGTTCCATTCCGTTGCAGTCCAATCCCGTCGTGCTCGACACCACTCCAAACGGAGGCGTTGGTGGGTGGGTGTCATTGGCAGCACACGTAATGGGCGCCGCGATACCAGATGTCCTTCATCCAGGCGCCTTGCGATGGTTCGGGAAGACACAGGGGACCGTAGTGAAGCTGCTGCCTGTGTCTGGATAGCGGCCAATGAGGCAGTTGGCTCTACGCGTGCGTTTCGGATGATGTGACGGTCTTTTCGACGACTGGTCTGTCGAGGGCGTCCTGAACCTGGTCGCCGTGTAAATGACGACTCTTCTGTCCACTGGTCCCAACAGCTCCTCACAGTAAAATCAGAACGGCCTAGTTGACGAGCTACTCGCCGAGCTGACCACCCAGCTTCCATCATCCCGATGATTCTTCCCCTATCGAACTCTGACAACTGCTCATATGGTCTTCGACGGCGGCGTAACGGCATGTCTACCTCAGCATTTCCTTTTCAAACGATTAAATACACTCCAGCAAGCTCTGCTTACCGGTTTTATACTCCAAGGAGAACGAAGTTCAACGCCCTCTAGTGGCATTACGCAATGCGCAATCACGCTGCATTTCTAATCATTTGCATATCTGCCCGACATGTACCTTCAGGCCAACTTTCGTTTCGATCCCACAATTATTTCTTGGTGCGCAAATTTTTATGGCAATGAGTGTATATTGAGGCTCTACAATATCAACGTGTCAATATTTGAAAGTTTGTGTGTCGAGGTATGACGGGCTGGACTGATTTGCGCCAGTATTTTTCAGCCAGTGAATGTAATACTGAAAAGTTGTACAATACTGTATTTTTTTTGTCATTATTATTATTATTTTTTTAATATTCAAGAATGGAAACCTCAGGGGCACTAACTGTCTGCTCGCGAAATGTTAATGGTGCTTCCTGGGGTTAAATAGGTGGTTCCCCCCCCCCTCCACAATTGAGTCAGATATTAGGCTCTCCGAGACCGTCCATCCCAAGAGCGCGAACCATCCCAAGATGGTCTCTCTGGGCGGTCAGCGGTCATGTCTGTCTGTACTAATTTCGCCACCCTTCTTCCGTTCCACAATTATATTCTTGAATACGTGTTACTGAAATATATGCCGCCCGTCCGAACCTTCCGCTAGATGTAGTATTGAGAAAAAAATATTAAAAATAAACTTTTTTTACGAGCCGTGATAAGTCATCTCTCTGGCCTATAGTATTTAGGAATATAGTCACCTGGGCTGTTTTTTTTCCTCTTCATTTTGAACCGATTACTTAGCTTTTAAAGTGGTTAAGTGTACGAAAATTTTACAAAAAACAGTTTCGAATTGAATTTGAAATTTAAAATTGTGTGTGTCTGTGTTCGAGTTTTAGTTCTACTCTGGACTGGAAGTATTTCTACAATATTTTAAAATAAACAGCTGAAAGGCATTATATACGCTAATGTTTTGCATATATAATGTTTTTCGAAAAAAAAAGTCAGATTTTTTCAAACACCGCTTGATCAAGTGTCTTTAAACATTCAAACATTCTCTCTCTCAGCACTGACGTGTTAAATGCTTTGCCATAATTTTTTTAAAATTAAAATGCCGAGAAGAAATTTTGTGGCACAAATATGGGTAAATTTTGGTTACTTTTTTGCAAAAGGTTCCATATTGTTGAAATTAATATTCTAAAACAAATAACAATTAAAATTGTCAAAACTCTCGTTCAATTGTATAAATATATACACAGAATTCGAGAAAAAAAAACTGATTTCCTGAAGTGAAAAGAAAATTTTTAAATGTTTTTTTAAAAACGGGGATGTTTCTCATAGGAAAGCATGGGAAGCCACGGTTTGTTTGGGCTTACTTGGTCCCTTTAATAGAGCGATCATTGGTTTCATCTGGCAACCCTGATTCCCCATACTTTCTCAACGGACGTGCTGGTCACACCACCTCCTGTTATTTTTTCCTCCATGGGCAGCGTTAAAGAAGTGACAAACCATTGTAAAGGCATATACATACACGTCTGAAACACATTGCTAGGGAACCACGGTAACCAAAGTAAACTTTCGGAAAGTGATTGTTGAGGCCCAAAAACCATTGTTGCCGGACAGTTTTTTGCCCATTTGGGGCATTTGCCCTGCTCTGACGAAATTTTAAAGTAGCCTATCGTTCCAGTCGGGTCTCATTTGGTATATATGCAAAATATGGCGACGATCGATTTAAAATTGTAGATTTGTATAGAGAACATACACACACACAGACAGAAAATCAATTTTATATGTATAGATATGAATATGGAAAGAATACAATATTGGCATATCTGATAACCGCGAATGATGGGGAAATTCCATCAAAATATCACTATATACTTTACAGCACATGGGGTTGGGAAAGATGTCGCAATTCGGGTGAAAAGTCTGAGTCTGAATCAGAATTCAAGGAATCTTCTGTCTTGATATGCCATTGGTATCGGGAAGATGTATAATTCTTGATTGTTTTCCATAAAATTAATAAGATTTTTAATCTTATTATAATCCCCATCATTCGCGGTAGTTATAATAAGATTAAAAATCTTATTATAACTACCAGGATTTTGGAAGACCTTCAACTTCCAAGACCGTGTATCAGCAACAGAGATTTGTAAGTGGAATGTCTTTGGTCAACGGGCAGGCGGTAGCGTTGTGACCTTGCCCTCCTCTTCTCAGTCTGTCGATGAAATCTCGTCAGATATGCTGGGAAAGGACCATGTTCGGAAAATAATATAACCATTTCCCTGGTTCATTTCCTACATTTGTATTTAGCTGTGGGGAGGAGGGCATATATTTTCCTGCCAACTTTGCGTTCTGTCTGCCATCGATTTTGCCACTTATGCATCATTTCCTCAAGGCTTGAGTTATGAAAAAAAGCTTTTTTGAGAGAACTTTTTGAAAGAGCGCACATTTTTTGAATATGTTCACATTGGATGAACGCAGATGTCAGGGAGATATGATCGAAGTGTTCAAAATTTCCAACGGGACGGATAGTGTGGACCATGAATTATCAGTGCACCGTCAATCGACTGCTTTTGCAAGGGGCACACCAGTATCGATTGGTAAGGGACAATGCGAGGAATTTTTCTCTAACAGGATTGTTAATAAATGGAATAGCTTTCCCCCGCGCGGAAGTAGTTAATTCTAACACAATTGACACGTTTAAAAAGAAATACGATAAACTCATGTTGGGGTAAATCGAGAAGCTATCCATACTTTAATTCTAAAGTAAAGCTTCTCGATTTACCATAAGTATTGGTATGGGTATTGTACACTGTTGTAGGAAATTAAGAGAATTTGCAGACTTGGTCGATTATGTCTAGAACTACTGTACCAATTTTAATGAAATTTGATATGTACATACATTGATACAATACAAAACAAATAACCATTCAATAATTGTAATACACACACATGATCGTGCGTAACACTCGTTGGAGTCTGAAGGTATGGAACAGCGGTTGCAGAATAAACAAAAAAATGGGTTAATAGATGGGTTAATAGGGGGTATGGTCCCCTCTTACAGATATACAGGTCTCGCAGCGTGATTTTATACTTGAAATAAGGCAGTTTATCATTTCCTGTGGCAATTGGTCCCACTCGTTCAGCAACGCTGTTTTCATTCCCTGGATGGTTCCCGGAGGGGGGTTGCGAGTTGCAATTGCTCTCCCCAGAGCGTCCCAGACATACTCTATAGGGTTAAGGTCTCCCTCCATGTTTTCTTTTTCAATATATTCTTCCTCCAGTCCCCATATCTCTTTTCCAAGCAATGCTGTGCTATACAGGTAAAGGAAATAAATTAAATTTCAAACAAATGTTCTCACATTGATTTTTTTTTTAATCTTTTATACTTCACTTTCAGTATTAATGTGTCACAACAGTGATTTTCCCGATTTCCCGGGAATTTTTCTCAGGATTTCGAACTGGAAATCGCAAAAAATTCCCGAGAACGGGCGGGTGGGAATTCTCGAGCGGAAACCCTACGCGCCACTATACGCAGGCGCATTAGAATCCATGTTTGATTTCGCTACTCCGATCTCTTCTCTCGTTGCGTTGTTTGCCACCTCCCTGTGTTTTCAGCTTAATACTCTTGACCACTCACCCTTGAATTTGCCCCCCCCCACTGAACTTGCCGCCTTGGGAACATGCATGGGTGCAGGGACGCCGGAAGTCAGAAATGATTGGTGTTGCTCAAAGTATGCGAGTCATTTCTCTGTACAGGCCATAATATTTATATATATATTTTTGACTGACCATACGTCCATTTTTTAAGTAGTGTCCCGTTTTTTTAAAATCTATTTGATTTTAACGATGACCCGTTCTTCAACCTACTTTTGTAGTAGTGGTAAGATTTTTACACTACAGTAAAGTGTAACAAACCTATGCAGGAGGGGGTATAGGGGTCCCGTGTCTGCCCCAAGACCAGTGCCGTCTTAATGCATGGGCCCACCTGGATACGGCCCAGGGGCCTCAAGAGAACGCGGGTCTCACAAAAATGAGAACCAGTTAAAATTTTCGACAATTTGCCAGGTGGAATCTCAGAAAAATCGCTTAGCCCTGGGACCCATGATGCTCTAAAGACGGCCCTGCCCAAGACAATCAAAATTAAAATGATTTTTTTGAATAAATTAAAATATTGAAAGAAAATACCTTTTTATGTGTGCTATATTTTTCAATTTCTTTTAATTTGAAATGTTTTTTGAAGATAATGAATCCAAAATGTCTCTGGGACAGATGCCCGGAGTTCCCCCCCCCCCTGATAACATTCACATAAAACTGTGAAATTCTATTATAAACAGATAAAGTGGTGGAAAATGGGTTTAATCATCAATCAAATGATGGTTTTGATCATCAATTCTTTAAAACCATGCTAATGCGTATTGTGAAATCAAATAGTTCTGGGGTATGTATTTTATAGTTTTTAATCAATAATTTTGGATTGGATTGTTGATGATTTAGTTGAATTCGCGTTTCAAGCTCTCCGAAAATTTAAATTGACAACCATCAAAACACAGTAACGTTGAGGGTCATTTGAGTATAGTGTTTCAGAATATTGGGGAAGTTTACATTGAAAACAGAAAGTGATGCAAATACATAATGCAGGGGTCCTCGAACTGTGTGCCGCGGCATCTTACAAAGATTTTCCGAAGAGACTGTTAAACTGCTCTGGGGAGCCACGGATAAGCGTTGATTAGAAAAAAAGGTGCCGCGGGTGGAAAAAGTTTGAGAGCCCCTGACATAATATAAGTGTATAAGAGGCCCCACACCCGTAAAATAACACGTGGCACAATTCCAGAGCATTTAAATGGCCCATGGCACATTTTCAGATCACTGAAGTAAGCCCGTGGCACATTTTCAGATCATTGAAGTAAGCCCGTGGCACATTTTCAGATCATTGAAGTAAGCCCGTGGCACATTTTCAGATCATTGAAGTAAGCCCGTGGCACATTTTCAGATCATTGAAGTAAGCCCGTGGCACATTCAAAGATCACTTGAGTAACCCGCGACACAGTTCCAGAACACTCAAACTATCCGTGGCACATTTAGAGATCCCTTGAGTGAAACGTGGCACAGTTTTAGAGCACTTAAGCGGGCTCCCGGTGCGGTCCTACATCACTCAAGTTACCCGCGGAGTATTCCCAGATTACTCAAGCTAACCGTGGCATAATTACGGATCATTTGCACAGTTCCAGAGCACTGAAGCAGCCCGGACACATTTCCTGAGCTGCCTGCGCTAGGATCTTTGACGGGCCTCCAGGTCAAGTGATTTTTCTGAGGCCCTATTACGCAAATTATCGAAAGTTTCAACCAGATCTAAATTTTGTGAGGCTCCTCTACTCATGGACCCTGAGCCGTGCCTGGGTGGGCCCATTCTTTTTGACGGCACTCCCGCCCGTCAGCAAAAGTCAGCAAAACTCTGACCCCCCCCCCCCACTTGTCAACAAAATTTCGTCAGCACCGCCCCCTATCTCCTAACGCATATTGCTGGGATCAGAAACGTACGCAGGAGGGAGGGCCATAGGGGGCTCGTGTGCCCTCAGACGAAAAAAATATTTTTTAATGTAAGAAACATTAAAAACAATTAAAATGTCGAAAGAAAATCCCTTTATATGTGTTATTACAATCGATTTCTGTTAATTTCAATGTTATTTGAAGGGGCCTCAAGGTTATCTGATGTGGCTTGTCCCCTCAAACGCAATTTTGTGAAAATGAACTAAGCGGTACATTCACAGATCGCTTAAATAACCCGTGGCACAATTCCAGAGCATTTAAATGGCCCATGGCACATTTTTGGATCACTGAAGTAAGCCCGTGGCACATTTTCAGATCATTGAAGTAAACCCGTGGCACATTCAAAGATCACTTGAGTAACCCCCGACACAGTTCCAGAACACTTAAACTATCCGTGGCACATTTAGAGATCTCTTGAGTGAAACATGGCACAGTTTTAGAGCACTTAAGCGGGCTCCCGGTGCGGTCCTACATCACTCAAGTTACCCGCGGAGTATTCCCAGATTACTCAAGCTAACCGTGGCATAATTACGGATCATTTGCACAGTTCCAGAGCACTGAAGCAGCCCGGACACATTTCCTGAGCACTTGAAGGATCCGTGAAACATTTAGAGATCGCTGAAGAGGCTCTGTAAGGAATTTATCATTGGGGAGAATGTTAGTTCAGGCGCCCACAATCTATCCAAAGGTTTTTCATTTTTGATGGGCCGAGTAACATGCCATTAAAAATATTTCATATTTTCATAAAGGGTGGTTGGTGACGTAAGAATCATCCAAATCCTCCCTCCCCTTTTCATCAAAAGTCAGCAAATCGGGAGAAGATAAAATCCTGAAACTGATAAAAATTTTGGACTTGATGAATCAAAAATAATTGAAAGAAATAATTCCTTCACCACACACAATAAAAATTCAGAATTTACGGGGGGGGGGGGGTGAAAGAAATAAGTCCAGAATTGATGAAACTTCAGGATTAATGCAAGTAGTTATTTCATAATTTATGAAAGCCTCCAATAGTTTACCGTGAGTGCAGGAGCCCACAAAGCACGGTGCCCAGTGCGACCGCTCCTGTCGCACATTCCTAAGAGCGGCTCTCACTTTCACAGCGGAAATCACTTTTCCTCATTTCTCTTCGACAGCCTCAACCGTTTGTCAGCGAATATATGTTGTTTAAATTTTGTTGACTGGGCTATGCCCTCACATCCCGTTGGCTGGGATTTTTGGCTCCCCGAAGCAGAGGCGGATTAAAGGGCGGGCGCACCAGGCGCACACAATGGGCCACGTAAAACCCAAATGTTACACTTTTTTCTAATTTAAGGGGTCCAGTATTTACTTTTGCGTCCGGTCCTCAACTGACTTTAATCCTCATCTGCCCCTCACGCAAAAATTTTCACGGGCTCTTCTGTAGTAAATTTAGAGCTTGAAAAAAAACCCAAAAAAATTTATGGTAATTGTCCCAGGCCCCGGAGCTGTTCCCACGTCTGCCCTACCCTTGTGGGAGGGTCAAATGCCGAACTAGACCATACGGAAACCGGGTGTCTACATCTGCACAATAATTTTCAACATTCCCAGTTTAAACGACAGCGGATGATTTTTCTACAGTTAATCACACTATAGAAAGAAAAAAATATCATTTAGATAAAAGCAAACTTACGTGGGGTAGAATCTAGTTCATCAATATGTCACTATGAAATCCTTTGAACTTTGAACAAAAACACAAATCTTAAGCATTTTTTTTTTTTTTTTTTTTTGCTCACATAGGAGCGTTTCATTATTCCAATAGAGCAAATTTGTGATTACTACTATCTGACATAAATAGTTCAATCTTACACGAACGGCGAGGAATGGTTCAATTCTATACATACAGCTGGTCATCCGTCAGACATTGAGCGGGAAAAAAGAATTACACACCATAGGAAGTCCAGATGGGGCCGCAATTAGGGGGGAGCAGACGGGTTTCGTACCCCGCGCGCTAGACCCGAGGGGGCACGAATTTCATTCTGAAACCTCACCTTCAACATTACAAGGAGACGTCAAAATGCGCGCTTGTCCCGGGTAACCAAGCATCTAGTACAGCATACGAATCCGTATTGCTGTACAGCAGAAACGATTTTTTTCCCCTCATATGGTAGATATACTGTATATCTATTCAAGAAAACAGCCAGGGTGCCCACCAATTGCATGCTATCAGCGGCTCTCTTTTCGCTGAGTAAAAAAAGACCGACAGCTTCAATATTGTTAGTTGAACGCGTGTGTTGAATGGGTCTTGCAAAACGATTTTTTCCTCTCCCTGTAGAAATATTTGGGTCCGAGGAAAAAAAGAAGCTTTATTCCCCTTTGAAGTTATGCAGCTTGGCGAGTAGCACAGCTAATTTTCTAGTCTCCAAGGAACGTGGGATACCGAGTTTTCTCATGGCAGCATTATTTCTTCAGGTCATTTTCTGTGGTGCCGACAATGGCAAATCGTGAATACGCAACCAACAGGGTCATCTGGTTGTCAACAGAGAGTCCTAAAGAAGTAGGATATTTTCGGGGAAAAGGGACGGAAAGTATGGAAAAACATTCCCCACCCCTGCTGTATTGCATGAAGACAGATACTCAAAAATACGAAAATGAGAAAAAAATACAATTAAAAATACTAGTTTCGAGGGGGGAGGGAAGGACCAGAGACATCTTTCCCTTCCTTGGGGTCTTGCAACAAAACGAAGGATTTCCAGTGCGATAAGGGGAAGAGAGGGATCCTCCAAATTCTTATAATTTACAAATGCGGCTGCAAGCCTTTGTTCTGGGAGGGTTTTTCATCTTTCCCCTTGTAAATGATTTTTAGACTGAAAAATTAAAATAATATGTACCATAATAGTCAAATAAACCAATTAGTTATTCGTGGAAATGCTTGAAAAATGAAAGGGTAATGCATATATTCTCGCGGCCCGATACGATAGATGTCACATCGCAGTTGAGAAACACTGTTTTAGACGATAACTTCATGGTGATAATTAAAACGTTGTGTATATTTTCTTTTTATATATTTTATATATATATATATATATATATATGTATATTCGAAGTCATTTATGTATTTCTTTTTTCCTTCACAAATTGTCCCTCACTCTGCCAGAAGTCGTAAAAAATGGAAATACAAACGTCGAACCATTTCTCCTTCCCCTTTGAATCTCAATGTACAGCATCTCATTTTACTAGGATGTTCTTTTTAATTACATGTTTCTGTGTCTGTATTTGTTTATTTAAACTTATGTTGAGCTTTGAATTTTAATTTTGATAATAGCGCTGGAATAAATGATTCTGTAGTATGATTTTTTTTGTGGTATAAACTTCAGATAAAACAAAGCGATGTCATTATTGCATTTATTATTATTTTTTGTTTTATTTTACAAATTTTATTTTCTCAGTGACTTTTTTTGTACTTTTCAACTACATCGATGAGACTATTGATTGATGCCTTTTCACCCTTTACACGGCATAATAGTAATAAGCTTCCTTATGATTTTAAGCAGTAAATGAGTATATAAAGTAATGAAAAATTAAAATGGGTATAGAGCAGTTTTTTCAAAGTGTGCGTCGCTGTTTCTAGGGGCATCGGCAACCTTTATGTGGGGTGTCGTAGCGAGCTTGAGATATTGATTTGTGCACCATTCATGCTTTGAAGAAGTTCTTTTATACGGGAAAATAGCTATTAATCTATCCTGAAGAGCCGCTGGCAAATCATGATTTAGGCAAGGGAGCAGTGGTCGACAAAAGTTCGTGAACCATTGGTATAGGGAAAAGTGTTCCACTGAGAAGAGGGATTAACTTTACAAAATATTTGGGCTTGCCAATGCTGAAATAAGGAGGTGAGATATCTTGTTAATGCCACTCAAAGGATTGAGATCCATCTGAAATCAGCGATGAAATGTACTGTCTCCAGTCTATTGCTATGATTACCGTTGGGGTATTGAGATTCTATGATGCTCATTTTATTCTCATGCTTAATGTACATATAGGGTGTATGGGAAAGTCCCTTGGACCTGAAATGATTTGCAAACTAAAAGAGCTACAGCAATGCAAATCCTTACAAGGAAAGGGTCCCACGGATATGTCTCCAAAAATTTTAATTAAAAAAAAAGCGCTTTCAGTGCAATATTTGAGCTATGTTCAAATGAAGATTGGTATGATTGGTATTGCTGAGCAATACCATTCAAATGATTTGTTTTGCTTTAGCAACACGAGCAAATATGTTCCGGCGTCCCTGCATGGGTGTTCATGCAGGTACCATACTATGGAAAGATTCTCCTGCCTTGCCATTTTCTTTCGTGTCTGGTCTACTGTACGAGATCAGGGCCGTAACTAGACTGGGGCAAACGGGACACTTGCCCAAAAAGTTTACATTTGTTTTGCCCAAAATCAGCCTAAGAGGGGGCTCCAAGGAAGAGTCTGCCCCGGGGCCCCGAGAAGACACACTACGGCCCTGTACGAGATTTTTCTTCTATAAGGGAAAAATTATTATTATTGGACTGAAAGGCTTGAGTTTTGCATATTTCTATAGATGATTTTTAATTGACCTGTAACGTGTGTTCTCAACAAAATCGCTAATGCAGTGCTGTAACTTAGAAAGAAAATGGATTTCGATTCTGGTGGGGCGGGAGAGGGGGGGGGGGAAATCGACAAGAATTTTCACAAAATCTCACTAGATGACGCTTCTTATCAACTTTTCAAAAGAGCCACGAATGAGCAACGGTTCATTTCAATAAGCAAGCGGTTCAGAACCACTCACGGAAAAAAACTTTTTTGCCCATCACTTCACTTTCTTTGCCTATCATCTTGCTTAATTATGAACCAGCATCTTCCTCAATTATTAAGCAAGATGTCAGTTCATTTGCGTGTGCTGCCATCTATATAATAGAGCAGAAATACATCTCGCCGCAGGCTAAAAACCCTTGATGTAGGGTGAGGAATGAAAACCTGCTTTTTTGTACATTAAAAAAACACACATGGGAAAAATTATCAGTAATATGTATCAAGATCGATACAATTGAATTTTCTCCCCCAGTGCCATTACAACCACTGGACCAAAGAGTGCAGAACTTCAAGAATCAAACACGATTATCTGGATTATGAATGCTCGGTGAGGTGGTACTCGACAGGTACGTCAATCTATTTTGACCTTATCTTGTTATCTGTTACGTGAAACATCGTATAGGCAAGACCGTCTTAACGCGTGGGTTCACACCAATTCATAGCTCGGAGACCGTGAATGTATTTTGCGATTCAGGGGTCCACAACTAAAAATGAAAATTACTCTGTCACCCGGGGTAATCATTCATTTTGGTTGTCCTTTTTGATTCAGTGCCCCCAGGCACCAGATTATCTTGTCCCACGCCTTTTTCAAACACATTAACTGTTTAAAAAAGGCGTTAAAGAGAAAAAATGTTCGGCAAAGTTCAAAAAATGATCATTTGTGAGCTATGATCTATTGTTTTTGTAAATAATTAAGACTCCCGCCGCGGTGTTAGATGTCCTTTCTTCAAAGTGATCCACCACAGTTTGAATTACTTATAAAATGGCCTGCCCCCCCCCCCCCACCCCACAGTTGCGGCCCCATTATAAACAGTAAAAAGAAAAAGGTCTGACATTGCTTTGCCTGGGAAGCCGTGGTGATATTCAATCCAGGGTTATACGAAAAACGAATTTTGAAGAGTAATTTTACTCCTGCCCAAAACTTTAAGGCGTAGTTTTGTAAAAAAAGAGGTGTTTATTTATTTATTTTTTTAATGAAAGACAGAAATAACTCTATTAAAAAAATTAGCTAAAATTTGAAGGAGTATTTTCACTCAATGAAAGCTGGAGGAGGGAAATTGAATTTTGATGCGTATTGGTAAACACTGGTTCAGATGGTCCCTGCGTAGAGAAGGAATTCATATTATACAATAAAGCCATAGGTTTATAATAATAACGGAAATAGGTTCTTTGGGAGATCATACCCTTGTATTTCAGTTTGTATGTAGTTTATGTGTTGTGTTGTTTCTGTTGTATCGTTGTATGTATTTTATTCATACAAATAAAGGCCTTTTCTTTCTTTCAAAATAATAATAATAATGAGAGAGAGAGAGGGAAACGTGAATCATGCATTTCTCCTCCATGAGAGAATCTTACGTGTCTGGGACCACCTTTTTTTTTAACACCAAGGCCGAACACAAGGTACAGGAGTGCATAATAGAGACTAGTGATGAAAACAATTGAAGAGTCGGGGGGGGGGGGGACGGTTTCAGTCTAAAAAAAAATCGAAATTAATGTTTTTGCAGTTTTGTACATCTCAGTACCGTCTCTTTAAACCACGTAAAACACCAGAGGAAAAAATGCTGTCAGTCCGTTGTAAGGGTGCGAAGATAGTGCGTCCATATTTAAGATTCTGGAAACCCGCGTCGTCTTTGATTGGTTAGAACCCGAATTTACAGTTTAAAAAAGTTAAAAAATGGATGGAAGTTATAAGAAACGATCATGTAAAACCATCCCCTTTCATAGTGATTGGCAAGAAATTTTTAAAGTTTGGGCAGATTTTTTAAACCCTATGTACCAGAAAAATTGCCCGATGTCGACAAGGCCAATCAGATGCCTTCATGTGGATAAACCCCGTTTAGTGTACCACCGTTCCAATTTCTTTGGTAATCACACCAGCCATGAAGTTACTGTTAAAACCATCAACAAGAGAAAGACATGGCTATCGAAGAATTGGGAGTTTTGTACAAGACCTCAACCCCAATCTCTCGTGTAAAATGCAATGACCGGCAATCGTTGAGAGCTTTTGAACAACAACTTGACGTGGGATGGACGTGAGAGCGATGAGCAGCCAGGGCCGTCTTAAGAGCATCATGGGCCGCCGGGCCAAGTGGTGTTTCTGAGGCCTTACCTGATAAATTCTAGAAAATTTCAACCGGATCTCATTTTTGTGAACCCCCCCCCCCCCTTCTCTTGAGGTGCCCGGGTGGGCCTATGCGTTAAGACGGTACTGTGAGCAGCATGACGACGTGTACTTGGAATACATACACGACAATGATGATTAAAGATAATAAAAATTTTTTTTACTGAATATTTTTCTGCACCAACCACCAATAGTATTTTTATCTACTTTTAACTTATAACATCATACCATAATCAAATATCATAATTATAATAACTACATGTTTGTTTATAGGGGGAAAAACATTTTCATACAGCAATTTTTTTGCTTGCTTCTTTGAAAAAAGTTTGGTTTCAGTTTCACATAACATATACCATGATATAAAATTGAAATAAAGTTTCTAGCATTGTAATTAAAGCAGATTTTTAAAGTCTTTTTACATCTCCTGAAAAATTTGTTTTATGGACTGAAACCATTTTCGACCGCCGACCCTTCAAGTGTATTGTTTTGTTTTGGTCTACACCTCACATACTCGAGGAGCGAGACAAAGAAGAGAAAGAGACCACCCAACGCGGTGCGCAACTTGAACAATCCTGTTTTGTTTTCACCTCGATCTGCTGATTCGTTTATTTCTCCCTTTTTTCCTTTCACTCTTCTGTGGAGGGATCATCATCATCATCACACTCTATAAGCAAAACCTATTAAAGTACATGCAAACAGGTTGATCCCATTCAAAGAAAGACGTCAAGAATTGGATTATATGCACAGTACTATTAAGGCCGGTTTACACGCACCGTTTTGTCGTCCGTTTTGGGGGGGACCAAACCGGTCTGAAAATCGTGTCATTTTTTGGGGGTGTCTACACGCAACGATTTTTCAACCGTTTTATCGTGCGATCCAGCTTGTGACTGTTGATGGATGTCCACAATGGAAGACGCGCTCTTGCTATTCACTCTTTACCAATTGTATCAGTTGCAGAAGAGCAGGAAGAAAAATAAAAGAAATCGCAGGTCAGAGACATAATTTACTATATTAAAGGATCGATGAAGTGGAGGGAACATAATATAAAATCAAAACACAAAAAAAAAAAACGAACTATTCACAAAAAACGAAAGTTACCCAACACAAAAAAATGTTGGCGCACTGCCATGGGTGGACATATGCCTGGGGGGAATGCACCCCCCCCCCCCCAGCGTCAAAATTGAAGTCGACAGATATTTTGTATATGCGTATATATGAATTGGCATTATCATCATGCCCCTTCCCCCCAGACTTCCAAGTCTATCTCCGCCTATGCGCAGGGCAAGAAAAATACGTACAACTGAGGTCGGTAAAAGGCAAAAAGTGCCCTGAAATATGTCTTCTGATACGTGGATTTTATACTTTGAATGGAGTCTATAAAGCCTATAATACCATTTCAACTTTCGGGGGTCGCCGAGAGATGTGCAAAAAGTTTGACCGTTTTCTTCGTAATTGTTTACTTAATCCGAGGTGGCCTCGGTCCGATCCTCCTCGAATTATCGAGAGACTGCCGTAACTCTCTACTTGAGTTAAAATACCACTTTCAGAAGTTTCTCGATAAGCAAAATGGATTATGGCGTGCAAAACATTTCGTACTACCCTCAGCCCGAAATTACGTATCTACATAAAAAAAAGTTTTAGGTGCCAATACTGATCAAAAAATGTTTTTGACCAGTTCAGCAATTGCAGATCGCAAAGTTATAATTAAAAAAAGTACTTTATTTATACAGCCAAACACGGTTAAAATGATATCGAAGATTCTGCGAAATTTTTTTGGTACAAACGATTCGTCCTTAGTAGAGCCCGGAAGTTCAGGCAAAATGCCACATAAATGGTTTTTTTTTACTTATTTTTAAACTTTTCCGGTAAAAATGCCTTTTTTGAAATTATCGTGCCATAAATGCCTATTTTACCAGTTTTAAGTTTATTAGTGAATTTCAGAGGCATAATCTGTAAAACTTGAATATTACGGGCATCAACTTCAAAAAAAAATCGCTCTTTTTAAAATTTCACAAATCTCAGTATTACTTATCGTCAGAAAGCCGCCTTCCCCAGCCCCATTTAGACGCAACTAAGTGATCTGAGAGATTGGTGTTGGCATGTATTAATTTTGCTTTGACCGGATGATATTAGCCGTGAATGATTTTGTTTCAGATGAACGCAGTCCGTGTTAGAAAAGCGGAGGAAAGTTAGAAATTTGTTTCTCCTCACAGGCTTCATATAATGTCTCGCTCAGGCATTCGACTGCGTTGTATGTGTATAGTGGACCGATGATTGTCCGAAAAGGTCTTGAATTGGCAACATGGCTTATGGAAGGTGGAATAGGAGCAAACAGGGCTCTGGGGCCCATGTTGTTTGGCTTTATTTTTTGCACCGTAAATGCGCTGCAAACAACCATGGTTATTTATTAAACATGCACATTTAAAATCGATTAAATTGACTAGAGCTCCCCCTCATAGGTGTGTGACAGATGCGGTCATGCAGGGCCCCACGCTTGAAGTAGTCTTGTATACGTAGTAATATAAAAATATTTTTTTCTTTTTACAAAAATAGAACACGATAGCCATGTTTCAACTACAGAAATGATAATGATTATTCAAAATGATACGACAAATAAACGAGAATCATTCGCAACTCGAGATAGCTCCACAGATCATTATCCCTACCGACCCCGCGTCTGGTAATCGTGGCCCTGGAATTAGCAACCTAATCCTGACGGTCTAGTAAAATTTTATTTTTGACTTGAAATCCATTTAACTTAAATAATAATGCAGTTATTATACATTGTAATTAAAATAATAGACGGATTAAGTACAATCGATTTTTCAGCTATTTTTTGGGCCCTCAATACCTTAGTTTTTAGTTATTTGTAGTCTTTTTTTTGTGTCTATTTTATTCATTTTTAGTGCCTTTTTGCCTGCCTATTTCGACCATCTTTAGTGCCTAAACTTCCGGGCTCTAGTCATTACAAGCGAGGCTGACGTACTTATTTTTTGGATCAAAAATGTAATCAGATGAAATCAAATATAATGTAAATAAAGTGTTCATTGACCATAATTGATCTAGAACAGTACGGTGAATTGGGATCATAAATACGAGGCATCACCAATTTTTGCTAAAAATATAACCGATTGTAGGTAGAATTATCGAAAATTGGGAAAAATGGGGAATTTTCTTAAAAAGACATGCCATAAAAACAAAAGAAAGAGTGACAAAAAAATGAATCGTTGTAACCGAGGGCGTTGAATTTCTTCGACGTTGTAAGCAACGTTCATGAAAATTCTTCTGTATGGGAATTAGTCATTCCGCCAAGAATTGTTGTTATAGAAAAATTGTCATTAAAACCGCGATCGTTATAAATAGGTCTGACTGGGAAAAATAAATTCAGGAAATTAAAATAAAATACAGGGGATCCCGTTTATAACGTTTCAAAAAACCGCCATGAGGAAACGTTGTAAGCGGGAAAACGCTTTTAACGGGAAATCTCAATTAGAATTACCTAGACCCCCAAAATTAGTTGCATCAAGCGGGAAAACGTTATAAATGGGAACGTTATAACCGGGATCGACTGTACACGAAAATTCATTCCATAAAAAAGGGTGCGAGGAGGGAAAAAACTGACGACAAAACGGAAACGCGTTTACACGCACCCTTTTATCGTAGGATTTCACGGAAAACTATTGCTCGGCCACCAGATTTTTTGACGCGACCTTGAACCACTTGACCTTCGATTTTTTCCGTCTACACGACACCATCTTATCGCAGACACTCCCTCTTTTCCCCAAAACGGACGACAAAA
This sequence comes from Pholcus phalangioides, assembly GCF_987345545.1. Taxonomy (NCBI): domain Eukaryota; kingdom Metazoa; phylum Arthropoda; class Arachnida; order Araneae; family Pholcidae; genus Pholcus; species Pholcus phalangioides. The sequence continues at coordinate 24,342,237 of NW_028301596.1, read as the reverse complement.
CGGTGCGTGTAAACCGGCCTTTACATTTCAGAACCCCTCCAGCCATTTTCTCTATCCTCCTCCTCTTTTACCATGTGCGGACATCTCTTCCTCCATCTCTATGCATTTTTTTCTTCCTAGTCGAAATTCTTGTATCTCATACCTCTTCTCTCTACTATGAACGCAGCCTATAAAAGAAACAAGTTTCTTGAGTGAGACGGTGATTCCTTTGGAGGCAGGGGGCAACGTAAAAGCTTCGCTGTAAGCGAGGGAAATATGTTGTTTCGACGATAGACTGCGATCATACTGGAATGAAGAGATACGAGGGCGACTAGGAAGGAAAAATGCATTGGGAATAAATAAGTAATGAATATAATAATGCCATGCAATCAATCATACAAATAATAAAATAAGATCCAATATCAATATATTCGCGTTTTCTATGAATATCAGTCTAGAATTTATATATATATATATATATACACTTTATATTAAACAATTATCAACGGACACAAACCATAATAGGCTGTTACTAAAAAAATATGAACAGAGGAACCCTTTATAGACCTGCTGGAAGGACGTTCATGTCCCTTGAGGTCAAAAGTTTGGGTTATATATGTTTGTATATGCTTGTATAAATATGTTTTTATACGTTATATATGTTTGTATATATTGTGTAGATGTTTTGTATATGTACATATTTCGTATTTGTGTAATTAAAAAAAAAAAAAAGAAAAGAAGAGAATAGAGAGAAAATAGCAGGAGTGGTTCTGAAATGTAAAAAGTTGTGATGATGATGATGATGATGCCTATGCAAAAGAGGGAGAAGAAAAACGGGGAGAAACGAACAATCAGCACATAGCGAAATTTCCCACATCGGTAAAAACAAACACCGTTGTTCGAATCCCGCACCTCGTTGAGTGCCTCTTTCTCTTCCTCTCGAGTATGTGAGGGTAGAACAAAACAATGCGATTGTTTTCGTCGATAGTCTCCATTATGCATTCCCGTACCTCGTGCTCGCCTGACTATGTGTTTGGCCATAGAGGTTACTATACAAGGGCTTGTAGAAAGTCCTGAACTGTGTGAGTGGTCCTTGGATGCGGGGCTGGGGAGGGAAATGCTGTAGTGATGTGTTTGATATTCTTTACAACAGTTTGATCTGGAGCTCGCTCCTTGAAATACCAAGCTGACATCCGCCATCTTTAAGCGAAAGTGTGATGGCAGTATTGTCGCTTTAGCCAATCGCTATTACCTATGATGCACAATGAGATGTTTGGATGAAATACTCAGACTCGTATGAAGCCAGAGCTCACTAATGAACACTTTTCAAATCAAAATGAACCGATTTAAACTAAATGCTGTATTTCGTTTTTTGAATGCTTTTCGTAAATTCGAATGCACAACATGATATTTCGCACAATTGACTCTTTTTTAAATGCTCTTTTTTTTTTTCTCTTTCAGTCTGCACCAACTATATGGCTATTATAGCAGCGGTAACCACAGTTATCACAGCTTTTTTCATCGGGTCTTACATTTACATTTGGTGCTTGCTTCGTAGGCGCAGCTCTGTAACGCAGGAAGTTCCGGCTCTGCCTCGTGTTAGCTCGAAGAATTATGACAGTCCAGCGCCGGGCCCTAAACCGTGTCCAAAAAAATCATTTTCGATTCGCCAGGCATTCAAGTGGCATCGTTCTGATGTTCAATCAAAAACATCACAGCCAGATTTTGGGAAAGAAACCCTTGCTCCCAAGAACGATGCAACCGAGTAACAACTGGCTACTGATCAAACTTGCAAATAACTGTCTAATATTGTCTTCTTTTTTTTTGGAGATGAATTTGAAGGGAATCTCTTCAGGTTAAGTTTTTTTCTTCATGATTTTTTAAGCTGCAAATTTTTTTTTGTTTTTAAACATTTGCTTGTTTCCTATTTCTGGCAAAATAAATGTAGGCCAATTAATATTAATACACAATATGAATACACATTCAGTAGAATATGCAACATCGTGTTTTTTCTTCGCTCACTAACGTGAGTGATCTGATGCTGATTTTCAGCTTTTTGTTGTTGGTATCGTGTACAACAATATTCCAAATAATCGGAAATGTCAGGGGGGAAAAGCAATTCTTGAGAACATTAAATCCCTCCCAGGAATGTTTACAAGGTGCTGCTTGTTTGAGTGTGTGTGGTTTTCAAATGGAGGCTCGTGGACTCCCGTTAGCTCGTTGGATTTGTTTCCGATTATAGCTGCTTGCTATATTTCCATGGCTATGCCATAGCCTAGTATTATGACGCTCTTGACAAAGGTTGGTGATGCCTAAGCAACACCACACTAGAGAGAAAAATGTTGTCACATTTTTCAAAACATATTTAAATTAACAGACATCGATAGAAAAATCGAAAGAATGGCTCTTTAAAGGCCGGTTTACACGCACCGTTTTGGGGAAAAGAGGGAGTGTCCGCGATAAGATGGTGTCGTGTAGAGGGAAAAAAATCGAAGGTCAAGTGGTTCAAGGTAGCGTCAAAAAATCTGGTGGTCGAGCAATAGTTTTCCTTGAAATCCTACGATAAAAGGGTGCGTGTAAACGCGTTTCCGTTTTGTCGTCAGTTTTTTCCCTCCTCGCACCCTTTTTTACGGAATGAATTTTTGTGTACAGTCGATCCCGGTTATAACGTTCCCATTTATATCGTTTTCCCGCTTGATACAACTAATTTTGGGGGTCTAGGTAATTCTAATTGAGATTTCCCGTTAAAAGCGTTTTCTCGCTTACAACGTTTCCTCATGGCGGTTTTTTGAAAAACGTTATAAGCGGGATCCACTGTATTTTATTTTAATTTCCTGAATTTATTTTTCCCAGTCAGACCTATTTATAACGATCGCGGTTTTTATGACAATTTTTCTATAACAACAATTCTTGGCGGAATGACTAATTCCCATACAGAAGAATTTTCATGAACGTTGCTTACAACGTCGAAGAAATTCAACGCCCTCGGTTACAACGATTCATTTTTTTGTCACTCTTTCTTTTGTTTTTATGGCATGTCTTTTTAAGAAAATTCTCCATTTTTCCCAATTTTCGATAATTCTACCTACAATCGGTTATATTTTTAGCAAAAATTGATGATGCCTCGTATTTATGATCCCAATTCACCGTACTGTTCTAGATCAATTATGGTCAATGAACACTTTATTTACATTATATTTGATTTCATCTGATTACATTTTTGATCCAAAAAAATAAGTACGTCAGCCTCGCTTGTAATGACTAGTGCCCGGAAGTTTAGGCACTAAAGATGGTCGAAATAGGCAGGCAAAAAAGCACTAAAAATGAATAAAATAGGCACACAAAAAAAACTACAAATAACTAAAAACTAAGGAATTGAGGGCCCAAAAAATAGCTGAAAAATCGATCGTACTTAATCCGTCTATTATTTTAATTACAATATATAATAACTGCATTATTATTTAAGTTAAATGGATTTCAAGTCAAAATTAAAATGTTACTAGATCGTCAGAATTAGGCCAATTCCAGGGCCACGATTACCAGACGCGGGATCGGTAGGGATAATGATCTGTAGAGCTATCTCGAGTTGCGAATGATTCTCGTTTATTTGTCGTATCATTTTGAATAATCATTATCATTTCTATAGTTGAAACATGGCTATCGTGTTCTATTTTTGTAAAAAGAAAAAAATATTTTTATATTACTACGTATACAAGACTACTTCAAGCGTGGAGCCCTGCATGACCGCATCTGTCACACACCCATGAGGGGGAACTCTAGTCAATTTAATCGATTTTAAATGTGCATGTTTAGTAAATAACCATGGTTGTTTGCAGTGCATTTATGGTGCAAAAAATAAAGCCAAACAACATGGGCCCCAGAGCCCTGTTTGCTCCTATTCCGCCTTCCATAAGCCATGTTGCCAATTCAAGACCTTTTCGGACAATCATCGGTCCACTATACACTAACTTTCCTCCGCTTTTCTAACACGGACTGCGTTCATCTGAAACAAAATCATTCACGGCTAATATCATCCGGTCAAAGCAAAATTAATACATGCAACACCAATCTCTCAGATCACTTAGTTGTGTCTAAATGGGGCTGGGGAAGGCGGCTTTCTGACGATAAGTAATACTGAGATTTGTGAAATTTTAAAAAGAGCGATTTTTTTTTGAAGTTGATGCCCGTAATATTCAAGTTTTACAGATTATGCCTCTGAAATTCACTAATAAACTTAAAACTGGTAAAATAGGCATTTATGGCACGATAATTTCAAAAAAGGCATTTTTACCGGAAAAGTTTAAAAATAAGTAAAAAAAAAACATTTATGTGGCATTTTGCCTGAACTTCCGGGCTCTACTAAGGACGAATCGTTTGTACCAAAAAAATTTCGCAGAATCTTCGATATCATTTTAACCGTGTTTGGCTGTATAAATAAAGTACTTTTTTTAATTATAACTTTGCGATCTGCAATTGCTGAACTGGTCAAAAACATTTTTTGATCAGTATTGGCACCTAAAACTTTTTTTATGTAGATACGGAATTTCGGGCTGAGGGTAGTACGAAATGTTTTGCACGCCATAATCCATTTTGCTTATCGAGAAACTTCTGAAAGTGGTATTTTAACTCAAGTAGAGAGTTACGGCAGTCTCTCGATAATTCGAGGAGGATCGGACCGAGGCCACCTCGGATTAAGTAAACAATTACGAAGAAAACGGTCAAACTTTTTGCACATCTCTCGGCGACCCCCGAAAGTTGAAATGGTCTGCGTGCATTCAAAGGAGTCTATAAAATCCACGTATCAGAAGACATATTTCAGGGCACTTTTTGCCTTTTACCGACCTCAGTTGTACGTATTTTTCTTGCCCTGCGCATAGGCGGAGATAGACTTGGAAGTCTGGGGGGAAGGGGCATGATGATAATGTCAATTCATATATACGCATATACATTATATCTGTCGACTTCAATTTAGACGCTGGGGGGGGGGGGGTGCATCCCCCCAGGCGTATCTCCACCCATGGCAGTGCGCCAACATTTTTTTGTTGGGTAACTTTCGTTTTTTGTGAATAGTTCGTTTCTTTTTTTTTGCATTTTGATTTTATATTATGTTCCCTCCACTTCATCGATTCTTTAATATAGTATTGTAGATTTGTATAGAAAACACACACACAGAAAGTCAATTTCATGTATAGGTATAGATTATATATATATATATTTCTTTTTACTAGAAATAACGATTTCCCATCAAATGCCGATCAAATGGAGAGGGGAGGGGGGTTCTTTCTATACTCTCAGAAGTTCTTCTTTTAATCTCTTGGGAGTGTTGTTATTTTGCTAAACGAATGAGCATTGAATGTTGTTTGCATCCTATTTTCTTTATTTTTGAATGGAATAGGTAACCCCCTTCCTCCTCACTGCAGTACCCTGCATTTGCTGTTGGTGAACAAACAATGGTATTCTCAAAATGGATGTTGCGGTTTTTTTCTTCCAGAGCTGTTTTTCGGAGAGTCTTTTCTATGTTAATGTTATCCTGGGGCAAGCCTGGTCATGCCATATAGCATCTGCCCTGCTTGGAGGCAACTTCTGGATTTAACAACCAGAATCATCTGATAATTTTGAGGGCGTGGTCAAAGCGTGTAAAAATGTGTAGGTGGGGAAGAAGATATATGTTTCAGGGAAAAAACCAAAAAATTCCAGTGAAGAAAAGAAAGTGATTCCAGAAACCTAAAAGGAGGACAAAATGACGAATTCTCTGAAACGTAGGAGGATGTTTGAAATGACACCAAAAAGGACGGATGGTAACCCTAGCCTAACGAAGATTTATTTAGTGATTCTTCTGTTTCGGCTAACGAATACGGATAATGAACATTTTCATTGATGGACATGGTTAAGATAGAACAGCCGCGTCGTGAGTTAAATTTTAGTGACAATCATCATTAGAATTGCTGTTTTTCAAACCTGATTAAATCATGTCCACCTCGAAATATTTTAAATTGCTACCGCAGGGAGTCCCCATCGAGGGGTTAGCGCACCAACCTCTCGATGAGTATAAAAAAACAAGCATGCCGTTCGGAATCGGCAATAAATTGTAAGTCCCGGTCTAATTACCTCTCGTGTGCAGAAAATGACCGTGGTGCGACAAAAATGATAAAATGATCGAAATATTTTTCCAGGTCTACTTCCACCTATCTTTCTGAAAGTTTCTGAATTATTGCAAGTAAAATGAAAAGATTCAGCGAAAAAAAAAAAGGAAAAAAGGAGCCTATGTGTTTTTAGAGCACGCGTTCTTTCGGTACTAGACTCTCAGCATCGCATCGAACTGAATTGTCTGGACATTGCAGGAGCTCATCTTTTCAATCTGCCTGTATCAGACTCAGAAATGAGCTGGCCAAATCACAAATATATGGAAACACCTACGAACTCGACTGTGTTGTGTCAATACCAGCTTTAGTCTACTAAAGTCTGGTGCTGGTTGTGTGCGTATTGTGTGAAATAAAAAGATCTTAAGTATTTCATCTTTCTGTAGATTCAATTTTAAAAATTTATTCAATTTTAACGCTGTTCATTTTCGCCTTCGATCATATTTTTGTCTTTTGACGTTTCAAAAAAAATTATCTTAAATTTTGGGCCATATCTGAAACGAATTAAACGATTCTCCGTGGAAACCTACGAGAAATTGCGTTTCGGTTAACGAGGATTTTGGCTTACGAACGTGATTCCGGAACGGATTATCTTCGTTAGCCGAGGTATCACTATGATGTATTTCCTTTCGGAAAAACCTACGATTGGAGCGTAATCAGTGGTTCGTTGTTTCAGGCTTCGCCGCCAGGTGGTTCTGCACCGTAACTCGACCAATGTGGTTACGGCAGCAAAGGAGGGAGGAAAAAAAGAGAAAACACAAAGATCTTCTACTTCCAATGTTTTTTGTTAGACGTAAGAGCAGTTGAGTGAGGTACTTGCGCGTGCTCGGGTGCCTTTCATTGTGGCTTTTGTTTTGGTGGTGCTGGTTGCCGCACAAACAATCTACTTTTCAAAAAACTTTTTCATCCTCTGGATACGAATAATCACTACGACAGGTTATCTTGGGTGAGTACACATGCCTTCTCTTATGCATACATACCTTGCGGTGGTCAGTTTGTGAACGTCCGTTGATCGCAGATAACAAAAAAAACAAAGCAGACCTGTTTATACTCCATGCCACAAAATGGTCAGTTTTTCTTCGAAACACGTGTGATTTTTATTTTTTGGTTAGAAAAAAAAAATATTCTTCAATTTTGCATGTGGATGGGTATTTGTATAGCAAAGCGGTAGAATCGAATTTTGTGACAACGAAACATTGCCCCGTAGATGACCAGGGAATTTCTGATCTATAGAGTGGGGGAGAGGAGCTCAACTCTGCCACAGGCGGAAAACTTGAGGGGTGAGAATTTTACAAATAAACAAAAATATCTTTGAAATGATCGAATTTTACAGTGGACGAGTGTGGCAAAATCACGTTTTTCTCGCCACCCCCCCTCCCCTAAACGGCATCATTGGACTCCGGCCAAAGTGATGCTATGGACGGTGGCATATTTACAGGAGGGCTTACCGAGTTATAGACTAAGACGCGGAGTGGCAGCGGGTTTGAGAAATGAGTGGTCAAGAAAATCGGTAGAGTGGGAAAAGAACGGCAAAATTTGTAAGCCTACCATAAATCCACCTCTGCCCAGAGATCGAGGGACAAAGTCGGTGAGTGACGAAACAAGCGACCCAGAGACGGCTAGCTCAAAAACGCAATCTGAGAAAATTGCGTTCAAAGTGTTTTTCTAGTATACGTTTGCACTATAATTCAGTATTTCTTCCTTTAATTATGAAAGAACAAATTAACCGGTTGACACGAAATGTTTCGTATTTTATTTGCAATCGAATGAAATATTTTTTGAAGTCATTTTTGAAAATTAGAATTCAAGTGTCGTGAGACCCCCCTCCCTTAAGTGATGGTGGCTCGTCAATAAGTAGTTTTGAGGATTAAGTAATTTCGCTCAGGGAATCCCTTATCAGACGCGGGGCCCGGTGCGAAAATAATTTTTGGGCTCCGTATCCCCGATTTTATATATTAATGTGGGAGGGGGGAATTGGCACCCCCCACACAGCATGCATTCATGCATTTTCTCGGAATATACAGAAATTCTGAAAAATATCTATTCTTAAATAAAAATTCAGAATTCACCAGAAATTAAAAAAGATCTCGGAATTGATGAAAATTCAGAATTAATGGGCGAAATAATTCCAAAATTGATGAAAATTCCAGAATCAAATCTGTTGAAGGTCAGACACCTTGTTTACTATTAGAATTTTTTTTATTTATTTTATTTATGTATTTTCACTTCTATTATTGTTAATGCGGGGGGCCCGCTGTCACCACCTGTCTCACACCCCTAAGGGCGACTTTGATTTGGCGTTGTAGAGATCGATAAAATAATACAGGACCAGAAAAGCTCAGAGAAGTAAAAGCCCATGCCTCTTCTAAGCCAGAAAACAAAAAAAGAATTAAAAAAAAATTTTCTGCCTTAAAAGCGGGACGTACGGCCACATTCTTTTTTGTACGGTAAGTAATGATGTACGGTTTTCTTCTGAAAAAAATCAGGTTTATCTCGAACTCTGCTAGACTGGAGCACTTTCAGCCTCTCATCATGGTCGCCTTAAGGGGCGGCGAGTGCCCCTGCATGTGAATGAACAAGAGTTCCCTTGAGCGTGTGCGAGCATGCGCAGACCTGCCAACTCTCCGGATTTAGGCGGGAGACTCCGAATTTTTCATCCTTCCTCCCGCTCTCCGAATTTGTTAAAATTTCTCCGGATTTTCGCAAAAATTAGATTTTACCCGAGCTTTCACGTTGCCGTGACGTCAATGACTGCCGTCGTCGTTAGGGAAAACACCCATAAAAGACAGCCGTGGTCATTTCCATCGAGCAGCCGTAAAAAAGTCTTGGTGACCGCATTTAAACAACTGGCAAAGACGTGACTTTGTTTACGTAGTGTTTATCGGTAATCATTTATCAGGGGCATGACCTTGATTGCCGAAATTCATGTGTAATCGTTATTGTATTCTATTAACAGCCGTGCGGTAGACACAAGTTTTTCGCTATGTATTTTGAAGTTTTTTAAATTGTTTCCTCCGATTAAATATGTTTTCAGAAAGAAAATATAAAACTTTAAGCTATATAAAGCTTTTAAAAGTTTCATATACTCAAGATTATCAATCACTGATAACAGCAGGGTTGTTTGGTTTAAACCGCGTTGTTGGTTTTAACCAAAACTAGTTTGGTTTTTTTTTCTAAAAATCAAATAAAAGTGGCCTAAATATAATTTTTTTTCCTTGAAATATATCATATTGGTTAATTATTTGCCAAAATTTTTCATTTTTACCACATTTTATATTCTCGGGGTGCATTCTGATGGTATATCTTTAAATGGCATAAGATGGTATAAGTGGTTTTTTTCAAAAAGTCTCATAAAAGTGGCCTGAATATATATATTTTTTCGTATGAAATATCTTAGTTATTTAAAGTTATATACAGAAGCCAAAATTTCTCATTCATACCACATTTTCTAACCTTTGGCTACATTCCGATGCTTTATCTTAAGCAAATTCATGAATAAGGATTGCATCACACATCTAAACGTAGTGGTGTATTATCTCACAGGGTTTCTTTTTCCCTTCACAAAGAAGCAGCAACAGTAGTGACACCATCATGCTAGGGGCACAGGTGGTCCTATAATCCAATAAAGACACCAGCTGTCCTTAAAGGACAAAGACTAGTGTACTAGTAGTTACATTACCTCACAGACATTTTAATTTTCTTTCCCATAAGAACTAGCACATTCTCCTACTGTATGGCTGCCGGCACACTACGGTTCGGCTGGTGCGGTTGATCTTATCAGCAACCGTGGAATTTCGCGTGAAACACACACTGCTGTTAGCAACCGGGGTTTTTTATTTTTTAATGTCACGTGACATCTCGGGATTGGCTAAATTATTTTCGCCAAGCTGAAGTTGGCTCCAGTTAGCATGCAAATTCGTGCTCATAAGCTGCATTGCAGTAAAACCCCCTCTTAACGGATACTCCCTCTTTTACGGACAAATAATAATTTACAGATGTATAATATATAAAAGTATGAATTTCAAACCTCTTTTTAACGGTCACCCATTTTACATGGATTTAATTTTTTTGTCCTGTCCGTGTTCACAAGAAGGAGGGGTTTTATTGTATATACTAATAAAAATATTCATGTAATGAAATTTTAATTTTCTGTAACAATATTTGCCGTTTGAAATTAATTCAAAGTTGAAGAAAGACAACCAACAAGTTGACCCATTTTTGATGCTTTTACGATTCGTGACCAAATCGCACAAATTTTTTTATATATGATGACTGGAATCATCATAATTAATTTAAATAACATATATATTAAAAAACTATTTAAGTAACATATTTTTGAAGTTTTGGCTTGAAGAAAATTATTGGCCATGAATTTAGCACGTTTTTCTTTGTAATTAAAGTAAATTTCCAATTAATTAAATTTCTAATTAATGGAAATTAAGCACAATAATTGTAATTTTGGGAACCCCATATGACCAAAAAAAAGTCAAGGAAATTCCTATCCTATTTAAAAAAAATAAATTTCTTTTGATGATCAGGAAAAAAAAATTCAGATAGGAAATCGGAATTAAATTTCTGAATTTCATGTCTTAAAAACTGTAAAAAATCAAATTTAAAAAAAAAAAAAAAATTATGATACTCATTAGACCTTTTAATTCCCAAAAATGTTCATTTGGGGACGATTCATTTATACGAAATTATTTACATGCTTCACACTAAATCTGTTTCCAGACACAGATTTATGGCTTCGCCACGTGCTGGCTATTCGAATTGCTCTGCCCCCTATTCACGTTATAATTTAAAGTTCTTGATCACGAATTACTCAAATTTGCCGCCCCTCTGAACTTGCTACCCCGGCCCGCTTAACACCCTGTACATACGACATCAGGGCCGCAACTAGAGAGGAGCAGGTGGGACTGGTGCCAGGGTCGTCTTGAGAGGATTATGGGCCCCCCGGGCTAAGTGGTTTTTAGGAGGCCCTACATGGTAAATCCTTGAAAATTTCAATCGGATCTCATTTTTGGGAGGCCCCTCTTCTCTTGAGGCACCCGGGCCGTGCTCGGGTGGGCCCATGCGTTAAGACGACACTGACTGATGCCCCGAACTCCGAGCCAGACAGGAGCGCAAATGTTAACATTTCATCTCTCCTTCAATATTAAAAGGGGACGCCAAAATGCGTGCTTGCCCCGGCTGACCACGCATGTCGTTGTGGCCCTGTACATCAGTATGTATGTTGCAAGGTTTAAGGACAGGGCCGCAGCTGGATACTTTTTTAACTGGAGCTAGCAAGCTTTTGGCGTCCCCGTGTAAGGAAAGGTTAGAAGGAGTGGTGTTAAAGGGGCAATTCGGCGCCCCCCTAGTTCAGCACTCGATACAGTGGACCCGCTCTCCCTAGTTGCGGCTTTGTGTGTGTATGTAAATGAAAAACTGCTTGAAAAGAACGGTAGGTGTGAAAATTGTCTTAGTGCACTCTTCGATATTACCCGCATACAACGTTTTGTCTAAATCAGCGGTTCTCAATCTTTTTTGACCCGCGGAGCCCTTTCCAGTATAAAATTTCTATGGCGGAGCCCCGTAGGCCTATTTTTTATTTATTCATCAAAGTTACTGATTTGTTTTTATTCAAAAATATTAATTATTTTTTTTCAAATTTACTGGTTCCTTTTTTATTTTCCTCGAGGGCCGCGGAGCCCTTGGGAGTTCACACGGAGCACCGATTGAGAACCGCTGGCCTAGATGGTTTTTTTTTCATTGCAAAAACACAGATACGATACAAAAATAAATACCAAAAAGACAGAATAATGAAAGCAAAACACACACAATGCAGCTCTTAGGGACATATTTCATCCCCGGTTCATACTTAGGCTTTTAATAAATGTTTCAAAAGTTTGATATACGGAATTTGCAAATATAAAAATATATTCCTTCAGATGTCTTATTATTTTTACTTCTAATTTTTTATGAATTTATTATAAATGGTTGGGCCCCGTGGTAATTTGTCCTCTTTTGGATGAGGTAACTAATTGGTTTTTTGCTAAAACGTTATAATTGGGATCCAATGCACTTCATTCAAGTGTTCTAAAATATACATCTCGGTTTTAGCGTAATCACGTTAGTTTATGAATGTCATTATAACCGAGTTTTAATGTGTGCTCATGTAGGAAAGCAAAAAAATTTCACTAGTTAGAAAAATTTAATTTTTCCTTCATTGGTTTTTTTTATTGTTATCAGTGCAAAAGCGCCAAACAAAGCATTAGCTTCTGTCGAATAGAACTTCACCATACAGTTCCTCGAATTTGGCTTCTCCTCTCATTTTTTTATGGCAGCCTGAGAAGGAGAGCAATTCCTTTGTCCAGTGCATCCGAAATCCCGTCACCCTCCTTGTCAAACCACTTAATAGACAATGGAAGAGAGCAACCGCAGGTCCAGCCGAACGGTCATCAGGGAGCTCAAGCCTTTGCAATACATGATGGCAGCTTTCCGGTTACCCCAACCGTCCAAAAAAATGTGGATTTTCCCGGTTGAAAAAACCGCGCTCAGCGGTTGCAGTTGTATCTGTGCGTTGACAGAATAAAACTATAGATGATGCCTTCCCCCCCAACCTCAACCGCGTGCAACCGCGCCGTAGTCAGATCCCAGCCTATATCTCCCAGTCTTAATATTCAATAGTCGTTTTTTTTATACTTTCACTTAATTTTACGCCCAGTTAATCAAGGTTCTACTGTATATTAGTAACAAATTTATGAAAAATAATTAGCTATATACAAAGTGATTATAATTAAAGTTTTGATTCCAAAACTATACAATATATACAGCTACTGGTCAGAATGACTTGAAAATTTGCATGGATACTCCTGAAGCAATGCAACTCCAGCGCAAGTAGATGATGATGTACTTTGCCAGCAGTATAATCTATTTTGTGCAACCACATTTCGGCACTTCCACGGCATCAGTGTATGGATAGAAGAACTTCTATCAAGATGCACATTGCAATACCGGCAAAGCAGCTGGTAAAGACCCATTTTGACAATAACAGGATGCAACTTAACGCTTGCAACTTCTGGCTGTGGGGGTACCTCAAAATGTTATGAACAGTGGTCAGATTGCAAACTTTGGTGAATTGAAATCTACAGTGCATCCCATATATGTTAGCAGCTCCTCAGGAATATTAACATGCGGGCACGTTTAATAAAGGTGAATTGCAAGTTCATCCACATCATGACCATGGCATACTTTGAAAAAGAATTTTTGTGCTTTCACTTCATAGCCAGAACACGGTGGACAACATATTTAACATATCTTGAGTAAGTTGTAGTTATTTATTTGTTCAATTACTTCGTTTTTTTTGTGATGTTTCCATGAATTATGAAATCGTGTAAAATCGTATAATTAAGTTATCATTTTGCCATGACTGGCTATCGTTTCCATTCTGCGAGCAAGTGCTGGTAATAAAATTCCATTTTTTCAGGAATATTCATGTCAATTTTTAAGTCATTCAAACAATCGTTCTTTTTTTACAGTTTTGAAATCAGAACCTTAGTTATAATCACCCTGTATATCGTAAATCATCGCTAATTAATCTGCATTATTTATGCTTCATTAAATACATTATATTCACCTAATTTTTATTATAGTTTTTGCGAAATAGCTTCTTAATTAAGCATACTAAAAGTAACTGGAGAAAACGTCTTTATATTATATGATTAATAATAACATTAAAAGAATTTTTTTCAAACACGAAGTTGAGTTAAGCAAAAAAATAATTAAATTGCAAAAGTTGGTTTTTGTTAAAATGTAAGAAATATTTATTGATTAATTAAATATGGGAATAGTGTTAATTGCATTAATAAACATTTTATTTTAATTAATTATTAGAAGTTTGAATGATTTTTCGGAAATTTTATTGTTTTTAATGTTTATTAAAAACAAAACTATTTAAAACAAAAAAAAAACCGGTTTAAACCAAAAAATCCTGTTCTTTTGTTTTTTTTAAAAAAACCCCGGTTTTTTACCAACCCTGGATAGCATCCACGAAAAGAAACGCTTATGTTTTATGAAGAGCATGTAGATGCGATTTCTCTATTCTGCATGGAAAGACTGACATGGAATTATATTCTGCTCGGGAAGGGGCAATGCAGAACCTACCTTGGGGGAATGGAACTTTTTCTTAATTGATTAAAAAACATTTTTTTCGAAAAAACTTTTTTTTGTGAATTTTTTTTATATCGATTGTATGGGTGCCGGGGAAGGGTACCCCCTCTGGAGAATCTCCGGATTTCTGGATTCCAAAAGTTGGCCCGTCTGCATGCGATTGATGAAACGAGTAACCTTGAGCAGGACCGCAACCAGATGCTTCGTCAACGTGGGGCAAGCCATCACCTCCTAGAGATAGAAGGCCTCCGCACTCTGCCTGTGACGTCAGTAAGTAGTCTATTTTCCCTCAGAATATTCAGGGAAAAAAATTCCTTGCTCGTGCCAGTATCAATGTTGTGAGGAAAAGAAATGATCGAGCTCAGAATTGGCGATTTCTATGCTCACATCCAATCACTATGAGGCTTTCGTGAGGCAATCAGGAAGATTCGACGCCAAAATAAGAAGAAACGAAATACGATGCTGTGTGGCAAACTTGCTAGTTAGTCTGAATGACGTTTATGGCAAACACTGCAGAGGCCTTCTCTAGGAGGTGATGGGCAAGCACGCAATTTTGGCCCCTTTTGTAATGTCGAAGGAGAAATTAAAGGATGAAATTTGCGCCCCTCTGGCCCGGCTATAACGAATTTACAGAAAACATGCAAATAATGTGACGCGCAGTGTAGACCCAGAAGAGTCCTCGTTACGACCCTGTTAAGTTCATGGCAAGGATTCCTCAAGGTAAGTCTCGCGTGACCAGTAGTGAATGAGTGGGTGGCCAATTGCTGTGATTGAAATCAGTAAATATCTGGCAGATTTACACAGGTAATTGATCCGTTAATTGTTTCGATTTGTAATAGTATAGTTAATGAACGTTTCACCCACTCTTTTTATTCATCGAAATCCACGCCGGAAAAAGTAGGGGACAAACTCATATATTCCGCCCACCCTTCAGGCTAGAAATTCGGTGAGTTACCGGGCCGCCTCCTAGCTCAAAGGTGAACATAAGATATAAGTAGATGAAATTGCACACATTTTAGAAAATGCGTTTTGCTCAAATTTATTACTGTAATAGCATAACTAAAAATTTAACCATAATTCATAAAAAAAATTATGAATTGACGGCGATTCTAAATTAATAGGGATTCATAATTATCGTGTTTCACCGAAAATAAGCCCGAACCAAACAATAAGGATTCAAAAAATTCAGGGTCAACTGAGTGGGTGAGTGAACCTGTGAGAGAGTCAGTGATTGTCTTAGGGCGTCCGAGTGGCGCAGTGGTATGATGCTGGTCGTTCACTGTGAAGGTTACCGTCAAGGTCCATGGGTTCGAATCCGAATATTGAACGTCTGAAACAAGTTCTTTACCTACCGATCCAGGAGTGACCACTGTTAGATGGTACCTTCATTTCCCACCCAACTCCACTGGTTAGAAATTGCGATATGTGGCCGGAGTTGGTGTGTGGTAATGTAGTGACCGTATGAGAGAGTGGGTGAGTTATCGACCGAGTGGGCCATTGAGTAAGTACCCGTATAAATGCTTCACCAGCTCACTCGCAGGCTTAGTCATTCATACGATCACTCACTTAGTCGTGACGGGAAAAAAATAGTTTCAAACCTGTGAGTGCTCGCATTGAAATTTATATGGGAAATTTTGGTTTATGAGTCAATTCTGGAGTTTCTCAGATCCATGCCACAAATTACAGTGGGTGCTCGAGCATCCGCAGCACTCCCGGCTTTGAGGCCACTGTATTTGGTCACTCATCACTCACTTAGCCCTGTTGGGGTGAAATATCGGGGGGGGGGGCAAGTTTCAGTGAGAAAAAAGGCTCTGCTGGACTTTTTTAGGATGTTCGTAACAGAAGTAGCGTACGCAAGAGGGGGAGGGGAAGAAGAGTTGCGTTTTCTAAGTTAGAAAATAACCTTAGTCTTGGGGGGGAGGGGTGCATCAATCGCTTTTGTAAAAAAAGACCCAATACAAAAAAAAGGCCGAGTGAAACTTCTAAAATTCATTTTCTTATAAATTTGAAATGTAAATAAAAAAATAGAGGCCACAATCCCTGGCTCAAATGTGGAGCCCTAAACCCCGTTCTTGTGTGGCGGGGCATACACGTCATACAATACAAATACGATTGAATTAATTAATGAAATTAATAAATTACAATTCTTCATGCAAATTTTTCCATCCAATAGTCATAATTTGAAATTTGCAGAAAAAATTTTCATTCTTATTTTTGATTTGGAAAATAGATGGCAACACACGAACACATAACAAGCGCAACACTTACATGAATTATTTTTTCGTTCCTTTGAAACAAACCACAACCAATGAATAATAGAAAACTTGGAAGTGAAACGAGAAACTGAAAATCTGTTGAAGATGCTGGAAAACAAAATACATGGAGCAATCACAAATCGGTTAAAAATAGGAAGTGAAAACAGATGTAATAATGTAGTAGAGTTTAATCATTATTCTATAGTTTAAACCAAAAATAATTTAATTCTGCAGTTTAAGTTAAAAAAATAATTTAAGTCACTTTTTAATCACTTTATTAAATTTCTGAGAATTTCGAATAAATATTCTAAGAATGACCCAGGGAAAGAAGTCATCTCAAAGTTGTTGAATCAAAGTGATAATGATCAAGAGTGAACTCAAAAAGCAACACACATCGCTTTAAATATGAAATGGGTAAATTCTGGTAAAAGAAGCAAGATCAAACATATATTCAAAAAATGTTTGAAACTGAAGAGAACAAAAGCATTATTTAGACTTGCATCAGCGGCAAAAACAAGAAAAATAGTTACTTTTCTAATGAGTTTCAAGCCTCTCCTTTAGCTATTTTTTTTAAATTAGTGATTACCGTCTGAAAAAGCTAAATCTAAAAACACTCATTTTCAAATTATTTTTGAAATCTGAAACACACTATGCGTTAGCCTTTCATTTGTTGATATTTTAGAGAATGTAGAAATACTTTATATATATATAAATATCAGAAAGTCTCTCAAAATTTTTTTAGGATCTAAAAATTAAAAAAATACAAAAATATTTCTTCTAGAGGAAATCTCTATGTATTTTGTGCCTTTTGGGGACGGGGCACCCCTTCTTCTGAGCTAAGATAACACTGTTTTTTGAAGGAAAAAGTAATCCTGTGTACGCTGCTGCATATATGCATATAAAAACGGTGTATTTTATTTGCTGCCAAAAATTTAAAGTGCTACAAAACTGATAAATGCTGCTACAAAAACATTTTTGCTGCTACAAAAACATTTTTGCTGCTACAAAAACATTTTTGCTGCTACAAAAACATTTTTGCTGCTACAAAAACATTTTTGCTGCTACAAAAACATTTTTGCTGCTACGGAAATAATTTTTCTTGCTACAAAAATCAAATTTTCATTTTCTATCCCTGTAATTATGGCAAAAAATTTGAAATATTCAACTTGCATATTTGCCAGGTTTAACGTTTTGGAATTGATGTCCCACAATAAGACGCTGCAAACCCCAATTGAACGGACAAAATTCCTGACTTCTCTTTTTTATTTGAATCGTAGAGGCGTTGTTTAAATTCTAACGTGTTTGTTATACATATTGTTATGAAGTATAGAACTCAAAAGGCTTGGGAACGTATGCAAGGTTCACGTGACGTGATTGTTAAAATAAAAGAGCGAGATTCTAAGGACTCGGACAGTAGAATTGGAAGTGAGAAGACGTACGTTTGGAAGGCTGCTTTAGTTTTAGCGGGACTTCTAGTTGATGTAAATAAAGGCGTTTATTTGTTCTCAAATCCTCGTTCCTGTGATTTTTTACCCATCTTTAGTCTCCGGCGAAGAACCCGAGAGATTCGCGCGACGGGACAATCTGGTGACGTGAGTTCGACAAGCTCCGGCAAAAATATATGTAAAACACTAAACACGGCTACAATCCAGATATAAAATTAATTCAATTAGTTCATGTACGAAGTATTTTTTCGTAGTTGCAATGATTGTATTGAAACAAGATCATTCAGAAGACAAAACTAGTCGGATTGTTGCATATGCATTAATTGCCACCATCTAAATCATAGACTAAAGATATAATAGACGGCGCACGTTATTCATGAAACTTGTCGAACGTGAAGAAAAGATAAGCAGTACTGTCGGGAAAGAACAGTACTGCGCTGTTACATTTGGCTCGTTTTCGCAGAACCTGGCGATTTCGTGTTAATGGTAGGATGTTGCTGTAACGAAATTTGACTCGATCAAGTTGATGAAAACTTTCCTTCAGTTGTTCAATGAATTTCATTCATTCTTTTGTAAAATATTTAGGGAGTATCAGATTTGAAAAAAAACATCAATTCTATATAATATAAACAAATATTGAAAAACTAAATTTTTTTTATTTTCTATAAGGGATAATTCTTAATAATTTAAGAATTAGTTAATCTTAATAATTAAGAATTCTATTAGTTTTTAAATTTTATTATATAGCCTATCTCTTAGCTCTATAGCCGATCTCATACATATATATACAGCCTATTTCATTTATATTTTTAAATATTCTCTTCTCAAAAATTAATTTTAACTAAGGGTTATTAGAACAAAAAAAAAATCACCTTCCAAGAACATTATAATTACTCTAATCATTCATTTATTATGAGTATATAATTACAATGCATCATACTATGTTATACTTTATACTGTAACACATTCACTCATACCATATTCAGTCATGGAATATTTAAACAATAAGCAAAAGTTTCATTTCCAACATTCCTGAAAAACTTTTTATAACCTTATCACATAAAAATGTAAACACTTACATAATATTTTAAGAAAAAATTAATTTTTCAAGAAAATTGCAAAAAACTTCATCGTCAGTACTTTTTCTAAATTATAAGAAATGAAATTTCGTGTAGAGTATATATGCAATAATTTAAAGTACGTAAATATGTTGCATGTGACATGTGTAACCTCTTCGCTCCAGAAGTATACATATGTAAATCTTCATTTTTTTAGGCATTAAGTAGTTTTTAGAATGATTCTTCAAGTTAACATCTGAGGTATACATGGTGAATTCAGGTCTTAACTCAGATGGTCCTAATAAAGATATTGACTGAAAATTAATTAATCAATTTTCTTGTTTGAGGGCAATTTCACATACAAAAAACACAAATCAATCAATAAAAAATTTTTTTTTTCTGTAACAGTTTTTTCTCAGGCGTGAAGAGAGGTAAAAATACTACTATTTTTAGAGGTAGTTATACATTTTTATGCAAAACTGTCATTGTCTACGGTACACGTAGCCTATCCTAATGTACGTGTGGCGAACTCTTGCACCTGCTTGCTTGCACCTGCCTAGTCCTGCAAGCGACAAAAGATAAGGCCACGCACACACACTCTCTTAACTGTCTCGAGACCAGTCGGTCGCATTAACCAGCTCGCTATTATATTTAAAAATACTTTAATATTCCTGTGAAATAAATTGTATTAAATTTCAACTTCAAAGTACTCTATCAAATATGCGTCAAGTGCATTGATTTGTTTCAAGAATGCAATGCAAAACGTTCTAAAAAAAGAGCTAACAACTGTGCAGAATGGGCACACTATCTACCAATAAGTATTTGGACACCTGTGATAGAAAAGAAAAACTAACTTTATTCAAAATCAATAGTTGGTAGAGCCTCCACGAGAGGCAATTACAGCGTGAACCCTCCGGGGCATACTTTCCACAAGTCCTTGTGTGACGGCTAGTGGTATTTTCTTCCACTCGGCTTGGAGAAGACATGTCAGTTCCTTCACCGATTTTGGACGGGTAGAGCACCCCTTAATTCGGCGATCCAACTGGTCCCAGAGGTTCTCGATAGGGTTCAGGTCTGGGCTCTGGGCAGGCCAGTCCATTCGATGAACCCCATTGGCACCATACTAAGCCTTGGTTAAACTCGCAGTATGACAGCTGGCATTATCGTCCTGGAAGTAACAGGGGTCCACCCCGTAAAACTGACACAACGTAGGAACCATATTGTCATCCAAAATAGTGCAGTAGGCATCGGCGTTGAGCTTACCATGAATGGGGACCAAGGGTTCCAGTCCATACCAGGAGAAACACCCCCAGGCCATAATTCCACCTCCGCCGAACTTGACTGTTGGCACAATGCATTCTGGCAGGAGACGTTCTCCAGGCAGACGCCAGACCCAGACCCTGCCATCCGAACGGTAGAGGGTGAATCTTGATTCGTCGCTCCAAAGAACCCGTTTCCACTGATCTACGGTCCAATTTCGATGTGCTTTGCACCACATTAACCGAGCAACGCGGTTGGACTTTGTGATCAAAGGCATATGGGCAGCAGCACGACCATGAAAACCAATCAGATGTGCTTCCTTACGCATGGTATTCATTGAAACAATACTCCCTGATGCCTGTTGAAACTCCTCGCGGATGAGGGCCATTGGTTGGGTGCAGTTCTTCCGAATTTCTCTGGACAGCACCCGTCGGTCTCTATCTCCCAGTTTCGTTGGTCTGCCGACTCGGGGCGAATTCCGACAATCACAGCTCACCTTCCACTTCTTAATCACATAGGCCACTGTCGATTTTGGGTACTTCAGCTCGCTAGATATGTCCCTTAAGGATCGGTCATTTTTGTGATACCCGATAATTATACCTTTCTCGAAATCAGAGAGCTCCGAACTGCGCGGCATCTTGCATGCGACTAATGCCGATGTTGTTTCCTACACGATATATACCGGCGGAGTGCGTGACGTATCTCAGGACCGCAGATATCGTCATTTGCATAGGTGTCCAAATACTTATTGGTAGATAGTGTACAACAGCTAATGAATGCGTACAGGGATTTAGGAAGCAACATGTCCCTAAAAGTGCATTTCCTAGATTCATATCTGTCTGAAGCTGGTTTTCTGTGGTTTCCAACTTCGAGCCGCGAATGCGAGCTAATCTCCCCATTGAAAAGTCCCGCCACAAAGAACAACAGAACTACAAACGATACAAATATTCAGTCATCACACTTCACTCCTGAAATATAGATGGCAGCACTGAAAAATCAGGCACAACTCTAAAATACGCACTCAGACAGTTGGGTATACACACACTTTCGGCACAACTCGCTAGGTAGTAAATTGTCCATGACTTGAGTAGTGCTCGGTTTGAAAGAAAGAAAGATTCATATCTGCATTATTTTCCTGAGAACTGCAGTGATGTTTCCGACAAACATGGTAAAAGATTTCGTAAAGATGGTAAAGCGGTATGAAGGGAGAATAGATGCCTGGAATGCTTGCTAGCACTGGAACATTATTCGAAAACGCAAAGCTGATCACAAGAGGGGGAAAAAAAAGCACCTTTCAAGTCCTTGGGAAAAATATAAATTTGTTGATATTTTCTATCAGTAAATAAGATTTTTTTTTCTTTTGTATATAAAATAAATGATATACAGGGTCTTTATAATTAAAGTTCCACTTTGAAATGGCCATAAAACGAAAACTACAGGACAAAATGTTATCAAACTTAATAATAGTTTACATATATAATTACATATATAATTATATAACATACATTCATTTATATATTACATAAATGAATGTATAATTACATAATTTCATAAAAACCTATTAAATTTAAGTTCGTCACTTGTGGTACCAACTGTTATAATAGTGGCTGTGGCAAAACTTTTTTCAGTGTCTATCCAAAAAATATTTTGGATAAAATAGAGTTGAAAGAAGAGACTTTCATTATAAAGAATAATCAGAAAGTTCTGAATTTTTAAAGAAATTCTAAAATTGAAGTATTGAAACATTTGATTTTGAAAATTTGTTCACCAATATTCCACATGAAAACATCTAAAAATATTTGTGAGAGTTTATATGTGAAAAGAACATTATTCACATTGGAAAAAAAACTTTTGGAATCATTTGGTAAAATTTTGCATCATTTTAGACAGATGACATCAGAAAAGCCATCTGTCTCCGCCGGGACTCGAACCCAAGCACCCTGTATGTATGTATGCTTGTTTGTTTTTTGGCATTTAATTCTATTTTTTTGACGTTTTTCCTGAGTCATGCTCACGACAGTATTATGTCCTAGCGTAGCATGCGAATACATAAGGTAATACTGAAAAACCGCGAAATATTTTAGGTGTTAATGGAATTTTTTCCCCAATCGAAATGTAAAAACTACATGGTTTTCGAAAAAGAAACTTTTACAACTCAAATTTCGTGACTCATTTGTGCAAGCGAAAGCTCAACGGTTAAAATATCTGATTCGTATTTTTTGATGAAAATTTAATTTGTAAATTCTCACATTTCAATTTTTCTGAATAATCAGTCTACGTGTATTCCCCCCCCCCCCATCTCGCTTTTCATAAAGATGCTCTCCCGTGCTCAGGAGTGACCTCCAGTTAAAAGCCGCTGTTGTACCGTATGTTCAGAGAAATAGAATTAGTCCAGAAAACATTTCGTTATTCGAAATCACGCTCAGATGAAATGATTTGAAAAATAAAGAAACCGACTTATGTGGAGGGAATTTTTTTTTTTTGCTCCAGGACATAAATGTTATGGGTGCGATAATTTTTTTTTTTGAAAGTACTGTTTTTCGTGTTTTATTTTTGTGGAATACTCGGCATCTCTTTCTCAACAACGAGGTCCTTCCTCTAAGCAACAAAGAGAAGAATTATGTTACTGCAAACGGAACTCACGATGAAATTAATCTTTAAAAATAAATAGAAAACAGAAAAATTCTTCGTCTTGTGAACAAAATGTGTTCAAAAGACATATATACGTATTATATTTCTCCTTTTCTTAAGTTATCTTCAAGACAAAAGCTGCTTCTTGTTGCTGCTGCTGTTTCCATGGTGATTTCCTCTGTATCGGCATAAAGCACACAGATGCATTTTCTCAATATTTTTCTCTGGAGCAAAGATTATCACGTGATCTGCGAAATAAGATTTTGACTCTCTGTTCATTATATTCTTTTGATTTGTTAGCTTTACTGCTCATACACACGTCACTTCGTCATATTTATAGTCGCGATGGTTATCAGTGTCGAAAACTGCGTCGAAAAATAACAAAATTTTGCAAGGACAGATAGAGGGAGAAAGCTTATCGTTTAACCAGGCCCTGTTCGAGAACCACGGTTGCACAAATATTCGAGCCATTGTTCGATCAATTGTCGTCCGATATGTATTCAAAAATTTGTATCATTTATCAACGTTTCAGGTAACGTCATAGATGAAACTCCTTGACAAGTGAGCACCAAGATCGACGCTCGAATTGTTTAACGAATACGCATGCCCACGAAAGACTTCGTTGAAACCTTGCTGCCTACAAAGGTCGTAGCCGGTCAATTTGCCGCTCTCAACTCGTCGCGCCTCAGTTTGTCGTGGTACAAATTCATCGCGGTACAAATTTGCCGCAGCTCCAATTCATAGCGATACATGTTTGTCGCAATTCGTCGTGACGTCAATTTATCGCAGAATCGATTCGTGGAAAAGTCGTTTCTTCACTGTACATGTTCCACGCGATCTCGTATTTCCACTACGTCAAATAAGAAACGTGAACAAAAATGTTCACGCAGTTTACTAAAAATAATTATTTTTTGTCATTGCGGAAAGGTCATCGAAATTAAAATTTCAGTTGATATTAATATTCTATTATTTAATTGTAATTACCATATCAATTATATTTAAAAATCTAACTGTATATAAAAATGTAATTATATTTGAAAATTTAGTTATTAAAAAAATTTCATATGCTGAATAATTGATTTTTGCTATGATAAAATTTCAATATTACTGTATATGGAAAAATGTCGATGTTTATGATATTTCCCAAATAACACAGTGGAGCCTCTCTTTAACTGTAAACTTCTATTCGCCCCATTAGCGACTGGAAGGGGGTCTCTCCGCCCCTTCTGAGAGCCACCAACGTTTACCTCTACAGTATCTCCATAAGAACCTGAAATATATGATTAATTAATAATTCAATTCAATTAACATTTATTTTTCACCGTATAAGAGCTGCACTTCCCGCTTCCTGCCAGGATTTCCATTTCTCGCAGCGAAGAGTGTTGGTGAGCACACCAGGATAATAAATTGGGATTAAATAAATTTTGAAAATGTAATTTTCACCGTATAAGCAATACTTCCCGCTTTTTTTTTTTTTTTTTTTTTTGATGGGATTTCTAATCCTCGCAGCAAAGGGAGTTGGGCGCAGATCAAGGGTAGAAATGTACAGTGCTTATTAATGACGATTCGATGAAGCTTTCATAATGCCCACAGGATGAGCACCGACAAAGGCCATATAACCGCCAATAAGAAAGACGACTAAGGTCAGTCGCATATCTTTGGCTGGCTTGTTTGAATATTTTCCTCATAGTTTTCATTAGTGTCTAAGTTTTTGGTAGTGAAACTTGGTGCTCTTCGTCTACATTTTTCTGTTGGCAAAAACATGGAATATTGCAAAACCGAACGTGGAAATGATATGGTGGTTTTTTTGTGTGTGTTTAAGGCCCCTTTCACACGGAGCGGATGCGGGTCCGCATACCCTTTCAAACGAGCGCTGAAGATGCAGACGATTCGTCCGTTAGTTTATTCGTCTTTAGTTCGAAATTCGTGCATAAAAACTGTTTTTTCGCAATTTTTGTAATTATTTTTCTCCTTCACCCCTGATTCGGTGCCCATAGGCAGCCTAGAGGCATTCTTTGGTGGTTTTTATCATTGAGCCTAAAGATGCCTCCATTCCGATCCTCACAAGTAGTCGATGGGAGAAAATATCTTAAAATATTTTCAAAAAATTTTGAAAAAAAATCTGTCTTTTCGGAAAAATATTAAAGAAAATTCCAAAAACACATCCAATGTTCGAAAAATCCAATCCAAAAACATCCGATGTTCCAAAAAAAAAAAATTCAGCAAATATCAAAGAATTTGCAAGTATAAAAAAAGGAGGGGTTGGGACTTTCAAAATGTCTGTGCTTAGAAATATTCACATCACAATTCTGTCTTAGGCCGGGATTACACTATAAAAGTTTTGTAAAAGCTCTTTGATAAAACGTGAAAAATTCAACCATTAAGATCACCGGTTGCATTTGCTTGAATGCAACCGATGCGCCTATTGGTTGAATTTTTCAACTTTTATAAAAGATCTTTTACAAAACTTTATAGTATAATCCCGGCCTCAAGTACGGATTACACTATAAAAATTTTATAATAATTCTTTTAAAAAAGCAACTAATAAATTTATCGGTTGCACTTGCAATTTATTAGTTGATTTTTTCAAGTTTTATAAAATAACTTTCATAAACCTTTTAGAGTGAAATCCCATCCTTAGATTAGTCACTTCTGAAATATAAAATTTCATTTTTTCAGTTTATAGACTAAATATTGAGTAAAATATACTTGTAGGTATCGAGGGAACCACCAAAAATATTCAAGTGCAAGGGTCTTCAAGAACGTCTTAATCCGGCCCTGAGTGAACACCGTACGTGGATAACGTTTTTTTTTTAATAAAAGTATTTTTTTTTAAAGTTTAAAAAAATTAACAGTTAAAAAATTTAAAAAAATAACAAATATTTAAAATAATATTTCAGATATTTATATTTTTTAAATAATTTTAAAAATTTAAAAAGAAAAAAATTAAAATTTTTAAATTAAATTTAGAAGTTATTAAAGTATGTAGTCAATTAAATATTCGTAATGAACAGAACGGCTTATAATTTTGGTCCCGTCAGTGGCCGTTGTTGGCAGGTTTTATTGTATAAAATTGTGAAATATGGACAAAAGGCAGTTAAAGTTGTTATATCTCCATCTCAGAAGGAAACGAAGGGATACACGTATGTAGGTACATTATATTAATGAGCAGGGACCACCATATGGTGTTTTTAAGGGTATTTATGGCAAATAACTAAAAAAATTCCGTGAAAAATTACCTTCAAAAAGTAGCCAAAGATGCGGACGAATTCGCTCCGCATCCGCATCGTGTGAATAGCTCCGAACCTATTGTCAAAACTTCTATGTGCGGATGCGGAGCCCTTGAATTTTCGCTTGAATTTTGAAACGCTAGAAATTGAGCGTCTCATTCTGGAAACCCGACTCGGTAAATTTATAGCACATCACTATATTTCTCTAGCGCTATTCACTATATTTCTAATAGTCGAATGCGAGTTGTTCCATACCCGAAACTGGGGGTCAAGTAGATACTTACATACTTTTTTGATTCGTCGTCTGCGCTTGATGGATGGTATAAGTACGTACGTGGCTCGTTCGGTGTGGATAAAGTGACACTATCGGACATCGCGCGCGCGCGCATTTGTCCCGAGGGCAGTTTGCGAAGGAGAGCGCACTTTCTCCACGAGATAAACTGCTTGTCGGTCTTTGCTGACCTGTCTCTTGTTTCGTTATACAGCAGCATCGAAACGTTCTAACGAATGATGAGGAAGTGAAAGAAAATCCCTTCAGTGCGTGACCGAAATCCCGATTTCTCGATGTATGTGAGTGAGGCAGATGATCTCGAGTAGTATGTATCGTGGACTGATTGCCTAAGGCTCATGAAGTTTGTGAGACGTTGAGCGATTTTTCTCTCTGCTTTCCCAATGGACTGATAAAGGCTTCGTCACCGTTAAGAGAAGGGAAAGGAAAAGTGGACGCGTTAATACACACGTAATATTGGCTGCGTGAACCAATTCATTTTATAAAATCATTTTTCACTTCAGTCACCAAGATTTTATTTTTTATTTTTTTGAAGAATTTATAAACTGGAACCGACAGTTTGAACTAATTTTCACGAATCTCCTTGAAATACTAGGCTGACTTATCCGCCATCTTTAAGAGTAGGCTGACGTCAGTCATATCGTTACAGCAAAGTTAAATAAAAAAGTATAGGGAGAAGCATATTGGCGTTAAAATTAAGATTCACAACCACGTGCCACTAGTAAATAATAGACCCGAGATACACATGGTACTTAGCGGCACGCTTCTTCTGAGTGAATACAACCACAGCCTTATTTCACAAGCTTATTGGTTGCATTTGCACGAAAGTAGCGTGCTGCTAAGTAACATTCGTTCTCGTGTGTTACGCCTGGATGCATGCCACTAAGTAGCACGAAAGCATGCCACTTTTGAGCACATACAACGAATGAGTTATTGGTAACATTCGAGCAAATATTACCTTATAAGCTGGCAATGAAATGTTATGCTTCGTGCTACTTAGTATGCTTATTCCAGGACTTATTCCAAGTGGAGTGTAATAGAAAAATGGCTCTGAAAAATTCTGCTTCTTGTAAGCAAAAAAATAAAAAATAATAATGTAGATTTTGAAGTTTCCAGACGTAAATACTGTTATGAAAAAAATTTGATATCAGCCAATGACGGAATTTCCCACGGTACCCTTTCAACAATAATTAGAAAAAGAGATACCATCGAGAGCAAGCATGAAATCAACATCAAGAAAGTAATAAACGTCCAGAAAACTACTCATCCCGATATTGATAAATGTGCATAGATGAACGAAATGCTGGAGGAGAAAAAAAAAATCAGGTTTGTGGAACTATTCATGATTTTGAAAAAAATCGAAGATTCTTTACAAATGCCATGGAAGTGATTGAAAATGAACATGTGGAAAAATAAATGTATTTTATTTAGCATCACGCTAGTGACGTGTGCGTCTACATATTCTACTTGTTCGCTTTGACCGTGGGGTAAAATAAGTAGCTGCTAGACCACTCACACCTCGCTCCGTCAAAAGTTTTCTGATCTCTTCTCAGCCGCTATATACGGGGATGATTATAAAAAAACTATCCCGACATATGGGCCCCTAATTATCATACCATTCACAGAAACTGAATGAAATTTTGGCATAAGGTATTGGTATAATATGGAAAACAACAGTGTCACTCTAACAGTTACGGTTACAGTGAGAAAATTTCGAAAATATCAAATGGCAACACCAAGTTTTTTGTATTGGAATGTGATCTCCATACTGAAAAACACTAAATAGCGTTGGAATGGCACCTGTAGCACGAAAATCCCCGGAGCTAGGCAAGGAAAAAGTAAAAAGGACTTTGCCGTGCACCAGAGCATTAATGTTTGTTTCATTCGTCACACCGTTTCTTCGGCCGAGATCCCAGCCTGATGTCCTCCACAAGGTCATGTGGAAAATTTGTGAAACACAATAAAATGCTTTATTTTATGCTGCTTCTCTGTCCTTATTGGTTGTCCTCACTTTTAGCCTATCTACCGCCGGTGATTTTCATGCTACAGTTGCCGTTCGAACGCTATTTAAGGTTTTTCACAATGGAGATCACATTCCAATACAAAAAACTTGGTGTTGCCATTTGATATTTTCAAAATTTTCTCACTGTAACCGTAACTGTTAGAGTGACACTGTTGTTTTCCATATCATTCTTGAGCGCATACATCAAAATACCTTATGCCAAAATTTCATTTAGTTTCTGTGAATGGTATGATAGTTAGGGGGCCCATATGTCGGGATAGTTTTTTTATAATCACCATGTATTTTGCGCTGTACAGTGTCGCGTATCGCAGCAAGTGTGGACCTGGTTTTAGAGGGAACATTGCTCATCAGTAAGGCTTGGATTTTTATTGCCAAAAATATTCAAAATATGCTAGCACTTATCTATATATATAAAATCGATTTTCTGTCTGTCTGTGTATGTATGTTCTCTATACAAATATACAATTTTAGATCGATCGTCACCAAATTTTGCATATATACCAAATGGGACCCGACTTGAACGATAGGCTACTTTAAAATTACGTCAAAGTAGGGGCAAGTGCCCCAAATGAGCAAAAAACTGTCGGGCAACAATGATTTTTTGGCCTCAACAATCACTTTCCGAATGGTTACTTCGGTTACCGTGGTTCCCTAGCAATGCGTTTCAGACGTGATTTATGCCTTTACAATGGTTTGTCACTTCTCTAATCCTGTTAGCATATGTATAATAGTTTATGCCTTTATAATGGTTGGCCACATTTTCAATACTCTCAGTAATGAGGCTTTTTGAATATACATCATAATCATCATCAGCAATTCTCATAGAAATCAGTGTTAAAATTTCCGATTTTACTGTAGAAATGCGGAAATTTGGCGGGATTTTCCGCCATACATCGATAATTTAAAAAAATTGTACTGAATTCTAGATTTTTGAAATATTGAGTTCGCTTAGAGATATACGAAGCCCAGGAGATTAAATGTGAAGTGATTAGCCAGACCTATTTTTGAGTTGAGATCCATGCAATAACATTGATTTCAACTTTTTATTTATATCTTCTCAAGTATGAAAATTAATGTCTCCTTATTGTCCAACTGCATAAATTCATATAGTTTAGATTGTTTTAAAATTAATTATGAGCTCATAAAGTATAGTCCGCCGACCACGAGATGAATTTTCGCTGCGTCATGTCACGTCACGTCGGATGATTTTATTCAATTTTTTTTTTCGGTAAAACATCGAGAAAAGTTCATCAGTGACTGAGCTTTCATGATTGGCATGTCCTTCTAGGATAAAATAGAATCGTTTGACGTGACATGACGTGCCGTAGCCAAATCTCATCTCGTGGTAGGAGGACTATACATCGAAGAAATTCCACAGTTTTAATATATTTTGAAGCAGAAACCGGCAGATGAATAACTAGAACTTCAGGGGGGGGGGAATCAAAATACTTGGCACCCCTTGAAAAAGAAAAAATATATATATTCATTTCTACGTTTCTTTAAATCTAGATTTTTGTTTATTTCATGAGTCGCGCAGTAAGTCGCCATATTGGTTCAACTTGAACACGGTTTGTATGTCCCTCTCAAAGAAAGAGGGAGATATCACGTGATCCAAAACGCCTCATTGAAGAAAGCCCGTGCAACGCGGGTATTATAGCTAGTGACCTATATCTATCTATCTATCTATATCTTATATATAAACTAGCTGACACCCGGCGACGTTGTCCGCCCCATAAAAAAATTATATATGTATATCTTATTAATTATTTCTTAATCAAAAAAAATTCTGCATCAAGTAAGAAAAAATTACTTTTATTTTTAAATATTTTAATTAAAAACTTCAGGCAATTGCTTGCGGATACACAAAATTTTTTTGTTTTTCCCTCTGGTGTGTAGTAGATGTACAAATTTTTTGGATTACCAAATTGCGAATAGGCGACGAAAAGCTGTCCGTGTGAAAAACAGGGCTCAAGTAAGTTGATACCTGCCACTGGTAATGACTGGCCTTGCGCTTTGTTGATTGTCATGGCAAAAGTTAAACGAATCGGGAACTGTAATCGCTTGAAAGTGAATGGCATTTCTTCAGTGATAATTGGGATACGTGGAATGAAGAGGTCTTCTCCTTTGGCACATCCAGTTAAAATCGTTGCTTCAATGATGTAATTGTGCAATTTCTTCACGCAGAGTCTGCTGCCATTGCAGAGTCTCGAAATTTCTTAAAAGCATTATAGGTGCTCCGACTTTGAGGGTCAAATTGTGTGGTAGCACACCCGGAATATCCAAAGAGATTAGAAATTCTGCAGGATACAGAACTGTCTGCGCTTTGTCTGTGACAGTGTCAAGCGATTTGTAAGATGTGGAGTCTTCCGGAATAATTTTTAGGATTTTCTCGTTGATCTTGTTCACACTGTCATTTTTCGTTGCCAGAATCGCTCTCTCACAAAGCCACTCATGGTTTCGGTGATTTTGTTGAATGTTTGGGAAGACTTTGTCTGTAAGTTCTTGAACTGAATTTAACAACTGATAAAATCCATTTGGGAACGCGTAATCAGTCCAGTGCTTGGGTCTAAGGGAATTCTTCCATTGCCAAGTTTGATCAACTGATGTGAAAATGATAGCAGTGCTGAGTCATTTTGCAGTTGAACTCGCATGTTGGTGGATATTGATAACTTTTTAACTTCGTACCAGAGTGTCAACTTTGTGCCAGAGTTTTTTAAATTGAAACTATACCTATACGATGGGCGGTTGATAAGATAAAGGCCGCATTATCACTTACAGAACACCCTGTATATAGGCTAGCTGAAATACCCGGCGCTTCCCGGGTTTTCTTCAATTACTGGGAGGATTGGAAAAAATTATAAACAGTTATAAAGGAATAAACTGTTATAATAACAGAATTAAAGGTGTGACAAACCATTGTAAAGGCATATATACACGTCTGAAACGCATTGTTGGAAACCAGGCTAGCCTTTATCTCATCAACCACCCATCGTAGAGGTATAGATTCAATTTAAAAAAATGCTTTAAAGGCGTTTGAATAATATTCGCTGTGCACGCTAGACGTATGACGTCACTAACAACAGAGAACAACAACTACGACGACAAAATTGGGAATAAAAATGTTTAACGCCAGCTGATGAACTCGGCCGCTGTGATGGTCGAGTGGTCGTAGTGACGGACTCGCATCGCGAGGAACCGGGTTCGAGCCCCAACGGCGCCACAGTGGTGGTCGGCTGAAGTTGGTTTTCTGTGGCTTCCAGCTTCAAGGCGCGAATGTGAGCCGATCACCCCGTTAAAAATTCTCGCCACAGAGAGCAACAGGCCTATAACGTTACAAATATTCAATCATTACACTTCACTCCCAATTTGAAGTATAGATGGCAGCACTGAAATATCAAACACAACACTAGCTACACACTCAGACTGTTAGGTGTACTCACTTTGTGCCAAACTCTGCCACGAAGCTGGGCTGGAAGAGATCTCTGCAACGGAATAAGTCCGATGGCAGAGCCTCTGGCGTTCATTCATTCAGCTGATGAACTCAATGCTTGCCTCAAATCATCAACACTCTGGCACGAAGTTAAAAAATTATCATTATCCACTAACATGCGAGTTCAACTGAAAAATGGCTCAGCACTGCTATTATTTTCACGTCAGTTGACCAAACTTGGCAATGGAAAAATTCCCGTAGAGACCCAAGCACTGGACTCATTACGTTCCCAAATGGATTTTGCCAATTGTTAAACTCAGTTCAAGAACTTGCAAAGTCTTCCCAAACATTCAACAAAATCACCGAAACCATGAGTGGCTTTGTGTGAGAGCGATTCGGGCATCGGAAAATGACAGTGTGAACAAGATCAACGAGAAAATCCTAAAAATTATTCCGGAAGACTCCACATCTTACAAATCGCTTGACACTGTCACAGACAAAGCGCAGACAGTTCTGTATCCTGCAGAATTTCTGATCTCTTTGGATATTCCGGGTGTGCTACCACACAATTTGACCCTCAAAGTCGGAGCACCTATAATGCTTTTAAGAAATTTCGAGACTCTGCAATGGCAGCAGACTCTGCGTGAAGAAATTGCACAATTACATCATCGAAGCACCGATTCTAACTGGATGTGCCAAAGGAGAAGCCGTCTTCATTCCACGTATGGGGTCATTCAAGTATTACGTCAGTATCGGGAGGGGGGTTTGGATTTGCTGACTTTTGATGACAGGGGGGGGGGGGTTCAAGATATGAAATATTCTAAGCTGCTGACGAAATTTTGCTGACAAAAGGGGGGGGGGTCAGTGTTTTGCTGACAAGAGGAGCGAGGGGGTCAAAAATGGCTGAGAGAAAATCTGCTTACGTAATACTTGAATGGCCCCTGTCCCATTCACTTTAAAGCGATTACAGTTCGATTCGTTTAACTTTTGCCATGACAATCAACAAAGCGCAAGGCCAGGTATCAGGCCAGCAGTGGCAGGTATCAACCTACTTGAGCCCTGTATTTCTCACGGACACCTTTTCGTCACCTGTTCGCGTGTTGGAAATCCCAAAAATTTGTTCATTACACACCAGATGGAAAAACAAAAAATATTGTGTATCCACAAGCGGCTGCCTCAAGTTTTTGAATTAAGTAATTTTTTCTTACTTGATGCAGAAATTTTTTTGACTAAGAAATAATTAATAAACTATACGTATATAATTTTTTTACGGGACGGGCAACGTCGCCGGGTATCAGCTAGTATATATATAAAATTGATTGTCTGTCTGTGTGTGTGTGTTCTCTATACAAATCTACAATTTTAGATCGATCGTCACCAAATTTTGCATATATACCAAATGGGACCCGACTTGAACGATAGGCTACTTTAAAATTACGTCAAAGCAGGGGCAAGTGCCCCAAATGAGCAAAAAACTGTCGGGCAACAATGATTTTTTGGCCTCAACAATCACTTTCCGAATGTTTACTTCGGTTACCGTGGTTCCCCAGCAATGCGCTTCAGACGTGTATATGCCTTTATAATGGGTTGCCTCATTTTTAATCGTCCCACTAATGAGACTTTTTGAATAGATGTCATAATCATCATCAGCATCGCTTTAAGGGTCAGGAAAAGGGTGAACCCATAGAAATCAGTGTTAAAATTGCCGATTTTACTGAAGAAATGCGAAAATTTCGTGGTGTTTCCTGCCACATCAATAATTTTAAAAATTGTATTGAATTCTCGATTTTTGAAATATTGAGTTCGCTTAGAGATATACGAAGTCCAGGAGATTAAATATGAAGTAATTAGCCGGACCTACTTTTGAGATGGATATCCATGCAATAACATTAACTTATTGATTTCAACTTTTTATTTACATCTTCTCAAGCATGAAAATTAAGTTCTTCGTATTATCTTTTGATATTCAACTGCATAAACTCGTATAGTTTAGGCTTTTAAAATTAATTATGGGCCCATAAAGTACATCGAGGAAATTCCACAGCTTTAACTAATCATTTTTGGAAGCAGAAATTGGAAGCAGAAACGGGCAGAAATAGATAACTTGAAGTTCGGGAGGGGGATCGAAATACCTAGCGCCCCTTAAAAAAGGAAAAAAGAAAAAAAAATTCGTTTCTATGCTTCTTCAAATCTAGATTAGTTTATTTCATGAAGTCGCCATATTGGTTAACTTAGACATGGTTTGCATGTCCCTCAAAGAAAGAGGAGATATCACGTGATCCAAAAAGCCTCATTAAAGAAAACCCGGGCAGCGCCGGGTATTATAGCTAGTATATATATAAAACGCGAAAATATGACCTCATAATATTTTCCCATTATTTCATCTCTTCATTTTTAGTAATTTTGCTTATCTTATTAAATTAAATATATATATATATATATTCGTCAATTTACCATTTTCATTACAACTCTCACCAGATTCGAATGAAAAACAACTCCCATTTTATACACAATATATTTTCTTTACTACGTTCTGGAATTGCACTGAATTTTATGGGATGCGGTTTCAAATTTGTTTAAGAAAAACTGCCATTGCATAATTTCTTCCAAGAAATATTTGAGAAAACTACTCTGCAAAAGTTTTTTTTTTAAATTCGATATTCCAGATGGAGCAAGCAATATTGGAAGAAAACTTGTCATAAAGCATATTCTAGTTTCTGCAATCTCGTTGATTGTTTCTCAAGCTGAATTGTCATGTTGCTGCACATTAAATCGGTTTGTGCTAGAACTTTTAACATATGTATAACAAAATGAAATACAGTGGTACCATCGGTCTTTCTTTTAAACCGAGCGAAACTCCAGTCTACCATCATTGGGCAATTCACTACCATTTTATCTGCTTTCAGATGCGAGTTGTGCCGAAAGTGTGTATATGTTCTAATACATAATATACCCAACCGTCTGCGAGCGTATTTAACACCGTGTTATGTCTGCAGTTAGTGCTGCCGTCTGTATTTCGAATTGTGAGTGAAATGTAATGCTTGAATATTTGTACAAGTGTAGGCAGGACCGCAATCAGGAGAGGGCAGCAGGAGTTGTGCCTTGGACAAGCAATGGCGCCAAGTTCGTTTTTTGTTCGTTAAAATTAAGGTGGGGGGGGGGGGTGCCAAAATATTCACGTACTTGCTCCATTGACAATGCCAATTTTTGTTACTGGTTGCGGTCATGCCATCGCTATAGGATCAGTTGTGAGACTTTTCAACGGGGAGATAAACTCGCATTTGCGTCTGAACTGGAAAATGACAGAAAACCAACTTCAGCCTGAACCAAATATATTTGCTTCGCTTGACCAAAATCTGTTTAAAAACTCATTAAACGCAAAGATTTCGAGTGTCCGAATGAATAACATCTTTCGCAAGTGCTTGGCTTGCCATTCACAAACAGCAAACTGATCTTCCGAGAACCAAAAAGTTACTTTACTGGGAATGCAAAAGTTTTTTCTTCAAAAAAAGAAAAGACAAGAATTTTTTGCAACTGCATACTACATCTCTGAAGAAAATGCTCAGAGATTGAAATTTTCAGTGATAAAAATGACGGGAAAAAATCTATTGCTTGGAAATTTCTAGCTCGAAAATGCCCAAAATATGACTTGTCATAAAACAATGACATGTCATAAAAATCCGAGCCCTACTCATCAGATCACGGCATCAAATACTTCACGACACCTTTGAATCTCGAGGTACGTCGGCGGTACCCTTAATTACCGTGATACTGGTAGGAAATCACGCATCCCTTGATGCTTCGGCACAGCGTTTGAGAATCACTGCTTTTAATGTTTTCCTGAAAAATCAAAACGCCATCCCGACAGCTAAGGTACTGCGCGCATCTCTCTTCTTTGTCATTTGAAACACTAACTAGGAGCGTTACATAGAAAGGTAATACATATGCTAGCAAAAATACCCGGCGCTGCCCTGGTTTTCCTCTATGTACTGGGAGCATTGAAGGAGGGACGTATATGAAACGCATTGTTTGGGAAACACGGCAACAAAAGTAAACATTCTAAAGGTTTTTGTTGACGCCCATAGTTGCCCGACACTTTTTCGCCCATTTCGGACATTTGCCCAGCTTTGACATACATATAAAGCAGCCTATTGTTGAGGTCGGGCCATGTTTTGGTCATTCAAGTATTACGTCAGCATCGGGGGGGGGGGGGGGAAGAGGGGCTTTCCGATTTGCTGACTTATGATGACAAGGTGGGAGGGGGGTGGATGATGCTTACGTAATCAACCACCCTTTATGAAGATATGAAATATTCTTAATAGCATGTTATTCGGAGCGCCAAAAACGGAAAAGACCTTTCGATAGTTATTGGGCACCTGAACTAACATTCTACCTATTGATAAGTTTTCTACAGCAGGGTTTACCAACCGGTGTTCCACGGAACCCCGTGAAAGCTTTTTTGGGGTTCCGTGGAATCAAAAGGGACGGAACCCCAAAATCCTGGAACCCTGGTAGCTTGAAAAATTTTCTTGTTACTGTTTCACCTGAAGCAATTTTTTATTTTTATTTCTGTTGAGAATGAGTACCCCCCCCCCCCAATCCCATAGACAACATCGCACAAGAATCGCACCGCCGCTGTGGTGGTCGAGTGGTTATAGTGAGCCCCACAGTGGTGGTCGGCTGAAGTTGGTTTTCTGTGGTTCCCAACTTCAAGGCGCAAATGCGAGCCGATCTCCCCGTTAAAAAGTCTCGCCACAGAGAGCAACAGTCCTACAACGATAAATCATTCAATCATAACACTTCACTCATAGTTAGAAAAACTGGTGGCAGATGGCAGCACTACACATAACAAGCATTACAGAGAGACAAAAAACTTCACGTCAGGTTTCACTACACGTACACGCACATTCCCGCATGTACCGATTCGTTGGGGGTTCCGCGGGGAGGGGGGTGCATTTGTGGTGTAGCAGTAGTAGGTAGGGCCTCCAAAAAATGGCTCGGGGATCCATGATGTTCTTAAGTCAGCCACCTCGTTGGGCAACTTGCCTGTTGTGGCGTGGTATTTGTATAAGGTTGTATTTGTATAAGAAATAACGCAAAATTTCAATGGTTTCAATTGCATTTTGTCTGTTATATAATAATAATTCTTAAGAGTAATTATCTACAATAATTCAAAACAATGTTATAAATTACTTAAATAACTAATTCGCATTTCATCACCGTTCCTTAAATCCCGAGTATTCTTATATTGTTCTTCTGAAGATTTGAAAAAAAAACCCGTTTCATATCTGAGCAAAGCAGATAATAGTTGGACATCGAGTCCAACTCTCTGAAAGTTGTCTAAAAGAGAAGAACCGAAATACTCTCTGGATATCAGTGTTTCTCAAAGTCTCTCAGTACGATATCAGTTTGTGCTCTCTTTCATCACAAGGGAAGTGATCCAGCGAACTAGGCTGTAGTTTCGTTGTGTTCTTATTTGTTTGAAGCCTCAGCTCGTCTTGTTTTACTCTGTTGAAGCTTTAAGAATAAATTGTTTTTGTTCATATTCACTATAGCTGGTGCTGGTTTGGCACCCTGGACCAGGGGGGAGGGGCAATATTCACCTTTTTTCTTACTTTGACCACTCGTTTCACATTTCGGATGAGAATGGTGTATGCCAAAATTCACACTCAACCCAAGACCAAGTACAGTGAGTAGTAATTTTTTCTTTTTGTTCTGTATTTTATTATCAATATTATTTATCGTTAACGGCAATTTCATCCAAGGGTAGTGACTACGATTTTTATGTGGGGGGGGGGGGCAAACATGAATTTGCCATCCTCTCCACTTGAATTCTGATGATTTTATAACGGTATTTTTGTTCTTCACTGATATTTGCCGCCCCCTTAAAGTTTGGCGTCCGGGGCAGTTGCCCCCTCCCCAGTTCCGGCCTTGATTTCATCTATTTTTTTTACTAGTTTCTTGCATTTCGCGCATTTTAATGTGAATACTTAAAAGAGATATCAGTGACACTGTGTACTAGTTGTCAAGATTAAAAAACCGTGGGTATTTGTGAAGTACTAATTACATAACAGTGAACTAGGTCGATAAGATATTCGTGAACTGTGCCACAAGATGTTCAGAGATGTCATGAGTTCAATACCCTCTTTTGTCCTTTACAGTGCTTTTTATGATGATCGCCATGATGATCAAACAGCACATTGCTATTGAAGAAAGTATGCCCACCAAACGTTTGTCGTTCAAACCCCTCTCGGTGAGAAACAAAAAAGCCGTTTGGGATCGGCTGTGAACTGCATAAGTAACGGTCTAATTAGTTTATTGAAAATGAGAAAAATGAATGTGGAGGAGAAAAAAAGATTAAATGAGCATGTTTTTCGTTATCCTGAAGCTATGTGTATAACTAGGATGACCATATGATAAAAAAAAAACCGGACATTTCCATTGATCCATAGCTCATGTTAAAATAACGAATTCACGATTTAAAAATTTCAAAGTGTGTTTTTTTTAGAAACTTTGACAAAATTAACATTTTTATTAAAAATATTAATTTTGTCAAACATAACATTGTTAAAATGTTAATTTTTGTCATCGTAAAATTAAAATTTTTATTAAAAATGTTAGGACACCCTGTATATTGAAGAAATATTCAAAATTTGTTAGGGGTTTCACGGAATAGCCTCGTTTTACCATCAAGGTTTTCGAGCGAGATTTCACGTTGGAAAACTCTGCTCTACAGAGCCACTTTAATGATCTCTAAGGCCGAACACATACTGGGGAGACGACAAAGAGAGCGATTTCAAAAGAGAAAATACATCGAGATCAGCATCGATGTCCCGTAACATACTGAGGAGGCAGAGGAGAGCGAAAATGACCGCAGGCTTTCTGAAGGGTAAAGAAGAAAAGCCTTTGAGCGGGAAAAGTGACATCTCGCCAACTAGTAACCCTACCAGCCTGTTCATGCCAAATCAATCAGTTTGGCAATATTGGAGGATTCCGATAAACCAGCGGTTCTCAACCAGTGCCCCGCAGATCCCTTAGGGCTCCGTGCAAACTGCCAGGGGTTCCGTGGCCACTCGAAGAAAATAAATAAAAAAAAACAGTAAATTTGAAAAAAATAATTAATATTTTTGAATAATAAATATAAGTCAGAAACTTTGATGAATAAATAAAAAAAATAGGCGTCTGGGCTCCGCCATAGAAATTACATACCGGAAAAGGGCTCCGTGGGTCAAAAAAGGTTGAGAAGCGCTGCAATAAACGCGTTAATCCTCAAAAGACTACAAGTCCTGTTTATATATGTTTTTAATGACTTCTTGTATCAAACCGTTGTTTCGAATATTATTGCACAATATGTATAAAGATTGAAATAATTATACTTCAATCAAGATAGAGAGACAATACAATTAGTTAGACACTACATGCCTACAATCCGCAGAAGCTAATTTTGATACTTTCAAAAGAAAATATCACCGTTAATGAGATGAAGTGAGAAGTTATCCATACACCTCGATGATGAAACCGTAATTTTTTTATGGCCAGCGTATCATTATGAAAATGATTGTTATTAGCGATAAATGTATACGTGTATACGTGGTGGTTAAGCACAAATTATCAGTGTGGATCCATTATTTATGAAATCCCAGAATTACAGATTCCTCCTATATGCAGGGCCGTCTTAAGAGCATCATGGGCCCAAGGATTTTTCTGAGGCCCTACAAGGCAAATTCCCGAAAATCTCAACCACATCTCACTTTTGTGAAGCCTTTTTTATCTTGAGGTCCCACGGTCCTTGCCCTGGTGGGCCCATGCCTTACGACGGCACTGCTTATAACCGGCATGTTCTGTGCATAACCAATTTCAATGAACGCACGGATGCTGCAATCAACTGGTTTCGATTTTTTAAGAAATACAGAAATATGTATTGTGTGTGAGATGTTCATTATTTGCATCAGAAAAAAAATCTTGTGCCTCTTTCATAACACACGACATTCCAATTCAAATCCACGGAAATAATAGATACAGT
The DNA here is from genome assembly GCF_987345545.1 of Pholcus phalangioides. Classification (NCBI taxonomy): domain Eukaryota; kingdom Metazoa; phylum Arthropoda; class Arachnida; order Araneae; family Pholcidae; genus Pholcus; species Pholcus phalangioides. The sequence continues at coordinate 24,302,323 of NW_028301596.1, read as the reverse complement.
ATTCAGTATAATAAAATAAAAGAGAAAAACCAGAAACCATGTTTCGACAATGTTAGTAAGCGATGAGCAATCATCACGGTGTTTATTCGTTTTCCTAAAAAACGGGATCTCAAACATTTTCCACCCGCGTCACCCATTTCCCTTATGAAGAGCCATTGGCGTACGCAAAGGGGGGATTTGGGGTTCTACCCCCCCCCCCCACACCTAAGCCAAGATTATAGTGTTATTTTGCCGGAAAAGACGTAAAACCCCCAGAAGGAAAAACAAATTTGAACCCCCCTCCCCGAGAAAATTCTGCCGTACGTACGCCTATGTGAAGAACAGTTGTAAGCAAAGCATTTCTTTGAAAAACCTTTGTCAGGACCACTGCGAAGCTGCACCCCTGACGAAGGTTGGCGCGCACAGTTTGAGAACCCCTGCTAATCCATCAACGTATTGACAAATCAAGGGGCGCCATTCGAGGGAGGGGAGCTTTTGAAAATACAATAAAAATTGTATATGTACATACAAATATATATATATATACTAAAATATATATATACTAGGGGCTCTGTGCCCCTGCAGCCTTTGGCGGCCACCCCCCCCCCTTCTCATCACAACATGTCTTATTTATTTCGTCCCACTTCATCAGCGTTATGGAAAGGGACATGTGAAAGCACCAGCTTACTGAAGAAGCGAATTTTACTATAATAAAACAACATAAAACAAATGTGATTCATCAAGTACCCCCAGAAAACTTGCCCATGGGGTCCCCAGACTCCAATTCGCTGAATTTTAGCGGGGCCCAGACTGGATTTATCTCGGGCTATCGATGTGTTGCAAATTTCACAATGTTAAACGACAGAAAAGAATGAGATTCATCCAGGGCCCCCAAAATGAAACCTGTAAACATGGGGCCCCGACTTGGAAGCTTGTTGGTCATTCCCCGCTGCAAGTACCATGAAAAATTTTCATTTGTATTCATTTTACCAACGAATAAAGTCCAAGGCCCCCAACCAATTACCTGGGACACCAGTTCGCATACTTTTAGTGGGGGGCCCCCAGATTGGCTTTATCTCGGGCTTTCGCTGTTGCAAATTCTAAAATGTTAAATAATAGAAAAAAATGAGATTCATCCAGGCTCCCAAAATGAAACGGTCCTCTGACTCGGAGCTTGTCATACATCCCCCTGTGAGTGCCATGGCAAATGTTCATTTGTATTCATTTTACCAACGAATAAATTCCAGCGCCCCCCCCCCCCTCAGTTACCCGTGACCGAATTCGCAAATTTTATGGGGTCCCCAGACTGGATATATCTTGGGCTTCCGCTATCGCAAATTTTTCAACGTTAAAGCAGCAAGAAAACAACGAGATCCATCAAGGGCCCTGGAAATCAAACCTTTTAACTTCCCCATTAAGGTATACGTGCAATCCCCCGGATACCCCGACCCTGTGTGTTGGGAGCACTGGTGTTATATGTATATTATACCCCTCGACATGCCCCCCCCCCCACAAGGGCAGGGCTGACAGGGGCCGGAACGATTCTTATCACTTTTTGATTTTTCACACTATAAATTAACCATAGAGGGCCCCTGAAAAGCTGGTTTGGGGGCTCGCCATCTATTCCAGTCTTGGCGCCCTGCTGTAGGATGTGGGAGCCTCTCCGTAAATGCACGTAACTTGGTCCCGATGGGTCAAATGGGTCCCGAATATGCTAGAGTTAAATGAATACTTGACCCAAAATCGTAACCGATTTCCGTAACAGATTTCCGCCACTCAAAAAACGTCACCCACTTCCGTAACATAAAATCGTCACTAATTTCGGTTGCTTAGAAACAGGCACTTTTCGAGATTGTGTTTTATATTATAGAGTAGATATACATACATTGAGTTCATGTGTGTTTTCTCTCTTTGCCTTCCCCCCTACCCTGGAAAACGTTGAAATGACGTTCATGGAAAAATCTCTACAAATTTTTTTGTTGAAATTCTAAGAACATGTTCAGTATTGAGTAGAAAATTAGTGTCGACCAGCAATTCTCAACCTTTTTTCTGAGTCACGGAGCCCTTTTTAGTATATAATTTCTACGACGGAGCCCCGTACGCTACGTTTTTTTTTTTTTCATTTGGTCATAAAATTTACTGGTTCATTTTACTTTCATCGAGTGAACGCGGAGCCCCCTCAACCAGTGCACGTGGAGCACTGGTTGAGAACCGCTGGTATAGACAGTACATAGATAGTTTTCTTTGTAAAAGATTTTTGATGTCTTTGTGGGGAAGAAATGATTTTTCCGCGCCAGCGACTGCATAATGATTTATAGTGGTATATAACTTATGATTTTATAGTGGTTTTCCGGTTTCCGACAAAAATTTGCCACCCTTTACATTTTGCAGCCCAGGGCAAAGGCGTGGGCATGAAAAACATTGAGAGGGCTGAAAGTTGCCAATCGTTCCGTGGTGAGCCTCGAGCCCGTATGTAGAAGGGTGCAGTGCCCCCGCATTATTTATTCATTAATTGGGAAGGGGGTTCTCAGCCCCCTAACACAAAATTTATTGGGAGGTTGAAATAGCCCCCCCCCCCCCGCCCCCGCTATGTTCTGGTGCCTATGTCCCATGGCAGTACGTTTGTTATTAAAAACTATTCAGGGACAATTGAAAAGATGAAATTTAAGGGATGGAATTTGCGCCCCTTCTGATACTACGCCCGGGAAACCACACCCCCTCCCGCTCCCTTCCTAGTTGCAGAACTGTTCGTTCGTCAGAAGGAAGTTCTCTTGCACATAGTGTAGTTTTCCATGCAAAAAGCGCAATGGGATGGGCGGAAATTTGCGAAATATCTATCTCGTAGTCCCAGTAAGATTTTGAAAAATATTCACGTCTAAAAAAATGACGGGGTAATTAATCCGTAAAATGCTACCACAACAATCGTCAAACTTTTAAATTAGGATAGATTGGGTTAAGCACAAAAAATGGGAATCGAAAAGAAGAGAGAGCGCCAAAAGTGGAAAAACATCCGAAAACCCCCTCCAAACCAAATGGGTGATGATGATGATGATCCCCCTCAGAAGTTCTCTTTTTTTTCCAAGAGAGTGAGGAGAAAAAAAAAGGGGAGAAAACTGACCAATCCCCAAATAGCGTCTGATTTTACCTCGCGATGAAAACAAACCGGCTTGAAAGAGTGGCGTACCTCTTGAGCCGCCTCTTTCTCCTCCTCGTCTCGCTGCCCGAGTATGTGAGGCGCAGAACAAAACAGTACATTTGTTTTCGCCGCTATTTCGTACCTCTCCGCTCACATCCCCAGTATGTGTTCGGCCTAAAGGTTCCACGGACCCTTCAAGTGCTCTGGAAATGTTTCCGGGACGCTTAAGTGCTCTGGAACTGTGCCACGCATCACTCAAGCGATTCTTAATTATGCCACGGATCACTTGAATAATCTGGGAATGTTCCGCGGGTGACTTGAGAGATATGTAATGTTATCTAACTTCTTTTTATTAGTTGTTAACGTTTACTATATAACTAACTTATTTAGAAATTTAACTAGGGTTGGCCGTGAAGAGAGGGGAGGGGTATTATTCCATGCACCCAGGCTCGTTATAGCTGCAAAACTTACAACAACAAAAAACAACTCAATCTCGACTAACCATTGACACCAGGAGTCCAAGTAATGAGAGATTTAAATAATGAAAATTTTAATGTACAATGAGCAAAACAATAACACTTGGTATGAACTTAGGGGCCCCCTATGGAATTATACAGACAAAAAAATTTAACACATTTTACCGTTTCTTTACAGCTCGCATGACGGTGTAGCTGTCAAGATGGGGGAGGGTAATGACATTACTTGGGCGAAACATATGCTTTGTCAGAGGATTAGAGTTCATTTACTTACGGTCCAGGATAAGAGCATGATCGACGACGGAAGATCTAGTTGACCGTCAGAATTCATCGGGGTTCATCATCATGGATGCGGCCTATCGGAGGAAGACAGCTCTAGTCGCGATAAGGTGGAAGCTGCGTAAGGGTACGTCCATAGTGCACCGCTTCCCGCTTCTCGCTTTATTGCTTAAACCGCGGCAATTGCAGAAGGCGAGATGATCTCGCGCGATTCTAGCCGGTGATGGTTATAGTGCACCGCTCGCGGGAGCGTCTGCTTGCATGAGCAGTTGGCATCATGGAGCTATCACGTGGGGATCTATTGTGTTTTTGTTGACAACAAAAAATATGTACATGAAATGAATAGGACTCGCCTTGAAGTTGCAATGCGTTTAGTGTAATCACTAATTATAGTTAATTAATTAATTGATGATAAATCAGCGATTTCGCTTTTAGTGCCACAACAAATTTTCGATTAGAAAAACGAGAATTAATCGTTACAAATTTCCGTTTGATTTAGTTTTATCGTTGATTAGTTTATACTAATGATAAAACTAAATCATGATCGATAATTAACTAATCAACTAATAACGATAAAACTAAACTGGCCGATAATTAGTCAATTAACGGCAAAATCCGTTGGATTTCGTTTTATCGTTAATTAGTTAATCAACTTAATTAGTTAATTAACGAATTAACGCTAAAACGAAATCCAACGGTATTTTGATTAATTAACGATATCGTTTTAATTACGTCAACTAATTAACGATTATTATTAACAATAATTAGGCGTCATAAAAACTCCGTTGGATTTAGTGTGATCATTAATGATTCTTAATTAATTAACGATTAATTAGCGATTTCGCTTATTATGTCATAACTAATTAACGATTAGTATTAGCAACAATTATCCGTCACAAAAACTCCGTTGGATTCAGTATAATCGTTAATTAACCTTAATTAATGATTAATCACCGATATCACTTTTATTATGTCATATCTAGTTAACGATTAGTATTAACAATAATTATTCGTCATAAAAACTCCGTTGGATTCAGTATTACCATTGATGATCCTTAATTAATAACCGATTTCGCTTATATTATGCCATAACGATTAGTATTGACAATAATTAATTCTCTCAAAAACTCCAATAGGATTCACTATAATTATTAATTTTCCTTAATTACTTGATGATTAACGATTTTGCTTTTATTATGTTATAATTAATCAACGATTAGTCAATCAACTCCGTCGATTTACTATTCCACTATAAAACGAACACTTAGAGGAAAGTATCCGTTTTAAAGTGCAAGCGGTGAGCCGGTCAAGCGAGAAAAAGAAATAACAATTCATTCCGGTTAAAGCGGGTAAAAGCAGTTTCAGCCGGTAAAAGCAGGTAGGCGGGCGCACCATGGCCGCCCCAATGAGTTTTCACGATCTATTTTCAGCCGCGATAAAGCGAGTAGCGAGAAGCGGTTCACTATGGACGTACCCTAAGGGTACGTCCATAGTGCACCGCTTCCCGCTTCTCGCTTTATTGCTTAAACCGCGGCAGTTGTAGAAGGCGAGATGATCTTGCTCGATTCTAGCCGGTGGTGGTTATAGTGTACCGCTCGCGGGAGCGTCTGCTTGCATGAGCAGTTGGCATCGTGAAGCTATCACGTGATCTATTGTGTTTTTGTTGACAACAAAAAATATTTATCATAAAATTGAAAGAATGACATGAAGAAACATGAAAGAATGACGAATGTACATGAAATGAATAGGACTCGCCTTGAAGTTGCAATAGGTTTAGTGTAATCGCTAATAATAGTTAATTAATTAATTGATGACAAATCAGCGATTTCGCTTTTAGTGCCACAACAAATTTTCGATTAAGAAAACGAGAATTAATCGTTACAAAATTCCGTTTGATTTAGTTTTATCGTTAATTAGTTTATATTAATGATAAAACTAAATCATGATCGATAATTAACTAATCAACTAATAACGATAAAACTGAACTGGCCGATAATTAGTTAATTAACGGCAAAATCCGTTGGATTTCGTTTTACCGTTAATTAGTTAATCAACTTAATTAGGTAATTAACTAATTAACGCTAAAACGAAATCCAACGGATTTTGCCGTTAATTAGTTGATTAACTAATTAACGTTAATTAGTTGATTAACTAATTATCGGCCAGTTCAGTTTTATCGTTATTAGTTGATTAGTTAATTATCGATTAGTTAATCGTTAATTAGTTAATCAACTTAATTAGTTAATCAACTTAATTAGTTAATTAACGCTAAAACGAAATCCAACGGTATTGCGATTAATTAACGATATCGTTTTTATTACGTCAACTAATTAACAATTAGTATTAACAATAATTAGGCGTCATAAAAACTCCGTTGGATTTAGTATGATCATTAATGATTCTTAATTAATTAACGATTTCGCTTATTATGTCATAACTAATTAACGATTAGTATTAGCAACAATTATCCGTCACAAAACTCCGTTGGATTCAGTATAATCGTTAATTAACCTTAATTAATGATTAATCAACGATATCACTTTTATTATGTCATATCTAGTTAACGATTAGTATTAACAATAATTAATTCTCACAAAAACTCCAATTGGATTCACTATAATTGTTAATTTTCCTTAATTACTTAATGATTAACGATTTCGCTTTTATTATGTCATAATTAATCAACGATTAGTAATGACGATAATTAATCGTTACAAAAACTCCGTCGATTTACTATTCCACTATAAAACGAACACTTAGAGGAAAGAATCCGTTTTAAAGTGCAAGCGGTGAGCCGGTCGAGCGAGAAAAAGAAATAACAATTCATTCCGGTTAAAGCGGGTAAAAGCAGTTTGAGCCGGTAAAAGCAGGTAGGCGGGCGCACTATGGCCGCCCCAATGACTTTTCACGATCTTTTTTCAGCCGCGATGAAGCGAGTAGCGAGAAGCGGTTCACTATGGACGTACCCTAACCGAGGAAGACAGTGAGGTATTCATTATGAAAGCGGATCAGCGTGGTGTTTTTGATATCGGAGACGTAGCATTCTGCAAGCGGCTGACATCGCAATGGTACTCGGGTAGTGATTGACCAGCGCTATACGAAGAAGTCGTAGCACACCATGGAAAGTCCTGAGGCTCTTTTATTTAGGAAAGCTCAGGAAGCGGAATCCCCTTGCCTTGATAGACAACGAGAGTTCAAGGGGGGGAGTCGGGGCGAGAGACCCACGGAGACAGAGAAGAGTGTGTCCGAACAGCATCATCTCATCGACAAAAAGCCCCGTTTTTCTCCACTTTTCTCCAGATCTTGAACTTTGTCGGCCTTCCGATTGGACGCGGAGGGGTCACGGGATGACCACGTCATGCTCCTCTCGATGAAAACGCGCGAAAATGGTGACTCACCCCTGGGGGGAAGAAGAGGAGGAGAGACTAGGGAAGGGAGAGCAAGCAAAGTTTCATGTGGAAACACGATCATGATAAATATCTATAATTTGATGAAAATTGAATCTCTGCTGAAATTATGAGTTGAGAGTTCTGAGATCTTGAATTCGATTTCTTGACTTTATTCCCCGTCGAAGAGGGATTTAACAATTTTAAAATATATAAAAGATAATACAATTTTCAGCCTCGCTGAAACATATAATAATTAATAAGAGTAATTAGTGACTGTGTAGTGTTTGTTTTTACGTGTGGGCCACATATGAACAGGGAGTATTTACGTGTGTGTGTGTGTGTGTGTGTGAGTATGAAGAATGATAATCACAAAAATAATACCACTACACCTTCCATTTTTCCCATTCTCCATAACAGTAACAACTTCACTGGGGGCCGCTTAAGTGCTCTAAAACTATGCCACATGTCACTTACAGGATCTCTAAATGTGCCACGGATCGTTTAAGTGTTCTGTAACTGTGTCGCGGGTTACATAGGTGATCTTTGAATGTGAAAGTGAACTTTCAGGCCTACCTCAGTGATCTGAAAATGTACCACGGGCCATTTAAATGCTCTGGAATTGTGCCACGGGTCATTTAAGCAATTTGTAAATGTGCCGCTTAGTTCGTTTTTACAAAATTAGGTTTGAGGGGAGCAAGCCAGATCAGATAGCCTTCAGGACCACATTTGGTCTGCTGGTCAAGGGTTTACCATATATGACTCAAAGGGTGGGTTGCAATGAATTTCTTAAAGAAAATTTTTAAGTTGTTACCCTTCAAATAGCATTGAAATTAACAGAAATCGATTATAATAACATATAAAAAGGTATTTTCTTTCGAAATTTTAATTAAAAAAAATATTTTTTGCATTAAAAATTTTTTTTTTTTCGTCTGGGGGGAGGGAGGTGCACGAATCCTCTATTCCCCTCCTCCCGCGTACGTTTCTGATCCCACCAATATGCGTTAATAGGGAGGGGGCAGTGATGACGAAATTTTGCTGACAAGGGGGGGGGGAGGGGTCAAAAATGGCTAAAAATTTGCTTACGTAATACTTGAACGGCCCCTATACAGGGTGATTGAGAAAAACATCGCCTAACTTGAAGCGCAATTCAGGCAAATAATAATAATCCAAATGCAGGATAACAATCCAAAATCACAAAGTGCGCAAACGCCACCCTCAGCTGCTACAAGGAGTTGATGCGTCACCCATTTTCAAAGTAATCCCGTAATTTGAATTCGCAAGCATGAAGTCGCAATTTTGGCAACATAAATACGTTACGGGCCACACGTGCACGCAGAAATCACATGCCGGCATGCACCGATTCGTTAGAAATTCCATAGAGGAGTGTGTACGAGGGGCATGTGCGGTTAAATTTTGGCAGTAGCAGTCATACAGTCCAGATATTTTTGCTAGTTTCATATATAGACCAGCTATAATAACCGGCGCTGGCCTGGTGGAAGAAAACTTCAATTATTGGGAGGATTGAAAAAATGACAAACCATTATACATATACTGTCAGCATTAAAGAAATGTCAAACCATTTTAAAAGCATATAGGTCTGAAACGAATTTTTTTTTTTTTTTTTTGAGAAGTTTATTTATTATGATGAAATATTACATAATGATGATAAAAACAAATTCATCAAGAGATCACGTTAATTTGTACTGATGAACACGAAGTATTAATGATTATATACGAAGTACAATTGATTAATTGCAATACCATTTGAAGGACAGAACAAAGAAAAAAAAAGAGACGAATACACGAGATTTATGTATACTGCATCTATGGAAAGAATGGGTATATTCAATCAGAATAACTATACAGCATTTCATATATTTTCTCACGTATACTTAATAAATACAAAATGTTAGAATGGTCTAGAATTGTTTAGTGCAGTTGGGGGCAAACAGTAGGAAGTGTACTGTTTGTAAAATTAATTTTAGAACTATGACTAATAGAGCTCTATTTTTCGATTTTTTTTCAGAAATGATCGTTAATGTCAGCTATTGAGAAAAGATAATTTTTTAATCGTTTTTTCAGCATCGGTATGGAAGGGGGAACAAATAATATCATATGGTAGTTTATTATGGCAATTTTGAAATATGTAAAATGGTTTTTATTCATTGTTTTATGTATTAAGAGAATATCTAGAATGTTATTGTATCTATTTGTTGCCCTTGATAAATTAAGGGGAAGACTGATACGAGTTGTTTACGTACGTTGTCAACGTACTAATTATAATTAATCACTGCCCCAAAAAAGAGCCCCGTATAATAGGTGAGAATGAAAAAGGGAATAGTAATATACAACAAAAAATGAGTGTCTAGACATTGTTTGAGGTAATAACATTTATAACCTATGAAACAAAGTTTTGATTGAATGTGTGTTACATGGGACTTCCATTTAAAGTTTCTATCTACAACAATACCTAGATATCTAATGGTTTTAATGGAGTACAGGTGCATGGCAGATCATGAAGTTTTTTTTAATGAAAAATGATATTATAGATTTATATATTGTATATACATGTATATTATAGTTTAATGATATTATTAGTATCCATACACTAGTGGAGTTTCTTGTGGAATTCCTCTGTGCATGTTCATTGGACTACTAATATGTTTACCACGCTTAACAGATTAAGATCTGTTACTAAGGTAGAGGAACTGCTCATAAATTACTTGAATCCTAATGCCATAGGTGTACAATTTTTTTGCCAAACAATATACTGTGATTGATGCTGTCAAAACATTTTCGAACGTATCAAAAAATAGCTATTGTTTTTTTTTGATTTATCTAAACTATCGACTATAAATTTACTAAATTCAATTAGTGCGGTTTCGGTACTTTTGTTTGGCAGGAAACCGTGTTGATTATTTGGAAAGAAATTGTGTTTTCAAGTTTTTTAAAAGATCTTTCATCGAACTTTAATATAGTGTAATCTCGGCCTTACCCAACTTACTGTTAGCCTTCACAAAAAGGTTTGTAATACAGCCATCCTTTCGTAGGTGAAATAATAATAAATTGTCTCTGAAACTATAGAACAGCGCTGGGTATGGTTGGCATATCTAAGTTCCCAGTCTATATAATCCTACCTAAAACAGTTGAGCTATGAATTTTCAATATGAATCTAATGATGTTCAGACGAAAAGTATTTCATTTCTGGGGTGGCAAGAGAAGTCATCCTCCTCCAGATTAGGGATTGACGATTGCCGGGTTTTTCGGGAAAGCGGGAATACCTGGGCTCGTTAATGCTCTAATAAGAAGCTTTCATCTCGTCAGTGTCACTGAAAAGGTTAATAAATGAATTCAAATGAATGAGAAAAAATCGAATTAAAGTGATCCAGATTCCCACTGTCCGACAAATTAATGTAAATTTTTACAACATTACAAAGTGTCAATGTTGAAATAAAAGGTAAACGATTACCAAGATATTTCTCAATACCGCCTAAAGGCTTAAATATACTATTTGCAATTCATGAATTTTGATAATTTATCTATTATGATTTGAAATTTATTGATTGCAGCTTCTAAAATGCATACTTTTAACCCTCGTGTGCAGAAAACGACCGTGGTGCGACAAAAATGATCAAAGCGTGCTTCTAGTGGTAAAGATTTCTTAGGAATGGGTGGACTAATTTTGTACAGAAATGTGACTTGGTTCAACCTTATTATTCTTCCGATATCTTGGATTCAGATTCCCGGGAAATTCTCAGTTGAATTTTAGGTGCGGGATCCCGGGAAAAGAACCTATTCCCGATCACCATATTTGTAATCTGTAGCCATTCAAATATTGAAAAAATGGAAACCATGAGCTCCCATCGTTTGTAGACAAACCTGTATAAGTAAGCTGCCTGCCCTACCTTCGTTTCTCGAACGAATTTAATTTCCATCGGATGGAGGTTCAAAATAAAGGGACGTTCTCTTTCCAAACTAACGAGGCATTAGATCGATTCTAGAGGAAGAATATATATTCTTGGGAAACAGGTCAACCAAAGCTCAATAACGACAGCGTAAGGTGTTGAACGCATTCGATTTTTCACAAAAGCACATGTTACTCAACATTTTCCACGAACTTGTTCTTCCTTTTTTTTCAATAAACTTATGTTACCGTTATATTGAAAAGAGTCGCCTTGAACTGCTTACTAGACACGACGGAAAGCATTAAATAATTCGTTGTACCAGAGAATGTAACAAAAGTTGTGGGAACACATTCGGCTCCTTTCCGTTTTCCAGTTGAAGAAGCCGTCCTTGACAAATACGCTGTAGTCCCAAATTCGTTCGATGAGAAGAAATTGTGCGCACACGCGCACTCCCGTCCCGACTTCCTCAAGCGTAAGCTTCGAAGTGTGCGACGATGCACATTTCCGACTCGCGTACCTCGATTGGTTTTAGATGACGCAATAAAGAATGTTTTTTTATTTCCATTCGAACGTCATTTGAAATATTCGTTCGCGCGAACCATAACCCTAAATGGTTTTTGAAATTTTCCTGAACCGCATTATTTAAGCGTTATTTATTGCGTTTTAAGCACCCTGCATATTTCGAGGTGACCGAAATAAAAGCACATCAAGTTTTACGAGATATCTCGGGATTGCCGCTGTCAGGGTTAAGTAATAAATAAATACAGGGCGATGAATATCGCATCTACCGATTTAAAGTGGCAACTGTTGCGCGTGCGCGGTGTAATACATACATGCGTTGAGAGTTTGAAGTTGGGAAATTTGTATGCTTTTATATAGAGTGGAATCTTGACTACCCGGTCTTGTCACTTGCATAGGCCGATATAGACGTGAAAGTCTGGGGGGGGGGGGTACGACGATGATTGCTGTGATGGGGGAATAATGATGTCAATTCATATATACGCATACACATCAGTAGGATTAGATCAGTAGGCTCCACCTTTGGCGCTGGGGGGGGGGGGGGGCAATGCCCCCATGCCCCCGTATGGGCATAGTAAAATGCTTCATCATCTATATATATAAAATTGATTTTCTGTCTGTGTATGTATGTTCTCTATACAAATATACAATTTTAGATCAATCGTCGCCAAATTTTGCGTATATATCAAATGGGACCCGACTTGAACGATGGGCTACTTTAAAATGTCGTAAGAGCAGGGTAAATGCCCCAAATGGGCAAAAAAACTATCGGGCAACAATGGTTTTTGGGTCTCAACAATCATTTTCGGAAAGTTTACTTTGGTTACCGTGGTTCCCTAGCAATGCGTTTCAGACGTGTATATGCCTTTGCAATGGTTTGTCACTTCTTTAATGCTGCCAGTATATTTACAATAGTTTATGCCTTTATAATGGTTAGCCACTTTTGCAATAGTCGTCAGAATCACCATCAGCACTTTGAGGGCCAGGCTTCCCATAGAAATCAGTGTTAAAATTGCCGATTTCGCTGTTTAAATAAAGAAATTTAGTAGGGTTTCCTGCCACATCAATAATTTTAAAAATTGTATTTAATTCTTGATTTTTGAAATATATTGAGTTCGCTTAGAGATACGAAGCCCAGAAAATTAGATATGAAGTAATTTGCCGGACCTACTTTTGAGTTGGATATCCATGCAATAACACATTGATTTCAACTTTTTATTTATATCCTCTCAAGCGTGAAAAGTAACGTTTTCATATTGTCTTTTAACATCAACTGCATAAATTCATGTGGGTGAGGATATTTTAAAATTAATTATGGGCCCGTAAAAATTACATCGCAAAAATTCCACAGCTTTAATTAAGCATTTCTTGAAGCAGAAACAGGCAGATGGGTAATTTGAAGTTCGGGGGGGTGGGAAGGGCAGCAAAATACTTAGCGCCCCTTAAAAAAGGAAAAAATATATATTCATTTCTAAGTTTCTTTAAATCTAGATTTGTTTCTTTCATTAGTCGCTCTGGAAGACGCCATATTGGTTAACGTGGACACGGTTTGCATGTTCCTCAAACAAAGACGCCGATATCACGTGAGCCGAAAAGCCTCATTGAAGAAAACCCGGGCAGCGCCGGGTATTATAGCTAGGGTTGGACGGCATATGTCTATATACGGTAGTCAAATTCGTCCCAAACTTTTGCAAGCATGTTTGCATCCACTGCTGCTGTTATGCGTATCTTCAGTTCGGCTAATATAGCTGGAAGGGGAGTCACATAAACGTAATCTTTTGTAAACCCCCGCAAGAAGAAATCGCTCACTGTGAGGTCCGGTGATCTTGGAAGCCAGTGATGTTTAACTGAATCGTCAGGTCCCATACGGCCGATTCATCGTTTATGAATGCGATTGTTCAAAAATTCTCGAACGTCCATGCTCCAGTGTGGTGGTGCCCCGTCCTGCTGGAAAATAAAGTTATGATTTTTTAAATCCTCTGATTCTTTTAGAAACACCCTGCATATTCATTTCTACGTTTCTTTAAATCTAGAATTGTTTCTTTCATGAGTCATGCAGGAAGCCGTCATATTGGTTAATTTAGACATGGTTTGTATGTCCCTCTAGGAAAGAGGTAGATATCACGTGATCCAAAACGCCTAATTGAAGAAAACCCAGGCAGCGCCGGGTATTATAGCTAATCTTATATATAAATGTGAAAGTAGGTCTCTCTGTATATATGTATGTCTGTTCTTTATACAAATCTACAGTTTTAGACCGATCGTCGCCAGATTTTACATATATACCAAACAGGACCGGGATGGAACCGTAGGCTACTTTAAAAGTTCGTCAGAGCTGGGCAAATGCCCGAAATGGGCAAAAAACTGTCGGGCAACAATGGTTTTGGGGCCTCAACAATTACTTTCGGAACGTTTACTTTGGTTACCGTGGTTTCCAACAATGCGTTTCAGACGTGTATATATGCCTTTATAATGGTTTGTCACACTTTCAATTCCGTTGTCATAAGAGTTTATTCCTTTATAACGGTTTGTAACTTTTCCAATCCTCCCAGTAATTGAAGAAAACCCGGGAAGAGCGCCGGGTATTTCTGCTAGCCTATATACAGACCCTGTATATAGGCTAGCCTTTATTTCATCAACCACCCATCGTAGAGGTATAGTTTCAATTTAAAAAATGCTTAAAAGGCTTTTCAATAATATTCGCTGCACAAGCTGGACGTATGACGTCACTAACAATAGAGAACAACAACTACGACGACAAAACTGAGAATATAAATGTTTAACGCCAGCTGATGAACTCAATGCTTGCCTCAAATTATCAACACTCTGGCACGAAGTTAAAAAATTATCATTATCCACTAACATGCGAGTTCAACTGAAAAATGACTCAGCACTGCTATCATTTTCACATCAGTTGATCAAATTCGGCAATGGAAGAATTCCCGTAGAGACTCAAGCACTGGACTCATTACGTTCCCAAATGGATTTTGCCAGTTTTTAAACTCAGTTCAAAAACTTGCAGACAGTCTTCTCAAACATTCAACAAAATCACCGAAACCATGAGTGGCTTTGTGAGAGAGCGATTCTGGCACCGAAAAATGACAGTGTGAACAAGATTAACGAAAAAATCCTAAAAATTATTCCTGGAGATTCCACGTCTTACAAATCGGTTGACACTGTCACAGACACAGCGCAGACAGTTCTGGATCCTGCAGAATTTCTGAACTCTGGATATTCCGGGTGTGCCACCATACAACTTGACCCTCAAAGTCGGAGCACCTATAATGCTCTTAAAAAATTTGGAGACACCGAGAGAGAGACTGCAATGGGGCACCAGACTCTGCATGAAGAAATTACACAATTACATCATCGAAGCAACGATTTTACCCGGATGTGCCAAAGGAGAAGACGTCTTTATTCCACGTATCCTAATTATCCCTGAAGAAATGCCATTCACTTTCAAGCGATTACAGTTCCAAATTCGTTTATCTTTTGCCATGACAATCAACAAAGCGCAAGGCCAGTCGTTAGCAGTAGCAGGTATCAACCTACTTGAGCACCGTTTTTCACAGCTTTACGTCGCCTGTTCGAGTGTTGGTAATCCCAAAAATTTTTACATCTACACACCAGATGAAAAAACAAAAAATGTGTATCCACAAGCGATTGCCTGAAGTTTTTAATTGAAATATTAAAAAATAAAAGTAATTTTTTCTTACTTTATGCAGAATTTTTTTTAGATTAAGAAATAATTAATAAACTATACATATATAAATTTTTTACGGGGCGGGCAACGTGTCAGTTTGTCTTGTATACTATATTGTTTGTAATTGCATTTTTAATTGGGTTGCTGTATTTTGGAAACATATGATATCCATATTTATTATGGGCATCTTTTTTCAGCCACCTCGTTAAGCATTTTGCGTGTTGTGGCCTTGTATTTGTATTTTTATTTGTATTTGTATGCCCATGGTCTTGGCGTTACGACGACGGCAAACCTCGCTAAGTTTGTTGCCAGTTTGGCGATATTTAAAGAGAAATGCGTTACTTTCCATTTTTGCATAAGATAATGACTACTTACAGGCGAAAAATGACACATATAATAAATGATAAATAAGAACTATTTACATAATTTTCATAACGATATTTATATTCTGGGACTTCCTTTTTCTCTAATAAATTTTTAAAACTTTGAAAGTATGGTGGGGGTAGGAAAGAAACATTTATAGAACTCCGGCCTATTCGGCTTTTCTGTTATCCGACCCGCTCTTCTGCCACATTAGGCCGGATAGTTCTGATTCTGCTGTATAGAGGGTGCATAGGTAACAGGGCGTATGACATTTTACTGGCGAACCGTTGGTCCTAGACGCATACGTATTTACAATTAGAAAAGTGTCCAAATAACGTGTAGTACTCAGACATGTCATTCATGTTGTAAGGGGGTTGTTAGCTATTAAAGTAAAACAATTAACTTTTTATACAGCCCCGTGTGCCCAAAACCGAATTAGAAAAATATTGCCCTGTCTCTTCTAAGGCCAACAAAAAAATTCCGCGTTCCACTTAGAAACGTAGAATTTTTTTGTTGGCATCAGGAGAGACTGGGCAACAACTTTGTAATTGAGTTCTTGAGCACAGGGTGTCCGTTTTATTTTAATAGCTATACAGCTCCTTGCAACATGGACGTATCTGAGTTCTGCACATTATTTGGACACTTCTATAATAGGGAGTATGCGTCCAGAACCAACAGTTCGCCAGTAAAATGCCATAAGCCCTGTTACCTATGTACCATGTATATATCTATGTTACCCTGTTACGTATGCAGCCCGTCTCGCTATTTTTACGGTTCATAAGCCCCATTAGACCATATTTTCTTTTTGTGGCTCCCCTGTCCTATCCGGAGTCCCCTACTTTCATCCAAGAGTTGGGGCCCTTTCTACTTAACGAATTGAATTTCATGAAAACTAAATTTGCAATGAACAAAAATGCTATAAATAAGATCGATCTCTGGAACCCTGGGCCAGATACGGGTCCAGAAGGTGGGTGATCATCACTTTCAAGAGTCGAATCATATGGGAAATAGGCCTTCATAAAATACGGGGCGATCCAACGAACCTACACAATAACTCGAACCTCCAGACACATCACCCTGCCTACCCTGGACAGCGAGGAGTTTTATGCATGGTCGTAGACGCCGTGGGTCCCACCAGAGCAAAGTTTTGTTATGGGACCCCACTCTTGACTGGAA
Source organism: Pholcus phalangioides (assembly GCF_987345545.1). NCBI lineage: Eukaryota > Metazoa > Arthropoda > Arachnida > Araneae > Pholcidae > Pholcus > Pholcus phalangioides. The sequence goes on along the minus strand of NW_028301596.1, from coordinate 24,285,398 downwards.
GTAAGTTTACCCGATCTCATCCCCGATGGATATCAGACCACGAGTCATACTCACATGGATCCTAGTTCTACGAACAGCTCTGCTAGATTCTGAAAGTAGTCACATTTTTTCCTATCATATTTTTCTTGGAAAAAGCTTAATTTCTTCACAGCTGTGCCCCCCCCCCCCCACATCCGATTTTTCATCGCTGAAAAAGAAAATAGCAAGATAAGGAACAGTGATAGCCTATAGCAATAAGGGGCCGTTCAAGTATTACGTAAGCAAATTTTTTGCCATTTCCCTTCTCCCCCCCCCCTCTCTCAGCAAAACTCTGACCCTTCTCCCCCCCCCCTCTCTCAGCAAAACTCTGACCCTTCTCCCCACCTTGTCAGCAAAATTTCGTCATCTCTGCTCTTTACCCCCTGACACATAATGGTGCCGCCAGACGATCGAAATTTTAATTTAAAAATTTTTTTTTTAAATTTCTTTTTGGGAAATTCATTGCGACCCACCCTCTAAGCCATATAATGATAAATCCTTGGCCCCTGGACTAAATGTGTCCTAGGGGTTATCTGATGTGGCACGCCACCTGAAACCCAATTTTGTAAAAATGAGCTAAGCAGTACATTTACAAATCGCCTAGGCAGAGTTCCAGAGTAGTTAAGCAGCCCGTGGCACATTTTCATATCACTCAAGTAGGCCCATGGCACATTCACAGATCACTTAAGTGACCCCTCACACAGTTTCATAACACTTGAGGGATCCGTGGTACATTTAGAGATCTGTTGAGTGACATGTGGCACAGTTTTAGAGTGCTTAAGCGGCCCCCAGTGCGGCTCTACATCACTCAAGTTACCCCCGGCACATTCCCAGATTACTTAAGTGATCCGCGACATAATTACGGATCGCTTGAGTGACGGGCGACACAGTTCCAGAACACTTGAATCCGCGAAACATTTAGAGATCACTAAAATGGCTCTGTAGGGGACTTTTGAATAGGAAGTGTGTTTGTTCAGGTGCCCACAAACTAGCGAAAGGTTTTTCTCGTTTTTGGCGCACCGAGTAAGATGCTATTAAGAATATTTCATATTTTTATGAAGGGTGGTTGGTGACGTAAGCATCATCCAAACCCCCTTCTCCCTTGTCAGCAAATCGGAAACCCCCTCCCTCCTCGATGCTGACGTAATACTTGAATGACTCGTAATACTGACGCCACACTTTAGCCTAAAGATTGACGGATGAGAGAGCCTGATATTTTTCAAGCAGCTCTGTCTCTATAAGCTCTAAACATCTATTTATATATAATCGCTGTTTCTCATCCTTTTTTCAGCCACTTGCGGTACATCGTCTGAAGCGACAAACCTGTTTTTTGCTCAAAGATGGATGACGAGTCCTCTCTCCTTTATAGGCTTCTTAGCTTTAAGCATTTCCTTCTCTCTCTCTCTCTCCCCCCCCCCCCATACTTTTCACCTTTCCTCACGTACATGGATTCTGAAAAGTTGCTAATTCGAGTTGGTTGATGCAATGTGCGTCAACCTGTAAAATATTTGTCCCAAAGTTGATTTTCCTCGTAATAGTTGCCATCATGCGGTATCTATGAGAGTGGTATTGTTAGCACCCCTCTCACATCCTGGAGCCTACCAAATTGGCTGGGATCTTTGGTGGGCCTGACTCCTACCTCAAGATCTTTCACAGGGGCACTCCCTATTGTAAATTGAAAATAATAAAGATCGTCCTTATTCCCCAGGCTTGAATCCTTTCACCCCCCCCCCCCCCACAATGTTGAGCGCCACGCGATTCAGTGAGGTATTATATTGATGATGTCCACCAAGGAAAAACAACGATATTTCCGATGGTCACTCGTACGTTGGAGGTCAAACATCAACACGGTTGAACGAAACCGAGTCAAGGTGAAAAAACCACCAAAACAAAAAGCTGGCCCAAAAACAAAAACCAGGAAAAATTCGTAAATGAGTCAATGTCGACCAAGTGCAACTACAAGTAGTTGCTTGATATATGGGATACGGTGCATAATGTACCTCATTATTGTTATTATAAAAATTATACGGGGCTCTCGGCAAGCATAATGCTTAATTCCACTCTTCGCGATGCCATTTTTTTTTTTTTTTGTAGTTGATCAGTATAATTAAAAGACAGCCAGAAGTTGCGCTACTACTGTATTCATAAAAAAGAGTGCGTGAGTACGACCTCCTATCTCCTACCATCTGTATAGGTCTTCGTGGTGGGGGGAAAGAAGAGATTTCTTTACTTAAGCACCACCCGAGTGCGTGTTAGGGCCCTTTCACACGGAGCGGATGCGGATGCGGGTCCGGAAGAAGTTTTAACAATTGGAATATACTGCGCCTTTCAGACGAGCCAAAAAATCTCCGCACCTAGGAAATGTTCATGTGGGTCCGGACGTCGTCCGCATGTGTCAAAACCTAAGGCCCCTTTCACACGGAGCGGATGCGGACGCGGGTCCGCATACCCTTTCAAACGAGCACTGAAGATGCGGGCGATTCGTCCGTTAGTTTATTCGTCTTTAGTTCGAAATTCGTGCATAAAAACTGTTTTTTCGCAATTTTTGTAATTATTTTTCTCCTTCACCCCTGATTCAGTGCCCATAGGCAGCCTAGAGGCATTCTTTGGTGGTTTCTATCATTGAGCCTAAAGATGCCTCCATTCCGATCCTCACAAGTAGTCGATGGGAGAAAATATCTTAAAATATTTTCAAAAAATTTTGAAAAAAAATCTGTCTTTTCGGAAAAATATTAAAGAAAATTCCAAAAACACATCCAATGTTCGAAAAATCCAATCCAAAAACATCCGATGTTCCAAAAAAAAAAAAATTCAGCAAATATCAAAGAATTTGCAAGTATAAAAAAAGGAGGGGTTGGGACTTTCAAAATGTCTGTGCTTAGAAATATTCACATCACAATTCTGTCTTAGGCCGGGATTACACTATAAAAGTTTTGTAAAAGCTCTTTGATAAAACGTGAAAAATTCAACCATTAAGATCACCGGTTGCATTTGCTTGAATGCAACCGATGCGCCTATTGGTTGAATTTTTCAACTTTTATAAAAGATCTTTTACAAAACTTTATAGTATAATCCCGGCCTCAAGTACGGATTACACTATAAAAATTTTATAATAATTCTTTTAAAAAAGCAACTAATAAATTTATCGGTTGCACTTGCAATTTATTAGTTGATTTTTTCAAGTTTTATAAAATAACTTTCATAAACCTTTTAGAGTGAAATCCCATCCTTAGATTAGTCTCACTTCTGAAATATAAAATTTCATTTTTTCAGTTTATAGACTGAATATCGAGTAAAATAAACTTGTAGGTATCGGGGGAACCACCAAAAATATTCAAGTGCTAGGGTCTTCAAACGTCTTAATCCGGCCCTGAGTGAACACCGTACGTGGATAACGTTGTTTAATAAAAGTATTTTTTTTAAGTTTAAAAAAATTAAAAGATAAAAAATTTAAAAAAATAATAAATATTTAAAATAATATTTCAGATATTTATATTTTTTAAATAATTTTAAAAATTTAAAAAGAAAAAAATTAAAATTTTTAAATTAAATTTAGAAGTTATTAAAGTATGTAGTCAATTAAATATTCGTAATGAACAGAACGGCTTATAATTTTGGTCCCGTCAGTGGCCGTTGTTGACAGGTTTTATTGTATAAAATTGTGAAATATGGACAAAAGGCAGTTGAAGTTGCTGTATCTCCATCTCAGAAGGAAACGGAGGGATACACGTATGTAGGTACATTATATTAATGAGCAGGGACCATCATATGGTGTTTTTAAGGGTATTTATGGCAAATAATTAAAAAAATTCAGTGCAAAATAAGCTTTAAAAAGTAGCCAAAGATGCGGACGAATTCGCTCCGCATCCGCATCGTCTGAATAGCTCCGAATAAACCTATTGTCAAAACTTCTATGTGCGGATGCGGAGCCCGCACTTAGGTTTTGACACATGCGGACGACGTCCGGACCCGCATGAACATTTCCTAGGTGCGGAGATTTTTCGGCTCGTGTGAAAGGCGCAGTATATTCCAATTGTTAAAACTTCTTCCGGACCCGCATCCGCTCCGTGTGAAAGGGGCCTAAGTGCGGGCTCCGCATCCGCACATAGAAGTTTTGACAATAGGTTTATTCGGAGCTATTCACACGATGCGGAGCGAATTCGTCCGCATCTTTGGCTATTTTTTGAAGATGATTTTTCACGGAATTTTTTTAATTACACTGCTGGCCACCCAAATTGCAACACCAAGAAAGACAAGAGATATCGCAACAATATTTATTTTGTAGATAACATGTTGACCAAGCATCAAATGATTAAATTTATAGACTTCTGTGAAGTGTGGTTCCTGCCAAAATCAGTAGCCAGAGTAGCCGCCATTGTTGGAGATCACCGCTGCCACACGCCTCGGCATTGATTCAAGAGACTTTGGATGTGTTCTTGGGGTACAGCAGACCAAGCAGCTTCCACGCGTTGCCAAAGTTGATCTGGTGTGGCAGCTGGGGATGTAATCTGGGTCAATCGTTGAGCAAGCATGGACCACATGTTTTCTATCGGCGAAAGATCCGGAGAGCGAGCTGGCCAGGGAAGCAATTCAATCTGGCGATTGACGAAGAACCTTTGGACAATGCGTGCCACGTGTGGTCGCACATTATCCTGTTGAAATATGGCTGTGGGCAAGCCTTGAAGGTAAGGAAGGACAACTGGCTCCAACACCTCGGAGATGTAGCGCTGGCTTTTTAAAGTACCGGCAATGCGTACTAGAGTGCGAGAGTGATATCCAATACCGCCCCATACCATAATACCCGGTGCAGGACTAGTGTGGCGGTGCATAACGAAGCTGTTCAGTGTCCTCTCTCCACGGTGTCTCCAGACTCGAATCCGACCATCGTGGTGTTGCAGACAGAAGCGTGACTCGTCAGTAAAGACAATTTGATTCCATTGTGCCGTCCACATCCTTCTTTCATCGCACCATTGGCGGCGGAGACGTCTGTGGTTCTGCGTCAAGGGTAGACGAAGCAATGGACGTCTTGCGGACAGACCACTCTGCTGTAAACGGCGTCGAATGGTACGCGCAGACACTGGATGATGCGGTACAGACTGAATGTGCTGTGCTACGGTTCGTGATGTGGCTGAACGATCCGTCACTGCCATACGCACAATACGCCTGTCATCACGTGAAGTGGTGCACTGAGGTGGATGCGATCGAACACGTCGGTCCGTCGTACCCTCCTGCATCCAACGATCACATATCCGCATTACAGTTGTTTGGTTTCGTCCAACACGACTACCGATTTCCCTGAAAGATAATCCACAATCTCGGTAGGCCACTATCCTTCCTCTGTCGAACTCGGATACTTGATCAAAAGATGATGGCTGTTTTCTACGAGGCATAATTGATCGTTTTTTTTAAAAAACCACAAGAAAAACACAATTGCCGTACTTTAAATCCTCGAAATCTCCAAGCCTTAAATAGCGCTTTGAAGTGACGCCACAGGCGCGCGTGATGTGCGTCTGCGCTGAAATTCTAATCATTTGCATATCTCACCTCCGCTAATGCGTGTTGTAAATTTCATATTATTTGCATGCTTCCTTCAGGGTGTTGCATTTACGGTGGCCAGCAGTGTATTTGCCATAAATACCCTTAAAAACACCATATGATGGTCCCTGCTCATTAATATAATGCACCTACGTACGTCTATCCCTCCGTTTCCTTCTGAGATGAAGATATAACAACTTTAACTGCCTTTTGTCCATATTTCACAATTTTATACAATAAAACCTGTCAACAACGGCCACTGACGGGACCAAAATTATAAGCCGTTCTGTTCATTACGAATATTTAATTGACTACATACTTTAATAACTTTTAAATTTAATTTAAAAAATTAAATTTTTTCTTTTTACATATTTGAAATAATTTAAAAAATATAAATATCTGAAATATTATTTTAAATATTTGTTATTTTTTTAAATTTTTTAACTGTTAATTTTTTTAAACTTAAAAAAAAATACTTTTATTAAACAACGTTATCCACGTACGGTGTTAACTAAAGATGCGGGCGATTCGTCCGCATCTTCAGCGCTCGTTTGAAAGGGGCCTTACGGATAAAATCGATCCGACACCACGCTTTATTTTAACTTTCGAAGAGCTTCTGTCTATAGTCAGAGATACACTTGAATGACGGAGATAGGGAGCAGCAAGATTATATACGTGAATTGAAATATACAGGGTGTTTCAAAAAGAATTATCCGATTTAAAAAAATCATAACTATTGAGTTTTTTATCCGTTTTTATCGAATAATGTATATGTAGAAAGAGGGAAATCTCGAGTTCCACGCAGTTGCCGACAGGTAGCGCTTCCCCGACCGTTACTTCAGTGTTTGTCAATATTCACTGCCACTTCAGTGTTCTGTTGTGCACAACAGAAATCGTTTTGTGTTCTGAGCTTCGCGAAGTGCGAGTCCGTAACAACTGTTCATCGTGCTTTTCGTCAACAATAGCCTGGTGTTGAACTCCATACCGCTCAGAGCATTAGGCGATGGCATAAACAATTCCGAGACACGGGTTGTCTGTATAAAGGGAAATCCCCTGGCCGTCCCCGCATGTCAGACGAAAATGTGGAGCGCATCCGACTGTTTCGCATGCAATACACAGAAATTCACTCGCCGTGACGATAGGGAACTTAACATTCCTGCAACATTTATCTGGCGTGTTTTGCGGCGACGTTTTGTTTTTGAAACCATGCAGGATTCAATTTCTGCAAGCTCTTAATACAGGTGACAAAGAACGACATGTGGAGTTTTGTGAATTCATCCTTCAGAATGTGTCACGAGATGACAATTTTTTAACACGCTTAGTGTTTAGTAACGAGGCTACTTTTATACAAATACAAATACAACGCCACAACAGGCAAATTGCCCAACGAGGTGGCTGACTTAAGAACATCATGGATCCCCGAGCCCCTACCTACTACTGCTACACCACACATGCACCCCCCCCCCCCCGCGTAACCCCCCAATGAATCGGTACATGCGGGAATGTGCGTGTACGTGTAGTGCAACCTGACGTAAAGTTTGTTTCGGTGTAATGCTTGTTATGTGTAGTGCTGTCATCTGCCCCCAGTTTTACTAACTATGAGTGAAGTGTTATGGTTGAATGATTTACCGTTGTAGGACTGTTGCTCTCTGTGGCGAGACTTTTTAACGGGGAGATCGGCTCGCATTTGCGCCTTGAAGTTGGGAACCACAGAAAACCAACTTCAGCCGACCACCACTGTGGGGTTCGAACCCGGATCCTCGCATCACGAGTCCGGCACTATAACCACTCGACCACCACAGTGGCCCATCATTTCATCTAAGTGGCAAGGTCAATCGCCCCAATGTTGGAATATGGGGTATGAAGCAGCCCCATGAAATTGTACAGCATGAGAGAGCCTCGCCCAAAGTTAATGTTTTTTGTGCAATTTTTCGGAGAAAGATGTATGGCCCCTTTTTTTCATAGAGACCACTGTTACGGGAATCACATATCTCGATATGCTTGAAAACTGGCTTTTCCCGCAGTTAGAAACCGATTCGGATGGCTTCATTTTCCAGCAGGACGGGCCGGCCACCACCACCACACTGGAGCTTGGACGTTCGAGAATTTTTGAACAATCGCATTCCTAAACGATGGATCGGCCGTACGGGACCTGACGATTCAGTTAAACATCACTGGCCTCCAAGATCGCCGCACCTCATAGTGTGCGATTTCTTCTAGTGGGGACTACGTTTATGTGTCACTCCTTCCAGCAACATTAGCCGAACTGAAAATACGCATAACAGGAGCCGTGGAAGCAGAATTCGACCACCGTATAGACATATGCCGTGCTTCCCAAGGTGTACATATTGAGCACCTTTAATTTGTCTTTTTGTAAAAAAACTTTGATTGGCCATGTGGTATAAGATTAATCTTAGTGTTTATGCTCAATATTTTCCGTAATATACGCATTTCAAATCGGGTGATTCTTTTTTGAAACGCCCTGTATATTGAATCAGTCGGCTCCATCATAGACGCTGGGGGGGGGGGGGGGCGTCTTCGCATTTCCACTCATGCTTTCGTCCTAAAAAGAAAAAGAAATTCCGTTTCGGCAAAGACGACATTTCACAAGAATTCTCAAACCCTAAAGTTAATGACGATACCATGTTAGATAACTTGTTATATGTGCTTACTAATTATTTGAAATCAATTTTAGTCTTTACTTAGAACTGAAATTATTTACCAAATAATTTACATAATAAATAAAAATAAATGATAACTAATTATTAGGAAAAGTGGAATAAGAAAATAATAATGTGGCAGATAAAGGGTTAAATTTCACCCTTTGATCTCTCCCTCAACATCACAAGAGGGCACCAAAACATAGGACTCGGGACCAGAGGCTATTTGAGCCCCTCAAATTTTGTGAGCTGGCTGAGCCCCAGCCCCATAGAATTCATAAATATACAATGTGCACGATTCCGCCTCCTGAGAGTACAGGCTTGAGTATCGTATATACGGGACGAATTTAGAGATTTTCAGTCCCCTCAATATTTTCATGTCGGTGACTCTTTGGAAAAATGCGTACTGCCCCTGCTGATTCATGAGCGTTCGGGCTGAAAGCAAAGGAAGGGTTTCAAATAGGGTTTTTTGGATTGCTGAATCCCTACAGGTTGCATGCATTTTCTTTTTATTGTTGTGTTCTTACTTGCAGCGTTTTGTATTGTGCCCGAATGGCGCCGTGGTAAGATGCTCGCCTGCCTCTACAAAGGGTAGGGGCCGTTCAAGTATTACGTCATCATCGAGGGGAGAGGGTTTCCGATTTGCTGACTTACTTTTGATGAGGAGGGGGGGGGGTTTGGATAATGCTTACGTCAGCAACCACCCTTTATGAAAATATGAGTTAGGATTCAGAAGGGGCAGAGCTAATGACGAAATTTTGTTGACAAGGGGGGGGGGGGGATCAGCGTTTTGCTGACTCTTGCTGACGAGGGGGGCGGGGGGTTAAAATGGCTAAAAAAATTTTTCTTACGTAATACTTGCACGACCCCTTACCAACAAGGTCCATGGGTTTGAATCCGGGCATAAAACGTTAGAAGCAAGTTCTTTACCTGCCCAACCTGGGGCGACAACCGATGGATGGAGCCTTCATTTCCCACCTAACTCCTATGGTTGGAAATTGCCGTATGTCGATATATGACCGGAGTTGGTGTGCGGTAGAAATAGCGTTTTGTCTTTGTATTTATGTCTGATTATGTGTGAATGTATAAATGAAGAAACAATTTTTTGCAATATTGGCTGAGATATTTGAATTAAAAAATTGGAGGGAAAAAAGGTGAGAAAAAACAGCACATTAACTGACGGACAACACTTCTCTCATTTATAATGTTCTTTCCCACATTTTCTCCAATTTTTGAATTCAACTGTTACAGCGAATATTGCCCTTAGAAACGTGAATTTTTATTTAATTTTTTTTGCTGTCCTCAGAAAAGTCGGGACAATAAACTTTCTAATTGTGTTTTTTAGGGTAGGATGTTCATATAAAAATTTAGATTTATTTTGTGACACACTGTATTTACATTCTATTAAAACTGGTGCAGGGTGATCTTTAACGCATTTTGAGCATTTTTTAAACTGGAACCATACCGCTACGACGAACGGTTGATGAGATAAAGACCGCGTATATACAGGTAATAATAATAATATGCAGGACACCCTATAAATTATTATTACTCAATGAGCATACGCAAGGAGAGTAGAGGTTTTAGCGTTTTTTCTTGTACAGACATGTACACCTATACCCCCGGGAAGAGAGAATTTATGCTGAATTTTGCACGCGCCTATGGGCTAAATCAGAATTTCCCCAAACTTTCTGCTCTTCAGAATTTCTTTTTTCCTCATCGTCCCCTCTCCCACTCAGGCCGACATATAACATCCTATATTACACATAGGATAGCTTCAACCGCCTTCCTGGACCATTCCATCGTCCCTCGGAGGACGATATTGTTCAATTTGGTAAACACTGGACCAGACCGTCTCAGGAAAAAAAACTAAATTTAAAGTTCTAGGAGTCTTCCGTAGATTTCTCCATCCACGGAGCTTGAGAAGAGAGGATTGAGAAGCGGGAAGCAGCATCTCTATCAACTGAAGATGATACAGTATTCGGCCTATGCATTGCTGCCCTTCCATTTTAACCCCTTTGCTATCACGGACGAAATATCTCGTGCAAACGCAGGTGGAAAAGAAATTTATTCCAAGTTTCATTGCAACCGTATGAAAGAGGAAGTAGTTTTTTTTCCCGCCCGTTTTTCCTATACGCCTGTGTGTGTTTAGTGATCTCACACACGCACACTCATAATGTATCCTTCTACGAGACATTGAGCCGCATTCTTTGTCAGCCGGGACAAGCACTCGTTTTGGCACTCCCGTGAAATGTAGGAGCAGCAGCTAGAGAGTAAATTCGACGCTCCCTGAAGCTCAGCGATCGGGGCACCAGACGCTCATGCTTTCGCTCCCCGGCCCCCAGTTCCGGACCTGACCATACATATACTGTTTATAAGAGAGAACTAAACACATAGGGTGAGAAAAAAGAGGGGTGTGCGAAAAAATACATTCATCTACTTGATCTACTGCACTGCTTTTTTTCCTTTTCTATTTCTTTATTTTTTCCGGTTTTCCTCCTCTTTCTAACATGCGCGAACAAGGAAACTTTTTGAAATTTTCGCCGATACTGTAAATATATATCGCTCAAATTCGTTGCCAAAAGCCTGTGAGTGAAGGGGGTGAAAATATGATTTCAGACGCTGACGGCTCGTATTCTTGTTTTATATTTTCGTAAAATGCCATCCTAATGTCCCCCTTTTTTTATGTGCAGTACATTCTAACTTGTGCAGATTCGCCCCATGATTTTGCTGTAATAATACAACTACAGTTGTATTTGAACCGTTATTATTTATCGTTGGTGTGTATTTTTTAATGACTGTTAGCATAAAATGAAAATTAGCTTCAACTGACGATTCCGCCCTTGCATTTCCCTTATTTCAACTAAGGTAACCCTACTTAGACAAATAGAATTTCTTCGAAGGAAATCTGAATATCAATTTTAATTTGTTTCATGTTTACGTGATACACTTCTGACTTTTATGGACATCAATAACAAGATTATGCGCGTAAATGAAAGTTTCCCGAGAAACGCGCTACGCAATGTTTTTTGATGAACTTGTGTCAATATTTTGGCTTCCACATAATGGAACCCCGTGAATTGTTTCGATTTCCTTCTTATTGGTATCGGTAAAAATAATCAATGTGGTACTTTGGAAACGACTTTACCCTTCACATCGAGTGAATATTAAGTACATGCTGAACTTAGAAAGCCTGATCGAAATATCTTTCAGCGAAATGTATTGATTCAGGCAAGGAAAACTTCTATCTGGTTGCGCCCATTCGATACGAGAACCATTCGACGTCTGCATAAAGAGAAAGTTACAAACAACAACACGCCCTTCAACTAAAGATAATAATATACATACAGTATCCGTCGTTAAATTAAAGAGGTTTACGGACAAAAGAAAAGAAAAGCCAGTTAAAGAACTAATTGGCAGATTACATGGTTGCGAGAAGAGGAAAATGTGAAAGCATTAAGCCCGAATGAGATTATAAATGCCCGTGGGCACCCACCGATGAATATTCGAGGACACGCGGTGTGATTGTGTACTGTCCGCCGACGATTGTCCAAGAGAATTCCAATCGAAGCGGGTGGGTGGTCGGGTGGCTCTCGCCTGAGTAAGTCGGTCGGTTACTTTTGGTTACCCTTGGCCTGCTTACTCGTGAAAGCGTATCTTCGAGCGAAAGGCACGATATTGAAACGCGGAACGACTCACAAAGGGAGTGGGGGGGGGGGGGCGAGAAAAAGAGCGCTATTATAGGAAACGTGAATTTTCAAAATTTATCATCAAGAATGGTCAGACAGAGGTCAGAGAAAGTATTTGATAAAAATTTAAAAGTTCTGAAGCCAGTTCGGAGCTCTGTTATGGTATAGAACAGTGGCTCTCAATCTTTGCGCACGGTTGTTTCATTTTTTGTGAGGGAAAAGCCCAATCATATAATACATGTATATGACCAATGAAAAATAAATAAGGAAAAAATAAAACAGTGAGCCACTCACGGCCTGGATTGACTGATGTAAGGACCCGCTACTGTTGGCTGAGAAACGTAGACAGTCCGAATTACATTTTTGCTCCTATAGTTTGATAAACGCGGCTCGACAGGCACAAACTTCACAGTAACGTTGTGAGTATTCTTTTTACTCAGAGTTATACTAGTGCGTTGTTCCCGAATGAGACTGCTTTGCAACAATTCCTACCAAAGTGATCTCAAATATCAATTTCAAGGTCAAATCTTGATAGGTCAAATCTTGATTGTTTATTATTGTTTGACTTCAGAATCTTTGGCATACAAATGCAAATACAACGCCACAACAGGCCAACGAGGTGGCTGAGAAAAAGATGGCCGTAACAAAATTGGATGTCATATATTTCAAAAATACATTGAAGGACCGGACACACCCCGCTTCCCATCTCAGAGATATATTGAAGCTTTTCCGGGGGGTGGATGTATCCGGAAATTTATTAATATTTCAAAAGTTCAGCAACCCTATTAAAAATGCAATGACAAACAATATATATGCATGATGAAATATTATACAATGCCCGTAAAGAATACTTATGGTTGTCTTATTGTAAGTATGGATAGAGCTTCTCTCGTTTACCCCAACGAGTTTATCGTATTTCTTTTTAAACGTGTCAATTGCGTTAGAATTTACCACCCCAGGGGTAAGTTATTCCATTTATTCATAATCCTATTAGAGAAAAAATGACTTTAGGAGAACGTGAAGAGACCTTTTTGAAAATGAAATCAAGCATTCTATTCGCTTTATTGACCACCGCTGAACAATGTTCAGACAATCTAAGACACTCGTAAATGAGAATTCCCAAATCGGTGACCCTATTTGCATTCAACTCGTACGAGAACCGTGGGTTGTTCGAACCAAAATGAGCGACCATGCACTTGTCAACGCTAAACGTCATGCTCCATTCATTTGCCCATGTTCCAATCCTGTTTAAGTTGGTCTGGAACAATTTCCTATCGCTTTGTTTCCCGACTACCCCCATTAGCTTCGTCATCTGCGAATTTGCTAGCAATCCCATCGATACCCTGACAGAGTTTATCGATAAGCTGCATAATCTGCAGCTTGTATATTTTTGGGGCTATAGCTTCAACCATAACCTTCGAAAAGTTTAAGAAAAGCTGTTTAAAAAATAAAAGTTTTCGATGGTTACTTACGCTTCAACGGGACTTCCTCTCGCGGTAGTGATTTTTTTCCCACATATGATGTATACTTTATCTTATAAGAGTGAAAGAAAGAGCATCCAGGTGAAGGTGAAAATGGAGAAATTTACTTTACTTAATGTGTACCTGCATTCTTATGAACTTATTTGTTATACTGTTTACTCTTTCATTTCTTATGTATCGCTTGTAAGCGAAGGGGTTATTTAACCATGTCAAGGTCGCAACGAGGACAAAATTGAAAAACTTAGAAAATAAGAATCGTTCCAAGCTGTAGCACTGTCAGCCCCATCCGAGGAAGGGGGGAGGGGAAAGAGAGCATGACTTTACAATACATTTATAAGTGCGTTTGCTATCATCTTATATATAAATGTGAAAGTATGTCTGTTCTTTATACAAATCTACAGTTTCAGACGGATCGTCGCCAGATTTTGCATATATACCAAACAGCTACTGTAAAAGTTCGTCAGAGCTGGGCAAATGCCCGAAATGGGTGAAAAAACTTTCGGGCAACAATGGTTTTGGGGCCTAAACAATTACTTTCGGAACGTTTATTTTGGTTACCGTGGTTCCCAACAATGCGTTTCAGACGTGTATATGCCTTCATAATGGTTTGTCACATCTATAATGCTGCCATAATAACAGTTTATTCCTTTATAATGGTTTGCCACTTTTCCAATCCTCCCACTAATATAAGAAAACCCGGGAAGCGGCGGGTATTTTTGCTAGTCTATATACAGGGTGTCCTATAAGTGCTAATGCAGCCTTTATCTCGTCAACCACCCATCGTAGAGGTATAGTTTCAATTTAAAAAATGCTTAAAAGGCTTTTCAATAATATTCGCTGCACAAGCTGGACGTATGACGTCACTAACAATAGAGAACAACAACTACGACGACAAAACTGAGAATATAAATGTTTAACGCCAGCTGATGAACTCAATGCTTGCCTCAAATTATCAACACTCTGGCACGAAGTTAAAAAATTATCATTATCCACTAACATGCGAGTTCAACTGAAAAATGACTCAGCACTGCTATCATTTTCACATCAGTTGATCAAATTCGGCAATGGAAGAATTCCCGTAGAGACTCAAGCACTGGACTCATTACGTTCCCAAATGGATTTTGCCAGTTTTTAAACTCAGTTCAAAAACTTGCAGACAGTCTTCTCAAACATTCAACAAAATCACCGAAACCATGAGTGGCTTTGTGAGAGAGCGATTCTGGCACCGAAAAATGACAGTGTGAACAAGATTAACGAAAAAATCCTAAAAATTATTCCTGGAGATTCCACGTCTTACAAATCGGTTGACACTGTCACAGACACAGCGCAGACAGTTCTGGATCCTGCAGAATTTCTGAACTCTGGATATTCCGGGTGTGCCACCATACAACTTGACCCTCAAAGTCGGAGCACCTATAATGCTCTTAAAAAATTTGGAGACACCGAGAGAGAGACTGCAATGGGGCACCAGACTCTGCATGAAGAAATTGCACAATTACATCATCGAAGCAACGATTTTACCCGGATGTGCCAAAGGAGAAGACGTTATTCCACGTATCCTAATTATCCCTGAAGAAATGCCATTCACTTTCAAGCGATTACAGTTCCAAATTCGTTTATCTTTTGCCATGACAATCAACAAAGCGCAAGGCCAGTCGTTAGCAGTAGCAGGTATCAACCTACTTGAGCACCGTTTTTCACAGCTTTACGTCGCCTGTTCGAGTGTTGGTAATCCCAAAAATTTTTACATCTACACACCAGATGGAAAAACAAAAAATGTGTATCCACAAGCGATTGCCTGAAGTTTTTAATTGAAATATTAAAAAATAAAAGTAATTTTTTCTTACTTTATGCAGAATTTTTTTTAGATTAAGAAATAATTAATAAACTATACATATATATATATATATAAATAAATATAAATATTTTACAGGGCGGGCAACGTCGCCGTATATCAGCTAGTACATACATATAGGCCCACTGTACATTCAAACTTGATTATGACAGCATTCATATTATGTAGTTAAAACTGAGGCAGAAGCAGGGTCGTGTGTGTCTGAACGCGAGCCATGCATTCGGTGCGCGGCTCATGTGTTATGAGGCCCTGGGTAGTTTAAGATATGCTAAAAAATATGCCATCGGCTATTATCATGAACACAACTGTCTTAAGTCATGGGCATCTCTCGCGCCCTGCCGGTGTAGAAGGGGCGTCAAGTCAGAGTTGAAAGGAGGGAAAATGCTGTCGACCAAAAACACACACACACAAAACGTCAGAGGGAGCCGAAACTAGCTCACGCACGGGTAGAGATTGTTTCTCGAGCCACCCATGATTCATGGGGCCAACCCGGGTAAAGTCTAGGAGTTCCACATGAATAGAGACTCGGGCTAGTGAGATCAAAATCTAAACAAGTTGCTTCAATTCAACATATACGATTTTAATTACGACTGCTGGTATTCAGGGTCTCGTAAGGTGGGGCCTACGGAACAACTTTGCTCTGAGAGCTTATAATACTGTTAAGACAGCCCTGATCGTGAAGTGGCTATTTTAACACGATGACCACCGAGGTTGCGGCCTGAATGATAGAAATCCACGGTATTTAACGTCTATCGTTTTTAACTTCATCCCGCTCATAATGTCGGTTTTTAATGGTCCTGTTTTCATAATTAGAGAATTGAACTTACTCGTCCAATTTTCAGTTGGGTGCCCAATCCTTTTCAGCCGCTCAGCTTCAATTTGGCGCACAATATAATAACTATTTGGCAGAATGTCCCGTGACGCTCCGGGTGCAATGCGTATTTCACACGAAATTGCTCGGTTGCTATAAGATCAACCGCACTGCGAAAAACCAAAGTGCGTACAAGGGATCGTGGTTCGGTGAAATACTATACATTTTCAGTTATCGACGTCGTTGATTATTCTGTGACAAAAAAAAATGAGTGCGAGTTAGCAAATAATTAACATTTCATTAGATTAATCGCTTTGCTTACAAGAGGTTAGCTAGAAATTCGGATGATCTCTGACAAATCGGCGATAAATACGGTAACCTTTTTCTAACGTGTGGTTAGGTTAGGACAAAGGAAAAAAGTTGAGGGGGAAAACAAACGAAAGGAAAACAGTATAATAGATAAATATAAGAGAGCAATATGTCTACTCTTATCTACTGTACATCAAATATTATCGGATAGGCGCGTGAGACGACACGATAGTCGGAGGGCGCGCGCGTGTCACAACCAAGTCTATGCAATAAGGCTAAGGCTTCGATACGGAGGCCTGCTATAGATGGTTTCGTCTGGCTCACTCGCGAACGCTGCACGTGGCTAAATTTGCGCCTAGCCTAAGGGCCCTTTCACACGGAGCGGATGCGGATGCGGGTCCGGAAGAAGTTTTAACAATTGGAATATACTGCGCCTTTCAGACGAGCCGAAAAATCTCCGCACCTAGGAAATGTTCATGCGGGTCCGGACGTCGTCCGCATGTGTCAAAACCTAAGTGCGGGCTCCGCATCCGCACATAGAAGTTTTGACAATAGGTTTATTCGGAGCTATTCAGACGATGCGGATGCGGAGCGAATTCGTCCGCATCTTTGGCTATTTTTTGAAGGTGATTTTGCACGGAATTTTTTTAATTATTTGCCATAAATACCCTTAAAAACACCATGTGAGGGTCCCTGTTCATCAAATACGATGTACCCACATACGTGTATCCCTTCGTTTCCTTCTGAGATGGAGATATAGCAACTTTAACTGCCTTTTGTCCATATTTCACAATTTTATACAATAAAACCTGCCAACAAGGGCCACTGACGGGACCAAAATTATAAGCCGTTCTGTTCATTACGAATATTTAATTGACTACATACTTCTTTAATAACTTTTAAATTTAATTTAAAAATATTAATTTTTTTATTTTTAAATTTTTAAAATTATTTAAAAAATTATAAATATTTGAAATATTATTTTAAATATTTGTTATTTTTTTAAATATTTGTTATTTTTTTAAATATTTGTTATTTTTTTAAATATTTATTATTTTTTTAAATTTTCAATCTTTCAATTTTTTCAAACTTAAAAAAAAAATACTTTTATTAAACAACGTTATCCACGTACGGTGTTCACTCAGGGCCGGATTAAGACGTTTGAAGACCCTAGCACTTGAATATTTTTGGTGGTTCCCCCGATACCCCTACAAGTTTATTTTACTCGATATTCAGTCTATAAACTTAAAAAATGAAATTTTATATTTCAGAAATGACTAATCTAAGGATGGGATTTCACTATAAAAGGTTTATGAAAGTTATTTTATAAAACTTGAAAAAAGCAACTAATAAATTTATCGGTTGCATTTGCTCCAATGCAACCGATAAATTTATTAGTTGCTTTTTTTTAAATAATTGTTATAAAATTTTTATAGTGTAATCCGGCCGGGATTATACTATAAAGTTTTATAAAAGAACTTTTATGAAAGTTGAAAAATTCAACCAATAGGCGCATCGGTTGCATTCAAGCAAATGCAACCGGTGCACACACACACACACATTTTGTATTCAAAAAATTCAACTAATAAGATAATATTGGTTGAATTTTTCACGTTTTATCAAAGAGCTTTTACAAAACTTTTATAGTGTAATCCCGGCCTAAGGCTGGTATTACACTATAAAACTTGAAAAATGTAACCAATAAACATATCTGTTACATTCGAGCGAACTTAACTGATCGGCCTATCGGTTGCATTTTTCAAGTTTTATAAACTAACTTTTATAAAACTTTTATACTGTAATCCCGGCCTAAGACAGAATTGTGATGTGAATATTTCTAAGCACAGACATTTTGAACGTTCCCACCCCTCCCCTTTTTTTGTACTTGCAAATTCTTTGATATCTCCTGAATTTTTTTTTTAGGAACATATTAGTTTTGGATGTTTTTGGAATTTTTCTTTCATATTTTTCCGGAAAGACGGATTTTTTTTTTCAAAATGTTTTGAAAATATTTGAAGACATTTTCTCCCATCGACTACTTGTGAGGATCGGAATTAAGACATCTTTATTCCCATATTCTATGTGGCTCTAGACTAAACCACCAAAGAATGCCTCTAGGCTGCCTATGGCCACTGAATCAGGGGTGAAGGAGAAAAATAATTACAAAAATTGCGAAAAAATAGTTTTTATGCACGAATTTCAACCTAAAGATGCGGGCGAAACACCCGCATCTTCAGTGCTCGTGTGAAAGGGTATGCGGACCCGCTTCCGCATCCGCTCCGTGTGAAAGGGGCCTAAGAGGCCTTTCACACGG
The DNA here is from genome assembly GCF_987345545.1 of Pholcus phalangioides. Classification (NCBI taxonomy): domain Eukaryota; kingdom Metazoa; phylum Arthropoda; class Arachnida; order Araneae; family Pholcidae; genus Pholcus; species Pholcus phalangioides. Next base: position 24,266,726 of record NW_028301596.1, on the reverse strand, counting down.
AGCGGACGCGGGTCCGGAAGAAGTTTTAACAATTGGAATATACTGAGCCTTTCAGACGAGCCGAAATATCTCCGCACTTAGGAAACGTTCATGCGGGTCCGGACGTCCGCATGTGTCAAAACCTAAGTGCGGGCTCCGCATCCGCACATAGAAGTTTTAACAATAGATTTATTCGGAGCTATTCACACGATGCGGATGCGGAGCGAATTCGTTGGCATCTTTGGCTACTTTTTAACGGAATTTTGCACAGAATTTTTTTAATTATTTTGCCATAAATACCCTTAAAAAAACCATATGAGGGTCCCTGTTCATCAAATATGATGTACCCACATACGTCTATCCCTTTGTTCCTTCTGAGATTGAGATATAGCAACTTTAACTGCCTTTTGTCCATACTTTACAATTTTATACAATAAAACCTGTCAACAACGGCCACTGACGGGACCAAAATTATAAGCCGTTCTGTTCATTACGAATATTTAATTGACTACATACTTTAATAACTTTTAAATTTAATTTAAAAAATTTAATTTTTTTCTTTTTAAATTTTTAAATTTAATTTAAAAAATTTAATTTTTTTTCTTTTTAAATTTTTAAAAATATTTAAAAAATATTAACATTTGAAATATTATTTTAAATATTTGTTTTATTTTTTTTAATCTTTTAATTTTTTTAAACTTTGTGACGATTGGTGAGGTGTATACGAAGCGACGAACATGAAGCATTCCTTTATTTTGCATTAACCTGCGAAACACCCAACTCTTCGTCATGAAGGTTAAAATCGAACTCCTCGAGAATGTCTTCGTCTCTCGATACAACTTAAATCTCACGTGTCTCGTGAATAAAAGTATTGCTGTACATCCTTGTTAATAGCTTGCCTGTTACATACTCCCCCTCTGGTTTCGCGGACGTCCCGGCAAGGAACCAGCAATAGGCGTTGTTGGAAGTTGTTCAGTGTTCTTGTTAGTTCCAACTTTGAGTGGTCGTCCCTTCTTTCGTGGTGGCACTACGGATACAGCATCCGGTTTCGCACATGGTGTAAGAGCAGAAGTACGATATACGCTGACAGAGACACCCGATTTGGCCGAATCAGCGACTGTGTATCTCGTAGGCGATCTCTGGGCTAGCACATGTCCATCTCGTTGTGGTTTGAACTTTGTCGCCCAGTTCTTCCTTCGAAAACTCTGCCTGGGGCCTTTGTCAACATAACCTTTGCATTCCGTTTTTGTTCCACCTTCTGCTTCACAGAACCTCTTGTGGGGCTTCGCATGAGAGTCAACCTGTTTTCACGACTTCTTTGGGCATGGCTGCGACCTTCTGATCGACGCGCGTTAGGGTTTTGATCAGAATATTTATATATATAGCCACTCCTCCTGCATTTATCGTTCCCCTCTCTAGCACTGCTTATACTTGTTTGGGTTCTTGACTCATGGAAGCTATTACTAGACGTTATTGTTTGACTTGACATTTTACAACGATGCCGCATGTGATAATATCCTGGTGATCCTGGACTGCGTCACCTGGCACCGGAAAGTTCGACTCGTTCGTTCCTGCGGAAACGTAAGTCTAGTACTTGCCTGCCTGTCAGAGTAACTCGTGGTTGCCCTTGCACCGGTTGGTGATGAAAGCTTCTTGCTGATCGGTGGATTTCGCTATGGACAGCAGGACGTGGATAGTCACGGACGCGACCTGTTTGGTTTCTGAGACGTCTAGACCGATCCTACCGCTGAGGTTCCGATGCCATATCACCATGGCGAACTTCGCCTTCGGGAGTGTCTCCTCCCCCTGGACTGAAAAAATTTTCATTCTTTTTCCATGACCTGTTCAGAACTTGTTTCCTTTGCTCTCCTTCAACTTGTTGTAGTTGGCAAGAATTCAAGTTAACATGCTCTACTACATGTTGAACAGTTGTAATCGTAGACTCGTTCACAAAGTGGAGTCGCTTCCGAGTATTTTCCCCGGAGAACCATTGCCTTCGCTTGAGATAGAACACGATACCATCTTTCTCTAGAAAGTCGATTCCCAAAAGAGTTCTGTTACCAACGATTCCAGAACTATAAATTCCGTACTTAGTCGCTTCCATTGGATGTTGACCAATATCGTTGTGGTCATCACATTCACCGTTGATTGCTGTCCATTTGCAAGACGCATCTCGATAGTTTCCCGATGGAATTTGCGTTTTGCTCTTTCAAAATACGATGCAGAGTATCACTTGCGATACAGTGCGTAGCACCGCTGTCGGCACAGGCAGTTCCCACTTTGCCATTTACATGAATTTTTAACAATGCTACGGGTTTTGTTACAGAAGAGCATAGATTCAGTTCCAACTGACCAAACTGAGTGGTTGCCGCTGTCGTTTCAGGATTACAGGTCGGACACTGCGCTCTAATTACCACCGAATATCCACATCCATAGCAGCTTACGGGTTGCTGTTCATCCAGGCTGATCATGGGAAGTGTCTGTTCATCTGCACGAAAGGTCTGTGGAATCACTGGTTTTGATGACGTCCATGAATATTTCCTTGGTGTTTGTTTTCGACGACCCTCGACATCGTACTGCTGATTGAATTTCTTTGTAAAGGTACTCCTTGAATCTTCATACGCCTCGAGTTTCTCAGCTAGTTCCTATGGGGAGATCAACATAGCCCATACATCGATGAAATGTTCTTTCACTTGTGGAGGACACTTCTTCTTCATTTGATCAGCTATGACCAGATTAATAAAGTCCTCGAATGTTGTAACCTTAACTTCTGTTAACCACCCTTCAAGATACGTTTTCAACTCAAAATAAAAGTCACGCCATGAACTATCAGAGTTCTTCCGATGCTCTACAAAAAGTTGTCGAAATCTGTCCGCATGTAGCTTAAATCGCTTTAACAGCAGTTCCTTGACATACCGATAGTCCTTGAACTTCTTGTCAGGCTCCCTGGCACAAATCTTAGCCACCTCCTTCGGTAAGCTATTGATGAGATACGTAATCCACAATTCTTCCGGAACCTGGTGTAATCCTATGTGTCGTTCGAACAGGACCAGAAACAATGAAATGTCATCCGATGATTCAAAACGCGGAACTGACACTTGAAAGTCCCGATTTGTCACAGCCGGTCGAACGGAAGCTTGGCACTTCTCCGCTTCTATCCTCAGTCTCTCGAGTTCAAACTGCATTTCTGCTCGCCGATTCCTCTCTTCGGAATCTTCCCGTCGAATCCTCTCCTCTGTTTCTTCCCGTCGAATTCTTTCTTCTGCTTCTTCTCGTCGAATTCTCTCTTCTACGAGGGTCTGTAGCACTCCTTTTGCAAAGACCTCGTCGTATTCTTTACTGGACGTAATAAGTTTCTTCAGCTCTATCACTTTCATCTCGGGTTCGGTAGGTTCGCCCATCTCTTCGGCAAGGCGACGGAGTTCGTTTTTTCGGTATTTCGCTAAATAGGCCATTTTCACTCACTTGGTACCTAATTAGGGGATGTCCGCTTAGCTATAAAACACTCACGCGTCTATTTTAAAACGTTGGGCACCAATGTGACGATTGGTGAGGTGTATACGAAGCGACGAACATGAAGCATTCCTTTATTTTGCATTAACCTGCGAAACACACAACCCTTCGTCATGAAGGTTAAAATCGAACTCCTCGAGAATGTCTTCGTCTCTCGATACCACTTAAATATCACGTGTCACGTGATATTTACGTATTGTTGTACATCCTTGTTAACAGCTTGCCTGTTACAACTTAAAAAAAAATTCTTTATTAAACAATGTTATCCACATACGGTGTTCACTCAGGGCCGTTTGAAGACCCTAGCACTTGAATATTTTTGGTGGTTCCCCCGATACCTACGAATATATTTTACTCGATATTCAGTCTATAAACTTAAAAAAATGAAATTTTGAATTTTATATTTCAGAAGTGACTAATCTAAGGATGAGATTTCACTATAAAAGGTTTATGAAAGTTATTTTGTAAAACTTGAAAAAAGCAACTAATAAATTTATCGGTTGCATTCGAGCAAATGCAACCGATTTTTAGTTTTTTAAAAGAATTATTATAAATTTTTTATAGTGTAATACGGACTTAAGGCCGGGATTATAATATAAAGTTTTATAAAAGAACTTTCATGAAAGTTGAAAAATTCAACCAATAGCTCAATCATTCAATGGGGCTCTAGATTAAACCACCAAAAAATGCTTATAGGCACTGAATCAGGGGTGAAGGAGAAAAATAATTACAAAAATTGCGAAAAAATAGTTTTAATACACGAATTTCAAACTAAAGATGCGGGCGAAACACCGACAGACCAGTCACGACCCAGGCTCTGTCCCTCCCGGGATATAAGCCTTTTACCCTTGCGGGTTGGGTCGCGCTGGGGAGGCGGGTGAAACACCCGCATCTTTAGTGCTCGTGTGAAAGGGTATGCGGACCCGCGTCCTCATCCGCTCCGTGTGAAAGAGGTCTTAAGCCGGGTTTTCCTAGGAGCAGGCTTTCTGCTGCGTGTCTAGCGTGAAAACTGTGATTGGTCAAAAAATCTGAATTTCAAGTTTTTAACCAATCAGCGTTTTCACGCTGCACAGGACGCAGAAATTCTACTCCTAGGGAAACCCGGCTTTAGGCAAATTGAGCCGCGTGCAACGTTCGCAACATGACGCCGGGCAGCACTCTGTTTGCAGCCAACGGAAATGAAAAGGACAGAGCTACGCTAATCGCGTGTACGCGCGCGCACTCGTTGGTTTTGCTGTTGAGTCGCAGATTTTCGTGTCCCATCCACGTGCACGATTCTTCGTTATTCGGTAGGGGTTTTTTTAAAAAAAATAACGTCATTTTGATGGTATTCTCTTATGAAATATTGTTTAATACGTATCGATGTTATTTGCATAAACACGGTATTAGCAATTATTTCTTTAATTAATTCCTGAATTATTTTATTTCCTTCTGAATTTTTATTAAATATTATTGTTCTTTCATTAGTTTTGACTTCATTCATTATGGAATTATTTCAATTTCGGAATTCATTATGGGATTCATTAATTTCGGAATTTTCATGGATACACCAAATTTTCACTAATTGTGTAATTGTTTAAAAATTCTGAATTTTCATTTTCTGAATTTTTGGAGAAAAAAATTCACTTCGTAACAGGAAAGCTGTTAAGAAGGATGTACAGGTCGAAAAAAACGAAATTTTCATTTTCAAATCGCTATAGTGTGGAAAAGTTGCCTCCTTTAATAAGAAGAAAAACGACGTAAAAAAATTTCAAAATCGGTTGATATCTTTCGGTCGCGCATCGAACTTGAAGTTTATGGAAATTGATGAAATCGAACATTTTTCTTAAATTTTTTAATATTAGATAAAATTGTATGATCGACACGCAAAAGTTTGTTATGCTTATTTTATGGTTCAATAAAGTAAAATAAATTAAAACATCATTAATATTTTAATGTTTATTGGTCGTGCAGCGTGTTCGAAAAACAGGAATTTAGCAAATTTTTGCTGGTTTCATTGTGCAGCTTTTCGTCCGTTTTGTCAGAATAAAACGACCCAGAATTCATCACTTGGAAGTGGCTGCACGTCGAGTTCCACCCACACTCAGCCCAATTAACCATCCAAACTAGGCGTGTGCAATTCACACTATATTTGAAAAATAGTTATTACAATTGACTAGAATTAGGTGGTGTGACCTTTGGAAGAAATCAAGCATGACTGATTTTGATAATAGCGTAGATCTGTGATGTAGCTATCTCTATCTCCTTGTCACATCCTTTAGTTGAGGCCTCGGTAACAATTTAGGCATATCCCTCAACTGTCTGAGTCTGACTGGATCACGTGTGAACTGCACGTGGAAAGACCACTACAGTGAATCATGGATCTACTTCATTTCAAAGAAACTCCTCTCCGTCATATTTTTTCTGCATATAGATGGTGCAATGAATCAATGAACGTCAGGACTCTGCCATCGGTCTTATCCTGCTGCCGAGATCTCTTCCAGCCCAGCTTCGTTACGGAGTCTGGAACAAAATATGTGCACCTGACAATCTGAGCCGTATTTATTGTTGTGCGGGAATGCTTAGTGCTGTCATTTAAATTTGAAATTATGAGTGAAGTGAAATGGTTGAATATTTGTACCGTTGTAGGCCTGTTGCTCTCTATGGCAAGATTTTTTAACAGGGGAATCGACTCGCATTCGCGCCTCGAAATCGGGAACCACAGATATAGATGGTGCATGTACAGGGCCAAAATCTTTTTTCTGGGCCCATTTGATAACAGCTTACTGAATGTGAAAGCTTTCTGTGTTGGAGTATGAATCTGTAGATTGTTGGTTTCTAGAAGTAGACAGAAAGATGCCGAGAAAAGACGAGTAGTACTGTATTTATTAGGCATATCCAAAACAATAAAGCCAGGAAATTTTCCAGGGGATTTTTAAATTCGAGATCCTGGTCGTCTGTCACATTCTGGATGGCTAAATGCGGCTAATAGAGTGCTAAGGTTATAGGAATACTTAAGTTATCCAAATCCTTTTGAGAACCAAAAGTTCTCTTTATCTTGAAATCGTACGTACCTCTGTGGTTCCACATGAAAAAGAACAAGTATTTCAATGAGGAGTTAAACATGTTTTTCTAGCAGCTCAAAAATTCTGGTATTTATTTGATGAGAGAGATTTACTTTAAAGTTGTTGATCCAGTAGTTGAACCCAATGCGTTCTTTGGACAGCCTGAAAACTTATTACTGTTGGCTATCATTGTTGATGACATTCGAGAGAACTTGGATGTAGAAGAACTTTAACCCTTTTTATACCCAGATGGTAATTTAAAGTACCAGGGTAAATAAATTTGTTTCGAATTAACTAATTGTTTCAAAAACATTGTTTATACGTTTTTTTAGTTTCTCTTTAATTAGAACTAAAATGACCTACCAAATAATTTACATGATGACTATTTGTTATTGCCATCACATTTATGCTTTTATTTTAATATATTATAATTTTCCTTTTATTCTATTTTTCTCAATGTCGGATATAAAGGGTAAAAGCAAGACAATCCGCCTCTAAAGGAAAAACCATTAGACACTTCGTGCTACGTAAGAAAAACTTTAAAGCTTCCGAATACACTGGAATTATTAACCGGAATACTTGCCTCTTGTATCCTTCCATCCTTCACCATAACACCAAACATGGCCCCCGCTCTGTCCCTTGAGGGATCTATCCTTCACCCAATGCTACGGGAAGTATGTGATGATATTATGTCATTCATCAATTCCGACACTAACTACATCAGAGGCATCGAAAGGTTCATCCGACGGACAGTCGAGAGATGCATCAAACTTGTTACCGAAGCCCGAACATAACAACTAAAGTATATAGACATGAGAAGCTTAAGTGTACATCAGATCTACGCTAGAGATCACAGTTATGACTGATTTCTCCAAAAAGTCATATTTTGACGTGTTAATTTCGATGACTAGTTTTGAGATATATAATGTAAATTATATATACGCACACGCCTATTTTGGATGGTTGATTGATTGGGTTGCGTGTGGATGAAACTCGACGTGCAGCCACCTACTTATGATGAATTCTGGGTCGTTTTGTTGCAACAAAACGGACGAAAAGCTGCACAATGAAACCAGCAAAAATTTGCTAAATTCCTATTTTTCGAACACGCTGCGCGACAATAAACATTAAAATATTAATGATGTTTTAATTTATTTTACTTTATTGAACCATAAAATAAGCGTAACAAACTTTTGCGTGTCGATCATACAATTTTCTCTAATATTAAAAAATTTAAGAAAAATGTTCGATTTCGTCAATTTCCATAAACTTCAAGTTCAATGCGCGACCGGAACATATGAACCGATTTTGAAATTTTTTACGTCGTTTTTCTTCTTATTAAAGGAGGCAACTTTTCCGCACTATAGCGATTTGAAAATAAAAATTTCATTTTTTTTTCGACCCACCCTAATGTACGGCAATACTTTTATTCACGAGACACGTGAGATTTAAGTGGTATCGAGAAGCTGTTAACAACTTTTATTTTTTTAATCAGCCTATGAAATAATTTTCATTTAATTTCTGAATTTGGCTTTAATTCCGAGTATTCATTAATCGTGAATTTCATCGATTGATGGAGGAATTATTTTTCGTTAAATATGAATTTTCAGCAGTTTTGGAATTATTATTTATTAATTTTAAATTATTAATCTTTTCAGTTGTTTTGGCTTTTCACAAGCTCCAAATTTTCATTCATTATCGAATTACTTTCCATTAATTTCGAAATTCTCATTTATTCCTATATTTATTAATTAGATATTAATGTATAATAATTTTTACTTAATTTTATTAATTGTGATTCATTCTAAATTAGAAATTTTCATTAATCCTAAATTTGCGTTAATTTTTATCCATCTTCAATTTTGATTAATTTATGTAAATAGTTTCCATTAATTTATGTAAATCCACCTTTATTTATTTATTTTTAATTACGGAATAATTTTTCTTTACTTCTGAATTTTCATTAATTATATTTCATCAGTAAAGGAATAATTTATCAGAAAAATCCGAATTTTCAATAATTTTTAATAATTCACTAATTTTCAATTGTCATCAATCCTGATTTTTTATTTATTTTTTACGTTTTTATACACGGTGTTTTAATAGATATTTTTCTGCATTTCCGTACTTTATATTTTAATTAATGTTATGTCTTCATTTTAATGCCAACTTTAATGACCAATATATAATATCCAGGGAGCCTCCCAAATGTCAAGGTTCTGGGGGTCCCCCGAAATCGTTTCTTTCAGAAATCGCTCGTCCACTGTGTCCAGAGTTCACGAATGAACTGCGTTCCAATATGCGCATCCCCTCTCTACGCGTGTGGCGTCATCGCGCTCGGGTCCCGCCATTACCTCCTAGAGATATGAGAGGAAGTATAGAGGATTGTATCTCTAGGAGGAAATGGTCCCCGCCCACTCGCGAAGGCTGCAAGTGACTCAAATTTGCGCTTAGCCTAATAGCAGATACGTTATTCTTTCCTGTATCTCTGTGATGCAAGGGCAAAAGAAATAAAAAAAAATTCTCTTTCCTGAAACATTTCTTGCTTCCTGGCAGTTACACATGTAAGTATATCACGCGAACAAACATCAATATGCCACGTTGCGCAATATGCTCCCGATTCGGTTTCGAAACCAAGAGAGAGAGAGCCATTAATTCTATTCGACCTTCGATTTGTTCGGTTCAAATCGAGATACCAATGTGATCAGTTCGTACGGGAGAGGCAAATTTTCGGTGGGTGTGATGAGGAAGAACGAGCCTCAAAACTACTTTTACTACTCGCTGTTAAACACAAAAAAGTGAAATTAATAACGAAAAAAAAGAACACCAGTCGAACTGGTTCCTTTCCATTGCAACATCTCGATATTTATTCCCTCTTCCCGCGCTACTCTGTCGCCCCCCCCCCCTCCCTATCTCTTTTAAATCTACGTTTGGAGTTTCCTTTCCATATCACTTTGTAGATACACATTACTCAGAGGCACTCACATGAAGAAAAAATTAAAGGGCTGAAAGAGTTGTAATTGTGCACTGTATATTCATTAAATATTGGGGGGGGGGGGCACACACACAACAGCTGTGTTATAATACTGTAATGTAATAACTGTGTTATTTCACAGAACAGCTATTTTTACACGTATATACAAGCAGAGATTTTGACGGAACACGATCTATAAATATAGTACGATCGATAAATAAGATCTCGTCTTCCCGATACAATTTCAAAAACTGGACGTAGTTCCGTTTTACTGGGCGCCACTTATATATAGAAATACACCTTCTTGAAAATTCTCGACGATTCGCGTAACATCTTTACATTTCTTGTTTGGCATCGTGACATTGCTAACTCATAGCCGTCGCCAAATGTGCCAACTTGACGATCTTTCGAACGTTTTTTTTAACAACTGGCTGTTGCGAAGATATTATTTTGCAAAGAGAGAAAATTCAACTGCCCCTGCGGGGATCGAACCCACGTCCTTTCACTTTCCGGATGAACGCACTAGACCAGTGGTTCTTAACCGGGGGCCCTAGGATATTCCAGGGGGGGGGGCATGGAGGAAAATATCGCAAAAGGGGAGCCATGGCTGCTGATAAGGGGGGCCATGAAGAAATTTATTAAAAGAGTGACCAAGAAAATTTAATTTCAAACGAAATGCATAGAATATTTTTTTCGCTGTTTTTCCCCTATTTAAGTAACATTAACAAAAAGATTTTATTGGTTGGCAGGATATTTCAATCACGACCATAAATAAGGATCTGAGTAGTTGAAAGATGAAATTTAGCACTTGAAATATCAAAATTTTTAAGAGTTTCATGAGAACAATGATTTTTTTGCGTGTGTGTAACCAATTTCTCATAAGTAGAGCTCTGATTTTTATGACCTAAAGATGAAACGTCGTTGCTCTGCTGATAAGTTATTAGCAACTATGTTTCTTCTTTAGTTCATAAAAATCAGAGCCCTTGTCATGAGTTTGTTATCAATAATTATAAGGCTTCGAGATGAATGTATATATGCATACAGTGTCACTTTATTGACAGTGATTGACAGTAACATTTATTTGAAGACAACCAACCAAAAAAACAACGTTAAAGGCGGATAAAACGGTTTTGTTGGTATAAGAAGAGATGGGGCAACAACTTTGTAATTGGGTTTTTGAGCACACTGTGTCTGTATAAAAGGTTAACATTTTTATTTTAATAACTGTACAACCTCTCGCAAGAAGAACGACATATCCGAGTACTATACACGTTATTTGGATAATTTTTCTAATTGAAATTATTCCTGTAGTGTGAACGCGGTTTTCCAGTAAAATACCATATGTCTTGTTACCTATGCACCCTGTACATTATATGTAATAGTGTCTGTTGTGTGAAACATTGTGTAATCCAAACTCACGTTGCTTTGTTCGCCTGCGAGACAGAGGCCACATTATGAACCAAAAAGCCACTTGGTATTCAACGTAAGCTTGTAATTCAACGAGACAGATTTTCATGATGAATGTAAATTTCACCGTATCAAAATGATAATCAATAAACCCATAATTTTCTTATTTGAAATCTGATTATTTATGATTTCTGATTAGCTTGAAATTTTGATTCACCCAAATTCAAATTTACCCAAGAAAAACTAATTTGTAAATTCAAACTTCATCTTGTACAGTAACTTTGATGCCGTCTTCAAGCGCAATGTTCACATTTGATTGAAAAAAATTTATTACATATGTTTTTTTACTCTGTTGTATTATGTTTATTTTGCTTTTTCGTTATCTTCATAAATTAAAAATAAATTAAATTCAAACTTATATTTATATTTCAAACAATATTTCAACAATTGTTTTTTAACGGCAAAACGGAGGGGGGGGGGGGTAGGAAATTAATCATGGTCGCAAGGGGGCCATGGGCAAAAAAAAGTTGAGAACCGCTGCACTAGACTACAGAGGGACCGAGTCTCTCAATCTTTCCTTGGAGCTCGTGTACACTGAAAGGGACCGTACATGGACGGCCGGACCAGACTCAGGCCAAGCTCACAACTGCTGACGCTGCCACCAGATGTCGACTTATACAAGGATGACGTCACTCTTCGCTACCATACGAAGGTTTTTTTTAACACAACTGGCTGTTGCGAAGATATATTTTGGAAAGAGAGAAAATTGAACTGAACATCCTTGTATTGACGATCTTTGCAGATAATTTCATTAATGGTTATTTACAGGTGAAAAGTGACGTAACGTAATACATGATAAATAATGATTACTTTTACATAATTTTAGTAACAATATAATCTATACTCTGTACGACATCACTAAGAACTGTGACGCATATTTTGAGAACCATTGCATTTCTTTCACAAACATTTCTTCAAGGGTAATTTCTACCGAATGAATTTCGTCGAAAATGTGCATGTTTACCTAGTAGTACAGTATCAGATTTGTATCAAGGGTTGTGAGTAAATGTTGCAGGTAATGGTCCTACACATTCCATAGATACACCCTCACCGGAGAGAGTAGTTGAGGGAACTCTTAGGACAGGTGATTTCTCCTGTGGTCTTTGACCACGTTTCTCCATACAGGACACGCATGAAGAAACGAATTGTTTAGCTTAGTGTTGTTGGGAAACAAATATTTTTTTCTGTCGAAGACGCAGGCCATTCTATAAGAAATTTAAATTGGTGGGGCACTCGAAGCGGAATAAGCTCCAATGTGTTCATACAAATGACATAGCAAGCGAAAATTTCAAATTTTAATAAAATTGCTAAGTAGTAAAAGTATTAAAAAAATAAAATTATTGATTATTAAACTCATTAATTAATTATAACTTCCTGCAAAATAGGGAGGACGGCGATGTACAAACTTAAATCAAAAAAGCATAGCAAGAAATCTATCGGAAGTTTACAGAGCCTGCTGCAATCAAAAATTATGCACAATGGGGGTAATGACACATTGTGCTGGCATTGATTCAAAACAATATAAAAAACATGCGAGGTAGAAAATTATTGCACGTATAAAAGGATGCAAGCATCGAGCTTATATTACTGGAAGGAGCATCCAGCCGCCGCGACGTCGTCTATATCTAATGCAAGGATACCTTGTGATCCGGTGCAAACAAACACGATCTCCCATAGAGATCAATATTAAAATTGCCGATTTTAACATAGAATTGCGGAAATTTACTTGTAGTAAGGTTTCCCGCCGCATCAATAATTTTAAATTTGAATTGAATTCTCGATTTTCGAAATATTGAGTTCGCTTAGAGATACGAGAAGCCCAGAAAATTAAATATAAATTAATTAGCCAGACCCACTTTTGAGGTTGATATCCATGCAATGACATTAATTTCAGCTTTTTATTTATATCTTCTCAAGCGGGAAAATGAAAATTAATGTCTCCGTATGGTCTAATATTATCCAATTGCTAGGGAGGGGGGTTCAGATGTGGCAGTGATTCCAGTGCTGCCAAGGGATAGTAGGGGATATAGGAGTAGGATCCACCAATTCAATATAGGCCTGAAGGACATTTGCTCCTCACTTGGGGTCACGTTCTTGGAGCTTCCCGCATTTACCGATAGGTGGCTTCGTTCGGATGGGATCCATCTAAATAAGAGAGGGGTCTGGGAGGTTTACGATAGTCTTAGGTCAGGTTTTTTACTCCCAGACCACGTAGTCGGGAATGCGGGTTAGTTAATGATAATCACAACAGTACTGACTTGAAATTACCCACCTCTGACTTGGATGGCTTCTCGATGGACAACAAACCACCGGGCAAATTAAAATGTGTGTTAGTAAATGCCAGGAGCTTGGGTAATAAGAAAGATTTTTTAGAAACTATGATAGTTGTGGAGGACTTGGATCTTATAGCCATTACAGAATCTTGGGCAAAGGATGGGGATGAATCTTTCTTACACATCTCAGGATACGATACTTTTTTGAGAAATAGATCTGATAGGAAAGGGGGTGGAGTGTTGATATACGTGAAATCCTGTTTGAAGGCTAGAGAGTGTAACGTGCAGAGAAGTGATATTGAAACCATATGGGTTGAACTTGAGAGCAAAAGACGTCATAAGCTTATTGTTGGGGTTTGTTACAATCCACCGAATAGGGATCAAAACTACATTGCCAAAATGCATGATGAAATTTGCTACATGTGTAAGCGAAAGAGGGTTCTCATACTAGGGGATTTCAATTACCCGGGTATTGATTGGGAGAACCTTTCATCTGGAAATCAGTATGAAAGAGACTTTCTTAAGTTGGTGCTCGAAAATTTTTTGTATCAGCATGTATCAGAAGCCACTAGGGGTACTGCTATTTTGGATTTAGTTCTTACTAGTTCTGAGGATCTAGTTGAACATGTTTCGGTGGGGGAAGAGTTTTCTTCCAGTGATCATCGTATCGTCAGATTTCACTGTAACTTTTCCTCGGGTAAGGTTGATAACAAAAGACTGGTTCCTTGTTTTCGGAGAACTAACTTTGATGTTTTGAGGAGAAGGTTAGCGGAAGTTTTCAAAGACCGGTTGGAATCAGTAGGGGTGGTAAGTCAATGGGAAGAATTTAGTACGAAGCTGTCCTCTGTTTTGCACGACGTCATACCCTTTGTTCGAAAAAAGCGTGTTTGTACATCACACCCTCTATGGTTCACGGATAGCGTCCGGAACCTTTATCTTGAAAAGAAAAGAGCATTCAGAGAGTATAAAAGTGGACGTGGTGACCTATCATTGTTTACTGATAAAAGAAGACTGTTGAAGAAAGCGATAAGGGATAATAAAAAGGAAGTTGAATCTAGGTTGGCAGATAACATTGGCTCTGACCCAAAATCATTTTTTCGATACGTCAATAATGGATGTAAGGGGACAGTTGGCCCCCTCTCGATAGGAGGCTCTAAGGTAGAGAGCAATGTAGGCATGTGTAGTGCTTTCAATGACTTTTTCGCGTCGGTTTTTAATGGCGATAATGATATTCGATATACGGGTGTTGCATGGGGTAATAAAACCCTCAACGATATTCAAGTAGAAGACGTGGAGGTCCTAAATCTTCTAAGAAATGTATGTGCAAGCAAAGCACCAGGACCAGATGATATCTATCCCAGGGTTCTCAGGGAAGGTGCTAATGAGTTGTTGGGGCCAGTCGCACAGATATTCAGGAGTAGTGTTGCTGAGGGTATCGTCACGAGAGATTGGAAACTGGCTAACGTTGTTCCGATATTTAAGAAGAGTAGTAGAGAAGTGGTGTCTAGTTATCGTCCAGTGAGTTTGACGAGCTCCCTCTCGAAAATTTTGGAAATTATCATCAAAAGGCAGTTTGTGAAGTGGATAGACGAGAATAATGTATTGTCGGATAATCAGCATGGGTTCAGGAAGGGGAAGTCATGTGTAACTAACCTCCTTTGCTTCTATGATTACGTGACTAAGGCTTTGGGTAAGAGCAAAAATGTAGACGTTGTTTACCTTGATTTCCAGAAGGCATTCGATCGGGTCCAACATGGCAAACTCTTGAAGCGTTTACACGAGATTGGAATAGGGGGCAACTTGCTGAATTGGATAGAATCGTGGTTAAGAGATAGGGTGCAACGAGTTATGGTGAACGGGGAATTCTCTGGTTGGACAGACGTCACAAGTGGAGTTCCTCAGGGAAGTGTCCTTGGCCCCATACTTTTTTCACTTTTTATCGACAAACTCGATCAGGGTATCGATGGAATTACTAGCAAATTCGCAGATGATGTGAAGCTAATGGGGGTAATCGGGAATGAAAGCGATAGGGAGTTGCTCCAGACCAACTTAAACAAGATTGCAGCATGGGCAAATGAATGGGGCATGACGTTTAGCGTAGATAAGTGCATGGTCGCTCATTTTGGTTCGAACAACCCATGGTTATCTTACGAGTTGAATGGTGTCACTATCCTGGATGCAACTAGAGTCACCGATTTGGGAATTCTCATTGACGAGCGACTTAAGTTTTCTGAACATTGTTCAGCGGTTGTCAAAAAATCGAATAGAATGCTTGGTCTAATTTTCAAAAAGGTCTCTTCGCGTTCTCCTAAAGTCATCCTTCCGCTTTTTCGAGGCTTAGTTCGTCCTGGACTGGAGTATGCTGTAAGGTTTTGGAGACCATACCTACAGAGGGACATAGACTTGGTTGAAGGGGTGCAGAGAAGAGCTACTCGTGTCCTTATTGGCACACAAGGCTTGAGTTATGAAGAGAGACTTCATTTTTTGAATATGTTTACATTGGATGAACGCAGGTGTCGAGGAGATATGATCGAAGTGTTCAAAATTTTCAATGGGATGGATAGTATGGACCATGAACTTTTAGTACACCGCCAATCAACTGCTTTTACAAGGGGACACCAGTATCGATTGGTGAGGGACAATGCAAAGTTATGGTGTCGCAGGGAATTTTTCTCTAATAGGGTTGTTAATAAATGGAATAGCTTACCCCCGGAGGTAGTAAATTGTAACACAATTGACACGTTTAAAAAGAAATACGATAAACATGTTGGGGTAAATCGAGAAGCTATCCATTCTTAGAATAAGACAACCATAAGTATTCTTTATGGGCATTGTATAATATTTTATCATGTGTATATATTGTTTGTAATTTGTGTTAATTGCATTTTTAATTGGGTTGCTGTATTTTTGAAACATATGACATCCATATTTTTATGGGCATCTTTTTATCAGCCACCTCGTTGGGCATTTTGCCTGTTGTGGCGTTGTATTTGTATTTGTATAATTGCATCTCAGTCCATATAGTTTAGGATGTTTTGAAATTAATTATGGAATTATTTCTTTATTAATTATTATTTCTTTTATTACTTCTGGAGTAATTGCTTTAATCAATTCTGGATTTGTTTCTTTCATTACTGCTGATATTATTTTTCATTAACGCTGATATTATTTCTTTTACTAATGCTACAATTATTTCTTTTACTAATGCTACAATTATTTCTTTCATTGATTCTGAAATTATGTCTCATTAATTCTGCCATTATCTCTTTCATTAATTTTGGAATTATATCTCATTAATTTTGGAATTATATCTCATTAATTTTGGAATTATATCTTTTTTCTTAATTCTGTAATTATTTCTTTCATTATTAATGCTGAAATTATCGCTTTCATTTATTTTGGAACTGAAATTATCTGTTTCATTAAAATGAATTTTTCTTTCATTTATTCTGGAATCATCTTTTATTAATTGCGAATTATCTTTCAATAATGCTGGAATTATCACTTTCATTTATTTTGCTGAAATGCTAAATGCTAGGTGGTGACGGTAGTGCAATTGCATCTGACTCCGTATGAATGAGACGTAGTTGTAGATACATTATCTTTAATTATGATGCTATATAGAAGATATTATTTACATGGTACATATATTAAGAAAGAGAAAGACGACGTTGGTACATCTCGTGTGAGAGCTGGAGCTGAACTGATGTTCTCACACACATGGCCCTTCGGACCCTCCGAAGAGGCATCCGGTCACGTGATCATCTCGTGTTTCAGTACAGAATGTACTGAGATTCTTTCACGTGACCAGAGCGTGCTTGTTAAGAGAGAGCCAATGTACAAAGTAAAGTAATAATAATAATAATACATATAAGAATATATATTGAGGCTCTACAATTTAAAGCTGAAATTATCTCTTTCATTAACTTGGAACTGAAATTATCACTTTCATTAATTATGTAATTATCACTTTCACTAATTATGTAATTATCACTTTCATTAATTATGTAATTATCACTTTCATTAATTATGCAATTATCACTTTCATTAATTATGCAATTATCACTTTCATTAATTATGTAATTATCACTTTCATTAATTATGTAATTATCACTTCCATTAATTTTGAAATTATAAATTTCGTCAATGCTGAAAGCATCTCTTTCATTAATTCTGGAATTGTCTTTAATTGCTCTCACGAAAAAGGAATGCCACATGCGACTCATGAAAGGAACAAATCTAAATGAAAGAAAAACAAATGAATCGATCTTCCTGTTTTTGCTTCAAAAAATACTTGATTAAAGCTGCGGAAATGAATTTATATGGGCCCATAATTAATTTCAAAACATCCTAAACTATATGGATTGAGATGCAATTGGATAATATAAGACAATACGGAGACATTAATTTTCATTTTCCCGCTCGAGAAGATATAAATAAAAAGCTGAAATTAATGTCATTGCATGGATATCAACCTCAAAAGTGGGTCTGGCTAATTAATTTATATTTAATTTTCTGGGCTTCTCGTATCTCTAAGCGAACTCAATATTTCGAAAATCGAGAATTCAATTCAATTTTTAAAATTATTGATGCGGCGGAAAACCTTACTAAATTTCCGCAATTCTAAGTTAAAATCGGCAATTTTAACATTGATCTCTATGGGAGATCGTGTTTGTTTGCACCGAATCACGTTGTCTTCCGACGAAAGATGTTGGGGGACACCTTTCTCAGTACTGCCAAGGCGGAGACCGCTGACGTCATGCTCCCTCCAGCAATATAAGCTCGATGGATGCAAGGTGAAATTGTATGGCACATGCAAAAAAATTATAACGTAAGTAACTAAGTTGTCACCATTGTTCTAGCTTTAGCAGGTACGGTGGCGGTGCAGCTCTGAGAGGGTGACCAAAAAATGTCGGTTTTTTTATTAATGCGCCTTTTTGTTACATAAAATAACGTGTCAAATAATTTATATGGGCCTTTAAAATCGCAAATTGCAGCAAATTGCGGGTGAACGATGTGATGCTGTAATGATACTGCTTTTCTTTTGAATTGTGCTGGTGCTCAAGTAAACAAACGACCGGTCCTGGTGATTCATCGTCTCATCCCTGCCACAAATACCATTCCCCCAAGTCTTTTTGTGCTACAAGATGATATTTTTTACCCGAACATTATAATATAGTCGATGCAGAAACGTTTTAGGTTTTAGACAGTGGGGTGGGTAGGTAGTGTCCGGTCTAGAACCGACATAACGTAAACAAGTATGTCTATTTTAATATAGCACGTTAGTGGTCATTCAAGTATTCTGTCAGCATCGATGGGGGGGGGGGGAGGGTTTGGATTATGCTTACATCATCAATCATCCTTCATGGAAATGTGAAATGGTCTTAATGACATCTTACTCGTGGCCAAAAACGAGAAATAACCTTTCGCTAGTTTGTGGCCGCCTGAACTAATATTCTCCCTATTGAGAAGTCTCCTACAGAGCCACTTCTGTGATCTCTAAATGTTTCGCGAATCCAAGTGATCTGGAAATGCGCCGCGGGTAACTTGAGTGATGTAGAACTGCACTGGGTGCCGATGTAATTTTGTTGACAAGGGAGGGGTTCAAAAATGCCTGAAAATTTGCTGACGTAATACTTGAACGGCCCCTTACTCGTGTTTTTCATTGATGAAAAATTGTTTAAAAATAATTAACATTATGCCCTCTTTACTTAACCAATTGAATAACAAAAATTGCTTCCTCGGTAAATTTCATTTTCTATTTTGGTGGACATGGGGATGATAAGTTAAAATTTCGCACCGGGTGCCACCAGACCTTGCTACGCGTCTGCCCAAATGCCGAGGTCCCCCCCCCCCCGGAAATCGTTTCGTTCCGAAAACACTCGTGCCGTGCACTGGGAACTGTGTTCCAATATACGCATCCCCTCTCTACGCATGAGGCGTGTTGACGTCGTCGCGCTCGGGTCTCGCGAACGTCGCGTGCGACTGAATTCGTGCTTTTTAAAAGGGGCCGATCAAGTATAACGTAAGCAAATTTTTAGATATTTTTGAACCCCCTCCCCCATCAGCAAAAGTCGGCAAAACTCTGACCCCCCTTCCCCCCTTATCAGCAAAATTGCGTGATCAGCTCTGCCCCTCTGAATCCTAACGCATATTGGTGGGATCTGAGACGTACACGGGGAGGATTGGGAGGCTCGTGCCTCCCTCCCCTGATCAAAAAACTATTTTTTTAATTAAAATTTTGGGAGAAAATACCTTTCTATGTGCAATTATAATCGATTTCTGTTTACTTCAATGTTATTTAAAGGCCCCCCCCTTTTTTTTTCAAACCGAGCACAACTCAGTCGCCATAGGCAATTTACTACCTAGTGAGTTGTGCCGGAAGTGTAAGTGTGTGTACCTAACAGTCTCAGTGCGTATCTAGTGTTGTGTATGATTTTTCAGTGCTGCCATCTATATCTCAGAAGTGAAGTGAGTGAGTGATGTGTAGTGACTGAATATTTGTACTGTTTGTAGGACTGTTGCTCTCTGTGGCGAGACTTTTTAAAGGGGAGATCGGCTCGAATTCGCGCCTTGAAGTTGGGAACCACAGAAAACCAACTTCAGAAGCCACCACTGTGGTGACGGTGGGGCTCGAACCCGCGATGGGTATGGAAGATGCAGGGAGAGGAAAGCTCCTGTGTTTGTATCTCTTCCGAAATGTACCAGCGTATTTATGATTGTGAGTAACGTGCTGTTGGATATAATAAAGTGCGCGGTTCGTTTTATTTCTTACCGGGTGTTTCTTTGACGTCGCGTTAAAAAGTTACGGACGATTAAATTTGACACTGGAAGCGGCGTGGCTTCTAATGGAGCTACAACGTTGATGACGTCACTGATCGAGTGTGACTTTTAAAGATGGTCTCCTGAAATTTCCCGGTGAGCAGTCTTCAATTAAATCTGCGAATAAGAAGGGTATATAATAACCAGAGGAACAACTTGAGATAACTTGCATTAAAGTCGGTGACTTTCTTCTAGAGATATGAATTTTTGATTTGCACATGTTAAGTCTATGGGGTCTATTAGAAAAAAATTTTTGGAGCCTTTCGATGTTTATTTTGACCATAATTTTGAAAATTTCCTATTAAGAGACCTGTATATTTCTCTCCTCTTCAAACCGCATCGAAATATTTTTAGTTGTTAAATATTTACAATCGTTTGAAAATTTTCTCGTAATGGTTCCTACGAGAGTCTAACATGGTGTAACTTTACAGCGACACAATTTATTACTAATTGTCCTTAAAAATAGCACAATATTTTGCCTGGATAATCTGTTTTGATTGCATTGCTCCGCCGCAAGAACTGAGTTTCTATGATTAATTGAAGTTTTTATATGATTTTTCAAAATATGTCGTTTGTGTCAGGAGTCCCTGGTCAATTATGTAAACATTGCGGCCAAACCATCAAGATATACTATATCGATTAGAATTTTGTAATATGAGACCATGTGTCCCGATCAAAATGACTTTCATTGACCAATTGTCCCGTATTCGTTCCGTTTTCTCCTCAAATAGAGGGACAAGCCGACAGCACCGTAGAGATTTCAAACAGGTCTGAAAGCTTAGAGATCGACTCGTATATGGATACGGAGAGCTTTCTGAACTCGACACAGTTAACACCCCCACTAAATGATGATGAACAAATTGTATCTGCAGAGGACTGGCAGACTCACTATGATGACAAAGACGGTGTCTCACAAGAAATGATAGGAGAAGAAAATGAGTCAACAGCAACATATAGTCCATTGACAACATCAAGCAAGAGTTCAAAGGATCAACAACTGTACTCGATTCACGACATGATCAACAGCATGATCCGAATTAACACAGTTTCGGAACTTGACACTTCCATTCGTCAGCTGTTGGATGAATTAATAGATCTGATCCCCGAATAACAAATGAACATACGCGATAGAAAAGGAGCTGATATTTCTTCAAATAATTATGAGACAAATGGCGATAGGGGAAGCCATACAATTTCTGATTACAAAGACCACTCCTCGAGCTCCAAATTCTTCAGGGCTCCATTAGAGGAAGAAGATATGGATGATATCGTTTCTCCCAGTAGAGAAACTAAAAATTCAAAGAACATTTCTCAAAAGAAAAGGGAGGCTATATGTAGCAGCCTTAGTCCTTTTCTTAAGGATAAATCGTCACATGGAGAAAGACCCAAGTGGAATAAACCTCCGGACTCCAAGAGAGATCCAATGGTTATTTCCAAAAATCTGAACACAGATGAAAAGGAATCCTCAGAAGCAAATGAGATATCACCTAGCTCAGCTGGTAGAACTATTCATGAATGGACTGACAAACACTGCAACGCCAAAATGAATCCTCAAGTGCTTCCTATTAATGCACGAAAAACTTTCGAAGTAGATGACATCATCAAGGACTTGTTTCAAATCATAAATTACACTACGGGAGTGGGTAAGAATTTCAATTATGGGATACCAGCGACGCACCGGAAAAAAGCGAAGAAGAGGCTTGATATCCTATTACTGTGGTTGGGTGACCAAGAGAAGACTCTTACAACAAGAGCCACCCAAACACAGCAAACTGACGAAAGACATGATTGGAATCATCCCACTGGAGTTGACATAATCACACAAACTGAAGAATATTACAAGAAATCGCAGAGGGAGATCGAGCGAGTCTTTGGCATTAACAAAAATAATGGACTCGCAGGCAGTAAGGAAAAGTCCCAACCACTGAGGCAAATGAATAACAAGACAAAAAAGTGGAAATGTAAGGACGGCTCAACGAATAAAGAAAACAACTATCTACACAACACTGAGGATAAGGTGCCAATGCATATCATGCATAAGACAACTCCCAATAACCACACGCCAACGTCAATACAAGCATTGGACCAAAGAAGGGACACAGAAGATGACAGTGATACTAGCTCGTATGTTACCGTCGAAGAAGTGGACTATACAAGAGAAACTATAGATGAGAAGATTCGTCCACATAGAACTAATATACAGCAAAGGCTGTATAACATGTCCCTGCAACAAACATCAAAAACCGGGAGAAATTTGAAAAACCATGGCAAAGATACAGAAGATGATCTTGAGAGTGGTACATTCACCGAAGTACTCTACAAAAGCAAAAGCAACGGACCAGAGCAAATGGAACAACAAGTGGTCAAACCTTCCCCCTGCTGCTGTATAGGAATAAAATTATGAAAAATCTACAAGCCACTAGTAATATAACTTCCCTTCATATTTTCAACAGCAAAATCAGTAACATCAGAAATATTAAAGGTGGAACTGCAATAGGCTGTTTAAACCAGAACGATCGCCTGGAACTTAAGCGGTGGATTTTAAATGACAAAATCCTCAGGCAACTTTATTTTGTCGTAATTCCAGATGATCATCTGCCACGACCTAATTCAGTGAAACAGGGTCAAAGAGCGACACAACAAAATCAAGGATCCTTTGAAAGACAAGGATGTCAAACCAGCAGGAAACAACCAAGAATTCGGACGTCAGCTTCTTGCCGTGGCACGATAACATTCCATTCATCGTCAAAAGCTGCAGGTGGGATGATACCTAAACGTCAGCTGACAAATAGCACCACACTCTCCTATTCAAAGAGGACGGTCTCATATGCTGATGCATTGGAAAATATAAACAATTTCCCTCTGCATTTGAAATTCTTTGAAGATGATTACATCAATCGAAAAATCATCTTAAATGACTTCTTTGAACAAATGGAATATGAGCAACTATCTGAATATATATATGATATTATACCCAGGAAAAACGAAATTGTAGTGAAATGCGCCCACTCATTAGCGGCTAAGGTCATCAGTGTCGCTGTTGGAAATAACTTCAAATTAAAATATCATCTATCGGCAAAGGGTGCCGCAACTTATGTATTCTAGTCTATAACAGTACTAATGTCCACAAATCTTAAAATACTTCAGATTAACTTGAACAGGAGTGAAACTGCTACTTATACAATGGTGCACCATATTTCTGAGAAAAAAAATAGATATAGCCTTAATCCAGGAACCGTGGCAGTATAGAGGAATGCTTAAGGGCCTTCCTGGTATGTGGATGAAATTTAATTCACAAAATTGTAAAGCAGCTATAATAATTCCGAATAACAGAATAATTGCATCAAGTTTCTTGACATTTAGAAACAGTGTATCCGTAAAAATTTGTTTGACAAATAAAGATCTTGTTCTGACATCAGCTTACGCCTCCCCATCCCAAAAAATAGAAGACACTATCACTGAACTTGATATTATTTCCCAAACAACTGGCAAAACTTCTTCAATCATCGGTGCCGATATGAATGCTCACCATATACATTGGGGTTACAAGGACATCGACAGCAGAGGCCGCAAACTTTTAGATCTACTCAGGGCTCAACATCTTTCACTTCTCAATGATGGCAGCTGCACCTATAGTTGGGAGGATGCTTCAGGCAGCCCTGACGTCACGCTAACGAACGATGTAGACATCTTCCGGAGAACCCACTGGAGCATTTCTGATAAAGACAGATTGAGTCCCCACTTCTATATACATCTAGCTCTGACCGAAAAAGCTAATTTACAAACCATCGCCAAGTATTCAAATTCTGAAAGAAGAGTTAGGAATTTTCTTCAAACTCTCGGTAGACAAATGCCCGATATCATTAGTGACTTACATCATGCGAGAAATAGAGAAGAGCTAGACAACTCTATTTCGAATTCGTTTAATTTAATATCATCAATAGGCAATAGGTGGCTCAAAATAACCACAACCACCAAAGAAGCTGCACCCTGGTGGAACAAAGAACTGGAGGTGTCGAGAAAAGCTCTACGATCTAGCAAGCGAAAATTCTACGCGGCCACCGATCAGAATAGAGGTGTATTGAAAGAGATTTTCCATCGAAGAAGGACCTTGCATAATAAGCTTATCAAAAAGACCAAACACCAAGCGTGGAAACAATTTTGTGAGGCTTCTAATAATCCATTTGGCAAGGTCTTCAAGGCAGCTATAAGGCAAAAAAAAAAAAAAATACGCCTCAAATATTCTCATATAACCCAGACAATGACAGCCAACGCGTGTAAGCACAATTACTTTCAGACATTTTTCCTGATGAAGGAAATGAAATAGGTCAGTCTTCCCAGACAGCTGACTGCGAGCGTATTTGTTTTGTTGAACCAGAAATTACTTCTAGCGAAATCAAAAGAGCCATTAGTCATCTAAATGACAAAAAAGCCCCTGGAATAGACATAATGAACAATAGCCTGATCAAAAGAATCAACAGGGCGTTCCCTGAATTTTTGTACGTAATGTACAACCGATACTTCCGACTTCTGCTGTTTCCTACACACTTCAAAAACAGTAAAGTATTACTGTTTCGACTGTAGGAAAAATATTTGAAAATATAATTGCACAACGAATTGTATTTGAGTTAGACAAAGTTAATTGGATCAATGACCACCAATTTGGTTTCAGACATGGTGTCTCCACTGAACACGCTCTGGTTGCCATTCAGCAAGAAATTAATATACAGAAAAAGAAAAAACACGACATAGCAATCATAACTCTTGGCGTTCAAGGGGCTTTCGATTCTGTTAAATATTCAGTTATCCGCAGCAGATTAAATGAGGCTCCAATTTCCTCCCAGCTAAAGAAAATAGCTGAAGACATCCTTTCTAACCGTGCAGTTTCAATAGTTACTGGCAGTGGAGCAGTGTCGAAACAACTATCTCAAGGTTGCCCACAGGGGTCCTGCTCTGGCCCACTATATTGGAATCTGGTACTTAACAACATCTTCCAGCTCAAGTGGCCAAATAACGTGGGGGTCCAGGCCTATGCGGATGACATTATCGTATTAGTATCGGGCCCCACGGTGGAGGGAGTTGGTAAAAACGCCTCCAGCGTCCTGGCTGATATCAGCAACTGGCTAACTGAGAACGGCCTTAAATTAGCCACTAACAAAACAAACTTTCTATGGGTCTACCCCAAAGGGAAACGTCCGCCACAAATTCGTTCGTCAAACAACTTCATCAAGAGACTCCGCAAAATTAAAATTCTGGGTATCCATTTTAACGACAAATTGGACTGGAAAGACCATATCACAGAGCTGAACACAAGATCCAATCAGCTACTCATGAGGCTTCACTGTATAGCAGGCAGGAATTGGGGAATCAACACTAGGATGCGCAGGACTCTTTACATCACGGTCGCACAACCTATTCTGGTGTATGGAGCCGCCATATGGGGAGCCAATGCTACCGTATCATTACAGAAGCGCCTTGACTCAATTCAGAGGGGATATCTGCTATATATCTCTAAGGCCTACTCAACTACGCCCACAAATGCACTCCAAGTCATACTGGGATTGCCCCCACTCAGTCTCCTGGTAGAATGTGAAGCCAAATTTAGCCTCTTGACCCGTCTCAAAACTCCTGTTACGCTGGGGAATGGCGAGACACTTTCCTACGTCCAGATGGAAAGGAAAATCACAGGATGGTCCCAGCATCCTTCACAATCTGTGGAGGAATGCCGCATTGACCTAAAAGGAGAAATACACCCACAGGCTAAATATAAGATCTACACGGATGGCTCCAAGACTGAGCATGGAGTGGCTTCGGCCATGGTTACCTTTCAGGATTACTTGGAGATATGTAACTAGAGCAATAAACTCAATGATCTAAATACGGTATTTCAGGCGAAGCTGTTTGCGCTGCTCACAGCTACGCAACAGGCAAGCGCCAGCAAGAAAGAAACACACATTCTTTCTGATTCACTTTCTTCGTTATATGTGGTTCTAGACCCCCCATCACGCCACATGATGGCTCGGAAAATTAGAGACCTGTTACTGCGAAATAGACATATCTATATCTCGAGAATCAAAGCGCATAGTGGAAATGCTGCGAATGAAGCAGCTGATCGGTTAGCCAAAAGAGAGACCGAAAGACCAGGAACAGATTTCTCTATCCTTCTTCCAAAGTCGTGGGCGATGAAGAAGTTGCAAAATGATCTGTTACAGAAATGGCAATCACGATGGTCAAATGACACGAAAACAGGTCGTAAGATCTTTGAAGTTCTCCCACAAGTTAAATGCTCTACTTATGGCTGGTGTAGAAAGACTATTTTATTTTTTTCAGAGCATGGCCCCTTCCCCTCCTATCTTCATCGTTTTCATAAGAGTAGGTTTTCAAGCATGTGTAAATGTGGAGGGGGAGGGACCCGTCTTTCACTATGCTACGGCATGCGAGTATACCAAGGACTTTCATTTTGGCTCTGCTACGCCAAAGAACTACACCACTTGGAAGAAACAGTTACTGAGAAAACACTCCAGAATCGAAAGAATTAAGCGCCTTATTAGATACGTCATTTCAAACAAAGACAAAATAACAGTCACGAAACAGTGCCAAAGTACGAATGTTTCAGCTCCCTCACAAGCTGATAACAACCCTTCATCAGACTCAGACTATGATCCTCTGGCATGAAATGCGATATTTTTGGATTGTCTCACGGTGTCTTTGTGCGCGACTTCTGATAGACAATGAAGTTCCTTGATTCCCGTTGCTGTCAATGGACAATGTCGCCTGTCTTGTATATATTATATATATATGAGTGTTTATATGCCTGTATATGTTTATATATCTTATATATGTGTGTCTATAGTTATTTGTGGGCCCCCTTCGTGGCCTGCTGGCGACGTGCGTATGCACCTGCCCATGTAACCTCAACTTTTTGTTTTCTTATCCGCTGGTGGTCTTTTGTTGCTTAATGCTCCGGATATTGCATCGCTCTTCCACCATGGCCCAAACCCTCTGGGTGGCCAGCTTATATCCCCTATGGGGACAGAGCGGGGGCCATGGTCGGTTTCGGGTCCCCGCGATGCGAGTCCGTCACTATCACCACTCGACCACCACAGCGGCTGGGCGGCCCGCTGACCAAATATGGCCCTGGGGGTTATCTGATGCGGGCTGTCCTCCTCAAACCTAATTTTGTAAAAATGAACTAAGAGACACATTTACAGATTGCTTAAGTGTCCCGTGGTACATTTACAGAGCATTTAAGCTGCCCGTGGCACATTTTCAGATCACTTAAATGACCTGGGCCACAGTTCCAGAACACTTAAGCAATCCGTGACACATTTAGAGATCCCTTGAGTTACATGCGACGTAGTTTTAGAGCACTTAAGTGGCCCCTGTGCGGTTCTACATCAGTCAAGTTATCCGTGACACATCCTCAGATTATTTAAGTGATCCACGGCATATAATTACGGATCACGTGAGTGATGCGTGGCACAGTTCCAGAGCACTTAAGCGGCCCGGACTCATTTCCAGATTAATTGGATCCACGAAGCATTTAGAGATCACTAAAGGGGCTCTGTATCAATAGGGGGGAATGTTACTTCAAGTGCCCACAAACTATCGAAAGGTTTTTCTCGTTTTTGGCGCACCGAGTAAGATGCCATTAAAAATATTTCATATTTTCATAAAGGGTGGTTGTTGACGTAAGCATTATTCAAACCCCCTCCTCCATCGATGCTGACGTAATACTTGAATGGCCCCAAAGGGCTGTCTGGTGAGGTGCTGGCGTCGATAGCAGCTGACGTCATGCGTGACGTCATTGATTGAGCACAACCGTGAGTGCTGTTAATTACGACAGTTTGCAATCGCTCTAGTGCCTATTTTATTGAATTTTTTCCAAAATTATTTTTTCGATTCTTGTCATTAGTTTTTGTTTATTTATTGACTTGCTTCGTCCAACCACTTAAGCATTTAAAATAAGAAATTTTGCATTTGCTTATGAAGAATATTTTCCTCGGCTCCATTTCAGTTGAATCACGTACGTTAGTTTATTTATCTCGAGTTGGCTTTCAATTAAAATTATTTCAATTATCTCATTCGAACTCTATAATTTTTAATTATCTCATGTTATCTTCATTTGAATTAGCTGTAGGTTTTAGAAGTGTTAACTTCGTTATTGCAACATAAAGCATGGGAAGCAAATATAAAATATATGTATATACACTACTCAAAACAATTAGGGGAAGCAAACAAAAAAAGTGTAGAAAACCGTGCGAGACAGCCACGTATTGGCATACAATGGATCGTACACGCGTATCAATGCGCAATACAGAAAAAAGAACTATCAAACTTTTATAGTGTAATACCGGCCTTATTCAATCGAGATGTTCTTAAAATACGTAGATTCATCATTTGGTGTACTATGACCGGGTAGATTTACCGACGGCACAGCAGAAGCTTTCAAAAACAATTTTTGAAGTAAAATTAGAAGTCGATTGTTCAGGTCATCTTCATAATCACTAGAATGGTTGAAATTGATTGTTGCGACTAGGAACACAAATTTCCTTTGTGTTCCTTTCTTTCCTTTGTGTTCGTTGAAAAAACCGATTCCAGGTGGGTCCAGTGAAAACAGCTCAAGAATCGTTCGCAACACCGTACAAATTACTGAACAACCAATTGCGAATGCTTTCTTTGCATGATCCGCGCGCTAGTGTATACGAGCCTTTACATTCGGACACCCATATTTTGCTAGTTTCTTGCGGTCTTTAGGAAAATTATGGTAAGTAACCTGGATCCTAAGTTTCTCTTTCTCCACACATTCCTTCACTCTGAAGGACGCATGGGTGTCGTCGCTTCTTTTTAGAGCATGTGTATTCCAGGCTTAGCTTCCGATTTCCCCCGACGTTAACGAAATCTTTGATTAATGCAAAGGCGCGTATACACTAGCGAGCTGATCTTGCAACGCACGACCCCCTGCAGCGGTTCTAATCCGCTCGTGGGTACACAAATTCTCTTTGTGTTCCTTTCTTTCCTTTGTGTTCGTTGAAAAAACCGATTCCAGGTGGGTCCAGTGAAAACAGCTCAATAATCGTTCGCAACACCGTACAAATTACTGAACAACCAATTGCGAATGCTTTCATTGCATGATCCGCGCGCTAGTGTATACGCGTCTCAATGTAAAACGTAAAATTGTTTAATGAAGTGACAGACACATTGGACTCAGAAGGGGGTAAACCAATCTGAATCTACTCTCGGCACGAGTATTTTCCTCATTAAACGTAACTTTGTTTTAACCTCTTAACCGCGTAACTTGACATGAATTATACTTTTCTGTATGTGCAAGGAAAAAAAACTCCCCCACCCTCCAACATTTCTTTCCTCTTGTATCGCGGACATCAACAGGAGATTCAACAGGTTACTACGCTCATATCTATTAACGGCGGGAGCAATTCAGATGTTGAAAATAAGTTCGATCGATAGATACGCAAGTCTTCGAAGAAACCGATCCCCAATCGGCTGTGAATATTGGTTTGTCAGTCCTGGGGCGCTACATTAACATAATAAAAAAATTTATCTTCTGAACGTGACAGCGCTTTGATTGAACATCGAACACATATACGTGCCCCCTCCCCTCTTAGTTTGTGGAAACAAACTAATCCCGTGATTGATTTCGAGAATGAAGATATTCTACGCATTGCTCGCCAAAGCATTAATGGACCTCACGATCATTCATCCTTGCCTCGACTTTCTGTTTTAATTAGAAGAAACTTGTAAAATGGCCGAAATATTTTTTTTAAATTAAGATTCATCTTGTATCTCGTTAATAAGGACGACTCGTCCCTGAAAGACGCATCTGATGGATATCAGTTCGATATCCATCATAAAAATATAAAACGAGAACCACATAAAAGAGAATCTTACTCATCAAAAACATATTAATCTTTAATTTAACTTCTGGGGCAAAAAACGTCATTCCCTGCAAACAAGGTCTCCAGACCAGGGATTCGCAAATCAAAAAAAAAAAAAAAAAAAATTAAATAATAATTATTATTATTATATGATGCTAGCCAAATTCCTTAAGGGCCAGGCAATTTTTTTTCCTGTGAAAACGGTCTAAGCATATTTTTTTCGACTCTTCCGTTACTTACTGGCCCAATTTTATGCTGATGTCCTGCGCAAATACAAATTGATTTTGCTTGTTTCACCATGGCGCCTGGGAACCAAATCAAGCCCTTTCCTAGGCTGGGATTGCTCACAGGCGAGGATTTTTCCAACACCCGCCTTCAACCTCTACTGTAAATTTAAGTCCGGGTACACACTAGGACTGGGCAATTTCTAAAATTTTACATCACGATATAATAATGCATCAATATAATGCAGAAATACCACTTAAAAAAACTAGAAAAGTGGAACAAGGGATTGCGTACCCGCAAGACAACATAACCAGACTTAAGAAAAAAAAACTGAATTAATTTTTTTTATTTTGAAAAAATGTTAAATTACATTTTTTCATCATAGTACTAATTCAGTGTCCTATAAGATTGACTCGAGCCAAAGCAAAATGACAGAAATGACTTGATAACAAAGACAGTTTTAGGCCAAAACAGCGTACTAACAACCACAGATAATTCTTTTTTTCTCTCCTCACAATACAGGCCTACCTGCATATTACTTTTTTTTAGAAGGAAGTCCAGTCTATCCACTTTCTTCAACAATGCGCAACAAATTATGAAGACGTGTAAGCTTTTTTTAAAAATGACGCTCCTTCAAAACCACTTCCAAAAGCACAGCACAAAATTTGTAAATTACAATGCCAATGTAAATAAGTTAAAGTGAACCAGATGGTTTTACTGCGCGGTCCAGTCTTTCTTAACGGGATTTGTTTACATGCCAGCGTCATCGTTTTCGAAAAATTAAGCATTTTCATTTCTAGCTCTTTGAAGAGCTTTGTAAACATTGTTTATGCGTCTTCATGTCCTAAAAATGCAGAAGACAATTGAATGCTATTGGGTAGCATTGAAGTCACAAAACCTATAATAGGCCTATGTATCCAACTGCTTTGTTACGAGAACTGTTGTTTCACCTATACACAAAATGTGTACGTATAGATCCAAGTTTTCAATGATTACTGAAAACATTGACACAAAAGGAGTTTTTGAACCCTCAAACTGAGCAAAAGAAAAATTAATGAACCACATAGCGTCACGTACACTCTCCTCCCCACCCAAAATAACCTGAGAAAACGATACAACTTTTGCTTTGGCAGAATCATCAATTGCAATCTGCTACTTTTGCATTATTTGGCAATATTTCTATGATTCCTTTTTATTTAAAAAAAGTTATACAAATTTTGTTGACAAGATATCGTAGGAAAAGTAGGGTAAAGCCTAGAAAAGTAGGACAAGCAGGAGCCCTGCGATATGCCATCCTAACCATAAGCAGATAAAGGCTTCATTGGGTGGAGGCGAATCACACCGAGTACTATACACGAACTCAGTACCCACTGTTTCGTAAATTACAATCCATTACATTTTTTAATAAAACTATCAGCAGAATACTTGTAACACAAATAAAGCAACACCCCAAGATGTCGTGGGACACTACGTTTAAAAACCAAAGCCCTGCCATCATCTTCAATATAATTTAATTTGAAACATATCTCACGATATTATCACTGGCGTACGTGGGAGAAAGGAGGTAGGCTGAGATTGCAGGGGGTTTTTTTAGTAAAAGAACGAAAAAAAATCACTTTGGAAGAAAAGAATCCCCCCCCCCCCGAGAAAATCCTGCATGAGTCACTGCCTCCTATTTTCCAGTCGGTTTGGCGGCAGATCCGCACGTTTCATTTCCTCATGGGAGGGGCGGATTAGGACACATTTCCGCACAATTAAACCCCGTTTTAAATATCTTTTTTTTTTTTCTTTTTGCCCCTACTTTCTTTTATTCCCTTCCTGTAGGATAGGAGTTGTATTGGGGCTGTATACATATTACATTGTTAACCCGTCGTATGTCATGAATCCTATCAGTTTTTTAAACGAAATGCATTTCAGGTTTCTCTGAGCAGAAAGTAGCTAAAAAAGGAAGATACGATTATACATTAATGCGCGGTAATAAGGAAGGGAAAAGAGATATCTAAGAGTGTGGATTCAACCCGGTTTTCATGATTCTATTGTGTGTAAAGATAAATATATAACTAGGGATACGTAAAAATTTCGCAAAAAAAAGATTTTAAAAATCGTAAATTTCGCATTTATTCGCAAAAAAAAAAAAAATTCAGGTCAGAAATTTCGTATTTGTTCACAATAAAATAAAAATTAAAAAAAATAAATATAATAAATTTTAAAAATGTATATCATAGGCCCTCGGCTATAATAATTTTTCTGAGGCCCCTCCCCTTACCTTGCTAGAAATGTTTACTCTCGATATTTTGAACCAGATATCATTTTCATGAGGCCTCTCTGTACTTGAGGTTTCTGAGCCGTGCTCGGTTGGACCCATGCATTAAGACGACACTGGTTGGAAGTCATGTGTAAAGTCAATTTATTTTAACTGTTTTCTGCTGCTGCAGAATACTATGCCGTTCATCAATTCCACCATACAGTAGTCTCGTTTATCCGACGTCCCACCGAAGAAAAAAAGATCAAGCACTAACTGTTGAGCTTTCAGAATTTCACACAATGACGGAGTTAAGGCTCTAGAAACTGCAATTAAATACATTGAGTGACAAGAAGAAGCTACAGGAATCGACATAATCACGCTGCAAAGATGGCGAGATTTGGCAGCGAAGAAACGGCACTCGTCAGGAAAGCAGACTACAATCAAAAAATTTTTAAATCATCACAGGACTGAACTTTTTTAAGTACTGCATTTAACTTCAAAATATTATGTAACTCATTTTCAAATAGCTCATTTTCTCACTTGACTTTTTCTGTTGTTTTGCTGTAAACATGATTATTAGGTTAATAATGTGCAAGATTATAACAGTTTGACGTTTAATAGGTTTTTCCTTAACACCTCCGTATTATCCGACGTTCTGCCGGCCCGTTTATGTCGGATGAGCGAGACTCTACTGCACTCATTTGTCAATTCTTTTTTTCGTAAAAATGCCCTTGAAATTCGAGCCCAAAAGATTTCAAATCTACTAACTTACTCCACAAAACATGTGCGAGTGGAAAGTTTGATCCTTTCAAATTGTCGATTAGCATAATTTTCCTACAGAACTCGGAAACGAAAGTCAACTGAACCCGTATTTTAGGAGCTAGAATTTAATTGTCAAAACTTATTTTTAAGAAACCTATGCTGGAGTAATCGTCTTCATATTTATTGAGGCGCACACGCGGCGTAACAATAAAAGTGAAGGAATATGGTGCTTCTATTTCTTCCATTCAACTCCCGACGTAATATTACGTCAGAAACACTGGACAGCTCAACTACGTTTTATCACTAGAATGTCGAATTTTTTTTTGGAATATTTCACTCCAAACTACTTGTTTCCCATAGATGCTGCGGGAAAGTTGTGATTATGCATAATCACTGATAGCCTCGGTAAATTCGATGAATTTTAATATGCTTATCACTTTCATCGGCGATTATCCATAATTCCTAATTGAAGTCAGTACATTTTATAAATATAAAAAAAATTACCACTGTTCTGTTCATTTAACCAGTTCATTAGATTGTCATACGTCCCCAAAACACATATTTTGCCATAAAAATTAAATCGATATGTCTCGAAAGATTTTCTTCACTCACATAATTATGTATAAATGAAACCAACATCACTGATCAAATGCATAATTTTTGATAAATTCAAATAATTCATTGACGATTTATCATATTTAAATACGACCTTACGACCATACGTAATCACCGACGTACGTAATCCCCTTGGTTTATATACCAACGCTATTAAACTTGCCAAAATGGTTATGCATAAACACACATTTTTTTCAGTTTTACCGTAACCTATGTATAAATATTAAATATAATACGTTGTGTGTTAAATATTATGCTTTGACCCAGCCCACACGATGCCTCAGTCATTGGCAGGAGAGAGAGGTCACATGAAAAAGCAAAATTCCTATAATGGCTTTAAAAAGAACCCCTGCTTCTGAAAACAACAATCCCTAAGGAATTTCTTGTGGGGCATGGATGGTGGGTGATAAGGCATCAGGTGAGGGCTCAAGGTGAATCCTATCTTTTTTTATATATAAAATTACGCTATAGAACTGCCAGTAAAAAATTTCGACCTGCAGAGTCGCAAAAGATTTGAGCCTATTGTTTTAACCATAGTCGTACGCAGGATTTCTTGGAGGAGGGGGGGGGGTGGAATCAATTAATGTATTGCAGAGAGGAGCACCGTTTGACCCCCCCCCCCCTTTATTTATTCATTTACTGAATTTAATCATTCATTTCCCTGGAGTTGCCGTGAACCACCACAGGTTGGGAACTGCACTATATATACAATAGACTCCCAATTATCCACGCAGTTGGCTGGCTCGGCCATGTATCGGCAACGGTATAAATATAGCGGCAGAGTCCGTGGTGCGACAAACATTATCAAGTGATGATCAAATGTTATTTTAAAATACAGTACACACGTTAACGTTGCCAATCTAAACTCATTAAAACAGAATACAGGATGTCTACAATTAAGTTAGATTTTTTTAGCTGTGTCTAAAGCAGGGATGGCCTACCCGCGATATGCGTGACACAAATGACATGTTATGGTATCGAGATTAGCACGCGAAGGCTTTCTTCAAGCAATTATTTTTGATTTTCAAGAAATTCTGTGTAATTTTTCAATTCAAGAAATTCTCTCAAATTTTCGATCTTTTTCTTATGAGTCTTGAGGGCCACCAAACCCATATTTCGGTATGGTAAACCTTAAATAAACAATAAATTATTAATTTCTTATTCAATGTATTTTTGTTTCGTTTCTCTCTCTCACCTTGACAACACCAAAGTAGAGGGAACATTTCAGGGTGAGGACCAGGATTTCTGGACGACCCGTGTATACCAAATCCCAGGGAATCCGAGTGAGGGAGACATGCATTGTAGCATCACCACTTAGAGATAGAAAAAAAAGGCCTTCGCACTCTGCTTGTAACGTCAAGTCCATTTTTCCTCAGAATATTCAGGGGAAAAAAATTCCCTGCTCGTGCCAGTATCATCGTTGCGAGGAAAAGAAATG
Organism: Pholcus phalangioides; assembly: GCF_987345545.1. Classification (NCBI taxonomy): domain Eukaryota; kingdom Metazoa; phylum Arthropoda; class Arachnida; order Araneae; family Pholcidae; genus Pholcus; species Pholcus phalangioides. The sequence continues at coordinate 24,231,473 of NW_028301596.1, read as the reverse complement.
ATCGGGCTCAGAATTGGCGATTTCTATGCCCCACATCCAATCACTATGCGGTACTTGTGAGTCAATCAGGTATATTCTACGCCAAAATAAAAAGAAACGAAATAGGATGCTGTGTTTCAAAATGTGGCAAACTTGCTAGTTAGTTTGAATGACGTTTATGGCAAACACTGCAGAGGCCTTCTATCTCTAGGTGGTGGTGATTGTAGATCCATGAATTTATAAGGTAGCTCAGCTCCCCCTTCTTTAGCGCCTATTTCTCAGCCCCAAATTTTTAGAGTGGCAAACGCGTATTGGAAATGGTCTTAATTGGGACACGACTAAAAACAATTGGACATCCTTGGAATAGGGGGAGGAGCAGGGTTTCCCAAACAGTGCGCCGCCAACCTTTGTCAGGGGTGCCGCAGAGTGGTGGCTCTGACAAATGTTTTTCGAAGATATCCTTTGTTACACTGCTCTGGGATCGGCGGATAAGCGTTGAATAGGGAAAAGGGTGGCGTGGGTCGAAAAAGAGTAGGGGTTTTATGACCCCCCTGGTATAAAGCTTTAACTTTGGGCGCGCTTTAACCCTCTATGGTTCAGTTCTATAAAAAAGTATTGAATTAAAAAAAACACGCGTTGGTTTGCTCTGTTGAAATATTTTTAATTGAACGATATATAAACACAGCAATTTAATTATATGGAGTGATTTTTTAATTAGCTAAAATGGTTAATTTGGGCCAAATACACAGTACGGCTTGATTTTTATGTCGCCTATAAACAGATGAAATCTTGCTTAGTAAAGTTGAATAGTTTTTACCTTGAATTTCATTTGCAATTCCTTCAATATGGTGCGAGTTTATAAATCTTTGAAGACATGACGGGAAGGTGACTTTGAAGGGAAGACGTGGTCCAGGACCTGGCCTGGCCACAGCGGAGGGCTCACCACCAACACCAAGCATAGCTCCCTCTCTGTCCCTTGCAGTTTACCTTGCTGCTGGGCCATGCTGAAAAACGAGAAAACCGACAACAATTGAAGTGGGAATTGACCACGTGCCACGTAGGGCATCGCAGTTCTGATAGGAAGGATGGGATTGGTGAAGATGCTGAAAGTCAAAGCGTCTGTGCTACAAAATCGAGCCGTATTATGAACGATGGGCGAGTGAAAAACCAAAGTCCCAAAAGTTAAAGTTACAGCGAGCCGGGCGATGGAAATTCACAAGATGCAAAATTCGCAATATATGCAGGAATCGGATTTTTGATTATGTATATAGAAACATATTCAAAACATTATACGATTAAAAATAGAATATACAAAGTATACAGAATATCATTGAATGAAATACATATTTATGTTGCAATTGTACAAAGTATATCAACGGAAATTCAAGAAACATCACTGCTCATTTGCACAAAATTCATCAGTGGAAATTCTAAAAACATCATTGTTAATTTATACAGTGTGAATGAACGACAGTGGAAACCGTGGGGACTTCAATGTTCGTAGAAAAAGAAAGTCACATTATATGGCTCAAAGTCAGAATCGGAGAAAGAGTCTGTCATTACCATGAACATTTTGCGGCAATGCAAGTTTGGGAAAAATAAGAAGATCCTTGTTGTCTTCAATAAAATTGATCAGTTTTTTGACCTTGTAATTTTCGTAGTTTTGAAGTGTAGACAATTTCCACTGTTGTACGTCCGTTGGGAGACTACTAAGTTGAAGACTATTTGTGAGGAGACACTCTGTGGCATAATGCGTAACCGTGCCCTCAGCCCCACACTTACATTTGTCTGACCGATGGTGAAATCTTGCAAAATATGTGGGAAATGGACCGTGTTCAGTATACAGGAGAACCATTTCTCTGGTCCATTTCCTTAACTAGCTTCGAACGGTGGGTAGCAGAGCAAAAATCTTCCTTCCCGTTTTCCTCTCGTTCGTCCATCGCTGCTGCCATTTCTCCTGAATCTCCTTCAGAAGAATCTTTACGGCCCATGATTTTGGCAGGAACAACGTAAAATCCGACGAGGCTCTCTCTGTGGCAGATTTAGCAAAGAGATCTGGCTGTTCATTAGGGGCCGTTCAAGTATTACGTCATCATCGATCGGGGAAATGTAATTCCTAGCATTTTAACCTATGACTTCTTCATAAATTGGTCTCCTATTTTTATTGATGGGGGTCTCTTTGGATATATCCATGCGAAGCTGGGTTAATGATATTGCGGTGTTTTTTCGGTCGTTCCCACTTTTTTAAACTTTTTCCAGTTTTTTTTAATATTTGAATTGGCTGGAATCTACTGGAGTTATGAATGAAGATAATTTTCATCACTTGTGAATTATATTATGATAATTACGTAGTTGTATAAATATAAATATTCATCTAAACATATTTGTTGTGTTATAAGTTTTTTACCCGTGGACTACATTGCGATTTCCAGTAAATTCATTACTCTCTAATTGATAATTTATGAACAATAACTGGTAATTTCACCGTCTTTCGACCAATATTTTGGTGAAAATTGCTGATATTCTGTATTTCTACTATATTTAAGCTCCAAATTTCCTGTATTTTCTGAATGAAATATGTTCGGTCTAGTTTAGAAATCTCTGTTCTGTAGAACTTACTAATTAAAAATATCTAATAAAAGAAATGTATCGTTGTTAATCTTTCGCAACGCAAAGAAAAATGAATAAAACCAATCATAAACCAACCGTCCACTGGCATTTGATTGACAAGACGGTGGTGGAAGGAAAACATACTACGGTATCTGGGCTCGTCAATGCCGAAATGAGAGGGTTTTAAGAACCCGAGATATTTCGGAATTTCGAAAATAAAGCGGATCAAGTTAGACGAGATATCTCGGGTTTGCAGCTGTAAGGTTAACTGACAAAATTTTATAAATATTGAGGAAACATTTTTCACATGGGTTGATCCGTCTTCGAATGACGTCCATCTCTTGGTAAAAGTGAGGTTCGTTCAACTTTTCTCGGGCCAACACTTCAAAAGGAAATGATCAATAGAACATTCGTGTTCCGGAGAAATACGGAATTTCTCTATTTTATCCTCCCGTGAACGGTGCGTTCTTTTTCACACGGAAGACGACCTACTTCACTACTTACACGTGGGCACCTGATTTCCTACAAAACACCAGGATTTCTCTCCCACGTTTTTAAGATTTCCGGACATATCGATTTGTTCTAGTGGCACAAAAACCCAATTTTTTCTTTTCCATGTAGTCCGTTCCTTTGTATAGAAAACTATCACTCGAATTCTTTGCACGAACTTCTGCGTGTTTTTATTAATTTACCGCTGTTGAACCTTTTTTGTAATTGCAAAAAAAAAAATGTGCGTTCAAGATTTACACACAATCAATGGATTTATTGCGATAATTAGAAATATATATCAGCCAATAAAAAGGGGGGAAAATTAATGCGTTTTATTCGCCGCAGACAGACTTTACGGTACTAACAATAACGTAACTGTTAGGTAGGTGCCTGTAAAGGAGAGCGGACTTATCGTCCATCTTTGAGCAGAGAATAAGTTTGCCGCTCCAAGTGAGGCTTTCTTTCAAACCGAGCACAACTACGGCCTATCGTCGTGGGCAATTTACTATCGAATGAGTTGTGCCGAAAATGTGCACCTAAACCCGGGTGCACACCCAGTGGCGTATAGGACAAGAAAATTAGAGTGGAATGGGGGAAAAGGGCGATAAAATATTTATAGCCGCCCCACGAGGTAAAACCATAGAACCAACTCTGCCAAAAAAGAACGAGGGGATTAGGTCAGTGAATGACCAAAAGAGTGATGATGAGAGTGACTTAGAGAGAGTATGATCAGGATGAGAGTGACCACACACACACACACACACACACAAAAGAGTGTGATCATGATGGAAGTGACCCCAAGAGTGCGTGATGATCATGATGGGAGTGATCCCAAGAGTGCAATGATCATAATGGGAGTGACCCCAAGAGTGTAATGATCATGATGGGAGTGACCCCAAGAGTGTGTGATGATCATGATGGGAGTGACCCCAAGAGTGCGTGATGATCATGATGGGAGTGATCCCAAGAGTGTAATGATCATGATGGGAGTGACCCCAAGAGTGTAATGATCATGATGGGAGTGAGCGTGGGACTGGCCTACAGCGTGTGGAACCATGTAAATAACCAAAAGAGTGACCTAGAGAGTATAAGCATGAGAGTGATCTAGAGAGAGATGTGCCGTGGGCCACTTGAGTGATGTGAAACTGTACCAGGGGTCGCTGAAGGGCTCTGTAAATGTGTCGCGGGTCAATCGAGTGATGTGGAACTGTGCTGTGGGTCGTTCAAAAGTGATCTTTATCTATGCCAGGGCTCCCCTAAGCAAGGAAGCGCAGAAATACTAGCTGGCTAATCACTAAGCGTGTGGCAACCTTTTTGAGGTTCACGATGCCTCGGAAATCTTTAGGAAGAAACAGAAAAAAATCTTTAGAATTTCACTTACTTCACAAAGACGAGAATATCTTGTAGGCATCCGCATACCCCAATTTTACGAACAGAAAATAATAAAGCGAAAACTTTAAAAAAAGAAATAATGGTTTAGAATAGCTTATATGCGTAGCCATCATATCCGCCATCACCGAGCACTGTGACGTCAGCATTATCGCTTGATGAGCCAATACCTTCTAAAGCAGAAAGCCTAACCCCGAGATTCGTGACGTCATCGAGATGCGTCCTACGAAACCCATCTTCCCTGTAAGATCGTTTTCCGGCAGCACCACACACTAACGCCAATGTGTTATATATTTAACTCAATGTTATAGAAAAAGAGACCGAATAAATGAAGACTTGAGCACTCGAATAGACAAGTTTATACTTATAATTCATTATTTCCAAGTATCAATTAGGGCCAGAGTTTTAATAAAAACTTGACAGTATTTGAAAAATTACCCTTTGACCTCAAAACTTCCCCAAGAGCATTAATTTTTCAGAACCTCATTCTTCTGTTGATTTTAACCAAAAAAATATCCATTGAATACCAAAAGAAAATTGAGACCAATTCAACTATATAATATCCTTTATTTTTCATCACACATGCAATATATATTTTCAGTCATTTATAAAAGAAATATGTGAAAGGAACTTTTCATGAAATAAATATACGTTGCTTTGCTCCTTCCACTATGGATTGAATATGGATGATTGCGCGATTCTCATTCATACACAGATGCACAACATTCTATGCTAAGATGTGATTCAAGTAGAGATGTAAAATTCTCGAGAATAATCTTTTGGAGAATATTCGAGAATATTCTCTGGGACTACTATTATAAATAACTTGAGAATATTCTTATAAGTTCTTGATGACAATATTCTCCTGTTATTTATTTATAATATATATATAGTTACATATAATATCCTTGAGAACATTCTCTGTGTGTGGAAGAACTACTTTCATAAATTACTGGGGAATATTCATATAGAAAACAATTATCCCGAAGTTATTAATAATAGTGCTTGCAGAGAATATTCTTCAGTTACCAAAATCTTTCCAGAGAGTATTATCAAGAATATATGTAAATAACATGTATTACAATAATCTTGATAAATAACTTGAGAATAATAATTATTTTCGATAAGAATATTCTCTAGTAATTTATAATAATAGTCCTTTGAGAGAATATTCTCTGTCCCAGTTTCTCTTTTCGTGAAGAAGATGGGAACATTGAAGTTTGTAGACCACAATATTAAAGTTTGAAAGCTAGAAAACTAAACCAACAGGGCTGAATTGCACGAATTTTAAAGAAATGTGAATGATACAGAATTTAAATGTATGTGCATTGAAAAAAACAACAGTTCTGTATCTTCCTAGAATGAAAGTGATTGTAGCCTCCTTTATCAATCAACTTTGATTCAATTTCTTTTGTTGTGAACTTATTTCTGAAAAATTATCTAATTTTAAAATAATCTTTTAAGGTTTTAATCTAAAGGTATCTAAAATATTCATAACCAAACTTTTTTTTAAAACCTCTCGTCATGACCTAGAGAACATCATGAGAATATCCTCGAACTGAAAGTTGCCATTGGGGGTGATTATACCAAAAATTGTGTTGTTGTAAATTTTGCAGACAATTAAAACTGATTTATATTTCACAATATAAACGAAATTAGTAAAAAATAAATTATTTAAAAGAAAAATGAATATTCTCGATTATTCTCCAATTTTTACATCCAGGATAATATTTTCGTTCTCCGAGAATATTCTCACCTCGCATCTCTAGATCCTAGAAAAAATCAAAATTAGTGCTTTTGAAAATGTCACCACTTTCCTTTTTGCATAAAATTTATTGACTATAATTTTCCTTTAAAAGTGCATTTTTATTTGAAGGTTCTTTAGAAATACGTTAGAAAAAAATCCACAGAATTACCCCCTCCACATACTACACTGAAGAGCCAAAAAAACTGGTTCACCTGCCTAATATCGTGTAGGGAGCCCGCGGAAGTGCCGCAACACGACGTGGCATGGACTCGACTAATGTCTGAAGTAGTGCTGGAGGTAATTGACACCATGAATCCTACAAGGCTGTCCATAAATCCGTAGGAGTAAGAGGGGGTGGAGATCTCTTCTGAACAGCACGTTGCAAGGCATCCCAGATATGTTCAATAATGTTCATGTCTGGGAATTTTGGTGGCCAGCGGAAGTGTCTAAAGTCAGAAGAGTGTTCCTGGAGCCACTTTGTATCAATTCTGGACGTGTGGGGTGTCGCATTGTCCTGCTGAAATTGTCCAAGTCCGTCGGAATGCACAATGGACATGAATGGGTGCAGGTGATCAGACAGGATGCTTACGTACCTGTCACCTGTCAGAGTCGTATCTAGACGTATCAGGGGTCCCATATCACGACAATTGCACACGCCCCATACCATCACAGAGCCTCCACCAGCTTGAACAGTCCCCTGTTGACATGTAGGGTCCATGGATTCACGAGGTTGTCTCCATACCCCGTACACGTCCATCAGCTCGAAGCAATTGGAACCGAGACTCGTCAGACCAGGCAACGTGTTTCCAGTCCTCAACAGTCCAATGTCGGTGTTGTCGGGCCCAGGCGAGGCGTAAAGCTTTGTGTCATGCAGTCCTCAAGGGTACACGAGTGGGCCTTCGAAAGCCCATATCGTTGAATGGTTCGCACGCTGACACTTGTTGATGGCCCAGCATTGAAATCTGCAGCAATTTGCTGAAGGGTTGCACGTCTGTCACGTTTAATGATTCTCGTCAGTCGTCGTTGGTCCCGTTCTTGCATGATCTTTTTCCGGCCGCAGCGATGTCGTAGATTTAATTTTTTTCCGGATTCCCGATATTCAAGGTACACACGTGCAATTGTCGTACGTGAAAATCCAAATTTCATCGCTACCTCGGAGATGCTATGTCCCATCTCTCGTGCGCCGACTATAACACCACGTTCAAACTCACTTAAATCTCGATAACCTGCCATTGTAGCAGCAGTAACCGATCTAACAACTATGCCGGACACTTGTTGTGTTATATAGGCGTTGCCGACAGCAACGTCGTTCTCTGATTGGTTCCATATCTCTTTATTTGCATACGCATGTCTGCACCAGTTTTTTTGGCTCTTCAGTTTAAATCTTACCTCAAAGAAATATTGTTAGTACCTGTCTATATTTCCCAAACCTGACTTTTGAATAAGTATTTGTATATATTTTCCAGTTAAAACATGAAAAACCCAATTCATCAACGCAGTATTTTGTAATTTCTAAAGAACCCAAAATTGTTTATCCTAACGCATTGCAAGTCTATTTCGAAAATGCACTTTCTGTACCAATCACTGACAAACGTGCATTAATTTTGAGAATTACATTATGAAGCAATGTGTGATCTTATGTTCAAAATGGCGAAAAATGAACCTCACGAAAGTTATAGGCTGGCCGAAATTCTATTTGGGAAAAAAAACAATTGTTTAATGCAGCCAGCTTTACTGATATTTTTAATCAGATGCACTATCAGGGAAAAAATGGTGTGGCCCTGTATGTTGAAGGGCGAGGATGAACATGGAAATTTATATGGGGACTAATAGACAAACCCACTATTTTGTTATAAATGCAATTAATTATCAGTTGCTATGGCTACAACAATAAAGCCAATAACAACCAAACGTGGATCAATTTTGAGAATTACATTTTGAGGCAACGAGCCATATATGTTCAGGTAACCAACTATGTATCTGACCAAATTTATAGACATGGGGAAAAATTCTATTTAATACTCCCACGTTGGTATCAACAGTATAATAATCACTTGAATATTTTAATTTTTTTTATGTGTTGAGAAATTTGTTAATTTATATGAAAAAGTAAATTGACATTTTTTTTAACCTAATAAATAAAGTCTAGCCCAGTTATGATGCCACCACCCGTACCAAAGAATTTTGGCGTTATATCGGGTAATGGTTGGAATAGTGTTTCAGAGAGGCTTCATTAGATCAATTCACACGTTTATAATGAAACACTATCTTTGTCTTATTAGTTGTAATTCTATAAATATTTCATCACTTATTCAATTTTAAGAGAAAATTCGTGAAATTTTAAAAACTGTACAACATTACTTGTGAATATTTCTTGATATAAAACTTAAGAGACACATATTTTACACTTACCTTTGAAATTGTTTTAGTTTTACATTACATTATAATCCCTATATGGAAGATCTGTTCACTGAAAATTTCTGGCGGCAAGCGGGGTTGGCACTACAACAGTGGGTGATATAACGGGATTGAATTGTACTTTCAAAATATGAAGGAACATTATCACTCACATTTACTGTGAATAAATGTTCCACAGCACACACAGTCTATGTACCCCCCCCCCCCCCACACACACACACACAAAAGCATCTTGACTTGGTTGGTCGCAATACGGCACGAGGCAAGTCCCATGGAAGACTTCTCAGTCAAGGTTGCTTGGGATAGATTATTTGTTTCGTCATAAGTTGGTATTTACAATCAATGCAAATTCCAGTCCTCACTCTTCTTGGGCATTCAGCAAACTCACATGATGCTGGTCTGATCCCATGATACTGTCCAAGTCATACTTATACCTATATACACCTATTGACATGAAATAAAAGCATCATTAGACGTTCAAATTTTTTCAAAATTTGTGAATGTATGTAGGTGAAATTATAACATTAAAAAAATTTTAGAATTTTCATTACTTTTTGACCCTAGCAGGTCTTACCAAGATCTCCACAGATCTTACCAAGTGACCTAGTTTCAGGAAGAGGGGGCATGAAATAAAATATTTACTTTCACGTAATTATTTGAAGTTCCATCACAAAGGCTCCAATGAGAAATATTAGAGTGGGATCCACTAAAAATTTTATCATAGAAGCCCGGCTCCTGGATGTGAGGAGGGGGGCGCATGAAATATATATTTTCTGTGATTATTCTATATTCCCTCCAACTATTTATTCGTTAAAAACTTTTTACCTTGAAGGGTGTTATTAAAAAATGATTCAAATAGTAGTGCCAATATTATTTATCAATTAACTTAATAATTCCCTATCCCTATGTATAGCACTAAGTTGGTGAAAATTGGGATTATGACATTAACTATGTTTGCAATAATATTACAGAATATTCATCAATGCATTTCACGTAATATTAAACTATATAACCTGTGTGATTTTATATGCAGCTGTACAGATAGGCCTATACTTCCTTCAACTATTCTTTTTAAAGGACTTGGGCAACAATATTGTTTATTGCCTTGCCAAGAAATGAATAAAATAAATGTTTAAAATAGAAATTTATTATTAAAAAACTGCGCGCACGTGCGTGCTAACGGCTGTCAATATGGCGATCAGGGAGACAGACACTACCGATGGGGGGAAAAACAGACCGGAGTGAGATGACGTCACAGCATCGAAAAATCGCGGGCGAAGGCTTCTTGCTCTGGAAGGTGTTGGATGAGCCCGCCCGTATCTTTAGACGCTATACCCAGGGGTTCTCAAACTTTTTCCACTCGCGGTGCCCCCTTCGCTTATTCAATGCTTATCCGCGAGTTCCGCCAGCTCTTCTATGCTGTTTAACAAAGAATCTTTTTGGAAAATCTTGGTCATTGTCACCGCTAGAATGTTCTCCCCCCCCCCCCGGGCTGGGTTTTTTACCCTAAAAACCCGGTTTTTCGGGGGAAATTGTTTTCGAAGAAAATGTGCTGCTTTCAGGTTAAAGTTTTATTTTGAGGATAGTTTATGTATTCCAAAAATTGCCGCATATCATTTTTTAGGGAAGCATTTAGGTATGAGATTCACATATTAAAATATGTTACAAGCAACCGCAAACAGAAAATACAACCATGGACCTTAATTTAACAAATATACCTGATATGTAATATGTGATAAGCATATCCACAGAAATTATTGCTTACTTATAATACACAGTAATTTTTCACACACACACTAATCCTTGTTTAAATAAATTGAAGCCTCTGTGAAGAAGTAAACTAATGTATGTAAACTGAATTTTCATTCAAAAAATATTTACATGTTAGCATTACTTTTTCATAAGTTTTATACAGGTACATCAGACTTTCGTAACTGAAATATCAAGAGACAAAAATAACATCATCTCATAACGAAAAGAAAATAACTTTGTCGGATTTTTGAATTGAACATTGGTAACGAACACGTTCAAGTTAAACAGAACAAAAAGTATAGTTTTCTCCGTAAATAAGACCTAACCAGAAAATATAAGCCCTAGCTTGATTCTTCAAGACTCTCGTAATATAAGTCCGACCCCGAAAATTTTCCTGTTAAAATCGTCAGCCAGATGAAGACATTCTGTACGTCTGTTGCTATGCATGGCAGGTTGTCTTGCATAAAGTGATATTAATATATAATAATGTTATTGACATTTGTATTTAATGATAATTCAAGTTATTCTGTAGTTTTAAGTTTCCAAAAAAGACTAATTTGGACAAGTGGGAAACACCCCCAGAGTAAGGAATCCTCAGTATTACAGCTATCTCCTCCTGTTAACAAGATCATTTTTTTTATTATTACTTGCTCTTTTAAAAATATTTCAGAATTTAATTTAATGAAGTAGGGATATACTTCAACAGTGAGAAATTCAAGAAAGAGAGAAGCATATGACTTCAACTCCTGAAAGTTTGGGTTCAATTAAAAAAAAACTTTATGGTTCTGGTTGCATAGCTAAAGGTTTTATTTTTGACAGTTCGGGACACGTTTGGATACATTTTCTGTGGAGTTTTGAAAAATTTGGAGAAAAAAAATTGAGGTACCATCCTGATTTCTCAGAATTTTGATTATCCAAATTCATTCATTTTACCACAATCTTCTTGCTACAGCTCTGCATACAACTAAAGGTTCAGATACAATTATGCAAAAGTGGGTGTGTTTGCGTGTGAAGAATTATTCCCTTATTGTATGGTAAATTTTATTGATCAATCCCATAGTTGAACATGCACCAAAAATGTATATTTAGACATAATGTAAGATGTACACACGTTTAAATTAGTTATTTTCAGGTTGTGGGGAAAAGGAAATTAAATATTCGCCATTTTGCCCAAAAAAACACGAGTTTCTTAGGAAAAATCCGCCCGGGCTGGGTTTTTTACAACCCCGAGCGCCATTGACCATGACCCCCACATCATGGACGGGGGCCCCTGGTCAGACTTTTGACGAGCCCCTTCTGTAGTTAATTTATAGCATGAAGAAGCAAGAAATGCTGAGAACTGTTCCGGACATCAGCGCTAGAGCCCTGTCAGGCTCTCCCACCGTTGGAGGCATACCTCTGACAAAGGGTGGAGGCGCACACCCCTGCCCTAAGTGATGTGGAAATATGACGCGGGCCACTCAAGTGGTCTTTATATATACTGAGGCTCCCTTAACCCTTTAAGTGGCAATTAGAAATCACTAAACCCCCCACCCCTTCAGAATACTGTATCCTATTTAATAAAGTAGGCTTTCTTCAGATTTTCAGCAGGAACAAACTAAGGGGTGTAGGGAAAGGTTTTCAATTAAGAAATCATTTTTATATACAGGGTGCCTGGCAAACAAGGGGGGTATGCCATTTTACTGGTGAACCGTTGATCCTAGAGACATACTTCCAATTAGAAAAAGTTTCCAAATAATGTGTAGTACTCAGATATGTCATTCATGTTTCAAGGGGTTGTATAGTTATTGAAATTAAAAAAAATTAACTTTTTGTACAGTCTCCGTGTGCCCCAAAACCGAATTAAAAAGTTGCTGCCCTGTCTCTCTTCATACCAAAAAAAAAAAAAAAAATCCCACTTTTCTAACTGCAATGTTCACTGAGAAAACGGAAGAAATTTGGGGAAAAACAGCTCTAAAAAAAACAAAAGGAGGAAAAAATAGTTTTACCCGCATTAAACACTGGTTTTTCCCCCCAACTTTTCTCCGTTTTTTTTTTATTCGAATATCTCAGGGAATATTGAAGAAAACGTAGGAACATGGGGGATTTTTTATTTTATTCGTACCCCCTGTTTGCTATACACGCTGATTTAAGAAAGATTGTAAAAACTTACTTGAGAGGTGATATTACACACCAATACAAACAATTGTCATCAAAAATTAACATGGTCTAACATGAAACGCAAACGCGCTTGCGCGTTTCAAAACAGGCACTCCACAAACGTTAAAACGGGATTCCTGTTGAAATTTATCGGGGGAAAAAACACCATGCATGCAAATGTAACCTGGGGAAGAAGAACCGTATGCAAATCTGCGTCACAGCTTTTTCTGTATTACTAAATTGCGCCATCATCCCGTACGTTACAACTGTTAAAATGTTAACTGTTAACTGTTTAATCACCCTGGAATAACTTCACAGGGTTGGCGTCCGCGCCTTTTATTCACTGTGTCGCAGATTTGCATACGGTTTCTTCTTCTTGCTCAGGTTACATTTGCATGCATGGTGTTCTTTTTCTCCCGATAAATTTCAGCAGGAATGCCGTTTTAAGGTATCCGACTATCTTTCTTGTCACTTTTCTTTAAAATGGTTCTGGAGTGAACTTTAAATACATTTTTTGATGGAAAGTGTATCTAAATGGTGAAAACAGTGACAAATTTTGGTCTACCTATTATATTTTCTATGAAAAAGTTGTTTTTATGTCAAATTTTAGGCCAGTATTACACTGTAAAAGTTTGATAAAATCCCTTTTATAAAACTCAAATAATCCAACCAATAAAGCCCATAGGTTACATTGGAGCAAATGCAACCGGTGCCCTTATTGGTTGCATTTTTCAAGTTTTATCAATGAACTTTTATGAAACTTTTATAGTGTAATCCCAGCCTTAGGCAAAATTCATGTGATATTCGAAACACAATTGCAAAAAATTTTATTAATGAAATGCTTTGTGATTTTCATAGTACATTAAGCTAGTAATGTTGCAGGTTATGAACCAAAATTTAAAGGATTGCATGATATGTTCCTAAGTTACACCAAAATATGTTTAAGTACGTGTGAATTTTTTTGAAATTTCATCCTACATTTTGTCTATAAACCACTGTAATTCAAAAAATATCTGTCATATACCTTAGATTTTGGTTCATAACCTCAACAATATATAGCGAAATATCACATTAAAATTTCGTAACTATGCAATGAATCAATTTTTACAAATCATGTCACAAAGTCAAGTAAAATGTCGAAAAAAAGCATTCTTCGTAAAACACGTTTAAAGTCTTTATTCGCGTATTACTTGTATGTAAAAACGCAACACTAAAGTGAATGTAACTTTGATTCTAAGAATCATATAAACAAAACAAGGCCCGTTTTGGAATCACAACAAATAGGGCTTTTATAAAAAATAAAAAAATGAAAATCCATATTTTTTCTTCTAAAATGACGTTTCCAACGTAGTCGGATACCTTAACGTTTCCGGAGCGGCCGTTTCGAAACGCACTAGCGCATTTACGTTTCATGTTAGACCATGTTAATTTTTTATGACAATTGTTTGTATTGGCGTGTACTGTCTGTCACCTCTTAAAGTTTTTTCTATCTTTTCTGAATCACCCTGTAGTATACAAAATATCTGGACTTATCAATGCTGAAATAAGAGGCTTTTATGGAGGCTCGTCATTGCCGCTTTAATGGTTAAGTGCTCTGGAACTGTGCCGCTAGCTACTCAAGTGATCTTCATATATGCCACGGCTGTCATTCTGGAACTGTAACGGTGGGGGAGGGGGGTTGTTCAAGTGATCTTTACATATGTCACGGCTTCCCTAAGTGATCTTTGATTTGAATATGCTGCGGGAATATACAAGGGCTCTTCATATACGCCACAGCTCCCTTAAGTACTCTGGAGCTATGCCGCGGGTGTGTTAAATGACCTTTATATATGCCACGGATAGGCGGAGAATGACTTGGAAGTCTGGGAGGGGGCAAGGTCATTACACTCCTCCCCCACGCCCCCCCCCGTATCTCCGCCCATGGCCACGGCACCCTTAAGTGATCTGTAAATGTGCAATTGAGTGAAGTGGAACTGCGCCAAAGTCACTCAAGTGATCTTTATTTATGCCACGGATCCCTTGAGTGCTCTGGAACTGTGCCGTGGGTCACTTATGAGATCTGTAAATGTGCCGATAAGTCATTTTTACAAAATCAGTTGTGAGGTCGCGAGCCATTGGTTGAGCATATATGTTTTAGACCTGGATTACAGTATAAATGTTTGATAAAAGCTTATTTATAAAACTTGAATTTAACCGATTCGCTTATTGGTTGGTTTTTCGAGAAAATGCAACTGGTTGCATTTTTCAATTTTTATAAAAGAACTTATATCAAACTTTTATAGTGTAATCTCGGCCTAAAACAGTAAAGATTATCCGGCCTACTTCATTGAGTATCTCTTATTAGTAGAGGGTGATTACACCTAGCGATAATCCACCTCATTATCTACTCGTTATTCATCGAATCAAAACGTTATTGGTGGATGAAAGAAATCTTCGAATCGGGATTTCGCTTCGAAATTTTGGCACAGAAGCTTCTTTTCAATTTCAACCAAGCTTTATTCAATATCCGTGGACGTGGTGTGACTATCGTTTCTCTTGAGAAGCTACTCCTTCGATTTTTTTTGAACGATTGATTAATTTTTTTTAACCCGCGATCTATAGAGCAATCCCCGAAACGCCAAAAATTAGGAAGTTAACATTGCAACGGTTTTCCATAAAGGTCCTGCCGCGGATTGTGACGTGACCTTCTTACGGTGAGCCACACCCATATACAAAGACATGCCAGACTCTGCGAGGTCACACCATCTCTCTCGCTCTCTCTCTCCTTCGTTTTATATCGAATGTACCAGAAGGTAAAAAAAAGAAAAAAGAACTTTACCTTCGCTCGCGCGAAGCTGGTCCATCCGGTAACAAAGTTGAGATACGAGATAGAATGGACACGTCGAGAATCCCGCTGGCGGTATTGTTAACCTTCGGCGAAAGCGGATCATTATTATCATCGACAATTTCAAACGAGTTCCGCTCGGTGGTGATCCGAAGAGGAGCAAATACCCACAATCAGGGAAAGTGCCCATATACCGTCCACTCTAAGCAAAATCGTTAATTTTGAAAATTTGTTTAGTTTATTTTATGAAACACTGTTTTCTACTATATGTATTGTACTACTACGTATATAAATTCACAGTATATATTATACGTCCCCCTTTATTCTAATTTACAATTAGAAGGTTGTTGCCGTCTTTACTGAGGAAAGCAGAAAAAAATTCATGTTCTCAAGTGCAATATCCGCCGAGATGTTTGAATTCAGAAGTCAGAGAAAAAGTGTGAAAGCTAAACTAACGAACAATGCTTCTTTTACTGAGAAATTGAATTTTCTGGATGTTATGCTGAAACTGATATTTGGAAAGAAAAGTGATTTGTCTCCTCCGGGAATCGAACCCGGTTCCCATTGCACACCGATCAAGTGAGCTAACCAATACACCAGAGACACACTTTTCAATTCCTTTGTCGGGGGGGGGGGGTGGTGTCGTGGCGAACTGGAGATATTGATGTGTGTGCCTATTTACGGTTTGTTGTCCTTCTCATGTAGTGAAAATATCTACAAAACTATGCTGGGGAACCACTCATGACAAAAGTTTGAGAACGACTGCTCTACGACGAACGGTTGATGAGATAAAGGCCGAATTAGGACTTATGGGGGATAACATTAAATCACTCGTTTATGCCACGCCTGTGGACACACCGAAGGATCTCATGGCGCGGATTGTCGTCGCTGCGGCAGACATCAAAAGCATACCTGGTATCTTCGTCCGGGAATCGTTTTTATGTCGTTCTAGACTGTGCAATGTCGTCAGCGGCCGCCTCTTCCAACAACTCTTGTAATTATTTATCAAGTGAATCTTCTTGTAGTTATTATATTGTACTTTTTGTCTTTCCAGCATGACGTGAAACCTGCATGCATTTGCATGATTTTCACCCTCTCAACGTAGTTTGCAACACCATGTTCCATTGCAATTTTTATTCCCCTTGATGTCTTCTAACAACCCTCTGAGTTTGTCGGTCCATTAACAGAACACCCTGTATATATATATGTTTGTGCATGTATGCATGTATGTATTTATGTATATAAATATATATATGTGTATGTGTGTGTGTATGTGTGTATGTATGTGTGTATATATATATATATATATATATACATACATACATACAGTCAAACCTCGTTAATGAGTCACTCTTGGGAGAGCAAAAATATGATTTAATAAGCGGAGTGACTCGTTAAACGGAGTAAGCCATAGCTGCGCCAATTCCTGCCTGAGGAAAATTGGGACTTCCAAAAAAAGTGACCCGGTAAGCGGAATGACGTGTTAACCGGGAAACGCACTAACGAGGTTTGATTGTATATATATATATATACACACACACACAGTGGATTCGAGCTTATAGCGTTTTTCAAAATACCGTCATGATAAAACGTTGTAAGAAGAAAAATGTTTTAAAAAGTAAATCGTAATGAGAATTACTTAGGGTTGAGACCACGAGAATAAGTCGTACCAAGCTGGGAAACCTCATAAGTGGAAACGTTATAACCGGGATCGACTGTATAAAATTAGTTATATTCATATTGCTTATATTTATTACTTTGTTATACAGTGATACCTTGGTTTTCGTCGATAATCCGTTCGAAAACAATCGGCGAAACCCGAAACCGACGAAAACCGAGTGAGGTAATTATTATGATATGAATCAATGTAAATTCCATTAATTCGTTCTATAAACTCCAAAATATTACTAAAAACACATTTTATAGAGAATAAATGTAGTGTTTATAATATACCAAAAACAATAAAAAATTAATATAAAATGAATATAAAAGACTAATGTAAAGAATAAATGAACTTCTAACATCACATTTACATTTTTATACCTTTCTGAAGACTCTTTTCGGCGTACGGAAGACGGCTAGGATCCCCCTTCAAAAGACCTTAGGTATCAAGGCACTATCTGGGGTCACTTCCCATCTTACTCTTTTGGCACTAGGACCAGCTTCAGAGTCAGTGGACCCCTGTCGCACACGAAAGCTATCCAACGGCAGTAGCGTAGCCGCGGGGGGAAGCGGGGGAGCCATTGCTCCCCCAATCAAAATTTTGCCTAATGTCTAATGTCGCCTATTCCCCTAAATGACTTTTGATCTTTAAACAAACTTGATGCAAAAAAAATTGAATTTTTCATTTTCTACCCCTTTATTGACTAAAATGATGAGAAAAGCAAAAAATAAATCTTCATTTATATTTACGCCTCTTCCAGTTCCACAGTGATTGGGTTTGTACTAGTCCTTACAGAGAAGAAGAAAAAAGAGGAAGTGTGTGGCGCGCGTGTGTGTGTGTGTGTGTGAAGGTTTTCATTTCCTCCAATTTTTTTCGAAAATTGCACTCAAGCTCTTCATATGGAAGCAGGTTCAGATCTCTGTTCCCACCTTTATTGAAGTACAGAATCTTGCCCGCTGCTTGCTGTAACACCCCCCCCCCCTCCCCACGCTATATTGGTCGTTCTCGGTAGAGCTTCTTAGAAATACCTTTCATAGGTGCCTTGGTTCTGAGGATATGGCATTCACGAAATCCTCATTCTATTCTGAAGGGCCACCAAGAGCATTGACCAAGGCACCTGCTGAAGAAATTAGGCACTGAATCTATGAAGTAATGCCTAGGATTGAAACTCCAAGAAGTATTGTCTTTTCTTTGGGTGCCTTAGGTAGAGCTTGAGCTCCTAGAAATACCACCTTATGAATAGGAGAGTTGGTTAGATTCAGAGTTCCTATAAAGTGTAAATGCCATGTTATCTTCAGGTGCCTTCGCAAGAGCTACTTGCTTGTGTATAAGGCATTGTCATAGACTAGGAAAAGGCGAAAAACTGATCTGAGCTTTTGAGCCCTAAAAAACCCAAGATTAAACATAAAAGGGGTTCTGAAAGAGTTTTTCCTTAAAGGTGAGTGAAATAAAAAAAAACCTATAATCTTGGGTCAATAACGCTCTGAAATGCAGAAAATGAGAGAGGAAATTATAGTCATCTATATTTGTACGACAATATATTGTACTATACGTGTGTTGATAATGCATAATTTTGTGTTGAAATGTGGCTTTCTCAGAATCGTCTTTTTTCATGATGTAAGTTTCTCTGTTCTTTGAATCACTGTCTCATCATTATGCATATACAGTAGTATGCTGAATGAGATAAATTATTCTCTGGTAAAAGACTGATGCGTTTGTTAACTCATGACGTCCAATTAGTCCAGTGTTTCTTTAACTTTTGGCGTCCGTGGTCCCCCTGACATCGTCATCGTTTAACCGCGGCTGCCCAGAATAGCCTAACGCAGGGGTTCTCAAACGTTCTCCACCCGAGGCGCTCTTTTCCCTCTATTCAATGCTTACCCGCGAGCTCCATCGGATCCCCTAGAGCTTTCTAGCAAAAAATGTTTTCGAAAAACCTTTGTCAGGGTCACCGCTCCATGGCGCCCCTGAAAAAAAGTGAAGCGCCGCACAGTTTGAGAACCCCTGGCCTAATGTAAAAAAAACCACTTCAAAGAACTGAATAAGATCGCATCAAAACACCAACGCGTTACTAAGCCTCTCAAAAAAAAAATTGGCGATGAGTTACGAACGCGACGCACTTTTTGAGAATCCGTTGAATATTTCCGAAATAAAATGATATAAATGTCCTATATATACTCATCGCTTTTTAAAGCAGAATTCTAGGCGTTATTTGTTTTTTTTATTTCTCAGGTGGAACACGTTGGTGGTCTTACGAGCGTCAAAGGGATTTTTCTGAGGCTCCCTACTTGAGACACCTGAAAAGGTTTTGCAATTGCCCATGTATTACGTTGAAAATGCAAAAGTAACTGAAAATACACATGTGTATACTACTTCAGAAAAAAAAAGTACCCACGAAATGATGAGTCAACTCTTAAAAGGTTATCTAGTGTTTTTTAATTAGCACATATCCGAAGGTTTACAATACTAATATGGACTCTGATGTCTCGCTCCAGCACTCATTCGCCCGCAAACTTACCCGTTCACTCTCTCGCCCACTCACCCACTCAGTAGATCACTCCCTTACTCACCCGCTACCTCACTCTCCCGCACACTGACTCGGTAACTCGTTCGTTCACTCGCTCGCTCGCTCACTTACCGGCTCACGTACTCAGTAGCTCGCTCACTTACCGGCTCACGTACTCAGTAGCTCGCTCTCCCACTCATTTGCCCACGAACTCACCCGTTCACTCGCTCATCACTTGCCCAACCACTCCCTCACTCACTCTTCTCGCTCCTTCACTCATCCACTCGCTCATGGACTCCGTAGCTCGCTCGATCACTCCCTCACTCGCTCTCACTCTTCCACTCGTTCCCTCACTCACCTGCTCAGTAACTCTCGCGGGAGAGTAACTGACTCAGTAACTCTCCCGCCCAATCGCCCAACCATTCGCTCACTCACCCACGCATGCCCTCAGTAGCTCGCTCGCCCAATCACTCACTCGCTTCCTCACTCACTCGCTCACGGATTCGGTAGCTTCATGGTGAACTGTTGTCGATGAATTGTTGGTCGGTGAATTTTTCTAGCAGTGAATTACTGGTCGGGGAACTTTCCTGCCGGTGCATGGCGGAGGATTATTGTTGGTGAATTTTCCGGCGGTGAATTCGCGGACACGCACTGAACAGGAGAACGCAAAATAGCAACGAGGTCATGTGAGCACTCCGACGAAATTCGAGTCAACCGACGGAAACCGAGACAAATGTTTTACGAAAAAAATCGAAAACCGAAATTGATATAACCGAAGTCAACGGAAACCGAGGTATTGCTGTGTGTTGTATTTAATATAATTAGTTTTTTTTTTTGTTTTTTTTTCATGAGTAAGACATAGAAGTGATAAATACAATATAAAAAGGTCACAAGTGATCATACATCAATCAAAATGAATCCAGGTCACGAAAATATATATAATACTAACTACGATTCCCGGCGCTGCCCCGGGTTTTCTTCAGTCACTGGGAGAATTGGAAAAGTGACAAAAACCATTACAAAGGAATAAACTATTATACATAGTATGGGCAACATTAAGGAAGTGACGAACCATTGTAAAGGCACATGAATGTCTGAAACGCATTGCTAAGGAACCACGGTAATCAACGTAAACATTCCGGAAGTGATTGTTGAGGCTCAGAAACCATTGTTGCTCATCAGTTTTTTTGCCCAGCTCTGACGAACTTTTAATAAAGAAGCCCTTCGTTCAAGTCGGGTCCCGTTTGGTATATGTATATGCAAAATTTGACGACGATTGATCGAAAATTGTGACTGCTCCTGACTAAACGACTGCAGCTACACGACTGTGACAACTATGCAACGTAATATTCAAATAATGATCTATAATTATCAATCGTTAACTAATGAAAAACTTACAGTAAGGCGTGAATATTGATTGGCGTTCAGAGTTGATTTCGCACTGTAAAAAGTTACAACAAAAACTATTTTTGAAAAATTAAAGTGTGAATGAAGAGAGCAAAGCAACTGCGTCACTATAAATAGTCAATTGAATGGTTCTGAAGAGTTTCCTGGCACTTTCGCAAGAAATCAGCTCTGTACATGCAAAGTGGAGAGGGCGACAAATTTATGGCAGGCGACAGAGTTCGGGCACTTCCCTCACAGCACCCGATTCACTAAACTTTCAAAATTCGTTAGAAAAGAATGAATGAACGGATGTTGAAACTTGGATCTTTGAAGACCAAACATCCCCGCTTCATATCTCAGTGAGATAGAGCGTTCCGGAGGATGGGTGTCTGGAACTTTCATTAAACATCTTCAAGATAATAAATAAAAATATTACATATAGATTCACACGTAATCAATGTTCGCTAATGGGTGGATCATAATGCAGTATGTGAAAAAAAAGCTACATCATAATCTTCCGAAAGTTCTTGATTCCATCCGAAGACGAACACTCTAGCGTCCGTGAGTTTTAAATAGCGTCCCTTGGCACTGTGGTCATAGCCTTGTCAAGGTACATTCCTGAAGAGTCCGATTTTTCTTGGAATCTCACCGAGATAGTGGATGATGGATGTTCAAACTGAAAAACACTTCGACTTGAACTTGTTGTTGTTGCAAAAAAAGTGAATGCGTTGAATAAGGGCGTTGAAATAAAGGAAATTATCCAGTGAATAAATACTATATGCAAATGATGAGAGCATGAACGATTGGATTACTTACGGCCAGGGGTTCTAGGCCTTCTTCAACCGTGATTCGACTTTAACAACAAGATCAGCTGCGCGACCCATAGAACTTTGTTTTTCGAACGCGGTGAAACCAATGACGCAATAAGTGGATTTATAACAGCAAGACTATAAGTGGATTCGACCCATCTCGAAAGCCCCTGTGAATCAAGTTTGGATCGTGACCCATAGCTCAAGATTCCCCTGGCTGTTAGTGGATTTGTATGGCCTATAGCCACCGGAAAAGCCTGGCTGGATCATCATTCGCCATTAATATGCATTGTGAAGTCGGTATTATCGCTACAGCCAATACCTATTCTCGTTTTTTTGTATGTATGTGTGTGTGTGTGTGTGTGTGTGTGTGTGTGTGTGTGTTAGGAGGAAGTTCCTGTGACAGGGCCGTCATTTCAACTTTTTCCGAGGGGGGAGGGGCAAAGCACATGTACTCAATGTATGTACATATATATTTGTATACATATATACTCGCTGATACCCGCCGACGTTGCCCGCCCTGTAAAAAGTTTATATATGTATAGCTTATTAATTATTTCTTTTAATCAAAAAATTTCTGCATCAAGTAAGAAAAAATTACTTTTATTTTTAAATATTTTAATTAAAGACTGCAAGCAATCGCTTGTGGATACACAATATTTTTTGTTTTTCCATCTGGTGTGTAGATGTAAAAATTTTTGGGATTACCAACACTCGAACAGGCGACGTAAAGCTGTCCGTGTGAAAAACAGGGCTCAAGTAGGTTGATACCTGCAACTACTAACTATTTCATGAGTTGATTGTCATGGCAAAAGCTAAACGAACCGGGAACTGTAATCGCTTGAAAGTCAATGGCATTTCTTCAGTGATAATTGGGATACGTGGAATGAAGAGGTCTTCTCCTTTGGCACATCCAGTTAAAATCGTTGCTTCGATGATGTAATTGTGCAATTTCTTCACGCAGAGTCTGGTGCCATTGCAGTCTCTCTCTCGGTGTCTCCAAATTTCTTAAAAGCATTATAGGTGGCACACCCGGAATATCCAAAGAGTTCAGAAATTGTTCAGGATAAAGAACTTGTCTGCGCTGTGTCTGTGACAGTGTCAACCGATTTGTAAGAGTTTGAGTCTGCTGGAATATAGGATTTTTTCGTTGATCTTGTTGACACTGTTATTTTTCGGTGCCAGAATCGCTCTCACAAAGCCACTCATGGTTTCGGTGATTTTGTTGAATGTTTGGGAAGACTTTGTCTGCAAGTTCTTGAACTGAATTTAACAACTGGCAAAATCCATTTAGGAACGTAATCAGTCCAGTGCTTGATCTACGGGAATTCTTCCATTGCCAAGTTTGATCAACTGATGTGAAAATGATCGCAGTGCTGAGTCATTTTGCAATTGAACTCGCCTGTTGGTGGATAATGATAATTTTTTAACTTCGTGCCAGAATGTTGATTATTTGAGACAAGCATTGAGTTAATCAGCTGGCGTCGAACGCGGAACTACAGGCAGAGTCTGGCGAAAATCTTCAGCCAACAAAACAACCACTTTTCCCATGAGCCACTGATTTCCTCGCAGATCTTTAAGTGACATGTTGACAGCTTGCAGGGCCCGTTTGTGAGACATTGTATACTCATCCCAAACTATGAGGCTTCACTCTTGCAACACTTTTGCTGGGCCTTGGAAATGTTGTAAACTGGAGATTCGTTATGGTTCAAGTTCAGTGGTAATTTGAAGGTGGTATGTGCCGTCCGACTTCCATTTGGACGGCACATACCGTCCAAAACGTGTTGCGGCT
This sequence comes from Pholcus phalangioides, assembly GCF_987345545.1. Lineage (NCBI taxonomy): Eukaryota > Metazoa > Arthropoda > Arachnida > Araneae > Pholcidae > Pholcus > Pholcus phalangioides. The sequence continues at coordinate 24,207,970 of NW_028301596.1, read as the reverse complement.
AAATGAATGAGAGCTTGATTGTACATGTCTGGTGAAAATTCAATTTCTAAATTTGGATTTTCCCGTCTGATTCTCATAAGAATGTCTTCACTGAGATCATCTTTGTATTTTTCCCACAATGGATTTGACGCAGATTGGGTGGATAAAAAAATGCCAAAAAGATGTCTTAGGCGAATAGCAGATTGAGTAATTTTAGCTTCAGTCATTGCCAAATCGCAGTGGTCATCGTTTTCCAGCAATCCTCGCTTTTGGCATGCTTCTTGAGCATGCACAAACTTGACCATTAAATGTTTTCAAATCATCGAATGATGTTGGTCCTTTGATGATGTGAAGCAACATACGCAGAAAGAAGCATTCGTCACTTGACGGATGAACAATATAAACGCGGCCAAGTGTTTCTGACGATTTAACCCCAGGATGTCCTGTAACATCAGCTCCTTGTTTGCGTCGTTGCCACTTTTTGCTTGATGCATTCCATGTGTAGAACCGCGGAAGGTCACAGTAGAAAAGTGTTCTGGCAAATACGTCGGTCTTACATAATTCAAAGAATTCGGTCAGTATTGTCCTTGGTAGCTGTTGCAAGTTGTTTGCTCGGAGGTTTTCTGGATTGTAATATACCCTCTGGCCATTTTCAAGGTGAACACTCAGATGTTGAACCGATGGGTAGCGTTCGTCAATTTGGAAGCTGAGCATTCGCCAAATTGCTTCGTTGCTGCAAATGTATCTTCCCAATTGAAATGTTGAAATTTCATCGTTCGTTTGCTGGCCCAATCCAAAAATTGCTTGGTCACTTCCTTTGTTGACATACTTGCAAATGTACTCGATAGCTTTTAAAAACTGGCAAGACTCTACATTAATGTGCGCCTGGAACATTTTTGACAATATTGGGGAACATGGAACTACCCACCTATTGTCAACGTTAACGTCTACATGGCGTATTTTCAATGTTGTGGTAAATCCTCCATCTTCGGGCTTTCGTCTCCTGTACAGAGGATAACCATCTTGGCCAGTCTGTGTTTCTTGTAGCATTGTGCGTGGATATTTTTTGGAGCATTGTGAGTGGATGTTTCTTGGAGCATTGACCATTCATCATGCAAGGAGCGTTCGTGTTTAGTACTCCACAGGGCCCGTGAATCATATTTTTGGTGATGATCTGAAACAACGATGGATCTTGATCTGTATTAGGCAATTCGGCAGAGATGACGTTGCCGATATCAGTTGGCCGGATTCTTTCTCGCAGCCAGATGAGGATGTGGGCATGTGGGAGACCTCTTTTTTGCCATTCGATTGAATACATCCAGCATCTCGTTTCTCCGAAAATATGACACTTTTTCACGACGTTCATCAGTTTGGTTAATTTTCTCTTGAACACTCTGGCAATCAGGTCATGTCGATCTGTAGCTTTCTGAGCAGGCAGAAGAGCCTCTTGTATTTCAGACCAAAGTGGATTGCATGTGAAGGTGATGAACAGGTCAGGGCGACCATAACTCCTGACATAAGTCATTGCATCCTGGGTGTACTCATGCATGTGTCTTGGACCGCCAGTAAAGGTTGCTGGTAAAATCACCATTCTCCCCAATTAATTTGGATTCGCGTCATTGGCCATAGCATCTCTAAGATGAATGTAGTCATCTATTCTCAGTTTCTCTTGGTTTGTTCGGATGTAGAGTAGCCGTTCACTTTCGATTTTGGCGTACATATCTACTACAAACTGATAGAGGAGCTGCCGGGATTTTAATAAATGATTTTCATCTCCTACCCTTCTCATCAATCTGAATGCACAAAAGTCCATGGCAGATACCTTCTTTCCCGATACCTTCTTTACGGGTCGCCTGTGGTTGGATTGATCTAAGGAATTCCAAAGTTATAACCATCATTGCCTTGGTATTGGAGACCATCGTACGATCTATTAGTCTCCGTTACTCTCTGTAGCCTGTTATTTCTTTTCTGTAGAACAATATCGCGGCTTTCAAATTCATTCCCTAAAATAACAATCGCCACCTGATCAATTGTTGGTGCATTGAATGTCCGTGGATGGGCGCCTACTGGAGTTTTATCTGCTCTGATAATTATTTGGTAATCATCTCTTGGCATACGCTCCAGAGCAGTCTTGAACAAATTCACGTAGGAATTATGTTCGTGGAGGAATTGTTGTAGCGCCAGGACGATATGCTGTTTGGTGGTTGGAATATTGGAGCATCGTTGTCGAGCTTCTGCATGTTGGTCTCCCATGAAGAAAATCTGCAAGAATTTCGGCTCTTCATTCGTTCCTGGGAGCAGTGATCCTGAAAGATGGTAGATTTGTCCCTGTACTTTGAATGTGGGCATGAATTCAGACTCCCCAATTTCTTTTGTTGCTCCGAAAGAGGTCATTTGGAAGCAAGAATTGTACTTTCTGATGTTTTGCAGAAAGTATTTGAAATCTGGTGTGGTTCCAGGCATCAAAGTGCGAAGTGGTTCAGGTGGTTGATTGATTAATGGCAGCTTGACTTTTCCATTTGAGCAGCACATCCCAGGTGCCTCACCATCCCATTTATAAGCTTGGCAATGGACACAGACCTTCTCCATTTTGCCAATCAAGACTGCTGGATGTTCGTGATAATCAAGTTCTGCATTGTATGCAAATGCAGCTTTTTCAGATCTTGAAAAGCACGCTCACTGTAAGTGAAGGCCCTAGTTCGATCAGCATCTTGTCTCTGTTTAGTCTGCTCTGAAGAACTCATTTTTCTTTGCCAATCGCGACCGTTTTGCTTCAGTCGAAATTTTTCCGATTGTTGCTCGTTTTTTAGGAGGCATCTTACATAGTGGAAGAATATTGTGGTCAGAATAAGCGAGCGTCTGTGATGTTCAGAGATGTTGTTCTTTGTTGTTAGTGACGTCATGTGTCCAGCTTGTGCAGCGAATATTATTCAAACGATTTTAAGTATTTTTAAATTCAAACTATATCTCTACGATGGGCGGTTGATGAGATAAAGGCCGCATTAGCACTTGCAGGACACCCTATATATAGGCTAGCAAAAATACCCGGCGCTTCTTCAATTAATGGGAGGATTGGAAAAGAGTGACAAATCGTTATAAAGGAATAAACTGTTATAATGGCAGAATTAAAAAGGTGTGTCAAACCATTATAAAGGCATATATAAACATCTGAAACACATTGTTAGGGAACCAAAGTAAACGTTCCGAAAGTGATTGTTTAGGCCCCAAAACCATTGTTGCCCGACAGTTTTTCGCCCATTTCGGGCGAATTTGCCCAGCTCTGATGAACTTTCAAAGTAGCCTACGGTTCATTCCCAGTCCAGTTTGGTATATATGCAAAATCTGGCGGCGATCGGCCTAAAACTGTAGATTTGTATAAAGAACAGACATACTTTCACATTTATATGTTAGATACCATTTTTAGTGTATTTTCAAAAGCCAGGCCCCTAAATGAGACTTGCCGTCTCATTTAGGGGGCCTGGCTTTTGAATCAAGTTTGGGTTCAAGTCTGGGAATCAAGTTTGGGTCCAAGTCTGGGAATCAAGTTTGGGTCCAAGTCTGGGAATCAAGTTTTTGTCCTGTGAATCAAGTTTGGGTCGTCACCAATACCTGAAGAATCTCTGGATATAAATGAATTTTTGCGACCAATTAGGTCAAGAGGTCAAGAACTCTTAAGGCAACTATTAGGTGTCACTTAGAGGGGCAAAACCAGTTTTTGTTGAAAGATGGAGGATGATAAGTCCGTTCTCGTTTGTAAGGGCCTTTGGATTATTTAGGCCCTCGTACAATTGAAGAATTAGGGGCCTTACACACGAAGCGCATGCGGGTGCGGATCCGCATCCTTTTTCACACGAGCACATAAGATGCGGGCCCTTTCCCGCGCAGCGGATGCGGACGCAGGTCCGGAAGAAGTTTTAACCATTGGTATATACGGAGCCTTTCAGACGATGTGGAATACACCAGCAAGTTCGAAGTGTTCATGCGGGTCCGGATCCATATGCCCTTTCACACGAGCACTAAAGCTGTTCGCCCGCATCTTTAGTTTGAAATTTTGTGCGTAAAAACTATTTTTTTTTTCAATGTAATTATTTTCTCCACCCCTGATTCAGTGCTCATAGGCAGCCAAGAGCCATTCTTTGGTGTTTTAATCTAGAGCCCCATAGAATATAGATATAAAGATGGCTTCACTTCGATCCTCACAAGTAGTCGATGGGAAAAAATAGCTTAAAATATTTTCAAAAGATTTTGGAAGAAAGAAATCTAAGATCTGTGTGTCTGTTTGAAAAATATAGAAGAAAAATTCCAAAAAATCCAATGATGTTCCCAAAAAAAAAAAAAAAAAAAAAAAAATCAGGAGATATCAGACTGCAAAGTAGATAAAGGGGGGAGGGATGGAGACTTTCAAAATGTCTGTGCTTAGAAATATTTACATCACAATTCTGTCTTAAGCCCTGATTACACACTATACACACACTATAAAAATTTTATAATACTTTTACAAATGCAATCAATAAGCTGATCGATTGTATTTGCTCGAATGTAACCGATAAATTCATTGGTTGGTTTTTTCAAGTTTTATAAAATAACTTTCATGAACCTTTTAGAGTGAAATCCCATCTTTAGAGTAGTCACTTCTGAAATATAAAATTTCACTTTTTTTTTTAATTTATAGATTCAATATCGTGTAAATTATTTATGGTCCCGCGTCCGCTATGTGTGAAAGGGCTCGTAATGAGAATACGGGAGAGATTTTATGAAATAGAAAAAGTAAGTCGAATCCCGTTTTAACGAAAATCGTTATAGCGAAAATTTCGTTTTAACAAAAACTTTTCCAATCCCCAGAAAAGTTTACATAAGAAGAATGCGAAAAACCTGGAATTCCTTTTTCGTTATAAGGAAGTGATTTTTCCAGTCTCTTAGAGTTCGTTACAATAGAATTCGACTGTCGTTTAATTTTTGACCACCAGGTGAAAAAGTGGCTCTTTTTTATTGAATTTTTCCTTTTTTCCAGGGACCAATAGCGTATTTACCAAGTTCCAATGGAATACGTCCTCCAGAACGGGCGCTACATAGGTCGGAGCAGTGTTACCCACCAAAATAATTTGAGGATTAATTTCACTCCTCTACAAAATTGTAGTTATCACAGTTAACTCTATGAAAAAAAAAATTACCTGAAATTTAGGAGGATTAATTGACGAGTATTTTCACTCCTCAACAAAATTTCGAGGATGCCCTTGGTTGCAGAAATTCCTGTATATAATCGTTATTATATTCTATTAACAGCCATGCGGTAAACATGTTTTTTCGTCAGCAGCTTTGTTTAAGTTGGCCCGCTTAATCACCCAAGGTCGCAACTAAGAAGGAGCAGGCGGGACTAGTGCCCCCGGGCTCCAAACCAGAGGGTCGTGCTAGTTTCACCCTTTCATCTTTCCTTCAACATTACAAGGGGGCTGACCAAGCATGTAGTTGTGGCACTGAACATCACTGTATGTGTTGTAAGGTTTAAGGTATATACAGTGCAGTAGCTAGATACTTTCTTAGCTGCAGCAAGCACGCTATTGGCGTCCCCGTGTAGGAAGTGGTTAGAAGGAGTGGTTAAACGGTGAATTCGGCGCCCTCTGTAGTTCAGCGCCCGAGACTCCCTAGTTGCTGCTCTGTGTGTATATATAAATTAAAACTGCTTAAAAGAAACGGTAGGTGTGAAAATTGTGTGAACGCACTCGTCAATATTACCCGCATACAACGTTTTGTCGTGACGGTTTTTTCTTTCATTGCAAAAAAAAAAAAGATGGATAGGCACATTCATATATACGATACAAAAATAAATACCAAAAAGACCGAATAATGAAATCAAAACACACAATGCAGCGCTTAGGGACCTACTTCCTCTCCGGTTCATACTTATGTTTTTAATGAATGTTTCAAAAATTGGATATGGAATATGCAAATATAAAAATTTCTTCCTTTATATGTCTATTCATTTTGACTTCTGATAATTTTTTATGAATTTATTACAAATGGTCGCCCCCCCCCCTTCCGGTAATTTGCACTTTTTGGATGAGGTACTTATTGGGTTTTTTTAAGCGAAATCCAATGCAATTTATTCAAGTATATATGTATACTAGGGTGGCCTGTGCCCCCCCTGCCACCTTTGGCGGCCACCCCCTCCCCCCACTTCTCTTCACAACATATCATGTTTATTTCATCCCACTTCATCAGCGTGCTATGGAAAGGGACATGTGAAAGCACCAGCTTACTGAAGAAGCGAAATTTAATAAAAATAATAAAGCAACAAAAAATAAATGCGGTTCATAAAATACCCCCAGAAAACTTCCCCATGGAGGTGCCAGATTCAATTCGCTGAATTTTAGTGGGGCCCCACACTGCATATATCTTGGGCTACCGATGTGTTGCAATCAATTTTACAATGTTAAACAACAAAAAATCAATGAGATACATCCAGGGGCACCGAATTAGAACCTGTCAACATTTCCATGGAGCCCTGACCTGGAAGCTTGTCGGACACCCCCCTGTGAGGGGCCACGAAAAATTTTCATTTTTATCAATTTTACAACGAATAAAATTCAGGGCCCCACATCCAGTAGCGGGGGCACAATACGCAGATTTTTAGTGGGGGATTTATCTCGGTCTTCCGCTGTTGCAAATTCTACAATGTTAAACAACAAAAAAAAATCAGATTCATCCAGGGCCCCAAAATGAAACCTGTAAACTTGGGGCCCCCGACTTGGAAGCTTGTCGGTCATTCCCCGCTGCGAGTGCCATGAAAAATTTTCATTTGTATTCGTTTTACCAACGAATAAAATCCAGGGCCCCCAACCAATTACCCGGGACACCAATTCGCATACTTTTAGTGGAGCCCCAGACTGGATATATCTTGATATCTTGGTCTTCTGCTATCACAAATTTTTCAACGTACGTTAAAGCAGCAAGAAAACAATGAGATCCATAAAGGACCCCTGGAAATGAAAACTTTTAACTCTTCCATGAAGGTATATGTGCAATCCCCTCGGGTACCCCAACCCTGTGCGTTGGGAGCACTGCTGTTATATGTATATTATACATATACATACCTCTCGGACCTCATGACCCCCCCCCCCCACACAAGGGCAGGGCTGACAGGGGCCACAACTATTCTTATCACTTTTTGATTTTTCACACTGTAAATAACCACAGAGGGGCCCCTGAAAAGCTCGTTTGGGGACTCGCTATCTAAATTCCAGCCTAAGGGCCCTGCTGTAGGATGTGGGAACCTCTCGGTACATGCACATAACATAGTCCCGATGGGTGAAATGGGTCCCGATATATGCTAGAATTAAATGAATACTTGACCCGAAATCGTAACCTACTTCCGTCACTCAAAAACGTAACATAAAATCGTCACTAATTTCCGTTGCTTAGAAACAGGCCCTTTTCGAGCTTGTGATTTTATATTATAGAATAGATATATCTCAGTTTTAACGGCGTAATCACGTTTTTACTGTGTGCTGATGTAGGAAAGCAGAAGTCTTTAGCATCTTTAGCTAACAAAAGTTTGTTAGAAAAATTTAATTTTTTCTTAATTGTTTTTTTTTTATTTGTTATCATTGCAAAAGCGCCAAACAAAGAATTAGCTTCTGTGGAATGGAACTTCACCAGTCAATTCCTCGAATTTGTCTGTTTCCCCTTTTTCTGGCAACCTGAGAAGAAGAGCAATACTAACGCTTAGAAATTCTAAGTTTTTATATTTTTGACATTATCAGCCAATCAGAATCAGGCTACTGTAACGTTATAGAAACATCACCGCATGTGTAAAGTGTACCTCCTGCTGTTACGTTTGGCAACTTATCGCCAAACACCAGCGTCTATTAACCATTTCGCTTTTATTTTGTCATTACGTCTCGTTTGCTCACACGATAATATTACAATGATATAATTTAACAATACTATAATGATCATAATAATAATGATATATATTATGTAATAATAATTATATTGACATGCAATAAATACAGTGGCTTGCCGAAACACAATTTCTATGTTTGGTTTTCTAATGAATCTATTAGCATTATGAATCAATAAATGATAGCAGGGCGCAGCTTCGCGAGCCGTTACTATTGTCAACTTGATGCAACTGAACCACATTTTGATTAAATCAGAAAAAAAATGAAAACATTTTTTAGTGATTCAGAAAACGATAACTTATTATACGGGGATGGCCCCCCATTCCCCTGTATCGCCAAGTTCGCTGTTTGGGAACCCCCCCCCCCCCCATTCCCGTGCATCTGACAATTTGTGGTTAATTATAATATAATAAATCATATTTATCCCGTGCAACGGTTAAAAGAAAAAAATTAAATGTAATAAGAAATTAAACTTTTCAAACGAAGATGTTAGAAAAGAAAATTGGATGGTTACGAAGGGACTCATAACCTTCGCTTTAAGCGTCCCGTGAACTTCCCACTGCATCAATCCTGGTTGCCGAACTGAAGTTAAATTTAGAATATCCATTATTAAATGTCGCTAGGAAATATGGTGGCGCCAAATGGATCAAAAGTTACGGTAGCCTCGCGGTCTTCTATGACGTCACAGTTGCTTGACTCTGATTGGCTGGTAATGTTAAGATTGTCAGAATTTCTAAGCGCTACAAAGAGCAATTCCTCTATCCAGTGCATCGGAAATCCCATCGCCCTACGGCCGGGACCTGAGTACGGCGCGGTTGCAGGCGGTTGAGGTTGGGGGGGAAGGCATCATCTATAGTTTTATTCTGTCAACGCACAGATACAACTGCAACCGCTGAGCGCGGTTTTTTCAACCGGGAAAATCCACATTTTTTTGGACGGTTGGGGTAACCGGGAAGCTGCCATCATCTATTGGAAAGGTTTGAACACCCTGATGACGGTTCGGCTGGACCTGCGGTTGCTGTCTTCCATTGTCTATCAAGTAGTTTGACAAGGAGGGTGATGGGGTTTCGGATGCAATGGACAAAGGAATTGCTGTAATTAAATTTTTCTATAACCAATGATTTTTTTTTTTTTTTTTTTTTTTTTTTTTTTTTTTTTTTTGCTTTCCTACATGAGCATACATTAAAACTCGGTTATAAGTAACGCGATTACGCCGTTAAAACCGAGATATATATTTTAAAATACTTGAATGAAATGCATTGGATCCAGATTATATGTAACGTTTTAGCAAAAAAACCAATTAGTTACCTCATCCAAAAAAGTACAAATTCCCAGGAGGCCCAACCATTTCTAATAAATTCATAAAAAATTATCATAAGTAAAAATAATTAGACATCTGAAGGAATAAATTTTTATATTTGCAAATTTATTGCACAAATATCTATTAAAAAAATGTTGGCCGCTGGAACTCCCTAGGACAGGTGTGGATTCAAAAGGAAGGGGGGGGGATCGATCCTTCGCTAACACCGAATTGTCTCGGAACAGTACGTCTGTGTATAATATATATGAGACGTTCAATCAATTATTTTCATGAGGTTTTCTTTTTCTCCCATTTTTGACTAACGTTGCGTATGTGCGATGCTTTGTTTAATATTTTTTTCAGAAATTTTTCACATAAATGTTTTCATGAAATGAACTAAAAGGTCTAATGAGTGTTTTATCAGGGTTTTTTTTTTAATTTGTTTACAATGAAATTTGATTTTTTAGAGTTTTTGAAACATGAAATTCTCAAATTTCATTCCGATTTTCTATCTGAATTTTTGCCTGATTATCAACAGAAATAATTTATTTTGTCACATGGGGTTCCCAAAATTATAATTATCGTGATTAATTTCCATTAATTAGAAATTTAGTTAATTGGAAATTTACTTTAATTACAAAGAAAAACGTGCTAAATTCATGTCCAATTTTTTGAAACTTCAAAAATATGTGAATTGAATAGCCAGTCATCATGTATAAAAAAATTGCGCGATTTGGTCACGAATTGTAAGAGTGGTCAAAAATGGGTCAACTCTCTTTTGGGTTGTTTTTTTTCAACTCCGAATTAATTTCAAACGGTAAATATTGTTACAGAAAATTAAATAATTTAATTACCTGAAAATTTTTATTGGTATATACAGTAAAACCACTCTTTTGCGGACACCTACAGGAATAAAAAATTCGTCCGTGAAAGAGGGGGTGACCGTTAATCAGGGGTTTGAAATACATACTTTTATATATTATACAACTGTAAATTATTATTTGGCCGTAAAAGAGGGGGTGACCGCATCTGAGGGGGTGTCCGTTAAGAGGGATTTTACTGCAATGCAACTTACGAGCACGAATTTGCATGATAATCGTAGCCAACTTCAGCTTGGCGAAAATAATTTAGCCGATTCCGAGATGTCACGTGACATTAAAAAATAAAAAAACCCCGGTTGTTAACAGCAGTGTGTGTTCCACGCAAAATTCCACAGTTGTTGATAAGATCAACCGCACCAGCCGAACCGTAGTGTGCCGGTAGCCTTCTTGTCAAACCACTTAATAGACAATGAAAGACAGACACCGAGAGTCCAGCCTTGCCGTGATCAGGGTACTCGAAATCTTTTCAATAGATAATGGCAGATTTGCGGTTACCCCAACCGCCAAAAAAAAAATGCGGATTTTCTCGGTTGCAAAAACCGCCACGAGCGGTTGCGGTTGCGTGCTGACAGAGTAAAACTGTAGATTGTCGATTTCCTGCAACCGCGTCATAGTCAGTTCTCGGCCTAAGGGTACGTCCATAGTGAACCGCTACTCGCTTTATCGCGGCTGAAAAAAGATCGTGAAAACTCATTGGGGCGGCCATAGTGCGCCCGCCTACCTGCTTTTACCGGCTCAAACTGCTTTTACCCGCTTTAACCAGAATGAATTATTATTTCTTTTTCTCGCTTGACCGGCTCACCGCTTGCAGTTTTAAACGGATACTTTCTTTGTAACGATCAATTATCGTTTTTACTAATCGTTGATTATTTGTGACATAATAAAAGTGATATCGTTAATCATTAGGTAATTAAAGAAAATTACCAATTATAGTGAATCCAATTGGAGTTTTTGTGACGATTAATTATTGTTAATACTAATCGTTAACTAGATGACATAATAAAAGCAATATCGTTGGTTAATCATTAATTAAGGTTAATTAACGATTATACTGAATCCAACGGAGTTTTTGTGATGGATAATTGTTGCTAATATTAATCGTTAATTAGTTATGACATAATAATAAGCAAAATCGTTAATTAATCGTTAATTAATTAAGGATCATTAATTATCCTACTAAATCCAACGGAGTTTTTATGACGCCTAATTATTGTTAATACTAATCGTTAATTAGTTGACGTAATGAAAACGATATCGTTAATTAATCAAAATACCGTTGGATTTCGTTTTATCGTTACTAATTATCGATCATGATTTAGTTTTATCGTTAATAAACTAATTAACGATAAAACTAAATCAAACGGAATTTTGTAACGATTAATTTTCGTTTTTCTAATCGAAAATTTGTTGTGGCACTAAAAGCGAAATCGCAGATTTATCATCAATTAATTAATTTACTATAATTAGCGATTACACTAAACCCATTGCAACTTCAAGGCGAGTCCTATTAATTTCATGTACATTCGTCATTCTTTCATGTTTAATTTTATAATAAATATTTTTTGTTGTCAGCAAAAACACACAATTGATCCCCACGTGATAGCTCCATGATGCCAACTGCCCATGCACGCAGACGCTCCCGCGAGTGGTGCACTATAACCACCACCGGCTAGAATCGCGAGGGATCATCTCGCCTTCTACAACTGCCGCGGTTTAAGCAATAAAGCGAGAAGCGGGAAGCGGTGCACTATGGACGTACCCTTATACTGGGTCCACGCCTTCAGCGAAGAGCCATTGTTTGAGGTGGAGTTGCGCATAGCGCGTTCGATGTTTATGGTAAACAGCTCAAAATTGCATTAAAAAAAAAGTGCTCGCGCCCGGCCACAAACCTTTTTGTTATTATTACAAAGTGTGGCCACATGAACCATTTTGGCCGTTCTAACTTTTTCTATGAAATGTCCTGTTGTTCCCCTATTTTCAACAAGGCTTAGTTGAATTTTTGACATCGGGAAATAAGATTATTTTCTTGTGACTTATAGTCATAGTAATCATAATTTATTATAATTATGTATTCATGTCTCATATTTTATCAAACATGTACTTTTTTTTAGGGAATTACATTGCTGTACCCGTCATTTTGCGCGATTGGTGATTTTTTCGGCAACTTTAGTGATATTTAGCAACTTCACCTACCTTTGGCAATTTTATGCCTGTAATTGACAACTTTACTTGCTTTTTACAATATTTTCAGCTGTAAATGTAAACTTTGCTTTCTTCGATATTTTCGGATGTAATTGGCAACTTAATTATGCTTTTCACAACAAGATCCCATATTTTTTTATGAAAGAAATATGGCATGATATATATATATATGCACAGTATTTATCTTGTTGATATACTTCACCCCAGAACAAGTTTCGCAGTCGGATGAAAAATCTTGAAGGGGCACATGTGGACTGAGGGCAATATGCACCCCTGTTTTTCTGGCTGTGTGTGGATGAATAATTTTGACTAGAGCATTCATTATATGACTCATTGGACCAGTCTGATTTACAAGTTGCTATGTGATAATGATAACAACTTTGTTTTCTAAATAAAATAGTGATTTTTGACAACGGCAAGAGCTACGTGACAAATTAACATCAGTAGCCGAAATTTCATTAATACAGTAGTATATTTCCGTATGACGTTTGCGTAATACGCACCGAGTAATTAATATGCGTAACACGTTTCAACGTCAAGGCGGAGGATGGAAGTTGAAAAGAAGATATCAGTTAATGCGGTAATATAAATGATATCATAAACGTAATGTGTTGGTGCTTTTTTTTAAATGAAAAAAAAGCCAGTAGGGAAATCACAATTGCTTTGTTTAAACCGCGGATGATGGTGCGTGGAAAGAGAAAAAGGTTTTCTCGTCCTTTCTATATATTTTAGAAACCTTGGTTTTCCCTTTTCCTCTCGAGATTTTCGTGTTTTACGGGATGTGGTTACTTTCTTTCATCTTGCTTCCCACGAAGTTGGACGGAAATTTCCACCTGTCAACGTACCCAGACGTTATTCGTTCGAAGGATGGAATCAATTATTTTCTCTTGGGTTTTTCACGACGTTTTCGGTGAAGTGTGTGCGAGTTGACGAAAGACGATTTAATTAGCATGTGGCGTGACTCATCTACCTCTACCATTTTCGAAATAAAATGAATAGACTGGAGTTTGAGCTAAGAAAAGAATATATTATTCTCCCGAGAATGAAACGGGACAGTATGAATGGGGGACAGTATTGTGCGGTTTTCTAAAGGTGGACACACACGAGCGATCCAACAGGCAGGGCCGCTTTAAGAGTATCATGGGCCCCCGGGCAAAGTGGTTTTTGGAGGCCCTACCTGGAGAAACCGCGAGACACCCTGGCTCTGTCGCAAGATGCAACGTAAGCTCTCGGGGGGAGGTTCAGGACATCTCCGGCAAAACCAATATTTATTGATACGTCAAAGATTCAGGGCCGCAACTAGGGGATGCAGGCTGGTCTGGTGTCCCGGGCGCTGTACTAGAGGGGCCGCAAATTTCACTCTTTAATCTCTCCTTCAACATTATGAGGGGGTGCCAAAATGCATGCTTGCCCCGGCTGACCAAGCATCTAGTTGTGGCTCTGATGTCTAATACTGTGAAATAAGATTTTGAATCGGGATGGCTGGCACTTTAATTCTGATAGGGTGAGTCCCTTGCACCGAGGACTCATCACAGTGGCCATGGCCAATTTATGGGAAAGGCAGACCGGGCTGTAGGAGCTTTAATTATCGGTCTTATAAATATATAAACATATAAATTTTCTTGAATTTCAACCAAAGAAGAAAGATGAAAAGCTTAGCCTCGGGGTCCTTTCAAAAATTAAGGCCCCCATCCAAGGATGTTGGGGGGGGGGGGGGGCTGTAGATTCACTACCATATGTGTGTCTCTTTTAATAAATCGACATATTTTTTATCAATGGATTCAATAGAATTTCAAGTTCTGACTTTTTAAAGTATGTAGTTAGTGTAAAATATTGTATTATACATAATCAATGCAGTAAAACCCATTTTTACGGCCCCTAATATTTTGCGGCCTGGTGCGATCACACCCATCGCAGCTGCCCTATTCCGGCCCTGGGGGCTGGAAGTTGTGCACCCTAGGTTTAACCAAACGTATTAAAGCATTAAACGTAGTAATAGCATGTAGCAACATTCGCGTGCGCAAGGGGTTGAGGTGTAATGCCCCCTGCTCCTAGAGCCGAAATTATAGTGTTATTTTTCAGGAAAAAACTAACCCCCCCCCCCGCCCCCAGGCCCGTCATTTGGGGGGTCCGGGGGAATCTTGCTCCCTTCCCCGGCTTTAAAAAATGCACTAGAAGCGATATATGTGTATACATATATTGAGTATAAGTTCTTTGTCCCCTTCCCCCCAGAAAATATTAAAATGACGGGCCTCCCACCCCCATCAGAAAAAAAATGAAACCCGACCTTCGGAAAATCCTGCGTACGCCTATCTGTAGTAATAAGACGGTTTTCAATAAAAGTATCAGCAGAATATCAGAATATTTGCGGTACAAATAGCAATGGCATCTCAATATGATGTGGCTCACCATTCGGGAATCACAGCCCCACTGTCTTCAATATAATCCCTAAACTATCTCGCGGCACTGCCGTACTCGGAGAGAAGAGCAGAATCGTCCTAAGAGCATCTTTGGGCCCCCGGGCAAATTGAGTTTTTTAAGATTTCCTTTCGTAACTAGGTGGGAGGTCATCATCCGTTCGCAACTAGATGATTGGCCAGTCGGGGCAAGCACGCATTTTAGTGCCTCCTTTTAATATTGAAGGAGAGGTTAAAGGTTGAAATTTGCACCCCTTCTGGTTCAGCCCTCAGGGCACCAGATATGACTGCTCTGCCCTAGTTGCGGCCCCGTGATTGCTTACCAATTTGCATGCTTAATCTCGAACGATATCTTTTTATCATGAGGGCCACCTCTGCTTGAGACTCCCGGCCGTGTCCGGTTGGGCCCAAGCATTAAGACTACACTATGAAAGAGCGCGATTACTTTTTTAATGCAGTTAAAAGACAAACGAAAACTCCTTCCTCTTATTACTGCCCCTTACCCACGGTTCCGTGGCATCTTGTTTGGGGGAGCAATTTCACTACATTATAACTGTTTAAACAAGTTCAGGTGTAGGCGAGTTCAAAATAATGATGATAATAATAATAACTAGTAATAAATAATAACTTATTTTACCAAGAAATATTTTTTAATTCAATCAAAATTATTAAACACTTTCAAATGTATCAAATATTTTTCTTTCCCTGTATGTTTTTTTCTCCGTAAAGACGCGTTCCTGATAATTTCCCTCATGGTTTCTAGAATTTCCCTCTCGTGGAAGAGAGAAGCTGCTTCCATTGACTTAACATTGCATATATGAGTTGAGAAAAAAATTCATTAAAAATCAAATAAATTTTTTAAAAATTCAAAAAAAAATATCTTGACATTAAGCGGTTTTTGTGGCATCCGGTCAGAAAAAATTCTGAAGTTCTGAGCGTGAAGACTATGTGAAAAAATTCGTGAAAAACCAACAATTTTTTACATTATGCTCCCTTTTAAGTGAGTCACGTGAGGAATCGGGTGACGTCAAAACCAGTTTCATTCTGTGAACCGCGCGCTTGCTCATACCTAATCTTATATATTCAAGAAACCTTGGTCTGGGGCGGTGTGTGTGTTACAAAATTTTGAGTGTTTCTCTCCCTTCTTGTGATCGCATCACTAATTATAGGTACGATCGAAACTTAGAGGAAAAGAATATTCCACAAAATTCTGATTTAGAGTTTCCAAGTTGGCGGCGCTACCGTACGGGGGGGGGGGAATCCTCTGGAATGTTCTCCGCCAAATCGCACTTCTTTGCAATAAACAGAAACCGGTATCAACTGTCGTTGCCAATAGAAGATTGCGATATAATTGAGAGGCCCTCTGAAAAATACAATCGCGCCATCTATAGGTCGTAACAATATGGCCTCTTCGAGCGGATGTGATTTTGTTCTTTATACCATTGAAAATCACAAGAGCCATGTCGGTGGCCAGTACCTGTTTCTCTAATGGGCAAACGTGGAATGTGCCCAAGCCCCACAAATTCACTGTATTTTATATTTTTGTCCCCTTCCACTTCCCCCCTCCCCTTTGTTTTGCAGAATATTATCATTTTATCATTTTGTTGATTTTTGAATTTATGAAGGTGCAAAATAAACAAAAACCCATAGCATATTTCAGAATTTATTATGGTAATAACAGATATACGTAATTGCTACGCAATAAATCAAATCAAATACTCCGTAACTTTGCTTCAAAGAATGTTATATAGAAATAAGGGGGCCACTGAATTCTTGTGTGCCCAGGGCCCGAACTTATGAGGAACAGGACCTGTCTGTGCCAAGA
Source organism: Pholcus phalangioides (assembly GCF_987345545.1). Classification (NCBI taxonomy): domain Eukaryota; kingdom Metazoa; phylum Arthropoda; class Arachnida; order Araneae; family Pholcidae; genus Pholcus; species Pholcus phalangioides. The sequence goes on along the minus strand of NW_028301596.1, from coordinate 24,191,465 downwards.
ACTGAGCCGTAACTAGAATTTTTGTGTGTGGGGGGGGGGGACATGATTTTCTGCCCATACCACTGTGAAATTCGATTATTTTATTTTATCTTTTTGTTCTGTCTAAAATATGCCGTCCTCTAGAAGTTTGCGGTCCTGGTGGCAAGTGACGAAGGCAGATTATCATGATAAAACGTGCCATCGACGGATATACTGAAATTTCGATTATAGTACCGTTCATACACCACGTACACATTCCTCTATGGGATTTCAAACGAAATGGTACACGTCGGAGTATGCGTGTACGTGTTGTGAACCCAACGTGAATTTTGTTTCCCTTTAATGGTAATGCTTGTTATGTGCTTCCATCTGCCATAAAATTTTTTTTAACTATGAGTAAAGTGTAATGGTTGATTAATTGTACGTTGTACGCCTGTTGCTCTCTGTGACTAGACTTTTTAACGGGGCGATCGGCTTACAATGTAGAATTATCAGCTTGTTGGTCAGCATAGTTTTGTTGAGCATGAGTGTATGTAACGCCTGTTGTGGTGGGCGTATTTCGTTGAAACTTGGTATATATAGGTTATACAGACCATACGGGAAAAGAGAAAACCACAATATATAAGAATAGTTCAATTTCCGATTTTGTGCAGCTGATGAGTGCTTCCCCTCCCCCCCCCCCCCTCCCAAACTCCGAGAACAAAAACAAAAAAAGAACGCCCTAGCAGGAGAAATACTCATGTTTCTTTTTTCTATTATTTTTACTGTACGCATATTCCTATACCATCCCGAAGGGAAAGGGGGGCGTCTCCTTCTGTTATCAAAGTTTAATAAATAAAAACTGACTCCGGCCAATGGCAAATGATCTGCCAGTGTCGGGAAGGGGCGGGGGTGAAAATGGGAAAAAAAATTCGCGGAAAAAAAAGCTGGCTTCACAGAAACCTCAAGGCTCGGTATTGCCGAAATAAGACCGATGCCAGACGAGCGTAATTATCGCCGTTCGCCGAAGTTCACGGAACGTAAAACATATTGTCAGGCGGTCACTTTTTCTTAAATAAGAACCGTTTTCATTCTCAAAAAAAAACCGCGCTTCCGTGAACTGCTGAGTGATTTTTGCCGTCGGCGATCGTCTGTCAACTCTATTTTATTCTTCATACTCAAATATGGCTGATAAGTCAGCCTGGGGTGTCAAGGAGCTCTAGCTACAGTAAATTGCTGTTTCTTGTCCCTGCTTTTTTTAACGATTAGACGTCGTTTGGAGCGGCAAAGCCAGTTTTTAATTGATCAATGATAGAGGTTGATGAGTCAGCCCTTCTGCGAAGGTGCCATAAATGACAAATACCATTAGTCCGGGACCTGACTACGGCGCAGTTGCAGTCGGTTGACGTTGGGGGAAGGCATCATCTATAGTTTTATTCTGTCAACGCACAGATACAACTGCAACCGCTGAGGGCGGTTTTTTCAACCGAGAAAATCCACATTTTTTTTGGACGGTTGGGGTAACCGGAAAGCTGCCATAATGTATTGAAAAGGCTTGAACACCCTGATGACGGTTCGGCTGGACTCGCGGTTGCTTTTTTCCATTGTCTATTAAGTGGTTTGACAAGGAGGGTGATGGGATTTCGTATGCACTAGACAAAGGAATTGCTCTTCTCAGGCTGCCATAAAACATGAGGGGAAAAGGCAAATTCGAGGAACTGTATGAAGTTCTATTCGACAGAAGCTAATTCTTTGTTTGGCGCTTTTGCACTGATAACAATAAAAAAAAAACCAATGAGGAAAAAATTAAATTTTTCTAGTTAATAAATTTTTTTGCTTTCCTACATGAGCATACATTAAAACTCGATTATAATGACATTCATAAAGTAACGTGATTACGCCGTTAAAACTGAGATATATATTTTAAAATACTTGAATGAAATGCATTGGATCCCGATTATAACGTTTTAGCAAAAAAACCAATTAGTATCTCATCCAAAAAGTGCAAATTACCGGGGGCCCAAACATTTCTAATAAATTCATAAAAAATTATCAGAAGTATGAATCAGGAAGGAAATATGTCCCTAAGAGCTGCATTGTGATTGTTTTGCTTTCATTATTCTGTCTTTTTGGTATTTATTTTTGTATTGTATATGAATGTGGCTGTCTATCTGTTGTTTTTGCAATGAAAAAACATCAAGATAAAACGTTGCATGCTGGTAATATCGAAGAGTTGCACTAAGACAATTTCCAAGCAGTTTTTGATTTACATACACAAAGCCGCAACTAGGGAGAGCGGGTCCATTGTATAGGGTGCTGAACTAGAGGGGCGCTGAATTACCCCTTTAACCACTCCTTCTAACCTTTCCTTACCCGGCGACGCCAAAAGCTTGCTAGCTCCAGTTAAAAAAGCATCCAGCTTTATCCAGTAACTTAAATCTTGCAACATAGATATTGATGTACAGGGCCACAACGACATGCGTGGTCAGCCGGGGCAAGCACGCATTTTGGCGCCCCCTTTTAATATTGAAGGAGAGATAAAAGGATAACATTTGCTCACCCCTCTGGCTCGGAGTTTGGGGCATCAGTCAGTGTCGTCTTAACGCCCGGACCCACCCGGACACGGCCCGGGGGCCTCAAGAGAAGTGAGGTCTCACAAAAATGAGATCCGGTTGAAATTTTCTAGGATTTACCAGTTTGGGACTCCGGAAAACCACTTGCCCCGGGGGCCCATGATACTCTTAAGACGGCCTGGCATCAGTCCCACCTGCTTCTCCCTAGTTGCGGCCCTGGTGCCGTGTGTACATAGTGTTAAGCGGGCCGGGATAGCAAGTTCGGAGGGGCGGCAAAATTTTTTTCCTGACCATCAAAAGAAATAATTTTTTCCTTAATTTTTTTTGGCACATGGGGTTTCCCGAAATTATAATTATGATTAATTTCCATAAATTAGAAACTTAGTTAGTTGGAAATTTACTTTAATTACAAAGAAAAACGTGCTAAATTCATGTCCAATTTTTTGAAACTCCAAAAATATGTTATTTGAATAGCCAGTCATCATATACAAAAAAAATTGTGGGATTTGGTCTCGAATTGTAAGAGTGGTCAAAAATGGACAACTTTTGGGTTGTCTTTCTTCAACTCCGAATTAATTTCAAATAGCAAATATTGTTACAGAAAATTAAATATAATTTAATTACCTGAAAATTTTTATTAGTATATACAGTAAAACCCCTCTTTTGCGGACACTGACAGGACTAAAAAATTCGTCCGTGAAAGAGGGGTGATCGTTAATCAGGGGTTTGAAATACATACTTTTATATATTATACAACTGTAAATTATTATTTGGCCGTAAAAGAGGGGGTGACCGCATCTGAGGAGTGTCCGTTAAGAGGGGTTTTACTGCAATGCAACTTATGAGCACGAATTTGCATGATAATCTAGCCAACTTCAGCTTGGCGAAAATAATTTAGCCAATCCCGAGATGTCACGTGACATTAAAAAAATAAAAATCCCCGGTTGCTAACAGCAGTGTGTGTTTCACGTGAAATTCCACGGTTGCTGATAAGATCAACCGCGCCAGCCGAACCGTAGTGTGCCGTTAGCCTTACCCTCTTTTTTTTTATTTCCATTTGCCCTCTGGATCTAAATTATAAGGGGCTGTACTCAAATATAATTGTTAAGCTTTAATTGACTAATTCATCACTGAAATTTCAATTTTTTAGGGTGCATCAGCCACACAAAAATGTATTATTATTATTTTGAAAGACCTGTGGCAACTTCATTTGTGGAGTTTTGTGAAAATTTTTGAGTTGTTTACGGTGATCATGATGTAGGTCTATAGCTATGTTTTTGCAATAGACCCCACAAGGCCAGAAATTTCTTATGGGGAGACCGAGATTATTATGACCGAGCTGATATTACGATAAACTTAATCACGGGATTTCCAGATTTTCATAAGATTGGAACAGATCCCCAGATAGGGTGTTGACACACCCTATAGATAGGCAGCCAACTATTTGAAGTTGTAGATAATGTCAAAAATTGGATATAAAACAGAATTTACAATTCTTTTCTATCATACTTCAAAGTGTTTGGATGTCATCCGCATCAGCTGTCGACCAGATAAAGCCGTCTTTGTGTCAGCCTTGCAAACGGTACACGTTTCGGTATTGGTGCATGGTAATTTCATGAGTCCGTTCAGATGCAATCAGTAATCGGAATCTCGGGATATCGGGCGGTCGTAGAGAACTATCGTGTTTCAACGGATGCGCTCCTTCAATGAGCAACGCATCGTTTTTAATTGGGCCATGCTCGCCAAACCTATCGAAATACTTACCAGATTGCCTGTGGGTGCCGCCTTGCGTCATTTGAATAAGAAGTCACGAAATTAAAAGCTACTCGCTAAGGTTACCAATTACTCGAAACAAGTAACATCGGGGAAGCGGTTGTCCAAAGAACAGATCAGTTTGGCCACGAGTGTGCATATTCGTCTCGCACGAATAGAAAGACGCTCCACGTAGATCTATATCCTTCATCACTATCATCCAAAATGTTCGAATTCAGGGTGAGTGCTCTAACTATTCATTTATGTTTGCGTGAAAGCCAATTGTTTGATAATGTTTTCTTCAAAAACAAAGATGTAATAGCAATCGAAAGAACGAAACCAATTCTACTTACGGCTTGAGTAGCATCCATTCTCCCTCTGGCTTCGCTAACTGTCCCTATCACCGAGCATCGACAAAGTAAAAGCCTTATGACTTACTGTTTGCAATAGAATTAGGCCTAGAAACTAATTCTTTCACTGATAACAATAAAAGAAACAATTAAGAAAAAATTAAATTTTTCTAACTAAAAATGTTTTTTTTTTCCTTTCCTACATGAGCACACAGTAAAACTCGGTTATAATTACATTCGTAAAATAACGTGATTACTCCCCTGGCCCCCACATCCTAGAGCAGGGCCCCAGGGATCTTTAGCGGGTCCCATACCAGCCTTTTCACGGGCCCCTCTATTTAATTTATAGCGTGAAAAAACAAAAAAGTTATGGCAATCAACTCGGGCACCAGTACTGGAGCCCTGTCAGCCCCACCCTTGTGGGGGCCATGATTACGCCGTAGAAACTAACATATATATACAGTCGAATCCCGTTATAACAAACTGCAACATACCGGGTAAATCACTTCGTTATAAGGAAATTTCAGGTTTTTGCATTGTTCCTATGTAAACTTATTTGGGGGATTAGAAAAGTATTCCTGAAAACGAGATTTTCGCTATAACAGTATTCGTTAAAACGAGATTCGATTGTATTTGAAAATACTTGAATGAAGTGCATTGGATCTCACTTATAACGTTTTAGCCAAAAACCAATAAGTACCTACTCCAAAAAAAATTCAAATTACCTTGGGGGTGGGGGGTGGCCAACCATTTACAATAACTTCATAAAAATTATCAGAAGTAAGAATAAATAGACATATGAAGGAAGAAGTTTATATATTTGCAAATTCCATATCAAATTTTTGAAACGTTCATTAAAAACATAAGTATGAACCGGGGAGGGAATATGTCCCTAAGCGCTGCATTGTGTGTGTGTTTTGCTTTCATTACACTTTTTTTTTTTTTTTTGGTATTTATTTTCGTATCGTATGTGAATGTGCCTTTGTATGTGTTGTTTTTGCAATGAAAAAAACAACCGTCTCGACAAAACGTTGTATGCGGGTAATCTTGAAGTGTGCACTCAGACAATTTTCATACCTACCGTCCCCAAAGTAGAATGTGTCAAAATCTGCGACGTTCGTCGCAGAACAATTTAGAAGCATTTTAAGAAAAAGTGCAAAAAAAAACCACTATTACATATATGGGGGATTTTTACCTCAGAATATCTCCAGTCAGCTGAGGGCTCGTCGCAGAACAGTGCTAAACATTCTGCTTTGGGACCTACCGTTGTTTTTTTTAAGCAGTTTTTTATTTATTTACACCCACAGGGCTACAACCAGGGAGAACGGGTCCATTGAATTCCCGTATTTTCCCGTATTTGGGAACCAAATTCTTCGTATTTTTCTCGAAGAAATATGGTCACTCCAACAATAATCAATACATAGGTCCCGCCATGCCAGAATCACTAATGTGCAATGTCCTTGCAAAAAAATAACGTTGGAAATGACGTTTGTTTACTCTCTACCCATGTTACTCTATGGAAGTTATTTTCCTGATATGTTTTGTAACGTGGGGGTTTCAATATATACATATAGGGGTACAGATTCGCGTGTCAGGCACAACTTAGATAACAAAACAAGGTATTCAAACAGCTGATAAAAAGAAAAATTTGTACATTCATGCTTCTCGCATGCTGCGGAGGATATCAAGTTAGATATATATTAGATTATATAAAATTTGACAGAGTGACTTAGAGAGAGTCACCCTTATTTCAAAATTGTATGTTTCTTAAAAATTAAAAACGCAGAATAGAATGATAAGTAATATATGAATACACGGGGGGGGGGGGAAATGTGTCTACGTTTTATGAACAATTTTTTTGATGGCCGATTTCAAGTGTAAAATCATTTTGAAATCGGATGATTCTTTCTCTTTCTTAATCGCCATGTATACGAAAATCAAGACCATACAGCTCGCTACACTTCCATCTTTCATAAAGGACACACACTAAGTACATCAAAAAACAAAGTAAGTATTTGATATGATGTTGAAAAAATTTGAATATCTTTGGAAGTCAATATCCCGTAATTAAAATCGTGTTCCGAAAATTAAAAACAAGTGTTCCGAAAAGTGCTTTCGGGACTACATTCACTGGCAAAAAATATTGTCATGAGCATCCCATGTTGGTGTCGCCGATAAATGTTTTGGTCAAAAGAGAGGGTCGCACTCAAAATGTTTGCGCACCACTTCAATATATCACCAAAAATCGTGACATTTGTGCAATTTTTCGCGAGAGCAACCCAGTAAAAAAGCGGCGGTTTTCGTCATACACGATCATTAACCCGTCCAGTGTTTTTGACGTAATATTACGTCGTGAGTTGAATGGAAGAAATAGAAACACCATTACTTTGTTGCTATTGTTATGCCACGTGTGCGCCTAACAAAGCAACCCTAAAACCTTTCATGTGAGACATTAAAAACACGTTCTTTTCACTCAAAATCAGCCCTTTTCCCAGCTCGTCTTTACCTGAGGGGGCGTATTTTAAAATAAATTTGTAGATAAAGAAGACACGAACACATATCATGCCAATGCATTTTGCTATGTATGATTTTTTTTTAATTTCAAAAATCATATAAAGTCTTATATAAAATCAAATATAACTCTGTATATATCCGCGATTACAATAGCTGTTCATTTTTGATGTGATGTTATGACTTATTAACTCTCTTCACTTACCTACTCCCATTCAGTTCAACCCCCACGTCCTGGAACAGGTCCCCTAGGCTGAGATCCTTTGCGGGCTCCTATAGTTAATTTATAGCTTGAAAAAGCAAAAAATTATTAGAATTGCCCCGAGGTACAGCCCTGTCAGTCCCACCTTTGTGGGGGAACCATGCAACTAACACCAGCTATAGCAGATTCTATCTACTATAGCCGGTGTTGGTTCAACTCGGTTGATTCGAAGTTCAGGAAGACGGCAAAAAAAAAAAAAAAAAAAAATCACGTAAATGTTTGAATTCACCGTCTTATTTAATATTTCATCCGGTGTTCAGAGCCTTTCCCATCGAGAGAGATGGGCGAAAGCTGCATGGTTTCTTAATTGTTTTTTCTAACAGCAAAACGATATGGCGCTTCTCTTCTTCTAAGCTAAGACATAGTTTCCCAAACTTTTCGTTCCATCGGCCCCTTTTTTCAAATGTTTTTTCTCATCGCCCTCCAACTCAAGTTAACCCATAGAATCCTATACTAAACCCTGAGCTTCTACCGCCCCCTGACCTTTCCATCGCCCCCCAGCGGGCGATATTGGTCATTTTGGGAAACTCAATTTCTGACTTTTGATGACGGGAGAGTGGGGGGGGGGGGGGTTTGTATGATGCTTACCACCCTTTATGAAAATATGCAATATTCTTAATGGCATCTTACTCGGTGCGCCAAAAACGAGAAAAATCTTTCGCTTGTTTGTGGGCAGCTGAACAAACATTCTCCCTATGTTTGTTTCAGGTTAACTTTGCAGCGGAGAGAAAGGTAGAGAGTGTATTCCTTCGCCGCAAAATATAGTTCCCATACATCGGAGGTTTCTGATGATCATTTATATAGAATATTTCAAATTTTTTTATGATTTTGAAAAAGATACTAAAAAAATACCGTTTTGAACCAATGCATATTCGTTTAAAATTTTTAAATTAGAAAAATATTGGTTACCATTATCAAAAATCCATGGCGAGCTCAAGAACACTATGGCGTGATTTCCAAGAAATTTTCCCCGCCAATATTACTATCGTGCTTTTTTTTTGATTGCACAGTTATATATATATATTATATCGTCATTATGTTGAATTTTTTCCGATACAATTTTTCATTCAGTTTTTCATGTAGTTATAGGCCTACACACCCAGACGAATATTCAATCAGGTTTTTTTTTCTCGCGAAAATAACCTCCAACGAATTCAGATATTCACTCATAGATTACAGGAAGTGTCCCTCTTTCACGACAGCGCCGATACCGTTGTGAGAGGCTCTCTTTATGGGGGTAGGTTACGGTTCCAGGCGCCCCCCCCTTTTTTTTTATATCTATCTCTTGCCGTGTTCGTAGGATAGGGGTGGTTTCTGAATTCCAATAGCCGATAGCGGAGGGTGTTGATATAAGTAATGTCTCTTTTTTTCACCCACACCAACTTCCTCCCCCACAGCTGAGGCTGTTCCTCCAGATGCCCTTTCAGTGTCTCTCCAGATAAATATAAATAAGCAAGAGAGAGAGACCCACAATGGTTTAGGCTTGCAGTGTATTTTTTTCTTCTGTGACAGTTGTATCTTTCTTTTCACCAGAGATAGACACGCTAAAACGTACTCGTTCTTTTTGGCAATAATGCATAAAGCACGTTATTGAAAAAGAAGAGGAATTTTGGATTGCAGGTGGCTTGATGGAGAAACAACAATTAATAAGTAATAGAGAATCAGATAGTTCTACAACGTCAAGTGAGGATTCCATAGAATGGGAATCCATGAAAAATGACTAAAACTGTAGTGATAATAAGTGGCATCGACGTATACCGTGCGTTCGGGTGGGTGAGCGACGGAAATTTCGGCAAGAAAAGTGAGTAAAAGAATTCTAAATTTTTCCGTATCATTTTTATTATTATTTGGGGCTATTGCCAAATTCAAACGTGAAAATCGGGTTAATAGGAGTTACTAAGATGCTTTTCAATAAAAAAAAAATGATTTCAAAAACCACACTTTAATTTCTGAAAGTATCGACGATGGTTTTTTTTTCCATTAACTAATTTTTTGTTACTAACTGACTGCAATTTTTTCTACAAGCATTACGTTACACGTAAAAAATATTTTTTTCTGCGCGATTGGCGAGAATCAGCCATACCCTACCGAGGCCGCGCATCGATACATAGGTTAAGAGGCTTTCGTTGTCATAGCAACGAGTGATGCGGTTCCCTCGTAGCTTCCTCTTCACTGCAAAGTTAACCTGAAACGGACTATAATGATAAATCCCTCACTTCAGCGATCTCTAAATGTTTCACGAATCCCTCAAGTGCTCTGAAAATGTGTCTGGGCCGTTTAAGTGCTGTGGAACTAACTGTACAACGCATCATTCAAGTAATCCGTAATTATGCCACGGATCACTCTAGTAATCTGGGAATGTTCCGCAGTTAACTTGAGTGATATAGAACCGCACTAGAGGGGGAGGGGGCTCTTAAATGCTCTGAAATTCTGCCACATGTCACTCAAGGGATATCTAAATGTGCCACGGATCATTTAAGTGTTCTGGAAATGTCGCGGATTACTTAAGTGATCTTTGAATGAGCCACGGGCCTACTTTAGTGATTTGAAAATGTGCCACGGGTCATTTAAGCGATCTGTAAATGTGCCTCTTATTTCATTTTCAACACATTGGGTGTGAGGGGTCAAGCCACATCAGATAACCTTTAGGGCCACATTTGGTCAGCGGGTCAAGGGTTTACCGTGGCTTAAAGAGTGGATCGCAAGGAATTTCTTGAAGAAAAATTTTGAGTTGGTACCCTTCAAATAGCATTGAAATGAACAGAAATCGATTATAATAACATATAAAGGTATTTATTTTCTTTCGAAATTATAATTTTTTTTAAATATTTTTTACATTAAAAAATAAATTTTTTTTCGGTCTGGGGGGGGGTGAGGCGCACGAGCCCCCTATGCACCCCTTCCGCGTACGTTTCTGGTCCCACCAGTATTCGTTAGGAGGTAGGGGACAGTGTTGACGAAATTTTGCTGACAGGGTCAAAAATGGTTAAAAATTTGCTGACGTAATACTTGAACGGCCCTTAACGCAAAACTCAACGACCATCGTTAAAAACTCCCTGGGCCGAGGGTAGCATTAGGTCCGAAAGGGATGGACCAGATACTTTCCTCCGCTGCTGATCATCATCCCTATCAACGAGTGCGTGCGTTATTATTATTATTGTATTTTTATTTATTTCGTGTGTGTTTGTGTGTGTGTGTTGATTGTCCCTAATTTTTGTAAACTACATATATGTGTGTGTGTGTGTGTATGTGTGTGTACACTGAAGATCCAAAAAAACTGGTTCACCTGCCTAATATCGTGTAGGGAGCCCGCGGAAGTGCCGCAACACGACGTGGCATGGACTCGACTAATGTCTGAAGTAGTGCTGGAGGTAATTGACACCATGAATCCTACAAGGCTGTCCATAAATCCGTAGGAGTAAGAGGGGGTGGAGATCTCTTCTGAACAGCACGTTGCAAGGCATCCCAGATATGTTCAATAATGTTCATGTCTGGGAATTTTGGTGGCCAGCGGAAGTGTCTAAAGTCAGAAGAGTGTTCCTGGAGCCACTTTGTATCAATTCTGGACGTGTGGGGTGTCGCATTGTCCTGCTGAAATTGTCCAAGTCCGTCGGAATGCACAATGGACATGAATGGGTGCAGGTGATCAGACAGGATGCTTACGTACCTGTCACCTGTCAGAGTCGTATCTAGACGTATCAGGGGTCCCATATCACGACAACTGCACACGCCCCATACCATCACAGAGCCTCCACCAGCTTGAACAGTCCCCTGTTGACATGTAGGGTCCATGGATTCACGAGGTTGTCTCCATACCCGTACACGTCCATCAGCTCGAAGCAATTGGAACCGAGACTCGTCAGACCAGGCAACGTGTTTCCAGTCCTCAACAGTCCAATGTCGGTGTTGTCGGGCCCAGGCGAGGCGTAAAGCTTTGTGTCATGCAGTCCTCAAGGGTACACGAGTGGGCCTTCGAAAGCCCATATCGTTGAATGGTTCGCACGCTGACACTTGTTGATGGCCCAGCATTGAAATCTGCAGCAATTTGCTGAAGGGTTGCACGTCTGTCACGTTTAATGATTCTCGTCAGTCGTCGTTGGTCCCGTTCTTGCATGATCTTTTTCCGGCCGCAGCGATGTCGTAGAATTAATTTTTTTCCGGATTCCCGATATTCACGGGACACTCGTGAAATGGTCGTACGTGAAAATCCAAATTTCATCGCTACCTCGGAGATGCTATGTCCCATCTCTCGTGCGCCGACTATAACACCACGTTCAAACTCACTTAAATCTCGATAACCTGCCATTGTAGCAGCAGTAACCGTACTCTGATTGGTTCCATATCTCTTCATTCGCATACGCATGCCTGTACCAGTTTTTTTGGCTCTTCAGTTTATATTTTGTACAGTTATTTTTATAAAATACGTACCTTAAAGATATTTTTATAGCAATGTATATCTATCGTGTTTCGGCGACCTTATCATTTGGCGCCCTGTGCGAGGCTCCGTCATAGAAAAGGGCTTACAAAAATTATATACAAAAAAGTTGAGAACCGCTGTTGTAATGGGTCGCAAGTCTGTGACAGACCCCTACCTGCACCACATTGTTTTGTTTCTCCGATTATTTTCGGTGTCACGGAATAGATTTAGCTGTGACGTATGCTATCAAGAAAAATTTAGAGTGATGATAATCTGTTGCTTTTTTTCGTTCGTTTTCTTCGTTATATTTTTGGCTGATACGGTGGATCCCGCTTATAACGTTTTTCAAAAACCGTCATGCAGAAACGTGCTAAGCGGGAAAACGTTTAAACAAGAAATATTAATGAGAACAAGTTAGAGTTGGTACCACGAAAATTAGTCGCACTAAGCGGGGAAACGTTTCAAGTTGGAATGTCATAAGCGGGATTGTCTGCAATCTCTGCCATTCATAAATATGACGTGATTTAAATGTATAGCGGGTGCTACGTATGATTCGACTGTGATGTGTTATTGTGAGTCGAATGTAAGCTTACTTTAAGGCCTTTGTCACGGTTATAAGATTTCGAACTAAAGCGCTGTGCTCAAAAGAAATTATTATTTCCAAACGTTTCATCAACATCTGTAGCGAATATCCTAACGGTTAGAATCTAACCGAATTATTGCGACTTTTATTATTAAAAATGGATTTCATAATGAGAAACGCTATTTTTTTTTCTCTCCTCTCATTCGTTTAGACAAGTCAATTATGGACGAGGACGTCACGACTAACGCAAATTCTAGTCATCCCAGCTACAGAACTTTGCCAGATGACATAATCTCGCCGAACGAGAGCCACGTCAACGAAGCTTTCGAAGACAGCGAAATTAACAATGGTTCGCTAAGAGAAGCGAATATTTTGAAATCCGATCTGCGAAGAAGCGAGTAAGTACATTCATTTCTATATATGGTCGACGATCGAATTTACGAACTGCACGTTTTTACAAACTAATCTTCTGGTCACAAACAATATACTATTCCTTTGTACAGGACTGTACAAATCCTAGAAGCCAGGTCGCCTTGGCGACTAAAATATTGGTATAGCTGCCTATGGTTTGGAATTTACAGCTGCATATCTGCCAACATGAAAGATGGTCACTATGTCCTGAAATCAAAAGAAGCATTATTTTAGACCTTTTCCTTCGAGTAAAAATTTTTTTGTCGCCTAAAAAATTGTTCTGATGCCTAGATTTTTTTGCGATTTGTCTAGCCCTGCCTTTAAACGTTTTTCCCATTTATGAACAAAAAGTAGTGTTCGTAAAAAGTAGCGTCGACTCTATTTACATTTTAACCTTTAACAGTCCAGAGCTGTTTTTCGTTACTTCGTTTGTACAGTTCGTACTTGAGGAAGTACCCCGCAATGATGAGAGCCAGTCTGAATGTTTGTCACTGCCGTTTTTGTATAGCTTATAAGTTCTGCTGAGAAGCGATATTGACGGGGGCCTCTCTATTATCCTAAAAGGTCTTTGTAACAATGAAGTGTCATTGTTTTCTGATGCTGTGCTATGGTGAATCCACCTCGACATAGGACCGCAAAAGGTTAACTTGTCACCCCGCTACGTTACTTGACCCCTTCGCTTACAAGGTATTAGCAAGAAATTAGGATGATCTCTATCTGACGAATAGGAGATAAATATGGTAGCTTTTATTATTATACAGCTTTTCGTCGCCTGTTCGCGTGTTGATAATCCCAAAAATTTTACAAATCGGTTGACGCTGTCACAGACACAGCGCAGACAGTTCTGTATCCTGCAGAATTTCTGAACTCTTTGGATATTCCAGTTGTGCCACCACACAACTGGACCCTCAAAGTCGGAGCACCTATAATGCTTTTAAGAAATTTGGAGACACCGAGACTGTGCAATGGCATCAGACTCTGCGTGAAGAAATTGCGCAATTACATCATTGAAGCAACGATTCTATATTGTGTCCTCTCTTGTTTATTGAATAGTCTTCTTCCTGACATCGACTCGTTCGCACCTCTCTCTTTAACAATTAGGCGGGGACCTGACTACGGCGCGGTTGAGGTTGGGGGGAAGGCATCATCTATAGTTTTATTCTGTCAACGCACAGATACAACTGCAATCGCTGAGCGCGGTTTTTTCAACCCAGAAAATCCACATTTTTTTGGACGGTTGGGGTAACCGGAAAGCTGCCATCATGTATTGCAAAGGTTTGAACACCCTGATGACGGTTCGGCTGGAGCTGCGGTTGCTCTCTTCCATTTTTTATTAAGTGGTTTGACAAGGAGGGTGATGGGATTTCGGATGCACTGGACAAAGGAATTGCTCTCCTTCTCAGGTTGCCATAAAAATGAGGGGAAAAGACAAATTCGAAGAACTGTATGGTGAAGTTCTATTCGACAGAAGCTAATTCTTTGTTTGGCGCTTTTGCACTGATAACAATAAAAGAAAGAAACCAATGAAGAAAAAATTAAATTTTTCTAACTAATGAAATGTTTTTGCTTTCCTACGTGAGCATACATTAAAACTCGGTTATAATGACATTCATAAACTAACGTGATTACGCTAAAACCGAGATGTATATTTTAGAACACTTGAATGAAATGCATTGGATCCCGATTATAACGTTTTACAAGGATGACGTCACTCTCCGCTACCATACGAAGGTTTTAGCAACTGGCTGTTGCGAAGAAATGTTTCGGAAAGAGAGAAAATTGAACTGCCCCTGCGGGGAATCGAACCCACGTCCTTTCACTTTCCGGCTGAACGCCCTAGACCACTAGACTACAGAGGCACCGAATCTCTCAATCTTTCCTTGGAGCTCGTGTACACTGTATAAGTCGCCATTTGGTGGCAGCGTCAGCAGTTGTGAGCTTGGCCTGTCTGGTCCGGCCGTCCATGTACGGTCCCTTTCAGTGTACACGAGCTCCAAGGAAAGATTGAGAGATTCGGTGCCTCTGTAGTCTAGTGGTCTAGGGCGTTCACCCGGAAAGTGAAAGGACGTGGGTTCGATTCCCCGCAGGGGCAGTTCAATTTTCTCTCTTTCCGAAACATTTCTTCGTAACAGCCAGTTGTTAAAACCTTCGTATAACGTTTTAGCAAAAAACCAATCAGTTACCTCATCCAAAAAAGTACAAATTGCCAGGAGGCCCAACCATTTCTAATAAATTCATAAAAAGTTATCAGAAATAAAAATAATTAGACATCTGAATGAATAAATTTTCCGTATCAAACTTTTAAAACATTTATTAAAAGCCCAAGTATGAACCGGAGAGGAAATATGTCCCTAAGAGCTGCATTGTGTGTGTTTTGCTTTCATTATTCTGTCTTTTTGGTATTTATTTTTGTATCGTATATGAATGTGGCTGTCTATCTGTTGTTTTTGCAATGAAAAAAAAACCATCTGGGCCAGCGATTCTCAACCGGTGCTCCGTGTGAACTCCCAAGGGCTCCGCTGCGCTCGAGGAAAATAGAAAAAAAACCAATAAATTTGAAAAAAAATAATTAATATTTTTGAATAAAAATAAATCAGTAACTTTGATGAATAAATAAAAAATAGGCCTACGGGGCTTCGCCATAGAAATTATATACTGGAAAGGGCTCCGTGGGTCAAAAAAGAACCGCTGATCTAGGCAAAACGGTGTATGCGGGTAATATCGAAGAGTGCACTAAGACAATTTTCACACCTACCGTTCTTTTCAAACAGTTTTTGATTTACAAAGCCACAACTAGGGAGAGCGGGTACTCTGTATCGAGTGCTGAACTAGGGGGGCGCCGAATTGCCCCTTTGACATCACTCCTAACCTTTCCTTACACGGGGACGCCAAAAGCTTGCTAGCTCCAGTTAAAAAAGTATCCAGCTGCGGCCCTGTATGTACCTTAAACCCTGCAACATACATACTGATGTACACGGCCACAACTACATGCGTGGTCAGCCGGGGCAAGCACGCATTTTGGCGCCCCCTTTTAATATTGAAGGAGAGATAAAAGGATAACATTTGCTCACCCCTCTGGCTCGGAGTTTGGGGCATCAGTCAGTGTCGTCTTAACGCCCGGACCCACCCGGACACGGCCCGGGTGCCTCAAGAGAAGAGGGGCCTCCCAAAAATGAGATCCGATTGAAATTTTCAAGGATTTACCATGTAGGGCCTCCTAAAAACCACTTGGCCCGGGGGCCCATAATACTCTTAAGACGACCCTAACACCAGTCCCACCTGCTCCTCTCTAGTTGCAGCCCTGATGCCGTATGTACAGGGTGTTAAGCGGGCCGCAGTAGCAAGTTCAGAGGGGCGGCAAATTTGAATAATTCTTTACAATAGAGATTTTTCTTCGATTTCTTCAATAAATTTGAGTAACGCACATCGGAATAAAGTTTATAGAAATAACTTTTCGTGAAACGTTGGCTGGTTAAAGGATGAACCCAGTATCTATGAAACCGTCGGCGTCGCTCATTTCTCCGATTTCTCACGGTTAGGCTGTCGTCTCGAAGTCCATACTTGAAATAAATTAATCATATGATACACACATAACAGGTGTAGAGGAAGTTGGGATCACGACAAAGATCTCAGGATTCAGGTTACTTCTTAATGTCATGCATCGCTTTTTGCCAAAAACCGTCTTGGCGCAAACATTTAGAGTGCACAATGTTTTTTTATGAGGTTTTCTTTTAATCCCATTTTTAACTAACGTTGCGTTTGTGCAATGCTTTGTTTAATATTTTTTTAAAATATTTTTCACTTAAATGTTTTTATGAAAGGGGCCATTCAAGTATTACGTAAGCAGATTTTCAGCCATTTTCGACCCCCCCCCCTTGTCAGCAAAAATCAGCAAAACACTGACCCCCTCCCCCCGTCAGCAAAATTTCGTCAGCAGTTTAGTGTCATATATATTTCATATCTTCAAAAAAGGGGGTGGTTGATGACGTAAGCAACCTTCAAACCCCCCTCTCCCCTTTGTCATCAAATGTCCGCAAATCCGAAGCCCCCTCCCCCCTCGATGCTGACGTAATACTTGAATTACCCCAAATGAACATTTTTGGGAACTAAAAGGTCTAATGAGTATCATAATGCTTTTTAAAATTTGATTTTTTACAGTTTTTAAAACTTGAAATTTTCAGAAATTTCATTCCGATTTCCTATCTGAATTTTTTTTTCCTGACCATCAAAAGAAATATATATTTTTTTTTAAATAGGAGGAAATAATTTTTTCCTTGACTTTTTTTTTTGGTCATATGGGGTTTCCCAAAATTACAATTATTATGCTTAATTTCCAAAATTAGAAATTTAGTTAATTGGAAATTCACTTTAATTACAAAGAAAAACGTGCTAAATTCATGGCCAATTTTTTTAAACTTCAAAAATATGTTATTTAAATACTTTTTTAATATATGTTATTTAAATTAATTATGATTCCAGTCATCATATATGAAAAAATTTGTGCGATTTGGTCACGAATCATAAAAGCATCAAAAATGGGTCAACTTGTTGGTTGTCTTTCTTCAACTCTGAATTAATTTCAAACGGCAAATATTGTTACAGAAAATTAAATTTCATTACATGAATATTTTTATTAGTATATACAGTAAAACCCCTCCTCTTTGTGAACACGGACAGGACAAAAAAATTAAATCCATGTAAAATGGGTGACCGTTAAAAAGAGGTTTGAAATTCATACTTTTATATATTAAACAACTGTAAATTATTATTTGTCCGTAAAAGAGGGAGCATCCGTTAAGAGGGTGTTTTACTGCAATGCAGCTTATGAGCACGAATGTGCATGCTAGCTGGAGCCAACTTCAGCTTGGCGAAATAATTTAGCCAATCCCGAGATGTCACGTGACATTAAAAAATAAAAAACCCCGGTTGCTAACAGCAGTGTGTGTTTCACGCGAAATTCCACGGTTGTTGATAAGATCGACCGCACCAGCCGAACACTACGGCCTACAAGTTGACCCATATTTGATGCTTTTACGATTCGTGACCAAATCGCACAAATTTTTTCATATATGATGACTGGAATCATAATTAATTTGAATAACATATATTAAAAAAGTATTTAAATAACATATTTTTGAAGTTTAAAAAAATTGGCCATGAATTTAGCACGTTTTTCTTTGTAATTAAAGTGAATTTCCAATTAACTAAATTTCTAATTTTGGAAATTAAGCATAATAATTGTAATTTTGGGAAACCCCATATGACCAAAAAAAAGGTCAAGGAAAAAATTATTTTCTCCTATTTTAAAAAAAAAATATATTTCTTTTGATGGTCAGGAAAAAAAAATTCAGATAGGAAATCGGAATGAAATTTCTGAAAATTTCATGTTTTAAAAACTGTAAAAAATCAAATTTTAAAAAAAAACATTATGATACAACATTATGAAGGGTCGTCTTAAGAGTATTATGGGCCCCCCCCCCCGGGCCAAGTAGTTTTTAGGAGGCCCTACATGGTAAATCCTTTAAAATTTCAATCGGATCTCATTTTTGGGAGGCCCCTCTTCTCTTGAGGCACCCGGACCGTGCTCGGGTGAGCCCATGCGTTAAGACGGCACTGACTGATGCCCCGAACTCCGAGCCAGACAGGAGCGCAAATGTTAATATTGTGCTATTGTCTCAAGTTTTTAATTGAAATATTTAAAAATAAAAGTAATTTTTCAATTTTAATGCAGAAATTTTTTTTTGATTAAGATATAATGAATAAGCTATACATATATACATTTTTTACGGGGCGGCGAACGTCGCCGGGTATCAGCTAGTAATAGATAAGTACAGATAAGAGAGAGTAGGTATACGAGAGAAGTAGATTTCTCTTTTCACCCTCACCTGTTCTATTTTGCTCGTATCGGTATATAGTAGGATACATCATATATATGGGGGAAATCACTAATAATTGTATAGAAATAAAAGGAAGGTAAAAATAACAACTTCGTAAGGTTACAACAAAGACTCGCAATGATGAGGAGAGAGGAAAGAAAATAGAGAGCTTGTTTGAGTTTATTCCACAGGACGTAGTATTACATCCTTGATCGTAAAGCGGTTAAATGCCAATATATGGATTCATACAAACTTTCGGAATCGTTTCTAAACAGCTGCATTGAGCTAATGTGGTTCAACTGAAAAAGATACACAAAATAACTGTAGTGTGTAGAAATACTGTCGCGTCGGCCGATTTTGTTATCCTAGAATCATGTGTGTATACAGGCTGTCCCAAATTGTTTGCACAGTGGATATCTCTGTAACCGTTAACTTTCTAAACATACCGTAAAATGATACAACTTTGTGCCACTTTTTGAGGTTTTTAAAGAGTATCTCCTTTAAATACAAGGCCACAACAGGCAAAATGCTCAACGAAGTGGCTGAGAAAAAGATGCCCATAACAAATATGGATGTCATATATTTCAAAAATACAGCAACCCAATTAAAAATGCAATTATAAAAACTAAAAATTATGTATACATGGTAACGTATTACTTGTGGGTGGGTTTGAACCCATGCACCCTGAACTCTCCCCATCTCTGACTTCATTTCTTACCAACCCGCCACAACAGCACTAAACGCACTTATTTGTCTGAATGTTTTATTCATCATACCTATGTATCTCAACTATTGAATAATGTGTCGGAAAAAATCTATTTTTGATAGGAGTGGAGGAAGAATTGGTTTCATGCGGCACACCCCTGTGGAAAATAAATTCGATCTGAGACATTCTCGTCACTGCTTTTATCGTTTCTACGTATCTGCTTTAATATAAACCCTCCAAACAATATATATTTCACCTATTTTTTTTTTTTTTCGTATTTTCTTTTTTATGTTTTTATAAATTGAAGAATGAAAAATTATAGAAAACAATGAAAACAAGTTTACATATAATTAAAATTCTTTTATTAAGGAACTCTTGGTAGGTTTGATACATATCTACCTTTAACAATTTTAAACCCTCGTATGAAGTACACTCTAGGCTTCATGTCAACTAGGTACATGCTATTGCCCTCGTGTTTTCTTGAACTTATTTCCCTTACAATCATAGGCGTAAACTTGTATCCAGCCCATGGACCCGAACCCCCCCCCCCCCCAACATTTTTGAAGACCCGGCTCAGCCCCCCTCCCCAAAAAAAAATTCGTATGAATATAGTTTCCTCATTTTGCAATGATGAAAATAAAATTTTAACCAAAAGTTGTCCTAATTATGAATTACATAGTTAATGGAAACAATTTAAGAAAAACAAAACTTAGAGCAGATTTTCTTTTCTTTTAAAAACTCTGAATGGTCTTCGCCTTTCTTGTTCCATAACAATATACGTTTATCTCATTTCTTCCCTGCCGTTCAATCCCTAATTGCACCTTCCCTCCGTGCCAATTGCAGAAGGCAACTGACAAAGTTTCTTTCAGTGGGGAGGGGTCTTTCTTGTTTGCCTGGCAAAAATTGAGTGTCTCTTCTTTTCTCACTGCGACCGGGAAGGGCTGGGGGGTGCTTGGCGCCGGCATGAAAAGAAGCCCAAAGATGCATGGTGGAGTGGGGGGGGGGGAATTGGAAAGCAATTATATTGAAACCGAAATAAAAAAAATTACGCTCTATGAAGAATAGGTGCCAGAACCTCAAATGGCCAGGTGGAGGCCATTTGAGCCTCCCGCACAATATATTTCATAAGAGCACTGAGCCTCCCCCCTCCCCAGTAATTACTGAAAAACAATTGCAATGCTCCCTCTCCTTCGTGCACGCTTGAGTCCCGTATATACTGGAAAACAACTAACTTTAACCCCCCCCCCCCCTAATGTTTTCTTGAAAAATATTGGGAAAAAACAGTACATTCTAAATGTCCATTCATAACAAATCTTGAGAGCCGATGCCGAAATATTTCTCGAGCCTCTACAACAAAATTCGACTGTGGGTGTAAATGATAATTTTTCAAAGGTTTAGGAGCCTCTCGACCAGAACCAAGATCCTCGACTCCTCAAGAACTTCAGAAGATTATGTTGATTTTATAGTTAGTTTTTTATTGTATATTATGATCTGCCCGTTATGGAGTGTTAATTATGTGAAAAAAAAAATTCTACCACACCCCGTCCTCCGGGTACCCTTCGAGTTGTGAAGCGGGGTGTGTCCGGTCTTCAAAGATTCAAGGAGTCATAGGCGTAAACTTGCATCCGGCCAGCGGCCCAAGCCCCTCCAATAATTTTGAAGAACCGGTTCACCCCCCTCCCCAAGAAAAAGGTTCGCGTGGATACGTTTCCCATATATTTGGCTCGGAAAAACAATTTTTATGATTAAAAAAATTGCCCCCCAAAAAAAAGTTTAATAAAAAAAATCTGAAATTTTATTTCAATACTTTTTGTAAAATCGCAATCGAATTGTTCTTGGCTTTTTTTTGTAACAATTTGTAGTATTTTTCTCACGGTCAACAACGACACTCGATCTCCAATTAACATTCTCCCCCGGTGCCAATCGTAGGTGCCCGAAGGCGTGCATCTCTGGATGGCATCTGGAGACGATATGGGGTGGAGGTGCTTTGGTCCTTTCTTGTTCCCGCTGTTGTAAGCATCTCTTCTTTTGTTTGAACGTGACCCTTCGGGAAGGAGGCTTCCAGGGACGGTACAGGAGAAAGGTGGAAAAATAGACCGATGATTGAAACCGAAACAAGTACGCTCTGAGAGCCATATTTCACTATCGAGTTCGGGAGCCCGGGCCGAAGCATTTTTGACAAAATACTGTACGACTAATAACACCGAGACAAATAAACAATAGCTAAATGAAATGCAGTGAAACCTCGATAATGATTACGGACCAAGAAAAAATATCGTTGTTGATGTAAAACTACATTTGTTTCAGCCCCCCCCCCAACTCGACAGCAATAATCTACACTCTTAGTTACGGCCCTTTCCGCAGCACCCAGAAAGGGCTGCAACAAACAGATTGGGAACCACAGCCCTATAAAAATACAGTACAATATACTGTACATTCAATATAATTTATCTGCAAAGTATCTCTCAGCAATGGACCCCCCACGTCATCGAACAAGGCGCTTCTGGATTGAGATGTTTTGTGGGTACCAGGGAAGGATTTCCCCCCCCCCCTCCTCCCCCGCAGCTGTTGTGAACTTATAGGAAAAAATTCCTCCTGAGACTTCAGCTCTGTGGGGCCTTCCTTCTGGTGAGAGCCATCTTTTCTTTCTCTTATTTTCGGTTGTGTGGAGGCTTTCTTGCTCTGCCCCAGAGATACAGTGGGGGCATCAATATTAGAGGATCCAGACACACGTTTTACATTTGTGCTACTCGCCAGAGGCCAAGCCGCATAACTTCAAAGTACTATAAACTGGTGAGTGATTGGGAATTTCCGATATTTATGACCGACCAGCAGCAAAGCACCTAAAAATCTCTAGCAGTCCAATTATAACGATGGAGGGCGTATTAACCTGTTCTCAGAAATGAAGGCAATGTAATTGGCATGTGCATGGCAGATGTCAGCGACTAATCAGTGAAGTGCCAGCTGAATATATTGTGTTTTTAATCGGTCATCAAGGTGCACATGACGTGATGTACCGTACAGTTTTCTTTGCATACAGTGAATTACGTTGCGAGCATAAACTAAAGATATAATAGACAGCGCACGCTATTCATAAAACTTGTCGAACGTGAAGAAAAGATGAGCAGTATTGTCGGGGAAAGAACAGGTTCTGCGCTATTACATTTGCCTCGTTTTCGCAGAGCATAGTGATTTCGTGTTAATGCTAGGATGTTGTTGTAACGAAATTTGACTCGATCGAGTTGATGAAAACTTTCCTTCATTTGTTCAATGAATTTCATTCATTCTTTTGTAAAATATTTAGGGAATGTGGGATTTGAAAAAAAAACATCAATTCTATATAATATAAACAAATATTGAAAAACTAAATTTTTTTATTTTCCAAAAGGGATAATTCCTAATAATTTAAGACTTTTGAGTTTTTAATTCCTATTATATATATAACCTATCTCTTATATATACAGCCTATTTCATTTATATTTTTAAATATTCTCTTCTCATTCCCTTTGTCACTTTTAATTTCGAAAATTTGTTTTAACTAGGGGTTATTAGAACATAAAAATTATCTTCCAAGAACATTTAAAATTACTTTAATCATACATTTATTTTGAGTATGTAATTATAATGCATCATATTATGTTATGTAGTGTAACACATTCACACTCATACCATATTCAGTCATGAAATATTTAAATAATAAGCAAAAGTTTCATTTCTAACATTCTTGAAAAACCTTTTATAACCTTATCACACAAAAATGTAAACACTTATATAATATTTCAGGAATAAAATGAATTTTTCAAGAAAATTGCAATACCTCATCGTCAGTACTTTTCTAAATTATAAGAAATGAAATTTCGTGTAGCGTATATATGTAATAATTTAGACTACGTAAATGTATGCTACATGTCACATATGTGTAACCTCTTCGCTCCAGAAGTATACATATGTGAATCTTCATTTTTTTTAGGCATTAAGCAGTTTTTAGAATGATTCTTTCATTCAATTAACATCTGAGGTACACATAGTGACTTCAGATCTTAACTCAGATGGTCCTAATAAAGATATTGACTGAAAATTAATTAATCAATTAATTAATTGATTTTCTTGTTTGAGGGTAATTTCACATACAACAAACACAAATTAATCAATAAAAAAATTTCTTTCCTGTAATAGTTTTATCTCAGGCGTGAAGAGAGGTAAAAATACTATTTTTAGAGGTAGTTATACATTTTTATGCAAAACTGCCATTGTCTAGAGCAGTGTTTCCCAAAGTGGGCAATATCGCCCCCTGGTGGGCGATGGAATGGTCCAGGGGGGCGATAGAAGTTACGGATTTAACATAGAATCCTATGGGTTCGGTTGAGTTAGGGGGCGATGAGAGAAAAAAAATTTCTGAAGAAGGGGGCGATGGAACGAAAAGTTTGGGAAACTATGGTCTAGAGGGGGGGGGGGTGAGTTGTCATTACATTCTATTTACATAAAATATTTGCCATAAATTCCTCATTCTGAAAAGCATATTATCTTCAAGTTGAGCGAAACTCGAATAAACTCACTAGCTCGCCAATCTTGTGGAGACGTATATTTCAGTTAAAAGTTAATAAAACTCATTACTTCAATCATTTATTACCAAAAATTCTATTAAAACATTTAATAATGGCTCATGACATTTGAATTTTACCAAAACTTGGAACTTTAATTGAATTAAATCCAAAATGGAATCGTTAAAAACTGATACTACGTCAGAAATCCATTGAATCGTCTATTTAATATTCTAATTTTTAAATTATAAAAAGGGGAATCAGCAAAAAAGTACTCAATTGTGAAAAGATACTGGTCCCTCTTACCTAAACCGTTCAGAACATCCGAAAGCTGCACAAGTGTTGTCCATTCTAATCAAAAATAAGACAGCACGTGTAGATCGTCATACGAATAGCCATAAGGAAAGCATTGTCAGCGAGTAAGGAGATACCAGCGAGATTCCCTGACCAGCCTTTCGACCGGAGTCACGTGACTCCTGTCTTTGCTCCACATTGTAATCCCTCGCACGCTCTCTATATTATTCTAAGGCCGGGACCTGACTACGGCGCGGTTGCAGGCGGTTGAGGTTGGGGGGAAGGCACCATCTATAGTTTTATTCTGTGAACTCACAGATACAACCGTAACCGCTGACGGCGGTTTTTTCAACCGAGAAAATCCACATTTTTTTGGACGGTTGGGGTAAGCTGCCATCATCTATTGGAAAGGTTTGAACACCCTGATGACGGTTCGGCTGGACTAGCGGTTGCTGTCTTCCATTGTCTATTAAGTGGTTTGACAAGGAGGGTGATGGGATTTCAGATGCACTGGACAAAGGAATTGCTCTCCTTCTCAGGCTGCCATAAAAAAATGAGAGGAGAAGACAAATTCGAGGAACTGTATGGTGAAGTTCTATTCGACAGAAGCTAATGCTTTGTTTGGCGCTTTTGCACTGATAACAATAAAAAAAACCAATGAAGGAAAAATTAAAATTTTCTAACCAATGAGAGAATCTTTTTTTTTTTGCTTTCCTATACATGAGCATACATTAAAACTCGGTTATAATGACATTCATAAAATAACGTAATTACGCCAAACCGAGATATATATTTTAAAATACTTGAATGAAATGCATTGGATCCCGATTATATGTAACGTTTTAGCAAAGAAACCAATTAGTACCTCACCCAAAAAAATACAAATTGCCAGGGGGGCCCAGCCATTTCTAATAAATTCATAAAAAATTATCAGAAGTAAAAATAATTAGACATCTCATGGAATAAATTTTTATGTTTGTAAATTCCATATGAAATGTTTGAAACATTTATTAAAAGCATAATTTTCACCGGGGGGGGGGGGAGATATGTCCTTAACAGCTGCATTGTGTCTGTTTTGCTTTCATTATTCTGTCTATCTCTTTTTGGAATGAAAATAAAACCATATAGACCTACGGTTCTCAACCGGTGCTCCGTGTGAACTCCCAGGGTCTCCGCGGCCGCTCGAGGAAAATAAAAATAAAACAGTAAATTTGAAAAAAAAAATAATTAATGTTTTTGAATAATATATAAAAATAAGTCAGTAACTCTCTTTGATGAATGAATAAAAAATAGGCCTACGGGGCTCCGCCATAGAAATTATATACTGGGAAGGGCTCCGTGGGTAAAAAAAGGTTGAGAACCGCTGATCTAGACAAAACGTTGTTTGCGGGTAATATCAAAGAGTACACTAAGACAATTTTCACACGTAACGTTCATTTCAAGCAGTTTTTGATTTACATACACACACAAAGCCACAACTAGGGAGAGCGGGTCCACTGTACCGAGCGCTGAACTAGAGGGGGCGCCGAATTACCCCTTTAGCTACTCCTTCTAATCTTTCCTTACACGGGGACGCCAAAAGCTTGCTAGCTCCAGTTAAGGAGAATCAGTCAGTGCCGTCTTAACGCATGGGCCTACCCGGGCATGGCCCGGGGGCCTCGAGAGAAGAGAGGCCTCACAAAAATGAGATCCGGTTGAAATTTTCTAGGATTTACCAGGCTGGGCCTCCGGAAAACCACTTGACCCGGGGGCCCATGATAGTCTTTAGACGGCCCTGACATCAGTCCCGCCTGCTTTTCCCTAGTTGCGGCCCTGGTGCCGTATGTACAGGGTGTTAAACGGGCCGGGATAGCAAGTTCGGAGGGCGGCAAATTTTGTAATTCGTTGTCATGAACTTTAAATTATATCGTGAAAAAGGCAGAGCAATTCGAATTGCCAGCACGTGGCAAAGCCATAAATCTGTGTCTGCAAACGGATTTAGTATATATATAAGAAGCATTTAAATGATTTCGTAAGAAGGACACTACCTTCCCTTCGTATCATCACACCATCCCGAGAAAATCATCATCTGATAACTGATCGGGAAAAATGTTAATCAGGGGTTTGAAATACATACTTTTATATATTATATAACTGTAAATTATAATTTGGCCGTAAAAGAGGGGGTGTCCGTTAAGAAGGATTTTACTGCAATGCAACTTACGAGCACGAATTTGCATGATAATCGTAGCCAACTTCAGCTTGGCAAAAATAATTTAGCCAATTCCGAGATGTCACGTGACATTAAAATTCCCGATTGCTAACAACAGTGTGTGTTCCACGCGAAATTCCACGGTTGCTGATAAGATCAACCGCACCAGCCGAACCGTAGTGTGCCGGTAGCCTATAACTCTGTGGTTTTCGTTGTGGTTTTTTCCCAGTATAGTATTGTTCATTTATTCAAATCATAGGGTCACAAATATAAATTTTTGTTACGAATTTAGGGAAGTTTTCAAATTAGCAGAAAAATCGCTTGAAATTTATAAAGTTACACAATTTACATGAGCATCTATCGTGAATATACCTACACGAGTGTTTCGCCCAACATTGAACACTCTCCTGCTCTTCAGCTGACTTTTATAGTGAGTTACTATGTAGAGTTTTTTTACATCATTACTTTTTTTTCTAGTTAAGATAAAATACCAAATTCGGTCATAAAATATAGTTCACACTAAATTATTGACAAAACGTGCTAATAAATAAGTATTACGTCGATGTAAGTCAGCACAAATAAATTTGAATGTATGTGTGTGGCAAGATTCTCATTTTTCCCACTGTGAATGAAACTGAAAAATTATTCTATGAAATTCAATATTGAGACCTCTCGATTTAATTTTGTGATCAATTATATTTTCCAATGATGATGTTTGCAGTTGCTGATGAAACGCTTCGTTCATACGTACCTATTTTGACTTCTGTGCGTTATTAATACAGTACCAAAAAGGAAAAACGTTCTAACTGTCCGTTAAGACCGTCAGATAATAATGAATTCAACTCATAAGGGGCCGTTCAAGTATTACGTAAGCAAATTTTTATCCGTTTTTGACCCCCCGTCCCCCCGTCCCGTCAGCAAAATTTCGTCATCAGCTCTGCCCCTCTGAATCCTAACGCATATTCATGGGATCAGAGACGTACACACGGGGGGCATGGGAGGCCTGTAACCTCCCCCCTCCGACGATCAAAAAATTATTTTTTTAATGCAAAAAAGTTATTTTTTTAATGCAAAAAAATTATTTTTTTAATTACAATTTCTGAAGAAAATATCTTTCAGATTTAATAATAAATTTAAATATCTTTAATAAATTCGTTGCGACCCACCCTCTAAGCCATATAATGATGAATCGCATAAAGGCCCTTGGCTCTTAAAAATGAACTAAGCGACACATTTACAGATCGCTTAAGTGTCCCGTGGCACACAGTTCCAGAACATTTAAGCGATCCGTGACACATTTAGAGATCCCTTGAGTGACATGTGACATAGTTTTAGTGCACCTAAGTGGCCCCCAGTGCGGTTCTACATCACTCAAGTTACCCGCGGCACATTTTCAGATTATTTAAGTGTGTGTGTGTGCGTGTGTGTGAGAGAGATCCGCGGCATATAATTACGGATCACTTGAATGATGCGTAGCACAGTTCCAGATCACTTAAGCGGCCCGGACACATTGCCAAATCACTTGGATCCGCGACACATTTAAAGATCACTAGAGTGGCTCTGTAGGAGACTCAATAGGGAGAATGTTAGTTCAGGTGCCCACAAACTATCGAAAGGTTTTCCTCGTTTTTCGCGCACCGAGTAAGATGCCATTAAACATATTTCATATTTTCATAAAGTGTGGCTGATGACGTAAGCATTATCCAGACGTCGCAGCGCTCCTATTTTTCCTACTTTCCCTATTTTTTAGAAATTTCCTCCTATTTTCCTACTTTCGATGCAATCGTCCTTTTTTACCGCAATTCTCTCCTGTTATTCCTATTTTATCCCTCTCTCCCTTTTGTTTACAGCCGAAATCTCGCTACGAAAATTCCGAGAAACTGCAAAATGTCACTGCTTTCCCTCCCTTTTTCACGTGTTATTCGCATCACAACTCTACTAAAAAAAAAGAAAAGAAAAAAATTTCAGTTACACTGGAGAGGGGACGACGAGAGACAAGCGTATCTTTTCGCCGCCGCGCGCCGTAGTCAAAGTGCTAAAAACTGAAGTTCGGTGGGGAAAGCGAATCTGTTTAGTACATCGGTTGCCGTAAATAAGAAGGCGAAAAAAGGAGGGAAGAACAGATTCTATATCCATCCACACACGAGATTCCATGAGAGACTAGGTTTCTCTCTGGGATCCCGTAAGGAGCGTTCATCCCTGAAGCCGGGTTTCCTAGGAGTAGGCTTTTTCGCCGCGTGAACCGAACTGGATCATTTCGCGTAGGCAGAAATGTTTTCCATAATCACGTGTTTTCCAAGCGTGGCGCTTTGAAGGGAAGGGAAATAGAACAACACGAAAATAAAGAGAAGATCGCTGAAACGCGCGGCATACACGACGCTTAACTCCTCCAGAAGCAGTCCGCCAATCGGGCGTAAAGGGCTGTCGTGAGCCGTATTGCGGTCTGTAGGAAAACGTAGTAAGAAAATTGATGAATGGGCGACGCGTCGCTCTGGGCGATTCACGTTGCGCGTAGCACAGAAAACCTACCTCTAGGAAAACCCGGCTTTAGGTGACAGAGCCCGAGCGACGTCTGGTTTTACAGGAAGAAGGGGGGGGGGGAAACGGAAACCACCTTTTTTTAACCTTCAGAAAATAACTTTCGGGTATCTTTAATAAGGGTTATTCAAGTATTACGTCATCGGGGGGGGGGGGGGGGATTTCCGATTTGATGACGGGGGGGGGGGTGTTTGACGTCATCAACCACCTTTTATAAAAATATATGAAATATTCTTAATGATGTCTTACTCGCTGCGCGAAAAACGAATAAAACTTTTCACTAGTTTGTGGGTACCTGAACTAACATTCTCCCTATTGAATCCCCTACACAGCCACTTTAGTGGCCTCTAAATACTTAGCGGATCCAAGTGATATGGAGATGTGTCGCGGGCCGCTTAAGTGCTCTGCACCTGTGCCGCGCGTCATACAAGTGATTATGCCGCGGATCAGTTAAGTAATCTGGGAATGTGCCGCGGAAAACTTGAGTGATATAGAACTGCACTGGTGACCGCACCGATGCTTTAAAACTGTCACATGGCATTCAGGGAATCTCTAAATGTGTCACAGATCGCTTAAATATGGAGATAATGCATGGGCGGAGATACGGGAGGTGCGTGGGGGGGCATTGCCTCCCCAGAGTCAAACGTAGAGTCAACTGATCTAATGTATATATGTATAGATGAATTGACATCATCATCATCGTGCCCCCCCCCCCCCCAGACTTCCAAGTCAATCTCCGCCTATGCTTAAATGGTCTGGAATTGTGCGACGGGTCGCTTAAGTGATTTGTAAATGTGCCACTTGGTTCATTTTTACAAAATTTGGTTTGAGAAGGACAGGCCACATCATAACCCCAGGGCCATATTTGGTCCGCACAGGCCAAATGTTTACCGCGGGTCAAGCAGTGCCGTCTTAACGCATGGGCCTACCCGGGCACTTCAAGAGGAGAGGGACCTCACAAAAATGAAAAGTGGGTGAAACTTTCGAAAATTTTCCAGGTAAGGTCTCAAAAACATCACTTGGCCCGGGGGCCCATGACGCTCTTAAGACGGCCCTGGGTCAAGGATTAACAAGGGCTCAGAGGTAGGGTTGCAATGAATTTCTTGAGCAATTTTGAGTTCTTAGCTTTCAAATAGCATTGAAATTGTCAGAAATTTATTATAATAACATATAAAGATATTTTCTTTGGAAATTTTAATTCTTTTAAAAAATATTTTCTGCATTAAAAAATAAATTTTTGGTCGTCTGTAGGGGGCCACGAGCTCTCAAACCAGATTCCACCCCTCCCCGTACGTCTCTGATCCCACCAATATGCGTTAGGAGAAAGGGAACAGAGCGCTGACAAAATTTTGCTGATGGGGGGGGGGATGGTCAGAGTTTTGCTGACTTTTACTGACAAGGAGGGAGTCAAAAATGGCAAAAAATTTGCTGACATAACACTTGAACGGCCCCTTATTTTAAAGCATACATGTGCATGTGCTCAACCCATGGCCTAAATGTGTCCTGCCTCAAGTGACCCCGGTACGCTTACAAATGAATTAGGAGGCTCGCGGCACATTCATACCTCATTTAAATGACTCGCGGCATATTTCCAGATCACTCAAGTGGCTCACGGCGAATTCTGCAATTGAGCGGCCCGAGACAAATTTCCTAATCACTCAAGTGGCCAGCTGCACATTCCCTGATTGCTTGGGTGATCCGCGGCACATTTACAGATCACACAAATAACCTGCGGTGCTGTTCTAGATCACTTAATCAAGTGGCTCGCGACACGTTTTTAAATCAATGAAGTGGTCCCACACTCTTCAAAAGGTTGAGTTAAGTTGAAATGTGCCGCGAGTCATTCAGATGGTCTGAAAGTGTGCCGCGGGCCGCTTGAATCATCAGGAAATATGTCACAAGTCACTTGAATGATCTGAACGTGCGTAGCGGGCCACTTTAGTGGTCTGGAAATGTGTCAAGAGCGCCACTAAAATAATCTATAAAAATGCATCTTGCCACTTGAAGTGTTAATGTATCGCAGACCATTAGTTGATCTGTGTGCTGCGAGCGACTCAAGTGATTTCGAAGCATGCAGAGAGGGCCACTCAAATGATCAAATGTGCCTCCAGCCACTTAAGTGAACTGGGGGTGTACAGCTGGTCGCTCAAGTGATTTGGAAATGTGCTTGAGGCCACTTAGATAATCTGGATATACGCTGTTGGCAGCTTATATCTAGAAGTGTGCCGCAAGCGACTGAAGTAATCTGGAAATGTGTCCCACTTAAATGATTTGATGATCGTTCGTGGGCCACTTGTGTGGTTTTGTTATTTGTCCTGGACCACATGAGATAACTCCGAGGGCCACAGGTTATCGTGTGTTTTAAAAAAATGTGTATCCTTGGGAAAAAACCAGACATTCATGAACATATGCAGGCCAATCGTTGTATCCTTCGGATATAGTGTAACTCCAGGAGGTGTTACATCAAGGGTATTCAACATTCAGTATAGTGTG
Organism: Pholcus phalangioides; assembly: GCF_987345545.1. Lineage (NCBI taxonomy): Eukaryota > Metazoa > Arthropoda > Arachnida > Araneae > Pholcidae > Pholcus > Pholcus phalangioides. Next base: position 24,160,009 of record NW_028301596.1, on the reverse strand, counting down.
GGCCATTTCATTGATTTTGAAATGTGTAGCGGGTCACAGAAGCTGACCTGTAAATATTTCTGGATCAATTGAGTACTTTGAAACTGTGCCGCAGTGATATGTAAATTTTCCACGAGTCACCTAAATGATCTAGGAATGTGCCGCAGCACACTTAAACAGGGTTCGCACATCCTTACAAACTCCTTAAAAACTCCTAACTTTTCATTTCCCTCTGGAAGGGCCCTTATAACTCCTTACTTTTTGCAGCCACGCCTGAAAAAGTCCTTTTTTTTCTCTCTGAAGGGATGGATGATCTTTCTTAGAATAGGCATTCCCCATGGTTCCACAGTCTTTGGAACTGTGGCGCAGGTTACTTCAGTGATCTTTAAAAGTTTCATGGGTCGATTGAGTGCTCTGGAACTGTGCAGCGGTGATCTGTAAATATGCTGTGACATATTTACTCATTAGAGAATGTGCCGCGGGTCACTTGAATGACGTGTAAACGTACGGGTCACTTTTAGTGGTCTAGAACTCTGCCATGAGTCACTTAAGTGTAGATGAACAATATCGCAGGTTACTCTAGTGATCTAGGAATGTGCCACAGGTCACTTAAGTGAAGTGGAACAGCAGCTCGTGTAACTTGAGTAATCTGGAACTGTGACGCGAACCACTTCAATGACCGAAAGACCAGACGCGCCTCCACGTTAATATTCGTGAGAACCTCTAACGTATTGGAGACGCGCCGGAGACCGTTTATTGAGTAAAAGAAAATCTGACTGCAAGAGCCATGCAGAATGGACACAACCGTGGAAGACAATACTGTCCCATCACGAGTCCAAGATTCTTGGATAGATATATGTGAGAAAAGGAAAGGTGACAGAGCAGCGCGTCCGCTTTCGAGGGAGCTTGGTGTCCAGACCTAGGCTCCCACCCGGGCCGTCTGCGCCGGGGAGCATCTCTGCTGGCCGTCCGCCAGAGAGTGATGGCTCCCATCTAGCCGTTGCTAGAGAGCGCTCCCATCCAGGAAGCTGGAGAGCCAAGTTTTACCAAGGGGGGACACCGCGTCGTCCCTCTACGACGGTTACAGAGGGAAAAAAAAAGATTGAGCGAAGCAGAGTGCCCGTGCTGTGCAGATTTCCAAAATGGTGAAAAAAAAGAAAAGTGCAAGAAAGAACAGTATACAAATATACAAAATGTACAGGACGTGATCCTATAGTTACGGCGTCGACATCATTGAGCTTACACATGCCCTGGGTGTGGTGAGTGGTTGAGTTGGTCGTATCGCATCTCGTTGAGGGGTTTCGGATTACACCAGCATAAAATGTTGACCGGTGGTGCGTGATCTGGTAACTGGCGGGTCAAGATCATCCGTATTTCCGCTGTCAGAGTCGCTAGACGGGGGGTCAGACATGGTATCTTGACGTAGAAGGTGCGAAAAAGCTTCCAACAAGTTAATTAGTGCAGCAATTTTGTTGTAGTTGAAGGGGCTGCGCATCATACGTCGTTTCCATGCATATTGGTGCACGCTCCAGTCTCCCAAGAAGAAGGAGTGGTACGATTCCGTAAGGGTACATATGGAAACGTAGTGATGGAGATCGCCGATTCCCCCGCAGGCGCAGAAGTGGTTATTCGAGGCCTTAAGCCTCTTCAAGTACGTCGGGAAGGGACCATGTTCCGTGTAAAAGGTGATTTTCGTCCTTGACCACACCTCCCGACCACGTGAGACCGTTGGGACAATGAGGTTAACGTTGGTGGAAGTCTCCTCCGCATTCCATATGACTTGCCACCTGCGGAGGACCAGCGTAGCAAAATGTGACTTCGCGTGCGAAGCTGGCAGCGGGAGAGTGATGGCAGAAGTGGCTGTCGTGGCGCTTTTAGCTAGGGTGTCGGCCTCCTCGTTGCCTTTAAATCCTTGGTGGGCTTTAATCCATGAAAGGCGTATGCGTTGGTGCAGGAGGAGGGTATTACGAGTTTCGTTCACCAGATGGGTTCGGTTGAACGGGTTTGATATGGCGTGGAGGGAAGAGAGGCTGTCAGTGAAGATCATGAAAGGTTCAGAGCATGATGAAGCGAAGCGGATCGCTTGGAGAATGGCAAAGATCTCTGCTTGGAAGATCGAGTTGAAATTGTTGAGTCAGGAGCTCCAGTCTTGTACTCGGACATGGTTGCGGAATGCCACGAATGCAGAGGCCACGCCGTCGGAGTTCTTGGAGCCATCTGTGAAAATCTGCCACTGTTGTTCGTTGAATGGCGCCTGGAAAAGAGCAATTTGTTCCGTGGGCAGCTCCTTTGACGGGTGCTGGGGAACGCTGGGGACCGGGCGTTCAAACCTGTCGGCCAGGAATCTCGTGTTAAAAAACGTGACGTCTTCCCTGAACCTAAGCAGCCGAACCTGGCGATTCTCCGCTTGCAGAACGAGGCCCAGAGAAGGGTTGTTGGTGGCCAGCTGGAGTGGAGTACCTTGTTCGACGTGGACCTGTATGCTCGAGTGATGAACAGGAGGTGCGGGCGCTGAACAGCCTGAACCGCCCTTGAGAGCCTGACGCCGGGGTCGGAATACCATATGGATGCACCGTAGGCCACTTGCCTGACAATTATCTGACGATAGAGGGTATTCCGAAACTCCTTGCCTTAGCTCCAATTCGAGCCTGAGAGGCGCCCGAAGTCTTTGAGCATCTTTGCCGTCTTCTTCTGCAAGTACGAAACGTGCGAGAGGAAGTTAAGGTTCTTATTAATAATTATCCCTAGAACCTTAATTGATGAGGCATGCTTTAGCCTGACGTTGTTCAGTTTGAACGAGGGCTTCTTCAGGCGCTTGTTTGGCCACAGTGATTTGGATGGTTCCACCTGAAGGTCGTTTTCCTGGAGCCATCTGGAGATCGTAGGGAGAACGATGCGTCCCAGGGACGTGACATTCTCCGGTTGGCGAGCGGCTAGGACTAGCACCAGGTCGTCGGCATAGGCTTGAAGGAACGCCTTTGTGCCAGGGGGAAGGGGGAACGATGAGTGGAGAAGAGGATCGAATGCGAGGTTCCAGAAGGCCTGACCGGTGCATGAACCTTGCGGGCAGCCCCCATGTCCGTAGACAGGGTGACCTCTCTGTCCGGCAGGATATCCTCTAGGAGCGCACTAAATGGGGCTGGGACATCAAGGTTGCGGATGGCGCTGATGACTTTCTCGTGGCGTACGTTATTAAAGGCTCCCTTGATGTCCAGCGAGATGACTGCCGTAAGGAGATTCTCCCTGCGGTTTGCCTCGATCGAAGTCAGCAGGTGGCGAAGGGCGTCGTCTGCTGATCTTCCTGCCCTGAAGCCGAATTGCATCGGATGAAGCGCCTCTCCTTGCTCCAAGTAAAACGTCAGCCTCTGTGCGATTAGTTTTTCCAGTATCTTGCCCAGATTCGAGGTCAGCGTGATAGGCCGAGATGACGTTGTTAGTGCGGAACCAGGCTTAGGCAGCGGTACTGCTCCGTAAAGGCGGCCCTTTCTGAAGATGGATGGGAACAGGGAAAAATCCAGGCACTTGTTGCACACTCCTGTCCAGTAGTCCAACATTGTCTGGACAAACGCCTGTACAATTCTGTTAGAGAGCCCGTCTGGACCGGACGCCTTGTTGAGTTTCAGTGCCTTTGCTATGCGGAGGACCTCCTGTGGGTGGTAAGGCGGCTCATGGTGTGTATTGATTGTCGGTGCTTGGATGTGTATGTTTGTCTCCTCGTCGGGAAAAAAGTCCCTGAGCTGCATGGCTGCCAGTTCTTTTGCTGAGAGATGGGGATGGGGCGTAGGAGGTGATGGCGGCGGTTTCTTTGAACGAAAGATGGCTTTGTAAGGTGTTTTGAATGTTGTGTTTGTCGTCGTGCAGAGCTTTCCACAGGATTCGATCCGGGCACGTTTAACCAACCGTTTGAAATTGACGCGAAGTTGTCGCAGGGAGAGAGTTTCTTCCGTCTTGTCTTGTTGGCGCCTTTTGCATCTGGAGATGCGCCTCTCCAGGGCTCTGATGGCCCTTTTCTGTGTCGAAAGTTGGGGGGACCACCAGCGTATGCCCTGCGTGAAGGTTGGGGTAACTTGACTCCGAGAGTGGATGCGCAGGACGCTTGAAGAGCAGAAACCAGCGTGGTAACGTGGGTGTCGAGATCCGCTTTTGTGGAGATGAGGGGCAATTCCCGGCAGAGTTGATTGAGTGCTGCAGGGAGATGAGCGCGGAGTCTGAGCAGGCATCGTTGCGTGTCTTTATACCGGATAGGTCCTGGCAGGTTGTGTTGAAGATGGCGATCGTGGACGTGAATGTCGATGTACTTGTGGCTGGAAAGGCATTTATTCCTTGTGTCCACGGCCCACTTCGTGCGATCAAAGATATGCTTGGAACTTGTGAATGCGATATCTGGCCAGCCGGAGCCCGTTCCATGCGTGTATGTGGCAGGTGAAGAGGGGTTATTCAGCAGGAAAAGGTCAAAAGACGACAGGAAATCCAAGACTTTTCTGCCCCTGTCATCTTGATTTCTATAACCCCAGACAGGGCTGTGGGCGTTGAGGTCTGTAGCAAAGATAGTGTCTGCCGGGCCTGCTGCCTGGATGAGAGAGTCCAGTTCGGCAATGGACGCGTCAATGTCCGCTAATGGCGAACAGTATGCCGAGCAGAGGACCACCGTAGAGGATGGGGGGACAACTTGATGGCAACTGCCCCTTGGCTGTGGAACAGGAAAATGGGGGAAAAGGACTGGTTGATTTGGATGATTGCCGCTTTTGCGTTTCGGGACTGCCAGTAACGCCAGTTATTGGGGCAGTCCACTCTGTGGTGCAGTAGGGCTGGCTCTTGCACAAGGAGGAAGTCGTATTCATGTTTCCTGGCGTGGACGTAGGCGTTGGAGGTGGCGGCATGTGCCTTGTCCAGATTGATCTGTACGATCTTAAGGCCTCTCCCAGAAAGCGAGGAAGGGTCCAGTAGGGAGTCTGAGTCAGAGTTTGAGGAAGAAGTTGTTGATGAAGACATATAATGGCTGGGAGGAGAACAGAAAAAAGTTAGGCAATGTAGATATTATGCTTAAGCTTAAAGTTGTTTGATATCTCCTGTACCACTTGGCGACGGAATGTTGTGGTCTGTCCCGTGATGGTAATGCCACTTGAGGTAAGTTTAGCAGCGACTAGTGGTTTGGCTTCCAGCGAAATGACGTTGGAAAGGAGGATTTGCTCCATGAGGTCGTCGTAAACCTTCCTATTGGTGCCCTGTTCCGGGGAGAAGAAGTATGCGTGGAGGGCCCACTGCCTGGAGAAGTGCGAGGTTTGATGGGCGTTGCCCACTGCCCTTGCATACGTGGTATAGCGAGGAGGATCCATTGTAAAAGACTGTTGGGGGCGGCTGTTCAGATGCGGGGTGCTGGAGGGGTGGTCAGTAATGCGAGGGCGGTCCCTCTGGAATTGCGTCGCTTTGGTTGGTTTCGGGCGCTGCCCATGCGTGGGTGTTGTTCGGGCCCAGTCGTTGCCTCTCACCATGTTGGGGCGCCGGTTGGGGTCAATAGTCCGCTCCTGTTGCTGACGAAGGTTCTGTTCTTGATGAGGGGTTGCCGCACTGAAGATTCCATCTCCTTCCATGATGTCCTGGATAGTTCTTTCCCTTATTTCGTCTGTCTGGGTCTGTTGGTTGCGCTTGTACTCTTTCGGGCGGGCGCCAGAGTTCATTGACGTTGGCGAGGTGGCGTAGTACCCTGTTCCGGCAGGCGGTGTCGCTGAGCTCGTGGGGACAGGCATCTGGTCCGCCTTGTCGGCCCACAGAGCGAGGGTATCTAAGTGGGGGAGGGCAGTCTTCCTATGGGCTGAGGGGACGCCGTAGCGGAGATTCTTCCCCTTCCCTGAAGCGTGCAGGACAATCTCCCTGACTTCTTGGATGATATCCGAGACGTTGATCAGCGTACGGCGCGTAGGGGAGGTCGTACGAGGGTCGCTCTGGGCCCGGCTTGGAAGCGTCAGAGTTCGCGTCAGTGATTTTCGATTGCCCATTATGCCTTTCCAGGGGGGTAATTGGGTCAGCTGGCAGCGTTGTCCGGCGTGTTCGTGCCATATCTCTGGGGCTGGGGGCGTTTGCTGCAGGGGGATCTATGTGGGGGAGCGTGTGACGACGAGGGAGGGGGAGTCCGCCGAGGGAGATCAAAGTCTTCTCCGGAGTCCGTAGCGGAGTACGGGATTCCCAGGTTGTTGTCCAGGGCTCTCCTTCTCTTGGCTTTCTTGCCTAGACTCTCGCCCCTTAGATTCCGGGCGGCGGGGGAGCATGACGGGTCTTCGTGTATCTTTGCTGCCAGGAAGTCCGATGACGACGCTTCCTGCGGGGGGGGGGGGCAGACACATGCTTGGCTGTGCGAAAGCACAATGTGGGCGGGGGGAAAGATGACGAGTGTTTGTGAGTTTCTCCTTCTGATCTTTGTTCGTCGTGAATGTCGAGCGGCGAAACGAAGAACGAGTTCACATCCCCAGTGGGCGTTGTTGGTGAAGCTGATTCCTTCTGGGGTCCGCCCCTTGGGTCGTTCGACGACTCCCGAGGCTCGTGAGACCGGGCCTCGACCTTCCTCTGGGTCTCGGAGGTCGCAGGTGCTTGGGAAGTGTTGGGGGGCCACGACAGGATGTCCTCCATGGCTGTTGAGACAACGGTGGCCACGTCTTCGGTGTGTAATCTTGTTTTCTGACTCTCCGGGAGAATCGGGGAGGATGCCAGGGTTGGTGAAGCGCGTTTCGAGGGTAGCTTACCCCCGGGCGAAAGGGGGGTTGAGCAGAAGAATTGTTGCAGGCCAGGCTCGTCCATCTCTCGCGAGAGATCCAGTGATCCGCTGCTATTGTCTTTCGGGGGGGGGGGGCTGGCACGGCCGGGCGTCCGTAGAGACTGGGGAAAGCACGATCTCAGCGATTGTATTGGTTGGTGGTGCGTCTAGGAGGAGGGATGCATTGGAGCTCGAGATCGATGAAATGGAGACGACAGTAGCAGTTGATGACTCACTTCCACTGTCATCCTCGTAGGCTGTGGGGATGTGAAGGGAGTCCTTCAGCTCACTGGGCCACACTTGTGATCGCATGCGTGCCCGCATGCGCTTCTTCATCATCCTATAGTCCTGATTTTGCTTGTTATCCGTGGAGGCAGGGGTCTTTCCCTCAACAATGCTCAAGAAGCGCTTAGAGTACATGCCGTTCGGGCAAGAGGAAACTTATCGAGCAGAGCAAAACGGGGGTGGAGAAAATACGGGCTCGGAAACATGGGGGCGGGTACACAGAAATGCACAGAATGATAGGTGTGGGGCACTAGAAAATTATCACAATGCAAAAATACCCAATGCAAAGGCAAAAAGACACGATGCAAAAAACACAGAAATATGTACAATATCACAAAAAAAAAAAAAAAAATCCAGATAACTCAGGAGCGGGACGAGCAATCTGAATGGGACAACTTTGACAGTCCCTTATACGATGTGAGCAGTCTCCTCACCAAGTACAGGGGTGATCGGATCAGCCGGAGAGAAGTTAGCTCCTGCAGCCCCAGGCGGAGGGGGAGGAGTAGACCATGTCAAACAAAAACAAAAAAAAAATGTTCGTATAATACCCAACTATCCGATGAATACACACGCACAATGTAGACACTATGATGACACTTACTCACAATGGCCGAGAAGAGACGCTACGAAACTGGTGATATCCGGAGAGAGAACAATACAGTCTTTGTGTGAAGAGAGCAAAGTGGCGTGGGTGGCCGATGCGCACAGGATTCCAAAGCGGAATATTTGACGAACCATTGGTCGCAGCAGGAAACGGAGAACGGTAAAAAATACGGGAGCAAATTGTTCACCTTCAGTAGGAATAACAGGAGCGGTCGTTCTCGGGAAGGGACGCAGGCGGAGGGCAAACTTCATCGTCCATAGGAAAACATTGAAATCCGCTGAAAAGAGGCGATCCGGGAAAATACACGTAGCTTTTTCCACGTTGAACGCAGGATCACAAACTTCGACACGAAGATGGTCGGAGGATCACTTTACACACTCGCGAAGGAAGAACGAGGAAATATCCAATTGGCGACGAGTTATTACGTTAAAAAATCACTTCGCGAAAGAAGGAAATTTATCCTTTCGTTGTCGAGTAGCTCACGACGAAGTTAGGCCAATGCCTTAACACCACACGTCGGCAGAGTTAAAACGGAAGCCCACGTCGGCGGGAGCTCATTTTAGCATGACCTCACTCCTCAAAGGTCCGAGTCCCCACTTCAATGACCTGAAACTGGGCTTCATGTTCTCTGGAACGATCTGGAAATGTATCGCTTAGTTCATTTTTTGCAAAATTAGGTTTGAAGCTGGGGGCCACATTCAGCCTGTGGGCAATGGGTTAAGCATGCATGTGCTACATTTCTATGGGACCTAGACAGGTTTTTTCTTTCTCTGAAAAGTACGGGAAAAAGGATCACGATCATTAATTGGGCTTTTTAAAGTAACAGTAGAAATTTGATTAATTTCTTTTTAGTTTTGCTATTTACATTGTTTTCTATACTGCATTCTGTGGAAATGAAAGATTTTTAAATTCTTTATAGAAAGAGAGAGAACTTGAGCTTCTTAAAATATCAATAGATAATACTATAATTAAAATATATAAGGTGTGAATCTCAATGGCACAACATTTTTAAATGCCACGATAATTTGGCAATTCAGTTTTTTCCCTCCTATTTTTTTCCTATTTTTTGTCAATGGTTTTCCTATTTTTCCTTCTCTTTTTTTCAAATTTTCACTTCTAGGCCTGATTATCCAAACCCCCCCCCCCTCCCACCTTGTCATCAAAAGTCAGCAAATCGGAAACCCCCTCGCCCCCATCGATGCTGACGTATTACTTGAATGACCCCTAAATTGATTAAAATGGTTTAAAATTAATTAATCAATTTGCTTGTGTAAATGGTTCTAATTAACTAATAAATTAATTTGCACTGAATTAAAAAGTAATTGCCTGTTTATTAATTATTTATTACCTTATGAACGAGTAAATTATTGCAGACCGGGCCGTAGACTCTTTGAATTTGATTCATCGGGCCGCGGTTTGAGAAAGGTTTATAGAACCACTGTTTTAGGAGGATTTTTGGGAACTCTATTATGTTTAGGCCTGCTCATCTCTCACTACTTTCTTGGGATGGATGTCATGCCCGCACCCTTCCCCCAAAGTTGATGCTGACAGGGCTCCAGCTCGAAGCAATAACCATTACTTGGCCCACTATTTAGAGGGGGTGGAGAAGAGTGAAGAAGGGATGAGGGGGTACGAATTCTATTGTGTTTTATTTTTTACATCATAAATTTACTGAACGGTGGGAGAGGAAAATGTTTATAATCTAGTTTCTAAACCAACAACCTCTTTACTTAAACATTACAAGGGGGTGCCAAAATGCATGCTTGCCCCGTGCTGACAAAGTACCTATCTAGCTGCGGTCTTCGTACTATACACAGAGTAAGAATAATCTGTAGTCTATAGTACTATAGGTGAGTCGTTCTAAACCAGCGGTTCTCAACCTTTTTTGACTCGCGGAGCCCTTTTAAATTTTCTACGAGCGGCCACGGAGCCCCTGGAGAGTTCACAATGAGCCCCAAAGGGCTCCGCGAAGCACCGGTTAAGAACCGCTGTTCTAAACATTTGGAAGCCCGTGGACTGGTAAATCTCTTTTGTGTAAGTGAAAGGCCCGGCTTCACAATGCAAACATAAGCCAATGATTGGCATTTTTAAGACAAATCTAATGGTACTACCAGGACCACAACTAGGGGGAGCAGGGTGCTCTGGTGCGCCAGACCCACAGAGTAATAATACTATAGAGTGCGCGCGAGGGGTTACAATGTGAAGCAAAGATCCGGAGTCACGTGACTCCGGTCGAAAGGCTGGTCAGGGAATCTCGCTGGCAATGCTTTCCTTATGGCTGTTCGTATGACGATCTCCAAGTGCTGTCTTATTTTTCATTAGAATGGTCACCACGTGTGCAGCTTTCGGATGTTCTGAACGGTTTAGGAAAGGAGGAACATTATCCTTTCACAAGGGAATACTTTTTTGCTTATTCCCCTTCTTATAAATTAAAAATTGGAATATTAAATTGACGATGCAATGGATTTCTGACGTAATCTCAGTTTTTAACGACTCCATTTTGGATTTAATTCAATTAAAGTTCCAAGTTTTGGTAAAATTCAAATGTCATGAATCATTATTAAATGTTTTAATAGAATTTTTGGCAATAAATGATTGAAATTGTGAGTTTTATGAAGTTTTAACTGAAATATACGTCTCCGCAAGTTTTGGCGAGATTTGGCGAGCTAGTGAGTTCATTCGAGTTTTGCTCAACTTGGAAGAAACTATGCTTTTCAGAAGGAGAAATTTATGGCAAATATTCTATTTAAATAGAATGTGAGGAAAACTCCCCCCCCCCCCCCCTCTAGACAATTGCAGTTTTGCATAAAAATGCATAACAACCTCTAAAAATAATAGTATTTTTACCCCTCTTCGTAACGGTTATGTTTGCATATGCTGATAAATACAGCAAAAGCCAACATGAACTAAGCCGATGAAAAAAAATCTCTCTCTATCTTCGCATTTATTATTAATTTAATTTTTATGGCGAAATATGTGTAGTGCACGCATCTCATACGGACAGAACTAAGTTGTTGAAATAAAGTGATATTTCAGCATGGATTTTTTCCATATTCATTAAACTTACTAACTTCATTTTGAGAATTATTCGATTCATTCGTAAAAAGTGATAAATGCTACGAAATTCATCAAACTTACTAAAAATATTGGTAATTATGCATATATTTACCAACTATTATGCATAATTTCTGAAGATAACGCGCACTACGGATTTATCAAATTTACAGTAACATAAACATTATGAAATTTATACTGTTTATATTCACTTCCTTCAAATATTATATATTCAATTAAAATTTAAAAACCCATGTGTTAAGAAATTATTAAGAATTATCCCTTAATGGAAAATAAAAAAATTCCGTTTTCCAATATTTGTTTATTTTATAGAATTTATTTTTTCAAATCTGATACTCCCTAAATATTTCACATAAAAATGAGTGAAATTCATTGAAAAAATGAAGGAAAGTTTTCATCAACTTAATCGAATTGAGTCAAATTTCGTTACAGCAACATCCTAGCTTCTGCGAAAACGCGCCAAATGTAATAGCGCAGAACCTGTTCTTTCCCCGAGAATACTGCTCATCTTTTCTTCACGTTCGACAAGTTTTATGAATAGCGTGCGCGGTCTATTTATATCTTAAGTCTATGGCCAGACCAGAGAGAGCACAAATTTTACCGTCTAACCTCTTCTTCAGCATTATAAAGAGGCGCCAAAATATCCGGGGAGCGTGCGACTAACCAAGCGTGTAGTTGCGACCCTAGGTACTACTCTGGTTTAAATAGCTTTCCCGGTCTGGACACCAGGCTCGGGTCCCGCTTTCGTAGCGAAATTGTTTTGCGCTTTATCTCGAGAAGTTTGCAATATAAATAGACGATATTGGTATCGTCTATTAGCTATTTCAAAGACAAATCCGATGATACCAATATCATTATGTCAGTAGCAACAACGCTGTGTATTGTTTATAAAAGTTTTCTCTGACACGGTCCCGCTTCTTCACAGGAGCAATGGCTAAAATTGGCTAAATCCGATAGCGCCTGGTCCGCGTGTTCTTTTTGAAAGAAAGAAAGTACCGACAACGAGATTCAAGGCACAAAGAAAGTGTTCATATCGAAACTTGCGGCCGTGTCCACGACGCACAGCCTACCACAATTTTTTCCATAGAAATAGAAACCAATGATTTTGAATTAAAACCATTAAATTCTTTAAAAAAGGTCTATGACTGGAGGAGAGGGGTCATTTTCAAAAAATTTCAATAAAAAACGAGGTTTCGTTATATTGAAACTGAGCCGCCCCCCCCCCCACATTTTGAATAACTTTACGCCTATGCTTGCAATTTGATGTTTTCACGATACCAGACGATGTCTGCAGGGTCTGACCATGTCCAATACAGTCGAACCTCGTTAATGAGTCACTCTTGGAAGAGCAAAAATATGACTTCGTAAGCGGAGTGACTCGTTAAACGGAGTAAGCCATAGCTGTGTCAATTCCTGTCTGAGGACAATTGGGACTTCCAAAAAAGGGGATCCGGTAAGCGTAGTGACGTGTTAACCGTCGAGGTTTGACTGTACTTTCTTTACCATAGCGGAAACTAGTACATCTCTTCGTCGTCTATCTTGGAAACCTTCAGTCCTGGGTAAAACTTTTCACAAAGTTCAAAATAATGTAAATATTTTCATCCTTTTCTTGTGCATCACCTTGTATACTCTCCCCTACATCATCAAATAAGTGGGCATTCTCAACTTCATCTCGGCTTCCAACACGATTAAAAGCAGATAAAACTATGAAAAGAGTGGGAAAACATTGGTGGCACAAAGTTGTAAGTTGTATCAAAAGTTCTTATTATTGATAACAAGTGATACTATGGGTAAACAAAAAACATTTAGAAACACCCAATGCACCAATTTATAGTAGACTTGCTGTAATACCCGGCGCTGCCCGGGTTTTCTTTAATGATGCTTTTTGGATCGCGTGATATCTCCCTCTTTCTTTGAGGGACACGCAAACCCTGTCTAAGTTAACCAATATGGCGACTTCCAGCGCTACTCATGAAAGAAACAAATCTAGATTTAAAGAAACGTAGAAATGAATATACATTTTTTTCCTTTTTTAAGGGCGCTAAGTATTTCTATTTCCCCCCCCCCCCTTTTGAACTTCAAGTTATCCATCTGCCTGTTTAAGCTTCCAAAAATGCTTAGTTAAAGCTGTGGTATTTCTTCGATGCACTTTATGGGCCCATAATTAATTTTAAAACATCCTAAACTATATAAATTTATGCAGTTGAATATGAAAAGACATAATACGGAGACATTAATTTTCGTGCTTGAGAAGATGTAAATAAAAAGTTGAAATCAAAGTTATTGCATGAATGTCCAACTCAAAAGTAGGTCCGGCTAATTACTTCATGTTTAATCTCCTGGGCTTCGCAGAATTTCTACAGTAAAATCGGAAATTTTACCACTGATTTCTATGAGGATCACCCTTTTCCTGACCCTCAAAGCGATGCTGATGACGATTATGACGTCTATTCAAAAATCCTCATTACTGGTAGTATTGAAAATGTGGCAAACCATTGTAAAGGCATATACACTAGGGTAGAACGAAAAAAAAAATTTCGAAATTGCCATCGTAATAGAATTTAAAATATGCCTTTATGTGAAGAAATGCCATTCCTAATTTTTTTCCCCCAAAATTCAAACTTCTTGAGGTTCCTCATCGCCCCTAAAGTTTTACGCACGTGTGGAATTCTGTAACATGACAACGCGGAGGAGGCTTTCCTATTCCCCTGAACACGTGATTCGTCCCTTATTTTCAGAATTCATCAGCAATCTTACCCCTTAACTGAATGGATGTATAGCAGTCAAGCTAACGACCAGAAGCTTTTGTTGTTGTGACATTTTAGGAAATCCTAAAGAGTTTGATTCTCAGGTCTTGCCAAACCATGGCGATGTTATGCTTTGTTATTTGCTGACTTAACGCAATATGAAGGCACAGCAATCAAGAAAAAATCCAGCTATTGCAGACATTCTTGAAATTATCGTGCCAAAGATAGAAAATATTTGGAAAACTGCTTCAATTCCTACGGTTTCTCACCAACGGATATGCAAAATTTTCAAAGACTTTTACTATAAATACAAGAATCTTCAGAAACATATGAAAGCAAGGAAAGATTCTTAAACTTTCAAGTTGAACTTGAAATATTTTCAGTGTGAAGCACGGAAATTGTTCGACATTGCCGCATGTAAATGCGATTTTGAAGACAGTAAGTGTGACAGGTTGAGGAAGGTCCCAAATTTAGAGCGAAATTTCTTGCAAGATCAAAGAAGTACACGCAAGATGGCGATTGGTCGAGTAATGTCCTAACAACGAAGAAATTGAAAAACAATGAACAAAGTAAAATGATAATAGTACCCCATTTGAAGTCATCTCTCAAGAAGAAACGGCGGAAACTAGTTCATCAACCACTGAAAACTCATATATATCCAACGATTCTTAGGAAAGTGATCTATATGAGCCAAAACACAGTTTGCCGTTGAAGTTAGCATTTCCATCTGCCAGTACTGAAGCTGGTTCATCAATCGGTGCCGAAGCAAGTACTTCATTTGCTTTTGAAGTTCTACCATCATCCTCACAGATGAAAACTAAAGTACCAAATGTTGCTTGTGATAGAACTGGTGTGTCTGATCGATCAGCTGCAATTATTGCGAATGCTGTGCTGGAAGATGTTGGGTTATTGACGAAAGAGAAGCCAAATATGACAATAGACCGGATGAAAATAAGGCGTGAAAGAGCATCACAGAGAGTTCTTTTGCAAGATAAAATTTCTAGAACAAAATGTGCGAGGAGTATATTTTGATGGTCGAAAAGACAAAACCTTCGCTAATGTCAAAGAAGGTGATTCTTTCCATAGAAGAACCATATTTGAAGAACACATAAGTATATTGCAGGAACCCGGGTCACAATTTATCTCGGTCACACAACTCCAAGGAGCAGTAGAGCAAGGGATATAAAATCATCAATCCTAGACTTTTTGAAGCAAGATTTTGATACGAAAGAATTGATGGAGATCGGATGCGACAGAACTGTTACCAATACTGGTTATAAAAATGGTGTTTTCAGATTAATAGAGAAAGAAATAGGCCATCCCTTGCAATGGCTTATTTATTTTTTTCACTTCAATGAGTTACCTCTCAGGCATCTTGTGAAGCATCTAGATGGATGTTCTATCAGTCCACACGGGCTTCAAGGTGATATCGGAAAAAGTTTGGAAAATTGTGACAGTTTGGTTTAAATTTCAGAATAGGTAATCTCTAATAACCTTCCGATAATGGACAGATTCTAAAAATTAGAAATTAAGGATTATCAGAAGTAGAAATCCGTCCATTCCACGTTCCGAAAATAAACTTTTGCGCTAAGCACTATTCGGAACTAATTGCATGGGATCAAGTGCGAGTGACTGAACCATCTATTATAAAAAAATCAGAAACTGGACCCACAAAAACGATCTGAACATGCTTTTCCATCGATACCGAATTTTCCGTGTCACAGACAAGCAGTTGAACGGTGCGTACGACTCGTAACTGAAGCATCTGTTGCTGTATCAACAACCGAGAGTCGTGTGTGTTCTCTATACAAATCTACAATTTTAGATCGATCGTCGCCAAATTTTGCATATATACCAAATGGGACCCGACTTGAATGATAGGCTACTTTAAAATTTTGTCAAAGCAGGGCAAATGCCTTAAACGGGCAAAAAATTGTCGGAAAAACAATGGTTTTGAGCTTTAACAATCACTTTCAGAACGTTTACTTTGGTTACCGTGGTTCCCTAGCAGTGCATTTCAGACGTGTATATGCCTTTACAATGGTTTGTCACTTCTCTAATCCTGTTAGTATATGTATAATAATTTATGCCTTTATAATGGTTTGCCACATTTTAAATATACTCAGTAATGAGGCTTTTTGAATAGACGTCATATCATCAGCATCGCTTTGAGGGTCAGGAAAAGGGTGATCCTCATAGAAATCAGTGTTAAAATTGCCGATTTTACTGTAGCAATGAGGAAATTCAGTGGGGTTCCACATCAATAATTTAAAAAATGTTATTGAATTCCCGATTTTTGAAATATTGAATTCGCTTAGAGATATACGAAGTCCAGAAGATTAAATATGAAGTAATTAGCTGAATCTACCTTTTGAGTTAGATATCCAGGCAATAACATTGATTTCAACTTTTTATTTACATCTTCTCAAGCATGAAAATTAATGTCTCCGCGTATTATCTTTTAATATTCAACTGCATAAATTCATATAGTTTAGGTTGTTTTAAAATTAATTATGGGCCCATAAAGTGCATCGAAGAAATACCACAGCTTTAACTAAGCATTTTTGGAAGCTTAAACAGGCAGATGGATAACTTGAAGTTCAAAAGGGGGGGGGGGGAATAGAAATACTTAGCGCCCTTAAAAAAGGAAAAAAAATGTATATTCATTTCTACGTTTCTTTAAATCTAGATTTGTTTCTTTCATGAGTCGCGCTGGAAGTCGCCATATTGGTTAACTTAGACACGGTTTGCGTGTCCCTCGAAAAAAGAGGGAGATATCACGTGATCCAAAAAGCCTCATTGAAGAAAACCCTGGCAACGCCGGGTATTATAGCTAGTCTGGTATAAAGTTATTTTTTTGCTGTCATAAAACAGCTTGAAATTTTTTACTTTGCTCCTTCTTGTGCTTTCACTAAAATTTAAGGGTGTCTTATAATAATGCTTCGCACTGTATATATTTTCCAAAATAGTTCTGTAGAGTAGAAAAGTATTTCAAAATCATATTAAATATTTATTCTTTGTATAATATAGTCACTTTAAACATTACATGCAATTAGCGTGTGTATTTCCAATGGGGATTTTTATATTGAAAAGCAATATTTCGAGGTTTTTGACGTGACGGTTTAAACCGTCAAAAACTTCCATGAATCAAAACCTGTCAACCCTGGTCTCCGAAACTTACAAGCTTTTTATGCAAGGTAATTCAGAAAAGATGGGAAAAACTTTAAAAGGTGATAGTACACACCAATACAAACGATTGTCATCAAAGAATGCATGGTTTAACATGAAACCCAAACTCGTTAGCGCTTTTCGAAACGGCCGCTCCGCAAACGTTGAAACGGCATTCTTGTTGAAATTTATAGGGAGAAAAAGAACACCATGTATATGCAAATGTAACCTGGCGAAGAAGAAACCGTTTGCAAATCTGGTTGGCTATTTGGCTGGTCTTGGCTATTTGGTTTTTGAACTTGTCATATATAGCCTATAATTTCAGTGTATTTTGGATTAACAGCGTAAAAAAATAAACTACGGTGTGTATTTTTTTTTTCTATTGTGCTTTCCAGAGCTCCGAATCGCCTAATATCAAATGGCAAAACTCACAGAACGATCCTAGATGATGGACTCATCCTAAAAGAAACGGTGAAGCAGAACGGTGATAACATAGGAAGCTATTTCAATCATAAAGACAACTCGTTCGCTTTAGCATCGAATTTGATGTCTCCCGTCCGCAACAGCGTCGAGAGAACGGAAATGACAGAAAAAGACGGTAAGAAAGCCAAGTAAGTGTCCTAAAATTTACTAAGACTTTTGCTTGAACCTGGTACAGTAATAGTATACTCATCACGCGCGTAGGCCTATTCTTTGTAGTCTTCTAGAAGAATGTAATCATTATATATATTCGAATTGTTAAATGCATGATATATATTTTGTAAAACATTTAACAAACAAATAAAGTTAATTCTTATCATATCAATGAACAGCAACTTGGAAAAATAAAATAAAGCCGGGTCCTTACCCGCGGTCGCGCTACGCGATTCTAAAAATATACTGCGTCTTTCAGACGAGCCGAAAAATCTCCGCACCTAGGAAATGTCGGGTCCTGGCTTTTGTCCATACTTTACAATTTTATACAATAAAACCTGCCAACAACAGCCACTGACGGGACCAAAACTATAAGCCATTACGAATATTTAATTGACTACATACTTTAATAACTTTTAAATTTAATTTAAAAATTTTAATTTTTTTCTTTTTAAATTTTTAAAATTATTTAAAAAATATAAATATCTGAAATATTATTTTAAATATTTGTTATTTTTTTAAATTTTTTAACTGTTAATTTTTTTAAACTTTAAAAAAAATACTTTTATTAAACAACGTTATCCACGTACGGTGTTCACTCAGGGCCGGATTAAGACGTTTGAAGACCCTTGCACTTGAATATTTTTGGTGGTTCCCTCGATACCTACAAGTATATTTTACTCAATATTTAGTCTATAAACTGAAAAAATGAAATTTTATATTTCAGAAGTGACTAATCTAAGGATGGGATTTCACTCTAAAAGGTTTATGAAAGTTATTTTATAAAACTTGAAAAAATCAACTAATAAATTGCAAGTGCAACCGATAAATTTATTAGTTGCTTTTTTAAAAGAATTATTATAAAATTTTTATAGTGTAATCCGTACTTGAGGCCGGGATTATACTATAAAGTTTTGTAAAAGATCTTTTATAAAAGTTGAAAAATTCAACCAATAGGCGCATCGGTTGCATTCAAGCAAATGCAACCGGTGATCTTAATGGTTGAATTTTTCACGTTTTATCAAAGAGCTTTTACAAAACTTTTATAGTGTAATCCCGGCCTAAGACAGAATTGTGATGTGAATATTTCTAAGCACAGACATTTTGAAAGTCCCAACCCCTCCTTTTTTTATACTTGCAAATTCTTTGATATTTGCTGAATTTTTTTTTTTTGGAACATCGGATGTTTTTGGATTGGATTTTTCGAACATTGGATGTGTTTTTGGAATTTTCTTTCATATTTTTCCGAAAAGACAGATTTTTTTTTCAAAATTTTTTGAAAATATTTTAAGATATTTTCTCCCATCGACTACTTGTGAGGATCGGAATGGAGGCATCTTTAGGCTCAATGATAAAAACCACCAAAGAATGCCTCTAGGCTGCCTATGGGCACTGAATCAGGGGTGAAGGAGAAAAATAATTACAAAAATTGCGAAAAAACAGTTTTTATGCACGAATTTCGAACTAAAGAAATCGCATCTTCAGTGCTCGTTTGAAAGGGTATGCGGACCCGCGTCCGCATCCGCTCCGTGTGAAAGGGGCCTAAGCTGCGCAAAACCTGTTTTGGAGTGATGTCTATGCAAAATCATTCATTCAAATAGCCCGCGCTGTGCTAGCCACACCTCAAAACCGGGTTTCCGTGGGTTGAAGCTGCTTAGCGCTGCGGACCTGTTTCCGGTTTAAGATGAACATTTGAGATACGTAAATTTTTCAACTAAGAAAATCCAAATTCCACTTTAAAAAAAGAATAGATAGAAATTTCGCATTTATTCGTAAAAATAAAAAAGTACCGCAAAAACGAACTAAATTAACGACACAATTTTTTTTATAGTTTTAATTACGAGGCCAACTATTAAAAGGTCCTACTTTGTTGAAAGTTCTATAACTCAAGTGCTCAGCAAGATTCCGCTTCCAAGTGTAAATTATCAAGATTTCGCAGAAAAGTTGTAAAAAAAATCAAACGTACGCATTGTGTGTGTTCATCAAAAATGGCAAAAATTTCGCATCTATCGCGTTTATTTCGTGAACACGAAAATTACATATTCCTAGTGATCATATTGAGAGAATTATCGACGAATCAGAATTCACCATGTCACTGACGTGACGTTCAGAGTCACTCACTCACGGCTGTATTCCGTTCGCAGTTAACTGGTGAGGAAATGTTAAAACGTCGGTTACATGAAAACGGTATTCTTCGTGCCTAAACACCCGGTTAACTACCGTTTTTTTTTCGTGGAACTTTATCCGCGGCTGATGCACGGTTTAACTGATCAGTTGCTGGTTAATTTTCAGACTTGGAAATTTTTTTTCACTTCTTTTATGTTTATTTTGTAGACTTGAGATTTTTTCTGAAATTTTTTGAAAATTTGAATTTTATTTCTGAATGAATTTTAATCTCTGAATTCATTTTTTCCTCTGTTTCTTCTGGTAATTCGGAGTCAATTTTGCGGACTTTTTTTTCATAGTTCTAATTTAATTTCATGGACACATTTTTTGTTGGTACTTTTTTTTGCGGAATTTGAACTAGTTCTTTCTGTTTCTTTCTTGGATACTTCATGGTAGAAAGAATTTAAATCCATATTATTTTTTTGGTTATTCTCAAAGTTAATTTTGCAGACATTGAACTACCAAAAAAATTATAATAAAGGAATTTAAATTTCAATTCCCTGACTTTGAATCCATTTTCTTTCCCCCCCCCCCCTTCTTTTCAGTAACCTGAATTCTATCTCTCTGTCTTTGGATTCATTTTTTTCTGTTTGTTTGTAATTTAAAAATATTAAACAAACTTTAAATTATTGATGGGAAATATTCGATGAATGTTAAATTTTTTTCCCAGTACTTTTCATTATGTGAAGTTCATACGCAGATTAAAATTTTTAGATTCATTTCAGAAAGCAGCTCCATTAAATTTCACAAGGAAAATAATTTCTCTTATGTTTGATTCCTTTGCTAACATCTCTCTCCCCCTATGGCTAGTGCCATGGTGGAACAATATACTGTTCGAACATGACAATATGTAGATACATGCAGTCATGGGCCCCCACATCCTGAAGCACGGCCCCTAGGCTGGACCTTTAGTGGGCCCTCTCTATAGTTAATTTTTAGTGTGAAAAAACAAAAAAAGATAACAATCATTCCGGCACCAGGGCTACAGCACTGTCAACCCCACCCTTGTAGATGCTATGGATACAGCTGTAGTTACACTGTATTCTGGAATGAAGAAAAATACACGAATTAATTTGGTTGTTCTTTTTATCAACCAATGCTCCTTTCTCTCCAGCCGCTCTGCAGCTCACATTTTCAGAATCCCTCCTCTACACCAAGAGTCATCAACCTTTTGGAGAGTGCTGACCACTTCATTGGTTTGAAAATTTGCTGCGGGTCACTTGAGTTATCTGTAAATGTGCCACGGGTCACTATAGGTATCCGATTACATTGGAGAGCACTTTTATATAAAATGTTACTGGAGTGAACTTTAGTAGCATTTTTCGATAGAAAGTGCCTTGAAATGAAAAAACCACAGCAAATTTTGGCCCACCTATATCATTTTCTATGAAAAAGTCATTTTTATGTCAAATTTTAGGCAAAATTCATTATTATTTGAAACACTATTGCAAAAAATCTTCTTGATGAAATGTTTTATGATTTTCACAGTACATTTAGCTAGTGATGTTGCAGATTATAAACCAAAATTTGAAGAATTGCATGATATGCTCATAAGTTACACCCAAATACGTTAATGTACATGTGAATTTTTGAAATTTAATCCTACATTTTGTCTATAAAACACAAATTCAAAAATATGTGATAGTCCTTAGATTTTGGTTCATAACCTCAACAATATATAGCAAAATATCATATAAAAACTTTGTAATGATACAATGAATAGATTTTTAGAAATCATGTCACAAACTAATTAAAACTAAGTAAAATATCAAAAAGTATCATTGTTCGTAACATACATTTAATTATTATTTTTATTCACGAATTACTTGTATCTACAAACGCAACACTAAATTGGACGTAACTTTGATTCTAAGTGTCATATAAACAAAACAAGGCCTGTTTGGAATCACAAAGAACAGGACTCTCAAAAAATAAAAATATGAAAATCAATATTTTCTTCCAAAATGACGTTTTCTATTTAGTCTAATACCTCAAGCAATCCAGAAATGTTTTGCAGCGCGAAATGAGCACAATTTTATCCAACAGAAATCACATCAGGGCCATACATATACATACACTCACAGTTTAAGTTCAAACATGTACCAATTCATTAGAACTTCCTCTGAGGAATGCATACGAGATGCATGTTCAGTTAAAAGAAGGCCACAAAGTGATCTGAAACTGTGCACAGGTGTTTCAAGTTATCTGTAAATATGCCACGGGTAACTTTAGTGATCTGATAATGGGCTTGAACTTGAACTACCAGACAGATACCCACGTTAATATTCCTTACGGAACCTCTAACGTAAAAGGTATCTGTTGGAAAAGTGCCAACACCTTCCCCCAGCCCATCAAATCCATCCACCCAACCTGATAAAACATAAGAACACTTTTTCAAAGTATATGGGGAGAAAAAAAATTAAAATATATATAGTATCTACAAAATAATGTAAAAATTAAACATTTGTGGAAGCACAATGCACCCAGGTACATATGTATGAAAAGGGTGGGGGGAAACATCAGTTATATATACTATATATCAGTTATATAACACTGGAAAACACAGAACAATGAAAAATAAACATCTGTGGTAAGCACAATGCAGGTCACAGTCCGAGAAAAAAAAATGGGGAACAACAGAAATGCAAATATGAAGAACACGAAAATGCTAATATGGTAAACACAAGAAATATTCAAATCTTAAGCATCTGTGGTAAGCACAATGCACGTCGCAGTCCATCCAAGTACATATGTATATGAGGAATAGAAAATAAACATCAGTTAAATCCCTATGGGAAACACAAAACAATGCAAAAATTAAACATCTGTGCTAAGCACAATGCACAGTTCGAGAGAAGGAAAAAATGTGAACACATTTTTACAATTTCAGCGTAGTCATTAGATTTGGGGTGTTGATGCTGATCTGGTCGATCGAGTGTAGTGAAGACATCCCTGTCTTCACTACTCTCATCAGGTTCAAAGAGATCTTCATTTTTGCTGTGCAGTAACAACAGATTTTCCTCTAAAAAGTTGATAAGCTATGATTTCAGCCCAGTTTTTAGTTTTTATTACTTGTTTGATAATGGGCTGCAGGACACTGATGTGGAACTGCATCGCTATGGTCACTTAAGTGGTATGTAAATGTGCTGCAAATCTCTCGAATGACCATGGCTTCTACAAGGGTGGAGCTGACAGGGCTCCAGTCCGGGACAATTTTCATCATTTTTTTTACACTATGAATTCACTGTAGAGGAGCTCACAAGGAGTCACAGGGAGGCCGCCAAAGATTCTAGCCATACTGCAGGATGGGGGAGGGAGTGTATAAGTGATCTGTAGACATACTGCGGCTCACATAAGTGAACTAGGAATGAGCCGCAGTCTGTGTGATTCATAACTTCGAGGCACGAAAGCGGTGGATCTCCCTGTTAAAAAGTCTCTCCACAGAGAGCAACAGGCCTACAACGATACAATTATTCAATCATTAACCTGTCCGGTGTTTCTGCCGTAATATTACGTCGTGAGTTGAATGGAAGAAATAGAAACACCATTACTTTGTTGCTATTGTTATGCCACGTGTGCGCCTAACAAAGCAGCCCTAAAACCTTTTATGTGAGACATTAAAAACACGTTCTTTTCACTCAAAATCAGCCCTTTTCCCAGCTCGTCTTTATCTGAGGCGGCGTATTTTAAAATAAATTTGTAGATAAAGAAGACACGAACACATATCATGCCAATGCATTTTGCTATGTATGATTTTTTTTAATTTCAAAAATCATATAAAGTCTTATATAAAATCAAATATAACTCTGTATATATCCGCGATTACAATAGCTGTTCATTTTTGATGTGATGTTATGACTTATTAACTCTCTTCACTTACCTACTCCCATTCAGTTCAACCCCCACGTCCTGGAACAGGTCCCCTAGGCTGGGATCCTTTGCGGGCTCCCCGGTCAGACTTTTCACGGGCCCTCCTATAGTTAATTTATAGCTTGAAAAAGCAAAAAATTATGAGAATTGCCCCGAGGTACAGCCCTGTCAGTCCCACCTTTGTGGGGGAGCCATCCAACTAACACCAGCTATAGTAGATTCTATCTACTATAGCCGGTGTTGGTTCAACTCGGTTGATTCGAAGTTCAGGAAGATGACAAAAAAAATAAAAATCATGTAAACGTTGAATTCACCATTTTATTTAATATTTCATCCAGTGTTCAGAGCCTCTCCCATCGAGTGAGACGGGCGAAAGCTGCATGGTTTTTTTTGGAAATTTTTTTTTTGTAACTACGACACAATTTGGCGCTGCTCTTCATTTAAGACATAATTACTCAAAAAATCACCAGTGAATGGTTATGCCTGGTATTTGCCTCATTCGTTGGTGATTTTTTGAGTATTATCAGGCAAAGTTATCTACTCTTCCATAAGACATAGTTTCCCAAACTTTTCGTTCCATCTGCCCCTTTTTCAAAAATATTTCTTCTCATTGCCCTCTAACTCAAATCAACCCATAGGATCCTATACTAAACCCTGAGCTTCTACCTCCCTCAGACCTTTCCATCACTTCCCCACCCCCGGGGGACGATATTGTCCATTTTGGAAAACACTGATCTAAGACACATATTATCAAAATTAATAGAGGCTTACGTCATACAATGAGATCTCTCGCTAAAATACCCCCTTCCACCTTGGCACTGAAAACTTTTGCGCCTTTACAGTGTGAAATACTATGCATGAAAGCTCTATTCCATGGGCTAGAGAAAACTATTCGTATCGTGAAAGGGATCTCACATGTGGGAAGGGCGGCCTTGTTGTATCTGATCTATGCTGCTATACATTGCGCAAGAACTTGAGAACTGTTATCAAAACTAATTAATGAATCGACACTTTTCAATAAAAATAATCGCATATAAATGGTACATAAATATTCAGCCTAAGGCAAATATCAGGTCTTGATTACAAGCAGTGGCAGATTCAAGGAGGCGCGATCCCTAAGAGCCTTCAAACAATAAGCAATGGAGCGATCGCCCCTCCCAAGAGCCTTGAAGCAAACATAACTCCAATTGCCATACTTTTTTCTTTATTAATCCTTAATTTTTTGTTATTAATTTTGTTTTTATCAAATTTTCTTCCACTAAAATTTTTGCACTCGAAGTTCAACCTTGAGCTTTCTTCTGCTGGTAAGGTCAAAAGAGTAAAGAAGCCATAGCTGGGGGAAGGTCAATTATATTACCACCAAAGTTTTATAGGGATTCTATGCAATTCAGCTGTCACCCTGCCTTTCTGGTGCAACTCACCCATACCCCTAGAACCTAAGGGCACATATGTAATTTTTTGCGAGGGAGAGGGCCATATGTACATCCTTCAGTTTTTTTAGTAACACACAATAAAGCACAAGCCATCGAATAAGATGAATTTTCTCTAGCCCTTGTTTTCTTTTTTTTCTGGCCTCAGTCCTTATTAAACAGACAAGCTTGAAAACATACAAGCTTGAGGTGAACCAAAACACGGCTGGATATTCAAGGAAAAAAAACTATTTTTAAAGTAGGTGAGTTAAGAAAATCAATTCTATTACTTTGGTAGCACATCTCGGGCAACATACTTAATGATGTGTTGTACCCCTGCTTGTATGAACAAGCAGGGTATTTTTATAATTATTATATATATCAGAGTTTCTCAATCTTTCTGAACCCAGACACCAGCAAAAAGTCTGAAACATATTGACAGACCACTTCCTTTATTTATTTATTTTTTTTGTGTCCATTTTTTATACATTTGTTGTTTTCTCACTTTATTTGAATTTTTAATGTTTACTAAAGTTGTGTGATGACAAAGCATTTTCATAAAATAGAAATTATATGATGATATGTATGGCGAAAAATATAAATATTCATCGGAGATATTTGTCAGGTTCAATATTTTCTCAGCAATTTTAATAATTCTGACATTTATAATCACAGTCAGCAATGCCCTGTATTTTACACTATTTAAGATCTAAGTTTACCACATTTTTGTTCCATGAAACATTGAATATTCTTTTTGTGAAATAGTTTTTTTACTGCGATTTGTTGCACAATCTTTTATTTCCCTCACCCTTTGGCAATTTTAGCAGTAGTGATTATCGAATTGCATTTAAGGCAATAAATTGAATTTTTGGGGAAAATTTTATAACATACCATATTTAGGATTACATACATTCTCCTCGATAGTGAACCTATGTATCGAATTGTAATATTTTTTTAGCCCAATACAGTTATTACTAATGTCAATCATAACGGTTGGATAATTTTTTAACGTTTTATCCAGGTACTTATTATCAAGTTTGCCTGCAAGGCAAATGTGCCATCGTCACTGACCATAGATTGAGAAACGCTGATATATATATATATATATATATATATATATATATATATATATATGTTCAGGAAATATTACATTTCCTGATTAGTAATTCTCCGAAACTCGTGCTACGGTTGTTCCAAATTAAAGTTTTCATCCTTTATGAGTTGTTTATTTGAAACCGAACAAAAAATTTAGGTTTAAAGATTGAGAGTAATTCTGATGTTCAGTCAGAAGCACATTTGTGGAATTGTTGCCTATAGACTACACAAATTTTGGACCCTTCTTCCACTCTAGGAGGCAATTCAAGTATTATGTCAGCAAATTTTTAGCCATTTTTGAATCCCCCTCCCTGTCAGCAGAATCTTGGCAACTCTGTACCCTACCTCTTAACGCATACTGGTGGGATCAGAAACAGATGGGGGGCTCTTGCCCCCCCCCCCCAGATGATCAAAAAACATTTTTTTTTTTTAATGCAAAAATATTTTTCAAAAAATTACAATTTTGAAAGAAAATACCTTGATTATAACAACGTATAAATTTCTGTTAATTTCAATGCTGTTTGAAGGCTAAGAACTCAAAATTTCTTTTCAAGAAATTCATTGCTACCCACCCTCTAAGTCATGTACGGGAAATCCTTCGTCCTCGGATTAAATGTGGCCTTGGGGGTTATCTGATATGGCCCGCCCCCTTAAACCTAATTTTGTAAAAATAAACTAAAAGCAGCACATTTACGGATCGCTTAAGTGACCTGTAGCACCATTTCAGAGCATTCAAGTGGCCCATGGCACATTTTCTGATCACTCAAGTAGGCCCAGTGGCACATTTTCAGATCACTCAGTTAAGCCCATGGTATATTCACAGATCACTCAAGTAGCTTGCGATAAAGTTCCAGAACACTTAAGCGATCTGTGGCACATTTAGAGATCCATGTTGCACAGTTTTATAGCACTTAAGCTGCCCCCAGTGCTGTTCTACATAACCCAAGTTACCCACGCCACATTCCTAGATTACTTAAGTGATCCGAGGCATAATTACAGATCACTTGAGTGATGCCTGGCACAGTTCCATATCTCCCACAGTTCCTTTAGCAGCCCAGACACTTTTCCAGATCACTTGGATCCGTGAAACATTTAGAAATCACTAAAGTGGCTCTGTAGGGAACTCATCAATGAGAAGAATGTTAGTTGAAGTGCCCACAAACTAGGGAAAAGTTTTTCTCATTTTTGGCAAGCAGAATAAGATGCCATTAAGAATGTTTCATTTTTTTTCTATAAAGGGTGGTTTATGACGTAAGCTTCATCCAAACCCCTCCCTTTCCCCCCATCATCAAAAGTCAGGTAATCAGAAACACCCTCCACCCCCATCGATGCTGACGTAATACTTGAACGACCCCTAGTCTAATTTTCTTGACTACTCTTTCCACAAATTCTCCACCCTGTGCTATAACCTGCTTGCCCCTCCCTCCTGCAAGTACACCTGTGCTAAAGTCACTCGTTCCACACTTGCACACTGTTTTGGTCATGTGTTTGACACTGTTTTCAGTCACTCACTGGTTTTGGTCGCTGTTTGGTTACTTACACGCGCTCTTAACGCATTTCCCCTGGGTGGGAGGGGCCTCAAATGCAGAGGAGGTCTCGTGAAAACTATATCTGGTTAAAATTTTCAAAAGTGAACATGTCTCGCCTGGTGGAGGAGCCTCAGAAAAATTACTTCATCCAAGGGTCCAGGATACGCTTCAGACGGCTGACTCTAGGCCACTCACTGAACTGGTCCCTCGCTCTTTAGATTACTCATTTGGTCATTCACATGCTTACTTACATTCTAAGTACCTCTTTTGCTCTCACGTGCTTGCTAACTCCAAGCCACTCTTTTGGTCACTCACTGACTGGGCAGAGATGGATTTCTTGAGGGATATAAAAATTTCACCGCCCTTCTCAAATTTTACCAATTTTCTTTCATACATTTTTTGCCAATGCAGTGCAATCCGTTACATGTAAGGGGCTGTCATTGTGTGTGTGTAGTACATATTTATTTGATAATTGCTTTGTTTTTGTGCGTCAAGGCCATGGCCCCCCACAAAGGCGGGGCTGATGGGGCTATAGTCCTTTGGCCCAGGACGATTCTCGTCATTTTTGTTTTTTTATGCTATAAATTTACTATAAAGGGGCCTGTGAAAAGTCTGGTCTGGGAGCTCGCCAGAGGCTTCAGCCAAGAGGCCCCACTCTAGGATGTGGGGGCCCATGGTCAGGGCTTTGGAAAAAAAATTTCTTCAAATATTCAAGGATTGTCTCTATTAAACGAGGTTTCTGGTATCCGAGTTAGCTCAGAATTCATTTCCTCTGATTGACCAAGATCCTTATTTTATTTATATTATTTTGCCTAATTGTTATCAAAACGTTGCAAAGAGAAATGGTTTATACTTTCACAGGGATCAGAAAATTAAATTTATATGAAAGTATCTACTTACTTTGACTTGAAAAGCTGGAAAAAAGCATTTGTCGAATGCATACGGATAAATTTATATTTGTGTACATTGTTTTGTCTGGTTTATTTGTCAACCTTAATTTTTATCAAGCAAAAGGAGAAGGAAGTAGGATTCTATGATCATTTTAAAATAATAACTTCATATGATTTTCATATTCTGCTCTTTTTTTTTATCTGCGAAGTTTTCATATTTGTGCAATCGCACATGATACTGTTAATAAAAAACTTGTAAGTAAGTAGTTGTTGTAAGTAATTTTAATTCTTAATTTTTTTTAAATATTAATTTTTATATTTTAAGTATGTTTGGCACTAGGTTGGGCCAGACCGATCGACATCTTCACTGTAAAAAAATGGCCCCCTCCCTCCCAACACATCACTCTGGATCTGCGTCAGCCCTTAATTTGGATAGTTGGGTGCGTAGGACAGGGCTGGACAAAACCCAGGTACCAAGTCGACATAGCAACTAAAAAATTGGTAATGGCACTTGAAATTTTCTTTCTGCGGCTACTAATATGAGAACATATTATTTTTGAATTTTATTTATGCTTATTTGCAAAAAACTGATGTTTCATGCCACTCTTTCAAGCTTGGCAGAAAACTACAAATTCACAAAATATTCACTCATAGACGTCTCCCAGTCTCCGTGTACCGTATCATGCAGCATTGTCTATCTTTGTGAACAATCTTAAACCCTCTATTTAGTTTTGCAATATAATTGTATTTTCCTTTTTTGGCTAATTTCTGCTCAGAGAAACCAGAAATGCATTTTGTTTAAAAAATTAAGAGGATTAATAACATTCTAGGGGGTTAACTTCACTCTTAGATTCAATCACTTCACTCGTAGTTAGAAAATTTGATGGTCGATGGCAAAGGTTGGGAGTGCAACTCTAATAAAACATGTTGATGAAATATTTATGGTACTCATTTTGGTGATAAGTAAACCAAAGGTTTCAATGGGAATCTCATATACAGTTCCCAGGAGATGGGCCAACAACAAGTAATCAAGAGAGAAGAGAGATCGTGAGTGAGAGAGAGAGAGAGGTCACATGTGTGATGGGCTCCCCATATCCAATTCATTGGAGCATAAATGCAGTTATTTGAATTATTTTGAGTTTCCCACAAAAATGGACCTTTTTCATCATGTTAGAATCCTACATCTGTCTTTGGATTTTAGTCTTTATTGACATGAGGACCATCTATAGGCAGTGCCGTCTTAACGCATGGGCTCACCTGGGCACGGCCCGGGGGCCTCACAAAAAAGAGAAGTAGTTGAATTTTTTGAGAATTTTCCAGGTAGGGCTTTAGAAAAATCACTTGGCCCAGGGGCCCATGTTGCTCTTAAGACGGCCCTGTCTATAGGTTATACTTGATGTAGTTTTGACTTGTAAATTTTGTGTTACCCAGTAGGTGAACTATGAGGAGGCCTACCCAGGGCGGTAACTAGGCTGGGGCAATTGGAGCAATGTCCCTGGGTCCCCGAACCAAATGGGGGCCCCCCCAAAAATGTTTTTTTTTTGGCATAACAATAACCCTTTTTCAAGAAGCACCCTCCCCAAAGAAAAGTCTGTCCCGGAGCCCCAAGAAGGCACACTGCGGCCTCTGGCCTACCACATTACAATATCTGCACCCTTGGATAATAATTGATAGCACATATCTCACGGTAAATCCGTCGGAAAAAATACAACATTTGCTGCACTGGTGAAGTGCTATTGTGAATTATGAAGTCTCTAAAAGCATCTGTATTACCTTTGCTATTGGCAATTCAACCTAACATGACCAAAAATGCTTGTTTAGGTGTCTTGTTCAGTGAATTTAGAATTACTTTCAGTATTGAAGTGTGGGACATTTTATATCTGCTCTTTCAAATAGGCCAAGACGAGTAATTGTGAGTGAATTAGTTGGGCGACCATACGGGCAGCTGAAACTAGGGATTAATATATGTAACAGCTAGGGCTGTGCGACTCATGCTGTCACTCAGGGCACCGCTTTAGAAGGGGTGCCAAATCAGAGATACAAATGGAAAATAATTGCAGAGAAATATTTAAAAAAATTTTTATTTCTTTATGTATATAAAATTCAAACTATGAATGTTCTAAGATCCATAGCCCCCCACCCCACTCCTGGGTTGACCATTTTTATTTCAAATTAGTTTGATAAACTGTTTCGATTCCCTATTATAATTTCAAAATTGTTTTGCCACATGAATTTAAAATAGCCGGGTTGAAATGCTACAGCTATCGTCACTAATATCAAATCAGCCGCATATTTGATTGGTTTTGTCACACTATGGTCATGTCTCTTCACATGAGTGCTAATAAAACCAGGACATGTGATATACTTGTTTTTTTCCCCCATCTGTCTTCATCTCATATCTCTCTGAGAGTTTCATGTGCTAACTCCTTGCAGCGATGTGTCCAGCCAGGGGGTCAACTAGATGCTTGGTCACCCGGGGCAAGCGTGCATTTAGATGCCCCCTTGTAATGTTGAAGGAGAGGTTTCAGAATGAAATTTGCGCCACCTTGGATCTAGCACCTGGGGCAGGAGACCCAACTGCTTGCCCTAGTTGCGGTCCTGTGTCCAGCGGTCATCTTATCGCCAGTTTTGTTGTAGCTCGTGTCTCGAAAGTTTCTGACAAACATTGATCAAGTACCAAACTTGCTTCTGCACAGATTTTGGAACTGTTGGCGACAGGCATCGGAAGTGTTATGTTTCTGAGGGTGCTCAGATTGATGCCATAGAATACTGTTGGTGCTCTAGTGTGGTACCCACTGCTCACGTGGCTCTGACGCTACTAGTTGGCGAGTAACTTATTGACCTGAACCCAGGGCCAGATTGACCATTAAGCAAAATAAGCACATGCTTGGGGCACCACAAACAGTTGCCAAGATGTGTTTCTTTTTTATGTACAATTTTTTTCTAGCATTAAGCATGCAGCAGAAAATAATATTTTCAATTGAATGTATAGTTGAAGATATTGATCAACTAATACCAGACCAGAATGGAAATTTTTGCCAGTTCCTGGCTGAGCCATCTCACGGCTTAAAAAGTGGCCCTTTAGACCCTATGAAGAGAGAAGAAAAGTGGGGGTTGTACAATGTATGTATGTAAAGTGTATGTAAAAAGATACAAGTCCATATTGGGTCAATTTGAAAGGTATTTTTCAGATCAAACCATCGAGCACCTTAGTTAAAAATGCCAATCCGTTATTAATGATCAACAACAATAAAAAGAGAACAAGGGAAGCATATGATTAATGTGGCTAACTGTGATTAAATATGGTTAAGGGTGATTAAATATTAAAGTAACGAAAGAATATATACAAAAGTGAAAGTAGAATTCCACATAAATTTAAATGCGATTAAATGTGATTAAATATTGAGTAACAAAAGAATATATACAAAAGTGAAAGTAAGATTCCAAAAATTATTTTGATGGGGGTGGCCAATTAATATGTAAAATGTGTTTAGATCTTCTATGAATTGTTTGAAAAAGTGAGTCATAATTGATCAACTAATAATATGGGAAACTAGGGATCACGTTAATGCTTAGTTTTTTGAATGAGATTTCGTGCAATTTCTATAAAATTATCTTGAGCTATTTTAACAGCATCATGTGGGCACCCTTTGACAAACTGATTTTTCTGAAGGGCCCTCCCTACCAGCTAAAAATTCCTGCCTACTGATTTGCATACTAACTTTCGCAAATTGTAAGCAGATCTACTTGTCACAAGGTCCTCAGGTTGTGTCCGGGTAAAACCCACGCATTAATAAACCAAATCATTATCATTCCCAACCAAAATATGATAAATACTAATTCAATACAAAAGTGACAAATTTAAGAGTAAGCCAAGTTCTACAGAATGAGGACGTGAACTTCAAAATGCTCCAATCTTTGAGTCATTAGCGGATCGACTGCATGGTTTCAGGGGTTTTATCTTGTGGTTAATTATTATTACCCTTGCGAGACAGTTTCGGCACCTCTTTGCCATATAAGTCGCACCAGTAAAATAACCCAGAAAACTCTCTAATAGTCCTGCATAAATCAGTCAGAATCGGAACCCAAAAACTCGCTGCTTTGTTCCCAGACAGATGAAATGTTTCAAAAGTTGTCGCCTGGCAGTTCATTGGTTAGGGAGCTAACCTCTGATTGTGCAAGTCTGGGTTCGAATCCCGATTCTTCAATGTCCACTAGCAAATTTCCTGAACAGATCTTACGGATCTCTTGGGAATGTGTGATCAAGCATGGAACTCGAAAATGCATCTGAAAGAACAGATACCCAATGATTATAGTTCACCAAAAATAATGTGTGTGATATTGGCCATGCCAAGATCCAGTGGTTGCATTTGAAACCACTTTGTGAAATCCTAAGGGGCAGTCGATGTGAGAAAATATATTTAAATGAAATTATCTATCTTTAAAATATTTTGAAAAAATAAGTCTAAAAATTTAAGGCCTGTTTTTTTGGGATATGTGAAAGAAAAATTCCAAAAACTTCCCAAAAATAAACAAAAATGATTCAAGAGATATTATCAATGATTTGCAAGTTGAAAATCTCTCTCTCTCCCCCCCCCCCCCCTTGTTTTTTCTCTGTGCTTAAAAATATCAAATATAATTCTTCCCTAGATTAGTTACTTCTGAGATATAAAATTTCATTTAATGTTTTTTTTCCTTTATAGATTTGATATCGAGTAATATACTTTTAGATACGGGGGGGGGGGGGGAGACTTGAACCGTTCGAGTGCTTTTAGGGTCTTCAAATATTTTAATCCGGCCCTGCCTGGACCACCGTGATCTCAAAGAACCCTACAGCCAGGTTCAGATTGGTTAAAAGAAAAAAACCAAGTCAATGTCACAGTTGTATCGCTTATCGTATCAGTCTAATGTGTGAATCCGGACTACTAGCACCTGAGTGCTAAGCACGACAGTCCTCGGCTCTGCTGTATAGGCTTGCAGGGGAAAGGGGTGCATCAGGGGGCGTAGCCAAAAATTTCGTTTGGGGGGACCAAAGTGATAGAACAATATATTTGGCAATCCTTTTCACTTTTTTTGGTCATTTTCTTACATTTGGGGGGGGTCAGTCTCCCCCCCCCCTCGATACGCCCTTGGAGTGCATAAGGAACTGGTGTTCCCCAAGCCAACCAAAAATTGATTTTTTTTAATATTTTCTTTAAAAAAATAAAATATCAAAAGAAAAGCACACCCTAAAAACTGAATAAGTTACTTTATAAAATTCCTTCAGTAATACGACATAGAATTTATTGATATTTTCATTGTCTGTGTGTTATGATGTATCCCTTATTTTTATTGTAAATATTCTGTTTCAATAGAATGTTTTGCTAGAATGTTTCTCTGATTAGCTCTACCTCTCCCCCCCCCCCCCCATACATTAAGTCACTAATTCAAAAGAAAAAACCCAAGTAATGAAAAAAAAAATCTTAATTTACTTAACTTCCCAGTTCTTATAGGAATGATAGTTTGAATCAAATTTTTTTTTTTTTTTTTTTGCTATTTTTATCAGAGTATAAATTTTAATTTAAATAGTCTTGGTGTCAACTGAGGAAAAAGTGTCCTCATGACTTATCCCTCCTTGACATTGGATTGTTATTCCTATGTATTTCCTGTCAGTTGTAGTTTTGTTATATAAAACTGATCCCTTGTGGTACCATTTTTAAATCAAATGTATTTGCTTAAGGCTTAATTTATGGAAAATGCTTGATATCTTTTGAGAAATTAGATTTTGAATCATTCCAATATACTTGATCTCTTGATCATTGTATAATTTTATGGTCAATATATTTTGAATCAAGAATATCAAAGGTTTGCTTTAAATCTAAATGAACTAGAATGGATTATGTAGTGTTACCCATTAATTTAATCATTATTAATTCAAGATTTTCATCAAAATTAATATGACTGCTTCACTTTCTCCAATATTTTTATCTGGCAGGAAGAAGAAAAATGAAGATGGGGAACCTGATACTCCACATCCAGTCAGTTTTTGCACTCTGGTATGAAATTGTTTTTTAAAAGTTTTTTTGCTGCTGATGTTTGTAAGCAATAATAATCTATATATATACCAAATGGGTTTGCATATATACCACATGGGACCCAACTTGAATGATAGGCTACTTTAAAATTTCATCAGAACAGGGCGAATGCCCCGAATGGACAAAAAACTTTCGGGCAACAAAGATTTTTGGGCCTCAACAATCACTTTCCGAACATTTACTTTGGTTACAATGGTTTCCTAGCAGTGCATTTCAGACGTGTATATGCCTTTACAATGGTTTGTCACTTCTCTAATCCTGTTAGTGCATGTATATGTATAATAATTTATGCCTTTATAATGGTTTGC
Organism: Pholcus phalangioides; assembly: GCF_987345545.1. Classification (NCBI taxonomy): domain Eukaryota; kingdom Metazoa; phylum Arthropoda; class Arachnida; order Araneae; family Pholcidae; genus Pholcus; species Pholcus phalangioides. Next base: position 24,125,429 of record NW_028301596.1, on the reverse strand, counting down.
CACATTTTAAATATACTCAGTAATGAGGCTTTTTGAATAGACGTCATAATCATCAGCATCGCTTTGAGGGTCAGGAAAAGAGTGATCCTCATAGAAATCAGTGTTAAAATTGCCGATTTTACTGTAGAAATGTGGAAATTTAGTGGAGGTTTTCTGACACATCAATAATTTAAAAAATTGCATTGAATTCTCAATTTTGGAAATATTGAGTTTGCTTAAAGGTACGAAGCCCAGAAATTAAATATGAAGTAATTAGCCGGACCTACTTTTGAGTTGGATATCCATGCAATATCCAACTTTTTATTTGTATCTTCTCAAGCATGAAAATTAATGTCTCCATAGACGTGTTAGATGTGTTCTGCTATAGCTGGTGTTGCTCCAGCCCTATAATGTGTAACTGGTGTATTTGAATGGACATAGACCATTTTAACTTTTGGGGAAGTCATGTTGCTGAGAATGAGGAGCAAGTTTGATCATTTTCTTCGTGATGGTAGACAATGACATTGTTTCCTCCTAATTGCTTGCATCATGCCCCCCTCCCCCACCATCCATAACATGAATTAAAATCCTCCACATAAATATTATAATTGAAAATACTGTGGTGAGATTCGATTTGTATTTTATCTCACAGATGGCGGCACTTGTAAAGCCGACGCCATTGGATTGTCGCGCGGGAAATCGCAAGAGAAGCGATCAAACCATCAAGAGCTTAACATGTCGCTCCGTAGATTTTTTATTTCGTCTTATGTTTCGTGTTGTAAATAAATAATTATTTTAAGAAATTAATCAATTATCCTGAATCCATCATTTTATCCAAATCACGCAACCTCATAACCCAAAGTATGGTGACCGCGGACTTCAAACAAGTTCCAGTTTCTTCACTGCAGCACGAGGCAATCTACTGGTGTTTCCCGTAAGTGAACTTTCGCTTTCCGGAACTTGACATCACTTTTTCTGGATTTTCATCATGGAAGTAAGTGCCGTTCAGGTACCACTTTTTAACTACCATGATCCAGCGCTGTGGTTTATCATGTGTGAAAGCACTTTCGCTCTCGCTGTTCCGAAACCGATAACCGAATCTGTCACAAAGTACAACTATGTTGTCGCGAATCTGCCTCCGGAAAGTGCGGCTCTTGTCCGGGACATTCTCGTTAATCCGCCGGCCACGGATCCGTATGAAAGGCTGAAATCGGAACTGATTAAACGGTCGAGCGAGTCGTCGTCCACTCAACTTCGAAAGCTCTTAACATGCGGGTCATTGGGAGATCGGAAACCATCCGACATTCTCCGCGAATTGCGACGACGAGCGGAATCGCATTCTGTCTCCGACGAATTGCTGATGGAGCTTTTTCTCCAACACCTACCGGCATCAACTCAGTCCATTCTCGCTGCTGTCACTCCACTCGTTCTCGAGAAAGCTGCTCAACTCGCCGACAAAATTCATGAAGTGAACCCTCATCATGTTGACGCAGTTGAGAAACCGCAACAGCCGGATTCCGTCGCGCAACTTCGGGACGAAGTGGCTCAGTTACGCCGCGAGTTGAAAAACGTCCTGCGTTCGCGTAGCAACTCTCGTCAACGTACCTCACGTGCGCGCAGTCCGCATCCACGATCGGAAAACTTCTGCTGGTATCACAACAAATTCGGCAACAACGCCAGAAAGTGCGTGTCGCCGTGCAAGTTTCAAAAAAACGAGGCGGGCGAGGAGTAAACGCGACATGCTCCTTGCCACAGGCATCTCGTCGCCTTTTTACCATGGACAGAAATTCCAAAATTCGATTCCTGATTGACACTGGATCCGATGTTTCTATCCTTCCAGCATCACCATCACAACGACGCCACTATGAAGCTCTCTGCTGCTAATGCTTCATCCATTAGTGTTTATGGTCAAAAGAGGGTGACATTAGATTTCAATCTCCGTCGTAATTTCACTTGGACTTTCCTACTGGCTAATGTTTCCACACCCATCATTGGGGCAGACTTTCTGTTCAACTTTGATCTTGTTCCGGATCTCCGACGACGATGTTTGCTGGATAGGACAACAAAACTCAATACTGACTGTGATCTTCACATTGCAGAAGTTCACTCAATCAAACTCATCGAAGGTGACACCATCTACCACAGCCTTCTCAGCAAGTTTCCCGACATCATCAAACCACCACAACCAGGACAACCTGTGAAACACTCTGTCGTGCATCATATTGAGACTGTTGGTCCACCTGTGCATGCCAAACCAAGACGTCTAGCTCCTGATCGATTGAAAATCGTGAAGCAAGAATTTCAGCAGATGCTTGACCTCGGCCATTTACGACCATCTAACAGCTGCTATGCATCACCTCTGCACTTGGTCCCGAAAAAGGACAGTGATGAATGGCGTCCAGTTGGTGATTACCGAGCTTTAAATGCACAGACTGTGAAAGACCGGTACAGTGTTCCAAATGTTCTGGACTTTACATCTGAATTGCATGGTAGTAAAATCTTTTCCCATATAGATCTCATTAGGGCCTATCATCAGATTCCTATACATCCGGAAGATGTCCATAAAAGTGCTATTATCACACCGTTTGGGTTGTTCGAGAGCACTCGAATGCAATTTGGCCTTTGCAACGCTGCAGCCACATTCCAAAGGTTTATTGACGAGGTCACTCGTGGACTTCCATTTGTATATGCCTTTGTTGATGACATACTGGTAGCCTCGAAATCACCAGAAGAGCACATCGAACATCTAAGGTTGTTATTCGAACGTCTGCAAATATATGGCCTCAGCATCAAGCCCTCTAAATGTGTATTTGGTGGTTCATCAATTGAATTTTTGGGTTACAAAGTTTCTGGATCTGGCATCGAGCCTTTAACAGATCGTGTTGATTGCATCCTGAACTTTCCTAAGCCAAAAACCATCACTCAATTACGACGTTTTCTTGGTCTCTTCAACTTTTATCGTCGTTTTGTGCCCAGAGCTGCACACATCTTAACACCTCTACACAAGTTTTTGGAGGGAATAAAAAACAAAAAGAAATCCAAAAGAGCTACTCAAACCAAGCCAGCTGATATCCTTCAGTGGACTGATCCAGCCGAGCAAGCATTCATCGATGCGAAGCAAGCTTTAGCGGGTGCAACATTACTTCACCATCCAATTCCTGGTGCCAAGCTAAGTCTATGGGTTGACGCCAGTGATTTAGCAGTCGGTGGTTCGCTAATGCAATCAAATGGAAAAGGATGGGAACCCATTGCATTCCTGTCCATGAAACTGACAAAGAGTCAACAGAAGTTCTCCACTTACGACCGAGAACTGTTAGCAATGTACACTGCTGTCAAAAGATTCCGGCACATGCTAGACGGCCGTGAGTTCATAATTTTCACAGATCAGAAACCTCTTGTCTTCGCCTTCAAGCAAAATCCTGATAAATGCAGCCCACGTCAATGGCGACACCTCGACTTCATCTCGCAATTCAGCACTGATGTTCGTCATACTAAAGGTGCAGATAATGTGGTAGCTGACGCTCTTTCAAGAATAGAAATCAACTCGATTTCCAAATCACCATTCCTGGATTTTGACCTTTTTGCAACTGCTCAACGAGAGGATCCTGAATTAAAACAGTTACAGCAAGACAACTCTAGTTCACTGACTTTCAAGTCAATACCAAGTCCATTTACCGCAACAGAACTGGTATGTGATGTGTCTACAGGCTCACCAAGACCATTTGTTCCAGCGAGCTTCCGCAAGACTATTTTTCATCATTTCCACAATCTTGCTCATGCAGGTGTAACATCATCTACTCAGCTAATATCTGCAAGATACGTTTGGCCTAACATGAGAAGGAACATCAAAGATTGGGTAAAGTGTTGCAATGAGTGCCAACGCTCAAAGGTTCATAAGCATACCAAAACACCTTTAGGCACCTTTGCAACACCCGATGCAAGATTTTCTCATATTCATATCGATCTGGTTGGACCTCTGCCTCCTTCAGAAGGAAAGACATACTGCTTAACAGTAATTGATCGCTACACCAGATGGCCGGAAGTCATACCTGTAGCAGACATCACAGCAGACACAGTTTGTCGTGCCTTGTTCGATGGTTGGATTTGCCGTTATGGATGTCCATCAACCATAACAACCGATCAAGGACGGCAGTTCGAATCATCACTCTTCAGAGAACTGATCAACCTGCTTGGCACTAGCAGGATTCGTACCACTGCTTACCATCCACAGGCCAATGGCATGGTCGAACGGTTCCACCGTGTCTTAAAAAGCTCATTGAAGGCACATGAGAATCCAAAGTGGACCGTCACATTGCCAGCCATCTTACTTGGTCTCAGGGCAGCCGTCAAGCCGGATATCAAAGCCTCTAGTGCAGAGTTAGTGTTTGGTACATCTTTGAGATTACCTGCAGATCTCTGCACGGATACACCCGGTCAGCTCTCATCAACATACACATATGTACAACAGCTCAGAGAGCGTATGAATAGCATCAAATCATGCAAAACATCAGCTCATGGTCAATCCAAAATTTATGTGCATCCTCAACTGCAAACTTGCTCACATGTGTTTCTTCGAATTGACAAGATCACACCACCTTTGACACAACCATATACTGGACCCCATGAAGTGATTTCTCGTAATGAAAAAAATATCACTTTAAATGTAAATGGGAGAAAGACCTGTGTTTCACTTGACAGAGTGAAACCCGCATTTATCTTTAACGATGTCTGTGTGGAACTTGACAAAAACAAGCTCGAAGAAAAGAAAAATGACACTGCCAGTACAACCATATGTCACTAGGTCTGGCAGAAAAGTCAAATTCAGTCCTAGGTTGATAACCGAAATTAATTTTGTTTCGAATTGTGCATCATAATATTTTTTTTGCATCATATAATTCTACATTTCATTGATTTTTTTTGCATCTTGTATTTCATGCATCTCATTTATATTATGCATCTGATATATATTTTGTACAGCTTATTGAATTTTCTGCATTTAATTGTACATTTTGCATCATATTTTTTTTTTAAGTGTATACTTATTGCACATGATTTCCTGCATCATTGTATTATGTCTTGCACATCTATTATTCTGCATCTTATGATTAATTTTTTGTATCACATTTTCATTTTGTATCTCATTTATCGTTCTCTCACCATGTTCCTTCACTGGGGGGAAACTCATGTGGTGAGATTCGATTTGTATTTTATCTCACAGATGGCGGCACTTGTAAAGCCGACGCCATTGGATTGTCGCGCGGGAAATCGCAAGAGAAGCGATCAAACCATCAAGAGCTTAACATGTCGCTCCGTAGATTTTTTTATTTCGTCTTATGTTTCGTGTTGTAAATAAATAATTATTTTAAGAAATTAATCAATTATCCTGAATCCATCATTTTATCCAAATCACGCAACCTCATAACCCAAAATACTGTGGAAGGCAAAATTTTGACTTTCACTTCAAAAAGACCTTGTTTTGAAATTTTTCAAAAGCACATTTAAATGACACAGGGGAAAAACTCAGAACTCCAAATAAGAAATAATGGTTGAGTAATAACCGGAAATTTGCTTGCAAAATATTTCAATTATTAACTCGAAAATAATTTGGTGCTATAATGTTGAAACATGGATGTTTTAGTCGAAAAAGAAAAACATGGTTAACAAAATCTAACTGTGAAATATTGTAATAATTTTTTCATTGAATATTTTTTATTTCCGGTTATAGATGTTTAAACACATACTAAAATTCTGTTGCAAAAGTTTATTCTAATTTTGCAATGTAAACTAAGGATTCCAAACACTTGTTAATATCTTTCGTGCTTTCATAATTAAGGAGAATATTTGAAATGCGTTTGTTCAGTTTAGCCTACTTTTTGCATCTTTTTTGCTTTCCAAATCCACTTCTGCTTGACTCATAAGGAAACCACTGTATTTCTCATATTGTTTTCTAGTTATTCTCTAGTTCTCTTCTAGTTATTCCTCTCAAACCCAGGGTAAGCATTCTGATCTCTGGATTTGGTTTACCTATTATTTAATGCATGAAAGATAATTTTAGTGGCACACTTTCATGTGGATGCATTCCCCCTTATAACTTTGGTTAATTTATGATAGGGAAGAAAGACAGGAAGAAAAACAAAAAGAAAGACAAGAAGGGGCTTTGTTTTCGCAAGTGCAGGAAAGGACTGTGCGGATTTACCCCCAAATTCCCCATGTGTAGAAATGTGCTGTGTGGAACTGTCTATACACCTCAGCGGGACCCCTAAGATACTTCAACCAAACACCACCTTTGGCCGTATTGCTATATTGCAATTTACTGCCATAATGAGATGGGTTGGAAATGAAGGTGCTATCTATTGGTGAGCTGTAGTGCCAGACATAACCCAGGCTCTGTCCCATGGGGGATATAAATCTATTGGTGAGCTGGGACCTTTGGGGGTCCCCCAAGCCAGACTTCTCACGGACTCTTTTATAGCTATAACTAGCTATAATACCCAGCACTGCCTGGGTTTTCTTGAATGAGGCTGTTTGGATCATGTGATATCTCCCTCTTTCTTTGAGGGACATGCAAACCGTGTCTAAGTGGCGACTTCCTGCGCGTCTTGATGAAATAAGCAAATCTAGATTTAAAGAAACATAAAAATAAATTTTTTTTTTCCTTTTTTAAGGGGCGCTAGGTATTTCGATCCCCCTCTCAAACTTCAAGTTATCTATTTCTGCCTGTTTCTGCTTCCAAAAATGCTTAATTAAGGCAGTGGAATTTCTTCAATGTACTTTACGGACCCAGAATTGATTTTAAAACAACCTAAACTATATCAATTTATGCAGTTGAATATCAAAAGACCATATGGAGATATTAATTTTCATGCTTGAGAAGATACAAATAAAAAGTTGAAATTAATGTTATTGCCTGGATATCCAACTCAAAGTAGGTCCGGATAATTACTTCATATTTAATCTCCTGGGCTTTGTAAAATCTCTAAGGGAACTCAATATTTCAAAAATATAGAATTCAATACAATTTTAAAAATTATTGATGTGACAGAAAACCACCAAATTTTTGCATTTCTAGAGTAAAATCAGCAATTTTAACACTGATTTCTATGAGGATCACCCTTTTCCTGACCCTCAAAGCGATGCTGATGACGATTATGACGTCTATTCAAAACGCCTCATTACTGGGAGTATTGGAAACGTGGCCAACCATTATAAAGGCATAACCTATTATACATATATACATATGCTAACAGGATTAGAGAAGCGACAAACCATTGTAAAGGCATAAAACACATCTGAAATGCATTGCTAGGGAACCACGGTAACCAAAGTAACCGTTCAGAAAGTGATTGTGGAGTCCCAAAAACCATTGTTGCCCGACAGTTTTTTGCCTATTTTGGGCACTTGCCCAACTCTGTCGAAATTTTAAAGTAGCCAAGTCGGTCCCATTTGCAAATATATGCAAAATTTGGCGATGATCGATCTAAAATTATAGATTTGTATAGAGTACATATGCACACACACAGAAAATCAATTTGATATATATAAATTTATATCATGAAAAAACAAAAAAAATATTATTAATTGTCCCGGGTCCCCTGGAGCCCTGTCAGTCCCCACCCTTGTGGGGCCATGGCTTGCATAGAATCGTTGGCAAGGCAGTTAAAGCTATCAGTGTCTCAGTGTTTTTCAGAACCAATCCAATTCCTAACTTTTCTTAATCACTCCCTCATCTTTGCGCCCTTTCATGTTCTTCATTTTTTGAAAAATGCCTCCATCCTATGGCATATATATTTTATTCAAGAATAAAAAAACACAGGTTTATATGGTCCTTAAAAGATCCTAACTTTTTATTTTCCCTCTGGAATGGCCCTTATAACTCTTTGCTTTTTACAGCTTCCCCTGAAAAAGTCCTTATTTTTTTCTCTGAAGAGATGATCCTTTTTATAATAGGCTTTCCTCACAGTGATTGCCTAAAAAAAATAAGAGGAAGCTCACCAGAGAGGTTCATAGGTGGAGATAGACTTGAAAGTCTGGGAGGGGGGGGGCGCAAGATGATGTCAGTTCATATATACACTCTATTAGATCAGTTGAATCCACTTTTGACATCTCCCCCCCCCCTATATCTCCACCCATGGAGAGGTTTCTAGAATAAATATCCCAAAATAAAGATCTTACCCCAAATATAAAGATGGAGAAAAGCGAAAAAATCCTCCTTTGTGTAATAAGAAACCTGAAAGCACACACAGGGAGGGGATTGGAACATAACATCTAATACAAATACAACGCCACAACAGGCAAAATGCCCAACGAGGTGGCTGATAAAAAGATGCCCATAAAAATATGGATGTCATATGTTTCAAAAATACAGCAACCCAATTAAAAATGCAATTAACACAAATTACAAACAATATATACACATGATAAAATATTATACAATGCCCATAAAGAATACTTATGGTTGTCTTATTCTAAGAATGGATAGCTTCTCGATTTACCCCAACATGTTTATCGTATTTCTTTTTAAACGTGTCAATTGTGTTACAATTTACTACCTCCGGGGGTAAGCTATTCCATTTATTAACAACCCTATTGGAGAAAAATTCCCTGCGACACCATAACCTTGCATTGTCCCTCACCAATCGATACTGGTGTCCCCTTGTAAAAGCAGTCGATTGGCGGTGTACTAAAAGTTCATGGTCCATCCTATCCATCCCATTGAAAATTTTGAACACTTCGATCATATCTCCTCGACACCTGCGTTCATCCAATGTAAACATATTCAAAAAATGAAGTCTTTCTTCATAACTCAAGCCCTGTGTGCCAATAAGGACACACGTAGCTCTTCTCTGCACCCCTTCAACCAAGTCTATGTCCCTCTGTAGGTATGGTCTCCAAAACCTTACAGCATACTCCAGTCCAGGACGAACTAAGCCTCGAAAAAGCGGAAGAATGACTTTAGGAGAACGCGAAGAGACCTTTTTGAAAATGAGACCAAGCATTCTATTCACTTTTTTGACAACCGCTGAACAATGTTCAGAAAACTTAAGTCGCTCGTCAATGAGAATTCCCAAATCGGTGACTCTAGTTGCATCCGGGATAGTGACACCATTCAACTCGTAAGAGAACCGTGGGTTGTTCGAACCAAAATGAGCGACCATGCACTTATCTAAGCTAAACGTCATGCTCCATTCATTTGCCCATGCTGCAATCTTGTTTAAGTTGGTCTGGAGCAACTCCCTATCGCTTTCATTTCCGATTACCCCCATTAGCTTCACATCATCTGCGAATTTGCTAGTAATTCCATCGATACCCTGATCGAGTTTGTCGATAAAAAGTGAAAAAAGTATGGGGCCAAGGACACTTCCCTGAGGAACTCCACTTGTGACGTCTGTCCAACCAGAGAATTCCCCGTTCACCATAACTCGTTGCGACCTATCTCTTAACCACGATTCTATCCAATTCAGCAAGTTGCCCCCTATTCCAATCTCGTGTAAACGCTTCAAGAGTTTGCCATGTTGGACCCGATCAAATGCCTTCTGGAAATCAAGGTAAACAACGTCGACATTTTTGCTCTTACCCAAAGCCTTAGTCACGTAATCATAGAAGCAAAGGAGGTTAGTTACACATGACTTCCCCTTCCTGAACCCATGCTGATTATCCGACAATACATTATTCTCGTCTATCCACTTCACAAACTGCCTTTTGATGATAATTTCCATTTCGAGAGGGAGCTCGTCAAACTCACTGGACGATAATTAGACACCACTTCTCTACTACCCTTCTTAAATATCGGAACAACGTTAGCCAGTTTCCAATCTCTCGTGACGATACCCTCAGCAACACTACTCCTGAATATCTGTGCGACTGGCCCCAACAACTCATTAGCACCTTCCCTGAGAACCCTGGGATAGATATCATCTGGTCCTGGTGCTTTGCTTGCACATACATTTCTTAGAAGATTTAGGACCTCCACGTCTTCTACTTGAATATCGTTGAGGGTTTTATTACCCCATGCAACACCCGTATATCGAATATCATTATCGCCATTAAAAACCGATGCGAAAAAGTCATTGAAAGCACTACACATGCTCTCTACCTTAGAGCCTCCTATCGAGAGGGGGCCAACTGTCCCCTTACATCCATTATTGACGTATCGAAAAAATGATTTTGGGTCAGAGCCAATGTTATCTGCCAACCTAGATTCAACTTCCTTTTTACTATCCCTTATCGCTTTCTTCAACAGTCTTCTTTTATCAGTAAACAATGATAGGTCACCACATCCACTTTTATACTCTCTGAATGCTCTTTTCTTTTCAAGATAAAGGTTCCGCACGCTATCCGTGAACCATAGAGGGTGTGATGTACAAACACGCTTTTTTCGAACAAAGGGTATGACGTCGTGCAAAACAGAGGACAGCTTCGTACTAAATTCTTCCCATTGACTTACCACCCCTACTGATTCCAACCGGTCTTTGAAAACTTCCGCTAACCTTCTCCTCAAAACATCAAAGTTAGTTCTCCGAAAACAAGGAACCAGTCTTTTGTTATCAACCTTACCCGAGGAAAAGTTACAGTGAAATCTGACGATACGATGATCACTGGAAGAAAACTCTTCCCCCACCGAAACATGTTCAACTAGATCCTCAGAACTAGTAAGAACTAAATCCAAAATAGCAGTACCCCTAGTGGCTTCTGATACATGCTGATACAAAAAATTTTCAAGCACCAACTTAAGAAAGTCTCTTTCATACTGATTTCCAGATGAAAGGTTCTCCCAATCAATACCCGGGTAATTGAAATCCCCTAGTATGAGAACCCTCTTTCGCTTACACATGTAGCAAATTTCATCATGCATTTTGGCAATGTAGTTTTGATCCCTATTCGGTGGATTGTAACAAACCCCAACAATAAGCTTATGACGTCTTTTGTTCTCAAGTTCAACCCGTATGGTTTCAATATCACTTCTCTGCACGTTACACTCTCTAGCCTTCAAACATGCTTTCACGTATATCAACACTCCACCCCCTTTCCTATCAGATCTATTTCTCAAAAAAGTATCGTATCGTGAGATGTGTAAGAAAGATTCATCCCCATCGTTTGCCCAAGATTCTGTAATGGCTATAAGATCCAAGTCCTCCACAACTATCATAGTTTCTAAAAAATCTTTCTTGTTACCCAAGCTCCTGGCATTTATTAACACACATTTTAATTTGCCCGGTGGTTCGTTGTCAATCGAGAAGCCATCCAAGTCAGAGGTGGGTAATTCCCCGTCAGTACTGTTGTGATTATCATTAACTAACCCGCATTCCCGACTACGTGGTCTGGAAGTAAAAAACCTAACCTAAGACTATCGTAAACCTCCCAGACCCCTCTCTTATTTAGATGGATCCCATCCGAACGAAGCCACCTATCGGTAAATGCGGGAAGCTCCAAGAACGTGACCCCAAGTGAGGAGCAAATGTCCTTCAGGCCTATATTGAATTGAAATATAGGTGCTTTGTGTGGAAGGATCATTAACAATCCAATCATTTCCTGGGGGGGGGGGGGTCCTCAGTGACCCACTGAAATAATTGAATCTCAATTGTTTTTTGTGTTGTTTAACATTGCATCCATCCTTGGTTAGGGACAAAGTTTTCTTGGCCCTCACAGAGGGGATGTTCGACAGGCCTCCAGGGTGTAAGCCCCCCCCCCCTCCACCATGGTTAAGTTGACAGGTTTCATTTCGGAGGAAAACGGGGAACGGATGAATCTCATGGTTTTTTGTTGTTTAACATAGCAAAATTTGCAACAGTGAAAGCCCGAGATTAATCCAGTCTGGGGGGCATACCTAAAATATGGATATTGGGTCCCTGCTTTTGGATATGGGGAACTGGATTTTATTTGTTTGTGAACTAAATGAAGTTTACTAATGAACTACTAAACTAATGAAGTTTTTTTCATGGCCCTCACGGGGGAAAGTGTGACAGGGCTGCAGCTTGGAGCCCCTCCCCCATGGAGAAATTGATGAGTTTAATTTCTTTAAGGGGGTTCTTGATGGATCTCAATGGGTTTTGGTGCTTTAGCTGTAAAAAGTTTGCTAATGTGGAAACCCTTCTAAATCCATGTACAGGACCCATCAAAAATAAAAATCTGCAATCTGCTTTGATTTTTTTGTTGCTTTAACATTGTAAAATTTGTCAGTAAGCTGGTGCTTTCACACTCCCCTTTTTATAGCATTCTGAAGTGGGATGAAATAAACAAGATATGATGTGAGGAAAAAAGAGGTTTTCCGCCGAAGACATCAGGCTGTAGTTATAATCATTTCCCTGATATTTAATTTTTAATAAAAAATGTTTGACTCATTCACAAATGCAGATGATGTGAAGCTATCATGTTTTGTAGAAGGAAAAACTGGATGATTTTTCTTAAAAATATATTTTGCGGTTTAAAAAAAAAACTACATATATGAAAGGATTTGAAAGAAAAATGCAGTTTATGAGCATATTTTCGTAAACATTTTACAGTGATTTAACTCTCATTTGGTTAACATCAACACAAGAGTGGTCGCAACTAAGACAATGAACTTCTGGTCCTTTCACGATAAAAATGGACTTCATTGCAAACTCAGTACATCTAAAATCTCACTTCTAACTTCTTTAAAACACTTCTATACTACTACCACAATTCGCTATCTCTTCTTTCTTACTCAATTACTCAATATCTAATTCTCATCATAATGCTCTGCTACTGTTCATATTTGTGTTCTCAACGAGTCGCTTGTTACTCGTGCATACAGTCACGATGTACCTCTTCCTTTCCAGCAGCCATTCATTAAATTCCTACACATCATACTTTTAATTCTGAAAGTTGAAATCTTTGAACCATTGAACTAGAGATTTAAAAAAAGGACATTTGAAAGAAAATCAATCCATGTGTAGGCCATTTTTTAATTTATAGTCTAGTGATGCAAATTTTTTTATGGAGGAGGGGGGCAGCGGACCATGACTCCTTGAAAACTCCTTACTTTTCATTTTGAAAATTTTGTATGAACCCTGATACAGAGTAAGTATTCTGTTACTGATTTTGCTTGTCTTTTTTTTTAAGTACAACAACATTTAAAGTGCTTTTTTTTAATTTTTTTCCAGATGATTCTCGAGTTTTTCTATAATCCAAGGTGGCCTCGGTCCCATCTACCCTGGATTATAGAGACTCTCTACTGTTTATAGTTTGGGAAGCATAAATAATTGAGTTTTATGTAGCAAGTTATTCAATTATTGACAATACTAATTCGTGCAATACATTTACATAGTATGAAGTAATTTTTGTATGAGATATATATAACAGTAAATTAAATTATTAAAATTCCTTTGAGTGTGTGATTCTGATTCTTTTTCCTTAAATTTATTTAAAAGTTCAGGTATGCAAGCAGGCTTGACAAATTCCTGATGATTTTAGCTATTCTCATAGCTATTGGTGTTGGTGCAGCTTTGCCATTAATTATCATCCTTTTTGGAAAGATTGTTGATAATTTTGTCAAGTTTGGCCAGCAGCAGGAAAATTTCACAATTTCACTGTCTGATAATAGCACCCGGTAAGAAATCATGTTCCATATACAGTTTTTCAATAACAGCTTTGTAAAAAAATGATTTTTTGAAACCTGGGGTTTTTTCCATGTATGAACTAAGAAGGATTTCTTGATCTCTATTGCTTTCAAATGTATGATGTATCGTCCCTGTCATGCCAGAAGTATAAATGTGCAAATTCTTTGGAAAACAAAGAATGTAGGAAATGACGTTTGAATGTTTACTCTACCCATGATACTCTATGGAAGTTATTTTCCTAAAATTTTTATATCATGTATAAAAAATTAGTTTTCTCCGAGAGTCATGAATGCACTATAGTTTGGATGTTTTTACTGACACGAAACACATTCTTTCTTTCTCTAAACTTTTCTGCAATTATATTTCTCTTTACTCCTTATTTAATACTTTCCCTACAGCAGTAAGAGACATCCCTGTTGATATGCTGCTACAATATTTTATATCTCTCATCATCTATTTACTCTTCGGCTGTAATACTTAATATATATATAAATTTATTTTTTATTTCCCATGATAAAATACTATAGTAATAATTTCTAATAGTTCATTAATTTAATGAATTATTAGAATTCATTAAACAAGGAATCTTGTTTCATGAATTTAATTATTTAATCTTGTTAATCAATTAGGAATCTTTAACAAGTCATGGTTTTTTCTTTATAATTATTTTTGCTACAAACCTAATCTATAAAAATATTTTATTTCATAAATCTTTGAATTTATACGAAATGTTTTCAATGGTTACTTGCATGTAATTATCATAGGGTAAGGTAATTAACCAGTCAGGTGACCAATTAATTTCTCCTTTTTCAACTTTTGAAGCTAATAAAATGAATTTTCCCGATTAAATTTTTTTATGAATATACATTTAAACTGACTTCATTTTTTTAAATCACCAACCAAAAAAAATTATGAGAATTTAAATAATTACTAATTAATTTTTGAAAACTGAAATAATTAGATTAAATATTAGCGTGATGGCGTATGCTGTCGTAACTACCTGACTGGTTAAGGTAGATGGATACTTTCGGAATAATATACAATAATTAAAACCTGAAAATGTTGACTGTGAAGAGGTCAAATAAAAATAGGGTCTTTAAACAGACTGTCGAGCAATCGAGAGTAAATTAAATTTCAAATAATTTGTCAAGTACCAACCAAATTTATTGTGGCACTAATCATAAACAATTGAATTAGTATTTAGTCACGCCAGAGCACTGGTTATAATTTTTTTCTACAATCCTATGAGGAGGGAACAACAATTAAAATGAATTTTTTTTTCAGTATACAATATGCAGTGGCGGCTCAAATGAGATGTGACTCACGCAGACCCATGGGGCCACAGAAGAGGCACCACATCAGGGTTAAGGAAAAAAATAATTAGAGAAAAGTTTGAAAATTTTTCCTAAGGTTGAAACGAAAAGAGGTTTGCCTGTTTTCACGGTCAGATGCACCAACTTCAGGACCGCAACTAACTCTTGGGCACCGAATACATCATTAATTTATCACCATAAAAATTTATACCGCAGTAAAATATTTAAATTCATACTTTGAACAGGGCCGTAACTGCAGGGGGGGGGGCAACTGCCCCGGGCGACAGTTTTAGGTGGGAACAAAGAATAACATTACCAAGTTATTGAATTTTAAAGTTGTGGGGGCGGCAAATATCCTAGTTACGGCCCTGCTTTGAATAGTGATAAAAAAGTTTAAATAATTGAAATACATATAAGAAAATCGTCTGGAAAAATTAATTTCCCATGCAATATAGAATTCTTTGCATTTTACATAACCTTTTCTCGTCAATCTTCATTGGAGTCAGCTTATGCACCGCTTATTTTTCAAATAATAGGAATAATAATGAAAATTAGAATACACAAACTCACCCTGATGTATTTTCATGGAAGAAAAACTTTTCTTACACAATCGAGCACACATTTTAGTCCGGTAATTAAGATAAATAACACTCTGCCGTTAAGTTTCAAAACAAGATCCTGTGAGAAACAATTTTTGTACGAAAAATCTACAAAGATATTGCTGATAACAGTTTCGTTTAACAACAAATTATATGAATCTTACCACTATCTAAAGAATTCGTGTGTACTTCATCTTCACTGTTTACACCAATGGTTCTCAAAGTGTGCGTCGCGGCTACTAGGGGCACAGCGCTGAGCTGTCGATATTGATGTGTGCCGTTTCGGTGCTTTGAAGCGATTTTTTGTTAGACTATTGTGGGGAGCTGCGAAAGGGGCAATGCCACTATATTGGCAATCATTCTGGCCAGCCGTAAACATAGGTAGTACTGTACATTTACTCGCTATCTAACATGTAAAAAAAAAAGACGACGACGACTAAGGAAATTAGTGCAAAGTTTCAGGAGGGGAAAAAAATAGTTTCCCGTTTCAGAAGAAAGGGATTTCTTTTATGAAAATTACGGCCCCCTAAATTTTGCGGCCAGGTGCGACCGCACCTTTCGCAACTGCCTAGGTCTGGTCTGCTTCAACAAAATGGAAAGTGAAAAGACAAAGAGATTAGTATCGGTTTGAGAAAGGGGGCCTTCCTTCTGTCACATGGAACCATTGTGATGATTCTAGATGCAAAGTGGATCGTTTCCTCATCCAAGATCATTGACCCTCCTGAAATCCTTCGGAAGAACCGAAATAAAAAATGTTCGAGCCCACGTGATTATGCGCAGGGCTACCTTTAACCCTAACTGATGGGGGGGGGGGCTAACAGGGCTCCTACCAAGAATGAAAATTTGCTTTGGCACTTCCCCCCCCCGAATTTCCCGCCACGAGCAGCCAATTCTACCTTGGAAATACTGTATACAGCGGCACCCTGTCTTGGCCGATCTTGTGGCACACCCCCTTTCAGGTAGAAACCGTGGCTGTACTCGGCACTGTTTGATTTCCAAACAAAAATATTGCTCCAAATGAAACCATGGCTCCAGAAACGTGTGCAAGAAGGAAGGACTTCGCGGCGCACCGATTGAGAACCGCTGGTCTAAGAAAAAAATTCACGCACAATTGCACCACTGTCAAGACCTTTTAAAAGGAAATTATCCCATATCTGCCGGCATAGGCGTACGCTGACTCTTCTCGAGGGAGGTTCACATTTTTTTTCCTTCAGCGGGGGGAGGGGGTTTACGTTTTTCTCCTGCTAAATAACACTATAATCTTGGTTCAGGGGAATGGGTTAGAACCCCCTCCCCCTGCTTACGCCAACGTCTGCCAGTATCAGTCATAAACAAGGAGACAAATTTTCCTTAAAAAATCTTTGCAGGCATTGATTTATTCGACTGAAACGTGTGTCTGCATCACCGTCATCAATGTAGAATTTCATTTATTGTAAAATAATTTTACCCTCTGAGGTAAAGGAAGGACGCCTGAGTGCAGGGCCGCAACTACATACTTTGTCACCCGGGGCAACCGGAATTTTGGCACCCCTTGCATGTAGAGGAAGCAGTTAAAGAATGAATTCGGCGCCCCTCCTAGTTCAGCGCCCGGTGCACCAGATCCAATATAGGGACAGGGTTCGTATCCTCCTTGAAAATCTTTGGGAAAAAGTTCATTTTCAAGTCTTTAAAAGTCCTTAAACATCATTGCTGTCCTGGAAATACATTATAATCATTTTGAAGTGTTTTTTTTTACGTGAATTTCTTCCATCAATTTTTGTCTTAACCCCCCCCCCCCCCCATCTAAACTACGTTCTGCTGAGATGAAAACGAGCGGAACAACAACTATGAGTTACGGCAGTGTTTCTCAAAGTGTGCGTCGTGACTCCTAGGGGCGTAGCTGTTTTGTCAGGGGCAAGGCCGTAAGTAGGATTTTTGCCACCCCCACCATTTTAAAATTCGGTAATGTTTAAATGGTGTTCTTTGTTTCCACCTGAAATTTACCGCCCCTAAATTTTCTGCCTGGGGCAGTTGCCCCCTCTAGTTCCGTCCCTGGTCTGAAGCGTTGCTACGAGCTGGAGATATCAATTTTTAACATTATGCTTATTTATTCTTTGAAGTGGTTCGCTTATAAGTAAAAATATCTACCAAATTATTCTGGGGAGCCACAGATGAACCATGAATTAGGCAAAACTGGGGGCAGGTGGTAACATAATACTGAAAACCACTGAGTTACGGGATGATGTTCAAAACAGAATATATGATCCCGCATACCTGAGGTATTTCTCAACTTTGAAAGGTGTTGCCTAAAATCTGACAGAAAAACACTGCACTTAAGATGTTATGTACCTATGTTGTCCATCATCTGACCCCTGACCTCTTTAACCTTTATAATGGCTATATCCATGCATGACATCCCTCTCTTAAGCTACATAGGTTACATAGTCATTCAAATATATTGGGCGTTTACAAATTCTCCCCACTCGAGTAATCTTTTGATTAACGTCGGTATGCAGTGTAGGAAGATCATTTTGGGTATGTTCATAGTTTCCAGAGCCAATGTTAAGGTCATCAAACTCCTGTGACGCATTGTATTTGAAAGTTTGGCACTGTGATGGTCGAATATGACTTCTGTTTCTTCGCAGAATTCTACCACAGGGTGTTTTCACTATGAGAACTATCAGATCTTGGAGATCCATGAGCTGAAACTATCTGTGCTGGTTGCCATTGTTTCTTATTGAAATTCCAAATTCTTACTCTTTCACCATTGTTTAGAATTCCTAAGGGGTGAGCATTTCTGTCATAATATAGTTTCTGCTTTCTTTGCTTTTCTTTCAAAAGGTGGGTCACATTCTTGTTAGAAAATTATGCTAACGTAAATACAATAATTCTTTTAGATCATATTTCGCAATTCTCTCTAGGAAAATGTTTAGTTTCATTCATTTTTAGTTTTTTCCAGCATGAAAATCTTAGCCCTATTCATCGATAAATTCAGATGAAGACAAAAATTATCTGCCCTTTTTACCAGAACAGTATACCAAACCATTCGGTAATGAAAATATCTGGCCATTCTATACTTCCAGCCTACTATTCACTGAAAATTATCAGTCCATGCTCGACTGAAAAATATCAGTCCATTCTATGCTGACAAACATCAGCCCTTGTTACCAGAAAAGTATACCAAACCATTCTATAGTAAAAATATCAGGCCATTCTATGGTAATTACAGCCCACTATTGACTGATAAATATCAGTCCATTCTCCAATGAAAATATCAAGCCATGCTCTGATTACAGCCAATGCTGCACTGTGAAATATCAGTCCATTCTGTACTAACAAACTAAGCTATTTTTTAATTTGATGTTCATGAAACACCAATCCTGGAAATGTCTCTCACAAACATGAGCATTGGCATGTAGTTTCTCAGCAGAAAGCCCTATGAGTTTCGGGTTGTTACAGGCAGCTACCCATTTTTGACACCTGCAAAGAAAAAAAAATTGTACATGAGAAATCTATTTTTCATTAAGGAAAGTAAAATAAAAAAAATAAATAAATAAAAATGAAAACTTTTGATTACAACAATAGGGTATGAAAAAAATCATGATTTTTTTCCAAACTATTATTTTGATTTGAATTAATTATTTTGTGAACTAAAAATCAACTGATTGTTTACCAAGAAAATCTTGATATTTATTGAGAACTTTTATTTCCTCATCTTATTTTTCAAATTTAACTAATTAGTTTTTCTTATATTATTCTCTATATATATTTAGCATATCTTCTATATTTCTTTTAATTGAGAAGTTTCTGACTATCACATTCCCATATCGTCTCCTAAAGCCAGAACCACGAATATCCAAAATTCACTCTCTTTTTGTTATCAGAAAGTTTGATACGTTATTTTGCTTTCTAATCACATTCACATTTCAGGCAAAACTGAAATGCATATGTGTATACTATCGAAACACGCCACAAAAAGCATTTTAGGAAAATAAATTCTGTGGAGTACCATGAGCAGAGTGAACATTAAAATGTCATTTCTTACGTTTTTTTCCCATGGACTTTCATGCTTTGACGACAAAATTTTCCATATATACCAGTAGGTTATTTTTACTTAAACTATTCAACTAAATTCCGTTGTTCAAATCACCGAAATTTTACGTCATAATTTTAACCAGTCCTCTGCAGAACAGTACGAGACTGTCATTCCTTGATAGTATTTTTATGTAAGCAACAATTTTTTTTGAAATTTTTTTCAGAGAAATGTAGCTTGGTTGACTAAGTATTATCGTCATAGCAATTTATAGTTAACATATTTTGTTAAAATAGTTTCATAAAAATAAATGTGAATTTTAAACAAATCTTAACTCACTTCACAAATATGAAAATTTTTTTAATAATCTGAATCAGTTGTTTTCCTCTTTGATCAGACGAAATGATTAGGAGTTAGGACACCACAGAATTTGAAATAGGGTCGACATGCCCTGGAAAAATGAAAGAAACATTATTATTGGACCTGGTTTTTCAGGTACAAAAATAGCTTCTAAAAAATTTATGTGGTCTACATATCTGTGTGATTCGGGCTTGACTGACAAACTATAACTATACTCACATGAATGAAATTACCATTTTTTGAAATTAAAAAATTTCAATGAGTACCATAGTATTTTTTAAAATTTGTGTACAAAAGAATTTCAATTTTTTATGCCTTTCCAAGCAAAACTTTTGGAAAATTTATCCTTTTTTTAGAAAAATTATCCTGTTCCAGATTAAAAATCTGGGACATTTTTTTCTCATGACCATGAACAGAATTATTTTCTTCCAGAAATGGGAAATATTTTTTTCTTACATTTGTTTGTCACTTTATACATGAGCTTTCCCAGTATCATTATCACCAATTATTTTATTTAAATTAACATTAACTAGAGAGTTTATTAATTGTAAATTTACATTAATTACAAGTAAAAACGTGCTGCCCTGACATGTCTACCCCCTCAACGTCCGTGAAAATGAATTGAAATATTACAATTGTATATATGTGAAAGTGCAGTGGAAAATCGATTACCTTCTATCATCAAAGCACATTATTATTACCCCTACCAATGTTAGGCTCTTTCCCCTTCAGTGAAATTTCGTGCATTTTTACGGTTCTAATGTGGTGAAATGAAAATTACTGATGAATGACTGACTATAGCCCTGATAAATCAATTCTTTTATCATGTCCTAGAAAATAATATAAAATATAAAATGAAGGAAATTTTTCACTTATCTGTTGCTGTCTTTCGGAAATTTATACATGTGAACACCAGTCTTCGAGTTCATTTTGCAACCATCAAATCTGCAATAAAACTTCGGATACGCGGACATATTCAATAAATATAGCTACAAGGTATGTAGAGAATTTTAGTTGGCCTTTAGAAGGATCTTTTTAAGAATTTTAAAGATTAAAATTCGCCAAAAAAATAAAGAGCAATAGCTAACCAAGCGTCTGTACGTGAGTAAAGTATACAAAATGGCGTGGAGGGGAAAAAAGACTATTCCTTCCCGACGCAAGCAGTAGGAGTTTGTCCTTCCTCAACAGAGAGGGCGCTGATGTCATGTTTGTATTCCGGTTTTTCCATAGGACTGTTTACGCTTACTCTTAATGCAGCTTTGGTCTGTGTTCTCTCTCTTGCAAAAAGGGCTGAGAGACTTACTTTTGGTTTATGTTCCTTTGTCCAGGCGAAAAACCTCTCTGATTGGTTGAATGAAATGTCTGATGACTGGGCTGCAAATAAGTTCAAGGATTAAAAAAAGAAAAAAATTAATGTGGGGCCATACTTGAGCATGACCCCCACATCCTGGAGCAGGGTCCTAGACCTTTTGCAGGCCCTCCAGACCAGACTTCCACAGGCCCCTTTAGGATTATGACACATGCCTTTCTACTGCAAGAGAACTTCCTAATTGTGAGGGACGTGGTAACCCAGGTCGATAAGATACTCACCTAAAGTACCAAAGGATGTTTAGAGGTGTCGCGAGTTCAATCCCCGGTTCGTCCTTGTCAGAAAACTTTCCTGACACAGGGTACAACAGAAATGGTGACTTGACCACAGAAAAAATTAACAGAAAAAAGGGGTTAGTGCACCAGCCTCTCAATGAGTATAAAAAACAAGCCTACCACTCCGGAATCGGCAATAAATTGTACATCCCGGTCTAATTAGCCCTTGTGTGCAGAAAATAACCATGGTGCAACAAAAAATGATCAAATGACCTAATTGTGAGCCACTTCTGATCCATGTTATGCATTGTTATGTCTTCATTGCTGAGGTTCATTGTAGCTGGTGGTTTCAAAGGATTGTCCAAGTGGATCAGTGGATCATCTCAAAATAGTTCTCAGCTTTGAAATTCAATTTGAAAAGATGAAATCTGTGTATTTTCCCCTTAGTCAGTGTTGATGCCCCTAGATGGCAGCCGTTGGCATACCGTTGGCGAGCGGCCTTTGCCTTGAATGGCTGCGCGCACCACGGAAGGATCATCTGGGTGACCAACTGAAAACAACGCGGCTTATGTACCGGTTTCCCTCTATTTCAATAAATTCATTGTTTATTGATTTCATCTTGAATTGTCCTTAGTTATCGATGGTTCGTTTATCAGAATATTCAGTGCTACTTACCTAAGACCCATCCTGAAAATCACGCCACAAGATCATGAACGTTTATGGTGCCAAAACTCGGGGAGAAAAACGCAGCCAGCGACAACGGTCTTCAGATGGAATTTTGGTAAAGAAACGAAGTTCGGTGAAAGACAAAGTCACGAGGCTTTGCAACATCATCAAGCCGAAGCTCAATAGCGATGATTTCCCACGGCATCAATTGGAAATCTATCAAGATCAAGCCAAAGAACTGTGGACAGAGCTCAACGCCATGCACGATGAAATCGTCATCTTGTCAACGGATGAACATCTGGTATCCCACGAAGCGGAATTCGGCGATTTGGCAAGTCGGATCGACGATCTTTGCTTCAGCATGGCCTAGGCATCGGGATCGACAAAACAATCAGGTACTGTAAATTCAGAAGCTCGTTTCGTGCGCTTACCGAAAATTGAACTGCCTTCATTCAGTGGCGAACTTAACGATTGGTTGCCATATGTTTACAACGACCATCGATCAAAATAAAAGTTAAGTGACATTCAAAAGTTACAATATTTGAAACTATGTGTCAAGGGAAATGCCTCTCAAGTAATTCACGCGATCCCGCTCGCAGGGAGCAATTACGGCAAAGCAGGCTTTTGTACGATCGGTTCAATAACGAAACTGGGATTGTTTAGGCAAGTCTGGACAAGCTGTTTTCGCAACCAAACATCGCACATGAGTCAGCAACATGCTTGTGTCGACTAGACACCGCAAATCAGTGTCTGGAAGCTCTGCAATCGCTCCAGCAACATTGGGACAGTATCCTGATCTACTTCCTCTCCAAGAAACTGGATCCGGAATCTTTGCGCCAATGGTCTCTTCATTCGCAGGGGAATAAGAAACGTGTAGTGATTGACAATGGAATAATCTATTTAATTTACTTTAATTAACAAAAACAAACTACGAAATCACTACAAACGCACAGCATGGACATAACACACGCCAGCAACAACGTGCCAAAAACCACAACAAAAAACAAGCGTCATATCAATGGCTTTGACTTCTCCCCAACACAACAAGGAAAAATATTACATCTGGACGGCTTTGACTTATCTAAAATATTTACAGGATTGTCCCTTCAGTAGCCCCCCGCCAGCGCAGCGAGATGATTGCTACACAAAGTTTATCAATTTTGATACTTCAAGTTAAATTTTACTTTGCACCCAGATCTAATCACCACTTGAGATTTCACATTGGAATCACTTGACAAGTCCTTGGCAGGAGTACAGTCAGCTTTTGGAGATGAGGTAGTTGTTCGAGATGAGGTAGCGGTTAGCAGATCAGTGTCTTTCACCACATATGCAGGCTTGAGACACGATCAATATTCACTGTCACCGTACGACCTCGTACAATAAATTTGAAAACTTTATCCCCACGAGAGACAACTTGATGTGGACCAGTGTATGGAGGCTGAAGGCTTTGACGAAGAGCATCAGTCCGCAAGAAGACATGTGAGCATGTCTTTAGGTCTTTGCTGACGAAGATTTTTGTTGATCCATGCGTCTGATTTGAAGTAGGACACAAGTTCTGCACAGTTTGTCGCAACCTACCAATGAAAGTCGCTGGATCTGGACTATCACTGAGAGGCGTCAAAAATTCTCCAGGCAGGCGAATCGGAACCCCATATAGCATTTCTGCTGCTGTAGCCTGGATATCTTCTTTCCAAGCAGCACGGCAGCCTAGCAGAATGGAAGAGAGAATTTTACTCCAGCTTGTTGTAGCATGGGCCATGATTGCAGATTTTAGTTGCCTGTGAAATCTTTCCACCTGCCCATTAGCAGCTGGGTGATAAGGAGATGTGCGATAACGGATAGTACCAAGCCAGGGGATCAGAGCAGAGAAGTGCGATGATTTGAACTGGACACCTTGGTCTGATGTCAACCGAAGAGGAGGGCCAAAACGAGCTACCCAGCTGGCGTAAAAAACTTCTGCCACTGTGTTGGCGGAACTGTCCACCAGAGGTACAGCTTCTGGCCATTTAGAAAAATGGTCGATCATAGTGAGACAGTACCGGAACCCTTCAGAGGGAGGAAGTGGTCCTACCAGGTCAATATGTACATGCTCAAACCTGGAACTACATGGCTGAAAAATGCCTGGCTTGCTCTTGGTGTGTCTGGAGACTTTTGACCTCTGGCAATTGATGCATTTGCGAGCTCAAGAAGAAATATCACTTCTTAACGAGGACCACACATACCATTGTTGTACCAGCTTGATTGAGGTTTTAACACCAGGATGAGAGAGACCGTGCAGCTTTTCAAATATCGGTCGATGAAAGTTGCGTGGGACAACTGGACGGATATGGCCGGTAGATGTGTCACAAAAAAGATCCAATGGAGGGTCGCCCACTGGGATGGCTTGAAATGTCAAAGAGGATGGATTGATGCCAGATATCAACTGCTTGATGCCGGATATCTTTTGCTAGCTGTTGTGCCATTTCCTTGAAGTCGAACATTGATGGTGTATTAATTGATGATATGTGCACTCTTGATAGTGCATCAGCCACTACATTGTCTGTGCCCTTGAGATATCTGATGTCCGTAGTAAATTGGCTAATGTAGTCCAAGTGTCTCAGTTGGCGTGGAGAGCACTTGTCCTCTTTTTGTGTAAATGCATAGGAAAGCGGCCGGTGATCAGAAAAAAGCACGAAATAGCGACCTTCCACCATATGGCGGAAATATTTGATTGCCATGTACGCTGCCAACAGCTCTCTATCATATGCACTGTACTTTCGCTGGGCCGGAGATAACGTCTTGGAGTAAAATGCCAATGGTTGCCAACCTTTTCCTACCTGTTGCTGAAGCGCAGCTCCCACAGCGGTGTCAGATGCATCAACCACAATAGCTAAGGCAGCTGTAGGTGACTGATGGTATAATGTGGTTGCTTCAGCTAGGTCATCCTTACACTTTTGGAATGCTTTGGTGGACTCGTCTGACCACTCGTACAATAACGTAACACTGACATACGGAGCTGCATCAGCACCTTACTTAGCTACCAAGTGCCTGCAACAGTTGGCCGAGGATGAAAAAGATGAGTTTTCCAGAGCTTCTGCCGTAGTCAAGCAGGATTTTTATGTAGACGATTTGCTCGCTGGAGCAGATTCAGTCGAGGAAGCTATTCATATTCAACAGGAAATCATTAAACTTCTTCAAAACGGTGGATTCGTCATAAAAAAGTGGGCATCAAATGAAGAAGACGTTCTTGTATCTCTACCGAATGACTTTCGTGCAACAAGTACTACGTTCAAAATAAAGACTGACATCGGAACTTTGGGCATTTTATGGAAGCCAAAGGATTATGTATTTGCTTTCAATTCAAAATCACCACCAGTGAATATGCAACAGTGGACCAAATGCTCTGTTCTATCACACATTTCCAAGGTGTTTGACCCACTTGGATGATTGGCTCCTGTTCTAATCAATGTCAAGATTCTAATACAAGAAATGTGGAAAGCTGAACTGTCTTGGGATGAGGAATTGCCAAAGAACATTCACAATCGATGGACAACATTTTATGAAGACTTCAAGCAAGTGGAGGACATCAAAATTCCAA
This sequence comes from Pholcus phalangioides, assembly GCF_987345545.1. NCBI lineage: Eukaryota > Metazoa > Arthropoda > Arachnida > Araneae > Pholcidae > Pholcus > Pholcus phalangioides. The sequence continues at coordinate 24,099,762 of NW_028301596.1, read as the reverse complement.
GATATATGATGCAAATCTCTCCACATATGTTAGAAATTCACGGTTTCAGTGATGCATCAGAAAAGGCATACTCTGCGGTTGTGTACATTCAAACAGTTTCCAGTGGAGTTGCGAAGGTTCAACTAGTAACTGCAAAGACACGAGTGGCCCCTGTGAAGTCAACAACCTTGCCTCGACTTGAACTTTGTGGAGCAGTGCTGCTTGTAAGACTCATCAAGTTTACATGCAATGCACTATGTCTAGTCAACACAAACATATGGTGCTGGACTGACGATACAATAGTTCTCGCCTGTCTCTCTTCACATCCAAGCCGGTGGAAGATGTTTGTGGCTCATCGAGTGACAAAAATTCATGAACTCCTCCCTGAGGGTCTTTGGAATCACATTGAGGGAATCGACAATCCCTCTGATTGTGCATCACGAGGAATGACAGCCAACAAATTGAAGCCATTTCCCCTATGGTGGTATGGTCCAGAGTTTCTTTCCAAGCCAGGTCAGCTAGCAGACAAACCTGTGTTGTGCAGCTCCGTGGATGAAGTTTTGACTGAGGAGAAGAAAAATATTTCTTGCAACCAATCTGTGTTTGTTGGTATTAACGTCGATAATTTCCACATGACATGGAAATTATCGACAGGTTTTCCTCATTTACTTCTCTTCAGTGAGTCACGGCATATGTCTTCGGATTCATAGACAACTGCAAACTTGCTGCACCTGAAAGGAGCACAGGGTTTCTTACCACTCAAGAGCTGACATATGCATTATATACATGGATCAGGAGAGTTCAAGAAGTATAATTCAAATCAGAATTGTCTTCGTTGAGAAAATCAGGAACTCTACCTTCAAACTGCAATATTCTCCGGTTGAATCCATTCATTGGCGATGATGGAAGTATTTGGGTGGGCGAAAGATTGTGACATGCACATTGGTTGGGAAGTCACTGACATCCGATCCTTCTTTCAAAAGAGCATCATTTCACTCAGTTGATTACCCAGCATTATTATACAATGCATTTGCATGCTGGACCTCAACTTCTCCAAACTTGCATCCAACAGCAATTCTGGATTGTTTCTGGAAGAAGTGTCATCCAGCAATTTGTGAGAAAATGCATAACCTGTGTTCGCTATCGTGGCGCAACAGCTCCTCAAATCATGGGTGACCTACCGGCATCAAGAATAACACCATCTCGAACATTTCTTCACTGTGCTGTCGATTATGCAGGACCTTTCACCATCAGGATGTCGAAGGCACCTCGAGCAAAACCTTGCAAGGCATACCTGACACTTTTTGTATGTTTCTCAAGCAAAGCTGTGCATTGTGAGTAACTTGTCAACAGAGGCATTCATCGCCACTCTGAAACGATTCATTTCCAGGAGAGGAAAGCTGAGTGACTGTGGAACTAACTTTGTGAAAGCTGGCAAGGTGTGAAGGGAGTTTGCTCATCTGTTTTCATCTCTCACTCATGACAAACATGTTTCCAGTCATCTCACTGATGTCGGAGTAAACTGGCATTTCAATCCTCCAGCATCTCCACACATGGGAGGTCTTTGGGAAGCTGGAGTGAAAGCCGTGAAATACCATCTCAGGCGAATCACTTCCAACATACAGCTAACATTCAAAGAGCTGTATACCTTGTTGTCACAGATTGAGGCATGTCTCAATTCTCGTCCTCTCTGTGAACTTTCAAATGATCCAAACGACGTGTCTGCTCTCACTCCCGGTCACTTTCTCATAGGTGGACAGCATTGCCCGAGCCAGATTTCACACAAACAAAATTCAATCGTCTCACCTGTTGGCAGTTGGTACAGCGCCTTCTGCAACATTTATGGAGTCGTTGGAGAGCTGAGTAAGATACTCAGCTCTCCAACGACTCCAGTTGATTGCCATGTACGCTGCCAACAGCTCTCTATCATATGCACTGTACTTTCGCTGGGCCGGAGATAACGTCTTGGAGTAAAATGCCAATGGTGGAGAGCTGAGTATCTTACTCAGCTACAGCATAGAAGCAAGTGGTTGAAACCAAAAGAAAATCTCATTCTGGGTGATCTCGTTCTAGTGAAAGAAGATCGTCTACTACCCTTGCAGTGGAAACTTGTCGAGTGACCAAGTTGTTTCCGGGATCATGAGAGTTGTCTCTATCAAGTCCAAGGATGGGACATTTAAGAGAAATGTACAAAAACTTTGTGGTCTGCCAGTTGACAACTAGTATGACTGCTCAATGTTATACACTTATATATATCATGTTTTTTCTTGTCGTATTTTGAATTTTCATTGTTATTTTCAGCAAAGTGTTATACACCTCGTCTACTTGTACTGCATCTTATTTATTTCATATATCTCACATTTTTTTTTTGATTTCATGTACAATAGCATATGTTTCTTGGCATCTATACAATTTGCACATATTTTTTTTATAATTTTTACATGCAGCTGTCATTGTATTTCATGTAAACATGTCAGTATTGAAACGATGTTTCAAGGTGGGCGACATGTTGACACCCCTAGATGGCAGCAGCATGCGGTTGGCGAGCGGCCGTTGCCTTGAATGGCTGAACGTGCAACGGAAGGATCATCTCGGTGACCAACTGACAACAACACGGCTCGTGTACCGGTTTCCCTCTCATATTTCAATAAATTCATAGTTTATTAATTTCATTTTGAATTGTCCTTAGTTATCGATGGTTCGTTTATCGGAATATTCAGTGCTACTTACCTAAGACCCATCCTGAAAATCACGCCACAAGATCGTGAACAGTCAGTTTTTTTTTGTTTGCAGTATTCTTTTGAGGCCAAGTTCTCAGATATATGCTTATTCATCTACCAACCAGGGCCGTAGCATGACTTCTTGGCAGACATTTGCTTGGGGCCCTTAAACAGGAAAAAATTATACAAAATAGATGTACATTATTTGCAAGACCCCATTTGGCTTGGGGCCCTGGGGCAGTGCCCTGGTTGTCCCAGCCAGGGTAGTCTTGAGAGCCTCGTGGGCCCCCGGCAAGTGATTTTTTTAAGCCTTACCTGGCATATTCTTGAAAATTTCAACTAGTTCTCATTTTTGTGAGGGCCCCCCCCCCTTCCAGGCTTCAGGGCTGTGCCTGGGTGGGCCCATGCATTAAGACGGCACTGGCCTCAGACTAGCTACAGCCCTGCTACCACATCGCCAACAGAATGTCCTAAGAGTGAGCAAAATCTGCATTATGTTTTAATTGAGAATTGGATCCTAAAATGACATTCGCTTCTATAATCTGTAATAGTCTTAGACAGAGAAGTATTATCTTTGTATTCTCTTGCTTTAACTTCCTGATTTTCTCAGCTTTGTTGTCTTTCTCTTATACACTTCAAATTTTGACTTGCAGAAATGTCAGTCGACCCAATTGCCATTTTCTTTCATGCCATTTTGGTCTGTTTAAAAAATCTTTCCATACTTGGAATCTTCACGGAACCCGTACATTGTTGGCAATTCAAACATTTGCACATACAGAAATATCAAACAAATTTTGTTCATTTAAAGAAATATTTCCTAATTTTGTCAGCCTCCTTTTGAGATTTTGGTATTCCATTTGTATCCTCACAGTTTTCATTGCAATTTATTATAAGCCGAATAATTTCTTGACTTGAAACAGGCAAGGGCAAGACCATCATTTCAACTTTCTTCTGGGGAGGGGGGGGGGGGGGGCAATGAGCATGTACTCAATGTATGCATAGGTGTAAACTTGTATCCGGCACATGGGCCCGAGCCCCCAACATTTTTGAAGACCTGGCTCAGCCCCCCAAAAAATTCATATGAATATGGTTTTTTCATTTTGCAATGATGAAAAAAAAAAAATTTTAACCAAAAGTTGTCCTAATTATGAATTAGTTAATGTGGAAACAATCTGCTCAAAATTTTAGTTCTTTTAAAAACTCTGGATGGTCTTTGGCTTTCTTGTTCCATGACAATACATTTATCTCATTTCTTCTCTGCCGTTCAATCCCTAATTGCATCCTCCTTCTGTGTCAATCCTTACTGCTCAGAAGCAGGACCATATTTATGTTTTTGCTGCCTGTGGGCTGTATAAATTTTGCCGCCCCCTTCTCCTTCCACCCCCTCCCATGCCATTACTAATAAATCATAAACAAACAGAAGGCAAAAAAAAGGGTGCTGTATATAATGGTGCATAAATTTTACTTTTCTGTCCTGTATTCGTATCCTGTTCCCATCCATAATGATTGCCGTATAACAATAAGGGACACTCAACCTCCGGCACGCAGGCGTCTACACATGGATGAAAAACACTGAAAGATTTAATAAGAATGTATGTTGCGTGCATTCAAATATGAAAGTATCTCAGCAACAATCAATGGTGCCAAGATACCCCTGCAAAGGTTTTTCAAAGAGATTCTTTGTTAAACTGCTCTGTGGAGAGCCACTGATAAGCGCTGATTAGAGAAAAAGGTGCTGCGGGTGGGAAAAGTTTGATAACTCCTGACCTATATAAGTGTATAAGAAGCCCCACACATCCTCCAACGCTTCCTGCGCTAGGATCTTTTTCACAGGCGCTTCTGCAGTTAATTTACAACTTGAAAAAACCCAAACAATTATGGTAATTGTTCCAGGCCCTAGGACTGTTCCCATTTCAGCCCTTCCCTTGTGGGGTCAAATGCCAAACTTGGAAATCGGGCGTCAACATCTGCACAATAATTTTACAGATTTAAGGTTGAACTTGAAAATTATTGGCAACATTCCCAGTTTAAACGACAGCGGATGGTTTTTATACAGTTAATTACACAAAAAAAAGCATAACGAAAATGTCATTTAAATAAAAGCAAGTAAGCAAATTAAGCATGGGGTAGAATCTAATTCATCAATGTGTCACTATGAAATCCTTTGAACTTTGAAAAAAAAAACTTTTTTTGCTTTAAAAACTTAAAAAACTTTAAAAAAAAGTTTTTTTTTTTTTTTTTTTTTGCTTACATAGGAGAGTTTCATTATTCCAACAGAGAAAAATTGTGATTACTACTATCTAACTCAAACAGTTCAATCTTACACGAACGGCAAGGGGTGGTTCGATTCTCTGCATGTAGCTGGTCATCTGACAGAAAAAATGAGCGGAAAAAAAATTACACACCTTGGGAAGTACAGCAAAAACAATTTTTTTGCCTTCATATGGTAGGTATACTGCATATCAGTTCAAGGAAAACAGCTAGGCTGCACACTAATTTATGCTATCAGCGGCTCTTTTTTTGCTGAGTAGATAAAAGACTGGCAGCTAAAATATTATTAATTGAATGCATGTGTTGAATGAGTCTACAAAATGATTTTTTCCTCTCCCTATAGATATATTTGGTTCCGAGAAAAAAAGAAGCTATATCCGTTTGCAATTCCCATTTCCCCATAGGTGCCTACGGGCATTGGTGCCAGCTTCGATTTTGAACACCACAACACAAATCACAAAGGTGGGAAGAAAATGACAACGACATTTTGTTAATGGTGTCCTTTTTAAAGCAAAATTCTGTTTTGTGAACCCTAGGGGATGATGAGCAAGCCAGACGTTTTAGGAAAAGTGTGCAAACTTCTCAAACATGAATTCATTGGTGACTTATGGCCCAAAATAGGGCCAGGCATCACCTTAAGATTCTGATTCTATGAATTCATAGGTTCTCCGTTCATGAGGGAGGTGGATGGTGGCTTTTACCGTTGGCAGTGCAGAAAAGTAATGAAAAAAAACATGCAAATGAAAATGAATATAGTGATTTAATTAAAATACTTTTTTCAATTACTTAAATAAATTTCTTTCACTTTTCCATTGTACAACATGATGTATAATTTGTGTATGCATGTATGTCCAGAAAAGAGATGCACGAAACATTTTTGTCTCAATTTTCATGGTGCGTGCAATCAGTGTTTGATCTCGTTTATCAAAGCATCTTTTCTTTCATACACAAGAATCATCGTTGAGATTTGTCTTCCGTAAATACAGAATACTAAAATGATTATTTACATGTGTTCTGGAAGTAGTAGCGGAGATGTTTTCTGGTGTTTTCGACAATAACTTTATGGTGATAATTAAAATGTTGTGTATCTTTTCTTTTTATTTGAAGTTATTTATGTATTTTTTCCTTCACAAATTTTCCCTCACACTACTAGAAGTCGTGAAAAATTGAAAAACAAATGTCAAACCATTTCTTCTTCCTCTTTGAACCTTAATATACAGCATCTCATTTTACTAGGATGTTTTTTTTAATACATGTTTCTGTAACTTGTTTATTTATATTTATGTTCAGCTTTGAATTTTAATTTTGATAATAGCACTGGAATAAACAATTCTGTAGTCTGATATTTTTTTTGCTGTATAAACTTCAGATAACAAAGCTATGCCATTATTGAATTTATTTTTTTTTTTTTTCAAGTTTTATTTTCTCAGCTGCTTTTTTTTGTATTTTTTAACTACATTCATAAAACTATTGATTGATGTTTTTATCCCTTTTACATGGCATAATATCAATAAGCTTCCTTATGATTTTCAGCAGTAAATGAGTATAAAGTAATGAAAAAGTAATGGGTATGGAGAAGCTTTTTCAGAGTGAGCGTCGCTGTTTCTAGGGGCATCACCAACCTGTATGTGGGGTGTCGCTGTGAGCTTGAGATATTGATTTGTGCACCTATTTATGCTTTGAAGAAGTTACGGAAAAATATCTATTAATCTATGCTGAAAAGCCTCTTATGAATCATGAATTAGGCAAGGGAGCAGTGGTCAACAAAAGTTTGTGAACCATTGGTAGAGGGAAAAGTGTTCCACTGAGAGAGGGATTAACTTTACAAAACATTTGGGCTTGCCAATGCTAAAATAAGAAGGCGAGATATCTTCTCAATGCCACTCAAAGGGTTGAGATCAGTCTGAAATCAGCAATGAAACGTACTGTCTCAAGTCTATTACTGTGACTACCGTTGTGGTATTCAGATTCTATGATGCTCATTTTATTCTCATGCTTAATGGATATACAGGGTGTAGGGGAAAGTCCCTTGGACGTGAAATGACTAGCAAACAAGAAGAGCTACAGCTATGCAACTCCTCACAAGGAAAGGGTATTTCTTCAAAAATTTTAATTTTAAAAAAATGCACTTTCAGTGCAATATTTGAGCTATGTTCAAATGGTGATTGGAATGATTGATATTGCTGAGCAATACCATTCAAATGATTGGTATTGGTTTAGCAACACCAGCAGATGTGTTCCGCCGTCCCTGTTTTACCACATTATTCTGTCTACTTGACAGTTTTAAGCAAATGAACTATGGCGCCACACTGCTGCCGCTAGAGCGCTGGGCTGTCATAAAAAAATGGAAAGCTTAGTTCCTGAGACTGTAGCAGACTGATACAGAGCCGCCACTAGAGGGGGAGCAGGTGGGTCTACTGCCACAGGCGCCAGGCCAAAGGAGGAGCAAACTTACCCTCTTTACCTTACCATTCAACATTACAAGGGGGTGCCAAAATGTGTGCTTGCCTTGTGCTGACTAAGTACTTATCTAGTTACACATCCTTATTCCAGTACTTATATTGACACATCCAATATTCTAATCCAACCTTCACATTTCTCTGTTAGACTCAATCATTCCAAAAAATTACAGCCCATCTTTGCTTCTTCAGATTGTCACAAATTTAGCTTTTTCCCAAGAACTATTATCGACTGGAACAACCTACCATCAAATATTCTAGATTGCACTACGATTTCTGAATTTTCTCGTACCATCAATCGACACTTTTGCCATATATAATTCCGCATCCTCTTGTGTAGGCCTCGGCCAAACAATATTGTAAAAATAAATAAATAAATAGTTGCGCCTTCGTAGTATAGGTCAATTGTTCTACAAAAGTTTATGAACCATTGGTAGAGGGAAAAGTGTTCCACTGAGAGAGGGATTAACTTTACAAAACATTTGGGCTTGCCAATGTTAAAATAAAAGGGAGGCCTGGTAAATATTTTTTGTGTAAGTGAAATACCCGGCTTCGCAATGCAAATATAAGCCAATGATAGGCATTTTTAAGACAAATCGAATGCAATCAGGGACACAACTAGGGGGAGCGGGTTGGTCTGGTGCGCCAAGCCAGAGGGGACACAAATTTTACCATCAAACCTCTCTTCTTCAGCATTATAAAGGGCCTCAAAATATCTGGGGAGCATGCTTGCCCCAGCTGACCATGCGTCTAGTTGTGGCCCTAGAAACTACTCTGGTTTAAATAGCTTTCTTGTCTTGACACCAGGCTCGCATCCTGCTTCCGTAGCAAAATTGTTTTGCACTTTATCTCGAGAAGTTTGCGACGTAAATCGACGATATTGGTATCATCTATTAGCTATTTCAAAGACTAATCCGATGATACCAATATCATTATGTCCGTAGCGACAATGCTGTATATTGTTTATAAAAGTTTTCTCCAACACGGTCCTGCCCCTACATAGGGACAATGGCTAAAATTGGCAAAATCTGATGCCTGGTCCACGTGTTCTTTTTTGAAAGAAAGTACCGACACAATGAGATTGTAGGCACAAAGAAAGTGTTCATATCGAAACTTGCGGCCTTGTCCAGCCTACCACAATTTTCGTTCCACAAAAATAGAAACTAACGATATTTTGAATTAAAATCATTAAATTCTTTAAAAAAAGGGCTATGGCTGGAGAAGAAGAGGGGTCATTTTCAAAAAATTTCAGTAAAATGATTTTTGCACTTATGTTACGTTTTGACCTGTATGAGCTTATAAATGAGGTTTCATTATATTGAAACTGAGGGCCAGCCCCAACATTTTGAATAACTTTACGTCTATGAATGTATGTATATATATACCATTTCGAGAGTATTTTTTCAAAGCTGGGGGCAAGCCCCAACCCCCTGCCCTCCCTAAATGACGGGGCCTGGGAAAGGGGGATTTCTTCCAAATTTCTACAGTGTCACCAGAAACAATTTCGCTGCTATCTTTGACTGAAGGATCTTTCTTATTTCCCTTCCACAATAAATCATTTTTGTTCCACGAGAAATGCTCCATTCAATTGGAATACATGGGTAAAACTGTATGCTTCAGTTGTACTGAAGTTCCAAAAACACTACAAAAAGTTTCCCTTCTGTTAGTCCATGGCAACATAAATTGTGACTGATAAAACGTTTCACTTTCAAACTACCAACTGTGGTAGAAACAAGCTATTGAAACAAAGACAAACAGGGACCTCAGTCATAAAGATGTTCTACTGTAGTATAATTTTGCCTGTTATTTAGTAAGCAGTGTTTAGTAAGCATAAATTTGCCTGTTGTGGCGTTGTATTTGTATTGTAGTGGTTGAGTGGTCATAGTGATGGACTCACATCACGAGGTCCCGGCTGGTGCCACAGTGGTAGTGTCGACTAAGTTGGTTTTTTTCTGTGGTTCTCTCTCCCCCTCCTAACTTCAAGATGTGAATGCGAGCTGATCCCCCTGTTAAAAAGTCTTGCCACAGAGAGCAACAGGTCTACAAACAGTACAAATATTCAATCATTACAATTCCCTCATTTCACTTCTGAAATATAGATGGTAGCACTGAAACAGTCAGACACAACACTAGATATGCACTCAGATTGTTAGTTACACACACCTACACTTCCGGCACAACTCACTAGATAGTAAATTGTCCATGACTGACCTGAGTTGTATGTTTGAAAGAAAGAAGTCACAAACATAAATCATCACACAATGGAGGCCACGTGACTGTTTATGTTATGGTAAAATAGTTATCAGATTAGAACAGGCGATTCCATTTAGTAAAATACTTCAGAGTTAAATTTGCTATTTATGTGCAGAAACTAATTTCTAGTGCTGACGGTTCTGGCAATAATGTTTTAATAAAGTAATTAATTAATATTAGTTATCTTAGTAACAAAAATTAATTTGATGGGGGAAAAACATGAAAGAATATTTTAAAAAACAGGATAAATATTCACTTGAGGTGTGAAACCTCAAGGTAGCAATATTTTGGGCTGAAATTTGGAGACAATTTGCTCTAGCCAGTTTGACACCCCTCATATAATAACCAGTTTAACGCCATGTTAAGACTCAGGCTAAATAAATGTTGTTGAATAATTCATATATATAATAATAAATATTTTACAACAAATAATGCCATAATTGTTTTAATTATTTATTAAAATATTTACATTAAATGTATAAACAAATATAACAAAAAAAACTTGTTAGGGAGCTTTTTGTGAGAATAAATTTGAATACAAATTTTGTGTGTGTGAGTGAGTGTCACCGAATTCTATTAATTAACATATTTCAAAAACTAGATGTTCTAAACTTTTCTGTGATGTGGTAATCGTATCCTCCAAAATATCAACACCCAACAAGGTATGCAAGGGATGTTGCAGGAATTATATATATATATAAAGTTTGGGTTCTTTAAAGTACTGTCAGCAGGTAATAGTTAAACCCTGGAAAGGAAATTGAAAGCTATCAGTGTCTCAGCGGCATTCACCATCAATCCTATCTCCAACTCTTCTCAATCACTCTTTCATCTTCATGTTCTTCTCACATTCTTTATTTTTTAAAACATATTGTATGACATCAATATCTTATTCAAGAATAAAAATACAGTAAGTATGCTGGTATTGCTTTTTTGCTTGTCTTTTTTAAAAGTAAAACCATCATTTCTATAAAGCAATTTTTTATTGTTTTCCAGATAATTGGAGTTTTTCGATAATCTGAGGTAGCCTCATCCACCTCAAATTATTGAGACTGTGCTCCATTAATTTTTTATTCCAGTCACTGCTAGTTTTTTTTTAAATTTATTTCATGCTGTGTGCAAAGAATAAGAGAACTTTTTCTATCCTGACTAAATATGTTTCCTAATAGTTTTTATTTTGTCTGCACATACAGACTGAAATGCAGTCGAATCCCGTAATAACAAACTCCACGAGACCGGAGAAATCACTTCATTATAGCGAAATTTCATTATAAAGGAATTCCAGGTCTTCGCATGACTTCTGTATATACTTATCTGGGGGATTACAAAAGTGTTAGTAAAACGAGATTTCCACTATAACAGTATTCGTTAAAACGGGATTTGACTGTATATGTTTTTATATATTATATATTTCAAAATATTTCTTTGTATTACAGGGTGGATACAGGTCGTTTGATTGCAGATTCATCAGATCTCTGCATAAAAATGTCTGTTGTTGCTCTAACGGTTTTCTGTTGCAATTATTTAATGGTCAGCTTCTTCAGTATGGCAGCTGCAAATCAAGCATTCAGAGTAAGGTGCCTTTTCATGCAGTCTGTTCTGCGTCAAGATATTGGTTGGTTTGATACCAACCAAACTGGTGATTTTGCTAGTCGCATAACTGCGTATGTATCAAAGTCCTTGTTTCTTTTATTTTCCTTATAATTATTGGAAGCAAAACTGTAAATTTCCCATTTGAAATGCCACAGGAAATTCAATTTTTCATTTATTCTGAAAAAAGAGGTTATATATAAAGTAGTATTGCTGCCGTGTCTCATTGAACTTCTGTCACCAGATTTGTCCCGTCACGTGGATCTCTCCCAAGTTCTTTGGCGGGGACTTGAAGATGGACAAAAACTCACAGGAATGAGGATTTAAGAACAAATAAACATCTTTATTTACATGAACTAGAAGTACTGCTAAGACCACAGCAGCCTCACAAATGTACATCTTTCCACCTCGAATTCTACTGTTCGAGTCCCTAGAATCTTGTTCTTCTATTCTAACAATCGCATACCACACGAACCTTGCATGCATTCCTCAAGCCTTTTCAAATGCCCATACTTAATAACATTGCCCCCCTCTTCTTCTTGTGAGTTTTTGTCCCAGGCAATGTAGTCCTGAAATCGTTGAGTACTTCTTAATCCTTGTGATGGTGAGTAAGTCTGGTGACATGGACCACCTTAAACTTCAGTGACCTTTGAATCTACATCATGATGTTGTTCAGTCTTTTTCTGACACTATAACATTCTTCCCATGAAGTCTGGAGTTTCTAACACCATTTTTTCCTGACACAATAACGTCTTTTCTGTGAAGACTGTAGTTTCTGACACCCTCCTTTCTGGTGCTTCGGGCATCATCCTTTCTGGTGCTTCAGACATCCTCCTTTCCGTCATTTCAGATTCCAAAGCCAGACAAGGTCTCTCTCCTTGAAGTCGTGAGAAGTGGCCTTTGCATGGTATCAAGCTCTCATCTTCTCAGAGCTGAGGTTGATTACATCCTTGGTTATGCAATGCACATCCTCAAGGTGCTCTTGGAATTCCTTGATGGAGCATCTGGTGGTCGCATAAACAGCAGGTCACTCAACAGCTCAAGATCTCGTCCCATTTTCATCCCTGACAGCACTCCTACAGACCATTAAGAAGAGTGGTAACTTTGAGTCCCAATCGTGTTGTTTCTTTGCCACGAACAGTGAGAGGTGATTCAGAATAGTTCTGTTGAATCTCTCCACCATCCCATCAGATTCCAGTTGAAGCGAAGTAGTTCGCGTCTTTTCCATTCCCAAAAAGTTGCACATTCCAAGGAACAACACTGGCGTAAAGTTTCTTCCCCGATTGCAATAGATAAGCATGGTACCTTCGAATCGAGACACCCAATTCTGCACCAACACTTGTGCCTCCTCATTGGAAACGAGAAATGCTTTCGGCCACTTGGTGAAACAGTCCATCACCACAAGTATGTACTTGTTACCATAGTGGGTTTCAGGTAACGGTCCTGGATGTCAAGGGCTATTACCTTGAATGGTGTTCCAACATTGTTGCATTGAAGATGGGCACAACTCCACTTTGGAGGTTCTTTTCGACTGGCACAGGTGCCACAGTTCTCGCACCACTTCTCCACATCAGTCCTGGACTTATCCCAATTGAATCGCACACAAATCCTCCATAGTGTTCTAGTGATGCTGAAATGTCCATCAGTCACGCTTCCCTGCAACTCTTTCAACACTTCTTCCACATGGCCTCCAGGTATGATGAGTTGCCATCTGAAAGTCTTTCTAGCCTATGACTCCCAACTGCAGTAAAGCATACCGTTCCTCTTCTCCAAGGAGTCCCAATATCTCTTCATGGTTGGACTGGAAGAAGCGATGTCTTGCCACTCTGGTCTGTTCCCAATGTTATTGATCCACTGCTAAAGTCAAGATGGCAGAATAACTTTAAAGTAATAGCATACACGGGCAATGTTACAATCATGGTGTCAGGTCCAGTCATTAAAAAAGTAGGGACAATGGCGTGTGCTATTCTGACAAGGATTGATGATTGCAGGATCAGATGACATCAGTGAAATAGGGGTCTAGAGTTGAGCATTCCTTGAATCTGGGCTAACACTGTCAGAAATTCTTCCAGTGTCAGATTTGCACTGCCAGCTGACCTCTTGAAGTGGTATTTGAATGCTTTCACTCCTGCCTCCCACAAACCTCCAAAGTTTGGAGAGCCAGGAGGAATGAACTTCCAGTTCACAGATTCCGACGACAGAAAATCAGCTACAGATTGGTCAGGTCTTGCAACCAACTGACTGAGGTTCTTCAACTCCCTTTGAGCACCTATGAAATTGGTTGCATTATCAGAAAATATTACTGAACTCCTTCCTCTTCTTGTGAAAAACCACTTCAAGCATGCGATGAAAGATACAGAAGTCAGATCTCCAACCATCTCTATGTGAGCAGCTTTTGTCACAAAGCAGATGAAAATAGCAAACATAAATTTTCTTCAACTCTCCGTTCCTCTGATTAGAGATCTTCACGTGGAAAGGACCACAGAAGTCAACACCACAGATATTGAATGGCGGGTTCAGAGTAACTCTGTCCCTTGGAAGTTCACCCATAATTTCAGACACATTTTTGGGATGAACACGGAAGCAAGTCACACAATTAATATAACCTTTCTTGCCAGATTTCTTCCACCAAGTGGCCAAAACACAGCCTTCAACTCTTGAAGCCAGCAGACAATGAACCATGACATCTAACTTGAGGATTTCTCGAATTGTGTATGAATCTAAACACATAACTCAATATTCTGATAATCTTCACATAGCTGTTGCTGATACTTAACATCTGAGACAGCAGAACATTATCCTTTATGATGGCTAACACATTGCATTGGAGGTGGACACATTACTTTGAATTTCCTTCAATTCTTGTTGATATTCCTCGTCAGAAGGGTGTGGGCAATTGTCAATACGCTGCACCTTGTCTTCATGAAGGAAGGATGGGCCTCTCCAGACCTCTGGAGGTGGAGACTAAATCTGCTGGATTTTCCTCTGTCCTTACATCAGTGAGCATTGCAAGAGAGTTTTTGAATTCTGGAAACTCTGTTTGCCACAAATGTTTTCAATAGATGCGGGGATGTCTGAATCCAACTCAGGGCAATAGTGGAATCAGTCCACAAATATATACACTGAATTTCCAGCTTCAGTGAATACAAGACCTTATTTATAAGTTTGTATAACAATTCAGCTGCACATAACTCTAGATGAGGTATTGTGCTAGTTTTGATTGGAGCTACTCTGGATTTGCTGCACACCAAATTCACCCTGATGATGCAATGCATCTCAGATAAACTGCAGCACCATATGCAAGCTTCGATGCATCACAGAAGCCAAGAAGTTCTGAATGAATCACATCATCAACATGAATGTAACGAGACACTGGTACATATTTAAGATCAAGCAAAGAAATCGCAAAGATCTGCCATTCATGAGTGATTTTTGTAATATATCTACTACTTAATAATACCATTTGTAGATGGCAGCACCATCCTGCCTTGTAAGATGGTGATGGTAATAAAGAAAGGCACTCATGCTCTTGATGTCATGCTAACTGGTTGTAGCAATCTATGTCCATCGCTATAGTTAGTGGACCAAACATCAAATAGCCAAGCAGCAATTTATAACATGGTGTCAGTTGGAGAAATACTCATGTATTTTTGAATTTATGCTTCAAAGAAATTTTCTTCGAATGAAATTTTTGAAGATGATCCAGAAATAAATCCATACTTTGATGACCTGGCCCTTGGATCTTCATCCATGCAAGAACATTGTCAGTTACTCCGTCGGATCTTGACACGAGCCAGAGAAGCTAATATTAAGTTCAATATTGAAAAGACACAATTAGCCTTAACAACAGTCAATTATTTGGGATATATAATGTCTGATACTGGAATAGCTCCAGATCCCAAATAAGTTAAGGCCATTAACGAGTTTGCTGTTCCCAAATGTCGTGAGGATCCACAAAGATTTCTTGGAATGACAACTTATCTAGCCAAGTTTACTCCTCACTTGTCTAGTTTAACTCACTCGCTACGTCAGCTATTAAAACAAGATACTGAGTGGCTGTGAGGATGAAAATACCCAATGTGATTTTGACAAATTAAAACAAATGATAGAGCAAGCTCCATGTCTACAATATTTTGATGTAAAAAAAGTCAGCGACTGTTTCAGTGGATGCCAGCCAGCACGGATCAGGAGCAGTTCTCCTACAAGATAACAAACTAGTTGCATATGGATCTGCTACACTCACAGCAGCTCAAACGCGCTATGCACAGATCGAGAAAGAAGTGTTAGCTGTAATCGATGGACTTGAACATTTCAATTATTGCACCTATGGAAGACCAGTAGTTGTTCAAACCGATCACAAGCCCCTTCTAGGGTTGAATAAAAAGCAATATAACACAATCTCTCCCAGACTTCAGCACATGCTGTTGAGATTGAACAAATATGATGTTGAACTTATGTTTATACCTGGTAAAGAGCTAGAGATTGCAGACGCCTTGTCAAGAGCTCAATCGCCAAATGATAAATTTGAAGAGGATTATGATCAAGAAGCAGCTGTCTCGATTAATCTCCTTGCATGTGCTACACCCAATAAGTGGCACGAATATGCTTTGATGACAGGAAGTGATGCAGAGCTGCAAGATGTGCTTCATCATGTTCAAAAGGGATGGCCAGAAAAGAGTAGAACCAGAGCAGCAGCTCAGCCTTACTGGCACTGTAGAGATGAGCTGTATTATTCTAAAGAAGGAATAATATGCAGAGGCCGGAGACTTGTTTTGCCACAAGTTGCAAGACCAGAAGTTTTGGAAAAACTTCATATCTCGCATCGAGGTATTATTGCTTGCAAATTGAAAGCTAGAGAATATTTCTACTGGCCGAAAATAAATGACGATGTGGAAAACTACATCAATAGATGTAAAATCTGTCCGCAAAATCAGAGGGCAAATTCTAAAGAAGTCCTGTTCAAACAAATTCTGCCTGGAAGACCATGGGAAAAAGTGGCATGTGACTTTTTCTACTTGAGAGGTCAATGGTATCTTTTGATGATCGATTATTTCTCAAAGTACACAGAAGTTAAAAACATGAAGAGTACTAATGCAAAGGCAGTAATAGAAGCAATGAAAAGCATCTTTGCAAGGCATGGAATACCAGAAGAATTGGCGAGTGACGGAGGGCCACCATTTAATGCAGAAAGCCTTCGAAAATTTTTCAAAGAGTGGAATGTGACACATAGTATTACTTCACCTCACTTTCCCAGAAGCAATGGCCAATAGCTGAAGCCAGTAAAATCTTGAAAACCAGACAAGCATATCAGAAGGAAAGATTTGACAAACATGTAATGCATCATACTGAACTCAAACAAGGCTCAAGGGTATGGTTCAAGAAAAGACCTCGTGAACCATGGCAACAAGGTGTCATAACCAAGACAGGACTGAAACCTCATTCCTATATCATCGAGGGAAAAGATGCAGGTACATATCGAAGAAATAGACACCACGTAAGAGAAGACAGAACAACTAATGAGAAGATCACCAGAACCAGAACAGTTGAAGATTTGTACCCTTTAACGGCAGCTAAAAAGATGGCATCTTCAACTTCAGATGCAATTCCAGAAGCAGGTCAAATCCTGAGAAGATCAGAGAGGACTAGTTAAACCCATACGTTATAGACAATAAATTAAATATTCATTATCACATTATCATACATTAACTATAATAGAACTTTAATGTTTCTTAAAGAAAAGGGGCATGTAATATATCTACTACTTAATAATACCATTTGTAGATGGCAGCACCATCCTGCTTTGTAAGATGGTGATGGTAATAAAGAAAGGCAGTCATGCTCTTGATGTCATGTTAACTGGTTGTAGCAATCTATGTTCATCGCTATAGTTAGTGGACCAAACATCAAATAGCCAAGCAGCAATTTATAACAATTTTCTCAGGAAGTAGTTGATCCCAATTAACCTTGAGAAGCCATAGCTTCTGCATGAACATCTTTGCCCTAACAATGACTGGACCTAAAAGCCCCAACGGGTCGAACAATTGAGAAATGTATGACAACAATGATCTTTTACTAAGCACTGAACATGTATTTTCAAACGAAGATACAGTGAACTCGAATGTATCATGCACTGGATTCCACAGAACACCCAATGTTTTGATGCAATGTCCATCACTTGAGACATCAAACCGATAACCTTGATTTTCACAGGGCACATTTTGCATCAGCTGTTTTTTGTTCGAACACCACTTCCGTAGATTCATTCCACCAGCTTGCGGCATGTTCACCAGTTGAGCCTGCATTTCAATCATCATGCTGCATGCTGACATCGTCAGTACCAGATACAAGATCGTCGACATGAAAGTCAGACCTTGCAACTGAAGCTGCTTACGGAAACTGCATCTCTTCATCAATCACAAGTTGCTTAAGGGCTCTTGTAGCCAGATATGGAGCACTAGTCGTTCCATACGTCACCATGCCCAGCTGATAAATTTTCACTGGACCGTCAACACTATCCTTCCACAAGATTCTCTGCAAGTTCCTCTGACTAGGATCGATCTCAGTCATCTGGTACATTTTCTCTATATCAGTAGTGAAGGCTACGCGATGCTTTCAGAACCTTGCCATGATTGAGAACAGGTCTTCTTGGACCAGTTCACCATTCCTCTGCAAGTCATTCAGAGAAAGTCCATTTGAAGTAGGGGCTGATGCGTTGAACACAACTCTCAACTTAGTTGTACTTTTTTCAGGGCGGTACATAGGATGGTGAGGCATGTAATATACCACATTAACACAGTCTACCTTCACTTCATTCATATGGCCCAGATTTTCATACTCCAATATGAAATTTTGATAAAAGGACCTGAGGTGTGAATCTTTGGACAGTCGTTTCCACAGTGAATTCAGCCTTCGAAGAGCAGCTTCCTTTGATTGGCCTTAAGCACTCAGGGTCATCTTTTAGGTACATCTGTACACAATATTTTCCTGTACCATTTCTTTTGTGAGTCTTCTGGAAATGCTCCTCACAAAAGACTTCCCAAAGATTTCCCAAAACCGCTGGATAGATTGCTCTAAGCCCTCATTTCGAGAAAGGAAGCACAACTGTTTACTATGAGTACTGGGGATGCAACCACAAACTATGTAGCCAAAAACTGAGTCCTGCAGCATAATCTTGTCACTGATCGGGAGTTTCGAGTTTCGCAACAAGTTTAAGAATATCTCCACGACAATCAGCAGCTGAATCCTTCCTGGATTGCAAAACTGGGGATCAGCAAGTTGTATACCACTGGGAAATTCAATGTTCGACAAATTCAGAGGTGTCGATGGAGTGAATCCAGTCAACTTCGGAACAACCAAGAAATCCAAATTGCTTGAGAAATCACCTTTTGCGTTGGAACTTTGTAGAGATTTTTACCTTGATGGTCTGAGTAACACCATTTATTCCGCTCACCGGAGCATACACTTTCGTCTTTTTCAAGCCCAAAGCTTCGGCACAGCTCTCTGGCTGATATCAAATTCACTTGACTGCTGTTATCTAAGATAGCTTGAACATCCCTAATGTTTGCCAAAACATCTTCGATTCGCAAAACGAGTGCTCAGCAACGCAGTCGAACCTTTGTTTATATTACTCAGGCTTTGAAGAGAAAAAGATCGCTCGTCAGCTGTTTCTGCTGCTGTGTTGCGTCACCTGGTCCTTCACTCTTTAGGTCTCTTGTTTGGTCATTCACATGAATGAAAAAAAGAGGGGGGGTGGTAGCCTGGTCGATAAGATACTCCCCAAAAGTACCGAAGGATGTTTAGAGGTGTCGCGAGTTCGATACCCGGTTCGTCCTTGTCAGAAAACTTTCCTGACACAGGGGTACAACAAAAAACGGCGACTTGACTGCAGCAAGAAATTGCTATTGCAGGGAGTCCCCGATCGAGGGGTTAGCGCACCAACCTGACGACGAGTATAAAAAACTAACCTGCCGTTCGGAATCAGCAATAAAATTGTAGGTCCCGATCTGATTAGCCCTCGTGTGTAGAAAATGACCGTGGTGCGACAAAAATGATCAAATGAGAAAAATAGTGACTCAAAGTGTGAGTCACTCTTTTGCTCACTCACATGCTTGCAAACTCTCTAGGTCACTCTTTTGGTCTGAGCAGAGATGGATTTATTGAAGGTTATAAAAATTTCACCGCTCTTTTCCCATTTTGCTAATTTTCTTGGCCGCAAATTTGCGACCTTTTGAACTTGCTGGCCTGGGCTGTATCCCACCTAGTCTTCCTGTAAATAAGGCATTGTCTTCAGTGGCGGGGCATGCGAGTTTAAAATCAAATCTGAGTGTCGCAGAAAAAAAAACTGAGGGAAAAAATAGCAGCAAAAAAAAATGCAGATCAAGTTGAATATTTCTAGAACTAATAGAGATATGAATTATTAGTACAGTAGACTCTCGCTAATCTGGCACATATCACACCAGGGTGTGCTGGGTTACCAAATCGCAGAATTACTGCAAGTTGATTGAGAAAAATCCCATTTAAATAACGAACTTCTCCTCATAAACATGCGTGCACTGATATGTTTTTCTCTTCTATGCTCAAAGAAAACTGGTCTAAAAACACCGGATTACTGGAGGGATTATTGAAAGTCTGACTCTATATGTGTAGTATGGGAAACATCATTTGAAGACAAATAATGTGGGTTTCCAATGAAAATTTTTCATAAATTGGGTGTACAAAGTGTACAAAGCTGGAAATTTTTAATGAATTCTTTTAATTTCATTGTCGTCTTAGAAAATAATGAGAGGTAAATGAGTAAGTTGAAGGTATTATTTTTAAATACAGACATGTTATAAATGAGTATTTTACTGTAGTGTTTCTTTTCATTTTAAGAGAGGTATTTGACTAAAATTTTCATTGAATTTTTAAAATCGTTCACAGAAAGACAAATTAACTGTCTAGAACACAGTCTCCCAAACTTTTTTTTCCATCACCCCTTCTTCAAAAGTTTTTTCATTATCATCGCCCCCAACTCAAGTCAACCCATAGGATCCTATATTAAATTCAAAGCTTCTACCGCCTCCCTGAACGTTTGCATCGTCCCCAGGGGGCAATATTGTCCACATTTGGGAAACACTGGTCTAGAATGTGAATAATTGCAAGAAAAATTGTTAATGTTCCCTACATATTTAATGTTCCCTAATTTTTTTAAGTATTTGTTTTTATATTTTAAGTACGTTTGGCACCTTCGGACACTAGATTGGGCCTCACCGATCGACACCTTAACTGTAAAAATCTCCCTTCTCCAACAAATCACCCTGGATCCGCACTGCTTGAAGATGGGCAAAAATTCACAAGAACGAAGATTTAAAACAAATAAATGTCTTTATTTACGTAAACTAGAAGTATCGGTAAAACTTCAGCAGCCTTCTAAATGTACATCTTTCTTCCACCTTGAATTCTACTTTCCTTAGAATCTTGTTATTCTATTCTAACACTAGCATGTCATGCAAACCTTGCATGCATTCCCCAAGCCTTTTCAAATGTCATAACAATATACACATTATATATACTATAGAGTAAACAAAAAATTGGGAGAAATCATTCTCTAAGGCAGTTAGCAGTTATTCTATAATCATCCACCTGATTGCAAGAACTCGCAAATTGGTGACCTTTGAGTATGTATAAAAGATAACCTGTTTTGGAGATGCACTTTCGTATATGGTGCTTTGATATATGCTAAAACTAGGCAATCTGTAATGCAAGTCTAAGCAAAGTAATTATTGTTTCTTTTTATGTAAGATAATGCTAAATACATGGCCCCCACATGCTAGTGCCGGGCCCCTGGGCCAGGATTTTTCACAGGGCCCCCCCCCCCTGAAAAATGTTGTGCACCTCCCTTGAGAAAATATTATGGTGTATTTTTTCAGTACAAAAAAAAAAAAAAAACCCCTTTCGGGAAGAAAAAAATGTTGAATGCCCCCCCATGAAAAAATCCTGCATATAATACAGCATTTGTATATGCAGCAAGATATCGCTACAACGATAATCGATAATAAATACATCTACAATGATATTTTTTTCAAATCTTGTTTGGAATTGCCTGGCTTAATGTTAAACTCTCGGTGCACAACGACATCATCTACTATGATAAACCCATAGCTGCCAAGTCTCCCGAATTTTTCGGGAATCTCCTGAATTTTAGCTTCATCGTTCGACCTCCCTAAAAGTTCTTAAATTTCCCGAAGTTTTACAAATATTACAAAAATCCCTAATTGTCTCTAAAAATTCCCTACTTCATTAAAAAAATCCCTGCTTATGAAAACAATCCCTAAGGAATTTTTTGTGAGGCATGAAGCCTCTTTTTTTTCTTTGCAAAATGACGTCACACGTTGTAAATGGGGAAATACTCTTATCAAGGAAGTTTTACAAACCCTCTGATGGTAACAAGAAAGTTGTTTGTCTTATCCTGCAGGGAAATGGCTTAGCAGCCAATAGTCCTGGATAATAATTGAAGATTATAGTGAGGCGCATACGGTCAAAAATTTTTTTGTTGAAGTTACGTACGTGCGATATAACAAAGCATGAATACTGATAAGCAAAAACATATTTAATCAATTTTAAAGATACTTATTCCGTTGAATTTCCTTTCATCAAACGTTCCAGAAGAAGGCCGACGTTTCCTTTTTGTACAAGTTGTGTTACGGACATAAGCATTGGTCATGGAAAGACTGCCATCATCACTCGTGAAATGAAAAAAAAAACATCAAGCAAGTGTCACAAAAAGTCACGTGTTCTTCAAAAATTGACTGTGTTTTCCTTCATCTTCCGATGATTTTGGGTTCATTCGCGCAGAATGTTTGTTCACAGCGTTTCTGATTGAACACAATATTTATTTTTATATCATTGAAGTTTTGGCCTCCAATTTCACTTGTTTTTTGCGTAGGAATTTTATTCCCAAGGGTTTAACTTCCATGTGTGTAAAATCCCTATTTTAATTTGACTTCAGTTTTTGAGTAGGGATTTTATTCCCTATGCTTTAACTTTTATGTTTCCAAAATCCCTATTGTAAATAGTCTATAAGGTTTTCGCGGCCATCATTTGATACAAATTGTTTTTTCGGGTTCGAAGACCGTCATCCGTTTGAGTTTGTTCTCAACGTTTCCCCAACACTAGTGGTTGGCATCATCAGGAGAATTGATAAACTGGATCAAAGTCAAGTTTTCCGGAGTCTCAGGTTGTGTTTATGCACATAAGTGGCTTGAACTACACTATTGTTTTTCGATTGGTCAGTTGATTCTATGGCTGGCAGCGTATTGTAAACAGTTGTTATGCTGGTAGAACCTGATTGGCCGAGAGATGTGGAGTTATCTGATTGGCTGTTGTCATCATTCTGTTGCTGGACCTTGAAGGGGAAGGTTCTTGTTCTTCTGAGAGCTGGTGTCCAGGATCTGCTCAATTTCAAAGTTTCTTCTCTTCTATTATAGCTGTTTTTGTGCTTGTATATTTCAATAGCCTCTCTGTAGATTCGTGGGAAGAAGTGGTCAACATTAGCTATTACCTGTGTTTTGCTGAACTGTACACTGTGGTTGTCGTAAAGCACATGCTCTGCCACCGCCGACTTTTCTGTTTGGCCCATTCTGCAGCATCGTTCGTGCTCTTTTATTCTCGTGGCCACAGATCTTTTTGTGGTTCCAATATATACCTGACCACAGGTGCACGGTATTCGGTAGATCCCCGGTGTTGATAGAGGGTCACGGTGGTCTTTTGCTGATCGCAGCATTTCACATATTTTTCTGGTTGGTTTGAAAATGGTCTTTATACGATGTTTTTTCATGACCTTGCTGATTCTTGCCGTCACTCCAGGGATAAAAGGCAGCACAGCTTTTCCAATTGATTGTGACTGCTCATTTTCCATTGGTGATTCCTTGATGGAGCGTAAGGCTTTCTTGATGTCGTCTTTCGTGTACCCATTAGAGCGGAAAACTGATTTTAAGTGCTCAATCTCTTTACCTAGATCTTTCCCTTCACATAGTCTTCTTGCCCTCTCGATCAAGGTTTTCAGTACGCCTCGTTTTTGGTGAGGATGATGATTGGAGAGCTTATGCACATATCTGTTGGTGTGAGTAGGCTTACGATAAATGCTGTGGCCTAAATGTTGACCTTGACGGCTGACCAGAACGTCCAAGAACGGGATCTGTCCTTCTTTCTCTATTTCCATAGTGAACTTGATGTTCGGATGAATTCCGTTGAGATGGTCCAAGAATCGGTGAAGATTTTCTTCACCATGCCCCCAAACAACGAATGTATCGTCAACGTAGCGGAGCCAAATTGTTGGTTTGAGAGGCGCTGTTGTTACTGCCTGCTCCTCGAATTTTTCCATAAAGAAGTTGGCAACTACCGGGCTCAAGGGGCTTCCCATAGCTACTCCATCCGTCTGTTCATAGATGACGTTGTTCCAGGTGAAATAGGTTGTAGTAAGGCAAAGCTGGAAAAGGCCTACTATATCTTTTTGGAATATTTCATCGAGTAGTGCTAAGACGTCTTTCAGTGGCACCTTGGTGAACAATGATACGATGTCGAAGCTCACCAGTACATCATCAGGTTGCAAGTTGATATTTCTTATTTTTTCGACGAAGTGACCAGAATCTTTCACAAATGTGCTTGTTTTTCCTATGTGTGGCTGCAAGATGGTGGTTAACACCTTGGCTAGATTGTAGGTGGGAGATCCAATGGAACTCACAATCGGCCGCAACGGAACCAGTTCTTTATGTATTTTCGGCAAACCATAAATGCGAGGGGAAAGTGCTTCTGTTCTGCAGATACCTTTTTTCTCATTCTCAGGTAAAGACGAGGATTTTACCAAACTGTTCATCTTCCTCAGGATCTTTTGTGTTGGGTCTTTTTTGAGCACTCTATACGTTGATGGATCCAAGAGTTCTGTCATTTTACGGCCGTATTCTTCTGTCTTCATTATTACCGTTGCATTTCCCTTGTCTGCTGACAGAATGAGAATATCTTTATCGGAGTTGAGGCTCCTAATCGCTCGTAGTTCGGCTGATTTTAGATTTTTCCGGGGTGGCTTGGCTCTTGTCAGAATTCTGGATGTTTCTACTCTTATTTCTTCGGCTTGCTCTTCTGGCATGTTTCTCATGGCTGCTTCAACATTTGCGATGATTTCTTCAGTGGGAATTTCACGTGGGGTGATGGCAAAATTTCCTCCCTTGGCGAGCACTGATACTTCGTTTTCTGTAAGCACTCGATCTGTCAGGTTCACCACAGTCTTTTTCATGTCCATGGGTGGATGCTCAAACCGGCATTGGTTGATCTTATGAAACTTCACTTTTTGACGTTCTGTGTTGCGGTTGATGTGGTTCTCCATACTCCTGTACGTGATCCCATCGATTTTATTCCAGTCCTCGGGACTCAGCTTGCTACTCAGGTGATAGAATATATCCAGTATGTTTTTGTCGGTTCTGGCAAGTTCTCTTCGCGTGAAGTGAATACGTTCGCGAAGCAACGATTTCTCCAATCGGTTGTAGATGCGGTGAGCTTGTGCAGTAACGAAGAGGCGTTTCATCTTCAGAAAGGCGGGAATGATATTCGAATCTCGGCAACATGACAAGAATGCGAGCGACGACAGCAGTTGCGCTTTTAATCTCCTAACTTTACTTAACTTCAGGTAAGACTTGACAACTCCCTCCCCGTAGAGGCGATGTAAATAGTCTATAAGGTTTTCGCAGCCATCATTTGATACAAATTGTTTTTTCGGGTTCGAAGACCGTCGTCCGTTTGAGTTTGTTCTCAACGTTTCCCCAACACTAGTGGTTGGCATCATCAGGAGAATTGATAAACTGGATCAAAGTCAAGTTTTCCGGAGTCTCAGGTTGTGTTTATGCACATAAGTGGCTTGAACTACACTATTGTTTTTCGATTGGTCAGTTGATTCTATGGCTGGCAGCGTATTGTAAACAGTTGTTATGCTGGTAGAACCTGATTGGCCGAGAGATGTGGAGTTATCTGATTGGCTGTTGTCATCATTCTGTTGCTGGACCTTGAAGGGGAAGGTTCTTGTTCTTCTGAGAGCTGGTGTCCAGGATCTGCTCAATTTCAAAGTTTCTTCTCTTCTATTATAGCTGTTTTTGTGCTTGTATATTTCAATAGCCTCTCTGTAGATTCGTGGGAAGAAGTGGTCAACATTAGCTATTACCTGTGTTTTGCTGAACTGTACTCTGTGGTTGTCGTAAAGCGCATGCTCTGCCACCGCCGACTTATCTGTTTGGCCCATTCTGCAGCATCGTTCGTGCTCTTTTATTCTCGTGGCCACAGATCTTTTTGTGGTTCCAATATATACCTGACTACAGGTGCACGGTATTCGGTAGATCCCCGGTGTTGATAGAGGGTCACGGTGGTCTTTTGCTGATCGCAGCATTTCACATATTTTTCTGGTTGGTTTGAAAATGGTCTTTATACGATGTTTTTTCATGACCTTGCTGATTCTTGCCGTCACTCCAGGGATAAAAGGCAGCACAGCTTTTCCAATTGATTGTGACTGCTCATTTTCCATTGGTGATTCCTTGATGGAGCGTAAGGCTTTCTTGATGTCGTCTTTCGTGTACCCATTAGAGCGGAAAACTGATTTTAAGTGCTCAATCTCTTTACCTAGATCTTTCCCTTCACATAGTCTTCTTGCCCTCTCGATCAAGGTTTTCAGTACGCCTCGTTTTTGGTGAGGATGATGATTGGAGAGCTTATGCACATATCTGTTGGTGTGAGTAGGCTTACGATAAATGCTGTGGCCTAAACGTTGACCTTGACGGCTGACCAGAACGTCCAAGAACGGGATCTGTCCTTCTTTCTCTATTTCCATAGTTCCATAGTGAACTTGATGTTCGGATGAATTCCGTTGAGATGGTCCAAGAATCGGTGAAGATTTTCTTCACCATGCCCCCAAACAACGAATGTATCGTCAACGTAGCGGAGCCAAATTGTTGGTTTGAGAGGCGCTGTTGTTACTGCCTGCTCCTCGAATTTTTCCATAAAGAAGTTGGCAACTACCGGGCTCAAGGGGCTTCCCATAGCTACTCCATCCGTCTGTTCATAGATGACGTTGTTCCAGGTGAAATAGGTTGTAGTAAGGCAAAGCTGGAAAAGGCCTACTATATCTTTTTGGAATATTTCATCGAGTAGTGCTAAGACGTCTTTCAGTGGCACCTTGGTGAACAATGATACGATGTCGAAGCTCACCAGTACATCATCAGGTTGCAAGTTGATATTTCTTATTTTTTCGACGAAGTGACCAGAATCTTTCACAAATGTGCTTGTTTTTCCTATGTGTGGCTGCAAGATGGTGGTTAACACCTTGGCTAGATTGTAGGTGGGAGATCCAATGGAACTCACAATCGGCCGCAACGGAACCAGTTCTTTATGTATTTTCGGCAAACCATAAATGCGAGGGGAAAGTGCTTCTGTTCTGCAGATACCTTTTTTCTCATTCTCAGGTAAAGACGAGGATTTTACCAAACTGTTCATCTTCCTCAGGATCTTTTGTGTTGGGTCTTTTTTGAGCACTCTATACGTTGATGGATCCAAGAGTTCTGTCATTTTACGGCCGTATTCTTCTGTCTTCATTATTACCGTTGCATTTCCCTTGTCTGCTGACAGAATGAGAATATCTTTATCGGAGTTGAGGCTCCTAATCGCTCGTAGTTCGGCTGATTTTAGATTTTTCCGGGGTGGCTTGGCTCTTGTCAGAATTCTGGATGTTTCTACTCTTATTTCTTCGGCTTGCTCTTCTGGCATGTTTCTCATGGCTGCTTCAACATTTGCGATGATTTCTTCAGTGGGAATTTCACGTGGGGTGATGGCAAAATTTCCTCCCTTGGCGAGCACTGATACTTCGTTTTCTGTAAGCACTCGATCTGTCAGGTTCACCACAGTCTTTTTCATGTCCATGGGTGGATGCTCAAACCGGCATTGGTTGATCTTATGAAACTTCACTTTTTGACGTTCTGTGTTGCGGTTGATGTGGTTCTCCATACTCCTGTACGTGATCCCATCGATTTTATTCCAGTCCTCGGGACTCAGCTTGCTACTCAGGTGATAGAATATATCCAGTATGTTTTTGTCGGTTCTGGCAAGTTCTCTTCGCGTGAAGTGAATACGTTCGCGAAGCAACGATTTCTCCAATCGGTTGTAGATGCGGTGAGCTTGTGCAGTAACGAAGAGGCGTTTCATCTTCAGAAAGGCGGGAATGATATTCGAATCTCGGCAACATGACAAGAATGCGAGCGACGACAGCAGTTGCGCTTTTAATCTCCTAACTTTACTTAACTTCAGGTAAGACTTGACAACTCCCTCCCCGTAGAGGCGATGTAAATAGTCTATAAGGTTTTCGCAGCCATCATTTGATACAAATTGTTTTTTCGGGTTCGAAGACCGTCGTCCGTTTGAGTTTGTTCTCAACGTTTCCCCAACACTAGTGGTTGGCATCATCAGGAGAATTGATAAACTGGATCAAAGTCAAGTTTTCAAGTTCAAGTTCAAGTTAAAAAGATTTCTGGCGGGGCCTATCTGTTTGCAGACATCTGCCGCCTTCAAAACTGGCCCGCGGGGGACCACTGTGAAGAGAAAGGCAAGGGAGCAAATGTTCGTGTAAGTGTAGTGTGCTTGTATGTCGGTTAGAATTTGGGAGAAAAGTCTAGTGGGGGACCCACAGTTAATTAACGAATTTCATTAATTAACTAGGAATTTTACAAATTAAACATGTCTAGACGAGCTTGGTTAGTCATATTACTTATTAATATTTTAGGCAGGAAAAGTAATCTGCTTCGTGACGTTGGCATCTCATCGTCATGGTCGCACCTGATTCGCCGGTTGCGTGTAGTCACATGATAATATACAATTTATAAAAGATAAAAGTTAGATTCAAGGGGAAAAAAAAAAATAGGGGAATAGCGTTAGTACTATTAATAAAAGCATGGGAAGAAAGGAGGGATAGGAAAAATTTTTATTTAGTTTTCAGAGTTATTTCTGATATCATCAGAAATACCTCATTATTTTTTATTTTTTTTTTTTGGTTTTTTGAGGAAATGTTCTTGGAAAGAAAGGAAAGGGAAATGAAGAAAAAGATAGAGGATATGAGAAAACTTTCCGAAATTAGATTTCGAAGACGCTTTTGAGTCTGTTTATGCTCAAAAAGTTCGCTTTATAAGTTTGCCAGTTCAGTAGTTGTTCTGGGAATCGTTAGCGAGCAAGCAAGAGACCAGCCTCTTTTTGGAATTCTTGGAGCAGTTCGCGCTTTTCTTTCCGGGAGGTGGCCTTCATGATGTTCTTCATGTAAATCTTTGCGATCGTGTATATTTCGGATGTTGAGTCATCGCCATACCCGTCAGATCCCGTGTCCTCTACCGTAAATTCGCTCGGTCTTGACTCGGGCTTCTTGGCAGCTTTTGCCGGGGTTCGGGCAGTTGACTTTGCGGGAGCTTCTACGGTCCTCTCCGGGTTCAGCGTGTGCCGTGGTTGGCCCTTGGTCGCTCGGGTCTGTTTGGTAGCTTCGCTGCTTTTTTGTCCCAAGTGCCCTTTCGGTTCGGTGGGGTTCTTGAAGTCCGTAGATTTACTTTCCATCGGCGGTTCTTGCTGATCCGTAGGAAGGTCCGTAGGTCCAGATTGACCAATCGCGTTTGATTTATTTAATTTTCCGCTCTCAAGAGAAATTCTCTTTTTTCGGTCGTGGAACTGCTTCCAGACACTTCTGGGAATGTATGAAAAGTTCGAATATTTTTTCCGTGATTTCCGATATTCCGTTGGTAGAACTTTTTCGTGTGCTACTTCATGCGTTGGCAGAGTATCACTCGGATTTCTAATTTTAGCAAGTTCTTTTTTGTATACTTCACAGCCGCGATAAATACTGGTATGATTTTTTCCACAATTGCAGCAGGTCGGGGGATCAACACCTTTGATGTTGCCGCATTGTTTGACTTCGTGCGGGCCCGTACAAACCATGCATCTGATGGGCTGGTCACATGTTTCTTCGCTGTGGCCCCATACCTGGCATCGGTTGCAGATGCTTATAACAGGTCGGCCGGGGTTTCTCCGGTATCTTTCGATCGAAATTTCAATCAAGAGTAGATTTTTTAGATCGAAAATGCGTTTCGATTCATCAAGGGCCGGCAGGTCAATTTTCCAAAGGGGTAGGAATTTTCCCCTTATTTTTTTCCTGCGGGAGCGAATTTGGGTAACTGAGATCGGTGAGAACCCTTCGTCAACGAGTTCTGTTTTGATGTCGTCAACAGGCGTTGAGATATCTAGCCCTCGTAAAATCACGCTGAGGGTCGGGGCGTCCGGTGTGGACCGTTTAATGATCTCAGTATTGCTGTTCGCAAGAAACTGTAGGACCTTCTCGTAGTCACTTGTGCTGTGAAAGTTAATTTTATATTCACCGTGAGACAGTTTAACCCGAACAGCCTCACGGCTGATCTCACGGATTTTTCTAGCTGTGATTCTCCAGTTTCGATCGGCCCGCACCACGATCGAACTATTGCCGCTGCTCTCGCGTCTTAATGCCGGTTGTTCACTACCGTGCTCGCTCGCTTCTAGCAGGGGCAATATCGGTTCGCTGTTGGTCGTTCGCGATTCGTCAGCTGATGCTGGCTCGGTTTCATGGGCGGGGCTTCCCTGGGTATCATCTTCTCCGTTGAGACCGTCCGTGCTCACGTATGTGTTCGGCTCGCCGCTATCGAGTAGCCCAGATTCCGTCGGCTTTACGCAGCTCGGTTCGTCGGCATCCATCAGACAAAGGGGCGGGGCTTGGTCCATGTCTCTTTCGCAGGATTGGTTTACCTCCGTCGGTTCGTCTGGTGGGGCGGGCCTCTGTTTCTCCTGGGCGACTTCTACGGTGAGAACGGGATCGTTGGTCTTTTCACCTTTATCTTTTTCCTGGATAATTCCGGGAGAGCTTGGTTGTTCAAAATTTTCTTTGGAATTTGAAAGTTCACTTATTAATTCCGTTTCTTTCGGGGGGTCCACATTTTCCTGTATTGGTAGCGTGATGCTAAGATCTTGTGGGACCGCTGGATCCGGGGCAGGCTTTTTCCGCATAAACACTGGAATTTCATCCCATTTCCTGGCCCTTTTCCAAATGTGTTTGTTGATCTCGTTTGCGTAGTCAGACCAGATAGACTCGTTTTCCTCCTCATCGAAGAAGCAGTCGTCGCCTATTACGAAGGCTTGGCTAATGTTCCACCTTAGCTGCTGCTTGAAGAGGGGGATTTCCGGGTCATCCGGCCTGTCTGTAATGGCTTGGTGATTTTCCATTGCCTTCCTCAGGAACTCATCACCCGTGCAATAGAAAACTTCAGTTTCTGGGCGTCTGATTCTTGGGTGTGATATCTCCCAGCAGTCGTAGTGATCCCTGATGGAGTCCAGGAAAGCGATGGTGGCCCGGTTAAGATCGGCATTTCTCGCCTTCTTCCGGCTGTACTTCGCTGACAGCTTGTGCCATTCACATACATGTGTGTATGTGAAAAATGAAAGTCAAGTTTGGTTGTGTTTATGCACATAAGTGGCTTGAACTACACTATTGTTTTTCGATTGGTCAGTTGATTCTATGGCTGGCAGCGTATTGTAAACAGTTGTTATGCTGGTAGAACCTGATTGGCCGAGAGATGTGGAGTTATCTGATTGGCTGTTGTCATCATTCTGTTGCTGGACCTTGAAGGGGAAGGTTCTTGTTCTTCTGAGAGCTGGTGTCCAGGATCTGCTCAATTTCAAAGTTTCTTCTCTTCTATTATAGCTGTTTTTGTGCTTGTATATTTCAATAGCCTCTCTGTAGATTCGTGGGAAGAAGTGGTCAACATTAGCTATTACCTGTGTTTTGCTGAACTGTACTCTGTGGTTGTCGTAAAGCGCATGCTCTGCCACCGCCGACTTATCTGTTTGGCCCATTCTGCAGCATCGTTCGTGCTCTTTTATTCTCGTGGCCACAGATCTTTTTGTGGTTCCAATATATACCTGACGACAGGTGCACGGTATTCGGTAGATCCCCGGTGTTGATAGAGGGTCACGGTGGTCTTTTGCTGATCGCAGCATTTCACATATTTTTCTGGTTGGTTTGAAAATGGTCTTTATACGATGTTTTTTCATGACCTTGCTGATTCTTGCCGTCACTCCAGGGATAAAAGGCAGCACAGCTTTTCCAATTGATTGTGACTGCTCATTTTCCATTGGTGATTCCTTGATGGAGCGTAAGGCTTTCTTGATGTCGTCTTTCGTGTACCCATTAGAGCGGAAAACTGATTTTAAGTGCTCAATCTCTTTACCTAGATCTTTCCCTTCACATAGTCTTCTTGCCCTCTCGATCAAGGTTTTCAGTACGCCTCGTTTTTGGTGAGGATGATGATTGGAGAGCTTATGCACATATCTGTTGGTGTGAGTAGGCTTACGATAAATGCTGTGGCCTAAACGTTGACCTTGACGGCTGACCAGAACGTCCAAGAACGGGATCTGTCCTTCTTTCTCTATTTCCATAGTTCCATAGTGAACTTGATGTTCGGATGAATTCCGTTGAGATGGTCCAAGAATCGGTGAAGATTTTCTTCACCATGCCCCCAAACAACGAATGTATCGTCAACGTAGCGGAGCCAAATTGTTGGTTTGAGAGGCGCTGTTGTTACTGCCTGCTCCTCGAATTTTTCCATAAAGAAGTTGGCAACTACCGGGCTCAAGGGGCTTCCCATAGCTACTCCATCCGTCTGTTCATAGATGACGTTGTTCCAGGTGAAATAGGTTGTAGTAAGGCAAAGCTGGAAAAGGCCTACTATATCTTTTTGGAATATTTCATCGAGTAGTGCTAAGACGTCTTTCAGTGGCACCTTGGTGAACAATGATACGATGTCGAAGCTCACCAGTACATCATCAGGTTGCAAGTTGATATTTCTTATTTTTTCGACGAAGTGACCAGAATCTTTCACAAATGTGCTTGTTTTTCCTATGTGTGGCTGCAAGATGGTGGTTAACACCTTGGCTAGATTGTAGGTGGGAGATCCAATGGAACTCACAATCGGCCGCAACGGAACCAGTTCTTTATGTATTTTCGGCAAACCATAAATGCGAGGGGAAAGTGCTTCTGTTCTGCAGATACCTTTTTTCTCATTCTCAGGTAAAGACGAGGATTTTACCAAACTGTTCATCTTCCTCAGGATCTTTTGTGTTGGGTCTTTTTTGAGCACTCTATACGTTGATGGATCCAAGAGTTCTGTCATTTTACGGCCGTATTCTTCTGTCTTCATTATTACCGTTGCATTTCCCTTGTCTGCTGACAGAATGAGAATATCTTTATCGGAGTTGAGGCTCCTAATCGCTCGTAGTTCGGCTGATTTTAGATTTTTCCGGGGTGGCTTGGCTCTTGTCAGAATTCTGGATGTTTCTACTCTTATTTCTTCGGCTTGCTCTTCTGGCATGTTTCTCATGGCTGCTTCAACATTTGCGATGATTTCTTCAGTGGGAATTTCACGTGGGGTGATGGCAAAATTTCCTCCCTTGGCGAGCACTGATACTTCGTTTTCTGTAAGCACTCGATCTGTCAGGTTCACCACAGTCTTTTTCATGTCCATGGGTGGATGCTCAAACCGGCATTGGTTGATCTTATGAAACTTCACTTTTTGACGTTCTGTGTTGCGGTTGATGTGGTTCTCCATACTCCTGTACGTGATCCCATCGATTTTATTCCAGTCCTCGGGACTCAGCTTGCTACTCAGGTGATAGAATATATCCAGTATGTTTTTGTCGGTTCTGGCAAGTTCTCTTCGCGTGAAGTGAATACGTTCGCGAAGCAACGATTTCTCCAATCGGTTGTAGATGCGGTGAGCTTGTGCAGTAACGAAGAGGCGTTTCATCTTCAGAAAGGCGGGAATGATATTCGAATCTCGGCAACATGACAAGAATGCGAGCGACGACAGCAGTTGCGCTTTTAATCTCCTAACTTTACTTAACTTCAGGTAAGACTTGACAACTCCCTCCCCGTAGAGGCGATGTAAATAGTCTATAAGGTTTTCGCAGCCATCATTTGATACAAATTGTTTTTTCGGGTTCGAAGACCGTCGTCCGTTTGAGTTTGTTCTCAACGTTTCCCCAACACTAGTGGTTGGCATCATCAGGAGAATTGATAAACTGGATCAAAGTCAAGTTTTCCGGAGTCTCAGGTTGTGTTTATGCACATAAGTGGCTTGAACTACACTATTGTTTTTCGATTGGTCAGTTGATTCTATGGCTGGCAGCGTATTGTAAACAGTTGTTATGCTGGTAGAACCTGATTGGCCGAGAGATGTGGAGTTATCTGATTGGCTGTTGTCATCATTCTGTTGCTGGACCTTGAAGGGGAAGGTTCTTGTTCTTCTGAGAGCTGGTGTCCAGGATCTGCTCAATTTCAAAGTTTCTTCTCTTCTATTATAGCTGTTTTTGTGCTTGTATATTTCAATAGCCTCTCTGTAGATTCGTGGGAAGAAGTGGTCAACATTAGCTATTACCTGTGTTTTGCTGAACTGTACACTGTGGTTGTCGTAAAGCACATGCTCTGCCACCGCCGACTTTTCTGTTTGGCCCATTCTGCAGCATCGTTCGTGCTCTTTTATTCTCGTGGCCACAGATCTTTTTGTGGTTCCAATATATACCTGACCACAGGTGCACGGTATTCGGTAGATCCCCGGTGTTGATAGAGGGTCACGGTGGTCTTTTGCTGATCGCAGCATTTCACATATTTTTCTGGTTGGTTTGAAAATGGTCTTTATACGATGTTTTTTCATGACCTTGCTGATTCTTGCCGTCACTCCAGGGATAAAAGGCAGCACAGCTTTTCCAATTGATTGTGACTGCTCATTTTCCATTGGTGATTCCTTGATGGAGCGTAAGGCTTTCTTGATGTCGTCTTTCGTGTACCCATTAGAGCGGAAAACTGATTTTAAGTGCTCAATCTCTTTACCTAGATCTTTCCCTTCACATAGTCTTCTTGCCCTCTCGATCAAGGTTTTCAGTACGCCTCGTTTTTGGTGAGGATGATGATTGGAGAGCTTATGCACATATCTGTTGGTGTGAGTAGGCTTACGATAAATGCTGTGGCCTAAACGTTGACCTTGACGGCTGACCAGAACGTCCAAGAACGGGATCTGTCCTTCTTTCTCTATTTCCATAGTTCCATAGTGAACTTGATGTTCGGATGAATTCCGTTGAGATGGTCCAAGAATCGGTGAAGATTTTCTTCACCATGCCCCCAAACAACGAATGTATCGTCAACGTAGCGGAGCCAAATTGTTGGTTTGAGAGGCGCTGTTGTTACTGCCTGCTCCTCGAATTTTTCCATAAAGAAGTTGGCAACTACCGGGCTCAAGGGGCTTCCCATAGCTACTCCATCCGTCTGTTCATAGATGACGTTGTTCCAGGTGAAATAGGTTGTAGTAAGGCAAAGCTGGAAAAGGCCTACTATATCTTTTTGGAATATTTCATCGAGTAGTGCTAAGACGTCTTTCAGTGGCACCTTGGTGAACAATGATACGATGTCGAAGCTCACCAGTACATCATCAGGTTGCAAGTTGATATTTCTTATTTTTTCGACGAAGTGACCAGAATCTTTCACAAATGTGCTTGTTTTTCCTATGTGTGGCTGCAAGATGGTGGTTAACACCTTGGCTAGATTGTAGGTGGGAGATCCAATGGAACTCACAATCGGCCGCAACGGAACCAGTTCTTTATGTATTTTCGGCAAACCATAAATG
Organism: Pholcus phalangioides; assembly: GCF_987345545.1. Classification (NCBI taxonomy): domain Eukaryota; kingdom Metazoa; phylum Arthropoda; class Arachnida; order Araneae; family Pholcidae; genus Pholcus; species Pholcus phalangioides. The sequence continues at coordinate 24,064,749 of NW_028301596.1, read as the reverse complement.
CGAGGGGAAAGTGCTTCTGTTCTGCAGATACCTTTTTTCTCATTCTCAGGTAAAGACGAGGATTTTACCAAACTGTTCATCTTCCTCAGGATCTTTTGTGTTGGGTCTTTTTTGAGCACTCTATACGTTGATGGATCCAAGAGTTCTGTCATTTTACGGCCGTATTCTTCTGTCTTCATTATTACCGTTGCATTTCCCTTGTCTGCTGACAGAATGAGAATATCTTTATCGGAGTTGAGGCTCCTAATCGCTCGTAGTTCGGCTGATTTTAGATTTTTCCGGGGTGGCTTGGCTCTTGTCAGAATTCTGGATGTTTCTACTCTTATTTCTTCGGCTTGCTCTTCTGGCATGTTTCTCATGGCTGCTTCAACATTTGCGATGATTTCTTCAGTGGGAATTTCACGTGGGGTGATGGCAAAATTTCCTCCCTTGGCGAGCACTGATACTTCGTTTTCTGTAAGCACTCGATCTGTCAGGTTCACCACAGTCTTTTTCATGTCCATGGGTGGATGCTCAAACCGGCATTGGTTGATCTTATGAAACTTCACTTTTTGACGTTCTGTGTTGCGGTTGATGTGGTTCTCCATACTCCTGTACGTGATCCCATCGATTTTATTCCAGTCCTCGGGACTCAGCTTGCTACTCAGGTGATAGAATATATCCAGTATGTTTTTGTCGGTTCTGGCAAGTTCTCTTCGCGTGAAGTGAATACGTTCGCGAAGCAACGATTTCTCCAATCGGTTGTAGATGCGGTGAGCTTGTGCAGTAACGAAGAGGCGTTTCATCTTCAGAAAGGCGGGAATGATATTCGAATCTCGGCAACATGACAAGAATGCGAGCGACGACAGCAGTTGCGCTTTTAATCTCCTAACTTTACTTAACTTCAGGTAAGACTTGACAACTCCCTCCCCGTAGAGGCGATGTAAATAGTCTATAAGGTTTTCGCAGCCATCATTTGATACAAATTGTTTTTTCGGGTTCGAAGACCGTCGTCCGTTTGAGTTTGTTCTCAACGTTTCCCCAACACTAGTGGTTGGCATCATCAGGAGAATTGATAAACTGGATCAAAGTCAAGTTTTCCGGAGTCTCAGGTTGTGTTTATGCACATAAGTGGCTTGAACTACACTATTGTTTTTCGATTGGTCAGTTGATTCTATGGCTGGCAGCGTATTGTAAACAGTTGTTATGCTGGTAGAACCTGATTGGCCGAGAGATGTGGAGTTATCTGATTGGCTGTTGTCATCATTCTGTTGCTGGACCTTGAAGGGGAAGGTTCTTGTTCTTCTGAGAGCTGGTGTCCAGGATCTGCTCAATTTCAAAGTTTCTTCTCTTCTATTATAGCTGTTTTTGTGCTTGTATATTTCAATAGCCTCTCTGTAGATTCGTGGGAAGAAGTGGTCAACATTAGCTATTACCTGTGTTTTGCTGAACTGTACACTGTGGTTGTCGTAAAGCACATGCTCTGCCACCGCCGACTTTTCTGTTTGGCCCATTCTGCAGCATCGTTCGTGCTCTTTTATTCTCGTGGCCACAGATCTTTTTGTGGTTCCAATATATACCTGACCACAGGTGCACGGTATTCGGTAGATCCCCGGTGTTGATAGAGGGTCACGGTGGTCTTTTGCTGATCGCAGCATTTCACATATTTTTCTGGTTGGTTTGAAAATGGTCTTTATACGATGTTTTTTCATGACCTTGCTGATTCTTGCCGTCACTCCAGGGATAAAAGGCAGCACAGCTTTTCCAATTGATTGTGACTGCTCATTTTCCATTGGTGATTCCTTGATGGAGCGTAAGGCTTTCTTGATGTCGTCTTTCGTGTACCCATTAGAGCGGAAAACTGATTTTAAGTGCTCAATCTCTTTACCTAGATCTTTCCCTTCACATAGTCTTCTTGCCCTCTCGATCAAGGTTTTCAGTACGCCTCGTTTTTGGTGAGGATGATGATTGGAGAGCTTATGCACATATCTGTTGGTGTGAGTAGGCTTACGATAAATGCTGTGGCCTAAACGTTGACCTTGACGGCTGACCAGAACGTCCAAGAACGGGATCTGTCCTTCTTTCTCTATTTCCATAGTTCCATAGTGAACTTGATGTTCGGATGAATTCCGTTGAGATGGTCCAAGAATCGGTGAAGATTTTCTTCACCATGCCCCCAAACAACGAATGTATCGTCAACGTAGCGGAGCCAAATTGTTGGTTTGAGAGGCGCTGTTGTTACTGCCTGCTCCTCGAATTTTTCCATAAAGAAGTTGGCAACTACCGGGCTCAAGGGGCTTCCCATAGCTACTCCATCCGTCTGTTCATAGATGACGTTGTTCCAGGTGAAATAGGTTGTAGTAAGGCAAAGCTGGAAAAGGCCTACTATATCTTTTTGGAATATTTCATCGAGTAGTGCTAAGACGTCTTTCAGTGGCACCTTGGTGAACAATGATACGATGTCGAAGCTCACCAGTACATCATCAGGTTGCAAGTTGATATTTCTTATTTTTTCGACGAAGTGACCAGAATCTTTCACAAATGTGCTTGTTTTTCCTATGTGTGGCTGCAAGATGGTGGTTAACACCTTGGCTAGATTGTAGGTGGGAGATCCAATGGAACTCACAATCGGCCGCAACGGAACCAGTTCTTTATGTATTTTCGGCAAACCATAAATGCGAGGGGAAAGTGCTTCTGTTCTGCAGATACCTTTTTTCTCATTCTCAGGTAAAGACGAGGATTTTACCAAACTGTTCATCTTCCTCAGGATCTTTTGTGTTGGGTCTTTTTTGAGCACTCTATACGTTGATGGATCCAAGAGTTCTGTCATTTTACGGCCGTATTCTTCTGTCTTCATTATTACCGTTGCATTTCCCTTGTCTGCTGACAGAATGAGAATATCTTTATCGGAGTTGAGGCTCCTAATCGCTCGTAGTTCGGCTGATTTTAGATTTTTCCGGGGTGGCTTGGCTCTTGTCAGAATTCTGGATGTTTCTACTCTTATTTCTTCGGCTTGCTCTTCTGGCATGTTTCTCATGGCTGCTTCAACATTTGCGATGATTTCTTCAGTGGGAATTTCACGTGGGGTGATGGCAAAATTTCCTCCCTTGGCGAGCACTGATACTTCGTTTTCTGTAAGCACTCGATCTGTCAGGTTCACCACAGTCTTTTTCATGTCCATGGGTGGATGCTCAAACCGGCATTGGTTGATCTTATGAAACTTCACTTTTTGACGTTCTGTGTTGCGGTTGATGTGGTTCTCCATACTCCTGTACGTGATCCCATCGATTTTATTCCAGTCCTCGGGACTCAGCTTGCTACTCAGGTGATAGAATATATCCAGTATGTTTTTGTCGGTTCTGGCAAGTTCTCTTCGCGTGAAGTGAATACGTTCGCGAAGCAACGATTTCTCCAATCGGTTGTAGATGCGGTGAGCTTGTGCAGTAACGAAGAGGCGTTTCATCTTCAGAAAGGCGGGAATGATATTCGAATCTCGGCAACATGACAAGAATGCGAGCGACGACAGCAGTTGCGCTTTTAATCTCCTAACTTTACTTAACTTCAGGTAAGACTTGACAACTCCCTCCCCGTAGAGGCGATGTAAATAGTCTATAAGGTTTTCGCAGCCATCATTTGATACAAATTGTTTTTTCGGGTTCGAAGACCGTCGTCCGTTTGAGTTTGTTCTCAACGTTTCCCCAACACTAGTGGTTGGCATCATCAGGAGAATTGATAAACTGGATCAAAGTCAAGTTTTCCGGAGTCTCAGGTTGTGTTTATGCACATAAGTGGCTTGAACTACACTATTGTTTTTCGATTGGTCAGTTGATTCTATGGCTGGCAGCGTATTGTAAACAGTTGTTATGCTGGTAGAACCTGATTGGCCGAGAGATGTGGAGTTATCTGATTGGCTGTTGTCATCATTCTGTTGCTGGACCTTGAAGGGGAAGGTTCTTGTTCTTCTGAGAGCTGGTGTCCAGGATCTGCTCAATTTCAAAGTTTCTTCTCTTCTATTATAGCTGTTTTTGTGCTTGTATATTTCAATAGCCTCTCTGTAGATTCGTGGGAAGAAGTGGTCAACATTAGCTATTACCTGTGTTTTGCTGAACTGTACTCTGTGGTTGTCGTAAAGCGCATGCTCTGCCACCGCCGACTTATCTGTTTGGCCCATTCTGCAGCATCGTTCGTGCTCTTTTATTCTCGTGGCCACAGATCTTTTTGTGGTTCCAATATATACCTGACTACAGGTGCACGGTATTCGGTAGATCCCCGGTGTTGATAGAGGGTCACGGTGGTCTTTTGCTGATCGCAGCATTTCACATATTTTTCTGGTTGGTTTGAAAATGGTCTTTATACGATGTTTTTTCATGACCTTGCTGATTCTTGCCGTCACTCCAGGGATAAAAGGCAGCACAGCTTTTCCAATTGATTGTGACTGCTCATTTTCCATTGGTGATTCCTTGATGGAGCGTAAGGCTTTCTTGATGTCGTCTTTCGTGTACCCATTAGAGCGGAAAACTGATTTTAAGTGCTCAATCTCTTTACCTAGATCTTTCCCTTCACATAGTCTTCTTGCCCTCTCGATCAAGGTTTTCAGTACGCCTCGTTTTTGGTGAGGATGATGATTGGAGAGCTTATGCACATATCTGTTGGTGTGAGTAGGCTTACGATAAATGCTGTGGCCTAAACGTTGACCTTGACGGCTGACCAGAACGTCCAAGAACGGGATCTGTCCTTCTTTCTCTATTTCCATAGTTCCATAGTGAACTTGATGTTCGGATGAATTCCGTTGAGATGGTCCAAGAATCGGTGAAGATTTTCTTCACCATGCCCCCAAACAACGAATGTATCGTCAACGTAGCGGAGCCAAATTGTTGGTTTGAGAGGCGCTGTTGTTACTGCCTGCTCCTCGAATTTTTCCATAAAGAAGTTGGCAACTACCGGGCTCAAGGGGCTTCCCATAGCTACTCCATCCGTCTGTTCATAGATGACGTTGTTCCAGGTGAAATAGGTTGTAGTAAGGCAAAGCTGGAAAAGGCCTACTATATCTTTTTGGAATATTTCATCGAGTAGTGCTAAGACGTCTTTCAGTGGCACCTTGGTGAACAATGATACGATGTCGAAGCTCACCAGTACATCATCAGGTTGCAAGTTGATATTTCTTATTTTTTCGACGAAGTGACCAGAATCTTTCACAAATGTGCTTGTTTTTCCTATGTGTGGCTGCAAGATGGTGGTTAACACCTTGGCTAGATTGTAGGTGGGAGATCCAATGGAACTCACAAATGGCCGCAACGGAACCAGTTCTTTATGTATTTTCGGCAAACCATAAATGCGAGGGGAAAGTGCTTCTGTTCTGCAGATACCTTTTTTCTCATTCTCAGGTAAAGACGAGGATTTTACCAAACTGTTCATCTTCCTCAGGATCTTTTGTGTTGGGTCTTTTTTGAGCACTCTATACGTTGATGGATCCAAGAGTTCTGTCATTTTACGGCCGTATTCTTCTGTCTTCATTATTACCGTTGCATTTCCCTTGTCTGCTGACAGAATGAGAATATCTTTATCGGAGTTGAGGCTCCTAATCGCTCGTAGTTCGGCTGATTTTAGATTTTTCCGGGGTGGCTTGGCTCTTGTCAGAATTCTGGATGTTTCTACTCTTATTTCTTCGGCTTGCTCTTCTGGCATGTTTCTCATGGCTGCTTCAACATTTGCGATGATTTCTTCAGTGGGAATTTCACGTGGGGTGATGGCAAAATTTCCTCCCTTGGCGAGCACTGATACTTCGTTTTCTGTAAGCACTCGATCTGTCAGGTTCACCACAGTCTTTTTCATGTCCATGGGTGGATGCTCAAACCGGCATTGGTTGATCTTATGAAACTTCACTTTTTGACGTTCTGTGTTGCGGTTGATGTGGTTCTCCATACTCCTGTACGTGATCCCATCGATTTTATTCCAGTCCTCGGGACTCAGCTTGCTACTCAGGTGATAGAATATATCCAGTATGTTTTTGTCGGTTCTGGCAAGTTCTCTTCGCGTGAAGTGAATACGTTCGCGAAGCAACGATTTCTCCAATCGGTTGTAGATGCGGTGAGCTTGTGCAGTAACGAAGAGGCGTTTCATCTTCAGAAAGGCGGGAATGATATTCGAATCTCGGCAACATGACAAGAATGCGAGCGACGACAGCAGTTGCGCTTTTAATCTCCTAACTTTACTTAACTTCAGGTAAGACTTGACAACTCCCTCCCCGTAGAGGCGATGTAAATAGTCTATAAGGTTTTCGCAGCCATCATTTGATACAAATTGTTTTTTCGGGTTCGAAGACCGTCGTCCGTTTGAGTTTGTTCTCAACGTTTCCCCAACACTAGTGGTTGGCATCATCAGGAGAATTGATAAACTGGATCAAAGTCAAGTTTTCCGGAGTCTCAGGTTGTGTTTATGCACATAAGTGGCTTGAACTACACTATTGTTTTTCGATTGGTCAGTTGATTCTATGGCTGGCAGCGTATTGTAAACAGTTGTTATGCTGGTAGAACCTGATTGGCCGAGAGATGTGGAGTTATCTGATTGGCTGTTGTCATCATTCTGTTGCTGGACCTTGAAGGGGAAGGTTCTTGTTCTTCTGAGAGCTGGTGTCCAGGATCTGCTCAATTTCAAAGTTTCTTCTCTTCTATTATAGCTGTTTTTGTGCTTGTATATTTCAATAGCCTCTCTGTAGATTCGTGGGAAGAAGTGGTCAACATTAGCTATTACCTGTGTTTTGCTGAACTGTACACTGTGGTTGTCGTAAAGCACATGCTCTGCCACCACCATCTTGCAGCCACACATAGGAAAAACAAGCACATTTGTGAAAGATTCTGGTCACTTCGTCGAAAAAATAAGAAATATCAACTTGCAACCTGATGATGTACTGGTGAGCTTCGACATCGTATCATTGTTCACCAAGGTGCCACTGAAAGACGTCTTAGCACTACTCGATGAAATATTCCAAAAAGATATAGTAGGCCTTTTCCAGCTTTGCCTTACTACAACCTATTTCACCTGGAACAACGTCATCTATGAACAGACGGATGGAGTAGCTATGGGAAGCCCCTTGAGCCCGGTAGTTGCCAACTTCTTTATGGAAAAATTCGAGGAGCAGGCAGTAACAACAGCGCCTCTCAAACCAACAATTTGGCTCCGCTACGTTGATGATACATTCGTTGTTTGGGGGCATGGTGAAGAAAATCTTCACCGATTCTTGGACCATCTCAACGGAATTCATCCGAACATCAAGTTCACTATGGAAATAGAGAAAGAAGGACAGATCCCGTTCTTGGACGTTCTGGTCAGCCGTCAAGGTCAACGTTTAGGCCACAGCATTTATAGTAAGCCTACTCACACCAACAGATATGTGCATAAGCTCTCCAATCATCATCCTCACCAAAAACGAGGCGTACTGAAAACCTTGATCGAGAGGGCAAGAAGACTATGTGAAGGGAAAGATCTAGGTAAAGAGATTGAGCACTTAAAATCAGTTTTCCGCTCTAATGGGTACACGAAAGACGACATCAAGAAAGCCTTACGCTCCATCAAGGAATCACCAATGGAAAATGAGCAGTCACAATCAATTGGAAAAGCTGTGCTGCCTTTTATCCCTGGAGTGACGGCAAGAATCAGCAAGGTCATGAAAAAACATCGTATAAAGACCATTTTCAAACCAACCAGAAAAATATGTGAAATGCTGCGATCAGCAAAAGACCACCGTGACCCTCTATCAACACCGGGGATCTACCGAATACCGTGCACCTGTGGTCAGGTATATATTGGAACCACAAAAAGATCTGTGGCCACGAGAATAAAAGAGCACGAACGATGCTGCAGAATGGGCCAAACAGAAAAGTCGGCGGTGGCAGAGCATGCGCTTTGCGACAACCACAGTGTACAGTTCAGCAAAACACAGGTAATAGCTAATGTTGACCACTTCTTCCCACGAATCTACAGAGAGGCTATTGAAATATACAAGCACAAAAACAGCTATAATAGAAGAGAAGAAACTTTGAAATTGAGCAGATCCTGGACACCAGCTCTCAGAAGAACAAGAACCTTCCCCTTCAAGGTCCAGCAACAGAATGATGACAACAGCCAATCAGATAACTCCACATCTCTCGGCCAATCAGGTTCTACCAGCATAACAACTGTTTACAATACGCTGCCAGCCATAGAATCAACTGACCAATCGAAAAACAATAGTGTAGTTCAAGCCACTTATGTGCATAAACACAACCTGAGACTCCGGAAAACTTGACTTTGATCCAGTTTATCAATTCTCCTGATGATGCCAACCACTAGTGTTGGGGAAACGTTGAGAACAAACTCAAACGGACGACGGTCTTCGAACCCGAAAAAACAATTTGTATCAATCCTTATTGTATTTATTAGGGAGTGGTTTTAGCATAACATATGGGTTTGGGCGAAAATCTCCCAAATTTTCATTTTCAAAAGTTGGCAGCTATGTAAACCCCTCTATAACACGATATTTTTAAGAGATTTTTGAAATCGCTACAACAATATTTTTTATATTTTGTTCAAAATCGTTTTGAATTTAATTTTAACTTCGCCACTTGTTCTCGTTCTTCTGAAGGCGTCTGATAACATCAATATTTTTCACTAAATGATCACCGAAAGCTAAAGTTATTTGTATTGCTGCACTCTGTGTATGACCCAAAAGCGCTATGCGGTAAGCTTCTTTACAGGGTCAATACCATGGCCCCCATGTGGGGGGGGGGGGGCTGACAGGGCTCCAGCCCGGGAGTCAGGGGGGCCCGTGGAAAGATATTTCGATTTTTTTTTCCTTTGATATATATATGTCCCATAGGAAAATAGACAGGACTCTTTAATATCAATCACATTAATTTGTACTCCTATGGACGGATATCTTGAACTACATACCTTAGATCTCATTGAAATTTTTTTTAACTATACACATGTATAAGTGAACGAAAAAAAAACCCCGGAAACGAAGAAAAGAACATTGTACAAGGCCCCCCCCCTCCCCCCAGCTCTCATGGCAGTCGTTCTCCTAGGAAGGAAGAAAAGTGTCCTCAGGGCTATAGCCACTAGAATAAGGGAGGCCACTAGAATAATCCTTATCTAATCGTCGAGCATGTGTAGGGACCTACAGGGCTACCGCGCGACCCCTGCCGTTTCAGTTCGTAGAAGGCCATAATGTCTCGATAGAATGAAAATTAGAGTAAACAGACGTCGTATTGCACAGTGAAATTGCCTCTGGTTGCCGATGAAGCACATGAACCCCCCCCCCAACATCCTGGAACAGGGGCCCGTAGGCTGCACTCTTCAGCGGACCCCCTCTACAGTGAACTAATATTGTGGAAAAAAGACAAAAAATGAGAAGAATGGTCCAGGTCCCACTGTCGTGGGCGGGTTACGATACTGAGACAGCTTTGCTGCAAGCTTTTGTATACAGTGGATCCCGCATTACTTTTTTTTCCTTGGGTCCTGCAACTCTCTGGTGCCAACTCTTATTACTGATACTCATCGAGATTTCTCGTTTAAAGCGTTTTCCCGCAAAAAGTATTGTACGAAATAGCTATAATGATGTGTGTACTGAATCACGTGATTTCGCTCACCGCCCCTCTAGTAACCCCCTCCCTCTCCCAGTCCGAACAAATCAAGGGGTTTTTTTGTTGCTTCTGGAAAAAAAAGGCTACATTCCGCATCAGCCTTTTTTATTCGCTGTACTGTATTGAAGACACATCTCCCCTCAAAACTTCTATTCACTGACGATATTGTTGAACGGAAAAATATTTACGGTTCGCGTCTGCAAAAATACAGTTGTTCGAAATCTTTTAGTAAAATGGTTGAATGAGTTTGCGTACATAAAGGATTAATTTTTTTCCCACATGGATGAATCCTACGGTTCTAGCCCAAAAGAACGGTAAGCAAAACTAAAAATTTTAATTTTTGTTAAATTTTTATTTTGAGCATTGAGAGTTAACTATAATGAATCTATGTCAGAAGAGTTTGGCCCTGCATCGAGGCTAGTTGCGATGTTTGTTGAATTGTGTTTCATAAAGTTTAAAAACGATTATTTTTAATAGGGCATATCTACAAATTACAGAGTAACCTCGTTCATACGTCACTCAGTTATACGACTTTCATGTTTATACGACGTTTAACTTTGCTAGCAATTGGTAATACATTTTAAACAACAATACAACAAATAAATTTTAATGTTAAAATATTTCATTCATTTATTTAACGTAAAACCTCAATTATTCAACGTTTTCACTTCGACTAAAACTCGGAAACTTTTGAAAAAAGAAAAACTTAATTTATATCCATCAAATGCGCACAAAATTTCTGTATGAAGTGAAAAAGCGTTGCTGCAACAGTTCTAGCATATTGTCACAGCAAAAGACATAAATTTTAGGGTGATTGCTGACGTATACGAAAATTGCCAGTGAGATGGCTGATGACCATTTAGAGTGGACAGTTAGGTGATTTGTTTATTGCCTCTTTCTGAGAATACGCAGATGTGGAGAGTCCCGAAGAAGTGGGTTTCAATTGTTTTGACGGCCGTATGACCTTTCAGAATTTTTTCTCTCCCTATGTTTTCAACGTTATCCAGAGAGGGTGAGAAAGTCTACTGTAAGCATTTCGGGGGTACAGGTCTGCCGAAAATAGGTACACATGCACAGCAAGTTCTTTCGATCATTTCCTGTAGAACTTTCTTTCGATGTGGTGCTTTGCTTGCTGACAGGGCCGTCTTAAGAGCATCATGGGCCTCTGGGCCAATCGATTTTTCTGAGGCCCAACCTAGAGAATTCTCGAAAATTTCAATTACTTCCCATTTTTGTGAGGCCATCCTCTTCTCTTGAGGCCCCCCGGCCGTGCTCGGGTGGGTCCATGCATTCAGACGGCACTGCTTGCTAACTGTGTCAAATTCGTCGTTCGTAATGTCGGAAAAACAAAAAACGCTCTCTCTAAAAAAACATGGAAATTTTGGAAGAATTCAACAAGAATTTTAAATTGATAATGAAAGTTCATCTTGCAAACAGGCCCGTCATTTAGGGGCTTTAGGGTCATTAGGGCCCTGGCTTTTGAAAATACACTAAAAATGGTATATATATACATACATTGAGTACACGTGTTTTCCCCCTGGAAGAATTTTGCCCCCCCCCCCCCCCCCGGAAAAAGTTGCAAACCAGTTGAATATGTTCGTTTCGACTTTTTGAAACGATTATAAAGGAAAGAAACAACCAAAGAGCAAGCTCCTGATTGAAAATCATCTACTGCCAAAAAAAAAGTCCAAGATGAGGAAATTTTGGAAGTCGAGAAAATTTTGTTGCAATTTTGTACTCCATATCGTGTCCCAAAGGTAATGTTGTGCCAAATTTTATTTCTTTAAATGATTTGAAATGTGATTTAATTTCCTCTCAAGTATGAAATATTTTTTTACAACAGAATTGGTATGCAATTAAACACATAAAATTTTATAACATTTTATATGTATGAGGGGGGGATAATTTTTTAGAAAGACTGTTATATTCACTTGGATTTATACATAAAACGTTTTGACTCGGCCTCTTGAACGTCGTATAAACGACTGTAACAGAATTGTAAAGTTGGTCAGTTGAATAGATGAAGTGAACATAAATATTTGAATTATTTCAGTTCTCACACACCAATTTTTCAGGCCGGCGCTTCAACCAAGGCCAATGAAAATAGTTTTCAGTATTATTACTTTAACTCTTTAATTCACTAAATTTATTTATTCTTTTTGCACGCCTGTAGTGAATCGCCTGGCATAACAGAATCACTTCGTTTTATCAAAAAAATCATTGCATGGAATAACTTCACGTTAGAGCAGGGCGTCTCAAACTTTTTCCACCTGAGGCGCCCTTTCCCCCTATTCAATGCTTATCCGCGAGCTCCACCGGCTCTCCAGAGCTGTTTAACAAAGAATATTTTCGAAAACCTCACACCATGACAAAGGTTGGAGGCGCACAGTTTGAGAACCCGTGCGTTATAGGAATAATCTTTGATGTTCTAAATTGAAGTTGAACGTTTGGATAGAAATTTTGTTTTGTGTAAAACACGTTTCAAACTGATTCGTCATGTATAAAGATTCTACAGTAGTTTCATTTGTTGTAGTATGAGTATACTTGCTTGCTTAGTGAACAACGAAACTATAGAGATGCGGTGGATATCTTATCTGAGAGAAACTAAAAATAAATTTGATACTGTGCATATATATCGATACTGTATATAATTGATTTTTTGTCTGTGTGTATGTTCTCTACACAAATCCACAATTTTTGATCGATTGTCGCCAAAATTTGGATATATACCAAACAGGGCCCGGATTGAACGATAGGCTACTTCAAAAGTTTGTCAGAGAAGGGCAGATACCCGAAATGGATGAAAAATCGTCGGGCAACAATGGTTTCTGGGCCTCAATAATCACTTTCGAAATGTTTACTTTGATTACAGTGGTTCCCTAGTAATGCATTTTACACGTGCCTTTACAATGGCTTGTCACTTCTTTAATCCTGCCAGTATTATATATTTATTCCTTTGTAATGGTTTGTCACTTTTCCAATCCTCCCAATAAATGAAGAAAACACGGGCAGCGCCGGGTATTGTAGCTAGTATTATGCATGATAAAATCGCAGTGAAATCTCGATAGAACGATATTCTGTGGACGAAGAAAAATACCATAATAGAGGTATTATCGTTAATCGAGATACTTTGACATTGAGCACTAGCCATCAGGGCCACAACTAAATGCTTGATCAGCTGAGGTAAGCACATATTTTGACATTCCCCCCCCCCCTTCCCCTGTAATTTTGAAAAAGAGGCTATAAAAGATGAATTTTGCGCACTCTTCTGGTCCTGGGCAAGATACCGGCTTGTCCCCCCCCCCCACATTTGCAGCCCTGCCGACCATGGATTACGATCACCATTGGCGTATGCAAAGGGGGTTTACGGTTCTAACCCCCCCCCCCTCCCAGAGCCGAGATTATAGGTAAAATTATTATAAAATTATTGCAGGAAAAAAGAACGTAACCCCCCACCCTCGTTAAAATGGCAATACGCCTATGGCAATCACAAGTTTCTATGAGAAAACCATATCGCCTAACCAATTCGTTCTTTTAACTGGCCCATAGGGGAGCTCTATTTTATTGCGTAAAATTATATACAAATCACATAATCATATCTCGAAATGTGATAATATTTATCACACACACACAATTATATTTTATTATTTAGTTTAAATAGACAGTGAAACCTCGATATAACAATATTCTACGGACCAAAAAAAAAAAAATTGTGGTAGAGAGATTAAAGAGGTAACATTATCCTCACGTGTGATCAAATTTATGGTATTGTCATTTTTTCTATATGGGCATTGTTAATATTATCGGAAAATACGCTTTTATGTATTCATTCATTACAAAAAATTGTAATTGATTAATTTATAAAATTCACTTAGATGTGTATTGTCCCTGTACAGAAGCTTACCGCATAGTGCTTTTGTGTGTCGTACACATAGTGCAGCAATACAAATAACGTTAGCTTTCGGTGATCATTTAGTGCAAAATACTGTGGTAGTGATTTCAAAATTCTCCTAAGAATATCGGGTTATAGAGGCGTTTATCATAGTAGATGATGTCGTTGTACTGAGAGTTTAACATTAAGCCAGGCAATTCCAAACAAGATTTGAAAAAAATATCATTATAGATGTATTTATTATCGATTATCGTTGCAGCGATGTTTTGCTGCATATACAAATGCCGTATCGTATGCAGGATTTCTCATGGGGGGGGGGAGAAAGGGCATTCAACATTTTTTTCTTCCCGAAAGGGGTTTCTTTTTTCTTTTTACTGAAAAAATGCACCATAATCTTTTCTCAAGGGAGGTGCACAAAATTTTTTGGAGGGGGGGGGGAGGTAGGGGGGCCCGCGAAAAATCCTGGCCTGGGGGCCCGGCACTAGCATGTGGGGGGCCATGGTCAATACACATCTAAATGAATTTTATAAATAAACTAATCAATTACAACGAATAATCAATACTGTAACGAATGAATACATAAAAGCACATTTTCTGATGATATTAACAACGCTGATATAGAAAAAATTACAACAATAGCATAAATTTGATCACACGTGAGGATAATATTACCTCTTTAATCCCTCTACCACAATATCTTTTTTGGTCCATAGAATATTGTTATATCGAGTTTTCACTGTATATTTAAACTAAATAATAAAATATAATTGTGTGTGTGTGTAATAAATATTATTACGTTTCGAGATATGATTATGTGATTTGTATATAATTTTACGCAATACAATAGAGCTTCTCTATGGGCCAGTTAAGAGAAAAAATTGGTTAGGCGATATATGGTTTTCCCATAAAAGCTTGTGATTGCCATAGGGGTACGCAGAATTTTCACGAGGGGGTGGGGTTACATTCTTTCCTGCAAAATAACCCTATAATCTCGGCTCTTGGGGGGGGGGGGGTTAGAACCCTAAATTCCCTTTTTGTGATCCATGGTCGGCAGGGCCGCAACTGGGGGAGGGGACAAGCAGGTCTCTTGCCTAGGACCAGAAGGGTGCGCAAAATTCACCTTTTATAGCCTCTTCAAAATTACAGGGGGGGGGGGGGAAGGGATATTAAAATGTTCTTACCTCAGCTGATCAAGCATTTAGTTGCGGCCCTGATGGCTAGTGTTCAATCTAAACCAATCATCTCTCAATTAACGATAATACATCTATTATGGTATATTTCTTTATTCACAGAATATCGTTATATCGAGATTTTACTGCAGTTTTATCATGCATAATACTAGCTATAATACCCGGTGCTGCCTGTGTTTTCTTTATTCATTGCGAGGATTGGAAAAGTGACAAACCATTACAAAGGAATAAATATATAACACTGGCAGGATTAAAAGAAGTGACAAACCACATTGTAAAGGCATATGCACGTGTAAAACGCATTACTAGGGAACCACGGTAACCAAAGTAAACATTCCAAAAGTGATTGTTGAGGCCCAGAAACCATTCTTGCCCAATGGTTTTTCGTCCATTTCGGACACCTGCCCTTCTCTGACGAAGTTTTAAAGTAGCCTATTGTTCAATTCGGGCGCTGTTTGGTATATATCCAAACTTTGGCGATGATCTATCTAAAATTGTGGATTTGTATAGAGAACATACACACAGACAGAAAATCAATTTTATATATATAGATATACATGCACAGTATCAAATTTATCCTTAGTTCCTCTCAGATAAGATATCCACCTCATCTCTATAGTTTCGTTGTTCACCAAGCAAGCAAGTATACTCATACTGTACTACACCAAATGAAACTACTATAGAGTCTCTACATGACGAACCACAGTTTGAAGTGTGATTTACACCAAACAAAATTTCTATCCAAACGCTTGACTTTACTTTCATTTAGAACATCAATGATTATTCCTATAACGCATGGGTTCTCAAACTGTGTGCCTCCAACCTTTGTCAGGGTGTGAGGTTTTCGGAAATATTCTTTGTTAAATAGTTCTGGGGAGCTGGTGGAGCTCAAGGATAAGCATTGAATGGGGGAAAAGGGCGCCTCAGGTGAGAAAAGTTTTGACACCCTGATGTAAAGTTATTCCATGAAATGGTTTTTTTGATAAAACGAAGCGATTCCGTTATGCCAGGCGATTCACCACAGACGTGCAAAAAGAATAAATAAATTTAGTGAATTAAAGAGTTAAAGTAATAATACTGAAAACTATTTTCATTGGCCTTGGTTGAAGCACCGGCCTGAAAAATTGAACTGAAATAATTCAAATATTTGTGTTCACTTCATCTATTCAACTGAGCAACTTGACAGTTCTGTTACAGTCGTTTATACGACGTTCAAGAGGCTGAGTCAAAACGTTTTATGTATAAGTCGAAGTTAATAACATGCTTTTTAAAAAATTATCTCTCCCGCCCCCCGCCCCCCATACATATAAAATGTTATAAAATTTTATGTGTTTACTTGCATTCCAATTCGGTTTAAAAAATATAATTTCATACTTGAGAGGAAATTAAATCACATTTCAAATCATTTAAAGATATAAAATTTAGCACAACACACATTACCTTTGGGGCACGACATTGGGTACAAAATTGCAACAAAATCTTCTCGACTTGCAAAAATTTCCCCATCTTGGACTTTTTTTTTTTGGCAGTAGAGGATTTTCAATCAGGAGCTTGTTCTTTGGTTTTGTTTCTCTGCTTTATAATCGTTTCAAAAAGTTGAAATGAAGATATTCAACTGGTTTGCAAGATGAACTTTTGTTATCAATTAAAAATTCTTCCAAAATTTCCAGTTTTTTTTAGAGAGAGCCACATTACGAATGGTGAATTTGACGCAGTCAGCAAGCAGTGCCGTCTGAACGCATGGCCCCACCCGAGCACGGTCTGGGAACTAATTGAAATTTTTGAGAATTCTCCAGGTTGGGCCTCAGAAAAATCAATTGGCCCGGGGGTCCATGATGTTCTTAAGACGGCCCTGTCAGCAAACGGCAGTCTGTCTATTTTTGGCAGACCTGTATCCTACATAATGCTTACAGTAGACTTTCTCACCCTCTCAGGATAACGTTGAAAACATAGGGAGAGAAAAAATTCTGAAAGGACGTATGGCCGTCAAAACAATTGAAATTCATTTCTTCGGGACTCTCCACATCTGCGTATTCTCAGAAAGAGGCAATAAACAAATCACCTAACTGTCCACTCTAAATGGTCATCAGCCATCTCGTTGGCAATTTTCGTATACGTCAGCAATCACCCTAAAATTTATGTCTTTTGCTGTGACAATATGCAAGAACTGTTGCAGCAACGCTTTTTCACTGCATACAAAAATTTTGTGCGCATTTGATGTGGATATAAATTATGTTTTTCTTTTTTCAAAAATTTCCGAGTTTGAGTCAGTGAAAACGTCGAATAATTGAGATTTTACATTAAATAAATTAATGAAATATTTTAACATTAAAATGTATTTGTTGTATTGCTGTTTAAAATGTATTACCAATTGCTAGCAAAGTTAAACGTCGTATAAACATGAAAGTCGTATAACTGAGTGACGTATGAACGAGGTTACTCTGTAATTTGTAGATATGCCCTATTAAAAGTAAGCGTTTTTAAACTTTATGAAACACAATTAAACAAACATGCAACTGGCCTCGAGGCAGGGCCAGACTCTTCGGACATAGATTTATTATAGTTAACTCTTGATCTCAAAATAAAAATTTAACAAAAATTTACTTTTTTATCTTTGCTTACCGTTCTTTTGGGCTAGTACCGTAGGATTCATCCACGTGCCAACTCGTTCAACTATTTTACTAAAAGATTTTGAACAACTGTATTTTTGCAGACGCAAGCCGTAAAAATTTTCTGTTCAATCGATCCAACAAAATGTCGTATGTGAATAGAAGTTTTGAGGGGAGATGATTCTAGATATTCTAGAAACCTTGGGGAGATGTGTCCTCAAGACAGTACAGCGAATAAAAAAGGCTGATGCGAAAAATGTAGCCTTTTTTTTCCAGAAGCAAGAAAAAACCCCCTTGATTTGTTCGGAGTGGGAGGGGATTATTAGAGGGGCCGTGAGCGAAATCACGTGATTCAGTACACACGTCATTACAGCAATTTCGTACAATACTTTTTGCGGGAAAAATGCTTTAAACGAGAAATCTCGATGAGTATCAATCAGAGTTGGCACCAAAGAGTCGCATTAAGGAGGAAAACATTATATGTGGGATCCACTGTATTTTGTACAAAAAGCTTTCTCAGTTTCATAACGAGAGTGGGGCTGGCGGAGCTTCAGGCCCGGGGCCTGGACCATTCTTGTCATTTTGGTTTTTTTTCACACTATTAGTTCACTATAGAGGGGGGTCCGCTGAAGAGCGCAGCCTAGGGGGCCCATGCTCCAGGATGTTGGAGGGGAGGTTCATGTGCTTTATCGGCACCCAAAGGCAATTTCACTGTGGAATACGACGTGTGTTTACGCCAATTTTCATTCTATCCAGAGATTATGGCCTTCTACAAACTGAAACAGTAGGGGTCGCGCTGTCGCCCTGAGGACACACACAAAATGCTGGTGTCCTTGATTATCACAATGCCTTTTTTTCCTTCCTAGGAGAACGACTATATATTCTAGAAACCTTGTGCCATCCGAGAGTGGGGGGGGGGGGGCCCTTGTACAATGTTCTTATCTTCGTTTCCGTTTTTTTTTTTTTTTTCATTTACTTGTACATGTGTATAGTTAAAAAAAATTTCAATGAGAATAGAAGGTACATAGTTCAAGATATCCGTCCATACGACTACAAATTGATATGACTGATATAAAAGAGTCTTGTCTATTTTCCTATGGAACATATCTGAAAGAAAAAAATCGGAAAGACCTTTCCACGGGCCCCCCTGACTCCCAGGCCCCAGGGCTGGAGCCCTGTCAGCCCCCCCCCCCCCATGTGGGGGCCATGGCTAAATATACACTTAATTTAATGTTTAAAGCAGGATTGTACAAATCCCAGGCACCAGGTCGCCATGGCGATTAAAAAACTGTCGATAAAAAAAATTTTGTCGATAAAAAAATGCCTGGCACCTATGAAATTTTGCTGGCACAAAAAAAATTTTCTGTTTTGTCAATCCCTGTTTGAATATGTTTTTCTTGAATATCTAGAATAGAATCATCTAGTTGTAGTATTGACTTGCTGAATATATATATATTTGTAATTAGACAGACTTCTCTACAAATTACATAAGAACTCTGTGAGCCTATTGTGCCTGGTATATTCATTTAAACTGAGGATATTGTGTTGTTTTCTGTACAGTATTGAAAATGCATGTAAAACTTGTGTTTTGATTACAAATATTTTGTTTTTTCAGAGATCTAAGTCGTATACAAGATGGTATTGGTGAGAAAGTGGGAATTTGTGTAGCTTTCTTATCTCAGACTGTTTTATCCATAATATGTGCTTTGTATTATGGATGGAAATTGACCCTGGTGGTTTTATGCATCATGCCAGTCCTTTCTGTGGCAATGGCCATCATTGCTAAGGTAATTTTTTTTTATTTGCAAAAACACAAAATACATTTCAAAGGCAAAACATGAACTGCATAGGAAAGACAAGACATGAACACATAATAATCATATTGGGCTCCAAGGGACACGATGCCCCAATGTCCTTCCAGGCAGCCCTGTGGATTAAATTTTTATATTTTGCCGCCATTTCTCCCAAGTACATTATGTTGGTAAATGTTATGCAATAAGATATGAATAATTCAAAAAGTTATGCACTGTAAAAATTTTAATTATTAGATCTGAAATTATTAAACTACGATATATTTCTTATACAAAAAATGAGTCTAAGTAATAAATATACCTTTTTGTTTCACAATGCTATTCATATACACACATACATACACATATAAATAGGTATGTTCTCACAGAGATACATGTATTTCTGTGTGTTTATATGTATCTGTGATCATATGCATTTTTTTTTCTTTTTGTGCCATGACATCAGGAAAAAATGTCTGTTTGATCTGTTTTAGATACAACTAAAATTATCTGAATGTTCCTGTTCATGTCATTATTTATATTATATTCTATGAAAACAGTCTTAAAATATATTTTCTCATAATTCTGTACGCTTTTTACATACATGAAAGCATCATATTTATTGCTATGATTATGATCTTTTGACTGAAATGAATTCATTATTTTTGGAGCAGTGAACCAGAAGCATTTTTGAAAAAATGTGTTTATTTGTTTTTGGGACTTCAAATCCATGTTTGATTCTTGCTGAAGTTCTGTTTGTTTTCTGCTGTAACCCATATTGTTGTTTTTCAACGCAAAATTTATGTCTGTAAATATACAGCTGTATTTTGTTTGTTAATATTTTTTTCTATGAAGTTTACTAGCAGTTCACTAGTACAACTGCAATTTGTAAGCCATTTTATCAAATGATTCAATTAGGAGCATAAGGATTTAATTTTTCTTTCATGCAAGTAAGTTAACAGCTCTCGAATTTGTTAGTTAGGTGGGAGGGTATTAGATACGGTTATTTTTTTAAAATTTAAATAATGTTCCCCTTAATATAATTCAGATGCTGAAATGTTGAGTGAAGTTTGAAATTTTGGCCATTGTCTTCCTCTTATAGAAATATCAATGCTATTTTTTAACTTCTGTTTGCTCTCGAAACTCTTGAAAAAATTTCACAACTATACCAACATAATTAAGCTTATGCACACAACTACCTGGAGGTTGGTTTCATGTGGATGGGCAGTTCAGAACAAAAGAAATATTTTCAATCTTTTCTTGATAACAGTACCTAGACTTGTTAATTGTTTCAGATAATTCATGATTTCTGCATATGGCCACACTGAATTACAGACCCACAGGAGATACACTCAATACCACAGAATTGATTTTCTTCAAATATTGAAAATAGCAAATGTTTTAAAAAATCGGGTCCTTTTGAGTTTCGTAAAGTAATTTTCTAGGATTGATGACCAACAACATTTGGAACATTTCTTTGCACAATTGGAAGCTTCCTCTAAGGCTAATGATAAAGGAATTAGCCATTAAAGAATACTAAAGTTAGAGACACCCTATCTAATTTTTTTTTTTCTTTTTCCAAAAAAAGATCCAGTCAGCAGTTTCTGGTGATGAACTTTCTACATATGCAACTGCAGGATCCATAGCAGAAGAAGTTTTGTCATCTATCAGAACAGTTGTAGCATTTGGTGGTGAGAAAAAAGAGATAGAAAGGTTTGTGAACACGTTAATATAGCTCATTCCTGAAACAAATATGCAGGTTCTAATCAATTTTTCCAAATCAGGAAAACAAATTTATTTCTGGGTTGATTTTTTTTCTTCTATACTCCACAAAATCATCAATGTAAGTAACTAGCAAAATTACCTGGCACTGCCCAGATTTTCTCAATATACTGGAGGAGAGTATTTGAATAAGTGAAAAGCCTGTGTACAGATATAAAAATGTCTGAAACACATTGTTTGAGAACCACTGTAACCAAAGTAAAAATTTCAAAAGAGTTGAGGCTTATGAATGATTATTGCCTGACAGTTTTTTGTTCATTTTGGGCATTTGCCCAACAAAACTTTTTCTGGCAAACTTTTTAAATAGCCTATCATTCAAGTCGGGTCCTGATTTGTATATATGCAAAATTTGGTGTCAGTTGGTTTAAAATTGTATGTAGAAAAATATTATAGACATATGTACAAAATATTAATATTAATATAGGGACATACAGGAAAATCAATTTTATATACATAGATATCACAAATTCTGCAATACAGTGAAACCCGTCTAAGATGGACACTGTATGAGACTGAAACCTGTCTTAAATGGATCAACTTTAGTCTTGTGAATAATTAATGCTTTTTCAATCATAGGAAAACTCTTTAAGACATATTTTATATTTAGTCTATTTGTAGATACAAAACCTTCTAAAATGGAAACATAATCTTGGGTCAATAACGTTCTGAAATACAGAAAATGAGAGAAAAAAATTACAATCATCTATATTGGTACGATAATATATTGTACTATACGTTGATAATGCATAATATAGTGTTGAAATGTAACTTTGTAGCCACACTGTTTGGAATATAATTTTTTTAAAGGAAAACACAAATTACATCAGAGATAACAGTGCCTACAATACAAACAGCACAGCGTGGACTCCATGACGACAACAACTTCAAAGCTCGAACAACTCTCGAACACTTCTGTCGCAAGAGCGGATCTCAGGTGCCACCTATAATTTCTAATACCCGTCGGCCTTTACCACTAGACTCCCCTCTGGTTTCATTATACTGTCTCTGTATGAAACTAGGAAGAGTGTTCGAACATAAACAACATGGTGCATAATGCAATCATAAAAATATGTTACATATAAACAATATGTCTGACGAAGACATTTCAATAATGGAAGGCAATAAAATGAGAAAAAAAATTCACACATATTCAAAAATATATATATATATAGTTCATTCTTCACAAGAACAATGACTTCTGGGTAGATCAATCTGCGACTCTTTCGGAGGACATCCTCTCTGATGCATAAGCATCATTGGTGGTCCTACAATGTTGTTGCAAGATCGAAGTGCTGACATGATGAACTCCAAGCTGTGCCTGAGCTTGGAATGGCTTGGCCACAGCATGGGGATCTCTGGGACATCTCAGATTTTGGAGCCTAGGAGATGAGTGCATTAGTATGAGTTTATTAGTATCCCCATCATTACACAACATCTTGCTATAATATGATATGCATTTGATTATTTTGCCTCTTGTATTAGAGCCGCTGTTCAAAATTAAACTATATAACATTTAAACCTAAATAAAGTTGGTGGTCATAACTTTTTTTTTATCTCCCAACACATGAGGGGTTATTGTACTTAAAATTGAGACACACACAAGGTAGCACAAAATATTTTTGAGCCTCAGGAACTCATTAACAGAGAGTTGGATCTTGCATTTTCACATTGACTCATTTATTTCTCCCGAACACCAAAAATGAAAATTCAGCTTTTTCACAGCAAATATTTAAGAGGTTTCTTATTTGCACTGATCATGAGCTTAACAAAACATGGTTTTCTTACCACTTAGATATGACAAGTATTTGAAGAAAGCAGAGAAAAAAGGAATCAAGCGTGGTTTGCTGACCAGTATTGGAGCCTCTCTTGTTTGGTTCTGCATTTACAATGCTTATGCTCTTGCTTTCTGGTATGGTGTACAGTTAGTTTTAGGAAGTAGAGAAAAGGGTGATAAGGAATATGAATCCAGCACACTTGTAATTGTAAGTATACTAATTAGATTGAAATATTTATTTTTAATTATCTGCATGCATTGAACTATTATCACTATGTTCAAATTAAAAACACAGGGCAACAATAAAACCGTATCTGAGATGCAAGTATACAGTACTGAATGATTTCAACCTATCGAGCACTAATATCACCATGGAAAAGTTTAATTGTCTCGTGTTTTGAGGTATTACCCTGTTAACAGTTGAAAAGTGTTTTATGGGCAGGTCTTTTTTACTGTACAGTGAAAAAGTGGTAAGGCCCCTAGATCATGTTAGCAGGGAAAATGATCAACCTGGATGCTGGCTGGCTACTGTTGGATGTTGGAGAGGGTGCTCTTTACGTCCAGCACAAGCACAATAAAGTATACGTTATTATCAATACCTGATAAATAAACTATTTGTGTTGTTGTACATTTGCTTTTCTATGCATTTCTGTTGTGTTTTTATGTATATTAATGTTGTGCCTATATGTATATTAATGTTGTGCCTATATGTATATTAATGTTGTGCCTATATGTATATTAATGTTGTGCCTATATGTATATTAATGTTGTGCCTATATGTATATATATAGGTGAATTTTCCATATACTATTTGTGGTGTTTTTGTCATATTCATTTCGTTTTCTATGTACTCTTGTTATTGTGAATCTGTTGATATATACTTCCGTGAGAGTAAGTAATTATAACCAGAATATTCAATTGAACTAAGACACATATTCAATAGAGATTTAAATAATTAAAATGGCAGACATTTGTTGTTGCTCAAACTTGAGCAGCCATTTTTTTGCACTCTTGCCAAAACAAACTAAATACTCAACTGATAATGTATTGCCAGATACCAAAAACAGAAATAAATAAATCAATTGTTTGTTTATTAACATAATATTATAACACTTTCCTTTGTTAATAAAACAAACAATTCTGTTACAATACAAGTCCTATTTTAGCAGACAGTGTCACTAATCTTTGCTTGAACAATGGCTTCCTCATCATATCGGCCAACTGATTCTCTGTAGAGACCTTTTGTACTGCAATCTCTCCTTCCATAACTTTTTCACGAATGAAAAAATGTTTGATGCTAATGTGTGGCAATGAAGTTCTAGATTTAATGTGGGTCTTATAGCTACGTTATTATCAATTTGGAGCACTGAAACTTCTTTAACTTGTACAACTGCTTTGTACATTCTTTGCAACCAAATTGTTTCTTTACAACATTCATTTGGTGTAATAATTTCTGCGTCAGTGGTTGATGTTGCTAACATAGATTTTCATTGATTAAACCATGAGAGCTCCACAAGATCAACACTCCTGTAGTCAGGGATGCCAGAAGTAAAAAATGTTTGGTATTGCTCGAGTAATGAGCATAATGTTCACTTGGATATGTATGAAGACCATACGTTACACATTCAAGAAAAATGTCCTGTTTTTGCTAAATCTCCCATCGCCTGAACTTGGGGGAATGAGCTATATTTGAATGATGATTGGTGTTGCTTTAGCAACATGAGCATATATGTTCCAGCGTCCCTGCCTGTAGTTGAGAGACTAGTCTTTTCACATCCTCCAAAGTCCATCACTATAGAATTCTAATACTGCGGGAATGTAGTTATATCTGTAGATAATGCCTTTACTCATGGACCTTGCAATGTATCTCAGAACACGTTTGGTTTTCACCCAATCTTCTTTTGAAGGATTCTCTAGCTTGCATGATGAAATTCCCACACGGTATGCTAGGTCGGGTCTGGTGCCTGCCATAAAATACATGATAGCTCCAATTATTTCTCTGTTAGGAAATTATTTATCTGCTTGTGATTCGAAACCATTTTCCTTTGATGGCTCTTTCAAAATAGGTGTATGAACTGGTCTACAATTTTCCATACCAAATTTCTTCAGCACTTTCTTTGCATATGTTCACTGACTAATTTCTAATTTTGATGTTTTGGTTGAATGAAATCTTCGACTTTTTTGCTGATCAGTTGCTTTAATTAGGCTATCATAGACATATAAAGCTACGAGTAATTTTCTGTTGATATGATCTCTGATGTACAAACAAGGGTTAGCTTCACTTGCTTTGAATTCTAGTTTCAACAAAAAATCTCAAAAACACTTAATCCAGCAGTGAAGAGCTTGCTTAAGACCATAAAGACTGCGCTTGAGTCTGCTCACATTGTTTTTGTCCCATCATTATAACCCTCGGGTTGTTGCATATAGACGGTCACTTCCAGATCACCATATAAAAATACTGTAGAAACATCAAATTGAGTCATATGCAATTTTTCACTTGTTGCAATACTGATTATTGAGCATGTCATTCCTAACTTGGTTACCAGACTAAAGGTTTGATTGTAATCAATACCATGATGTTGACTGAATCCTTTGATTGCAAGTCTTGCTTTATACTTGTCAATACTACCATCTGGATTCTTCTTGATACGATACACCCACTTACAAGATATAGCTTTCAATCCTTTAGGTAATGGCTGTAGAATCCATGTATGATTTTCTCTTAAGGAATTCATTTCAAAGTCCATGGATTTCTTCCAAAATGTACTGCCTGTAAAATCGATCACATCTTGGTAAGTTTCTGGTTCATTTGCATCAGCCATGAAGACATCTGCTAGTATAATGTAGTCTTCAAACCTTTCAGGCTTTTTCAACTCGTTTCTGTTTCCTAGCTGTCTGATGTTTGTTTCAGCCTCCTTGTCTTCATTTTCATCTTCTGAGCTACAGTTATCTTTATATGATTGTTTGTCATGAGTATAACTTTCCTTCCATCTGAAAGTTCTTCATCTTGATCTTTTCTTTCAATTGGAAGTGTCACTGTATTTTCAGTGTGTAAGGGCTTCTCTTGAAATACCACATCACGACAGGAAATTAATGTCTGCCTTTCTTTGATATAGATGAAATAGCTTTCATCTCCATCATATCTGATAAGTGGGGATACGTAAATTTTACAAAAAAAATATTCGAAATTTTGCAAAATCAATTTAAAAATCATAAATTTTGCATTTATTCGCAAAAAAAAATTCCGGTCAGAAATTTCGCATTTGTTTACAAAAATAAAATAAAATTTATTTTAAAAAAAATAGCACTGTCCGACCCTCTCAGTTTTAGACCTATCGCAATCACCTCGTCTTGTTGCAAGCTCTTTGAACACATAATTGCCAAGAATATCCGTACTCACCTCGACTGGATTAACTTTTTCTTTCCTAACCAACATGGATTTAGATCATTGTTATCTGTATCTATCCAATTCACACTTTTTTCATACATGACTTAACAGACACCATTGACAAAAACCTTCAATCCGATATCATTTTCATAAATTTTTCCAAAGCATTTGATAGGGTGCCCCATAATAAACTTCTAAACCTTTCAAACCTTGGTCTAAATGTTCAACTGTTGAAATGGGTGGAGGCCTTCCATATTAACTATAGCTAGTTTGTCTTGTACAAGGGCCAGAACTCCCCATTCCTTCATGTCAAGTCTGGCACACCCCAGGGTTTGGTCCTCTCACCATTACTATTTCTAATTTATATAAATGATCTACCCGACTCCATAAACTGTAGTATCAGACTCTTTGCTGATGCAGGGGTGGGAACTCTCCGCCAATTGCGCCGCACTGCGCCAAAACTAATATCTTGCGCCATCCTGCTCCAATAGCGTATTTTCGCATTTTTCTGCGCCAAATAGCGAATATTGCTTCAGTATGCCCGGAATTTCGGAGAGGACGCCAAAAAATTTTTGTTCGTGCTAGCCACGAAACGTTTCTTTACGAGAAGAGTGTGTTTTATTCCACTATACTTAAACTATCGCCCCCTGATCGGGCTTTCCATCGCGAAAATCCGATATTGTCTGTGATCGTGGAACTGAAGACTGTTTGCAATGCCTTTCAGCTTTAAAGTGCAAATTCGAGTGTTTCCGTTTAAAAAAAAAGTCGTCACTGGAAGCAGCAGAAATCACTGTAGTCGATTGTCATTGTGCTAAATCCCGATTTTTCGTGAAAAAATTTTTCATTCCGGGAGTAAAAAGTGTGTCCGCCGAATTACGAATGTTAGTTTAGTAACTTTGCCGAATATCGCCAATGTTGCCGAATAACGAGCGTTAAATCGCCAATGTTGCCGAATAACGAGCGTTAAATCGCCAATGTTGCCGAATAACGAGCGTTAAATCGCCAATGTTGCCGAATACCGAGCGTTAAATCGCCAAATAACGAGTGTCAGATCGCCAATCTCGCCAGATAATGAGTGCTGAATCGCCAAACATCGAGTTGATTCTTCCGAAATTCTCTCCCATTTTGCAACAATTTCTTTCCAAGTATAAAAAAATTAAAAACTTATAAAATTTTTTTAGCTCATTTGAAGTGCTGTTGTTCCAGGCAGCAAATAGTGCCCTCAGTAAGCAAAAATCATCTTAAATAGATGGGTGCAAAAAATTTTATGATAGCTGCTCTTTCAAACAAGGTGTCAAAAGCCTAAAACACCAAAAACAAAAATCAAGCGGACGAAAAGATGTTTGATAACAAAAGACAGTGCAGTTTTATTTTGAAAAGGGTTGAGGGTTAATGAAAATATTCTTGTTAATTTCACTGCTCCAATTTATAAATATCTGCTCCGAATCCCATATTTTGCTGCTCCAAATCCCGAATTTGCTGCTCCAAAACTGCTCCAAATCCTGAATTTGCTGCTCCAAAACTGCTCCGAATCCTGAATTTTGCTGATGATTGTGTCCAATCTTTCCAACACAACCTTAACATTATTTCCGAATGGTGCTCAACGTGGGAATTACCCCTCAACTTCTCAAAAACTGTTTTGATGAAAGTTACTCGTAAAAGAATTCCCCAAGATTTCCCTCAATCGAGAAACAACTCTCTGATCTCTGAGGTTTCCCATTATAAATACCTGGGCATTATAATCTCTTCCGATCTCTGCTGGAACCTTCACATTGATTATATCTTTAATAAATGTCTCCAAAAACTATTTTTCCTTCGCCATAACCTGAAATTCTCCACCCGTCATGTCCGCCACTTGTGCTACCAGACATATATTCTCCTTGCTCTCTCCTGTACCTGTGAAGCCTGGGATCCCCATACCCAAACCAACATAGACAAACTAGAATCTATCCAAAATAAGTCTACTCGCTTCATTTTTAACTGTTTGTCTTCATCTGTCTCCATATTGGACTCAAGCGCCAACTCAATATCCAACCGCTCTCCTCTCACTGACTTATCTCTCGTTTAACTTTTCTTTATAAAATCCTCCATGGGTTTTTTAATATTTACACTCCCAACATTTTAATTAAATCCTCACATTTCTCTGTTAGACTCAACCATTCCCAAAAATTTCAGCCGATCTTTGCCTCTTCAGATTGTCACAAATTTAGCTTCTTCCCAAGAACTATTATCGACTGGAACAACCTACCACCAAATATTGTAGATTGTACTATGTTTTCCAAATTTTCCTGTTCACAAAGTTCATACTCATTTTCGTAAAAAAATTTCCCTGACTTTTCCAGGTTTTCCAGTCAAATTTTCAAAAAATTCCAGGTTCTTTTTAAATCAAAAAATTGATATAAATTAATAAAAATTTACAAAAATTAATTATATTATGAAACTAGCTATAATACCCGGCGCTGCCCGGGTTTTCTTCAATGAGGCTTTTTTGGATCACGTGATATCTCCCTCTCTTTTTCTTGAGGGACATACAAACCGTGTCCAAGTTAACCAATATGGCAACGTGCGCGATTCATGAAATAAACAAATATAGATTTACACAGAAACGTAGAAATGAATATAATTTTTTTTTTTAAAGGGGTGCTAGGTATTTCGATCCCCCCCCCCCCTGAACTTCAAGTTATCCATCTGTCTGTTCCAGCTTCTAAAAATCCTTAGTTAAAGCTGTGGAATTTTTTCGATGAACTTTTCACGGGCTCGTAACTAATTTTAAAATATCCTAACCCACATGAATTTATGAAAATAAATATCAAAAGAGACAATATGGAGACATGAGAAGATATAAATGAAATCAATGATATTGCTCGAATATCCAACTCAAAAGTATAGGTTTGGCTAATTACTTCATATTTAATCTCCTGGGCTTCGTATATCTCTAAGCGAACTGAATATTTCAAAAATCGAGAATTCAATACAATTTTTAAAATTATTGATGGGGCGGAAAATTCCACTAATTTCCGCATTTCTACAGTAAAATCGACAATTTTAGCACTGATTTCTATGAGGATCACCCTTTTCCTGACTCTCAAAGCGATGCTGATGATGATTATGACGTCTATTCAAAAAGCCTCGTTACTGAGAGTATATTGAAAATGTGGCAAACCATTATAAAGGCATAAACTATCATACATATACTAACAGGATTAAAGAAGTGACAAACCGTTGTAAAGGCATATACACGTCTGAAACGCATTGCTAGGGAACCACGGTAACCAAAGTAAACGTTCGGAAAGTGATTGTTGAGGCCCAAAAACCATTGTTGCCGGACAGTTTTTTGCCAGTTTAGGGCATTTGCCCTGGTCTGACGAAATTTTAAAGTAGCCTATCGTTCAAGTCGGGTCACATTTGGTATATATGCAAAATTTGGCGACGATCGATCTAAAATTGTAGATTTGTATAGAGAACATACACACACACACACACACAGAAAATCAATTTTATATATATAGATTATTTATACTAATTATAAAATTAATAATTTTAATTACAATATCATAATGACATCACAATTGTAGATTTTTTTTTACATGCATTTATGCTTTTCAAATATGCCTGATGGAGAAGAAAAATGGAACACAATTAAGAAATGAGATTTCCCCTTTATGCAATGTCAATGCCCACAAGATTTAAGCCTTTACAGTTGTTTCGTTTGTGACATAATTAGTCAAAGATGTAGTTGGTTTCACTGCATCAAAATTCTTTACAGTTGGCTTGCACCAGCACCTTCTAGAGATAGATCTATCTCGCGCTAGAATCAAGAAGTTTAGCAATCGGGGGTTGTTCGCTGAACTCCTCTGATTTCACATGCTTGGCATGGTTCTGGATAACTTATCTGCTGATGTTGCGAGTTTTGCTGCAAAGCTGCCACCATGCTTTTTACTGCTTTTTACGGGTCATTTTTGACTGCTTTAATTCAATCAGCTTACTGACGATCTGCCCACACAAGTTTTCTTACAACACAAAATTGTTTTCAAATAAAAATACCCAGATGGAAAATCGAAATATACACGTGCGTCATCCGCTGCTCCTAACTGAAGTGAACTTACAAAATTATTACAACTGAGCTGTGTACCCATGACATTCTACGATGCTTAGTTATGATGTTTGTTAACATTAGAAAGAGTTACGATAAAGTCGTAGCAATATGCTTTTCCAAGTGGACTTATGAAATCCTCGTTCTCCCTCGGCAGTATCTAACGTTTTGTGCGCTATTTTATGGATTATCAATATTTATTCCCTTTTTTTATCCTGAAAGATTTTTTTTTCCTCTTTATTATTATTTTTTATAGATCTTTTTTTCCCGATGAGATGTTAATTATGACGATTTTCCAGGTCGTTGTTGGAAATTTCCAGTTGTAAAACAAAAATGGGCCATCTTCCCTGATTTCCCTGACTTTTTTTAGTAAAAAAAATTTTCTGACTTTTCCAGGTTTTCCCTGACCTGTACAAACCCTGTGTTCATCAGTCGTCATTCATAACTTCCGCATCCTCTTAGGCCTCGGCCAAACAATATTGAATAAATAAATAAATATCATAGGCACTCGGCTAAAATGATTTTTCTGGAGCCCCTCCCTC
This sequence comes from Pholcus phalangioides, assembly GCF_987345545.1. Lineage (NCBI taxonomy): Eukaryota > Metazoa > Arthropoda > Arachnida > Araneae > Pholcidae > Pholcus > Pholcus phalangioides. The sequence continues at coordinate 24,034,090 of NW_028301596.1, read as the reverse complement.
TACCTTGCTATAAATGCTTACTCTCGATAATTTTAACCAGATTTGAGGCCCCTCTGCAATTGAGGTTTCTGGGCCATGTTCAGTCGGACCCATGCATTAAGACGACACTGGCTGGATGTCATGTGTAATTGTCGATTAGCGTAATTTTCCTACAGAGAATTCAGAAAAGAAAAACAACTGAACCCGTATTTTTGGAGCTAGACTTTCATTGAAACTTATTTTAAAGAAACTTATGCTGGAGTAATCGTCTTCATATTTATTGAGAAAAGCAGCAAAATATATGATATTTGCTCAGATGAACGACATCCTTGAGCCACGAATTCTGCCTGGTTACTACAGGCATCGGGAAGAATTTTGCTGCCATTGTAATTACCTACTTGTACAGTGATACTTCTTTTTTCTTTTTGGTAGCTTAAATACACACTGCTCATTTTTTTTAGGGCAAAAAAAAAGTTATCTTTGTCTTGGCCACAACCATGGCCCCCACAAGGGGTGGGCTGACAAGGCTGTAGCCCCCGGGGCAATTTTCACTTTCTTTTTGCTTTTTCATGCTATAAATTCATTATAATAGGCCCCCATGAAAGTCTTGTCGGAGGCCCCACAAAAGATCCCAGCCTAGGGGCCCTGCTCCAGGATGTGGAGGCATGGCCACAACAGAATTAAATTCTTTGAATTCTTTAAGAAATGTGTCAGCTACAACATTCACGTTATGCGCCCAGCAATGGTAGAGCAAAATGTTGTCACCAAGAAGTGTTTTTAATAATTTGAAGTACGCAGTCATGTAACGCATGGAGTCTGATACTAGATCTTTATTTTCATATTTAGTTTCGTATTCTTTTAAGGTGTCAATTATAGCTTGGAAACACACGAAAGAATTAACAATAACATTTAAATTATTGAGATTTCTCAGAAAAGTAATATAAATTCAAATTTTTGCATTTATTCGTGAAAATTAGCAAATTTTGCATTCATCGCATTTATTTCATGAATTTCACATTTATCGCGGTTATTTCGTAAATACGAAATTTACGTATTCCTACTGATTAGAAAAGATAACCCTTTATTGCTTTCTTATCCATCTTCCTTGTTTGAGTTGGGATATGAGCATAACAGACTGGCCCAATGATACATATGCCTTATTCAAAAAAGACTTCTGTTTCACCCACAGGTCAAACAAACTTACATTGTGAACCAAACATTTTCCAGTCCTGTTCAGAATATAAGCTGAAGTATATTGATAAACTCAGCCCTTAGGAAAGCTGGAAATTTGTTTGTTGGAGTATCTGAGTGTTCTTGCCATCTCAACAAGAGTTCTGTTCGCTACTTCCATTTTGTTCAGGAGCATACGGTGCAGTCAATCTGTGAATAATTCCTTTGTTCTTGAGAATTATTTGGACTGCTTAGTTGTCTAACTCTCCACCATTATCACTCAATACTTGTTCAATATTTTGTGAAGAGATCACACAATGAGAGATCACACATGGTTTAAACCCGGTTTTTTTTGGTTTAAACCGGTTTTTTGTTTTAAATAGTATTAACATTAAAAACAATAAAATTTCTGAAAAATCATTCAAACTTCTTATAATTAATTAAAATAAATGTTTATTAATGTAATTAACACTATTCCTATATTAATTAATCACAATAAATATTTCTTATATTTTAACAAAAACCAATTTTTGCAATTTAGTTATTTTTGTTTAACTCAATGGATTACTACATGTTTGAAAATTCTTTTAATGTTGTTATTAATCATATAATATAAAGATGTTTTCTCCAGTTACTTTCAGTATGCTTAATTAGGAAGCTATTTTGCAAAAACTATAATAAAAATTAGGTGAATATAATGTATTTAATGAAGCATAAATAATGCAGATTAATTAGTGACGATTTACAATATACTAGGTGATTATAACTGAGGTTCTGATTTCAAAACACTAAAAAAAGAACTATTGTCAGAATGACTTGAAAATTGACATGAAAATATTCCTGAAGAAATGAAATTTTATTTGGTAAAGGGGAAAAATACATAAAAATGAAAAATTAATGACATCATCCAACACGTGGAAAATTTGCTCACAAAATGGAAATGATAGCCAGTCATGGCAAAAAGATAACTTAATTATAGCATTGCACGATTTCATAATTCATGGAAACATCACAAAAGGAAAAAAATGAAGTAATTGAACAAATAACTACAACTTACTCAAGAAATATTAAATATGTTTTCCACCGTGTTCTGGCTATGAGGTTGAAAGCACAAAAATTCTTGTTCAACAACAGATCAGAATATGCCATGGTCATGATGTGGATGCACTTGCAATTCACCTTTATTAAACCAAACGTGCCCCCATGTTAATATTTCTGAGGAACTTCTAACATATAGGGGATGCGCTGGATATTGCAATTCACCAAATTTCGCAATCTGACCACTGTTCATAACATTTTGAGGTAGCCTCCCCCCCCCCCTCACAGCCAGAAGTTGCATCCTGTTATTGTCAAAATCTGTCTTCAGCAGCTGTTTTGCTGATATTGCAATGTGCATCTTGATAGTTGTTCTATCTGCACACTGATGCTGTGGAAGTGCCGAAATGATGTGGTTGCATGAAATAGATTATATCGCTGGCCAAGTACAGCATCATCTACTTGCACATTTTGCACTACTAGCACTTTTTTCCCTTTTGCCAAGAAATTTCCATTGCTTCAGGAATATCCATGCAAATTTTCAAGTCATTCTGACCAGTACTTATTGTATAGTTTTGGAATCAAAACTCTTTAATTATAATCACCCTGTATATAGCTGATTATTTTACATAAATCTGTTACTACTATACAGTAGAACCTTGATTAACTGGGCTTAACAGTGGAAGTATAAAAAAAAACTTGCATATTACGACTGGGTGATATACAGTATGAGATGTGCTACTTATGGAAAAGAAAATGAAAATGTCTGTGAGGTAATGTAATTTAGGAATTTAACACTGAACTAAAATTATTGAGAATTAGCATTTTATTTAATACAATTGTTAGAATGTATATAATTGGATACACAAAAACGATCGAACAAAAATTTAGAGTGAAACCCCGCTAACTGGACATCCACTTAAGTCTACATGTTTGTCAATAATTTCAAGGTGTCGAGTTACCAAGAGTCTACTGTATTACTATCGGTGAAATCTTTCGACATTCTTTTAAGCAAGCCAGGTTTTTTCAGGACACTAAAATAGTGTGCTATTAAAAAAAAAAAATTAAAATTTTTCAAAAAAAAAAATTCTAGGGATTTTTTTTAAATTATGCCATAATTATGTTGTCTAAGGAAGGTACCCCCCCCCCCCCCATCGTACTTTTACTAATTTTTTGAGTGGAAGCCCTGCGAATAAGAAAAGGTCACCGAAAAGTTCTCAAAAAAATCTCAGAACTTTGCTTTTGGTATTTGGTAGACACCCTGATTAACATAATATTATAACATGTACGTAATATTGGGTTTCAGTGTATTGTATTGTGTTATTATATGTACAGTAAATGTGCAATTTCAGAGGAAACTGTAGCCATCTAACGGCCAAATTTGTGCTCAGCACACTGAATTACATAAGAAATGACTATTTTCATTAAATGAAAATAGTCATTTCTTATGAAGGATGAAGAAACTTTGTTAAAATTGTTAAAATCAGCTTGCCGCTGTGGTGGTCGAGTGGTCATGGTGACGGACTCGCATCATGGGACCTGGGTTCGAGCCCTGCGGTCACCACAGTGGTGGCTGGCTGAAATTAGTTTTCTGTGGTTCCCTACTTTGAGGTGCAAATGCGAGCTGATCTCCCCTTAAAAAGTCTCACCATAGAGAGCAACAGGCCTACAAACAGTACAAATATTCAATTATTACCCTTCTCTTCTGAAATATAGATGGCAGTACTGAAAAAATCAGACACAACACTAGATACACACTCAGACTGTGGGGTACACACACTTACACTTCCGGCACAACTCGCTAGGTAGTAAATTGCCCATGGCAGTAGACCTGAGTTGTGCTCAGTTTGAAAAAAAGAAAGTGTGACATCAGAAATCGTATTTTTCTGTAAAAGTCAATTTTTCTCTTTTATCTGGGTGGGCATTTTAAAATCTGTGACAAAATTATGAAATGCTTTTTTTTTATTCCTCAGCTGCATTCTTTTTCGGTATAAAAATTTTACTCAGGATTTAGATCAGTTATCATTGTTATATATTGATGCTTAGCTATTTACTGTTTGGCCCACTAACTATAGCGATGGACACACATCCCTACAACCAATTAGCATGTCATCCAGAGCATGACTGCCCTTCTTTATTAAAATCACTATCTTACAAGGCAGGATGGTGTTGCCATCTACAAATGGTATTATGAAGTAGTAGATACATTACATGCCCTTTTTATTTATTTTTTTAAAAAAACATTAAAGTTCTATTATAGTTAATGTATGATAATGTGATAATGAATATTTAATTTATTGTCTATAACGTATGGGTTTAACTACAGTCCTCTCTGATCTTCTCAGGATTTGACCTGCTTCTGGAATTGCATCTTAAGTTGAAGATGCCATCTTTTTAGCTGCCGTTAAAGGGTACAAATCTTCAACTGTTCTGGTTCTGGTGATCTTCTCATTAGCTGTTTTGTCTTCTCTTACGTGGTGTCTATTTCTTCGATATGTACCTCCATCTTTTCCCTCGATTATATAGGAACGAGGTTTCAGTCCTGTCTTGGTTATGACACCTTGCTGCCACGGTTCACAAGGTCTTTTCTTGAACCAGACCCTTGAGCCTTGTTTGAGTTCAGGATGATGCATTGTATGTTTGTCAAATCTTTCCTTCTGATATGCTTGTCTGGTTTTCAAGATTTTACTGGCTTCAGCTGTAGAAAACTTTGGCTTGAGTTGATGAGGATGAGTTGTCAAAAAGGATCTTAATCATCTGCTCATCAGCAGTTCAGCCGGAGAAGGAAAATCCTGTGTAGGTTGTATCCTATAATCCAGTAGGACCGTATGCAGATCTTTACCTTTTTCTAGAGCTTTTGTGAGAGACTTCTTCAAAGTTTGTACAGCCTTCTCAACTTGGCCGGGAAAGGCCAACTTCAAATTATTAAAAACACTTCTTGGTGACAACATTTTGCTCTACCATTGCTGGGCGCATAACGTGAATGTTGTAGCAGACACATTTCTTAAAGAATTCAAAGAATTTAATTCTGTTGTGGCCATGCCCCCACATCCTGGAGCAGGGCCCCTAAGCTGGGATCTTTTGTGGGGCCCCCGACAAGACTTTCATGGGCCCTATTATAATGAATTTATAGTGTGAAAAAGCAAAAAGAAAGTGAAAATTGCTCCGGGGCTACAGCCTTGTCAGCCCACCCCTTGTGGGGGCCATGGTTGTGGCCAAGACAAAGATAACTTTTTTTTTTTGCCCTAAAAAAAATGAGCAGTGTGTATTTAAGCTACCCAAAAGAAAAAAAAAAGTATCACTGTACAAGTAGGTAATTACACTGGCTTTCTCAACTTCTGGGAAAGTGAGGTGAAGTAATACTGTGTGTCACGTTTCACTCTTTGAAAAATTTTCGAAGGCTTTCTGCATTAAATGGTGGCCCTCCGTCACTCACCAATTCTTCTGGTATTCCATGCCTTGCAAAGATGCTTTTCATTGCTTCTATTACTGCCTTTGCATTAGTACTCTTCATGTTTTTAACTTCTGTGTACTTTGAGAAATAATCGATCATCAAAAGATACTGTTGACCTCTCAAGTAGAAAAAGTCACATGCCACTTTTTCCCATGGTCTTCCAGGCAGAATTTGTTTGAACAGGACTTCTTTAGAATTTGCCCTCTGATTTTGCGGACAGATTTTACATCTGTTGATGTAGTTTTCCACATCGTCATTTATTTTCGGCCAGTAGAAATATTCTCTAGCTTTCAATTTGCAAGCAATAATACCTCGATGCAAGACATGCAGTTTTTCCAAAACTTCTGGTCTTGCAACTTGTGGCACAACAAGTCTCTTGCTTCTGCATATTATTTCTTCTTTAGAATAATATAGCTCATCTCTACAGTGCCAGTAAGGCTGAGCTGCTGCTCTGGTTCTATTCTTTTCTGACCATCCCTTTTGAACATGATGAAGCACATCCTGCAGCTCTGCATAACTTGCTGTCATCAAAGCATATTCGTGTCACTTATTGGGTGTAGCACATGCAAGGAGATTAATCGAGACAGCTGCTTCTTGCTCGTAATCCTCTTCAAATTTGTCATTTGGCGATTGAGCTATTGACGAGGCGTCTGCAATCTTTAGCTCTTTACCAGGTATGAACATAAGTTCATCATATTTGTTCAATCTCAATAGCATGTGCTGAAGTCTGGGCTTGTGATCTGTTTGAACAACTACTGGTCTTCCATAGGTGTAATAATTGAAATGTTCCAGCCCATAGATCACAGCTAACACTTCTTTCTCGATCTGTGCATAGCGCGTTTGAGCTGCTGTGAGTGTAGCAGATCCATATGCAACTAGTTTGTTATCTTGTAGGAGAACTGTTCCTGATCCGTGCTGACTGGCATCCACTGAAACAGTCGCTGACTTTTTTACATCAAAATATTGTAGACATGGAGCTTGCTCTATCATTTGTTTTAATTTGTCAAAATCACATTGGGTATTTTCATCCCACAGCCACTCAGTATCTTGTTTTAATAGCTGGCGTAGCGAGTGAGTTAAACTAGAAAAATGAGGAGTGAACTTGGCTAGATAAGTTATCATTCCAAGAAATCTTTGTATATCCTCATGACATTTGGGAACAGCAAACTCGTTAATGGCCATAAATTTTTTGGGATCTGGAGTTATTCCAGTATCCGACATTATATGTCCCAAATAATTGACTGATGTTAAGGCTAATTGTGTCTTTTCAATATTGAACTTAAGATTAGCTTCTCTGGCTCGTGTCAAGGTTCGACGGAGTAACTGACAATGTTCTTGCATGGATGAAGATCCAAGGACTATGTCATCAAAGTATGGATTTATTTTTGGATCATCTTCAAAAACTTCATTCATAGCGCCATGAAACTCTTCTGGGGCATTGTTTAGCCCAAATGGTAAAACTAAAAATCGATATCTTCCCCAAGGTGTTGTGAAAGTTGTTAAAAATGATGATTCTTCATCAAGTGGTAACTGCCAAAATCCATTTTTTGCATCTAAGATTGTAAATACTTTACATCCTTGCAGCTTTGTTATCAGATTATCGGCTGCTGGTATTTGATAGTGAGGTCTTTGTATGGCATCATTTAATGGCCTTGGGTCTAGACAAATGCGTAATTTTTTGGGTGTATTCACCACAACCATGTTGCTGACCCACTCAGTAGGTTCCTCTGCTTTTGCAATTATTCCATTATCACTCATACGTTTAAGCTCCTGTTTCACTTTGCTATGAAGAGCCAATGGCACTTTTCGTGGAGCTGCCACATTTGGTGAATAATTTTCTTTCAATTTAATTTTTATAGTACGTTTGAGTCGTCCCACACCAGTAAAAACATCTGAGAATTCTTTCATAACTTCTTCCAGGGTGTCACTCTTATGTGAATTTCTGTTCATTTTCATAAGGTCATTCAATCTTTTAATTAGTCCTAATTCATTGCAAGTAACTAGGCCTAATATAGGGCAGGAATTCAGAGTTGTTACAAGAAATTTGAAACTTTTCTTCTGATTCTTGACCTCACAAGTTAACGAACACTCGCCCAATATTGGAACTACATTATCACTGTAGTCTAGCACTGGTTTTTTAATTTTTTTTACAGTTGGCTTCATTTTCCATTTTAGCAGTTCACTCTTAAGTATAATGTTCACTTGTGCTCCAGTATCCAGCTTAAATTTGACATTGTTGCCATTAACTAGGATCTTCTGAAGCCACACAGAGTTTGGTTTTTCATTCTCTAAGGGATCAATTGATTTTACTTCACCGAAATAAACAGTATCTGAGCCGCTGTCGTCACTGGCGTGATCTACTGTGTTAACTCGGCGAGTATTTGTTCTTTTATAGAAAATCTTTTTCCTACAAACAGTGATTTTTTCCACCGCACTTGCGGCACTTACTTCCGAAGGCCGGACACTCTTTTGGATGGTGTTTTTTTCCACACTGTTTACAGTCTCTCTGCTCAGCGTTTTCGTTGTTTGCTGGCCGCAACAATGCTGTGTGGTGTTTGTTTCTCCTTACGGCGTCAACCGTTATTTTGCTTTCACCCATCTCCGTTGCCTGTGCCTTACTATGCTCGCACGTTTTGCACTCGCTAATGATGTCTTGCAGTGTCTTCATTGATCTACTCATTTCTCGGACCAGTCTTGCTTGTAGTGCTTTGTCACTCAGTTCTTGGACTGTGGCGTCGGAGCCGGGGGTGCTGTGGGTGCTCGAGCACCCACAGTCCTTTGTGTGATGGGGCTGAGCACCCACAGAATTATAGATTCAGAAATAAAAATCTCCTATGTAGATTTCTGATTTTTTTCCCAAGCATTGAATACAATTTTTTAAAAAAACTGAAAGGGAAAACTTCTTGTATGTTTTCTCCTTTTAGCAAGGAAAAGTGCAAAATAAACATGTGTTTAGGACATCAAGAGAAACGGGGCACCGCAAAAAAAAAAAAAAAAAAAAAAATGTGGAATTTTTCTTTCCTTTCTGTTTACTGTCGCTGTAGTTCTAGTGGCTACAAAGAAATTGCTTTGTGGACATATACATCTACTTAAACACTCTGCCTGCAGCAAACACTATTTTAGCATTGAGTTGGGGATGTTTTGAAACAGCTTTAGTAAAAAGGGGGGCATTCCGCTTTTTTTTAAAGTAAATAGCCGAACCACAACCGGCTATAGATATTTATTGTTTAGTAGGCAATATCGCCCCCCCCCCACTTGTCTGGAATGGATGGGTAATTCGCTTGCCTCCCTAGTAGAAGGGGTGCTAATCGCTTTCTATTATATTTCTTCTTGAGCAGCCCTCCATGATTGTGTACACTCCTCTGGTAATGCGCCCAAGGTGAATGTTGCTTACAGTGGTGCTTTGACTATTGATGTTTTAAATTGGATTTTAGCATGGACGTCGCTGGGAATACGACTGCCCTGGAGCGAGACAACATTGATTGTCGTTTGGGTATAACATACAGAGTATATATACACTAGATAACCAGATGTTTGTATGGGCTGTAGTAAGCACGCCTCCCTGGAAACCTCTGATATTTCCGGGGAGGTGAGAGAACTTCCCAGAAACTTCTTTCAGACACCCAAACTGAACCATTTTTTTTCATGTACATACTTCACATGATAATTAAATGTTTGTCTGGTGATTGTCGCATCTCCAGGCAATTCCAGCTCACTTACGTTTTTATGGTGTCCAGACAAGGACCCACCATAAGAAAAAACAGGGCATAATACATGTGGATGGCTGTTCCCAAAAAGATAGTTCGTGAAAGAGACAAACAACCTCACACTACTGAAGTGAACAAAAGTAAAAGTCGACAAATGGTTGTGTATGGAGGTATGATAAATTTTTGCGTAGGATATAGAAAAGTGGTACGTATATTTATAAGAGAAGGGGGGCATATTCAGACAGTCATCTATTTTTTATCATCGTTAAGAGTGTTCCAACACAATTTGTTGTAGTGCGAGCATATCAAGGTATCTCGACCACAATTTAATCTTGGTAAGTGATATTTCATTAACAATTTTTCTTAAATTTTTGGGGGCATTTTGGATACCACATGTTATACGGATGTTCTTGAGCTTTTACGACAAACATCAATGGATGTATTAAGGTTTTCAATGCAGCTTTGATGGCTACTACTTTACCGCACACCAACTCCGGTCATATATCGCCATACGGCAATTTCCAACCAGTGGAGTTGGGTCGGAAATGAAGGCACCATCCATCGGTGGTCGCCCCAGGTGAAGAACTTGCTTCTGATGTTCTATGCCCGGATTCGAACCCATGGACCTCGATGATAACCTTCATAGTGGAAGACGAGCATTTTACCACTGCGCAAGTCGGGCGGCAACATTCGAAGGATGGCTATCGCAATCCCATTAAAAATGTTTTACGGATTAATCAAAAATGTTTAATCATTTATTCAGCTGATTTACTGAATTTTTTAAACGCTAACCATTCATAACAAACATAATATTGGTACCTTTATAATAACAATTGTTGCCATAAAATCTATTTTATCAATTTCATGAACATATTTGATTTAGGAAATAGACAAATACTGTATATTGGAATAGATTAAGAAACTAGGGTACCCGAGTATTATGAAGAATTTTAATGTGTTGAATATAATTATCAAATGCCGGCCCTTTTCAGTATCTTGTCTTTTTTTTTTTTTTTAAAAAGAAAAGGTTATTTTAAGTTGATTACTGATTTCGAAACTACTTTCGATCTTCTGTCGCTTGTTTTCTTTAGAAATTGTAAGGAATGTCTGCAAGAGAAAATTCAAGGTAAAAATTAAATTTGAAAAAAATTCTTCAATTTTTGGAAGTATCTAAAAGAGGGGCTTTGGATGGCGCAGTGTTTCTCAAAGTGTGCGTCCTGGCTCCTAGGGGCGTCACACTTAGCTGGAGATATTGATTTGTATGCCTATTTATGCTTTGAAGTAGTTCTTTTATATGGATAAAATATCTATATCACTGTGGTTATTGACCTTTTTCCATTCTGCACCCCCAGTGCAATACGATTTACCTTCCTGCACCCCCTTAGATAACTGTAATACGTTTTTTATTTGTTATGAAATTTAGTTTTTCGAGTTAATTACATTAATTAATTTTTATAAGTTCTTTTAAAATATTTTTTATAAGTTCTCGTAAAAATATATATATATATTTTTACTATTAAATAACTATTTATTTACTAAGCTTTCTCGCATGAAGCAGTCAAAAAAGTATTCATTCAAAAAAAAAATACAATCAAAAACCGGATTTCTAATAAGGCATCGGTTTTCAACCTTTTCTGACTCGCGAAGACCTTTTCAGTATATAATTTCTATGGCGGAGCCCTATTTGACTCAAGTAGCCCTTTTTAGCGTATAATTTATATGGAGGAACCCATTCTTCTTTTTTTGTTCATTTATCAAATTTACTGATTTTATTTTTCTCGAGCGGTTGTGGAGGTCCTAGGAAGCTCACACGGAGCCCCATGGGCTTTGCGAAGCACCGGGTTCGAAACCACTGTTCTAAGGAATCGATTTTGAAGTTTTCCAGGTATAGATAGTCGAATCCCATTATAACAAACTCCAAGAGACTGGTGAAATCACTTCCTTATAACGAAATTTCCTTATAACAGGAAACGGAAGAAGAAAACTTCATATGCAAATCAAAGTTCATGACATCAAAAACCAGAAAAAGGAGATAAGGGCAGAAATCGGGATGTTGCAAAAACGTCTGTTTTACTGCCGTAACTGTGAAATTCGATTTCGCAGTATTTTTTTTTGAGACAAGGTGACTTGAGGATGTCTCAACAACATGATTTACCGGAATCCATGGCGTGGCGTGTTATAGGCAGACTGGAATCCGGGCAAACACAACGTAGTGTCGCGGACGCTGTTGGAGTCGCCAGAAGTGTTGTTGCAAGGCTCCATTGTTGGAATCGATTCCAAGAAACAGGAAATGTTAGACGTCGACCAGGGCAAGGTCGGCCACGCGCCACTACAGCAACTGATGACCGGTATATACGGTTAACAGCCCACCGAAACACAACAGAGAATGCTACGCAGCTGCAAAGACGGTTGCTCATGGCAACGGGACGAAGGGTGTCCAGCCAAACAGTACGTAATCGGCTTCATGAGGGAGGGCTCTATGCACGTAGGCCAATGGTCTGCATTCCGTTGACCCCACGCCACCGTGCGGGCCGAAGAAGATGGGCTGCTGAACATCGAGATTGGGAGCAACATGATTGGAGCCAAGTGCTGTTTACAGACGAGTCCCGATTCAGTCTGGAGTGTGACACCCGACGTGTTCTGGTATGGAGGGACAGGGGCACTCGAAATAACCCTGCATTCGTTCGTGAAAGGTCACAATACAGACGAGCTGGTTGGATGGTATGGGGTGGAATCAGCATAGGCGGATGTACAGACCTCCATATCATTCGGAATGGCACTTTGACGGCCTGAAAGTATGCAGACGAGATACTGTGACCTCATGTCATCCCTTACGCTGGAGCCATTGGTGATTCCTTTGTTTTCCAGGATGATAATGCCCGACCGCATAGAGCTCGTCTGGTGGAGAACATGTTTGAAGCTGAAACAATACAGCGTATGGAATGGCCAGCGTGCTCTCCTGACCCGAATCCAATTGAGCATGTTTGGGACATGCTCGGACGACGCATTGCTGCGCGACCAAGGCCGCCTGTTACTGTCCGAGACTTGCAGATTGCACTTCTTGAGGAGTGGAACAGTATTCCCCAAAGTCTGATCGATAACTTCATCGCATCCATGGCAAACAGGTGTGCAGCAGTCTTAGCTGTTCGAGGAGACCACACGCCCTATTAAAACCCATGCATCATGTCTAAACAGTACTTTTTTTTATCGTTTACATGTAACCAAATTGTTGCCCTAAATCATCTTTTCATGTTTTTTCCATATTTTCAAAGAATTAAAGCTTAATTCCAAATTTTTTTACGTCTTTTTTCTGTATTGCGCATTGATACGTGTGTACTATCCATTGTATGTCAATACGTGGCTGTCTCGCACGGTTTTCTTCACTTTTTTGCTTGCTCCCTTAATTGTTTTGAGCAGTGCATATTGGTGTTGGTTTTATTCAACCACTTCATTTCAGCGGAGTATGCGGGGATTGAAATCAGTGCTGGATTTAGGTAGGTGCAGCCGCACCAGGCCTCTAAATTTTAGGGGCCGCAAAACGGAGTAAAAATACTTTAAAACGGAATAAAAAGTAATAATTTTAGTAAGTTACATTTTGACTTATTAATAGAGCAATAGCTTAAAATTCTTTCCAGACAGGGAACTCACAGGCCTAGAGTTTTGTCTACCCAAAAAGCGAGCAGGTTTTATGTCCTGGGCGCTTGATCAGAAAGAACGCTAAATTCTCCTTTCAACGACGTATTTAGAACTACATTAAAGGGGGATGCCTGCTTGCCCCGGCCGTAGTATTTAAATGCGGCTCCAGGAAGTGATCGTCTAGCTTTGAAAGCCCTTTCGTTTTGGTGGCCTGCATATAGATATTATAGACATGGCTATGATCATTTGAGTCGCACCACGGTCATTTTCTACAAACGAGGGCTAAATAGAATGGGACCTACCATTTATTGCCGATTCCGTACTTCAGGCTTGTTTTTATGCTCATCGAGAGATTGTGTGCTAATCCTTCGATGGGGGACTTCCTGCGGTACCAATTTTTTCTTCGGTCATGTCGACGTTTCTGTTGTACCCCTGTGTCTGGAAAGTTTTCTGAAAAGGACGAACTGCGTATCGAATACGTGACACCTTTGGTACTTTAGGTGAATATCTTATCGATCTGGGCTACCGCGCCCTCTTGGCTGTGCTTTATGGGGAACCATTAGGGCAATTTTTCATCGGCCCTCTTCTATGGTGAATTTACAGGGTGGAGGAGAAAAATAACAAGAATCGTTTCAGGCTGGAGCCATGTCAGCCCATAATAGAGCAGTTAAAAAGTGCCCGGGCCCACTCGTACAAATTACAAATTTTCGTGTTGGGTGGTGGGTACTATTGCCCAAATTTATTGTCAAATAGCTTTTTATTACCATTCTATAATAATGCACAGTTTGATAGTCATTCTCATGTACTAGTGTAAACCTAGAGGGCACCGCGCCGGATCCATCGAGAGCACGTTTTGCACTGTTCTGCAACAAGCCATCCTCCGGCTGACAGGAAATGTTCTGCAGTAAAAACAACGGTAACAGTGTTTTTACTCTTTTCTTAAAATTCTTCCAGATTGTTCTGCAGTAGCACTGATTTTTCTGGCACGTTCGTCACATATATCAGCATATACTGCTTTGCTTTGTATTGGGGGGGGGGGGTAGGAATTAAAGGTATCGGTGAAAAAGCTAGGATTATTGTTTATCATAGGAAACTCCTTATCACGTTCTCTTAAACTTACAATTTTGCTGACATCTCTTTTAAATTTTTAATGTGGCGTTGTTAGTACCATCATGAAATGCATTCATGAGCAATTTATTTACAGTACAAAGGTTTTATAAATCAAAAAAAAAAATAATAATAGGAATAAAGCAATTTTTTCTCCGACAAAACTGTCCAAATTTGAGAATTTTTTGACTTCTCCAAGGACTTAGAGACCCCTTTGAATGCTAGCAGACACGCTAACGTAATTTCCGATAAATTTTTTGCTGCCCTTCGTCTTCAAATATTATCTTTACGGTATATATCTCAAATAAAAAATATTTTATCACAAATAAAAAAGATTTGGCACCAATTCCAATTTTTTAGACGCCATGGTGACCTGGCACCTTAGATTTGTCCAGCCTTTTGTTATGAGTTTATAAAATGTAATAAAAAGTATTTTAAATTTTTTTCACTTTATATATACATTTTTTACAAATACATTTTAAATTTTTGAGATCCTTCAAAGCAGGGGGGGGGGTGGAAGAGAAGTTTGGGGGTCCCCCCTCCCCCAGGTTATGCCAGTGTGAGCACCCACGGGTCAGAAAGCGAATAATAGTCGGCAAATTTTTCGCCTTTTTCTTGTTTTATTTCAAGGAATTTGAAAGATGCATAAATCTCATTCTGATAGTCCGAGAAATATTTGTCGAACTCACGAAGGATTTGTTCGAGCGATATCGCAGTGCTTGCTGCTGTGGGCGCAATATCGAAGGATCGCAACTGCTTCTTCAATTCCTCTCCACACACATGACGAAAAAGAGCAGTTTTCGTAGTTTCTGCCTCCAAGCTGTATTTAAGCGCTTCTAAATAATCCAAGAAATCTTCCTTCCAATACCTCCATGCTTCGGACGGGTTTGCTCCGGCATCGAATGGCTGGATGATCGGCAGGCTGTTCGCCATCTTTTTCAGATCTTTGAAGCGTAAATTCAAAAATACGTGAGTATTTCTCTAACTGACACCATGTTATAAATTGCTGCTTGGCTATTTGATGTTTGGTCCACTAACTATAGCGATGGACGCAGATTACTACAACCAGTTAGCATGTCATCCAGAGCATGACTGCTCTTCTTTATTATAATCACTATCCTACAAGGCAGGATGGTGCTTCCATCTACAAATGGTATTATGAAGTAGTAGATACATTACAATCATTACATAATTTTTTTGTGTCTGTTGTGTAAAATAATTTTTCTGCATTTATACTTTATTTTTTAGGTATTCTTCAATGTGATGATGGGTGCTATGGGTATTGGGCAAACTGCTCCATATTTTGAAGCATTCAACCTTGCTAAGGGTGCTGCTGCAAAGATTTATAGCATCATAGAAAGGGTAATGGGAAAACCTTTTTTTTTAAATTCCTGAAAATAATTTTTTATGATCATAGTGATTTGGTCTCAACTAGGATGAACAGCTGGGTCTGATGCTCCGAGCGTCAGCCCGGGGCATAAGTTTCACTCTTCCATCTCTCCTTCAACATTAACATTGCAAAGGGGTGCCTAAACGCATGAGTGCCCCAGCTGACCAAGTATCTAGTTGTGGCTCTGCATAGCCATGTAATGAGAAATAAATATGTTATTGTCTTAGCAACTTAGCTAATGTTACAGCATAGGGGCTGTTCGAGTATTACATCAGAATTGGGAGGAAAGGGTTCGGATTCACTTAAGTTGATGACAATGGAATGACAAGGTTTGAATGAAGATTATGTCACCTGTATGAAAATATGAAATTATTCTTAATTGCATGTTTACCATCCATAGTACCACTCTATTAACTAATACTGGAAACACGAGCTAAAAATATAGTGTGGTCAGTCTGTAATGATGTGAAAAATAGACCATATGCATGTATATTACCAAAGTTCACTACAGCAGTGTCAGTCAGACTCGCTATGTATATTCTCGAAGGGCAATCGCAATCAAAGAGGATCAACTTTTGGTGGAAAGGGAGGCACAAAGAATTTCTTACTTACTTCAAACAATCCCTTGTATATGAAGAACATAATGACCAAGATTCATCGAAAGACTGGTTATTTGTGGAGATGAAGATTACAAGGAAGAAAATTCATCACTGCCCCAATGGGGACTCGAACCCTGGTCTCTCGCTTGCCGTCTAATGCTCTAAAATCTAAGCTATGTAAGCAGATAGAATATTTCAACCTTGGAGCGTATATATATGTTGAAAGGCACCGTACATGGACGGCGTCAACAATCAATTAATAGCTCGTGAATGACAAATGCCAACCAGATGGCTCCTCCTTCATCTCCACAAATAACCAGTCTTCCGATGAATCTTGTATTGACAAGTGGAGAGGACGTTTCTATATGCATATGGCCGTCTGGTTGGCCTTTGTCATTCACGAGCTATTAATTGATTGTTGACGCCGTCCATGTATGGTGCGCCTTTCAACATATATATACGCTCCAAGCATGGCCCCCACATGCTAGTGTCGGTCCCCCAAGCCAGGATTTTTCGCGGGCCCCCTACCCCCCCCCCTATTTTGTTCAAAATCATTTTGAATTTAATTTTAACTTCGCCACTTGTTCTCGTTCTTCTGAAGGCGTCTGATAAGCGTCTGATAATCGCTAAAACAATAGTTTTTATATTTTATTCAAAATCGTTTTGAATTTAATTTTAACTTCGCCACTTGTTCTCGTTCTTCTGAAGGCGTCTGATAACATCAATATTTTTCACTAAATGATCACCGAAAGCTAAAGTTATTTGTATTGCTGCACTCTGTATGACCCAAAAGCGCTATGCGGTAAGCTTCTTTACAGGGTCAATACACATCTAAATGAATTTTATAAATAAACTAATCAATTACAACGAATAATCAATACTGTAACGAATGAATACATAAAAGCGAATTTTCCGATGATATTAACAATGCTGATATAGAAAAAATTACAACAATAGCATAAATTTGATCACACGTGAGGATAATGTTACCTCTTTAATCCCTCTACCACAATATTTTTTTTTTTTGGTCCGTAGAATATTGTTATATCGAGGTTTCACTGTATATTTAAACTAAATAAAATATAAATGTGTGTGTAATAAATATTATAATATTATCTCATTTCGAGATATGATTATGTGATTTGTATATAATTTTACACAATACAATAGAGCTCCCCTATAGGCCAGTTAAAAGAACGAATTGGTTAGGCGATATGGTTTTCCCATAGAAACTTGTGATTGCCATAGGCGTATTGCCATTTTCACGAGGATGGGGAGTTACGTTCTTTTTTCCTGCAATAATTTTATAATAATTTTCCCTATAATCTTGGGTCTTGGGGGGGGGGGGTTAGAACCCTAAACCCCCTTTGCATATGCCAATGGTGATCGTGATCCATGGTCGGCAGGGCCGCAACTGGGGGGGAGGACAAGCCGGTATCTTGCCCAGGACCAGAAGAGTGCGCAAAATTCACCTTTTAAAGCCTCTTCTTCAAAATTACCTTGGGGGGGGGGATGTCAAAATATGTGCTTACCTCAGCTGATCAAGCATTTAGTTGCGGTCGTGATGGCTAGTGTTCAATGTCAAAGTCTCTCGATTAACGATAATACCTCTATTATGGTATTTTTCTTCGTCCGCAGAATATCGTTATATCGAGATTTCACTGCAATTTTATCATGCATAATACTAGCTACAATACCTGGCACTGCCCGTGTTTTCTTCATTTATTGGGAGGATTGGAAAAGTGACAAACCATTACAAAGGAATAAATATATAATACTGGCAGGATTAAAGAAGTGACAAGCCATTTGAAAGGCACATGTAAAATGCATTACTAGGGAACCACGGTAACCAAAGTAAACAATCCAAAAGTGATTGTTGAGGCACAGAAACCATTGTTGCCCAACGATTTTTCATCCATTTCGGGTATCTGCCCTTCTCTGACGAACTTTTAAAGTAGCCTATCGTTCGATCTGGGCCCTGTTTGGTATATATATCCAAATTTTGGTGACGATCGATCTAAAATTGTGGATTTGTATAGAGAACATACACACAAACAGAAAATCAATTACATATATAGATATATATGCACAGTATCAAAGATATCCACCGCATCTCTATAGTTTCGTTGTTCACCAAGCAAGCAAGTATACTACAACAAATGAAACTACTGTAGAGTCTCCACATGACGAACCACAGTTTGAAGTGTGTTTTACACCAAACAAAATTTATATCCAAACATTTAACTTTACTTTCATTTAGAAAATCAATTATTATTCCTATAACGCACGGGTTCTCAAACTGTGTGCCTCCAACCTTTGTCATGGTGTGAGGTTTTCGAAAATATTCTTTGTTAAACAGCTCTGGAGAGCCAGTGGAGCTCGTGGATAAGCATTGAATAGGGGAAAAGAGCGCCTCAGGTGGAAAAAGTTTGAGACGCCCTGCTCTAACATGAAGTTATTCCATGCAATGATTTTTTTGATAAAACGAAGCGATTCCGTTATGCCAGGTGATTCACTACAGGCGTGCAAAAAGAATAAATAAATTTAGTGAATTAAAGAGTTAAAGTAATAATACTGAAAACTATTTTCATTGGCCTTGGTTGAAGCACCGGCCTGAAAAATTGAACTGAAATAATTTAAATATCTATGTTCACTTCATCTATTCAAATGAGCAACTTTACAATTCTGTTACAGTTGTTTATACGACGTTCAAGAGGCCGAGTCAAAACGTTTTATGTATAAGTCGAAGTGAATAACAGCCTTTTTAAAAAATTATTTCCCCCCCCCCCTATACATATAAAATGTTATAAAATTTTATGTGTTTATTTGCATTCCAATTCTGTTTAAAAAATGTAATTTCATACTTGAGAGGAAATTAAATCACATTTCAAATCATTCATAGAAATAAAATTTAGCACAACACACATTACCTTTGCGGCACGACATTGGGTACAAAATTGCAACAAAATCTTCTCGACTTGCAAAAATTTCCCCATCTTGGACTTTTTTTTTTGGCAGTAGATGATTTTCAATCAGGAGCTTGCTCTTTGGTTGCTTCTCTACTTTATTCTAACATATTCAACTGGTTTGCAGCAGGGTCGTCATTTCAACTTTCTCCTGGGGGGGGGGGGGTCAAAACACATGTACTCAATGTATGTGTGTGTGTGTATATATATATATATATATATATATATATATATATATATATATATACCATTTTTAGTGTATTTTCAAAAGCCGGGCGCCCCCCCCCCCCCCACAAATGACGGGCTTGTTTACAAGATGAACTTTCATTATCAATTTAAAATTCTTGTTGAATTCTTCCAAAATTTCAGTTTTTTTAGAGAAAGCTTTTTTTGTTTTTCCGACATTACGAACGACGAATTTGACAGTCAGCAAGCAGCTCCGCCT
The DNA here is from genome assembly GCF_987345545.1 of Pholcus phalangioides. Taxonomy (NCBI): domain Eukaryota; kingdom Metazoa; phylum Arthropoda; class Arachnida; order Araneae; family Pholcidae; genus Pholcus; species Pholcus phalangioides. The sequence continues at coordinate 24,014,602 of NW_028301596.1, read as the reverse complement.
GAACGAATGGACCCACCCGAGCATGGCTCGGGGCCCCTCAAGAGAAGAGGGGGGGGGGAGCTCACAAAAATGGGAAGTAATTGAAATTTTCGAGAATTCTCTAGGTTGGGCCTCGGAAAAATCAATTGGCCCGGAGGCCCATGATGCTCTTAAGACGGTCCTGTCAGCAAGCAAAGCACAACATCGAAAGAAAGTTCTACAGGAAATGATCGAAAGAACTTACTGCGCATGTGTACCTATTTTTGGCAGACCTGTACCCCCCAAATGCTTTCAGTACACTTTCTCACCCTCTTGGGATAACGTCGAAAACATAGGGAGAGAAAAAATTGTGAAAGGTCATATGGCCGTCAAAACAATTGAAACCCATTTCTTCGGGACTCTCCTCATCTGCGTATTCTCAGAAAGAGGCAATAAACAAATCACCTAACTGTCCACTCTAAACATCTCATTGGCAATTTTCGTATACGTCAGCAATCACCCTAAAATTTGTCTTTTGCGGTGACAATATGCTAGAACTGTTGCAGGAACACTTTTTCACTGCATACAAAAATTTTGTGCGTATTTGATGGATATAAATTACGTTTTTCTGTTTTCAAAAGTTTCATAAGTTTTCAAAGTTTTAATCGAAATGAAAACGTCGAATAATTGAGGTTTTACGTTAAATAAATGAATAAAATATTTTAACATTAAAATGTATTAGTTGTATTGTTGTTTAAAATTTATTGTTAACAATTGCCACCCAAGTTAAACGTCGTATAAACATGAAAGTTGTATAACTGAGTGACGTATGAACGAGGTTACTCTGTAATTTGTAGATATGCCCTATTAAAAATAATCGTTTTTAAACTTTATGAAACACAATTTAACAAACATCGCAACTGGCCTCGATGCAGGGCCAAACTCTTCTGACATAGATTCATTATAGTTAACTCTCAATGTTCAAAATAAAAATTTAACAAAAATTCAAATTTTTAGTTTTGCTTACCATTCTTTTGGGCTAGAACCGTAGGATTCATCCACGTGGGAAAAAAATTAATCCTTTATGTACGCAAACTCGTTCAACTATTTTACTAGAAGATTTCGAACAATTGTATTTTTGCAGACGCGAACCGTAAATATTTTTCTGTTCAATAACATTGTCTGTTAATAGAACTTTTGAGGGGAGATGTGTCCTCAAGACAGTACAGCGAATAAAAAAGGCCGATGCGGAATGTAGCCTTTTTTTTTCAGAAGCAAGGAAAAAACCCCTTGATTTGTTCGGACTGGGAGGGGGGGGGGGTTACTAGAGGGGCTGTGAGTGAAATCACGTGATTCAGTACACATGTCATTACAGCCATTTCGTACAATACTTTTTGCGGGAAAATGCTTTAAACGAGAAATCTGTATGAGTATCAGTAATAAGAGTTTGCAGCAGAGAGTCGCAGGACCCAAGGAGGAAAAAGTAATATACGGGATCCACTGTATACAAAAGCTTGCAGCAAAGCTGTCTCAGTATCTTAACCCGCCCACGTGAGCGGGGCTGGCGGAGCTTCAGGCCTGGGGCCTCGACCATTTTTGTCATTTTTTGTCTTTTTTCCACACTATTAGTTCACTATAGAGGGGGTCCGCTGAAGAGCGCAACCTACGGGTCCCTGTTCCAGGATGTTGGGGGGGGGGGGTTCATGCGCTTTATCGGCACCCACCAGAGGCAATTTCACTGTGGAATACGCCGTCTGTTTACTTTAATTTTCATTCTATCGAGACATTATGGCCTTCTACGAACTGAAACAGCAGGGGTCGCGGTAGCCCTGTAGGTCCCTACACATGCTAGACGACTAGATAAGGATTATTCTAGTGGCCTCCCTTATTCTAGTGGCTATAGCCCTGAGGACACACAAAATGCTGGTGTCCTTGACGTCTCAGTAGCCATGACCATCACAATGTCTTTTCTGCCTTCCTAGGAGAACGACTGCCACGAGAGCTGGGGGGGGGGGCCTTGTACAATGTTCTTTTCTTCGTTTCCTGTTGTTTTTTTTTTCGTTTTTATTCGTTTACTTGTACATGTGTATAGTTAAAAAAAATTTCAATGAGATCTAAGGTACGTAGTTCAAGATATCCGTCCATACGAGTACAAATTGATATGATTGATATTAACGAGTCCTGTCTATTTTCCTATGGGATATATGTGAAAGAAAAAAAATCAAAAAGTTCTTTCCACGGGCCCCCCTGACTCCCGGGCCCTGTCAGACCCCCCCCCCCCTTGTGGGGACCATGGCTCCAAGGTTGAAATATTCTATCTGCTTCCATAGCTTAGATGGTAGAGCACTCGTCCGGTAAGCGAGAGACAGGGGTTCGAGTCCCCGTGGGAGCAGTGATGAATTTTCTTCTTTGTAATCTTCATCTCCACAAATAACCAATCTTTCGATGAATCTTATATTGACAAGTGGAGAGGGTGTTTCTATATGCAACATAATGACCATTGCTACAGTGAAACCTCGCTGAAAATATACCCAATAGAATGATAACTTCCTCTGCAATGATAATTTTCCATATCTACTTTGAGAGAGAAAGAGAGAGAAATAGCCTTTACCCTAATGTTGAACCCTTCTCGATACAATGATATTCTCTGTTATGATAACTCCTTCTATAAGGATATTTTTCAGAGAGTTATAATGATATTTTTTGTAGTGTTTTGCTGTTTCCTGCAATCATTTTTAGCTCTTTTTTTCAGCGAGTCTCTGTGAAACCAGTTTTGTTCTGTTTCATTTTCCTGAATGCTTGTCTTGATGCATTATCAGATTTTTCCATCTCCTATCTGCTGCACCCTCCCCTTAGCCCTCATCAGTGCCATCTGAATGCATGGTCCCACCCTGGCTGCTGAAGAGAAGAGGGGCCTCAGATTACAGAGATACTATCATAACAACAACGCAGTGCGAACTGACTAAACATCCAATAGCTGTAATACGATACAATGACATGGTAGCGCCATCTGTCCGACAATAAGATAACCACATACATAACATCTCGCTTTCTTAGCATTGCAAATGTCACCTTCATAATCCAAGTCGGTCCGGAGGTTTTCTTTTGTGAACCTGCGAAGCACAGGGTGGGCAGGTAGCGTCGGCTCAACACCCGATGACACAACATCACCAGTCTCATCTCCAACCGTCTCGTCCTCTGCTCCAGGTCGGCTGTCAATACCAGCGCGAGAACCTGAAAAACAAAACTGATCATTAGATCATTATTACTACGAGACTGTTCTCCCGAAGTGACAAGAGGAGGCACATCTCGGATATTCTATTGCTCATCACTCTCGTCCTTCACAGCTTCTCCTAATTTCTGGACTTAGTTGACATAACATCTCCAGATTTCAGGTCCCACTTGCACGCTGTATGACAGGGACATCTCTGTTCAGTACAGTTCCAAACTTCCATTTCTCAACACCATGACAGTTCCTAACAGCAACTTTTTCTTCAGCTGAAAATTCATGATGAAATGCATGCGTGTGTGCTTCTTTTTTGCTCTGCACACTCCCTTTCAAATCAGGATGCATCAAATCCAATCTGGTGTGAATCTCTCTTTTCAAAAACAACATACTCGGCTTTTCGCTATTTAATGAGTGTGGTGTTATTCTATACATGAGTAAGGCTGGTATTATTACACTCTAAAAGTTTTCTAAAAGTCCTTTTATAAAACTTGAAAAATTCAACCAATAAGATTATCGGTTGCATTTGCTCAAATGTAACCTTCCAAGGTGCAGGTAGTTCAGTCCCTTTAAGCAAGCAGTGATACAGTTCAGATAGAGATTTGTCATGTTGGGTAGTCCTGGAAATTTCTTGAGCTGTCAGAGGCACACACAGTTTCAATCTGCATTACATTGAAACAGTCAACTTCATTATAACTGTCCTCTTCACTTTCTACAGGAAGTCGCGAAAAAGCATCAGCGATGCTTTTCGACACATGATCCTCTGTGTTTCTGTACTGAATCGTATAATTAAATGCTTGTAGAAACATAGCATAATGCAACATTCGTGTTGCCGAAAGCAGGGGCGTCTTAAGAGTATCATGGACCCCCAGGCCAAGTGGTATTTCGGAGGCCCTACTTGGTAAAATCCTAGAAAATTTCAACCGAACAGAGAAATATGATTCCAATCACTCCTTGCGTAGCTATTCCAATCTTCAACAGATTCATCAAACTGTTCGAAATGAAACTGGAACAGTGCGGTTTTCACTTGTTCAGTTCGTGTAGCCATCTCCTAAACAGATACGGTTCCAGTTTTTTTTAATCCTCAGTCGCCAGTGTTTTCTATTTTGCTTAATGGTGTAATTGATTACAATAATTTGATTATAGATATACACAAATATGTGATAATAACAGACACACGACTACAGAGATACTATCTTAACAACAACGCGGTGCGAACTGACTAAACGTCCGATAGCCGTAATACAATGACATGGTAGCACCATCTGTCCAACAATAAGATAACCACATGCATAACAGATATGTTTTAGAGTGTCATGATATTTTTCTTTTCAGGTTCCACCTATAGATAGTAGTTCTACAGAAGGGAAAATGCCGAATAATCTGGAAGGGAATATCACTTTACAAGATGTTCATTTTAATTACCCTGCTAGGCCAGATGTTCCTGTAAGTCTAATTTTAATATTTGTTATTACTTTTTCGAAATGTGGTAAGTATTTTATTTCCTATCCAGTTTTTCCATAAAAGCAGGTATCCTGCGCTTTTTGCAATTTCACTACAATAATATTTGAAAAGTTTGTTGCAGATATCATGACCCTGCCTTGAAATTTAATTAGCAAGCTCATTTTTAGAATAAAAATCAAAGGCGGTTAAAATTACAAAATATGTTGGATTTTAGGATGCAGATGAGATGAATGTGGATTAAATACTTAAATCGGGGGTGAGAAAATCTGCTACAAACTTCTACAATTTCCAACGTCAAAAATTTTTTTGAAACAACATTCTGTTGCAAAAACGCCAAAATTCTTCAATTCTGCACCAAAAACAAAATTTTCCCTTAAGAAATTTTGAAGTTGCATCACAATAGAAGCTTACTTTTTATTTACATCATTTGTCCTCCCTGTATTTTTATTTCTTGAGGCCACAAATGGAATTGGCTTAAGGCCCCCCTCCCCAAGATTCGGTGCCTAGAGGCTTCTGACAACATTTAAAATGGGGTCAAACTATGCGAATTGTCACTCATCCGCAGAACAACAAAAAAAGCCAATTGAATTGCTTTTTCTAGGAATTTTTTTCTGAAAAAAATTGGCTCCTTTGATTTATGCATCCTATCGTTAATTATTTTTTAAATTGTGTCAAATTTTCACTGACTGGCTGTACTTAACGAAAAATTTGTGTATCCTTTAGCACAGTGATTCCCAACGTGGGTGTTAACGCTCCCTGGGGGGGGGGGCGATAGAATGTTCCAGGGAGGTGGTAGAAGCTACAGGTATAACATAGGATCCTATGGGTTATATTAAGTTGGGGGCGATGGGAGAAAAGAATTTCTGAAGAAGGGGGAGATAGAAACAAAAAAAGTTACGCTTCAATAGAGCGGAAAAGTTCACAAAAAAACTTATAATTGCACTAGAAAAATAGCAATGATGAATCGGTCTTCACCATCAAGAATTGTGATGCTAAAGCTGTCAATAAATTCAGGGTGTCGACGATCATGGAAAAGTCAAGAGAGGTCACCGATTTTTTAAAATCAATTTTTGGATTTTTTCGGCAAATTCCTGTGCTATATTTTATCCTGGAAAACCATGGCCTCTTATTGGGCTTTTCTTGATACCCGCGATCATGCATTGGTGGTGACTGAAAATGAGTTTTCCAACTTTGGGTATGAACATAGTTGCAGTTGGTTTTCGATTCTGAAAGTCTGCACCATTATGGAGGGAGTGGTTCAAATTGTTTTAAAAACCTAAATTTCATTTTTTTTCTTTTTGAATAAAAAACTATTCTACCAAGTAATGATTTTTTCCAATGTCTCAAATAAGCAAGTGTTAAATAGCCAATCTCGAATGACGAGCGTTAAATCGTCAATCCTGTTGTATAAATCACCAAATACTGCGGCTATTTCCCCACCTTTTTCTCCCTGAATGAAAATTTTGATAGCCAAATTGCTAAAACTAACATTATTTAAGCAGGAATCATGCCACCTCAAGTGGGTCCTCACACTTAGTTGTTTGAGAACCAACCTCTCAATTATGGAAGAATATCAGCCCAGGATTAGCTACAGACAGTAAGTTCTGGTTTAGTGGCATTGTATGAATAAAATGGCTGTGGTGCTGGATAAATTTGAAAAATAAATTCTCTGTCATATTTATCATTCTATAAGACTGGTCTTAACTCTATGTGCCTAGAACTGTATGTGTATTTTTTTGTGAAGATGGTGGCTGCAAATATCCAAATTTTGTTACTAGTTCTACTTCGTTAACTGTGACATAGTTGTTACTATTGATACATATTTCTATATCCCCCATTGAGGGAAATACAAATGATCTATTTTGCTGACAGGCAATAATTCAGATGACTCAGGATCTAATGAACATAGTCAAATACTAGCTTTGCATTCTGATAATGGTGAAAATCTGGGAAATATGGCTAGTAATGCACACACAGATGCATCAACTGGGAACAGGGTTAACAAAGCTGAATCCCATGAAAATGACTCTCAGGATGAAATAGCAGACAGCACAGATGGCTTTGCCATAGTAATCCGTAATAAAAGAATAGAAAAATAGAGCTGTGGTGCAAAATTTGAATATTATGCAACAAAAAACAAACGAAATGACCAGTGAACAACAAACAAACAGCAACACAAATTCTGAAAACAACGATAATGATGGATTCACAACAGTTGCAAGGAACAAAAAAAAGAGTAATATTCCTCCCATAATTTTGACTGATTGGGGAAATAATTGGCTTAATGATTTTAGCGAGATTAAGGCTAAATGCAAATTCCCCCCCCCCCCCCAACAAAAACCTACTGGTGACAAAATGACATTCCAGGTCTTCTCAGAAAAAGACCATAGAGTAGTGACAAACATTTTTAATGAAAAACAATTCAAGGACCATACCTATGGTACTTGACCGCACTATCAAATTTGTTATTAGAGGGCTGCCAGCCAACATAAAACCACAAGACATTGCAGATGACCTGCGAAATCAGGGAATGTAAAGGTGACAAACATGAAGAACTATTCTAGGGGTAGAATTCTACCACTATTCTTAGTTGAAGTGACTATTCAATTCAAATCTTTTGCCAACATAACAAAAATAGGTGACATCCCCATAAGTATCGAAAGATACAGGGGAAATCAAGTTCCCTTGCAATGTAGGAACAGTATGATGATGGGACACAGCTCATACTTTTGCCGAAACATGCCGGTATGCTCATTTTGTTCGGAGAATCATGAAACTAGAAGTTGTGTTGTTAAGGGTGATAAAAAATTTTTGAAGTGCCTCTTTTGTGGTGGTCCTTACACTGCTCGTTACCCTGGATGTAGCTCTAGACCAGGTTTTGTGAACAAAAACACTCGAACAATTTTACCACTATTACCCACTAGACCTAGACCTTTCCTTCCCTAATCGGACATAATGAGGATGACTTCAATGTGGGTTGTAACTCACTTTTTGTGAGAAAAACAAATGGACTTTTAAATTCTGATATGGACTTGATTCAACCTTCTCGTGAAGAAGTAGAGAAGGGAAAAGTATATCTCACATACAAAAACAAGAAAAATTGCACAATACCATTCGAGAAGGAGCCCACCCACTTGGTCGTGGAAAAGTGCATAAAACACTAGAAGAATGGCAAATCGAACTGCACAAACAACTGCATAGAAGTGTTATGCATGAAGTTATTACCCATAGGTAGAAATTGACATGAGTGGTATTGACTCTACTCATGAAGAGACTTTACATGCCTCTGAAAATGATGCAGAAGCACATCCCATGGACGAGATTGTAGCTTGTAAAAATACACCTGCCTTGCATACAAAAGTGTCACAAACTGGCAAAATTACACAAAACACAAATATTTCACTCATCAACGATTTTGGCATTTTACTTAAGTCAGCTAACATCGACACTATCAAAGTACAGCTTATTATCGAAACTCTGATTCAAATTCTCGAAATTCCTAATAATTACACAAGTAATTAATGCCCCTCCCAGGCCATTAAGAATAATGGCCTGGAATGCCAACAGCCTAAGAGGCTCAAAAGATCTTTTTAAACAAACACTCTTGGAATATCAAGTAGATTTAGCACTTATAAGTGAAACATGGCTATTACCGAGTAACAAATTTGAAATTAATGGTTATCAATGTATCAGAAATGATCGACTTCATAATCATGGAGGAGGAGTTGCTTCATTTGTAAGGAATCATATCCCTTTACAACAATTAACTCTCCAACTCACCCAACATTGAGGCTATTGCGGCTACAATTTTTGTCAATAGAGTCAAAATGAGATTTTGTGCTATCTATAAGCCACTTAATAACAATTTAGACATTGAACTTTTGAAAGAAATATTTAACACTTCTACCCCTGTACTGGCAATAGGTGATTGGAATTACAAATCATCATTATTTTTTTCTAGAACTACCAATAAGCAGGGTAGAATCTTGAGAAAATTCTGTCTTGACAATTTTTTGGATGTTATATCGTTACCTGTGCCAACACAACATCCTCCACAAAACATTGGTCTACTGGACGTCATAGATTTTGGCATTGCAAAAAATTTCCTACATGGCATTCAAATGCATGTTAAACCAATACTTTACTCACCACACAACCCACTTTTTGTTTCCATAGACCCAGGAAAAAACGAATCTTGAAACAAGTCGATTGGGCTAAATACATAGATATACTGGAAAATCTGCCTAAATTAGAGCTAAATAATCCTAGTGCAAATGATATTGATCAAGAAGTTGAACATATCATTACACTCATAAAAAACACAATTAATGAGGTAACTACTGAAAAAGAAATAAACAATAAAAATTTTGGTCTCCCTAAGGAAATCTTAGATAAAATTTGATATAAAAATAGGGTGAGGAAAAGGTGGCAAACTTTTAGAGGTAACATTGATAAAATTATACTAAACAGACTTCAGAGGGAAATAAAAAAGGAAGTTGCTGCTCACGTTAATGAAAGATTTTCAGACTTGTAAGAGTTAAAAATGGACACCTATGGCGTGCATGGGGAATATGCAAACCAAAAGACACCAGAATAAACAAAATAAAAAACCATTCAGGCGACCTGGTTTTTAGAGATCAAGAAATAGCTGATTCCTTCACTGAAGGATATGAAAGACAATTCTCTCGTAACACAAATCAACCTATAACTTCCTATCAAAGAATTAGAAGGAAGGTTGCATACTATTTACATCATCACGCTAGCATAACAAATACTCATATGGACCTAACATCCACAAATGAAATTTGTGATATTATAAACAAACTGGATATCAAAAAAGCAGCAGGGATTGACGGCATTAGCAATAGAGCACTAAAATGTCTCCCTGTTAACATCTTGAACTTTGTCAATAACATTTTCAATGCAGCAATCCAAAACAATTATTTCCCTACACCTTGGAAAAGATCAATCATCAAAGCAATTCATAAAGCGGACACTGATCCCTTAATTGCTCAAAATTTCAGGCTGATTAGCCTTCTCAGTAATTTCAGTAAAGTCTTTGAGCGAGTTATTGCTCCTAGATTAACACAATATATGCATGAAAACAACATTATCAGACCTGACTAGCACGGTTTTAGGTCTGAACACTCATATGTAACTCAACTTGTCCGGGTTAAAGAATTCATTATTGAGGCATTTAATCATTTTGACTTTGTGGCATCAGCTTTCTTGGATATTTCCAAAGCTTTTGATCGCTGTGATCACTCCACACTGTTGTCAAAATTAATTGATCTAAATTTTCCGCCTCACTTCATCATCTTCTTCTACAATTATCTGTTGGGAAGAACCTTCCAAGTTAGAATACAGGTCAATTTTTCAGCTATCAAACCCATACAAGCCTCAGTCCCTCAGGGCAGTGTCTTGGGGCCACAATTGTTGTTATTGTACATAAATGACATCCCTAGTCCACAAAATGGGACCATTGCATTATTCATGATGATTGTGCAGTAATGTGCAGTAGCAGAAATGCCACACAAGCACTGGGTAACTTGCAAGAAACTATTGACTACATTGAAGCATGGTATGACGATTCAGCTGTACAACTAAATCACAACAAATGTAAGTTTGTCTGGTTCACGAAACGACAAAAATTACCGAGACAACCAAGACCTGTCAGACAGGTTAAATACTTGGGGTGCATTTTAAACAAAAACCTTTAATTCACATCACATGTTGAATATGTCAAAAATAAAATAGAGTTTCAGGGATGCTAAATAAGATCACATTCCCCCAGGCGAAACTTTCCCTCAAAAACAAAATAATTCTATTTAAAACCATTCTTCGGCCAACTATGTTATATGCATCTCCAGCGTGGTCACATTCATGTAAAATGAACATAAGAAATCTCCAGACTGTGCAGAATAAAATCCTTAGAAGGTTTACCAGAGCACCCTGGTACATCAGAGGAATTAACATTAGGAATGACCTCGAGATTCCCCACATTTTTGACTACATCAAAAAAATAAATGGTGAACAATTTGAGAGAATCTGGGCACCAGCATTTACGAGACATTGTTGACTATGATATCCAGGCCATAGGGAAATACAAAAGACCCCAACAAATTTCCCACCTGGATTGGAACCTGCTTTAAAATTAAATGCTGATGTGTGTACATACTGTAAATAGAATTTCGCTTGAATTTTGGTTTTTTGTAAATTTTTACTACTTATTTTTCATACTAATTTTTTTGAGTAATAGATTCTATTACTATAACGTATCGTCAATTTAACTTTCATATGAGCACTTACTGAACAGAACTGTTTTGTATTGTGTAAATTATTCCCTTGCATTTCTTTTGTTGATTTTACCATCTAATTTGTGGAACTGTACAACTCGATTGAGGTTTTTTGCGCTGCGACTCCCATGCAGTGTTTTTTCCCCTCTTTTTTCATACTTTCGAACTAGTTATGGTTAACTGATTGATGATTGTTGAACTGTTGTAGATGTGTACCTGCTTCCGGATGTGGAAAATTTGGTTGTGGCGGCAGCTCACCCTGGCTTAAATTTGTACTAGCCTGACGACAAAATTCAAATTCTTTTCTCTTATCCTTTTAAATTCTCTTTTTTTATCGTTTTCCATTCTTCATAGGCCTTCTTGGCCAGTTCGTAAGCTGACAGTCGTCCCCAAAAGGATGGGAATCAGCTAGAAATTCTATTCTGGTCTGGTCACATTCTATTCTGGTCTGGCGTCCAGTGATGTGATATTAGCCCGCCAGGCCTTCTATAAGCCGTTGATATTGCCTTGAGGGCAGAACTCAGCGAAAAATATCCTCACATTCCGCAATGATGTGTTATTTGACTGTTGTGTTTGTTTTTGATTTTTGTGGTTATTACAATTATTTTGCTTTTTTTTGTGGTTTATTTATTCAAAACATAAGTGGGAATATTGAAAATTAAAGTTCTGAATTTGCATATTAGATGTTGTCACTATGCAGTTATGAGTACCTGTGTATCTTTACTTTTGTGTTCTTTTAATAAATATGATTCAGGCTCCTACTACCATAGAGGTGTGTGTTAATGAGTCCTCTCTCTACTTTTAGTGATTATTTCTCAAAATACATAGAAGTTTAAAATATGAAGAGTACTAATGCAAAGGCAGTAAGTAATAGAAGCAATGAAAAGCATCTTTGCTAGGCAGGGAATACCAGAAGAATTGGTGAGTGATGGAGGGCCACCATTTAATGCAGAAAGTCTTCAAAAATTTTTCAAAGAATGGAATGTGACACGCAATATTACTTCACCTCACTTTCCGAGAAGCAATGGCCAAGTTGAGAGAGCTGTACAAACTTTGAAGAAGTCTCTCACAAAAGCTCTAGAAGAAGGTAAAGATCTACATACGGTCCTACTGGATTATAGGATACAACCTACACAGGATCTTCCTTCTCCGGCTGAACTGCTGATGGGCAGATGATTAAGACCCTTTTTGACAACTCATCCTCATCAACTCAAGGCAAAGTTTTTTACAGCAGAAGCCAGTAAAATCTTGAAAACTAGACAAGCATATCAGAAGGAAAGATTTGACACAAACATACAACTCATCATCCTGAACTCAAACAAGGCTCAAGTGTTTGGTTCAAGAAAAGACCAAGTGAACCATGGCAACAAGGTGTCATAACCAAGACAGGACCAAACCTTGCTCCTATATCATCGAGGGAAAAGATGGAGGTTTCTATTGAAGAAATAGACACCACATGAGAGAAGACAGAACACCTAATGGGAAGATCACCAGAACAGTTAAAGATCTTCACCCTTTAACAGCTGTTAAAAAGATAACATCCCGAACTCCCGATCCAATTCCAGAAGTTGATCAGATCCTGAGAAAGTCAACTAGGACTATAGTTAAACCTATCCACGACAGACAATCAAATTGACTATTCATACATTAACATGCAATAATCATAATAGAACTTTAATTTTTCTAAAAAAAAAGCATATTTCATTATTAACATATTTAATATCTAATACCATTAAAATAGATGGCAGCATCGTCCTGCCTTGTGAGAGTGTGACAATAATAATAAAGAACTACAGTCGTGCTCTGGATATCATGCTAACTGTTTGTAGTAATCTACGACTCCTACAATCTATGTCCATCGTGATAATTAGTGTACCAAACAGTAAATAGCCAAGCAGCAATATATATCAGTTAACCGTTTAAAGGCCGAACTATGAAAAAAACCACTTATTGTTTGGAAATTTGGAATTCAAGTGCTTTGCATGCCTATACTAGATCAACTTTGAAATTTGAAGAAAAAAAATTTTTTTTCTTTATTTTTTCCACGAACATCGTGGTCATTATCATAAATGGAACATTATGGAACATCCCCCCCCCCCCCCGAGTACTAATGTTACATTTATGGAACATTGGCACTTGGGGAGAGGTGAAAGAGGAAACTGGTATCATATATGTTCCCACAATTTGTACAGTTACAAATTGAAGATTCAGATTGATTGATTAACAATTGTGAGATTGAGTACAGTTATCACACAAAATTTTCTATTTTCTACTACAAATTCAAATTCGAAACATACCGATTTTTTTAAACATAAAAATGTGTGCAGAATTTCAATGTCCGTATCAAAAGGAGGAAAACATCTTTTATGGTCACATTGGTAGCATTTAGTGTTTTTGGCAAACCATACCATGTCCTTGCATCGCAGACACAATATAATGGCCATTAGATGACCTGGCACCTTTAATTCAGCTTACAACATGGACATGGATGAATAACTAACCCCTCCTTTGCAGGGCCGCTTTAACACATGGTCCCACCCGGGCACGGTCCGGGGCCTCAGAAAAACGAGAAATAGTTGAATTTTTCGAGAATTTTCCAGGCAGGTCCTTAGAAAATCACTTGGTCTAGGGCCTATGATACCCTTAAGACAACCCTGCTCCTTCGTTCATAGAAGGGTACATTGTCACTTCTCTTCGGAATTCAAATACAAAATAAGATCTGATTCTTGCAACTCTGAATGAATTTTCCAACGTGCTATAATGGTCATATGGCAAATCTTTTCCAATGGGATCCAGAGTTGAGGTTTTGATCAGATTCTAGGAAGAATTTTTTTTATCCCATGCAATGGTTTTTTTTTTCAAATTGCTCAAAAACTGTCTTGCTTTTTTGAAATGTTCACATGAGTGCTGCACTTTTTCTGCCCTACATCTTTTGAAGAACACATTTTAGGAGTTTCTAATACATCCTCATTGTTGCAAAATATATCTAGCATTCCAGCATTTCACATACATCAGTTGGAACTGTTGTCACTAGATCATTTTCAACAATAACATCTTCATCCGTGCTGTTCCCATTTTCATTTGCTGGTAATTGGCATATATCTGCGAGTTATAAATACAAACCTGTCAACTCTCCGGATTTAGGCGGGAGACTCCGTATTTGTCATCCTTCCTCCCACTCTCCGGATTTGTTGAAATTTCTCCGGATTTTAGTAGAAAATTAGATTTTACGCTAGCTTTCACGTTATCGTGACATTAGGGAAAACACCCACAGAGGACAGCCGTGGTCATTTCCATCGAGCAGCCTTAAAAAACAGTCTTGGTGACCGCATTTAAGCAACTAGTAAAGACGTGACTTTGCTTATGTAGCGTTCATCGGCAATCATTCATCAGGGGCATGAGCTTGGTTGCTAAAATTCCTGTATAATCGTTATCGTATTTCATTAACAGCCGTGCGCTAAACACAAGTTTTTTCTGTCTGCATCTTTGTGTTTTGAAGTTTTTTAAATTGTTTCCTCCGATTAAATATGTCTTTAGAAAGAAAATAAAACTATATATAGCTACATATAAAGCTTTTACGAGTTCATATACCCAAGATTATCAATCACTGATAGCGTCCACGAAAGGAAACACTTATGTTTTATGAACTGTATGTAGATGTGATTTCTGTATTCTGCATGGAAAGACCACTTTACTTTGATCACTTTTGGTCGCACCACGGTCATTTTCTGCACACGAGGGCTAATTAGACCGTGACCTACAATTTATTGCCGATTCCGAACGGCAGGCTTGTTTTTTCTATTCATCGAGAGGTTGGTGCGCTAACCCCTCGGTGGGGACTCTCTGCGGCAGCAATTTTTTCTGCGGTTATGTCGCCGTTCCTGTTGTACCCCTGTGTCAAGAAAGTTTTCTGACAGGGATGAACCGGGTATCGAACTCGCGACACCCCTAAACATCCTTTGGTACTTTAGGCGAGTATCTTATCGACCTGGGTTACCCCGCCCTACATGGAAAAACTGACATGAAATTATATTCTGCTCAGAGGCAATACAGAACCTGCTTTGGGGGGGCGAATGGAACTTTTTTTCAATTGATTAAAAAAAAAAATTTGGAATGTTTTTTTGTGATCGAGTCTATGAGTGCCGGGGGGGGGGTACACCCTTCGGGGGAATCTACGGATTTCTGGATTCCAAAAGTTGGCACGTCTGTAAATATCCTACTAGTTATGTATATCTAAAAGTTTCTAAATATCCTACAGCTTCTTCTAATGTGTGATATTTTTTGGACAGGGTTACATACAGCTGAACATAACAAGACTATCTATGATTGCCGATTTCGGTTTGATTAGTCTGTGGTTCACAAAAACACGTATTTCTAAGAATGCAAGAATAAAAAAAATACTCAATTAATATAAATATAAACAATTGACCCCAAAAAGCACATTCCTCTGTGTCATACTATCCAGAATTCTCCCCATACACATGTCGAATGATGACAACACCCTGGGGTTCGAATGGGAAAATCGAAGAAGTGCACTGCACATTAGATATTTCTAGGATCCCGCTCGCTTGAAAGGCTAATGTTCCATAAATGGATCATGCATATTTGAATGCGGGTAGCTTGTTCACTTGTAATAGTACAACAAAATAAGTGATTTACTTGGATTGATATATTAAGTGCTAGAAACACACCAAATAATTTTCAATTTACTTCTAAATTTTGGCGAATTTTAATCGAAATGGAGAAAAAATACCCAACAAATGTTAAATTTCAAAATTGTGTCAAAAAATTTTAAATTGGCATGAAGTTTCCAAATTTATTTCAAAAATACTTTTTATATAAAAAACTCTTTATATGCGATAAGAAACCAGAAATATTTGAATAAATTTTATTTGATATTTTTGCAAATAAAAACTATGTTCCATTTATGGAACATTCGCCTTTAAACGGTTAAATCATCGACAGTTCTTTTTTTCTTCACTCAGGAGCAACCAACTTGATTTAAAGGCACGATAACTTTGAGGAAGAGCATCGAATATCTTGCACATCAGCAGCACATGTGGAAGCTTGGTTTCTTGTTCAATTTCTAACCCTTTTTTGAGCTCATTTCACAGATTTTTCAATTTGTACAAGTTTGCTGCTATATCCTCAGTTGATGACCTCTTAAACTGGAAGAACTCTAAACAAATGTTGTACAGTTGATTTTCAGATGTGGTTTCAAGTAGCTTGTGTAGATCTAGCCATACATTCAGTGCCGTCCTAATGCATGGGCCCTCAAGAGAAGAGGGGCCTCACAAATATGAGATCCGGTTGAAATTTTCTAGGATTTACCAGGTAGGGCCTCCAAAATACCACTTGGCCCGGGGGCCCATGATAATCTTAAGATGATCCTGTATACATTCCTAACACAGTCAAATCTCAGTACTTTCTGTAATGTGTCCTTTGTCATTGAATTTTTTAGAACCATCGTAGCAGTTATTTGCTTTATTATTGTGGTATATTTGGATTTCCTACATCCTACATCTTTTTGGACATCCTACCGACTGTGTCATTTGTGGGGTATTTGGATTTGGAAAAAGAATAACAAGAAATATATAGACAATGAGACTGACTCAAGACGTTCCGCATCTGTTGTTAACTGAACATCTTTACTCCACAAAATGTAAACAAAACATTGTGTTGCCACACACTTGCAACTAAATTATAGTAAATAATAATGATGATGACAACATAATTGATACAATCGATATATCATAATAGAGATATATCATAATTATACTTCAAATCAATCTTATATTAACTTGCAATAGTTGCTGATGATCCATCCAATGGCTTCTCTGGCAATTGTATTTTCCCATTGACTACATCTAAACTTAATTATCACAAAAATGAGAAACTTTGCCTGGTTTTAATTTATACAAAAATTGCCACGTTTTTAAGACAAATAAATTCAATTGGTTCATTGAAGAGCCGAAACGCATCGACCATTCAACCAATTGAATTTATTTGTCTTAAAAACGTGGCAATTTTTGTATAAATAGAAACTTAATGCAAATTTTATCCTATGTTTCCATAGTGTCCAGTCTCTTTTGCCACTCAGTGGCTTGACTTGAATCTTGCCAGCTTACATCCTTAGGAACTTCATTTGTAGGCTGCTTGACTGGAGTTACGCTTAGGAACTCATTGTTTACTCACACACACAGCAGAGTCAGCATGAAGAGACCCACAACCTCTTATTATTTTAGATCTGTTAATATATCCTCCTTACTAAGCATGTGAGTGTAAATAATTATAACCAGAATATTCAACTGAACAAAGCCACATACTTAATAGAGATTTAAGCACTTAAAATGAGACTTAGCATCTGTAGCTGTTCAGACTTGTGCAACCATGTTTTTTGTACTGTTGCCAGCCACTCTGACCACTCTGATCGTGTTTTGCAAAAGAAAGACCATTTTTCCAGGCTGTGTATCGACTATCGCCAGATAAAGAAGAACATTGTTGAAGACAACTTTCTGTTGCCTATAATTGATGATGTGTTGGATCCCCTGGCTCAAAACAAGGTTTTTTCAACACTTGATTTGAAGAACAGTTTTCTTCACATACATGTTGAGGAAAAGAGTCAAAAATATACTTCATTCTTAACTCACGAAAGTTGATGTGTCAGTTCAGGAAAGTTCCTTTTGTTGTCAAATAGTGCAAGTGTGTTTCAGAGGTACATAAACAGTGTATTTAGAAAGGAATAATACTAATATTATATCTACATAGGGAGGAAAAAGTTCAGATTTCTAGAAAAGAAAATCAAATTTTTGGACCACGTTGTTGAAAATGGTTTTCTTTGACCATCTCCATCTAAAACAGATGCATTCCGAAATTTTCCTAGACCAAGAAGCATCAAACAAGTTCAAAGCTTTTTGAGACTTAAAAGATACTTTCGTAAATTCATTAGTGAATATTCAAGTATAGAAAAACTGCTGAGTGATATGCTGAGAAGATCTTGAAACTTCACTTTTGGCAAAGAACGAACAGGAAAAGGCTTTTTCTCAACTGAAGGACATTCTTTCAGAAGATTCTGTGCTTCTAATTTACAGACAAGGCTATAAGACAGAGCTTCACACAGTCACAAGCAAGTATGGTTACGGAGCGATTTTACTCCAGGAAGCAGATGACAGAAAATTCCATCCTGTGTATTATATAAGCAAAAAAACAACATCAGGTGAAGAAAAACTCAGCAGCTACGAATTGGAAATCTTAGCCATAGTGGTAGCTTTGAAAAAGTTTTGAATCTATTTTTTAGAATAAAAGTTCACAATCATTACGAACTGTTCAGCCTTCCAAAAGGTGATGGGGGGGGGGAAGATCTGATTCCAAGAGTAGCCAGGTGGGCACTTTTTCTTGAGGATTTCAAGTATGAAATTGTGCATAGATCCTGCGAACGGTTAAAGCATGTTGATGCACTTAGCCAAAGTACAGTTTTAATGGTGTCCATGAGCAGGGCCATCTTAAGAGTATCATGGGCCCCCAGGCCAAGTGATTTTTCGGAGGCCCTACCTGGTAAATCCTAGAAAATTTCAACTGGATCTCATTTTTGTGAGGCCCCTCTTCTCTTGAGGCCCCCGGGCCGTGCCCGGGTGGGCCCATGCGTTAAGACGGCACTGTCCATGAGGTCTTGAGATGACCTAATCTCTAAAATAGCTCATTTCAGTTCATACCATACACCACCCAGGCTGTATTGACCTTTGTGTCTAAAAAACCTCTAAAATAGCTGCTGCTCAAGAGAAAGATAAGTATCTGATACTAATAAAATCATTAATTGATGAAGGACATGAGAATAAACATTTTGGCAAGAATGGACTTCTGTATAAATATGACAATGGAAGAGAATTGCTGCAACCCCAGGTAGTGCAAATGGAGGTAGTGAAGGAAATTCATAACAGGTCATTTCGCAGCAACAAAAACAGAAGAAATGTTGAGCCATGAATTTTACGTTCCAGAAGTTTAAAAAAATGTAGAAAATATCATCTCTAATTGTTTTCCATGCATTTTATATAACAAGAAGCGTGGTAAGGGTGAAGGTCTGCTGAATCCTATACCGAAAGAAAATGTTCCGTTGACTACTTATCACGTCGATTTCATTGATCCACTACCATCAACCAACAAGAACTATCCGCATATTTTCATGGTGGTGGATGCATTCACCAAGTCCACTTGGTTTTACTCAGTCAAATCAACATCAGCTAAAGACACTATAAACAAGCTTATGCTCCAGCAGAATACTTTTGGAAGTCCATCAAGTATAATCTCAGACCATGGGTATGCTTTTACATCAAAGGATTTTGAAGACTACTGCACGAAGGAAGGTATTGAGCATGTGAAGATCACAACAGGATTCCACGAGGAAACGGCCAGGTTGAGAGGATGCATGGGGTTTTGATACCTGTTTTGGCCTAATTGTCCATCAAAATGGTACAGATTTGTAGCTGATGTGCAGAGAATCATCAATAGCATTCCATCAAAAAGCACAAGGCATACCCCATTCGAATTGTTTACAGGAGTCAGAATGAAAAACAAAGAAGATTTAAGCATCAAAGCTGTTCTGGAGGAGGAATTTCTCAACGACATGATTCAAGATTGTGATTGCATGTGAGAAGAAGCATGAAAAAATATTGCCAAGATGCAACTGGAAAATTCAAAACATTACAACAACAAGAAAAAAAGGCACATCGATACAAAATAGGTGACTGGGTCACCATGCACAGAACTCAGTTTGGTGTAGGTCTAAAGCTTAGACCTAAATTCTTTGGTCCTAATCAAGTCACATTCGTAAAGTCGAAAGACCCGTATAACGTGAGAAAAGTTGGACACAATGAAGGTCCAGAGTGCACAACCATCTCTGCGGATCACGTGAAGCCCTGGTCGAAAAATCAGTGGACACTTAACTGATAATTTTTTTTTAATCCAGATGTTCCAGAGTGGAACAGTGATCAGGACGGCTGATTGTGAAAAAGATGTCGCCACATTCCAAAATTGAGCTGGCTTATGGTTGTGGTGTGTGTAGGCATGTGTGCACGTATGGTAGAAGAGAAAGAGTGGATTATGATGCAGCTGACGAAAGGTGTATCTTATTTTAATGACAATAATTCTCTAATTAATAATAATTGTCTAATTAAATAATATATCATGTATTCAAGAGTTAAATATAGCTTTGCTTCAACCTTACATTTATTTAATTTTTTTTGTATTATAAATAACATAAATTAGATTGGAATAGTCATATTTGTGATAGATGTTCAGAATTCTCTGTCTTTGCTACCAGAATATTTATATTGACTGTTTTCAAAGATGTTATCACTTTATCTTACTAACAGAAGAAAAAAAATTAATACTCACCAGAACTAGTCCAGTCTTTATGTAATTGAGGACAGTCATGAGTATAAATTACTAGTTAAATTTCTTTGATTTTATGAAATTTATTATACTCCTGGGAGTTGAGTTTATTTTTTTTATGACTGACTGACTGACTGAGGTAGATACATTTTCTCAGGGCGTACCGAGTCTTTAAGACTCCCATAAGCTTCCCTGTTTGATGCTGCTCCGTACGAGCTGGATGAAGAAGTTAAAAAGCTGTTTGTATGTGATAGTTGAGTGTGTGAGTGTAAGTGTATAAGAGGCGTGTCAATAAAAGATAATAAAATTTATAGCCCATGCTGTACTCAGAGAGTCAGTATACGTCAAATTAATTCAGATCATATTAGAAAAAATGAATTCGGTAAGTTGTGGCTTACTTATCACAGAAATTTGAAATTTGTAGAGCTATGTCCGAAGGAGGTGAAGTATCAAAATTCAAGAACGCATTTTATACACAATTACAAAATCAGTCAATTATCTCAGCAAATAATTGACAAAAAAGTGGAATACCGCACCTAATGGTTACAAAAGAGTATATATATATGTTCATTCTAATAAATGGCGTGAATACAATATATATGATTACACGTGAATACAAGATTAAATGCGATAAATATTGGTAGGCGTTCAGTATATATGCAACACTATGCTTCCAATCAATGAAGAGAGAATTAGAACTATTTACACTTTTTACAAAACTAAACCAATTCATTGGGCCATATCAGGCCAGTATGTTCTTAGGTCGAAGAAACCTCAACACCTCTACCGCAGGATAAGGCGAGATGTCGCTTATGTGCTGATATTCTGATGTTTCAGCTCTATCGAAATATCCTCTACATAGTTTGACTAAGTAGTCATGTATGGTTTCAATGTTCAAATCCTTCATTATGTCAAGATTTCTGATATACCATTGTGCCCCGGTATATCGCCGAAGTATTTTATTTTGCTGCACTTGTAATTGTTTGATGACAGAGGGTTTCGCTGTGGAAAAGCATGGTGCTGCATAGCACATAATTGGTCTAATGACTGACTTGTACATAATGGTTTTGTTTTTGAGGCTAAGTGCAGAGCGTGTGTAACAGACTCTGTTTAGAAGTCCTGCAGCCTTAGCGGCTCGAACTTTTGCCTCATGAATGTGAGCTTTGAAACTGAGCTTTTTATCCAAAATAACACCAAGATATTTTGTCTGAGACTTGGGTTGTAATATGGTCTGCCCCACTGTGATAGTGGTGTTCGGAGGGAGTTGTCTCCTTGCAAACCATATAAAGTTGCATTTACCCTCGTTTAAGACCACTGCATGTAGCTGACACCAGATCTCGACCCTTCGGACCATTTCTTGCAAGTTCCTCAGAGCTTGCTGAGGGTCCCTAGATGCCATAAGGATTTTCGAGTCGTCAGCATAAGAAGCTAAAATTCCTCTTTGTGGAGCAGGAAAATCGTTAATAAAAATATTGAAGAGTATTGGGCCAATTACCGACCCTTGACAAATAGATGCCTTTAGTGGACGTCTGGTGGAGAGGGCGTTTTTGATACGGACCTGAAATGTCCTATCCCTGAGGTAGCTGTGAACCATATGTATAAAGTGGGAAGGAAACCTTCTAAGTATCATAATGGCAATCAGTGTTGAGTGCTTAACCTTATCGAAGGCCTTCTGTATGTCTGAATCAAAACATGCTACATAATCCTTGTGGATGAAAGCATCCTGTATGTACTCCACAACACGGACCAGTTGTGTTACACAAGAATGTCCGCTACGAAAGGCATGTTGTTCATCTCGGATAAAGCTGTTATCCTCGAGATACAAAGATAATCTCGCCTTAAAAACTCGTTCAAAAATCTTGGACAATCCCGGAAGCAAGCTGATCGGGCGAAAATCATTCGCAAATAGACTTATCTCCCTAGTTTTTGGAATGACTTTAATAATGGCATGTTTCCAGCTATACGGAAAATGACAAATTTTTAACATACCATTAAAGATGTTTACTAATGTGGCGATAATATTATATGGAAGTATTTTCAAAGCTGTGTTAGTAATATTATCAAACCCAGGGGCCTTTTTTTCTTTAAGTCCTTTAATTATCTCGAGGATCTCCTCACGATCAGTGGGAGCAGCCGTTACGATGTTATGTGGCTGGTTGTTTTGTAGAAAGTTGTTAACCACCTGTTCAAAGTGTGTTTCTACAATAGGCGGTTGGTTACTATTTGGTGAAAACTGGTCTTCATATGTATTAGCGAATGACTCCGCTATCTCTTCATCAGTGTATACAAGACCATTTGTACCATGTATTCTGTTGATGTTGATGGCTCTGGGCTTACAAATTCTAATTAATTTCCAGAGAGACCCATCCGATACATCAGCCGCATCAAGAAAATCATTCCACTTCTGAGAGTGATATTCCTTGAGGCTGTTTCTTATTTCTCTGGATATACGGTTCAGCATGTTACGGAGATTGGGATCTCTCGTACGCTGTACTCGTCTTCGGAGTTGATTTTTGAAGTTAATTTTACACTTCAACTCCTCAGGGATGCCATAATTTTTAAAAGGCTTAATACGCCTTGTCGAATTATTTACGGCATTTAGAATTACCTCAGTAATTTTTTCTGCTGCTATATCAATGCTCTCTTTTGTCAAACTACTGATCTCAATGACCGATTCATTTTCCAGTGTTGTACGGACGTTGGTCCAATCTGTACGAAGCATGTATGGAATTTCATAAGTGATACCACTGTCAATCTCGAATAGTACCGGATTATGGTCAGATCCGAGAGCACTGAGTACCTCAATGGTGACTCCGTGTAGAAGGTTTTTTGTCAAACCAAAGTCAAGTACGTCTGGCCTATGCTGAAGGTTGTAGGGGTAATGTGTAGATGATTGCGGCGCATGAACATCAATCATATTTGAATGACAAAAATTTGCGAGCATCCTACCATCCTGATTTGTTGTGTTGCTATTGAAAAGTTGGCTTTTAGAGTTGAAATCACCAGCTACAAATATGGGTTTATTACCGTTACTTCTAAATATCGCTTTTACTAAGGTGATATCGAGTCGATATCGTGGTGGCTTGTAGAAGGAACAGATTACCATCGGTTGTTGATTTGGGTGATGTACCCTAATAGCGATGGCCTCACAAGTTGTGGATGTAGGAAGATCAACTGTCTCAATATGAAAATTCCTCTTGATAAGAATAAGGACACCCCCTCCAGGTAGGTTGGGGCGGTCAAGCCTATGACATTCATATGTATGGACTTTGAAGTTGCGTGCCGGTGAAAGCCACGATTCTTGTATGAGAACCGCATCCGGGTCAAATTCATCAATAGTTTCACGCAATTCATGGCGGTTATTGTGGATTCCGTCAGCATTCCAGCTGATGATTCTAAAAGGCTTAGGAGCCGTTGTAAAAGTGGTGTTACTAATTGCTATCGTATTAGTGTTTGATATTCGCAAAAAGCAGAAAGTGATAAGTGAATTAGATTTTCTTGGCCAATAGGATAACCTCTATAAAGCTCTGCCAGATAACTGCGAGCTTATCTTTCTCTTCAGTGGTATCCTTAAGCTTTTGGAAGGTGGTATTTGTGATGGTTGTTAGAGCAGTAGCAATGTCATTTGCGTCATGCTCAATAGTGTCCTCGTTCCTCTCAACAACCTTTTTCGACGGCCCTTGTGATTCTACATCGATCAGTGATGGGACCAGTGGGTCCTGGGCCTCTGTTGTTGAGGTCATTGTTGAAGCATGTTCCCCACTCAAAGTATGAGGGATAGGACGTTTCTTCAGCGCTCCCACAAATTTGTGGATTTTGTTTACCACCTTTTTAGGCTGAGCCACATCGGAAAAACTTACCCTGGGCTGAGTGTTTGCTTCCTTGTTTTTATCTTGGAAGTCTATGAGATTAACCTCTTTTTCTACTTGAGGTGCGTTTTCACCCGAAGGAGTGAAAGAGAGGGTCTTAGGTTTAGGCCAGGGCCACTTCGGACATCCTTGAAATGAGCTTCTGTGTTCCAGACCACAACGAGAACACTTGTTTTTATGCGCTTTGTTCGTGTGTTGGGGGCAATCTTGAACCCTGTGTTTTTGTGCGCAAATGCCACAGACTGCAGAATTAAAACAGGTCTGGGCCGAATGGCCAAACCTCTGACATTTTCTGCACATTAATTTTCCAGGGCCACCCCTAAGTTTCTCAATTGTGACTGGAAGCCCCATCAACTCCTTGATTTTATATATTCCACTATTTCCTTTTCCCGTTTCAATTATGAACAGGGGCATGAATCTCTTGGTTCTGAAGTATCTCATTGGGCTTACTTTCCCAACATCATGACCCTCACTAATAAGAGCCGTTTGTATGCTAGTAACTTCCATGTTTACTGGAAGCCCTCTGATAACCACTCTTAGTGGACGTTCAACGTCCACCTGGAAAGTATGATACTCAAAACCAAGCTCATTAAAGAGCTTTGTACAGTTACGAAAATCATCAGTGTGACGAATTTAATTGACATCTTATTAGCACCCGATTTAACCTCGGGTTTGTGCTTGCACATATCAACGATCTTAGGATAGTGCTCATGCCAACCCGTCCATTTATTCAACATGACAGGAGGGATATTGTCTTTTTTCTTAGTGTGGGTCACCTTCTGAAAACCGGTAAGATCAATATCTTCATTAGCTATATCATCTTCATTACCCTTATCCTCTGAGCTAATGAGATCCTGTAGTACCGTACTACTGCCGCCTTGGTCCGATTGTTGTATTCTACGATTCCCATCTTCATCCTCACTTTGTGACAGCACCTCACAAGGGGCTTCATTGGAAGCAGAGGGGATATTACTGTCGTCATCTGGGACAGATTGAGAATGAGAAACCAACTTTGGGACAGAATCCTGCGACTTATTGTGTTTCTTTTTAGCCTTCTTTGCACTTCTAAGAGAAGACTTGCTAATGAGCGGCGATGATACCGGGGAATTTTCCTGGGCCTTGAATTTGGATGCAAGCGTGTGCTTACAGGGGGCCTCATCGATTTCGAGAAAGAAACAAACAGAATACTTGAGGAGTTCATCTAAGTTAGAAGTATTAGTCTCATCAGCTAAGTAATCCTCATAGTGTGCCATAACGGTGCTGAAATTTGTAGCAACGCTACATTTGTCCTCAACAAGAAGAAGACGATTGTCATAGTCAGCTAAGTAAAGTCCCAAGAACGACATTAGACGTTTTTGGTATATCTGACGTATATCGTCATGTTCAAGAGCGAGTTTCGCTAGCTTGCTCAAGGCTTCGAAATCGCTAGTGGCCTGACCAGGAGCGGGCAGACGGATGGGACAGACCTTCATGTTTACGCCTGTAAGATTGTAAGCCACAACTTACCTTTACTGATGTGCCATATAGTATGGCGCTTGAAAGAATTCAGTGAATTAGGATATTGAGAAAGTTTAGAAATTAAGATTGGCCTATCCTGGTGGCCGAAATAGAAAAAAGAAGAGAAAATAGGAAAGATCAGAAAGTCGAATCTTTTCCACGGGAGCTCGAGCCTCATCAAGGCTGTTTATTCACACGAATAAGTCCACGCCGGAGCCACGTGCAAGTTTAAAAAGTTCCGTTACACTACGACCTGTAACTGAAAAGAGATTACGACGAATCTGGAATAAGAGAGCGTCTTCTGATGACTTCTGATGAATTTATTTTTTTTATGGTTCTGGAGAAAAATCCTATACCCTATCTTACCTGAGTTAAAATTCAACTCACATTACATGATTTTGTCTTGCACAATTATTTTGCATAACTAATTAGTCATATAAAGCAAAGAACACCTATAGTAAGCTTCTCAATGTAGTGATTTATTTTATACACAGTAAGAACTCGGTATAATGTCACCCTGCTTATAAGGTCAGTTTTTGAAAGTCCTAACTGTATTAATTGTTATGTTTGTCTTGCTATTAAGCCATTCCGCTTGTGAAGTCATTTTTATTTAGTTTTCATGGGTGACATTATACCTAGGCCTGATTGTACAGTTATGTTTTATTTATCTAAACTCTCAAGGCTGGATATCTTGTCTGTCAAATTGTTTCAAACATTTTACCGATTCAGAGAGGTTGAAAAATGTTGCTTTAGTAGAATTACTTGGCTGGAAAGTGTGGCAGAATTTTGACTTATCAGAAGTAATGTGGCTAAAAAACTTCATCATAAAGATGCAAACGAGAAGGATGATCAGATTTGCTATCTGTGAGACTCGAGACATAACGGTGCTGAAATTTGTAGCAGCGCTACATTTGTCCTCAACAAGAAGAAGACGATTGTCATAGTCAGCTAAGTAAAGTCCCAAGAACGACATTAGACGTTTTTGGTATATCTGACGTATATCGTCATGTTCAAGAGCGAGTTTCGCTAGCTTGCTCAAGGCTTCGAAATCGCTAGTGGCCTGACCAGGAGCGGGCAGACGGATGGGACAGACCTTCATGTTTACGCCTGTAAGATTGTAAGCCACAACTTACCTTTACTGATGTGCCATATAGTATGGCGCTTGAAAGAATTCAGTGAATTAGGATATTGAGAAAGTTTAGAAATTAAGATTGGCCTATCCTGGTGGCCGAAATAGAAAAAAGAAGAGAAAATAGGAAAGATCAGAAAGTCGAATCTTTTCCACGGGAGCTCGAGCCTCATCAAGGCTGTTTATTCACACGAATAAGTCCACGCCGGAGCCACGTGCAAGTTTAAAAAGTTCCGTTACACTACGACCTGTAACTGAAAAGAGATTACGACGAATCTGGAATAAGAGAGCGTCTTCTGATGACTTCTGATGAATTTATTTTTTTTATGGTTCTGGAGAAAAATCCTATACCCTATCTTACCTGAGTTAAAATTCAACTCACATTACATGATTTTGTCTTGCACAATTATTTTGCATAACTAATTAGTCATATAAAGCAAAGAACACCTATAGTAAGCTTCTCAATGTAGTGATTTATTTTATACACAGTAAGAACTCGGTATAATGTCACCCTGCTTATAAGGTCAGTTTTTGAAAGTCCTAACTGTATTAATTGTTATGTTTGTCTTGCTATTAAGCCATTCCGCTTGTGAAGTCATTTTTATTTAGTTTTCATGGGTGACATTATACCTAGGCCTGATTGTACAGTTATGTTTTATTTATCTAAACTCTCAAGGCTGGATATCTTGTCTGTCAAATTGTTTCAAACATTTTACCGATTCAGAGAGGTTGAAAAATGTTGCTTTAGTAGAATTACTTGGCTGGAAAGTGTGGCAGAATTTTGACTTATCAGAAGTAATGTGGCTAAAAAACTTCATCATAAAGATGCAAACGAGAAGGATGATCAGATTTGCTATCTGTGAGACTCGAGACATAACTGGAAGTAGGGACTTAGGGCGATGCGAAAGGCGCAGTCGCACCAGGCCACAAAATTTCAAGGGCCACAATTTTTCCAAAAGAAAAACCTTCCCTTTCTCAGATGTTTTGGAAATTTTTGATTAAAATTTTTTCCACATTAAATTGTTATTGATTGTGAAGGGAGGCTTTCAGTTTAAAGCCCCTATAATATCATTTTTAGTGTTATTAGGTATGGAAGTTGCTTATTTCAAAGAGGAAAATGGTATGAAGGTGATCACATTCTTTTTGTTGAACCATGGAGTCGATTACGACTCCTGATGGCTCTATAGATCATGGCTCTCCAAGCTGGTCTGTCATTCACAGCATGTCTCAGTTGTGCTAGCTTCATTCTAGTGCTTTGCAACACCTCTTCTATCCATCTGGTGCTTGTGGTCTGCCTCTTCCTCTCATTCCCCCATTCTTCCAAGCATTACCATTGTAGCGACCTCTACTTGAACTTTCACCGACTGCGGAAAAATTATGACGTCGCACTTCGCAATTTTCTGATGCGAATATTTTGTTACCTAGCAACGCAAGTTGCGATAAAAATCGAATGTTTTTCTTCGCAGTCGGCAAGCAACCATTGTCATGTGATGTCTTTCATTTTTATGTGTCCGTACCAAATTAAACATGTATTATATAAAACCTTCTGATTGTTATTATATTTAATAATGGAGCTCAACAACCGGTCCTACAGATAGGTGCCTACACACCGGTGCCCTACATCGGTCCCTAAACTGGGTGCCTAAACTGGCGACGCCGGACGTGATTTCGAACAGCGCCATGATTTCGAACAGCAAGCTTCTCAAGGTAAGCGAGTAATCGTTTCCTCCGTTCCAAATGGACAATCCGCCGAATGTCGATCGCGTCGCTATAAAGCCGCCTCCATTTTGGAGAAACAATCCAAACTTGTGGTTTATCCAACTAGAAGCACAATTCTCGATCGCAGCGATAACTGCCGATGCTACGAAGTTCAACCATACTATCGCTGGTATCGATGCCGATATTTTATCGACAGTCCAAGATTTAGTTCTAGAACCTCCCCAGCAGAATAAATACGACGCGTTGAAGACACGATTGATTCAGGTTTACGCGGAGAGCGAATCATCGAAAATCCGTACGCTACTGCAAGGTTTAGAACTGGGAGATCAAAAACCATCGCATCTGCTTGCCCGAATGCGTGAGCTTGCCGGACGTAACTTTAGTGATGGCTTGCTGAAATCGTTGTGGTTAGCGCGACTCCCCGCTAACGTCCAAGCTATACTAGCTGCTTCGAGCGAAGGGCTTCCACAACTCGCTTCGATGGCAGATAAAATCGCTGAGTTGGCCATTCCAAATATCTGTTCAGCATCCGGTCGACCTGAGAACGCAATCAGCCAGTCACTGGAGCAACAAGTCGCAGCTCTGACCAAAGAGTTGAGTGAGCTAAAGGCCGCTATTCACACTTCACAGCGACAGCCTAGACCTCGATTCGACCATCGTCATCGCGAACGGTATTCTCGCTCGCGATCCCACATCCGAGCCCAATACAAACAAGCTGAAAATGGCTTCTGCTTCTATCACACCAGTTTCGGAGCTCAGGCTAAGAAATGTCAACAGCCCTGCTCCTTCAAAACCTCACCGGGAAACTAATAAGGCAGTCGTCCACCGGCCAAGGCCACGGCTGCCAATTCGTCGACAGAGTCATACTGGCCGATCCTTCCACCAACTGGACTTTTTTGATCGACACGGGCGCTGATGTGTCAGTCGTCCCGCGAACTGTCGTCAATACCCACAAGAAACCCGAGAAGTTGATTCTTACAGCCGCCAATGGTTCCTCTATCTCAACTTACGGTACCAAACTTCTAACATTGAATTTGAACCTCCGAAGGACATTTGCTTGGCCATTCATCATAGCCGACGTAACCCAACCAATTATTGGTGTAGATTTTCTATCGCATTTCAATCTGTTAGTCGATAGCAAACATCATCGCCTCATCGATGGAACGACCTTGCTATCTGCCACTTGTTCCACTGCAAGAAATATCGCAGCTCCATCTTTTTGCTTGAACGGTATCGATCTATTATCATCGCCATATTGGGATATAGTCAAAGAGTTTCCTGATATTCTCCGTCCACACATCCAAAATAAGAAAATTAAAGAGCACAATATCAAGCACTTCATTGAGACTACAGGTCCACCAGTTTTTGCCCGACCTCGACGGCTTTCCACGGAAAAGTTGAAAGTTGCGCGAAAAGAGTTCGAGTTCATGATGCAACAAGGACTTTGTCAGCCTTCGAAGAGCAGTTGGTCTAGTCCACTCCATCTAGTGCCAAAGAAATCTGGCGACTGGAGACCGTGTGGAGACTATAGAGCACTAAACAAAATCACAGTTCCTGATCGTTACCCGATTCCTTTCCTCACAGATTGCTCGCACATTCTCCACGGAACGACAATATATTCCTCAATCGACCTGATTAGAGCGTATCAACAAATTCCAGTGCACGAGCCGGATATTCCAAAAACAGCAATTACTACACCGTTTGGACTCTTCGAATTTCCGTATATGACCTTTGGATTACGCAATGCAGCGCAGACTTTCCAGAGATTCATGAATACGATCCTACAAGGATTGGAATTCGTATTCTGTTATTTAGACGATATCCTGGTAGCTTCTCCAGACGAGCAAACTCATCTCCAACACTTACGTGAAGTATTCAGTCGACTTGACGAATACGGACTGTGCATAAATGTGCCAAAATGCATATTTGGCGTCCCGACCATCAAATTCTTGGGATATGAAATTAGCAAGAATGGACTCAAACCGTTATCCGCCAAAGTAGATGTCATCAAGAACTTTATGCAACCCACTTCCGCCACTTCCTTGCGCCGATTTCTGGGCATGTTGAATTTTTACCAACGGTTCATACCTAAGTGTGCGGACCTGCAGCGACCACTCACCGCTATGTTAGCAGGTCATGCGAAAAACAGCCGGAAACCACTCAATTGGACTCAACAAGCTTCACAAGCCTTCACCGATGTCAAGGAAGCGCTATGCAACGCCACTTTGCTCGTTCATCCAAAGCCAAACGCGCACATTTCTCTCGTAGCAGATGCATCGGACAATGCCATCGGTGCAGTGTTACAGCAAGAGCATGACGGTGTGATCCAACCCCTCAGTTTTTTCTCTCGCACACTCTCCGAGTCTCAAGTAAAATACAGTGCGTATGACAGAGAACTACTAGCTATTTATAGCGCAGTTAAACATTTCAAATGCCAGCTAGAAGGACGTCATTTTACCATTTATAGTGACCATCGTCCATTGATGTATGCCTTCAAACAAGACCCGAACAAAGCTTCGCCTCGACAACTACGGCAATTAAATTATATCGCAGAATTTACTACTGATATCAGGTATATTCCCGGACCAAACAATATAGTTGCTGACACTTTGTCACGCATCGCAACTATTGCTTCTCCATCACCAATCGACTACGATGCGATTGCCGACTCTCAATGTGACGATGAATTACGTGAACTCCAACAAAGCTCATCATTGAAAATCGTCAAACTGCGTTTGCCGGACAGTAATATAACGAAGCACTTGTTTTGTGACATTTCTACGGGACACATTCGTCCTTATATTCCAGAATCACACAGAAGACAAGCTTTCGAATCACTCCATACGCTTTCTCATTCAGGTATCAAAGCTACTACCAAGTTCGTTTCTCAACGCTTCATCTGGCGCAACATCAAAAAGGATTGTCAGGCGTGGACTAGAGCATGCATTGCATGCCAACGTTCTAAAGTTCACCGACACACTCGTTCCGCTCTGGCCGAATTCAAAGTACCAAACAATAGATTTCAACACATCAATCTCGACATAGTTGGCCCATTGCCATTATGCCAAGGCTCACGGTACCTCCTAACGATAATAGACAGATATTCCAGATGGATCGAAGCCGCACCTATGCCAGACCAAACTGCCGAAACAGTCGCCAAAGCCCTAATTGCGACCTGGTTTGCCAGATTTGGTATACCACAGAAGATTACCACAGACCAAGGAAGACAGTTTGAGAGTCATCTTTTCCAAACCTTAAGCAGATACCTCGGATTCCAACATCACAAGACGAACGCATATCATCCTCAGGCGAATGGACTCATCGAGAGACAACACCGATCTCTGAAAGCTGCCCTAAGATGCCGAATCCAATCCCATGCAGCTTGGGTTGACGCTCTTCCATTAGCACTACTAGGCCTGAGATCAGCAGTGAAAGAAGATTTAGGATGCTCCTCCGCCGAAATCCTCTACGGATCACCATTGCAACTGCCTGGCGAGTACTTCTCCGCAATACCAGACGTCAAACAATCCGATTTCGTCCATCAACTTCAAAAACTAATGCGTTCAATGAAACCCATACCTACAACAACTCACGGATCTACGCCAACATATGTTCCTACATGTCTACAATCCGCATCTCATGTCTTCCTACGTAACGATGCACCACACTCTGCCTTGCAACCAACGTATCAAGGCCCATTTCTGGTCAAAGATCGACGAGATAAATTCTTCGACATCGACTTCAACGGGACATCCAGGAGAATCTCCATCGATCGGTTGATCCCAGCTTTCTTAAGTGACCAGCATACCCAAGTGCCTTCGACGTCACCCGTCCATCCAAGTACAGTACCAGCAACTGTGACTCGTTCCGGTCGTCATGTCCACTTCCCCGACAGATACTCAACCACGACATTTCGTTGACACTAGGGGGGGAGTGTGTAGCGACCTCTACTTGAACTTTCACCGACTGCGGAAAAATTATGACGTCGCACTTCGCAATTTTCTGATGCGAATATTTTGTTACCTAGCAACGCAAGTTGCGATAAAAATCGAATGTTTTTCTTCGCAGTCGGCAAGCAACCATTGTCATGTGATGTCTTTCATTTTTATGTGTCCGTACCAAATTAAACATGTATTATATAAAACCTTCTGATTGTTATTATATTTAATAATGGAGCTCAACAACCGGTCCTACAGATAGGTGCCTACACACCGGTGCCCTGCATCGGTCCCTGAACTGGGTGCCTAAACCATTTTTTCTAGTGAGCATTCTGTATGCGTTACATGGCCAAATAGAGTTTCTGTTTAATGACTGTCGCTTCTAGAGAACAGTCAACCTTGACTTCTTCGATAACCGATTTGTTAGCCCGTTTAGCTGTCCATGGAATTTTCAGCATCCTCCAGCACCAAAGTTCGAAGGAATCAATTATTTTCTTATCTGCTTTCCATAGTGTCCAGCTTTCACATCCATAATCATTGCATTCTTTACTCCCTGAAAAAAAGCCAGGCCTTTCTTTCTGCCATTAAAGAACAACAGGGCTTGGTTATACAGGGTGTCATGTAAGTGCTAATGTTTGTCCTGTCTCTCCTGAGGCCAATAAAAAAATTCCAAGTTTGTAAGTGCAATATCTGTTGAGATATTTGAATTCAAAAATCGAAGAACAGTTGAAAAAGGACAGCATAAATGAAGGAAAGGGACGTTTCATGTTAGTTTTTGCCGTTCTTTCATAACTTTTCTCTGGTTTTTGAATTCAAATATCTCAGTGGATATTGCACTCAGAATTTTTTCTGTTGGCCTAAGGAGATACAGGGCAACAACTTTCTTATTGAACGTTAGAGGACAAGGGGACCGAATAAAAATGTAGATTTTTTTATTACACACTGTATTTTCACTCTCAAAAAACTGCTGCAGAGTAATTTTTTAACACATTTTGAGCATTTATAAATTAAAACCATACCTCTACGACAAACGATTGATGATATAAAGGCCATATTTGCACTTACATTACAGGACACCCTGTATATTAACCAGGAAAAAAAGACACCACAAAAGAAATCTAGTAATTTTTTCCCCTTTGAAAACCTCCCCTCTCGTTGGAGTTACCATCTGGTCTGGGGGAGCAATAGTGCGCACAAGGTGAATGTTTGTAGTTTTTTTGTAGTTTTATCCGGCCTTGCTTCGACTATTGATGTTCCACAGTAGCCTGTAGCATGGACAGCTGCCCCAGAGCGAGGCAACATCGACTGTTATTTGCAGTGTAAAATGCGCACTTCCTGGGGAATCTCTGAACTGTCACGTCATGATGCTTGAGAACTTCTTCGAAATTTTCATTTGATAAACACCACCATCATTCTCTCATATACTCTGGAAGACGGATATACCATGTATAAATTCTAAATTGTCACAATTTTTACTATTGAACTTCTGAAAAAAAAAAGACATTTCTCTCCGATTTTTTTTTTCACAATCTAATTATTCACCTTAAGTACCGACATTAGAGATATTTTGTTTCATGAATAGAGAATTCATGCATAAAAACATTTAAGAGCACAAAGGCCTGAAAATTTAGGATGTAGGCTACGTTACTTGCAGCCCTGATAGTTGATTCTCTGATAAGACAATGTGTTTGCCTACCATTAAATAAATTATACCTAAGTTTTTTAGGCTGATTGCAGCTAGTGTTGTTAATATTCGACAACCTATATATACCAGGGCGTCTTTTTGAATTTGAATATTCAAATATTGAGATTGCCATCTTGGATTTATTTGTGGCAAGAAACTCTTGATTTTAAACAAGTAATAACATTGAAGAGCTCACGTACAATGAATTTCACTTACAGCGTTTTTCAAAAACTCGTCATCAAAAACGTTGTAGGCACGAAACGCTTTAAACAGGAAATTTCAATAAGCATTAGTAAAAGTTAGGATCACAAAATAAGTCGTATACTAAGTGAGAAAACTTTCTAAGTGGGAATGATAAGTGGAATATACTGTAGTAATTTTAAATTAATCTACATGTCCAAATGAAGTTCTAACGTGTTCCAGAATGTTCTTCGTTATTTTTGTGAATCCCTACTTCCCTACTTGATTCCTTTACTTTTATTAATTCACATTAATTAAACAAAAATGATCAAGATTATCGAATTGCAACATATATGCAATATTTGATAAAAGATGATGAAACGCTTTAAAAGTATGTCAGAAATGTACATCTGTTCAATATGATTAGAACCATGATGAATTGTAAGCAGATGGACCATGCTAATTATTATTAATCACTTATTAATTTTGTCAGATTTTATTAAAATGTGATTTCTTCTCAATAGATCGTGTGTGGTTATGATCCAGACTATCAACGCATTCCAGAAATAATGAAAAACTAGTGTAATATAAAACGAGTTCTTTCTGAAAAAAAATTTCCCCCTTCACAAGATTTATGCTCATTACTCGAAAAGTTTGTAGGTCTGGGAGTGGAGATCTGAAAAAAATTTTCCTCCTTCAATATTTATACTTGTTACTCGAAAAGTTTGTAGGTCAGGGAGTGAGCGACTACATACAATTTTTTTGGAGGGGCCACAAAATTTTTTTTTCACAGGGCCATGAGATTCGTAAGCCCGGCTCTAACTGGAAGAGAATATAGATTATAGTGGACACATTTATGCATATTTTATTATCCAGCCATATTGATTTACAGCCGATAGGCTTCTCCCAATTACATTGGATAATGAAGGATTTATATTGTATCTGTTTTTCATTATTATCTCAATGGGAAATGATAATGCAAAACAGAACTTTTTTATTGGAATCTTTCATTTCAGTCACACAAAATATATATATATGTACTAAAATCAAAGCATCTTTGACATATTTTTCATAAAATTTTGCAGTGAGAGGAACTTGTTGAATCAGTTTGGAAGGATCTTGTGATTTTTTTAAAAGTACTATTAAATACGAGAGGATTAGAGTTAACTAAACCATGTAGCTTGATAGAAGAAGATCTCTATTAACAATGAGAAGCTAATTATGTGAAATTTATATTTTTTGCCAGTGTCACACATTCATTAATTCCAGATATTTTTACATTTTTAACTTGCTAGGTGCTCCTGTCATAATATTTGACTGGTGTATGGAACTATGAAATATAACATATTGGAAAACTTTACAAAATATCATTTTTCCTGGGAGATTTTTTATATGTTTACCTGTGCATTTTGAACATAAGCAAATATTGTTGAAACTTAATTCAGCAAAACTTTTCACACAACATCATTTTATTATATTTTTCTCTAGATTTTACAAGGTTTGTCACTGAAAATTAACTCCGGTGAAACTATAGCTTTAGTTGGACCTAGTGGATGTGGAAAAAGCACCGTAATTCAGTTAATTCAGCGATATTATGATACTCTTTCAGGAAAGGTGAGATAAAAATGATAATGATTTGAAAATACGCATTGACTCTAATTTTTATGTAGTATCACATGTTATTATCATCAAACGAAATCAAAATCTTATGATAATTATAATTTTTAAAAGCTGAATCACAACTGTTTCTGTTTTTTAATTTAGTTATTATTTATTAACTTCTAAAATTAACTCAAATTTATCTGAATAGTTATGCTGTATGCTTGAACTAAGTTCTCTGCATTGTTTCTTGTTTTGATATTCAGCATTGTTATTTTTCAGACAGATAAAATTTTCTGAAATTTCACTTCAGTTTTTGATGCCACGTTATAATATTTGACATGACATTATTTTATTGGTTTCCAGGTTCTGATTGATGTAAATAATGTTAAGGACTTGAATATTGGGTGGCTGAGGGATAATATGGGAGTAGTTGGTCAAGAGCCTGTTCTTTTTTCTGCCACAATTGCTGAGAATATTTGCTATGGAAAAACTGATGCTACTCAAGAAGAAATAGAGCTGGCAGCTAAAGCAGCTAATGTTCATGACTTCATTTCAGCACTGCCATTGGTAACAAAAATTAATTAACTCTTTGCCTCATGAATATTTTTTAATGTATCAAGATTATCTTATTCAATTATTCTGGCATGACTCATTTGAAGAAAAATTTAGAAAAGGCTTTTGTCTCTAAATATTTTTGTCCAGCCATCCTATTTCTCTAAAAACAAAAATTCTCGCAGTGCCCCCTTCCTTGAACAAACCAGTTGGATTCTATAAGCTCACGTCATTACTGCCCCCCTAGTTCATTATAGCAGTAGCCATTCTTAATTCTTTTTGAAATGGATCTTCATTGAAAACACAAATTTGTACCCTTGAATAGTGTTAAATATTAAAATATGAAGTGTTGACAATCAACCTTAAGGCCAGGCAGTGGCGTCAGAGCTAGGGATGCTCCCACGATAATTTGTGGCATGGATCCAAGCACCCCAGAATTGATTTAAAAATTTAAATTTTCTATATAAAACTAAAGACAAGCACCCACAGTTTCGAAACATTTCCGATGCTCCAGAGGCCAGGTGTGCAGGGTGGTGTGATAGTGCAAGAGATGCAGCATGCAACTTGACGCAAATTGGTTTGAAAACCTGAAATTCAAGATTTTAACCTATCCGTGCCAAGTTGCAGGTTGCCTCGCTTGCAGTATTGCTGCAGTGTGCACCCTGCCTTACATAATATGCAGCAATTCAAATCAAATTTTTTAAACATACTGAAAAGTGTGTAAATTAAATAATAACCACCTAAAATAATTTAATGTTAATCTCTATTTAATTTCTGTAATAATCTTATGTAATATATATATATATTTCTCTTAATATGTCTCTTTCTTCTGTAATAATCTTATGTAATATATATATATATTTCTCTTAATATGTCTCTTTCTTCTGTAATAATCTTATGTAATATATATATATATTTCTCTTAATATGTCTCTTTCTCTTCAAAACTGAAATCAGTGCTACTTAAAGGAAGGGGGGGGGGCATATTAAGTGTGTGTCAATCCTTTAGACCAAAATATTCTTTTCTATTATTAATTTAATTTGTATTCACAATTATAACTTCTCTTGATTTGTATCAGAAATATAATACCCTTGTTGGTGAGAGAGGAA
This sequence comes from Pholcus phalangioides, assembly GCF_987345545.1. Classification (NCBI taxonomy): domain Eukaryota; kingdom Metazoa; phylum Arthropoda; class Arachnida; order Araneae; family Pholcidae; genus Pholcus; species Pholcus phalangioides. Next base: position 23,976,992 of record NW_028301596.1, on the reverse strand, counting down.
CACAACTCAGTGGTGGACAGAAGCAAAGAATTGCAATTGCTAGAGCTCTTATACGAAACCCAAAAATTTTGTTGCTTGACGAAGCTACTTCTGCACTAGATACAGAAAGTGAATCCATTGTTCAAGCAGCACTTGATAAAGTAAGAATGAAAGAAATTATTATTTTTTCATCAATCTGTCTCTAAGACACTTCAATCAAATGCAAAGCAATGTGAATATTGTCAATGTTAAATATCTATCAGTTTTGACTCTCAGTGTATATATGGGTTTCACAAATCGAAAAAATATAAGCACCAGCCAAATCTCTTTAAAGGCAAGCTTGGTTTTTTCTCTAGAGAAACGATTCTAAATCATGTTTTTCCAAACTTTCCTGAACTTACTGACCCCTTGCTATTAGTATAGAAGCATGAGTAATTTACTGAAAAAAATTTTCACAACCATGTGGTATTGGTCCATAGGGTACATAGGATTAGAAAATGTTTGGTGCCAATTTTAATTTTCAAGGTTACAAGGTTAAATGAAAGATCGAATTGGTTAATTGTTATAAATTTTGACTTTTGGCCATGTATAATTTAGTAAAAATCTCTAAGTTTGTTACACCAAGGTTATATTGGTTCTTTAGGGCAAGAGGAAGTTTAAAATTCTTGGTGTAAATTTTCAATTTCATTTTCCAGGTCTTGAGGTAAAATTAAATTTTAAAAATTGGTTAATTTTTAAAGTTTTTGAGAAAGTTATTGATGAAAAAGAAGCCTGGCACCAGTGATAGTGATAACACGCTATCAGTTGACAAATGACAGGTTATTTACAAGGTCGGCCATACCATACCATATCAAAGAGAGTGCACATGTTTTTTCTGTGATACATCAGCAGATGGCAAAAAAGGTCCCCTACATGAGGTGTCATCATTTGATGTTAGGGCTAAAATTAAAAAAGCAATTGATGCAAGCACCAATGACAAGTAGAAGACTACAACCCATCAGCGCCAATGATTCCCAGGCTATTAATATTGTGTATCACACGTCTTGTTACGTAACGAATGTACACTGCAGTAAATTTTTACAAGACGAATCAGAAGCGAATACAGCAAATGATATGACAGCTGCAGATATATAGATCTTTTTAATATTCTTTCAGCAATGCTTTCCAATGGCTGCCTCATTGCAATGGATGTTGTACTGAATACATACAAATCTATTCTTGTAGAACAAAATATACGAGAAAGTAATATTACATTACAAAAACTGAAAACGAAAGTTCAAGATGCAATGACTTATGTGAATTTAAGTCAACCAAAAAAAATTGACCTGAACTCATAAGTTCCAAAAAAAGCAAAGCTAATGCTGTGAAACAAGCTCTTGCTACTAACGAGACTATCAAGGAAATGCAATCGGTATTTCAATGCTCTAAGGTTTTAAAAAGGCATGTATTGGAAATCAGGAAGACCTATTGGGAGTTTGATGGAACACTTGATGTTACAAGACAACATATTCCAGTGACTTTGTATAATCTGATAAAGTGGATTACGGTTCGTTCAACAGAAGATACAGATGAACGCTCTAAAGTTAGAGAGATATAGATGGCTTTTTTCTCAGCCAGAGATATCAAGGAAACAGTTATTTTCCGGATATTGTGCTGAGGTGAGCTCGGAAAGAAAAGTCATCACGTCTCCGCCGGGACTCGAACCCAGGCCCTCTTGCATACCGGGCAAGCATGCTACCATCTACACCACTGGAGACACATGAATCTGCCTTCCAAATTTCACGCACTGTGTCGTGAGGCGCTGAAGGCAGATTCATGTGTCTCCAGTGGTGTAGATGGTAGCATGCTTGCCCGGTATGCAAGAGGGCCTGGGTTCGAGTCCCGGCGGAGACGTGATGACTTTTCTTTCCGAGCTCACCTCAGCACAATATCCGGAAAATAACTGTTTCCTTGATATCTCTGGCTGAGAAAAAAGCCATCTATATCTCTCTAAACCGTCCCACCCGGGGGCCATTTCCTGAAGTTAAGAGAGGCTACTAATGCCTCTACTTCAGCGCCTCACGACACAGTGCGTGAAATTTGGAAGGCAGATTCATGTGTCTCCAGTGGTGTAGATGGTAGCATGCTTGCCCGGTATGCAAGAGGGCCTGGGTTCGAGTCCCGGCGGAGACGTGATGACTTTTCTTTCCGAGCTCACCTCAGCACAATATCCGGAAAATAACTGTTTCCTTGCTCTAAAGTTAGTCAGGTAACGTCACTGAACATTTGCCAAAGTTCAAAATGTACAAAACAATGTCATATAGACAAACATATTACACACCAAAGTCGTCAAATGTTACTTTCAAGCACACATCTGAATTCTTGACTATATGTAGAGCATATATATATTGTTTGCAACTGAATGGTTTGTTGTTCCCTTGTAATAAAGAGTGATAAGTGCACTTTCATACTCTTGCACTTTCTAGAAGAATCTGTTTCTCATTTGCCAACAAACACAGCTGATTTGAGTAATGATTGTACAGGAAGAACGACCATGTGCAGTCATTTCAAACTGAAATGCTATAATTACAGATGTCATGGTTTTGGTTCAACAAATAAGTGGCAACGTTCAGACAGGTAATGATCTAGCACAACAGTAATTGCAAAATTTGAACTGTGTAGTTGAAAAGTATGATGCTGTTCATTTGGCTTTTGGTCATTACACAGTGGGTACGCCATTGAAAACAGTCACTTGCGATCAATGCAGAGGAAAGAGAACAGATAACAGGGCATTTATCTGCACAGATTCAACACCAATTCGAACAGAACTGTCTACTTTTCTTTGTAACTCTAAAACAAAAGCAAGCCTAACGCAATATCTTTCAACGAAAGTACTGAATCATTATGAAGGAACAGAAAAAATTATTGTTGTGTCTGCAAAAACGACAGTTCATTCTAATCACATGGATGCCAATTACCTGAAAACCTGTCATGAAGAAGCTGACATGATACAAATTTATCATGCCATTCATGCTCCAAAATTAGGATATATAGTGTATTGTCTCCAGACACAGATGCATTCATATTATCATTAAGATGATGTCCACTTTTGGGAACAAAATCCCATGTAATTACTGGAATTAGAACCACCAAACGAATTGTTGCTCTCAATCCAATATATGATCGTCTTGGAGCAGAATTAGTTGATGCACTTCCTAGTTTTCACAGTTTCACTGGGTGTGACACAACAGGCAGGTTTAATGGAAAAGGAAAATTAACATGATGGCAAGCTTTCCTAAAGGTTGAACCACATGTCATTGAAGCATTTGCAGCACTAGGAAAGGAAAAACATTTATAGAATACTTATTTCAGTGCTCTAGAAGAATTTGTGTGCCAGTTATGCAGATCACCTAAACAAATAACTAACGCTAAAGATCTTCGTTGGCATATGTTTAAGAGACAGCAAGCTGAATCAAAGAGCACCTCCAACTCAAGCCACTCTTAAATAACACACACACTTAGAGCTCATTATCAAGCTTTAGTTTGGGCCAATGATATCGAACCAATGTCAGCTATGCCTCCGCCAGAATTGTAATGGTTGTAAAAAAGAAAAGTTTTTGTTCCAGTTATTACTGACTTATCGCCTGCTCCAGATGCTATAATAGAACTAACCGCATGTGGCTTGTGTTACTGTACAACTCCCTTGTACAAAAATGTGCAAATTTAAAGGTGATGAAAAAAAAATGCATGAATTCGCGATTACGTACTGTCGATGTATCTGATGGTGATTCTTCATACTACGATGACTGTCTGAACCAAAATGTACATTATTCCCCATACTACATTATATACACTAAATGTAGATTAATGTAAAGTTCTGATCATTTTATTGCGGCAAATATCATTATTGTACAAAATATCTGTAATGTTCATTTATTTGCTACAACAACAATAAATGCTTAAGGGGTCGCATACCCTTTAACATGGGAGAAAAAATATCATTAAAAATACTATTTAACAGTTGATTTATTAGAAATTTTATCCCACAATTTTTGATTAAATATGCTATCTCATGTCAAGAAAAAATTTTACATGTCTTTAATACTTCATTTTTTTTTAAATTTCAAAAAATTCATAAAAAACAGCTTGCGTGCATGATAAAACAACATGACATAAATGTAATCATACAATATTGAAATAAAATAAAGAAAATAGTTCATTTTATAAAATGAACTATAAAATTGAAATTTCATTTTGATTCATTCTTATTTAAAATTTAATTTAAATTTTGGAAAATTGGTAAAAAAATGTTTTTTTAATATATAAAACGAATATATATATGTATGGATCTGAAATCTTTTAGTTCATTTTATGAAATGAACCGTTTTCTTCATTTTAATTTCAATATTGTATGGTTACATTTATGTCATGTCATTTTATTATGTGCACAAGTTGTTTTTAATGGGTTTTTTTTTTTTAAATCAAGTATTGATGATATGTAAAATTTTTTACTGGAATAAGATAGCATATTTAATCCAAAGTATGTGAATTTTTTTAAATAAATCAATGGTAAAATATTATTTTTAATAATAATTTAATTTCTCCCCATGTTGAAAGGTATGAGATCCCTTAAATAGTACAAATTTTACCTTGTGATTGACTAATTTAACACTCACTGTGCAAATAAAAATTGGCGCCAAACATTTTTATGTTTCCTATATTTTAATGCAACAGTTTTCAACCTTCTTTAACTCGCGGAACCCTTTTCAGTGTATAATTTCTATGGCAGAACCTTGTAGGCCTCTCTTATTTACTTATCTATCAATTTTACTGATTCATTTTATTTTCCTCGAGTTGCTGCGAAGTCCCTGAGCGGTGCACATGGAGCGCTTAGGGGACTGCCTTAATGTAACGTTATATACACTCATGTCCATAAATTAAAGATAAAGATAAGAGTAGAAAGATTATTCCTCACCTTGAATTTCCAGGAACGTCTCTGTATTGGGTAGAAACGAGTAGGCTTGGCTTGAAAAATATATATACAAATATATATATCCAAAAGACTAGGAGATTAGAAAAGTTTCATCTTTGAAGAGCGTACGAACGGAAAGCACAAGGCGCGAAAACGAAATGTAAACGATGGAGAAATTAACTTCAATGTCCAAAATCAGATGCGTCCTATAGGTCACCAGTGATCCAATGCTTGTAGTGACAAGATAAAACGTAATGAAAACTTAACGATTTAATATACGAAAGAAACATAACGAGAAGGATGACACGTGTATACAAATCGGTGATACAATTTCAACTGACATTTTTTCTTTTTTTTACAATCACCAGGAGCGTGAGGAGGGTGCGCCATCTATACTGATAAGAACGCACTACAACTTTTTTTATGTAAATAGACCTTGAATGTGACTGATAAAACAATGTTGTTCCTTTGTTTCTGTGTCTTTTTTCCTTTCAAACCATGACCGTTCTAATGCATAAAAAGGTAGAAATGTTGTATTAAACTATATAACTTCATAGCTATAAACGGTTTTTGTTACTATTTTTATTTTTTTTTTATTTTTTTGCTTCTATAGATAATCATAAGAAAACTGAACAATTCTCATTGCTTATGCTATTTCCATTATTTTTCAGTATTTACAGCAGGGGTGGCCAACAGCTAGCCCATGTGGCGATTTTGTGTGGCCTGATTTTACTATTTAAAATTCCTGTGTATTATATATACACTCATATCCATAAATTAAGGATAATTCAGAATCACACGGAAATCGAAATCTAAAGTAAAAATTTCACCTGTAGAATTATCACACACATCTGCAAGAATGATATGCAAATTTCAGGAAGCCACCAGATGATGCCGATAGTATGTCACAATGACGAGAGTGTAAGAGGAGGGTATATAAGGAATGGTGGCAAAGAAGTAAAATTGTTCACAAGAGTTCTGTAAGGCGCTCAGTGCCATAAGCGAATAGTTATGACACAGAGGACGCATGTGGATGATTTTTTACGTGGTAGAATTATCGGCCGCCTGGAATGTGGCCGTACTCAGATGAAAGTATCCGAGGAACTTGGAATTGCCCAAAGTGTCATCTCTAGGCTTTGGCAACGATTCCAAGATAACGGAAATGTCAGTAAACGTTACAGTACAGATCGCCCCCGAGTTACAACGCCGAATGAAGACCGGTATTTGGCAGTAACTGCCAAAAGAAGCAGACGGAGCACAGCATCTGACCTGTCTCGTTGCCACAGGAGTGTGCCGCCACAGGTACCACAGTTTCAAGGCAAACCGTGTACAGACCTTTGGGAGATATTGGTCTATATGCTCGCAGGCCTGTCAGATGTGTTCTGCTCAAGGCAACTCACTGTCGGCAGCGATTTTCCTGGAGTAGAGAACATGCAATGTGGACATCGTCACAGTGGGTTTGTGTGATGTTTTCCGATGAGTCCAGGTTTAGCTTGCAGTCTGATTCACGTCGGACTTTCATATGGGGAACGCCAGGTACCCGTTACCAACGAGACAACATCATTGAACGACACCGTTACGGTGGTGCAGCATTGCTCGTTTGGGGTGGAATTATACTGGGCTCCAGAATAGATCTGCATGTTCAAACCGGAACCATGAAAGCCCAAATTTATCGGGACATCATTCTGGAACAACATGTATGTTTGTTTAGGGGTGCCATGGGTGCAGAATTTGTGTTTATGGATGACAACGCCCGTCCTCACCGAGCAAACATCGTGAACGAATGCCTTGAATCTGAGGATATAACCCTTATGGAATGGCCAGCATTCTCACCTGACTTGAATCCGATAGAGCATGTGTGGGACATGCTTGGCCGACGAGTTGCAGCCCGTCAACCACCTCCTACATGTGTACCGGAACTTCGGAGAGCATTGCTTGCTGAGTGGAGTGATCTTTTCCAAGATCAGATCGATAATTTGATACTCAGTATGCCTAGCCATTTTATGGACTGTATTTCATCGCATGGGAGACATACAATGTATTAACATAGGCGTAAACTTCTATACGGCCCATGGGCCCGAGCCCCCCCAACATTTTGAAGACGCGGCTCAGCCCCCCCAAAAATTCGTATGAATATGGCTTATTCATTTTGCAATGATGAAAAATTTTTTTTTTAACCAAAAGTTGTCCTAATTATGAATTAGTTAATGGAAACACAATCTGCTCAAAATTTTAGTTCTTTTAAAAAATCTGGATGGTCTTTGGCTTTCTTGTTCCATGACAATACGTTTATCTCATTTCTTCCCTGCCGTTCAATCCCCAATTGCACCCTCCATTGGTTTTCCAATCCTTACTGCCAGAAGGCACGGCTGAGAGGAAGATTCTTTGAGGTGTTGAGGGGGCTCTTTCTTCTTTGCCTGTGGCAAAAACTGAGTGTCTCTTCTTTTGTTCACTGCGACCGGAGGACGGCCATGGCGCCGACATGAAAATAAGCCCAAAGATGCATGGAGGGGGGAGGTTGAAAATTGGGAAGCAATGATATTGAAACCGAAATAAATTACACTCTATAAAGAATAGGTGCCAGAACCTAGAGGCTGAGGCCATTTGAGCCCCCCCCCCCCTCGCCGCAATAAATTTTGTAAGGGGACTGAGCCTCCCCAGTAATTACTGAAAAAAACCATTATGCAATGCATTCTCCCTCTCCTTCGTACACGCTTGAGTCCCGTATATGCGGGAGGACCAATAACTTTTAGCCCCCCCCCCCCAATGTTTTTTTGAAAAATATTGGGGAAAAAGCACATTCTAAATGCCCATTCATAACAGATCTTGAGGACCGATGCCGACATTTTTCAAGCCCCTTTACAACAAAATTTGACTGGGGTGGGGGTAGAACATAGAATCAAATAAACAACAAGTGAATTATAATATTGATTTTAAAAAAGGAAATGAAAAATAAATGATAATTTTTCAAAGGTCCAAGACCAACCCCTCGACCGGGCTTTATTGGCCCATTCGTTAAGTCACCACTACATTTTAACAATTAATACAAAATATTATCTTTATAACTAAGGGATTCCTGAACTATTTACGTTCGCAGCACTCATGGAAATTTTAAATGTTGCCCAACACCTCAGCCAACGTCTTCCTAAAGAGTGTAGTCAACACCATAACCTTGTTTTGTGGAACAGATTTGCACCCTCCACTAATATAATTTGACTGGCTCTTCGTTTTCGTAAGAATGCTCATTTAGGAAAGAAAATTAGAATTTTTTTTTGAATTTTTGAGTAGGAAAACTGAACATCCTAATCTAAATTGTGCATGTGTATCAATAAAAATTGTACAAACTGTATAATTTTTATTGATGAGGTGACTGAAAAGGCAGTGACAGCAACGCCAATGAGGTATGTGATATCCCCGCCCCCTCAACGTTTTCTCCCCATCTGGTTGGGAATTTCGAAGATGAGAAACGAAACTAAAACTAATTCAATAAAAAGTTATCAATTAGGTCATTGCAAAGATGGCCTACTACACATTATCGGTGGGGGGGGGGGGATAGCCTACAAGTTGGCTACAAGACTACATTCATAAGAAAAATATCGCTCACAAATTGAAAAGAATTTCTTCAATTTATAAAGTAAAAATTAATCTTCAATTACCTAAGGAAGCAGGTTGGCCACCCCTTTATAAATAGTGAAATGCATGCACAATATTGGTATGTAAGTGCCGCAAAATGTATCTATTTAAAATTCAATAAATCATAAATAGTCAGTCCTCGGTATAACGTCACTCGGGGACCAAATAAAAATGACCGGAAGCTGCGATAACTTGATAACGAGTAATCCCATTTCACTAATTTTGTTGGCAAGGACTATAAAAGAGATGTTATAGGCATCCCCTATCCTGCATCAGGGCCTCAGGCTGGGGCCTTTGGTGGATATAGTGAATTTTTCGTGTGAAAAACAAAAAATGATAGGGGGGGAGGAATCGTCCCCCCGCACTGGAGCCTTGTTAGTCCAATACCTTTTAAAGCAGCCTGCTCTAGAAGGTGTTGGTTAGTCCCACCGTTGAGCGGGCGGGGGCATGTTTATAGTGCAATGTATGTCTGATGATAATAGTTATGACTTTACAATGAGATCTTTGGACGAGAGATCTTTTCAAGCCTCTTTCTCGGTCATCCGTTTATAAGATTTCAAATTGAAAATTAATTCAACAAAGAAAAAATTATAGGTTTTCTTTCCATGTATAGCGAGAAAATTCTTTTTCTATGAACACAGGACCATAGCGTGCCTTTTCGGGGCCCCCAGGGCACACTTTTTCTGGGAGCCCTTGGAAAGGATTATTATTATGCAAAATAAATGTACATTATTTTGTGGCGCCCAATTAGGCATGTGGCCCTGGTGCAATGCCCCGGTTGCTCCAGCCTAGTTAGGGGGCCTGTATGACCATATAGTAGTTATTCCAGACAACCAGCTTTCGCGGGTAGATAGGACAAGGCAAATCGCTTTGGGACAAGATCAAAGAAAAGCGTTGGGTCGCAATAGGCAGGATTAACCATTGAGGACAACCAAGCACGTACTTCTGGCACGGGCATCAGAAAAGAGCAATCACTAATTTATTTTTTCTTAGCTGAGGATTGTTTACTGTCACTGTAGATCGGCTGGCGACAGAAGTAGAAAATGCCATCAGTGAATCCTCTTGAATGCACTTCTGTACTATGCCTGTGACAGATACCCATTATGAGTTTAAAAAACAAAAGAAAAAAAAAGGAGAAAACTGTTCAACAGAATACACCCCCCCCCCTCACTTGTTAACTTGGGAACTGGTTGACGGGTCTATATCGCTTCCTGTACGATCTCCTTCCTCATTGTTCGTACACCCCTCTGGAGGTAGCAATGTATTATATGATAGCAATAATGAGATGGATGTTGTAGTTTTCCTGTCAGCGGCGCTTTGACTATTTTTGTTCCACTGTAGAAATTTAGTAGCCTTTCTAGAATACAACTGCCCTGAAGCGAGGCGGAGCATACACAAACACACACATATATATAGGCGAATTCCGAACAAAGACGCACCCGAATGGGCAGCCAGATGTATTGGAAATTTTTCCCTGAGGAAGCGTGAGAACTTTCCCGAAATTTTCAGTCATGGATACCGCCATCTAACTGAATCATGTGTTTATAGGTGTTTAAGTAACACACATCTCTGTGTCCCTCCTTCAGGAAGCTAGCACAGTGTTACATTTTTATGTTGTCCAGATGTACTAACCATGAGAAAAAAACGAAGAATCGTTGTGTGTTCATGTGTCATCGTTGAGTGTTCATGTTACAAATTTTCAAGTCAACGCTGATCGATCGTTGCATCCTTACTCACCCTTCATGATGAAGGAATCATCATCAAAGCCCAATTTGTAGCAGAGCAACAATAATCTTGGTAAGTACAACCTCATTAGCAGTTTCTCTAATTTTTTGGGAATTTTGCGATTGCATAAAATGTTTATACAGATATTCTTGAGGCCAAAAGCTTTTACGACAAACATTGTTTGGAACAAGATTGCTAAAGAAATCTAAAGTACAGTAGAACCTAGATTATCCGAGGGTGGATTATCCGGAGTTCAGAAATTACAAAACTACGAAAGGTGAAAGAAAACCGACCATGAAATTATTGATCAGACAACACAAGAGATTTTGGTAATATTCGGTGATAGTGATTAGAAGAATGGGAACAGAGATTGTTATTGAAGTTATGATCAGTTAGATCAGAGTATCCTATAATGGGCAATATCGCCCCTTGGGGGCATGGAAAGGTCCGAGGGGGGGGGGATTGAGAAAAAAACTAATTCTGAAGAGGAGGACGATGAAACAAAAAGTTTGGAAAACTGCCAGTTGGATTATTCAAATTTGTTTTGCTTAAACAGTGTCTCTAATAACAAGGAACAAAATAAGTCGAAAATAATTTGTGTAAAAAAAACATCTTATGACACCCAAATTTTTTGGTTTTTCTGCAAGTCAGGACCTTTGACTTGAAGTGCCCCTAGAAAAAAGTGGAAAATTATAACCCTGCATAAATAGGGTCAAAGATGTTTAGTTTATTAGCGAATAGAGTAAATACTGTGCTGTTTAAATTAAATGGGCCACTTCATGCAGAAATTAGGACCGGTTCAGAAACTATATAATTGTATAACTAGGTTCTTGTGTGTATTTTTTGCGTAAATTTAAATGTGAGTATTTGACATGATGATACAAGAAATATTTATTTTAAATCAACGAAATGTATAAATATGCGTTTCATTCGAACTGTTTGCTATTGCTGCTATGTTTGGTTATTCCTGGTGATTTAAACCGTGGTTTTCGATAGGCCGTGGTCAGCATTACATGATTGAAAATTTTTATATCGTTAGATTATTAAGTTATTTTTGTTAAAATTAGTTTTTAGGATAAAATATGAATGGCATATCTATCACGTGGGTGTTTATGGTCAAAACTGATACCAATTGATTTATTGAAAATGATTTCAAATAAGATAATGCTTGATCAAAAATAATTACCGGTCCTGCAGGTCCTTCAACGTTGAAATTTTTTACATACATCAGTAGTATATGAGCAAAAAAACACTATACGTTGAATATAAGTGTTATACAAATACTAAAATTTCGGTTAATAAGCACTCGCTCAGACGTACATTACATGTAAACAAAGATTTTCCCCCTTCTGATTTATGAATTAAAAAAAAAAGTATTTATACTTTTACTGATATCAGTATGACTTCAGTATTATACTAATACTGAAGTGTTTGTTGTTAAGAAAAATAAGCGAACTGCTATGCCAATGGATTTTTAAACGTTTGCTATCTGCGGCACACTTTAATATTAATAGCAACTGATCACTTATGTTGGCCAAATAAAATCGAAACCAATGTTTTTATACCCTCTATGGTTCTCGTTCATAAAACGTATTGAAAATTATTTTTTTTCCAGAAACCGATGTAAATTGGCACTGTTAGCATATTTTTAACTGAAACAATACATCATCACAGCAATTTAATTAATTATACTGGATTTAACTAGCTAAAATAATTAATTAAGGGTAAAATATAGTCTGCCTTAATTTTAATGTTATCTATAAACAGATAGAATTTTGCGCAGCAAAGTTGAATAGTTTCGTCCTTGAATTTTATTTCCATTTCCCTCAATTTGGTGCTATAATATAAATCTCTGAGCACGTAAAATTGGGACAGCTCTCAAATATGACACCAACAAGGAATCGGCTTTTTCTAGATAGATAAAAATTATTGTACTTATATAGCTGTACCTTGTACTGAAATGACACTAAAGGATGTACTTTCTGAAATACCAAAAAACCTGTTTGTGTTTTTTGACCATTTACCATGTCTATTCAAAAATCAACGGGACTATATAGGGTTAATGCGCAAAAAAGTTGCTCTTCCTTCACATTGTTTTGATTGATTTCATAATGAGATTATCACCATATCAGATATTATCTACACCGAACTTTTGTCATTAATTACGCAATAATAATTTTCTTATTATTAATACGTGAAAGAGCTCAGTATGGTATTGCATTTTTCCTCTCTTTAAACACTGTACTCACTCAGACATTTTTATACTTTTGTTTTGTTTGTTTATATTGAATTTTTTGCAAATCAAATACAGTACTCCTGTACTATATTGAAATGCACATTATTGAACACAAATGAAATGAAATTAAGTATTTCTGCTCGAAGAAATGCCGACCAACAAAAAACCAAAATATCAAATCGTAATATTTTCAGTGATTTTGTCCTCTTCTCCCCCCCCCCCCACCTCTAAAGAGAAAAAGAAATGAACATGAAGTAAAATCATTTGTCAAACATTTTATACGATAGCGGCTCTGGCTGCATAAGCCTATATGACCATGCTTTTTGAATTTTTCATCGAGTATAAATTTCAATACTGTTTTAAAACATTGAATGATTCCTGTTTTGATGTCATTTGAATATAGCCGATCTTGACAAATCAAAAACTATGTACGAAACAGCCATATTCCTGAAGAGCCAAGCATGGTTTTTGCTGAAGAAAAACGGTCCGAAATGATGTTTTTTAGATTTTTTCAGGACTTACGGAGACCCCCCCCCTCTCCCATGTTGAAAGCCACACTGTTTTCGTCATCCTATGATTCCACTCTAGCAATCACATGCAGAGAATGTTTGGTGCCGATACTGATTTTCTAGTCGCCATGGTGACCTGGAGCCCGAGATTTGTCAAGCCCTGGTATATAGGGACAGGGTTCGTATCCTCCTTTAAAATCCTTGGAGAAAAAGTTCATTTTCAAGTCTTTAAGAGTCCTTGAAAAAAATTATAATCATTCTCAAAGTGTTCCTGCGGATGTGACCACGGAGTGGAGGTGGCTTCAACAATATCTGTTGCAAGTTCCGAAATGAACTGACTGCTAATGGAGGTTGATTGTTGACCGTAGATGCACGCAAAAACAGTTCTTTAAAACAGAACTGATTTTTTTCAGAAGAGCTGAACTCGATGCTTTATTGACTTTTTTCTTGAATATAGAAATCGAACAACACAGACGAATTTTTTGTTTAAGTTTATAAATAACGCATTTTTGTATTTCAAATCTTGAAAGGAACATCATAAGAGTGCTTGAGGTTTATGAAACAGCAATGTTATGTCAATCTTGTGCTGTATTTCGAGTAATTTTTTTTTGTAATATAATTTTTTCTTGATTTCAATTTCATGAAATATGGTTTTGAATTACAATAATTTTTAGTTTTCTTAGGGAAATTTTTGCAGAAGAGTAAGGTAGAGATAACGTTTCAGTTATACGATTTTTGCATTTATACGATGCTTTGACCCGACTGTTCGGCGACATGCTTAAAAACCTCGTTTATACAACGCGACGAATAAACGAGGTTCCATTGTATGGGGCTTGAGCCCCCCCAACATTTTCAATAACTTTACGCCCTTGTGTATTAACCATCATACCAACCATGTAATAAGTTTTTGTGAAGGAGATATTTTTTTACAATTGCTCCAGGGAGCAAAAATCATAGTTTTTATGAATGGTATCATACAAACACCATCGTTTTTCTTCTTTATCTTTTGTTTAATAAATAGGCTTTATGAATAAGTAACGTTTATTTTGTTTCTGAACCTTTATTTGCCGAAGCTGGCATTACCCTTAATTTATGGACATGAGTGTATATTTGTTATAGGCATATGCTGAATTTTCTCCTCTCGAAGTCTACTGCTCTATTTTTCACTATATTACTCATATATTAGACAAATCTGCTAGTTTTCTGGGTCATTATACTGGTGCAGCTTATACACCAGGGTGTTGCCCCATGTGCGGCCCTCCACATTGAAGCAGCCCATTATGATGGCCCTAGAACAGTGAGAAGTTGACCAACCCTGCTCTACAGCAATACTTAAATATTTTTGTTAAATTTTTTTTTCATATTAATTTCTTGTGCACCACATATATTTATATGTTAAAATATTTTAAGGCAAGACAGGGACGAACAACTATCGTAGTAGCTCATCGATTGTCAACAATTAGAACAGCAGATAAAATTGTGGCAATATCGCATGGAAAAGTTAAAGAAGTAGGAACTCATGAAGAACTGATGGCGAAGAAAGGAATTTATTATGAGCTAGTTACCACTCAAGTAATCATTTCTTTGTAACAAATCTATGAGATTGATTTTTTTTAAATCATATATCTGGAGTCATTATTTGATTCTTCATTTAATCAAAAATAGGTCTTGTATAATTGTTGTAGAATAAAAATTATATGCAAGTATGTGGTGTAACTCATACTCTGGATGTATTTTTGGCATATGCAATGTCAGATATAAATTTTGATGTTGGCTGAAACTGTTTTGAACTGGCTAAAATTTTATTGCTGAAAATTTGTATTTTTGGGTTAATTAAAATAAATTTAAATCACATTCATTTATTTAGCTTTGATGTTTTCTCACTTACATAATTTTTTTTATTCCACTTTCAATATAAAACATTTATTTTGTCTCAAGGTTGGTGTTGAAGAGGAGGATAACGATGAAGAAGAGGATGATGTTTTCGAAGATGTAAAGATTCCAATGCTGCAGCGGCAGAGGAGTGCAATGAGCTCTTGCTCTTATAATTCTGATGATACAACCCCATCTCATGTTTTAGGTCGCACTTTATCTTCAGCCAGTGCCAGGAACTTCAGAGTGATGGTAAGATTTTTTATCTTTTATTTCATGTAGCTTCAGTTGAATGAATAGTTGTTACATTTTTTGATGTGAAGCAGACATTTAGGATTAATTACCACTACAAGCATTACAAGATATGCAGGAAACTGGCTGTTATGTAGAGATGATAGCTATTGGTAAGAAAATTCACATTTGTCTTTTCTGGGACTCAAACCACAGTCCTCTTGTAGTCTGGGTGAATGCGCTACCACTACACTATAGAAGCAATGAGAAATTTCTTACTTGGAGCATATACAGCCAAACTTGGTTAATTAAAAGTCCAAAGTCACTGGAAAAAAGTCCAACTATCTGAAATTTGAATTATCCAATCGATCTAACCTGGATCTGTAAAATTACTACAAATCGCAATAATTAATCAACAACTTTCACATAAGATAATAATTACATTGCTCCACACTAATTTTGTTCTCAAAGATATTTCAGTAATTTTGGGGTGTGTTGATTCCGAATCTGGCATTGGTTTTGTCAGATAAAGGGAAAATTAAATTTCAATGGTAATATAAACTGAAGAGCCAAAAAAACTGGTACAGGCATGCGTATGCAAATAAAGAGATATGGAACCAATCAGAGTACGGCGCTGCGGTCGGCAACGCCTATATAACACAACAAGTGTCCGGCATAGTTGTTAGATCGGTTACTGCTGCTACAATGGCAGGTTATCGAAATTTAAGTGAGTTTGAACGTGGTGTTATAGTCGGCGCACGAGAGATGGGACGTAGCATCTCCGAGGTAGCGATGAAATTTAGATTTTCACGGACGACAATTTCATGTGTGTACCTTGAATATCGGGAATCCGGTAAAAAATTAAATCTACGACATCGCTGTGGCCGGAAAAAGATCATGCAAGAACAGGACCAACGACGACTGATGAGAATCATTAAACGTGACAGACGTGCAACCCTTCCGCAAATTGCTGCAGATTTCAATGTTGGGCCATCAACAAGTGTTAGCGTGCAAACCATTCAACGAAACATCATCGATATGGGCTTTCTGAGCCGAAGGCCCACTCGTGTACCCTTGATGACTGCACGACACAAAGCTTTACGCCTCGCCTGGGCCCGACAACACCGACATTGGACTGTTGAGGACTGGAAACACGTTGCCTGGTCTGACGAGTCTCGGTTCCAATTGCTTCGAGCTGATGGACGTGTACGGGTATGGAGACAACCTCATGAATCCATGGACCCTACATGTCAACGGGGACTGTTCAAGCTGGTGGAGGCTCTGTGATGGTATGGGGCATGTGCAGTTGGCATGATATAGGACCCCTGATACGTCTAGATACGACTCTGACAGGTGACAGGTACGTAAGCATCCTGTCTGATCACCTGCACCCATTCATGTCCATTGTGCATTCCGACGGACTTGGACAATTTCAGCAGGACAATGCAACACCCCACACGTCCAGAATTGCTACAAAGTGGCTCCAGGAACACTCTTCTGACTTTAGACACTTCCGTTGGCCACCTAAATCCCCAGACATGAACATTATTGAACATATCTGGGATGCCTTGCAACGTGCTGTTCAGAAGAGATCTCCACCCCCCTCTTATTCCTATGGATTTATGGACAGACCTGCAGGATTCATGGTGGCAATTACCTCCAGCACTACTTCTGACATTAGTCGAGTCCATGCCACGTCATGTTGTGGCACTTCTGCGGGCTCACGGAGGCCCTACACGATATTAGGCAGGTGTACCAGTTTTTTTGGCTCTTCAGTGTATAACCAGCATATAAATCGCATTGGTTGACAATATACATTGTTGGTGTGGTCGAGTCTCCAGTAGTGTAGATGCATCATGCTTGTCCGGAATGCAAGCGAAGAAGACTAAGGTTTGAGAACCGACAAAGATCAGATAATTTTTCTTTTTAAGTTCACCTTGGCATAAAATCCAGAAAATATCTGTTCCCTTAATATGTGTCAAGTTTTGTGTAGGCTCTTTGGATATTTTTTATAATTATTATTTTTCTGTTCATGTGAGTGGCAACAGTTAGTTTGTCAAGCTAATGAGTGGTCCAGTCCAGTCATTGTGTTCCTTTAGAAAAGAGATGTAAATAAAGATATGTTAAGTTTTTTGTCGCTATTAAAATTATTAATTGAACGTGTGATGCTGATAGCAGTTAATTTCCCCGGGCAGCACGATTTTGAACTAAAAATTTTTTGGTACACTGGGCGGGACTGCTTCGATTAATATTGTTGTTTTTCCCGTAATTTGTTTCCAGTATGTTTCTCACTGTGATACGGAAACTTTGAAGAAAACGAGCGCAGTATAATGAGCTGCTTATACAAAGTCATGTAACAAGTTTGGAGTGTTGCTTTCCACCAGTGATGTGCAGCCAGCAGCGGTAGAGACAGAATTGAACATTTTTATTTCTAAAGCAGCGGTTGGATGGCACGCACAGCTATTTTAGCACTTCTGGATGAAGCTGAATTTGAGATGAGTATGAAATCTTGGAGGATTTTCGAGACAGAGCTTTAAGAATTGGTTTAAGTGCTCAAAGAATTATCGATATTCTTCATCACGGAAACGTCAGTACTGACACCTCGGTAATTCGTGAAAATGATTCGGACCAAAAGTTTAGGTTATCAAAGCTAGAGTTGCGAAATTTTGATGGTGAGGTGAAGAAATGGTTGCCATTCTAGAGCCAATTTGAAAAGATCTACGCAGACAAGGACATTGCTGAATCGAATAAGTCCCAGTACTTGTTGCAATCAACGGAGAAGGATTCATCCTTCTTTACGTTTACTTCGTGCGAGAGAAGTGGCAGAAAGTTTTCTACCCACCGGGGACAATTATCAGAAGGCAGTTGACAGTTTAAAGTGTAGTTTTGGACGTGATGATTTATTGGTAGAGGTGTACATCAGGGAAGTTTTGAAGTTGGTTTTGAAGAATGCCACAGCTCATGGTTATTCAGACAGGTTATTTGTACTTTATGATAGCTTGTAATCACAAATACGTGCTCTCAAGACTCTGGGAGTCACAACTGAGAAAAGTGTTGTGCTACTTTTTCCACTAGTGGAAGGATTCCACTAGCGGAAAAAGTTACAGGATCAAAAGTTAAAGGATCGATTAGTCTTCCAGAGCTTGGCAGAGAAGTTCAAATATTGAACATCGAAGTGATCCACAGATCTGACTCGGGAGCCTGCTTGATTTTGTGAAATCTGAAGTTGAGTATGAAGAACAGATCAATCTCGCAATGGCTGTATTTGGTTTGAAGGAAGCATTGCCAAGTAAGGGTGGATCTCATAGAGCAACTTGTGAGAAGGTGGCCACAGGTGCTAGTTTGTTTACTTCATGGGCATGTGATGGAAAAGTTAGTGTTGTTTGCAATTGTAAACGTGAAAGTTCTAATTGTTTCAAGGCTCAATAGGTGACTTTTGTGGATAAACAAAAAATTACTCAAGGACAAGGGACATTGTTTCAAGCGTTTGAAGGGGTCTCATTGAGCTGTCAGATGTAAATAATGTGTGAAATATGCTATTTGTTCTAAGTGTCATTATGTTTTTGTGTCCAGATTTAGCAAGTAACACACCAGTTACAGGGATGTGCCAAGGTGAACGTGTCAAAGACTCTGAAGTTGCATCAAGAAGAGTCTATCAATTTGGCTAAGTTCTTCAACTCAAATTCAAAAGTCCTATTGCAAATGCTTAATTGTTATTTTGTCGAAAGGAAGCATAATGTGAAGGTAAGAGTATTATTTGACACAGGCTCTCAAAATTTGTTCATTAGAAAGGAGGCAGCTGCTGCTTTAAGATATGTACCTTTGCATCAACAAGTGCTTTCTCATTCTCTTTTTGGAGGGAGAAAAATTGGTGAAGAAGTTCATAATGTATATAAGATAGAATTATAGGCAGTTTGGATGGTAAATTCCTCTGCAACTTCGATGCTCTTGAACAAAGCGACATCTGTGACAGCATCCCTTCAGCACAAAATGGACCTTGGATGGACGAATTAAGATCTACGTAAATTTTTGTTGAAAATGCTGAAGATACAAAATGTGTTGACATGTTGATTAGAGCTGATGTGCTGGAAGAAAAGGGTTCTCAAATGTAGACTGGTTGCTATGAATACCTGTCTTGGATGGACGTTGCTAGGAAAGACTAATATGTATTCTAAAGATGAAGTTACAGTAGCAACAACGACCATTGCAATGTTTATAAAAGAATCCAAGATATCAGACCTTTTTGACCTTGTGCTTGGAATAACTGATCCCACTGCCACAAAATTGAAGCAAGAGAAGGAGTTTCTGATGAAACAATTTTTGAAGAAACTGTCTGGGTGAATAAAAATGGCTGGTATGAAATTGCTCTACCTTGGTGTGAAGGTCATCCACCCCTACCGAGTGCTGTCTTAACGTATGGGCCCACGCGGGTATGGGCCGGGGGCCCCCAGAGAAGATGGGCCTCAGAAAAAGGAAAAGCAGTTGAAAGGGCCTCAGAAAAATCCATTGGCCCGAGAGCCCTTGATGCTCTTAAGACGGCCCTCCCCCTACCCTCTAATAAGGACTTGGCTGTGAAGCGGTTGGACACTATGACCAAGAGACTCCACACAGAAAATTTGTTCAATTCATATGCTGATGTCTTCAAAGTATGGGCGTCCTTAAATATCATTGAAGAAATACCACATGAAGCTATACAAAAAAAACATTATTTGTTTCATAGACCAGTTGTCAAGAAACACGGAATATTCAAGGGTGCGTCCTGTGGTGTTTGATGCTTCAGGTAGGAAGGTAGGATCTCTCTCTCTCTTTAAATCACTGTTTGGAGCCTAGTCTCAATTTGTTGGCATTGATTCTTAACCACCTTCTAAGATTCAGAGAATTCAAGTATGAGCTCACTGCAGATATTGAGAAGGCTTTTCTACAAATAAAGGTACGTCCAGAGGATTGCGACTATCTACATTTCTTGTGGTGGAATGAGAAGGAAAACTTGATGATCCTCTCATTCTAGAGTTGTGTTTGGTATCAAAAGTAGTCCATTTCTTCTAGATCATCACTTGAAGAAATATTTGAATAATTCAAAATTTCAACACACTGCTGAGAAACTCCTCAAGAACTTCTATGTTGATAATCTTGTCAGCAGTCTGGATAATGAATGTGAAATTCCATGTTTCATTGAACAAGCTTGTTTGATCATGGTTGAAAGGAAGTTAAATTTGAGATGATGGCAGTACCCAGGAGATGACAACCCAGATAAATTTGCATCACTTCTAGGACTTGTGTGGGATCATGAAAAAGATGTTGTTAAAATGAATTTGGATTGGCTGGAGACATGAATTTGATAAGATTTCCAAAAGAACAGTTCTTTCTGTGACTCACAAGATTTTTGATCCTATCGGTTTCTTGTGTCTTGTTTTGCTGAAACCTAAGCTGTTGTTACAGAGAATGTGGAAGGATGGTTTGTCACACATGGGACAGTGAGGTCAAAGATGATTTGAAAAAAGAGTTTATGGATTGGTATGTGGAGCTTATTGTTTTGAGGGATGTGTCCATCTAGCATCATTTTTAAGAAAATGTTGGTGTTCACACCTTCTGCGATGCAAGTGCCTATGCATATGCCATTGCAGTTTTCATTCGTGTTGAGTGTTTACAGTGCATCGAGGTCCATCTATTGGCAGCTAAATCTAGAGTTTCTCTTGTGAAGCCTGTCTCTATCTCTCGTCTAGAACTGTTGGCTGTCACGATGAAAGCTCGCTTATGTAAATCTGTTTTAGAGGGGCTCCAGTGGAAGAATATTGAACAACATTTTTTTGGATGGATTTTACCACAGTATTGACCTGGATATAACAAAATGAACCGTGGAATGTTGTTGTATATAATCTAGTACAGGAGATGAGGAAGTTGACAGATCCAGGCCTCTGGAAACATATTCCAGGGACTAGCACTCCTGCTGACCCGCCATCAAGAGGCTGTTCAGCCAGACAATTGTTGTCAAATAAATGGTGGGAGGGACCTACATGGCATTCACAACCAGAAGCAGAGTGGCCTGCTACAGAACTTGTATTTGACAGAGAAGCTATCTGAAAAGAGAAAAAAAATCCTACATCAAGTTCTGTAACTATTTGTTCATTGAGTCAGTCAACTACTGAAGAAGATGGAAATGCATCTCTATTCGACTACTATTTCTCAAGCTATGACAAGATGATTCGAATGATAGCCTGGATGTTGAGATTTATTTCCAAGTGTAGTGTTTCTACATCTTTGAGAGTGACTGGAGAATTATCTTATGAAGAAGTCAAAAGAGCAGAAATCATGTTGCTGAAAGTTATGCAAAGGGAATACTTTTTGGATGAAAAGAACAAAAAGAAATTGAGTTCATTCATGCCATTCACAGATAACGATAGACTGTTGAGGTTTTGAAAACCAAAATAACTTACAGGAAAGATTCATTTGATTTTTGCCATCATTTTACCTTCAGACCACAAGGTGGTAAAGCGCCTGATAATGACAGAGCATAAGAAGAATTTGCATGCTGGGACTCAGATGCCGTTGAATGTTCTAAGAGAGCATTATTGGATTTTGAATGCAAGAAAAACTAAGATCTATTGTGGCTAAATGTGTTGTTTGCTTGAGGCATGCGAAACAGACCCTGACTGCTCCAACATCTTTGCTGCCTGAAAACAGAATAAAATAGACGAGTTTTTGAGATTGTTGGAATCGATACAGCTGGGCCCTTATACTTGAAGGGAAATATCAAGGCATGGATATGCATATACACCTGTATATAGAAACGTCCTCTCCACGTGTCAATACAAGATTCATCGAAAGACTGTTTATTTGTGGAGATGGAGATTACAAGGAAGAAAATTCATCACTGCCCCCATGGGGACTCGAACCCTGGTCTCTCACTTGCCGGACGAGTGCTCTACCATCTAAGCTATGGAAGCAGATAGAATATTGATTGTTGACGCCGTCCATGTGCGGTGCCTTTCAACATATATATACGCTCCAAGGTTGAAATATTCTATCTGCTTCCATAGCTTAGATGGTAGAGCACTTGTCCGGCAAGCGAGAGACTGGGGTTCGAGTCCCCGTGGGAGCAGTGATGAATTTTCTTCCTTGTAATCTTCATCTCCACAAATAACCAGTCTTTTGATGAATCTTGTATATACACCTGTGTTGTATTTTGAACTATTGTGATCTCTATCTACTGAGGGTTTTCGGAGGTTTATTGCACGTATATGTGGGCCCTCTATGGTTTACTGTGATAACGGCACCAATTTTGTGGGTGCTTCCAATCAATTGAAACTGGTTGACTGGGATGAAATCGCCCAACACAGCACTGCAAAGAGAATTCAATAGTTTGAAGAACAGGATTCAGAGTTTCAATTGCTTCCATGGCTCCCTCAGTTACCCGATTTCAACCTAATCGAGCATTTGTGGGACGAAGTTGAAAAGTCTGTTAACCCTTCAACCGTCGAAGACGCGTTGACACGTCATAAAAATTCTTTCGAAAACGGGCAAGGACGTGTTGACGCAACCAAAAAATTCTCTTGAAAACGGGTGAGGACGCGTCCTGGCCAGACCAGTGCCTTCCCCTAGCTGCTTTGTCTGAGACTTGTCACCCATGCTGTTTGGCGAGCACCTCCCTCGCCATTCAGTACTGCTGATCTCATTGTAGGAAGCTCTTCACCGGCACATAATACAGCAAGCAGACATGAATAAAGGGAATAAAGGACACTGTGTTCTCTATTATGTACTATAGTTATCCTGAATAGCGAAATATCTGTGCTTGTGTGAGTGTGTTACTTTGAAATGTGGTTATATACTGTGCGTTTGAGAAAACTCATTCCTTTTAGAGCAATTTTTTTTTATAATATTCCCCAAGAAGTTCGGAAACATTGTAATATAATTGATTGCACTTGTTAAATACAGTAATAGTGCTGACAAGTTCAAATTTTTAAACTTTTAAAATTAACATTCTAATATCAAGATTTCTTTTTCTAAAATTAACATTTTTTGAATAATTGTAATAATATTTATTGTGATACTTCTTTGATAATATTTCTTGAATGATTCTTGAGAGTTCGAAAATCATTCAAGTATTCAAAAATAATTAATTCAGTCAGGGCTGCAGTCATAAACTTGGCCAGACCGACAACATCCATTTTGGTACACCCCTCTGGTCCGTCCCACCGTACTTGTTTCATCTTCTCCCCAGGTCCGTAATTAGCATTTTTTTTCCGGGGGGGGGGGGGGAGGGTGCACTATGATGATCAATTAGCAAAAAAAATGTTTTTTTGCGTTACGTTGTGGGGAAAAAAATTATTTTCAATTTTTTTGAACCTTAAAAATTGTCTCCCTTTTCAACCCTCCGCCCCACCCGTTTTACCGGGTGTGTTGAAAATTATGACTTTTACCAGAAAAATGGCTGATATCATAAAACCCTTGAGATTTAATTTCTAAATCGCTGCAAATTTTTCATCTTTATATACTGTAGCCTCCCAGAAATCGATGTAGTTTCATTACATATTGTGTTCTGATCGAATAAAACAACTCTTACTTGATTTTTATTAATATATTCTACTATCTCAGCATGGATCCCGAGATTATGTTTGAATATCAGGAATATGCAACTTTTCATAGAAAATCACGCAACTCGTGGTAGCGTAAGCTGGGATATTACTGTATCATTGTAGAAATTACAATCGCATTATAATTTATAATATTTTGATGAGGTAATAAATATAAGGGGGGGGGGGGGATGTTGCAGCTTGTTATAAAAAAATATAATAATAGTGATGTGTTCCCTCTCACTGAGGAAGTTCAGAGACAGCCCCAGTCTAGTTACCCGCCTGCACGATAAGTTATCTTAGTGTAAACCGCACTTTTTGATTTGTTATTAATTTGATGCTTATTCTTTTGTAGTGCAGTCTTTTTTTGTGTGACGTAAGTTTGTACACGATAGGGTAATGGAATTCAAAGAAATCCTTGAACAAAAGAAGTTTCTAAAAAACCATATTTCTGTAATTTTTCACGATTTCCACCGTAGTTTTACATTTTGTGGTATAAATCTGTAGAAACTACGTAAATGCCATAGCAGTTGGCAAGTATGCTTATAACTAGGGCTAGGGTTTTCATGACCTAAAAACTGGTAGAAAATGCTCTATAAAAAATTAATATGCCCCGCAAGACCGAAAATTTGCCTTTGGAGTAAGGAATGATGCAAAAAATTTACTTTTTCTATTTACAGTAACATTAATTTTAGCAAAATGATATGAGAATGAGGAGTATTGAGAGATGCAACTAATTAATATTATACAACACTGTATATAAAACGACGTTTTATGTGCAGTGCTGAAAGAAATTTGTGGATTCCAAGAATAATCCGGATAATTGGAATCCTTTTAAAGTGGGGAAGGTTTTGTACAGCCGTATTTGTACGTGACTAGCCGTGTATTGGGAGAGAAAAAATAAAATGTCAGATAGGTGTGTACCTCTGTAGTAGATAAACCGTTTCACAGAAACCATCGCACACATTGTAAAAAACACCCCCTACAAGTACATACTGAATTCTTCTATTCATTGACTTATCCGTAAGTCTATACAACATGTATTGAAAGTAAATCAAATTTTCTTATCAGTTGGTATGAGAGCTGTGTGTTTGTTGTCCACAGCAAAGAGTAAAAACATTCTTTCAATATTATTATTATAGACGCATTTTACAATATATTCTAACCTTTGTGTTAGAAAGGTTCTAAACCTTTTGTGTTTCACAGATCCTTTGTGCCAATAACGTGAAGGTGATGATATAATATTGTGAATGATATACAAAGGCCACCAGGACAGTTTAAGGCCATTGGCATTGCACAGGGCACCAAATAATAAGAGGTGTCGGAACAAGTTGAAATATTTGATGTGCATCAGAGAGAGTAAAAAATTATTTATTATGTTATTTTAAAAAAAATTACCGTTCAAAATAATGCATACACTTAAAATGACCAACAGATGGGGAAAAAATTAAAAGTTTAATATATGCAGTTGATTTTTTAGAAAAACCATCTATAAGCAGTACACCTATATACATATTACTGTCAAAGCCTGAATCACTATCGATTTGAGCCGGGGCGGCCACTTCGCGAATGGGCCGAGAGTTTTGGCCAATGTCCGTCTGAATTGCAAAAATGATTCGGGCTTAGACCGGTCATTTCGCAAAGGGGCTGGAGATCCCAGTCCAATGCTTGATGTGCCGATGGCAGGAACGGGAAATCATTGAGATCGATATTCACAATTGATCTCGTCCATGGAAATTTTGCCCAGTTCATATAGCCGCTCCTTTTTTTCGATATTTGAGATTTTCAATTTAATTTTAAATACTGTACATAGTATACTGTACTACTGTTTCTATATTGGTTTTTATTCCCATTTTACCCGTCAGCAGAACTGCAAATTATTTCTCTCATTTATTTAGTTGTCGCCGGTTCACAAATTATTTGTTATTTACTTTTGTTCGTCCGAGAAATTATTTTGTTATTTATTTTTGGTCGGGCCACAAATTATATATCCCATTTTTGTTTTCTTTTAGCAAACACAGTATAAAACGGAACTGAGAAAAACGAGACGACGCTTATATTCTCACTAAGAGACATGTATTGTCCTCATTTACGAACGTACTTTTGTATAAGAAAAGAAATATTTTCCCTCTTGTTCTTCAAAACTATTCACTCATTTCTATGCTCGCGTTCCCCCTTCCCCATAAATACTTTCGTCCGTAATGAAGCAACACTCCAAAAAAACCCTGCCCCTTCTTTGGGGGTGTTGATTGAGCTCTTGATTCTTGAGTCCTGATAACAGGAAACTTTTGACAATGGCAAAGATAATCCGGCATTGTATATTTTTTTCGACGATCGATACACGCCTTAGCATGAATTCTTCGCGTATTTAAACTTTGTACCAAAAATTTGTAAAGATAATCCCAGCATTGTTCTGTAGTAAAGATATTTTGCTCCACAGGTGCAAACGTACAATAATTTTCTTTGTTAATTTCGGTAATATGCGTAGAAGCATTAGATTCATTTCATCGATTCATTTTCCACCAAATCCTTTCTATTCATTGAATATTAATTCAGTTGGCTCTCATACACCAAGATGTTTTGCGTGTGTGGGTTTCTTCTAGAACTTTTTCACAGAGTCACAATTTTTTTATCGATAGCTAACGAATATATGCCTGGGCGAACAATCCGTTGCCAGGCCAGATAAGCGAGATGACTATCTCTCGTGGGCATGACCTCCCCCGCCCGCAATCCCACACACACACACAAACAATACGTACTCATATAGTATTCTCAGAAGCTTCTTCACGACTCATAGAGGCATTGTGGCGAGCTCGAGATATTGATTTGTGTGCCTATTTATGCACTTTGAGGTAGTTCTTTAAAAAGTTACTTCCATCTTATTGCGACTCACACTTTAGGAGCACTGCCACAAAGGCCATTGCATATTATATTATCATATTGATTTTTTTTTGTTTCTGTTAGAATTTCTCCATACAAATGTAAAATATATATATTTCACTTCATTATCGAAAATAATGATTTGAGTAGAAAAAAAGAACCATCTGTTACATATTATGATCTTGATTTAAACTTCAGTAAAATGTATTGTAATTTATCTAGAATATAATCTCGTCAATATTGAATTCAGTTGACGTGATTTCCAGTGAAGAAACCACTTTTTTCTAATGTGTAAGTGCAGTCTCTAGAAAAATGACCAGAAAGAAAAAAAAGGTTTTATACAAACCGACACCGCAACCAACACATAGAAGCTCCGTATCAGCCTACTGAGATAGAAAAATTGAATAAAACGCAATTATGAAAAGCCAACTTGACTTCTGGATGTATCTCCCCTATCCTGAAGCAGGGCCCTAGGCATGATCGCCTTAAGAGCATCGTGGGCCCTCAGGTAGAGTGATCATTCTAGGGCCCTCTGCATGTTTATTTCCGAAAATTTTAACCAGATTTTATTTTCAGCCCCCCTCCCATCTTCACTCCAGGCAGTGCCTGGGTAGGCTCGTGCGTTAAGACAGCACTGTCCTGCACTCGGGGGCCTCTTTCTAAGTGAATTTATGGCATGGAAAAAAAACTGATGAGAATCATAAAGGAGGACCCCAAGGTTTGAGTCGTGTCAGCTCCACCCTTGTGGAGACCATGCTTCTGGTTTCTTTACGAATTTCATAACATTACCGATTGAACACTAATACATATTCTGGGGTGTAAAAATTTTCATAAAAGTTCATTAGAACCATGGAAGCTATAGTACTAAAAAAAATTGTCGGATAGGCTGTGAGACCTAGAATTGGTCGCTAATTGGAGCTAAAAATTGACTGTAAAAGTTAAATGTGACACCGCTCCATTACGGAAAATTATAGCTATTTTTTATACATTTTTTGTATACGAATTCATATCAGATGTATCAATACAGTGATATGTAATTTAATTATTTTTAATTGAATTTTATGTGAATATCACAGTATAGTAGATTATGATCCGATGATATTATTTAATTTTTATATTAATAATTATTTTAATATTACGTAATTTTTATAATCAGTATGAATGGGAATAATTTTGTGTGAAGCCAAAAAAACAGGTGGAAATAATGATTTTCACTGACGGAAAGCTTATTTCCTGAATTTCATGGACTTTTTTACACTCAGTAAGGCTTATCGTCAACTTATAAAAGACCTATTCATACCTTTGGCCTCATTGTTACGGTGGGAGGAATCCTATCAGTGAAAATCCGGCACCCTACTGTTGACAACTGGGGGAAAGCATCGTCTTACCTCAAGAGGCCCTGCCATTTTTCAAAGAATTTTGGTAAAATCGTGTGCCTGATTCAGAAGATTTTCTTTGAATATGCGTAACTGTCGAAGGGTTAAAAGGTCCGAAACGCCACCTCTTAATCTCAGGGAATTAATAGCTGCTGTTTCATTAGCATGGACTAATATTCCTCCTCAAGGGTTTTAGCATCTGGTACAGTCTGTGGCTATGCCTAGAAGAATATCTGCTGTCATTGAATCCAGAGGAGGTCCCACACGCTATTAGTGGTGAGGTGTAGGATGTTCCTAATATTCTGGCCACTGGGTGTAAATGCAGAATGGTACAGTGCGATGGACAGTAGCAACAATCAACTGATGCCAACGACGTCGAGGCCACCAGATGACAACATGTGTAGAGACAAAGCTGTCCTCTGCAATTGCTAATACAAGACATGCAGGAAACTGGTTGTTACTTAGAGATGATTATTATTGAAAAGAAAATTCATGTTTTCTTCTACTTTGACTCGAGCCACAGCCTTCTTGCTGTCTGCGCAAGTGCACTATGCTACCACTATCTATAAAAGTAAATGTGAAATTTCTTCCTTGTAGCATATACAGACCTGCCAACTCTCCAGATTTAGGTTGGAAACTCTGGATTTTTTGCCCTTCCGGCTCTCGATTTTAGCAGAAAATTAGATTTGGAAAAGAATTTTTTTGATTTCTTTTAGATTGATATTTTTTAGATTTTCCCTGAACTTTCACGATGTTGATCAATGACTACGGTTGCTGTTGGGGAAAACACTTATAGATGGCAGCCGTAGTTCGAGGAACCTACCTACTCGGTTGAAGACATCACTTCCGTTGAGTAGCCATCAAAAAAATTCTTTGTGACCACATTTAAAAAACTGGCAACAAGGTGACTTTGTTTACTTGGCATTTATCGACAACCATTTATCAGTGGATGGTCTTGGTTGCCAACATCCCTGTATAATTATTATTATATTCTATGAACACAACCATGCGCAAAGCTGCATTAAAAGTCAAACTTTCAAGTGGCTTTGACCATGCAGCAAACACAATAACAGAGAGACTGATTGTACACCACGTAATATGTAATATCCCCAGAGCTATTTTCGTCAGCAGCATTATATTTTAGAAGTTTTTTTTTTGTTTTCTCTGATCTCTCTTCAAAAAGAAAATATACAACTGCTTTTGAGGGTTCATATACCCAAGATTATCCATCACTGATAGCAATCCACGATGATTATATTCTGCTCACAGGGGCTACAAAGCACCCACCTGGGGGGATTCACTTTTTCTCAATTGATTAAAAAAAATTTTTTTTGTGCCCCTTTCCCTTGGAAGAATTTCCAAATGTCTGGATTCCAAAAGTTGGCACGTCTGTGTGTAGGTTCTTGAAATGGCAATAAAATGACAAATATATGACATGCAAAAGTACACTTACTGGATTTTCAAGTTAATTGCCAGATTTTTGTGAGAAAATTGCAGGATTTTACCTTTTGAAGGTTGGCAGGTCTGCATATATATGCTGAAGGGTACTGTAGTTATGTTATGTGCAGTAAGACTGTGATACATCCAAGCTTCAATAAATGAAGTTGTTGGTAATACTTTTTCATAAATTGATTTTTGAAAAGCAGGTGACATAAAAATGAACTAAATGCTTTGCATCATGGCAAATAGCTTCAAATACAGCAGATTCTGTACGAAACAGAAGTACGGAATACACAAAAACAGAAATATGGAAAATATAGAAAAACTGAACACACCTGTGTGAAGCAGAACATTAAGAGACAAATAATATTCCATTTTAGACAGGTTTTTCTTATATAAAAATGTGCATTAATCACTGATCAGGCTATATTTCGATTCTGTTCAAGACAGGTTTCTGTTTCGAAAAGTGTCTATCTTAGACACAAGTTTCACCGTACAACTGTAACCACGTAGCAAGAGCTTCACACATTTTGCGGGGGGGGGGGGGGATCAAAATACAGTTTTTAAGTATGTACAGTGATCTTTAAAATGTTGTAAATTATAAGTGCACTGCATTACTTAATGTAACTTTATATTGCATTCACTTGATATTTCATTCTCAGAGATGATGAATTTAAAATAATTCTTGTGCCAACATAATTCCTTCCACCCTTTACATTTTTATTTAATAAAGGTCTAGATAAATCTAATCTAATAAAGGTCCACATTTTTAGGGTTTTCAATTACCCAAGGATGGTCTAGTCTACATTAGCTGAATCATGACCATTGTGGGGGCACTATATTCAGTGCAATAGTTTTTTGGCAAAAAACACACGTTTTCTTTGTTGTGAAACTTAATTTAGGATACTAGATTACTCACAGTACAGATGACTGGATACCAGGCAAAGATAATTGGAAAGAAAAGTCACATTCTTCCATGGGGAATGTGACTTTTCTTTTCAGTTATTTTCGCTTGGTGTCTAGTGTCATCTGTACTTCATATAATTAGCAGAGAGGTTCATAATTTTATACCAGAGCATTGATAATGAAGATACATATTAAATTTTCTTTTCTCTGTATCAACAGGAAAAAAATAATGAAACCAACAGCGAACCATCGAAAAAACGACTCTTGATGCTTTCTCTTCCTGAATGGCCAGTTATAGCTCTTGGTGGTCTTTGTGCAATGATCATGGGAACATTTACACCTGTTTATGGTGTTGTCTTTGGAGACATTCTTGGTGTATGTTTTTTTATTGCATTGAGAATTATATGTTTTATTTTATTGCACTCTGAAGCTTGTTAATTTTGAATCAGAATACATGTTTACATACATACACATACAGAACAAATGTTTTGGCAGTCATTGTAACAACGTGTTTGGAAGTTTCAGATTCCTTGGGAGGCAATGTTTGTTACCTATTAGAATCTGAAATCAAAATGAATTGAAAAAAAAAACACTGAAAAAAAAAAAAAATATATATATATATATATATACACACTAATGTACTGATAAGCTATTTTTTTCCCAGCGCCCCCTAGAAATATTTCCTCAAACATATATTTCTTTAGATGTAAATGCACATAATATTTTATTGCTGAATGAAATGTTGCTTTTTTTTCTGTTAGAGAAATTTCCTATTGAAAGCACCCATTTTTCACTAAAGCTACCAGGGAATGCACCACCTTCTGATTCTTAATAAGAATCCGCTTCTTAACTATGGATTTGATCTTTAGTTAAGAATCAAGAGGGAATTTTGCTACCACATTCTTAATCGTTTTTGTTCCATAGTTAAGAACCGAAGCTACCCACTTCTTAGCTCGATTCTTAGTAAGCAATTTTTTTCTTCCATGCGAGATAACTTAAATTCTTTCTTTAATAGAAGTTTTTTTTTTATGATTCATATTTTAAAAAATGGATAAAAAAAATTTAACAATGCATTTTTTTATTCCCAACTAAGGAATTCGTCAGACTTTTTAAGTTATATCGAAAAGTTATCTGAAGGTTGTGTGGGAGAGTTGAAAACAGTGTTGGAGTCTATATACAGCACATATATGTTGATAATAGTGCTGAAACATCGGATTATTTCGATAAAGTTTGATAAATTTTGGTACATTTATCACATTTACCAGTGATTATGCATAATTCTAAAATTTTCAATCCATAAATATCATGCTCGATGAGTCGTAAATACAATTTTTTTCATATTATGGGAACTTGTAGATTTGAAATTTTTTATTAGTTTAAAACTTGAGAGAAAATTGAATTTCTCCCACAAAATATGTGAGATAAAGCTCTAATCGGTCGAAATTGTACATAAATTAAAAATCATTATTAACCTGCTGCTGCATTTGTTTTTTTCACATGTTTCGGTGTACGTAAAAAAGCCAACATTACAGAAGTGATGATCATTTTTATATTGATGTATTATCTGATCACTATTATTTTTATTTGGCCACGAAAGCAGCTATGCAATACATGCACAGTACCACGTTCATTTCGCCATGACAATTAATTTAAAGAAACATGAAGCATATTATAAAAATAATTGTTAATCTTGTAATGTTCGCTTCACTTACATACATAATGTAAATACAAGATGACTCATTTATCGCATTAACCATGGTTTGAGGATTATGCATAGTGACCTAAAAATGTGATAGATTCACAGTATATGAGCAAAATTTATCAAACTTACCGAAATGGCCTTTGATTATTCATATAATAACAGCTCTTTATCACTTTCACCATAACATATATGGCATAGCCCCTCTTTATGGAGGGTGGCAGGGATCCATCCCAGTGAACGTTGGGTGAATCTTTGGATTCAAATCATATCGGATCAGATTAATTATGGATATGTTTGTTTTTACTGCAACATGTTAAAAAAATATTATATATTTATCATTTCTTCTTAACCACATTCACATTTGCTGAAATAATCTCCGCCATTGACCAATCAATGGCGAAATACCCCAAAAGGAAAATTTTTTGGCCTGTCCATCATCATGTGACCTTAAGAATAACTTTAAACAATCACACTGTGGTTGCAAGAGCGTCATGGGCCCCCAGGCCAATTGATTTTTCTGAGGCCCTACCTGGAAAATTTCAATTAGTTTCCATTTTTGTGAGGCCCCTCTTCTCTTGAGACCCCCGGATCGTGCCCGGGTAGACCCATTCGCTAAGACGGCACTGATTCGGAGCTCGATTCTTGCGTATGGATGATTGATTATTAAGAATCAGAAGGTGGTACATCCCCTGTATTCTGTAATTTCACTATAGTTGGTCTTCTGCCCCAGGGCTGTTATTTCAACTTTTTCCAGGGGGGGGGGGGTTAAGAACATGTACTGTGTGTGTGTGAGAGAGACCCCCACATTGTCCCAAGAAGTAAAAATGTTTCCGATGATGGTAAGCAGAAGAAAGCCCAATATTTTTGTGAAAAAAAGCTTTGAAAGTCAAAGAAGCAAAAATGAGAAAATACAAAAATTGAAAAAAACTAGAAAGAGACAAAAAACTAGAAAAACATGAAAAATACATTAGCAGCACAATATTAAATGGACACCTCCACAAAAGTGTGTTCAAAAAGTTGGTAATAATAGGAAATTAAAAATGTAAAATCCTACCTGAAATTCAACTCTTAGATGGTAATATCACAAATTGTGAGCCACATGGTGTCAACTAGCAAGTCAAAAACGTGGGTGAAGTTGGAAACCCATAAAGGAAGACAGATAACCATTGCCACTCAGGCATTTAAAAAGTCAGGAAATTCTTTAAGAAAATCATTTACATTATTGCATGTTTTTTTAATTCTTGATAGTTGTCCAAAAAATATATTTTTCACAATTCTAATACTAATATTAGAACTGAAATTAGATAGAAAATTAACTTTAAATTTAAATTCCTTTCTTTTATCAAAAATTCCAATTAAAGCAATGCTATTAGACAAACAAATTTTAAGATCAAGGAAATCCACAGAAAGGGGTCATGATTGGTTCTCTTGAGTGTGAAGTCCGTAGGGTAAATATCACCACTTAATTCCAGAAAATTTTCAAAATTAAAAATAATGAGATCATCAATGTATCTAAAACCTATGATTTTATGTTTAGCAAAAATAATTGTTTTATAGAAATGTAAAAACATATTTGCAGAAGTACTAGAAAAACAAGTGCCCATGGGTATACCTTTGATTTGTTTAAAGATGTCGATGCCATTATATATACAAGTAGTTCTCAAAAAGATGCAAGATTTTACCAAATTATTCCAAAAGTTTTATCCAAGTGAATAATGTTCTCGTATTTCACATATAAACTCTATATTTAAGATGTTTTCATGTGGAATATTGGTGAACAAATTTTCAAAATCAAATGTTTCAATACTATCAATTTTAGAATTTCTTAAAAAATTCAGAACTTTCTCATTATTTTTTATAATGAAAGTCTCTTTTCTTCCAACTCTATTTTATCCAAAATATTTTTTAAGACGTTAAAAAAAGTTGAAAAAGTGCCACAGTCACTATTATAAAGGTTGGTACCACAAGTGACAAATCTAAATTTAATAGGTTTTTTGTGAAATTTAATAGCAACAAACAAATATGGATAACGAGACAAAAAATTATTAATTTTAAGTTTTTTGAGAAAAGCACAATTCCTATTGTCTATTTCTTTTAATGGTTTTTCTATTTTAGTGTAAGTGCAAATATTGTTATATTCATTGAGCAGCAAGTTCTTATAATATAATTTGCAAATAATTGCAAAGTTATCAGCTGTCTTATACAAATATCAACGACTGTGATAACAAATTTTTCTAGAATGTTCTCAATGTCTTTAAAAAGCTTGAATAATGAATATTCAGGCTTCAATATTTCATAGCTGAAATATATTTTCTGAAATTCTGGCCGATAACGATGTAAACTTAGATTGTTTTTAATGTCATTAAAAATATTGAATTTCCATTCCTGGAAATCTTTAAAGAGGCCCAGAGTATTTACAAGAAATCTTGTTCAATCAATAAATTAGTATTATTTGAAATATCAATTTTAAAACATGTTTCACAGAAAGATTTTTTTTAAGTCTGAATTTTGGTACCAAGTGACATTAAATTTCTGAGCTCATCATATTTAATAATAGAGTTGAATTTCAGGTAGGATTTTATATTTTTAATTTCCTATTATTACCAACTTTTTGAACACACTTTTGTGGAGGTGTCCATTTAATATTGTGCTGCTAATGTATTTTTTGCGTCTTTCTAGTTTTTTTCAATTTTTGTATTTTCTCATTTTTGCTTTTTTGACTTCCAAAGCTTTTTTTCGCAAAAATGTCAGGGAGACTGATGATAATTCTATGCCTTTCTTTGGCTTACCATCATCAGAAACATTTTTGCTTCTTGAGCCAATGTGGGGGGGGTCTCTCCTTGAGAATGGACTCCTTATTGTTTCATTTATTTTTGTATTTTTCATTTTCTTCTAATTTTGTAATTTCTAGTTATGTGTATACAGTTGCCTTAGGCGCTATACTCTGGCTATTGAAATGTTTTAATTTTTGATTTTTCAACACATTTTATTTTAAATTACATATTTCTTTTAGAAAATGTATCTTGTATATATATTTATTTATTTATTTATTTATTCGTATATATACAGGGTTATTTAGAAAAGATGGGAAAAACTTTAAGTGTTGATAGTACACACCAATTGTCATCAAAGAATGCATGGTCTAACATGAAACACAAATACGCTATCACTTTTCGAAACAGCCATTCTGCAAACGTTAAAACTGCATTCCCCTTGAAATTTATCAAGAGAAAAATAACACTGTGCATGCAAAATATAATCTGGGGAAGAAGTGTGTCATTGAACATTGATGTTATTTTTTGAAATGTCTATTAGCCAGAGATGCCTATGACATACTGTAGCACGTTAAATACCTGGAACTTTAGAAAAGGGTGCATGAAAATTTGGTTTGCGTGTCCTCTGGGATGCTTTCTTTCCTAGTTTCAAGAGAAAAAAGTAGAGAGAAAAAACCTCCCCCCCCCCCTAAAAAGAATTTTTTTTTCACCCATCATAATTGCGTGATTTTGAAAAAGTAGTTTCACTACTTTGTATACTGTAGGTCTACTGCATTGTATAGGTATACACATGGGTTGTTGAAGAATAAGATGACAGATATCTAGTTGTTTCCCTGAATGAGGGGAGTTCTTATTCCCCTGTGGATTTTCTCCCCTCTGATTATATACCGGAAATTATGGTACTTTCGCAGCTATTTTGTAAAAGATTGGAATGGTCATTCAAATTGTAAAAAAATTTTCAAGATCATTGAGAAAAAGCAATCTGTAAAAACTCTACCTTGATTATCCAGTTTTGTCATCTAGCTGTTACATGGTGGTCACCTTTTCGCATCATGAGAATCACAGGCGTGTAAGCAGAATCTGATTTTGGAGGGGCAGAAGGATTTCTTCCACAGAAATTGTGGGTCACTAACATTCAAGAAGAATTTTAAATTAACAGATAGTGTGAGAATGTATTTTTTTCCAATATTTTAATTTTTCTACAAAAATATTTTTAATTTTTGATTTTTTTTTTGGACGGGGGGGGGGGGCGGGGGTCGAGGTCCCCCAGATTTTGCATTTGGTGAAAATCCGGGTTTGGAACCCGAGATTATGTAGTGGTAATCGGCTAAAAATATGATTTTCTAAGGTTATCCAATTTTGAGTTGGCTAGAAAAAAAAAGCGATCACACCGACCTACAACACAAATATGTATACATTAAATTTCAAATCCATGCATTGCCAATTTCAATGATAGATGCAGGGCTGCAACTAGGGGGGTGGGGGCAGGCAGGTTTAGTGCTCTGAACTGGAGGGGGGGCAGTGAATTCACCCTTTGTAATTGATTCTTGTATATTACACGCCGTTGCCACAATGCATGTTTGCCCTGTTTGAGAAAGTATCTAGATGCAGCCCTAGATGGACGGCCCCCACCTACTGAACATAAAACATGCCAAATGCTGGTCACACACACACACAAGCATACTGTTAAGTTTCACCAACACAAATTTGACTCCATATTCAGGTGTGAATATTTGGCAGTTGAATGGCAACAGATAAGAGTGGTGGGCCATCAGAGAGGGAGGAAGGAAAGTAAAATCATTCTACCAGGAAATCGCTTTGCAAGGATTTGTATGAATAGGGAATCGGAAGATAAGTGTCTGAGTGAGGGAAGAGAATTTAATTTGCTTTAAATTTCATCAGAAGATACTGAAAGTGCTAAAAAATTTGTAACGAAATGTAAAATCAATCAAAAGAGAATTTATAGATTGATTTATTAGTAAATATATAAATTTGTGCCTCCAACTGTTAATAAAAAGTGAGTTTGATGAGCTCCCTCTCGAAAATTTTGGAAATTATCATCAAAAGGCAGTTTGTGAAGTGGATAGACGAGAATAATGTATTGTCGGATAATCAGCATGGGTTCAGGAAAGGAAAGTCATGTGTAACTAACCTCCTTTGCTTCTATGATCACGTGACAAAGGCTTTGGGTTAGAGCAAAAATGCAGATGTTGTTTACCTTGATTTCCAGAAGGCATTCGATCGGGTCCAACATGGTAAACTCTTGAAGCGTTTACACGAGATTGGAATTGGGGGCAACTTAATGAATAGAATGGAAATTCTGCAGCAACTGTATAGAATCGTGGTTAAGAGATAGGTTGCAACGAGTTATGGTGAACGGGGAATTCTGTGGTTGGACAGGCGTCACAAGTGGAGTTCCTCAAGGAAGTGTCCTTGGCCCCATACTTTTTTCACTTTTTATCGATAAACTCGATCAAGGTATCGATGGGATTACTAGCAAATTTGCAGATGATGTGAAGCTAATGGGGGTAATCGGGAATCAAAGCGATAGGGAGTTGCTCCAGACCAACTTACACAGCATTGCAGCATGTGCAAATGAATGGAGCATGACGTTTAGTGTTGATAAGTGCATGGTCATTCATTTTGGTTCGAAAAACCCACAGTTCTCTTACGAGTTGAATGGTGTCACTATCCCGGATGCAACCAGGGTCACCGATTTGGGAATTCTCATTGACGAGTGGCTTAGGTTTTCTGACTATTGTTCAGCGGTGGTCAAAAAATCGAATGGAATGCTTGGTCTCATTTTCAAAAAGGTCTCTTCGCGTTCTCCTAAAGTCATTCTTCTGCTTTTTCG
The DNA here is from genome assembly GCF_987345545.1 of Pholcus phalangioides. Classification (NCBI taxonomy): domain Eukaryota; kingdom Metazoa; phylum Arthropoda; class Arachnida; order Araneae; family Pholcidae; genus Pholcus; species Pholcus phalangioides. The sequence goes on along the minus strand of NW_028301596.1, from coordinate 23,939,354 downwards.
AGGCTTAGTTCGTCCTGGACTGGAGTATGCTGTAAGGTTTGGGAGACCATACCTACAGAGGGACATAGACTTGATTGAAGGGGTGCAGAGAAGAGCTACGCGTGTCCTTATTGGCACACAGGGCTTGAGTTATGAAGAGAGGCTTCATTTTTTGAATATGTCTACATTGGATGAACGCAGGTGTTGAGGAGATATGATCGAAGTGTTCAAAATTTTCAATGGGATGGATAGGATGGACCATGAACTTTTAGTACACCGCCAATCAACTGCTTTTACAAGGGGACACCAGTATCGATTGGTGAGGGACAATGCAAGGTTATGGTGTCGCAGGGAATTTTTCTCTAATAGGGTTGTTAATAAATGGAATAGCTTACCCCTGGAGGTAGTAAATTGTAACACAATTGACACGTTTAAAAAGAAATACGATAAACATGTTGGGGTAAATCGAGAAGCTATCCATTCTTAGAATAAGACAACCATAAGTATTCTTTATGGACATTGTATAATATTTTATCACGTGTATATATTGTTTATAATTTTTATTAATTGCATTTTTAATTGGATTGCTGTATTTTTGAAATATATGACATCCATATTTGTTATGGGCATCTTTTTCTCAGCCACCTCGTTAGGCATTTTGCCTGTTGTGCCGTTGTATTTGTAAAAGTGGATCCTGCTTATAACAGTTTTCAAAAAACCGTCATAAAAAGTTGTAAACAGGAAAACACTTTAAACAAGAAATCGTAATTAGAATTGCTTATTGTTAGGACCACAGAAATAAGTTGTACCAAGTGGAAGAACGTTCTAAATGGGAGGAACGTTATAAGCGGAATCAACTTTATATTTGTTTTAGGTTTATTACATGTGTGGAATTCCATACGTTAAATTCTCAGTGCTAATGATGAGCTTCTTTGCAAGCTTTTCCTACTGGTAGACAATGAAAGTAAATGAGCCTTTGGATGTTTTTAGAAATGAATTATTTATTTGGTTCGCAGAGATACCTCGTTCTCCTAGCCAGAACATGGCCCACTGCTCTGTCTCAATGAAGAGATATAAGCAGGTGATCAAGAACCTGGAGCATGCTGGAAAAAATTCATAGAGACACCAGTGAATTATGGGGGGAGGCATATCTTTTTCAAGAGGGATCCACTTTCACTCAGAAAGGACCCATTTTTCGAATAACCTGGGTTCTGGGACCCAGGTAAATTAGAGTACAGCGGCATCTCTGATTAGTATAACACCCTTGGTGCTCTGCATCTAAGAATATTGAATAACTTCAGAAATTGAATGTCCCATTCATATAAGTCACATAGCTCCAATTTTTATTTTTGGATCAAACACTTATAATTCTCATCAAGTGGCTATAATCATGTCAGGGAATGTTTTGTAAGACTAATGAGAGCATAACTAAAAGCCCGTTTGGGGGCCCAATTCCTTAATGGATAAAAAAGGCATTTGCCCAGTGCACCATGATTTTTTAGGCCTAAAATTTGAATAACATGTTCACTGACCATCAAAACATTTTTGACCATAGTAGCAGATCCCACCCATAGCAAAGTCAAGCCAAGAGCACAGATAACATTCTATCAATTTATAGCATTTTTTACTCGATTCTGGTGGCATTTTAATATCTTACATGCTTGTTATGAAGGTGATATAGGTAAAGAATATGGAATACATCCTGTTACTTTTTAATACTTTGGTGCAACTGGGACTTTTGTTAAGAGCAAACATGATTTCATTCCTTTCTGTATGGTAAAAGTCCATAGTTCTATTATAGCATTTTTTTGCATTATGTTTCGAAAATTGTCTTTTTTTTTATTCGTAAACATTGCCGTTCTTTTAAAATTGATGTCTGGGGCAGTTACACCTCCCTTTTGCCCCTCTCTAGTTCCAACCCTGCTTTGATGTATTACATTCATGGCCCCCCACACATCCTGTAGCAGGGCCCCTAGGCTGGAATCTTTTGCGGGTCCCTCGGTCAGACTTTTAATGGGTCCTTTCTGTAGTTAATTTGTAGCGTGAAAAAGCAAAAAAATAATAACCGTCCCGGGCCCCAGGGCTAGAGCCCCGTCAGCTCCCCCCTATGTGGGGGCCATGATTAAATTTATTGTTCAGATGCTATTCTTATCACTTATCTTTTCAGTTTTTATTAGGGGTGTTTCTGATTTATTGTTAATTTTAATGCTACTCTTTTTTTTCAGTTGCTATCCAAAGATGATGCAACAATTCAGGCAAACATATCACATTACTGTCTCATATTTGTTGGAATCGCATTCGGTTCGGGTATAACAACTTTTCTTCAAGTAAGTATATGATGCAGTTTACCTATTTGCTTCATCAGTCCATTCTGGAGAAAATGGAAAAAAAAAACTATCCGCAAAAAGAGTTCAGCTGTGGTAGTTGAACTGTTGTAAAATTGTGACTGAGAAAAACATGATAATAAAAATTGTTCACTGGACCTTCAGTAAAAAAAATTAATCAGAGGAATCTCTGCCTCTCCCCTCCCCCCAATTATTGTAAAAAACATTACTCCATAATATTCAAAGAAAAATTGGTGGTCTAAATATCAGGGGTGCAAGAGCTGTGCCAAACTGCGCCGAAACGGTTCTCTTGATACATGGTGCGCCAAGGTGCTGAATCCCTGCGCATTTTCGCCAATTCTTGTTTGTGGTTTGCGGAGGTACCGCTAATGCACTGTAGTGCGTCAAATATCCAGAATTTAGGAACAAGAAGCATGAAAATTTTGTTCACGGGACGTGTTCTTTCCGAGACACGGAAAAAGGTACGGAGGGAGAAACTTCAATTTTTTTCACTTCCCACCATCTATCACAATAGCGTTATCTCGTGACCTTGGAAAGTAGTTCTACTACCTTGAGGTATAAAATCCTATACTGTTATTGGTTAGCCGGCGGGCTATCAAAGTCCCCGAATGAATATACCAAATTTTCCGATTTCGGAGACCGTTTTTTTTCCTGCGGGTTATATACTGAACATAACGGTAATTTCGTGGCTGCCAACCTGCGTTCGAAGATGGCATATATCGAAACGGGGATTGGTTTACTCGTTTAAATTACTGACATTTTTCAGAAATCGTTGGGAAAAAATGGGATCTGTAAAAACTCCAGCTAAAATATTCATAGTTTATTCATCTAGCCACTATACAGTCATGTGGTTATCGTCAGCGGTTGCCGATCATGACAATTTCACATCACGAAAATCCGGATTTAGTGAAAAGGGGCGACTTGAAAAAAATCTCAACCCATGCAAAACCTATTTTTGGCGCTGCTGACCACGTTTTTTTTGGTCAACAAAGCTTTTTTCACCATTTCAACTTCATTTGACACTTCTTCCAGAGCGGGATTAATATGGCCGCACGGTCTGCCCCTTTATTGGTAGGGGAGAGGCATGCTCTTGACAATAGTCAAAGGAAGGTGTTTGTACTAGGAGCATGCTCATTTTACATAACTTCTGTGAGATACCTTTTTTATATTAATGTCCTACCTTTCCAAAACATGTTGTTTGAGAGAATGAAACGCTTGCACCCTTTGTTGTTTTTCGCACTCCCTCTCGTGCATTGCTGGGATGTTGCTTAACATTGTAGCACCAACAGAACTATTAATTATGTGTGATGAATGGGTTGCACTACAATGCAAAGAATTACAAAAAGTGAAATCAGTTCAGAGAATAGAGAGATAGATATTGCGCAGACATATTCAAACTTTGTAACCTTGAAAGCAGCCCAAAGTTCAAAATTTTTCGTGTTTTGGTGAAGGCTTTTTTATCTTTAGCACATGGTAACACAGACAGTGAAAGAAGAGTTCATTGTTAACAAATAAATAAAAGTCTGTTCGAACATTGAAAAATCTGTCCATCCAATGCTTTAATGGAATAAGACATACAAAATCTTATGTTCAAGGGCATGAAAAATTTGAAAAAAATTGTAATTGAGATGCTGAACTTCTGAAAGTGACTCATGATTCGTAATCTATTAACATGCTGTTAGGTTGAGAAATAGTTTAAGTAAATAAGGTATTTATATTTTTCTCGTTTTTTTGCATTTTGCTTTTAAATTCAATAATTCCTTTAAATTCTATTTTTTTTTTCACGGAAACCCTTATTATATTCCGCACGCACTTTTTGCTATATCAGGATGAACAAGATTTTAGTGTTCAAGCAGCAGAAATTCTTGCTGCCTAGGTTTTTAGTATGCATGTTGCTTGATTTGAAAAGAGTAATAATTTTTATTCCTCATTTCAGTAATGCATGTTTTAGTACATGTTTTAGTAGTGACAGAGATAAGATAATTCAGAAAAACTTTAAATGGATTTTAATTTGTGAAGGAAATTTATTTAGAATTATTTGTTTCAACCATTTTTGGCATTTCACAGAAAAATTACTCATTATATTGCAGATATAGTTTGTTTTTAGTTCTGCTCCAAAAATGAAATTTGCTGCTCTGAAATAGATGAGGGGCGCTTGCACCCCTGAAATATTGATATTTTTATTAATTTTTTATCCACTTTTTATCACAGGTGGACACAGAAGTTGGGCAAAGGTGACGACCCCCCTCCCCCCACCACTAAAAAATTGTATAATTGGCACAAATGTAAGGGTGGAGGTGAACAATTTCACCGCAGAGCTCCGTTTATACTTTTCACATGTGAAAAAAAACAAAAATTTTAAAACAAATATGAGGAATATCATGATGCAAAAAGTTAAGTTTATATTTTCGCTAATTTTCCTTCAAATATTACAGAAAAATCTTATTTGAGTTTAATAAGAAGAGGCACAAATTTTAAGTACCAAACTTTTTTTTTTGTTTGAGACGATAGGAATAATGTTTATTTTCTTCTACCAGCTATCATTTTAATATATCACAGATAAATTTCTTGCATTTGTTGATTATTTTTCGTGTTTTATATAATGTATATTACTTTAGAGAGAACCGTTAATTATATGCCTATCACGGCTCAAGGCACCCTTTGTGAAAAATACTTGATATATCCATAACTTGCACAGTACAAATAATGTTTCTTAAATATGTTTTTCACTTCCATGTTTGAATTTTTATATTCTATGAATTAAATTACCTAATATTTTGAACAAATTTCATTTCATATGTCATTTCTTCCCTTTAACGTTTACAGTTGTACAATTGCAATTTTTTTATAGACTTTCATGTTTTCAATTGCTGGAGAAAGATTGACATCCAGGCTGAGAAAAATGGTATTCACTACCATGATAAGTCAGGTATATGATTCTTTTTTACTTTGTATCAATATTGTTTTTTTACTTATCGTCCCTTTTGAAATTATGGTTTTTCTTTGTTGTGCATGCAAAGGAGGATGGATAAAAATTACCAATGACAGACCCATTTTCATTTCTTAATCTATTAACACCCATCATCCTATAAGTCTGTTTACTCTTGTTTAGGATATGTCATGGTTTGATTTGCCGGAAAATAGCATTGGGGCACTTTGCTCAAGACTTTCATCGGATGCATCTAATGTGCAGGGTGTAAGTATTTATATATTCTCAAGAGCCTTGTTTTGTGTTTACTATTTTATTTTTCATATCGTAAAACAGACATCTTCAACCCATTGCTTGTGAGCTGCACTGTGCTCTCTGAAGCACCCAGAATGCTCGATCCTCCTGAATTTTATGCTCCCGAGCATTTCGTAGATGTTCCAATCTTGCAAAAATTGCATTCAAAAATCAAAATCATCCTAATTTCATGCATCTGTACGTCAGAATTGTCCTATGCGTGCTCTTTTGATGATGAGTACAGGCAGTGCTCGTGACTTTAGAAGTTTGAAAACCTGTGTCATAAAAGATTTTTTTTTTTTTACAGTGTACTAGCAGTTACCCGTGACTTTGCTCACATGGATTTGTTATCTAAAAATTCTGCCTTATGATCCTTTTAGGGGTTGAATTTTGAAAAATCCCTTCTTAGTGAGTCTTTACATTTTAAAATAAAACTACTGGACGAATTTCATATTTATAGCTTCAGCGCTCAGCAAAGTTGCCACATAAAACCTTTGCATCCCCTTATGACTCCCTTAGGGAGTTAAATTTTTAAAAATCCTTTCTTATTGAGTCTGTATGTTATGAAGTAAAACCAACCAAATTTCATATTTATAGCTTAAGCAGTTTTGATTCGGCAGTAATGAATCAGTCAGTCAGGACTGCGGACCCAAGAAAAAATGTTGTTGTAGAGCATGGTTTCCTAAACTTTTGGATCCCTTGCCCCCCCCCCAAAACATTTTCTTCTCATCGCCCTGACCTACACTAACCCATATTTTATCCTATACTAAACTCAAAACCTCTAGTGTCCCACTGAACCATTCCATCGTCCCCACAGGGAACATCATTGCCCACTTGACGGGGGAAGCACTGTTGTAGAGGGATTATTGTTATATCGAAAGGCATCATCATCTCACCATCCACGATTATGACGCTGCAGGAATTTTTTTTTCAGTTCTTCACCATCAGAAATGCATTTATGAGCTCTTATTTTGCCCAATATTCATTAATTATTAAAAATTAATTATGTTGGTAACAAAAAATTTCATGTTTGTCATATGATTTGATAATCACAGGCGTAGGCAGAATTTTTGCAAGGGGAGAGTGGGAGGTTTTACTACTCTCGTTTGTTTTAAATGTTGGATTAAGGAGCACCCCCCCCCCCCTCCCTCATTGTGCACACCAGTGGTGATAGCAATAACACAGTGCCTGGAAACTTTTTTCATGTCATCAGAGTTTTTCTGGAGGATGAGATATGCATGCTGAATTAATTTTTAGAGTCATTAATTTAGGTAATTCATTAATAATTAAAATATTTCGAAAATGAAACTTACACATGTGCCGTGGATAATTGTTAAGGTTAAATGTGTATTATAATTTTGATTGGAAATATTTAGATAATTCAAGAAAGTGTATTCTATGTGTCAACTTGAATTTAAAATCATGTGTTAATTAATTTTTTTAATTGTCTTTGTCATGTGACAAAATTACTTCTGTATCTTTAATTATGCGTCAAAGTATGTCATGTGACCTATCATTGGAACGCTGATTTAATTTCCCATCTAATGGTACAATTTGATGTTTATTTTGATGTGATGTGTGTGAGTAATTAAGCGTTTTCTTTTTTGTATAACATTTAGTGCATTGTCCTTGGGATCAGAAGAGTCTCCACGTAGGAAGTTAGTTTTCGTTCTGGGTGTTGTTTTGTCCAGGTTTTAGACTTACCCTTTCACCTTAATTGGTCAAAGGTGATGTCAAAATTTACGCCACGAATCAAAGTGTGCGCATTTCGAAGCCACGCCCACTTGTCAGTTTACTTATACCCTTGAGACCTCAGTGGGTTGGTTCAGTCTTCCGTTTTCTCAAGTCCAAGAAGTGTGGCCCCTCCATGGAAGTTCTCCAGTTTATTTCCCCCCTTGAAATGTGAAGTTTCTTTCGCGAGATGTTACTGTTCGCTACCGTTGTAGTTCTCCCATTTTTTTTTTTTTTTTTTTTTTTTTTTTTGTTGATCGAGTCTACACGGATCCTGAAGTTTATCACCATGTCCATAGCGGAGCCTGAGTATGAGCTTCGTCAACCGAGAAGGTTCCCAAGGGTTCTCTTCTATCTTGGATAAGTCACCCGCTTCCCGGTGTCTCTGGAACTTGATGTTTGATTAAAGAACTGTTCCCGTTGCGTCTAGAGGATTCGGAGTGCTGACCCCTGAGTGACAGTATGTCGAGTCACTCGGAATTTGTAAGTATGTGAGTTTATTTTCCTGTTTTCCTCTCTCATTCACTATTTTGTGTTAGTGGCGGTTTTTCTGGAAACTTGTATTTTTTTTTTTTTTTTTTTTTGGTAAAATCATAATTCGTTGAAGTTAGATCCAACTTCCCCCCTTGGGAATTTTCGGTTAAGCATAAAATGAATGGTGTCACTATCCCGGATGCAACTAGAGTCACCGATTTGGGAATTCTCATTGACGAGCGACTTAAGTTTTCTGAACATTGTTCAGCGGTTGTCAAAAAAGCGAATAGAATGCTTGGTCTCATTTTCAAAAAGGTCTCTTCGCGTTCTCCTAAAGTCATTCTTCCGTTTTTTCGAGGCTTAGTTCGTCCTGGACTGGAGTATGCTGTAAGATTTTGGAGACCATACCTACAGAGGGACATAGACTTGATTGAAGGGGTGCAGAGAAGAGCTACGTGTGTCCTTATTGGCACACAGGGCTTGAGTTATGAAGAGAGGCTTCATTTTTTGAATATGTCTATATTGGATGAACGCAGGTGTCGAGGAGATATGATCGAAGTGTTCAAAATTTTCAATGGGATGGATAGGATGGACCATAAACTTTTAGTACACCTCCAATCAACTGCTTTTACAAGGGGACACCAGTATCGATTGGTGAGGGACAATGCAAGGTTATGGTGTCGCAGGGAATTTTTCTCTAATAGGGTTGTTAATAAATGGAATAGCTTACCCCTGGAGGTAGTAAATTGTAACACAATTGACACGTTTAAAAAGAAATACGATAAACATGTTGGGGTAAATCGAGAAGCTATCCATTCTTAGAATAAGACAACCATAAGTATTCTTTATGGACATTGTATAATATTTTATCACGTGTATATATTGCTTATAATTTTTATTAATTGCATTTTTAATTGGATTGCTGTATTTTTTAAATATATGACATCCATATTTGTTATGGGCATCTTTTTCTCAGCTACCTCGTTGGGCATTTTGACTGTTGTGGCGTTGTATTTGTATTTGTATAAAAGTTCTTTAAGGAGTCTTAATTCTAATGACCTTGATGACAATGCACTATGATGATTTGATTTAAGATGTTTAAGTTTTGTGGTTTAAAGTAAAAATGTGTTTAATGATTATGTTTTGAAAAGGCATTTTTCTGCGCGGAGAGACTGTTTGAATTCGCTCAATGTCAGGTTTTGAAGTAGCTAAATGGTGGTGTTGTAAGGATAAAATGTCTCTTTAAAAAAAAAGCAATTAAAATTTAATGTTCTTAACTATTATAACTGTGCGTGTGACTTGTATTAATTTGGTTCTGGTAAATTCCTTTTATTTGTTATTTATGTGGTAAATTTTCATTAACATGGAAAAATTTCGCACTCCCCGTAGATAGTGGTTATTTGGTGGTCAAGGTAACCACGCTCTGTAATACCCTATTCTGATCACTGGCCTAAGTGTTTAAAGATACTCATGTAAGGAGCAAAATGGTCATAGTTCTCATAATAATAATGGTCAACATATTGTTCATAATTTGCATCACACCATCATCTGTTACTGGTACGATTCATAAATAATAATATTGTTTTGGTGAATACCACATTGATGTTGTAACAGTGGAAAATATAAACTTAAGACACACACACCACATTGGTGCCGAGAGAAAACAACTTCCAACCTTCTGGTGAATTATTGTTATTTGATTGTTCAAGTTTAAAATTTTCATTCATTCAATACACGGCTATAACATATTGGTGCCGCAACATATCAACCAATCATAACAGGATTCAATTTCTTCTGCTTTTTTCTTCCTGCTCTGTATGTCTAAGTTAAATGTGTGTTGTCTGTCTGTGCATTAGCACCATGCAAACGCATGGTTGTGGAACAATCCAGATGTAAATAAAATTGTAAGTGTTTTTTAATCTGTTCCAGGATTTTTATTTCTCAAATCCCCTGAACAGCTACATAACTTATAAAGTTCTTTGTCTTGAGGGCTGAGTAAAAGAAAAAAAAATGACATCCAGTCAAAGAAGTTGTAATGATCATCCTGATGTATTTTCTTATTTTTGGTATATATTTTGGAATTTTTTGTTTTTCAGGATATTTTAGTGCATATTTTTGTTTTAATGCATATTTTGGCATTAAGTGCATATCTTGGCATTAAGTGCATATCCTGGCGTTAAGTGCATATCCTGGCGTTAAGTGCATATTTGCATATTTTTAGATCATATTTTGCCACTTTTTTACTGCATGTAATCCGGGCTCTACTGATGAGTATTCTGATGAGTCTGAATTTGAAGGTTTTTGATTGAACTGTAAATAAGGCTATTGTTTCGTAAATAAACGATAGCCTTATTAACAGTGATTCTATTACAGTGCGACCATTAATTAGCGTTATTGATTATTGAAACGCAAGGAAAGTATTTATTTTTTTTGAAATCCTGTGGATAATATACTGCCACGGATTATATGTGGGTTTTTTTCTTCTTTCTTCAAATTTCACGTGTAGATTATTCGCCACCACAGATTATATGCAGGAAAATACGGTACAATAAAACAGTTGATATTTTGAAAATACTGTATACTGCAAATGCATATAATCCTGGCTCTAGTTATAATAATCAGCCTGCTATCCAAATGGTCCATTTCTGGCAAAAAGAAAAATGGATGGGGATAATAAAAAAAAGAACCACAGCGTGATAAAATTCTTGTGTGTCTACTTCGACTAACGAAAACACGCAAAAATGGAACCAGTTAAGTTTTTGTGCATGCAACCTTGAAAACATGCCTTTTGTGCTGGGAACATGTGTTCTGTGTGACCGGTCCTGTACAATTCTCTATTGTCAATTTTTCTGTAGGTTTTTCCCTCTCCCGCTTCATGCCCATGTGTCCGCAGCCTAAGGGTGCTGATAAAAACTTGTGGATACTGTATTACTTGCAAGGACTCACCACTTTGATACAGAATTTTATTACGCATGAAAGATACAAAGTTGCAATAGCTGTTTCTACGAGAAAGGTCATTGACTTTAAAGAAGTGCATTGACATGTGCCAAGCATTGGAGTATGCATCTGTTAAAGGTAAAGAATTTCATCCAGATATTATTCATAAAGTGAAAGATGTAGCCTCAAGAGGGACAAAAATTCCTGTTAAAAATTCTGGATCTTGATTGGGTAAATTTTTTGGAAAAACTCATCCGTTCAAGAAAGAACTTTGTCCAACATGGGGTAAAGTGTAAGTCTAGAAAGTGCTTGATGTAAGTCTAGAAATCATTTTGCTAAGCAGTGCATGACAGCTTCTATGAGAAAACACTGGGTACATGGTCTGGATGATGATGATAATGGAGAAACGAGTGAGCGTTGGGTGAATATTATTAAAGCCAGTCTTGTGAAGTTAAATGTCTTATGCTAGTGAATGTATAAGGAAGTGAAATTTCAAATAGACACCGGAGCTTCTGTCAATATTCTTCCTAGAAAATATGCAACTAGTATACATACTTCTCAACAGACCTTAAAGATTTGGAATGACGGTATATTAAAGTCACTAGGAGTACACAGAGAACATCTGATAAATCCAAGAAATGGTAAAAAGTTCAATGTTGAATTTGTGATAGTTGAAAATGATTATACGCAGTCATTAATTGGATATTCTGCAGCAGTAAAAATTAACTTGATTTCGATAGAAGAGCAGGAATTTCAACGAGTTCATGAAGTGAAATCTGTACTTTATTGCTTGGAGATGTTGTTTACTGATGGTTTAGAGGTACTTATCTCCAAACATTAATCTCCTAACAGGTGATACTATTGTTCCCACTAATACTCCAAGAGTGGCATTAGCTTTGAGAGAAAAGCTACAACATGAACTTGTGAGGCCAATGAACAGCAGCGTTATAAAGAAAGTGACCGAGCTGACAGAATGGGTAAGCAATATAGTTATGGTCGAGAAATCAAATGGTACTGTGAGACTATGTTTGAATTCCATAGAGCTCTAAACACACCATATTGTGTAATGCTAAGTTTAGAAGAAGTACTTCACCAGCTGAGTAATGCAAAATTTTTCAGCAAAATAGATTTGAAAGATGGATACTGGCACATACAGTTGGATGAGCCTAATAGCATGCTAACAACTCCCTTTGGTCGATACTGATGGATCAGATTGCCTTTTGGACTGAAAGTATCGTCACAAGTGTTTCAGATGAAGATGCAAGATGCTTTTGGCAATCTTTCAGGTCTTATAAACATTGTTGTATATGGAAAGACTGTTGAAGTAAACTTGTGACGGTCAAAACCAGCCGTATCCATTAATATAGGTGGCGTGGCCGAGATTCACTCTCATGGTAGTTCGAACTAGGAAGTTTTTGCAATGTCGTCCACGCGGTGTATGTTTTGTTGTAGGTGGGATTTTCCTTCATAATGTAAATTTTTAGTCTCTTCTTGAAAATAAATTTAGTAGTTTCAACCCTATGAGTCTACAATTTGACGCCCAACGTGAAATATGATGTTTTTCAACTCGAGGGGAATCATCAGCATTCAGCCTGAACATACCTACCAATTGGTAAGTGAAACTTCTGTCGCAAATGTTTGTCCAATGTTCATTTTCAACCTGAAAGGAATTCATCGCATCAGTTGTTTCGAATGTTCGTCCGTGTTCGTTTTCAACCTGAAAGGATTCATCACATCAGCTGGCTGTTTCGAAATTCGTGAAAGTGTTTGTCGAGTGTGAAAATGTTCGTCCGATGTTCGTTTTCAACCTGAAACAAATTCATTGTATACACTTGTTCATGAAAGTGTTCGTTGAGTGTGAAAATGTTTGATGTTCGTTTTTTTTTTTTAATGTTGCGCTGCGCGTCTCAGAAGCAGATTTTTTTTATTGTTATTGAAACATTGGTTTATATATAGCGTGATATGGCTTACTTAGCAAAAGAAAAGAAGCAAGACCTCTCATCGTTCTAGCTCAAGCATTGGGAGTATCAGTGTCAATCGACATCATAATCGTTCAGATAAAATCTGCAATAGTCGACACGACGATTATGATGAGGACGTTATGAAAGAATTCCTGCTAACTGTCATCGAAGAGAGAATTTTGGACTCTAAGCGCCAAGATCAAAGGGAACAAGCCACGCTTCAAGCGGGAAAAAAAAATCGAAATCCGAAAGTTAGAAATGCAATTCAAACTTGAAAAACTCAAACTTCAAACCGAAGTGGCTTATAACAGTGCCAGCTCTGTGCCAACGTCACCAGAACTTGGATTTGAACTTCATAAACTACTCCAGAGTTTCGACGTTCAAAAGGGTGACATATCCTTGTTTCTATCTCTCGCTGAACGGCAACTCAAATTGACGAAGTTCCCTGAAGAATTTTGGGTATCCCACCTCATCACAGTCCTGCCAAGTAGTGCAACATCGCTCATTACACAGGAACAACCTAAAGATAAAGCATCTGATTACTAACATGTAAAAGGGGTCCTCCTGAAACGTTTCTGATTATCTGCAGAAAAATTCCGTCACCTGTTTGCTACTCACAAGAAATCGAAAGACTGTACTTGGTGTGATTACTATTTCGAGCTCAGGTCGTTCTTCGAGAACTGGTTAACTGAATATCAAAACTTTCCATGGATAAAGGACTTGATCATCACCGACCAGATGAAAAAGAAAGTCCCTCTTGAATGCAAAGAGTATCTAATGGATGAGTGGGCAAAAGTAATCTCATCCACTGTTCTTCCCGATAAACTGGATGCCTATGACAATATCAGAAGTGTTTTCAACCAAAAAAATTTTTTGAATAAACTTGAACAAGATCGTAAAACTGTGCAACCCTAAAAATCCGTACCTTTTCATGACAGATCGTCTATCGTTTGCTATGGATGTCGTATGCCAGGGTTCATCAAAGCAAAATGTCCAAATTGCTCTCCATCGACTGCGACAGCTGTGAAATCACCAAACAAAGCTATTTTATACAGCTGTCAACCCACAGAGGTTCTGGTATCACTGCCGCTGATGGAAATTCAAGTATGTCAAGATCGTGGTCTCATATACTTCGACACGGGTGTGACACACTCGGTTGCAGGGGAACTCATACAAGCTCTTCCTAACTAAACATATACCAATGAATAATGCCACCATGACTATTTCTCTGGCTGATGGTACCCGGTCTATCAGCAAGGTCTATGAAGTCAAAGTACCTGTATGCGTTAGAAATTGAACTATTGATATCACCTTTTTAGTGTTTCCAGAAGCAAAGGGTAACCGATCACTGCTGGAATTGGACTTCTTGATGGCAGTAGGCATTGCTCTGTGGATCTGAAGAGGAAATGTTGGTTTTTTTCAGTGACACACCTCATCGCCGTTTCTCATTTCCACAGCTTCCGACGGTTGAGTACGCTGTACTTAGTACCATGTTAATCAAAGATCAGCATGTCCTCAAACCAGGGGGAGAGCCTACTCCAGTCATTCAGCACCACATAAACACAAGTAATAGTTCACCAACAGCTGTGTCTCAGTACCGAATGTCTCCAGCGAAAACCAAGAGAGGTCACAAGTCTGTCCCGGCGGGACTCTGACATCCAAAACCAGAGAGAAAGGGGATGCAAAAAGGCAGAGGACATGACGGAAAGGGTGGATATACCCGGAAAAGACGATGCAAAGAAACAAGGGTCCAGCCCTAAACCTCAGTTGAACGTGGACTTACTCCAGAACACGTTTGCACCGATTCTTGCGAACGACAGGAAGTCTGAAGGGATCATGTGCAGCAACAGCTGTGTCTCACACACATACGCTGATACAAATACAAATACAAAAACAACGCCACAACAGGCAAAATGCCCAACGAGGTGGCTGATAAAAAGATGCCCATAAAAATATGGATGTCATATTCGACCAAATCACAGATGAAGAGAAACGTGCCGATGCTGCAAGGAGGAAAAGTCATAAGCGGTCGTTGAAAGATCTTGTCCATAACGTTGAGTGCAACGAGTTTCACACCCTCTTGCCAATGACAGCCACCTTTGTTGACTACACAAAGATGCAGAGATTGAAGAAAGTCTCAGAAACCCAAACGAGGTACTTCACCAAGAAGACCCAGAACACGGTCCCCCAGGAGTTTTTCGAGTGGAATGAGGACAAAAAAGTGTTCTTCGAATGCAACGTTTGCAACAAGATAGTCTCAGATAAGCAGCATCTGGTGAGCCATAAGCTGGAACACTTGACAATGGTCAGTGAACGAAAACAAACAGTCACAGCAAATCATCCGCTCGATGCCAGAAACTCATTCAGATGTCACGTCTGCCAGTTCGTTTTCACCCAGAAGAGTCAGTTTCAGAGACATGTTGATGAGCAACACTCAGGGCCATTCCATGTCCACAAAGTCACCAACTTCAAGCAGCGACAAGGTCGTGTCTGCCAGTCTCTACAGGCTGCCTATGCTTGTGGAATATATAGTAGAGCTCGGATTACATGCACTAAAAAAGTGAAGAAATATGCTCTAAAAATATGCAAATATGCACTTAAAAATATGCAAATATGCACTTAAAAAGGCCAAGATATGCACTTAAAAACCCAAAATATGCACTAAAAAAATCTTGAAAAAGTTAATTACCAAAAATGAGAAAGTATGCCTTTAAAAAATCACCATGCAAAAAAAAAACAGATAGGCTTTTAAAATGAAATTTTTTTTATTTCTTAGTGCATATTCATTTGCAAAAAATATCCCCACATATGCATATACAGCATATGCAAAAAACTACATATTTTTTGTTTAGGTATTTTTAATTTCTAGTTTGCAGCTGCTCAGTAACGAAATAACAGTAACAAAAGAATTTTAAATTATTACACTACTGTGGCGCTACTTGTCTTGTACAATTTTTATATTTTTATTATATTTTTTAGGCCACTCACTAGCTAGGCATTATCTAGTGTGTTCTTGTATTGGAGTTCAGTCTGGCTCCAACTGTCGACCGAACATGTCCTAAAAGTCTCTCTCTCTTCTATTAAATAACTAAAAAAAGAAAGGAGTCATGACTGTATGTTTCCGAAATAACAACCAGACACATCCACCAGCACTAGCATTTCTATAGTACTGGTGACCCGCGTAAAGCAGATGTTTGACAGCCACGAACGCGCAGACGAAACTACTCTTTCTCGCTTCGTAATATGCGACTTGCTGCATTTTTTTTCCCTGTGTGTGGTGCGTTTGCTGACTGATTGAGGGGGCATCTCCTCAGTTCTCTTCCTGGATTGTGCTGAACATTTTTTTGGATATGCCGAACGCTATCGAAGAAACAGGTATGTCTTCTGAATTAGAACTTTCGCGTGTTTCTTTTCGCGCGCCTTCGATTTGGAAATCCGATGTCAATCTTTGGTTTCTTCAAATTGAATCGAACTTTAAAATTGCCGGAATTACTGATCCTAAAACGCAATTTCACTGTGTTGTGACAGCTCTCGATGTCGAAGTGTTATCATATGTTAGCGATTTGATCAGAGCTCCTGTTACAGACGATTCTTACAACCAGTTAAAAACACGCATTTGTCAACAGTTTTCACTGTCGGAAACTTCCCGCTTACGAGTTCTACTCCAAGAGCTCACTCTTGGGGATAAGCGACCTTCTCAGTTGTGGCATGAGATGCATACATTAGCTGGCAAGAAAATTTCAGATGAAGTGGTGCTTAAAACCCTTTGGTTACAACGTTTGCCTATCCATACACAGCAGATACTTTCTGTTAGTAAGGATACATTGCCGGATTTAGCAGAAATGGCAGATAAAATTACCGAAGTCACTGGGCACACACCGACTATTTCTGAGGTCAGCCGTAATGAAACCATCAGCTTGCAATCACTTCAAAGTCAAATTTCGACTTTGACCGTTGCTGTTGACCGCTTATCCCGCTATAGAGAGAAAAATTTTAACAAAAAGGGAAGAGTTCGTTCAAATTCTCGGTCTAGAGAGAGGTCTAGTAGTGATGGTACACCCAAACGTAAACCTTATTGTTGGTACCATTTCAAATTCGGTCGAAAAGCATCAAAATGCATTAAACCCTGTGATTGGTCGGAAAACTAACTGGCCCATCTGTTTTGGCGACAGCAGGTGATGGCCGGCGTTTAGTTCGCCTTTTTTGTTCATGATCGAAAATCCGGTACTGGTTTTTTAGTGGACACAGGCACTAGCATTTCGGTTTTCCCACGAGATACACAGGTACATAAAGCAGCAGATACAAACTTTTCGCTATACGCAGCTAATGATACTAAAATTTCTACGTATGGTTGCAAATCTTTATCAGTGGATTTAGGGTTACGCAGACTATTTAGATGGTCCTTCGTTATAGCTGATGTTAATCGCCCGATATTAGGTGCTGATTTCTTAGAACATTATGGTCTATTAGTTGACGTAAAAAAGTCTAGTTTAATTGACAGTTTGACTTCACTTTCAATCAAATGTAGCAATACCAGTTGCCCTACATTAGGCTTAAAGACCATTAGTGGAGATTCGCCCTACTTGAAAATTTTATCTAAATTTCCTAATCTAACGAATCCTTCTATGCTTGGAGCTACTTCTAAAAAACACTGCGTTACACATTGCATTACTACTAAAGGTTCTCCTGTCTTTACCAAAGCCCGCAGACTTTCTCCAGAGAAACTTGCTATTGCAAAGCGTGAAGTTCAAACGCTAATGGATCAGGGCATACTGAGACCTTCAAAAAGTCCATGGGCAAGCCCGATACACATTGTTCCTAAACGTAATGGAGAATACCGTTTATGTGGCGATTACAGAAAACTTAATTCTATAACGTGTCCAGACAGATATCCTATACCACATGTTCATGATTTCAGTTACGGTCTGCAGGGAAAAAACATTTTTTCTAAATTGGACTTGGTTAAGGCTTATCATCAGATACCTTTAGATCCCGAGTCTGTTGAAAAAACTGCCATTATTACCCCATTCGGACTTTATGAGTACTTATATATGTGTTTTGGATTGTCTAATGCGGCACAATCATTTCAACGGTTCATAGATATTGTCTTAAGAGACTAGAACTGTTATGCATATTTAGATGACGTACTAGTTGCATCAGCAACAGAAGAAGAACATCTTAAAGATCTTGAATTAGTTTTTGAACGTTTAAACAGTTTTGGTATAATTCTTAATCCTGATAAATGCATATTTGGGAAATCTGAGATAGAGTTCTTAGGATTTTTGGTTAACAGCAACGGCATTTCTCCTTTGCCAGAAAAAGTCGACATTCTTCGTAATTATCCGTAACCAAAAACGGTTGATGAACTTCGAAGATTTCTAGCAATTCTCAACTTTTACCACCGTTTCTTAAAAAACGCAGCATCTGACCAGGCTCCCTTACACGATTTGTGCAAAGGAAAGAAGAAAAAAGATAAATCTCTCATCGCCTGGTCGGGGGAAACTATTGCTGCTTTCGAAACGTGTAAACATGCTATTACCAATGCAACGCTTTTGGCTCATCCTAAACATGATGCTCATCTTTCGTTGACAGTCGACGCATCAGATTTCGCTCTCGGAGCTGTTTTACAACAAACTTCCGATGGTGTCGTCGTACCACTCTCATTTTTTTCTCGAAAGTTAACGACAACTGAAAAGAACTATAGTACTTATGATCGCGAGTTGCTTGCGGTTTATAGTTCTATTAAACATTTCAGACACATGTTAGAAGGCAGACCATTTACGATCTACAGTGATCATAGGCCTCTAACTTATGTTTTTCACAAAGTTAATGATAACAGCTCTCCCAGACAACGACGTCATTTAGAGTATATATCACAATTTTCTACGGACATTCGTTACATTCAGGGTGAGCGAAATGTTGTAGCGGATGCTTTTTCCAGATTATCCGAAATTAATTTACCTGACTCGATTGATTACGCAGCTATTGCTACTTCACAGAGTACAGACGCTGAATTAACAGCCCTTCGACAACCAGGTGGGGTGCTCGATATAAAACCTATCAAATTCGGTCCTCAGGGTACAGAACTTTTTTGTGATTTATCCACTGGAATTATCCGTCCCTACGTACCAGAAAAACACTGATATCACGTGTTTACGGTCCTTCATAACCTCGCCCATCCAGGCGTTAAATCAACTGTAGACCTTATTCGTCAACGATTTGTGTGGAGTTCAATACGCAAGGATGTCACACGATGGACCAGGGCGTGCATCGAGTGCCAACGCTCAAAAGTGCACCGCCACACTCGATCTTCCATCGGTGCATACCCTTTGCCCCAATGCAGATTCTCACACATTAACATCGACATTGTTGGTCCTCTTCCTCCTTCTCGGGGTTTCACCTACTGCCTTACCTGTGTGGATCGATACACCAGGTGGGTAGAGGCTTTCCCGATGGAAAACCAAAAAGCAGAAACTGTCGCAGAGACATTCTACTCTGGCTGGATTAGCAGATTCAGAGTTCCGGAATCGGTTACCACCGATCAAGGGAGACAATTCGAAAGTGATTTGTTTCGCGCATTCGTTCGTTTTCTTGGAACTCAGAAAACACTCATGACAGCGTATCATCCGTCCTCTAATGGCATCGTTGAAAGGTTCCACCGGCAGCTCAAAGGTGCCATACGCTGCCATGCCACGGAACGTTAGACTGAAGTGTTACCTACTATACTTCTGTCCATCCGAGCCAGCATCAAACCGGACATCAACACTTCTGCTGCTGAGATGGTTTACGGATCACCATTGCGCCTACCTGGTGAATTCTTCCGCAGTTCCGACCCTCAGCCAACACAGCCGGAATTTCTACGTGCTCTACGAGATCACATAAACACTTTACGTCCGATCCAAACTTCAAGGCATGGGACTCACAACGTTTTCGTTCATAAAGAACTTGCTGTTTCTTCCCATGTGTTCGTGCGGCTGGACACTGTACGAAAGCCCCTTCAACAACCATATTTGGGGCCATATGAAGTGATTGAACGATCTCCAAAAGTATATACAGTGAACATGAAAGGCAAACTAACGAAAATCTCAATAGACAGATTGAAACCAGCATTTTTGCTTGATTGCATTTTTAATGAGCAATCACCGTTCACTGAACCGAAACAGCCTTATGTAACTCGATCAGGGCGTACGGTTCGTATAAGAATTCCTTGATATTATTCTTATTTGCATATTTTTTTCAAATGAATAACATTATTTTTGTTTTTTGCAACATTTTTTGAAAATTGGTATTATGTTTTGCAAAAAAATTTTCATTTTTCAATGTTCTTATATGTATATTATATATGTCTATTATCTATTCTTGTAATCGTTTTTGCATATACATACATTTACAAATTTTTGATCATTTGTAATTTATTTTTTTTTGCTCGACTATTAATTTGTGCATAAGGTATTTTCGTATTGCGTATTTTTTGAATTTTTCGAACAAAATCTTTTTTTTTGCACATGTCAATTCCATATTAGTTGCTGTAACTATATTGTCATATCGTCGTAACTATACTGTCATATCGTTGTAACTATATTATCATATTTTGTACATTGTGCCATATGCCGTCCTTCAGACTCGTGGGGGAGTACTGTGGCGCTGCTTGTCCTGTACAATTTTTATATTTCTATTATATTTTTTAGGCCACTCACTAGCTAGGCATTATCTAGTGTGTTCTTGTATTGGAGTTCAGTCTGGCTCCAACTGTCGACCGAACATGTCCTAAAAGTCTCTCTCTCTTCTATTAAATAACTAAAAAAAGAAAGGAGTCATGACTGTATGTTTCCGAAATAACAACCAGACACATCCACCAGCACTAGCATCACCATACTACTAATAATTAGACTATTTCTAAAAAAATTGAACGCTTTTGACGTATCTCTGTCTCTAGAAATAACCTTAAAAATAGAACACTTGATGTTTGAAAAATAAGAAGATTTCTATTAATTCACCAAATTCCACCTATGGCAGAAAAACCTATGCTGTAAAATGCAGCAAACCTTCCCGTTAACAGACACCCCTCAAATGCGGCCACCCTTCTTTTACGGCCAAGTAATATTTTCCCCTTTGTATAATAGAAGTTCGTATTTCAAACCCCTGATGAACGGTCACCCCTCTTTTACGAACAAATTTTTTTGTCCTGTCAGTGACCCCAAAAGAGAAATTTTTGCCGCATTATTAACAATATTTATTTGAGAAATTATAAAAAAAACTGATTACGCTTAAATAAACCTTCAAAAATATGCACTTATTCTGAAAATTCTTTGATTTTATGCATTTATATGCATTAATGTTAAAAGAGGCCAAAATATGCAAATGCATTTACATATAATCTGGGCTCTAATTATTAGTGTGCAGTGATGGTAACTTCTGGGAAATTTCCCATGTTTGTGGGAAAAATTTACCAAAATTTGTCGAAGTGGGAAATTCCTTAGCATTTGTGGAAAATTTTGAGAGTTCATCAAACAAAAGAATTTTTGTGAAAAAAATAAAGAAATTAATGCAGTGCAATACTTTTCTATTGTAAGATACTCGATTACGTATTTTCCCTGCTAAATGACAGCACATTTTTCGGAATGGTGTGGGAAAAATTTAGTCACAAAAGGGAAATTGTGTTGAGGGAAATTTTGCTGGAAGATGTTGCCATTACTGTTGGTGTGTATTGTCTGGTATGTTCCATAAAGGCATGTAACTCTAGTTCAAGCTTTAAAACAATATTAGGTTATGCGTTTTCCGCACGATAAAATGCACAGGAGAGATCGGAAATCGTGTTTTTCTTCAAGATAATTCGGCAACATGATTATTTTTCGGAAGATAGCCGTTATCGCAGCAGATTTCGTTGATCAACCTTTTTGCGTGGGAAGTAAGAATCCGCCGGCAGCCATCGTAAACAACCACTGAAGAAATGGAAGGCGATCATCGCTCATCCGAGAAGTACTTTCATTTGCTTATAGTTCCGGTTATCTGCTAAATTTAACTGTCGTGCAGTCAAATCTCTTATTTTTTCGTCAAAAAAAGGAGGGGAAATGAATTTTAACCAACATATCAAGCCTTTGACTGGAGGGGGTGACTGGGTGATATGGAAAAGGAAAATACGCGGTTTGCTTGATTATCATGAAGGTGTGATTGATGGAAAGCTGAGGAAGCCAAAGCCTCTTAGTTAAAATGCAAATGGATTAGAAATTAGGAAGCACAAAGAACTTTGTGACTCATTCTGGACAGCAAATAGCTATGCCAAGTCAATGATTGCAAGCACGGTCACACACAGTGTGTATCAAAAAATCATGGACAGTGATTCAGCCTATGAAACATGGGAGGCTTTGAAAAAGCAGTTTGAGGCGACTGCAAAGGATCAGTTATTCAAGATATGCTCCGAATTTTTTGCATTTGGTTGGGTTCCAGGAGAAGATGTTTCCACACACATAGCAAAGCTAAGGAGTCTCTGGAATGAACTGAATAAGGGCCTTGTGAAACCAGATTGCCGAACCTGATGCTAGTCTGCAAGTTTTTGCACATTTTGCCAAGTAAATTCGAAACCTTCAAATCAAGTTAGATGTTATTGGTTAAGAATGACAAGAAGTCATTCGAAGAGCTGTCAGTGCAATTGTGCATTTTCGAGAGAAATTTCACCAAGGCAGAGGATAGCAGCAAAAGTGTACAGGAGGCATTAATAGCAGCAAGAGCAGAAAGTCAGAAACATGATGGTAAAAACAAGCTGAAACCTTGGAAAAGAGGAATATGCAATTACTGCAAACGCAAAGGACACTGAGTAAAGGAATGCAGGCTGTGGATCGTTGATGGAAGACCACTGAAGAATAAAGCCAGTGAGATACAGGTGAATAAAGCAAGTGATACACCAGTGCATAAAGCTGCAGCAAATATGGTGTGCGTTGATGTCTGTCTCTGAAGAAATCCATGTAGCGGATAGTTCAACATCATATTGGATCGACAATGGGACAACGAGGCATGTCACGAACTGTTCCAGGTATTTTGTTGACTGAGAAATTTGATAGTCCTTATGGCATCAAAGCTGCTGGAAGTGAAACTTTAGTCACAATAGGGAAAGGCACCATCAGAGTCAAAGCAACTGTTGGCGGAAAGAGCCAAGAGATTCTTTTGAAAAATGTTTGGTATGTTCTAAAAATTGGTAAAAATTTATTTTCTGTTCTCACAGCACAAGATAGGAATAAAAACAGTGAATTTGTGTCAAATCCCACAGAATGCTAGTCAACAATCAAGTAGTACTCTATGGATCATGTAGTCTGAATGGTAATTTATTCAAGGCAGCTATATTGAACCGATTTTGCCCAGAAAAGAGATAGCAGTGCATACTGCAGTAGATAGCTTCTTCTTACAATTATACCACGAGAGATTGGGCACAACCTAAGACAAATGCCACATCAAAAAGACACTAGAGGAGTTAGGCATCACAGTGAGCCTCAACAAAGAACTGTTTGAGCCATGTGTTTATGGCAAAGCACACCGTTTATCATTTGGAATCAGAAAGAAAACTTTTGAGCCAGGCGAACTCATTCCTGCTGATGTTTGTGGCCCGTTCAAAGAATCTTTCCAAAAGAAATGGTATCTGGTGATGTTTAAAGACAGCTTCACAAAGTTTCGACATGGCTACCTACTGAAAGAAAAGTCAGAAGTCGAAGATGTGTTGGAACATATGCTTGCGCATGGCAATACAGCAAGACATTCAGTAAAAGAATTCCTCAGCGATAATGGCAGTGAGTTTGACACTGAAGATGTGAGTGCAATCCTGAAATTGAGAGGAATTGTCCAAAGACTGACAGCTCCATATACACCTCAGCAGGCAGTGAATGGAGGCAGTGAACGTAAAATGTGCATCATCCTTGAAATGGCCAGAACATTCAAATATTCAAATCCTGAGGCTGACTTCCCTGCAGCTATCTGGGCTGAGTTAATAGGTTCTGCCATATATTTATTGAACAGAACAGGCAAGTCATTAGTGGAAGACCATATATGTCAAAAGTCCATATGAACTTTGGCTTAATAAGAAACCCAGATTTCAACACCTACGAGTCATAGGGTCAACATTCTATGCCCATATTCCAAGCCAGAAGAGGAGAAAAATAGGTAAGAAAGCCATCAAAGGCTACCTGGTGGGATATGATGGAGATGAACGTTACAGGATCTGGGTCAAGGAAGATCATCATGAAATTCTGTCAAAAGATGTCTTTCAAGAAAGGCCAAGCAATTGCTATGTTTGAGTCTGCACACTCTTCCTGTGAAGACTCAAACATAGCCTCTAAGGCTTAAAACAATCTCCACGTTGTTGGAATAGGTGCTTTGGATAGTTTTTAGAAGAACTCTGTTTTCAACCAAGTAAAAAAGATCCATGCTTATACATTCGTGAGAAGAAAGGTATAAAATTATTAATAGCATTATACGTAGATGACTGCTTAATTGCTACATCTGATCAACAGAACTCTGAAACGTTCATCAAGGAACTAGAAGCAAAATTCAAGGCCTCCATTGGTGAAATTTCATGTTTTCTAGGACTTGAACGCCATGGTGACAAGCCAATAACAGGTAAGTCAGAAAGGATATGCTAGAAAAATACTTCAGCGTTTTTGTTTTGAGGAATGCAAACCTGTGTTGCACCTTTATTCAGAAGTGCAAAGGACTGAAGATACCAGATCTATCTTTCCATACAAACAAGCTGTAGGTACTCTGATGGATCTAATGGCAAGAACTAGATCCGATTTAGCCTACAGTGTAGATTATTTGTCTTGATCACTGGAAAATCCATCTGCAGAAGGTATATGTGAGAGTAAAAAGAGTGTTTTGCTACGTCGCTGGCACAGTTCAATATGGAATCACTTATCGTGCAACTGAAACAAAAGGCATGCTTTAGGATTATAGTGATTCAGATTTTGGTGGATGTATAAAATTTGGTCAGTCAACATCTGGATATGTGATGATATATGCTGGAGGAGCTATCTCTTGGCGAAGCCATAGACAAGCTATTGTTGCGCCATATCAACAACTGAAGCTGAAGTTGTTGTAGCATCAGAAGCAGCCAAGGAAGTCATTTGGCTCCAAAGACTTTTCAGAGATATTGTAACTTAAAGAACATTCCTATCCTTCAAGTGGACAACAGGACAGCAATAAAGTTATCACATAATCCTGAATACCATCGGCGTACTAAAGATATTGAACTGAAACACTTCTTTATCCGTGAGAAAGTGCTCCAAGGAAAAATTAATGTCAGACAAGTGTCAACAGAAGAACAGGTGGCAGATATCATGACTAAACCGCTAATGAAGTCAAGACCATTGACTTTATGTTGTCAAATGGGACTTTGAAGATACAAATCAAACAGTTAACAGAGGAGAGTGTTAAAGTAAATGATGTTAAATCTTTTGCATTTGTCAAGTCCTCTGCAGATGGCGCCACATTGTTCTTCCTAACGTTTGTCCTATTTCACAGTATTAGTGTATGTGTATTGTCTGGTATGTTCAATAAAGGCATGTAACTCCAGTTTAAGCTTAAAAACAATATTAAAGATGAGCAGGAATATGATGAAAATATGATGAAGTTCATGTATCGATGTAAAGAGTTGGGCGTGAAGCTAAATAGAGATGAATTTGAGAAAGTACAATGAGATCACTTTTATGGGTCACAAGATCTCTGCTAAATGAATTTGCTCTTATCCTGCAAAAATTGAAGCTGTGGTAGAAATGAAACAACCATCTAATGTAAATGAATTACGACGATTTCTAGGAATATACAGAATAAAGTTCATACCTAGTTATATGCAGAGCCACTGAGAAATCTCTTGAAACAATACATTCGATGAAACTGGGGTAAAGCCCAAGTGATGCTGTCAACAAATTGAAGAAGCTGATGACACAAACAAGGAAACACGTACTCTGCAACTTTTTGACTCACAAAAAATCTATACATATTGAATGTGATGCTAGACAGTATGGTCTAGGTGCTGTACTGATATAAGAATCTGCGGTCATTGCTTATGCAAGTCGTTCATTAAGTTCTGCAGAATAGAAAGAAAGAAGAGCACAAATTGAAAAGAAATATTAGCTTTTCATGCAGTCTGGACGAATTCCATCATCATGTATATGGAAGGGAAGTGACTGTATTTTCTGATCATAAACCTTTAGAGGCAATCAAAAAGAAGCCACTGCACAAAGCTCCTAAAAGATTGCAAACTATGTTATTGAAGACTCAGAAGTATAACTGTAATGGGGGTTTTTCACTCTCAAAAAAAAAAATATATATATGAACAAAGTCTCTTCATTTTGGTCACAAGAGTAAGAGAGGTGTTATCACACTCTCTTTTATGTGAAATGAAGTTTGAGTTGAAAGAACAGCAGCATTTATGTGGTGGTTTAAAAAAAAAAAAATCACAGTACCATTTAAGTTGAGACAGATTCCAAAAAAAAACTTAACACTTAAGTCCTTTGTTTTGACTTTGCCATTAATGGGTTTTAACGAGATAGACTGATAATCCCATAGATTCCAACAGACCGTGATTTTCAGAAGTCTGAGTACAGCACTAACAATGAATGAGATGATGTAGTAGAGGGTAATCCTGTACGAGTAAAAGTTCCCTTTAAATTCAACTTATTTGGCCGATGATCAGTAAAGTGGCTATACAATATGCTGTCCCCGCGACCACAACAACCCTTTGTGACAGTGAGTAATTCTTCTAATCAATATGCACTAGAACACTTATAACTCCAAAGATAAAATCACACACAAAGAAATAAATTGTCGACACACACAGATTTGTTTTAAGAAAAAATTCTCTCTTTTCTTTTTTTTAATTTACTTTGATCATTCTTAAATTTCTCTCATAACCACACAGTAATATTCGAAAGTTTTGGACCTTAACATTCTCGGTGCTATATAGACATTGAATAAAAAAAAAAAAAAACAGAACACCAAACAAAGTTTCAATGGTACTTTTCATGATCAATTATATTCACAAAGCTTGAGATTTTCAAGTTATTAAACCATTAATGCTGTACCCAACATGTCTTAACTTATCAAGGAAATAAAAATATCTTTGGGTGCCTAAGACTATATATATTTCAACCCTATAATTTGATGACCACCACAAAAAAAAAATGGAAGAAAAGAAATTCTACTCACTGGAATAGATAGTCTCCTACGCAGATCACATCTTTGAAGAATGGGTCCCTAGAGCTGTTCACAAGTTTGCCTAGCACAGTCATTTTATTCATCCTTGATGATGGTACTCTTCTGGGTGGCTGGACGACCACTCGCTGCAGTAGGAACATGGACCAATACCTCTTTGGAATAGGCCTCCATGACGACTGCTGGACTCTTTCATCTGCCAGTCTAACTTCCACGGTGATGGTGATAGCTGGAAGTCCCTCGGTAATAACCACAATGATACTCTTATGGGTGGCTGGAGTAAGTATAGCTTGGCTCGGGGTTTGTCTCTTTGCAGAGTTTCGTTTGACTAATTCATGAGTTTCCTGGACGACTTGGCATCAACTAGCTTTCGTGAATTAAGTCATCTTTGGGCCGGGGATGTGATTTGCGTCCATGAGTTTCGAGGGGAGGGGGGTCTTCACGAGGGACCGCACTTTCTTGTGCGACTGAATTCGTTGAACTGCCCGCCTCCAAAAAGTTCCAGGTGTATATATCAAATCCAGCGATAGGCGGGGCTTGTGAAAGTGCACCCTCTGATTCGTTGCACAAACTACATCTGATCTAAACTTTCTTCCAATCAAATCACAAGGGGCTAACCAAAAGTAAAACATTGAATCCAAAAGAAAAACATTTCTCTCTCTTGGTACGGGGTCTTGTCTGGAATAACGAAAGGGCCAGCCTAATGACAACAATTAATTTTCAATATAAGATTCCCACATTAAATGTATAAATATTCATCGAAATAAAAAACATTTACATCATCGTGTGGGAAAAAAATTAGCTTTTCAACGATATGCGACAAATAATACTTTCATTCATGATTAGTGGCATGGGTAATTTTTCGAGCCACAAGATAAAGAGAAATTTTAAAAAATTCAATTAACACAAATGTTCACATCAAGACAATTAAATCACACATATACAACACTAGTTGTGAAACGTCCAAGTATATGATCATTTTCAAATCAACATTTCTGTTACCTATGACTGAAAATGTTACGACAGTACAAAGGAAGAAAATTTGTTTTCTCAATTAATTTTCTGACAAATTAATTAGTTAATGTGAAATATAATCATCTCAGAATGGCCATGTCCCTTCAAGCTCAAATTCTGATGAAAAGTTTCATGTTTTAGACATGAAATTGCAGTATTTTATATACAACGAAAAGAGAGTGAGAAGATTTTTTTTTTTAAATTATTCCTTCTGCATCACACACACAAAAAAAATGTCTCTCTTTAAAAATGTCTGTATTCGAACTTTCTTATCAGTAAAAATGGCGTTATTTGTTCTTCCTGACCGTCACCCGGGAGCGTCGTTTCATTTCCTGCACAAATAGGACCTCAAAATTTTCTAAAAACTCTGCTTTTCTTCATCAAAAACTTATTCAAACAACTCAATTTCATACACTGGATCCAAATTTTCCAAGGATTATTTTTGTGAAGTGGAAAAAATTCAAAATAACAGGATCATATCTCAATTTCCAATTTTCCGCAAAAGACACAGTGTGAACAACAAAAAGTGTGTGTCCACTGTACACAAGTGATAAAATAAAGACAGAAGCAAAATAATTATTCACAAGTTAAACACAATAATATCTAAATTTGATAATTAAACTCATTAGACATGACTATTCTGGGTCTTTTTTGTCAAAGGGGGGAAAAGTGTCCCACGACTTTTCCTACCGGGACATAACTACGAGCTGATCTACAAACCTGGAAAGCAAATTCCTATTCCAGATACATTGTCGAGAGCTCCAATGGAAAGTCTGACTGAAGAAAATGAAGTTAAGGCCCGTTTACACGAGGCA
This sequence comes from Pholcus phalangioides, assembly GCF_987345545.1. NCBI lineage: Eukaryota > Metazoa > Arthropoda > Arachnida > Araneae > Pholcidae > Pholcus > Pholcus phalangioides. The sequence goes on along the minus strand of NW_028301596.1, from coordinate 23,910,679 downwards.
AGTGCTTTAGTTGGCAACTTAATTTTAACTTACAGATTCTTCTTGAAACTGTCCACACGATAAGTGGTAAGTAGGCGCTCATTGGATAATTTTTACGGAGGTGAGCGCAGTTAGCGCATGCGTGCTTCAGTCTACTCAAATCCATGGAGAGAGACAGATGCAACGTGCGGGAGTATAATAGTAATAATTTTTTATTTATCTGGCATTCAGAGAGGTGCTTTTTAAAGCTCATAGCTTTCGTAACGATGGATGAAGATGATCAGGTAGAACTTAAGAATACTGTGATCAGAGCCACATTATATGATATATTTTTTTAAAAATATACATATATTCACTTAAATAAATTTATTCAATAAAAAAGGAGAAACTTTTTTCTCACTTGCGCGAGAGCAACACACTGAGCAAGAAGTAGGTCACGCAAGGAAAACAGTTCGCTTGTCCCCTTTTTTTGCCTCTGCCACCCACGCATCAGGAGGTGCACGTAAGGGGGCGAGACATCACGCCACAGGGAAAAAAAGAATGCACAACATATTATAAACTTATGTAAGTCATCGAGAAGATTATGTATGCATCAAATATAAGATTTCTCTATTTCTCCTCTAAGTTCTAAATATCGGTTGTACGATATTTTAATCGAAGTTGAAGAGGAGATAAATTATGAATTATGTAAGCCGAAAATACGGGAGAAGATTTTTGGCATTCGTAGGAAATTCTAAGGGTTAAAAATTAAATAATAAAAATTCATTAAACAAAAATTATTTCCAAATTTTCGAAATTATTATTTTTTAATTTAATCTATAGAGATGACATCTTTATGTTAAATATTTGATCATGTATTTTTACAACTGATGGCAGCAAATTCGTTCTGGACAAAAGAAATATTTGAAAGCCCCCTCCAGTTTTTAATATATAAATCCTCCCCACCTGATATATATTTTTGAATCTTCAATTTTTTTCAACTCCTGACATCACGTCGACAGAATATTCCATAGCTTTTTCCAACATAGAATAATTTTTAGCTTGTTTGTTAAGGTAATTTTCATATCAATAGTTCAACAAACATTCATGGTGAAGATATTTTTCAACAAACTTGAAGCTTGTGCCCTCTGGCCACCACCTCACCATCCAATATTTCCGCGGAATTCTAGCGAAACTTCAGGAGACGACGGAGTATGAACAGGTTCGCACTTGAGATCGAAATAAACCCCTCCGTGAGAGAGCAAAAAGACCCCTCCAAGAGCGGCAGGTCATGCCCACCGGCGCATACGCATACGTCTACTTAACCGGAAAAAATAGAACCATTCTTATCTCACTTACCAACTAAATCACTTGCGCACTTGCCAACTAAAGCCGTGTAAACGACCCTTATCGTCTGCATACATTGTATCATACTTGGCAACTAAAAATTAAGTTACCAACTAAAGCACTTGCCTCGTGTAAACGGGCCTTTAAAGACATTGTATGTACAATTAAGGGATCATTCAAGTATTATGTCAGCATCGAGGGGGGAAGGGGTTTCGGATTTGATGACAAGGGGAGGGGGGATTTGAAGGTTGCTTATGTCATCAACCACCCCTTTTTTGAAGATATGAAGTATTCTAAGCTGCTGACGAAATTTTGCTGACAGGGGAGGGGGGTCAGTGTTTTGCTGACAAGGGGGGGGGGGGTCAAAAATGGCTGAAAATCTGCTTACGTAATATTTGAATAGCCCCTAAAGCATTACCTATAAAAAGGAGATGTTTAGAAGAGATTATACGGCAATCTGAAGAGGATGAAGAAATGATATCCTTGAAAAACACTATTCAAAATGGATGGCAATTGAAAAAAAGATGGCATTGTTCCTATTTTAAGACCATATTAATGAATACAAAGATGAACTCGGAATCACTAATGGTGTGGTGGTGCGAGGAGAAAGAATTATGATACCGAAGGTGTTGAGACAAGACCTGAAGGAGAAAATTCTTAAAGGTCATCAAGGAATCAATGCTTGCTTAAGGAAAGCACGAGAACTAGTTTTCTGGCCTGCAATATCATTGGAACCAACAATATGTTGGCAACATGTCTATCGTTTAGCAACTCAAGTCGCAATTCACTCTCACTGGAATGACGTCAGAGATAAAGTTCCATTGTGTTGTGACGCCATCATGTGTGTTGTCAGAAGAATTTTTTTATAGTCTTTTATTTCTGGGGCATTTATAAATTTAATATATTTTATACAAGATATTGTCACTACTTCCATCCTTGCACCCATAAGCTTTGCAGTCCAGAAAACTGAGAAGCGCAGGTTTTAAAGTTTCTCTGTTGTATTATTTATTCGTCATGAATGATATCTTCAACAAAGCAATTTTTTTTCTCTTCAGGCTACTGGCTCACGCATATCAACAATTCTTCAAGCATTTTCAACTCTTGTGTGCTCTATTGTGATTGGGTTATGGTACAGCTGGAAGCTGGGTCTTCTAGTCTTGGCATTCACACCATTAGTTTTGTTAGCCACATATTTTGAAAGTAGAGTCATACGAGGCCATATGTTAGGGGAAAAGTCTGCTACAGAAACAGCATCGAAGGTATCAATCGTTAATTATTGATTTTTTTATAGATTAAATAAAACATGAAAGAATCTTGATTAATGCTTTGTGACCTTTTCCGTCTCTGCCATGCCAAAAGTTCGACTTATTTATTTTAGGTAGCAATTGAAGCAATTGAAAGCATTAGAACTGTAGCATCTTTGCATCAAGAAAACACATTTTACATCCAGTTTAGGACAGCATTACTTGATCCATTAAAGTAAGTTAGTTATAACAATTTCCACTGACTTGTGAAATCTTTGTATCATGTTGGTTTTCCAGTAGTTCTGAGTTTACATTGTAATGTCTAATTTATGCCATCTTCTACTAGTCATATTGGACTACTTGTATTCTCCTCTCGTATAATACCATATTTGAAAATTAATCTTGGAATTCAACTTACTTTCATCTGATTTGAGACCCTGGAGTGTTTGGCCTAAACTGAACCTATACTGATTCTATGTTGTCGATTCAGTTGATCATTGTTTAATTGTACAGTGAAACTTCAGTTAATGAGCAATTTGCATAACGAGCAAAAATTTTGCTATTTTTTAATTTACTTTCACATTACCATAACTGAGCTGACTGTTTTTTGCTTTCACTCACACACGTGTTATGGAATTGTGGGTAATATTATCCCCTAAAATCTCTGGTAAGCGTGCCTCACTCGGAAAATTAAGACGTGTGAGTGTGAATATTTATGACAAAACTAGATGTAACATAGCATAGATGTGTATGTGCACCTCAAGTTTTTTTTTAATTCTGCTTGGAAAAAAACTGCATTAATTGCATTATTGAACAAGATTTTAAGGGGGCTAGCTCATGAACAAGAGCCACTACTCGTGGAAGAGATTTTGTGCTTGGGGAAGATCATGGACTGGAAGTGCATGAAGATGGCATTCAAGAACAAGTGGTGAAAAATTTCTAGAAGTTGATGTTAGATGAAGTTATGGATCTCTTTTGCACGCACCAGCAAGAGTTCATGGATGGTATCTTATCTGAGGAAGAGAGAAGTAAGGGGGAGTCCCTTATATAAAATGAGATTAGAGATATGTGTAGAATGTGGGAATCTGTGTGAAACTGCAGAAAAGAACCACATAAATAAAGCTGTAGCAATGTGCAATCTCAGCAACGAACATCGCAATTTACAGTTTCCCAGAAATCCTAAAAAGGAGGCAAAATCAAGTGTCATTGGATAAGGTTCTTTTTGAAAGTCATGTGAAACGAATGAGTTTGCAAACAACAGTGAGTCTGTTAATCATTCTAAACGATAGCTATTTTCTCTCTCTCTCTCGTTCAGAGTAAGTTAGTTTGTATTATTGTATTGTACATTTATTTATGGTGCAATTTATATTACGTATATTTTATTGCATTATGTATAATTATTAATGTGTTTAATTATTGATTGAATGCCGTTTTTGTTAGTTATTTTTATGTGAATGAATAATTGTGGAACAAATTATCTGAGTTTCTATTATTTCCCACAGGGAAGTTTGATTCGCATAACGACCTATTCGGATAACGAGCACATTGGTGGAATGAATTAAGCTTGTTAACTGAAGTTCCACTGTAGTCAATTCAGTATTACTGAAATAATATTATACATTAATGACTTTTTTGTTTTTAGTTCCCTGTTGCTTTGTTTCTATCACTTTGTCAGAGGTTTGTTATAGTGGAATCAACTGTATGTCATGTGGCATATAGTGATTGCTTCCCATCACAAAGGCTTAAGTTGAATCTTCCAGATTGTAGAGTGGTTTTCCAACTCCAAGTGAGAATGTGTGCCAATTTCTGGTTCTAAATAAACGTTCGCAACAAGCAGGCACAACCAGAGTTTCTACTATTGCTAATGTTTATCAACACTGTACAAAATGCTGATGAAATCTTTCATTTTGAGAAAAAAGATCTTTCCCATTAAATAATAAATGTTAATTCAGTTAATTCGCAAAATTTTTGATTTCAGGGCTCTGAGAGGGGGTGGTGGCATAAGGAAACGCTGAGTAAACAGAGCTGGACTTAGGAGGTTGTGAAAGGTGCAGTTGCACCGGCCACAAAATTTCAGGGGCTGCAAATTTTTTCAAAAGGAACCCTTTCCTTTTCTCAGCAGATGTTTTGGGAATTTTTGATTAAAATTTAAATTTTTTCCCATTAAAATATTATTGATTTTGGAAAGAGGCTTTCAGTTCAAGGCCCTATAATATCATTTTTAGTGTTATTAGGTATGGCATTAGTTTATTTCAAAGAGGAAAAAAGAGTATGCATGTGGGGTCGCTTTCTTTACCACTGACAAAAGTCGGGCCTTTCTTTCTGCCATTAAAGAATAACAGGGCTATATTAACCAAGAAAAAAGCATGCTTAGAGCATCAAAAGAAAAGGGACATCACAAAAGAAATTTAGTAATTTTTCCCTTTGAAACCCCCCCCCCCCCCCTCTTATTTGAGTTATCATCTGGTCTGGAGGTGGAAGACAGATATATAATAAGTAAATTCTAAATTTTGACAATTTTTACTGCTGAACTTCCAAAAAAAAAGTAAGACGTTTCTCTCTGATTTTTTTTTTTCTCAATCTAATTATTCACCTAGTACAGTACCAACATTAGAGATATTTTGTTTCATAAATAGAGAGTTCATGCGTAAAAACATATAAGAGCACAAAGATCCGAAAATTTAGGATGTAGGCTACATTGCTTGCAGCCACTGCAGTTCATATTCTGATAAGACAATGGGTTTGCCTACTATTAAATAAATTACATCTGAGGTTTAGGCTGATTGCAGCTAGTGTTGTTAATATTTGAGAACCTATATATACCAGGGCATCTTTTTGAATTTGCATATTCAAATATTGAGATTGCAATCTTGGATTTCATGTATGGCAAGAAACTCTTGGTTTTAAACAAGTAATAAAGAATTGAAGAGCTCATATACAGTGAGTCCCACTTATAGCATTTTCCAAAAACTAGTCATGAAAATGCTTTTATGAAAATGCTTTAAACAGAAAATTTTGATAAGTGTTGGTAAAAGTTAGAATTATGAAAATAAATCATGCTAAGAGAGAGAGTTTTCTAACTAGAAACGCAAGTGGAATGTACTATAGTAATTTTAAATTAATCTACATTTTTAAATACAGTTCTAATGTTTTTCTTTGTTTTTATGAATTTCAGTACTTGATTCTTTTACTTCTATTAATTTACGTTAATTAAACAAAAACAGCAATAGAAGATTCGAAAAATGATCAAAGTTATCAAATTGAAACATATATTTGATAAAGATGATGAAACGCTTTAAAAGTATGTCAGAAATGTAAGTCTGTTCAATATGATTTGAGCCACGATGAAGTGTAAGCAGGTAGACCACACTAATTATTATTAATCATTTATAAATTTTGTCAAATTAATTAAAATGTGATTCACTCTCTATATATCGTGTTTGATTGTTTGAGCTTATACTGAAAACTCCACTGGAAAAGGTTTTGGCATGCAGGCGAACTTATTCTTAGGCTCCTAGTGGTTTTTATACTGGAGAGAATAACTTCACATCATCAGCGAATTGCGATAGAGGGACAGGTGAGACAGCCTGAGTGATATCGTAACCTACTGGCTTAGCTTGCTCCATACCAAAACTATGCAAGATTTTCTCAGTATACAGTCCTTGAGATATGAAAATGTCCCCATTTTCTTTCTTTTAAACTTAGATACCAAAGAATGAGTCTAGTGGACCATCAGTTATTTTGAAGTCTTGCTTCAGATCAGCGATCAGCTTGTCTATCTCTGACTTGCTTGATTCAGCTACCAGTCTGTCATCAATATAGAGAGCGATGATAAGTACAGTAAAACCCCTCTTTTACGGATACTTGTGGGACAAGAAAATTTAGACCTTAAAAGAGAGGTGTGACTGCATCAGAGAAGATTCCCGTTGAAACTAAGTAACAGTATTACCAGGGTTGGCAAGGTTTTGAACAGTACGGTAAAAATCACAGTAAATACCGTGGTTTTTACCGTACTGTCCAAAACTGTCCTAAACTGTCCAAAACCTCCTATTTATAACTATGAGTGAAAAACTGCAATTTGAAGAAGAGGTAACTTCTATAATCAAATAATAAACTTTATATTATATAAATTATATTATAATATTAAAATTACATTAAATATAAAATTTTGAAATTCAAAACAGTATGTGCAAAGGGTTATATCAGGTTATCAAACAATTGAAAACTGAACTGTCTTGAGGTTAAATATTAAATTTATGGAAACATGAAAGATACAAGAATGGGATAGAAATTTGTCACATGAAAATTAGAAAAAAGCAATAGATATGACTACAGAATGAAATTAAACTTACATAATAATCGAACACTAATAATCAAGCGCAGTTGCGCCTTTTAAAATTTGATAACACATAACTAATTTAGCTGCCTTATCTGTGCCAAGATGATTCCTAAGATAACAAAATTTGAAAATATTCTTTCAATTGATGCATAACTTGGGGGGGGGGGGGAACACGAAAATAAAAAACTGTGTTAAAGACAGTCTTTTGATAAGTCTTCTTCCAGTGTTTTTCTTATTGCTGTCCCCCATGTGATAGAATTGTAAATATAGCTTGAATTTATTCGGTGAAATATTAGCTCCTAGCCTCATAAGAGCAACAATTTAAATTTAACAAAAATTTTGAGTCTTGGAAGTCTTTTATCATCATGTAGGCGTAATCAGTGTTTTTGAAATTGTGTTCTGTTAGTCATGTGTAGGTGCTACATAGTGGCCTCATTTTCTTTGGATATTTTTCTTTATTAATAATTAGTTTTTGAAAATTGAGAATGTAAAATATAAAGTTCACTTGAAAATTTAAAAATAAAAAGTTTGAAAAGTCAAAATAGAACAATTTGCATTAAATAAACACTACACCATTGATATTTATTCACATCATTATATTTGTATCCAATAAAAAATAATATTTATGTTTAGTTTCACAATAATGCAATGATTATAACTGTGACTATGCGTATTCAGTACCTTCAATATAATGCATTTTCTAAAGGAAAGTGTTCTGGCAGATTCGGCAGGGTTTTGGACAAGCACTGTTCTAAATACAGTACCTGCTTCATAATCATACATGAAAAATAAGATGTGAAGTAGAAATAACATTTACGAGAAACTAAAAAATTGAAAACCGTGTTTATTTAAACATTTATATGAGTGATATTAATTTACTATCAGATTTCCAACTTAAAACCATAAATTTGGTGAAACAATTAACCAAATGACACGTTTTTGAAATATTTTTGATTCAGTTAGTTTTATTTTTTGCTAGTATTTTTTTTTAATGTTAGTATCATGGGGGAAGAAAAAAACCAAAGGTTTACACATAACATTTTGAAACTTGGAGGTTTTCTACAGTTTCAGACAATTTTGGACAGTTTCAGACAGTTTTGGACAGTTTTCCCCCCATATCCTATCCAAAACCCCAACCCTGGTATTAACAGTAACTGAAATGGTTCTTTGTTTGCAAATGAATGAAATTCTGACAATATATGATGTGTTTAAAGTCATGAAAGTACATAATTATTGCACAGATACACAATTAAAATTACGAAAGAAATATTGCACAAAGTCTATGTACTGAATTTTTCATCTTTTGGAAAAATGTATCAATCAATGTTTGGTGTGCTTTGCTGAGTATTCCAACTCCTTCAAACATTGGCTGCATGCGGCCCACTGGCCAGCTGTTTGCCATCCCTGTTATATATGGTTGGCTGAATATCCATAGATAATATTTAGCGTTTTTTTACTCCATTCTTCTCACTCTTCATCATTGAGACTGCACAATTTCTTAAACACAATTTTTTGACACACATGAAAAAGTATCTTCCTCCATAGAATGATGCTATATTTTGACTTGATTGATTGACTTATGGGTGGGTGGTTTCATAGGACCTGGCACTGCGACCAGAGGTCTATTGTACTATCCCCAAAAAAAGAAGTCTTTAATAGAGACCTGTAGCTGAAGCAAAGTTCAGCAAAGATCTAATAGGAATGTCTTGAAGCTCCCATGGTTCAATCAAATGATGACCCAAGTGTTCAAACCTGTGTGCAGAGTACATTCGACATTCACAAAGAAAGTGAGTAGCTGTCTCTTCCTTATATGTATAAACAACCTCTACAGGTTGAGTCACTACTAACTCCTATGACATTAAGATGCCTTTTAAGAGTGCAGTGGCCAGTAAGTAGACCAAACAGCTCTACGAATACCATTTTTGCTAAGCTTCATCAGCTTCTTCTGCCTAAAACTAGGGCAGTCACAATTTATCTCTTTTGCCTGTCACTGACCATCAGTGTTCAGCCAATCTTGGTACTGTTCTCTCCTGAATAAGTTGAAAACAGTATTTCTGATCAATTCCCATGAAATGCCCAAAGCTGGCTCAGGACCAATGAATGGAATCCTAGAACCCCTTCTAGCCAGCTTGTCAGCCAATTCATTACCTGAATGACCCAGTACCCAGCAAAGCTTGACTGTTGTTGTTGGATAAATTACAGAGTGCAGGATAACACTCCCAGACAACATGAGAGGTGATTTCAGACTTCTGAAGAGCCATTAGCACAGCCTGACTATCAGAACATATAGAAATGCATCTTCTACTAATACTTCTACCTATGCACATTTTACAACACATGAGAATTGCAAAGATTTCAGCCTGAAAAATAGTGGTGTAGCCACCTAAAGGATATGATAACTGTATCATCTCCAGGACAGCATACTCCAGCTCCAGTACTGTTTCCAAGCTTAGAGCCATCAGTATACCAAATAAGATTGCTATCACTGTGAGTAGGAGCAATGCCCCAGTCTTCCTTAGAAGGGAATTGAACCATATAAGGCTTGATAAATGCAAATTTGGAAAGCATTCCATCACTTGGCATGTTGAGATATGGATGTTGTGTAACATTTACATCAAGACCACCCCATGATAAGTACTGTGAGTTCTCTTTCCACTGACCCAAATTCTTGAATCTTTTCATACAAATGATTGCTTCAGCCTCTATATGCATGTGTAGGGGATATATCCTGAGTAAAAGTTTGAGTGCTTCAGTAGGAGTGGTTTCATGTACAGCCATAGATGGTCATGCAAACTATTCTTTGTAGTTTAGCCAAGTATGACTTAACTGTATTGTACCTTGTTCTGGACCATCAGACAACAGAACCATAAGTAATAGTAGGAGATATGACCATTGAGTAGATCCAGTGGATGACTCTAGGATTTAATCCCCATGTCCTTCCAATAGCATTTCTGCAGGCCCAAAAAGCTCTCTTAGCTTTGTTCAGACAAAACTCTAGGTGCTTCTTCCAGGTCAGTTTCTAATCTAGGTACACACCTAGAAATTTAACCTCACTGGCATATTCAAGAGTTTGACCAAAGAACTTGATGTTCTTCATAAACGAAGGTCTTTTTTTCTGGTAAAAACGACCATGGTAGTCTTTTGTGGGTTAACAAAGTCCTCCACTGTCACACCACTTTTCAACCTTCCTACGAGCATCAGACATAATACTAGATACAGTATCAATGTACTTGCCCCTAGTGACAATTACAACATCAGCATAACCAATGCAAGCCATTCCAGATTTAGCCATTTTCTCAAGAAGTGAGTCCACAACTAGACGCCACAAGATAGGAGAGAGTACACGTCCCTGCGGGCATCCAGCTTGTGCATGAATTGTCATGTTATCTCCACATAGATACATTTATGCACCTGAAGGATAACAAATTATTATTTATCCAATTATATATATACATTTATATATATATAATAATTGTCTTATTAACACTTCTTCTCTCAAGAGCTCAAAGAATAGTGTCAATAGGAACCTTATCAAAGGCTCCTTCAATATCAAAAAATATACAGCCAATGCTACTTCTTTAACATTCATATATTTCTCTCTAATATATGAGACAAATTATATAAAGCATTATCCGTGGATTTGGCTGGTTGATAGGCATATTGAGAAGTAGACAGCAGCACTGTCATTAAAACAACCTCTCTAATATATCTATCAATGAGTTTCTCCGACTTCAGTAAAAAAGATGTGAGACTGATTGGTCTAAAAGATTTAGCCTCATAGTAATTATCTTTACCAATTTTTGGTATAAAAATTACTTTAGTGTTTCTCCAGGCAGTTGGCACATGCCCAAAAGCAATAGATGCTCTGTACATTCTGCAGAGAATTGGAGTAAGAATTTGTTTACCCTCCTTAAGGAGGGCTGGAACAATTCCATCCATACCAGGAGGTTTATATGGTTTGACGGAGTTTATAACCCATATAATTTTGTCATACGTGACCACCTTCCTGGCTAGATCCCACTTACTCTTACTACAAGTAGTTGCAGAAAGAGCATAATGGCTAGCGCTATTATCAGTCGGAATATATATTGTGCATGAATTGTCATGTTATCTCCACATAGATACATTTATGCACCTGAAGGATAACAAATTATTATTTATCCAATTATATATATACATTTATATATATATAATAATTGTCTTATTAACACTTCTTCTCTCAAGAGCTCAAAGAATAGTGTCAATAGGAACCTTATCAAAGGCTCCTTCAATATCAAAAAATATACAGCCAATGCTACTTCTTTAACATTCATATATTTCTCTCTAATATATGAGACAAATTATATAAAGCATTATCCGTGGATTTGGCTGGTTGATAGGCATATTGAGAAGTAGACAGCAGCACTGTCATTAAAACAACCTCTCTAATATATCTATCAATGAGTTTCTCCGACTTCAGTAAAAAAGATGTGAGACTGATTGGTCTAAAAGATTTAGCCTCATAGTAATTATCTTTACCAATTTTTGGTATAAAAATTACTTTAGTGTTTCTCCAGGCAGTTGGCACATGCCCAAAAGCAATAGATGCTCTGTACATTCTGCAGAGAATTGGAGTAAGAATTTGTTTACCCTCCTTAAGGAGGGCTGGAACAATTCCATCCATACCAGGAGGTTTATATGGTTTGACGGAGTTTATAACCCATATAATTTTGTCATACGTGACCACCTTCCTGGCTAGATCCCACTTACTCTTACTACAAGTAGTTGCAGAAAGAGCATAATGGCTAGCGCTATTATCAGTCGGAATATATTTTCGAAAATGTACTTTAAGCATTTCAGCTAGAATTTCTTCCCAGATTCTGTAAATTTACCATTAGGTAGCTTGATGGTATTCAAACCAGTTTCTGTCTTTGGACATCATTTTGACCAACCTTGCCGTAGCAGGGATATTATTTATATCATCACAATACTTTCTCCAAGAGGCTCTCTTTGAATCTCTGATGGCTTTATTACAAGCAGTGAGTGCAGTTTTATATTCCTGTCACTAACTACTTTTTTTAGCTCTATTAAAAAGCCCTCTACAGCCTTTTCTCATTTTACTCAGCTCTTTTGACCACCAAGGCACTAATTTCTATGATTCTGCATTGGTAGTCTTACAATTTTGGGGAAAAGATTGGAGCATGACATGTTGCAGCTGGTCAACAGACAGCTCCAAATTGAGTATGGAGGAAAACTTTCCAAATTGACCAGATGTCAAGTCTTAAAGATCCTCTTTGAAGTAGCCCAATTAGTTAGCCTTGGATTTCTACTTACTGTTACTGTCATAATTGGTCCTGCAACAGTAAACATGATCAGACGGTGGTCTGACTACATGATTTCATCCGAGACCTTCCAGTCTTCAATGTGATCATAGCATGAGCTATTACATAATGTAATGTCAACAACCTCACTTCTATTAACAGTAACAAAAGTAGGTCCATTACCTTTGTTAAGAATGTACAGATTGTAATATAATATATATTCTAAAAGATCCACACCTTGTTTATTGCAATCACTGCTCCCCCATAAAACATGGTGAGCATTAGCATCAAAACCAAGGATGAGTTTCTTTTTACCCACGCTGCAATACTGGAGAAGTCACATTTTGACTTAGTTTCACTATAACTAGTAGGAGCTCTAACACCACTCAAGGCACTGACCAATAGCACATAGTTTTATGTAAGAAAAGGAGGTGGTCTGTGTTCTCGAAAAGGATACCGTCTTTCAAGAATTTCTGGCTCTTTTTGGCATTCATCATCAGTCTTTAGGGACACTTGGATGTTGTCATCTTCATCAGTGCACTCATCACAATTTTCGATGAAATCCACACACAGTTTCTGGTTTGAATGATGTCTTCACAGAAAATAATGTTCCAGTTCAGTTCCACAGTATTTTTACTACACTTGTAGATGATATGTATACATAATATCCATCTGTATACAGGGGATGCACCTGGTAACGAACAAATAGTTCCTTCCACAGACTTTCTGTCTCACTTTCAATGCCTTTGTTTTGGTTGATGAGCATAACACCTCGTTCCAAACACTCGTAGACGTTTAAAATTAAAATTGTATGGCTTACCACACCACACCTCATGCAGTGTTTTACCATCTACTGGAGTCGGACCTGTGTGGTTGAGAACAAGCACAGCAGTACTGCACGCCTCTGCCCACAGTTTCCTAGGATGAAACATAGCTTATGATGAAACATAGTGATTTTTACGTTCAGCTGCCCCATTTTGTTCAAGTGTTCCAACCATGGACACACACATCTCAATACCATGATCATTGAGAATTTTCTTCACAGCATTATTTACAAATTCAGTTCTGGAATCATACAGAATTTGCTTCATAACATGACCTGTCATTTTAATTTAGTTGAGGGAAATGTCGATGCAAGAAGCCACTTCACTTTTGGCTTTCAAGAAGAAGGCACGATAAAACTTTGTGAAATCATCTTTCATAGTCAGCATGCAATAACCCCCAACTGAGACGACTTCTATGAGTCCTACGACATCAGCATTGATTTTTTTCACCAGATTGTGTTGTTCTAATCATTCCAAATTTGAATAATTTTCTGTGGGACTTCCCATACACACACCCAACACAAAATTCAGTGTCACCAGCAGACAAAGAAATTCCTTGCTTCTTGAGAAACTTTTCAGTGTTTATTATTTTGATGTACCAACTACATGTGCATTATTTTGATCTACCAACATTACATTTATGTATATTATTTTGATGTACCAACTCTTGTGCATTAACTGGAGAGTATCACTCGAACTTGAAATGAATACTAGTATACACATTTTCTGTTTGTCTATAAAAAATTCATAATGAACAAACCGTTATGTGACTTTTGTCCAACTGCAACAGTCATACGATTTTTTTTACGTAGCAACATCTATTCACAAAAATCAGATTTTTTCTGAGAGCATGCGTTATGAAGAAGAGCTGATATTTCAAATGGGGAACATATCACACATCAGTGAGAAAGTTATGATTCCACTTACCATTGACTTTTGTTTTTACATTTATCCGATTACATCCATAGGCGAGAAGCTTCTCCCTACCAGCCGTACTGACAATCTCCAGTTGTTCAAATTTCTGGATATTCGCAAACACATTGCTATTCGGTGTCGTGGTGTGATGCTACCGAGTCCACAATCCATTAATCGGCTGCTTGTAGTAACATACATGACATCGTGGAGCCCAAAATTGGTAACGACGATGCACCTTTGTCAATTTTTCGTTGAAGAAAGTCGATTTCTTGTGACAGATTTTTCCACACAGGAAATAAAGGATTTTTGCTGTAGATCCAGTTTTCCCATGATTTTTCTGTCCTTGCTTCCATTTTTCTTCTTTCTTTTTTCAGTCTAAGTTTCTTCCCACTGGGAAAGGAATCCATTTTCATCATTCCATTTTCAATCCCGTGTGTAATGCTGAGCCGTCTAAACCGCTTTGTTGTTCAAATCCACACAGCCGTCTGTCAAGAGCTCGATTGACCATTCATCCAGCAGTACACCATCCCATACTGTCTTGAAGGCCAGGTACTCCTTTGGTAGTGTTGACATGATGCGAAACAGCAACATTGCACTGGGAACCTCACATTCCGAAATATGGCGAAGCTCGTCGTTTGCTTCAATGAATGTATTCTGGCAGTGACTGATGAAAGAAGCAACAATTTTTTTCTTGCTCCACTCTAGGTGAAAAAACTCTGTCCACAGCTGGTCTAGTCGATGCAATGATGACTTGTCATAGATTGCTAGTAGCTTCTTGTGCACGTTTTCAGAAAGTCAAAGTTTGTTTCATCTAGGCTCTGAGTTACGAGCAACAGTGCTTTTGCGTCACCTATGTTGAAGTCTTTTTTTGGATTAACGAAACTCAGCAGTCTCGGTGAGCGACAAATTTTCCTTTTCTCTTGGAGGAACTTTCTCTCCCATTACTTAATCCAAAAGTTTGTGGGTCTTCAACAGTAGCATCATTGACATCTTCCATCTTGTCCAATCTTTTTTACACTGAAATCTGCTGATCTGGAACCTAGAATGTCCATTGTAGTCATGTGGTTTCAATTCTGTCGAACGATCACACAGTGATAGTGTGTCCTAGAACCAATAAACTCTTGCGATTCACAAATGCAAGGTGTAGCAGAGTTTGTAGCACAATCAACATAACTAATCATTAACTTTAGTTAGTTGTGAAGTGAAATGAGCAACATGATGACCCTCTCGCACATACGCAACTTACTGTTCACAAGTACAAACATCGACTGGTGACAGAACGAACCAATTTGGCGGCATAATATAGGCAGTCACCAAGTTACCACAATATCACAATTCATCACTGTGGAAATACTTTTTTAAAAGGAGATGCAAGACTGTTGAACAATCAAAAACTTAATTTTTATTGTTTTAAAAAAATTACAGATCTTCCTGAACATTTTGATACCTTACTTTTTGTTCTACGAGCAGTGGAAATCAAGATAGATGGGAATATGTGTGACACAAAATTCAAATTTCACAAGTTTAAACTAACTTCGAGCCACGTGGCTTCATGTTTACCTCATATGTTTTGCATTTATATACATTTGTTGTTGTCTTTTTCCACCCCATCTACATTCGAATTCACTCTTGTGAGTCTTATTTCCTTTTTTTTTCATTGAGTTTAAGAAAACAAACAAACAAACAAACTTTTATTTTGTTTGTTTACATATGCATTTCATGCACGTGACTCAGTGAGTCTATCAAGTTCTTTTGTGTTACATTACAGTTTGGTTTATAATTATTTCACAATTATTTTTTCATGAGTGGTTATTTATTAGAGTAGTTATTGTTCAGTGAAAAAACCCTTTAATTAATCATATTAGAAACATATATAAGTTACAAAAACCAGGGTTACAACAATTTAAATCGACTGTTTTTTTTACTGATTTAAATCAATTTATCTCACATATGAAAAAAATATGTTTTATTATTACTATTATTATATTTATTATTGTATTTTCAAAAAATGTTATTTATAGTATTAAAATATATATTAATATACATATATATATTAAATATCAGAGATGCTGTAGTTGTGCCAATTTAGCTGACAAATAGTTGCTCAAGATTTACAATGATGTTAGGGATGTAAAGCTGACTTAGAAAATCAGACAGCTTGCATGGCAATTCGATGGATGAATATCCATAATGAACAAATTGTGTGTGTGTTATCAAACACTGTGGTTAAGTCAGGGCCATAACTAGGGGGGAGCAGACGGGTCTCGTGCCCTGGGCGCTGGACCAGAGGGGGCATAAATTTTATTCTCAAACCTCTCCTTCAACACTACAAGGGAGCGCCAAAATGTGCACTTGCCCCGGGTGATTAAGCATCTAGTTGCAGCCCTGGGTTAAGTCATCCATGTTGATATTATTGAAACATCTGGTTCATCACTTACTATTTTACTGCACACCAACTCCAGTCATATATCACCATATGGCAATTTACGACCAGGGGAGTTGGGTTTGAAATGAAGACACCATCCATCGCTAGTCGCCCCAGGTTCGGTGGGTAAAGAACTTGCTTCTGATGTTCTATGCCTGCATTCAAATCTATGGACCTTGATGGTAACCTTCATAGTGGAAGATGAGCATCCTACCACTGCGCCTATTAGCAAATTTGGTTTTAGTTCAGTGAAATCAACAGGCGAAAACTTAATGTAAAATATCAAGTTTTGTTACAGATAATAACTGCAAATATGGTTTCTTCCAGAAAGACTCTGGATGAAAAGCTTGGCTTTTTGGCTGACTTACATATGGGTATAGTGCCCACATTTTAAACCTGCTAGCTAAAGATTTGATCAAAACTGATGTAACAAACAAAGCATGTTATAAGTTCAGTATATTTAAATATTTCCACAATCATCATCTCTCGAAAGATGATAATCGTCTCATGATAATCGTCTTCGCCGTCGTTGGGAACGGACGTGCTATTATCGCGCTCCGCTCACCGACACGCCAGTGCGCCATTTTGTGTCTTTCTTTGTGTTTTTCTTCGTTCTCGTGAGTTTTACTTAGCGTGTTGTTTATTTTTGGGTCATATTCTGCGGTGATTTTCTTTTTTTTTTAGCGCACGTTGGATTGTGAGATAAGTGGTTTTTTTTTTTTATATTGCTCTCATTTTTTTTTAAATTTTCGTTGTGTATTTTCGATCGACTTATATTTATTTTTCTCGTTCGCATTTCATTTTCGTTGTTTTTTCGCCAGGTTCGCTCGCTTCTTTGATATAAGTTCGTAGGTTTTGGACGTTAGTGTTAGCAAACAGTGTATACTTTTTCCCGGGTACTCTCAATAACGTTGTTTTCCTTCCATTTGGGCCTATTGTTGTAGTGTTAGTGTTTTGAGATAGTTAGCTAAGTTGTTAGTTAGTTAGAGTCGATAGTTAGTTAGAGTTGTAATTCTAATAAGTATAAATTGTACTTCGTAGCTTAATACTTTTTTTAGAGGGTGTTGTATTCTTTATATACATATTTATTTTATTCTTCGTGATTTAGTGCTGAGCATTCTACTTTACGTAATTTTTTCGTATAATCTCTTACGTATATTTTGCATAGTAATGTATTTTACATTATTTTAATTTCCAGTTAACGTTTCTCATTTTCGTATTGTTAAGTATTATTATTATTATCTAGCTTTAGCAATAGTGTTAGTATGCCTCGACCTCGACTAGTGTTGTGTAGAGCTTGCGACGGGAGGTTTCCCTGGTCTAGGGGTATAGTAGCTGATTGTTTCAATTGTAAGGGGTGCTTGGATAGAAAAAGGCTGGAACACGAGGTCGAAGCTTTACGGGAAAAAGTTAGGGTGCTAGAGGGTCCGGTTATAACGGACCCTCTGGTCGTCGAGCCACCTGTTGATGAAGAAGCAATCTCCACGAACAACGACATTTTAGAGGGCGAATGGGTGGTCGTGGATGAGGTAGAGGGGGATAGTGATAGGGGTTTAATCATCGGCGATTCTATGGTTAGGGAACTTGGGAACCGAGTGTGTAGGGATTTTCGGGGTTTCGAGCGCTGTTGTCTTCCTGGGGGGAAGATTGGCAACGTTCGAGACGTTTTTCATCGCCGAAAGTTGCCCTTGCGGGTGATTCTGTGGGTGGGAACAAATCAGGTAGGAGCGAATATTAGTGAGTCTCTGTCAGAGTACCGGGATTTACTATTATCCGCTAGGGAGGGGGGTTCAGATGTGGCAGTGATTCCAGTGCTGCCAAGGGGTAGTAGGGGATATAGGAGTAGGATCCACCAATTCAATATAGGCCTGAAGGACATTTGCTCCTCACTTGGGGTCACGTTCTTGGAGCTTCCCGCATTTACCGATAGGTGGCTTCGTTCGGATGGGATCCATCTAAATAAGAGAGGGGTCTGGGAGGTTTACGATAGTCTTAGGTCAGGTTTTTTACTCCCAGACCACGTAGTCGGGAATGCGGGTTAGTTAATGATAATCACAACAGTACTGACGGGGAATTACCCACCTCTGACTTCGATGGCTTCTCGATTGACAACAAACCACCGGGCAAATTAAAATGTGTGTTAATAAATGCCAGGAGCTTGGGTAACAAGAAAGATTTTTTAGAAACTATGATAGTTGTGGAGGACTTGGATCTTATAGCCATTACAGAATCTTGGGCAAACGATGGGGATGAATCTTTCTTACACATCTCCGGATACGATACTTTTTTGAGAAATAGATCTGATAGGAAAGGGGGTGGAGTGTTGATATACGTGAAATCATGTTTGAAGGCTAGAGAGTGTAACGTACAGAGAAGTGATATTGAAACCATATGGGTTGAACTTGAGAACAAAAGACGTCATAAGCTTATTGTTGGGGTTTGTTACAATCCACCGAATAGGGATCAAAACTACATCGCCAAAATGCACGATGAAATTTCCTACATGTGTAAGCGAAAGAGGGTTCTCATACTAGGGGATTTCAATTACCCGGGTATTGATTGGGAGAACCTTTCATCTGGAAATCAGTATGAAAGAGACTTTCTTAAGTTGGTGCTCGAAAATTTTTTGTATCAGCATGTATCAGAAGCCACTAGGGGTACTGCTATTTTGGATTTAGTTCTTACTAGTTCTGAGGATCTAGTTGAACATGTTTCGGTGGGGGAAGAGTTTTCTTCCAGTGATCATCGTATCGTCAGATTTCACTGTAACTTTTCCTCGGGTAAGGTTGATAACAAAAGATTGGTTCCTTGTTTTCGGAGAACTAACTTTGATGTTTTGCGAAGAAGGTTAGCGGAAGTTTTCAAAGACCGGTTGGAATCAGTAGGGGTGGTAAGTCAATGGGAAGAATTTAGTACGAAGCTGTCCTCTGTTTTGCACGACGTCATACCCTTTGTTCGAAAAAAGCGTGTTTGTACATCACACCCTCTATGGTTCACGGATAGCGTGCGGAACCTTTATCTTGAAAAGAAAAGAGCATTCAGAGAGTATAAAAGTGGACGAGGTGACCTATCATTGTTTACTGATAAAAGAAGACTGTTGAAGAAAGCGATAAGGGATAGTAAAAAGCAAGTTGAATCTAGGTTGGCAGATAACATTGGCTCTGACCCAAAATCATTTTTTCGATACGTCAATAATGGATGTAAGGGGACAGTTGGCCCCCTCTCGATAGGAGGCTCAAAAGTAGAGAGCAATGTAGGCATGTGTAGTGCTTTCAATGACTTTTTCGCGTCGGTTTTTAATGGAGATAATGATATTCGATATACGGGTGTTGCATGGGGTAATAAAACGCTCAACGATATTCAAGTGGAAGACGTGGAGGTCCTAAATCTTCTAAGAAATGTATGTGCAAGCAAAGCACCAGGACCAGATGATATCTATCCCAGGGTTCTCAGGGAAGGTGCTAATGAATTGTTGGGGCCAGTCGCACAGATATACAGGAGTAGTGTTGCTGAGGGTATCGTCCCGAGAGATTGGAAACTGGCTAACGTTGTTCCGATATTTAAGAAGGGTAGTAGAGAAGTGGTGTCTAATTATCGTCCAGTGAGTTTGACGAGCTCCCTCTCGAAAATTTTGGAAATTATCATCAAAAGGCAGTTTGTGAAGTGGATAGACGAGAATAATGTATTGTCGGATAATCAGCATGGGTTCAGGAAGGGGAAGTCATGTGTAACTAACCTCCTTTGCTTCTATGATTACGTGACTAAGGCTTTGGGTAAGAGCAAAAATGTCGACGTTGTTTACCTTGATTTCCAGAAGGCATTCGATCGGGTCCAACATGGCAAACTCTTGAAGCGTTTACACGAGATTGGAATAGGGGGCAACTTGCTGAATTGGATAGAATCGTGGTTAAGAGATAGGTCGCAACGAGTTATGGTGAACGGGGAATTCTCTGGTTGGACAGACGTCACAAGTGGAGTTCCTCAGGGAAGTGTCCTTGGCCCCATACTTTTTTCACTTTTTATCGATAAACTCGATCAGGGTATCGATGGAATTACTAGCAAATTCGCAGATGATGTGAAGCTAATGGGGGTAATCGGGAATGAAAGCGATAGGGAGTTGCTCCAGACCAACTTAAACAAGATTGCAGCATGGGCAAATGAATGGAGCATGACGTTTAGCGTAGATAAGTGCATGGTCGCTCATTTTGGTTCGAACAACCAACGGTTCTCTTACGAGTTGAATGGTGTCACTATCCCGGATGCAACTAGAGTCACCGATTTGGGAATTCTCATTGACGAGCGACTTAAGTTTTCTGAACATTGTTCAGCGGTTGTCAAAAAATCGAATAGAATGCTTGGTCTCATTTTCAAAAAGGTCTCTTCGCGTTCTCCTAAAGTCATTCTTCCTCTTTTTCGAGGCTTAGTTCGTCCTGGACTGGAGTATGCTGTAAGGTTTTGGAGACCATACCTACAGAGGCACATAGACTTGGTTGAAGGGGTGCAGAGAAGAGCTACGCGTGTCCTTATTGGCACACAGGGCTTGAGTTATGAAGAAAGACTTCATTTTTTGAATATGTTTACATTGGATGAACGCAGGTGTCGAGGAGATATGATCGAAGTGTTCAAAATTTTCAATGGGATGGATAGGATGGACCATGAACTTTTAGTACACCGCCAATCGACTGCTTTTACAAGGGGACACCAGTATCGATTGGTGAGGGACAATGCAAGGTTATGGTGTCGCAGGGAATTTTTCTCCAATAGGGTTGTTAATAAATGGAATAGCTTACCCCCGGAGGTAGTAAATTGTAACACAATTGACACGTTTAAAAAGAAATACGATAAACATGTTGGGGTAAATCGAGAAGCTATCCATTCTTAGAATAAGACAACCATAAGTAATCTTTATGGGCATCGTATAATATTTTATCATGTGTATATATTGTTTGTAATTTGTGTTAATTGCATTTTTAATTGGGTTGCTGTATTTTTGAAACATATGACAACCATATTTTTATGGGCATCTTTTTATCAGCCACCTCGTTGGGCATTTTGCCTGTTGTGGCGTTGTATTTGTATTTGTATTTGTATTTGAAAGCATGGTATCATGCAGAATGTGGAAGTGCATTGATACTTCCTATAGAGGCATGATGGAATACTTATTCATTCTCTTGAATGTTAAAATTGGTCAGCTGTTACCAAATTTTGTGAAGACCACAGATCTCGAATAGATAGTGACATCTCCAGTGAAATCGTAAATATTGATTCAAAAAGAAATGTTGAGTACATGATTGCAGTTCTGAGATCGATAGCCAAAACTACTGATTTTGTACAAAAGAACAACTCTAGGTTTTTCCACTTTGGCTCCCTAGCTGAATGGATATTCTTAACTAGCATGGAAAAGCTGCAATTCAAGATAAAGAAGCATCAACATCCAACAATAAAAAGGTTTTGTCTTCACCATATGAAAATAGATATGAACAATCACATTAACAGATGCACACTTTGCTGCATTTATTCTAAGTTAATCAGTTAATTTCTAATATGGAAATTGATGTCACGGAAGAAGACATCATGGTATCGCCTATTCTAGGAAAATATAGATTAATGACTAGTGTGTTAGTAATATATATATTTACACATATATATTTTGTTTAAAAAAATCATTAAAATAAAAAAAATGATTTAATCAAAATTTAAAGTGATTTGAATCAAAAAATCTGATTTAAATAAAATAAAAATTTTAATAAAAAAAAAATTAACAACCTTGACCTAGATTGTGTGATGGTAAAGAAAAAATATTGAAGATGCGAATGTATTGAAGATATTAAAAGATTTCAAGTTATGTGCATGCAATAGTTCTCCAGTGAATATTATCAGTGCGATTACAATCTCAACAATGAATATAAAACCATTTTCATGAAATGGGAAAATCCCATTGAAATATCACTGAAAACAATAGAGGCAATGCAAAATTCATATTCACGTGTAGTGTTGTTGTTTGGGACTTTTGTTGCAAATTCCAGTGTTGTGGTGATGGGTATCAGAAATAAGTTTACACCTAGTAAATGAGAAGAGAACCTGTGATTTTCAAAAGATTTTTCTTCGAAACATAACAGTGTGTTATGCACTTGCATGTAGGGTTTAAGCTAGATAAAAAATTCCTTTAGTAAAAAAGCAAAAATGGGGGAAAAGCTTTAGCAAAATGCTACAATGCTAATGATTGATGGTTTGATGCCTACTCATTTCGTACCTCCTGTACGCATTTTTGCAAAAGTGGCTACTACTTCTTTCACATTCTAAGACTTTCTTTTGCATTTTGCAAAAAATGCGACCGTAGCTTAAACCCTGCTTGCATGTCTATGCAATGAGATTTGTTGTTGATGATTGTGGAAAATTTTTTCGTCTACTCAAACTTTTGCCCACTTCGGACATATTAATGCTTATTTTCTCAACAAAAATTGTAATCATGTTTTTTGTATCGCCCTTATACGAATTTTATTCATGCTAATGTCATGACTTATTCATTAAAAAAAACGATATTGAGATTTTTTTTACCATCAAGTCAAAAATCAATGAGCTCTCGACTATTATTGTCAACTAATCTTTTTTTGTCGATTTTCTTGAGTCAGTTGCTAATTTGTCTCAAATATTACTCACAGAACACATTAAATACAGACTGAAAAATAAATTCGAGTAAATTTTTGCCATATTAGTTCCCCAATCTGTTGCTTTTTTTCAACTTGCGGTGTGTTGAGCATTTGAAGCGGCGGGCAGCATCTCAAAGCATTAAAATGGCAAATTATAATATGAAAACATGATGAAAATGTTAAAAACTGATTATATTATTGAACATTGAGGTTATTCCCATAAATCTGTATGGTATTGGGTTTGAGAAAAAAATAATTTCTTCAAAATTCATACTTCACAATCTTTAAACGAGTTTTTCTCAAAACATCAATTTTCGTCGTTGTGCACGATATCTCATGAACTATGTTTCCTATTTCCATGAAATTTGTCTGGTATGTGTCCCTTGCCTAGGTGCATAAAATGCACTAGAATCATACACATCTCCATTGAAATTTAAAATTTTTATTAAAATTTAAATTTTGGGTTAAAAATGTAAAATTTGTTAACCAGGTTTTTTATAATTTTTAAAAATATTTTCACTTTATATATCTGAAAGAGGCTAGTTTATTGCATTAAACAAACATTTTAGGGCACAAAACAGTTTTTTTATGTAGAAATTCAAATTTGGGCAGATGAAACTGCACTCACAGTAATGGTGCGTATGATTTTTTTTTTTCAACTTTTACTTGCATACAAAAACAATTTTCAACTTTTACTTGTACACAAAAACAAACAAAGAAATATTTTGAAAATTTGATGGATGCACATCAAATTAAACATACTTTAAATGTGACCCCGAAAAATTTGAATAAATTGGGTAAATCAGGAATGTTTAAACATATGCTACGTTTTTCTGCATTTCTCAACCACTAATCCTGTGTCCCTTAAATGGGAGATTAGCTCACATTCATGCTTTAAAGTTGGAAAACCACAGAAAATCAAGTTCGGCTGATCACCATTGTGCTACCTTCGGAAGGAAGATATCAAACCTGGGTCTTTGTGATGCTAGTCCATTATGAAGTCTACACAACTATATAGCGACAGTGTCAGGTTGGAGATTTCACTGTTTTCATAATTCTTCTAATATTTTATAGGAAATCAAGAAAAAATTCTCATGTGCGTGGCCTGACATATGGATTTGCTCAAAGTATACCATCTTTTGCTTATGCTGCCTCCGTATATTATGGAACTTACCTGACTGCAGATCCTGATGAAAAGTTTCCTTATGGAAACCTTTTCAAGTATGTAAATTTCTAAAATATTTTCATAACAATTTCTCAAAACCTCCATCTAATCTGAACCAGTAGCATAGCCAGGTTTTGGTCAGTGGTGGAGTGAAATTTGGAAAGGTTTTTTTTTTTTGTTCCTGCTTTAGGTGCAAACTTAAAATTACACAATAGTAGAAAGAACTTGAAGTCAACACCGTCTTAACATATGGGCCCACCTGGGCATGTCACTGGGGCCTCAGAAAAATGAGAAGTACAGTATAACATCAATTATCCGAACACATCGGGACGAAGGGTGTTTGGAAAAATGAAAAGTTCGGAAAATCAATTTCGAAACTAATTTGATAACACAAAGGAATAAATTGAAATTCAGCAACAAAAACCTTAAAATAATTAAAAACCCTGTGATAAAGGGTGATTGACTTATAACCGACTTATTCTGAAAAGTAAATGAAAAAAGCCAGTGCATCATAAAAGCAAAAGTGAATCCATCTTTAATTGCTTCAACTTTCTTATACAACATTTTGCCGTCTCATCCCGTAATAATTTCAACATTAAAAATTGAAGCGAATCAGCATTAGAACGCGATTCTAACCACATGAGACATTTTGTGAAACACTGTTCTGCCTCACTGTGCGTTATTACATCTGCCGCTGGTTCATCTTCATCACTTTCTCAGTCATCCGGATTAACTTGATCCTTCACTTTCGTAATTATTTCTCCGTCATCCAAAAAATTATATCCCAGATCGTTACTATCAATTTTCAATCACTGCGATACATCCTTTCATGAATTGACAGAACTGGAATACATGGAGTTCCTGAAGCATATCTAAGCATTCTTTTGAATCTGGAAGATTTTGATCATCTTCAGTGGTTATGTTAAAACCATGAAAATACGAACATAACTTTCTAAACCTTTGCAATACTTTTTTGAACCTCTGCTGTTTTCAAACTGGCTGCAAAATTTTCTATTTTAACGCAATTTTTTTTTAAATCACTGATGGTTGCCACACCTAGTCCACATTCAGCTGCAAGTGTCCTCACACCATCACCTGCTTTCAATCTTTTCACTATTCCCACTTTTTTTTAAAATGTTTAAAGCAACACGTTTTCGTTTTGTCGCTATTCTGCACTTGAGAGAGACGAAAAGGGTTGACACTGTTAAAGCTAATGAAAGATTAAAAAATACATATCTGTTTTAAACAAGCTAGGAAAGATACTCCTCCCCCACCTCCAGACAAAACTGTGATAAGAACTGTTTTGTTGTCCAGAAGACCCTTACCTCCCTTTCATTAAGGCACACCCCCAGGATTAAGATGAATTCATAGACGAGAATAAAAAGATGACAGCTAAATCTGCTCCTATTCATGCGTTTGTTTGCTTATCAATTGTTTGTAACTGCATACACTGTACTCAGATCCGCCATTGTTTACATATATAGTGCACAGGTACAGTATGTACAATTGTTTGGAAGTGGATTATTGTACAATAGAACGAGGTTATCGAGTTGGGAGATGAGAGGTTTTTTTTTCTAGTTCCACGAAAATACCAACTGTGTTCAGCATCGTTGACTATGGAAAACTGAAAATGAGTTAAGTTGAAAAGATGTTCAGTTGACTGAGTTATTTGAAAAATTGATGTTTGGATAATTGATGTTCTACTGTATTGATGTATTACTGTATTACCAAGAAAATTTTTCAAAAATTTGCTTGGTGGGGCCTCAGAAAAACCACTTGGCCCAGGGGCCCATGATGCTCTTTACCATTTAAAGGCAGAACTATGAACAAGTCACTTATTGTTTTGAAATTTGGAATTCAGGGTCCTTTTGCATACCTATACATAGATCAACTTTGAAATTTGAAAAAATTTCAAAAAAAAGAAAAAAAATTTTTCTTTTTTTCACGATGTTCCATAAATGGAACATTGGCACTTGGGGAGAGGTGAAAGCGGAAAGTGGTATCGCCTATAATCTCACAATTATTTACTTCTGGAGTACACAGTTATCACACGAAATTTTCTATTTTCTACTACAAATTCAAATTTGTAACGCACTGGCTTTTTTGACATGAAAATGTGTGTGTGTATGTGAGTGCAGAAAATTCAAAATTTTTTCTAATGTCAATGATAAAAGAAAGAAAACATATATTTGATGGACCCGTTTGTCACATTTCTAGCATTTATACACATTTTTGGCAAACCGCACACCGTCCTTGCATCGCAGACACAATATAATGGCCATCAGATGACCTGACATCTTTTTTTCAGTTGACAATGTGAACCTGGATGATTAATTAACCCCTGCTTTGTTTGTAAAAGGTTCATTGTTGCTTCTCTTCGGAATTCCATATCCATATTCGGAATAAATCATCCAACGTGCTATAATGGTCATATGGCAAATCTTTTCCAATGGAATCCAGAGCCGATGTTTGTATCGGATTGTGAAAAAAACTTTTTATCCCATGCAATAATTTTTTCTTTCGGATTGTTCAAAACTGTTTCGCCTTTTCTTGAAACTTTCATACTAGTTGATACTAGATTATTTTCAAGATTATCATCTTCATCCATGATGTTCCCATTTTCATTAGCATGTAATTGGAATATATTTATATCCTCTAATTGGGAATCTGAAAAGCTTCTAAACATCTTACAGCTTCTTTTAATGTGAGATATCTTTTTGATATGGTTACACTCAACTGAACACAAGACTAACATTGTCGAACTCGGTTTGATTAGTCTGCAGTTCGCAAAAACATACATTTCTAAGAATGCAAGAATAAAAAGTACTCACAAAATATAAACAATCCACCCCAGAAAGCACATTACCCAGAATTAGCCCCTATACACATGTCAAACGATGACAACAAGCTGAGGTTTGACCGGGAAAATCGAAGCACCGCATTACACATTAGATATCTCTAGAATCCTGCTCTCTTGAAAGGCCAATGTTCCATAAATGGAACATGCATTTTTGAAACCACGTAGCTCTTTAACGTTTAACAGAACAAAGAAACTAATTGATTTACTTTGATTGATGTATTAAGTGGTAGAAACACACAAAATAATTTTCAATTTACTTAAAAATTGGAATTTTGGCTAATTTTAATCAAAATGGGGAAAAAATGCTCAAAAAATGTCAAATTTCAAAATTCTGTCGAAAAAGTTTATATCAACCTGAAGTTTCTGAATTTATTTCAAAAAATACTTTGAACTCTCCTCTATATACAATAAAAAACCGGAAAAGTTTGAATCAATTTTTATTTGATATTTTTGTAATTTTTCTCAGCCACCTCGTTGGGCATTTTGCCTGTTGTGGCGTTGTATTTGTAAATAAAAACTATGTTCCATTTCCAACCGCATATTTTTCCATTCACATCCATATTTGCAAAAAAAAGATCATGGTATTATGGAGATGGAAAATAAAACAACATTTCTCAACCGCCGAGCTGTCTGTGTTATTCACCATGAACATTGGCATATGCAAAGAGCGAGGGGATTTGGGGTTCTAACCTCCCCCCCTCAAGCTTAGATTATAGTGTTATTCTGCAGGGAAAACACTTAAACCCCCTTTGAGAAAATTCTGCGTATGCCTATGGCCATGAATATACAGTATTTATAAAATATATTCTAAAAAAAACGAAATTTTACCCCCATAGATAGCTAAATAGGTTATAATAATGAATAAGTGATTCAAAATGTATTTATAACCTATTTTTAAAATTCAATGAGAGCTTTCTTTATGTCCATAAAAAACTCCATCTTTTCCATCTTTGTACTGTGCCCCGCAAGGGTCTCGAGTCCCACGGGTTGAGAATCATTTATAGCATGACCTCCACAATTATTTGGCTACAGAACTCAGGATCGGGGCCCGAGATGGCTCTTGTAATTTTTCGTCTTTTTAACACTACAAATTCAGTATAGAAGGGCCTGTGTCAAAATCTGGCCATGGGGACCCATCAAACATCCTAGCGCAGGCAGCGTTGGAGGATGTGTGGGGCCTCTTATACACTTATATATTATGTCAGGGGTTCTCAAACTTTTTTCACCCATGGCACCTCTTTCTCTAATCAACGCTTATCCGCGGCTCCCCAGAGCAGTTTAACAAAGAGTCTCTTCAAAAACTGCAGCGTGCGGCAGCACATAGTTTGAGAACCCCCGCATCACGTATTTGTATCACTTTCTGTTTTCAATGTAAGCTTCACCAATATTCTAAAACACTATACTCATTTGTTCCGCAACTTTACTCTTTGATGATGGTTGTCAATTTAAATTATCTGAGAACTTGAAACACGAATCCGACTAAATCATCAACAATCCAATCATTGGTTAGAAAACTGTAAAATACATACGATAGAATTATTTGATTTCAGAATACGCATTGGCATGGCTTTAAAGAATTGATGATCAAAACTATAATTGATTGATGATTAAACCCATTTTCCACCACTTTATCGGTTTATAATAGAATTCCACAGTTTTATGTGAATATTATGAGGGGGGCACAGGGCATGTCCCAGAGACATTTTGAATTCATTACCTTCAGAAACATTTAAAATTAACAGAAATTGAAAAATAAAGCACATAAAGGTATTTTCTTTCAATATTTCAATTTATTCAAAAAAAATAATTATAATTTTTGATTGTCTTGGGCAGGGCCATCTTTAGAGCATCATAGGCCCCCGGGTCAAGTAATTTTTCCAAGATCCCTCCTGGCAAATACTTTACTGGTTCTCATTTTTGTGAGGCCTGCATTATTTTGAGGCCCCCAGGGCCCATACGTTAAGACGGCACTGGTCTTGGGGCAGACACGGGAGTTTAGAATATATCGTGGAACTTCTGCCAAATCTCGGCACACTTCGAAGACACCTTAAATGATTGTGCCACACTGCTTGAGCCATATGACAATATTGAAAATGAGGTTATATCTCAAATATCTCATTTGACCACTGATTGATCTCATGACATTCTAGGGTGCTATTTTCTCTACGCTTAAGTATGTTACAACTGCACTAAAGTGTTTGCAGACCTGAATGGAGCAGTAAACTTTACTTCAATTGAAACAAGTTTCTACCCTTTCTGAGCATGAGAGCAAAAAATTACATAGATGAACATTTTATTTCTTACTTGTTCTCCATACTCTTCTGGGGGGGGGGGGCTCTCAAAACAAAATTTTCACCCAAGATTCCTTTCCACCTCCCTGTGGCATACAGCCGTACCAGTAAAATGACCCATGGATGGAGTTAATACAGTCATGCAAGGGCGTAGCGAGCCCACATTTGGAGGGGGGCTAGACACCAGACCCCCCCCCCTCCAAATGTGAGAAAATGACCAAAAAAAGGGGACAAAGATGGTCAGATTTATTGTTCTATCACATTGGTCCCCTGCCAAAATGAAAGTGGTCCCCCAAATGAAATTTCTGGCTATGCCCCTGCAGCCATATGATATTGAAAACACATTAAAAAATTAATTCATATGTGCCATGCGTATTAGGGTGGAACGAAAAAGGCTGTTTTTTCACTTTTTTTGGAAATTGATGTTGCTTTAGTACCCAAAAGATGCTTTTCAAGATTCTAAGAAGTTATACCAAAAAATCTATAAAGATATTTTAATATCTTGAGGTTCCTCACAGACCCTAAAGGTCTAGCAAAAAGACTTTTCTAAGTACACATTATAAAAATGTTTTTAAACATAAACGAAGTTGATAATTTTTAAAAAGCATTCTCTAAAAAAAAAAAAAACCACTTAATTTAAAAGTTATTCAGTACATGAGGCAAAAGTGTGTGCGTGTGTGTGTGTGTGCTTGTGAGAGAGAGAGAAAAAAAATACTCACAAAAGCTAAGAGTTCAATATATGTTATAACTGACAAGCATATTTGCTTATTTGCAACTGTCGTGGCAGTTGAAAGGAGAATTTTTCAAGCTCTCTCCGAATATAGTGATTAATAGAGGGAGATGAAAATAAACACTTTTTTTGGGGGGGGGGGAACAAAACTGTAACTATGTTCCAAATTTTAAAAAAACAAAACAGTTTGACGATATAGGTGTCAGGAGAATGCCTCTATTGCTTCCTCTGTCATCACACTGTTATTACATTTCACTTTTTTGCAAAGTAGTCCGCTTTTTTTCAAACGATGGAAGAGTAATCCTTAATTATATTATGACTTGAATGAAGCCTTCACGACTGCTGATGTCACAGTTGCTGATACAGCAAGAGATGCTTCAGTTACGAGTCGTAGGCACCGTTAAAGTGCTTGTGTGTGACACGGAAAATTCGGTATAGATGGAAAAGCAGGTTCGAATCATTTTTATGGGTCCATTTCCTGATTTTTTATAATAGGTGGTTCAGTCACTCGCACTCGATCCCATGCACATAGTTCCGAATAGTGCTTAGCAGAAAAGTTTATTTTCAGAACATGAAATGTACGGATTTCTGCTTCTGATAATCCTTTATTTCTAATTTTCAGAATTCTCTTGATTCCCAGTTTTTTGTAAATGAGATTCTCATTTGAGAGTAAT
This sequence comes from Pholcus phalangioides, assembly GCF_987345545.1. Classification (NCBI taxonomy): domain Eukaryota; kingdom Metazoa; phylum Arthropoda; class Arachnida; order Araneae; family Pholcidae; genus Pholcus; species Pholcus phalangioides. The sequence continues at coordinate 23,879,957 of NW_028301596.1, read as the reverse complement.
GAGATTAGTTCTCTGTGTGTGTGGATGGGCATAGAAGTTTTTTTTCCCATCGCCCCCATTACAATCTAACCCATAGGATCCCATGTTATACCCGTAGCTTCTACCGCCCCCCCAGGGGGCGTTAATGCCCACGTTGGGAATCACTGATCTAGATGCTTCATGAGATGCCTTAGAGGTAACTCATTAAAGTGAAAAAGACAAATAAAACATAGCAAGGGATCACCTACTTCTTTCTCTATTAATTTGATATCACCGTTTTCATAACCAGTATTGGTAACAGTCCCGTCGCATACGATCGCCATCAATTCCTTTGTATCAAAATCTTGTTTCAAAAAATCTAGGATTGATGACTTTATATCCCTTGCTCTACTACTTTCTTGGATTTGCGTGACCAAGATAAATTGACTCAGGTTCCTGCAATATACTTATGTGTTCTTCAAATATGGTTCTTCTATGGAAAGAATCACCTTCTTTGACATTAGCGAAGGTTTTGTCTTTTCGACCATCAAAATATACTCCTTGCACATTTTGTTCTAGAAATTTTATCTTGCAAAAGAACTCTCTGTGATGCTCTTTCACGCCTTATTTTCATCCAGTCAATTGTCATATTTGTCTTCTCTTTCCTCAATAACCCAACATCTTCCAGCACAGCATTCGCAATAATTGCAGCTGATCGATCAGACACACCAGTTCTATCACAAGCATGAGGAACATTTGGTAATTCAGTTTTCATCTGAGAGGATGATGGTAGAACTTCAAAAGCAAATGAAGTACTTGCTTCGACACCGATTGATGGACCAGCTTCAGGTACTGGTAGATGGAAATGCTAACTTCAACGGTAAACTGTGTTTTGGCTCATATAGATCACTTTCTCCAGAATCGTCGGATATAGATGAGTTTTCAGTGGTTGATGAACTAGTTTCCGTCGTTTCTTCTTCTTAAGATGACTTCAAATAGGACACCATTTTCATTTTCCTTTGTTCATTGTTTTTAAATTTCTTCGTTGTTAGGACATCTACTTGACCAATGGCCATCTTGCGTGTACTTCTTTGATCTTGCAAGAAATATCGCTCTAAATTTGGGACCTTTCTCAACTTGTCACACGTACCGTATATACTCGTGTATAAGCCGAGTTTTTTTGTGGAAAAATTCGTTCCTCAAGTGGGGGGGTCGGCTTATACTCGGGTCAGTTTTTGATGAGAAAATATCGACCCCACAATCAGTAGTCATTTTTGTAGTAGTGTTCGAGAAACCGGCATTATTGGTATGGGATATGTTCAAAAACCCGATAATGTCAAAGACGAGGCAAAGAAATCGAAAACATCATTGGCTTTGATATCAGGTGGGCTAACGTCGATTGCAAAGCCTTATGTGAGCATCAACAAGTCTTTCAAAGACTATTTGAGGAATTTGTGGATCAAATGGATGAGTTCCGATAATAAAGAAACTACAAAAGGTGATGCGTTGAAGAAACCTGACATTGGCCTAGTGTGCCAATGGGTACATGAGGCGTGGAATTCTGTCTCCACCGAAATTATCATCCGATCCTTCAAAAAGTGTTGCATCAGCAATGCGATGGACGTTACTGAAGATGATATCCTCTTTGAAAGTGACAATGGCGATGACAGCGTACCCTTCATAGGGGCGATGCCGCACCCTCTATGATAATCTGATGGATTACGATGAGCTTGGAGACTCAGAAGAAACGGTTTAAAAAGTTTGAATCGTTTTCATTTGTACATTTCCGTAAGCTATTCATTTTGCATGGAAATATAAGAATTTCTCTGAAATGAACAGATTTTTTAGGGGATCGGCTTATACACAGGTTTTCAATTTATTGCGGTTGTGGTGGTCCTGAAGTAGGGGGGTCGGCTTATATACAAGTCGGCTTATACACGAGTATATACGGTAAATTCTTCAAAATCACATTTGCATGCTGCAATGTTGAACAATTTCCATGCTTCGCACTGAAACGATTTCAAGTTCAGCTTGAAAGTTTGAGAATCTTTCGTTGCTTTCATATTTTTCTGTAGATTTTTATATTTACAGTAAAGGCATATTTTAAATTCTATTACAATGGCAATTTTGAAATGTTTTTTTTCGTTCCACCCTAATGCGTATACAGTCAACACTCATTACAACAACCTTCAAGGTTCCATGGAAAATGGACATTATATCAGAGGATTGTTATTTTATAAGTTTGGAGAGAAAAATGAAGTTAACTTTGTGGTGTCCTTATAAGAAATGACTGAAAGAACTAAACTGATAAGAACATACAATGCCACCTAGTGTTGTGTAAGGGGAACGAATGAGTTCCACCCCGGACATCAAGTAGATAAAATGTCTAAATGTTCTGCTCCTTCCACTTTAGAAATTCTTCCTATCTATATATGTATGTAATCTCTCTTAAAGAAACACATCAAGTGGCAAGGAGGCCCATCTTAAAAGTTGGATAGAATATTTACTCGAAGACTGCAAAAGGTAGGAGAAAACGTTTTTCATACATCTTTGAGTATGGAAAATTTAGTTGAAGTGTTAATAAGAAAGAATCAAGCTCTAATGGAAGCTCTCAAAGAGCAACGAGGCTCAACGTCAACAAACCAAAAAGTTAGGGTTTCGTTTGATAAATAGGATGAAGCTTCAGAGACTTTTGATTCGTGTATAGAATGTCCCAGAAGAAAAATGTGCGAAACGTCTTAATTTCGAGCATTTCTGCAAAGCTCTACAACTTGTTGAAAAATTTATTGTCTCCGGACCATTGGAGAAAGAATGCGCCATTTTAAAGAATGTTTTGAAGAACCATTTGAATCCCCTAAAGCATTGGTTATACCGAGTAGGCACATGTTTATAAACAGAAAGCAGAAAGAAGGCAAAAGTGGGCTTCGAGATAGAGCGATCCTCCTCGATCGTTTATTTGAAGAAGAGGACATCGAGCTAAAGATCGCGCTGGCCGCTGGTGATGGAGAAAGCTGTTCAAGGGCCGAATGAGATTATCGGGAAGCCGGCAGAACTGAAGGTAGTGAAAGCGGGGAAGATGAAAATGAAACAAACTCCTGCAGATTTATTACTAGCAAATGTCGCTTCTGTAAAAAAGCGGCCATAGAAAAAGCCTGCTATGTGGCAAAGAACAACAAATTTCAGTTGAGGAAAACAAAAATGATGTTTCCATGTTTGGGTCAGATGTATTGAGTGAAGAGGGAAAAAAGCCTCTTACTGTCAACATAGACAATAAACCAGTGAGTATGGAAGTTGATACAGGTGGAACAGTATCAGTAATGAGCTTACAAAGATTCAGAAAAATCTCCATGAAAAAAGTTTAACCTAAATTGTTCCAGTGGGATATGTCACTGTGAAAGTGGAATACAGAAAGCAAAAGAAAATTTTGACATGATTTTCGGCCGTGAATGGCTATACAAAATCAATCTAGACTGGAACTCTCTTAAGGCTGTGAAGATGGCTAATGACATGGATCTGAAAGAATTGTTGGATGTTGTTAAAGAGATTTTCGACAACAAATTAGGTGAGATAAATAACCATGAAGTGGAACTAAAGCTAAAACCAGATGTTACCTCAGAGTTTCGTAGAGCAAGAACTGTGCCCTTTGCATTAAAAGACTGGGTTGAAGAAGAAATAGACCAGCTTGAAGGGGAAGGCATAATCGAGCGAGTTGAAACTTCAGATTGGGCTACACCAATTATTCCCGTGGTGAAACCAGACGGATCCATAAGATTATGTGCAGATTATTCGGTCACATTAAATCCTAAACTAGAGGTGCCTCAGTTTATTGTATTTTATGAGCCATTTATGTAGTGAATCATGAGCTGAACGATAATTCTTAACTAATTTATTATGGAACAATATTTACAACTCATTCCCAGCATGTTGTCATTCCCTTGAAGTGTTGCCACCTTTGTACAACATAATACTGCTTATTTTCTGGTGTTGCCAGATATGTAACAATTCTCCCACACTAAATTTAGAGATGATTAATGATACACACAATCAAAAATTAGACACAAGAATCAACATTCGGTAATGAACAGTCACAAGTTCAATCTTTGAACTGGTTTTCTGGAGCAAGTTGAGCGTCTCAGTTGAGTAGTCTGAGCTGGAGGGAAAGTAGTTCTTGTTGATCGAGGAGTTGCACTTGAAGTTTGCTCTGTTTCAGTAGAAGCATCTATCATAGATGAAGTCTTGTGTTAGCAAATTGCAGGAATCTCTCGTTGACTTACATGATCACTAAAAGTGACAGATTTCTTCTGAGGGAAGTGTCTCATAGGAATAGATAATCGAATGGAAGTTGGAGAAGATGGTTGATTGACTTCACACCGTTGAAGCTGTTCAAAATGTCTCTTGATAATGTATCCATCATCTAGTTCAACTAGGTAATGAACACGACCCAATCGTTGAACAGCAGTTGTTCCATAGGCTTGAATGAGTGTAATTCCTTGACTGTACTCCATCTCCTTCCTTGAAAAATTTGTCAAAGACTGGTAACTTTCTATGTCAGAGACGATATTCTTCCAATAGCAGTAATTTCGAGCAAGTGCTTTCATCTTCACTATTCCACAATGAGTTGAGTGTAGTTCTTGAAGGATATGTTGGTTGAAGTGTCTTAGGTATTATTACACGCTGTCCACGAAGTAGAATTCCTTCTTGTAATGTTATTTCTGGATCATATAAAGTTTCTTCCATCACATTTATCTTTAGTTCACGAAGATCATCATCCAATTCTGTTTCTTTTTGGATTTCTTCAGAAGTAATTGTGTCTGTGGATATGTGTCTGATCACTGATGCTTGCAGGATATATTCATCATCAACAGTGTTGACTTGTACATCTGTCAATGTCTACATTTGCATGTTCAGATGATTTTCGATGTTTAATGTCATAGTCGAAGTTGGAAAGTAAATATGCATACCGCAACATTCTTGTAGCTGGCAATGCTGGAAGTTTTTTTCATGGATGCAAGAGAGTCATCATTGGTTTATTGTCCACTACCAATGTGAATTTTGGACTGAAGATGCAATCATAGAACTTTCTGCATGCCCAATATACAGCTGTAGCTTCTCGATCGAGCTGGCTGTAATTTTTCTCAGCGGCTGTTAGTGATCTTGAAGCGAATGCAATAGGACTTCCATCAGGCATAATATGTGATAATATTCCGGATAGACCATATGGACTAGCATCAGTAGCCAAAGTCACTGGAAAGTCTGGAGTAAATGGTATGAGGACTTGGTCACTAGTAATTTCAGACTTGATTTTTATTCATGCTGCTTCACAATCAGCTGTCCAGTTGAACGGAATACTTTTTTTGAGAAGATTGTTTAGTGGATGAAGTAACCTTGATGCACTCGTGATGAATTTCGAGTAATACATAACTAAGCCCAAAAACTGTCTCAATTTGTCAACATCTTTTGGTCTGGGTGCTTCTTGAATAGCTTGAATCTTAGCTGGAGATTTGTTCAGCATGAGCGGAGATACGGGGTGGGGGGGGGGGGGCAGCGTCAAAGGTGAAGTTGACTGATTTAATGTATATATGCATATATGAATTGGCATCATCATCATCGTGCCCCCCTCCCAGAAATAATGAACGTGCCCCCCCCAAACTGCCGAATCTATCTCCACCGATGTTGCTCAGTCCTTTAGAAGTTATCACGTGTCCAAGGTATTCTACACTTTTTCAAAAAATTTACATTTGTTGATATTTACATGCAAATTATATTTTCCTAATTTACCTAAAACATACAGCAAGTGTGTTGTGCATTCCTCATAAGTCTTGCCTTGTATAACTAAATCATCAAAATATGCAGTTACTCCATCTAAATCTTGAACAAACTGATCCATGAAAAAATGAAATTCATTCGGTGCCGTTTTAATGCCAAAAACCAATCTTTTTGCCAAATAGGTACCTCGATGTGTGCAGATCGTTTGAACTTTCGCACTGTCTTTATCGACTGCTAAATGCAAATATGCTTTATGGATGTCCAAGGTGCACCACGTAGCTTGTTGAATATATCTTCAATCTTGGGTATTGGGTGTCTGGCATCATGAAGTTGTTTAATTACAGTCACCTTGTAATCAGCACAAAGTGTTATGGAACCATCAGATTTTGGCACGATGACAAGTGGAGTTCCCCATTCTGAATGATCCACTTTATCTATGATCCTTTGATCACACAAGTTATCCAGTTCTTTTTCAACTTTTTCACGCAAAGCATATGGTGCTGGACGTGGTTTAACAAACACTGGTTTGGCATCATTCCGCAATTTTAGGGAGCATGTATAATCTGGAATCTTGCCCACTGTTTGTTCAAAAACGTCAGAGTATTCATTGACAATACTAGGAACAGATCTTTTTACAGCACACACACAGGTTTATTCTTGACACTTGTGGAATCATGAATGTCATTTATGTTGATATCTAATTTCGACCAAGGATAGGTTCTCTCTTCAAATTGACAAGGTATAATTCTTCTTCACTGGATTTAGCATTGCAGCATACAGTCTCTTTGACACATCTGATGGGTTTGAAAATTTCACCTGTATAACTTCGGAAAAATATATTTGTTTTCAGGATTGAAAGATTTAGGTTTAAGCGGGTGTAGTCACTTATGTTCATGATGCTCACACGACTACCAGAGTCACATTCAAAACGTCAATTTTTCCCATTTAATTGAATGACTGTAAATATGCTATCATCTTTTTCAGCAGTGTTAGTGCATATATCAACAATTTGGCTTACTTGAAAGTGATCTGGGTTTTCCACATATTGAACGCTATTTCCTTCAGATCCGATTTCATTTTTCAGAAAAGCTCTGTTATACATACTCTACTGATATGACCAGTAGTGTATTTACAGGGGGTGCTAAGCGGCCTATAGCCCAGGGTGGCAAATTCAGAGGGGCGGCGAATTTTGGAGTATAGAAAGAAGGAGAGAGAAAATCTGGGGGGGGGGGATAGAAACACGTGTTTAGTGGCTATAAATCTAATGGACGAATTCGATTACACAATACGATTTTTTTTAAACTTGTTTGGGAACCGAAATGGGATGAAGCTGGTTAACAAAGAACATCTTTTTGCAATCACTAATTGAAATATAAAGAAATCATGGTACAGAATGGTAGGCGGGGTCAAGCGATTTCGTTTACTGGCCCTATAAGGACAGCTCTCCTCATGTGACGTTTTCCTGAAAAAAAAGGGGGGGGACAAATGTGGAGCTTGGCAGAATCCACATTTTTATGAATTGTATACAGTATTACAAAACACGCAACATTCAATTATAAACGCAGGATTACCAACAAAACGGAAAATACTCCTCTTCATTCTACACTTTCCTGACAAAAACAAAGTGAGTGAATATTAAATATAGCTACTCATTTCTGATAAGTTCATACTTTTTGTAGTTTGTGAGAGTTTCTTTAAATGATAATTTATGAACAATCGCCACAATTCAATCTTAGGTAATTTGAAATCCCTGGAGGAATCCTCTGTAATACGTGTATTCAATAAGGCGTAAGACTCATATTTTTTTATACGATACATCGACAAACTGAAAAAAGTTTGAGCTAGTGCTTGTTTAAGAAATTAAAGTAAAAAAAAAATATTTATTGTATTTTAGTGTCATTTTGATTGCAAAACCCCATGAAGTTGACTCACATCCTGGTCTTAATACAGGGACAACAATTAAATTGTTTCTCTGCAATCTTTATTGTCCTGTCTTACTTGCTTTTCAGATGTGTAACAAACACGACAGATGAACAGTTTACATTTGCAGTTTGAACTATTTCTGTATATCGGAGATAATTGGCACCATGTGCCAAAAGGGAAATTTTTCAAGAGAGCCGTTTAAAGTGTTTCAACGAAAATACAACAAATTAATAGCTTTATCTCATATTGATGAAAATGGACAAAGTGTCTTTTACATATGCACAGTATTTTAATTGTCATGTTATATTAATCCCCTTATTTCATGGAACGAGTATGTCATTGCTTACGTTTTGAAAAACGTGATTTTAGAGACTGCTGGTCCTTGCATCGAGAGAGATGCGACTCATACGTATACATTTTCGTTTGAAAAAACACAATTTCCAAGAGATTGGCCTACTGCATCACATGATAGTTAACTGTCAATTAACCCAATATCATTTTTAAAATTTAGAAGCACTACTGAGCATTTAGCAAGCATTTCCGAAATTAAAAATAAGCATTAAATAAATTTTGTATCGGAAATGCGCAGAGGATGTGGGCCTTATGGTTCATAAACAAAATGTCATATATTGATGGTTCTTTTTTGTCCGATACAGCGACACATTCGTTCATGTGGTGATTATCCAGAGAAGTACTGTGTTGTATTAAACTACATGTATCGCTATGAAAAAAAACGCAACGAATTATGGAAATAAAATACCACAATAAAATATATATTGCATATTGCTCATTTCGTTTTTAATTCTAATAAAAATTATTGATTACCACTCGGTAAATTAATACATATTTAGAATCAGTTTATACACTCATTGCCATAAAAATTTGCGCACCCAGAAGAAGTCATCAAAATGAAACGAAATTTTACACATGTAAGTACTACGTTGATATAAGTAAGTGATTAGAAAATCCAAGAAAAAGGATCATTTATTGCAGAAAAAAGTACAGATGAACAGAAGTTTTAGTACTCTGTTGGACCCCCTCTAGCGCGAATGCAAGATGCGATACGAGTGGGCATTGAGGCATACAAGTTCTGTATGATGTCCTGAGACATCTCGTTCCACAGTTGCTGTAAATGCGCCTCTAGTTCGACCAAACTCGTAGGGTGTTCAACTTGCCGTCCCAAATGATCCCAGATATGCTCGATTGGTGACAAATCTGGGGATAGAGCAGGCCAGGGAAGGGTGGTAATGTGGCGGAGGCAGTCTTGTGACATCCTTGCTGTGTGTGGCCTAGCATTGTCTTGTTGAAAAATGGCTCCTGGGAGCCCTGCTATGAGTGGCAACACATGTGGCTGAAGGATGTTATGGACGTACCGCTGGTCTGTCATTGTGCCATGGATCAATATTAGGGTATCGTAAGCAATGGCACCCCATACCATGACACCAGCTGTGGGAGCGGTGTGTCGCTGTAAAGCGAAGGCAGAATTGAAGCGTTCACCACGGGGCCTCCACACACGAACACGATTGTCATCACTGCTCAAGTTGAATCTCGATTCGTCGCTGAAGACGACCTGGTTCCATTCCGTTGCAGTCCAATCCTGTCGGGCTCGACACCGCTCCAAACAGAGGCGTTGGTGGGTGGGTGTCATTGGCAGCACACGTAATGGGTGCCGCGATACCAGATGTCCTTCAGCCAGGCGCCTTGCGATGGTTCGGGAAGACACAGGGGCCCGTAGTGAATCTGCTGCCTGTGTCTGGATAGCGGCCAATGAGGCAGTTGGCTCTACACGTGTGTTTCGGATGATGTGACGGTCTTCTCAACGACTGGTCTGTCGAGGGCGTCCTGAACCTGGTTGCCATGTAAATGACGTCTCTTCTGTCCACTGGTCCCAACACCTCCTCACAGTAAAATCAGAATGGCCTAGTTGACGAGCTACTCGCCGAGCTGACCACCCAGCTTCCATCATCCCGATGATTCTTCCCCTATCGAACTCTGACAACTGCTCATATGGTCTTCGACGGCGGCGTAACGGCATGTCTACCTCAGCATTTCCTTTGCAAACGATTAAATACACTCCAGCAAGCTCTGCTTACCTGTTTTATACTCCAAGGAGAACGAAGTTCAATGCCCTCTAGTGGCATTACGCAATGCGCAATCACTCTGCATTTCTAATCATTTGCATATCTGCCCGACATGTACCTTCAGGCCAACTTTCGTTTCGATCCCACAATTATTTCTTTGTGCGCAAATTTTTATGGCAATGAGTGTATAATAAATTTGATTATTCAGACCAGTGGAATTGAAATTTTGGAAAATTGTCTGGAAACGTATGAACATACCAAGTTTTGGAAACCACGATGTATTTCATGATGCATTTTTGGTCATTGGTTTTAAACGTGGCTCAGTTTTGACTGTCATGTAAAAAGTTTTCACAAAAATGGATTTCGGTATAATAAGAGAAAATCTATGAAATATTTATTATTCTAACCTTTTAAATACAGTGAAACTTCAGTTAACGAACAATTCGCATAACGAGAATAAATTTTGGGCAAATTTTGACTCAGTTAAAACGAGCTACTGTTCATATTAAGATGTGGTTTTTTTTATTTATTTCTACGTTATCACAACGGAGCTGATGTTTTTCGCTTTCGCCCACATACATGTTAAGCAATTTAAGGTAATATTCTTCCCTATGGTCTCTGGTAAGCATGGCCCCCACATCCTGTAGCAGGGCCCCTTCTGTAGTTAATTTATAGCATGAAAAAGCAAAAAAATGATGATAATCGTCCCGGGCCCCAGGGCTAGAGCCCTGTCAGCCCCCTCTATGTGGGGGCCATGCCGATAAGCATGCCTCAGTCGGAAAATTAACACACGTGGGAGTGTGAATATTTATGATATGAAACTAGAAGTAACATAGCAGCGATGCGTATGTTCACCTGAAGTTTTTTTTTTTTTAGTTCTGCTCGGAAAAAAAATTGTGTGTTGATTGTATTATTGAACGTGATTTTATATATATGGGGGCTAGCTCATGAACAAGAGCCACTACTTGTGGAAGAGATTTTATGCTTGGGAGGAGATTTTGTAAGGAGGAGTCCCTCACATAAAATGAGATTGAAGAGATGTGTAGAATGTGAGAATCTGTGCAAAACTTTGTAGAAAAGAACCATCCAAATAAAGCTGTAGCAATGTTCAATCTCTCCAACGAGAGAACACTGCAATTTATCATTTCCGAGAAATCCTAAAAAAGAGGCAAAAAGCAAGTGTTATTGGATAAAGTTCTTTTTGAAAGTCACGCAAAAAGAATAAGTTTGCAAACAACAGTGAATCTGTAAATCGCCCTAAACGATAGTCCTCCTCCCTCTCTCATCGTTTAGAGCAGCGGTTCTCAACCGGTGCTCCTTGTGCACTCTTCAGGGGCTCCGCGGCAGCTCGAGGAAAATAAAAAAACCAATAAAATTAAAAAAATAATAATTATAAATATTTTTAAATGATAAAAATAAACAGTAACTTCGATGAATAATTAAAGAATTAGCCTATGGGGCTCCATCATAGAATTTTTCACTTAAAAGGGCTCCGCGAGTCAAAAAAGGTTGAGAACCGCTGGTTTAGAGGAAGTTAATTTGTAAACATCGTATGGTACGTATTTATGGTGTTGTTTGTATTACGTATAGTTTATTGCATTGTGTATACTTATGAATGTGTTTAATTATCGATAGAATGCATTTTTTGTTAGTCATTTTTATGTGAATTGTCAAGGTGGAAAAGTCATAGCACACTTTTCCCCCTCTTTTGACATACGACAGAGTTTTTGAAATCGAGAGTTATTCATATCATATTTATGTGTCATATTTTTGTGTCAAATAGTAGATGTGTCATATTTTTGTGTCAAATAGTAGATGTGTCATGTGTTTTGTGTTGTAAGAAAATTCGTTTTGTCCTTTTTCAGTTGGGAAAACTAGTAGGTTACACACCTATTTTTTGTACACACGGTATGTGTTTTCGAAATTTTTGATTTTCCACACGATCCCGATATCGTAGACTTTGATTTTTCTAAATTAATCCCCTGGAAATTTTGCTCCTTGGTGTCAACAGTGAACCGATTTTGAGGCGTCCTGTGTTTTTCTTAAAAAATTTCTTCGAAAGGTGAGGTGGCACTTTAGGAGTGAAAAGGTATATGTGGTCTCCAACCTGTATGTTTTTGTCAACTACTTTCACTGAACGATTCGACTCCTGGGTTTCTGCTGCAACACGAAGATTCTTTTTAACCACTTCAAAGGACTTTGAAAAGGTGTCGTGAAGGTGCTGTGCATAACTAATGTGTGTAAGAAGGAACTTGACCATTGTAGAGCATGTTTGCTGGTACTCTAATTTCATGACCGGACAACAAGAATGCGGGAGAATAACCAGTGGAACAATGTGGTACTGATCTATGAGCCATTAGAGCCCATGAGAGATGGATATCCCAGTTAGTGTGCGTGTCATTTACTAAGTGAGAAAGAGACTTGATCAAAGTTCCATTTAAGCGTTCGAGAACACCATCAGCTTGGGGATGATAAGCGTGAGTAGTAATTTTCTTGATTCCAAGGGTAGAATAGACGTCAGTCATAACCTTAGAGAGGAAATTTGCACCACGGTCAGTGATGATCTCTTCTGGGATACCATGAGTAGCAATGTATCGAATCAAGACTTGTGCTATGACTTCTGACCTTATGTTTGGAACAGCGAAAGCTTCTGGCCAACGAGTGAAATAGTCGGAGATAACAACTATGTAAGTGTTTCCAGCTGAAGTTTGTGGCAATGGCCCAACACAATCCATCGCTATTCTTTGATACGGACGAGACGTGACTGGAACTCTCAGCATCTGTGATTTGTCTTGAGCGCGGTGTGCTCTTGATTGTTGGAATGCGTGACAAGATGAGATGTATGTTTTCAACAATGAGTACATGTGAGGAAACCAGTAGGACTGTCTCAGTCTGGCAAGAGTCTTAGCAAAACCCTGGTGCGCTGAGGAAGGTACGTCATGAGACAACCGGATAATTTCTGTGATCAAGGAATCTGGTACAACGAGTCTGAGTCTTTCAGGTACATCAGCTGAATGAACATGAAGAAGTTTGCCCACTAGAAGGAAAGTTAAATTCTTATATTTTGGGGATACATCAGGCTTAGCTTCAAAGTTACCATCAGAGCCAGAAAATTGGGAACAGAACGGATCTGACTCTTGGAGTTGACGAAGAGAGTCTTCAGTGTGATTCGAAACAGCCATGGTCTGCATCGAGGATACTGGAAAAGCTTCTCTGGAGAGAAAATCTGCTGTAGTATTCTGACGACCTGGTTTATGTATAACGGTGTAATTATACTGCTGGAGCAACATCAACCATCTGGCAATTCTTGAGTGTGGGTCTTTCAATTTCAAAACATTGGATATGCTAGCCTGATCACAATAAATCACAAAATGTTCTTGGTAGAGGTACTGTCTGAAGTAAGAAGTAGCAAAGACTAGGGCAAGAAGTTCACGCTCTACTGTACTGTACTTAACCTCTGCTGGCTTAAGTTTGCGTGAAGCAAAAGCAACTGGGTGACGGATACCTTTCTCATCATCCTGCATGAGGACTGCACCTACTGCTTCAGACGAGGCGTCTGTGTAAAGGAACCACGATTTGTTTGGTTCTGGGAGTTTAAGACAAGGAGACGAAATTATTGACTTCCTCAATGTGTTAAAAGAATTTTGAGCTTTTTCAGTCCAAACAAATTGAGTGTCACGTTTCGTTAGCTCAATAAGTGGCATAGCAACATGTGTGTAATTAGGTATGAAAGGACGGTAAAAGGAAGTTAAACCGAGAAATGCTCTGACCTTTTTTTTGTTAACAGGCCTGGTCAAACTACGCTCCAGTGGCAAAACCTTCTTAGGATCGGGTGTAACAAATCCACTTTTTACCACAAAACCAAGATAAGTGATCGAATCTTGGAGGAAATGACATTTCTTAGGTTTGAGTTTCAAGTTGTGGTTTCTGAGTCTCGAGAAAACTATACGTAACTTATCCAAGTTTTCATCTAATGTCTTACTTGCGACAATGATATCATCTACGTATGTTGCTATGTTAAGTGGTTTTAGGCCAGACAAAACTATCTCCATGAGACGTTGGAAACTGTTCGGGGAATTTCTCAACCCAAAAGGAACACGCTTCCATTCATACAAGCCTTGGTCTGTGATGAAAGCTGACTTATGCATGTCGTCAGGGTGTATTTGCATTTGGTAAAACCCTGAGCATAGGTCCAAAGAAGAAAAGACAAGTGATCCTGCGAGCATGTCTAGCAATTCAGTCATGTTTGGAAGAGGATACGAGTCTGTAATTGTTTTTGTGTTTAATTTCCTCATGTCACAACACAATCTGTACGATCCATCTGATTTTCGAACCAAAACTACTGGTGCTGAGTATGGTGAAGAACAAGGCTGAATTATGTCAGCTTCGAGTAGTTCATTTATTTGTGACTGAAGCTCATTTTTCAACTTGTATGGGACCTTGTATGGACGTTGTCGAACTGGAATGTCATCTTCAAGGAAGATGCGGTGTAACAGTGTGTCACAAGAGCCTAACTCTGATACTGAACTGGCAAAAACGTCCTTGAATTCAAGAATTAAATTTTCAAGTTTTGTTTTGTTTACATGTGACAAGTGAGATAAATCAATGTCAGAAAAAGAAGAGAAAGTGTCACAAAAATTTTCTTCACCAGACGAGCATATGTCATGTGTGACTGAGTGTGCAACTGAAAGTGGTTCCACTTTAGCAATTTTCGTGCCTTGTTCAACCAAAGCTTCCTGAGAGGAAGGGTTGACTACCTTGAGTAAGTACTTGTTATCTGGAAGAGACTCATAAACAGCATTCGCCACATGAAATACCTGGACAAGCGAACGATTTCCCTCAAATACCAGAAGATTTGATGACACACGAGGTTTGACAACAATGGGAATGAATATCTCAGAGTGTGGAGGAATTTTGACTTGTTTGGTTGACCTACCATATGCTATTCTGTGTGTAGTTGACCATTCTTGTTTAGAGTCTAGGAATGTCAGTATCATACCATTTGAAGAAAACGTGAAGTGAGCCTTGTGCTTAGTTAAGAAGTCAACTCCTAAGAGAGCTTAATACAACTGTGACGAACTAGCAGGAATAACAAAAAATGTCTGCTCTACTGTTTTGTCCAAAATTTGGAAAGAAAGAGTGATAGTGTCTTGAATTTTAAGTGTCTCTCCGGATACACCTTTAATGGCAACAGGCGTTATATGTGTGTACTTATGAGTCAATTGATTGTTTCGACACCAAACATGAGAAATCAGAGTGAGCGAAGCACCTGAATCAACGAGACATGGGAGTTTACGACCATCCACTGTGACATCAACAACTGGCAGTGATTTGTCCGACTCAGAACAGTCTACAGTCTCTTCATTTGTCTGCACATTGTCTTGAAAAGTGACCCTTCTTGGAGAAGAGGAGCGTGCATTGTTTTCATTTGTGGTTTTTGGTGATGTAGGCCTAGTTTCATGTTGTTGTAACTGTGTATTCTCATTACGTGTGGAGTGCAAGCTTCTGACAGGATGATTCTGGTTAGGACGTGAAAATTGTGGACGATGAAATGACTGGTTACGAAAAGAGTGTCCATGTGAGTAAGTGTTAGACTGGTCTCTCAACCTTTTGCGGCATTCTCTAACAACATGGCCACGATGTCCACAATAAAAGCATGTAACTGGATGCTTACGAGTGTCACTGTAGGGTACATTATGTGACTGCAAGTTTTGTGGTTGAGCACTTTGAGTAGACGAATGAAAATTTGGTGAACGTGAACGAGTAGTTGGTACACTAGCCTGAGTTGAAAGTGACAATTCTTTCAATTACTTTTCAAGTGACTGTACCTTATCCATAAGTGACACTAGCATGTCTGAATCAACACTGTGTGACACTAAGGACGTGCGACTGCACTTGTGGAAGAGATGGTTGAGGTGTGGTTTGTGAAGCTACGGCAGCCCAAGCTGTGAGATTTGTCATGTTAGTCACCGACTCAATTCGGTGAGCGATCTGCACTGCAGCTTGAAATGTGGTGGGACCTTGTGTCGCCATCAACTGTCCAAGTGTGGGGTTGACACCATGAGTAAATCTAGAAAGGAGGAGTGAATTCCTCAAGGTCGTGACAGATTCATCCTCACCTTCAGTGACTGGCACTGCTTTACGAAAAAGAGCTTCCAATCTGTCTGCAAAGTCTTTCACTTTTTCATCATCCTGTTGGACTGAACTAGTGAGCTGTGCTAATGTGTGTTCAGGAGTGACATGAGCATTGAAACACTCAATTAAGTACTCTTTCAATTGATCGTAGGTAAGCTGAGATACTCTGTACTCATTTTCACGCAAGTGTGAGGCCACTTTGCCTGCACACTTCTGCAGTACAAGTTGATTTTTCTGTGGGGCATTCCAACCTGCCAATGCAGCAGCATTGTCAATGCAACGAAACAGTTCACGAGCTGAGGGTTCAGCTGTGCCAGAAAATATGGGCAAATTATTATAAGCACCCATGAGAATAGGCCACAGAGCTTGTGTATCTTGTGCTTGTGCCATGGTCAATGTATGTGTGTCACTCAAAAGAAATCAATGAGATGCAGAAAAAAAAAAAGTGAAAGAGGTCACTCCTAAATGATTCGATCAACAATACCTTGTATCATGTATTTCAACTGTTACAACAAAATGACAAATGCTCCAACTCCCAAAATATATATACACATATATATTATATACTTTCAAATTAATTTTTTTTTTTTTTTTTGTGTGTGACTTGCTTGACACATTGACAAACTGGATGCATTTCAACAAACAAAAGAGAAACCTTGTTAGCTTATAGTGTGTTGCACTGAGCACTCCAATTGAATGGGAACGGCACCAATTTATTATGGTGTGTTCTTCCCAAAAGATATATTTTACCAATACAATATTATTTACGAGAACTATGACCATTTTGCTCCTTATATGAATATCTTTCAACAGCTAGGCCAATGATTCAAATAGGGCATACAGAGCGTGGTTACCTTGACCACAAAATAACCCTTATCTACGGGGAGTGCTAGTGTTCCATCTTAATTAAGATTTACCACATGTAAACAAGTAAAAAGAACCAAATTACTACAAGTCGCACATACACATTTATAATATTTGAGATAATTAAATTTTAATTACTTTTCTTCCTCAAGAGATATTTTAACAATACAGCAGCATCACTTAAAATACTTCAAAACTGACATTGAGCAAATTCAAAAGTCTCTTATTGCAGAAAAAAAATGCTTTTCCAACATCAACATTTAACAAACCTTTACTTTAAACAGCGAAACAAACGTATTAAAATAATCCCGAAAATGTGCATTGTCATAGCGATCATTAGAATTAAGACACATTAAAGAAATTTCTACTTAACTGAAAAATTCAACGGGGGGGGGGGGGTTTGATCTAACCTCAAAGAAATCATGATATTAACAAAACTTTACAAATTTCCAGATCACCGCCACGAACTCAAAAAAAATGGTGAATGAGAGAGAAAACAAAGAGGAAAATACCTCACATACTCACGAATTCCGAGTGACTCGACGTTCTGCCACCCAGGGGTCAGTGTTCCTGCCACAGTTCTTGGATCTTGAGTCAAGTTCGAGGGGCATCGGGAAACAGGCGGCCTATCCAAGATAGGAGAAAACACGGAAGACTGAACCAAGACTGACCAATAACTAACCAAAGAAATGACCAACCCACCGACGTTTCGAGGGTATAAGTAAATTTAAAAGTAGGCGTGGCTTCGAAAATGCGCACACTTTGATTCGTGGCATAAATTTTTACGACATCACTTTTGACCAATTAAGGTGAAAGGGCAAGTCTAAAATCCGGACAAAAATAACGCCCTGAACGAAACTTTCTTTCTACGGGGAGACTCTTCTGATCCCAAGGACAATGCACTAAATGTTATACAAAAAGGAAAACGCTTAATTACGTACACACATCATTAAAAAAATACAAAACAAATTTTACCGTTAGATGGGAAATTAATTCCGCGTTCCAATGATAGGTCACACGAGATACTTCGACGCATAATTAATGATACAGAAAGAATTTCGTCATATGACAAAGAAAATTAAGAAAATTAATTAACACACAATTTTAAATTCAAGATGACAATCATGCAAGATGACAAGATGCATAGAATACACTTTCTTGAAATATCTAAATATTTTCCAATCAGAATTATTATCCAAATTCAACGTTAACAAATATCAACAGCACGTGTGTGAGTTTCCATTAAAAAAAAAAAAAATTACTAATGAATTACTTAATTAATGACTCCAAAAAATAGTTCAGCATGTATGTCTCATCCTCCAGAAAAATTCTGATGACGTTGCAAAAAGTTTCAAACACGAAAAGCGGTAATTTTGTGTGTTTCCCTCTGCAAAAATAAACAAAAAAAATATTCTCTCCACGTCACCTTCGAGATCGGAAACGAAAGTTCGAAAAATGGACATCTCCTGCCTTACTATCCTGGAACAAATTTAAATTTTTACAAACTCTTAATTTTTCCAACAAAGATGCCTCAAAATCGGTTCACTGTTGACACCACGGAGCAAAATTTCCAGGGGATTAATTTAGAAAAATCAAAGTCTACGATATCGGGATCGTGTGGAAAATCAAAAATTTCGAAAACACATACCGTGTGTACAAAAAATAGGTGTGTAACCTACTCGTTTTCCCAACTGAAAAAGGACAACAAACGAATTTTCTTACAACACAAAACACATGACACATCTACTATTTGACACAAAAATATGACACATAAATATGATATGAATAACTCTCGATTTCAAAAACTCTGTCATATGTCAAAAGAGGGGGGAAAGTGTGCTATGACTTTTCCACCTTGACAGAATGGCCAATTGTGGAACGAATTATCCGAGTTTTGAATATTTCCTATGGGGAAGTTTGATTCGCATAACGAACAATTCGGATAACGAGCATGTTAGTGGAACGAATTAATCTCGTTAACCGAAATTCCACTGTACTACATTAACTTTTCAAAGAATTTTTTACGTAGTCTTTGTATGTATTATTATATTTTTTTATTATGTAGCTTTCAATATAGAAGTAGCACAGGGAAACAAACCGAAATGAAAGAAACAAAAGCAGTTTAACTAATAAGAATTTCCTTGTTTCTAAGTATTCACTGAGATATATGTATTTTTGAATTCGAAAATAGGAGGAAAATTGGAAAAAAAGCAGCAAAAACTAACGGACAATGCCTTTTTCCCAAATTTTCGCCGATTTTTGAATTCAGATATCTCTACGAATATTGCACTTGGAAATGTGGATATTTCTCTACTTCTCTTGGCATCAGAAGAGGCACGGCAAAAAAATTTTAATTCGGTTTTTGGGCACAGATATAAAAAGTTAATTTTTTTATTTTATATTGTATTATATTATTAACCATACAATCCCTTGAAACATTACTGAAATTCCTGACCCATAAAAAGCTAGACTGACATGGGAGGGGGGGGGGCGGCAAAATTTGTATAGCCCTCAGGCGGCAAAAACATAAATAGGGCTCTGGATATGACCTTTTTTGAAGCAAATCTGGCATGAAAGCTTGTGTTTCATTCGACAGTTTTGAGTCTGGTAGTTGCTTTTTCCGCAATGGAGACACGCGTTTTATAACCCAAAGTTTCGCTTTCGACTTGCCAATCTGTCGCGTCGATGTGGAGTCGATTTACGTCGCAAACTCCCGCTGTTATTACATTGCACAATTTTATTCACGCTGGAACCGTAATTACTCTTGTAGAGTTCTTTATTTTCGAAGCTTCAATCGCTAATGTGACTTTGAGTGTTTTGTCAAACGTCAGTTCAGCTTGTTGTAGAATTCCTTCACGGATTTCAGCATCTTGTAATCCTCGTATAAATTGAGCACGTAGCATGAGGTTGATGACAGATTTTGAGCACTCAGCATTTCCACAACTAGATTTGAATTTGGCGGTTTTCGAAAGTTCTTTTAACGAAATCGGCTCACCTGGGTGTTGTGTGCAGCAAAGAAACTTGTGTTGCTCCGTCGGATGTTTACCCTTTTGCAGAGATGATCTTTCAAGATTTTTAGCAGGTCATTGTAAGTCTTCGATGAAGGGAGATCTGGTGAAGTTAGACTGGAAAGCAGGTGATAGTATTTAGATCCGAGACAGTTGATTAACACCATTTTCTTGGCTTCGGCGATGTCTGCTGTTGAATCCGTGAGTCCTTTGAGCTGGAAGTAGTTTTCGAGTGGTTTGTACATATTCACCGAAACTTTCATTAGCTTCATCGTAGCATTCAAACAAGATAGATTGGGACTGAAGAAGCGTTTTCACATTGATGGCGGTTAAAGGTGCTGGAGGAGTTTCGTTTAGCTTTAAGACAAATTTATTTAAAACGGTTACTAGATCGTCTATGTCTGCCATTTCCGATTTTTTTTTTCACTCGTCGCCAACTTTATTGTATTTTATGAGCCGTTTCTGTAGTGAATCATGAGCTGAATGATAATTCTTAACTAATTTATTACGTAACAATATTTACAACTCTTTCCCAGCATGTTGTCATTCCCTTGAAGTGTTGCCACCTTCGTACAACATAATACTGCTTAATACAATTGAATAATTGATGTTTGCATATACCCAAAATTCCAAAACGAACACGGCTATGCGCGTTTCGGAACTATATGAAGTTCCTTCATCAGTAGCAGAAACAAAGAAGAAAGAAAAATATTGAAAAGCTTTTTATAGCGGGAGTTATTCGCTGTTATAGACAAGAGTCAAATTCAAAATGAACTGGCAACAAAAGAGTAGGGTAAGAGGATGGAAAAAAGAAAAATGGTGGAGCCAATCGCAACCAAGAACATGATAGTGATGCTGATGGAGAATAATAATTATTGTAGAAACTGTTGCCAGATTTTTGAGAAGGGTGGTGTGCTAGATAGGTCATTGACCAACTGGTTTTTGTTGATGTGGAATGATTCAAAGAAATCCAAGTCAGACGGTGAGAGGCATTTTTGGATGATTTTGGCAGAAGAGAAGTCAAATTTATGGTCAAAGGACCAGCAGTGTTGGGCTATGGATGAGCAGTGGTCTTGGTTGCTTACGTATCTTCTATGCTCATTTAAACGGTATTTTAGGGCACGTTTAGTTTGACCTATATATGATAATCCGCATTGGCATGAAATGCTGTAGATGCCCCAGTTGTTGAGTGTGCCAATGGGATCTTTTAGTTGAGAGAAACGAAGTTTATTGACGGGGGTGAAAACCACAGAAAAATTGTAGTTTCGAAGGATTTTAGCGATGGCTGGTTTTTGGGAAGAAAGGCAAAATGATCAAGTTTTTGTGTTCAGGTTTAGGCTTGGTTTTGGAAGTGTTTTTAATCAGTTTGTTGTGTAGATTATCAATGAAAGAGCTACGGTTCAGCTCAGCATCGAGTAACGTCGGTGAATAGCAGATATTAATGGCTCGCTTCATGTATGTGTAGAATGAGGCATACTTTTGTACCGGAGGATGCACAGAGAGGTTGTGAGGGGATAGAGAAACAGCAAACGGTTTGCGAAAGACAGTGGTGGAGAAAGTTTGTTTATGGTGAGTCAGGGTTGTTTGGTTTAAACCATGGTTTTAACCAAGTGTTTTTTTTTCAAAAAATCAAATAAAAGTGGCCTAAATATCATTTTTTTCCTTGAAAAATATCATATTGGTTTATTATTAGCCAAAATGTTTCATTTTTACCACATTTTATATCCTTGGGGTACATTCTGATGGGTCTAGGTCAATTCGTCGCGATCAACTTGTCGCACGACAATTCGTCGCAATCAATTTGTCGCAGCGTCAATTCGTCGTGCTACAAACTCGTCGCGGTACAAATTTGTCGCAGAGTCAGTTCGTCGCGGTACAAATTTGTCGCAGAGTCAGTTCGTCGCGGTGAAAATTTGTCGCAGACTCATTTCGTCGCGGTACAAATTTGTCGCAGAGTCAGTTCGTCGCGGTACAAATTTGTCGCAGAATCAGTTCGTCGCGGTACGAATTTGTCGCAGAATCAGTTCGTCGCGGTACAAATTTGTCGCAGAGTCAGTACGCCGATCAAATAAATTTTCAAAATTAAATTTTCACCGTATAAGCCGCACTCCCGCTTTCTGGCGGGATCTCCATTTCTCGCAGCGAGGGGCGTTGGGCGAACACACCAAGATGATAAATTACGATAAAATAAATTTTCAAAATTAAATTTTCACCGTATAAGCCGCACTCCCGCTTTCTGGCGGGATCTCCATTTCTCGCAGCGAGGGGCGTTGGGCGAACACACCAAGATGATAAATTACGATAAAATAAATTTTCAAAATTAAATTTTCACCGTATAAGCCGCACTCCCGCTTTCTGGCGGGATCTCCATTTCTCGCAGCGAGGGGTGTTGCGGGAACACACCAAGATGATAAATTAGGATCAATGCCCATCCCAAAGCACAATTTGCCTAAGGGGTCATTCAAGTATTACGTCAGGATCGGGGAGGGAGTTTCGGATTTGTTGACTTTTGATGGCGGGGGGGGGGGTTGAAGGTCGCTTACGTCATCAACCACCCCTTTTTGAAGATATGAAATATTCTAAGCTTCTGGTGAAAGTTTGCTGACGGGGGAGGGGATGGGGGTCAGTGTTTTGCTGATTTTTGCTGACAAGGGGGAGGGGGTCAAAAATGGCTGAAAATCTGCTCACGTAATACTTGAATGGCCCTAATTCACTATTGAATATGTATCTGCCATGTAGGGAATACATCTTTGAGGAATTTTTTACCGACAATATATCTAAGGCTAGCATTACACTATGAAAGTGTTCTAAAAGTCCTTTTATAAAACTTGAAAAATTCAACCAATAAGATTATCGGTTGCATTTGCTCGAATGTAACCTATGAACTTTATTGGTTGGATTTTTTGAGTTTTTAACTTGAGCAACTTATCCGGTGCAAATTAAATTTTGAAAATGTATGTGATCGCAATTTATCATCTCGGTGTGCGCCCCAACTCCCCTCGCTACGAGTAATGCAAATCTCGAGAGAAAGCGACAAGTGTGGCTTATCCGGTGAAAATGAAATATTAATTAAATTAAATTATTAATTATTTCAGGTTCTTGTGGAGATACTGTAGTGGTTAATGTTGGTGGGAGTCTCGATTCCACATGGGACAGATACAAGTTTACACTTAAAGACAGCCTCCGCTGTACTGTAATTTGGGGAATATCATAAACACCGACATTTTTTTACAGAATTTTAAAATTTTATCATAGAAAAAATGATTTTTTTAACATTTACAATAATTAAATAATAAAACATTAATATCAATTGTAATTTTAATTTCGATGTAATTTCGATGATTTTTTTCGAAATGACAAAAAAAAAAATTTAGTAAACTGTGTGCATTTCTTGATGGAAAAAAACTTTTCTTCATGTTTATTTTTTCACGTATGAGACAAAAAAACCTACATACAGATCGCGTGACGAGTTGAATCTGCGATAAATTGACGTCCCGACGAATTGGTTACACGACAAATTGTCACTGCGACGAATTTGTACCGCGACGAATTGGCTCTGCGACGAATTTGTACCGCGACGAATTGGCTCTGCGACGAATTTGTACCGCGACGAATTTGTATCGCGACGAATTTGTACCGCGACGAATTTGTATCGCGACGAATTTGTATCGCGACGAATTTGTACCGCGACGAATTTGTATCGCGACGAATTGGCTCTGCGACGAATTTGTACCGCGACGAATTGGCACTGCGACAAATTGATGCGCGACGAGTTGAGCGCGACAAGTTGATTGCGACAAATTGACCGGCTACGCATTCTGATCGTATATCTTTAAATGACATAAGATTTTATAAGTGTTTTTTTTTCAAAAAGTCCCATAAAAGTGGCCAGAATATATATTTTTTTTTCGTATGAAATATCTTAGTTATTTAAAGCTATATACAGAAGCCAAAATTTCTCATTCTTGCCACATTTTCTAACCTTTGGCTACATTCTGATGCTCCATCTTCAGCAAATTCATGAATAAGGATTGCATCACACATCTAAATGTAGTGGTGTATTACATATCTCACAGGGTTTCTTTTTCCCTTCACAAAAAAGCAGCAACAGTAGTGTCACCATCATGCTAGGGGCACACACACACACACACACACACAGGTGGTCTTGTATTCCAATAAAGACACCAGCTGTCCTTAAAGGACAAAGACTAGTTTACTAGTAGTTACATTACCTTCACATACATTGTCATTTTCTTTCCCATGAGAAGTAGCACATCTACTGTATATCTCCCATTCTTAATATTCAATAGTTGTTTTTTTTTTATACTTTCATGGTTAAGCCCAGTTAATTAAAGGTTCTACTGGATAGTAGTAACAGATTTATGGAAAATAATCAGCTATATACAGGGTGATTATAATTTAAGTTTTGATTCCAAAACTATACAATAAAAACTGGTCAGAATGACTTGAAAATTTGCATGGATACTCCTGGAGCAATGGAAGTTTCTTTTGCAAAAGGAAGTGCAAAATGTGCAAGTGGATGATGCTGTACATTTGGCCAGCAGTATAATCTATTTTGTGCAAACACATCATTTCGGCACTTCCACAGCATCAGTGTGTGTATAGAACAACTTCTTGCACATTGCAATACCAGCAAAGCAGCTGCTGAAGACCCATTTTGACAATAACAGGATGCAACTTAACCCTTGCAACTTCTGGCGTGGGGTGTGCCACAAAATGTTATGAGCAGTGGTCAGATTGCAAACTTTGGTGAATTGCAATCTCCAGCGCATCCCCTATATGTTAGCAGTTCCTCGGGAATATTAATGTGGGAGGGGGGGGGAGAGAGGTTGGTTGGTTCAATAAAGGTGAATTGCAAGCGCATCCACATCATGACCATGGCATACTCTGTTGTTGAACAAGAATTTTTGTGCTTTCACCTCATATCCAGAACATGGTGGACAACATATTTAACATTTCTTGAGTAATTTGTAGTTGTTTGATTACTTCGTTTTTTTGTGATGTTTCCATTAATTATGAAATCGTGAAATGCTATAATTATCATTTTGCCAAGACTGCTATCGTTTCTGTTCTGCAAGCAAATTTCCCACGTGTTGGATGTCATTAATTTTATATTTTTAAGTATTTTTTTTTCCTTTACCAAATAAAATTCCATTTCTTCAGGAATATTCATGTCAATTTTCAAGTCATTCTGACAATCGTTCTTTTTTTACAGTGTTTTGAAATCAGAACCTTAGTTATAATCACCCTGTATATCGTAAATCATTGCTAATTAATCTGCATTATTTATGCTTCATTAAATACATTATATTCACCTAATTTTTATTAGTTTTTGCAAAATAGCTTCCTAATTAAGTATACTGAAAGTAACTGGAGAAAAAAACCTTTATATATTATATGATTAATAATAACATTAAAAGAATTTTCAAACACACAGTGATCCATTGAGTTGCAAAAATAATTAAATTGCAAAAGCTGATTTTTGTTAAAATGTAAGAAATATTTATTGATTAATTAATATGGGAATAGTGTTAATTACATTAATAAATATTTTATTTTAATTAATTATTAGAAGTTTGAATGATTTTTCAGAAATTTTATTGTTTTTAATGTTAATACTATTTAAAACAAAAAACCGGTTTAAACCAAAAAACCCGGTTTTTTGTTTTTTGGTTTTTTTTTTAAAAAACTTTTTTTTACCAACCCTGTGGTGAGTTGTTGGTCACTCGAAATACTGCTTTAAATAAGCATTAGAAAAAAAAAAATTTTTAAAGAAGTCCCACTAGGTATTTTTCAGACATACTTCTTGTAAAACTTTTTGTCTAAGTAATGTATGTGTGTAACACTTACACACACGGCATAAAAAAGTATATCAAAATATAGTGAGAAATGCCTAGATTCTAAAATATAGTTCACACTTTATGATTCTCATTGAGGTTTTAAACTATTTTTTGACAGAATCCTTGAGGCTGTCATACTGGGTACGATGATGGTTGGCCAAGCTGTTGCTTTTGCACCAGATTACCAAAAAGCTAAAGTTGGAGCTATGAGGATTTTTGAATTGCTGGATTTGAGAACTAAAATAGATGCTTTCTCAACAAATGGAGCTGTACTAGTAAGTAACTTCTTCCTAAAACACTTCATACCTATCATTTTTATTTTAAGCAAAACATAATTTTTTCTGTGTAGTAAAGTTCTCAACTATGAGGAAAAAAACTTGAAAAATATACTGTTGATAAATTGTTACCAATGTTCATTAGCATAAAGTTACTGAAAGTATTGGAGGGAGAAGGGCAAGATAAGTCCCAGATGAGTTCTCATCAAATACCTGTCAGGAGTACAAACCAGTACTTCATGAAGAAGATGCAGTGAATTCTTTGAGATGCGTTGAACTGAAAAATAAATAAATTAAAAAAAAAAATCCCCTTTTTCTTTCTCTCTTTTTTTTTTTTGAAAATTATACACAATGCAAACAATTATTTGCATCATTTATAATTTTTTTAAGGATAAAAAATAAAAGGGGGCAAAAAATAACTGATTGGCATCATTCAACAATGAATGGAATATAGTAACATTAACACTGTAGTGCATTCTTATCCATGTAGATGGCGCACCCTGCTCATGCTCCTGATGATTGTTAAAAAGAAAAACTTAGTTGGAATTATACCACCGATTTGTATAAACATGTGTCTTCCTTCTCGTTATATTTCTGTCGTATATATTGAATTGTTAAGTTTTGATTGTGTTTTATCTTGTCACTACAAGCATTGGATCACTGGTGATCTCTGGGACACAACTTCATAATTTTCAGTGATCATCATAGTAAGGTTCCGGGACGAATCGTCAGGGAAGCTGCTAAACGAAGAAGCAAAAGAGGGAAAAACTACCCTGAAAAATATAGCGCGGGAGCCACAGAGAGAAGAAAAGAGAAACGCTCCCCCTGGGGTCTTTTTTCCTGATTATTATTATGATGGGTGTGGTGTGGTAAGGTGTGATGTGCTCGTCGTGTAGCACTTTTCTCTATCCTCCTTAATCAAAATAAATATGATTATTGTTTTGAAAGACGACTCATCAATGAGTACGTGTTCAGTTACTCGACCACGAAGAGGGAGGATCGTTACTGGCGCAGTCGGTAGGATTTAGAACTGAAAAAAAAAATCGGGGGAACATTTTGAAGAATAACACTTATGAAGAAGGGCAAAATGGCCACAGCGTTCCTCCATTGTCAAGCTATGAGAAAGAGAAAGCATGGACTGCTGATGACGGGTGGTTCCTGAGGGCACCATTGCTCTGCAGTTGAAAGGTGAAGAGCATCATTTGCTCCAGAGGCGTATGTAGCGAGCATCAGCTCCAATGGCATATTCAGCGAGCATCAGTTCAAGTGGTGTATTCAACGACCAGCAGTTCCAGAGGCGTAGGTGGCGAGCATCAGCTCCAGTGGCGTATTCAGCGAGCATCATTGCTCCAGAGGCGTAGGCAGCGAGCATCAGCTCCAGTGACGTATTCAGCGAGCATCAGCTCCAGTGACGTATTCAGCGAGCATCAACTCCAGTGGCATAGGTGGCGAGCATCAGCTCCAGCGGCATAGTTGACGAGCATCATTGCTCCAGAGGCGTAGGTGGCGAGCATCAGCTCCAGCGACGTATTCAGCGAGCATCAGCTCCAGTGGCGTATTCAGTGAGCATCAGCTCCAGCGGCATAGTTGACGAGCATCATTGCTCCAGAGGCGTAAGGTGGCGAGCATCAGCTCCAGTGGCGTATTCAGCGAGCATCATTGCTCCAGAGGCGTAGGTGGCGAGCATCAGCTCCAGTGACGTATTCAGCGAGCATCATTGCTCCAGAGGCGTAGGTGGCGAGCATCAGCTCCAGTGGCGTATTCAGCGAGCATCAGCTCCAGTGGCGTATTCAGCGAGCATCAGCTCCAGTGGTGTATTCAGCGAGCATCAGCTCCAGCAGCGTAGGTGGCGAGCATCAGCTCCAGTGGCGTATTGAGCGAGCATCAGCTCCAGTGGCGTATTCAGTGAGCATCAGCTCCAGTGGCGTATTCAGTGAGCATCAGCTCCAGTGACGTATTCAGCGAGCATCAGCTCCAGTGGTGTATTCAGCGAGCATCAGCTCCAGCAGCGTAGGTGGCGAGCATCAGCTCCAGTGGCGTATTGAGCGAGCATCAGCTCCAGTGGCGTATTCAGTGAGCATCAGCTCCAGTGGCGTATTCAGTGAGCATCAGCTCCAGTGACGTATTCAGCGAGCATCAGCTCCAGCGGCATAGTTGACGAGCATCATTGCTCCGGCGGTTCGTGTGGCGAGCATCAGCTCTAGTGATATAAGTGAGAGCATCATTGCTCTGTTGTTTATCAAGTGAGAGCATCATTGCTCTGTTGTGTATTGAAACGGCGGTAATTACGCGAGTACTGATTTTTTTTTTCTTGGAAAGATACGTCAGTATTATTCGCTCAGAAAATGATATCTTTTTTTTGAAACGTCAGTTTATTATTGAGAATGTGATTTTTTTTTTTTTTTTTTTTTTGAACAGCAGTATTATCGCACATACTAATTTTTTTTTTACAATTATCTTTGAATGTACGATTTTATTATTATTTTTTTTTTTTTGGGTTTGTTTGAAATACGTCAGTATTATTGAGCATATATCTATCTATATATGTATATATTTTTTTTTTACGAATGATTAGTCATTAACATATGACGGTGGACGTATACACGTAGACTAAGTGTGAACATTTATAAGCGAAAAAAAAAACACCAAAAAACGATATACCAAGCAACATGGCATATCTCGGGCGTGCAAGGAGGGGTGATTTGGTGGTTTTGGCAGAGGAGTTGGGTCTGGTGGTCAAGGACGGATCGAACATATTGGACTTGAGGAATAGCATCCTCAAATGTGACGGCTATGACGAGGAGTTCGTCCGAGAGCAGTTAGCTGTCATCAAGGGAGACAGGGAAGCACGAGAAGAGCGTGACCTAGCTGAAGGGAGGATGCGTGAAGAACGAGAACACCTCTTTCGAATGGAAAAACTCCGCCTGGAGATGGAAAGGACGAACGCGTCCACAAATGGACGACAGAATTTAACCTCATTCAGTACGGAACTGACGAGGCTTGTTCCAAAATTTGACGCCAAGGAGGATGACATCGCCTTATTTCTCATAATATTTGAACGCCAGGCGAATAGGATCGGGGTGGACAAAAGAAACTGGGTGTCGGCTTTGCTGACCTTATTGCCGTCAGACATAACCCAATTAATCGCCCGAGAATCGGAAGAGAAGTTTGATGATTATGAGTACATTAAGGAGATCCTCCTTAGGAAATTCAAATTAAGTCCAGAACATTTCCGGCAAAAATTCACCAAACATCAACGCAACCCGGCGAAATCATGGCGAGAATTTGTCTTCGAAATATCGAATTTCTTCGAAGAGTGGATCCGGGGTCTGGACGTTGGTGACTTCGAGAAACTGAAGAGCCTTGCCATTACTGACCAACTAAAACGACGAGTTCCCGGCGATATACGTGACCATTTCGTGGACGAATGGGCCTCTTTCATATCTCCGTCAATCCTAGCTGACAAGCTAGATGAATACGAAAGTGTGCGGTCAAACTTCAAGAAGGTGGGCTCGGGCAATGATAACGTGAAAGATGAAGCAGGCAAATATGGTAACAGTAGAAGTTTTCCTCCTAAAGCACCGAATTCCAGGCCAGGACTCAAAACCGGAACACGTAGAACCTTTGTGAAGCCAACTTGCTATTCTTGTGGCTCGGTTGGGCACATATCGAGGGCTTGCAACAATAACGCGAAAGGGCATGCCGTTGTGAATGCACAGAGTCAATTAACGACGGTGGAACCAAGTGAAGCCTCGAATATTTTGACGGTGAAGGTTTCGGTTCCTGTGTCTTCTGCGAAGGTCACGGGGAAAATCGATGAACTTAAAATTGCACCCATCAAATGCGGAACGAAAAAATTTAAAGCGATTATTGATAATGGAGCTCAGATATCAGTTCTGAGAGAGGATTTGGTGCCTTCGAACTGCGACGGAGAAGGTACTATACGAATAATATCTGCGTTCGGGGAAACTGAGGTAGCGGCACTGAAAGTTATCCCGATGAAAATCGATGATGGTATGCACAGCGACATTCCTGTAACTTGTGCCGTGTCGAAGAAACTTGTTAACGACATGTTAATATGCTCAACTGCGTACGAGGCGCTGTCGGAAAGTGTGCAGCTCACTGGGTCCATTCGGCATACCGGAGACTCAACGATGTCGGTCGTACAACTCCTGGATTCAAACGTGGAAGGAGGGAACTGCATCCCTGATGCATCACAAGTCCCCGATAAAGGAGACAAAGGCTTTATCGGTTTGCAAATTGGAGACGGCGATCTCAAGGAGGGCTGGGATTTAGTACGTCTGGGGCAAAGATCTTATGGCGTAAGGAATGGTGTTCTCACTCACTCCGAGAACGTAAACGGCGAAAATATCGTACAGGTTGTCGTTCCCACCTGCAAACGAATGGAAATGCTTCGGACAGCCCATGAAATACCTTTGGCAGGACATCTAGGGGAGCGCAAAACGAAACAACGCATGAAGTATTCGTCCTACTGGCCCACCATCAAAAAGGATGTTCAGAAGTTGCGTAGGAGTCGTCGAGAATGCCAAGTCAGACGCACCGTCACGTATAGAGATCGCCTACCCATCCAACCAATCGTGAGACCCGAAAACCCATTCGAGGTCTGGAGCGTTGACTATATTGGACCCTTAGAACCCAAGTCAAGCAGAGGCCATACATTGTCAGAGTACAACACGTGGGACTGATATTTGATCAGGACGTAGAATTTGGAGATGTGGACTACGCTCCTGTTCACATAAAAATGAAATCAGTCCAGGACATTCAGAACCACGTAATGGGGTTATCTAATAAGCTGGAAGTTCACAGCAACGGCAATTATTCGAAACCGAAAGAATTTTTAGACGTGTTCAGCAGTCGGGGAATGTATATATTAGGAAAGTACACGGAAAATGTTTGTAAATGTGAATGCATTTCAGTGCATATGTATTACTAATGTGTATTCAGTATGGTATTTTCATTGATCCCACGATGGTAATTGTTGATTTTGTGATTTTTTTTTTTGTATGTGTGCTTGAACATGTTTTTCTTTGTTCATTTCTTTTCCTAAATGTGGTAAGCTCAGTTGTCTTGAAAAAAAAGATAGACAATGAGCTCCCAAGGGGGGACGAGTAAGGTTCCGGGACGAATCGTCAGGGAAGCTGCTAAACGAAGAAGCAAAAGAGGGAAAAACTACCCTGAAAAATATAGCGCGGGAGCCACAGAGAGAAGAAAAGAGAAACGCTCCCCCTGGGGTCTTTTTTCCTGATTATTATTATGATGGGTGTGGTGTGGTAAGGTGTGATGTGCTCGTCGTGTAGCACTTTTCTCTATCCTCCTTAATCAAAATAAATATGATTATTGTTTTGAAAGACGACTCATCAATGAGTACGTGTTCAGTTACTCGACCACGAAGAGGGAGGATCGTTACTATCATCCTCTCACGTATGCTTTCAAACAAGGTAATGATAAATGTTCTCCTCGGAAACTTAGAAATCTCAAATATATCAGTCAGTTTTTGACAGATTTATAATATTTTTGCCTGGGATAGTAATGTCATTGCTGATGATTTCTAAGAATTTGTGAAATCCATACTCCTTGTGCAATCGATTATGCAGAATTGGCACGGGCACAGGCAGATGATGATGAATTGCCTCGATATCTCTAGTGTTAATATATACTGTGATGTGTCTATATGGATGTCCTATGCCCGTATGTTCCCATTTCAAAGCGACGTCTAGTGTTCGACTCTGTGCATAATCTGTCCCATCCTGGGATAAAAGCCACTCTGGGTATGGTATGGAAACGATTTATTTGAAAATCGATTGCAAGAGACTGTTAAAATTGGTGTCATACTTGCATCGCTTGCCAGAAGTTGAAGGTTATCAAACATACCAAGTCTCCTTTATGCTCTTCAGCACTCCATCATATGGTCAGTCACTCACTACCCAGTCATTCACATGGTCACTGACTTGCACACTCAGTCACTCTTGCAGACACTGGCTCGCTCAATTGCTCATTCACAGTGTCACTCATTCATTCAGCAGTTCCCTCATATGGTCACTAAATTGCTCACCTGCCCACTCATACATTCACTTACTCAATCACCCACTCAGTTGGCAACACATGCACGCAATCCATCATAACACAGTTATTCACTTTATCACTTATATATACAGTGACTAGATTACTTCCACGATTTCTCATTCACTTTGTCATTCATGTGATCACTCACCCATTAGCATATTCCGGAATTGACAAATTAAAAAAAAATTAGGTGTCAGTCATATTATTTAGGAGCCAAACATTCCCCCTCCTCTACATCTAACACTCCATCAGGCTCGTGCTATTTGAATATGGCTGACAGGAACAAGAGCCAGAGTTGGCCCTAAGCCACTATATCTGAACTCGATTAGACTGTCGGATCACCAAACCATGGAGACAGAAAGGGTGCCACGCAGAGCACACCTGTTCAGGGCAAAATGTCTTAATAACTACAGCTTTCTGTGTGTAATTTTTGTCTGTCTTTCTCAGCAAACTAGCTACCTTTAGAGGGAATCTTTCCATTCCAAGATCCAATCAGATAACAGGATCAGTAGCCTGTAAAAACTTAGCATATTCGAACAGTAAAACTCATTTGCATATCATATGGAATAAAACACATTTTCAAATTTGACATATGGAAGTTGGCAACATAGAAGGAATAAACATTGAAGACCTGGCCAGAGTCCGCAACACTAAGTCTATTGTACATTGATTTTTATCATGAAGCTATTTACCGTAAAGTGGTCCGTGGCCCACAGATGGCATTAAGATAAAAACATTGCAAATGTTTCTTGTATAATTCGATTGCAAAACATTTATCCCAATTTAATATTTTGCACAATTATATTTTCATATTCTTTATACAGAGTTAGACGATGACTCCGCGGGATCCCCACCAGCAATCAGCGGGACCCTAAGATCGGGAGAGGAAGGTAGTACAACAAGCTCCAGAATCCTCCACACTGGTATAAACAGAATTTATGTGTGACATCGACCTCTGGTCCAGTTCTCACCCGACAGCCATGCGACCCCACCCCCCAACTGCCATACTTAGCAAACATAACTGGCCCGAGCTGGATTGCCAGCGGGTACCTCGGGTGGTTTCCGGTAACTGAGAGGTCCTCAGGCCTAAACCAGAATTAAGAATTAATTCGAAATGAAAGACTTTGTGAATGATCCTAGGTCGTCGTGTTACAGCAGCGTCAAAAAATTCAGCACCACTGCCTACAATCCAAAGTGCAATGTCCAGGTCGATCGACCTGGAGATTCCACCGCGATATCAAAGCCTTTCTGATGTGTGTCCTCAAAGGTAACGAGCACTGGGCAAAGGTTCTACCTACAGTCCTGTTAGGGTTATGTTACAGCATCAAAGAAGACCTCCAAGTATCAACCACTGAGTTGGTATACGGCACAGCCCTACACCTTCCTACGACACTCGGATGAGAGAGAGATGTATTACCTCGATACGACTTCTTGCAGAGACTGAGAGGCTATTTCTCCCATGTGAGACCAGTACCAACCTCTCATCACAATTCGTCCAAGCCCTTCATCTCGACAGACTTGCTAACTTCTCCATCAGTATTCGTCCGACAAGACTGTGTACGCAAACCTCTACAACAGCCACTTGAAGATCACTTGAAGTTGTTTCAAGAACTGAGAGAGAGATTATTTTATGTTGAATATTTACACTAGAACCACACGACACTTTCGGTATACCTAGAACCGCGGACTGGGTCAAATTGACCCAAACTGTGAAAGAACGGTGTTTCATAGCGAAAACAAGAATTTATTTTCAGTTTCTGGGTTTTCCCTACTCTTATTCAATATTGTTTAATTGTGTATTCATAATGGAAAACTATATTTGTTTATGAATATAAAATGGGCTTCAAAATTAGATAAAAAATTATGTAATTCAGCAAAAAATAAGATTTAGTATACACATTATTTACTCTATTCGGTCCAAAAACATTTTTCAGTAATCCCATAATATAACAAAGATGTAAAATAAGCGTGTCAAATTGAGTATGAAAAAGTCTATAATATGATTCTGTCAAGTAAGTATTGATTCTTACTGATAAGTGGAATTTATGATGAGCAGTTGAGCAAATTGTTTTTTTCATTATTCTTGCACATTAATCGCATGTTGAAGTTGCACAACCCATGCAAAAATTAACAGTTTTGTTTCCAAATTTTTATGTTACCTGACATATCAGACTCGTTTATTTTTATTTATTACTATTATTTTTATTATTTTGATCGCTCACGAACAATTACATGATCAAGAGTGTATGAACGTTTCCTTTTGCACAAGGGCAACACGTATGATGAACGCAGCTCTTTAATAAGATTTTAGAGAAACTGCTTTCAAAAAATAGTTCTGGCCTTCTGTACCGCTCTATACAGAATCCAGGAATATTTTTATAGTGAGATCCAGGATGTTGTAGAAAACGTCTGTGATGTGCCACCTTCACCGAATATTTTCTGGGCTACAAGTACGATCGTTACACTTTGTTGAATTGTAGTGTGAAATAGTTTGTGTGTGTGTGTGTGGAAACTTTCTGGGGCTACTACTGCCAATATGAACTGCCAGATGAAGCGTGCTGAGTAATGAACAACTTATATCGTTCTTTCCTTGTTAAATTGTAATTGTGACATCATTGTTCCATACAACTGTAGTTTCA
Source organism: Pholcus phalangioides (assembly GCF_987345545.1). NCBI lineage: Eukaryota > Metazoa > Arthropoda > Arachnida > Araneae > Pholcidae > Pholcus > Pholcus phalangioides. Next base: position 23,845,363 of record NW_028301596.1, on the reverse strand, counting down.
CTATCTTTATTGCGCCAGATAATACTGCTCTTCGATTTTGTCTCGCCATCTCTACTAAGCTCGTATTTTTGGGCTTTTAGCATTTGAGCCAGCTTCAGTTTAGTCAAAAAAAAATCGGTTGAGGCATTTCTGGCCTTGTTCTCAAATGGCTTGATCAGTTGCATCACTATGTGCTCTGAAAGAGAGATACATTGGACACTGATCCTTCCCTAGGTTTGGAAATCTGCTCAAATCATATTTGGTGCAAGCCAGAATTTTATTATTTTTCGGTGACATTGTTTGCCTACAGAAATTTCAACTACACGTTTTTTTAGAGTTGAGCTTTTACTCTCCCAAAATCTTTATTGAGTCCCGTCAGAATTCCAGGTATTCAAGTTTACAAAGAAAAAAAATATTTAGCTCTACTTGTGTGCCATTCCTCCATTGAAAAAAAAAGATAATATGCTCTGATAATGAATTGGCCTTGACCTGAAAGACGTTTATTCTTCACTATCTTCATTTACAAATAATTTTAGAAAGAGTAACCACTTCCAAGAAAATTCTACACACTTTTTTCCCTATAGAATAGTGCGTTGGGTCAAAATTACCCAAACCGCTGTTCTAGGTATAAATGCTTATAGCTCTGAAACACGAAATGTGAAGATAATAAAATTTTCGTGAATTAATATCCATATGATATCATGAAAAGTCGCGAAATTTGTTTAACATCTGTGTCTAAGTTTTCGAGATAAATGAAAACGAAGCTTGATTTCTGTCAAATTGACCCACTCTGCGGTTCTAGTGTTAATGGCAATCATAAAAATGTGTATCCATAGATCGCCTTAAGCCATGTTTTGTGTTAAATAATAATTTGTGACACTTTCAAAAATCAATATATTTCCAGGTCTGTGGCGAAGAGTAAGATTTTGTATTGACTCTTCGAAATTATATGATTCATAATTATGACAGTATATGTATTGCAATTTTTTTTTATTTGTATGATTATTATTCAATTTTTCTTTTCTTAAATGTTTTGTCTTCGACTGGAGGGAGAGTACTGTAGTGCGTATTTATCTGTATAGATGGCGCAACCTTCTCACGCTCTTGGTGATTGTAAAAAAGAAAAAGTTAGTTGGAATTGTACCACCGATTTGTATAAACGTGTGTCTTCCTTCTCGTTGTATTTCTTTTCATATATATTAAATTGTTAAGTTTTGATTGCGTTTTATCTTGTCACTACAAGCATTGGATCAACACTATTACCTGTAATTTTATGTTATAACAGCAATGCATCAGTACTGCTATATTAGCATGTTCGGTAAAAGTGTCTGGTCACCACAGTGAAATATTCAAGGTCAGGGTTTGAATCCTCACACTGGAAGGCTGCAGCTCTTTTCCCCCCCCCTTGAATAGTGTCATCTATCTTCAAAAATAGTATTTTAATGGTCAAACCTTTGTTGTTCTTACATAGGTCTGTGTCTCCCAAGTTAGATCTATATCAAATTCCCACGATATAGGCCTGTGCCTTTCAAGATATATCTTTTTCACATTGATGTATATTTTGTCCACATATCGATTGATATCTGAAACTGAAACTTTACAATATAGATCTACATCTTTGTGCTACTGGGCACAGCTTTTAAAGTTAATTTTTACATCTTGCAGCTAATTCAAAGCTGCGGCCTGTCTGATAACATTGTGTCACACTTTTTCTTCCCATATTTAATATTTAAATGGTTTATTTCTTCATATATTTGTCTTTTTACCCCTACCCCTTCCCATTTTGAAACATGGGATTGAGAACCACTGGTTTAGGTAGTTATCAATAACTGGGTCTATGTTTTGATATATTCTCTTTCTCCCCCCCCTTCCTCTTTTTTTCAGAAGGCGACATCAGGAAAGATAAACTTCAATAATGTCCGATTCAATTATCCAAGTCGAGCTAAAGTGAAGATATTGAGAGGATTAAATCTTTCAATTGATCCTGGTAAAACTGTAGCCCTAGTTGGAAGCAGTGGTTGTGGTAAAAGTACATGTGTGCAGCTTATTGAACGTTTCTATGATGCAAAACAGGGGGAAGTGGTAAGAGACTTTTTACACATGCAATGTATATATATATATAATAAAACATATTGTGTTCAGTGGTGTAGGAAGGTGTGTGCGGCCCTCACCGGGTATCATCTCCAAGGGGGTGACAAAAATTGCTGGTATTTATTAATGCACTTTTTTGTTACATAAAATAATGTCAAATAATTTACATGGACCTTTACAGTTGCTAATTGCAGCAAATTGCAGGTAAATGATGTGATGCTGTAATGATTTAGTATTATTGTGGGGGGTGTTCTGTCTCGTTTCTTTTGAACTGTGCTGGTGATACATCATCTTATCCCTGCCACAAATATAATTTGCCCCAAATCGTTCTGTGCAACATGATATTTTTTATCTGAATATCATCATAATATAGTCATCGTGGAAATGTTTTAGACAGTGCGGTGGGTAGGTATTGTGCGGTCTAGAACCGACCATAAAAAAAACAAGGTATGTCTATCTCAATATAGCACGTTACTCGTGTCTTTCTTCTTAAGAGAGAGACAGACATACTTGTTTTTGTTTACTTTAGGATCGTTCTACGAGCAAACAGACAATATCGCCCCATCCCATAGTCAAAGATGTTTCGCGCTGACTATACCTCGTTATAAGCTATATTTTGTCATGCTGCAATTCATTATTTAAAAATTAATCAGATTTATGCCAGTTATCACTCACCAGTTATTCTACTTTGAAGTAATGCCGCCTGGCATCTGGCGAGTACACAAATGTAAAATGTATATCTGGATCCCCTGTCCTATTGATGCACTCACTGCATCCCTGGGGCAAAGCAAGAAAGTCTCCACACAACCAAAAAGAGGTGGTGCGGGGCCCTACAGGAAGGCCTCTTTATTGGCGATATTCAACTACTGATAGAACTTCTGGGAAGTGAATTAACAGGGGTACAAATATTTTAAAACTTGAAATTTTTGAAAATTTTACTGTCCAGCTAACGTGAGGTTGATGGTAATATGTATTATTTGGTAAAAGTAGAAGAAAATACAGCATATTGTTACTGAGATATAATTATGTAGATTATTTAAACTTGTTCTGCTTAAATACAGGTTTCTAAATCCGAATAACGAGAAGCAAAAACAGCAGAAAACAATGACTATAGACCAGGGTTTTCCAATGTGAAAGTTCGCATGGAACCCTTGATGAGATTACGAGGCTGTTCCACAGAACCCTTAACAAATTTTGAATATTTTAAAGACTAGCAATTTTTTTTCTAGGTAAATTCCAAAAAAATTCCAAACGCATAAACGGCAAACGCTGATTTTTCATTCTTTCTTTGTTCAATCATATCCCCCCCCCCCCACAAGGGTGAGGCTGAGAGGGCTCCAGCCATGGGGCCTGGGAAGATTCGCATCATTTTTTGTTTTTTCACGCTATAAATTCACCATAATTGGCCAGTAAAAGATCCCATCCTAACCTACTCTAGGATGTGAGGGACACGTGTGTTCAATATATTTGCGGAAACAAATTTCTGAATCTGCGGATACTGCAGTCCTTGAAACAAACCGTTCTTCCTAGTCCAACACCATTTCATCATCAGAAAGACCTCGATATAACGTCACACCCGAGTATGAAATAAATATGACTTCTTTAACGGAGTAATTTAATAACGAGTAAACGTTTTGCCAGTGAAGCTAGCAGGACTTTGGTAAACTGACATAGGCATGTTGACGGTGACATTAAGTGTGGTCGAAGTTATATCAAGGTCGTACTGTATATGAATGATTCCCAGAGGATGAGCCACATGGCCTCCCATGAAGGAAGGTCCCATAGTGCTCCTGGCAGGAGTCTCGGGATGAATTTTTTTGCGGTTTTTTACCGTATAAATTCACAACAAATGGGGGGTATTGGGAAATCCTGCCCTGGTACCCACAAAACATCTCAATCTAGAAGCCATGTTCGATGACGTGGGGGCGGCCCATTGCTGATAAATTATATTGAATGTACAGTATATTGTACTGTATTTTTATAGGGCTGTGATTCTCAATCTGTTTGTTGTAGCACTTTCTGGGTGCTGCGAACCGGACCGTAACTAAGAGAGTAGATTACTGCTGTCAAGTTGGGGTACTGAAACAAATTTAGTTTTACATCACCTCCACAGTGTAAAAATCGATGACTTTGAAAGATAGTTCCCCCCCCCCCCCCAACATTTGTCATTTTCTCAAAATTTCTGCCCAGGCCCAAGTTTTTGTGAAAACATCACAGGGTTTTACATGCCGCATGTTATTTTTCTGCAATGACTGATGAAATACTGATTTTCAAATAAAATTTAATTTCTTTTAAATTAATTCCCTGGCCAGACAGAGCCATTTTGTATTATTGTGGTAATCAGCCATTTGAGGCTAATCCTAATATATTTTGTGGGGGAGGGGCCCAATAATTTCTGAAAAAACACTGCAATGCACCCTCTCTCTTCAGTGTATGCACTTGAGTCTCTTTTATATGGGACGACCAGCAACTTTCAGCCCCCCCCCCCAATTTTTTCTTCACATGGGCGCCTCTGCATGCCCCCCCCCCTCCCCCATTGGTGGGGCTGACAGGGCTCCAGCCCTGAAGCCCGATATGATTTTTTGTCATTTTTTATTTTTCATGCTGTAAATTTACTATGTAGGGGTGCCACAGGATGTGAGTGCCATGCCACGGTGTATTGCGATTAAGCTTTCTACGGGGGCAATACATCCAAATGAATTTTATTAATCAATTAAATTATTTTTGCGGTGAATAAATACTCAAAAACACATTTTTTGGTGGTACTAACAACGCGATTCAGAAAAGATGCCAACAGAAATTTCAGGGCATGGGATGATAATGTTGCCTCTCGATATGACAATAATCCCTCTACAACGATATTTTTTCTTGGTCCGCAATCGTTATATCGAGGTTTCACTGCATTTCATTTAGCTATTGTTTATTTGTCTCAGTGTTATCAGACATACAGTATTTGTCAAAAATGTTTCGACCCGGGCTCCCAAACTTGATAAGTGAAATATGGCTCTCGGAGTGTACTTGTTTCGGTTTAAATCATTATTGTCCTATTTTTTAAACTTTATTTTCCTCCTGCTGCATCGTCTGGAAGCCTCCTTCCCCAAGGGTCACGTTCAAACAAAAGAAGAAGAGATGCTTCTAAGTTTTTCGAACAGCGGGAACAAAAAAGACCAAAGCACCTCCACCCCATATCGTCTCCAGATGCTATCCAGAGATGCATGCCTTTGGGCAACTACGATTGGCACCGAAGCAGAATGATAATTGGAGATTGAGTGTCGTTGTTGACAGTGAGAAAAATAATATAAATTGTTACGAAAAAAGAAAGCCAAGGACAAGTCCATTGCGATTTTAAAAAGTATTAAAATAAAATTTTGATCAGATTTTTTTTACTAAACTTTTTTGGGGAAATTTTTCTAATCACAAAATATGGGAAACGTATTCACTCTAATTTTTGGGGGGCTGAGCCGGTCCTTCAAAATTATTCGGGGGGGGGGGGCTTGGGCCCATGGGCCAGATACAAGTTTAGGCCTATGATGGTGCCATAACTTGGTTCTATAACCATGACACCATAATCATCAAATTAGAAAGGGAGCAAAATAAATATATATAAGGAAAGTGCTTGGAGCCCCATGGTTCTTTTGCATTTGAGCAAAAAAATAGCGAGGAATTTCTTTACAACATTAGCAGAATCGGAACATGATCACCTCTGGCAAATTTCCAACTACAAGAGTGAAGAAATTCTTAGCTGGAGATGCCCAAAAAACATCTTACATTCACAAAGACCTGAAATCCTGGTCCTTTAACTCAAACACACATCACAGAACAACACAAACTCAGTACACTGATAGCCCATGTCACAGCTGTCTCTGGTGGTGTGAAACATGGGGGAAAAAGATAAGACTTCATTAACGACAATAGGAGCAGGAGAACACTCTCTCTGGGGAGAGAGCATGGAGCTTGTATTACAATGCTCCATGCTCTCTCCCCTTCCCAAAAGAGAGATCAAAACATAGATAATAATCCCCTCTGTTAACAAAGGAGGGAAGGGAAAAAAAGAAAGTGACAAAACTACCTGTGTTAACCATAGTAATGGAGGAGAAAAATAAGATAGTAACACACAGAGAAACAAGGGAGCTCCTTAGCTAGAGCAACAATGAAGTGGGGAGTGACAACAACACAGCAGTTGTAAAAAGAGATGTATATTGTGTGTAAAATATAGTCCTCACCTCCCCACACACACATTCCCCTCTTTTTTTCTTTTCTCATGGTGGAGGTACAAATAGATTGTAAATATTCCTGTATAGATAATTCATTTTTGAAACATTGATAATATTTTGCATATGATTCCAGTATATATATTTATACTGACAGGCCCTTAGAAGATTCAGTTTTGTCGAAAACCCCTCTCCTTCACACCCTGGACTCCCCCCCCCCCCACAATAGCTCGAATACAGGCAATTGATCAATCTATGGAATTTAAAACAACTTAATAAGATCACAGACAGTCTTCGCTATATGCAATACTGATGAAATGAGATATAAAGAGCAGCACGAAAATGAGCAAAAGCACCATTAATGTTACTTAAGCCCTTTGGGTGTCAGCTTTCACAAGGAAAGCATACATCTTGAATAGTCTGCACAAAACGCTATGGCTTCACGCAAACTCACTATGCAGATGGCAAAAATAGACGAAGGGGGTTTGGGCGCTATTACAGCTGCGATTGGGACCCCAGCACACCACTTAGGGTCATATCTGAAAATAAACATTGAAAAAATAGATTCTAGAATGGTAGATGGTAGAATGTAAAGTTAGAGAAAAAGTCAAAAATGTTAGTTAAAATGAAAAAAGTATTTATTTTAATTAGAATTTTAAGGTTTTTTGGAAAGATACCTGGAAAATAAAGCAAGTAGAAAAAAAAGGTTAGCGCTATAGGCCAAGTCCTAGCGAGAAGATTAAGTCCATCTTTCTCTTAGCTTTTCAGCACAGGTCATGAATTCACGGTACATTTGAAGTGAAACTCCATCCATTAAGTGCCCTTCTGCCATGAGTGAAATGACGGAATGGAGGTCATTGACCCCTTTCTCAGCTACTCGCTCGAAGTTTCCGGGCCAGCTCTGTGTCTTCTGTGATTCACTGTTATGTTGCTCTTTTGATGTCAGAGCACTTGCCATCTGGGAGGCCGCTTTCGTGTGGGCGGGTCTGACAGTTGGTAAAGCCAGCTAGCAGCTAGATTTATACTCGAGAAACGTTTTACATTTTAGAGCAACAGGTCTTGGAAGGAAAGATGTCGGAGAGTTGATATTTTTGGGAATGTAGACTTTTGAGACTTGATTAATGAATTCTCCATGTTAGTGATGTATGATGGAGGAAACAGTAACCCTCCTTCACTGCTTGTTGGGCCAGAGCCTTGGGTTCCTTCTTCATCCTCGCCATGGTGCGGTCCGGCTAAGCAGTGATAGTGGCACCTGAAAAGAAACAAAATCTCCGTCGATATGCAGAGCAAAAAAATCATGCGTTTATCCTACCGTGACTGGGATGCTTGTGTGAAATGTGTTGAAAAGTCAAGTTTTGTGGAATGCAAGAATATTCGCCCTCAGGGCTATTTCAACGGCTTACAAAAGGCCTGGCAGGCAATGAGAAAGTCAATGAGAAAAATAAATTTTCCTCAAAAGCAGAATCCGATTGGGAAAATCTGCAATATTTTTAACATTTTTTCAGGTAATTTTTTGTACGTTAAGAAAAAGGCAGGTAAATACGTGAAATTTGGAATAACTGACGTCGTCTCAGAATTGAGAAAATCTTCAACTCAGAGAAGAGATGAGCTGTGAAAATGCCGCCATCACCTTACGATGGTTAGTCTTGTTTTGAAAAAGAAATATTGCATGTGAAGAAGGCCGGAGAGACTGGTCCTCTGGGATTGGCTCGTTCCTTCCTACTGCGTAGGATGACCTGGAAATAAACTTTGAAAAATAGATCCTAGATGGTAGAGTTAGTGAAAAAGTCAGTGTTAGTTAAAATAAAAAAGGTTTTTTTTGATAAGGGGATAATAGATGAAAGAAAAAATAGGAGATAGGAAAATTTACTAGGAAATTTGAAGTTAGGCCTAAAAATTGTCCAAAGTCCATCTTTTTCAAATTTTTTCAGCTTGGATGATAAAATCACGAAGTAATTGCAGTGTGACACCGTCCATAATTGAATCTTCAGCCATGAGCGAGATAATGGATTGGAGGTCTTCTGCTGCTTTCCTTGTGACAAGCAAAAAGTTCTTCGGCGATACGGCGATTTAGACTCTGACATTGGGGAGGCCGGTACCAATGGGCTGCCTGTAAGCTATAAGGTGGGTGTTGATGTAGGCTGGGCCGCTGGTGAATATTTTTTGGCTTTGATGAACTTGAATTTCAGCAAGACTGGACGTGGTAAGAAAGATATATTGGAGCTGTTTTGACGAGAGTACATCTGGGAGCGGGTGACAAGATGTTGGAATATTTTTTCAGAATTTTGATGTATTTTGGGCACTTTTTGTAGTTGGCTGGGTGAGGACCTAGGCAAAGAACGGTGTGTCTGTTCCCCGCACCTTGCTGCAACGTCTGGGCCCATGTGTGTCCATGCATTTGATACACCTGTAAGCGTTGGAGCAGGTCTTTGCAAAGTGTGAGAAGACGAGGCACCAATGGCATTGAAAGGCATAAAAATTTCGAATGAACTTTTCCACCACGATTTCTAGATGGTACAGAGTTCGGAGATTAAGGGTCTTGTAATATATTGGATCTTTAGTCAGAGATACTTTCCATATTTTTGTGTTGGTCTTTCTCCGAAAGAGCTGTATTTTTGTGGTGAGAAACCCAGTTTCTCCAAGGCCAGTTTGATGTCATTTGGTGTAATGCTGGCTTCTAGATGCCTCAGAAGAACAGTGAGGAAATTTGAACTCTCTCTACTCTTAGTTTTTCGATGAGCTTTTCTTGTGTTAGCCATGCTTTAGCGGCATTGAAGTCATCTTTGGATCGAAATTCTATCTCAACAGCTCGATTGCGTAGCTTCGCTTGAAATGAATGCGAACAGAGTGATGAAAGAACTGGGCCTCAGTGACATTCCATTTGCTATTGGTCGAGACTGAGAGCAGCAAATTTTCCTCCGGGACCTCCGATTGATCCAGAGAGACTGGTTGGCCAATGGTGATGCTTGTTTCAGCAATGTCTGGATCTGGGATTTTTCTTTCGGTATCGATGATGCTATGATTCTGCTGTCTCTTAGTACTGTGATTACCTCAGAAGTTTTATTTTCCGGAAAATCATCTACCTTCATGTTACCATCGGACCTGGAAAGTGAGTTTTGGGAAACATCCATTTCATCTGAGGGAGGTTCAGCATCTTGGGACCTGGAAAGAGAAGTTTTTGGTTGGAGCTCAGTGTTTCCTGAGAGCACCAAGAGTGCTTCAATTTCCACCATAGAGTCCAGGCTAAACTAGAGGTGATTTCATGATCGGCAGAGTAGCTACTCAGGATTTGAGCAAAAGCAAGATCTTGAGGGCAGGCATACGATGAGAGGTCCTGAGTCGGAGGGTCAGACATAATTGCATCCAGAAAAGCATGAGCTGCATCCATTAGTTGCATGATCACCTGTTTGTGAGAGATGAAGTTGGCATTTATGCTTTCATCAACTGCATTGAGGCTGGCGGCAAGAAGATCCCAATCAAAGGCATTGGCTGTCAGTGATGTGTGGTGGACGTAGCAGTGACCCTCTTTCGCTGTTTGTTGAATCCTTACCCTGGGTCTCTTCTTTGTTCTTGCCATGATGCAGGCTGGCTAGGCAATAATAGCGGCACCTGCAAAGAAAGAGAAACTCTGTCTACATGTGTAGCAAGAATTCATGCGTCCGTCCCCAACCGTGACTGGGGTTCTGTGTGGAAATGTTGAGTCAAGTTTTCAAAACCAGACCAGAATGGAATTTTTAGCCGATTCCCAACCTTTTAGGGACAACTGTCGGCATACGAAATGACCAAGAAGGCCTATGAAGAGAGGAAAAGAAAATCAGAATAGAAAAGAAAAGACTGGTCAAAATAATTGTCAGGCTAGTACAAAATTTAGCCAGAGAAATTTGCAGCCACAACGAGAACATAATACAACAAGAAGCAGGGCTACACAATTCAAGTTGGCAGTCACCAAAAGTAGCATAAGTCAATTCGCAGGTGTGGAAAAAAGAGGAGAAAAAATACTGCAGGGGTGTCACAGTGCAAAAACCTCAAATCCAATTTTACGCAGTTCACAAAAGTTCTTTCAGCAATTGTATACTCGAAAGCTAAGTATGCAAGTTAACATGTTACTATACTAATAATAAAAAGTTAATAAAAGTTCAGTAAGTGCTCATAATAAAATTACAATAAATATATTTAAAAAGAAAAATATTGGTTGTCTCTTATGTCTAAAATGAGAACTGAATATAACAGTGAAAGAGAAATGTTTAGCATTTCGAAAGGAAAAGATCCTATATTACAATATATACAAGTAGAAAAATGAATTATAACAAATTCCAATTCAAATGGAAAATTTGTCGAGGCCTCCTATATATTTCCTCAACACTTGAATGTTATAGTCTACATAAACTTTTTCAAATGAAAGAATCCACCCCTGCCTGTGAATTATAGTATCCGCCTATGATTGACAAGGGTCTTCATTTGGTTTGTTCATTATATGAAGTAACATTGTCATCACTTAAAACTTCAGCAATGTTTTCCTTACTTCTGAGGGATAAATTGTTGCTGAGGAAAATGAAAAGTAGGTTAAAGAAGAATTTCCCAGATGAACCCAGGTTGGATAATCTGTAATACTCTTGTTTGTCATTTACAATATCAAAATTTTTAAATAGAGCTATCAAAAAGAAACAGCATCCCAGTTGTAGAATTTAGAAAGTGTTTGTGTTATTGTCTTGGTGAAAGTATAAATCTTTTTATTGAAATCTTTTAAAGTGTAAATTACTTTCTTTTCTTTTTTAATGTTATTTCAAACTATTGTAACAATACAATTTTCTGTGTTTTTCTCAGTTGCTGGATGACATGGATGTAAAGCACATTAGAGTGTCGAATTTGCGTTCTCAGATTGGTATTGTCTCTCAAGAACCAGTTTTGTTCAGCTATAGTTTAGCAGAAAACATAGCATATGGAGATAACAGCCGTACGGTGTCTATGGAAGAAATCATTTCTGCTGCTAGGCAGGCTAATATACACAATTTTATCGCTTCTCTTCCCAAGGTAAAATATGCATAATAAGTACAGAATTTGACCATTTAAAAATGTTATTTCTTATGTATAAAAAATATCTCCTGTATTACGTGCTAATAATTTTATTTATATGAGTCAGTGTGTTCTATGAGGGATGTGTTCCTAAAGTTTGGGTTGTTTTGTTATGGAGGAAAAAGTACTGAAAATTTACATAATTACATGGTAACTGAGTTCTTTGAGTTAATAAATGTGATAAACAGTATATCGTGACAAACAGTATATCATCATACACATTCACAACAGTATATCATCATACACATTCACAACAGTATATCATCATACACATTCACAACAGTATATCATCATACACATTCACAACAGTATATCATCATACACATTCACAACAGTATATCATCATACACATTCACAACAGTATATCATCATACACATTCACAACAGTATATCATCATACACATTCACAACAGTAAACAATGATTAATGCAAAAAATTGATATTTCAGCCAATTGTAATGTCCACTGTTAGCAATTTCCAGTTGTGCTGCTTCATACTTAGCTGATTATCTTAAACATGGTTAAGACATAATTGATGCACAAAAATAATATAACTTTTTTTTTACATTTTGGATAGGATATTGGTATGCAGGATGTATGGACAGTGATATAATTCAGTGGCTGATGATCACCTGCTTCTTTCCCGTGTGTGACGTCATAGCTCCATCATATTGGTGTATGCACCCCCGCAGTACCCTATTTGCAGTGTTCTTAAACACATTAAGGCATGAACCTGCCCACAAATTTGACTTTGCAACTGAACTGTGTCTTTGGAATGTAATTTTCTGGTGGGTATCTCTCGGCTTGATAGTGGGTCCTCAGCATCTTGATTCGATTAATGCATATGAGAGGCCCGTAGCCAGAAACTTTGTTCGGGGGGGGGGGAGGGCAGAGTGATAGAACAATAGATTTGGCCATCTTTTTCCCTTTTTTGATCATTTTCTCACATTTCGGGGGGGGGGGGGGGCAGACGCTTAAGTCCCCTCGCTATGGCTTTGGCATACAGTTTTCCCTTCTTTAGAATCTTGAAAACTTCTTTTGCTGTAGCACCTTATAAGGGCCTTCATTCCAAAGGACCCCTCACTCCATCGATCCACATATCAGAGAATTACATATTTAAATCATGTCCGGGTTACCAAATGCACTGCTTGGTCATTGGTTGAGGAGGTGATTATCTTAGATGACTTAAAACAGTAATTAAACTAAAATAATGTAACTTTTATTTATATGTATATTTTTGATAGGATATTTGCATGCAGGCCATACAGACATTAACACAACTCGACATCTCACAATCATCTACTTCTTTCACGCACACATGCATGCACACACTCGAGCACCTAGGGTCTGTGGCATCACAGCTCAATCGGTATTGGTGTATATGAGGCTGCACACTCTAAGAAATATATATTTTTATTTAGATAGATGTTTTAATTTTCAGGGATATGATACACCTGTTGGAGATAAAGGAGCACAATTGAGTGGTGGACAAAAGCAAAGGATAGCTATCGCTCGTGCCTTGCTTCGAAATCCTAAAATACTGTTATTGGATGAAGCAACATCTGCTCTTGATGCTGAAAGTGAGAAGGTAATTTTTTTTTTTATTGCAAAAGCTCCTAGAATCAAACTTTAGCACTATTTCAGATTTTCCTGAAACTTGCAGTATAAGTTGCATGTATATGTATATTTTAATATACTGCCTTAAAAAAGTTGCTCTGCTTCTTGAAACATGGTGGTCAACAATCAGAATTACTTGAGATCTGGGGGTCACATTTGACCATCACATATAAAAAAGTGTTTAATCGCAACAAGTACATAAGAGACAACGGCAGGAAGGAAACAGGGCGAAAGAGGGAATTTTAAAATTTTAACATAAACATAATCTTTACATTTTCCCAAGAGATCCATGTGATCTGTCCAGGGAAGTATCTGTTAGTGTAAATAACAACAGTGAAATATGTCGGTGTAAATAATGTCTGATAGATGGCAGCACCTATAACGTATGTTGTTATACTCTGATCAGTGTACTCAGAGTTGCCAGATTGGCGGTTTTCCCGCCAAATTGGGCTGGTTTGAAAACGGTTCGGCGGGAAATTTTTGGCTTTGGCGGGTGGCGTTTTTTTGGGCGGTTTTTCCAAAATTGTGTTCTCATGGCAAATTTCTCCCAATTTTTCTTTATTTCTCTTTGCTTTTGAGCAAAGAAGTTTTTCTTTTTCACTTCAGTTCCTACCTCATGTTGTGTTTTCTTCCTGACAAGGCAGAAGGGGTTGGGGGGGGGGGCATCTCACCCAACTATGGAAAGCCAGAACTTTTAACCATAATGCCTTGCCACCCAATAATTGAAGGGGCCGTAAAACAAAAACTTAAGAAACTGGGCTTTAGATCAGTGGTTTCAACCGTTATGATACCGCGGCCGGTCGGTTATAATATATCCAATGTATTATAAGGGTAGTAGTGACTATAAGGGAAATGGGAGACTTCAGTGACGTCACGAGCTTCGCGCGGAGGCCTTCTGCTATAGAAGGTGTTGCTCCGGCCCGACGGTTGGGAAACACAGCATCTAGACTCATGGCCCCCGCATACTGAAGCAGGGCTGCGAGCTTTTGCGGGGCCCCAGACAAGACTTCCACGGGCCCCCTTTATGATGAATTTATAACGTGAAAAACAAAAAAATGTTGAAAATCCCGGGTCCCAGGGCTGAAGCCTTGTCAGCCCACCCCTTGTGGGGGCCATGTCTAGACCACAGAAGCCTGTGAAAGAAACCGTAGCCTCTACAAGCGTGGAGCTGGCAGGGCTCAAGCCCGGGAACCAGTTCTGTCTTAACGTATGGGCCCGGGGGCCTCAGAAAATCTAGAGGTAGTTGTATTTTTCGGGGATTTTCCATGTAGGGAATCAGAAAAATATTGGCTCTCGGGGTCCATGATGCTCTTAAAACGGCCCTGCCAGGAACCCCGAAGAGTTCTTAATTTTTTTGTTTACTAGACCGTGAAAAATCTGGTCTGGGACCCATACCTAATATTTAAAATCATTGTACCACATTTCGTAGGCACCAATGCACAATTTGAGGCAGTGCCGTCTTGAAGCATGGGCCCCGGGGGCACGTCACGGAGGCCTTTAATGAAGAGCGGCTGAGGGGGGGGGGGAAATAAAAAATGAGATATGGTTACGATTTGCGAGATTAAGCATGTGAATTGGTAAGTAGGCATTTGCAGTCTGGATAGGGAGCTGAGCAGAATCAATTTGCCCGGGGGGGGGGGGGGGCGCCATGATGCTTTTAAGACGGCCTCGGCTCCAGGCCATCTCTGAGCCGTTTTTCCAGGACAGAGAATGTGTAGCCCTGACTTTCGCTAATTTTAAAAATCAATTTATTCGGTAAAAAAAAACCATATTTTTTACGAAAATGTGAAAAGGGGGGGGGGGGGTTAGTGACTATAACAAGAAAAGAGCTATAAGCCACACCTTTGCAGGCTAGAATATCGTGAAACTGTAGCTCGCTTGTTGCTCCATAGATGGCAGCACAAGTTCAAATATTTTGGGCTACTTTTTGGCTACTTTTGAAGAGGATTTTGGCTGGAAATTTTTGAAGGACCTGGCAACTCTGAGTGTACTGTTTGTTCTCATTCCTCTTGTAACCGTCCTTGTACGTGTTGTGTAGTTTGTAGTAATGTGTGTTTCCGTAATAAAACCATATATCGTAATTGATCCACGGACTCGTCCTAATAGGTTATGGGGCCCGCCGCATAAGATTATTTTTGTGACTACAAACTCGCGAGTTCCGATGTTTTTTTAACGATCTTTCTCGCGCCGATTAGTTTTCTCTCCAACATGGCGACCGCTGAAGAATACGAAGCCTTGAGGCGGGAATTGGAAACTCTGAGGATGTCGATGTCGACGACTTCCAGGACTGTGACAACCAGTTTTGCCGTAGGCACGTTGCCTGAATCGAAACATCTCGAAGGTCCGAAAAATTTCACCGATTGGAAATTCGCCATGAAGAACTTCCTCATTGACTGTGGTTTGTGGAGTTGTATTGTGCCGGGAACCGAACCAATCGACAACGCATTGGATCGCCGAGCTCTCGCGAAAATCAACTTGTCTCTCAAGCCTGCGACTGCAACGATCACGCGGAAATGTGAAACTGCCAAAGAAGCATGGGACTTGCTCAATGACACCTTCGGAGATAAAGGTATTGTTCGTGTGGTAGGCCTATATCAGAGTCTTCTGGACATTCGTTTTCACGATTGCCGTACAGTAGACGAATACCTGAATAAATTCACGATCGTCGCGGAACAGCTCGAAAACGTCGGCATGTCGTTGGACGACCACGTTATCGGTGGTTTCATTCTCGCGAAATTACCGGACTATTACAACCCTCTCGTCCTGGGTATTCGCGGATCTAGACAAGAACTCACGACTTCATTCGTGAAAAGCCTGCTGCTAGAAGACGCAACTGAAGTTCCGAAACCGCCATCGAATTCCGTGTTTTTCGTGAAAAAGCGACCTGCCAGTGCTACAAAGGGAATCAGTTGCTTTAATTGCAATGAGCGCGGACACAAGTCTACGACCTGCTCGAAACCAAAAAGGAAAAATCGCCGGAAAACTGAAACTAAGTGTGTCTGTATTTTCTGCCGCGGTTTTCTCTGACAAACATGAAGGGTTCATAGACTCTGGTGCATCACTCATCTCAGTTGTTCATTGCCAATTTCACACGATGTATCATCCGAAGAAGAGGTCCGTCTAGCCAATGGTGAAAAATTGCCAGTCACAGGGCACCGAGACGTCACCATAGTGCTCAGCTCTTCAAAAACACTGCATGCTAAAGATGTCAAGTCTGTGCCTACACTCGCGCTGAATTTGTTAAGTGTTAGCAAACTTGTACACACAGCCTAAGCTATCAGTCATCTTTGATGAGACCGGTTGCAGGATACTAAAAGAGAAACCCATGGTTGACAATTCATCTGTTTTGGCAACTGCAACAGAGGTGAATGGACTGTACCGTCTTGATAATGAAACAAACTTTGTTTGTACCACTTCAATGAAGCAAGACACCTGTCAGTTATGGCACAAGAGACTGGGTCACCTTAATTTTCGTTCCCTAAGAGAGCTGCAAAAGTCACTTTATTTCAAATGTGATATAAAATATGATTTTGAGGATTGTGATGTTTGTGTTCGTGCAAAATCACACCCCCAATCCTTTCCAAAATCAAGCAAGACACGTGCAGGAAATCTTCTGGAACTTGTTCCCTCAGATCTCTATGGCCCCATGCAAATCTCATCAAAAGGTGGAGCTCGTTATTTTCTTACTTTTATTGATGATTTCTCTCACAAATGCTTTGTATACTTCCTGCAGTCTAAAGATCAAGTTTTTGACAAATTCGTTGAATTCAAGACGTTTGTCGAAAATCAAATGGAAAGAAAAAGCAAAGCCTTACGTTCTGACAATGGTGGAGAATATGTCTCTGGGAAAATGGAAAGTTTTCTGAAAGATGCTGGAATATTGCATCAGCGAACTGTACCACATACACCCGAGCAGAATGAAGTAGCTGAACGCCTCAACCGCACTTTGATTGAAGCTGCTCGTGCAATGCTTTTCAACTCTAATTTGGACATTGTGTTTTGGGCCGAAGCTGTCTTGACAGCTACCTACATTCGCAACCGATGTCCTACACAAGCTCTAAAAAAACGCATTCCCCAAGAACTGTGGTCTGGACGAAAACCTAGCATATTGCATCTTGCATTTTTGGATGTCGAGCCATGGTTCATATCCCCCAGTGT
This sequence comes from Pholcus phalangioides, assembly GCF_987345545.1. Classification (NCBI taxonomy): domain Eukaryota; kingdom Metazoa; phylum Arthropoda; class Arachnida; order Araneae; family Pholcidae; genus Pholcus; species Pholcus phalangioides. The sequence continues at coordinate 23,828,235 of NW_028301596.1, read as the reverse complement.
AAAAGAAAGAAGCTGGATCCTAAAGCTTGGGATGGTATCTTTCTTGGCTACAGCGATGAAACCAAGGGTTATCGCATTTACAACCCCCAAACAGAAGAGGTGCAAATTGTTAGAGATGTGAAGTTTTTTGAAGACCAGTTTCCATTTGGCAAAATGGATTCATCGAGCCATGATCCATTTCCGTCACCTGAAAATGCAGCTGATACCCAGTTTTCAACCGTTACTATCTCTGAGCCTTCTCTAGAGACTGAAACATCATTGGAAAACAGTTCAGAACAGTCTTCTCCTTCCCATACTGTGAGGACACCTGACGTTTTGCCAAATGTTCCGATTAGATCTGATCGCTATCCTCAACGTACACGACAACAAAACATTCATATCTTTAATGATGATTTTGTATCCTTTCAAGCTTCATTGTGTGAAAGTACACCTGAATCATTGACTGAAGCTCTGAACAGCCAGGATGCTGAACATCGGAAAAGAGCCATTGACGAGGAACTGAAATCGCATGCTGATAATCAAACATGGATTCCAGCTGAACTTCCTCCAGGTCCGAAAGCCATTTCCATGAAATGGGTATTCAAGATTAAGCAGACTGCTGATGGTTCTATTGAACGGTACAAAGCCCGTTTGGTTGCTCGTGGATGCTCCCAAAGCTAGGGCCTTGATTATGATGAAACCTTCTCACCGGTCATCCGAACAACCTCGATCAGACTTTTGCTTGCCCTTGCTGCTAAATATGACTGGGATGTTCATCACATGGATGTTGTGACAGCCTTCCTCCATCCGAAGTTAGATGAAGACCTGTATGTCAAGCTTCCATCTGGATCCATTTGTCGTCTTTTGAAATCTGTCTATGGTTTGAAGCAAGCCAGTCGTTCATGGTATATGTTACTACACGATGTTCTTCTCGACCTTGAGTTCACTCCGTCCGAATATGATTCTTGTGTGTACTTCAAGATCGAAGGGGGGGAAAACAATCATTGTGGGAATATATGTGGATGACATTCTAATTTTCAGTGATGATAAATCTGCTACTGATGATCTCAAAGCTGCCCTTGTCAAAAAGTTTAAGATGAAAGACCTTGGTGAAGTGAACCATTGTTTAGGTATGAGGATCACTTGTGATCAAAAGAACAGAAAAATTTTCATTGATCAAGAAAAATATCTGAAAGATGTTCTCATCCGTTTTGGCATGTCTGATTGTCATGGTGTTGCCACTCCTCTTGAAGTAGGACTTAGTCTATCCAAGAATGATGAACCGAAGACCGAATCTGAAAAGGAAGAGATGTCCAATGTACCTTACAGAGAATTAGTTGGCTCTCTCATCTTCGCTTCTCTTTTTCTCCTTAAGCCTGCTGTTTGTCCTTAACCCCCGTCGCTGCATATTCAACGAGGCCTGATATAGCTTTTGCTGTTGGTCATCTAAGAAAGTTCAACAAAAATCCTGGGAAAGCTCACTGGACTGCACTGAAGCGTGTTCTTCGATACATCAAGTCAATTGTTTCCATGAAAATGATGTATCTCTGAGCTTTTTGCATATGGTGATGCAGATTGGGGAAATTGTTTGGACACCAGAAGGTCCATATCTGGATATGCATTCGTGATGTCAGGAGGAGCTGTCACCTGGATGTCAAAACAGCAACATTCCGTAGCTCTCAGTTCAACCGAAGCTGAATATATGTCTTTAAGTTCAGCAGCTCAGGAATGTGCCTGGTTGAGAGGAATAATGTGTGAGCTGAAATTGAAAGGACATCAGAAATCCACTGTGATTTATTGTGACAATCAATCTGCTATAAAATTGCCGAGAACCCAAAATTCCATGCTCGCACCAAACATATTGATGTAAGGCATCATCATATTAGATCCAAGATCAGAGAAGGGGACATACTCCTTGAATATGTCCAGAGTCAAGATATGATTGCAGACATACTTACGAAAGGACTGCCAAGACCAGCTCATCAAAAGCGTTGCAAAGAACTGGGACTTGTCACCTGATTTCCACTAAGATAATTCAGACAGACTGAATTAAAGGGGGGTGTTAGTGTAAATAACAACAGTGAAATATGTCGGTGTAAATAATGTCTGATAGATGGCAGCACCTATAACGTTTGTTGTTATACTCTGATCAGTGTACTGTTTGTTCTCATTCCTCTTGTAACCGTCCTTGTACGTGTTGTGTAGTTTTTAGTAATGTGTGTTTCCGTAATAAATCCATATATCTTAATTGATCCACGGACTCATCCTAATAGTATCTATGCCTGCTGCATATATTTTCTACAGGATCTGTACATACCTATGCAGGTTCTACATATATGGCTGAAATTTTTTATCTTCGTGTAAGACCATATGGTGACACAATTGGCAATTCTTTTGTTTTCATGGATAATAATGCCTTCTTTGATAGGTACAGGGTGGTCACAAAATAACTTTGTAGATACATGAGCCCATAGCTTCTGCAAAAATCAATGAATGCCATGGAAATTCTTGCCATAGGTATTTCAAAATATGCATTTGAGAATGAAGATAAAAACAAAACCCTAGTAGCTCTCCTGAGGTGCGAAACTCTCTTTCGAGGTGCGAATGCAAGTTGATCTCCCCTTTTAAAAGTCTTGCCACAGAGAGCAACAGGCCTACAACAGTAAAATCTTCAATTATTACACTTCACTCATAGTTCAAAATATAGGAGGCAGAGGACAGCACTACAACAAGCATTACACAGAAGCAGGCTTCACATTAGGTTCACAACACGCACATTCTAACATGTACCAATTCGTTAGAAGTTCCACAGAGGAATATGGACGAGGTGCATGTGTGGTTTAGTAGTAGCTCTCCCGGTTATGGTCACAGTTACTAAATTTTAAAAAACTCAAATGACCACACTCACTTCTACGCATTGCTAAGTGATTGGTGCAGTGAAAAACCATGAATGACATTGGAACGGTATCTGCAGCATCCTCAACTTTAGCATAGGATGCAGATAAAGAAAGAGGATATCACCAAGGGGTCGGTGCTAACCCCACTGAGGGGAACTTCAAGTGGCAGAAATGTGATCCGCATTGGTTGTTTTCACGTTTCTTTGCCTATGTCTAGCACCAGCGTTTATAGTGCTAAAGGTACTGTTCCAATGCTATTCATGTTTTTTTACTGCACAGATGACTTAACAATGAACAAAAGTTAGTGTTATGAGTTTTTCGAAATTTGGTGGCTGTAACCAAAACCGTGTGAGAGCCAGGTTCTTGTTTCTCTACTCATTCTCGAGAACAGACTCTGAAACACCTCAATGTCAAATTTCATTCATATTCATTGGTTTTTGTGGCTGCTAGAGACTCTGGTGTCAGCAAAGTTATTTTATGACCACCCTGTATGTTGCATATTATCTACCAGTATTTTGATGACGAAAATACTGGGCTCAGAGATCTGGTCAATAATTTGATCTTAATCTGATCGAATACTTTCAGAATCACACTAAAGAGGGACAGCTGCTTTGTATCCTCAAAATATTTAAATGAGCTAGACGTAGGTGATCATTGCTGCTGATTGGGGTATCAGGCATTTGAAGTATTTGTAGAGCTTCCATTTCAGCCAGAGCAAATATATATTATATGAAAATTATTTATCTAATTTTTTGTAAACTAAAAAGGCTCTGCAAATCTCATTAATTATGTTTGTTTTCACAATCAAATTTTATTTTTTCAGCAGTACGAGATGTAAAACTTTGGTAGAAAGTAATTGTAGTAAAAGTCATTGCATAAGCTATACCAAAGTGTTTCCTTTCTGATGCCGCGGACCCCTCTAATGAATGTCAATGTTCCCCAATGGAACCTGTGTAGCCTCAAAAAGTCAATTTCAATGCCACCCTCCCATGAAATCCAAAATGTATTGTTTTTTATATTTCACATATCATAAACAAAAACTGAAGTAATAAATTACAATTTTACAGTACAAAATGTGTAAAATTTATGCAATAGTTGTAAAGCAAAATGATCCTTTGGACTTCTTATAGAATATACACAGACCCCTAGGGTGTCTGCGGCCCACAGGTTCAAAAACACTGATCTATACCTATGTAAATTTCCTTATTTCAATCTTGGTTGGTTTTTAATTTTTTCCCGATAAATATTACAATTTGTGTTGTAATATTTACTGATAAAAAATTTACTTGAAGGCTCTAGGTAAGAATACATTGTTCTGTGGTGATCACAGATTTTTATGGAGCAAGGCAATGAATCGATAAGTTTCCAACACATATGTGGACTGAACCTCAACCATGGATCCCATTGTCACTGTTGTAAAGTGGGGAACAGCTTCGATATAGGGGACAGCTTGGCGATTTTCGGCGACTTTTTTTTCGGCGCCAAATATGTCCGACGACTCCATCAGAAGTCGCCAAGGCCGTTAGACACATTACGAGCGCCGAAAAAAAAAATCGCCAGCATAGAAAACAATATGAAAAATATCATGAAACACAAGAGAAATGGAAACGTAAATAACAGCTGAATTGGGCGAGCATAAAAATGCTAAAACCAACAAGCATAATTATAATAAAAAAATAATTAAAACCCGGACTCTCTTTCCGAGAATCCGGGTTCTTATAAATAAATAACGGTCCTGCATGTTGTATAAATAAATATACTCTATGTATTATAAATTAAAACCCGGACTCTCTTTTCGGGAATCCGGGTTCTTATAAATAAACAACGGTCCTGCATGTTGTATAAATAAATATATTCTATGTATTATAAATTAAAACCCGGACTCTCTTTTCGGGAATCCGGGTTCTTATAAATAAACAACGGTAAAATAAATAAAATAATAACGATGCAGGGGCATCCTGCATGTAGAAAAGAATAAATATTGGAAAATATTAAAGGTACAACCTGAGGGAAAATATATCCAAAATAAGGTATTCCAATTAATCCGAGACACACACTACATCGTATATATGGAAGGAAGAGAAAATATGAAGAACTATCCCAACGGTTTTTCAAAACGCCGCGGCTATAAGGTGACGTCATTTGGAAGAAAAAAAGAGAGAGAATAGAATGGAAAAAAGAGAAAACCAGTTTGAAAATGGCAGTAAAACCCGTTTGAAAGACGCGCTAGGAACACGGAAAAACAACCACCAGCGCCACTCCCTCGCAGAATTCTTCGAATATTCTGGAACAACGACAACCCAGCAGAACAGCAACAAACCAGAGCGCGCCAATGATGGCAACTTATCGCCGGAAAAAAGTCGCCAACTTGGCGTGTCCCCTATATCGAAGCTGTACCTAAAGTGGTAGTAGCTGATTTGCATTTCAAGCATAGTTTTTTTTGCTATGACATCACAATCTCTCAATAGGATTAGCATTAGGTAATTCATAAAACATCTATGAAGTTTGGTGGGGACGTTAGAATTCTTGATGAAAGCTTTGTTGTTCATCTTAAAAAAAAGTCACTAGCTTCTGGAACCAGAAAGTACAGACCAATATGCCAGAAAATTTCTCTGGATAGGGGTGTACAATTGTTCCTTACTTTTTGGCATTTTTCTATGAAGATAGCATTCCGTTCTTTTCCATCAAGATTTCGTCTTTGTGAACTGCATAGCAGCACCAATACAGCTTCGTAGACATGGGCAAAATCTTGATAGAAAATGAAATAGCCATTGTCAAACCAGTCTCCAACATCTGGAATCAAAAACTAGAGAGCAACATATAGATTGGTGCAAATTCTCAGAAATGTGACTGTGAAAAGCGTAGGAAGCATTTTTTAGGAAAAGTGGGCAGACAACCTTTTCTAAATATATTTGATGTGCTAATTCTGAATATTTTGTTTGTCACTCCCAATTTTGATGTCATATGCATCAAATCACTAAAAAACAAAATGGTGGCCATACGAAATGAAGTGTTAATAACTTCTGAAGGAGCAGAAAGAAAATAGTGATCTTTGTGTCAAGTATCATGTTTTCTAATCGGAAATTTTAACGTATTTGCTGCTAGTTTCTAAAAAAAAAAAATGATGGCTATGTGCATTCATGCAATGTTTTGTATCCATACTTTGAACCAGGAATAAAACAGTGATTCTTGTGTAATAATGGGTTTTTAATGCAGAGAAAAAGGTATGAAACATTGCTAAAGTAAAGATGCAAAATAATAACATTGTTCAAAGCATAAGACCATATTGAAATATTAACAGCACCAGTGTGTATGATAAATCTGCGTCCTTATCGTTATTCAACCTTATTTTGCCAACAAAAAGAATATAAAATTTTTTAGTCACGGATTGATATAGGGATTAAATAATCAATTCTTATTGCCAGTATCTGTACATTTGCAAGCTGCAGTATATACACTGAAGAGCCAAAAAAACTGGTTCACCTGCCTAATATCGTGTAGGGCCCCCGCGAGCACGCAGAAGTGCTGCAACACGACGTGGCATGGACTCGACTAATGTCTGAAGTAGTGCTGGAGGTAATTGACAATATGAATCCTGCAGGGCTGTCCATGAATCCGTAGGAGTAAGAGGGGGGGGGGTGGAGATGTCTCCTGAACAGCACGTTGCAAGGCATCTCAGATATGTTCAATAATGTTCATGTCTGGGGATTTTGGTGGCCAGCGGAAGTGTCTAAAGTCAGAAGAGTGTTCCTGGAGCCACTTTGTAGCAATTCTGGACGTGTGGGGTGTTGCATTGTCCTGCTGAAATTCTCCAAGTCCGTCGGAATGTGCAATGGACATGAATGGGTGCAGGTGATCAGACAGGATGCTTACGTACCTGTCACCTGTCAGAGTCGTATCTAGACGTATCAGGGGTCCTATATCATGCCAACTGCACATGCCCCATACCATCACAGAGCCTCCACCAGCTTGAACAGTCCCCGTTGACATGTAGGGTCCATGGATTCATGAGGTTGTCTCCATACCCGTACACGTCCATCAGCTCGAAGCAATTGGAACCGAGACTCGTCAGACCAGGCAACGTGTTTCCAGTCCTCAACAGTCCAATGTCGGTGTTGTCGGGCCCAGGCGAGGCGTAAAGCTTTGTGTCGTGCAGTCATCAAGGGTACACGAGTGGGCCTTCGGCTCAGAAAGCCCATATCGATGATGTTTCGTTGAATGGTTTGCACGCTAACACTTGTTGATGGCCCAACATTGAAATCTGCAGCAATTTGCGGAAGGGTTGCACGTCTGTCACGTTTAATGATTCTCATCAGTCGTCGTTGGTCCTGTTCTTGCATGATCTTTTTCCGGCCACAGCGATGTCGTAGATTTAATTTTTTACCGGATTCCCGATATTCACGGTACACTCGTGAAATGGCCATACGTGAAAATCCAAATTTCATCGCTACCTTGGAGATGCTATGTCCCATCTCTCGTGTGCCGACTATAACACCATGTTCAAACTCACTTAAATCTCGATAACCTGCCATTGTAGCAGCAATAACCGATCTAACAACTATGCCAGACACTTGTTGTGTTATATAGGCGTTGCCGACTGCAGCGTCGTACTCTGATTGGTTCCATATCTCTTTATTTGCATACGCATGCCTGTACCAGTTTTTTTGGCTCTTCAGTTTACAAGCTGGTATTTCCTGCAGGAACATGTAGCAGATATACACCCATCCAAAAATCTACTGGTAAAAATGTTATTGTAGGATTGTGGTAGTGATTGAAGATTTGGAACGAGCTGTCCATCAACCATTTTCCATCCCAAAATAGTAGGTGGTGGTAACACTGGTTTCGGTAAGACCAACTGACTCCAAACTATGGCTTGATAGTGGGCCTGTTGTGTATGCAATCATAGCGCATTGGTAGTGGGGTTGGGGGGGGGGAAGTGCTTGTGGTGTTTTTCCTTTGATAAACAGCTTAAATCTGGCTTTGTCACAGCTGCTTGCCTTTGGTACACCATACAACTTATGTAAGAACTTCTCCTACTTGTGTGCTGTTTCTTGTTTCAATTTGTCAACACCAAGATTTAATAGATCATTATTATTAGTGTTAAATATTTTTCTTGCTGTCTTCTTACTGACCCCAGCTATGTAGGATACTGTGTCACATCCTGTTATGGTATGGGGGGATGAGAACTTCAAAGACAGATCCGTAAATGGAAGCCTCGGCCTGATTTCATATACTGGAATGTATTTTCTGTGGCGGTATCCTGATAAAAAAAAATGACTAAAAGAACTAAACCGATAAGAACATACAACGCCACCTAGTATTTTGTAAGGAGAACTCAAGAGTTCCACCCTGGACATCAAGTAGATAAGATATGTATGTTCTGCTCCTTCTGATTTATAAATTCTTCCTATCTGTACATGTATGTAATCTAAGTCTAACGTAATAATAAATGCTTATCAAAATAAATACCCATGTATTATCCACTCGGCTCACAAAAGTGTTAAAGAAATAGATCAAGTGGCGAGGAAGGCCATCTTAAAAGTTGGATAGAGTATTTACTTGAAGACTGCAAAAGGTAGGAGAAAAAGTTTTTCATACATTTTTTGAGTATGGAAAATTTGGTTGAAGTGTTAATAAGAAAGAATCAAGCTCTAATGGAAGCTCTCAAAGAGCAACGAGGCTCAACAACAACAAACTACAAAGTGACAGTTTCATTTGATAAATACAATGAAGCTTCAGAGGTTTTCGATTTGTTTATAGAATGTTTCGAGGTGTTTTTAGACATTCAAAATGTCCCAGAAGTAAAACGTGCTAAAGTATTAATTTCGAGCATTTCTGCAAAGCACTACAACTTGTTGAAAAATTTATTGTCTCTGGAGAATCCATTGGAAAAAGAGAGAATTCAACATTTTAAAAAATGTTTTGAGGAACCATTTGAATCCTAAATCATTGATTATATCGAATAGGCGCATGTTTATAAACAGAAAGCAAAACAAAGGCGAAAGAACCAGTTCGTATATAGTGGAATTGCGACATCTCGCAATAGCATTGCGTGCGACGATAAACAAGAGATCCTGAACACCATGCTTCCGGATGTTTTCGTTAGTGGGCTACGAAATATGTTCAGGGGGTGAATGAGATTATCGGGAAGCCAGCAGAAATGAAGATAGTGGAAGCGGGGAAGAGAAAAACAAAACAGAAACAAGATGCACAGGGACAAATCACGATAAAAACTCCTGCAGATTTATTGCTAGTCAGTGTCGCTTCTGTGAAAAAATTTGACATATAGAAAAAGACTGCTACGCAGCAAAGAAGACTCAATCGACACCTAACAAGCAAAAACAGATTTCAGTTGAGGAAAACGAAATGATGTTTCCATGTTTAGGTTAGAGACGGTATTGAGTGAAAAGCCAAAAAAGCCTCTAATGATGATTACTGTCAACATAGACAATAAACCAGTGAGTATGGAAGTTGATATGGGTGGAACAAGGTGTAATGAGCGTAGAAGATTCAGAAAAATCTTGAAGAAAAAAGTGCAACCTATGAATTTAGTATTCTGGACATACCATGGAGAAAAAATTATCCCAGCGGGATATCTCACTGTGAAAGTGGAATATGGAAAGCAAAAGTTGCACCTGAACTTATACTTGGTGAGGGAAAATTTAGACATGATTTTCAGCAGTGTGTGGCTATACAAAATCAATATAGATTGGAACTCTCTTAAGGCTGTGAGGATGGCTCATGACATGGATCTGAAAAAAATTGTTGGATGATTATAAAGATATTTTTGACAACAAATTAGGTGAGATAAATAACCATGAAGTGGAACTAAAGCTAAAACCAGATGTTACCCCAGAGTTTGATAGAGCAAGAACTGTGCCCTTCACATTAAAAGACTGGGTTGAAGAAGAAATAGACCAGCTTGAAAGAGAAGGCATTATCAAGCGAGTTGAAACTTAAGATTGGACTTCACCAATTGTTCCAGACGAATCCATAAGGTTACGTGCAGATTATTTGGTCACATTAAATCCGAAGCTAGAGGTGCCTCAGTATCCCTCATCAACATTTGAGGAAATATTCTCATGTTTAAATGGGGGTAAACGATTTTCAAAATTGTATTTCAGTCATGCATATTTGCAAATGAAAGTGCACCCTGACAGTCAACGACTCCTGACCATAAACACTCATAAGGGGTTACACCCCTGTGAAAGATTGATGTACAGCCTAAATTCAGCTTCAGCAATATGGCAGCATTACATTGATGGGTTATTCCAAGGAATAGATGGAGTAAAAGTTTTTATGGATGATGCCAGAGTGACAGGAACGCATGACGAGTCGCATCTCAAGGCTTTGGAAAACATTTTCAAAAAATGTCAGGAGCATGGGCTGAAGTTAAATTTGAAAAAGAGCACACTTTTTCAAAAAGAAATAAATTTGTTAGGTCACAAAATTGATGAAAATGGCTTAAGTAAAACAAATGATAAAACTGAAGCAGTTTTGAAAGCTCCCACACAAAAACGTTCAAAAAATAAAACTTTTTCTATGCATGGTGAATTTCTACGGGAAATTTTGTCCAAATCTGGCAACCATTATGTATCCTCTCAATGAGCTGACAAAAAAGGACATTCCATGGCGTTGGTCTAAAAAGTGTGAGACTGCATTCAAGCAGATCAAAAGGGAAATTTACTCAAAGCAAATTTCGATGCACTATGATCCCTACACTACCTCTTACCCTTGCTTTGGATGCTTCTCCAGTGGGAATAGGAACAGTTCTATCACAGATCTTGCCTGATGGAACAGAAAGATCAATTGTCTTCATTTCTCATATGCTGATGAAAATGAAACAGAAATACTCTCAGATTGACAAAGCAGCTTTGACAATTATCTGGACAGTAAAAAAATTTATGCTTTACTTGAAAGGCCGAAGATTTACTCTCATAACAGAGCACAAGCCTTTGGTAGCAATATTCAGCTCGAAGAAAGGTCTACCAGTGTTGACGACTACTCGACTTCTGCATTATACCTTGATATTACAAGCATATCAGTTTGATATCATCTATCCTAACACACAGAACCATGGTAATGCAGATTGTCTTTCCCGATTACCTTTGAGGTTAGAAGACTTAGTTATCAAAGATGGCATAGAACTCTTCCAGTTAAATCAAATTGAAACACTACCAGTGAAAGCTCAACATTTAGCAAAAGAGACACAAAATGGTGAAGAGTTGGGTACATTGTTGAGGCAATTGAAATTCTGTGAATCTTTAGGAGGGAAGGAAGCAGAGTATACCTTGCAGGACGGATGTATTATGCATGGCCAAAGAGTTTTTATTCCGAAGAAGTTTAGAAATCAAATTCTTGATGAACTCCATTAAGGCCATCTGGGCATTGTTAAAATAAAAGCAATTGCTCGATCTTATGTCTACTGGATGGGCATTGATAGTGACAAAGAAAAAGCTGCTAGAAACTGTCCAGATTGCTCCATATTCAAATTCAATCCGATGAAAGCAAGGGTACACTATTGGGAATACCCAAGTGCTCCATGGGAGAGAATTCATGTAGATTTTGCAGATCCCATATTCGAGCATATGTTGTTGCTCATTTTAAAATGGATGGAAGTATACCCGATGAAATCAACAAACACGTTCAAAACAGTTGAATGTCTATGGGACTTTTCTCTCGATTTTGACTGCTTTTAGTGTTAGTGAGTGACAATGGTCCTCAGTTCGCATCACACGAGTTTGAAACATTTATGAGGAATAGCGGAATAAAGCACAAAATACGTGCTCTCTCAAATCATCAAGCAATGGGCAGGCAGAGCAATACGTTCAGACTTTAAAACAATCCCTTCAAGCGATGCAAAGATTTCTCAGGAACATCTATGAAAATGTGAGCATGTTTTTATTGAATTACAGAAAAGCGCTGAATGCGACTACCATGAAAAGCCCAGGAATGTTATTCCTAAAAAAAGAAATCCAAACTAGAATTTATTTATTTATTTATTTATACAATATTGTTTGGCCGAGGCCTACACAAGAGGATGCGGAATTATATATGGCAAAAGTGTCGATTGATGGTACGAGAAAATTCAGAAATCGTAGTGCAATCTACAATATTTGATGGTAGGTTGTTCCAGTCTATAATAGTTCTTGGGAAAAAGCTAAATTTGTGACAATCTGAAGAGGCAAAGATGGGCTGTAATTTTTTGGAATGATTGAGTCTAACAGAGAAATGTGAAGGTCGGATTAGAATATTGGATGTGTCAATATTAAAAACCCCATGGAGGAGTTTGTCAAGAAAAGTTAAACGAGAGATAAGTCGAAGAGAGGAGAGCGGTTGGATATTGAGTTGTCGCTTGAGTTCCGTTATAGAGACATGTGAAGACCAACAGTTGAAAATGAAACGAGTGGACTTATTTTGGATAGATTCTAATTTGTCCATGTTGGTTTGGGTGTGGGGGTCCCAGGCTTCACAGGCATAGGAGAGGGCAGGGAGAATATATGTTTGGTAGCACAAGTGACGAACATGACGAGTGGAGTATTTTAGGTTACGGCGAAGGAAAAACAGTTTTTGGAGACATTTATTAAAGATATAATCAACGTGAAGGTTCCAGCGGAGATCGAAAGAGATTATAATGCCCAGGTATTTATATTAGGAAACCTCAGAGATCAAAGAGTCGTTTATAGAATAGGGGAATTCGTGAGGGATTCTTTTACGGGTCACTTTCATAAAAACAGTTTTTGAGAAATTGAGGTGTAATTCCCAGGTTGAGCACCATTTGGAAATAATATTAAGGTTGTGTTGGAGAGATTCTTGGTCAGAAAGATTTGACACTGTTTTATAGATGACACAGTCATCAGCGAAGAGTCTAATGCGGCAGTTTATGGAGTCGGGTAGATCATTTATGTAAATTAAAAATAATAAAGGCAAGAGGACCGAGCCCTGGGGTGTGCCAGATTTGACATGAAGAAAAGGAGAGTTCTGGCTCTTGTACGAGACGAACTGGCTACAGTTAATAAGGAAGGCCTCCACCCATTTCAGCAGTTGAACATTTAGTCCAAGGTATGAAAGTTTTAGTAGAAGTTTATTATGGGGCACCCTGTCAAATGCTTTGGAAAAATCTAGGAAAATTATGTCGGATTGGAGGTTTTTATCAATGGAGTCTGTTAAGTCATGTATGAAAAGTGTTAATTGGGTAGATACTGATAACGATGATCGAAAACCATGTTGGTTAGGGAAGAAAAAGTTAATCGAATCGAGGTGGGTACGGATATTCTTGGCAATTATGTGTTCAAAGAGCTTGCAGCAAGAGGAGGTGATTGCAATAGGTCTAAAGTTGAGAGGGTGGGAGAGTGAGCCAGATTTATGGATAGGAATTATTTTATTAATTTTCCAGTCATTGGGTAGGTTAGAAGTATTCAGTGAGACGTTGAATATAATGAGGAGATAGTTGCAAATTTCATTGGCACAGAATTTTAGGATATGGTTGGGGATCCCATCTGGGCCAGTAGAGTGGGGTTTTAATTTTTTTAGGAGATTCAGGAGACCGGCTTTAGAAAAGGAAATGGGACAGGAGTTATGAAGTGAATCGAAAAAGACGTATTGGGGGGGGGGGGGGTGAAGGATCAGAGGAAAAAACAGAAGAGAAGGCCCGGTTAAATTCGGAGGTAAGATCGAGGGGAGAGGTTAGATCCGAGTTGGAAGTTTTGAGCGAGGAGGTACCTGCTGATTTGGGGCGAAGAAAATTCCAAAATTTTGAGGGATTAGTTTTGAGATAGGAAGGCAATGAGTGGGATAAGTAGTTGGATTGGTGGCGAGAAATAAGGTCTTTGAGGTTACGGGTGGAGATCGAGATTTTGTTTCTGAGAGTAGAGGAGTCGTTAAATTTGAGTTTAGAGACGTCACGTCGAATTCTTCTTTTGAGATGGATAATGTCACGGTTGATCCAAGGGTTAAAGAAGCTTTTAGATGAAGAGCATTTGGTAGGAACAGTGGCTTTACATTTATCGATAACAGCTTTGAATTTACTCCAGAGACGTTGAATATCGTTGGAAGAGGAGATGAAGTCAGGAAAGTGGGTACGAAGGATATTTTGCATGAGGGGGTAGTTGGCCTTGTTGAAGTTAAGTTTTCTGGCGCGAAAAAAGGGAGGGATGGTATGATGAAGGAAGAAATCTAAAAAAGGGATTTTGTGATCGGAACAGCCATCAAAAACTGAAAAATTGGAAACCGGAATTTTGTTGGAAACTGCAATTAGGTCTAATGTGGAGATTGAGTGATTGGATATTCCTGTGGGTTCCAAGATGGTTTGGACAAGGTTAAATTTTAGGAAAATGTCGAGAACTTTATTGTTAATACCATGGTTTCCTGAGAGGGACTGCATTTTATGCCAATCAATACCGGGTAGATTCCAGTCACCGGCTAAAATTAAAAGATGAGAATTATGAAATCGGTCCAGTATTGTTTCAAGTTCAATGAAGTAGTGAGGGTCCGAGGCAGGGGGTATGTAAAGGGAGAAAATTGCAATGGGAGTGCAGTTGTGATGGTGCCATTCGGCAGCGACAATTTCAATATTTGATTCAAGAGGGATTTCAATTAGGGGTATAGAACTGTTGAAAACAAGGGCAACACCTCCTCCACGTGTGTTTCTGTCTTTACGAAAGGCAGAGAAATTCGGTGGTAGAAATTCTGTGTTGCTGATATTACTGTGTAACCAAGTCTCTGTAACCGCAAGAAAGTTGGGATTATGAGCTAGTAGGATGGATTCGAAGGAAGATATTTTGTTAATTATGCTTCTTGTATTAACTGTTCCGATTCTGAAGAGATTATTTCAGAGAGGAGAATGGGAGATTAAGGAGGAGTGAGGTTTCGAGGGGTGGGGACTAAAGGGAGAGGAGGTGAAGGTAGGGAAAGGTCAGAAGGAGGAGTAATGCTGGGAGGGGTTTGGGAAAGTGGGATAATATCATTAAGGCTGGGATCCCAGATGTATTTGATGTTATTGATAAGAGCAAAGTTATGAAAAAGTTTAACTTTCAGACCGGACTCACAGTATTTTTGGGAGGCCCCCAGATTTGTCCATGTAGCCTGCGCGTCTCAGGTGAAAAGTCCTCTGAAATTGAGATGCTAGTGTTTTTTAATTTAAATGAATTTTTAAGGATTTCAGTTTTGGTTTTGAATTTATTAAATTTAATAACTGAAAGTCTGGGGCCTGGGATTCTTTTAGAGCCAATTCTGTGACAATGGTCGATGTCGGAGGCGGAAATTTCAAGTTCTAGGAGGTCTGAACAGCACTTAAGTATTTTAGATTCTAGGGTCGCAGTGGATTCAATGTCTGAGGTGTCCTCCGGTATGCCGCAAAAAATTAGGTTTGACCGACGTGAGCGGTCTTCTAGGTCGATAACCTTTGAGGCGAGAGAAGAACGAAGTTTGGAGAGGTCAGAGGAGAGGTCGGAGACTTGTTGTTGGAGATCCTCAATAGGTAAAAATTTGTCCTCTACCGCACTCAGACGTTCAGATAATCCATTGAGTTGGACACTAAAGGAATCTTGCTGTGGGATAGGAGCTTGAGTTGGTTTAGTATGGCAAGTTGGGTATCCTGGATATTGAGAAGGATGGAGGAATCGGAGGGGGAAGGATTGTCTGGTGCTTTCGAAGGGTCAGACAGGGAACTTGATCGTGTTTGAATTTGGGAACACAGAATAAACCTAGTCTTGCTAAATATCAAGAACAGAGTTCAAGGAAGGGTCAGAAATGAGGTCACAGACTTCTGACAGAATTTTCAAGCCAGGAGACCGTGTGGCTGTGCGAGATTACAGATCTGCCAATAACAAGTGGAAGTTCGTAACTGTTCTCAACAAAGACAGAGTTCTACACTACACTGTAGATGTAAATGGAACTCTCTTCTGACATCACATTGACCAGATGAGAGCAGCTGGCAATCAAGTTCAGCCCACCTTGGTGGTACCCAGAGTTCCAAGCAAACTTTCATCAACTCCTGTCGCTGTAGACTCTGGTATACAGATTGCTCCAGAAGAACAGACAACTTTGGCAGAGATCTACGAACACCAGCTAAAGCACCAGCGATGTTCAGCAGTCCCATTCCTTTGCAATGTTCTCAACGAACCAGGAAAGCTCCTGTCCGGTTGGATCTTTAAATTAGCAGGGGAAAATATGATGTCTTTATAGAAAAATGACTAAAAGAACCAAACTAATCAGAACATACAACACCACCTAGTGTTGTGTAAGGGGAACTCGACAGTTCCACCCTGGACATCAAGTAGATAAGATGTCTATATGTTCTGCTCCTTCCGCTTTATAAATTCTTCCTATCTATATACGTATGTAATCAAGTCAAACATAATAATAAATGCTCATCAAAATAAATACCTATGTATTATCCACTCGGCTCACAAAAGTGTTACAGAAACACATCATTTTCTTTCTTTTTTTTATGTTCCTGTTCACAATCACAATTTCGTACATCTAATCTTGTTAAATAATGCTACCAATGGCATCAATACATCACGTGCTGAGATAATGTTATCGGCATCACAATTAAGACCGTGAAGGATAGTATGCGTGTCCGCCTCTTCATGGTTTACCTGCAATCCTTCAATAGACAAATCCTGCGTACATCATCATCCTTGTGTGAAATCCACCGGAAACCGCAAATGTTTTGTCTGCAGAAGCATTTTTGATCAAATGATTAGAGAGAAAACAGGCCAAATCTTTTTTATTCTCTGACTTAGCAAGAAAGTCACTAAATTTGTTGGGGATTCGCACAGATTCATTTTCTATAACTGTCCTTACTAAATGAGCATGTTTCAAGTGCCTATCCCTTGTTTCAGCCTTGATTGAAGTTTTATTATACAGATCAAAGATGACATCAATCCTCTTAAAGTTTCTTCCTATTGAAACAACAAGGTTAAAAAATGGATCTGCCAGTTGACCAAAGTTCAGAACTCTTGCAGGCTATCCAAGTGCAACCACTAATGCTTGTGATCATCTATTATAAGGCATGACGCAGACAGAATTTGTATATCAGATGGATAAATTACATCCTAGGTATCACGTCAGCTAGACTGGTTTTGTTTCCTGTTCTCAGACTTCCGTTTGTGTTGGCAAGAGAGATTGAAACTGTGATTAGTTCATGACACAAAATGTGATTTAGATTCACTACGACCTGCCAAGTTACGAGGCGCTAGAGAATATTCCTGTCAGTTTTCAAAATAGTTTCCTTGCCACTTACTACTAATTTAATTTCATACAGGAACTTGAAGGTATTTGTGTTATGATCGAAGTCATAACATATTTTATGTAAATTATATTATAGTTCTAGATGGATATATTGTATATAAAGTGTAGGTGTTTTTTTTTTCTCGGCTGGTGAAGGGGAATTATCTCACGGACCGTGAGAACGGAAGTTTGCCCACATGCCCCCCCTCCCCGGACACTTAGATGGACGCGGTCCACTTTCACTTTGAAGGGGTCGGGTGGTTTGAGTTCCTGGAAATTTTCCGTGACGTAGACCTCATCCAACATGCTGATTGGCTCAAAGTCCCGCAAAGTATCTTGAATATCTGAAGTAGCTAAATCCTTTTTGGTAAAATAAACATCTTCTGCACAAGTGCCTTAAATCTCAGTAATATACGTACAATGCTGTTTTCATCAATATTGTGTCTTACAATTCTGGAAGGAGTAGACTCATTATAAGAATCATATTGTCTTTATGGTCAACCATGAATAATGTCCTCGTTTTGTGTGCTATGCTGTTCTTTAGATTGTATGACAGAGCCCACCTTACCAATGCAGAATTAGTTTGTTATTTCAATGATGCCACCACCTTTCTTTCCAATTGCATTCGACCACTCCAGGTTGTGATCATAATCTACTTGGTTGAATCTTCTATTTGATTCTTTGACAACAAAGTTCCCTTTCTGAAATTTATCTTTTACATCTTCAGGTAGCGGTTTCATCGCTGCAATATACACACATCCCCATCTTGTGTAGGCTGTGATCATAATGGTTAAATTATGGAAGCATTTCTCTGAACTTTACTTTGGCAATGTTCTATACTTCTTTTTTTCTGCATGAAAAACCTGTTGTTACACAAAAATCACTGTTCTATTCCTAGATCAAAAGTATGGATACAAAATATTGTATAAATGCACACAGCTGCCATTTTGTTTTTAGTGATTTGCGGCAAATAGCTTAAAATTTCAGATTAGGAACCATAATATTTGAATTCAGCATACTCAAAAACAATGTTTGACATGAAGATCACTATTTTCTTTCTGCCCCTTCAAAAGTTATTAGAACTTCATTTTGTATGGCCACCATTGTGTTTTTTTTAGCAATTTGAAGCATGTAACATCAAAATCTGAAATGACAAACAAAATATTTGGAATCAGCACATCAAATACATTTAGAAAAAGTTGTCTGCCCACTTTTCCTCAAAAATGCCTCCTACTGTCAGAATTTCGAGAATTGTCCTAGTCTAATACATCTGCATCTAGAGACATCACTAAGGCTGAAGACTTTTTTGAATATGGGTGTAAGGTTCAGGAGAAAAGAGGTTGGAAAAAGGCGGAGGAGAAACAGGAGTCGCGAGAGAGAGAAACGAGAACGTTTTGAGACATTCGAAAAAGATAGGAAAAAGAGTGTGAAAGTTTGTACCGAAGAGACAGGACGGTTTCGTGGAGATGTTGGATAATAAATTAAATAAAGTGTTGTTTTCTTCTTTTTGGGAGTCTAGAATCCAGTTATTTCGTCCTGGAATCGTAGTGGAGGTACAGCCGAGGACCTACGACCGATAAGAAGTTCGGGGGAAACTTTACTGGCGCAGTCGACAGGATAGGGTCAAGATTGTGAGCTGAATTCGAAGAAGAGTGTCCTAGCGACGGTGGAACCACCCCGGTTCGTATAGAGGGTAGCAGCAGCGTCGAGCTCTCACGCTGTTTTTTTTTCGTGAAGTCAACACGACAACCGGTGCTGAGAGGGGCAATCCTGCCCAGGGAAGAGAAGCAAGTGTTGTGCGGCGGTGTCGAGACGATAAATAAAGATGGCGTATTTGGCAAAAGGGAACAAGGAGGATCTGGAGACCATGGCCGCCAACTTAGGGGTAGAAGTCCAATCGGAGTTCAACTTAATGCATTTAGTGAGTACCATACAGGAAAGTGAACTGTACAACGAAGCGACATGCAGAGAGATGCTGAAAACGATCATAAGCAATAGGAAAGAGAGAGAAGAGATGAAGATGGAGGAGCGGCGTAGAGAAAAGGAGATGGAACATGAACTCGAAAGACTGAGGATCGAGACAGGAGCCAGAAGAGAGGAGAATAATCAGGCTCGGCGCGACAGAACCCCCAGCCGGGATTTCCAGAACCTGATGCAAAAGGTTCACTTGCTCATATATAAATAATAATTATTATATTCACTTGCTCATATAATCCTTAAATAACGTAACAGTTTAATTTAACTACATGCTGCATCTAGTCGTTTTTGCTTTCATTCCAACATCTAAAAAAATTATATTTTTAGTTGCAGCATGTAGAACTGTTTTTAAATTGCACTCCTCTGTTGCCATTAATTTTTATTTTAATTTGAATAATTTTGATTTTTTTTTTTTTTAGTTGACTATTCTGTTTTCCATACTAATCTTTACTAGCATTTACCAGAATGGGTCATTTTTTTGATTGACTCCTTGGTAAATTTTTTCTTTTTGTACTGTTATATGATAACAATAAATTTGATTTATATATTTAAAAAAAAAAAAAAAAGTTCAGGATGGAAGTAGACATAAGTCTGTACCTGGTGCTGTTCGAGCGGCAAGCTCGTCGTGTGGCCCTGGCACGGAAAGATTGGTTAGCTGAGCTCTTGGGACTTCTTCCCTACGAGATGAACCAGTTAATTGCCCGCGAACCAGAAGAGCAGGTACAGGAATATAACCAAGTTAAAGAATTATTATTGCGGAGATTCAAACTCACCCCAGAGAAGTTCCGACAGAAGTTTTCTTTGCGCCACAAGAATCAAGAGGGCACTTGGAGAGACTTCTGCCACGAGCTGTGTACGTATTTTGATGGATGGACGGCGGCTTTGGGGGTCACGACGTTTGAGCGGCTAAGAGATTTAATCATCACCGATCAAATGAAAAAACACGTCCCAGCAGATCTTAAGGAACACTATCTGGACGAATGGAGTGATATGGTGTCTCCAAGTGAGCTGTCGGAGAAACTAGATAGGTTCGATGATGTGAAGAGGACTCTGAAGACACCCTTCCCTAGTGACAGAACGAGAACCCCAAGATCGGTTCATCAAAATCCGAGATGGAAAGCCAGCGGAAACGAGAGGCTTCAGGGTGAGTCCTTCCCACCTAAAGCGACGATGGGTTCGAATACCAGAGAGAGAGCCGCAGTCACTTGTTATGCGTGTGGAGCAGAAGGCCATATAGCAAGGTTTTGTCCTGCAAGAGTCCAGCAGGAGCCATTGAGTCGGGCCCAGGCGAACTCTGTCCAGACAGAAGAGGGGGACACGATTGAAGAAACCACAGTCCTAACAGCACATATCACGGTGCCGGCAGCTGGTGTCGGTGCAGACATTGACACACCGCGGACCGTGAGTTTGAAATGTGGTTAGAAGACAATAAGAGGCGTAGTCGATTCTGGGACCCAGATCTCAGTCGTTAGATCCAGATTTGTTTGAGATCGACGACAGTGAAGGCGAGGGGAGAATAAGGATCAAGTCCGCATTTGGCGAAAGTGAGATAGCCCCTCTGAAAATATGTATGATGAAGATCAGCGACGGCAAACACGTGTACGTGCCGATTTCTTGCGCAGTGTCAAGTCGCTTGATAAATGAAATGTTAATATGTCCGACGGCATACGACGCACTGTTGGGAAATGTACTAGTTCCACGTCCGATCAATGAGCCAAGCCGTAGGGACGGTGTGTGTACTTCATCTGCCGATGGCAAACAGAAGGCCAACAACGGCAATAACAACGATTTTTGCATACCTAACGAAGAACTTGAAGAGAGGATCATATCCCAAGTCGAGAGCTACTTCACCGACTTCCACATCATGAAGAACAACTTTCTGCTGAAACAAATCCAGAGAAACAAGGAGGGCTACATCAGCTTGAGGTTGGTCTCATCTTTCAGGAAGGTCAAGACCCTGACCAAGGACTGGAGGGTCGTCCGGTACTGTCTCAGGAACTCGAACAAACTCCAAGTCAACGGAAGAGGCACTAAAGTGCGCCAAATTGTGCCCGTACCGGCTTTCGAGACCAGATGCGCAAAAATGATCCTGGTCTGCAACATGCCATTCGAGGAAATGACACCCGAGTCAGTGTTGCAGTTTATATCAGAACACGGAGAAGTCGTCGACGTGGCAGTCGTCAATCTAGGATCTAAGATACCGGTTGTCTGTACGAGGCGCTGTTTCTACGTCAACGGGAACATGGTGAAGACGTTCGCCCTCATCAAGTGCAAGACCAATCGGGTCGCGTCCGCATCCGAGGGCAAGGCCTCGCAGCTCAAGAAGATGAACTCGAAACGATACGACGATGGTCATGCTGTCAAAGGGAGGAGATCGGCACCGAACCGGTTCCCGGCAAGGCAGGAAACGTCCAAGCAATCGAACTGGCGATTGTTTTCGTGTCCATTTGCCAAAGGAATCAACAGAGCTACGAACCGGCAGTCGAAGAACGAGAAAACCAGAAGCCAACCGGCTAAATCTTCAATCGCCAACGACGGCGTGCCCAGGAATCAGGGCAGGGAAAGGCCATTCTTCTCTTATGCCAGTGGTGACCACCACCCCATGAACTCTTGGATGAACAACCGTTATTTGCCATTCAAGGATGGTATGGCCGCCGTCGCCAAAGTAGCTGCTGCTGCACGATACAATGCTCGCCTACCGGATAGCGTCATGCGTTTGCCTGGGGGACCTGGAAGGGGGATATGCAAGGTAATGCGACGCCCTGTCACGGTAGCCGTGAGAAACCGAGTTACGCTCTTGAGGCATCATCATCATTTAAAAATGATGGATGTGCTTTTCGATGATGGGACGTGTAAGGTTCAGGAGAAAAGAGGTTGGGAAAAGGCAGAGAAGAAACAGGAGTCGCGAGAGAGAGAAACGAGAACGTTTTGAGACATTCGAAAAAGATAGGAAAAAGAGTGCGGAAGTTTGTGCCAAAGAGACAGGACGGTTTCGTGGAGGTGTTGGATAATAAATTAAATAAAGTGTTGTTTTCTTCTTTTTGGGAGTCTAGAATCCAGTTATTTCATCCTGGAATCGTAGTGGAGGTACAGACGAGGACCTACGACCGATAAGAAGTTTGGGGGAAACTTTACTATGGGAATGAAGTTTTTCACGAAAAATTCATCCATGCCCATCACACTTCATTGATATTGTGCTGATTTCATGATATCTGATGGCAATCTCCCCTATACAGAGATTCTGGTGTTCTACTAAATAAAAAAAGAAGTTATCCAAATAAATGACTGTCATTACTTGATCACAAGGACAATAGTTGCCATGGTTGCAGTTCAATCCAGATCTGGGGATTTATCTGGGTGCTTTGATGCCATCTTTTGATCAAAAGCCATGATAAAAGTCAAAGATAGTCATAGTACAATGATACAGTAAAATCTAATCTAACAGTCACCTCTGAACAACGGTCATCTCCGAACAACAGCCATATTTTGTTGGAACTGAACGCGTCCCATAGACTTAACATTACAAGAAACCTCCAAACAACGATTTCTGACTAACGACCATTTTGGACTTGCAGTAAGGAAAAAAATGCACTTATCGCTATGAGAAAAATAATTTTCAACCTGATTTTAAAGGTAGTTTTCCCGCTCATCGAACTTTATGGGGAAAAAAGATTATGTAAGCTTTATTTTCTTGGGTACAAATGCTAGATGGGTATATTGAAGGCAGTGGAGAGGGAAAAATCTTGAAGAAATAATATATAACATGGGGACAACAGAAGAGACCTGTTGTCAGCACTCTAATGACTAAAGGGATATGCAAGTTCACGACACTCCCTCGTCGAAGGGATAGCTCTGTCCACAAGAAATGGTGCTTGCAAATAGGAATAGAAATGTGAAGGGTATATTAGTTTTTTTGAGAGGAATGTGTCAATCTTTTTTTTTTAACTAGAATATACGTGGAAAAGTCTAGTTTATAGTTTCCCAAACTTTTTGGTCCATTGTGCCCCTTCTTCAATATTTTTTTGTTCTCATTGCCCCCAGCTCAAGCTAACCCATAGGATCCTATACTAAACCCATAGCTTCTACTGTCCCTTGGATCATTCCATCGCCCCCCGGGGTGATATTGCCCACTTTGGGAAACACAGGTCTAGTTGAAGGTCCAATGTGAACAAAGAACTATTTGGGGTTGCTGGCACACCGGCTAAATCCATATCAGTTTTTGTTGCTTGTTGTGTTTTACCTGAGCACTGGAAGCCTGAATTTTAGAATGTTATAATAGTACTGTAGATCGAGTTATTATAATATTATCAAACTATAATCATATATTTTAATACAATCAATTACTTAATCAGTTACAGAATGGATTATCATTTTACATGCTATCCATATGTATCGGAAATTTTAGTTGTTTTTCTTTTCCAGAAATAAAACTACCTCTCCCAATATAATGGCCACATTTTCACGGTCCTATTAGTGGCCGTTGTTGGGAGATTTCACTGTATTTGTATGTGTTTTTCTCAACTTCAGTAAAACCTTTCTTTTGCGTACACTGACGGGACAAAAAAAATTGTCTTTAAAAGAGAGGGGACTGTTAATCAGGGGTTTGAAATGCATATTTTGAATGGAGGGGTTTGAATGCATATACAAAGGGAAATAATTAATTCACCATAAAAGAGGTGTAACCATATCTGAGGGTGTCAGTCCAGAGGGGTTTTACTGTCTATAAAAAGTATACACACACAATTTTGTGTATGTCCTCTTTTTGTATCCATGATATTAAAATTGAATTTTTTTTTTAGGTCGTTCAAGAAGCTCTTGATAAAGCGAGCAGTGGAAGAACTTGTGTAATAATTGCACATAGATTAACAACCATTCAAAATGCAGATAAAATTGCAGTAATTCATAGGGGAAGAGTTGTCGAAGAAGGAACTCATCAGGAACTTCTATCTAAACGAGGCCATTATTATGGCTTGCATAATGTGCAATCTGGTCCAAAATAACTTTTTCAAGGGAGAAAAAACATCAAATTGGATTTTATCCCATTATCTTTGTGCATGCACATGCATATATGAATGTTGATACAATGATTTTTTTTTTAAATTTTTTTATTGTTTTAAGGTTACTGTTACATTTGAAGATGTTTATCTCTATTACTATGTCAGTGGTAATGGAGATTTTTGTATATGCTTTAGTTATTCTGGTATAACATGAGACACTTCCCCTTGGATGATTATATGGGAAATACAACTGGGCTTGTTATGCATATACCATATTTACTTGCATATAGGACAAGATCTTTATTAAATTTTCCCTGTTTCAAAAACCTAAGTTGTCACAATTCAAAGATGCATTGTTGTATTTTCTTAGTACAGTGCACACCACGTGGTGTGGTCACATCAGACTCTGGTTTCTGATAATAGTAATCAATTGATTGCCAGCTGTGTGGAAGAGTATACCCCTTGAGCAAATATCGAAGTCATTCAGGGAATGCTGCATTTCAAATGTATTCTGTGGATCTGAGAACAATGCTTTGTAGAGTGAGAGTGAAAAAAAAGAGAGTTCTATCAAAGCTTTGGAGAGTCCATTTCCAGCATGGCTCAGGTCTTTGATCACCTGCTTATATCTTTTTATTGCGACAGAGCGGCAGGCCATGTTCTGGTTAGGAGGAGGAGAGAGAGTAGACTGTTTCCCGAAGTGTGCAATATCACTCTCTGGAGGAATGGTCTAGGTGTTGGTAGAAGCTACAGGTATAAGCTACTGGTAAGATCCTTTGGATTGGCTTGAGTTGGGGGAAGGACAATGAAAGAAAATATTGCAGATGAAGGTGATCGGGGATGGAACTTAAAGTTTGAGAAACCCTGGAGTAGACAAAATACAATAGCATTAAGTAAAACATGGTTATTTGCCTTAATACGTGAATTTTATTCTGTTATTTGAGTGTAAATGAAATAAAGAGTTGCACTAATAAATCTAGTTTTCTTTACTGTGGTCTCTAAAATCACATGCCTTGTCCTGTATGCAAATAAATATGGTATGTATGTGAATATTTTGTTATTTTCATTTCAGTATATTCATATTCAACCTTTGGTAATTTGTGCCCACCTGTATGACCTCAAATAAGCCCATTGTTATTTTCGCTTAAGAAAAAGAAAACAAAATTAGGAGGCACTTCATTTTGGAAAAAAAAAATTGATATATTTGATGTTTGTTATCACCAAATGGAAGTAGAAAAATAACTGAGAGAAAGAACATACCAATGCATTAATTTACCCGAAATATGTGACTAAAACATAACATCTGTACATACAACCCCCTAAGAGGGGTTATATGTTATTTAGAAAAATAAAACTCTTTTAGAAAAAAAACATTCTCAGAAACAACAATGTAAATCAATGTGCCTTGGGCATGTGAGGACAAAATGAGACAATGCAAAACACTCCAATAAAATTAACATGACAAAACATACTGAATGGTTTAACATGCCTGTAGTTTATAAAACCTATCTAGCCCCATACATAAAACAAATTTATGCTTTTATCACCTCCCATTCTAGTCTGATTTTCTTGACCATTCATTCCCCTAATTTGCTGCCTATCTGAACTTACTGCGCCTCCTTTTAAATAGGCCTATTGGCCCATACTCTTAAAGTCAAACCATTCACTGCCACACGTGCATGTTAAAAATTGAAGTCGAGCCTGTCGGAAACATGGATTCCCAAGAAATTTTTTTTTATAAATTTAATATTTGGGGGGGGGGGCGCTCTTGATTTTTGCCTGGGTTCCAACTTAATTTCCTGCATTTACTTAATATAAGAGTGCTTAACCTGTTGGAGAGTGCAGGCCAATTCACTGGTTTTGAAACATGTCGCAGTCTACTTGAGATATCTGGAAATGTACCTAATGACTTGAAGATCTGAAAATGTTCAACAAGCCACACTTGGGTGACCTGAACATGTGTCACAATCAATTCAAATGATCTGGAAATATGCCAGTGAGCCACTTAAGTAATCTGTAAATTAAACCAAGTGCCACTTGAGTGACCTATGGCACACCTTCAGTTCACTTAAGTGATTTAAAAATGTGCTTGGGGTTGCTTAATGGTCTAGATATATGCCGTTGGTAGCTTAAATGATCAGGAAGTATGCCACGAGCCACTAAAGTGATTTGATAATCTTTCATGGGTCAATTAAGTGATTTGGTAATTTGTTGCGGGCCACATCATATAAAATCTCAGGGTGACATTCAACCTGTGGGGCTATAGGTTGAACTTGAATGATTCAATGCTTTGAACCCTCTAATATACTAGGGTGAGTCATAAGTTTTGTTATATTTTAAGACATGAGGTAACACAAAGGCAATTAAGATGGCAAACTATGCTGTAGGTGTATGACCTCTTCTTCAACAAGAACCTCTCTCAAATTAAAATGGGGAGGGGGACAAAAATCTATTTCCCTTGAGAGACATTTTGCATATCAGTCCAACCTCTAAAGATGAAGAGGTGGTATGTGCAATGCAAGATGTTGAGCTCATTTGATAATTGTGTAGTGCTTTTGTTAGATTTGCCTCACACTCTAGGAATTTTAGTTTGAGACCTTGATTGATCATCAAGGTTTGTTCAAACTGAGCAGAATTTCTGAAACTAATTTCTTGCTATTCTGTGATCGACTGCACTTTCATTTTTGGCAAAGAAACTGTTTTGGGTAGCTTCTGCAACATCATGGTCCAATTTAATCTAATCGAGCAAAAATTCTCCAACTCCGTTTGCCCATTCAACTATTTATGCCTCTAGAATCTACACAGAATGAAGCAATGTACAGGGTGGTCATAAAATAACTTTTCCAATATACAAGCCCCTAGCTGCTGCAAAAATCAACTAATGCTAATAAAATTTGAGGTATAGGTGTTTCAGAGTATGCACTCGAAAATAAGATGAGAAAGAAAAACCTATCTCTCTTATTAACCTATCTATATTGTTGCAGCTACAACATTTTGAAATTTTCAATCAGCAACACTCACTTTTATACTGTCATAGTTTCCCAAACTCTTTGTTCCATCTCTCCCTTCTTTAGAAATTTTTTTCTCTCATCCCTCCTAGACTCAAACCAACCCATAGGACCTTTTGTTATTCTCATAGCTTCTATTGCCCACTTTGGGAAACACTGTGCTAAGTGATCGGCACAGCAAAAACCATGAATGATGTTCGAACTGTACTTGTAGCCCCATAAACACCAGCGCAAAATGCAGACAAAGAGAGAAGATTGCATCAACCCTTTGGTGAGATCATCTTTATTTGTCCTGCACTGGTGTTTATGGTGCTACAGCTACAGTTTCATCGCTTTTCAGTTTTTCAGTGTGTGATCATTTAGCAATGCATAAAAGTGAGTGTCGCTATTTGAATTTTTCGAAATTTTGTTGCTGTAACCGTAATAGCGAGATAGGTTTTCCTTTTTATTCCAAAATGCACATTAGTATTTTTTTAATAATAACCATGGCAACTGCAGTTGGATATTATCTGAAAAATTAAGAAAATGTTCACATTTCCAAATATCTGTTCAACCTTTGTTAGAATCTTTTCCAACAGAATCAGCGTCAAAATCATGGCAGGAAATCTGATATATCTCTTGGTCACTGAGTGGAAGACATGAAAAGAAAAAGCCCTTTGGAATCAATGCTATAAACTACAGATTTAAGTCTCTCAAAAAATGACTGGTACAAAAAGGATCAAATGTTTTGTGGGATTAAATCTACAAAAAAAGATATAAATATATATATATTTTCAATCCTCTATGTTCTCATTTCTACCAAAGATGTCTACTGCAGTTATTGCAAAAGAAAAAGGATTTAAAATTTCTCTACACCATTGTTATGCAGGAAATCTTAACTTGACACTGGTCATTAGAGAGAATCTACTTATGTCAACAGAAGATGAATTACATGTTTTCCAGGTTGTTAGGCCATGGTCTAAGAAATTCAATTTCTAGCATTTCACCCGCATCTGTGGCAGACATCGTCAGAGATTTAGAAGAGCAGATGAGAAGAAGAGTTATGTTGTGGCTGGTTTGACTGGAAGTGTCTGGCTCTGATTACTGTGTGTGAAGCCTGGTGGAGATTAGCTTTTGAAATCATTCCCTCTCTGGCTCTCATCCGGATCACTTCTCAACTTTCTGCATGGCTGAAGCAACAGGACCCACGTGAGATGCACTTTTATCGTCTTCTCCTTTCAATTATGCTTGAAAACTTCAATCGCTTCTTTACTTCAGAAAATTAATTTCTTAGACTATGGCCTAACAATTCGCAAAACATAATTCATTGAACGCTGGCCATGACAGCCTCGGACAATACATCATCGAAAGAGTTCACTTTTTTTTATGATGCTGTTATAAATACATAAAAATGAAATTTTTTGCATCAATAAAATTTTAATGATTACTACATAAATTTGAGAATTTAATTTCATGAAGCATAACTTAATTATTTTTTTTTTAGTTTTTAGTATGCCCAATCAAACACGTTTTCAGAACAAAATGGGGAAGTCGTGTATCAGTTATAGACAACTATTATTCTACACTAAAACTCGATCATTTCCTTAACTGATTATTCGTCTCATTTATTCACGTTGATGTTTTGTCATCTAGTCAGTTTTAATTGTATTACATGATTATTATTTTGATTTTATTATTCCATAATTTTTCGCATTGTCTTTTGTAAGTATACCAAATTAACTACTTCATCTCAAGATTACTCGTATGTTACATATTTTATTTTCCTACTTATTATTACTATTATTATTATATATATATATATGTGTACAATAATACACATATATATGTATTTTTTAATAAAAAAACTATATGCATTTGTAGAAGATGTCACGTATATTAAAAAAAGTGTGTATATGTGTATGCTATGGCAAAGTATGGAGTTCGGAATTCTATAGGATGCCTGATGGTTTTAGGAAAGTATACATAAAATGCAACATTTATGGATCGGGGGGGGGGGGCGTGGACCAGCCTACAAAAGAGGGGTAAGTAATTAAAAGTATTAATCCACTAGCTAACAGTGTACTGGCCAACAGTAGTTACTTGTAACCAAAGTAGTTACTAGCCAATGTACATATACGTTAATTATATGTATAACATTAGAAACACACACACCAGGCTGTCTATAGAATGTCGGATTTGATCGTTGTCCAAGTAACAATCATGAACTACATGCTTGGAATGTACGTGAAATTAAAAAAACCAAAATAATGTAGTTTGATTTTATATAAAAGTTGAATAAATTTTTCAGTGTTTAATGTATAAATTGTGTCGATTCTTTACTTTTACATTTATCCCAAAACCAACTACTACTTATCTGAAGACATGCTTTGCAAACATTCAAATACAAATACAACGCCACAACAGGCAAAATGCCCAACAAGGTGGCTGATAAAAAGATGCCCATAAAAATATGGATGTCATATGTTTCAAAAATACAGCAACCCAATTAAAAATGCAATTAACACAAATTACAAACAATATATACACATGATAAAATATTATACAATGCCCATAAAGAATACTTATGGTTGTCTTATTCTAAGAATGGATAGCTTCTCGATTTACCCCAACATGTTTATCGTATTTCTTTTTAAACGTGTCAATTGTGTTACAATTTACTACCTCCGGGGGTAAGCTATTCCATTTATTAACAACCCTATTGGAGAAAAATTCCCTGCGACACCATAACCTTGCATTGTCCCTCACCAATCGATACTGGTGTCCCCTTGTAAAAGCAGTTGATTGGCGGTGTACTAAAAGTTCATGGTCCATCCTATCCATATCCCATTGAAAATTTTGAACACTTCGATCATATCTCCTCGACACCTGCGTTCATCCAATGTAAACATATTCAAAAAATGAAGTCTTTCTTCATAACTCAAGCCCTGTGTGCCAATAAGGACACGCGTAGCTCTTCTCTGCACCCCTTCAACCAAGTCTATGTCCCTCTGTAGGTATGGTCTCCAAAACCTTACAGCATACTCCAGTCCAGGACGAACTAAGCCTCGAAAAAGCGGAAGAATGACTTTAGGAGAACGCGAAGAGACCTTTTTGAAAATGAGACCAAGCATTCTATTCGCTTTTTTGACAACCGCTGAACAATGTTCAGAAAACTTAAGTCGCTCGTCAATGAGAATTCCCAAATCGGTGACTCTAGTTGCATCCGGGATAGTGACACCATTCAACTCGTAAGAGAACCGTGGGTTGTTCGAACCAAAATGAGCGACCATGCACTTATCTACGCTAAACGTCATGCTCCATTCATTTGCCCATGCTGCAATCTTGTTTAAGTTGGTCTGGAGCAACTCCCTATCGCTTTCATTTCCGATTACCCCCATTAGCTTCACATCATCTGCGAATTTGCTAGTAATTCCATCGATACCCTGATCGAGTTTGTCGATAAAAAGTGAAAAAAGTATGGGGCCAAGGACACTTCCCTGAGGAACTCCACTTGTGACGTCTGTCCAACCAGAGAATTCCCCGTTCACCATAACTCGTTGCGACCTATCTCTTAACCACGATTCTATCCAATTCAGCAAGTTGCCCCCTATTCCAATCTCGTGTAAACGCTTCAAGAGTTTGCCATGTTGGACCCGATCGAATGCCTTCTGGAAATCAAGGTAAACAACGTCGACATTTTTGCTCTTACCCAAAGCCTTAGTCACGTAATCATAGAAGCAAAGGAGGTTAGTTACACATGACTTCCCCTTCCTGAACCCATGCTGATTATCCGACAATACATTATTCTCGTCTATCCACTTCACAAACTGCCTTTTGATGATAATTTCCATTTCGAGAGGGAGCTCGTCAAACTCACTGGACGATAATTAGACACCACTTCTCTACTACCCTTCTTAAATATCGGAACAACGTTAGCCAGTTTCCAATCTCTCGTGACGATACCCTCAGCAACACTACTCCTGAATATCTGTGCGACTGGCCCCAACAACTCATTAGCACCTTCCCTGAGAACCCTGGGATAGATATCATCTGGTCCTGGTGCTTTGCTTGCACATACATTTCTTAGAAGATTTAGGACCTCCACGTCTTCTACTTGAATATCGTTGAGGGTTTTATTACCCCATGCAACACCCGTATATCGAATATCATTATCGCCATTAAAAACCGATGCGAAAAAGTCATTGAAAGCACTACACATGCTCTCTACCTTAGAGCCTCCTATCGAGAGGGGGCCAACTGTCCCCTTACATCCATTATTGACGTATCGAAAAAATGATTTTGGGTCAGAGCCAATGTTATCTGCCAACCTAGATTCAACTTCCTTTTTACTATCCCTTATCGCTTTCTTCAACAGTCTTCTTTTATCAGTAAACAATGATAGGTCACCTCGTCCACTTTTATACTCTCTGAATGCTCTTTTCTTTTCAAGATAAAGGTTCCGCACGCTATCCGTGAACCATAGAGGGTGTGATGTACAAACACGCTTTTTTCGAACAAAGGGTATGACGTCGTGCAAAACAGAGGACAGCTTCGTACTAAATTCTTCCCATTGACTTACCACCCCTACTGATTCCAACCGGTCTTTGAAAACTTCCGCTAACCTTCTTCGCAAAACATCAAAGTTAGTTCTCCGAAAACAAGGAACCAGTCTTTTGTTATCAACCTTACCCGAGGAAAAGTTACAGTGAAATCTGACGATACGATGATCACTGGAAGAAAACTCTTCCCCCACCGAAACATGTTCAACTAGATCCTCAGAACTAGTAAGAACTAAATCCAAAATAGCAGTACCCCTAGTGGCTTCTGATACATGCTGATACAAAAAATTTTCAAGCACCAACTTAAGAAAGTCTCTTTCATACTGATTTCCAGATGAAAGGTTCTCCCAATCAATACCCGGGTAATTGAAATCCCCTAGTATGAGAACCCTCTTTCGCTTACACATGTAGCAAATTTCATCATGCATTTTGGCAATGTAGTTTTGATCCCTATTCGGTGGATTGTAACAAACCCCAACAATAAGCTTATGACGTCTTTTGTTCTCAAGTTCAACCCGTATGGTTTCAATATCACTTCTCTGCACGTTACACTCTCTAGCCTTCAAACAGGATTTCACGTATATCAACACTCCACCCCCTTTCCTATCAGATCTATTTCTCAAAAAAGTATCGTATCGTGAGATGTGTAAGAAAGATTCATCCCCATCCTTTGCCCAAGATTCTGTAATGGCTATAAGATCCAAGCCCTCCACAACTATCATAGTTTCTAAAAAATCTTTCTTATTACCCAAGCTCCTGGCATTTATTAACACACATTTTAATTTGCCCGGTGGTTTGTTGTCAATCGAGAAGCCATCCAAGTCAGAGGTGGGTAATTCCCCGTCAATACTGTTGTGATTATCATTAACTAACCCGCATTCCCGACTACGTGGTCTGGGAGTAAAAAACCTGACCTAAGACTATCGTAAACCTCCCAGACCCCTCTCTTCCTCCAGAGAATTTCTAAGGAATTGCAGGAAAATGTTGTGTGTGGCCCTAATGTACATTAAAACCCTCCTAACGGACACCTCTCTTTTACAGGCTAAATAATAAAAGTACGCTTTTCAAACCCCGATTAAAGATCACCCTTTTTACAGACGAATTTTGTTTTGTCGCACTAATGTCCGCAAAAGAGAAGTTTAGTATATGTGTTTTGTTGTTTGTTTTGTGATATACTGGTGCTGCCACCTGTTGTCCATAGTATGAAGTGAACGTAACAAATACCAGATATTCCCAGCACCAACAGCCAATTACAGACGAACGTGTCAGAAAGGGGTTAATTAAGTAGGAGCCTTCCTTTCAACAGTTTTAGAACACAATAAGATAAAAATCCTTAATTTTTTATCAGACTCACATATTTTGACAATATTTCTGAAGTCGTCTGAGGTTTATGGAAAAAGTGTGATTTTCCGCAAACAAACGACTTCCGAAATATCGTCAAAATATGTGAGTCTGATAAAAGAAAATTTGCAAAGAAAATTTAAATTTTAATTCCTCACCTCAATGCATTTAATAGTTTACTCGCCAATGTATCAGCTAATCGGTCCAGCACCGTTTTTTCTGACTCTTGTAATGCACCTAGTTTGCGCCATCCATGCAATTAATTTATCAGCAATATTCATATTATTGCTGCTCGTATTATTACTGGTTCCAACTCTCCATCTCCAGCAGGATTGGTACACTCTGCCATCCTGTCAATAGAATTTAATTTCTGAACTCTACCGTACACATTTCGTGCACGTAAATTGTAACGTGGTGCCTCTGAATTTGACTGAGTATCAACCACGTTAGCAGCGGTTAAACTGCTTTCGTCTTCATTAGACACGTCATCAATGAAAGATAACTCAGCTGTAGTAGTCATTTCTGCTACAGCTTTATTTGGGTGGTTCTTTTCTAAAGAGTTTTGCACAGATTCTCACATTCTATACACATCTCTTCAATCTCATTTTATGTGAAGGACTCCTCCTTACTTCTCTTTCTCGGACGGGACACCGTCCACGAACTCTTGCTGGTGCGTGAAAAAGAGATTCATAACTTCATTTACCGTCAACTCCTAGACATTTTTCACCAATAGTTCTTGAATGCCATTTTCATGCACCTCCAGTCCATGGTCTTCCCCAAGCACAAAATCTCTTCCACAAGTAGTGGCTCTTGTGCCCTCTTAAAATTACTTTCAATAATACAATCAACGCACAATTTTTTTTCCAAGAAGAATTTTTAAAAAAAACTCCAGGTACGCACATACGCATCGCTGCTATGTTACATCTACTTACGTATCGTAAATATTCACAGTCGCACGTTGTGTTAATTTTCCGACTGAAGCACACTTACTGGAGACCGTAGGAGACAATATTACCCTAAATTCTATAACACGTGTGTGGGCGAAAGCAAAAACCATCAGCTCCGTTGTAATAACGTGAAAATAAATTTAAAAAAGTGCAAAAAATTTTTTCGCTCGTAATGCGAACCATCGCTCGTTAACCGAGTCAAAATTTGTTCAAAATTTTTGCTCGTTGCGCGAATTGCTCGTTAACCGAAGTTCCACTGTATTTAAAAGGTTAGAATAATACATATTTTACAGATTTTCTCCTGTTATACCGAAATCAATTTTTGTGAAAATGTTTTACATGATAGTCAAAATTAGTGACCAAAAATGCATCATGAAAAATGTATCATTGCTTTCCAAAACTTCGTATGTTCATAAGTTTCCAGACAATTTTCCACAAGTCTGAATAATCAAATTTATTATATTAAACTGATTCTAAATGTGTATTAATATGGGATTTACTGAGTGGTAATCAATATTTTTGATTATAATTAAAAACGAAGTGAGCAATATGTAATTGGCCGCTACCCAGACACAGGCAGCAGCTTCACTACGGGCCCCTGTGTCTTCCCGAACCATCGCAAGGCGCCTGGTTGAAGGACATCTGGTATCGCGGCGCCCATTACGTTTGCTGCCAATGACACCCACCCACCAACGCCTCCGTTTGGAGTGGTGTCGAGCACGACGGGATTGGACTGCAACGGAATGGAACCAGGTCGTCTTCAGCGACGAATCGAGATTCAACTTGAGCAGTGATGACAATCGTGTTCGTGTGTGGAGGCCCCGTGGTGAACGCTTCAATCCTGCCTTCGCTTTACAGCGACACACCGCTCCCACAACTGGTGTCACGGTATGGGGTGCCATTGCTTACGATACACGGTCACCCCTAATATTGATCCATGGCACAATGACATCCCAGCGGTACGTCCATAACATCCTTCAGCCACATGTGTTGCCACTCATGGCAGGGCTCCCAGGAGCCATTTTTCAATAAGACAATGCTAGGCCACACACAGCAAGGATGTCACAAGACTGCCTCCGCCACATTACCACCCTTCCCTGGCCTGCTCTATCCCCAGATTTGTCACCAATCGAGCATATCTGGGATCATTTGGGACGGCAAGTTGGGCACCCTACGAGGTTGGTCGAACTAGAGGCGCATTTACAGCAACTGTGGAACGAAATGTCTCGGGACATCATACGGAACTTGTATGCCTCAATGCCCGCTCGTATCGCATCGTGCATTCGCGCTAGAGGGGGGTCCAACAGAGTACTAAAACTTCTGTTCATCTGTACTTTTTTCTGCAATAAATGATCCTTTTTCTTGGATTTTCTAATCATTTACTTATATCAACGTAGTACTTACATGTGTAAAATTTCGTTTCATTTTGATCACTTCTTCAGGGTGCGCAAATTTTTATGGCAATGAGTGTATATATTTTATTTTGGTCTTCTATTTATTGTGTGTTTCTATATTTCATTGCGTATATTTTTTTATTGCGGTACATGAAGTTTAATACAATACCATACTTGGAATAATCACCACATGAACGTATGCGTCGCTGTATCGGACAAAAAATAACCATCAAATATATATGACATTTTGTTTATGAACTTGACAGAAGGCCCACATCCGCAGCAAATTTCTGATATAAAATTTATTAAATGCTTATTTTTAATTTCGGAAATACTTACTAAATGTTCAGTAATGCTTGCCAAATCTAAAAATGCTACTCGGTTAATTGACTGTTGAATATCATGTGATTCAATAGGCAGTTCTCTTAGAAATTGTGTTTTTTCAAATGAAAATACGAGTCGAACATACGAGTCGCATCTCTCTCAGTGTAAGCACCGCCAGTCTCTAAAATCACGTTTTTCAAAAAGTAGACAACGCGATGCTCATTCCACGAAATAAGGGGATTAATATAACATAGCAGTTAAAATACTGCATATATGTAAAAGGCAATGTCCATTTTCGTCAATATTGAGATAACGCTATTAATTTGTTGTATAAGGGGTGATCAAATGAAAAGGTACGAAACGACACGGTGGGTACAAATGTAGACTTTATTCAAAATATACACCATAGGCCTGAGCACAACGATCCCACTGATGAACAAGCTGCAGGATTCCTTGTTCCTAGAATTCCTGTGGCCGTGACGAGACCCAGTCCTTCACAGCGTCCTTGAGTACGTCGTCCGAGTTGAAGCGCTTCCCTTTCAGGTGTTTCTTCAGTGGACCAAACACATGGAAATCTTGTATTTTCGTTACACTATACAGATAGGTATAGAACACCAAGTCCTATTTCAATAAAGGACCCAGTTCGAGATGATCGCCTCAGCTAACGGACGGGACTGTGTACTCAAGGCCTTTCACCTAGCCGCCGCTCGACTGAACGAACTCGACCTGAGGTTTGGAGAAAATTATCTCAAGGACTTCCACAAGCTGCAACTGAAGACCAGGCAGCAGAGAAGGCTGGAGAAACCTTGCAAGAACTGACCATGGATGTCGAAAAACTCTCACAGTTGGCTTACCCGGACTGCCTGTCGGACATCAGGGATGGACATCCTGCAGTGCTTCGTCGACTCCGTCAAGGACCCCGACATCCAGCAGGCGTTGCGTCTGGGCGAATACAAGAACGGGAGAAGTGCTCTTGTCTACGCTATGAAATTCGAAGCAGCCCATCAACCTTGGAGGAGAAACAGACGAATGGTAAGCGGTGCTGTTGCGGAAGCCTCTACGGCGGTATCATCAGAGAGCTGAAAGATGTCCTGAAGAGTTCCACCATCGATCGTGGGCAGGGGCGTCGGAAGTATTTTCAACCCGTGGGTGCTCACACCGGTGTACGGTGTCGGGACGGGACGGGGGTCCCCCCTTCTCTGAAGGATATAAAAAATTGAAAATGTATTTGTAAAAAAAAATATTTTGGTTTTTTCCTGTTTATATTTTTGTAGAAACACTGTATAACAGCGGTTCTCAACCAGTGCTCCGCGGAGCCCTTATGGTTCCACGTGCACTTCTCGGAAGCTCGCGGTTGCTCCAGGGCAATAAAATAAATCAGTGAATCTGATAAATAGAAAGAGGCTTGTGTGCGGTGCTCCGTTATGGAAATAATGTACTAAAAAGAGCTCGCGTCACAAAACAAAGTTGAGAGCCGCTGCTGTGTATTTTGGGCAGAGTGAGCCAAAAGAAAATTTTCGTCCATGCGAAACATTGGTTCAGCGTCCCTTTGACGCATCAGTAAAAAGACTCCGAAAATTCGCAAATTTTTTCTCAGCTAGATAAAGTGTATAGTTTTATCGTATATTTGTTTTCCGTATATTTATATTTCGTATATTTGTCACGCCACTGTCATTTTCTACACACGAGGGCTAATTAGACCGGGACCTACAATTTATGGCCGATTCCGAATGGTAGTCTTTTTTATACTCACCGAGAGGCTGGTGCACTAACCCCTCGGTGTGGGACTTCCCCTGAGGAAATCTTATTCTGTGGTCATGTGGTCGTTTCTGTTGTTCCCCCGTGTCAGGAATGTTTCTGACAAGGACGAATTGGGTATCGAACTCGTGACATCTCTAACGATCCTCATATGGTAATTTAGGGAAGTTACCCAATATAACAGAAATTGGTTTTCTCCGAGAATCATCAGTCCACTATAGTTTTACAGATAGAGTTTCACAGTCGAAACATTTTTTTCTTTTAAAAATACGAAAGAGATCTGGGAGATTAGCCTAGGCAAGTTTCCTTTATTTCTCTTTTTGGTTTTTTATTTAGTCATAACGAGCACACTGACATTCTTCTGTCAGTGGCATTTTCGAGTGGGGTGGTTCAAAATGGTGATTGTTATGCCTGGAAGGCACGGCAGGTTTTGTTTGGTATGCTGGCAAGTTCCGCCAAATAAAAGACAACTTGCACTTAATGTTTTCTTCATGTTGGTGTCTCTGACTGACAAAATATTTTTTCCGAGTTTCTCTGCTAGAATTCTTCTCTTTTTTTTTATTTAGCACCAAAGCCGCCCCTGCCCAGCATGAAACCTTTTGCTATCTATTATAAAGTATTTTACATAAAGAATTTTAAATAGCAGTGGTTTTCAAAGTGTGCCTCGAGGTTCCTAGGAGTGTCACTGCGAGTTTGCAACATTGATGCGTGGCAGTTCCGTGCTCTAAATTTTTATTTTCTTTCTCTGAACTGTTCTAGAAGGCCGCGGAGAAACGATGGCTAGGAAAAAAGAGGGTTGGCAAACCTTCGAGAACCACTTGATACTGTATAAATGGAATTATTGCTTACCTAGTTGCTTCAAAAAAGATGGTCCAAACACGCAGAAGAAGTCTTATCTTTAAATGTTTAAAGGAAATGAACGGCATATATGGCCAAGCCACTCTGTCAAGATCTCATAAGCGAATTACCCCATATATCCACCGGTATCAGTCACAAACAAGGAGACAAATTTTTCTAAAAAAAAAACCAGCATTCTCTTCGGGTATTCACTTGGTCCTCTGAACCGTCAATGGAGAATTTCATTTATTGTAATAAAACACACTTTTACCCCTGAAACAAAGGAGGGACGCCTGCTGAGACACAATCTAGAAAGAAAAGGATGTGTGCTCTTCTTTTCTCTACGAAAATACCCTTCGTAGGTGCTTGACCATGCAATTAACTACTGGACACGTGTATAGATAAAACAAACCGACAAAGACTAGTATAGGGTGAAAAAAAATGTTTTGTTAGTTTTTTTACGAAAGCAATCAGTAAAAATAGTTTCCGTTCTAAAGTTGGGTGCTTAAGCAGCCATAGCACCCCCGAGTTCCGATACCACTGCTAAAACATATGGTGTCTGGATACACTCCATCCCTTAGGCAAAAACCGGGAATCTTTGAC
Organism: Pholcus phalangioides; assembly: GCF_987345545.1. Taxonomy (NCBI): domain Eukaryota; kingdom Metazoa; phylum Arthropoda; class Arachnida; order Araneae; family Pholcidae; genus Pholcus; species Pholcus phalangioides. The sequence continues at coordinate 23,789,403 of NW_028301596.1, read as the reverse complement.
ACAAGCAAAAATTGTGAGAAAGAAGGGTGGGCCCTCTTTATCTTCCTTTATCAGTGTTAAGGTTATATCAGTTGTTTTGAAACCACAGGCTCCAGCAAAATTCAAGACGCATTATGAGGGAAAAATAATAGGCAATTCTTTTTCCTTTTCAATTTTTTTCCACATTCGGCATAGGCGAAAAAAATGAAAAATCTATGTATGAGATTTTTATTTCTGAATCACAGCACCCCCGGCTCCGACGCCACTGATCGTGGGACCCGGAAAGACAAGTCACGGGTGTACTGCAAAAGCCCTGAAAAAGGCCACCTGCGGAGCGCGTGCTCAGTGGCGGCTGCCGGTACGGGAGATGCACCATGTAGAGTGGTAATCGACACCGGAGCCAACGTGAGCATCGTCAGGTCGAACCTGGCTCAAGAACTCCAACGACTTCTCTACGTACCACCATCGTTGACGCTGCAGACAGTCACCGGAGAGGGAATGACTGTGCGAGGACAAGTGGAGGTCTTAAAGAAGTTCGCCACGGTCACCTATCGACATACCGTCTTTGTGGCCGACATAAAAAGCCCGTGTATCATTGGACTGGAGTTTCTGAGGAAACATGGATTTTCCTTGAACATGAGGAACGAGCAGCTGCGCGCACTGAGGGAAAACATCGCCCTACTTGGATGTGGTCGTGACGAATTTCCTCCACAGAAAGTGATGGCCATTCCGGAAGCGGAAAAAGGGTATATCCCCGATGGCATGAAGAGGAAGATCCAGCCTTGAAAAGAAAAAGCGCATAAAAATGCCAACGCCCTGAAAAGAGGACCGGGTCCAAAGAACCGTCGTCGTTGCCTCAAGGCAGAAGAGATGTACGGGCCGGCGAACCATGTAGTGAGACAGATAACACCTCAAGTGACGATCCTTGGAGCAACAAGAACACCTGAAAGGTCCAGCTAGAAGATCCCGACATATGACCGATAATGGAGACTTGAAAGAATACACCGAGAATAAACCAACGTGGCAAGACGTCGCCTCTTCCAGTCCGACGACCAAAATCCCTGGAGATGAGAGATGAGCAAATGGGAGTCGGAGGATGGAAAGACGTTCCGGTGACAACTCGTCCTGCCAAAGAGTCGTGTGACAGAAATTTTGAACGAGCAGCTGCACGGAAGCCCGACCAGTGGACATTTCGGCATAATTAAGACTCTCCAGAAGGTCCGTGAACGATTCTGTTGGGACAGATCCAGGACCGATGTGGAAGAGTGGTGCAAGAATTGCGACGACTGGATCGCTCTCAAAGATCCTGCGAAGCGCACCCGGTCCCGTATTCAACACCACAACGTTGGAGCACCGTTCGAGGAAATCGCCAGGGACGTCTTACCGTGAACCGCCCACGACAGCGCCGAATTCTCGTCATCGCAGGTGCTTATATGGGACGAGATCGTCGATTCGCCAAAGACCGACACCGAAAAGATGAAGCACCGCTACGATGCGAAAACCACGTCTCATGACGTGAAGGACCCTACAGAGTCGTGAAGAGACTGAACGACGTCGTAGCTCGGATCCAGAAAACACCATCCTCTAAGTGCAAGGTGGTTCACTTCAACAGACTGGCCTCTAAAGTGTTTCCATCTTCTGCTTATTTCAAGGACTTGTGAAAAATTATCCGAAACAATATTGTTCATAATATTTTCATAACATCGGGGTTTTTTTCCGAAGGTGGGTTTTAGTGAATTAATAGACATTTGTAAAGTATTTTACGAATATTAATCGTTTTATTGTAAGGCTATTTCTAGAGGTATGACGAAACGTTAAATGTTTTTAGAAATAGTGTCAGAATTCTTTTTTTACTGGTATTTTTGGTACGTTGCCACAGACTTGTCGGCTGAAGTTGGTTTTCTGTAGTTCCCAACTTCGAGGCACAAATGCGAGCCGAACTCCCCGTTAAACGTCTCGCCACAGAGAGCAACAGGCCTACAACGATACAAGTATTCAAGCAATGCACTTCCCTCATAGTTAGAATAATTGACGGCACATGGCAGCATTACACATAACAATCATTACATAGAAACAGCCTTCACGTTAGGTCTACAACTGCTATGGCGTCAATAGCCATCGCTATCAGATGAAGCGGGAGAGTTCCAATTTCCAGCCCAATATAATATAATAATAAGAGAAAAGGGAAAAGGGGACTTAAGCCATTTAAATGTACAAAACATGCTCTTTCGCCTCCTGCAACACTCCTTAACTTTATGGCCACTTACTTAAATGGCCCCTTCAAAGTTTGCGTAATAGCCGCTCCGTATTCTTCTTTTCTCTCTCTCTCCCCTATATACACCCCTGCAGGCAATTGACTTTATTTCTGACTTTCTTGCTTCCTCTCTACTTTTCTTTTCCTTCTTTTTTGTCCCCCCCCCCCACCCCACAGAAAACGTCTTCCTCCCATATGCTTCGAAAGATCGTAAGGGGTGAACTTGACCAATGATGTCAATATTTATACTAATTTGTAACTACGTAATCCTCATCACCCAATGGAAGGATCTTTCTTTGAAGCCGGACTACCAATTAGAAATAGGGGGTTGGTACCCCTCAAAACTTCACTTTTTGGAATCTTTGAAAAATTAAATTAGATTGATTAGTGCAAGCTAGAAATCAAGTTGAAAAAAACGATGTAGTTAGATTTTTGTTTTTACACATTGCAATCGATGAGCATCAGGAGCGGCGATCATCCGTGGTGAAAGGGATGGAGGAAAGGTAGGAAAGAAATTCTTACCACATTTTTAGTGAATTGTAGAGGTTTAGTTAAAACCTAAATTAGGAGGAATTAACAGGGGGCAAATGGCGAAATTAGGTATAAAAGTGATTTAAGAGAGAGTTATTCCAACATCAAGTTAAAATTATTATAATTAAATTAATATAGTATTCTGTCTATGTATTATGCAGATTTTGGTATCGTGGAAATGGATTTTTTAATTGACTTTTATTTGTGTAAATAACTCGTTCTTTTCATATGATCATTTGGTTAAATATTAAATGCTATTGAAATTTAACTGATTCTTTCTTTTCATGAGTCATCGTTTTATTCTAAATGTATATTGGACCACTAGGAGCCTGGGTTAATCTAGATAATTACATATATATACATATTCTTCCAGTGGTTCGATATAACACAACACATACATGCACAGCTTTCAGCGTGGCCCAGGTCTTCGACCACCTGCTAAATTCTCTTCATAGAGACAGAGCGGCAGTCCATGATATGGTTAGGGACCGTTCTAGTATTACGTAAGGAAATTTTAAGCCATTTTTGACCCCCCTCCCCTTGTCAGCAAAATTTCGTCATCAGCTCTGCCCCTCTGAATCCTAACGCATATTGGTGGGATCAGAGAATTACACGGAGGGGGGGGGGCATGGAGGCTCGTGCCTCCGACGATTAAAAATTTATTTTTTAATGCAAAAAAATATTTTTTTTAATTGAAATTTCGGAAGAAAATACTTCTATATGTTAATATAATCAATTTCTGTTAATTTCAATGCTATTTGAAGGCAATGAACTCAAAATTCATCTTTAATAAATTCATTGCGACCCGTCAGTAGTGGTAAAAGGGGGGTTCTGGAACAAAGAACTGAGTACACACAAGGCTAAGACCGGAAAAAGGCACAAAAGGCGTTCGATGTACGCATGCGCGTCAGAAGGTTCACTCTCCTTGGTTTTATTCCCACCCATTATAAAAGAGGAATGAACCCGTGTTCCACTTTAACTCCGATTTTTAAAAAAAATGGAAAATGTGTATCGAAATGTGAGTACCGAAGAGTGAGGGTAGTTATGGTGATGTCGAACCAATATATTGAGCTCTAAAAGGGGAATTTTCTCGAACAAAAATAAGAAAATGGTTGGAAGGGGAAAAATCTTATACACTCCATCGTGAAAGAAGAAAAAAGTTCCCCAGGAACCGTATTATAGTTATTTTTATTTATTTAATAATTCAAAACAGCACACATAAATACATGCCCACAAATATACAAAATGAAATAAAGACAACAGAACAAAAGACAAAACATACACTATGCAGCTCTTAGGGACCCATTTGGTCCATCCTAGAGCTTAATAAATATTATATATAATAAACGGCACGCTCGATTTATATTTATTTCATTTTATTTATTTTTTTAATTATAGATATTTCAAATTTTCCCTTCGTTACCTATTTGTATTTTCAATAAACCTTTCAAAATTCGTTATAGAGTTTGAGAATGTGAAAATTTCTTTCTTGAGATGTTTATTTATTCTAAGATCTGATAATTTTTTTCCGAATTTGTCACAAATAGTTGGTCCTAGGTAATTTATACTTTTTTGAACATGGTATTTATTTGTTTTTGGAGTTATATACAAGAAGTTGTATCTATTTGAGGTTCTATCGTTATTAGTTTCAAGGAATAAATTATGGTTTTTAGTCATAAAAATTATCATTTTATACACATAAATTTGTCTTAGATCAAGTATTAAAATTTCTGATTTCAGTAGATCTGGATTATTAAATAACATTACCTTACGTTTTATGGGATTATAGATGTTATTTAAGTTCTTAATATTATCGTGATAGGCACCTCCCCACACTGTAATAGCGTAAGTTACTCTTGATTGGATCCAGGCGTAGAAAATTGTTTTAAGAAGTTCCGGACTTACAATGTTTCTTAATCTATATAAAGCTGCAATTTGTTTTCTTATCGTATTACAAACATTCTTAGAATGGCTATTCCATTTTAGGTCGTCTTGTATAACTACACCTAAATAACTATATTCTCTTACTCTTTCTATGTGACGGCAAGAACAGATTTGGGAGGGGTATTTACAAACGTGTAATCTTAGTGATATTGGAGTTTCTGGTTTAATATCTCTAATTTTTAGACAGATGAATTTTGTTTTTTCTACGTTTGGAAGTAATTTATTTTTTGTTAGCCATGTGTTAATCTGCTAAGGTCATCTTCAACTTCAGTTATCAAATGAGGAATATTTTTACCTTCAACATATAATACGGTGTCATCCGCGAGAGACACTATTCTACCATGCAAATTTAGAAGGCATAATTCATTTATATATATCAGAAAAAGTGTGGGGCCAAGTACTGTTCCCTGAGGTATTCCTTTTTTTATTTCAAGGTAATCACTTTTTTCATTTTCTATATAGACTGCCTGTATTCGTCCATAACAGTACATCTCGAACCACCGCAATAGTTCATATAGTTGGTGAAATGAATCAACAATTCCAAGCTGATTTAGTTGACATGAGAAACCTGGTAAAATACAATGACGGTTATCAGTATACCTTAACGTGTATCGATGTGTTGTAGAAATGTGCTTGGGCCATCCCGCTCAAAGACAAAACGGGGCGGAGCGTGGTGAAAGCGTTTGATCAAATATTTGTAGAAAGGCAGCCACATGTTCTGCAAACGAATAAAGGCACCGAATTCAAGAATAAGGTCTTCCAAAAGTTTCTGAAGGAAAAAGGGGTCAAGTTCTTTACAACCGAGGATGACGTCACAAAGGCTGCGATAGCAGAAAGGTTGAATAAAAAGCTGAAATCGAGGATGTGGCGCTACTTCACAGAAAATAACACGTATAGATACATAGACGTGTTACAAGATCTGGTGTTTGGGTATAATAATACGTTTCACAGGAGTATAATGATGAGTTCCACAGAAGTTAATAAAGGAAACGAAAAGGGGGTGTGGGACAACCCCTATGGGAAGAAACAGGTGAAGAAAGTAAAACAAAATTTTTTTTATCGGCGACCACGTTCGTATTTCTCGTACGAAACACCCTTTTGAAAAGGAATACAAGTCTAATTTTACACATGAAGTTTTCGTGGTGGATGAATACATATTGAGGGCGATACTCGTCTACAGATTAAAAGATTTGATGGGTGAATCAATTAAAGGGACATTTTATGAACATGAAATGACGAAGACCACACTAGGAGATAGAAAAAATTCTAAGAAAAAGGAAGGGGAAAGGTAAAACAGAGCTACTCGTAAAGTGAATGCATTATCCAGAAAAGTTTATATCATGGATATAAATACAGCGACTCAGTCCATCATTACTCATTTCAACAAGATGGCTTCGTTCTACTTAACGCACCCAAGCGATTAGAGCATGAATTTCTTTCCTGATAACACTCTTTCCAACTTTATCACAAAACTCCCTAGCCCGTTAGAGTTTGATTCGGATATGGAAGTAGCTCTATGAGAGCTGATATTCCCCCATTCTTTCCACAACATAACGGAACGATCTAACAGCTTTGAATTTAATTCTGGAGATGGAGTGATAAGAAAAGGTGTCATCCCTTGGGGTATCTACGAGACTACCACAGACCTCATTAAGGCGATAACGAGAAATTTTAGAAAGGAGGATATTGATTTGATTTTCAAAAAAACCCCGAAAAAAGTAAAGGTGGCTCCGAGGAAAAGTGCTAAGTTAATTCTACATACAGGAATAGCAGAGAACCTAGGTTTTGAACCCGGTGAGATAAAGGGAATGATGTCAGAGGGACCTTTCACGGCTGATCCGAAACTAGACTTTCATCTGTTATACGTTTATTGTGATATAGTCGAACCGCAGATTGTCGGCAACACCTTCGCCCCGTTATTAAGAATCGTACAAACCGAAGGACACGATGGCGACATCGTCAATGCAACATTCGAGAGGGGCCACTACATCCCTCTATCCCGAAGGAGTTTTGAGAAACAGTTCACGTTCATATAAGAACGCACACAGGCCATCCCGTGTCATTTGAACGTGAGAAGGTGATACAGGGGTGGGAAGTGACAAAGTCCATTTCGGAGCAGCAAAATTCAGGATTCGGAGCAGTTTTGTAGCAGCAAATTGAGGATTCGGAGCAGTTTTGTAGCAGCAAATTGAGGATTCGGAGCAGTTTTGGAGCAACAAAATATAGGATTTGGAGCAGATATTTATAAATTGGAGTAGCGAAATTAACAACAATATTTTCGTTAACCCTCACCCCTTTTCAAAATAAAACAACTGCAGTGTCTTTTGTTATCAAACATCTTTTCATCAGCTTGTTTTTTGTGTTTCAGGCTTTTGACACCTTGTTTGAAAGAGCGGCTGTCATAAAAATTTTCGCACTAGTCTATTTAAGATGATTTTTTCTTACTGAGGGCACTATTTGCTGTCTGGAGCAGCAGCCCTTCAAATGGGCTAAACATTTTCTAGTCTTTATAGATATAAATTTTCTATATCAAGTTTTCAATTTGTTTATACTCAGAAAGAAATTGTTGCAAAATGGGAGAAAATTTCGGAAGAATCAACACGATGGTTGGCGATTCAGCACTCATTATTTGGCGAGATTGGCAATCTTACTCGTTATTTGGCGACTTAACACTCATTATTCGGCAACATTGGCGATTTAACGCTCGTTTTTCGCAAAGTTTCTAAACTAGCAATCATAATTCGGCGGACATGCTCTTTTCACTCCCGGAATATTTTTTTCATGAAACATCGGGATTTGACGCAATGACGATCGACTACAGTAATTTCTACTGCTTCCAGTGGCGACTTTTTTTTTTGAAAACGGAAACTGACTCGCATTTGCGCTTTAAAGCTGAAAGACCACTGCAAATCATCCTCAGTTGTACGATCACGGATATTGTTGGGGTTTCGCGATGGAAAGCCCGATGATGGGCCGATAGTTTAAATACTGCGATAGTTGAAGTACAGTGGAATAAAACAATTTCTTTCCGGAAAAAATCGTTTCGCGGCAAGCAGGAACAAAAATTTTTTGACGTCCTTTCCGAAATTCCGGGCATACTGAAACAAAATTCGCTGAGAACATGGCTGTCATCACGGCAAATTCACCCGAGTGTCTGAAAAGCGAAGTAGATTTGTTCGCTTTACCCCCTACTCAAACCGCCATAGAAGGTGGAGAATGGATTGAATTTCTCCCATTTTCTAGTATTAAAGACGGTCCGATGGAGTTCAATATTACAGGTAGCACCGAAGATTACATAGGCCTATCTTCCACGCAACTACACGTCAAGTTGAGGGTTACAAAGAAGGACGGTAAACCACTTATTGATACCGACCTAGTTTCTCCTGCGAATCTACCGCTACATTCCCTCTTCTCCCAAGTGGACGTCTCTCTCAGTGGTAGGAATATCACGAATTCGTCTCACGCCTACCCTTACAGAGCCTATATCGAAACTTTGCTGAGCTATGGTCGAGATGCGAAGATGTGGAAACCTTCCATAGTGAGGGGGCCCAAAAACACTGCAGGTTCCATGACCGACCACGAAAATAACGAAGGTATGAAAGAGCGGTCAAAATACATTGAAAACAGCAGATATTACGACCTATTGGGAAGAGTACACTGTTCACTTTTTTTTGCAACAGAGACTGTTACTCAACTTGGTGGATGTTAAACTTAGATTAGTGCGTTCGAAACCATTGTTTTTTTCTAATATCCTCCACAGCTGATTATAACATTCACATAGATTATGCTCGCCTCTTTGTAAGGAAGGTGAGAGTTAACCCAGCTGTTGCCATCGGACATGCTAAAGCATTGGAGAAGACCACTGCGAAATACCCTATCAATAGAGTACTTTGTAAGGTTTACTCTGTGGCACAGGGAAGCATATCATTCGTCCAATGTGTATCTGGGTGCAATGCCTCAACGAGTCATCATCGGCCTAGTTGACAATGAATCTTTCAACGGTACGTTTAAAAGCAACCCGTTCGATTTCAAGCATTACTATCTCAACTTCGTCTCCGTATATGTTGATGGTCGACCAGTCCCCCACAAACCCCTAGAGATTACAATAACCTGTTTCGAATCGAGGAAGATTGCGGCATAGACATAACCAGAGAAGAATTTCATAGTGGTTACACTCTATTTTGTTTCTCCCTACTTCCCGACCAGAGCGACTGCGGACACTTACACTTGGTGAAACATAGTAACCTACGCGTGGAACTAAAGTTTGCGAAAGCACTACCTAAAACCATCTCGATAATCATCTCTATAATATGGTGAGTTTCAGAACTCACCATATTATAGAGATAGCAAAATCGAGAAGTGTATTGCGCGATTTCTCTGGCTGATGGATTCCGAACAGATTCGTCGAGCACTCCGTAGAGACCCTAAAACGAAAAAAGTTTTCAGAAACGTTTACGCTAGTGACGCGTTGCCTTCAAGAATACGAAATTATCCTACAGCTCTGATCGTTAACACGGATACCAGCGTAGAGTCTGGAACACATTGGTTGGCTATATATCTTCATGACAATTTGACTGCGGAGTTTTTTTGACTCATTCGGAAGACATCCTTCAAACCTTCAGAAAAGCAACATCACAAAATTCCTGAGAAGATATCAACGACTAACCTACAATGACGTGGCGCTGCAGTCAGCTGATACCCAAGTTTGTGGGTATTATGTTATTTATTGCGCGTACTGTAAATGTGTGGGGGAAAGTATGAATTCTATTGTATCTCGCTTCAATATGAACAACGATTTACGTGTGTTTAACTTTGTAAGAAACTATTTTCCTTTTTAATAAAATTGATTTGCATAACTCGTGTCTCATCATTTTTCACGATGGAACCGTTAACGTTACACCATCACGCCGCCTGTGCAGATGCAAGCGGTAGTGGGAAAACGTATTTTTTAAAGGGTCTGCTCGAACATCATGAAAGGCTTATCAAACCTTTACCAAAACACGTGATATGGGTTTACGGAAAACCTCAACCACTGCACGAGGAAATTAGACATGTTGAATTCCGAGACGATTGTAATTTCGAGGGAGTCTCCAATGCACTACTCATTTTCTATGATTTCATGTCAGAGTTATCGGGAGAAGAGAAAATGGTTAAGCTATTTACTAAGTATAGCCACCATCGAAATTTATCGGTTTTATCTTTGTAACTCAGAATTTCTTTCGTAAGAAACTGCGGGAAATAACGTTAAACGCGCACATTACATTTTCCTGTTTAAAAACAGGAGGAATTTGAACCAAATCACCCATTTGGGGAGACAGTTGTATCCTACGAAATTAAAGTTTTTCGAAGAAAGTTACGCAGATGCAACGAAATCTCCGTATTCATATTTATCGATCGATCTTAGGCAAGAAACAAGAAACTGATGAAAAAATGCGTTTACGCACCAACGTGTTACCCACGCAAACACAGTATGTTAAAAGACTGGGTACGTCAGCGACACCATTTATTCAACGATATGTCCGCGAGGAAGCAACAAGTGTTGAGATTGTTAAGCGGATGCCCTCAAAGACAACGTAAAGAATTATTGAAGCGGTTACCAAATTCTGACATCAAAATCGTTTGTGAATGTGCATTGAATTTACTGCATGGTAATATCCCAATAGCCACCCACCAAAAATCTAAACTTCGAAATATAAAGGCCTGCTCCGTACGTTAGCAAAGAAGAAAACACCTCTTTATAAGAAGAGAAAGGTCCTCATACAAAAAGGTGGTTTCCTCCAAGTTCTTTTACCCGCTGCAATCGGTTTGATTTCAAGTCTGATTGGACATGGAATTCACTAAAAAAGTTATGGTACTTGTTCCAGAAGATATAATGAACCGCCATGTTATTAAAGTGCCACAGCTTACGGAACTAGACATTGAAATGGCGAAGATATTGAACAGTAAATTACCGAGCGAGGTTAAAATAAAGTTTTATCAACAGATTTTGAACAAGAGGAATACTGCCTTAGGAAACAATTCGCCACTCGATGAAGAACAACCTAAAATGCGCGATCTCAGTAAACCGCCGTTAAAGAAAAGTGAAACATCTGATATATTGTTAAATTTACCGGAATCTCACCGTGAAATATCGGGAAAATTATGTCACCTTAAAGATTATCCAAATGTTATCAAATGGTCACCGAGCGGTCAGCTTGCGTATAAAAGGGCGGAGATAGACAATACAAATATTTCCGAACTGCTATCCAGTGTCGTGAGCATTCAAAAAAAAAAACCTGTTCCGAGTAAGAAAGAGTTTCTTCAAGGTTTATACGAGACAAGTTAACTGCATTATTACATAGAAATAAAAAATATATGAAAAGATAGCTCGAGTTGTAAAAAACGTACTGGAAATAAAGATTTTCTTTTCCGAATTGTGTCTCCTGTTGTTAAAAAAAACACACACACATAATCGTTTAGAAACATGCAATAAACATTTATTTACGTAATTTCTGTGGGTTACATCAACTTTCTTCATCTCCGTGGGGATTAATCGCGTGGTGTTCATAAGCTAATGTTGAGACTCCATCATCTAATATATAGCGTTTGTCATCAAGGGGACAAAGACTTACTTTTCGTACCATGGTTGTGTGGAGTTGGTGCTTAGTGTTCGTTATTTTTGTCATTGTATGTCTGTACCGCACTTGATCGAAAAGCGAAAACTTGTACAGCTCATGATGCAGTTGATTGCGGAAAATGGTTTTGCCGACTTCCTTGGTCGTTTTTTTGTTTTCCTTAGCCGTAACAATGCTGTACATTTTTGAACGAAGATCGACAAACGATAGAATGGGGTCACCACCAGGGTATTCGTCCTTCATCAGCCCCAGCACTGCTTTGTTATGAGGGTTGTAAAGAGAGTGATTTAAATTGGAAGTATCGAATTCCTCCATGCTGGATTTTATCACACGGTGTAGGTTTTGGGTTTCGATTGCATACGTTAGTGAATCTATGTCGGTGAAGAGAAGTTGAGCTTTTCCTCCGAACTGTGATTTAACTCACCGATAGTGTAAATCATAAATTTTGATTTTACTGGAATTAATTATTTTACTGATTTTACCTTTTTTCGCCCTTTCTACCTCAGACTTGGCGTCCCTCCTACAGCGGGCACAATAATTTTTCCTAATTTTTTTTTTAACCCTATCACTTCGGATTTGATGCCCTTCTACAGCACACCCAGTGCGACCGTGCTACCCCTGGTTGCACTAGTAGGAAAGTCTGGCGAGTCGGGAGATGGTGATCGGGGGCGCCAAAGTGCATGGGTTTTCTCGTATGAGCATTTTTTGTTTCTCCTCGTGTGACAGGTAGGGACCACAGAGTAAGAATAATATAGAGTGCGCGCGAGGGGTTACAATGTGAAGCAAAGATCCGGAGTCGCGTGACTCCGGTCAAAAGGCTGGTCAGGGAATCTCGCTTTCAATGCTTTCCTTATGGCTATTCGTATGACGATCTACACGCGCTGTCTTATTTTTGATTAGAATGGCCAACACTTGCGCAGCTTTCGGATGTTCTGAGCGGTTTAGGAAAGGGGGACCAGTATCCTTTCACAAGGGAATACTTTTTTGCTTATTCCTCTTATAAATTAAAAATTGGAATATTAAATTGACGATTCAATGGATTTCTGACCTAGTCTCAGTTTTTAACGATTCCATTTTGGATTTAATTCAATTAAAGTTCCAAGTTTTGGTAAAATTCAAATGTCATGAGCCATTATTAAATGTTTTAATAGAATTTTTGGTAATGAATGATTGAAATAATGAGTTTTATTAACTTTTAACTGAAGTCTCCGCAAGATTTGGCGAGCTAGTGAGTTTCTTCGAGTTTCACTCAACTTGAAGAATATATGCTTTTCAGAATGAGGAATTTATGGCAAATATTTTATTTAAATAGAATGTAATGAAAACGCACCCTCTAGACAATGGCAGTTTTGCATAAAAAATGTATAACTACCTCTAAAAATAGTATTTTTACCTCTCTTCACGCCTGAGATAAAACTATTACAGGAAAGAAATTTTTTTATTGATTAATTTGTGTTTGTTGTATGTGAAATTTCCCTCAAACAACAAATATCAATTAATTTTCAGTCAATATCTTTATTAGGACCATCTGAGTTAAGATCTGAAGTCACTATGTGTACCTCAGATGTTAATTGAATGAAAGAATCATTCTAAAAACTGCTTAATGCCTAAAAAAAATGAAGATTCACATATGTATACTTCTGGAGCGAAGAGGTTACACATATGTGACATGTAGCATACATTTACGTAGTCTAAATTATTACATATATACGCTACACGAAATTTCATTTCTTATAATTTAGAAAAGTACTGACGATGAGGTATTGCAATTTTCTTGAAAAATTCATTTTATTCCTGAAATATTATGTAAGTGTTTACATTTTTGTGTGATAAGGTTATAAAAGGTTTTTCAAGAATGTTAGAAATGAAACTTTTGCTTATTATTTAAATATTTCATGACTGAATATGGTATGAGTGTGAATGTGTTACACTACATAACATAATATGATGCATTATAATTACATACTCAAAATAAATGTATGATTAAAGTAATTTTAAATGTTCTTGGAAGATAATTTTTATGTTCTAATAACCCCTAGTTAAAACAAATTTTCGAAATTAAAAGTGACAAAGGGAATGAGAAGAGAATATTTAAAAATATAAATGAAATAGGCTGTATATATAAGAGATAGGTTATATATATAATAGGAATTAAAAACTCAAAAGTCTTAAATTATTAGGAATTATCCCTTTTGGAAAATAAAAAAATTTAGTTTTTCAATATTTGTTTATATTATATAGAATTGATGTTTTTTTTTCAAATCCCACATTCCCTAAATATTTTACAAAAGAATGAATGAAATTCATTGAACAAATGAAGGAAAGTTTTCATCAACTCGATCGAGTCAAATTTCGTTACAACAACATCCTAGCATTAACACGAAATCACTATGCTCTGCGAAAACTAGCCAAATGTAATAGCGCAGAACCTGTTCTTCCCACAACTTCATCTTTTCTTCACGTTCGACAAGTTTTATGAATAGCGTGCGCGGTCTATTATATCTTTAGTCTATGGTAGGGACGATGCCCAAGCGCAGGATCCTATTTAAAATGGTCAGCAAACAATAGGTTTTAATTCATTCTTTTTTATATTCAATATTTATTCATGATTTTCTCTTTTTCAAATACTGTACTGTGTTGGCGGTTCGATTCTGATACAAGCCGGGAAAAAATGGGCATGAAAGATCTCTGGCTCAAAATCTTTCCCACGTAAAAAAACACCTAGAACTTCTGTAATACTCCCCACAACGCAGGAAAACACTTTTGCTCTCGTTAGCAGAAACATTTGGTGACGGAGGGAGGTGGGTGACCTCCACTCTTTTTCTTCTCTACAACACAACCAAAAGAGAAAGAAGGTCGTGCCTTCCCCCAAAATCTCCTGCAGGGGTAAACGAAAAGAGCTGAATTGTGTATTTTTATCTGACCAAAATCGCTATGTACCGTACGTATATAGGTGCACTGCCCATCGATTCTTTTTTTTTCCCGAAAAGTAATCATAATATTATATACACTCAAACCTTTATTTTTTTCCTCATTTCTGTCATTTTTCACCTTAATTTCAGTTATTTTTTAAATACGTACCTTAAAGATATTTTTCTGTTAATGTATATCTAACGCATTTCGAAACTCATCATTTAGCACCCGCTGCAATTGCACCAGTCACACTGCCCTAAGACCGCCCCTGGATTGATGATGTAGAACTCACATTTGCAAGCATACATTGCGTAAAAAATTTCGATGGAGCATTGTAACATTTTGTATGATCAATGGCGTTTTCTCAGATATCAGGGAAACGTATTTTCTGGATATTATGCTGAGGTGGACTCGGAAAGAAAAGTCATCGTACCTTAGCGGGACTCGAACCCAGGCCCTATCGCATACTGGGCAAGCGTGCTACCATCTACACCACTGGAGAACATGATCCTGACTTCTCTATATTGAGGTGCTTAAGCAGAGACATTAGTAGCCTCTCTTAACTTCAGGAAGTGGAACCCAGGTGGGACCACTTCACTCTTTGAAGGCTCTCTACTTCAGCCCTTCACGCAACAGTGCGAGAAATAGGGAAGGCATGGTCGTGTCTCCAATAGTGTAGATAGTAACATGCTTGCCCAGTATTCAAGAGGGTCTGCGTTCGAGTTCCGGTGAAGACAAGATGGCTTTTCTTTCCAAGTCCACCCCAGCATAATATCCAGAAAATAGCAGTTTCTTTGATTTTGTATGATCCTTTGGCATATATTGGTCTCCAAATACTTACAGCGTTTGTGTGAAATTTTTCGTTAAAGGGTACAATTTTCCTTTCCGTTTCCGCATTAGACAGGTTCCATTAAAAGTAGGTTTTACTGTACTACATACACAAAAAGCTATATCTCGAATTTCATTAGCATTCGCTGATTTTCGTGGCCACTGATGGCTCATGTATCGACTAAGTTATTTTAAGCCCACCCTGTACCTGTTTGCACATGGGTGGGAAAAAATAACTTTGTCGATACATATGTCGCAAAAGCCAGACATATTCACAAGTTGAAGAAAATGGATAGAATTTTTTTGATAAATCATGTCGCAAGCAGGATTTCTTCCGGGACAGTGGAAAAAACTGAAAAAAATTTATATTAATTACCATTTAGTTGAAGTACACATAATTAATGCTTGTTATTTCACCTCATTGGTTGTGAAATATAAAATATGTTTCAAAACAATATTTTTTAAACATGTAATTATAAGTATCTCACCAAGATGTGCAATATTCAATTTTCCAATTAAAGCACACGTTAAAACAAATTATTTCACTTACAGCTCCAAATGTTAATCTGAGTATAAAAAAATACCATACAATTTAAAGTATAAATAATACATGTTTGTAGAAAATAATTCGTTTCATATTTAAGCACATCTATCTAATTACTTGACAATATATAACTATAAGGAGTATTATGTCGCGTTTAACAAAAATGCAAAAGTATTTTAGGAATTATAGGATTTGTGTATGCTCGACAGCCGTTCTTTATGCCAGTGGTTCTCAATCTTTTTTAGCTTATGACCCACTTTGAACCACATTTTCTTCTCGTGACTCCCCTCATCTTACCTAGCCCCCCCCCCTCATGAAGGAGCGAAACACTTTCTACTTACTGAATTTAGTTTAGTCCAAACTAAAAATTTATAATGAACAAAAATTTTATATATAAGATCAATTAAAGTGGGGGGGGGGAGATCTTAGGGTAGCCACCTTTCTTAACACTTTCGGGTGTGAGCTATTTCGACTATGTTTGTCCCTGTGGACTGAGGGTTTTTGGCAGTTTTCATGTTTTTTTTAAATACTTAGAGTATATAACATCTCAACAACTTTAACTAGAAATTTCAAACTCTTTTCTTTCATAATATAGCAATTATTTAAAGGCGCTAATAACTAATATTTGATGACAAATAATTAAAAAAAGCATGTTTTAGAGTTTTAAAAAAGTTCAGTATAAGAAAATTTTTTTTTAACATAAAATTTCAAACAATTCTAAATAAAAACTTATCCAAATGTTGTACAAATATCTAAAAATGGTTTTTATTTAAAAAAAATCATCTTATCATCAACAAACATGGCTACCTTACTTAGGAAGACAAATGTGCTTCAACTATACTTACTTCTACATCATTTCATAAAACTATATCCGTTGGCTGCTGTCATTTATAAGTGTATGTATATATATATATATATATATTTTTTTTTTTTTGGAACTAGATTTATAGATTATGTTTAAAAAGACTGGGAACATACATATTCAGCCATTTTATAGCTGCTGGAGTTAAAAGTTAAGCCTGAGTCTGACTCAGGCTTAGTTACCTTGAACAAAAACGGCATCCTGAGTCAGGCTCGGGCTTAGACTCGAAAGTGTTAAGGGACAAATTATATGGGAATAATAGGTATGTGCGAAATGCTACTACACAATAAATCGCCCCTACCGACACATCATTATGGGACTGCACCTTACCGTGGGCTGGAATTCAGTGAACTTCCTTCTTTTGGGGGGGATCTATGCATGGCCGTCTCACTATAATGGCTCCTCAGGCAAAATGATATTCTGGGGCACCCATTACGTAATTGAAACAGCTTACATATTTACTCAAAAATCATAGTACCATACATGACCATGAAGGGCCTCCATGAGCACCCCAAGCCATGCCAACATAGGTTTAGATGGCTCCTGCTTCATGGACAGCTCTGCTGGATTCTGAAAGTTTAGTCACTTTTTTCCCCAACATATTTCACTTGAAAATTTGATTTCTTCATATCTCTGTGGGCCCCTTCACCACTTGTCATGATTCCCCCTTTCATCTGATTTTCACTCGTGGCCCCCTTAGAATATCCCAGGACTGCAAGGGGGCCATATGGCCCCAGTTTGAGCAACACTGCCCTATGCAATAAGATCAAAGCTGCTGGAATACATCAGATATAACAGCCAATCATAGGCTCAGAATTTCCTCAAGGAGGGGGTTACATTTTTCCTACAAAATAACACTACAATCTTGGCTGTGGGGGGGGGGGGGTTAGAACCCCCCTTCTATCCACCTCATGGGGGTCCTAACACCCCCCCCCCCCGCGTACGCCAATTGAAATACTTAGAAACATTTTTAATCAGAATGTTTTTTCATCATTGTGACTATCTCCATGAGGAAGAAGAAGCATACCGCTCAATGTATTAGCTACAGAGAGACTGCGTAAATAGTGCTGAGAATGGGGCTTTTTACAAATGCTGACTTGATGCCTTATTTGTAAGTCATAAAATTAAGATATGAAGAGAATATCTTAATTTTATGGTTATCTTATTACCTAATTCTTCCCTATCATTTGTTCTCATGTCTTATGAATATTGAATATTAGGGTGAAAGATTGAATTCTGTACAGGAACTGTGTCAAAGTATAATAACTTGAGATTTTTTTTAACTGCAAGTGCAGCATTTCAGTCACATCATTCAAATTTTAATATAGTATTATGGTAATAAAGAAGTAATTTGTTAAATATCTGAAATTCTCAAAAAGCTATGACTGTGTTGAAATGTTTGTTGTTGAAATGCAGCTGTTCTGCAAATTCAGTGGGTTTAAAAAGAATATATGTTTTTGGATTCACCCACTCAACTTTGGAACAGCCTAATGGCTGTCATAAGACAGGCTTAGTTACATCATGTTACACTGAACTGATGAAAGTGAATAATTAATTTTAAAATGGCTATATTCTTTGTCAATAAAAGTAATTTAAAGTTCATAAAAAAATAAAGGACTTTTTATTCAAACATACAACTAATAAAACCTTTCAAAATTGATACTATATCAACATTGCAGTTGATAAAATCCTCCTGTAAATTAGGCTTATGATTGCATGATTATGAAAGGAAGTAATTTTTTAGAAATCAGTTTCTTCCTGATAATTTCTAACCTATTTCTTCCTGCTGTTTTTTTCCAACTCTGAAAGAGCTTCCTAATCTTGGCAGTGACATGCCTGATGAATTTTGTGGATATGTCAAAATGCTTTTAAGCACCCTTTCAAGTTCTGCAGAACTCAAAAGAATTTCCTCATCTTTTGCATTCATTCTATTCTAAGCTGAGAAATCTAGTACACAGCATACAACTGCTAAAAACACTTTGGTTTTTCAATATTGCACTGCAGTTAAGAAAATGAGGATTTTTATAATATTTTGTTTTCTATAATAATCTGTTTTCTAATGATCTTTAAAATAAGATAAAATTTTCTTTTTCCAATAGTATGAAAGAGATCAGTGCCATCTAGTAAATGAACAATGTTTATTTGTTTTGTTACTTAAGTTAAAAATAATTTTGTCAATTAGATTGAAATTAGATAAATGGATTTTAAACTTTCGATGAAATTTCTCTAGGTGTGATGAAAAGCTTCAGCTAAATATGTAATCTTGGTCACAAAGGACCGATATAGTTTTTCTGATTAATTTTACATGTGCATAGTTAAATTGCCATAGACCTAATTCAAATTAATTAGAAGTGTTAAAATGTATTTGCCATATCTTATATTGTAGTGCAAATGATGAATATGGAAGGAAGACTGGTTTCTTCTGCTTGGAAAAAGCAGGGTTGGCAGTTTTTCCCAAGCGGAAGAAACTGTCCAACTCTTCAACAGACTGATGCAGTTATTGATTTGCATACATAATTAAATTAGTGAAATTAAAATTACTTAATGTTATAAAAAAATATACATTTGCTATATCTAAAGCATAAATTCTAATTTATATGATAAATTATTGAAGGAAAACTAGTTTCATCCGGCCAGTTTATTCCATGGTTTTTTTCACAGTTTTTCAAGTAAACTGAACACAAGTGATCTCAAATCAAACATCAATGCAGACTTTATTGATAGAATTTTTCATGCAAAGAACATATAAGCTTTCATTTCTCAAGCATTTGTTGTATTTATTATTTCATTTTTTTAGCTTATAGTAAGTAGTTATCATGTATAGAATAATGATTACAGAAAAACCTACGAAATGCAGGTGCAAACGTTCAAAATAGCTGCATAAAATTAAAGAAAATTTAGAATTTTTTTTTTACCCATCACAGTATTGTTATAGGGGAATGTTAATTTCGCTGACACTATCTTCAGTTCTTTTATAGTCAATATGCAAGAAATAGGGGGACACTATGCAAGAAATAGAAACACTGTAACACCGAAGCCGTCAGATTTTAGACTCATATGAACATTTTTCTTGACATTTTGAAACAATTAGTAAAAATTATATAAAAAAGAAACAACAACATAGTTCTTGTAATCAGGTCCATGAAACATATTTCTCTTTTGGAAGGTAAGACCAATTCGGTGACGGACAACCAGAAACCAGCCAATTGAAATCATCGACAGCTTCCCAAACATTTTGCGACTTTTCTAATCCTGCATCAACAAAATCACTGTTTTGATCAGAGTAAGTCCAATTATAAGGAGCAAACTGGAGGGACGAACAGTCCTCGATTATTGTCCTACTTGAAATATGCAAGTAGAAGACGCACACAGAAGAATTGTGTACTCTGAGCTGCTGACAAGCAATCACGAAAGTGCAGCTTTTGCAATTCTCAATATAAACTGAGGATGACACTGGTCCGGTGAAAACTTGACAATTGAAAAGATCACTTATTAAAAGTGTACTAGGCGCTCCGTAAAGATATATTTTGCAACTCTGCATTGACGAAAGACTTATATCTTTTCTGTTTATTTCATCACCCGTTTTACTGATGATGGTGTCAGCCATATTTCCTATAAAATTTAAGCTTTCTAGTTTGCAATAAGCTGCAGCCCCAGTAGTATGCAGTACATTCCGTGCCCCATCACTTCCGCAACTGAATTTTGATTTGTTTCGAAATGAAAACTTCTTTTTAGGCAGCAAAACATCTTGCATATTTTTAATGTCTTCCTGTAAATTTCTCAGAGCCTCTTGAGCGATCTTGATATCATAAGCCGGCATAAACATGGTGTTGTCAGATAAAAGTTTCTGTAGTTTCTGAAAATCAGAAACTATCTGGTCAAAATATGCAGGAAGTGAAACAACATCTTTATCGTTGCACTGTAACAGCTTTAAACGGAGGTCTTTCCTTAGCTCACAAAATATGTGTGAGAAGCACTCATCCTTGTTGTTCAAAGAGTTTTCAGACTTCTCTTGGTTCTCTTTCATGTTTTCCATGACACTTACTCAAGAGTTTTCACTTCATCGTCATAGGCTACTACTGCATTCAAGGCAATTTTCCTGTACATGCCAAGAAAAAAAACAGTATAAATATTTTTAAGGAGGGGAAAAAAAACCTTCCAAGCATCCATTTTGGTTGAAATTACTTTTGAACTTAGTCATCTACACTCATGTCCATAAATTAAGGATAATTTAGAATCACATAGAAATCAAAATCTAAAGTAAAAATTTCACCTGTAGAATTATCACACACATCTGCAAGAATGATATGCAAATTTCACGAAGCCACCAGATGATGCCGATAGCACGTCACAATGACTAGAGTGTAAGAGGGGGGTATGTAAGGAATGGTGGCAAAGAAGTAAAATTGTTCACAAGAGTTCTGTAAGGTGCTCAGTGCCATAAGCGAATAGTTATGACACAGAGGACGCATGTCGATGATTTTTTACGTGGTAGAATTATCGGCCACCTGGAATGTGGGCGTACTCAGATGGAAGTATCCGAGGAACTTGGAATTGCCTAAAGTGTCATCTCTAGGCTTTGGCAACGATTCCAAGATAATGGAAATGTCAGTAGACGTTACAGTACAGGTTGCCCCCGAGTTACAATGCCAAATGAAGACCGGTATTTGGCAGTAACTGCTAAAAGAAGCAGACGGAGCACAGCATCTGACCTGTCTCGTCAGCTATCTGCAGCCACGGGTACCACAGTTTCAAGGCAAACCATGTACAGACGTTTGGGAGATATTGGTCTATATGCTCGCAGGCCTGTTAGATGTGTTCCGCTCATGGCAACTCACTGTCGGCACCAATTAGCCTGGAGTAGAGAACATGCAATGTGGACATCGTCACAGTGGGCTTGTGTGATGTTTTCCGACGAGTCCAGGTTTAGCTTGCAGTCTGATTCACGTCGGACTTTCATATGGAGAACGCCAGGTACCCGTTACCACCAAGACAACATCATTGAACGACACCGTTAAGGTGGTGCAGCATTGCTCGTTTGGGGTGGAATTATACTGGGTTCCAGAACAGATCTGCATGTTCAAATCTGAACCCTGAAAGCCCAAATTTATCAGGACATCATTCTGGAACAACATGTACGTTTGTTTAGGGGTGCCATGGGTGCAGAATTTGTGTTTATGGATGACAACGCCATCCTCACCAAGCAAACATCGTAAACGAATGCCTTGAATCTGAGGATATAACCCCTATGGAATGGCCAGCATTCTCACCAGACTTGAATCCGATAGAGCATGTGTGGGACATGCTTGGCCGATGACATGCCTTGACTTGGCCTTGGACATGCTTGCAGCCCATCAACCACCTCCTACATGTGTACTGGAACTTTCGAGAGCACTGCTTGCTGAGTGGAGTGATCTTCCCCAAGATCAGATCGATAATTTGATACTCAGCATGCCTAGGCGTTGTACGGACTGTATTTCATCGCATGGGAGACATACAATGTATTAACCATCATAACAACCATGTAATAGAAAGTTTTTGTAAAGGAGATATTTTTTACAATTGCTCCAGGGAGCAAAAATCATAGTTTTTATAAATGGTATTATACATACACCATTGTTTTTGTTCTTTATCTTTTGTTTAATAAATGGGCTTTATGAATAAGTAACGTTTGTTTTGTTTCTGAACCTTTATGTGCCGGAGCTGGCATTATCCTTAATTTATGGACATGAGTGTATATACATGAATGTGATGTCCAGGTCAGGGCTAGCTAGACAAATCCCAGGTGCCAGGTCGCCACAGTGACTAAAACAAATCGGCATTGGTGACAAAAATTTTCTAGGTGTATATAATTAAATTGAAGTCTAAAGACAATTCAAAATTTTTTGAATTTTGAATGTCAGCGTGTATGAAAACAAAAAAAAAAAAATTTACCAAGTCCTGGAAAAGCAGGGAAAAAAAACTTACATTTTTTGTAGGGAAAAAATGTGTGGCTCCTAAAAACATTTGACAGCCGAGTTGTTTTTTTTTTGGATTTGTAAAGACCTGCACTAATACATGAAAATGGGTTCACTGCCTCCTCCTCTGCATTTCACATAAAGAAAAACTACTGCTTGTATTTAATGATGCTAAATATGCAAAATTTGGTTCAGACTGACTGTGGTGACCCTGCATAGAGGTAAACAAGGTACCATCTTAGGTGTTGCAGATAGATACAATAAATTAAAATATTCCTCCCGCTAATTTTAAGCCCCAAAACCTCATCCTCTTCATGTGGGTTTGTAAAAAATGCCCATCCAAGTTAATTTTTGAAGCCTCTCAAAGCTGAGTCCAGGTGATGCACAACACAGAAACAATGTCCTGCAAAGAAGAGCAGTAATTGATGTTTCAAGGTCTTTGCATTAAGAAGAAAAGTACTTTTTTTCTTACAGGAGCCTCATAAAGAAGGTTGGCTGAGGCTTCATGAATTCTAGAGTGGCCACTGCAGATTGGTCATCCAAGCTACAAAGGGGCCATTCAAGTATTACGTCATCATCGATGGGGGGGGGGGGGGGTTGATGACAAGGGGGGAGGGGGGTTTGGACAATGCTTACGTCATCAACCACCCTTCACGAAAATATGAATTGGATTCAGAGGGGCAGAGCTGATGACAAAATTTTGCTGAGAGGGCAAGGGGGGGGCATTTTTGACCCCCCCCCCCTGTTTAAGTGGAAAACTTTACAATTTGATGAAGTGACTTCTATAGTCACACAATAAACTTTATATTATATAATAAAAACAATATATTATACAAATTATATATTATTAATTTCATTGAATATAATAAAATCTTGAAATTCAAAACAAAAGGCCTATGTGTAAAAGGTTGTATGACTGATACTGTCATAAAGCTAATACTTAAAAACTGTGAACTGTCTCAAGGTTAAATATTAGATTTATTGAAACACATGAAAGATGCAAGAATGGGACAAAAATGACACGTGAACATTAGAAAATACAATAGATTTGACTAAAGAAAAATTAAACTTATGTAATAATTGAACATTAATAATCAAGCTCAGCTTCGCTGCCACTTAGCATTCTATTAATTGCCTCTTAACACATAACTTAGCTGCCTTATCAGTGCCAAGATGATTTCTAAGTTTAGTGTGTACCACTACAAAATTTGAAAATATTCTTACAAAACTTGCGGGATATGAAAATAAAAAACAATGTGTTAAAAAAAATCTTTTGATAAGCCTTCTTCTTCCAGTGTTTTTCTGGCCTCTGTCCACTGTGTGATAGTATTGTATATAGGCTACAGCTTGTATTTATTCAGTGAAATATTAGCTTTTAGCCCAGTGGTTCCCGACCAGGAGTGCGGGAGATCATTTTTGGGAGTGTGACATGGAACACAAAATGACATGTTGACTGATTATTCAGGAAAATTAAAATGATAAAAATTGAATTTTTCAATTCCTAAAGAATATGAATCATACCAATATTTTGAAACCTTATCTTCTGACTTCTGCTCGTAGAAATGGGTCACGTGAATTTTGCATTGCAAAAGTTTTTTCCGATTAGCGATTGTACTTGTTTTACATTTCGGTTGAGAAAAAATATCATTATTTACCTAAACTATTTCATGGTTTGTTTACATTGGTACCTTGTGTTATTGGTAGGGCTACGATTTATATGCTCTAAAAAATTCTAAAAAATGCATTTATGCTCTTAAAAAACTGTAAATATACCCTATAAAACGAAAAATATGTCCTAAAAATTTTTTCATTCCTATATCGAATAACATTAGTTTTAGCAAAATAACATGGTAATAATAAGTGATGGTGTAGTCTCAACTATTTTGAACCATTACTTATTTTTATGAACAAAAATTCTGTGTTAACTAATCTCATGGAGCCAAAATTTCCCTTTTGAGTTTTTCCCACCACAAATTCAGAATTAATGTGCTGGCATCTATAGATGAAAATACCTAGCCAAGTACTATATTTAGCTTTAGCAAAGCATTACACAAAATTAAAAAAAAAGTTTTTATTTGATAAAAACTCAAAAATTTCCACAAACGCTAAAACATCCCCCACACCACGAGTTACCATCACCGCCACCGAGTAGTACCGCCTAGAGATAGAAAGCCTCCGCACGCTGCTCATGATGTCAGCAAGTAGTCCATTTTCCCTCAGAATATTCTGGGAAAAAATTCCACTGCTGTGTTAGTATCATCGTTATGCAGAAAAGAAACGATCTGGATCAGAATTGGTGATTTCTGTGCTCCACATCCAATCACCCTGCAGTATTTGTGAGACAACCAAGAAGATTCTACGCCAAAATAAGAAGAAACGAAATAAGATGTTGTGGTTCAAAATTTGGCAAACATGCTAGGTAGTCTTATGACGTTACAGATGAATTTGGCAACCCATGCAGAGCCGTTCTATCTCTAGGAGGTGCTGTACCGATTCAGATGATTAATCTATTTACAGCCACACACCAGTATTGTGTTGAAGGGCAAGAATTTTTATGCTTTAACAATTAAATGTCATTGCTTATTGGTTGAAAACCCTGAATTTCACGATTTTTTACCGATTAACAACAATGTTCTATTTTTAAGGCATAAAAATGTTAACCTTAAAAGCTCTTGTCAGAGGTGCGAACTGCAAAAACCAGTCTGAAGTGGGATTGGAACAGCGAGGAAAAAATTTACTTTTATAGAAAACTATGAAATATGCCTTAAAATTTTTAAAATATGCTCTATCACGTAAAAATAGTGAAATATGCAACAAAAAAAAAAAAAGTAAAGACATAGAAATCAGAGCCCCATATAGCATGTTGGGCTTAGATTTGATACTGTCGTCAACACATGACTCATGACAAAAAATAGTAACTTTTTTAGTTTCGTTTTTGAATTAAACAAACAAGTAAATACTGGCCATTGCTGAAAAAACATTAGTAAAATAATTCTTACAAATTAATTAACAGATTATTAATGTAATCAATTATAGGGGAAAAAACTGAATTTTCTAACAAATACGGTATAACAACGTATTTTCCAGAGGTATTATCAAAAAGGCATTATCCAAGTGGGTGTGGGAAGGTAAGTCGCATTGTTCTGGGGATGCAGGAAGGAAAAAAAGGTTGGAACCACTGTTCTAGCCTCATAAGAGCAACATTTGCAATATAACAAAAATTTTGGATCTTAGTATTTTATCATCATATAGGCCAGGGATTATGACAAATCGTAAGCGCCAGATGACCACAGCGACTAAAAAGTTGGTATTGGTGTCTAAATTTTTCTTTGTGTAGTTACTAAATTGCAGGCTGAGAGCAGCATAAAATATTTGGAATCTATAGCAGCATATCTGTCAACACATGAAGGAGGGTCACTATCCCCTGAAAAAGTCAAAAGCAGCATTATTTTGGACTTTTTTCTTCTGTTAAAAAGCAGATTTAACAGGGTTTTGGACAAGCACTATCCTAAATACAGTACATACTTCATAATCGAACTTGGAAAATAAGATGTGAAGTAAAAATAACATTTATAACCAAATAAAAAATTGAAAAAGTAATGTTCATTTAAACAGTTATATATGAGTGATAGTAATTTACCATCAGATTTCCAGCTTAAAACTATCGATTTAATGAAACACTTAAATTCAAAAAACAAAAATCTTTCTAAACATGATTTAAGGAAACAGTTATTTTCTGGATATTATGCTGAGGTGAACTTGGAAAGAAAAGTCACCATGTCTCCGCTGGGACTCGAACCCAGGCCCTCTTGCATACCAGGCAGTTTTGATTTAGTTAGTTTTATATATTATGCTCTTTTTCTTTTCTTTTTTTTAAATATGTTAGTATCATGAAAGAAAAATCAGTACAGAAAAGGTTTATAAATGGTATTCACGTATAATTTGAAACTTGGAGGTTTTTTTGGACGGGTTTTTCCCCACATGTTCTATCCAAGACCCTAACCCTGGTAAAATCCATTTTTTTGGCAATGTGTTGGCAAGAAAAACATTTGAAAGCATCATTTGTTTCACTCTTGGTAACTGCTTGTCACGCTTTCTGATGTTTTCTTTACCAAAGAAAAAACCAGCAACACATCGCCAAAAAAGGATTAGGTACTATACTATGTATACCTGTTCCTGCTCCGAGCACGTGATTTCAAACATTATTTAAAGATGCTACAAATATTATTTATACAGCTAATTTTAAAATAATAGAGACTTGACACTTTGGGCCATTCCATCTTGCCATACCTAGTTTTCCTATGATTTAAGAGAGTGAAAGTTATAAATGAAGGAAGAAAACAGCACAGCACTAGCAAATAATGCATTTTTAACAGTGAGAATCGTTACGATACCTATAAGTAGGCCTATTGTTTTCAAGTAGCCTACATATTAACAAATGAGCTTCTTGGTCCAGACTTTGCTATTTTTCTCTGCGCTTATAAGTGTTAAAAATTCATTATTCACTAAAAATACATCCCCTCATTGCCAGTCTTCAAAGATGTTATTTACAGTGTTGTATCACAGTAAAACCTCACTACAACAACACTTCATGCCTCCACAGTAGAATATGCCTAAATCTGCGTCATACATCACCGTACGAGCAATCTGGAAGAATTTTCACCCTTTAAAATTCTAATTAGCAGAGTTTTTAAAATTTTTCTGATCCGCACTACAAGCAAAACTTTCACAAACTGCCACCTATTTTCAATAATTTTTTTTTTTTGACTGCTACCTGATAACTGCTTTTCCCAGCAACAAGAAAATTTACTCTGCCCATCGCTTTCATTTCCCTTACTATGATACAAAAACAACTGCTATGACGTGCGATTTTGTAGGAAGAAAAATACTATTTTTTGGAAAAAAACCTTTTTGTATTATTTATACTGTGTGTATATTTCTTTAAAGTGCTGAAACAAAGGGGGAACACTGTCTTCTTTTTCCTCTTATCTAACCTTGAACAGGAGCTGGCGGTGCTCACTGACCTTTGATCCATTGGAGGGAAGGAGGAAATGGATAACATGTTTTAATGTAAAAGGACCTTCAACGTGTTTTTAGAAGCCAAGATATTTTAGGGTGGCTTAAATAAAGCAGATCATGTTTGACGAGATATCTCGGGATGCTCACGTGACCTCGTTCCTAATTTTCATTCTCCTGTTTAGTGTGCGTTGTCTGAGCATCACCTCCAGTGGCGGTAGCCAGGGGGGGGGGGAAAGCAGAGGGAGCGATTGCTTCCCCCAATCGAAATTTTGCCTACATTGGCACCTATTTTTCTAAATAAAAACTTAGTTTCACAGTCATTGGGTTTGTACTAACCTGTAAGAGAAGAAGGAAAAAAAGAAAGGGTAGGTTTTCATTACTATTTTTGACAATCGCTCTCAAGCTCTTCATCTGGAAGCATATTCAGATCAGCCTCTGTTCCCCCATCTTTATTAAAGGGCAGAATCTTGCCCGCTTCTAGCTCTAACTTTTATGGGCATCTTTTTCTCAGCCTCCTCGTTAGGCATTTTGCCTGTTGTGGCGTTGTATTTGTATTGCTATTGGTCGGTCTCGGTAGAGCTCCTTGAAATACCTTTCATAGGTATGAGGATATGGCGTTCATAAAATGTTCATTCTGTTCCGAAGGGCCACCAAGAGCTTTGACTAAAATGCTTTTTGAAGAAATTAAGCACGGGAACCTATTGTGGACAGACCACTGAACCTATGAAGTAAAGGATAGGATTCAAGCTTCAAGAAGTATCGCCTTTTCTTTGGGTGCCTTATGTAGAGCTTGAGGCATAGGCGGAGATAGACTTGGAAGTCTTGGGGGGGGGGGCACGATGATGATGATGTTAATTCATCTTGAAATATATACATTAGATCAGTCAACTCCGCCTTTGACGCTGGGGGGGGGGGATGCTCCCCCCCAATCTCCGCCCATGCCATGGCTTGAGGTCCTAGAAGTACCACTTTATGTGGGGGGGGGGGAGAGTTAGCTAGATTCATAACGCCTAGAAATGCCACGTTATCTGCAGGTGCCTTGGCAAGAGCTACTAGCTTGTGTATAGGGTAGTGTCAAAGACTAAGAAAAGGTGGAAACCAGATATGAGCTTTTGAGCCGTAAAAAACACAAGATTTTGGCGCACAAAAGGGGGGTTCTGGAAAAGTTTTTCTTAAAAAGGTGGGTAAATAAAAAATCTATAATCTTGGGTCAATAGCGCTCCGATATGTAGAAAATGGGAGAGGAAATTATAGTCTTCTATATTTGTACGACATGATATTGTACTATATTATATACGGTGATAGTGCATAGTTTTATGTTAAAATGTGACTTTTTCAGAAACATTGTCTTTTTTTTCATGGTGTAGTTTCTCTTTTCTATGAATCACTGTTTGTTTCATAATTATGCATATACAGCTGTGTGCCGAATCGGATAAATTATTCCCTGGAAAAAGTTATGGCCGGTGTGTTTGCTAACTCATGACACGTATATCTTGTCTCCAATTAATCCCAGTATTTCTTAAACTTTTGGCATCCCTGCCCCCCCCCTCCCGACTTCTTCATCATTTATCTGTGACTGCCCAGAATAGCCTGACGCAGGGGATTCTCGAAATTTTTCCTCCCGAGATGCCCCTTTCCCCTATTCAATGCTTATCCGCGAGCTCCACCTGCTCCCTAAAGCTGTTAAACAAAAAATATCTTCGAAAAATCTTTGTCAGGGTCACCGCTCCGTGGTGCCTCTGACGAAGATTGGTGTCGCGGTGCACAGTTTGAGAACCCATTGGTCTAATGTAAGAAAAACCCACTAGAACTGAATAAGCACGCATCAATACACCAACCCGTTGAGACGTCCTTCAAAAAAAAAAAATGATGGCGATGAGCCACAAGCGCACACACTCTGAGAATCCGTTGAATATTTCTAAAATAAAATAATAAAAATGTAAAATAAAATAATATAAGAAAGAACTTTCTAGCATGCATTAATTTGTTAGAAATTCTGTAAGAGAAATGTCTTTCTATGATTGAGTAGAAGTAGCGTACATGTGATACGTCCTTACAATAAGAGTGTAACATAATAAAAGTGATTAAATGGAAGCATGAAGATTTCTCTGTACTTTCTGTTAGTGTAAATAACAACAGTGAAATATGTCGGTGTAAATAATGTCTGATAGATGGCAGCACCTATAACGTATGTTGTTATACTCTGATCAGTGTACTGTTTGTTCTCATTCCACTTGTAACCAAAGCGCTTGCAGAGAAAGCGTTCTCACTTCAATGGGGAAACCGGTCGTAAGCTTGCGCCAAAGCGGACGGGGTCAGAACTACTATAAGTCGCACTGCGCATCTGCTGATTTAAAAAAAAAAAAAAATTGGATCCTCCATTACTTTTTTTATTCATTCCACGTGCTTGTTGGCATGTTTTTTTACGTCTCATTTCTACTTAAATTTTACAGTTTTTTAACGAATTTGTCAAAAGGCCCTTATCAGGGCCAATTTTTTTTTTATTTTCTCATCGGTTTCTCTGTTCTCTAGCTTTTATTCTTTTCGTTTTTATTTGTTTTTTCTCCCATATTTCATCATAATTCGAAATGTCGAATCACTGCAGCTTCCTAGGATGCGAGAGGAATTCGAAGTCCGAAGGAGCTCATATGTTTCGCTTTCCGAAAGACAAACTTTCCGTTAGTAATGAATTTATTTTGTTTTACAATTCTGTTCATCAGAGACGTATGCAGGGTCGTTGTGAGGGGGCCCTAAATGTCAAAGCGCTTGAAGAGAAACTCTTTGAAAACGCTTTGCTAAATGTGCGAAAATGCCTAAAAAAAGTGGAAAAGGTGGCCAAATGTATTGTTCTAGCACTTAGGTCCACCTCCGAAAAAAATTTCTGGCTACGGGCCTGCGCGGGGGGGGGGGGGGAATATTACGTGCCCTTTGACAAAAATATTTGCAAAAAAATTAACAAGGAAAGAAAATTTGAGAAGGGGCGGGGGAATCATTGTCCCTGTACAGAAATTACCAGAGATAATACCACTGCACTCTAATTTACCTGGGTCCCGGGACCAAGGTTATTGGCTAAATCGATGTACTTTTTGAGTGAAAGTGGGTCCCTCGAAAAAGTTATTGTAAAAAGTAGTATTGTCCACTGCCCCCCCCCCCTCATTCACTGGTAACCCTGCGAATCAAATAATTCATGCTGGTAGATGCAGTCAGGGCGGTGCAATTGCACGAGCTGTCAAATGATAAGGGGCGTCGAAACACATTAGATATACATTGCTAGAAAAATGACGAGAAAAAAAATTGAAGGTTTGAGTGTATATAATACAGTCGAATCCCATTTTAACAAATACCGATATAGCGAAAATCTCGTTTTAATGAACAATTTTCTAACTCCCAAATAAGTTTACGTGGGAACAATGCTAGCGAAACCTGGAATTACTTTATAAGAAAATTTCGTTTTAATGAAGTGATTCCTCCGGTCACTTGGCGTTTGTTATAACAGGATTCAACTGTATTGCTATTTTCGAAAAAGAATGCATGGGCAGTGCACCTATACATGAACAATACATAGCGATTTCGTTCGTTTTTCCAAGGATTTATAGACAGGATAGGACGCTTATTGTCTCAGGCACATTGTTTCTTGTGATTTTTTGTTTTAACTAAGATGCATTGAATTGAACATTTTCTTTCATTTTTTTTATAGATGCCGAGCATGGGTAGATGCCTGTAGAAATTCGAAATTAGTTGGGATTCCTGAAGCAAGGCTGAATGCAAACGCCCGTGTTTGTGACCATCATTTTCAAGAATGGTGCTTCATGAATATCAACCAGAGAGATCGTTTGGTCCACAATGCCATTCCAAATGCTCCTAAGCCTCCTCGCAATGCTCACCCAGACACGTATGTATCTGATGACTGTGATAAAGGTACCATACATCCAGTAACCATGGTCAGCAACCATCAAGGTGTGCTTTCTGGGTCTATGCTTACACCTTCCTTTACTCCACCATCAACTGCAGATACTTCTCAACAAACTCCTGCATCCTGCAGTAGACCTACTCCAATGTCCTACAGTACTCCTGTGTCCAGTAAGAAATATACACCTCGAAAGGTAAAGCTGGCGCAAAAACTCAAAAAACAGAAGGATTCTGCACGAAGATTGAGAGCAAAGTTCGCCAAATACAAGAAGTCCATCCAGATTGCTACGCAACGCTCTCTGAAGCAGAATCTTATCGAGCAAGATGTGAGCGATAATCTTTCAACTTTCATCGCCCGACAAGTGAAACTCAGCACACAAAAACTGAAAGGCAAGAGATTTACGCAATATGATAAAATTAATGCATACAAAATTTTCTGCAAGAGCCGTTCAGCATATCATATGCTTCGGAGTTTTCTGCAACTGCCATCACCACAGACACTTCAGCGTTTTATTTCATCACGTTTGTCTAAGCCCGGAATTAACAGAGATGTTTTAACTGCATTGAAAGACGTTTTGCAAGGAAAGGGCAAGCAAGAACGATTGTTTGCCCTGGTTTTTGACGAGATGTCGATCAAACCATTCTTGGTTTACGATAAAAGTGCAGATAGCATTGTTCGGTTTGAAGACTTCGGAAACAGTGTGAAGTCTGAAAATTTGGCCAAACAAGTACTTGTGCTGATGTTGTGCAGCCTGACGAGTAAAAGAAAACTGCCTTTGGGATTTTTCTTCTCCTGCAATGGCATGCCTGCAGATAAACTGAAAGAAATTGTTTTGGGTACTCTGCAGGCATTGTGTCAAATTGATGTTGTTGTGAAAGCTCTGGTTTGCGATCAAGGCCCAAATAACTCGAGACTCTTCTCCATGTTAAGCATACAACCTACTCAGCCCTACTTTTTTTTCAATGGCCAAAGAATTTATGGCATTTTTGATCCCCCACATCTACTGAAAAACTTGCGTCGAAATCTAATGAAGTACAATCTGGACACAAGTAAAGGACTAATATCTTTCCAACATATAAGAGACTTTTATGAGTTGGACAAAAAAATGTTTGCAAGATGTGCTCCAAAATTATGTGATAGTCATGTTTATACCTGTGGTCTGAACTTAATGAAGGTGAGGCTTGCTGCTCAAGTGTTCAGTAACTCTGTATCGGCAGGTATGAATTTATGCCTAATGGGCGGTTTGATCTGTGCATCTGCTGCACCAACTGTAGAATTCGTGAAAACTATGGACGACATTTTCGATTCTACAAATAGAACCCGGCGGAAACCTTTTCGTGGCAAGCCATTGCATTGCGCTGTTTCCTCTGACAGTAACCATTTACAGGTCTGGGAGGAAACCTGTAGTTTCATTGAGTCGTGGAACTTCATGAGCTCTAGTCCTTCTAAGAAGCCACAGAAAAGACCCTGCTCCAAAGCTGGTTGGACACTGACGTTGAAGGCATTAATGATGCTGTTCAAAGAACTGTTGCTAGACATGCGATTTTTCATGCCCGGTCGGTGCAATCAGGATTGCATCGAAAATTTTTTTAGTCGAGTGAGAGGCAGTGGCGGTAACAACACAAATCCCAATGCTTTTGAGTTCCGCACTGCTTATAAATTAGCATCTGTGAATTCCTGCACAGCAAGTAGGGCTTCAAATTGTCAACCAGACGACGATAAATTCATGTTTCATTTATTGTCATCGGGTTCACAGATAGTGGTTGAAACGGAGATTGAGCAAGCCATGACAAAGCCAGATTCAGAAGATGAAGAACTGAATGCTTCATGCATGGATGTTTTAGATTTCGCTGAGTTGAATACCTGTGCTTACTTAGCTGGGTATCTCTCACGTAGAGCTCTAGCAAATATCAATTGTGATATTTGTAAAAATCAGCTCATTGACGAGACAAAGCAGCTGACAAATCATTCTTTTTTCACGCACTTCAAAGAGTATATCTACACCAACAACAGTAGCCAATATGACTTGAAAGGCTTGAAGCATCCAACAGAAGACTTGGTGAAGTACGTAGCAGCTAGTATGGCCATTTCTGAGACAACTGTTACAACACTTTTAGCCAAGGATTCTGTGTTGGAAAATCTTAAAAAGTCTATGGCTACAACTAGATTTTTGAACTTTATGAACTGTGCTCAACATGGTGAGTTAGTTAAAGGCATACTTGTGACGTTCACAGCTAAACTAGCTATAAAAATGCATCTGCGAGAATTAAATAAAAAAATCACCGCCACAACTACAGATCTGAAGGCATTACGAACCTCAGCAAAGAGGAAATTATGAGCGATGACCACATTTTATTTTTTTTTCTATTTTCAGCGAGTAAATGGTAAGCTACATGCTAAGCTTTTAAATGAAATAAATTGAAGAGCCAAAAAAACTGGTAAGGCATGCGTATGCAAACAAAGAGATGTGGAACCAATCAGAGTATGGCGCTACGGCAACGGCTATATAACACAACAAGTGTCTGGCATAGTTGTTAGATCGGTTACTGCTGCTACAATGGCAGGTTATCGAGATTTAAGTGAGTTTGAACGTGGTGTTAGTCGGTGCACGAGAGATGGGACATAGCATCTCCGAGGTAGCGATGAAATTTGGATTTTCACGTACGACCATTTCACGAGTGTACCGTGAATATCGGGAATCCGGTAAAAAATTAAATCTATGACATCGCTGCGGCTGGTAAAAGATCATGCAAGAACGGGACCAATGACGACTTACGAGAATCATTAAATGTGACATATGTGCAACCCTTCTGTAAATTGCTGCAGATTTCAATGCTGGGCCATTAACAAGTGTCAGCGTACGAACCATTCAATGAAACATCATCGATATGGGCTTTCAGAGCTGAAGGCCCACTCGTGTACCCTTGATGACTGCCCGACACAAAGCTTTACGCCTCGCCTGGGCCCGACAACACTGACATTGGACTGTTGAGGACTGGAAACACGTTTCCTGGTCTGACGAGTCTCGATTACAATTGTTTCGAACTGATGGACATCGGGTATGGAGACAACCTCATGAATCCATGGACCCTACATGTCAACAGGGGAACTGTTCAAGCTGGTAGAGGCTCTGTGATGGTATGGGGTGTGTGCAGTTGGCGTGATATGACTCTGACGGGTGACAGGTACGTAAGCATCCTGGCCAATCACCTGCACCCATTCATGTCCATTGTGCATTCCGATGGACTTGGACAATTTCAGCAGAAACCTAATGCACATTAGGTAAGCTCTATATTGGTGTTTGACGTTAAAAATGGGTTTCTTGAACAATTTAATTCCTTTTGAAAAACATCGAACAAGTCTGTTAGGTTTCACAATCTCTGCTCCTTTCTTTTTGTAACTTCTATCATTTTGCCCTTCTTTTTCACTTGTTCTTGTTTGCACTGCTGTTCTTCACACTGTACAGTGCTATTCTCATCCAGCGATTTAGAAATTGTGTTTGAATTGAATTTGTGGTCTTCACTCCAGCAGTGTAAAGTTATTGTGGATTTATGGACCTCTTGATTTTTAACATACCTCTTATGTTCACTTAATCTACATTTCAGAGAGCATTTGGTTTGACGATGTAGCCTTGGGGACAATCTGTGCATGGAATATAATAAATGCCTCTATATATATATATATTTATATTTAGTTGGAGAGATGGAATCTTTCGGGGGGGGGGGGGTGGGGCGGGGCGAAGGCTTGTATGTTTCATGCTCATCAAACATTTGCTCATAAGATGGAGCACTACATATGCTTGTGAATCGAGACATCTGTAGGTCGAGGTACTATTGTACAGGGTGGTTATAAATAAACAGACACTCCTCTGACTTATGTAGTGGCTGTTGTGCTAAAGGTATTTCATCGAAACTCTTGGTATACATGTTATTTCAACTATGGGAATAAGGTAACTGTGATAAAAAAGCGGCACTTTTTCAGCTGGTGGTCAAAAATTTAACTACTTTTTTTTTGGTGAATCTTTCTCTTCCCCCATGGTCCATATATATACAAAGTTTTGTCAAAATACCTCTATCAGAATGGGTGCTACATACATCTGAGTAGCATCAGTTTATTTATAACTACCCTGTACTTGTATCACTAGCAAGGCATTCCTATGTGTTCCACTGCCAAGGCAATTTTTCGTGAAGGCAAAACTGTGCTGTATAATCTCTCATGTATTTTCAGTGGGAAAAATATCTTATTTTCTTGCATTCCTCAGTGACTTGAGAAATGCAAGGTGAATTAACCAATTCGTTAGAGGTTCCGCAGAAGAATATGGACGAGGTGCATGTCTGGTTTAATAATAGTAGTAGTCACTGTATTCTACTTCTGATAATTTGTTTTAATTTTCTTGATATTAAGTTATCTTTGCATTAGTAGAAAAATGTTATTTAAAACTTCAAAACCTCTCAATTAAGAAAACTTTACTTTAAATCATAGTTTCCATTCTGTTGCATTGGTTGAATTTCAAACTCGAATTAAATCATGATTAATTACGTTAGACAGTAAGAGTGGCGGTCTGTTGAATATAAAAGTACTGTATCATAAGCGAATGCGATTATTTTTTGCCATTTAAAGAGGTTACAAAAGTCATTGAATGATGAATATTGTGAACATTAGAGGTCCCAAAGTTTTTCCCTGAGGAATGTCATTTTTTTCATCATTGGACACTTTTCTAACATTTGACAGTTTGAGTCCTATTAGTAAGGTAAGAGTTAAAAAGATTATATGCATTTCTCCTCTCTAATGCTGTATGCATAGTTTGTCAAGCAAAATGCTATGACTAATATTGTTGAAACATTTGCGAATGTCGAGAAAAATTGCTATTGTTGTTTTAAATTTGTCCATGCTATCAACGATGTATTTTATTAAATTCGAAAAGAGCAGTTTGTTTTTTTTTTATTAGGGAGGAAGTAGTGTTGATTTATTTGAAAAAAATTGATTAGAGTTTAAAAATGAGAATAGTCTGCCCCTGATGATGGTCTCTAGGATTTTAGCAGCAGTGCTAAGGACCACCACAGGTCTAATTATTAAATCATTATTATCACCTGTTATATAGATAGGGATTATTACTGCATTTTTCAGTGAGCCTGGAAAAATCCCGTTTTCTAATCAATTATTAGCAAGTTCAGAAAAAGTCTGAAGAACACCATCTGGAGCATATTTAAAAAACTGCATTTATTGAATCCGATGTAGAGACAGAATTATTAAAGTTATTGATTTTTTTATCACTGTAACATCGGTTGGGGAAAAATATATAGAATTACGGTTATTTGGCAAATATTGTTTGTATTCTTGTTTAGAGCGTCGAGTATTTGCGGCAACATTGATGAAATGGGAATTGAAATTATTGGCAAGAGTTAAGGAGTCGGGGAGAATATTTATTTTATTTTGGATTTTGTAACCAATATAATTTTTATTATCTAGTTGTGAAATGCTCTAAAACAGCCCATTTATAAATATAGATTTTTTTACATTGTAATATTAGAAATTGGTAGTGGTGTGAAATACGAGACCTGTGTTTTGCGTTAACATCCATTTCCACTACACCTATTAGCCACTGAAATTCTTTTCAAACAGGCATGTTAACAAGTTAGTACAATATTCAACTATGACAAAACTAAATTTTGTATGTGCAATCACAGTCTGATGAATCATCAGTAACTAATCAAAATTGAATTACTGAATTTAATGTCATAGCCAATGTGTGGTGATAGCAAGGTTTTTTTAAATGTATTTCATCATTGTTATTTTTTGTGATTTTTATTATTTGATGAATATCTTAAGGTTGGAATTATGTGAAGGACGCTATTACACAGCCCTAGATATTCTCAGTTTGCCCATACGATATATGTTCATTTCATTGAAATTTTTAAAACTGCTATCAGTCATGAAATGCAAGTCTTATGTATACCATTGTTTGTCATCTGAAGGCATATTTGTAACTCATTCTTTGTAAGACTACTTTTTGATGGAACAGAAGCTGGTAAAATAAATGAGTTTTTTGTTACTTTGCTTTTTTTAAATTTTTGCAGTAACAGGTTGGCGGATTTTTATATGCTGTGGGGGAGGGGAGGTTGAGTTATATATAAATCATAAAATTCACATGATGTACATCAAAAAATCAATTGATATATGAAATTCTGCATCTGTAACATGGACTAACAAATCACAAATTTAGGTAAATTTGTATCAAATACTTTGATTAGAATTTGGGCTCGTTGTGTGTCATCCTGTAATCAGTATTATATATTTGAGGCACGAAATAAGTGAATTTTGCGGCTAACAACTTTCATTTACTGCACGACGAAATTTTCTTGAATATTGCCATATTTCCTCTCAAATAATTTGATATGTATTTCTGTCAAGAATTTATCTTTATCTAATCGTGTCTACATAAGGGAGTGACATTTAAAAATGATCCGGGACGGGTTCGTAGAGAAATTGCTTTTTAATTCGGAAAACAATATTTACCGTTTGAATATGACTATCTGGAAATCCTACCCAAAATGCATCGGGCGTTGGAGAAAAATAAATATTGCCGAGTGGAACTGTCAATCACACATGGGTAAGGGCGTGGTCAAACGTAGGTGCTGACCCCGTTCGCAAGATGGCGCTGTAGGCAAATTCGCGGCCTCTCGCAATGCACACTGGGGACGCTTCCTCTTCAAGCGCTTTGCTTGTAACCGTCCATGTGTGTGTTGTGTAGTTTGTAGTAATGTTTGTGTAATAAAACTATATCGTAATTGATCCACGGACTCATCCTAATAGGTCATGGGGCCCGCCGCATAAGATTATTTTTGTGACTACAAACTCGCGAGTTCCGATGTTTTTTAACGATCTTTCTCGCGCCGATTAGTTTTCTCTCCAACATGGCGACCGCTGAAGAATACGAAGTCTTGAGGCGGGAATTGGAAACTGACGCTTTCGATGTCGACGACTTCCAGGACTGTGACAACCAGTTTTGCCGTAGGCACGTTGCCTGAATCGAAACATCTCGAAGGTCCAAAAAATTTCACCGATTGGAAATTCGCCATGAAGAACTTCCTCATTGACTGTGGTTTGTGGAGTTGTATTGTGCCGGGAACCGAACCAATCGACAACGCATTGGATCGCCGAGCTCTCGCGAAAATCAACTTGTCTCTCAAGCCTGCGACTGCAACGATCACGCGGAAATGTGAAACTGCCAAAGAAGCATGGGACTTGCTCAATGACACCTTCGAAGATAAAGGTATTGTTCGTGTGGTAGGCCTATATCAGAGTCTTCTGGACATTCGTTTTCACGATTGCCGTACAGTAGACGAATACCTGAATAAATTCACGATCGTCGCGGAACAGCTCGAAAACGTCGGCATGTCGTTGGACGACCACGTCATCGGTGGTTTCATTCTCGTGAAATTATCGGACTATTACAAGCCTCTCGTTCTGGGTATTCGCGGATCTGGACAAGAACTCACGACTTCATTCGTGAAAAGCCTGCTGCTGGAAGACGCAACTGAAGTTCCGAAACCGCCATCGAATTCCGTGTTTTTCGTGAAAAAGCGACCTGCCAGTGCTACAAAAGGAATCAGTTGCTTTAATTGCAATGAGCGCGGACACAAGTCTACGACCTGCTCGAAACCAAAAAGGAAAAATCGCCGGAAAACTGAATCTAAGTGTTCTGCTAAAGCAGTTTGCTCTGAAAAAGAAATTGCTTCTGGGGCAACTGTTTCCTCTGTATTTTCTGCCGCGGTTTTCTCTGACAAACATGAATGGTTCATAGACTCTGGTGCATCACTCATCTCAGTTGTTCATTGCCAATTTCACACGATGTATCATCCGAAGAAGAGGTCCGTCTAGCCAATGGTGAAAAATTGCCAGTCACAGGGCACCGAGACGTCGCCATAGTGCTCAGCTCTTCAAAAACACTGCATGCTAAAGATGTCAAGTCTGTGCCTACATTCGCGCTGAATTTGTTAAGTGTTAGCAAACTTGTACACAGTCAGCCTAAGCTATCAGTCATTTTTGATGAGACTGGTTGCAGGATACTAATAGAAACCCATGGTTGACAGTTCATCTGTTTTGGCAACTGCAACAGAGGTGAATGGACTGTACCGTCTTGATAATGAAACAAACTTTGTTTGTACCACTTCAATGAAGCAAGACACCTGTCAGTTATGGCACAAGAGACTGGGTCACCTTAATTTTCGTTCCCTAAGAGAGCTGCAAAAGTCACTTTATTTCAAATGTGATTTAAAATCTGATTTTGAGGATTGTGATGTTTGTGTTCGTGCAAAATCACACCGCCAATCCTTTCCAAAATCAAGCAAGACACATGCAGGAAATCTTCTGGAACTTGTTCACTCAGATCTCTGTGGCCACCATGCAAATCTCATCAAAAGGTGGAGCTCGTTATTTTCTTACTTTTATTGATGATTTCTCTCGCAAATGCTTTGCATACTTCCCGAAGTCTAAAGATCAAGTTTTTGACAAATTTGTTGAATTCAAGACATTTGTCGAAAATCAGATGAAAAAAAAAATCAAAGCCTTACGTTCTGACAATGGTGGAGAATATGTCTCTGGGAAAATGGAAAGTTTTCTGAAAGATGCTGGAATATTGCATCAGCGAACTGTACCACATACACCTGAGCAGAATGGAGTAGCTGAATGCCTCAACCGCACTTTGATGGAAGCTGCTCGTGCAACGCTTTTCAACTCTAATTTGGACATTGTGTTTTGGGCCGAAGCTGTTTTGACAGCTACCTACATTTGCAACCAATGTCCTACACAAGCTCTAAAAAAACGCATTCCCCAAGAACTGTGGTCTGGACGCAAACCTAGCATATTGCATCTTCGCATTTTTGGATGTCAAGCCATGGTTCATATCCCCCAGTGTAAAAGAAAGAAGCTGGATCCTAAAGCTTGGGATGGTATCTTTCTTGGCTACAGCGATGAAACCAAGGGTTATCACATTTACAACCCCCTAACAGAAGAGGTGCAAATTGTTAGAGATGTGAAGTTTTTTGAAGACCAGTTTCCATTTGGCAAAATGGATTCACCAAGCCATGATCCATTTCCGTCGCCTGAAAATGCAGCTGATACACAGTTTTCAACCGTTACTATCTCTGAGCCTTCTCTAGAGACTGAAACATCATTGGAAAACAGTTCAGAACAGTCTTCTCCTTCCCATACTGTGAGGACACCTGACGTTTTGCCAAATGTTCCATTAGATCTGATCGCTATCCTCAACGTACACAACAACAAAACATTTGTATCTTCAATGATGATTTTGTATCCTTCCAAGTTTCATTGTGTGAAAGTACACCTGAATCATTGACTGAAGCTCTGAACAGCCAGGATGCTGAACATTGGAAAAGGGCCATTGACGAGGAACTGAAATCGCATGCTGATAATCAAACATGGATTCCAGCTGAACTTCCTCCAGGTCCGAAAGCCATTTCCATGAAATGGGTATTCAAGATTAAGCAGACTGCTGATGGTTCTATTGAACGGTACAAAGCCCGTTTGGTTGCTCGTGGATGCTCCCAAAGCTAGGGCCTTGATTATGATGAAACCTTCTCACCGGTCATCCGAACAACCTCGATCAGACTTTTGCTTGCCCTTGCTGCTAAATATGACTGGGATGTTCATCACATGGATGTTGTGACAGCCTTCCTCCATCCGAAGTTAGATGAAGACCTGTATGTCAAGCTTCCATCTGGATCCATTTGTCGTCTTTTGAAATCTGTCTATGGTTTGAAGCAAGCCAGTCGTTCATGGTATATGTTACTACACGATGTTCTTCTCGACCTTGAGTTCACTCCGTCCGAATATGATTCTTGTGTGTACTTCAAGATCGAAGGGGGGAAAACAATCATTGTGGGAATATATGTGGATGACATTCTAATTTTCAGTGATGATAAATCTGCTACTGATGATCTTAAAGCTGCCCTTGTCAAAAAGTTTAAGATGAAAGACCTTGGTGAAGTGAAGTTTAGGTATGAGGATCACTTGTGATCAAAAGAACAGAAACATTTTCATTGATCAAGAAAAATATCTGAAAGATGTTCTCGTCCGTTTTGGCATGTCTGATTGTCATGGTGTTGCCACTCCTCTTGAAGTAGGACTTAGTCTATTCAAGAATGATGAACCGAAGACCGAATCTGAAAAGGAAGAGATGTCCAATGTACCTTACAGAGAATTAGTTGGCTCTCTCATCTTCGCTTCTCTTTTTCTCCTTAAGCCCGCTGTTTGTCCTTAACCCCCGTCGCTGCATATTCAACGAGGCCTGATATAGCTTTTGCTGTTGGTCATCTAAGAAAGTTCAACAAAAATCCTGGGAAAGCTCACTGGACTGCACTGAAGCGTGTTCTTCGATACATCAAGTCAACTGTTTCCATGAAAATGATGTATCTCTGAGCTTTTTGCATATGGTGATGCAGATTGGGGAAATTGTTTGGACACCAGAAGGTCCATATCTGGATATGCATTCGTGATGTCAGGAGGAGCTGTCACCTGGATGTCAAAACAGCAGCATTCCGTAGCTCTCAGTTCAACCGAAGCTGAATACATGTCTTTAAGTTCAGCAGCTCAGGAATGTGCCTGGTTGAGAGGAATAATGTGTGAGCTGAAATTGAAAGGACATCAGAAATCCACTGTGATTTATTGTGACAATCAATCTGCAATAGAATCTGCAGAGAACCCAAAATTCCGTGCTCGCACCAAACATATTGATGTAAGGCATCATCATATTAGATCCAAGATCAGAGAAGGGGACATACTCCTTGAATATGTCCAGGGGCTGGATTCTCCCCTTGTCCTTAGCGAGGTTTTTCTCCTTAAGCCCGCTGTTTGTCCTTAATAAAGGAAAGGAGAAAAAATTCAGGGGCTGGATTCTCCCCTTGTCCTTAGAAAACGCTCGCTCAGCACTTGTCCTTAACTTAAGGAGCTGCTCAACAGAGAGCTTCAAGGAGAATTCCCCGAGATGGATTCTCCCCTTCTCCTTAACCATTATCCTTAGGACCACGTGACTGGTTGCGGAGAAAAAACGGGTCTTTCGGTTCGTTCAGTTCGGTTCTTCGGCTCAGCTCATCGTTTGACCAATCAACGTAAAGCAAAAATTTTACAACTACTACTATACGTATCGAAAATCAATATTTCTTCTACATTAGTGGCAACAATTGCTTTATTTACATTAATTTCGCGCGTATTCTTCCCCTCCCTAATTTTTATTTTTGTACATTGGCGTTTGCTTTTATACGTATTAATTTTTAGGTTTCATTTGAATAAGTAGTTTCAGAGTTTTTTCATTATATATCTTATATTAGTTTTTTTCTAAAAATTATATATATGTATAATTTTTTTATTTCCATTAAATTTTAACTAGCTTATCCCTTTAACCCTTGCGGGTGAGATACTTGGCAAACATTCGTTTTCAAAAATTTCCCGGTCTTAAATGATTACGTAACAAAAAAATTAAATATCCACGAAAGTGACTAAATTTTTAGATTCAATTTTTTTTGTATAGAAATTTTTTTACTATAGAGATTGTTAGTTTTACTTGGATTTTTTTAAAAACTCAATGCTGAGTTTTATCTATGGTATAAAAACCTTAGAGGAAGTAAGAGGAAATTAATAAGGGAGGTATATATCCTCTTAGGTAAAAACTCAAGGGAATCAACGACACCCAAATTATATTCATTAAAAAAATGTAACGCATGCTGTATAACACAACCACTTAGAGGTTGACACAGCAGTTATGTTCAATCATCGGGGTGGGATGTTGAACATTTTCCAAGTCTATGAATTTAATGTCAATGTTAAAGCCATTTGGATTTATGTCTCATATTCCTAAACAAATGCTACATACAATTAGAGCTCTTGCACTATCAGTGGGTCAGTTGGAAAAACTATATTCTCAAGAGAAATGTGATCTCTCACTCAGGGAAATGTATTCACCAGAGATTTCTTAGGTAGGATACCCACTTTGTACTGTAACATAACAAGCAAGTTATCAACTATGTAATTACATCTGTTATAATGTATTTACACTCAAAGTTATTAGAATAAGGTTATTTAGAACTGTTCATTTTGTTTTTTCAGCTGCATCTAATAAAAAAATAAATTGTAATCATAATTTCGATAGATTAACTTTATATGTTATTCCATCCAGTTGTTAAAAATACACGTGAATTTCCTATGCAACTGATTCTTGCGTCAAATTCACTGCAAAAAAGCAACATCCATAGATTTTTTTTTGAATTAAAAATTGTAATCACAAAACAGAAAACACCTATTTACTGCTCATGAATAAATTTATTAGACACTTGTATACAGTATCATTAAAAGCATTTCACATGCACATATATGATCGTGCTACGTATGAATATACAAGATGATCAACTTCCAAGTCAGCACTGAAAGGTCATTTCATTCAGCATTTTCACCTGAAATGGAGGAAGTGGGTAAATCGATAAATTAATGAATATTGGAAGCTTTGTGTGTGT
Source organism: Pholcus phalangioides (assembly GCF_987345545.1). Taxonomy (NCBI): domain Eukaryota; kingdom Metazoa; phylum Arthropoda; class Arachnida; order Araneae; family Pholcidae; genus Pholcus; species Pholcus phalangioides. The sequence goes on along the minus strand of NW_028301596.1, from coordinate 23,745,521 downwards.
CATAAAAATGACAGAGTTAAAAATTAAGGTTCAACTTACTCGAGAAATTCATGGATTAAATCCATCTGCACTGAGTTCTACGTCGTTAACAGAAAAATGTAATTTCTTCCTTTTTATAACTCCCTCACTTCAGCAAAGTCAAAAACCTAAAAACATTTTAAATAGTTACAAATAATATTTCAATGTATCCATAGTGATGGAACACTACTAACAACCATACATGCACTTCACACACATTCCTCTCATATTTTCCTTCTGCATACTTTCTAGAAATTGTTCATTTGTTGATTAGTTCGAAAAATTTTACAAAATTGCTCACTTGTGTGTTTCAATAACTTTTTTTTCAATGTTCATTCAACAATTGATTATGTGTCAAAGATTCTCTCACATCTTTGGGTAGGGTGAATGATTTCTGAAACTTTTTGAGCAGAAGATGTTTGGGAAAGCTAGACCAAACTCACTTTAAATGAGAAAGAGCAAGTTTTTGCTTATTTTAGACAATTGCATTGCTCATTCAGAGATAAAATATCTTCAGACAATCCAAATATGATTTCTCTGCCTAATTAAAGATGCCTATTCACAATAATTATAAACAGGGACATACATAAACAGTTTTTAAAAATCATTGAAGGTGAGATAAAATGGAAACCTTGCTAACTCAACACCTGCTTAAGTGGGCAATTTTCTCGATCCTATAAGAGAGTTGAGTTATCAAGGTCCCACTTATACTACTGCACCACATATACACATTTCTCTAAGGAATTTAACATGATTGGCATGTGTTGGAAAGTGGATAAATAGTTTCTGTAAGGTTTCCCCCTATCGGGAAGGAGCATGATGGGATTAGAAAGCATGGGTGGGGAGAAAGGCCCTCAACGGTGAAGAGAAAAGAAGCTTGATGTGTTTTGGGTAGTTAGAGAGTGGCTCCTGTGGACTCAGGAAGTAGTTTCAAAGGCTTGCTGTAAACGAGGAGGACGTGTGAATATTATGTTTATTGTTGAAAATTATGATTAAACCAAGTAATATATATAAAAGTGACAGTGATTATGATTGTGGCAATCAGTCATTGTAAACGAACCCGACAGTTTCCTTCCTTAACACAAAACTAACATTCCTAAATTGGAATGCATTGGCCATGTTCAGAAGATGGTTGGTGCACGTTTGAGTTAACTAAAGAAAACCACGAAAGGATTGAGTGGTAAAGGTAAATTAACCAATAAACTACAAAATTACTATGGTATTGCTATTCGTAGCAATGTGGGAAATTTAAAAAATATGCAATTACAGCATCTATGGTGGTCGAGTGGTCATAGTGACGAACTCGTATCATGAGCACCCGGGTTCGAACCCCACCATTGCCACAGTGGTGGTTGGCTGAAGTTGGTTTCTTGTGGCTCCTAACTTTGAGGAGCAAATGTGAGCCAATCTCCCCATTAAAAAAGTCTCGCCACAGAGAGCAACAGGCCAACAACGATACAATTACTTAATCATTACACTTCAATCATAGTTAGAAAAACTAGGGGCAGATAGCAGCACTAAGCATAAACACCGAAACAAACTCCACATCAGCTTTCACTAGACATACATTCCAACATGTACCAGTTCTTCATAATATCCGCAAAGGAATATGGACGAGGTGCATGTGTGGTTTATTAGTAGTATGCAGTTACAGCTGTATTTTTTCATTGTTGATCCAGTCATAAAGAGCATAAGTGGGCAATGTCCAAGAGGACCCGACAGTTGGTGTAAGCATCAGAAAGCTGCATGTGAATGACATAAAATTACTGATAAATCTCCTGCTGACGCCTCTAATGACAGCATAAATGTAATAAAGCCAACATACATGAGCCCTTGTGCACAATCCCTGTTTCAAAGTGCTTGCATGGTACACTGCAGAACAACAGTGTGATTTGGACAATTTTGCCTCTAAGGGCACTTTTATCGAACTGCAAACAATGCTTTTGGGGACTATTGCAGTTCTGCGTTTTAATTCTGGCTATGTAGGCATATTGTCTGTACTTGAAATCTAGGAATCCTAGTTGATGAACTAGCGCCTATTTACTCTGGGTTGGGCGATGCGAGTGTGACATGTTCGAGATATCATACAACACTGGCAAAAAATTACCAGAAGAAAAAAAAGCAGAAAGTCAAAATTAGAGATATTTGAAGCAAAGGAAGTTCTGTCATACAAATGTTGAGAATTCTGAATGTTAGGAGTGTATGTGAAACTTTTTTTTAATGCATTTTCTGAGAAACTGATTTACATCATTCTTGTCTGCTGCAAACCTAATGCCTACAAAACTTTAGAAGATATAAATTTTTTCCAGGGGTTCTGTACAGCTATGAGTATGCAATGAACTAGGATCTAAGCAATATCTTTGAAACTTTTTGATTTACATGATTTTGAATTTAAAATATTGAGTTTTTTTAAATAAAGTTTTTTTTCACGTAAACAACCATATCTCAAAATTTTTTCATTTTTTTAAATTTCAAAACTTTTAGTTCATTGAACAGAATAATATTATAGCAACATACTGTGTGAAGAACAAGTTGATATAAGTAGTAGTATTTCACAATGTTTTGCATAAATACTGAAATTATACTAATTTTAGATGTATAATTACTCTAGGCAATATACATTTTCTTTTATTATGTTAATGTTTTTATTAAATATTAATGAAAAAACATTTTCTTATGTTTACATATATTAAAAAACATGTCTTAGTTTTATTCCACATTCAAATTAAAAACACAAGCATTTCATCCAAAATAACGTTTTTGAAAAAGTACCTCACATGTAGTCAGTCGCCTTAATGCATGCTTCTCAAATAAAATACACATTATTTCAAGAACTAAATTACACTTAACTTTATAATGCTATTTCCTATGTAAGTTCAATGTTACAGAATTATAAATGGTTAGATACAGAAAAATTTCAAACAAAATGTAGAAAAATTAGACTTACCTTTAAAGAAATGTGCCGAAATCATACAAGATCTGCCTGTCATTTCCTTTAGAATACACCAGACTCTCCATACTCTGTAGTACAAAATATTAACATTAATACCACTAAAACTGAAGTTTCACTCATAAAAATTAATTACTCATGCAATACATTAATAAAGTGCTTAATAAGCTATGTTATATATGCAACCATTAAAAAAATTCAAAATCATGATACATATAGAACCTGCAGCAATTAAGGGAAGCATGCGAATTAAATATAGAATTTGGCACTCATTTTGCATTGAATTAAAAAATAAATTTTTAACAATATATAGTGGGGTCTGACTGGTAGGGATGTAGTTTTTTTTAGGATGCATTACATTTTTATGCAGGAATTTTTAAGCGCTTTTGCACATAGCGAGTGTGTGTATCACGTTTGCATGTCAACTTTTACATCCAAAATATACGATTGGCATTTTCATAATAGGGTTTAGAGAGCCTTGAACTGTTTCCAGTCATTAAGATGGCCCGAAAATGAGCATTAATAAGACAAACATAAGATGCGGCATTATCGGTAGGCCAAACATAATATATTACTATAATACATGCTATTCCTATTTATGAAGGGAATTTATTTACGAATATATCTCTTACACACACACACACAGATCATCTTGCGATCAGCACATATTTTATGACGAGGTCAGTCAGTAGGATTTTTCTCCCAAAAATTTCGACTAATTTAATGTATATTAACATGCAAAGTGAGTGATATGTCATGACTAAAAATATTACGAAAAATAAAAAAAATTCGGTTTCATCACGTTAACTTACCCTTCCGCTCAACAGCATGTCTTGTCATCTAGGCTGCAACTCCTCACATAGCCGCCTTACTGTATTTTTCGTTAACCTAAATTCCTTGCATCATCTTAAATGCATATATCAAGCATTAATAGCATCAAAAAACACGAAAACAATTGTTTGAATGTGAATATATCTTCTACTAGAGCATGCATCGCCGCCGCCATTACGGGAAATGTAGTTGTCCTCAAGCTTAAGGAGAGCGTCTCCTCACTCCTCCATTAGCGCCATCTTTGTCCTTGAGTAAGGAAGTAAAGCTTTCCTTATTTAAGGAAAAGCGAGCGGAGAATACGGAATTTTTTCTCCTTTCCTTTATTAAGGACAATCAGAGGGCTTAAGGAGAAAAACCTCGCTAAGGACAAGGGGAGAATCCAGCCCCAGTATTCTCCGCTCGCTTTTCCTTAAATAAGGAAAGCTTTACTTCCTTACTCAAGGACAAAGATGGCGCTAGTGGAGGAGTGAGGAGACGCTCTCCTTAAGCTTGAGGACAACTACATTTCCCGTAATGGCGGCGGCGATGCGTGCTCTCTTAGAAGATATATTCACATTCAAACAATTGTTTTAGTGTTTTTCCATGCCATTAATGCTTGATATATGCATTTAAGATGATGCAAGGAATTTAGGTTAACGAAAAATACAGTAAGGCGGCGATGTGAGGAGTTGCAGCCGAGATGACAAGACATGCGGTTGAGCGGAAGTGTAAGTTAACGCGATGAAACCGAATATTTTTTTATTTTTCGTAATATTTTTAGTCATGACATATCACTCACTTTGCATGTTAATATACATTAAATTAGTCGAAATTTTTGGGAGAAAAATCTTACTGACTGACCTCGTCATAAAATATGTGCTGATCGCAAGATGATCTGTGTGTGTGTGTGTGTGTGTAAGAGATATATTCATAAATAAATTCCCTTCATAAATAGGAATAGCATGTATTGTAGTAATATGTTATGTTTGGCCTATCGATAATGCCGCATCTTATGTTTGTCTTATTAATGCTCATTTTCGGGCCATCTTAATGACTGGAAACAGTTCAAGGCTCTCTAAACCCTATTATGAAAATGCCAATCTTATATTTTGGACGTAAAAGTTGACATGCAAACGTGATACACACACTCGCTATGTGCAAAAGTGCTTAAAAACTCCTGCATAAAAATGTAATGCATCCTAAAAAAACTACATGCTACCCAGTCAGACCCCACTATATATTTTGTTAAAAATTTATTTTTTTAATTCAATGCAAAATGAGTGCCAAATTCTATATTTAATTTGCATACTTTCCTTAATTGCTGCAGGTTCTATATGTATCATGATTTTGAATTTTTTTAATGGTTGCATATATAACATAGCTTATTAAGCACTTTATTAATGTATTGCATGAGTAATTAATTTTTATGAGTGAAACTTCAGTTTTAGTGGTATTAATGTTAATATTTTGTACTACAGAGTATGGAGAGTCTGGTGTATTCTAAAGGAAATGACAGGCAGATCTTGTATGATTTTGGCAAATTTCTTTAAAGGTAAGTCTAATTTTTCTACATTTTGTTTGAAATTTTTCTGTATCTAACCATTTATAATTTTGTAACATTGAACTTACATAGGAAATAGCATTATAAAGTTAAGTGTAATTCAGTTCTTGAAATAATGTGTATTTTATTTGGGAAACATGCATTAAGGCGACTGACTACATGTGAGGTACTTTTTCAAAAACGTCATTTTGGATGAAATGCTTGTGTTTTTGAATGTGGAATAAAACTAAGACATGTTTTTTAACATATGTAAATATAAGAAAATGTTTTTTCATTAATATTTTGAAAAAAAAAATGTATATTGCCTAGAGTAATTATACGTCTAAAATTCGTATAATTTCAGTATTTATGCAAAACATTGTGAAATACTACTACTTATATCAACTTGTTCTTCACACAGTATGTTGCTATAATATTGTTCTGTTCAATGAACTAAAAGTTAAAAGAAATATAAAAAAATGAAAAAATTTTGAGATATGGTTGTTTAAAAACGTGAAAAAAACTTTATTTAAAAAAACTCGATATTTTAAATTCAAAATCATGTAAATCAAAAAGTTTCAAAGATATTGCTTAGATCCTAGTTCATTGCATACTCATAGCTGTACAGAACACCTGGGAAAAATTTATATCCTGTAAAGTTTTGTAGGCATCAGGTTTGCAGCAGACAAGAATGATGTAAATCAGTTTCTCAGAGAATGCATGAAAAAAAAGTTTCACATACACTCCTAACATTCAGAATTCTCCACATTTGTATGACAGAACTTCCTTTGCTTCAAATATCTCTAATTTTGACTTTCTGCTTTTTTTTTTCTTCTGGTCATTTTTTGCCAGTGTTGTATGGTATATCGAACATGTCACACTCGCATCGCCCAACCCAGAGTAAAAGACGCTAGTTCATCAACTAGGATTCCTAGATTTCAAGTACAGACAATATGCCTACATAGCCAGAATTAAAACGCAGAACTGCAATAGTCCCCAAAAGTATTGTTTGCAGTTCGATAAAAGTGCCCTTAGAGGCAAAATTGCCCAAATCACACTGTTGTTCTGCAGTATACCATTCAAGCACTTCGAAACAGGGATTGTGCACAAGGACTCGTGTATGTTGGCTTTATTACATTTATGCTGTCATTAGAGAGGCCAGCAGGAGATTTATCAGTAATTTTATGTCATTCACATGCAGCTTTCTGATGCTTACACCAACTGTCAGGTCCTCTTGGCCATTGTCCATACATGCTCTTTATGACTGGATCAACAATGAAAAAATACAGCTGTAACTGCAGACTACTAATAAACCACACATGCTCCTCGTCCATATTCCTTTGCGGATATTATGAAGAACTGGTACATGTTGGAATGTACGTGTAGTGAAAGCTGATGTAGAGTTTGTTTCGGTGTTTATGCTTAGCGCTGCTATCTGCCCCTAGTTTTTCTAACTATGATTGAAGTGTAATGATTAAGTAATTGTATCGTTGTAGGCCTGTTGCTCTCTGTGGCAAGACTTTTTAAATGGGGAGATTGGCTCACATTTGCACCTCAAAGTTAGGAGCCACAAGAAACCAACTTCAGCCAACCACCACTGTGGCAATGGTGGGGTTCGAACCCGGGTGCTCATGATACGAGTTCGTCGCTATGACCACTCGACCACCATAGACGTTGTAACTGCATAGTTTTTAAATTTCCCACATTGCTACGAATAGCAATACCATAGTAATTTTGTAGTTTATCGGTTAATTTACCTTTACCACTCGATCCTTTCCATGGTTTTCTTCAGTTAACTCAAACGTGCACCAACCATCTTCTGAACAGGGCCAATGCATTCCAATTTAGGAATGTTAGTTTTGTGTTAAGGAAGGAAACTGTCTGGTTCGTTTTCAATGACTGATTGCCACAATCATAATCAATGTCACTTTTATATATATTACTTGGTTTAATCATAATTTTCAACAATAAACATTATAATATTCACACATCCTCCTCGCTTACAGCGAGCCTTTGAAACTACCTCCTGAGTCCACAGGAGCCACTCTCTAACTACCCAAAACACATCAAGCTTCTTTTCTCTTCACCGTTGAGGGCCTTTCTCCCCACCCATGCTTTCTAATCCCATCATGCTCCTTCCCGATAGGGGGAAACCTTACAGAAACTATTTATCCACTTTCCAACACATGCCAATCATGTTAAATTCCTTAGAGAAATGTGTATATGTGGTGCAGTAGTATAAGTAGGACCTTGATAACTCAACTCTCTTATAGGATCGAGAAAATTGCCCACTTAAGCAGGTGTTGAGTTAGCAAGGTTTCCATTTTATCTCACCTTCAATGATTTTTAAAAACTGTTTATGTATGTCCCTGTTTATAATTATTGTGAATAGGCATCTTTAATTAGGCAGAGAAATCATATTTGGATTGTCTGAAGATATTTTATCTCTGAATGAGCAATGCAATTGTCTAAAATAAGCAAAAACTTGCTCTTTCTCATTTAAAGTGAGTTTGGTCTAGCTTTCCCAAACATCTCCTGCTCAAAAAGTTTCAGAAATCATTCACCCTACCCAAAGATGTGAGAGAATCTTTGACACATAATCAATTGTTGAATGAACATTGAAAAAAAAGTTATTGAAACACACAAGTGAGCAATTTCGTAAAATTTTTCGAACTAATCGACAAATGAACAATTTCTAGAAAGTACGCAGAAGGAAAATCTGACAGGAATGTGTGTGAAGTGCATGTATGGTTGTTAGTAGTGTTCCATCACTATGGATACATTGAAATATTATTTGTAACTATTTAAAATGTTTTTAGGTTTTTGACTTTGCTGAAGTGAGGGAGTTATAAAAAGGAAGAAATTACATTTTTCTGTTAACGACGTAGAACTCAGTGCTCATGAAGTGTGCAGATGAATTTAATCCATGAATTTCTCAAGTAAGTTGAACCTTCATTTTTAACTCTGTCATTTTTATGACACACACACAAAGCTTCCAATATTCATTAATTTATCGATTTACCCACTTCCTCCATTTCAGGTGAAAATGCTGAATGAAATGACCTTTCAGTGCTGACTTGGAAGTTGATCATATAAGTGCATGTATTTCACATGATCACATCGCTTTTGATGATACTGTATACAAGTGTCTAATAAATTTATTCATGAGTAGTAAATAGGTGTTTTCTGTTTTGTGATTACAATTTTTAATTCGAAAAAAAATCTATGGATGTTGCTTTATTGCAGTGAATTTGACGCAAGAATCAGTTGCATAGGAAATTCATGTGTATTTTTAACAACTGGATGGAATAACATAAAGTTAATCTATCCAAATTATAGTTACAATTTATTTTTTTATTAGATGCAGCTGAAAAAACAAAATGAACAGTTCTAAATAATGAGAGATCACACTTCTCTTGAGAATATAGTTTTTCCAACTGACCCGCTGATATTGCAAGGGCTCTAATTGTATGTAGCATTTGTTTAGGAATATGAGACATAAATCCAAATGGCTTTAACATTGACATCAAATTCATAGACTTGGAAAATGTTCAACATCCCACCCCGATGATTGAACATAACTGCTGTGTAAACCTCTATGCTATGCAGCATGTGTTACATTTTTTTAATGAATATAATTTAGGTGTCGTTCATTCCATTGGGTTTTTACCTAAGAGGATATATATATCTCCCTTATATACCCTTATTAATTTCCTCATACTTCCTCTAAGGTTTTTATACCATAGATAAAACTCAACATTGTTAGTTTTACTTGGATTTTTTTTTAAACTCAATCTCTATAGTAAACAAATTTCTATACAAAAAAATTGAATCTAAAAATTTAGTCACTTTCGTGGATATTTAATTTTTTTGTTATGTAATCATTTAAGACCACGAATGTTTGCCAAGTATCTCACCCGCAAGGGTTAAAGGGATAAGCTGGTTAAACTTTAATGGAAATAAAAAAAATATACATAATTTTCAGGAAAAAACTAATATAAGATATCTAATGAAAAAACTCTGAAACTAGCTTATTCAAATGAAACCTAAAACTACTTATTGAAATGAAACCTAAAAATTAACACGTATAAAAGCAAATGCAAAAAAATAAAAATTAGGGAGGGGAAATAGGGAGGGGAAAAATACGCGCGAAATTAATGTAACTAAAGCAATTGTTGCCACTAATGTAGAAGAAACATTGATTTTCGATACGTATAGTAGTAGTTGTAAAATTTTTGCTTTACGTTGATTGGCCAAACGATGAGCTGAGCCGAAGAACCGAAAGACCTGTTTTTTCTCCGCAACCAGTCACGTGATCCTAAGGATAATGGTTAAGGAGAAGGGGAGAATGCATCTCGGGGAATTCTCCTTGAAGCTCTCTGTTGAGCAGCTCCTTAAGTTAAGGACAAGTGCTGAGCGAGCGTTTTCTAAGGACAAGGGGAGAATCCAGCCCCAGAGTCAAGATATGATTGCAGACATACTTACGAAAGGACTGCCAAGACCAGCTCATCAAAAGCTTTGCAAAGAACTTGGACTTGTCACCTGATTTCCACTAAGATAATTCAAACAGACTGAATTAAAGGGGGGTGTTAGTGTAAATAACAACAGTGAAATATGTCTGTGTAAATAATGTCTGATAGATGGTAGCACCTATAACGTATGTTGTTATACTCTGATCAGTGTACTGTTTGTTCTCATTCCTCTTGTAACCGTCCTTGTGTGTGTTGTGTAGTTTGTAGTAATGTTTGTGTAATAAAACTATATCGTAATTGATCCACGGACTCATCCTAATACTTTCATATCTTGGAATAATTTTGAAGAAAAAGAAAATATATATTTTTTCCTTTTTATTTTATTCTCCTATCATTTTTTATATTTTAATCTAAATTTTTTTCCAACTACCTGTTAGGGTGACTTCCCAGTTGTTTTTGGTGTTTGCATTTGTATAAATACACAAAACGTAAAATGGAATTTACATTTTTTAAAATTAATTAAAAAATTAAAATACATTAATCAATTGAAAGGTAATTAATTAAATTTGAAAAATAACATCAACTGAAAACAAAATAAATTTGATTTTTATAAATTGGGAAATTTAAAGTTATTGCCACGAATGCATAATTTTAAGTTTGCGCCTTAAGCACGAACAAAAAATGGCGCCTTTTAAAATTTTGCTCCCCCACGGACCAAAACCTGGCTACACCACTGATCACCTCGTGTGTCTAGCTAAACAATTCCACGGGACTAAAGAAAGTTTCCAGAGACAGCAGCCCTTTGAAGAAGCCTGCAACTTGCTAAGATAATTCAAACATTCTTGGAAAATCTTAAAGAGGAGGCAAAAACAGATCCCTTTGGACAGCTGTCTTGTGCGAAATGGGTCCACTGACTCTAAATCTAGTCCTAGTATCAAAAGACCAAGATGGGAAGTGACCAAAAATAGTGTCTTAATACCTAAGGTCCTTATGAAGAGGGATTCCCCTTTCAAACAATAATATCTGCACCCTCTATCCTAGCCATCTTCTGTATGCCAAAAAGAGTCTTCAGAAAGGTATAAAAATACAAATGTTCATTTATTCTTTACATTAGTCTTTTATATTCATTTTATATTAATTTTTTTATTCTTTTTGGTAATAAACACTATATTTATTCTATATAAAATGTGTTTTTGGTAACATTTTGGAATTTATAGAACAAATTAATTGAATTTAAATTGATTCCTATCATAATAATTACCTCTCTTTCTCGGTTTTCGTCAGTTTTGGATTTCATTGGTTGTTTTCGAATGGATTATTGACGTTTGTTTTCGAACTGATTATCGACAAAAACCTAGGTATCACTGCAGAGATGCCATTGATGCGCTATAATGCGTCAAATACCCGGAATTTCAGAAAAGGATGCATATACATTTTGTTCACGCATCCTCCGGGACGCGTTCTTTCCTAGTTCTAAAAAGAAAATTACAGTATTCTCGCGGCTATCTGCCGACATTCAAAGACAGCGTCTCTACGGCGTAAATTTGTTTTGTTCCTACAATATTGCGAATGCGTTTTTTTTTTTTTTTTTTAAATCGTAAAGGATTGGAACGCCTGTTCAAATTGTAAAACTTTCCTGATATAGTGGGGAAAAAACCGAATCTGTAAAAACTCATCCATGAATATCCAGTTTTGTCATCTGCTGCTACGCGGTAGTTACCGTTTCGCATCACTAAAATCACGGGTGTGTAAGCAGAATCGGCTTTTGGAGGGGCACAAGGATCACTTCACACACAGATAGTATAAAAGAAATTTTTTATTCCAATATTTCAATTCCCTACAAAAATATTTTTAATTTTTGATCTCCGTATATGGGGGGGAGGGAAGAGGCCCCTTATAACCTCCCCCATATTTTGCTTATGGTGAAAATCCATGTTTGGAACTTGCGATTGCGCAATGGTAATCGGCTAAAAATGTGATTTTCTAAAGATTTCAAATTTTGAGTTGGCTATTCCTTTGAAAAAAAACTTCTGGTTGCCACGGCGATCACACAGACTTACAACACAAACATGCATGCAATAAACTTCCAATGCACGCATTACCAGTTTGGAGGATAGATGTAGGGCCGCAACTGGGAGGGAGAGGGACAGGCGGCCCTAGTGTCCTGGGCTCTGGACTAGACGGGGGAGAAGGGGGGGGAACCAAATTCACCCTTCATAACTGCTTCTTCTACATCACATGGGTGTGCCAAAATGTGTACTTGCCCATTTGAGAAAGTACCTAGTTGCTGCGCTAGATAGATGGCACCATCTACTGAACACAAAACATACCAAATGCTGGGCATGCACACATAAGTACACTGTTAAGTTTCTCCAACACAAATCTGACATAGCTTCCATATTCAGGTGTTAAAATAGGTGACAGATCAGAATGGTGCACCAGAACACACAGGGAAGGAAAATAAAATCATTCTACCAGGAAAACCAAAGTATGAATAGGGAATGAGAAGATAAGTGTCAGAGAGGAGAGAGAGAATCTAATTTGCTTTAAATTTGATCAGAAGATATTGAAAGTGCTAAGATTTTTTTAATGAAATATAAAATCAATCAGAAGGGAATTTATACATTGATTATTAGTAAATATATAAATGTGTGCCTTCAACTGCTAAGAGTCTCAACGAAGAAATATAAGCAGGTCATCAAAGACCTGGGGCATGCTGGAAGAAAATCCATAGAGATACCAGTGAATTATTGGGGATGGGGAGCATAATTTTTTTCAAGATAAATTTTTTTTGAGAGGGACCCACTTTCACTCAAAAAGGACCCATATTTTTCAAATAACCTGGGTCCCGGGACCCAGGTAAAGAGTCCAGTGGCATCTCTGACTGTATTTAATTTTTCAAATCTTGCGACGAATTTGTAGTGATGGACAATGGTATAATCTATTTAATTTATTTAATTAAGAAAAACAATCCTCACAAAACACTACAAACAAATTGCACGAGCATAACACATACGAGCAACAATACGCCAAAACCATAACAGAAACAGAGCGTCATATCTCCCGACTTTGACTTCTCTCCAAAACAACAAGGAAAAATATCATATATGGACGGCTCTGGCTTCTCTAAATATTTACTGGATGGTCCCTACATTAGCCCCCCGCCAGCGAGATGATTGCTACACAAAGTGTATCAATTTTGATACTTCGAGTTAAATTTTACTTTGCGCCCAGATCTAGTCACCACATGAGATTTGACATTGGAATCACTTGATAAGTCCTTGGCAGAAGGACAGTCAGCTTTTGGAGATGAGATAGTTATTCGAGATGTGGTAGCTGTGGTTGGCAGATCAGTGTCTTTCACCACATATGCAGGCTTGACACGATCAATATTCACTACCACCGCACGACCTTGTACAATAATTTTGAAAACTTCATTCCCACGAGAGACAACTTGATGTGGACCAGTGTATGGAGGCTGAAGGCTTCGATGAAGAGCATCAGTCCGCAAGAAGACATGTGAGCATGTCTTTAGGTTTCTGCTGACGAAGACTGTTGTTGATCCATGCGCCTGATTTGAAGTAGGACACAAGTTCTGCACAGCTTGTCGCAACTTACCAATGAAAGTTGCTGGATCCGGACTGTCACCGTGAGGCGTCAAGAATTCTCCTGGCAGACAAATTGGAACCCCATATAGCATTTCTGCTGCTGTAGTCTGGATATCTTCTTTCCAATCAGCACGGCAGTTTAGCAGAATGGAAGGAAGAACGCCAGCTTTTTGTAGCTATGATTGCAGATTTAGTTGTCTGTGAAATCTTTCCAACTGCCCATTAGCAGCCAGGTGATAAGGAGATGTGCGATGACGTATAGTACCAAGCCAAGGGACCAGAGCAGAGAAGAGCAATGATTCGAACTGGACACCTTGGTCTGATGTTAACAGAAGAGGAGGGCTAAAACGAGCAACCCAGCTGGCGTAAAAACTTCTGCCACTGTGTTGGCTGAACTGTCCACCAGAGGTACAGCTTCTGGCCATTTAGAAAAACGGTCGATCATAGTGAGACAGTACCAGAACCCTTCGGAGGGAGGAATCGGTCCTACCAAGTCAATATGTACATGCTCAAACCTGGAACTACATGGTTGAAAAATGCCAGGCTTGCTCTTGGTGTGTCTGGAGACTTTTGACCTCTGGCAATTGATGCATTTGCAAGTCCAAAAAGAAATATCACTTCTTAACGAGGGCCACACATACCGTTATTGTACCAGCTTGATTGAGGCTTTAACACCAGGATGAGAGAGACCGTGCAGCTTTTCAAATATGGTCGACTGGACAGATATGGCCCGTAGATGTTTCACAAAAAAGATCCAATGAAGGGTCACCCATTGGGATGGCTTGAAATGTCAAAGAGGATGGAATGACACTGTTGGATATCAACTGTTGGAGTTCATATTCCGCTGTCATATTCTGCTTGTTGTTGTACCATTTCCTTGAAGTCAAACATTGATGGTGTATTAATCGATGATATGTGCACTCTTGATAGTGCATCAGCCACTACATTGTCTGTGCCCTTGAGATACCTGATGTCAGTAGTAAATTGGCTGTGCCCGAGTGGCATGGTGGTAAGATGCTCGTCTACAATTGTGAAGGTTGTTGTCAGGGTCCCGGGTTCAAACCCAAGGGAGGATATTTTCCCTAACGAACTCGAGGCGACCACCGATAGACAGCACCTTCACTTCCAACCCATTTCACTAATGGCAGTAAATTGCAATATACTGATATGATCAGAGTAGGTGTTCGATGAAGTAGTAGTAAATTGGCTAATGCAGTCCAAGTGCCTCAGTTGGCGTGGACAGCACTTGACTTCTTTTTGTGTAAATGCATAGGAAAGAGGTCAGTGAAAAAAAGCATGAAACAGTGGCCTTCCACCATATGGCGGAAATATTTGATTGCCATGTACACTGCCAACAGCTCTCTATCATATGCGCTGTACTTTCGCTGGGCTGGAGATAACGTCTTGGAGTAAAATGCTAATGGTTGCCAATCTTTTCCTACCTGTTGCTGAAGCGCAGCTCCTATAGCGGTGTCAGATGCATCAACCACAATAGCTAAGGCAGCTGTAGGTGACTGATGGTATAATGTGATTGCTTCCGCTAGGTCATCCTTACACTTTTGGAATGCTTTGGTAGACTCGTCTGACCACTCGATAGGCCTTTTATTATTCTTTGTGGCACCCTTCAGGTAATTATTAAGCACTGCTTGAGATTGTGCAGCATGAAGAATGAAACGCCTACATAAATTATTGATGGCCAGAAATTGACGCAGTTCCTTCAAGGTATCTGGTTTAAGAAAATTCATGATTGCTGAGACTTTGTCAGGAAGAGGTAAAATGCCTTTTGAATCTACAATGTGACTCAGGAATTTCACAGAGGCTTGACCAAGAACACACTTGGAAGCGTTGACGAGAACATCAAACTCTTGAAACCTCTGGAAAACTTGTTTCAGATGGTCAACATGCTGACTTTCATTTTCTGAGGCCATTAAGACATCATCAAAATATGGTATACAAAAGTTCAATCCTCTGAGAACATAATGTATATAAACTCTTGAAAAGTTGCAGCCGCGCGTTGGATAGACTGAAAGGCATGCACAGAAACTCAAAAAAGTCCAAATAGTGTTGTCACAGCAGTCTTTGGGATATCTTGCTCTTTTACTGGAATGCCTTGGCTAAGTCAAGCGTGGAGAACATCTGTTTGCCTTCCAACATTTATACACAGTCTTGAATGTGTGGGACTGGATACCTGTCCGGCCCATTACACTATTGAGCTTTCGATAATCGCCACATGGGTGCTAGTCACCATCGCTTACCATGTGAAGATGCGAGACCAAACTGCTTTTTGATGGTCTGCATATTCCAAGCGCCACAAGATATTCAAATTCTTGTTCAGCAGCCTTCAGTTTGTTTGCAGGTAATCGCCTTGACTTCGCATAGACCGGTGGCCCCTTCATCTCGATGAGGTGTTGCACATCATGTTGAACTTGTCGAGGACCCATGGAAGCTTCTGTTAGTGTTGGGAATTCTGCTAGCAGGCAGTGAAAGATTGAGTTTCCATCCATGGACTTCACTTGAATTTGTGGTGCAGTTGAGATTTGACCTTTTGATTGAAGTTGTGTTAAAGGATCAACCAAACATCCTTGTCAAACATCAACCAACAGGCCAAAGTGACATAGGAAATCTGCCCCAAAGATGGGTTGCAAAATTGTTGCAACAATAAATGGCCAGCGAAATATTCTTCATTTGTTCTAGGCTCAACTTAAGCAGGCGTTGGCCATAGGTGCTTATGCCAGTTCCCTTTGCTGCAATAAGCTGCAATTTTCCAGGCTGATGACTTGATTCTGCAGTTGTGGCAGGAATTACAGAGACATTCACGTCTATATCAATGAGGAACTTCACAGAAGATGATTGGTCAGACAGATATAGACAGAAGCACTCGAGTTTGCCGTCACTCTGAGCATCGAGTGACGGCCCAGCTAGTTTCCCTGCAGGTTGAAACTGCAAGGCTGGACACATTTGGTTGCTTTTTCTTTGAAACGCCAATGGTACCAACAGTGCTGGTAGTTTCTGTCACGACTTCTGGAACACTGACGAGATCCACTGTGATTTATTGATTGGGATCACGCACGCGTTTCGAGACGCTCCAAATGGGAAGAAATATCCATTCGAATGGTCTGCATTTGTGAAGCTTCAGTTGACACTGCATGAACAGCAGTGGAGCTTTCTGCGGCAAGTATGGTATCAGCCATTTCTGCAAATTTATATAGGCTATCATTGGATATTGCTAATATTTGCTGAACATTTGTAGGCAGCCGCTGGAGGAAAAGAGACTTCAAAATATCATCACTCAACCGTTGCTCAGCTTTACTTCGCATTTCCAGGAGAAGGCGTGATGGTTTCCGATCACTCAGTTGCAATCCAGAAATTAGGTTGCGCAACCGCTGTTTCTCTGAATCCTCATATTGCGTGCACAAACAGTGTTTCAGCATAACGTAAGATGTTGCGGTGGGTGGGCTGGTAATAATGTCCCTGAAAACAGACAGCTCCCCGGGTTGCAAGGCAGATACGATATGATACTTTGTCACCTCAGCTGTCACTCCTGCCAAGAGAAATGGACTTTCCATCTGCCTAAACCAGATCTCTGGATTGGCTCGCCAAAACGATGGAGCTTTTACAGAAACATGGGCGATTTCTGTTGAACCAGTTGCGTTTTGATCTGTCATTTTTTTATTTGCATAAATTCTTCCATTTCCTGTGCTCTTCACAATATAGGTCACCAATTGTAGTGATGGACAATGGTATAATCTATTTAATTTATTTAAGAAAAACAATCCACAAAAACGAATTGCACGGACATACATACGAGCAACAACACGCCAAAACCACAACAAAAACAGAGTCATATCTCAAGACGGCTTTGACTTCTTTCCAAAACAAGCAAAAATATATCTGGATGGCTTTGGCTTCTCTAAATATTTACACGATAGTCCTTACAAATTTCTTATAGTCTAATGTTAAACTCCTCTCGATATAATGCTATCTTTACTACAATCAACTCTTCTATAATGGTATTTTTTGAGATTCTGAAACCACTACAATTTTTTTTATATTTCGTTCAAAATATTATTCATTCTTAATATATGCACAAAACTGGCTGTTTCATAGAGATGCTGATTTTCAGATGGAAAAATTTACCACGGCCTCTACGGGGACTCGAACCCTCTCACATTTCAGGCAAGTGTGCTGCCACTACGCTATAGGTGCAGCTAGAATATTTCTACCTTTAAGTATATATGCTGAACGGTACTTAACAATGGAAGGCAGGGTCTAGAAAAAGAAGTAACTAGTAAGAAACTAGTTTTCCTTCAATAATTTGTCATATAAGTTAGAATTTATGCTTTAGAGATATAGGAAAAGCATATTTTTTATAATATTAAGTAAATTTAATATCAATAGTTTAATTAGGAGTCAGCCAGAGTAATTGGAAAAACGGGGTGATTGGAAACAAGACAGCTGCGAGAGATTTGGTGGCTTTTATTGAAATAATAAACAGGATTAAGTTGGGTGGTATTGTTGGCCACCTTGGAGCTAATTCTCTTTTTGATAGAAGCTGATTGGGCCCAAATAACAGCTGAGAGTTAACAACAAAATTCTGTTGCACGTTTTGGAATAGCTTTGGTATAAATATGGCGACACGCCAAATTGGCGACTTTTTTCCGGCGATAAGTTGCCATCGTTGGTGCACTCTGGTTCGATGTTGTTCTGCTGGGTTGTCGCTGTTCTGAAAAATTCTGCCAGGCGGCGTTAGTGTTGTAGTGCATCTTTTCAAACAGCCGTACAGCCATTTTGTCGTTTGTGCGTGTTCCGAGTGTTTGGATTACATTTTCGTCGCTGGTCAGGTTGTATTGTTCTCTTTTTTCCCCTTTATTTAAATGGTGCCCGTATTTTATTTATACCCTGATCGCTTTATTATTTAAACAACGGTCCGGGCTTTATTTAAACCCGGATCGATTTATTATTTAAAAAATGCCCGGGTTTTATTTAAACCCTGATCGATTTATTATTTAAACAACGGTCCAGGCTTTATTTAAATCCAGATAGATTTATTATTTAAACAATGGTCCGGGCTTCATTTAAACAATGGCCGGGCTTCATTTAAACACTGATCGATTTATTATTTGAACAATGCCTGGGTTTTATTTAAACCCTGATTGATTTATTTTTATCCACAGTTTTATTTTTCAAACAATCCAGAGCTTATTTTTGTTTATACTATTTGTTTTTATTGTTTTTTACTGTTTTGTATGCTGGCGATTTTTTTTTCTGGTGCACGTAGTGTCTGGCGGCTTTTTCTCGGACCGTCAGACATATTTGGCGTCGGAAAAAAAGTCGCCAACCTGTCCCTTACACCAAAGCTGTTCCGAAATAAAAATTGGCAAATATGTGTTTGGACCATTAAAAACAGTGGAAGCGAATATTGATGGACCACGGTAAGGGTCAAATGGGTAAAGCACTAACTCGCCTTCAAAAATCTGAATTTTTCTGACTTTTTAAAAAGAGCTTGGATTAACGGAATGAAAAATGTAAACATAATCAGTGGGTTTTACTGAGATGGGGATTTCCCCTCTTTATCCTAAAAAATCTAGTCAATTTAATATATTACTAGAAAAGATCTGACATTTGACGAAAAATGTTGGAGAAGCAGCACCTTGGAAGGAGATTCCAATGGGAATGCTGGTTTAAATAATTGGAAATATAGGACTACTCGAAAAATTCTTTCATGATTCTTAAGCCTACTGAACATGGGCAGAGATGACTGATCTAATGTGTATATGAGCTGACATCCTCATCATCGTGCCCCCCAGCAATAATGACCTTGCCCCCACCCCCCAGACTTCCAAGTCGATCTCCGCCTATGCTATTGAAGAAGCTGATAACTAAGACTGCTTTAGAATTAGTCGACCTTCAATGTCTACCTCTGATTTGAGCTGTGAAACTCCTAAAGTCATGAAATCCAATATCATGAAATCTTGTTCCCTTTAGTGATGTTTTCAGTTTAGGGAACAAGAAATAGTCTGCGGGTGCCAGAGTCACAGGAATATTTCACGACTGTCACAGGAATATTCTACGCAGTTCCGGCCCGACTTTGTAAAAGAATTCTGCGAGTATAAGGCCTTGTTTTTGAAGAAAGGGTAGTTGAGTGCTTCTGCACGGCTGCATAAAGAGTATTTTTATACAATACAATCTACACAATACACACAAACAAACATGTATTAATTTCACTTCAAATTGTGTAATATTTTTTATACTCAGATTAATATTTTGTGCAGTAATTGTAATGATGTGTAGCTTTATTGGAAAATTTCACACCTGCTTAAGATATTTATAGTTAAATGTTAAAAAAATATATTGTTTTTAAAACATATATGACATTGTTTCACAACCGGATTTATTGAATGCATTATCATACTCGCTTGGGGGGGGGTGGGATGATCGGCCCCATATATCCCCGCCTGAGTGTGCGGTGGGGGGGGGGATTTACTAGCTTAATTTGATTAATTTTATTCCCCGAAATGTATCCTCACTTGTGCGGGCTTATGTTGGCCTTCCCCAGTGAACACACCTTTGCTCCAACAGCGCATCAACAACTCAAAGCAAGTAGGGAGACACATTTTTTCAAACGAGGGAACCAAGTTCAAGAGAAGAAATTTCACGTACCGCTAATCAGGCCGGTAGCGATTCGACGTGAAATGTCACAAGTGTGTAATGAATCAGAATCCACAATACAATACAATAATAATTATACAGGGCTCTCGGCTACTATGACCATATCTTTTTCTTCTTCAATTATACAGGGCTTTATGCCTTCGGGCCATCCCCTGTTAGAGAAAGAACATTCCACAAGAGTAGGGTGACCATACGTCCCGTATTTCCCGGGACAGTCCCGGTATTTTCTATTTTTTTGGCTGCCCCGACTTTTTAGCAAAAGTGTCCCGGTTTTTCCCGTACTTTGCACGAATCCTACTTGAATTTTTATTCTTTATTGAAGTCTAAGATTGAAATTATTTTCAAGTTATAAATTATATTATGATAACTACAACTATAAATGAGTATATGAATCTCCCACATTTGTCTTAGTGAAATTTTTTTTTTCGTGGAATTCATTTTAATCCACTGCAATTAGCAGTAATGCTGCATTTCCCGTCATTGGGATTTCTCCATTATTTCAACAATATTTGGCGACTTTGTTCGGTTTTGGCGTCATTTTTGGCAATAATTGGCGATGTCCCGTACTTTCCCGTATTTTGAATCCCAATGTCCCGTATTTCTCTTGAGGAAATATGGTCAGCCTACACAAGAGTATAGAACATGTTATAAAAATATACTAACGAAAGAGTTGCCATCAATCACAGAACACATAGGAATTCCAGCAATTTCCATTCTTCCCTCTTCTTCAGAAGGGTATGGAGAAGAAAGAAAAAAAAACACAAACCAGACGAAACAAACGCAGATGGAGATGTTATATAAGATATAGAAGAAGTCTTCCGGCTTAGAGGACGATGCTAAGCCACTTTAAAATGATATGATGACATGAGGTCCCTGAATGAGTGTGTGGTAACAAAAAAGAAACCAAACAACCAAGGCAGAGAAAGACAAAAACCAAATGAGAGAAAGAAAGAGGGGGGAAAAAAATAAATAAAAACTCACGAAAAACGTTGAATAAGGGTAACAAACCTTTCGAAGCTACAGATAATGCTCTCAGGTCTGCCTGAACAGAATTCGGACCAACAACTAAGTGGTGGAGAAAGAGAATTAAAAGTTGAGAACCGAACCTGGGAGAACCTAATACAAGAAAACAAAAAATGAGAGGAAGTTTCAGGAATCTTGCATTGTAGACAGAGAGGGTTAGACATTTTCCTAATACGATGGAGGTAATCATTCAAGGGAGCTCTATTGCAAATGAGTTTGTAAAACAAACATTCCAACCTTCTATTCGAAAAAAAAGCGGAGAAGTTCTGGCAGCAGTTATAGAAGGAGCTAAACTCAGGAATAGATAAGAAAAGAGCATTACGGATATTTTCCTTGAAGTGGCGAGAGTAAAGAGAACGAATGTCCTCCACATAAAGGCTAGAAGGTAGAAGATCAACAGTGGAAGAAGCTACAGTTTTAACATGATTGTCTATTGTCTCATTAATGGCAATGCCCGAATGACTTGGGACCCAAATTAGTGATATGCTGTTAACCAAAGTACTAGTATGAACCAGTTGAGCATGCAGGAGATGCGTCACCGTAGACGAATGAATAGAAAAATTGTCGAGAGCCATGATGACTGATTTGGAATCCGTAAATATGAATATTGGAGTATTAGAAGATTGAATGAAGGATCTGAGACCTAAAGTAATAGCAAGGGCCTCCGCAGTGAAAACTGAGGAGTCTTTATTAATGAACCAAGACTTGATAACTTTAGTAACCAAACAGAAAGCTCCACAAGCCACTTGAGATGATTTAGACGCATCTGCAGCAATTACATGAGCATTCAGCGGCAGAGACTCAATGTACTCTTGGAATATTGTTTGATAAGGGATGGTAGACTTAGTTTTTTGAAAATTAAGACCCTCCGATATGAAATAGATATTCGAGGGTATCCACGGCCAAAAGGAATAAATTGGACGCAACATGGACCTATGGGAAAACCCAATGGTATTATTGAACTGTGATATTTTCCTAGCCAAAGATGGAGAGAGGCGACGAAAGCCCGAATCCATATGGTTAGAGTGACCCTGCGTGGGAGAGGCTGTGGCAGAAATACAAGATAACCCAATTCTGAAAAGAATAGAATCCTGAAAGGAGGGTAGGGCAAGAATGATTCTGAGTTTATCTATGCGAGTTGAAGTAGGGAGGAATAAGATAGATCTCATCGAGGAATTATAGATGGTGTCGATCTTGGTGAGAGAAGATTTGGCTGCATTAAACCAAGCCACCGCTCCGTAACCAATGGTACCTCCAATGATGCTCATTAGCACAGGTTTGAGGAACTTGCAAGGAATATTTCTTGAGGAGTGAGAGATGGAGCGACAAATGTTTAAAGATAGAGTGCCCTTAGAACGCAGAGATGATAATTGTTTTTTCCAGGTGAGGGTATAATCCAGATAAACACCTAGAACTTTCAAGTACGGATCGAACGGAATGGATTCACCATTAATGCTGAAAGAAGGAAAGTATGGAGGTCGTTTCCGTGAGAAAATAGAAAATCGAGATTTGGATAGAGAAATGCACAAGCCACTATCTTCAGCCCATCTGAGAATGTTAGGCAAGGTGTTCATCTTCATCAACCTGGACTCAGCATACTTCCCATCTAACGCATTCATCTGGAGAAAAATATCATCGGCATACATAAAGAAATTAATGTCAGAAGTAATATATGAGGTTATATCTAATGTGAACAGAGTGAAAAGTACGGGGGAAAGGGTAGATCCCTGTAAAAGACCACAGTTGGGAGCAAAAGCCCCAGATCTGGAACCCCTCCAATGAATAACATGTTTACGGTTAGAGAGATAATTAAAGAGCCAAGTTAAAAAATTTCCATGGAAGCCCAAGCGAGCTAATTTGGAAATGAGCAAATCATGCTTCACGGAATCATAAGCAGCTCTCAAATCCAGAGCGATAATGTAGCTAGTGTAGCCCTTTTGGAGGGCATATGAAATGGAGAACACCATATCTTTAATGCAAACCTCGACACCAGTTTTCGGTCGAAAACCATAAAAGTTTTTTGGAAAGAGCTCAAATCGTAATGCAATCCAAGTGATCCTAAAAAGAATGATTCTCTCAAAGATTTTACTAATAGTGTTTATAAGAGTCAGAGGACGAAAGTTCTTCGGATCAGTTGTTGGCTTTCCTGACTTGGGAATAAAAATAATACGTCCTTCTTTAAAAGACGGCGGCACCAGCGATGAAGACCAAAGGGTATTAAAAGCATTCAGAAATTCAATCCCCTTATTTGGAAGGAGTTTATACACCTTCAATGGAACACCATCTGGACCAGGGGTCGTTGAACTACCAGAACAAGTGGCTCTACGAATTTCCGTGGAAGTGAACGGTGCATCCATGTAAGCCTGGAACTCACGAGGAGGACCATAAAAAAGTTACGGTGTGAGACCGGCCAGGTGAAGAAAAGTGGTTAAATTTTAAAAATTGGATCTGTACGAGAGGATCGACATAACTATTATTAGCAATCTTGAAAATGTGCCGGGAATCATCCCAAGTTTTCGCCACGATATAACGGTGTCTACACAAGACAGAAAAAAGAACTGAGGGCTGAGTGAAAGGATGAAGTTCTTGAGCCAGAGTCTTCAATCGTAGAATGCGAAGGTGACGACGAAAAACAGAAGCTAATCTTTTATATTTAATCCAGTTGTCCTGAGAGGGCACACGGCGAAATAAGCGGGAAGTCCGTTTTTTTTCGATAAGAGCAATACGCCCTTCTTTATCCAACTTAAGCCAAGGTTGTTTCTTCCGGTACACAGAGTACCTAGCTGAGTTAACAATGGAAACAACATGATTGTAAATATTGTCGAAATCGTTAGTAGCGGGGATGACAGAGAGACCTGCCATTACCGCTGACCATTTAATATAACGGAATTCCTGAGATATGAATTGTTTATTCAAAGAGACGGAAATCTTAATTGGCAAATGATCACTATTGAATAAGGATTCACAGGGAGACCAAATAATATATCTATAAAGACCTGGGCTACAGAAACATAAGTCGATTTGGATTGTGAGTCCTTGCTATAAAAGGTGGGGCAAAAAGGAGGAGCTAGACAAAGGTTATGATTAAGATACCAATTAAATAACATAGTACCTGCAGGAGATACAATATGTCCTCCCCAATTTGGATGATGACTGTTGGAATCTCCGATTATGATGAAATTCCCAGAGATGTATGAGAAAATATTGTCGATAGCAGCGATATTGAAAACACCTGGAGGACGATAAAAATTAACAACATACATAGAAAAATTGTTTAGAAAAACTTGAACAATCATAATTTCAAAAAAGGGGTCAGAAATTTTCCATATCAAAGATGAGGAAAGAGATGAATTCACCGCGGTCACTAAACCATCACCTGGAAGAAGTTGATCATTTCTAAAAATCTGAAAACCAGCAAGAAAAAAATGGTCCTTCGGTTCCAGAAAAGTCTCCTGTAAACATAACATATCATAGTTTAAACAAAAATTTCTGATAAAGGTTGATTTGGACTTGATGCCTCGGACATTCCATTGAAGAATTCTAAAATTCATATTATTCATAGTTTTTTTTTTTTTTGGAAAGGATTAACTAGAAAAGTATATTTAACTAAAGAGAGGGAAAAAGCATCAAATTTCACAGAAAAAATAAAAAAAAAACTTATTTTTTGAGAAAGAAAAAGGAAATATCAAGCGAGAAAAACACAATAGGAAAGGGAGGGGGGAAAAATCCAAACCAAACTCGATTTGATCACAAAAATAAGAATACTGGGGGTAAACAATCCCACTTTCCTTATATAACGCCCGTTCCGCGCTTGTCGTTAGATAAGGAACTATCGTAAGGAACGTGCTAAGGAAAATTCCTTAAGCGGCACTCTCCCCTTTGCGTTGAGCATTGTCCTTAGGATCACGTGACGGGTTGCGGAGGAAAAAACCGGTCTTTCGGTTCATTCGTTCTTTTCTACGGTTCACTTCACTATTCAACCAATCAACGTAAAGCAAAAAGTTTACAACAACTACTACGTATTAAAAATCAATATTTCGTCAACATTTGTGGCAACGATTGCTTTATTTACTTTAATTTCGCGTAATGTTTTTCTTTTTTTTACGTTAGATTGCGCACAAGTTTCCGCGAATTTTTAATAACTTATAAGATATTTTAATAATTTTCTTACTGGACATATAAATTAGTTTTAGAGACAATTCAAGTTTTTTTAATAGAAATTTTATATAAATTACAATTTTTCTGAAAGATTATAATTTTAATTTCTCATGACATTACATCATAGAGGTTAATACAGCAAGTATCATGCTCAATCATGGGGGAAAAATATTGATTTTCCAGCTCTATGAATTTAACGCTCATGTTTTAGTGTTATAACGATTCTCACTTAGGAAAATCTATTGAGATTTCTTATTCTTCCATCAAGTCTTGACATGTTGGAACTGTAGCTATTTGCCCCATATACATGTTCGGCAAATATTATTTGATACTATATATTTTGATATTACTAGAACCATGTCATTCACCGTATCTCGCAATAAAATTTTAATTTCTTTCCAATCGTTTCATTAAATTTTTTATCAACTGCAGTGAATCCCGCTTGTTTTTCAAAAAACACTCATGAGAAACTAAGCAGGGAAATGCTTTGGACAGAAAATTTTGATGAGTCGACAAAAATGTCATTCTAAATGGGAAGGTTATTCGTTTTGTGATTTCAGCTGCATTTAATCAAAAATAAATTATATAACTCTGGTTCAGATAAATCAAAATCAACACTTCATTCCACTGAGCTGTTTAAATCCTTGCATAGAAAACAGTTTTCTATGCAACTAATTCTCGAATTTATTGTAGTACAAAAATGTAACATTCATAAACATTTTTTCTAATTATAATCACAAAGAAAACAAACTCATTTTCTGCTTACGATCATGGATAAATTTATTAGATAAATGTGTGTGTGTATATATATATACACACACACACACATTTCAGCCACCACGTTAGGCAAGATGTGACCTTATCGATATAGTCCAAACATAATTCATTATCATGATACATGTTTTTTCCATGTTCATATATGTATATATATATGAACGAATTAACATTTGTGAATATAGCTTGCATACATGATCATCTCCCTATCTGTACATAGAGCCGGAACTGGGGGGGGGGCAATCGCCTCGGGCAGCAAAATTTAGGGGGGCGGGAATTTTAGGTGGGAACAACAAACACCGTTGTAAAATTGTCGAATTTTAAAGTTGCAGAGGCGGCAAAATTATGTTTGCCCCGGGGAGCAAAAATCCTAGTTATGGCCCTGCGAGTACATATTATACGAGGTCGGTCGGCATAGGATTTTTTCTCCCAAAGCCTCGAGTATGTATAAAGCATCAATATTCATTTAAAATGAGTGAAATTTCATGTTAAGAAAAATAAAAAAAATTGATTTCATATCATAAGTTAGCCTACCTTCCACTCAACAGCAACTCTTGTATTCGTTTAAATATATACTGTATTTATCATGTAAATACAGTATATATTTAAAAAAAATCCAGATTTAACTACCAATCCTGCTAGTAAAAAGAGGGATGGAAAATGATTTTGTTGATGAATAATGACGTTGAATCTATCAATATATGTCAAGTTTTTTTTAATTTTTAGTCTTGGCTATTAGTTTACCCTTTAGTTAAACATGATTCAAAGGCAATGCATTTTACACATAAAAAAAAAAAATTGTCCATACACTAATGCTTGTATTGACTGTCAGATTTGAAACTTTGTTTACAGATTTTTCATTTTTAAGAATCTTTCAGCTTCAAGGACGTCCTTTCAACTTATATTTAATAATGTAATGAACTGTTTTGAACTGAATCTAACTTTTTATGTAAGCTAATCAAAAAAACTAGTACACATGTTGGAACAGTTTTTTGTTGAAAAGAAAACTGTTGGGTTTAGCATTTTATACATTGAGAGGGGGCACATCTTGTGTGTAGGAAGGATTGCATGCACTTATCATACAAGTTTCAACAAATTACAAAAAATCAGTCTCAGATATTAACTTATTTGGCTAATAGGAAATATAGCTATTAATGTTCAGTAATTTAATATTCAATGTGCATCACAAGAATTACTATTAGCACTAGTGCTAATTACGAATTTTTAGTGCTAATTACTATTAGCATAAAATTTTTTGGAAATCAAATTCACTGAATTTTGTACTTTTTCATTTTAATATGTGTATCTAAAAATTTGATTTCAGGTACAAAACAGTCATAATTTAAAAAATATTCAGATAAAAATTATTTTTTGAAAAATTTCCAAATTTATTAGTATTTTTTAAAATATAAATTTTACACAATTGCGACCGTCCTTCATTTCATTCACGATTAATAAAATTTGTATATGCTGATACATTTTTTTTTTCTTCAAAGCAATGAAAAGCGCATAAGCTGATTGTACGTGCGATATATAATTTATCTAATCTGAGAATATTAGCAATTCCGTAGCGAAATGAAAAACCATCATTATAAATATAGAGGAAGTAGGAAAGAAAACCGTAGCTGGAATGAAATGGAATTTCCATTAAAAAGGGGATGATAAAACCATATTTTGCTTATGGAAAAAAATTGTTGATAAACGTAAACACAAGAATCCAAACGTTGAGTTTTCTACTTCATTAGAAGATCAAAAACCCTTCATCCAATCAGCGTCGGATCTACTCTTGCCAAGCTAATATACGCCAAATACTCGCCAACTGAACCGAGTTTCACTTGATACGCACTCGAGACTCACTGGTGAATGCCAAATTCGTTCTAAAACTGAAACGGGTTTCAACTGATCCGCGTTTCAGGACCGTGAGTGGTGAATACGGCCGTTAGGATTTCCCGACAAACACATACAGTGTGATGCATAAAGAGTGTGTGTCCACTCTATACAAATGATCTGTGCTTCAGATCTTGGGCATTTTATGAATATCAGACGGAATGATAACACAAGAGGGAAGGAACTAGACAACCACGAGATTCATCTCAGCCTTCCACATTAAAATGAAGACAGAAGCTCAATATTTTTGCACGCTACAAACACAATCATATTTACATTTAGCAAATTTCACTTATTTGACATGACAATTCTGGGTTGAAAATATGTCAGGCTTCTTTGTCAAAGGGGGGGAAAGTGTCCTACTTTTCCCACCGTGACAGAGGAGCAAATGTCCTTCAGGCCTATATTGAATTGATGGATCCTATTCCTATATCCCCTACCACCCCTTGGCAGCTCTGGAATCACTGCCACAACACCTATGGAACTGCTTCTGTCGGCGTCCCTGTTTCACTGATGGCCATCCATTAAGCACAAAAGGTTTTATTAAAGCCCTGACCGGCGCCGTTAAAAAGAATTTGGGGAGACAGCAGGATTCCCCATATGGATGGATGCCTCCAGGTTACATATTCCCCGCATAGGCTATACACTTTTCACACTA
Source organism: Pholcus phalangioides (assembly GCF_987345545.1). Classification (NCBI taxonomy): domain Eukaryota; kingdom Metazoa; phylum Arthropoda; class Arachnida; order Araneae; family Pholcidae; genus Pholcus; species Pholcus phalangioides. Next base: position 23,716,954 of record NW_028301596.1, on the reverse strand, counting down.
TACACTCCTTCTCCTTCTAATTAGGAAATGGTGCCTGCATTCAAAAAACCTGCATTGAAGCAGCCAAAACTGAACCCTAATGAAATGTTCTGTGTCAGCTGCGCAGGGTGCTGCCGCCTTTATCATGAAAAGAAAAAAAAGACTCAAAGCATGGAATAGAGAAATTTTCGAATGTTTGGAAGAATTTCGGAAACTGAATTTTTTTCTTTTCTTCTTTTCCCGCTTTCTTCTCCCAAAAATTTCTGCCCTCCGTAAGTCCCCCCCCCCCAAGGGTGGAATTGACCGGGCTCCAGCCCTAGGGGCCAGGGCCGTAGCGAGCATTCTCTGGGCTCCTGGTGCATAGTTTTTCATAGGGGCCTCCCTTGAAAGGGTTATACTCAAAAAGGAGGGGGTTCATCCCCCCCGTCTTCTCTTCTGACTTTGCTGAATAAGAAACTGTCAAAGATTTTAAGCAATGTGCTTGAAGTAATATTTCCCCTGCTCTGGAACTGTGCCACGCATCACTCAAGTGACCGTAATTATATGTGCCGCGGATGACAAATAATCTGAGAATATGAACGCCTTCAAATAACATTGAAATTAACAGAAATTGATTATAATAACATATAAAGGTATTTTCTTCCGAAAACGGAAATTTCAATTTAAAAAAATATTTTTTGCATTAAAAAAATAAATTTTTGATCGTCGGGGAGGGGCACGAGCCCCCCTCCCCGTGTACATCTCTGATCTCACCAATATGCGTTAGGATTCAGAGGGGCAGACCTGATGACGAAATTTTGCTGACAAAGGGGGGGAAGGGGGTCAGACTTTCGCTAACTTTTGCTGAAAAGGGGAGGAAGGGGGGTTAAAAATGGCTAACAATTTGCTTACGTAAATGCCTTTAGGGGCCGAAACACACTGTACTGACGTGACGTGATTATTCCGAGTCTAGGTGTGGAAAACTTATAAATGCGATTTTTTTGGGGGGTTGAGCCAGCTCTCCAAAATTAATAGGGGAGGGGGGGGGGTTGGTTTCAATCCCATTGTCCCAATACAAGTTTACGTCTATGAAGGTTCCAAGAACTTCCCTGTGAAAAATCGGGGTCCTCGAGAAAGATCTTAGTCCAAAAGCCCTGTCCAACGGTGACAGGATGCTTTTAGTCGTGGAGGGAAGAATATGTAATTTTTTCACCCTCTCCACTGAAAAAATCCACCGAAACGGTATTTCCCCCCTCCAGAATTAGCAGCCCCCCTCAAGATTTCCGCCTGTGAAAACTGCCTTCTTCCGTAGTTCCTGCCCTGGCTACCTAAGTGTTGAGGTACTGGAAACAGGGCTGCAACTGGAGGGGCAAGTGTCCAGGGTGCCGGCCCAGAGGGGGGCACAAATTTCACCCTTAAATCTCCCTTCAATATAACTTGAAATATTTAAAATTTCTAAGAGTGCGGCGAACGTAATTACAACCTCTGACAATAAAGTTCGGTGAATAGTCCTGTAACATTAACGTAGATGAAATGTTAACGAAAGTTACCTTATTGTCCTTCGAAATAGTCACCTCCCATTGCTATGCACCGCTGAGATCTCCTATACATGTCCTGGAAACTTTGCAAGACGTCTTTTGGGATGGAGTTCAAAAGCCTCGTCACGTTTCGTTGGATGTCAGGAATATCGTCAAATCTCTTTCCTTTCAAAGCGAGTTTGAGTCGTGGGAATAGGAAGAAGTCTGGAAGATTGAGATCTGGCGAGTATGGTGGATGTTCAATTTGCACCACCCCCTTTTTGCTAGGAACTGTTTGACGATATTGGCTGTGTGAGGGCGAGCATTTTTGTGAACAAGAAACCATGAACCTTGTTGTGCGTACTGAGGTCGTACCCTGCGTAGACGTTTCATGAAGCGGGTCAAAATTTCAATGTACCTTGCAGCATTCATCGTCGTTCATTCAGGTAGAAATTCTTTGTGGATTTTCCTGTTCATTTTCCTGTTCTCAGTTAAGAACCAACGCACTAAACAAGCACTTTGTAAAACAAGTCTTTCACGGAACACAAACGACGCTCAACTGAACAACGGTGGCGGCAGATGGTCAACACCTGCCGCTACGCATGTGCAGCGTTTTGCTTCGCCAGTGTCGCCATACCGGCCATTCAGACTCCATTCACCGAACTTTATTGTCAGAGGTTGTAATTTGGGAATCCTCGATTTGTGTGAGGAGGAAATTTCATATTCCTATTACTAGAATACAATGGTACCCAGCGCTCAGGGAGGGGCTGATTTTACTATTATTTGATTCCTCATCAAATAATAGTAATAATAGCACCGGAACCTAGAAGATGTGGATATTTGAGCTCCCACCCCAATGAATTTTGTAAGGGGCTGAGCCGTCCCCCCAATAATTTTTAGAAAAACAATGCAGTGCGTCCTTTGTTTCCTGCGTATGCGCTTCAGCCTCGTATATACGGGACGACCAGCAACTTTCAGCGCTCTCTCCCAAAAGCCTCCTAGATACTACTTCTGGTATATCTCTCTAGGAGGCTTTGTCTCTCCCCACCCAATGTTAATTTCTTCATGTCGGCGCCTCTGTTGTGAAGGCTCGAAAAATTGGGCCTTCGTGAAGTTGTTAATAAGCTTAATCATTGTTCTTTTTACCTCCTCCCACTTTTTTTCATTTTTTCTGTTGTCTCATGTCCCCATCCCCAACAAGAGTCACACTTAAAAGAAGAGATGCTCTTAAGTTTACCAACAGTACAAGCAAGAGAAAGGATTCCCCCTCCCAAGTTATCTACAGAGGTGCCTTCAGGCACAACACTCTGGGAGGATGCAATTTAGGCTAGATGGATGCCGGGCTGATTGCGAGATAAGACTACTATTGTCACAGAACAAGTGCATTGAGATTCTAAAGAAAAGTAAAAAAATAAAATTTCGATCAGATGATTTCTACTATTTAGATTTTTTTTTGTCAAAAAGTTTTTTCTGAGCCAAGTGTGAGAAGCATATCCACTCGAATTTTTTTTTTGGGGGGGGGGGGGGCCCGAGCCTGCTCTTCTAAAATGTTGGGGGAGGGGGCTCGGGCCCATTGGCCGGATACAAGTTTACGCCCGTGCATCTGGATACCATAGGCGGAGATAGACTTGGAAGCCTAGGGGGGGGAGCACTATGATGATAATGACAATTCATATCAGTTACTTTCCAACTAGATCTGGTCTTTTTTACGATCATTTAGTTGGAAAAGTACACATCTAGTTACTAGTTGTTTTTCTGGTCTTTTTCAAAAAAAAATTCTGTGTGTCTTTTTTATTATTATTTTTTATGAAATTACGTTAATTTCCCAAAAAATACGGGATGTATCGTCTTGAGAATAATACGTAAAATTAGGCTGACCATATTTCCTCGAGAGAAATACGGGACATTGAGATTCCAAATACGGGAAAATACGGGACATCGCCAATTATCGCCAAAAATGACGCCAAAACCGAGCAAAGTTGCCAAATATTGTTAAAATTACGGTAAAATCACAATGGCGGGAAATGAAACGTTACTGCAAATTGCAGTGGATTAAAATGAATTTCACGAAAAAAACGTTCACCGAGACAAATGTGGGAGATAAATATTCTCATTTATAGTTATAATTATCATAATATAGTTTATTAGTTGAAAAATAATTTCAATCTTTGACTTCAATAAAGAATAAAAATTCAAGTAAGCGTCGTGTAAAATACGGGAAAAACCGGGACACTTTTGCGAAAAAGTCGGGACGACCAAAAATACAGAAAATACCGGGACTGTCCCGGGAAATACGGGACGTATGGTCACCCTAGTTATTCCGATTTCAACTTTGATTTATTTTTCAGTCTATTGCTACGGAACCTAAAAATCTTAATTCCCACTAAAGCGGACATTTTTTACTTCTTTACAGGAGACGTACTTGTGCCTAAAATTATAAATCACTCAGTAACAATAACAATGTTATCGACACTTCAACAGCTAAATCTATACTTGTGAACACCCGTCTTCGTGTCATTTTACACCCATCAAATGCACGCGGACTTATTCAATAAATATAATTTTAGTTGGCCCTCAGAAGGCCCGTTTTTATAATTTTAAAGATGAACAATTTGCCAAAATAACCACGAGCAATAGCTAACCAACCTAACCGAGTCTTCACATGAGTAGGCTCACCATATTTCCTCGAAAGAAATACGGGACATTTGGATTCCAAATACGGGACATCGCCAATTATCGCCAAAACCACACAAAGTTGCCAAATATTGTTGAAATTACGGATAAATCACAATGGCGGGAAATGATGCATTACTGCAAATTGCAGTGGATTAAAATGTATTCCACGAAAAAAAAAACGTTCACCAAGGCAAATGTGGGAGATTAGTATTCTCATATATAGATGTAATTATCATAAAATAATTTATGAGTTGAAAAATAATTTCAATCTTTGACTTCAATAAAGAATAAAAATTCAAGTAGGCTTCGTGTGAAATACGGGAAAAACCGGGACACTTTTGCCAAAAAGTCGGGACGGCCGAAAAAACAGAAAATAGCGGGACTGTCCCGGGAAATACGGGACGTATGGTCACCCTACGTAAAATACATTGGTTGCTTAAGCGCGGTTTCTAGTCGTTTTTGATGAAGAACTGGTTGGAAAATTTATTGTCCGATGGCAACACTGGTCGTAATGCTGTAGGTGGCAAAGCATTTGAAACAAGCTTATGTAAGTGAATTCTTGTTGTTGAATTTTCTTGTAGGGGTGACTTTCGGTTTCTTTTTCTGTTTACAAAAGTTACTTTGGAACTTTAAAAGATGAGCGTGTTAGTGATTTGTTCGCAAACTATTCTGGCGTAACTTGAGTGTAAACAAAGCTGTTGATTCTTCCCTTATCCCAGCCGTATTCGATTTCAGTAAAGATAGCTATACCCACCTCACTTAGGAGTATCCCTTTTATAATCAGCCTTCATGTGCGTAACATGACCACCTGCAACAAATATGAACAGAGTTTTTCCGAATCGACGCGAAATAAGGTTCGGATACTTAACTATTAGCTATAGTAAACTTAATTAGTTAATAGTTACTTAACTATAGTAACTATTGTTGTGATGAATTTTTCACGACTCGAGGCCAAGGGGAGGGGGGATATCCTAATGTTATGGGTGCTGAATTACAGCGGGGTTCGTATAGTCCTTGAAAATCCTTAAAAGTCCTTGAAAAAAAGAGTTAATTTTCAAGTCTTTAAAAGTCCTTGAAAAATCATTGCAGTCCGTGAAAAAAATAATGGTTATTTATAAGTGCTTGAAAATATTTTTTTGTGTGAATTTCTTCCATCAATTTTTGTCACCTTTCAACTAAATCCCCCTCTAAACCATATTCCACTGGGGCGAAAATGCGTAGAGCAACAATGAGATACAATGATTATGAGACAAATGTTTAAAACAGGATTATGGGTCACATGTACTTATAAGTATTTCTATGCTTAACAAGATGTTGCCTAAAATCTGGCAGCAAACATTGCGCTTAAGATATTGCTTCAAAATATTTTGAGCTATTGAATTAATGAATGCTAATCGCGTACATATGGGCTGACCGTATTTCCTCGATAAAAATACTGGAAAATAGCCAACTTTCACCAAAAATTATGCCAAAGGTAAGCAAAGTTGCTAATTATTGTCCCATAGGATTACTAAAATTAAGTATTAAAATTAGTTTCCAAAAGAATAAAAATTGCAATAGGCTTTTGTCAAAAATAATGGGACATTTTCATAAAAAGTTGGGATGACCAAAATTACATGAAAATATGGGAATGTCCCAGGAAATAGAGGTCATGCAGTCTCCCTAGATATATAATTACATGCTTTCTATATTTTTTTATCAAAGGAAAATTTCCATACAGTTTCAAACATTATATGATTTCTGCTCAAATGTCATTTGCATGCTAAACTACAAAGGTTTTTTTTTAAATGCAAGACACCCCTTTAGAACTTGACATTAACTACAAATTGAAATGAGAATCATAATTGTTTTAAACAATGATATATCTTTAATAAATTTGCATTTCTCACTCAAACTCGATATTAAAAAGGACTAAATGTTGAATATAAATTTAAAAAATCCAAGTAATTTTATTTTATTTTTTTAAATCCTGATTTTTATTAACCACCATCTGAATGTCCCTGAATTTAAAAATTTTGCCTGGAAAAGTGCTTGAATAGAGTATGAACCATGTACAGACCTAGGGTCTGCTTTTTGCATGGGCAAGCTCATAATTTTTGGGCCTTGTGAAAAGGTCTTTGACCCTTGTGACAGCGTGTACAGTTAAGTAATCTAGTGAGAAGTTGCCACGTGCCTAGAATGTCAATGTTACTGGTTTTGTAATAAATTTGAAACTGTTTAATAATTTGAAGTGTATTCAATCTAGTCAGAGTACAGTAATGCCTCAGCTTATGAATTTTTATGGCTAATGAATTTTTTTTTGTGCTTCGGCTAATCAGTACAGAGTCAGCTAACGAATGTTTTTGCTCATATGGATGCACGTATTACCATAAATCAGCCGAATCATAAACTGAATTTTATATATATATATATATATATATATATATAACATTAATCGGAATTACCGTCACTTGAGTCCAATAGATTCTTGTCAGAATAACCTTTTCCACACATACATACACTTCTCTTTCTGAAAGTTATGAAACCATTTCATATGAAATGAAAATTCACACAAAAGAAATATATTGGGGAGAAAAAGGGTATGTTTTCAGAGCCTGCATTCTCAGTGCATCAAGCTGAACAGTCTAGGAGCTTATCTTTTCCACCTGCATGTACTAGACACAGAAATGAGCTGACTAAAGTCTCAAATAAATGGGACACCTACAAACTTGACTCTGTTCTTCTACTTATCTACAACTATAGCTTTAGCTAAATGAAACTGTAGTTGTTGGTGTGAAATAAAAATATCTCTCTCAGTAGGCCTATCTCATCTTCCTGTAAATTCTATTTATCCGGTTTTTAAGCTGTTCATTTTAGCTTTCGGTTAGTTTTGTGTTTTTTCTAGTGTTCCTTGGTGTTTTAAAAAACACATCTTCGAATTTTTTGGCAGTACCTGGAACAAATTAAACAATTTATCCCTAGAAATGTATGAGAAATCACGTTTCAGCTAATAAACAGAATTACAAAATGAATTATCTTTCATTGAATCAGCCAAGGTATCACTGTATTTAATTCTCCACGGGTTGTATCTGGTATGTTATAGTTACATTATATTTTCAAGTTTTAATGTTTTCAAAAAAGTATTTGCTTTTGTTTCTTGCAGGTATCTCTATGAATTGTCTGATATAAATGATATTTATATATGAAAAATTATTTCTACTATATCTCATTTTATTGAGCTGTGCATCATATCAAATGGCTTGGCGTTCACACGGAAAGACAAATGCAGAACTCATTCAAAATCTCAAAAGTGAGTAAACTTTTTTCTTTTTTTTTTTTATTTTATTTTTATGAAGTTACATGGTGTGATTGGGTGACAAATTTTGCAGCAGCTAATTACTTCCATCTCGTATATAAAAGTATGGGACCATGATGGCACATATCAAGATGGGGACGATTGCCCCTTCCAATAAGCAAATAATTTGGGGGGAATTAGTATGTGGCATATAAAACACAATCAACAATCACCAGCAACAAAAAATAATCACTAGCAGTAAAAATATCACAAAAAAAAAAAAAATGGCAATAACAATAATAAATAATTTCTGGATTAAAAACAAATAATATTCTGGGTGCAGACGCCAAAAAAAAAAAAAAAAAAATCACCAGAGTAGAAACATAAGAGAGGTAACCGACAATAATATTATAAATAATAGTATAAATAAATATTCTCAGTATATAAATATACAATACAATACAATACAAATACATCGCCACAACAGGCATATTGCCCAACGAGGTGGCTGACCTAAGAACATCGTGGATCCCCGAGCCCTACCTACTACTGCTACACCACATATGCACCCCTTCCCCCGCGGAACCCCCCAACGAATCGGTACATGCGGGAATGTACGTGTAGTGCAACCTGACGTGAATTTTTTTTTTTGTTTCTCTGTAATGCTTGTTATGTGTAGTGCTGCCATCTGCCACCAGATTTCTAACTATGAGTGAAGTGTTATGATTGAATGATTTATCGTTGTAGGACTGTTGCTCTCTGTGGCGAGACTTTTTAATGGGGAGATCGACTCGCATTTGCGCCTTGAAGTTGGGAACCACAGAAAACCAACTTCAGCCGACCACCACTGTGGGGTTTGAACCCGGATCCTCGCATCGCGAGTCCGTCACTATAACCACTCGACCACCACAGCGGCCCAAAACCCGGACTCCATTTCCCATTTATTCAATTTTAGTAGGGGACAATGACAAGTATATATTTTCACCACCACGCCTTAGTCAACGTGCCAAAAACTGAAAAAAATGTTGGGGAAAGCAAATTTGTTTCGCAGATCGGTTGGCGTAAATAAAAAAAACAAAAAATGGAGGGGACATGCTGCCCTCACATAAGAGCGATTGTGAGAGACGTTTGAATTCGTGGGCCTCATCAGATGACTCAAAGGTCACATTTGGCTCGTGCGCAATGGGTCAAGCATGTATGTATGCATGTGTTATGTTTCTATGACACTTAGACAGGGTTTTTGTTGTGTTTGTTTTTTTTCCAGAAAAGCACGGGAAAAAATAGATCACTATCATTAATCAGACTTTTCAAGTAACAATAGAAATTTGATAAATTTGTTTTTTAGTTTTGCACCGGGGTATAAACTTTGGATTTAACCAAGTGATTTTTCAAAAAACCAGTTTGGTTTTTAAAAAATCAGATCAAAGTGGCTTAAATAGAATTTTTTTCCTTGAAAAATATCATATTGGTTCATTATTAGCCAAAATTTTTCATTGCTACCACATTTTACATTCTTGGGGACATTCAGATGGTATATATTTAAATGGTATAAGGCGATATAAGTGGTTTTTTCTCATAAAAGTGGCCTGAATATATATATATATATATTTTTTTCGTATGAAGTATCTTAGTTATTTAAAGTGATATGCAGAAGCCAGAATTTCTCATTTTTATCACATTTTCTAATCTTTGGCTACATTCTGATGCCTATTTTTAGCAAATTCATGAATAAGGATTGCACTACACATCTAAATGTAGTGGTGCATCATCTCACAGGGTTTTTTTTCCTTCACAAAGAAGCAGCAACAGTAGTGACACCATCATGCTAGGGGCAGGTGGTCTTATAATCCAATAAAAACATCAGCTGTCCCTAAAGGACAAAGACCAGTGTACTAGTAGCTACATTACCTCAGACATTTTAAGAAGTACCACATCTCGTACTGTATATCACCCAGTCTTAATATTCAATAGTTGTTGTTTTTTTTTATACTTTCTCAATGTTAAGCCCAGTTAATCAAGGTTCTATTGTATAGTAGAAACAGATTTATCAAAAATAATCAGCTATATACAGGCTGATTATAATTAAAGTTTTGATTCTAAAACTATACAGTAAGTACTGGTCAGAATGACTTGAAAATTTACACTGAAGAGCCAAAAAAACTGGTACACCTGCCTAATATTGTGTAGGGCCCCCGTGAGTACGCAGAAGTGCCACAACACGATGTAGCATGGGCTGGACTAATGTCTGAAGTAGTGGTGCTGGAGGTAATTGACACCATGAATCCTGCAGGGCTGCCTATAAATCCGTAGGAGTAAGAGGGGATGGAGATCTCTTCTGAACAGCACGTTGCAAGGCATCCCAGATATGTTCAATAATATTCATGTCTGGGGATTTAGGTGGCCAGCGGAAGTATCTAAAGTCAGAAGAGTGTTCCTGGAGCCAATTTGTAGCAATTCTGGACGTGTGGGGTGTTGCATTGTCCTGCTGAAATTGTCCAAATCCGTCGAAATACACAATGGACATGAATGGGTGCAGGTGATCTGACAGGATGCTTACGTACCTGTCACCTGTCAGAGTCGTATTTAGACGTATCAGGGGTCCCATATCACGCCAATTGCACACGCCCCATACCATCACAGAGCCTTCACCAGCTTGAACAGTCCCCTGTTGACATGTAAGGTCCATGGATTCATGAGGTTGTCTCCATACCCGTACACGTCCATCAGCTCGAAGCAATTGGAACCGAGACTCGTCAGACCAGGCAACGTGTTTCCAGTCCTCAACAGTCCAATGTCAGTGTTGGCGGGCCCAGGCCAGGCGTAAAGCTTTGTATCGTGCAGTCACCAAGGGTACACGAGTGGGCCTTTGGCTCCGAAAGCCCATATCGACGATGTTTTGTTGAATGGTTCACACGCTGACACTTGTTGATGGCCCAGCATTGAAATCTGCAGCAATTTGTGGAAGGGTTGCACTTCTGTCACGTTTAATGATTCTTGTCAGTCAATGATGAGGTTGGTGCCGTTCTTGCATGATCTTTTTCCGGCCGCAGCGATGTCGTAGATTTAATTTTTTACCGGATTCCCGATATTCACGGTATACTCGTGAAATGGTCGTATGTGAAAATCCAAATTTCATCGCTACCTCGGAGATGCTATGTCCCATCTCTCGTGCGCCGACTATAACACCACATTCAAACTCACTTAAATCTCGATAACCTGCCATTGTGGCAGCAGTAACCGATCTAACAACTATGCCAGACACTTGTTGTGTTATATAGGTGTTGCCGACAGCAGTGCCGTACCCTGATTGGTTCCATATCTCTTTATTTGCATACGCATGCCTGTACCAGTTTTTTTGGCTCTTCAGACACTCTTCATGGACACTCCTGAAGCAATGGAAATTTTTTTTTTTTGGCAAAAGAAAAAAAAATGTGTGCAAGTAGATGCAGGGCCGCAACTAGATGCTTGGTCACTCTGGGCAAGCGTACATTTTGACGTCCCCTTGTAATGTTAAAGGGGAGGTTTCAGAATGAAATTTATGCCTCCTCTGGTCCAGCGCTCGGGCACGAGACCTGCCTGCTCCACCCAGTTGCGGCCCTGAGCCCTGAGACCAGTGTGGGTCAAGATGCTGTATTTGGCTAGCAGTGTAATCTATTTTGTGCAACCACATCATTTTGGCACTTCAACAGCATCAGTGTGTGGATAGAACAACTTTTATCAAGATGCACATTGTGGGGGTAAACCAGCAAAGCATCTGCTGAAGAACTATTTTGACAACAACATGACAGCCAGTTCCCTTGACTGTAATTAACCCTTGCAACTGCTGACTGTGGGGGGGGGGGGGTACCTCAAAATGTTATGAACAGTGGTCGGATTGCAAACTTTGGTGAATTGCAAGCTCCAGCGCGTCCCCAATACGTTAGAAGTTCCTCAGGAATATTAACGTGGGGCCACCTTTGGTTTAATAAAGGTGAATTGCAAGTGCATCCGTATCATGTCCATGGCATACTCTTGATCTGCTGTTGAACAAGCATTTCTGTGCTTTCACTTCATAGTCAGAACAAGGATAACATATTGACTTAGAGTAAGTTGTAGTTATTTGTTCAATTATATACTTCATTTTTTTGTGATGTTTCCATGAACTATGAAATTGTGCAATGCTAATTAAGTTATTTTTTTGCCTTGACTGGCTATCTTGTCCATTCTATGAGCAAATTTCCTATGTGTTGGATGAGTACAGTGTCGTTAAATTTACATTTTTAAGTATATTTTCCCTTTGCCATGTGTAACTAATATGAGGACTTCCAGCGCGACTCACGAAAGAAACAAATCTCGATTTAAAGAAATGCAGAAATGAATGAATTAGAAGACAATACAGAGACATTAATTTTCATGATTGAGAGGATATAAATAAGAAGTTGAAATCAATGTTATATATTGCATGGATATCCAACTCAAAAGTAGGTCCAGCTAATTACTTCATATTTAATTTTCTGGGCAATATGGTTTAATAATTATATATTATTTACAATAGCAATGGCACTTCCGCACTTTTATTAAACGTGAATTTAAAACAAAAAATGTTTTTTCTCTTCCCTCTTTCTATACTCCAATATTTTCCGCCCCTCTGAATTTGATGCCCTTCTCATCAAGAACTTATAAGAATATTCTCGAGTTATTTATAATAGTAGTCCTACCAGAGAATATTCTCCGAAAGATTATTCTCGAGAATTTTACATCTTTAAAAAGATTTATATAAAAATTTTTTTGCACAAGTTTTCATCAGTTTTCGTTAGTCTTGTGCTGTTGCTGGTAGTAATTATGGATGAAGAAATTTTTTACCATTAGCTGTAGGAAATTTAACATTTGCAGACCTGCCAACTCTCCCGATTTAGGCGGGAGACTCCGAATTTTTTACCCTTTCTCCCGCTCTCCGGATTTGTTAAAAATCCTCAGGATTTTAGCAGAAAATTTTTTTCCCCTGATTTTTCCCTGAGATTTCATAATGTCGTGGTCAATGGTTACGGTCGTGGTTTACTTAGCCACTAAGTGGTTTATTTAGCCTTTATTGGCAGACATTTAGCAGGGGATGGTCTTGGTTGCCAAAATTCCTGTATAATCATCATTGTATCCTATTAACAACACTGTCACAAGCACAATAACTGATTGATTGTACTCCACGTGATGCATGATTTCCCTTGAGCAGCTTTTCATTTTGAAATTATTTTTCAATTGTTTTTCTGATTAAATATGTCTACAAAAAAAAAAAAAAAATATGCAACTGCTTTTAAGAGTTCTTATACCAAAGATTATCCTTCACTGATAGCATCCAAGAAAGGAAACACTTATGTTTTTTGTACGGTATGTAGATGTGATTTCTCTATTTTGCATGGGGGAAAGACTGACATTGTGAAACATGTGAACACTAAAAAGCACATCAATTATGCATCTTCTATTGAGCAGAATACAAAACTAAATTTCTCTTGTAAAGAAAGGGATGATTCTGTGATACGTGCGGAGTCGTATTTTACTGCATTCATTATCGAACATAATTTACCAATAAGTTGTGCAGATCATGCGGGCCAAATTTTTAGGAAGATGTTTCCGGATAGTGATACAGCAAAAAAATATAGCAGTGCTCGTACAAAAACCACAGCCATTCTTAAAGAAATGAGCCATGTGGATAAAGAATCAATTTTTGACTTATTGAGAAAACAACCTTTTTCGATTGCTACTGATGGAAGCAATAAAGGGGATGCAAAAATATTTCCAATTGTGGTTAGTTATTACAATGAAAAAACATGCCAGATAGAAAGCAACATGTTATCTGCACCTGTATTACAAGGAGATAGCACTGGATTCAACATTGCTCGTATTATATTGGATTGCTTAAAATCCCATAGTGTACCATTGCAGAATTGTTTGGCTTTCGGAGCAAATAATGCTCCTGTCATGATGGGCATGAAAGCAGGAGTTGCTGGCATATTAAAGAAAGAGATGAGCCATTTATTTACTATTGAGTGTAGCTGCCATTTAATAAATTTGGCTGCTGAGAAAGGGTCTGAATGTCTCCCAGTTAAAGTTGATGAAATGATAATCGATATATATTACTACATGGAAAGAAGTTCAAAGCGTCAGGAAAAACTGAAACATTTTCAATTTATGTATGATACAGAGGTAAGGAAAATACTGAAACATGTGGCCACACGATGGCTTTCGTTGGGACGATGCCTAAATAGGTTGATACAACAATGGGAACCATTGACTTCTTTTTTTAAAGAAGAAGTTAGGAACAATAATGAGCCTGTCAGTTCACTGAAGTTCTACCAAATCCCTAAGAAGGCTGAATTATCAGAGTCTGCCTCTGAATCAAAACTATCAACACAATCTAAAACAACTAAGGAGAAGTCTTATCAAAAATGTGAGATGACTGGAAATGATTTGCTGAAACAAATTGGGATCCTTTCACGTCAGGAAAGGATTTTCTTCTTCTTGTCATCAGAATTAGACAGAGCATTCTGTTTGTTCCTTCTCAATGTGATCCCTGTATTTGAAGAACGGAATACTCAGCTACAATCAACTATTCCTCACATTCTTTTATTGCGTACCATATTGTTTGATATGTTCAAAACCTTATTATCAAAGTTTGTTTTACCATCGGCTGTAAAATCATCGGATTCACTTCTTGGTGTCTAGTATAACAGAAGAGAAAATCAGAGGAATGACCCTGATTTGGTCATAGGGCAGTCTGCATCTAAGGTTGTAGAAAAATTAAGAGGAAGCGAAAAAAAAGTTTTCTTTGTGTCAGGAAGTACTTTGTCACAGTGTGTAATTATATTGTCCACAAATTCCCCTTGAAAAATGATGTTCTTGTAAACTCTGAAGTAGCATCAATCGCATTTATTGAGAATGTGTTTTTTTTTAAATTTGGCCGCCTTTTTGGAAAAATTTCCTTGCCTTCCTCTGATTGCTGCTGAAGATGCAGATTCGGCTTTTGACATCTGGCAAAATATGTTCCACGAGTTGCAATTGGAGGATATTCCAGATTGCATAAAAACTGAAAAACGCATAAATGTGCAGTGGTCCCTCATTGGGAAATTGACAAACTCTGCTGGCCACTACAAATATGATTTCTTATCAAAAGTCATGCTTGGAATATTGACCATTCCTCACAGCAATGCAGAATGTGAGCGGATTTTTAGTCTAGTGAATAAAACATATACACAATTTAGGACATCGCTTACAACTGAAACGCTACAAGATATACTGACTGTAAAATCTAATATGAAAGGACATTGTTTCGAGCAAGAGTTTTCCTCCTCTTTTCTCAAAAGAGCCAAATCAGCCACTATGAACTCATTGAAAAAAGATTAGCTAATTTTTTGTAAATAATTTTTTTCAAAAAGGCAAAAATGTGTTTTTTAAAGATAAAAATGTCTGGTGTCTTTCATTACCTTCTGGGGTGGGACAAAAATGTTTTTCATTTTTGTATTTTTTTTTCTTTTTCTAAATGTTTCTCATTTTTTGAAGGGGGGCACTCACACCTCGCCGGGAATATCTATCCAGAGTTCTAAATTATGGAAGGTGGCACGTCTGTATATATTCTGCTTAGTAGCCTGCTTGGGGAGGGGGGGCACTTTTCCAGAATTGGTTAAAAAAAATTGTTTTTTCTTTCTTTCAAACTTTCAAAAAAAAAAAAAAAATTTGGTCGGGGTTCGCGCGGGGGGTGGGGGGGGGGGTCCTCCGCGGGAGAATTTTGTATTTCAAAAGTTGGCACGTCTGCATTTGCAATCTCTGTAATGGCTTTGGTTTAAAAAAAAGAAGCTTATGTGGGGAGTTTTGTATTGGATGAAATAATTTGCAGAAGAAACTAATTTTTTTGATGCATTACATTCAGCTACTAAGTGAATTGGTACATGCGGGAATGTGCGTGTACGTGTAGTGAAACCTGACATGAAGTTTGTTTCTGTGTAATGCTTGTTATGTGTAGTGCTGCGATCTGCCACCAGATTTTCTAACTATGAATGAAGTGTAATGATTGAATAATTTATCGTTGTAGGCCTGTTGCTCTCTGTGGCGAGACTTTTTTAATGGGGAGATCGGCTTGCATTTGTGCCTCAAAGTTGGGAACCACAGGAAACCAACTGCAGCTGACCACCCCTGCGGCGACGGTGGGGTTCGAACCCAGATCCTCGCGATGCAAGTCTGTCACTATGACCACTCGACCACCACAGCGGCATTACATCCAGCTGGGAATGAACAATGAATATATGTGCAGGGGTGGGAACTCTGCGCCAATTGCGCCGCACTGCGCCAAAACTAATATCTTGCGCCATCCTGCTCCAATAGCGTATTTTCACATTTTTCTGCGCCAAATAGCGAATTTTGCTTCAGTATGCCCGGAATTTCGGAAAGGACGCCAAAAATTTTTTGTTCCTGCTAGCCACGAAACGTCTCTTTACGAGAAGAGCGTGTTTTATTCCACTATACTTAAACTATCGCCTTGAACTATCGGCCCCTGATCGGGCTTTCCATCGCGAAACCCCGATATTATCCGTGATCGTGGAACTGAAGATGGTTTGCAATGCCTTTCAGCTTTAAATTGCAAATTCGAGTGTTTTCGTTAAAAAAAAAAAAATTCTTCACTGGAAGCAGCAGAAATTACTGTAGTCGATTGTCATTGTGTTAAATCCCGATGTTTCGTGAAAATAATTTTCTTTCCGGGAGTAAAAAGCGCATGTTCGCCGAATTACGAATGTTAGTTTAGAAACTTAAGAGCCGAATAACGAGCGTTAAATCGCCAATGTTGCCAAATAACGAGCGTTAAATCGCCAATATCGCCAAATGACGAGTGTTAAATCGTCAATCTTGCCAAATATCGAGTATCAGATCGCCAATCTCGCCAGATAATGAGTGCTGAATCGCCAAACATCGCCAAAAATTTAAAACTTATAAAATTTTTTTAGCTCATTTGAAGTGCTTCTGTTCAAGGCAGCAAATAGTGCCCTCAGTAAGCAAAAATCATCTTAAATAGACTGGTGCAAAAAATTTTATGACAGCCGCTCTTTCAAACAAGGTGTCAAAAGCCTAAAACACCAAAAACAAAAATCAAGCTGACGAAAAGATGTTTGATAACAAAAGACAGTGCAGTTTTATTTTGAAAAGGGTTGAGGGTTAATATATTCTTGTTAATTTCACTGCTCCAATTTATAAATATCTGCTCCGAATCCCATATTTTGCTGCTCCAAATCCGGAATTTGCTGCTCCAAAACTGCTCCAAATCCTGAATTTTGCTGCTCCAGAGCTGCTCCGAAATGGAC
This sequence comes from Pholcus phalangioides, assembly GCF_987345545.1. Taxonomy (NCBI): domain Eukaryota; kingdom Metazoa; phylum Arthropoda; class Arachnida; order Araneae; family Pholcidae; genus Pholcus; species Pholcus phalangioides. The sequence continues at coordinate 23,700,209 of NW_028301596.1, read as the reverse complement.
TTAGTCACTTCCCACCCCTGTATGTGTCAATTTAATGAAGAAGTTGAAGTATACAAAGTCCAGAGAGAAAGTTTAGCGACTAAATTGCCTGCTTTTCACCATATTGCTTATTGCAGCTTATATGCCACGGTGAAATCCCAAAGACTCTGGTTTTCAAGGCGAGTTGGTAAAAGTAAAAAAAATGCTTGTAAACGTTTTCATTTGGGATTTTTAAAAAGTCCATTTTAAATAAATAAATTAATCATCATGAACTTATAAATTTCTGATGCTTACTACTTGATTAATTTAATTATAAACAAATAATGAATTAACAAATGAAATAACCACAGTGGTGAGGTTTTGATGCTATTTATATATAAGTAATTAATGCTCGTAATTAATTTACTCCTACAACACGCACTGGTGGGCGAAGTTCCATTTTAAATGAATTAATTAACCATTATTAACTTAACCCCACTTGTCTTGATTGAATAATAATTATAATTACTAGTGTGAATGGTGCTTAATACCTAATGAATGACACTTATTAATGAATTTATAGTAAGTATTTAAGTAAAGCGTTTATTTCATCATGATGGCCCTCTGCTAGCGCTGATGCACAGGGGTGCAGAGTGTGCTTTGCCGGCTGATCCGTCCCCCCACACAATGAGCGCACCACTTTGGAGATGTCGGGACACTAACTAATGGTCTTCAGAGCTGTATTTATGTTTTTGCCGCCCCTCCCTTTCAGTCTAGCTTTTTACCCCCCTCTACCGCTCCCCATGCCATTACTAATCATAAATAAACAAAAGCCAAAAAAGTGTTACTGTATATAGTTGTGCCTAAATTTTACTTTTCTGTCCTGTATTCTTATCCTATTCCGATCCATAATGATTAACATATAACGGGTGTTCAACCTCCGGCCCGCGGGCGTCTACATCATCGATGAAAAACACTGATAAATTTAATTTGAATGTATTGTGCATACATTCGAATACGAAAGTATCTCATCACCAATCAATGGTGCAGAGATATTTTCTGCGTACTTGGTTATAGCCTTGCAACAAAATCAATAATTCAATACATATTATCTTTAACTGCACGTCCTAAAGTGTATCTTGAAGTAATGAAATACTTTTTCAAAATTGTTTCATGGACAGGTGTGATTTAAATGCTTGCATTACTTGAATATACAGAGGGTCTCACAATCGCCTGACGCTTTTCAAAGTGGGAATAACAAGAAAATGGTGACAGATATTAGAGTCATTCTTGTGAAATGTAAATGTGCAAAGTCAGGAATTTCATTAATGTTTCAAGGGATTGTTGTTATCAAGTTATTAAAATAAAATAAAAAAAATAACTTTTTATATATGGACAACCTGTGCCCAAAAACCGAATTAAAAAATTGTTGCTGTGCTTCTTCTAATGCCAAGAGAAGTGGAGAAATATCCATGTTTCCAAGTCCAATATTCGCAGAGATATTTGAATTCAAAAATCTGCGAAAATTTGGGGAAAAAAGCATTGTCCATTAGTTTTTGCTGCTTTTTTTCCAACTTTCGTCCTATTTTCGAATTCAAAAATACATATATCTCAGTAAATACTTAGAAACAAGGAAATTTTTATTAGTTAAACTGCTTTTGTTTCTTTCATTTCGGTTCGTTTCCCTATGCTACTTTTATATTGAAAGCTACATAATAAAAAAATATAATACATACAAAGATTATGTAAAAAATTCTTTGAAAAGTTAATTTAGTACAGTGGAACTTTGGTAACGAGCTTAATTCGTTCCACCTACGTGCGCGTTATCCTAATAGTTCGTTATGCAAATCAAACTTCCCCATAGGAAATATTCGAAACTCGGATAATTCGTTCCACAATTACTCATTCACATAAAAATGACTAACAAAAACTGCATTCTATCAATATTTAAACACATTAATAAATGCAATAAAATATACGTAATACAACGCCATAAATAAACGTACAAAAAAATATGATAATGTTTACAAATTAACTTCCTCTAAATGACGAGAGAGGGAGGAGGACTATCGTTTAGGACGATTTACAGACTCATTGTTGTTTGTAAACTTATTCTTTTTGCGTGACTTTCAAAAAGAACTTTATCCAATCACACTTGCTTTTGTCTCTTTTTTAGGATTTCTCGGAAATGGTAAATTGCAGTGTTCTCTCGTTGGAGAGATTGAACATTGCTACAGCTTTATTTGGGTGGTTCTTTTCTACAGAGTTTTGCATAGATTCCCACATTCTACACATCTCTTCAATCTCAATTTATGTGAGGGACTCCTCCTTACAAAATCTCCTCCCAAGCACAAAATCTCTTCCACAAGTAGTGGCTCTTGTTCATGAGCTAGCCCCCTTATATATAAAATCACGTTCAATAATACAATCAACACACAATTTTTTTTCAGAGCAGAATTTAAAAAAAAAAAAAAACTTCAGGTGAACATACGCATCGCTGCTATGTTATTTCTAGTTTCATATCGTAAATATTCACACTCCCACATGTGTTAATTTTCTGACTGAAGCATGCTTACAGGAGACCATAGGGGAGAATATTACCTTAAATTGCTTAACACGTATGTGGGCGAAAGCAAAAAACTTCAGGTCCGTTGTGATAACGTAGAAGTAAATAAAAAACCACATCTTAATATGAACAATTGCTCGTTTTAACTCAGTCAAAATTTGTTCTCGTTATGTGAATTGTTTGTTAACTGAAGTTTCACTGTATTTAAAAGGTTAGAATAATAAATATTTCATAGATTTTCTCCTATTATATCGAAATCCATTTTTGTGAAAATTTTTTACATGTCAGTCAAAAATGAGCCACGTTTAAAATCAGTGACCAAAAATGCATCACGAAATACATCGTGGTTTCCAAAACTTGGTATGTTCATATGTTTCCAGACAATTTTCCAAAATTTCAGTTCCACAGGTCTGAATAATCAAATTTATTATATTAAACTGATTCTAAATATGTATTAATTTACCGAGTGGTAATCAATATTTTTTATTAGAATTAAAAACGAAATGAGCAATATGCAATATATATTTTATTGTGGTATTTTATTTCTATAATTCATTGCGTTTTTTTTTTTGTAGCAATACATGTAGTTTAATACAACACAGTGCTTCTCGGGATAATCACCACATGAACGTATGCGTCGCTGTATCGGACAAAAAAGAACCATCAATATATGACATTTTGTTTCTGAACCATAAGACCCACATCCTCTGCGCATTTCCGATACAAAATTTATTTAATGCTTATTTTTAATTTCGGAAATGCTCGCTAAATGCTCAGTAGTGCTTGTCAATTTTAAAAATGATATTAGGTTAATTGACAGTTAACTATCATGTGATGCAGTAGGCCAATCTCTTGGAAATTGTGTTTTTTCAAACGAAAATGCATACGTACGAGTCGCATCTCTCTCTGTGCAAGCACCAGCAGTCTCTAAAATCACGTTTTTCAAAACGTAAGCAATGAGATGCTCGTTCCATGAAATTAGGGGATTAATATAACATGACAATTAAAATACTGTGCATATGTAAAAGACACTATGTACATTTTTGTCAATATTGAGATAAAGCTATTAATTTGTTGTATTTTCGTTGAAACACTTTAAACGGCTCTCTTCAAAAATTTCCCTTTTGGCACATGGTGCCAATTATCTCCGATATACAGAAATAGTTCAAACTGCAAATGTAAACTGTTCATCTGTCCTGTTTGTTACACATCTGAAAAGCAAGTAAGACAGGACAATAAAGATTGCAGAGAAACAATTTAATTGTTGTCCCTGTATTAAGACCAGGATGTGAGTCAACTTCATGGGGTTTTGCAATCAAAATGAAACTAAAATACAATAAATATATATTTTTTTACTTTAATTTCTTAAACAAGCACTAGCTCAAACTTTTTTCAGTTTGTCGATGTATCGTATAAAAAAATATGAGTCTTACGCCATATTGAATACAAGTATTACAGAGGATTCCTCCAGGGATTTCAATTTACCTAAGATTGAATTGTGGCGATTGTTCATAAATTATCATTAAAGAAAACTCTCACAAAGTACAAAAAGTATGAACTTATCAGAAATGAGTAGCTATATTTAATATTCACTCACTTTGTTTTTGTCAGGAAAGTGTAGAATGAAGAGGAGTATTTCCCGTTTTGTTGGTAATCCTGCGTTTATAATCGAATGTAGCGTGTGTTTTGTAATATTGTATACAATTCATAAAAATGTGGATTTTGCCAAGCTCCACATTTGTCCTCCCCCCTTTTTTTCAGGAAAAAGTCACATGAGTAGAGCTGTCCTTATAGGACCAGTAAACGGAATCGCATGACCCCGCCTACCATTTTGTACCATTTCTTTATATTCCAATTAGTGATTGCAAACGGATGTTGTTCTGTGTTAACCAGCTTCATCCCATTTTGGTTCCCAAACAGGTTTAAAAAAATTGTATTGTGTAATCGAATTCATCCATTAGATTTATAGCCACTTAACACGTGTTTCTATCCCCCCCCCCCCCCCCAGATGGGCAACCATAGCCCAAAGACTCACCAAAGCCCCGACCAGTGCCGATAAAAGCATTTTTGTTGCAGAAGATTCTTTTTCATATGACGGGTGTTGTTAAAATCAGTAGAATGTTCTGTCTTTTCACTTTCAAAGAGAGCCAAAATTGAGCTGTTGAAAGGTTCTTTGTGGTCAGCTGGGAAGGGTGCAGCAGCTTCCAGTCACGGAAAGAACCCTCTTTCTTTTTCTTCCTGACCACTGTACCGACACCCTCTATAGATAGCCCTCCGAAGAAGATAAGCCTCCCTTCTTTCTAGGGCAGGGGTTCTTAACCTATGGGTTGCGACCCAACCTTGAGTTGCTGGGCTCCCAAGATGGATAGTAGTCCAAATCCATTAACCACCAAGGACTCTGAGCTATCAGGTCCCGACTGAAACATAATTTGCAGGGGCGTCCGAGAGGGGTCGTACGAATCCACTAAGCCAGGGACTCGAGCTATGGGTCACAACCCAGACTTGATAGGCCGGGGTTTCTGAGGTGGGTGAAAAATCCACTAACAGATAGGGGATCTTGAGCTATGGATCATTACCAGGACTTGCTTGCCATGGGCTTCCGAGGTGGGTCGAACAAATTCACTTACAACCAGGGATTCTTGATATATGAGTGACGTCCAAAAGTTGTGCAGGGGCTTGCAAGATGTATCCTATAAATCTACTAACAGCCAGGGGCTCTTGAGATTATGGATGATGACCCAAATGGGATTTGCAAGGGCTTTCGTGATGAGTTGTACAACTTAACGTACAGTCTTGCTATAAGTGCACTTATTGCGCCACTTTTTTTTCACTAATTTTGTAAAACAAAGTCACAAACAAGCTGATCTTGTTGCTGATTTTAGGTAGCGGTTAAAAAAGTCAAGAACCCCTGTTCTAGGGTATGTCGGCTGAACTCTTGTCTTTTTTTCCAGCACCTTCAGTAATCTAAAATGAGTGCTGCTTTGCTTCGCTGGACTTCTTTTCACTTTCCCACCTCTACTTGTGACAATATTATTTGGGAAGACGGTGAATAACACTGTATAGGAAAGTTAGACAATCATATATTTTTTACTTCAACGACAGTCTGTGTGGAAAAAACAAAAAATAGACAATATGGTTTAATAATTATATATTATTTGCAATAGGAATGACACATGGCATTTCCACACATTTACGAAACGTGAATTGAAAAAAATGTTTTTTCTCTCCCCTTCTTTCCATTCTCCAAAATTCATCACCCCTCTGAATTTGCCGCCCTGGGCTGTAGCCCGCTTAGCCCCCACTGTAAATACACTACTAATGGTCTTGAGTGCAAGTGAATCGAAACTTGGATACGTGGCAGCATTTAGGAAAACTAATAAATTATTATCGTTTTTTATTCTTTAAAATGGGTTTTTACTGTTGATAATAAGGCCCTCCTCACACGGAGCGATTACTAGGTGAGTGAGTCAAGCGGCGAGTCACGAGCGATCGCAGCGAATTTCCAACGATGTGGGCGATTATACGATTTGTATGATTGCCATCCGCTAATGGGCCGATTTTTTGTGCCAGCGAACTGGAAGATTTTTCGCCTTTGCACCCATGCTCTCCCTACTTTCCTGCCACTTCTTCCACCTGTTCTCTGCCTTGTAATTTTCTTCACAACAAAAAAATTATCACGAGCCGCATAATAAATAAGCAGAACCTAATTCATTTATTAAATCATCGAAAAGCAAATCACATTATTGTCTTTAAGTTTTTAAGACAAAGTTTATGATAACATTGCATTCCCGGCTGAAAGAACATGGGATATAACCTTCTTTTGCACCCCCCCCCCCCCAAAAGGCTGGAAGTTTTCACGGACCCCCATTAAAAGCAAATCCTACTGCATTAAGCCAAAAAAGAAACAAAAATTCATCCCGTACCGACTGAATGCCATGAAAATCTGCCCAGTTTTCATCACGTTCATGTATGTAAACAATGAAAAAATTGCTACACTGCGATGAATTAGTATTGTTTATGATATGAAAAAAAATGCTACATACCTGATGAATTTACTTCCTTCCCTATTACACTCAGCATCCTTCCTGGAGTAACTGGGCCTCGTGTAGTCGTATAATTCCAGATATCTCTCAACGAAACTGACAAATTTTAGATTGAAGGCCTCCATTTTTTCCTGACGATTTGGACGATTCGATTAGAATCTCACTTCTTTTCAGATCGCTCGAAAAACCAATCACTCGCTTCGCAATCGCGATGCGTAAAAATCAATCGCGCCGTTGGCGGTCTCCAACTCATTTAGTTGAGAAGTGAGGGAGAGGGAGAAAAGAATTGTAGCTCACTCGCCACGGAATCGCTCCGTGTGCGGACGGCCTAAATTAAATAATTTATTCATTAATATTAATTCCCAATTAGCTTAATTTAATTGTTTAATTATTATATTAATTGATTGATTATTAATCATCAAGAACTAATAAATTAATTAGGGTTTATTGACTGATTAAAAATGGTCTTTGACTTGGTAATGCGTCTGAAATAAAAACGTTTGCAAGGATTTTCGGACTTTTACCATCTCATATTGTCTCCAAGCTTTTACCTTGAACCGTGGAATATACATTGGAGTGGCACTTGCGGACCGTGATGCAGCAACTGAACATTATATTGGCCCTTGAATAGAAAGAAGTTGGCCACCCTTCATATAATGAATCTCCACCATCTCAGATGATAATCAAATAAATGTATCATTAATGTGAACCATCAAATCCGGTGATGTGATAATATGACAGGGTTTTTCAAAGTGGGCGCCGTGGCTTCTAGGGGTGCCTCAGCAAGATGAAGATATTGATTTTTTGTCTCTTTTTGCTTTGAATTGGATTTTTATAAATGAAAACACACCACCTAACTATTCTGAGGAGCAGCAGGTAAACCATGAACTGGGCAAAAGAGCCTCGGGTGACATAAAACTCATTTTCTATAAGGCCTTGTTGTTCCTTTTCGGTGGCCCCAAGACAGACTTCTATTTGGGGTAAGCAGGGCTCGGCTCAGACTTTTTTGCAAGGTCCTGTTTTTGTGAAAATTTTCTTAATTTTTGTGAAAAGTGTCGTTAATTTGTGAGAAATGAATAATCTGTGAGAAATGAGTAATTTTGTGGGAAGCGAAATAATCCAGTTAATCTATCACAAAAGAAATGAAATTTCAAATTTCAGTTTTTTTACTGCTTTATTTTTTTATTGTACGCAAACAAATATACACATTATGCAAATACTGGACAATAACACACAAAAAGGAATACAAAAGGAAAAGAAAAAAATACATACACATATAACAAATATACACTATGTGGCCCCAAGGGACACTAAGTCTTTCCAGGAAGCCAAAAAGAAATTGTATTGCATTTTTTTTTTGCTGCCAAGTACCCAGTATAATTATAGAAAAAAAAACCCCATATATAAGAAATTTAAGACATGATGTATTGTTAATCTAGTAGTCCCCCAATAGTATTTCACTTAATCTTGCTCACCCCTCAGAAGCCCCGTTCACATGTGCAAATATTGCGGTAGCATTAGGAGTGCTAGTACCCGCTTGACGACTTTTTTCCTTCATAAGGAAAGAAATGGAGAGCAGTCATTGGTGAAAATTCTTGAAGCGGGTTTTAAACCCGCTTTTTCTATTTCCCATGTGAACGGGGCTAGAGTGTGTATTATATTATATATGTGTAGCAACGTTCTTTTTATTTACCTTTTGTAGTTTGTATTCTCTTTGTCTTTCCTTATGAAGGTACTACAATTTTTCCTGTCTAAATAAAATATTTGAAGTTACTTTAGGTTATGGGGACCAGCGCTCACTTAATGCAAGTTAGTGAGTCTGAATAAATATATTAAAATGTATACAGCCACTACCCAAAGAAAACTATGACACCTGGAAGGTTCAGGCACAAGCTTTACTTATTAAAAGTAAACTGTGGGATTATGTGAATGGGAAAATCACAGAACCAGCTGAAGCTGAGGAGAGACAAAAATGGCTTGACAAAGATCTAGAGGCAAGATCTGATTTGTGCTTATCATCAGCCCTACAGAACTGAAATAAGTAAAAAATTGTGTTACATCCAAAGATGTATGGGATACACTAAAAGGTATCTATCAAAGTTCTGGTCCTGCAAGAAAAGCAACTTTGTTAAAAAAATTTATATTATTAAAGATGCAAGAGAAAGTTGGTGCAAGAGAGTATCTCAATGCATTTATGGACACTGTAGACAAATTGATAGATATGGATGTTACAATCCATGATGACCTGCTGTGTGTAATGATGTTATACAGTCGTCCAGAATCATTCGAGAACTTTCGGGTTGCAATAGAGTGCAGAGATGAATTGCCACGACCAGAAGACCTGAAAATAAAGATAATTGAGGAAGGTGAAGCAAGGAGCTCGCATTCTAAGGCTGAAAGGCAACCTGAAGATGCATTTTATGGAAAAAGGGAACCACACCACAGGTTTCCGCATACAAAAGCATTATCAAGTGAAAAAGAAACACGATTTCGATGCCACAAGTGCTAAAAGCCGGGACATTTTGCTCAGGACTGCTGGTCAAAGAATGTGAAAAAAGATAACTCTTCCTTCAAAGCAGAAGAGAAGTGTCTGTCATCACTTGTAGACAAACCACAAGCCAAATCATCCTGGTGTTTGGATAGTGGAAGCACATCTCATGTGTTGTGATGACTCCAGTTTCAAAAATCTCATCGAGAACCATGATACTGGTTGTAGGTCAAAACACCAAATTCCAAGGAAAGGAAACTATAGAACTGAAATCCAATAGAGACTCTACAGTTACATTGAAGAATATGCTGTATGTTCCTGAACTGATGACAAATTTATTATCTGTGAACAAAAATCACTGAATATGGAGGAACTGTCATTTTCAAAAGGAATGAAGCTCTTGTTAAAAACCAAAAAGGAGAAATAGCTTTGATTGTACCCAAGAAAAATGGTCTGTACACATACGATGCTAATAATCGACCAGAAAATTCAAGGTATACAGCAGAATCCAAGATTATGACCTGGCACAAGAAACTAGGTCATATCAATGAAGTCGACCTGAAATCTGCACAAAGAAACGGTGCAGTTCAAGGAATATATTTTAATCTGAATGAAAAACTGAATGACTGTGAAGCATGTATTCAAGGAAAGATGACAAAAGTCCCATTTGAGAGAAGAACAGATCCAAAAGAACTGGACTTGTTAGAGATAGTGCATTCAGATGTTCATGGGCTGATGCGAGTAACATCTCCTGGCGGATCAAAATACTTTGTAACTTTTATTGATGATAGTTCCAGATATTGTAAAGTGTACTTCCTGAAACACAAAAATTAAGTGCTGAAATTCTTCAAAGAATATAAAAATAAAGTTGAAAATCACACTGGCAAAAAGATCAAACATTTGCAGAGTGACAATGGAGTTGGAGAATACTGTAGTACTGAATTCAATGATTTCCTAAAAGCATGTGGAATCAAGAGAAGATTATCTGCACCATATACGCCAGAACAAAATGGTCTAGCTGAGAGGAAAAACAGAACTCTTCTAGATAAAGCAAGATGCATGCTAATTGAATCTAAAGCTCCATCTTCACTTTGGGCTGAAGCCATCAATTCTGCAAATTATTTATGTAACAGAACGCTTTCAAGAGTGATTAAGCATAAAACACCTTTTGAAAGATGGACTGGAAGAATTCCATCGGTAAAGCATCTACAAGTTTTTGGATCAAAGACTTATGTCCTAGACAAGAAAAAAAAAAAAAGGGAAGTTCGATCCAAGAGGTAATGTTGGCATGTTTGTAGGTTATGCTGAATATTCAAAAGCTTATAGAATGTGGATGAATAGCAAAAAGCAGATAGAAATAGCCAGAGATGTGATAGTATTGAACATTTTCTACAATGATGAGAACTCAAATAATGTTGACGACCTTCTAGAAAGAAAAGAAAAAATTTCCAACAAAACAGAATTTCAAGTTCCTGTCGCAAATGAAAATATAGGTGAAGTATTTGATGTTGTGTTAAACTCTGATCAAGATGAATCCTCAGAATCTGATGAAAAATCAACATATTGATGGAGATGATAAAGACCAACCTGATGGAATTGAAGATAAGAATGAAACTAGAATCTAAAGAACAAGAAGACAGCCGATTTGGTTCAATGACTATGAAATGTCAGCTTATTGTGAATTGAAAGAAACACTCAAAGGTCCTGATGCTCAGTTATGGATTGATGCTATGAAAAAATAAATTATTTCACATTTAATAAATGATACTTTTGAAATTGTTCAAAAGCAAAATTCGATGAACATTATTGGATGTAAGATGGTTCTGAAGAACAAGTACAAGTCTAATGAAGATCTTGAGAGAAGAAAAGCTCGCTTAGTTGCAGAAGGTTAGGACCAACGCCCAGAACTTGATTACAATGAAACATATGCTCCTGTAGCGAAGTTAAGTTCAATTAGGCTATTATTGACATTAGCTGTTGAAGAAGATTTGGATTTGCATCAACTAGATGTTTCTACAGCATTTCTAAATGGAGAAATTGATGAGGACATTTTCATGGACAAACCAGAGATGCTTGAAAAACTTGTCTTTGAAATAATGCTGGAACACAGCTCGGACACTGATCAAACAGTCTTCATGAAAGCCAGAAAGATGCTTTCTGATCTGAGGAATGATGAAACACATAAAGTCTGTCATTTGAAAAAGGCATTATATGGACTGAAACAAGCAAGTCATCAATGGTTCACAAAACTTGACAAAAAACTCAAGGAACTTGGGTTTCAATCACTAAATGCTGATCCATGTCTATACTCTTCATTGAAAGGGGGAGAGAAAACTATTGTTGCAATATATGTGGATGATCTCATTATAGCCACGAATAAGGTCCAACAATTTGAAAAATTGAAAATTGAACTTATGAAATCCTTCTAAATGCATGACTTAGGTGAACTCCAGTACTGTCTTGGAATCAAATTCAAACGTAAAGATGGAAAGATAATAATGTCTCAACAAAAGTACATTACAAGTATTCTTGAAAGATTTGGAATGTCAGAATGTAAGCCAATATCTACTCTGATGGAATCATCTCTCAAACTGTCAAAAGGAAAAAATATAACATCTGAATATCCGTATCAAAGTCTTATTGGTTCACTTATGTATTTATCTGTAGGTACTCGACCTGACATCACATACGCTGTTAGCTATTTGAGCCAGTACAATAATTGCCATGAAAAATCACATTGGATGGCAGCGAAAAGAATTCTCAGATATTTACAAGGTACCAAGAATCTATCATTAGTATACCAAAAGACTGGGAAGATGATAGTTGGATATGCTGATGCAACATGGGCTTCATGTAGTGAAGATTTAAGTCCTACACTGGTTACTGTTTCAAGTTTGGAGGTTCTGCTGTATCATGGGAATCAAGGAAACAGAGAACCGTGGCTCTGTCATCATGTGAAGCTGAATATATGTCCCTTACAGAAGCTACCAGAGAAGCGATTCATCTGAAATAACTGATAAATGAATTTGGACTGAATCAAAGCCAGATAATTATATATAATGACAATAAATCAGCAAACAACATGTCAAGAAATCCAATTGTTAGTTCAAAATCGAAACATATTAACATCAAAGAACATTTTATTCGAGAAAAGGTGGCATCTGGTGATGTATCAGTGAAGTACAAGCCCACTGAAGAAATGGAAGCAGACATTTTGACAAAAAGTTTTAACACCTCAAAAATTGTTCATGTTTCGAAAAATGTTAGGAATCAATTGACTCTTCGGTGTGAGGGGGAGTATTGTTAATCTAGTAGTCTCCCAATAGTATTTCACTTAATCTTGTTCACCCCTCAAAGTGTGTATTATGTTGTATATGTGTGACAACGTTCTTTTTGTTTACCTTTTGTAGTTTGTATTCTCTTTGTCTTTCCTTATGAAGGTACTACCATTTTTCCTGTCTAAATAAAATATTTGAAGTTACTTATTTTTTTATTGTAAGCAAACAAATATACACATTATGCAAATACTGGACAATAACACACGAAAAGGAATACAAAAGAAAAAAAGACATACACACACATATAACAAATATACACTATGTGGCCCCAAGGGACATCAAGTCCTTCCAGGAAGCCAAAAAGAAATTGTATTGAAATTTTTTTGCTGTCATTGTGAGCCGCCAAGTACGCAGTATAATTATAGAAAAAAAACCCCATGTATAAGAAATTTAAGACATGATGCATAACAGTTCAATGTAAAATGACAATTCATATTTAGTGAAATTTAAACAAGATGATGCGAGTATATTCTGGGTACAACATTAATACACATAAAAATATATAATTTAAGCAGTAATATGTGAATAAAAAAAATTGTTAATTTTATATATATCTAGCTTTTTTTTGGACAGTTTCAAAATATGTCATCATAATTTTGAATGCTTTTTGCATATATGTAAATTTCATATTTGTGGTTAGTATTATTAGTAGTTGTTTTTCTTGACTGTGAAATGAATTCATAAGTTTAGGAGCAGTAAATGAGAAACACTTTTGAAAGAGATGTTTTTTTTGTTTTTGGCACTTCAAAATCATGTTTGAATTTCTCTGCTGTTCTATTTGTTTTTCCTCTGAAGCCAATTTTTATTTTTCGTTGCAAAGTTTATTGTTCGGTAAATATATAATTGTCTGATATTTGAAATGTGTGAGACAGTTAATTTTTCTATCGTTTCCAGTATAGGTCTGTGTTAGCATATTTCTTATCTTGTTATATACAAATACAACGCCACAACAGGCAAATTGCCCAACGAGGTGGCTGACTTAAGAACATCATGGATCCCCGAGCCATTTTTTGGAGGCCCTACCTACTACACCACACATGCACTCCGCCCCCTCCCCCCGCGGAACCCCCCAACGAATCGGTACATGCGGGAATGTGCGTGTACATGTAGTGAAACCTGACGTGAAGTTTTTGTTGTTTCTCTGTAATGCTTGTTATATGTAGTGCTGCCATCTGCCACTAGTTTTTCTAACTATGAGTGAAGTGTTATGATTGGATGATTTATCGTTGTAGGACTGTTGCTCTCTGTGGCGAGACTTTTTAACGGGGAGATCGGCTTGCATTTGTGCCTTGAAGTTGGGAACCACAGAAAACCAACTTCAGCCGACCACCACTGTGGGGTTCGAACCTGGATCCTCGCATCGCGAGTCCGTCACTATAACCACTCGACCACCACAGCGGCAACTTAGTAACATATGTGTTACTAAGTTGCATGATATTACAGTGGTATGCTCCACCCCACACACACAAACCATAAGTTATCATTGTAGCTCCAACTGACAACGTACAACTCATTTTCTAATTTCTTTATGAAATCACTAAGTATATACGTAAACTTCAATTGAAACTGCAGTATAGGAAACATCAGCATTAATCTTTTTTCAAATATTGGACAAGGAAACTAACTTTAATGAAAGATATTAATTTTTATAAATGAATTTATTTTTAAATGATCTTTGACAAAGAACTTTTATAATGTAATCCCGGCCTTAAAACAATTAATTTCCTGTATAAAAATAGGCAGTACTGATTAGAGATGTGTGGTGAGAATGTTCTCGGAGAATGGGAATATTCTCCTGGATAAAAAATAAAAATTGGAGAATAATCGAGAAAATATCATTTCTCTTTAAAAAATTTTTTTTACTAATGTTTATATTATGAAATAAAAATCAGTGTTTTTTTCATTGCCTGAAACATTTAAAACAAAGCATTTTTTTACATAATCACCCCCCCCCCCCCAATGACAACTTTAGTTTGAGAATATTCTCAGAATATTCTCTTGGTCATGATGCTAGGTTTTAAAAGTTAAGACTAAAGTTAGATTAAAACTTTAAAACGTAATTTTAAAATTAGATAAATAAGTTCAAAACAAAAAGTTGATTGATAAAAGGAAGCTATTCTTATATAATCACAATCATTCTAAGAAGATACAGAACTGTTGTTTACTTCGATGTACATACACTTAAATTCTGTCTCACTCACATTTCTTTAAAAGCTGTGTAATTCGGCCATGGTGGTTTCATTTTCTTACATAGTTTCAATATTTACTAACATTCCCATAGCTGGTAGTATCAGTTTTCTAGAAAGACGACTTAAAACACATAATTTTTCACAGCCTGAAGTATAAGAAATATGCAATCTCATCTTCACATGTATCTCACAAACAGCCTTCAGTTTTGATGACAAGTTGTACACCCAGACAGATGGTCTAGCAATAGGCAATCCCATCTTGCCGATTTTGTGTGATATATATGGACGACTTTGAGAGTAAGCTATTGAATGTTTTGCCCTTCTCATTTTATCGAAGATACATGGACGATACTTTTGTGCTTTGGAGCGGCTCTAAAGATGACTTGGAACAATTGTTACTCGTTAGAATGACATAGACCCCCCACATTCAGTTGTGATAATTCTAAGAAAATTTGAATAGACCAATCGGGTAGCACTAATCTGCAAGTGTCCAATCAGGACGCTGCATTAGTATTTTACGCTGGCTCACAGCTTCATTCTGACTACAACATTTGAAGTGAACAGATTTACTTTTTCCGCTGAGCAACCAAGCGCTAAGATTTGGTATTCAACCCAAGTGGGAAACTCGGTCAGCGTGACTAGTGGTTGAATATTTTTCCTCTGAAGACGACACCCATTGGTGTTGAAATGCATTAGGATTTTTGTTTTTTCATGTATTTGCCTTATTCGTTGGTGTCTTCTTAATATTCTTGGGCATAGCTGATCAACTCTTCCATATTTAATATTATGGGCTACAAACTTCAGTATTAACGTGTTCTTGATGGGAAAAGAGGCAGGGGACAGAGAGCATTCTTGAGAATATTCTCTCGAAGAACTATTATAAATTACTAGAGAATATTCTTATCGAAAATAATAAAAATCATTCTCAAGTTATTTACAGAGATTATTTATTATAATACATGTTATTACATATATTCTTGAGAATACTCTCTGGAAGGACTTCTATAGCTAGAGAATATTCTCTGGAAGGACTGTTATTAATAACTTGAGAATAATTCTTATTATTTTCAATAATATTCCCTAGTAATTTATAAAAATAGTCTTTCGAGAGAATATTCTCAAGGATATTATATATAACTATATATTATAAATAACAGGAGAATAAAGAATCTTAAAGTTCTAATCAAGAACTTTATGAATATTCTCAAGTTATTTATAATAAAAATTCCTCCAGAAAATATTTGAGAATATTCTCCTAAAGATTATTCTCAAGAATTTTACACCTCCAGTACTGATATTTGTGCAACTGGTGAAAAAAAATTAGACAATGGAGTTGACAAAGTTAAAGTTTTGCAAAATGCAACAGATGATATAAATGAAGCCAGTCAGATCTCTAACGTCTGAGTGGTGTGGTGGTAAGATGCTTGTCTACCACCAAAAAATGAAGGTTGCTGTCATGGTCCCAGGTTCAAACCCAAGAGAGGATAGATAAGATATTTTCCCTAATGAACTTGAGGCGACCACCAATAGACTGCCTTCATTTCCAACCCATCTTATTAATGGCTTTAAATTGAAATATAGCGATATGACCAGAGTTGGTGTTTGGTGAAGCAGTCAGAGCCCTAAAAGCCATGTAGTTGCAACTGCTGGAATAAGTGTTTATGTTTTGTGTCTGAAGACATTTACTGATAAAAAGATCACTGAAATTAGAAAACGGAAGATTAGCCGAGAAGAAATAAGTGTTTGCTTACCGTATTGTCTTTACTCGAGATATGTTGTTTGTCTGTTGTGAACTGAAATATGAAATGAAGATAGTGTATTTGACAAGGAGAAAACTTTTCTGTTTTTTGCTGAGTAACAAAAATTAAAGGACACTGTGTGAATTTTCTGTTTTCAAGGAAGTATCGGAAATGCTTTATTGTTGAATATGCAGCGAGAAGTTTTCAGTCATATGTTCTGTAATGAGTCTGAGTTGGAGTAAGTCGTTGAGAGAAGCTTATAGCGGTTGCCGATCATTGTTGACTTTCTTTTGAACAACTTCTCCAACAGCCATATCGGATGTGTCAACCATTACAACAAGGCATTGGCGGTTCGAATTCCTTGAGGAAATCCGCACCAAGTATTGGCTTAGACACGTCTGCCACGATGAAAGTCCAGATCCAGAGAAATCTTTGTCTTTAAACCAAGATGTTCGGTGCTGAAAGAGGTAGAGCTTGCAGGGTACAAGGAAACATTTTTGTCTGGACAGGGTCTTTGATTTGTAGTTACCGGTATCACGGAAACATCCACTCCTTTGTCGACAAAGAAATGTCTATTAAAAGAGCGATTGAATAGAAAAAGGCGACTGTAGACTTGGCTGGCATCAAACGTCATCATCACTGATACTCTGGGTCATTACCCTGGTTATATGAGCTGACATAGGCACAGGGCTTTGTACATCTCTGAGCGGCATCTGTGTAGCACATATGGTACCAGCAAATGTCCTTGCTGTGATGAGTCAAATCTCTGCTACTACTTTGTTAGAATCTCGATTGACTGGTCGACTAACTCGTTTCAGTTCTTGTGCCTCATTAGTTAATTTTTTTGATCTAAGATGAAAGAGAGGCGAGGCATATTTCATGCGATGATGACTGAGATGCATCATTTTCTAGTTTTGCGATAGCCATGCTATTCGGATTCACATAATCACAAGTTTCGAGAATTTTATCAGCCATGTCAACAAACTTTTACATCGATTCAGAGCTCACCGACACAATTGCTTGTGCATTCCTTGTGCAGCTCTGCGCAAGCATCGGCCGAAGAAATTTGAGAATATTGTACCTTATCTTGTTTGCTGCAAGATTTCTCACCTCCCTGAGAAATTCTGTGGTTAGATGGCAAAATGTCACAAGTCTCTTTTCCTAAAAAATTGAGTTAGCATTCTGGAGTCTCATTCGTCAAAATTTTTGAAGATGACAAAATTTTGTCCATCTCTTTCGGTTTATGAGGAACCAACAGAGGCAAATTCCAATAAGTCAAAAAGCCACAGTATCATATTTTTGCTAGATATTGTTTACAAATTTGCCCTCGTGAAATTTTGAAAAAGAAAAAGTGACTTAATTACATTTTTCTATGTGAGCACAGAATTGTGATAGTCGATGATTGCCCAAATCGAAACCGGAAAGTAATTTCATGATTTGGGTGTTTTCCAATTCAGACATTCTAGACATTAGAGCATTCTTCAGAGCAGCATATGGACGATCATCGGGCGGAGACATGACGATATCATTGACCACATCGAGCTGTCGTTGGTCCATGGCGCCGACCACGATGTTGTTCTTAGTTTCTTCGCTAGTCACTCTTGCCATTGTGAACTGGGCCTCCAAGTGCACGAACCACAACGCTGGCATCTCACACCAGAAAGGGGGTGGTTTGATTGCCATGCTGTCTGTTTGCAAGTCCTGAGTGATGGAGACATCGATAGGATTGGTTGCCATATCATGTGCGTTCAGATCACGCCTGGGTCATCAAATATAGTTATGCGAGCAGACTTTGAGATGTAACTATAATATACGAAAGAGTAGATTAAGCAACATAACAATTATATTTATATACAATATTAACAAAGGTAAAATGAAACAGGTTTTGGAGGAGAGCAGGGACATGTGTAAGATGCCGGCAAAACTTAAACAACAAAAACTCTCTAGCCAGACGGCCTTGACTTTACATTTTTGTGATGTTGCCACAAAGAGAAAATTTATATTTTATAAGTGCTGGGAAGACACCACATTACTTCAATTTCAAGTTGTGAAAATAAAGCAACACCTTTCTATTCAAAGTGTACATCAAGTTTCCTTTGTCTCTTTATGATCATGGGCATAATATTACGTCCAAACACCAGTGGAATGAATTCAAACAAGTTCTGTTTTCTTTTCTTTCTCTCTTCACAATATTAAAGCTTTACAGTAACCCTATTATCATGATTGTCTGCTATCTACGAAAATTGCTTTTTCTTTCCGGGCGGCTTGGGACAAAATCAGTTTGGGACCTGACTCATTTTTGGTGCCCTTGAAATCCCTGCAATTAAAAAAAAAGAAAACATATGTTTTAATGTCTGTTTTAAGTGATGCGTTTAAAGGAACAGCGAGAATTTTTTTGTCAATTTTTTTTGCCCTTTCACCTCAGATTTGACGCCTCTTCTAGAGTGTTTCTGGGATGTCAAAGTGCATTGAATGCAGGGGAAAAATGGGGCAGTGGAGTGAGATTTCTTTCATTCTTTTTATTTTTCACAGAACAACAAAAGAGAAAGAAAGCTGTCCAATACCTCCTGGAATGGTAAACGAAAAGAAAAGAGTTCACGTGCATGTATTTTATTGTGACCAAAATCGGTATATACTGTATGTATATAAGTTCACTGCTCATAGATCCTTTTCCTAAAAAAAATCAACTGCATATATTCAAACTTTTAAATTTTTTTTCCATTTCTTGGTCATTTTTCATGTGTATAGTATTTGTATAGTAATTTTTTTAAAATATATTACCAAAAGTTTACTTTTTACTAATGTACATCTAATCTTAAAACTTGTTTCGGCACCTCCTATTATTTTGTGCCCTGTGCAGTTGCACAGGTTGCACTTTCCTAAGACTGCCATGGGGTGCGCGGACTCAAAGTAATCCTCTGATATAGAGAGAAACGATGTCACTCTCCGCTTTTCATACGGAGTACGAAAGCCTGGATAACCAAGCGGAGATCGAGATGTTGTTCGGAAAGAAAATTCACATCCCTCTGTGGGGAATTGAACCACCAATCTCTCACTGTCCGGGCGAGTGTTCTAACCTTCTTCCTCTGTAGTTCAATGGTTAGAGTAGTAGTTAGTAAAAAGCGGAGAGTGACATCGTTTCTCTCTATATGTCGCCATCTGGGGGCTAACGTCGTAAGGGCTATTAGCTGAGCTTGGAGGCTGTCCATGCGCAGTCCCGTTCAGCATTCATACATATGCTCTAAGGATTGAAAATGTCTGGCCTCTGTAGTTCAATGGTTAGAACACTCGCCCGGACAGTGAGAGATTGGTGGTTCGATTCCCCACAGAGGAATGTGAATTTTCTTTCCGAACAACATCTCGATCTCCGCTTGGTTATCCAGGCTTTCGTACTTCGTAATCCTCTGATAGACTTGAAAATTTAATTATAATTAAAATGGAAATTATTCACATGTCATAAATATTATCATATTCATTTAGGTTTGAATAAAATATCCGACCCACATATACTGTAAGTTTCTAGTTCTCAAAATAGGCATAGCCAGTCTATGTCAGAGCCAAACTATGAATATGAGTGCTTGCTTGTGCAAAACGTTAATTGTAGGAAAAAAACTTGAGAGTAACAGAAACTAAACGAACCACTGCTTTAAGACATTTCAATTGTCCTGAAGGTTTATAAAAACAGAAATGCTGACATATAAAACGGAACAATGTTTATGCAACACTATAGCAGAAGGCCTCCGCACGATGCTTCTGACATCACTGAAGGTGGTCATCTCACCTATATCCATTGGATATAGCAGGTCTACGCATGCAGCATTTCTGTATTCTTTTTTGAAGTATATCCAATGGCTATAGGTGAGATGACCACCTTCAGTGACATCACAAGACACAGAGGCCTTCTGCTATAGATGGTGTTGGTTTATGCCAATTCCTCTTTATTTGAACAGTTCTGGGAATTAGCAGAACTAGCACTATCTATAGCTAGAGATTGCCATCTAGCTATAGTGCTGACAGGCACACCCATAGCCTTTCTCGGAATAGTGTAGTAATACTCCCATTCTGACTCAGTCCGATTGCATTTTTGCAAAATACTTTGTTGTATCTGATATTTAGAAATATGACAGTTACAGGGTTCCCCACATCCTTACAAACTCCTTAAAAAGTCTTAACTTTTCATTTCCCTCTAGAAGGGCCCTTATAACTTCTTACTTTTTGCAGCCACTCCTTAAAAAGTCCTTATTTTTTTTCTCTGAAGGGATGATCGTTCTTAGGCATTCCCCATGGTGATGAATAGCATTGCCTAGAAAAATAAGAGGAAGCTTCCCCCCAATATAAAAAGGGAGAAAAGAGAAAAAAAAAAAACAACCCCCTTCTCCTTTGTAATAGGAAATGTGAAAGCAGGGAGATGGGATTGGAATTGCACAACCATCCAATGGTTGTGCATACCTGCTAACCGTTACGATTTTTTCGTATTTAGTATGATTTTAGCAAATTAATATGATTATACGCTTTTGCTTCTAAAAATATGATTTTTTATCAAATCGCTAATTTTGATGTTTTCCTGCCTATCTCTCCAACTAGTCAACGTTGGAAATCGATGGTCCGTTGAACGACATCACTCCGCGGAATCAGTAGCCGAAAATTCCCCCACACCCAGCCGAAGACGAGCCGATCAGCCGCTAGTTGAACCCATTTTTTTTAACCTTCAGAAAATAACTTTCGGGTATCTTTATGTTAGGGGTCATTCAAGTATTACGTCAGCATCGATGGGAGGGGGGAATTTCTGATTTGATGACGGGGGTTTGGATGATGCTTGCTTACGTGAATCAACCACCCTTTATAAAAATATGAAATATTCTTAATGGTGTCTTACTCGGTGCGCGAAAAACAAATAAAACTTCACTAGTTTGTGGGCACCTGAACTAACATTCTCCCTATTGAGTCCCCTACAGAACCACTTTAGTGATCTCTAAGTACTTAGCCGATCCAAGTGATCTGGAAATGTGTCGCGGACCGCTTAAGTGCTCTAGATCTGTGCCGCGCGTCATATAAGTGATCCGTGATTATATGCCGCGGATCACTTGAGTAATCTGGGAATGTCAGGGTTCGTACGATGCTTAAAACTCCTTAAAAAGTCATAATTTTCATTTCCTTTTTAAGGGCCCTTAAAAACTCCTTAAAATCCTTCCAGCTGCTTCTAAAAGAAGTCGACTTTCCCGCGCCCTCAATTTTGTCCTCGAAAATCGGATTGTGGTAACTGCAACTCCTTATTCAAATTATCGGCTCCTCATCAGACTTTTCATCGTGAAACCCCGATCATATCCCTGATCGTACAACTGAAGATGGTTTACTCTAGTCCAGTGTTTCTCAAGAACCGACCACGGTTTCAGTTTTCAAAAAAAGAAAAAGTTGCCACTGCAAGCAGCAGAAATTATTATGGCCGATCGTCATTTTGTCAAATCCCGATGTTTCGTGGGGGAAAAAAAATCATTTTATGAATAAGAGCTAGTCCGCCGAATTACGAGTTAATTTGTAAATTTTGCCGAATAACGAGTGTTAAATCGCCAATGACGCCAAATAACGAGTGCTAAATTGCCAAACATCGTGTTGAATGTCATGAAATTTGCTCTCATTTTGCAACAATTTCTTTCTGAGTACAACTGAAAAACAAGAAGGGAAATTTAAAAACTTAATTTTAAAGAATTTGTGTATGTGTTGATCCACTTTGAGCGAGAGATAAATAAAAAGTTGCTGCAAATATAATTTTGCAAGAAAAATCTTTGTCAGCTGTGGATTTTATTTTGAATAATTGGGGGAAGGGAATGAATATCACTTTCAGAATTTTTATAATTTATGTGATGTTGTGTTATGAGTTATATTTTTGACCAAAACTTCAAAGTTTTAGAACACTTAAGTGACAACAGAAAAGTATGTATGTAGATTGATTATTTTATGAATTCTTATTATGCTGGGTAACAAATCAAAAGTTGTAATTTCTGAACCACTTCTATGTCTACATTTTGAGAGGAGGGAAAATTTGGCAAATAAAAAATAAATTTCATATGTGCTCCACCCCCTTTTTTTGCTGTAAAACTTATTAACCTTTTTATTGCTGTAAAAGTTATTAAGTTTGCCATGGCTCCTTAAAAACTGCTTGAAACTCCTTAATTTTTATTTAGGAAATTTTGTATGAACCCTGTATAAGCGATGTTCCTAACACTAATTTGGTATTGCAGGTTCACTGGGACAGAAAAAAATTTGCTAATTGGATGTTATGAAGCATAATCAATACTTCTTAATAACCGATTTCATTATAAGCGAGCTTGACTGTATACATAGAAAAACTTTGGATTTCAAATAATTTGCTTTGGATAAAAAAAAAAAAAAAAAAATTGTGGTAATTAAATAAACAACCATGAAGAAAAATATTATGTGGATTTGTGGGACTAGTACCCGATAACTTTTTTGCCTTGTGATGAGACATTGATATGAAATTTTTTATTTTTTTGTGGGAGAATTACACTAATCCTCTGTCATTACAGCCACTTCATATTATCTCAGTTTTTGTTTGACCGAAGGTAAGATACATTGGTGTACGCAAAGGGGGTTTGGGGTTCTAACCCCCCCCCCCACTCTCAAACCGAGATTATAGTGTTATTTTGCAGGAAAAAACTTAGAAACACTCCTCGAGAAGAAGAAAAAATTGAAACCCCCTTTGAGAAGAAAAAAAAAGGAACCCCTCTTTAAGAAAATTCTGCGTACGCCTATGAACTGAATTTTCAAGATATATCTCGGAAATTCAGTTAATACCCGGTTTCCGGTTTTGAGCCGTTGCCCCCTCCCTCCCGCCTTTTATCAAGCAGTTGGATTAAAAATTTATTATGGATGAATGACTTTCTTGAAATTCTCTTTAAAAAGAATGATATACATAGTTTTTTCTTTCAGGAAATGGTATAATAAAAAGTCCTAGGGTAGAGCAGGCGATGCTGGCTGTAGATAGGAAAAATTTTTGTAAAAACAACCCTTACATGGATTCTCCACAAGGGATAGGATATGCAGTCACAATTAGTGCCCCCCACATGGTAAGCAATATTTTGTCATCTTCATTCTGTTTTTTGTGTTCAGTTCATCTTGATATTAGGGGGAGACTGGGGCTAATTGGCATAAGGTGCAAGTTGGACACATACACCTCTTTTCTACCGCAGTGAGCACTGAGTGCTAGTATTGCCACTGTCGAACCACATTACGGTGTTGCATCATCCATTGTAGCTTCAGTGTGATGGAAGCTTCCAGAGAGGAAGGACAGCAGGTTTCCTGAGATTTCCTGCCCGGAAATTATTTTTTCTCACTCAAAGTTTTTTTTTTTAATTCTGTATAGCCCATGAATAAGTTCAGACATTTTCAACAGTTTTAATGGGTAGAGTGGTCAATAAATTTGTATTCATGTGTTGAAATACTTCATGAAGCTTTCATGGAACAGTGAGACAGCCTTCTTGTGTAAAGAACTATGTTAGGGCAAGTTGGCATCGCAGCTGAGGGGCATGTTGGTACAGAACACATGTTGTCATAGATCAACTTGCCAATTATGTATAAACACAGCGGAATTGTGCGAAAATTACAACCGCCAGTTCAAGTCCAACGATCGACCTACTTTCTTGGTGGACATGAAGCTGTATATAATGATTCATTTGTTCTTTTCAGTTTTTTGTGAATTTTCTTTTTACATTGGTTTTCTACGTCAAAAATATTGAGCACGTCATTTTTTTCTGCAGTTTTTGTATTAAAATAAAAGTTTTATTTACATTCATTCCTCAGATCCTATTAACCGTCATGTTATGCCAACTTACCCCAGAGGTTGTGCAAAGCTGTCCCACATCTGGAGTAAGTTGGTAAGCATTAACAATTTTAACATTTGATGAAATGAGCATACACTTTTGAATGATATTTTCATCAAGGAGTACCACTATTCTCAGCATCTGTCACATTTGCTGTAAGTATTAAAGGAAAAAATTATAAAAATTAAAAAGCGAAAGCTATGCCAACTAGCCCTCATCTCCCCCATATTAGTTCAGAGGTTTTAATTTTTTCTTTTTCTTAGATATTAGTTGAAAATGGTGGATTGAATCAGCCCTTTTCAACCGTTTTTTTCATGCAATGGGCACTTAAACTTATTGCTGACATTTTAGGACAGGGCTAGAAAATTATTGTTTTGTATAATACCCTTCCCATAATACTACATATTTTAATACATGTAAAATTTTTCCTCATAGAGACCTTGAAATAAAGCAAATGCTTTAAAATCCCTATTTCATTATATTAAAAAAAACCAATATTTTTGGGAAAAGCTCAGCGCCATACTCAGTGAACCTTCAGCTTATGAGTGTTTTGCAAGAAAATAAAAAATTGTAAACATTTCAATAGATAAATAAGTAAACACAATGAATTCACAATATCTCGCGATAAAAGTACATTCACCAAAGACTCCTAAATGAAGACAAATTGATAAGAGGTTTTGCATATTTACATTATCCGTGGAGCGGCACGTACAGTGGAACTTTGGCTAACAAGCAAAAATTTTGAACAAATTTTTACTCTGTTAAAGAGCTATGATTTGCATAACGAGCAAAAAATTTGCACTTTGTTTATTTACAGTGTGTCGTCTACCATCACGGGAAAGTCACGAAGGCCCAGAAAAATCACGGAATGAGCAAAAGGTCATGGAAATCCTGAAAAAGTCACAAAATTTAAGTGAAGGTCACTGATTTTTTTGATTCTCCAGAGATATTTTTTTTCCAATTTTTTCCCCTAAAATCTAGGCTTTGGAGAAGCGGTGGCATTCAATATCTTTCTTCTTTCGAAGGTTTTATTCATTCTTTTTTTTGACCGTAAGGATGGATGGGTGAGTAGTAACAGAAAAGAACAATGCCAATATATAGCCACCCTACATTGGGGCAGACGCTATACGGGTAAGGCAAAAAAGCTATTAAGACTGGATGAACAGAAAATAACTTTTTTTCTTTGCTAGTCTGGACCTTCCAACATCTGTAATATTCCCCCTAATAAAGCAGTGTTCTGTGTAGGGACTGTAATAGACCACATGGCAGTAGGGAGTCCTCTTGGGAACAATATTGGTTTTCCGTAGAAAGGACATGATCTTTCCCCCCCCCCCCCACATCCTGGAGCAGGGCTGTTGAATCTTTGACAGGTCTGCAAGCCTGAGTTTTCACTGCCGGGGAGGGGGGGGGGGCCTGTAGTAAATTTATAGGATGCTAAAAAACAATGATGGTGATTGTCCCAGGCCTTGGGCAGCAGCCCTGTCAGCCCTATACTTTTGGGGTATAGGTGAAAGGGTACCAATTTTTTCCCTCCTGAAAGAATTTTTTAAATTATCATCCATTTTTTTTTATCGTGTCAATCTTTACAGACTAGCTATACGAGCTATATAGCGAACAATGAAATCATACAGTATACGCATGTGACAGAACAAGAGAGTTCGAGAAGACTGACATCTCACTCGTTCGACATTAATTGTGTTGCCACATAACTTTTGGGCTGAATTTAAAGGAGTACCACAGTGCTTCCAGAAGTGTGCCTCGGGGTGAGCTCAAAATATGAATTTGTGCGTACAAAACCTATGCTTTAAAGTGGTTCTTTTATATGGTGAGAAAAACTGCCAAATTTCTTGGGAAGCCGCAGATGAACCATGAATTATGCAAGGGAGGCAGCTGACAAAAGAGCATACGGTAACAAGCTTGCGATCTAGACCATAGGTCTTTAACCTTTTTCCAGTTGCGAGCACTGCCTGTACCTCAAAAGAAGAACACTCTTATGTATGTCATGTTCGACATGAATGCATGAAATGCAGATGATTTTAATAATTGAATGCAATTTTAATAAGGTGTTTAAATGAAATGTTGATCAAATGGTCGAGAGCACCAAATCTGACACGAACATCAAGCACTCTGGGTGCTCGCAAGATGCCTGATCTAGACGGACACCTAAGCATAATGATAGAGAATAGGAAAAGGAATATGAGAAATCCGTCCTTCAGACGGGCCCTTGGTTGGTCTAGTGTAATGTTCATCAACTGCTGGGCCCTGGCATCTGCCAAACTGGGCAGTGAGTGGTTTAGTGCTTCATTTTTACCCATTTATTTCCCATTAATCTTGTGTATGCCGAGGCCTTCCAATCAAGAAAAAGAAATCAACCGTGCCACGGAAACACTATCCTAGTGGCCCCACATCTTGCAGTAGGGCTCCCTCCCTAAGCTGAGATTTTTGTGCGGGCTCAGGCCAAATTTTTCACGGGCCCCGTATAGTGAATTTGTAGTGTGAAAAAAAAGAGAATTATCTCATTTAGAGTCCCCAGGTTGGATCAACCCTCTATGTTAGGGGTCTTCAACGGTTTACACTTGAGGGCCACATAAAGTATTTGTTGCGTTCCTCGAGCCACTCATTAACGGCGGGAGGGGGGGGGTGCTGCCCCACCCCTCTGATACGGTGATCAAAGACGATCACAAACTAAATATATTTCAAAATGTTTTTAAAAATTGTAGCATTCAATTCAATTAATTTTAACAAATATTAATTTTGAATGATTTAAAAAACATTTCAAATTATAGTGTCAAAAAATGCCTTTTTTGCTATATTAATACATTTGTGTTGCTTGAAAATGCTTTTGGTAGTTGGTAAATCTAAATTTTTCTCAGAGATTTCTTGTGCCTCCAATCAATCTCGGTGTATCCCACCCCCCTCCCCCTCCAAAGGTTGATCCTACTTACTCTCAGATACGACAAATTTAAATACAACGCGTACTACGTATTTTATGATTCCATTGTGTAGCATTTTCGTTTTAAAAAATTAAATTGAATTGGGGTAAGACAATTATTTTTAGGTATTTTTTATAATTTATGAAACATAATGAAAGTGGATGATTTTTGTTTATACATGTATATGTTGAATTAATTACGTACCAAATAAAAAAAGAGTCTTTGGTTACTTACATTACGAATGCGAGTAGATGTAATTCCTAAATTAATGCGAAACTTGACATTGTTTTTGCTTGAAGCAAAAACAATTTGCTTGTTTTGCTAAAGCTTCAATGTTAGGTAAAATTTGTGCTGTTGCTATTCGTAAAGTATCCTGCAAATGCTGATCAGTGAGACGTGTTCTAGTTTTTGATTTTGTATTCTTCATTCGACTAAACAACTGTTCACATATGTAAGTGCTGCCAAATATAGAAGACATGAACAATGCATGTTTGCGTATTCCTGGATATTTTTCTTTGGACACATACTTAGAATAAAAATCAATTAATGAAGGAATTTCAAAAATCTTGCGTTTAACTGCAGAGTCACATTGCAAATCTGCAAATTCTAATTGTAGTTCTGGTGGAACACTTTCGATATCAACCGAAAATGGTGAGGAAAACATTTTCATAGAAATTTTGTTCTCGCTGAAGTCGGAAAATCTGCTTCTGAATTCCATTTTCAGATTTGGAATGCACTGTACATAATCGTCCGGTTTCCAAGTTGTAGATCTATTTACCAATTCCAACAATTTTGGAAAATGTATGCAGTTTTTGTTTTGCAATTGACGTTCCCAAAAGACTAATTTAGTTTCGAACATTTTCACATTGTCATAAAGATTATGGACAAGTAGATCTTTCCCCAATAAGCGGTAGTTTAGATCATTCAGATGACCAGTGATATTGACAAGAAATGCGAAATCTCTCACCCACTTTTTATCTTGAAACTCCCCAATAAGTTTTCCTTCGGATTTCATGAATTCATCAACTTCCTCCTTCAAGGAAAACAGGCGCTGAAGCATCTTTCCCCGGCTCAACCAGCCTACTTTTGTATAATAAATAACGTCGATCCTCTAAGAATTTTTGAAACTGTCTATGGTTAAGTCCTTTGGATCGAATTAAGTTAACCGCTTTCACTACAACAGACATTACATGCTCAAAGTTGGAGAAAAACTTTTTGCACAAGTTTTCCTGGTGAATGATGCAGTGGAAAGCCATCATCTTCGTATTCCCACATTTTTCGGCATCTGATTTTATCAATGTGATTACCCCTGTCTTCTGACCGGTCATAGAGGGAGCACCATCTGTAGTTATGGCAGATATGTTGTCTAAGTCCAACTCACATTTGGCCAATGTTTCTGTCAAACTTGAATATAAGTCGAAACTTTGTGTGGTATCCTTAAGTGCAACGATACTAGCTAACTCCTCAACAATTTTGAAGTTTTTGTCAATACCACGAATGAAAATAGCTGCTTGTGCGGTATCTGTTGCATCCGTCGATTCATCCATAGCTACTGAATAAAACAAAAAATCCTCGCATTTGGATTTCAAGGTCTTGAATACATCTGCTGACAGATCCTCCACGCGTCTTGCTACTGTCACACCAGACAAACTGATGTTCGAAACAGCTTGAGCCTGTGATGGGCAAAGCACATCAACTGCAGACTGAAGACATTCTTTAATGAATTCTCCATCAACGAAGGGCTTCCCACGTTTCACAATTTTTTCTGATATTATATAACTAACGCGAACACAATTTTCAGACTGTTTATTTCTTCCAAAGAATAATGATTGCTGACAGTTCAGCTTCGATTTCAGTTCATTGACTTTTTCACTTCGAAAATGTCCCTCCAATCCAGAATACTTCGCACTATGCTTGGTATCGTAATGTCTCTTAGTATTATATTCTTTCATCGTGGCTACGCTCTCATTGCAAATTAGACAAACTGCTTTAGCCTTGTGTTCAATGAAAAAATAAAGGGATGACCACTTTTCTTGAAAAAATCTCACTTTTTCTTCAATTTTCCTTTTTTTGCTGTCACTGTTGCCATCATGCACTCATTTAAAGACTAAAAGGCTTCTGATCAAAGGCTTCAAAGATCAAAAAAAGAAGTAAACTAACTGTACCAATATTGTACAAATCCCCTTCTTCCAACCAATCAAGATGCATACATCCATCTGCTCCTTTCGGAACCATGCACCCGAGAAATACGATACCATGGAAATTCCGTTCATTTCTGCTTTCTCCCACTAAAGGAGGATGGGATGTACTCGAAGTTATTTATGGTGAAAAGTGTTTGGTGGCCTTAGCACCATACACTTTTACTACTTTACTACTTTTACACTTAAGAAGCTAAATACTGTAAACTCATCAGCCTGTCCTTGTTATAAGTCTATATGAAGCTAGGTGACTTTTTTTTTTTGTCAAAATCTTCGTTTTACCCTATTTTTTAACGATATTTCATCAATCGATCGAAATGTTTCGGTGGGCCACCAAAATAGTGACGGCGGACCACGGGTTGAAGACCCCTACTTTATGTGCTTCCCTCCGAATTGGAAAATCGGCTGGACTATGTACCCTTAAATGATGATTTCAGCTCTCATATATAAGAAATGTTTCTTCTAATTTTTTTATTTTACCTGATTGCATTAATGCAATCATTAAAGAAATGGGCTCATCCGTGTTTTGCGATGCTCGTAGATTCCAACGGCAAACTGCTGATTTCAACAGTCGCGCCGATTGTTGAACCGACTGTACAAACTGCTCGATCAATCACACCTTGCTCCCTTTAACATCGTTCTGGTCGTTTGCTCTGTTTTGAGCCCATTATTGCTATGCGTCGCAGTGCAATGCTGCTGTTGTGCACACAGCTTTATATTGATCAATAGTGTGTTTAGCAGTTTTGCATTCACAGGAAATGTTTTCAACGAGTGTGGGTTCGCCCATGGAGCTTGCTTGGGGGGGGGGGGGAAGACTTATGTGACTTGAGCCCTTAGGGTCTAGTTTCTATGGGGCTTGAGCCCGTAGGGTCTAGTTTCTATGGGGCATTGTATTTAAATCAACTTTAAATTTAAACATTTTTAAAAATTTGAAACAATATTCATGTCTTTTACTTGCATTCCCCCTCCTTTCATTAATACCCTCTATTTTATTAACCCAAACCCCCGAGGTGGTCACTACTCACAGTTTGGGAACAACTGATGTAAGAAAACAGTCCAGCATGGCTCATATTGTCGAATGCAGGCTCCCACTTGTCCTACTTTTCCAACAAAATTTGTATAATTTATTTTAATTGAGAAGGGAATCATGGACATAATGCCAAATAATACAAATGTAGTCGATTGCAATTTATGATTCTGCCAAAGTAGAAATTGTATTGTTTTTAAGGTTATTTTGGAGGTGGGTATGTGGATCATTTGATGGTTTAGTAATTTTTCATTTGCTTAGTTTGAGGGTTCTACAAGTAGAATAGTCATTAAAAACTTCTGCCTGATTGAAAAAAAATAATTTTGTATTTACTACTTCATGGTGTTGGACAGTAACCAACATTCATGGTTCAAAATTATGGTGCACATTTTGTGTATATGTAAAACAACGGTTTGCATAACAAAGCATAGACCTATTCCAGGTTTTGTGACTTTGATGATGCAAAGCATTCAATTTTCTTTTGTATTTTTAGGGCATGCGGAGGCACATACAATATTTACAATGCTCAAGTAAAAAGTTAGAAATGAAAGTGCTTCATTTGTCAAAAATGATTATACTGACATTGACCACTAAAATTTAAACAAATTCTTTTAAAAAGGGATGGACAACGCAGTAAAACCATCTGGCCCACCTTGACTTATTTATATCGGACCAAAAATAATGTAATATATATATTGTGAGGAGAGCAGAAAAGAATTATCCGTGGCTGCTAAGACCCTATTTTGGCCAAAAATTGTTTTTGTAACCAAGTCATTTCTTGTCATTTTGCTTTTTCTTGAATCAATCTTACAGGATACTGAAACAGTGTGCTATGAAAAAAAAAATTAATTTTCAAAATGCCATGATTATATGTTGTCTAAGGGGGTACCCTCCCCCATCCTACTTTTTCTAATTTTTTAAATGGGAGCCCTGCGAATGAGAAAAGGTCACCGAAAAGTCATAGAATTTTGCTTTTGGTATTTGGTAGACACCCTGATTTATCTTCACGTTATCACAACTGAGTTGATGGTATTTCACTTTTTTACCCACACACGTGTTATGGAATTGTGGTACTATTCTCCGTACACAGTCTCTGGTAAGCGTGTCTCACTTGGAAAATTAACATACATGCGAGTGTGAATATTTACAATACGAAAGTAGATGTAACAGTGCGTAACCAGGCATATGTGTGCTTGAAGTTTTTTAAAATTCTTTTTAAATTCTGAAAAAAACTGTGGGTTGATTGCATTATTGAATGTGACGTTGAGGGATGGGGGGGGGGGGCTAGCTCATGAACAAGAGCCACTATTTATCAAAGAGATTGGGGAAGACCATGGACTGTAGGTGCATGAGGATGGTATTCGAGAATTAGTGGTGAAAAATGTCTATTAGTTGACGGTAGATGAAGTGAGTTTGAACCCCACAGTGGTGGTCGGCTGAAGTTGGTTTTCTGTGGTTCCCAACATCAAGGCGCGAATGCGAGCCGATCTCCCCGTTAAAAAGTCTCGCCACAGAGAGCAACAGGTCTACAACGTTACAAATATTCAATCATTACACTTCACTCACAATTTGAAGTATAGATGGCAGCACTGAAATATCATACACAACACTAGCTGCACACTCAGACTGTTAGGTGCACTCACTTTGTTCCAGACTCTGCCACGAAGCTGGGCTGGAAGAGATCTCGGCAACGGGATAAGTCCAGTGGCAGAGACCCTGGCGTTCATTCATTCGGTAGATGAAATGATGGATCTCTTTCGCATGCACCAGCAAGAGTTTATGAACAGTATCTCATCTGAGGAAGGGAGAAGTAAGGAGATGTCCCCCTCTCTCACACATAAAATGAGATTAGAGAGATGTGTAAAGTGTGGGAATCTGTGCAAAAGTCTGTAGAAAAGAACCACCCAAATAAAGCTGTAGCAGTGTGCAAGCTATGAATCTGTCCAATGAATACTGCGATTTTCCAATTTCCTAGAAATCCTAATAAGGAGGCAAAAGCAAATGTCATTGGATAAGGCTCTTTTTGAAAGTCATGCAGAAAGAATGAGTTTACAACAAGGAGTCTATAAATCATCCTCCTCTCTCTCTTTGTTTAGAGTAAATCAATAGTCAATAATGTTTGTAAACATTATCGTATTGTATGTTTATCTATGACTTTATTTATATTATGTATATTTTATTGTATTATATATTATTATTGTGTTTAATTATTGAAAATGCTGTTTTTATTAGTCATTTTTATGTGAATGAATAATTGTTGAATGATTTGTATGAGTTTCTATTATTTCCTATGGGGGAAGTTTGATTTGAATAACAGGCTATTTGGATTACGAGCATGTTGGCAGAACGAATTAAGCTCGTTAACCAAAGTTCCACTGTAATCACAATTTGAGCTGACTCCTCTTCTTCTCATTGTGGTCAAGTCTGTCTTAATGAGGTCAAGAGCAAGGCCTAAGCATTTTTATGGCTCCTTTTATTGTTTTAATGGCAGACCAAATTAAGAAGGTATTGTTACGAACTATAGACGACAGATGGCACAATTCTTTATCGCAATCTTCCATTGGCAACGAGAATTGATACCGGTTTCGGTTCATCGGAAAAAGACGCGATTGTCTGAGACATAGCGGAGGGCTGGAAGAACATTCTAGAACAGTGTTTCCCAAAGTGGGCAATGGAACCTACTGGTTTAACATAAGATCCTATGGGTTTACTTGAGTTGGGGGGCGATGAGAGGAAAAAATTTCTGATGAAGGGGGCAATGGAACAAAAAGTTTGGGAGACTATGTTCTAGAAGGTCCCGCCCCTCCAAACAGTCCGTACGGTGGCGCCGCCGACTTAGAAACCAAAAAATAGAATTTTGTAGAACATTCTTTATTTAGAAGTTTCCATCAGGGTAGAATAGAGGTGATCACAGGAGAGGTAGATTTTAGAGCGATTCAATAAGCAGATGAATGTACAGGGTTCCCAGCAACCTGGAAAGTCAGGGAGAATCAGGGAAAGTCAGGGAATCAAAAAACGGTCAGGGAAAGTCAGAGAAAATATGAAATATTTGTCAAAAGTTAGGGAAAATTCTAAATACTTGGGAAAAGTCAGGGAAAATTTGAAGGGGAAAAATGAGAGGATAAATCTACATTCAAATGGTTTACGTTCACTTTTTTTCCATGGAAGATTATTTTTCAGATCCCCCAGGGAGAGGAAAAAAATCCTTATCAGCATTTTCCTCCAGATCCCCTACTGAGAGATGTCTTATCAGTTGAAGGGTGGGATTTTACAATGTTGGCCAAGAAACAATCTGCCCTCCTTTCCATTGTTGAAAGCAAAGCCAATACCAGCTCTTAACTTCTTTTCTATTTCTTCTGAAAAAACATTTTATTTTCTTGTTTTTTTTTTCCTGCCTGTGGGTAGAGAACCTTTAGGCCCATTTCACACTGAGCGGACTTGGGTCCAGATCCGCATGCCATTTCACACGAGCACTAAAGTTCTAAAAAATCTTTAGTTTGAAATTTGTGCATAAAAACTTTTTTTTCCTAATTTTTGTAATTATTTTTCTCCTTCACCCCTGATTCAGTGCTCATAGGCAGCCTAGAGCTATTCTTTGGTGGTTTAATCTAGAGCCCCCATAGAATCTTAATAGTTTAATCATAACATAAAGATGCCTTTTCAGTTTGATCGTCACAATTAGTCAGTGGGAGAATATATCTCAAAATATTTTCAAAAGGTTTTGAAAAAAAAATCTAATCTGTCTTTTTAGAAAATATGAAAAAAATTCCAAAAACACATGCAATGATGTTCCAAAAAAAAAAAAAGAATCAGGAGATATCGAAGACTTTGCAAGTAGAAAAAGGGGGAGGGGTGGAGACTTTCAAAATGTCTGTGCTTAGAAATATTCACATCACAATTCTGTGTTAAGCCCGGATTACACTATAAAAATTTTATTCTTTTACAAATGCAACCAATAAGCTGATTGGTTGCATTTTCTCGAATGTAACCGATAAATTTATTGGTTGCTTTTTTTCAAGTTTTATAAAATAACTTTCATAAACCTTTTAGAGTGAAATCCCATCCTTAGATTAGTCACTTCTGAAATATAATTTTTTTTTTTAAGTTTATAGACTCAATATCATGTAAAGTATATATGTAGGTATTGGGGGGGGGGCACACACCAAAACTATTCAAGTGCTTAGGGATTTCAAACGTGTTAATCCAGCCGTGAGTGAACGCTGTACATGGATAATGTTGTTTAATAAAAGTATTTAGTTTTAAAAATAAAAAAATATTTTAAACAATTTTAAATATTTATATTTTTATAATAATTTTAAAAATTTAAAAATAAAAAATAAAAATTTGTAGTTAAATTTAAAAGTTATTAAAGTATTCAGTCAATTATATTCATAATGAATTACAGAATGGCTTATAATTTTGGTCCCGTCAGTGTTCGTTGTTGGCAGGTTTTATTATATAAAATTGTAAAGTATGGACAAAAAGCAGTTAAAGTTGCTATATCTCCTTTATCTAAGGAAACGGAGGGATAGACGTATATATGTGGGTACATCCTATTGATGCACAGGGACCTTCATATGGTGTTTTTATATTTATGTCAAATAATTAAAAAAATTCCATGCAAAATTGTCTTGAAAAAGTAGCCAAAGATGTGGACTAATTCGATCTGCGTCGTGTGAATAGCTCCAAATAACCTAATGTACGAAACTTGTATGTGCGGATGCTGAGCCCGCACGTAGGTTTTCACACATGCGGATGCCATCCGGACCCACATGAACACTTCAAAGGTGCGGGCGCATTCCACATTGTCTGAAATGCTCTGTATATACCAATTGTTAAAACTTCTTCCGGACCTGCGTCCACATCCGCTCCGTGTGAAAGGGCCTCTAACCTTTATATGTTGAAGAATGGTTTGAATTCAATTATCTCTGTGAAATTTCCAAGGAAACTAGTGTTGTGTGCAAGATCATATACACAGTTTGATTTTGTAAGGAGTAGTGTTGGCGGCAAAATATTAGCATCTGTCTGTAATTTGCTTTTCAATGGTATATTACTGTGAAATGCTATACAGTCTCCCCACCCCGTATTCGTGGTTCCCGTATTTGTCGTTTTTTTCCTTCATTGGATTTTTTCCTCAGCAATCGTCATTTACATGTTTTGTTTACAAATTTGAGTTGTGCCTGTTTAGGATGGCTCATTTGTCTAGTGCTACTGATAATGCTCCGAAAATACAAAAAATTAGGTATATTGACTATGCTTGGCAAAAGTAAGTCAGTTGCTGCTTTGGCTCACCACCAGATGGTTTTCATGATATAGATCCCTCTATGGTACGTTCTACACATGTAGAAAAATTGGTAGAGGAAGTCTTGTCAACATACTCCAACATACTTGATGATATGAAGAAGAAACGGCAAACAGAAATTACAATGTTCTTTCAGAAAACATCACAAACAATCAATCGCTGCACCCTCGTTTACATTCCCTTACAATTTTGTGTTACCCTGTTCTTCTCGTGATGTTCAATAAACAAGGTAAACAAAAAATCTATGGTTTCAGTTATTTGCAATTTTCCATATTTTCCCCACCCCCAGAATGTAACCCCCACAAATACAGGGGAGGGGTCAACTATAATTTAGAGCATAGTTTCCTAACCTTTTTTGTCCCATCTCGCCCCCCTTCACAATTTTTTTTCTCCCATCGCCCCCAACGCAATCTAACCCATAGGATCCTATGTTATACCTGTAGCTGCTACCGCCCCCTGGAACATTCCATCGCCCCCAAGGGGGCGTTAACGCCCATGTTGGGAATCACTGATTTAGTGATATTAGATGGTTTAGAATTATATATTATATGTGCGTGTCAGTGTACGCGCAATTGGTCAGGGAAATTTTTGAATTTGGTCAGGGAGAGTCAGGGAAAGTCAGGGAAATGATCAAACGGATTTTGCTGGGAACACCCTGATGTACACATATTAGGATGGAAGTATGTTTTAAAAGCAATTGAGCCCCCCCCCCCCTCATGCCATCTCATCTGTTATCTTACACTTGCCATATTATATACACAGGATACAAAAATACAAAAACAAAAAAATGAGAATCTTAGTGTGAAATAAAAAAAATGTATATCCATCGTAGCGAGCCATCTTGCTTAACACCTTATTGGTGAGCAAATGGGTTTGATAACTTGCAGACTAGAAGCCAGAATCAGTTTTATTGGGTTGAGTTCACTCGGTCCTGCAGATTTAATGAAAATATACAAAATAGAAGTATTGTGGGGGGGGGGGGGGTTATATACAATTAGGGATCACCCGTGGCATCTCGCTTAGCACCTTATTCGGTGAGCTACATGAATATGACAATATGAGTACGCACGTGTGTTGTGGACATGAAATGCATGAAGAACTTGAATAGAGGAAAGAGAAATTTTACATATACACACATTTATGTACATATATCCATTGCTGCTACCAGAGAGCTGAAAGATCTTAAGAGTGCTGAAAATGATCATGGGACCCAGAAAGACAAGTTGTTGGGAACTTGGAAACGCTACGAAAAGGCCACCTGTGGAGTGTATGCTCAATTACAGCTACAGGTATGGAAGATGCGGCATGTCGAATGTACCACGTCTCAGAGCTGCACGGACTCCATGTAAAAGGCGAGATTGATGGACTGCCGTGTAGGATGGTCATCGAAACTGGAGCCAACGTGAGCATCGTCAGGACGGACCTGGCTCAGAAATTCCAGCAATGGCTTCTCTACGTACCAGCATCGCTGACGCTGCAGACAGTCACAGGACAGAAAATGACTGTGCGAGGAAAATTGAAAGTCTCACTGAAGTTGGCCATGGGCACCTAGCAACACACCGTCTTCGTGGAGGACATAAGGGATCCGTGCATCATCGGAGTGGACTTCTTGAGGAAACACAGATTTTCCTTGGACATCAGGAATGACCAGTTGCACACGCCGAAGGAACGAATTGCCCTGCTCAGATGTAGTTGTAACGAAGTACCTCCAAAGAAAGTGATGGACATTCCAGATGCAGAAAAAGAGTGCATAGCTGATGTAGAGAAGATTAATGGCAGGACAGGGACTGTTCTCTCACAAGAGCCAGGTGGCATGAAGAGGACGATCCAGTTTCGTAAGAAAAAAACCCATGGAAATGATGATGCCCTTACGACAGGACCGGGTCCACAGAGTTGTCACCATTGCTTCAAGGCAGAAGAGAAGTGCGGACCGGTGAACCCTATAGTGACATGGATAATATCTGAAGTCTCAAGTGGCGATCCTTGGAGCAATAAGAATACTTGAAAGGCCCAGCTAGAAGATCCTGACATACGACCGATAATGGACTTGAAAGAATCCACCGGGAGTAAACCAACATGGCAACATGTCGCCTCTTCCAGTCCGACGACCAAAAGATACTGGGCGCTATGG
The DNA here is from genome assembly GCF_987345545.1 of Pholcus phalangioides. Classification (NCBI taxonomy): domain Eukaryota; kingdom Metazoa; phylum Arthropoda; class Arachnida; order Araneae; family Pholcidae; genus Pholcus; species Pholcus phalangioides. Next base: position 23,662,459 of record NW_028301596.1, on the reverse strand, counting down.
AACTCTCTGGAGATGAGAGATGGTGTGCTGTAGCGCAGATGGGAGTCGGAGGATGGAAAGACGTTCCGGTGGCAACTCGTCCTGCAAGGAGCTGTGTAAAAGAAGTGCTGAAAGAATTGCACGAAAGCCTGACTGGTGGACATTTCTGCATGATTAGGACTCTCCAGAAGGTCCATGAACTATTCTGTTGGGACAAATCCAAGACCGACATGGAAGAGTGGTGCAAGAATTGTGACACCTGGGCCACCCGCAAAAATCCTCTAAGGTGCACCCGGGACCACCTTCACCGCCACAATGTCGAAGCGCCATGAGACAGAATCGCCCCAAACATCCTGCGACCATTACCGAGGACCACCCACGAGAGCACCAGATACTCACCATCTCTCATGAGACAGAACCTTCACCAGCTAGGTGATCTTGTAACATTACCATTTAGGTCCCTACAGAAATGGTCCTTGTTATAGTCATTTTTAATAGATTTGAATTTGTTTTACCTTATTTTGTTTCCTGGATCGATCAGCGAGATTGTGTGTTCGCCGATCGGCCGCCACCTTTGTTTTGGTTGCCAGATTCTGTTACATTTTTTACAATATTTCCTTTTCTCTCAGAAGTTATGTAAATTAGACACAAGCTCAATACCGCACCTTCGATCTTGTGATCGGTTCTGTCGTGATGCATTGTGGGAACGCTCCTGTATAAAGACCAGATAGAGAGATGTACATGACTATATACTACTTCTTCCAACTAATTTCTTGTCTTCGTTACTAAGGCTTCACGCCCTGTTGAGGTGTGAGCCAGATCGTCTCTCAGTTATAACAATGCGTTAAATTTGAGAAGGTGTGCCTTTGGCACCTCACTCGTCGCTTGAACTCATGTGTTAATCAAATGTTATCGTGATCCAGTCGCCTGCGGATTGAGTAGTGGCCAGACCAGCTACCCTTGGACCTCTCTTGACGTCCGCCTCCAGTTGTTTCCTACGTAATGGCTGACCTATAGTCTCAACAGATATTTCAAGACTCAAACCCGTCCGAACCTGGTATCAGGGTTTCTCCTAACGGGGTGTATAGAAGGCCACTAATTGACTGAAACTTCTTGGAGTGTCGTGTGGACAATGTGAACTAATACATGAATACCTGGACAAGCGGTGAGAGCATTCTATTTTATTGTCTCATTGTAATATTTGAGAGAAAATGCTAACTGAGAAGATAACTTGTAAAAATGTTGTACTAATTATTAATAGTTAATAGAATAAATATTTATAATTTAACTAAAGTCTTGTTCCATTTGTTATTGTCATCCATTCAATGATCACTGGGCTTAAATTAATGAAGAACCGGGAAATGCAAGAGAAACGTTGCAATCTGATGTTTCGTGACCGAGAGATGCTGCTCTTCTATGGGAAGAATACGTCCAGGGACTCCAGGAGTGCCTCGAGGACATGCATCAAATCGCCAGACATAGGATCAACATCGGCTCCGAAAAGATGAAGAACGGCTACGATGCGAGGGCCACATCTCATGACTTCAAGGAAGGAGACCTCGTCTGGCTCTGGAACCCGAAGTGCCGGAAATGATTGTGCCCGAAACTTCCAACGTCATGGGGAGGACCCTACAGAGTCTGGAAGAGACTGAATGACGTCATAGCTCGGATCCAGAAAACGCCATTCTCGAAGTTCAGGGTGGTCCACTTCAACAGACTGGCCTCTTACCCACAGTGAATGCAACCAACTGAATTGTCGGGACGAACAATTCTAAGAGAGGGGCAATGTTACGAACTATAGACGATAGATGGTGCAATTCTTTATTGCAATCTTCCATTGGCAACGAGAATTGATACTGGTTTCAGTTCATCGGAAAAATATGTGATTGGCTGAGAACTAGCGAAGGGCTGGAAGAACATTCTAGAAGGTCCCACTGCTCCAGACAGTCCATATGGTGGCGCCACCGACTTGGGAACTGTAAAATAGAATTTTGTAGAACATTCTTTTTCTCAAAGTTTCCACCAGGGTTATAAATGGAGAGGCGATCACAGGAGAGGGAGATTCAGTGAACAGTCAGTTGTGTTTAAACTTTGCGAGAAAGTTGTTAGCTCTCTGATTAGCTTGTAAATACGTGTAAATTTCTGTTCTGAAATAAATCTGTGTTAACCTGGGGGCCAATTCCTAAAGTTAAGAGAGGCTACTAATGTCTCTACTTCTGTGCCTCACGCCACAGTGCGTGAAATAAGGAAAGCAGGGTCATGTCTCCAGTGGTGTAGATGGTAGTATGCTTGCCCGGTATGCAAGAGAGCCTGGGTTCGAGTCCCGGCGGAGACAAGATGACTTTTCTTTCCGAGTTCACCTCACCATAATATCCAGAAAATAAAATGTTTCTGGGCTGAGAAAAAGCCATCTATCTCTAAATCTGTGTTTGTCCGTCGAACCATTTCTTATTTTGCAACCTCGAAGTCTTGTGAAAAATTATCCGGAACAGTATTGTATGCATGTGTGTATTAATGAAAACCTTCAATAGTTTAGGGTGCCCCTGTCTAACTTGGAGGCCCCTCCTTTCCCACCCTCTGGACCCATTTATTTAAACACCACTGACTACAGGAGTAGCGTTTATAGCACAAGTCCAAGAAAGACTGTTTCACTCTTCTGTGTTTATGCAAGCAGGGATTCCAAAGCAAACTTCTTTATACCACTCCAAAAATACTCTAACATTCAGTATAAAATAAGTAATAATTTAATAATATGAAGCAAATTAACCTGCGTGTCATCTTGGCATAGAATTGGGGCCTGCATCATGACTACTACTAAACCGCACATTCCCCTCGTCCATATTCCTCTGTGGAACTTCTAATGAATTGGTACATGCTGAAATGTGTGTGTCCGTGTTGTGAACCTAAACATGGCTCATTTCTGTGTAATGCTTGTTATAGTGCTGCCATCATTTTCTTGAAGTTTGAGTGAAGTGTAATGATTGAATAATTGTATCATTGTAGGCCTGTTGCTCTCTGTGGTGAGACTTTATAATGGGGAGATTAGCTCGCATTCGCACCTCAAAATTGGGAACCACAGAAAACCAACTTTGGGCCTGCATGACTGCTGTGAAAGAATCATTTGAATTATTTCTCATGGGGGAAGTTTGTTTTGATGTACAAATGTTTTGTAATATGAGCAAGTTTATGGACAGAATTATGTTTGTAAACCAGAGTTTCTATGTAGGATGGAAGAAATAGCACTCCTGACATGTTAGGGGCAATGTCCAAAGACTTGACTCTTCACAGAATGGCCAGACTTTTTCTCAAACTATATGTACCTCAGGTCTTGAAAAGAGGACCATTAAGAATCATTTAAAACTGTTGAAAATTTTTGCTCATGTATAGGCCAATCCCCAAAAAAAGTGCACAAACCGTTTCCAAGACTTTATATATTTTTTTAAAAATTTTAGAGTACTTTGGTGGTAATTTTAATTTTTTTTCTATTTCATTTAATTCTCTGTCATATGGTGTTTCTTAATTTGTTTCAGATGGTATCTTTTTTTTTAAATCATTGTTTATAGCAAAACGACAAAATCTGACTGTCCCAGCTTTAAAAAAGTGTTAAACGAAGAGTCTTGGTGCAAATCAGGATTTTTTTTTTTCAAAAACTTAGTATCACATTTTATACATGTGCCATAGATGAACAAAGCTGACAGTGAAATTTTGAAAAAAAAAATTTTTTTTTTCTTATGAAAAACTATTTTTCGTTTCCCGAAATTTTTCCTATTTCAAAATAGGAAGTTCTGTTACAGTCACTCTGTTTCCACTCTCTTGGGAAGTATATTTTTATACCAGATTGAATCTGATAACACTTTTGACCTTATTGAAAGGTTTACTTTTAATGCTCGATCAACAATTTTGGATTTGACTTTTGCAAAATGACTTAATATTCACGTTACGTCTTTTAGTACCAGATTTTTCCTCTGTCAGATGCCCACTCTGTTACATCATTATCATAAATAATTAAGATCTTTTTCATCTATATCAGCATCAAGTGATAGTATATGGAGATATGCTTCAAAAAACATAAAAGTTTTCATCAATAATTTAAATTAATTATGAAAAAATAATAATTTAGGCTAATTTTTCCACTCTGTAACAACTTCCAAAAACTCAAGCAATGCAACAGAATGGAAACTATGATTTAAAGTAAAGTTTTCTTATTTAAGAGATTTTGAAGTTTTAAGTTAAATTTAATAAGTTATCTATTCAATTTTAATTTAAACCCTGTACCACATTCTCCAACATGTTATTTTTTTCAGTTAAATATGAAAGTTATAAATAGTATAGATTGTCAAAATCACTGGTGGGGGAAAACAGATCCAGGGAGATGTATCATAAGGGAAGTTTTTGCACGAACAAAGGCCATTATATGACAATACATTCTGCATTTTATAGGACAGAATCATTATTTTCCTATATTATTTTTGTTTCCAGGCTCTACCCTCCCCTCCCCCATCCACTGTGGATCACTAATGTGAGAGACATAAACGTGAGGTTTATACCAACATCAAATTACTATCCAATATCAATAAAACATTCTTGAAGTAAAAGAAAAATCATCCTGATGATATAATATGCACTACATACATATACTGGATTAAGTGTCTAATGTGGAAACAAAATGAACAATTTTACCCTTTAACGGACAATTTCACACAAACACTTTAACTGTTTCACGACTAATTGACCAAAGGCTCACATACAGAATATTAGTGCTATCACACAAAATATTTAAAGCAATGACTACTTGCCAATGCGAGTTCTTCTTCATCCACCCTTAGATTTGTAAAAACAGCTACTGTACTTGATGCTGTGGTTTTTGAAAAGCAATTGCTTTCTGAAATTGTAACAAAATTTTTGGGAAAGCAGGCTTTTCTACGGGAGAAATCGGTGTAATGGTTAGATTTCGAAAATGATGTACAAGAGTTACAAAATTGTATGTAAGCGGCTTTCCGTGATCGCAAGTGCTTAGCAGGTCCGGAATTAGAGGGAGGCAGGGAGGGGGCAATTGCTCAGGTGGAAAAATTTGGGAGGTGGCAGATTTTACGTTGGAAAATCATTGAATTTTACAGTGGTTGGGGCAGCGAAATCATGTTGCCGCCCTCCCCCACCCACAAAAATCCTAGTTTGATGCCTGATGCTGAAGATTACATTAACATAGATTGATTGATGACCGCTCACGCCCAGAGCTGTTCTGCAAGACAACTTCCTCTCTTTACCTCCTAGGAGGCTGGGTCGTGTCGACATTAACATAGACGACAATGTGCAAACTGAACTTGATACGAGAGATATTGAAACCCTCATTGAAAATTGCAGAGAAAGTAAAAAAGAACATAAATGTAGTCATTTCAGATGAACAGTGTGGGGTGAATTTTCATACAGATGCTGTGAAAACCTAAATATTTAGTAATTATTGAGTAAATAATGTACATTACTTTATTTTATGTACATCTAAATTAATTAGTTTATTTTCATTATATTTTACTTCAATTAAATACGAGATTGTTACATAATTTCACACATTGCGTCAATCAAACCTCTATTAAGCAGAAACCTGTGTTCAAAGGGAAAAATCCTTGTCTCTTGGGATTCCGTTGAAGACAAGTTTTACTGTATATGTGAAAAATAAACTTTTCTATGTTCTATTTCGAAAAAATCATGAAAAATAATCAAAATGACAGAAAGAAAAAGTCAAATTTTTTTAAACTGTCTTTTTATTCAGCATACATGTAAGAAATAAGCTGATGTCATTATTTTTATTTTAACAGCAGAAATTATATTTATTTTTTTACAACGATATTTGTTTTCGTAACAGAAAAGTGGACAAAATCCATAACTTTCAGTCATAAAACCCAAAAAATAAAATATTATTAAAAAATAAAATATTATTAAAAAATAAAATATTATTAAAAAATAAAATATTATTAAAAAATAAAATATTATTAAAAAATAAAAATGAAACATTTATAAAATATTAAACTTCTGAAGTCATTGACTATAACTTGAAATCAATTTAATTTGGAAAATTCGACTGAATTTTTCATTTCAAAAATGTGAAATGTACACTTTTTTGGGAATGACCTAAATACGGGATGGTAACTATCGATCGCCCAATAAATATACACATGATTCCTTGTGAAAAACTAATATGGAAAAGTGTTTCCTGTTTTAGGATCACAATATTAAGGGAGTTATAACCTTTTAAATTTTAGGGATGTGTCATTTTTCTAACGCTCAGTTACGTGCCAAACACCCAACGAAACTAAATTTCTTTGCCAATTGCACCAAAATCTTGCTCCAATTGGGTATTTTCGTATATTACTGCGCCAAATAGCGAATTTCGCATCAGTATTCCCGGAATTTCGGAAAGGACGTCAAAAAATTTTCGTTCCTGCTTGCCACGAAACGATTCCTTCCGAAAAGAGCGTGTTTTATTCCACTGTACTTCAACTATTGCCTTATTTAAACTATCGCCCATCATCGGGCTTTCCATCACGAAACCGCCTGTCAGTCGAGTGGTTTGGGAACTAGCTTCCCACTGCGCAGATCTGGGTTCGAATCCCAGTTCGGGCATGGATGTCTACTAACACTTACAAATTCCCTGGATGGATCGTTCTGATTCCTTGGAATACATTATTTGAAAAAAAGACCACGTTATTTGAAAAAAAGAAAAAAAAAAAAAAAAAAAAAAAAAAAAAAAAAAAAAAAACGATAATATCCGTGTTCGTGCAACTGAAGATGGCTTGCAGTGGTCTTTCAGCTTTAAAGCGCAAATGCGAGTCAGTTTCTGTTTTCAAAAAGAAAGTCTCCACTGGAAGCAGCAGAAATTACTGTAGTCTATCGTCATTGTGTCAAATCCCGATGTTTCGTGAAAAAAATTTTCATTCCAGGAGTAAAAAGAGCATGTCCTCTGAATTACTACTGCTTATTTAGAAACTTTGCAGAATAACGAGTGTTAAATCACCAATGTTGCCGACTAATGAGTGTTAAATCGCCAAATAACGAGTAAGATCGCCAATCTTGCCAAATAATGAGTGCTAAATCGCCAACCATCGTGTTGATTCTTCCGAAATTCTCTCCCATTTTGCAACAATTTCTTTCTGATTATAAAAAAAATTGAAAACTTGATATAGCAAATTTATAATATCTATATAAAGACTATAGAAAATTTTTAGCCCATTTGAAGTGCGGCTGTTCCAGACAGCAAATACAGCCAAATCCTGTTATAACGAACGCCAAGAGACCGGAAGAATCACTTCGTTAAAACAAAATTTCATTATAAAGGAATTCCAGGTTGCCTAGCATTGTTCCTATGTAAACTTATTTGGGGGATTAGAAAAGTGTTCATTAAAACGAGAATTTCGCTATAACGGTATTTGTTAAAACGGGTTTCGACTGTAGTGCCCTCAGTAAGCAAAAATCATCTTAAATAGACTGGTGTATGAAAAATTTTTATTACAGCCGCTCTTTCAAACAAGGCGTCAAAAGCCTGAAACACCAAAAACAAACAACCAGCTGATGAAAAGATGTTTGATGACAAAAGACAGTGCAGTTTTATTTTGAAAAGGGGCGAGGGTTAACGAAAATAGAAAATATTGTTGTTAATTTTGCTGCTCCAATTTATAAATATCTGCTCCGAATCCTGAATTTTGCTGCTCCAAAACTGCTCCGAATCCTGAATTTTGCTGCTCCGAAATGGACTTTGTCACTTCCCACCCTGCTGGTAGAAACTGTAAAATAATAGCAATGATTCAGTCACAAACAAGTTATTTTATTGCTAGGCATATTCAATATAATTAGTGGTTCCGGATTTTTTATTTTTTCTATTGATTATTTATAGACTCACATTTTCATACCAAATTCTGCAATCGATCTTTATTGCACTGAAATGTAAATAAATTTACTGTACTTTTTTACAAGAAAGATTTTGATATGATACCACTTCAAAATTTATTATAGCCTGCATGATTTGTCAATAACTTTTCCGAAAAATCATGCCACCACTAAATTTTCAAAATGAAAGCCATCTATTTTCTGTTTGCTCTTCAAATATGGTTTTGAGTATGGGCCTACTGTTTCATACGCACATTCATAACAAATGAGATGCCATAAAAATTTTAAACTGTTATTGTTAGACTTCATAGTGACAATTTGTAACTGTGATCGAGTTCATTCATTATGCTTGTTGTGTTACTCAGCTAATTGTGTTGCACAGTGGTTCTCAAACTTTTATTGACCGTGGCTCCCTTGCATATTAATGATTCATCAACAGCTCCCAAGAATAGTTTAGTACAGTGGTTCCCAAGCTTTTTACGTTGTGGAGCCCTTTTCAGAAGGAAACTTCATCACAGTGTGTGATGAATCTAGTGATTATTCATAATCACAGATTTATCACATTCATCATAACATATACAAGGTGTTCTTTAGAAAGGGAAAAAATTCTGTGGTCCATTAAAGAAGTTCTGTATGGAAAATTACCAGCTTGAATTCAGTTGATATTTTTTAAAAATAATGATTGGAGAAATATAAACTAATAGTTTACACGGATCCCAATCAAAAAATGCAAAATAACAAAATTTGCAACATTGAGAAAAAAATTGATGATAAAACATTTGAAGAAAATTTTATTCAGATACCGATGTTCAAAATTTTTGATTTTTACCACTTTTCACGTGAAAAATGACCAGTTATGAAAAAACTCAAGACTTACCACTCAGTACTTGTCATTAGTTTTAAATGAAAAGCAGCAAAAAACGAAAATTCCAACTGCTGACATATAGACAAAAATTTCTGTTGAAAAAATGGAAAATTCTTGCTATTTTATATTGCAATTTATATGTGTAAAAATTATTTAATTTTTACATTTCTCTCCAATATCATTAAGGATGATACTATCGCAATTGAACTTTAGCTGGCTATTCGCTATATTTAACTTTAGCTCTTAAATGGGCCTGAAAGTAAAACACCTTGTACTTGTGTGAGGGCCACTCTGAAAGGTTTAATCAGCTCTCATTTAGAGACAGCGTAACAACTATTAAGTTGATTTATATTTATATGCATTGGGAGAACACTAAAAACATGTCTTATCAATTTATGTCTAAGCTCTTATTTTTTCAATGCATGTTTTTGCTGTGAAAAAAAAAAAACAATTGCCATTAAAGTTTAAAACATTGTTCTAATTTTTGTGGGGATTCTCAAAACGGCATTTGAACGAGGCTTCCCCAAATTATTTTTAAGTAACAGAGCTCCATGGTAACCAGTGAGTTGCATCAACAGTGGAACAATCTTAGTTTCACTATTGTTTCTAGACTGAAGGGCTTGGACAGCTGCTTTCATTCAGGCTTGCACTTCTGTTCTGCTTGGAAGGTCTTAGACAGCCGTTTCTGTTTTGGTTTGCACTTTCATTCTGGTTCAAGGAGTTTGGACAGCCGCTTTCATTGAGATTTTGCACTTTTGCTCTGTTTGGAAGGTCTTGGACAGCCGTTTTTGTTTTGGTTTGCATTTTTTGTTCTGGTTCAAAGGGCTTGGACAGCCACTCATATTTGTATTCGAAGGGCTTGGACAGCCGCTTTTGTTCAGGTTTTCACTTTTGCTCTGCTTGGGAAGTCTTAGACAACCGTTTGGGTTTGCACTTTCGTTCTGGTTTAATGGCTTGGACAGCCACTTTTGTGTGGATTCAAAGGATTTGGACTGTCACTTTTGTGTGGATTCAAAGGATTTGGACTGTCACTTTTGTGTGGATTCAAAGGATTTGGACTGTCACTTTTGTGTGGATTCAAAGGATTTGGATTGTCACTTTCATTCTAGTTTGAAGGGCTTGTATAGCCACTTATGTGCGGGTATGAAATTTTGTTCTAGTGTTAAGAATTTGGACAGCTGCTTTTGTTCTGGATTAAAGGCTGCTTTCTTATTGTTCACTCACCTGCACAGTCACTTGCATTTGTATACGTGCCTGGGTGGCAACTACTGTCATTCTTGTTTGCGGGACAGGAGTGTCACCTTCGTTCTAGTTTGCGGAGGTGGCAGACACTATTCAACCCTTAGAAGCAATGGGATTGCTGTTCAGCACACACTTTGTTAGCCCTCTTTTTAGTTGCAGAGAAGCAATTCAGATCAATCTTCATTTTGATTCTGGTCTTTCAGTTATGTGAAATTTTGTTCCCATGTCCTGTTTTTGTATTACGGATAGCCTTCGCTTTACGTGATCTCACTTTACAAAGATTTTTATGATGCGATCATTTTGCGTACCAATTAATCGTGTAAAAATATTGTGATAGAGATGGTTCTTGTGATCCTTCTGCTATGTACATCTCGTGATAAATAGATTATGGTTCCCTTGGTCTTATTCACCATTTTGTATTCGCCCTGTGCTCCATTCAATCGTATAAAGGTTTGAAAAAAAAAAAATGCATTTAATCACAGATCTCTTTGCGGAGCACCAAGAAACCCTTGGCAGAGCACAGTTTGGGAACCCCCAGGTTTAGCATATATTTTCCTATATAAAAGAATCACTTCAAAACATAAATAGACACACAAGTCTATATTTCCAGCTCACTGTGACACAGGTTGGCGCACACACACACACTTTGCGAAACACTGCTCTAGCAAAAGTGGTGTAATTCTTATTTTTCATGTAAAAATTTATTCTGTGATCTAGTTCAGTGGTTCTCAACCGGGGGTCATATGGCCCCCTAGTGGTACTGGGATACTTCAAGGGGCCACGGAAGAAAATTTAGAAAGGGGCCATGACAGGTGGTTTGGAGTGCTGCAGAGAGCCGAGAAGAAAAATTGAGGTGTGAAGAAATGAAGCTTTTATAGTCACTATTACAGAATCCAACAAAACCAGAGCAGTCTTTAGAGAATGGATCCACCCGGGCCTCACTGCCCACATTTTGCAGCAGGTTCCCTAGGATGGGGTTTTTTGCAGGCCCCCGGCTAGATTTTTCACAGACCCCCCTCCTCTATATTAAATTTAAAAACAAAAAATGAAAATCATATCAGGCCCAGGGCTGCAGCTCTGTCAGTCCCACTCTTGTGAGGGGTCATGCCCATAAGTGACCCCACCTTATGATATTTTGTATAGTACAATAAATTTTGAAAATAAGTAGGAAATTTGTGGGCTGTTTATTTCCGGCTAAGTATGGGACTACCATAGTATCACTTTGCCTAGGGGGCCCCATGATGTTGCGACGGTCCTGAATAGAACTCAGATTAGCGGGGAGCTCAATAAATTCTAGGCCAGTGGTCTGGAGGCCAATCTTATTTTAAAAGTTTTCATTCAGTATAAATTCACTGAAAAAATCAATTCAATATGTATAAAGGATCATACTTCTAGATGAGGGTCGAAGACACTGGGTAAGACGGGGGGCCACGAGAAAAAAAATATGCTTCGAAAAGGGGCCATGGGCAAAAAAAGATTAAGAAACGCTGATCTAGTTTATCTGTTTCCTCTTATCGTTTATATCTCCTGTTAATCTAAGTATATTTTATCTGCAATATTCCAATTATTTATTTTTAGCATGCACATGCTCTGGAGCTCTTGGGGGAGAAATTACAAGAAGGTTCCAAAGCACTTGATGTTGGTTCGGGAAGTGGCTATCTCACTGCCTGCATGGCTTACATGGCAAGTTTTTTTTTTAATAAGCACCTAATGTGTAGAACAGTTATTTATTCAAACTCATTCATTTCAGATGGATCAAGCAAACCTAGTTTGTTATCATTTATGAATTGGGGAAAGACATCTTTGGTGGTTTAATAATGTGTAGGTCTCTGTTGACAAGCCACAAAGGCTATATATTCAATCTTTGTTACAACAAATGCATGATAAATACTTGAGTTCAATGAGAGAAATTCACTCTTGAAGCAACATTTCTCTCAATTTATGGTCCACAAAGATGTGACAAATGGTACTTACACCGACTTCAATTGAAAATTATTCATGTATGTCCCAAATAATGACTAGCTATAATACCCAGTGCTGCCCTGGTTTTCTTCAATTACTGAGAGAATTGGAAAAGTGACAAACCATTGTAAGGACATATGAACTGTAATAAATATACTGACAGGATTAAAGAAGTGATGAACCATCGTAAAGGCATATGCACATCAGAAACACATGGCTAGGGAACCACGGTAACCAAAGTAAGCATTCTGAAAGTGATTGTCGAGGCCCAGGAACCATTGTTGCCCAATGGTTTTTCACCCATTTTAACAGTTTGTGCAGCTCTGATAAACTTTTAAAGCAGCCTATCATTCTCAATCCAGGTCCTGTTTGGTATATATCCAAAATTTGGCGATGATCGATCTAAAATTGTAGATTTGTGTAGAGACCATACAGACAGATGAACAGGACAGGACATTCTAGCGGTGTGGTGTATGACTCCATATTGAATATACGAACTTAAAGGGGTTAACAACTATTTATTATACTATTAACAGTTAAACATTCAACGATTAAATATTAGGTCATAATTAAGTACATAAAATTTAGAATTAAGATCAACACGACCAGCGCAGATGTGGTAGCTAGTGACAGAGTGAGGTAAAGAGAAGCCGTGCTTCTGGGTTAATTCCAGTTTATATGTGAGTGGACTGCAGCGCCAGATGTGCATGCCACAGGATACTCCTACTGGTAGATGAGGAACTGTAGTCCTAGACTTTGAATGTCACCTTTTTGCCAGAATGTAGAGTCATTCCGGATGGTTCATGCTAAACACTTGATTTGGATAGTTCTGAATCTTCGGATGAGTACTCCAAATATGCAGGCTTCAACCGGTCCAGTGACACTGTAGACTTTCGAGTACCAATGAGTGGAGAATTTATTTTGGATGGTATTTCAGGACAGCATATGGGCCATCATAAAGGACACTGTAGTGGCGGTCGAACAGAGTCATGTCTCAGAAACACATGACTGCAGGTAGCAAGACCCTTGTTCACAAACACTGCATGGGAACCATGAGGGGGCCACAAGAGCAGGACAGAGTTTACTCATGAACTCCCTCAGGTTCTCTGTGAAAGTAGCTCTGGAACTGCAGCTGGGTTGTGAAGGATTGAGTACTCTCTGGGCAACTTCAAAGCCGTTTCGTACAGCATCTCTGCTGAACTGAGTCCAATATCCTCTTTTACGGCAGCTTGAATGCCTAGGAGGACAAATGGCAAGCACTGTGTCCAAGACAACGAGGAATGGCATCGTATTGCAGACTTTAGTTGTCTGTGATACTGCTCAACCATCCCATTTGACTGAGGATGGTATGCTGTAGTATGAATCTGCTCGACGCCAAGGGGATTTGGCGAGGGATCAGAAGAGATGGCTTTCAAACTGCGCACCTTTATCTGAGGTTATGCTTTTGCTAATGTCATCGCTTTGATGTCAGGCCATCGGGAGAATCTGTCGATCAGAGTCAGACAGTATCGTGTCCCTGTGAGGAAGGTAACGGATCAACAAGATCTGCGTGCACATGGGAAAAAAAACCACGCATTGGAAACAGAAAGCGTAAAGATGGCGTATCTTAGACTTTTGACAGGAAAGACAACTTTAACACCACTGAGCACAATCTCGAGCAAGGGAAGGCCAGATAAACATGCATATAGAAACGTCCTCTCCACTTGTCAATACAAGATTCATCGAAAGACTGGTTATTTGTGGAGATGAAGATTACAAGGAAGAAAAATTCATCACTGCCCCCATGGGGACTCGAACCCTGGTCTCTCGTTTGCCGGACGAGTGCTCTACCATCTAAGCTATGGAAGCAGATAGAATATTTCAACCATGGAGCGTATATATATGTTGAAAGGCACCGTACATGGACGGCGTCAACAATCAACTAATAGCTCGCGAATGACAAAGGCCAACCAGATGGCCATATGCATATAGAAGGCAAACGAGAGACCGGGGTTCGAGTCACCATGGGGGCATGAATTTCTTCCTTGTAATCTTCATCTCCACAAATAACCAGTCTTTCGATGAATGTTGTACAGATAAACATGGTTCGTACTGTCCTTGAAAACCTTAAAAAGTCCTTGAAAATACATAGGAGTCCTTGAAAAAGAAAGTTTTTTTTAAGAATTCTGTGAGTCTTGGAAAAATTTGTGTTTTCCGAAATAGTTTTCGCTACTTTTTTTTTTACTCCGTAAGTGACGTCCTTAAAAAAGTGCAAAGCACAGGGAAAAAGCCTTAGTAGCCAATAACCCTGGATAAGTGCATTTAAAGCAAGTTTTTTCCCATTATTCTTAAGCCGGGTTTTCGTAGGAGCAGGTTTTCTGTGCTGCATGCAAAGTGAATCACCCAGCGTGACATGCCGTCCACTCACCAATAATAAGAAAACAAGTTCGACTGTTTTCCTAGAGAGTGCAACAAGCCTCACGGCAGTGTTTTACGTTGGGCGTCAAATGTGTTGTGCTCCACTCGTTTTACCGATCTTCTCTTCATTTTTGTTTTCTTTCACTTCCCTTCATTGAGTTCGATGCTTCCCTTCAAACCGGAGCATGCAGATGACAGAGTAGCTGATCCCAGGGCCGTGAGCTGATGCGCCACGGTAGGAATACACAAACGTGTAGTGTGATTATGTAACATGTTTCTGTCGACGCGAAATGATCTAGTTTGGTTCATACGGCTCCAAAAATCTATGTTGGAATATTTCTTCCCGTTTATTCTCTGTGCACGTGGAACCGCTCGGCCCGACGCAATATGTAGATCACTGGCGACGTGCTCTCACCCTCACGGGAGCTCGGCTTTATACTGTAGGCTAGTTTTTCCCGTGTGTATGTCAGGATTGTTTTTTTCTCCCTGAGATTGCCGGTTGTTATTTGTCGGCCGTTTTATTTATTTGTTTTTTTTATGATCGTAAATGATCTTGTTTTTTTTCCTTGCAACTTTTATAGAATAAAAGCTAGAGTTCAAAATGAACTTCCAATCGTTCTTTTTTTTTTTTCAGCTCAGTCGGCATGCTCTGGCCCCCAACAATCAATACCTTCTTCTAGAGTAGAAGTCCATCTGCTCTAGAAGGTATTGCAACAACCCACTTCTAGGAAAACCCGTCTTTATGGTAGCATGTATCCTGTGATCGTATGTAGACGTATTTGGAGTCGTTGGAAGTCATTCAACTTTTGTACTAAGTCTTTTTTCTGGATGACTTGAGAGAAATCAATATCTTAGAAAAAAAAGTTTCATAATTTTTGCCGAAATAATTTCAGCCTTTCGGTCCATAAGTGAGTGAAGCTTCCTCTGATTACTGTCAACCATAGGCAGAGATAGACTTGGAAGTCTGGGGGGGGGGGGCACGGTCATCATTTCTGGGGGTCACGATGATGATGATGTCAATTCATATATGCATTAGATCAGTCAACTTCTCCTTTCACGCTGGTGAAGTTGACCCCACCCCCCCGTATCTCCGCCCATGCTGTCAACAAAATATTTATTTAGGAGTGATGTGAAGCGCTTGTAAAAGGTTCTTTAAAGAAAGAAAACAAAAAATGAGTAGCAAGTGTGTGTACTTTTAATTATTTGTGGCTGAAAAATCTCTTCTATCAAGATTGGTTGCTGAGTGTGCCAGACAAAAATGCCGCCAAATGTACGAGCTGTGCTTCAATATCGCTTCAATGGGTAAATCTGCGCTGAAATCTATTGAGCTTATATTACTGGAGGAAATATGACGCAGGGCCATAACTAGGATTTTTGTATTGTCTTGCCGCCCCCACCAATTCGGAATTTGATAATTTTATAACGGTGTTCACCTAAGAATTACCACCCAGGGCAGTTGCCCCCCCCCCCTGTGCGCACTCTGGGACGACGTCAGTGGTCTACATCATTCCTAGGAAGATCACATGACGCGTTGAATGTCGACGCATCTCCGTTATTTTCTAATGGCGTTCACAATTGTTTAATTAAAGGAGTTTAAAACAATAAATAAATAAAAAAAATTCAGTATCGATGATATGATTCCAAAATTAATGAGAGATAATTCCAAAATTAATGAAAGAGCCCTTGGATCTTCATCCATGCAAGAACATTGTTAGTTACTCCGTCGAACCCTGACACGAGCCAGAGAAGCTAATCTTAAGTTCAATATTGAAAAGACACAATTAGCCTTAACATCAGTCAGTTATTGGGGACATATAATGTCTGATACTGGAATAACTCCAGATCCCAAAAAAAGTTAAGGCCATTAACGAGTTTGCTGTTCCCAAATGTCGCAAGGATCTACAAAGATTTCTTGGAATGATAACTTATCTAGCCAAGTTTACTCCTCACTTGTCTAGTTTAACTCACTCGCTACGTCAGCTATTAAAACAAGATACTGAGTGGCTGTGGGATGAAAATACCCAACGTGATTTTGAAAAATTAAAACAAATGATAGAGCAAGCTCCTACAATATTTTGATGTGAAAAAGTCAGTGACTGTTTCAGTGGATGCCCGTCAGCATGGATTAGGAGCAGTTCTCCTACAAGATAACAAACCAGTTGCATATGGATCTGGTGCACTTACAGCAGCTCAAACATGCTATGCACAAATCGCGAAAGAACTGTTAGCTGTAATCGATGGACTTGAACATTTCAATTATTACACCTATGGAAGACCAGTAGTTGTTCAAACCGAACACAAGCCCCTTCTAGGGTTGAGTAAAAAGCAATATGACACAATCTCTCCCAGACTTCAGCGCATGCTGTTGAGATTGAACAAATATAGTGTTGAACTTATGTTCATACCTGGTAAAGAGCTAAAGATTGCAGACGCCTTGTCAAGAGCTCAATTGCCAAATGTCAAATTTGAAGAGGATTACGAGCAAGAAACAGCTGTCTCAATTAATTTCTTTGCATGTGCTACACCCAATAAGTGGCACGACTATGCTTTGATGACAGCGAGTGATGCAGAGCTGCAGGATGTGCTTCATCATGTTCAACAGGGAAGGCCAGAAAAGAGTAGACCGCCAGCATGGATTAGGAGCAGTTCTCCTACAAGATAACAAACCAGTTGCATATGGATCTGGTGCACTTACAGCAGCTCAAACATGCTATGCACAAATCGCGAAAGAACTGTTAGCTGTAATCGATGGACTTGAACATTTCAATTATTACACCTATGGAAGACCAGTAGTTGTTCAAACCGAACACAAGCCCCTTCTAGGGTTGAGTAAAAAGCAATATGACACAATCTCTCCCAGACTTCAGCGCATGCTGTTGAGATTGAACAAATATAGTGTTGAACTTATGTTCATACCTGGTAAAGAGCTAAAGATTGCAGACGCCTTGTCAAGAGCTCAATTGCCAAATGTCAAATTTGAAGAGGATTACGAGCAAGAAACAGCTGTCTCAATTAATTTCTTTGCATGTGCTACACCCAATAAGTGGCACGACTATGCTTTGATGACAGCGAGTGATGCAGAGCTGCAGGATGTGCTTCATCATGTTCAACAGGGAAGGCCAGAAAAGAGTAGACCGCCAGCATGGATTAGGAGCAGTTCTCCTACAAGATAACAAACCAGTTGCATATGGATCTGGTGCACTTACAGCAGCTCAAACATGCTATGCACAAATCGCGAAAGAACTGTTAGCTGTAATCGATGGACTTGAACATTTCAATTATTACACCTATGGAAGACCAGTAGTTGTTCAAACCGAACACAAGCCCCTTCTAGGGTTGAGTAAAAAGCAATATGACACAATCTCTCCCAGACTTCAGCGCATGCTGTTGAGATTGAACAAATATAGTGTTGAACTTATGTTCATACCTGGTAAAGAGCTAAAGATTGCAGACGCCTTGTCAAGAGCTCAATTGCCAAATGTCAAATTTGAAGAGGATTACGAGCAAGAAACAGCTGTCTCAATTAATTTCTTTGCATGTGCTACACCCAATAAGTGGCACGACTATGCTTTGATGACAGCGAGTGATGCAGAGCTGCAGGATGTGCTTCATCATGTTCAACAGGGAAGGCCAGAAAAGAGTAGAACCAGAGCAGCAGCTCAGCCTTACTGGCACTGTAGAGATGAGCTGTATTATTCTAAAGAAGGAATAATATGCAGAGGCCAAAGACTTGTTGTGCCACAAGTTGCAAGACCAAACGTCTTGGAAAAACTGCATGTCTCACATCGAGGTAATATTGCTTGCAAATTGAAAGCTGGAGAATATTTCTACTGGCCGAAAATAAATGACGATGTGGAAAACTACATCAATAGATGTAAAATCTGTCAGCAAAATCAGAGGGCAAATTCTAAAGAAGTCCTGTTCAAACAAATTCTGCCTGGAAGACCATGGGAAAAAGTGGCATGTGACTTTTTCTACTTGAGAGGTCAACAGTATCTTTTGATGATAGATTATTTCTCAAAGTACATAGAAGTTTAAAATATGAAGAGTACTAATGCAAAGGCAGTAAGTAATAGAAGCAATGAAAAGCATCTTTGCTAGGCAGGGAATACCAGAAGAATTGGTGAGTGATGGAGGGCCACCATTTAATGCAGAAAGTCTTCAAAAATTTTTCAAAGAATGGAATGTGACACGCAATATTACTTCACCTCACTTTCCGAGAAGCAATGGCCAAGTTGAGAGAGCTGTACAAACTTTGAAGAAGTCTCTCACAAAAGCTCTAGAAGAAGGTAAAAATCTACATACGGTCCTACTGGATTATAGGATACAACCTACACAGGATCTTCCTTCTCTGGCTGAACTGCTGATGGGCAGATGATTAAGACCCTTTTTGACAACTCATCCTCATCAACTCAAGCCAAAGTTTTTTACAGCTGAAGCCAGTAAAATCTTGAAAACTAGACAAGCATATCAAAAGGAAAGGTTTGACAAACATGCAATGCATCATCCTGAACTCAAACAAGGCTCAAGTGTCTGGTTCAAGAAAAGACCTTGTGAACCGTGGCAGAAGGTGTCATAACCAAGACAGGACTGAAACCTCGTTCCTATATCATCGAGGGAAAAGAAGGAGGTACATATAGAAGAAATAGACACCACATAAGAGAAGACAGAACAACTAATGAGAAGATCACCAGAACCATAACAGTTGAAGATTTGTACCCTTTAACAGCAGTTAAGAAGATGACATCTTCAACTTCAGATACAATTCCAGGAGCAGGTCAAATCCTGAGAAAGTCAGCGAGGACTGTAGTTAAACCGATACGTTATAGACAATAAATTGAATATTCATTATCATACATGATCACACATTAACTATAATAGAACTTTAATGTGTCTTAAAAAAAAGGGGGGGGGCATGTAATATATATCTACTACTTAATACCATTTATAGATGGCAGCACCGTCCTGTCTTGTAAGATGGTGATAGTAATAAAGAAGGGCAGTCATGCTCTGGATGCCATGCTAACTGGTTGTAGTAATCCGTGTACATCACTATAGTTAGTGGACCAAACAATAAATAGCCAAGCATCAATATATATCAGTATAGATGGTCGTATTTTCCTGTAAATACATCACAGTACACAGAAACTTTCGAATCAAAAAGACACAATTTTTGCAGCGGAAGTCTAGTATTATTAGACAAGATCAAGTGAAATAACTCTTGGTCATCCCGCTGACCTACAGCCAGTTGAGAATAATCGATAGAATTAGGACACTCAATAGTCTTGATGCGAGAACAGTGCATCGGCAACTATATTTTTCAGTTCTGAAACACGACGTATATTAGTTGTGAATTGGCTGATGAAGTCAAGCTGGTGGGATTGTCTTTGAGAACACTTCTCCAGCTTCTGATGGAATGCATGAGTAAGAGGACGATGGTCAGTCAAAATTGTGAATGACCGGCCTTCAAGCATGTACTGAAAATATTGAACTGAAGCATAGGCAGCAAGGAGTTCCCTGTCATAAGCGCTATAATGACACTCTGTTGGTATGAGTTTCCGTGAAAAGAAACCAACAGGTTGCCAAGAATTTTCAACAAATTGGTGCAGAGCACCACCCAAAGTAATAGAGGAAGCGTCAACAGTAAGCGTTAACGGAGCTGAAGGTACAGGGTGAGCCAATAGTGCTGCCTATGCAATTTCAGTTTTACATATCTCGAAAGCTTCAGAGGTTTCGGTTGTCCAGTGTATTGGAATTTTGTTACTTTTTTTACACCTTTTAAATAATTATTCAAAAGAGCTTGAGACGAAGCAGCATTTGGAATAAATCTGCAATAAAAATTGACAGTTGCCAAAAAATGTGTTAGCTCTAAAATAGTGCAAGGGTTAGGAAAATTGTTTATAATTGAAACCTTTTCTGGAAGGGGCTTAATTCCATCTGCAGATACCAAATATCCAAGAAACTGGACTTCTGATTTTCCAAAAACACACTTATTAGCATTTATGACAACAACATAAGCAGGTAAGCGCTGAAATAATATTTTTAGGTGTTCAATATGTTCATCCTCATTTTTAGAAGAAACTAAAATATCATCAATATAACTGTGGCAAAAATCAAGACCTGTCAAAACCTGATGAATAAATCTTTGAAACGTTTGACCAGCATTATGCAGTCAAAATGTCATAGTTGTAAATTCAAAAAGACCAAATGGCGGATGATTGCAGTTTCTAGTACATCGTCAGGATGAATAGGAATTTGATTATAATCCCTGACCACAGATCGATGGTAGAAAATTTTTTTTACCATAAAGATCATACGTAAAATCCTGAATACGTGGGACTAGATAACGATCAGGCAAATAGACACTCTTCAACCTGCAATAATTCCCACATGGCTGCCAATCACCAGAGCGTTTGGGAGCCATGTGTAATGGATTAGCCCGCAGGCTCTTAGATAGATGACGACATATGCCTTCTGCAATCATTAGGTCAAATTGTTTTTGAGTGATTTTTAATTTCTCACGAGGCTTACAATAAGTGGGAGGACCGTGAGTTTGAATATGATGAACTACATCATGAGAAACAGTTCCATACTTAAGTGATGGTCGAATGGTATCGGGAAATTTTGACAAAAGTCCATGAAAATCAACATCATTAGACACTGTTGTTATTCCAATTGCAGAACAAAATGAAATCCCCCAGCCATGCTGCATGTCGTAGTGCTGTCAATTAAACAGGTTTTATTTAAATCAACAAGAATTTTAGAATTTTGAAATGTTTTAGAAAATCTGTGCCTGAAATTGCTCAATTTACAGAAGCCAAAACAAGATCAATAAAATTTATGTTGCAAGCCAATGTCAATGGTCATAATTTTTGTCCCAAACATTGAAATTTTGGTGCCATTTGTGGCAAAATCACAAGCTGGCTTTTTTAGACCAGAATAGGGCAAAACTGATATTACAGCACCAGTATCAACAAGAAAACTAGTCCCTGTAATGCGATCACAAACAAAAAGGCGACTTTTTTCGGGGCTAACATCATGCCTCGCCGCTAACGATGAGCCACTCAGTTTTATGAATTTTGTCTATCCGAATTTCGGAGATCGTTGAACTGACAAAAGTCAGTACATTTATCAACTTTCATGCCAAAATTCAAATGATACCAACATAATCACTTTTCTGAAAATGATCGATTTCTATATCGCTCTCCTGAACGAGATCATCATCATTGTAATCTTGGTAGCTTATTTTCAAGGACTTCAATCATAGTGATTAGGGCCGCAATATCCGAATTGGATGAGACACTAGCGCACGTGACTGGGGACACCTCATTTATTTTGTAAGCCATAATAACTAATTCAGATAAATTTTGATCACTTATAGATACAATCTGTTGTGTATTGTGGGGTAATCTTTGCAACCACAAATTTTTTAAAAACTTGTCTCTGAAGTTTTTTCCAGCAAGATTTTGCCAAAGATCTAATTCTTGGAGCAATTTATGTAAACAACGAATTTAAGAATCTGTAAACTGGATGATGATTCTATTTTTTATACTGTCGTACATGTGTTCGACAGGTGGGTTTTGCAACAAATCGCTAACCACGTTGAGAAGTTCTGGCTCAAGAGTGGAGACAAGACAATTGCAGCACAGTGGGGTGGAAGCACTCATACAGTTAATGACACGATTTATGTGGTAGAACACAACCAACTTTTTGCACAATTAAAATTTGGCGATTCACAGGAACGAGATGAACGTATCGGAAAACAAATGCAGCAAAGCAATGACGATGAAGATGTGCACCAATTTACCAGAATTAAAATTTTTCCTGGGTCACCATCTCTGGCAGTGTGGTGTATGACTCCATATTGAATATACAAACTTGAAGGGGTTAACAACTATTTATTAAACTAATAACAATTAAACATTCAACGATTAAATATTAGAACATAATTAAGTACATAAAATTGAGAATTAAGATCATGAGGTAAAGAGAAGCCGTGCTTCTGGGTTCATATGTGGGTGGACTGCAGCGCCAGATGTGCATGTCACATCATGCAATTTGCATACACCACAACATTACATGACAAACTTACTTACATATATTGTCAGCCCCAAAGCAGAATGTTTAGTACTGTTCTGCGACGAGCCCTCAGCTGACTGAAAATGTTCTGTGGTAAAAATCCCCATACATGTAATAGTGTTTTTTGCACTTTTTCTTAAAATTCTTCCAAATTGTTCTGCAGTAGTGGTAATTGTTCTGCGACGTACATCACAGATTTCGGCACATTCTGCTTTGGGGATTGTCAGTAAGTTGTTTTAGTCAATATATATTGCAGTCAATTATACAACCACATACTCAGACTGCAACCAGAACACAAAAAAATATAGAGGAACATTCCAGAAAGAAATAAACAAAGACAGAAAACAATCATTTGATCATTTTTGTTGTACCACTGTCATTTTCTGCACACGAGGGCTAATTAGACCGGGACCTACAACTTATTGGAGATTCCAAACGGCAGGCTTAGTTTTATACTCCTCGAGAGGTTGGTGTGCTAACCCCTTGATGTGGAACTCCCTGCAGTAGTAGTCTTTTCTGTGGTCATGTTGTCGTTTCTGTTGCACCCCTGTGTCAGGAAAGTTTTTTGACAAGGATGAACTGGGTATGGAACTCTCAACACCTCTAAACATCCTTTGGTACTTTAGGCAAGTATCTTATCGATCTGGTCTACCCCGCCCCCAAAAACAAGAACAAAATATGCCTTGTTAAAGGATAATCTTGTAGTCTGGGATTAACAATAATAATCTCTGTCTTATTTTTGCATCTCGTCACATATCTCCTCCCTTAAAATGTTCAGTGGCTTGTTGCAACTGTTTAGTCTGACTCCTTGTCACTGGTCCGGGAAGACTATGAATATCTGGAAGTCAGCTTGCATTCGCTTGTGTAAGACTTCTCTGGACATAGATCTTCTTATATGTTCTTTTGGATCATAATACAGCTTCATCCGTAAAAAATGAACAATATCCTTTAGTTGCCATTTCCAGGACTTTTCCTCACATGGCTCCACTTCATACGGGACTTCTGATAGTGTCTTCAGAACACGATGGGGTCCAAAGTAACATTTCAGAAGCTTTTTTGACAAATTAAGTTTTTAGACCGGTGTAAAAATCCACACAAGATCACCTTACTGTACATCGCGATGAGCTTCGTCGTAATGGCTTTTATCTTTTGCCTGAGCTCTCGAGATATGTAATCTTGCAAGTTCTCGAGCTTCCTCTGCATTCTTTATTAATTTAGCTACATAGTCACTGAGAGTATGATTGGTATAGTAGAGCATCCAGTGGTGTTTCTACATCACGTCAATGAACGAGGAAGAATGGACTAAAGCCTGTCGTTTCCTGTTTTGCTGAGTTATAAGCAAATGTGATGTACAGCAGTATAGAATCCCAATCTTTTTGTTCTGTGTCGACACACACAGGAATGACATATCTGACAGTCTTGTTGACCTTTCTTTAAGGCCATTTGCTTGAGAATGATATGCTGTAGTTAGTAGATGAGAAGTATTACACAGCTCATTTATTTCCTTTACAAGATTTGACAAAAATGATTGACCCTTGTCACTAATTATTTCCCTTGGTGATCCATGTTTTAGAATCACATCTTCAACTAGAAATTTTGCAATTTCCATCACATCACCACTTGGCAGAACAGTGATGGTAAATCATGCCCCCACGGGGGCAGTGAGGAATTTTCTTCCTTGTAATCTTCATCTCCACAAATAACCAGTCTTTCGATGAATCTTGTATTGACAAGTGGAGAGGACGTTTCTATATGCATATGGCCATCTGGTTGGCCTTTGTCATTCATGAGCTATTAGTTGATTGTTGACACCGTCCATGTACGGTGCCTTTCAACATATATATACGCTCCAAGGTTGAAATATTCTATCTGCTTCCATAGCTTAGATGGTAGAGCACTCGTCCAGCAAGCGAGAGACCTGGGTTCGTGTCCCCGTGGGGGCAGTGAGGAATTTTTTCCCTTGTAATCTTCATCTCCACAAATAACCAGTCTTTCGATGAATCTTGTATAGATCTATCCCTATTTTTAGAAATGGGGCACAGCAGGTTTAATCGGTTGAAGATATCCCGGAGGTCATTGTGATGGGGATTTTCTTCTTTGACATTCCTTGCCATGAGGCACATAACAACTTACAGTCGTATAAAGCTCCGGCCAATTGAACTTTCTGCGTATTTTGTCGTAAGTCTTTGCTAAATCTAAATGACCAGCTGTGGGTGCATCATGAAGGCTTTTCAGCACTTCGATTCAGAGATGTTTTGGCGAGACCGAGAGTAATGGTCTTCCCAAAGCATAGCTGCCAAGTCTTCCAAATTTTTCGGGAATCTCCCGAATTTTATCTTCATCGCTCGATCTCCATCGAAAAAGTTCTTAAATCTCCCGAATTTTTACGAAAATCACAAAAATCCCTAATTGTCCCTAAAAATTCCCTACTTCATTAAAAAAATCCCCACTTATGAAAACAATCCCTAAGGAATTTCTTGTGGGGCATGAAGCCTCTTTTTTTTCCCTTTCGAAATGACGTCACACGTCGTAAATGGGGAAGTTTTACAAACCCTCTGATGGTAACAAGAAAGTTGTTTGTCTTATCATGCAGGGAAATGGCTTAGCAGCCAATAGTCCTGGATAATAATTGAAGATTATGGTGATGTACATGTGGTCAAAATTTCTTTTGTTGAAGTTACGTACGTGCGATATGATATAACAAAGCATGAATAATGATAAGCAAAAACATATTTAATCAATTTTAAAGATACTTATTCCGATGAATTCCCTTTCATCAAACGTTCCAGAAGAGGGCTGACTTTTCCTTTTCGTACAAGTTGTGTTACGGACATAAACATCGGTCATGGAAAGACTGCCATCATCAGTTGTGAAGTGCAAAAAAAACATCAAGCAAGTGTCACAAAAAGTCAGTGTTCTTCAAAAATTGACTGTGTTTTCCTTCATCTTCCGATGATTTTGGGGTCATTCGCGCAGAATGTTTGTTCACAGCTTTTCTGATTGAACACAATATTTATTTTTACATCATTGAAGTTTTGGCCTCCAATTTCACTTGTTTTTTGCGTAGGGATTTTGTTCCCAAGGTTTTAACTTCCATGTGTAAAATCCCTATTTTAATTTGACTTCAGTTTTTGAGTAGGGATTTTATTCCCTACGCTTTAACTTTTATGTTTGGAAAATACCTATTTTATTTGGAAAAATCCCTATTGTATTTATTAGGGAGTGGTTTTAGCATAAAATACGGGTGTGCGCGAAAATCTCCCGAATTTTCATTTTCAAAAGTTGGCAGCTATGCCAAACGATCATAGTTCTTATACAAAATTCCATCCAGTATCTGGAAATTTTGATAACTACAAATTTCTTCAAGCTCCTTTCGGATAACTTGTAACTGATAGTCCTTTGATTGTTCGTCTTTGTAATTCAAAATGGCATTTCTTCAGCTATTTCTTCTTCTTTAGCTTCAAGTACTGGGTGTCTAGAAAGACAGTCAGCATCACTGTTTCTTCCCACTTTTGCAAACTACAGTTACGTCATACTCTTGCAAACGTAATGCCCATCTCGCCAGTCATCCAGAAGGATCCTTCAGATTGGCAAGGCAGCATAAAGAGTGGTGATTGGTTACAACTTTGAAAGGGTGCCCGAAGAGGTACTTCCAAAACTTGTTTATTGCCCATACAACGGCCAAGCATTCCTTCTCAATGGTTAAATAATTCTTTTCTGCTGGTGAAAGTGACTGAGAAGCATGAGATCAGCTTTTCATTTCTATCTTGAATCTGTACAAGCACTGCACCTGTGACGTTTAAGTTGTTACGACTGAGATAAAAAAATAATGAACATCACGAGCAAACACAAGTAGAGTCGAGAATTAAAACTTCAATTTAAATTAATTCAGATAGAATGTTTAAGGATTTGATTCAGAATATTTAAAAAATTTTGACAAAAGTGAATATCACCAAGCCGTCAGTCCACATCTTCATTCACCGGGAGTAAGCCCATCTCATAGCTGGATATTGAAGTCTACTCATCTGTGATTTTATCTCGGCAGGCCTTACACGATGAGAAGCGGCTAGTAAGAATTCAGGAACATGGAGGATTTACAGAAGCATTCCAAGCTATGGTGCCCTAACTCCCCAGGTGGAGTTAACCAACAAGTGGCGTAGTATGGCTGAATATGAGTGAAGTGGAAATGCAAGTGTGTAGAGACAACACTATCACTGCCTTTTATACTGAAGCGGCGACCAATCACCATCGACTGCATTGCCAATTTGTATACATTCCAGATTTTCCCCATCAGCAGAATCGCTATGCAGCGGCAGTAGCAATGACGTCATTTCACCAGTCAGTTTAGAGCCTCAGGAGCGATGTTTACCGATTGCTCCGAATTGACGACGACCTTGGACTGGCACCAATGACCTGACTTGCGATATTTGGGTGAGAGAACCAATGAACAAAATTTATTTTAAAGCACTTATTTTAAATGAGGTGGTCCCTCACCACTCGCCGCTGGTTCATACCATTACACACTTAAACCTTATCCATTGGTATCCGTATGTATATGGGTTCTCTGCTTCGGGTTTGAAGTAGCCAAGGACTAGGTGTTTTACATTACGGCTTGCACATCTAGGGGGCTTTGGCATAGCCTCTCTATCTCTTCACCAAAAATAATACAGTATGTGTAGAGCCACTGGACTCTAATTTACCGAACTGACTCTAATAAATTCGAAAAATCTGGGTCCTTTTTGAGTGAAAGTGGGTCCCTCTCAAAAAAAATTTATCTTGAAAAAAATTATGCTCCCCTCCCCAATAATTCACTGGTATCTCTATGGATTTTCTTCCAGCATGCCCCAGGTCTTTGATGACCTGCTTATATTTCTTCGTTGAGACTCTTAGCAGTTGAAGGCACACATTTATATATTTACTAATAATCAATGTATAAATTCCCTTCTGATTGATTTTATATTTCATTAAAAAAATCTTAGCACTTTCAATATCTTCTAATCAAATTTAAAGCAAATTAGATTCTCTCTCTCCTCTCTGACACTTATCTTCTCATTCCCTATTCATACTTTGGTTTTCCTGGTAGAATGATTTTATTTTCCTTCCCTGTGTGTTCTGGTGCACCATTCTGATCTGTAACCATTTAACTGTCATCTATTTTAACACCTGAATAATGGGAGCTATGTCAGATTTGTGTTCGAGAAACTTAACAGTGTACTTATGTGTGCGTGCCCAGCATTTGGTGTGTTTTGTGTTCAGTAGATGGTGCCATCTATCTAGCGCCGCAACTAGGTACTTTCTCAAATGGGCAAGTACACATTTTGGCACACCCACGTGATGTAGAAGAAGCAGTTATGAAGGGTGAATTTTGTGCCCCCCTCCCCCCGTCTAGTCCAGAGCCCAGGACACTAGGGCCGCCTGTCCCTCCCCCTCCCAGTTGCGGCCCTACATCTATCCTCCAAACTGGTAATGCGTGCATTTGAAGTTTAATGTATGCATATTTGTGTTGTAAGTCTGTGTGATCGCCGTGGCAACCAGAAGTTTTTTCAAAGGTTGTAAGTAATAGCCAACTCAAAATTTGAAATCTTTAGAAAATCACATTTTTAGCCGATTACCATTGCGCAATCGCAAGTTCCAAACACGGATTTTCACCAAAAGCAAAATTTGGAAGAAGATTATAAGGGGCCTCTTCCCTCCCCCCATACACGGAGATCAAAAATTTAAAATATTTTTGTAGAGAATTAAAATATTGGAACAAAATTTTCATGCGTCCTTTTCCGAAATTCCGGGTATTTGATGCATTATAGCGCGTCAATCGCATCTCTGTGTGTATGTGTATTGCATAAAGTACAAGTTTTTATTTGAAATGAATTTATATATACAAAAAAGGAGGGTAAGAAAATAGGTTTTTACATAGTTTGAATTCAAGGAGTCCTGCGCTGATGAAGATCCAAGCATTCATCATGTCAACAGTTTTGTTTTTATAGTTCTCATTTTTCTTTTTCAATTAAGGCATACTTTTGAACTTTTATTGTGGCTATCGGCTATATATACTATATATACAGTGGTGTAAGAAATTAAGAGAATTTGCAGACTTGGTCGATTATCTCTAGAACTACTGTACCGATTTTAATGAAATTGGATATGTACATACATCGATACAATACGAAACAAATAACCATTCAATAATTGTAATACACACGCATGATCTTGCATAACACTCGTTGGAGTTGGAAGGTATGAAACAGCTGTTGCAGAATAAACAAAAAAATGGGTTAATAGGGGGTATGGTCCCCTCTTACAGATATACAGGTCTCGCAGATGATACAGGTCTCATGATTTCATACTTGAAATAAGGCAGTTTATCATTTCCTGTAGCAATTGGTCCCACTCGTTCAGCAATGCTGTTTTCATTGCCTGGATGGTTCCCGGAGGGGGGTTGTGAGTTGCAATTGGCCTCCCCAGACATGCTCTATAGAGTTAAGGTCTGGAGATCTGGCTGGCCAATCCATCCGGCGAATATCCTCTCTCTCTAGAAAATCGTCGAGCAGAAGAGCTCTATGTGGCCTTGCGTTATCGTCCATTAAAATGAACTCAGGGCCAACTGCACCCCTGAAAAGGCAAACATAGGGCTCCAAGACCTCATCCCTATACCTCACACCAGTCATAGTGCCTCTTTCAAAGACATGGAGAGGTGTGGGACCATCCAACATGATAATGCCTGTCCAGACTATTAAACCTACTCCACCATAATGGTCGATTTCGCGGACATTAAAGGGTAGGTAGCAGGTCCTAGTTCTCTCCATATGAACATACGGCGAGAATCAGTGCTTAGGCTGAACCAGGACTCATCAGTGAAGAGAACGGTTGCCATTGATCCATACTCCAATCTCTATGCTCTCTGCACCATGACAAACGGATTCTCCTGTCCGTAGAAGTGAGCGGGACGCAAACAGCAGGTCTTCTTGCAAACAACCTTCTCTCATGAAGTCTTTTGGAAACAGTCACCCTTGATACACGGGTTCCTGTGGCTGCATACAAGTCACGAGAGAACTGAGAAGCTGTAGCACTCCTGTTACGCCTCGCTATAATCGACAAATGGTGATCTTCTCTGGCCGTTTTGGCTCTTGGACAACCTTGCCCAGGCTTTCTCTCAATGGATTCGGTATCCTGGAACTGTTTCCATGAGTTACACACGACGCTGAACATTAAATTGAACTCTCTACAAATCTGGACTTGAGATTGGCCTGCTTCTAGCCTCCCCATAATTCGCCACCTCATTCCATCATCTAAACGTTGGTGGTTACTCATTTTTACTGTTACAATTTGAAATTAACCGATTGCTGCAAAATAACATCAAGAAATTCGCCGAGGTGTGAAGGCAAACGAAATGTGTCTTAACTTACGCGCGCTTATACAGCCTGTTTCTCTACTGGCTCCGCCTACACACACGTGTATGCTTACGAATTTGACGTACAAGATTTGCATTTTTGTCTAGAAGCAGTGGTTTTACATTCAGTTCAGTTCTTTTCATGAAATTCGATAAAATATGCAAATTCTCTTAATTTATTTCACCAGTGTAAGTGTATGTAATAAACTAACATCCCTTATTGCAGGACTTGACAAATCCCAGGCACCAGGTCTCCATCGCGACCAAGAAATTTATATTGGTGCCTAAAATTTTGTGTAACTGTGATAACTAGCTCGAGCAAAACAAATTGTGCTTGGTCATTTGATGATTTTTGTCACCCCCATGGTCATTTTATGTACACGGGGACTAATTAGACCAGGACCTACAAGTTATTGTTGATTCAGAACAGCAGGGTTTGACATTTTTGCAGTTTTATGCTCACCAAGAAATCGGTGCTCTAACCCATTTTTTTGGTGTGGGACTCCGTGGTAGCAATTTTTTTCTGTGGTCATGTGTCACCGTTTCTTTTATACCCCCGTGCCAAGAAAGTTTCTGACAAGGAAAAACTGTGTATCAAACTCGCGACACGTCTAAAAGCATCCTTTGGTACTTTAGGTGAGTATCTTATTGACCTGGGCTACTATGCCGAATTGTACTTGGCTTCTAAAATATTTGGTTGGCATATAGATTTTTTTGTGGATCTGTCAAGCCCTGCCTTATTAGTAAAAAAACAGTCTGGTAGTAATTAACTAGGTTTTTACCAGTCAAAACTTTCCTGTGAAAAACTAGCTATAATGAAGCTTTCTACATGACTGTACAAACAGGTTAACAAAAAAAAACAAAAAAAAAAACACACTTGGAAAGCATTATTTACATTGTAATTGAAAATTTCTTACTAACAGTATTATGGTATTATATTGTAACAGTATTATTATTCTAGTGTTTTATTCAGCTTTTCTTTCACTGATATATGGAAATAGAACAGAAATATTTTTAAAAGGTATCAGTACTACATGTCATTTGCTCACTGTTTATCCTCTTCTGTGGTAGCCAACTATAGAAATTCAACTGTATGCATATAGGCTATTATAAAAATACACTGATTATTAATTATTGACTAAATAAATATTAATTTTTTTTAGTGAAAAACAGTTGCTCTATGTATTAATTATTTTATTTAGTAATTACAATACATAAAGATATTATTACAATACAATGGTATTTACCATTTTTACAATGGTATTTACTGGTAAATACCTAGTATATACCATGTCCTGGTAAAAACCGAACCCTGCTCTCCATTGCTACATCATTACTTACAGAGCTATATGGAGCGAGGCGCTACTCCTCGAGCGCTGAAAATATGAACTGAACTTCTTAGTTTAGTTGAATCTCTTGCCACAAGTTCTAAATAATTATCCTGCAAATGAACACCACATTTCACTTCAGAATATTTTTCAATCAAACAATTAATGAAACTCACGGGATATATAACAGTTTTGAGAAGTTAAATTAACATTCAGATAACTTAAAGCATCAAACTGATGCCTCTAAATTCTCTTGGGGGGTGCGCACCTTCATTATGAGCCACCCCTGGTTATAGGAGATATTTTGTACTAATTTTGTTATAAGAGGGCACATCTAAAGTTTGATTGGGTGCTGAAGGGTGGTGGCATCTGGGTTAACTGAATATTTTGGGCTCTGATTAACTGGGGTCAGTAACAAAAATCTATCATATTTCATTGAATGCTGGCCATCAAGGCCTAAGACATTATTTTAGGAGTTACACCATGTCTGTGGATTCCAGTGATTCTTTTGTTATTCAACTTATACCTAATTGTATTTAAGAACGAAAACACCCACAAATTATGTTGAATTTAGCTTTGTGATTTGCAAATTAGATAGATTTGATGTCTTATACAGTGCATATGTGTACTCTGCATTCTATGTCAATGCTTTGCATTTTTTGCACAGGTTGGTGAGAGCGGGAAAGCTGTTGGAATAGATCATATAGATCAACTAGTTAACATGGCCACCGGCAATGTACAAAAAGAAAATAACGAGCTGATGGTGAATGAGAGGTTAAAATTTGTTGGTAAATTTTCATACAGTATTTCATTGGTGCCATTTTAAGAATACTCTCTGATGTAGTTTTTTTTTTAATCTTTTTTTTGTTTGAAATATAACATGGATTGCTCAATATCGAAATTTCAAATTAGCAATAGAAGTACTGGAATTTCCATAAACCCCTAGAACTACCTTTCTTTCTTTCTTTTCTTTAAGTTGTTGTGACTGCTATTCCAAATATATACAGGGCTCCCACTTGTCCTTTCTTTTGGTAAAATGTCCTACTTTTTTGCCATTCCTATCAACAAAATCTGTGTAATTGATTTTAATTGAGAAAGGAATCATTGATATATTTGCAAATAATACAGATGTAGTAGATTGCAATTAATGATTCTGCCAAAGCAGAAATTGTATCGTTTTTCAGGTTATTTGAAAGGGAGTGTATGTGGACCATTTGGCTTTTTATTAATTTTTTATTTGTTTAATTTGAGGGTTCAACATGTAGAATAGTCATTGAAATCTTCTGTCTGGATCACGGTACACCAATTTAAATTAGCTTGATTTAAATCATGATTAAAATCACTTGTTTTTTTTTAAAAATCATTGATTTAAACCACAAAATTTAAATTTTGTTTTTCTTTACATAAATTCAATGATATTGAAGTAAAAGTAACTGGTATGGTATGCATGTCACTGATATATGGTGAAGTTTGTGATTAAAAGTATGGAAGATCTTATGGGGTAAATATAGACTTGAATTTAATCCCTAGATACAGTGCAGAAAGAAAACTGCTTTATTTTTGGATTTTGTGCAAGATAAAAAAAATTGCCGAAAATATAGGGAGTTGAACTAATCACTTAGCTTTTTAAACTGTACTAAGTATTTTCAATGTATTACAAGGGTTTCCCCGATTAAAAAACAGAGGAATAATTTTTGGTATAAAGCCTTGCCCTTATTGCTGATTCAAAATAATAATAGATGTTGTACCAACATAAATATCATTGGGCTTTTGACTTTTCATATTAAAATTTTGAGTTTGCTTGTTTTTTTTATCAAAACCCATTACATCTTTGAAAGAATAAAAATGTGAACTATGAACCGTTTAAAGGCCGAACTATGAACAAAGTCACTTGTTTTGAAATTTGGAATTTGAGGTCCTTGTGCATGCCTATACATAGATGAACTTTGAAGTTTGAAATTATTTTCTTTGTTTTTCACGATTGTTTGGCACTTGGGAAGAGGTGAAAGCGAAAACTGGTATCGCCTGTATTCTAACGATTATTTACTTCTGCAGTACAGTTATCACACAAAATTTTCTATTTTCTACTACAAATTCAAATTCGCAACACATACTGGTTGTTTTAGCATAAAAATGAGTGCTGAAAATTCAAATTTGTTTCTAATAACCGCGTTAAAAGAATGAAAACATATTTGATGGGCCCGTTTGTCACATTGGTAGCATTTATACATAGTGTTTTTTTTGGCAAACCGCACACCGTCCTTTCATCGCAGACAATATGATGGCCATCAGATGACCTGACATATTTTTTTCAGTTGACAACGTGAACCTGGATAAATAATTAACCCTTCCTTCGTTTGTAGAAGGTTCAATTGTCACGATCCGCTTCTCGCAACTCTGAATGAATTATCCAACGTGCTGTAATGGTCATATGGCAAATTTTTTCCAATGGAATCCAGAGCCAAGGTTTTGATCGGATTCTAGAAGGAATTTTTTTTATCCCAATAATTTTTTTTTTTGCTGATCGCTCAAAACTGTTTTGCCTTTTCTTGAAACTTGAGTGTTGCACTTGGGTTTTGCTCCTTTTTTCTGCCCTACATTTTTTGAAGAACACATTTCAGGAGTTTTCTAACACCTCATCCTTGTTGTTGCAAAATTACATAGCATTTCACATGCAATAGTTTGAACCGTTGATACTACTGTAGATCATTCGAAACAATATAATCTTCATCCATGATGTTCCTATTTTCATTAGCACGTAATTGACATATATCTGCATCCTGTAATTCGGAATCTGAAAGAGTTTCTTAATATCCTACAGCTTCTTCTAATGTAAGATACCTTTTTGATATGGTTACACTCAGCTGAACAAAACAAGATTATCTAAGATTGTCGAACTTGGTTTGATTAGTCTGAAGTTCACAAAAATATACATTTCTAAGAATTCAAGAATAAAAAAGTGCTCACCCAATATAAACAATCCACCCCAGAAAGCACATTCCTCTGTGTCATATTACCCAGAATTAGCCTCTATACACATGTTGAACGATGACAACCACCCTGGGGTTAGAATGGGCAAATCAAAGCAGCGCACTGCACATTAGATATCCCTAGAATCCCGCTCTCTTGAAAAGCCAATGTTCCATAACTGGAACATGCATTTTTGAATGCACATAGCTCTTTAACGTTTAACAGTACAAAGAAACTAATTGATTTACTTTGATTGATACATTAAGTGGAAGAAACACACAAAATAATTTTCAATTTACTTCAAAATTGAAATTTTGGCAAATTTTTATCGAAATAGGGAAAAAATGCCAAAAAAATGTCAAATTTCAAAATTCTGTCAAAAATGTTTATATCAACCTAAAGTTTCCGAATATATTTCAAAAAATACTTTGAACTCTTGTCTATATACGATAAAAAACCTGAAATATTTTAATCAATTTTTATCTGATATTTTTGTAAATGAAAACTATGCTCCATTTATGGAACATTGGCCTGTAAACGGTTAAGCAACATAATATATATGCAAGTCGGAAACACATCCATTAATTATGCAAGAAACAGTCTTGTCAATAGAATTTGTTTTATTTAGTTGATGCTAATGGTCCCTTGGTTGTGCGAGTGAATTGACATGTCTGCACCATATGTGTGATACTGAGTTGCAACCACTCATTCACTTTAATAGGGGGGGACCTCATGAATAAAAACACTTTTCTCTATAAAAAAAAATGTTAATCTATGAAGTTAATTTGGGCTAAATGACCTTTCATGTAAATAAACACAGATTTTTTGCTTTTTAGTTTGTTTGTAGTTTATTCACTAATGCTTAATTAAATTTGAGCAATTAGGGGAATAAAACAGTTAGGTTATATGAAAATATACATTCTTAATGATTAATGAGATTTGTTTTAATTAATAAGTCAGTTAATTTTAATAAAAATCCACTTTAAATCAAAAAAAATCTGATTTAAATAAAAAAAATACTATTTTTTATGATTTTTTAAAAAAAAAATCATAATTTTTTTCATACCCTGGTCTGGATGGAAAAAATAATTTTGTATTTACTGCTTCATGGTCTTGGACAGTAACTGACATTCATATTGCACATTTTATGTGTAGGTGAAACAACAGTTTGCATTACAAAGCAGTTGGATACATAGGCCTACTCTAGGTTTGGTGATACTACCCAATAGCATAACATTTGTCTTCTGTATTTTTTGGGTATGCAGAGGCATAAACAATATTTAAAATGCTCAGCAAAGAGCTTCTTTATTATTCTTTATTCTCAATAACTTCAGGTCCTCATGTAAATAAAAGCATGTGGGAGTTGAAAGGCAGATTTTTTTTTTAAGATTGATCAAAGCATTTTTGTTGCTATATTTTGAGGGTGGGTGTTGATAGGATATGCCCTTCTCACTCATGACTTTATATTAAGCGGTACCTTGGGTGGTTATTATTCCTGGTGGCAAACAGAGTTGATATACACCTGTACAGGCTTCTTCAAAAGTTTTTACTAAGGGAACTTTCTTCTTTATGGTTTGAGGACATATAAAGTACCGTATATACTCGTGTATAAGCCGAGTTTTTTTGTGGAAAAATTCGTTCCTCAAGTGGGGGGGGGGGTCGGCTTATACACGGGTCAGTTTTTGACGAGAAAATATTGATCCCCGCAATCAGTAGTAATTTTTGTAGCGATAGATGGTGTTGCAAATCATCAGAGTGATTTTTGTATCTATACATGGCGGTTGTGTTAGTACTTTCCAGGTTAAATCCACGTGGTAATTTTTTTCCTGGGTAGTACAAGTCATGATCACCCACAGAAAAATCATTGATCTAGTGTTGTATCAGTAAGTATCAACGATCAAAAATGGAGAAAGCAAAAATATTTCCATATGATGCGTCTTTCAAACTGAAAGTTATCAAATTCGCGGAAGAAAACAATAACTGTGCTGCAGCTCGGACATATAACGTCAAAGAGAAACAAGTGAGAGAATGGCGGAAAATGAAAGCGAAAGTTTCAGCCATGCGAAAGACAAAAAAGACTCTTCGAGGAAAAGTATCTGTGTTCCCTGAACTTGAGAAGGAATTGAATGAATGGGTGCTACACCTCAGACTGAAAGGTACAATCGTGGCAAGGACAGCCATTCGTCCGAAAGCATCGAAACTAGCTGAGAGTGTTAAATTCAAAGACACAAATCCAGAAAAGTTCTATGCATCCTCAGGTTGGTGCACTCGTTTCATGAACTGTTTCGACCTGTGCTTACGCCAGCGAACAAAGATCACACAAAAACTCCCAGAAAAATTGGAAAGCAGAATTGAATCTTTCCAGAAATTCATAATTGAACTGCGAAAAAGACATGGATTTGAACTGTCACAAATCGGTAATATGGACGAAACTCCAGTTACTTTCCATTTTTCAAGCAATAGAACTGTTGATGAACTCGGGGGAAAAAAAACCATCTTTGTTAGAACAACTGGGCACGAAAAAACACGATTTACGGTCATGCTATCGTGCATGGCCGATGGAAAGAAATTGCCTCCAGTTGTGATTTTCAAAAGGAAGAAAATTCCTTCGAACATGAAGTTCCCACCAAGAAAGATCGTGAAAGCCCAGGAAAAGGGCTGGATGGATGAAAAGGGCATTCTACAATGGATCCAGGAAATATGGAACAAAAGGCCCGGAGCAGTGTTCGAGAAACCGGCATTATTGGTATGGGATATGTTCAAACCCCCAAAGAACCGATAATGTCGAAGCCGAGGCAAAGAAACCGAAAATATCATTGGCTTTTATACCAGGTGGGCTAACGTCGATTGTGAAGCCTTTAGATGTGAACATCAACAAGCCTTTCAAAGACTGAGAAATTTCTGGATCGAATGGATGAGTCCCGATGATAAAGAAACTACAAAAAGGTGGTGCCTGGAAGAAACCTGACATTGGCTTAGTGTGCACGAGGCGTGGAATTCTGTTTCCACCGAAATTATCATCCGATCCTTCAAAAAGTGTTGCATCAGCAATGCGATGGACAGAACTGAAGATGATATCCTCTGAAAGTGACAATGGCGATGCCAGCCCAGATGAAGATAAAAATGAAGATGCCGCACCCCATATGATGATATGATCGATTACGATGAGCTTGGAGACTCAGAAGAAATGGATTAAAAAGTTTGAATCATTTTCTATTGTAAATTTCCGGAAGCTATTAATTTTGCATAAAAATATAAGAATTTTTTTCCCAAAAATGCACCGATTTTTTTGGGGTCGGCTTATACACAGGTTTTCAATTTATTGCGGTTTTGGTGGTCCTGAAGTGGGGGGGGGGTCGGCTTATACATGAGTATATACGGTATGTGTGTCTGTCTTGCTTGGCAGAGCCATTTGAAAATTTATTTCTTTGCAGCTGATCTGACTCCTATAAACAGGGATTTGTTGCTATTAACAAGATTTTTTTCCTCACTCACTTGCTTTGACATTGGCACAGAGGGTCCGTGGACTTCATCTCACTGGCACAAATTATCCATGGAACACAAAAGCACCCTTGGTTAAACCACTTTCAAAGAAAACCACAGAGAAAAAAATGTATTTATTTATTCACATCTCAACAGGCAAGCATTGCCCAATTATAGAGATAGGCAAGAGAAAGAAATACAAAAAAAAAAGAAGAGAAATACATACGGGAAGGCATAAACATAATAACATGAACATTCAATACTCAGTTATAACTTTTAGGGCCGTATTCACCGACATGGTTTAAACCGTAGTTACAACTTTTGGATATGAGATCAATATAGATTGGTTAAAAACCTGAATTTAACCAATCCATGTCGATCTCTTATCAAAAAATTGTGACTACAGTTTAAACCATGTCGGTGAATACGGCCGGCCCTTAAAGACTTCTTTTATATTTGATTTGAACATATCAGGTTTCAAATCGTGTTGATTATATATATTGCACATTTCAAAAATAGGGGACCATCGCAAAATATTTGATCGTGGTTTAGGCAGGCGAAAAGTTTGCCAAACAGGCCTATTTCCAATTGACACAGAAAAATTGGCAAGTTAAAAAGATTGCAGTCATAAATTATATTATTTACAATTTTGGACAGTAACTTTCATGGATAGTAAATAACATTCATCATTCAAAATTATGGTGCACAGTTAGTGTATAGGTGAAATGACAGTTTGCATTATAAAGCAGTTGGATACATAGACCTATTTTAGGTTTGGTGATTCTGTTGCTACCCAATAGCATTCCATTGTCTGTATTTTTAGGGCATGTGCAGGAGCATAAACAATATATACAATACTTAGCAAAGAGCTAGAAATGAAAGTTCTTGTGTTCATGATCTTCTTAAAAACGATTACACTGATATTAAACAGTAAAATGTAAACAAATCCCTTTAAAATACGGATTTCAATGCGTAAAATCATCCGATTCACCTTGACTTCCAATGTAAATAAACATCAGAGCTTGTAATTTACACATTTGGCACTTTGCTTTTAAAAGTGGTCTCGAAGGAGCATCATTCTTAAAAATCCTACATCCTTTCATAATTTACTGTGCATTGTTGAAGAGAGTTGACAGATTGGACTGTGGAAGACTCCAAAAAAAATTTAATTTATATTGTGAGGAGAACAGAAAATAATTATCTGTAGTTGGCTAGTGCACTGTTTTGACCAAAAATTTTTTGTTACCAAGTCATTTCTGTAAGTTTGAGTCAATCTTATACTGAAATAGTGCTATGGGAAAAAAATAATAATGAAAAAAAAATTTTTTTTTGTTATGCTATGATCATGTCTGATCATCCTACTTTTTAGTCCTGTTTTTTCTAATTTTTTGAGTGGGAGCCATGAATATTCCAGTTTCGTGAGCACATAAGTCCTGAAAATTGTTACAATTGATTTGAAATTGTTGCTGATGCTCACAACAAATCGTAACAGTTTTAAGGTTAGTAAGTAAGTAAGATCGAGACGAATGTAGGCTTGGAGGCAAAGAAAACACAGATGTCTTTGGTAACAGATACACGACCGATTGAGACTCTATCAATAGTATAGTCAAATTCGGTCTATGAAAATTTTCTTGTATAGCCGATGACGTGGCATTTCCGAATATTGAGCTAGAAGAAATTAGCCCCACACCAATCATGGAGAGGCTCTAGGTCTCCCTGTAAAGCCATGTAATCTTCCATACTCCCAATCTTACGGTAAATTTTCATGTCAGCGGCATACATCAGACACTTACATGCACTGAAGGTCATTCACAAATATTAAGAAAAGCAATGGTCGAAGATTCGAACCTGGGCAACACCTGATCCACTGACATGCTTTCATTCTTTTACTTATTTTTTACTGTCTTTTTGGCTATGGCTAATATTTAATTTTGGCTTAATTTTTTAAAATTAATTCAAAAACGAGAATAAAAAAAAACTTACAATTAAAAAAAATTTTGGGATTTAGAAAAAAAAAACTTCATTGAATGGTTCTTTTCTTATTGATCCCAACTGCAACAACTATAAATTAATGTTTCTTTGACACTTGACTGAATTTTTTTTAAATGTTTTTCTGTCTCACATGTGTTCTTATGACAGTATCAAATTTTATCAAATCTAAGCATAACATGCTAATAACACAAGGTAAAAATGTAAACAAAGCATGAAAGTTTAGGTAAATAATTGTATTTTTCTCTACCAAAATGGAAAACTAGTATGATCGCTGATTGAAAAAGAAACTTTTGCAATGCAAAATTCATATGACACATTTCTGTGAGCAGAAGTCAGATGAGGCATCAAAATATTAGTATGATTCATATTTTTTAGGAATTGAAAAATTCAATTAATTGTGTCACCGTTTTTCTTGAGCAATCAGTCAACGTGTTGTAACCCCCAAAAATGATCTCTCGCACCCCTGGTTGGGAACCGCTGTTCTAGACTCTTTTTATGACGAAAAATTCTAAATTTGCAAATTATAATTAATATTTCATTTTAATTATTGTAATAAATTAATGTTTAAAAATAAAACCTTGTAATATGGAAAAAGAAGTTTTCATCTTTTTATACCTATTATATTCAAAACATTATCCACTCATTTAGGTTTTTGACGGTTTAAACCAGTTTTTGATGCTTGTCATGTCAAAAACCCAACCCCGATCAACAGGTCTACAAACTTTACGAATATTCGAGCTGACACTTCACTTCTAACATATAGATAGATTCTATTCAGGCAGCACTTGAAAATCAGACAACTCACTAGGTAGTAAATTGCCCATGGCGATAGACCTGAGTTTGTGGATGAACGAGTGGACCGTGTGACTGTCTCGTTTGAGTGACACAACCAAAGCTGGTTAAAGAGCACCAGCTTTGGTAGGTCTTTGGTACTTTTTAACCAGTTTTGATTGTGCCTCTCAAATGAGACAGTCACATGGTCCACTTGTTCTTGTAGGTTCTGTAAATTTAATTGTATAATAAATGTTAATTACCTATGAATTGTGAAGGAAGTGTTTGTCTTCAACCGCCACATTCCTTCTACAGTAATTGGTGACCCAGCCGATCCCGAACACTCTTCTGCACAATTTTCATTCCGCCTCCACCGTTACCTACTGTCATGGCGACGAATGTGAAACTGCCACCTTTCTGGAGCCACAAATCCAGGGGCTTTCTCATATGACACCATCATATGAGAAAGAATCTTTTGCAACAAAGATGTTTTTATTTTCTCCAGCCGGGGCTTTAGTGAGTGTCTTTGGGCTATGGTTGACTATCTGTGGGGGGGGGGGGATTTGAAACAGTGTTAAGTGGCTATAAAATCGAATGGATGAATTCGATTACAATACAATTTTTTTTAACTTGTTTGAGAATCGAAATGGGATGAAGCTGGTCAACCCAGAACAACATTTGTTTGCAGTCACTAATTGGAATATAAAGAAATTGTGATACAAAATGGTAGGCGGGGTCACACGATTCCGTTTACTGGTCCTATAAGGATAGCTGTCCTCACTTGACTTTCCTGAAAAAAAGGAGGGGGACAAATGGGGAGCTTAGCAAAACCCACATTTTTATTAATTGGGTACAGTATTACAAAACTACATTTGGTTATAAATGCAGCATTGCTAAACAAAATGAAAAAAAAAACTCTTCATTTTACACTTTCCTGACGCAAACAAGGTAATTATCAAATATAGATACTCATTTCTGATAAGTTCATACATTTTGTATTTTGTGAGAGTTTTCTTTAATGATAATTTATGAACAATCACCACAATTTAATCTTAGGTAATTTGGAATCCTCTGTAAGGGTGTGAACATAGTGCATCCGTATTTCAGATTCTGGAAACTCAGTGTTAATTTTCGTTTCAAAACACAATTTCCAAGAGATTGGCCTATTGAATCATATGATATTCAACTGTCAATTAACCGAGTAGCATTTTTAAAATTTGCAAGCATTTGACAAGCATTACTGAGCATTTAGC
This sequence comes from Pholcus phalangioides, assembly GCF_987345545.1. Taxonomy (NCBI): domain Eukaryota; kingdom Metazoa; phylum Arthropoda; class Arachnida; order Araneae; family Pholcidae; genus Pholcus; species Pholcus phalangioides. The sequence goes on along the minus strand of NW_028301596.1, from coordinate 23,620,873 downwards.
AAGTATTTGAGAAATTAAAAATAAGCATTAAATCAATTTTATATCAGAAATGTGCGGCAGATGCAGAGCCTTATGTTAAGTTCATAAACAAAATGTCATATATTGATTGATTTTTTTTTCCAATACAGCGACGAATATGTTCATGTGGTCGTAATTCCAAGAAATGCGGTACTGTATTAAAATACATGTATCGCAACAAAAAAATATATGCAATGAAATATAGAAACAGAAGACCACAATAAAATATATACATTAGAATAAAAAAAAATTAATTACCACTCAATAAATCCCATATCAATTTGTATTTAGAATCAATTTAATATAATAAATTTGATTATTCAGACCTGTAGAATTTCGAATTTTTGGAAAATTGTTGGAAACTGATGAACATGCCAAGTTTTGGAAACCATGAAGTTTTGTGGCGCATTTTTGGTCACTGATTTTTAACGCAGCTCATTTTTGAATACCACGTAAAAAATTTTCTCAAAAATTGATTTCGGTATAACAGAAGAAAATCTATAAAATTACGTATTATTCTAACCTTTTAAATACTAAATCAACTTTTCAAAGGATTTTTTACATAATCTATACTATTATTATATTTTTATTATGTAGCTTTCAATATAAAAGTAGCATAAAAAAAAGAACAAAAATGGAAGGAACAAAAGCAGTTTAATTAATAAGAATTTCCTTGTTCCTAAGTATTTACTGAAAGATGTGAATTCGAAAATCGGGAGAAAAAGCGGCAAAAACTAATGGACAACGCTTCTTTCCCAACTTTTCTCAGATTTTTAAATTCAGATATATCTGCGAATATTGCACTTAGAAATGTAGAAATTTCTTCATTGGCATCAGAAGAGACAGCAACAACTTTTTAATTCGGTGTTTGGGCACAGGCTGTCCATATAGAAGGTTAATTTTTTTTTATTTTAATAACTATGCAATAGTTATGGCTTTTTGGGTTATGAGGTTGCGTGATTTGGATAAAATGATGGATTCAGGATAATTGATTAATTTCTTAAAATAATTATTTATTTACAACACGAAACATAAGACGAAATAAAAAATCTACGGAGCGACATGTTAAGCTCTTGATGGTTTGATCGCTTCTCTTGCGATTTCCCGCGCGACAATCCAATGGCGTCGGCTTTACAAGTGCCGCCATCTGTGAGATAAAATACAAATCGAATCTCACCACATGAGTTTCCCCCCAGTGAAGGAACATGGTGAGAGAACGATAAATGAGATACAAAATGAAAATGTGATACAAAAAATTATTCATAAGATGCAGAATAATAGATGTGCAAGACATAATACAATGATGCAGGAAATCATGTGCAATAAGTATACACTTAAAAAAAATATGATGCAAAATGTACAATTAAATGCAGAAAATTCAATAAGCTGTACAAAATATATATCGGATGCATAATATAAATGAGATGCATGAAATACAAGATGCAAAAAAATATTATGATGCACAATTCGAAACAAAATTAATTTCGGTTATCAGCCTAGGACTGAATTTGACTTTTCTGCCAGACCTAGTGACATATGGTTGTACTGGCACAGTGTCATTTTTCTTTTCTTCGAGCTTGTTTTTGTCAAGTTCCACACAGACATCGTTAAAGATAAATGCGGGTTTCACTCTGTCAAGTGAAACACAGGTCTTTCTCCCATTTACATTTAAAGTGATATTTTTTTCATTACGAGAAATCACTTCATGGGGTCCAGTATATGGTTGTGTCAAAGGTGGTGTGATCTTGTCAATTCGAAGAAACACATGTGAGCAAGTTTGCAGTTGAGGATGCACATAAATTTTGGATTGACCATGAGCTGATGTTTTGCATGGTTTGATACTATTCATACGCTCTCTGAGCTGTTGTACGTATGTGTATGTTGATGAGAGCTGACCGGGTGTATCCGTGCAGAGATCTGCAGGTAATCTCAAAGATGTACCAAAAACTAACTCGGCACTAGAGGCTTTGATATCCGGCTTGACGGCTGCCCTGAGACCAAGTAAGATGGCTGGCAATGTGACGGTCCACTTTGGATTCTCATGTGCCTTCAATGAGCTTTTTAAGACACGGTGGAACCGTTCGACCATGCCATTGGCCTGTGGATGGTAAGCAGTGGTACGAATCCTGCTAGTGCCAAGCAGGTTGATCAGTTCTCTGAAGAGTGATGATTCGAACTGCCGTCCTTGATCGGTTGTTATGGTTGATGGACATCCATAACGGCAAATCCAACCATCGAACAAGGCACGACAAACTGTGTCTGCTGTGATGTCTGCTACAGGTATGACTTCCGGCCATCTGGTGTAGCGATCAATTACTGTTAAGCAGTATGTCTTTCCTTCTGAAGGAGGCAGAGGTCCAACCAGATCGATATGAATATGAGAAAATCTTGCATCGGGTGTTGCAAAGGTGCCTAAAGGTGTTTTGGTATGCTTATGAACCTTTGAGCGTTGGCACTCATTGCAACACTTTACCCAATCTTTGATGTTCCTTCTCATGTTAGGCCAAACGTATCTTGCAGATATTAGCTGAGTAGATGATGTTACACCTGCATGAGCAAGATTGTGGAAATGATGAAAAATAGTCTTGCGGAAGCTCGCTGGAACAAATGGTCTTGGTGAGCCTGTAGACACATCACACACCAGTTCTGTTGCGGCAAATGGACTTGGTATTGACTTGAAAGTCAGTGAACTAGAGTTGTCTTGCTGTAACTGTTTTAATTCAGGATCCTCTCGTTGAGCAGTTGCAAAAAGGTCAAAATCCAGGAATGGTGATTTGGAAATCGAGTTGATTTCTATTCTTGAAAGAGCGTCAGCTACCACATTATCTGCACCTTTAGTATGACGAACATCAGTGCTGAATTGCGAGATGAAGTCGAGGTGTCGCCATTGACGTGGGCTGCATTTATCAGGATTTTGCTTGAAGGCGAAGACGAGAGGTTTCTGATCGGTGAAAATTATGAACTCACGGCCGTCTAGCATGTGCCGGAATCTTTTGACAGCAGTGTACATTGCTAACAGTTCTCGGTCGTAAGTGGAGAACTTCTGTTGACTCTTTGTCAGTTTCATGGACAGGAATGCAATGGGTTCCCATCCTTTTCCATTTGATTGCATTAGCGAACCACCGACTGCTAAATCACTGGCGTCAACCCATAGACTTAGCTTGGCACCAGGAATTGGATGGTGAAGTAATGTTGCACCCGCTAAAGCTTGCTTCGCATCGATGAATGCTTGCTCGGCTGGATCAGTCCACTGAAGGATATCAGCTGGCTTGGTTTGAGTGGCTCTTTTGGATTTCTTTTTGTTTTTTATTCCCTCCAAAAACTTGTGTAGAGGTGTTAAGATGTGTGCAGCTCTGGGCACAAAACGACGATAAAAGTTGAAGAGACCAAGAAAACGTCGTAATTGAGTGATGGTGTTTGGCTTAGGAAAGTTCAGGATGCAATCAACACGATCTGTTAAAGGCTCGATGCCAGATCCAGAAACTTGGTAACCCAAAAATTCAATTGATGAAACACCAAATACACATTTAGAGGGCTTGATGCTGAGGCCATATATTTGCAGACGTTCGAATAACAACCTTAGATGTTCGATGTGCTCTTCTGGTGATTTCGAGGCTACCAGTATGTCATCAACAAAGGCATATACAAATGGAAGTCCACGAGTGACCTCGTCAATAAACCTTTGGAATGTGGCTGCAGCGTTGCAAAGGCCAAATTGCATTCGAGTGCTCTCGAACAACCCAAATGGTGTGATAATAGCACTTTTATGGACATCTTCAGGAAGTATTGGAATCTGATGATAGGCCCTGATGAGATCTATGTGGGAAAAGATTTTACTACCATGCAATTCAGATGTAAAGTCCAGAACATTTGGAACACTGTACCGGTCTTTCACAGTCTGTGCATTTAAAGCTCGGTAATCACCAACTGGACGCCATTCATCACTGTCCTTTTTCGGGACCAAGTGCAGAGGTGATGCATAGCAGCTGTTAGATGGTCGTAAATGGCCGAGGTCAAGCATCTGCTGAAATTCTTGCTTCACGATTTTCAATCGATCAGGAGGTAGACGTCTTGGTTTGGCATGCACAGGTGGACCAACAGTCTCGATATGATGCACGACAGAGTGTTTCACAGGTTGTCCTGGTTGTGGTGGTTTGATGATGTCGGGAAACTTGTTGAGAAGGCTGTGGTAGATGGTGTCACCTTCGATGAGTTTGATTGAGTGAACTTCAGCAATGTGAAGATCACAGTCAGCATTGAGTTTTGTTGTCCTATCCAGTAAACATCGTCGTCGGAGATCCGGAACAAGATCAAAGTTGAACAGAAAGTCTGCCCCAATGATGGGTGTGGAAACATTAGCCAGTAGGAAAGTCCAAGTGAAATTACGACGGAGATTGAAATCTAATGTCACCCTCTTTTGACCATAAACACTAATGGATGAAGCATTAGCAGCAGAGAGCTTCATAGTGGCGTCACGGCGTCGTTGTGATGGTGATGCTGGAAGGATGGAAACATCGGATCCAGTGTCAATCAGGAATCGAATTTTGGAATTTCTGTCCATGGCAAAAAGGCGACGAGATGCCTGTGGCAAGGAGCATGTCGCGATTACTCCTCGCCCGCCCCGTTTTTTTGAAACTTGCACGGCGACACGCACTTTTTGGCGTTGTTGCCGAATTTGTTGTGATACCAGCAGTTTTCCGATCGTGGATGCGGACTGCGCGCACGTGAGGTACGTTGGCGAGAGTTGCTGCGCGAACGCAGGATGTTTTTCAACTCGCGGCGTAACTGAGCCACTTCGTCCCGAAGTTGCGCGACGGAATCCGGCTGTTGCGGTTTCTCAACTGCGTCAACATGCTGAGGGTTCACTTCATGAATTTTGTCGGCGAGTTGAGCAGCTTTCTCGAGAACGAGTGGAGTGACAGCAGCGAGAATGGACTGAGTTGATGCCGGTAGGTGTTGGAGAAAAAGCTCCATCAGCAATTCGTCGGAGACAGAATGCGATTCCGCTCGTCGTCGCAATTCGCGGAGAATGTCGGATGGTTTCCGATCTCCCAATGACCCGCATGTTAAGAGCTTTCGAAGTTGAGTGGACGACGACTCGCTCGACCGTTTAATCAGTTCCGATTTCAGCCTTTCATACGGATCCGTGGCCGGCGGATTAACGAGAATGTCCCGGACAAGAGCCGCACTTTCCGGAGGCAGATTCGCGACAACATAGTTGTACTTTGTGACAGATTCGGTTATCGGTTTCGGAACAGCGAGAGCGAAAGTGCTTTCACACATGATAAACCACAGCGCTGGATCATGGTGGTTAAAAAGTGGTACCTGAACGGCACTTACTTCCATGATGAAAATCCAGGAAATGTGATGTCAAGTTCCGGAAAGCGAAAGTTCACTCACGGGAAACACCAGTAGATTGCCTCGTGCTGCAGTGAAGAAACTGGAACTTGTTTGAAGTCCGCGGTCACCATACTTTGGGTTATGAGGTTGCGTGATTTGGATAAAATGATGGATTCAGGATAATTGATTAATTTCTTAAAATAATTATTTATTTACAACACGAAACATAAGACGAAATAAAAAATCTACGGAGCGACATGTTAAGCTCTTGATGGTTTGATCGCTTCTCTTGCGATTTCCCGCGCGACAATCCAATAGCGTCGGCTTTACAAGTGCCGCCATCTGTGAGATAAAATACAAATCGAATCTCACCACAGCTTGAAACATGAATGACGTAGCTGAAATTCCTGACTTCGCACATTAACATTCCACCAAAATGACTTCAATATCTGTCACTGTTTTCTTGCTATTCCCATTTTGAAATCCGTCAGGCGATTGTGGGACACTCTGTACATTTAAGTAATGCAAGCATTTAAATCACACGAGTGCACAAACCACTGGCGGACCCCCTTCTAGAATGTTAATCGGTAAACGAAACAATTTCATAACAGTATTTACGAAAAATAATTTCATAATACACTTTAGGATGTGCGGTTAAACATATGATATGTATATATATTATGTAATGCATTCCCGATTTCGTTGCTAGACTATAACCAAGTATGAAGAAAGTATCTCAGCACTAGACAATGGTGCTGAGATACTTTCATATTAGAATGTAAATTACATTTATCAGTGTTCTTCATCGATGTGTAACGGCCGGAGGTTGAGCACCCCCCCCCCCAGAGTAGGATAAAAATACACGACAGAAAAGTAAAATTTAGGCGCAACTATATACAGTACCACTTTTTTGTCTTTTGTTTGTTTATGATTTATTAGTTATGGCATGGGAGGGGGCAGCAAAATTTGTATAGCCCACAGTCGGCAAAAACGTAAATACGGCCCTGTACGGGGTTGGGGACCATACCCCCCCCCCTCGCTACGCCATTACACGAACCTGAACTCTTCTTCAGCAGCGCAGAGTCATTGTTTTTCATTCACAAGATCGAAGATGATCTCACGAAGTTCCAACTCATCATCAGCGCGCTTGGCCCAGACGAACTGAAGCTTGCGAAACCACTACTTCAATCTGTGGACGCAACTGAATTCACCTACAAAAACCTCAAGAATACTTTACTTTTCGAATACGCCCAATCAAAACAAGCCAAAACCAGGCTCCTGCTACAGCTCTCGTGGAAGTCAACATCCTGCAGCCCTTCTACGAAGTATGCGAGAATTTTCTAAAAGTTCACACGGCAACGATTTCCTGAAATCACTGTTCCTGAACCTACTCCCGCCGCACGTGCAGAGCATCCTGTGCACTTCGGAACAGCCTCTCGACGTCTTAGCGAAATAAGCCAACCAGATCCTTTTAGTGACTCCAATAATCGCTGAAAGCGCAACTGTGTCATCGGAATTGTCAACCGCTCATTCGATTGTGGAACTCAGTGTTCACCAAAGAAGTCGACAGGATTTCCAGGTCTCGGCAACAGCGCAACGATGTACCGGTTCGACGCGAGAGCCGATCGCCACCTCAAGATAAGGCCCCTTTCAGGTGGAGCGGATGCGGGTCCGGAAGAAGTTTTAACAATTGGTATATACTAAGCCTTTCAGACAAGGCGAAATTCGCCCGCAACTTCAAAGTTTTCATGCGACTCCGCATCCGCACATACAAGTTTTGCACATTAGGTTATTCTGAGCTATTCATACGATGTTGATAGAATTCGGCCGCATCTTTGGCTACTTTTTAAAGATGATTTCGCATGGAATTTTTTAATTATTTGCCATAAATACCTTTAAAAACACCATATGAAGGTCCCTGTTCATCAATAGGATGTACCCACATACGTCTATCCCTCTGTTTCCTTCTGAGATGATGGAGATATAGCAACTTTAATTGCCTTTTGTCGATACTTAACAATTTTATACAATAAAATCTGCCACTGACGGGACCAAAATTATAAGGCGTTCTGTAATTCATTACAAATATTAACCGATTTTAATGAAATTTGATATGTACATACATTGATACAATACAAAACAAATAACCATTCAATAATTGTAATACACATGCATGATCGTGCGTAACACTCCTTGGAATCGGAAGGTATGAAACAGCGGTTGCAGAATAAACAAAAAAATGGGTTAATAGATAGGTTAATAGGGGGGTATGGTCCCCTCTTACAGATATACAGATCTCGCAGCGTGATTTCATACTTGAAATAAGGCAGTTTATCATTTCCTGTGGCAATTGGTCCCATTCGTTCAGCAACGCTGTTTTCATTCCCTGGATGGTTCCTGGAGGGGGGGGGGGGTTGCGAGTTGCAATTGCCCTCCCCAGAGCATCTCAGACATGCTCTATAGGGTTAAGGTCTGGAGATCTGGCTGGCCAATCTATCCGGCGAATATCCTCACTCTCTAGAAAATCGTCGAGCAGAAGAGCTCTATGTGGCCTCGCGTTATCGTCCATTAAAATGAACTCAGGGCCAACTGCACCCCTGAAAAGGTGAACATAGGGCTCCAAGACCTCGTCCCTATGCCTCACACCAGTCACAGTGCCTCTTTCAAATACATGGAGAGGTGTGCGCCATCCAACATGATGCCTGCCCAGACCATTAAACCTCCTCCGCCATAATGGTCGATTTCACGGACATTGGAGGGTAGGTAGCGGCTTCCTGGTTCTCTCCATATGAACGTACGACGAGAATCTGTGCTTAGGCTGAACCGGGACTCATCAGTGAAGAGAACGGTCGCCCATTGATCCATACTCCAATCTCTATGCTCTCTGCACCATGATAAACAGATTCTCCTGTCCGTAGAAGTGAGCGGGACGCAAACAGCAGGTCTTCTTGCAAACAACCCTCTCTCATGAAGTCTTTTGGAAACAGTCACCCTTGATACACGGGTTCCTGTAGCTGCATACAAGTCACGAGAGAACTGAGAAGCTGTAGCACTCCTGTTACGCCTCTCTATAATCGACAAATGGTGATCTTCTCTGGCCATTGTGGCTCTTGGACGACCTTGCCCAGGCTTTCTCTCGATGGATCCGGTATCCTGGAACTGTTTCCATAAGTTACACACGACGCTGAACATTAAATTGAACTCTTTACAAATCTGGACTTGAGATTGGCCTGCTTCTAGCCTCCCCCCAATTCGCATCTCATTTCATCATCTAAACGTTGGTGGTTACTGATTTTTACTGTTTCAATTTGAAATTAACCGATTGCTGCAAAATAACATCAAGAAATTCCCAGAGGTGTGCTAGCGAATGAAATGCGTCTTAACTCACGCGCGCTTATAAAGCCTGTTTCTCTACTCGCTCCGCCTACACACACGTGTATGCTTACGTATTTGACGTACAAGATTTGCATTTTTGTCGAGAAGCAGTGGTTTTACATTCAGTTCAGTTCAGTTCATGAAATTCGATAAAAAAATATGCAAATTCTCTTAATTTATTTCACCATTGTATATACACTGAAGAGCCAAAAAAACTGGTACACCTGCCTAATATTGTGTAGGGCCCCCTCGAGCATGCAGAAGTGCCGCAACACGACATGGCATGGACTCGACTAGTGTCTGAAGTTGTCTTGGAGGTAATTGACACCATGAATCCTGCAGGGCTGTCCATAAATCCATAGGAGTAAGAGGGGGTGGAGATCTCTTCTGAACAGCAGTTGCAAGTCATCCCAGATGTGCTCAATAATGTTCATGTCTGGGGATTTTGGTGGCCAGCAGAAGTGTCTAAAGACAGAAGAGTGTTCCTGGAGCCACTTTGTAGCAATTCTGGACGTGTGGGGTGTCGCATTGTCCTGCTGAAATTGTCCAAGTCCGTCGGAATGCACAATGGACATGTGATGGATGCAGGTGATCAGACAGGATGCTTGTGCCGTACCTGTCACCTATCAGAGTCGTATCTAGACGTATGAGGGATCCCATATCATGCACCATCACAGAGCCTCCACCAGCTTGAACAGTCCCCTGTTGACATGTAGGGTCCATGGATTTACGAGGTTGTCTCCATACCCGTACACGTCCATCAGCTCGAAGCAATTGGAACCGAGACTCGTCAGACCAGGCAACGTGTTTCCAGTCCTCAACAGTCCAATGTCAGTGTTGTCGGGCCCAGGCGAGGCGTATAGCTTTGTTTCGTGCAGTCATCAAGGGTACACGAGTGGACCTTCGACTCCGAAAGCCCATATCGATGATGTTTCGTTGAATGGTTCACACGCTGACACTTGTTGATCGCCAGCATTGAAATCTACAGCAATTTGCGGAAGGGTTGCACGTCTGTCACGTTTAATGATTCTCCTCAGGCGTCGTTGGTCCCATTCTTGCATGATCCTTTTCCGGCCACAGCGATGTCGTAGATTTAATTTTTTACCTGATTCCTTATATTCACGGTACACTCATGCAATGGTCGTATGTGAAAATCCAAATTTCATCGCTACCTCAGAGATGTGCTATGTCCCATCTCTCGTGCACCGACTATAACACCACGTTCAAACTCACTTAAATCTTGATAACCTGCCATTGTAGCAGCAGTAACCGATCTAACAACTGTGCCAGACACTTGTTGTGTTATATAGGCGTTGCCGACCGCAGCGCCGTACTCTGATTGGTTCCATTTCTCTTTATTTGCATACGCATGCCTGTACCAGTTTTTTTGGCTCTTCAGTTTATTTTACTTGATATTTTAAGTCTGTAAACTAAAAAAAAAGAAATTCTATATTTCAGAAGTAACTAATCTAAGGATGGGATTTCACTCAAAGGTTTATGAAAGTTATTGTATAAAACTTGAAAAAGCAACCAATAAATTTATAAATCGGCTTATTGGTTGCATTTGTAAAAGAATTTATTATAAAAATTTTATAGTGTTAAAGGATACGTAAGTCAAAGAATATCCTAATCTTCTGTTTATTAATAATTAATTAACACATAATTACAATACTACTATTATCCTCAATTCTAGATTATTGTCGAAATGAACACAACAAATTTTAGATGGAGTTCGTATGGAGATAACCAACGCCATTCCGATACTCATGTAGACTATCCGTGTAACAGTTTTCTTCTTATGTCTCTCCTCTGCACTTTTTCTTTTTCTACACGCCCACACGCATTTTGCACCCGGCGCTATTGTTTGAATTAGGCAGAGGTCCTATTAAATCAATGTTAATGTGATGAAAACATGAATTGCTGACTGTTATATTTGTAACTGGGCTTTTCGTATACTTGACTATTTTTTACCTTTGACAAGGTATGCATGATCTTTTTTTTTTCTTTCTTTTAAATAACGTGATCCTCACGCATGCCCAAGGGATCAGCATGATCCGTCCAGGGAATTTGTTAGTGTTAGTAAACATTCATGTCCGAACCGGGATTCGAACCCAGACCTGCACAGTGAGAAGCTAGTTCCCTAACCACTTGACTGCCAGGCGGCAAATCTTACCCACTTATTGCAATTGGAGTTTATTTGTGGCCAAATAAACCTGTCTGTGATGAGTTTAATTGAAGCTTTGGTGCCTGGGTGTGCCAAATTGTGCAAGGAAGTGAAAATGTTGTATCTCCAGGACTTTGGTACGAATGGACGAATTTTGCCTGTAGAAATGTCACAATATAATTCGACAGGGCAATCAGGAAGTTTTAACTTTTTTAAGTTTAATGATGAATGTTCATCAGCTAATAGTGATAACAGTTCCTTGTCAGCAAGTTGTGCCTCCGCCATACCTTTGTAATCTATCAGATTTGGACATATTATGGTATCGACTCTAGAGAGAGTATTGGCAGGGATATTCTATATTCTTTTGACATGTCTGATGTCGGTTGTAAACTGACCTATATAGTCTAGCTGATGCAATCGACGTGGGGAACATATGTTGTTCCTCTGCGAGAAAGCAAAAACGAGCGGCCCATGGTCCGTATATATCACAAAATTATGCATTTCAACCATGAAACCAAAATGTTTGATCACCACATAGGCAGCTAGCAACTCTCTGTCATAAGCGGAGTTTTTTTTCTGTTTCTGAGAGTTTGCGGGAAAAGAAACCTAAAGGTTCTAAGCCTGTTGAAGGGACTTGATGCAAGGCAGCGCCTATGGCAAAATTAGATGCATCAACATACAATGCCAACTCTGCATCTGGAGAAGGATGGTGGAGTAGGGTTGCCTCGGCCATTTGATGTTTGGATTCTTCAAAAGCTTTTGAGGACTCAGGTGTCCAAATTATTTCTGTTTATCACACTTTTTTGTGCCTTGTAAATGTGTACATAATAATGCTTGAGAAAATGCTGCATGTGGAATGTTGCGACAGTAATAATTTAATATACCTAAATATCATCTTAAGACTGCGATTATTTTGGGACGCTGTAAGGTTCAGGAGAAAAGAGGATGGAAAAAGGCAGAGGAGAAACAGGGGTCGCGAGAGAGAGAGAAACGAGAACGATTTGGGACATTCGAAAAGGAGGGAGAGGTGTGAAAGTTTGTACCAAAGAGACAGGACGGTTCCATTGGAGATGTTGGATAATAAATTAAATAAAGTGTTATTTTCGTCTTTTGGGAGTCTAGAATCCAGTTATTTCGTCCTGGAATCCTAGTGGATGTACAGCCGAGGACCTATGACCGATAAGAAGTCAGGGGAAAGCTTACTGGCGCAGCCGACATGATAGGGTCGTGGCTTCAACGACTCAAGATTGTGAGCTGAATTCGAAGAAGAGTGTCCTAGCGACGGTGGAACCACCCTGGTTCGTATAGAAGGATAGCAGCAGCGTCGAGCTCCCACGCTGTTTTTTTTTGGTTTTTTTTCGTGAAGTCAACACGACGGAGAAGACAACTCGTGCCTAGGAAAAAGAAGCAAGTGTTGTGCGGCGGTATCGAGACGATAAATAAGGATGGCGTATTTGGCAAAAAAGAACAAGGAGGATCTGGAGACCATGGCCGCCAACTTGGGGGCAGAAGTCCGACCGGAGTTCAACTTAATGCAACTAGTGAGTACCATACAGGAAAGTGAACTGTACAAGGAAGCGACATGCAGAGAGATGCTGGAAACGATCATAGGCAATATTAAAGAAAGAGAAGAGATGGAGGAGAAGCGTAGAGATAGAGAGATGGAGGAGAAGCGTAGAGATAGAGAGATGGAGGAGAAGCGTAGAGAGATGGAGATGGAGGAGCGGCGTAGAGAAAAGGAGATGGAACATGAACTCGAAAGACTGAGGATCGAGACAGGAGCCAGAAGAGAGGAGAATAATCAAGCTGGGCACGGCAGAACCCCCAGCCGGGATTTCCAGAACATGTTGCAAAAGTTCACTATGGAAGTAGACATAAGTCTGTACGTGGTGCTGTTTGAGCGGCAAACTCGTTGCGTGGCCCTGGCACGGAAAGATTGGTTAGCTGAGCTCTTGGGACTTCTTCCCTACAAGATGAACCAGCTAATTGCCCGCGAACCGGAAGATCAAGTGCAGGACTATAATCAAGTTAAACAATTGTTATTGTGGAGATTCAAACTCGCCCCAGAGAAGTTCCGACAGATGTTTTCTTCACGCCACAAGAATCAAGAGGGCACCTGGAGAGACTTCTACCACGAACTGCGTACCTATTTTGATGGATGGACGACGGCCTTGGGGATCACGACGTTTGAGCAACTAAGAGATTCAATCATCACCGATCAAATGAAAAAACGCGTCTCAGCAGGTTTTCAAGAACACTATCTGAACGAATGGAGTGATATGGTGTCACCAAGTGAGCTATCGGAGAAACTAGATAGATTCGATGATGTGAAGAGGACTCTGAAGACACCCTTCCCTAGTGACAGAACAAGAACCCCAAGACCGGTTCATCAAAATCCGAGATAGAAAGCCAGCGAAAACCAGAGTCTTCAGGGTGAGTCCTTCCCACCTAAAGCGACGATGGGTTCGAATACCACAGAGAGAGCCGCAGTCACTTGTTATGCGTCTGGAGCAGAAGGCCATATAGCAAGGTTTTGTCCTGCAAGAGTCCAGCAGGAGCCATTGAGTCGGGCCCAGGCGAACTCTGTCCAGACAGAAGAGGGGGACACGATTGAAGAAACCACAGTCCTAACAGCACATATCACGGTGCCGGCAGCTGGCGGTGGTGCGGACATTGACACACCGCAGACCATGAGTTGGAAATGTGGTCAGAAGACAATAAGAAGCGTAGTCGATTCCGGGACCCCAATCTCAGTCGTTAGATCTGATTTGGTTGAGATCGACGACAGTGAAGGCGAGGGGAGTATAAGGATCACAAGTCCGCATTTGATGAAAGTGAGATAGCCCCTCTGAAAATATGTATGATGAAGATCAGCGATGGCAAACACAGGTACGTGCCAATTACTTGCGCAGTGTCGAGTCGCTTGATAAATGAAATGTTAATATGTCCGACGGCACACAACGCACTCTTGGGTTCCAAGTACTAGTTCCAAGTCTGATCAATGAGCCAAGCCGTAGGGACGGTGTGTGTATTTCATCTGCCGATGGCAAACAGAAGGCCAACAACGGCAATAACAACGATTTTTGCATACCTAACGAAGAACTTGAAGAGAGGATCATATCCCAAGTCAAGAGCTACTTCACCGACTTCAACATCATGAAGAACAACTTCCTGCTGAAACAAATCTGGAGAAACAAAGAGGGCTACATCAGCCTGAGGTTGGTCTCATCTTTCAGGAAGGTCAAGACCCTGACCAAGGACTGGAGGGTCGTCCGGTACTGTCTTAGGAACTCGAACAAATTCCAAGTCAACGGAGGAGGCACTAAAGTGCGCCAAATTGTGCCCGTACCGGCTTTCGAGACCAGATGTGCTGAAATGATCCTGGTCTGTAACATGGCATCCGAGGAAATGACACCCGAGTGTTGCAGATTATATCAGAACACGGAGAAGTCGTTGACGTGGCAGTCGTCAATCGAGAATCCAAGATACCGGATGTCTGTACGAGGCGCTGTCTCTACTTCAACAGGAACATGGTGAAGAAGACGCTCGCCCTCGCCAAGTGCAAGACCAATCGGGATGAGTCCGCATCCGAGGGCAAGGCCTCGCAGCTCAAGGAGATGAACTCGAAACGATACGACGATGGTCATGCTGTCAACAGGAGGAGATCGGCACAGAACTGGTTCCTGGCTAGGCAGGAAACGTCCAAGCAATTGAACTGGTGATTGTTTTCGTGTCCATTTGCCAAAGAAATCAACAGAGCTACGAACCAGCAGTCGAAGGCAGAGAAAACCAGAAGCCAACCGGCTAAATCATCAATCGATAACAACGCCGTACCCAGGAATCAGGGCAGGGAAAGGTCATCCTTCTCTTATGCCGGTGGTGTGTGACCACCACCCCATGAACTCTTGGATGAACAACCGTTATTTGCCATTCAAGGGTGGTATGGCCGCCGCCGCCAAAGTAGCTGCTGCTGCGCGGTACAACGCTCGCCTACCAGATAGCGTCATGCGTTGGCCTGGAGACCCGAAAGGGTGATATGTAACATAATGCCAACGCCCTGTCATGGTAGCCGTGAGAAACCGAGTTATGCTCTTGAAGCATCATCATCGTTTAAAAATGATGGACGTGCTTTTCGATGATGGGACGTGTAAGGTTCAAGAGAAAAGAGGTTGGAAAAAGGCCGAGGAGAAACGGGTCGCGAGAGAGAGAAACAAGAACGATTTGTGACATTCGAAAAGGAGGGAGAGGTGTGAAAGTTTGTACCAAAGAGACAGGACGGTTGCGTTGGAGGTGTTGGATAATAAATTAAATAAAGTGTTATTTTCTTCTTTTGGGAGTCTAGAATCCAGTTATTTCGTCCTGGAATTGTAGTGGATGTACAGCCGAGGGCCTACGACCGATAAGAAGTCGGGGGAAAGTTTACTGATGCTCATATTTGAGAATGGCCTCAACTCTGTCTGGGGGAGGTTTGATACCTTTGTCACTCACCAGATACCCCCAAGAACAAAATAACAAAGGAGCACCAAAATGTGTGCGTGTCCCGGCTGACCAAGCATCTAGTTGCTGCCCTGGTTAAAGGCTAGCTGAATTTAAATGAATGGTGAGTGTTGAATATTGTGTACAAACTGAGTGGACCATGGATCTTTCCGCATCAGTATCAACACTGTATCTGTATAGCAGTTAATTTAATAACACCCCAAATGCTACAGAACACTTGGTAAGGAATTGAATAGCATTTGGACATAGGCAGTCCAAATGTTACTGATATACCATCAATATATATATATTAGGGTGGCCCTTATTATAATGGTGAAAAATTTACTTAACATTTTTTAAACGCCCACCCCTCAATTTTTTTCCTTTTACCATAATGTGAAAGTATACCAAGTATTTCTTCAATATATCAAGATTAACCCGTGCCTCATCGAGCTTGATTGAATAAAGATGTAGGAGAAAAAATTTGCTAAAAATTAAGCATTTGAAAATGTTTATTTATTACTCATATTAAGAAATTGTATGATTTTACTATAAAATTATGGAATGGCATCTTAAAAGGACATATGAAACAACAAATTCACTTTTTGATAATATATTTAAATAAATTTTTGTTTAAGAGTAGCCTTCTTGCAGTAAGGATACTGCTTTCTGTGGTCTTCGGCACACTGGAAAAGAAATTGTCTCTGCTCTTCATCTGCAGTTAAGAGCTCATTAAAATCTTGCATCAATTTCACCCCTCTTTCGGCTGTGTCATTACAACACTGAGATTACGGAATGTTTGTTGTGACTTTAAATAAGAACCGTCCCTATCCCAAACATCTGTTTGGCCCTCTGTTCCCGGCTCTCTTTGACTCAGTAAAAATTTTGTGTCTTCTTCAATTTCTATTATTTCCAAAGCATTAGTGTGAGTAATGTCAAATAAGTTATTCAAATTTTATATAAACCTACATTCATGTTCTTTCTGCGTCTGATGTACGGCTGCATTTTTTTGAAGATTGCGCCAATAAGTGTACATATTGATAATTTTTTCTACACAATGAGGTATCGTTCTTGTAGGAATCCTTGCCTTCTTCCAAAAAATGAGGCATTCGCAGACTACTATGTTGGCACTTTCCCTTAGGGACAGTTTAACCTCCCGTAAACTATAAAATAGCACAGATAGTATTTGCCCGTTAAATGGAAGTTTGCTTCCAGTAATGTGGTGACACTCACTGCCAATTAAATCAATATCTCTATCACCACTTCTCAAATTAGAAGCCATAATTACACTCGTAGTTGACTTGGACAGCAACTAGAGCAGACTGAGGGCGAGAGGCTGTCTGAAGGTGGAGCACACCATGAACGAACAATTCACTGCCTGCACCCACCAAGGTGCTTGAAGAATAAACTGCCTCAATATGCATTGAAATCCAGATGAAATAAAGGAGAAAGAATAAGCATAAACTCCAAAAAATATCGTAAGTAAAAGATAATACTAAATAATTTAGCCTTTTGATAAATTAATTTTAAAAAAAAAGGTAAAATTTTTTGAAGATTAAATGAGACGGGAGAAAGCAACCATGTGGGAAGGGTGAAATAAAATAATGGATGCCACAAGAGAGAAGAAAAAGGGCAGTTGCACAAGCGCAGTGAATTTTTAGTATGTTATAGTTAGAGCCCGGAAGTTCAAGCAAAATGCCATAAATGTTTTTTTTTGCCTATTTTCAAACTTTTTTGGTAAAAATGCTGTTTTTTGAAATTTCTGTGCCATAAATGCCTATTTTAACATAGTTTAAAGTTTATTAGTGAATTTCAGAGGCCATAATCTGTAAAACTTGGATATTTTGAGCATTGAGAACTTCAAAAGTATTGCACTGTTTAAAATTTTCTAACTCTCAGTATTAGTTATCATCAGAAAGCCCCCCTCCCTTTTAAAGCCCCATTTAGACGCAAATAAGTGGTCTATGATAGTATTGCTGCCATGCATTAGCTTTGCTTTGACCGGATGGCGTTAGACGTGGATGATTTTGTTTCAGATCAACAAAGTCTGTGTTAGGAAAGCAGAGGAGAATTAGAAATTTTTGTTTCTCCACAAATGATTCCCATGTCTAGCTCAGGCATTGGATATGTATAGCTGACCTATGACTGCCCCAAGAGGTTATCAATTGACGTCATGGCTCACACAAAGCGGAGTAGGAGCATAGAGGGCTCTGTGGCCCCTGTTGTTTTAATTTTTTTTACCATAAATGCACTGCCAATTACCATGGCTATTTATTAAACATACATATTTTGTATTCGATTGAATTGACCAACACTAGATACTCACTCAGACTATTAGGTACACACACGTACATTTCCAGTGCAACTCACTAGGTAGTAAATTGCCCATGGCGATATACCTGAGTTTTGCTCGGTTTGAAGAAGATTGAATTGACCAGAATCGCCTCAGTGGTGTGTGACAGATGCGGCCACACAGGGCCCGCGCTTGAAGGAGTCCCGTATATGTGGTAATATAAAACAAAATTAATTTTTTTTTTTTACAAAAATAGAACAAAATAGCCATGTTTCAACTATAGAAATGACAAAGATTATTCATAGTAATGCAACAAATGAACGAGGATTATTCGTAACTCGTAGGAGCCCCACAGATAATTCTCTCAACCGGCTCAGCATCTGGTAATGGTGGCCCTGGAATTGGCCTAATCCTGAGGGTCTACTATCATTTTATTTTGTGCTTGAAATCAGTTTAATTTTGATAATAACGCAATTTTTATAAACCATCATTAAAGCAATAGACGGACTAAGTGCAACCAATTTTTCAGCTATATATAGTTTTTGGACCCCTAATACTTTTGTTTTTAGTTATTTTTTCTTCCTTCCAAAAATATATGCCTTTTTATGGTGCCTATTTTAGGCATTTTTAGTGCTTTTTGACTGCCTAATTCGACCATTTTTAGTGCCTAAACTTCCAGGCTCTAGTCAGGGCCGTCTTGAGAGTATGATGGGCCCCCCAGCCAATTGATTTTTCTGAGGCCCTACCAAACAAATTCTCGAAAATTTCAATCAGATCTCATTTTTGTGAGGTCTCTCTTCGCTTGAGGCCCCGGGCCTTAAGACGGCAATGGCTCTAGTTGTAGTTTTAGTGAGTTATAGTAGTTTTCATCCCTCCAGCTTTGGCACAAGCTTACGACCTGCTTCGCCATTGAAGTGACAATGCTTTACCTCCACGCTTTGGCACTCACTGGCTTTCCACTTCTACCGCGATGAAGCACGTGTTCCCAACCTCTGATTTGAACAAATGAGGTCTCTAATTGTTTCTTTGAATAAAAGGGGAAAAAAATGGGGGGTGGGCGAATTAAAACTTCAAAAAATAAGGGCCACCCTAATATATATACAGTGAAACCCCTGTCTAAGACAGACACTGTATGAGACGGAAACCTGTCTTGAACGGAACAGAGACATAGTCTAGTGGATAATGAGTGCTTTTTTCATTATGGGGAACCTCTTTAAGACGGAAACTGTCTAACACACAAACAGAAGGCATATTTAGTCTATTTTCATTTAAAAAACCTAGTGAAACTGTTGTGAAAACTACAACAAGTATGAACTAAAAACTGTGGTGTGGTCAATGCCGTCCTTCTTCTGTTGTTTACCTTTTCTACTTCCCAGGCCACGATGTTTATCCGCTCTGTATAACCACATTTAATTATATTATGTAATAGTTTTTTTGTCACATTAAAGTATGCTATTTTCCTACAATATGCTGATCAATACAATTCCATTTTCGGCTCCACCATTTCTTAAAAATACAACAGAAACGGAAAGAATTTTTACCAAGTGCAAGTTTTTGTCCCTTGAATGGGAAAAAATTAAGTCACACTAATTTCCGTTTTATTAAGGAACTCTTACGTCTTGGGAAAAAAATGATGAATGCTTACTACTGTAGCTGAACTGGTTTTGGAAGTAAGGAATTGGGTTTGGATGAAAGCAGATTTATTAAAAGTCGTTTCTTCTATGATGAAAATAATGGCTTTTGTTAGAAAGCATTCCTGTCTATTAGAAAAATTTTGATAATTTCCATTTAAAGTAATTTGGGAGAGGAACAGGTGAGGGAGACTCACAATTTATGTGATACAGTACCATGTTGTCGCGGCCCACCGATTGATGACTGAAGATGTGGCATGGGCGCGTAGAAAAAAAAGTGTGACAAGCGCTAAGAAAGAAAATGTTACTCTAGAGTCTTCATGTGTTTTGCATTTCATTCCGCGTAGAGATGGCGACCAGTCACAAGAAACACGTCTTGGATTTGAACACGAAAGTGGAGGTCATAGTGCATCTATGACCTCCACTTTTGTGTTCAAATCCAGAAAAGCAAAATTTAAGTGTTACAGAGATAACAAAAATGTTTGCTATTAGAGAAAAACCTGATGTTATGAGAATATCAAAAGAAAACGTGAAATTTGAGAAGAATGGTTGAATGGAAATGGAGAAACAAAACATAAAATGCATAAGACTGGAAATGAGCAAATTAACAGAATTTTATGGGAATGGTTCATGGATGCCAAATTTAGAAAACCTGCTGATATCTGGGCTAATGGTTCAAGCTGAAGCAAAAAAAACATGTCAAACAACTTGGGAAGGAAGATTTCCATGCATCCAATGGGTGGGTAGGAAGTTTTCAAAAACGATATTCAATAAAATTCAAGGAAGTATTTGGTTAAGCTGCTGAGACTGAATAATTAGAGCAAAAAACTTTTGAATTTAATTGAAGGATACGATGTTAAAGACATAGCAAATGGAAATGAAACCGGATTGTTCTACGGGGCCCTCCTACCAAATTTTACCTCTTTGCTTGAAGGCAGAAAGTTATGCTGGAGGCAAAAAGTCGAAGGAAATACTTACTGAATGAATGCGAGAACTTTGCCACTGGACTTATCCGGTTGCCGAGATCTTTTCCAGCCCAGCTTCGTGGCAGAGTCTGGAACATGGAAATACGTACTGTGTTTTTGTGTGCTTTCATGACTGGAGAAAAGGAAAAACCTCTGGTTATTTGTAAATCCATCAAACAATGTTGTTTAAAGAATATAAATCCAAAACGCTACCAGTTGAATGGAAGGCAAACAAAAAAGCTTAGATTACAGCTAAAATCATGGAAGAGTGGCTTGTTGCCTTTATTGCTAGAATGAAGAAACAAAAGTGACAGGTTCTGATATTTCTTGACAATGCGACTTGTCATCTTCACATTGAGCTTTCTAATGTTAGACTGGCTTTTTACCACCTAGCACAACTAGTTTTACACAGCCAATGGATCAAGGAGTGATTTGCAATGTGAAAACAAATTACCGGAGCTTTATAATGCAATCACTACTGGCAAAAATGAAAAATGTATCAAGTTTATCGGAATTAACAATTTATCAACCTACTTGATGCAATATTGTGGCTTTCGAAAGCATGGAAAAAAGTTCATAATGAAACCATAACTATATGTTTTGTGAGAGCAAACTTCCTTAAGAAATCAATTCAAGAGAAGAATCAATCAGTCATGAAATTGATAATCTACAAGACGCATTATAGATGCAGCAAAAGTAGGATTGCATGCAATAGACTTTGTAACAGTGGATGATGAACTAGCAATGGTAGCACCATCTGAAAACTATTGGAACTGCTATTTCGGGACAGCTCACCAATTAAAGCAGCAGTGATGAAGAGAAATCCAACACAGTTGCAGGAAAAGATCTTAGGATAAACTTGTACACAAGTGCAGTTCAGTGCCTAACGAATTTACAGGACTTTGCAGCTTATAAAAATGACATGAAGCTTTCGATCGTGCTCAAATGTTTGCAGAAAACTGTGTTATAAGAACGGCGCTGGTATAGAAAACTGTACTTGATTATTTCAAAAAAAAATTCACATGTAATTACATGATATATAAATATGTCCAGAAATTCACAAAGGTTATTGGTTGTTGATCTCACCAGGGTTGGTAAAAAAACCGGTTTTTTTGAAAAAAACCAAAAAACGGGGTTTTTTTTGGTTTAAACCATTTTTTTTGTTTTAAATAGTATTAACATTAAAAACAATGAAATTTTTGAAAAATCATTCAAACTTCCAATAATTAACTAAAATAAAATGTTTATTAATGTAATTAACACTATTCCCATGCTAATTAATCAATAAATATTTATTACATTTTAACAAAAACCACCTTTTCAAATTTAATTATTTTTTGCTTAACTTAATGGATTACTGTGTGTTTGAAAATTCTTTTAATATTATTATTAATCATATAATATATAAATGTTTTTCTCCAGTTCCTTGCAGTATACTTAATTAGGAAGCAATTTTGCAAAAACTATAATAAAAATTAGGTGAATATAATGTATTTAATGCATAGCTGCCAAGTCTCCCAAATTTTCCGGGAATCTCCCGAATTTCAGCTTCATCCCTCGACCTCCCGAAAAGTTCTTAAATCTCCCGAATTTTTACGAAAATCACAAAAATCCCTAATTGTCCCTAAAAATTCCCTACTTCATTTAAAAAGAATCCCCGCTTCTGAAAACAATCCCTAAGGAATTTCTTGTGAAATGATGCCACACGTCGTTAATGGAGGAATAGTGGGAAATTCCTTTTTTAAGGGTGGTATTACACTGTAGAAGTGCTTTGATAAAACTTGAAAAATACAACCAATAAACTGATCGGTTGGATAAGCTTGAATGTAACCCATCAGCTTATTCGTTGTATTTTTCAAGTTTTATACAAGCACTTTTATAAAACTTGTATAGTGTAATACCGGCCTTAGCCAGGTTTTCTTAGGAGTAAAACTTTTAGGAGAAAACTTGAAATCCAGGTTTTTTTTTACTAGTCAGCGTTTTTACGCTGCGCGCGCTGTAGAAACCTGCTTCTAGGAAAACCTGGCTTTAAGGAAGTTTTACAAACCCTCTGATGGTAACAAGAAAAGTTTGTCTTATCGTACAGGGAAATACCTTAGCAGCCAATAGTCCTGGAGAATAATTGAAGATTACAGTGACGCGCATGTGGTGAAAATTTTTTTTGTTGAAGTTACGTACGTGCGATATAACAAAACATGAATACTGATAAGCAAAAACATATTTAATCAATTTTAAAGATACTTATTCCCCGATGAATTTCCTTTCATCAAACGTTCCAGAAAAGGGCAGACTTTTCCTTTTTGTGTTGTGTTACAGACATAAACATAGGTCATGATGGAAAGACTGACATCATATCACACATGTGAAATGAAAAAAACATCAAGGAAGTGTCACAAAAAGTCAGTGTTGTTTAAAAATTGTCGCTTTTTTTTCCTTTATCTTCCGATGATTTTGGGGTCATTCGCATAGAATGTTTGTACACAGCATTTCTGATTGAACACAATATTTATTTTTTTTAGATCACCATTTTGAAGTTTTGGCCTTCAATTTCACTTGTTTTTCGCGTAGGGATTTTATTCCCAAGGGTTTAACTTCCATGTGTGTGAAATCCCTATTTTATTTGACTTCAATGTTTGAGTAGGGGGTTTTAGCATAAAATATGGGTCCGCGTGAAAATCTCCCTAATTTTCATTTCCAAAAGTTGGCAGCTATGATTTAATGAAGCATAAATAATGCAGATTAATTAGCAATGATTTACGATATACAGGGTGATTATAACTAAGGTTCTGATTTAAAAACACTGTAAAAAAAAGAACGATTGTCAGAATGACTTGAAAATTGACATGAATATTCCTGAAAAAATTCAATTTTATTTGATAAAGGGGAAAAAATACTTGAAAATATAAAATTAATGACATCATCCAACACGTGGGAAATTTGCTCGCAGAATGGAAACAATAGCCAGTCATGGCAGAATGATACCTTAATTATAGCATTGCACGATTTTATAATTCATGGAAACATCACAAAAAATGAAGTAATTGAACAAATGACTACAACTTACTTAAGAAATGTTAAATATGTTGTCCACCGCGTGTTCTGGCTATGAAGTTGAAAGCACAAAAATTCTTGTTCAAGTATGCCATGGTCATAATGTGGATGTGCTTGCAATTCAGCTTTATTAAACCAAACGTGCCCCCCCCCCCCCCGCCGTTAATATTCCTGAGGAACTTATAAAATATAGGGAATGTGCTGGAGATTGCAATTCACCAAAGTTTGCAATCTGACCACTGTTTATAACATTTTGAAGTTGCAAGGGTTAAGGTGCATCCTGTCAAAATGGGCCTTCAGCAGCTGATTTGCTGGTATTGCAATGTGCATCTTGATAGAAGCTCTATCCACAGACTGATGCTGTGGAAGTGTCGAAATGTCGTTGCACAAAATAGATTATACTGCTGGCCAAGTACAGCATCATCTACCTGCACATTTTGCACTACTTGCACTTTTTTTTCCTTTTGCGAAAGAAACTTCCATTGCTTGAGGAATATCTATGCAAATTTTCGTCATTCTGACCAGTTCTTATTGAATAGTTTTGGAATCAAAACAATTATAATCACCCTGTATATAGCTGATTATTTTTCATAAATCTGTTACTACTATACAGTAGAACCTTGATTAACTGGGCGTAAAATTAAGTGAAAGTATAAAAAAAACGACTATTGAATATTAAGACTGGGAGATATACAGTAGGAGATGTGCTACTTCTTATGGGAAAGAAAATGAAAATGTATGTGAGGTAATGTAACTACTAGTACACTATAGTTTGTTTCAGGTTAACTTTGCAGTGAAGAGAAAGGTAGAGAGTGTATTCCTTCGCCGCAAAATATAGTTCCCATACATCAGAGGTTTCTAATGATCATTTATATAGAATATTTCAATTTTTTTTATGATTTCGAAAAAGATACTGAAAAAATACCGTTTTGAACCAATGTATATTCGTTTAAAATTTTTTAATTAGAAAAAATATTGGTTACCATTATCAAAAATCCATGGCGAGCTCAAGAACACTTTGGCGCGATTTCCAAGAAATTTTCCCCGCCAATAACACTGTCTTGCTTTTTTTTTGGTTGCACAATTATATATATATATTGTCATTTTGTTGAACTTTCCAATAGATACAATTTTTCATTCAGTTTTGCATGTAGTTATAGGCTTACACACCCAGACGAATATTCAATCAGTTTTTTTTCTCCCGAAAATAACCTCCAACGAATTCAGATATTCACCCCCATAGATTACAGGAAGTGTCCCTCTTTTACGACAGTGCCGATACCGTTGTGAGAGGCTCTCTTTATGGGTGTAGGTTACGGTTCCAGGCCCCCCCCCTTTTTTAAATTATCTATTTCTTGTCGTGTTCGTAGGATAGGGGTGGTTTCTGAATTCCAATAGCCGATAGCGGAGGGTGTTGACATAAGTAATGTCTCTTTTGCACCCACACCAACACGCCATCTTCTCCCCCACAGCAGAGGCTGTTCCTCCAGATGCCTCTTCGGTGTCTCTCCAGATAAATATAAATAAGCAAGAGAGAGAGACCCACAATGGTTTAGGCTTGCAGTGTATTTTTTCCTTCTGTGACAGTTGTATCTTTCTTTTCATCAGAGATAGACACGCTAAAGCATTCTCCGTTCTTGTTGGCAATAATGCATAAAGCACGTTATTGAAAAAGAAGAGGAATTTTTGATTGCAGATGGCCTGATGGAACACATGTTGGAGCAACAACAATTAATAAGTAATAGAGAATCAGATAGTTCTACAACTTCAAGTGAGGATTGCATAGAATGGGAATCCGTAAAAAATGACTAAAACTGTAGTGGTAATAAGTGGCATCAACGTATATGCTTTCGGGTGGGTGAGCGACGGAAATTTCGGCAAGAAAAGTGAGTAAAAGAATTCTAAATTTTTTCGTATCATTTTTATTATCATTATTTGGGACTATTCCCAAATTCAAATGTGAAAACCGGGTTAATAGAAGTTACTAAGATACTTTTTTTTTTCGAAAACCGCACTTTAATTTCTGAAAGTATCGACAATGGTTTTTTTTTCATTAGCTAATTGTTATTAACTGACTGCAATTTTTTTTACAAGCATTACGTTATACGTAAAAAATATTTTTTTCTGCGAGATTGGCGAGAATCAGCCATACCTTACAGAGGCCGCGCATCGATACATAGGTTAAGAGGCTTTCGTTGTCATAGCAACGAGTGATGTGGTTCCCTCGTAGCTTCCTCTTCACTGCAAAGTTAACCTGAAACGAACTATAGTCTTTGTGCTTTAAGGACAGCTGGTGTCTTTATTGGATTATAGGACCACCTGCCTCTAGCATGATGGTGTGCTGACTGTTTCTGCTTCTTTGTGAAGGGAAAAAAGAAACCCTGTGTGAGATAATACACCACTACATTTAGATGTGTGATGCAATCCTTATTCATGAATTCGCTAAAGATAGAGCATCAGAATGTAGCCAAAGGTTAGAAAATGTTGTAAGAATGAGAAACTTTGGCTTTCATATTATATAACTTTAAATGACTAAGATACTTCATATGAAAAAAATATATATATTCTGGCCACTTTTATGAGACTTTTTGAAAAAAACCACTTATAAAATCTTATGTCATTTAAAGATATACCATCAGAATGTACCCTGAGGATATAAAATGTGGTAAAAATGAAACATTTTGGCTAATAATGAACCAATATGATATTTTTCAAGGAAAAAAATTATATTTAGGAAACTTTTATTTGATATTTTGGAAAAAACGAAATAAAAAAAAAATAAAACCAAGGTTTAAACCACGTTGGTTTAAACCAAACAACCCTGGATCTCACTATCACTATTTTGAAAAAGGTATACATCATTCATTTCTCAATTACTTGTAATTTTAAATAATTTTTTTTTTCACTTTTACATATAAGAAGTACTCATTCTATTTCTATTCAAGAGAGCGTTTTATAATGAAGCTTAGCTATTTTCGCATTAAGTATGAAATTTCAAAATGTGGTAATAACATACATGTCGTCAATGTTTAATACTCATTGGTCTATAGTATTTTGAGTGATATTATCTAAATTCAAGTTTTACATATTAATAGAAAAAAAATACTGAATGTTTTTGTGTGCACCTTTATAAAACTGAAACCTGTCTGTAATGGGAAAAAAATTTCAGTCCCTTGATGTTCCGTTTTATACACTGTATATTATAAACTTGCAAGAGTATCTAGTATGTATGTACAATGCAAGTGTTTATTGTTATAGTTGGTGACGGACGTCAGGGATTCTCTGAGGATGCTCCTTATGATGCTATTCATGTAGGTGCAGCAGCATCAGAACTTCCTGAAGAGGTATATATACTGATATACAGGGTTTATAGATCACATCGTGCCCCAAAAATTACTGGCATTTATCCTCGAAGCATACTTTCAATTAGAAAAAGAATCTGAATAACATGTGAACCTTAGATACATCATTCATATTGCAAAGGGATGTATGGTTATTGAAATAAAATTAGCTATTTATATACGGACACCGTCTTCAAAAACCTAATTAGAAAGTTGTTGCCCCATCTCTCCTGAGGTAAAAAAATGCACACACATATACATTCCCAAGTGAAATATTTACTGAGATAGTTAAATTCAAAAAACAGAATAGTTAAAAAGAAACTGCATAAATGAGCAAAAAAAAATTTCCTATAGCTTATGCTATTTTTCCCCCAACTTTTCGAATTCAAATATCTCAGCGAATAGTACATTTTTGGCTCATTATTATCAAATATTGGACTTTTTTTGGGCAGCAGGAGAGGCAACAACTTTTAGGTTTTTGAAGATATGGTGTCTGTATAAATAGCCACTTTTATTTCATTAACCATACATTGCTTTGCAATATGAATGATAATGCAATATGAAAAGTCAGCAAATCCAACCCCCCCCCCCCCCCCCCCGATGCTGGCGTAATACTTGAATGACCCCTAATGTAATGATTGATGGTTGGATGTCTACTCGTTGCGTACCTCCTGTACGCATTTTTGCGAAAGTGGCTACTACTTTTTTCGCATTCTACGATTTTCTTTTGCATTTTGCAAAAAATGTGACTGTTGCCTAAACCCTGACGTACACACACATGAATGTTCTGTGATGTCACATCTTGGTTGCTATTGGTGTATGTGGCACCGCAGATATTATACAGTGAAACGTGTGTATCACAATACTCAAAGGACTGAAAAACTCATTGTTATAAAAGAGTTATTGATGGAATATAGTGCATCAGGACCAGAGTGTAATATCATTATATAGGTGATTATTGTTATGGGGGATATCATTGTGTGGGATTTTCACTGTACTTGAAATAATCATTGTGATTTCTTAGTGCAATACAACTTGTCAAGAAAGTCCTTACCCGGGTGTTTTTCTTTTCTCAACTGTTGGTTATAAAAAACTCCCTATAGAACTCCTGATTGCAAATAAAATAAAACAAGGCTTTTGTAGCCATTATGTAATGTAAAATTCATAGTTCTGGGATTTTTAAGCCGACATGATAGAATTTTTTTTTTGACATATTGTTCGTACAGGTGGCAAGCATTTTGAAGTAAGTCTTATGTGGCAGGTAAATAGCAGCATCTTTCCAGCCACATAAGACTTACTTGAAAATGCTTGCCACCCGTACAAATAAAGCATCAAATGATAAAACTTTCTATCGGGTCGGCCTAGAAATCAAAAATCTATGCATTTTGCATTACAAAAAAACAGGATGCGTACGGGTTAGGGAAAACCTGGAAAAGTCAGGGAAAAATTTTTTGAAGTCAGGGAAAATGACCCATTTTTGTTTAAAACCTGGAAATTTCAGACAACCACCTGGAAAATCGTCACGATTGTCGTCTGTTCAGAAAAAAAATGATTAAAAAATAAAATTCCCTGGGGGGGGGGGGGGGGGAGAGGAGGAAATTCTGATAACCGTAAATATTGCTGATCCGTAAAATATTGCAATGTATTGCAAAAAACTATAGATAGGCCGATATTACACTGTAAAAGTGATAACAATTCTTTTAAAATTTCATCAAAGAGATTTTACAAAACTTTTATAGTGTAATCCGGGCCATACTGCTGAGGAGGAACGAGGATTTCGTAAGTCTGCATAGAAAAGCGTATTGCTGTGACCTTATTGTAATTCTTTCTAGTGTTTCCAGAAACATCATAACTATGCATTGTAGAAAGCCATGGGTATGAAGCTCAGTTGCGATAATTTCGTAAGTTGACTTTAGTTAGGAACGGCGGATGCTGCACGTATATATTTTGATTTTCCACGTGGGTATTTTTATTTGAAAACAATGAGTTGTATAAGAAAACTTGTTTGAGTGGATAGAAGCCTGAATCGTCAGTAGGCTGATTGGATCGAAGGAGTAAAAAATGACTTCGTATGAAGCATGGTGTCAGCTTTGTGGCAAACTCTCAACATAGGCAGATAAGTTATTCAGAACCATGCCAGACATGTGAAATCAGAGGAGTTTAGTGAACAATCACTGATTGCTAAACTTCTCTGTTCTAGCGCTTACGCGGGTGCAAGCCAACCTTAAAGAATGAAGTGAAGTGAAACAAACTAAATCTTTGACTAATTATGTCACAAAAGAAACAACAGTAAAGGCTTAAATCTTGTGGGCATTGAAATTGCAGAAAAGGGAAATCTTTCTTTTCTTTTCCATCATGCATATTTGAAAAGCATAAATGCGGGTAAAAAAAAGTCTACAATTATGTCATTATGATATTTTAATTAATTAACATTATTAATTTTTTAATTAATATACGTAATTTTATAATATAAATAATTTTTTGTAAATTTTTATTAATTTATATCAATTTTTTGATTTTAAAAAAACCTGGAATTTTTTGAAAATTTGACTGGAAAACTCAGGGAAATTTTTTATGAAAATGAGTATGAACCCTGAAAAAAAGGGTTTTTTTTTTTGCAAATTTAGGAAAGGGTTTAATTTTTTTCTGATGGGATAGGGCTTCCTTTTTTACTGCAAAAGGGGGGAAACCCCATTGGGGGGGGGGTGGTTTAACCCCCAAATATATAATTCCCCCTCAGAAGAGAAAGTCTTTTTTTTGTATATTTATATAGTATATACATATGCTTTTCTGTCTTACACAGATTTAAGGAGAAAGATCCACATTTCAAACACCATTTCTTTTTTTCTGTTGTTTTGTCTCCCACTTACAATATGTCTTAATCGGGTGCTGCTGGTCCAAAAAATGTATTGGCTAGCATGGAATAAAAACTTTTTTTTGTGTGCTTGTTTTTAGCTTGTCAATCAGCTGAAGCCTGGTGGAAGATTGATCGTACCTGTTGGCAAAGAAGGACACAATCAAATGCTAGAACAAGTAGACAAAGATCTTGATGGAACTGTCAAAAGAAGTGCTTTGATGGGAGTGGTATATGTGCCGCTCACTGACAAAGAAGCTCAGTGGCCTGGAAGGTTATATAGAGTTATTAATGCATTTCTCAATTCCTAACTATGGTAATCTGTTGCTTTGTTGCATTTTGCGTTTGCCACTGTGTGAAAAATTAACTTTTCATTGCCTTCACCTGGATACATTGATAGTCAATTCCAATTGTTTACGAAAAAAATTGAAACTTTATTTGAAAGTTTTTTTTACTAATGGGTGTATAAAATTTTAATTTTTCAGGAGCAGCGGTGAATTGTAAATTTGATGGTGCAGCAGAGAAATACGTGTCATCTAGCCTTGAGGTTTTCAAAAATTCTGCACAAATTTTGTTTGGAATGTTTCATAATTATGAACATAATTGACATTGTTCACCCCCTTTCATTTTATCACTGCTTGAACTGTTTTTTTTGTGGGTAAAATGAATTACAGTTATCTAATATTGTTCAGTTCCAAAGAATTGTTGAAATACGCTTAAATGCAGACAGGCAGAATCTTGTGCTCTTTGTGAATAAATAATTTCATGAAAAGTTTTTTGTGGTTTTCTCTCTCTCCCTTACCTGAACGAAATTTGTTTTTTTCTTGGTGATTGTAGACAGGGTGGAACTAGAGGGAAGGGATGCTATTACCAGAGATGCCATTGTACTGGATCCCGGGACCCAGGTTATTCAAAAAATCTGTGTCTTTTTTGAGTGAAAGTGGGTCATTCTCTGAAGTGCTCTCTGAGTGAAAGTGGGTCAAAAGTATCTTGAAAAAAATTATGCATGTTCTATCCAAAGGTTCATTTATTTTCATTCTCTACTAGTAGGAAAAGCTTGCAAAGAAGCTCATTAGCACTGAGAATTTAACATATGGAATTCCGCATATGTAATAAATCTAAAACAAATATACAGTTGATCCCACTTATAATGTTCCTCCCATTTAGAATGTTTTTCCACGTAGTACAACTGATTTCCGTGGTCCTAACAATAAGTAATTGTCATTAAGATTTCTCGTTCAAAGTGTTTTCCTGTTTACAACATTTTTATGACTGTTTTTTGAAAACTGTTATAAGCAGGGCCCACTTTTATTAAAAGTTGGAGGCACACATTTATATATTTACTAATAAATAAATCTATAAATTCCCTTCTGATTGGTTATACATTTCATTAAAAAAATCATAGCACTCTCAATATCTTCTGATCAAATTTAAAGCAAATTAGATTCTCTCTCAGACGCTTCCGATTCCCTATTCATACTTTCGTTTATATTTTTAAACAAGTAGAGGCGAGATCATAGAGAGACATCTTTAGAGAGCGATATTACTTTTTATTCTCCATAACATCAACCCTAATATAACTCTCTCGTTGCCATACAAGTAACTCTAAACTCTCGAGATATGTACTGCTTTGACTTCAAATTATGTATCACTCCCCCCCTGATCCCCCAAATGACGGGCCTGTCCCATCTCCACGAACAAGCAGCATTTTCCCTATATATTACGTGGATAAGGAGTGGGGTGAACCACTCACTGATTACAGTATTTTACACTTCCGATGGCCTAGCATTTGTGAAAATTTATTTATTTTTATTTTTGAAAAATAACAATACGATCACAAAATCATCATATACTTTTATTTTATGGCGCGAACAGTAATTTTTCTCGTGAAATAAGAGATTGGAGTTTTTGCTTGCCATATAAGGGATTCATTTGGCGTTTCACAATTGACCAAACTCAATTTTAAATTTGTGTTAAAATTTACTCAAATGAAAAAAAGTTGCAAAACTGTTGCAGATGGTCATACAGCATATAAGGTGTTTCGTCAGAGGGAACATATAAATAATGTGAGACATCATTTGTTATATTCTCAAAATTGTTGTCCTCGATAATTACAATCGGTGATTGTTTAATAATACCACATTCCAGAAAACTGAATAATTTTATCTGACAACTGCAAAATGTTTTTTATATATGGCAATAATGAAAGCCATAGAGAAGTGAACATAATTCCAATTATTCTGCACCTTTTCAGGAATCAAGGTATGTTCCCGAATTAATATGCTGAAATATCATCACGAGAAATTTATGCTTATAAACATTTGTACTACAAAATTAACTTTTGTAGTACAAATGAGTTTTGTACACAATGATGAGCGGGAGGGTACACCCCCCTCCGCTCATCAGTCATACAAGCCTAAACATCTTATATCTCCCCCCCCCCCCCCCGCCAAGTGCTGTACATGAAAATAATAAAAAGAGCACAATGTCAGCACCACCAAATGAGACAAATATCTTGATATTTGTGTGCTGATAATTGACTAGATGAAAGGGGAAAATATTTTTCTCTCCTTTCATGTCACATGGTCTCAAGCATGATTGGCATGTGGTTCCCTTTAAACCATTATCTGCAAAATGATCATTAAAACTGGTTGTTGTCTCTTTGATTATTCTTTATAAGCATTAGAAGACAGTCACCAACCCCCCTCCCCCCCCCAGGTTTTATCAAATGTTTCTTCAGCCAATCCCAATGAAAGAAATACCAACTGATGGAACTGAAACATCATTGAGTCATTGTCAACTACTTCTAAGTTTTGACATTTTTAATGGAATAAAAAGAAACATATCACAAAAATATGGCAATTGGAAGGTTTTATATTGCACCAACTACTTTCATAAGTCCATTAGTAGTCATTGATTTTGGCCTTTCTATTGGTAATCCAAGAGCGCGATCCCATATTAGCGATGCCAAAACACCCAGAGCTCGAGATACACCAAATAGAACTGTGTAGTATTGCATTTCTGTCATACCGTAGTACTATAAAGAAAAGACAAATCTTACATATATGTTTTTGAAATCAGGTTGTTGAATCAATACGAAAAATAATAATACAAAAAAGGAAATTTCAGAATGAGTGGTTGAACTATTCTTTAGAAATCATACACGAAATGGCAAAAATGTTCATTCAAGGAAAAACGAGTTAAAATATTTTATATATACTGATTATTATCTCCACACAGCTTTTCTTCAATTAGAATGTGGATACACTGACCATACGTCCTGGTTTGACGAAGATGCCCTGTTTTTACAAGGCAAATTTAAATAGGGGACAATTTTTTTTATCCTCTGACCCTAATAGGCAGACAATGTACTGTCTTCAGAGAGTTCTGTCTTACACTGATGGTGCGGTTATGACTATTTAATAAACTTTTTATTATAGCAAAAAAACCTGTCTAAGGCTGCAGTTATAGTGGAGTGAAGAGGTAAGCAGTACGAGAATTGCGACTAGGAATAAAAAATGAATAGGGGTGGAAGAAGAGACGTGAGCGCATAGTAAAAGAAGTGCAGGATAGAGAAAATAGCCAGAGGGTTTCTGAAATGTAAGGGTGTGATGATTTCTCCGCAAAAGAGGGGGAAAAAAAAAGAAAATTGGACCAATCAGCATATAGAAGTGAAAACAAATCAGATTTTTCAAGTCGTGCACCTCATTGAGTGGCCTCTTTCTCTTTCTGCTCGAGTGTGTGAAGTATAGAACAAAACACAATAGAATTGTTTTTGTCGCTACTCGCTATTATGCACTCCTGTACCTTGTGGTCGTCTCACCAAGTGTTCGACCTTAAACTCTGTCCATGGGCGAACTCACAGCTTTGCTCCACCCTATTTGATTTCAGAGAAATGAACAAAATCTACCTTCAGGTGCATTTAAAATAATTCTAAATACGAGTAATTTACCAAAATATTTGAGAATTCGGTATAATCTGCTTGTAATGGCAAGATACGTAATCAGATGCCAGATAAATGCCTATGTGTGACTGATCCCTAATGTCCCACCAATTATGGGGGTTTGTCTGGGTTTATTGGAATTCCGATTAAGGAGAAAGGTTATTATAGGTTCTGACCATAGCATAAGGTAGGGCTGGAGAAATTGCAAAACAATCTAGGCACCAGAAAAAATTGTAGGAGCCAAACATTTTTTACCTGAAGAAAAGGGTCCAAAGTAATGCTTCTTTTGATTTTTTCAGGGTATAGTGACCATCTTTCACGTTGGCATATATGCTGCTATAAATTGCAAACATTTTGTGCTGCTCTCGGCCTGCAATTTAGTTACTACACAAAGAAAATTTCAGGCACCAATACCAATTCTTTAGTCACCATGGCAACCTGCTTGTCTAACCCTGACATGCTGTCCAATAGGCATATCATAATAAATCACTTGAATTTAAATAAGTAAAGAATATACTGAAAAGCTGATATGTTTTCATGTTGCAAATTGGTGCTCACACTATCTTGTTCACATTCATTTACCCTGGCTGTCTGAAATAAGGCAACACAACATCCCTTGAATATTAAATTCCACATACACATGAATGCACACAATCAATTGCATACTACAATTTTTTATTTTCTAGCCGGGTACATTTTCGTTACATTATGACAAAACGAATAAAAAGTTAATTTTCAGGAAGTTATAAATTTAATCTCAAGAAAGAGAGAAGTAGATTTTTTTTCCCTCCGAACTTCTGATATGACGATCTCCCAGCCAATATAACATACATTTTCGATGGAACCAGGAGGGTTATTATAACGAACATTGACCGTATACACATGACACATATAAATTCCTTTTTTTATATGTTTTCATGGTTATTTCATAGATGTATGCTACATTGCCCCCATTCATGGGTAATTTTACTGGTACAGCTTGTATGCCACAGGAACGATGGAAAAGTCTTGGGTCTCCCCCCCCCCCCCCACAAAATTTAAAAATTTGGGGGGGGGGGGCACTTCCCCAGAAAATTATGGAGAATGAGAAAGAAAATATTTATTGATTTCAATTTTGATTAAATTGATTTCAATGGCATAATCGAGCATAGAGGAAATAGTACCCTAGAGAGAGAGAAGCGGTGGTTCTCAACCTTTTCGAGACCATGGCCCAGTGAAGCAAATTTCTATAAGTCTATGGCCCGCTCTGGAATAGTTTATTCGTTCAAATAATAAGAATTTCCAACAACAAAATTACTTTCAATTGTGTGCTAATTATTTAATTAATTAATCCATTTTAATTAATTAAAAACCCTTTTGAGGAATTCATTATAATCTTACAGACTTAACGGTCTGATTTAAATTTTTTATTTTTTGGTATGTGAGTTAAAAAGCAAAAACAAAGCGTTTCATCAGCAGCTACAGTAAACATCCTTATTGTATAGGTGTTGAATAAAATACATTTTAAGAGCTAGCCAAGGCCCCATTACACCACTCCCCCTTCACCCTGCATAAGGGCTTGTATATATATAGAATAACTGGCAACTTTCAGCTCCCTTAATGTTTTCTTCATTTCTGTGCCTTTGCCTCATTAGAAAATACAATTCATCACAAATCAATCGAAAGGTCGTAATATTACATTTTATAGAGTAATTTTACACAGTTTGCAAAAATACAGTTTTCATTCATAGTGGACAGTGAAAATCTTGCCAAACAATCCCAATTTGTTTATGCTGATTTACATTGATGAAACACTTATTAATTAGCATTTTGTTAATAATTTAGTGTAATATATTTTGCAGTCAAATTTTGTATTTTAATTTAGCTAGAAAGAAGGTAATCTATGCATATATAATTGATTTTCTGTCTTGTTTTTATTTATTTACATCCACAAAAGGCTGGTTGCACTTACATTGCGGTGAAGAAAGAAGAAAAAGCATGCTGAAAATCTAAAGAAAAATACCAACTAATGACATACTGAGCATATGGGGAGGTGGGGGTATCAATTTAGAATGGATATCTGATCAAGAAACTCAAAATGTCAAACCTTGATAGTCGTTTGCAAAATAACACGTACGTTGGTGTACAAACGAGATCTGATGCACGACTATTCCAAGCTTTACTAGCTCAACATAAAAACAAATACTGTAATATGTTTCTTCTTGCAAATGGAATACGTATGCACAGCTGGTGACTACTGGTACAAGAGTTCACAAACTTTATGTTGGATGTATAGGTTACACCATAGACAATTTTATACAGCAGTCTCAAGTCGTTGATCAGTCTATGCAATTCTAGAGAATGTTGCCCCAAGACTTGTATTCGTTCAGGATAAGAGAGAGGTCCTGGAGATTAAATAAGGGTTCCTATCTGATGTGTGCTCGGGAATGGGTCGAACATAAGTGTTGAAGACACACATCAGAGTCGCACTTTGAATAGCACCTAAACTGACCCAACTTAAATGATAGGCTGCTTTAAAAGAACAGAGCTGGGCAAATGCCCGAAATGGGTGAAAACCCATCAGAGAATGATGGTTTCTGGGCCACAACAATCACTTTCGGAATGTTTACTTTGGTTACCGTGGTTCCCTAACAAGTTGTTTCAGACATGCATATGCCTTTACAATGGTTTGTCACTTTTAAATCCTTCCAGTAATAGAAGAAAACAGGGGCAGCCCTGGGTATTATAGATAGTGATGTATAAAAAAAATTCTATATTTTGTAACTCGCCATAAAAATCAGCAGAAGAGCCAGAAATTGTTAAATTTTTTTGCTTTTCACGATAGAAGCTCATGTAAATTGTATAACTTTATAAATATTTCAAAACCCTGAGCACGCCCCGATTTTTCTACTCTAAAATTTGAAAACTTTTCTCTAAATTTGAAACAAAAATTTGGATTTGTGAACCTATCATTTGAATAAAGAAAAAATATGACACCAGAAAAAATCAAAACAAAAACCCTTGCAATGTAATTCACTGCATTCTTGCAAATGAAACAGTTATTGTTATGACCAGGTACATGCAACTTGATGACTGATTCAAAACACAATATTTTCTGTATACAGTACTTCACTGTATACTGAATATACATGACTAGAGCCTGGATTATATGCACTAAAAAAAGGGCAAAATATGCACTGTAAATATGCCTTAAAAAACGTTGAAATATGCATTAAAATAGAGAAAATATACTTTAAAAAAACCGAAATATGATATTGAAAATGGAAAAATACGCATTAAAATTGGCTGCATTGATTTTACCTACAATTTAAAAGAATAACCATGCAATAAAAAATCCAAAATACATATTTGAAAAGAAAAAAAAAGTAAAAATATGCTAATTCTCTCCACAAAAAAAATTTATTTTTCGGAAAACTCACCATATGATTTACTGCATGTCATTAAGAAATAATTAAAAATATTCTTACACAAAAATATTAACTTACTTCGTCAAGTAGCATAATTCCTGTTGCAATATATAACGATATGCTCTGTCTCTTATCCTGCAGTAGGTTCTTATACGCAGAAAATGTCCTTTCTACGTCAACAGAGCTTACGGGGCAATATTTATAAAATTTGGCTTTCGATTCTTGAATTTCAGATGGTGATTGGACATCTTCCCCATTCAAATAACTGTTAATTGTCTGTAATATCCGAAAACCACAGTTTTTCTCCAACACAATCTCCAATTTTTCTTTTATGGACTCTCCCATAGAATCCTGAATGTCTAAAACGCATTGTTGAGCTTCCCTTACAACCTGTATGGCTTCATTTAGTGAAAGACCCCGGGTTAGGGTTGTTTCTAATTTAGTTATGCTGCTAAGCAACCAAAACAAATGTGTTCAAATTAGACTCAAGTCTCTTCTCAGCGTTTCACTGGAAAAAACCGCTTTCGCGGCAATTATGGCAGACGAATCGTCATCAAAAGAGTCAACCACACTTTTCACATTATCAAAATTTTCAGAATAAAATAATGCTGCTTCCACCTACGTTCCCCATCTAGTCAAAATAGGCTCAGGTGGCAGGGGGATGTTCGGACATGCTTTTTTGTACACTTTTGATCGCAATGGAGCTTTTATAAATATTTTTTTCACGGATGAAATGACTTTGTTCATGGACACATTCGGCTCTCTAACTTTTTCTGCAATGTGATGCAACCCATGAGCTAAGCAAGTCACGTGTACAAGGTTAGGGTAAAACACTGAGTGCTTTTCCAGCTTTCACCATGTACGGGGCAGCATCACCGATAAAAGCAAGGACGTTTTCACAGAAGGAATCACTTTTAGGCCATAAAATGTGTAAAGAATCATTTATAAATCTAGCTATTCCAGAATGATCCACTTTTTCAAGAGCCTTGCATGCGAGTAAATATGGCCGAGAGATGGCACTTTAAAATCCATTTTTCCGCATATCAAATGTGCCACATAGCGACCACAAGCATCAGTGGTTTCATCTACACTTATCCAAATATAGTTGCTTTTCAAATCACTACGAATTTCCTGGACCACTTGATCATACACAATCTCCAAATAATTTTTCCGAACGGTTGATTCGTCCGGAACATTCTGATTTTTACAGTACTTTTTTAGAAAATTTCTAAAATTTACATTGTTTAGTTTGTAGAAAGGAATGTTGCTTCCTACCAGAGCATTGCATAAATCCATTGAAAATTCGTTTTTCCCTTCACACTGCGAAGTTGAAACGGTGGTCAACAGTGCCTGCATAGAATGTTGTTCACTAGTTGTTCCTAGCAGTATGTCCACTCGTTTTCATGTGCTGGTCATCAACTTGAAATTTCTTTTCGCAAGCAATATTGTTTTCACATAGCCTGCAATATACTATTTACCCATCTGTCGTCAAATCTTTAGGATTTTCAGAAATACATTTTCTTAACAAATCGCTTCTGCATCCTTTTGTTTTAGGCATTTCCAAGTGCGGTCACTAACGAGAAAAAAGCAAAGAAAATCTCTGAAGAAGAGGAAAATACGACTTGCTTAAGCCAGTAGAGACTAAAGAAAAATAGAAGTGGACGAATATGTTTACCTCGCATTTAAAATCCTACTAAAAATAAGTGAATGAAGAACCTAGGGCTTAGAGTTCAGAAATGGTGGGAGTGGTGATATAGAGTCTGCCACCAGAAAAATGTCACCAGTTTTTTTTTTTTTTCATTTGTACTGTTAAAATATTTTTAGAATAGCAAATATTCTTTTCCTTTTCCAAGAAACATGAAAAGATACGAAGAAACCCGCTTCTTTATGGCGAACTGAAATATGTGGCTCTTCATGAAAGTTTGAACAATTATCCTGCATCTATTGCCCTCTGCCGCCTAACATGCATTTGCTAATCGTCGACTTTTTCTTCCAGGTTCACCAGATATTCCAAAGCCTCCTAGAAGTATTTAGGAGGCTTTGGAGATGGCCGAGTTCCCCAGGGTGGGGGGAGTGGCAAAGTGCTTCCAGGTATAGAGCCTGGGCGTCTCTTTCTCGGGTTCAGTCAATACCTCCTATAGATACGTATCTCCTCGTGTAGGTATTGGTATATATGAGTTATTGGTCCAGTCAGCGTTTTCTTAACAAGTGAGAAAAAAAGAATTAATCTATGACATTTACTTAAATCACCCCCTGAAATCAAGACGACCGTTTCGGAACATATGGTCACCGTTCACTTTGAACCTTTGACAAGTGATGGATTGCTCTTTCTAGACAAAGAGAGACAGACACCCCACAAAAGCTAAAAAATATAAATAGCTAAAATGATCATTTTCTTTTCCGCTTCTCTTATCTTGTCTTTGTTGCGGTACAACATATACCCTTCTCTAGAGATCAATGTTCTTTGCACAAGTCCGAAAAAAAAAAAAAAAAAAAAAAAAATATATATATATATATACAGTCAAACCTTGTTAATGAGTCACTCTTGGGAGAGCAAAAATATGACTTAGTAAGCGGAGTAAGCCATAGTTGTGCCAATTCCAATTGGGAGTTCCAAAAAGTGACCCGGTAAGCAGAGTGACATGTTAACCAGGTGACACACTAACGAGGTTTGACTGTATATATTAGGGGAAAAAGACGACAAACTTAAAGAAATCCGCTGAAAAATTGAATAAGTATATGAAAATATGCACTTATTTTGAAAATTATTCAGTTTTATGCATTTATACGCTTTAAAGACAAAAATGCTCAAATATACAATTGCATATGCTCAAATGCATTTGCATATAATACGGGCTCTATAC
Organism: Pholcus phalangioides; assembly: GCF_987345545.1. NCBI lineage: Eukaryota > Metazoa > Arthropoda > Arachnida > Araneae > Pholcidae > Pholcus > Pholcus phalangioides. Next base: position 23,581,151 of record NW_028301596.1, on the reverse strand, counting down.
ATGACCATACGTCAAATGCTTTGTTCACCTCCAAATAAGTACTCCATCGTTATGAATAGACTTCCAGGAGTTTTTTACCTCTGGTCATAAGTAGTGGCTCGAATGGTCGAAAGTGGTTTTCTATTGCCTGGGAAATTCTCAATAAGTCGCCAACCGATTATTCCCCTTGGCTACTGGTGAATAGCACGGATGTTTTTAGGAATGTCATGAGAAAACTAGGAATACCTAGTTTTCTCATGACATTCAGGACATTTTCTGTAGTGCGATAATGTCAAACAGTGATCACGTAAACAACTAGGTTATCTGGTTGTCAAGAGAGCCTTCTGAAGTTATGGGCAATTTTAGGGAAAGAAAGAATATGCAAAAAAATTTTTCCCCTGCTTTATTGTTTGTTTCGAGAGGGGAGACAAGAGACGCATGTTCCTCTTCCTTGGGGCCTTGCAAGAAAACAAGCGATTTTCAGTGCGATGGGGGGGGGGGGGATCCTCCACATTCCTATTATTTATGGTTGCAGGGGGGACGCCTTTGTTCTAGAAGCTTTTTCCTCTTTCTCTCGTATGAGTTTAGACTAAAAATTCGAATGGCATGTCCCATGATGGTGAAATAAATTGAAATTCCTTGAGAAATGAAAGGCTAATGAATACACTATATTCTCACCGCCCGGTGGATGGGAAACACTGCTCTAAAAAGATCACCCTCCAGACAGGATTAAGAAAGCAAATGTTTTGTTAAATTTTAAGTAAATGGCAGAGCAAGGCTGTATCGGGGGTGGGGGGTACTTGGGGTCTGGTCTCCGCCCCCCCCCCCCGAAATGTGCAAAAATGACCGAAAAAGAAAAAAGATTGTCAAATCTATCACTTTGGTCCCCTTCCGAATGAAATTTCTGGATACGGGCCTGTGGCAAATGTAACGTATCGGGATCCGATCCCTCTACGTTAATGGTGGTCTTGTCGTTATGTGGGAAATTCCTTCTTATTTTAGACCCCAGGGACCTCTCAGTTACCGGAAACCACCCGAGGACCCACTGGCGAACCGGTAAGGGCCAGAGTGTTCGATTAGTTCGGCAGTCGGCGGGTGGGGTCTTTCGGCTGTCGAACGAGAACGGGCCAGAGGTCGGGCTACTGATGTCCCACATAAATTAATTCCCCTCATGACGACGATGCCGCTATTTTCGTGGAGGGGTTTGATCCAATATATGTATAGTTGGGCGAGGCTTAGCCCAGTTTAAATTATTTTTATCGAAGAACTTCCCGGGGGAGTTGTTGCAAGTCTCGTTGTGCGGATACGAAAATATAGTGTTGTACTCACTTATTTTCGGCGGGGGGCTGCAGACCTCCGTCGGAACAATTCATTTCATATTGTTATGTTGGTAATGTTTACATAATCGGGAGAGTCTGATCAGCTCTCCGGATTATGTCATGTTGCCAGATTCCAATGTAATTAAATTGTAATGTTTATAATAGTGACGCATGAATATGCAAATTCGATAAATTTGTTGAGGCGAAAAGGCCATGCGAGGACATGTGGTCCCAAACTTCTTGTAAAAGGGGAGTATAAATTCCTCCCTCTTTGTCTCTCACATTGCGTTCGTCTAATCTTGTTCTGTTCAACTGAAGCCCTCTAGTAGGACGGTTCACCGTCTTACTACCGTATCTATTGGCCTTAGGCTGAATTGTTAAAATGCAATAATCTACATTATTTGAATCCGTTTTCCGGCAGGTCCGGAATCAAAATATAAAACAATCTTCACAGTCAAAGTTCTTCATTGCTGATCGAGGTGGTCCGGCCCTCAACCGAGAGGCCCCCGGAGCTGATCAAGGTGGTTCGGCCCTCAACCGAGAGGCCCCCTGGAGCTGATCAAGGTGGTTCGGCCCTCAACCAAGAGGCCCCCCGGAGCTGAGCAAGGTGGTCCGGCCCTCAACCGAGAGGCCCCCAGGAACTGATCAAGGTGTTCCGGTTCTCAACTGAGAAAACTCCTCTGGTATTTACGGAAAGGCTAACAACATCGGATGTCCGATCGCTGCACAGGTTGACTGTTGTTGATCATCAATTGGTGAGCCAGTATCTTTACTGCTAACGTCGAATAGAGGGCTCCAAGATATACTAATCCATTGTTAAAATTAACTAACCCATATAATTGAATAAATAATAATATTTCATGCGAAAGTTTGTTTCTAATCATTTTCCACTTGTCGTTTGCCACTTTATTGCTGGATATTTCGAACCGGGCAAGTAACTCCCATAAGGGACGTTGCAATTTTGGGGGCTCGACCGGTTCTCAGTAAGTGTGGCAAACCGCGGGTGGAAAGTACTTTCGCTAAAAAAAATTTTTTTTGATATTTAACATTGATTTTAGAGATGAATTCTAATAATCATAGTACGCCTAGAAATTTAGGTGATGATGTTCGTGTACAAATTGAACCGGAACCAAGTGGTTCACAATCGAATAATGGTTCACAAATGAACTTTACTTATCCAACAATGTCAAATCCTTATAACGAGACGCATGTAATACTTCCCCCGGCATTACCTTTAAATCCCGCAAATGCTTTGGTTCCATTGACCCAACGCAGTGTTGGTAGTCTTATATTTTCGGGTAGTGGAGAAGACGTTAGAAGCTTTTTATTAAAATGTGAATCGTATTTTAATCTTTACAGTGTTCCTAATAAGATCGAGTTAGTTGTAAGCACGTTTGAAGGTCGTGCTCAGGCCTGGTGGCAAACGATAGGCAGGCACGAATGGGAAAAATGGGGCCCCCATAAATCGTGGGAAAGTTTCAAGGGCTTGTTATTACAAACCTTTTCAAGGTATCATACCAGGGTTGAATTAGCTCGTGCTTTATTCTCTGAAAAGTTTTCGACGGGCTCGTACCTTGATTTCGTATTACATAAGTTAGATCTTTTTCAGTCGTTCGATTTAACCGTTCCGGAGTCGGACAAAATTGAACTTATAATGTCACAATTACCCTATAATGTGAGAACATTTTTGGAAGTTAGGAAGCCTAATTCTTTGCAACAATTATTTGTAATGTTAGATCAATTTCTTGCAACGCGTGAAAATGTTCAAATTGAATCTCGTAAAAATTTTGAATCTTGTGAAAATTGTGTTGAGAAATTTCAACCTGAAGTTAGAAAAAATTGTGTGGGACCTACACAAAATGTAGTACAACCTTCAAGACGGCCTTTTAGGACAAATAAATTTTTTCGACAAGTTACCTGTTTTGGTTGTGGTCAAATCGGCCATATTGTAAAAAATTGTAAATCAAATGGGAATCAGGGAAACTAGACCTGGGATACATGAGAAGGGGTAGTGTATCCATGGGTAAAAAGACCCCTAGTAAAAAATTTAGTTTTCTTAATCCAGTTGTGAGAGTTAACAACAAGATTTTGACAGCAAAAATTGATACCGGTGCCGATTGTTCAGCGATCAGTTTCGATCTGGCTCGGCAGGTTGGTTCACCCACTAATCAAGTTAGACCCTATCACGGTGATAGATTTCAGTTGGCATCCGGTGAGTACTGTCAGCCTGTGGGGATTCTTCGGGCCCAAGTGGAGATACGAAACAGTGTCGTGCACACAGATCTGATAGTGCTCGCCAGGGTCCCATTTGGGATCTTGATCGGCAGTGATATTTTGAGTAAAACTGAAATTATAGTTGACTTCAAAAACTTTGAACTTAAAGGAGGATTGTTGTCATATAAAGGAGATGTTGATCAGGAAAAAATGCAAAATTTAGTAAGTAAATCGGAATTTGATTCCGATCAGAAAAAAAGTTTGTTTGAATTGTTAAAACAATTTCCGAATTTGTTCAGAAACACTCCCGGTAGAACTCACGTTGCTGAGCATAAGATCGTGACTGACGGAAAACCGGTTTTTCGATCCCCTTTTTCTCTTCCGCGATGGAAAAAACAATTAGTAGAAGAGCAGGTGCAACAGATGCTCTGTGATGACGTCATTGAGCCTGCCTCCACAAACTGGGCTTCCCCGTGTTTTTTAATCAAAAAGAAAACTGGTGATTGGCGATTTGTCGTCGACTATAAAAAGGTGAATAAAATTACGGCACCCGATCGGTACCCTTTGCCTTTCATCGATCAAATTCTACAACGAGTGGGTGACGCACGATTCGTCTCTACGTTCGATCTGGCCTCAGGGTATTGGCAAGTTCCAGTGCGGCTAGAGGATCGGGACAAAACGGCATTCATAACCGATTCTGGAATGTACCGATTTAAGGTAATGCCCTTTGGACTCAACAATGCCCCGGCCACGTTCCAACGCATGATGACTACAATCCTGGGCCACTTAGTCGGTAAGTGTGCCGATTTTTATTTGGATGACATTGTCGTTTACAGTTCGAATTTTGAGGAACATTTACAAAACTTGAAAACAGTATTTTCGTGTTTGGAAAAAGCAGGCTTAACTCTTAAGCCAGACAAATGTAATCTCTATAAAAAAAATTTGGAATATCTAGGTCTCTGTTTGACCAAAGAAGGATGGCACGTAAAACAGGACCAAACCGACGCCATTTTGAGTTTTTCTAGGCCTAAAACAGTAAAACAGGTGCAACGTTTTCTGGGACTCTGCGGGTGGTACCGGCAATTTGTTCCCCATTTTGGTGATGTCGCTAACCCCCTTTACGGCCTGACAAAAAAAGGGCAAAGGTTCAAATGGGACAAAATACACCAACAGGCGTTCGAAAAATTGAAACATCTCTTGTCTTGTGCTCCCGTTCTAACCACAAGAAAAAAAGATTGTGCCTTAAAAATTTACACAGATGCCTCAGGAATTGGGCTTGGAGCCATTTTGCAGCAAGTTGAGCCTGACGGGGAAAAGCCGTTAGCCTATGCCAGTCGTACCTTGAATTCAGCAGAAAAAAATTATTCGGTAACAGAACAGGAGGGACTCGCTGTTATATGGGCGTGTAATAAATTTCGAGCCTGGTTTTCAGGAGAACCTGTTACTATAGTAACGGATCACAGGGCAGTCGCCTGGTATTTTGAGGCTAAACAATTGAAGGGGAGGTTAAGCCGATGGGCTCAATTACTACAGGAATATCCTTTAAAGTTTGAATATAGAAAAGGTTCGACCATGCAGGCCCCTGATGCCCTGTCCAGAATGCCCGCTGTTGTCACCACTGAAACTGATTTCGAGGAAAAAATTGATAATAAATTATATTTGTTCTCGTTTTTGGATTTACCTGAGTTAATTGTTCAACAGAAAAAAAATTACCAAGATATTATACAGTATTTTAATGATAAATCTGTCGGAAGACAAAAAATTGATGAAAAAATTGAAAAGTATTACCTTTTCGAAAATCAAAAATTGTTTTTTAGATTCAGGAATAAAAAATTGCTAGTAATTCCTCCACCATGTAGAGAGAAATTTTTGACTGAAATGCACATGCATCCCATTTCAGGTCACATGGGAGTCAATAAAACTCTTCAGCGATGCCGACAACGCGCGTTCTGGCCCGGTATGCGTAAAGATATAAAAAAATTTGTCCTGTCCTGTAAAAAATGCCAAACATGCAAATTCGACAATACGAGGCGATGGGGAGGCATGGTGTCAACCTCTGTTGATCATCCAGGAGAAATGGTTGGGATTGACACCATGGGTCCCTTTCCCGTTTCTTCCAGAGGGAACGTGCATCTGTTAGTCGTCGTCGATTATTTCACAAAGTGGGTAGAGTTATTTCCACTAAGACGAATTACGACAAGTGCAGTTGCTAAAAAGTTTGTTCATGAGTACTGTATGAGATATGGCTTTCCAAAAAGATTAGTTTCCGATAATGGTTCTTGTTTTATATCAAACCTTATGAGGGAAACTTGTAAAGTTCTCCAGGTCAAGCAAAGGTTCACAACCCCCTATCATCCTCAATCAAACCTTACCGAGAGATTTAATAAGACAATTAAACAGATGATCTCCTGTTATGTTGGTGATAAACATAAAGACTGGGACAAAAATTTAACCTTTTTTGGTCTTGCTATTAGGTCGGTTCCCTCGGAAACTACGGGTCAGTCGCCAGCTAAATTGTTTCTTGGTAGAGAATTAGTTTTACCATTTGACTGGGCTATGGACATACCGGTTTGGGAAAGGGTGAGTTTGCCCGAAAACTTACTTAAGCAAGTTAAGGAAAATGTCAAAAAACAACAAAGGAGACAAAAAAGATATTATGACAAAAAAAGATTATTGCACACCTTTAATCAGGATGATTTGGTATTAAGGAGAACGCATTTCCGTTCTAGTGCGCAAGGCAATGTTATGGCGAAGTTGAAACCACGATGGGACGGCCCGTGTAGAGTCCTGGAAAAAATTTCACCTATTGTCTACCTGATAGTGGATTTATCCAATGATAATGTCTATAAAGTCAATGCTTGTGACTTGAAAAAATTCGTTAGTAGTGACCAAATCGTTCTTGAGCCTGTCCCGCAGTCACCTGAGAGTAGAGAGGTCCTTGTACAACACACTTCCAGTAATCCGAGTCGACATCATGTTTCACAAACGCCCTTAAATAGTGCTAATTGCACTAACTCTAGTACGTCCTTTAACCGGCAAAATCCCGAGGAGGACACCACTCCTAAGATGGTGAAAACGAATTTCATTAAATCTTCCGTAGGTTACTCTAAGTTTTTGGTTCCGATTCAGAGAGGGTGGCAAAGGGTTCTCGTTAAGAGGAAAAAAGAACCTCGTATTGACGTCTATTATTACTCTCCCGAAGGGACAAAATTCAGAAGCAGTGTTGAAATTTCGCGATACTTACAAAATCGGGATACTGATTTGGCTGTCGATAACTTTTCCTTTAGTGGGAAGTTTAATATACCAGGTGATATGTTAACATAGTTTTTGCAAGTATTTCTGTAAATTAACTTTTTTTAACCTATAGAATTTTTTTTTTTTGGGAAAAATTCTTCCGTGGTGAGGGGGAATGTAACGTATCGGGATCCGATCCCTCTACGTTAATGGTGGTCTTGTCGTTATGTGGGAAATTCCTTCTTATTTTAGACCCCAGGGACCTCTCAGTTACCGGAAACCACCCGAGGACCCACTGGCGAACCGGTAAGGGCCAGAGTGTTCGATTAGTTCGGCAGTCGGCGGGTGGGGTCTTTCGGCTGTCGAACGAGAACGGGCCAGAGGTCGGGCTACTGATGTCCCACATAAATTAATTCCCCTCATGACGACGATGCCGCTATTTTCGTGGAGGGGTTTGATCCAATATATGTATAGTTGGGCGAGGCTTAGCCCAGTTTAAATTATTTTTATCGAAGAACTTCCCGGGGGAGTTGTTGCAAGTCTCGTTGTGCGGATACGAAAATATAGTGTTGTACTCACTTATTTTCGGCGGGGGGCTGCAGACCTCCGTCGGAACAATTCATTTCATATTGTTATGTTGGTAATGTTTACATAATCGGGAGAGTCTGATCAGCTCTCCGGATTATGTCATGTTGCCAGATTCCAATGTAATTAAATTGTAATGTTTATAATAGTGACGCATGAATATGCAAATTCGATAAATTTGTTGAGGCGAAAAGGCCATGCGAGGACATGTGGTCCCAAACTTCTTGTAAAAGGGGAGTATAAATTCCTCCCTCTTTGTCTCTCACATTGCGTTCGTCTAATCTTGTTCTGTTCAACTGAAGCCCTCTAGTAGGACGGTTCACCGTCTTACTACCGTATCTATTGGCCTTAGGCTGAATTGTTAAAATGCAATAATCTACATTATTTGAATCCGTTTTCCGGCAGGTCCGGAATCAAAATATAAAACAATCTTCACAGTCAAAGTTCTTCATTGCTGATCGAGGTGGTCCGGCCCTCAACCGAGAGGCCCCCGGAGCTGATCAAGGTGGTTCGGCCCTCAACCGAGAGGCCCCCTGGAGCTGATCAAGGTGGTTCGGCCCTCAACCAAGAGGCCCCCCGGAGCTGAGCAAGGTGGTCCGGCCCTCAACCGAGAGGCCCCCAGGAACTGATCAAGGTGTTCCGGTTCTCAACTGAGAAAACTCCTCTGGTATTTACGGAAAGGCTAACAACATCGGATGTCCGATCGCTGCACAGGTTGACTGTTGTTGATCATCAATTGGTGAGCCAGTATCTTTACTGCTAACGTCGAATAGAGGGCTCCAAGATATACTAATCCATTGTTAAAATTAACTAACCCATATAATTGAATAAATAATAATATTTCATGCGAAAGTTTGTTTCTAATCATTTTCCACTTGTCGTTTGCCACTTTATTGCTGGATATTTCGAACCGGGCAAGTAACTCCCATAAGGGACGTTGCACAAACATGGTATACACATTTTTTTTCACTATATATAACTATGATTCGATTGTGGGTTACACATCCCAGATATGGGGAAAAGTCCAGATGAACTTGGACCATAGTTGAGAAATGTTGCACGGACCTTGTAAGTAGCAACGTCAGAACCGCCCAAGGTGATTTGTGACACGGGTCCAGGCCACGATATCCACATCTTGAAGTAGGGCCCCTAGGTTGGGATCTTATCCAGATTTTTCACAGGGCCACTATTTAGTGAATTTATAGCGTAAAAAAATTGTTTTTCCAACTCAGCTGCTAGGCGGCTTGCCTCTGACTGTGCAGATCTGTGTTCAATACCAGGTTCAGGCATGGGTATTTACTGACACTAACAAATTCTCTGGACAGATCATACAGATCTCCTGGGAATACACAAAGATCACATTGTTATTTGAAAAAAAAAAAAGGGCCTCAGGACTGGATTCCTGTAAGCCCCGCCCTTGAGGGGTCCCATAGTCCAAGCCCCAGAAATTGATTCAGAATCAAAATTTCCTACATAAAGCTGAAGACAAGTACTCACAGGTTCAGAGCACTTCAGACTCCTGTAATAAATCCTACCCAGGGACCATGGCCCCCACAAGAGTGGGGATATCGGGGCTCCCGCCCTGAGGCCTGGACAAATACCATCATTTTTTGTTTTTCATGCTATAAATTTACTGCAGAAGGACCAGTGAAGATCCTGGCCTAGGGGTACTGCCCAAGAATGTGGGTGGGGGGGGGCATGCCAGAGACCTCGCAAAAGATCTGTCCAAAAGTCTGGTTCGATTATGTGTAACTAGGAGTCAGGATCACTTTGGTCATGGGAGAAAAATATGTAATTTTGGCACCCTCCCCACTGTAAATATTGATAGCTAGCTATAATACCCGGCGCTGCACGGGTTTTCTTCAATGAGGCTTTTTATCACGTGACATCTCCCGCTTTCTTTGGGGAATATACAAACCGTGTCTAAGTTAACCAATAAGGCGACTCATGAAAAAAAACAAATCTAGATTTAAAGAAACTTAGACATGAATATTTTTCCCCTTTTTCAAGGGGAGCTAAATATTTCAATTCCCCCCACCCTTGAACTTCAAGTTATCAGTCTGCCTGTTTCAGCTTCCAAAAATGCTTAGTTAAAGATGTGGAATTTCTTTGATGTACTTTACGAGCCATAATTAATTTTAAAACATCCTAAACTATATGAATTCATGCAGTTGAATATTAAAAGACAATACGGAGACATTAATTTTCATACTTGAGAAGATATAAATAAAAAAGCTGAAATTAATGTTATATAGAGCATGGATATAATCCTACTCAAAAAGGTCCAGCTAATTACTTCATATTTAATTTTGTGTGTGGACTTCGCATCTCTAAGCAAACTTAATATTTCAAACATCGGGAATTCAATACAATTTTTAAAATTATTGATGTGGCGGAAAACTCCACTAAATTTCTGCATTTCTACAGTAAAATCAGCAATTTTAACACTGATTTCTATGGGAATCATCCTTTGTCTGACCCTCAATGGCAAACCATTATAAAGGCATAAACTATTGTAAATATACTGGCAGCATCAAAGAAGTGACAAACCATTGTAAAGGCATATACACGTGTGAAACGCATTGCTAGGGAACCACGGTAACCAAAGTAAGCGTTCCAAAAGTGATTGTTGAGGCCAAAAAACCAATGTTGCCCGACAGTTTTTGCCCATTTGGGGCATTTGCCCTGCTCTGACAAACTTTTAAAATAGCCTATCATTCAAGTCGGGCCCCATTTGGTGTGTGTGTGTATATATATATATGCAAAATTTGGTGACGATCGATCTAAAATTGTAGATTTCTATAGAGAACATACACACACACATATGGAAAATCAATTTTATATATATATAGATTTTAAAAACTATTTTTCGTTTCCCCTAGAATTTGTAGAATTCAATAGTGCCTGGTTCAGAGACTGCTGAATCTTTGAAAATTTCTATTCATTTCTCTTTTTTTTTTAACGTTAATTTTATTTCACTCTTATTTATGCGATTCGGTATCCCTAGTTGTATTTTGTTGTGGAAGGCTAGAAAAATGTTTTTCGGCCCCCAAACTTGTTAATCAACTTATTCGTTAAACCTTTTCCTTTTTTCTGCTGTCTCACGTCCCTTTTTCCCCAAGGGTCATGCAAAAGAAGAAGAGATGCTCTTGAATTTGAATTTTTCAACAGTGCAAGCAAGAAAGGATCCCCTGCCCAAGATATCGTCTCCAGCAGTGTTCGCCAATACGCATCTAGACGTGTGCGTATTTCATGCATTCCAAATTTAGTTGATTACATAGATTTTTCTACTAGCTAGTATCTATTTATATAGAAAAAATTTGTGAAATTTGTTTTTCATAGCCAGGAGTGAGAAACATACCAACCTGATTTTTTTTAGGGAGAAGGGGTTGCGTGGGCTGGATACAAGTTCACGCCTATGTGAAACAGGGTCACTGTGTCCTGAAAAAGTCAATAAGTAGCGTTGTTTTGGATGTTTTTCTTTGAGTAAAAAAAACGTTTGGCACCTAAAATTTTTTCTGGCACCTAGATTTTTTGTGATTTGTCCAGCCCTGCACATAATAACGTTGGGCTCAAATATTTCAAGTTATCCTTTATAAAGTAGGTCCATTTAAGGAAGAAAAGAAAAGGGGAGAAAGAAATGTGTGTGTTTGTGGCAGTATTGTACGCAAATGCCCTCCAATTTCTCTTGTACGCAAGAGACACTATGTGCATCCGCCATGTTGTATCCTACCACAGACATCATGAAGCATATTGTGGAAAAGCCAGACCCGTGCTTAAGCTTCTGAAGAAAAGGAGTGATTTGCCACACCCCTTGAATCCCTTAAGATTGGTCTTCCACTGGAAGTGACAACAGCCAACATTGAGTCAGACTACTAGGAGCATGTGATGTCTACTGAAAGCGACCCTCACATGCTACTCAGTCTGCCACTGCATTCCATGCAGACGAGTGTGTTCAAAAACAATCTTGAGGAAATATTGAAAACAAATTGTTGAGGAATAATAGATCAAGAAGACCTGTATTTATTGAGTCTATATTTAATTAGACATCTGATGCAAACATGGAGAAGGCGTTCATGCAGGACCCGATCATGACAAATCGGGGCCCTGGGCAAGGATACTTTTGGGCCCCCTCCCCCTAATCTAAAATATATTTTTCGGCGCCAAATATGTCCGACGACTCCATCAGAAGTCGCCAAGGCCGTTAGACCATAGATGATTTTTGAAGTTCCACACTGGTTTGATTAAGCCTTTGTAAAAAGGTATCCCATACAACGATGTTCAGTACAGTTTCCAACTTTTTCAAAAGGGCTTGTGCCTCCAATTTTGTGTATGCAGTTTCATTTTCTTCTGTACCTAATCTGTTAAGAGTAAGTACAATGGCATTATAGTTCTTCCTTAATGATTTAACGACATGAGCATCAGCACACCACCTAGTAGTACTGCGGTTCTTCAATGTTGAAAAATCGCCACGTTTTTTCAGTTCTTCATTTAGTATCTGCCACCTGTGTGTTGATGAAGAAAAGAAAGTATATATTTGTCGCACAAGACAAAAAAACTGCATTGCACCACTGCATGACTCAACAGCATTGCACCACTGCATGACTCAACAGCATTGACACCAACCAAGTTAAGAGAATGAGCTGCACAAGGAACAAAATCAGCGGCAGGATTTATGCTTTTTATTCGGGCTTGTAACCCAGAATATTTGCCGGCCATATTTGACGCATTGTCATAGCTTTGGCCACGACAATTTAATACATTGATTCCAGCATCTTTTAGAGTTGTTAAAACAATTTCTGCTAGGGTTTCTGATTTATGGCTATACGTTGGAACAAATTTCAGAAATCTTTCCACAGGTTCAGCTCCGACAACATATCGAATGACAAAACACAACTGATCAAAATGAGTAATATCTGGTGAAGAATCAATAATAATTGAGTAGTATTTGGCAAGCAGAATTTCATCAATGATTTGTTTTTCCACTTGTTTAGCCATTATATGAATAAACTGATCTATACATGTTGAGGACAAATAGCTTACATTTCCTTTGCCAGGATTCCCATATCTCACCAAATGTTTTGAAAGAAATGGATCAAATTCGGCTATCACTTCTAAACAGCCTAAAAAATTTCCATTGTGCCTAGATCCAACAGTTTCATTATCACCAAAAACAAGGTAGACCCCGTCAACAACTCATTTAAGCACAGACATCCAATACTTCGTCTCCTCTTCATATTGCTGTACCAAAGATGAATCAACTCTTTGTGAGACATTTGCACAAGTTTTTCACCCTTTTTTTTTTTTTTTTGATATGATAAAATTGAGAAATGGTGAGACCTCTTTACACCTCCAAAAACTCTTTCAGCCTCGGACAGCAAATCGGTATTTTGAGGAGGGGGGATTACATTTTTCTCAGTAGCAACTAGGCTTACTATCATCATCTTCTTGAATCTCATCATTCCTCAAACATGCTCTGGAATTATCACATTCATTAATTATTGTTTCATCATCAGATTCAGCTTTAGATTATTCATTACATGGCGCATGGACTTTTGCATCAGATGCAAAATAATTTTTTAATGAACTAACAATTTTTTTTTCCCCCTCATCTTTCTGTTTTTTCACTTTTCTCCTTGCAGAGCCAGATAAGTTCGAGAGGACATAATTAAACTTAAAATATTGAAGTTACCATTGAGCTATAAAATGCTAAACACGTTGGAAGCAAGCATTGTTTGCTTTTCTCTGTTATGGATTGTGATGCCTTTACAACGGCTAGCATCGCAGCACCGGTGCTTCTTCTCATCTGAGATTTAACTTTTTTTGGTATCAACAGAAAATTCCACGAATCGACCAATCGGAACTCATTTTTCCTTTATTAGAAAAAGTAGTATTACAGTTGAATAATAGAAGTCAAATTTCTCTCCCAATAACTGTAAAAATATTTTATTAATGTAAAAAAAAAAATTATATTTATATTTTCTATTCTCTAAAAAGTTTAGCTGCATTACAAAAACGAAATTCCTTTTTTTCTAAGTATTTAAGTTTTACTTAAAAAAAACAACTTTTCAGACTTTATTATAGATTGGCAAAGTCCCGATTTGCCCATGCGATAATATGGCCCTGCGTTCATGTTTTGAATAAATAAATAAATAATTATGTAATATCAATTACTACTTACTATCACAACCTATGAACAGCAATTATCAAATTTTCATCTCCTATTTTTTTGCGGAAAAGGAGACAGAGAAACCAAAAGAGAAAAAAAAATTGGTGTGAATTGCGGGAAAAAAAGTGAACAACCACACTACACCTGCACAGAAATGCAGATGCGTAAAATTTCAATTCAGTGGGATTCATTGTTTGCTGCTGCTATCGTGTCTCAAGAACGTTTCCTGTGCAATGGGATCAGTCTTGCGAATACAGAAGACTGCAGGTGACTTTTTTTGTAACTTCTAATCCCTTCCAGGGGATGACCAGTCTTGCTTCTAGACTAATTAAGTATCTTCCCTACTCAAAAAATAGTAAAATGAGACACGCTTGTCTCGATTTGATGTTCTTTTTTTTGTCGCCACTTACCTGAAGCAAAATTCCACTATGAGCATCAACGTTGGGCCAAGGGTTTTTCACTTTTCCTTGATCTAGCAGTATTTGAGGAACAATTTTGTACAAATGCGAGACCAACTTGAACATTGGATCGTGTGGTAGATGCTTCAGAGCGAATTCTCTCTGTATGACGTACCTTGGATCCGTCCGCCTCAGGACTGCATGGCCATATCCTGGAATAACCTGGGGGGGGGGGAATCATGAGTAAACTGTAAGAATAAATAAACTCTAAATTTTTAAATTAAATAACAAATTAACGAAACCGTTTATCACCTGTCCGTTGTTGAGTGTCTTCCAAACAAATTCTTTGACTCTGTCCTCGTCAAAGTCATCGTCGAGCTCCTTTTGCAATTTCTTGAGCCATATCAAAACTTCCTGCAAAAATTTGGAAAAAAAAATATTATAACTGCCCGGTCCTAAGAGATAGAAGTTTAAAAAATATGAAATATGCTGCCTACAAAGGATGAAGAATTTTTATATAAAATATGATTTTGAGAAAATTTTAATGCCTAAAATATTGAATATACCGCCATCGCGAGATTTGCAAAAAGAAAAAAAAGTTGTCTCACACAATCATTAAATTTATATTATGATTGAATAATGCCAATTTTAGGTGATGAAACTGCAGATCCTTCGACATGCTTTCTGGATATTATGCCATATAATAACTGGACATCAAACCTAGAACCTCTTGCACACCGGGCAAGCGCACTGACCATTACACCATAGAGAGGCGATGCTTTTTGTTTCAAAACACACACAGTAGCCTTACTTGAGTAGAGACGTTGCAGTCTGTTTAACTTCAGCTAATGGCCTCTAGGATTGATTTCATGTATCTTAGCCGAGCAAAAATTCCCCATCCATCTCTTCTGCCGCCACCTGGAGGCCATTAGCTGAAGTTAAAAATAGAGATCCTTTTATCCTTAAAGTGTAACTTTTTTTTCAGGGAGTCACAAACAAAATAAAAGAACCGACATCATAACAATAAAATGTTATAAATTTTATCACTTTACCACATAATTTTTTAATCACGAATATGCATGATAGTCTATTTCAGTGGTGCAATTTCATGTGGATACAGCCTCCACAGAAAAAGAAAGGCAAAAAGGGCCCATGTTTTACGGAAGTGTTTTCAAATTCCCCATGTGCGGAAATGTACCATGCAGATCTATTTCAGTTACAAGAGAGGTATTCCCGTAACTATCGGACCACTTAAACCTTCTGGCTTCTCTTCAAACACCATGCAGATCTGATGTACCAGACAAGACCCGGACTCTGTCCCTTGAGGGATATAAGCCCTTTACCCGACTGGGTTGAGACCATGCAGATCTGTCACCAAACCCATTCCTTCTTTATGGTATGGCCCATTCATGCTCAGTGTAGTCCACATGTTTGTTGCATTCTGGTCAGCACAGGTGCACAACGTTCGGCCCACCAAAGTGTTCCACCTGGCCCGCAAAATCTGATACAGTAGAAAATTAACAACGTGATCTCTATCTAAGCTGACCATATCTCCTCAATTAAAATATTGGAAATCCAGATTCTCTCATACACAAATTATCCAAATTATCACCTAAAAAATTGTCAAAGTCAAGTAAAGCCGCCAATAATAGTCAAAAAATTGTCAAAAGCAAGTAAAGTTGTTAATTATAGTCAATCAAATTGTCAAAAGTTTGTGAAGTTGCCAACTATCACCAGAGGTGCCGGCATGAAACTATTAGGGAGGAGGCTGAAAGTTGTTGGTCTGGTCGTCTCTTATATACGGGATTCAAGTGCATATGCAGGAGTAGGAGGATGCATTGCATTGTTTTTTCAGAAATTATTGGCGGGCAGGGGCTCAGCCCTCTTACAAAATTTATTGAGGGAGGGCTCTTAATAGGGGGTAATATTACTTTCCAAATATATAACCACCTTCTTTGTGATTCAAACTATAGCAAGAAAACAATCCGAATTGCAAACGTCAAAGTAAAAAAAAAAGAAAAATTCAAACAACATTTTAACAAATTAGTAAAACCACTGCCATAACATGCAAACAAACAGTTGTTGTTGTTGTTAATTTGGAAATCTACCAGGAAATTCTAAACAAAATGAAAAATATAACCTCACCTTATGTGCTTAAGAAGATTCAGAATTTTTACTTTTAAACTGGCTGCAGTAGTTTGAACGTTCAAAGAACTCTTTGCACCAGAGGCGCCAACATGAAGAAAACACTGGGGAAGGGGGGGGGGGGCTGAAAGTTGTTGGCCATCTCGCATATACAGGAATCAAGCACGTACGCAGGAGAGGGAAGGTGCATTGCATTCCTTTTCAGGAATCATTGGGCGGGGGGGCTCACCCCCCTTACAAAATTTATTGGGCGTAGGGCAGAAATGGCCTCACCCCCTAGGTTTCGGCATCTATGAATATATCGCTAAAATTGCTGAAAAAACGTCCAATGACAGAAAATGGATGGCTACTGCAAGTCGCACTGGATTAAAATTAAATTCACAAAAAAAAAGCATTTATTTGACAAATGTGTGACATAAACATATTTACATGACTATTGATTATTATAGTCAAAATCATAATTTTAATGAGATATATTATCTTAATTCCTGTGATTTCAGTAGAAAATAAAAATGCAAGTAAGCCACGTTGAAAAAAATGGGACATTTTATAAAAAACTTTGATGGGCAAAATTAGGGGATGTCCTATGAAATGCGGGTCTTATGGTCACTTATATATATACAGGTTTCTGGCCTGCAAGCAGCAAAAATATTCATATAGAAATGTCCTCTCCACTTGTCAATACAAGATTCATCGGAAGATTGGTTATTTGTGGAGATGAAGATTACAAGGAGGAAAATTCATCACTGCCCTCACGGGGATACGAACCCCGGTCTCTCGCTTCCCGGACGAGTGCTCTACCATCTAAGCTGTAGAAGCAGATAGAACATTTCAACCTTGGAGCGTATATAGTATATGTTGAAAGGCACCGTACATGGACGGCGTCAACAATCAACTAATAGCTCGTGAATGACAAAGGCCAACCAAAGGCCAAAGGTCCCCGTGGGGGCAGTGATGAATTTTCTTCCTTGTAATCTTCATCTCCACAAATAACCAGTCTTTCGATGAATCTTGTAGCAAAAATATTGTATATCTTGCCCGCGGACTGTAAAGGTTGTGTACTCTTTGTTTAAGGGGCTTTCTACAAAGTGAGCAAGGTGTAGTCTGCAATTATTGCCCAGTTTGAAGAGACAAACACAGACACCCTTTTTGGAATTTTTGGAATACAATGGGCAGGGCTCCATTTCTCCATGAAATCCTATCAACCAAATTTTTGTAGTTGATTTTATTTGATGACGGAATCATTGATATATTGCCAAATAATACAGATGCGGTAGATTGCAATTAAGGATTCTGCCAAAGCAGAAATTGTATCGTTTTTAAGGTTATTTAGGGGGGGGGGGGCGTGTATGTGGACCATTTGGTGGTGTATTAATTTTTCTTTTGCTCAGTTTGAGGGTTCAATAAGAACAGTAGGCATTAAAAACTTCTGCCTGGTTTAAAAAAATGATAATTTTGTATTTATACTACTTCATGGTTTAAACCAGTGTTTCCCAACCGGTGTGCCCCGGCACCCTAGGGTGCCGCGAGATATTATGGAGATAAATAAAAAAAACATTGCAGTCCACTTAAGGCCTTAAAATAAATCAAGTTCTCATGCATGACAGACTTATCGGATAAGTCGCCATCTATATGGTTGCAATGTCAGCAATGTGAGCTTTTGCCTGAGTCTGGCTGTCCATGTACGGACCCGTTCAGAGCACACGAGCTCTAAGGAAAGATGATTCGTTGGCTTTGTAGTCTAGTGCGCTCACCCGGCAAGTGAGAGGACGTAGGTCCAATTTCCCTCAAAGACAGTTGAATTTTCTTTCTTGGACTTATCTTCGCATCAGCCAGCTGTCGAAACCTTCGTAATAATAGCGGAGGGTGACATCATCTTCAGATAAGCTGAAAGAGACTTCATTTTTCAATACTTATCAAGATTGCAAGATGCACAAAATAGATAAGTACTTCTCATCTCTTTCCACTGAGAATCTCGACTGGGTTGTCTCACCCACACAGTGCGGAGAAAATAGATTTCACTGCTTGCCGAACCAGATGAATTTGTTGATCTTTACGCTGATTCCACACTCAAAGGTAAGTTCACCAAGAGTGAGACGTCGGGAGCTGTTTTTTGGCTTGGATTGAGAGAGGAGTATCTTAATCTAATGAAGAAAGCAATAAACGCACTTTCACCGTTTTAAACATCATTCTATGCGAGCAGTCTTTTCTGATTATGGTGACAATAAAAAATACAAAGCAATAAATACACTGCAAGGCCTTGAGGGCGATATGGGTGTTTCGTTGCCAACTATAAGGCAGTGTGCTAAGCATCAATCAAAAGTCTCACATTAATTATTAATCGAACAAAACTCTATTGGTGTATTTTCACTCAGTGATTTTTGTTGTAGTAAACTGTCTATTCAAGGAAGGGTGCCCTAAATTTTGACGTTATTCCCAAGGGTGCCGCGAACTTCAAAAGGTTGGGAAACACTGGTTTAGACAGTAACCAGCAGTCATCATTGAAAATTATGGTGCACATTTTGTGAATAGGTGTTTGCATAACAAAGCAGTATTGAATACATAGGCCTATTCTAGGTTTGGTGATTATGATGCTACCTAATAGCATCCAATTGTCTTCTGTATTTTTAGGGCATGTGCAGAGACATAAACAGTATTTAGAATACTCAGCAAAAAGCTAGAAATGAAAGTGAGTGCTTCATTTGTCAAGAACGATCACACTGACATTGAACATTAAAATGTAAGAAAATCCCTTTAAAAAAAGGTTGGACAATACAGTAAAACCATCTGGTTCATCTCGACTTATTTACATTTCACCTTGTTATTTACATATTTTGCACTCTGTTTTTAAAAGTGGTCTGGAAAGAGCATTATTCTTAAAAACCGTGCATGTCTTCATAATTTGCTGTGCATTGTTGAATAGAGTTGACAGACTGTGGAAGACTCTAAAAAAGAGTGTAATATATATTGTGAGGAGAGGCAGAGAAGAAATATCTGTGGTTGTGTGCTAGTACACTGTTTTGGCCTAAAAGTGTTTTTGTTACCAAGTCATTTCTGTCATTTTGCTTTGGCTCGAGTCAATCTTATGGATACTGAAATATCGCTGTGAATTTTTATTTAAAAAGAAAAAAAAACCATTTTTTGAGAAATTGTTTATTACACTATTCTATGACTATGTTGTCTAAAGGGTACCCCATCCTACTTTTTCCTAATTTTCTAATTTTTTTGAGTGAGAGCCCTTCAATAGGTTATTTCAATAATGGTGCAGTTCTCGGTATGTAATCTTGGTTATTTTATGTTTTGATTAAATTGTGTTGCGAGTAAAAAGGAAAAGAAGTTTGATTTTGTTGGAATTTTAAAAAAATGTTTTTTTACTGCTCAACTTACTTGATTTGCTAGTCCGTGCAAAGGACCAGCTAGTCCATTAATACCTGCCGCAAATGATAAGTAAGGATCTGACAGGGCGCTTCCCACCAGATGCGTCGTGTGAGCACTGACGTTGCCACCTTCGTGATCACTACGAAAACACATACCAGAAATTACATGTCAATGCAAATATAAAATATTGACAGAATATAATTGACAATATTGATATTGACGTATATGATTCAAACAAGTGTCTCAATCCCGGGAAGGGAAAATGTGCGTTCTGGATTCAATTGAATCCTGTGACAGCAGGACGGCTTGAGCGAAGTTGTAAAGGGTGCGATGCACCCAGGTGGCAGGTTGCAAGGGGTGGCAGCTTAAGCTTTAGTTAGATACCAAAAATTCTTAAAACTTCCAATACTAAAAATTCACATGACCAAAGGCGGATTTATGGTAATGCTGACTATGGGCCACAAAAAATTTTCCCGCCCTTCTCTCATCCTAGTCTAATTTTTTTGACAATTTATTTCATAAATTGCCTGGACTACAGCCTTTACTCAACCTGCAAACGTGACTCAGTTTCTTAGTTACTTTTTCGCCACTCTTTCCCTCGTAACCTGGTTCCTTGCTCTCTAGGTCACTCTTTTTTGTCGCTCACTGACCCTTGTTCTTCAGGTCTTTTTGTTTTGGCCACTCACATGCACACTATTTTAATTACTCATATGCACACTGTTTTGATCACTCACAGGCTTGCAAACCGTCTAGAACACTCGTTTGGTCACTCACCAACTGGTGTGACGGTGTCGATTGGTGGAATGGGCATAAAAAGGGGAAAACAATTAAATTTACGATTATGGAATTTTTTTTTTCCACACTGAGGGGGTTAACAATAACAAATTAATTTATTAAACTATGAAATAAAAATAAGGATTACCCAAAGAAGAGATCCACATCCAGCATTTTTATTACTACTGAGAGTAGTAGTACCTTGACATGCCGAATACTAAATGATTGTATCCGATAAGTAATAAATGATTAGAAATTTTTGAATTGAGAGAGATAATTTCGACTAAATTGACATGGCACTCACCACCAATTGTCCATCTTTTGGATCCATTGCATCTCAGCCCTGGTCCTTCACTTCACTACAAGATCTTTCCAACCTCCTTCTCGCACTTCGACTACAGGGAAAAAGACCCCGTTCATCGCACCACCCCACCTTATATGGGCCCGGTGGTATTAGCGGTTCCTCAGAAGAATTGTTTCTTGGAACTCGACGGTTCCCTTCATTTCGGCGGCCCTTGTTTCGATTTTAATTAGGCGATATTTACTTCCAAAGTTGTTGAATTTTTTTTAATATCATGTAAATATTTGCTTTAATTTTTGGTGTACTTAGTGCCCTTCATGCAAGATGGAAGTGTACCGAGGTGTGTAGTCCTTGATTTTCGTATACAGGGTGATTAAGAAAGAATAATCTGATTTAAAAATGATTTTACACTTGAAATCGACCATTAACAAAAATTGTTCATAAAACGTAGACACAATTTTCCCCCGTGTATTCACATATTACTTACCATTCTTCCATTACTTTCATTCATGTGTTCTTAATGTTTAATAAGAAATACACAATTTGGAAATCTGGAGATTCTCTCTAAGTCACCCTGTAAAAGTACTAACTTGATATCCTCCGCACACATGTTGGAATGTGTGTGCGTGTAGTGAACCTTCCGCGAAGTTTGTTTCTGTGCAATGTCTGTTATGTGTAGTGCCGCCATCTGCCATGAATTTTTCTAACCTATGCATGAAGTGTGCGAACATACTTAACCGAACATGCACCTCGTACACGTTCCATTTTCTGAAGTAAAGATGGAAATGCTTGAATTTTTATGCTTTGCCAGTATCGTGTTGTAGGCCTGCCTGCTGTCTGCGGAGAGACTTTTTCAAATGAGAGACCGGCTCACACACACACATTCGTGCCTCGAAACTGGAAAACCGCAGAAAACCAACTTCGGCCGACCACCACTGTGCCGTCAACGGGGTTCGAACCTGGATCCTCAGGACGAGAGTCCAGCGCGATGCCCATACGACCGCACAGGTTTTGTACTGCAAAAAATCTTTTTTTTTTTTCAGGGTTCCTTATGGTAAAGCCCTGTCAGCTTCACACAAAGACGTCTTTAGGGTGGCACGTGAAGCTTTGCGCCCGAGTGACAGATAAGTCCCATAATGGGACGCCTCTGATTTTACAGAGGGGAAAAACGCGCCGATTAGTTGCTAGCATGGAGCTTATATTACTGGAGGGTGCATCCAGCCGCCGCGTCGGCGTAGACATCATTTGCAAGGAAACAATGTGACTGGATGAAAACAAAGTTCGTTTGCGCTTAGAAATGTACAGTTCGGTCTCTAAATATTGGGTTTTAAAGATTAAAACAAAGAATAGTATTGATAGATCGCATCTAAAGATGAAAAGAGATTAAATTATTTATTTCATTAATACTGGAATAAATTATTTCATTAATACTGGAATAAATTATTTCATTAATACTGGAATAAATTATTTCATTAATACTGGAATAAATTATTTCATTAATACTGGAATAATTTCTTTCATTAATGCCGGAGTAATTTTTTTCGTTAATGCTGAAAAATTTCTTTCATCAATTCTTGAATTTTCCTTCATTTTAATTCTGAATTTTCCTTCATTTTAATTCTGGATTTTCCTTCATTAATTTTTTTTTTATAGAACCAAAACTTCTTTCAATAAAATTCATTCAAAAAACACAATGCAATATGATGTAAAATGCGATATATCTAAACATATCCAAGTGAATCGATATATATGAGTTGTCAAGGGGTAATTATTCCCGTACTGACAACAAACCAACGAAATAAATGATCATAGTCAAAACAATTTTCACAGTCATATATAATGTACATGTTAATAATAGTCATAAACATAAAGCGGCAATTTTAATTAAGTAACGTATTCGCATATTCCCGTGATATACATTTAAAAATAGTCTTCAATGTTAGTGAGAGTAGCAACGTAACTAAATAATTCCTTTTTAAACTTTAGAATACGAAGCTATATTTGTAAATTCGAATGGCAAGGCATTGTAAATTTTGGGAGCTAAATAGACGAAGTGTTTTTTAAATATCTCTTTTCTATGTAAAGGGATTTCAAATATTTCACCGGTCTCCACAGAGAAATGAATTTTTTAGGAGAGCATAAATTCTTATTTTTATGAAGTGTCAATATCGATTTGTAGACAACCAAGTGTCATAAACCCAAGATGTCATAGACGGTAGCACAAGAAGTTAAAACCGAATAATTTAAAAGTTTGAAAAATCTATTTCGAGAGGTTATGATAGGAAGTAGGTTGGTTTTATAATCACATCCCTAAGTTGTTATTCCATTTTGTAATTAAGATTTATGTATGTTTATGTATTTAAGTATGTTTGTAAAAAGGAAGGATGGACAATTTTATGAAGATGATAGAACCTGTAGAGAAAATATCTAAGTTTTTTGGTTAGTATAGCAACGTGAGATTTCCATTTCAAATTTGAGTCTAACACGATTCCAAGATATTTCCAAGAAAAAACTCTATTTACATTAGGACAGTTGCAATCATTTCTTGAGCAGTCTGTAAGATGCGATTTGAATACTATGTCTGAATTGCTATCCCCAATCAAGCTGTAATAAATAAATTTAGTTTTTTGGAGATTCAATTTCATATCGTTATTATTGACCAATCATTGATTATTAGAAGATCGTGTTCAACCAGTCTTTTAAGCGAATGTACATTAGTACAGGAATAGAGAATTACATAATCATCCGCGTATGTTGTTATTTTACCGAAGAGTTTCAGCGTACAAAAATCATTAATGAAAATGATGAAAAGAATCGGACCTAAAACAGAGCCCTGAGGAACTCCTTTTGTTATATTTGTGTATTCGCTAAAACAATTATTTATCTTAACTCTGTTTTCTAATTTAGATAAGACTTGAACCACTGCAACATTTCACCTCTAACACCAGCGTTAGATAATTTATAAAGTAAGATCTCATGATTGACGTTTTCAAATGCTTTTGAGATGTCAAGGAAAAGAGAAACAGTTTGTTTATTTTGGTTAATACTTTTGTAGACAACCCTACAGAATTCTATTAAAGCATTTTCGGTACCTTGATTTCCCAAGAAACCATATTGATTAGGGACAAAAAATTTACAGTTGTTTAAAAAAGTTAGTAGTCTATTTTTCACCGCCATTTCGATTAATTTAGAAAAGATAAGAAGAATAGAAATAGGGCGGTAATTATTTAAGATATTTCTATCTCCTGCTTTAAAAACGGGAACGATTGTACGACATTTCAAAGGATGAGGAAAATATTGTTGAGCAAATAAAAAATTTCTTCCATCAATTCTTGAATTTTCCTTCATTAATTCTGGAATTTTCCTTCCTTATTTCTGGAATTTTCCTTCATTAATTCTGGAATTTTCTTTTCAATCATTATTTCTTTCTTCTGGAGTAATTGATTTCATCAATTCTGGATTTGTTTCTTTCATTAATGCTGAAATTATTTCTTTCATTAATGCTGAAATTATTTCTTTCATTAATGCTGAAATTATTTCTTTCATTAATGCTGAAATTATTTCTTTCATTAATGCTTAAATTATTTCTTTCATTGATTCTGAAATTATTTCTTTCATTGATTCTGAAATTATATCTCATTAATTCTGAAATTATCTCATTAATTCTGAAATTATCTCATTAATTCTGAAATTATCTCTTTCATTAATTTTGAAATTATCACTTCTTCATTAACGCTGAAATTATTGCTTTCGTTTATTCTGAAATTATATCTCATTAATTCTGGAATTACCATTTTAATTAATTTTTGAATTATCATTCATCAATCTGAAATTATCTTTCATTAATGCTGGAATTAAATCTTTCATCGATTTTGTATAATTAACTCTTCCATTAATTGTATAATTAACTCTTCCATTAATTCTATAATTTTTCTTTCATTAATTTGGAATTATATCTTTAATTAATTATAGAATTTTTCTTTCATTAATTTTGGAATTATCCCTTTTCCTTAATTCTGGAATTATTTCCTTCATTAATGCTGAAATTATCACTTTCATTTATTTTGGAACTGAAATTATCTGTTTCATTAAAACTAAAATTTTTCTTTCATTTATTCTGGAATTATGTTTCATTAATGCTGGAATTATCACTTTCATTAATTTTGAAATGATCAATTTCGTCAATGCTGAAAGTATCTCTTTCATTAATTCTGGAATTATCTTAAATTACTCTCATGAAAGGAATGCCACATTCAACTCATGAAAGGAATGCCACATTCAACTCATGAAAGGAACAAATGTACACTCATTGCCATAAAAATTTGCGCACCAAGAAATAATTGTGGGATCGAAACGAAAGTAGGCCTGAAGGTACATGTCGGGCAGATATGCAAATGATTAGAAATGCAGCGTGATTGCGCATTGCGTAATGCCACTAGAGGGCGTTGAACTTCGTTCTCCTTGGAGTATAAAACAGGTAAGCAGAGCTTGCTGGAGTGTATTTAATCGTTTGCAAAGGAAATGCTGAGGTAGACATGCCGTTACGCCGCCATCGAAGACCATATGAGCAATTGTCAGAGTTCGATAGGGGAAGAATCATCGGGATGATGGAAGCTGGATGGTCAGCTCGGCGAGTAGCTCGTCAACTAGGCCGTTCTGATTTTACTGTGAGGAGGTGTTGGGACCAGTGGACAGAAGAGACGTCATTTACACGGCGACCAGGTTCAGGACGCCCTCGACAGACCAGTCGTCGAGAAGACCGTCACATCATCGGAAACGAACGCGTAGAGCCAACTGCCTCATTGGCCGCTATCCAGACACAGGCAGCAGCTTCACTACGGGCCCCTGTGTCTTCCCGAACCATCGCAAGGCACCTGGCTGAAGGACATCTGGTATCGCGGCGCCCATTACGTGTGCTGCCAATGACACCCACTCACCAACGCCTCCGTTTGGAGTGGTGTCGAGCGCGACGGGATTGGACTGCAACGGAATGGAACCAGGTCGTCTTCAGCGACGAATCGAGATTCAACTTGAGCAGTGATGACAATCGTGTTCGTGTGTGGAGGCCCCATGGTGAACGCTTCAATCCTGCCTTCGCTTTACAGCGACACACCGCTCCCACAGCTAGTGTCATGGTATGGGGTGCTATTGCTTATGATACACGGTCACCCCTAATATTGATCCATGGCACAATGACAGCCCAGCGGTACGTCCATAACATCCTTCAGCCACATGTGTTGCCACTCATGGCAGGGCTCCCAGGAGCCATTTTTCAACAAGACACTGTTAGGCCACACACAGCAAGGATGTCACAAGACTGCCTCCGCCACATTACTACCCTTCCCTGGCCTGCTCTATTCCCAGATTTGTCACCAATCGAGCATATCTGGGATCATTTGGGACGGCAAGTTGGACACCTTACGAGGTTGGTCGAACTAGAGGCACAGCAACTGTGGAACGAGATGTCTCAGGACATCATACGGAACTTGTATGCCTCAATGCCCGCTAGTAACGCATCGTGCATTCGCGCTAGAGGGGGGTCCAACAGAGTACTAAAACTTCTGTTCATCTGTACTTTTTTCTGCAATAAATGATCCTTTTTCTTGGATTTTCTAATCACTTACTTATATCAACGTAGTACTTACATGTGTAAAATTTCGTTTCATTTTGATGACTTCTTCTGGGTGCGCAAATTTTTATGGCAATTAGTGTAAATTAAAGAAACAGAAATGAATCGATCTGCCTGTTTTTCCTTCAAAAAATGCTTGATTAAAGCTGCGGAATTTCTTCATTGTAATTTATATGGGCCCATATTTAATTTCAAAACATCCTAAACATAAACTACACTGCTCAAAGCAATTGGGGGAGCAAGCAAAAAAGTGTAGAAAACCGTGCGAGACAGCCACGTATTGGCATACAATGGATAGTACACGCGTATCAATGCGCAATACAGAAAAAAGACGTAAAAAAAATTTGGAATTAAGCTTTAATTCTTTGAAAATATGGAAAAAACATGAAAAGATGATTTAGGGCAACAATTTGGTTACATGTAAACGATAAAAAAAAGTACTGTTTAGACATGATGCATGAGTTTTAATAGGGCGTGTGGTCTCCTCGAACAGCTAAGACTGCTGCACACCTGTTTGCCATGGATGCGATGAGGTTATCGATCAGACTTTGAGGAATACTGTTCCACTCCTCAAGAAGTGCAATCTGCAAGTCTCGGACAGTAACAGGTGGCCTTGGTCGCGCAGCAATGCGTCCGAGCATGTCCCAAACATGCTCGAATGGATTCAGGTCAGGAGAGCACGCCGGCCATTCCATACGCTGTATTGTTTCAGCTTCAAGCATGTTCTCCACCAGACGAGCTCTATGCGGTCGGGCATTATCATCCTGGAAAACAAAGGAATCTCCAATGGCTCCAGCGTAAGGGATGACATGAGGTCGCAGTATCTCGTCTGCATACCTTCGGGCCGTCAAAGTGCCATTCCGAATGATATGCAGGTCCGTACGTCCGCCTATGCTGATTCCACCCCATACCATCCAACCAGCTCGTCTGTATTGTGACCTTCCACGAACGAAAGCGGGGTTATTTTGAGTGCCCCTGTCCCTCCATACCAGAACACGTCGGGTGTCACACTCCAGACTGAATCGGGACTCATCTGTAAACAGCACTTGGCTCCAATCATGTTGCTCCCAATCTCGATGTTCAGCAGCCCATCTTCTTCGGGCCGCACGGTGGCGTGGGGTCAACGGAATGCAGACCATTGGCCTACGTGCATAGAGCCCTCCCTCATGAAGCCGATTACGTACTGTTTGGCTGGACACCCTTCGTCCCGTTTCCAAGAGCAACCGTCTTTGCAGCTGCGTAGCATTCTCTGTTCTGTTTCGACGGGCTGCTAACCGTATATACCGGTCATCAGTTGCTGTAGTGGCGCGTGGCCGACCTTGCCCTGGTCGACGTCTAACATTTCCTGTTTCTTGGAATCGATTCCACAGCCTTACAACAACACTTCTGGCGACTCCAACAGCGTCCGCGACACTACGTTGTGTTTGCCCGGATTCCAGTCTGCCTATAACACGCCATACCATGGATTCCGGTAAATCACGTTGTTGAGACACCCTCAAGTCACCTTGTCTCAAAAAAAAAAAAGTACTGCGCAATCGAATTTCACAGTTACGGCAGTAAAACAAACGTTTCTGCAACATCCCGATTTCTGCCCTTATCTCCTTTTTCTGGTTTTTGACGTCATGAACTTTGATTTGCATATGAAGTTTTCTTCTTCCGTTTCTTGCTAGGCTTTAAATTATGGATGATTCATTTTATGTTACTTATCGGTATACATCTTTGCGTAATTTTGTTAAAACCATGTGCTCCCCTAATTGTTTTGAGCAGTGTATATGGATTGAGATGCAATTAAATAATATAAGACAAAACGAAGACATTAATTCTCATTTTCGTGCTTGAGAAGATGTAAATAAAAAGCTGAAATTAATGTCATGCATGGATATCAACCTCAAAACTGGGTCTGGCGCATTATTTTATACTTAATTTCCTGGGCTTCGTATCTCTAAGCGAACTCAATATTTCGAAAATCAAAAATTCAATTCAATTTTTAAAATTATTTATGTGGCGGAAAACCCTACTAAATTGCCGCATTTCTATGCTAAAATCGGCAATTTTAACATTGATGTCTATGACGATCGTGTTTGTTTGCACCGAGTCACGTGATCTTTCGACGGAGATGTTGAGGACACCGTTCTCAGCGTTCTCAGCTCACGTCATACTCCCTCCAGTAATATAAGATGGTTGCTAGCTCTGAACAGTTTTTTTAACCTTCAGAAACATTCGGGTGTCTTTAAAAGAGTTATAAGGCATAGCATTTTCAGTCTTTGAAGGAAACAGACATTCTCATGAGCACATGCAAGTTACTCATTTCAGTTGTTGCATCCTTCGTGTGCATTGTAACTCTAGGAGGTGATATATTTGTATGGCGCCTAGACGGTTTTTACAAAGCACGATTTTCAGTCACAGGGTAGGGGAACGGCGGACGGGCAAATACACTATTGGCAATTGGGGGGGGGGGGAGAGACAAACATCTGTATTCGAATATATGAGAAATTCTTCTGTAGATTTTGCGGCAATTACAAAAGAGGTAAAAATATATTTTTGAGGAAAGACAATCAAGAACAAAGCGGTTTTTTTGCTTTTGCAAGACACTGCTGATGATTGGTATGCTATGGTATCTGTGTGTGCCAGGTGATGATTATGATACATACCATGATGCTATGGCATCTGTCAAGAAAATAAATAAATTTGTAGTCAAGTCGAGAGCTGGGGATTTTTTTTTAACAGAACCACTGGAAAAAGCTATCATCAGTCAGGAGATCCAAAACATCAAGAAGCTGTTCAGTTGGCACTCAATTCAGTGGCTTTGGCATAAAAAGGATAAGCCATTTCAGATCATGTACAAGACTAGGCTTGATACGGACGAACCTTGAATATACAATCAGAGTTAACCTAAGGTCGCCCTATAATGAGACTTCCTGAGCAAGAACTACTCAACAAAAAGCGACGTATCGTAAATGTGTGACGGAGTTTCGCCAACGCTTGGTGTTAAAAGTGACTACGCAGATTATGCGCGCCAAGTGACCGGAAGAAGAAAAAAATATACAGTTGAGTGTAAATAACATGATGTCTTTTCGTGTGTGTGTGAATTTTTGTAAATAAATTATTGTGGTAATTGTTGACAAGTCGTCTTATAATCAGATCAGAGTGGAGTCAGATATGCGTTATCAAATTAACTCGGTCAGAATACCAAAAATGCACTGAAGAAACGAGACTTTTTTTTCTGAGGTAGCCTACATTCCCCCTATCTACCATCGATATTTTAAGCACATAAAAAGTGTTCCAACGCTGAAGATGTTAACTTTTCCAGATGAAGAAGAGGAATTTATTGCAGATGAGTTTGCAGTATTGCAGAATAGAGTTTTTATTCCTAAGGGGCCGTTCAAGTATTACGTCATCATCGATGGGGGGGGGGGAGGGGGTTTCCGATTTGTTGACTTTTGATGATAAGGGGGAGGGGGTTTGGATAATGCTTATGTCATCAACCACGATTTATGAAAATATGAAATAAATATGTTCCGAAACAACGGGGTGGTGGGCTATATTTCCGTAATCGGGTTTCGTGCCAACTTGGCGAAATCTCTGTAACAAGTTTGGCGAGTTTCATATTACCCATAATTCCTCAAGAATTATAGCTATGGTAACCCTAATAAGACGTGGTGCGATGATATTCCCTAAATTATTAATTTTTGATCATGCCACCCACTGAAACTAACTTTAATTGTCATATATAATTACCTTTCATCAATTTTATGATAAATAAGGCTATATTTCCGTAATCGGATTTCGTGCCAACTTGGCGAATTTTTTTTTCTCGCCAATGTGTGATACTTACTTATATGTGGTAGCTGTGTTAGAACAGCTCTATGTGACGTCATAGCATCTTGTGACGTCACGAATATGCAGAAAAGGTCGATTTTACAATTAAATGAGAACTAATGAATTGAAATTGATTTATTATGTCAGATAATTAATAATAATTTATATTTATTATAAATGTTATTATTAACAATTGTAATTAATAATTTATACTGTAATAATAAGAAATACAAATCAATATAATAAAACTAAGTAATATTATTATAATAATTATTATTTTGATGTGTATAACCTATGTTATATTTATAGTCAGTAATTATAAGTTATTATAGTTATTAATTACTTCATTGGACTGTCGGTACATTCCTTTCGTCGGGTTTTATCCTTACTGAATTACAGATCTCTTGGTGCTGTTGGAACAAAGTCAATAGTTACCCAGGGCGACCGAGCGTAGCGAGCGGGAAGCGGATATATCCGTGGCGCAAGCGAAGCGCGCCGCGTTACTTGTTGGTCGATTTTCTTGCTACAGGGGTTTTCTACAGGTATCATGGTCATTTTATCAAGAATGACCATGAATGACCATCTTGCTTGAACCAATCAAGCAAGAAAATCGACCAACAAGTAACGCGGCGCGCCGCGGATATATCCGCTTCCCGCTCGCTCCCTCGCCCTTCGGGCGTTGGGGTCGCGGGGCTCAGCTCCCTCGCTACGCTCGGTCGCCCTGGGTAACTATTGACTTTGTTCCAACAGTACCAAGAGATCTGTAATCCAGTAAGGATAAATCAGATGAAAGGAGAAATTAATCTTTATAATCAGTATAATGACCTTTATACTGTTTTTTTAGAATATTTATTTCAGTAAATAATAATTAATATTATTATGTAATAAATTAATGTTATTCATATTAATCAAGTGACGTCACAGTCTGGCCAATCGCTGTCGTGGTTATAAATACCATCAAATAATATCGAAATTCAAGTATTTGATTCGTCAAAGCCGCACAGGTGGTCAAGGGCGTCCGAATTCCAGATGTCAACAAAAAAACAAACATGGCGCCCCGGTGGAAGAATATATAGCCAGATTAAAACGCTCATATTACCTTTAGTTTAAATTCATCACTTCAATAAAAGATTATTTAACGTCCTTCATCATCACTAGCGGCTAAAAATCCGACATTCCCTAGTGAACTCGACCAATCACAGAGGAGCGGGAATGAGTTACTCTCGAACCGTAAATTTAGCGGCGTAAACACTGTAAGAGAAGTGTAAACAACAGATTGAAACCTTCCGAGCCGGAGAAAAGTTAGAATAGTTCCAGAAGGAAGTGGTTGGGCCGTAACTATAGACCGTTCAAGTATTACTTAAGCAGAATTTTATAGGATTTTACCCCTCCCCAACCCCACTTGTCAGCAAAATCAAGTAAACTGGACCAAAACCTTCTAGATTAGTACCGTTATTAACCAAGGGGGCTTCGGCTGCCCTCCCCATTCTCGAGAGATACGCGGGTGGGGGATATAATGATATATTGTATAATGGGTGACCTCCAAGAGATAAAAATTGAATTTAAAAATTTAAATTCTAATAATTTTAATGAAATATTGTATAAAAATATCTGTACTGTTTTCATTAATTTCTGTAAATTTAAAATGTTTTTTGAAAGCTTGTGATGAGAGGAAATATTTTACCCTGTACCCCCCCCCCTAAAGGTAGGTCCTGTGAAGCCCCCCCCCCCCCCCTCTTTACTTCTCTTGTTGATCTGAAGCAACCTAGTAGAATAGATCAGGATTTCAGGACATTGCACTGCTGAG
Source organism: Pholcus phalangioides (assembly GCF_987345545.1). NCBI lineage: Eukaryota > Metazoa > Arthropoda > Arachnida > Araneae > Pholcidae > Pholcus > Pholcus phalangioides. Next base: position 23,549,400 of record NW_028301596.1, on the reverse strand, counting down.
GTGCGCACCTCTACCAATCAACAAAACAACCATCAATTGCCATTGTGCTTTATAATATTTTACTAACATCTTTTGCCAGCAAAACTAAAAAATAACTTTTTGATTCCTTAATAGTGCATGTACATTTCGAATGCCCAGAAGAGCATCGATCAAGTTGGTTTCAAAACCCCTTTCATCTAAACCAGTGTTTCTTAACCTTTTTCAGCTCATGGGCCCCCCCTCCCCCCATGGATCACACTTTTTTCTCGTGGCCCCCTGTCCTATCCAGGGCCCCTCATCCAAGAGGGAGATACTTTCTATTTTTTATTATGAATGAAATGTTAATAAATCAGATCAATCTCTGGAATCCTGGCTAGGCACGGATTCAAATGGTGGATTATCATCTCTCTCCCAGGAGTCAAATTATACTGTAAAAAACGGTCTGTGTGAAATACAGGACGATTCAACGAACATGCACGATAAATCGACCCTACCAACACATCAACCGTTGTTCTGGCGGCCCTCCATACTAGCTTTAAGTAACATCTTACATATGAAAATCATAGTAGCAGATCCCATATAGTGCAGTCCTCCTCCCTCCATTATAGACATGAAGATCCGGGTCATGCCCACATAGACCTAAGGGTTAAGACGCCCCCTTCTATGGACGAATCTGATGGATTCTGAAAGTAGTAATATTTTTCAACTATGTTTAACTTTTAAAGCTTTTCTCTTCACAGCTCTCTATGACTTCTTTCACCACCTGTCATGTATCACCTTTCTTTTGATTTTCTCCCGTGGCCCCCCTAGAATATCCCAGGACTGCAAGGGGACCATAAGGCCTCAGGTTGAGAACCACTGATCTAAACAATAATCTTCAATGCATGGTTTGCTGAGCTGTTTACTAATATGTGTAGCATATCTAAGTGCCTCTGGTCCAAGTACTGATGCATCATTTTCCAAATCATATATCAATGCTTTGATTAAAAGGATGAAAAATGATTCTATTAAAAATCTATATCAGTGCGATGAATGCTCAATTAACAGGAAATTTTTGATAATTATGTTTTTAGTAGTATGAGATACTGTATTAGATTTGGTTGGAAATGAGGACAGGGCTGCAACTGGGGGGAAGACAAGCGGGTCTGGTGCCCTGGGTGCTGAACCAGAAGGGGCGCCAAATTCACTCTTTAACTGCTTCCTCTACATGCAAGGGGCGCCAAAATTCCAGCTTGCCCTGGGTGATAAAGTATCTAGTTGCAGCTCTGAATGAGGATACAGTACTGCATGAAGAAATTCGCTCCAGAATCACTTTTGTTTGTTGAAACACAATTTCCCATAAGTTTCTATGGAATATTGTTTGATTTATTCCAGGTATGGCTCAAAATTTAAAATACCGAGTTTGTTTTTTAAAATACCAAGGAATGTTATAAAGACGATAAAAACTGACCAAACGCTAAAATGAATAGCTTTGAGAGCTATAAATGAGAATTTATAGGAGTATAAGATACAGATCTTTTTATTTTAAACTATGCACACAAACACCAGCTTTATTCTGCTTAAGCCAGTGTTAACACAGTCGAGTGTGTAGGTGTCCCCCATCCATTTGTGTTTTGGTACATCTGGAGAACAGATTACACAAAAGGGGATGTGAGTAAATCAATGCTCAAGTGATATTCTGACAATGATTAGCTTAAATTCATCTCATGATGCAGCTGATTTATGTCATTGCTTGCATTTAAAATCCTTGGGATGAAATAATATATATATATATAACATATTCGTCTTCTTATTTGTATCAAAGAAAATGTTCATTAATCACATCCGTTAGCCAAGGCAGAAAAACTATGAAAAAAAAAAAAAATTGTTAGCCAAGGTACTGTAGTTATATATCCTCGATAAACTGATATATTCAATTTTCTTCAAACCCGATTTCAAACCCCCATGCCAATATGTTCACATCCAAATGCTTAGATAATCTTCATTCCAATCCCTCCCTTCCTTGCTATTAAAAGAAAATATAAAACCCTATTTTTCCCTATTGGTGCTTATGTAATATTTGAACGGTTGTGAGAATAATAGAAATGTACAAATTATACACAGTGAGAGGGAAAAAATTTTTGAACATAAAATTTTTTATTAAGTCATATGTTATTGAATGACGTTTAATATAAATAAACAAAGTTGCACACACTATGTCATAGTCCCAAAGGCAATTAGAAATAAACATGATTTTATATATTCTGAAATTTAAATTTTTTTTTTAATTGCTGCTTGTATTTCCATAGATTGAAAATGCTATTTTTCATAGTATTCTGTAATACTGTGCAGATGTACGTGGTGTTTTGAATTTTTATACATTATAGAATAAGCAATTTCCTGATATAGCAGAGAGGATCAGACCATCAAAATCAATATGAGATCAGACATTCTATAACATTGAAGATAAACATATATATACAGTAGATAAACATATATATACAGTAGATAAACAGATATAAACTGTAGAATAAACAATTATTCTAACAGCCCAGCGGATAAGGCCATCAATAAGACATTGCAGACACGATTCTACAATATTAAAAATAAACATGATCACAAATTAAATTTTTAATATTATAGACCGTGTTGCTCTGCCCAAAGAGACCTTTTTTACCCTTTCAGTGGCAATCCTGAGATATCTTGTCAAACCTGATCTGCTTTATTTCTGTCACCCCGAAATATTTTGTCTTCTATTAAAATGCAGTGAAACTGTTTTTACAATAAAATGTTTTCCATTCCCCTCCAACCAATCAACTGTTAGTGGGCAGAGTTAGCTATTGTTCTAGGTTAGATAAGAAGAAGAAGCGAGAAAAAAAAGAGAAATATATGCTCAATATATAAATAATACAAAAAGGGTTCTCTTCATAGAAAGCCACACACATAATGGCAAGGTTTTGCAATTCCAAATGTGGCAATTTCAAATGCTGATCAGGAAAATTTCAAAAACCACTTAAAGGGTTAAATGGGAGTTTGGCTTAGATTTGCACCTTAAAATTGAAAAACTAACTTGAGCTGACCATCCCAAACAGTGGGGGCTAAAACAACTTTTAATAACTTACCACTAATCATGAGCTAATCCCAAAATATCGGTCTGAGGATGTGTTGTATCCATAGTACCAAGTCAAGAAAAACTTTAAGGGTTGTGGAAATATTAGTTTTCTAAATTCAAAAGTCATAAGCTTGTCACAAAAGTTCAGCGATACAAGCAGAAATTGTAGTAAACCACTTTGAAAGTGCTCAAATGTTAATGAATTTAGACAGCTTTATTTTATTATTATTTTTTTTTTGGTTCCTTTTTTTTTTCCACATTGAATAAATCATGGAAATGACATGCGCGAAGAGACTTAGACATTGTAAATTCTATTTTATTTCATCCCAAAGATTTCTTTAATTCTATTGATTCATATTTAAAAGGGGTTGACAGAAATTAAACATATAGTTAATTACAGGAAAGCATAGGTGTAAGTAGAATTTTCTCAAGAAGAGGATTTTCAGATTTTTTATCCTTCTTTGCAGGAAAGTATACTTACTGTAGAAAATATAATTACAAAAAAATGTACTTAATATGCAGGAAAAATAAGAACAGAAAGGTACATGTAATGTAGGAAAAGTAATTACAGGAAAATACACAATGTAGGAAAAATTACAGGAAAATGTACTTTTAATGTAGGGAAAATAATTAAAATATACGTAATGCAGGAAAAATAATTAAAATATACGTAATGCAGGAAAAATAATTAAAATATACGTAATGTAGAAAAAATAATAACGGGAAAATGTATTTAATGCAGGAAATTGATGAAAAAAAGAGAACTATGTAGAAAATATTGATGGAAAAAAATAAAGATGAGAGCCAGAAAAAAATGAGAAAAGAGCGCAGAATATTACAAAATTACGGAGAACGCGCTTGCGCATTGTAAGTTCCGAACAGTTTCCGAAGTCACGACAGTTTCCGAAGTATTTTACACGAAGTAACGACCGGTTCGAGAGTAACTCACTCCCGCTCCTCTGTGATTGGCCAAGTTCACCAGGGAATGTCGGATTTTTAGCCGCTAGTTTCATCATCGCACTTTATTTACGGGAGCCATTCCACTTAACATGTTGCCAAAGGGCGTACTACAATACTCTTCATGCTTTTGGCATAACCAGCCATTATAAAGGCTTCACTTTTATAACGTAACACTCCTCCTTGCCAAAGCATGACGAAAGGAAAAATAACATTGATGCGCTTCATCCTCCTTGCCTGCAGCTGGTTTGCTGCTGCTGCTGGACTTCTTAGCCTTTGGCTCATTCTCTTCTTTCTCGTCTTCTTCGGCACCGTTATCGACGTCGGATTCATAGTTCTTCGATTTCTTACCTTGGTGACCATCACCGTGTTTCTTGGACGGCAAAACTTCATCCTCTTCTTTCTCTCCAATACCATTTCTTCGTCCCTTTTTGTCTGCCGGCCTACGGCCTTTCGCTTCGGTAACTTTGTTTGTAATTTGAATCCGAGCCGGTGTCGTCATCACTGTCCTCCTCCTCGTGTTCGGAACCTTCTTGCTCGTCATCTTCAGCTTTTGTCATCGTCGCCTTGCGCTCGATATTTTTCGGACTGGCTTTCACGTCGGCGGTACCACGCTTGTCGGAGTCGTCGTCTTGGTCGCTTTCCTTGGCAGCTGCATTAGCGGGTCACTCGCGCCTTTTCCGACTAGAGTTATCGTCGTTATCAGTCGTCTTCTTAGCCGATCTAGCTGCCCGACCACGTTTCCTGGTTACCGGTTTCTCTTCAACGACAGCGTCACTCACTTTGTCAGCATTCTCAACAGTCACTTGTTCTACCTCTTCCTTCATAGCTGCTCTCCACATTTCTGCATCAGATGATTCCATCGCTTCTTCGACGGTGACGGGATCCTCGATCCGAATATCAGCATTAAACTGCGCTTCATTGACAGCTTTGTATGACACTGGATTCCCATAAAAACTTGTAGTTCTTCTTTGTCTCTCCCTTCTTCTAACATCTGGAGGTTGATTCGCAGTAGTTGTAGGCTGTTTCGAATTTCCAACCATTTGCTCTGCATGCTTCAAGATGGGCAATGCATCCCTTAGAGGGGCTCCAGGAGGTATCACTTGTACTTCTTGGTCATTTAGATTGACTGTTAATTCACTTCCTTTCAACTCACAATCTGTTTGACTCCTCCTGAATGGAAAAACAGTCTCATCAAACCTCACATTCCTACTGGGGAAAAATATGTCTTCGTCTACGTTCCACAACTTGTATCCCTTGACCCTTTCAGGGTATCCAATGAAAACGCATTCTTGTGAGCGCTTTCCTAACTTTCCCTTTACGTGCGTTTTATCGATGTGTGCATACGCTTTGCAACCAAAAATTTTAAGATGACTAGTTTTGACAGGCCTTTTGGTCCATAGTTCTTCGGGTATACATCCCTGGATAGCTTCAGATGGGCATTTATTCCGCAAATAACAGGCGGTAACGACGGCATCTGCAAACAAGTTGTCTGGGACCTTCGAGTCTAGAAGAAGGCATCTAGAACAAGGTGTGATTCATCTTCTCAGCTACCCCATTTTGCTCTGGAGTTCTAGGGACCGTGAGCTGCCTCGATATTCCATTCTTGTTCAAAAAATCGTCAAATTCACGACTGATGTATTCCCCTCCATTGTCGCTTCGTAGAGTAGCGATTGTAACTCCATGGAAATTTTCAACAGTCCTTTTGAACTCCATAAATTTCTCGAGGACTTGACATTTGGATTTCATAGGCTTCACTACTGCATACCTTGAGTAGTCGTCAACAAAAGTGACAATATACCTTGACCCTCCTTTAGATGTAGGCATGATAGGTCCTGTGACATCACTATGAATGAGTTGAAGTGGCCTCGATGCACGTTTGGTCTTTCCTTTAGGGAAAGGAATTTTTCTCATCTTTCCAAGGACACAAGTAGAGCATCTTCCATTGCTTCTGCACAACTGTTGACAGTGTCATCCTGCTTCATGAGCTTCTTCACTGCATTCAAATGAAAATGTCCTAAGCGTCGGTGGATAAGATCCTCATGCCTGGTACAGAACGTCGGCTAGATAGAATGTTTCTTTACCACAGGATTTAACAGGCTTCAAAACAACATCACCTTTTCCAACCACTTCCATTTTCTCGGAATTAGCTATTTCCACTTCGGACTTCACAGTTGTCAAGTTGAGAAACTTATATTTTTGTGAACACATGTGCTCCGTTGCACCACTATCTAGATACCAATCGCAGCTTGTTACCAGCGTTAGCAGTCAGTGTTCGATTCGCGTTCTGCGAAACCTTATCGGCCCGATGGGACGTGTTCTTCGACGGGCAGTTTCTGGCTATGTGTCCCCAAACACCACAGGAAAAACATCGAATTCTTCTTTCATTATTTCTGGAGTATCTCCCTGCGCGAGTTTTTCCTGTATCGTCAGTTTTAAGAGCTCTATCGCCCACAGCTACGCGATTCGTTTGCGTATAGTCACGCAGTAACTTCTTCTCTTCCACAATCAGACGCGATTTTACCATTTTTGTGGACAGTTCGTTCTCATCACGCTCCAAGTTCAGTATCAGACCTTCGTACTCTTTGGGTAGACCCATTAACATCACAAGAGCGACTTCCCTGTCGGTGAAACCATATCCACAGGACGCTACCTTTCGATGCAAGTCCATCAATCTCCCCAAGTATGCACTTACACATTCGTCAGGCCTCATCGACACATTAAAAAACTTAATGGCATCGTAATCAGTGAGCCAAAAACAAGACAAACCTTTCGATAGTTCGTGGGCACTTGAAGTAACATTCCCCCCCTATTAATAAGTGCCCTACAGAGCCACTTTATAGTGATCTCTAAATGTTTCGCGGATCCAAGTGCTCTGGAAATGTGAACGAGCCGCATAAGTGCTTTGGAACTGTGCCACGCATCACTCAAGTGATCCGTAATTATATGCCACGCGGATCACTTAAATAATCTGAGAATGTGCCGCGGGTAATTTGAGTGATGTAGAACCGCACTGGGAGCCGCTTAAGTGCTCTAAAACTAAGTCACATGTCACTCAAAGGATTTCTAAATGTATCACGGATCGCTTAAGTGTTCTACAACTGTGTCCCGGGTCATTTAAGTGATCTTAAAATGTGCCACGGGCCGCTTAAATGTTCTGGAATTGTACCACGGGACACTTAAGCAATCTGTAAATGTGTCGCTTAGTTCATTTTTACAAAATTAGGTTTGAGGAGGGCAGGCCGCATCAGATAACCCCCAGGGCCATATTTGGTCCGCGGGTCTTTATGCGATTTATCATTATATGGCTTGGGTGGGTCGCAATGAAATTATTAAAGATAAATTTTGAATTTATAGCTTTAAAATAACATTGAAGTTAACAGAAATTGATTATAATAACACATAAAGGTATTTTCTTCCGAAATTTCAAATTAAAAAAAAAAACAAACTTTTTTTTTGCATTAAAAAAATATATTTTTTATCGTGGGAGGGGAGCATGGCCTCCCTATGTCCTCCCCCCCCCCCGTGTACGTCTCTGATCCCACCAATATGTGTTAGGATTCAGAGGGGCAGAGCTGATGACGAAATTTTGCTGACAAGGGAGGGGAGGGGTCAAAAATGGCTAAAAATTTGCTTACGTAATACTTGAACGGCCCCTAAAGAACAATAGTTATGTTTAACGTAACTTTTTGCGAACACATACTTGTTTTTTACTCAACAATACCTCAGTTTAATATCAAATGGTCTAATTCATTTATTCCTTATAATTTACTGCTATCAGTTTAGATACAATTATTTTATCAATGCAATAAGTTATATTGATCTTTTCTTTAAAGTGAGTGTCTTACGAACAAAAAAGGAAAACTGATTTCTTGGGAGCTTTCAGGAAAGAACGCTTTGTTAGAAAAAGTTGCACTTCAGTGACCTAGACCAGTGGTGCGCAAACCGTCAATGAATTTGGGGGTCTCAAGAGATTCTCCAAAATAAAAACTCGCAAATAAGAAATTTATTTTTATTTAAAAATATGTCAAAACTAAAGAATGCATGCAAACTAAGAATGCTTTATTCAGCTGAGCTAGTTATCATGTATCAGACAATGTAATTTTATCAAATTCTACTTGTACAGTAATCAATATATCGGCTCCGTCAACAAAGTAAATATTTCTATGATATTTTAAAAAAATCGAATATATTTGGAAGTCAATATCGCCTAATTAAAATCGAAACAAGGGCTTTCGAGACAGCTCGTTTACTGAGGGAAAACCGGGAAATATGGTCAGCCTATGTGGGGGCGCCAATAATTTTGAATTTTTTTTTGTTGAAAGGGGGTCGCGCTTCAAAAAGTTTGCGCACCACTGACTTCCACTTTGATTCTCAACCTCTCTTATGATCAGTAGAGGTTAGAAGCTTGCAGACGGCATCAGTGGCGTCGTAACAGGGAATGCTGTGGGTGCTCGAGCACCCACGATAATTTGTGGCATGGGTCTAAAGGCGTGTATACACTAGCGCGCAGATCTTGCAACGCACGACCCCCTGCAGCGGTTCTAATCCGCTCGTGGGTACACAAACTTCCTTTGTGTTCCTTTCTTTCCTTTGTGTTCGCTGAAAAGGAAGATTCCAGGTGGGTCCAGTGAAAACAGCTCAAGAATAGTTCGCAACACCGTTAAAATTACTGAATCACCAATTGCGAATGCTTTCATTGCATGATCTGCGCGCTAGTGTATACGCGCCTTATGGTTGCACCCTAGAATTGATTTCTTGGATGAAGCTGAAGACGAGCATCCACAGGTTTGAAGCAGTTCCGAATCCCCCCTGGACGTAATTGCAATGCTTGTTGTGGTCCACAGTGTGCGAAAGAAAAAAAAACTAATGCCCTAAACGATATTTTTACCTATTCAATTTGATCATTTGAGTCGCACCACGGTCATTTTCTGCACACGAGGGCTAATTAAGACCGGGACCTACAATTTATTGCCGATTCCGAACGGCAGGCTTGTTTTTTATACTCATCGAGAGGTTGGTGCGCTAACCCCTCGATGGGGGGCTCCCTGCTGTAGCAATTTTTTGCTGCGGTCAAGTCGCCGTTTTTTGTTGTACCCCTGTGTCAGGAAAGTTCTGACAAGGACGAACCGGGTATCAAACTCGCGACACCTCTAAACATCCTTTGGTACTTTAGGCGAGTATCTTATCGACTGGGCTACCGCGCCCCTTACCTATTCAAGGATAGAATAATTTAGTTTGGGCATGTTTTGGAGTTGCCATATGAGTTCTTTTCATCTGATGATGGACGTAGACCACTGTTTATTATATTTGTGCGCAAGCTTCCTTTTGAACTATATTTCTGCGAGTAAATTTATAATTTTGCTTGAAAAATATTCTTGGGTGCCGTCTTGCCCGAGTGCCCATGCTCGGGCCAAGTGGTTTTTCTGAGGCCCTACTTGGTAAATTTTAGGAAATTTCAACCATATCTCATTTTTTGGGGGTGAGGCCTATATGTTAAGATGGCACTGCGCGATGGTTCATTTCTATGCTTCTTCGTGGGCTAATCGCCAGGTAGGTATCTCTAATTCATTGTATATTAAGGACGCTAGCGCGCTACGTTCTAAAGGAGCGGATCGGGAACGCTAAAAATACGTTTTGGTTATATGATATTGCACGAAAATGAATTGGTTGAGTTACACATACCTATGAATAGTGAGGTAAAGCCGCATGAGTTCGGTGAAATCAGGATTGTCGTAACCGAGCATCGTGGTGAAGTTGTGCGACCAATCTTTCGTCCGGTCCGCAGCTGGAGCGACACCGCATTTTCCCCTGTATGCGTTCCTGTAGATCAGCGCCGCTATTGTCGGTAGCTTGGCAATCAGTTCTATGGAGTCATCGAACGCGTACTGCAAAGAAAATTACATTTTGAAACCAATTCATTTTGCACAAACTCTAAGGCCGGTATTACACTATAAAAGTTCTTTGTCAAAGATCATTTATAAAATAAGTTTGACAAAAAAATTTGATAGTGTAATGGGCAACTTTGATAAAAAACGCTCTTTATCAAAGTTTCTTTTACCAAAGTCAGCCTCCTCATCCAATATTTGAAAAAAGATTGATGTTGATGCTTTCTATGCTGCAGTTTCAATTGCTCAAGTTTATACAGTATACTATGTACTTTGCGAGTTGATAAAGTTATTAAAAAATGAGTGGTATAGGTATCAATTGGATATCCAAGTTTGTTTTTCGTCTCGATGGTTAACTGAATTAGCTCAAACGATTTGAACAATATAAAAATGGTTTTAAATAAACTAAAGAAAAAAAATATATATTATTTTTTACTTCCATCACATACTGAAGTTAGTGGAAGCTGGGCGCGGTAGCCCAGGTCGGTAAGATACTCGCCTAAAGTACCAAAGGATGTTTAGAGTTGTCGCGAGTTCAATACCCGGTTCGTCCTTGTCAGAAAACTTTCCTGACACAGGGGTACAACAAAAATGGCGACATGACCGCAGCAAAAAATTGCTACCGCAGGGAGTCCCCCATCGAGGGGTTAGCGCACCAACCTCTCGACGAGTATAAAAAACAAGCCTGCCGTTCGGAATCGGCAATAAATTGTAGGTCCCGGTCTAATTAGCCCTCGCGTGCAGAAAATGACCGTGGTGCGACAAAAATGGTCAAATGGTTAGTGGAAGCTACAAAGACTTTAATTCCCTATCAGATTTGAATTTCTCTAGCTGAATGAAAAAAAAACAGAAACAAACGCGTTTGGATGCTTATCGGTTGTAACGAATTTAATTCCGTCCTACTGAACCTGCAATACAATAATAAAATAATGTTGAAAATATCGTTATAACGAATGGACATATCTATGGGATATAAGGGGGTCATATTCAAGTAATACGTCATCAATCGTGAGGGGGTTCGCATTTGCTGACTTTTAATGACAAGGTGGAGGGGTGTTCAAATGATGATTGTGTGAGCAATAGAGGTAGGGAAATATGAAATTGGGTATATGAAGTTTTAGTATATACACTGCTGGCCACCGTAAATGCAACACCCTGAAGGAAGCATGCAAATAATATGAAATTTACAACATGCATTAGTGGAGGTGAGATATGCAAATGATTAGAATTTCAGCGCAGACGCACATCACGCGCGCCTGTAGCGCCACTTCAAAGCGCTATTTAAGGCTTGGAGATTTCGACGATTTGAAGTACGGCAATTATGTTTTTCTTGTGGTTTTTAAAAAAAAACGATCATCTTTTGATCAAGTATCCGAGTTCGACAGAGGAAGGATAGTGGCCTACCGAGATTGTGGATTATCTTTCAGGGAAATCGGTAGTCGTGTTGGACGAAACCAAACAACTGTAATGCGGATATGTGATCGTTGGATGCAGGAGGGTACGACGGACCGACGTGTTCGATCGCATCCACCTCAGTGCACCACTTCACGTGATGACAGGTGTATTGTGCATATGGCAGTGACGGATCGCTCAGCCACATCACGAACCATAGCACAGCACATTCAGTCTGTACCGCATCATCCAGTGTCTGCGCGTACCATTCGACGCCGTTTACAGCAGAGTGGTCTGTCCGCAAGACGTCCATTGCTTCGTCTACCCTTGACGCAGAACCACAGACGTCTCCGCCGCCAATGGTGCGATGAAAGAAGGATGTGGACGGCACAATGGAATGAAATTGTCTTAACTGACGAGTCACGCTTCTGTCTGCAACACCACGATGGTCGGATTCGAGTCTGGAGACACCGTGGAGAGAGGATGCTGAACAGCTGCGTTATGCACCGCCACACTGGTCCTGCACCGGGTATTATGGTATGGGGCGGTATTGGATATCACTCTCGCACTCCTCTAGTACGCATTGCCGGTACTTTAAAAAGCCAGCGCTACATCTCCGAGGTGTTGGAGCCAGTTGTCCTTCCTTACCTTCAGGGCTTGCCCACAGCCATATTTCAACAGGATAATGCGCGACCACACGTGGCACGCATTGTCCAAAGGTTCTTCGTCAATCGCCAGATTGAATTGCTTCCCTGGCCAGCTCGCTCTCCGGATCTTTCGCCGATAGAAAACATGTGGTCCATGGTTGCTCAACGATTGACCCAGATTACATCCCCAGCTGCCACACAGATCAACTTTGGCAACGCGTGGAAGCTGCTTGGTCTGCTGTACCCCAAGAACACATCCAAAGTCTCTTTGAATCAATGCCGAGGCGTGTGGCAGCGGTGATCTCCAACAATGGCGGCTACTCTGGCTACTGATTTTGGCAGGAACCACACTTCACAGAAGTCTATAAATTTAATCATTTGATGCTTGGTCAACATGTTATCTACAAAATTAATATTGTTGCGATATCTCTTGTCTTTCTTGGTGTTGCAATTTTGGTGGCCAGCAGTGTATAATTGTTTGGTTGACATGAAGTGATAAATACTGTACTTTCGGAAATCATATATGTAAATTGGAAGGCATTTTATTTAGTGCCGTCTTACCACATGGGCCCACCCGGGCACGGCCCGGGGCCTCAAGAGAAAAGGGGCCTCACAAAAATGGAATGTGGTTGAATTTCCGAGAATTGACCACGCGTAGGGCCTCAGAAAAATCATTTGGCCCGGTTGCCCATGATGCTCTTAAGACGGCCTTGCTTATACTTCTGGTACTTTTTCAATCAGGTAGTGGGACCCCAGAAGATCACTCGGCCTGGGGGCCTGCCTCACGATGCTCTTAAGTTTTACAAACATGGGTTATAGCTGGGACGGGGCAGGGTCATGGAGTCCGCAAATTTTGGGGGGGGGCGGGGTTGTTTCCAAGGTTTCCTTTGGGAAGCCACACACTGGTGGATCGATTTTTGTTTCAATGGATTAAGTTCCATAAAATCCAAAGTTGTATTTCAAGAAAAAAGCCCGAATCTGAAGTACTACCGTACTATTGCGAGAATCGGCTGGCTTCGGGTGTGTTTTGTCAACGCGATAGCTAGATGGCGATCTCCAGCTTTAGATAACGCTCTGATTCTGTTCATTCCCATATAACCAGTCAAAGAAGGATCGACGTAACTACAGGTTTGTGTCAGAGGTCCTCAGTGTTTGTAAACCATGCACCACAGTGGTCATCGGCTGAAGTTGATTTTCAACTTCGAGCCACATGAATGTGAGTCGAGCTCACTTTAAAAGTCTCGCCACTGAGAGCAACAGGCCTACAACGGTTCAAATATTCAGTCTCACTACGGTTCACTCCCAATTTAAAATATTGATGTCAGCACTGCAATATCGGGCACAACACCTTATACGCACTGAGACTGTAAGGCACACACTCATAATCCTGGCACAACTCATTCGGTAGCAAATTCCCCCATGGCGATAGACCGGAGTTGTTCTTGGTTTGAAAGAAAGTCTTTGTAAACGTCAGAACTATTTAAATATCGGTGACAGTTCGAGGGATGAAGATGCAGGGAGAGGAAAAGCTCCTGTGTTCGTATCTCTTTCGAAATGTGCCAGCGTATTTTTGATTGTGAGTAACGTGCTGTTGGATTTAATAAAGTGCGCGGTTCGTTTTATTTTTTACCGGGTGTTTCTTTGACGTCGCGTTAAAAAGTTACGGACGATTAAATTTGACACTGGAAGCGGCGTGGCTTCTAATGGAGCTACAACGTTGATGACGTCACTGATCAAGTGTGACTTTTAAAGATGGTCTCCTGAAATTTCCCGGTGAGCTGTCTTCAATTAAATCTGCGAATAAGAAGGGTAATAACCAGAGGAACAATTTGAGATAACTTGAATTCAATTCGGTGACTTTGTTCTAGAGATATGAATTTTTGATTTGCACATGTTAAGTCTATGGGGTCTATTAGAAAAATTTTTTTGAATCCTTTCTATGTTTATTTTGACCATAATTTTGAAAATTTCCTATTAAGAGACCTGTGTATTTCTCTCCTCTTCAAACCGCATCGAAATATCTTTAGTTGTTAAATATTTACAATCGTTTGAAATTTTTCTCGTAATGGTTCCTACGAGAGTCTAACATGGTGTAACTTTATAGCGACACAATTTTTTACGAATTGTCCTTAAAAATAGCACAATATTTTGCCTGGATAATCTGTTTTGATTGCATTGTTCCGCCGCAAGAACCGAATTTCTACGATTAATTGAAGTTTTTATATGATTTTTCAAAATATGTTGTTTGTGCCAGGAGTCCCTGGTCAATTATGTAAACATTGCGGCCAAACGATAAAGATATACTATATCGATTAGAGTTTTGTAATTTGAGACCATGTGTCCCGACCAAAATGACTTTCATTGACCAATTGTCCCGTATTCGTACCGTTTTCTCCTCGAATAGTGTAATTGACGCTGCAGTCTGTGTTGACACATGATATTACTCCAGGTCATACGTTCCGTTTTGGTTTCTCAAGATTCATTGAAACTGAAATATCCGAGAGTGTGAGAATGGAAAAGACACCCCCACCAACGGAAAAAGTGCTGTCAACCCCAAAGAGGTCTGCGGACGGACGCTATTATTTCAGAAATAAAAAGATCAACGACTCCATTGAGTTACAACATCATAAGAAACAGAAAACTCCCCGGGTAAAAAATAAGAACAAAAATGTCGATAGATTCCTCCAAATAATGATTTCATCGTCGGACGAGGAACAAGCCGACAGCACCGTAGAGATTTCAAACGGGTCTGAAACTTTTCATAGCTTAGAGATCGACTCGTATATGGATACGGAGAGCTTTCTGAACTCGACACAGTTAACACCCCCACTAAACGATGATGAACAAATTGTATCTACAGAGGACTGGCAGACTCAGTATGAAGACAAAGACGGTGTCTCACAAGAAATTATAGGAGAGGAAAATGAATCAACGGCAACACATAGTCCATTGACAACATCAAGCAAGAGTTCAAAGGATCAACAACTGTATTCGATTCACGACATGATCAACAGCATGATCCGAATTAATACAGTTTCGGAACTTGACACTTCCATTCGTCAGCTGTTGGATGAATTAATAGATCTGATCCCCGAAGAACAAATGAACATACTCGATAGAAAAGGAGCTGATAGTTCCCTAAATAATTATGAGACAAATGGCGATAGGGGAAGCCATACAATTTCTGATTACAAAGACCAATCCTTTAGCTCCAAATTCTTCAGGGCTCCATTAGAGGAAGAAGATATGGATGATATCGTTTCTCCCAGTAGAGAAACTAAAAATTCAAAGAACATTTCTCAAAAGAAAAGGGAGGCCATATATAGCAGCCTCAGTCCTTTTCTTAAGGATAAATCGTCACATGGAGACAGACCAAAGTGGAATAAACCTCCCGACTCCAAGAGAGATCCGATGGATATTTCCAAAAATCGGAACACAGATGAAAAGGAATCCTCAGAAGCAAATGAGATATCACCTAGCTCAGCTGGGAGAACTATTCATGAACGGACTGACAAATCCTGCAACGCCAAAATGAATCCTCAAGTGCTTCCTATTAACGCACGAAAAACTTTCAAGGTAGATGACATCATCAAGGACTTGTTTCAAATCATAAATTACACTACGGGAGTGGGTAAGAATTTCAAATATGGGATACCAGCGACGCACCGGAAAAAAGCGAAGAAGAGGCTTGATATCCTATTACTGTGGTTGGGTGACCAAGAGAAGACTCTTACAACAAGAGCCACCCAAACACAGCAAACTGACGAAAGGCATGACTGGAATCATCCCACTGGAGTTGACATAATCACACAAACTGAAGAATGTTACAAGAAATCGCAGAGGGAGATCGAGGAAGTCTTTGGCATTAACAAAAACAATGAACTCACAGGCAGTAAGGAAAAGTCCCAACCACTGAGGCAAATGAATAACAAGACAAAACAGTGGAAATGTAAGGACGGCTCAACGAATAAACAAAACAACTATCTACACACCACTGAGGCTAAGGTGCCAATGCATATCACGCATAAGACAACTCCCAATAACCACACGCCAACGTCAATACAAGCATCGGACCAAAGAAGGGATACAGAAGATGACAGTGATACTAGCCAGTATGTTACCGTCGAAGAAGTGGATTATACAAGAGAAACTATGGATGAGAAGACTCATCCACATAGAACTAATATACAGAAAAGGCTGTATAACATGTCCCTGCAACAAACATCAAAAACCGGGAGAAATTTGGAAAACCATGGCAAAGATACCGAAGATGATCTCGAGAGTGGTACATTCACCGAAGTACTGAACAAAAGACAAAAGCGAAAGCAACGGACCACAGCAAATGTAACCACAAGTGGTAAAACCTTCCCCCTGCTGTTGTATAGGAATAAAATTATGAAAAATCTACAAGCCACTAGTAATATAACTTCCCTTCATATTTTCAACAGCAAAATCAGTAACATCAGGAATATTAAAGGTGGAACTGCAATAGACTGTTTAAACCAGAACGATCGCCTGGAACTTAAGCGGTGGATTTTAAATGACAAAATCCTGAGGCAACTTTATTTTGTCGTAATTCCAGATGATCATCTGCCACGACCTAATTCAGTGAAACAGGGTCGAAGAGCGACACAACAAAATCAAGGATCCTTTGAAAAACAAGGATGTCAAGCCAGCAGGAAACAACCAAGAATTTGGACGTCAGTTTCTGGCCGTGGCACGATAACATCCTATTCATCGTCAAAAACTGCAGGTGGGATGATACCTAAACGTCAGCTGACAAATGGCACCACACTCTCCTATCCGAAGAGGACGGTCTCATATGCTGATGCATTGGAAAATGTAAACAATTTCCCTCTGCATTTGAAATTCTTTGAAGATGATTACATCAATCGAAAAATCATCTTAAATGACTTCTATGAACAAATGGAATATGAGCAACTATCTGACTATATATATGATATTATACCCAGGAAAAACGACATAGTAGTGAAATGCGCCCACTCATTAGCGGCTAAGGTCATCAGTGTCGCTGTTGGAAATAACTTCAAATTAAAATATCATCTATCGGCAAAGGGTGCCGCAACTTACGTATTCTAGTCTATAACAGTACTAATGTCCACAAACCTTAAAATACTTCAGATTAACTTGAACAGGAGTGAAACTGCCACTTATACTATGGTGCACCATATTTCTGAGAAAAAAATAGATATAGCCTTAATCCAGGAACCGTGGCAGTATAAAGGAATGCTTAAGGGCCTTCCTGGTATGTGGATGAAATTTAATTCACAAAATTGTAAAGCAGCTATAATAATTCCGAATAACAGAATAATTGCATCAAGTTTCTTGACATTCAGAAACAGTGTATCCGTAAAAATTTGTTTGACAAATAAAGAGCTAGTTCTGACATCAGCTTACGCCTCCCCATCCCAAAAAATAGAAGACACTATCACTGAACTTAATATTATTTCCCAGACAACTGGCAAAACTTCTTCAATCATTGGTGCCGATATGAATGCTCACCATATACATTGGGGTTACAAGGACATCGACAGCAGGGGACGTAAACTTTTAGATCTACTCAGGGCCCAACATCTTTCACTTCTCAATGATGGCAGCTGCACCTATAGTTGGGAGGATGCTTCGGGCAGCCCTGACGTCACGCTAACGAACGATGTAGACATCTTTCGGAGAACCCACTGGAGCATTTCTGATGAAGACAGCTTGAGTCCCCACTTCTATATACATCTAGCTCTGACCGAAAAAGCTAATTTACAAACCATCGCCAAGTATTCAAATTCTGAAAGAAGAGTTAGAAATTTTCTTCAAACTCTCGGTAGACAAATGCCTGATATCATTAGTGACTTACATCATGCGAGAAATAGAGAAGAGCTAGACAACTCTATTTCAAATTCGTTTAATTTAATATCATCAATAGGCAATAGGTGGCTCAAAATAACCACAACCACCAAAGAAGCTGCACCCTGGTGGAACAAAGAACTGGAGATGTCGAGAAAAGCTCTACGGTCTAGCAAGCGAAAATTCTACGCGGCCACCGATCAGAATAGAGGTGTATTGAAAGAGATTTTCCATCGAAGAAGGGCCTTGCATAATAAGCTTATCAAAAAGACCAAACACCAAGCGTGGAAACAATTTTGTGAGGCTTCTACTAATCCATTCGGCAAGGTCTTCAAGGCAGCTATAAGGCAAAAAAAAATTACGCCTCAAATATTCTCATATAACCCAGACAATGACAGCCAACGCGTGCAAGCACAACAATTACTTTCCGACATTTTTCCTGATGAAGGAAATGAAATAGGTCAGTCTTCCCAGACAGCTGACTGCGAGCGCATTTGTTTTGTTGAACCAGAAATTACTTCTAGCGAAATCAAAAGAGTCATTAGTCATCTAAATGACAAAAAAGCGCCTGGAATAGACATGATCAACAATATCCTGATCAAAAGAATCAACAGGACGTTCCCTGAATTTTTGTGCGTAATGTACAACCGATGCTTCCGACTTCTGCTGTTTCCTACACACTTTAAAAACAGTAAAGTATTACTGTTTTTGAAAAAAGATAAAAATCCTAGCCTACCTGAGTCATATAGGCCTATACATCTCCTGTCGACTGTAGGAAAAATATTTGAAAAGATAATTGCACAACGAATTGTATTCGAGTTAGACAAAGTTAATTGGATCAATGACCACCAATTTGGTTTCAGACATGGTGTCTCCACTGAACACGCTCTGGTTGCCATTCAGCAAGAAATTAATACACAGAAAAAGAAAAAGCACGACATGGCAATCATAACTCTTGACGTTCAAGGGGCTTTCGACTCTGTTAAATATCCAGTTATCCGCAGCAGATTAAATGAGGCTCCAATTTCCTCCCAGCTAAAGAAAATAGCAGAAGACATCCTTTCTAACCGTACAGTTTCAATAGTTACTGGCAGTGGAGCAGTGTCGAAACAATTAACTCAAGGTTGCCCACAGGGGTCCTGCTCTGGCCCACTATATTGGAATCTGGTACTTAACAACATCTTCCAGCTCAAGTGGCCAAATAACGTGCTGGTCCAGGCCTATGCGGATGACATTATCGTATTGGTCTCGGGCCCCACGGTGGAGGGAGTTGGTAAAAACGCCTCCAGCGTCCTGGCTGATATCAGCAACTGGCTAACTGAGAACGGCCTTAAATTAGCCACCAACAAAACAAACTTCCTATGGGTCTCCCCCAAAGGGAAACGTCCGCCACAAATTCGTTCGTCAAACAACTTCATCAAGAGACTCCGCAAAATTAAAATTCTAGGTATCCATTTTAACGACAAATTGGACTGGAAAGACCATATCACAGAGCTGAACACAAGATCCAATCAACTACTCACGAGGCTTCACTGCATAGCAGGCAGGAATTGGGGAATCAACACTAGGATGCGCAGGACTCTTTACATCACGGTCGCACAACGTATTCTGGTGTATGGAGCCGCCATATGGGGAGCCAATGCTACCGTATCCCTACAGAAGCGCCTTGACTCAATTCAGAGGGGATATCTGCTATATATCTCTAAGGCCTACTCAACTACGCCCACAAATGCACTACAAGTCATACTGGGATTGCCCCCACTCAGTCTCCTGGTAGAATGTGAAGCCAAATTTAGCCTCTTGACCCGTCTGAAAACTCCTGTTACGCTGGGGAATGGCGAGACACTTTCCTACGTCCAGATGGAAAGGAAAATCACAGGATGGTCCCAGCATCCTTCACAATCTGTGGAGGAATACCGCATTGACCTAAAAGGAGAAATACACCCACAGGCTGAATATAAGATATACACTGATGGCTCCAAGACTGAGCATGGAGTGGCTTCGGCCATGGTTACCTTTCAGGATGACTTGGAGATAAGTAACTGGAGCAATAAACTCAATGATCTAAATACGGTATTTCAGGCGGAGCTGTTTGCGCTGCTCACAGCTACGCAACAGGCAAGCGCTAGCAAGAAAGAAACACACATTCTTTCTGATTCACTTTCTTCATTATATGCGGTTCTAGACCCCCTATCACGCCACATGATGGCTCGGAAAATTAGAGACCTGTTACTGCCAAATAGACATATCTATATCTCGTGGATCAAAGCGCATAGTGAAAATACTGGGAATGAAGCAGCTGATCGGTTAGCCAAAAGAGCGACCGAAAGACCAGAAACAGATTTCTCCATCCTTCTTCCAAAGTCGTGGGCGATGAAGAAGTTGCAAAATGATCTGTTACAGAAATGGCAATCGCGATGGTCAAATGACACGAAAACAGGTCGTAAGATATATGAAGTTCTCCCACAAGTTAAATGCTCTAGTTATGGCTGGTCTAGAGAGGCTATTTTATTTTTTTCAGAGCATGGCCCCTTCCCCTCCTATCTTCATCGTTTTCATAAGAGTAGGTTTTCAAGCATGTGTAAATGTGGAGGGGAGGGAACCGTCTTTCACTATGCTACGGCATGCGAGTATACCAAGGACTTTCATTTTGGCTCTACTACGCCACAGAATTACACCACTTGGAAGAAACAGTTACTGAGAAAACACTCCAGAATCGAAAGAATTAAGCGCCTTATTAGATACGTCATTTCAAACGAAGATAAATTAACAGTCACGAAACAGTGCCAAAGTACGAATGTTTCAGCTCCCTCACAAGCTGATAACAACCCTTCATCAGACTCAGACTATGATCCTCTGGCATGAAATGCGATATTTTGGGATTGTCTCACGGTGTCTTTGTGCGCGACTTCTGATAGACAATGAAGTTCCCTGATTCCCGTTGCTGTCAATGGACAATGTCGCCTGTCTTGTATATATTATATATATATGAGTGTTTATATGCTTGTATATATATGTTTATGTATCTTATATATGTGTGTCTATAGTTATTTGTGGGCCCCCTTCGTGGCCTGCTGGCGACGTGCGTATGCACCTGCCCATGTAACCTCAACTTTTTGTCTTCTTATCCGCTGGTGGTCTTTGGGTGCTTAGTGCTCCGGATATTGCATCGCTCTTCCACCATGGCCCAAACCCTCTGGGTGACCAGCTTATATCCCCTATGGGGACAGAGCGGGGGCCATGGTCGGTTTCGGGTTTCGGGGGTGACAGTTCGACGGACCACTTACATACGTGATTTTTAAAATTTTTGCCTTCCATTTCAGTGCAGAATACTTCAAGTAGCACTTCAAAGCACTGAACAAATCAATATATACAGCTCGCCTCTGGTAAAGGTTTGTGACTACCCTAGAAGCTGCGACTAACATTTTGAGAAACACTGATTTGCAGTAAACGGGTATTAATTCAAACCCCCTACGTGAATATCTTCAAGGTTTGTCATGTACATAAATAATTTTAATTTTCTTAAATTTTCAAGTCTGACTGTTCCTCGTACAGACCCATCGCGAATAGGTTGAATAGTTTTTCTCATTAAACTCGAATAATTATGGTTTTCACGAATATCGGATGTGTCGAATGTTTTCACGACTTGGTTATATCCGGGCTCGACTGTTCATGCATGACATCACTGGATTTGTTGGTTCATATTGATGACACATTTATTTCATAATCATCTGAGATGGTTGAAAGCGAACCAATAACGTGAGGTGTAAAATCTTTTATCCAACATTGCTTCATTACCAATGTTTGATAAAAGAGTTGCGCTGATGCACTTCCATCCTGCGCTGTGACGTATTAACTCTTCAAAAACCTGTTCTTTCTCCTCTCACTTACCACTCCCTTCTTTCTCTGGGAAGAAAAAAAAAGATTTTCTTTTCCGCGCGGTGTATATATCTTGGATTAAAAAAACTCGTGTTTTCAACATTAAATGTGATAGAAAATCGAGAAGTAACTAGGCTGGGATAACTGGGGCACTGTGTCCCAGGGCTCCGAGCTAAATACAGCCCACAAATATTTACACTAACCAGGGGTCTGTTCATCCAAACTTTGGGTCCGCTTTCCGGACCCTTCACAAAATTCCGGATCAGAAAAAGAAACCCTTCACGAAATACATAATAATGAATCCATAAATTTGAAATTTCTTTTGCGATAGATTAACAAGATTATTTCGCTTCCCACAAAATTACCCACATTTCTCACAAAATTAATGACACATTTCACAAAAACAAAGAGAATTTTTACGAAAACAGGACCTGCAAAAAAGTCAGGACAGACCCCTGCTTACCCCAAATAGAAGTCAGCCCCGTGAAGGCACAATAAGGCCTTATAGGAAAATGAGTATTATGTCAATCGCAGCTCACTTGCCCAGTTCATGGTTTTACTGCTGCTCCCCAGAATAGTTAAGCATTGCCGTCTTAATACATGGGCCCACCTGGGCACGGCCCGGGGGCCTCAAGAGAAAAGGGGCCTCACAAATTGGATCTGGTTGAGATTTTCAAAAATTTGCCTAGTAGGAACTCAGAAAAATCATTTGGCCCGGGGCCCATGATGCTCTTCGGACGGCACTGTAGTTAATTGGTGTTTTCAATTATAAAAGCACCAATTCAAAGCAAAAAGATGCACAAAAATCAATATCTTCATCTCGCCGGGACGACCCTAGAATCCACGGCACCCACTTTGAAAAACCCTATCATATCACATCACTGGATTTGATGGTTCAAATTAATGACACATTTATTTAATTATCATCTGAGGTTGTGGAGATTAAATTAATCTATTATATCACGAGTGGCCAACTTCTTTCTATTCGAGGGCCAATATAATGTTCAGTTGCTACATCCATTCTGATGTATATGCCACGGTCCATGATAAAAGCTCGGAGACAAGGTGAGATGGTAAAAGTCCGAAAAATGATGCGAACGTTTTTATTTGGGGCTCATTACCAAGTCAAAGCCCGTTTTTATTCAGTCAATAAACCATCATTAATTTATTATTTCTTGACGCTTATTAATTACTCAATAAATATCGTAATTGAACAGTTTAAAATTAAATTAATTAGGAATTAATGTGTTGATTAATTATTTATTTTATTTATTTTCAACAGTAAAAACCCGTTTTGAAGAATGAAAAAACGATAATGAACTTATTAATTTTCCTAAATGCTGCCACTTATCCAGGTTTAGGTTCACTTGTACTAATTAGTTAGTGTCCCAACATCTCCAGAGGGGTCCGGGGTCATGATGCAATGCGTGGAGTGCAGATCAGTGGGCGAAGCGCACTCAGCACCCCTGTGCGTCAGGGCGAGAAGCGAGCCATCTCATAACGAAATAAGTTTTACTTAAATACTTATTACTATTAATTCAATTAATAAGTGTTATTCGCACTAGTATTTACATAACTATTGAACAATTAATAATTAATCAAGACGGGTGGGGCACTATTAAATTAATGATGTTAAATTAATTCATTTAAAACGGGCTTTAACTGGTAGGAGTAAATTATGAGCATCAATTACTTAAATAGCGTCGAAACCTCATCATGGTGGTTATTTCGTTTAATTCATTATTTGTTTATAATTATTAAATTGTTATTCATAAACGAATAAGCATCAGAAACTAATAAGTTCATGATGATTAATTGAGTCATTTAAAACGGACTTTGACTTGGCAAAAATCCGAAATGAAAACGTTTACAAGCGTTTTTTGGACTTTCACCGACTCACCTTGACAAAATCCGAGTCTCTGGGATTTTACCGTGACATATGAGCCGCAATAAGTAATATGATGAAACATGGAAAATTTTTAGTCGCTAAACATTCACTCTGGGCGTTGTGTGTGTGTATTCCTCAACTTCTTCATAAACTGACGTATTCATTATTCATTGAGTTGCGTTCCCAGATATATGTAATGCATCAAAGAAATGAACTTCTTCCGCAAATTATTTCATCCAATACAATCATCCACACAGTGGCGTCGGAGCAGGGGTGCTCAAAGAATCCACAGTAATTTGTGACATGGATCCGAGCCCTCCCAGAATTGATCCAGAAATTAAAATTTTTCAGATATAAGACGATCACCCACAGTTTAGAAACACTTCCGACGCCTCTGCATCCACATAAGCTTCATGTTTTTAAAACCGAAGCCATTACAGAGTTTGCAAATGATAAATTTCCCCCCATAGCAAATGGTAAAAAAAAAATCTTCATCCATAACTACTACCAGCAACAGCACAACACTAACGAAAACTGACGAAAACTTTTGCCAAAACAATTTTATATTAATCTTTTATAGTGTAATGTGGTCCATTTCCTTTATAAAATAAATTTTATAAAAAAAATTTGAATATAAAATTTATAAAAGATTTTCGTCAAATTTCATAAAAGAAATTTTA
Source organism: Pholcus phalangioides (assembly GCF_987345545.1). Taxonomy (NCBI): domain Eukaryota; kingdom Metazoa; phylum Arthropoda; class Arachnida; order Araneae; family Pholcidae; genus Pholcus; species Pholcus phalangioides. The sequence goes on along the minus strand of NW_028301596.1, from coordinate 23,525,140 downwards.
TCAAACTTTTATAGTGTAATACCGGCCTAAAAGAATCGGATCGTTTTCATTTCATTCGATAGCCGGTCTGTTCTTTTATTACGGTGGAACCCACTGAGGAAACACCCGTATGATACGATTTCATTACTGCTAATAACCAAGTCGAGAAAAGAAACCGCAAAAGTATTTGTTATACTCTAACCATGGCCCCCACAAGGGGTGGGCTGACAAGGATCCGGCCCTGAGGCCCGGGAGGATTTTTTAATCATTTTTTGTTTTTTCACGCTGGTCGTAAAAGATCCCAACCTAGGGGCCCTGCTTCAGGATGTGGGGGGGCCCTAACTTGGTTGTATCCGTACCGTCTTGATAAGCATAGATAAGTGATACGAAATTCAAATTCACAGATAAACCCTTCAAGACAACGCAAACAATGTTAATGACAGCGGCTGAAAGACAATCAAACATCGGAAAAAGATAAAATCACCTCCCACAGGCAGGCCTTGGGTACACCTTGAGCATACGCTCTGACAAACTTGCTTTCCGTCTGGCAAGCAATCACGGCTGCACTGAGTTGCGACATCGGGTGCATGAAATCCGGGAAGCTGTCTAAGGTCGAAACCACGTGATCCGGAACGTCGGCTTTCTGGGCGAACTCTTTCGACAGCTGCCGAACCTGCAAAAATTCAAGAACGCGACAATGATTAGATCAAAGACCGCTTTGGCAACACCATCTATAGCAGAAGGCCTCCGCGCGAAGCTCGCGACGTTACTGAAGGTCATCTCGCCTATAGCCGTTGGATATAGTAGGCCTCCAGACCAACCGTGACCCCCCCGTTCTGAACAGTTCGTCAAAGATATGGCAGGACGACGCATACGTCATCTTTACCATTTTTGGTAGTATATTCAATGGGGGAATGGCCTTCTTCAGTGACGTCACGAGCTTCGCGCGGAGGACTTCTGCTAAAGATGGTGTTGGCTTTGGTCGAACGCGTATCTAGTCCGTTCAAAACAAGGTTACCTACCTGTTCTTCAGTAGGTATATCTTCCGTCAAGAGTAACCAAAAAAGTCCTTCCGGCAGAGGTTGCTCCCCGTCGGGAGCCTTGGGCAGGAGCTTTTTTATTTGCGGTATCGTGAAGTCGCGAAACTCGATCCCGTCCTCGGGATCCAAATGAGATGTCTCCGTCACCAAACTCTTCATCCCTCGCATTCCACCATAAACCTGTAATAATGAGTGACGAGAATAAACCTGCAATAACGTATGAACGTAACGAACCCTTATCAAGTACACAAGACTGTGTGCGTGAACGATCTAATTCTGTAATGACCATTCGTATCATACAACTTATAGACCAAGGGCGGCTCACACAAGCATACCTGCCACCCGGATGCAAAGCCTCATATGCCACCCTTAAACACGACATTGGTTGGAGGCTGCCGGGGCTTCGCTTTACCCTGTGATAAACCTGACTTTTTTAACAAAGCCCAACACACCATTGTTGATTGAACAAAATTTCTTTAACACATACGTCCCGCATTTTAAGAAACTGCCTTACATTTAGATTCAAGATTATTTTACCGTTCTTAATTACGTCACATTACAGCTCTTATTGGTGAGCCATCGCTTTCCCCCCCCCCCCACACACACACACAAAACCTGCAGCAATGCTCGGGTTCTTAGACTAGGAATTTTTGCGGTCCCATATAATCCTTTGAGACCTCGGTGCCACCCAAGGTCGTAGCGGGGGGTGTCAAGATCACCGCTCAGCGGCGCCCCTAACAAAGGTTTTCTAACATATTCATTGTTAAACACTTCTGGGGAGCCGGCACAGGTCGCGTGTTAATATGAGTCTTTCATGGCCAAAATTCCAGATAGATTTTTGTAGCTTCTTGTAATATCTCGATGTACAGTTCTCGTACCTCTTTTTTCTTTATCAGTGTTAAAAAAGTAAGTTGTCGGTTTAATACGGGGATAGTCTGATCTCTTCTTTCTTTCCAAAATGGGCACTCATAGATATAGTGTTCCCTTTTAATGTCTGGTGTGTAACAAAATACACTGCTCTAGCCAGGGCGTATTTAATTGCCAGCAGTTCTGCCATAAAAATTGTAGCGTTGTCTGAGAGTCTGTATTTTTCAGCTATTATTTTTTCAGGGCCCCTATATATGATATAGGCAAATCCTATTCCAGTTATCATTTTGGAGCCATCTGTGTAAATCGAAATAGGTCTTTTTTCTCTGTCTTTTTTTCTTTGTCCCATATTAGATGTCTTCTGTCCCATGGGTTCGTTATAGGAATGTTTCTTCATAGACATTATCATAGTTTATAGTCGTCCCATTAATTATGATGTTTTTGTTTCTTTGGATAATATCATAAATTTTTTTTGCAGTTCTGGCCTTGAATTTCAGTGGCATACATCCAGATAGGACCCGCATGGCATGGTTGGACCCTGTCGTGTAGCACTTTGTTATTATTATAAGAGCTTTCCTCTGTATTTGTTCAAGCTTGGCATCAATATATTTTAAGTCCTCATACCAGATCTCTGAGCCGTATAATGCTATGCGTTTAATGCATCCAAAATAAATTTCCTTGATTACCAATGGGTGTAATCCCCAAGTGGCCCTTGCGATCCTTCGCAGTTTTTGGGTGAGGTTATTTATTTTGTTCTTAACCTCGTCTAAGTGTTCGACGAAGCTTGCATTGTGCTGTATTCGAATACCAAGGTATCTAATAAATGAGGCATGTGTTATACTTCTACCATTGATTCTTATTGGAGGGTATCTGCCGATTTCTTTTCCTAGTTTGAAGACAGCATAACTACATTTATCATGACTAAGTTGCAGACCATATTTCTCACTCCAAGCGTTAACTCGATGAAGAACGTCCCGTGAATATTGTTCGAAATAACTATAATTTGTAGCTGTAATCATAATAATTATGTCGTCAGCATATGCCTGTATTTCAATTCTCTCTTCTTCTGTATCATCCAGGATTTCATTTATTATAAGTAACCATAAGATTGGTCCCAAAGAGGATCCCTGTGGGACACCAACATTATATTTCTGTATTTCTTCTGATTTGGGAATTGTAATTCCTCTATTTCTAAGAAAGTCCATCACAATATCTACTAATCCCTCATTTACTTCATTTCTTTCCAGCAATAATCGCATGTTTTTTAGGTCGACACTATTAAATGCGTTCTTAACGTCCAACGAAATCAAACATATATATTGGTTTTTCTGTATGTTTCCACGTATCCTGTGCATTATCCTATCAAGTGCGTCAATGGCGCTCCTGTTCTTTCGAAATCCATATTGTTTGTCACTCAGTTTGTTATATTTTTCCAGATGACTTACTAATCTCTGTGTTATAATTCGATCAAGTATTTTACCCCATACTGGTAAAAGGCAGATGGGGCGATAGGCTCCTGGAAATCTATAGTCTTTATTTTCCTTCGGTATATATGCAATTTGAGCAATTTTCCATGGCTCTGGAAAGATGTTTTTATAAATGCAGTAATTTAAGACATTTCTAAACCATGTTTCGTCCATTACGAATAGTTCTTTTATAATTTCAAAAGTTAGTTTGTCTGGTCCTGGAGCTTTTTTCTTTTTCATTTGCGACATTATTTCTCTCAGCTCTGTTGAGTTTATGGGTAATTGTTTCGCTCTTCGTTAGATATGCCGAAATCGCTGTTGTTGCTGTCGTTGGACTTGGCTTTCTGTTCGCGCTTGGCACCGGAATCGGCAGATGAAGTACGCACATCGGACTTAGAACTAGTACATTTCACAAGAGTGCGTCGTATGCCGTCGGACATATTAACATTTCATTTATCAAGCGACTCGACACTGCGCAAGTAATTGGCACGTACCCGTGGTTGCCGTCGCCGATCTTCATCATGTATATTTTCAGAGGGGCTATCTCGCTTTCGCCAAATGCGGACCTGATCCTTATTCTCCCCTCGCCTTCACTGTGGTCGAACTCAACCAAATCCGACTAACGACTGAGATCTGGGCCCCGGAATCCACTACGGCTCTTATTGTCTTCTGACCACATTTCAAGCTCACTGTCTGCGGTGTGTCAATGTTCGCACCTACACCAGCTGCCGGCACCGCGATACGTGCTGTTAGGACTCTGGTTTCTTCAATTGTGTCCTCCTCTTCTGTCTGGACAGAGTTCGCCTGAGCCCGAATCAATGGCTCCTGCTGACCTCTTGCAGGACAAAACCTTGCTATATGGCCTTCTGCCCCACACGCATAGCAAGTGACTGCGGCTCTCTCTCTCTCTCTCTCTCTCTGGTATTCGAACCCATCGTCACCTTAGGTGGGAAGCACTCACGCTGAAGTCTCTGGTTTCCGCTGGCTTTCCACCTCGGACTTTGATGAACCCGTTTTGTGTTCCTCGTGCTGTCACTAGGGAGAGGTGTCTTCAGAGTCCTCTTTACATCATCGAACCTATCTAGTCTCTCTGATAGCTTACTTGGAGACACCATATCGCACCATTCGTCCAGATAGTATTCTTTAAAATCTGCTGGGACGCGTTTTATTATTAAGATCGGTAATGATTAAATCTCTTAGTTGCTCAAACGCCGTGACCTCCAAAGCCGCCGTCCATCTATCGAAATAGGTACATAGTTCGTGGTAGAAGTCTCTCCAGGTGCCCTCTTGATTCTTGTGGCGCGAAGAAAACATCTGTCGGAACTTCTCTGGGGTGAGTTTGAATCTCCGCAATAATAGTTCTTTAACTTGATTATAGTCCTGTACTTGCTCTTCCGGCTCGCGGGCAATTAACTGGTTCATCTCGTAGGGAAGAAGTCCCAAGAGCTCAGCTAACCAATCTTCCCGTGCCAGGGCCGCGCGACTAGTTTGCCGCTCGAACAGCACCAGGTACAGACTTATGTCTACTTCCATCCTGAACTTTTGCATCATGTTCTGGAAATCCCGGCTGGGGGTTCTGCCGCACCCAGCCTGATTATCCTCCTCTCTTCTGGCTCCTATCTCGATCCTCAGTCTTTCGAGTTCATGTTCCATCTCTCTACGCCGCTCCTCCATCTCTCTAGCTCTACGCCGCTCCTCCATCTCTCTATCTCCACGCTGCTCCTCCATCTCCATCTCTTCTCTCTCTCTCCTATTGCCTATGATCGTTTTCAGCATCTCTCTGCATGTCGCTTCGTTGTACAGTTCACTTTCCTGTATGGTACTCACTAATTGCTTCAAGTTGAACTCCGGTCGGACTTCTATCCCAAGTTGGCGGCCATGGTCTCCAGATCTTCCTTGTTCCCATTTGCCAAATACGCCATCTTTATTTATCGTCTCGATACCGCCGCACAATACTTGCTTCTCTTCCCTAGGCAGTATTGCTCCTCCCAGCACCGGTTGACTTCATGAAAAAATACAGCGTGGGAGCTCGACGCTGCTGCTATCCTTTTATACGAACCGGGGTGGTTCTACCGTGGCTAGGAAACTCTTCTTCTAATTCAGCTCACAATCTTGAGTCGTTGAGGTCACGATCCTACCCTGTCGACTGCGCCAGTAAACTTTCCCCCGACATGATAATTTTAATGAAAGATAATTTCAGATTGATGAAAGTGATAATTCCAAAATAATAATGAGAGTGATAATTCCAGCATTAATGAAAGATAATTTCAGATTGATGAAAGTGATAATTCCAAAATTAATGAAAAAGCGGTAATTCCAAAATTAATGAAAAAGCGGTAATTCCAGAATTAAGGTAAGAGATAATTCCAAAATTTATCCAAAGATTATCCAACACCTCCAACGAAACCGTCCTGTCTCTTCGGTACAAACTTTCACACCTCTCTCCCTTTTTCGAATGTTTTAAATCGTTCTCTTTTCTTTCTCTCACGACTCCCGTTTTCTCCCAGGCCTTCTTTCCACTCTTTTCTCCTGAACCTTTCACCCCCCCCCTCCTTTGCCCCGATTTTATATATTTTGTGGGGATAATTTGTCCAATGCCAAGGAAAACTCAGAATTAACGAAAGAAATAATTCCAGGATTTAATAAATAAATACTTCCAGAATTAATTAAAATTTATAATTAATGGAAGAAAAAAATTCTGGAATTGATAAAAATTCAGAACCAACGGGGCAGGGGGGAGTAATTCCTTAATTCATGAAAATTAAGAATTAATGCCAGAAATAATTTAAACTTGGTGAAGGCCCCCCCCCTCCCCCCAATAATTTACCGTAAGTGTGGGGCCAGGTGCGACCACTTCTGTCGCACACCCCTAAGGGCGGTTTTGCGTAGGATGCCTTCTTTGCACTTGAGGCCATGAGCTATGCCCGAGTAGTCCCATGTATTATAATTGCTCTCACCGAGGCTCCCACTTTCTGCAGCAGGGGGGGCCCTTAGGCTGGGGTCTTTGGTGGGCCCCGAGGCCAAACTTTCACGGGCCTCTCTGTAGTAAATTTATAGCGTAAAAAAATATTAATAATCGTTCCGGGCTTATCGGCTGGAGACTTCAAGCATAAAAAAATATTAATAATCGTTCCGGGCTTATCGGCTGGAGCCTTCAAGCATAAAAAAATATTAATAATCGTTCCGGGCCTATCGGCTGGAGCCCTTCAGCTCTGCCTTTGTGGGGCACATGACCCTCATTCCTATACATCCGAAGCCGTAGGCAGAGCCAAAACTGGGGGGTGGGGAGGCATGCGGATCTGATGCGCGGACCAGAGGGGGCGCGAATTTCCCTTTTAACCTCTCTTCCAACATTACAACTGGTTGTGCCAAAATGCTTCCTTGCCCCGACTGACCGAGAATCTAGTTGCAGCCCCAGCCATAGGCATTGCCTTGGCGGGCCTATCCGTGACAGAAAGCCCTAACTACATGCATAGTACAAGATTCATCGAAAGACTGGTTATTTGTGGAGATGAAGATTACAAGGAAGAAAATTCATCACTGCCCCCCCCCGGGGACTCGAACCCCGGTCTCTCGCTTGCCGGAATGAATTTTGTTCCTTGTAATGTGATGAATTTTGATGAATTTTCTTCCTTGTAATCTTCATCTCCACAAATAACCAGTCTTTCGATGAATCTTGTATTGACAAGTGGAGAGGACATTTCTATATACATGCATAGTCCTTACATGGGGAGGCCTATGTTGCCACAGCCTCGTAGAACCCCCCCCCCCCCCATCATGAATCTATAATTTTTTAAACTTTTTTTCATCGTTATGAATTAAATGATTATGATTAATTCATCCTAATTATCCTAATTATTATCATTATTTTCATCATTTATGACTAATTCGTGAATTTTATAAACCATTGAGCTATTCATAAATGATGAAAATTCATTTTTATGTAGGTTTAATTGCTGAAAGAAATGAAATATATAAAAGAAATAAAAATATATACAATATAAAAAACATAATCAAAAAATAAATGAATAAAAATTCCAGAATTAAAAATTTTCAATTAATTTAGACCCTTTTTTAACCGGGTCCCCGGTAGCCCATGCCATTGCACATTGAATAAAGCTGTCGTGAATCTGGATTCAGAGTTGGCCTGTGGGCTTTGTGGAAAGTTTTTCCTTTTCCCGAAATGCTTTAAAGGTTGAAGACCCCTGAATTATGGACGGTTAAAATGTCTTTTTCATATAAAAAAAAGCTAAATTTATTTCAACAAATAGCGCGATTCGCCGATTCAGTTCAATATATTCTTGATTCCTTTTGAAAATATCAAACCAAATATAGTGAAAAAAGTAATGTGGCAATGTAAACGCGTATAGGCACCTTAGCAACGGATACCGTCCATTCGGCACAAACAAGCGGAATAGGGTTGCCGAAAGGCAGAACGTCACGTTTGCCTTTTGTCATCTCCACCCATCCAGCTTATATTACTGGAGGAATCATCCAGCCGCCGCAACGGCATAGACATCAAATGCAAGGAAATCACGTGACTCGGTGAAAACAGAGTTCGTTTGCCCATAGAAATGTACAATTCGGTTTCTAAATATTTCGTTTTAAAGATTAAAAAAAAGGATAGAGAACTCATTTAAAGATGAAAAAAGATTAAATTATTTATTTCATTAATACTGGAATAATTTCTTTCGTTAATGCTGAAAAATTTCTTTCATCAATTCTGGAATTTTCCTCCATTAATTTTGGATTTTCCATCATTAATTTTTTTCTTCATAAAATTTTTGTTTTATAATTTAACAAAGTCATTTGAAAAAAAAAACAAATTCAATCGTAATAAGTTGGTACTAAATCCATTTGAATTATTAAAGTAATGACGAAATTTTCAAGGGGGGCGTGTGCCGTCAAGCCTCCCTCACGAGCCGCTCCTGGATAAGTGTTCTTCAAAAATGGCTTTCATGCCTCGACAGAAATAAATTTCATTGGAGATCAAAAATTCTTGCAACAAGGGGTGAAGCCTCCGCCTTCACTTTTTTTTTCTTCATAACTTCAGTTTTTTTTATGAAAATTAAAAAATTTTCAATCGACTTTGAAAGATGCATGTTGCTTCCTTGCAGAAAGGAATTCAAAGTATTCCACTTTTAAAAAATGTCTCATAAGAGTATGCCAGTTTTATCAAAAAATCTTCATTTACAAAATTTTCGGTGTATTTTTTTTTTATTTCAAATACACACACAATCAGACATAAATACAAAAAACACAGTAAACATCAAAACACGGTACAATATAAACAAAAAAGAGAAAAATAAACACACATACTTTGAAACGGATTCGACATCGAGTGATATATACTTTTAGAGACGGGGGACACACCAAAATCATTCAAGTGCTTAGGGCCTTCAAATGTTTTAATCTGGCCCTGGTCGCTTTGCTCGCGGCTCCCACTATGTTCTTAGCCTTAAGAGATACATATTTTACTCTTACCTCTAAAATTATTTTAGTTCTACAAAAATTTAGCGATGCATTTTAAAGTACATAAACAAAGGAAAGTGAAGACAAAGGAAAATAATGTAGTGGCATTGCTTCTTTTTTTTCACAAATTTCTCGTTTCTCAGATATTGAAAGAACACCTTTCAACTCTTTTCAGAGAAAAAGAATGATGGGAGAAGAGATGTTGTGGAAATTTTCTTTGAAAATGGCAATTACACACTTTGTATGAAACATACTTGATACATCCAAACAACAGTTGGCGATATAACTGGTTTTTCCATATTATAATCCCTATATGGAAGATCTGTTCACTGAAAATTTCTGGCAACAAGCGGGATTGGCACTACAACAGGGGATGCTATAACGGGGTTCAACTGTACTTTCAAAATATGCAGGAACATTGAGATCACTCACATTTACTGTTTACGAAATCTGGGGATAAGAATGCACCTGTAGTGACCGATTGTATTCTATATCAAATGCTGCATCATCATCTGCCTAAGCGTAAAACACAAGCACAAATAGTCTACCAAAAGACACTTATTAGATATTTGGATGCGGCGAAACGCTGTTCACCTCACTGTATTTTAAACGTGCTACTTCATTGTGAATTATATCTAATCGAAATGTTTATGCCCACGCACATCTCGACTTGGTTGATCCTTTTCCTCTATCAAATAAGTTTACCCGTGGACTTTTTCTCAAGATGGCACGAGCCAAGTCCCATGGAAGACATCTCAGTCAAGGCCGTTGCTTGGGCAATGGATTGCTAGATTTGCTGCATCGATTATAACCATCAACCAATGATGAAAGTTCCAGTTCTCGCTCTTGGGTGTTCAGCAAATTCACATTATCCCATATGATACTGTAAAAGTCATACACACCTATAGACATCAAATAAAAGCATCATTAGACTTTGAATTTTTTCAAAATTTGTGAATGAATTTAGTTGAAATTATAACCTTTTAAAAAATTTGGGATTTTCATTACTTGGACCCTAGCAGGTGGCCCTCCACAGATCTTACCAAGGGACCCAGTTTTAGGAGGAGGGGGAGACCGTGAAATAAAATATTTCCTTTCATGTAAGTATTTGAAATTCTATCGAAGGCCCCCGTGAGAAATGTTGGCTTGGGGTCCACCAAAAATCTGATCATAGAAACCCTGCTCCAGGATGTGAGAGGGAGGGGGCATATTTTCTGTAATTATTCTTAATCTCCTTCAATTGTTTATTCCTTAAAAATTTCTTACATTGAACATTAAAAATGATTCAAATAGCACAGCACCAATATTATCAATTAACGTAATAAAGCCTTACTCCCATGTATAGCACTGAGTTTATGAAAATTGGGATTATGAAATTAACGATGTTTGCAATAATATTATTACAGAATATTCATCAATGCATTTCATGTAATAGTAAAAATGACCTCACCTGATTTTATATGCAGCTGTGCAGACATATATAGATTTATACTTCCTTCACCCAAAACAAAGCTCGCTGGCGGCTGTATTAGCTGTCGTTTTTGTTTCAACTATTCTTTTTAAAGGACTTGAGCAACAATATTGTTTATTTCCTTGTCAAGAAATGAATAAAATAAACATTTAAACTAGAAATTTATCATTAAAAAACTGCGCGCACGTGCGTGCTAACGGCTGTCAAAATGGCGATTATCAGGGAAAAGCAGCTTCTGTCAGGGAAGAAAAAGACCGGAACGTGATGACGTCACTGCATCGAAAATATTGCGAGTGAAGCCTTTCTTCTTCAGAAGGTGTTGGCTATAGCCCATAGCATCAATTTCGAAGCGGTGACAAGTAGTATATTCCTACAGTGGGCTTGTAATAAATACTTGCAGTAAGTTGTGTCATTGTCAGTAGCTATGTTAAGAATAAAAAAGCTCTTTCCACGACTGGGGGCAGCCGCACCCTTCTCAGCTGACCACAAAGAGCATTCCGATACGGCTCAAATTCTCGGATGCAGGCTTTGTGATACTCCCTAATTACACTACTCTGGCTCTGTAGAGAGGGTTTGTCACCTGCTGTTTCCAAAAAATATGAACCAGATACCCTTTTCAGGACAAGAAACGACGAAAAAGTTAAATTATGCTATTGTTCTCATAAATTCATACATTTTTTATTTTGAGTATTTTCCTAAATGGTAATTTGCGCAGATTCGTCACAGGCCAGTCTTAATTATTGTGCAGCACTCGGTAATACTTATATTCAATTCTGCGCAAGACGCATATTTTCAAAATGGCATATCGATAAATTAACAAAATTTTAAGTTGGCACTCTTTTAAGAAATTAAAGTTAAAAAGGAAGATTAATTATATTTTAATTCCATTTTTCGTGTGCATCCGTATGAACCTGGCATTTAAAGAATAATTAAATTGTTTTTTCACTATTATTTATGTTGTCCGGTTTCACTTCCTTTTTAGATGCATAACAAACACGACAAGTGAATAGTTTACATTTTGCATTAGTAATTTGGAACATATTATGTTTCTGTAATTACCTTTATTTCTTGGGATGAAACTTTCTGCGCTTACGTTCTAAAAATGCGATTTTATAAGCTGACTGTGACCCGTGACCACACTAGTGTGGCGCGTTCGTTCATTCTCGTGACGTTCAAACATGTGTTTGTTCGATATGCTCATTTACAAAGCCATCAGGAAGACCTCCTTTTCTGCAAACTATTGCCAACCAACACATCAGGGAGTGAGATATTTGATCTTTTGGACGAATTTTTCTCATCGAGTGAAATACCATGGCAAAACTGTATAGATGTATGTACTGATGATGCAAAGGCAATGATGGGCCACAATACTGGAGCAATTGCCAGAATTAAAAATAAGGCAAAAAAATGTAGCAGTAGCCATTCATAAGTGAAGATAGACTCGGAAGTCTGGGGGGGGGGGCAAGGTCATTATTGCTGGGGGGGGCACGGTGATGATGATGTCAATTCATACACAACCGCCCATGTAGACATTGCGTCTTTCATAGACACGCACTAGCATCAAGAAAAATGTCTTCCGAACTTGGCTGTGTTGAACGATGACATAAAACTGATAAACAATATTAAATCGCGACCTCTTTAAAAGCAGGCTCTTCAAACAAACGTGAGAAAACACGGGAAGTCACCATGTGTCTCTTCTGTTGCACACTGAAGTAAGGTGGTTATTTCGAGGGAAAGCGCTTACGAGTTTGATGGAACTGCCCGCAGAGGCAGCCGCGTTTATTATGGATCAGAACGTTTTATTGGCGACGGGTTTGAACGATGAAGACTGGGTTTGCAAACTTGCATGTTTGGCCGATATTTTCAACAAAATTAGTGAGGTGAATTACAAGGAAAAACCCCGGCATTTTTGATGCAAGTGCCAAAGTGAGGAAACTTGTGTATTGGTTGGAATATGTTGAAAACATGGACATCGATTGCTTTCCTCTAACAAAGAGCTTCCTCAAAGAAAATAATCTCAAAATTCAAGAAGCAGTGCAAAAAACTATTCAGGCACATCTCGAAGCCTTGAAATTATTTTTTGAATATTATTTTCCAACAGCTCAAGAGACGGTGCCGATGACTTAAAATGGGTATTGAATGTGTGCAGCGTGAACAAAAAGACCACCCACCTTAAACTCAGAAGAATACGAGGTCTTGATAGATTTGACATCACATAGCGAACTAAAAATTGCATTCCAAAACCAAAGCCTACCCAAATTTTGGCTGAAATTACAAGATGAATTTATAAAATCTTGTCTGAGAAAGCAAAATTAGTATTGCTGCTTTTTTTCAACCACCTGTCTCTGAGAAGCAGGATTCACCGCAACACAGAAACCAAAGTAAAATGTAGAAGCCGCCTGAATGCAGAACCGGACATTCGCCTGCAATTATCATCAATTGAACCTGAAATAAGAAAACTACGCAAAAGAATGCAAAAGTCTCATTAATCATTTATAATAACGCTATATTTGATCAAAAGTGGATATATTTTTCATTCATAATTTATTTAATATTATGTCTTAATTTAAGCCTACTTTCTCAGAAAGATAATTCATATGCCCACTTCAAAGGTCGGATTTCACGGACGTTATTATCGTTCTCAATCAGTAAATAATACTTTTACAATACAAATGGTTTGATTTATTGAAATTTGGAAGAGATTCTATGCATGGGTAAATTTTGATAATAACCCGTGTATCTCTCGGTTGTGTGTGTAAGTAGGATTATAAATTGAGATATTGTGGTAGATTTCAAATTTTTTTGGCAACTTTTTAAACATAATTTCATTGCATGGGCATTGCATAATTGTTTAGTTTTTTGTTTTACTTTGTATTTACCTATTAACCACTCCCCCGCCCGTTAGACCATTCAATTGAAAAACATAAGGTAAACTCTAGGGGCTCCGTTAGTCGAAAAAGGTTGAGAACCTCTGATCTCTAGTCCAATATCTACATTCGTGCATTCAATGTCCAATAGTGTGTTTTTTCAAAACTCTCAATTCAATTTAAGGCCTATAATAAATAATATAGGATTATATATACATTCTAATTTTTCACGTTGAACAACATAACGAAGATTCAATCTACCTGATCAACTGTGATTTCGCCGATCACTTTGCTTCCGTAAACCTCACGAAACTCTTTGACTCGTTTCTGATGGTCGACAATCGCCTTCGCCATCACCGACTTGAGGTCCTGACGAAAGAACGAAAAAAAAAAAATCAACACTACCCTCAATAAATCGTAGCGCAAAGGAAAAGTGTCGTTTACTTCGCTTCGAGAATATTTCTGTGTATATGAAATATTACTACAGTTAATGCATACGGTATGTTTTTTAACCCCTCTCAATATCGCATTACATGTTCAACCTTTTTGTATCAACACATGTGCGATTTCCCTTTCGCGACCATACGGTATAAGTATACGCTTCAGTTCGTTCTTGAAGCGTATAAGTATCATAATAAGATATACACACATTCACGCACGCTCGCTTCAGTTCGTTCTTGAAATATGTACAGATCGGGTGATGATGCCCTCGCCTTGGGCTGCCTACGGAAGAAAAATATCAAGAACAAAAAAGCAACACCAAGCAGAGTTCACTGAAGCGTGGAGATGGGTTTGGGCACCCGCATGATTTCACTAAAGGTGCCAACACGCGTAACTGCAATCTTAACAAGCATGTATGAGCAAACTTTTTTGCGCAAGCAATGCTTGAGGATATGTATGAATGAAATTTTTGTGCAAGCATCGTGACTGTACAAGCGGTTTGAAATTTGAGCGAATTTGATTATGCATGCTTGTTCGTGCAAGCGTAACCATATATATGCAGGTATACTTCACGCTTGTAAGCTCCGTCAATCTTTTTTCACGCTTGAGTGAGCTCTGCTTTGTGTTGGCGTTTATTCATGTACTTGAAGAATCTTCGATTATTTATATATATAAATTGGGGAAATAAATTAAATATTTTAATTCAAAATATTTTTCATACAGGAGAAAAGATAACGGAGCTAAATACAAAAAAACATTTCAAAGGGAGTTTATTTTTTGTTAATAAGTCAATAATTGGTTATTGCTATTGTAAATCATGTGACATTTTCTTTGGTTTAATTTCTATACCATCGAAAGAGAAGGCCAGCAAATCTCTCTCTCTCTCTCTCTGGATCTTCTTTTTTCTATTTACCCTCTCTTATCGCCATAATGCAGAGATAAATTCAAAGGTCTTGGGGAAGGGGGGGGGGTACGAAAATTATAATTTCAATGTATAAATATACACATATATACAGGGCTGGATTAACCATTTAGCAAAATAAGCACGTGCTCAGGGCATCAGGAGAAAAGGAGCACCACAAAAAATGATCAAATTATCTAGTATCATGTGATCCAAAAAACCCTCATTGAAGAAAACCCCGGCAGCGCCGGGTATTATAGCAGGTATTTTTATATTAATGTCCAACTTTTTTCACACTATCTGTCATTCGGCAGAAAATTCTCAAAGATCATACTAGAAATGAAAGCATCTTGAAATTACTTTATGACACAAGATGAGATGCACGTGCTATTTCCACAGCAATGATATTGTAAATCTCAAATCTAGAGGAAACTAATAATATTGCAAACTAGAGTTTTCACGTTAATGCTGAGTTTTTGGAATGAGATGTCACAAAATTTCCAAAAAGTAAGGCCGGGCATTCTTAACAGCAGCATAGGCTCCAGACAGGGCTGTAACTAGGCCGAGCAACCGAGGCCCCGAGCAGAATGGGGGGAACTGACAAATAATGTGTACACTTATTTTGCACACTGTTTTTCCTTTTAAGGGGCCCCCAATGTCTGCCCCGGAGCCCAGAGAAGGTATTCCACGGCCCTGGCTCCAGAGGTTTACGCAGGTAGGTGTCCCGTACCCTCAAAGTAACGATTGAACAATAAAAAAATATTTTTGCATAAAGAATTAAGTGATCTAGGTGATTATTCGAAGGCTCGTCGAAGTCTTCTGCGTTACCGATCAAGACAGTGTCCGTAGTCGAAAACGCAGAGTACAGGCTCGATAGCACTCTCGTCCTCTACAATACCTTGCCCACGGACGTAACTATCTCCGAAGTAGAACGGGGTGTCCATACGTGTTGATAGGGATACGAAGCATCAAGGTCAAGTGGAGGCTCGATCTCCTTGAAGGGACTTGCACGAATGCGAGAGGCACTGGCTTCTCCCATTGACGAAGGCAGCGACGAAAACGACCAAACCAACGACGAATTTTATTAAAACGAGGGCACCGAAGAACGTGATACACCAATTTTAATAGATGGATAAAATCAAGGTAGAATCGAAAGAAAATACTTTTATATGTTACCAAATCGTTATCTGTTATGTTAAAATTCTTTTTTGAATGTTAGTTATTCAAAATTTCTCTGGGAAGGTTCCTTGTGCCCCTCGAAATGTCGATCCTGTGCACGCTTTTGACGGGTCACCGGGCAAAGCGATTTTTCCCAGTCCCCATCTAGCTAAAAATAGCTGTCTTCTATAATTTGCATACTTATTCTCGAAAACTATAACGAGATGTAATTGTCACGAGGCCCTCTTGGTAGTTTCCCGAGACGTGACCGGATAGTCCCATGCGTCGAGAAGCACCGAGTAAGCCAAGTTATACAGAATAAGAACGTGAAATTAAAACGTGCAGATCTGCGGGTATACTAGTATATAATCAATCATGTATTACTGTCCCGCCCCCTAGAGGCATACTGGGTATACTAATATATGAATATGCCTGGGCGTGCTCGGTTCTATACTATACTATGCTGGAAATACTTCAGCTATTTTTCGAAATTCCCTCTCGATAAACCCTCACTCTTTCTGTTTTTTGCCAAGAACGTGTTTTGTTTCATTTTTTCCTTGGAATGTCGGTAGTTTTAGTTTGAAGAGACTTCATCCCATATGAACTATTCATGGCTAAATGGGGTCTTGATCCCTTATACTGGAGTCTTCGGAGGCGGCCTCAGACCAGAATTTTCCAGAGATTCCTCTATAGAAATGAAACGTGTTACGAGTGACGAAAAAATAATAAAAATGATTCAAAAATAAGTTTCCTTAACTCAGTTTACTTAAACTCGGCATTAACTATCTCAGAATGATTGAGGCAGCATATTTGAAGCTTTTGTCACTCGTAACACCTTTCAGAAGAGTTAGAGACAATGCGATTACGAAAGAATCTATAACACCTCATGAGAGGTTAACAGCAATATAGCGGTTTCTCGCAACCAGCAGTTATGAAGGTGGCAAAGACTGTAATAGATAAACAGTTCGTTTCTGCGAATGGTTGCTTTCCAGCTTCTTTTCCTGGGGAAGGGGGATATGATATATGTTCACTCAACCGTGTAGAATACCAGCATATGTTTATACTTGCACAAACGCAGGGCTGGTACGCGTAATCAAAATTCCTCAAGCCACTTGTACAGTCACGATGCTTGCGCAAAATTTTCATACATACGCTCAAGCATGCTTGTAGTTACGTGTGTAGACACCTTTACGCAAGAGCGGCTTGTACACACATGCATAATCAAAATTCCTCTAATCAATCAAGCCGCTTGTACTATCAAAACATTTGCGCAAAATTCTCAGACAGATGTGCTCAAGCATGATAGCAGAAAAAAAATGCATGCTTGTACAAAAAGATTGAACATGCGTGCTTGTCAAGTTCGTCAAATGTGTAGCCGCCTTCAAAAGTTGGAACATTATTATATCAGGCAAAAGTATGGGAGGAGCATCACAGGTGGAATGGCATCGACTCTATCGCGATCAGGTGTCATTGAGCACTAGCTAAAAATAAACGTAGTATAGGTGGATAGATAACGTTATCTGTGTGTTTGCGTTTTTATGGCAACACCTGAAAACTTTTTTCCGTAGGTTATTAGTAAAGTTGCTGACCTACTATGGCGCGGCGCAGATTGAAACGATACAATTTTTAACATATTCGCGTCGATGTCGCGGTCGTATTTTGTTTATTGCCGAGGGACTGAAACCAACGTCGATTTGTTTTTTTGATGGCTTATTTGATATCAAATATCGGGCAACTAGCCTAAATAGCCTCTCGGCTTCAAAGTGTTTCATAATTGGTTGGAATCTTACGAGTCAGGACCATGGTCTACATCCAGCAACAAGGCCTTCCTAGGCTGCGATCTTTAGCGGGCCCTAGACCAGATTTTTTTCCGGTCACCTGCAGGGTGAATTCATACAGTGGAAAAAAAATTGTCCCGAGTTGGAGCCCCGTCAGTCCCACCCTTGTGAGGGGCCCATGGTCAGGGATAAAACTGGCTACTTCCCCCAGTATCCCAGTAGCACAATGACATAGTATAATATCTGGACCATATCGTTATGTATCGGAATATCAGATGTTGTAACTGCGATATAGGATAATCTTGTCCTATATTGAATAAACTTTTTATGCTATTAATTGGTTAAATCTTTAATTTTTCTGTCAAATATTTATTTTATCCCATTTTTGCTGTGAAGGAAAATAACTTTTTTGGAACACAATAAATTCTTTTCTTTAAAATTATTTAAATTTTCGCATTTTTCAAAAAATCTAGTAATTCCAATTCCATCACTCTATATTATGAGATGATCAACTATATCGATTATATCGTGAATCTGACAGAGATCTCTTCACATATCTATCAGATTCACGATATAGACTTATGTCTTCCAAGATAAGATCTATCTTAGGAAAGATAAATCTATATCGTGAATCTGAAGTAGGGGAGTAGATCTATATCAGATGCACGATATAGACATGTGTCTTTTAAGATGTACGAACGACGAAGATTAAAATAGATGCGTGTTGCCATGACATTGGCTGATATAGAACTGGGTATTACCTTAGATCTTGATTCTTACGAGCCAGGGTTCCACTGCGTAATAATAACTCAGCGAACCCCTTTCATCAAATAAATTCCCGAGCAATAGTGCGTTTAAGCCATGTTTGGAATAAGAGCATAGAACTGTGGCGAAAGCTCACGTACACCGAGCGCCATCTGATGGCGACACTTGGAAATTGATAAGGTTTGGGAAAAATCATAATTTTTTGAGGAGGACCGCCCCCCCCCCCCCCCCCAAAAAATAAAAATTTTCGATTCGAGTGATAATATACCTCCACCAGGATGAGAGTACAACGAAAATATAATATATCTCCACCTATTAACCTGTCCAGTGTTTCTGACGTAATATTACGTCGGGAGTTGAATGTGAAAATAGAGAAGCACCATAGTCCTTCACTTTTATTGTTACGCCGCGTGTGCGCCTAACAAAGCAACCCCAAAACTTCTTGTGTGAGATATTAAAAACATGTTCTATTTTTCACTTACAATCATCTTTTTTGCCGCTCGTCTTTCCTTGAGGGGATGTACTTCAAAATAAATTCGTAGAGAAAAAGACATGAACATATGCCAATGCACTTTCCCTTCGCATATTTTCTGTTTTCAGAAAACATACGAAGTTCTGTATAAAATCAAATATAATTCGTGATTTCTCCTTAAAAATAATATTGCGTGTGATGACAATAATTGTTGTTCATTTTTGTTTGACCTGATGTCACCGTTGATTGACTTACATTCAAATCAACTCAATTGACTAGAAGTTCAGGGACACTGCAAAAAAATTAAATCATGTAAATATTTGAATTCGCCATATTATTTAATAATTCGTCCGGCGTTCAGAGCTTCTCTACCCCCCCCCCCCAGAGTTCGGTTAAAGCCGCCATACGCGGAGATAGACTTGGAAGTCTGGGGGGAGCACGATGATGATGTCAATTCATATATACATTAGCTCAGCTGACTCCACTTTTGACGCTAAGGGGCGATGGGGGAGGGGGCATCGCCCCTTAGCGTCAAAAGTTCCCCCCCCCGTTCCCCTCGTATCTCCGTCCATACTCCGAGCTTTCACAAGCTCCACACTTGCAGAAAAGAAATGCTGCGAGCACCATGGTGCTCCTTGAAGCATCAAGAGTGATGAATACACGGGTCCGATTTAATGCTCGCGCTCAATTGACTTGATCAACGCTTTGATTGAACACCCTGTAAAAATTGCATTCAATGACTACAATTAATACAGATTTCAGGTATATGAATGCCAAAGTTGCAGTAACGTGTGCTCATCGTTTGATGATGGGTATAGGCAGTGCTCGCCACTCGAGAAAGGTTTAAGACCCCTGATCTATAACATGATAAGGGCTCGGATTTCTGTCTGCATATTTCGCCATTTTTACGCGTGATAGAGCATATTTTCAAAATTTTAAGGGACATTTTGCATAGTTCGTGATCTTCGACACAAAAAAAGTATTTTTTCTCTCTATTCCAGTTCCGCTTCAGACTGGTTTTTGCAATTTCCGCCCCTTACGAGAGCTCTTAGGGCTAGGAGTTTTATGCACTAAAAATGGAACGTCATTGCTAATTGGTAAAAAATCCTGAAATTCAGGTTTTTTCAACCAATCAGCAATGATACTGAATTCTTAGAGCATAAAAATACTAGCCCTTCAACGACACTGGTTTGTGGCTGTAAATAGATTAATCATCTGAATCGGTGAAAAAATTGGCTAAAATTGATAAATGGTGGGAAATTTTGAAAGTTTTTATCAAATAAAAAGAATTATATATATATTTTTTTACTTATTTTTTAATTTTCTGCTTCTTTAAAGCTAAATACACTACTTGGCTGGGATTCGACGTTCAGCCACGTTACGGGAAGGACGCTCGAGTGTTCGCTGCGAGAAAAACCGGTTATCCTTTGTTGAAAGAGAATTTTTTTTTGCCTTTTTTTTGTTTTTGTCTGAATCGTATTTATTCAAATTTGTTTTTTGTGGGTTTTTTTTCTCTCTCTCTCTCCCCCTTTCGTTTGCTCTCAACTAGAAATTCATTTTATGATAGATAAGAAATGTGGTGATACATCAAAAAATACAAACATGGAAGTGGATGACCCATGTGTTTTCCAAACCAATCATTCATATATGGATATTATAAAAAAAGCTGACTTTCTAGGATTTTCTGCGTTTCATATCATGTTGGTTCCGATTGATACCAAGTTTCCGAAGTCGAAACCGAAAGTCTTCAGCCAGGCATTATACGAAAGCGTTCGATCATCGAAAGATCTACAGGCTGTGAAATACACAGCAAAGGGCGACCCAATAATCGAAACAACGAACATTAATACAGCATGTGACCTTCTAGACTTGAAATCCATCATGGGTATTGCAGTTAATCCAAAATTCATGCTGGAGGAATTGTCATCAAGATTTCTCTTGCGTGACGTCGAAGTTGATGAAGATCTAGGAAATGTTGCTGATGAAATTGAGGAAAAAAACGATATGATGGGTCTATCAATACGTCGTTTCAAGTATAAAGGTAAGCCAACAAACACAGTACTCATTCAATCGTTGGGCCACTACCTCCCAGAAAAAATAATTTTATGGCTTGAACGCTACAACATAAAACTATTTATTGATAATCCTCGACAATGCAAAAAATGCCATAAATATACCCATGCAATGAAGCATTGTTCTGCCACTATTGTTGTGTGTGGAAAATGTTCAGAAAACCATCCCACCGAAACTTGTGTTTCTCAAAAATTGAAATGTAGTAATTGCATGGAAGAGCACGCAGCGAGTGACAGATCATGTGATTACTTTAAACAGGAACAAAAAATTTTGGATTTTAAGTGTGTCAGTCACATAACATTAGCCAATGCACGTAAGATTTTTGAAAATCGAAAAAATTCTCAAAGCGCGAAATTATCTTCGAAACAGCAAAGCAACATTCCAGATACGTCAAATTGGATCACCAAAGCTGAGATCACAGACATGTTTACCAAGTTGCGTGAGGATTTGGGTTTGAATAACAAGAATTCTCCGATCACAAATAACTTTTGTTCATTTATAACAAAAAGTGAATTTAATGAAATGTTTGAATCATTGAAGTTGGAAATCGCTACAAGCATGTAAGCGATGATTGAATCGTGCGTGGACGAAATTCGGAACTTACAAGATAATGTCACTCCACCAAGAAAAAAATCAAATAAGTATGGAGCTACAATTTCCCCTACTTCCGGTACTTCTACTTCCTCGACCCAGAATATTGTTGGTTCAAAGAACTTGAATAACACTGTCTATAGTATGGACGTTTCAGATGGAGGTGGGTCTCAAAGTGAACAGTAAGTGGACAAAAACTGTACAATTTATTTATATATTCATTGTAATGAGTCAATTTGTTAATATATTGCAATAGAATGCTCAAAGCATTCGTAACAAAAAAGATTCAATATTACGATTTATTCATGAATATGAAATTATTTTAATACAGGAAACATTTCTGTCAATATCCGATAATTTTTATTTACCAAACTTTCAAATATTTCGATGTGACAGAGGAACCGAGAGGCGGGGTGGTGTACTGATTGGTGTTCGTAGTGATTTTTCATCTCAAATAATTTTCAAATGTAACTATCCAGGAGTGGAAATTCTTATTGTGCAGGTTTTTTTCCGTCAGAAGAGTATTACAATAGCTAACGTTTATTTTTCAAATCATGATAATTTCTTGAATATCCTCGATCTAATCGAAAGCAGAATTTCTCCTCCTTTCTTAATAATTTCTGATTTCAATGCATCTCATCAGGATGGCGATCTAGTCGTGTAGATACTCCTGGACGACTACTTTATAATTGGTTCATAAAACAGAAAATGCTTTTAATCAGACCTTTAAGTCCAACTCACTTTACCTCTTCGTCTTGCAATACTATTGATCTCTGTTTCAGTAGTGATCTGATAATAGACTTTATCAGTATTGTTCCGGATAATTTTCCACAAGACTTCGATGTTGCAAAACAAGAAGCGGTTCGACAAACAAACACAGATTTATTTACAGAACAGCACTTTACACGTATTTACAAGCTAATCAGAGAGCTAATAACTTTCTCGCAAAGTTTAAACGCAACTGACTTCAGCAATAGAGTCTGTCTATTCGAGTCTCTTTTAGCCTGTCTAACCTCTCTCAGTCTGCCATCTTGTGAGCACCACGGTATTAATAACTCGGATTGAAACTTCGAGAAAAAGAACATTCCACAAAATTCTATTTCACAGTTTCCTAGTCGGTGGCGCTACCGTATGGAGGGGCGGGACTTTCTAGATTTTTCTCTACACGCCGTGCCAGTTCTCCACCAATCACAGTCCTTTCCGCCAAACCGAAACCGGTATCAACCGATTTCGATATTTCTGAGAGCCATCAAACGAATCGCGCCATCTATCGTCGATAGTTCGTAACATTGCCCCTCTCTTAGAATTGTTTGTCCCGACAATTCAGTCTTTAAATCGACGGGTTGTCCTTGCGGTAAGAGGCCAGTCTGTTGAAGTGGACCACCTTGCACTTCGAGGATGGCGTCTTCTGGATCCGAGCTACGACGTCGTTCAGTCTCTTCACGACTCTGTAGGGTCCTTTCCATGACGTCTGAAGTTTCGGGCACAATCCTTTCCGGCGCTTCGGATTCCAGAGCCAGACGAGGTCCTCTTCCTTGAAGTCATGAGACGCGGCCCTCGCATCGCAGCGGTTCTTCATCTTTCCGGAGCGTTGATCCTGTGTCTGGCGATTCGATGCATGTCCTCGAGGCGCTCCTGGAGTCCCTGGACGTGTTCTTCCGGTGAAAGAGCAGCATCTCTCGGTAGCCGAAACATTAGATCACCTGGCTTGCGTCTGGGCAGTCCTCGGTAACGGTCGAATTCTTTCCAATGGCGCTTCGACGTTGCGGCGGTGAAGGCGGTCCCGGGTGCGCCTCGGATGTCCTTTGCGGGCGGCGCAGGTGTCGCAATCCTTGCACCACTCTTTCGCATCGGTTCTGGATTTGCCCCAACAGAATCGTTCACGGACCTTCTGGAGAGTCTTAATCACGCCGAAATGTCCACCGGTCGGGCTTTCGTGCAATTCTTTCAGCGCATCTTTCACACGGCTTCTTGGCAGGACGAGTTGCCACCGGAACGTCTTTCTATCCTCCGACTCCCATCTGCGGTACAGCACGCCATCTCTCATCTCCAGAGAGTCCCATAGCGCCCAGTATCTTTTGATCGTTGGACTGGAAGAAGCGACGTCTCGCCATGTTGGTTTACTCCCGGTGGATTCCTTCCACTCCGTGATTGGTCGTATGTCGGGATCTTCTAGCTGGGCCTTCCTGGTGTTCTCGTCGCTCCAAGGATCGTCACTTGAGACTTGAGATGTTATCCGTCTCACTAGATGTTTCACCGGTCCGCACTTCTCTTCTGCCTTGGAGCAACGACGATGATTCTGTGGATCCGGTCCTCTCGTCAGGGCGTCGGCATTTCCAGGCGCTTTTTTCTTTACGAGGCTGGATCGTCCTCTTCCTGCCATCTGATCCTCGTGAGAGCACAGTTCCGGTCCTGCCATTGGTTTTCTTTGGATCGGCGATGCACTCTTTTTCCACCTTTGGAATGTCTATCACTTTCCTTGGAGGCACATCGTCGCGATCACATCCGAGCAGGGCGATACGCTCCTTCGGCGTGTGCAGCTGGTCATTCCTCATGTCCAAGGAAAATCCGTGTTTCCTCAAGAAATCCACTCCGATGATGCACGTATCCCTTATGTCTGCCACGAAGACGGTAGACAGTATGTTGGTAGGTGACCGTGGCGAACTTCAGTGAGACTTTCCATTTTCCTAATAGTTGCATGAAGATTTTTGAACGTATTATCATTCGACGACTTAATTTGAATTTCTATAAAATACAAGATTTTTCCTAAAAACTTATATGCATTCAAACCAAAAAGTGGAACTTTGTCTCTACTTTGCGATTTGAAATATCTTATTCAAAAAACTTTTCAAAGTAGGGAAATCGGTATACTGGTTTCACTTGATTTGAAAGGCGCTTACGATTCTCTGATTCATTCGGCACTAATATTCAAACTTCGGCAGATGGATTTTGATGGAAACTTTATTCTTTGGATGGAGAATTTCTTAGCTGAACGTATGAATTATATTAGCTGGAGAAACTATGTATCCAGCCCATTTCTCTTTCGCAGAGGTATACCTCAAGGATGCGTTATTTCACCGTGGTGTTTTAATATTTATGTCGCAGATATTATATGCATCATAAATGATGTAGATATTTTTATTTATGCTGACGATATATATTTATATTGCAGTGGTAGTGATACATCTTCATTTATTCGAAAATTACATAGGGACTTCGACAAAATTTTGAATTGGGGTAGATTATGGGGTTTTGAAGGTGGCGCAGGAAGTAGGACAACGTTTTTTTCACGTCTCTCGTTTTCTTCTTATTTTATTGATTTAAATTGATTTATTTTAATAATTTAGGCTGTTTTATTTTGTAATTTAACGAGTAAATTGTAAGGAATGGAAAACTGTGGCGTGTGCAAGTCTAACATCGCAAATACGAAGGATTTGGTAAAATGCGCGGGAAACTGTGGCCGAGGTTTCCATTTCGTATGCACTGGCATTACCGGCACTTCGTGGTACTTCGCGGAAAAATACATGGATGTGTGATTTCTGCAGGTCTTTTGAAAGTGCGATATTTTCGAGATTGGAATCAATGTTTGCGGCTTTCAAGATGGAGATTTTGAAGGAGATCAAAGACAACTCGCAAAAGCTGGAAGAAATGAAGGAGTCAATTGGGATCTACCGGGGTCAAATACACGAATTGCAAGTGTCAACCGATGAAATACGTTCAAAACAAGAATCCCTTTCTCGGAATCAGGCATCGCTGGAAGTTCAAGTAAGTGACTTGATGTGCCAAGTAAATGACCTGTCACAGTATTGCCGGAATCGGAATGTAGAGATTTCTGGAATTCCACGCACGAAAGATGAAAATGTGAAGACTATGGTATCCACGATCGGGCAGAAAGCTGGACTTGAGGTATCGGAGATGGACATTGATGCCGCGCACCGGATCAGAAACTACAGTGACCAACAATCTGACAAAATCGTTGCACAATTCCGTTCACGGGACATTCGGGATGCCTACATTACCGCATCACGAAAAATGCGTTTTACAGCGAAAGACATCCATGGCGCCTTCTCGGAACAACAGCGAGTGTTCATCAACGAGCACCTCACGCAGCAGAATAAACTACTTCTCAAGAAGGCCAAGGAAGTTGCAAAACAGAAGGGTTATACTTTCGTGTGGGTCAAAGATGATAAGATTCTAATGAGAAAGCAATCTGGTGATCGATCATTTCGCGTAGTGAATTCAGATATATTGAAAAATTTGTAACTCAGGTATGTGATTGATTTTGCTTGTTTTTTTTAAATGGATCAGAATTTGACATTTTCTACAGTTGATGATTTCAACATATTTTGTTATGACAATATAAATAATCTTACCATGGCCCATTTAAATATACGTAGTTTACGTGCAAATTTTGACATCTTTGTAGCATATTTAGATCAGCTTGATATAAAACCCTCAGTAATAATACTCAGTGAAATCTGGATCTCTGAATGCGAAACTTCGTTTACATGGGTACAGAAGTTTATTTAAATGTGGAAACATAAATCGCTCTGGTGGTACAGCACTGTTTTTTTCTGAAAGTATAATTTTTAATAAGTTGCATTTAAATGAGATGACATGTGTTGATTCGCTGTTGGTTGATTGCACTTACGGGAAATACAAATTTATTTTATTAAGCATTTACAGGTATCACATGTATTCTATTGACACATTCATAAACGAAATTAATTTATTTGCTTGATTATAAACGAGATAAAGATATGTATTTGATCGGTGACTTAAACATTGATATTTTAAGATCTGAAGACTTAAATATTTTTTCTTATGTGAATTTGATGTCAAGATCTGGATTTGAATCGTTAATTAATTCTCCAACTAGAGAAACCGATGAAACGTCAACTTGCATAGATCATATTTTTTGTAGATCCAGAAATTTAAATTCGAAAAAAACTATTTCATTTAGACAGCAATGACTCAAATTGTGAAACAAGGTGCTTTACCTATCTTGATAAAAATCAATTGATTGATCTTGTAAAAATGGATACGCGGGATACTGTTTACAGTTGTGAATCTGCAAACTCGGCAATGAATACTTTCTTGGATTTAATTAAGAATTGTGTTGATGCTTCTACTAGAGTAAAGTATAATAAAAGAATAAGAAAACCCTGGATTACGAAAAAAATTTATTGAAAAATTAAAATTAAACATAAATTATTGAAAGAAATTAAAAAGAAACCGTTTGACATTGAGCTGCGATATAATTTCAACACATTTAGAAATAAACTGAAGAGCCAAAAAAACTGGTACAGGCATGCGTATGCAAATAAAGAGATATGGAACCAATCAGAGTACGGCGCTGCTGTCGGCAACGCCTATATAACACAATAAGTGTCTGGCATAGTTGTAGATCGGTTACTGCTGCTACAATGGAAGGTTATCGAGATTTAAGTGAGTTTGAACGTGGTGTTATAGTCGGCGCACGAGAGATGCGACACAGCATCTCCGAGGTAGCGATGAAATTTGGATTTTCACGTACGACCATTTCACGAGTGTACCGTGAATATCGGGAATCCGGTAAAAAATTAAATCTACGACATCGCAGCGGCCGGAAAAAGATCATGCAAGAACGGCACCAACCTCGTCATTGACTGACGAGAATCATTAAACGTGACAGACGTGCAACCCTTCCACAAATTACTGCAGATTTCAATGCTGGGCCATCAACAAGTGTCAGCGTGCGAAACATTCAACGAAACATCATCGATATGGGCTTTCGGAGCCGAAGGCCCACTCGTGTACCCTTGATGACTTGAACTTGAACTACCAGACAGATACCCACGTTAATATTCCTTACGGAACCTCTAACGTAAAGGGTATCTGTTGGAAAAGTAGCAACACCTTCCCCAGCCCATCAAATCCATCCACCCTACCCGATCAAACATGAGAACACTTTTTCAAAGTACATGGGGGGGGGGGGGGGACGTAAAATATATATAGTAATTTACAAAATAATGTGAAAATTAAACATTTGTGGAAGCACAATGCACGTCACAGTTCAGTATGTATGAAAAGGGTGGGGGAAAACATCAGTTATATATACTATATATCAGTTATATAACACTGGAAAACACAGAACAATGAAAAATAAACATCTGTGGTAAGCACAATGCAGGTCACAGTCCGAGAGAAAAAAAAACGGGGAACAACAGAAATGCAAATATGAAGAACACGGAAATGTAAATATGAAGAACACGAAAATGCAAATATGAAGAACACGAAAATGCAAATATGAAGAACACGAAAATGCAAATATGAAGAACACGAAAATGCAAATATGGTAAGCACAAGAAATATTCAAATCTTAAGCATCTGTGGTAAGCACAATGCACGTCACAGTCCGTTCAAGTACATATGTATATGAGGAATAGAAAATAAACATCAGTTAAATCACTATGGGAAACACAAAAAACAGTAAAAATTAAACATCTGTGGTAAGCACAATGCACGTCACAGTCCTTTCAAGTACATATGTATATGAGGAGTAGAAAATAAAAATTAGTTAAATCACTATGGGAAACAAAAAACAGTGAAAATTAAACATCTGTGGTAAGCACAATGCACGTCACAGTCCGAGAGAAGGAAAAAAATGTGAACACATTTTTACAATTTCAGCGTGTCATTAGATTTGGGGTGTCGATGCTGATCTGGCCATCGATCTAGTCACCATGGTGAAGACAGGGATGTCTTCACCACTCTCATCAGATTCAAAGAGATCTTCTTCATTTTTGCTGTGCAGTAACGACAGATTTTCCTCTAGAAAGTTGATAAGTTTAATGATGTCAGCCCAGTTTTTAGTTTTTATTACTTGACGTTTCCAGACGTGGAAATGTTTTAGATTAATCGGGGGCTGATGGTAGGATGCAGTGCTTGGACACGACCAAATATAGTGAGGAAATGTTCCGATTTCCCCACAAGCACATAATTTATTTTTAGATATTTTAAATCTCCTTAAGTAATACGGAACAGGGCCATGCTCACTATATAGGATTGTCCTTTCTCTAATCCATGGTTGGTTGAAGATTTTGGTCTTATTTATGATTTGGAAGACCTTTCTGCCCCGTTGTTCACCATCAATCCATCTGGACTGCCAAGTTTCTTTCGCTACACAAAGTATCTTGTGTTTGGCATGAGACCAGGGAGGAAAAACATCAGAGTTCATATTTTCTGATGAAGTAGCTGTTTTAGCAAGTGCGTCTGCTAATTCATTCCCTTGATTACCCACATGGGCCCTGGTCCATGAGATGAAAGTGTTGGGCTTGTCAATTAGATTTGCTCTGATTTGTCGTACAAGTCGGGTGGGGGAAAAATTATTTCTAAGCGCGAGAATACTGGAAAGACTGTCGGATATAATCTGAATAGGTTCGTTCTCATGTAGTATATGGAGAATTGCCTGATGAATAGCATACAATTCTGCCTGGAAAACAGAGTTGAAGTCTTGGAGCCTTTGTGACCATTCGTGTATGATGACGTTGTTGCGAAAGACGACAAAAGCCGAAGCAACTCCATTAGAAGTTTTCGAGCCATCCGTATATATTTTGATGGCAGTTGGAATGTCTTTTTCTTCAGTGATGAGCTGATTATCTTGAAGATCTATGGCCGGATGATGAGGCCATGAGGTTATTTTTTCTTCGTATGCAGATGCTAGTAGACTGAAATCGTTACATATGACATTGTGTCTTAATAGAAGGAGTCGGCTTCTTTTTCGATATAACTTCTATTTGAAGGTCCAAAGGTAAATTTCCAGTGGAAAGTTGTAACACATTAGTTGGCGTAGTATTATATCCACCTGTTACAAAAAGTAAGTATTGCCTTTGAGCTGTCAGCATCTTGCGTTTCATTCTGCAGGTGGGGTTTGCAAACCAAATACTCGATCCATAGGATAATTGGGGGATGATAATGGTTCGATAATAGATATTTCTGAATAGCCTGTTAATACCCCACTTGCTGCCCCCAATCCTATAGAAAGACTGGAGTGTTTTATGAGCTTTAAGTACTTGTTGGTCAATGTGGTAGATCCAGTTAAATTTTTCGTCAAAATTGATTCCCAGATATTTAAAGTTCCGTGTTCTTTTGATGTGTTGGTTATCATATTGGATTTTCAGGCGTCCTTTCTTTCTATAAGGCCAGAAATATGCAATCTTGTTCGTTTGAAGTTGCAGGTGATTAATTTCAAGCCATTCTTCTATTTCTTTTAGACATCGGGTGGCAATTTCATTGATGGATTTTGATGTGTTGCTTGATACTATAAGAATGATATCATCAGCATATACTTGTAGGCATACATCGTCTGGCCATTGATGTTTGAGAAGGTCGTTAATAATAACATTCCAAAAAAAAGGACCACTACAGGAGCCCTGAGGGCATCCCTGTTTCTGTGTCTTTGTTGCAGGCCCTCTATCTGTCATGATAGATATACTTCTTTTTTCTAAAATACTTAAAGTGCTTTTAAGTAAATTATCAGGTATTGTTGAAATTGACGATAGCCTATTATATATGAGCTCATGGCGAAGATTATCGAATGCTGACTTGATATCGAGAAGGATCACAGCAGAGAAATTACTCTTTTCTTTTTGTCGTTTCAATTCTTGCATCATGTTGTCTATTGCTTTTTCTGTCGATTTCCCTTTTCTAAATCCAAACTGTAGCGGATGGAACCAATTCTGTTTGTTTAAGAAATAATCCATTCTATTTATGAGTATACGTTCAAATATCTTCCCAGCATTCGATAATAATGTTATGGGTCTGTAAGAGTCAAGGTCTTCGGGCTTCCTCCCTTGTTTCAGAAATAATAATAGCATGCCATTTTACCCTTGATGACTGCACGACACAAAGCTTTACGCCTCACCTGGGCCCGACAACACCGACATTGGACTGTTGCGGACTGGAAACACGTTGCCTGGTCTGGCGAGTCCCGGTTCCAATTGCTTCGAGCTGATGGACGTGTACGGGTATAGAGACCACCTCATGAATCCATGGACCCTACATGTCAACAGGGGACTGTTCAAGCTGGTGGAGGCTCTGTGATGGTATGGGGCGTGTGCAGTTGGCGTGATATAGGACCCCTGATACGTCTAGATACGACTCTGACAAGTGACAGGTACGTAAGCATCCTGTCTGATCAGCTGCACCCATTCATGTCCATTGTGCATTCTGACGGACTTGGACAATTTCAGCAGGACAATGCGACACCCCCACACGTCCAGAATTGCTACAAAGTGCTCCAGCAACACTCTTCTGTATTTAAACACGTCCGCTGGCCACCTAAATCCCCAGACATGAACATTATTGAACATATCTGGGATGCCTTGCAACGTGCTGTTCAGAAGAGATCTCCACCCCCCCCTCTTACTCCTACGGATTTATGGACAGCCCTGCAGGATTCATGGTGCCAATTACCTCCAGCACTACTTCAGACACTAGTCGAGTCCATGCCACGTCGTGTTGCGGCACTTCTGCGTACTCGCGGGGGCCCTACACGATATTAGGCACAGTTTTTTTGGCTCTTCAGTGTATGTTAAACAATGAGATAAAACAAAATAAGAATGACTATTATACTGCAGCATTTATTCAAGCAAACGGTGATTCAAAATCTCAAAGGAATTTAATTAACGAATTAATTGGTGAGGATAAATATAGCAGCATTGACAATGTTTTTACTGAAACAACTGGTGAAATAACGAATCCAAATGATATTGCTGAATGTTTTAATGACTTTTTTTCTAATTTTTGTAACAATGATGTTCCTAATAATTGTAATTCATTAAATTGTTCAAATAAATTTTTTTGAGAAATCCTTATTTATATACCCTACGGATAGTCATGAAGTATTGAGTACAATAAATTCTTTACACTCCAAAAAATCGCCAGGATTTGACAAAATTAATTCCATAACATTGAAGTGCATTGCACTATGTGTAAGTGATGTCTTATCGTTTATTTTTAATTTAAGTTTTATCAGTGGCGAATTTCCAGAGTGCCTGAAACTTGCAATCATTTCTCCAATACACAAGAATGGGGACAAAAAGAATGTTAATAATTACAGACCGATTTCTTTACTATCTGTCTTCTCAAAGGTCATAGAAAAAATAATTAAATCAAGAATAATTAAATTTCTTGACAGCATTAATTTTTTTAGTGAGAACCAATTTGGATTCAGAAAGGCAAAAAGTACAGAGGACGCTCTTGTTAATTTTCTTTCAAATGTGTATATAGCAGATAACAATAATTGTAAAGTTGCTTCATTATTTTTAGATATCAGCAAAGCTTTTGATACCGTGAATCCTAGTATTCTTCTAACCAAACTAGAATATGCAGGAATTCGGGGTTTGCCACTTAAATTTTTAAAAACATATCTTGCTAACAGAGTTCAAAGTGTGAAAATAAATTCCGTTTTGAGTTCTAAAAGACAAATTACATCTGGTGTACCTCAAGGATCAGTACTTGGACCTATTTTATTCCTAATATTTATAAATGACCTGTGTAACTTTAATTTGAAAGGAAAAATCACTGCTTTTTGCTGATGATTTAGCTCTTTGTTACTCTGAAAGCTCTTCAATTAACTTGAGGAATAACATGCAAAATTATCTTAACTCAATAAATATCTGGTTTAGAAATAATAATTTAAAATTAAATATAGATAAAATTAAATATATGTTATTTGGTTCTGGTACTTTCGATGATTTTGGTGTCCTAAAATATCATAGTATGATAGATGGCTGTATCTCGGATTGTATGTGCACAGTTGTAAATAGAGTAGACACCTTTAAGTATCTAGGGATTTTTTTAGACTCAAAATTATCCTGGAAAACACATATTAATTATTTGAGTGTAGAATTAAATCGGAACATTAGGAAATTTTATTTTATCAGGAATAAATGTTCCCAATCCATTTTAAAACTTCTTTATTTTGCGTTAGTAGAATCTAGAGTGAGTTACGGCATTACATGTTGTGGTGGGACATACGTCAGCAATCTTTCTTCACTTTTTGTCACACAGAAGTCCTTCATCCGTATCATTCTGAGTAAAAATAGACTCACGCATACATTTCCACTTTTCAATCAATTAAAGCTACTCCCTCTGCAACATTTGTACGTTTATAGAAGTTTAAAAATGTTTTATAAAAGAAGTGGCCATCTCAATCTGAAATTACATAAGTCTGGAATGCAATTTAGACGTCATACTATACAGGTACCAAGGCCAAATAAAACTCGTTTCCAAAATTTTTTCCTTTATTTAGCTCCCAAAATATTTGATTTACTTCCTCAGTTAATAAAAGAACAATCTTCATGTACATCTTTTTTATCAATTTAAAATCTTGGTTGTAAACTCAAGAAGATTTAAATTATCTGCTTGATATTGTAATGTAATCTTCTTTTATCTTGCATACGCTGCTAAATGCCAAATTTTTTTGTTTATCAATTCCATTCCCGTTGCCACTTATTTGTTGGTGTTATATATATGTGTGTTTTTTTATTTCTTTTTTTCTCTCGTTATTATTTATGCCGACAGATATGTATCGGATATTGTTTTGTGGGCTCACAAGCTTGCTTAGCCCCTAAATGTTTTGTAACTGTGCTTATAAATAAAGGAAGTCTTAAATAAAGGAAATTTGAATTTTCCACAGAAAAATGGTCTTTTACACTTTTCACGCAACGCCGCAACATTGAAATTCCTAGTATCATTTTTAATGGCTCTAGGCTTTCATACCTTGCCGATATGAAGGTTTTAGGAATATTTCTTGATATGAAAATGTCTTGGAAAACACAAATAGATTCCCTCACAAAACGTGGATCCAAACTTATCAATATCTTGAAACTTATAGCTGGAAGATTACGTGGAGCTCCGAGTAATAAAATTCTGGCTATTTGCTCTAATATTATTAAAGGTTTTTCGAGTTATAGTATTTTTTTATGGCATACTCCGTTACAAACACTGACATTTTCAACTCCTCCTTGGAGTAACTCCAATATCAGCTTTCATATTGATGATCTTCCCTTTCATGAAAGTATTTACGACCATATGATTCCAATATTAGTTAATCAACATATGACAGAAAATTGGTCGTCTAATGTTATCATAGCTACAGATGCATCCAAAGCTCAACATATGTCGGTGAGAATCTATTGCCCTAATAATAATTCATGTATACAAGCTTTAGTTCATGATTACTCCTCCGTTTTTACTGCAGAGTGTCTTGCTATTGCATATGCAGCTACCAAGCTCATCTGTGAGAGACGTAATTACGTTATTTTTACCGATAGCAAAGCATCACTTTTTGCTTTGAAAAATGTAAATCCCCGTTCCCATTCTGTAACATTATTGACACATTCCTGTCTTGCACATGCAAAAAACATTGCAAATTCAATCACTTTGGTGTGGACTCCTGGCCATAAGAATATTTTATATAACGAGATTGCCGATAAAGTAGCACGACTTGCGACATGAAATAATAACTGAAACTTTCCTTCTTTCACTTTTATGGAAGATATTCTTAATCGTTTTGGAAATTGTTTTAAAAACAACGTTGATCAGCATTTTACTTGTCAAAACGAATATATCTACGCAATCGACTTTTTCAACTGTGTTAAATTATACTCACAGTCTAAAATATGAAACACTTTTTTTATCGTTTACTTACAAACAGAGCACCCACCAAAGATTATTTACATAGAATAAATCAGATTTCATCTCCGATCTGTGATCATTGTTCAGATCCTGAGACTTTACTGTATTTCATGTTCATTTGTAAACATTAGATTGAACAACGCCGTCAATTTGCTATTAGCCTTTCGATTCCCAATGTCAATCGTTTGTCTTGGATGAATTTATTAAAGGCGAATGCTGAACAATTTGTTCATGCTTTTGAAAAATATTTTTATGCATGTAACAGATTTTAATTTGCGTTGAATTTTGATTTTTTCTGTTTCTGTATTCACATCAGATGTGAAATGAGATATTTACTATGTTATGTATACCGCAGTTATTTATTTTTTACTATGTGAGAAGCATTTGAATGGAAATGAAATTCGTAATTCTTGTTTGTGTGTGGTTTTTTTTTTTGTTTTTTTTTAATCTCTCTGAAATTTTATATTTTGCTTTCTCTATGTGTATTTTTGGTCAGAATTTCCAAGTGTGATTTTCCCCCATCCCTATCATGTAAGATTTGTGCAAATTCTACCATCTTTAATGTAAATTTTGCGTTCATGTATTCACATTGCGTATATGTACTCACATATTTACATGTATATTACGTAGTGTAAATTTTTGTTTTAAAGCGGTCCTAAAGCCCTTGTAGGTATAAAGGACGTAAAATAAAGTGTCATGTTATGTCATGACTACTTGGCTGGTATTTTTACTTATAGATGGCAGCACATTAATTCTGATTTGCTGCTCAAAAGGGAAACTTTAGAGGGAAATTTGGGCTCCATGGGGTTAGTTAGTAAAACGGGAAATTTCCGTTCATGTAATAAGTAATGGTTCAAAACAATTTAGACTGCATCAGCACTTCTCATTATCATATTATTTTGCTAAAACTAATGTTATTTGAGATAGGAATGAAAACATTTTTAGGACGTATTTTTCGTTTTATTTATTTAGTTTTTTAAGAGCATAAAATGCATATTTTATAGAGCATTTTTTAGAAGTTTTTAGAGCATAAAAATCCGAGCCTTACTAATTATCGGAGCCTTATTATTCAAATCAATAGAGGCCCACGTTATACAATGAGATCTCTCACCAAAATACCCCCTTCCCACCCTGGCACTGAGAACTTTTATTCCATTACGAAGTGAATCTACTATGCATTAAAGTTCTATTCCACAGGCCCAAAAAAAAAGTCTGAAAACGGAGAATGATCGTTATGGGAAGGAAGTTTTTCCGTATAAGAAACCAGAGAAAACTATTCGTATCGGTGAAAGGGGTCCCGCGTCTGATCTATGCTGCTGCGCATAGCGCAAGAATTTGAAAGCTCTTTTCAAAAATAATTGATCAAAATGAATCTACACTTCTCGATAATAAAAAAAATCTCATAAATGGTACATAAATATTCATCCTTTGAAGGTAAATACAGGCGAATCCCATTATAACGAACTCCAAGAGACCGTAGAAACCTCTTCGTTACAACGAAATTTCGTTATAAAGGAATTCCAGTTTATTTAAAAATGTCCCTACGTAAACTTACCTGGGGGATTAGAAAAGTGTTCGTTAAAACGAGATTTTCGCTATGACGGTATTCGTTAAAACGGGATTCGACTGTACCAACATCAGGTCATGATTACAAGTCCCTACTGAGAGCGCATATTATTCTTGTCTTTCATTTATGCGTGCTTAGAAAAAACTGATGTTTCATTCCACTTTCAAGCTCAGCAAAACTATAAATTCACCAAATACTTTGTAACCGCAATTAGTACTGTGGTTAGAGCGTAAGGCCGGCGTTACACTATAAAAGTTTCATAACTTTTCTTTTATAAAACTTGGCAAAGATCTTTTACAAATTTTGTATTCAATTTTTTTTATAAAATTTATTTTATAAAGGAAATGGACCACATTACACTATATAAAAGATTTATACAAAATTGTTTTTGCAAAAGTTTTCGTCAGTTCGTCCGTTTGTCAGTCTTCGTTAGAGGCCTTTCACACGCAGCGGATGCGGGTCCGGAAGAAGTTTTATTAATTGGAATATACTGAGCCTTTCAGACGAGCCGAAATATCTCCGCACCTAGGAAATGTTCATGCGGGTCCGGACGTCGTCCGCATGTGTCAAAACTTAAGTGCGGGCTCCGCATCCGCACATAGAAGTTTTGACAATAGGTTTATTCGGAGCTATTCAGACGATGCGGATCGAGTTCGTCCGCATCTTTGGCTACTTTTTAACGGAGTTTTGCACAGAATTTTTTTAATTATTTTGCCATAAATACCCTTAAAAACACCATATGAGGGTCCCTGTTCATCAAATATGATGTACCCACATACGTCTATCCGTTTGTTTCCTTCTGAGATAAAGGAGATATAGCAACTTTAACTGCCTTTTGTCCATATTTCACAATTTTATACAATAAAACCTGTCAACAACGGCCACTGACGGGACCGAAATTATAAGCCGTTCTGTTCATTGCGAATGTTTAATTGACTACATACTTTAATAACTTTTAAATTTAATTTAAAAAATTTAATTTTTTTATTTTTAAATTGTTCAAATTATTTAAAAAATATAAATATTTAAAATTATTTTAAATATTTATTATTTTCTTAATTTTTAATCCTTTAATTTTTTTAAACTGAAAAAAAAAACTTGTAATAAACAACGTTATCCACGTACGGCGTTCACTCAGGGCCGGATTAAGACGTTTGCAGGCCCTAAGCACTTGAATAGTTTTGGTGCCCCCCGATACCTACAAGTATATTTTACTCGATATTCAGTCTATAAACTAAAAAAAAAAGTGAAATTTTATATTTCAGAAGTGACTAATCTAAGGATGGGACTTCACTCTAAAAGGTTTATGAAAGTTATTTTATAAAACTTGAAAAAAAGCAACCAATTAATTTATCGGTTGCATTTGGTCAAATGCAACTGATCAGCTTATTGGTTGCATTTTTAAGAGAATTATTATAAAATTTTTATGGTGCAATCTGGGCTTAAGGCCGGGATCACACTATAAAGTTTTATAAAATATATTTTATAAAAATTGAAAATTCAACCGAATAGGTGATCTTATTAGTTGAATTTTTCACGTTTTATCAAACAGCTAACTTTTAAAGTGTAATCCCTGCCTAAGGCCGGTATTACACTATAAAAGTTTGATAAAAGTCTCCTTTTATAAAAAAAATCTTGAAAAACCTAACCAATAAGATTATCGGTTGCATTTGTTCGAATGTAACCTATGAGCTTTATTGGTTGGATTTTTCAAGTTTTATAAAAGGGATTTTATCAGTCTTTTACAGTGTAATACCGGCCTAAGGCTGGTATTACCCTATAAAACTTTGATTAAAAATTCTTTTATAAAACTTGAAAAATGTAACCAATAAACACATCTGTTACATTCGAGAGAACTTAACTGATCCGCCTATTGGTTGCCTTTTTCAAGTTTTATAAACGAACTTTTATCAAACTTTTATAGTGTAATCCCGGCCTAAGACAGAATTGGATGTGAATATTTCTAAGCACAGGCATTTGAATCTCCACCCCTCCTCTCTCTTTCTACTTGCAAATTCTTTGATATCTCCTGAATTTTTTTTTTGGAACATCGAATGTTTTGGATTTGATTTTTCAAACATTGGATGTTTTTGGAATTTTTCTTACATATTTTTCCGAAAAAACAGATTTTTTTTTTTCAAAATCTTTTGAAAATATTTGAAGACATTTTCTCCCATCGACTACTTGTGAGGATCGGAATGAAGACATCTTTATTCCCATATTCTGCGTGGCTCTCGATTAAACCACCAAAGAATGGCTCTAGGCTGCCTATGGGCACTGAATCAGGGGTTAAGGAGAAAAATAATTACAAAAATTGCGAAAAAAATAGTTTTTATTCACGAATTTCAAAATAAATATGCGGGCGATTCGTCCGCATCTTCAGTGCTCATGTGAAAGGGTATGCGGACCCGAGTCCGCATCCGCTCCGTGTGAAAGGGGCCTTAGTCTTGTGCTGTTGCTGGTAGCAGTTATGGATGAAGAAATTTTTTCACCATTTGCTATAGGACATTTATCATTTGCAACCTCTGTAAGGGCTCCGGTTATAAAAAACATGAAACTTATGTAGGGGCAGGGACGCCGGAACATATCTGTTGGTGTTGTTAAAGCTGTAAGGTATCGGGAAGGAGCATGATGGGATTAGAAGCGTGGGTGGGGGAGAAAGGCCCTCGACGAAGAGAAAAGAAGCTTGGTGTGTTTTCAGTTATAGTGAGAGAGTGGCTCCTGTGGACTCAGGAGGTAGTTTCAAAGTCTCGCTGTAAGCGAGGAGGACGTGTTAATAGTATAATGTTTATTGTTGAAAATTATGATTAAACCAAGTGTTATATATAAAAGTGGCAGAGAGTGCTTATGATTGTGGCAATCAGTCATTAAAAACGAACCCGACAAAAACAATACCAATCATTACAATGGTATTGATCAGCAATACCAATCACCATTTGAACATAGCTCAAATATTGCACTGAAAGCGCTTTTTTTCAATTAAAATTTTTGAAGATATATCCGTGGAACCCTTTCCTTGTAAAGAGTTGTATTGCTGTAGCTCTTTTTGTTTGTAAATCATTTCAGGTCCAAGGGACTTTCTCATACACCCTATATTTAAGCATGAGAATAAAATGAACATAATAGAATCTCAATACCACAACGGTAGTCACAGCAATAGACTGGAGACAGTACATTTCATCGCTGATTTCAGACGGATTCAACGCTCAAATCCTTTTCGCTGCATTAACAAGATATCTCGCCGCCTTAGTTTAGCATTAGCAAGCCCAAATATTTTGTAAAGTTAATCCCTCTCACAGAGGAACACTTTTCCCAATGGTTCACAAACTTTTTTCAACCACGGCTCCCTTGCCTAATTCATGTTTTATAAGCGGCTCTTCGGGATAGATTAATAGATATTTTCCCGTATAAAAGAACTTCTTCAAAGCATAAATAGGTGCACAAATCGATATCGCAAGCTCGCTACGACACCCCACATAAAGGTTGCCGATGACCCTAGAAACAGTGACTCACACTTTGAAAAAACTGCTCTATACCCATTACTTTTTCATTACTTTATATACTCATTTACTGCTGAAAATCATAAGGAATCAAAGGGTTAAAAGGCATCAATCAATAGTCTCATCGATGTAGTTAAAAATTACAAAAAAAAAGTCGCTGAGAAAATAAAACTTGTAAAATAAAACAAAAAAAAATAATAATAAATGCAATTCAAATACAACGCCACAAGCGAGGTGGCTGAGAAGGCATAGCTTTGTTATCTGAAGTTTATACCGCAAAAAAAATCAGACTACAGAATTGTTTATTCCAGTGCTATTATCAAAATTCAAAGCTCAACATAAATATAAATAATTATATTGATTAATAAATAAGTATATTGAGATTCAAAGAGGAAGGAGAAATGGTTCGCCGTTTGTTTTTCCATTTTTCACGACTTCTGGCAGAGTGAGGGAGAATTTGTGAAGGGGAAAAATACCTAAATGACTTCAAATAAAAAAGAAAAGACGCACAACGTTTTAATTATCACCATGAAGTTATCGTTTAAAACAGTGTTTCTCAACCACCGGGCCGCGGCCCGGTACCGCACCGTGACATCAATCGTACCGGGCCGCGAGAATATATTCATTACCCTTTCATTTTTCAAGCATTGCCACGAATAACGAATTGGTTTATTTCACTATTATGGTACATAATACGTATTTTAATTTTTCAGTCTAAAAATCATACAAGGGGAAAGATGAAAAACCCTCCCAGAACAAAGGCTCCCAGCAGCAATTGTAAATTATAAGAATTTGGAGGATCCCCCTCTTTCCCTAATTCGACTGGAAGTCCTTCGTTTTGTTCAAAGGCCCAAAGGAAGGGAAACACGTCCTCCCATCCCCTTCGAAACTAGTACTTTTAATTGTATTTTTTTTCTTTTCGTATTTTTGAATATCTGTCTTCATGAGACCCAAACAATACAGCAGGGGTGGGAAATGTTTTTCCATACTCTCCGTCCCTTTTGGCTGGGACCTGACTACGGCGCGGTTGGACGCGGTTGAGGTTGGGGGGGAAGGCATCATCTATAGTTTTATTCTGTCAACGCACAGATACAACTGCAACCGCTGAGCGCGGTTTTTTCAACCGAGAAAATCCACATTTTTTGGGACGGTTGGGGTAACCGGAAAGCTGCCATCATGTATTGCAAAGGCTTGCGCTCCCTGATGACGGTTCGGCTGGACCTGCGGTTGCTCTCTTCCATTGTCTATTAAGTGGTTTGACAAGGAGGGTGACGGGATTTCGGATGCACTGGACAAAGGAATTGCTCTCCTCAGGTTGCCATAAAAATGAGGGGAAAAGACAAATTCGAAGAACTGTATGGTGAAGTTCTATTCGACAGAAGCTAATTCTTTGTTTGGCGCTTTTGCACTGATAACAATAAAAAAAACCAATGAAGAAAAAAAAATTTTCTAACTAGTGAAATTTTTTTGCTCTACATGAGCACACATTAAAACTCGGTTATAATGACATTCATAAACTAACGTGATTACGCTAAAACCGAGATGTATATTTTAGAACACTTAAATGAAATGCATTGGATCCCGATTATAACGTTTTAGCAAAAAACCAATTAGTTACCTCTTCCAAAAGAGTACAAATTACCACGGGGCCCAACCATTTATAATAAATTCATAAAAAATTAGAAGTAAAAATAATAAGACATCTGAAGGAATATATTTTTATATTTGCAAATTCTCCATATCAAACTTTTGAAACATTTATTAAAAGCCTAAGTATGAACCGGGGATGAAATATGTCCCTAAGAGCTGCATTGTGTGTGTTTTGCTTTCATTATTCTGTCTTTTTGGTATTAATTTTTGTATCGTATATGAATGTGGCTGTCTATCTGTTGTTTTTGCAATGAAAAAAAAACCATCTAGTCCAGCGGTTCTCAACCGGTGCTCCGTGTGAACTCCCAAGGGCTCCGCGGCCCTCGAGGAAATTAAAAAAAGAACCAGTAAATTTGAAAAAAATAATTATTAATATTTTTGAATAAAAATAAATCAGTAACTTTGATGAATAAATAAAAAATAGGCCTACGGGGCTCCACCATAGAAATTATATACTGGAAAGGGCTCCGTGGGTCAAAAAAGATTGAGAACCGCTGATCTAGGCAAAACGTTGTATGCGGGTAATATCGAAGAGTGCACTAAGACAATTTTCACACCTACCGTTCTTTTCAAGCAGTTTTTGATTTACAAAGCCGCAACTAGGGAGAGCGGGTCCACTGTATCGAGTGCTGAACTAGAGGGGGCGCCGAATTGCCCCTTTAACACCACTCCTAACCTTTCCTTACACGGGGACGCCAAAAGCTTGCTAGCTCCAGTTAAAAAAGTATCCAGCTGCGGCCCTGTATGTACCTTAAACCTTGCAACATACATACTGATGTACAGGGCCACAACGACATGCGTGGTCAGCCGGGGCAAGCACGCATTTTGGCGCCCCCTTTTAATATTGAAGGAGAGATGAAAGGTTAACATTTGCGCTCCTGTCTGGCTCGGAGTTCGGAGCATCAGTCAGTGCCGTCTTAACGCATGGGCCCACCCGAGCACGGCCCGGGTGCCTCAAGAGAAGAGGGGCCTTCCAAAAATGAGAT
Source organism: Pholcus phalangioides (assembly GCF_987345545.1). Classification (NCBI taxonomy): domain Eukaryota; kingdom Metazoa; phylum Arthropoda; class Arachnida; order Araneae; family Pholcidae; genus Pholcus; species Pholcus phalangioides. The sequence goes on along the minus strand of NW_028301596.1, from coordinate 23,483,412 downwards.
ACGATTGAAATTTTCAAGGATATACCATGTAGGGCCTCCTAAAAACCACTTGGCCCGGGGGCCCCATAATACTCTTAAGACGACCCTGGCACCAGTCCCACCTGCTCCTCTCTAGTTGCGGCCCTGATGTCGTATGTACAGGGTGTAAAGCGGGCCGGGGTAGCAAGTTCAGAGGGGCGGCAAATTTGAGTAATTCGTGGTCAAGAACTTTAAATTATAACGTGAATAGGGGGCAGAGCAATTCGAATAGCCAGCACGTGGCGAAGCCATAAATCTGTGTCTGGAAAGAGATTTAGTGTGAAGCATGTAAATAATTTCGTATAAGGGGGTGGTTGATGATGTAAGTGACCTTCAAACCCCCCTCGCCCCTTTGTCATCAAATGTCCGCAAATCCGAAACCCCGCCCCCCGCCCCTCGATGCTGACGTAATACTTGAATCACACCAAATGAACATTTTTGGGAACTAAAAGGTCTAATGAGTATCAGAATGTTTCTTTAAAAAAATTTGATTTTTTACAGTTTTTAAAACATGAAATTCAGAAATTTCATTCCGATTTCCTATCTGAATTTTTTTTTCCTGACCATCAAAAGAAATATATATTTTTTTTAAACAGGAGAAAATCATTTTTTCCTTGACTTTCTTTTGGTCATATGGGGTTTCCCAAAATCACAATTATTGTGCTTAATTTCCATTAATTAGAAATTTAATTAATTGGAAATTTACTTTAATTACAAAGAAAAACGTACTAAATTCATGGCCAATAATTTTCTTCAAGCCAAAACTTCAAAAATATGTTACTTAAATAGTTTTTTAATATATATGTTATTTGAATTAATTATGATGATTCCAGTCATGATATATAAAAAAATTTGTGCGATTTGGTCACGAATCGTAAAAGCATCAAAAATGGGTCAACTTGTAGGCTGTCTTTCTTCAACTCTGAATTAATTTCAAATGGCAAATATTGTTACAGAAAATTAAATTTCATTACATGAATATTTTTATTAGTATATACAATAAAACCCCCTCCTTTTTGTGAACACGGACAGGACAAAAAAATTAAATACATGTAAAATGGGTGACCGTTAAAAAGAGGTTTGAAATTCATACGTTTTTATATTATACATCTGTAAATTATTATTTGTCCGTAAAAGAGGGAGTATCCGTTAAGACGGGGTTTTACTGCAATGCAGCTTATGAGCACGAATTTGCATGCTAACTGGAGCCAACTTCAGCTTGGCGAAAAAAATTTAGCCAATCCCGAGATGTCACGTGACATAAAAAAATAAAAAAACCCGGTTGCTAACAGCAGTGTGTTTTTCACGCAAAATTTCACGGTTGCTGATAAGATCAACCGAACCGTAGTGTGCCGGCACAACACCCACTAGAAAACAAATTCTCTAGTAGGTGTTGGCCGGCAGCCTTTCCCCGAAAACATTTTACTGCTTCAGGGATCTCTGTTGACAACCAGATGACCTTAATGTTTGCGTGTTCACGGTTTGCCATCGTCGGCACCACAGAAAATGACCTGAAGACAATAATGCCATGAGAAAACTCGGTATCCCACGTTCTTTGGAGACTGGAAAAGCATCTGTGCTACTCGCCAAGCAGCATAACTTTTTTTTTTTAATTGGACAAAACAGAACACGTTACAAAATACAAAAGAAAGACACATGACAATACATAAAAAATAAACAAAAATGGACATACATATACACCCACTCTGTGACCCTCAAAGGACTACTTGTCCTTTCAGAAGGTAGAATAACTTCAAAGGGGAATAAGCTTCTTTTTTTCCTCGGAACCAAATATTTCTATAGGGAGAGGAAAAAATCGTTTTGCAAGACCCATTCAACACACGCGTTCAATTAACAATATTGAAGCTGTCGGTCTCTTTTTACTCAGCGAAAAGAGAGCCGCTGATAGCATGCAATTGGTGTGCGCCCTGGCTGTTTTCTTGGCCACATGAGGGGGGGGGGGGAAATCTTTTCTGCTGTACAGCAATACGGATTCGTATGCTGAACTCACGGCCACAACTAGATGCTTGGTCACTCCAGGCAAGCGCGCATTTTGACGCCTCCTTGTAATGTTGAAGGTGAGGTTTCAGAATGAAATTTGCGCCTCCTCGGGTCTAGCACGCGGGGTACGAAACTCGTCTGCTTCCCCCTGATTGCGGCCCCGGCTGGACTTCCTATGGTGTGTAATTTTTTTCCCCCGCTCAATGTCTGTCGGATGACCAGCTGTATGTAGAGAAGTGAACCATTCCTCGCCGTTTGTGTAAGATTGAACTATTTATATCAGATAGTAATCACAAATTTTCTCTATTGGAATAATGAAATGCTCCTACGGAGCAAAAAAAAAAAAAAAAAAAAATGCTTAAGATTTGTGTTTTCTTTCAAAGTTAAAAGGATTTCATAGTGACATATTGATGAACTACATTCTACCCCACGTAAGTTTGCTTTTATCTAAATTACTTTTTTTTTTTTTGCTTTCTTTTGTGTAATTAACAGTAGAAAAACCATCCGCTGTCGTTTCAACTAGGAATGTTGCCAATAACTTTCAAGTTCAACTCTTACATTCCGTAAAATTGTTGTGCAGATGTCAACGCCCGATTTCCGTATGGTCAAGTTCGGCATTTGATCTCACAAGGGTAGGGCCGACATGGGTACAGGCCTGGGACAATTATCATAATTTTTTGTGTTTTTTTCAGGCAAAATAAATTCAGGCTGTAAATTCACTACAGAAGGGCCAGTGAAAAGTTTTGCTTCGGGGGGGGGGGGCAGATGCGGGTAAAAGTCAGTTGAGGCCCCGGACGCAAAAGTAAATACTGGACCCCCCTTAAATTAGAAAAAGTGTAACGTTTTGGTTTTACGTGGTTCCCCCCAGGGTGTGCGCCTGCCCTTAAATCCACCTCTGCTTCGGGCCGCCAAAAATCCCAGCCAACGGAATGTGAAGGCATAGCCCAGCCAACAAAATTTAAACAACAGATATTCACTGACAAACGGTTGAGCCTGTCAAAGAGAAATGAGGAAAAGTGATTTCCGCTGTGAAAGTGAGAGCCGCTCTTTGGAATGTGCGACAGGAGCGGTCGCACTGGGCACCGTGCTTTGTGGGCCCCTGCACTCACGGTAAACTATTGGAGGCTTTCATGAATTCTGAAATTACTACTGGCATCAATTCTGGAATTATTTCTTTCAACAATTCTGAAATTCCCCCCCCCCCCTCCGTAAATTCTGAATTTTTATTGTGTGTGGTGAAGGAATTATTTCTTTCAATTATTTTTGATTCATCAAGTCCAAAATTTTTATCAGTTTCAGGATTTTTTTTTTCTCATTAGTTTAAAATTACCCTCAGTGCTGAATTTTTGCCAGTTTTTGTGTTAATTTATTGAATTGTGTATTTAACATTTTCTGTATGGATATTTCACAGCATTCTTGTATATTTTGAAATAATGGATGCCGATTCCTCAAGGGTGGAGCCAGTAATTTCGTTCGGGGGTGGGGACCAAACAGATAGAACAATAGATTTGGACATCTTTTTCCCTTTTTTCGGTCATTTTCTTACATTTCGGGAGGGGACCAGACACCACCCCGCCCCCCCCCAAGTCCCCCCACCACTCACTACGCTCTTGCGATTCCTGCCCCTAAATATATAAAATCGGGCAAATATTTTTCGTGTCCAAAACTATTGAGACGCACCGGGCCCCTTAGGTAAGGGCATAGACTAAAGATATATTATTATATATTATTATTATTATATGATATTATTCTTACTCTGTGGGTAAGGGTATAGCCACTAAAATAAGGGACTTATTATTAAGAACCTAATCCTTATCAAGTCGCCTTAGGTAAGGGGTCATTCAAGTATTACGTCAGCATCGATGGGGGGAAGGTTGTTTCCGATTTGCTGACTTTCGATGACGGGGGGGGGGGGGTTTGGGATGATGCTTACGTCACCAACCACCCTTTATGAAAATATGAAAAATTTTTAATGGAATGTTACTCGGTCCGTCAAAAACGAAAAAACCTATGGATAGATTGTTCTAAATGTTTCATGGATCCAATAATTGCTCAGGAATCGTGTCCGGGCTGCTTAAGTGCTCTGGAACTGTGCAACACATCACTCAAATGATCCGTAATTATGCCACGGATCACTTAAGTAATCTGGGAATGTTCCGCTGGTAACTTGAGTGATGCAGAACCGCACTGGAGGGGCCGCTTAAGTGCTCTAAAATTGTGCCACATGTCACTCAGAGGATCTCTAACTGTGCCACATGTCACTCAAGGGATCTCTAACTTTGCCACGGATCGTTTAAGTGTTCTGGAACTGTGTCGCGGGTTACTTAAGTGATCTTTGAATGTGCCACGGGCTTACTTCAGTGATCTGAAAATGCGCCATGGGCCACTTAAATGCTCTGAAATTGTGCCACGGGTTATTTAAGCGATCTGTAAATGTGCCGCTTAGTTCATTTTCACAAAATTGGGTTTGAGAGGGCAAGCCACATCATATAATCTTCAGGCCCACATTTGGTCCGGGATCCAGGGTTTACCATATATGGCTTAAAGGGTGGGCCGCAATGAATTTCCTAAAGAGAAATTTCGAGTTCTTACCCTTCAAATAGCATTGAAATTAACAGAAATCGATTATAATAACATATAAAGGTATTTTCTTTCGAAATTTTAATTTTTTTTAAATGTTTTTACATTAAAAAAAATATTTTTTTCGTCTGGGTGGCGCACGAGCCCCCTATGGTCCCCCTCCAGCGTACGTTTCTGATCCCAACAATATGCGTTAGGAGATAGGGGCAGTGCTGACGAAATTTTGCTGACAAGGGGGCTCAATAATGGCTAAAAATTTGCTGCCGTAATACTTTAACGGCCCCTAAGGGCGGGAGTGCCGTCAAAAAGAATGGGTCCACCCAGGCACGGCTCGGGAATCCAAGAGAATTAGATTTGGTTGAAACTTTCGACAATTTGCCTAATAGAGCCTCAGAAAAATCACTTGACCTGGGGGTCCGTCAAAGATCCCAGCGCAGGCAGCGTTGGAGGATGTGTGAGGCCTCTTATACATTTATATTATGTCAGGGATTCTCAAACTTTTTCTACCCGCGGCACCTTTTTTCCTAATCAACGCTTATCCGTGGCTCCCCAGAGCAGTTAAACAGTCTCTTCGGAAAACCTTTGCAGGGTGCCGCGGCGCACAGTTCGAGAACCCTTTATTATGCATTTGTATCACTTTCTGTTTTGAATGTAAGCTTCCTAATATTCTGAAACACTATACTCAAATGACCCGCAACGTTACTGTGTTTTGATGGTTGTCAATTTAAATTATCGGAGAACTTGAAACGCGAATTCAACTAAATCATCAAAAATCCAATCCAAAATTATTGATTAAAAACTATAAAATACATACGATAGAACCATTCGATTTCAGAACATGCATTAGAGAGCATGGTTTTAAAGAATTGAGGATCAAAACCACCATTGATTGATGATTAAACCCATTTTCCACCACTTTATTTCGGTTTATAATAGAATTTCACAGTTTTATGTGAATACTAGGGGGGGGGGGGAAGAGGCTCTGCCCCCTGCCACCTTTAGCGGCCAAACCCCCCCCCCCAACTTCACTTCACAACATATCTTGTTTATTTCGTCCCACTTCATCAGCGGGCTATGGAAAGGGACGTGTGAAAGCACCAGCTTACTGAAGAATCGAATTTTGCAATAATAAAGCAACAAAAAACAAATGTGATTCATCAAGTACCCCCAGAAAACTTGCCCATGGGGTCCCCAGACTTCAATTCGCTGAATTTTAGTGGGGCCCCTGACAAGATTTATCTCAGGCTACCGATGTGTTGCAAATTTTACAATATTAAACAACAAAAATCAATGAGATTCATCAAGGGACACCCTAAATGAAACCTGTCAACATTTTCACGGGGCTCCGACCTGGAGGCTTGTCGGACATCTCCCCGGCGAGGGGTCACGAAAATTTAAAATTTTCATCAATTTTACAACGAAAGAAATTTAGGGCCCCCATCCAGTAGTGGGGACCCAATACTCAGATTTTTAGTGGGGAATCCAGACTGGATTTATCTCGGTCTTCCGCGGTTGCAAATTCTACAATGTTAAACAAAACAAAAAATCAGATTCATCCAGGGCCCCCAAAATGAAACCAGTAAACATGGGGGGCTTGGAAGCTTGTAGGTCATCCCCTACTGCGAGTGTCATGAAAAATTTTCATTTGTATTCGTTTTACCAACGAATAAAATCCAGGGCCCCCAACCAATTACCCGGGACACCAATTCGCATACTTTTAGTGGGGCCCCAAACTGGCTTTATCTCGGGCTCCCGCTGTTGCAAATTCTACAACAGAAAAAGATGGTATTCATCCAGGGCCCCCAAAATGAAACCTGTAAACATGGGGCCCCGACTTGGAAGCTTGTCGGTCATCCCCCCCTGCGAGTGTCATGAAAACTTTTTATTTGTATTTCTTTTACCAACGAATAAAACCCAGGCCCGCCCACGCAACTACCCGTGACAGAATTCGCAAATTTTATGGGGGCCCCAGACTGGATATATCTTGGGCTCTCGCTATCGCAAATTTTTCAACGTTAAAGCAGTAAGAAAACAATGAGATCCATATGAAGGGCCCCTGGAAATGAAAACTTTTAACTTCCCCATGAAGGTATACGTGCAATCCCCGCCGGGTACCCGGACCCTGTGGGTTGGGAGTACTGGTGTTATATGTATATTATACATACCTCTCGGCATGACCCCCACAAGGTCAGGGCTGACAGGGGCAGGAACGATTCTTATCACTTTTTGATTTTTCACACTATAAATTAACCACAGAGGGGCCCCTGAAAAGCTGGTTTGGGGGCTCGCCATCTAAATTCCAGCCAAGGGCCCTGCTGGGATGTGGGAGTCTCTCGGTACATCGTAATAGATTTCCGTCACCCATTTCCGTAACATAAAATCGTCACTAATTTCGGTTGCTTAGAAACAGGCCCTTTTCGAGTTTGTGATTTTATATTATAGAGTAGATTATGAGGGGGGAACTCGGGGCATTTGCCCCAGAGACATTTTGAATTCATTACCTTCAAAAAATATTTTAAATTAACAGAAATTGAAAAATATAGCACGTAAAGGTATTTTCTTTCAATATTTTAATTTATTCAAAAAAATAATTTTAATTTTTGATTGTCTTGGGCAGGGCCGTCTTTAGAGCATCATGGGCCCCAGGGCCAAGCGATTTTCCTGAGATCCCACCTGGCAAATTCTCGAAAATTTTAGCCGATTCTCATTTTTATGAGACCCGCATTCTCTTGAGACCCCCGGGCCGTGCCCAGGTGGGCCTATGCATTAAGACGGCAGTGGTCTTGGGGCAGACACGGGACTCCTATACCCCTTCCTGCATAGGTTTGTTACATTTTACTGTAGTAAAAATCTTACCACTACTACGAACGTAGGTTGAAGAACGGGTCATCGCTAAAATCAAATAGATTCGAAAACACGGGACACTACTTCTAAAAAAGGGACGTATGGTCAGGCGAAAATATATGTAAATATTATGGCCTGTACAGAGAAATGACTCGCATACTTTGAGCAACACCAATCATTGCTAACTTCCGGCGTCCCTGTGCAGGAGCGTCGGAAGTGTTTCCAAACTGTGGGTGCTCGTCTTTAGTTTTATATCGGAAATTTTAATTTCGGAATCAATTCTGGGGGTGCTGGGATCCATGCCACAAATAACTAGGGGTGCATAAGCACCCACAGCTCCGACGCCACTGTGTGGCTGGTTGTATTGGATGGAGTAATTTGCGGAAGAAGTTAATTATTTTGATGCATTACATCTTTAGCTGAGGACGCAACTTAAGAATAATGAATATGTCAGTTTATGAAGAAGTTGAGGAATACAACGCCCAGAGTGAAAGTTTAGCGACTAAATTTTCCATGTTTCATCATATTAATATTGCGTCTTATATGTCACGGTAAAATCCCAAAAACTCGGGTTTTACCAAAGCGAGTTGGTGAAAGTTCAAAAAACGCTCGTAAACGTTTTCATTTCGGATTTTCACCAAGTCAAAGTCCGTTTTAAATGAATCAGTTAATCATCACGAACTTATTAGTTCCTGATGCTGATTAGTTTATGAATAATAATTTATTAATTTTTTTTATTCAGTAAACAAATCACAAAAACACAGACATATATACAAATACAAACACATAGGTACAAACATAAAAACACATAAATACATACACTTTGTGACCCCAAGGGACTTCCAGCAGGTCTAAAGGGGGTTATAATCCCACATGTTCCATACAACAGCTTTCATAACGATTAGACATGTTTTATATTGTATTTCAATTTATATATTTACGATTGCGGTATACGTTAAGATGTTAGATTTCTCATTTTGAGAGTCATAATCACGGTTAAATAATTAAATTATACGTATTGTGAATACGTATACATACGTTTTTAATACGCATATACAATTTAAGTAATTGATGCTCGTAATTAATTTAGTCCTACCAGTTAAAGCCCGTTTTAATTAATTTAACGTCATTAACAAGATCGCTCCCCAGCCATCTTGATTAATTAATAATTGTTCAATAATTATAATTACTATTGTGAATGACCCTTATTGATGAATTAATAGTAATAAGTATTTAAGTAAAACTTATTTCGTAATGATGGCGCGCGGGGGTGCCGAGCATGGGCGGTGATACGGAGGGGGGCCTCCCCCCCCCCCCCAGCATCAAAGATGAAGTCGACTGATCTAATGCATATGTGTATAGATGAATTGACACATCATCATCATCGCGCCGCCCCCCCCCCCCAGACTTCCAAGTCTATCTCCGACTATGGTGCCGAGTGCGCTTTGCCCACTTATCCGCCTCTCCACGCATTGAGCGCATCATGCCCCGCACCCCTCTAGAAATGTCGGGACACTAACTAATGGCCTTGAATACAAGTGAACCTAAACCTGGATACGTGGCAGCATTTAGGAAAACTAATAAGTTCATTATCATTTTTTTATTCTTCAAAACGGGTTTTTACTGTTGAAAATAAATAAAATAAATAAAAATTTATATTAATTCCTAATTAATTTAATTTTAGATTGTTTAATTACTACATTTATTAAGTAATTAATAAGCATCAAGAACTAATAAGTTAACGATGGTTTAGTGACTGAATGAAAACGGGCTTTGACTTGGTAATGAGTCCCAAATAAAAACGTTAGTATCATTTTTCGGACTTTTACCATCTGACCTTGTCTCCGAGCTTGAATCGTAGCATATACTGTACATCGGAGTGGACGTAGCAACTGAGCATTATATTGGCCCTCGAATAGAAAGAAGTTGGCCACCCATGATATAATGGATTATTTAATCTCCACCACCTCAGATGATAATTAAATAAATGCATCATTAATGTGAACCATCATATCCAGTGATGAGATATGGCAGGGTTTTTCAAAGGGTGCTCCGTGGCTTCTAGGGGCATCCCGGCGGGATGAAGATATTGATTTTTGTGCCTCTTTTTCCTTTGAATTAGTACTTTTAGGGATTTTTTTTTTAATAATAACTATAAACTTTTGTAAATGCTTTATAATATACTTTTATAATTGAAAACACCACTTAACTATTCTGGGGAGCAGCAGGAAACCCATGAGCTGGGCAAGTGAGCTGTGGGGGACATAAAACTCATTTTCCTATAAGGCCTTATTATGTCTTTACGGGGCCCGGGACAGACTTCTCTTTGGGGTAAGCAGGGGTCTGCCCAGACTTTTTTGCAGGGTCCTGTTTTTGTGAAAATTTTCTTTATTTTTGTGAAATACAATCGAATCCCGTTATAACGAACGCCAAGAGGCCGGAGGAATCACTTCGTTGAAACGAAATTTCGTTATAAAGGAATTCCAGGTTACCTAGCATTGTTCCCATGTAAACTTATTTTGGGGATTACAAAAGTGTTCTTTAAAACGAGATTTTCGCTATAACGGTATTCGTTAACACGGGATTCGACTGTATGTCATTAATTTTGCGAGAAATTAGTAATTTTGTAGGAAGCGAAATAATCTAGTTTATCCATCGCAAAAGCAATGAAATTTCAAATTTATGGATTCATTATTTTTTTATTTCGTGAAGGGTTCGTTTTTCGGATCCGGAATTTTGTGAAGGGTCCGGAAAGCGGACCCAAATTTCGGATGAACAGACCCCTGGTAAGTGTAAATTTTTGTGGGCCACATTCGGCTCGGAGCCCTGGGACAGTGCCCCGATTGCCCCAGCCTAGTTATACGTTCTTGATTTTCTATCATATTTATTGTTGAAAACGCAAGTTTTTTTTAAATCCAAGAAATACACACGGAAAAGAATCTTTTTTTTCTCCCCAGAGAAGGGAGTGGCAAGTGAGAGGAGAAAGTAACGTAGCCGCAAATGGGGGGAGCAGGCGGGTCTGGTGCCCCGGGTGCTGAACCAGAAGTGGGTGCCGAATTCACCCTTTAACTGCTTCTACATTACAAGGGGCGCCAAAATGCCGGTTTGGCCCGGGTGACAAAATATCTAGTTGCGGCCCTGCGTAGAAAGAACAGGTTTTTGAAGAGTTAATATGTCACAGTGCAGGATAGGAAGTGCATCAGCATAACTCTTTTATCAAACATTGATGAAGAGGCAATATTTGATAAAAGATTTCCCACCTGATATTGGTTTACTGTCAACTATCTCAGATGATAATGAAATAAATGTATCATCAATATGAACCAACAAATCCAGTGATGCGTCAGTCGAGCCCGGATATAGCGAAGTGGCACGTGAAAAAAATTCGACATCCGATATTCGTGAAAACCGATACAACGTAAATATTCGAGTTTAATGAGGAAAACTCACTCCTCAATCTATTCGCGATGATGGAAGAGATGGTCCTCGAACAGACTTGAAAATTTAAGAAAATTATTTACGCATATGTCACAAACATTAAAGATGTTCACGTAGCTTTTCAATAAAATATTAATACCCGTGTACTGCAAGTCAGTTGTTCTCAAAGTGTGAGTCGCAGCTTCTATGGGTGAGTCACCAGCCTTTATCAGAGGCAAGCTGTCTATATTGATGTGCAACTGTTCAGTGATTTGAAGTAGTACTTCAAGTATTAAGGGAGCCGTGGATAAACCGTTGACTGAGACAAGGGAGCCATGGAATCATGGCTGTAAGTGGTCCATTGAATTGTTATCAATATTTCAATGGTTCTAACGTCTACAAAGACTCTCTTTCAAACCTAGCAAAACTCAAGTCTATCGTTATGGGCAAGTTACTACCGAATGAGTTGTGCCGGAAATGTGGGTGTGTACCTAACAGTCTGAGTGCCTATCTAGTGCTGTCTGATTTTCCAGTGCTGCCATCGATATTTTAGATTGTGAGTGAAGCGTAATGATTGAATATTTGTACCGTTGTAGGACTGTTGCTCTCACTGGTGAGACTTTTTAACGTGAGATCGACTCGCCTTCAGGGCTCAAAGTTGAAAATCAACCAACGCTGTGGCGCATTGGCTTACGAAGAGTGAGGAACTCTGACACAAATCTGTAGTTACGTCGATCCTTCTTTGACTGGTTATATGGGAATGAACAGAATCAGAGCGTTATCTAAAGCTGGAGATCGCCATCTAGCTATCGCGTTGACAAAACACACCCGAAGCCGATTCTCGCAATAGTACGGTAGTACTTCAGATTCGGGCTTTTTTCTTGAAATACAACTTTGGATTTTATGGAACTTAATCCATTGAAACAAAAATCGATCCACCAGTGTGTGGCTTCCCAAAGGAAACCTTGGAAACAACCCCGCCCCCCCCCTAAAATTTGCGGACTCCATGACCCTGCCCCGTCCCAGCTATAACCCATGTTTGTAAAACTTAAGAGCATCGTGAGGCAGGCCCCCAGGCCGAGTGATCTTCTGGGGTCCCACTACCTGATTGAAAAAGTACCAGAAGTATAAGCAAGGCCGTCTTAAGAGCATCATGGGCCACCGGGCCAAATGATTTTTCTGAGGCCCTACGCGTGGTCAATTCTCGGAAATTCAACCACATTCCATTTTTGTGAGGCCCCTTTTCTCTTGAGGCCGTGTCCGGGTGGGCCCATGTGGTAAGACGGCACTAAATAAAAGGCCTTCCAATTTACATATATGATTTCCGAAAGTACAGTATTTATCACTTCATATCAACCAAACAAATATATATACTAATACTTCATATACCCAATTTCATATTTCCCTACCTCTATTGCTCACACAATCATCATTTGAACACCCCTCCACCTTGTCATTAAAAGTCAGCAAATGCGAACCCCCTCACGATTGATGACGTATTACTTGAAGATGACCCCTTATATTCCATAGATATAAATATGTCCATTCGTTATAACGATATTTTCAACATTATTTTATTATTGTATTGCAGGTTCAGAATTGAAGTGTTTTTCCTGAAATACAACTTTTGATTTTATGGAACTTAATCCACTGAAAAAAAATCGATCCACCAGTGTGGCTCCCTAAAGAAAAACTTGCAAAAAACCACGCCCCTTAAAATTTGCGGACTCGTAGATTGTCACCCACGACATGTAACCTTCATTGACGCATCCAACCCCAATATTGCTATAACCCATGTCTGTAAAACTTAAGAGCATCATAAGGCCCCGGGCATGGCCCCCACATCCTGAAGCAGGGCTCCTAGGCTGGGATCTTTTACGGCGCCCCCCCCCCCCACCAGACTCTCACATAAAATTTTGTGGACATTTCTCACGTGTTTCCTTAATAAGGATTTACTTTTGAAATCGTTTTTACAGACGCCAGAAATTTCTCTCGCCATTATGACATACAAGTCCTTTATATATTCTAGAAACCTTGATACAAGTCGCCAAGCAGGACAAGTCACCGTTAAGCGAGGAAGGAATGGGTAGGACCCCTTAATACACGATGTATATCAAAGCCGCTTGTAAGTTGTTTTTATAATTTTAAAGATGAACAATTTGCCAAAATAACCACGAGGAATAGCTAACCAACCTAACCAAGAGTCTTCCCGTGAGTAAGTAAACAAAATGGCGCCGTGATGGGGAAATGCATTATGGGAAATGACTTTCCTACCCGATGCTAGCAGCCAATCACAGGCCAGCAGGCACCCATCTAAACAGAGAGGGCGCTGATGCCGTTTGGATACCGGTTTAACGATAGGACTGTTTACGCTTACTCTTAATGCAGGTTTGACGTATATGAAGTCGTCTTAGGGAGGGGTAAGGGGTTCTAGGGAGGGGGATCTGCACTTTTGGTGACGGCATAAATGCTGCTTTTTCATTGGTGGCTGGTTTTGGGTCTACCGCAGGCTAAAGACGCCTTCATATACAAGGGTATAAAGGGGTTCTACCGCAGGCTGCACTCTCGAGTTAGCCACGAGAGAAGACGGTCGCAATTACCGCGCTCCCAATGACCAGTAAATTGGGCCATAAAAAGCACAATACGTACCCAGTCGTATCATCTTATATATAAATGTGAAAGTATGTATGTATGTATGCTCTTTATACAAATCTACAGTTTTAGACCGATCGTCGCCAGATTTTGCATATATACCAAACAGGTCCGGGATTGAACCGTAGGCTACTTTAAAAGTTCGTCAGAGCTGGGCAAATGCCCGAAATGGGCGAAAAACTGCCGGGCAACAATGGTTTTGGGGCCTCAACAATTACTTTCGGAACGTTTACTTTGGTTACCGTGGTTCCCAACAATGCATTTCAGACGTGTATATATCTTTACAATGGTTTGTCACATCTTTAACGCTGCCATCATTACAGTTTATTCCTTTATAATGGTTTGGCTCTTTTCCAATACTCCCAGTAATTGAAGAAAACCCTGGAAGCGCCAGATATTTTTGCTTGCATGTATACAGGGTGTCCTGTTAGTGCTAATGTGGCCTTTATCTCATCAACCACCCATCGTTGAGGTATAGTTTCAATTTAAAAAGTGCTTAAAAGGAGTTTGAATAATATTCGCTGCAGAAGCTGGACATCTGACGTCACTAACAACAGAGAACAACAACTACGACGATAAAACAGGGAATAAAAATGTTCTACGCCAGCTGATGAACTCAATGCTTGCCTCAAATCATCAGCACTCTACTTCACCAAACACCAACTCTGGCCAAATCGCTACATTGCAATTTACTGCCATTAGTGAGATGGGTTGGAAGTGAAGGTTCTGTCTATCGGTGGTCGCCTCGAGTTTGTTAGGACATCAACACTCTGGCACGAAGCTAAAAAATTATCATTATCCACTAACATGCGAGTTCAACTGCAAAATGACTCAGCACTGCTATCATTTTCACATCAGTTGATCAAACTTGGCAATGGAAGAATTCCCGTAGACCCAAGCACTGGACTGATAAAGTTCCCAAATGGATTTTGTCAGTTATTATATATATAAACTCGGTTCAAGAACTTGCAGACAAAGTCTTCCCAAACATTCAACAAAATCACCGAAACCATGAGTGGCTTTGTGAGAGTGCGATTCTGGCACCGAAAAATGAGTGTGAACAAGATCAACGGAAAAATCCTAAAAATTATTCCGGGAGACTCCACATCTTACAAATCGGTTGACACTGTCACAGACACAGCGCAGACAATTCGGTATCCTGCAGAATTTCTGAACTCTTTGGATATTCCGGGTGTGCCACCACACAATTTGACCCTCAAAGTCGGAGCACCTGTAATGCTTTTAAGAAATTTGGAGACACCGACACTCTGCTATGGCAACAGACTCTGCGTGAAGAAATTGCACAATTGCATCATTGAAGCAACGATTCTAACTGGATGTTACAAAGAAAAAGAAGTCTTCATTCCACGTATCCCACTTATCACTGAAGAAATGCCATTCACTTTCAAGCGATTACAGTTCCCGATTGATTTAGCTTTTGCCATGACAATCAACAAAGTGCAAGGCCAGTCGTTAGCAGTGGCAGGTATCAACTTACTTGAGCCCTGTTTTTCACACCTTTTCGTCACCTGTTCGCGTGTTGGTAATAGCAAAAATTTGTACATCTGCACACCAGATGGAAAAAGAAAAAATATTGTGTATCCACAAGCGATTGCCTGAAGTTTTTAATTAAAATATTTAAATATAAAAGTAATTTTCTCTTACTTGATGCAGAAATTTTTTTGATTAAGAAGTAATTAATAAGCTATACGTATATATAAATTTTTTACGGGGCGGGCAAGGTCGCCGGGTATCAGCTAGTAACTATATAATTTAGAATGGCGACTACGCTGAAAAGGTTCACTGCATGTTAATTGCATGGCGCAGCAAAGAAAGATCCAAATCGGAAGACAGTCTGCCAAACTCTCAGGCAGAATGAGCTCAGCACCAAGAACCAAACGGACATGGTACGGGACTATTTCGACATGATCTCGAATGAACTGAGAATCTTTATCCGCTGCCACCCACGCAACTCAGGACGAATTCAAAGCAACATACGATGCGATGATGACGTCACATTTGAAAACAACTTTCAGAGCTGGTCAACTTCACAGACGCAGAAAAAGCAAAAAGACCGGGAAAGAATGGAAAACGAATGTCGGGACACTGTCAGGAAACTTGCAACTAACTCGCAAGCATGCTGTTTCAGCACCAGCAGAAATCACTCCGCTGCTAAAGTGTTCGAATCGTCACTCAACATGGCGATATATCAGCAAACAAGGCGGATGAAAAACATACCTCCAGAACTGCGAGACGGATGGGCAAGGCACAACACTCTAGCCAAGAAGTATATTACTGACAAATCAAAAGAAAAAATGCTGCAAGCGTCACCGGAAAAAACAATCTCGGGAAAGGAGGTGCACAGAAAACAGGACCCCTCCTGCACAGTTTCCCCAGTCCCACAAGGCATCGCAGAAAAAGCACATTACCTAACAGTTGATGAAATTTCCATCGAAGACTCTGATTCTGATGAAGAACTAAATAGAATATTCCAAGAGATTCAAGACGAAATGATAGAGGCAGAACTGGAAAAATCCAGAAAAGACGACAGACACCGGAAAAGGCTTAGCAGAAACGGCGAACGTTGACGCCGGCCAGAGCAAAAATAGTGAACACGACAGCGGCATCATCACAAAGGGCCAATCGCTACGCCCCCCAGAAAAGCAGGCGACGCCCACTGTAATGAGTGACAGCCCTGCAAGGTCACCGAGTGCCCCGGCCAAATTCGCCGTCGAAATCGCAGCTTTCGGCGGCTGGTTCGAGTTCGCTGACTCCATCCAGAATTTATGTATCGAAAAATTTGAAGCGAAGCTTCTTAGCGACAAATATTTAATTTCGTTTGAAAATGCCATCTTATATATACACTCATGTCCATAAATTAAAGGTAATTCAGAATCACACGGAAATCGAAATCTAAAGTAAAAATTTCACCTGTAGAATTATCACACACATTTGCAAGAATGATATGCAAATTTCAGGAAGTCACCAGATGATGCCGATAGTACGTCACAATGACGAGAGTGTAAGAGGGGGGTTATATAAGGAATGGTGGCAAAGAATTGAAATTGTTCACAAGAGTTCTGAAAGGCGCTCAGTGCCATAAGCGAATAGTTATGACACAGGGGATGCATGTGGATGATTTTTTACGTGGTAGAATTATCGGCCGCCTGGAATGTGGGCGTACTCAGATGGAAGTATCCGAGGAACTTGGAATTGCCCGAAGTGTCATCTCTAGGCTTTGGCAACGATTCCGAGATAACGGAAATGTCAGTAGACGTTACAGTACAGGTTGCCCCCGAGTTACAACGCCGAATGAAGACCGGCATTTGGCAGTAACTTCCAAAAGAAGCAGACGGAGCACAGCATCCGACCTGTCTCGTCAGCTATCTGCAGCCACAGT
Organism: Pholcus phalangioides; assembly: GCF_987345545.1. Taxonomy (NCBI): domain Eukaryota; kingdom Metazoa; phylum Arthropoda; class Arachnida; order Araneae; family Pholcidae; genus Pholcus; species Pholcus phalangioides. Next base: position 23,466,500 of record NW_028301596.1, on the reverse strand, counting down.
TTCAAGGCAAAGCGTGTGCAGACGTTTGGGAGATATTGGTCTATATGCTCGCAGGCCTGTCAGATGTGGTCCGCTCACGGCAACTCACTGTCGGCAGCGATTAGCCTGGAGTAGAGAACATGCAATGTGGACATCGTCACAGTGGGCTTGTGTGATGTTTTCCGACGAGTCCAGGTTTAGCTTGCAGTCTGATTCACGTCGGACTTTCATATGAAGATCGCCAGGTACCCGTTACCACCAAGACAACATCATTGAACGACACCGTTACGGTGGTGCAGCATTGCTCGTTTGGGGTGGAATTATACTGGGTTCCAGAACAGATCTGCATGTTCAAACCGGAACCATGAAAGCCCAAGTTTATCGGAACATCATTCTGGAATCGTTTGTTTAGGGGTGCCATGGGCGCAGAATTTGTGTTTATGGATAACAACGCCCATCCTCACCGAGCAGACATCGTAAACGAATGCCTTGAATCTGAGGATATAACCCGTATGGAATGGCCAGCATTCTCACCTGGCTTGAATCCGATAGAGCATGTGTGGGACATGCTTGGCCGACGAGTTGCAGCCCGTCAACCACCTCCTACATGTGTACAGGAACTTCGGAGAGCATTGCTTGCTGAGTGGAGTGATCTTCCCCAAGATCAGATCGATAATTTGATACTCAGCATGCCTAGGCATTGTACGGACTGTATTTCATCGCATGGGAGACATACAATGTATTAACCATCATACCAACCATGTAATAGAAAGTTTTTGTAAAAAAGATATTTTTTACAATTGCTCCAGGGAGCAAAAATCGTAGTTTTTATGAATGGTATCATACATACACCATCGTTTTTGTTCCTCATCTTTTGTTTAATAAATGGGCTTTATGAATAAGTAACGTTTGTTTTGTTTCTGAACATTTATTTGCCGGAGCTGGCATTATCCTTAATTTATGGACATGAGTGTAAATGTGAAAGTATATATGTATGTTCTTTATACAAATCTACAGTTTTAGACCGATCGTCGCCAGATTTTGCATATATACCAAACAGGTCCGGGATTGAACCGTAGGCTACTTTAAAAATTCGTCAGAGCTGGGCAAATGCCCGAAATGGGCGAAAAACTGTCGGGCAACAATAATTTTGGGGCCTCAACAATTACGTTCGGAACGTTTACTTTGGTTACCGCGGTTTCCAACAATGCGTTTTAGACGTGAATATATGCCTTTACACAATGGTTCGTCACACATTTAATTCTGTTACTATAACAGTTTATTCCTTTATAACGGTTTGTCACTTTTCCCATCCTACCAGTAATTGAAGAAAACCCGGGAAGCGCGGGGTATTTCTGCTAGACTATATACAGGGTGTTCTGTAAGTGCTAATGCGGCCTTTATCTCATCAACCACCCATCGTAGAGGTCAAGTTTCAATTTAAAAAATGCTTAAAAGGCATTTGAACAATATTCGCTGCACAAGCTGGACGTATTACGTCGCTAACAACAGAGAACAACAACTACGACGAAAAAACTGGGAATAAAAATGTTCAACGCCAGCTGATGAACTCAATGCTTGCCTCAAATCATCAATAATCTAGCACAAAGTTAAAAAATTATCATTATCCGCCAACATGCGAGCAAAATGACTCAGCACTGCTATCATTTTCACATCAGTTGATCAACCTTGGCAATGGAAGAATTCCCGTAGAGACCCAAGCACTGGACTGATTACGTTTCCAAATGGATTTTGCCAATTTTTGAACTCAGTTCAAGAATTTACTCAGACAGTCTTCCCAAACATTCAACAAATTGTGAGAGAGCGATTCTGGCATCGAAAAATGACAGTGTGAACGAGAAAATCCTAAAAATTATTCGGGGAGACTCCACATTTTACAAATCGGTTGACACTTTCACAGACTCAGCGCAGACAGTTCTGGATCCTGCAGAATTTCTGGTCTTTGGATACTACTTGAGCCCTGTTTTCCACACGGACAGCTTTACGTCGCATGTTGGTAATCCCAAAAATTTTTACATCTACACACCAGATGGGAAAACAAAAAATATTGTGTATCCACAAGCGATTGCCTGAAGTTTTTAATTAAAATATTTAAAAATAAAAGTAATTTTTTCTTACTTGATGCAGAAATTTTTTTGATTAAGAAATAATTAGTAAGCTATACGTATATAAATTTTTTACGGGACGGGCAACGCCACCGGGTATCAGCTAGTCGATCATAAAAAAGTAATATCGCTATTGAAAAGTGAAAACGTCGAAATTCTCAAATTACGCCACAAACTGAGACCACAACGCCGGCACACCAACAGCGGCTATTCGTAGTGAACTGGAAACGTTGGGATACCAAATAATTAATATTTCTCAAATGACAAGACGAAAGAGACACTCAAATGACAAGACGAAAGAGACACTCAAATGACAAGACGAAAGAGACACTCAAATGACAAGACGAAAGAGACACTCAAATGACAAGACGAAAGAGACACTCAAATGACAAGACGAAAGAGACACTCAAATGACAAGACGAAAGAGACACTCAAATGACAAGACGAAAGAGACACTCAAATGACACTCGAAGAGACGAAATATAAGAAGCAAAAAACTTCCTATGTGGAAAATATGTCTCCCGAAAAATGACTTTTCAAACAGCATCTTACAACTGACGAGACTAAAATTTTTGCCCACCAAATTTGAAATTTTTCGCCGACATGTCAACAGGAAAATTCTCCTTAGATATCTACGGTGTCAAAGATGGTCTCATAACACAAATGAGTGCAAATTTGAAGAAAGGTGCATTAAATGTTTAAATCAACATACGGGAGAACCGTGCACGAAAGCATACGGGACAGACTTCCCGGAATGCGTAAATTGCGGTGAAAAAGGCCATCCTGCTAATTACAGGAAATGCAAAGTGTATGTAGCGGAGTATAAAAAATTCACGTCAAAAGATAAAGAACAACAGACCCGCAATATTTTTACAAACAGCCCGAAAAATCAGTCTACAGTTAAATCAGTGGTTATCACGAGATCCCCCACAAAAAACACGGGAACACGACTTTTCTCCCAAGAAGTGTGCGGGCAAAATTCCAAGAAAATGCTGAGAAATAACGATTTTCACGGGAAAAAGCAACAAGTCCGGCCCGTACGGACTTGAACAAAAAATCGTCCACCGACCTGAAGCAACGTAAGTCTACGGACCTCAAGAAAAACTGAAAAATCTCCGGTCAACAGTGAGAAAAATACAAGTCCCAACCCTACGGACTTTACGCACCTAACGTTTACCGACTTGACGGAAATCTTAGGAAAAATCCTTGTCAGCGCACAAGAAATTAAAAGTCCACACTCTACGGACTTGGTGAAAGTTAACTCTACCGACTTCACAAAAACTGAAAAATCTCAGGAAAGCACGACACCAGAGTCAGTGGAAACGAACCGGGACAGGACTCCAGATCCAGCGGAAGGCTCCCCGAAGGAAAAATGTAGTGCGAGGAAAAGTAAACTAAGCCCTGCCCTGTTCAATTCGAGACATCTGACATGGAACGGACACTTGGAACGCCGAAATGCTCAACGAGCAATGCCGCTCGAAGTGCAAGCTCATCATCCGAGTCAAGCACAAGTGCTTTGGACTCCGACTCAGTGACCAGTTCTAATTCAACATATGATATGTTCGAATTTGCCAAACGCTGTCTGACTGACGTAATGAACTTGAACTCGAAAAAAGATAAAAAAGCAATTCTGGAAAAGTTTTTACTAGAAGCTGGAAACATTCTAGTCAAATAATTTTGGCGAAACATCACAAAAATTGCTTGGAAATTAAACCAAATGGTATACATATATTCTATCCCTTTTTTCTTCTTTCCGCTTCCCGCCTTTCACTCGAAAAATTCTTAAAAAACCATATAAAAAAAATATATATATTATTTCGGGGTAATCTACCTTGAAATAATTAAAAAATCAAATAAAAATATCTTCTCTCGCTTCTTTCCCAACTTTTAAAATTAACATCTTTCTCTGTTTTTCACCTTCCATTATTATTATTGTATTTTATATGTAGTAACAATCTTGCTTCCCTTTCAGCCAATGCCGTTAGACTTCACTCAATAGCCTATACGGTGAGACTATGGCGAATCTCTGACGTCACCAGCAGACTTCACTTTTCCTGCCGAAAATTTTAATAACACTAACAAGTTCAGAAGGACATGTTGAGTTTATAATGCCTGTAATAATTAAAATTTTTGGGACCCCCGACTTAGACAAATTACCGGACACTGACGACATCTATACACTTCACAAAACACATACAATTACTCCCTTGTCTTTCTTCCTATTCAGAGGGCAGCAGATGTCCGCAAACGGATAGGTACTCGCTGCCAGAAATCCCTTATCTTTATCTTTACCACTGGCTGCAGACGCACGTGTCTATGGAAAAAAATCTAACTATAAAATAACTATATAACTATAAAAAAAAAGACATCTCTTTATTAGACATCTCTTTTCCCTTCCTCATTACCGCGCATTAATGTAATCCTATCTTCCTTTTTTGGCTACTTTCGCTCAGAGAAACCTGAAATGCATTTCGTTTAAAAAAATGATAGGATTCGTGACATGCGACGGGTTAATTGTAAAAATATGTTGCAAATTTACATATTTCAATTACTAAAGTGACTTGGAAATGGTTTCTACTCTATTTGCCAAGAAGCTTCTAACATTGCCTAGATACATGATGAAGCGGAGCTTCTATGTCAATCCAGTTAAAGAAAGCTGTTCTGTCGATGTATATTCGTATATTGGAAATGAATGACGATAGATTGCCTCGACTTTGCCTCAACAAATTATGCGTTTGGATGGATTATGACCCTAATAATCCTTGCAACTGGTTATCCAATGTTTGGAGAATTTTGGATAAGACTGGCTTCAGTTTTCTAAATTCTATACACGATGCGACTGTCTTTTTTCCCTCATATAATCTTAACACTGAAAGATCAGAGTTGCCAGTCCGATATAGCTAAAATAGATGGCGCGGTTTAAATCCCACTTAACAAAAACATAAAAACAAATTTTGGAATCGAGCCTTAACTGCTCTCCTTGACAAAAATCCATATAAAACGACTGATGGGTCCAACTGCGCTTTGACTACCACATCATTTATGTTAATAAAAATAAAATCTGCGCAAATGTGGATTCAAATTGCACGTTTTGTAATTGAAAACTGGTCTCATATTTTGCTAAAATGCCCTGCTTATAACTCACATAGAGCGCATTTTCTGGGACAGGTCTCAATCGACGATATAGTAACTTACATTAATGACTCTACAGTCATTAAGGTAGTTAATAAGTTAATTATTATAGTGTCTTCCGTTTTTTCCGTGCCATTTGTAATTTTCGTTCTTTGTTTGACTGATACCCATACACAATCTTCCAGGTGTATTTGCTTGTCTTTCATTTATTTTATTTTGTGCATGTAAATAGTTTGGATACTTCATATTTTTTATTTTGCATTTTTCCTTATTTGTATCTTGTTTTCACTGATTAATATTTTGTAATTCTATGTTTTTAATAACCTTGTAGCTCTACTGTAATTGCCAATATGCAATTTAATTTATATTTATGTTGTCATGGGTCCATGCACCCAAACAAATAAAGATTTGATTTGATTGATCCGTTAAACATTAAACATTTTAACATCCCTGGCGTCTCTACTTTTAGCAAACCGAAAAGAAAGCATAAGAGATGTTGAGATGTTTATCTATTCAAAAAGGAATCTTATCAGGACAAGTGTCTAGCATTAAATAATTCTAGAAATTTTCACGTGTGAAAAAGTAACGATTTGGAGGAGGGAGAGAATAAATAAAATAAATGAATAAAAAATAAAAAAAATAAAATGAAAGAGAAAAATTAAATTTTTTTTTGATTGCAAAATAACACACACAAATACAAATAATATACAAAATAAGACAATAGAACAAAAAAACATACACTCTGCAGCTCTTCGGGACCCAATTGGTCCTTCCCAGAGCTTAATAAATTTTTTCTATAATCAGAGAAAGCAACAGTAATTATATTATGTGTAACACTAAATACATTTCAGATCTTTTTCCTTTTTATTTATTATTTTTTGATTTCGTTCAAAGCTTGTCTTTTGAGCACTTATTTTATGCTTTCAATGAATGTTTTGAAATTCGAGATAGAATTCGCAAACTTAAAAATTTCTTCCTTGTGATGTTTTTTAAGTATTACTTCCGACAATTTTTTCCAAATTTGTTACAAATGGCTGGTCAAAAGTAATTCATACTTTTTTATTAGGTATTTATGTGTTTTTTGTGTTGAATAAAAGAAACCGTACCTATTTGAAGTTCTATCGTTGTTATTTATAAGAAAAAAATTATTATTCTTTACCATGAAAATTATTAATTTATACACTTGCCTCAATTCAAGTTAACATCATTAAAATAAAACATCTGAATTAAATTAAAATTAATTAAAAAATTAAATATCATCTAAAATTAAATTAAAACAAGTAGGTTTGAATCACAGAGTAATAATAATATAGAGAGAGCGCGAGGGGTTACAATGTGAAGAAAAGATCGGAGTCACGTGACTCCGGTCAAAAGGCTGGTCAGGGAATCTCGCTGGCAACACTTTCCTTATGGCTATTCGTATGACAATCTACACGTGCTGTCTTATTTTTTATTAGAATGGCCAACACTTGTGCAGCTTCCAGATGTTCTGAACGGTTTAGGAAAGGGGACCAGTATCCTTTCACAAAGGAATACTTTTTTGTTATTTCTCTTTTTATAAATTCAAAATTCGAATATTAAATTGACGATTCAATGGATTTCTGACGTAGTCTCAGTTTTTAACGATTCCATTTTGGATTTAATTCAATTAAAGTTCCAAGTTTTGGTAAAATTCAAATGTCACGAGTCATTATTAAATGTTTTAATAGAATTTTTGGTAATAAATGATTGAAGTAATGAGTTTTATTAACTTTTAACTGAAATATACGTCTCCGCGAGATTTGGCGAGCTAGCGAGTTCATTCGAGTTTCGCTCAACTTGAAGAAAATATGCTTTTCAGAATGAGGAATTTATGACAAATATATTATTTAAATAGAATGTAATGAAAACTCACCCTCTAGACAATGGTAGTTTTGCATCAACATGTATAACTACCTCTAAAAATAGTAATATTTTTACCTCTCTTCATGCCTGAGATAAAACTATTACAGAAAAGAAATTTTTTTATTGATTGATTTGTGTTTGTTGTATGTGAAATTGTCCTCAAACAAGAGAACATCAATTAAGTAATTGATTAATTAATTTTAAGTCAATATATTTATTAGGACCATCTGAGTCAAGACGTGAAGTCACTATGTGTACCTCAGATGTTAACTTGAAAAAAGAATGATTCTAAAAACTATTTAATACTTTAAAAAATGAAGATTCACATATACTTCTGGAGCGAAGAGGTTACACATATGTCACATGTAACATATTTACATACTTTAAATTATTTCATATATACAGTCAAACCTCGTTAATGCGTCATTCTTGGGAGAGCAAAAACATGACTTGGTAAGTGAAGTGACTCGTTAAACGGAGTAAGCCATAGCTGTGCCACTTACTGCTCGAGGACAATTGGGACTTCCAAAAAGTGACCCGGTAAGCGGAGTGACGTGTTAACCGGGTGACGCACTAACGAGGTTTGACTGAACTCTACACGAAATTTCATTTCTTATAATTCAGAAAAAGTATTGATAAGGTTTTGTCATTTTCTTGAAAAATTTATTTTATTCCTGAAATATTATGTAAGCGTTTACATTTTTGTGTGATAAGGTTATAAAAGGTTTTTCAGGAATGTTAGAAATGAAACTTTTGCTTATCATTTGAATGTTTCATGACTGAATATGGTACGAGTGTGAATGTGTTACTTTACATAACATAGTATGATGCATTATAATAATATACTCATAATAAATGTATGATTAGAGTAATGTTCTTGGAAGGTAATTTTTTTTGTTTTAATAACCCCTAGTTAAAATAAATTTTCGAAATTAAAAATGGCAAAGTGAATGAAGAGAATATTTAAAAATAAAAATGAAATAGGCTGTATACTATAAGAGATCGGCTATAGAGGTAAGAGATAGGATCGGAATAAGATTTGAAAACTCAAAAGTCTTAAATTATTAGGAATTATTCCTTATGGAAAATAAAAAAATTTAGTTTTTCAATATTTGTTTATATTATAGAATTGATTTTTTTTTTCAAATCTGATACTCCCTAAATATTTTACAAAAAAAATGAATGAAATTCATTGAACAACTGAAGGAAAGTTTTCATTAACTTGATCGAGTCAAATTTCGTTACAGCAACATGTTTTATAAATAGCGTGCGCCGTCGAGTATATCTTTAGTCTATGGTTTGAATAAATATTAAAATATTGCGTTTTATGCGGTTGTAAATGCCATTTAAATTATTGATATTATCGTGTTACACTATTTTGAATTATATACAAGAAAATTTTATTTTCACTAAATTAGTCAGGGGAGGGCTGCTGGTGTAGTCATATGAAAGAAGTGGGAATGTGAGTTTTTCCCTACTGTGTATGATGACATCGACCAGTTGTAAATCCATGAATGTTTATAAGTGTTAACGTTTAGCACGTATTCATAACATATTTTAATCATTTCAGTAATTGGTTTCATTTGAATAATTTTCATTAAATTAATGAAAAAACCTCATATAACTTACCTTATTACTATGTACTAAGAACTTATCACCATAGCTTTAATTGCCACTTTATACATAATTTTTAATTTAGAGAAATTTGCTCTTGTTTGTGTTTTATATATACACGTGTGTCTTCCTTAAATTTATTTATTTATTATTATTATCATTATTTTTATTTGATATGTTTTGTTTATTTTTCATTTCATATCATTGAAAATTTTGACTTTTTGTGTTTGAAGATCTATCGTTGTTATTTATGAGAAAAATGATTATTCTTTACCATGAAAATTATTAATTTGTACACATAGAAAAATACAAAATGGAAAAAACACATCTATCAGTATAAATTATAATTTTAATAAATAATTAATACATTATACACACAACAATACATCAATTTTTTTATACACTAACAAGTTCTGTCTTTCTTCATTTTATGTTGTGTTTTTTGTTTAGGGGCCGTTCAAGTATTACGTCAGCAGATTTTTACCCATTTTTGACCTCCCCCCTTTTGTCAGCAAATTTTCGTCATCACTTCCCACGTCCCCTACCTCCTAACGCATATTGGGACGTACGCGGGGGAAGGGGGGCAAGAGCCCCCCCCCCCCTACCCTGATGATAAAAAAAAAATTTTTGATGCAAAAATTATTTAAAAACAAATTAAAATTTCGGAAGAAAATAACTGTGTACGTTATTATAATCAATTTCTCTTTCAATGCTGTTTGAAAGACAAGAACTTCCTCTTTAAGAAATTCATTGCAACCCACTCTCTAAGCCATAAATGCTAAACCTATGGTTCACGGGCCAAATGTGGCTCTTGGGGTTATCTGATGTGGACCACCACCTCTAACCTAATTTTGTAAAAATGAACTAAGCGACATATTTGCAGATTGCTTAAATGACCCGTGGCACAACTTCATCATTCAAATAGGCCCTTTTCACGTTCACAGATCACTCAAGTGACCCGCGACACATTTAAAGTTCACTTGAGTGACCCACGTCACAGTTCCAGAACACTTAAGCGGTCTGTGGCACATTTAAAGATCTCTTATGGGGCATGTGGCACAGTTTTCGAGCACTTAAGCAGCCCGTAGTGCAGTTCTACATCACTCATGTTACCTGCGGGACATTTCCGAATTATTTAAGTGATTCGCGGCATACTTACAGATCATTTGAGTGGCATTTCTTGCTTAGCTGACCCCGTGCGGTTCGGTAATGTCCCGACCCCCTAGCAATTCCGAACAGTGTGAGCTCTTACAAAAAAAAAATTCTATGAAATTCCAAAAAAGTACCACCGAATAATTCACAGAATAAAGTATTCCACCGAATAATGAAAGCAAAGCACACAATGCAGCGCTTAGGAAACCCCCCCCCCCCCCGGTAATTTGTACTTTTTGGGTGAGGTACTTGTTTTATTTATTTATTTGCTAAAACATAATAAGCGAGATCCAGTGCACTTCATTCAAGTATTTTCAAATATCTATATATCTTCGTTTCTACGGCGTAATCACGTTATTTTATGAATGCCATTATAACTGAGTTTTACTGTCTGCTCAGGTAAGAGAGGGAAAAAAATTATTAGTTAGAAAAATTTAATTTTTTCTTAATTGGCTATTTTTTATTGTTATCAGTGCAAGAGCACCAATCAAAGAATTAGTTGTTTGTACCCAAATAGTATCCAAAATCCAATGGAACTTCACCATTCAGTTCCACAAATTTGTCTCTCCCCTTTTTTCTGGTCACCTGAGAAGAAGAGCAATTCCTTTGTCCAGTGCATTCGAAATCCGATCACCCTACTTGTCAAACAACTTAATAGAAAATGGAAGACAGAAACCGCGAGTCCAGCCGTTCCGCGATCGAATGCTCAAACCTTTTTAATAGATGATGGTAGTTTTGCGGTTACCCACACCGCCAACAAAAATGTGGATTTTCTCGATTGCAAAAACCGCCACCAGCGGTTGCGGTTGGATCTGTGCGCTGACAGAATAAAACTATAGAGAGATTCAAGGAAACATTTTATTTTCCTGATATTAGGCTGAGGTGAACTCGGAAAGAAAAGTCATCTTGTATCCGCCGGGAAAAAAAACTATAGATTTGTCCATTCCTCCCAACCCGAACCGCCTGCAACCGCGCCGCAGTCAGTTCTCGGTCTAAAAGTGTTGTCGATATTTTTCTGGAGCAGCAGTGATTGTTCTGCGAAGTACGTCGCCATTCCCAACATATTTTGCTTAGGAGGACGGAAGTAATGATAATAACGAATAATAGTAATTCGAGACATTATTGTAATGATGCTTACCGTTGTCGTATTAGAGGCGAAACTTCTGTTGATGCTGATGTGTTCGAGCAGTTTCTATAAGTAAAAGTAAAACAAAAGTTTCAAAAAATTAAAATCCCTAGTCCGTGATGAATTACATGCATTATTTTACGGGGTATTTAAAAATTAATGGACCAAACTCATTGGCGGCTCCTAAAGAGGGTGTGAAGAAAAGACGCCTCAACAGAAATTTTTAGGTTATTAATTTGATTCCTAAAATGGATTTGAATTTGATACCAATTCATTACCAAATCCGATTGAAATCGATTAATAAAATGAATTTGTAAAATAAAAAAAATTAGAAAGCCTTCTTTGCGGTATATCCTTAAAAATCCATTAAGAGATCGTGCAACTTGATGTTTGTATTTCGGCAATAATGAGAGATCTCGCTCCCTTAAAATCCTCTTATTTTTGCAATGACGAGCCCAAAGAGCTTTGTGAATTCTACTTCCCCGAAAAACATATTTTTCACCCCTACCCCAACCTGTCAGATCAACTGTCAATGGGCGGAGTCAGCTTTTGTTCATGCTTTTTGATAGATACTTTTTTCCCTTCCCTTTGGGGTAGTTTTGGAATATGCGCAAAGTATAAATAATAGAAGAAGATAATGTATTTCTCTTTTCCTCGATTCATCATCCTCAGAGTTAGGGGAGGGGGAGCACAAACCTGAAGTATCACTTGCACAAAATCGGACGAAAGTCTTCTTTAAAAAAATGTGGCATTTTACAGGGGGTTTGGTTGTTTCTACTGTGCTAGTTATATTATGTGAATCAGTGAAATTTATTAAAACCGACGAAAGGGTCAAATCGAGGTAATACCATGTAAGAATGTACAACCTCTGACAATAAAGTTCGGTGAATAGTCCTGCAACATTAACGTAGATGAAATGTTAACGAAAGTTACCTTATTGTCCTTCGAAATAGTCACCTCCCATTGCTATGCACCGCTGAGATCTCCTATACATGCCTGGAAACTTTGCAAGACGACTTCTTTTGGGATGGAGTTCAAAAGCCTCGTCACGTTTCGTTGGATGTCAGGAATATCGTCAAATCTCTTTCCTTTCAAAGCGAGTTTGAGCCGAGGGAATAGGAAGAAGTCTGGAGGATTGAGATCAGGCGAGTATGGTGGATGTTCAATTTGCATCACCCCCTTTTTTGAGAGTAACTGTTTGACGATATTGGCTGTGTGAGGGCGAGCATTGTCGTGAACAAGAAACCATGAACCTTGTTGTGCGTACTAAGGTCGTACCCTGCGAAGACGTTTCATGAAACGGGTCAAAATTTCAATGTACCTTGCAGCATTCATCGTTGTTCCCTCAGGTAGAAATTCCTTGTGGATAATGCTTTGACTATCAAAAAAGGTGATTAGCATCGTTTTGATGCGTGATTTTTCTGCTCTGACCTTTTTCCGACGAGGTGATGCAGGAGAACGCCATTCCTTGCTTTGCCATTTCGTTTCAGAGTCGTACCTGAGACACCAGGACTCATCCTCAGTGATCTTTTGTTCGTTCATTTTCCTGTTCTCAGTTAAGAACCAACGCACTAAACAAGCACTTTGTAAAACAAGTCTTTCACGGAACACAAACGACGCTCAACTGAACAACGGTGGCGGCAGATGGTCAACACCTGCCGCTACGCATGTGCAGCGTTTTGCTTTGCCAGTGTTGCCAGATCGACCGTTCTGACTTCATTCACCGAACTTTATTGTCAGAGGTTGTATATAAATAACAGTGGCATTCGAAAGTGCTGTGCGTGCTCGAGAACCCAAGGAAATTTGTAAAACGTGTATAAGTAACCCTAGAATTGATTCATAAATCAAAATTTTCCACATCAAACTGAAAATGAGCAACCGCACGTTCGAAACACTTTCAACGCCCCTGATATATCGTGTGTGCGCTGAGTGTAGATATAGCTCTCACGAATCATATTACTGTTCTGTTTTATTATTATCTTACAAATATGGTAGTCTACGATTGTGAGTCTTTTGAGTCATTAATACTTAATACTTAAGCAATAAACTATTAGAATTCGTATCAACATTTCTTCCTACCTCTTGGGGAATTACCATTAAAAGGTAAATAACATGGGTCGAATATATAAAGTATGTGTAGGACTAAACTTGCGAACCAATAGAAAGAGAGTAAGAGTTAGTTGATAACTTACGGAAAGATAAGGTGATCAGGCAAGAGGGAAAGACAACCCGCCCTTTCTGGTTCAGTAGATGCTATCGCGGTGCCCACATCCCCGATCGTTTCCGTAAATGTTGGGAACTGCCTTCCGTACATAGGCGGAAATAGACTTGGATGTCTGGGGGTGGGGGGCACGATGATGATGATGTCAATTCATCTATACATATATACATTAGATCAGTCGACTTCACCTTTGATGCTGGAGGCCCCCCCCCCACCCCGCCTCCCGTATCTCCACCCATGCTTTCGTAAATGCTCGAACGTGGGACACACTGATTGTTCTGGACATTTCTCCGTTGCCAATGAGCTCACGACCACCTAGATAAATGTGTAATTTAAGAGGTCGCGATGAGCTTCGGAAAACAATTTAGAACTTCAAAAGTATGGCCCCTTGATGATGCAAAAATGTTCGCAGTGAGTGGGTCGGGATCAACGGGCAAATAGTTGGCGAATTTCACTTTTAAACATATCTACGTATTTGGTTGGCAACCAAATTTACCTGACTTTATACAGCACTTATGACTTAAAGGCCAGTCGTGGTCCAGGCTCTGTCCCTGATGGGATGTAAGCCATTTACCCGGGAGGGTTGGACCAGTACTTATGACTAGTGCCCGCCCGCTTATTTTAGCACTTTTTATAGTCAGAGTATATAAATGCATAAAATTACAGAAATTTTAGAAGTGCAAATTTTTATTATTTTTTCTATTGGTATTTTTGCAAGATTATTTCTATCTTTTCATTCTGCAAATTTAATCAAATTTATTCAATTTTTTCAAGAAAGTATTTCATCATTTATTTTAAGGCTTTTTTTAAATGTATATTTTTGCACTTCTAAATGCATTCGTGTCATTCATTTTTTGAGCATATTTTTAAGTTTCACTGCATATTTTTATTTTCTAGGTTCTTCAGTGCCTTTAATATGCATATTTTTTTCATTTTTATGCTTCTTTGTGGCCATATTTTTCATTTTTAGTGAAACTTCAGAATTTTTGACTGCATATTTTTTAATTTCACGTATATTTTGTTCCATACGTATAATATATATGTCCTTTTTTGTGATTCAAACTACAGCAAGATAACAATCCGGATTGCAAACTTCAAGTTAAAAAAAAAAAAGTAATTCAAACAAATCATTTTAACAAATTAGCAAAATCACAGCCACACATGAAAACAAACAGCTGTTGTTGTTAATTGGGAAATCTACAAGCAAATTCAAAATATAGAATGAAACAATATAACCCACCTTATGTGCAAAGGAGATTCTGAATTTTTACCTCCAAACTGGCTGCAGTAATTCAACGTTCAAAGAACTCTTTTCACCAGAGGTGCCGACATGAAGAAAACATTGGAGTGGGGGGGGGGGCTGACAGTTGCTGGTCATCCCGTATATACGGGAGGGACTCAAGCGCGTACGCATTAATCTTTGCTTTTCCGTTATCACTGATAATTTTTTGCGCCCTTAAACGAATTATCACGGGGATGTGCGCCCTAAATTAGAAACAATTGTTCTAGGAAGCTGTGGCCAACCTTTTCCTAATCCGTGTCGTAAAGGCCAAAATCCATACGCGTGCGTCCCGTTTCTACAGGATTATTGCATATTTAGAAAAATCTCTCAGAATCACAAAAAGTTTTAATTTTCTTCAGTTGGTTCTTAATTCTAAAACAAGAATTTCCCCTTCGAGTGTAAATTGTTTTTATGGCCCCGTATTATGACCCGGAACTGGCAGAGATAATTTAAGTAATCTGTATCTAGTAGGTATAATTATCGGTTTCAAAACATACTCGCTAAAAGGGGGGGGGGGTTGAAATTTCTCGCCTTTGCAGCAAAAGAAACAAAACGAGTGGAAATCTAGGTAAACAACAAGATTCTTTTTTTAATTACGCGCAGTACTTGTGAAAAAAAATCGCGTGAGTTCTTCCTCTTCCTTCCCATTTTATTCATTTTATTCCACTGAAATACAAAGTCGATATGCTAATATAATCACATTAGCATATCGACGGATACCGGCCTTCTCGGATTCACAGCGAAGCATCAGGAGAGGCGATTATGGGTTCGCAAGACCGTCCAGTATTTTGCGGGTCAGAACAATTCTTCTCATATTTATACGGCTTTTGGGACGGGCGACCGCTTTCTTCTGGATCCGCCCTGGTATCTATGCGCTAACAAATCGGCACAACTGCAGACTATAAATTGGTAATGGATGCGTTTTCCCGAGTTAAAACTGAAAATTTAATGAAATAAGTTATTCATCCTAAAGTTAAGGAAATCGAAAAAAAAAATTATAATAAAAAATATATGTAATTTTTCTTACCAAAGCTTGAGAGTACAAAGTCTTTCTTCGAAGAAACAGGTTCATCGTCGATTTACGTTCTTTTCGTAGTCCGCCTTCTTAAATATATACGATGAATATTTGCGAAAGTACGTGAATTACTCGGTATAGAACGGATCGGATCTAAATTGAAGGCGATGTTCGTGGGACGACTAATGCAGCCTAGGACATGATCGAAATCGAAAATTCACGCCGAGGTGGATCTCGTTGGACGTAGAGATAGATTATTAAAGCGGTTGTTGCAAAAGCGATAAAAGATGCGCCCTTTGATACTGAGATAAATCATGGGGCCTCTCTCATTCACTACTATTTTCTGCGTTTGCGCGTCTGTCGTGAATTGGTAACTCCTTGTAAACGACGATAACAGCGCAGTTCTAGTGCAGACTGATTACTAACGATTATGTATAAGCGCGTACACATTAGCACGCGGATCATGCAATGAAAACATTCGCAATTGGTTGTTCAGTAATTTGTACGGTGTTGTGAACGATTCTTCAGCTGTTTTAACTGGACTCACCTGGAATCGGTTTTTTTCAACAAATACAAAGGAAATTTGTGAACCCACGAGCGGATTAGAACCGCTGCAAGGGGTCGTACGCTACAAGCTCGGCGCGCTAGTGTACACGCGCCTTATGATGTTAGCATGAATTTTGAAAACTCAATGAAAAAAGGCACATTAAATCGAGAAATATATTTTTAATAACGAAGTTCTCATTGGGGGAGGGGGGGGGCATAATTTCAATGAGAAAAAAAACACTTGTCAATTTTTTCAACGAGCGATTTCGAATCTGTATGGGATGAATGCAATGACAAGACTTTCTTCAGCATCGAATATTCACTCTGAACGTCACCGATCTAAAAAAAAAAGTTTTCAATAATATAATTATGATAACGATTGGGAGTTGAAGCAGAATATCATTTTACAGGCAAGAATAAGTAAATTTCCATAAACTAAAAGGGTGTTGTGGGCCGTGTCCGGAAAATTCACCGACAATAGTTCGACACGAAGCTACCGAGTCCGTGAGTGAGTGGGTGGGCGAGCGAGCTACTGAATCCGTGAGTGAGTGAACGGATGCGTTCGTGGGCGAATTTGTGGGAGAGCGAGCTACTGAGTCCGTGAGTAGGTAAGTATGTGGGTGAGTGGTCGAGCGAGTGAACGAGCGAGTGGGTGAGTGAACTTCTGAGTCCGTGAGCGGATTAATGAGCGAGTGAGGGGGTTAGTGAGTGAGCGAGTGAACAGTCGAGTTTGTGGGTGAGCGAGGGAAATAGTGAGTCGGGAAGTGAGCGAGTCCGTGAGCGAGCGAGGAACCCTTTAATTATAAATATGTAAGTAATGAAAATTATTTGGAAAATTATCAATTAAGTACTGAATGTTTTGAATGAAAATTATATATACCAATCAAACAGGTACTGTAAAGTTTGTCGAAAATTATATCTCCTCTAACATTTTCCAAAAAGGAGTGCTATTTTTTCATTTCGTTTTTTGATGCTCTAGTTCCATGAGCCTTTTTTCAAAAATGTTTTTGTCATCCAAGAGGTTTTTTTCAAGAATTGGATGTTTAAAACGAAATAACTTTACACAGGGTTTGAACTTAAGCATGACTTTAAACAATAAGAAACTGAGGCCTATCTTTTACCAGTTTTGCTGATGGAGCGGGAAAAAAAATTTAACTTATCTTTATATTCCCTTTATTCTATTAATTTTTTTTCCAGTATCAGTAGTAGGACATGGGTCTGGGTCATATTCCCTAGAGGTCAAATCCCAACAGGGTTAAAATCCCGACAGGGTCGAATTGAAAATTCTAGTTTCACCGTATACGCCGCGATTCGAAATTTCTGTCGAGATTTGCATTTCTCGCGGCGAGGGGCGTTGTGGGGCGTCGATCAAGATGATAAATTGCAATCAAGTAAATCTTTTAATTTTAACTTTGCCCTTTCAGTTGGGATTTGCCTTTCTTGTGTTTGATTGGTATATAATTTTCATTCAAAACATTCAATACTTAATTAATAACTTTTTATATAATTTTCATTACTTACATATTTCTAATTAAAGGGTTGGTTCCTCGCTCCCTCAAATACAAATACAAATACAAATACAACGCCACAACAGGCAAAATGCCCAACGAGGTGGCTGATAAAAAAGATGCCCATAAAAATATGGTTGTCATATGTTTCAAAAATACAGCAACCCAATTAAAAATGCAATTAACACAAATTACAAACAATATATACACATGATAAAATATTATACGATGCCCATAAAGATTACTTATGGTTGTCTTATTCTAAGAATGGATAGCTTCTCGATTTACCCCAACATGTTTATCGTATTTCTTTTTAAACGTGTCAATTGTGTTACAATTTACTACCTCCGGGGGTAAGCTATTCCATTTATTAACAACCCTATTGGAGAAAAATTCCCTGCGACACCATAACCTTGCATTGTCCCTCACCAATCGATACTGGTGTCCCCTTGTAAAAGCAGTCGATTGGCGGTGTACTACAAGTTCATGGTCCATCCTATCCATCCCATTGAAAATTTTGAACACTTCGATCATATCTCCTCGACACATGCGTTCATCCAATGTAAACATATTCAAAAAATGAAGTCTTTCTTCATAACTCAAGCCCTGTGTGCCAATAAGGACACGCGTAGCTCTTCTCTGCACCCCTTCAACCAAGTCTATGTCCCTCTGTAGGTATGGTCTCCAAAACCTTACAGCATACTCCAGTCCAGGACGAACTAAGCCTCGAAAAAGAGGAAGAATGACTTTAGGAGAACGCGAAGAGACCTTTTTGAAAATGAGACCAAGCATTCTATTCGATTTTTTGACAACTGCTGAACAATGTTCAGAAATACCCTCATACCCTCACTATTTCGCTCGCTCACGGAAGGCTCACTATTTCGCTCGGTAGCACCCTCGCCCACCCACTCGCTCACTTCCCGACTCACTATTTCCCTCGCTCACTCACAAACTCGACTGTTCACTCGCTCACTCACTAACCCGCTCACGGACTCAGAAGCTCACTCACCCACTCACTCGTTCAATCGCTCACTTGTCCACTCCTCGCTCACTCGCTCGCCCACTCACTCACAGACTCAGCAGCTCGCTCTCCCACTAATTCGCCCACAAACTCACCAGCTCTCTCGCTCACTTACCCGCTCACTTACCCACTCACTCTCTCCCGGTCTCAGTAGTTCGGACACTCGCTCACGGACTCGGTAGCTTCACGACGAACTGTTGTCAGTGAATTTTCCGTCGATGAATTTTCCTGGCGGTGAATTGCATGGCGGTGAATTGTTGTCGGTGAATTTTCCGGCGACAAATTGTTGGCTGTGAATTTTCCGTAAACCGTTGTGGGCCCACATTCACAAAATAAATCGGAATCCAATCATTTTTAAATGGAAAATAGCTTAAAAAAGAAAAGTCAAAAAGATTAGAATGAAGAAATTATTAGGTGCATTGGCCTACGCAAAGGATGTGTTTTAGGGTTATAACCCCCACTTCCCTTCCTTAAGCCGAGATTATAGGATTGTTTTGCAGGAAAAAACGTAACCCGCCCTCCCCTATAAAAGAAAAAAAATTGAAATTCTTTCCCCCCCCCCCCCCGCCCCGAGAAAATCCTGCTTACGCCTATGATTAGTTGTAACTACACTGAAGAGCCAAAAAAACTGGTTCACCTGCCTAATATCGTGTAGAGCCCCCGCGAGTACGCAGAAGTGCCGCAACACGACATGGCATGGACTCGACTAATGTCTGAAGTAGTGCCGGAGGTAATTTACACCATGAATCCTGCAGGGCTGTCCATAAATCCGTAGGAGTAAGAGGGGGTGGAGATCTCTTCTGAACAGCACATTGCAAGGCATCCCAGATATGTTCAATAATGTTTGTTCATGTCTGGGGATTTAGGTGGCCAGCGGAAGTGTCTAAAGTCAGAAGAGTGTTTTTGGAGCCACTTTGTAGCAATTCTGGACGTGTGGGGGTGTCGCATTGTCCTGCTGAAATTGTCCAAGTCCGTCGGAATGCACAATGGACATGAATGGGTGCACGTGATCAGACAGGATGCTTACGTACCTGTCAGAGTCGTATCTAGACGTATCAGGGGTCCCATATCATGCCAACTGCACACGCCCCATACCATAACAGAGCCTCCACCAGCTTGAACAGTCCCCTGTTGACATGTAGGGTCCATGGATTCATGAGGTTGTCTCCATCTCGTCCATCAGCTCGAAGCAATTGGAACCGGGACTCGCCAGACCAGGCAACGTGTTTCCAGTCCGCAACAGTCCAATGTCGGTGTTGTCGGGCCCAGGTGAGGCGTAAAGCTTTGTGTCGTGCAGTCATCAAGGGTACACGAGTTTCGTTGAATGGTTCACACGCTGACACTTGTTGATGGCCCAGCATTGAAATCTGCAGCAATTTGCGGAAGGGTTGCAGTGTCACGTTTAATGATTCTCGTCAGTCGTCGTTGGTCCCGTTCTTGCACGATCTTTTTCCGGCCGCAACGATGTCGTAGATTTAATTTTTTACCGGATTTCTGATATTCACGGTACACTAGTGAAATGGTCGTACGTGAAAATCCAAATTTCATCGCTAGCTAGGAGATGCTATGTCCCATCTCTCGTGCGCCGACTATAACACCACGTTCAAACTCACTTAAATCTTGATAACCTGCCATTGTAGCAGCAGTAACCGATCTAACAACTATGCCAGACACTTATTGTGTTATATAGGCGTTGCCGACAGCAGCGCCGTACTCTGATTGGTTCCATATCTCTTTATTTGCATACGCATGCCTGTACCAGTTTTTTTGGCTCTTCAGTTTATATTTGTGCTTCAAAGCGCCAATTCTCTTCTTTTCCCGGATTACATCGAAAATAGAAATATTACATGTTAAGGTTAATTTTTAAAACTAATTTTAACTCTTCCCTGATGCAGACCAGGGCTGTAACTAGGCTGGGGCGACCGAGGCACGGAGTCAAATGGGGGCCTCACAATAAATGTAAACTTATTTTGCATAATTTTTTCCTTTTTAGGGGGCCAGTAAAGAAAATGCCTACCCGAAGCTACGGCTCTGATGCAGACAATTTATGGCTAAAGAGCCATCATCGATATGAGTTTACTCACGGGTTTCCCCACTGTTAGTGATTTGGCATTCATAAAAGATGTTTGCTAATTCAAAATGTTTCATGGGATTATGGTATAATATTTATGTCTTGGTATGATTTCACCTCATGATGCGAACCACAGTGCTGCTGCTGGGAAAAATATTCTAGGTTAGCACAAGAATATGGAAAGAACAAGATAAAAAGGGAGATTCGGAAAAAGGCTTCGGATAACTTTTACATATTACAAATACAACACCACAACAGGCAAAATGCCTAGCGAGGTGGATGAGAAAAAGATGCCCATAACAAATATAGATGTCATATATTTCAAAAGTAAAGCAACCCAATTAAAAATGTAATTAGAAACATTACAAACAATATATACACATATATACAACAATATATGTAGGTATAATATATGTATATACAACAATATATGTATAATATATGTATATAAAACAATATATGTATAATATATGTATATAAAACAATATATGTATATAAAACAATATATGTATAATATATGTATATAAAACAATATATGTATAATATATGTATATAAAACAATATATGTATATAAAACAATATATGTATAATATATGTATATAAAACAATATATGTATAATATATGTACACTCATTGCCATAAAAATTTGCGCACCAAGAAATAATTGTGGGATCGAAACGAAAGTTGGCCTGAAGGTACATGTCGGGCAGATATGCAAATGATTAGAAATGCAGCGTGATTGCGCATTGCGTAATGCCACTAGAGGGCGTTGAACTTCGTTCTCCTTGGAGTATAAAACAGGTAAGCAGAGCTTGCTGGAGTGTATTTAATCGTTTGCAAAGGAAATGCTGAGGTAGACATGCCGTTACGCTGCCGTCAAAGACCATATGAGCAGTTGTCAGAGTTCGATAGGGGAAGAATCATCGGGATGATGGAAGCTGGGTGGTCAGGGCGGCGAGTAGCTTGTCAACTAGGCCGTTCTGATTTTACTGTGAGGAGGTGTTGGGACCAGTGGACAGAAGAGACGTCATTTACACGGCGACCAGGTTCAGGACGCCCTCGACAGACCAGTCATCGAGAAGACCGTCACATCATCCGAAACGCACGCGTAGAGCCAACTGCCTCATTGGCCGCTATCCAGACACAGGCAGCAGCTTCACTACGGGCCCCTGTGTCTTCCCGAACCATCACAAGGCGCCTGGCTGAAGGACATCAGGTATCGCGCCTCCGTTTGGAGTGGTGTCGAGCACGACGGGATTGGACTGCAACGGAATGGAACCAGGTCGTCTTCAGCGACGAATCGAGATTCAACTTAAGCAGTGATGACAATCGTGTTCATGTGTGGAGGCCCCGTGGTGAACGCTTCAATGCTGCCTTCACTTTACAGCGACACACCGCTCCCACAGCTGGTGTCATGGTATGGGGTGGCATTGCTTACGATACACGGTCACCCCTAATATTGATCCATGGCACAATGACAGACCAGCGGTACGTCCAAAACATCCTTCAGCCACATGTGTTGCCACTCATGGTAGGGCTCCCAGGAGCCATTTTTCAACAAGACAATGCTAGGCCACACACAGCAAGGATGTCACAAGACTGCCTCCGTCACATTACCACCCGTCCCTGGCCTGCTCTATCCCCAGATTTGTCACCAATCGAGCATATCTGGGATCATTTGGGACGGCAAGTTGGACACCCTACGAGGTTGGTCGAACTAGAGGCGCATTTACAACAACTGTGGAACGAGATGTCTCAGGACATCATACGGAACTTGTATGCCTCAATGCCCGCTCGTATCGCATCGTGCATTCGCGCTAGAGGGTGTCCAACAGAGTACTAAAACTTCTGTTTATCTGTACTTTTTTCTGCAATAAATGATCCTTTTTCTTGGATTTTCTACTCATTTACTTATATCAACATTGTACTTACATGTGTAAAATTCCGTTTCATTTTGACGACTTCTTCTGGGTGCACAAATTTTTATGGCAATGAGTGTATATACAACAATATATGCATAATATATGTATGTAAAACAATATATGTATATACAACAATATATACAACATATTGTCAAGTTTTCGTTGAAAAATTTTTTAATAGGAACTATTGCTCATTTTGGTGTCCCTAACAATGATCAGGGTCGCAACTAGATACTTTGCCACTCGGAGCAAACCGGCATTTTGCCAAGTAGAAGCAGTTAAAGGGTGAATTCGATGTCCCTTCTGGTCCAGCGTCCGGGACACCAGACCCGCCTGCTCCCCTCTAGGTGCGGCTCTGACAATGACAGCTCTTTAGCTAGAGAAACGGTACCTTGATTCACAATGGCAGCAAAAACCTAATCATGACAAATTTTGCATGCATGTTTTTAAAGAAATTCGAAACTAGTATTCAAACATCAGATTATTAACATGTTTTTAAATTATTTGAATTACATTAAGCAAAATTACCTGACTAGCAACTAAGGCCTGGTTGTATAAAGGTTCCAGCAACTGCTGAGAAATAATCGCTGAAGAACAAAATAATGCTTCCGCCTTGAATTTGAAAAAAAAAAAAAATATGAGAGTCACTTCAGAAGGAATTTTTATAATGCCAACAGATAATGAGAATGTAACGTTTGACGACATAAAATAAGACAGTCCTTCTATGTTAATTCACTTTCACTCATATTTTTCATTTCATGTGGAAGCTATCATAACAAAAAAATTTCCATTCAACACAAAGCATGATATAAAATAGTGTAGTGCGTTTTTATCCATATAGATGGCTCACACTCCTCATTTTTTGGTCTGGGTGCTTCTTGAATAGCTTGAATCTTAGCTGGAGATTTGTTCAATCCTTTGGAAGTTATCACATGTCCAAGGTATTCTACACTTTTTTCAAAAAATTTACATTTGTTGATATTTACATGCAAATTATATTTTCATAATTTACCTAGAACATTCAGCAAGTGTGTTGTACATTCCTCATAAGAGTCTTGCCTTGTATAACTAAATCATCAAAATATGCAGTTACTCCATCTAAATCTTGAACGAACTGATCCATGAAAGAATGAAATTCGTTTGGTGCCGTTTTAATACCAAAAAACAATCTTTTTGCCAAATAGGTACCTCGATGTGTAGAGATCGTTTGAACTTTCACACTGTCTTCATCGACTGCTAAGTGCAAATATGCTTTGTGGATGTCCAAGGTGCAGAAATATGATCCACCACATAGCTTGTTGAATATGTTTTCAATCTTGGGTATAGGGTGTCTGGCATCATGAAGTTGTTTATTTACAGTCACCTTGTAATCAGCACAAAGTGTTATGGAACCATCAGATTTTGGCACGATGACAAGTGGAGTTCCCCATTCTGAATGATCCACTTTATCTATGATCCTTTGATCACACAAGTTATCCAGTTCTTTTTCAACGTTTTCACGCAAAGCATATGGTACTGGCCATGGTTTAACAAACACTGGTTTGGCAGCATGTGTAATCTGGAATCTTGCCCACTGTTTGTTCAAAAACGTCAGAGTATTCAATGACAATACTAGAAACAGATATTTTTACAGCACACACAGGTATATACTTGACATTTGTGGAATCATGAATGTCATTTATGTTGATATCTAATTTCGACCAAGGATAGGTTCTCTCTTCAAATTGACAAGGTATAATTCTTCTTCACTGGATTTAGCATTGTAGCATACAGTCTCTTTGACACATCTGATGGGTTTGAAAATTTCACCTGTATAACTTCGGAAAAATATATTTGTTTTCAGGATTGAAAGATTTAGGTTTAAGCTCCTGTAGTCACTTATGTTCATGATGCTCACACGACTACCAGATTGCTGATATATGCACTAACACTGCTGAAAAAGATGATAGAATATTTGCAGTGTTAGTGCATATATCAACAATCTGGCTTACTTGAAAGTGATCTGGATTTTCCACATATTGAACACCATTTCCTTCAGATCCGATTTTATTTTTCCGTTTCAGAAAAGCTCTGTAATACATACTCTACTGATATGACCTTTCTTGAAGCAAATGAGAGCTTGTGTTTCACTCGACAGTTTTGAGTCTGGTGGTTGCTTTTTCCACAATGGAGACACACGTTTTCTAACCCTATGTCTCTCAAGTTGAGGTTTCGCTTTCGACTTGCCGATCTATCGCATCGACGTGGAGTCGATTTCCGTCGCGAACTTCCGCTGTTATTACATTGCGCAATTTTATTCACGCTGGAACCGTAATTACTCTTGTAGAGTTCTTTATTTTCGATTTTCGGAGCTTCAATCGCTAATGCGACTTCGAGTGTTTCGTCAAACGTCAGTTCAGCTTGTTGTAGAATTCTTTCGCGGATTTCGACATCTTGTAATCCTCGTATAAATTGAACATGCAACATGAGGTAAATGACAGATTTTGAGCACTCAGCATTTCCACAACTAGATTTGAATTTGGTGGTTTTCGAAAGTTCTTTTAATGTAGCGATATAATTCGAAATCGGCTCACCTGGGTGTTGTGTGCGCGGCAAAGAAGCTTGTGTTGTTGCGTCAGGATGTTTACCCTTTTGCAGAGATGATCTTTCAAGATTTTCAGCAGGTCGGCGTACGTCTTTGATGAAGGGAGATCTGGTGAAGTTAAACTGGAAAGCAGGTGATACAGTCGAATCCCGTTATAACGAACGCCATGAGACCGGAGGAATCACTTCGTTAAAACGAAATTTCGTTATAAAGGAATTCCAGGTTATCTAGCATTGTTCCTTTGTAAACTTATTTAGGGGATTATAGAAAAGTGTTCGTTAAAACGAGATTTTCGCTATAACGGTATTCAACTATAGTATTTAGATCCGAGACAGTTGATTAGCACCATTTTCTTGGCTTCGTCGACGTCTGCTGTTGAATCCGTGAGTCCTTTGAGCTGGAAGTAGTTTTCGAGTGTTTGTACATATTCACCGAAACTTTCATTAGCTTCGTCACAGCATTCAAACGAGATCGATTGTGACTGAAGAAGTGTTTTCACATTGACGGTTGAAAATGCTGGAGGAGTTTCGTTTAGCTTCGAGACGAAATCATTTAAAACAGTTACTAGATTGTCTATCTCTGCCATTTCCGATTTCTTTCACTCGTCGCCAACTTTATTGTATTTTATGAGCCGTTTCTGTAGTGAATCAATAACTATAGCTGAACAATATCTATTCACTATTTTATTACAGAACAATATTTACAACCCATTCCTGGCATGCTGTTATTCCCTTGAAGTGTTGCCACCTTTATACAACATAATACTGCTTATTTTCTGGTGTTGCCAGATACATAACACAAATGTTTCAAAGCATATGTGTACAAATCAACCTCGTCCTCTTGTATAGGCCTTGGGCCAACAATATTGCAAAAATTAATAAATAAAAACTCCATACCATCCAGCATAAACGACTGTTAGTTTTAAAACAGTCATTGATGTGCCACTCCAAGAAGAGTAGGACCGAAATCCTACCAATCGTACGATTTTGTCTCTGTTCTGCCTACAAAACTGATCAGTACTTTTTCCGAACTAGAGTATGGCACCACCTTTAGGCCACCTGGTCAACTGCTGTGCCCATCAACAACGTTCCAAACCTGGGACGTTACCTGTAGCAACTTCAACTTGTTCTAAAGCTTCTACTTCATGTTTTATACAACCAGCTTCCAGCACTGTCAACCTGCACTCATATTTTTTTCAAAGTTGACTGCGTTAAGTCTCCACTGACTCCACTTTATGATGTCCCGTATCCAGTTTTGTCTCGAACTGACGAACCATTCTATACTCTGGATGTAAATGGTAAGAGATCAACTGTCAGCCTGGATAGAGTAAAACCATGTTTCATGGACACTACAGAAACCAACTCCAACCATGAAAAATCTTTCGAACATTCCTGTGGAGAGCAAAAAGGACTCTCGTGTCAGAAAGAACTCCGATTCAACTTCAAATATCATGATTGTATTTTCGGTACATCCAGTACACATTGGTGGGGCGGGGGGTAGAATCTGGGTGTGAGATGCCCTCAGTAAATGTTCACAGTTCCTTTTTCACTCGTTAGACGCCGTCGCCATACTTTGGTGTATTTCCATCCTCATAGTATATTTTTCCTTTTTTTTGGTATGAAGTATACAACTCAGCAGCTACACGTTATTGTTATTATCTTGACTTGACACACCGGAGTTGATGCGCGCCTGTGTCTCCTGTCGTAGAGGCGATTCTAATTATGTTATAATTTAATTAAATACCTTTAATCCAATTAAAATTAAATTTTCCTTCAGAATGTCTTGGAGTCATCAATACTTCTTACAACCTAAAGAGCAGGGGACCAAGTCAGTGAGCAACCAAAAGAATCACCTTAAGGTTTGCAAGCATGTGAACAGCGCAGCAACTAGATACATTGTCAGCTGTGGCGAGCAAAGCATTTTGGTACCCCGTGTAATGTAGAAGGGGCAGTTAAAGGGTGAATTCGGTGCCCCCTCTAGTCTAGCACCCAGGGCACCACCAGACCCGCCTGCTCACCCTCAAGTTGTGGCCCTGCATGCGAATAATTAAAAGATTGACCTAATCAGTGAGCGAATGGGAGAAAGGTGGCACATATTGTGTAGCCCACAGGTGACTAAACCATAAATCTGCCTCTGTTTACCTGGATACAGAGTGTTCTATCAGTTGTCAGACTTCAATATCCCAGTATGAGGATGGTGTTATAGTGATTGCTTTAACATAATAAATAGACAGATTAACATGAACAAGAACTCAACATCTAATGTAGTCAAAGTTCAGAACTTATAGTTTCAAGACATGTACTTACTTGGGAGAGATTTTTTCTGGAAGCTTCAATCACTCCCAGATTGTTATATGATTCAGCATGATTGTTATTCAGTACAAGAGCCAGCTTATAACATTGGGATGCCAAACTTCTATCCCCGATACCCTATGAAAGTTTTATTCAAAGGTAATATACATCTTCATTGAAACGCTGGGAATCATCTTGTAACTGAGAGAAACGCATATAAAAGAAGGCAATATTTGTAAGCGAGAAAATAAATAAATGAACTTTAAGAGCTAATCTGCTTACCATAGAAAGATGACTAATATTGTACCAAACATCAGCTAAAGTCTCTTTGGTAGCCATCATTAATGCATGCTGAAAGCACATGACAGCCATATCATACTGCTGAGAATAAAAGCAGCATAGGGCTAGATTATTGTACAATTCAGTATTGCTCACACCCATTTGAAGTAAGCGCCTGTAATAAGACCATACGTGCTACATTTATTTAAATTGCTAATTGATGTTTTTCTCTCACACACATACATAGGCTTACACTTACACATGATATTAAAAGAAAATTCAAATATTAACTTCAAAAGGAGCTTCCTTGGAATGACCAGAAATGAGCTAAACCATTGGAAGCAATATTGATTGAATATTTGATGTGTGTCTTGCATTCCATTCCATTTCATTTTTTTTTTTTTTTTTTGAATGTATAATCATCACTTGTTGTTGTTCCAGAGGGAAAAGAGCTTAGACAATTCTACACAATATTCTGGCATATTACTTCTGCCCATTATCCTTGGCATCAAGCAAAAAATAATAAAATGTAATGGAGCATCCTTTTGTAGAGATTACCCAATTAATTGTTTTGAGATGACATTTGGGGGGGGGGGGTGATATGGCATACGTTACTGGAATCAGGACAATAAGAAATGCCTGCAACAGGATGTAGGCCACAAGTAAGCATATACATGTATTATCTATTCCTATCTGCAAAGACCTCTTAAGAAAAAGAGATAGAGGAGAATGCCTATAAATACGGCCAAAAAATCAACATGTAGTTATCAAAAATAACAAATTAGAGTTCCAATAAGAGCAGATATTGGTACTTGCCAATATTCAGGTGGCGTTTAGTATAATCAAGAAAAATTACAAATGCTGTCTGCGTTTATCAATATTCAAAATCACTTTTGAATTCACTTCGGAATGGAAAGTAAATGGCGATGCCAGTAAAGGGCCACTATAATGAAGTTAGGATTGTGTAAATTCATATAAATGAGCTTAAAATGTGTGTATAGAACAAGCTCATACTTGTTTTTTCATTTAAAGGCAGATTAGTGCTGATACTTAATTTTTCAATTGTCTTTCATCTGTGGTGTGCCGGCGCCCTCAGTTCATATTTCACTCGCCAGATGGCGTCGCCATACCATAGTGTACTTCCATACTTAGTACATATTTTTCCTTTTTTGCACGAAGTGTACAACTCCACGACGGCATTTATTTTTATCAGTTGTTGTCTACACACGCCGGAGATGAGGCACGTTGGTATCTCGGGTCGCAAAAACGATTCTCATGTAAATTATTAAATATGCTTAATGTAATTTAAACTTAAATTTATACTTTTGATTCTCCTGGAGTCATCTATATGTCTTACACATCCTTTCAGGCCCATCATTTAGGGGGGGGGGGTCAGGTGGTCAGGCCCCTGGCTTTTGAAAATAAACTAAAAATGGTGTGTGTGTTTTTTATATGTATGTATATACATTGAGTACATGTTCTTTGCCCCCTGGAAAAAGTTGAAATGATGTTCCTGCATCCTTTTAATGTTCATAATCGTCAATAATGTTGATATGCTTGAAATTTTTTTTGTGAAAGTAAATAAAAACTAACCTTCTCAAGAATCAGGACAACAATTTGAGCTAATGACTTTGGCTTCAATTTTAATCTAGCTCCCTTGGGAATAAGATTGGGAATTATATTCAAATGCATGGAAAGCTTGGGAATCTCTGCTTTTTGAACAGCATCACCTTAATGGTGATAAAGGAGCTGGTACGTCCTGATAATGAGTTTTGGTTTATCCTTTGGCTTTTTTTATAAAACACCTATAAAAACATATTGTATTTTAACGTGTATAAGGAACATCTTTTTGAGAAAAATTGAGTCAAAAAATAGGAGGGGGTTTCATATACATGGATAGTATTATAGATTCAACTTTTTTTTTCAGCAAATCCAACTCTTCAACTTTTTTCCAAATTTTAAGTCCAAAAAATCAGGGGATTTCTTGATACACATTAAAATATGGTAATTTGAAACAGAAATCAGTCAGTATTTTTTTTATTTTTTCCATGATCAGAAATTTTATCAGTATGAATTGTTCGGAGACAAAACTAGCCACTGTACACTTATGTGGGCATTGTGATGACCTTGAATCACGAGGGCCGAGGCTTACTAATGTCTGGAGCTGGTTTTCCAACTTTGAGGTGGGAAAGCAAGTGGTCTTGCATGCGCATAATAACATTCCGAGAGACTTGTGGTGTTTTTGCTCAGCCCATAATGCATCAAGGAAAAAGAATTTCTGAATAATAATGCTGAGATGAACCCAGAAAGAAAAGTCAGATGGCTCTGACAAGAATCGAACCATGGCAGGGGCGTAGCCAGAAATTTCGTTCGGGGGGGGGTAACCTTTAATTTTGGGGGGGGGGGACCAAAGTGACAGAACAATGGATTTGGCCATCTTTTTCCCTTTTTTCGGTCATTTTCTCACATTTCGGGGGGGGGGGGCAGACCCCCAAGTCCCCCCCCCCTTGCTACGCCCTTGAACCATGGTATTCTTATGTACTCCATGTGCAATCATAACTTGCCCATATTGATAAAAAAATTAAAATAAATTACCACTAATTATATGCTTATACATTACCTGTAAAATCGAACAGCTATTTCTGGCTGGTCAAAGTAAAAATGATTCATAGCAATACAGGCAATAGCCTCTATGTTTGTTGCATCATATTGAAGAGCATCCTTATAATATCTGACTGCTAACTCAGAATCATTCAGCTCCTAGAATTAGGAGATCAGAAAATGATTTTGCACAAACATAAATGTAAGCACAAATGTGTGATGAATAAATTTGTGAAAAAATTGAAAACTTACATCAAGGAAACAGGGAAAAAGAGATCAGTCTAGTTAGATTACTTTTTTTAAATATATTTGGGGGATACCAAACTGGTTTTAATGGTGCTTTACTTGCTGTTCACTGTACAACAAAAGACACACATTATTCTGAGAATTGAGAGACGTCTATGAATGAGAATATATATATAGAACAATTTTGTTTTTTTTTGCGTGAAAAATTTTGCAAAAAAATGTTGGGGGGAACGGATTGTAAAATAATGCCTATTTTTGACTTACCATCATCAGAAACATTTTTTGCTTGTGTGAGGGAGGTCCCCGTCAATGAAGACCTCCTCATTGTTCCATTTATTCTCTTGGTTTTCTTCTTTTGCTTTTGTTTTGTGTTCTAATTTTTCACTTGTATATATATATATATATATATACACTAGCTATAATACCTAGCACTGCCCAGGTTTTCTTTAATGAGGCTTTTTGGATCACATGATATCTCCCTTTTTCTTTGAGGAACATACAAGCCGTGTTCAAGTCAACTACTATGGAGACTTCCTGCATGACTCATGAAAGAAACAAATATAGATTAAAGAAACGTAGAAATGAATATTTTTTTCCTTTTTCAAGGGATGCTACGTATTTCGATCACCCCCGAACTTCAAGTTATCCATCTGCCTATTTCTGCTTTAAAAAATGCTTAATTAAAGCTGTGGAATTTCTTTGATGTACTTTATGGGCTAATAATTAATTTTAAATCTTAAACTATATATGAACTTATGCATTTATATTAAAAGACAATATGGAGACATTAATTTTCATGCCTGAGAAGATATAAATAAAAAATTTAAATCAAGGTTATTGCATGGATATCCAACTCAAAAGTAGATCCGGCTAATTGTTTTATATTTAATTTTCTGGGCTTCGCATCTCTAAGTGAACTCGATATTTCAAAAATTGAGAATTCAATTTTTAAAATCATTATGTGGCGGAAAATCCCACATTTCTACAGTAGAATCAGCAATTTTAACACTGATTTCTATGGGGGGTTCATCCTTTGCCTGACCCTCAAAGTGATGCTGATGATGATTCTGACGTCTATTCAAAAAGCCTCATTATTGGGAGGATTGAAAAAGTGGCAAACCATTATAAAGGCATAAACTATTATACATATATACTGGCAGCATTAAAGAAGTGACAAACCATTGTAAAGGCATATACACGTCTGAAACGCATTGCTGGGGAACCACGGTAACCAAAGTAAACGTCCCGAAAGCTATTGTTGAGTCCCAAAAACCATTGTTGCCCAATTAAAAGAAGGGTGACTGTATCAGAGGGGAGGTTCCTGTATTGATTGTGTTATATAGTATTAACAGTAACTAAAATGGTTTATTATTTGAATATGAATGTAATTCTGACAGTGTGAAATGCGTTTAAAATCATGAAAATACATAGATAAAAAGTAAAATTACAAAAGAAATATTATACAAAGTTTACATACTGAATTAACTCTTTTGGAAAAATTGACCAGTCGCAGTGTGGTAGTTTTGCTGAGAATTTTAACTCCTTCAAAATGTATTTTAAGATAAAAACTAAATTCAATGACTTTCCGTCATTGCGTTTACAGGAAATGTATTTAATCAATGATTAGAATTCATTTGCAAGAGCATGAACTCCAATTAAAATTTCTTTTTTTTTTGCTGTATTTGATACATTAATTTTTTTCTCTTAATGATAGAGAGCAACGATTATACTAGAGCTGGGCATATTATGACGGTTATAGTGACGGACTCGCGATGCGAGCATCCGGGTTCGAACCCCACAGTGGTGGTCGGCTGAAGTTGGTTTTCTGTGGTTCCCAACTTCAAGGCGCAAATGCGAGCCGATCTCCCCGTTAAAAAGTCTCGCCACAGAGAGCAACAGTCCTACAACGATAAATCATTCAATCATAACACTTCACTCATAGTTAGAAAAACTGGTGGCAGATGGCAGCACTACACATAACAAGCATTACAGAGAAACAAAAAAAACTTCACGTCAGGTTTCACTACACGTACACGCACATTCCCGCATGTACCGATTCGTTGGGGGTTCCGCGAAGGGGGAGGGGGTGCATGTGTGGTGTAGTAGTAGGTAGGGCCTCCAAAAAATGGCTCGGGGATCCATGATGTTCTTAAGTCAGCCACCTCGTTGGGCAGTTTGCCTGTTGTGGCGTTGTATTTGTATTTGTATATTAAACAGCCACTACTTTACCGCACACCAACACCCCATCATATATCGCCATATGGCAATTTCCAACTAGAGAAGTTGGATGGGAAATGAAGGTGCCTTCTATTGGTGGCCACCCCTGGCTCGATAGGTAAAGAACTTTTTCTGATGTGCTTTTGGCTGGATTTGAACCCCTGGACCTGGATGGCAACCTTCATAGTGGAAGAAGGGCATCTTACCACTGTGCCACTCAGGCTATATTAAACAGCTGAGAATAATGTAAAATATATCAGCAACACATGATTTCAGCCAAAATTTCATTCAAAAGTAACCAAATATGAAAAAGTTCATCAAATATTCTTTTGCTGCCATCTAGTGAGCATAATTTGAACCAAAATTTCAACGATTGGTGTCGTATAAGGGTTTTAGTCCAATGGAATGAATGATGAAAACGGTGTCCATGACCGTATCTGAGGATGACCTTTAAACGAGATTGAAATACATTATTTAAATAGGCTTTTTGCTGGGATATTTTTTTGGTTGTTTTATTGTATTTTATGAGCCATTTCTGTAGTGAATCATGAGCTGAACGATAATTCTTAACTAATTTATTACGGAACAATATTTACAACTCACCCCCGGTATGTTATCATTCCCTTGAAGTGTTGCCACCTTCATACAACATAATACTTCTTATTTTCTGGTGTTGCCAGATACATAACAATTCTCCCTCACTAAATTAAAAGATGATTAATGATACAATCAAAAGTTATACACAAGAATCAACATTTGAACAGTCACAAGTTCAATCTTTGAACTGGTTTTCTGGAACGAGTTGAGCGTCTCAGTTGAGTAGTCTGAGCTGAAGGAAAAATAGTTCTTGTTGATCGAGTAGTTGCATTTGAAGTTTGCTCTGTTTCAGTAGAAGCATCTACCATAGATGAAGTCTTGTGTTGGCAAATTGCAGGAATCTCTCATTGACTTACATGATCACTAAAAGTGACAGATTTCTTCCGAGGGAAGTGTCTCATAGGAATAGATAGTCGAATAGGAGTTGGAGAAGACGGTCGATTGACTTCACACCGTCGAAGCTGTTCAAAATGTCTCTTGATAATGTAGTCATCATCTAGTTCAACTAGGTAATGAACACGACTGAATCCATACTTCCATAGGCTTGAATATTGTAATTCCTTGACTGTACTCTATCTCCTTCTATAAATTTGTCAAAGACTGACTGTGTTGCATTGTTCTTGTATGACCCAGGAGTTGTAGGTTTGAGTAGATCTAGCTTTGTTCTGAGATTCTCTCCCAACAATAATTCTGCTGGTGTCTTTCCACATGAAAGAGGTGTAGCTCTGTACCGAAACAGTAGTTTACATAATTTTTCGTCAAGTGTTGCTGAGCTGAATGGAGAGTGATTTAGATGGCTTTTTTCTCAGCCAGAGATATCGAGGAAACAGTTATTTTCCGGATATTATGCTGAGGTGAGCTTGGAAAGAAAAGTCATCACGTCTCCGCCGGGACTCGAACCCAGGCCCTCTTGCATACCGGGCAAGCATGCTACCATCTACACCACTGGAGACACATGAATCTGCCTTCCTAATTTCACGCACTGTGTCGTGAGGCGCTGAAGTAGTTACTCGATATCTCTGGCTGAGAAAAAAAGCCATCTAAATCTCTCTAAACCGTCCCACCCGGGGGCCATTTCCTGAAGTTAAGAGAGGCTACTAATGCCTCTACTTCAGCGCCTCACGACACAGTGCGTGAAATTAGGAAGGCAGATTCATGTGTCTCCGGTGTAGATGGTAGCATGCTTGCCCGGTATGCAAGAGGGCCTGGGTTCGAGTCCCGGCGGAGACGTGATGACTTTTCTTTCCGAGCTCACCTCAGCATAATATCCGGAAAATAACTGTTTCCTCGATGAATGGAGAGTATTTGCTGGTCCCGGGGCATGGTTTTTGACGGCCGTTCTACCAGTCTTATCCGGGGGCCCTGCATTGGCCTGGTATGGATGGTGTGCGTGCATTTTTGTGACAGTGTGAGTATGATGTAGAGTAAGAAGAAAGTCAAATCCAGAATTTTTGTCAAATTTCATGAGCACCATATTAGTCACAATGCATTCAAGTCAGGTCATCCAGTAAGAATTTAAAGCAAGCAATAAGAGAAGAACATCTCGCATTAATAAAATCATGTCTAAGATCTCAAATCAGTTAAAATCCCAAGAGAATTTAAAAGCCCCCAAAAACCCCCATCAGGGCCCATCTAAAAACACAACATTTAATCATCCCGGCATGTTGTCATTCCCTTGAAGTGTTGCCACCTTCGTACAACATAATACTGCTTATTTTCTGGTGTTGCCAGATACATAACAGTCGTAAAACAGGGGTGATCGTTCAGAAGGGTATAAGGGTTTCGCTGTAAATAGTGATTAATTACCATTTATTACTTCATGTTTTTGCCTGTAAATAGTCACCAACCTCTTTTTTCTGTCAATCTCACCAAATCAACGACTGCTCTGATGATTTGACGATGTCATAGCGCCAAGAGAAATGTAAAGATCTTGCGAGAATTCATGAGGTCCTAGGTAAGGCTGCTGTAGCGAACGCCTTACAGTGTCAACCCTCACAAAAACGTGTGTGGATTCGGCCAAGTCCTTGTGCACAAAAATGTTTTTTGAAGAATGATGACAAAGGTAAAAGACGAGGCTAGACATACGCAAGTTCGTGACATAATCGGATTTTGAGATGTGCTCTCTTACCGGAATCTTTGAAGAAGTCTCCAGGTAACCTCAGAGATGTTCCGTAGACCATGTCCACCGCCGTAGCACCAAAATGAGGTTTGAGACTTAAGCGTATTCCGAGTAGAATGGTAGGAAGAACGTCAACCCATCTTCCAGTGGCGTGACACATGATGGCAACTTTCAAGTCCCTGTGGAATCACTCGATGGCTCCATTGCTTTGTGGGTGGTAAGCGGTAGTACGCACCCTGTCTACGCCCAGCAGCTTTGCAAGGGATCGGAAGAGTTCAGATTCACACTGAGAACCCCTGTCCGTAGTAATCCCGTTTTGGAATGCCAAAACAGGAAATCCAATTTGAGAGGAAAGCAAATGCCAGTTTCAAAAGTCTGATCGGGTACAGGAATAGCTTCCGGCCATCTGGTGAATCGGTCACTGCAAGTCACAACGTAGCAATATCCTTTGCTTGGCAGAAGTGTATCCACGATGTCAATATGGACATGCGAGAACCTTGCAGAAGGAAATCCGAATGCACCAACAGGAGAATGTGTGTGACGACCAACTTTGGATCGCTGGCAAGGGATGCAAGTTTTGCACCACTCTTTGCAGTCCCTATCTAAAAATTTCCAGATGAATCGTCTATGAACCATTTCAGTAGTAGCTTTGGCGCCAGGATGGAAGAGGTTGTGCACTGCATCGAAAATGGAAAGGTTGACAGTACGTAAGGTCTAATTGAACCAATGGAAATATCACACTGTAGTGATTTCAGGAGAACCGAAAGTCATTGGTTTTAACTCGAGACCTGAGCCGATATTTCAATTTTCGATATTCTTGAAAATGCATCGGCTACTGCATTTCGATCGCCTGAAATGTGCTTGATACGGGTTGAAAATTGGCTAATGAATTCTAGATGACGAATATGCCTAGGTGAACATTTTTCACTTTTTTGGGAAAATGCATAGACCAATGGTTTATGGCCTGTGAGGATTTAGAAGTCAGATCCTTCTAGCATATGTCGAAAATATTTAATTGATGAATATATCGCGAGCAATTCTCGATCGTAGCACTGTATCTGCGTTCAGCTGAAGTTAGCTTACGCGAGAAGAAACCTAATGGCTGTGTTTGATCATTAATTGCTTACTTCAAAACTCCGCCAATCGCGAAATCAGATGCGTCGACAACTAGAAGTTGCGCACTTGGAATAGGATGAGCCAATAGAGTAGCATTGGAAATCATTTCCTTGCATGACTCAAATGCAGATTTAGTCGATTTTTGTTTTATCCCGTTTTCGCTTGCCTTTAACTAGATCATGTAAACATAGTTGCGTAGAGGCAGCGTTCTTCATGAAACGATGATAAAAATTTATTAGTGCCAGAAAACGTCGCAGCTCATCAATTGTGTTGGGCAATGGGTAGTCCAAAAGTGCGGTAACACGATCCGGCAACGGGGAAATGTCCTTTTCTTGCACAAGATGACCTAAAAACTGGATTTCTTTGAGTCCAAATTGGTATTTGTCAGGATTGAGAACTAAACCGTATTTGCTTAGTCTCTTGAACAACACATCAAGATCATGTTCATGCGACATCTCA
The DNA here is from genome assembly GCF_987345545.1 of Pholcus phalangioides. Lineage (NCBI taxonomy): Eukaryota > Metazoa > Arthropoda > Arachnida > Araneae > Pholcidae > Pholcus > Pholcus phalangioides. The sequence goes on along the minus strand of NW_028301596.1, from coordinate 23,429,392 downwards.
TCAGCTGATGCTACAAGAATGTCATCTAAGTAAACATAGCAGAAGTGGAGATCAGAGAGGATACTGTCAACGAATCGTTGAAATGTTTGTGCAGCGTTTCTGAGGCCAAAGGTCATGTAAACATATTCAAAGAGACCGTGCGGTGGAATCACAGCCGTCTTGGGAATATCGTTTTCTTTCACGGGATCTGGTGGTATGCCTTTACAAGATCAAGTTTAGAAAATATTATTTTTCCAGCCAGACAGAAAGAAAAGTCTTGAATATTTGGCATAAGATAACGGTCGGGAATAGTTACAGCATTCGACCGACGAAAATCACCTCATATGCGCCAACCACCTGTCTTTTTTTTCAACTAAGTGGATAGAGCTAGCCCACGGGGTTTTGCTAGGCCGAATGATGCCTTGCTTCAAAAGCAAATTAAACTCTTTCTTGACGGCCAACAGCTTCTCAGGAGAAAGACGTCTAGCCTTTGCGAAGACGGGAGGCCCTGAAGTTTCAATGAAGTGGGTTATGGCATGTGGTTTGGGTTGAGAATTTAAGACCGAACCGGTAAGATTTGGAAACTTGGTCAATATTTAATGGTATTTAGTGGCACCAGAAACTGTCGTTAGACCGAGAGAAGGACCAGTAGTAACTTCACCAAGAGAGTATAGAGTTGTCAAATTATGAACCAACCAGCGATTCTTGACATCAACAAGTAAACCGAATGTCTCCAAGGAATCAGCACCCAAAATAGGATTTTTGACGTCGGCCACTAAGAAATTGAATGAGCATGTTCTCCTCAGTCCGAGATCAAGTTCAAAATGCTTAGTTCCATATGTGTGAATTTTAGTGCCATTAGCCGCATATAACGAAAGGTCGTCAGGCTTAGAAACTTTGACAAGTGATTTAGGGAAACAGCTCACAGCTGCACCACTGTCAACAGGAAAACGAAAATTTTCGATTTTCTATCACAAATGAATAAGCGACTTTGAAAGTGACAATCTCCGGCCGCCGCTGTAACAGGATTACCCATTAGTTTTCCGAGTGTTGGCAAGGTGAAATACAACGATGTGCTGTTTCACCATATCGAGCATAATACCAGCGTAATTTGCGTCGATCGGAGCGATCTGAAGATTTTTCCGCTCACGAGCTTTCGAATTGTTTCGCGACCGACCTCTGTATTGGTTTCGAGAACGAGAGAGCTCCTTGAATCGTGTAACGAGCGATGTAATTTCTTTTTTAAGTTCGTGCAATTCTGAAGAAGGCAGAGGAGGTTCAGACACCTGAGAAACGACAGCATTGAAACTCGACGCTTCTAATATACGATCAGCTATCTGAGCTTAAGAATCAAGAGGATCCCGGCAAATCGACAAAATTTGTTGAACACTGACGGGTAATCTTTGCTGCCACAACGTGCTCAAAACATCATCACTGATTGTGTTATTCGACAAGTTTCGAATCTCGCAAAGTAGTTGGGACTGTTTTTTGTCGCCTAGCTCGCGCTCATGAAAAAGGGATTTCAAGCGAACAGTTTCAAATTGAGCAAATCGGGAAAGAATGCGTTTCCTTAGAGTCTCATAAATCTTGTGTGGAAGGATGACGTAGTAAATTACTCACGTGAGACAAGATTTTTTGTGTCGAGCACGGAAATCGCAGAATGAAACTTCGTCTTATCCGCGGTAATGCCTGACGTGATAAACTGGGATTCCATTTGAAGGAACCATAAATCAACGTCGGCTTCCCAAAATGAAGGCGCACGGAATGAAACACGTGAGACTCACGGCTCCCGAAAGGGAAAGTCCAGTCTGATTGGTAGTTGTTTGCGTATTTGCCATAGCGAAACAATGAAGACGCCAATAGCCCTACGAAGGAGAGAAATTATTCACTCACCACGAAACTGAAATTAAATACAAGTTGCAAAGAGATATTCATGATCCGTTGTAACGTACGAGGCCGAACTGGAGAATGCAGGAGGTTGTATCCAATTGTCCAGAAGTATCTGATATGGAAAGATCGGACCATAAGTCGTCACCAATTGTGGGTATCCAATGTGGATGTATCACTAGTGTAGAAAGTGATGTGCTGACACTTCAATTCAAGTAGTAGGTTGTCCATAGATAGCGTAAATCTGACTCACAAAATTGTTTGATTCCAGATAAGGGCTAAATATAAAGTTTATTAATTTGAAGAAACACACGGTACATTATTACACATATAACGTACTAACGAAACAAGAATACACGGACACATAAAAATGACATCTTGACTCTGCAAGAAACGAAAACCTTCTCTCTCAAAACAGCGAAAGAGAGGAAAAGAAAAGGCGCGCTCAAAAAACGATGTATTGACAGATTTATAATATTGGAATGCCAACACCTACGCACTCTTGCGGACAGCACCGCCACAGGCTTTTCTACAGGAGAAATTAGTGAATTAGTGTAAAGGTCGAATTTCTAAATGATAGGGGATGGGATAGCTGTTGACTCTTTTCGGAGCAGTAAATTTAGTGTTTCGGAGCAGCAAATTTAGTGTTTCGGAGCAGCAAATTTAGTGTTTCGGAGCAGCAATATGTGAATTCTGAGCAGTGCGCAGAATCATTATTACCTTTGTCAAAAATGAAAATTTTTGGAACCGAGATAATCATATTATTCAATTTTGAACATTTTAAACAGTTACAGGGTTTCTGCGTCAAAAATCAGTTTTATATGTTTGATAAAACTTGCATCCACTTATAGGGACGTAAAAATTAGTCATAATCCAAGCTGGGCGTAAGGAGAAAAAGTAAAAGTTTACAAATCAAACAAATAAGCATACATTAAAAAAAACCTCATGACATTTTGTTGACTCATGACTCTGTTCTCCTCCAATTTCTCAAGAACACTACACATTTTTTTCTTTCTGTGTTTTCAGACGAATTTACCCACTTTCGATGCCTACAAAGTTTTTTCTCTTTATCCCCAATTCTATCATTTTCTCTGCAGTGTAGCTTTTGATGATGACAACTGAATTTCCAACTCCCTTTCTTCTGCTTTATAGTCTTTGATTCTCATCTGGTCGTGGAACTTTCTTATCAAAAGTTTTTTGGTGCTGAAGTCTGTCTTGGTACTTCTGATGCGAGCTGTGAACAGCTTTCAGAAGACTGGCATCGGCATCAATATCTTTAGCATTTTGAGAATGCTGTACATAAGATTTTATTTGCCTAATGCCATTGATATTTTCAATCGAAAGGTTTGATATATGTTGCAGGAAATGTTTGCTTACACTAAAGCCCCTCTCGCAGTCTGCATTTCCATGTGGGCAAGACATAATAAGGCTTTGACAAGCACAAGCAAAATTTTGAACTATGCACTTCCATCCAAGTTTTTCTGATCAAATATAGATCCCCAATACTTATCTAACCTTTGATAACTCACATGTATATCTTCACACTGCAGAGAAATCCATTCATCCAAGAGAACAGGGGTATCCAAAGGACAAACTTGCTGTAGCTTTGAAACAATGTACTTAATGCGAGGATAATGAAGAGTTTTCCAGTCGAAAAATAGGATGCAAACACTTCATTTTTTCCAGCATGGTGTTCTCAAAAGGTAAAACTTTGAGCAAGTGCTTCATGATCTAGCACCTAATAGAAATTTTTTGTTGAGAACATTCCCCCAACTCAGCAAAATTGGATTCTATTTCAGCACCAACACCCACATTTTTCCTCAATTCTGAATATGTTCAGATTTCAGGAAACGTGCCATAATTTTTCTAACAAGAGCTCCTAGCTCATCATACAAAATGTGTATGAGGGGGCTCCTCTTTTTCAAATAATGTCATAAAGCCATTCAAAAGTTCTGATGCTTCTTCCAGAAATAAAGCTTTCACCAAAACACTTTTATCTGAAAGGACTTCCTGGATTTGATGCAGTCGAGATGAGTGATCTGGACTCCTTACTTCTGAATCAATGCTTAATTATCTCTTTCATTAATTCTGGAATTCTCTTTCAATAATTCTGGAATTCTCTTTCAATAATTCTGGAATTATTCCTTATTAATGCTGGAATTACCTTTGATTAATTACAGAATTATCCTTAATTAATGATGGAATTATAACTTTCATTTATTTTGGAACTGAAATTCTCTTTAATTAAAACTAGAATTTTTCTTTCATTAAAATTAGAATTTCTTTTTCATTAAAATTAGAATTTCTTTTTCATTAATTCCAAAATTCTTTCATTTTAATGCTGTAATTATCATTCATTAAAACTAATATTTTTCTTTCATTAATTCTGGAATTCTATCTTTCATCAATGCTGAATTCTCTCTCTCATTAATTCTGGAATTATCTTTCATTAATGCTGGAATTATCACTTTTATGATTTTGGAATTATCACTTTTATGATTTTGGAATTATCGCTTTTATGATTTTGGAATTATCGCTTTTATGATTTTGGAATTATCACTTTTATAATTTTGGAATTATAACTTTCATCAATGCTGAAACTATCTTTTATTAATTCCGGAATTATCTTTCATTAATGCTGTAATTATCACTTTCATTTATTTTGGAACTGAAATTATCTATTTCATTAATTCTAGAAATTTTCTTTCATTAACTTTGGAATTATCTCATCGATGCTGAAATTATTTCTTTCATTTATTGTTTTAAACTCCTATTTATGCCATAAGGAAATAACGGGGGGATTGTGCGTGTTTTCACCGGGTCACGTGATCTTCCGAAGAATGATGTTGCGGTCGCCGTTCTCAGCACTGCCAAGGCGAAGACCGCTGACGTCATATTCCCTCCGATGGTGCAAACATAGTGCGTCCGCATTTCAGATTCCGAAAACCCGCGTTGTCTCCGATAGGTTGAGAAACCCGAACTTTTTATAGCTCGAAATTCGATTTTTTAATCAATCGGAGACGACGCGAGTTTTCGGAATCTGAAATACGGACGCACTATTTTCACACCCAAATGCAGGAAATCTTGGCAGAACCTGTTATCTTGATGAATTCTACAAAAAAACCGGAACATACACAAAGGTTTTCTGTAAGTTACAGTAGCAACGCCGAGGTTCACGTCACAGCATGATTTAATGACGTCATCGAAAGCGAAAGTTGAAGAGGGAAATTTCGGAGAACCCCGACTGGCGCAGAAACGCCAAATTTTCTCGGAAAATCAACGTTATGGCGCAGTATGTAGCAGGAAATTGCTAATGGCGCAATTGGCGCAGCAATCCCATCCCCGAGTAATTACAAAACTGCATGCAAGCTGCTTTCCCTGACCGCACTGCTGAGGATTACATAGACATAAAGGACTGAACCTGACACCACAAATAATATAGACACATTAATTGAAAATTTTAGAGAAAGTCAAAAAGAAGTGGATGAGAAGAGGAATGTCGTCATTTTCAGAAGAAAAAACATTGTATTGTGACGTTTTATATTTATACAGATGCTGCCAAAACCTTCAAAGAACTGCAGAAATTTTGCTTTTTTTATAGCATAATGACTCTGGCATTTTTTATATGATTTCTGAAACAACACTGTTTACTGATAGTCAGGCAGCAAAGGGTGTGAACTGCATTCAGAAAACTCTGTTATTGACCACTGGAAAAAAACAAAAATTTATTTGCAGCACTGTTTTCAATTTTTAATTCCCTATTTGGTGATGTGATTAGTTAATGTATATGATGGACTGCATACAGTGTAATGTTGAAGTAAATGCAGAATGTATATATTTTGATCAACTTTGTTTGGGAGCAGAAGAAATGTGTATTTCGTAAATGGGAGATTCCTAAAATTGCGCATTGACTGTAGCAATATGAATGACAAAAGAAATTCGTAATTTTGAATTGTGCTGCTATTGCAGTCCATGTGAATGATAATACAACACTTCTAAAAGACAATAAAAAACATGTATATAACCTAGAATACCTACATCATAAATTCTTGACATTTGAAGAGCAAATAAAGATTCTCTAGGATATTTTTGAAATCCCTGCTTGTAAATGTCTAAAGCTGTTAATGGTTGATCTAAGCGTATATAAACCTGCAAATAAATTCAGATTGATGCAGCAAGATAATTTTTTTAGATAGTCAAAAATTTATTTCAAAAATATCAATATAAAAAATATTTCACATTTTTTTATTCTCCCACCACAATATTGCTCTACTATTAATCACTTGGTGCCAGGAGATCACTATACAGTAGAACCCATATTATCTGAGTGAATGGACTAACCTCAGATAATACAGACCCTATTACTCGTAGATTTTGAGGTCAAATAAAATAGAGATGAGAATGATGGAAATTATGTGTTTATAGAAGGGTTACTTTTAAATCACTATTGCAATTAATCATGGTAAAATATCAAATGAATACAGTATAAAATTAGAATAAATACTGTATTTGCGCTCTTTCAATTTACATTTCAAAGATTGTTGTACATGTTTTGAAAACCGTACCTTTACATTAATACATAAAGCTCTTGCTACATGCCAAAGTTGAACCGGTTTATCACAATTGCTTCTACTTTTTCAAAATCAGTATATGAAAAGTACATATTTAATCAAGATCTTAATGTACCTCAAACTCTGTTTTGCATATGCTACTGCTACTACTTAACCGTACATGCACCTCATACACATTCCTCTACGAAATTTCTAATGAATTGGTGCATACCAGAATGTGTGTGTGTACATGTAGAAAACCTAACTTTTTAACTGGGAGATTGGCTCGCGTTTGTGCCTCAAAAAGTTGGGAATCACAGAAAACCAACTTCAGCCAACCAACACTGTGGTGATGGTGGGGTTCGAACCCCGGTTCTCACAATGCGATTGCATATATGTTGCAAGATGTGTTTCCATGATTTAAATGATATATTGAAGTTTTTCGGCAATCCATCATTAATGGATAGATAGATAAATAAAATGTTTCATATCTGCCTCACCTTGCCAAGCCAAAGAAATACATCTAAAGCATCATGAAGACGCAATGCAGATTTAAACTGGCTTTCTGCATCACGAAACATTCCAAGCCTGCATTGAATAAACATATAAGTAAATAATAATATATTTTTTAAATATATATGCATAAATGAACAGGTGAGATGGCTCATGGATAAATTTAGAAGTATGAATATACTGTTTATGATAATATTCTTAAAATTAATATTTAAAACTTCAAAATGTCTTGGAGCTAAAAATGATTTTAGCGCAAGCGTTCGGAGTCCCCCCCCCCCTACTATTGTCTACTCATATCTGTTGCACATCTTCCCAGGTTTGTACCTGCCATCAAGCTAATCCTAATAAGTCTATCCACCTGCCTTTATCATATGCCTACATTTTTACTCACATTTTGTCTATTCATATGTGTCATGATATACTCACACTTTTTTGAAGGACATCATGCAATAAATTAATCTCTTGCTACAGTCTGATTGTCAGGGCCGTAACTAGGCTGGGGCAACTGGGGCACTGCCCCCGAGGCCGAATGGGGCCTCACAAAAAGTTTACATTTGTTTTGCACAATAATAGCCCTTTCAAGAGGGACCCCAAAGAAAAGCTTGTCCCGGGCCCCCGAGAAGGCATACTGCGACCCCGCTGATTGCTTAGCTTTTATCGTCTACCATGTCAATTAAGTCCAATTTCATCAATTTTGAACAATCAATCTCATGTTAAACGATAAATTGAAGATACGAAGACCTCTTAACTACTTAACCGTACATGCACCTCATACACATTCCTTTAAGGAACTTCTAGAGAAGCAATACATGTCAGAATGTATGTTTTGAGTGTATATGTGTCCTCAATGTATTTATACACTCGTCTGCAAAATTAAGAAAATTAGCACAATATGTAGAATTTCCAAAAAACGAATGGACAGATTTTAATGACATTTGGGATGAATACACAGTTATAACAAAAAAAAAGATATACCATACAAAAGTCATAATACGCACGCATGATTGTCAGTAAAGCTCATCATTGCAGGAATGTCCAAAATTTATGTCGTGAGATCTAACTGAAAATGAATCTAATATGGTCCCCTCTCTCAGTCAGACGGGTTGCACAGCGTGACGGCATACTAGTAACTAAGCAATTGAGGAGTTCTTGGGGGCAATCGGTTCCACTCCTGCAGCAATGCAGTTTTCAGCTGAGGAATGGTTCTTGGAAGGGGATGGCAAGTTGCAATTGCCCTCCCGAGAACAGCATCCTAGATATGTTCTATAAGATTTAGGACAAAAAATCTGGCTGGCCAATCCATATGCCAGATATTCTCCTTTTCCAGATAATCGTTGACCAGATGAGCCCGATTGGACGAGCGTTGTCCTCCATAAACCAGGAACAGAGGGCCAACTGCACTCTTGAAAAGTCAAATATAGGACATTTCCTCTCTATACCTCCTAGCGGTCAGGGACCCTCTGTCAAAGACATGGATGTATGCGCTGCCATCCAACATGCCTGCCCTGCCCAGACCATGACACCTCCACCACCATAGTGGTCCATTTCCCTGATGTGGGAGTGATGGTCATCTGGAGATACCATCTCCAAATGAGGGTACGTCGAGAATCACTGTCCAGGCCGAATCTCGACTTTTTTCATTTTGGTTTATTTTAAATCCTTTTTGAAGGTTAGTGATTCAAAATTTATGTGAGAGAGATACCCTCGGCTCCTCCCACAAAGTTGGGTTCTGTACACATCGCAGAGCCTGTGTACAGAATATGTAGGCCTATTAATGTTATACATATAGTCAAATACATATATATGAGCAGGGCTTGACAAATCAAAAAAAAAATTATGCTAACAAAATATCATAGACGCCAAGATTTTTTCCCCTGTCAAAATCCGGACAAAAATGTGTATTCTTTGACTTGTCCAGGGCCCCTTCCATGCTCGCAGACAAGTCAACAAGGAGGCCGGAACATATCTGCTCGTGTTGCTAAAGCAATACCAATCATTTGAACATAGTTCAAATATTGCACTGAAAGCGTTTTTTTTTTAAATTAAAATTTTTGAAGACATATCCTGGGGACTCTTTCCATGTGAGAAGTTGCATAGCTGTAGCTCTTTTTGTTTGCAAGTCATTTCAGGTCCAAGGGACTTTCCCTTACACCCTGTATATCCATTAAGCATGAGAATAAAATGAGCATCATAGAATCTGAATACCACAACGGTAGTCACAGCAATAGACTTGGGACAGTACATTTCATCGCTGATTTCAGACGAATCTCAACCCTTTCAGTGGCATTGACAAGATATCTCGCCTTCTTATTTTAGCATTGGCAAGCCCAAATATTTTGTGAAGTTAATCCCTCTCTCAGTGGAACACTTTTTCCTATACCAATGGTTCACAAACTTTTGTCAACCACGGCTCCCTTGCCCAATTCATGATTAGTCAGCGGCTCTTCAGGATAGATTAATAGCTAGTTTCCCGTATAAAAGAACTTCTGCAAAGCATAAATAAGTACACAAATCAATATCACAAGCTTGCCGCGACACCCCACATAAAGGTTGGTGATGCTTCTAGAAACAGTGATGCATACTTTGGAAAAGCTGCTCCATATATCCATTGCTTTTTCATTAGTTTATACTCATTTACTGCTGAAAATAATAAGGAAGCTTATTGCTATTATGCCGTGTAAAAGGGTTAAGAAACATCAAGAATAGTCTCATCAATGTACTTAAAAAGTACAAAAAAAGTCGCTGAAAAAATAAAACTTATAAAATAGAATAAAAAATAATAATAAATGCAATAATGACAGCTTTGTTACCTGAAGTTTTTACCACAAAAAAAAAATCAGACTACAGAATCGTTTATTCCACCACTATTACCAAATTAAAATTCAAAGCTCAACATAAATATAAATAAACAAATACACAGAAACATGTATTAAAAAAAAAAAAACATCCTAGTAAAATGAGATGCTGTATATTGAGATTCAAAGAGGAAGGAGAAATGGTTTGACGTTTGTTCTTCCATTTTTCATGACTTCTGACAGTGTGAGGGAGAATTTGTGAAAAAAAAAAAATTCATAAATGACTTCAAATATAAGAAGAAAAGATACACAATGTTTTAATTATCACCATGAAGTTATCGTCTAAAACACCAGGAAACCTCTCCGCTACTACTTCCAAAATGCATGTGAATAATCATTTTAGCATTCTATATTTACAGAAGACAAATCTCAACGATGATTCTTGTGCATGAAAGAAAAGATGATTCGATAACTGAGATCAAACAGTGATTGCATGAACTATGAAAATTGAGACAAAAACGCCTCGTGCATCTCTTTTCTACGCATACACAAACGAAATATACATCATGTTGTACAATGGAAAAAGTGAAGGAAATTTTTTAAGTAATTAAAAATTGTATTTTAAATCACTATATTTATTTTAATTTGCGTGTTTTTTTTAATTACTTTTCCTCACTGCCAACAGTAAAAGCAACAATCCACCCCCCCCCCCACAGGCGTAAACTTGTATCCGGCCCACGTGCCCAAGCCCCTCCAATAATTTTAAAGGACCCGCTCAGCCCCCCCCCCAAAAAAAAAAATTCAAGTGGATACGTTTCCCATATTTGACTCGGAAAAACAATTTTTATGATTAAAAAAATTGTCCCAAGAAAAGTTTAGTAAAAAATCTGCTCGAAATTTTATTTTAATACTTTTATAAATCACAATTGACTTGTCCTTGGCTTTGGCCGTGGTTCCCTAGCAATGCTTTTCAGACGTGTATATGCCTTTACAACGATTTGTCACTTCTTTAACGCTGCCAGTATATTTATAATAGTTTATGCCTTTATAATGGTTTACCACTTCTTCAATCCTACCAGTAATGAGGTTTTTTGAATAGACATCATCATCAGCATCACTTTGAGGGACAGACAATGCATGATCCCCATAGAAATCAGTGTTAAAATTTCCAATTTTTACTGTAGAAATGCGGAAATTTAACGGGTTTTCCGCAAAATCAATAATTTTAAAAATTGAATTGAATTCTCAATTTTTGAAGTATTCAGTTAGAGATATATATATACGAAGTCCCCAAAATTATATATAAAAGAATTAGCCTGACCTACTTTTGAGTTGGATATCCATTCAATAACATTGAATTCAGCCATTTATTTATATCTTCTCAAGCATGAAAATTAATGTCTCTGTATTTTCTTTTAATATTCGACTGCATAAATTCATATAGTTTAGGATGTTTTAAAATTAATTGAAATTATTTAATTATTAATTAATTTATTAATTAAGGCCCAATTAATTAATTCCGCAGCTTTAATTAAGCATTCTTAAAAGAAGAAACAGGCAGATAGATAGCTTGAAGTGCAAGGGGAGAATTGAAATACCTAGCACCCCTTAAAAAAAGAAAAAAATATTCATTTCTACATTCCTCAAATCTAGAAGTTTCTTTCATGAGTCACGCAGGAAGTCGTCATATTGGTTACCTTGGACAAAGTTTATATGTCCCTCAAAGAAAAAGGGCAATATCACGTGATTCAAAAAACTACATTGAAGAAAACCTGGGCAGTGCCAGGTATTATAGCTAGTCATACATAAAAAGATTAGGCACCAAAGCAAATTACTTAGTCACGATGGTGACCTAGGGCCTGGGCAGTGCCATCTTAATGCATGAGACCACCTGGGTGCTTCAGAAAAATGAGAAGTAGAATTTTTTTAGAATTTGACTCGTGGCCTCAAAAAAATCTCTTGGCCTGGGGGCCATGATGCTCTTAAGATGGCCCTGCGCCTGGGATTTGTCAATCCCTGTATATGAGTGATTTTTCCATCCAATCATTTTGAACAGAAATTTTTCAACAGAAAGAAGGTCAGAATTTTTTGAACCCAATCTTATAAGTACTATTATGCATGAAGACACAATCGGAAATGAAAAATGTGGGTTTTTTTCTTTCTCAAAAAAGCTTAACGCTATGTCTTCTTTGCATAGAAATACAATTTAAGTTGACTGAATTTAGTACCAATAAAAAGACACAAAAATACATAATAATAAAATAATTAGAAATAAAACAATAAATAACTGTATTTGAAGGGTTCAGGGGGAAAAAACGACTTTATGGCAATTTTTTTTCAAAAATGAGATAGGTGTCTTCTCGTAGCTTTCAAGGAATACTATCCCCATGTGCATTCATTTTTGGGGTACAACGATTTCAAAGCCGTAAAAAATAGTGATAAAATTTTGTTTAATGGGGAAAACCATTATAATCCAAACTTTCAAACTCGTTTTTCTCAAAATTTATTTTTGCTGTAAAGTCGTTTTACCCCAGGACCCTCCATTTGAGAAATAACATGAGAGGTAACTGAATTACATGTGCCAAAGGGTGTGGTGACCTACTAGATTAGATTTGATACTGTTATTTTTCAAAAGTAATTATGTAAATAAGGCTGTAAGCCAGGCGTCTTCAATGCATGGCCTGATTTGGCCCTTGAAGCTTTTCGTCGTGGCCTGCTGATGATTTTCAGAAAATGGTTGATATTGGAAAACATTGAAAAACGATTAATTCTAGAATTGATAAAAGAAATCATTTTGAAATTGAGAAAAGAAACAATTTCGGAATTGATTTAAGAAATTATTATAGAATAAATTGAAGAATAATTTCAGAATTACTGAAAGAAAAATAATTATAGAATTTTTGAAACACTTAATTTCAAAATTAGTGAGAGAAATAATTTATAAATCAATAGGGGGAAATAATTTCATAACTTCTGATAGAAATTATTTCACAATCAACACCTTAATAATTATTGAAAGAGAAATGATTTCAAGGTATTTTGAGAAGGGAAATAATTTCAGAATTACTAAAATAAATAATTAAAGAATAATTTAAAGTGTGATTTCAGATTAAAATTAATCTCACAATTAACTAATTTAATCAGCAATTAATCAAACTTTTTCAGAATTAGTGAAAAAAATTATTTCAGAAGTAATCAAAATTGATAATTAATAAAATAATTTCAGAACAAACAAAAGTCTTCAATTACTTTTCTCTGGGTTTAACTCGGGGCTCTATTGGTTCCTTTTATAGAGATGTCACTAAATTGAATGTGATTTGGTGTCCCAGAGACTTCATGGGAAGTTGAAATTGACTCACCGTGTCTGAAAAATTAGAGACCCTGTAAGCTGCTACTTCTAGCTAAGTATAGAACCCAAAGAACAGCACTTTGCCCAAGGGCCCATGTTTTGAGACAGCCTTTAATAGAACCAGGACAATTAGACAGCAACAACAAAATTGCAGGAAGGATCATTAAACTCGAGATCGACCTAATTTATAAAATTTTTGTTCACTATAGATCTACTGAGTGAAATAATTAAGGAGTGTCTTGCTCCTCAATAAGTAGAGAGGTCCTAACCATAAGACAAGGGAGCAAAAGCAGAAAATATTGTCCTTGGGAGGGGGGTGTGGAGGGACATGACCAAAAAAAAGAAACACTGATATTCCTACACGCTGTGATTCCTAAATTCCTAAATTATTTTATTTCACGATGTCGTTTGTGTATCAAAATTTTTACATAGGGTTCAAAAACTGATCTCAAGTGCAGAATGGACAAATCCCCAAGCGCCAGGTATTGGCACTTAAAATTTTATATAAATACAAATAAAAGGCCACAATAGGCAAAATGCCCAATGAGGTGGCTGAGAAAAATTATGCATCACTACTAAACTGAAATGTATAACACAATTTTTTTTATTTTATAATAATGTGTCTTCCAGCACATGGGAAGGGGGTCATCAAATCTCGGAAAGGTAAAATATATATTTATTTAGGGACAAATGGACAATTTAGGAGCCAAACATGTTTTTTCCTGAACAAAAAACATGGTTGGCTCCTAAGAAATTTTGGCTGGACTTTTTTTTTGATTTGTCCAGCCATGATCTAGTTGAAATACCATTAAAATATTTAGTCATAATGAAGAAGTTTGAGATTTCGTTGATCAAATTTTTAATTTTAAAAGAAATTAGCTTTTTTTATTATGATCCAAGTACAGTATTTATGAATGGATCTCAAATCTGTTAAGAGCAAAAAAGTTTCCTTCATTTTGAATCAATTTGTATTTAACATTGATATCACAGGACTACAACCGTAGAAAAAAATATTGTTCTCTTGTCAGAATCTGATTCTGTTTATATAGGACATTTTAATTTTTCCTTTTTTTTTAGTGGGAAGCCTTGTGCCAACCTCAATTCCAGCGTATGGTATGCCTCTGCCCCAGGGCAATGTGGTGTACAATCTGAGTCCCACTGGTATTGCACATTCAGCCAATTTGATTATATGTAGTTAAAAAGAAAATATTGTCAGCCTGCAGGCGATCGCTAACATGAAGTTAATCATAAAAAAAGACATGTTTTGATAACTTGTTTATATAAAAATGAACTTGCATGAGGTGAACCTGCTTCTTGATTAATGCCGATATGAAATTTCTTTGAGAAAAAATCTGATTTTTCCATTCTGTTTTGCACGAGAACGTGAATACACTACTGGTCAGAGAAAATAAAGGAGCATGTTTTCAACAAAAACAACAATTACAATAATGTAGGTAGTTTTCCCTGCCATACAGTCACCAAATATTTCCAAGAAAGTAGGCAGGACAATTGGGACAACAGTCACCAATCCCATACTGATCAGCGGCACTCTTTTTACTTTGTCAAAAAAAGACATTGTAATACAAGTTACTGAGTTGAAGTATTCCCATGACGCTGACCTAGGGGAGGGTGTGTCACCTGCTGTGCAAGAAAGATACCTGTCACCAACTGGGGTTTGGGTGCATGCTTTTGTATGCATGGATAGCCGTCAGCAAAAGACAATCACGGACAGCAACTGCAAGGCTGTGATGTGGGGAGGGGGACTGGGAGGTCCGATCTTGCCCCAACATATTAGAAAAGGCTGATTTTTATGGAATATTATGATTAAATCTATTGATCTATTGTTCTGTCACTTCAAACCCCCTCTGAAAGAATTTCTGGCTACGGTTCTGAGAAGCCCCTTCAAATTGAATACAGAGTTCACTTGTTTAAGAATTAAATTTTAAGGTTTCAGGACAGTAATAAACCTGTAAAATTTTATGATTAAGGTAAAATAGGCAAGCAAAAATTTTTAAAATAGACACTAAGAAAAAAACATTTATAAATAGAGGAAAAACGAAAATAACATAAAATTAAGGATTTAGAAACGGACAAGAAAAATTGGTGCTCTTATGCCATGTACTATCAGGGTCGTAGCCAGAAACCAGAAATTCCTTTCGGGGGGGGGGGGCGATGAAAGCGACAGCACAATAAAATTAACTATCATCCCATACATATCTGTCCTTTTCTCATACTGCAGGGAAAAGTGGATCCGAAGTCCCTACTAGGTTTTCTGTCCCAGGATCCCGCACCTGGAATTCAACAGGGAATTTCCCTAGAATCGGAACTCATTTCCCGGATCCAGGGAGTAGAATAAGGTTGAAGTACATCACATTTCTGTACTGAATTTGACATGCCTAAGAAATTTTTATGACTATAAAAGCATGCATTTCAGAAACTGCTATCAATAAATTTTGAGTATAACTAATTCTATTAATAGATAAATTATTAAATTAATGAAATCAACAAATACACACCATATATATATATTCAACCCTTTAAGCAGAATTAACAAGACATCTCATCAATCTCTGGCCTCTAATTTTAGTGTTTACAAGACCAGACATTTTGTAAAGTTGATCTCTCAAAAACTTTTCAATTTACCTTATTATTTGTTAGGTTCTCGCCACATTTTTTAAAATTCCCAAAAGTGTTTTTACTGCAAAAAAAAATCCATAATGTCTGTTCAAGAGTAGGGGGGCGCCCCCCTCCTCCACTTGAATCGACATTTGGAGGGAGCAGAAAAGTGGCGCAAGGAATTTCTTCCAGAAAAATTCAGAGTTACCAACTTTCAGAAAAGCATTTAAATTAAACAAAAAAAAGAAAAAAAGAAATAAAAATAAGAATTGTCCTCAGTCTAAGAGCCTCTCAGCCCAACCCTTATGGGGCCATAGTTTCGTTATTCCAATAAAGCAAATTTGTGATTACTTCATAATTCATTAATTTGATAATTTATCTATTTTTGAGACAAAGAGTTGCACATGAATGACAATAAAAGGTCCATTCTATATGCGGCTAGATTACAAACAAAGATGCGTTGAAAAAAATTTGCCGCCACACCATAGCTTCTTGTCTAACTTCTTGGTAAGTATTGATATGGTCCCCACATCCTGAAGCAGGAAGCCTCCTAAACTAGAATCTTTGGCGGGTCTCCCAAACCAGACTATTTCTGGCCCCTCTCTATAGTGAATTTATGGCATAAAAACAAAAAACAAATTAATTATCATGGGTCCCAGGGCTGGACGAAATGAATGCAAGAACTGGCTTGAATTCTTGTGGGGGGGGGGGGCATGATTATTGGTGTTGCTGTACCGTGGAAACAAATTTTTTCTTTATGTGGGAAATATACTGTACATCATTTAAAAAAAAAACAACCAGGGATCTTTGACGACTGGCATTCACTCATTGTACGCTTATCGGCAGCTCCATTTTTGCTGAGAATAAAAGACGAACAGATTCAATTATTGTTAATTGCATGTGCTCAGGGAAAACAGTCTGCAAAACCATCTCCAGTGGCACAGTGCCCGCAGGCTCAACATTGGACACCACTATTTTTTTTCCTACCATTTCAACAGAACGCAAATCATGGGGGGAGGGGGGGGGAAAGGATGAATACAAGAGCTGGCTTGAAGAAGATGACAATGGCATTCGGATGTCTTTTCAGCAAAATCCTGTTTTGTCATCCCCAGGGCTAATGAGCTATTGCCAGACATTTTTGGGTGTGCATACTTTCCATCAATTGATAGGTTCCCCAGGGAGGCGGGGAGAATGGTAGCTTTTACCATTGGTAGTGCGTAAGAGAAGCAAAAAAATCACTGAAATTAATAGCGATTTAAAATCCCTTTTTTTCCCCGCAAACTTAAAATAGCGCTTTCAGTCCAATAATATTTTATATGAGCTATATTTTTTAAATGGTGATTGGTGCTGCTGAGCAATACCTTGCAAATGATTGGTATCACTTTGGCAACACGAGCAGATATGTTTCGCCGTCCCTGCGCTGCTCTTATCATCCTCTCCATGGTCACAGCTCTACCCACACGCACATGTACGCTTACATATTCGTCACTGAATATTTGCATACTTCTTTGGCTGCATTATTCGTACCTTTGGTTCAGTACTTTTTGTGAAAATATACACAAATGTGCAAATTCTCTTAATTTCGCACATGAGTGTATTATCAGAGTTGTGCTTGTTTTGTGTTCTAGCTGGTGTTGGCACCTGTCTTCCATATTTTGAAGTGAAGATGTTAAATGTTTGAATCTTCATGTTATGCAATTATAATGTTGAAAGTCTTCTTTTTTCTCCTCCTACTTCCTTTGAAAAAGTCTCTCTACTTTTTCAAAGGAAGTAGGAGCTGGTCTACCATTTGAAAAGGTCTCTCTACTTTTTCAAATGGTAGACCAGCTCACATTCACTCTTCAAAGCTGAAAAATCACAGAAAACACTTCAGCTGATCCTCACAGGGCTGTCAACAGCATTTGAATATTCTAATGATGAGTCCAGATTGATGCCCGCACACATAGGCGGAGATAGACTTGGAAGTCTGGGGGGGCACGATCATTATTTCTGGGGGTTCTGGGGGGCATGATGATGATGATGTCAATTCATATATGCATATATACATTAGATCAGTCAACTTCACCTTTGACCCTGGAGGGGGTCCTGATAGGATATATATGTATTTTATGTATTTGTCATGCCGTATGTTACCATAAATGTGATAAATCTGGTTATTATGCATAATTATCAGCTATTACGCATAATAACTGGATTTATCACATTTACCTTAACGTGTACAGTAATACCTCGGCTAATGAAGATAATTTGTTCTGGAATCATGTTCATTTGCAAAAATCTTCCTTAGCCGAAAAGAGATTTCTCATAGGTTCTATAAAAAATTCATTCTAGAAATTGCCAAAAATTTAAAGATAACTTTCTTTAAAACATCAAGGAGCACTATAAAAAAGATAAACACAGACCGTAGGCTTCAAAATTAGAAAGATGAAGTGCTAAATATTTTTTATTTTCCACCATGTACACAGCCAACACCAGCTTTAGTTTACTACAGCTGGTTTCGACACAACCCAGTCAAGTTCATAGGTGTCCCATCCATTTGTGATCTTGTCAGTTTACTTCTGTGTGTCATATGTACAGATGGAAAAGATAAACCTCTGGAATGTTTGGACTGTTCAGTTTGATACTAAGAAGCTTGCACTGAAAGAACATGAGCTCTGAAGGCACAAGCTCCTTTTTTCAATACATTTTTCATTAGCTGATTTTTTCTTTTTGCATGAAGTGGTCCAAAAACTTTCAGAAAGAGAAGTTGAGGTATATCTGGAAAAACACATTAACATGAGTTAATCATGATCGACTGACAATAGTTCGGATGATGATAAGAGCCAAAATTCAACTGCTGACATGGCTACTTCATGTTAGCGCATGCATCCATATCAACTAGAATGTTTGTTAACTGAATCTGTATTGGTTAGCTACAGCAGAAAAATTGCAAAAAAGTCTGTTAGCCAAAAAATTTGTAAGCCGAGACATAAGTTAGCCAAGGTATCACTGTACCCTAAACTCCCAGTTATAGAGTATGTCAGACAATCGGAATAGTTGGATGACCAGGACATATTACTAGTGGCATTCAAAAAAAAATAAGTGCTCTTACTTATTAGTAAAATTAGGTAAGGTATTAAAATGTAATAAAAATAATAGCTAACCAACACTGTGTGATCAGAGAGATCCAACCCAAACATTTGCCATGCAAATCCACCATAATACCCAAACAACCCTAAAGTGGCTAATGAATAATTAAATACTTTCTCTTCAACCTGATGATAACTTTGAGAAATGTAAAAAAATCACATCACCTGTAATAGCATTTCCCAAGTTGCAATTTCCACCACCAGTCAGTGTATTGACATGCTTGAGTAGCTTGTGCACCTAACTCTAAAGCCTTTTATCATAAAAGAAATCCAACATTTCAAGACAGACTGATTCAAATCAGTAAACAGATACTATAATTGTTTGTATTACTATTAATACATTATTCATCAGAAGTTAAATTAACATCAATAATAAAGATGTAAATTCCCAATAATAAAGCTGCAGCTCATACAGTTTCAATGCTAACAAATTTTTGACTCAATTATTTATTGCTGTTTTTTTTCCCCAGCTTTCTTCTGTTTTTGAATTTGAATATCTCAATGAATATTGCACTTAGAAATGTGTATTTTTTTTATTTTTTGACATCGGGAGAGACAAGGCAAGAATTTTGTATCTGGGGGTTTTTTTTTTTTTTGCCATGAGGATTAAATAAAAGTTAATTTTTTTATTTGAATAACTATACCCCTTGCAACCTGAATGACTCATCAAAGTAGTATAAACATTATTTGGATACTTTTTCTAATTGAAAGTATGCCTCTAGGATCAACAGTCCGCCAGTAAAATACTATATGTCCTGTTACCCATGCACCCTGTATATATTAACATATATACTTCTTATGACTTTTTCATTTACATGACCCATTTTGTGACGTACCTCTCAGTTAAACTCAGTATTCTTATTTTCAAAAAGGCTTTTACAAAGATCTCTTAAAAAGATTAGCAATGAAGAAGCTTTAATATATATGTAACTTCATTTATGATAGGAAATTTAACAAAAGGGATTGGTGTGATGAGAGAGAATAGCAATAGTGATAAGAAGCTGCAACCATTAGCAAGTGCTGTTTTTGTTTCTGCTAGAGACTGCATTTTGGATTTGTCTATTCAATCCAGCAGATGTTTATTCAAATGACCGAATGAAATTTTGGGGCAAACTAAGTTAGGAGAACTACAAAATATTATGACAGAAATGTATGATGATGCGATTGATGTGGAGGAGCATTTGAAAATAATTCCCAACAGCATTAGCAAAAGCTTTAGAGCTGCTTTTAACTCTTCTCATGACTACTTCAAAAAAAATATTTCCAAGATAAAATGAAACAAATCAATCTTCGATTTTAAGTTACCGCAAACTGTACCGTTTATCACAGGGCTACTTTATAACAGTTTTTGATGCTTTTGTTAAGTTTCTAGGGAAAATATGAATATTTTTTAAAATATTATGATAGAGGTTAATAATAATTACTCATCTTTTAATTACAGATAAGTATTTTAATTAATATTAATTAAATATTATTTGCATAGATATAATATTTCACTAAATAACTCACAAATTTACCCCTGCTTATATTATAATTTTGTGACAGTCAGATTTCTCCCCCCCCCCCCCCAACTATTGTAGTTTATATTTTGACATGTGTCAGAAAACTTTACTTACTTTACTTTAGGACTCCGAAGAACAAAAGTAATAAAAAAACAATGTGGAATTTTGGCAGAATAATATCATGAATTCATTAGTCTTAAACAAACATATAAATACAATAACTGAAAGTAAATCCACGAAAATAATGTAGAAAAACAAAAAATTCAAGAAACAGGCACAAGTTTCAAATAATTACACCAGTCTGTATTTTTAAACTTTTCGTCAGATGATTTCAATCAAAATCAATCAAAGTCAGTGTTCCTGAATCAATTTTTGATGCTGATTCCGGAAATGGCTTTCATTTTTGTCTATCACATCAGGTTTTTACAAAAAATTAGAAGTCATGTTTTCAATATTTTAATTAATGTGTAATTGAAAATCAATAACCATTTCATACAAAGTATTTGGTTACACACTTTAAAAATACTGTAAAGAATTGTCCTAATAATTTCATGACTATCTTATATATAAATGTGAAAGTATGTATGTATGTTCTTTATACAAATCTACAGTTTTAGACTGATCGTCGCCAGATTTTGCATATTTACCAAACAGGACCGGGATTGAACCATAGGCTACTTTAAAAGTTCGGCAGAGCTGGGCAAATGCCCCAAATGGGTGAAAAACTGTTGGGCAACTATGGTTTTGGGGCCTCAACAATCACGTTTATTTTGGTTACCGTGGTTCCCAACAATGCGTTTCAGACGTGTATATATGCCTTTACAATGGTTTGTCACACCTTTAATTCTGTTATTATAACAGTTCAGGGTTGGTAAAAAAACCGGTTTTTTTGGTTTAAACCAGGTTTTTTTGGTTTAAACCGGTTTTTTGTTTTAAATAGTATTAACATTAAAAACAATAAAATTTCTGAAAAATCATTCAAACTTCCAATAATTAACTAAAATAAAATGTTTATTAATATAATTAACACTATTCCCATGCTAATTAATCGATAAATATTTATTACATTTTAACAAAAACCAACTTTTGCAATTTAATTATTTTTTGCTTAACTCAATGGATTACTGTGTGTTTGAAAATTCTTTTAATGTTATTATTAATCATACAATATATAAAGGTTTTTCTCCAGTTACTTTCAGTATACTTAATCAGGAAGCTATTTTGCAAAAAGTAATAAAAATTAGGTGAATATAATGTATTTAATGAATCATAAATAATGCAGATTAATTAGCAATGATTTACGATATACAGGGTGATTATAACTAAGGTTCTGATTTCAAAACACTGTAAAAACAGAACGATTGTCAGAATGACTTGAAAATTGACATGAATATTCCTGAAAAAATTCAATTTTATTTGATAAAGGGGGAAAAATACTTAAAAATGTAAAATTAATGACATCATCCAACACGTGGGAAATTTGCTCGCAGAATGGAAACAATAGCCAGTCATGGCAAAATGATACCTTAATTATAGCATTTCATGATTTGATAATTCATGGGAACATCACAAAAAACAAATATATTGAACAAATAACTACAACTTACTTAAGAAATGTTAAATATGTTGTCCACCGCGTGTTCTGGCTATGAGGTTGAAAGCACAAAAATTCTTGTTCAACAACAGAATTGGAGTATGCCCCATAGTCATAATGTGGATGTGCTTGCAATTCAGCTTTATTAAACCAAATCCCCCCCCCCCCCCGTTAATATTCCTGAGGAACTTCTAACATATAGGGAATGTGCTGGAGATTGCAATTCACCAAAGTTTGCAATCTAACCACTGTTTATAACATTTTGAGGTACCCCCACAGCCAGAAGTTGCAAGGGTTAAGGTGCATCCTTTCAAAATGGGTCTTCAGCAGCTGCTTTGCTGGTATTGCAATGTGCATCTTGATAGAAGTTCTATCCACACACTGATGCTGTGGAAGTGTCGAAATGATGTGGTTACACAAAATAGATTATACTGTTGGCCAAGTACAGCATCATTTACTTGCACATTTTGCACTTTTTTCTTTTGTGAAAGAAACGTCCATTGCTTCAGGAGTATCCATGCAAATTTTCAAGTCATTCTGATCAGTACTTATTGTATAGTTTTGGAATCAAAACTTAAATTATAATCACCCTGTATATAGCTGATTATTTTTCTTAAATCTGTTACTACTATACAGTAGAACCTTGATTAACTGGGCTTAACAGTGTGTGTGTGAAAGTATAAAAAAACAACAACTATTGAATATTAAGACTGGGAGATATACAGTAAGAGATGTGCTACTTCTTATAGGAAAGAAAATGAAAATGTATGTGAGGTAATGTAACAACTAGTACACTAGTCTTTGTCCTTTAAGGACAGCTGGTGTGTTTATTGGATTATAGGACCACCTGCCCCTAACATGATGGTGTCACTACTGTAGCTGCTTCTTTGTCAAGGGAAAAAGAAACCCTGTGAGATAATACACCACTACATTTAGATGTGTGATGAATTTGCTAAAGATAGAGCATCAGAATGTAGCCAAAGGTTAGAAAATGTTGTAAGAATGAGAAGTTTTGGCTTTTATATATTACCTTAAGTAACTAAGATACTTTAAGTGAAAAATATATATATATTCTGGCCTCTTTTATGAGACTTTTTGAAAAAAACCACTTATAAAATCTTATGTCATTTAAAGATATACCATCAGAATGTACCCCAAGGATATAAAATGTGGTAAAAATGAAGCATTTTGGCTAATAATGAACCAATATGATATTTTTCAAGGAAAAAAATTATATTTAGGCAACTTTTATTTGAGTTTTTGAAAAAAACCAAAGTGGTTTTTTTAAATTTTTAATTACTGGATTTTGCCAGTTGTTAAGCTCAGGAACTTGCAGGCAAAGTCGTCCCAAACATTCAATAAAATCACTGAAACCATGAGTGGCTTTGTGAGAGACCAATTCCGCCATCGAAAAATGACAGTGTGAACAAGATCATTGAAAAAATCCTAAAAATTATTCCGGGAGACACCACATCTTACAAATCGGTTGACACTGTCACAGACACAGAGCAGCCAGTTCTGTATTCTGCAGAATTTTTCAACTCTTTGGATATTCCGGGTGTGCCACCACACAACTTGATGCCCCCCCGCCCCCTCAAAGTTGGAGCACCTATAATGCTTTTAAGAAATTTGGGGACACCGAGACTCTGCGTGAAAAAATTGCACAATTACATCATCGAAGCACCGATTCTAACTGGATGTGCCAAAGGAGAAGACGTCTTCATTCCACGTATGGGGTCATTCAAGTATTATGTCAGCATCGGGGGGGGGGGAGGGGGTTTTGGATTTGCTGACTTTTGATGACGATGGGAGGGGGGGGAAAGAAGGGTTTGAAGGTTGCTTACGTCATCAACCACCCCTTTTTGAAGATATGAAATATTCTAAGCTGCTGACAGGGGGAAGGGAGGGTCAGTGGTTTGCTGACTTTTGCTGGCAAGAGGAGGGAGGGGGGTCAAAAATTTCTGATAATCTGCTTACGTAATACTTAAATGGCCCCTATCCCAATTGTCACTGAAGAAATGCCATTCACTTTAAAGCGATTACAGTTCTCGATTCATTTAACTTTTACCATGACAATCAACAAAGCGCAAGGCCAGTCGTTAGCAGTGGCAGGTATCAACAAACTACTTGAGCCCTGCTGTATTTCTCATGGACAGCTTTTCGCCGCCTGTTCGCGTGTTGATAATCCCAAAAATTTGTACATCTACACATTAGATGGAAAAAGAAAAAATATTGTGTATCTACAAAAGCAATTGCCTCAAGTTTTTAATTAAAATATTTAAAAATAAAAGTAATTTTTTCTTACTTGACGCAGAAATTTTTTTGATTAAGAAATAATTAATAAGTTATACGTATATAAATTTATTACGGGACGGGCGCCGCCGCCGCCGGGTATCAGCTAGTTCTTTAATAAAATGAAAGCAAACAGTGTTCCATTAAACAAACTTTCTCCTTTTTGACTTTCTTGCAGATCCTCCATCAATTCTGTCCCTCTTTAACATCCAACAATAGTCTGCTACCATATTTTCATTCCATATTCCCTGGTACCTACTCTCCATCTCTTTAATATGCTGGTGAAAGCATTCACCGTGCTCTTCACTGTAATGTTCCAGATTTTCCAGGAAGTACTCAATATGGGAGTTTAGAGAGTGCACTTTAATACTCATGTTACAACTCAGACTTCTTGAACTTCTCCAACATTGTTTCAACAATGTTCCTGTAATTTGGGTCTTTGTTATTCCCTAGAAAGTTTTCGGAAACAGATGAGATGGCGGTCCATGCATCTTTTACTCCCTCATTCATCATTTTTTCAAAGTCTTTGTTCATCAGTTTTTGATTTGAGGACCAACAAAATTCCAGGTTTCAATTTTTCGTGTGTGATGGAGAGAAATTTCACAGAAATGTACTTGAAGCAGGGCCCATCTTGAGGTAGAATTCTTACAAACTGCTTCATCAAGCCCAATTTGATGTGTAATGGTAGGAGCAAGATCTTTTGGGAGTCTACGAGCGGTTTGTGCAGGATATTTTTAGTCCCAGGAACAAAATTTCTCTGCTCTGGCCAAACTCTCACAATCCAATGCTTTTGCTTTGCCTGATTGTTCCATTCACATAGAAAGCAAGCCATTTTTGTGTACCCAGCTTGTTGTCCTAATAGTATTCCTATAACTTCGAAGTCACCACAGATGAGCCATTTGTGTAACGCATACTGAATATTTCTTAGCAGTTCCTTCATGTTCTCGAATGTCTCTTTCATTTGAACTAAATGGTCCACTGGAATGGACCCATACACATTCCCATTATGCAGTAACACGCCTGTGAGACTCCTCTTGGAGGAGTCAATAAAAGTCTCCACTCAGTAGGATCATGTTCAATACCATAGAAGTGCATCAACTTATTAATGTTATTGCAGTAAACCAATGAATCTCTCTGAGAATAAAGGAAGTATTCAAGGAAAGGAAGAAGATTCTTGCTTTTAAGCCGGGAGCCAAGTAGTTATTCAGATTCATTAGGCAAGTTCAGATCACGTACTAGATCGTTAAGTTCACTCTGGGAGAACCATTGTGAATTAAAGTCATCTTCAGGCTCATAGACATCATCACTATCATCTGCGGAGATTGCAGCACGTTCACATTCAGCATCGTCTGTCATATTCTGTAAAGCATCTGGAGGAACAGGGCCAAGCAGTTCTTGTCCATGTGGAACTGGCCTAATGGCTGAAGGAATGCTTGGATATACAATTTTGTTTTTATTTTTTGCATTGCACCCCTGTACATTAATTAAGCAGATGTAACAGTCATTAAAGTGGTCTTTAGGCTTCCTCCACACCATAGGAATTGCAAACGGCATGCACGTTTGCTTTCCTTTTGTCCATAACCTTAACCTTTCAACACAATAGCGGCAAACTTTCTTTGGTGCCCATGCTTTATCCTGATCACCTAGTTTCATTTTAAAATAAGCATAGTAAGCTTTCTTCACAAAGTCTGTTATATCCGCGTTCTTTGCTTAAGCACTACAAAATTTCTGCAAATGTAACAGAAAACATTAGGATTGTTCACACACTTGTGTGTAGACATTGTAAAACAATGAGATAAAAACTGAGAACAACTTGTGGAAATGCAAACAGAAAGAGGAATAAACTGGAAATACGAGCATCTGACAGCTTCAATGTTATTTTTTATACTCTTGCCAATTAATTCTCGCCAATCAGACTGTGTTCTAAAAGTGGTTAGATAAGTTGACATTATCTAAAAGTACACTTATGTTATGTGTGACAAACACATACTGCTCTCAGCAATGAATCTTCAAAATCAACTCTGGTCAATTGCGAACAAACTGTACGTGATAGAAGAAAACTAGGAACAGTTCTGCAATCAGCGTAAAAAAGTGAGCTAAGAACAGTTATTAGTTTTCAATCATCTGATATCAAGCAGACTAGTGTTATACTTCTGCTGGCAACCCATTTAGTTCAGGAACATCAAAATCTTGCGCTCCCCTCTATGCTTAGGGGGGAATATTTATCCTGCACACTATTTCTTTGTCTAGTATCAGATTTCATCCTTATTAAATTATCTCCAGTGTTTGCCTGATATTTCTATCACATTCACTTAAGTACTTCATTCACCAATTTTTGTAACCATTCTTGGATGATATTTACCCCCAGAAACTATAATAATATATAGACTCTTACTTTTTTTATCTTCCTCTCTCATCACAGGAATGACATTGGCTTCTAAAGAGAGTCTTTTTCCAACCAACTGTTATCTGATCACCACTTACTAACTTACTCTTGAAATTATTGCATACTTACTCTTGAAAATTGGAACCAGATCTAATTGTCATGAGGTTCCCCTCAGCTAAAATTGACACCTCAGAGAAATGTCCAGATGGGCCCATGCAGTAAACCAAGTTCTACAGAATAAGGACATGATTTTTATGGATCATTAGTGGATCAACTGTGTAGTTTGATCCATAAAAGTAAAAGAAATAATACCAAGTGTAAATTAAAAACTCGAGAATGTATCTAAAAGAAAAAATATTAAATAACGGTGATTCATCAGAAATAAGGTACTTATTGGTAAGGTTGCAACCAGATACTTGGTTAGCAGGGCAACTGCACATTTAGGCGCCCTCTTCATGATGCTGAAGGAGAGGTTAAAGAGCTAAACCTGCACCTCCCTTTTGTCCTGTGCCTGGGGCACCAGATTCACCTGCTCTCTCCCTCCCCTCAGTTTCAACCCTGCCTATCGGCACAAAGAAACTAAGTTAATTGAAGCACTTACTTCAAAAACTCCATAACTGACAAAAAATTTGAAATTGAGTCAATACTGGTTTCTTGCAGTTGATTGATAGGCACTTTGTTTGGTGCAAAAACCAACTGCAAAAAAAAATTTTTATGCCCCAATTTTGCACTTTCCTGAAATATATATATATTTGTTTAGTGCAGGAACCCCATAAGTGACATCACTTATGGGATTTCTGCACTAAAAATTTGTAAGAGGTAGCAGCATTGACATCATTGGCGGTTTTTATCAGATGGTAAAAGATTGAACAGATTTGATTTTGTGTTTTGAAAGTTTGTTTTGAGGGGTTCTGGTGATAATTTTCTGGTCTCTGTTTACAAAGTTTGAGAAAAGCATCTAGTGAATTGCAATCAGACGGGAAAGCTCTGTAGAAAAGGAGAAAAGTTGCCATTAATCCAGACGCGTACAAACATAATATAATACAGTCGGATCACGTTATAACAAATACCGTTATAGCAAAAATCTTGTTGTAACAAAAACTTTTCCAATCCTTCAAATCAATTTACATAGCAACAATGTATTGTGCAATTCCGGTATAACGAAATGAAAAATCCGTTATAACGAACTCGAAAACAAGTTTTCGAAAAACAAAGGAATCAATCTCCATCTAATCTTTCAACGCTTTGAAAAATCAGACGAAATTGAAATTGTAAATTAAAACAGTAATTATAGGATCTCTTAGGAAAAAGATCTAACTTTTGAATTTACAAGATGTGGATGCAGCTGTCTTTACCTGGTTTCAGGACATTTTGTTCCCGAAATGTGCCAGTTACCAGTCCACTCATAGGAGAAAAGGTTTTGGAATTTTCACGTACTTTTGGATGTGAAAACTTTCAAACAAGTGTCGGCTGGCTGAATCATTTCAAAGAACGTTATGGTGTGGTAGCAAAATAGATTTGCGGGAAAGCAAATTCAGTTGATATGGAAAATGTGAATGAATGGAAAGCTGGTGTAATAGAGAAAGTGATAAAGTCATATGATCCTTCCGATGTATTCAATGCAGACAAAGCCGGAATCTTTTTCCAACTGTTACCTGACTTTGACATTTAAAAAAGACAAGTGCATTGGTGACAAGAACTCCAAGCGACCTTTAACTGCTTTCTTTTGCTGCAACATGAATGGAACCAAAAAAAAAAAGTTATGGTGATTGGAAAATTTGTGAATCCATGGTGCCTGAAGAACATGAAATCACTGCCTTGTAATTACAAATCAAGTCGAAGAGCTTGGATGACTACAAGAATTTTTAATGAGGGGCTAGTAAAGTTTTATGGAAAAATGAAGCGACAAAATAGAAAGAGATCCTGCTTCTTATCACCAATTGAACGACACACATTGAATTTTCAAAATTAGAGTGCATTCACATCGGATACATGCCTCCTAACTGCACGTCTGTTTTGCAACCATTTGCCTGATGCATAATTAAGGTGGTGAAAATAAAATACCATACGTAACGCTGAGATGTGTTCATCAGCTTGATAATAAAGAAATCGTAGTGAGGTCTGACGTCAAGCAAGCTATGGATATGGTAGCTGGAATCTAGAAGGATATCGCTCAAAAAGTAATTTGTAATGGGTACAAGAAAGCAAATTTAATCGCAGCAGAATTCTGTGACACACTGAATAAAGCTGATGAAAGTGCATCCACCAATTTGCAGCCTTTGTGGGAACACATTGTAAAAGAAACGTCTGTTCTGAATGGACGCTGGATGATTTCTTTTCTCTGACGATGACGCCTTACCTTCGAAACCGTTAACAGACAACAATATCATTCGTATGATACAAGAAAACAATGAACAATCGCTTGCGGACAGCAGTGACGTTGATCAGCTTTCACTAGAGTATGCTTTGGTATCTACAGCATTTGAAGTCTTAGCTAGTTTGGAACTCTAAAATAATATTTATCAGATCAAGAGAACCTTCCGGACCATTGTAGGACTTATTGCACCACTTAAGGATATTTCTGAGCACTCAGATTGAGTGCTCAGAAATATCCAGATCATATATTCAACCTCATGCTACGACGTCGATAGCCATCGCTAAGAAGCGGGAGAGTTCCAATTTCCTGCCCACTATAATAATAATGCATTGCTATGGCGTAGATAACCATTGCTAAGAAGCGGGCGAATTCCAATTTCCTGTCCAATATAATAATAATAATAATAGAAAAGGGAAAGGGGCCTTTAGCCATTTAAATGTACAAAACATGCTCTTTTGCCTCCATCATCATCGTGTCGAATATCCCCAATGTCCGTTGGTAGTTACATTCGTATTTTTTTACCTTTTTCTTAACTTGCACTAATCAATCTACTTTGAATTTTTTGAAAACTTCCAAAGTAAAGTTTTGAGGGGCACCAACCCCCCTTTTTCCAATTGGTAGTCCGGTTTCAAAGAAAGATCCTTCTATTGAGTGATGAGGATTACGTAGGTACAACTTAGTATTAAAATTAACATCATTGGTCAGGTTCACCCTCTACGATCTTTCGAAGCATATGGGAGGAAGACTTTTTTCTGTGGGGGGGGGGGGGGGTGTTTGAACAAAAAAAAAGAAGGAAAAGAAAAGTAGAAAGGAAGCAAAGAAAGTCAGAAAAGGCACATATTCCTATGGAAGGGATGCGTAAATAGATGAAATAAAGTCAAAAAGTCAATTGCCTGCAGGTGGCAATACAATGGTCAAGAGATAGGTTTCCAGTATTATAGGGGGAAGAGAGAGAAAAGAAGAATACGGAGTGGCTGTTACGCAATCTTTGAAGGGGTCCTTTAAGTAAGTGGCCATAAAATTAAGGAGCGTTGATGATGGAGGCAAAAGAGCATGTTTTGTACATTTAAATGGCTAAAGGCCCCTTTCCCTTTTCTCTTATTATTATTATTATTATATTGGGCAGGAAATTGGAACTCTCCCGTTTCTTAGCGATGGCTATCGACGCCATAGCACTTAGATACAGTCACAGATCCAGAGCAATGCGTCAGGAGGGGTGGCTAATTGTGGATGATGGTACGATTGCCTTGTATTTTACAGGACAGTTTTACCGTATTATGCAGATTTTGGGAGGGGTGATTACTCCCCACCCCCATTTCTGGATCCACAGCTGGTCTTAGATTCTTCTGAAAAATAAAATTTCATTCAATGTTTTTTTTCATTGATAGAATCAACATTGTGTGAAACATACACATGGGGGGGGGGGGAGCACCAAAATCATTAAAGTGCTTAGGGCCTTCAAACATCTTAATCCTGCCCTGGATCACTGTATAACATTGGATGTAGGAACAGAGTAATATACATTTTTTTTTATTTTGCTTCTATGAGAGTAGCACATAATATGTCAATATTTATTTAAAAATTGCAACAAAGTTAAAAATTGTGCAGTTTATACTCATGACCAGAGCCTGGATGTTGATGACATTTGCATCATTTTTCTGCTTTTTTTTTTCACTGTTACTGCATTTTTTGAGATTTGGGGCATGTTTTGGCATTTTCACGATATTTTTTTACTTTTACATTTTTTGACAATGGAAAAGATTGAAAACATGAAAACTCTGATTGTGTTAAACACTTATAAAAATATGCTTGAATTTCTTGGAAAATAAAATAGAAGATGCTTTTTGACTTCATAGCCATAGGCATGCATACACAGGATTTCCTCAGGGAGGTGGGGTTAATTTTTAATTTTTTCTAGCAAACAACCCTATTCCCTTCCCCCCCCCCCCCAGTACGCCAGTCATGGCCCCCCACATCTAGCAACAGGGCCACCAATCAGATTCTTCATGGGCCTCTAAATAGCGAATTTCTTGTGAAGAAACAAAAAAAAACAAAAAATAAAATAAAACTGGGATTATGCTATAAAATTTTTTATAAAAGATCATTTACAAAACTTGACAAAAAAAAACCATATGCCTATTGGTTGCATTTACTCACATGTAACCAATACGCTTATTGGTTGCATTTTTCAAGTTTTATAAAAAAAATATAGTTTATAAAATTATCTATATTTTATAGTGCAATCCCAGCCCATGAATCATCTCAGGCCCATAAGCCATAGTGAGCCCCCTGTCGGCCCCACCTTTGTGGGGGCCATAACGGCAGTGTTCCCAAACGATTCATATATTATAACTTGTTTATTAGAAAAATTGTTATTTTTTATGAAATCTGAACAAGAGAGAGAAAAAAAAATTATGTATGATTTTGATGCTGTCAAAACTTTTTCTTTCGACATTCAAACATAACCGTTTTTTCAAGAGAACTTTGTTTTATTATTTTGACGGTATTTTCTTCCAATTTTTAGGGCATTTTTTAAAGGTCTTTTTCAAGATTTTATGGGCAAAAACATCTGAGCCTTGCATGAACAAAAAAAAACCAGAGATCATTTTACTTACCTGCCGAATATCATTGCCATGAAAATAAATGTATTCAAACAATATTTTAGAAATTGATGGAATCTTTGCATATTTTGGTATGTTCAATCTGGTGAGATTGATAAAGTATCCATCAGATTGAGGTAATATTGATGCCTAGATGAAGGAAACTATTTTAATAATTAGAAAACAAGAGTATCATCAAAGCAAGAAAAATCATCAAACTATTGATAAAAATACTCAATTGATCAATGATTTATATTTTTGCTATCTTACAATTTAAAAACACTTCCCTTCTTGGAATTTTGTAAATTCTAAAGGTGAAACCATCAACAGGAAACTGAATGAATGAACGCCAGAACTTTGCCACTGGACTTATCCTGTTGCCGAGATCTCTTCCAGCCCAGCTTCGTGACAGAGTCTGGAACACATCAATAGGTAACTGCAAATCAGGGTTGGACTTTGTCATTCAACAGCCTGGTGCAAGAACAGTTTTGCAGCTCTCTTAAATATCACAAGAGAGAGATGCAATATGGGTTAGGCCCAGAGATTAACTAATTTTTGCTCTATACATTTACCAAAATTTGATTTTGGGGGGGGGGACTTTTTGGAATTCAGATCTGCCACCAAAAATCATTTCAGAGGAGGTTCCCGAAAACAGGGTCATCTTAATACACGGGCATACTGCGTAATGCAGGTAGATAGAGTGCTTTACATCAACAAGACATATGCAAAACAAAATAATATCTATCAGGAAATCAGATTTTGAATCAGAGTGACTGGCACTTGAAGTTTGAAAGAGTGATGGGTTCAGAGAGTCTCTTTTCCAGAGGGCTCATGACGCTGTTAAGACTGTGCCCCCCTTCCCCCAGGAAAGGCTGGAAGGGCTCTGAGGGTCTTAGGTATCTTATATTTGTCCAATATTTAAAGTTATATATTTTCTTGAAAATCACTTTAAGGAGCCAGCGAAAAATCTTAGTCTGGGGTCCTGTTAAAAATCAAGGTTCCATTCAAGGATGCAGAGGGCAGCGAATTTGCTACTGCTGCTAATAAATTGACATATTTTTCATTAATAGATCAATACAATTTCAAGTTCTGGCTTTTTAAAGCAGTATTGTAAAACATTATGCATAGTCAATGGAATAAAATCCCGTTTTAAGGCCCTAATATTTTGCAGCCAGGTGTGATTGCACCCTTCTCACCTGCCCTGCACAAGCCCGGCCCTGTTGACAATCGATTGTTTATTGTATTTTTATTACCTTCTTCAATTGTGCATATAGAAAAGTTAAATCTCTGACTATATGCACAGTTAAAGAAGGTAATAAAGATACAAGTTTTTTTTCAGGTTTCATGTCTGTACTTCTTTTTTGAAGAAAACAGTTGATAATTGCGTAAAAATAAAGTGTTTTTGCGATATTAACCTGCTAACAAACTGATTTTTCTCGACCCACAAGATAGCTGTAAAGTGAAGAGAACTAGGAAATGCTCCTTATGCCATCTATATGGCCCCTTTAAGGATATTAACCCTGCAGTGCTCACGTGGCGTCTCAGAGATGCCAGGCACATTTCTTTTATTCACTTTTTTAAATAGATTGACTGGCTGATTTGTACATCCATGTACCTTTCTATTAACTAAACACTAATGTCTATAAATCATCAACATGGTTTCAGTTTGATTTCAGTGCTAGAGGGAAAAGGTTGTTTATGAATGTGCACTTCGGGAGTTGGAGACACCATGCAACCTTATTCGATTCTGACAGTAAGTAATGAAAAATTTATTTCATCTAATATTTTTTATTTTTATTGGCAAAAGCTGTTCTTAATAGTTATTTTCTTAGTTTTAAATCCAACATGACTTCACAGAAAACATTCAATCTGAAAAATGAACGTGACTGGGTAAAAGTATTATGTATGCTAATGGAAGAAGATGAATTTTTCGAGACACTTTCCTCAAAACTGTATAATGTATAAAAAATAATTATTCTATTATAAATAATCTTTTTTTCTATTTCATAGTAAATTTTTTCAACAGTGCAATAATGATTTTTCAACTTGTATTTGCGTATGTTGAATTGAATAAAGTAAAGAATGTGTCATACTGTAAACTGAAGTTTTGTGATTTGTGTTTACAATTAGAAAAAACACAGAAATATATATGTATATAATATATATATATATAAATTACTTATATATATAGAAGTTATACTATCGTTTGAATTTTACTTAGTTAATCTGTTTACAGTTATAAATTTGAACTGAATGGCCTAAATATATGTTTTTAGTATATATTATAGTATATATATATATATAGTATTACCAAGTATATATGAGATGCCGTATGACCATTAACAAAACAATATGCCACACGAGCACTGCAAGGTTAAAGTAGCATTTATGGTAATTATGATTGTTTGTTGATGAGGGAAACAATTTACTACCCCAATCGTTAAGAATCAAAGATTCACATAATACTAGCCAGTAAGAAAAATCCCTTCCTTTAAAGTTGAGGACAGAAAATTTCTATAAGCATACCCCAACTTATAAAAAAAATTCACCTTTTGAACTCAGATTTGGTGCCCCTTCCAGAGCAGCACCGCAAACGGTCTCAGCCTATGAGCTGACCAGTTCTAATGGAATGACCTGCCATGATCATACTATCAAATTGTGTCCCTAGGTAAATGAGTGCGCTAGAAAATGCAAAAGCTTCAATACCTTGTGATTTTTTTGTTCTTACTAATTTGGGAGTACAGTGCAACTTTGGTTAAAGAGCAATCTGCATAACAAGCAAAAATTTTGAACACATTTTGACTCAGTTAACGAGCAAATGGTTTGCATTAAGAGCAAAAATTTTGAGCTTTTTTTGTTTATTTTCACGTTATCACAACTGAGCTGATGGTTTTTGCTTTTGCCCACACACATGTTATGGAATTTTGGGTAATATTCTTCCCTACGGTCTCCGGTAAGCGTGCCTCAGTCGAAAATTTACGGCCGGGATTACACTATAAAGTTTGATAAAACTTCTTTTATAAAACTTGAAAAACTCAACCAATAAGTTTATCTGTTACCTTCGAGCAAATGTAACAATCAGCATATTGGTTGTTTTTCAAGTTTTGTAAAAGATCTTTTATCAAACTTTCATAGTGTAATCCCGGCCTAACACACATATGAGTGTGAATATTTACCATACTAAACTAGATGTAGGATAGCAGCGATACATAGGTGCACTTGAAGTTTTTTTTTTAATTTTGTTTGGAAAAAACTGTGGGCTAATTGCATTATTGAACGTGATTTGGAGAGAGAGTTGGCTCATGAACAAGAGCCACTACTTGTTGAAAAGATTTTGTGCTTAGGGAAGACCATGGACTGGAGGTGTATGAGGATGGCATTCAAGAACTAGTTCCAAAAAAATGTGTAGTTGTTGATGGTAGATGAAGTGATGGACCTCTTTTGCACACACCAGCAAGAGTTCATGGACTGTATCTCATCTGAGGAAGAGAGAAGTAAAGAGAGGGGTCCCTCTCATATAGTGAGATTATGGAGATGTGCAGAATGTGGGCATCTGTGCAAAACTCTTTAGAAAAGAACCACCCAAATAAAGCTGTAGAAATGTGCAATCTCTCCAACTAACACTGCAATTTACCATTTCCCAGAAATCCCAAAAAAGGGGCAGAAGCAAGTGTCATTGGATAAGGCTCTTTTTGAAAGTCACACAAAGAAATTAAGTTAGGAAACAACAGTGAGTCTGTAAATCATCCTAAAAGATAGTTCTTCTCTTTCTCTTGTCATTTAAAGTAAGTTAATTTGTAAACATTATTGTATTGTATGTTTATTTATGACATTATTTATATTATGCATATGTTATTGCATTATGTATAATTATTATTGTGTTTAATCACTGATTGAATGCTGTTTTTATTAGTCATTTTTATGTGAATGAAGAATTGCAGAACAAATTATCATACTTTCCATTATTTCCGATTGGGAAGTTTGATTCGAATAACGAGCATGTTGGTGGAACGTTAACCAAAGTTCCACTGTGTATGAAAAAGGCTACTCTGTCTTACGACAGTTAAAGCAGCAGACAGGTAAGGAGGCCAACTCAATTGCCTGATGAATCTGGTATTTTAAGAAACTCTAGATAAGTCTATTCTGCCAAAAATGTGGCGAAAAAAGAACAAATTTCTCAAGAGAATTTAGATGACAAGTTTTCAGTGTTGCCAAATGAAACTTGGAGCATTAGCCTTTCACATTATGTTGATACGTGTGAAATAAACTGATTATGGCAGCCAGAGAAATTTTTCTTTTTTCTACCATTCATTTAGAAAATTACCCTGTATTTAGAAATCAATTTCAACTGAGCATCAGGAGCAGCATCAAGATATTAAATAATTTACAAATTGAGATATCAATACATCTCATAATATTGGTGATTTTGTTCTCACCGTTCCCATTCGAACATGCCTGCCAGACGACACTGAAACAGGGCGAGATGTTTGGGAACTTCTAGGTCTTACAGCTTGCTCCATAGTTTTTAAGCGAGTGGAAGTTGAAGTTGGACGCCCAGTCATGGCACGGGACGAGTGAGTAGACCTGAAATGTTAAAATACATAGAGTTGAAGGCACACTTTTCTTTCCAATGAAATACTATATTTTGTTATCATAGCACAAAATTAAATTATACTCCATCATTTATTGCCTAATAATCAGTATTAATGACAATATTTTACCTGCTAATAAAGAGAATTAAATAAAATAACTTTCAATGGATGAAGGAGATGAGATGGAGATGGGATAAGAAAAAAATTTATATATACTCACCTTAAATTCTGAGACTTTAGTGATGTTCCCGGACGTGCAATCTGGGCAATTGCATTTTCATCCATCAATAAATCAGCTATGCCTTCTTCTTCCATTTCAAATTCATCATCCAAATATATCCTTAAGCTCAAAGCATGGAGTTTTAAGCACCAAGAGGCCTATGACCAAGGCAAGAGAAACTTTAACACACACACCTTTCTAAAAAGCAAGATTTTTTTTGTTTTGTTTGCTTTTGTGAAACTTCCACGTACCATCATTTTACTGCTGTTTAAGTACTCAGATATTTAACAATTTCTATAAAAAAAGCTGATAAAAATTTAATTAACATTAGACCCCAGTTTTTCCTCTGTCTCTCAACATACACTATATATCAAGGAGCGTTTTCATATTAAATCTAACAATATGAATATCAGATATAAACTGACAGAAAATGTTTAGGCACGTTCACAAGGGTTTATAGTGATTAAGAAGTTGACTAAATTTTAAGTCATCAAGTACTTTACAATGTATGCCAATGTTTAGGCCCATATATACAGATTTAACACTAGAACTACAGAGCGTTCATTTTGATCTCAATTGGAAATTTTGTTTTTTATACAGAAGCACTTTGTTTTTTAAATACACTTTAAATGAATTTTTTAGAAAATAAAATTTTTATTTATTTTTGTTTTTTAAAAATAGAGTATGGAATCACCCATGCTTTGTTACATTTCAGGCGTAAGCAAACATACAGGGTGTTTAAAAAAAATATGGACTAATTTCTAAAAGGCGGTAGAATATATTAAAATAACCTGTCTTTTTACATGTATATAACACAGCTATTTTGACATCATTATACAATTATATGAGAATTGGTAAAATTATTTTCCTGTTGCAACAACTTAAAAACAAAAGCAACAGAATTATGATGGCAACACCTCACATTCTTCCTGCTAGTAAATTGAGTATTAGCTTCAAACCTAAAATCTCTTGACTGCTCTAGTTGGGATGGGGGCGAGGTGGGGCATGGGAGTGGTACCCTAAAGGGCAGTTGATCCCCCAAGAATTTTTTGTGAAGTGTACCCTCAATAATTCATGTACCCCCCCCGCCCATGTGTTTTATTAAATATTCCTTATATATGAAAAGTCTGGCAGCCCTAGTTAACAGTTAGCCCAACTTACATTCCAAAATTTTGAAATCAATAATATGCAATTTAAATTTTAAAAAATATGAACATAATTTTTTTTCCATGATTGAGGCCCCGTTTCCCTAAAAACCCTCATACACAATATTTCAAAACAGGCAGCCCTCGTTCTCATAGCACTTCATTTAATCTAAAGTTATATCAACATTTACAGAAGTATCATGAATTTTTGTAATAGGATTTTTGTGTTGCATAAGCTGAATAGGAGCATTTCGTGTCAGCAGAAACATGTAACTTCACCATGCTACACATTTGTTTTCCTAACATGGCACATCAGCTGTTCTGTCGTCTGCACATTCAGGTATTTTTGACATTTTGCACAATAAAAATACATTAAAGACAACAAAAATGCAGAGAAGATTGGCAAAATGTACACTGTACGATACATTTGACTCCGGCAGAACAGTCGACCAATCACACCTAATGCACATTTTAATTTTATGTTGTACTCTGTCAGAAAACAGTCATACTGCTTCTTCTATTAGTGAGTAGACCGCGTGTCATGCCGGACGATTCACGTCGTACGTGGTGCAAAAAACCTACTCCTAGGAAAACAGCACCTAAGAGGAAAAATACTGTACTTCCATGGTTAATTTCTTCTATGGTACAGAAGACCGATGAACTATAGACTAATTATTGCCAGCAAATTACAATGTTACTTCCTCTTTTCAAATATGAAAAAAAAGTAGTTTTAAAAAATTATTGCATGGCAGTTTAGCCAAAATGAATTTTCATTCGTCAGGTAAGAACAAATAAGAAGTAACACTGAAGAATATTGAGACAAAGAACCAAATCTTTATGATGTCAAAATACTTTGGTACCGCTGCCTGGTCGTCTGCAAATGTACAGAGTGTATTGATATTTTGGTGCATTGTGATTATTTTGTTAATTGCAAATTGATAAATGGAAGACGCACTTGATCACGTGGGTTTTCATCAAGAACAACAGTACATATATCTATGCAACTATCCAGTTCATGTCGTCGAAAAGCAGACAGAGCTTTGAATAAGTTATCCATCGTAATTTTTCTTCCTCCTGTATCAAAGAAAATTAAATGTTGTAGTGTGGAACAAAGTAACAGCCACCAACTCCAGTGGCGATCAAACATAAAAAAATTTCATAGGTACATTTATATCCCTTACTAGATTATGGCACAATACTAATCTGGAAGAATCTGAAAAAAGAACAGTTTTCCCACCCACACTTGACTATCACAGTCATCTTCTGGAAGCGATGCAGTTTATCAAATCTTGTTAATATGTAATGCCAACAAGCATGTGTTGTATATATTCTAGAAACCTTGTATGTTGAGCTTACATTGTCGTTACTAAGGTTACCACAACAGCACCATTAACAAACAAAGCATCATGTACTGTTGTAAGTGAGTGACCATACGTCCCGTATTTCTCTCGAGGAAATATGGTCCGCTTAGTTGTAAGCAAGTCCTCACTTTCCTTGATAACGAATGCTTCCAGTGACCTCAACTGACCATATTTTCTCGAGAGAAATACGGGACATTTGGATTCCAAATACGGGAAAATGCGGGACATCGCCAATTATTGCAAAAAATGACACTGAATCCAAACAAAGTTGCCAAATATTGTTGAAATTACAGGAAAATCACAATGGCGGGAAATGAAGCATTACTGCAAATTGCAGTGGATTAAAATGAATTCCACGAAAAACAGCATTCTCCAAGACAAATGTAGGAGATTAATATTATCATTTATAGTTGTAATCATCATCATATAATTTATGAGTTGAAAAATAGTTTCAATCTTTGATTTCAATAAAGAATAAAAATTCAAGTAGACTTCATGTAAAATACGGGACGTATGGTCATTTTGTTTCCAACACAAGTTCTGTGAGCTTGACCATGTTTTTCAACTTTTTCTAGGGGAGTGGGGGGTAACCATTTTCCAGGGGGGGGGGAGGAACAAAGCACATGTACTGAATGTAGGTATATATATATTTGCATATATATATATGTGGGCTCTTCACAGAGAAAAATGCACAGCCTCCATTTCTGAAACATTTATCACGCGTACAAAACGATCACACACTGACATACAAAAAAACACGCGGCCTTTCCCCGGCAAACTCACTGTTGCCACCACTAATCTTTACAATATTCCTCATTCACTTGCATGCCGCAGCGCCATCTACCGACAACAAAAAAGAACTGAAAATAAAAATCCTACAGTCGGCCATCCTGCGGCTCACTGACCTCAGTGACATTTAACATGAACAATATTTATATAAGCATGAAAAATTCGGAACATAAAATTTGTATCAGCATAAAAAAATTCAAAACATACAAATACAAATACAAATACAACGCCACAACAGGCAAAATGCCCAACGAGGTGGCTGATAAAAAGATGCCCATAAAAATATGGTTGTCATATGTTTCAAAAATACAGCAACCCAATTAAAAATGCAATTAACACAAATTACAAACAATATATACACATGAAAACATAGTATTCATATGAGTATAAAAATTCAAAACATAGTATTCATACGAGTATAAAAATTCAAAACATAGTATTCATACGAGAATAAAAATTCAAAACACAAAATTTGTATGGGCATGAAATTTTTTTTTTTTTTTTTAACATACAAACATATATACAAGCATATACAGAAACACATTAAACATACACTTTTGACCTCAAAGGACATGCCTGTCCTTCCAGTAGGTCGGTCTACAGGGTTTCTCCATAGATTATTTTTCTTAGCAACAGCCTATTATGGTTTAGGTCGGTTTATAATTGTTCAATATACAGTTTTTTTTTGTTTTTTTTTTGTATTTATGTTACAAAGAAATTTTACATACAGATGGATTGTATCATGTGGTTGCATTATTGTTGTGATATAGATTCTAGACTGGTATTCATAGAAAACGTGAATATATTGTTATTAGATCTTATGTAATTATTTGTATGATTGATTGTATAGTATAGATTCATTATTTTTGGAGCGGTGTATCTATAACTCTTTTGAAATAACGTTTTATTTGTTTTTGGCACTTTATATATGTTATTTAATCTAGATGACGTTCTATTTTGTTTCATTTCTAACCAATTATTGTTTAAGAATGAAAATTTTATTAGTCTATAAACATAGTTTTGTCTTATAGTTAGCTTATGGCATTCTGTTTTGTTGGTGTTTATTGTGGTGCTTGTTATTTGGGATCTTATCTTGTTATATATATTATCTAGTTTTTGTATATCTATTTGATATGCACCTCCCCAAGCAGTGATTCCATATGTTACTGTTGAATATATACAAGCATAAAATAAATCTTTTAGAAAGTTATTGTCTATTGTGTCTCTTAGTCTATAAAGAATTGCTGCATATATTCTTAATTTTTTTATTATTTTTTCACACTGTGATTTCCATTTTAAATCATCTTGTATTATTATTCCTAGGTAGTTGTATTCATGTACTCTTTCAATTTCTTGACAGTTACATTGTAATATATGTTGACACGGACAATGATCATGAATTTTTATACTTAAATTTGCCAAACTATTTATGTTTCTTGTTTTTAAGCATATGTATTTAGTTTTCTGTATGTTTAGTTTTAGTTTATTTTTCTTGAGCTAGTCACTGATTTTAAATAGGTCCTCTTCAACTTTTTTTATTAAATTTGTAATTTCAGTGTCTTCAACATACAGTACTGTATCCTCTGCGAATGAGATTAATTTACCATTTATGTTGAGTTTGAATATATCATTTATGTAAATGAGAAACAATATCGGGCCAAGCACAGATCCCTGGGGGACACCTTTTTTTAATTCTATGAATGTACTCATTTCTTCACCTATTTTAACTGATTGTTTCTTATTAGAATAGTATGATTTAAACCAGCTCAATATGTTTCCACGTATACCAGCTGTTGACAATTTTCCTGTGAGTATCTCTAAATCTACGTAGTCAAAGGCTCTTTTTAAATCCAGAAATATCGTTGTAGAAAATTTATTGCAGTTGAACCTGGTATTTAAATAATTGCACAGCTCTAAGATAGCCATTTCTGTATTCTTACTTTTCTGAAACCCATATTGGTTAGGAGCTAAATAATGCTGATAATTAAGAAAATCTACGAGCTGTTTTTTATGCACTTTTCTATTACTTTTGAAAATATTGGAAGAATTGATATGGGTCTATAGTTTAGTAAGTTATTTGTCTCTTCTGATTTATAAATGGGGTGTACTATGCCATACTTTAAATCACTATAAAAGACTCCTTCCGTTATAGATGAGTTAATTAGGTTTTTTATTACATCCACGTGATAATGGACAATTATTTTCATCATCTTAGGGGTTATTTGGTCAATTCCACTTGCTTTATTAGTCTTCAATTCTGACATAACCTTATCAATATCATAATCGTTAATTTCAAAGAAGTACATAGAATTGTTAGAATTAGTCATTGTTTGGTCATCTTCACAATTACAGACTGTGT
Source organism: Pholcus phalangioides (assembly GCF_987345545.1). Taxonomy (NCBI): domain Eukaryota; kingdom Metazoa; phylum Arthropoda; class Arachnida; order Araneae; family Pholcidae; genus Pholcus; species Pholcus phalangioides. The sequence goes on along the minus strand of NW_028301596.1, from coordinate 23,387,358 downwards.
TTAATTCTATTTCTTCCAAGTTTCTTGTAACAAAGTCTTCGTTAAATTTCTTCGCTAAAACGTTATGGTTATCGCAGATAGGGAGTATATTTTGCTTTGCACTTTTATTAAGTATATTCTAATTTATACATTTCCATTGCATTTTTTTGTTATTCTCGCTTTCGTAAAAGTATCTCTGATATATTCCTGTTTTAGTTTTCTAATATACTTTTTCAGTTCCTTATTGTATTCCATGTAGTCTTGTTCGTATGACATAATATTTGGGTACTTTTTGTATTTTTTGTATAATTTTTCCTTATAATTTATTTTATTTATTATTTCTTTTGTGATCCCGTTTTTTTTACTTTTTTTGGGTTTCATCTTGACTTGTTTCGTCCATAAATTAGAATTTGATTGTATGATATCCACGAATCGTTTGTATTTATTTTGTATGCATCTTTCTTCTATGACACTAACGAAATTTATATTTTCAATGAATTTTTCAAATTTATCATAATTTATTATTTTTATATGTTTGCTTTTTTCATTTTCTTCTATTTTCTTTTGTAAAAAGTTTATGTATCCTAATACTGGATAGTGATCTGTTATCCGAGTTTTGTACACTGTGAATTTTTCTATTGAATTTATTTTTGATCTATAGAATACATGGTCTAAACATGTTTTATTATTATTTGTTTCTCTTGTTATATTTTTGTGAAGGGGGGACCAATCCATTTATTGCCATTATGTTAAGATATTGAGAAGTTTCGTTATCATCTCTATGTAAATTTATATTAATATCACCCACTATTAAAGTATTTTGCTTCAATTTCTGTAAATTTTGTTCTAATTCATCATTAAATTGTGAGATGGAGAAAGAATGCGAACGGTATAAGAGTAATAAATCAATGTCATAATCAGGGAGGTATATACATAATTCTTCAGCAGTTAAAAATTTAACATTTTTCTTTTGTATTGATTTGATATTTTTATTTATATACATTATTACTCCCCCGGCTCTATTGTATGTTCTACTGTTTATATAGCAATAGTAATCTATTATTCCCTCAAGATTGTCAATATAGTAATTAAATAATTCTTCACTTTCAATCCATATTTCACTTAGGCATATGATATCTATTAATTCATTTAAAGTTCTAAGAAATACCACCAGACTGTCAAAATTTGCTCTTATACTTTGGATATTCAATGTAAGAAACGTCAATGTTGAGTTTGGTTCACTGGGGCAGTTCATAAATTTTTTTGCTTCACTAATGTCCTCCAGAGGTCGTTGGTCTTGCATCTCGAGAAAGTTCTCTGTGATCATTTGTACTGTGGCTTGATTCTAACTTTTGCAAATGTTCTTGGCTTGTTATCCTGATTACTCTTGAAGTTTCATCCCTCCGGAGAAATATTTTCCATTCTTTCGCCCACGCGAACTTCAAATCCAGTTTATTTTTCGTTTGTCTAGCCAGGTGAAATAACTTCTTGTTTTCAATGGTTAGATGTTCGTTCACATATATTCGGAGATCTTGAAAGATCAGGTTTATTTTATCTGCTGTAAGGGTATTTTGTCGCTTAGCCTTTTGAATCCAGATGTTTTTTGATGTTTCACTATTGAATCTTACTATGATTGGTTTGGGTATATTGTCATTTCTTGTTGGGACTCTGTGAGCACATTCAATTTTAGTTTTTTCAGGTATTTGTAGTTGTGTTTTTACTGCTTGAATTATTTCTTGTATATTCTCATTTGGGCTTTCTGGTATTCCATTTATCTCAATGTTATTTCGTCTCATTTTGGTTTCTAACTCATTCATATGGTATTTCAAATTTCCTATTTCAGCTTTCATGTTTTTATTTTCCCATCTTGAGTTCTTGATTCTATCTACTTATTTGTTGAACCATTTCTTTCAAGTTTTCTACCTGCTTTGAAAAATCTTCCATGCATTTTGAGTTGTATTCTATAGACTTTATAACCTCCTTCATTTCATTTTCCATCGCTTCTTGTTTATGTATGATTTTTTCTGTGACTTGTTGGATGGTTTCCTTTACTTCCAGTTTGAAATCACCAATGATTTTTTCTGTGACTTGTTGGATGGTTTCCTTTACTTCCAGTTTGAAATCACCAATGATTTTTTCTATCCTGTCAAAATTGTCTTGCTGTGTATCATTCACCGCTGTGGCTCCTTCATCTTGTTCATTTTCACAGATTTTACATGTGAATTTGCTTCTTTTGTCTTTTGCCATCCTTCTAAATGCAGATTCGTTGTATCCAGCACAAACGGGGTGTATATATTGTTTACACACTGTACACAAGAAAAATTCGTTCACGTCTATCACTTTATCGTTACACTTCCTACATCGTGATCCATCCATCTCTGATTGTTTTCCCCAATGAAGAAATCGTATATTCTAAATTCTTAGTTTAAGATTGTTTTCATAGATGGCGACTCCGATTCCTTATTTCTTTGTTGTCTAGTTATGTCGCTGTACTTTATTCATTTACTTTTTAATTATCATATTGTTATATTATTTGAACATAATTACCGTTCCCACAGTCCTGCAGCTTCCAGTGCTGTTGTTTTCGCTTAGTCTACTGATAAAACACTTAATTTATATGTATTTTTCGGAGCTCGGTAACTGTCTGTTTGTAAACATTGACGGCGTGTTGCCATCAGAACATCAAATTCGTATACATTTCTAATAACGTTTCATGAGATCAGCTGCGGTAGTAGTGGTGAAAGGACCCGAATGATCTCCGATTTTCTTGACCTCATATTTGTCCTTAGCATTCACTTTTGTCACTTCATATGGACCGAAAAATTTGGATCTCAACTTCGGTCCGGGGCCGAATTGAGTCCTTTGTATAGCCACCAGGTCACCAACTTGGTACTTGGGTGCCTTTTTTCTCTTTTTGTTGTAAGTACGGCTATTTTCAGCTTGAATCTTGTGGATATTTTTCTACGCCTCTTCTCTAATGACATTTCTCTGATCGTGGAATTCATCTACAGCCTTTTCCATCAGCAGAGATCTCTTAGCACAATGTCTTCTTTATTTCTCATTTTCACACCAATTAAAAGTTCAAAAGGCGTGTATTTCGTACTTCGATTAGTCGTGCTGTTCTCAAGACCCTCTTCAACTTATCGACGTGCTTGAACCACTTTGTTGCATCATCGAAAGTCAACTTGGACTGGTATTAGAGTACGGTGGATTCTTTCGACCTGTTCCCACGAGGAACACCTGTGGCAATCTGCAAATGCATGATGCCCTCTTCAGCACAATAATCACTGAAAGCTTTCGAAACGAATGCTGAGCCTCTGTCAGTTATAATCCGGTACGGACTCCCAAAAGTCTTCTGCTGAAGCTTCAACTTCTCTAAGGCGTCCTCTGCTGACGTAGACTTAATCGGATACAACCAGGTGAATTTCGTGAACGCATCTACAACAGTTAGTATATGCTGGTAATTCTTATTCGTTGAAGGTAAGGGACCTATGAAATCAACGTGATAAGTTCCTACTGGTACATCTGCTTTTGGGACTGGGTTCAAAAACCCTTCCTTTTTCCCACATTTTTTGTTTGCCAATATGCATGGAACACAGCTGAGAATAACTCTTTCTGTCAGCTTGCTCAAGTTAGGAATATGGAACTCTTGCTTCAGAACCTCTTCCATCTTAGATGTGGAAAAATGACCTTTTTCATGAGCTAATTTTATCAGCTCCATCTGCATGCCTTTCGGAACCACAATGAGTTCACGACCATTCATAAACTTGTATAGAATGTCATTTTTTACAAAGTATTCTTCAGATTCACTGTCAGTAAGCAGTGTTCTAAGGGCACAAATCTGTTCATCTTCTAATTGGGCATTCTTCAGTTTTGCCGTCAAGGTGTCATTCCCAACTATCATGACTGGGTGTCTACTTAAGGCGTCGACATGCTGCATCCTCTGACCGGGTCTATGAGTGATTTCATAGTCAAATTCTTAGAGAAGAAGAGCCCATTTAGCGATTCTTGTAACAAGATCTTTCTTGTCCATGGTCTTCTGAAATACTGAACAGTCTGTGACAATTTTGAATCTATTACCCAACAGATATACTCGGAACTTCTTCAAGGCTTCGATAATTGCTAGTACTTCTAACTCATAGCTACTGTACTTCTCCTCAGCGGGACTTGTTTTTTTCGACATGTAGTAAACTGGATGTAAGCTTCCATCATCAGCTTCTTGTAGTAATACTGCACCGTAACCATGTTTGCTAGCATCTGAATGCAACTCTATTCTCCGCCCTTGTTGAAAAATACTTAGCACTGGACTTTCGGTTAGTGATGTTTTGAGCTTCTTGAATGCTTCTTCTTGTTCGGGACCAAAATCAAATGTATCGTCTTTTCTCAACAAATCACTTAGTGGTTTGGTGATCTTGGCGTATCCTGGGATAAACTTTCTGAAATATCCAGCAAGTCCTAAAAAACTTTGTGTTTGCTTCATGCTCGTAGGGACAGGAAATTTTTTCACTGCTAGTGTCTTTTCCGTAGACGGGCGTATCGACCCATTTTCTACGATATGGCCAAGGAACTCTACCTGTCGTTTCAAAAATTGACATTTTTTTCAATTTGATCTCGAGGCCATATTTTGACGCCACTCTTAGAACAGTTTCTAATTTATCCAAGCCATCCCTTTCATCAGCCGAGGGGATGATCAAGTCGTCCATATAAATAATAACAACACCTTTGTTCATGAAATCCCGGAAAATGCTGAAAACATACCGCTGAAAGACACTTGGGCTGGTGCTTAACCCGAATGGGACCTTATTAAACTCAAACTGACCGTCTGGGACCACGAAGGAAGTGTACTTTCTGCAGTCTTCATCAACATCTACGTGGAAAAACCCGTTTTTAAGATCTAGTGTGGTGTACAATTTTGCACCCTGCAACTTATCTAAAACATCTTCTATCAACGGCAGAGGAAACCTGTCTTTGACGAGCTTCCTGTTCAATTTTCTGTAATCAAAACACAACCAAGTCGTGTTGTCCTTTTTTCTTCACCAATACCACTGGGCTGGCATAGTCAGAAGAACTTGGCCTGATAATTCCTTCTTCCAGCCATTCATGGATCTGCTTGTTCACTGCTTGTCTCTCAGGAAATGATAGGCGTCGAGCTCTCTGATATACAGGTGTTTCATCATTGAGAATAATTCTCATAGAGACATTCGTTTTTTCAGTCTTTTCCGGCTTATAAGACAAAACAGTCTTTCTTATCTTCTCTCTCACTTCTCTATCACAAATGTGACCCAGTTCAAGTTGGTCTTGATACAATTCAGATATCTGCATGAGCCAATGTCCTCTCTCCTTACGAAAAGTGACTTCCCTTTCGTCGAAGTGCAATGAAGCCTGTTTTCGGATTCCAACTCCAATCACTGCTTGAAAGTTCAGTTGTGCTGTGGGTACGACAAGCCACGTAAGGGTGAAGCTATTTCCGTCCAACTCAACTTCCTGTTCAAAGGATCCTTTAGTCCACACCTGTCCCGCCCCAATTCCAGATAGTAGTATGGGCTTTAGCGCAGTGGCGTCGGAGCCGGGGGTGCTGTGGGTGCTCGAGCACCCACGGAAGTTTGTAGAACGGATTCAAGCACCCACAGAATTGATTCAAAAATCGAAATTTCCTGCATGAATCTCAAGACGGGCACCCACAGGTTCGAAACACTTCCGACGCCCCTGCTTTAGCGTCAATTCCGGAACGCCAACAGCTTGTCTGTATACATCCTCACGCAACAGGCATACTGCACGGCCCGTGTCGACAAGTGCACAAACTGTCAAATTTTTGAATTTCATCTGTTTAGTAGGAACCTCTCCAACTTCGGTACTGTCACTGTGTTCGGTAATGTGAGTATCTGACGTTTTCTGCCTCTCGCTGTCCCATAACATCTCATCTGACTATTGTTCTTCTCAGTTTGTCTATTTCCAAACTTCCATCCCCCCCCCCTCCTGCTTTATTCTTGCCGTCCTTGGTTTTGCAGAACTTATCCTGGGAATTTTCGAATGTTGGTTTCTGGAATTTTTGTCGTTCCCACTCACCAGCATGTGATGTTTTGACAGGTCTCTTAACACTTTCGTAATCATCGAGCTTTTCTGACAGTTCGGTAGGAGACGCAAAATTACTCTATTCGTTTAAATGATAATCTCGGAAATCAACTGGGCTTCGTTTTTTAATTTGATCCGTGATGATCAAATCTCTTAACTGATCGAATGTTGTTACTTTTAAAGCGGACGTCCAGCCATCAAAATATGCGCATAATTCGTGATGAAAATCTCGCCAAGTACTGGTCTGCTTTTTCTGAGACAAACAGCTGACGAAACTTTTCCGCCGTCAATTTGAATCTTTTCATCAACAGTTCTTTTACAAGGTCGTAATTCTCCACATTCTCCTCGGGCTCTCGTGCAATCAGTTGGTTTATTTCATGAGGTAATAGTCCTAGAAGATGAGTGACCCATTCCTACTTTGGTAGTGATACCCGGTGAGCTTGCCGCTCAAACACCACAAGGTAGAGAGTTATATCGTCACTCATATCGAATCTTTGCATCAGGTTTTGGAACTCTCTGCCTGGACTTTTTGTGTTTTCAAACTGAGTCCTTTCACTTGATCGGGATTCAACCTCGATTTTCATTTTCTCTATTTTCAGTCTCATACGTTGTCCTTCCATTGCGTCTCTCCTGCGTTGTTCCACGATTTCATCTTTTCTCCGTTGCTCCTCGATTTCATCTTTTCTCCGTTGCTCCTCGATTTCATCTTTTCTCCGTTGCTCCTCGATTTCATCTTTTCTCCGTTGCTCCTCGATTTCATCTTTCCTCCGCTGTTCTTCCATTGCGTCTCTCCTCCGTTGCTCTTCATCTTTCCTCCGCTGCTCTTCTTTTCTATCACCTATGATAGTTTTTAGCAACTCTTTGCAAAACTCTTCGTCATATTCTTCGCTTTTCAGAATGGCGTTCTTAAGATCCATGATTTTGAAATTAGGGGGGGGGGGGTGTCCAACCAAGGGCGTAGCGAGGGGGGTTACTTTTGGGTCTGTTGTCCCCCCCCCCGAAATGTGAGAAAATGACCGAAAAAAGGGAAGAAAATGGCCAAATCCATTGTTCTGTCACTTTGTTCGCGAACACAGTCTCGCGAACATGAAACCAATCGCGAAATTTTCAGCACAGTCTCGCTAACATGAAACCGGTCGCGAAATTTTCAGCAAACGAAACTAATCGTGAAATCTTGAGTCGGGCTGACTCATGGAGGAAAGAATAACAGGAGGTGACATCAGGAACGAAAATTGAAGCCGTTGTGGCAACCATATGGGCTGACAAGTAAGCCCAAACAAACCGCTCTTTTCCCTATACTTAACATGAGTTTTGCCGGATCGAATTCTTTTAAAATATTAATAACTAAATAAAATTAAGCTCCATGACTGTTTAATGCATCTTCAGGTAATCTACATGATCCAATAAAGGGGAAAAATAAAATCTTATCCTTATATAAGGGGTTGTTATATTTTTAATTTATTTTTGAAAAAGGGGAAGATCACTTTTCACTCTCGACTCGTCATAAGTTTTTAGTTCAGTGCCTTCAATTTATTTTAAAAATTTGATGCATCACATTAATGTCAATGGCAATATGATTAATTAAAATAATATGAAGCCGCAATAAAATGCAATTTCATAATTTTTTTCTTTTAACTGTTTATCTTGCCTTTTTGTTTCGTTCATCATTATCATAGATTCGGGACATTTCGAAAGTGTTTCAGGCCCGTGGGTGGTCGTCTTAAGCTTTACATGAGGAATTTTTTTTTCAGAACTGATTTCTGAGGTGCTCGAGCACCTTCTGACAGGGCCGTAGCTAGGATTTTTGGCTACCGGGGCAAAAAGCATTTTGCCGCCCCCGTGCCTCAAACATGGGTGGAGATACGGGGGGGGGGCCGTGGGGGACAAAGGTGGAGTCGACTGATCTAATGTATATATGAGCTGACATCATCATCATCGTGCCCCCCCCCCAGCAATAATGACCTTGCCTCCCCAGACTTCCAAGTCAATCTCCGCCTATGGCCTCAAAGTACTGGAAGTGCTCGAGCGTCCTCCGCCACTGTGTATTTATGGTTTTGCTGCCTGTAGGCTGTACAAATTTCGCCACCCTTCTTCCGTTACACTCTCATATTCTTGAGTACGTATTACTGAAATATATGCCACCCATCCGAACTTTCCGCTATGTAGATGTATTGAGAAAAAAATATTAAAAAATAAAAAACTTTTTTTACGGCCGCGATAAGTCATCTCTCTGGCCTATAATATTTAGAAAAATAATCTGGGCTGTTTTTTTCCTCTTCATTTTGTACCAATTACTTTGCGTTTAAAGTGGTATGTGTACGAAAATTTGACAAAAAAGTTTCGAATTGAATTTGAAATCTAAAATTTTGTCTGTGTTCCGAGTTTTTGCCTGGAATGAAGAAATATTTCTACAATATTCTAATATATACAGCTGAAAAGCGTTATATATGCTAATGTTTTGCATATATAATGTTTTTCGAAAAAAAAGGCAGATTTTTTTTCAAACACCGCTTGTTCAAGTGTTTTTAAACATTTTATTTCTGTCAGCACTGAGGTAATACATGTTTTGGCATAATATTTTTAAAATTAAAATGCCGAGAAGAAATTTTATGGCACAAGATATGGGTAAATTTTGGTTATTTTTGCAAAAGGTTCCATGTTGTTGAAGTTAATATTCGAAAACAAATAACATCTAAAATTGTAAAAGCTCTCGTTCAATTGTATAAATATATCCAAAGAATTTGTGGGGAAAAAATCGAGTTCCTAAAGTGAATAGTAAATTTTTAAATGATTTTTAAAAACGGGGATGTTTCTCATAGGAAAGCATGGGAAGCCACGGTTTGTTTGGGCTTACTTGGTCCCTTTAATAGAGCGATCACTGGCTTCATCTGGCAACCCAGATTCCCCATGCTTTCTCAACGGAGGCACTGGTCGCGTCACCTCCTGTTATTCCTTCCTCCATGGGGCTGACTCCCACGAAGACGAAACCTTCCTGTAATCGTCGAACCTCCAAGCCTGGGTGGCTTACCTGAATCAGCACGCTCCGCCAACGAAACTTGAATCAAGACGACTCGCCATCACATCAAAATGCGAAAAATTCAAATTAAGTCGGCTCCAACGAGGACGAAACCTTGCGATCGTCGAACCTCCGAGCCTGGATGGCTCACTTGAATCAGCGCGACTTGAAGAGGAAACTCGAATCAAGACGATTCGCCCTCACATCCAGATCCGATGAATTTACATCGATCCCGGTCGAGTCCCCAATTTCTCTGTGGGCTCTTCACAGAGAAAAATACACAGCCTCCATTTCTGAAACATTTATTACGCGCACAAAACATACAAAACGATCACACACAGGCATACAAAAAAACACGCGGCCTTCCCGCCGACTTCTCCCGGCAAACTCACTATTGCTACCACTAATCTTTACAATATTCCTCATTCACTTGCATGCCGCAGCGCCATCTACCGACAACAAAAAAGAACTGAAAATAAAAATCCTACATATACATTTTTGTATTTTCAAAAGCCCCCCCCCCCTAAATGACGGGACTGGCTCTATGCAAATGAAGCCGGAACCGCCGCTAAATCCCCCCCTTCACCATTTTGAACCCCCTCAAAACCCTGTTTTTAGCCCACAGCGAAAAGGTGGTTCCCAAGTAGCACAAAGATATAGATCTATATCGTAAAATTTCTGTTTCCAATATAGATCTATATCGGGCCACGATATCGTTCTGGCTAAAAAAGGCATAGTCGGAGATAAATAGATCTATATCGTGTATGTGATATATTCAAATACTTCAAATTTTGGACGATAGATGGCGCCCCTTCGGAAAGGGGGGGGGGAAAGTGTAGTTATCTGGAGGTGAGTGGGTTTGAACCCATTTCTAACTCCGTATCTTACCAACCCACCACCACAGTAGTGGTAATCGGTTGTTATTATAACATTAATTTACAAGTAATATTTTTTTTACTTGTATTTTCAATCAAATTTATTCATTTTCATGTATGCACAAAAATTACAAAATAGAAATTGTGAGACATATTTATCATTTTGAGGCAGATAATTGAAAAATTATATTATAATTAAGGAAATTATATATAATACAAAACCACAATAAACAAATTAATGTATTGTGTAGTATATTATTTATTTAAAATTATTAATTTATATGCTAATAAAACAAAAAATACAGAATAAAAAATATGCAACACAAAAGAGTTAAAATTCTCAAAGTATGGTAAAAAATGAAAACATCAAAGGAAAAAAATAAATAATTTTAAGAAAAACACACATACAACAAAAACAAGAGCAATTTTTTTAATTAAAAAATATGTGCAATTATAAAGTGGCAATTAAAGTTACGGTGGATAAGTTCTCGCTCCTCCTAAAATACCGGCATCTACAATGTAAAACATACACAGTAAGGATTCAATTATAACTGACGAAATGATTTTGATATATCAACATAATTAATCCTGTTAAAATCAAAATTTCATATGAAAAATTATTCATTCAAACGTTTTTAATTTCAATTCAAACAAAAAATTGTACGCTCGACTTTAAATTTTCTCCAAATTTTTATTTGAAGGCAATATTTTTATTTAAAGGCACAAAATATGGTGATATATCAGCATATTGTGTATCTGATATATATCTTTGTCAGGTGCACGATATAGATCTATGTTTTTCAAACTATATTAAAATAATTTATTGTCCCAAGTTGTTGTCCTTCAAAGTAGAGATTATTCACATGGAATCAAATACATATTCGGCTGAAAAATTAAAGACTTGATCAATTAACATCATAAATAATTTGCACCATATAAGACGAGATCGTTCTATATCATAGTTATGACATCTGATATTCCTCTGACATTTCGATATATAACGATATGGTCCAAATATTGTACTATATCGTTGTGCTACTGGGGTTCTGACGGAAAACAAGTTTTTGAGCTGTTGGGCATCGAGCAGAGCGACGGGTTAAGACGCGGCTTTACAGATTGCCCTCCACCCAGAGACAAAACAGATCGGTTCCGCGTTTGTCTTCTCTCAAATTCTTTCACGTGCGCATACGAATTCATCGTTATGGTAAAAATCTATGGAATTAAAATAATAATAATAATAAAAAATAGGTAAAAAATACTGCAAGAAACTCAAAGACCCGATTTTTTTAAATCCGATTTCTGTAGTACCGAGAGCGACACCCTTAGATTCGTAATTTTTACGATTGACCGTTCAGTCCGTTGCAGTTGGCAACTCTGAAAATGCTAAAATGTTAATGATTGATGTCTGAATGTCTACCCGTTTCATACCTCCTTTAGCACTTTTTGCGAAAGTGGCTACTACTTCACCATTGCATTCTAGATTTTCTTTCGCATTTTGCGAAAAATGCGGCCGTAGCTTAAACCTTATCTCCTGGGCAACCCTGACAAAGGAAGGCGGTCATGGAGGAAAGAACAACAGGAGGTGACGCAACCAGCGCGTCCGTTGAGAAAGCACGGGGAATCTGGGTTGCCAGATGAAGCCAGTGATCGGTCTATTAAAAGGACCAAGTAAGCCCAAACAAACCGTGGCTTCCAATGCTTTCCTATGAGAAACATCCCCGTTTTTAAAAATCATTTAAAAATTTACTATTCACTTTCGGAACTGGATTTTTTTCCCTCGAATTCTGTGGATATATTTATACAATTGAACGAGAGCTTTTACAATTTTAGTTGTTATTTGTTTTCGAATATTAACTTCGAACAACATGGCACCTTTTGCAAAAATAACCAAAATTTACCCATATCTTGTGGCTCAAAATTCCTTCTCGGCTTTTTAATTTAAAAAAAAATTATGCCAAAGCATGTAATACCTCAGCGCTGAGAGAAACACAATGTTTAAAGACATTTAAACGAGCGGTGTTTGAAAAAATCTGACTTTTTTTTTTTTTTGCGAAAAACATTATACCAGTACATGCAAAACATCAGCACATATAATGCTTTTCAGCTGTTTGTATTGAAATATTGTAGAAACACTTCCAGTCCAGGTAGAACAACAAAAACTCGAGCACAGACAATTTTAGATTTCATATTCAATTCGAAACAGTTTTTTGTTAAATTTTCGTACACGTAATACATCAAAAGCAAAGTAATAGGAACAAAATGGAGAGGAAAAAAAAAACCAGCCCAAGTGGTTATTTTATAAATACTATAGGCCAGAGAGATGACTTATCTCGGCTCGTAAAAAAACTTTTTTATTTTTAATATTTTTTTTCTCAATACTACATCTACAAAGCGGAAGGTTCGGATGGGCGGCATATATTTCAATCATACGTATTCAAGAATATGAGAGTGGAACGGAAGAAGGGTGGCGAAATTTGTACAGCTTACGGGCAGCAAAACCATAAAAACACAGTGGCGGAGGACGCTCGAGCAAATCCAGTACTTTGAGGCACGGGGGCGGCAAAATGCTGTTTGCCCCGGGTGGCAAAAATCCTAGCTACGGCCCTGTCAGAAGGCAATCTGAGCACCTCAGGATTGATTCAGAAATCAAAATTCCTTATGTATAAAGTGACCATACGTCCTTTATTTCCCGGGACAGTCACGGTTTTTTTGTTTTTTTTGGCCGTCCCGACTTTTTAGCGAAAGTGTCCCGGTTGTTCTCCTTTTTTACATGAAGCTTACGGTAAGCCTTCCATGGCCTTCCATGGAGGAAAAATAACAGGAGGTGACATCAGGAAAGAAAATTGAAGCCGTTGTGGCAACCCTATGAGCTGGCAAGTAAGCCCAAACAAACCGCTCTTTTCCCTATACTTAACATGTGTTTTGCCGGATCGAATTCTTTTAAAATATTAATAACTAAATAAATTTAAGCACCATGACTGTTTAACGCGTCTTCAGGTAATCTACATGATCCCATAAAGGGGAAAGATAAAAGTTTATCCTTATATAAGGGGTTGTTATATTTTTAATTTATTTTTGAAAAAGGGGAAGATCACTTTTCACTCTCGACTCGTCATAAGTTTAGTTCAGTGCTTCAATTTATTTTAAAAATTTCATGCCTCACATTAATGTCTATGGGAATATGATTAATTAAAATAATATGAAGCTACAATAAAATGCAATTTCATAATTTTTTCCTTTTAACTGTTTATCTTGCCTTTTTGTTTCGTTCATCATTATGATAGATCCGGGACATTTCGAAAGTGTTTCAGGCCCGTGGACGCTCGTCTTAAGCTTTACATAAGGAATTTTGATTTCTGAATCAGTTCTGAGGTGCTCGAGCACCTTCTGACAGGGTCGTAGCTAGGATTTTTGCCACCCGGGGCAAACAGCATTTTGCCGCCCCCGTGCCTCAAAGTACTGGAAGTGCTCGAAAGTCGTCCGCCACTGTGTATTTATGGTTTTGCTGCCTGTAGGCTGTACTAATTTCGCCAACCTTCTTCCGTTCCACTCTCATATTCTTGAAGACGTATTACTGGAAATATATGCCGCCCATCCGAACTTCCCGCTATGTAGATGTATTGAGAAAAAAATATTAAAAAACAAAAAAATTTTTTTTACGAACCGCGATAAGTCATCTCTCTGGCCTATAGTATTTAGAAAAATAATCTGGGCTCCTTTTTTTTTCTTCATTTTGTACCAATTACTTTTCTTTTAAAGTGGTATGTGTATGAAAATTTGACAAAAAAGTTTCGAATTGAATTCTAAATTGAAATCTAAAATTGTGTCTGTGTTCGAGTTTTTGCCTGGAATGGAAAAATATTTCTACAATATTCCACGTCCACTCTTTAGAATGGCGTCGCCTTGAAGTCGACTTAAAGCTGTGCTTCAAACTTGTACACAACTTAGTATATACGGGTCAGTCAACTCCATTTTTTGAAATCAATCCCAGACCATCACTGAGAAGACATTCATTACAAATAAAAATTCCAACTGCCAGGAACAATGCTAAATTTTATAACTTCCGATGCCGAGTTGGAAGTCTATGGAACAAATTACCACCAGATCTCGTATGTTCATCTACATATCACAGATTCTGTCACTCTCTCAACGCTTCTGATCTTTCAACATTTTTAATGTGCTATGCATTTTAGTTCATGTCGGGTTTTATTGGTGCATATATGCTTTTTTTATTTATATAACTTCTTTTTTTCATCAGTTCTATTGAGTATTTCAATTTGGAATTACATGTGATAATTTTATATTTTTTTGTTTTTTTAAAATATATATATACATGTATTTTTTTCGGATTTATATGTTGAATTTTATTGTGTAAACATGTTTATTTTATTGTTGTTTTGTGTTCGGGGATTTTTTTTATTTTATTTATTAGCGTCATCTTTTATGCATTTTTCTCTTTGCATATATTCGTGTGTATGAATGTGTACTGATGTTCTCTGCCGTCTCTTTCCAATTTTATTGATTGTTTGAATTGTGCACCTGTGGAGTTAGAGACTACTGGCCTTACACAGGTTTTGTATATAATAAATAAATAAAATAAATTTTAATATAAACAGCTGAAAGGCATTATATATGCTAATGTTTTGCATATATATATAATGTTTTTCGCAAAAAAGCCAGATTTTTTCAAACACCGCTTGTTCAAGTGTCTTTAAACATTGTATTTCTCTCAGCACTGAGGTGTTACATACTTTGGCATAATTTTTTTTAAATTAAAATGCCGAGAAGAAATTTTGTGGCACAAGATATGGGTAAATTTTGGTTATTTCTGCAAAAGGTTCCATGTTGTTGAAGTTAATATTCGAAAACAAATAACATCTAAAATTGTAAAAGCTCTCGTCAATTGTATAAATATATCCAAAGAATTTGAGGGGAAAAAATCGAGTTCCTAAAGTGAATAGTAAATTTTTAAATGATTTTTAAAAACGGGGATGTTTCTCATAGGAAAGCATGGAAAGCCACGGTTTGTTTGGGCTTACTTGGTCCCTTTAATAGAGCGATCACTGGCTTCATCTGGCAACCCAGATTCCCCATGCTTTCTCAACGGAGGCACTGGTCGCGTCACCTCCTGTTATTCTTTCCTCCATGATGGAAGGCGGTGAACAGTTTTGAGAACTCCTGCTGCCAACTATACAACATGAAAAGGTATGAAGGTTTTTTAACAACTGGCTGTTGCGAATATATATTTCGGAAAGAGAGAACGTTCAACTGCGGGGAATCGAACCCACGTCCTTTCACTTTCCGGGTGAACGCCCTAGACCACTAGACTACAGTATGAGTCGCCATCTAGTGGCAACGTTAGCAGTTGTGAGCTTTGCCTGAGTTTGGTCCGGCCGTCTATGTACGGTCCCTTTTAGTGTACACGAGCTCCAAGGTAAGATTGAGAGATTCTGTGGTTCTGTAGTCTAGTGGTCTAGGGCGTTCAACCGGAAAGTGAAAGGACGTGGTTTCGATTCCCCTCAGGGGCAGTTGAATTTTCTCTCTTTCCGAAATATATCTTCGCAACAGCCAGTTGTTATGGTAGCGGAGAGTGACGTCATCCTTGTATAAAAAGGTATTCCGTTGAAAATGTGTGAGAAAATGGTATACCATGCGTTATTCACGAAATAGTCGAGATAACTAAAACTGAGGGGAAATTTTAGAAGCTTTCGTGAAATACGACTCATATGCGTACTTCAGCCATTGATAGTGATAATACATAGTTTAGAGTTGAAAAGCACGTGAGCATGAAGTGCTACAAAGTTCATGGTAGCCTCCATCATTTAGTCATGACGTCAGATTATTCAAGGTTAGAGTTGATCTGGTAGAAAGCCTGATGTTCAATAATAATTGTTGTAACTTGTTATGTCAATACAGAAGTCAGCATTTGGCCAAGCTGAATTTTGTTGGAGTTGAGAAAATTTAACGGGTTTTATATTTTGACCGCCAACTATATCTTGGGAGACAGGTCACGATCGTATTTCGAAAAATTTGTTTTTGTTTGAAGTTCAACCACATCAAACCTTTAGAAGAAGAGGTCGTTTATACGCGATCGCCACCACATTAGGCGTATCAACCATCACCCGTATGCGGTCTCAACTGCTAGCAAAGAATTGAGAAGAACCCGCCTTGAAACGATGGATGACGATCTCCTCGCTGATGATGAAACGTTCAAGGTAAAATATAATACATTATGTTTAGCTTTTCCCTCCCTATGTGCGGTATTTTTTCCTTCAACCCTTAGAGGAAATTTTAATCTCATATTTCCGTTGGCACTCGGTAATGTTCGTAATTTCGGAAAACAAAGTAGAAAAATTAATTCAAGCATCTCACGAGACATTAAAGACACAAGAATGTCGGACCCTGGGAACACGCAATTAGGACCTAGAAGCATGAAGTCGAAATTCTGACAACAATACGTTAGGGGCTACACATACACTCAGAACACACATTCCTGCGTGAACCAATTCGTTATAAATTCCGCAGATTAATGTGTACAAGGTCCATGCACGGTTGAGTAGACATAGCAAGAATGCGGTCCATGTCTGTACATGAAGGAATGTGTGTTCTGAGTGTTGTGTGGGCCCCTAACATATTTATGTTGCCAAAATTGAAACTTCATGCATGTTGAGTTTGGGGGTGCTTTAAAAGTGATACACAACAACTTTCTGTAGCAGCTCCAAATGGCATTTTCGCACATATGTTCCTATGAGATTTTGGATTGTTACTGCATGCCTGTGTTTTTCTGAATCACTCTGTATGTACTTTCGGAACAGCCATAGTATAATCACCTTTTTGGTGATGTGGTCGCAATTTTTCCCCTTTGGTGAGAAAAATGTTCGAACTCATGATGAGTCACCAAGAGTGAAACATAGTCATGTTTTTGGAAATCTTTCTTGTCAAAGAGAAAATCTGTTGAAGCATTGCCATAAAGTAATTATACTATGATTGTTGAAATGAAAAAATAATGGATGACAAAAACAATAACAAACATAAAATTTTTAGATTAAAAGGGGGGGGGGTGAAGATTAAAAATATAAAGCCAATCGTCCACTGGAAGCTACTAGAAGCAAGAACAAGTTGTGTGGGTGTGCAAAGACTATTAACTATTAACCTCTTGAACTGAAATGATGAGTCCAACTCGCCATGAAATTGTATGTCTGAGCAGTGCTGCCTGAAAAAAACATTGCCGTTCAAACAGTCAATAGTAGTCCTGCATATACAGACTTATTTTTGCTTTTAATAGCTTTTAGTTGACTACTGCCCTAATTTGTAATATACTAGATACAGGATTCAGATTGACGATGAAGCAGCATATTATAAAATGAACAACAGCTTGTAAGTTAATCACGATTTTAGAATCAAAACTGGGACTCTATACAATGGTTCCTCCATATATATATGTATGTATATATATATATATATATATATATATATATGAACATTGACATATGCAAAGGGGATTTTGGGGTTCTAACCCCCCCCCCCCCCCACTTTGAGCCAAGATTAAAATGTTTGATCAAAAATGCTTCAATAAAAACACTATTTGCAGGATTAAACTCTGGGTGATTAAGCTCTGTAGGCTAGTAAGCAAAAAAATCAATAAAAATGGAGTGTACAACCTGAGAGAAAACAAGATATTCTAGTAAGAAAAACAGCATGTAAGATTCTGAGAAGATAGTATATATATGGTACAACTAGAATGAACAAAAAATGCTTCAAAATGCTCGCAGACTCGTTTGTATAGTGTGACTATTGCTACTCCATTCAATTGATTCAAATGCAGCACGCTTCAACATAAAATCCTATTATTACTAGCGACATCTGGGGGCGGGTTGACTTCATTTTCAGACTATGACTAACAGTAAACAACAGTGAAAAAGAAAAGGGCAATCTGGAAGCTGAAGGAAATAGTAATAGCCGACAGAAAAAGACTTCAACGATAGAAAATGGTTGAAAGGGAAGAAAAGTCTCAACAAACTGGAGAGGAAATTGCTAAAGAAAAAAGAGGATTATACTGTTGCTGTCCCTCAATTGATTGTGTCTTGTGTTGCTCCATTATGTTTCGAGGTTAATTCCTAATATACAGTGTACCTTTTGTCACAGAGTTTTCAACTATGCCAAAACAGTGATATGGTGTCAATACCATCTCCTCTAGTACGTTACTGAGTGATCCTATCATTCCCCTGGTAACCCTAGCCGAGATGCCACTGTACTCTAATTTACCTGGGTTATTCGAAAAATCTGGGTTTTTTTGAGTGACGTGGGTCCCCCAATCATCTAGAAAAAAATTATGCCCCCATAATTAACTGGTATCTCTGAATTTTCTTCCAGCATGGTCCAGGTCTTTGATCACCTGCTTATATTTCTTCGTTGAGACTAAGCCGTGAGCCCTGTTCTGTGTAGAAGAAGAAGGTACTCGTGAATCAAGTAACTCATTTCCAATAACATGTTCTATCCAAAGGTTCATTTACTTTCATTGTCTACTAGTAGAAAAAGCTTGCGAAAAAGCTCATTAGCACTGAGAATTTTACATATGGAATTCCGCACATGTAATAAATCTAAAACAAATATACACTTTTCCACTTGGTACAACTTATTTTTGTGGTCCTAACAATAAGTAATTTTCATTAAGATTTCCCGTTTAAAGTGTTTTCCTGTTTACAACGTTTTTTATATGATGGTTTTTTGAGAAACGTTATGAGCAGGATCCACTTTAACAGTTGAAGGCACACATTTATACATTTAATTTACTAATAATCAATCTATAAATTCCCTTCTGATTGATTTTACATTTCGTTAAAAACCTCTTAGCACTTTCAATATCTTCTGATCAAATTTAAAGCAAATTCGATTCTTTCTTTCTACTTATCTTCTGATTCCCTATCCATACTTTGGTTTTCCTGGTGCCCCTCTAGTGCAGAGCCTGGGCCGCTGTGGTGGTCGAGTGGTCATAGTGACAGATTCACATCACGAGAATCCGTGTTCGAACCCCACCATCACCACAGTGGTGGTCTGCTGAAGTTGGCTTTCTGTGGTTCCCAACTTCAAGGTGCGAATGCTAGCCGATCTCCCCATTTAGTTTCGCCATGGAGAGCAACACAACTACATTACAAATATTCAATCATTACACTTCACTCACTAATTTGAAGTATAGATGACAGCACTGAAATATCAGACACAACACTAGCTACACATTCAGACGGTTAGGTGCACTCTGTTTGTTCCAGACTCTGCCGCGAAGCTGGGCTGGAAGAGATCTCGACAACAGGATAAGTCCAGTGGCAGAGCCCCTGGCGTTGATTCATTCAGTCCATAGCCTGGGACACTAGACTCGACTGTCCCTCCCCCCTCCCAGTTGCAGCCCTGAATCTACCCTCCAAACTGGTAATGCAAGTTTAATTTGTGTTGCATAAGAGAGTGATCTGGACACCCAGCCATTACATACATTGGAAGAGTTACGAGACCGTGGGTGCTTGACTTGAGCTTTATATAGAAACTATTGATCCCTAAATGAATTTTGGGATTGCTCAGATCAGTGTTAGAGAATTCTGCAGGTGCTTGAGCACTCACTGTACCCCCTAGTTGCACCACCACTGTCAGTCACCCCCCTAAATGCTAGAATTCTACTTATATATTGTGGAATCTTAAGTTTACTGCATTGTCAGTTCCCTAACCTGCAAGAAATTTCTGGCTATGGCTCTTCCAACAGCACAGTTGCCCACATAATAGAAAGGTCTGGCAGGTCTTGAGATTAAACAACCAAACACAATTTTTATTTACACAATGATGTACTTAGGAAGAAAATAATGATCAAAAATGGTTTAGCTCCTGGATGTAAAACAGGCCACAGTAATTGAATTTGATTAGTGAGAAAAACAAATTTCTTAGTAAAATAATCACCATACTCCCCCCCCCCCCCATTAGCTGGCATGCCGGGAAACAGCAAGAGAGACAAGCATGCTGAAAATATCCGTATTTTCCAGAATACCAATAAATTTGATTCACGGTTTCTGAAAAATTCTTGAATACTTTTATTTATTTCTTATCAGGAGAACAGATTATACATATCCAAGGAGCCAACAAGTCTTAGTGGATGTTGGTGAAAAGTAACAGTTGAATAGCCTATTTAATATTAGAATGAATCAGTGTGTGTGTTATGAAAGAAAATGATAAATAAATAGAAAATTAATGAATTTTTAAATCAATCAGTGTTAGTGAAATTAAAAAAACAATTGGATAGTGAAATAAATGAGGTAGAGAGGCAGAAGATGCACAAGAGTAAAACAGACAAGGTGAATATATCTATGTATATAATTGGAAATTTCAGTAAACGTAAGTTGTAATGAAGGAATTTAAGTTGTATAGGACAGGTATATATATCTATAAAATAATTTGATAGTTGTTCAAATCAGTGCTAGTGTACTTAGTTCCATTTAGCCAGGATCTTTACTTGAAAAGCGAAAAATACACGAGCAGAGGAATAGGAAAAAGGACAAGTCCACAAAAAGCCAAGTATTGTACAGTCGACCCCTGTATTCGTGGTTTCCAGGTTTCCATATTCCCAGTTTTTTTTTTCTTTATTGGAATTTTTTTTGCCAAAACTCAGCAATCATCGGAACAGGTGGATGGTTCAATGATATGAATATAGAAGCCAAACAGCTAATTAATAGCAATTCAGGGGCATTTACTGAGGAGGAATGAATGCAACTGACTGCGCCTGAAACCAAAGCTTTACCAGATGAAGAATTTCGAGATAAAGTGGAAGAGAAAATCACCATGAGTAACATAGCGAAAGGGTTTTGTGAGTTCACATCAGCAATAGATTATTTTCATGACATAGATCCCTTTATTCAGGGCCGCAACTAGATACCTTGTCACCCAGGGCAAGCCAGAATTTTAGCTCATCTTGCATGATTATTTTGGAAAATGAATTTGGCACCCCTTCTGGTTCAGTGCCTGGGGCACCAGACCCGACTGCTCCCCCCTAGTTGCAGCCCTGCCTCTATGGTACATACTTTACATGTAGAAAAATTGGTAGAGGAAGCCTTGCAACTCACTCCAACATACTTGATAATATTAAGAAGAAACGGCAAACAGAAATCACAATGTTCTTTCAGAAAACAGCTAAAAATTACTGCACCTTCTTTTACATTCAATTCTACCTCTGCATCACTTTGTTCTTCTCATGATGTTCAATAAACAAGATATACAGGGAAAAAATGGTTTCGATTATTTGGGGATTTCTCGTATTCATGGTCAGCCCCAGCACGTAACCCCCACGAATACGAGGGGGCTGACCAAAGCGTATTAAAGACAAGCGTCTTCTCTCCTATGAAGGAACCGGTCCTCTCCTCGGAGATGACAGGTCAATCCTTTCAAGGGCATGCGACACCGTCGGCAGAGGGCAGAACTTCCGAAACTGCCGTTGGGGGCTGGGGGATTTGAATTTGAAGGTTATTCCACCTCCTTTTTCTTGTATTAGCGACTCGTGGTACTTTTTTTCTCCCGTTTAATTTCATCATTTAGTTTAATTATTTTAATAAAAGGTCCTTTTCAGGGCCATTATTTTTTTTCTTTAACTTCTCTGAACGTGTTTTTCCCTTTTGAAGGTTATTTTTTATTTAATTTTTTGAATTACGTTCATTTTTGCGATGGCAAAAACTTCTAACCGTTGCAGTTACCAAGGATGTGAAAGGCATTCCAATACTGAAGGAGCTCATATGTTCAGATTTCCTAAAGACAACAGGTTAGTTATGAATTTCTTATCTTTCTTTACTACTACTTACAATTGTCAAATGAGTATTAGTTTTTGAAAAATTTAGGTGGGGGGGGGGGGCTGGGACGGCACCAGCCCGGAACAATTACCATAATTTTTTTTTCTTTTATCAGGCTGTAATTGATTATGGAAGGGCCCATAGCCCCCACGTCCTGGAGCAGGGCTTCTAGGTGGATGGATATCACTGGCAGGCATGAAGCCAGACTTTTCATGGGCCCCTTCTCTAATGAATTTACAGTACAAAGAAAATTATAATTAATAATAATAAATGATAAAATAAACCTTGCGGGCCACCCCTTGTTCAGCAGGCCCTCCATGGAGGGGGAAGGAGGCAACAGAGCTTCAATCTTGGGGGCCTGGAAAAATTATAATTTTCTCTGTACTGTAAATTCATTAGAGAAGGGCCCATGAAAAGTCTGGCTTCGGGCCTACCAGTGATATCCACCTAGAAGCTCTGCTCCAGGACGTGGGGGCTATGGGCCCTTCCATAATCAAGCGTAGGGCCCCTGCTTCAGGATGTGGGTGCCATGGGGGTTTGCACAAACCCAATATACATGTATGGAGATGTACGCTCTATATAATTACATTATTAATATCCATTAATGTATAAGAAGCCCAGAGCTAAAAATTAATTACTTCAGTCTTATATTAAGGCGTGACAAAATGTAATGACGCCAAGCAACTTTTTTTCCTGATGAAACCAGTCCAAAATTGTGTACTCATTTTTTTAGGGCTTAAGCAAAGCTGGGCAAGTCGCAAAAAAATGTAGGTACAAACAAAACCTTTACCTGAAGAAAAATTTCTAAAATAATGCTTCTTTCAACTTTTTCATGGCACAGTGACCTTTTCATGTGGCCAGATATGCTGTTGTATGTTCTTGTAATTTACACATTTTTCACTGTGCTTTTGGAAGTGATCTCAAAAAAGCTTCATTCTTAAAAACTTACATATCTTCATAATTTGTCATGTGAATTGTCAAAGAGAGTAGTTACACTGGGCTGTAGAAGACTCCAAAAAATAAAAAATGTTAAATATTGTGAGGAGAGACAGAAAAGAATTATCTGTAGTTGCTAGCAGGGTTGGCAGGTTTTTGACACATGGCAGTTTTTGACGGTTTAAACCGCAGTTTAAACTGTCAAAAACTGTCAAAAACCTCAAATATTGCTTTTCAATATAAAAATTCCCATTGAAAATGCACACGTTAATTGCATGTAATGTTTAAAGTGACTATGTTATACAAAGAATAAATATTTAATAAGATTCTAAAATAATTTTCTACTCCCGACAGAATTATTTTGGACAATATATGTTTTTTTTTCTTATAAAATTTGAATAAAGCATAACATGAACATTGAATGGAAAACTGTGGAACGATTTGACATTCTTTGATTCAAGATGATTCTTGACCTTCCAAAATTTCTTCAACTGCTTATATATGTGTGCATTGATATAAACTATCTGCTGTACTCTTTTTACAACAGATAAGTGTTTAAAAAAGTTTATTACATCATGTATGTAATGTTGATTTCTGTTATTATTAAATTATCTAGATAACCACTGATACTTAAAACAATACTATTAGTGCACATAACATTGAAATATATCTAGCGATCAAAATACTAAATTGTAGGACTAAAATGTCATTTAATTTGGCAATGCTAGCTTGTATATGTCAAACTTGGTTTATTCTTACTTTTGCACTATGATATGGTACATTTACTAATATTTATAATGCAATGGTTTTCCAATTGAAGCTGTATTCAAACGTGCAAAACAAATGCTTTGGGTATCAAGTCTTGTCAGCTCTGCTTTGGTTGAAAATACTCTTTAAAGCTGTGTGAATTTATACACCCTGATCTAAGAAATTTTCAGGCGAAAATAAATGAGTTTAGTTAGTGCATTAACAGATGCTGCATCAGAAATTTTATATGGAATAAAATTTTGGGCAGATCAGAAAATTTAAAATATCAAAATATATATTTTTCCTCAGTAATTATAATTCTGAATATAAAACCCTTTAATCTAAATAAAAGTAAGTATTTTGTTATTTAACATATCTATCAAGTTAACAAAAACTATTTGACATCATTGACAGTAAGATTTTGATAGTTTTAATACCGAGTTAGTTTCTGGGGTCAAAAACCTAACCCTGATGCCCTATCATACATATTTTGAATAAGCAGCTCTAATCCACTTAACAAATTGAACACAGGTAATGAGTAGCTTAGATAAAATAAACCATAAAATTATATTTTATATGTTCTAGGCTCTTTACGTTGAAAAATTCAAAAGTGTAAATTATAATTAATATTTTGTTTTAATTATTGTAATAAATTAATGTTTAAAAATAAAACATTGTAATATGCCAAAAAGTAAGTTTTTCATCATGTTGTACACCTATTATGTTCAAAACATTATCAAAAGGCATTCATTTAGGTTTTTGACGGTTTTCGACAGTTTTTGATGGTTTAAACCAGTTTTTGACAGTTTAAACCAGTTTTTGACACTTGTCATGAAACCCAACCCTGGTTGCTAGTATACTGTTTTGGCCAAATATTGTTTTTTGTGAACAAGTCATTTCTGTAATTTTGCTTTAGTTTGAGTCAATCTTACAGTATACTGAAACAGTGAGATGGGGGGAGGGGGGAATTGAAATTTTTTAAAAAGATAAAAATTTCAGGGATTTTTCTTCATTATGCTATGATTATATTGTCTAAGTGGGGTACCCTCCCCCATTCTACTTTTTCTGATTGTTTGAGTGGGAGCTCCGCAGATATTCATGCATTTATAATTTAAAGAAATAAGTGGAAACACACAATTGAAGTTTATAAATTTCAAAATTTCTCTATTTTTTTAAAATTTATGTTGTTTGTGTGATAGTTTCACGAGTAAAAATAAGTGCATCACAATATCAAACAGGTAGTTTCAATTTTTAACAACCATTGCTTTATATTCATTGGAAAAAATGGGCACATAGAGCTTATTAAAATATAAATTGTTGGAGTACATTAAATATTTTACTTTTATTATTCAACTTTATTTCTAATTTGCATTTCATGTATAATAATTGATGCCTATCTTTATTTTACAGGTGTCAAGCATGGGTCTCCACCTGCGGAAATCCGAAATTACTTGGGATAGCCGCCGAGAAGCTGTATGCCAGTTTTCGAATTTGTGACAAACATTTTGAAAACTGGTGCTTCATGAATGTCTTACAGAGGAATCGGTTGGTGCATAATGCGGTGCCAAATTCCCCAAAGCCTCAGCACAATCAGCAGCAAGATGGAGAGCCATCAAACTCTTGTGCAGTTGAGAGTGGCAAGGCTTCTGAGGGCATTGTGCAAGCTTCCTCAAGTTTGCTTGCAGAGCTACTGCTTGCGCCTGTGCTACCTCAACCAGTCGCTCATGCACAGGTGTCTCCCTCTTCGACTTTGAATGGAAGCACCAGTTATGCAAGCACCCCAGTTGTGGCTTCAACTTCTGAGAATGCCTTATCCTCTTCGTCCCTTCTGCTTTCTGACGTGAATACGCCGCTGGGAAGAAATTGCAGCACACCAATTTCCAGAAAATATACCCCTAGGAAAATGAAGTTGGCGCAGAAGCTGAAGAGACAGAGGGATTCAGCAAGGAAGTTGCGAGCAAGGTTTGCGGCATACAGGCAGTCCATCTCGACCGCAAAAAAACAGTCGTTAAGAGCCACACTCACACAGCAGGGGGGTCAACACCAAACTCTCTGGGTTCGTTGCCAGGCAAGTTAGCCTCAGCTTGAAAAAAAACAAGGGTAAGAGATATACTCTAACAGATAAAGTGAGTGCTTATCAGATATTCTGTAAGAGTAGGTCTGCGTACAAATTCATGCGCACCTTCTTGGAACTGCCATCGCCTCAAACACTGCAGCGCTTCATTTCTTCCCGTTTGGCAGTTCCAGGAATTAATAATGACGTTTTGGAAGCATTGAAGGACGTCCTAAAAAATAAAACATACCAGGAGAAACTATTTGCTCTGGTGTTGGACGAGATGTCCATTAAGAAGCATCTAGTTTATGATCCTGTGGGGGACAGTGTCGTAGGTTTTGAGGACTTTGAGGGTGGCATCAGATCCTCAAACATAGCTGATCAGGCGCTAGTTTTGATGTTGCGCAGCCTCACCAGCAGGAAGAAATTACCTTTGGGTTTTTTTTTCTCAGAACATGCCATGCCTGCAGCTAGACTCAAACAAATAGTTCTAGAAACTCTGCAGGCATTAAGCAATGCTGGTGCGGTTGTGAAAGCCTTGATCTGCGATCAAGGTACCAACAATTCACGCCTGTTCAGCATGTTGGACGTTGTCCCCCATAAACCTTATTTTGATTTTGAGGGTTCTAAAATATTTGGAATATTCGACCCACCTCATCTTCTGAAAAATTTAAGGAAAAATTTGATGAAGTACGACCTGCAAACCGATAAGGGTATCATTTCTTTCCAACATATAAAAAAATTTTACGAGTTGGAAAAGACAATGGCAGCCAAAACGGCTTATAAGCTCACCGATAAGCACATCTATGCAGCTGGTCTGTATTCCATGAAGGTCAGCCTTGCTGCACAGGTTTTCAGTAACTCTGTGTCAGCAGGGATGAACCTGTGTTTATTGGGGGGGGGCTTAATAAGCGTGTCAGCTGCTCCAACGGTTGCATTTGTTAAGCAAATGAATGATTTGTTTGATTCGACAAATGGCACCAGTGCTAAACCTCTCAGAGGCAAACCGTTGCATTGTGCAGTGTCCGCAGACACACAACACATACAGGTGTGGAAGGACACTTGCGAATCCATGAAATCGTGGAGATTTGTGGATCCCCTGGCAAGCACGAAGAAGCCTCGTTGCAAACCAGGTTGGACCCTGACCCTGACTTCATTAGCCATGTTGGCTGAAGAGGTCCTCCTGTCAGGGCTCCAATTCTTCATGCCAGGACGATGCAACCAGGATTGCCTCGAGAATTTTTTTAGCAGAGTAAGGGGGAGTGGTGGGAACCGCACCAATCCAACTGCCCATGAGTTTCGCTCAGCGTTCAAATTGGCATCAGTCAATGCGTGTGGAGCCAGCAGGTTCATGAACTGTGAACCAGATGGTGACAAGTTCATGTTCCACTTACTATCGTCTGGTTCACAGTTTGTTCCATCAGAGGAGGAAGAGCAACCATCATGCTGTGAGTCAGCCACTCCAGACGCAGATGATGAATTGCTCAATAAATCTTCTATGGATGCCATGTCATTAACAGAGGTTAATGCATGTTCATACATTGCTGGCTACATAGCTCGCAGAGCTCTGTCTGGTGTTAGTTGCACGCTGTGCGAAACAGCGATGTTTGACTCTGCTAAGTTGAAGGAACACCTGCTGTATATATACTTCAAGCAGTACGACAGCAATAGCGACTACAGATTGAAACGTCCATCAGAAAATTTTGTGCGATTCTTTGCTGCTGGCATGACAATCGCTGAAACCCATCTAGCCTCGTCCATATCAAAAGGATGCGTGTTACTGCACCTTAAACAGACAGTGCGTGAGGCGAGGCTTCTGGATTTCATCGATTGTGATGCCCACGCAGAAGTTTTAAAAGAAAAAATAACCACTCATGCTTCAAAGCTTCTTCTTAAAATATATCTCAGAGAGAGGAATAGAAAGTTATCAACGACTTTTGACATTAAAAACATTCGAACTCTGGCAAAGAGAAAAAGAGTGTAAGCATGATAGGAAAAATTCACCAACATACAAGGGCAAATTTCCGTGAAAGGGAAATTAATCTGCAGGAAAATTCCCTGACTGAGAAATCGAGAAAGGGGCCAAGTGACTGAGCTGGTCAAGTGACGGAATGAGCCAGCTAGCAGGTGACAGACAAGGTGAGTGACTGAGTGAGCAAGTGACTGATTCAGAGAGCAAATGAGCGAGTAAGTGATCAAACAAGTGATTGAGCCAGTAAGTTAGAAAATGAGAAATGAGTAATAAGTTAGTGAGTGGGTGGCTGAGCAATTGATTGGGTGTAAGAGTGGACAGGTGAATGAGCAAGTGACTGTGTGAGTAAGGAAGTGTATGGTTGTGCGCATGAACAAGTGATTGTGTGAGTAAGAAAGTGATAGTCAGAATGCACAAGAAAGTGACTGTGTGAGTGAGTGATTGCTTCAGCGGGTGAATGAGTAAGTGATCGTGTGAGTGAGTAAGCAAGTGACTCTTAGAGTGAGCAAGAAAGTACTTGTAATTGCGTGGGCGAATGGTGGAGTAAGTGAGGAATTGAGTGAGTGGCAGACTAATTGATCAAATGAGTGAGCGAGTGACTCTTGCCCACTAACTTTGTTACACATAATTTCTTTTCCTTACTCGCTGACCCAATCACTTTCTCGCTGTTTTGCTATCTGAATCTGTCACTTGCTCACTCAGTGACTCATCTTTCCTGTTATGCTCTTTCCTACTCATTTTATCACTTGGCCAACATGATCACTCAGCCACTCGCTCGATCTCTGAGGCATTGAATTTTCTCACAGGTGATTTTTCCTTTTAGTGAATTTTGTGTCAGGGACTTGTTTGTTGGTGAACTTTTCCTTTCAGTGAACAGCTTTGTGGTGAGTTATTGGTTGGTCTTTGTCATGCACCATGAGTGAGAAGCATGCAGTGGTTATTTTTTTTTTTGTGAAATGTGGCATCTACTTCAAATTGTTAGATTTGGTTCTGCTTTTTAGGTCAAACTGGGCTAAAACAAAGGACCAATTAGAAATGAGATAATGTTTGGTGGATTTGATTTTTTTAGCGAAAAGACCAATTAGGTCAAACTGCGCCAAAACAAATGACTATTAAGGTTAAATTTCTTCCTGTCATCTCAGTAACAGCATGCACAATAAGTAAAGTAGTGTTGCCATTTGTCGAATCAATGTTGCGTGGTATGTAAAACAATAACATGGATTGTAAACAACAGCAATTGGTTGTAAAAACCAATGGCTTTGATGAATTTAAAAATGTGAGATGTATTGCAATGGTGCAATTGCAATTTGTTGTGAAAACCAATGGCTTTGATGAATTTAAAAATGTGAGATATATTGCAATGGTGCAATTGCAATTTCTTGTAAAAACCAATGGCTTTGATGAATTTAAAAATGTGAGATGTATTGCAATGGTGCAATTGCAATTTCTTGTAAAAACCAATGGCTTTGATGAATTTAAAAATGTGAGATGTATTGCAATGGTGCAATTGCAATTTCTTGTAAAAACCAATGGCTTTGATGAATTTAACAATGTGAGATGCATTACAATGGTCATTCAAATTCATTTGTTCCTCTCATGTCGAGAGTTTGCGTATTTCAAAAATCAATGCTGTCCACATTCAATGCTTCCAAAAGTAAAGTCCCCTGCAGGTTGTTTTGTTCATAATTTTTGTCACACCGTGCTTACTTTCTGCACACGAGGGCTAATTAGATTGGGACCTGTAATTTATTGCTGCTTCCGAATCCATCGAAGCCTTATCCATGCTCAGAGTTTGGTGCGCTAACCCCCTTCAGTGTGGGACTAATTAGGCCAGACTGCGCCAAAACAAATGACCAATTATTAATCAAACTTGTTCTTTTCAAGTCTGGAAAGTCAAAGTATGCACGTTAAGAAAACAATGTTAAGTAAAATGTAAAACAACGATGCAGACTGTAAATAACTAATTTGTTGTAAAAACCAATGGCTTTGATGAATTTAGAAATGGGAGATGCATCTCAATGGTCAGATGGAATGCCACGAAGAGAAAGATGACTTTGACCAAAAGTTGTCATACAATGATAATGATGGTGTGGACAAAAAGCATGAACAATGTTCAATGGACTCTGACAATGGGGGCACTCTGGTTGACTCTCGAAATGAAAGCAATGATTGTGCGAGCCAACTGTGTCCTATGCATAACCAGGCTAACAAGTCTTCCTCCTTTCAGTAACTCGTGCAGCTTTAACGGCAATGGCCAAGTGTGGATCTGATGGCATGCAGCTTATTATTAATCAGATTGTTCCTGCCAGCAGCAATGCACCACTTTTCGGAGGACTGAAAAATGGTCACTTACAGGGACCAAAAGGCTATTGTTGATGTTAAACAGATGTTCTAGGTGCTGTGTCTGCTTTCCCATTGCACGGTATTCCAACATGAACCAGTAAAACTTTACTGTGTTAGTTCAGGCGAGTGTCTAATCGACCTGGCCTACTGTGCCTGCAATTTTGTTTCAGAAAACTTTTCTGCAACAGGGTTGTTGTGAATAAATGGAATAGCTTAGACTGGTATCTATTGCAATAGTCCTGTTTTAAAAGGAATATGATACCTATGATGGAATTAATCAAGAATTGGTCCTTACCGAGATCAAGACAACCATAATATTTTATGGGAAATATATTTTTCTCAACAGTTTTTCGAGGGAATGGTTTATATTTTGGGATGTGTATTTGCAGATACATTTCATGTCAATATTTTCTTTATGTGCATTTTGTTGTCATCCTCAATGTGCAGCCTACCACTTGTAAAAGTAGTAAGTTTGCACAAACAACTAGCTAAGCAATTACTTATCACATCAGTTTATATAAAGTGTGAACTTATATTTATATTCAAAATTAATTGATGGTATGAAATGTAATAGTAGAGACCATTTTCTTTATACTCTTGAGCAAACCATTCGGGAAAGTTTTCTAATTGCTGTCATAACTATTATTATATTTTCAATTAAATTAGTAGTTTATATGATGCTGTTGAATTTTTCCAGCAGTGGTGGAATTAAGTGAGGAGGTTAATGTGAATGAGTGTGGATATTAATTAAATCATGTAATGGTAACTGATATTGGTTTCAAAATATATCTGTTGCAAAGAGTAATTAGATTTCACTTTTTTTTTTGTCACGCTTAACTTTTTCTGAATGAAAATCTAACCATTTTCGTATTAGTGGAACCTTGTAAGACATTTAATTCCCCCCCCCCACACTATTCATTGTAAGTAACCTAAATTTCTTCAACTGCTTATATATATGTGTGCATTGATATAAACCATCTGGTGTACTCTTTTTACAACAGATAGGTGTGTAAAGAAGTTGATTACATCATATATTTCATGGTGGTGTCTGTTATTATTGAATGATATAGGTACCCATGATACTCTTATTGCGCAGAACATTAAAATATATCTAGCGAGCAAAATAGAGTAAATGAAAGGACTAAATTATCATGTAATTTGACAATGCTAGCTGATATGATGCTTAAGAAACTCTAGTAACTTGTCTTTAGCTGAACTTAGTTATTCCTGCTTTTGCACTAAGATATGGGATATTTACTAACATTTATAATGCAATGGTTTTCCAATTGAAGCTGTATCCAAACATGCAAAAAAAAAAATGCTTTAGGTGTCACGTCCTATCAGCTCTGCCGTGGTTGAAAATACACTTCAAAACTCTGTGAATTTAAACACCCTGAGTTAAGAAATTTTTACGTGAGAATGAATGAGTTTAATTAGTGTATTAAAAGACAGATGCTTTGTGAGAGAATTTTTATATAGAATTAAATTTTGGGCACATCAGAAAATTTAAAATATCAAAAAATAGATATTTCTCTTCAGTATAATGATAATTCTGAATATAAAACCCTTCAATTTACATGAAATTGAGTGTTTTGTTATTTAACATAGCTATCAGGTTAACAAAAGCTATTTCACATCATTGACAGTAAGTTTGGACAGTTTTAATACCGAGTTAGTTTCTGAGGTCAAAAATCTAACCTCTGATGTGCTGCTATACATATTTTGAATAAACAGCTGTATTCCACTTAGCAAATTGAACACAAGTAATGATTACAGCTTAGATAAATAAACCATAAAATCTTATGCTCCAGACTCGTATGTTGAAAAATTCAAAATTGCAAATTACAATTAATATTTTGTTTTAATTATTGTAATGAATTAATTTTCCGAAAAAACATTGTGATATGCAAAAAAAGTAAGTTTTTCATCATGTCATATACCTATTACACCTTAGAACATTATCAAAAGGTATTCATTTAGGTTTTTGACGGTTTAAACCAGTTTTTGTCAAAAACTGTCTCTTAGATTTGACATTGTCATGAGCATGACTTAAGAAAAGCATAGAAAAATTTAATGAAGTGTTGAACACATACCATGCATATTTATTCCGGCTGGAATTAGTAAGCACTATTCATTTATCCCTTTTCCCTAACTTTGAAAAACAAACAATTACTGTTTCAGAGATAGCTTTTTAACTTTTCAGAAACAAAAGCCAAAAGTGAATATTTCCCAGAACCAAAAATGTGTGTGACATTAAATAACAAGTGAAAGAGTTTGCAATTGGTTATAGAAAAAATTATAGAAGTTATTTAACAGATAATTATTGTAATGAATTACATAAAAACTAAATTTTCTAACAGATAAAAAAGCTAAGTGGGCACTGGCGGGTAAGTCATTGTATACGTAATGTGGAATATTTTAGAAAGGTTGAAAACCACTGATGTGAAACAGCAAACTACATATAGGTGCTCTTTCTTCTTTGATACAAAACCGAAGCGTATTTTTAATACGCTTAGCACGAAACTATTTTACAGCTTGAACAATTTTTTTTTCCAAAAAATCAGGTGAGATCAAAGTTGGGTCAGGTGAAATGGACCACAAACTTATATTTTATATGTTCTAGGCCTCTCTTTTTGTCAAAAAAAATTTCAAAATTGCAAATTACAACCAATATCTTGTTTTGAGCATTGCAATAAATTAAATGTTAAAAATGAAACACACAATGCACAAGGAAATGCTTCATCATATCGCATACAAATTATGTTCAAAACATTATTCAGAAGCATTCACATTTAAGTATATTCACACCATTTAAACCAGTTTTTTGATGTCAAAACCCAGTCCTGATTAGAATAGTTCAAAAATATCATTGTTTGACAATGTAACTGTTTCATTGTTTAGGAATGTGCAGGTACTTTTCAACATCTAAATATTAAAAACACGTACTGAATATTTCACTCCCCAAAATCCAACGGTTAACAATCGTCCTCTATTGACTTACCAAAAAGTAGAAACCATGTGTACTTTTTTGAGTCGATCATTTTTTATAGGTGATCATTAAAACTGCAAGCATTGCTAAATAGTTCAGGAATTGCTTCAAAGCATCAATGCATGAATGATTTGTCATGTTGCTTCAGAGCAACACTGTCGAATGAAGTGTTAATTTTTCATCTTTTGGGAAGATGTGGTAAGAGATAAGTCGAACATTTATTTCACAAATGTGTAATGACAATACTCGTGGTTATTACACCAAGAGATAGGCATGTAGACATTTTTTCCCCAGCTTAATTTCAGAACTTTATGATAGCGATGCATAAGTTTTGAAGTGGCAAATGGGAATGACATTTTAAGAAAACATTGACGATTGATTTAAATAGTGTATATAAAATATCCACATGTATTTCAGCATTTATAAATGATAATGCAATCTCCTGTTGGTGCAGATTTTTTTACTGCTTATGTAGCTGATCTCATTCATGTACTTCCACGTTATGTAATAAAATGTTTGCCATACTTACTATGATTGTATTTTCTATTGTCAATCTAATCAATTATTACTATTAGTACATGGTCTGGGGCAATTTCATAGTGTAGAAGAAATGAAACAATAATGGGATTCATCTTTGTGGGGAAAGGGGGTGTTTGATGTATCAATTTTGCTTCAAGAAATTCTCTTTCCCCCATCCCCCTTGGGATTTCATTGTAATTCTATTAAACGTGAAGAATATTGTTTACTTTCAAGAACAGGATTTCTTTTTTATAAGGATGCGTTATATGGCCAGCACGCGGCAAGATCAAATTATCTTCCTGAGGTAAAAAAATTTTAAAGATTGTATCTGTGAACGTATTTACTTTTTTTTTCTTCACAAAAATCAAAATTTTTGGTTGGTAGTTCTGAATTCCATAGTTTTAAATTTTTTTCACCTAATTTTTATCATTCCGCTTACTTCGGAATATATATTCGTTGACATTTATTCTGGATCCAACCGCGATTTTCTTTTCATCCTCGAATACCAGTGGTAAAGAAATTGCGAAATTATATCAACCTCTCATGCAATGTTGAGAGGTTAAGAGCAAAGCTGTCTATAATAGTTGGATATTATAGTAGCAGGAAGGGGAAAATCAGCGCTGTCAATCAACGTTAATGTGGGCGTGTCTGGAGCGCCGTTCGAATTCCGCCCTCTCCCACAAGATGGCGCTCGAGTCAATCGGCTTCTCTTTCTGATGCACGGTGGGAACGCTTATTATTGATACGCTTTGGGGCTGACTGTACATAGCTTGAATCCTTTTACGAGAGTATGCACCTTTTTTCCCCCTCTCTTACAAAAAAGCATTCAACAGTGGGCAAAACAGAAATGTTAAATCACACCCCGCTGCCTGTGTGCGGGGGGGGGGGGGGGGGGGAGAATGGTTAGTTTTTTGAAATGGTTTTGTGACAATTACCGAACCCTTTTAAGTAGCTTTTTTCAATATCCTAGGATCGTGAGTTGGTTAAAAGCACTGCGAGCTGAAAATTCAGCCTTGATGCCATGGGCGAAGATACGGGGGGAGGGCAGCATCAAAGGTGGAGCTTACTGATCTAATGTATATGAATTGACATCATCATCATGCTCCCCCCAGACTTTCACGTCTATCTCCACTTATGCTTGATGCCTTTGTGTTTGATCCAGTCAGTGCCCCGCACCCCCCCCAAAAAAGGGAAAACTGACAAAAAAAAAAGTTTTTGTGGTGACAACATTCATGTAAAAAAAAAAAAAATGTTTTCTTTTTATTTATTATTCAAAATTCTTTTTGATTCTTTGTTTATTGCATAAAAAACAATTATGTATGGTTTTCAGGATGATGAACTTGAAGATGTTGATCTTGATGAAGCAGCTCTACTTGGATCTAGTGATGATGAAGCAGTGAATCAAGATTCTGATGGTAAGATTTTCTATCATTTAAACAACCACATTAATGTTATAGATACTATGTTAATATCTCATAATTCTATTTACCTGCAGCATAGGTATTTTTTTATTCTGCGTATTTACCATTATTTTGTTTTAGCTATAATACCCTATTTTAGCTATAATATAAAAAAAATATATAATTTTTTTCCAATCACTGCGAATATTGAAAAAGTAGTAAACCATTATAAAGGAATAAACTATTATACATAATACTTTGCAACATTAGAGAAGTGACAAACCATTGTAATGGCATATGCACGTCTGAAACACATTGCTACTGAACCACGGTAACCAAAGTTAGCATTTTAAAAGTTATTCAGGGTTCGCACAAACTCCTTAAAAACTCCTAACTTTTCATTTCCCTCTGGAAGGGCCCTTATAACTCCTTACTTTTTGCAGCCACGCCTGAAAAAGTCCTTTTTTTTTTCTGTGAAGGGATGATCTTTCTTAGAATAGGCATTCCCCATGGTGATGAATAGCATTGCCTAGAAAAATAAGAGGAAGCTTCCCTCGAATATAAAGAGGAAGAAAAGAGAAAAAAAAGACCCCCTCTCCCTTTGTAATAGGAAATGTGAAAGCAGGGGATGGGATTGGAACATCCAATGGTTGTGCATACTTGCCAACTGTTACGATTTAGTCGTATTTAGTAAATTAATACGATTATACGCTTTTGCTTCTAAAAATAAGATTTTTTACAGAATCACTAGTTTTGACGTGTTTTCCTGCCTATGTCGCAAACTGGTCAGCATTCGAAATCGATGGTCCGTAGAATGACATCACTCCGCTGAACCAGTAGCCGGAAATTCCCCCATGCCCAGTGGTGAGAAAGTTTTTACTTATGCTGCAAAACGATGTCTCGAACATCCTATATTACGCAGTATACTGAATGCAGACCTCGCAGATTTCTTATTTTTCCTACTATTTTCGTACTTTCGCCGCAATCATCTTTTTTTTTTACTGCAATTCTCTCCTACTATTCCTATTTTATCCCTCCTTCCCATTTGCTTACAGCCAATATCTCACTACGAAAATTCAGAGAAACCGCAAAATGTCACTGCTTTCCGCAGTTTTTTTGACGTGTTCTATTCACATTGAAACTCGCTACTGAAAAAGAAGAAAGGGAAAAAAATTTCAGTTCCACTGGAGTAAGGGACGACGACAAGCGTATCTTTTCGCCGCCGCGCCTTATAGTGCTAAAAACTGAAGTCCAGTGGGGAAAGCGAATCTGTTTCGCAGATTGGTTGCTGTAAATAAAAAGGCAAAAAAAAGAGGAACAGGCTCTATCCACACACAAGAGATTCTATGAGAGACAATGGGTTTATCTCTCCTGGGATCCCGTAACGAACGTTCATCCGTGAAGCCAGGTTTTCCTAGGAGTAGGCTTTTTGCGCCGCATGAACCTAACTGGATCATTTCGTGTCTGCAGAAATGAGTTACATAATGACGTTACGCATTTGCGTTTTCCAAGCGTGGCGCATAGGCTCAGGACGACTATATAGTTTATGACAATGGCGTCATATACTCTATCGGCTGCATGCTTCGGTTTAAAGGGAAGAGACACAACACGAAAATGAAAGGAAGATCGCTGAAATGTGCGGCACATGACGCTTAACTCCTCCAGAAGCAGTCTGCCAATCACACCCGACGTAAAGCACTGTTGTGAGCCATATTGCGCTCTGTAGGAAAACAGTCGTACTGCTTTTCATATTGATGAATAGACGGCGTGTCGCGCTGGGTGATTCACGTTGCGCGCGGCATAGAAAACCTGCTAGTAAAACCTGGCTTTTAAAAGTGACAGCCCGAGCCACGTCTGGGGGGGGGGGGACGAGCTGATCAGCCGCTATAGCTGAACCCACTTTTTTTAACCTTCAGAAAATAACTTTCGGGTATCTTTATGTTACGGGGGTCATTCAAGTATTACGTCAGCATGGACGTGGAGGGGGGGGTGGATGATTCTTACGTCATCAATCAACCCTTTATAAAAAATATGAAATATTCTTAATGGCGTCTTACTCGGTGCGCGAAAAACGAGTAAAACTTTTCTCTAGTTTGTGGGCACCTGAACTAACATTCTCCCTATTGAGTCTCCTACAGAGCCACTCTAGTGATCTTCAAATACTTAGCGGATCCAAATGCTCTGGAGCTGTGCCGCGCGTCATATAAGTGATCCGTGATTATGCCGCAGATCACTTAAGTAATCTGGGAATGTGCCGTGGATAACTTGAGTGATGTATAACCGCACTGGTGGCAGGACCAATGCTCTAAAACTTTGTCACATGTCACTCAAGGGATCGCTTAAATGGTCTGGAATTGTGCCATGAGTCACTTAAGCGATCTGTAAATGTGTCACTTGGTTCATTGTTACAAAAATAGATTTAGGGACAGGTCACATCATAACTCCAGGGCCACATTTGGTCCGCACAGGCCGAATGTTTACAGCGGGTCAAGGGTTACCAAGGGCTTAGAGAGGTAGGGTCGCAATGAATTTTTTGAGCAATTTTGGGTTCTAGCCTTCAAATAGCATTGAAATGAACAAAAATTGATTATAATAACATATAAAGATATTGTTTCGAAATTGTAAAAAATATTTTTACAATTCTTTTAAAAAATATTTTGTGGATTAAAATAATAAATTTTTGATCATCTGGGGGGAAGCCCCCAATTCAGATTCAGATTCCACCAATAAGCGTTAGGAGGAAGAAGGCAGAGTGCTGACGGGGAGGGTGAGAGTTTTGCTGACTTTTTCTGACAAGAGGGGTGAGTCAAAAATTGCTGAAAATTTGCTGTCGTAATACTTGAACAACCCCTTATTTTAAAGCATACATGTGCTCAACACATGGCCTAAATGTGGCCTGCCTCAAGTGGCTCGTGGCAAATTCTTACTTCAATTGAGCGGCCCGCTGCACATTCTCAGATTGTTTGAGTGAGTGATTTCCGCGGGGGGGGGGGGGGGGGGGGGGGGGGCTTCTTTCAAACCAAGCACAACTCAGGTCTATTACCATCTATGGGCAATTTACTATCTAGGAAGTTGTGCTGGAAGTGTGTGTGTGTGCCTAGAGCAAATATAAATAATTTTGTAAGAAAAATATTTGTCGGCTGTGGTTTTTATTTTGAATAATTGGAGGAGGGGGAATGAATATCACTTTTAGAATTTTTATAATTTATGTGATGCTGTTATGAATTATATTTTTGACTAATACTTGAAGGTTTTAGAACACTTTGGTGATGACAGAAAGCATATATGTGGATTGATTATTTTATGAATTCTTATGATGCTGGGTAACAAATCAAAACTTGTAATTTTTGAACCACTTCTACATCTATATTTTTGAGAAGAGGGAAAGTTTGTTTGCAAATTAAAAATAAATTTGCATATGTGCCCCGCCCTTTTTTGCCGTAAAACTTGTAAGTTATGAAGTTTGTCATGACTCCTTGAAAACTGCTTGAAACTCCTTAAAAAGTCCTTACTTTTCGTTTCGAAAATTTTGTATGAACCCTGTTATTGTTGCGGCTCAAAAACCATTGAACAAAATGATGAACCTCTCCACTAATTGTATGAAGTACA
The DNA here is from genome assembly GCF_987345545.1 of Pholcus phalangioides. Lineage (NCBI taxonomy): Eukaryota > Metazoa > Arthropoda > Arachnida > Araneae > Pholcidae > Pholcus > Pholcus phalangioides. Next base: position 23,349,032 of record NW_028301596.1, on the reverse strand, counting down.
GATGACTGGATACCAAGCAAAGGTAATTGGAAAGAAAAGTCATATTCCTCTGTGGGGAATTGAACCACCAACCTTGCTTTTTCTGGGCGTGTGTTCTACCATTAAACTACAGAGGATAGACATTTTCTTTCCTAAGAACACTGTGTTCCTTTAGGCTGAATGGGACTGTGCAATGGACAGCCTTCTAATTCAGCAGCAGCTCATAATTTGATCATTTTTGTCGCACCATTGTTCTGCACATGAGGTCTAATTAGACAGGGACCCACAATTTATTGCTGATTCCGAACGGCACACTTGTTTTTTATACCGATCGAGAGGTTGGTGCGCTAACCTCTTGATGGTTGACTCTCTGTGGTAGCAATCTTTTTCTGTGGTCATGTCGCCGTTTCTGTTGTGCCCCTGTGTCGGGAAAGTTTTCTTGACAAGGACGAACCGTATCAAACTCGCGACACCTCTAAACATCCTTTGGTACTTTAGGCAAGTATCTTATTGACCTGGGCTACCGCGCCCGCAGCTCATAATGAAATTAGCCTCCATATGGCGACATACAACAAAACAATGAACCTCTCTACTAATTCCCACATAGGAATGTGACTTTTCTTTCCAATTGTATTTGCTTGGTATCAAGTCATCTGTACTTCGTTCAGAAACCATTGTTTGCCTGAGAGATTTTTGTCCCATTTCACGCATTTGCCCAGCTCTGACAAACTTTTAAAGTAGCCTATCATTCGATATCCGGGTTATGTTTGATATATATGCAAAATTTGGCAATGATCAGTTTAAAATTGTAGATTTGTATAGAGAAGAGACACACACAGACAGAAAATAGATTTTATATGTATAGATTGATTTGTATTTACTTTTTAAAATTGCACATGCTATTCATTTACATAATTCATCTGCAGCATGTGCCCTATGATAATCGTTTAGTATGTTATATAGCTTAAGTTTAGACAGCGATGCTGCTGTACTCTGATTTTTCTGAGACCCACGTTATTGTCAAAATCTGCCTCCTTTTTGAGTAAAAGTTTTACAATTCCAACTGCCGTTCTCTCCAAGATCCTATACATTTTTTCAAAAAAATGTGCATTCACAATCTTGTAGGAACAAGGCAAATTTACACTGTATAGACACTGTCTTTGAATGGCAGTAGATAGCCTCAAAAGTATCGTAATTTCCGGTATGTAACAAGAAGGGAGAAAACCTGCAGGGGAATAGAAACTGAAATTTTAAAATTCGGTATACAGCTGTCATTGAAGGATGCAACCAGATATCTGTTATCTTATTCTTTAACAACCCGCTTGCATATCAATACCAATACAATAAAGTACAGTAAAATGCTTCATTTATACTTCAAAGTTGTAAACCAACTTTTTCAAGGTTGCACGATCACAATAGATGGTAGAAAGAAAGAAAAAGTTAGGGAGGGTTTTTATCTCTACTTTTTTTCTGGGAACTAGGAAAGAACACGTCCCGGGTGATGCACGAACCAAATTTTTATGCTTCCTTTTCCAAAATTCTGGGTATTTGATGTGGTATAGCGTGTCATTGGCATCTCTAGTTTAAAGTAATGTGTATGTACACAATTTGAACAACATGTGAAATAATGCAATATTGCTTGCTTGGTATATATGTAAAATTTTGTGACATTTTATGTAAAATTGTAGATTTGTATGCACACACACACAGAGTCAATCAATTTTATATATAGATTATTATTAATTGTTTGGGTATTTCTTGTGTGTGTGTGTGTGTACAGTTGAACCTGGATTTAAGGAATCAGAAGAAACTGACAATTATATTTCTTAAATCATTGTCAAATTGTTTAGGAGGATACACTCACTCAAAAGAACACATTTTAAGAGCTACTGATTGCTGTTACAACTTATTTTTGACAGCTACTTTAAAAAATATATAAACTTGAAAATGAAGTCAGGGTGCATGAAAAAATTGCTGTTTGTTTTTGTACGTCACATTTTTATCAAATTCTGTCGAAATTATTATTTTTTTCGCCGACTGAAAGAGGCTTTCTCTTTGAATGATATGCTGTTCTTTGCTTGTCAAAACGGAGCAGAAACTTGAAGTAATTTTCTTTACTGAAATCTAAACAATGTTTTATGGCATTGGTGTACACCGATTGGCCACCGAAATCTTTTCTCGCACACTCTAAAAGGCTTCCTTTGCCCAAAAAGGAACAGATTCCTACTCTCATTTTTTTTTTTATGTTTGTTTCTCTCTAAAGAAAAATGGAATGTGAAATCCTGGGAAGTCAAATCTTCAGATTGTGGTTTTGGGTGATGGGAAATAAGAAAAAATTAATGATAGTTTGGAAAAAATTCATTATATTGAGATTTTATTCTTTAAATAGGGGATTGACCTTTCTTTATGTTAGAATTCCATAAAAAGTTAAATTAAGGAATTCATTGAATCAGAGTTCATTATATCGGGGTCCGACTGTATGTGGAAAACATTTCAAGTTGGTTATTAACCAAAACACTGACCGTTTTGGTTAAACTGGTTTACCCAGTTAGAAAAAAGTATTTTTCACTCTCTGTTGAAATTGTGAGATTGCAAACTTGAATTTAGAAAAGAAAAATAAACTTTTAAACTAAATTTACAAAAACAAAACTTTTTCAAACTAATTTTACATAATAAAAATTTCATGGATTTCAGCACTTATGCCGTAAATTTAATTTTTCTTTAATCATCTATTTTTAAGGAAGAATAAAATTTAATTGTTTTTAGTTTTTAACTTTAATATGGTTTCTTCTACAGACATTGGCAAGTCCAGAAAATATATAAGAAGTTTTTTTCATGTATTTTTCAGTTGATATCTCTACACTAAAGGATCAGAAGGGGAAATAAAAGGGAAAAAAGAAAATTTAAATCTAAATTCAACCAGTAAAAGGTTAAAGCAGGTTTATTTTTAAACTGTAGATCCCTGTTTTTCCCAGTGGCACGAAATACAGTCTAACTCACTTCGAATAAAACAAAACTTCGAAACAATATCGAACACTGATATTACAAATTTTCAAGTTTTACAAGTTTTTCTTTATACTGGGAATTTAGTATTGTTTATCTGTGCAGATTTGATTACTTATAACAAACAACATTTTTAACAAATTAATTTTCAAACATAAATTTTGACTAATTTCTTCAGTCATATCCAAATCTTCTCAGTAATAGGCCTGATTGTACTTTTCCACAGTGTGAAGGTCAGGGTTGGCAAAAACCCCGGGTTTTTTCAGGGTTTTTGATATTGAAACATAAGGAAAGAAAGTTATATATGCTGTAAATAAATATAATAAACTGGGGGATTTATGACAATTATTATGCATATAAGTATATTAATAATTAGCTCAGAACATTAAATCAATATTGATAAAAATTTTAGCTGATTAGGCGTGTGCTTAAAACGCAACCAGCATTCAAATGCCTCTAGTGGAGAAACACTGTTCCCAAATGATAAGAAGAAATAGTATAGCAGTTTATTAGAATTATAATTAAGAAAACAAAAATCCTAACAAATTATTTGTAAGCAATTAAATTCTGAAGCATCAATCTTATTCTCTGAAAAAATAGTGTAGTTAAAGAGTTAATTTTTTTCTAGATATATACCTTTGCTTTACCTGAATACTAAATAAGTTGTATTTAGATAATTTTAGTTTTTGTATTTGTTTGCAACACTTTCATTCCTTTAAGAGGGAAAGGGAAACATTCTAGAAAGAATTTATTGCACCTGTTTAGTGTTAAAACACCAGCTGCAAGCCATCTGATCTCTTATTGGATAGAGTTTACAATGATATATATACACACAAATTGCACCAATGAAATTCTTTACGGCCGTATTCACCACTCAGCATGCTGAAACGCGGATCAGTTGAAACCTGTTTCAGTTTCAACGTAAAATTGATATTCTTTAAACACTACCAAGCGAGTATGAAGTGAAACTCAGTTCAGTTGGTGAGTATTTGGCATATATTAGTTTGGCGAGAGTAGATCCGATGCTGATTTTATGAAGGGTTTTTTATCTTCTAATGAAGTATAAAACTCAACGGTAGGATTCTTGTGTTTACATTTTTCAACAATTTTTTTTTCGATAAGCAAAATATGGTTTTATCATCCCCTTTTTAATGGAAATTCCATTTCATTCCATCTACGTTTTTCTTTCCTACTCCCGCTATATCTATAATGATGGTTTTTCATTTCGCTACGGAATTGCTAATATTCTCAGATTAGATAAATTATATCATTATTAGCAAATAATTTATACAAATACAAATACAATGCCTCAACAGGCAAAACGCCCAACGAGGTGGCTGAGAAAAAAGATGCCCATAAAAATATGGATGTCATATATTTCAAAAACATATAAAACAAAACATATATCGCATGTATTGTATTTTCCCACGTATAATCAACCTATGCGATTTTCATTGCTTTGAAGAAAAAAAAATGTATCAGCACATAAAATTTTATTAATCGTGAATGAAATGAAGGAAAAAAGGATGGTCGCAGTTGTGTAAAATTTATATTTTAAAAAATACTAATAAATTTGGAAATTTTTCAAAAATAATTTTTATTTGAATATTTTTTAAATTACGATTGTTTTGTACCTGAAATCACAATTTTGTAAACACTAATAAGATAAACACATTAAAATTAAAAAGTACAAAATTCAGTAATTGATTTCCAAAGAAAATTTTTATTGCTAATAGTAATTCTTGTGATGGACATTGAATATTAAATTACTGAACATTAACAGCTATATTTCCTATTAGCCAATATCTGAGACTGACTTTTTTGTAATTATATTTGTTGAAACTTGTATGCTAGTTGCATGCACTTCTTAAGATACTATTTTTTATGCAATCCTTCCTACACACAAGATGTGCCCCCCTCCCAATGTATAAAATGCTAAACCCAACAGTTTTCTTTTCGACAAAAAACTGTTCCACCTAGTGTACTAGTTTTTTTGATTAGCTTACATAAAAAGTTAAATTCAGTTGAAAACAGTTCATTATATTATTAGATATAAGTTGAAAGGACTTCCTTGAAGCTGAAAGAGATTCTTAAAAATAAAAAAATCTGTAAACAAAGTTTCAAATCTGACGGTCAATACAAGCATTAGTGTATGAACAATTTTTTTATGTGTACAATGCATTGCCTTTGAATCATGTTCAACTAAAGGGTAAACTAATAGCCAAGACTAAAAATTTAAAAAAAATTGACATATATTGATAGATTCAACGTCATTATTCATCAACAAAATCATTTTCCATCCCTCTTTTTACTAGCAGGATTGGTAGTTAAATCTGGATTTTTTTTAAAATATATACTGTATTTACATGATAATCACAATAATCTAGTAATTCGTTACTTTCAAAATTTACACTGTAACTTGAACATAATTAGGGCACAAATTCAAACTACATAAAAAAAGGCTAACATTTTCTTCACTTAAGAAATAACGACAAATCAATTATCAAAAATAATTTATTCATATTTATATGGAAGTATTTGAGATTGCTAAAAAAAAAAAATGGTACGTATAACACAAACACACATATAGTAACTAAATATTGAGATTTTCTTCCATGATGGAGTCAGCTCGTCTTCAGTGGCCACATTTTATCATAGATATGTGTTTTCACCCTACTTTTGCTCCCAAATACTTGTTTCATCTGAAAAATTAAACATAAGTTTCATGAAAAAAAAATTTCCCTAAAGAATGAAGCAAATTATACTCATGTGTTGTGATTTCAAATACAGTGGAATCATACTGCATAATATGAATAAAGCAGATGTAATCAGCAATCACGTGGTATGAGTTATGTAATGATAGATTACTTAAATATTATAAATTTCACTCAATCATTGCCCAATGCTGGCATGAACTGCACATAAATAAGGTTTCAAAAAGTAATTTCATGAATTTTTGAATTGGTGTTTTGAGCACGAAAGGTATGATCACACACTACCTAAAATCTCGATAAAATGATATTCTGCAAATCAAGAAAAAATATCATTGTAGAGGGATTGCTGTTGTATTAAGAGTAGAGATGTAAAATTCTTGAGAATATTTTCACGAAGGAATATTCTCTGGAAGGACTACTATTGTAAATAACTTGAGAATATTCTTATTATTCTTAATGAGAATATTCTTATAATTTCTTATTATTCTTAATGAGAATATTCTTATAATTTCTTATTATTCTTAATGAGAATATTCTTATAATTTCTTATTATTCTTAATGAGAATATTCTTATAATTTCTTATTATTCTTAATGAGAATATTCTTATAATTTCTTATTATTCTTAATGAGAATATTCTCATTATTCTTAATGAGAATATTCTTATTATTCTTAATGAGAATATTCTTATTATTCTTATTGAGAATACTCTCGTTATTTATAATATAATTATATATAATATCCTAGAGAATATTCTCTGGAAAGACTACTTTTATAAATTACTGGGGAATATTCTTATCAAAAATAATAATTATTCTCAAGTTATTTCTCATATTAATATTCTCATCTCACATCTCTAATCGAGTGGCAGCAGTTTAACATTATACTATAAGAATTTCCAAACAAGACTTTCAAAATATTGATGTAGAGGGATTTATTGTTATATCAAGTATCATTGTAGTGAGGTTTAACTGTAAATAATAAACCAATGAACTGATATTTATATGCAAAATATTGATGCACAAATAGAATGAAATGAGCTGATAATTATATGATTTTGGATAATGAGAATGCACCACAGGAAATATTTTTTGTTGTGCACGTGTTTTCATTTGTGCAAATACTGTGGATTCTGCTTATAAAGTTTTTTTTTTTTTTTTCCAAAAAATTACCATGAAAAATGTAAGCGGAGAAAATGCTTTAAACAGGAAATCTTAATAAAAATTAGTTCAAGTACTAAGCAGGAAAATATTATACGTGGGAATGTTATAAGCCAGATCGAGTGAATATAGAAGGAAAATGTCATGTTTACACACAGCAGCAAAATATCATGTAATAAATATATTCCTGCCAAGAGGTAAAAGCTAAAAAAAGGTAAAATATTTTGCTTGGCATTAATATAAATATTTTCATATTAGAGATGAAACATTTCATACACAAATCTATATTTTAGAGTGTTGGTGAATATTGTATTGTTTAGAAATTAAAATGCACTACTGTAATGATAGCTTTTGCCTAGTAAATTTTGTGAGTTCTTAATGTATGAGGCTCCTCAAGAGAAAAGGGGGGCCCCCACAAAAATGAGATCTGATTGAAATTTTCTAGAATTTACCAGGTAGAGCCACAGAAAAATTTCCCGTCTCGGGGGCCCCATCATGCTCTTAAGATAGTCCTGGTTAGGGAATGTTTTTTTTTCTAAAAAGAAATTAAGATTCATGCTAAGAAAATTCGAAGCTGTATACAAGTGACTATTCCTGCAATTCAAGAGAGATATTCATGACTTCTTTTCAGACCCATGATACATTATTTTCAGAGAGGAAAAAACTTCAAAAGCGTGACACTATGCCCCACCAATTTTAACCTTTAGGTCAGGAGCGTAAATAAGCTGGGGCAACCGGAGAACTTCCCAAGGGCAGAGAGAATGGGGCCCTCACAAAAATGTACATTTTACTTTACATAATAATACTTTCAGGGGCCCCCACTCATGAAAAAAGTCGACATCGAGAGAGCCCACTACGACCCTGCTTCAGGTACCATAAAGATGAATTTGTGTCATTAATATCAATACATGAGTATATTACACATACAATTCTATCATTATTTGATAATTATCATTTTGTTAGCGAATAAAATTCAGATTTGAAGGAAATCATAGAAAAGTATCATTACTCACCTTCTTTCGTCACTTGTTGATGGCTTCAAGTAGTTGTTGAAGGCTTTCATTGATCGGGGATAATTATTTAACATATATTTAATACCTAAACGCGATCACTCATCGCCTTATAATTAATAAATTATTCTAAATTCCCTATTTCATTCCGGCTCATCGTAAAAACAATTCAGCACGACCGCCATTACTACCTCGATGTTTGTGTTCGCAGCGACGATAATGCTCACTGCGCATGCGCTGAAACTCGATCCACCCTGCTGGATCGCCGAAATCGGAGGTTCAGTTTCAGGCTTGAAAAACTTGGCCCTGGATCTCGATTCAGGGGTGGTGAATACCAATTTTGAGGTGAAACATGGTTTAGAACCTGGATCGCGTTCTGAAACTGGACTGTGAATACGGCCGTTAGACTTTTCTTCAGCATTATCTCCCTTTCCCTATTCAAACTACTTTGACTAGTTTTACCAATACCTTAAGTCCAGTCCAGTCCTCTCAAGTACTGGACTGGACTAGATAATGGATGTTTTCTCTCCTGGATACAGCATTTCACCATTTCTTTCTGCTGCTTAGCTAGACAATTGTGTATATAAACTATCCAAGTTCTAAAATTTTACTTTGAGAGAAGTATAAATTTTTGTGGTAAAATTTAGTCAGGCATGCCAAGGACTGAAGGTTCTGGAAGAAAACAGTCCATTGAATGGACTATGGTGAATAAAACTGATAACAAATGGCAAGTGACTTGTAAGTTTTGCAATACCATAGTTAGTGCAAAAGTAGAAAGAATCTGTGCTCATGTGAATAAATGCAAGAAATCGGAAGCTCATTCCTTCTTTTTGTGTTCATCAAACACTGATGATAATGAATCTTCATGCAGTGAAGAGACATCTACTTCATTGAAAAGAAAGCAACCTCTTGAAGATTGTTTCTACATGCGAAAGTTCAAGTACTATTGTGGATGCTGGAGCATCAAAACCCAAACACCAAAGACCAATAGGACAATTTATTGTTAAAACAAGTGATCGCCAGAGGTTAGTTCTTGATCGAAAAGTATCCGAATTTTTTTATGCTAATAATATACCTTTTAATATAGCCGATAGTGATGCATTTAGAGAAATGGTTAATGCTTTGCATCCGGGTTATATCCCTCCTAATAGAAAGAAATTAGCTGGATCATTATTAGATGAGGCAGATAAAACTGTTGATATTCTAATGGCAGAGGAAATGAAAAATTCAACTATCACTCTGATGCTGGATGGTTGGTCAAATGCAAATGCTGACTCTATCATCGCAATGAGTATCCACACTTGCAAGAGCACCCACTTAATAGATGCTGTCGAATGTGGCTCACACAAGAAAACAGCAGAATTCTGTACGGAAATAGCTGAAAAGGCTGTGGATACTATCAAGCAAGAGTATAATAAAAGTGTTTTTGCTGTTTGTTGCGATAATGAGAACAAACTGAAAAAATTTTGTGACATAATTGTCCAAACCCACCCACACGTCCTTGCTTTTGGACTTTTTAAAAATGTTTATTTTCTTTACTTGTAAAAGAAAAGACTTAAAATATAATGGGAAGAAGTATAATTTAAATAGCATTGAATGCAGATTTATTTATGTGTTTTTCATAAGATAGAGTCATACACCCCCCCCCCACATCCCGGAGCCAGGACCCCTTGGCAGAGATCTTTCGTGGGGCTCCTCTGTAATGAATTTATAGTGTAAAAAAGTCAAAATTAATATTTGGCTGGAGTCCTGCAAGCCCTACCCTTGTGGGGGGCCACAGAGTATATAAGTGTATATAGACAATGCAATAAAATCATACACTATCTGTGGCCACCACAAAGGTATGACAGTGCAATAACAAAGCATACTGTTTGCAAGTAATTGAAGTTGTAAGGGGTATAATTTTTAAAGGGGGTTTTCAAGGGTTTTTTCTAATTCCTATAATCTAAATAGTATTGAATACAGATTTATTTATGTATTTCTTTTGAGATAGAGTATGACAATGCAATAACATCATTGGAAAGTATACTGTTTGCGAGTAAGTGCAGTTTTGGGGGTGTAGTTTTTGTTGGGTTTTATCACCTGGGTTTTTTTGGGTTGGGCAAAATCAGACCAACCCTGGTGAAGGTGCAACTGATATTACCCCCTTTCTTTCTCTGGAAGATATCTTAGTAGGGTATTTTTGAATACATACTGTAAAATCCTCTTTGCTTCACTTTTTGTTTTACTTTTCTATGTTAAATCCTATTTTGTTTGCTTTATTAAGAATGAAATATATTACATTTATTTGTCTTTTTTATTCCAAGAATCTAACCCCCAGAACATCTTTATTGCATATTTGTCAGCCTTTAGCCTTCCGACGTTGGTTGTGGTAATGTTATGGTGTGCAAGTTAACTTATGAGAATATCAAGCATGCACTACAATCATTCGCTTCAAAAACTGATGCTATATACTTAAATGAAAGCCAAAAATGGGAAAGTAATTAGGTGTCAGAGCAATTCTGAATTTCTCTCAAGTTCACGATTTTGAAGAACAAATGGAAATTGAAGAGAAAGTTTTTGGATGGGAAATGGAAAACACACCTGTTGGAAGCATAGATGCCAGAACCTGGGAGCTGAAGCTATTTCAACCCCTAATAAATTTTGGTGAAGGGGCTGAGCCCCCCCCCCTTCCAATAATTAATGAATATACAATACAACACATCTCTTCCTATCTCCTAAGCTCACTATATACAGGACAACTGGCAACTTTCAGCCCCAATGTTTTCTTCACAGTGGTGCCTTTGGTTAGAAGAGATTCAAAGAAGCTCATACTGACTTTAAATTGCTTGGAAAAAAGGGAATGAGTAAATGTTCTAGTGAAAAGGCCCTTTTATGAAAGAAAAGGCATCACATTTTGCATGCTCATAAGGCAAAAAATGATTTTAATGAAAAGTTTAACAGTCATTATCATGTTGATGAAAAAAACAACAGCATCAATTGACAAATATTTTTGTTACTTAATTACATAAGATTTTAATTATATTTTTTAGCCTTTTTTAACAAAAATATTTGTATTAAAAATCTATTTCAATAATACTCAGATTATTGAAAAATGTGTATCCTGAATTTAAATTATGTTTTTATGTAATATTCACTGTGAACGAGTACATACCACTGTTCTATACCCTATTTGTTACATCTATTGTGATCATCATCCCAATACTTTTTCCATGTAGAATTTGCCAACTTGAAAATTACGCTCTTAGAAATTATGGGAATATCATGTGTTAATTATAAATAAAAACTTTTACAGTTTGAGTTTGTATAGTTATTTTAGATACCATTAGATACCAGGACAAATTTGCTACTTTTTCTCTTCTTTCAACTACTTTATTAACTTAATGCTTATATGAGGGATGGGATGAATAATGATTTTGGCCGAATATCAATTTTCTTAAAATTCATGAAAATTATAAATAAAATTGCTGTTTTAGTTGAAAATAAAATAATTGGTAATTTCAAATGAATATATATTAAATATATTGAATTTTAATTATTTTAATTAATTTATTTTAATAATTTTAATTTATTATTTAGGTATTGAAGAACTGGTAACCAAAAGATTTTTGTTGCCATGATACTGACGATCAAATTTAACAATGATATATTGTATTTTAATATTACAGTGGTACTTTGGCTAACAAAGATGATTCATTCTAGAATCACGTTTGTTAGCAGAAATGTGATTTCCCATAGGTTTCTATAGAAAATTGCTTGATTCTTTCCAACTTTTGCCAAAAATTTAAAGATAAGTTTTTAAAACACAGTAATGCTATAAAAAAGACAAAAACTGATTGAAGGCTAAAATGAAATAGCTTTGAAATAGCTTCAAAATTGCATAATGGGAATATACAGGAAGGTAAGAGATGAGCTGAAGATCTTTTTATTTTCCACAACCAACACACCAGCTTTAGTCTACCAAAGCTTGTATTGACATGACCCAATGAAGTTCATAAGTGTCCCCAACCATTTGTGATTTGGTCAGCTCATTTCTGTGTTTGAAACGTGCAGATGGAGGAGATAATCTCCCAGACTGTTCAGCTTTATGCTAAGTCTGTTGCACTGAAAGAATACATGCTCTGAAAACATAGGCTCCTTTTTTTTTTCAATACATTTTCTATTTTGGCTGAATCTGCCATTTATATGAAATGGTTCAACAAATTTCAGCAAGAGAAGTGTAGGTACATCTGAAAAAAAGATTTCAAGGTGAACATGAGATAATCAGGCTCTAGTGCTATTAATTCTGGTGATTGGTGCGAAAATTCAGCTCACAGCCTGGATATTTTATGTTAGTGTGTGCTTTTTCATATCATCGAAAATGTTTGTTAGCTGAATCTGTTTGTTAGCCAGAAAATTTGTAAGCCAAGGTGCTCATTAGCAGAAATATCACTGTACTGACAGAATCAATTTTTTTCACCACTTGTTACAATTATACATCTAATTAAGAAAATGTCAACAATTATTTACTCTCAAGTATTAATGCATCAAAAAATTATGACTTATTTTTTCTCTCTAGATGTTCTTTGCCCCTTTTAGTACGTTTCTTGTCTAGGTATATCCTTCAGTTTGTGTAATTCATGCTCACTTCCACATTATTGCAGTAGCATTCTATTTTCAGTTTCCTGTTTTATTTATCCTAGAAATTCACCCTGACATAACCTGTTGCACAGAAAGGGATAGGTATGCACCACACAATATAATATAATCAGTAAATTGTTTATTTACGCAAAAAACCAATCCCTAAATATTTTATATTTAATATAATTTGAAAAAAAAAAAATTGTTGTGCTAATATTTAAACAGATATTCGGCCGAACCAAATATCCGACAAAAGGGCAGAATAGGCTGAATATCGACAAGCAGCCGAATATTCATCTCATCTCTACTAATAATGCACAAAAAAGTTTCAAAACCATCATTTGATAATTTTTTGATCATTTTTGTCGCACCACGGTCATTTTCTGCACACAAGGGCTAATTAGACCGGGACCTACAATTTATTGCCGATTCCCAATGGCAGGCTTATTTTTTATACTCGTCGAGAGGTTGGTGCGCTAACCCCTCGATGGGGGACTCCCTGCGGTAGCAATTTTTTGCTGCAGTCAAGTCACCGTTTTTTTCTTTCTTGTACCCCTGTGTCAGGAAAGTTTTCTGACAAGGACGAACCGGGTATCGAACTCACAACACCTCTAAACATCCTTTGGTACTTTAGGCGAGCATCTTATCGACCGGGCTACCGCGCCAAATGTTTTATGAAAACCATCATAAAACATTAGTTTTGATCTCTAGTTTCACAGTCTGTGGAAACATGACAACTTAGTGAACATTTATACAGTAAAAAAAAATAAAAAACAGCATGGGCAAAGTTACCCTGGAAATAGGGCAACTTTGCAATCTGTGTTAAAACTAGTGGAAATCACCCAAAAAACACCAAAAAAAAAAAAATAAAATAAAAAATAAATAAATATATATATATATATATAATATTTTTTTTTTGGACTATGAAAACACCTTACACATTATTAAATATTTATTGTAAAGAAAAACCACACACAAAAATATTTAAAACAATAAAATTGGAAGGTTTAAAATTCGCAAAGTTTGACATTTTCATTAGAAAAGATAAATTTGACATGGTTTTCTTAGTAAGGATGGTCCATTATGTATGTCCACGATGTCTTGTACATTGAGTTAAGCTTCAACAGTTACGTTTAGGGAGTAAAAAATTTTCCCTCTGTGTAAGTTGTATGTATGACAACTTGAACTCTCTGTTTCGATGGAATCGAGTGATTTTACCAACATTATTCTTGACACTTTTCTTTCCCTCCATAAACTTTAGCATAAAAACATTCCGATCTATAGTTGTTCAAGAACTGTACCATAAATCTCTTGGAACACGTTGACATTCATCATTTCATTCTATTTGTCTAGGGTTGAATCATGTCCTTCTTCACCGGGAAGAAGTAGAAACAACAAAAGCACCTAACTCCTTTCAAAGCTCTTCAGCAGGCTTTGCATTTTGCTTGAGTTCTCTGATTCTGATGCACCATATAAAGAAAATGCACAATTATATTCATCCTACTGTGATGGTTATTCATCCAATTGTCCTTACTTTTACGAGTCAACTCAGTCTGGTTTGTTATAAAGGTACTCAGAAAGGATTGGTCCTTCTCCATCAAGTGTGATTCACCAATGGCTTCTCTTGGTGTCACATCAGTTCTCCATCTTCTCTTTAGTAGAATCTGGCTGCAGCGTAGTATCATAATTTTGATATCTGCGCCCTCCCAAGTTGGTACTAATGCGTCTTGGCATCTGAACAACCTCTAGAACAAACTTGAAAAATGCACAATTTGAAAAAAGTATGCAAGAACTTGAGAAAATGGCGAAATTATAGGTTGGCAAAATTGCTCCATTTTCACTAAGCTTCCTGGTGCAACATTGCTAAGTAGTTCTCAGCCACCTCATTGGGCATTTTGCCTGTTGTGGCCTTGTATTTTTACAATATTATTGAACATAAATGCAACATAAAATTTGCATCTAAAGATGATTCTGAAAGAGGATTATATGCTGTGTCAAGCAAAACAAGTAGTTTTATTTACCTTTACGAGACAATTATGTAGACTGTCGAAAACTCCTATTCTATGATCAAAAACAAAACCACTGATAAAGACCTGTAAACAACTGGTTAGGCTGAAAATGCAAGAAAAGGCTATCATTCAATGTCTTCTCTGAGTGATGAAAACATTGGCACCTCTTTGGTTGGTTTGGGAACTAGGCAGGGAGCAAAACGACATCCTTTTTAAAAACTCACAAAGTTGTCCCGGTTGATGGTACATTCATGGTTATCCAGCCCTGCACTATGTTTTAATTCTAAAAAATAATTATGTGAATTGCATTCTTGTGCAGGCACCATCCAAGGCGTCAAAATCGATGCTGCAGATCTTAATGCAGACAGAAAGATAAGGTATGCCTTTACATGAATATTTATTTAAATTAGTTCCTCAATTTTTATTGAATATTAAGGGGTCTCACTACTCTTTCGACTTGAAAAAGTAAAACTTTCCAAAATGACTTTAAAAAATGTTTCATTCAATTGCAAATAAAATACTAAAAATTTCGTGTTAACTGGTTAATTTGTTCTTTTGTAATTAAAGAAAGAAATGATGAATTATAGTGTAAATGTGTACAAGAAAAAACACTTTGAATGTGATTTTCTCAGATTTCAGTTTTTGAGCTTATCCGTAAAATTTAAAGAAAACTACTGCCCCAAAAATTCTGAATTTTTGCAGAAAAGTTTAGAAGATATGTGTTAGTAGAATAGACCTTGGAGATTTAGCAATCGACTAATAGGAAGTATTTTTTAAAAAATGTTGAATTTTTTGATTTTTGAAATTTATATATTTTTCAAACTTTAAAAATTCATAAAATTCTAACGAATAATCAGATATCAAAGTCCGAGGTCTATTCAGCTAACACATGTTGACTAATCTTTCCTGCAAAAATTCAGAATTTTTGGGGCAGTAGTTTTCTTTAAATCTTAACGATGAGCTCAAAAACTGTAATCTGAAAAAATCATGTTCAAAGTGTTGTTTCTAGTATACGTTTACGTTATAATCCAGTATTTCTTTCTTTAATTATGAAAGATCAAATTAATCGATTGACACGAAATTTTTAGTATTTTATTTGCAATCAATTAAAATATTTTTTGAAGTCATTTTTGAAAAATTCGACTTTTTCAAGTCGAAAGAGTAGTGAGACCCCCATCATTCATAATATTCATATTTAACACAAGCTTAAATTTTCTATCTTAGTTTATTTCATTTATTTTTCTCATTTATTTTACTTGAAGGTGTACTGATGGTCACATTATTGCTCTAGCTGAAGATGATGTCTTAGAAGTTGATGTTAATGAACTAGATGATCTCTCTCAAGATGATCTTGATGCTTCTATACAAAAAAATGTAAGACTCATTTTATGTCATACCTTCATATTTGTGCAGGGTGATTTTGAACTCACAGGGGGAACTTTGAGAGAGAAAATCTCACTGAAACATACATTTTTAGCACAGCAATTTATTAGTGTTGATAATGTGTTTTATGTATAAATGCAACAACTGCTTAGGAAATAAAACAAAATTTTTATGTTTAGGAGCAATTTTGGCAACCTAGAATTTCGTCATTTTCTCAAATTCCTGCGTACTTTTTTTCAAATTGTGCATTTTTGAAGTTTGTTTTAGAGATTGTTGCCTATGTTTATTTTTCATTGTTAAGGTTCAATAATTTTTTTTATACAAATAGAAATGCCACAACAGACAAATTGCCTACCGAGGTCACTGAAAAAAATTATGCCCACAAAAAATATGCATGTCAATATAATCAAAATACAGCAACCCAATATAAAAGCATATGTCGCCAAAAAAAAAAAAAAAATAATAATAATACACCGCCCATAAAAAGATTATGGTTGTCTTATCTAAGTATGGATGGCTTCTCAATTTATCCCAATATGTAGGGCTGGAAAATCTGCTACAAGCTGCTACAATTTCCGAAGTCTGTTACATTTTGCTACAATTTCCAGTCGTTTGCTACATTTTGCTACAAAAACACAAACTCTTAAATTCTGCGTCATCGTGCACCAAAAACAAAATTTTCTCTTAAGAAATTTGAAGTTGCATCACAATTGAAGCAGACTTTTCAATAGCATCAGTTGTCCTCCCCGCAATTGTATTTCTTGGGGCCACAGATGGAATTAGCTTGAGGCCCCCCTCCCCAGGATTCAGCTCCCAGGCTTCGAACAGCATATAAAATGGAGTCAAACTACGCAAATTGCCGCTCACCCGAAAAACAACGAAAAAACCCTTCAATCGCTGATCCTTTGATTTATGCGTTCCTTACGTTAATTATTTTTAAAATTGCACCAATTTTCTCTGATGACTGGCTGTACTTGACGAAACATTTGTGTATCCTTTAACGGAATGGAGAACTTTGCGAAAGAATGTATTATCGCACTGTGGAAAAACAGCAATGACGAATCGTCTTCACCATCAGGAGTTGTGACGCAAGAGCCGTCGGTAAATTCAGGGTGTTTATTATCATGAAAAAGGGACAAAGTCCAGGAAAAGTAATGAAATGAGAAAAAAGTCATGAAATAAGTGAAAACAGATGTACTCGAATTGAATTTTTTGTGATACAGGGTTGTTTGGTTTAAACCATGGTTTTAACCAAGTGGTTTTTTTCAAAAAATCAAATAAAACTTACCTAAATATAATTTTTTTCCTTGAAAAGTATCATACTGGTTCATTATTAGCCAAAATGTTTCATTTTTACCACATTTTATAACCTTGGGGTACATTCTGATGGTATATCTTTAAATGACATAAGATTTTATAAGTGGTTTTTTTCAAAAAGTCTCATTAAAGTGGCCAGAATATATGTATATTTTTCATATGAAGTATCTTAGTTATTTAGTTATATACAAAAGCCAAAATTTCTCATTCTTACAACATTTTCTAACCTTTTGCTACATTCTGATGCTCTATCATTAGCAAATTTATGAATAAGGATTGCATAACAGATCTAAATGTAGTGGTGTATTATCTCACAGGGTTTCTTTTTCCCTTCACAAACAAGCAGCAACAGTAGTGACATTATTATGCTAGGGATAGGTAGTCGTATAATCCACTATAGACACCAGCTGTCCTTAAAGGACAAAGACTAGTGTACTAGTAGTTACGTTACCTCACATACATTTTCATTTTCTTTCCCATAAGAAGTAGCACATCTCCTACTGTATATCTCCCAGTCTTCAATAGTTTCAATAGTTGTTTTTTTTTATGCTTTCACTGTCAAGCCCAGTTAATCAAGGTTCTACTGTATAGTAGTAACAGATTTATGAAAAATCATCAGCTATATACAGGGTGATTATAATTGTTTTGATTCCAAAACTATTCAATAAGAACTGGTCAGAATGACGAAAATTTGCATAGATATTCCTCAAGCAATGGAAGTTTCTTTTGCAAAAGGAAAAAAAGTACAAGTAGTGAAAAATTTGTAAGTAGATGATGCTGAACTTGGGGAGCAGTATAATCTAGTTTGTGCAACCACATTATTTCAGCACTTCCACAGCATCAGTGTGTGGATAGAACAACTTTTATCAGGATGCACATTGCAATACCAGAAAAGCAGCTGCTGAACACCCATTTTGAAAATAATAGGATGCATCTTAACGTTTGCAACTCCTGGCTGTGGGGGAGGGCACCTCAAAATATTGTGATGCCATTGGTGAATTGCAATCTCCAGCGCATCCCCTATATGTTACAAGCTCCTCAGGAATATTAACATGCGGACACGTTTAGTTTAATGAAGGTGAATTGCAAGCACATCCACATCATGACCATGGCATACTCTGATCTGTTGTTGAACAAGAATTTTTGTGCTTTCAACCTCATAGCCAGAACACGGTGGACAACATATTTAACATTTCTTGAATGAGTTGTAGTTATTTGTTCAATTACTTTGTTTTTGTGATGTTTCCATGAATTATGAAATCGTGTAATGCTATAATTAAGTTATCATTTTGCCACGACTAGCTATTATTTACATTCTGCAAGCAAATTTCTCAAGTGTTGGATGATGTCATTCATTTTACATTTTTAAGTATTTTTTCCCCTTTACCAAATAAAATTCCATTTTTTCAGGAATATTCATGTCAATTTTCAAGTCATTCTGATAATCATTCTTTTTTACAGTGTTTTGAAATCAGAACCTTAGTTATAATCACCCTGTATATAGTAAATCATCGCTAATTAATCTGCATTATTTATGCTTCATTAAATACATTATATTCACCTAATTTTTATTACTTCTTGCAAAATAGCTTTCTAATTAAGTATACTGAAAGTAACTGGAGAAAAACCTATATATATTATGTGATTAATAATAGCATTAAAAGAATTTTCAAACACACAGTAATCCATTGAGTTAAGTAAAAAATAATTAAATTGCAAAAGTTGGTTTTTGTTAAAATGTAAGAAATATTTATTGATTAATTAGTATGGGAATAGTGTTAGTTACATTAATAAACATTTAATTTTAGTCAATTATTAGAAGTTTGAATGATTTTTCAGAAATTTCATTGTTTTTAATGTTAATACTATTTAAAACAAAAAACCAGTTTAAACCAAAAAAACCCAGTTTTTTGGTTTTTTTACCAACCCTGATAATAGAATCATTATATTAAATTTCTAATAGTTTAATCATTGTTCTGTAGTTTTTATTTCTATAGTTTAAGTTAAAAATAATTTAGTCTATATTGTTTTTAATCACTGTTAAATTTCTTAGAATTTCTAATAAATATTGTAAAAATGAGCTAGCAAAAGAAGTTATCTCAGAGTATGTTGAATCAAACTGAGGTAATGATCAAGAGCAAACTCAAAAAGAAACAACTTATTTTAAATATGAAATGGATAAATTCTGGTAAAAGAAGTAAGATCAAACGTTTAAAAATGCTTCAAACTGAAAAGAACAAAAGCACATCTCAGACTTGCATCAGCAGCAAAAACAAAAAAATAATAATTACTTTTCCAATGAGTGTTTCAAGTCGCTCCTGTAGTGATTTTTTTAAAAATTAGTAATTATCATGTCTACAAGCTAAATCTAAAAATGTTCTAAAAATCATTTTCAAATTATTTTTGAAGTTTGAAATACCATATGTTTTGTCTCTACTGGTTTCCTCTTCTCGAAGCAGTTGATTGATGTCTATTAATAACGCATGGTCCATCCTTGATCCTATCCATTCTGTTGAAAATTTTGAACACTTGGATCATGTAGACACCTGCGGCAGGGTTTAAGCTGGATAAAAAATTCCTTTCGCAAAAAAGTGAAAATTTAGCAAAATGCTACAATGCTAATGTAATGATTGATGGTTGGATGTCTACTCGTTCTGTACCTCCTGTATGCATTTTTGCGATAGTGGCTACCACTTCTTTCACATTCTGAGATTTTCTTTCGCAGTTTACGAAAAATGCAACCGTAGCTTAAACCCTGATCTGCGGTCTTTCAATGTAAACGTATTCAAGAAGTCGAGCCTTGTGTGCCAACAAGAGCATGTGTAGCTCTTTTCTGCACCCTTCAACCAATGTCTATGTCTCTCTGTAGGTATGGTCTCCAAAACCTTACGGATGAATTAAGTCTCGGAAAAGCGAAAAAATGACTTTAATAGAACGCAAAGAGGCTTTTTTAAGAATGAAACTCTGAGCATTCTATTTGTTTTTCTGACCACTGCTGAACAAAGTTCAGAAAACCTAAGCCACTCGTCAATGAGAATTCCCAAATCAGTGACCCTAGTTGCATCTGGGATAACAATACCATTCAACTTGTAAGTGAAACATAGTTTGTTCGAACCAAAATGAGTGATCATGCACCATAGTGTGAAAAAAGTTGCATTCAAAAATTAAAAGGAAAAAATAAATCATACGTGAAACTTAACTTTCTAAAGTGTTTTTTGAGAGTTTTATGATGTTATTGATCAACAGGGTTGTTAAAAAATCATGATTTTAAAAAAAAAAATTGGATTTTTTTTTATTCAAATCAGATTTTGAAGTTTTTTAAATTTTCACCTTAAAATATTAACTTATGCAGAACAAAACACAATCTAATTTTTATTTTATTAACAGTTAGTGGTTTAAATATTGTCTTTAAAAACATGACTAAAAATATTAAATTCTAAAGGTAAGTATATTTTCAAGGATAGAAATCAAACCTTCACTAATTTTTCAGATAAGATTGAACTTGATAATTAATAGAATAATTGCATAGTCATACATGGGACAGATATTTATTTATATGCATAGAGGGAAAGTTATTGTTATAAAACTTCTAATTTTATCCTTTATTAAGTCCAGTTGATAAAAATCATGATTTTTTTTCAAAAAAATAAAATTAATCTGATTTTTTTTAATTTGAATCAAAGTTTTTTATTTTAATTCTATATATGCTCATTTTTAATTCAATGTTTGAAATGCTAACTCATTAGGGGTATTAAATGGTTTTCATAACAGTCATAGTTCTCACTTTAACTTATAGACTATATTAAGATCTAGAAGTCTTGCTTTTAAAAATATCCTATTTATCATACCAATGCCATTGAATAACAAATCATTCTGCATTTAAAACAGTATTGAAATTTGTGCTTGATAAAAAAATCCTAAAGCACAGTCATATTATGCAACTAACATTCATTAATTTAATCAATTTAATTAAAAAAATTCAATTACATTACATTAAAAAATATCACAGATTTCAAATTCCAGAAAATGAAAAATGTCAAGAACGACAACCTTCAGTGAAAGATAACATAGTGTACATGGGTCCAGCAAAAAAGGGTTGTCCGTGGAAGAAAGCTGCTGTGACTAAAGTTGTAACACCAAGAAGGGTAGAGGTAGAAATAGAACAAATAGGAAGATACAAGGAATCTAATGTTTCTTCAAAAGCAAAATAATCCAACCAGTGTTGAAAAGAGTAAGCAATATCGCACTAGATATGGCAGAGATATGGCAGAGAGATAAAAAAAACCTGACAGACTTGAATATAATTAAGAACTATCATATAAGTCACATAACATCAGCTTTAATAATAATTGTAGGTTATTCTTTTAAAAGGGGGAGATGTTACGCATTTTATATCTTGGAGAGTGTAGAGTTATTTGTATGGCAATGAGAGAGTTATATATATATATATATATATATATATGCCAGAGGGGGAGTATGTAAAGGCAAGATGTAGACAAGGATCAGAGATGCCTCTGGACTCGGGACCCAGGTTATTTGAAAACTCTGGGTCCTTTTTGAGTGAAAGTGGGTCCCTCTCAAAAAATTTTTTATCTTGAAAAAAAATTATGCCCCCCCCCCCCTAATTCACTGGTATCTCTGAATTTTCTTCCAGCATGCCCAGGTCTTTAATCACTTGCTTATATTTCTTCATTGAGACTGAGCAATGGGTCATGTTCTGGGTAAGAGGAGAAATTATGTTCCTGCAATCTTCGATCCTGGTCTCTCCAAACGATGCTGACGTTGGCTCCAGGGTCGATTCCCATCTGGCACAGAAACCCAAGTTTGCCCTGTATGTACAGTCCATGCTCCCCGCCATGCTGTTGTGAGCCATGGTACACTCGACACAGGAAGCTTCCTTCACCTGCAGCAGCGACCGAACCTGATCTTCTCTCATGGCCTTTTGCATTGCTTACCGGAGTCAAAACTGACTTGACTGCCAAATTCACAAGGTTTTTATTGACACTTCCTTGGAATTCCTGTAGATTTTAGCTGATTTCCACATTGAAGGCAGCGATGGATGTTGATGGTGGTAACATCCTCTTTAACCGTTTAAAGGCCAATGTTCCATAAATGAAAGATTTAAAGACATTAAACAATGTTCCATAAATGGAACATAGTTTTATTTTCAGAAATATCAGATAAAAATTTATTCAAACATTTCAGCTTTTTTATTCTACGTAGACAAGAGTTCAAAGTATTTTTTGAAACTTCAGGAATTATTATTTGGAAACTTCAGGTTAATATAAACATTTTTGACAGAATTTTGAAATTTGACATTTTTTGAAATTCATATGTATTATTTTTTGGTACAGAAAAAGCAGTCTCTTGTTACGATGAAAAGTGGAAGCCAAAAAAGATTAAAAGCCCCAGATGTTCGTTCTTCTTTTAAATCTAAAGAAACAGAACATGGAAATCCCAAGGAAACTGTATCAGGCATGAAAGTTTCCACTCTTCCCTCAGACGATGATGAAGAAAGTGATGAATGCCTTGATGATGATCATAGAGACCGTTTCAGATCAGAGCGCAGCAATATAATCACTCTCACCCCAGCTAGAAAAAGAAGTGGCATCCCTGATTCTCTAGGTAAATTTTCCTTCAATGTTAAAAAAATTAAATTTCATAGCTGTTTGACAAATTATATTTTTCACCTTGTTTCATAAACCTTGTTTTTCATATTGTCTTATATTTACATTACTGTAAAATGGTACAACTTTGTGCACTTTTTGAGGTTTTTAAAGAGTATCTCCTTCACTTATTTGTCTGACTCATTATATCTACATATTTATTGAATTATGTGTTGGAAAAAAAATCTATGTTTGATAAGGAGAGGGAGAATTTGTTTCATGCGGCACAATCTTGTACCCCTATGGGTTACAACTTTGGGCCATCGTTTTTCCTGCCTTTAAAATGCATTATAAACTCGATCAGGCAAATTTTTGTCACTGCTTTTATCGTTTCTACATATCTGCTTTAATAAAAACCTCTCCAAACATTTCGCCTATTTTTCTTTTTTCATTTTTTCTAAGTTTTTATAAATTGAAGAGTGAAAAATGATAGAAAACAATGAAAACAGGTTCAATTAAAATTAACTTATTAAGGAACTGTTGATAGGTTAGATACTCATCTACTTTTAACAATTTTAAACTCTTTTATGAAGAACACTCATGGCTTCATGTCAACTAACTACATGCTTTTGCGCTCATGTTTTGGTCAGGGTTGTAAAAAACCCAGCCCAGGCAGGTTTTTTGGGGAAAATTGAATTTCCTTTTTCCCACAACCTCAAAATATCTAATTTAAACATGTATGTACATCCTTTATGTGTACATCTTACATTATGTCTTAACGTAAATTTTTTGTGCATGTTGAACTATGTATTTGGTTACTAAAATTGACGATACAATAAGGGAATAATTGTTCACTTATTGCCCGGGTGGGTTTTTTTGGGCCAAATGGGAGGAAAATAGAATTTTTGTGATGGTCGGTGTGGTGTATACAGAGTGGCGAACATGGAAAATTCCTTTATTTTACATTAATACAGAACAACTATTCATTAACATGCAAAACTAGCAACCCTTCGTCATGAAGGTTAAAATCGGACTTCTCAGGGATGTCTTCATTTCTCGATCCAACTTAAACTTCACGGGTCTCGTGAATAAAAGTATTTATCCTTCAGAGATGCCATTGATGCGCTATGACGCGTCAAATACCCAGAATTTCGGAAAAGGACTCGTAAAAATTTTATGGACACGCTCTTTTCTAGTTCTAAGAAGAAAAAGTAGAGAGAAGAACCTCTCCCCAACACTTTCCCCTTTCTTTTTTTCCTTCTTTTTACCGTGTATCATGATCGTGCGACCTTGAAAAACTGGTTTTACTACTTTGTACACTGTACTGTTTTGATATACACACGGGTTGTTTAAGAATAAGATGAGGGATCTCTAGTTGCTTCCCTAAATGAGGGGACGTGTACAGAAGTTTCATGCAATATTTTGGATTTTTTATTACCCTACAGATTTTCTCCCTTCCAGTTAGGGGTCATTCAAGTATTATGTCAGCATCGAGGGGGGGGGGGGAAGGGGGTTTCGGATTTGCTGACTTTTGATGACAAGGGGGGGGAGGAAGGGGTTTAAAGGTTGCTTACGTCATCAACCATCCCTTTTTGATGATATGAAATATTCTAAGCTGCTGCCGAAATTTTGCTAAGGAGGGAGGGGGTCAGTGTTTTGCTGACTTTTGCTGACAAGGGGGGGGGGGCAGGGTCAAAAATGGCTGAAAATCTGCTTACCTAATACTTGAATGGCCCCTTATATTCGAGAAATTACGGTACTTTTGCGGCTATTGGCTGGCATTCAAAGACAGTGTCTATACGGCGTAAATTCGTCTTGTTCCTACAATATTGCGAATGCGAGTTTTTTTTTAAATCGTAAAGGATTGGAACGCCCGTTCAAATTGTAAAACCACCTCAATACCATGGAAAAAAACCGAATCTGTCTGTCAAAACTCGACCTTGAATATCCACAGTTTTGTCATCTAGCTGCTATGCGGTAGTCACCGTTTTGCATCGCTAAAATCATGGGTGTGTGTAAGCAGAATCGGCTTTTGGAGGGGTACAAGGATCTAATTCTTCACAGATAGTATAAAAGAAATTTTATTCCAATATTTTAATTCTCTACAAAAATATTTTTAATTTTTGATCTCGGGGGGGGGGGGGATGAGGGGGGAGAAGGGCGAAATGAATTACTTGATTCACAGATACCTTCTTCTCTTACCCAGAACATGACCCATCGCTCAGTCTCAATGAAGAAATATAAGCAAGTGATTAAAGACCTGGGCATGCTGGAAGAAAATTCAGAGATACCAGAGAATTAGGGGGGGGGGGGCATAATTTTTTTTCAAGATAACATTTTTTTTGAGAGGGACCCACTTTCACTCAAAAAGGACCCAGAGCTTTCAAATAACCTGGGTCCCGAGTCCAGAGGCATCTCTGATCCTTGTCTACAGCTTGCCTGTTACATGCTCCCCCTCTGGTTTCGTGGACGCCCTGGCAAGGAACCAGCAAAAAACGTTGTAGGAGGTTGTTCGTTCCACCTTTGGGAGGTCGTCCCCTCCCGTCGTCGTCGTTCCACTATGGACAGCAGGACGTGGATTGCCAGAAACATGATTTGGATAGTCACAGGCGTGACCTACTTGGTTTCTGAGACGTCTTGACAGAACACTCCGCTGAGGTTCGGATGCCCTATTGTCATGGTGAACTTTGCCTTGGGGAGTGTCTCCTCCCCCTGGACTGAAAATAATTTCATACATTTATTTTTGTTGCTGTCCTTCCACTTGTTGTAGTTGCAGGAATTCAAGTCGACGTGGTCCACCACATGTTGAACAGTTTTAATCATAAACTCGTTTATGAAGTGGAATCGCTTATGGGTATTTTCCTGCAGAACCACTGTCTTTGCTTGAGATCCAAGACTACACCAGCTTTCTCTAGAAAGTCGATTCCCAAAAAAGTTCTGTTACAGACGATTCCAGGTAGAACCATAAATTTTATCCTTAGCTGCCTCCATTGCATATTGACAAATATCGTTGTGGTCAACATATTCACTGTTGATTGTAGTCTGTTTGCAAGACACATATTGACCGTTTCTTGATGGAATTTGTTGTTTTGCTCTTTCAAAATACGAAGCAGAGTATCATTTGTGATACAGTACGTAGCACCACTGTTGGCACAAGCAGTTCCCACTTTGCCATTCTCATGAATTTTCAACAACACTACAGTTTGTTACAGATGTACATAAATTCAGTTCCAGCTGACCAACAGCGGTTGTCTCTGTGGTTTCAGGATTACAGGTTGGACACTGCACTCTAATTACTCCAGGATCTCCACATCCACAGCAGCTTACAGGTCGCTGTTCATCCAGGCTGATCATGGGAAGTATCTATCACCTGCACGAAAGGTCTGGAAATCACTGGTTTTGATGACGTTCATGGATATTTCCTCTGTGTTTGCTTTCGATGACCCTTGACATCGTACTGCTGATTGAATTTCTTTGTGAAAGTACTGCTGGCATCTTCATATGCGTCGAGTTTCTCAGCTAGTTCAGAAAGCAAGATCAACATGGCTCATACATCTATGAAATGTTCTTTCACTTGTAGAGGGCACTTCTTCATCTGATCAGCTATAACTAGATTGATCAAGTCCTTGAATGTTGTAACCTTAACTTCTGCTAACCACCGTTCTAGATACGTGTTCAACTCAAAATAAAAGTCACGCCATGAACTCTCTGAGTTCTTCCAATGCTCTACAAAAAGTTGTCAAAATCTGTCCACATGTAGCTTAAATCGCTTTAACAGCAGCTCCTAGACATACCGATAGTCCTTGAACTTGTCGTCAGGCTCCCTGGCACAAATCTTAGCCACCACCTTCGGTAAGCTGATGAGATATATAATCCAAAATTCTTCTGGAATCTGGCCCAATCTCGTGTCGTTCGAACAGAACCAAGAACAACGAAATGTGGTTTGATGATTCAAAATGGAAAACTGCCACTTGAAAGTCTCAATTTATCACATCAAGTCGAACAGAAACTTACCACTTCTCCGCTTCTATCCTCAGTTTCTTGAGTTCGAACTGTATTTCTGCTCGCCAGTTTCTCTCTTCAGCTTCTTTTCGTCAAATTCTATTTTTCTCTTCAGCTTCTTTTCATCGAATTATCTTTTCTATGAGGGTCTGTAGTACTTTTGTGAAGACCTTGTTGTATTTATAAGTTTCTTTAGCTTTATCACTTTCATCTCGGATTCGGTAGGTTTGCCCATCTCTACGTCAAGGCATCAGAGTTTGTCTTTTCGATATTTTGCCAAATAGTCAATTTTCCACTCACTTGTTATTCCTGATTACCTACTTATTTAGAATGCCAGCTTATCTAAAAAAACACTCACTCGTCTATTTTAAAACGTTGGGCTCCAATGTGACGGTTGGTGTGGTGTATATAGAGCGGCGAACATGGAAAATTCCTTTATTCTATATTAATACAGAACAACTGTATGTTAACATGCGAAACTGACAACCCTTTGTCATGAATGTTAAAATCAAACTCCCCCGAGAATGTCTTCGTCTCTCTATACAACTTAAACTTCATGTGTCTCATGAGTAAAAGTATTACTGTATATCCTTGTCAACAGCTTGCCTGTTGAAATTTCCTTTTTCCACAACCTCACAATATGTAACATAAAAATGTATGTACATCCTTTATGTATACATCTTATGTCTAAATATACATTTTTTGGTGCATGTTAAACTATGGAATCTTATATATAAATGTGAAAGTATGTCTGTCTGTATGTATGTCTGTTCTTTATACAAATCTACAGTTTTAGGCCGATTGTCGCCAGATTTTGCATATATACCAAACAGGACCGGGATTGAGCCGTAGGCTACTTTAAAAAAATATCTCTGGCTTCACTAAATTAAAATTCTGAAATATTTTTAAAAGAGCAGCAATAATTGAAGAATGATCTGATTAAGACGAGGAGATAGCTGTTATTCTGAGGATTCCTTACTCTGGAGGTGTTTTCCACTTGTCCAAATTAGTCATTTTTGGGAACTTAAAACTACAGAATAACTTGAATTATCATTAAATACAAATGCCAATAACATTATTATATATTAATATTTGCAGACCTGCCAACTCTCCCGATTTAGGCGGGAGACTCCAGATTTTTCATCCTTCCTCCTGCTCTCCAGATTTTGGCAGAAAATTAGATTTTACGCAAGCTTTCACATTGTCGTGGCATCATTGATTACCGTCGTCGTTAGGGAAAACACCCATAGAGGACAGTCGTAGTCATTTCCATCGAGAGCAGCCTTCAAAAAGTCTGTGACCGCATTTAAGCAACTCGCAAAGACGCGACTTGGTTTTCATAGCGTTTATTGGCAATCATTTATCAGGGGCATGACCGTGGTTGCCGAAATTCCTGTATAATCGTTATTGTATTCCATTAACAACTGTGCAGTAATCACGTTTTTTCATACATACAAGTTCACATACCCAAGGTAATCACTGATAGCATCCACGAAAGGAAACACTTACACTTTACAAACAGTATGTAGATGTGATTTCTCTATTCTGCATGGAAAGATTGACATGGAATTATATTCTTCTCAGGGGCAATGCAGAACTTGCCTTGGGGGGAATGTAACTTTTTCTTAACTGATTGGAAATTTTTTTATGAACTTTTTCTGTTCGAGTCTATGAGTGTCGGGGGGGGGGGTGGTATCCCCATCGGGAGAATTTCTGGATTTCAAAAGTTGGCACGTCTGTATTTGTATATTAATAAATTTTTTTCCCTACAGCGTTACAAATATTCAATCATTACACTTCACTCACAATTTGAAGTATAGATGGCAGCACTGAAATATCAAACACAACACTAGCTACACACTCACTGTTAGGTGCATTCACTTTGTCCCAGACTCTGCCACGAAGCTGGGCTGGAAGAGATCTTGGCAACGGGATAAGTTCAGTGGCAGAGCTCCTGGCATTCATTCATGTATATTAATATCACTTTATACAAGACAACCTTTCATATATAGCAACAGACCTACAGAATGTCTTCATCTGGCTGATGATTTTAACAGGAAAATTCTTGGGATCTGGCTTATATTTTCTGGTTAGATCTTTTTTTCAGAGGAAAACTACACTTTTTGTTCTGTTTCACTTGAAGGTGTTCATTACCATTGTTCAATTCAAGAATCCCACAAAGTTATTTTCTTTTCTTTATGAGATAATGGTTTTTTTTTTTTGTCTCTTGATATTTCAGTTACGAAAGTCTGATGTACCTGTATAAAACTTATGAAAAAGTAATGCAAACATGTAAATATTTTTTGAATGAAAATTCAGTTTACATACATTAGTTTACTTCTTCACAGAGGCTTCAATTTATTTAAACAAGGATTAGTGTGTGTGTGAAAAATTACTGTGTATTATAAGTAAGCAATAATTTCTGTGGATATGCTTATCACATATTACATATCAGGTATATTTGTTAAATTAAGGTCCATGGTTGTATTTTCTGTTTGCGGTTTCTTGTAACATATTTTAATATGTGAATCTCATACCTAAATGCTTCCCTAAAAAATGATATGCAGCAATTTTTGGAATACATAAACTATCCTCAAAATAAAACTTTAACCTAAAAGCAACACATTTTTTTTGAAAACAATTTCCCCCAACAGCCCGGGGGGAATGGGTATCTACCCGGGGAGCAAAAATCAAATTGTAAGGGAAGTAAGTCCACCAAAACTAGGATTGCCAAATTTGCTCCCCGGGTAGATAGATAGATAGAACCGCTCACAACCCCGGACTGAAGTAAGGTGCCTTGCATCAGTCTGGGGTTGTGAGCGGTTCTATCTATCTATCTACTCGGGGAGCAAATTTGGCAATCCTAGTTTTGGTGGACTTACTTCCCTTACAATTTGATTTTTGCAATACCAGATGATGTCAGCTAAGTCTGGCCATGTCCACGATACTTCCCTTTCTTCACCATAGCAGAAGCTAGTACATCTCTTCATCGTCTGGTTTGCAAACCTTCACTCCTGGCTAAAACTTTCCACAAAATTGATAATAATGTAAATATTTTCATTCTTTTGTTGTGCATCACCTTGTATACTCTCCTCTACATCATCAAATAAGTAGACACTCTCAACTTCATCTCGTCTTCCAACACGATTAAAAACAGATAAAAATATGAAAATTAGAAAAAAATTGGTGGCACAAAGTTGCAACACAAAAGTTCTTATTATTGATAACAAGTGATACTCTCTGTGTGCGGGTAAATAAAAAAAAAACATTTAGAAACACCCAATGCACCAATTTATAGTAGATAACATAGAAATAAACATATACACTTAACAGATCTCTTAGGAAACTTTAAATGGTCTAACCAAAGGAGGCTCTTTTCAATTTTTCATGAACACCAAAAACTTGCGAATCACCAATGATTTTCTGATAAACACGTGGGATAACTGGGAAGGTTATTCTTACCCAACATGTAACTTCCTACCAGTATTTTTTCCGAACTTGTACTTTTGCAACCATTCACCGCCAGAACTTGTTGATGTTTGGAAATCGTGTGTGGCACAATGATGTGCAAAGTTGTACTATTTTACTGCATTTTTCCAAACTAATGTGTCGCAACTCTTATTTCTTGTGGATTTCTATGATCCTACTGAAAATTTATGCCTTTTCTTTATAATGGATGGTAATTATTCATGCTAGATATTCTAAGTTTTGCTGTGTGACAAAACAATTTTATTACTTCATGTTTATGACAGCTATTGTGTCATTCAATGACGTTATTTGAGGTCAGCCTCAACTTTTTAAACTGCCATTCCGAAATGTAAGACATATTCCCTTCGAAAAGTTTAAGTTTAAAAATTTAAAAAAGCAGATCGCATTTCACATTTGAAATTCCAAAGAGAAGTGACAATTGAACCTTCTACGAACGAAAGAGGGGTTAATTTATCCAGGTCCACATTGTCAACTGAAAAAAAGAGGTCAGGTCATCTGATGGCCATCATATTGTCTGTGATGAAAGGACGGTGTGCGGTTTGCCAAAAAAAACACTGTGCATAAATTATATTACCAATGTGACAAACGGGTCCATCAAATATGTTTTCCTTATTTTTTCACGGACATTAGGAAAAGATTCAAATTTTCTGCACGTGCACACACACACACACATACATACACATATTTTCATGTTAAAAAACCAGTATGTGTTGTGAATTTGAATTTGTAGTAGAAAATAGAAAACTTTGTGTGATAACTGTACTCCAGAAGTAAATAATCGTTAGAATATAGGCAATACTAGTTTCTGCTTTCACTTCTCAAATGCCAATGTTCCATTTATGGGACATCGTGAAAAACAAAGAAAAAATTGTTTTTCTTTAAATTTCAAAGTTGATCTATGTATGGGCATGCAAAAGGACCTCAATTTCCAAATTTCAAAACAATAAGTGACTTTGTTCATAGTTCTGCCTTTAAATGGTTAACAGCACTTGCTTACTTTAGTTTGTTCATGCTCACTTGCATCTGGGCCATCATTGCCATCAGCTGCTTGAATTGTCTCATCTTGTCCTTTTCCATACTTCTTGTTTTCACCAAGTCCTTGAAGCATCCCCGCTCCTGACACCAGATTTGTTCCGTTGCACAGATCTCTCGAGTTCTTTGCCGGGAACTTGATGATGCATAAAAAATCATAGGAACAAAGATTTGAGAACGAAAAAACTTTTATTTACAGCAACTAGAAGTCCTGCTAAACTACAGCAGCCATTTGTATATACGTCTTCTCTCTTTGAAATTTTTTGTGGTGCTGCAGGCGTTAATAAAAATGTGCACTTCTGAGGAAGAAAAAGTCAATCAGTTGTCATTCCGTTCACACTCAACAAGGTCTCATCTTCTTTCATATGAGTAAATTTCTCATTGTTTATTGTTTTGTGATTTGGTAAAACTAAACTTTTTTCTGAGTCCCTACAATCTTGCTCTTCTATTTGAACAGTCACATACCATGCATACCTTACATACGCTAACAAGCCTTTTCAAATTTCTACCCTTCATAACAATATGTTAAAACACAGTGAAACCTCATTACAATGATGAATCTCTATTCAATGATATTTTTCCAGTCTTGTTTTGAAATTTTTATACTTTAAACTTAAACTGCTGCCTCTTAATATAATAACCCCCTCTACAGCTATATTTTTTCTTGTTCCTCAAAGTATCATTATATTAAGGTTTCACTGTGCATCTAATTCTGCTGTATATCTAGGCATGTTATGTCGACCATTTATGCTGTATATTTTTCTTTGTTGATTGAGGCTTTCTTTGTGCCTTGTATCACATTCTTATGGCATGCTGGGATAAAATGAGAAAAAAAATTTAACTGTTAAAATGTATTATGTATTTGTAATTGTTAATTAATTTTTTTGTATGTAGACTCAGTATTGAGCAATGAAGAGGTTTTAAAAGCGCAGACACTTCTAGAAAACCGAAAGAAAAGGCCAATGTTTTCTAGGAACAGTGGAAGAGGAAGAGGAAACATGAGGAGTGTAAATTATTTTTCATTTTATAAATTTTTTGTCACTTTCTGAATGTTTTTTTTTATTTGAAAACAATACAGGGTGTTTCAAAAAGTTAGACCAAATATTAAAGAGGTAGTAGAATACCCATTTCAGTACAAGAATTTTAATTAAGAGACATGATTTTTTGCTGTGAGGTCAGAAATTAAACTGGCTAGAGGTGTGCAACAAGCACCCATTTGCAAGGCTCCCACTCGTCCTACTTTTCAGTAAAATGTCCTACTTGCTCGGTTTTGTCCTATTTTTTACCAAATCCTATCAACAAAATTTATATAATTGATTTTAATTGAGCAGGGAATCTGATATATTGCCAAATATTACAAATGTTGGAGTTTGCTATGATTATGTTGTCTAAGGGGGATACCCTCCTACGTCCTACTTTTTAGTCCTGTGTTTTCCTACTTTTTCGAATTTTATGAGTGGGAGCCCTGCATTTGGCTAAAATGAAGTTCATGCTGGCTGCGCTTGCATGTTTCATTTTCAATCATATATCCCATGACAAAAAAAAAAAGATTTTCCCTGCGAATTCCACTATCTCTTAAAATTTGCCCTATCTTTTCTGAAGCAGCTATGTTTATGTAATTGTCTAAGTTTTTGTGGATTACGGTCGAAATTCAAAGTCACAAGAAAAAAGGTCTAATTATTCAATTAATCTATCCTGGATCTGTAAAATGACTACAAATTGCAACTTAAGCATTAATATTCACATAGGATAATGATTAGCAATTATTAAAATTTTATCATCAGTTTCTCAAGTATAAGTAATTGATAACTGTATATAATTTGTATTTTCTGGTACTTTTCTTACACTTAAAACGACGATAAAAGTTTCAGATTTTGAATGGTACACCTTGATCAATAGGTTGAATAACGTAATTCGTATCAAGTGGTGTATTCTCAATGCACTCTATACCAATACAGGGCCACAACAGGTAAAATGCCCAACTAGATGGCTGAGAAAAAGATGCCCATAACAAATATGAATATCATATATTTCTAAAATACAGCAACCCCCAATCAAAAATGCAATTATAAAAACTATATATACAATGATAAAATATTATACAATGGCCATAAAAAATATTTATGGTTGTCTTATTCTAAGTATGGATAGCTTCTCAATTTACTTCAACATTATCATCAGTTTAATGGTTGTTTTTCAAGCACCACTGGCTCAAATGCCTTGAAACTTTGTGCATCTTTCAGCAGTGAGGTATTACATGCTCTAACGAGAGAATTTCTTATTAAAATGATTCAAAAATTTCTTTTGGTACAACTCCAACATTATCTAGTTTGATAAAAATTGTTTTAAATCTAGTTTATTGTTTGATTGTTATATCTAGTTTATCGTATTTCTTTTTAAATGTGCCAATTGTGTTAGAACTTACTACCCCGGGAGGCAAGCTATTTCATTTATTAACACCCTATTAGAGAAAAATTCTCTGTGACACCACAACTTAGAATTGTCCCTTACCAATCGACACTAGTGTCCCCTAGTCCTGTCCAAAACCTCTAGCTGAGAATGATAAAATAGGCTTAAAATGTATAAATTAGCATTTTGGTGTTTTCCTATACTGACAATTTGTATTTGAAATAGTTCACTTGTTATTCAAGCACTATTGTTGGATTCATTCAGCACGAATAAGCTTTTCACGAAATTATATTGCAGAGTTTTGCCAGTTTCCGATCAACAGTGGTAATTTTTTGTCGAATTGAGTTGCTAAAAAAATAAATCTAACGTGAAAAGCAAATTAAATTCTGACACGTTTTAGCATACAAAGGGTGCTGTTTTCAAAGCGAGAAGTATTAATTTTTTTATCAAAAGTCTATCATAGAGAACCTTCAGAACTAGCTTGATCGTTTTTTCCCACCACTGTCATTTTCTGCATACAGGGGCTAATTAGACCTGGACCTACAATTTATTGCCGATTCTGAACAGCAGTCTTTTATTTTGTTTATACTCACGGAGCGGTTGCTTCAGGACTGGCTCCACATTTCTTTTCACGTTGCTTAATGGACAGAATGTTAGCATGGCAATTCGAACCAGAAGTCAAGATTGAAAAAAAAACATTCATAGTGTGCTGAAATTACGTCATAATTTTCAAGTTATGTATTTTTGGTCTTCAAAGATTTGTTATTTGACAACTTGGTGGAGTCTGGAGAGAAACAAAGTCTGACTGCGTATAGAATTTTTCAAACTAAATTTACTCATACAAAAACCATGATTTCCCCCACTAACTCAGAATTATCCAAAACATTTGAAAAAAAAAAATGGAATTAAAAAGAAATTTTAACACTAAATCTATATATATAAAATTGATTTTCTGTGTGTGTGTGTGTGTGTGTATGTTCTCTATACAAATCTACAATTTCAGATCGATCGTCGCCAAATTTTGCATATATACCAAATAGGACCCAACTTAAACGATAGGCTACTTTAAAATTTCGTCAGGGTAGGGTGAGTGCCCCAAA
Organism: Pholcus phalangioides; assembly: GCF_987345545.1. Classification (NCBI taxonomy): domain Eukaryota; kingdom Metazoa; phylum Arthropoda; class Arachnida; order Araneae; family Pholcidae; genus Pholcus; species Pholcus phalangioides. The sequence goes on along the minus strand of NW_028301596.1, from coordinate 23,314,200 downwards.
TGGGCAAAAAACTGTCGGGCAACAATGGTTTTTGGGCCTCAACAATCACTTTCCGAACGTTTACTTTGGTTACCGTGGTTCCCTAGCAATGCGTTTCAGACGTGTATATGCCTTTACAACGGTTTTTCATTTCTTTAATCCTGTTAGTATATGTATAATAGTTTATGCCTTTATAATGGTTTGCCACATTTTCAATACTCTCAGTAATGAGGCTTTTTGAATAGACGTCATAATCATCATCAGCATCGCTTTGAGAGTCAGGAAAAGGATGATCCTCAAAGAAATCAGTGCTGAAATTTGCGATTTTACTGTAGAAATGCGGAAATTAGTGGGATTTTCCGCCCCATCAATAATTTTAAAAATTGTATTGAATTCTCGATTTTTGAAATATTCAGTTCGCTTAGAGATATACGAAGCCCAGGAGATTAAATATTAAGTCAAACCTATACTTTTGAGTTGGATATTCGAGCAATATCATTGATTTCATTTATATCTTCTCAAGTATGAAAATTAATGTCTCCATATTGTCTCTTTTGATATTTATTTGCATAAATTCATGTGGGTTAGGATATTTTAAAATTAGTTATGAGCCCGTGAAAAGTGCATCGAAAAAATTCCACAGCGTTAACTAAGGATTTTTGGAAGCTGGAACAGACAGATGGATAACTTGAAGTTCGGGGGGGGGGGGGGGTATCGAAATACCTAGCGCCCCTTAAAAAAAGAAAAATATATATTCATTTCTACGTTTCTGTGTAAATCTAGATTTGTGTATTTCATGAATCGCGCAGGAAGTCGCCATATTGGTGAACTTGGACACGGTTTGTATGTCCCTCAAAAAAAAGAGAGGGAGATATCACGTGATCCAAAAAAAACCTCATTGAAGAAAACCCGGCAGCGCCGGGTATTATAGCTAGTTATAGATAAAACTCAAGGAGATCTCGTAGAAATTTGAATCCTCCAAAATTCAAATTAACCAAGTTCCACTGCATAACGTTTTCATGTTGGCATAGTGGATGCTTGCCAACGTAGTGCCTCTAGGACCGTTAGTAGTACTGTATAAGGATTTTGGACTGCATTCCTGTGAAGATGGCTGTCATTTGATCATTTTTGTTGCACCGCTGTCATTTTCTGCACACGAGGGCTAATTAGACCGAGACCTACAATTTATTGCAGATTCCGAATGGCAGGCTTGTTTTTTATACTCATCGAGAAGTTGGCGGACTAACCCCTCGATGGGAGACTCCCTGCAGTAGCGATTTTTTCTTGCGGTCATGTTGCTGTTTCTGTTGTACCCCTGTATCAGGAAAGTTTTCTGGCAAGGATGAACCGGGTATCGAACTCGTGACACCTCTAAACATTTGGTACTTTAGGTGAGTATCTTATCGACCGGGCTACCGCGCCCAAGATGGCTGTCAGTCATGTGGATGAGACATTCAGTTTATGTAATCTTTCATAATGGTCAAACTGCCCAATACACACAATACTTTCCAGCATACACCAATTCATTAAAAATTCCACAGAAGTTTATTAGGCACATACAGCCTTTAACACACATTTCAAGCATGTTTTTTCGCATAAATGATGATAAAATTAATGATATGGTTCATTTTATGCATAAAAACTCATGCATAAAAAATATGTTTCTCCTGAATGTTTTTCAATTCGTGAATGTGAGTATTTCTGTTCCAAAAAAGCAAAAAGCCCAAGCCCGTCATTTCAAAATTTTCCGTTTGGGGGGGGGGGGGCGTGCAACGAATATGTACTCAATGTATTCATATATATATACACCATTTCTAGAGCTGGGGTCAAGCACCCTCCTCTCTGACACCCTCCAAATGATGGGCCTCTTGGGAACGTGTTTCCAGAACATTCACACTTCTAGTTTTTCCTTTTGTAAATTTAAAAAGTTGTTCCCAGTATGTGTCAACAACCTATGTATTATTAATTCAAGTTATACGATTTGCATGAGTTATCAAAAATATTTTTTCATTCGTAATTTATGTCTATAATATATTTTTTCAGCCCACAGCAGTGCAACCAACTTCTATTTCACGTGGTGCCCCAAAAAAAATTTTGATAAACCCACATTTCAAGAAAAATGAGGCTGAATTGAGTTCAATAGGTATGGGTAAAATGTATTTATTGTTTATTTAGCACACTTGTTCAAGAGGAATTCACATTGACAATTAAATTAGAAATCTCCTTTAATTTTTTATTATGACTATTTCTCTGATTTGCCACAATCTCATTGTCCATTTTTTAAAAATTTGAAGTGAATGTAGATAGTTGTAAACCCACCATCTCCTGAAAAGTGTCTAAGTCTCTTTTCAGTTTTAGAAGTCCATCGGGACATCAAATTTTACAAAAAAAATTCTGATTAGGGTCTGGGATGCTAGTGAGAATGTCACTTATAAAAACTCAAATTAGCATTTCCCAGTCTTACTCAGACTCATAATGTTACTTTATTATCAATAAATGAATCAAAACTGTGCAATTGACTTTTCTTAGGCAAGAGTTCTGCATCTTTAAGACATTCAATTTCATGAGAGAAGTGTAGGTGTTAAACATAGCTAATAAAACTGTTCATTGATCTATCAATTCCTTCTGTTTTTATTTTTGCAAATTGATATATATTCATTCTTGCCTGATCTTAGTCATCTACAGTGCCGCCAAATCAATAGCAATAAATTAAAATTAAATTAAAATTCCAAGTATTTTCGTTAATAACAAACAATGTTATAGAAGAGTTGATCCAGTTTGTACATTCTGACCATGACGTTTGAAGTGAACAGACGTACTTCTTCCGCTGAGCAACCGAGCGTGAAGATTTGGTATTCAACCCAAATGGGAAACTCGGTCAGCGAAACTAGTGGTTAAATTTTTCCTCTGAAGACGGCACCCATTGGTGTTGAAATGCATTAGGACTTTTATTATTTTTTTTGTATTGGCCTTATTCGTTGGTGTCTTCTAAATAAACAATGTTATAAGAAACATGGTAACATGAAACACGATAACATGAAACACGATAACATGAAACATATTATAAGAAACAAATGATGTTTTTGGATTGGTGTTTTGAGCACGAAAGGTATGATCACACACTAGGGTCAGGTGGGGTAAAATGGTCATAAAAAGAGGTGTTTTCATCTTTGAAGAGGCATAACCATATGACTTTTTCAAAAATAGGATATCTTTTGGCTGATATTTTACATTACATTCTTAGAGAGTATATTAGCACATTTTTCAAAAATATTTTTTGAGTGTAACAGTTTTTTTTCTGCAACATTTTAGACCTCACTTTTATGACCACTTTACCCCATGGGGTGGGGTAAAGTGAGTAGTGCATGGGGTAAAATGGTCATACCAAATAATAATGAAATTTTAAGAAAATAATCAGTGGGCATTGAAATTTTATTTAACACATTTATCAAACAATCATTTTCTACTTTTAATGTACTCTATGGTTATAAATCTTGGCTTCATTAGGATCTTCAAATACAATTGATCTCTTATTTCATCTATGTCCTTATTTTCTGGAAAGGTATAAAAATTCATTATTTAGGCCCTTTCAAGATATTCAACAGATAATAAATCCTTATTAATCACTTGTCTGATAATTTGCATTATTGGTTTTTGTTCTCTTCATGATAAACCAGCACCCCACACACACACAGCCTTCCGACATCTTTCATAAAGTTTGAATAGTTATAGATTTGCCTCAGATCTTCAAGAAATTTTTTCCTTGGCTATGGGAGTTTAATGTAATTTCCGCATATTTATTTTGTGGCAGTCAAAGTTCAACTATTTCCTTAATTAATGTTTCTCCTATTCTATCCTGAACATGTTTTCATTTTGCCCTTGAGTTCTGTATTACCCTTTCGTTTACAGCTGAGATTAACGAGGGCAAGGTAGTCAGTATATGGCTCGTTTCAAGTCTCTCATCAGACACAACACTGATATTAGCTAATTTTGACACTTTCTAAGTTCAAGCCAGCCACTCATGAAGTTGATTCTGTATCTTTACTTCCCTTGGTTGTGAATTGTGAAAGTTCAACATCTACAAAAGGGGTGGGGGATTGTTCACATTGAGCAAGAGATTTCAAGCCTTCAATACTAGTCTCCTTTGCACGGTAACCGTGATTTTCTTCTAGAATCCTTTTGTCTTGACTTGTTAATGATCCATCTTCCTTAAGTCATATGGAATCTTTAACTCATGTTCTTGCAGCTCACATGATACTCTAATGCTCTTTCCAACAGCTAACAATACTAATGGAAGAATGTCAGACTACTGTTGTATATTCTTTTCACATATAGGTTCAAACACATACTTTCCAAGTTCATGTTTGCTCTGCAAAAGAAAAAAATCAAACTACATTAAGTGAAAAAAAAATCTTACAAGTTCAAGGCAAAAGTGTTAGGCAAAATAGCTCCTAGCAACTAAGTGTTAGTTAAGCCTAATGCTATGACCACTTTACCCCACATTGTTTAAATTACTGTAAAATATGAAGTATAATGATTACAACTTACCAGTGCATGGAATAGTGTTCTTGAGATACTTCTGGACTGCCCTGTACAGCCAATCTATAAAAAGTTTTAGCAACTATATGGTAGAGAGAAGTTATTCAGGCACTCAAAAAATGGAACCCAAGCTTCAACAACAAAAAAAAATGTTCATTTCCACTAAAATGTTGCTTGGCATTATATTATAGGTGAAAAACTTTGCTACTAGCAAGTGAAAGTTAAAACAGAAATTTGGTAGTAATATCAATTGAAATTCTTAAGTTATGCCATTTTATGTTCAGTATGACCACTTTACCCCACTTGACCCTAAGCAGATGAAGTGAACACAACATCTATAGCTTGTCACTTCATCAAACAAAAATGGGGTATTTTAATAATTGAGATATTGTACATAATGTAAACATACATTTAAAAACATGTTATATTATTGAAATGCAAATTTTATTAATGTTTCTTGTCTTTTCTGATGATAACTCGTCAACTGGTTTGTACTGTGTGAATTAAACAACTTTTCATATTAACTAGATTCTAATGGTGCTTTTAATCATATTAAAATGTTGTAACTGAGTACAATTACATGAATAATAAAGAGTAAAATACACTTCGATTTTGATTTTATAAGCATGAAATATAACAATTTCTTTTTTGTTTGAGATTGGCATGCACAAACATTTTGGTCTCAATTTAACTCATTTCTGGATAAACAAACTCTACTGTTTTACTGTGTGCTTTTAAATTTTGTGTAAAGAATTTGATACCTAATTTTCTTGTAACAGGTCCTTATAGGGAATCTTATCTACCTACTTCTCAAGCTGTGGATTCAAATTTCATGAATGTTCAAACGTCAGTAGCTCACTCCAGTGGTGGACAATTTGTATCACATATTCAGTCTTTTCCTCAGGTATGGCTGTACTTCTTTGACTGCAATTTAGTTTTAAAATAATGTGTTAAATGACAGTGATTCTATTCTAATATGTAGTCCAATTTACTTGTGTCTTGATGCCTAGGTTGTTGGCAAAACTTGGGTTCTTCAAGAGTAAAAAGTGGTCCCTCTAGAAGAAAATTCAATGGTACCCTTGTGAACCACGCTGAAATAAATGCTAAAGCATGTGCATTCCAAAGTTTTACTTTAAAAAGTCTTATTTTTCCAGTTTTATTATGTTTAGTTCATTCCATTGCTAAATACAGTCGATGCTCGTTTATACAAACTTGCTGGCACTTAAACAATTAGTAAAATGAAAATTTTATAAATGGAAAAAACATTTATTCAATAGTATTGTATATTGTTGTTTGCATGTGTTCGAATGCTGCCATCTGCCTCTAATGGTATACATTAAAAGAAATTTTGAAACTATGAAAATTATATATATATCTCATAGAAACATTAGTAAGGACTGAATGATGTTACAACTCTTATTGAAATACTTACTTACTCTTACTTACAACTCTTATTGAAGTACAACCCGACACCTACCACATCCATCATCCTCCCCACCTCCACCAATGAACCTAACTACTTGCAGGGCTCGGCACGGGTCACTTTTTTCACTAAAAGTCACTTTTTAGAAACTAGTCACTTTTATTACGTATTTTCAGGTCCAGGTCACTTTTTCCACTTTTTTTAGCAAAAAAACTTCGGTCTCGCATGCTTTTCTGCTGTCAGCGTTTTTCTTTTCTTCAAGGAGGAACTTTACCGGTTCAAGGTCGCTAATTTTCTCCCTCCTTTGATTGAACTACGATCGTTAGCTCCCTTCCTGTAGAACCCCTATACACTTCCCGGGTGCATACCGTATGATGTTAGTATAACTTGATTTCAAGGCACTTGGAAAGAAAGCAGCTTGGTTAAGGAGTCGTTATTTTATGGAAAAGCCAGTCGAAAAAAAATAGCGTAAAAGGCGTACTTACAACAAAGAAATTTTTCCCCTCTTCTACTACCATTCTTTCTTACTTCCCCATGTGTGTGTGCTCACTCGTTCTTTCATTTTTATCTTATTTTAAAATTGATCCTTTATTTTATTTGTTTTAAAAAGTTTTAGTCTTAAGGGCCGAATTCCTTTCTTGGAGCATCGAGCAAGTTACATTTGTTGTTTGTTCTATCTTTACTTTTGTTAATTTTTTTAAATATTTGAAATGACGATTTAAGAGAGCCCGTGCAGAAACTAACTTACGCGGAGCGGGAGAATACCAAAGCTCGCGTATTAAAGATGCGTACTATTAATACGTATTAAGCGTATTATTAATATGCTTTGGAGAATACTCTTGTTGCTGGCCGTTGGAGAAGAAGAAAGTTGAAGAAGCTCTCAAGTATTTTGAATTTACTTACAATAAAAAAAATCATCCGACTGAAAATCGCGACCTATCTAGAAATAAAATTTGTACTATTTTTCGAACTGGATTTAAATCTCAGCAAGAAACCATAGCCCCAGATATGATCGAAAGGAGAACTATTTATGAAAAGATCGCAGAATCCTGCAATTCAACGTTTAGTTTAACACAAGGGTTTCCAAATCAGATGAAAATTGGTCATCAAGCTGATAAAAACTCAGTTAACGTGCATGCAAACCGTAAATAGAGGCGGATTTAACAATAGGCGCATCGAGCGCGCCTTTGGCCCCTACTTTACACTTTTTTCTTAATTTAAGGGGCCTAATATTAATTTTTTTTATGCCCGGAGCAGCCAACAACTGACCTTGGCCGTAACTTAATTTAGAGCATCTTCACGATACTGATTGTTGACTTAATATCGGCATATTGCGTTCCATTCTTGGTGTTGTGTAAAAAAATCTCCTTTTTAGACCTCGGAAGTTATTAAAACGTTTTTGTCTCGAGTCGCTGATATGACCGCAATAGGAGAGGGTGGGATCTGGTTCCACAGGTGCTGAACGAGGAAGGGTGCAAGTTTACTCTTTATCCGTTAAAAAAAATGAATACCGGCCCCGGGCGATAGTAAATTTTCGTTCATACTTGCGGCCCGGGTTGCTACATACCATGATCAGATCCAAAACTGAGGGGGGGGGGGGGCAATGCCTCGAATGGCATTTTTGATGGAATGGTATATTTAAGAAAAGGCAATAAATTCCTTTGCAAATTTCACAGTCAAGGGGCAGTAAAATTACGTTTCCCCTCCAGAAAAAAATATCATATTACGACGATGGTAAATCGGGTGCCCTGGGTTGGGGCAAATTCACTGTTTTTGTTCATTGCAAATTACGGGAGGAGTCAGAGCTAACGTGGCAACTTTTTTTCGCACTAAAATAGGTAGCTCTGACAGCAGCATCCATAAACTCTTTAATAACCGCATTTATAAACCCTGTATGTCGTTGATTCGATTTTTGTGTTCATTTTATCCTAATTTTCTGTATTTCCCGATATATTGCTATCTATTTTCCCATATTGCTGCGTATTAGGTTGATTCATATTATAAATTATATATTTTTTTGTAATTTTATGTGCCCTTTGTCAGCCATCTTGAATTGACCACCGCAAAACAGTGATTGATTGGCCATGTTGGTGCTTACAAGGTTCATGGGAAATTTACCGGGGAAGGCCGCAGAGTTTTTTTCTGTTAAAAATTACGTCGGGAGGGGCCAAAATTATACTGTTCCTGGGTAAAGAAGTAAATGTTTTTTTGCAGGGGTTTATATTGTGTGTAAAAAAAAGAAAAATATATATTTACAAATTTTTCTCTCAAAAACCACACAATTTAAAACTGGTTTACTTTTTCCCTCACCAAAGGGCAGTATTATTTTGGTTTCCCCCCCCCCCCCTCCGCCTGTAAAGGAGTGCTCACCCACCCTTCCCAGTCATAGGCGGAGATAGACTTGGAAGTCTGGGGGGGGCACGATGATGATGATGTCACACACATATACATTAGATCTGCCCACTCCACTGTTGACGCTGGGGACCCCCCCCCCCTCCCGTATCTCCGTCCATGTTCTCAGTCCAGCCATAGGTGGAGATAGACATGAAGGTCTTAGGGGTGCGGCAGATGACAATTGATATATAGTCCACCGATCACGAGAAGAATGCTGGCTACGTCACGTCGGGCGAGTCTATTATGCCCTTTTAGGTAAAACAACTGCGCAGCAAGAATATCACACTAGTAACGGCACTTTCTCGCTTGGCGTCTTTAGCGCTATTTTTGCCTCCAAGAAATTTCACTAAAAGCGCCACGGCAGTACACTCGTTAGTGTCGTTCATAGCAGTATTTGTGTGACGTAATCATCGCCTGTTCGATAGTGCTGTCTTAAGGCTTGGTGGGCCCAACCGGTCCTCAAGAGGAGAGGGCTTCACAAAAATAAGATCTGGCTGATATTTTCCAGCATTTACGAGGTACAGGGTCATAAAAATCACTTGGCCGGGGGGGGGGGGGCCCATGATGGCCCTGCTGCTAGAACATTTACAGCATATTATTTCAATATAAAAACATACTTTTTTATTCTGTAGAAGGGATCGAAAACCATCAAGATGAAACGGAACCCCTACATGTATAATTCCGACTACAGCCCACAGAAGGATGGAGCTGACAAGGCTCCAACCCTGGAGAGAGAGAGAATTCACACATATATATATGTATATATATATTTTTTCCCCCAACACTGTAAATTCACTATAGACAGCTGGTGGGAGATTTCAACTGCAACATGAGAGGACCATGCTTCCGATGCCCTTATGGTGGCCACTTACGCACTCACGTAACTGTGAGCTTGACAAGCATGCATGTTCAATGTTTTTGTCACCTCTTTGAAAAGCCCATATGAAAGCATCTGTGGAGAAAGTAAAAAAAAGAAAAGAGGATAACGCGGCGATGAGAGATGGTAAACAGAGAGAGAGAGAAGGGCTATGTTATGAAGGGTTCACTCGAAATTTTGTCAACTGTGCATCTCTACCAGAGAAGCAAACCCAGTTGTCTATTGATAGGAATACATGCTATAAACCTTCTCTTTCGCATATTAAAAAAAAAACTGCTTCCTTTTTCCAGCAGAAAGCATCACTTCAACTAGCCCTGTACAGACAGAGAGAAGGAAAAAAACAAACCACTGAGTGGTTTCGCCAATGATTCACAATCGTCTGGGTCAAATCTGACACCACAAAATACGTGAAAAAAAAAAAAAAACATCTTCCCACACTGATTCCCGACAAGCTTTTTTTTTTAGTTGCTGTCACAGGTGGCCTTCTCTTGTTGCGGAAAACCGAAGGAAATTTTTTATATTAAATTATTAATTTTAAGTAACTTAACAATTAATTTATTTCATTTAATTATTTTAGTAATTTAATTTTTAATTAAAAGTAACTTTACTCCCTTTATTATTAAATTATCACTGCTTCCTTTACATTTTTTCCGTATTTTGCTCCATTATCTTCTTTTCTGTATCAAATATTTTAGTTCAAAATATTAAATTAAATGGAATTCAAAAATTTAATTTTTTAAATTAAAACATTTTGTAAATTAAATTAAAATATTTATTTTTTAATTAAATTAAAATATTTAATTTAGGGTGCAAGCGATAGGGGCCCCCGTAATAGAGAAAAAATATCTTATATTTTGACTAACCTTTTTTGTGTTTGCTGTGTTCTTGATGATCTTGATGATTCGTGGTCTTGATGATGTGACATCTATTCTTACATGAATAATGGGGCTTTCGCAGAACTTTTTGTGAGATCTCTAGCTTCGTTTCCTCTGTGTTCTTCCTTGAGGTCAAAAGTTTCTCCTTGATGTGTTGGCCTCCATATTCCTACATTACATAGAGACAACAACGTTGTCGACGAATCTCAAGACTATTTACGTGGATTTATAATTCACTTTCGTCAACAAGATCACTAAATCCACTCAAACTGGAATCCGAGTGATGATCACTTGAAGTATCTCTGTCTGTTTCAGAATCATTGTCACTTGATGGGTTTATACATACTGAAATGCTGTCGATCATTTCTTCTACAATTCCATCAGTCTCCCAGTATGTATTTTCAATGTTTTTCACATGATCGCAATACTTTTTCCACTCTTCACACCCTGTGTTTCTGATAGCCTCTTTAATACTTTAGAACTTTTAGTACACCGCCAATCGACTGCTTTTACAAGGGGACACCAGTATCGATTGGTGAGGGACAATGCAAGGTTATGGTGTCGCAGGGAATTTTTCTCCAATAGGGTTGTTAATAAATGGAATAGCTTACCCCCGGAGGTAGTAAATTGTAACACAATTGACACGTTTAAAAAGAAATACGATAAACATGTTGGGGTAAATCGAGAAGCTATCCATTCTTAGAATAAGACAACCATAAGTATTCTTTATGGGCATTGTATAATATTTTTTCATGTGTATATAGTGTTTGTAATTTGTGTTAATTGCATTTTTAATTGGGTTGCTGTATTTTTGAAACATATGACAACCATATTTTTATGGGCATCTTTTTATCAATGGGCATCTTTTTATCAGCCACCTCGTTGGGCATTTTGCCTGTTGTGGCGTTGTATTTGTATTTGTATTTGTATTTGTATTTGTATTTGTATTTTTAACGATTGCAAATGTTGCAAGCTCAGATCAGCACTAGCATTGCATTCTCTCACATATCTTTTGATCGATGCCCACACAAGTTCTATTGGATTCATGTCGCAATGATAAGGAGGAAGCCGAATGACATCATGTCCATTCCCTTTTAAAAGTTCGTCTATACAATATTTTTTCTCGCGTGAGGCATTCGCCTTAATGATGTCGAAAAAATCTGTTTTCCGCATCTTTTCATCATGGGCAATTTTTTCCTTTTGCAACCACGAACACATGTCTTGTTTTCTTGAGGACTTAATGGGTACAGGGTCTAGAATTTTGGAGTGGTATGTGGCATTGTCCATGCAAACAACAGAATTCAGTATGATATTAGGAAGTAACTTTTCTTTAATCCATTTTAGAAAGTTGCTGTGGTTCATTTGACCTTGATAATCTCCAGATGCACAAGCAGCTTTGAATACCAATTCTGCATGGGGGACAAATCCAGATTCCGATCCGGCATGCACTACTATGAGGCGATTGCTTGCTCTTTCTTTAAATATAGCGCCGATTTCATCATTTTGTCAACATTTATCATATGCAAGATTGCTGTCGATCCAAGTCTCATCCAAATAAACAATGTTTCTTCCACTTTCCCGAAAAAGTTTTCAAAAATTGATGCCTCAACATCCTTATCTGTGGGCGTTCCATCAAAATATTGCAATGACTTTTGCTGCGTTTGAATTCAAATCCTGCCTCATGTAAAAATTTTCTAAGAGTATCTGCTTTCCAAAGAAAGTTGATTTTCTCCCTCACTACGGAAAGTAGCGATCCAACCGATGGCACTTTCTTCTTGGCATAAAATTTACGCACGGTGTTACGGGTGACACACAAGTCACAATTGTCCATCACTGCGTTTCTTTTCTCAGGTCGCTTTCTGTGTTTACCTGGCGTTGATAACTTGCCCTCACCAGCGACGGAACTTTCTTTCTTGATCCGCCTGATGGTTGTTAAAGAAACACCAGCAATAGCAGCAGCACGTTTCTGTACGTGCGAAAGAGGTATCGAAACCTCACCTACTTCCGCTTCTTTTTCACAAAACTTCGTGATATTGTCTATCATCTTTCTTTCTGAAGAGTGAAGAGTTTGTCCTTTTGAAGACATCTTGAATATAATTAATATTTTAAACAGCGAACTCGAGGTTCAAAGAGCACTTTTTGAAAACAAAACCACACTCACGGAACAGCGAAAAAGACTTGGCGACAAAAACTGATTTGTGTGCGCCAAGATGGCGTACTAGCAACCCGGGATAAATTTTATCTTTTCCCCGCGCCAAAATGGACCCTCTCCAGAGAGTGGGGTTCCGATAACTCTTCTCCTAATCTGAGGACTATACATCATGTATGCATCAGTAGGCTCTGCCATTGACGCTGGGGGGGGGGGGAGGAGGGTGGATTTCCCTCCCTCAACGTATAACAATTAAAATCATTTAGTTAATTTAATAATTTAAATACACTTTATTCAATTTAATAATTTAAATTATTTAATTCAGTAATTCAAGTAATATTTTAATTTAATAATTTAAAATAATATTGTTAAAAATGTAGTTTTAGTTTTTTTTCAATCATTATAGTAAATTTCTTAAAATTTGTTGGAACGTATTATACAAACCTAGGTATGTAAATCAAATTTGTACTAGTTAAAAAAAGTTTGAGTACATTTTGTATACTGTCATTTATAGCATAACATTAATAAAAAATCCACTAGAATGTAGATGGGACAAATTCTCTCATCAAATTTTGTGTTATTTCATTTTTTTTTCCTTCTTTGAATGTGAAAACTTTTTCCCTTTTTGAAGTTTTTCCTGCTTAAATTGATTTTAAGATAGGTTGTGGAAAGCAACATGGGGGAAAGGCATTGCTACTGTTACTTAGAAAGAATGTAATGTTATTCTCTCACACATAGTTGTTGATAAATTTGATAAGTTATTCAAAACTTTTCTGGTTAGCAGAATGCGTTTGAGTTTGATTTATTTTTCACACTATTATGTAAAAAAAAGCAATTTCGATGAGTTCCATTGAAATACAAAAAGTTTAGTAAAAACTAAATTCAATTTCAATTCATTCAATTTGGTAAAAATCAAAATTCATTGTCCATTTGGTCTCTTTCTAAAATTATTTTGGTCACTTTTAAAACATTTTGGTCACTATTTGGTCACTTTTTAAACATTTTGGTCACTATTTTCACTAGTTTTGAGGCCATGATCCGTGCTGAGCCCTGTACTCGTCCAATCTTCTTTAATTTGTCAAGCAAAATATTCCTCAGGTGTTGTGAATGCCTGCAAAATAGTCATTCAATTGCCAGTTTCCCACACTGATTTTGATGAGCGCCATCATAAATACAGCACAATACACGGTGCATCACAATACATATGTGAAGCACCACTATATGGCAACACAGCACAATAAGTAATGCACCTCTATATGGCAACATCATAATAAGTAATGTACCTCTATATGCAGTGCAACACAACAAGCAATAAAGCAAAATAATGAATGCACCACTATACGCAGTACATCACAACATGCAAAGCACCACCATTGGCAATAAAGCACAATAAAAAAGCATCACTATATGCGTGCACCACAATTAGAAATACAGCACAAAATGCAATGTGCCACCATCTGCAATACAGCACAATAAGCAATCACCGTGTACCTCTATCAGCAATACAGCACAATAAGTAGTGCACCATGATAAGGAATGCACCACAATATGCAATACAGCAAAATACACGATACACGCAAAGTACCATAATATGCTATGCAACACAATACACCGTAAGCACTGCATTACAGTAAGCAGTACAGCATGCCATGCACTACAATCAGCAATGCACCACTATTTAAAGTGCACCACAATACAGCACAATACCCAATTCACCACAATATGCAGTGGCATTACAATAAGCAATAAAATGCACAATGAATTACAATAAGCAATAAAATGCACAATGAATTACAATAAGCAATAAAATGCACAATGAATTACAATAAGCAATAAAATGCACAATGAATTACAATAAGCAATAAAATGCACAATGAATTACAATAAGCAATAAAATGCACAATGAATTACAATAAGCAATGCACCACTATTTGCAGTGAACCACAATGAGGAATACAGCATAATATGGAATAAGCACTGCATTACATTAATCAATACAGCACACAATGTACTACTACTACTAAACCTAAAACAAATATACAGTCGATCACACTTATAATGTTCCTATTTAGAATGTTTTTGCACTTTGTACAACTTATTTTCGTCGTCCTAACTCTAAGTAATTCTCATTAAGATTTCCTGTTTACAATGTTTTTTATGATAATTTTTTGAAAACCGTTATAAGCAGGATCCACTGTAATTAAAAGTTAGAGGCACACATTTATATATTTACGAATAAATCAATCTATAAAATCCCTTCTGATTGATTTTTCATTTAGTTAAAAAAGTAGCTCTTTCAATAATATCTTCTGATTAAATTTAAAGCAAATGAGATTCTCTCTCTCTCTCTCTCTCAGTACACACTCTCTCAGATACTTATCTTCTGATTCCCTAGTCATATAAATCCTTGCAAAGCAATTTCCTGGTAGAATGACTTTATTTTCTCTTCCTGATGGTCCACTACCATGGCCCCCCACATCCTGGAGCAGGGCCCCTAGGCTGGAACATTTGGCAGGCCCCTGACCTGACTTTTCACGAGTCCCTTCTGCAGTGAATTTAAAGTGTAAAAAAACAAAAAATTACGAGAATCATCCGGAACCCCATGGCTGGAGCCCCGTCAGCCATGGGGTTTGTGGGGAGGGGGGGGGGGCATTTCTACCACTCTGATCTGTGGCCATTTAACTGCCACATATTTTCACACCTCAATATGGGAACTATGTCAGATCTGTGTTAGTGAAACTCAAGTGTGTTTGTGTGTGTGTACCCAGCATTCAGCATGTTTTGTGTTAGTAGGTGGTGCCTTCTATCTAGGCTGCAACTAGATGATTTCACAAATTGGGCAAGCACACATTTGGCATCCCATGTAATGTAGAAGAAGCTGTTATAAAAGGTGAATTCAGTGCCCCCTCTAGTCCAGAGTCTGGAGGAAGCACTAGACCTGCCTGCTTTTTTCCCCCACCCTAGTTGTGGCCTTGCATCTATCCTCCAAATTGGTAATGCACAGATTTAAAATTTAATGTGTACATATTTGTGTTGTAGGTCTGTGGTGAACAGAGCTTTTTTCAAAGGAATAGTCAACTCAAAATTAGAAAACCTTAGAAAATCATATTTTTAGCCGATTACCACTGCGCAATTGTGGGTTTCAGACCCGGATTTTCACTAAAGGCAAAGGTGGGTTCCCCTCCCGCCCACCCCAAGAAAATGAAAAAATTAAAAATATTTTTGTAGAAACTTAAAATATGGGGGAAAATAGTCTTACACTATGTTAATTTAAAAAAATTTTTGAGCATTAGTGCCCACAATTTCTGTGGAAGAAATCCTTTTGCCTCTTCAAAAGCCAATTCTGCATACATACCAGTGATTTTCGCGATGCAAAACGGTGACTACCACATAGCAGCTAGATGACAAAACTGTGGATATTCAAGGTAGAGTTTTTACAGATTCATGTTTGTTTTTTGGAACGATCTCTCAGAAAATGTTTTTACATTTTTTGAACAGGCGTTCCAGATCCTTTGATTTTTTTTAAAAATGTGCGTTCACAATCTTGTAGGAACCAGGTAAATTTACGGTGTATAGACATTGTTTTTGAATGCCGGCAAATAGCCACAAAAGTACAAAATTCTGTGCAGGGTCCTCATTAAGGGAAGCAACTAAATATCTTCAACAACCCTCTTGTATACAAAGTAGTAAAACCACTTTTTCAAGGTCTCGCGATTGTGATGGACTGTGAAAAGAAAGAAGGGGAAAGAAAGAACCACGTTTTTATTTGTCCTTCTCTGAAATTCCGGGTATTTGACACAATTGTGTCAATGGCATCTCTGGCCATCTGCAATCAATTTTTTTAAACTGAGTTTTTCTCAACTCATAGTGGTTGCTCTCTGCGGAGCACACAATGTACTGCAATATGTAGGGGTGGAAACTCTGCGCCAAAACTAATATCTTGCGCCATCCTACTCCAATAGCGTATTTTCACATTTTTCTGCCCCAAATAGCGAATTTTGCTTCAGTATGCCCGGAATTTCGGAAAGGACGCCAAAAAATTTTTGTTCCTGCTAGCCACGAAACGTTTCTTTACGAGAGAGAAGAGCGTGTTTTATTCCACTATACTTAAACTATCGGCCCCTGATCAGGCTTTCCATCACGAAACCCCGATATTGTCCGTGATCGTGGAACTGAAGATGGTTTGCAATGCCGTTCAGCTTTAAAGTGCAAATTGGAGTGTTTCCATTTAAAAAAAAAATTCATCACTGGAAGCAACAGAAATTACTGTAGTCGATTGTCATTGTGTTAAATCCCGATGCTTCGTGAAAAAAATTTTCATTCCGGGAGTAAAAAGCGCATGTCCACCGAATTACGAATGTTAGTTTAGAAACTTTGCAGAATAAGGAGCGTTAAATCGCCAATGTTGCCGAATAACGAGCGTTAAATCTTCAATATCGCCAAATAACGAGCGTTAAATCGTCAATATCACCAAATAACGAGCGTTAAATCGTCAATCTCGCCAAATAGCGAGTGTCAGATCGCCGATCTCGCCAGATAATGAGTGCTGAATCGCCAAACATCGAGTTGATTGTTCCGAAATTCTCTCCCATTTTGCAACAATTTCTTTCCAAGTATAAAAAAAATTAAAAACTTATAAAAATTTTTTAGCTCATTTGAAGTGCTGCTGTTCAAGGCAGCAAATAGTGCCCACAGTAAGCAAAAATCATCTTAAATAGACGGGTGCAAAAAATTTTATGACAGCCGCTCTTTCAAACAAGGTGTCAAAAGCCTAAAACACAAAAAACAAAAATCAAGCTGACGAAAAGATGTTTGATAACAAAAGACAGTGCAGTTTTATGTTGAAAAGGGTTGAGGGTTAACGAAAATATTCTTGTTAATTTCACTGTTCCAATTTATAAATATCTGCTCCGAATCCATATTTTGCTGCTCCAAAACTGCTCCAAATCCTGAATTTTGCTGCTCCAAAGCTGCTCAGAAATGGACTTAGTCACTTCCCACCCCTGAATAAGGCAATGCACCACAATAAGTAATACAGCACAATACACAATATGCAGACCACCACAATACACAATATGCAGTGCATTATAATAAGCAATACAGCATGCGATGCACAACACCAAGTAATGCACAACAATATGCAACACACCACAATAAGCAATATAGCTCAATGTACAATACTGCACAATATGTGCGATTCATTGCAATAAGCACTACAATATGCCATAACCACTGCATTACAATAAGCAATACAGCAAACTGCACTATAATCAGCAATGCACAACTATATTTGCAGTACACCACAATAAACAGTACAGCCCAATATGGAGTGCATCGCAAGGAGCAATACAGCACGTGATGCACTATAATGCATAACAATACGTAACGCACCACAATCATCAATGCACCACAATATGCAATACAGCACAATATGAGATGCATCACAATAAGCAAAGCACCATAATAAGCAATGCATTACAATAAGCAATACAGCACATGATGCACTACAATACGTAATGCATAACAAAAAAAAAATAAAATACAATGCACCACTATTTACAGTGCACTGCCATACAGCATAAAATGTAATACACCACAATACGCAATAGAACGTAATATGTTGCCACCAATAAGCAATGCACGCTATACAGTAGACCACAATAAGCAATGCACCAGCATATTCAGGGCACCACAATAAGCAATGCACCTCTATATTCAGGGCATCACAATAAGCAATACGCCATGCACCACCAGTGGTGGATCTTGATTTTGTGGGGCAATAGGGACAACCTGATCTGGAGGTCCCTATTGACCCCCATTGAATGTGATGGCTCACTAAAATAAACAATGCAGAAAATCATTACGCTTTTTATCTTTGGATCAACAAAAACATAAACACATAAAAGTCAGATATGGAAATGAAACTATGTTCTCAGGTACAAGAAAATAATAATAATTACATTCTCATTTAAAAGAAAAAAATCACAGTAAAATTCTGCATTATATTTTTAGTAATTTAGTATTACTAATTAATAAAAATGAATAGTGTTCCACTTTAAACGAGTGGTGTTCATTTAAAGTGGAACTTTTCTTGCCTTATTCTCAGGAATTTATGAATAATAGATTCATAATCTAAAAATGTAACATCATTTTCTATAAACATAAGTGACAAACTGCTCAAATGTAATCGACTTAATGAATTATGTAAATAATTCTTAACCCATTTAAATACGAGAATGAACGTCTTGCTTGTAATCCATTGTATTGACCAGACATGTTAGCCACATTATTGTAAGTTTGGCCTCTACAGTTTCTTATATCAATACCTAGATTTTGCAATGATTCCAATACAACTTTTTCTAAATATGCTGCATCATGCTTCTCAATCTGAAAGAATCCAAAAAATCTTTCTGTGATATCTCCTTGCTTATTAACGAACCGTAAGATTAGAGTCAATTGGTCTATGTGAGTTATATCAGAAGTCAAATCCACAATTATCAAAAAATACAATGCTTCTTGAACTTCAGCAATTAGAAACTTTTCAACTTTGCTCCCCATCAAATTTATAAATTCATCATACACAGTTTGCGACAAATAATTAACATTACTTTTACCAGGATTATTGAATTTTTGTTAATTGTGTGATTACCCAAAAAATTATCAAAGTCTGCAAGATAGTCTATGCAACTTAGGAAATTTCCTCTTCGATTCGAATTGGTGTCTTCTCTGTGGCCACAAAATGCTATTCCCAAATTTACCAAAAGTTTAACTGTTGCAAATAATTTGCTTTAAAACTTCTCACCAATATTTTTCTGTGCCACATGAGTCGATACGTCCAGAAATTGATAATCATTTTTTTAGACTTAACATAGATTTGAAATGACTTTCAGAACTTTCATGTTCTTTCAAAATTCTTACTAAATTTTTCTAGTCGAATCCTGTTATCAATTTTATTTGAAATTTGGAAAAAAGTTTACATACATAACAGTAAACAGATTCACTCGTTTCTGAGAATAGTTTCTCAAAATTCTTTGATGCTGTTTGCTTTCAAGATATAAAAGTTAGACTCAGAAAGATTTCTATAGTATGATCAGTTTTTTGGATATATCTAAACTTTGAGCTTCGTGATATCACCATTTTTACAATGTTTATTTACTAA
This sequence comes from Pholcus phalangioides, assembly GCF_987345545.1. NCBI lineage: Eukaryota > Metazoa > Arthropoda > Arachnida > Araneae > Pholcidae > Pholcus > Pholcus phalangioides. The sequence goes on along the minus strand of NW_028301596.1, from coordinate 23,294,805 downwards.
ATAATATTCTACCATCTCAATCAGTTAAATGCATTGGCCATAATGCGATATCATGAGGAAACTTACATACTTTTGATTCTTCACTAAATCCAATTTTGCTCTCCTTGAAGTTCACATTCTTCTATATCGGTGGTGCCCTTGTCTCTGTCTACACAATCACGTTCCGATGGTGTTTTACAAGAGCCGTCTCCCTAATTTGGATTTAGAGATCGAGGTACTAGAAATGTAGCTAAAGAATTTTTTTGTTGTATTGCACATTTCTCTCTCGTTTTTCGTTCTCCAATTCATTTTCTAATTTCATTTCTCAGCACCATACTGGAATGTTCTTTTCATCTTAATGTTCAATGTCTATAAAAATTACAAGAAAAATAATAAAGTTACTTATTAACCCATATTTGACCAAGCATTGAACAAATGAAAAAATTGTCATTAAATTTTCAATTTATGGATATTTAAGTCTAACAAACATAAAATCCAATTTAAAGGAGTACCAAAGTGTTTCCAAAAATGTGCTTCACAGCTCCTAGGAGTGTTGTGATGAGCTAAAAATATTGATTTTTTCACCTATTTATGCTTTGAAGTGGTTGTTTTATATGGTGAAAATATCTGCCAAACATTTTGAAGAGCTGCCAATGAACCATGATTTACGCAAGGGAGGCAGCTGACAAAAGAGAACCATTGGAATACGGTGAAAAGCTTGAGGTCTAGACAGACACCTAGACATGATGATAGAGCAAATAACAAGCGTCTAACATTGACCTTTGAAAAATGTGAATAGGAAAAGGAATATGGGAAATCCATCCTTCGGAAGGGCCCTTGGTTGGACTGGCGCAGTGTTTCTAAACCACCGGGCCCAGCATCCGCAAACCGTGCTGTGAGTGGTTTATTGTTTCATTTTTACCCATTTTTATTTCCCATTACTTTTGTATATGCCCAGGCCTTCCAATCAAGAAAAGAAATTAATCGTGCAGCGGGATTTCAAAGGTTGAGAACCACTGGTCCAGTGGCCAGTCCTGCCGTAGTGCCCCCCACCCCCCTAGCTGCGATCTTTGGCAGGCTCAGGTAAAATTTTTCGCAAGCGCCTTTATAATGGATTTATAGTGTGAAAAAAGAAATGAGAATTATCTCATTTTGGGTCCTCGGGCTGGAACCCGGGTGTGCTTCAGCCCCCTACTGTGCTTCCCTCCTAATTGGAAAATCGACCAGACTATGTTTGTACCCTTAAACGATGGTTTTGTCTCTCATATATAAGAAACGTTTCTTCTAGTTTTTTTATTTTACCTGGGCGCATTAATGCAATCAGTAAAGAAGGGTTCATTCGTACACATTCTATTAAGGGAGTATTCTTTTCTGATGCACATCCCTGTCTGGCGATGCGGCCGTTGTGGTGGCCGAGTGGTCATAGTGATGGACTCGTATCACGAGGATCCGGGTTCGAACCCCCCCACCGGTGCCACAGTGGTGGTCGGCTGAAGTTGGTTTCCTGTGGTTTCCAACTTCAAGGCGCGAATGTGAGCCGATCCCCCCCCCCCCCCCCGCGTTAAATCTCGCCACAGAGAGCAACAGGCCTACAACGTTACAAATATTCAATCATTACACTTCACTCATAATTTGAAGTATAGATGGCAGCACTGAAATTTCAAACACAACACTAGCTACACAATCAGACTGTTAGGTGCACTCGCTTTGTTCCAGACTCTGCCACAAAGCTGGGCTGGAAGAGATCTCGGCAACGGGATAAGTCCGGTGGCGGAGCCCCTTGCGTTCATTCATTCATTGTCTGGCGATGCGCATCGATTCTGATGGCAAACTGCCGATTTCTAACAGTCTTCGTTGATCGTTGAACCGACTGAATAAACTGCTCAATCAGTTACACCTTGCATGAGGGAGGGGGCTTACGTGACTTGAGCCCTTAAGGTACAGTTTCTATGGGGCATTGTATTTAAATCAACTTTAAATTTAAAAGTTTTTAAAAATTTAAAAAAAAATTCTTTTTTTTGTAAATTCACTTGTGTTTCCTCTTACATTAAGACCCTCTATTTTATTAACCCAAACCCCCTATGTAGTCGCTACTCACAGTTTGGGAACCACTGATATAAGAAAACAGTCCAGCATGGTTCATTTTGTTGAATGCAGGTCTCCCACTCGTAGGCCAATTCGTCATGCTCAACTTGCTGTGTGACAATTCTTCGCGTTCAATTTGTCACAGCATCAATTCATCGTGCTACAAACTCATTGTGGTACAAATTTGTTGCAGACTCATTTCGTCGCAGTACAAAGTTTGCAACATTTTCATTGCATTAAGGGTTTTTGTATGCATCGCTGCAAGTGACTAGGCAAAGATACATTGACAATGAACAAAAAATTTATTAGGTTTTCTAACAACAAAGAATTCTGAACTGAAAAGTTAATCACCTTCACAAGTCGGGAAATGGAAGGGGTCGAGGTAAGTCCACAAACAGTCCTCTTGGCACCAAATAGTAACGAATCTGTAGGGTCCGGTCGACAGAGATGAGTAACGATGAGTCAGAGGGATCCACTCAGTGGAGACGGGTAGTAGACAATGAGTCTGTAGGTCTGGTTGGTGGTGACGAGGTCGTAGGGGCCGATAGGTGGTGGTGAACAGTTGGTGACGAGGTCATAGGGTCCGATAAGCAGTGATAAATGATCGGTACCAAGATCGTATAATCCGGTCGGAAGAGAAGAACGATCGGCGACGTGTCCGTAGGTTCCAGTCAGTGGCAATGAACGATCGGTGACAAGTCTGTAGGCTCCAGTCGGTGGCAATGAACGACAGGCAACGAGGAGTCCGTAGGTTCCAGTCAGTGGCAATGGATGCGTAGGCTCCAGATATTGGATTTAGTCCATCTGATGATGATGAAACAAGAGTGTTCAAGAACAGTGGGTTAGTCCAGCGTAGCAGATCGAGAAGAGTCTATCTGACAATGCGGCACAGGCAACTTCTGGTGGAAGTGATCCTCAGTGAAGGGGGAAGTTCAATCCATTATTTCTTAGCAATAGCTTGGCAGATCGCTTCGAAAGATGGAGAACTCTTAGCACACCAGCAGTGCTCACACGCTAACGAATCACAAAAAGGCGCAAGAAGGAACTACGCCTTCTTATATGAGTTAAAGTGCTCCAAGCGCCATCTAGGCTTATTTGCATATTAGGAAGAAATTCTCTCCACACTAGTGCAGTGACGTAGCTGAAAAACGTACGTCTACGTGAGGAAGATGACGTCACTCCTCGGGAGACGTACAATCTAGGATCATTGTGTGATCTCGGATCAGAGATCGTCACAAGTTGTAGCAAAGTCAAAAAAATTCAATTAAAATTTAAATGTTTATTGTGATCTTATAAATAGGGTAGTTGCTTTAGGCATAAAAATATTTCACAATATAAAACAGGCACACACAACATAATCACCGACATTGCAGTTCTGTTTAAGTATTGCTTTTACATCTTCACACATCAAAATTGTCATCAAGATTCCCATTGGAAGAAGTGAAACCTCCAATACAGTGCTCCCAGAGTGGGACTTACAACCAATTAGCGTAATGAATGGGCTTTACGTCATGGAAAGTTTCCAGGAATGTGGACCACCTGACCCCCTTCAGAGTAAAAGTGGACCTCGTCCATCTAAGGAATGTTTGAGGGACCATGTGGGCAAACTGCTGTTCTGAGAGATCCATGAAATGATCCCCCTTCACCATCTGAGAAAAAAAAAGAAACATACTCTTTATATACACAATACAGCAATTAAAAATGAATTATAAATGATTGACAATAATTTACATAAAATGTACTATGACTTAGATCATGACAGTGATACATCAAATTATTTACCATTCTATGTTTGAGAATATATATGTTTTTTAATCACTGTCTCCGTATAATTTTTCGTTTCTCTAACTAATGATTATTTTCCACTTTTTTTTCAGAGCCCCTCTTTCTTACCTCCTCATATGCAAAATCAAGTAGACTCTAGTTCAATTGCTTCTCAAAATTATGGAAATTTTCAAAGCTCCTCCCATTCATATGGCATTCAACCATGTCCACTACCATCAGCACCTACCAGTCAAGCTGTCATTAGCCCTCCTACTCAAGTATATATTTTAAGATTTCAATTTTTCTATGCATATGCTCTATTAAAGGGTCTTTACAATTAACTTTTCTAGCCAACACAGAGATCTAAGTTATGATTGGGTGATAAGGGATTCTCTTGACTTGTGGATTAAGGAAAATTATCATTATAGAGCAGGTGTTTTCAAACTTTTTCCACTTGCGGCATCCCTTTCCCTAATCCGTGGCTCCCCAGAGCAATTTAACAAATAGTCTCTTTGGGAAAGAACTTTGAAATACCACTGTTACATGGCGCCTCTGACGAAGGTTGATGGCACAAAGTATGAGAATCCCTGTTGTAGAGGAATTATTGTTATACCAGAGCTAACATTACTAACTACACTGCTGGCCACCGTAGATGCAACACCCTGAAGGAAGCATGCAAATAATATGAAATTTACAACATGCATTAGCGGAGGTGAGATATGCAAATGATTAGAATTTCAGCGCAGACGCACATCACGCGCGCCTGTGGCGCCACTTCAAAGCGCTATTTAAGGCTTGGAGATTTCAATGATTTGAAGTACGGCAATTGTGTTTTTCTTGTGGTTTTTTCAAAAAAACGATCAATTATGCCTCGTAGAAAACAGCGATCATCTTTTGATCAAGTATCCGAGTTCGACAGAGGAAGGATAGTGGCCTACCGAGATTGTGGATTATCTTTCAGGGAAATCGGTAGTCGTGTTGGACGAAACCAAGCAACTGTAATGCGGATATGTGATCGTTGGATGCAGGAGGGTACGACGGACCGACGTGTTCGATCCCATCCACCTCAGTGCACCACTTCACGTGATGACAGGCGTATTGTGCGTATGGCAGTGACGGATCGCTCAGCCACATCACGAACCATAGCATAGCACATTCAGTCTGTACCGCATCATCCAGTGTCTGCGCGTACCATTCGACGCCGTTTACGGCAGAGTGGTCTGTCCGCAAGACGTCCATTGCTTCGTCTACCCTTGACGCAGAACCCCAGACGTCTCCGCCGCCAATGGTGCGATGAAAGAAGGATGTGGACGGCACAATGGAATGAAATTGTCTTTACTGACGAGTCACGCTTCTGTCTGCAACACCACGATGGTCGGATTCGAGTCTGGAGACACCGTGGAGAGAGGATGCCGAACAGCTGCGTTATGCACCGCCACACTGGTCCTGCACCGGGTATTATGGTATGGGGCGGTATTGGATATCACTCTCGCACTCCTCTAGTACGCATTGCCGGTACTTTAAAAAGCCAGCGCTACATCTCCGAGGTGTTGGAGCCAGTTGTCCTTCCTTACCTTCAGGGCTTGCCCACAGCCATATTTCAACAGGATAATGCGCGACCACGCGTGGCACGCATTGTCCAAAGGTTCTTCGTCAATCGCCAGATTGAATTGCTTCCCTGGCCAGCTCGCTCTCCGGATCTTTCGCCGATAGAAAACATGTGGTCCATCGTTGCTCAACGATTGACCCAGATTACATCCCCAGCTGCCACACCAGATCAACTTTGGCAACGCGTGGAAGCTGCTTGGTCTGCTGTACCCCAAGAACACATCCAAAGTCTCTTTGAATCAATGCTGAGGCGTGTGGCAGCGGTGATCTCCAACAATGGCGGCTACTCTGGATACTGATTTTGGCAGGAACCACACTTCACAGAAGTCTATAAATTTAATCATTTGATGCTTGGTCAACATGTTATCTACAAAATAAATATTGTTGTGATATCTCGTGTCTTTCTTGGTGTTGCAATTTGGATGGCCAGCAGTGTACATTTTGGGTCACGTTCTTGGAGCTTCCCGCATTTACCGATAGGTGGCTTTGTTCGGATGGGATCCATCTAAATAAGAGGGGTCTGGGAGGTTTATTGTAGTGTAAGGTTAGGTTTTATACATTCCTGACCATATAGTCAAGAATGCGGGTGAGTTAGTGATAATCATAACAGTATTGACAGAGAATTACCCACCTCTGACTTAGATGGCTTCTCGATTAACACTAAATCACCGGGCAAATTAAAATGTGTGCTAATTATAATGTCAGGAGCTTGGGTAATAAAGATTTTTTTAGAAACTATGATAGCTGTGGAGAACCTGGATCTTATAGCCATTACAGAATCTTGAGCAAACAATGGGGATGAATCTTTCTTACACATCTCCGGATACGATACTTTTTTGAGAAATAGATCTGATAGGAAAGGGGGTGGAATGTTGATATACATGAAATCATGTTTGAAGGCTAGAGAGTGTAACGTGAAGAGAAGTGATATTGAAACTATATGGGTTGAGCTTGAAAACAAACAATATCATAAACGTACAATCCACCGAATAGGGATCCAAACTACATCGCCAAATTTCATGATGAAATTTCCTACATGTGTAAGCGTAAGAGGGTTATCATACTAGGGGATTTCAATTACTCAGGTATTGATTGGGAGAACCTTTCATCTGGAGATCAGGAGATCTGGAGACTTTCTTAAGTTGGTGCTCGAAAATGTTTTGTATCAGAAGCCACTAGGGGTACTTCTATTTTGGATTTAGTTCTTACTAGTTCTAAGGATCTTGTTGAACATGTTTTGGTGAGGGAAGAGTTTTCTTCCAGTGATCATCGTATCGTCAGATTTCACTGTAACTTTTCCTTGGTTAAGGTTGATAACAAAAGACTGGTTCCTTGTTTTCGGAAAACTAACTTTGATGTTTTGAGAGGAAGGTTAGCGGAAGTTTTCAAAGACAGGTTAGAATCAGTAGGGGTGGTAAGTCAATGGGAAGATTTTAGTACAAAACTGTCCTCTGTTTTACACAACCTCATACCCTTTGTTCGAAAAAAACGTATTTGTACATCGCACCCTCTTTGGTTCGCTGATAGCGTGCGTAACCTTTATCTTGAAAAGAAAAGAGCATTCAGAGAGTATAAAAGTGAACGAGGTGACCTATCATTGTTTACTGATAAAAGAAGAGTGTTGATGAAAGCGATAAGTGATAGTAAAAAAAAAAATTGAATAATGGATGTAAGGGTACAGTTGGCCCCCCTCTCAATAGGAGGGTCTAGGTTAGAGAGCAATGTAGACATGTGTAGTGTTTTCAATGACTTTTTCGCGTTGGTTTTTAATGGAGATAATGATATTCAATATACGGGTGTTGCATGGGGTAATAAAATCATCAATGATATTCAAGTGGAAGACCTGAATCTTCTAAAAAATGTATGTGCAAGCAAGGCACCAGGGCCAGATGATATCTATCCCAGGGCCCTCAGAGAATGTGCGAATGAATTGTTGGGGCCAGTCGCACAGATATATAGATAGGAGCAGTGTTGCTGAGGGTATCGTTCCAAGGGATTAGAAACTTGCTAATGTTGTTCTGATATTTAAGAAGGGTAGTAAAGAAGCTGTGTCCAATTATCGTCCAGTGAGTTTGACGAGCTCCTCTCAAATATTTTGGAAATTATCATCAAAAGGCAGTTTGTGAAGTGGATAGAGGAGAATAATGTGTTGTCGGAAAGTCAGCATGGGTTCAGAAAGGGGAAGTCATGTGTAACTAACCTCCTTTGCTTCTATGATCATGTGACTAAGGCTTTGGGTAAGAGCAAAAATGTAGATGTTGTTTACCTTGATTTCCAGAAGGCATTCGATCGGGTCCAGCATGGTAAACTCTTGAAGCATTTACATGAGATTGGAATTAGGGGCAACTTGCTGAATTGGATAGAATTGTGGTTAAGAAATAGGTCGCAACAAGTTATGGTATAGTCCTCCGACCACAAGATGAATTTTCGCTGCGTCATGTCATGTCGGATGATTTTATTCAATTTTTTTTGGTAAAACGATTGCACATCGAGAAAGGTTCATCAGTGACTGAGCTTTGACGATTGGCATGTCCTTCTAGGATAAAATAGAATCGTTTGACGTGACATGACGTGCCGTAGCCAAATCTCATCTCGTGGTAGGAGGACTATAACAGGGAATTTTCTGGTTGGACAGGCGTCACAAGTGGAGTTCCTCAAGGAAGTGTCCTTGACCCCATACTTTTTCACTTTTTGTCTATAAACTCAATCAGGGTATCGATGGGATTGTTAGGAAATTTGCAGATTACGTGGAGCTAATGGAGGTAATCGGGAATCAAAGCGATAGGGAGTTGATATAGACCAACTTAAACAGGATTGCAGCATGGACAAATGAATGGAGCATGATGTTTAGCGTTGATAAGTGCATTGTTGCTCATTTTGGTTTGAACAACCCACTGTTCTCTTACAAGTTGAATGGTGTCACTATACCGCGGATGCAACTAGGGTCACAGATTTGGAAATTCTCATTGACGAGCGGCTTAGGTTTTCTGAACATTGCTCATCGGTGGTCAATAAAGCGAATAGAATGCTTGTGTGTGTGTGGTCTCATTTTCAAAAAGGTCTCGTCACGTTCTCCTTAAGTAATTCTTCCGTTTTTTTGAGGCTTAGTTCGTCCAGGACTGGGGTATGCAAGACCCTACCTACAGAGGGACGTAGATTTGGTTGAAGGGGTGCAGAAAAGAGCTACGCATGTCCTTATTGGCACACGGGGCTTGAGTTATGAAGAGAGACTTCATTTTTTGAATATGTTTACATTGGATGAATGCAGGTGTCGAAGAGATATGATCGAAGTTTTCAAAATTTTCAATGGGATGGATGGGATGGACCATGAACTTTTAGTACACCGCCGTTCAACTGCTTTTACAAGGGGACACCAGTATCGATTGGTAAGGGACATTGCAAGGTTATGGTGTCGCAGGGAATTTTTCTCTTATAGGGTTGTTAATAAATGGAATAGCTTACCCGCAGAGGTAGTTAATTGTAACACAACTGACACGTTTAAAAAGAAATACGATAAATATGTTGGGGTGAATCGAGAAGCTATCCATACTTATAATAAGACAACCATAAATACATTATGGGTATTGTATAGTATTTTATCATGTGTATATATTGTTTATAATTTTAGTTTTTAATTGGGTTGCTGTATTTTAGAAATTTATCACATCCATATTTTTATGGGCATCTTTTTCTCAGCCACCTCATTGGGCATTTTGCCTGTTGTGGCGTTGTATTTGTATTTGTGTACTATCATGCACAACTGAATGTATGCTGTTTTTGACATCTCCGGGGCTTCCACTCATCCTATTTTTTCTACTTTTTGGTAAAATGTCCCACTTTTCCTGCTTTTTTACCAAATGCTATCAACAAAATTCGTGTAATTGATTTTAATTTAGTATGGAATTATTAATATGTGACCAAATAATACAAATGTACTAGATTGAAATTAATGATTTTGCTAAAGCAGGAATTGTATTGTTTTTCAGGTTATTCGGGGTCATATGTGGACCATTTAGCTTATTTGTTTGTTTTTTACTTAATTTGAGGGTTCAACAAGTAGTGTTATCATTAAAAACTTCTGTCTGGATGAAAAACTAATTTTGTATTTACTACTTTATAGTCTTGGACAGTAACTAACATTCATCATTCAAAATTATCGTGCACATTTTGTGTATAGGTGGAACAACAGTTTGCATTACAAAGCAGATGGAGACATAGGCCTATTCTAGGTTTGGTGATTCTGATGCTACCCAATAGTGTTCAATTTTCTTCTGTATTTTTATAGCATGCAGAGGTGTAAATAATATTTACAATGCTCAGCAAAGAGCTAGAAATGAAAGTGCTTAATTGGCAAAAATGATTACACTGGTATTGAACAGTAAAATGTAAACAAATCCCTTTAAAAAAAGGATGGACAACAGAGTAAAACCATCCAGTTCAGCTTGGCTTATTTACATTAGACCTTGTGATTTACACATTTTGCACAGTGCTTTTGAAAGTGGTCTCAAAGGAGGGTCATCCTTAAAAAACGTATCTGTCTTCATAATCTGCTGTGTGCATTGTCGAAGAGAGTGGACAGACTGCAATGCAAAAGACTCCAAAAAAGAATGTAATATATATTGGGAGGAGAGATAGAAAAGATTTATCTGTGGTTGCTATTACAGTGTTTTAACCCAAAATTGTTTGTTACCAAATCATCTGCCATTTTGCTTTAGCTCGAGTCAACCTTATAGGATACTGAAATAGTAAGGAAGAATTCAAAGAAAGCACTCAAAAATTCTTAATACATTTCGACACACTATGAGTGTCGTCTTCAGAGGATAAGAATATTATGCTGACAGAGTTTCCCACTTGGATTGAGTACCAAAACTTCAATCTGGTTTGCTCAGTAGAATGAAAAACAATACGTCTGTTCAAGTCAAACGCCATTGCAAGAGATTTAAATTTTCTTTAAAGAAAATTCGAATAGACCAATCTGCCCATTTGCTCCATTTTGCAAGCAGTCAATCAAACTTTTGTAAGACTTACACACAGGTGCTTTGCTTCATTCTTGTCACAACGTTTGACTTGAACAGATGTAATGTTTTTCATTCCGCTGAGCAACTGAGATTGAAGATTTGGTACTCAATTCAAGTTTGAAACTCGGTCAGCGTGATACTCTTATCCTCTAAAGACGACACCTATAGCGTGTCGAAATGCTTTAGGAATTTTTGAGTATTTCCTGGTATTTGCCTTATTCATTGGCAATTTTTTGAGTACTGAAATAGTGCTATAAAAAAAATTATTTGGTTAAATTTTTTTTCTAGGGATTTTTTTTGTTATGCTATAATTATGTTGTATAGGGGGGGGAAGGGATATCCCTCCCCGTCTTACTTTTTAGAGCTGCTTTTTCCTACTCTTTCTAATTTTTTGAGTAGGAGTCCTGCATCTCTTCTAAGTCGGTATTGTTAACACCACCAGAAAATTCGCACACATAAGTATTTATTTACAACAAAAAATTTATAATTAGCTAATTAATAAATTTTACTTGCTTGTTTCACCCCTGTAAAGAATCTTACCACATAACACTTTTGGTATTACTCAAAAAGTAGTTTCACAGAAACTTCATTAACACTTTCAAGAGGTACATTATGCAAAATACAGATGTTATCAGACTTCCATGGAAGAACAAAAACTAGTGAGGAATTCAAAAAATATATTGACAGCAATTTCGAGCAAAATATAATTAAAATATTGTTGTAGCAATTTCAAAATCTCTTCAAAAATACTGTTGGAAGGGAATTTATTGTGGTAAAGGATATAGTTGTATGTACTGAATTGAGAGGCGTTTAACAATAAACTATCAGCAATTCAGAACAAGATTGGAAAAATATATAGTTGTAGAGGGATTAATCGTTATATCAAGTGTCTTTATAGTGATGTTTCACTGTATATGAGAAAACAAGAATTGCATTAAACTTGAATTTTATCCTGGAAAGGTGAACATTGTGAAATTTTTTTTCTGACTACTACTTGACCGTATATGAGCACAGGAGTATGCAGAATTTTCTCGAGAGGGGGTTTCAGATTTTTTTTTTCCTTCTGGGGGTTTACTTTCTTTTCTGCAAAATAACACTATAATCTTGGCTCAAAAGGGGGGGGGGGTAGAACCCCAAAACCCCTTTTGCGTACGCCAATGTATATGAGTATCATGTGCATTCCTTTGAAGAATTTTTTTCTCTGACTGCAGCACTTATACCAAAAAGTAGGGCACATTAACAAAAAATATTACCAGAATATCAACGTTTGAGACATCAAGGTGTGACTTTGGCAGCAGGGATTTCTATATTTCTTATTGCCTATCAATTCTCAGTAAACATTGTTCACTATTTGATTATATTTCATGGGTTTTTTTACAATTTGTGATATTATAATTGCATTTTCATTGTTTTTTTGTTGGATTCATAAGTTAAAAATGTATTTTTTTATTCAGGCTAATAATGAAATTTGGCAAATTCCTGTTCAAAACTTTGTTCCTCCACCACACATTCCACAAGCCTCTAGAGGATTTCCATTGGGTACATATCTCAACAATTTTTGTTGTTTTTCAATAATACCATGTAAATTTTCTGTTTTAGTTTTTTTCTCTTTTTTTTTTCAATTTTTCCACTTTTTTAATCCCTCTATTAAACAAACTAATAGTCTTGAAGGGATGCCTATTAAGTTAAAAGTTTGTTAAAAATCTTTTTTTAAAACATAAAAAATGAAAAACATCATACCATTAAAGATGATTTCTTTCCTAGTCCTTGAAATGAGGAAAAACACAAGATCCAGTACAGGACATTACAAATTCATTCAGGGAGTAACAATATTCAGGAAACAACACTATTCAAAAAGCATGCTTAAAAAAAGCAGAGAGCTGAGTTTCACTTCTCTTCCATGAGAACCAGGGGCAATTTGGGGAGTTTCTCAGTGTAGCTTTTTCTCTTTGTCTCTTGGCACAAATTCCCACAGGCTTTATGGGCCTCCTCACACAGGGATACTCAAATCAAATTTGAGTACCCTTAACTTCAGTTGACTTAAACAATTCAAGTTGCTTGTTCTCTCTCACACGGCACTATTAAAAAAAATTGCAAATCCTGGGAAAATGAGTTAAAATGACAGTGTTTCACCTTACATTATGAAATGTTTATGAAATGTTATGTTTCACCTTACATTACTGGAGTAGGAAAAAAATCAGAGTTTTAATAGTTCTAGCAGTAATGAAGTTGATATTTTATTATAATTATGAATAATTATCATTCTACACTATTATTTCCATAAAAAAAGGATAAATGGGAGAAAATTAAGAGTACATCAAGACCACCCACATCCTTGAGCAGGGCCTCTAGGCTGAAATCTGTAGTGGGCTCCTAAACTAGACTTTTCACAGGCCCTTCTGCGTATAGTGAATGAAAAACAAAAAATTGTAGTATTGTCCCAGGCCCCAGGGTTGGAGCCCTTTCAACCGCACCCTTGCAGGGGGCATGGGTATATCTACACATTGAAAATAATATTAATTGTATATTATTCATTACGACCATTGGGAATCAGATTCTTTTGCAGTCTACGGAATTAGAAAAAAAACCTAAAAAGTGTTAGTTCTATAAGAAGCTTTATTTTGATAAGAGCAGACCACGTTGTTACCGTACCAAGAGAAAAAAATATAAATGTGTTTATCTTGAAGGGGGAGTGGAGTTTTGTATGTCCTCCCATACACATGTTTATGCGTATCTTACACTCATTCTAGTCAAGGTGAGGTTATGGGGGCCTGCATCAGGGAGCATTTCCTTAAATAAGCAAGGTTAAACCAACTCCTCTTACCCCATCAAACAACCTAGCCCGCGAAAATAGGAAGAAAACTGCGGAGTCGTGCTATAAATTCAAACCTGCAAACACTCTGGATTTCGGCAGGAGACTCCGGATTTTTCATCCTTTCCAATATCCTCGTGTGAGAAGCTCCATAGAAATATACATGTTCAATCTTTTAGATACGAGTCTCATATCAGTCGCCAGGAGGAGGAGGATCTCCATGTGAGGAGGCCCTATGAGGGAAGGGAAATTTCTCAAACGTTTGAGAGAGCTCTCGTTTTTCCGGCATAATTTTCAAACATCCTCTGTTGCCAAGTTTAGAGACTTTGTTGCAAAAGGAGGGAAACATGTATGCTCCCGCCCTCTAGTGTGGAAGACTGCCACTTAGTGGGTGATAATGTGCATACATCAGTTTAATCATAGCAGTGATAGCGTTCACATGCGATGTATATTGGGGGCGTTAAAACTTCGTTATGGCTGACCCCACAGATTTCAAAAAAGGTATGATTGTTGGAGCCCGTCTTGCCAGGGCCACAGTAACGGAAATGGCCACCCTTGTTGGTGTCGGGAGAAGTATCGTGTCGATGGTAATGACAGCCTATAACAAACAGGGAAAGACATCATCTGCCAAGCATAACAGTGGCAAAAGTCGAAGATGACTGATAGACCCAGAGAGTTTTGAAGCAGATTGTGGCCAGAGAATACAAGATAACAGCATCCCAGATAACATCTGAGATGAACACACATCTACAGGAAGGTATATCAACAAAAACTATCCACAGTGAACTGCATGCAGCAAACATACAAGGTAGAGCGACTATCCCAAAATCATTGGTGACACCATGCAATGCCTTGAAACAACAAACGTGGTGTCACAAACATAAGAATTGGACACAACAACAATGGTAAAATGTCATCTGGTCAGATGAATCGTCATTCACATTATTCCAGATTAACGGACGTGTTTACGTTTGGAGAATGCCAGCACAAGCTTATGATGTTGATTGTCTTTTTTCTACTGTTAAGCATGTAGGGGGGATCAGTGATGCTGTTGGGCATCATGTCTCACCATGGTATTGGCCCACTTGTTGTCCTGGATTGGGGGGGGGGGGTTTAAAGCATCGGTTTATGTCAGTATTCTGGCCAACTATCTTCATTCAATGGTGCAATATTAGTTCCCTGATTCTCAACCTGTGTTCCAAGATGTAATTTGCCCATTCACATTACTGGAATTGTCTGAGACTGGCTTGATGAACTGCAACACCTCGTGTGGCCCACTCAGTTCCCTGATCTTAATATAATTGAACCTTTGTGGGGTATTTTGGAGGCCAAACTGCGCAGTAGATTTCCACCTCTAAAGCACTTCTTAATTAGTGACCTTTTTGCAGGAGGAGTGACTACATATCCCGTGACTGTGATGCATGACTTGTATTTGTGCATCCCACTACGGATACAAACTGTAATTAATGCAAAAGGAGGGCCAACAGCCTATTAATAAAGATTTTGTCTCATTTCACAGGCGTTCATATTATTTTGTCCAACCCCTGTACTTTGTTTCACCACTTATCATTTATACATGGAACAAATGTTATTTACACTATTTACAATTAAAATAACCACTTTAATTAACAATAAATAAAGTTACTATTTACAAAGATTTTGTAAGAATTATATGTACATATATAATTTTAACTTTATTAATATCGAAGGTAAAAGTAATTACTATTGCCTCAGGTCGATCGAAGTTCTACTGTTTAAATGTGTATAAAAATTTAGAACATTATTGTGAAGTTAATTATAACTGAATTAAGTTCATTATTACTGAAGGAATGCCATTAGTCCCAAGATACTGTGACCCTACTGTTGCTCCACCTATACCTAGTATTGGTAACCCTGTCATCAATCCCAGTCGAATTAATGCTAATCAACAGCAAACCCAGTGGATGCCACCACCAGTTGCATCAGGTAGCCAACATCCATCAGCTCCAGTGAATCCTGTTTTGACAAAAATGTCGCCAACTGATCCACAAAATTGGATTCAAGTGAGTATTTTGACTAAAATAATATACTCAGCTGCATACAGTTTTCTTGTGACAATTAATTTTTCCTATCAATTCTGTTCCTGTTATGAAATATCAATACTTGCTACACTGAAACCATTTACATGATGTTCAAAAGACTGTGTAATGATAGTAAATCAACCTCTTCCAGAAATTTGATGTTTTTATTTCATTTATGGATTCCGCTCAAATCTGAATATACAGTAGAACTTGGTTAATTCGAATTTTGGATAATTCAAACATTTACAAACTCTCCTTGAGTTTTCTATCTAATTTAATGTTAAAAATTCCTTGTTCAATTCAATTTGTTTGGATAATTTTAAGTTGGTGGGGAAAAAATCATGAATTTTTTATGAGCAAATTTATAGTTTCGATGCAAGAACTTAGATTGTGATTTTATCGTTCAAGTTGTTAAGCAACAAATTTTTAAATACAAATATTAATAAGATTAAAAATTCTCTTCTCTTAAAATAATTTAATGCTCATGTTAATATTGTTCAGCTGGAGTGCATCGAGAATGTGTACCACTGAATACTGATTTTTGACCTATAGATCAAGGTGTACCATTTAAATCATTAAGAGTTTGAAATGTATCGGAAAGTTCAGATTGTAATACGTAAATCGAAGTATATTTCCTTGATAGCATAATTTATCCAAATGATAAGCAAAATTTGGGGAAAAAATTTCATAACTGATAATATCATGAACTATTTCCGTAAATCAGGCTTTAAACATATGTCAGGAAATTGTGCAGTAATGCTGATTCCAGAACAGTGGAATAACGTAGCAGCATTATAATTGATACAATTATAAATTATTAACGTTTGGGAAACTGTTTCGTAACTGATGATGAAATTTTAATAATAATTATCCTATTTGAATGTTAGTGATTAAGTTGAAATTTGCAGTCATTTTACAGATCCAGGATCGATTAGCTGGGTAATTTGAACTTTTTTCTTGCGACTTTGGACTTCAAATTTACCAAATTTGACTGTACATACAAAATGCTTAGGAAAATAGAAAAAATAATTGCAGAAGAATCATGAAATTTAATATTAAAAAATCTTATTTTCATTCTTGAAAAAAAAAAAAACAACAATTAAGATAACATTTCCTTAGCTTGAATCTTGATCTAATGATATTCTTCAAAACGCATTGTTATACTAGGAGACGGGAATGCTTTTTTTTTGCCAAAAATTGATGACAGAAAATAAGGAGAGACATTTTTCATATCTCTGATGACACCTCATTTCGGAACGGTTGAAAACCCAGGTTAAATGCCATAGAACAGGATTCAAACATGGAATATGGTAAATTGAGTGGGAGCATTGTTTGATCTCTGCATTATGACCTAAGTGCAATACAGCAGGATATAAAATATAAAAATGGCTTTTATTAATGTAACAAAATATGAGAGACGTGATGGTGGATGCACTTTACTCGATTCGGAAATATTGAGGGTTTTAACACACAGTAAAACTTCCCAACAGCGGCCATTAATAAGACTGAAAATATGAACACTATTACGAATGTTGTTTTATTTTTTAAAAAAAACTAAAATTTGCGTAAGCAATTACGAAATTATAATTAGTTTTGTAATTGATTACAAATTGATAATTATATAATTAAATGTATTGGTGTCATTATATTATAATAGTTGATTAATCGATCGGGCTACAACTAGAGGAGGATTAGGTGGGTCCGGTATCCTGAGCGCGGGACCAGAGGAAGCAAAATTTCACCCTTAAAACTCTTCTACAACATTGCAAGGGGGTGCCAAGATGTGTACTTTCCCTGGCTTACTGAAAATCTAGTTGTAGCCCTGTTAATCGATCTACAGCTCTGTTTTAGCATCCTACAATTTAAGCTTGCAGGTCTGAGATAGAACACAACAGAAATGACTTCTTCAATACCTGTTATTCTGACGGGACCAAGAAAGATTTTGGGATAGTAAAAGCTTAACTCTAGAAAAAAAATGTAACTGAAATTAGTATAGACAAACGATGTCATAGAAAAAGAATAAAATTCTGACTTGCACTGAATACATTTTGAGCGGATTTCCAAACCTTGGGAAGGATACAACGAATCTCTCTCTTTCAGAGCACATAGTGATGCATCTGATCAAGAAATTTTATAACAAGGACAGAAATGCAGTAACTGACACCTTTTTTCACTACACTGAAGCTGGCTCAAATGCTAAAAGCCAAAAAATACAAGCTTAGTAGGGAGGGTGAGATGAAATCGAAGAGCAATATTATCTGACGCAATAAAGATAATGAAACTACATTTGCATGAAAAATCACTACAGGGAAAAAAATGATGCCACAATGAAAATGTATCAAGGAAGAAAAGATAAAAATGGTTTATTACTCAGCACCCTTAATTGGACAGTTGATTTTAGCAGTGGAAGCCCCAAAAAGCTTCCAGAAGCTATTTCACACTTCAATTCAACAAAGTTTGCCATAGTTGTAGCCAATCAAGTGGCCAGAAAATATTCAGTGATGTATTTACAGCATGTTTTCTACAGCATCCTAGATCTCACTATAAAAAAATTCCTGTATTTTGTATAGAGCAGTACAGAAGACCAGAATATTTTTCGAACACAGTTTCTCTAAAATCTTATTTAAGAGCTGCGTTCATTATACGTGTTGCCCTTGCACAAGAGGAAATGTTCGTGCGTTCTTGTTAGGTAACATCTGATTTTATGTGAAAACAAAACTGTTAATTTTTATATCGGTTGTGCAACATCAAGATGCTGTGAATGTGCAAGAATAATGAAAAAATGTGCTCCAAACTGCTCATCATAAATTCCACTTATCAGTAAGAAATCAATACTTATTTGACAGAATCATATTGTATATTTATACGACTACCTCGTACTTCATTTGACACTCTTATTTTACATCTTTGTCATATTATGGGATTACTGAAAAAGTTTTTGTACTGAGCGTGAGTAGTGTAAATAATGTATACTAAATCTTATTTTTACTGAATTATATACACAGACGTGCCAACTCTCCTGATTTAGGTGGGAGACAACGGATTTTTCATCCTTCCTCCCACTCTCCAGATTTGTTTGAAATTTTTCCGGATTTTGGCAGAAAATTATATTTTACGCAAGCGTTCACTTTGTCGCGGCGTCAATGATTACCATCGTCATTAGGGAAAACACCCATAGAGGGCAGCCGTAGTCATTCCATCGAGCAGCCTCAAAAAAGTCTGTGACCGCATTTCAGCAACTGGCAAAGACGCGACTTCGTTTTCTTGGCGTTTATTGGCAATCATTTAGCAGGGGGAAAGCCCTTGGTTGCCGAAATTCCTGTATAATCGTTATTGTATTCTTTCCATTGACAGCCGTGCGGTAAACACGTTTTTTCGTCGCCAGCTTTGTAATTTGAATTTTTTTTAAATTGTTTCTTCCGATTAAACATCTTCAGAAAGAAAATGTAAAACTTAAAGCTATATAAAGCTTTTAAGAGTTCATATACCCAAGATTATCAATCACTGATAGCATCCACGAAAGGAAACACTTATACTTTATGAACAGTATATAGATGTGATATCTCTATTCTGCATGGAAAGACTGACATGAAATTATATTCTGCTCAGGGCCAATGCAGAACCTGCCTTGGGGGGGGGGGGGGAGGTGTAACTTTTTCTTAATTGATTTAAAAAAAAAATTCATTTTTTTAATGAACTTTTTTTTTGATCGAGTCTATGAGTGTCGCCCCCCCCCCCCCACCAGGGAGAATCTCCGGATTTCTGGATTTCAAAAGTTGGCACGTCTGTATTTTTCATTCAGGCATTTTTTAATTTTCGGGGGGGGGGGGGGGCCCAGGAGAATCTCCGGATTTCTGGATTTCTAAAGTTGGCACGTCTGATTACATTATTTTTTAAATAATTTTGAAGCCCATTTTATGTTCCTAAACAATTATAATTTCCAGTTATGAATGCACAATTAAACAACATTGAATGACAGTAGGGAAAAACCCAGGAACAGAAGAGAAGTTCCTGTTTTTGCTTTGAGACACAGTTTCTTCACAGTTTGGGTCAATTTGACCCTGTCCGCATTTCTAGGCATACCAAAAGTGCTGCAGTTCTAGTGTTAAGTGCCCTGCGGCATAACATATGTCACTTAAGCAGCCCTTTTCTCCTCTCTATTGCCTTCAATATACCCATCTAGCATTTGTATCCAGGAAAAAAATCTTACAATCATACATAATCTCTTCTCCCCCCCCCCCCCCCAATAAGTTCGGGAAGAAAAAATCCCTTGAAAATTACTTTTTCAAGCTCTTTTAAAGCGATATACTTTTTTTTGACTCCATGTCCAAAAGGGCCATTGTTCGGAGGTGGCTATTAGACGAGATTTCATTATATATCACGAACCACAGCTATTTCTGGAGATTATCTGAATGAATGAATGAACGCCAGAACTTCGCCACTGGACTTATCCCGTTGCTGAGATCTCTTCCTGCCCAGTTTCATGGCAGAGTCTGGAACACTTTATTTTGTGTCAAAAAAACAAAACAAAACAAACAAAATTTTTACAACATATTTTCCCCAGACAATTGTGTACTGTCGCAATTAACAAATTTTGTGGTGATTACAGACGAGATGGGATTGGGAGTTGGAAAAGTTACAGGGTTCAGTTAAGATGAATGTACACATACACTGGGGAAATAAATTAAGAGAATTTGCATGAAAAGAACTGAACTGAATGTAAAGCCTCTGCTTCTAGACAAAAATGCAAATCTTGTACGTCAAATACATAAGTGTACACGTGTGTGTAGGCGTAGCCAGTAGAGAAACAGGCTTTATAAGCGCGTAAGTTAAGACACATTTCGTTTGCTAGCACACCTCTGCGAATTTCTTGGTGTTATTTTGCAGCAATCGGTTAATTTCAAATGGTAACAGTAAAAATGAGTAACCACCAACGTTTAGATGATGGAATGAGGTGGTGAATTGTGGGGAGGCTAGAAGCAGGCCAATCTCAAGTCCAGATTTGTAGAGAGTTCAATTTAACGTTCAGCGTTGTGTGTAACTTATGGAAACAGTTCCATTGCGAGAAAGCCTGGGCAAGGTCGTCCAAGAACCACGACGGCCAGAGAAGATCGCCATTTGTCGATTATAGTGAGGCGTAAAAGGAGTGCTACAGCTTCTCAACTCTCTAGTGACTTGTATGCAGCCACAGGAACCCGTGTATCAAGGGTGACTGTTTCCAAAAGACTTCATGAGAGAGGGTTGTTTGCAAGAAGACCGGCTGTTTGCGTCCCGCTCACTTCTACGGACAGGAGAATCCGTTTATCATGGTGCAGAGAGCATAGAGATTGGAGTATGGATCAATGGGCGACCGTTCTCTTCACTGATGAGTCCCGGTTCAGGAGAGAACCATATGGAGAGAACCAGGGACCCGTTACCTACCTTCCAATGTCTGCGAAATCGACCATTATGGCGGAGGAGGTTTAATGGTCTGGGCAGGCATCATGTTGGATGGCCGCACACCTCTCCATGTCTTTGAAAGAGGCACTGTGACTGGTGTGAGGTATAGGGATGAGGTCTTGGAGCCCTATGTTCGCCTTTTCAGGGGTGCAGTTGTCCCTGAGTTCATTTTAATGGATGATAACGCAAGGCCACATAGAGCTCTTCTGCTCGACGATTTTCTAGAGAGTGAGGATATTCGCCGGATGGATTGGCCAGCCAGATTTCCAGACCTTAACCCTATAGAGCATGTCTGGGATGCTCTGGGGAGGGCAATTGCAATTCGCAAGCCCCCTCCAGGAACCATCCAGGGAATGAAAACAGTGTTGCTGAACGAGTGGGACCAATTGCTGCAGGAAATGATAAACTGCCTTATTTCAAGTGTGAAATCACGCTGCGAGACCTGTATATCTGTAAGAGGGGACCATACCCCCTATTAACCCATTTTTTTTGTTTATTCTGCAACCGCTGTTTCATACCTTCCGACTCCAACGAGTGTTACGCACAATCATGAGTGTGTATTACAATTATTGAATGGTTATTTGTTTTGTATTGTATCAATGTATGTACATATCAAATTTCATTAAAATTGGTACAGTAGTTCTAGAGATAATCGACAGAGTCTGCAAATTCTTTTAATTTCTTACACCAGTGTATTAGGATGGAGGTGTTTTAAAAGCATTTGAGGGCCCCCCCCACTCCCCATGCCATCTCATCTGTTATCTTACACTTGCCATATTATATACACAGTATACAAAAAGAAAAAGGAATGAGAATCTTATTGTGAAATGAAAAAAAAAATATATATATCCATCGGAGAGAGTTATCTTGCTTAACACCTTATTGGTGAGCAGATGGGTTTGATAACTTGCGGACTTCTGAAGATTATCTGCAAGCAATAGATTTTATTTATAGGTTCGCTTTTTATATTTATATTAGATCTTCATACAGCCATTTTTGATGAAATGAAAAATTGGAAAATGTAATTCTTTCCCAAGTTTCACCTTTCCCTACTGATTTATTTTCTCATGATTTTTTTTATCTTATAGACAAGAACCGATGTAAAAAATGTTGAACCTTATAACCAACCACAGCAAAACAGTAAACTGCCATTCAGGTATGTAGTAAAACATTTTAAGATAAAATATGTTGTATAAAACCTTGATTGTAATTAAAAATAAATGCAATAAAATAAATTAAAGTATCAAAATAACTGAAAAATACCTAGCTTTTATTATTTATTTATTAAATCTAGCTAATTGGCAGTGACTACAAATTTATCAGGGTGAATTTTTTTAATGAAGAAATGGATTCAGTGTCATCCCACTAGGCTGTCCCATTTGGAAAAAGTAATAATTTTGTGGTTTTTGGTAAAAAGGGTTAATAAGGGTGTGGCTAGCCAAAACTATGGTCCATTTTCTAGATGTTTCACAAAATACAGACCCTTCGCAAAGTAAAAATTAATGAAACCATAAATTTTATATTTCATTTTTTTTATGATAAATTAATTAGATTATTTTGCTTTTCACAAAATTATGACATAGGTTATTTCTCAAAATTGCCCTTTTCACAAAAATAATTAAAATTTTTATCCTGTGAAAAAAGCCTGGACAAATCCCTATATAGGTTCATTATATTTTACTATTTCTCAGACTGTCATAAAAATGAGTGCATAATTACAAATTGATTTAATCTTTATTGATAATGGGGAAAATATCTTTTTATGCTGCACCTCTAGCATGAGCAAAAATGTTTATTCTAAATCATTCATGAAGTTTATCAACTTTTGCACAAGTTCCGAGTAGTAATTTAGTTAGTTTGCTAATCTTGCAGTCTATTTAAATATTTGTTTTCACTTTAATAAGCCTACTGGAATACATAAAATTACAATGGTGTGGCATGATAAATGAGAATGATGAAGGCAAAATTTATTCTTTTGATGGGTGCTTAAAACTATTGCCTGTTGCATTACATTATTAACCATTGGTCTAGCAACCATATCTTGGGTCATTGGTAACTATTGCAGGCTGTATTAGAGAGTTTATAGTTGTTCAATACATAACTCGGATAACTTTAGTTGTGATATCTGTTTCAGATTGCTAAAATATATAGATTACTGCTGCCATTGAATCCTCAACATTTATGTGTTAGATTTAAAATGAGCCATAATTTCTTGGTTGATTTTTAGTTATTTGATTAGAAGTTCATTTTTTTGTAAATAGGAGTCAAGATAATAAATCAGCAATTTTGAAAGGGTTGGGTAATAGAGGAAGTAAATATTTGCGAGGTAGGCAACTGTTGAAGCAAATCAACATTGAAGAAAAGCAGAAAAAGGTAAGGATTATCTCATTCAGCTTTTTCAAATGAAACTCTTTCTATGTATTTTTATGACTTACATATACAATAGTGCCTCGGCTAACAAACATTTTTTTCAATATTTTTTTTTGCTTTGGCTAATGTACACAGATTCAGCTAACAAACATTTTAGTTGATATGGATGCATGTGCTAACATAGAACAGTCAAATCTTGAGTGATATTTTCATGCCAATCAAAATGAATATAATAAGTAACTATCACTCGAACCAGATAAATTTATTTTGACCTCAGAATCACTTTCTAGATACAACTCTATTTCTCTTTAAGAAATGTCTTGAGGCATTTCATGTGAAATGAATAATTATGTTGAGAGAAAATGCATTAAAAACACAACTCAACTTGGTAACTCAACTTAGACTTGGATGGTTTCAGTGCATATGGTAAGACTTAATGCCAAACTGAACAGCCCAGACATTCTACAAATTTTTCTTTTCCATGTGTATGTGAGAGAAATGAGCTGACTGTCACTACCTCACACAATTTTCTTTTTCTACCATGGCTCATTAACGTGACTGCATTTCATACTATAATCTATATATATAAATAACACTATTCATCCGATCGCCATGAAACTTTGGGAAGTTGTTGAGTACACTCCCGGGAAGGTTTCTGACATAGTATATCTATCCTACGATAGGTGGCGCGCGTGTCGAAGGTTCCTGGCATAGTTGTGTAGCGGGTGCTAGACAACGGCGATTTATGTTTTATTTTTATAATCATTATTTAACAGTTTTAAATAATTTTTTTATTGATTATTATGTATTATATACATATTGATTTATTTAAAAAAAAGAAATATTTAAAATATAACAAAAATCATCGAGCTTGGTGATACAACAATAAGATAATCAGTACGAAAAAAGTAACTTCCGAAGAAATCAAGTTGAGGTGTCAATAAATATTTTGTTTATAAACATAAAAGGAGTAATAATTAATTATGACTATCATGTTTATCTAGCAATAATACCCCGTGCTACCCAAGTTTTCTTCAGTTACTGGGAGGATTGGAAAAGTGACAAACCATTACAAAGGAACAAACTGTTATACTGGCAGCATTAAAGAAGAGGCAAACAATCGTAAAGGCATATGCATGTCTGAAACACATTTTTTGAGAACCACAGTAACCAAAATAAACATTCCGAAAAAGATTATTGGGGGCCCAGGACCCATTCATCATGTTACTATCATTATGTTCGTTATCATTATAACGAACTGTGTGGCATATCCATCAATTTTTCCATTTATTTATTCATCGAATTTATTTATTCTATTTTTTAGCGATTATTTATTTTCATTGAATTTGCGAGCATAGTCGACAGTTATGCCCCCCAAACGGAAATCGATTGGTCGATCTACATCTGAAGCACGAAAGAAAAAGGCATTACGAGATTCAGAAACAGACGAACAATGGGAAGCAAGATTAGAAGCTGTTCGAGTACGCACTGCTCAAGCCCGTTCAAATGAAACAATTGACCAACGAAGAGCAAGACTGGGAACCAATCGAGAAAGCAATGTTCAATCCAGACGGACACTGCACGCTGATTTGAATCTTGCTGCGTTTCATTATGATGCTGATTATGATTACAGTCTTCATCGAAGTGTCGTTATTGGAAAAATGTCCAAGTTATGCGAATTTTGTCGTGCATTGAAATTCAAGAATGAAACTCCAGGAATGTGCTGCGCAGGTGGAAAAATGAAATTGCCAGAATTGCATTTACCACCCGAACCATTATCAACGTAGGTATCAGGTGACACAAGCGAGTCGAAACATTTCTTGGCAAACATACGCAAGTACAATTTATGTTTCCAAATGACATCGTTCGGTGCAACAAAAATCATACGTGACAATTACATGCCAACGTTCAAAGTCCAAGGGCAAATTTATCATCGTGCTGGATCACTTCTACCACTGCCGGATTCAGATCACAAATTTCTCCAAATTTATTTCATGAGAACCACTGATGAACAAGTTGATCAACGTTGTTGATTCAATACCAACACTAATAGAGAAATTGTTGCTGCCATTCAAAATTTATTCGATCAACACAACGAATTAGTTCGACTGTTCAGGACGGTCCTTGAGCGAATGCCAGCTGATGATTACGTTGTTGTCATTAGAGCTGACAAAACACCAGCCGGCCAACACGAAAGACAATACAACGCACCAACAATTAATGAAGTGGCTATCGTCATAGTTGGCGAAGAATTTAACTCGCGTGATATAGTTCTTCATCGCAGAGATGGTAATGTTCAGCGAGTCTCCGAAACTCATCGCTCATACGATGCATTGCAATATCCAATTTTATTCTGGCAAGGAGAAGATGGATATCATTTCAACATCAAAATGAGAAATCCACAACCACATGAAGAGACCAATAAGAAAGTCAGTGCCATGAATTACTATTCATATCGATTGATTCGTGAGAACGCAGACAATCATATTTTGAAATGTCGGCAATTGTTCCATCAATACATTGTCGATATGTATGCAAAAATCGAGACCAAATGACTTCCCTTTATTTGATTGAAGCAAACCGAACTGCGCCCAGAAGAATATATTCATTTACGCGATGCAATTGCTACTGATGGTAATCCCAATGAACTGGGAAAAATGGTCATACTGCCAGCTACATTCACAGGAAGCCCACGGCACATACATGAATACTCACAAGATGCAATGACTTATGTTCGCGCATAGGGCCGCCCAGATTTTTTCATACATTCAAGTGCAATCCTACGTGGGATGAAATTAAAGAACTTCTGTTGCCTGGACAATCGTCTTCGGATCGCCATGACATTATCGCACGTGTGTTCAAACAAAAACTGAAATCTATGATGGATTTCATTGTCATACATCATGTTTTCGGGGAGACACACTGTTGGATGTATTCCATTGAATGGCAGAAAAGAGGATTACCGCATGCACACATTTTGATTTGGTTGATCGACAAAATTACACCAGACAAAATTGATGAAGTCATCTCAGCAAAAATACCAGATGTCCTCATTGATCCAGGCTTATTCGAAGTCGTTACCAAAAACATGATTCATGGTCCATGTGGCGCGATCAACAACAATTCTCCGTGCATGAAGGATGGAAAATGCACGAAACGCTATCCAAGAGACTTACACGCCGAAACTATCAGTGGAAATGATGGATATCCACAATATCGTCGACGATCAACTTAAGAGGGTGGCAAATTCATCATTCTAAAAAGTGCGCAACAATGACATTGAAGTAGATAATCGTTGGGTTGTGCCGTATTCACCATTACTCTCAAAGATGTTCAAAGCACACATCAATGTCGAGTATTGCACTTTATTGAAATCTATCAAATACATTTGCAAATATGTCAACAAAGGAAGCGATATAGCAGTTTTTGGAGAGGGAAATGCATCTGCACCAATCGATGAAATCGAATGATATAAATTGGAACGCTACATTAGTAGCAATGAAGCTGTTTGGCGTTTTTTCTCATTTCCAATTCATGAACGTCATCCAACAGTTGTTCATGCACAGCAGTGCATTTTACAACGGAAAATGTACATGCAAAGGCATTTTCGCCACCACAAACAACGTTCTTCTCATTGTGCACGGATGATTTGTTCGCAAGAGAATGCTACTTTACTCAGAAGTGCCAAAATACTACTCATGAAATGCATCAGCGAAAAAATTTCAACTTCATAAACAGGGCAAACCAGTTGAAGGACATCCGAATTTATATTTGTCTGACGCATTAGGCCGTCTGTATACAGTTCATCCAAACAATCAAGAATGTTTTTACCTGCGATTACTGTCAGTTAACGTACGTGGACCGAAATCCTTCTAAGAACTGAGAACAGTAAATGATGAGTATGTGTGACCTATCAAGAAGCTTGCCAAGAATTAAATCTTCTTGAAAACGATGCCCATTGGGACACAGCACTCGCTGATGCATCGAATACTGCTCAACCACAGCAAATAAGCAGCGATAATATTGACAACGTGTTTCCCATCCAATCCGAAAGATCTTTGGGAAAAATACAAAGATTACATGAGTGAAGACATCCTACGTCGTTTGCGAGTAACGAATCCGGACATACAATTCACACCAAATGTGTATAATGAGGCGTTGGTTTCGATCGAGGATATATGTTTGTCAATCGCTAACAAAGGATTGGTGCAGTTGGGAATGTGTGCACCAAATCAATCTGCAAATGACGCTTATGATCGTGATTTGCAACGTGAAACACACTTCGATGTCGATGATTTGGATACATTTGTTGAAAAGAATCTTCCAAAATTGGTTCCAGAACAACGCATTGTATATGACACAATCATGCAAGCAATTACAAATCAAAGCGGCGGATTGTACTTCATAGATGCGCCCGGAGGTACAAGGAAAACTTTTCTCATTTCAATCATTTTGGCAACCATACGAACATGGAATAAAACTGCACTGGCAATTGCATTATCTGGAATTGCAGCAACACTTTTGGATGGTGGTCGAACAGCGCATTCAGCACTGAAATTGCCGTTGAATTTGAAAACCACTGAGACGCCAACATGCAATATCACTAAAAATTCCGGAATGGGCAAAGTTCTCCAAACATGTGAACTTATCATGTGGGACGAATGCACAATGGCTCACAAAAAAGCATTGGAAGCACTTGATCGTACACCGCAAGATTTGAGGGGAAGTGGACAGCCCTTCGGTGGAGCACTCATTTTATTGTCTGGTGATTTTCGACAAACTCTGCAAGTCATACCACATTCAATATCCGCTGATGTTGCCTCATGCATGTCTCAAATCATCAGTTCTATGGCGACATGTAAAGAAATTCACTATGAAAACCAATATGCGTGTTCAACTACAAAATGATGCATCCGCCGAACGTTTCGCAAAACAATTGCTGGATATTGGGAATGGGAATATGGCAATCGACAGATTTACACAATGTATCCATTGCCAACAAACTTTTGTAAGATGACATCAACCAAAGACGAATTGATTCAAAAGGTTTTCCCAAATATCACGTGGAATTACAAAAATCATCAGTGGCTCAGTGCACGTGCTATATTAGCAGCTACAAACAACGATGCCAATGCCATCAATTTCAGCATTCAAAACGGAATACCAGGCGAAGCGACAACGTATAAGTCCATCGATACTGTGATGAATCTAGACGAAGTTGTTAATTACACAACGGAATTCTTGAATTCACTCAATTTGCCAGGTATGCCACCGCACATTTTACCACACAATCCACCATGACTTTCGGTGAAAAAGATGATGAACAATGTCATTGAAGCTATAATTTTGAATGGCAAATTCAAGGATGAAGATGTATTGTCGCCACGTATTCCAACGATCCCAACAGATATGTCATTTGAATTGAAACGTTTACAGTTTCCGGTGCGACTCGCTTTTGCAATGGCCATCAACAAAGCAGAAGGGCAATCGCTGCAAGTGTGTGGGCTAGATTAGGAGAATCCGTGCTTCTCACATGGACAACTGTATGTGGCCAGCTCACGTGTCGGAAAACCTTCCGATTTATTCGTGTACGCACCCGACGGAAAAACAAAAACTATCGTGTATCCACAAGCACTCTACTAAATAAATAGAATTAAAATGACGCTCTGAAATTTTTTCCATATGAGAATGAATAAGTTTCAATAAAAATGACAAAATGTAAATTGAATGTTATCATAACGAGTTTCCTTGAACTGCCTTTCTTCTGAGATCGCAGCAACGCGCGACGGGTAAGCTAGTGTAAAATAAAAAGATGTTCAGTTTTTTTCATCACATTTAAATCTCCATCCAGTTGTAAGTTTGTTAATCTCAGCCTTCAGTCCTATTTGTATTTTTTATAGTGTTTCTTAGTGTTTTATGAAACTTATCTTCAAATTTTGAGATGTTTTTGCAACAGATTAAACAATTTCCTCTGGAAACCATGTTTCAGTTATAGTTCCATGTTAAGTTTTTGGGGTCAAGAAAAATGAAAATAGACGTACATTGAGTTTTTCAAGTATTTTATGCGATGTGATTAAAATAATGCACATGAAATATGAATTATATCATTATCATTTGATCATCTTTGCCGCACCATGGTAATTTTCTGCACACAAGGGCTAATTAGACCGGGACCTACCATTTATTGCAGATTCCGTACTTCAGGCTTGTTTTTATGCTCATCGAGAGATTGTGCGCTAATCCTTCGATGGGGGACTTCCTGCGGTACCAATTTTTTCTTCGGTCATGTCGACATTTCTGTTGCACTTCTTGAGGAGTGGAACAGTATTCCCCAAAGTCTGATCGATAACCTCATCGCATCCATGGCAAACAGGTGTGCAGCAGTCTTAGCTGTTCGAGGAGACCACACGCCCTATTAAAACTCATGCATCCTGTCTAAACAGTACTTTTTTTTATCGTTTACATGTAACCAAATTGTTGCCAAATTAAGTTGGATCGTAGAACATGTGGCTTTAGTGCTGCAAGGGTTGGTGGTAACTTTCCCCCCTCAAAACTTTTACTTCTGAAAATATGCCATCTTAACTGTGGAATGGTTGAAAAATTAGCATCTTTCAAATAAGCCAAAAGTTTGTGAATTTTTCAAAAATAGATTGGATAATTGATCCACAATAGGTTCTCCAAGTTGTTGAAGAGCTGTTAGAATGTCATTATCACAGTGAAGATTGATGTACACTTTTATCCACTTCTCTTTTGAAATGCTTACAAATTTTCCTCCCGTTCCCATCCGTATAGATCTCTGGCTTTAGGAACGCCTAATTGCACGACACTTTTCCTCAATATTAATTTTTCTTTGTTTGCTGCCTCGACTCATAGCTAAATTAATTTCATTGTTCACTTGGTGACTTGAAACAAAGTCAATAAGCAATATGAAAATGTTGGTATTTTGCAAAAATACATCAATCTAATAATTATCGTGATGGTCTACTACATCAAGTACATGAAGAGGTATAATGGTGTTTTGCTTCTTATGTGTATGGTCAGTTAAATCTGGATAGAACACATTCGTGCAGTTACTGTATGCTTTACTGCCGAAAACAACAATTTTCTTCTCACTTGCAGGAAAAAATTGGGAGTATATATAATTTATTCCCAAGATACTCTGCCAATTGTGATTTCATTTCGTTCTGTGAGAAAAACATCTTCAATGATACCCATGTTATATTGGTAGTATTTGTAACAATAAATCTAATAGGTTCTGTCAGCCCCAATTGTTTTTTATGAGTTTGTTCCTTCAATAAATTCTCAAGTTATTGGTCAAATATTATTCTTCCCTCTGGGTATCCAATTGTCATTTTCATAATGGCTTCTGTGAAAACATTTGTGGAGTCTTCACAAGTTTTCATGGCAGGTGTTTTTTTTACTGATTGTGCAATTACCATTCCATATATAATGCACACTTTCTCTATTGGAGAATTCATCGAAAATTCTAATGATTCAGGGGTATGGAAGAATATTTATATTTCTCTATTGCAGCAATAAATGAAACACCGGCAGATGCAGGGCTCCCACTCGTCTTACTTTTTGGTAAAATTTTCTACTTTTGTCCTACTCTCTCGGTTTTGTGTTACTTTCTAATTTCGACTGAACTGAATGTCCATACCTTTACTTTTGAGGAATTTCTGTACATGTTGATTGTTCTGGTGACCTAGTCGCTCATGCCACAGTTGAATATCAGAATTTTTAACAGCAAGACAAGCTTTAGAAATTATGACACGCATCAAAAGCTTGTACACACCACTGAGTTGACGAATTCCAACAGCAACAGTCTGCTTCCCATTTCGGAACTCTCTTGTGCTTTGTGTAGCAACTTCGATGAGACCATGATTCAGAGCAGATCCCGATGAGAACAGATTCTGGTCAGATTTAGGGATATACCAAGCATTTTTCAATTGACCTGGTTTCCACTTCCCACATACCAGCATTTCCACATCAATCGTGCCGTATCCTTCAGCATACATGAAAGTTCCATCACAGAGACAAAGCGGTTTTGGCTCATCAAAAGGAACATATGAAGAGAAGAAATCCGAACGAATCGATATGTGATGAGAAGCCCCCGAATCAATTATCCAACAGTCCTTGTTAACATCTGTGACAGACATGAATGCTTGTCCCTGAGAACTCTGGTCAGAAGTTTCATAATCTTTACTTGAACGGCAGTTCTTTTTGATATGACCGACTTTCCCGCAGGAGTAGCACTTCACGATTTCCTTCTTCGGCTTTTGAGTTTCCGAAATTTCAAGCTTTTTCTTAGCCGTCGAACTAGCATTTATTGCAAAAAATGCTACAGTGCCCAGTTCGGAACTGCTAGATCTCTGTTCTTCACCTATATGCACCTTGTTTCACCTATTTGCACCATAATTTTGAATGATGAATGTTAGTTACTGTCCAAAACCATGAAGTAATAAATACAAAATTATTTTTCCAACCAGGCAGAAGTTTTTAATGACTACTATACTTGTTGAACCCTGAAACTAATGAAAAATTAATCAGCCAAATGGTCCACATACACTCCCCCCCCCCTCAAATAACCTTAAAAATGATACAATTTCTGCTTTGGCAGAATCATTAATTACATTCTCCAACATCTACAATATTTGGCAATATATCAATGATTTCCTGCTCAATTAAAATTAATTACACAAATTTTGTCCATGGGATTTGATAAAAAAAGTAGGAAAAGTAGGGCAAAAACTAGAAAGTAACACAACTTCGTCTTACTTTTTGGTAAAATTTTCTACTTTTGTCCTACTCTCTCGGTTTTGTGTTCTGCTCTGAATCATGGTCTCATCGAAGTTGCTACACAAAGCACAAGAGAGTTCCGAAATGGGAAGCAGACTGTTGCTG
The DNA here is from genome assembly GCF_987345545.1 of Pholcus phalangioides. NCBI lineage: Eukaryota > Metazoa > Arthropoda > Arachnida > Araneae > Pholcidae > Pholcus > Pholcus phalangioides. The sequence continues at coordinate 23,262,766 of NW_028301596.1, read as the reverse complement.
TTGGAATTCGTCAACTCAGTGGTGTGTACAAGCTTTTGATGCATGTCATAATTTCTAAAGCTTGTCTTGCTGTTAAAAATTCTGATATTCAACTGTGGCATGAGCGACTAGGTCACCAGAACAATCAACATGTACAGAAATTCCTCAAAAGTAAAGGTATGGACATTCAGTTCAGTCGAAATTTTTGTGATGCATGTGCATATGGTAAAATGCATAGACTCAGTTTCGGTACCAGAACAACGAGACCAACTACAGTTGGTGAACTGATCCATGCAGATGTCTGTGGGCCGATGCCTGAAAAATCGTTGGGTGGAAGCAGATATTATGTTGTATTCAAGGATGACTTCTCGAGGTACAGATCGGTATACTTCTTGAAGGCAAAGTCTGAAGTTCCTTCAAAGGTGAAGCATTTTCTTGCTGAAGTACGAACTCTAGGTCATACTGTTAAAGAGCTACTAACTGATGGTGGTTCAGAGTTCAAGAATTCCGAAGTTGAATCCACTGTAAAGTAGTGTTGAGGAAAAATATCCATATGAACTGTGGTATAACAAAGAGTCACCATTCAATCATTTACGTGTGTTTGGTGCTGAATGTTTTGTGCATGTTCCAAAACAGAAAAGAAAAAAGTTAGATAAGAAAGCTCAGAAAGGATATTTTGTTGGGTATTGTGGCGATAAAGATGGCTACAGGGTATGGATACCCAGTAAAGATGAAATAGTGCTTTCGAGGGACGTTGTGTTCAAGAATGAAATCACGAGCAAGCAGATTTTCATCAACAATCCAGAGTTTACTGAAAAAGTTACAGAAGAGACAGGTGGTTCCAAGCAAGTTGAATCACAGCCAGACATAGATACGTATAATTTACGAGACAGGTCGAAGCTGAAGAAGCCATCCAAGTTTGATGATTACGTCATGCTGGCAGAATGTGATGAACCAGTCACTTACACAGAAGCAATGTCATCAAAGGATTCAAGTCATTGGCAAGCTGCTTTACAAGAAGAGATGAATTCTCTAACTGAAAACAAGACATGGAAGCTGGTGGATTTGCCAAGTGATAGAAAAGCCATAGGAAGTCGATGGGTGTTCAAAGCTAAGAAAAATGCAGATGGTGCAGTGACAAGATATAAGGAACGTCTGGTCGCTAAAGGATTTGGACAGATACCTGGTGTAGATTTCACTGAAACGTTCAGTCCAGTTGTTCGCTGGGATACTGTGAGAACGATGTTAAGCGTGGCTGCTAAGAAGAAATTAAAGGTTGACATCAATTTGACATCAAAACAGCATTTCTTCATGGAGAACTAAAAGAAGAAATCTACATGAACCAGCCAGAAGGTTTCGAGAATGGTTCAAATCAGGTCTGCAAATTGATGAAGAGCATCTATGGACTGAAACAGTTCCCCAGGTGCTGGAATGAAAAATTCAGCAAATTTCTAGGAAATCATGGCTTAAAATCTTCAAGTTCAGATCCATGCTTGTTTGCTAATGCAGAGAAAACCTTTTTTCTTATCCTTTATGTGGATGATGGTCTGATATTTTCCAAGGACTTGAAAATGCTAAATATATTTCTTGACCAACTCAGATCTAAATTTGCAGTTGTAATAGATAATGCCAAGTACTTTTTGGGTATGCAAATTAATTATTTGGATGATGGATTGATTTTCATCTATCAGGAATCTTATTGCAGACGAACCTTAGCCCGTTTCAATATGACAGATGCAAATCTGGTAGGCACGCCTATTGAAAAGTGTTGTTTACCAGCAGATATGTTTGCTGCTCCAGCCCTTGATGTTCCTTACAGAGAGGCTATTGGGAGCCTCATGTTTCTAGCTACGGTCACACGACCTGATATAGCTTACACGCTTGGTATGCTCTCTCGGGTATTAGACAAACCTCAAGAGTGTCATTGGAATGTTGTGAAAAGGACATTGAAATACCTAAAGGGTACAATGAATTGGGGTATTTCGTACTCATCTGATTCCAAAGCTGGCGCTTTAGAAGCATTCAGTGATTCAGATTACGCAGGGGATCCTGTGTCAAGGAGATCAACCTCAGGCATGGTGTTTTTGTGCAGCAGTGGCGCAATAACATGGAAGAGTCAACGTCAGAAATGCCTGGCTCTATCTACAACTGAAGCTGAGTTTGTGGCGGCAACTCAAGCTGCAAAAGAAATAGTATGGCTTCATTACTTGTTTCAAGAACTTGGTATTTCAAGTGGTGTTCCTTTACTACAGGTCGATAACCAGAGTGCCATCAGACTCATAAAAAATCCAGAGTTTCACTGCAGAACCAAGCACATTGATGTGAGATACAAGTTCATTCGAGAACTGTACCAGAAAGAACAACTAGATGTGCATAACTGTTCGACTCAAGAGCAAGCTGCTGATTTATTCACTAAGCCACTTCCTTGTGGAAGGTTTAATCATTTGAAAGAAATGATAGGGATGTGTGCATTGAAGGAAAAATGATGTGTTGCATTGTGTATCGTTATATATATATATATTTTTCCTTTTGTATCCGTTCAGTATTCTTGCATCTGTGCTTATGTATTGGTTGTTTTCTTTTTTTGATTTGTTAGCATGTTTAATTTTAGGGGGAATATTGATTATTTAAAAATTACCTGCTAACCGCTAACTGTGATATACTTTAATGCTTTATTTGTGGCAACGCATGTTTTATTTACATTCATTGTTTTGCATTCGTTCAGTTCGGACGGCTTTTTTGTGTATCCATTAAACTTCAATTCGTTTCTCTGCTCACTCGTACTTTAATAATTTGAATATTAATGGTGCCATTTTTATGGGACCATTATTTACTAGATATTAAAATTAAATGCTATTGCCAGACACGATACACAGATTCCTTTACACATTTCAAGGAGTTTATTTTGTTATCTAAACAACCATGTTACATCAATCATACTAACTCAATTAACACACTACTAATAACTGAACATTTATTATCAATATTTCAAGATTTCACTCTTACAATAAAATATATGTTTAATCACTCACCCATTTTGCTCCATCGAAACTTGGCCCTTTCCTAGAGAAAGAGTTCGAAACGCGACTACCCCAAGAAAACTCATCACTCTCTCTGCCAAAAAGCCTAGTGTGTTTCTAAACCAAGTCAGTGGAGACTCCTGCTATTGGTTGAAAGCAATCGCCTGATATCTATCAAGATTTTCATTGGCCCAGAGGCACACTGTCTATCTCAGGTGACGAGAGAAAATTGTGATTGTGTTGCACAACTTGTACATACTCCTGTACACAAGTGTGTCATAAAATTCCTGGCGAGAGAAAAGTGGACACACGTGTTGCTTCTAATGTATTTATGTGTGTTTTGTGGTTTCGGGGGGAGTGTGAGTGTTTGATGCAATCATGACAATAATGTGTTGACATTTGAAGTCTGGACTCCATAACAATAAAAAAATGACCAAGAAGTTGTTTATCTTCTTGAATTTTATCAATTTATCATCAGTCTTAAATACAGTATTGTTGCACGTACTGAATGTTTTTATTTCCATTTTCTTCATTGGATCCTAAATTGACATTTTAGTGGTTTCACGTTCCAGTCTATTTCTCACAATTCCCCAAATTTCAATTTGCCTTTTTGGTCACGATTCAGAATATCATCCTTTCCAAATTCTGAAACGTTCATAGATGATGTTATTTCATTGGTGTGGTGTTACATCGGAAAGGGTTTTCCGGTAATACAAAATTATTTTTCCAACCAGGCAGAAGTTTTTAATGACTACTATACTTGTTGAACCCTGAAACTAATGAAAAATTAATCAGCCAAATGGTCCACATACACTCCCCCCCCCCTCAAATAACCTTAAAAATGATACAATTTCTGCTTTGGCAGAATCATTAATTACATTCTCCAACATCTACAATATTTGGCAATATATCAATGATTTCCTGCTCAATTAAAATTAATTACACAAATTTTGTCCATGGGATTTGATAAAAAAAGTAGGAAAAGTAGGGCAAAAACTAGAAAGTAACACAAAACCGAGAGAGTAGGACAAAAGTAGAAAATTTTACCAGAAAGTAAGACGAGTGGGAGCCCTGCATCTGCCGGTGTTTCATTTATTGCTGCAATAGAGAAATATAAATATTCTTCCATACCCCTGAATCATTAGAATTTTCGATGAATTCTCCAATAGAGAAAGTGTGCATTATATATGGAATGGTAATTGCACAATCAGTAAAAAAAACACCTGCCATGAAAACTTGTGAAGACTCCACAAATGTTTTCACAGAAGCCATTATGAAAATGACAATTGGATACCCAGAGGGAAGAATAATATTTGACCAATAACTTGAGAATTTATTGAAGGAACAAACTCATAAAAAACAATTGGGGCTGACAGAACCTATTAGATTTATTGTTACAAATACTACCAATATAACATGGGTATCATTGAAGATGTTTTTCTCACAGAACGAAATGAAATCACAATTGGCAGAGTATCTTGGGAATAAATTATATATACTCCCAATTTTTTCCTGCAAGTGAGAAGAAAATTGTTGTTTTCGGCAGTAAAGCATACAGTAACTGCACGAATGTGTTCTATCCAGATTTAACTGACCATACACATAAGAAGCAAAACACCATTATACCTCTTCATGTACTTGATGTAGTAGACCATCACGATAATTATTAGATTGATGTATTTTTGCAAAATACCAACATTTTCATATTGCTTATTGACTTTGTTTCAAGTCACCAAGTGAACAATGAAATTAATTTAGCTATGAGTCGAGGCAGCAAACAAAGAAAAATTAATATTGAGGAAAAGTGTCGTGCAATTAGGCGTTCCTAAAGCCAGAGATCTATACGGATGGGAACGGGAGGAAAATTTGTAAGCATTTCAAAAGAGAAGTGGATAAAAGTGTACATCAATCTTCACTGTGATAATGACATTCTAACAGCTCTTCAACAACTTGGAGAACCTATTGTGGATCAATTATCCAATCTATTTTTGAAAAATTCACAAACTTTTGGCTTATTTGAAAGATGCTAATTTTTCAACCATTCCACAGTAAGATGGCATATTTTCAGAAGTAAAAGTTTTGAGGGGGGAAAGTTACCACCAACCCTTGCAGCACTAAAGCCACATGTTCTACGATCCAACTTAATTTGCATCATCAGAAAAGCCCTCGACCAACAATAACCCCCACTTATTGGTAATAGGTGGGAAATAAATGGCGAAGAAGCAATTTCTCCAGTCAAATGTCTGGAGATACCTGCACCGAAAGGAGTTATTGAACTTGTCAAAATGTGGGTGTAAGGGTATATGTGGACAAGTGGGAAATGTTCTTGCTTAAAGAAATCTCTTGTTTGCACCGCTTTTTGCAAATGCAGTAACTGTAACAATGCAAAGGACTATCAGCGACAGTAGTGACTCAGAAAAAAAGATATGTAATACATATACATACAAGTGCTGCTTTTAATGATTCTGTTCAATATTTTTAATTATTTATGCTATTTCATTAAAAACTTTTGTTTGTGTGTATAATTGATTAATAGAAAAACTATGTAACTATGTAAAACTATGTAACAAAATTTAAATTTAATTTAAAATTTAAGAGACCTTCATCTAGCAGTGGATTGAAAATGGTGGATGATAATGATATAATTCATATTTTATGTGCATTATTTTAATCACATCGCATAAAATACTTGAAAAACTCAATGTACATCTATTTTCATTTTTCTTGACCCCAAAAACTTATAATTTGACATACTGATCAATTATAAGTTAATATAGTTATTAATTTTATATACACTGCTCAAAACAATTAGGGGAGCAAGCAAAAAAGTGAAGAAAACCGTGCGAGACAGCCACGGATTGGCATACAATGGATAGTACACGCGTATCAATGCACAATACAGAAAAAAGACGTAAAAAAATTTGGAATTAAGCTTTAATTCTTTGAAAATATGGAAAAAACATGAAAAGATGATTTAGGGCAACAATTTGGTTACATGTAAACGATAAAAAAAAAGTACTGTTTAGACATGATGCATGAGTTTTAATAGGGCGTGTGGTCTCCTCGAACAGCTAAGACTGCTGCACAGCTGTTTGCCATGGATGCGATGAGGTTATCGATCAGACTTTGGGGAATACTGTTCCACTCCTCAAGAAGTGCAACAGAAATGTCGACATGACCGAAGAAAAAATTGGTACCGCAGGAAGTCCCCCATCGAAGGATTAGCGCACAATCTCTCAATGAGCATAAAAACAAGCCTGAAGTACGGAATCGGCAATAAATGGTAGGTCCCGGTCTAATTAGCCCTCGTTTGTAGAAAATGACCGTGGTGCGACTCAAATCATCATAGCCATGTCTATAATATCTATACGCAGGCCACCAAAACGAAAGGGCTTTCAAAGCTAGACGATCACTTCCTAGAGCCGCATTTAAATACTACAGCCGGGGCAAGCAGGCATCCCCCTTTAATGTAGTTCTAAATACGTCGTTGAAAGGAGAATTTAGCGCTCTTTCTGATCAAGCGCCCAGGGCATAAAACCTGCTCGCTTTTTGGGAAGACAAAACTCTAGTCCTGTGGGTTCCCTGTCTGGAAAGAATTTTAAGCTATTGCTCTATTAATAAGTCAAAATGTAACTTACTAAAATCATTACTTTTTATTCCGTTTTAAAGTATTTTTACTCCGTTTTGCGGCCCCTAAAATTTAGAGGCCTGGTGCGGCTGCACCTTTCGCACCTACCTAAATCCAGCACTGATTTCAATCCCCACATACTCTGCTGAAATGAAGTGGTTGAATAAAACCAACACCAATATGCACTGCTCAAAACAATTAAGGGAGCAAGCAAAAAAGTGAAGAAAACCGTGCGAGACAGCCACGTATTGGTATACAATGGATAGTACACACGTATCAATGCGCAATACAGAAAAAAGACGTAAAAAAATTTGGAATTAAGCTTTAATTCTTTGAAAATATGGAAAAAAGATGATTTAGGGCAACAATTTGGTTACATGTAAACGATAAAATAAAGTACTGTTTAGACATGATGCATGAGTTTTAATATGGCGTGTGGTCTCCTCGAACAGCTAAGACTGCTGCACACCTGTTTGCCATGGATGCGATGAGGTTATCGATCAGACTTTGGGGAATACTGTTCCACTCCTCAAGAAGTGCAATCTGCAAGTCTCGGACAGTAAAAGGCGGCTTTGGTCGCGCAGCAATGCTTTGTCCGAGCATGTCCCAAACATGCTCGATTGGATTCAGGTCAGGAGAGCACACTGGCCATTCCACTGGCTGTATTGTTTCAGCTTCAAGCATGTTCTCCACCAGACGACCTCTATGCGGTCGGGCATTATCATCCTGGAAATCAAAGGAATCTCCAATGGCTCCAGTGTAAGGGATGACATGAGGTCGCAGTATCTCGTCTGCATACCTTTGGGCCGTCAAATTGCCATTCCGAATGATATGCAGGTCCGTACGTCCGCCTATGCTGATTCCACCCCCTACCATCCAACCAGCTCGTCTGTATTGTGACCTTTCACGAACGAATGCGGGGTTATTTCGAGTGCCCCTGTCCCTCCATACCAGAACACGTCAGGTGTCACACTCCAGACTGAATCGGGACTCGTCTGTAAATAGCACTTGGCTCCAATCATGTTGCTCCCAATCTCGATGTTCAGCAGCCCATCTTCTTCGGGCCGCACGGTAGTGTGGGGTCAACAGAATGCAGACCATTGGCCTACGTGCATAGAGCCCTCCCTCATGAAGCCGATTACGTACTGTTTGGCTGGACACCCTTCGTCCTGTTGCCAAGAGCAACCGTCTTTGCAGCTGCGTAGCATTCTCTGTTCTGTTTCGACGGGCTGTTAACCGTACATACCGGTCATCAGTTGCTGTAGTGGCGCATGGCCGACCTTGCCCTGGTCGACGTCTAACATTTCCTGTTTCTTGGAATCGATTCCACAACCTTGCAACAACACTTCTGGCGACTCCAACAGCGTCCGCGACACTACATTGTGTTTGCCCGGATTCCAGTCTGCCTATAACACGCCATGCCATGGATTCCGGTAAATCACGTTGTTGAGACATCCTCAAGTCACTTTGTCTCAAAAAAAAAATTACTGTGCAATCGAATTTCACAGTTACGGCAATTTCTGCAACATCCCTATTTCTGCCCTTATCTCCTTTTTCTGGTTTTTGACGTCATGAACTTTGATTTGCATATGAATTTGCATATATATGCTTCTTCCGTTTCCTGCTAGGCTTTAAATTATGGATGATTCATTTTATGTTACTTATCGGTATACATCTTTGCGCAATTTTGTTAAAACCATGTGCTCCCCTAATTGTTTTGAGCAGTGTAGTTTATATAGTTATTCATATGCCATGAATATTAAGGAAATCTGTGAATGGCAGCCATCTTGAACGCCATGTTAAAAATCATCTTAAAAATTTGTAAGAAAAAAATGGCACCTAAGATATTTGGATTCTACATGTCAAAATCTACAGAATAAAAAAAAATATCAAACTAGTCACAAGAATCCAGCTGGAAAACACATTTCATCCTTACTAATATATATATTTTTTAATTCCTCAAATCTTTTTGAAAAGGAATGGGATTTTTGAAAAAAGTTTCTAATATGAAAGTATTAATAAAAATATAATGTAATAAAGCTATGCAAAGGGAAAAAAAAGTGCTTATACCAAAAGCTAGGTCTTCTATAGACTACTTAGTTGCTGAACATTTTTTGAGGTGCACTGTAAGGAGGCAAATCTATGTTATTATGCATGTAGTGCTTGAAGAGGAGCATCTAGTCAAGTCAAATTTCACTAGTTCCAGAAGTTAGAGGAGACTGCCAATTTAACATTCACCCCTCCATTTATAGAATCTATGCCAGACTCCCACTTTTTCTTAAAGCACATAATTATAATACAAAGAACCAATAATGCAAAAAAATTAAACACATGAAAAAATTGTTAAGCAGCCTAAATTGATCAACAGAGATGAATGTAACATGCAGACAGTTAGCTATACATGTCAAGAACTGCAGCCCAAAAATTATGCAATTAAAACTGCTGAGACTTCTCATTTACCATACTTTCGGCACTGGCTACCAGTTTTTGGTTTTTTTAATATGAGAAAAAGTGTGGAAATGAAGTAGCCATCAAAAATGCCTTTGAGAAGTTTCCTTCTGTAAAATCCATCATTAGTGTAGTGGTTTCTTGATAGAAGAGAGATGTTATTGCATCTAATAGGGTACTGTTTCAATTAACAAAAGGTTGTTTTTTAAGGTACTCTTTTATGTCTAACTCTTTTTAAGTTTCAGTCTACATTTGACATTTCTCATGCAATTACGTAACATAATTTCCATAATAATTCTTTTTATGTAGATAGTTCGCCAGCAGAATTCAAACATTAAAGAGATTCCACTTGTGGAAAACATTCATAAAATATTAACTATCAAAGATTTGATACAGAAAAAACCGAAACCAACTGTATCACTTGATGAGGAAGTAAGTACTTGCTTTATACTCTGTATGCTTTGTTTAATATTAGTATCATTTGTAACTTTCATTTTCAACCTTGATTTTTCAATTCTCAATTTCAATTTTATTGTCATTATTATTGTTTCAACACATGAATCAAACAAAAAAAAAAAAAAATCCACCAAGGATGCTATAGGATCCATACTGGTGGACACATCAATTTCATAAGGGTACAATCATTTTTAATTAAAATGAAAAGCTAACGAGAAGAAAACAATTATCACCACGAACAAAAACAAAGGGGGGGGGGAGGGGAGAAAACAGTAATGTATATATATATGCACAAATAGGTTGATATATAAGTCATGGTTTGCACAGATATTGATATTTATTGGTGAATCTGTTGTAATCAATGAAATTAGAAATTAGTATGTAATCATGATTAGCAAAAAAAGGGAAAAACAATAAAAATAATATTTTATTAGGTGTAAGCATTGACTGGAGAAACATAAATGTATTAATTAATGTAATTATATTTTATCTATGGCTCAAAAATTGTGTCTATATATGTACACACACACATATCTATGTACCAGAATTTCCAAAATGGCCTTGGATGTTGTTTATGGTAAATAGATAATTCTTGAGCTGTTTTTTTAACAAAGGATGAGATGTAGAACTGTTGACGTCATGTGGGAGATTGCTATAAAGTTTTGATGAGATAAGTCAAATGGTTTTTCTTTACAGTTTTGTGTATCCTGAGGAATTTGTAGGGTATTGCTGAACCTGGTTGATGGTCTCTATGTATTTAATGGTAGACAAATATGATATTTTAAGAAGAATTATAGATTTATGAAAGAAAAAATATATCTCAGTGGAAGTATATTTAAATGATGAAAAAGTTCATTCATGGGGGGGGGGGGTGTAATCGCTAGTAATACATATAATTAATCTCTTTTGTATTTGCACAATACGGCAAATCGTACTAACATAATCACTGCCCCAGATAACGAGGCCATACAATAAATGTGAATGAAAAACGAGTAGTAAAATAATAGTAGGAAAGAAAGGTTTACTTTGTCTTTGATGTAATAAAATTTGTAGAGATTGAAATGAAGTTTTGACTGAATATACTTCACATGTGATTTCCATTTTAAATTTTTGCCAATGTAGACACCAAGATATTTGGTGGTGGATTTTTGCATTAAAGGTGAGCAGGTACAGTTTGAGTTGGGAAGGCAGTTGTAAAACGAGGTGGTAATTAGAATCGGTATTGTCTTGCTGAGAGAAATTCATATATTTGATTTTAGATATGTTAATTTGAAGGTCATTGTGCCAAAAACCATTCATGAACTATAATTAAATCATGATTAATTGTGTTAGTAAGTGTTGGTCTGTTGATGCATATAAAAGTACTGTATCGTCAGTGAATGTGATTAATTTGCCAATTAAATTGAGGTTACAAAAGTCATTGATGAATATTGTGAAAATTAGAGGTCCGAAAGTTGTTCCCCGAGGAATGCCCCTTTTGGTTATCATTGGACTACTGACACTTTTTCCGACATTTGACTATTTGAGTTCTATAAGTAAGGGTTTAAAAGATTATATGCGTTTCCTCCAGGGTTGGTAAAAAAACAAAAAACCAGGTTTTTTTGGTTTAAACCGGTTTTTTGTTTTAAATAGTATTAACATTAAAAACAATGAAATTTCTGAAAAATAATTCAAACTTCTAATAATTAACTAAAATAAAATGTTTATTAATGTAATTAACACTATTCCCATGCTTATTAATCAATAAATATTTATTACATTTTAACAAAAACCAACTTTTGCAATTTAGTTATTTTTTGCTTAACTCAATAGATTACTGTGTGTTTGAAAATTCTTTTAATGTTATTATTAATTATATAATATATAAAGGTTTTTCTCCAGTTACTTTCAGTATACTTAATTAGGAAGCAATTTTGCAAAAACTATAATAAAAATTAGGTGAATATAATGTATTTAATGAAGCATAAATAATGCAGATTAATTAGCGATGATTTACTATATACAGGGTGATTATAACTAAGGTTCTGATTTCAAAACACTGTAAAAAAGAATGATTATCAGAATGACTTGAAAATTGACATGAATATTCCTGAAAAAATTCAATTTTATTTGATAAAGGGGAAAAAATACTTAAAAATGTAAAATTAATGACATCATCCAACATGTGGGAAATTTGGCAGAATTGATACCTTACCAATCATGGCAGAATGATACCTTACCAATCATGGCAGAATGATACCTTAATTATAGCATTTCACGATTTCATAATTCATGGAAACATCCCAAAAAACTAAGTAATTGAACAAATAACTATACAACTTACTTAAGAAATGTTAAATATGTTGTCCACCGTGCGCGTGTTCTGGCTATGAGGTTGAAAGCACAAAAATTCTTGTTCAACAACAGAATCGGAGTATGCCATGGTCATAATGTGGATGTGCTTGCAATTCAGCTTTATTAAACCAAACGTGCCCCCCCCCCCCCGTTAATATTCCTGAGGAACTTCTAACATATAGGGAATGTGCTGGAGATTGCAATTCACCAAAGTTTGCCATCTGACCACTGTTTATAACATTTTGAGGTACCCCCACAGCCAGAAGTTGCAAGGGTTAAGGTGCATCCTGTCAAAATGGGTCTTCAGCAGCTGCTTTGCTGGTATTGCAATGTGCATCTTGATAGAAGTTCTGTCCACACACTGATGCTGTGGAAGTGCCGAAATGATGTGGTTGCACAAAATAGATTATACTGCTGGCCAAGTACAGCATCATCTACTTGCACATTTTGCACTTTTTTTCTTTTGCGAAAGAAACTTCCATTGCTTCAGGAGTATCCATGCAAATTTTCAAGTCATTCCAATCAGTACTTATTGTATAGTTTTGGAATCAAAACTTAAATTATAATCACCCTGTATATAGCTGATTATTTTTCATAAATCTGTTACTACTATACATTAGAACCTTGATTAACTGGGCTTAACAGTGTGTGTGTGTGAAAGTATAAAAAAAACAACTATTGAATATTAAGACTGTGAAATATACAGTAGGAGATGTGCTACTTCTTATGGGAAAGAAAATGTATGTGAGGTAATGTAACTACTAGTACACTAGTCTTTGTCCTTTAAGGACAGCTGGTGTCTTTATTGGATTATAGGACCACTTGCCCCTAGCATGATGGTGTCACTACTGTTTCTGCTTCTTTGTGAAGGGAAAAAGAAACCCTGTGAGATAATACACCACTACATTTAGATGTGTGATGCAATCCTTATTCATGAATTCGCTAAAGATAGAGCATAAGAATGTAGCCAAAGGTTAGAAAATGTTGTAAGAATGAGAAACTTTGGCTTTCATATTATATAACTTTAAATGACTAAGATACTTCATATGAAAAAAATATATATATTCTGGCCACTTTTATGAGACTTTTTGAAAAAAATCACGTATAAAATCTTATGTCATTTAAAGATATACCATCAGGATGTACCCCAAGGATATAAAATGTGGTAAAAATGAAACATTTTGGCTAATAATGAACCAATATGATATTTTTTAAGGAAAAAATGATATTTAGGCAACTTTTATATGATTTTTTGAAAAAAACCAAGGTTTAAACCAAACAACCCTGGTTTCCTCTAATGCCGTATGTATGGAGTTTGTCAAGTAAAATGCTATAATTAACACTGTCAAAACATTTGGGCATGTCGAGAAAAATTGGTTTTTTTTTTTAGGTTTGTCCATGCTATCAACAATGTATTTAGTAAATTCAAAAAGAGTAGTTTCTGTATTTTTATTGGGGAGGAAGCCGTGTTGATTATTAGAGAAAAATTGATTCACCTTTAAGAATAAGAAAAGTCTGTCCCTGATGATGGTCTCCAGGATTTTAGTAGCTGTGCTAAGTACCACCACCGGTCTGTAATTTTTTAAGTCAGTATTATTGCCTGTTTTATTGGCAGGAGTAGAGATGTAAAATTCTCGAGAATAATCTTTCAGAGAATATTCTCATAGAGGAGAATATTCGAGAATATTCTCTGGAAGGACTACTTTCATAAATTACTGGGGATTATTCTTATAGAAAATAATGAGAATTATTCTGAAGTTATTAATAATAATGCTTGCAGAGAATATTCTCCTTGATAAGAATATTCTTCAGTTATCGAAATCTTTCCAGAGAGTATTATCAAGAATATATGTAATAACATGTATTATAATAAATAATCTCGATAAATAACTTGAGAAAAATTATTATTTTCGATAAGAATATTCTCTAGTAATTTATAATTGTAGTCCTTTGTCCCATCTCTCTTCCCGTCAAGAAGTTTGTAGACCACAATATTAAAGTTTGAAAGCAAGAAAATTAAACCAATGGCTGAATTGCACAACTTTTAAAGAAATGTGAGTGATATAGAATTTAAGTGTATGTGCATTGAAGAAAACAACAGTTCTGTATCTTCTTAGAATGAAGGTGATTATTAGAGCCCGAATTATATGCACTAAAAAAGTGGCAAAATATGCTCTAAAAATATGCAAATATGCACTTAAAAATGCAAAAATATGCACTTAAAAATGCAAAAATATGCACTTAAAAATGTGAAAATATGCTCTTAAAATGCAAAATATGCTCTTAAAATGCAAAATGTGCACTTAAAATGCAAAATGTGCATTAAATACTCCAGAATATGCACTAGAAATCTTGAAAAAGTGAAAAATTCCTAAGTATGTACAAAAAATGAGAAAATATGCATTAAAAAAATTACCATGCGAAAAAAAGCAGATGTGTTTTTAAAATGCATCTTTTCTATTTCGTAGTGCATATGTATTCATTTATAAAAAATATTTCCTCACATATATATATATACATTTATAATACCCGCATATGCAAATAACTTCTACATATTTTCAGACCTGCCAACTCTCCCGATTTAGGCGGGAGACTCCGGATTTTTCATCCTTCCTCCCGCTCTCCGGATTTGTTAAAATTTCTCCGGATTTGGGCAGAAAATTAGATTTTACACGAGCTTTCACGTTGTCGTGCCGTCATTGATTACCGTCGTCGTTAGGGAAACTACCCATAGAGGACAGCCGTAAAAAAAGTCTCTGCGACCGCATTTAAGCAACTGGCAAAGACGTGACTTCGTTTTCGTAGCATTTATCGGCAATCATTTATCAGGGGTATGACCTTGGTTGCCGAAATTCCTGTATAATCGTTATTGTATTCCATTAACAGCCGTGCGGTAAACACGTTTTTTCGTCCGCAGCTTTGTAATTTGAATTTTTTTAAATCGTTTCTTCCTATTGAACATCTTCGGGAAGAAAATATAAAACGTTAAGCTATATACAGCTATAAGCTTTCAAGAATTCATATACCCAAGATTATCAATCACTGATAGCATCCATGAAAGGAAACACTTATACTTTATGAACATTATGTAGATGTGATTTCTCTATTCGGCATGGAAAGATTGACATGGAATTATATTCTTCTCAGGGCAATGCAGAACCTGCCTGGGGGGGGGGGGAGAATTTAACGTTTTCTTAATTTATTAAAAAACATTTGTTTTTCGAATTTTTTTTTTAATGAACTTTTTTTTTTGATCGAGTCTATGAGTGTCAGAGGGCCCCTCCCCCTCGGGAGAATCTCCGGATTTCTGGATTTCAAAAGTTGGCAAGTCTGTATTTTTCATTCAGGCATTTTTTAATTTTTGTTTGTTGTAGTTGCTGAATAACAAAAATACCAGTAAAATTATTAACACTAAAAAAAATTAACACTTTAACATATCTCTAGAAATAGCCTTACAATAAAACGGCTAATATTCGTAAAATACTCTATAAATATGACTAAATTTCACCTGCGGGAAAAAAATCGATGTTATGAAAATATTTATTTGAAAAATTATAAAAAAAATTGAGTGAGCTCAATCAACCTTCAAAAATATGCATTTACACTCAAAATTCTTTGATTTTATGCATTTATATGCATTAATGCTAAAAAAGGCCAAAACATGCAAAAGCATATGCACATATGCATTTGCATATAATCCGGGCTCTAGTGATTATATAATAGCTTCCTTTATCAATCAACTTTGATTTAATTTCTTTTGTTGTGAACTTATTTCTGAAAGTTTATCTAATTTTAAAATAATTTAAGGTTTTAATCTAAACATCTCTAAAATCTTTATAACCAAACTTTTAAAACCTCTCATTTATGACCTGGAGATTATTTTGAGAATATTCTCGAACTAAAGTTGTCATTGGGGGGTGATTTATACCTAAAATTGTTTTGTTGTAAATGTTTCAGGCAATGAAAACTGATTTATATTTCACAATATGAACAAAATTATTTAAAAGAAAAATGAATATTCTCAAATTATTCTCCAATCCAGGAGAATATTCTTATTCTCTGAGAATCTTCTCGCCTCACATCTCTAGGTAGGGGTAATTACTGCATTTTTGAGCGAGTCTGGAAAAATCCCATTTTCTGAGCAATTATTAACAAGTTCAGAAAAAGTCTAGAACACCATCTGGGAAATATTTAAAAATCTTTGCATTCATTGAATCAGATAAAAATTAAGGACAGAATAATTAAAGTTATTGGTGATTGTTTTTATCTCTATAACAAACCCGTTGGGGAAAAAATATAAAATTATAAATAAATAAATATATATATATACTGTTATTTTTCAAATATTGTCTGTAGTCATGTTCAGAGTGTGGAGTATTTGCAGCGACATTGAGATGAAATGGGAATTAAAATTATTGGCAAGAGTTTTAAGGGGTCAAGGGGGGATATTATTTTTATTTCCTAGAGTAGAGTTGACAAATTTCCAATGTTTGTGTGTTACTTTGGCATTTAGGGAATTTTTCTGAATAGCCTTTTTTTTTCGCAGTTTTAATTTTTGATTTTATCATTAATGTTATATTTTTATTTGCTATATATATAAACTGAAGAGCCAAAAAAAAACTGGTACAGGTATGCGTATGCAAATAAAGAGATATGGAACCAATCAGAGTACGGCGCTGCAGTCGGCAGCGCCTATATAACACAACAAGTGTCTGGCATAGTTGTTAGATCGGTTACTGCTGCTACAATGGCAGGTTATCGAGATTTAAGGGAGTTTGAGCGTGGTGTTATAGTCGGCGCACGAGAGATAGGACATAGCATCTCCGAGGTAGCGATGAAATTTGGATTTTCACGTACTACCATTTCACGAGTGTACCGTGAATATCGGAATCCGGTAAAAAATTAAATCTACGACATCGCTGCAGCCGGAAAAAGATCATGTGAGAACGGGACCAACGATGACTGACGAGAATCATTAAATGTGACAGTGCAACCCTTCCGCAAATTGCTGCAGATTTCAATGTGGGCCATCAACAAGTGTCAGCGTGCGAACCATTCAACGAAACTCGTGTGCCCTTGATGACTGCACGACACAAAGCTTTACGCCTTGCCTGGGCCCGACAACACCGACATTGGACTGTTGAGGACTGGAAACACGTTGCCTGGTCTGATGAGTCTCGGTTCCAATTGCTTCGAGCTTATGGACGTGTACGGGTATGGAGACAACCTCATGAATCCATGGACCCTACATGTCAACAGGGGACTGTTCAAGCTGGTGGAGGCTCTGTGATGGTATGGGGCGTGTGCAGTTGGCGTGATATGGGACCCCTGATACGTCTAGATACGACTCTGACAGGTACGTAAGCATCCTGTCTGATCACGTGCACCCATTCATGTCCATTGTGCATACCGACGGACTTGGACAATTTCAGCAGGGCAATGCGACACCCCCACACGTCCAGAATTGCTAGAAAGTGGCTCCAAAAACACTCTTCTGACTTTAGACACTTCTGCTGGCCACCTAAATCCCCAGCCATGAACAAACATTATTGAACATATCTGGGATGCCTTGCAACGTGCTGTTCAGAAGAGATCTCCACCCCCTCTTACTCTTACGGATTAATGGACAGCCCTGCAGGATTCATGGTGTCAATTACTTCCAGCACTACTTCAGACATTAGCCGAGTCCATGCCACGTTGTGTAGTGAGTGAGAGTAATCTATTTTGAATTCATAGTTTTGGAGAAAGGATGACAGATCAGTGAAGCTAGTGATTATTTTTTTCATTCGATGCTTTACTGTATTTGATTTATATATTTTTGAAGTATTAAATTGAAGTTTACAAATATAGTGAAACCTGTCTAAGATGGACACTGTATGAGATGGAAACCTGTCTCAAGCGGAACAAATACATAGTCTAGTGAATAATTAATGCTTTTCCAATATTTAAGAAGGGCAGTAGAGAAGCTGTGTCCTATTATTGTCCATTGAGTTTGACGAGTTCCCTCTCGAAAATTTTGGAAATTATCATCAAAAGGCAGTTTGTGAAGTGGATAGACAAGAATAATGTATTGTCGGATAATCAGCATGGGTTCAGGAAGGGGAAGCCATGTGTAACTAACCTCCTTTGCTTCTATGATCACGTGACAAAGGCTTTGGGTAAGGGCAAAAATGTAGATGTTGTTTACCTTGATTTCCAGAAGGCATTCGATCGTGTCCAACGTGGTAAACTCTTGAAGCTTTTACATGAGATTGGAATTGGGGACAACTTGCTGAATTGGATAGAATGGTGGAGAGAGAGAGAGAGAGAGAGAGAGAGAGAGAGAGAGAGAGTTTCTCTAATAGGATTGTTAATGAATGGAATAGCTTACCCCCGGAGGTAGTAAATTGTCACACAATTGACACGTTTAAAAAGAAATATGATAAACATGTTGGGGTAAATCGAGAAGCTATCCATACTTAGAATAAGACAACCATAAGTATTCTTTATGGGCATTGTATAATGTTTTATCATCTGTATATATTGTTTACAATTTTTGTTAATTGCATTTTTAATTGGGTTGCTATATTTTTGAAATATATGACATCCATATTTTTATGGGCATCTTTTTCTCAGCCACCTCATTGGGCATTTTGCCTGTTGTGGCGTTGTATTTGTATTTTTCAATATTAGGAAACCTCTTTAAGACAGAACTGTCTAACGTGGAAACGGAATGTATATTTAGTCTATTTGTGTGTGTGTTTGGGGGGGGGGGTGATACAAAACTTGCCAAAACAGAAAAAATTCTTGGTCAAGTGCATGTTTTTGTCCTTTGGATTGGGGGAAAGATAAGTCGTTCTGATCCTCCTTTTGTTAGATGAACTCTGACTTCTCTGAGAAACGATGAACGCTTATTATCTATCTGAATAAGTTCTGGGAGCTTTGAGTGGAAGTGGATTTAACATTCAAAATTTAGTAAAAGCTTGTTTACTATTATGATGGAAATGATGACTTTTGTTGGAAAAACACTCCTATTTCTTGGAGAATGTTTGATCATTTTTGGAGAAGTACTTTTTTTGCTTGGGAGATTGTGAATTATTGTTCATAATTTAGTGATACTGTGTTTTGGCTGCTGCAGAGATTTTCATTCAGTGTAGAGATTACCATCAGCAACAACAAACACATTTAATTTGAACACAAAAATGGAGATTGTAGAGGCGTAAAACTGTAAAATTTATAAGTGTTACAGATATGTAGAATATTTTTCTTTTACAAACGTTATTGGTTGTTGATCTCATTGTCACTTTTTTTAAAAAGGTATGCAATGTCACAATTTTTATTTTAAGTACAGTGAAACCTTGTTACAACTATACTCGATATAACAATATCTTTTATTTTAATAAATCCCTCTATAATGGTAGTTTGCCGCTGTGGTGGTCGAGTGGTTATAGTGACGGACTCGCGATGCGAGGATCCGGGTTCGAACCCCACAGTGGTGGTCGGCTGAAGTTGGTTTTCTGTGGTTCCCAACTTCAAGGCGCAAATGCGAGCCGATCTCCCCGTTAAAAAGTCTCGCCGCACAGAGCAACAGTCCTACAACGATAAATCATTCAATCATAACACTTCACTCATAGTTAGAAAAACTGGTGGCAGATGGCAGCACTACACATAACAAGCATTACAGAGAAACAAAAAAACTTCGCGTCAGGTTTCACTACACGTACACGCACATTCCCGCATGTACCGATTCGTTGGGGGTTTGTGGGCGGGGTGCATGTGTGGTGTAGCAGTAGTAGGTAGGGCTCGGGGATCCATGATGTTCTTAAGTCAGCCACCTCGTTGGGCAATTTGCCTGTTGTGGCGTTGTATTTGTATTGTATTATTTGTATTATTTGTATTGTATAATGACATTTTCAGGAGATTTCTGAAACTGCCATAAAAACATTTTTTTTGTTTTGCTCAAATCCATTTTGAATTTAATTTTAACTTTGCCACTTGTTTTCCTTCTTCTGAAAGCATCTGATAACATCAATATTTTGCACTAACAAACTATCTCCGAAAGCTAAAGTAATTTATTGTTATTACTACTTTCTGTGTAAGACACGAAAATGCAATGCAGTACACATCTTTACAGGGACAATGCATACAAGTTAATTTTTAACTCTGTTTAACGAGTCACTCCGCTTAAGAGGTCATATGTTTTCCTAAGGGAGACTTATTAACAAGGTTTCACTGTATTGTAGAGTGTAATTTCTTTATTACAAATCCTTACTTCTGAGAGAATTATAATGTTGTGAAGACAGGTGCTTATGAATGACGAAATGATTGAAATTAACCCTTACACTTCGATATTCAAATGCAATGCAGTAAAATTGAAACGGTATCTGAATATTTTGTAATTTTCACTTTTGACGAATAAGAATTTTTCTAGATCTTCCAGGGCGTTCATTTTTTAAGCTTTGATTTGCGTAGTATTCAGTTAACATTTACAAGATCATCTATATGATTGATTCTGAACACCTTGAAATCATCTGTTTTGCACATAAAAGTCTTACCGTCTCTCATCCAACAGTATTTGAAATTGGTCTGTTTGTGTTGCTTGGAGTGATGAAATAGGTAACCGGGTGGGCAAAAGTCCATATAAACTTCATAAAAACCAGAAAAATGACTGAAATAAATAACGGTTTGTAGGGTTAGCATCGCTAGATCATGGAAATTTTTTAAGACGGGGAAAAAACCTTAAAAACATCCGATAGATGGCGCTGACGTACACAAGTCAAAGAAAAGATACACAAATAAGGAACAGAATGCCTGCTGATCGTTTATTACAGCAGTATGTGTTCTACATGACCACCACCACAGGAGGTAACACATTGCAGGCAAATCACAAATCCAGCAACAGCAGAATGCAGCAGGTCCACATACACTGTTTGCAACGGTGAACTGCTTGTGGATTAGGAGCACAAGTTCTTATTACCGTCTCATTTGCATATTTCCACCGAAGTGGCATGTACCAGTGCCACCTATCGGCGGTTTTTTTACTTTTTTTCCTGTCTTAAAAAAATTCCAGTGACCTAGTGATGCTAACCCGACAAACCGTTTCTATGAACTTTTTGCCCACCCTGTATTTCATGTATGGGCATAATTAAATATAAATGTTCATTGATATATATTGGTAGTGATCCAAGCTTGCTTTCAATTGAGGATGCAACCAGCTTTTTAGATTTGGTGGATTTCAGGAAGTTGTCACAGTTATAGCCTTCTTGTCGAACTGAATAATGATCAGCTTTATTTTTCAGTATTTCAGTATTTTTTCGTTGTGGGCACTCTTTCTTTGAATTACTGTTATGACATCAATCAAATCGGGCTGTATTTGATTTGCCAAATTTTCTTTGATGGTGTTCATGTCCTCATTCCCAGTTTCTGGGAGGCCCTGAATTTCAATGTTGGTTCTTTGGGAGTATTGCTGTAGTTTGCCTATTTCTATTTGTAGCTTTTTGACTTCCGATTTCAGTATAGTGTTTTCTGATGATAATTCTTGGTGTTTTCCCTATAGGTCACAAATTTGTGATTGGTATGGCTTGTTTCGATCTGTGAGTTCCTTAAATTGAGAATATATGAACAGTTTTAAGGATTCGATCTGATTGTAGAATGCCTCATTTATTTGTTTATTAGGTTAGGAATATTTTTCATTTTACTTGGCAGATTGGTAATATCCAAGGGGCATAGGGATGGTTCATTGTCTGATGATGTGAAATCCAGTACATTCATAGTAGCAAGATCTTGTGCGCTCGAATCTGTTATTTTGGCTGTTTCTTTGCATTTCGAGCAAATCCAGTTCTAGGTGATCTCGTCCCAATTTGTGAAATATTCCTTTGGGGAATCCCACACAAATATAATGTTGACGGTTTTTACATCTCGTACAGCTGATTTCATCTTCACGTGCTGTAATTTTCCATGATGAGCAACTTTAAGCGTGTGAGCGCGATTGAGTTTTTAGAGTGGTATCATATTAGTTTACGAAAATAAAACATATATTACGTATCCATGATGAGATGCAATACTTGCGTTAACTATATTTTTCTTTAAAGCGTTTGAAAATAAAATAAATTGATGAAATAAGCTTCAAAGACAGAAGAAAAAAAATCAGAGTTTCAAAAAATAATAGCAGTGTTTAGGTGAATTCATATAGTAAGGAAATAATAATATAGGCAATTATTTTTAAATAACAGTAACAGCACTGAAGATACTGGAGACAACGATCATTATAAAGAAGTTATTGTGTTATAGATCGAACATATTAACAATATGCAAAGTACATAGGAATTGAGACCAATATCGTTATGTAGGCAATTATCAGTATATGAGGGAATCGTTCTTTGGGATTTCCACTGTGCTTACCAAAAAAATGTGAAATATATATATTTTTTAATTTTTGTTTACAATAACAATTTTTTTTCTACTGTTTAAATTATTTACTGATTTTCTCTTGAGCAAATGCATTAAGTAAAAACAACAAAAAATATTTGTGAGCTTGATGTAGACGTGAATCCCACCAGTGTAAATAGAATTTAATCTATTGATAAACTTATTTTTAAGTTGATAAAACAAGAAATATTTAAAGTTTTCTTTTATTCCTAAAACTATTTTTTTATGTGTGCATTCATAAAACAAAATAAGAGAGAGAGAGAAGAGATCAGTAATAAACTTGCAAATAACAAAAGTTCAGTTTTTTTAAAACTTCTTTTGAAAACATATAGAGTTACTATAAGTTATAATTAGAGCCCGTATTATGTGCACATATGCATATTTGTCCTTTATTAGCATCAATGTATATAAATGTATAAAATCAAAGAATTTATCAGAATAAGTGCATATTTTTGAAGGTTTATTCGTTCTGAAGGTTCAATCACTTTTTTAAATAATTTTTCAAATGCATAAATATTGCTTATAATATTTACATAACATTCGTTTCTTTTCTGCATGTGGCATTTAGTGAATTAATAGAGATATTTGTAATATAGTTGCTCCCTCCATATTCGCGGTTTTTTTCCCTTTTTTTAGAAAAAATTTTCAGCAACACTCAATCGTCATTCACATGTTTTGTTTACAAAATTTGAGTTTTGCGTGTTTAGGATGATTCATTTTTTTAGTGCTACTGATAATGCTATGAAAAGACGAAAGATAAAAGAGTAAAATTGGATATATTGACTATGGAAGAGTCCATCAACTTTGCCCAAGAATATTAAGATTTTTGGCAATTTATAAATTTAAGATTGAAAAATAGTTTTGTACAAAAAATTAAAATATCGAAAGAAAATACCTTTGTATGTTATTAAATCAATTTCTTTTTATTTGAAGGTTAATTACTTAAAATTCCTCTGGAAAGATTCCTTGTGAGCCCTTGAAAGGTCAATCCTAGGAGGCCTGAAAGAAAAACTGATTTTTCTGAGACACCCCCCCCCCAACCCCACAGCTAAAAATACCTACTGTTTCATAATCGCTGAAACGTTCATCAAAGTAGAAGACGAAGTGAACTCTTCGAATTATTACATTTAATACACATACACACATGATAAAGGAAGAAGCACGAAAGAAATAGATGTTAACGCGTTGGCTACATGATTGTGAATGCGCAAGAGACACAGAAGCAGAACAGTCAGCAATCTTAAATCACTTGAACATTATAAACAAAGCACACAATAAAGTCTATTAGATGCTGCCATCTATATAAACGAAATAGATCACAGCACCCCTCCCTTCTTAGTTAAGAAAGTCGTCGATTCCCAGACATTTTGGGTGAATGATTGTTCGTTTCAGTTTTGGAGTCTTTGTTGCCACAGTTCCGTTATTGTTTGGTATCTGCTCATTTGCCATCGTTGAACTTGAAGGTTTTGCACTAGTCTTTTGAAAGGTCAATCCTGGGAGGCCTGGAAGAAAAACTGATTTTTCTGAGACAATCCCCCCCCCCCCCCCCCACAGCTAAAAAAAAAAAATACCTACTGTTTCATAATTGCTGAAACGTTCGTCGAAGTAGAAGACAATAGAAGACGAAGTGAACTCTTTGAATTATTACATTTGATACACATACACACATGATAAAGGAAGAAGCACGAAAGAAATAGATGTTAACGTGTTGGCTACATGATTTCAAATGCTTGAGAGAGCGAGAGACACAGAAGCAGAACAGACAGCAATCTTAAATCACTTGAACATTATAAACAAAGCACAGAATAAGATTATTAGATGCTGCCATCTATATTAACGAAATATATCACAGCACCTACCTTTTAATTTGCAAAATTGTACTCAGATCTAATTGTTATGAGAATCTAATGTCTCTGCTCCTAAATCTCGAGGCGTACCTGGGTAATCCTATGCGTTGGGAAGGCACAGAGTAAGCCAAGTTTTAACAGAAGAACAAACTTATAAAACGTGCAGATCGTTATGGATAATAAGATCGGCTGTGTAGTTTGATCCACTGTAGAAGCAAAAGAAATGCTACTGGATCTAAATTGCAACCAAACTCAAATGTGTCAGAATGATGGTCATTAACCAAAAATAAGGTACCAGTAGATAATATTGCGCCTCCGCAATTTTGTTCTAATATTGGTTCCATCTGAAGCCAGTTTGGGAAATTCTATAAAGCAGTCAATGGGAGAAAATATCTTGTTTTTAAAAGACTAGCCACTAAAACATAAGGCCCATTTACACGAGGCAAGTGCTTTAGTTGTTAACATAATTTTAAGTTGCCAAGTACGATACAATGTATGCAGCCGATAAGGGCCGTTTACACTGCTTTAGTTGGCAAGTGCACAAGTGATTTAGTTGGTAAGTGAGATAAGAACGGTTCTATTTTTTCCGGTTAAGTAGACGTATGCGCATACGCCAGTGGGCGTGACCTGCCGCTCTTGGAGGGGTCTTTTTGCTCTCTCATGGAGGGGTTTATTTTGATCTCAAATGCGAACCTGTTCATACTCCGTCGTCTCCTGAAGTTTCGCTAGAATTCCGTGGAAATATTGGATGGTGAGGTGGCCAGAGGACACAACCTTCAAGTTTGTTGAAATATATCTTTGCCATGAATGTTTGTTGAACTATAGAAATGAAAATTACATTAACAAACAAGCTAAAAATTATTCGATATTAGAAAAAGCTATGGAATATTCTGTCGACGTGATGTCAGGAGTTGAAAAAAATTGAAGATTCAAAAATATATATCGGGTGTGGAGAATTTATACACTGCTGGCCACCGTAGGTGCAACACCCTGAAGGAAGCATGCAAATAATATGAAATTTACAACATGCATTAGCGGAGGTGAGATATGCAAATGATTAGAATTTCAGCGCAGACGCACATCACGCGCGCCTGTGGCGCCACTTCAAAGCGCTATTTAAGGCTTGGAGATTTCAATGATTTGAAGTACGGCAATTGTGTTTTTCTTGTGGTTTTTTCAAAAAAACGATCAATTATGCCTCGTAGAAAACAGCGATCATCTTTTGATCAAGTATCCGAGTTCGACAGAGGAAGGATAGTGGCCTACCGAGATTGTGGATTATCTTTCAGGGAAATCGGTAGTCGTGTTGGACAAAACCAAACAACTGTAATGCGGATATGTGATCGTTGGATGCAGGAGGGTACGACGGACCGACGTGTTCGATCGCATCCACCTCAGTGCACCACTTCACGTGATGACAGGTGTATTGTGCATATGGCAGTGACGGATCGCTCAGCCACATCACGAACCATAGCACAGCACATTCAGTCTGTACCGCATCATCCAGTGTCCGCGCGTACCATTCGACGTCGTTTACAGCAGAGTGGTCTGTCTGCAAGACGTCCATTGCTTCGTCTACCCTTGACGCAGAACCACAGACGTCTCCGCCGCCAATGGTGCGATGAAAGAAGGATGTGGACGGCACAATGGAATGAAATTGGCTTTACTGACGAGTCACTCTTCTGTCTGCAACACCACGATGGTCGGATTCGAGTCTGGAGACACCGTGGAGAGAGAATGCTGAACAGCTGCGTTATGCACCGCCACACTGGTCCTGCACCGGGTATTATGGTATGGGGCGGTATTGGATATCACTCTCGCACTCCTCTAGTACGCATTGCCGGTACTTTAAAAAGCCAGCGCTACATCTCCGAGGTGTTGGAGCCAGTTGTCCTTCCTTACCTTCAGGGCTTGCCCACAGCCGTATTTCAACAGGATAATGCGCGACCACACGTGGCACGCATTGTCCAAAGGTTCTTCGTCAATCACCAGATTGAATTGCTTCCCTGGCCAGCTCGCTCTCCGGATCTTTCTCCGATAGAAAACATGTGGTCCATCGTTGCTCAACGATTGACCCAGATTACATCCCCAGCTGCCACACCAGATCAACTTTGGCAACATGTGGAAGCTGCTTGGTCTGCTGTACCCCAAGAACACATCCAAAGTCTCTTTGAATCAATGCTGAGGCGTGTGGCAGCGGTGATCTCCAACAATGGCGGCTACTCTGGCTACTGATTTTGGCAGGAACCACACTTCACAGAAGTCTATAAATTTAATCATTTGATGCTTGGTCACCATGTTATCTACAAAATAAATATTGTTGCGATATCTCTTGTCATTCTTGGTGTTGCAATTTGGGTAGCCAGCAGTGTATATTAAAAACTGGAGGTGGGGGGGGGGGGGTTTCGAATATTTCTCTCGTCCAGAACAAATTTGCTGCCATCTGTTGTAAAAATACAGGATCAAATATTTAACATAAAGATAGCATCTCTCTAGATTAAATTAAAATATAATAAAAATTTCAAAAATTTGGAAATAATTTTTATGTTTAATGAATTTTTATTATTTAATTTTTAACCCTTAGAATTTCCTACGAATGCCAAGAATCTTTTCCCGTATTTTCGGCTTACATAATTCACAATTTATCTCTTCTTTAACTTCGATTAAAATATCATATAATCGATGTTTACAACTTGGAGGAGAAATAGAGAAATCTTATATTTCTTCTCGATGACTTACATAAGTTTATAATATTTTGTGTATTCTTTTTTCCCCTCTTGTATAAGTGAAAGTGAATACATTTATATTCTTTAAAAAAAATATCATATAATGTGGCTCTGATCACAGTATTCGTAAGTTCTACCTGATCATCTTCATTCATGGTTACAAAAGCTATGAGCTTTAAAAAAAGCACTTCTCTGAATGGCGATAAATAAAAAATTATTACTATTATTCTCCCGCGCGTTGCGTTTCTCTCCCTCCGTGGGTTTGAGTAGACTGAAGCGCGCATGTGCCAACTGCGCTCGCCTCTCTAAAAATTATCCAATGAGCATCTACTTACCACTTACGTGTGGACACTTTCAAGAAGAATCGGTAAGTTAAAATTGAGTTACCAACTAAAGCACTTGCCTCATGTAAACGGGCTTATAGTCTCCAAATGTTTCATTTTGTTACCCCCGTCTTCAGAAATTTTTTCTGTCTCATCGCCCCCAACTCAAATGAACCCATAAAGATCCTATGTTAAACCTAGCTTCTATTGCCCCCTCTCTGGACCATTCCATCATCCACTTTGGGAAACACTGGACAAAAGGTAAAAATCGGAGGTCTGTCTTTATCGAAACATGAAATAAAAATTCCAAAAAGTATGTTTTGAAAAATTCAAAAACAGTGATATCAACATTGACTTGCATTTTTTTAGTGTGCTTAATTTAACGAATAAAAATTCTAATAAATTTTACATCCTAATTAAGAGAAATATCGAATAAGAAAAATTGTAATGAAAATGCTACAGAAATATAACTTAGTCATTTTCAAGCCAGAATTATGTCAAGCACTGAAACAAAAATTTTCAGAACAATAAAGAGCTTGATGTCTCATCTCAACTAGAAGTACAAGCAGATGTGTTATACGTGGCATTGATTTTGACGATGTCATCAAAGAATTTGCAAAACTAGAAAAGGCGGGGGTGGGGTGACCTTCAAATAAATGAATTGTGTGCGTAGAAATATTCACATTATATTCTGCCTTAGATGATAGTTTACTTCTTTAATATAAGATTTTCATCCAATGTGTTTTTTTAGGTGAATATGTCTTTTAAATCATTTGACGATACTGTGTGCCAGGGTTGGTAAAAAAAAACTTTGTTTTAAATTGTTTTTTTTTTTGGTTTAAACTGGTGTTTTGGTTTAAATAGCATTAACATTAAAAACAATAACATTTCTGAAAAATCATTGAAACTTATAATAATTAATTAAAATAAAATGTTTATTAATGTAATTAACATAATTCCCATATTAATTAATCTTTTAATATTTCTTACATTTTAATAAAAACCAGCGTTTGCAATTTAATTATTTTTTTGCTGAACTCAATGAATTAATGTGTGTTTAAAAATTGTTAATGTTACTATTAACTATATAATATAAAGGGGTGTTTTCTCCAGTTACTTTCTGTATACTTAATTAGGAAGCTATTTTACAAAAACTGTTAAAAATTAGGTGAATATAATGTATTTAATGAAGCATAAATAATGCAGATTAATTAGCAATGATTTACGATACACAGGGTGATTATAACTAAAGTTCTGATTTAGAACACTGTAAAAGAGGAGCCATTGTCAGAAAATTTACATGAATATTCCTGAAGCAATGGAATTTTATATGGCAAAGAGGAAAAAAATACTTAGAAATGGAAAATTAATGATACTGTACTCATCCAACTCAAATTTGCTTGCAGAATAGGAATGATGGCCATTCAGGGCAAAATGATAATTCAATTAGCATTGCACAATTTCATAATTCATGAAAACATCACAAAAATTAAGTAATTAAACAAATATCTACAACTTATTCAAGAAATGTTAAATATATTGTCCACCGTAAAATGGCAATGAGGTGAAAGCAAAAAATGCTTGTTCAACAACAGATCAGACTGTGCTGATATGGATCATTCCCAAAAAAAGTGTACATTCCACATTTTTGAGATGAATAATTCAAATTTGTATTTTTGAAATAAAATTGATCTCAAATTATATAGCTAATGACTAAATTAAATTTAACTTAAAACTTCAAAACCTCTCAACTAAGAAAACTTTACTTTAAATCATAGTTTCCATTCTGTTGCATTGGTTGAGTTTTTGGAAAACGTAACAGAGTGGACAAATTAGCCTAAATTATTTTTTTTCATTATAAATTTAAATGATTTGTGAAAAGTTTTATTATATTTTGAAGCATATCTCCATGTGCTGTCACTAGATGCTGATATAGATGAAAAAAAGTCTTAATTATTTATGATAATGACATAACAGAGTGGATATCTGACAGAGAAAAATCTGGTACTAAAGACATAAAATGTATATTAAGTCATTTTGCAAAAGTCAAATCCAAAATTGTTGATCAAGCATTAAAAGTAAACCTTTCAATGAGCTCAAAAGTGTTATCAGATTTAATCTGGTATAAAAATATATTTCCCAAAGGACTGTAATAGAGTGGACATTTTAAAATGGGAAAAATTTCGGAACACAAACAAAAAAATAGTTGTGACGGTCAAGGCAGACCGTATTCACGAATATAGGTGGCGCGCCCGAGATTCGCTCTCGTGGCAGTCGTGTTCGAGAGTGGTTCGAATGAACTTGCTGTGATGTCGCCCGCGCGGTGTATATGTTGTAGTAAGCCAGATTTTTTTCCCCCAGATGTAAATTTTCAGTCCCTTGAAAATAAAAATATAGTAGTTTCAACCCTACGAGGCTACAATTTGGTGCCCAACGTGAAATATGACGGGTTTTTTTTCAACTCGCGGGAAATCGTCAGCGTTCAGCCTGAACGTAGCTCAGAATTGGTAAGTGAAACTTTCGTCGCAAATGTTCGTCCGATGTTCATTTTCAACCTGAAAAGAACTCATGGCATCAGTTGTGTCGAATGTTCATCCGTGTTCGTTTTCAACCTGAAAAGAATTCATCGCATCAACTGTTTCGAAATTTGCGAAAGTGTTCGTCCAATGTTCGTTTTCAACCTGAAACGAAATTCGCGAAAGTGTTCGTTGAGTGTGAAAATGTTTAATGTTCGTTTTTTTTTTATATCATTCCGCATTAATCAAAAGTGTAGATTATTTTTTTATTGTTATTGAAACATTCGTTTATATATAGTGTGACATGGCTTATTTAGCAAAAGGAAAGAAGCAAGACCTCATCGTTCTAGATCAAGCATTTGGAGTAGCAGTGTCAACCAACATGACAGTCATTCAGATAAAATCTGCAATAATCAACCGCAACGATTATGATGAGGACTTTATGAAAGAATTCCTGCTAACTGTCATCGATGAGAGAATTTTGGACTATAAACGCCAAGATCAACGGGAACAAGCCATGCTTCAAGCGGAAAAGGAAATCAAAATCCGAAAGTTGGAAATGCAATTCGAACTTGAAAAACTCAGACTTCAACCCGAAGTCGCTTATAACAGTGCCAGCTCTGTGTCAACGTCACCAAAATTTAGATTTGAACTTCATAAACTGCTCCCAAGTTTCGACGTTCAAAAGGATGACATATCCTTGTTTCTATCTCTTGCTGAACGGCAACTCAAATTGACGAAGGTCCCTGAAGAATTTTGATTATCCTACCTCATCACAGTCCTGCCCAGTAGTGTAACATCGCTCATCGCACAGGAACCTGAAGATAAAGCATCTGATTATCATCATGTAAAAGGGGTCCTCCTGAAACATTTCGATTATCTGCTGAAAAATTCCGTCAACTGTTTGCTACTCACAAGAAATCGAAAGATAGTACTTGGCGTGATTACTATTTCGAGCTCAGGTCGTTCTTCGAGAACTGGTTAACTGAATCGAACATCACAACTTTCCATGGGTTAAAGGACTTAATCATTACCGACCAGATGAAAAAGAAAGTCCTCCTGAATGTAAAGAGCATCTAATGGATGAGTGGACAGAGGTAATCTCACCCACTGTTCTTGCCGATAAACTGGATGCCTATGACAATATCAGAAGTGTTTTCAACCGAAACAATTTTTCGATTAAACCCGAACAAGTTCGTAAAACTGTGCAACCCCAAAAATCTGTACCTTTACATGACAGATTGTCTATCGTTTGCTATGGATGTCGTATGCCAGGGTTCGTCAAAGCAAAATGTCCGAATTGCTCTCCATCGACTGCGACAGCTGTGAAATCACCAAACAACGCTATTTTGTACAGCTGTCAACCCATAGATGTTCAGGTATCGCTACCGCTGATGGAAATTCAAGTATGTCAAGATCGTGGTCTCGTATGTATCGACACAGGTGCGACACACTCTGTTGCAGGGGAACACTTATACAAGCTTTTCCTAAGTAAAAATATACCAATGAACAGTGCCACCACGACTATTTGTCTGGCTGATGGTACCCGGTCTATCAGCAAGGTCTATGAAGTCAAAGTACCTGTACGCGTTGGAAATCGAGCTATTGATACCACCTTTTTAGTGTTTCCAGAAGCAAAAGGGATCGCTGCTGGGATTAGACTTCCTGACGGCAGCAGGCATCGTTGTGGATTTAAAAAGGAAATGTTGCTTTTTCAGTGACACTCCCCATCACCAATTCTCATTCTCACAGGTTCCAGCGGCTGATTGTGCAGTATCAGAATCACTGGACCTCATGCATTCATACCGATTGCGTGCTGACGAGGGAAGAGATTTGACTCCCAAGCAAAAGCATCAACTTAGCACCCTGCTAAGCGAACATCAGGATGTCTTCAAACCAGGGGGAGATCCTACTCCATTTGTTCAACATCATATCAACACTGGTAATAGTTCACCAACACCTGTGTCTCAGTACCGAATGTCTCCAGCAAAAACCAAGAGGGGTCGCAAGCCTGTCCCGCCTGGACTCATGAACATCCGAAGCCAGAGAGAAAGGGGACGCAAAAAGGTCGAGGCCTTGATAGAAACAACGGCTATGCTCGGAAAAGACGATGCAAAGAAACAAAGGGTCGCCGCTCGACGCCAGATATTTATTCAGATGTCACGTCTGCCAGTTCGTTCAGAAGAGTCAGTTTCAGAGACACGTTGACGAGTAACACTCAAGAAACCATTCCATGTCCACAAAGTCACCAACTTCAAGCAGCTGCAAGGTCGTGTCCGCCAGTCACTTGCAGGCTGCCCACGCTTGCAGAATCTGCCAGTCCACATTCAATCGAAAATTGCAGATGATAAAGCATGTCATGACCCACATGAACGAGGCATACGCCGAGGAAACGACAGCGTCATTGCCAGAATCCCGACAGCCGATTCGCGTCCAGGTGATCGTCTATCAATACTATGAGATGACCTTCGAGGACGAATCAGTTTTCCAGGATCACGTAGAGTTCCACAAGACGAAAACTGTAGACACTCATTGCCGAGGCCCCAAAATTCTGCGGTGTCCCAGAGATCTCCATGTAGACATGATGTGGCAGTACATCTTCACCTCAGGTATCACTTGGAGTGAATCATACATCAGCATTTCGACCTTGCAAGAACATTGCACATACACCGGTGATGCCTATGCGTCAACGAGGCCGCCCTCTGAAAAAGTCGTAGATTGATCTACTTACAAGTCATCGTTCTCGTGAAGAATGAACTATATATATATTATTTTTGAAAATATGTGTGCTTTTTATTTATATTTTTTTTGCCCTCGATTATTGAAATGTGTTCGTCAAATATTTTTGATTGTTTATATGCACCGTATTGTTTACGTTTGAAGACTCTTCCTGGTTTCATACCGAGACGGTTTCATGAAACCAGAGGGGGAGTCTGTGACGGTCAAGGCCGACCGTATCCACGAATATAGGTGGTGCGCCCGAGATTCGCTCTCGTGACAGTCGTGTTCGAGAGTGGTTCAAACAAACTTGCTGTGATGTCGCCCATGCGGTGTATATGTTGTCGTAAGCTGGATTTTTTTCCCCCAGATGTAAATTTTCAGTCCCTTGAAAATAAAAATATAGTAGTTTCAACCCTACGAGGCTACATAGTTTTTAATAAGAAAAATTTTTTTCTCAAAATTTTATTGTCAGTTTTATTCATGTATGGCACATATATAAAATGTGATTCCAAGTTTTCTGAAAAAAAATTCCAGGTTTGCACCAAGTCTCTTTGTTTAACACTTTTTTGAAGCTGGGACAGCCAGATTTTGCCGTTTTGCTACAAACAATGATTTAAAAAAAAAAATTAGATACCATCTGAAACAAATTAAGAAACACTGCATGACAGAGAATTAAATGAAGAACTAGAAAAAAATAAAAATTACCACCAGAGTGCTCTGAAATTTTGTAAAAAAATTACAAAGTCTCAGTAACAGTTTATACACTTTTTTGGGAATGACCCATATGCTTGCAATTCACCAAAGTTTGCTATCCAACCTCTGTTCATAACATTTTGAGGTACTCTTCCCCTCCCCACATCTAGAAGTTGGGTTAAGGTCAGGGGAACTGGCAGCCAGCCAGCTGTCATGCCGTCCTGTTATTGTCAAAATGGTTCTTCTGCAGCTGCTTTGCTGGTATTGCGATGTGCATCTTGATGAAAGTTGTGCTATCCACAGACTGATGCTGTTGAAGTGTCAAAATGATGTGGTTGCACAAAAGATTATACTGCTGGCCAAGTACAGCATCATCTACTTGCACATTTTGCACTTTTTTTTTTTCTTTTCTTTTGCCTTCCTCAAACTTCCATTGCTTCAGTAGTATCCATGCAAATTTTCAAGTCATTCTGACCAGTAACTCTTATTGTATAGTTTTGGAATCAAAACTTTAATTACAATCTCCCTCTGCATATAGCTGATTAGTTTTTATAAAGCTGTTACTACTATACAGTAGAATCTTGATTAACTGGGCTTAACGGTGAAAGTATAAAAAACAACTATTGAATATTAAGACTGGGTGATATATAGTATGAGATGTTACTTCTTATGGGAAAGAAAATGGAAATGTCTGTTAGGTAATGTAACTACTAGTATATTGGTCTTTGTGTCCCTTAGAGGTAGCTGGTGTCTTTATTGGATTATAAGACCACCTGTGTGTGTCCCTAGTATGATGGTGCACTACTGTTGCTGCTTCTTTGTGAAGGAAAAAAACAAACAACCCTTTGAGATAATATACCACTACATCAAAATGTGTAATGCAGTTCTTATTCATGAATTTGCTAAAGATGAAGCATCATAATGTATAGAGAGAAATGATGTCACTCTCCGCTGTTCATACAAAGTACGAGAAGTACGAAAGCCTGGATAACCAAGCAGAGATGTAGTTCAGAAGAAAAATTCACATTCCTCTTTGGGGAATCGAACCACCAATCTCTCATTGTCCGGGCGAGTGTTCTAACCATTGAACTACAGAGGACAGACATTTCCATTCCTTAGAGCATATGTATGAATGCTGAATGGGACTGCGCATGAACAGCCTCCTAGCACAGCTAATAGCTCTTACGATGTTAGCCCCCATATGGTGACATATAGAGAAAATAACTTCGTATGAACAGCGAAAGTGACATAGTTTCTCTATATATGTCACCATCTGAGGGCTGAGGTCGTAAGAGCTATTAGCTGAGCTAGGAGGCTGTTCATACCAGAGTTGCCAAATTTGCTTCCCAGGTAGATACTCATTTATCCCCCTCTCCCCCCCCCCCCCCCGGGCTGGGTTTTTAGCCTAAAAAGCCAGGTTTTTTGGGAAAATTTGTTTTTTTTTTTGGGGGAAAATTGTTTATTTTCGAAGAAAATGTGTTGCTTTCAGGTTAAAATTTTATTTTAAGGTTAGTTTATGTACTCCAAAAATTGCTGCATAGGGTAGTGTTTAGAATATGTATATTTTATTGTTAAAAGAAATTGAAATTATTGTTAAAAGATTTTTTTTTGGAAACAAAAATGTGATAAATAATTTCTTGGAATCACACACACTTTTTATAATTCTTTTAACTTTTTTATGTAAGCATTTAAATACAAGATTCACATATTAAAATCTTACAAGAAACCACAAACAAAATGTAACCATGAACTTAGATATGTCATATATGTTATACCTAATATATGATAGGTATAACATATATGACATAACATATCCAAAGAAATTATTGCTTATTTATAATACACAATAATTTTTCACACACACACTAATCCTTGTATAAATAAATTGAAGCCTCTGTGAAGAAGTAAACTAATGTATTATGTAAACTGAATTTTCATTCAAAAAATATTTATACATGTTTGCATTACTTTTTATACGTTTTATACGGGTACATCAGACTTTCATAACTGAAATACCAAGAGACAAAAATAAAATTAGCTTATAACGAAAAAAACAACAACTTTGTGGGATTCTTGAAAATTGGGAACATTGGTAATGAACACCTTCAAGTGAAACAGAACAAAAAGTATAGTTTTTCTATAAGACCTATAGTTCTGAAAATAAGACCTAACCAGAAAATAAGCCTTAGCTTGATTTTTCAAGATGCTCATAATATAAATCCAACCCCAAAAATTGGCCTGTTAAAATCGTCAGCCAGATGAAGGCATGCTGCAAGTCTGTTGCTATACATGACAGGTTTTCTTGTATAAAGTGATAGTAATATACAATAATATTATTGACATTTGTATTTAATGATAATTCAAGTTATTCTATAGTTTTAGGGATTACTGGTTTTAAGGTTACTGGATATCATTGTTTCTCAAAGTCTCTTAGGGGCATCACCAACCTTTGTTAAGGGCGTCGCTGTAAGCTGTCGACATTGCCGATTGCCTATTCACTGCTTTAAAGGGGTGTTTTTTTTAACTATTGTGAGTAGGGCTGTAACCAGAGAGGAACTTGGGAGTTCTGGTGACTTGGGCGCCGGACCACAGGGGTCGAAAATTTCACTCTTTAACTTCTCCCCAACATTAAAAGGGGGCCCTTCTTAATGCATGTTTGCCCCGGCTGACAAAGCATCTGGTTGCGGCCTCTGATACCGTACCTTTGTCAACAATTAGTCTATCATCAAAGTTTAGGGCTTTTGAGGTGACAATGTGCAATGAAAAACTATTATAGTGATACATTTTTGTAATCCACAATAATTACATCGATTCAGTGCATAGAAGATTCTCCGAAAAAGGTCTCGAGAAAGGCGTTGACATTGACCTGCATTTTTTTCCTTCCAATTATTCTTTTGTTTAATGTTGAAAGAAAAGCGAAGGGAAATTTCCCACGAGTGACCATCATTGTATGTGGGTGAATTCACCGAAAATGTCAATATTCCCACTCCTAGTAATAACACATAATTGCTCTCAATGTCTAATCAGTGTTGGTCATGTAACATCCCATGACAAGCAAACATTTAGCATGCTCCAGGAAAACAGTCAATTGCTAAAAACTGACCGTCCTTTGACTTTCGTGTTTTTGCTCGAGTTGTAATTTTTCCCTCCTCTGAGGCTACGATATCAGTTTGTGCTCGAATTCGCTGTAGTTTCGTTGTGTTCTTATTTGTTGAAGCCTCAGCTCGTCTTGTTTTACTCTGTTCAAGCTTAAGAATAAATAGTTTTTGTTCATATTCACACTATAGCTGGTGCTGGTTTGGCAACCTGGACCAAGGGGGGGGGGACGGTTATATTCACCCTTTCTCTTACTTTGACCACTCGTTTCACATTTCGGATGAGAATGGTGTATGCCAGAATTCATTCACACTCAAACCATGACCAAGTACAGTGAGTAGTAATGTTTTCCTTTTGTTCTGTATTTTGTTATCAATATTAGCTATCGTTAACAACAATTTCATCCAAGGTAGTGACTACAATTTTTATGAGGAGGAGCAACCATGATTTTGTCACCCTCTCCACTTAAATTCTGATGATTTTATAACGGTATTTTTGTTCTTCACTGATATTTGCCGCCCCTCTAAAGTTTGGCGTCCGGGGCACTTGCATCCTCCCTAGTTCCGGCCTTGATTTCATCTATTTTTTTACTAGTTTCTTGCATTTTGTGAATTTTAATGTGAATACTTAAGCAAGAAATCAGTGATACTGTATACTAGTTGTCAAGATTAAAAAACCATGGGTATTTGTAAATTACTAATTACATAGCCATGAAATATGGTGGGCTAGGTCGATAAGATACTCGTGAACTGTGCCACAAGATGTTCAGAGATGTCTTGTGTTCAATACCCTCTTTTGTCCTTTACAGTGCTTTTTTATGATGATCGCCATGATGATCAAACAGCACATTGCTATTGAAGAAAGTGTGCACACCAAACGTTTGTCGTTCAAACCCCTCTCGGTGAGAAACAAAAAACCAATTTTCTACCAAAATCAGGAGAGCAGGAGGAAAGATGAAAAATCGGGAGAGTTGGCAGGTCTGCTACTGCCAACTAAAAATATTGGTTTCATGCCCCTAAAAATGCTATACAACAGAATAAACAATGGGGCATTTATTACATTCCATGTGCTGATTGCCCTATTGGTTATATAGCACAGACAAAGAGACCCATAAAAGCAAGATTAAATGACCACCCTCGCTGTGTCAAGAATCAAGAATGTGAAAAATTGGCCATCGCTGCTCACTGTTGGCAAGAGCAATATAGATTTCAATTTCAGGATGCTAGAGTTTTTCACAAAGTCGAGTCTACAGTTTATTTAGATTTCTACAAAGGCCTTCAAAAATAAATTAGTAAATGATAATAAATCTACACCACTGATCACAACGCCATGGCTTAAATTCACTATGAGTGGGAATTCTAAGGAAATTTGAATAGACCAATTGGTAGAAATACATCTATTTTTTGTATTTACAAAATAACCGCAATAAATGCAGAATTTATGAAATAAATGCAATGAATGTGAAATTTGCCAATTTTGACAAATAAATGCTAAAATTTGATTTTGTACAACTTTTTCGCGAAATCGCAGTAATTTACTCTTTTTGAAGAATTCATAATTTTGCTCAGTAGTCGCGAGCGTGTTTGAAAGGAAAACCATGCAAGCATCACATCTTTCCCCTCTGACAATGTGTTAGTTGTAAGTACATGCATACAAATTTTTGAAAAATATACCGGAAGTTATAGAAACGGATGAAACATACGATGAACCAGGGATGTGTTTTTCAGTCTTATTGAAAACAATTGATTCTGAACCAGATCAGTCATATTACCTGGCAAGAGTACACTTTTGAACGTCGCTAATTCTTCCGTGTGCTCCCAAACTATAATTGAGTCCTCAAATTTTAATGCTTAAAAGAATACGAAATTGAATATGCCTATTCTGAAGTGAAGGACCTAGTATCAGACTCAATGCATTACATGACTGCGTTGAATAACGTGCTTCCACCTATTGAAATGAAAACACTTCTTGGTGACAACATTTTGCACTACAAGTGCTGGGCACATAAAGCAAATCTCGTGGGTGACATGTTCAAAGAAGTTGTGGTAGCCAAGACAAAGACAACGTTTTCGCACTGAAAAAGAAATTGTGTACTTGAACTATTACTGAAAAGAAAAAGCATGACAGTTGAGCATAACTCATCCCATTGCTGTTAGTAATCAGGTGGAATTGTGGTCGCTTATCTGAGGAAATATATGGAACATATTGTTGCTTTTCCTCAATGAATAATTCTGTATGAAAATCATGATGAAAATTAAAATGCTCATTTGCTACCATGAAGGTTGCTGTCATGGTCCTGGGTTCAAACCCAAGGGAGGATATAGATAAGATATAGTTAGATCCCTAATGAAC
The DNA here is from genome assembly GCF_987345545.1 of Pholcus phalangioides. Classification (NCBI taxonomy): domain Eukaryota; kingdom Metazoa; phylum Arthropoda; class Arachnida; order Araneae; family Pholcidae; genus Pholcus; species Pholcus phalangioides. The sequence goes on along the minus strand of NW_028301596.1, from coordinate 23,224,220 downwards.
TTGAGGCAACCACCAATAGACAGTGCCTTCATTTCCAACCCATCTCGTTAATAGCAGTAAATTGCAATAAAGCGATATGGCCAGAGTTGGTGTTTGGTGAAGTAGCATATAGGATAGACTACTCTGTCTATTTGAAGTCGCAGCAACACCTACACCATCTTTGAACCCAAATTCATTATTAGAAAGCTTCTCCAAAGTACCTGTTTTTGAAGATGTACAATGGGATGAGCTCATATATGGATACAATCATTTCAGATGTCTACTTTCAGTGGTGAATCAAACTACCTTTGTTGATGTCATACAAATTTCAAACAAGATGCTGCTACTTGAACTTTGCAAAAAAAAGCAGCTATTTAAAGCCTTCATAATCCCGTGAATAACGTGGATGCTGGGAGATATTTTAGTATCTACAACTTAGTTATTACTGACAGAAGGCAAAGGTTAAATGAGAACATAGAGATTACTACAATGTTAACTTTTAACTAAGTACTTGATACTTTAGTAATACATCTGGTTTTTTTTTAATACAAAATTTTTGATTTGAAATGTTTTATTTATGTGATTTTTTTTTTTTTTTGTGAACAAATGTGAAATTTTTCTTTCGGATTTTTGTTATTGCGAATAAATGTGAAATTTCTGGGGTGTGTGTGTGTGTGTGTGTGTGTGTGTGTGTTTTTTTTTTTTTTTTTTTTTTTTTTTTTTTTTTGTGAAATTTACGTATCTCTATCAATCAGGTAGCTCCATTCCTCAAGGGTCCAATCAGGACACAGCATTAATATCACACACAGGCTCTCAGCTTCATTCTGACCACGTCATTTGAAGTGAACAGACATACTTTTTGTCTGCTGAGCAACCGAGAGTTATTTGGTATTAATTGGGGTACTCGGTCAGCATATAATTAATGGTAAAAATTTTTTTTCTCCTCTGAAGATGACACCAATTGTGCATGTCGAAATGCATTAGGACTTTTTGTATTTTTTGCGTATTTGCCTTATACGTTGTGTGGCTTCTTAATATTCTTGGAGAAAGTTGATCCACTCTTCCAGTCAGTATATCCAATTTTTCTTTTTTTTTTTCTTTTTTTGTCTTTTTGAAGTATTATCAGTAAGTAGCACTAGAAAAAGAAGTCATCCTAAACATGCAAAACTCAAAATTTTTAAACAAAGTATGTGAATGATGATTACTGAGTGTTGCTGAAAGAAATTTTTCAATAAAGGGGAAAAACCGTGTATACGGAAACTGCGAATGGGGGGGGGGGTGCAACTATATTAGAAGTATCTCTATTAATTAATTAAATTCCACCTGCGAAAAGGAAACTAATCCAACTGTTTTTGATTGATCCGAATTAATAATAATTCAATATCTTCAGTTGCTTGCGATTTTTGTTTTGTTAGCACATTCACACCTTTATTGCTTCTTTTTCATAAGAATGGAACTTATCTTGGATGATGACATCCTGTACATGTGGCTGATTACAGCAATCTTAATGCCACCCTCATATTTTTCAATGATTTCCTTCTTCAACTTGATTGTGTTCTTGGCCTTCTTAGCTGAATCTGGAAATTTTCTTTGGTCCCATGAAATTGTTTAACTAGACCCGCAGGGGGGAGGGGGGTGATGCTCACACAATGCCACACTAAGCAGGAGAATGAAAATTAGCAGTGAGATCAAGTGGGCACATTACTGAAATGCGAGGCAACCGATGAAAATGAGACGAATATTTTGTGAAAAAAATTGCCAAAAACCGAAACCGACATCAATGAAAACGGAGGTATTGCTGTATTTCCAAAGATTGAATATTTGGGTTGCAAGAATGGAATGCAATGATGCCCAGGGTGGAATGTAGTGCTCCCCTTAAATACAATAATTGCTTTGCAACATCTAACCATTCTTGAAATAAGTTGGTCGATAAGCTGTTGAAGCAACATTGTCTATGTTGTGTTAGAATGTTTCAGTTCACGGATATTTGGAATTTAATGTGGGCAGCATTCAAATCTAGAGACTTCACAGGCCAATCCACGAAAGTGATATCCTCACTCACAGTTTATCACAACACTTGCATGGTTGTGGTGTGCATTATTTGTCCATAAAATAGAATCTAGATCAAATGGCACCTTGGAAAAGATGCCTATTCAAAATATGAGCTGATCCAATAGACATATTGAAACACCCTAGCAATGTAGCATCAAACAGATTTCACTTTCCATTAGAACTCAATTTCAAGAAGAAGCTCAGTTTCCCCCTCCTTTTTTTTTACTTTCCACTATCCTCTGCAAAAAAAGTAGCTATCTTATATAGTAGACAGAAAAATTCTAGAAAAGAGTAGAACCCTCTCATCTTTTCAAAGGAATATCTATAGATGCTCCACACCCCTCAGTGTTGCTAGTGATGTCACTCTATTTTGACTCTCCTGGGGGTGAACAATCCCACTTTCCTTATATAACGCCCGTTGCGCGCTTGTCGTTAGAGAAGGAACTATTGTAAGGAACGTGTTAAAGAAAATTCCTTAAGCGGCACTCTCCCCTTTGTGTTGAGCATTGTCCTTAGGATCACGTGACGGGTTGCGGAGGTAAAAACCTGTCTTTCGGTTCATTCGTTCTTTTCTACGGTTCAGCTCACTATTCAACCGATCAACGTAAAGCAAAAAGTTTACAACAACTACTACGTATTAAAAATCAATATTTCGTCAACATTTGTGGCAACGATTGCTTTATTTACTTTAATTTCGCGTAATGTTTTTCTTTTCTTTTTTTTACGTTGGATTGTGCACAAGTTCCTATAACTTATAAGATATTTTAATAATTTTCTTACTGGACATATTAATTTATTTTAGAGAAATTAAAGTTTTTTTAATAGAAATTTTATATAAATTACAATTTTTTCTGAAAGATTATAATTTTAATTTCTCATGACATTACATCATAGAGGTTAATACAGCAAGTATCATGCTCAATCATGGGGGAAAAATATTGATTTTTCAGGTCTATGAATTTAGCACTCGTGTTTTAATGTTATAACGATTCTCACTTAGGAAAATGTATTGAGATTTCTTATGCTTCCATCAAGTCTTGACATGTTGGAACTGTTTCCCCCATATACATGTTCGGCAAATATTATTTGATACTTTATATTTTGATATTACTAGAACCATGTCATTATGTCACCATATCTCGCAATAAAATTTTAAGTTCTTTCCAATCGTTTCATTAAATTTTTTATCAACTGCAGTTAATCCAGCTTGTTTTTCAAGAAACACTCATGAGAAACTTAAGCAGAGAAACGCTTTGGACAGAAAATTTTGATGAGTCGACAAAAATAAGTCATTCTAAATGGGAACGTTATTCGTTTTGTGATTTCAGCTGCATTTAATCAAAAATAAATTATATAACTCTGGTTCAGATAAATCAAAATCAACACTTCATTCCACTGAGCTGTTTAAATCTTTGCATGGAAAACAGTTTTCTATGCAACTAATTCTAGATTTATTGTAGTACAAAATGTAACATTCATAAACATTTTTTCTAATTATAATCACAAAGAAAACAAAAACTCATTTTCTGCTTACGATCATGGATAAATTTATTAGATAAATGTGTGAACAATATTTCATACACATATATGATTGCGGCTGTGTGTGAATATACGTATATGATTGCGGCTGTGTATGATTATACATATAGGTGCTGGTTAATTGAGTTGCTTAAAAAACAAAAATTTCTAGTTTTACACTCGTAGGCCATAACTTGTGTCATTGCATTCAACATTTTTACCTGAAATGAAAAGGGTAAATTGTATGATAGTTTTGAGTATTGAACTTTGTGCACGTCATAAAAAGTTCCCAAGATAAAGTTCCAAAATGAAAAAGTTTCAACTTACCTGCGAAATCTATGGTTTAATCCATCAGTACATAAGTACACTTCATGAGCACCGATTTCTGTCTTCAACAGACATGTAATGTCTTCATTTTACAACTCTCGTTTCAGTAAATGGTCAAGAACCTAATAAGCATTTCAAATAGTATACAACAAAGTACCAATATATAAATAATAGTACCATATTTCAATGTATCAGTGGTGTAATGGAATAAAATGTTAGTTGTCAACTAAAACAATTTCCCAACAAACTGCTAGTACTACTAAACCACAGATACAAGTGATATAGTTCTGAGGAATTTCTAACTGACATGCCTTGGAAAGTGTTATGTGTATACATAAATTTTTGTGTCCTTAGCAAATTAATTGCAATATATAAGGTATGCATGTTTCATGCTCGACTTACTACTATCTATTTTTGATACTGAAAGCGATGATATGTGCTTGAATTTTTGTGCTCTAAGTACTATATTAAGGGTCAATCTGTTCTGTGGACAGATATATATATATACATACATTTCAGCCACCACGTTAGGCAATTTGTCTATTGTAGTCTGTTTTATGTATATATATTTGTTAAACAGAAGAAAAAAATACACCTAGGAGCAATTACTTATGAATAACCTACCCTCAAGTGGCAATTGTACAATTTGAACAACTACATTGAACACTTGTAGTAGTGTTCCTACTTAATAAGTATAACACAGTAGTACAGACAATTATTTTCTGAAATGTCTCTACAGACCAGTTAATATCAAGAATTCGTTCTTTATAATTTATTATGTTTTATGCTTATATCTCATGGGGGAAATCATCTGAAAGACCCAAACTTTAAATCCTTCTCCACGAGTGATTTGAACAAGTTCATAAAACAAAATTGTACAGGCCAATTTTAAATACATTGTTTAATGCAAATGGCATACATTATATTGTATTCATAGGTGCCAGAACCTAGGGGCTGAGGCCATTTGAGCCCCCCCCCCCTCCCAATAAATTTTGAAAGAGGACTGAGCCCCCCAAATAATTTCTGAAAAAACAATGCACTACACCTTCCCCCTCCTGCATACGTGCTCGAGTCACATATATACCAGCAAGTTTCAGTCCCCTCAATGTTTTCATGTCTGCACCTCTGATTGTACTGTGCAGTATATCAAAAGATTTAATACGTAACTGATAACATTGAAAATTTTTCAATCTGTGTCTGCAACCAACCTATCACTAAGAGTGCTGCAGCAATTTAATGATTACAAGTTCTGCAGAGAATGTGGACATGGTGCATGTGTGGTTTGGTAGTGCAAATGAGGATTTGCGTGCAATTTTTGACAGAAGTATGTAAATTGGTCAGGTATTTCTAATTCTGGAGGGGGGGGGGCGCCTTCAGAAAAATTACTCGGCCCTGGGGGTCTATGCAGCACCTCCTAGAGATAGATGGTGCTGGTCTACGACTCTTTAGATGGCACGGAAATATGTGCTAACACAGAAATATAAAATGTTGTGACCTTATCGATATAGTCCAAACATAATACATTATTATGATACATGTTTTCCATGTTTATATATGTATATATATGAAGGAATTAATATTTGTGAATATAGCTTGCGTATATGATCATCTCCCTATCTGTAGATAGAGCCGGAACTGGAGGGGGGGGGGACACAATCGCCCCGGGCAGAAAAATTTAGGAGGGCAGCAATTTTAGGTGGGAACAAAAAACACTGTTATAAAATTGTCGAATTTTAAAGTTACAGAGGCGGCAAAATTATGTTTGCCCCGGGGAGCAAAAATCCTAGTTACGGCCCTGTGATTACATATTATACGAGGTCGGTCAGTATAGGATTTTTTCTCCCAAAGCCTCGAGTATGCATAAAGCATCAATATTCATTTAAAATGAGTGAAATGTCATGTTGAGAAAAATTAAAAAAATGGATTTCATATCATAAGTTAGCTTACCTTCCACTCAACAGCAACTCTTGTCTTCGCCTTTGGCTCAAGCTCCTCGCATAGCTGGCTGTATTTTTCGTTTAGCCTAAATATATATATATTTTTACATTAAATGTGTGTATCAAGCATTAACAGCACGGAAAAACACGAGAATTGTTTGAATCAAACATATATCTTCCATCCAAGCACACATCGCGCCGCCATTACAGAGAAAAAGTTGTCATTACGAGCTAACAAGAGGGGCTGCCAGGGCCCCAGCCCTGGGGCCCGGGAGTCAGGGGGGGCCCCGTGGAAAGGTCTTTTTGATTTTTTTTCTTTCAGATATGTCCCATAGGAAAATAAACAGGACTCTTTAATATCAATCATATCAATTTGTGTGTGTACTCCTATGGACGGATATCTTGAACTACATACCTTCTATTCTCATTGAAATTTTTTTTAACTATACACATGTACAAGTAAACGAAAAAAAAAACGGAAACAAAGAAAAGAACATTGTACAAGGGTACAACCCCACCCCCTCCCCTCGGGTGACAGTCGTTCTCCTAGGAAGGAAGAACATTGTGATGGTCATTGCTACTGACATCAAGGACACCAGAATTTTGTGTGTCCTCAGGGCTACCATGCGTCCCCTGCTGTTTCAGTTCGTAGAAGGCCATAATGTCTGGATAGAATGAAAATTGGAGGAAACAGACGTCGTATTCCACAGTGAAATTGCCTCTGGGTGCCAATAAAGCGTATGAACCCCGCCCCCCCCCAACATCCTGGAACAGGGACCCGTAGGCTGAGCTCTTCAGCGGACCCCCTCTATAGTGACCTAATAGTGTGGAAAAAAGACAAAAAATGACAAGAATGGTCCAGGCCACAGGCCTAAAGCTCCGCCAGCCCCACTCTCGTGGGCAGGTTACGATACTGAGACAGCTTTGCTGCAAGCTTTTGTATACAGTGGATCCTGCATTACTTTTTCTTCCTGGGGTCCTGCGACTCTCTCATGCCAACTCTTATTACTGATACTCATCCAGATTTCTCGTTTAAAGCGTTTTCCCGCTAAAAGTATTGCATAAAATGGCTGTAATGACGTGTGTACTGAATCATGTGATTTCGCTCACGGCCCCACTAGTAGGCCCCCTCCCTCTCCCAGTCCGAACAGATCAAGGGTTTTTTTTCCTTTCTTCTGAAAAAAAAGCCACACTCCGCATCAGCCTTTTTTTATTTGCTGTACTGTCTTGAGGACACATCTCCCGTCAAAACTTCTATTCACAGATGACATTCTTGGATCCGTTGAAGAGAAAAATATTTACGGTTCGTGTCTGAAAAATACAGTTCGAAATCTTTTAGTAAAATAGTTGAACGAGTTTCCATACATAAAGGATTAATTTTTTCCCGACGTTGATGAATCCTACGGTTCTAGCCCAAAAGACTGGTAAGCAAAACTAAAAATTTGAATTTTTGTTAACATTTTTATTTTGAGCACATTAATAGTTAACTATAATAAATCTATGTCCGAAGAGTTTGGCCCTGCCTGAAGGCCAGTTGCGATGTTTGTTGAATTGTGTTTCATAAAGTTTAAAAACGATTATTTTTAATAGGGCATATCTACAAATGACAGAGTAACCTTGTTCATACATCACTCAGTTATATGACTTTCATGTTTATACGACATGTAACTTTGGTAGCAATTGGTAACAATACATTTTAAACAACAATACAACAAATAAATTTTAATGTTAAAATATTTCATTCATTTATAACGTAAAACCTCAATTATTCGATGTTTTCACTTTGACTCAAACTTGGAAACTTTTGAAAAGAAGAAAAACATAATTTATATCCACACATCAAATGCGCACAAAATTTTTGTATGCAGTGAAAAAGCGTTGCTGCAACAGTTCTTGCATATTGTCACCACAAAAGACATAAATTTTATGGTGATTGCTGATGTATACGAAAATTGCCAGTGAGATGACTGATGACTAGAGCTTGGATTATATGCAAATGCACATGCTATGCACGTATGCATTTGCATATTTTGGCCTTTTTTAGCATTAATGCATATAAATGCATAAAATCAAAGAATTTTCAGTATAAGTGCATATTTTTGAAGGTTTGTTTAAGCTCACTCAATTTTTTTAAATAATTTTTTGGGATTTTTTTTCACCCCGCAGGTGAAATTTATGAAGTATTTTACTAATAATATTAACCGTTTTATTGTAAAGGCTATTTCTAGAGATATGTCAAAGTGTTACATTTTTTTAGAAATAGTGTCGAAATTCTTTGGTTAATGCTATTTTCGTTATTGAGCAGCTACAACAAACTGAAAATTAGAAAAATGCTTGAGTAAAAATATGAAGATATTTGCATATGCGATATATGTAGCTATATAAGGGGGTATTTTTTGTAAGTAAATACATGTGCACTAAGAAATAGAAAAGATGCATTGTACAAACAAATCAGCTTATTTTTTGCATGATTTTCTCATTTTTTTTATACATATTTCGGAATTTTTGACTTTTCGAGATTTCTAATGCATATTCTGGTTTGTTTGATGCACATTTTGGTATTTCAAGTGCACATTTTGTACTTTAAGTACAAATTTTTGCATTTTTAAATGTGTGTGTGCATATTTTTTGCATTTTTAAGTGCATATTTTTTGCATTTTTAAGTGCATATTTTTTGCATTTTTAAGTGCATATTTTTTGCATTTTTAAGTGCATATGTTTGCATTTTAAGTGCCTATTTGCATATTTTTAGAGCATATTTTGCCACTTTTTTAGTGCATATAATCTGGGCTCTACTGATAACCATTTAGAGTGGACACTTAGGTGATTTGTTTATTGCCTCTTTCTGAGAATACGCAGATGTGGAGAGTCCCGAAGAAATGGGTTTCAATTGTTTTGACGGCCATATGACCTTTCAGAATTTTTTCTCTCCCTATGTTTTCAACGTTATCCCGAGCGGGTGATAAAGTCTACTGTAAGCATTTGGGAGGTACAAATCTGCCGAAAATAGATACACATGCACAGTAAGTTCTTTCGATCATTTCCTGTAGAACTTTCCTTCGATGTGGGGCTTTGCTTGCTGACGGGGCCGTCTCAAGAAGAGCATCATGGACCCCGGGCCAATTGATTTTTCTGAGGCCCAACCTGGAGAATTCCCGAAAATTTCAATTAGTTTCCATTTTTGTGAGGAACCTCTTCTCTTGAGTCCTCTGGGCCGTGCTCGGGTGGGGCCATGCGTTCAGACGGCACTGCTTGCTGACTGTGTCAAATTCGTCGTTCGTAATGTCGGAAAAACAAAAAACTCTCTCTCTAAAAAAAAATGGAAATTTTCGAAGAATTCAACAAGAATTTTAAATTGATACCGGAAGTTCATCTTGCAAACCAGTTGAATATGTTCGTTTCGACTTTTTGAAACGATTATAAAGGAAAGAAACAACCGCAAAGAGCAAGCCCCTGATTGAAAATCATCTACTGACAAAAAAAAAGTCCAAGATGGGAAAATTTTTGCAAGTCGAGAAGATTTTGTTGCAATTTTATACCCAATGTTGTTCCCCAAAGTTAATACGTTGTGCTAAATTTTATTTCTTTAAATGATTTGAAATGTGATTTAATTTCCTCTCAAGTATGAAATATTTTTTTAGAACAGAATTGGAATGCAATTAAACACATAAAATTTTATAACATTTTATATGTATTGGGGGGGGGAATAGTTTTTTAAAAAGGCTGTTATTCACTTCGACTTATACATAAAACGTTTTGACTCTGCCTCTAGAACGTCGTATAAACAACTGTAACAGAATTGTAAAGTTGGTCAGTTGAATAGATGAAGTGAACATAGATATTTGAATTATTTCAGTTCTCTCACACAATTTTTCAGGCCGGTGCTTCAACCAAGGCCAATGAAAATAGTTTTCAGTATTATTACTTTAACTCTTCAATTCACTAAATTTATTTATTCTTTTTGCACGCCTGTAGGGAATCGCCTGGAATAATGGAATAGCTTCGTTTTATCAAAAAAAATCATTGCATTGAATAACTTCATGTTGGAGCAGGGCGTCTCAAACTTTTTCCACATGAGGCACTCTTTTCCCCTATTTAATGCTTGTCCGCGAGCTCCACAGGCTTTCCAGAACTGTTTAACAAAGAATATTTTCGAAAACTTCACACCCTGACAAAGGTTGGAGGTGCACATTTTGAGAACCCGTGCGTTATAGGAATAATCTTTGATGTTCTAAATTGAAGTTAAACGTTTGGATAGAAATTTTGTTTTGTGTAAAACACGTTTCAAACTGGTTCGTCATGTGTAGAGATTCTACAGTAGTTTCATTTGGTGTAGTATGAGTATACTTGCTTCCTTGGTGAACAACGAAACTATAGAGATGCGGTGGATATCTTATCTGAGAGAAACTAAGGATAAATTTGATACTGTGCATATATATCTATATATAATTGATTTTCTGTCTGTGTGTATGCTCTCTATGCAAATCCACAATTTTAGATTGATTGTCGCCAAAATTTGGATATATACCAAACAGGGCCTGGATTGAACGATAGGCTACATTAAAAGTTCGTCAGAGAAAGGCAGATACCCGAAATGGACGAAAAATCGTCGGGTAACAATGGTTTCTGGGCCTCAACAATCCCTTTCGGAATGTTTACTTTGATTACCGTGGTTCCCTAGTAATGCGTTTTACACGTGCCTTTACAATGGCTTGTCACTTCTTTAATCCTGCCAGTATTATATATTTATTCCTTTGTAATGGTTTGTCACTTTTCCAATCCTCCCAATAAATGAAGAAAACACGGGCAGCGCCGGGTATTGTAGCTAGTATTATGCATGATAAAACTGCAGTGAAATCTCGATATAACGATATTCTGCGGACGAAGAAAAATACCATAATAGAGGTATTATCGTTAATCGAGAGACTTTGACATTGAACACTATCCATCAGGGCCGCAACCGCAACTAAATGCTTCATCAGCTGAGGTAAGCACATATTTTGACATTCTCCCCCCCCCCCCCCCCCGTAATTTTGAAGAAAAGGCTATAAAAGTTGAATTTTGCTCACCCTTCTGGTCCTGGGCAAGATACCTGCTTGTCCCCCCCGCCCCAGTTGCGGCCCTGCCGACCATGGATCACGATCACCATTGGCGTATGCAAAGGGGGTTTAGGGTTCTTACCCCCAGAGCCGAGATTATAGGGTTATTTTGCAAGGGGAAAAAACGTAACCCCCCACCCTCGTGAAAATTATGTGTACGCCTATGGCAATCGCAAGTTTCTATGGGAAAACCATACCGCCTAATCAATTTGTTCTCTTAACTGGCCCATAGGGAGGCTCTATTGTACTGCATAAAATTATATACAAATCCACAATCATATCTCGAAATGCAATAATATTTATTACGCAAACACAATTATATTTTATTATTTAGTTTAAATATAGTGATACCTCAATATAACAATATTCTACGGAGCAAAATAAAATATTGTGGCAAGAGGGATTAAAGAGGTAACGTTATCCTCACGTGTGATCAAATTTATGCTATTGTTGTCATTTTTTCTATATCGGCATTGCTATGGAAAATGCGCTATTATGTATTTATTCGTTACAAAAAATTGTAATTGATTATAGTTTATTTATAAAATTCACTTAGATGTGTATTGTCCCTGTAAAGAAGCTTACCGCATTGCGCTTTTGTGTCGTACACAGAGTGTAGCAATACAAATAACTTTAGCTCGGTGATCATTTAGTGCAAAATATTGATGTTATCAGACGCCTTCAGAAGAACAAGAAAAAGTGGCAAAGTTAAAATTAAATTCAAAACAATTTTGAAGAAAATATAAAAAATATTGTTGTAGCGATTTCAAAATTCTCCTAAAAATATCAGGTTATAGAGGCGTTTATCATAGTAGATGATGTTGTTGTGCTGAGAGTTTAACATTAAGCCAGGCAATTCCAAACAAGATTTGAAAAAAATATCATTGTAGATGTATTGATTATCGTTGTATTTTCTCATGGCGGGAAAGGGGGGGGCATTCAACATTTTTTTTCTTCCCGAAAGTGGTTTCTATTTCTTTACTGAAAAAATACACTATAATATTTTCTCAAGGGAGGTGCACAAAATTTTTTGTGGGGGGGGGGGGGGGGTAGGGGGGCCCCGTGAAAAATCCTGGCCTGGGGGCCGGACACTAGCATGTGGGGGCCATGGGGGGCTTCTTTGTTGTTATCGCTGTAGTTATACAAGGGGGAAAAAAAATCCTTATTTAGGGAAAGGCGAGCGCGGAGTGCGGAAATTTCCCCTTTTTCGTTAAATAACTTAATGAGGAAAAATACTGTGTGATTCATGAAGTTGATTTTTATGGAAAAGAAATTAAGTACCAGCCAAATTTCATAGGAGCCAATAATTTCCTTTCTCCCCTTCCCCCCCCCCCCCCACCTGAAAACTTTGTGATTTTTTTAGAGTACAATTTAGTTATCACACAAAACATTTTAAGCACCAATTTTCCATTTTTTTATGAGTTGCTGTGGCAACCTGGCACTTGTCAATCTCTGCTCTAACCTTTATTCAGTAGAAGCAACAATGATTCTTTCACCCATTGTGATTCTTTGCTTTATTTTACCTTGAGACTTTGTTGATGAGATTATTTATAAATTATTGTACTGTTAAGAAATTTGCATAGAGTTGCATGTGCAGGAGGGAATTCAAGCACTTTTAAGTAGTTCAACATTGATACTGAAAAAAGTAAAAATGCCATAATAAAAGAATGTTCCTTCTTAGAAACAGATTCTTTCAGAATATTTTGTAATCATATTAATATACAATTTCCATAATGGTCAGAATTACCCCTACCACCATTCTTAGTATAAAATTTGTTTGATTACTTAATCAAACAAATCTTAAATTATCAAACATATTTTATCAGAAAAACATTGTTGTAGTTCTTTGTTTCTTAAATTATCAAAAAGCTTAATACATTAATCTTTTTTTTTTTTTTTTTAAAGAATTGTCTCATTTAAGTTTCCAAATTTCAATAGCCCTGTGGTGTAATTCATTTCAATAAGCTGTTTAGGTGCTATTTCATTTCAAAATAGCCTTGTGGTCATAATGACTTCTGTTTTTCTCTAACGTTACATTATGTCATGTTTGGTATATATATGAAATTTTACAAAAATTGATCAGATTTGTAGATTTGTTTTGGTAACAAATGCATACACAAGAGTGACAATGAATGATATTTGTATTTACTTATAGGAAAAAAAGACCCAAGAGCTCTGCAGGAAGATAGAAGAGCAGAAAAAGTTAAGACAAGAAATATTGAAACGGAAGGAAGAGCGAAGAAGACAGATGGCTCTTCGTAGAATGCAGGAGTTGAAGAATAACCAAGGTATAATGCAGGATTAAAAAACAAAACACAGCATGGAATAAAAATCAAAAGTATCTTGATTTCTAGACAATTAGAAGTGGTCATTAGGGGCTGTTCAAGTATTATGTCAGCAGATTTTTAGCAATTTTTGACCCCTCTCCCTCCCCCTTGTCAGCAAAATTTCGTCAGCTCTGCCCCCCCCCCTCCTAATGCATATTGGAATCAGAGATGTATGTGGGGAGAAGGGCATGGTGGGGCTCACGCCAGGGGTTTTTTTTAAATTTAAATCACAATTTTTTTTATTTTAATGATTTTCTTAAAATATATATTTAAATGTATATATTGCTAACACACTAGTCATTAATCTATATTTTCTTAGAATATAAAATTTAAAAAAAAATTTAATTTACAAAAATAATGACTATTTAAAAAATATTTACGAACTAAAGATAAAGAATCATATACTTGAGACATATCAGAACATTTTATCAAAAAAAATAGAAAAAAACTTACATTTCTTGAATAGATATCTTATGTAGGCCTATATCATATATTGAATAATTTTACCCTCAATTTGCTTCATTAGAAACACTAGTTTTGATGCTTTTGCCTACTTTTATTCTGTTTCGTTATCTAAAATGAACTACAAGTATTTAAAAAATCCTTTCAGGACAGGCAGTCGATACCTTGGTTTTTGGTTAGCAGGTTCAAGAACCGCATATCACTCTTCATAATTACATCTTTACCAAAAACATTATAAAAACTATTCGCCCACTCAAAATCAGACATTGTATTAACAACCTTAGAGTAAAAAAAAAAAAAAATTTGGCAGAAAATGGTTCCAACTTCCCCAAAAATTTTAATGTAATTGCCGGGAACCTAGAGCCACAGTTTTGTTTGATAAATTCAAGACCCTTATTTCTCTCTTTTTTTTGTGGCATCAATTCCCATATTAGAAATTAACACTAATGAGCTTATAATAAATGCAGCACAGTGTGCATCTATTAATATGATTGTTCATATCAGTTTGTATATGCTGAAGGTAAGGCCTTTTTATTGTTTGATGCTTCTTTTATTTTCAGTTGCAACTTTTTCCAAGCTAGTTAGGAATACCCATTCAGCTAGAGAGCAGTTGTTTTGTACAAAACCAATACGATTTCAGAATCGCAATCATGTCCTTGACATTTCTTTTTAAACCAATATTTACAATTTTATTGGAGATGTCACTATCTGAGATCTGTGGTCTTCACAAACTTTGGTAACAACTGACCAATTTTAACATAAGATTCAAGAGAATGACAATAAGTATTCCATCGTGCCTCTACAGGAAGTATCAATGCACTTCCACCTTCTGTATGATACCATGCTTTCGAGAGATGATGATTGTGAAAATATTTAAATATATACTGTACTTGCATAACATGCTTTGTTACATCAATTTTAACCAAATCTTTGGCTAGCAGGTTTAAAATGTGGACACTGCACCCATATGTAAGTTCCAAAAAGCCAAGCTCTTCATCCAGAGTCTTTCTGGAAGAAACCATATTTGCAGTTATTGTCTGTAACAAAACTTGATATTTTACATTTGAAGTTTTCTTCTGTTGATTTCACTGAACTAAAAACCAAATTTGCTAAATAACTTCCAATATGTGATGAGCCAAATGTGTCAATAGTATCAACTTGGATGACTTTACTACATTGTTTGATTACACACACAATTGGTCCATTATGGATACTCATACATCCATTGATTGCCATGCAAACTGCATGATTTTCTAAGTCGACTTTACATCCCATAACTTCACTGTAAACCATTTGTCAGCTAAATTGGTATGACTATCACATCTCTGATATTTAATATATATATATATCAGGTGTACAAGTATGAAATGCGGATTTTTTTTTTAAAAAAACACGTTAAATTCGGAAGAATGATAAAAAGTGTTTTATTCAAAGTATGCTCTATTGCTTGTTATACATTTCCCCCATCTTTCCTGAAATTTGTGAATACCACGCCAGTAAAAATCTTCCCCTTTTGCTGCGAACCATTCATCGAGCTATTTTTTCACATCTTCGTACGAACCAAAGCGTTGCTTAAAAAGTGTGTGACCCATCAATGCAAACAAGTGGTAATCGGAAGGAGCCAAGTCTGGTGAGTAAGCCGCATAGGGTAGAACTTCCAGCTGAGTGCTTCCAACTTGCCGCGAACCGCTTTTGCTGTATGTGATGGAGCACATTGACCATTGTCAAGGAGCATTTCACATTGTCATGGGGCATTGCGATTGGAAACAGCTTGTTGACTAACGCCCAATTGTTCTGCGAGTTGTTTTTGTGTCATCTTCGTCCAACAATGCTTCCAATTCCACATCTTTTTTTTTTTGGCGGTTTTCCATGTTCCTTGTCTGCAACATCGAAATCGCCACTTTTGAAAAACCGAAACCATCATTCACACGTATCTTGCGATGGAGCATGTTCACCATAAGCTTCTCGAAGTAATCGATATGATTCAGCAGCAGTTTTCTTCAAATGAAAACAAAAAAAATTAATGATGTTCACGAATGCTCTTTGTTCAGTATAACTTTCGACATATTGAACACAACAATACAACACTATGCACACACTTTTCCAATTTATCACTCGTGCACATATGACACTTGTTGATGACACAACAAAATGGCGCAGTGTCAAATCTTTATAGCACAAACTGCATTGGTGCACCATCTGTTTTCTGAAATCCGCATTTCATACTTGTACCCCTGGTATATATATATATATTAATATGTATTTTAATACTATAAATATTTGAAAATATAATAATAATTAAAATAATTCAATAAAAATTTAAATCACTGTTTAAAAAGCTGCATAAATAATTTTATTTGATTAAAACAGATTTTTTTTCATATCTGAAATAAATTGATTTCAATCGGGTTTTTTTTAAAAACAGTTGATTTAAATCCTTACAACCCTGGCTCGTGCCTCCCTCCCTAGTTGACAACTTTTTTTTATGCAAAAATATTTTAAAATAATTAAAATATTGGAAGAAAATATCTTTATATGTTATGTTAACCAATTTCTGTTCATTTCAATGCTATTTAAAGGCTAAATATTCAAAATTTCTTTTCAAGAAGTTCATTGCAACCTACCCTCTAAGCCAGCGGTTCTCAACCTTTTTTGACTTGCGGAGCCCTTTCTGGTATACAATTTCTATGGTGGAGCTCCGTAGGCCTATTTTTTATTTATACATCAAAGGTACTGATTTATTTTTATTATTTAAAAATATTAATTATTTTTTCCAGATTTACTTCTTTTTAATTTTCTTCGAGCAGCCGCGAAGCACTGGTTGAGAACCGCTGCTCTAGGCCATATATGCCAAACCCATGGCCCACCACCCTAAACCTAAATTTGTAAAAATGAACTAAACCACATTTACAGATCGCTTAAGTGACCCGTTGCACAACTCCAGAGTGGCCTGTCTCACATTTTCAGATCACTCACGACACATTTCCAGAACACTTAAGCGGTCTGTGGCAATTTAGAAATACGTTGAATGACATATTTTGCAGTTTTAGAGCACTTAAGCAGAACTCCAGTGCAGTTTTACATCACTCAAGTTACCTGCGGCACATTCTGAAATTACTATGCCAGCACAGTTCCAGAGCAATTAAGCAGCTGGAAACACATTTCCAGAGCACTTGAAGGATTTAAATTGGCTCTGTAAAGGACTTATCAAAAAGCATAATGTTAGTTCAGGTGCCCACACACTAGTGAAAGGTTTTGCTTGTTTTTGACACATGGATTAAGATGCCATTAAGAATATTTAAAATTTTTATAAAGGATGGGTGATAAAATAAGCATCATTTAACTCTTTCCCCCCCCCCCCCATCATCAAAAGTCAGCAAACCTGAAACCCCCTTCCTCCAATCTATGCTGATGTAATACTTGAATGACACCTCACAATAAAAACTTAATTTTTGACTCTTGTGGCCCATATTATAATCGCTTTTGGGACATACTAAGTAATATTTATTTATTGTCATGTCTTCAATAAACACCTGAATGCAGCTTGTACAGTCAAATGCTATTTTGTATGTAGTTTTTGTGGTTAAAGCAACACGGCTTATTTTTTCAGAACTCAAGGTAGTTTCTATTAACCATCATTCAATAGTATTCTTCTTAAGTTTTAAATGAAGACAAAAGATGAAAAAAAATGTTGCACTCATAGCTCTGATCATGTTTAACAAAATTTGTAATAAGGTCTACTTTTCTGTGCTTATAGATTGAGTGATAAGTAAGAGATAAAGATTTATTTTCAATGTGGAAAAGTATGTAATTTGAAAATATTCATAGAATATTTCAAATTCCATGAATATTTTTGTATGGTTTGTAAGAAGTTAAGAAATTTTTATTCGGTGTGTATCAAGTTTCAGACTCTTAAATCTCGACATAAAATACAGTATCTATATTGATGTAGGTAATTTATTTCTGTATCCTGAAAGTTTATTTTTGATTGACCTTGACTGGTCAATTAGAGAAATAGGCCATTAGATAGAGCCAAGACTGACATTAGAGAAATGGGCCAGTTTTCAGAGGAATGAGAATTGTGTCTGTATGTCCCCCAGATAGAAATTTCACTGTAGTGATTGAACCATTAAGCCTCTAGATGTTTAGTGGTCTCAAAGATTTATTAACACGGAATAGCTACTTAGTTTAAAGTACAGTTCACGCTTGATTTATGAACCTCCAATTTATGAACTGTATGTTTTTATGAACCAGCGTTCTCGGTCCCAAACAATATACCATTCCTTCAAACACCTTTTACACACCCAATTACAAAATTTAAAATTTTCAAACTAATTATTCAAGCTCATACTAGTTTGTGAAAACAAGCTTCTACTGTATCTTTTTTTATACACTAAATTTTATATCATCGCTTAAAATATCATTCTTGTTTTGATTTCATCAGCTGTATCTAAATCTGGTTTCTGATGTGAAGAGTTCAGATGCTGGACCATATACTTGTCTTTCTTTCCTAACCACTTGTCCTAAACTAAAGGGAAATTTTAAAGGACAAGCTCAAGGATAATTTTCCCAAGGACAAGCTCAAGGATAATTTTCCCAAGGACAAGCTCAAGGATAATTTTCCCACAAGGACAATCTGAAGCAACCATTTTTTAATCTGGAAGATTGTCCTTGAGACTTCATATTAGGAAAAGTGGGCAAAAATTCTTTTTTGAGAGTAACTCAATGTCCGACCAATCATATTGTGCTAAAAGTATACAACCACTACTAAAAACATAAATTTCTTTTTTGATTCTTGAGGAATAGCAACAATGATCTTACACTAGCAGCATTGGTTTTTTTTATGATTGTATGTGTATTTTTGGTGGCATTCAATCTTTTTGAGGCTTGTGATATTGCATAGAAAGAAATTCTTTGCATAAATTTCATTTAATTATGCAAAAAATGCAACCTTTCAATGGACTCCCAGAGGAACGTCCGAATCTGGTGAAGCCAAGTCAACAAAACTCGTCTAGGTCGGTCAAACCATGTGATGTAGGAGTACCACAGTGGCGTTGAATATTGGATGTTGTATCCAGGTGCACCAATGGATGTTATCTGGAGAGAGGTTAGCGTCAGTACCGGGTGAGACGTGGTTGCTGAGGGTCTTCTGGATTGGTTCTAACAATGGGCATAGTGGAGGGTATCATCAGTTTGATTACTGCTATAGGATTTAGTCATCGAGCACTTCCACATCGTCTTTCCTTAGAAGGTCAAAACTCCTAATAGAAGATTAGTTTCAACTCAACCTAAAACCAAAGTTCTGACCTGCCAAGAGACAAATGCAACTTTCATCAATTGAAAATTTTCGGGATAAAGTTTCCAGCCATAGGCCGAATGAGAATTTACTGCATATCAATCGATATGAGAATGTGTTAAAACACAACTGTATGCTACAGTACTTACAAAGTAATGCAATGTAAAGAAATGCCATTGTACAACAAACTTAATTTATCTTTATTCACATAATAAGTAAAAAAATATCTCGGCCCACTAAGAACACTGAAACATTTCTTCTCAAGATAAATAATACGTCATGCAACGTACATTTCCACACACTTTGCTTAGACTTTCACAAATATTATCAAAAACTGTAGAACATCATTTAGCAACTCGCCAGGTGAACTGGTCAGGTTCATCCAACATGACCAACACAGATCATTGAAAAAGGAATGAGGGGAGTTATTTACCAACAGATGTCCACAGCCATTCACCGGCAAGCAAGGTATTTGTGCATACAATGTCAACCTTATAAAGACGTATTAGAAGAACACACAATACCCAAAGATGACATTGATGCATAATGATTGCACGACCTTGAAAAACTATTTTTACTACTTTGTATACTGTATTGTATTGATATATACATGGATTGTTGAAGATATTTAGTTGTTTCCTCTTAATGACGGGTTGTGTGCAAAATTTTCAAAGAGAATTTCAAAGTTTGTATTCCCCTGTGGATTTTCTCCCCTCTAATTACATATCAGAAATTACAGTACTTTTGCGGCTATCTGCCGGCATTCAAAGACAGCAGTCTATACGACGTAAATTTGCCTTGTTCTTACAAGATTGTGAATGCACTTTTTTTTTAATAGTAAAAGATGTGGAATGCCTGTTCAAAGTTTAAAACATTTTCCGAGGTCGTTGAAAAATAAAAAACAAACACAACATGCAAATCTGTAAAAACCTTGAATATCCACAATTACACTAAGTGCTAGTGCGCGACTAAATTTTTAAAATAATTTATTTTTTGTCTGTTTTTCTCTTGATTTCCTAAGCAACTTGGGAACAAGGCTCCCACTTTGAAAATTTTTAATTCACTAAAATGTGTGATTTTCCTGATAATACTGTTCAATACACAATTCAGTCGCACAAATTCTTTGTTATAGGTCTGTCACATGTTTTTTTTTTCTGGACAAAACACCTGCAGAAGTTTCTGAATCATAATGATCATCCGCCAACACAAATTTGACCACATTGCCATTTTTGCTGAAAAAGTTGTCCATGAACCAAGAGGCTGAGGGTCCAACCTGATTGAGAGTTTCTTTTATACTTGAGGGAAAATTTTTTGGGAGCAATCTTTTTCTTCTTTTTTTTTCTTTCAAATTTCAGATTCATAGAGACGATTTCATGATTTTGATAATTTTCCTAAATTGCCTTAAAATTGATAATTTTGTTCTAGTTGTTATTTCATGTAATTTTATTGAAAATAATAATTTCCAGCTATTACCTCTAATGCTTTACAAACTGCTGCTGCTGTCAGCATTGTACCCAAGTCTAAAATTGAAGATTGTTCTACAAAAGCTGAAGATAGTTCTACAAAAGCTGGTAATGGCTCTAAGAACAGCTTGACAAATTTGACTAAGAGAAATTTCATCACTTTGAAGAAAGTGAGTTTTATAGTGGTAACAGTATTTTATCAGTTTGCATATAACATAATTTTTGAAGAAATCTGATCCCATGATGTCTAATACTAACTTGAAGTTCTGGGAAGAATTAAAAACAATTTATAAAAAACATCCACACACACAATAACATTGAACCTGAAACTTTTCATTTGGTTGTTAAGATAGATAGAAGAAATCACTTCGTTATAAAGGAATTTTTTATTTTTAACATGCGCAAAAAAAAAATTGTAGCCGAATTTGATTCTAAGGGGAAAAAATACTTCTCTACGTTCTAGATAATAAAAAGAATGAAGTTGAATTTTAAAAATAACACAAAGCGACTCAAATTAATTAATCATTGAAATTTTTTGCATAAGTTTTACTTAATTAACATTTTAGAGGCAAATAATCCGTAATCATTATATTTTTTTTACGCAAGTATTGCGGAAGCCAAGGGAACAACAAATTCCTCTAAAGTATATGCATGCTCATACAAATGGTCCGGAAGGATCTGATAAATATCGTATTAGAGTTCCAAACTAATACAAATACAAATACGACGCCACAACAGGCAAATTGCCCAACGAGGTGGCTGACTTAAGAACATCATGGATCCCCGAGCCTTTTTTTTTTTTTGGAGGTCCTACCTACTACTGCTACACCACACATGCACCCCGCCCACAACCCCCCCCCCGCGCGGAACCCCCAACGAATCGGTACATGCGGGAATGTGCGTGTACGTATAGTGAAACCTGACGTGAAGTTTTTTGTTTCTCTGTAATGCTTGTTATGTGTAGTGCTGCCATCTGCCACCAGTTTTTCTAACTATGAGTGAAGT
Organism: Pholcus phalangioides; assembly: GCF_987345545.1. Lineage (NCBI taxonomy): Eukaryota > Metazoa > Arthropoda > Arachnida > Araneae > Pholcidae > Pholcus > Pholcus phalangioides. The sequence continues at coordinate 23,202,755 of NW_028301596.1, read as the reverse complement.
GTTATGATTGAATGATTTATCGTTGTAGGACTGTTGCTCTCTGTGACGAGACTTTTTAATGGGGAGATCGGCTCACATTTGCGCCTTGAAGTTGGGAACCACAGAAAACCAACTTCAGCCGACCACCACTGTGGGGTTCGAACCCTGATCCTCGCATCGCGAGTCCGTCACTATAACAACTCGACCACCCACTAGCTAAGGCTTCAGATGCTGTAGGTACCAAAGGATCTCTAGTGAAAGCTATTCTTCATCACTGCTGTCCGCAAGCGATTGTTCATTGTTTTCTTGTATCATACGAACTATATCCTTGACCATTAACAGTTTCAAAGTGAAGATATCGTCAGAGAAAAGAAATCATCCAGCATCCATTCAGAACAAACGTTTCTTTTGCGATGTGTTCTCACAAAGGCTGCAAATTGGTGGATGCACTTTTATCAGCTTTATTCAGTGTTTCACAGAATTCTGCTGCAATTAAATTTGCTTTCTTCTACCCATTATAAATGCCTTTTTGAGCAATGTCCATCCAGGCTCCAGCTATCATATCCATAGCTTGCTTGACACCAGGCTTCACTATTATTTCTTTATTATGAAGCTGATGAATACATCTTAGAAGTTGCGTATGTTCAGATTATCTTTCACCACCATAATTATGCATCGGTCAAATGGTTGTAAAACAGACGTGCAGTTAGGAGGCATGTATTCGATTCGAATGCACTCTAATTTTGAAGATTCAATGTGTGCCGTGCAATTGCCGATAAGAAGCAGGATATCTTTCTATTTTTTCGCTTCATTTTCCCATAAAACTTTACTAGCCCCCCATTAAAAATGCTTGCCACCCAAGCCCTTTGACTTGATTTGTAATTACAAGGCAGTGATTTCACGTTCTTCAGGCACCATGGATTCACAAATTTTCCAATCACCATAACTTTTATTTTTTTTCTATTCCGCTCATGTTGCAGCAAAAACAAAGCAGTTAAGGGTTGCTTGGAGTTTTTTGCCACCAATGCACTTGTGTTTTTTTAAATGTCAAAGTTTTATTAGGTAAACAGTTGGGAAAAGATTCCGGCTTTGTCTGCGTTAAATACGGATCATATGATAATATGACTTTATCACTTTCACTATTTCAGCAGCTTTCTATTCAAAGCCGCTGTGGTGGTTGAGTGGTCATAGTGACGGACTCGCTTCGTGAGGTCCTGGGTTTGAACCCCACAGTAGTGGTCGGCTGAAGTTGGTTTTCTGAGGTTCCCAAGCTGTCCCCCCCCCCCCCATTAAAAAGTCTCGCCGTAGAGAACCTACAAGCAGTACAGGTATTCGGTCATTACACTTCACTCATTTTACTTCTGAAATATAGATGGCAGCACTGAAACATCAAACACAACACTAGCTACGCACACAGACTGTTAGATACACACACTTACACTTCTGGCCAGGGTTGTTTGGTTTAAACCACGTTGGTTAAAACCAAGCAAGTGGTTTTTTTCAAAAAATCATATAAAAGTTGCCTAAATATCATTTTTTCCTTAAAAAATATCATATTGGTTCATTATTAGCCAAAATGTTTCATTTTTACCACATTTTATAACCTTGGGGTACATCCTGATGGATATCTTTAAATGACATAAGATTTTATACGTGATTTTTTTCAAAAAGTCTCATAAAAGTGGCCAGAATATATATATTTTTTTCATATGAAGTATCTTAGTCATTTAAAGTTATATAATATGAAAGCCAAAGTTTCTCATTCTTACAACATTTTCTAACCTTTGGCTACATTCTTATGCTCTATCTTTAGCGAATTCATGAATAAGGATTGCATCACACATCTAAATGTAGTGGTGTATTATCTCACAGGGTTTCTTTTTCCCTTCACAAAGAAGCAGCTACAGTAGTGACACCATCATGCTAGGGGCAAGTGGTCCTATAATCCAATAAAGACACCAGCTGTCCTTAAAGGACAAAGACTAATGTACTAGTAGTTACATTACCTCACATACATTTTCTTTCCCATAAGAAGTAACACATCTCCTACTGTATATCTCACAGTCTTAATATTCAATAGTTGTTTTTTTTATACTTTCACACACACACACTGTTAAGCCCAGTTAATCAAGGTTCTACTGTATAGTAGTAACAGATTTATGAAAAATAATCAGCTATATACAGGGTGATTATAATTTAAGTTTTGATTCCAAAACTATACAATAAGTACTGATCGGAATGACTTGAAAATTTGCATGGATACTCCTGAAGCAATGGAAGTTTCTTTCGCAAAAGAAAAAAGTGCAAAATGTGCAAGTAGATGATGCTGTACTTGGCCAGCAGTATAATCTGTTTCGTGCAACCACATCATTTCGACACTTCCACAGCATCAGTGTGTGGATAGAACTTCTATCAAGATGCACATTGCAATACCAGCAAAGCAGCTGCTGAAGACCCATTTTGACAGGATGCACCTTAACCCTTGCAACTTCTGGCTGTGGGGGTACCTCAAAATGTTATAAACAGTGGTCAGATGGCAAACTTTGATGAATTGCAATCTCCAGCACATTCCCTATATGCTAGAAGTTCCTCAGGAATATTAACGGCGGGGGGGGGGGGCACGTTTGGTTTAATAAAGCTGAATTGCAAGCACATCCACATTATGACCATGGCATACTCCGATTCTGTTGTTGAACAAGAATTTTTGTGCTTTCAACCTCATAGCCAGAACACGCGCGCGGTGGACAACATATTTAACATTTCTTAAGTAAGTTGTATAGTTATTTGTTCAATTACTTAGTTTTTTGTGATGTTTCCATGAATTATGAAATCGTGAAATGCTATAATTAAGGTATCATTCTGCCATGATTGGTAAGGTATCATTCTGCCATGATTGGTAAGGTATCAATTCTGCCAAATTTCCCACATGTTGGATGATGTCATTAATTTTACATTTTTAAGTATTTTTTCCCCTTTATCAAATAAAATTGAATTTTTTCAGGAATATTCATGTCAATTTTCAAGTCATTCTGATAATCATTCTTTTTTACAGTGTTTTGAAATCAGAACCTTAGTTATAATCACCCTGTATATAGTAAATCATCGCTAATTAATCTGCATTATTTATGCTTCATTAAATACATTATATTCACCTAATTTTTATTACTTCTTGCAAAATAGCTTTCTAATTAAGTATACTGAAAGTAACTGGAGAAAAACCTTTATATATTATATGATTAATAATAACATTAAAAGAATTTTCAAACACACAGTGATCCATTGAGTTGTAAAAATAATTAAATTGCAAAAGCTGATTTTTGTTAAAATTAATGTAAGAAATATTTATTGATTAATTAGCATGGGAATAGTGTTAATTACATTAATAAACATTTTATTTTAGTTAATTATTAGAAGTTTGAATTATTTTTCAGAAATTTCATTGTTTTTAATGTTAATACTATTTTAAACAAAAACCCGGTTTTTTGGGGGTTTTTTTCAAAAAAACCGGTTTTTTTACCAACTCTGCTTCTGGCACAACTCACTAGATAGTAAATTGCCCATGGCGGTAGACCGGAGTTGTGCTCTGTTTAAAAGAAAAAAAGCTTTTCATTCATTCACATTTTTCATATTAACTGAATTTGCTACCCTGTAAATCTGTCTTGCTACCACCCCATACTTATATCGTTATCATTATACCATATCGTTATAATGGGATCTGACTGTATATATAGAATCATTTTAGCCCCCTTTCAGGAGTTGTGCTGCCAGAGTGTTTGTGTGCCTTATAATCTGTGTGTGAAATTATTTCTGCCATCTGTATTTCAAATCATAAGAGAAGTATGATTGAATATTTTTACCGTTGAGCATCTGTTGCTCAACAGTAAATAAATAATTAAACCCATGGGAGTAGGACATAATTCCGTAATGAAAGAACTTTTGATGTACACAAATTTTTTGTTCAATGTACATTAACATATTTCTTATAACTCATGGAATTTATTTTTTCTGCAGCACATACCTATCCAGGACAGGATTGGCTTTAAAAGACCTTTGATTTATAAGAAACATGTTACTCAAAACATAAGTCAAAAAATTCAATCGACAACACAGCTTCAAGCAATCAACTCAGCAAAACTATGCCGTGCTGGTGCTAATAGCAAAGTGACACTCACAGCTAATTTAACTGCCAAAATCAATACAAATATCAACTTGGAAACTTCAAAAACCAGTTCATCTATGAGTATTGTTGGTGTTGGTCAAAATAATTTTCCAAAGAAGAAAAATTTGACAAACTTCGTGACTGTTCAATCACCTTCAAAAATGATAACTACTTCAAAACATCTTGATTCTCAATCACCAGGAAGAGTAGCATTACCTAAGAAACGAAAAAATTTCAATGATCCTAATGTGTGCATGAAATTTTCACGTGCTGAACAGAGTCCTCAAATATCAAGACCTGACTTATTTTGCCAGAAGCCTCCGATTCCAGCTGCCTATATCCACAAGAATGTGAGATTCATGGAAAACATGCACATGCAAAGACCAGGCCTGTATGTTCTAACAGAGGATGGTCCACATGCCAGAACTCAGTTTAATTTGCCACGGAACATGCTTGGCTCTGAACATTTCCAGTTTCCATGCCCACGATTCCTGCAACCACCACCTGCTCTTCCTCCTTCATTTCCAGGAAACCAATTCAGAGGGCCAAGATTTAACCCATCTCCCCCATTTCAAGACCCAAATAGATTCAATCCATCTCCTCCCCTATTTCAAGATTCAAATAGATTTAATCAGTCTCCACCATTTCAAGATCCAAATAGATTTAATCAGTCTCCCCCATATCAAGATCCTAATAGATTTGATCCATCTCTCCCATTTCAAGACCCAAACAGATTCAACCCATCTCCTCCCCCATTTCAAGACCCAAATAGATTTCACAATAATCAGCCTAGAGATTTTGTCATCCCCCCATTCAGAGTTCCTCTACCTCATAGACCTCCACCACCAGCTATACAACCACAGAGATTTCCTAATTTCCAATCTTATCAGCATGTAAGGCCGCACAATCAACGTCCACCAGCTTTTCTAGGGAATACTGAAGCTCGTTTTTCTAATTTTTCACGAAAACAATATGCTTGTGTTAAAAAAAAGCAAGCGTTAAACACAGATTTGAAGTTGAAAAGCAGTAATGCAAATTTTAAGTCACCCGTAGAACCAAAAAAAGAACCAAGTAGCAGTGTAGTTCCCCCTGTGCATCAGGGAACATCAGCAGGAGATTCAAAAGTGGAGGTTAAACCGGAACCCAAAGAAGCTCATTTACAGGTGAGGTGGGTTTTTTTTTTGCTTTGCAATATATGCATCAATTATAAGGAAAAAAGTTTTTTCTCTGGGTGAAAATTTTGGTGTGTGTCTAATACACATTGATCGTACTCTGTATGGAATAGTGACTGCAGTTGATTTACAAACAGACATGACCGTTGACCACCCAGAGACCATCTTGGGGTGGCTTGCGCTCTTTCCCAAAGGGATGAATGGTCTCGGAGAGACAGTTAACATACGGTTGAGTTCACTTATAGCATACTACCTTGGGCATTTCAGAAGCGTATGCTATAAGCAAGATCTTCAGCTTATGTGACAGTGTATTTTGTGCATAAAATGCATAATTGATATTGTCCAGGAGAAAACAAGCTGTTGCTGCACGTAATTGAATTCTTTAGCATGTATATAATTTTTTTTTTTTAATCTTGAGAAAAATTCATCAATGCCAGATATAGCTAATGTTGACATCATCAATGTTTTATCTCTAATGCAATTACTTAGCATCAAAGGAACTGACAGAACTAAAGATTTAAAAATGTTTAGTTTTCCTTTTTACAAGCATAATTGAGAATAATTATACATTTCATCTATATAAATATGTTCCTACCTCAATTATTGTTACTTTTGTGTTCATATATGTTCATAGGCATACGCAGAATTTTCTTGAGGGGGTTTTCAGATTTCTTTTGCTTCTGAGGGGGGGGGGGTTTACTTTTTTTCCCTGCAAAATAACACTGTATTCTTAGCTCAAGGGGGGCGGGAGTTAGAACCCCAAAAAAACCCCTTTGTGTACACTAATGTATATATATTAATAATATTTTTGTGTAATTTTGATATCTTTCAATATATGAAATATGTTAAAAATACTCATTATGTGTGTGTTATTTCACCAGTAATATTTGTATTTTTTTTCTTTATGATTTGACCCTGTTTCAAGGTACAACAGTAGGGTAGACCGGGCAGTTTTACACACTTTTTAAACTATTGTTTTTCTACTTTTAGCCATTACACAAATTTTCTCATGTATATTACTAATTAATTAGTTTGGCCTTAAGATATATGATGCATAATTTTATGTACCTTAAATTATTCAATTTTTTCAATTAAATTATTTTTTTTACCATGATGTCACCTGTGTAAATTTGCCTCGTGACTGGGTACATTTACACACCACTAAAAATGATGAAATATGAGGCTTACTGAGAATAAAATACAACAAATTAATCCCAAAGAAACCTAGTTTATTTCAAAAGGACGTAGTACGATTACAAACATTAATTACGGTGAATCCTCACCGGTTTCGAAAATTTGCTTTCACAATTTATACAAACAAAAAATGTTGAATTCCCTGTGGTAATACAGTCCTCATGTGCCCACCTCTTACCAGGTGTACAAGTATGAAATGTAAATTTTTTTTCAAAAAAAAAAAAAAAAAAACAGGTTAAATTCAAAGAATGATAAAAAGTGCTTTATCCAAAGTATATGCTCCATTGCTTGTTATACATTTTTCCCATCTTTCGGGCAATTTGTGAATACCACGCCAGTAAAAATCTTCCCCTTTTGCTGCGAACCGTTCATCAAGCCATTTTTCACATCTTCATATGAACCAAAGCGCTGCTCAGCAAGTGTGTGACCCATCGATGCAAACAAGTGGTAATCGGAAGGAGCCAAGTCTGGTGAGTAAGCCGCATGGGTAGAACTTCCCAGCTGAGTGTTTCCAACGTGGCGCGAACCAGTTTTGCCATATGTGATGGAGCATTGTCATGAAGAAAAATGACTTTGTGTTGCCTCTTTCGGTATTCTGGCCTTTTTTCAAGCAGCGAATGGTTCAAATCAGTCAATTGTTGGTGGTAACATTTAGTATTAACCTTTTCCCCAGGTTTTAACAGCTCATAACAGACCATGCCCCTCTGGTCCCACCAAACACAGAGCATCGCCTTTCTGCTAAAGCGATTCTGTCTTGTGGTAGATGTGGATGGTGCGCCTAGATCTACCCATGATTTTTTGCACTTGGGATTCTCAAAATAAATTCGCTTTTCATCTCCTATAACTATATGATACAAAAACGACTTCTTTTTGTACTGAGCGAGCAAAATTTCACATGTGTTTTTGCGCTTTTCCATTTCGATATATTGAACACAACAACACAACACTATGCACACACTTTTCCAATTTATCACTCGTGCGCATCTGACACTTGTTGATAACACAACAAAATGGGACAATGTCAAATATTTATAGCACAAACTACATTGGTGCATCATCTGTTGTCTGAAATCCGCATTTCATACATGTACACCTGGTACATAGGGTGAATTGTTCACCAGGTCTTTAATTTTTGTATGGTCTTAAACAGTAAATGCATACAGTTTTCATCATCATGCTGTTCATCAGAGTCTGTCTAACAATAATGTCTCTGGGGCATTGAAATTTTTACAATAATTAGAAAGCGTCTTGAAATTGAAACCAAAAGCTGCAGCCGCCTTTCTCAGAGATTGCCCACTTCTTACATTTTTGACCATCTTCATCATGTCTGGGTCAATATTTTGACTTCTATTAGTTTTCCTTTTGTAATTTCGAACCATTGTTAATTTAAAAAAAATTACAATTATTAAAAACTAACAATAGTAGGCCTAAAGAATATTATTATGAAGAGGGCAGGTTTATACAGACATGGGGCTGTGTAAATCTGCCCTTGTGCTATGTGTAAACTTGCCCCATCGCCGTTTTCTTATTATAACTCAGCGCGTAAGCTTTATTCATAAGTTAAATAATCAATTAAATAGCTTAAAATAACCGCAAAACAACAATCTAAAAGGATAATCCATAATTAGTTATAATTTTCTAATAGTACGAGCTCTATTAAAGCCAATAAATAAGGGTAAAAATGTACTTACCTGGTAAAAAATCAGTAAAAGTTGTCCACTTTACTGCCCACTCTATTGACTGACTCCAGACTGATGTGAGTGCAAATGGCATCTGAGGCGATTCTTCTGGCCCGACTAGTGGCGTGCTCTGACAAACGGTATGTGAACTATAAGCCGTGTGTAAACGTGCCCCGGTCTACCCTACACCCTAAAGGTACAAGAACCAATGTTTTAGTATGCTCTTAAATCCATATCTTATGCTTATAGTCATGGCCCCCACATCCTGAAGCAGGGCCCCTAGGCTGGGATCTTTTACGGGCCCCCGGACCAAAATTTTATGAGGCCCCCCTTTATGATGAATTTATAGCGTGAAAAAACAAAAAAATGATTAAAATCCTCCCGGGCCCCAGGGCTGGAGCCTTGTCAGCCCACCCCTTGTGGGGGCCATGCTTATAGTAGAACAGAAAGGTAATTTAAATTCTAAATCATGTTTCATATAGTACCAGGGTGTCTACCATCACGGGAAAGTCACGAGGTCACGGAATGAAAAAAGGTCACAGAAGTCCCGAAAAAGTCACAAAATTTGAGTGGAGGTCGCGGATTTTTTTTTTTTTTTTTTTGATTCTCCAGAGAGAGGTCTTTTTTTTTCTCGATTTTTTCTCTAAAATCTAAGCTTTGGAGAAGCTATGGCATTTAAAATTTCTTTCTTCTCTCTCAGGTTCTATCAGAGATGCCGTTGACGCGTTATAACGTACCCGGAATTTCGGAATAGGACGCGTAAAAATTTTGATCGCGCGTCCTCCGGGACGAGTTCTTTCCTAGTTGTAAGAAAAAAAGTAGAGACAAAAACCTCCCCAACTTTTTTCCCTTTCTTTTTTTTTTACCTTGTATCATGATCGCGCGACCTTGAAAAACTGGTTTTACTACTTTGTACACTGCTGTATATACTGGCTCTACTCTTCAATACACGCGGGTTATTGACAAAGCTGCATTAAGAGTACTGGTGCACATTTTGTGTATAGGTGAAACAACAGTTTGTATAACAAAGCAGTTGGGTACATAGACCTATTCCAGGTTTTGTGACTTTGATGATGCCTAATAGCATTCAGTTTTCTTCTGTATTTTTAGGGCATGCAGAGAGACAAACAATATTTACAATGCTCAAGTAAAGAGCTAGAAATGAAAGTGCTTCATTTGTCAAAAATGATTACACTGGCATTGACCACTAAAATTTTAACAAATCCTTTTTGAAAGTGATGGACAACGAGTAAAACCATCTGGCCCACCTTGATTTATTTATATCAGATCTTGTAATTTACACATTTTGCTTTTGGAAGTGGTATCAAAAGAGCGTCATTCCTGAAAAACTTACATATCTTCATAATTTGCCATGTGTAACTTACAAGCGGCTTTGGTTATTGAAGAATAAAGCCGGCTTTTCCTAGGAGCAGGTTTCCTGTGCTGCGCTCAACGTAATTCGCCTAGCGCGACACGCCGTCCACTCACCGATAAGAAAAGCAGCATGACCAGAGGCGTAGCCAGAAACTTCGTTCGGGGGGGAGACCAAAGTGACAGAACAATGGATTTGGCCATTTTTTCCCCTTTTTTCGGTCATTTTCTCACATTTCGGGGGCGGGAAACCAGACCCCCCAAGTCCCCCCCCCCCCTCGCTACGCCCTTGAGCATGACCGTTTTCCTACAGAGCGCAATACGCCTCACGACAGCGCTTTACGTCGGGCGTGATTGGCCCACTGCTTCTGGAGAAGTCAGATGCGTCGGGCGCCGCGCGTTTTGCCGATGTTCTCTTCACTCTCTCTCTCTCGTGTTTTCTTTCGCTTCCCTTCAAACCGGAGCATGCAGACGACAGAGTTTCTGATGTCAAGGCCATGTACTATAATATAGCCGCCCTGATCTGATGCACCACGCTAGGAAAACACAAACGCGTAACGTAATTATGTAACACGTTTCTGCAGGCGTGAAATTTCTAATTCGGTTCACGCTGTGCAAAAAACTTATTCCTAGGAAAATCCGACTTAAGATGAGGGATATCTAGTTGCTTCCCTGAATGAGGGGCCGTGTACAGAAGTTTCAAATTTCGGATTTTTATTACCCTGCAGATTTTCCCCCTTTTGGTTATATATGGGAAATTACGGTACTTTCGCGGCTATCGGCCGGCATTCAAAGACCGCGTCTCTACGGCGTAAATTCGTCTTGTTCCTACAATATTGCGAATGCGCGGTTTTTTTTTAAATCGTAAATTATTGGAATGCCCGTTCAAATTGTAAAACTTTCCCGATATTTTGGAAAAAAACTGAATCTGTAAAAACTCGACCTTGAATATCCAGTTTTGTCATCTAGCTGCTATGCGGTAGTCACCGTTTCGCATCGCGAAAATCACGGGTGTGTACTCAGAATCGGCTTTTGGGGAGCACCAGAATCAGATTCTTCACAGATAGTATAAAATAAATTATTTTATTCCAATATTTTAATTCTCTACAAAAATATTTTTGATTTTTGATCGGGGGGGGGGGGAGGAAGAGGCCCCCTTATAACCTCCCCCAAATTTTGCTTTTGGTGAAAATTTGTGTTTGGAACTTGCGATTGCTCAATGGTAATCAGCTAAAAATGTGATTTCTAAAGATTTCAAATTTTGAGTTGGCTATTCCTTTGAAAAAAACTTCTGGTTGCCACGGCGCTCACACAGACCCACAATACAAATATGCATACATTGAACTTCAAATGCACGCATTACTAGTTTAGGGAATAGATGCAGGGCGCAGGCGGGCCTAGTGTCCTGCGCTCTGGACTAGAGAGGGGGCACCAAATTCACCGTTATAACTGCTTCTTCTACATTACATGGGTGTGCCAAAATGTGTACTTGCCCCATTTGTGAAAGTATCTAGTTGCAGCGCTAGATAGATGGCACCACCTACTGAACACAAAACATTCTAAATGCTGGGCACACATTCATAAGCACACTTAAGTTTCTCCAACACAAATCTGACATAGCTTCCATATTCAGGTGTTAAAATATATGACAGTTAAATGGCGACAGATCAGAATGGTGAACCATCAGGGAAGGAAAATAAAATCATTTTGCCAGGAAAACCAAATTATGAATAGGTAATCAGAAGATAAGTGTGTGAGAGAGAATCTAATTTGCTTTAAATTTGATCAGAAGATATTGAAAATGCTAAGATATTTTTAACGAAATGTAAAATCTTTCAGAAGTGAATTTATACATTGATTAACAGTAAATATATAAATGTGTGCCTTCAACTGTTAATTAAAGTGGATCCTGCTTATAACGTTTTTCAAAAACCATCATAAAAAACGTTATAAATAGGAAAACACTTTAAACAGGAAATCGCAATGAGAATTACTCATTGTTAGGACCACAAAAATAAGTTCATACATTCTGAATGGGAGAAACGTTATAAGCGGGATCAACTGTATATTTGTTTTAGATTTATTACATGTGCGGAATTCCATACATTAAATTCTCAGTGCTAATGAACTTCTTTTTGCAAGTTTTTCCTACTAGTAGACAATGAAAGTAAATGAACCTTTGGATAGAACATGTTTTTAGAAATGTACTTGATTCACAGATACCTTCTTCTCTTACCCGGAACATGGCCCACCGCTCAGTCTCAACAAAGAAATATAAGCAGGTGATCAAAAACCTGGGGCATACCGGAAGAAAATTCATAGAGATACCAGTGAATTATGGAGGGGGGGGGGCATAATTTTTTTTAAGATAAATCTCTTTTGAGAGGGACCCACTTTCACTCAAAAGGACGCAGATGGGACCCAGGTAAATTAGAGTCAAGTGGCATCTCTGTTCTATTCATTCTTTTTTTTTGCCTCAGAGGGATGGATGGGTGAGAAGCAACAGAAAAGAAAAATGCCAATATGTAGCAACCCTATATTGGGGCAAAAAAGCTAGTTAGAGTGGATGAACAAAAAAGAAACTTTTCTTTCTTTGCTTGTCTGAACCTTTCAACATCTGTAATATTACCCCTAAGGCCCCTTTCACACGGAGCGGATGCGGGTCCGCATACCCTTTCACACGAGCACTGAAGATGCGGGTGTTTCGCCCGCATCTTTAGGTTGAAATTCGTGCATAAAAACTATTTTTTCGCAATTTTTGTAATTATTTTTCTCCTTCACCCCTGATTCAGTGGCCATAGGCAGCCTAGAGGCATTCTTTGGTGGTTTAGTCTAGAGCCACATAGAATATGGGAATAAAGATGTCTTAATTCCGATCCTCACAAGTAGTCGATGGGAGAAAATGTATTCAAATATTTTCAAAACATTTTGAAAAAAAAAAATCCGTCTTTCCGGAAAAATATGAAAGAAAAATTCCAAAAACATCCAATGTTCGAAAAATCCAATCCAAAAACATCCAAAACATTCGATGTTCCTAAAAACAAAATTCAGGAGATATCAAAGAATTTGCAAGTAGAAAAAAAGGGGAGGGGTGGAGACGTTCAAAATGTCTGTGCTTAGAAATATTCACATTGCAATTCTGTCTTAGGCCAGGATTACACTATAAAAGTTTTATAAAAGTTCGTTTATAAAACTTGAAAAATGCAACCGATAGGCCGATCAGTTAAGTTCGCTCGAATGTAACAAATGTGTTTATTGGTTACATTTTTCAAGTTTTATAGTGTAATACCAGCCTTAGGCCGGGATTACACTATAAAAGTTTTGTAAAAGCTCTTTGATAAAACGTGAAAAATTCAACCAATATTATCTTATTGGTTGAATTTTTTTAATACAAAATGTGTGTGTGTGTGTGTGTGCACCGGTTGCATTTTCTTGAATGCAACCGATGCGCCTATTGGTTGAATTTTTCAACTTTCATAAAAGTTCTTTTATAAAACTTTATAGTATAATCCCGGCCGGATTACACCATAAAAATTTTATAACAATTATTTAAAAAAAAGCAACTAATAAATTTATCGGTTGCATTAGAGCAAATGCAACCGATAAATTTATTAGTTGCTTTTTTCAAGTTTTATAAAATAACTTTCATAAACCTTTTATAGTGAAATCCCATCCTTAGATTAGTCATTTCTGAAATATAAAATTTCATTTTTTAAGTTTATAGACTGAATATCGAGTAAAATAAACTTGTAGGGGTATCGGGGGAACCACCAAAAATATTCAAGTGCTAGGGTCTTCAAACGTCTTAATCCGGCCATGAGTGAACACCGTACGTGGATAACACTGTTTAATAAAAGAATTTTTTTTTAAGTTTGAAAAAATTAAAAGATTAAAAATTTAAAAAAATAATAAATATTTAAAAAAATAACAAATATTTAAAATAATATTTCAAATATTTATAATTTTTTAAATAATTTTAAAAATTTAAAAAGAAAAAAATTAATATTTTTAAATTAAATTTAAAAGTTATTAAAGTATTTAGTCAATTAAATATTCGTAATGAACAGAACGGTTTATAATTTTGGTCCCATCAGTGGCCGTTGTTGACAGGTTTTATTGTATAAAATTGTGAAATATGGACAAAAGGCAGTTAAAGTTTCTATATCTCAATCTCAGAAGGAAACGAAGGGATACACGTATGTAGGTACATTATATTAATGAGCAGGGACCATCATATGGTGTTTTTAAGGGTATTTATGGCAAATAATTAAAAAAATTCCGTGAAAAATCACCTTCAAAAAGTAGCGAAAGATGCGGACGAATTCGCTCCGCATCCGCATCGTCTGAATAGCTCCGAATAAACCTATTGTCAAAACTTCTATGTGCGGATGCGGAGCCCGCACTTAGGTTTTGACACATGCGGACGACGTCCGGACCCGCATGAACATTTCCTAGGTGCGGAGATTTTTCGCCTCGTCTGAAAGGCGCAGTATATTCCAATTGTTAAAACTTCTTCCGGACCCGCATCCGCTCCGTGTGAAAGGGCCCTAAGGGCCCTTTCAATTGGAATATACTCCAACAATTGGAATATACTGCGCCTTTCAGACGAGGCGAAAAATCTCCGCACCTAGGAAATGTTCATGCGGGTCCGGACGTCGTCCGCATGTGTCAAAACCTAAGTGCGGGCTCCGCATCCGCACATAGAAGTTTTGACAATAGGTTTATTCGGAGCTATTCAGACGATGCGGATGCGGAGCGAATTCATCTGCATCTTTGGCTACTTTTTGAAGGTGATTTTTCACGGAATTTTTTTAATTATTTGCCATAAATACCCTTAAAAACACCATATGATGGTCCCTGCTCATTAATATAATGTACCTACATACGTGTATCCCTTCGTTTCCTTCTGAGATTGAGATATAGAAACTTTAACTGCCTTTTGTCCATATTTCACAATTTTATACAATAAAACCTGCCAACAACGGCCACTGACGGGACCAAAACTATAAGCCGTTCTGTTCATTACGAATATTTAATTGACTACGTACTTTAATAACTTTTAAATTTAATTTAAAAATTTTAATTTTTTTCTTTTTAAATTTTTAAAATTATTTAAAGAATATAAAAATATTTGAAATATTATTTTAAATATTTGTTATGTTTTTAAATTTTTAATCTGTTAATTTTTTTAAACTTTAAAAAAAATACTTTTCATAAACAACGTTATCTACGGTGTTCACTCAGGGCCGGATTAAGTCGTTTGAATACCTTAGCGCTTGAATATTTTATGTGGTTCCCTCGATACCTACAAGTTTATTTTACTCAATATTTAGTCTGTAAACTTAAAAAAATGAAATTTTATATTTCAGAAGTGACTAATCTAAGGATGGGATTTCACTCTAAAAGGTTTATGAAAGTTATTTTATAAAACTTGAAAAAAGCAACTAATAAATTGCAAGTGCAACCGATAAATTTATTAGTTGCTTTTTTAAAAGAATTATTATAAAATTTTTATAGTGTAATCCGTACTTACTTGAGGCCGGGATTATACTATAAAGTTTTGTAAAAGATCTTTTATAAAAGTTAAAAAATTCAACCAATAGGCGCATCGGTTGCATTCAGGCAAATGCAACCGGTGATCTTTGGTTGAATTTTTCACGTTTTATCAAAGAGCTTTTACAAAACTTTTATAGTGTAATCCCGGCCTAAGACAGAATCGTGATGTGAATATTTCTAAGCACAGACATTTTGAAAGTCCCAACCCCTCCCTTTTTTTACTACTTGCAAATTCTTTGATATTTGCTGAATTTTTTTTTTTTTTTTTTTTTTTGGAACATCGAATGTTTTGGATGTTTTTGGATTGGATTTTTCGAACATTGGATGTGTTTTTGGAATTTTCTTTCATATTTTTCCGAAAAGACAGATTCTTTTTCAAAATTTTTTGAAAATATTTTAAGATATTTTCTCCCATCGACTACTTGTGAGGATCGGAATGGCGGCATCTTTAGGCTCAATGATAAAAACCACCAAACAATGCCTCTAGGCTGCCTATGGGCACTGAATCAGGGGTGAAGGAGAAAAATAATTACAGAAATTGCGAAAAAACAGTTTTTATGCACGAATTTCGAACGAAAGATGCAGGCGATTCGTCCGCATCTTCAGCGCTCGTTTGAAAGGGTATGCGGACCCGCATCCGCTCCGTGTGAAAGGGGCCTAAAGCAGCAGTCCCACGAAAGTGGGCTGGAGCACTCTTTGTAAGATAATTAAAGAATTAAAGTTAATAAAAATCTAAAGATAATAAAAGTCTTTGTTGAACATAAACCGCAAAAACCACAGCCGGCGTGAAGTAGCCGTACTTGTCCGGTCATTTTCAAAGGAAGGCGCTCGTTCCGCTGCCTTTGTATTGAAAGCCATAAAAATTATTGCTTCCCAGAGGGGAGGAGATGACCGCGAATCCTGACAAAGACTTTTATTATCTTTAACTTTAATTATCTTACCAAGGGTTCCCTAGCCCACTGTCGTGGGACTGGAGCTTAAAGCAGTGCTCTCAGGATCACGTGATAATTCGTAGAAAGGGGGCTGTAATAGACCACGGCAGTAGGGAGTCCTCTTGGGAACAAAATTGGTTTACCGTAGAAAGTATGTGATCTTCCTCCCACATCGTGGAGCAGTGCTGTTGATCTTTGGGGGTTCTGCATGCCAGAGTTTACATTGGGGGGGGGGGGGGCTGTAGTTAATTTATAGCATGAAAAAACAATGATGGTGATTCTCCCAGGCCTTAAGGCTGCTGCTCTTTCAGCCCCATTCTTATGGGGGAGCAGGTGAAAGGGCACCAATTTTTTCCCCTGCGAAAGAATTTTTTTAAAATTATAATTTATTTTTTTATTTATTTTTATTGCTTCGATCTTTACCGACTAGCTATAGCGAATGAGGAAATCGTACAGTATACGCATGCGAGAGAACAATATAGTTCAAGAGAAGACCGACATCGAACTCGTTCGCCATTAATTGTGTTGTAACATAACTTTTAGGCCGAATTTAAAGGAGTACCACAGTGCTTCCAAAAGTGTGCTCCGGGGCTCTTAGGAGCATCGTGGCGAGCTGAAAATATGAATTTGTGAGCGCAAAACCTATGCTATAAGTGGTTCTTTTATATGGTGAAAAAAACTGCCAAACTCCTTGGGAAGCCGCCGATGAAACATGAATTACGCAAGAGAGGCCGCTGACAAAAAAGAACCATTGGAATACGGAATCCGGATGATTTTAATAATTGAATGCAATTTGCACAAGGTGTTTAAATTAAACGTTGATCAAGTGCTCGCGAGCAATGGATTGAAGATGCTTTATTTAGACGGACACCTAAGCATGGCGGTAGAGCAAATAACAAGCGTCTAATATTGGACTTCGAAAAATGTGAATAGGAGAAAAAATATGTGAAATCCATCCTTCGAAAGGGCCCTTGGTCTTGTGCAGTGTTCCTCAACCGCCAGGCTCTGGCATCTGCCAAACTGGGCCGTGAGTGGTTTATTACTTCATTTTTACCCATGTATTTCCCTTTAATCTTATGTATGCTGAGGCCTTCCAATGAAGAAAAAGAAATCAACCGTGCAGCGGGATTCCAAAGGTTGGGAAACACTGGTCTAGTGCCCCCACATCTTGCAGTAAGGCCCCCTAAGCTGAGATCTTTGGCTTGCTCAGGCCAAATTTTTCACATGCCCCGTATAGTGAATTTATAGTGTGAAAAAACAAAAATGAGAATTCTCTCTCTCTCCTCTCTTTCTCACTTAAGAGTCCCCAGGCTGGGGATCAGCCCTCTAATGTGCTTCCCTCCGAATTGGAAAATCGGCTAGACTGTTTGTACTTGAGTCTAGGATTGCTGAACGTCCGTATATACCACTCGAAAGGGCGTATACAGGAGTGGATTGCATTGAATATTCACGATAGCCCGAGGGCTTAGGCGATTTTGCAATAATACAAATGTAGTTGATTGCAATTAATGATTCTGCCAAAGCAGAAATTGTATTGTTTTTAAGGTTATTTGGGGGGGGGGGGCATGTATGTGGACCATTTACTGATTTAGTAATTTTTCATTTGCTTAGTTTGAGGGTTCTAAAAATTGAGTAGTCATTAAAAACTTCTGCCTGGTTGAAAAAAAAATTGTATTTATTACTTTATGGTCTTTGACAGTAAACTAACATTCATTGTTCCAAAATTGTGGTGCACATTTTGTGTGTAGGTGAAACAACAGTTTGTATAATAAAGCAGTTGGGTACATAGACCTTTTCCAGGTTTTGTGACTTTGATGATGCCTAATAGCATTCAATTTTCTTCTGTATTTTTAGGGCATGCACAGAGACGAACAATATTTACAATGCTCAAGTAAAGAGCTAGAAATGAAAGTGCTTCATTTGTCAAAAATGATTACACTGGCATTGACCACTAAAATTTTAACAAATCCTTTTTGAAAGTGATGGACAACACAGTAAAACTATCTGGCCCACCTTGATTTATTTATATCAGACCTTGTAATTTACACAATTTACTTTTGGAAGTGGTATCAAAAGAGCTTCATTCCTGAAAAACTTACATATCTTCATAATTTGCCATGTGTATTGTCGAAGAGAGTTAACGAACTGGACTGTTGAAGACTCCCAAAAAAGAATGTAATATATATATTGTGAAGAGAGCAGAAAAGAATTATCTGTGGTTGCTAAGATTCTATTTTGGTCAAAAAAAATTTTGTGTAAAAGTCATTTCTGTCATTTTGCTTTGAGTCAGTCTTACAAAATACTGAAATAGTGTGCCATGAACAAAAAATTAATTTTAAAATGAATAAAAAAAACTTCTAGGGATTTTTTTTATTATGCCATGATTATATGTTGTCTGGAGGGGGTTACCCCCTTCCTACTTTTTCTAATTTTTTGAGTGGGAGCCCTGAAAAGTCACCAAAAAGTCACAGAATTTTGCTTTTGGTATTTGGTAAATACCCTGGCTACGCAGATGCTAAAAATGAAATTTAGGGAAATTTTATGGTAAAAATTGACTGAGAAAGAAAAGTTTGAAAAATAATGTTCCTAGGTATAACAGACTCCCCTACATATTTCTCCAAAAATTTAATTGATTTTACTGATATTATGAGTTTATGCTAACTGAATGTTGATCATTCAAAGTTGTCACTCTTGTGCAATTAATGGTGAGAAATGAATTGATCTTCATCAATTTTACTTGTAATCAATCAGCATGATTTTGAATTAGTAGTTAGGTTTGGAAACATGTATTGATTTGATGCTTTGGAAACTGAGGATTTGTTTTTCCCAATTACAACAGGTACGTGTTATCACTGTCATAAACACAACAAAGATTTTTCTCTTTGCTCATTTTATCTCTGAATTACTTTTCACCAATGTGTAATCATGTGAGCCAATGAATGTAACAAGTTCATTACAGATTGAAACGGGTGATTCAGCAACCTATTCATTCAGCCATATATTAAATCTATGCCACATTTTTTCCACACAATGACTACAGGTGTCCCACTTTTAAAATTTTTTATTCATTTGTGTTTGACTCATATTTTCTTTATTTTTAATGAAGAAGAGCAGCGTTCCAGCACCTACAAGCACTGTGGTTATCATACATAACTTATCATCATCAACTTCTAAAGAAACTCTTAGAAAATTGGGGGCATCAATTGGTCTTGTAAAGGTTAGAAATTTCAATATTTCTTAGCTCTTAGCATTGTTGAAATCATAAAGGTATAGCTGATGCATTCATAGACATAAAATACAACAGATCACACAAAACTATTAGATACTTGCCAACTGCTACGATTTCATCATATTTAGTATGATCTTGGCAAGTTGATACGATTATATGCTTTTGCTTCTAAAAATATGATTTTTTATAGAATCGCTAATATTGACATTTTCCTGCCTATGTCGCAAACTGGTCGATATATTTCCATGGAACTTAGCTGAAAATTCCCGCACTCCCCACGGTGAGAAAGAGTAGAACACCGCTTGTAGTTTTCGCGGCAGTTATTGGTGTGTCTTATGCACTGAAACGATGTTTCAAGCCGCCTCTGTGTTAGAAAGTATGTTGAGTGATGCCCTCAATCCTTTAGCATCCATTTGATGAATCAATATTTTTCCGAAATTTGCATGCCATCCTAACCCATTATGGTTTCATGAATTATATAGTATTTTATTTTTTTAATTTCAGCCTAATTTTTTAAATGAACTTGTGTCAAAAATGGAATTCACAATTTGTGCATTTTTAATATATTTACAATAATAAATCATTATTTTTTCTTGATATTTGAGTATCGTCAAACTTTTACCATGTCTGAAATGTAAAATTATTTTTTATTGATGAGTTAGTTATTCAGGGTCAGGAGTTTTCAGAATTTTCGGAAATTTTCGACAAAAAGTAATGCACTTGATATTATTCTATTGGAGAAAGTTCTATTAATATTAATCATTCAGGTGACTAGAATGTTAAATTTTGAGTTAGGAATATTGGGTGATTTTCAGCACTTTAGCATCCATCTAATGAATTTTTATTTTTATATTTTATGTTTTCATGTGATCAGGGGACTGTGTGTCCCAGTGAGTAAAATTACATTTCATTTTACATAAAACAGTAGTGCAAAAATGTCAAAAGTTAGACACAAGCGAGTAAACCATATCTTTTCTCCTGCAGCAATTAATTTTTCTGATTATAATTTTATAACTTCCTAATCAATTTTTAGTATGGGGGTACCCTCTTCCTCCCACCTCCTTTTTCCCTTGTAAATTGGAAAACGGGCTGCATTATGCTTTTTTATAGATAAAGTAGGTTTTTTCCTTCTGAAGTTGGCAGGTCTGCTATAAATACGCTCAGAGATATAATGAAGGTTCCACACCCTCAATCCTTGGCGATAAATGCTGAAAAATTCTAAGTCAAATGTGTCTCATTAATATTGCATTTACAGGGCTCCCACTTGTCCTACTTTTCCTACATTTTGGTAAAATGTCCTACTTTCTAGGTTTTGTCTTACTTTTGTAACAAATCCTATCAACAAAATCTGTGTAACTGATTTTAATTGAGGAGGGAATTATCGATATGATGTCAAATTATAGAAATGTAGTAGATTGCAATTAATGATTCTGCCAAAGCAGAAATTGTATCATTTTTCAGGTTATTTATTATAAAGGTGGTTTATTAATTTTTAATTTAACAGGGTTTGTACAGTCCTTGAAAATCCTTTAAAAAAAAGTTCATTTTCATGTCCTTGAAAAACAATTTTGTGTGAATTTCTTCCTTCAATTTTGGTCCCCCTTCAACTCAATCCCCCCTCTGAACCATATTCCACTGAGTCAAAAATGTATGGAGCAACAATGGTACAATAATTATGTGACAATGTCAGGGGTGCAAGCTCTGCGCCAATTGCGTCGAAACGGTTCTCTTGCTACATGGTGTGCCAAGGCACCGAATCTCTGCGCATTTGCGCCAATTCTTGTTTGTGGTTTTGCGGGGGTACCGCTAATGCACTGTAGTGCGTCAAATACCCGGAATTTAGGAAAAAGAAGCATGAAAATTTTGTTCACGGGACGCGTTCTTTCCGAGATACAGGAAAAGATACGGAGGGAGGAACTTCAATTTTTTTTCACTTCCCACCATCTATCACAATAGCGTTATCTCGTGACCTTGGAAAGTAGTTCTACTACCTTGAAGTATAAAGTCCTATACTGTTATTGGTTAAGGCGGGCTATCAAAGTCCCTGAATGAATATGCCGAATTTTCCGATTTCGGAGACCGTTTCTTTTCCTGCGGGTTATATACTGAAAATAACGGTAATTTCGCGGCTGCCAACCTGCGTTCAAAGACGGCATACATCGAAAAAGGAATTGGTTTACTCGTTTAAATTATCGACATTTTTCGAAGATCATTGGGAAAAAATGTGATCTGTAAAAACTCCAGCTAAAATATTCATAGTTTTGTCATCTAGTCATACAGTCGTGTGGTTATCGTCGGCGGTTGCCGATCGTGACAATTTGACATTGCGAAAATCCGGATTTGGTGAACAGGGGCGGCTCGAGAAAAAAAATTTCTACCCGTGCGGAATTTGTTTTTGGCGCTACTGACGGCGTTTTTTTTTGTCAACAAAGCTTTTTTCACCCTTTCAACTCCATTTGGCACCCCTCCTAGAGTGGCGCCTAATATGGTCGCATGGTCCGCCAGTGCATTGGTGGAGGGGGTGGGGGCATGCTGTTAACAATAGTCAAAGGAAAAGGAAGGAGTTTGTACTAGGAGCATGTGCTCATTTTACATAACTTCTGTGAGATACCTTTTTTATATTGATGTCTTACTTTTCCAAAACATGTTGTTGGAGAGAATGAAATGAATGTTTTTTGCACTCCCTCTCGTGCATTTTTTTCAAAGTTTTCAAAGACCGGTTGGAATCAGTAGGGGCGGTAAGTCAATGGGAGGAATTTAGTAGGAAACTGTCCTCTGTTTTGCACAACGTCATACCCTTTGTTCGAAAAAGGCGTGTTTGTACATCGCACCCTCTATGGTTCACGGATAGCGTGCGTAACCTCTATCTTGAAAAGAAAAGAGCATTCAGGGAGTATAAAAGTGGACGAGGTGACCTATCATTGTTTACTGATAAAAAAAGAGTGTTGAGGAAAGCGTTAAGGGATAGTAAAAAAGAAGTTGAATCTAGGTTGGCAGATAACATTGACTCTGAACCGAAATCATTTTTTCGATACGCCAATAATGGATGTAAGGGGACAGTTGCCCCCCCCCTCTCAATAGGAGGGTCTAGGTTAGAGAGCAATGTTGACATGTGTAGTGCTTTCAATGACTTTTTCGCGTCGGTTTTTAACAGAGATAATGATATTCAATATACAGGTGTTGCATGGGGAAATAAAATTCGCAACGATATTCAAGTGGAAGATGTGGAGGTCCTGAATCTTCTAAAAAATATATATGTGCGTGCAAAGCACCAGGACCAGATGATATATATCCCAGGGTCCTCAGGGAATGTGCTTATGAATTGTTAGGGCCAGTCGCACAGATATACAGGAGTAGTGTTGCTGAGGGTATCGTCCCAAGGGATTGGAAACTTGCTAATGTTGTTCCGATATTTAAGAAGGGTAGTAGAGAAATGTGTCCAATTATCGTCTAGTGAGTTTGACGAGCTCCCTCTCGAAAATTTTGGAAATTATTATCAAAAGGCAGTTAGTGAAGTGGATAGAGGAGAATAATGTATTGTCTGAAATTCAGCATGGGTTCAGGAAGGGGAAGTCATGTGTAACTAACCTCCTTTGCTTCTATGATTACGTGACTAAGGCTTTGGGTAAGATCAAAAATGTAGACGTTGTTTACCTTGATTTCCAGAAGGCATTCGATCGGGTCGAACATGGCAAACTCTTGAAGCGTTTACACGAGATTGGAATGGTGGGCAACTTGCTGAATTGGATAGAATCGTGGTTAAGAGATAGGTCGCAACGAGTTATGGTGAACGGGGAATTCTCTGGTTGGACAGGCGTCACAAGTGGAGTTCCTCAAGGAAGTGTCCTTGGCTCCATACTTTTTTCACTTTTTATCGATAAACTTGATCAGGGTATTGATGGGATAACTAGCAAATTCGCAGATGATGTGAAGCTAATGGGGGTAATCGGGAATCAAAGCGATAGGGAGTTGCTCCAGACCAACTTAAACAGGATTGCAGCATGGGCAAATGAATGGAGCATGACGTTTAGCGTTGATAAGTGCATGGTCGCTCATTTTTGTTCGAGCAACCCACGGTTCTCTTACGAGTTGAATGGCGTCGCTATCCCGGTTGCAACTAGGGTCACCGATTTGGGAATTCTCATTGACGAGTGGCTTAGGTTTTCTGAACATTGTTCAGCGGGTGTCAAAAAAGCAAATAGAATACTCGGTCTCATTTTCAAAAAGGTCTCTTCGCGTTCTCCTAAAGTCATTCTTCCACTTTTTCGAGGTTTAGTTCGCCCTGGACTGGAATATGCTGTAAGGTTTTGGAGACCATACCTACAGAGGGCCATAGACTTGGTTGAAGGGGTGCAGAGAAGAGCTACACGTGTCCTTATTGGAACACGGGGCTTGAGTTATGAGAGACTTCATTTTTTGAATATGTTTACATTGGATGAATGCAGATGTCGAGGAGATATGATCGAAGTGTTCAAAATTTTCAATGGGGTGGATAGGATGGACCATGAACTTTTAGTACACCGCCAATCGACTGCTTTTACAAGGGGACACCAGTATCGATTGGTAAGGGACAATGCAAGGTTATGGTGTCGCAGGGAATTTTTCTCTAATAGTGTTGTCAATTAATGGAATAGCTTACCCCCGGAGGTAGTAAATTGTAACACAATTGACACATTCAAAACCTGATAAACATGTTGGGGTAAATCGAGAAACTATTCATACTTAGACTAAAGGCCCGTTTACACGACGCAAGCGCTTTAGTTGGTAACTTAATTTTTAGTTGCCAAGTACGATACAATGTATGCAGACGATAAGGGCCGTTTACACGGCTTTAGTTGACAAGTGCGCAAGTGCAGAAGTGATTTAGTTGGTAAGTCAGATAAGAATGGTTCTATTTTTTCCGGTTAAGTAGACGTATGCGCATGCGCCAGTGGGCGTGACCTGCCGCGCTGGAGGGGTCATTTTGCTCTCTCACGGAGGGGTTTATTTTGATCTCAAGCGTGAACCTGTTCATACTCTGTCGTCTCCTGAAGTTTCGCTAGAATTCCGCGGAAATATTGGATGGTGAGGTGACCAGAGGACACAAGCTTCAAGTTTGTTGAAAAATATCTTCGCCACGAATGTTTGTTGAACTATTGAAATGAAAATTACCTTAACAAACAAGCTAAAAATTATTCGATGTATAGCTATAGAATATTCTGTCGACGTGATGTCAGGAGTGGAAAAAAATTGAAGATTCAAAAATATTTATCGGGTGGGGAGGATTTATATATTAAAAACTGGAGGGGGGTTTCGAATATTTCTCTCGTCCAGAACGAATTCGCTGCCATCTGTTGTAAAAATACATGATCAAATATTTAACATAAAGATGTCATCTCTATAGATTAAATTAAAAAATAATAATGATTTCGGAAATTTGGAAATAATTTTTGTTTAATGAATTTTTATTATTTAATTTTTAACCCTTAGAATTTCCTACGAATGCCAAGAATCTTTTCCAGTATTTTCGGCTTTCATAATTCATATAATTTATCTCCTCTTCAACTTCGATTAAAATATCATATAATCGATATTTACAACTTGGACGAGAAATTGAGAAATCTTATATTTCTTCTCGATGACTTACTTAAGTTTATAATATGTTGTGTATTCTTTTTTTCCCTGTGGCGTCATCTCTCGCCCCCCTTACGTGGGTGCAGAGGCGAAAAAAGGGGACAAGCGAAATGTTTCCCTTGCGTGACCTACTTCTTGCTCAGTGTGTTGCTCTCGTGCAAGTGAGAAAAAAGTTTCCCCTTTTTTATTGAATAAATTTATTTAAGTGAATAAATTTATATTCTTTAAAAAAAATATCATATAATGTGGCTGTGATCACAGTATTCGTAAGTTCTACCTGATCAACTTCATCCATCGTTACGAAAGCTATGAGCTTTAAAAAAAGCACCTCTCTGAATGCCAGATAAATAAAAAATTATTACTATTATACTCCCGCGCGTTGTGCGTCTGTCTCTCCCCGTGGATTTGAGTAGACTGAAGCGTGCATGCGCTAACTGCTCTCGCCTCCGTAAAAATTATCCAATGAGCATCTACTTGCCACTTATACGTGTGGACACTTTCAAGAAGAATCGGTAAGTTAAAATTAAGTTGCCCACTAAAGCGCTTGCCTCGTGTAAACGGGCCTAAAGACAACCATAAGTATTCTTTATGGGCATTGTATAATATTTTATTATGTGTATATATTGTTTATAATGTTTCTAATTACATTTTTAATTGGGTTGCTTTATTTTTGAAATATATGACATCCATATTCGTTATGGGCATCTTTTTTTCAGCCACTTCGTTGGGCATTTTGCCTGTTGTGGTGTTGTATTTGTATTAGGTTTAGAAATTGTTTAAGTAAATAAGGTTTTTTTTTTTTATATTTTTCTCGTTTTTTGCATTTTGCTTGTAAATTTAATAATTCCTTTAAATTCTGTGAGAAGCTAATTTTTTTTTTCACAGAAACCCTTATTATATTCTGCACTCACTTTTTTTGCTATATCAGGATGAATAAGATTTTGGTGGTGACATAAGATAATTCAGAAAAAATTTAAACAGATTTTAATTTGTGAAGAAAATTTATTTAGAATTATTTGTTTCAGCCATTTTTGGCAAAATTTTTGGCATTTCACAGAAAAGCCACTCCTTATATTGCAGATCATGTTAGTTTTTAGTTCTGCTCCATTTTTAAAATTTCTGCTCCAAAAATGAAATTTGCTGTTCTGAAATAGACGAGAAGCGCTTGCACCCCTGCAATGTTTAAAAGAGGATACATGGTCACATGTACCTGAGGTATTTCTATGCTTAGAAAGATGTTGCCTAAAATCTGGCAGCAAAACACTGTGCTTCAGATATTGCTCCAAAATATTTTAAACTATTGATTGTCAGTTGCATATATGTGGGCTGATCATATTTCCTTGATAAAAATACGAGGAAATCGCCAATTGTCACCAAAAATTATAACAAATGTAAGCAAAGTTGCCAGTTATTGCTAAAATTGACAAAAAGACACCAAAGGCAGAAAATAAAGCACCATTGTAATGAATCTATTTTTCCAGTATGGACATCTTTACTAACTCTCTGTGGTCTTATATCACATAATGTGTTTTGTTTGTTTATACGTTGTTAAAGGAAGGTGAGATCTATCTTCCAAGAGAAGGGAGCGTGAGTTGGAATGTGGCTTCTCCATCCTGGAAGGTTGTGTGTTTTGAGTGTACTTTGAAATAAAGTCGTCTTCTTTAAGTTCCGTAGTTTCGTGCTTTAATTGGACACCCCTCCAATATCAAGTGTCTAGGGATATTCCGTCACCTCACAGAAAAGAGACACACCTCCGACCTGAGGTCCCTTTATAAAAGTGGTGCCCGAACGAAAGGCAGTACGAAGTGAGGGACATTCGATCTGAGTTGTGAGATTCCTGATAGTGCCTAGAATCGAAATGGCATTCCTGGCCAAAGGTAAGAAACTTGATTTGATCCTAATCGCTCTAGAATCACAGAAGAGAAAAAACAAATTGCCCAAGAATGCTCTTTCGAACTTGAAAAGATGCGGTTGCAGCTTGAGTTTCAACGAATCTCATAACCGGCAGAAGAGCCCATCCATTGCTCTCATCAATCAGCCCAAGTTCGACGTGAGGAGGTTGATCCCAAATTTCAAGCCGAGTGAAGATGACATGTCGTTATTCCTGAAGTTGTTTGAAAGACAGCTAAAATTCTTGAACGTGGAGAAGATAAACTGTGTTGCATATCTACTGGGTGTTTTGCCAAATGAAGTCGCTAAACTGATTGCTCGAGAACCTGAGGATAAGGCCCATGATGACGACTACATCTGGGAGGTGCTCTTACGCTGTTTCAAGCTGAGTGCGGAACGGTTCCGGCAGCTCTACTCTACTGGCAGAAAAGCAACTTGAATTACCTGGAAGGACTATCACTTTGATATCCAAAGTTACTTCGAAGGCTGGCTGTCCGAACTGAACATTGGAAACTTTGACGAGCTGAAAGATCTGATTTTGAATCATGAAGAAAAGGATCCCACTTGAAGTTAAAGGACATTTTCTGGATGTTTGGAGTGAGTGGACTACCCCTGAAGATATCGTGGAGAAGCTTGATGCTTATTATAACCTTCGAAACAAAAAGAGAGATCCAATGTGAGAGGAAGAAGTTGCAGTCTAAGCAACACAAACCCCTAGGTCCCCAGTGCGACAAAGAGACTTTCATTATAATCATCGAGTGAACCCGTAATTGGAAGATGCATGACGTCATCCTGTCTTAAGATGTTATGGTTGTGGGGAACCTGGTGTTACCCAGTCTCGATGCCAAACTTGAAATCCTCCAATGGATAAACCTGGGCCCAGTGTCATCGCTTTGGACTTTGACATCTCTCAGTGGAGAAACTGTAAAAGAAATGCTATCGAAGTCATGATTTGTCATAGGCATGGAGCAGTATGTGCTGACACGGGTGCCATACATTCGTTGGCAGGGGAGAAGCTATACCATCTCCTGCTCTATCGTGAGATGTACATAGAAAAGGTCCATGGGAACTGTACTCTATCCGTCGCGAGCTGTACATAGCAGAAGAACCACAAACCATGACCATACTCTATCTATCACAAGATTTATATAGCAGAATAATGTCTGGAACTACACTCTGTCACAAGCAGAGGTACATAGCAGAAGGACTACAAGTACCATGCTCGAGATAACGAGATATTATGAGATTTATATAGCAGAAGAATGGTGGGACTCATTTTCTTTCAAGGGATATATGATACTCATGTCCATAAATTGAGGATATTGCCAGCTCCGGCAAATAAAGGTTCAGAAACAAAACAAACATTACTTATTCATAAAGCCCATTTATTAAACAAAAGATAAAGAACAAAAACTATGGTGTATGTATGATACCATTCATAAAAACTATGATTTTTGCTCCCTGGAGCAATTGTAAAAAGTATCTCCTTTACAAAAACTTACTATTACATAGTTGGTATGATGGTTAATACATAGCATGTCTCCCATGCGATGAAATACAGTCCGTACAACGCCTAGGCATGCTGAGTATCAAATTATCGATCTGATCTTGGGGAAGATCACTCCATTCAGCAAGCAATGCTCTCCGAAGTTCCGGTACACATGTAGGAGGTGGTTGACAGGCTGCAACTCGTCTGCCAAGCATGTTCCACACATGCTCTATCGGATTCAAGTCAGGTGAGAATGTTGGCCATTCCATACGGGTTATATCCTCAGATTCAAGGCATTCGTTTACGATGTTTGCTCAGTGAGGACGGGCGTTGTCATCCATAAACACAAATTCTGCGCCCATGGCACCCCTAAACAAACGTACATGTTGTTCCAGAATGATGTCCCGATAAATTTGGGCTTTCATGGTTCCAGTTTGAACATGCAGATCTGTTCTGGAACCCCGTATAATTCCACCCCAAACGAGCAATGCTGCACCACTGCAACGGTGTCATTCAATGATGTTGTCTTGGTGGTAACGGGTACCTGGCGTTCTCCATATGAAAGTCTGACGTGAATCAGACTGCAAGCTAAACCTGGACTCGTCAGAAAACATCACACAAGCCCACTGTGATGATGTCCACATTGCATGTTCTCTACTCCAGGCTAATCACTGCCGACAGTGAGTTGCCGTGAGCAGAACACATCTGACAGGCCTGTGAGCATATAGATCAATATCTCCCAAACTTCTGTACACGGTTTGCCTTGAAACTGTGGTACCCGTGACTGCAGATAGCTGACGAGACAGGTCGGATGCTGTGCTCCGTCTGCTTCTTTTGGCAGTTACTGCCAAATACCGGTCTTCATTCGGCGTTGTAACTCGGGGACGACCTGTACTGTAACGTCTACTGACATTTCCGTTATCTTGGAATCGTTGCCAAAGCCTAGAGATGACACTTTGGACAATTCCAAGTTTCTCGTATACTTCCATCTGAGTACGCCCACATTCCAGGCGGCCGTTAATTCTACCACGTAAAAAATCATCCACGTACGTCCTCGTGTCATAACTATTCGCTTATGGCACTGAGAGCCTTATAGAACTCGTGTGAACAATTTCACTTCTTTGCCACCATTCCTTATATACCCCCCTCTTACACTCTCGTCATTGTAATGTACTATCGGCATCATCTGGTGGCTTCCTGAAATTTGCATATCATTCTTGCAGATGTGTGTGATAATTCTGCAGGTGAAATTTTTACTTTAGATTTCGATTTTCGTGTGATTCTGAATTATCCTTAATTTATGGACATGAGTGTACATCACAGAAGGACCACAAGAACTGTATTCAATCGTGAGATGTATATTAGGGCAGATCAAAAAGTATAGGAAATTATTATTTTTTTCAAAATTACTTTTGGCGTGGGTGTATTAGTTTGCATAATTTTTTTTATTGAAATCCATTCATATCTTCTGGTGGCCCAAGCACCCCAAAAATAGTTAAAAATTCACACTTTTATGAAAATTATTAAAAATTGTAAATTAATGAAAAATGTTTATAAATTTTGCAGAGTATTCAGGTATTAAAGTATTAACTTATAAATATTAATAATTTTATAATAATACATGAAGTATAAATTTAAAAATCAAAGCAATAAATCATAAAACTTATAAAAATTGAACTTATATAATGACTTTTTTAATTGTATTAATTTGAAGATTTTGCATATTTGTTGTAATGCTTTTGGTATTAAAATGTTTGATATGGCTTCTTGATTTTATCCTATTCAATATGAAGCCATGTCTCTTCTCCACACACACTTTCGATGCCTCAGACACTAAGCGCATCTGTAAGACATCTTTCAACTGCTTGGGTATGGCATGAATATTTTCACCATTCCTTCCAACTTTTACTATACTAAATAATTTTATACATTTAATAATAAACAATAGGCCTAAATGGTTTTTCATTCTCTGCCTATACTATTTTTCCAGTTAAATCGATTGTTTAACTTTTTTTTTTTTTTTTTTATTCAAAATTTGCGTAAAAATCAATTTTTGGCAAATATTTAAGTGTCTTGGGGCACTGGAAGAAATTAATTGAAGTTGAAAAAATTTTGCATCTATGCTAGTATGATTGAAAGACGACTTTTGCACCATAAGCCGATTCTTTTATTCACATTTAGATTTTTCGATCCACCATAATGTACATAGCAGAAAGACTACAAGAACCATATTCTGTCACGAGATGTACATAAAGTGTATTTCCCGCTGTCTTTTTTTTAGCTATTGCAAAATGTAAATATAGCAGAATGACCATGAGAACCACACTATTGTAAGATGTACAATGCAGAAGGAGCACAAGAATCATGCTCTATTGCGAGATGTAAATAGCAAAAGGACCTAGGGTAACCATATTCTATTGATCGTGAGGTGTACATAACAGAAGTACCACGAGAACCATATTCTATTGTAAGATGTACATATCAGAAGGTCCACAAGAGCCACACTTTATCACGAGATGTAAATATAACAGAAGGGAACTCTACCGCAAGATTTACAGAGCAGAAAGACCATGAACTATGAGAACCATACTCTCTCTATCATGACATTTATATAACAGAAGGATGTCGGGTGCCACAATTTATGGTTCTTATGATCCTAACAACAATATCATTACTATTCCTGTGTGATATCGTGAGTTGGTCCTGACAACCATGACCATGGCGCCAAAGGTCGTTCCCTCCATTTTCCTATGACATCACCTAAAACCAAAGCCTGATATTGGTTGACTATTTAGCTACAGGACCAGTTGCTCCGTGACTGCCATGGTTTTTCCCTCTAAGAAAGATGTGCTGTTTCATCGATGATTATCTCTGTTTACACGCTGTTACTGGTTACTGCTATGTTATGAGCTGAGCCGTTTTTTAAGGTGAGTGAAGCCTATTTTGGAACTTTAAAGTTTTATAATATGACTGGTGAAGCAGAGACATGGCACAGTATGTCACAAATGGGGGCTTGACTGGGATATGAAGTAAGAATGCCTATTCAGCCCACTTGCGTCACTAGACTGTTGCCGCTACAAATACTCAAGATAGGTTGTTTAATAGTACAGCAGATACAAACTATGAATACGCAGATATAAATGTCTCTGGTCCTGCTGCTACTCATCAGATGATGTCAGACCCAATTACAGCTCATAATGAATATATGCCCATGGACTCACATGATCTTATAGAACTACATGAACTTGCTTGAACATATCCTATGTGTCCGCCTGTGATGCTGTTTAATTATTCCTTTTCTTCAAACACCAGAACCCAACAAACCATCTAAATTGATCGTGTTCTCTGGACTAGAAGATGTTGATGATTTTCTTCACAAATGCAGCGAATATTTTTTGTTGACAGAAGTATGTGCCAAACATGTTGACATTGCCACCAGTGCATTCAAAGGACAAGCTCGTGCTTGGTGGTATAAAATTGGACAAAGATAATGGGAAAGAACAAAGGAAAATGATGCTTGGTTAAGTTTTCAAAACTTGTTGCATCAGACCTTTTCTTCTCAGAAAAACAGACTGGATATAGCGCAAGCTTTGTTCTTGAGACAATACTTGGGTGGATCATTTCAAGACTGCTCTTCAAATGTTGGATTTATATCAACAATTTGACCATCGTGCCTTAGTGACAGATCAAATCGAATAGATCTTGCAACAACTACCTCTGTCAGTTTGTCAGGCTGTATTAGGACATAAACCGACTTCATTACAGGAGTTGAGTTCATTGCATTCGGAGCAGTTCATTGCACTTAAACAATACAGACCTTCTGAAAATCTGGGTCGTGGAGGTTCAAGAGATGTCTTTACTACCCATGGACGAGGGTCCAATGGTGTTCGTCGGTCAATTCCGCTGCAAGTTATTTGTTATCAGTGCAATCAACTGGGACTTTTAAGACGTCAGTGTCCAGATCTAATGAGTCTATTTCCATAAATGGACAGCGAGTTGCATGCAAAAGGGTCACGTAGCTCTTACATTAAAATCTGTATGTTTTTTTGTACCCAGTTGTCCGTATCGAAAACG
Organism: Pholcus phalangioides; assembly: GCF_987345545.1. Taxonomy (NCBI): domain Eukaryota; kingdom Metazoa; phylum Arthropoda; class Arachnida; order Araneae; family Pholcidae; genus Pholcus; species Pholcus phalangioides. The sequence goes on along the minus strand of NW_028301596.1, from coordinate 23,170,418 downwards.
TTACAATTCAAGGATGTATAGACATAGGAGCCAATGTTCCGGTGATCAGTGAGAAAATTTTTCATAGGCTTCGTAAGAAGGGAACAGTGATGTAACCTTATGCGGGAGGAAAATGCATCTCGGCTTCTGGAGAAAGTTTGAGGCAGATCGAGAGGATACCGATAGAAATTGAAATTTGTAATTTTGTGGTTAATACAGAATTGACGATAATACGTGGACTACCTATGGGTTTTCTTGTTGGGAAAGATCTTTTAACTAATGTGCAAGTTTATTGTAAATTTAGTCAAGTCTTAAAGGCTTGAGAACTACAAAGAGGATTCCAAGTTAATAAGGGAAAGGTAGTGACAAAAAATGGATAAGTTAGTTGAATTGGCTAACTCGGCCTCAATCTTCGTTGAGGTTTTGCTGGAACTAAAGGGTGAATTAAAAACTCTCTTACAAAAATTTCCAGATCTCTTCAGAGGAAAGCCAGGTCGATCAAACGTGCTAGAGCACAAAATAATTACTCGCGATGAACCAGTCTTTAAGGCATCATTCCAGCTACCGCGATGGAAGAAGGTGATCATAGAGGAACAAGTTCCCAAGATGCTTGAAGATGGCATAATTGAACTTGCAAATACATGCTGCAGCTCACCTTGCTTCCTTGTTAAAAATAAAATTGGTGATTGGCGCTTCATAATTGACTATAGTAAAGTGAACAAAATAACTTCCAGATCGTTATCTGCTTCCCCGAGTGGATGATGACATTTTACAATTTATTGGAAGTGCAGAGTTTGCTATGACATTAGATCTTTCCGCGGGTTATTGGCAAGTGAATGTATGATTGGAAGATCAAGATGAAATGACATTTTTGACTGACAACAGCATGTGTAGGTTCCGGGTCATGCCTTTCTGCTTAAATAATGCCCTGCTATCTTCCAGAGGATGTGTGTGATGATGGGCATCTGGTTGGCAAGTGTTGTGAGTTCTATCTCTATCGTCATTTACAGTGTGAATTTTCAGGACCATTAACTTAATCTGGAGGAAGTTTTTTTATGTCTTAATAGAGCAGGGCTCACTATAAAACCGGAAAAATGTTGTCTTCAGAAGAAAGAACTTGAATATTTAGGACTACTCTCTTGACTAAAGAGGGGTGGTGAGTTAGACCAGGAAAGGTTTAGGCTGTAAAATATTTTCAGATTCCTGTTAATACCAAGAGTTCACAAAGGTTTTTGGGACTATGCAGCTGGTTTCGCCAGTTTGTTCCAAGATTTAGTGATGTTGCTGAGCCTCTTCATCAACTTACAAAAAAGGGTGTGAAATTTTTATGGATGGACCAAAAAGCATTTGAGAAGTTAAAAATGCAGCGTTTGATGCTTCTGTGCTAAGTACAAGAAAACCGGAATGTTGAATGAAAATCTATTGTGACGCTTCAGGAATTGGTCTTGGTGCTGTGTTGATACAGTGTGAAAAGATAGGGAAAGACCTTTAGGGTTTGCTAGTTGAGCTTTAAATAAAGCTGAACAAAATTATAGTGTCACTGAACAAGAGGGACTGGCGGTCGTGTAGTCTTGTCAGAGGTTTAGAGGTTATTTTTGCGGAGATGAGATAACTGTAGTGACTGGCCATAAAGCCATTTCATTGTATTTAGATGCCAAAGAGACGGCTTATCAAAAGAAGAGGCTAAAAAGACAAAAGTTATTTTCAGAAGTTACATAAAGGAGAAATCAAATCTGAGATGAAAGATTGGACAGATTCTTTGTTCTGGAAGAGGAAAAGTTATATCATATTGCTTGCGGACTGAGAAGATTGGTGATCTCATCTGATTGTAGAAATAAGTTTTTGACCAAAATGTGTGTGTGTGCAGGACCACCTAATGTCTGGCCATTTTGGAGTTTTCTAAACTACCGGGCAAATTAAAATGTGTACTAATTATAATGCCAGGAGCTTGGGTAATAAGAAAGATTTTTTAGAAACTATGATAGTTGTGGAAGGCCTGGATCTTATAGCCATTACAGAATCTTGGGCAAACGATGGGGATGAATCTTTCTTGCACATCTCAGGATACGATACTTTTTTTGAGAAATAGATCGGATAGGAAAGGTGGTGGAGTGTTGATATACGTGAAATCATGTTTGAAGGCTAGAGAGTGTAACGTGAAGAGAAGTGATATTGAAACTATATGGGTTGAGCTTGAAAACAAAAGACATCATAAACTTATTGTTGGGGTTTGTGACAATCCACCAAATAGGTATCCAAACTACATCGCCAAATTTCATGATGAAATTTCCTACATGTGTAAGTGTAAGAGGGTTATCATACTAGGGAATTTCAATTACCCAGGTATTGATTGGAAGAACTTTTCATCTGGAGATCAGTATGATAGAGACTTTCTTAAGTTGGTGCTCAAAATTTTTTTGTATCAGCATGTATCAGAAGTCACTAGAGGGGTACTTCTATTTTGGATTTAGTTCTTACTAGTTCTGAGGATCTTGTTGAACATGTTTTGGTGGGGGAAGAGTTTTCTTCCAGTGATCATCGTATCATCAGATTTCACTGTAACTTTTCCTTGGGTAAGGTTGATAACAAAAGACTGGTTCCTTGTTTTCGGAAAACTAACTTTGATGTTTTGAGAGGAAGGTTAGCGGAAGTTTTCAAAGACAGGTTGGAATCAGTTGGGGTGGTAAGTCAATAGGAAGGTTTTAGTACGAAACTGTCCTCTGTTTTACACGATGTCATACCCTTTGTTCAAAAAAAACGTGTTTGTACATCGCACCCTCTTTGGTTCGCGGATAGCGTGCGTAACCTTTATCTTGAAAAGAAAAGAGCATTCAGGGAGTATAAAAGTGGACGAGGTGACCTATCATTGTTTACTGATAAAAAAAAGAGTGTTGAACAAAGCGATAAGGGATAGTAAAAAGGAAGTTGAATCTAGGTTGGCAGATAACATTGGCTCTGACCCGAAATCATTTTTTCGATGCGTGAATAATGGGATGTAAAGGTACAGTTAGTCCCCTCTCAATAGGAGGGTCTAGGTTAGAGAGCAATGTAGACATGTGTAGTGCTTTCAATGACTTTTTCGTGTTGGTTTTTAATGGAGATAATGATATTCAATATATAGGTGTTGCATGGGGTAATAAAATCCTCAATGATATTAAAGTGGAAGACGTGGAGGTCCTGAATCTTCTAAAAAATGTATGTGCAAGCAAGGCACTAGGGCCAGATGATATCTATCCCAGGGTCCTCAGGGAATGTGCTAATGAATTGTTGGGGCCAGTCGCACAGATATATAGGAGCAGTGTTGCTGAGGGTATCGTTCCAAGGGATTAGAAACTTGCTAATGTTGTTATGATATTTAAGAAGGGTAGTAAAGAAGCTGTGTCCAATTATCGTCCAGTGAGTTTGACTAGCTCCCTCTCAAATATTTTGGAAATTATCATCAAAAGGCAGTTTGTGAAGTGGATAGAGAAGAATAATGTATTGTCGGAAAGTCAGCATGGGTTCAGGAAGGGGAAGTCATGTGTAACTAACCTCCTTTGCTTCTATGATCACGTGACTAAGGCTTTGGGTAAGAGCAAAAAATGTAGATGTTGTTTACCTTGATTTCCAGAAGGCATTCGTTCAGGTCCAACATGGTAAACTCTGTAAGTGTTTACATGAGAGGCAACTTGCTGAATTGGATAGAATCGTGGTTAAGAGATAGATCGCAACAAGTTATGGTGAACGGGGAATTCTCTGGTTGGACAGGCGTCACAGGTGGAGTTCCTCAAGGAAATGTGAAGAGTCGAATTCAAAATGAACTGGCATCAAGAGCAAGGGAGGAGGACAGCAAAAAGAAAAATAGTGAAGCCAATCGCAAACGAGAGCGTGATAGTGATGCTGATGGAGAAGAATAATTATTGTAGAAATTGTTGCCAGATTTTTGAGAAAGGTGGTGTGCTAGTTAGGTCGCTGACCAACTGGTTTGTGTTTTTGTTGATGTGGAATGATTCAAAGAAGTCTAAGTCGGACGGTGAGGGGCATTTTTGAATGATTTTGGCAGAAGAGCAGTCAAATTTATGGTGAAAGGATCAGCAGTGTTGGGCTATGGATAAGCAGTTAAAGTCTTGGTTGGTTACATATCTTCTATGCTAATTTAAACAGTATTTTTTGAAACAAATTAAGAAACACCATATGACAGAGAATTAAATAAAGAACTATAAAAAATTAAAATTACCACCAGTGCTCTGAAATTCTGTAACAAAAATTATAAAGTCTCTGAAACGGTTTATACACTTTTTTTTTTTTTCTTTTTTTTTTGGAATGACCCATGAATGCTTTCAGTGTTCTTCCAATTCATGTAAATATAAATCAATTTAATAGTTATTATACTGTTTCTAACTGAGAGCTGTTAAAGCTTTCAGAGTGGCCTCATACAAGTACAAGGTGTTTTACTTTCAGGCTTATTTAAGATTTGAAGTTAAATATAGCAAATCGTCAGTTAAAATTCAATTGCGATAGTGGCATCATTAATGATATTTGAAAGAAGTATGAAAATTAAATAATTTTATACATATAAATTGCAGTATGAAATAGCAAGAATTTGCCCTTTTTTCTATAGAAATTTTTGTTGAAATGTCAGCAGTTGGAACTTTTGTTTTTTGCTGCTTTTCATTTAAAAATAATGATAATTACTGAGTGGTAAGTCGAGTTTTTTCATAACTGGTCATTTTAGCACGTGAAAAGGGGTAAAAATCAAAAGTTTCGAACATTGGTATCTGAATAAAATTTTCTTAAAATGTTTCATTATAATTTTTTTTTCTCAATTTTGCAAAATTTTACTGTTTTGCATTTTTTGAATGGGAACCGTGTAAAAACGATTAGTTTTATATTTCTCCCAATCATTATTTAAAAAAAAAATCATGACTGCATTCAAACTAGTAATTTTCTATATATGGAACTTCAACTCTTAAATTGACCACAGAATTTTTTCACTTTCCTATGTTTTTCGAGGGGCATCTTGTATATGTTGTAATAAATCAGTGATTATGCATAATTGCCAGATTTATATTGCTATTGTGTGTTGTCGAAATTAGTGCACCATGATAGTTTTCTTCTGAAAAGTGCTCAGCAACATAAAAAGTTTGGGAACTACTGTCCTAAACTATCTCAAAATGAGAACATGTTAGTTAATGTTCAATTCAACATTTATTCGTACTAGCTGAAAACAAAATGAATATTTACTCAACTGATAATTACATGATAACCCCTTCACTTACAAGCAATTGGCAAGAAATTTTGATGCTTTCTATTTGACGAATTGGTGATAGATATCATAAACTTGTCCTAACCTAAACACACATTAGAAAAAAGAAAAAGAGAAGGAAAAGAAATGAAAGAGTAAGTTCATAAGAATGGAGGTACAAAGTCTTTCTCTCTTTTCACCCTCACCCTACCTGTTATTTCTTTCACTCTTATAAGAAAGATACATTATATGTGGGGGAAAAAATCACTATCAGAGTATACAAAATCTAAGAGGAAAAAAAAAATTACAGGGTTGCAACAAAGCTTTGGGGTGATGAGGAAAGGAAAGAAAATGGAACAAACTTGTTTAAAATCATTCCACTTTTGTTTGGATGCAATATTATGTTTTTGATTGTAAAGGGGTTAAACTAAAAGAACTGTCAGCCTATGGCAGAGGATTAGTAACAATTACTAATCATTAATCAAACAAATTCAGCTGGGAGAAATAGTAGTGATCAATTTATATATAGATAGCAGAGGTATTTATACAACTGGTTGGTGAGGATATTTTAGGATCGACTGTGTCCTACTTGAGCCTTCTGTCTTTACATGGGAATAATGATGTGATAGCCAAGATTTTTTTTTTTTACATAATTTCTTGGCACAAACATTTTTACAACACAATTATTTTGGGATGGCAGTGAGAATACTACATTGTGAAAATGCTGTCAACAACCGTATGAACTTCACGCGGAGGTCTGCAGCTAACCCCCCAAAGAACAAGTAATAATAATAATGTAATTCAATAATTCTTAAAATACAATGATGTGCTGAGGCCAAGGATGATATTTCTCCAGATTATTTATTATTTACTATTGGATATATCTGTGAGAATAATTTAGATGGGATGTCAATTGCCTTACCTCTGGCTCCATTCTTGCTGTCAGTCCTACCCTCTGACTGCCAGGCTTACCGAACTTGACTCAAGGCGGAATACCAGTGGGTACCTCAGGTGGTTTCCTGTAGCTGAACATCCCTGTGGCCTGAAGGAAGAATAATCTGTCTTGCAATTAATTTGGCTATAAATCTGATAATGTTACAGCATTTTGAAGGAGCGAAACGCCAATTCCATCAAGAAACTGTCAATATGCTTTTTGTAAATTAACAACAATCAACTGCGAATGTGTTGGTCACAATGGTATTGGTCAACATCCAATGGAAGCATCTAAGGATAAAATTTGTAGTTTTCGTCAGTTTTGGGAATCAATTCCCTTGAGAAAGCTAGTATAGTTTTGGATCTCAAGCAGAGGCAATGGTTCTTTGGGGGCAAATATTCATAAGCAATCCCACTTCATAAACAATTCTAGGATTAAAACTGTTCAACATGTGGTAGAGCATATTGACTTGAATTCCTGTCAATTACGACAAGTTGAAGGACAGCAACAGAAACAAATGTTGAACAGGTCGGGGGAAAAGGATGAAATTATTTTCAGCCCTGGGGGGAGGGGACACTCTCAAAACTGAAGTTCACTATGTTGATACGGCATCCAAATGTCAGCAATGTGATCTGTCTAGATGTCTCAGAAACCAAATGGGTCACATCTGTGACTATCCACGTCCGGCAGTGTAGCAGAATCCAATGACCCGCAGGAAGCATACATCACCAACCGGTGCCAGGGCCACCCGAGGTTTTATGACAGATGGTCTAGCACAAGACTCATGTGTCTGCATGAGCAAACTAATCAAACTTTCTGGTACCAGGCGATGCAGTCCAGGATCACCAGGTTACTATCACATATGGCATGTTTGTAGAATTCAGAACCAAACAATATTGTCTAGCAATAGTTTCCATGAGTCAAGGACCCAAACAAGTACAAGCAGTGCTTGAGCAATGGGAACAATAAATGCGGAGGGCATGGCTTTAGGGATTCTGATCAAAGCTCTAACACACACGCTGATCAGAAGGTGGCAGCCATCACAAGAGAAGTTGTGAAAGCAGGTTGAATACTACTAAACCAGACATGCACCTCGTCCATATTCATCTGCGGAACTTCTAATGAATTGGTACATGTTGGAATATGTGTGTATGTATAGTGAACCTTCTGTAAAGTTTGTTTCTGTGTAATGCTTATTATGGGTAGTGCTGCCATCTGCAATCAAATTTTTAAACTATGAGTTTTTTCTCAACTCTTAGTGAGTGAAGTGTAATGAATGAATAATTGTAACGTTGTAGGCCGTGAAGCAGGTTGACTTTCATAAGTCGTACAAGTGATTCAGTGAAGCAGCAGGTAGAACAAAAATTCAATGAATGCAAAGCTTATACTGGCAACAGTCCCATGCACTGATATACACCATGAGACCATGTTCACATCGCTTTGCATTCCTTCGGCCATAAAAGGAAAAACTGATCAGTAAAGTTCGCACCACGAGATGGACCATATCTTGTGCTAGCACAGAGATTGCATATGACATGCTATCGCCAAACCAGGTGTCTCTCTTTTGCCATTTACCGTACCCTTGCTCTCACACCATGTAGGAAACTGAATACTGCTTTCTTAGTGCAATTATGGAAGAGGAGACAACCTCTCAAAGTCTGAGCTAGTAGGAACACAGAATAACCTCCCACAATGCTCTGTGATGTGTTGGTTCCTTGCCGGGACGTCTCCAAAACTAGAGGAGGTAGTATGTAACAGGCAAGCTGTTGACAAGGACAAACAGTAGTACTTTTTATTCACGAGACACGTGAAAATTATGTTTTATTGAGAGAGAACGACATTCTCTAGAGCAGCGGTTCTCAGCCTTTTTTGACTCACGGAGCCCTTTCTGGTGTATAATTTCTATGGCGGAGCCCTGTGAGCCTACTTTTTTATTTATTAATCAAAATTACTGATTTATTTATGTTATTTAAAATATTTATAACTTTTTTTTTTTCAAATTTACTGTTTTTTACTTTCCTCGAGTAGCAGCGGAGCCCCTGGGGAGTGCACACTGGTTGAGAACCGCTGCTCTAGAGTTTGATTTTAGCTTTCAGGGCAAATGATTGTCAGTTTTGCATATTAACGTAGAGATGCTCTGTATTGAAGTAAGGTAAAGGAATTTTCCACGTTCACCACTCCGTATACACCTCACAGATCATCACAAATTTGAAATAGCAAAGGTTCCAAAAAAAAAAAAAGAAAAAAAAGACTAAGATAACTATGGAAAAATTACATTGGATCACATTTATATACCTGAAATGTTGGAGAAGTAAATTGTATTTTTTTTTAGACATATAAGTTTTTTGAGATGAAGAGAATTGAGATATCTATTTTAGCATTGATAAGCCCAGATATTTTGTAATGTTGATTTCTCAATGGAACACATTTTCCTATACCCCCCTACTTTGTATCTGCTGAAAATCAAAGAAAGGCTTCACTAAAAAAGAAATGACATTTTACAAGGGTTTTGGTGATTTCTACCATGCCAGAAAAAAAATTATATTTATCATTATGTATTATTAGTATTGCTCAAACACTAACAGATCTTCAGTGTAAATTTTTTTTTATTAAGGAAATTGATTTTGATGTTGCTGAGCGTCAAGCTAGTATAAGATTCCAGAATCCTGCTCATGCATCGAAGTTCCACATGAAATACCAAAGGTATACAGTTCTGTTCAGTTTTAAGATTTTCAAGTTGTTTGTGAATATATCTCTTTGAATAAGAGGAAATATATTAATATCCATTGTATGTCCTTCATTATTCATGTCTTTCAAAGTTGTCTGTCACTGTATGTCTTTCCATTTGTGTATATGTTAAGATTAGTGGTAATACATTGAACCTAACATTTTTTACTGATTCTGATGATGAGATGTGATAGTCTTTCACTTTTCTTTGTTTTTTGTTTTTTTTAATTTATCTGGTATTTCATATAAATTGAATAGAAGAGAGATTGACTGTATTCATTTTTTATTGAATATCAAAATATTTGTAAAAAATATAAGTGTGGAAATTCAAAAAATTCAACCCTGCATTAAAATGTTGTAACCACAAATGCTTCAGATTCGCTGATGTTCATCATGATTTTTATAACCAGTATCCATTTGTAAACTTGCTCTTAGTTTGCAAAGTAAAATATAAATATAATGAAGTAATTCACAGTAAAAGTCTGATATAACGAGTATAGCTTATAATGAGAATAACTTATTGCTATTGCAAGGGATTCGAAATGGGTTGCCAATGAGCTTATGCTAAAGATACAGAAACTCGTGCACTGATATCAAGATGTAAAATTAGAAAGCGTCAACTCACTATAACGTCATATATTTTTTCCTTTCCCTCTCCAAAGAATTAAAACTGGAAAGACATTTTTTCCCTCTCCCTATTCATTTGGCATTTCCAAATAGAATGTGTCAACACCCTCCCATTTTTGAATATGGCCATATGGTATCTTATCTATATGAGGTGTTGGCAAAACAAATTCTAAGGCTTGTTGGTTGAGTTAGAGCGCCTAGAAAACCAGGCGAAATGCATATGATGTTTCCATTTTGAGATGAAATGAAGTCAAAATCATACAAGTAAGATAGTCTCTGTACATTGGGGGTTTTTTTTTTTAAAGAAAAAGAAACAGTTTAAAGACTAAAGCAAAAGTTCAAATTTGGTTTTAATGTAAAAAAAAAAAAATTTCATAAAAAAAAAAAACAGTGTTAGGAAAAAAAATTCAGGCTTTCCTTTTCAATTTTGTTTACTTCAAGAGTAAAATCTAAGAAGTTTTGAAATGATGAACATAAAGAATCGAAAGAGACATTGTGGACATGATTTGGCAAAAGTCATGCTTAAAACCTTCGAATTAAATAATCAGAATAAAAGAAGAAATTCAGACAGTTCAGATGTAGTTGAAACTGTACTAAAAATAGGGAAGGCAAATACATATCCCTGTATGCAAAACATTTGTTGGAAAATTGGCTGCTGTCAGTAAGAAGGAACACTGTGTTGCGGAAATTGTTGAATTCTAAAGTGTGTGCCAGCAGAAGCAGTCAACTCCAAATGCATTTTTTTAACGAAGTTAATTCTACATAAAAAGCTACAAAGTAAATTTGCCTAATTTTGTTTTCCCCCCATTCATTTGCTTTTACTGTGAATAAAAAAATTGTTTTCTTATAATAAGAAATTCAACAAGCGACAATTTTTGCCGCTATTGTAAGCTCTCGTTATACTGAACTTCTACTGCATTTAATTTTCAGAGGTCATCCAAAAAAAAATAAGTGTTCCCTATTTTTATTTATCATTTTGATTTAATACTACAATTGAAGAATTTTGTTGAATGCATTAATTACTTTTAACTAACTTTAAAATTCAAATGATCTCGCTTTTAGTAGTGCAGTGGCAATTCTGGCATGTTGTTGAACTTTGAAGGAATCGGAAGTGCACCAATTTGAAATTGTTTTTATTACTTACTAACAAATTGATTTTACTACATTGGAAAATCTATGCATGTGTTATGTTAAATGCCTAGAAATTAGTAAATCTTATCAAATCAAGGAAAAAATGCTTGTAAAAGTTCTTATTTTGGACTTTAGTTAAAGCAAGTTGTTGATTAAAAGCCAGTTTTGCTTAGCTGGTGGCTGAGGGAATGCAGGACTACAGCCAAACCTCATTAATTATCTGAATTATATAGGCTAAATTGATGGTGTTGCATTCAATTGTCGGTATAAGGTTCTGTGCATGAGACATGTGCTTGCTTCCAAAGGATAAAAAGGGTTGTCTATTAGTATAACAGCTTTTTCTAGTAAACTGTTCTTTAAATATTTTTCAGCATGTAATACAAATTCTTCATGATACCAATTCTCAAAAGTGTTTGAATTCATCCACACCTGTTGCAGGTGAGTGTAGGTAATGGACAGTGATGTAGTTAGGTTTTTTTGTCAGTAGGGGAGCAAAATGTTGTCATCTTCGGACATTTGAATATGTCTGTCGCAGATGTTGAAGTAGAACATTAAATATCATAGGCCTTGCAGTCCAGAAACTCAATATATTTCATTGAATGTTGACCAAGTCAATACAGACTGTGCCAAAGTGAATGTTTCATCAATTTTATTTGCATTTCCTCCAGGTCTACATGTAAATTTGAAGTATGTGGTTGTCTAACCATGTATACATATAGCTGAGAAAAGTTTCTCACTGATTTTATTTATAAGCAGCACATTTCTCAGTAAGTCCCCCACAGTCCATGATAAAATCTAACTTTCAGGTATGGTAATGTAAGTTGATTCAACATATATTATTACATTTCTTTTTTCTACAAGCTAAAGACTGTTACAAAGTATTTACTAAAACATTTGTGGTAGTTTTTAAATAGTTAATCTGCTACTCTATGAATTAATCAATTTAGAAATTATTTTTCTTTCAACAACCTTGTCTTTTAGTCTTGTTTTTTAAGGTTTTTGAAACTAAACTAATTATATGTGTGTTCACATCAGCATAAGTTAAAAAGTTATAAAATTCTGAGATGATAACTAAACCATTTGAAATCAGTGTTGAACCATTACTTTTGGTTTAATTTGATTCCAGCTGCATAAAATTGATATTGCCTGATAAAGCAGATTTCATGAAATGTAGTCTTGCTGTGTAATATTTTTACAAAAATATGCACCATTTTTGTTGCATTTGAGGTATTCAAAAATGGTGCAAATTTCATCAGGCAAGCAGATGTGGTTAAGTTCATTTACAAGTATTCACTGGTGGGCCAAAATATGACTACCTGCCCAAAAGTGTGTTGTGTCTTTGCCATATAAACAGATGCTACCAATCTTGGTATGGATTCTACAAGTCAGTAAGTAAGTGAAGGCCAGAAAAAGAGTGAAATAATTTACCATAGCGAATGATAAAATTTATGATCATTATTGCTACGCTGATGCCTTGCAGTTTCTGTATCAACCTACTACAGTCAGATCTCGATAGAATGCTCATCAATTTGATTGTCATTTGCACCTGTTTTCAAAAGTTCCCAGCTTGTGACTTTCTTGAGATACTTTTTTTTCAGTATCGTGAACCACACAAAAGAAGGGGACAATCAGAATTCATTTTTGTTGGGTTCATTTTGGGTTTGCTTCTTTGTTTTTGAAATGGTTCTTACCTACTTTGATGGAAGTAGAAAGACTGTGGCTGATTGACTTTTGGGATGGTAATGCAGTTTTTTGAACTGGATATGTACAACAGCTGGCAAACTGAAACTTTATAGAAAATCTGTATCATTGTCATTTGCCTTTGTCATTTTTCTTCATTGTCATTTTTTTTCATTGAGCACAAGATGCCCAATAAATGAAAAAGTTTTAATTTTTGGGAAATAATGGTGAACTGAAGTAGGAGACTGAGCAAGTTCACCACTTGAAAACATGGAAAAAAAGAGCTTCTAGTGAAGATAAAAATTGTTTATGTGTAAAATGTACCACAATACCGAGATCTCTACTGAAAAAAAGACTGTTGGAATTGCAGAAGAGTTAGGAATGAATTATCTTTGGAGATAGAAAGGATAATAAATGAATATTAATGCTCAAATCAAAACCATATCGGAGCTCCAAGAGAGTTCTTGTGAGGTGGGTGAAAGAGTTCTTAATAAATGGGGGAAAATATGGAATGACAAAAAAATTGCATTCAAGGTAGCCAGTTCTGATGCAGACACTTCTTCCATTCATAGTTTATATGTTCAAAAAGATTTTTTAATGAGTAATCTTTGATGCGTGAATTCCTAAATTCCCACTGGGCGTGCTAACTTTTCAAATTGAGCTTACTCGTAACCCTTCTTATTAAGTCACTTTTATTCTGTCTGTAGTGATGGCATTATGTCAATGTCTGACTGTGACATACTGTTTACTCTGGGTGTGAATTCTGACATGGAATTTTTATATGAAGCCATTTAGAATCGGCTTGAAATTTTTTGGTTCTTTTTTATTTATCAGGTCTTTTCTGTGCTCAGTTTTGAAATTTTATCTGTATGTGTTATTCTTCATATCAAAAATTATTTTTGCAATGACACATTGTTCCTGCACGCATGAAAATCCTAGAGTTAAATTTGTATTTTATAAAAATAATAACAAGGAATGAAATGTATAAATATACTACTTAAATTTCAGTGTATTTTTGTTTTTTTCTAAAATACCCCAATTTTTTATACTGATTTCTATAGTGGAGAAATTAATAAGAACATATTAGTTATCTGATTTTTTTGTCTTTTTAAAGAATTGCATAATGTTAAAGCAAATATGATGGATCTTTATAAATTGGAAATATCAATTTTATAATTTTTGGTTTATTTCGGTATGTTTACTGTAAGGTAGAATAAATTATAATAAGTAAAGAAAGCATATGTATTGCAATTAAATTGTTCGGTATGTGTTTGACTAAAAATGTCTACTTTTTAAATTAAGGTTTTATCAAATTTTGAATCTTTTTATGGTAAATGTGGGCTATTTTGACCCAAAAAAATCATCAACGAATAAGGCAAATACCAGGAAATACTAAAAAATACCGGATGCATTTTTACACACTATGGGTGTTGTCTTCAGTGGATGACACTGACCAAGTTTTGGTCTTATCACACTGACAAAGTTTTCCACTTGGATTGAGCACCAAATCTTCAATCTCGGTTACTCAGCAGAACGAAAAAACAATATGTCTGTTTAAGTCAAACGTTGTGGCAAGAATGAAGCAAAGCACCTTCGTGTAAGTCTTTTGCAACAACTTGATTGGCTGCTTGTGAAATTGAACTACCCTATTGGTCTATTAAAATGTTCTTTAAATTCCCACTCATAATGAATTTAAGCGATGCGATCAGTGGTGTTGATTTACTGTCGTTTACTAATTTATTTTTGAAAGCCCGGATGTATGTAAGGACGACATCACTCTCCGCTATCCATACAAAGGTTTTTAACAACTGGCTGTTGCGAATATGATTTTTTTTTTTTTTTTGGAAAAAGAAAATTTAACTGGCTTTGCAGAGAATTGAACCCATGTCCTTTCACTTTCCGAGAAAGAGCTTTGCCTGAGTCAGGTCTGCCCTTCCTTGTACGGTCCCTTTCAGTGTACACAAGCTCCAAGGAAAGATTGAGAGATTCATTGCCTTTGTAGTCTAGTGGTCTAGGGCAGTGGTTCTCAACCGGGTGCCCTAGGGTATTCCATTGGGGCCACGGATGAAAATCTCGCAAAAGGGGAGCCACAGCCATTGATACAGGGGCCACAAAGAAACTTGTGAAATTAATTTTTTTTTTTAGTCATTGACTAAAAAATTTAATTTCAAACAAAATGCATGGAATATATTTTTCTCAATTTTTCCCCTATTCAAGTAATATTAACATGAAGAAGGAAATAAAAAAAATGGTTCATGTAATCTCGGTGGTTTTACGACTTGGAGGGTGACAGTAGGCCCTGACACAATCTATAGAAGTTTATACAAGATATACAGAAGACTGGATGTTGTGAAGATATTTATTATTTGAGATGTTAATTTTTTAAGGAAGGAAAAAACTCATCTCTGCCTCTACCGGGAGTCGAACCCGGGTCCCTCGAGTGCCGGACGAGTGCTCTGACCACTAAGCTACAGAGGAGATAGAGATTTTCCTTCGCTAGAGCGTATATATGCCGAACGGAACCGTGCAATGGACGGTGAAACCGATCGGCTAATAACTCATGGACGACGAGCCACCCACGTCATATAGAAGTTTAAGCAAAATGGAATAACTGTAAAGACAGAAAATTGTGTGTGTTCAGAGACTTTTCATTCAAAGAGGGCTGCCATAAAGAAAACAGACAAAGATTTGTTGACCATTCATTGACATTATTTTGAGTGCTGGTAGTAAATGTAATCCAAGAAGTAAATGGGTGAAAAATCAAAGCTTGTGTGTAAAAATAAAATCCCATCGTTTTCATGCAATTACAAACGGATAGCCATCTAGTTTAGCACAAAGCTATCTTCAGCTGGCACTGAGCGGTCTGATGGGGAACATATTTATAAAAATCGAATAAAGAATGATTGCTCTGGGGTAGTTTTCATGAATTTTGAGGGGGGGGGGTGCCAATCCATTGCCTCTGCTGAAAAGAAATAAAGTCAAATTCAGCTATAACAAACTCCAAGAGACCAAATCATATATGAGGAAGAATACCCGCGAAATTTAATTTTTCAAAACTATATTGCTGTATAACTTAAGCAACTGTAAGTGCATAAAATTACGGTTGTTTCAATCGCAAGTGTTCGTATGCCATTCCTTTCAATGTAACAGGAAAAACATAATTTTAAACATATTTAAGACAGTCTTAATGTCATCTGGTTTGCTGATTGGTTTCTATAAGCAATCCAAGCAGATAATGTATTGGGACTTCCTCTAAGATTGACACCACATCTTTAAAGATTTTTAATCGATACTGTAATGTTTCCTATTAACTGCCCTACTACTTAAGCCTGCTGCCGGCCTACTACTGGCCTGCAACATCCCAAATAATTTCAATGCAATTTTCCTATCCTGCAAGAACAATGTTGTGGACATTAGAAAAAAAAATAAAAGGGCATATGACCACATTTAAAGCAATTTAAATCAGTTTATTTGAGACTCACTGCATCTGCTGATTTCTCAGAAAAGTGCAATGAATTCTCACGTAAGTCTTCGCTTTTGAAATGTCCATAACCGGCTCAATGTGTCTCTTTCTATCTGTCAACCTAAAATTTATGGTTTTTAGTGTTGATAATATGCATCCAAAACCAATTCAGCGACACGTTTTCACAATCTGCAAAAACTGCATGGATTTGATAGCTGGAAATGATGTCTAAACGCCAAAGATTTGGAGTTCGAATCAAAATGAAAATGTCAAATAATTGAAATTGTGCTTCATATAAATGAAATACTTTAATATTGAAACTTATATATAGAGATTAATCGTGACCGTAGTCAAACGTTTCATAAATGTGAAATTTTGTCTTAAAACTGAGAGTGAGCTTTGAATCCCCTTTTGCAAAAGTGGAATTTTGAGGCATTTATGCACAACCAACCCTCTCTTGGCAATTTTTCTTTTTTTCTCTCCACCCTTTCTTCCTTTTGTTTCCTTCCTAAATTTATAAAAGTAAAAATAACTGTTTTCAGATCAAATTGCGAAAGTTCAATTACGTTAGTACAAAAAATGTTTTTGGGGGAATACAGTCAAACCCCATTATAATGAACTCCAAGAGACCGGAGAAATCACTTCATAGTAACAAAAGTTTGTCACAAAGGAATTCCAGATTTTTATATTGTTCCTATATAAACTTATCTGGGGGGATTAGAAAAGTTTTCGTTAAAGCAATATTTTTTTTCCATATTGTAACGGTATTCGTTAAAATGAGAGTCGATTGTATTTCGTCTCAAACTATTTTTTTACGTGTGTATGCAGGCTGCATGGGTAACAGGGCGTATGGCACTTTACTGGTGAGCCGTTAGTCTTAGAGACATACCCAACTAGAAAAAGTATCCAAATCACATGTCCAACTCAGAAATGTCATTCATGTTGTAAGGGATTGTATAGGTATAAAATAAAAAACTTTTTATACTGTCCCAGTGTGCTAGAGAACCCCATTAAGAAGTTGTTGCTCTGTCTTTCTCGATGCCAACTAAAATAATTTCACATTTCTAAATGCAATATTCACCGAGATATGCAAATTCGAAAAATTTAGGAAATTTGGGAAAAAACAACATTAAAAAGTGGGTAAAATGGTTTCCCTGCATTTAATGTGGTTTTTTTTTTTTTCAACTTTCTTCAAATATCTCAGTGAATATTGCACTTAGAAACATTGAATTTTTTTTTTGGAGACCAGTAAGCAACTTTCCAATTGGGTTTTGGGGCACAGGGTGTCCGCATAAAAAGTTAACATTTTTATTTTAATAACTATGTAACCCCTGGCAACATGAATTAAATATCTGAGTACTACACATTATTCAGGTACTTTTTCCAACTAGAAGTATGCATCTAGGACCAATGGTTTGCCAGTAAAATGCCATATGCCCGGTTACCTATGCACCGTGTATATTAAATATAGTACGGACTGTTACATGAAATATTGTGTTGTGTTTAAGCCAACTCGCACATTGCTTTGTTTACCTGCAAGAGAGCGGCCACATTATAAACCAAAAAGCCACTTGAAGGTAGGATGTCATACAACGAAATATCAGATTTTCCCCGTATCGAAATTGAAGTCAAAAAACTGATCATTTTCTTATTTGAAAATCTGATTATTTATATTGTTTGACTTGAACAGACGTATTGTTTTTTCATTCCGCTGAGCAACCGAGATTGAAGATTTGGTGCTCAATCCAAGTGGGAAACTTGGTCAGCATGATAGTCTTATCCTCTGAAGACAACACCCATAGTGTATTGAAATGCATTAAGAATATTTTAGTATTTTCTGGTATTTTCCTTATTTGTTGGAGATTTTTTGAGTATTATTAGGCAAAGTCATCTACTCTTCCGTATTTTGACCCATTTTTTAAAAATTTCACTTTCCAATATACCCAATACCACTTTCAAGTTCTGGTAACTTTTTTTATATCGATAGGCTATCTTATGGTATATGTAAATATATCAGGCCCGTCATTTAGGGGCTTTTGAAAATACACTAAAAATGGTATACATATATATATATATACATACATTGAGTACATGTGCTTTGCCCCCCCCCCCCCTGGAAAAAGTTGAAATGACGGCCCTGAAATGTATAAAACATTTTTTTTACGTCAGCTAATTAAAAAAATTAAAACCTTAGTTAGCTAATGTTACCTTTGCATGTGGGTAAAAAAATAGTTTGATGTTTGGCTCCTCAATTCCAAGGAATTCTATCTACAATGGAGCATACCCGAAGCCTGGGTGCTTTATTTGCTTGTCATTTTTTTTTCCTTCAAGTAAGAATGTAAAATCTCTCAGGAGAAAAATCTACCCATTTTTGACATTATTCATGTTTTGTTATTTTTGTGCACGTGTAGTTTGCTTCTTTTTCAAGCAACTTTTTTCTTTCTATTAGTGAACAGCTACAGTACTAATAGCTAGAAATTCCTAAGTAAAATACATGTAGAAGTCATTTGCATGAGAATATGTTTTTGCAAATGAATATGCACAGAGGCAAATAGAAGATATGCATTTAAAAACGTATTTGAGTTTTTTGCATGATTATTTGTTCTGTATTTTTCTGAGTTTTAGTTCATATTTCGCCATTTTTTAAGTGGAAAATTCGGACTCTAATTATAACAATCATTTCATGAATTGTTACCAAAGTGAATGGGACAGGGGCGTAGGCAGAAATTTCGTTCGGAGGGACCACTTACATTTTGAGGGGAGGAGGGGAACCAAAGTGATAGAACAATATATTTGGCCATCTTTTTCCCTCTTTTCGGTCATTTTCTCACATTTCGCGGGGGGGGGGAGGGACCAGACCCCCCAAGTCTTCCCCCTCACTACGCCCTTGGGATGGGACTGCCCCTGAGCAGGAGCGTAGCTAAGAAGACCGATCTGTGGGGGGGGGGGCACGGAATTTCTTCCGGAGAATTTTTGAGTTGGTGCCAGTTTTCCAAAGCATTTAATTAACAAAAATTTATTTAATTGTTGGGGGCGTACGCCTCTGCCCTTGAGCCCCATTCTAGTTTGATCACGGTCCAAGTAAAAATATACTATCATTCTCTCTCGCTCTCTCTCAGTGAAACCGAGCACAACTCTGGTCTATCGCCATAGGCAATTTATTACAGATCTAGTTGTGCCGTAAATCTGAGTATATCCCCAGATCTCATGAATCCTGAAATCCCTGGACGGGGTCATGAGAACGATTATATGCAAAGAATGCAAGTAAAAATATACAAAAAATATATACAGTATATACATCTTTATTTATTCCAGGGTTGGACAAATCCCAGGCGCCAGGTCACCATAGCAACTGGAAAATCTGTATTGGCACCTAAAATTTTGTATATGTGATTGCTAAATCAGAATCTAGGGATGGCTCAAAATTTTCCGATTTCATAATTAACTGTCTTCCAACATGGAAAGGAGCAGAGCCGCAACTAGAGGGAGCAGGGGGAGCTGGTGCTCCGGACGCTGGACCAGAATGGGAGTCGAATTCACCCTTTAACTGCTTCTTCTACATGCAAGGAGAGCCAAAATTCCAGCTTGCCCCAGGTGACATAGTTGCGACTCTGGAAAGGGGTCATCAATTATTAGAAAGGTTGAAAAAAGATTATTACACTTTTTTCTCGTGAAAAAAACCATGCTTGGCTCTTACGGAATTTGGCTGATGCCTAAATTTTTTTCTGATTTGCAATGCCCTGTATATATTTATATTTTATGATACAGTGTATATTTCCCTCAAAATCAAATTACATTTCACTTATTTAAGATTTATTTTACTCTCATATATTGAGTCATATATCAGGTTCATGGCCCCCACATCCTGGAGTAGGGCCCTAGGCTGGGATCTTTTGCGAGCCCCCCAACCAGACTTTCACGGGCCCTCTTATGATGGATTTACAGCATGAAAAAAAGAAAAAAACAAAAAATAATGAAAATTGTCCCGGGCCCCAGGGCTGGAGCCTTTCCACCCCACCCCTTGTGGGGGGCCATGATCAGGTTTTAAATTAGAAAAAAAATAATAATTTTTTTGGTTGCATAAATTTCTTAATAAAAACTTGATTTAAATATTGTTACTGTCCCAAGTACGCAAGCCAAATGGAGTAAGTTTTTCTTAACCAGTCAAGTGGTTACGTCGGCGTTTGCCGTCACTGCCATATGTAACGCTGGTGCCTACGACGGCATTTGCCGACGCGCAGACTTTTCTGTCTTTTTCACATAGATATGAGGAAATAATTTCATACATGTGCTGCCATCTCTGTACAGCCATCCTTCTACTTTATTATCTCATCACTAGATGGAGGTGACAATTATATTTCAAGGTCTGAGATTATTATTACTATTATCTTTGTCATGTTTTGCAAAGCTGCATCCCCATCGCTTTTTTTTTTTTTTTTTTTGATTTCCGATTCCCTTGCGAAGATGCATCTGTTTTATTACTCATATATCTTTTAGCAAAGGTTCAACTACTATGGTTCCACGTAAATCCATCAACAGCATTTCTTTTAGTCACAGGACATTATGATCCCCCACTTTTGGGGGTGTCATATTACGTCTCCACACATTCTCCGGTGTTTATATTTTTCCCAAAGGATCCTCTCCCTAGTGGCGCATCACATGAGCTATTTGACACTTTCTACCACATAAAACACATATAAAAATTCACTTTTCTTGTTTGTGACTTTTCAGTTCAATAAGTTGTCCTTAGTTTGCCTTTGTGCATCGCATTCGAAGGTTGCTGGTAATTTGTTGCTCAACGGGTTCAATTTGATCTATTCAAATTAATTTTTAGCTTTTTGGTTGGTTTTGTTTTGACTGTGATGGCTTCTACCAGCCGTTCTGATCTGACTGATGAGGATATTGTTGGAATTTTGGAGGAAAGTGATGATGAGTTTCTGGATAATGTGTTTATCAATACTGATGAGAGTGATAGTGAAACAGACGGGGAAGATTTTTTAGAGTTAGAAGAAAATGAAACTGATGTGCCTCCTGCTTGGACTTCCCTGGAAAAATTGCGAGAAAAATTTGAATTTTCAGCTAAGTCTGGTGTGGATAAAAGTGTAGAGGTTGGTGATGACATCCTGAAGTGCTATGAGTTGTTTGTAGATGATGATTTATGTGATATGATTGCAGAACAAACGAACTTGTATGCGAAACAATTCTTGGATGAAAATCCTAATCTAAAACCTCTATCCCGGGCTCGACAATGGATTGAAACTACAGCAAACGAAATAAGACTGCTGTTAGGAGTCTTCATTCTCCAGGGTATTTTGCTGAAACCCGATTATGAAATGTATTTCAGCAAACGTGAAAGCATTTCAACACCCTTTTTTTCTAAGTGCTTTAGTGAGAAGCGGTTTCGTTTGCTGCTGAAATTTTTGCATTTCGCAGACAATACCACATACATTCCAAACAGCAGCAACAGAAAAACATTCAAAATCGATGCCGTAATGCAATACTTGAAAAATAAATTTTCATCCGTATACTATCCTGACCAAGAAATCGTTGTGGATGAATCCCTCCTCATGTGGAAAGGTCGTCTGTCGTGGAAACAATACATACCCTCAAAGAGGAGTAAATTTGGTATAAAGTTTTTCGTCCTGTGCGAAAGTACGTCTGGTTACATCTGGAATTTTCTTATGTATACAGGCAAGGACACAGTGTACAGTGAAAAATACAAAAATGAAAATGTAAGTTCTAGAATAGTTCTGGACCTAGCGGATGTTCTCCTGGGAAAGGGACACACTTTGTACTTGGACAATTGGTATACCAGCCCAAAATTAGTAGACAAGCTGATCGAAAACAAAACCGATGTTGTTGGGACGATGTTACAAAATAGAAAAGAGTTTCCATCTTTGGTGAAAGATGCGAAATTGAAAAAAGGAGAAATATCGGCAGCATTTCGAGGGAAGCAGATGGTAATGAAGTGGAAAGACAAGAGAGATGTGATAATTGTGAGCAATTTCCATGGCACCGCTATGCGTGAGACTCAAAAGAGAGGAAGAACAATAATAAAGCCAGAAGTGGTTCACAATTACAATATATATATGGGTGGTGTTGACCGGAGTGACGGACTGATGAATTCGTACAAAATTGCAAGAAATCGCATGAGAAAATATTATCAAAAGTTATTTCGTCATATGATGGACATGGCTATGCTAAATTCATTTGCAATTTACAAGAAAAATGGTGGAACATTTTCAAGAAAGGATTTTCTAATAATCTTAGCAGAAAATTTGATAGCGAAGTATGGGAATGATGTGCAAGCAAACCGAGGAAGGCCATCCAAAACACTAAGACCATCCCGCCTCATTGAGAAACATTTTCCGGCATTCGCTCCTCAAGCAACAACAACAAGAAAGCCGTCTTATAAGAGGTGCATTGTGTGCTCCAAAGCAAAAAAACGAAAAGAAACTAAATATTGGTGTCCTGATTGTGGTGTTGGTTTGTGCCTGGCTCCGTGTTTTGAGAAATATCACACACTAACTGAATATTAGAGTAAGACTGCTGAAACTTTTCTTTATATATTTACTATCTTATGATTAGTAACATCCAGAGAAAAAATATTCTATTATTGTCATTTTAAATTTCAATATATCGTTTTTAACATGAATTACTGAGAAATATTTTTCTGCGTTCATCTTGAACTTGTTCAACCCATACAGATTTAATTGAGCATTCAATATTTCTATTTAGAAAACTAATTATAGTAACAATAATAATTATTATTATTTTATGATGACTAAATGTGCAGAAAAGAACATGATAAACTCCATTTTCTGATGTTTTCATAAAAAAATTCAATCAAAAAAAAATATTTTAATAGCTTCAAACTTCCAAGAAAAGAAAAAAAAAAAAAAGGAAAAAGTGCGCACATCTTCAAAAAAAAATGGGCACTGCGGGTAACGCTCGGAGAAATTAATTGGACAGTTGACTGGTTAAATAAATTTTAAATATGATTGAAAAAATGAAACGTGGTAAGTTCTATTAATTTATGATATGTCAAACAGAAAAAAAAATTATTTTACTACGCTTTATTGATTATAAGTATCAGAGGGCAGCAAAATACTGTATCTAGATTGTTTTTGAAGATTCCGAATAAATTATCATTGAAGAAAATGCTTAAAATGCATGAATTTATCAAAAATGTGTAACTGTATTTAATATTGCTTACTTTTTCTGTCAGGAAACTGTGCGGAATCACGCGGAACTTTTCCGTTTTTTCTTGTAATACAACATGTTCTACTAACAGCAGGTTATACTGTGCATGCACAACCGAATATGGTCCACACAAACCATAAAATACTGTGGAACTGCCTATCTGAACATTTGTGGGGATTTTTTTTTTTTAGTTTTTTTTTTTTCGGGGAAAAGCAAGGATTTTACTTCAAAAGTGGCTCCAAACAAAGCTATTCTCCCCGTCTAGCAAATTTCTTCACCACTGTAATTTCTTTATATTCCAATTAGGATCACCTATAGAACTGCTTCTGTCGGCGTCCCTGTTTCACTGATGGCCATCCATTAAGCACAAAAAACTTCTACCAAAGCCCTGACGGGCGGCGTCAAAAAGAATGTAGTTTCTTTTCTCTTCTGCGGGAAACGGCAGGGGTCCCCATATGGACAGATGCCTTCAGGTGACATATTCTCCACGAGTGTCGACACGCATACACTCCCCGTCCTTCTAATTAGGAAATGGTGCTTGTATTTACAAAACCTGCATAGAAGCAGCCGAAACTGAACCCTATTGAAATTCTCTTTGTCAGCTGCGGAAGGTGCGGCCTTCTTTATCATGAAAAGAAAAAAAAAAAGACTCGTACATGGAATAAAAAAAATTTCAAATATTTGGAAGCATTTCGGAAACTGATTTTTTTTTTGCCTTCCCGCTTTCTTTCTCAAAAATTTCCGCCCTCCGTATACTAGGCTCCAGCCTTGGGGGCCGCGGCTTTAGCAAGACTTCTCGGGGCCCTGGTGCATAGTTTTTCATGGGGGGGGGGGGCTCCCTTGAAAGTGTTATACTCAAAAATGGAGGGGGATTCACCCCCCTCTTCTCTTCTCATTTTGCAGAATAAGAAACTGTCGAAGATTCTAAGAAATGTGCAAAATAAGTGTAATTTTTTTTTTGTTGGGGCCACCCATTTGGCTCAGGTTCCGGGAGCATTATCCCGGTTGCCCCAGCCTAGTTTATAGCCTAGGCATTACCATCATTTTTAGTTTTTCATGCTACGAATCCATTATAGTGAATCAATTACCTGTGAAAAGTCTAGCTTTGGGGGACCGCCAAAGATTCCAGTCTAGAAGCCCTTCTCCAGTATGTGGGAGTCCATGGCCCTGCTTTTAGTCCACTGAGTGCCCCTCCTGAAAGGGGTCTCGATCCCATTGGCCTAATACAAGTTTACGCCTATGACAGGTTCCAAGCACTTCCCTGTGAAAAATCTGGGTCCTCGCGAAAGATCTCAGTCCAAAAGCCCTGTCCAACAAAGACAGGATCATTTTAGTCGTGGAGGGAGGGAAGAGTACGTAATTTTTTCACCCTCTCCGCAGAAAAAATCGATCGGAACGATATTTTTCAACCCCCCCCTAGAATTAGCAGCCCCCCTCAAGATTTCCGCCTGTGTGAAAACTGCCTTCTTCCCTAGATCTGGCCTGGCTACCTAAGTGTTGGGGTACTGGAAATGGGGTTGCAGCTGGGGGGGGGGGGTCAAGTGTTCAGGATGCCGGACCAGAGGGGGGGCGCAAATTTCACCCTTTAACCTCCCTTCAACATTACTTGAAATATTTAAAATTTCTAAGAGTGATGCTAACGTAAATAGTTTGAGAATCCATGATTTGTAAGAAGGAAATTTTATATTCCTAGCATTAAAATGCAATGGTACCCGGCTCAGGGGCTTTGAAATTTTCCATTCATTTCTTATTTTCTTTTTTTGTGTGTGGTAATTTTATTTTACTATTATGATTTATTTGATTCCTCATCAAAGGCACCAGAACCTAGGAGCGGGGGATATTTGAGCCCCACTCCCAATAAATTTTGTAAGGGGGCTGAGCCTTCCCCCAATAATTTTTAGAAAAACAATGCTTCCTCTATTTCCTGCATATGCGGTTCAGCCCCGTATTTATGGGACAGCCAGCAACTTTCAGCGCTCTCTCCCCAACCAATGTTAATTTCTTCATGTCAGCGCCTCTGTTGTGAAGGCTCGAAAAATCGGGCCTTCGAACTTGTTAATAAGCTTTTAATCATTGTTCACTTTACCTCCTCCCACTTTTTTTCTGTTGTCTCACGTCCCCTTCCCCAAGGGTCACACTCAACAAAAGAAGAGACGCTCTTGAGTTTACCGGCAGTACAAGCAAGAGAAAAGATCTCCCCCCCCCCCAAAAGTTATCTCTAGAGGTACCTTCAGGCAGCACTCTGGGAGGATGCAATTTAAGATGGATGGATGCTGGGGTGGGTGATTGTGAGATAAGACTACTTGTCACAGAACAAGTGCATTGAAAGAAAAGTAAAAAAAAAAAAAATTTGGAGCTGATGGATTTCTACTAGTAATGTTATTTAGAGAGATTTTTTGTCAAAAAGTTTTTTCTGAGCCAAGTGCGAGAAACATATCCACTCAAATTTTAGGGGGGGCCGAGCCGGCTCTTCAAAAATGTTGGGGGGGCTCGGGCCCATGGGCCGGATACAAGTTTACGCCTATGTATCTCTACCATCCCACCTGAGGGCCATTTGCTGAAGTTAATAGATGCTACTAATGCCTCTACTTCAGCACCTCACGCCACAGTGCATGAAATAAGGAAGGCAGGGTTGTCTCTCCAGTGGATGCTTGTCTGGAATGCAAGAAGGCCTGGGTTCGTATCCCGGCGGAGACCAGATGACTTTTCTTTCTGAGTTCACCTCGGCATAAAATCCAGAAAATGTATTTTTCTTTGGCTGAGAGAAAATTCGGTCTATATCACTACAAAAACTAATTCCGAACTTTTTTTTCTATAGTAATTTGAGTATATTTTGTTATTTTATTTCAAGCCAAAGTAGTCCGCATTTACAGTAGCCTAAAATGTTTGATAAAATACAATACAAATTCCAAGATTTTTATTTTTTCTCTTAATTTATAATTTAGGGTACATTTTATTTTTATTTAAAGGTATGGCAGTATGCATGATATAATGCTTTCATTTTCAGATTATATGATAAAAGATTGTGAATAATGATACAGTATTTATAAACAAAAATAATTTGAGAATTAACTCCAGACTTTTCATGCATGCTGTAAAATTTTCATTATTTTAAAAATGAGACCACAAAAACTGTATGATAAAATGCTTTTTATATACGTTTCTGAGAATTCTTTATTTGTACAGTATTGGGGTTTTTTTAGTGGTTGGTGGAAATATATACTTTTTCTTTTTTATGTACCCTAAGTTCCAGAAAATACGCCACAGCTTTCGGTTGTGATAAATATAGACCCAATTCTTCAGCTATAGCTGTATTGCACGTAGCAATGCAGGAAGAATTTGTTCCAATGTGTTTCCTTCCTCTAACTTTTCTTTTAATTCTTTAATTAAAATTCTTCTGTTAATTCTCTAAAGTAACCTTATATTAATTTTTCATCAAATTTATAGAACATATAAATGAAGATTATAAGATGTGTCCTTTTTTTTTAAGAGAGATGGAATAAGTGAATATCAACAAAGTCTTTCACTCTGTGTAGGCCTTATCTTCATTCTTTCACAAATCATGTGATGACACGTGTCTGAGCATTAGTTTGCTGTTGATCTATTACCAAGTTCTGTTGTGGACTGAAAGAAATCTCGACAGCAGGATAATTTCAGTGGGAGAGTCCTAGCAGTCATTGTCATGGTAGTTTAACCCTTTAAACTGTTTTTAAAATTTCTCTGATCTGCATTATAACTGCTACAGTAGAAATTACTTAATCCTCTGCAAAATGCCTCCTGTTTTCAAGAATTCCCCCCCCCCCCCGATCTAGCACAGCTGATAAAAGCCTTCCCCCACCAACACCGAGAATAATAATAAAGAGGGAAAACTCTATTCTGTTTATGCTGTATGCATAATACAATACTGTCTTAAAAGAAAAGAGAAACATCCTCTCACCTTCTGCTATCAGACATTGAACAAAAGCTAACTCCACCTACTGGCAACCACAATATTGATCGACAGGTTGGGGGGGGGGGTGGAAAGCATGTTATCAGGGAAAGGCTGAATTACAGTGTACAGAGCAGTGCTGAAATGACAGGCTTTTAAGACCCAGAGTTATTTCCAGATTGCCAAAATAAAGTGCATCAAGACAAATATCTTGTCATTGCTACTGTAAGGGTTAATAATCGCTAAAACATTCAAAATCATGTGAATTGATTTCAACATAAAAAAATTCAATCAAGTGATGAGATAAATCTTGTTTAAGTCTAATCAAGAAAAGCTGATGCAGTTCCACTGTAAAGTAGACTTTAGGTGAAAATAAAGTAAAACCTAAATTATACTAGCTATTGGAAACCAGGCCTGCCTTGGATAAAACCTCACAGAATTTTGATGTCAGATGACAGAAATAAAGCCATAAATCCTCGAAATTAAGTTTACACAAAAGTTATTTTTAATTACTAATAATACAATAAAAAGATCAAACGAATACAGCATGAAGTTGCATTAAGTGAAGCACTGTAGATTCACTAGTCATTTTTTTAGCTTACTGTTTTTCTATGGCTCATGGGTTTTTACATTCCAGTGGTTTGTTTACTAGAAATTACACCTTGAGCAATGTAAAATGTTGATAAGCTTGGCCCAGATAATCAAGGCACTAATGTATTAGGACTTTTTAAAGTTATTAATTTCATTTAAATGTTATTGTGTTTAGTTCTCAAATCAGATTTTGATATCAGGCTTTGAATTATTTTTTTTCTTATTTATTTTCCATTTTTGAAATTCTGGCTTGCATACTATAGTGGCTTATATTCTGGAGATTATGGTAGTTTAATAAATAAATTAGGAATATGTTATTTATGTGTATACAGGTAGTATCATGGCATTCAAAAGTTTCAGGGCATTACTGCCGCTTGGAATGTTTTTGTATAATCTTCATAATATTGACATTGTAACTTTTGGATAGCTGTATACATATAATGTTGTTGCAAAAACTCTGCCTCAGAAAGACTCTGTTTTGCCTGATGGTAGGGTTACCATATACTGCAATCCTAAAATATTTTACACACCCTGTGTGGCAAACATAACTTGCCTCTGCCTGCAGCAGATGGTACTAACAACATACACAACTTGGCTTGCAGTATTCAGTTAGAGAACTGTATGAAAGGCTATTCTTTTCTGGTTGTGATACCGAACTGGCCGCATTTCTTTGCTATAGGTCTATCTTTGTTCTTACCTCTTTTAAAGAGTAATTAAATTCTGTAGTTAATACACCCTAAATATGTGTTGGAAGTTCTCAAAAATGCAATAGAAGATATATGTACCAGTTGTATAATTTCCTTCATAAAACTAACCTTATGGTGAATTTTCTGATAATGACATTTAATTAGTTCTATGATGGCGTGATTTATTGATGAATGTGGTATAGCAGTTATGTTTGGAAACTAAATGAACTACCGAATTGTTCTCTGCAAAAATTGATGGCAAATTTGAAAAAAGGGGCAGAAGAAAAAAAATTCAACAAAAAAACAAACAAACTAAAAAAAACTGATTAAGGGAGAGCCAAGAATAAATGAGAGTCAGCTAATGAAGTTTTTGCTTCAAAACCTACCAACATTAGTGCTGGTACAACAAACACAAATCATCATCTCATTTCATGAATATTTTGATATAGAGAAAATTAGATAAATTACAAGGAATGCAGGATGATTCAGAACTTTTGATAGAACACTTCTAAATTAGTCATTTTTGTCATATAATGCAATGTTGTGCTTATGATGCAAGCAGTGGGCCACTAGATGACTATTATTGAGTGCATAAAGTGCTCATTTTATCATTTACTGTCATTTCTATCATGAATCACAAAAACGTACTGTGCCAAAAGTCTTTTCTGCCAAGAAACTCTGTGGCACTGGTGTGTGTGTGAAATGTATCCTTGTACCCTTTGATATATCTTTGTGTCTTGCATGCTGCTGACAAAAGAGACGGTTCACGCAGACACCAATGCAATCGCTCAAAGGTTTTTTTTGTTTTTTAATTTGGTTACGTGTCTTGTCTTAAAACTCTCCTGGCACAGTCTACCAGCTTCTAGAGCATTCCCTTCTGAAGCACCATGTATAAAATGCGTGTCCACTTTTGAAACCAGCCATCTTTTGTGCAGTCCATGATAGAAATAAGGATAAATGGCAAAACCAGCACTTAACCCTTTAAGCAGCAATTAGAAATAATTTCTAATTAATTAAGGTTTAGTGATTTCAAATCACTAAACCTTCCTTCAAAATGCTGTATCTTTTTTTAAATAAAGTAAGTTTTCTTCCGATTTTCAGCAGGTGCAAATTAAGGGCTGTAAGGAAATGTTTTCCATTGAGAAATCAACTTTATAAAATATCTGGGCTTGTCAGCGCAAAAAGAAGAAACTTTTATGAAAACGAGATATCTTGTCAATGCCCCTTAAAGGTTTAATGCATTCAATTGCATCGGCAGTTCACCACTTTTATTGCGTGACACAAATTGCTTGTTTAGATGCGAGTTTTGTATCACCCTGTATATTCTATTCGTAGTCCCAGATATATGATGCTGCATATTAGATGTCAACAGTAATAGACTATGTGGACAAAAGAAAGGAATAATGGTAATAATGCATGCAGACAGTTACTTTAACGTATAAACATGAACATATGGTAATCCTATCTAATGGTTTTTCATCAAGTTTATTATTTTACCTAACTATGTGTATAAAGTAGTTTGTCTGCAGAAATATTTGGCAATATTAAAGAGCTGTGGATGCATTGAGTTTTGCATATTTATTGGAATATAATTCATAAAGGATGTATTAGTTCATTAATTTTGTTGAAATCAGAACAGAGCCATGCCCATCTTATCCAATTGATAGTTGAAGTAATTTGTTGATAAACTCCCATCATAGTTTTTTTTTTGATTGTTTTTATATATTTACTGAACTCACAACAAGGTAAATTTGTTTCAAAAATGTTTTTAAGCGTGTTTTAAATGGTTTTTACCTGGAAACATTGAAATTCTAACTTTGTGGAATTTGTAATACATAAAATTTTAGTTTTTACAAACCACAGTTTGAATTATAGAGACTGCATCCTGTGTGCCAATGATGATATCCTTTTTATTTTCTTTTTGAGCAGTGCTCACATGATAGAAACATGAAAAAAATTTTGTTATATTTTTTTCACAGAAAAATTTGCAAGTTTTTTTATTTTTACATTTTGTTCTGCTTATTAATCCCATGAGCATTTCATATATTGTTTTTGAAATTTTCAATGAGAGCATCAAATTCTATCAGAAAGTTATTAATGCCTGTGTGTGTGTATATATAAAACTTGCCCTGTTTTTGTTTATATTATATTTATATATTTCATGTGTGTTTGCTAATCACTACAGTCATCCAGACAATTTTTTTCATAAGAGTTTAGAAGGAACTAAAATGATAATAAGTTTCTCTTTATTTAAGGCAACAATTAATTGTTGCTTTTTATTATTTTGTGTGCTATTTTGCTTTGAGTTAGAGGTATGCTGAAGTTTCTGTGGCTCTAAAGGTAATTGAGATATGAACTCCTGCATCATTATCTCACTTATGTGGGTTTTTTTTTCTTCTTTGTCCCTTGCATTGACAGTGCAAGCCAAAGATCACTGTATGAGAAAACCGGAACAGATCTATTCAACAAAATGTAGGCCTTCAGCATTAATTACTTTAATTACTTTAGTACAGTAAACGTCTGCTGTAATTGCAGTTCACAATCAGAGGAAAAATCATTGTTATAAACAGACATCTCGTTATAAACAAATTTTAGTTCTTTGCACGGTAGAAACATATAAATAATTTGGAGGGTGAGAGAAATAGACTAAATAATTTTTTTATTTTTTCTTTCTTTTTGAACTACATTTGCTGAAATATGCATCTGGAGATAACTGCTTATGCATACACAATGTTGATTGTATCACAAAATTTTATGGAATGCAGCAGTTTCTACAACTGGAGTATTTATTGCACTAAAAATGTCCAATAACATTTAAAGCAAAGAAAATAATTAAGACTTGTTTGCCCAATATCCAGTTTTGGAAGTTTCCAAGAAGGGGAGGAGATTTTTCATGGGAAATGATGATGTCAAAACCAGAGGTCCTCCCCACCTCCACAACCAATACACCTGCAGATGGAATGATGTGTTTTTCTACCTCTTACGTAGATAAAAAGATACAGCATGCGGTCTTATCTGTGGGGAAGTACTAACATGCTCCGTTTATAAACACCTATGAATAGGGCGAATAAATTTTAAAAAATACTACTCTTTTCAATTCATTTTGTGTATAATTCTTAAAAAAGGGGAAAAGAAAACATGCTTTTCAAACATTTCTTTTCGTTATAGCGAATGTGTTCTGATTTTCGTACATAAATAACTTGATATAAACGAAAAAAATATTTTTTGTCATTAGCGCTTTGATGACCACTGTCAAATTATTTATAATAGTGAGATTTTTGTTATAAGCTGTACTTGTTATAACAGACTTTTACTGTAATTTTCCCATCGAAACATGTGATGGAAAACTTACGATCATCTGATTATGTGGCAATAAAATCTTTAACCTCTGCAGCAACTGAGGTGAACTTCTTCCTAGCAAAAAATTATTAATACATTAAAACAGATGAAATTGTGAGGCAGTTTATTACTGTTTTTACTATTTTTCATTTATTGTTTTGTTAGTCAAAATCATGAATGTATACATTCAAAATACTCTGTAAATATATATCTCATCACACATACACATGCAATAGCATTTTTTGTTCATGGATAAAGTGCTGGATGTTAATAGTTGGCGGACATATCTAACCAGTCAGATCTCTGTTTTGATCTATGTTTATCACCTTTTTCAATTAAATCCCTCCTGTGGAAACCACTGCATGTATATGTCCAATTGCTGATAAACATAGTGCCTTTCCGTTCCCTCCCCTAAAGATAGAGGGTCCTTATAAATCTTCTGAATGTTTCCCAAGTGCAGTAGCCCAGGTCAATAAGATACTCCTCCTGTATTACAGAATGTTCAGAGTTACAATATAGGGGCATTAACTCGGGCATTATAACAATTAACCCATTAGATTAGTCTTTGTTGGAATCGTTCTGAAAGCAGCACACATTGCTACCACAAGAAGTTCCTCCACAGAGAGGTTAAAACAGTGTTTTTCAACCAGGGACTATATAGTCCCCCTTGTGTTTACCTGGGGAATTCTGGGGGAGGGGCAGGGCATGGGTGCAAATCAAATTAAAGAGGAGTCATGTTAACCAGCTGGAGGAGGGAACACAGAAGAGCTCTGAAAAAAAATTGGGTGTGAAGAAATAAATTTTTCAATCAAAATATGGTTGGAAAAAACTAACTGCGTTAGTTAGTTTAACTGACTGTTTGCTAGTGGGTTGTGTTTCAAGTTACCAAAGCTCACTAGTAAACTGTCTTATTCAACAGTATCCCTCCCTCACTAGCACTTTTCTCTAAAATAAATGTGAATACCAAATAGTGTCCCAAATGAACTTTAATGACAGCCACTGCAGATTTTTGAAAAAATTAACACCATAGGTTCTGACTGGTTAGACCAAAAACAGAACAGCAACTGCAGAAACTAAGGCATACTCCCCCCCCCCCTGATAAGTGTATATAATTGTAATTTTTCTGTGATAAGAATATGGTTATATAAGTAAAATTTATTAGTAATTTTTCTTTTTTTTCAATGAATTTGTTTTAGCATAAATGTGATAATCAAATTAGTGTCTAGGTTAAAAAAATTATCAGGTTTTCATTTATCGCAACACCTTTTTGTGAAATATTCATGTATAGAACAGGGAATTTGTGCACATTCTCAAAAGCAACAAAATGTTTATGGCTATTCAAATATGATATTTTCATTATAACGAACAATAGTGTTTCACAAAATATTCATGTTATATTTTAGTAATTGGTATCTTATATCCTTCTTAAATAGAAAGGATAAAAAAAAGTCATTTCCTTGTTTTAACAT
The DNA here is from genome assembly GCF_987345545.1 of Pholcus phalangioides. Taxonomy (NCBI): domain Eukaryota; kingdom Metazoa; phylum Arthropoda; class Arachnida; order Araneae; family Pholcidae; genus Pholcus; species Pholcus phalangioides. The sequence goes on along the minus strand of NW_028301596.1, from coordinate 23,137,437 downwards.
GTTTCTGTTATAGGTACATGTTGGATCTTTCTATGATTGAAGTTACACTCAAGCATGCTTGAACAGAAGATATGTTGTTATTGTTATTGTGAAAAACTTGCTTTCTGAGCAATTAGAGAACTGTTTTATAAAAATATTTGTCACTCTATGCAATTTTTTTTAGAATTGTTCAATTTACGTTTGGGTGTATGTGTACATATATATATATATATATATGAATGTAATAAGATTTTGATCGCTTATCATTTGAGAACTTGATGTTTTATTGCATTTAGATGCCAAATTGCTGCAGTGTGCTAACTAGAAGCACTTTAGACAAATTTTATGTTTGAGGCAGTTTCATATGAGGCTATTGTTTTTAATTATTGATTGTGTGTGTTATCATTGATTGAAAGTTTTTGTAACATCTTCTTGGCATTCTTTTTTTCTCATAGAGGAGCAAGGCTGAGGAGTTTGTGTGTGTTATGCGTGTTTGATTTTGTGAGGGTATATTAGGTATGATGATACTGCATCTAGATCTGAAACCCCTATTCTTTTTTTCATGGGGAAAAATTTGTAATTAATATAAAACTTATTGCTGAAAGTAATCACAGAGAGACTCACGTGCGAGAGATCAAGGGTAAGAGATTTCTATCTAGAAAACTGACTGGGAGAGGGTAGGAATGGTCACAGGCTATATTGGGAACCAATAATGAGCTAAAATAATTATTATTTAGTAAATATATCAAGGTGAAAAGTGTACCCCTAGTTTGGCAGGTAGTCACAGAAAGTAAAGAACCAACTATGTTAATTAGAAAAATCTTCATTTTTGCAAGAGAAAAAGAAGAAAGCAAGAAACGTGTTTCGAAAATATTTCATCCAACATTTTGTATCATGTCCTGTCAACTTCATTTAATTCTGGTGTATGGGGTGGTTGTAATTATAGTTACAAATGGTCTGAAACAAGAACCTGTAGCCAGGATGTTCTAAAAATTTGCATATATACTCGTGAATCCATGGAATTTTGTTTGGTTAAGAAAACAAACTAAGCATAGTTAAAAATTTCTACTCTGGGATACAAATGATGCTTTTTACAATGAAAATAAAGTAATAAACATTTATGAGTTGCATAACAAATGTTCAATATGCTGTCATCTATCTTTGGATACTGACATCTTGAATAAGTATGTTCAGCAACAGATCAGAATATTTGTGTATGATTAATACTTGGCTATCCAGGTTTTGGAATTTCAAGAATCCTTATGCAGTACGTAAGTTGACTCTTCATTCTCCAAACATCACTGTTACAGTAGCATTATAACACCAGTGAAGCAGCTATTTCAGTCATTTTGGGAACCATAGCTGCCATTTTCCTTAACATTATCAACATGTTTATCAGACCTGAATCTTAGTGTTTTGGACGAATCTAATCAAATTTATCAGAATTGAAAGGAAACATCATGCATCATATCAATGACGCCTTCACAAATATGCTTAAAACTATTGATAAACATGCTACTTCGCAATTTTAACTTGAATCGCAATGCGAATGACAGCATGTTGCTTCCACTGAAATGAAGCACCAATTGTCCAGCTAGAGGCAAATTCTTGAACTAATTTTTTCCCCTTCAATGAATGAAATTCCATTGCCTTGTGAGCACACAAAAATTTCACAACATTCTGACCATAGGATCTTATTTCGGTTAACTTTGCTGTCTGAACTTTAATTTTAATTACCCAGTGTTTCTTTTTTGTAATTGTTCAAAGGTCTTAGAAATTCATGATTAGCCGTCTATTGTTCTATTTTCATCCATATGTACTTTAACCTAATTTTATCTTATGATGTAAGTAGGCTCCTCCTTTTGTCATTTGTCATCAGTTTGATGCCAATACCATAGTTGCTTTATAATATTTGTTACAAGTGCTGAATTCCTGACAGCCATCTATTGAAATAAGAATTTTAAGCAATAATTGAAAGATTATTGACCAAAAAACTTCAAATATATTGCCTTGCAACTGCATTTCGTAGCATAGTGTTCATCAAAAGATTGGTTTTTTTTTTTATAAATCCTTCAATTTTGGTATTACCACCATACACCACTGGTAAACTATGTGTTGTGTTTTCACCAAAAATTCTCTTTGTGCGATATTGTCAGCTTGGTAACACATTCTAAAGAGACTAGGCTTTCTCTCAATCCCCATAATTTTTAGCAGCCCCAATATATATATATATATATATATATATATATATATCATAATTTGTGCATATAACTGATCAACATCCAGCAATTATATCTGGGGGGTTAGATGAATGGGGGGTTAGATTATTTTATGAAGATAATTTGTTCCATAAACCTGATCGTAATCCAGAACACTCATGCATCGAAACAAGTTTTTCCATACCAAATAATGGAAACTCAGATGATTTGTTCCAAAATTATTAAAAATGACTGATAAAAACGACATTTAATCTATAATAAAACGCAATAACAGTAAAGCAAAAAATACAATAACACCATAAAGTAAACATTCAATACAATAATGTTTACAAATTATATTACTCTAAGCAAAGAGAGAGGGGGAATATTGTTTAGAATGACTCATGGACTCGCTGTTATCTGCCAGCTCATCGCAATCTATTTCTTTTATATGGCTTCAAAAAAGAACCTATCCAGTGATGCTTGTTTTTGCCTTCTTTCAAGAATTTTTAAAGAAGGTAAAAACAAGAGTGTGAAATCCCTGGCCATCAGCAGTTCAAAATTTGACATCTTGAAATATATGAAGATGGGCAGTGGCCTTCACTACTCCACAGATAACTGTCTCTCTTTTGTCTTCATATAATTTCTTCATATAAACATAGCAATTCTCAAGAATGTAGAGGAGAAAGTTTCAGTGCTACAGTTTGTGGTAATTCAAACAAGAATTTTTGGCAGCTGTAAATGCGGTTAGATTATTTCATAGCACTTTTCAACCTGGAAAACAGCCCTTCTTCAGTGCAACAGCTTAAAAAAAAAATGTGAAGCTTTCAAAATATATGGGAAATGCAGGCATGTTTACATGATCAATTTCTCAAAAGGGTACATGTGATTAGTCATTAGTAGCGCCCGGAAGTTTAAGCACTAAAATGATCAAAATAGGCAGGCAAAAAGGCACTAAGAATACCTAAAATAAGCACTAAAAATTCGTTTATAATTTATGAAAGGAAGGAAAAATACTAAAAACTAAGGTATTATATATATATATATATAAGGGTCCAAAAACTAGCTGAAAAATTGGTTGCACTGTCTACTGTTTCAATTATAGTTTATAATAACCGCATTATTATCCAAGTTAAATTGATTTTAAACCCAAAATAAAATGTTAGTAGATCCTCAGGATTAGGCCAATTCCAGGACCACCATTACCAGATGTGGAGCCGGTAGAGAAAATGATCTGTGGTGTTCCTTTGAGTTGCAAATAATTCTCGTTTATTTGGAATAATCATTTCTATAGTTGAAACATGGCTATCTTAATCTGCTTTTGTAAAAAAGAAAAAACTTAAAAAAAAAAAAATATATTACCACGTATGCAAGACTTTTTTCCGCACAGGGCCCTGTGTGGTCACATCTGTCAAATGCCCTTGAGGGCCACTCTGGTCAATTTAACCAACTACTAAATATGTACGCATGTATGCTTCATAAATAGCCATGGTGGTTGTTAGTTTTTTTTCACAGTACAAAAAATTAAATCAAAACAACATGGGCCCCGGAGCCCTGTCTGCTCCTACTCTGTCTTGTGTGAGTCATGACGTCAATTCATGTACTCAACAGTCATCAGTCAGCTAAACACATACATGCAGTCCAATGCCTGAGTAAAGCATATACAAATACAAAAAATATGGAGAGAAAAAAATTTTTAGTTTTCCTCTGTTTTTCTAACAAAGGCTGCATTCATCTAAAACAAAATCATGCACACCTAATGCCCTCCTGTTAAAGCAAAGTTAATGCATGGCAACACCAATACCTCAGATCACTTTTTTGCTTCTAAATGGGACTAGAAAGGACGAGGGGGCTTTCTCTGAGGATAATTAATACTGAGAGTTTTGGAAAAATTTTAAAAAAGACCAATTTTCGTGAAGTTTTCAGAACTCAAAATATTCAAGTTTTACAGATTATGGCCTCTGGAAATTCATTAATAAATTTAAAACTATGTTGAAATAGGCACTTATGGCATGGAAATTTTAAAAAAGTCATTTTTACCAAAACAGTTTGAAAATAGGCAAAAAAGGCATTTATGGCACTTTGCGTGAACTTCCAGGCTCTAGTCATTAGGGTACTTTAAATATTATGGGTGTGTTTTCAAGATTATAAGTCTGAATTATGTATTCTCCACAATACTGAATGGACAGTTATTTTTTTATTTGTGATTGTGGAGTTATTCGAGAACTCCTAAAATTTGCAGACAGTGTTTGAGCTCATTCAAAGTATAATTCCTTTTACATTATATATGAAAAAAACTGAAATTATTTCTAATTCTGTTAGTCATAGTGCTTTGAATCATTTTTGTAAAATGTATATTCCCTATCGCTGCTTCTATAAGGCCAGTCTATATGGTCAGCTTTATCAAGGCTCCTTGAGTGACCTGATGACAATGTTTAATTTTGCACACACAAACAACTGTGTGGAGGAAAAATAATCAGAATGACAACTTGTCCTTAGCTATTTAAATTTTGATTCTTATATTTTTTTCTTTTTCATTAGTCTATATATATATCATTGTTTTAGTAGTTCATGCGATAAAGTACTGTCTCTTTAGCATGGTATCGTTTGTTATGAAATATTATTGAATTACAGTTTTCTTGTGAAAAAAAAAATTAGAAATACTTTTATCTCTGTGGTTTTTTTTAACCATGGCCTCATCATGTATTGGTTTTGGTAATAGTCAATTCACAAAGTATTGAGATTTAGTTCAATTTAGTTATTTATTTTGCTTTTTTTGGTCTCAAATTTTATGCAGAATGCAATTCTGAAAAAAATGGAAAAAAAGTGAAAATAAGTTCAGTCCAGTCACATGTTGCTAGATTTTAAAATAATTATGAGTCAATTATCGAACGATTGTTTGAAACTCTGTGGAATGAATCTGTTGTGTCTCAACCAATAAATATCCCTACTGTGACAGCCCAGCCAATAAGGGAGTGACTTAGTCCTCGAATGAAATTGTAAACCCCCTCATTTCAATCTTTGCCTCTGAATTGATTTTTCAACTGATAGCTTGTTACCATTGTGTATGCTGAGAAACCTGTGGAAAAGTGTCAGATTAGTCTTGACAGGAACCCCAGGTTAATAAGATTACTAAGATCACATTGTTGATTGCTAGTTGTTTCCTCTGAAATGTAAACGAGGAACTAGAAATTGTTAGTAATAGGTTCTTATATGCAAAATTAAAATGACTCTAAGACATTTATATTACATTATTTGTGCACTGACTAAATGAGGTGTATTTGTGCCAGAAATTGGTGATTTCGAAGTAGAAAGGATGATTTTGTTTTCCCTTTCCCAACCAGGGATTTCAAGGTGATGGTTATCTCCTGCCTCCTTTTATATTTTGTCAGTGATTTTGTTGTTTCATCAGACAATATGCTAAAATATATATAATTTTCTTATTTTAATTTATTCCCCCTTTGCCCTTATCTGCTTTTGTCCCTGGCTACAGCCCTTTATAAAAATTGATATATTTTTTCAATTGAAGTATATACAAGGTTTATTCAAAAAATGTCTGACCACAATTTTTTGTGCGTGAACCAGTGAAGAGAGAGAGCTAGGGAGATGTAGTTTGATGCATGTATGTAGGCAAATCCTCTGCATACTTGAATTTTTCCCTGCCTTCAGAAGCTACCAGTCCCCAGAAGATTGCCAATCAGTGAGGAAGTGCAAGCGATGGTTGTGCCATGCAGTGCATACTTGTCATAGCTGAAGTCATAGAAAACAGTCTATGTGACATTGCATCTCCTGCAGCCCAGATCATCAGTCAAAATAGCATGAATGGATCCAATGTTAAAGCTTGCCTTGTCTATAAGTTCTCTGATCGTGATTCCATGATCCTGCATCCATGGCCCCTACATCCTGGAGCAGGGCTTGTAGGCTGGGATCTTTTGTTGGTCCCTTTATAATGAATTTATGGCGTAAAAAAAGAGAATCATCACAGGGCCAGAGCTGTTTCAGCCCCACCCTTGGGGGGGGGGGGAGTGAAACAGCTCCAGCCCTGGGATGATTCTCTCACCACCCTTGGGGGGGGGGGCATGCATGCATCGCCAGAGTCCTCACTTGGTCAATAACGATCTCATTTCTGAATGTTGAGGGTCTACCAAAACATGCTTCCTTTTTCATTGATGTTCAGCCATCTTTGAAGCGATTTACAAGTTCTTAATTGGTGTGATGCCCAACCTTCATATTTGAAGGTCTGTTGAATCTTGCGGATTGTTTTCACTCTGGAATCACCAAGATTCACACAAAATTTAATACAGTAGTGTTGTTCAAGTTTTTCCTTTCATTTTGTGAAAATGATAATGTGACGTCTCTCACTTATTCTTCCTCGTTTACTGGAGGTCTGCCAATGCCGGCATCTTCTGCAGGCAGGTAAAAATTCAATCATGCACGCTTGTATTGCCTACATACGTGCACAAATCATGCTTCTCGAAATGTAATTAGTTTACGCATGAAAAATTATGATTAGATACTTTTTGAACAAACTTGTACATGACATGTGGTCAAGCATGTTGAAGCTGTCAGTTTCAATTTGCTGTTAGATTATAGACACCTTTCAGAGTGTTGACTATAGCTTTTATATTCATTGGTGTTTGGCAGATCTGCTTCTCTAAAAGAATTCATGGACTAACTTTTTTTGTTTTTTTGTAACTTGATCAGCACGCGTTCCCAAGAGATCTTTACGATCTGTCCAGGAAAGCTACTACTTACTCCTTCATGTAGTAAGATCGATATTCTCTCTCCCTTCAATTGAATATATAATATTATTAAAACAATATTAGCTGCTGCATGTATTTATAATAAATATGATTAAATTTGTAATGTCTAACAATGAATATTCTTAAATTTTATTGTGTTAATTCATTAACTGTATTTACTGCAGCAATTTTGTTTGTCTCCATAATTATCTATCTTTTGAGAATTGTATATGTGTGTAGTTACTGGATTATTCTTCTTGTTATCTTTCGTCATGTATTTTTCATGCCTCAATCGTTAAATGGAATAGGAAAAAACCTTCCAGCAAATGTATCCAACGCATATTAATAATTCTTCATCCAATGCTATATGTATCCTTGTAAAATATTTATACATATATATATTAAAAGGAAATAACAAAACATGTCTGTCTTGAGTTTATGTATTTACTTGTCACATTTTTGTGAGAAAGTAATTTTTTGTGCAAAAGGAAAAGTTGATTTTTGAATGTATTTTTGTGTATTTAATTACATCCTTGTATTTATTGTATTAAAATGCTAGTCTACATATAGATTGATCAAATGCTACAAGTGTATTTGAGAGGTGGTAGAACTGGTGGATTGATGAAACCAAAATTTTTGTACATCATATACTTGTTTGGGACAAACTATGTTAGAGAAAGATGCTCTTAATTCTTCAAAGGGTATGTGGGGAATCATTTTTTTAAATTTCAAATTAGGTGTCTCGTCCTCATATTTTGATTGATGCAAATTAAATACATCTTTTCCATTGGAAAAATCTGAAATTCAGTCGTTCAGTATTTTGTCTCTGGTTCTCAAGGTTCTGTGAGAGCAAGTTTTATAGGCAATTATATTGTTGGCAGTGGGGCTCCTTGAAACCTTAGGTTGACTCATCCACCATCTTTGAGCGTGAGTGTGACGTCAGTATTATTGCTAAAGCCAATCGATGTTCCCTATATTGGTTTTTTGATTAGATGTCACTTAGAGTGGCAGAACCAGTTTTTTATTCAAAGATGGAAAATGATGAGTTCGTCCTGCTTTCTAGGTGCCTTAGTTTTTAGGACCTTGAACCTTTTCAACCTTGTACATTTCTAATTTTTTGCACTGTAGTTTTACCCTGGCTTGAAGTGGGGGGGGGGGGTCAAGGTAGCCATGGTTTTTATAAAGGTTATAAATAGACTATACACATAATTTTATTTCATCATTATATATATATATATACAATGACTCTTATTCTAAAGAAAAGAGCATGAGATATTTTAGCAGGCATGTATTCTGCTCTGCGAAATAATTACAATGAAATTTCCAAAACTGTAGTAAATTGATCCAACTTTGAACTCTATTAATCCTCCCTTAATTCTAATACTAAATCGTCTCAATCAGGGTCATAACTATGATTTTTTTACTGATGAGGGAAATGAAAAGTATGTATCATGCACACATACAGTTTACACCCTTCAATACTAGACATGCGGTTTGTCTGGCCACCCTACTGCCCGATGTTTTCTTCGAATTGGAGGCTCTGGCATCGTTATTTAACATTTGCTTGTGTTATGGTAAGATAGATTTTTTAATAAACATGAAAGCCAGCTCTCAACTCTTTTCATTGTAAATGTTAACCTTTTTTAGTGTGATTGTTTTTAATGAAATACTTTGTTTCAATAGTTTGCAAATGAACTGCTGTTTGCAATATCACATATACATACTATGTGCAACGTGCGAAACATTTTGTGATCACTGAACATTGTGGTTCAAAAACACTGACATCGAATAACTGTTCAGAGACTACATCGTAATGTATAAATGCTATGTTAGAGCAAAAGTTTGTAAATAAAATTTACCTTATGTATATTGTGTAGGTTATTTGTGAATTACTTTTGTAAAAAATATGCACAAAATATATACAAAGTGGTACTGGCGAATCATTGATTTTAGGGGCTACTTCCAATTAGAAACAGTATCCAAATAACATGGATACCTCATTCATGTTGCAAGTGTGTGGGGGGGGGGGGGGGGTGTTATATAGTAAAAAAAAGGTTGTATTATAAAATATAAATAATTTTTATACGGACACCCTGTCCTTTAAACCCAATTAAAAAGTTGTTGCCCTGTCTCTTTCAAGGTCAACAAAGAAAATTCAATGTTTCTAAGTGCAATATTCACTGAGGTAGAGTCAGAGGCGGCTCAAGCTTACCCTCCGCCCGCGTGCGAAGCCTCATGTGCCGCTCCTAAACACGTTTATTGCGGGAGGCTGACAGCTTTAACGCAGGGGATCGTTTACAAGCGATATCTACTTGACCATACGTCCCGCCTTTAAAAAAAAGAATGTACCGTTTTTTGGTCTAGTTATTTTACAGTTCTTAAATTACGTCACGTAGCTCAATTTACACTACAGCTCTTGTTCAGGAGTCATTCATTACTGACACACGCGTTCCATTCCAAAACTCATTCAGTGTTTTGGTCAATTTTACAGGAACTCAATAAAACGTTTATTGTAGTTCCCTTGTATGTGTCGTCCTAATATTTAACATTAAGTTAAAAGAGGAAGTTTTCGAAAGGATTAACCTTGAAAAAAAAAATGTGCAGCTGGTTCCTTAGAAACGAATGGTACCAATAACACAAATTCTAAAAAAATTTTGAAATGGAACGCCCTAAAGTATATCCTGTAGAGGCAGGCCGGATTAACCATTCAGCAAAATAAGCACGTTCTTAGAGCATCAGGAGAGAACAACATAACAAATGATCAAATAGTAAATTTTCTGTTAAATGTAAATTTTTTCCCCAGCGTCAACCATCCCATAGGGAATCCTAAAATTTTAAGAGCACTTGATTACACAGTTGAATATCGTTATCAGAATGGTTGACCTGGGCTGCAACTGCATTAGGCAAGAGGGAGGGGGGTCTTAGGGCAGTGCGATTGGTGCAGTTGCACCGGGCGCGAAATGAGAAGGGGCGCCGAAACGCGTTAAATATACACTACCAGAAAAATATGCTTAAGATACTTATTTAAAAAAATAACTATAAATATGCATGAATAATGACCGAGATGTGACAAAAATTGGAGGTTCGCGGGTATATAATATTACGGTTATTTTTCGAAAAGAAATATGAATAAGAAAAGAATCGATGGGCAGTGCACCTATATACGTACAGTACATAGCGATTTTGGTCAGATAAAAATGCACGCTGTCTCTCGAGCTCTTTTCTTTTACCACTGCAGGAGAAATTGGGGGGGGGGGAAGCAATTTCTTTCTCTTTTGTTGTGCAGAAAAAAATAATGGAGGAATCACCCTTGGTCACCCAGTTTTTCTACTAACGAGAGCCAAAGTGTTTCCTGTGTTGTGAGGAGTGTTATAGGAATTGAAGGTGTCTTTTGATGAGAGAAAGATTTTTATCCAGAGAGGCCTTTCATGCCTCTTTTTTCCCAACTTGTATTACTTTTATTAAAAACGCAGAATCGAATCGCCACGAATACAGTGCAGTATTTCGAAAGAAAATACTGAATAAATATTTAAAAAACCAATGAATGAATTAAAACCTATGATTTGCTGACCATTTAAATAGGGATCCTGCACGTGGGCCTCGTTCCTACCTGTCACACGAGAAGAGTTTTTCCTATTAGTTCAACCAGGGGCACCCAGGGACTGGGTGTGCTCTAGAAGGGTGTCTAATCCGAAGTGAAAGGGAAAATACAAAAAAAATTAGGAAAAATTGTTTGTGCCCGCTGTAAGAGGGGTGCCAAGTGGGGTGAGGGGAACCTCACCTCGCAATTCTGTTTTTGAAACTAAGAAAAAAGTTTGAGGTGCAAAATATGTATTGCTTTATTCCAGTGGTATCGTTGTCCCTAAGATATGCTTCACAGCATTGTTTTGCACTTTGGTAAGGTACTAGGTGTAAGAGCGATGATGTGTCTCACCAAATAGATTTATTAGTTAAATAGTGTGCCAGTTTATTAAAACAAGCAATTTTTCCACTATGTTATACATTATTTGGGAATACGAATCATAATGGTAACTTAATCTAGCTGCCTGTAACTGTAAGTTAAGCTTATAGATTAATTACGATTTGAGGCACAGTGGTAAACATATTGGAAAAAATTTGGATTGGCGCCGCGAAACAAGAAAAAAAAAAAAGAAGTTCTGGAACTAAAAGTTCTTAGGAAATGGAAAGATAACATCTGAAAAGAGAGAAATGTGATTTTCCAGGAGCAGATTGAGTGGTCTTTTGTTGCCATTAAAAGATGTAGAAAAAAACACTTGGAAGTTACGATTAGCTGAGCAAATTCGAAATAATGGAACCATAGATCTAACTCCTTTTTCAGAACAGTTCATTCTGTACAAGTCTCACAAACACCAATCGTCTCGATAAGTTTGATAAATTTCGCAACATTTATCACTTTTACCGGTGATTATGCATAACCATTTTAGACCGTGTATGCACAAACGTACGGGTTGCTTCTTTTCACTTCAGATATTATTTTTGTAACATCAGGGATGTTCAGCCCAAACTTCAAGTATTGTGCGTTATCGTTGAAATTAAAGCCGAAGTCCCTGAAGGTTAAAAAAAAAATCTACAGAGAGAAAAAACAACCCCTTCCCAGTGCCGTCTTAACGCATGAGCCCACCCGGGAGCGGCCCGGAAGAGTAGAAGGACCTCACGAAAATGAGATCTAGTTAAGATTTTCTAGAATTTACTTGGTAGGGCTTCAGAAAAACCACTTGGCCCGGGGGGCCATGATGCTCTCAAGACGGCCCTGCCCCTTCCCAGGGCCGTAGCGTGCTTTCTCGGGAGCAGTCTTTTCTTGGAGTCTCCTTGAAATAGTTATGCTCAGAAAAAGGAGTTACAAGCGCGTCCCCTCCCATTCGGCACGGGGCACCGTCCAAGTTGTCTCAGGATAGTTTCGGGCCTGCCCAAGTTGAAAGGCCCCGGTGCTTTAGCTGGTGTTTGCCTGCCTCTTCTGTTTCTCAGTACTGGGTCTGAAAGGTATAATTTCAAATGAAGTTCATGAGTCATAAATATGAAAGAAATCATACGTAATTTCACTTTAATTTAACCACTTTTATTATCAGCTTTGATGTGTGCACTATACGTGAATTTTACCATAAAATTCAATTAAAATAAGCATAAAGAAGAACAGTTAGATCCTTTGTGATGAGTATCCTGCATGAATGTGTGACGTTTTGCTTTTTTAATGTTTTTAAATCTCATAATTAAATCAAACAAGTTGGGGTTTTATGCTTGTTTACTAGTTAAATAGCAGTAATCCCATTCTAGAGAGAAGCTTTTCCGACTTCTTCGTCCCTTAATATCCAACAAAGAGGTGGGGGCGATGGGAACGATCACGACACCTAGAGTTTGATAATATGGTAGAATGAATCTGTCCCGTATTTTACGGGACATTAATGACTAGCAAAAATTGCTTCCTCTGACACATCACTCTGGATTCGCCTGGGGGGGGGGCTGACTACTGTTTTTGCACCGGGCGCCACCAGGTCTAAGACTGGCCCTGCACCAACAGAACTATCAATTATGGGTGATGAATAGGTTGCACTGTAATGCAAAGAATTACAAGAAGTGAAATCAGTTCAGACAATAGATATATATTAGGCAGACATAGTCAAACTTTGTAACCTTGAAAGCAGCCCAAAATTTTGCCAAATTTGGTGAAGGCTTTTTTATCTTTAGCACATGGTAATGCAAACATTGAAAGAGAGTTCAGTGTTAACAAAAGTCTGTTTGAACAGTGAAAAATCTGTCCATCAAATGCTGTAAAAGAATAAGACACAAAATATTATGTTCAACGGCATGAAAAATTTGAAAAAAATTGCCATTAAGATGCGGAACTTCTGAAAGTGACTCGTGATTCGTATAGAAAATATTGTAACAGGCTTCAGGCTGAGAAAACAGAAAAAAAAAACCATTTTTAATCTATTAACATGCTATTATGTTGAGAAATTGTGTAAGTAAATAAGGTATTTATATTTTTCTCGTTAATAATTCCTTTAAATTCTGCGAGAAGCTAATTTCTTTTTTCACGAAAACCCTTATTATATTCTGCACGCACTTTTTTTGCTATATCAGGATGAATAAGATTTTGGTGTTCAAGCAGCAGAAATTCTTGTTGCCTAGGTTTTCAGTATGCATGGTGCTTAATTTGAAAAGAGTCTAATAATTTTTATTCATCATTTCAGTAATGCATGTTTTAGTAGTAATAGAGATAAGATACTTCAGAAAAAATTTAAATGGACTTTAATTTGTGAAGGAAATTTATTTAGAATTATTCGTTACAACCATTTTTGGCAAAACTTTTGGCATTTCGAAGAAAAATTACTCCTTATATTGCAGATATAGTTAGTTTTTAATTCTGCCCAATTTTCAAAATGTCTGCTCCAAAAATGAAAGTTTGCTGCTCCAAAATGGATGAGGGACGCTTGCACCCATGTGATCTCATCAATCCATCTTGCGTCGGACGCCTTCTCGGACGTTTAACACCACGGGGGTACCAATCTAGAATACTTATGGTCCATCTGTTGTCCTGTCTTCTTGCAATATTGTCCAGCCCATTTCCATTTTAGACGTTTAATCGTTTAAAGGCCAATGTTCCATATATTGAACATAGTTTTTATTTACAAAAATATGCAATAAAAATTGGCTCAAAAATTTCCGGTTTTTCATCATATATAGAGGAGAATTCAAACTATTTTTTGAAATAAATTCGGAAACTTCAGGTTGATATAAACATTTTTGACAAAATTTTGAAATTTGACATTTTTTGGCATTTTTCCCCATTTTGATTAAAATTTGCTAAAATTTCAATTTTGAAGTCAATCGAAAATTATTTTGTGTGTTTCTACCACTTAATATATCAATCAAAGTAAATCAATTAGTTTTTTGTACTGTTAAAAGTTAAAGAGCTATTCGCGTTCAAAAATGCATGTTCCATTTATGGAACATTGGCCTTTCGAGAGAGCGAGATTCTATGGATATCTAATGTAGGCGCTGCTTCGATTTTCCCGTTCGTAGCCCAGGGTGTTGTCGTCATTCGACATGTGTATAGGGGCTAATTCTAGGTAATACGACACAGAGGAATGTGCTTTCTGGGGACATATTGGGTGAGTACTTTTTTCTTCTTGCATTCTTGGAAATGTATGTTTTTGCAAACTGCAGACTAATCAAACCAAGTTCGACAATCGTAGATAGTGTTGTTGTGTTCAGCTGAGTGTAACAGTATCAAAAATATGTCTACCATTAGAAGAAACTGTAGGATATTTAGAAACTCTTTCAGATTCCGAATCAGAGGATATAGATATATGCCAATTACGTGCTAATAAAAAATGGAAAATTCACGGATGAAGATGATTTGTTGAAAATGATCTAGTATCAACAGTTCTGATGTATGTGAAATGCTAAATAATTTTGCAGCAATGACGATGAAGTGTTAGAAAACTCCTGAAACGTGTTCTTTTAAAGATGTAGGACAGAAAAAAAGGAGCAAAACGTAAGTGCAACACTCAAGTTTCAAGAAAAGACAAGACAGTTTTGAGCAATCAGAAAAAAAACTATCGCATGGGATAAAAATAATTCTTTCTAGAATTCAATCAGAACCTCAGCTTTGGATTCCATTGGAAAAGATTTGCCATATGACCATTATAGCACGTTGGACAATTCATCCAGAGCTGCGAGAAGCGAACCTTATTTCTCATTTGGAATTCCAAAGAGAAGTGGCAATGAACCTTCTACGAACGGAGGAGGGGTTAAGTATTCATTCAGTTCCACGTTGTCAACTCAAAAAAAGAAATGTCAGGTCATGTGATGGCCATTATATTGTCTGTGACGCAAGGATGGTGTGCGGTTTGCCAAAACAAAACACTATGTATAAATGATATCAATGTGACAAACGGGTCCAAATGTATGTTTTCCTTCTTTTATCACGGACATTAGAAAAAAAATTTGAATTTTCTGCACTCATTTTCATGTTAAAAAACCAGTATGTGTTGCGAATTTGAACTCTTAGTAGAAAATAGAAAATTTCGTGTGATAACTGTACTCCAGAAATAAATAATCGTGAGAATATAGGCGATACCAGTTCCCGCTTTCACCTCTCCCCAAGTGCCATGGAACAACGTGAAAAACAAAGGAAAAAAAAATTTCTACACCTCGAATTCCAAATTTCAAAACAATAATTGACTTTGAAGAGATGGTATTTTTTCGGCCTGAAATGTACTGAGAAATTGAATTTTCTGGATGTTATGCCGAAACTGATATTTGGAAAGAAAAGTGATTTGCCTCCTCCGGGAATCTAACCCCAAAGAGACCCGGGTTCGATTCCCGGAGGAGGCAAATCACTTTTCTTTCCAAATATCAGTTTCGGCATATATATATATAACATCCAGAAAATTCAATTTCTCAATAAGTGACTTTGTTCATAGTTCGGCCTTTAAACGGTTAATTATTTCCATGATGATACCTTTGTGTGGTTCCTCATCCAGGTGATTCGTTTTCTGTCTCTTCTTGTGATGCCGACAGACCAGACACGACCCAGCCTCTGTCCCTCCCGGGATATAAGCCTTTTAGCCTTGCGGGTTGGTTCTTGTGATGCCTAGCACAGATCTCTCCATGCTCCTTTGTGTTGTCTGTAGCCTTCGTATCGTCTTGCTTGTGTGTTCAGCTCCATAAGTCAGTGCTGGTAGCACACACTGGTTAAAAACTTTTCTTTTCAGGCATAATGGCATGTGACTCTTCAGAATTACACAGTTTTTGCCAAAATTGCTCCATCCAATCCTGATCCTTCTGTTTATTTCATTAATGATTCCGTTGTCCATGTTAATTTCTTGTCCCATAGCTTTCTACTTCTACTATCTCTGTGTTGTTGAGCAAGATTGTCCTCTTCAACTCAAAGGGGTTGAACGTAACTCCAGTCTTTTGCACATTCATTTTCAAGCCCGCCTGAATACTTGCCTTCGCCAATTCTTGAATCATTTCTTCTAGTTCGTCTGGATTACTGCTGATAACAACAATGTCGTCTGCAAAATGAAAACGGTTTGGGGTCATTCAAGTATTACGTCAGCATCGATAGAGAGGATTTCCGATTTGCTGACGTTTGATGACAAGGGGGTGAGGGGGTTTGGATGGCGCTTACGTCATCAACCACCCTTTATGAAGCTATGAAATATTATCAATAGAATCTTATTCGGAGCGCCAAAATCGGAAAAACCTTTCGATAGTTATCGCGGTGGGGCACCTGAACTAACATTCTACCTATTGATAAATCCCCTACAGCAGGGTTTCCCAACCGGTGTTCCGTGGAACCCTTGGGTTCCGTGTAAGCTTTTTTGGGGTTCCGCGGAATCAAAAGGGACGGAACCTCAAAAATACCGGAACCCTGGTAGCTTGAAAATTTTTCTTGTTACTCTTTCACCTGAAGCAATTTTTTATTTTTATTTCTGTTGAGAACGGGTATTCTAAAATAATTCAGAGAAAATATTGGATAATCGACCAGTAGAAGACAATCAATATTCTTGTTTTTTGGATCCTTTCTTTCTTTCTTCCTATTCTCACACACAAGTCCTTCAGACAACAACAGTCAAGATGACTTCCTGGGAATTGGTATTCCCAAACTCTCAAGACCTACATAAGGATTTATATGAGGGTCTTCCTTCAAAGATTCAGAAGTATTAAATCGTTCCTTTGCATTCTGTGCCCCTACCAGATTCTCCCATGCTACAGATTCGTTACCACAAATGGAACCTCGCTTACACACACAACATTCAAGAGGCCACGTCGAAACGTTGTATAAGGGTGAAAATCGTACAATTGAAACTTATTTAAAAATGACTCCCCACCCCCCTCCCATAGACCTCACAGAAAATATTACAAAAATTCAATGGTTTCAATTGCATTTTGTCTGTTATATAATAATAACTCTTAAGAGTAATTATCTACAATAATTCAAAACAATGTTATAAATTACTTATGTAACTAATTCGCATTTCATCACCGTTCCTTAAATCCTGAGTATTCTTATATTGTTCTTCTGAAGATTTGAAGAAAAAAAAAACCGTCCCTTATCTGAGCAAAGCAGATAATAGTTGGACATCGAGTCCAACTCTCTAAAAGTTGTCTAAAAGAGAAGAACCGAAATACTCTCTGGATATCAGTGTTTCTCAAAGTCTCTCGAAGGCATCGCGACGAGCAGTCGGCATTGCTGATTGCCTGTTCAGTGCTTTAAAGGGGTGTTGTTTTTAACCTATTCTGAGTAGGGCTGTAAAGCCAGAGAGAAACTTGGGAGTTCTGGTGACCCGGACGCCGGACTACAAAATAATTTCCCTTTTTAACTTCTCCCCCAACATTAAAAGCGGGAAGGGGGGGGGGGGTCTCCTTAATGCGTATTTGCCCCGGCTGACCAGGCATCTGGTTGCGGCCTTTGATACCGTACCTCTGTCAACAATCAGTCAATTACTCGATCATCAAAGTTTAGGGCTTTTTAGGTGACAGTATGCAATGAAAAACTATTATAGTGATACATTTTTGTAATCCACAATAATTGCATCGATTCAATGTATAGAAATGATCATTCTCGGAAGAAGGTCTCGAGAAAGGCATTGACATTGACCTGCGTTTTTTTTTCTTCCAATTATTCTTTTGTTTAATGTTGAAAGAAAAGCGAAGGGAAATTTCCCACGAGTGACCATCATTGTATGTGGGTGAATTCACCGAAAATGTCAATATTCTCACCCCTAGTATAACATAGTACACATAAAGTACACATAATCGCTCTCAATGTCTAATCAGTGTTGGTCATGTAACATCCCATGACAAGCGAACATTTAGCATGCTCCAGGAAAACGGTCAATTGCTAAAAACCGACCGTCGTTTCACTTCCGTGTTTTTCGCTCCTCTGAGGCCACGATATCAGTTTGTGCTCGAATTGGCTGTAGTTTCGTTGTGTTCTTATTTGTTTGAAGCCTCAGCTCGTCTTGTTTTACTCTGTTGAAGCTTAAGAATAAATAGTTTTTGTTCATATTCACACTATAGCTGGTGCTGGTTTGGTACCCTGGACCGGGAGGGGGGGGGGAAGGAGGGGTAATATTCACCCCTTCTCTTACTTTGACCACTCGTTTCACATTTCTGATGAGAATGGTGTATGCCAAAATTCACACTCAACCCACGACCAAGTACAGTGAGTAGTAATTTTTTACAGTGAGTAGAGTTTTTCCCTTCAAATGGCATTGAAATTAACAGAAGTCGATTATAATAACATATAAAAAGGTATTTTCTTTCGAAATTTTAATTTTTTTAAAAATATTTTTTGCATTAAAAAATTTTTTTTTTCGTCTGGGGAGAGGGAGGTGCACGAGCCCCCTATGCCCCTCCTCCCGCGTACGCTTATGATCCCACCAGTGTGCGTTAATGGGTAGGGGGCAGTGATGACGAAATTTTGCTGAGAAGGGCAAGGAAGAGGGTTAGAGTTTTGCTGACGGAGGGGGACGGGGTAAAAAATGGCTAAACATTTGCTTACGTAATACTTGAACGATCCCTTTACAAATTCTCCACTTATTTTGATTCCTTTTTAACCCCAATATAGTTTTTGGAATACTTCTTCTGAAACAGCGGTAAAGAGTTTTGGTGAGATAGTATCACCCTGTCTGACTCCTTTTCCAAGTTTGATCTTTGCTTTTCTTTTATCCAAACGAATCGTTGCAGTTGCTTTGTCATATATTTTCTTGATGATATTGTTGTAAGTCCTCTCCACCCCCAATTACATCTAGAGCTTTAACAACAGCAGATGTGAAGACAGAGTCAAACGCTTTTTCAAAACCAATGAAGGCCATACACAATGGTAATTCGTATTCCTTGTGTCTCTCTATAAGTTCCCTGATTGTTTGGATGTGATCCATTGTACTGAATCCACTTCGAAATCCTGCTTGTTGTTTTGGTTGAGCTTCGCCCAATTTGGATTCAAGCCTTTGGTGAAGATTTTATAAATTACTGAAGGAGACTGATTCATCGATAGTTCTTGATATCCTCTTTTTCACCCTTTTTGTAAAAGAAGAACCATCGTTGCGTTATTCCAATCTTCAGGCACATCCGATTTTGTGAGACAATTTGTGAACAAGGCAGCTAGCATACTGGCAAATTCTTCCCCTGCTTCTTTTATAATGTCTATTGAAATCCCATCTTTACCTGGGCATTTCCCTTTTTTCATACATCTTATAGCCTTGTAGACTTCCTCTTTCAGCACAGGTGCTACTTGGACAAATTCGGCTCCACTTTCTTTTCTTCCTGCTCCCTTTCCTTTGTTCCGATTCTGTTCTTCATGTTTGTATAGAGTATTATAAAATTCCTCAACAATCAGCCCCCCCCCCAAATGGCTTTGAAAATACACTAAAAATGGTATATATATGCATACATTGAGACATTGAGTGCATGTGCTTTGCTGGAAAAAGCTGAAATGACGGCCCTGTCAACAAAAAATACTAATGATTTCATTTCCATCTTTTGTGATGGCTCCATCTTTCCTTTTTAGTGCAAAAATTTCGTTTCTCTCAACACACAGTTTTCGTTTTGCTGATTTTAAGCTCCTATTATCTTCCAATGCTTTCTTTACAATATCGCAATTAAACTCCCTGACATCTTCTGTAATCCGCTTTCGTACTGTCTTACAAAGTTCTGCATATTCCACTTTTGATTTAGGGTCATTCTTCTTCATCTGAAATTCTCTCAGGTCTTTCACAAGTTTCTTTGTTTCTTCTGTTATTTTCTTCACCGGTTTGATTTCTTTTTCTCCAGCGACTTCTTTTGTTACTTCTTTCAGGGCTGTGGTTAAAGTTTTGTTGATCGTGGTGACATCTTGTTCATCCTCAGTGGTGTTATATAGCAAATCAAATCGGTTCTTC
This sequence comes from Pholcus phalangioides, assembly GCF_987345545.1. Taxonomy (NCBI): domain Eukaryota; kingdom Metazoa; phylum Arthropoda; class Arachnida; order Araneae; family Pholcidae; genus Pholcus; species Pholcus phalangioides. Next base: position 23,117,604 of record NW_028301596.1, on the reverse strand, counting down.
AGCTCTAACTGGAATTGATATCGATGTTCTTGAAGCTTTACCATACTTCGATGCCAGTTTTTTTTATCTTTGATAAGTTTCGCTCTTTCCATTCCAGTGTTAAGCCGTATTCTCCATCTAACCAGTCGATGATCATTTCCTGTATTGAATTTGTTTAGAACACTGCAGTCTTGGATCATATGCTTCTTATTAGATAGGATGTAGTCGATTTCACTAGTTGTTCCAGTTGGGCTTCTCCAGGTCCATTTTCTTTGGGGTTCCTTCTTAAAAAATGAATTCATGGTGCATAACTGTTCGCTCTTTGCAAATTCGACGAGTCGGTTTCCTCTGTCGTTTCGTACACCGTAACCATGACTTCCAACTGAGCGTTCACCATTTCTTCTCTCTCCAATTCTGGCATTGAAGTCACCCATTACTATTTTGATATGATGGTTTCCTTTACTATGAAGCTCGTCTAGTTCTTCATAAAAGTCTTTTTTTTCTCTATTTCTTTTTTAGAATAGCTTGTTGGGGCATAGACTTATATAATCTGTATTCGGTATCTGATTGATATTTGCATAACCAGCTTTGCAACTCTATTAGATGTACTATCTAACTCAACGTTGTGATTTTTCCATTTTTTATGAATGAGAAATCCTACTCCACTGGTTCTTCCATTATCTGTTCCCCTGCAGTAAAATGGATGTCCACTGGCAAAAGTTCGATTTTCTCCTCTCCTTTTTTTCTTATTTCACAGATGCCTATATATATATATATATATATATAAGATGTCTCAATTTATTCTTTTTCCAGTTCTTCCAACTCCTGCAAAGGATTTTCCGAAGAAAGAGATCGTCCGTTAAAGGTGGCCAAGGTCATCATCTTATGGCAGCCTGGCCCAAGCCAGAGATTCTTAGCACCCTCTGTCTTCATGTCTTGCTGGTTGCTGCCGTAACCAGGGACACTCAGAATGCTACTACTACTACTAAACCACACATGTACCTCGTCCATATTCCTCTGCGGAACCTCTAACGAATTGGTACATGCGGGAATGTGTGTGTACGTGTAGTGAAACCTGACGTGAAGTTTGTTTCTGTGTAATGCTTGTTATGTGTCGTGCTGCCATCTGCCATCAGTTTTTCTAACTGTGAGTGAAGTGTAATGATTGAATAATTTATCCCCCCCCCCCCCCCAGAGCCGAGATTATAGAGAAAATTATTATAAAATTATTGCAGGAAAAAAGAACGTAACCCCCCACCCTCGTGAAAATGGCAATCACAAAAGTTTCTATGGGAAAACCATAACGCCTAACCAATTCGTTCTTTTAACTGGCCCATAGGGGAGCTCTATTGTATTGCGTAAAATTATATACAAATCACATAATCATATCTCGAAATGTAATAATATTTAACACACACACAATTATATTTTATTATTTAGTTTAAATATACAGTGAAACCTCGATATAACAATATTCTACGGACCAAAAAAAAGAAAAATAGTGTGTTAAAGGGATTTAAGAAGCAATATTAACCTTACGTGTGATCAAATTTATGCCATTGTCATTTTTTCTATATCGGCATTGTTAATATTATCGGAAAATACGCTTTTATGTATTTATTCGTTACAAAAAATTATAATTGATTAGTTTATTTATAAAATTCACTTAGATGTGTATTGTCCCTGTACAGAAGCTTACCGCATAGCGCTTTAGGGTCGTACACAGAGTGCAGCAATACAAATAACGTTAGCTTTCGGTGATCATTTAGTGCAAAATATTGATGTCATCAGACGTCTTCAAAAAAAAGAGAACAAGTGGCGAAGTTAAAATTAAATTCAAAACGGTTTTGAACAAAATATAAAAAATATTGTTGTAGCGATTTCAAAATTCTCCTAAAAATATCGGGTTATAGAGGCGTTTATCATAGTAGATGATGTCGTTGTACTGAGAGTTTAACATTAAGCCAGGCAATTCCAAACAAGATTTGAAAAAAATATCATTGTAGATGTATTTATTAACGATTATCGTTGTAGCGATGTTTTGCTGCATATACAAATATCGTATGCAAGATTTTCTCATGGGGGGGGGGGGGACGGCATTCAACATTTTCTTCTTCCCGAAAGGAGTTTCTTTTTTTTTTTACTGAAAAAATACATCATAATCTTTTCTCAAGGGAGGTGCACAAAATTTTTCGGGGGGGGGGGGGCTAGGGAGCCCGCGAAAAATCCTGGCCTGGGGGCCCGGCCCTAGCATGTGGGGGCCATGGATGCACCTACTAAAAACTTTAGTTGCAAGCACCCTAAAGATGCTATACCACAGACTAAACATTGCGTATTTATTACATGCCATGCGGTGATTACCCTCTGGGTTATAGACAGACAAGGAGACCCGTAAAAACTAGATTAAATGAGCATGCTCGTTGTGTTAAAAATCAAGAATGTGAAAAATCGACCATCGCCACTCACTGCTGGTAAGAGAACCATAGATTCAAATTTGAGGAAGCGGAAGTTTACGCGAGACTTTTCGAATAGACGTCATAATCAGCATCACTGAGTTTGAGGGACAAGCACTGGATGATCCCCTCAGAAATAAATGTTAAAATTACTGATTTTAGCGTAGAAATGCGGAAATTAAGTGGGGTTTTCTGCCACATCAATGATTTTAAAAATTGAATTGAATTATGCATTTTCGAAATATTGAGTTCATTTAGAGATACGAGGCCCATAAAATTAAATATAAAATAATTGGCCGGACCTACTTTTGAGTTGGGTGTTCATGCAATAACACATTGATTTTAACTTTTTATTTATATCTTCGCGAGCACGAAAATGAAAATTCATGCCTCCCTATTGTTTTATAATATCCAAGTGCATCAATCCATATAGTTTAGGATGTTTTGAAGTTAATTATGGGCCCATAAATTACATTGAAGAAATTCCGCAGCTGAAATCAAGAATTTTTTGAAGCAAAAACTGGCAGATCAATAACTTGAATTTCAAGAAAATTTTCGAAATATCTATCTAGCACCCATCAAAAAGAAGCAAAAAAAAAAAACAATTCATTATTTCTACGCTTCTATAATTTAGATTTGTTTATTTCATGAGTCGCCCAGGAAGTAGCCATATTGGTTACCTGTCTACGGTTTGTATGTCTCTCAAGAAAGAGGGAAATATCACGTGTGCTTCAAAAATCCTCTTAATGTCCACGACTGATTTATAGACTTCTGCGAAGGCACGTACATTCGGGCGTTCAAAAATAAATTAGTAAACGACAATAAATCAACATCACACCACTAATCGCAACGCCATGGCTAAAGTTCATTACCATCGAGAATTGTAAGAAAATTCGAGTAGACCAATCAAATAGCTCCATTTCACAAGCAGCCAGTCAGGACGTTATTTATATATATATATAGAAAGAAGACCTACACTTGAGCGCTCAGCTTCATTTTGGTCACGACGTTTGTGACGTGAACAGACGTATATTTTTTTCTTTCCACTGAGCAACCGAGAGTTAAGATTTGATAATCAATCCAACTGGGATCCTCGGTCAGCGTGATAATTTATCCTCTGAAAACGACACCCATAGCGTATCGAAATGCGTAAGGAGTTTTCGTAATTTCCTGTTATTTGCCTTTTTCTAAGTATTATTTAGGCAAAGTTTACCTACTCTTCCATATCTTTTTCTGAGCCATCTCGTTGGGCATTTCGCCTGTTATGGCCTTGTATTTGTATTTTGTTGGTGTTTGAAAAGGTTGCATGTTGTTGAAGTTAAAAATTCGATAGTATTATGCCAGGGAAAAAGTTAGCGGTCCTTCAAAGTTACGTCGGAGTTCGATTCAATCGAATATTTTATATGCAATTTTCTGACATGCAAAATAGCCGCCAAGTGATATTGAAGAATAATTATATAACAGTTATGGTGTTACTTTTTACACGGAAGTATTTAAAAAACATTTTCATACTAACGACACATTCCTCTCAAAATTCTCAAGTATCGATCTTGGTATTTGATCGGTTTGCATCGATTCAAAAAACAAAGATTAGTCAAGTTCTGGAGATGATTTTTCTATATCTAAGGCCGGGATTGCACTATAAAATTTTGATAAAATATCTTTTACAAAACTTGAAAAAAAAACAACCAATAAGCCCGAATATAACCGATGCAGTTATTAGTTGAATTTTTCAAGTTTTATAAAAGAACTTTTACAGTATAATCCTGGCCTAAAACAACTTGACCTGGTTGTTTGCAACGCATTTATTTGTGGTGTAAAGAAAAAATAAAATCAAAACAGCAGGAGCTCCAGGGTGGGAGCCCTGCCAGCCCATCCTATTGAAATCATGCCGTCAATTGATGAGGTATTGGGACAGCAGTAGTCGTAGCATAGCGTCGTAGATGGATAGTCATCTACTACATCCTGTGCAATGCGGGAGCAAGACATGTTATGTAAATCTTGTGGAGAAACAAACTTTCTGATTTATTCACAGCTTTTCTGAATACATGGGTTGTCTTAGTAGAGCTCTTACAATCTTGAATTGAATTCGACAGTATGTTGACAGCTATCTATCTCAAAGCTATGTATATAACAACAATTTTCCTACCTCTCAGGCACTTATGCCTATTTGCATTTAAATGGGCCAGGAGGAGGGAAGCTTTCTGATAAGAATTAATACTAAGGGGTGAAGAGATTTGGAAAAGACAAATTCCTTTGAAAAGTTCTCAATACTGAAAATACATTAATTCTACTGAATATGGCCTCCAAAATTTACGAATAAACATACACACACAAATGTTGAAATAGGCACTTACGACAGGAAAAATTCAGAAAAAGCATTTTTTACAAAGAAAAGTTTGAAAATAGGTAAAAAAGGCATTTATGGCATTTTGCCTGAACTTATTAAAAACTGCGGTCTCTATTTATTATCAACGAAATATTATCACAATATGGTACTTTTTTCTTACCATCGTCAAACTACAAGCAATAGATGTGCCGCCTACCGGACCGTCTTACATCAGCACATCGAGGTTTGACCAGAGATCTCCAGCCACTTTGCAAAATGGTTGGCCAAAGTAAAAATAACATTAGTCATTTCTAACAATCGCATTTTGGCTACACCCGTGCCTCTTCATAAGGGTGGGGCTGACAGGACTCCAGCTCTGTGGCCCGGGACGATTTTTATATATTTTTTCACATCATAAATTCACTACAGAGGGGCCCTGGCATATAGATCCTAGTCGAGGAGCCGTAGCCACACCTCTCGGCCTATAAGCAAACTAGCCGAACCTTGACTGTAACATATAGAGTTGGCACACGCAGGAACGTGTTATGTATGCGGCCCTAATGCACCTATCTTGCCAGAGTTACGCGTATTTCATGTTATACTGGTGTGGCATCTGTCTTCGGTATTTTGAAGTGAATATGACGAGTGTCTGAATTTTATGAAATGTGGTGCAGATCTCTTCCGACTTTTTTTGTGGTGTATGCTATTTATGTTAGAATTAGGTGATGGTGTGTGGCGCATCATGTTTCACACAGAACTAGGCGTTTATAGTATTTTTATTTATTTATTGCGTACGGACATAAGTACATACATAGTAAGTTGAAATGAATGTTCTCGAAAGATAAATGCAGCTTGAAACTCAGTCTTCTCAAAGGGTGGGGCATGTTGGGGGATTGAAATCGCCGAACACGTTGCTTTCGTACATAGACGCGAGAACTAGGAAAGCGGCATAGAGGCAGAGAGCCGAGACGCCGACGCGAAGTCCCAGCTTCCACTGGCATACCATCAGACATATGTAGAAAAGCACGACGTTCGACAACAGTATGAGCGTGGTATACGTCAGAGCCGAGCTGTTGATGACAAACGAATGTGTCTTCGGGTTGAGCATCGTCTTCACCAACCACGGAAGTCCTAGGCAGAACAGTATGTCGAATATGTTGCTCCCGATCAGGTTGCTTATCGCCATGTTGGCCATGCCTGCAATAACAGAATACACAATTAACTGTTATCGCACATGAACATCCTAAAATAGGGGTACACAATGTTGCACGGGCTGTGCGGTTCAGATATGCTATATTTATGCTGCTCGCAGGCCAGGAACTTGTATATAAAAGGTGGCCGTATCACCTTCATTTCGCGGAATATTCTCGTATAATTTTGGCCGTTTCAACTTTTTTTATAAGAAAAGTCCCCCCCCCCTTTTTTTATTCTTTTCTGAGACGAAAAATCAAGAATATTTTCATAACATATCATTTATAATATGATACTATATTTGTCAAACATGTACGGTTTTTTTTTCTGGTGGATTACGCGTTTACTGATTGCTACTTTCTGTAGCCCTCTATTTCCAGGCATTGTGCGATTTTTCAACAATTTTAGTGACAGTTGGCCACTTTTTTTTTTTTTCTTTTTACTTGCCTTTCACATTCTTTTCCCAACTTTAATTGCCTTTGACAACATTTTTGACTCTAATTGGCAACATTAATTGCATAATGCCATTAAAGTTGCAAATTATAGCAGCATTTAACAATTAATGCAGCATTTAAAAATTTTGTTTTTTGCGATAATTGGCAGCTTTACTTGCACTTGGCAATGTTTTGTGAGAATTTGCAATATCCCCTATGGATTCAGATTTTCCGTTTTTTTATGAAGGAAAGGTTTTTCTATTGTCAGCCTAGGCGTTTATCGTGTTGCATAATTGATACTTTTCAACATATGTCGTGGGTCGGAGGTGTGCACACCCCTAACCACGAATGTTTATTCTGACGAACTTCTTTCTACCTGGGGGCTAATCCGATCATACAGTCGACGCTCGATATAATGACCCCCACCCTTCGTCCCATCGAAAACGGACGTTATATTGGGAGGGTCGTTATATCAAAAGTAAAACGTATATGATGGTCGTTCTATGGAGACATTTGGAACTTATCTTACCGGTTTTTGTAATGAAATAGTCACTATAAGATGGGGTCGTTATAACGAGCGTCAACTGTAAATTTTTTGTTAATCTCGATTGAAAATTTGGTTGAGTTGATCGATTCCACGAATTTGATTAAAATTTTCTACCAAAAATTTGCCAATTGAAAAAATTGATTAGATACCTTAAATTATGTTCGCGCATTGAAGTTGGAAAACCGCGAAAAGCTAACTTCGGCCGAAAACCATTATGCCTTCAGTATGGTTCGAACTTGGATCGCCGCGATGCGAGTACATCACAATGCCCAAACGACTGGATAGCGACAGTTCAGAGATGCTGTCATTCATTTTTCAAAATGAAAGTGAGGAATTTATTTCATTGAACATTCTCGTCTATTGCTAATTTACCACTTCTGATTTGGAAGACGTATGGCGGCACTCTACTGAAAATCACAAAAACAGACAATCAGACGCAATAAATAAACGCTGAGATTGTAAGAGATAACGGCATAAGCTCGATAATACTGCTTTGGTGAATATGAGGATGCACCTTGCCCTATTTCGAGCAGGAATGCCAGAACAAAGCCCTTTGTCAAGTCTGGATGTTTTGGCGAAGTATATGAACCATTATGAACATAAACTCATGGAGCAATTCTTTTACCGAGATATATTCCGGCTTGTCTCAGACCAGCACCTCCTAAAGATAGAAGGCCTCTGCACTGTTTGCCATAAACGTCATTCAGACTACCTAGCAAGTTTACCACATTTTGAAACACAGAGCATCCTATTTAGTTTCTTCTTATTTTGGCGTAGAATCTTCCTGATTGGCTTACAAATACCGCATAGTGATTGGATGTGGGGCTTAGAAATCACCAATTCTGAGCCCGAGCATTTCCTTTCCTCACAACGATGATACTGATTTTTTCCCCCGAATATTCTGAGGGAAAATAGACTACCTTCTGACGTCACAAGCAGAGTGCGGAGGCCTTCTATCTCTAGGAGGTGCTGCTCAGACGCGGTGCATGTGTGCCAGGATACTATCAACATACTAATCCTGTCGCCGAGATCTTTTTCAGGTGAAGCGAAGCGAAACATTTGAAATTTCAATCTGATTGAGAGATGCATATACTGTATAAACGGTTTTGCCGCCCTTCTCTCATTCTAGTTTAATTTTGTTGGTCACTCATTCTTCGAATTCGCCACCCTGTGTTATAACCAAAGCCTCCAAAGATGTACAAGCTGTAACGTATCACTCCGCCAAAGTTGTGACGTCGCAATCCGGGTTCTTAGCGTGGCTGTTTTGGATGTTTTTAACGAAGCACAACAGGTGTATTTATCGCCATATTTTATTTAAATTCTTCAACTTTTTAATATTTATTTTACTATTTACCTGTTGCTGATACTTTTTGATTTGTGGTAACACATTCGACGGAGAAATTTCGTTTAAATAGATGTAAAAGGAGCCGAGAACTTCGATAATCTTCTGACGAATATTTATTTTTTCTGACTTTATTTTGCGTTCATTAATTTGAATGTAGATATGTTCGCTGCTGTTTCGGGTCGAAATTTTATTTCCTTCTGTATTGAGAGCAGTTTTTTTGACCTTGATTAGTGCGAGCCGGGTTCCACTGCGTAATAATAACTCAGCAACCCCTTCTTTAAATAACTCTGTTGATTGCACGAGCAGTAATGCTTATAAGCCATGATTGAAATAAAAGCATAGGAGTGTGGCGAAACCTTATGATTATAAGGACATATCTTTATTGGTCCTTGTGCCATTAAACCCGAAACCTTATGTGCGCCTAACACCATTGAATGGCAACAATAAAGAAACTATGGTGGCGCGAGTGCTGGTGGATGTCTCGTTATTTTGGAAACATACTGAGTCATGACTCCTTTTCCTTTTTAAGTTATTTAATAGAAGAAATAGAAGAGAGATTTTTACAACATGTTCGGTCGACAGTTGGAGCCAGACTGAACTCCAATACAAGAAGACACTAGATAATGCCTAGCTAGTGAGTGGCAAAAAAAAAACATAATAAAAATATAAAAATTGTACAAGACAAGCAGCGCCACAGTACTCCCCCACGAGTCTGAAGGACGGCATATGGCACAATGCGAAAAAATATGATAATATAGTTATATATTACATACTACATATATATGTTACAGCGAATACGACGATATCGTCATATCGTCGTATTCGCTGTATCTCGGATTGTATGTGCACAGTTGTAAATAGAGTAGACACCTTTAAGTATCTAGGGATTTTTTTAGACTCAAAATTATCCTGGAAAACACATATTAATTATTTGAGTGTAGAATTAAATCGGAACATTAGGAAATTTTATTTTATCAGGAATAAATGTTCCCAATCCATTTTAAAACTTCTTTATTTTGCGTTAGTAGAATCTAGAGTGAGTTACGGCATTACATGTTGTGGTGGGACATACGTCAGCAATCTTTCTTCACTTTTTGTCACACAGAAGTCCTTCATCCGTATCATTCTGAGTAAAAATAGACTCACGCATACATTTCCACTTTTCAATCAATTAAAGCTACTCCCTCTGCAACATTTGTACGTTTATAGAAGTTTAAAAATGTTTTATAAAAGAAGTGGCCATCTCAATCTGAAATTACATAAGTCTGGAATGCAATTTAGACGTCATACTATACAGGTACCAAGGCCAAATAAAACTCGTTTCCAAAATTTTTTCCTTTATTTAGCTCCCAAAATATTTGATTTACTTCCTCAGTTAATAAAAGAACAATCTTCATGTACATCTTTTTTATCAATTTAAAATCTTGGTTGTAAACTCAAGAAGATTTAAATTATCTGCTTGATATTGTAATGTAATCTTCTTTTATCTTGCATACGCTGCTAAATGCCAAATTTTTTTGTTTATCAATTCCATTCCCGTTGCCACTTATTTGTTGGTGTTATATATATGTGTGTTTTTTTATTTCTTTTTTTCTCTCGTTATTATTTATGCCGACAGATATGTATCGGATATTGTTTTTTGGGCTCACAAGCTTGCTTAGCCCCTAAATGTTTTGTAACTGTGTTTAAAAATCTTAAATAAAGGAAATTTGAAATATAGTTACGACGATATGACAATATAGTCACGGCAACTGATATAGCATTGACATGTACAAAAAAAAAATTGTTGGAAAATAGCAAAAAATAAGCAATACGAATTTTTTTTTTAAAGTAATGAAATATTCATATGCACAAATTAATAGTCGAGCAAAAAATAAATTACAAATGGTCAAAAATTTGTAAATGTACGTATATGCAAAAACGATTACTAGAATAGATAATAGACACATATATATGTATATAAGAAAATTGAAGAATGAAATGTTTTTTGCAAAACACAATAATATTAATTTTCGAAAAATGTTGCAAAAACAATATTAATTCCAAAAAATACCTGAGCTGTTTGTTTGGTGAAACAGCGGTTTGTCAATTATTAAGACAAGGTAGTTGGTATGATTGATAGGGAATATATGGGCGTTCCCTGAACTGCGATACGTGCATTAACGGGAAGATACTATTGAACGACCGACATATGTTGACCCTAAATTGCAAAAAGGAACCACGGCTATACGCGCGTTCCGAAACTATATGAAGTTCCTTCATATCAGTAACAAACAGTGAAAATACTCCTTACAGCGAGACTTACTCGCAATAGAGTGGAATTCAAAATGAACCGGCTACAAGAGCAAAGGAGGGGGAAAGAAAAATAAAAATGGCGGAGCCAATCACAAAACGAAATTTTACCGCTTGAACAGTCCCCTGTTGACATGTAGGGTCCATGGATTCATGAGGTTGTCTCCATACCCGTACACGTCCATCAGCTCGAAGCAATTGGAACCGAGACTCGTCAGACCAGGCAACGTGTTTCCAGTCCTCAACAGTCCAATGTCGGTGTTGTCGGGCCCAGGCGAGGCGTAAAGCTTTGTGCGTTCTCGCATGATCTTTTTCCGGCCGCAGCGATGTCGTAGAATTAATTTTTTACCGGATTCCTGATATTCACGGTACACTCGTGAAATGGTCGTACGCGAAAATCCAAATTTCATCGCTACCTCGGAGATGCTATGTCCCATCTCTCGTGCGCCGACTATAACACCACGTTCAAACTCACTTAAATCTCGATAACCTGCCATTGTAGCAGCAGTTGTTGTGTTATATAGGCGTTGCCGACCGCAGCGCCGTACTCTGATTGGTTCCATATCTCTTTATTTGCATACGCACGCCTACCAGTTTTTTTGGCTCTTCAGTTTATAAGTATATGTAAGTAAGATGTATATGTAAGTATTTAAAAAAAAAATCATGAAAAGTGCCAAAAATCCTCAGTCCACAGGGACAAACAGTCGAAATAGCTCAGACCCGAAAGTGTTAAAAATGTAAGTTACGAATTTGCCCACTAGATGTCGCCACTATGCAGTTATGGGTATCTAATGTATCTTTACTGTGCTGTTCCAACACCTTCTAGAGCTCTGCTTTAGAAGGTATTGGCTGTTCTCTTAATGGAACAGCCTCGGCCCCAGGTTGGCGATTTTCGGGGACTTTTTTTTTTCCGGCGCCAAATATGTCCGACGACCCCATCAAAAGTCGCCAAGGCCGTTAGACACATTACGAGCGCCGGAAAAAAAAAATTGCCAGCATAGAAAACAATATGAAAAATATCATGAAACACAAGAGAAATGGAAACATAAATAAGAGCTGGATTGAGCGAGCATAAAAATGCTAAAACCAACAAGCATAATTGTAATGAAAAAAATAATTATAAACTAAAACCCGGACTCTCTTTCCGGGAATCCGGGTTCTTTTAAATAAATAAATACAATAAAAAGGATGCAGGGGCATCCTGCATGTAAAAAAGAATAAATATTGGAAAATATTAAAGCATAGGCGGAGATTGACTTGGAAGTCTGGGGGGGGGGGGCACGATGATGATGATGTCAGCTCATATATACATTAGATCAGTCGACTCCACCTGTGAATTAATAAATAATTTAATTAAATTATAAAGGCAAAATGCATAGACAACCATTTCCTAAGAGTAAAGCTAAACGGGCAAAAGAATTGCTAGGAATATTTCATAGTGATTTGTGTGGACCAAAGAGTGTCTCATCAATTGGCGGTTTTCGTTACTTTCTGAGTTTCATTGATGACTTGTCACGTTTTTCATTCATTTATTTCTTAAGAAATAAGTCAGAAGTGTTTGAAAAATTCAGAGCATTTCAAACATTTGTAGAAAGGCAAACTGGTAAAATAATCAAAGTTTTGCGCTCTGATAATGGTACTGAATACCTGAACTCTACAATGGAAGAGTACTTAGCTTCAAAGGGTATTTTACATCAGAAATCAATCCCTTATACACCAGAACAGATGGGCGTTGCAGAGTGTACCAACAGAACCCAAGTTGAACGAGCACGATCAATGTTGGTGGATGCCCACCTCGATCCTATTTATTGGGCTGAAGCAGTTCAAACAGCAAATCACTGTAAAAATATCTCTCCTACTATAGCAGTTTCAGGCATGACTCCATATGAAAAGTTTTATGGTGAGAAACCAAATTTGGAGTACTTGAGGGTGTTTGGATGTCGAGCATTTGCTCATATCACAAAACAGAAACGTTCGAAATGGAAAGAAAAAGCAGAACTAATGTTTGTTGGCTATTGTCATGAAAGATAGGGATATAGGTTGATTGATCCTGTAACAAAGAAAATAACTAATGCGCGGGATGTCCATTTTTTGGAAAATGAAATGTATCATAAAGTGATAGGTGAGCCGCAGTTCCATGATAATTCTTTATTCAGTGGGAGAATGGTTAAGGAAAACAGTTCTTTAGATGGTGAGGATAACAGAACTGACCCTGTAGATAGCGAGATGGAACATAATTAAAATAATGTAGTAGTTAGCGAGAACATTTTCGAAGACACTGAAAATAACCATATTGAAAGTGCTGACACTGATCATAACAGTAGCACTTCAATGGATAGTGCAAATAATAAATTGAAACCTCGTCCTACGGAGGAAATAAATCCAATTTTAGCACCCCTAATCGGATAATCCTTGTTTGATAATCATCATGTTAACAAACAAAGTTAACAATTATAAGAAAGTCACCAGAGTAAAGGAATAATGAAATCAATGGCAAACAAGAAAAACAGTTCAAGAGTCACCGTCTCGCACGATAATCATTTTGTATCTGAGTCTTTTGACGAGTGGTTCTTAGGAAAAGACCGAAAAATGTACTTCATGGTAAAATAAGTGAAACCTTTGGAACTGAGTTTTATGAAAGCTGCTCGCTATTTCCCATAAATGTTATTATCGACATCAGTATTTTATTTCAACAATCCAGCTGCATATCGCCTTGTGAGGAATTCAAATAAACTGTGATACTACCTCAGTATATTACTTCAAGTATTGCTGCAAAATGGAGGTCTTCCGGAGTATGGTACAGAACTCAAGCGTGAAACATCTAGCAGGAAAATGTTGCGAACTTCTTGAAATTGAGAAGTTAGTTCGTTTGACAATGCCCAAAATTTATGTTAAGCCAGGAACATTTTATAAGAAGGCTTCAATTGGACATCAATACAAGATTATGGACAATCAAAATAATATTTCAAAGGTATCTGCGTAGTAAGTTTCTCTCTCTGTCATGATTGTATCAAAATACTATCTAACGTATTCCTGAATAATTACATAAAAACTAAAAATGATAACTTTAACGCCAAGTCTCAATTAAAAGAAACTTGCTGCTATAAACAATCTTATTCAACTATTCGATCTTTGAATTGAATAGTTTTTTATTTAATTCGAAGTATTTTTGAGAGAAGTATAAAGGTGTGTGTGTGTGTGTGTGTTTTAATTAGACGTGTGAAAAAATGTTTTGCATTTTTAAGGAGATATACGTCTTTTTAATTTTGAAACTTAATATTTAAAAAAAACGATCCCATTAAATATTTTCAACTAAAATTCTGAAAATAAAATGTTATTTATGTGTTCATAATTCACAATTTAAAATTAGAAACTAAAATTTATTTTATGGAAATTTTATAAATGAGTCCACACAATAAGAGTAAGACTTTTCATAATGTGTAATATTGCAAGAGAGTATATGTGTAATTATCCGATCAAAATTTTGAAATGTTGTTTTCGAAGTTCCCCATACATTAATAACAACAATTACTTTATACATTAATAATTTGAACATTTACAAAAATTTTATGGTAAAGTTTAGAGCAGCAATCAATTTCCATTTGAATTATTGAATTCCATTTGAATGAACATTGTTTTTTTTTTTTTTTGTAATTGTCTGTGTATACTTTAATTTTAAATATAAATTCTAGTAAGTTATATTATATATAAATAAAGAAATTGAAAAAAATCGCTGAACAGTCAAATATATTCTGCCTGATTTTTCAAAAATATTTGCTTGGGAGCAAAAAAATCTAGAAATAGGCCTACTTGTTGGCAGAGAATTTGAAACCTCTATATTTTTTCATATTTAATTAATTAATTAAATATGAAAAAAATAATTTATAATATAAATAATAATATTAATCAATTAATTAATTTAATATTCAGTGTTTTCGTGTAACCCTACTAGGTAATAATAGTAATAAAAAAATGAAAATTCATCATCAGTTTTTCCTTCCAATTGTAAAAAAGTACGTTGGTTGCGAGTTTTAAATGCTTGAGTAAAGTGAAGCGTGTACGCGGTAGGACCCGGGTTGTGACGTCACGAAGATATGTTTCAGGCTTGTAATATCTAAGAGGCTTTGCTATAACTCACTTGACTCCCCCCCACCTGTAAATATGCCCGTGTCTCCAAGTCCTCCTTTTGGTAAGTAACGAAAAGAATGCTCGTGTCCCGTGAACGTATGGTCTGCATATTAAAATTCGCAAAGAGTGGCACGTGCATTGAAAATAATCCTGGTTTTGCACGGCTTGGAAAAAAGGTTGGCCGCCCTTGATTTATAAAAGAATTGTTACACATCCTACCGTTTTTGACGACAATGATACTTGCTACAAGCTCCGGTACGCTCGTTCCAGCTGCCAAAATGGTGATTCCAGCCACCGTATCTGGGATGCCAAACGTATAAGCTGGGGAGAAAAAAAAAGAAAATTACACTATTGTGTTTCTCTCGTCGGCGTTTAATAATATAAGTTGAGCCAGATTTTTTCCATAACTTCCGGAACAATTTAATTAAACAATTAATTATAAGAAGGGTTACAACTGAAAAAATGGAGAGACGGAAGAATGTGCTTACGCAGGCCGCGTGCCTGTAATATTATTCAGGGTTCTATATATCCACAGCCATACCCTGGAATGAATCACGGTAAAAAGAAAAGTAGACACATACGGTATATGCATTAGAAGAGAAAATTCTCTCTCACAAAAAATATGTATAAAAATAGCATCGAAGAATGCCTGAAAAAGATCAAATGGGGATGAAATGGAGAAGAAGCCTTCAGACCAAGAGGACGATGCTTGGTCCCTTATATGATAATGACGTGCAGTCCCTTGACTAGTGTGTGTTAAAATTGGAAAAGTGAATCAGAGAAAAAAGGTTTAGAGAAAAATTGAGCAGAATTTGGAAATTAAAAACGTTTACATTTAGCTGCATATTCTCCCATAATTTTTATGCCTTCAACAGAGTTGTGAGAGCAAAAATTAGACCAATCCTTAATCTTTGGATGTGTTTTATTAAAGGTACAGTTACGAATGTGTGTAAAACGAGAGCATGTGAAGGGAAAATGGGCGGAGGATTAGGAAATGAAGATAGGAATTCAACTCTATCAACAATAAGTTTGTAGGAAAGGTTTTCAAATCTTCTAGATGTGAAAAGATGAGAATATTTAGCGCAGCACTTGTGAAAGATAAAAAAATTTGGGAGTGAACACTGTAGGAATACTGTATAGATGATTTGAATTTGAGACGGTGGGATGGCTTTTACATCTTCAGGATAGATGCGTGTGAAAGGTAATCACGTTTGATGAGGAGGCCCTATTTCTGACTATATTGTCGATTATTTCATTCATAATGATATCAGAGTGGTCTGGAACCCAAATTAAGTGAATGTGTATAGAATAGGAACTATAGCCCACATGGAAACAAAAGATGAATGACAGAGTGAGATTTAAAGGAAAAGGACTTCAGTGCCATGAGAATGGATTTGCAATCTGAAAAAATGATGAGAGGACGATTACGAACAGATAAATACTTCAAAGCCATAGTAATGGCAATTGCTTCACCGGTACATATTGAAGAACTGGGATTTATGAACCAGGTTTTAATACTATCAAGTGAAGAGCTATAAGCTCCACAAGCAACTTGCTGGACTTTTGAGGCGTCAGTGGCCACTAATATGGCATATGGGTCTAGAGCATAGTTTCCCAACTTTTTTTGTTCCATCGCCCCCTTCTTCAGAATTTTTTTTCTCCCATCGCCCCCCAACGCAATCTAACCCATAGGATCCTATGTTATACCCGTAGCTTCTACCGCCCCCCCCCTGGAATATTTCATCGCCCCCAAGGGGGCGTTAACGCCCACGTTGGGAATCACTGGTCTAGAGCATAGTCTTTCAAACGTTTTGTTCCATCGCCCCCTTCATCAGAAATTTTTTCCTCTCATCGCCCCCCAACTCAAGTAAACCCATAGGATTCTATGTTAACTCAGTAGGTTCTATCACCCCCTTGGACCATTCCATCGCCCACCAGGGGGCGATATTGCCCACTTTGGGAAACACTAGTCTAGAGCATAGTCTCCCAAACGTTTTGGTTCCATCGCCCTCTTCTTTAGAAAATTTTTATTCCCATCACCCCCCAACTCAAGTCAGCCCACAGGATCCTATACTAAACCCATAGCTTCTAACGCCCCCTTGGACCATTCCATCGTCCCCTAGGGGGCGATATTGCCCACTTTGGGAATCATTGGTCTAGAGAGTCCACATAAACCTGAAAGAGGTGTTGAAGACCAGGAATTTTAGGGAAGTTTTGGAATAACAAGTCAGTATATAACGAGTCAGTAGTGGTGGTCACATTTTTTGGAAGCCACGGTCTATCAGAATATATAGGCTGCAACAGTGAAAGTAAATTGAGCGAAAGAGAAAAACACTGTCCAATGTGTTGGAGAGTGGAGAGCACAGTTTTCTGAAGCCAGTATCTATACGGTTGGAAGTGCCTTGGATGGGAGAAGCAGTTGAGTTTATGCAGAAGTTACTGATTCTTGAAAGTAGGTGATCCACAAGAGAGTAGGATAGTTCAGTATAATTCACATTTTCAAAATTCTTGTAAAGCGAGGTAAAAGTGTGGTAGTTCTCATGATAGAATTGTAAATAGAATTTAGCTTTTGTGTAGAGTCTGAAGCATTCAGCCAGACAACAGCTCCATAACCTATGATACCAGCGAATATGTTCAAGAAGATGGGTTACACAAAAGGAATATTTCTAGCTGAGTGATTGATGGACCTGCAAATATTCATACTGTAGGTGCCTTTGGTTTGAAGACTTTGTAAGTGTTTCTTACAGAGTAATGTGCGATCGAAATAGACACCAAAAATTTTCATATATGGTACAAAAGGAATGTTGATGTTGTTGATAGAAAACGAAGGGAAAGGAATCTTATGTTAGCGAGCAAAAATCGGGAAGTTGGATTTATCCAAGGAAATCTCAAGGGCACTGCTGGAGGCCCACAGTAAAATTTTTGATATGGATTCGTTTAAATTATTTTTCTGCAATAATGCCATCTGACGAACTACTCATAATAAAAATATCATCTGCAAACAGGAAGGTTTTAATAAGGTTTTAATGTGAGGATTCAGTGATGTCTAATGTATATAATACGAAGAGTGTGGGGGATAAAGAAGATCCCTAGAGTAGACCAAGAAAAGGGAGAAATGATTGTGATGACACACCTCTCTATTGAATAAAATGATTCCTCAAAGTAAGATAATTTTAAAGCCATGTGAGGAAAGTTTTTGAAAAACCCATCATAGCCCATTTATGTAAAAGCAAACAACAAGGAATTGAATCATAATCACTGTAAATATTTGTGGCCATAATATAGCAGATTTAATTTTTTTAAAGAATTGTAAATTTCTGATGCAAGTCCCTCTTAAGTAGGCCTCAGATCCTGTTTTAGGTCTGAAGCCATAAAAGCAAGACTGAAGGATTTTATGTTTAAGTGTAATCCAACTTAGCCTGTGTAGAATGATTCATTCAAAACTCTTGCTTATATTGTTAATTGGTGTAAGAAGTCTAAAGGACTTGGGATCAGACGGAGTTCTTCCTGATTTTTGGATAAAAATTATACGACTTTCTTTGAAAGCTCGGGGGACAGACGAGGAAAGCCATAAGTTATTGAAAGATTGTAGAAACTCCAAAACTTTCGTAGGAAGAAGTCTGAAAGTTTTAAGTGGGTTCCCATCAGGACCTGGAATATTGGATCTACCAGTACAAACTGCTTTGAGAAGTTCACCTTCTGCAAATGGGCTTTCTAACATATTGTTGAAGTCACGAGATGAGCCAATAAAGTGAAATGATAAATTGTTTTGGATGGCGTCTGAAAAATGTAGCGTATTTTTTGTAAATAATAAAATTACCGATAGACAATAATCGGAATTTCTTATTTTTTAGAAGTAAGCGACGTTCCACATTAAGGGGAATTTTATATGAATGAGTAACGGAAAAAGTAGTTTGTGAGGATTTGGTAATGTGTGCAACACTTGCTCATAAAGAGTTTGAAAACATGAGGATTCATTAAGTTCTTTAAGGCAAGAAGTAACTGAGGGCCAATGAATTATACTTTTCATTGATGTATATAAAGAGTTATTAGAAGAAATAGTGATATGCTATAGGTGATGACTGCTATATAATGAGGACGTTGCTGACCAAATAATTCTACGATGAATATTAGGGAACTCAAACAGAGGTCCAGATATGAAGTAGTGTTGCCACTGTAACAAGTAAGACATTTAGGAGGGGTAAATGAAATATTATTATGAACTAGCTATAATACCCGGCGCTGCCCGGGTTTTCTTCAATGAGGCTTTTTGGATCATGCGATATCTTCCTCTTGCTTTGAGGGACATGCAAACCGTGTCCAAGTTAACCAATATGGCGACTTCCAGCGCGACTCATGAAAGAAACAAATCTAGATTTAAAGAAACGTAGAAATGAATACTTTTTTTTTTCCTTTTTTTAAGGGGCGCTAAGTATTTCGATCCCCTCCTTTTGAACTTCAAGTTATCCATCTTCCCTATTTCAGTATCCAAAAATGCTTAGTTAAAGCTGTGGAATTTCCTCGATGCACTTTATGGGTCCATAATTAATTTTAAAACATCCTAAACTATATGAATTTATGCAGTTGAATATTAAAAGACAATACGGAGACATTAATTTTCATGCTTGAGAAGATGTAAATAAAAAGTTGAAATCAATGTCATTGCAGGGATATCCAATTCAAAAGTAGGTCCGGGGCTAATTACTTCCTATTTAATCTCCTGGGCTTCGTATATCTTTATATATAGCCATAGCTGACGTCATGCGGCTGAACATCAAGCCCTCGACATACGACGGGAAGACCGTCGTATGGTCTGAAGATCTTCAGAACCCAGTTCGAGATGATTGCCTCCGCGAACGGATGGAACTGTATGCTCAAGGCCTGCCACATAGCCGCCACTCTCCGACGTGAATCCGCCGAGGAAGATCGATCCAGCTATCCAGCTCTGACGAACATTTAACTTGTGGAAGAACTTCATAGATCTTACGACCTGTTTTCGTGTCATTTGACCATGGTGATTGCCATTTCTGTGACAGATCATTTCGCAATTTCTTCATCGTCCACGACTTCGGAAGAAGGATAGAGAAATCTGGTCCTGGTCTTTCGGTAGCTCTTTTGGCTAATAGATCAGCTGCTTCATTCCCAGTATTTCCTCTATGCGCTCTGATCCATGAGATGTAGATATGTCTATTTGGCAGTAATAGTTCTCTAATCTTCCTAGCCATCATGTGGTGTGATAAGGGGTCTAGAACCGCATATAACGAAGAAAGTGAATCAGAAAGAATGTGTGTTTCTTTTTTGCTGGCGCTTGCCTGTTGCGTAGCTGTGAGCAGCGCAAACAGCTCTGTCTGAATACCGTATTTAGATCGTTGAGTTTATTGCTCCAGTTACTTATCTTCAAGTCATCCTAGTTCGGCTAGTTAACCATAGCCGAAGTCACTCCAGTCTTGGCGCCATCAGTGTAGATCTTATATTTAGCCCGAGGGTGTATTTTTCCTTTTAGGTCAATGGCAACTGAAGACCACGCAGCAGAAAGCGAAAGAGACATTGCAAGAACTGGCCATGGACATCGAAAGGCTCTAACAGTTGGCTTCACGGACTCCCCGTCGGACATCAGGGATGGACTGACTCAGCAATGCTTCGTCGACTCCGTAAAGGATCCGGACATCCAGCAGGCGTTGCGTCTGGATGAATACAAGAACGTGAGAAGTGCTCTTTTCTACGCTATGAAATTCGAAACAGCCCAGCAAGCTTCGAGGAGAGACAGACATATGGTCAGCGGTGCTGTTGCGGAGGACTCTACGGCGGATATCATCAGAGAGCTGAAAGATCTTCTGAAGAGTGCCAGGAACGATCGTGTGACGCAGAAAGACAAGTCGTTTGGAAGCTGGAAACGCCACGGAAAAGGCCACCTGCGGAGCGCATGCTCAGTCGCAGCTATGCGAAGATGCGCCATGCCGAGTGTACCACGTCTCACAGCTGCACGGAGGAGACCACGGACTCCACGTAAAAGGCGAGATTGATGGACTGCCGTGTAGGAAGGTCATCGACACCGTAGCCAACGTGAGCATCGTCAGGACGGACTTCTCTCGGAAATTCCAGCAACGACTTCTCTACGTACCACCATCGCTGACGCTGCAGACAGTCACAAGACAGAAAATGACCGTGCGAGGGAAATTGAAAGTCTCACTGAAGTTCGCCACGGTCACCTATCAACACACTGTCTACCGTCTTCGTGGCAGACATAAGGGATACGTGCATCATCGGAGTGGACTTCTTGAGGAAACACGGATTTTCCTTGGGCATGGGGAACGACCAGTTGCACACGCCGAGGAAACACATCGCCCTTCTCGGATGTGGTAGTAACGAAGTACTTCCAAGGAAAGTGATGGATATTCCAGAGGCGGAAAAAGAATGCATCGCCGATGCAGACAAGACCAATGGCAGGACCGGAACTGTTCTTTCACGAGAGTCAGATGGCATGAAGAGGAAGATACAGCCTCGTAAAGAAAAAGCGTATGGAAATGCTGACGCCCTGACGAGAGGACCGGGTCCGTACAACTGTCGTCGTTGCATCAAGGGAGAAGAGAAGTACAGGCCGGCGAACCCTGCAGTGAGACAGATAACATCTCAAGTCTCAAGTGACGATCCTTAGAGCGATAAGAATACTCGAAAGACCCAGCTAGAAGATCCCGACATACGACCGATAATGGGCGGGAAAGAATTCACCTGAAATAAACCAGCGTGGCAAGACGTCGCCTCTTCCAATCCGACGATACTGGAAACTATGGGACTCTCTAGAGATGAGAGATGGAGTGCTGTATCGCTCGCAAATGGGAGTCGGATTTCGAGAAAACGTTCAGATGGCAACTCATCCTGCCAAGAAGCCGAGTGTAAGAAGTTTTGGACGAGTTGCACGGAAGTCCGACCGGTGGACATTTCGGCATAATTAATACTCTCCAGAAGGTCCGTGAACGATTCTATTGAGGCAAGTCCAGGACCGACGTGGAAAAGTGGTGCAAGAATTGCGACGACTGCACCGCTCGTAGAAAAACTCCGAAGCGCACCCGGCCCGCCTTCCACACCATAACGTTGTAACGTCGTACGGGAGAGCCGCCATGGACGTCTTGGGACTGTTACCGAGAACCGCCCACGAGAGCACTGAATTCTCGCCATCGCAGGTGCTGGTGGGACGGGATCTTCGAATCGTCAAAGACCGGATAAACATCGGCTTCGAGAAGATGAAGAATCGCTATTATGCGAAGGTCACGACTTCAAGGAAGGAGACCTCGTCTGGCTCTAGAACCCAAAGCGCCGGAAAGAACTTCAGACTGCCCGAAACTTCAGACGTCATGGGAAGGACCCTACAGAGTGGTGAAGAAACTGAACGACGTCGTAGCTCTGATCCAGAGAACACCATCTTCAAAATGCAAGGTGGTTCATCTGAACAGACTGGCTCCTTACCACAGTAAGTGACACAGTACTACCAAGTCCAGGACCGACGTGAAAAAGTGGTGCAAGAATTGCGACGACTGCACCGCTCGTAGAAAAACTCCGAAGGGCACCCGGCCCGCCTTCCACACCATAACGTTGTAACGTCGTACGGGAGAGCCGCCATGGACTTGGAGATAGAATTGTCGGGACGAACAATTTCGAAGTGGTAGTGTTACGAAAAATATCGGTAATTTTTGAAGAGCTCCCTCCGGACAATAATCTTCTGTTGCCAAACCGGAAATGCTAAGATATGCTTCTAGATTTATTTAGAAGGTCTCCATACGGTGACGCCGAAACTCGGAAACTAAAATAGAATTTTGTGAAATATTATTTTTCTCAAAGTTTCGACCGTACCTAGAAATAGTGAGGCGATCACAAGAGGGAGTTATTGGATTATATGCTCAATAAGAGAACTCTGATCTGGTTAGCGTGTATCTCTGCTTGTAAATACGTGTGAAAATTGTTGTTCTGTAAATAATTTGTAACGTCCTGCAAAGTGTTTGCATCCTCTGCTTATTTCAAGAACTTGTGAAAAATTTCAAATATCCTTTATTTAAGATTTTTACACTCAGTTACAAAACATTTAGGGGCTAAGCAAGCTTGTGAGTCCACTTTATCCGGAACAATATCACATTATGGGGAAAAAGAATGATGGGAATCGTCTCGGGCTCTGAAACCAGAATCATGATCCCAGCTTCACCTTTAGGGGGGTGGGGGGGGGGGGAAGGCTCGAATAATGACATATTCATTACACTATTAATGGAGTCACCGAAGTCAGTAGCTTTGAGTAGGTATCTTGATCCATTCTGAGAAAATTATGCCAATCTTTTGGTGCAAATCTCAATTCCTGTAATAATTTAACGTGCGGATATTGTTGCCTTTTTTTAACCAATCTTTGCACACGTTACCCGTTTTTTTCTTTTTTTGAGTTAATAACTTTCGGTGCCTTAACCAATCTAACTACACCCAAAGCATCATCTGTAGAAATCGTACTAGAAAATCCCGAACTTTATAGACTATGAAAAAGTCCGAACTGATCAAAAGATGGCGAAGAATGAAAATATCCCCCCCACAGATCGCCTAGAACCGGTTCCATAGGCTTCGCCTGCACAGGTATAACTGAGTAGTGTGGATGTACCGAACCCGAACCGTTCAATTATGCCTGCGCAGTTATGACTGTGCAGAGCGTGTGTAGGGACCTTGAGCTTGCGATCTATAAATGTTGATGATGGTTAGAAAGAAATAGAGAGAATTATGTGTGTAAAGGTCCCTACACACACGCTCAGTTATACCTGCGCAGTTATGCCTGCACAGGCCAACTGTGCAGGCATAACTGAGCGTGTGTAGGGGGCCTTAAATCCTTTAAATAAACAGCTACAGTTGCAGCAGAGTGCATAGAGACGAAACTAAGTTTAGCGAATTGTTAAATTTGCTTGGTGTAAACAAATATTCCACCAGAAATATTATATGATCTACAGCAAGAAAACAGATCAAATCCTGAAATTTTATAGTAATCTGCTTCGTAAGCCCATACTTCAGAGAGTGCAAGAATATCGATCATGTTAATCGTTGAATTCAAATATGTTAAAAGGATATCGAAATTCGATCTAACAACTACGAATATTGAAATGAACAATATTAATTTTAGACGAAACGCGATTATGATCAGAGCTGACTAGTGATAGTAAAAAGTTTTCAAAATCCTCCAGGCAGTGCCGTGTTAACGCATAGGCCCACCCGGGGGCCTCAAGCGAAGAAGGGGCCTCACAAAATGAGATCTGAAAAAATTGAAAAATTTTCGAGAATTTACCAGGTAGGGCCTCGCAAAAATCACTTGGCCCATGATGGTCTCGAGACGGCCCTGCCTACAGGGTGTTGAGAGAAAAGTGTTTTATGTTAATACAAGATTCATTGTGAAAGACTGGTTATTTGGGGAGATGAAAATTGCAAGGAAGAAAATTCATCACTGCCATCACGGGGAGTCGAACCCCGGTCTCTCGCTTGCCGGACGAATGCTTTACCATCTAAGCTATAGAAGCAGATAGAATGTTTCAACCTTGTAGCATATATATATGTTGAGAGGCACCGTACATGGACGGCGTCAACAATCAACTAATAGCTCGTGAATGACATAGACCAACCAGATGGCCACATGCATATAGAAATGTCCTCTCCACTTGTCAATACAAGATTCATTGAGACTGGTTATTTGTGGAGATGAAGATCTCCAAGGTTGAAATACGATATCTGCTTCCATAGCTTAGATGGTAGAGCACTCGTCCGGCAAGCGAGAGACCGGGGTTCGAATCCCCGTGGGGCAGTGATGAATTTTCTTCCTTGTAATCTTACCTCTAACCTAAAAATCCGATTACACTCTTACCAAGAACGCAGTTGGCTGGATTCAATTTGAGGCCATGCCCGATAACAGGTAAACGGAAGGATTTTATTGGCTGAGGACTCTTGTACACGTGCCTATATTTTCAGTATAAACTGCACAAGATCACGTGTTTGCTCTTGGCGATGACACATACTTTGAGCGTCTTGTGATGATGATGATACACTCTTGTACTCATTTGCAAAAGGCGAAATTTTCATGAACGAACACGTTGAGAATTTTTCCACATACAGGGTACTTCAAAGCATATTACTGTTATGTTTTTAACGCATATATATTTTTTGAATGTTTTTAACTTTCGCGTACACTTTTCGATTTTTCATTTCATCAAATATCATCCGTTTAACATACGCTGCACACTCTTCCCAATTCTAGATCTTAGCCAATATTATCTATCTATATATATTAAATTGATTTTCTGTGTGTGTGTGTGTGTGTGTGTGCATGTTCTCTATACAAATCTACAATTTTAGATCGATCGTCGCCAAATTTTGCATATATACCAAATGGGACCCGACTTGAACGATAGGCTACTTTAAAAGTTTGTCAGAGCAGGGCAAATGCCCCAAATGGGCAAAAAACTGTCGGGCAACAATGGTTTTTGGGCCTCAACAATCACTTTCCGAACGTTTACTTTGGTTACCGTGGTTCCCTAGCAATGCGTTTCAGACGTGTATATGCCTTTACAATGGTTTGTTACTTCTCTAAGTCCTGTTACTATATGAATAATAATTTATGTCTTTATAATGGTTTGCCACATTTTCAATACTCCCAGTAATGAGGTTTTTTTGAATGACGTCATAATCATCATCAGCATCACTTTGAGGGTCAGGCAAAGGATGATCCCCATAGAAATCAGTGTTAAAATTGCCGATTTTACTGTAGAAATGTGGAAATTTTGTGGGGTTTTCCGCCACATCAATAATTTTAAAAATTTTATTGAATTCTAGATTTTTGAAATATTGAGTTCACTTAGAGATATATAACGAAGCCCAGGAGATTATATATGAAGTAATTAGCCGGACCTACTTTTGAGTTGGATATCCATGCATTGATTTCAACTTTTTATTTATATCTTCTCAAGCATGAAAATTAATGTCTCCGTATTGTCTTTTAATATTGAACTGCATAAATTCATATAGTTTAGGTTGTTTTAAAATTAATTATGGCCCCGTAAAAAGTACATCGAAAAAATTCCACAGCTTTAATTAAGCATTTCTTAAAGCAGAAACAGGCAGAGATAGATAACTTGAAGTTCATGGAAGGGAAGGGAATCGAAGTACTTAGCACCCTTTAAAAAAAAGAAAAATATATATATATTTATTTTTACGTTTCTTTAAATCTATATTTGTTTCTTTCATGAGTCGCGCAGAAGGTCACCATATTGGTGAACTTAGACTAGGTTTGCATGTCCCTCAAAGAAAGGGAGATATCACGTGATCCAAAAAAGCCTCATTGAAGAAAACCCGGGCAACGCCGGGTATTATAGCTAGTTATTTATATTTCTACAAACACTTTTTTTTTATTACACATTTGTTTTTCATTTGTTTATTACACATTTTTAATTTCACAACGCCCCGCACAGTACTGCACATAAGTGTCTCGGCTTAGAAAATACTGAGGTGGGGGGGGGGGGGTCTTTTGTTTCAATATGGTGGATTCGTCTTTCAAAATGGGGGAAGCTTACTGGCAACGCGACTAATTTGCGGCTCGGGATCGTCGTTGTCAGCCATGCCGTGTTTTTATGAATTGCAAAAAATATGCTAATCAGATGAGAAATTATACGAACAATTAAAAATGCGGTAAATACCGGCAAAAATTAAAACATAGGTATATACATGGGTTGAGGGGAAATTTGCTCAGCGTGACGTACCGACATGTACCGATTTTATTTTCGAGCATCTTAGTAGAAATTGAAAATACTTTCGCGGATACATTAAATACATACAGGTTATATATATTATATTATATTATACTAGCTATAATAACCGGCGCTGCCCGGGTTTTCTTCAATGAGGCTGTTAGAAACACGTGATATCTCCCTCTTTCTTTGAGGGACATGCAAACCGTGTCTAAGTTAACCAATATGGCGACGTCCTGCGCGACTCATCAAAGAAATAAATCTAAATTTAAAGAAACGTAGAAATGAATAGTCCCCCCCCCCTTTTTTTTATGGGTGTTAGGTATTTCGATTCCCTCCCCCTGAACTTCAAGTTATCTATTTCTGCCTGTTTGAGCTTCCAAAAATGCTTAATTAAAGCTGTGGAATTTTTTCCATGCACTTTACGGGACCCATAACTAATTTTAAAAACATCCTAAACTATATGAATTTATGCAAATAAATATCAAAAGACAATACGGAGAACTTAATTTTCATGCTTGAGAAGATATAAATAAAAAGTTGAAATCAATGCTATTACATGGATATCAAACTCAAAAGTAGATCCGGCAAATTATTCATATTTTTAATTTTCTGGGCTTCGTATCTCCAAGTGAATTCCATATTTCAAAAATCGAGAATTCAATTTAATTTTTAAAATTATTGATGTGGCAGGAAGCCCCCCCCCCCACTAAATTTCCGTATTTATGCAGTTAAATCGGCAATTTTAATAGTGATTTCTATGAGGATCACCCTTTTCCTGACCCTCAAAGCGATGATGATGATGATTATGACGTCTATTCAAAAAGCCTCATTACTGAGAGTATTGAAAATGTGGCAAACCATTATAAAGGCATAAACTATTATACATATACTAACAGGATTAAAGAAGTGACAAACCGTTGTAAAGGCATATACACGTCTGAAACGCATTGCTAGGGAACCACGGTAACCAAAGTAAACGTTCGGAAAGTGATTGTTGAGGCCCAAAAACCATTGTTGCCCGACAGTTTTCTGCCCATTTGGGGCATTTGCCCTGGGCTGACGAAATTTTAAAGTAGCCTATCGTTCAAGTCGGGTCCCATTTGGTATATATGCAAAATTTGAGTTGGCCTCTGAATTTTTGTGTTTCACCGAGAAGTGTTTCGTGGAGTTGTGCACTTTGCGCACAGAAAAAAAGGAAAAACCATGCTGTATGTGTAAGGAAATGCACTGTGGTATGGTGATGCCATCTAACCAACGAACTGGGAACGTTTGCTGAGGGCGCTGGCACACCACAACATAATGTGCAAGTTAGTACGCCTGACTTCTATGGCATTGTTATGGTTCAAAAAAAGCCAGAATAGAGAAAAAAACGTCTTCTAAAGACGAGCAAATCATAAGAAAAACGATGTCAATAATTCCAGGAAATGATTGTTGGACTCACCTATGTAGGCGACCATCCAGAACGAGATGTAAGACAAGATGCCCAACCAAATGATGGACGACAGGAACGTCAGGGGAAACCACTTGAGGTTTCGCTCCGAGTCGCAGTTCGGGATAGTGATCCGGAACAGCGCGTTCGCAGGCCACATCACGATCCAGGCTGCCATCTGAGTCTTCGATTTGGTGGGGGCGGTGAACAAGCTGAACTCTGCCGATACGACCAATTCATCTCCTGAGGAACAGAACATTATACTAGAGGTAATGAATGCCGAATAAGTAATAGGTAATTTCCCCCTCCCCCACACATATATATGCAGCTCTTTTTTTTCAACACAAAGTGAATAGCTTGGCTAGAGAAAAGAAACAATTTTCAATGAGCGAGTGTACACTCAAACCTTCCAAACCTATTAGGCAGTCTTAACCATGGGTGAGAGGCTTTGCTACAATACCACGTGAATACAACACGTCCTACAATACCACTACAGAACTTCCGTGGCACTGCTTGCGATTTGTTATAACTCGGTTCGGAGGAACGCATTTGAGTTCGTGCACTGTTTTACATTTTGGATTTATATGTACAGGGTGTCCCAGGCCAGAAATTTCGTTCGGAGGGAGTGGGGGGGGGGGTGCAAACTGACAGAGCAATAGATTTGGCCATTTTTTGCCTTTTTTTTCCGCATTTCAGAGACACCCCCCTCCCCCGCCACGGCCTTGACTCTACCTTCGAAATGGGAGTGGTGATAGTACACGTCAAGAAAAAAAAATTTCCCATGTAGCCCAGGTTCACAACCCACTCATTCGGGGTCTACTTAGATTACCTCACTTCAGAAGTTGCCAAAATATGGCAACCTTGTTCAGATCACAAAGGGCAAAAGAGAAATTTTAAATTAGTTATTTACCTTTGTGTTCGTTGTGGATCTTTTCGCAGTCAAAGATACCGTAAGTTGTCTTATGAGAGGAGTCGTCATCGGTTTCGCTATCGCTGAAGCTGCTGCTGTCCGCTCTGAACATGGACGCACGGTGATTGCAATCTTCGTCGTTCCGATGTCGACATTCTACGGCTTTCATTCCGTCGACTGTCACAGACAGCAGCGGTGACTTCTCGTCGAACAGTAACTTGTGGGCTCTGTGAAGTCGGAAATCGCCGTCTTTGCTCCAAACGCGCTTGGCCGCTTTTACCTAAATCGCACGAGCGGATCATTACCACAAAAGATATATATATATACAGTCAAACCTCGTTAATGAGTCACTCTTGGGAGAGCAAAAATATGACTTAGTAAGCGGAGTAAGCCATAGCTGTGCCAATTCCTGCCTGAGGACAATTTGCACTTACAAAAGGTGACCCGGTAAGCGGAGTGACGTGTTAACCGGCTGACGCACTAACGAGGTTTGACTGTATATATAAGTTACGATAAAAGCCCGAAGAGCGGTAAGTTTTACCAAGTCGAGTTGGTAAAAGCTGACATTTAGTAACTTTCATAAAAATTAGAAAAAATGCAAATTTACAAATTTTCATAAATTTGAAAGCTTGTCATTTATTAATCGCAACGATCCTGATGCTAATTAAGATCATAATTGATTAATTAATTAGTCATTCAAATTCGTGAAAAGGGGTAATTCAAGTATTACGTCAGTATCGATGGGGGTGGAGGGGGTTTCCGATTTGCTGACTTTTGGTGACGAGGTGGGGGTTTGGATGATGCTTACGTAATCAACCATCCTTTGTGAAGATATGAAATATTCTTAATGGCATCTTATTCAGAGCAGCCAAAAACGGAAAAAAACCTTTCGATAATTATTGAACACCTGAACACACATTCTACCTATTGATAAATCCCCTACAGCAGGGTTTCCCAACCGGTGTTCCGTGGAACCCTTGGGTTCCGTGTAAGCTTTTTTGGGGTTCCGCGGAATCAAAAGGGACGGAACCTCAAAAATACCGGAACCCTGGTAGCTTGAAAATTTTTCTTGTTACTCTTTCACCTGAAGCAATTTTTTATTTTTATTTCTGTTGAGAACGGGTATTCTAAAATAATTCAGAGAAAATATTGGATAATCGACCAGTAGAAGACAATCAATATTCTTGTTTTTTGGATCCTTTCTTTCTTTCTTCCTATTCTCACACACAAGTCCTTCAGACAACAACAGTCAAGATGACTTCCTGGGAATTGGTATTCCCAAACTCTCAAGACCTACATAAGGATTTATATGAGGGTCTTCCTTCAAAGATTCAGAAGTATTAAATCGTTCCTTTGCATTCTGTGCCCCTACCAGATTCTCCCATGCTACAGATTCGTTACCACAAATGGAACCTCGCTTACACACACAACATTCAAGAGGCCACGTCGAAACGTTGTATAAGGGTGAAAATCGTACAATTGAAACTTATTTAAAAATGACTCCCCACCCCCCTCCCATAGACCTCACAGAAAATATTACAAAAATTCAATGGTTTCAATTGCATTTTGTCTGTTATATAATAATAACTCTTAAGAGTAATTATCTACAATAATTCAAAACAATGTTATAAATTACTTATGTAACTAATTCGCATTTCATCACCGTTCCTTAAATCCTGAGTATTCTTATATTGTTCTTCTGAAGATTTGAAGAAAAAAAAAACCGTCCCTTATCTGAGCAAAGCAGATAATAGTTGGACATCGAGTCCAACTCTCTAAAAGTTGTCTAAAAGAGAAGAACCGAAATACTCTCTGGATATCAGTGTTTCTCAAAGTCTCTCGAAGGCATCGCGACGAGCAGTCGGCATTGCTGATTGCCTGTTCAGTGCTTTAAAGGGGTGTTGTTTTTAACCTATTCTGAGTAGGGCTGTAAAGCCAGAGAGAAACTTGGGAGTTCTGGTGACCCGGACGCCGGACTACAAAATAATTTCCCTTTTTAACTTCTCCCCCAACATTAAAAGCGGGAAGGGGGGGGGGGGTCTCCTTAATGCGTATTTGCCCCGGCTGACCAGGCATCTGGTTGCGGCCTTTGATACCGTACCTCTGTCAACAATCAGTCAATTACTCGATCATCAAAGTTTAGGGCTTTTTAGGTGACAGTATGCAATGAAAAACTATTATAGTGATACATTTTTGTAATCCACAATAATTGCATCGATTCAATGTATAGAAATGATCATTCTCGGAAGAAGGTCTCGAGAAAGGCATTGACATTGACCTGCGTTTTTTTTTCTTCCAATTATTCTTTTGTTTAATGTTGAAAGAAAAGCGAAGGGAAATTTCCCACGAGTGACCATCATTGTATGTGGGTGAATTCACCGAAAATGTCAATATTCTCACCCCTAGTATAACATAGTACACATAAAGTACACATAATCGCTCTCAATGTCTAATCAGTGTTGGTCATGTAACATCCCATGACAAGCGAACATTTAGCATGCTCCAGGAAAACGGTCAATTGCTAAAAACCGACCGTCGTTTCACTTCCGTGTTTTTCGCTCCTCTGAGGCCACGATATCAGTTTGTGCTCGAATTGGCTGTAGTTTCGTTGTGTTCTTATTTGTTTGAAGCCTCAGCTCGTCTTGTTTTACTCTGTTGAAGCTTAAGAATAAATAGTTTTTGTTCATATTCACACTATAGCTGGTGCTGGTTTGGCACCCTGGACCGGGAGGGGGGGGGAAGGAGGGGTAATATTCACCCTTTCTCTTACTTTGACCACTCGTTTCACATTTCGGATGAAAATGATGTATGCCAAAATTCACACTCAACCCACGACCAAGTACAGTGAGTAGTAATTTTTTCCTTTTGTTCTGTATTTTGTTATCAATATTATTTATCGTTAACGGCAATTTCATCCAGGGTAGTGATTACGATTTTTATGAGGAGGGGCAAACATGAATTTTTCCACCCTCTCCACTTGAATTCTGATGATTTTAGAACGGAATTTTTGTTCTTCATTGATATTTGGCGGCCCCTAAAGTTAGGCGTCCGGGGCAGAGCGACTGCGGACTTCAAGACTACCTGTATATTGAAGAAATATTCAAAATTTGTTGAGGGTTCCGCGAAATAGCCTCGTTACCATCAAGGGTTCCGCGTGAGCCTTCACGTTGGAAAACCTTGCCCAGAGCCATTTTAATGATCTCTAAATGTTTCACGGATCCTTCAAGTGCTCTGGAAATGTTTTCGGGCCGCTTAAGTGCTCTGGAACTGTGCCACGCATCACTCAAGTGATCCGTAATTATGCCACGAAACACTTAAGTAATCTGGGTATGTTCCGTGAGTAACTTGAGTGATATGTAGAACTGCACTGGGGGCCGCTTAAGTGCTCTAAAACTGTGCCACATGTCACTCAAGGGATTTGTAAATGTGCCACGGATCGTTTAAGTGTTCTGTAATAATTGTGTCGCTGGTTACTTAGGTGATCTTTGAATGTGAAAGTGATCTGTGAGACCTACCTCAGTGATTTGAAAATGTACCACGGCCACTTAAGTGCTCTGGAATTGTCACGGGTCATTTAAGCGATTTGTAAATGTGCCGCTTAGTTCGTTTTTACAAAATTAGGTTTGAGGGGAGCAAGTCAGATCAGATAGCCTTCAGGACCACATTTGGTCTGCTGGTCAAGGGTTTACCATTTATGACTCAAATGGTGGCTTGCAATGAATTCCTTAAAGAAAAATTTTGAGTTGTTACCCTTCAAATAGCATTGAAATTAACAGAAATCGATTATAATAACATATAAAGGTATTTTCTCTTTCGAAATTTTAATTTTTTAAAAAATATTTTTTGCATTAAAAAATAATTTTTTTTCGTCTGGGGGAAGGGAGGTTCATGAGCCCCCTATGGCACAGTCGTGGCGACACAGTTCCAGAGAATTTTAAAAGGTCCGCAACACATTTATAGAGCATTTGAGCCGCTCGGACACATTTATAGAGCATTTGAAGGCTTCACGGAACATTTAGAGATCACTAGAGTGACTCTATAGAGGACTGGGGGGAATATTAGTTCAGGTGACTACGAACTAGCGAAAGTTTTTTCTTATTTTTGGCACACCGTGTAAGATATCATTAGGAATGTTTAATATTTTTATAAACGGGGTTAAGATGACGTAAGCATCATTTAACCACCCCCCCCCTTTTGTCATCAAAAGTCAGCAAACCCTAAACTTCTTATCGATGCTGACGTAGTACTTGAATGACTCCTTATTTGGATACTTTTTTCTAATTGGAAGTACGGCTCTAGGATCAATGGTTCGCCAGCAAAATGCCATACGCCATACTACCTATGGTGTATATACAGGGTGATCAGCGAATAAGCTCTTATTTCAAAATTAAATATCTCTACAACAAAGATCAATAGAATTACGCGGTAAACGGTACGTTTATTAGCAAAACTGTAAGAATGCTGTACAGAAATTTCGAAATTTTTATTTTTTAAAATTTAAAAAAACAAAACAAAACTGGAGATTTTGGGGTTCCGAAAACCCTCATTTGTGTGAAGAGAAACCACTGCATTCGCCTAAAGTTACTGCATGGGCTGCGGTATGCGCCAGAGGCATTATCGGTCCCTTCTTCGTTTTCGAAACGATTACTACTGAACGTTACGTTATAATTTTGGAACAATTTATCAGCACACATGGCTCATACCGCAGCCCATGCAGTAACTTTAGGCGAATGCAGCGGTTTCTCTTCACACAAATGAGGATTTTCGAAACCCCAAAATCTCCAGTTTTGTTTTTGTTTTTTTAAATTTTAAAAAATTAAAAAAACAACTAAATTTTCGAAATTTCTGTACAACATTCTTACAGTTTTGCTAATAAACGTACCGTTTGCCGCATAATTCTATTGAT
Source organism: Pholcus phalangioides (assembly GCF_987345545.1). Lineage (NCBI taxonomy): Eukaryota > Metazoa > Arthropoda > Arachnida > Araneae > Pholcidae > Pholcus > Pholcus phalangioides. The sequence goes on along the minus strand of NW_028301596.1, from coordinate 23,083,908 downwards.
CTTTGTTGTAGAGATATTTAATTTTGAAATAAAGGTTTATTCGCTGATCACCCTGTATATGTTACAGTAAATGTGTTAAATCCCGGGACCATATATTAAGACCTCTTTGTAAACGCACTCTCCGCCCAGGCTCAAATGGGCGTGGTCTCGGAGCTACTGCGTGACGCAATTGATGAAGCACTTTGTAGCAGACGACAAGCAAGCGAACAGCAAAGAGCCTACTGTATTGAAAAGGATTATTTAAATTTTAGTTGCTTATTTTTAACTGTTTCAATTTAGTGATCTCTCGTTTACGGTGTTGGTTCAGGTGCACTTGTGGTGCTTTCATAATATTTATAATATTTGTGATTCTCACGTGAAAATGAGAAACCAAATATGTGTTCTTGCGCGATAGCAACGTGCAAAAACTATACTCGGAGGAGAAAGAAACTTCGGATCCAAGTTACTTATAATTTTCATAAAGACCGCAAGAAACTACCAAAATATGGGTGTCCGAATGTAAGAGGCTCGATCAACCCCGCTCATATTTGCAGCAATCAATTTCAACCATTCTAGTGATTATGAAGATGACCTGAACAATCGACTTCTAATTTTACTTCATAAATTTTTTTTGAAAGCTTCTGCTGTGCCGTCGGTAAATCTACCCGGTCAAAGTACACCAAATGATGAATCTACGTATTTTAAGAACATCTCGATTGAATAAGGCCGGTATTACACTATAAAAGTTTGATAAAATCCATTTTATAACACTTGAAAAATCTAACCAATAAGGTTATTGGTTACATTCTAGAAAATGCAACCGTTGACCTGCATTTTTCAAGTTCTATAATAGGACTTTTATCAAACTTTTATAGTGTAATACCGGCCTAAGAGACGTGTGCGTTCAAATGCTTTGGACAGGATATTATATCTAAGTACTAAAAAGCCCCATCTGAAAACCACCGAGTTTTTTTCTTCTATTTTTAATATTAATATAATGTGTATAATCAATATTATATATATACATATATTTTATATTTGCTTCCCATGCTTTATGTTGCAATAACGAAGTTAACACTTCTAAAACCTACAGCTAATTCAAATGAAGATAACATGAGATAATTAAAAATTATAGAGTTCGAATGAGATAATTGAAATAATTTTAATTGAAAGCCAACTCGAGATAAATAAACTAACGTACGTGATTCAACTGAAATGGAGCCGAGGAAAATATTCTTCATAAGCAAATGCAAAATTTCTTATTTTAAATGCTTAAGTGGTTGGACGAAGCAAGTCAATAAATAAACAAAAACTAATGACAAGAATCGAAAAAATAATTTTGGAAAAAATTCAATAAAATAGGCACTAGAGCGATTGCAAACTGTCGTAATTAACAGCACTCAATCAATGACGTCACACATGACGTCAGCTGCTATCGACGCCAGCACCTCACGAGACAGCCCTAGTTGCATAGCCCTGGATATAGCTACTAGATTATTCATTATTCCACACCCCTTAGCGCTCACCAATTGCACTAGCATATTATGCATAATCATTGGTAAAAGTGATATTTTTTTAGTATTTATAAAATTTACTAATGACGCTTGGGTATTATCTATAATCGCCGGTAAAAAGTCATAAATTTATCAAACTTATCTACGAAGATGATTGACGATTATGCATAGTAACCGATTCATCACATTTGTCGTAACGTATGCACACATGGGCGGAAAAAATAACTGACGCTTTTGCAAATGATGTTATCAATTAGTTTTGATTTCAAATGAGCTTCGAAGTTCACGTTCAGGGTAGGTGAACTACCCTTGTCACTGTGATACAAATTCACTTCAGCGGTCTAATTACTTCAAGGCGAGAATGGTAACTTCGTTGTGTATTGTGGATACATATTAAAGGCCTATGTACACACGTTCCGATATACCTTTCTTTCATGGCCTCCACAAGGGGTAGGCTGACAAGGCTTCAGCACTGGGGCCCCGGGACGATTTTCACCATTTTTTGTTTTTTTACGCTATAAATTCATCATAAGGGGGGCCCGGTGGAAGCCACGTCGGGGGCCCCCACAAAAGATCCCAGCCTGGGGGCCCTGTTTCAGGATGTGGGGGCCATGCTTTCTTTCTTTCAAACCGTGTACAACTCCGGTCTATCGCCACGGACAATTTATTACAGAATAAGTTGTGCCGGAAGTGTGCATGTGTCCCTAACAGTCTGAGTGCGTATCTAGTGTTGCGCATGAATTTTAGTGCGCCATCTATTTTTCAAACTATGAGTGAAGTGTGATGATTGATTATTTGCACGTCTGTTTCTCTCTGTGGCGAGACTATTTAACGGAGAGATCCAGGGCCGGGCTTAGGAATTTTACGGCCCCTCAAAAAAAATAGAAAAATCCCAGGCGAAAGTGTCACGGAAAATTTCTAAGTATAGAACTAACACAAGAAGGTTGCTGCCGGCATTTTACCTGCAAACATTTGTTTAAATTTTAAATTTAATGTAAATTTAAACTCGACCAGAGACCATTAAATTCCCTACTTCGACAAACTTTCTCAATACACATGCACTTTAAATCATACACATACTCTCTTGTCTTTCCCTTCATACGTGGCCCCCGTGGCCTCAATCTGTAAGCCCGCAGATGGTTCGAAAGAGCCAGGCCCGGGAAGAAAAATTTCATTCTGGTCTGGTCTGGAAAAAAAATTTTATGTAGTTGCACCCCATCTTGTAAATTTTTAGACTTACTAACATAAATCTTAAAGGAGAAAAAATTGTTTCAGGAAGAACTCATTTTATTACACTTATTTTTTCATTATTTCAAGAACTCATTGATAGCTGAGATCGAAATCAAACACGATACATTGAAAGGCAATTGCGTTCTAATTAATTTGGCAAAATTTATAAATGGCTAATAGTAATCAGTGTGGTCCACCTGATAACACTTCGTCGTGGCTCGAATCATATTGAACAGACATGCATTTCTGACATACTTTTAAAGTGTTTCATCATCTTTATCAAAGATATGTTACGATTCGATAACTGATAATTTTTCTAATCTTTTATTGTTTTTGCTCAGCTAATGTAAATAATAGTAGTGAAGGAATCAAGTACTGGGGTTCGCAAAATTAAAGTATATTCCGTTTAACGTTCCCACTTGGAAAGTTCTCGGTGAGTACGACTTATTTACGTTATTTTAACTTTTACTAACACTTGAAATTCCCAGTTTAAAGTGTTTTCCCGCCTGCAAGGTTTTTTATGACGAGTTTTTGAAAAAGTGGGATTCATTATATACGAGCACTCCGATGTTATTACTTGTTAACCAAGAGTTTCTTGGTTAAAAGTAAAATCCAAGATTGTAATCTCTATATTTGAATATTCAAACTTGTTTATAGCTGCAATCAGTCTAAACCTCAGATATAAAAGATTTATTTAATAGTTGGCAAACGCATTTTCTTATCAGGCAATGAACTATCGGGGCTGAACTGCTGAACTGCATCTGCTGAATGAACTGCAACGTAGCCTACATCCTAAATTTTCAGACCTTTGTGCTCTTAAATGTTTTTATGCATGAACTCTCTGTTCATGAAACAAAATATCTCTATGTTGGTACTGTACTAAATGAAGAATTATGCTGAGGGAAAAAAAATCAAAGAATCCCTTACTTTTTTTTCCCCCGGAAGTTCAGCAGTAAAAATTGTCAAAATTTAGAATTCATACATTGTATATCCGTCTTCCGGAATATATGAGAGAATGATTCTCAGATGGTTTTGTTAGGAAATTTCGAAGAAGTTTTCAAGCCTCCCTAGCAGGGCCCCGAGCCGAATGGGGTAACTCCAGCTGGCTGACGCAAAGATATATTTTTGGAAAGAGAGAAAATTCAACTGCACCTCCGGGGAAGCGAACCCACGTCCTTTCACTTTCCGGATGAATGCATTAGACTACAGAGTCAACGAATATCTCGATCTTTCCTTGGAGCTCATGTCCGCTGAACTGACCGTACATGGACAGTCTGTCCTAACTCAGGCCAGAGCTCACAATTGCTGACAATGCCACCAGATGGCAACTTATCCGAGGATGATGTCACTCTCCGCTATCAGCCAGCTGTTGAAAACCTTCGTATGGATAGCGCAGAGTGACATCATCCTCGGACAAGTCGCCATCTGGTGGCATTGTCAGCGATTGTGAACTCTGGCACAGTATATAACAAAATAGAAGCTACTAGGAGCGAAACCTGTTTTCTCGCCTAGTAGATTCAGGTGTGAACATAATGCGTCCGTATTTCAGATTCCGGAAATCCGCGTTGTCTCTGATTAGTTAAAAACCCGAACTTCAACTTTTTTTAGTTCCGATTCCGGCAATCGGTAGTCATCGGGCCAATCGAAATAAGGAAACGCTCCCTTCATTTGCATATAGCTTGTCGCCACTTTACGCAAGCCAGCTGTGAAAAGCAAAAAATGAACCAGAAAGAAACTTTCCGGTTCATTTAAAGATTCCGCGCGTGTTGGACTTAGTACTTGAACCAGACTGTGAGCGATAGAAGATACTGATTTATTGATTAAAATGATATATTTTTTTTCAATTTTCTTTTGAAAACTCAAACTCGGTACTCTGATAAATTTGGAAATATTGAATCGGTCGTCATCAGTTAGTATTAGTTAGGACAAAAGATGACAGTATTCACCACAGCCCGAGTGGCATGGTGGTAAGATACTCGTCTACCATCGTGAAGGTTGTTGTCAGGGTCCCGGGTTCGAACCCAAGGGAGGATATCGATAAGATATTTTCCCTAACGAACTCGAGGCGACCACCGATAGACAGCGCCTTCACTTCCAACCCATCTCACTAACGGCAGTAAATTGCGATATGGCCAGAGTTGGTGTTTGGTGAAGTAGTAGTATTCACCATGCGCGCGCACACACACAGAAAAATGTACATTATGAAAATTTAACTTTTGTCGAAACTCATCAATACCAGCGCCACAGGCAGTTGTAATATGCACTGTAGTGAAAAACATTGTTAAAGTTCCATTTTTTATATTTGAAAAACTGAAAACAAATTAATTACGTAAATTGGAAAGAGAAAACAAACTGTATGAACAAAGAAAATTTCAAAAAGAAATTAATCGAAGAATTCAAAAATGAAAAAAGTCATAGCCAATGTCTAGGGCTCTCATCGGGGGAACACCCTGACATTGGCTTAACACAGAACGTTCCTGAGAGCATCCCTTGGCCTCCAAACCTAAATACATGCTCGATCCCCCGACGTTCTGCTGTAGTACCATCGAATCAAAAGAAAATATCCAAAACGAATGTTTTTTGTCAAGTTGAAAATAAAAGTAAAGTTGCAGTCAATATAAAATATATAAAAATAGATGCAGAAGGTGGAAGCACATACCATGTGCAAGGCCTAGCTACGCCGGTCAGCATTAAAGTGAAGAGTTATAGTTATTTGTGTGAGGAGGAAGTAAGTCCAAGGTGTAAGCGGGAAACCTGTTGCCTATTAAGATTTTTTTGAGATTAATTAATGCATTTTTGAAAATCGTTGGCATTATTACAGGTATGTTTGATGCGAGATAGTTGAGAAAATAAAATATTTTTGAAAACCTTTTAGCTGATATTTGAATTGTGATTAGTTGGAAAATTGACTTTGAAATTAGTCTTTTCTTTTGTCGTGGATACCAATTAAGATCATATTGTTAGCAATATTTATTTTCAAGTCAAGAAAATCAGCTTAATTATTGTTGTGATTAGTTTTTTAAGATTTAATGTGCTAGGATAGACTTGCTGGATGATTTCGGGAAAGTCGTTGTAGTTGAAGATTATTAAATCATCAATGTATTTGAAACCAGTAATATTAAGAGAAGTTAAATTTTTGTTTTCAAAGTAATGCAAGAAAATATTTGCAAAAGCACTAGAAAAACAAGTCCCCATAAGAATCACTGTGGTTTTTTTATATAAACAAATACCATTAAATAAATAGTTCTCAAAAATACAAAATTTTGCAATATTTGTGTTTTTCCATTTTTATGCATTATTCATAATTGTTGTAGAGAAATTCACAGATGTTAAAAATCTCATTATGTGGAAAGCTAGTGAAAATATTTTCAAAATCAAAAGCCTCAATGGATTTAATTTTATCTGTTTTGAGAAATTCCACAACGTTGACGTTATTATTGATCATAATGCCGGTTTTTTGCTGTTGTCAATTTCTTTGAGAATATTATGAAGTAATTTGAAGAATTTAAAACCAATTTTACGATTGTAGCTATTTGTGTTGCATGTCACAAATCTGAATTTAATTAGATTTTTGTGAAATTTGACAGATAGCAAATAGATATGGAAGAGGGAGAAGAAGGTTTATTCCAGTAAAAAACGAAAAATGAAGCTCCCCCCCCCTTCCCCCGAGGCAATCCTGTGTATGCATACCTATGGTTAGGAAGCCAGAAAAAAAAATCTTTCATTTTCCAAAAAATTCAAGCATATTTTTTTATTAGTTCTCAGCAATCAGTATTATAATTTTATCAATCTTTTCCATTGTCAAAAAGTTTGAAAAGTGAAAAAAGCCAAAAAATGACCCAAAACTAAAAAAAATGCTCTAACGGTGAAAAAAAAAAGCATAAAAATGCAAATGTCATCAACATCCGGGTCCTGGTTATCACTATACTCCCTTTTCGAAGACACAAATTGCTCCTAAAACTTGACACGTGGGCAATTTGCTTTCCTACTTTTTCTGTCACCTCGTTTGTCAAATTGCTTATTTTAGCAAAATGATAATTGCAAAAAAAAAAAAAAAAAAATGCAACAAATTTGTGAGAGAAATTATATGAATAGATGATTATATTATATTAACTATGAATAGATTTAATGAAATAATTTGGAAAAAAACTAATTTTTGATGCATTACATGTGGCAGGAAACGAAACCAAACGAACAACGAAATTCGTTGTTCGTTTTTTCCGCGAGCTTTTCTCCCGCCGGTTTGACGATTAAAATAAATATCTTATATATAAATGTGAAAGTATGTCTGTCTGTCTGTATGTATGTATATATGTCTGTTCTTTATACAAATCTACAGTTTTAGGCCGATCGTCGCCAGATTTTGAATATATATTAAACAGGACCGGGATTGAACCGTAGGCTACTTTAAAAGTTTGTCAGAGCTGGGCAAATGCCCGAAAGGGGCGAAAACCTGTCGGGCAACAATGGTTTTGGGGCCTCAACAATTACGTTCGGAACGTTTACTTTGGTTACCGTGGTTTCCAACAATGCGTTTCAGACGTGTATACGCCTTTACAATGGTTTGTCACACCTTTAATTCTATTATTATAGCATTTGATTCCTTTATAACGGTTTGTAACTTTTCCAATCCTCCCAATAATTGAAGAAAACCCGGGAACAGCGCCGGGTATTTCTGCTAGCCTATATACAGTGTATCCTGTAAGTGCTGATGCGGCCTTTATCTCATCAACCGCCCATCGTAGAGGTATAGTTTCAATTTAAAAAATGATTAAAAGGTGTTTGAATAATATTCGCTGCACAAGCTGTACGTATGACGTCACTAATAACAGAGAACAACAACTGCGACGACAAAACTGAGAATAAAATTGTTCAACGCCAGCTGATGAACTCAATGCTTGCCTCAAATCATCAACGCTCTGGCACGAAGTTGAAAAAAATTATCATTATCCACTAACATACGAGTTCAACTGAAAAATGACTCAGCACTGCTATCATTTTCACATCAGTTGATCAAACTTGGCAATGGAAGAATTCCTGTAGAGACCCAAGCACTAGACTCATTACGTTCCCAAATGGATTTTACCAGTTGTTAAACTCAGTTCAAGAACTTGCAGACAAAGTCTTCCCAAACATTCAACAAAATCACCGAAACCATGAGTGGCTTTGTGAGAGAGCGATTGTGGCACCGAAAAATGACAGTGTGAACAAGGTCAAGGAAAAAATCCTAAAAATTATTCCGGGAGACACCACATCTTACAAATCGGTTGACGGTGTCACAGACACAGAGCAGACAGTTCTGTATTCTTCAGAATTTCTGAACTCTTTGGATGTGCCACCACACAATTAGACCCTCAAGGTCGGAGCACCTATAATGCTTTTAAGAAATTTGGAGACACCGATACTCTGCAATGGCATCAGACTCTGCATTACATCATCGAAGCAACGATTCTAACTGGATGTGCCAAAGGAGAAGAAGTCTTCATTCCACGTATGGGGCATTCAAGTATTACGTCGGGAGGGGGTTTTGGATTTGCTGACTTTTGATGACGGGGGGGGGGGGGTTTGAAGGTTGCTTACGTCATCAACCACCCCTTTTTGAAGATACGAAACATTCTAAGCTGCTGACGAAATTTTGCTGACAGGGGAAAGGGGGGGGGGTCAGTGTTTTGCTGACTTTTGCTGACAAGGGGACTGAGGGGGTCAAAAATGGCTGAAAATGTGCTTACGTAATACTTGAATGGCCCCCTATCCCAATTATCACTGAAGAAATGCCATTCACTTTCAAACGATTACAGTTCCCGATTCGTTTAACTTTTGCCGTGACAATCAGCAATAAGCAAGGCCAGTCGTTGGCAGTGGCAGGTATCAACCTACTTGAGCGCTGTATTTCTCACGGACAGCTTTTCGTCGCCTGTTCGCGTAGGAATCCCAAAAATTTTTACATCTACACACCAGATGGGAAAACAAAAAATATTGTGTATCCACAAGCGATTGCCTCAAGTTTTTAATTAAAATATTTAAAAATAAAAGTAATTTTCTCTTACTTGATGCAGAAATTTTTTTGATTAAGAAATAATTTATAAGCTATACGTATATAAATTTTTTATGGGACGGGCAACGTCACCGGGTATTAGCTAGTACAGTATAAAGTACAGGAGTGGAAAACCAGCTCGTACTATGAGCACCATCCATCCCGGCACGAATAAACCACACCCACTACCTGATTCTGAAACCAAGATGCACTATAATCGCACCCTTCCAGTGGACGACCGGCACGTAAGCACGCGTACCTAAAAGGGTGGGGCTTATTAGTGCCGGTTCTGGACATTTTTCAAGTGCAAGCTAATGATATTTTGATGATAAAAAGTCGTCCCTCCACTTCGGTTGGCGCCATAAAAAGTCGGTCCGTTTCAGTTGGCGCGTTCTGCGGCCTCGTAGTTCGCAGGATTCATGATCTGGCCCTGGTGCTCATGGACCAGGCTCTAAGGTGCACACACAAACTAAACTACATCATTTGCGAGGGAATAAAAGAAGCTTAGATATGGAGGAAGATTTCTCACCGTTCTCATCGCAAATCGTCGCACTGAGTCGTTGAAATATAAGAGAGTGATGTAGCCCACGAACATCACCAGCAGCGATGTCGCTTCAAGCCTGCAAAAATAATGCATTCGAACGTATTTTCAATCGGAAATGGAAAAGGATATTCGCGATATTATAGTCAATTCATAATCATACGTATCACAGCATTACGAATGACGAAATCACTAGATTTGAAAGTGAAAATTCTTACCACGTGACCAAGTTGTCGTGGATCACGACGACCAGCGAGGAGACCGTCACAATGTAGACGAAGCAGTCTCTGGTTATGGGATACCATTCTAATTGCACGGCCTGGGAACGAATGATAATATGATCAGCTACAAATTGGGATCAAGGGAGTGAAAATCGGTACAAAAAAACCATGGTTTAGCGGGTCGAGGGGTTATTGCGCATACATTGAAAAGACAGAAAGGACTTCCGAGAGTATACGTTACCAATGTTCCCAAGGCCAGTCCACTGGCACCAGTTACACCCAAAATGTTGAAAACGGCCGAACCCACTACTGTGCCGATACCGATGTCACCTTTCGCAACAAAAGCACCTGGAAAAACCGGTGTACATTTCCATAACCTTTTAAGTGGAGTGCGTGTGAAATATATCAAAACATTAAATAAATTTCAATGGGTGATCATAACAGATATCGTAATTAGCAGAGTCGGATTTATGGTTTTGCCGCCTGCGGGCTACACATATTTTGCTGCCCTTCTTCCATTCTAGTCTAATTTTTCTCTTGATCACTCCTCAAATTAGCCGTCGTGGGTCCACGTCCGCTTGGTCCCCGTCTTCAAGTCAGTATTTTGATTACCCCAATTCTTACACACTTTCTTGGTCACTCACATGCTTGCAGACAAGGCTGCACTTGGGCAGGTGCGAAAGTTGCAGCCGCACTGGGCCGCTGAACGAAATAAAAATATTTTAATTCCATTGAGTCACATTTTCAGTTAGTAACAAAGTAATAGCTTAAAATTCTGTTCCTTGGGTTTTGACAGGTCCCCCACCCCCTGCAGGGCCTGTATCTCATTTGTTCGGGCCCTACGCAAATATTTATTTTTTGCAGTGCTTTACATATAATGTTCTTTGGTTCGGATGCGTGGGTGGGAGGAGCTGTACTATAATGGCAGCCAGATTCGAGGTCTTCAAAATCTGTGAGCCTTGGACAAGTGCCCCGTGTTGCCCTCCTTCAAGCCAATAGTGCACGAAGAATTTGGTGCCCCGGACCAGAAAGAGTGCTGAATTCTATCCTTTTAACCCTTCAAATTAAAAAAAAATAACCAGCCTTCTGTGAAAATCAACAAAATAGGTCACAAGTAAGGCAAATTAAGCATTTGGATTTATTTTTTTTTTCCGGGACATATATGTGGGCTCCTCACAGAGAAAAACACACAGCCTTCATTTTCGAAACATTTATTACGCATAGAAAACATAGGCATATATATAAACATACAAAGACGATCACACACATGCATGACAAAAAACGTGGCCTTTCCCGCCGACTTCTCCCGGTGAACTCACTGTTGCCAAAAGAACTAATCTTTGCAATACTATTTATTCCCCCTTGCGTGCCGCAGCGTCATCTACCGATAACAAAAAGAATTATAACTAAAAATCTTATAGCTCGGCCGTCCTGCGGCTCACTGCCCTCAGTGACCTTTTAAATGAACACAATATTCGTATACATTTCTAATAACGTTTCATGAGATCAGCTGCTGTAGCAGTGGTGATAGGACCTGAATGATCCCCGACTTTCTTGACCTCATATCTGTCCTTAGCATTCACTTTGTCATTTAATATGACCAGAAAATTTGGGTGTCAACTTCAGTCCGGGGCCGAACTGAGTCCTTTGTATAGCCACCAGGTCACCAACTTGGTATTTGGGTGCCTTTTTTCTCTTTTTGTTGTAAGTACGGCTATTTTCAGCTTGAATCTTGTGGATATTTTTCTACGCCTCTTCTCTAACGGCATTTCTCTGATCGTGGTATTCATCTACAGCCTCTTCCATCAGGGGAGATCTCTTAGTACAATGTCTTCTTTATTTCTCATTTTCACACCAATTAAAAGTTCAAAAGGCGTATATTTCGTACTTCGATTAGTCGTGCTGTTCTCAAGACCCTCTTCAACTTATGGACGTGCTTGAACCACTTTGTTGCATCATCGAAAGTCAACTTGGTTAGGACTGGTATTAGAGTACGGTGGATTCTTTCGACCTGTCCGTTCCCACGAGGAACACCTGTGGCAATCTGCAAATGCATGATGCCCTCTTCAGCACAATAATCACTGAAAGCTTTCGAAGCGAATGCTGAGCATATGTCCAGGGCCGTCTTAAGAACATCATGGGGCCCCCGGGCCAAGTGGTTTTTCTGAGGCCCTACCTGGTAAATTATAGAAAATTTCAACCGGATCTCATTATTGTGGGGCCCCTCTTCTCTTGAGGGCCCCGGGCCGTGCCCGGGTGGGCTCATGCGTTAAGACGGCACTGCCTATGTCAGTTATAATCCGGTACGGACTCCCAAAAGTCTTCTGCTTCAGCTTCAGCTTCTCCAAGGCGTCCTCTGCCGACGTAGACCTAACCGGATACAACCAGGTGAATTTCGTGAACGCATCTATAGCAGTTAGTATATGCTGGTAATTCTTATTCGTTGAAGGTAAGGGACCTGTGAAATCAACGTGATAAGTTCCTAGTGGTACATCTGCTTTTGGGATTGGATTCAAAACCCTTTTTTTTCCCCACATATTTTGTTTGCCAATATATGCATGGAACACAACTGAGAATAACTCTTTCTGTCAGCTTGCGCAAGTTAGGAATATGAAACTCTTGCTTGACAACCTCTTCCGTCTTAGATGTGGAAAAGTGACCCTTTTCATGAGCTAATTTTATCAACTCCATCTACATATCTTTTGGAACATTGAGTTCCCGACCATTCATAAATTTGTAGAGAATGTTGTTTCTTACAAAGTATTATTCAGATTCATTGTCAGTAAGCAGTGCTCTAAGGGCACAAATCTGTTCATCTTCTAATTGGGCATTCTTCAGTTTCGCCGTCAAGGTGTCATTCCCAACTATCATGAGTGGGTGTCTACTTAAGGCGTCGACATGCTGCATCCTCTGACCGGACCTATGAGCGATTTCATAATCAAATTCTTCCAGAAGAAGAGCCCATCTAGCGATTCTTGTAACAAGATCTTTCTTGTCCATGGTCTTCTGAAATGCTGAACAGTCCGTGACAAGTTTGAACTTCTTCAAGGCTTCGATAATTGCTAGTACTTCTAACTCACAGCTACTGTACTTCTCCTCAGCGGGACTTGTTTTTTTCGACATGTAGTAAACTGGATGTAAGCTTCCGTCATCAGCTTCTTGTAGTAATACTGCACCGTAACCATGTTTGCTGGCATCTGTATGCAACTCTATTCTCCGCCCTTGTTGAAAAATACTTAGCACTGGACTTTCGGTTAGTAATGTTTTGAGCTTCTTGAATGCTTCTTCTTGTTCGGGACCAAAATCAAATGTATGGTCTTTTCTCAACAAATCACTTAGTGGTTTGGCGATCTTGGCGTATCCTGGGATAAACTTTCTGAAATATCCCGCCAGTCCTAAAAAACTCTGGGTTTGCTTCATGCTCGTTGGGACAGGAAATGTTTTCACTGCTAGTGTCTTTTCCGGAGACGGGCGTATCGACCTATTTTCTACGATATGGCCAAGGAACTCTAACTGTCGTTTCAAAAATTGGCATTTTTTTAAATTTGGTCTCGAGGCCATATTTTGACGCCACTCTCAGAACAGTTTCTATTTTATCCAAGCCGTCCCTTTCATCAGCCGAGGGAATGAGCAAGTCGTCCATATAAATAATAACAACACCTTTGTTCATGAGGTCCCTGAAAATGCTGAAAACATACCGCTGAAAGACACTTGGGCTGGTGCTCAAACCGAATGGGACCTTATTAAACTCAAACTGATCATCTGGGACCACGAAGGAAGTGTACTTTCTACAGTCTTCATCAACATCTACATGGAAAACCCGTTTTTAAGATCCAGTGTGGTGTACAATTTTGCACCCTGCAACTTATAGAACATCTTCTATCAACGTCAGAGGAAATCTGTTTTTGACGAGCTTCCTATTCAATTTTCTATAATCAACACACACAACCTAGTTGTGTTGTCTTTTTTCTTCACCAATACCACTGGGCTGGCATAGTCAGGAGAACGTGGTCTAATTCCTTCTTCCAGCCATTCATGGATCTGCTTTTCCACTGCTTGTCTCTCAGGAAATGATAGGCGTCAAGCTCTCTGATATACAGGTTTTTTATCATTGAGAATAATTCTCATAGAGACATTTGTTTTTTCAGTCTTTTCCGGCCTGTAAGACAAAACAGTCTTTCTTAGCTTCTCCCTCACTTCTCTATCACAAATGTTACCCAGTTCAAGTTGGTCTTGATCCAATTCAGATATCTGCATGAGCCAATGTCCTCTCTCCTCTTTACGAAAAGTGACTTCACTTTCGTCGAAGTGCAATGAAGCCTGTTTTCGGATTCCAACTCCAATCACTGCTTGAAAGTTCAGTTGTGCTGTAGGTACAACATGCCACGTAAGGGTGAAGCGATTTCCGTCCAACTCAACTTCCTGTTCAAAGGATCCTTTAGTCCACGCCTGTCCCACCCCAATTCCAGGTAGTAGTATGGGCTTACGCGTCAATTCCGGAACGCCAACAGCTCGTCTGTATACATCCTCACGCAAAAGGCATACTGCACTGTCCGTGTCGACGAGTACACAAACTGTCAAATTTTTGAATTTCATCTGTTTAGTAGGAACCTCTCCAACTTCGGTACTGTCACTATGTTCGGTAATGTGAGTATCTGACGTTTTCTGCCTCTCGCTGTCCTTGTTGAACGATGTTGAGCGATTGTTGTTCTTGAATAACTTGGGACACTTGAACTTCAAGTGGCCCACATTACCACACCCATAACATCTCATCTGACTATCGTTCTTCTCGGTTTGTCTATTTTTTCCAAACTTCTATCCTCCTCCTGCTTTATTCTTGACGTCCTTGATTTTGCAGAACTTATCCTGGAAATTTTGGAATGTTGGTTTCGGGAATTTTTGTCGTTCCCACTCACCAGCATGTGATGTTTTGACAGGTCTCTTAACACTTTCGTAATCATCAAGCTTTTCTGGCAGTTCGGTAGGAGAGACAAAATTACTCCATTCTTCTAAATGATAATCTCGGAAATCAACTGGGCTTCGCTTTTTAATTTGATCCGCGATGATCAAATCCTTTAACTGATCGAATGTTGTTACTTTTTATCAACCACCCCTTTTTGAAGATATGAAGCATTCTAAACTGCTGACGAAATTTTGCTGACGGGGGTGGGGGTGGGGGGAGTCAAAAATGGCTGAAAATCTGCTTACGTAATACTTGAATGACCCCTTATCGCGATCCACATCTATCACGGACGCGCCCTTTTCGAGTCTTGACGACCCACGGCGAAGACGAAACAGATCACGTAAACTCCAGCAGTCTCGTGGAAACGAAACTGATCGTGAAATCCTCAGCACAGTCTCGCGAACATGAAACCAATCGCGAAATATTCAGGATTGTCTTGTGAAGACGAAACTAATCACGAAATCTTGAGTCGGACTGACTCCCACGAAAACGAAACCTTCTTGCGATCGTCGAACCTCCGAGAGTGGGTGGCTCACCTGAATCGGCGCGACTTGAAGAGGAAACTCGAATCAAGACGATTTGCCCTCACATTCAAATCCATCCCGGCCGAGCCCCCATTTTTCTCTGTGGGCACCTCACAGAGAAACACACACAGCCTCCATTTTCGAAACATTTATTACGCGCAAAAAAACATACAAAATGATCACACACAGACATAACAAAAAACGTGGCTTTTCCCGCCGACTTCTCCCGGCGAACTCACTGTTTTGCCAAAATACTTTACATATATGTCTCGTTAGTAATCAACGACGCATTAAAAAATGCACGGGAAGGGTGTTTGCCCCAGCTGAAAGAGCATTAAGTGACAGCTTTGGGTAGCTAATCCGTCGTCTAGGGCTAGGGCTCTAGGCCCTTCCACATGGTCCCCTCACATCTCGTACCTGGTGTGGTCCCCGGAACGGATATTTTTCACAGGCCCCTATATAGTGGATTAATAAAATGGAACCATCGATCTTATATTATTGGAAGGAGCGCCGAGCCGCTGCAACGGCAGCGCCATCGAATGCAAGGAAATCACGTGACTCGGTGAGTAACAATGGTAGTACCTTGCAATTTCGCCATTGAAATGTCTCTAAATATTGCGTTTTAAAGATTAAACAAAAAGGATAGAGAATCATCTAAAAAGATAAAAATATTAAATTATTTATTTCATGAATACTGGAATCATTTCTTTCATTAATGCTGAAAAATTGCCTTCATTAATTCTGGAATTATTTCTTCTATTAATTACACTGGTAAACAAGGTTTTTGTTTCTTGGACGCTGAGTACTGTTTCTTACGTATTTTTCGATGCTGATTCTGAATCCGTCGTCAGAAATCGTCCATCAGGCACCAGTTCTCCGCAATTGCATTTTCCACTGTTGCGGGTTAGCCTAACCAGCCTTAATACTCTATACTTAGAAGATCAAAATTTTTAGCCTAATAATGGGTATTATGAATATTAAAACTTGCCTCATCTGACTAAATATTATGGAATAGTACATCAAGATTCTTTTGAGATACCTCTGATCATGTGCTAGCCATGGGGACAAGGGAATTACGAGTCCCTTTCACCGTTTCTAGGGAATTCCTGACCAAACTGTCCAAGCTTTGCTCCTCGACCAAAGCAATTTGAGCACTTTTTTTTGAAGGAAGACGACTCAGTCTATTGCAATGATGTCGATGCTCTGTACGTTGCATTGAGGCATCAGTATAATCCCCTAGAGTGGAGGTTATTCATAGATTCCTCTAAAACCAGCTTGAAAGCAGTTACTTTTGCACAATGGCAACGAAAACCCCTCCATTCGCATCGCTTACGGGGCCCACATGAAGGAGACATATGAAAACATTATTACGGATGGTTCAGTATGAAAGACATGTCTGGCACTTTTGCGAAGATTTGAAAGTCATTGCCCTTGTACTCGGTCTTCAACAAGGATATACCAAATTTTGCTGTTTCTTGTGCTTGTGGGACAGCAGAGATAGGCAAAACCATTATGTAAAAAAAAACAATGGCCATCAAGAAGACAGCTCGTTCCGGGAACCAAAAATGTCGTCAGTCAGGCCCTGGTGGATCCTCAGAAAGTCTACCAGCCACCTCTACACTTTAAACTGGGATTGATGAAAAATTTTGTTAAAGGAATGAACTGAAATGGTGATGGTTTTAGCTTTCTACAAAACAAATTTCCACGGGTCAGTGACGCTAAAATCAAGGAAGGCATATTCGTTGGCCCTCAAATTCGAGAATTAATGAACGATGTTGAGTTCAATGCCACCCTAAATGAGCAAGAAACACCAGCATGGGAGGTGTGGACTACTTTCATTCAAGAAAGTAGTCCACAACTTTCTTGGAAATAACAAGACGGACAAATATAAGGACCTTTTGGAGGAATTATTTCAGAACTATAAAGCTCTTGGTTTCAATATGCCGCTGAAGATACATTTTCTTCATTCCCATTTGGATTTTTTCCCAGAAAACCCAGGTGAGATGTCAGCGACGAGCACGTGAGCGATTCAATACAATACAATACAATACAAATACAACGCCACAACAGGCAAAATGCCCAACGAGGTGGCTGATAAAAAGATGCCCATAAAAATATGGTTGTCATATGTTTCAAAAATACAGCAACCCAACTAAAAATGCAATTAACACAAATTACAAACAATATATACACATGATAAAATATTATACGATGCCCATAAAGATTACTTATGGTTGTCTTATTCTAAGAATGGATAGCTTCTCGATTTACCCCAACATGTTTATCGTATTTCTTTTTAAACGTGTCAATTGTGTTACAATTTACTACCTCCGGGGGTAAGCTATTCCATTTATTAACAACCCTATTGGAGAAAAATTCCCTGCGACACCATAACCTTGCATTGTCCCTCACCAATCGATACTGGTGTCCCCTTGTAAAAGCAGTCGATTGGCGGTGTACTAAAAGTTCATGGTCCATCCTATCCATCCCATTGAAAATTTTGAACACTTCGATCATATCTCCTCGACACCTGCGTTCATCCAATGTAAACATATTCAAAAAATGAAGTCTTTCTTCATAACTCAAGCCCTGTGTGCCAATAAGGACACGCGTAGCTCTTCTCTGCACCCCTTCAACCAAGTCTATGTCCCTCTGTAGGTATGGTCTCCAAAACCTTACAGCATACTCCAGTCCAGGACGAACTAAGCCTCGAAAAAGAGGAAGAATGACTTTAGGAGAATGCCTGATTCCACCATGTAATCGCATTATCAAGGCAAGTGGAGCCCAAACATGCTGGCCGATTGAACTGCTGGACATTAAAAAGAAATATTCCTGCTGCAAAATACAGAAGCAAATCATGTAAAAATACCTTTTGAACTGCCATTAATATTAGAATTTAAGCTATTTTAAGTTAATATTAGAATTTAAGCTATTTTTCGCATTTGCTTACGCAAATGCGAAAAATATACGTTTCTCAAAATTTTAAACGCGTGTTACTCAAACACTATGCCTGACACACAAATTCTGAAAGCAGATTCGGAATCAGTGGGGAAAATGCTATAAGAATGACCCTATTTGATCAAAGAAACACGAAAAAAGTGAAATTTTGTTTACCAGTGTTATTATTTGTTTCATTACTTTTGGAATAATTTCTTTCATTAATTCCGGATTTGTTTCTTTCATTAATGCTGAAACTATTTCTTTTATTGATGGTGGAATTATTTCTATCATTGATTCTGGAATTATCTTTCATTAATTTTGGAATTATCTTTCATTAACTTTGAAATTATCTTTCATTAATTTTGGAATTATCTTTCATTAATACTGAAATTATCTCTTTCATTTCCTTATAAAATAAAATAAAAAACTTTTATTATATACTGGGTATATTGTTACAATTTTTTTTAACCCTAAAAGGCGCTTTAAACTATTACGGGTGCCGTAGAAAAATAACGGGGATTGCGCCAACATTCACCGAGTCACGTGATCGTCCGACCAATGATACTGCCGACACGGTTCTCAGCACTACCAAGGCGATGACTGCTGACATCATACTTTCTCCAGTAATATAAGCTCAGTGGATGAAACCAAATTGATAAGAATCGTTCAATCCCCCCGGGCTGAAGACCTGCCAGCCCCTACCCTTTTGGGGGAGACCGTGATTATAGTTCCCAACCTCTTATTAGATTTCGTATACAGAGTGTATAGGTAACAAAGCGCATGTCATTTTACTGACGAAACGTTGAACGTAGAGGTACACTTCCAATTACAAAAAGCTTCCAAATAAAATGCAGTATTCAGATAGATCAGTCATATTGCGAGGGGTTGTGTAGTTATTAAAATAAAAAAAAGAACTTTTTATACCGTCCCCGTGTGCCCAAAAATCCAATTAGAAAGTTGTTGCCTTGTCTCTCCTAATGCCAAAAAAATTCCACGTTTCTAAGTGCAATGTTCACTGAGATATTCAAAAAATGGAGGAATTTCATGAAAAAACAGCATAAATAATGAGGGAAAGGGGCGTTGCCCGTTAGTTTATGCTGTTCTTCTCCCCCCCCCCCCCGTTTTTTTTTCAAATACAAATATACAAATACAACGCCACAACAGGCAAATTGCCCAACGAGGTGGCTGACTTAAGAACATCGTGGATCCCCGATCCCTACCTACTACTGCTACACCACATATGCACCCCTTCCCCCGCGGAACCCCCAACGAATCGGTACATGCGGGAATGTACGTGTAGTGCAACCTGACGTAAAGTTTGTTTCTGTGTAATGCTTGTTATGTGTAGTGCTGTCACCTGCCCCCAGTTTTACTAACTATGAGTGAAGTGTTATGGTTGAATGATTTACCGTTGTAGGACTGTTGCTCTCTGTGGCGAGACTTTTTAACGGGGAGATCGGCTCGCATTTGCGCCTTGAAGTTGGGAACCACAGAAAACCAACTTCAGCCGACCACCACTGTGGGGTTCGAACCCGGATCCTCGCATCACGAGTCCGGCACTATAACCACTCGACCACCACAGCGGCATTCTCTGTTATGAATACAGATATCTCAGCGAATATCGGACTTGGAAAGGTAGGTTTTCTTTTGTGGGCCTCAGGAGAGACGGGGCAACATCTTTCTAATTGGACTTTGGAGCACGCGGAAACTGTATAAAAAGTTAATTTTTTTTATTTTAATAACTATACGTGTTGACTATACGTGTAACTATACGTACGCTTGCAGTACGAATGGCGTACTGCACGTTATTTGGATACCTTTTGTAATTTTAAGTGTACCTCTAGGATCAACGGTTCGCCACTAAAATGCTATGCGTCTTGTTACCTATGCATCCTATATATCAATCTCTTATTATGATTGTTGGAGTCTCAACCTTTAAGTTATCCCGGGGGCACGCTTACAATTTTTATCGCTGGACGATGAGCGCAAATTTATTGCGAAGTGGCTTTTACGTGTTGTCGATCCAACTTGGCGAGAACGGGAAGATCGACTCGCATTTGCGTCTTGAAGTTGAGAACCACTGCGGTACCGATGGGACCCGGATCCTCGCGATGCGAGTCTGTCACTATGACCACTCGACCACCACAGCGGCTGCCGAGGACACTGCAGGATCGGGAAAAATCATTTTAGTGGGTTTTGAACCGGACCCCAAAATACTTACTCCAGTCCCTGCGCGCGTGCATCCGTTCTTGATCACTCATATTCTTGAGCACTTTCTTGATCACTCATATTCTTGAGCACTTTCTTGATCACTCATATTCTTGAGCACTTTCTTGATCACTCATATTCTTGAGCACTTTCTTGATCACTCATATTCTTGAGCACTTTCTGGTCACTGACATGATCCTTCGCTATCTGGGTCATTCCCATGCTCAAACACTTTCTGGGTCATTCCCATGCTCAAACACTTTCTGGGTCACTCTTTTGGTCGGTCACTGACCTGATCTCTCGCTCTTTAGGTCATTTTTGTCTTTTGGTCACTCACATGCTGCTCACGCCCTAGTTCACACACATGCTTGCATATACTCTAGATCACTGTTTTGGTCACTCACATGCTTGCACACGTTCTAGGTCTCTGTTTTTGGTCACTCTCTTCCGATTAATCGCGTGCTGGCACACTATTTTTGTCACTCACATGCTTGCAAACTCCTGTTTTGCAATCACATGATTGCAAAGTCTATAGATCAACATTTTGGTCATTCACGCTATTGCACGCTCTTCTGGTCATTCCCATAATTATACACTCTTTAGATAATTAACATGATTACACACTATTTTGGTCGCTCCACTCACATGCCTGAACATGCACTGGATCACTCATTTGGTCACTCACATACTCGCACATGCACTGAGTCCAGGGCTGGAATTAGAGGGGGCAGGGGGAAACTGCCCCGATTGACAAAATTTAGGGGGGTGGCAATTTTAGGTAAAAACAAAGAAAACCATCATAAAATTGTCGAATTTTAAAGTTGTGTTGGCGGCAAAATCATGTTTGCCCCGAACGCCAAAAACCCTAGTTGCGGTCCTAACTGGATCACTCCTTTGGTCACTCACATGCTTCCTCATGTACTGGATTACTCTTTTGGTCACTTACTGGCCTAGTCTTTTGCTGTCTAGCTGACATGCTTGCACACAGTTCGGTCACTGACATGCTTGCAAACTCTATAGCTCCTTTACTTGTTTTGAATAGATCACTCTTTCGTTAAATCACATGCTGACAAATCATCTAGGTAACTCGTTCGGTGACTCACTGATCCGATCCCTCGCCTGACATAGGTATACGTGGATTAATGGTTTTACCACCTGCGGACTATACAAATTTTGCCGCCCTTCTGGCATTCTACTAATTCCTTGGTCAACCATTCGTCAAATGTTCTGCCCACTCCAAAACTACCGTCCAGGGCTATATCTTGCTAAGCCCTCAAGGCCCCCCCCCTGAAAATACGCCTCTGATAATTAGTGCATCGCTAATTACATTGTTAATGAAATATGGTAGAAGAAAGAAATATAAACTGAATAAGACCTAGTAACGAATAAAATGGCTACTCACCGATAACCGATGAGAAGAGTTCTGGTGACGAAGCTCCGACTGCCATGAAAGTAGCGCCGGCGATATCTGGCGGAACATTGAAATCTGTCATGAGAAAAGGACACGGAGTTAGTCGACGAGATAGATCGTGGCGCATTGAAACATTGCGAATTGGATTAAGTCACTTTGCACAATTTTCTACTGACCTAGCTATACCGGTTGGCCGGAAAATATATATATCATCGGTATAGGTATCAGGACCCCCCCCCCCCTTTGGCTGGGAACAAAAGAAAGAATTTTTCAGGACCTCTTTATAGTAAATTTACAGTAAAAAAACTACCAAAAAATTAATAGGACTTATGCTGGGTATTCCAGACTGTTATCACCCCCACCCAAAGATTCTGTCTCTCTCTCTCTCTGTGTGTGTGTGTGATTTTTTCCTCTTAAGGGACGAGATGTCATTCCACGAGATATATAAAAAAACTATCCCGACATATGGGCCCCTAACTATCATACCATTCACAGAAACTGAATGAAATTTTGGCATAAGGTATTTTGAGGTATGCGCTCAAGAATGATATGGAAAACAACAGTGTCACTCTAACAGTTACGGTTACAGTGAGAAAATTTCGAAAATATCAAATGGCAACACCAAGTTTTTTGTATTGGAATGCGATCTCCATACTGAAAAACACTAAATAGCGTTGGAATGGCACCTGTAGCACGAAAATCCCCGGAGCTAGGCAAGGAAAAAGTATAAAGGACTTTGCCGTGCACCAGAGCATTAATGTTCGTTTCATTCGTCACAGCGTTTCTTCGGCTGAGATCCCAGCCTGATTAGTCCTCCACAAGGTCATGTGGAAAATTTGTGAAACACAATAAAATGCTTTATTTTATGCTGCTTCTCTGTCCTTATTGGTTGTCCTCACTTTTAGCCTATCTACCGCCGGTGATTTTCATGCTACAGTTGCCGTTCGAACGCTATTTAGGGTTTTTCACAATGGAGATCACATTCCAATACAAAAAACTTGGTGTTGCCATTTGATATTTTCGAAATTTTCTCACTGTAACCGTAACTGTTAGAGTGACACTGTTGTTTTCCATATCATTCTTGAGCGCATATATCAAAATACCTTATGCCAAAACTTCATTCAGTTTCTGTGAATGGTATGATAGTTAAGGCCCATATGTCGGGATAGTTTTTTTATAATCACCCTGTATATCCATTTGCAGACGCGAAAAAGCCTACAACAAAGTATATCGGTGTTCTAGTTCAGAATAAATTCAACATTCTCGGGGTTTCTACATTCACAGATAGGGGCCGTTCAAGTATTACGTCATCATCGATGGGGGGGGGGAGGGTTTCCGATTTGCTGACTTTTGATGACAAGGGGGGAAGGGGGGGTTTGGAGAATGCTTACGTAATCAACCACCCCTTATGAAAATATGAGTTAGGATTCAGAGGGGCAGAGCTGATGACGAAATTTTGCTGACAGGGGGGAGGGGTCAAAAATATCTAAAAATTTGCTTACGTAATACTTGAACGGCCCCATAGCGTTGGTATGTCCCGGGACACACGAAGTCTGCGACGGGCATATCTGTGGAAAAAGTTACGATCTTGATTTTACAGAGGTTGAAGAGATGTAAACTCTCTTTCTCCTGGACCTAATTTGCAGTTTCTAGCCATAGCCTTGTGTCGTTCTGTGGCGGTTTGACTAAGTCCTTAGATCTATACTGACGCCAAACACATATGCAATTTCCTATTGTTTAATATTCGCAAAACCTTGTCTTTTTTATTAAATCTCATTTGCCGGGGAACACGTTCACGAGACAGCAGGAATACAGCTGACAGAAGGTCCGCAGCTGAGATAGTTCCAGTTAGTACTTGTTTTTGCAGATCTTTTGCAATAGTTGATAATCGTAGATAATCTGTAATGTAATATTACAGTGTTAATTGACAATCTAATCGTGTTGTAAATTAATATGCAGTGAAAAGCGTATCTGCAAGTGCGGTGGATTATCGCTGTTACAGAAGGATGGAAGTGCACACATGCGTCATTGACCACCGAGGGATCGGTAGCAAACAGAAGATCTCCGATCCGGAAGTTTTTCCGTGGGAAAATCGACCAACAGAACAAGGCCTAGTTCCACTGAGATTCTCGTCTGAATTGGAGTCACAGTTCACGTCAATCTCCCGTTTATCCAATCAATTCCCCGCATGTTAAAATCCCCGCCCTGAATCACAAGAAAGCACACGGAGCAGTTATGCCTGAGTTCTCTCCGAAATTCAGACCAATGATCTAAATTACATGCTTTATTTGGCAGTACGCGTATGCCATAGATGAACTCGCACTTCCTATTTCAGCTTTTTATATTATCTCAACATCTTGATTTTCATTATACACGTTCACTTGCTTAGATTTCAGGCTACTACGAATGATAATGAGTACACCTCCTCCCACAGTAGTTGCTCTGTCGTATAACAAAATATTGTATACGGTATATATATACAGTATATCAAAAGGAAGACGAAACTGACAGATGAAACCAAGTCTCTGTTGTACACAGAATGTCGACTTCGTATGACTGAATGCAGCAATGAAAATTGTCAATTTTATTCACAATACTTGTGGTGTTTCTTGAATATACCCGTAACTCTTGATTCAGAATCAGATGTGTATTTTCATTTGTTAAAAAAATTTACGATGACTCTTGGCCGTACAGTCATTGCTGATCAGAGCTGTTCCTCTGACCAGCAGATGCATCCGTTATAGTAAAATCTCCAGCCAAATCCTACAGATACAGCGGTTCTCAACCTTTTCAGACTCGCGGAGCCCTTTTCGTTAAAACATTTCTATGGTGGAGCCCCGTAGGCCTATTTTTTATTTATTCATCAAAGTTGCTGATGTATTTTTAGTATTTAAAAATATTTGTAATTATTTTTTTTAATTTACGCTATTTTTTTTTATTTTCCTAGAGCGGCCGCGGAGCCACATGGAGCACCGGTTAAGAACCGCTCTCTGCTCTCATGAATACCAAAAACTCTCTGATGTGTATACCAGGATGACCAGCAGAGGGACGGCTCGCAATGTCCTCACTCCACTTTCCTTACAGCTCAGTGCTGCGCAGGGAGCAGGCAGTCTTTCTACATAATACTGACATTACATGAAAATTCAGATGGCACAAGCACAACTCTTACAACATATACACGCAAGAGTGCTTGACAATTCCTTGATTTGAAAACTTGACGCAGCCCACAGAGCCGCAGGTCGCTCAAGTGATTTGAATATGCCGCGGGTCACTTGGGTGATCTGAAAATGATCCACTTGATTTATTTTCACATAATTAGGCTTGAGATCGCGGGCCAATTGGTCCTCGGGTCATGGGTTAAGTTTGTATGTGCCGCATGTACCTATGTGTTAGAAATTCCGGAGGGGAATGTAGTAGCAGTATTATGAGAAAAAAAGAGGAAAAAGACTCACGTTTGCAGATGACTTTGAGCGACGGAACGAAGTATCGATCGCATACGATGGCCAGCATCGCACACACGTAAGCGACGATGATGCCATGGATGAGGATTCCTCCCTTGGATCGTTGCTCATCCGTAAAGAAGTCGTTCGGGAACTCGTTGATCGACGCAGCGACGCAATTGATAGGAGTCTCTTCGTCTGCGGTACTCTTGTTGTTGGCCGGATCCCCTGAAAAAGGCAAAATATAACGATCGTTATATTAATTGCAACCGACGATTTTCTAGGACAATAGCCCAACACGCAATCACCCAATCGAGTTTCATTGTTCTATGATATTGATTCAGATGTGACATTGATTCTAGTGCTGCCAATGGTAGTAGGGGAATTACCCACCTCTGACTTGGATCGCTTCTCGATTGACACTAAATCACCAGGCAAATTAAGTGTTAATAAATGCCAGGAGCTTGGGTAATAAGAAAGATTTTTTTTAGAAACTATGATAGCTGTGGAGGGCCTGGATCTTATAGCCATTACAGAATCTTGGGCAAACGATGGGGATGAATCTTTCTTACACATCTCAGGAGGATACGATACTTTTTTGACAAATAGATCTGATAGGAAAGGGGGTGAAGTGTTGATATACGTGAAATCCTGTTTGAAGGCTGGAGAGTGTAACGTACAGAGAAGTGATGTTGAAACTATATGGGTTGAGCTTGAGAACAAAAGACGTCATAAACTTATTGTTGGGGTTTGTTTCAATCCACCGAATAGGGATCTAAACTACATCGCCAAATTTCATGGTGAAATTTCCTACATGTGTAAGCGTAAGAGGATTATCATACTTGGGGATTTCAATTACCCAGGTATTGATTGGGAGAACCTTTAATCTGGAGATCAGTATGAAAGGGTACTGCTATTTTGGATTTAGTTCTTACTAGTTCTGAGGATCTTGTTGAACATGTTTCGGTGGGAGAAGAGTTTTCTTCCAGTGATCATCGTATCGTCAGATTTCACTGTAACCTTTCCTTGGGTAAGGTTGATCACAAAAGACTGGTTCCTTGTTTTCGGAGAACTAACTTTGATGTTTTGAGAGGAAGGTTAGCGGAAGTTTTCAAAGACAAATTATCATCAAAAGGCAGTTTGTGAAGTGGATAGACGAGAATAATGTATTGTCGGATAATCAGCATGGATTCAGGAAGGGGAAGTCATGTGTAACTAACCTCCTTTGCTTCTATGATCACGTAACTAAGGCTTTGGGTAAGGGCAGAAATGTAGATTTTGTTTACCTCGATTTTCAGAAGGCATTCGATCGGGTCCAACATGGCAAACTCTTGAAGCGTTTACACGAGATTGGAATAGGGGGCAACTTGCTGAATTGGATAGAATCGTGGTTAAGAGATAGGTCGCAACGGGTTATGGTGAATTCTCTGGTTGGACAGTCGTCACAAGTGAAGTTCCTCAAGGAAGTGTCCTTCTTCAACCATCTCTTTTGTTCGATGTTCGGCGAATCTGAGTCACTGGAGGTCCCCAGCAGGGCCGCAACTGGGGGGGGGGGAGAGTAAGTGGTTTTGGTGCCACGGGCGCTGAACCGGAAAGGGTGCCGAATTCACCCTTTAACTGCCTTCACTACGGGCAAGGGGCGCCAAAATTCCGGCTTTCCCCGGGTTACAAAGTATCTAGTTGCGGCGCTGTCCCCGGGGATTTCATTGCACTGTCGATGCATTGTCACCATCTCGAATTGGTTCAGGGGTTGAACCCGAAGCTTGAGCACTTTTGCCAGAAAGGGCTTCTTTTGCCAGTAACTTCGTTGGTACCACGCATTTGATCGAGACATCTCCGTGCCCGTCTAACGCAAACCTCGACCAAAGCGCTCTCTTCAAGCACTTTGACCTCGACGACCATTGTTAAAAATTCGATTTTTCTCACCACCCGTCGGCTTGTAGTTATCAATTTTACAAAAAGCTTCCCGGACCGGCAGTTTTTTGTGCCACCAACTTTATTTACATTGTTGTTGACATGCCTTTTAAATCTCTATTAATAGTCCGACCAGAAAATGCACACTCAAGTATTAAAAAAATTTATTTGTTGATCAATAAAATTTATTTAGACTTTTGTACTGTGTGTGCGTGTGTGTGTGTGTGTGTAAGGGATTTTACTGCATTACACTTCTGTATACTGCACAGAAAGTAGCAATACCGACAACATTAACACAATCAGTGATAAAAAATTATGTGTTACAAAATATCGATGTTATTAAACGAATTGAGGAAAAAAAAAATCTGGAGACGAGTTTGAAAATATATTGGCGTCGATTTTGTACGAGAAATAAAAATAAAATACTATAGCGATTTCTCTCTCTCTCTCTCAAAATGTCTTGAAAATATATCGCGATAGAGAGATTTACCAGTAAAATAATATCGTTATACTGAGATGAGTTTAACATTAGAATAAAGGCATTTCCAAGCAAGATTTGAGAAAAAATATTGTAGAGACATTTATATTGTAGCGACCTCTACTTGAACTTTCACCGATTGCGGAAAAATTATGACGTCGCACTTCGCAATTTTCTGGTGCGAATATTTTGTTACCTAGCAACGCAAGTTACGATAAAAAATCGAATGTTTTTCTTCGCAGTCGGCAAGCAACCATTGTCATGTGATGTCTTTCATTTTTATGTGTCCGTACCAAATTAAACATGTATTATATAAAACCTTCTGATTGTTATTATATTTAATAATGGAGCTCAACAACCGGTCCTACAGATAGGTGCCTACACACCGGTGCCCTGCATCGGTCCCTAAACCGGGTACCAAACTGGCGACGCCGGACGTGATTTCGAACAGCGCCATGATTTCGAACAGCAAGCTTCTCAAGGTAAGCGAGTAATCGTTTCCTCCGTTCCAAATGGACAATCCGCCGAATGTCGATCGCGTCGCTATAAAGGCGCCTCCATTTTGGAGAAACAATCCAAACTTGTGGTTTATCCAACTAGAAGCACAATTCTCGATCGCAGCGATAACTGCCGATGCTACGAAGTTCAACCATACTATCGCTGGTATCGATGCCGATATTTTATCGACAGTCCAAGATTTAGTTCTAGAACCTCCCCAGCAGAATAAATACGACGCGCTGAAGACACGATTGATTCAGGTTTACGCGGAGAGCGAATCATCGAAAATCCGTACGCTACTGCAAGGTTTAGAACTGGGAGATCAAAAACCATCGCATCTGCTTGCCCGAATGCGTGAGCTTGCCGGACGTAACTTTAGTGATGGCTTGCTGAAATCGTTGTGGTTAGCGCGACTCCCCGCTAACGTCCAAGCTATACTAGCTGCTTCGAGCGAAGGGCTTCCACAACTCGCTTCAATGGCAGATAAAATCGCTGAGTTGGCCATTCCAAATATCTGTTCAGCATCCGGTCGACCTGAGAACGCAATCAGCCAATCACCGGAGCAACAAGTCGCAGCTCTGACCAAAGAGTTGAGTGAGCTGAAGGCCGCTATTCACACTTCACAGCGACAGCCTAGACCTCGATTCGACCATCGTCATCGCGAACGGTATTCTCGCTCGCGATCCCACAGCCGAGCCCAATACAAACAAGCTGAAAATGGCTTCTGCTTCTATCACACCAGTTTCGGAGCTCAGGCTAAGAAATGTCAACAGCCCTGCTCCTTCAAAACCTCACCGGGAAACTAATAAGGCAGTCGTCCACCGGCCAAGGCCACGGCTGCCAATTCGTCGACAGAGTCATACTGGCCGATCCTTCCACCAACTGGACTTTTTTGATCGACACGGGCGCTGATGTGTCAGTCGTCCCGCGAACTGTCGTCAATACCCACAAGAAACCCGAGAAGTTGATTCTTACAGCCGCCAATGGTTCCTCTATCTCAACTTACGGTACCAAACTTCTAACATTGAATTTGAACCTCCGAAGGACATTTGCTTGGCCATTCATCATAGCCGACGTAACCCAACGAATTATTGGTGTAGATTTTCTATCGCATTTCAATCTGTTAGTCGATAGCAAACATCATCGCCTCATCGATGGAACGACCTTGCTATCTGCCACTTGTTCCATTGCAAGAAATATCGCAGCTCCATCTTTTTGCTTGAACGGTATCGATCTATTATCATCGCCATATCGGGATATAGTCAAAGAGTTTCCTGATATTCTCCGTCCACACATCCAAAATAAGAAAATTAAAGAGCACAATATCAAGCACTTCATTGAGACTACAGGTCCACCAGTTTTTGCCCGACCTCGACGGCTTTCCACGGAAAAGTTGAAAGTTGCGCGAAAAGAGTTCGAGTTCATGATGCAACAAGGACTTTGTCAGCCTTCGAAGAGCAGTTGGTCTAGTCCACTCCATCTAGTGCCAAAGAAATCTGGCGACTGGAGACCGTGTGGAGACTATAGAGCACTAAACAAAATCACAGTTCCTGATCGTTACCCGATTCCTTTCCTCACAGATTGCTCGCACATTCTCCACGGAACGACAATATATTCCTCAATCGACCTGATTAGAGCGTATCAACAAATTCCAGTGCACGAGCCGGATATTCCAAAAACAGCAATTACTACGCCGTTTGGACTCTTCGAATTTCCGTATATGACCTTTGGATTACGCAATGCAGCGCAGACCTTCCAAAGATTCATGAATACGATCCTTCAAGGATTGGAATTCGTATTCTGTTATTTAGACGATATCCTGGTAGCTTCTCCAGACGAGCAAACTCATCTCCAACACTTACGTGAAGTATTCAGTCGACTTGACGAATACGGACTGTGCATAAATGTGCCAAAATGCATATTTGGCGTCCCGACCATCAAATTCTTGGGATATGAAATTAGCAAGAATGGACTCAAACCGTTATCCGCCAAAGTAGATGTCATCAAGAACTTTATGCAACCCACTTCCGCCACTTCCTTGCGCCGATTTCTGGGCATGTTGAATTTTTACCACCGGTTCATACCTAAGTGTGCGGACCTGCAGCGACCACTCACCGCTATGTTAGCAGGTCATGCGAAAAACAGCCGGAAACCACTCAATTGGACTCAACAAGCTTCACAAGCCTTCACCGATGTCAAGGAAGCGCTATGCAACGCCACTTTGCTCGTTCATCCAAAGCCAAACGCGCACATTTCTCTCGTAGCAGATGCATCGGACAATGCCATCGGTGCAGTGTTACAGCAAGAGCATGACGATGTGATCCAACCCCTCAGTTTTTTCTCTCGCACACTCTCCGAGTCTCAAGTAAAATACAGTGCGTATGACAGAGAACTTCTAGCTATTTATAGCGCAGCTAAACATTTCAAATGCCAGCTAGAAGGACGTCATTTTACCATTTATAGTGACCATCGTCCATTGATGTATGCCTTCAAACAAGACCCGAACAAAGCTTCGCCTCGACAACTACGGCAATTAAATTATATCGCAGAATTTACTACTGATATCAGGTATATTCCCGGACCAAACAATGTAGTTGCTGACACTTTGTCACGCATCGCAACTATTGCTTCTCCATCACCCATCGACTACGATGCGATTGCCGACTCTCAATGTGACGATGAATTACGTGAACTCCAACAAAGCTCATCATTGAAAATCGTCAAACTGCGTTTGCCGGACAGTAATATAACGAAGCACTTGTTTTGTGACATTTCTACGGGACACATCCGTCCTTATATTCCAGAATCACACAGAAGACAAGCTTTTGAATCACTCCATACGCTTTCTCATTCAGGTATCAAAGCTACTACCAAGTTGGTTTCTCAACGCTTCATCTGGCGCAACATCAAAAAAGATTGTCAGGCGTGGACTAGAGCATGCATTGCATGCCAACGTTCTAAAGTTCACCGACACACTCGTTCCGCTCTGGCCGAATTCAAAGTACCAAACAATAGATTTCAACACATCAATCTCGACATAGTTGGCCCATTGCCATTATGCCAAGGCTCACGGTACGTCCTAACGATAATAGACAGATATTCCAGATGGATCGAAGCCACACCTATGCCAGACCAAACTGCCGAAACAGTCGCCAAAGCCCTAATTGCGACCTGGTTTGCCAGATTTGGCATACCACAGAAGATTACCACAGACCAAGGAAGACAGTTTGAGAGTCATCTTTTCCAAACCTTAAGCAGATACCTCGGATTCCAACATCACAAGACGAACGCATATCATCCTCAGGCGAATGGACTCATCGAGAGACAACACCGATCTCTGAAAGCTGCCCTAAGATGCCGAATCCAATCCCATGCAGCTTGGGTTGACGCTCTTCCATTAGCACTACTAGGCCTGAGATCCGCAGTGAAAGAAGATTTAGGATGCTCCTCCGCCGAAATCCTTTACGGATCACCATTGCAACTGCCTGGCGAGTACTTCTCCGCAATCCCAGACATCAAACAATCCGATTTCGTCCATCAACTTCAAAAACTAATGCGTTCAATGAAACCCATGCCTACAACAACTCACGGATCTACGCCAACATATGTTCCTACATGTCTACAATCCGCATCTCATGTCTTCCTGCGTAACGATGCACCACACTCTGCCTTGCAACCAACGTATCAAGGCCCATTTCTGGTCAAAGATCGACGAGATAAATTCTTCGACATCGACTTCAACGGGACATCCAGGAGAATCTCCATCGATCGGTTGATCCCAGCTTTCTTAAGTGACCAGCATACCCAAGTGCCTTCGACGTCACCCGTCCATCCAAGTACAGTACCAGCAACTGTGACTCGTTCCGGTCGTCATGTCCACTTCCCCGACAGATACTCGACCACGACATTTCGTTGACACTAGGGGGGGAGTGTGTAGCGACCTCTACTTGAACTTTCACCGATTGCGGAAAAATTATGACGTCGCACTTCGCAATTTTCTGGTGCGAATATTTTGTTACCTAGCAACGCAAGTTACGATAAAAAATCGAATGTTTTTCTTCGCAGTCGGCAAGCAACCATTGTCATGTGATGTCTTTCATTTTTATGTGTCCGTACCAAATTAAACATGTATTATATAAAACCTTCTGATTGTTATTATATTTAATAATGGAGCTCAACAACCGGTCCTACAGATAGGTGCCTACACACCGGTGCCCTGCATCGGTCCCTAAACTGGGTGCCTAAAATATCGTAACACCGAGTATTTTTATAACGAGGTATATACATTTATATATATCAGTGTGAATAATTTTTCTAATCAGCATGTGTAATTAGATAGCATTTTAAACGATAATGCTGTTTCTGAATCATGGTACTAAATTAAGTAGCGTAATTCAGAGAATTATTATTGATTATAATGAACAACTTCATGAAGTAATAATGAGTAAATAATTTTTACTTCTACTACTTTGACTCCGTTGCTTTCGCATAACGACATGAGCCGGGTTTTCCTAGGAGTAGAACTTGCTGAAATGGTGAAAAAAAATCCTGACGAGCTGAATAAATTTTTTTATTTTGATGGTACCCCAAGAGTTATTTTTATTTTCCAGATAGTGGGCATATTCTCTTCAATTTCCCCTGCACGGAACTGATGCTTCTCAGCGCACAGAATTTCGATCATTTTTGGGGAAAGAAAATAATATCGTACAGAGGCCATTCAAGTATTACGTTAGCAGATTTTCAGCCATTTTTGACCCCCTCGTCAACAAAAGTCAGCAAAACGCTGACCCCCCCCCCCCCGTCAGCAGCTTAGAATATTTCATATCTTCAAAAAGAGGTGGTTGATGACGTAAGCAATCTTCAAAACCCCCTCCTCCCCCCCCCCCTGTCATCAGAAGTCAGCAAATCCGAAACCCCCCCCCCCCGATGCTGACGTAATACTTGAATGACCCCACAGTAAAATCCCTCTTAACGAACACCCCTCTTTTACGGCCAAATAATAATTTCCCCTTGTATAATAAAAGTATGCCTTTCAAACCTCTGATTAGCAGTCACTCCTCATATACGGACAATTTATTTTCGTCCCAACGGTGTCCGCAAAAGAAAGATTTTACTGCACTATGAAAATAATACAAATCCAGAAAATAATTTCATTCCGATTTCATATGCTCTTCGGTTAGTCACAAATGAGGGCCTGACTGACTAAATAAATATCAACTGTTAAAATTTTGAAATATTGTTGCTTATAAAATATTTACTAATATCTTACTATATTGTTTTTTTTTCATGCGGCAACTAATCGAAAACCAGTCGCTCAATTCCAACCGAATTGTTCAGTTTCGTCAATTGTTCAATTTTATTGATCAACAAATAAATTTTTTTAATACTTGGGTGCATTTTCTGGTCGGAGTATTATTAATACAGATTTAAAAGGCATGTCAACAACAATGTAAATAAAGTCGCTGGCACTTCCTTTTCATATTGCGTGAAACAAGCGAACAAATTTTCTAGTTAATGGTGTAAATAAAAGGTTACTTGTTCTTGATTTTATCTTAATATGAAGACGGTAAATAAATATGTAAAAATATGAGAATTTGATTACATTTTTGCCAGTTTTTTTGAAAATTAATTTGGTCACTATATTGTTTAAACGTAATAATTTAGAAAACTTCCCTGTGGGAGCTCGATGTGCGTGCATATAGCCTACCTCTTTCTCAGCCATTTGACGAAAATAAAAAGGATCCGAATGAATTTAAAATAATATATATATACAGTATATATATATAGCTTACAAAAAATTATTTTGTGTGCGTTTTCCCTAAACACCAAAATATCATCATAATAATAATGCACTGCTCAAAACAATTAGGGGAGCACATGGTTTTAACAAAATTACGCAAAGATGTATACCGATAGGTAACATAAAATGAATCATCCATAATTTAAAGCCTAGCAGGAAACGGAAGAAGAAAACTTCATATGCAAATCAAAGTTCATGACGTCAAAAACCAGAAAAAGGAGATAAGGGCAGAAATCGGGATGTTGCAGAAACGTCTGTTTTACTGCCGTAACTGTGAAATTCGATTGCGCAGTATTTTTTTTTTGAGACAAGGTGACTTGAGGATGTCTCAACAACGTGATTTACCGGAATCCATGGCATGGCGTGTTATAGGCAGACTGGAATCTGGGCAAACACAACGTAGTGTCGCGGACGCTGTTGGAGTCGCCAGAAGTGTTGTTGCAAGGCTGTCGAATCGATTCCAAGAAACAGGAAATGTTAGACGTCGACCAGGGCAAGGTCGGCCACGCGCCACTACAGCAACTGATGACCGGTATGTACGGTGAACAGCCCGTCGAAACAGAACAGAGAATGCTACGCAGCTGCAAAGACGGTTGCTCTTGGAAACAGGACGAAGGGTGTCCAGCCAAACAGTACGTAATCGGCTTCATGAGGGAGGGCTCTATGCACGTAGGCCAATGGTCTGCATTCCGTTGACCCCACGCCACCGTGCGGCCCGAAGAAGATGGGCTGCTGAACATCGAGATTGGGAGCAACATGATTGGAGCCAAGTGCTGTTTACAGACGAGTCCCGATTCAGTCTGGAGTGTGACACCCGACGTGTTCTGGTATGGAGGGACAGGGGCACTCGAAATAACCCCGCTTTCGTTCGTGAAAGGTCACAATACAGACGAGCTGGTTGGATGGTATGGGGTGGAATCAGCATAGGCGGACGTACGGACCTGCATATCATTCGGAATGGCACTTTGACGGCCCGAAGGTATGCAGACGAGATACTGCGACCTCGTCTGGAGCCATTGGAGATTCCTTTGTTTTCCAGGATGATAATGCCCGACCGCATAGAGCTCGTCTGGTGGAGAACATGCTTGAAGCTGAAACAATACAGCGTATGGAATGGCCGGCGTGCTCTCCTGACCTGAATCCTTATGACGACGCATTGCTGCGCGACCAAGGCCGCCTGTTACTGTCCGAGACTTTCAGATTGCACTTCTTGAGGAGTGGAACAGTATTCCCCAAAATCTGATCGATAACCTCATCGCATCCATGGCAAACAGGTGTGCAGCAGTCTTAGCTGTTCGAGGAGACCACACGCCCTATTAAAACTCATGCATCATGTCTAAACAGTACTTTTTTTTATCGCGTACATGTAACCAAATTGTTGCCCTAAATCATCTTTTCATGTTTTTTCCATATTTTCAAAGAATTAAAGCTTAATTCCAATTTTTTTTACGCCTTTTTTCTGTATTGCGCATTGATACGCGTGTACTATCCATTGTATGCCAATACGTGGCTGTCTCGCACGGGTTTCTTCACTTTTTTACTTGCTCCCCTAATTGTTTTGAGCAGTGTGATATCAACGCACAAGGAGGTTGCAAACAGTTGTGTTTTTTATTTGATAGGTGGCAGAAGGGGCTATAGCATAGGCGGAGATAGACTTGGAAGTCTGTCTGGGGGGCACGATGATGATGATGTCAATTCATCTATACATATATGTATTAGATCTGTCGAACTCACCTTTGATGCTGGGGGGGGGGGCCCATGGGCCCTAGTTTAATGATGTTTCTCAATATAATTAGGGTTACCAGATTCAAAAACTGAGGACTCCTGCGCGCACCCTTGATGCATCATTTTCCTCAATTTCTGCAACAGATGGCGCCACGTTTCTTCCAAAAAAAAAAAAAAAAGGGTTGGAAAACCCCACTACCACAATAATTTTTCCCAATTAAAACGGAACCGTTACATATATTACGGAAATTTCATAAGCCCGGTTGTTATGCAAAATCACCGGCTATTATGCACAGTTAACAACCGTTTTTGTAACTAAAAAAATTTCCACATTTATCGATAATTGAAAATTTTGTTCAAATTTCAGCCTAGGATGATGAATTCTCCAATTGTATGCATTTGTTCAAATATTTAATGCTAAAAAGATCAAAATTAGCAAATGCATATGCATTTACTTATAATCCGGGGTCTGGTTAGGCAAAGGTTATTCGAACACATCCGATAATTTTTCAGCAAAGAGAGGAGCAAATATTAATGATATAGTAGATGTTTGTGAAGTATAACTGTCTAATCTGCAAAAAGTAATACGTCGCTCCAAAAGTTGTCAAGCTTATTTAATGTTGCCGTCCATTTGTAAATTTTTTTTCCCTTCAGAATTTCAGACCAGGCGGAAAGAGGAATAGAATGATGATGGTCAAAAAGCTATACAATAGTCTTGGACTTGAAACGTCTCAACATTTTAACACACATATGTCTAGCACATTATCGGTTGGAGCAAAAAAGAAAAAAATAATAACGATCCGTCTCCTATCGCGTTTAAGCAATTGTGCCTGCCGTTTCTGGTCAGTTTTATTACTTCGCCTGGGACAAGGAGGCGGTTTTCATTCTATACCGCCAGAACTTTTTTTTTTAAATCTTTATGGAGTGGTTTTTTCCCCAGAGGAATCAGTATTGAGTGCTGTCTGTTTGCATTATGTTTTCTTTAATACTGAATGGAATAGGGAGATATCTTCCCCCCCCCCCTCCCACTTCTGTACACAGCATTTGCTGTTGGTGAGCAAACAATGGTATTCTCAAAATAGATATTGCGGTTTTCTTCTTTCAGAGCTATTTTTCCGACTGTTTTTTTTTTCCCGTGCTATCCTGGGGGAAGCTGGGCCATGGTTAAAATAGCATCTGCCCTGCTTGGAGGCAACTTGGATTCGTCTGGGGATTTCGAGGTCGTTGTTCAAAGCGTGTAAAAACTGAGAAAAAAAAACACGCGCAAACGCTCATGTCAATGAAGAGATATTTTCCATCCAGACCTCCCAAGTTCAATATTTCGGTTACAAAAATTTAAAATATCGAAAGAAAATACCTTTTATGTGCTATTTTAACCAATTTCTGTTAATTAGAAGGGTGATAACTCACAGTTTCTCGGGGAGACAATTTTGTACCCACCAAGCCATTTGTGCCCCCTTCAAAGGTCGATCCTGCGTACTCCCCTGATTAAGATGTGGTGCCCAAGCTCTCTTTCATTTTGCCCTAGGACTATGATACTGTTGAGACGGCAGTTGGGACAAACTTTTTTGGACAAATATTAAAAAATTTGCTCTCCGTAGAACAGCCTCATTATCACCAAAAGGGTTCCGCTGAACAGTCTTACAACCATCAAGGGTTCCGTGAGCAACTTTACGTTGGAAACTCCTGCTCTGCATATCTCTACGTGGAATATAGGAGGTAGAGCTTTTACGTCCAACGAACACCGAAAGCCCCTGGGAACTATGAGCATGAAGTTTTTCCCCCATCTGGATTTTACACAGGGAAATTATGTATATAATATATATCTTGGGGTGGTGTTTCTTTATCTTATTTCGCCTATGCCCCCTTCGGGCCAGTTTTTCTTCTCGTGCCCCCCCCCCCCCACATCTAGAAGCAAGGTCATATTTCTAGTTACTTACTGTATTTAGTTCATATTTAGTTTAAAATTTTATAATTAAGTTCAGTCTCTGGAATAGCTAAAGTTCAGCGAGGGATCGCTTGTGAGTGTTCTATGCTATGTAGTTCCCTCACCCCCCCATGGCCCCCACATCCTGTAGCAGGGCCCCTCGGTCAGACTTTTGACGGGCCCCTTCTGTAGCAAATTTATAACGTGAAAAAGCAAAAAAAATGATGATAATCATCCCGGGCCCTGTCAGCCCCCCCCCACAATTTTTCCGGAGCCCATTCATTATTGTTAATGAGTTGCATATTTGCATACTTTAACTCAAAAATCATTGCACCAGATGCCATTATGTATCTCCTCTATGGTCATGAGCCCCCCTCTCACGGGGCTCCCCTTAGCCAGCTTTCATGGCTCTCCTTCAATCTGATTTTTACACGTGGTCTCTTAAAATATCCCAATACTACAAGAAGGCCATATGGCCTCAGGGTAAATTAAAGTAAGGAAAGTAATATGATTAAAATGGTTTCCGCCACGATAACTGACTGACAACTCTGTCCAAAACTTTTGGGCTTAATACGAGGCTTGAAAAAGTTCCTCGATATTTCGTCTCTTGATCGGAAACTGCTATCATCGTCTCATCACTACCGAATTAATCTTACTTTATAGAAAATGAAAGATGTGTTCAGTTCATCGACGTCGAATCGCGGCGAACATAAGAGGAGTTCGAAGGTCAACCCATCACAGTCACATGCCGCAAGGAATGTCATTGATATCGCTCCCTACCTCTCTCTCTCTCCTCCCTCCTGATGGCGGCCCAATCTCGATCTAGTCCAAACATCGCTCATAAAATAAGGAAAGCAAACAAACACTCGACAGCATCGGATGTTGGGCAATAGAAAATGACACGCACCATACATACCCTTGCCCTATTCTAACGGTGCTAATGAAAAAAAGCAACATTTTTCTTTATCTAATTCCACTTCCAAGAATATTTCTCATATCCACAAATAGGTGCTTGGAAGGAATCGCACAATTAATAGCCATTCATCGTTCTCATGCTTAATTCCTGGAATTAAATTAACTGCTGATCGCGCCAACTTTGAATATTTAGAAAATGATGATTTCCTCTCTTTAATTCCTTCCCCCTCCCCCCCACTAATATCTTTTACGCAGTGGTGGCTCTTTCTTTTTAGAACTAGGCATAAAATGCAATTTACTCAAGCAGTGAAACTCAACGCGCAAGATGGGCTTTGCAACTCTTACAGATTTACTGCGTCATTAGTCTATCTTTACCCAGTGCTATACAAGGTGGATACTACCGACCTCCCAATAATTACACACGTGATTCCTTGTGAAAAACTAACATGGTAAAGTGTTTTCCTTTTTTTGATGTGACCGATAATTATGGAGTCTTTGATTTTTGTGACGTGTCAGTTTTGTAACGGTCAGTTACGCGCCATGCACTCAAAGAAAGTAAATTTCTCCCGCCAGACGCTTTTCAAAAATGAACTGAAATATTCACAATCCCATTAGAAGACAAGTAAGATCGTCTTCTTTCGTGATTGGCGCCCTTTCTCTTCGTGTAGAAAGATATTATAACCTTGTTATTACGTGTTAGCTTCGCCCCACTATATTGGCAAATTTATCACCAGATTTGTAAAATGTTAGACAAATGAGACCTGTTTTCTTAAAATCAACACTTTTTTGCCGAAAAATGTAGTAATTTTTTTTCTTCTTCACTACAAAGTCAAATTTCTTTGAGAGAAGGTGCATACGTATTTACTTCGCGATCGTTTTTTTACCTGTCACCAGTAATCAGACCACGTGCTGATCGATAAAACAAGGTAATATATTTAGAGCAAATTTCATCGAAACTATTGATCGTAAAAAGAATTTAAAAATGGTAGTTTGTGACTGGTGGAAACAGAAAAATAATAACAACGACAAACCATCAAAAAATGTTAATCGAACTAATTATTTTATGAATTGGCGTATTCAAAGCAATTAGTGGTTTCGGATTTTTTCTATTGATCGAGTCACATTTTCATACCGATTTTTTGCAATAAAGATTTTTAATTTGCTTGTGACTGCAATCGATCGCACTGAAATGTTAATAAATTTACTTTACCTTTTTACAAGAAAGATTTTTCGATGACTTCGAAATTTATTCCAGCCTTCATGATTCGCGCAGAACTTGGTCATTTTTTCAGACGAAGTTTCACTCAAGGGCATATTTATACAAAGGGAATGGTTTTACCCCAGTCCTTCTTAGCAGAGACGGACTTCAGCCCAGGCACTACTAATTATGCCGCCCCTTTGAGATAATTTTGTGTTCCGTTACTTAATTTTTTTCACAAAAAATCATGTTCTTCTCCCACCCTCTCTGAACTGTTTTCAAAAAAAAAAAAAAATGAAAGCCATCTCTTCACTGTTTGTTCTTCTAAATATGGTTATGAATATCGTTTCATCCACGCTCATAAAATAAACGATATGCTGTAAATATTTCAAACTGTATTTGATAGACTTCACCACCACCAGCGCCGTCTTAATGTATGGGCCCACCCGGGTACAGCCCGGAAGGGGGAAGCTCACAAAAATCAGACTGGTTTCAATTTTCGAAAGTAAGCATGTAAACTCTCCTGGTAGTGCCTCAAAAAAATCCCTTGGCCAGGGTGTCCATGATGCTCTTAGGACGACCATGTTCATCACGACAATTTGTAACTGTGATCGATATCATTCAACGAGGTCATTCGCCTTGTCGAATGACGCCTTTTGAAACACATTTTGCTTTTCACATCCGCTTTTTTTTGCATGGTGATTTTTAATGCATATTTTCTCATTTTTTGTACATATTTTGGAATTTTTGACTTTTTCAAG
Organism: Pholcus phalangioides; assembly: GCF_987345545.1. Lineage (NCBI taxonomy): Eukaryota > Metazoa > Arthropoda > Arachnida > Araneae > Pholcidae > Pholcus > Pholcus phalangioides. Next base: position 23,043,687 of record NW_028301596.1, on the reverse strand, counting down.
ATTTCTAGTGCATATTTTGGGATTTTAAGTGCATAATTTTGGCATTTTCAGTGCATAATTTGGCATTTTCAGTGCATAATTTGTCATTTTCAGTGCATATTTTGTATTTTAAGTGCATATTTTTGCATTTTTAAGTGCTTATTTGCATATTTTTAGAGCATATTTTGCCACTTTTTTAGTGCATATTTTTAGAGCATATTTTGCCACTTTTTTAGTGCATATTTTTAGAGCATATTTTGCCACTTTTTTAGTGCATACAATCCGAGCTCTTGTAATCACTCACCGTTGAAGTGTCCCCATCTGCCTTGATTCCATAAAAAAAACTTTCATTGCAGATATGAATATTTGCCATGCATCTGAAAACGAAATCACTTGATAGTTTCCTTATTTGAGGATTATAAATACTTATTATTTTAGAAGTATTAGAAGAAAGTCATTTAATTTTGGAAAAATTTTCTTTTAGGTACGGAAAACCTGGGACAGATTTGTCCATAGCCTTCACAATGTTTTCTATTAACCCTAGGGTCCAGGGGCGCCCGTCAATTAAGGAGGGGGGTCACAAAAGGTTTGGGGAGGTTTCACAATGATTTTCTTCCCTATAAATTATTAGTTATTAACCTTCAAAAACATTTAAATCAACAGAAGTTGATTAAATAAGCTGCTAAAAGTAATTTTATGTCTTTCGATATTTAGTTTGTTACAAAAATATTTTAAATTTTTGATCGTCTTGGCGAGTGGCATAAGCTCATCACTCCCTCCCTACGTACACCTCTGATCAGCTCCATTCTAATGGGAAGTTGGCAGAAAACATATAGCAAAACTTTATTATACATAATACATTAATTCATCTGTGACATTAGCTTAGCTCTATTTTTCGACTAAAGGGTTGCACATAAACATTAAGTTTCCTCTTTCGATTAAAAAAAAACAGATAATCCGGTTGCAATTAAAGATAAAATCAGTGTTGCCATAACTAGGTTTTAGATGGCAAAAAATAGAATTATGATTTCTTGTAGCATTTCGCACGTAGACCCCTATAGCCTAAATAGTTGACTTTTGAAAGTTATTTTAAATTAAATACCATATGACAAAAAAATAGACGTGATGGCCATTTTTAAGGTCAAATCAGGAATCAACAACCAAGAATTAATTAAGCACAGCTAAATTTTTCCATGTTAGGGAAACCTTGTAGACTAGTGTAATATGAGAGGACCAATATATATGCTATGTAAAAGCAATGAGTTAATTGTTTTTTTTACTTCCTAGATCACGGAGCCCCTGAAATCTCTCCAGGGACCCCTGGTTAAAAAATTTGATAAAAATATATTTTTTTTGAAAATAAAATGCTTACGGCTCCTCCCACACGTTAGCAAAGAATCTTAAAAAATTGGGATTGATACGATCAACGGTATGGATTTGTATAAAGAACAAAACATACATATATACATAAACACTTTCATATATATATATATATATATATATATATATATATATATATATATATATATATATCCCAAAATACATGACGCTTTCCGGGTTTCCTTCCATTGCTGGGAGGATTGAAAAGTGACAAACCAATATAAGGGAATAAACTATTATATATAATAGTGACAGCCTCAAAGAAGTGACAAACCATTGTAAAGACATGTGCGTGTCTGAAACGCATTGTTAGGGAACCACGGTAACCGAAGCAAACATTCCGAAAGTGATTGTTGAGGCAGAGAGACCATTGTTGCCCGAAAATTTTTTCGCCCATTTCGGGCATTTGCCTAGCTCTGTCGAACTGTTAAAGTACAGCATATGGTTCAATCCCGATCCTTTTTGGTATATGTGCAAAATTTGGCGACGATCGTTCTAAAATTGTAGATTTGTATAAAGAACAAACATACATACATACTTTCACGTATATATATAAGACTCGCTGATACCCGGCGACGTTGCACGCCCCGTAAAAAATTAATACATGTATAGCTTATTAATTACTTCTTAATCAAAAAAATTCTGAATCAAATAAGAAAAAATTACTTTTATTTTTAAATATTTTAATTAAAAACTTCAGGCAATTGCTTGTGGATACACAATATTTTTGTTTGTCCATCTGGTGTGTTTTGTACAAATTTTTGGGATTACCAACACACGAACAGGCGACGTAAAGCTGTCCGTGTGAAAAACAGGGCTCAAGTAGGTTGATACCTGCCACTGGTAACGACTGGCCTTGCGCTTTGTTGATTGTCATGGCAAAAGCTAAACATACCGGGAACTGTAATCGCTCGAAAGTGAATGGCATTTCTTCAGTGATAATTAGGATACGTGGAATGAAGACTTCTTCTCCTTTGGCACATCCAGTTAGAATCGTTGCTTCGATGATGTAATGCAGAGTCTGATGCCATTGCAGAGTATCGGTGTCTCCAAATTTCTTAAAAGCATTATAGGTGCTCCGACCTTGAGGGTCTAATTGTGTGGTGGCACATCCAAAGAGTTCAGAAATTCTGAAGAATACAGAACTGTCTGCTCTGTGTCTGTGACACCGTCAACCGATTTGTAAGATGTGGTGTCTCCCGGAATAATTTTTAGGATTTTTTCCTTGACCTTGTTCACACTGTCATTTTTCGGTGCCACAATCGCTCTCTCACAAAGCCACTCATGGTTTCGGTGATTTTGTTGAATGTTTGGGAAGACTTTGTCTGCAAGTTCTTGAACTGAGTTTAACAACTGGTAAAATCCATTTGGGAACGTAATGAGTCTAGTGCTTGGGTCTCTACAGGAATTCTTCCATTGCCAAGTTTGATCAACTGATGTGAAAATGATAGCAGTGCTGAGTCATTTTTCAGTTGAACTCGTATGTTAGTGGATAATGATAATTTTTTTCAACTTCGTGCCAGAGCGTTGATGATTTGAGGCAAGCATTGAGTTCATCAGCTGGCGTTGAACAATTTTATTCTCAGTTTTGTCGTCGCAGTTGTTGTTCTCTGTTATTAGTGACGTCATACGTACAGCTTGTGCAGCGAATATTATTCAAACACCTTTTAATCATTTTTTAAATTGAAACTATACCTCTACGATGGGCGGTTGATGAGATAAAGGCCGCATCAGCACTTACAGGATACACTGTATATAGGCTAGCAGAAATACCCGGCGCTGTTCCCGGGTTTTCTTCAATTATTGGGAGGATTGGAAAAGTTACAAACCGTTATAAAGGAATCAAATGCTATAATAATAGAATTAAAGGTGTGACAAACCATTGTAAAGGCGTATACACGTCTGAAACGCATTGTTGGAAACCACGGTAACCAAAGTAAACGTTCCGAAAGTAATTGTTGAGGCCCCAAAACCATTGTTGCCCGACAGGTTTTCGCCCCTTTCGGGCATTTGCCCAGCTCTGACAAACTTTTAAAGTAGCCTACGGTTCAATCCCGGTCCTGTTTAATATATATTCAAAATCTGGCGACGATCGGCCTAAAACTGTAGATTTGTATAAAGAACAGACATATATACATACATACATACAGACAGACAGCATTAAATTGCCCTTCTAGAGAGCGTTTTGGGTGTGCGTTTTTCTCTATTCGATTTTGACAATTTTCTTTCTTTCAAAACAAGAACAACTCTGGTCTATCGCGATGGGCAATTAATTAAATTCAGTAACGATCGAGTTGTGCTGGAAGTGTGAGTGTGTGTACCTAATAGTCTGAGTATTGTGCGTGAATTTTTTGTGCTGCCACCTATATATTTTGACAATTATTGTATGCCGAGATGTCAGCTTCTGGCAGTTGTGTATCTGCCGAAAGCCATCTAGAATGCCTTGATCATTGTTGGCTTATTTCTTGGAAGTGGGTTTCTTGATGTCAAGAGCAGTGGCAACCCTGGGGGTGCAGGAGAGCATTTTTCGGGGATGCGAGAGGTTTTTTGGGAGGGCACGGCAGAGCATTTTTGAGAGTGCGCGAGAGAACATTTTGGGGGTGCGAGAGCATTTTCGAGGGGTGCGAGAGAGCATTTTGCTGTGGTGAGCGATAGAGAATTTTAGGGGGTCAAGACATCGTCTTTGGAGGTGCGAAAGAGTGTCTTGGGGAGGGGGGAGGGAAAGTGAGTGCACATTTTTGGGGTGCGAGAGAGAATTTTTCGGAAAGAGAGAGAGAGAGATCAATTTTGGGGGTGCGCAAGAGGACATTTCTGGGAGTACGTGAGAGAGCATTTCTGGGGGTGTGAGAAAGCATCTTCGGGGGTGAGAGAGTGCATTTTCGAGGTTGCAAGAGACATTTTTCGGGGGTGCCATAGAACATTTTTGAGGGGTGCGGAAGAGAATTTTTGGGTGTGTGAGAGGGCATTTTTCGGGAAGCGAGAGAGCAAATTCGGGGTTGCGAGAGAGCATTTTTTGGTGAATGAAATTTGTATACATCCTGCAAAAATAGAACACAACTTCTATCTGCTATATGCATTTTTAAATTCCTTTGGAAAGGTTTTTTTTTCGGTTAGTTCTAAATTCATTGTTTGAAATCCCAATTCTATTAACGATGATAATTCAATTAATGTATAATCTTATTGAAACCACTCGCTGGGCATTTTGCCTGTTGCTTTCTTGTATTTGTATAAGAAGCCTGTGCATTTATTCAAATGTAATCTCAAAATTCTGATTCAGAACAATTGTGAGGTGCTAAGTTGGGATCGTTTCCAAAACTAGCGAAGACAGTTTTGCAAACATATCCACTGTTCGCATCTCCACCTACCTTTGTAAAATGGATGTTTTTTATCACTTTTTTGCTGATTAAAAAAAGCAAGCAATCGCTTGCATTCTTATATGATGTATGGGTTATTGATTTGTGGTAGCTTTTGCAAAAAGAACTAAATTTTTTTAAATATTACGAAAAATTAAGAGTGTGAATTAGTCACTAGAAACTGACAAGTAATTTTAATTTTATTGCTTGCTATAATTTTCCCGTGTATATTTTTTGGAATAAATTAATTTTTCAATTATCTTTCAAGTTTAGAATTTTTGTAACAATTAATTGGGGGATAATAAATGTAATCAGTAGCAAAAACAGAAAATTTTAACACATCGACAACCCATTTTCGAAGAGGATGTGGGAAGGTGAATCTCGAGTTTGCACTCGAAGGTTAAGAAACTTTGGTCAAGAGGTTACGGGGGGGGGGGGGTGGCATGCTGTCTCCCCAAAAGGGAAAATTTTAACGAAGGGTTTTTTTGAGTTTGCAGAGAGGAGTTTGAACTAGTAAAGCTAAGATAACTAGTAAAGTTAAGTCAGTGAGCATGATGGCGAGACATGAACCAGATTATGGATAAGGACAAGATAAGAGATGTGTGGCTTGATGTTGACCCCATGTTATAATTTATTTTGCTTCCATTTAATTCATAAAATGTTTAAATATTTTAATAAAACTATAGTCATTCTCATTCGCCTTTGTATTGTTTCATAACTGCAGTGTACTTCCTAAATAATTAACGTAATTGAAAGGGGGCAAACAGGTACCCAACATGATGTTCTGAAGTATGACGTGACCACAATCAGTTTTAGAGTGCTTTTCACTCTAAAAAGAACATTGGTGGAGAAAGGGATGGTATTTTTCTTAACAACATAAAACCAAGGCCGGACTTGAGTAGGTGCGAAGTGTGTGTGTGGCCGCAAAGTGTCCTTAAATTTTAGGGACCGCAAAACGAGATAAAAATACTGTAATTACATTTCGACTTAATTCTTGACTTTAATTCTAACAAAGCATAATAGCTTAAAACCCTGTCCAAGACAGCGAACCCTTAATACCCCCCCTATGAGTCCACCCCCGTTACAGCCAAGTGGGGTGTTGAAGATCAGTGGCGTCGGAGCCGGGGGTGCTGTGGGTGCTCGAGCACCCACGAGAATTTGTAAAACAGGTCCGAGCACCCACAGAATTGATTCAGAAATCGAAATTTCCTATATGGAACTCAAGACGAGCACCCACAGGTTCGAAACACTTCCGACGCCCCTGTTGAAGATAGATCTAGTGTCCCGGGCGCGTAATTACAATCCCTACATTCTTAGCAACAACACAAGAGGCATTAGCACGCCGGTGATTGGTTGCTACGAGCAAGAAAGGTAATAAAACGCCGCGAGAGACAGAGCTTTTGACGAAACTGAATTTCGATGTTCATTAACGAAATATGAAAGCATATTTTAGTGTATCAGCAAATGATAGCAAAGTTGTAAGGGAGAGGAAAAAAAATCTCGGATGGGTTTGAGAGGGGGAATTGAACTAACACCTCCTCACCTCCTATAACTACAGCTCTAGCTACAATTTTGCTGTAGATGGCGTTGATTGAACACTTACCCTTCGGTACGTGTGTCCTGTACTCTAGGTTGCGAAAGATAAAATACACTGCTCAAAACAATTAGGAGAGCACATGGTTTTAACAAAATTACGCAAAGATAAGTAACATAAAATGAATCATCCATAATTTAAAGCCTAGCAGGAAACGGAAGAAGGAAACTTCATATGCAAATCAAAGTTCATGACGTCAAAAACCAGAAAAAGGAGATAAGGGCAGAAATCGGGATGTTGCAGAAACGCCTGTTTTATTGCCGTAACTGTGAAATTCGATTGCGCAGTATTTTTTTTTTGAGACAAGGTGACTTGAGGATGTCTCAACAACGTGATTTACCGGAATCCATGGCATGGCGTGTTATAGGCAGACTGGAATCCGGGCAAACACAACGTAGTGTCGCGGACGCTGTTGGAGTCGCCAGAACTGTTGTGCAAGGCTGTGGAATCGATTCCAAGAAACAGGAAATGTTAGACGTCGACCAGGGCAACGTCGGCCACGCGCCACTACAGCAACTGATGACCGGTATATACGGTTAACAGCCCGTCGAAACAGAACAGAGAATGCTACGCAGCTGCAAAGACGGTTACTCTTGGCAACAGGACGAAGGATGTCCAGCCAAACAGTACGTAATCGGCTTCATGAGGGAGGGCTCTATGCACGTAGGCCAATGGTCTGCATTCCGTTGACCCCACGCCACCGTGCGGCCCGAAGAAGATGGGCTGCTGAACATCGAGATTGGGAGCAACATGATTGGAGCCAAGTGCTGTTTACAGACGAGTCCCGATTCAGTCTGGAGTGTGACACCCGACGTGTTCTAGTATGGAGGGACAGGGGCACTCGAAATAACGCCGCATTCGTCGTTCGTGAAAGGTCACAATACAGACGAGCTGGTTGGATGGTATGGGGTGGAATCAGCATAGGCGGACGTACGGACCTGCATATCATTCGGAATGGCACTTTGACGGCCCGAAGGTATGCAGACGAGATACTGCGACCTCGTCTGGAGCCATTGGAGATTCCTTTGTTTTCCAGGATGATAATGCCCGACCGCATAGAGCTCGTCTGGTGGAGAACATGCTTGAAGCTGAAACAATACAGCGTATGGAATGGCCGGCGTGCTCTCCTGACCTGAATCCTTATGACGACGCATTGCTGCGCGACCAAGGCCGCCTGTTACTGTCCGAGACTTTCAGATTGCACTTCTTGAGGAGTGGAACAGTATTCCCCAAAATCTGATCGATAACCTCATCGCATCCATGGCAAACAGGTGTGCAGCAGTCTTAGCTGTTCGAGGAGACCACACGCCCTATTAAAACTCATGCATCATGTCTAAACAGTACTTTTTTTTATCGCGTACATGTAACCAAATTGTTGCCCTAAATCATCTTTTCATGTTTTTTCCATATTTTCAAAGAATTAAAGCTTAATTCCAATTTTTTTTACGTCTTTTTTCTGTATTGCGCATTGATACGCGTGTACTATCCATTGTATGCCAATACGTGGCTGTCTCGCACGGTTTTCTTCACTTTTTTGCTTGCTCCCCTAATTGTTTTGAGCAGTGTACATTTCTCGTCAATCATCGGGTTTTTTTTTTGGTTTTTTTTGGTGGTGGGGATTCTCTCGCGATCATCTCCAGTTCATCCCACATTGGGCTAAACCAAAGATTCTTAACCTATGGCTCACAACCAAAAATCAACAACAAGATCAGCTTCGGAACCCGTGTGGGACTGTGTTTTTCGAAATTAGTGAAACTATGACGCAATAAGTGCATTTCTAACAGGGTTGTCAGAGGATTTGCATGACCCTATCTCGGAAAATCTCGCGACTCAGGTTTGGGTCGTGACCCATAACTCAAGAACCGCTGGCTCTTTAGTAAGAGCCGTCCGAAGATCCTCATTGGCCTCCGTGCAAAATGATTTTTTTGAGCCTCTCCCCCGACCTGACTAGAAATGCCTGCTTACCAATTTACATAATCAGTCACGAAAATCTTAAGGGGGACCCAAAGAGTCACACACCCCTTGAAGCATGCAAATATTGACTTTTTTTGTTAGCCAATCGAAAACTTTGGCTTTTACTGGATTACATACTAAAAACCTCATGCAAAAATTCCACTTGGAACGCGAGTCATATTTAAAAATAAAAATGTAAACAAGGATTTTTTTTATTGTGTGGTGAAGGTTTTATATTTTTTGTGATTTTCTCAAAACCGCAATTTTCAACCACGCGCGAATGATGACTCATAAAATAATCACCCGATTTAAAAAATGACAATTTTATTCGCATTGATGCAAAGATTAAAATGAACTAAAATAATTCAGATTCATACGCAAATGTGTTTGATTTATAAAAAACAGTTTTTTTTTAGAATTTTCGAAAATTTAAATTTGATATTAAATTTTAAATAAGAATGAGTCACTGAAATTTAATCTTTTAGCTTATTTTATGAAAAAAAATGAACCGTTTTCTTCATTTTAATTTCAATATTTTGTGGTTACATTGATGTCCAGTGCCGTCTTAACGCATGGGCCCACCCGGGCACGGCCCGGGAGCCTCAAGAGAAGAGGTGCCTCACAAAAATGAGATCCGGTTGAAATTTTCTAGGATTTACCAGGTAGGGCTTCCGAAAAACCACTTGGCCCGGGGGTTCATGATACTCTTGAGACGGTCCTGTTGATGTCATGCCATTTTATCATGCGCGCAAACTGTTTTTAATGCTTTCTTTCTCGAGAAAATTAAGTACTAGAGATATGTAACATTTTATACTGCCATAGAATAGCATCTTTAATCAAAAATACGTGAAAAAATTCTAATAAATCAATGGTTAAGTAGTATTTTTAATGATATTTTAACTAGAGCATAGTTTTCCCCTATGTGAAAGGGTATGTGAACTCTTAACCAGATTCGATTGTCATGAGGCCCCCGGGCCGACCGGCTGGGCACATATGTTAAGACGGAACTGCTGTAAGTGAATTTTTACGACCCATCTCAGAAGAGCCCGTGCGAAGTAAGTTTGGGTCGTTACCCATAGCGCAAGAATCTAAGCATTCATACAGCTCGCTCAAATCCCCCGTCTGTAAATGGATTTGTACTAAACATCTCTCGAGAGAAAGTCCCTGGATCGCTAAGAGACCTTGGGCTAAGGTAAGAAAAAGAAATGAAATTTTACCTGAGAACAGAGTTCCTCCTAAGATTCCTTCATCGAGCAGCAACCCGCTAGAGTTGGACAACAGCTCAGTTAGCCATAAGCGGCTGCTATTGTAAGATTTCAACATACGTGGACAGAAGGATGTTGATGAAATTGAGGGAGGAGCGAAGCTGGTCCTTGTGCGTGTCTGAAAAAGAAATGAACGTATCCGAGACGAACACACACACGGGAGATCGAAAAAAAGACCCTTGTAATTATTATCTCTCCTTCAAGTGTTGGTCAAACACTTGTTTTTCGCTTTGTCGAATACCGAAAGCGAGATACGTCTCTAATCTTACACTATTCTCCTTCACCAACCCCCTATAAGTGGGTTGTAGTTGGCAGGTAAACTATAAGAAAAATTGCATACGAAAAAATTTACCATTATGCTTTTAGTGTTTCTTATCAAGCCTCAGTCCAACAAGTCGTTTTTGAAGAACTAATGGAAACAATGAGGCCACGATTCGTGGACGGGGCCTTGCTAATTTTGGTATCGGTTTCTGGTGGTGTCCCTGATGCATGACCTCCACAATCCGTCTGATAGGGCTCCATCCCGGAACGATTCTCATAATGTTTTTGTTTTTCCACATTATAAATTAACTATAGACGGGACGATGAGATGACTAGCTTGTGTTCCCCCCCCCCCATTCCCTATATACCATATTTGTATCCCTGCATTAACCGCCATGCTGTAAAGTTCGAGGGACACTAGCTTTTTTAATGTTGGGGTCTGTCTGTTCCCGGCATGTCAGAAAAGCCAGGTTATAGATAACGGTCACAGAATGCATTGAGCCAATTCAGTGGATTGATTTTTTGAATAAACTCTCGCTAATCCGGCACACATCAGACGGGGCGCGGTAGCCCGGGTCGATAAGATGCTCGCCTTAAGTACCAAAGGATGTTTAGAGGTGTCGCGAGATCGATACCCGGTTCGTCCTTGTCAGAAAACTTTCCTGACACAGGGATTCAACAGAAACGGCGACATGACCACAGAAAAAATTGCTACCGCAGAGAGCCCCCAATCGAGGGGTTAGCGCACCAACCTCTCAATGAGTATAAAACACAAGGCTGCCGTTCGGAATCGGCAATAAATTTTAGGCCCCGGTCTAATTAGCCCTCGTGTGCAGAGAATGATCTTGGTGCGACAAAAATGATCACATATCAGACCAGGGTGTGCCCGATTACTGGAAGTCAATCAAAAAAGCCGATTAAAATAAAAAAAACTTCAAGGGCACAGTCTTACAGTAAGAGTGTGGTGCGATTGTAATATATACGGTATTAGTGTTCACGTGGTCGACAGCAGGCGTCGGAGAAGGTCTGGTGGGGAAAAAGCACGATGAGAGATGATGTCTCTCAATACATATATATACACACCTGGTGTTCGTGAAATGTTTAGAGAAAATCGGGGAGGGGTGAGACGAACAATATTCATAGTAGGACCTATGGTTACAATCCACACAGTTTTAGAAAAGCGGAACGCGCACATACAGCGGTGGGCAGGGACGCTTCTAGATGCTTGGTCAGCCGGGAAAAGCACGAATTTTTTGCCCTCCCCCTTGTAATGTTGAAAGAGAAATTGAAGAATAAAATTTGTGCCCCCCCCCCGGTCTGTCGCCTGGTGCCGCAGACCAGCCTGCTTCTCCACCCCCTAGTTACGGCCCTGGCTGCAGGTTTTCCGATTCTGAAAGTTGGCACTGATTGAAATGCGAGAATGCTTCGTAGTACATATGCGTGTACATAGCGAGCAGCGTCCCGCTTTCGGCGTACCAGCTATCGGTCGGACTGTTTACCGAAAATTTTTTCAGGTTCTCCAATTCCGACATTCGGTGATGATCGGAATAAGAAAATGCTCGGTATATATATACGTACACAATGCACTACTACTAAACCACTCATGCACCTCGTTCACATTCCTCTGCGGAACTTATATGCGTACACACTGCACCGTCATCCCGCTTTCGGCAAGCCGGCGCTGTCTGAATTAGACAATTCAATTTCAATTTATTAATATGTTAGATGAATGATAACAATACATTAGGTTAGTGAAAACCACCAAGGAGACACCAAGGTCCCATACTGGTTGTTACAATGAAGTTAATTCAATAACATTTCATCATGAAAAAAACATCAAAATAGAAAGGGGGGTTGGGGGGGGGGAATGTGATTACACACAAACACATATAATACATAAAATACAAATATATATAAATAATGCAATAATGCAACGGTCACAGGGGGGTGCTTTAGTGATCATAAAAAAAACTATAAATCAACATATGATTATGTATGAATTAGACTGGCAGAGCAGAGTTGACAGCATGGGTATTTTAATGAATAATTCGACAGCTGGAGGTGAAAAGACAGTAATACACACACAACAGGGGGTGATTGAGATTCCATGGATGAAATCAGAAATAATTTTCAATATTGAAAATTTGTAGCATGTGTTTTTTTAAGTTTTTTCTGAAAATTGAAAATGAGGGGGACTGTATGAGATCATTTGGAAGGCTATTAGAAAATTTAGGAATGAGAAAGCTAAAATGTTTTTTGAGGATAGTTTTATGAACTAAAGGCATTGAGTAAATAAAATTGTGTCTATTAGATGTTCTTGACGAGTTCAGAGGTAAAGAGAATTGGTTTTTTTTAATTATAAGTATGGATCGGTAAAAGTATAGATGTCTTAAAGGAAGGATGTTTAATTGAAGAAAAAGTTCATTTGTTGGAGTGATGTAATTGCTTGCCAAAATTCTAATAACTTTTTTTTTGTAAAGAAATAATGGGTGCAATATTGGTGACATAATCACTTCCCCAGAGTGGCAGACCATAAAGTAAGTGTGAATGAAGCATTGAATAATAATAGGTTAACAAGAAAGATCGGTTTACATATGGTTTCAGGTTGAAGAATTTGTATAAAATGAAACGAAGTTTTGATTTTAAATGATTACAATGAGATACCCATTTTAGATTTTGATCAATATAAATACCTAGATATTTTATAGAGGATATTTGTTCTATACGTTGACAGTCACATGAATTATTACTAGTACAATTTGGTTCATGGAAAATTATGTCATAGTCAATATGTGGAATATTGCGTAAGGAAAAGTTGATAAATTTACTTTTGGAAATATTGATATGAAGATCATTAGCAATAAACCAATTACGAACTGTTAACAGATCGGTATTTATATTGTTGATAAGTGTTGGGTAGGCATCTCCTGAATAAAGAATTACAGTATCATCTGCAAACGTGATGATTTTACCATTGATATTTAAATTACATAGATCATTGATAAAAATTATAAATAATAATGGTCCTAAATTAGATCCTTGTGGGACTCCTTTGATTATCTTCATGGCCTTACTTAAACAATTATTGCATTTAACTTTTTGAGTTCTATTAGTGAGGTAAGAATGGATAAAATTAAAAGTATTTCCTCTAATTCCATAGGAGTACAATTTTGAGAGCAAGATTTCATGATTCACGCTATCAAATGCTTTTCTTATGTCCAGAAAGATACCTATTGTTTTTCTAGATTGGTCAATATTCTTGTAGACATATTCAGAAAAGTTTAAAAGAGCAGATTCAGTATTTCTATTTGGTAGGAAACCATGTTGATTAGTAGAGAAGAAATTATTGTTATTTAAAAAAGAATAAATCCTAGTTTTAATAAGTGTTTCAATTATTTTCGAGGTAGGTGACAATATTGAGATGGGCCTATAGTTGCTGAGGTTATTCTGATTACCATTTATAAAAATAGGAATAACTATGGCTGATTTGAGTGATTCAGGAAATTCACCCCTTTCAATGCAATTATTAATTAGGTCAGCCAGTAGTTGATACATACATTCAGGAAAGCTCTTTAGAATTTTAGTAGTCAAGGTGTCATAACAAGATGCAGTGTCTTTAAGAGATTTTGCTATTTTGTAGACTTCAGTTCGATCTGTGGGGGCCAGAAATATTGATTTGTCACTGCGAGGAATATACTGCTCAAAATTTCCGTATTCGTGGGTTTGTTGTGTAACATTTATGAAATGGTTATTAAAATCATTAGTCAGTACATGCAAATTAGTTTCCGAAGGCAGAGTGTAGTTTTTTTTTATCATATCCAAGTATTTTGTTAATTAGTTTCCAACGTTCGGATGATGTAGAGCAATTCGAAAAACAAGTAGAGTAATAATTTTTTTTTGTCGCTCTAATTTGTTTTTTGAGATATGTTGCGACGTTTTTGTAAGCATTCTTGACTATTATGTCAAATGGGTATTTTTTTGTTTTCAAAAAAAGTTTTTGTTTAATCTTGGTTAAGTCAACTATGTCAGAGGTAATCCAAGGTTTATTTTTTTTATTTTTCGGTTTGATCTGAAAGTATGATGTATGATTGTTAATTATGGTTTCAAGTTTAACCATGAATTCATCAAAAACAAATCCTGGATTTTCATTTGTAAAAACAAAGTTATAATGTTGAAGATAGGTTGCTATTCCAGATAAGTCAATTTTTTTAAAGCATTTCCTGTCAGTACCATCAGTTCTTGGATTAATCAATAAAAACTTGAGTTTACATGAAATTGGATAATGATCGGTCAAATCTGTAGTAAATATAGATGAAGAAATTTCCTTGATTCTAAATGAGTTACGAATAAAAATATGATCAATACAGGAGTTAGAGAGAGGTCTTGTTATTTTGAAAATTAAAGGGGTGAATCCATGACTGGATAACATGTCCTGATAATCTGAGTGGGCACCAGAATCAGCTTTAAGGATGTCAATATTTATATCACCAATTAGTAAAACATCTCTATATTTGATATTTTTAAAAAGTGAATCAAGTTCTTCAATACATTGAGTTTGCGGGAATGAATGTGATCTGTACAAGCTGAAGATGGTAAATTTTAATGTAGGCTCTTGAATAACTATCAATTCTCCTGTTTGCATTACTATAGAATCAAGTTCGAAAAACTGAAGGGATTTTTTTGTATAAACGAAAATTCCGCCTGAACTATTATAATCTCTGCATCTCGTAAATAAATTATAATTTGGCAATCTATAGTGATCAACCTCATCCTCAAAAACCCAAACCTCAGACAATACAAGAATATCAATATAATCCATAGATTCATTCAATAGAACCATCAGCTGGTCAAAATTTGCTCTTATGCTACGAATGTTGAAGTGAACAATGTTAATATCATAAAATTTATCATAATCATGCATATTTTGGGTATGAAGAAAATTAATGAACTCCTCCAGAGTGCCAAGATCAGAGAATTTTATGCTAGATATTCCAAGAAAATGTAGTTTTATATATAATAACTACCAGCACCCCGGAGGAAACATCAATTTCTACATCCAATTTAAAAATTAAAATGTTATCATGCAGAAAAACGTAGCACAAGTGTACAATTTTAATTGGAAATTTAATGAATTTTAAGTTAGATACTGTAATATTCACATAATATACTAGCAGAAAATTGCAAACGATTGGGTATATTTTAGAAATTTGTATATGAATTTTCCTAATTATTTTTTTAATAGAAGGTAAATAAAATCGGGAAGACCCCAGAGTGCACATTTCAGTTAGAGAGAGTTCATACATGCTAAATAATGTGATTTAAATCATCAATATGATTGATTTTGTACACTCCGGTGTCCTCCGATTTTCTCAAGTATATTTTTCCATTTCGTGACCAGCAAAATTTGAAATCATTTTCCGTTTTGAATTTTTTAGCAAAATACAGTACCTGTTTCGTATAAGGTGCAAGATGCTCATTAAAATAAACATTGCTGGGTCTGAGGTGTTCATTAAGTTGTGATGCACACAATTTCAGTTTGCGTGTGGCGTTAAATAATATATCACGTTTTTCCTTTGATTTGAATTGTACGATAATGGGTTTGATTTTATCCTTTCTTGTCGTTGGAACACGGTGGATGGTATTGATATCAGGCTCTAAATCAAGAAGATCCAGTTTCGTTAAAATTGTGGATTTGATGCTATGTATGTCCTCATTCTCTGATTCAGGGAGGCCAAGAATCTCAATGTTAGTTCGTCGTGAATATTGTTGCAGATCAGCGATGTCTACCTGGAGATGGCGGATATGTGATCTCATTGTGGCGTTCTCAGTCTCTAAAAATGATTGCTTATCTTGATATTTGATTAGATCAGATTGATGTTGCTCCACCATTTCCCTCAGTAAGACCAATTCTTGTGATTGTGCTGTTATTGTCTGCGACATTAGGCTCGTGATTGTTTTTACATGATTCACGAAGATAGTGGATATACACGAAACAATTTTTGCCGATTCAGGTGATAGAGAGCCAACAATTTCGCTTACTGAGTCCGGGATATTGACATTGCAGTATTGTAGATCTAGGCTGTTATCAGCTGCCACATTGGGAGTACCTGCAGTTTCTGACAAATTTCCAGTAATTTGTTCATTCGTCTCAGGTTCTGGAGGCGAAGAATTTTCCAATTGAACCGGAAAGAATTTTTCATTCCTCGAATTTTGTTCCTCGATTCTGCACGTGTCTGACTAGGATGTACTTGAAATAGATTGTGAACAATGAATGACACTGATTTGTTATAAATAATATTAGGAAATTTCTTTTTTGAAACCAAATTTGGTAATCTATATATATAAAATTGATTTTCTGTCTCTGTGTTCTCTATACAAATCTACAATTTTAGATCGATCGTCGCCAATTTTGCATATATATATCGAATGGGACCCGACTTGAACGATAGGCTAATTTAAAATTTCGTCAGAGCAGGGCAAATGCCTGAAATTGACAAAAAAGCTGTCGGCCAACAATCGTTTTTGGGGCCCCAACAATCACTTTCCGAACGTTTACTTTGGTTACCGTGGTTCCCTAGCAATGCGTTTCAGACGTATTTATGCCTTTACAATGGTTTGTCACTTCTTTAATGCTGTCAGTATATAATAGTTTATGCCTTTATAATGGTTTGCCACTTTTTCAATACTCCCAGTAATGAGGCTTTTTGAATAGACGTCATAATCATCATCAGCATCGCTTTGAGGGTGAGGAAAAGGGTGATGCTCATAGAAATCACTATTAAAATTGCCGATTTTACTGTAGAAATGCTGAAATTTGGTGACGTTTTCCGTCACATAAATAATTTTAAAAATTGTATATAATTCTCGATTTTTTAAATATTGAGTTCGCTTAGAGATATACGAAGCCCAGGAGATTAAATATTAAGTAATTAGCTCCGGACCTACTTTTTAGTTGGATATGCAAGAAATAACATTGATTTCAACTTTTTATTTATATCTTCTCAAGTATGAAAATTAGTCTCCGTATTGTCTTTTGATATTCAACTGCATCAATTCATGTGGGTTAGGATATTTTAAAATGAATTATATGGGCCCGTAAAAAGTACATCGGAAAAATTTCACAGCTTTAATTAAGCATTTTTGGAAGCTGAAACTGGCAGAAATAGATAACTTGAAGTTCGGGAGGGGGATCGAAATACTTAGCGCCCCTTAAAAAAATAAAAAAAAATATTCGTTTCTATGTTTCTTTAAATCTAGATTTGTTTATTTCATGAGTCGCGCAGAAAGTCGCCATATTGGTTAGCTTAGACACGGTTTGCATGTCCCTCAAAGGAAGAGGGAGATATCACGTGATCCAAAAAGCCTCATTGAAGAAAACCCGGGCAACGCCGGGTATTATAGCTAGTTTGATATAAATTTGAAAATAATCGTTCAACATAAGTTAAGTAACTGGAAGAAAAGGTGACGATATTCATCATAAAATCTTTTAATTGGTTGAGAGATACAGTCGAACGTGGTTGATTCAAAGCTCAAGGGACAACAAACAATTCGAATTTTCCGAAATTCCAATTATCCTATTCATCAATATAAGATTACTATACTTTCACGAAAAATCACGAATTCTTAACCATTATAAAAATGTTTGAACCTTCTCTGCCATCACTTACTATGACAGTTTCCTCGTTGTTGCAACTACACTGCCTGACAACTGCTAAGGAACAGTGGTTTTTTTTTTTTTGTAATACCTAATGGCAGACATCCTTCAACGAAATGAAACTTGGCACATGTTTAATAGACTTCCTGAAGCATGGGCACAGGAACCAACTCCACCCCCAGCCCAATAAATTTTGCGAGAGGGGCTGAGCTCCGCCCCCCACCTCCAATAATGTCTTTAAAAAAAATGCAATGCATCTTCCATTTACTGCGTACGCGCGTCCCGTACATACGGGACTACCAGCAACTTTCAGCTCCTCCTCCTCCAATGTTTTCTTCATGTCGACGCCTCTGTCCTGGAGTATAATCTATATACAGGGTGGGCAAAAAGTCCGTAGAAACTATAAAACTGCATAAAAACTGGAAAAATAACCGAAATAAAAAACGGTTTTGAAGGGTTAGCATCGCTAGTTCACGGGAATTTTTGTAAGACAGGAAAAAAAACGCAAAAAACTGCCGGTATGTGGCGCGGTTACGAGCGACTTTGGTGGAAATATGCAAACGAGACGATCATAAAAACCTGCGCTCCTAATCCACAAGCAGTTCACCGTTGTAAACTGTGTATGTGGACCTGCTGCATCTGCCGTTGCTGGATTTGTGACTCACCTGCAATATTTTATGCCCTGTGGTGGTAGTTATGTGGAACACATACTGCTGTAATAACAGATTTCGAGGCGTTCTGTTCGTTATTTGCGTATCTTTTCTTTGACTTGTGCACGTCAGCACATTCGTGTGCCGATGCAGTTGATCAAATTAAAAATAAGAAATTTCATTCCACTGTGCAGCAAAGACCTGAATTGACAAAAAAATAGGGCTCCACTGGTATCAATTCATGCTTTGGGTGGGGGGAAAAAACATGATCGGTCTTCTTGTAGATTCAAAAATGCTATGTGCAGATTGTGTGGGGAAAAAAGGCATAAAGGGTTTGTCGCTCAAAACGAGGTGATCAGAAAAAAAAGTCCTCGTACCCCTTGCGTGAGTTGGGCGTCGTGAATTCTTTTGATTCAGATTCTTGTTTGAATTCCTTAGAATGCAATTCTCTTAAACAGCATGTAACTGTGAATTGAAGGTAGTGATATTGAAATGGAAGTCGATTCGGGGTCATTTTATTCTATTATTTCATTAGGTACCTTAAGAAAATTACTAAATCCAATGAAGTTGAAAATACTACCTACCACTCTCGAACTTTCGGATTTTCAAAAAAACAAGGTCGGTCTTGTAGGAAGGTGTTTGGTCCAGGTTGAATTCAAAGATTTTTCTCAGAAATTAGAACTCTTGGTTGCAAAATCTAAGTGCACCAACATCCTTGGTTTTTCATGGTTCGAACGGTTGGGAATTTCATTAAGTGGTGTGAATTCGATTTCTGATCCAATCCAAGATGTTCTTGAAGAATTTTCGCAAGTGTTTAGAGAGGGTCTGGGTGCTTGCGCTGGTCTCGAGGTAAAATTGCCTATAGATCCTAAGTTTATTCCTATCCGTTGTAAAGCTAGGAATGTGCCACTTGCGATGAGATCGAAAATTGAGCTGGAATTGAAGGAACTTCTTGAAAAGGGTGTAATAGAGCCTATCGAAAATCCCAGGTGGGCGACCCCGGTAGTACCCGTATTGAAGCCATCTGGTAAGGTGAGGCTCTGTGGTGATTATAAAACCACCCTCAACAGGGCCATGGCTGCATACCCTTATCCGATTAAAGCTATAAATAATTTGTTAACAAAAGGAGGTGGCTTTTATGCAAAAATTGACCTCGCTCAAGCCCATTTACAGCTTCGAGTTGATGGAGAGTCTGCAGAGGCCCAAACAATAATCATGCACAAAGGTGCGTTTGAAGTAAATTGACTACAATTTGGAGTGAATGTCACACCGGGATTGTTTCAATGTTTAATTGAACAATTATTTGAAGGTCTCAAAGGGGGTGGTGCCATATTTTGATGATGTCTTGGTTAAGGCAGAAACTCTAAATAAATTGGCATGTCGGTTCCTCGAGCGACTGAAAAAAGCCGGACTGCGTGTGAAAAAAGAAAAATGTCTTTTCGGTGTGAAAGAAGTAGAGTTCCTGGGTTATCGTGTTGATAAGGAAGGGCTACACCCAGCGAAATCAATACATACAGCATTAACGTGAAAGAAATGTCACAAAACTGATCCCCCTGCTGCCATGTATGAAATGGAAACAAAAACAATTTAAAAGGCCAATATAGTGAGTATTTTAGTCGGACGATAAATGATTGAATGCGAAAAAAGTTACTTGAGGCTGCAAAGTTTATTTTAAAAAGAATCTATTCCATAACAATAAATTTTCACGATTTCATGAACGCTATGATATACATACATGGACAGAAATGTTATGGTGTGAGCATGTGTGTACGTGCCTCACATGCTTAAATACAGGGTGGTCACAAAATAACTTTGCCGATACACGAGTTCCTAGTGGCAGCAAAAATTAACGAATGCGAATGAAGTTTGAGATTAGGTGTCTCAGAGCATGCACTCAAGAATGGGTAGCTAAACAAAAATCTAGTTCTTGCAATTATGATTACAGCATCAGAATTTTGAACAATTCAAACAGCAACTCACTGTTACGCACTGCAAAGTGATCGGTGC
The DNA here is from genome assembly GCF_987345545.1 of Pholcus phalangioides. NCBI lineage: Eukaryota > Metazoa > Arthropoda > Arachnida > Araneae > Pholcidae > Pholcus > Pholcus phalangioides. The sequence continues at coordinate 23,023,591 of NW_028301596.1, read as the reverse complement.
AATAAAAAACCATGAATGACGTTGGAACAATACCTGTAGCATCGCAAACGGCAGCGCTCAACGCAGACAAAAAAACATGTGAAAACAACTAATGCTGATCGAACTTTGCTGCAGTAAGTCCCCCACCAAGGGGTTAGAACTTCAACCTTTACGTGAGATCTATTTCTTCTGCATCATGTGCAGCTGTTTATGATGCTATGGGTATCGTTACAATGATACTTATGATTTTTTACTGCACCGATCACTTAGCAATGCATAAAAGTGATTGTTGCTATTTTAATTTTTCCAAATTTTGTTGCTGTGACCTTAACTGTGAGAGCTAGGGCTTTGTTTTTCTACTCATTTTCAGGCACTTACTTTGAAACACCTATGCCTCAAATTTCATTAACATTAATCGATTTTTACAGATGCCAGGAGCTTGTGTATCAGCAAAATTATTTTATGACCACTGTGTGAATGTAATATTAACAAAACACAATATCGTTGTACAAGAAAGCAGGAATATTCATTTAGATATTTTTTTTTGGGGGGGTGGTATACATCTGGATTTTTAAGGAAAGGAAAAAAAACAACAAAAGTAATTAAAATTAAAGCTATAATAGACATCATACAATAGACTCAGCGCTCACTGGTTATAAAAACTGGCTATAAATTAAATGTTAACACAGAAAAAAAAAGATTTTACGCGATTAAAAAAAAATTATATGACAACACAATAGCTATTACAACTTCCTCCTGCATGAGGTGCGATATCAGTGACAGTCAAAATGTCGCCATTGTTCTGAGTCGTTTCCCATAGTCCAGGCGTTTGCAAAATCTAACAAAACAAAAGATGGTTAAAAAACATGTACATGTTATGGTAAATAAATCTGGTTATTATGCATAATTGCCTACCAATTTGGTAGGTTTGATAAATTTCCCAAAGTTTATCACTTTTACCGGAGATTATGGATGATACCCAAATGTTACTGGTGAACATGATGAATCATACCAAATTCACATTTACAGGTTGTTACACATAATCACTATTTCATATTAGAACAATATATTGTCCCCCTCATGTTAGAAACACGAATTAGCAAATTTCATGTTTTTTCAATCATCTGGTTGGATACCTTATTTTGCTATGAAATGCGAGTGTATCCCTATTGAAACATGTTACAAAACATGTTAGGAAAATAATTTCCATAGAGTAACATGGGTAGAGTAAACATTCATTTCCAAGTTCTTTTTTCCCCAAAGACACTGCACATTCATACTTCTTAGCATGACGGGGGAAGATAGTATGAATCCTGAAATTGGACCTCAATATAACAAATGAAATTTTCCAATCAACGAATTTTTAATCATGAAATCATGATTTTAATATTTAACTCATAGTTCTTTGTATGGGAGTTTGCTATATTGGGGTTTATATTCAAAAAGCATGCTAGACTGATTTGGGAATATTTTTTATCAAATTCATCAATTACACTAGTATATTATGCGTAATCACGAGTAAAAATTATAAATTTATCAAACTCACTAAGTGACTTGACAATTAAGCATAACCAATTTATAACAAAATATATAACTAATACAAAAAAAATTAGAAAATAAAGTAATTTCAACTGATAAAATCCTTCATCCTAACATAGTAACGTGGATATTATGAAAACTAAGAAAACATTTTGCATGCCATCTTAAGAAGATCTGAAATGTACAAATAAAAAATGGGTCAATTCCATCTACTGACTCGAGTTAATCAATAGAAAAATTTAATCAGCGCTTGTGATTGTACAGTAAATTAAAATGGATAAAGATTTTTGAGAAGTTTTTGAACTATTTTGTACACTGAGTGTGGCCACTTTATTATGTTGGGAATGTAAACATAATACTTTAATTCCATTTTGCAGATTTGGTCACTAATTTTTTCAGGGAACAAACAAAAAATTAGAAAAGGAAAAAATGTTTTGCTGCAAATAATTTGTAACTTCCACAGAATATTTTATTCTCTTTGTGCAATACTTGTTTGTATATCTTCATGAAATAAATAAATAAATAAATAAATATATAAATAAATAAATAAATAAATATATATATATATCTATTCTATAATATAAAATCACAAACAAACTCGAAAAGGGCCTGTTGCTAAGCAACCAAGTGACGGAAGTGGGTGAAATTTTTGAGTGACGGAAACTGTTACGGAAGTGGGTTCGATTGATATATCGATATTCACATTCATATATCGATATGATATCATATATCGATATTGGGTCGATATTCACATATCGGGACCCATTTGACCCATCGGGACCCATTTGACCCATCGGGACCATGTTATGTGCATGTACCAAGAGGCTCCTACATCCTACAGCAGAGCCCTTAGGCTGGAATTTAGATTTCGAGCCCCCAAACCAGCTTTTCAGGGGCCCCCCTGTGATTAATTTATAGTGTGAAAAATCGAAAAGTGAAAAGAATCGTTGTGGCCCCTGTCAGCCCTTCCTTTGTGGGGGGGGGGGGGGGGTCCATGCCGAGAGGTATATATATGTGTAATATACACACACAACAGCAGTGCTCCCAACACAGGGTCGGGGTACCCGGGGAAGATTTCACGTATAAGTAAAAAGTTTTCATTTCCAGGGGCCCTTGATGGATCTCATTGTTTTCTTGCTGCTTTAACGTTGAAAAATTTCGATAGCGGAAGCAAAAGATATATCCAGTCTGGGGCCCCACCAAAAGTATGCGAATTGGTGTCCCGGGTAATTGGTTGGGGGGTCCTGGATTTTATTCGTTGGTAAAACGAATACAAATGAAAATTTTTCATGGTACTCGCTCCGTGGGATGGCCGACAAGCTTCCAAGTCGGGGCCCATGTTTACAGGTTTCATTTTGGGTGCCCTGGATTTTATTTGTTGGTAAAACGAATACAAATGGACATTTTTCATGGCACTCGCTCCGGGGGATGACCGACAAGCTTCCAAGTCGGGGGCCCTATGTTTACAGGTTTCATTTTGGGGGCCCTGGATGAATCTCATTCTTTTCTGTTGTAGAATTCGCAACAGCCGAAGCCCGAGATAAAGCCAGTCTGGGGCCCCACCAAAAGTATGCGAATTGGTGTCCCGGGTAATTGGTTGGGGGCCCTGGATTTTATTCGTTGGTAAAACGAATACAAATGGAAATTTTTCATGGCACTCGCTCCGGGGGATGACCGACAAGCTTCCAAGTCGGGGGCCCCATGTTTACAGGTTTCATTTTGGGGGCCCTGGATTTTATTCGTTGGTAAAACGAATACAAATGAAAATTTTTCATGGCACTCGCTCCGGGGGATGACCGACAAGCTTCCAAGTCGGGGGCCTCATGTTTACAGGTTTCATTTTGGGGGCCCTGGATTTTATTCGTTGGTAAAACGAATACAAATGAAAATTTTTCATGGCACTCGCTCCGGGGGATGACCGACAAGCTTCCAAGTCGGGGGCCCTATGTTTACAGGTTTCGTTTTGGGGGCCCTGGATGAATCTCATTCTTTTCTGTTGTAGAATTTGCAACAGCCGAAGCCCGAGATAAAGCCAGTCTGGGGCCCCACCAAAAGTATGCGAATTGGTGTCCCGGGTAATTTGTTGGGGGCCCTGGATTTTATTCGTTGGTAAAACGAATACAAATGAAAATTTTTCATGGCACTCGCTCCGGGGGATGACCGACAAGCTTCCAAGTCGGGGGCCCTATGTTTACAGGTTTCATTTTGGGGGCCCTGGATGAATCTCATTCTTTTCTGTTGTAGAATTTGCAACAGCCGAAGCCCGAGATAAAGCCAGTCTGGGGCCCCACCAAAAGTATGCGAATTGGTGTCCCGGGTAATTTGTTGGGGGCCCTGGATTTTATTCGTTGGTAAAACGAATACAAATGGAAATTTTTCATGGCACTCGCTCCGGGGGATGACCGACAAGCTTCCAAGTCGGGGGCCCCATGTTTACAGGTTTCATTTTGGGGGCCCTGGATGAATCTCATTCTTTTCTGTTGTAGAATTTGCAACAGCGGAAGCCCGAGATAAAGCCAGTCTGGGGCCCAACCAAAAGTATGCGAATTGGTGTCCCGGGTAATTGTTTGCGGGCCCTGGATTTTATTCGTTCGTAAGATTGAATTCAAGCTTATTTATAAAAAAAAAATATGTTAAAGATAGAAATAGGGCAAAGCTTAATGAATGGATTACGGATGACCTAATTAAAATGATAAATATTAAGGAGAAACTATATATGAAGCATCGTAAAAATCCATTCAGACATGATTATGAAATCAAATATAAACAATATAATACTAATTTAAAGAAAGCAATCAAAAAACAGAAAGATAATTATTTTAGGGAAAAGTTTATCAATTTGGGATCAAATAAAAGAAGTCAGTGGAAATTTATAAACCATTTTGTAAACAACAAAAAAATTAGGAAATTACCCAATTGTGATGATCAAAATAAACTAGCTAACGATTTTAATGATAACTTTATAAATCGAGTAAGGGACACTGAAGTAAACAATCAAACAAATGACTTTGTAAACAACGAAAGTTCTCAACTCAATTCAATTGTTCTTCACGAAATTGACTTGCCACAAACTGAAAGCTTGGTTAACTCAATTAATATTAATAAGCCAGCAGGAAGTGATGGTCTGACACCAAGAATGATTAAAATTATCTATCGTCACCACCCATCACTAATAACCCATCTGATTAATAAATCTCTAGATACTGGAATATTTTATAATGAACTAAAAAAGTCGATTGTTACGCCCATATACAAGAAAGGTAATAAAGATGACATGAACAATTACAGACCAATTTCGATTTTACCTATTATGTCAAAATTATTAGAGAAATGGGTAAAACGACAACTTAATAGTTATTTACACGCCATTGCCTACTACTCACATCATCAATTTGGTTTCGGGGAAAAAAGGAATACTGAAATGGCTATGATTAGATTAATGGATTATATACAAAATAAAATTAATAATAACAAAAAAGTAGCAGCTGTATTTATAGATATCAGTAAAGCGTTTGATACAGTAAACTGGGATATCTTATTGGAAAAACTAAAAAATATTGGAGTAAGAGGGCTCCCACTCGATTGGTTCAGATCTTTTATAACAAATAGGAAACAGACAGTTAAAGTAGGCAATGCGATAAGTCAGGTAAAGGCAATAGATACAGGCGTACCTCAGGGATCGGTTCTTGGCCCAATACTTTTTTCTATTTACATTAATGAAATTCATAATATCAATATTTCCGGTCAACTTGTTTCATTCGCAGATGATACAGTTCTAGTTTCCTCCGCTGAAACAACTGAAGAACTGATAAAAAATTTGGAAAAAGACATTCATGCAATAAATAAAAGAATTCGAAACCTTCGACTTAGGCTAAATGCTAGCAAAACTAAATGGGTTCTTTTTAATTTAACTAACTTAAGCACACAGACAGATTTAATGAAATTTCATGAATGTAACGACTTTCTTTCAAATACTATATGTAACTGTTCATACATTGAAAGAGTACAGCATTATAAATATCTTGGAATCATTATTTCATCTAACCTAAAATGGAAAGATCATACTGATCAAGTTGTTAATAAATTACGAGCAATCACAGCAATGACGTATAAATTAAAGGCTATCATCTCACACCAAAGTTTGAAAGAAGTATTTTTTGCATGGGTGTTCCCACATATTTTATATGGACTACAAGTTTGGGGGGGAACATATAAAAATTCAATCCATACTATTGATAATCTTTATGACTGTTTGCAACGTGACATTTTACAAACTAACAGTTCTGCACAAAATAAAGTATCATTGATCCAATTTAATATACGGCAACTTTATCTGTATAAAGTTTTAGTATACATCTATAAGAATCCTGATTGGTATCCCAGAGTGAATATACAAAGAACTATGAGATCACAATATTTATATCAAATACCATTACCTAAAAAAACAATTTTCAAAAAATCAATATGTTTTCTTGCTCCAAGAATATGTAGAGAATTTGATGATATTATTAGACAACAGCAATCATTTTATATGTTTAAAAAGACTATAAAGGATCGTATACTGGAAATAGCAGATACGGAGCGGTTCGTTTCGTTCGATAGTTAATGCAATTGCAAATGATATAAGGAGTAAAATTTGTTTATATTTTTGTTGTGTAAGAAAATATATCTGTATTTCGACATATCAGACTATAGTTTAACTTTTAAGGTAATATAGTTGGTGTGACTTGAATGCAGCAATTGTAGTAAAATATATCTATGTATGTTGCCAGAAATTCTTTATGTAATGTATCAATACGACCCATGGAAGGTTTCTTATATCCCTTTGGGTCGAAAAGTGTTTGTTTAATTTTTTTCTTTTTTGTCTGTTTTGTCAATTGTGTTGTTTGTTCAATAATAATAAAAAAAAAAAAAAAAAAAACGAATACAAATGAAAATTTTTCATGGCACTCGCTCCGGGGGATGACCGACAAGCTTCCAAGTCGGGGGCCCTATGTTTACAGGTTTCATTTTGGGGGCCCTGGATGAATCTCATTCTTTTCTGTTGTAGAATTTGCAACAGCCGAAACCCGAGATATAGCCAGTCTGGGGCCCCACTAAAAATCTGCGTATTGTGTCCCCGCTACTGTATGTGGGGCCCTAGATTTTATTCGTTGTAAAATTGATAAAAATGAAAAATTCTCACAGGGGGGTGTCCGACAAGCTTGCAGGTCAGGGCTTCATGGAAATGTTGGCAGGTTGTAATTCGGTGCCCCTGAATGTATCTCATTGATTTTTGTGGTTTAACATTGTAAAATTTGCAACACATCGGTAGCCCAAGATATATCCAGTGTGGGGCCCCACTGAAATTCAGCGAATTGAATCTGGGGACCCCCATGGGGAAGTTTTCTGGGGATACTTGATGAATCTCATTTGTTTTTTGTTGCTTTATTATTATTTTCATTAAAATTCGCTTCTTCAGTAGGCTGGTGCTTTCACACGTCCCTTTCCCCTTTTCCATAGCACGCTGATGAAGTGGGACGAAATAAACAAGATATGTCCGGGAGAGAAGTGGGGGGGGGGGGGGGGTTGGCCGCCAAAGGCGGCAGGGGGGCAGAGCCCCCCTAGTATATATATATACACACACATACAGAGTGTCCCATCAAGACCGCCTAAACTTTGCACAGCCAGATTTCTTGCTTGGAATACGTAAAAAATGCCCATAGAACTGTACCTGTATGACCCATAGTTTTCATGAAAAATGCAAAAGAAAAGTATGACGTCATATTTGGTGAAAGAAAAAAAAAACTTCACTGGAAACATGAGTATCAGTATTTGCATATGTTTACATAGGAAAATGTTCAAAATGTTGACTGCACATATCAAGGCATACATGCATTTCCATGGAATGACATCTAGCCATCGTTTGATATAGCGCTGGATATGACGTTATACTTTTCTTTCGCATTTTTCTATAAAACAATGGGCCGTGCAAGTACAGTTTCTTGGGCATTTTTCATACATTCAAAGTGAAGAATCTGGCTGTGCAGAGTTTGGGCGGTCTTGATGGGACACCCTGTATATATAGTCAAACTTGGAAAATTCAAAACTCAAGGGGACAGAGAAAAAGTTTGAATTATCCAATTTATCAATATAAGATAACAAAATTATCACGAAAAATTAAAACCTTTTGATATTATAAAAATCTTTGGAATTGTAAACGTGAACGAACACAAAAACTATTTCATTCATTTTTTTTTTAGATGTGTGTGCTTTAAAACACTGTACAAAATCTTTGAGTTGATATAAAGAATGAAAGATGTGAGTTTTCAACTTCAGCAGCTTTAATTTTTCTAACATATTTGTAGCCTCTGCAAGTTTTGGAATAGGGACCTCCGGTGACTTCTTACATTTGTTTTGTCACCTTCATGAGAAGATTCAATGTGAATTTATTCTCTACTTTTTCACCAATTTTCGCATCCACACAAGTGAACTATATTATTTTTTCCTAGAGGGGGATATGAGTGGTGATAAATGTTTCTAAGCCATTTTACAAAATTACCAGAATCTCCAACATTTTACAATAAACTGGGACTTCACGACTTTAGCTTTTAAAAATCCAGTATGTGAAGGGGTTGATACATATATAACTTTCGTATTTTCTGAGGAGTGTTCCATCATTGCATATGTCATTAGCAAATACTGATTAAGTGATCTAAGATCCGATAAAACTCTAGCTGGCAATGGAAAGGCAAAAGCCAGATGAGTGTGTAACTGATAACATTGCTTCTTACTTAGAGCCAAAACAAAATTCAGATTTTGTTGATTTTTTGTAACTTTTTAATGATGATTTAATGTAGGCTACATGTTATATTCTAGTAAAAATCAATAAATCATGGGGAAAAAAAGTTATTTAAAGTTAGCCAAGAAATCAAAGGAGAGATCATGTTGAGAGTTAAATATCTGAAACAAACTTTGAATTATCCAAATTATTAGGAAAAAAATTGAATTAAACAGGTAATTTCAACATTAAATTGAATAGAAAACTCAAGGGGATTTACTAAAACATAAATTACACAAAAAATAGAGTTAACCAAGTTTGCCTGTATTCCGTAAGATATAAATGTTTTTCATAACAATTCCAATCTTCATCATATGTTTTTTGCTTATAACATTTGAAGTTTTCAGCAAATTTTTACCAATACTTACAGAAAACTTGACACTATACATGAGACACAGGGGGAAGACATCTAAAATGCAACAATTTAGTATTTAATGAGATAATCACATTTTTCAAGCAAATTAGTTTTAACTGCGCATGAGCACAAAATATCAGTTTTATTTTTCCATAATATGGTTGCCAGATACATGGTGTCACTTACACAAAAATTCCAGCATGTCGCAAAAATTCAGGAAGGTATCGGCAGTACAGTGAGCAGTAATTTCAGTTACTTGATGAAAGTAGCTGGATGATAAAGAATTTACCACACATTCATATTTTAATTATTTTCTATCATTTGATAATTCTAAGAATAAGCCCACAGCATTATGCGAAAGAGCAAAGATGTGTGTTTGATGCTATATAAGAGAAATGCTTGAGCATTACACATGTGTATGATGTCCAAATGAAAAACAAATTGGAAAGGAAATAATCAAATGACAGAAAACAATTGAAATATCAATTTGCAGGAAATCCCTTATCACCCAGCTATTTTTGGCAAGCAACTGAAATTACTGCTCACTATATTGCCGATACTTTCCTGAATTTTTGTGACATTCAACTGGAATTTCATATATAATTTGCACTGCATATCTAGTAAGCAAATTATGAGAAAATAAAATTGATATTTTATGTGTATACATAATATATCATACATAATTATGTGTATACATAATTTACTTAAAATGTTCATGGGTGCGGTAGCCCAGGTCGATAAGATACTCGCCTAAAGTACCAAAGGATGTTTAGAGGTGTCACGAGTTTGATACCGGGTTCGTTTTTATCAGAAAACTTTCCTGACACAAGGGTACAACAGAAACGGCGACATTACCACAGAAAAAAATTGCTACCACAGGGAGTCCCCCTTCTAGGGATTAGCGCACCAACCTCTTTGATGAGTATTAAAAAAAACAAACCTACTGTTCGGAATCGACAATAAATTGTAGGTCCCGGTCTAATTAGCCCTCATGTGCAGAAAATGGCCGTGGTGTGAGAAAAATGATCAACTCATCAAATGATTAAAATGTTCATATCTCATTAAAATGCTAAATTGTTACATTTCAAATTTCTTTACAATGTGTCATGTATAGTGTCAAATTTTCGATAAGTTTCATAAAAATGGTTAAAAATTCTGCATGTTGTAAAAAATGTGATGAAAATTGGAAGTTTTATATGAAACATTCATATCTTCATGTATATATATGCTATTTTTATGAAAATGCATACAAGTATTGACACAGGGTGGATCAAAAATTATTTTTCTTCGATTTTAAATTTTGAGAGGCCCCTGAAAACATTTGTGACTGAATCTGCACTGGAAAGTGTGAGTTCAAGTACTATGTTTACATGCCAGAAATTGCAGAACAACGTGACACTATAGCTCATTTGCTTAAAACTGTCTGATAGTCATAATGAATTGGCTACTCAGTGTATACAGTTCAACATTACATCAACTGGCTTAACTGGCATGGACAAATTAACTTGTCTTAACCTATCTGGAAACTTTACTTTTTGAGAAATCCCTTAAACATTTTGGAAAAATGTTTCTAAATGGGAAAACGTCAGGAATTTGGAAATAAGATGTTTTCCCATTGAAAAAGTCTTAAGCTTCAGTTTTTAAATGTAAACTGGTATAATCCATTAAAAAAAAACGATAGAAAGAAATGAGTGTCATAGCAGTTACTCACAGGATTTGACTTAAATCATTAAAGATCAGCAAAAAAAAAAAAAGAAAGAAACAAAAGCAAATAAGAATAACAATGAAAATAAGATTAGAAATATTCAGTAAAAAATTAAGAAAGAAAAAATTACTTTCTCGACTAGTTCTTCGAATGCACATTGCACACCATCACAAGTTTTAGCACTCGCTTCAATGAAAAGCATGGAATGTTTTCTGGCATACTGCATACCCTCTTCCCTGCTTACAACTCTGTCTTCCACCTGAAAATAAGAGATGTTTGAAAAGAGCCAAGCTGATCTAATGCACCAAAAAAAGTAGATTCATTTTTGAAGGTGAAAAACATAATTTACTACTACTAGTCTGATGTTTTTGTATATTGTTAATTATTAACTAAATTAAATGTTGCAGTTAATATTTGTTTGAATTTAAAAGTTAAATAAATCAATAACGAATTCAATTTCAATCATTTTGATGGTGGCCCACCATTACTCACGTCACACAACTACCAGTTTTTAAAAAGAAGTAGTGTTGAAACTAACATGGGCAAGATAGGGCATTATAAAGTCTCTTGCAAAGATTGAAAAAAAAAAAGAAACTCCACACCCAACAGAATAAATTGTTTTTAAAGAAGTACCATTATTTCCTGCAGTAAAACTTACGAGTATACAGGGTGCATAGGAAGTTCTTTTATCCTGGAATAACTTGCAAACCACTGATCCTAGAAACATACTTCCAATTGGAAAAAGTATCCAAATAACGTGTATACTTTAGATATTTCATTAATATTGCAAAGGGTTTTATATAAGGGTGGATAAAATGAAAACAGAACAGTTTTATAATTTGGTCATAAAGATCTCTTGGGAATAAGTGCTGATCACACTTATTATTCTAGAAAACATGTTTACTTTTGTAAGAGTGCAAGGAGGGGTTGAGTGTTTTGCAGCCCAGTGTGAGAACAGCTTTGCGGCCCTCTAAAATGTTTTTTTCCCTGATCACCTAGTGTCTTCGGGCAGATGCCGCCTGCCAGATTTAACACCTGGAAACGACAATAAAACTATGTGCTACTATAATAAAAATACATTAGGTATAATAAATTTGGGCAATAGCACCCATTGCCCATCAAGAAAAATTGCACAGATTCGAATCCCACCATCGTCACCATGGTGATCGCCGAAGTTGGTTTTCTGCGGTTCCTAACTTTAAGGTGCAAATGCAAGCGGATATCCCGTTAAAATGTCACGACACAGAGAGTGCAGCAGGCCGGCCTATTATGGTAGAAATATTCAATCAATACACTTCACTCATAGTTACAAAAATTCATGGCAGGCAGCAGCACTAACAAGCATTACACAGAAAAAATCTTTGCAGTAGGTTCACATCATGTATACAGAATTCCAACATGTACCACTTCGTTAGAAGTTTTGTAGAGGAATATGGACAAGGTGCATGTGTGGTTTAGTAGTAGCGAGAAAAATTGCAAACATAGCCTCGGGTACTTGAAGGTTGAGAACCTAATGCAACACAATCATGGTCCCCACAAAAGGTGGCGCTGACAAGTCTCCAGCCCAGAACAATTCTAAGTTTTTGTTTCTTCTCCCCATAAACTCACTATAGAAGGGCCTGTGAAAAATGTCCAGGGGGTGCCAAAGAGTACAGCCCAGGAGGCCATGTCTACAATATCTTTTTGCACAGTACCACTGTGGAAGGGCTATCAGGGCTAGATAACCAGAGCCGCAACTAAACACTTTTTAGGCCAAGGCAAGCATGCATCTCCCATGTAGTTTTAAATATGTCATTAAAGGGAGAACTTGGTGCTCCTTCTGGTTCAGCCCCTCTAAGCACCAAATCTGTATGCACTTTTGTGACTTGCGGTCAAATCCCTAAACCTGTTGGCTCCCAGTCTTGGGAAGAATTTTAAGCTATTGCTTTATTAAGAAGTCAAAATGTTACTCAACATAACTTGATAAAAAATTTTTTATTCAGTTTTTCACTCCCTAAAATTTAGCAGCCCGGTGCAGTTGCACCTTTTGCATCTGCCTAGGTCCGGCCCTGCATGAGTGTGGCGAAACTTTGCATAGAGATAGAGTAAAAGAAAGGTAAGGAAAGCAACCCCTCTACTGTGGAATGGACTTGTTCTAGGTGGTCATGCGGAATCGCATGATATGTGCTGGCAGTATCTTCTAAAAGAAAATCGATTATGTTTTTATCTGCGTCTGCGGAATGTTTGTGAGTAAAGAAGGACGGTGTGGTGTTATTTGTATTTCAGTGGCAGAAGGAGTTTGAGTTCACAAAGTGCATGGGCAAACAAAGGCAGTGTATGGTGAATATGCACTGTCATTGACTCGCATGCAGAACTGGCACAAGAATTTGCGTGAGGGACGAGAACCTGTGAATGATAAGCGATCTAATCAAAGTCACCTTGGCACCAAAGACATTTTGGTGAAAGAAGTCAACCAAATAATCAATCCAAACAGACGACGCACAATAAGGAACATCAACAAGAACAAGAGTGCATTTCGGTTCCGTTCATGCCATCATTATGACGAAATTCCACTACAAAAAAGGTGAGTGCAAAGTGGAAAAACTTGTGTCAGTCCTATACACCAGTCAATGACAGTGCATGTTCATCATACACTGTCTTCATTCACTGATGCACTTTGCACAAACTCCAACATTTTCTGTCACTTTAAAACAAATAGCACCATGTTGCTTTTCTTTACTAGCAAACATTCTGCAGACACAGATGAAAAAACAACCTGTCTATTAGACGATACTGTCAGCCGACCACTAGCCCTTATCACGTAATTTCATACAATTAGCAAGTGCAAGTCCAGTATGGGTTGCCTTCCTTACTCCTTCTGCTCTACCTCTTCACAAAGTTTCTCCACACTTATAAAAAAAATAAACCAAACTGTTTATTTGTTCTGTTCAAACTGTTGTTTGTTTGTTCTGTTCAAACTGTTGTTTGTTTGTTCTAAACCAAATTGTTCAGGTTTCATTTGATCCACCCTTATAGTTATTAAAATAGAATAATTAATTTTTTATTTGGTCACCCCATCCTAAAAAAACCCAATTAGAAAGTTGTTGCTTACAGCCAGAAACAGTGTAAAACTACAAGTTTACACAGCATATCTGTATTACCAATCTTAAAACCTATCATACTGATCGCTAATTTAAATAGCTAGACTTTAACAGAAAATAGTAACAAAATTGTACCTTATCAATTTTGTTCCCAACAAGCATTTTGACAATGTTACTTCTTGTGGAATAGGTATCTAGTTCAAACAACCATTGATCTAACTTCTGAAAGCTCATGCGGTTAGTTACGTCGTATACTGTAACAACAAAATTTCTTTCAATGAATTCTGGACTATATATGTGTATAAAAAAAGCTTAAGTACAAACATACAATTAATTCATGCACACACAAACCTTGATGAATTGGGAGTTAAATGAAATATCTGTAAGAGAAAATAAATATACAGGGCAGACAAGAAGTCTGGGACACATTTTAAAAATTAATAAAAAATCAACCAAGTGACATAAAACGTGTGGTTGTGGTTTGCACTAAAATACTTATCATCTTTTAATGTTTTTTTTTTGATAAAATTACAAAAAATAGTTTAAAATTTCATTTGCGGGTGGTGCTGTAAAACAAAACACTGGACATAACCCATAAAAATGCAACATGAACAATGCATAATTGATGTTTATGACAATTTGCGCTACATAAAACCATCATATTTCAACATGAGCATGCTTTCATTCATTTAGATGTAGCTCGAGTTGAAGAGAGCATTCATATGGAAATGTGATAGTTTTATGTCACATAAATTGTCATGGACATACACACTGTTTTGAAGCATTTATGTGTTGAGTTTCTGGTTTTACAGTGCCATCTGCAAGTGAAATTTTGAACTATTTTTTGTAAATTTATCAAAAAAAAAATTTAGGTCATGACAAGTACTTTCGTGTGAAGTGTACCTTTTACCATTGATTGGTTGGTTTGTTACTCATTTTCAAAATGTGTTTGGGACTTCTTATCTACTTTCCCCAATCCAGTCATGGATTGACCATTGAGCTCAAAAGAGGGAAACATGTCTGTGCCCAGAAGTTTATAATAGTGTAACCTGTGTATAATGATACTGTAGAGACCTAGAAAAATATTCTTATAGACAGGTTATCATTTCAGATAGGTTTATCATTATAGGCAGTATCGTTATACACAGGTTTCACCATATTTAGATAGGCTTTTTTAACCTACTTTCCAGTGATACAGTGTAACCCTAGTCTGATATGTGTAGGATCACTGCACTCTAAAAAATGAGCAGATTTCACTTGATTCATTTCATCTACCATAATCTCCCATCATGAAGCAGTCTGCCTCTAATTCAAAACAGTAACCTATTTTCTATATTACTTGGAATGAGCAACATGTAAGCAATGTGGGTAGTATATATGTAGCACAGTGTAATAATAGTCATCAAACTATATTTGACAGTTTAACGTAAGAGTTATATCCCTATTTTTTCAACTATAAAATAATAACATGTATCCTCTATTTGAGCAAAAAAACACATACTTATTTATTAAAATAATAAAGTTTAATTTAAAAAAACTTAAATTTATTATAAATAAAAATTATACAAAAATTTAAATCTCAGGTGTAAACTGGAAATGCCAAGGTTTTATTCAATGATCAAAGCAGCATTTGTAAACAGATGGAAAGCTTCAAAATGTTTCTTATTACAGCGTGGTTATTAGAATTATAACTTTTGTAGAGGTATGTGTTGTACCCATTACATTATACTACTTGTAAATGCATAACTAAAATTCATTTCTCTCTACTTAGCAAGTGACTTCTTAATGAGTGAGACCCAAATCAAACAAGGGTCCTTAAACATATTGAAGGGTTTGGTTAATATACACACGCATACAATATGTTTTCCAAATTGACCTTTCATTAAAATGATGAGAAAAAGAGCTCCGAAAATGCTTGAGCCTTAACTTATGAAGATGGCCATGAATGCTATGAGGGAATGCAAGTGGTCGGCTTTTTAGTTGTGATTACATGATTCTTGACAGACACCATGAATATGCAAAGCCTCAAATAGACCATTGATCATCTAGAAGTCTTTGGTGTATCATTGTAATGAAGTCTATGTAAAACTTGAATTGAGAAATATCTTGTTTATTGGGAAAGCTCTGTTAAAAATAGTCTAAAATTTTTGCTTATCTTGCGAGACAATTGCAAACTGGGTTACTTGTAATCCAAATTTTTATTGTATTTATTTCAATCTCTATCAGAAAAAAAAACAAAAAACTGCAGATAATGTATGTACAGCTTTATATAAATATACTTCAGTGACTTTAGGGTATATTGGGACTGCTGATTCAGAATCTGGCATTGGTTTTGTCAGATTGACTCTAGTTTTTGAGATAAACAGAAAATTAAATTTTAATGGTAATACATTAGCAGCGTACAAATCACATTGAAGCTGTGTGTTATATAAATAAATACAGTAAATCATTGATTTACCCCTTTAAAGGGCAGACATTTTTCCAAAACAAACCCATAGAAAAGCATGAAAACGGGGGCATCATCTATCCCACCATCCTTTAAAGGGTTAAGGGTGATTTTGGGACACTGATTCCGAATCTGGCATTGGTTTCGTCAGATTGGCTCTAATTTTTGGGATAATGTGTACTCTCAACAATGTGATTTGTATGCTGCCTATGTACTGCTATTGAAATTTGATTTTCACTGGCTCAAAAACTAGAGCTAATCTGACAAAATTAATGTCAGATTCAGAATCAGCAGCCCTAATATACCCTAAAACCATTAAAATTTCTTTAAGAACATTATTATTATTATTTTTTTTTTTTTTTGCCGAGCAGTGTAATAGAATCTAATGTGTTAATAGAGCATTGAAATTTCTCATACCCAAAATTGCACCTTGTGCTCCCCGATAATAGCTTGGTGTGAGTGTTCTGAACCTTTCAGATCCAGCTGTATCCTATGATATTTAAAACAAAAATAAATTAAATTTTTAATGGTGAATGTTCCTAATTAGGAACATCAGTTTTAATAATTAGAAAAAAATATTTTTATAGCACTTGCTTTTCTTTCCCTGAAAGTGTGAACAAAATTTTCTCTTGGAATTCCAAATTTAATTTCACAACAACAATTTCATTTCAGCACCTATATCATAAATTTAATTTTTTTTAATTATTCTTAAAGAATATAATAATTTTTTTTCTTTTAATTTAATATTTCCATGGACATGAGTGAGCCCAGGAAAATAGGGCAATTTTTTTTCATGAATGATCCTTTAGTTTAGAGACATTAATTAAACAGAAAGGGGGGGGGGAATAACGAAAATCAATCTAAATCTGAATTTCACCTGATTAAAAAAATAATTTCTAATTGATAAAAAAGTTTTTTCTTTATATAAAAATACATAAAAAGTTTTTCTTCTCTGCTCGAAAAGCAGAAATTGAGTAAATTTATATCTAAGTTGCAAGAATATATAATTTTGATTTAGAAAGAAAGAAAGAGACAAAAACACCTACTCTCTGCAACTTTTTGACTCAAAAAAATCTATACAGATCAAATGTGATGTCAGCCAGTACGGTCTAGGTGCTGTACTGATGCAAGAATCCGCAGTTGTTGCTTATGCAAGTCGTTCATTAAGTTCTGCAGAAAACTATGCGCAAATTAAAAAAGAAATGTTAGCTGTGTCATGGAGTCTGGACAAATTCCATCATTATGTGTATGGAAGGGAAGTGACTGTATTTTCTGATCATAAACCTCGCGAGGCAATCAAAAAGAAGCAGCTCCAAAAAAGATTGCAAACTATGTTATTGAAAACTCAAAAGTATAACTATGAGCTGATCTAAAAACCTGGAAAGCAAATTCCTATTCCTGATACATAGTCAAGAGCTCCAATACAAAGTCTGTCTCAAGAAGATGAAGTTAAAGACATTGTATGTACGATTAAAGCATTACCAATAAAAGGGAGATGTTTAGAAGAGATTATTCAGCAATCCAAAGAGGATGAAGGAATGCTAGCCTTGAAAAACACTATTCAAAATGGATAGCCATCGCGGAAAGATGACATTGTTCCTATTTTAAGACCATATTATGAATACAAAGATGAACTTGGAATCACTAATATCACTAATGGTGTGGTGGTGTGAGGAGAAAGAATTGTGAACTGTGGCAAAAGTTTGAAACTGACATCTTTGTGCTGAAAGATAGGCTTTATTTGGTAACCGTTGATTATTTCAGTCAATTCATTGAAGTAGATTTCTTAACAGATACCAACTCGTCAACTGTGATAAACAAATTAAAACATCATTTCGCTAGATATGGAATTCCAGAAATACTTATAAGTGGTGGAGACACTCAACTTTGCTCGAAGGAATTTGAGAAGTTTTGTGAAGAATGGGACATTCTCCACAAAAAGATAAGTCCATATAACAGCAAATTGAATGAAAAGGCTGAATCAGCAGTGAAAATCATAAAAAACATCATGAAGAAAGCTCTAGCAGCCAAAGAAGATCCTTATTTAGGTCTACCGAATTACAGAAATACTCCTCTAAAAAACATTGGAAAAAGTGGATCACAATTGTTAATGGGGAATAGGACAAGGTCCATAGTCCCAACAACTTCAAGCCATTTTGATCCAATCATAAGGGATTATAATGAATTCAAAAGAGAAAAAGATCAGAGATTTCGAATTTCAGAAAATGAAAAACATCAAGAACTACAATCTCCAGTGAAAGATGACATAGTGTACATGGGTCCAGCAAAAAAGGATTGTCCGTGGAAGAAATGCTGTGACTAAAGTTTTAACACCAAGAAGGTAGAAACAGAAGGAGGAAAATATACAAGGAATCGAATGTTTCTTCAAAAGCAAAATAATCCAACCAGTGTTGAAGAGAGTGGGCAATATCACACTAGATATGGCAGAGATAAAGAAACCGGACAGACTTGAATATAATTAAGGACTGTATCATATAAGTTGCATAACATCTGCTTTAGTAATAATTGTAGGTTATTCTTTTAAAACAGTGTTTCCCAAAGTGGGCAATATCGCCCCCCGGTGGGCGATGGAATGGTCCAGGGGGGCGATAAAAGCCACAGGTTTAACATAGGATCCTATGGGTTCGCTTGAGTAGGGGGGCGATGAGAGAAAAAAAAATTCTGAAGAAGGGGGTGATGGAACAAAAAGTTTGGAAAACTATGTTTTAAAAGAAGATATGTTACGTAATTTTTGAAGTAAGTCTATTTGAAGTCAAAGCCGTACATATCTCGGAGAGTTTAGAGTTACTTGTATGGTAATGATCGAGTGATTATGGTTGATATTATGAAGAATAAAATTTAGAATCGCTCTCTAAAGATGTCTCTCTATGATCTCGCCTCTACTTGTTTAAAAGATACAAAACAGAACACTGTCACTGCTAAAGTATGCAATACTGCAATGAAAAAACCAATTACTTGACTTTTTCAAATATACAAATATACACATGCATACTGAAAGCCAAAGAAAGAATTTCCGCCAAACTCTTCCCCCCCCCCCCACAACATATAGCCCAACAAAAAAAAACACTAACATTTTTTTTCACTTTCCAAAAAATTCATTTAAATACATATAATACAAAAATTCATTTAAATACATATAATACAGAAATTCATTTAAATACATATACAGTAAAACCTCGATAAGTCGTCACCTCAAGTTATCGAAAAATTATGACGGCTTAAGCGGAGTGACGACTTAAGAGGTGTTCCATCAGTTTTAATGTGCATTGTTATGAAAATCATATAAATTTAAAGTAATATGACATTTATTAAAGTATGAATAAAAATAACAATATTAATAAAATTTATAGATTGCGAAAGAAAAAATAGCAATTTTTTATCTTTTTTATCTCTTATAACTTATATTATTATGGTGAAATGTACTGTACACTTTGATTTATACCAGCAATTTTTAATTTAGACTAACAGAGCAACTGTTAGTCTAAAGCTGTAAGTAGCTTTTCTTCATAACAGAACTCTCTATTGCACTTTAATTTTACATGTACATCAAATTTAATTTTAGTGTTTGAATTCTTCGTCAGTAGTTCATGATGCAACTACAAAGTAATCTCGAACACTTTTGACTTGGTGAAGGGGCCCTGGGCAGGAAAAAGTAAACAGAAGACCTCAACTTGGGAAAGAATGTCTCATTTTTTTCAACAAAGATATTTTGTTTCAATTCCAAACCCTAAATTAGTAGAGTCCATGCTTTCTATGATTATTTATTATCCGTAGCACATTGACTTTAACTTGATTAATTTGATTCTTCAATTTACATAATTTTTGATTTCCTTGCACTGTGTGTAATCTTTCACGTATCAATAAATTTTGGTTTTGCCAGAGATGCCCTGGGGGGCCGAAGTGCTTACGTTGCTTCTTGCGACAGAGCCTGGGTGCCTCGCGGTTTCTCCAGTTTCTCCAATGGAGCCCAGGCAGAAATGAGATCTAGCTTGAACATTCCCCAACGTTCCAAAAACCTTAGTCAGCAAATGTACTTCCCCAGGGTAACTTTCGTTACTTAAACTGTTCCGTTTGGGTATATAGGATTTTATGGTGACTTTTAAGCATATTGCAATGCTGTTAACAAGCTCTTTTTTTGATGGGAGCCATAAAAATAGTCTGTTCCACTTTCTCAAATTTTTTCATAGTGACGAGTTAACCGAAATTAGCGACGAGAAAACGAGGGTTTAATAACATTGTTGTCTATGAAAGCTGGAAGGGCCTGAAGAAAAATGACGACTTAACCGGAGTGACGACTTATTAGGGTGACTAGTTAATGAGGTTTTACTGTAATACAAAAATTTATTTAAATACATATAATACAAAAATTCATTTAAATACATATAATACAAAAATTCATTTAAATACATATAATACAAAAATTCATTTAAATACATATAATACAAAAATTCATTTAAATACATATAATACAAAAATTCATTTAAATACATATAATACAAAAATTCATTTAAATACATATAATACAAAAATTCATTTAAATACATATAATACAAAATACCATGGGGTTTTTGTTTACCTCGTTTATTGAACATCATGAGAAGAGCAGGGTGACGGAGAGGTAGAAGGGGAATGTAAAAGAGAGTACAGCGGTTGTTGGCGATGCTTTCTGCAAGGACATTGTGATTTTATTTGATGTTTCTTCTTCTTCATATCAAGTATGTTGGAATATGTTGACAAGGCTTCCTCTACTAATTTTTCTGCATGTGAAGGACATACCGTAAAGACATCGGTGAAGTTGTCTTCTACTTAAGAGCTGCCACGGCTCTAGTTATGACAGTAATGGCATTAGTGATGGTGTAATTCTTCCGTGCCCAAGTGGCATGGTGGTAAGATGCTCGTCTACCATCGTGAAGGTTGTTGTCAAGGTCCCGGGTTCGAACCCAAGGGAGGATATAGATAAGATATTTTCCCAAACGAACTCGAGGCGACCACCGATAGACAGTACCTTCACTTCCAACCCATCTCACTAATGGCAGTAAATTGCAATATAGCGATATGGCCAGAGTTGGTGTTTGGTGAAGTAGATGTAATTCTTCCATACCTTCAAGACATTTTATGCATTTGCATCTTCTATTGCGTGCACAATCATCTCCATTGAGTGGCGTGTATAGTGAGCCTTGAATGTTCACTTTACCCCGTGATCAAGGGGCTGAATGATAGATGTTGATTAGGAGGCATATAAAGGACTTCCCCACCATCAGCTTTGAACGTATTGACATCTTATTGTCCAGGAGCATTATCCAGTATCAAAAGAACTGTGAATGACATGCCTTCACTCTCAATGTACCTCCTGACTTCCGGAACGAAACACAGTTTAAACCAATCCAGGAAAAGTGCTTTCATAGTCTAAGACCTTTTATTGTTCATCCAAAATACTGGGAGCTTGGACATCCATATGCTCGCGGATTCTCAGATTTGAAAATTACGGTGGGCTTTACCATGTACCCATACGCATTTGCATAAAACAACATATAGTAAATCTATCTTGAAGTCATAGTAAGTCTATCTTAAAACCAGGTGCTTGCTTTTTTTCTTGATTGATAAATGTTCTTGCTGCATTTTCTTCTAAAATAGTGCAGTTTCGTCAACATTAAACACCTGCTGAGGTGCATATCTCTTCTCTTCAATAATTTTCTGCAAAGTCTTTGGAAATTTTCTATCTGCCCCCTGGTCGGCACCATTTTTACATTGCGTAATCCAAATAGTTTCTTAAACATATGAAACCAACCTTTACTTGCATAAAATTCTGATGAAATAGACGTTTTACCAGCCCTTCTCTTTATAGAAGCGTAAAATGTGTTATCGCCTTTTCCGTTATATTACAATCAATTGGAATACCTTTTTTGTAGTAGTCTTGTACTCACAAAAAACCACATTTTCTGTACGAGAAACACATGGATCCAGTAGGCAATGCAAAGCTTTCGCTGCCTCAGGTGCAGCTACATCCGTGAGTGAACAAATTTCAGATTCCTTTTTCTTGATATATCTCACCGTAGATTCGTTGATTCCGTAATGATGGGCCACCGCAGCAGCAATTGACTTACTTTCGCCAAGCATAGCCAATATATCCAATTTTTCTTGTAAACCTTTCACTTTTTTTTTTGTCTTTCCAAAGCATTATCAGTAGCACTTGAAAAATGAGCCATCCTAAACACGCACAACTCAAATTTTGTAAACAAAACACGTGAATGACAATTGCTGAGTGTTTCCAAAAAAAAATTCTAATGAAGGAAAACAACCGCGAATACGGGGGGGGGGGGCGACTGTATATGCATATAATACATTAGATCGTGAAAAAGAGGATATCAAGAACTATAGACCAATCAGTCTCCTATCAGTAATTTATAAAATCTTCACCAAAGTGTTGACATATAGGCTTGAATCCAAATTAGACGAAACTCAACCAAAAGAACAGGCAGGATTTCGAAGTGGATTCAGTACAATGGATCACATCCAAACAATCAGGGAACTCAGAGACACAAGGAATATGAATTACCATTGTGTATGACCTTCATTGATTTTGAGAAAGCGTTTGACTGTCTTCACATCTGCTAATGTTAAAGCTCTAGATTTAATTGGGGTAGAGAAGACTTACAACAATATCATCAAGAAAATATATGACAAAGCAACTGCAGCAATTTGTTTGGATAAAGGAAAAGCAAAGATCAAACTCGGAAAAGGAGTCGGACAGGGAGATACTATCTCACCAAAACTCTTTACCACTGTTTTAGAAGAAGTATTCAGAAAACTGGATTCGAATAAAAAAGGAATTAAAACAAATGGAGAATTTCTCAACCATTTGCATTTTGCAGACAACATTGTTGTTATCAGCAGTAATCCAGATGAACTAGAGGAAATGATACAAGAATTGGCAAAGGCAAGTATTCAGGCGGGCTTGAAAATGAATCTGCAAAAGATTAAAGTTATGTTCAACCCCTTTGCGTTGAATAGGACAATCTTGCTCAACAACAGAGATAGAAGAAGTAGAAAGCTGTGTATAACTGGGACAAGAAATTACCATGGACAACGGAATCATTAATGAAATAAACAGAAGGATCAGGATTGGATGAAGCACTTTTGGCAAAAACTGTGTAATTCTGAAGAGTCACATGCCATTATGCCTGAAAAGAAAAGTTTTTAACCAGTGTGTGCTACCAGCACTGACTTATGGAGCTGAAACATGGACACTCACAAGCAAGACGATACAAAGGCTACAGACAACACAAAGGAGCATGGAAAGATGTATGCTAGGCATCACAAGAAGAGACACAAAACGAATCACTTGGATAAGGAACCACAAAAAGGTATACAATATCATGGGAAGAATTAAACATTTGAAATGAAAATGAGCTGGACGTATTGTAAGAAGACAGGACAACAGATGGACCACAAGTATTCTAGATTGGTACCCCGTGGTGTTAAACATCTGAGAAGGCGTCCCCATGCAAGATGGATTGACGAGATCAGGAAAGTGACAGGAGTCAACTGGATGGCTAAAGCATCAGACAGAATTAGCATTTATAGAACTCCGGCCTATCCGGCTCGTCTTTCTGCCACAATAGACTGGATAGGTCAGTCTACTGTAGTTCATAAAATCAAATTTTGAATTTAATGGGTTTTTTTCTTCAATCTGATAACAAAGATAAAACACACACACACACAATAGTATATTCATTTAATTCTTTCACATAATTTTTTTTAACTCACCCATATTGCAAGTTTAGCCTTCGTACCATCAACACACACAGTTTTCACTTTGAAATCAACGCCTGGAAAAAATTCATTAACAAAGTTTAATGAAGAAAACAAAAAATATATTTCCAGGAGTATAAAAATTTTCAGACTTTTCATTGGCTCATGTCAGAATAAATGGGGAGGGGGGGGGGGGGGGGGAATAAAAAAAAATAGTTTTTTCGGCTTAAAATACCCCCATTCAACAGATTTCCTCAAGCACATAGTTACCGGAACTGTATCAAGTAGTTAGCACAAAAACCTCTCAGAGGTTCGAAATAAACTACAATAGAGCAACGATTAACTGAATAGCAATCAACCGAAACATCAGTTAACCATAAATGTTACAGTTGGCAAATTCAAATTTGTGCGATACGTAGAGGTTCCTCTTGTGCTTTTAGTGAAGCAAGAGAAAATTTTGGACTTCTTTTCCTAAACTGTACTACTGGCCTACTTTAATGGGCATTTTGAACTTGCCAAACTAGGCCAGTCATTTCTCTGTGTTATTTGTAAAACATGTGATACAAAATATATACAGTTTTGAGTTTAATATCACTGTTTCTTTGTTTCATAAATTGCTCCTATGACATTGGTATAATTATTTTTTTCCGTGAATGATAGGTTATCTGAAAAATCAGTCATAAGAACACCCCCAGTCCCCAATTGTTTTGAATAATTGATGCTCTACTGCAGTGGTGTGCAAATCTTGGAACACGGCCCCCCAGGGGGACCCTGTCAATGAACTAGGGGAGTCGCAAAAGGTTCACAAAAATAAAAATTTCTAAATAAGAAATTCATTTTTATTTAAAAATACGTTAAAAATAAAGAATGCCTTTATTCAGCTGTGTTAATTACTATGTATCAGACAATGTAATTTTATCAAACTCCACTTGTACAATAATCAATATATTGGCTCCGTCATGCCAGAATCATGAATGTGCAATGTCCTTGTTAAAAAAAGAACGTGGGAAATGACGTTTGAATGGTTACTATATGGAAGTTATTTTCCTAAAATGTTTTGTGTTTTAATAGGGCATTATTGAAAAAATTGTGTGTTACATTTGTGTTTCAGGCACAACTTAGATAGGAAAACAAGGTATCCAAACAGCTGATAAAAAAAGAGGAAAACTTGTACATTCGTGCTTCTGGTATGCGGCAGATGATCTTAAGTTTTACAGGGTGAATTAGAGAGAATCATTCGATTTCAAAATTGTATATTTCTTAAAAATTAAAAACACAGAATAGAATGATAAGTGATATATGAATATGTGGGGAATAATGTGTCTATGTTTTATGATAATTTTTTTTAGTGATTGATTTCAAGTGTAAAATCATTTTAAAATCGGATGATTCTTTCTTAATCACCATGTACACGAAAATCAAGATACATCTCGCTAAACTTCCATCTTGCATAAGGGACACTAAGTAGCTACATCAAAAAACAAAGTAAATATTTATATGATATTAAAAAATGAATATCTTTGGAAGTCAATATTGCCAAATCAAAGTCGAAACAAGCGTTCCAAAAAGGGCTTTCGGAACAGCACGTTTACTGACAAAAACCGGGACATATGGGAAACCTATGTAGGGGTTGCCGAAAATTTTTTTGGTCAAAAGGAGATCATGCTTCAAAAAGTTTGCGTACCTCTGCTCTACTGTATCCTTAACCAACTACATGCTGTAGGTTCCGATCCAATCCCCCCCCCCCCCTAAGTGCATAAAATGGCTGTGGTAATGCATCTCATTTTGATAATGCTGAACGCTATTTTTTTTTCTCATTTATCTGAAGTGTCAAACAGGGCTTGACAAATTTTAAAAAATTATTTGGTGATGAAATTTTTTAAAAAGCTGAGCAAGTTTTTTTTTTTTTTTTTTTTTTTTTCATGGAATGCAAAATAATCAAGGGAACAGACCTTTCCTGGATATTAAGCCAAGGTGAACTTGGAAAGAAAAGTCATCTGATCTCTACTGGGAATCAAAAACCCAGGTTCTGTTGTAAACCGGACCAGTAAGTGCATTACTATATATACCACTGGAGACACGACCCTGCTTTCCTTATTTCATGCACTGTGGCATGAGGCACTGAAGTAGAGACATTAATAGCCTCCCTTAACTTCAGCAAATGCCCTCCCTTTCCCAGATGGTAGAGAGAAGGGGGCCTGATCACTACATGCCATTTCATGAACTAGCTGGCCAAAGTCAGAAATCATTAAAAGACAGGACATTAACTGGTCAATTTACAGTGATGTTGGAC
Organism: Pholcus phalangioides; assembly: GCF_987345545.1. NCBI lineage: Eukaryota > Metazoa > Arthropoda > Arachnida > Araneae > Pholcidae > Pholcus > Pholcus phalangioides. The sequence goes on along the minus strand of NW_028301596.1, from coordinate 22,997,601 downwards.
AATACATGAATTGACCAGCCAATTCACAAACTGGCATACTTTGGGCTTTGGTCATAACATGTATATTACAACTGTTCCGTAATCCAAATACCATTCTAGCAAACAAAGTTAGATGAAAATATTCCCATTTGAGAAATAAGGCAGGTTTACCTATTGTGGCTGCCAAACCAACATCAAAGACATCATCTGTGAATCTCAAAAGCAAGCTGGAAAAAAAAACAAAAAAAACAATGGCATGTAAAATTATTTAAACTTTGTTATGCATCATTTGACAAGTTTCACAAAGAGTAAATTTCCCCCTCCCCAACTTCTTCTTATAGGTCATAGGTCCTCGGCTGTATTTCTACTTTTTTTAAACTTTTATTACTAGACGCGCCCCGTTCCTCCTCCTATACAGACATCAGAGCATTCCCGAAGTTCGAGCACGCCTGGAAAATCCAGCCAACTTTTTTTTTGTCTGTCTCATCAACGGACGAATAATAAATCGTAATCACACCGTTCGCGGACAGATGTATATAGAAGCTTAATCGTCAATAGAAATCAAAGAATAGATGACTTGATAATCTTCGTCTTAAGTGTCCTGTGCGCGCCCGTTGTCACGCCAGGATCTATTACGTCTAAAAAAAAATGAAATTGCAATTGACAATATATGATTAGGATCTTGAATCTTCATCAGTAATGCTAATGATTGATCTGTTCTATTTTTGACGTCTGAGGGGTGAATTCTTGATGCTCTTCCTTTTGTCCACAAATATGTTATTGCTCCTGTCTCCTACTTTTGCCCAATTTCCAAAAATTGATGAAGTCTTAAATGGCAAGGCTCAGTTATTTTTCGATTGTGATCGAGTTACTGGTGGAGAACTACGACCTTGCATATTATGTGACATCAATCTTGTTCGAGGAGGAGAATATGATGGATCTATTTCTTTATTCTGACCTCTGTAGTAACTTGCTCTTTTGTTATGCAGCAATAATTTGCTTCTATAAATGTCAGAAGATTAAAAATTCTGTTAGAGTTAATTGGGCACTGTACTTCTACTGCAATTTCAGGGCGAAATAACCAGGACTCAAGATAAAAACAACACTTTATTTCATTTATTTTATCCAACTTCCCCAACGAAACCATCATGTCTCTTCGGTAAAAACTTTCACACTACTGCACTTTTTCCGAATGTCTCTTTTCATTCTATTTTCTTTTTCTTGTGACTTCTGTTTCTCCCAGGCCTTCTTCCAACTCTTTTCTCCTGAACTTTACACATCCATGGGCGGAGATACGGAGGGGGCAGCGTGAACGGTGAAGTTGACTGATCTAATGTATATATGCATAGATGAATTGACATCATCATCATTGTGCCCTCCAGACTTCCAAGTCTATCTCCCTCCGCCTATGTACACATCCCATCATCAAGAAACCCACATCCATCATTTTTTAAATGATGATGATGCTTCAAGCGTGTAACTTGGTTTCTCAATGGCTACCATGACAAGGCATCTGTGTTACCTTGCATATCACCCTTTCGGGTCCCCTGGGCCAACGCATGACGCTTTCCGGTAGGCAAGCATTGTATTGTGAAGCACCAGCTGCTGTGGCGGCGGCCATACCACCCTTGAACAGCAAATAATGTTTGTTCATCCAAGAATTCATGGGGCAGTGGCTGCCACCAGCATAAGCGAAGGATGACCTTTCCGTGCACTGATTCCTGGGCAAGCCGTTGTTGGCGATCGAAGTCTTAGCCAGTTAGCTTCTGGCTTTCTCCGTGTTTGGCTGCCGGTTCAGAGCTCTGTTGATTCCTTTGGCAAATGGACAGGGAAACAATCGCCAATCCCATTGCTTGGACGTTTCCTGCCTAGACTGAAACCGGTTCGGCGCCGATCTCCTCCTGTGGACAGGATGTCCATCATCGTATCATTTTGAGTTAATCTTCTTGAGTTGCAAGGCCTTACCCCCGGATGCAGACTTGTCCCGATTGGTCTTGTACACATCTGAGAGGTGAGGTGCTATCTTGACACCGTTCTCTGCGAAGTCGCCACCATCTTCAGCAATCCTCTCTGGGCCGATTCGTGGGTCTTGTACTCGACGAGGGCAAACGTCTTCTTCACCACGCCCCCTTTGACGTAGAGGCAGCGCTTCATACAGACATCTGGTATCTCAGACCCTCGATTGACGACTGTCACATAAACGACTCCGCCATGCTCTGACATAAACTGCGACACGGACTCGGGTGTCACTTCCTCGGACGGCATGTTGCAGACCAGGATCATTTTAGCACACCTGGTCTCCTTGAAAGCCGGTATGGGCACGATCTGGCACGCTTTAGTACCTTCTCCGTTGACTTGGAGTTTGTTCAAGTTCCTGAGACAGTACCGAACGACCCTCCAGTCCTTGGTCAGGGTCTTGACCTTCCTGAAGGATGACACCAACCTCAGACTGAAATAGTCCTCCTTGTTCCTCCAAATGTGCTTCAGCAGAAAGTTGTTCTTCAGTGAAGTAGCTCTCGACTTGGGCTATGATCCTCTCTTCAAGTTCTTTGTTATGTATGTCAAAATCGCTGTTATTGCAGTCTTTGGACTTGGCCTTCTGTTTGTGATCAACACCGGAATCGGCAGATGAGATGCACACATTGTCCTTATAGCTTGGTTCATTGATCAGCCTTAGAACTTGTAAATTTCCCGAAAGTGTCATACGCCGTCAGACATATTAACACTTTATTTATCAAACGACTTGACACTGCGCAAGTAATTGGACATACCTGTGTTTGCCGTCGCTGATCTTCAGCATGCATATTTTCAGAGGGGCTATCTTGCTTTCACCAAATGCGGACTTGGTCCTTATTCTTTCTTCGCCTTCACTGTCATCGATCTCAACCAAATCTGATAACGACTGAGATTTGGGCTATGGAATCAACTACGTCTCTTATTGTCTTCTGACCACATTTCAAGCTCATGGTCTACGGTTTGTGTTAATGTTCGCACCAATACAGCACAGTGATATGCGCTGTTAGGACTGTGGTTTCTTCATGTCCCTTTCTTCAGTCTGGACAGAGTTCACCTGGGCCCTGTTCAATGGCTTCTGCTGACCTCCTGTAATACAAAACCTTGCTATATGACCTTCTGTAGCACATGCATAACAAATGACTGCGGCTCTCTCTCTCTGCTATTCGAACCCATCGTTGCCTTAGGCAGGAAGGACTCACCCTAAAGTCTCTGGTTTCTGCTGGCTTTCCATCTCGGAATGTGATAAACCGGTCTTGGGGTTCTCATACTGTCACTAGAAAAGGGTGTCTTCAGAGTCCTCTTTACATCATCGAACCTATTTAGTTTCTTTGATAGCTCACTTGGAGACACTATATCACACCATTCGTCCAGATAGTGTTCCTTAAAATCTGATAGGACACGTTTCTTCATTTGATCGGCAATGATTAAATCTCTTAGTTGCTCACCCGTCATGACCCCCCCCCCCCCCCCATCAAAGTAGGTACAAAACTCAGGGTAGAAGTCTCTCTAGGTGCCCTCTTGATTTTTGTGACGTGAAGAAAACATCTATTACTACTAAACCAGACATGCACCTTGTCTATATTCCTCTGCGGAACCTCTAACGAATTGGTACGTGTTGGAATGTGTGGGCATGTATAGTGAGCCTTCTGTGAAGTTTGTTTCTGTGTAATGCTTGCTATGTGTAGTGCTGCCATCTGCAATAAATTTTTTAAACTATGAGTTTTTCCTCAACTCACATTGCGTGAAGTGTAATAAATGAATAATTATACCGTTGTATGCCTGTTGCTCTCGGCGGCGAGACTTTTTTAACGGGGAGATCGGCTTGCATTTGCACCTCAAAGTTGAGAACCACAGAAAACCAACTTCAGCCGATCACCACTGCGACGACGGTGGGGTTTGAACCGGGATCCTTGCGATGCAAGTCCGTCACTATGACCACACTACCACCACAGCGGCGAAGAAAACATCTGCCGAAACTTCTCTGGGGTTAGTTTGAATCTTCTCAATAATAATTCTTCAACTTGATTATACTCCTTTATCCTCTCTTCTGGCTCGCGGGCAATTAACTGGTTCATTTCGAAAGGAAGAAGTCCCAAGAGCTCAGCTGACCAATCTTCCTGAGCAAAGGCCATGCGTTGAGCTTGCCGCTCGAACAGCACCAGGTACAGACTTATGTCTTCTTCCATCCTGAATTTTTGCATCATGTTCTGGAAATCCCAGCTGGGGGTTCTGCAGCACTGTAGTCGGGTTGACTTCACAAAAAAAAAAAAACAGCGTGGGAGTTTGACGCTGCTGCTATCCTTCTATACAAACTGGAGTGGTTCCACTGTGGTTAGGACACTCTTCTTCTAATTCAGCTCACAGTCTTGAGTCATTGAAGCCATGATCCTATCCTGTCTACTGCACCAGTAAACTTTCCCCTGTGCCCGAGTGGCATGGTGGTAAGGTGCTCGTCAACCATCGTGAAGGTTGTTGTCAGGGTCCCGGGTTCGAACCCAAGGGAGGATATCGATAAGATATTTTCCCTAACGAACTCAAGGCGACCACCAATAGACAGCGCCTTCACTTCCAACCCATCTCACTAATGGCAGTAAATTGCAATATAGCGATATGGCCAGAGTTGGTGTTTGGTGAAGTAGTAAACTTTCCCCCGACTTCATATCAGCCCCGTAGGTTCTAGGCTTACTTCTACTGCGATTTCGGGAGGAAATAACTTCGTTCTAGACTCCCAAAAGAAAAAAACAACACTTTATTTCATTTATTATCCAACATCCCCCAACGAACCGTCATGTCTATTTGTGTGAAAGGTACAAACTTTCACACTAATCTCACTTTTTCGAATGTCTCAATTCGTTACCTTTTCTTTTTTCGCAACTTCTGTCTCTCCTCAGATTTTTTCCAACCTCTTTTCTCCTGAACCTTACAAAATAAATTTTCAGTTTTCTGAAAGATGGAGAAGAAATTCTGGAGTGTGCTTGTGTATCCAGCAGTGGGCATGTTTTATGTTGAGTAGGTGATGCCATTTATCCAAGGCCGCAACTAGATACTCTCTCAAACGGGCAAGCATGTATTTTGGCACTCCACATACTAATGTAAAGAAGAAGCAGGTATAAAGGGTAAATTTTCAGCGCTGCTTCTAGTCCAAAACCCAGGCCACCAGACATCCCTGCTTCCCCCCCCCCCAAGTTGTGACCCACCCTGCATCTATCCTCCAAATTGATAATGCAGAGATTTGAAATCTAATGTATGCATGTTTGTGTTGTAGGTCTGTGCAATCGTTGTGGCAACAAGTTTTTTTTTCAAAGGAACAGCCAACTCAAAATTGGTGAACCTTAGAAAATCTTATTTTTAGCCGATTGCCACTGCGCAATCGCAGATTCCAATCTCAGATTTTCACCAAAGGCTAAATCTATGGTATGGGGGCCTGTGCCCTCAAAATGATAAAAAATTAAAAATATTTTTGTAGAAAATTAAAATATTGGAAAAAAAAATCATTCTTATACTATCTGTTAATTTCAAATTCTTTTTGCGTGTTAGTAACCCAAACTTTCTGTGGAAATTCAGATCCTTATGCCCCTCCAAAAGCAGATTTGACTTACACACCTGTGATTCTCGCAATGTGAAATGGTAACTACCGCTTAGCAGCTAGATGGCAAAACTGTGGATATTCGAGATAGAGTTTTTACAGATTCTGTCTTTCCCCCCCCCCTCCCCCAAACACCAATAATCTCAAAGTTTTTACAATTTTAACGAGCTTTCCAATCCTTTAAGATTTTTCAAAAAATGTGCATTCGCAATCTTGTAGGAACAAGGAGAATTTACGGCATATAGATGCTGTCTTTGAATGGCGGTAGATAGCTGCAAAAGTACCATAATTTCCAGTATGTAACTGGGCCGCCGTGGTGGTCGAGTGGTCATAGTGATAGACTCGCACCGTGACGATCCGGGTTCAAACCCCACCATCGCCGCAATGGTGGTTGGTTGAAATTGGTTTCCTGGGGTTCCCAACTTCGAGGCACAAATGTGAGCCAATATCCCCATTAAAAAGTCTCGCCACAGAGAGCAACAGGCCTACAACGATAAATTACTCAATCATTACACTTCACTCATAGTTAGAAAAAAACTGGCAGTAGATGGCAACGCTACACATAACAAGCATTACACAGAAACAAACTTCACATCAGTTTTCACTACATGGACATTTCCATATGTACCAATTTGTTAGAGGTTCTGCAGAGGAATATGGACGAGGTGCATGTGTGGTTTAGTAGGAGTAGTGGTATGTAACTGGAGGGGAGAAAACCCACAGGGTAATAGAAAGTCAGAAATTTAAAATTCAGTATACAGCCCCTCATTCAGGGACACAACCAGAGATATTCATCATCTTATTCTTCAACAACCCGTATATTGTATTGTATTGGCAATATGGTACAGTAAAATGCTTCATTTGTACTTCAAAGTTGTAAAACCACTTTTTCAAGGCAGCACGGTCATGATAGAAAGAAGAAAAAAAAGGAAAAGGTTGAGAGGGATTTTCTCTCTACTTTTTTCCTTCTTGGAACTAGGAAAGAACGCGTCCTCCACAGTTAACCAAATTTTCATACGTCCTCTCCAAAATTCTGGGTATTTGACATGCTAAGCATGTCATTGCCATCTCTGAGGTTGTGTATAATTTGTTCAACATCTGGCAAAAGATGAGAGGCAGAGCGAATCTAGTCATATAATGTGTATGAAGTCAATATATATAAGTATTTATTTACTTATATAAGCATACTTATCAAATACTTATTATAAGTATATAATAAATATTTTATTGTAAAAATATTGAAATTAATGTTCAACTCAATAAATGTTAACTTGTGACGATGCAATTAGTATTTCTCAGATAATGTGTAATCTCAACCAGTGTCTTTCTTTCTTTCAAACCGAGCAGAACTCAGATTTATCACCACAGGTAATTTTGTGAAGTGTAATAATTGAATATTTACACTGCTTGTAGACCTGTTGCTCTCTGTGGCGTTACTTCTTAACGAGGAGAACAGCTCGCATTTGCACCTCGAAGTTGGGAACCACAGAAAACTAACTTGAGCCAACTACCACTGTGACGACGGTGGGGTGTTGAACACGGCTCCCCGCGATGCGAGTTCGTCACTATGACCACTCGACCACCACAGCGGTTCCACCAATGTCTAAACTTTTGCAGTGTACTGTGCTTGTGACGATCTTAAAAAAATAATAATTGCATAAATCGGGTAAATTGGTCGATTCTAACCACTCGGTATTGAACGTGACGCCCCAGTTACTCACACTGATTGACGCAGCACTTCTTCATAATCAGACATCAATGAACTCACTCCCCAAAGCAAGTTTTTCCTTCTTTATGAAAAGAATACAGGATGTTACAGGGAATAGCATCTGAGAATTCAATACATACCTGGACTTTCCGACGTCGCTCTCGCCTATTATCAAGACTTTCAGTGTTGTTAAAACACTTTCATCATCCATAGTTGCATACAATAACACTGACGGCAATGACTTTATTACTCTCATCACGTCACACCAACATGACGGAATGAACATAGTGTGACCATACAATCAGCATTTTCTAAGCCATTTCCGTATGAGTAAGATGCCTATGTAATATACACACCATACATAGATAGGCTATGTATGGTGTATGTATATCCAATATTTTCCGGTATAGACTATACCGGCCAAGATAATTGGGGGACTATACCGTATAGTCCCCCAATTATCTTGGCCATCCCGACTTTTTTGCAAAAGTGTCCCAGTTTTTCTCGTTTTTCACACGATACCTGCCTGAAGTTTTATTCTTATTATTGAAGTCAAAGATTGAAATTATTTTTCAACTCATAAATTTTATTATGATATGAATATTAATCTCCCACATTTGACTTGGTGAACGTTTTATCTCGTGGAATTCATTACAATGAGGCTTTTCGAATAGACATCATCATCAGCATCACTCCTGAGCAAAGCTGCATTAAGAGTCTTACTGCAGCTTTGCCTTAAGAGTCTTTTAAGGCAAACTTGCAAGCGGCTTTGCTCCTGAGGGACATACACTGGATGTAGACATGGAGGAAAGAATAACAGGAGGTGACGCCACCAGCGCAACCATGGAGAATCTGGGTTGCCAGATGAAGCCAGTGATCGCTCTATTAAAGGGACCAAGTAAGCTCAGCTTACCAATCTTCCTGAGCAAAGGCCATGCGTTGAGCTTGCCGCTCGAACAGCACCAGGTACAGACTTATGTCTTCTTCCATCCTGAATTTTTGCATCATGTTCTGGAAATCCCAGCTGGGGGTTCTGCAGCACTGTAGTCGGGTTGACTTCACAAAAAAAAAAAAACAGCGTGGGAGTTTGACGCTGCTGCTATCCTTCTATACAAACTGGAGTGGTTCCACTGTGGTTAGGACACTCTTCTTCTAATTCAGCTCACAGTCTTGAGTCATTGAAGCCATGATCCTATCCTGTCTACTGCACCAGTAAACTTTCCCCTGTGCCCGAGTGGCATGGTGGTAAGGTGCTCGTCAACCATCGTGAAGGTTGTTGTCAGGGTCCCGGGTTCGAACCCAAGGGAGGATATCGATAAGATATTTTTCCTAACGAACTCAAGGCGACCACCAATAGACAGCGCCTTCACTTCCAACCCATCTCACTAATGGCAGTAAATTGCAATATAGCGATATGGCCAGAGTTGGTGTTTGGTGAAGTAGTAAACTTTCCCCCGACTTCATATCAGCCCCGTAGGTTCTAGGCTTACTTCTACTGCGATTTCGGGAGGAAATAACTTCGTTCTAGACTCCCAAAAGAAAAAAACAACACTTTATTTCATTTATTATCCAACATCCCCCAACGAACCGTCATGTCTATTTGTGTGAAAGGTACAAACTTTCACACTAATCTCACTTTTTCGAATGTCTCAATTCGTTACCTTTTCTTTTTTCGCAACTTCTGTCTCTCCTCAGCCTTTTTCCAACCTCTTTTCTCCTGAACCTTACAAAATAAATTTTCAGTTTTCTGAAAGATGGAGAAGAAATTCTGGAGTGTGCTTGTGTATCCAGCAGTGGGCATGTTTTATGTTGAGTAGGTGATGCCATTTATCCAAGGCCGCAACTAGATACTCTCTCAAACGGGCAAGCATGTATTTTGGCACTCCACATACTAATGTAAAGAAGAAGCAGGTATAAAGGGTAAATTTTCAGCGCTGCTTCTAGTCCAAAACCCAGGCCACCAGACATCCCTGCTTCCCCCCCCCCCCCAAGTTGTGACCCACCCTGCATCTATCCTCCAAATTGATAATGCAGAGATTTGAAATCTAATGTATGCATGTTTGTGTTGTAGGTCTGTGCAATCGTTGTGGCAACAAGTTTTTTTTTCAAAGGAACAGCCAACTCAAAATTGGTGAACCTTAGAAAATCTTATTTTTAGCCGATTGCCACTGCGCAATCGCAGATTCCAATCTCAGATTTTCACCAAAGGCTAAATCTATGGTATGGGGGCCTGTGCCCTCAAAATGATAAAAAATTAAAAATATTTTTGTAGAAAATTAAAATATTGGAAAAAAAAATCATTCTTATACTATCTGTTAATTTCAAATTCTTTTTGCGTGTTAGTAACCCAAACTTTCTGTGGAAATTCAGATCCTTATGCCCCTCCAAAAGCAGATTTGACTTACACACCTGTGATTCTCGCAATGTGAAATGGTAACTACCGCTTAGCAGCTAGATGGCAAAACTGTGGATATTCGAGATAGAGTTTTTACAGATTCTGTCTTTCCCCCCCCCCTCCCCCAAACACCAATAATCTCAAAGTTTTTACAATTTTAACGAGCTTTCCAATCCTTTAAGATTTTTCAAAAAATGTGCATTCGCAATCTTGTAGGAACAAGGAGAATTTACGGCATATAGATGCTGTCTTTGAATGGCGGTAGATAGCTGCAAAAGTACCATAATTTCCAGTATGTAACTGGGCCGCCGTGGTGGTCGAGTGGTCATAGTGATAGACTCGCACCGTGACGATCCGGGTTCAAACCCCACCATCGCCGCAATGGTGGTTGGTTGAAATTGGTTTCCTGGGGTTCCCAACTTCGAGGCACAAATGTGAGCCAATATCCCCATTAAAAAGTCTCGCCACAGAGAGCAACAGGCCTACAACGATAAATTACTCAATCATTACACTTCACTCATAGTTAGAAAAAAACTGGCAGTAGATGGCAACGCTACACATAACAAGCATTACACAGAAACAAACTTCACATCAGTTTTCACTACATGGACATTTCCATATGTACCAATTTGTTAGAGGTTCTGCAGAGGAATATGGACGAGGTGCATGTGTGGTTTAGTAGGAGTAGTGGTATGTAACTGGAGGGGAGAAAACCCACAGGGTAATAGAAAGTCAGAAATTTAAAATTCAGTATACAGCCCCTCATTCAGGGACACAACCAGAGATATTCATCATCTTATTCTTCAACAACCCGTATATTGTATTGTATTGGCAATATGGTACAGTAAAATGCTTCATTTGTACTTCAAAGTTGTAAAACCACTTTTTCAAGGCAGCACGGTCATGATAGAAAGAAGAAAAAAAAGGAAAAGGTTGAGAGGGATTTTCTCTCTACTTTTTTCCTTCTTGGAACTAGGAAAGAACGCGTCCTCCACAGTTAACCAAATTTTCATACGTCCTCTCCAAAATTCTGGGTATTTGACATGCTAAGCATGTCATTGCCATCTCTGAGGTTGTGTATAATTTGTTCAACATCTGGCAAAAGATGAGAGGCAGAGCGAATCTAGTCATATAATGTGTATGAAGTCAATATATATAAGTATTTATTTACTTATATAAGCATACTTATCAAATACTTATTATAAGTATATAATAAATATTTTATTGTAAAAATATTGAAATTAATGTTCAACTCAATAAATGTTAACTTGTGACGATGCAATTAGTATTTCTCAGATAATGTGTAATCTCAACCAGTGTCTTTCTTTCTTTCAAACCGAGCAGAACTCAGATTTATCACCACAGGTAATTTTGTGAAGTGTAATAATTGAATATTTACACTGCTTGTAGACCTGTTGCTCTCTGTGGCGTTACTTCTTAACGAGGAGAACAGCTCGCATTTGCACCTCGAAGTTGGGAACCACAGAAAACTAACTTGAGCCAACTACCACTGTGACGACGGTGGGGTGTTGAACACGGCTCCCCGCGATGCGAGTTCGTCACTATGACCACTCGACCACCACAGCGGTTCCACCAATGTCTAAACTTTTGCAGTGTACTGTGCTTGTGACGATCTTAAAAAAATAATAATTGCATAAATCGGGTAAATTGGTCGATTCTAACCACTCGGTATTGAACGTGACGCCCCAGTTACTCACACTGATTGACGCAGCACTTCTTCATAATCAGACATCAATGAACTCACTCCCCAAAGCAAGTTTTTCCTTCTTTATGAAAAGAATACAGGATGTTACAGGGAATAGCATCTGAGAATTCAATACATACCTGGACTTTCCGACGTCGCTCTCGCCTATTATCAAGACTTTCAGTGTTGTTAAAACACTTTCATCATCCATAGTTGCATACAATAACACTGACGGCAATGACTTTATTACTCTCATCACGTCACACCAACATGACGGAATGAACATAGTGTGACCATACAATCAGCATTTTCTAAGCCATTTCCGTATGAGTAAGATGCCTATGTAATATACACACCATACATAGATAGGCTATGTATGGTGTATGTATATCCAATATTTTCCGGTATAGACTATACCGGCCAAGATAATTGGGGGACTATACCGTATAGTCCCCCAATTATCTTGGCCATCCCGACTTTTTTGCAAAAGTGTCCCAGTTTTTCTCGTTTTTCACACGATACCTGCCTGAAGTTTTATTCTTATTATTGAAGTCAAAGATTGAAATTATTTTTCAACTCATAAATTTTATTATGATATGAATATTAATCTCCCACATTTGACTTGGTGAACGTTTTATCTCGTGGAATTCATTACAATGAGGCTTTTCGAATAGACATCATCATCAGCATCACTCCTGAGCAAAGCTGCATTAAGAGTCTTACTGCAGCTTTGCCTTAAGAGTCTTTTAAGGCAAACTTGCAAGCGGCTTTGCTCCTGAGGGACATACACTGGATGTAGACATGGAGGAAAGAATAACAGGAGGTGACGCCACCAGCGCAACCATGGAGAATCTGGGTTGCCAGATGAAGCCAGTGATCGCTCTATTAAAGGGACCAAGTAAGCCCAAACAAACCGTGGCTTCCCATGCTTTCCTATGAGAAACATCCCCGTTTTTAAAAATCATTTAAAAATTTACTATTCACTTTAGGAACTCGATTTTTTTTCTCTCAAATTCTTTGGATATATTTATACAATTGAACGAGAGCTTTTATAATTTTAGTTGTTATTTGTTTTCGAATATTAACTTCAACAACATGGAACCTTTTGCAAAAATAACCAAAATTTACCCATATCTTGTGCCACAAAATTTCTTCTCGGCATTTTAATTTTAAAAATATTATGCCAAAACATGTAATACCTCAGTGCTGAGAGAAATACAATGTTTAAAGACACTTGAACAAGCGGTGTTTGAAAAAATCTGCCTTGTTTTGCGAAAAACATTATATATGCAAAACATTAGCATATATAATGCCTTTCAGCTGTTTATATTAAAATATTGTAGAAATATTTCTCCATTCCAGGCAAAAACTCGAACACAGACACAATTTTATATTTCAAATTCAATTCGAAACTTTTTTGTGTTAAATTTTCGTACACATACCACTTTAAAAGCAAAGTAATTGGTGCAAAATGAAGAGGGAAAAAAACAGCCCAGATTATTTTTATAAACACTATAGGCCAGAGAGATGACTTATCGCGGCTCGTAAAAAAAAGTTTTTTATTTTTTAATATTTTTTTCTCAATACATCTACATAGCGGAAAGTTCGGATGGGCGGCATATATTTCCAGTAATACGTATTCAAGAATATGAGAGTGGAACGGAAGAAGGGTGGCGAAATTTGTACAGCCTACAGGCAGCAAAACCATAAATACACAGTGGCGGACGACGCTCGAGCACTTCCAGTACTTTGAGGCCATAGGCGGCGATTGACTTGGAAGTCTGGGGGGGCAAGGTCATTATTGTTGGGGGGGGCGCGATGATGATGATGTCAGCTCATATATACATTAGATCAGTCGACTCCACCTTTGCCCCCCCCCCCGGATCTCCGCCCATGTTTGAGGCACGGGAGCCGCAAAATGCTGTTTGCCCCGGGTGCCAAAAATCCTAGCTACGGCCCTGTCAGAAGGTGCTCGAGCACCTCAGGATTGATTCAGAAATCAAAATTTCTCATGTAAAGCTTAAGACGAGCGCCCACGGGCCTGAAACACTTTCGAAATGTCCCGGATCTATCATAATGATGAACGAAACAAAAAGGCAAGATAAACAGTTAAAAGAACAAAATTATGAAATTGCATTTTATTGCAGCTTCATATTATTTTAATTAATCATATTCCCATAGACATTAATGTGATGCATCAAATTTTTAAAATGAATTGAAGGCACTGAACTAAAAACTTATGACGAGTTGAGAGTGAAAAATGATCTTCCCCTTTCAAAAATAAATTAAAAATATAAATACCCCTTATACAAGGATAAAGTTTTATCTTTCCCCCTTTATTAGATCATGTAGATTACCTGAAGACGCATTAAATGGTCATGGTGCTTAAATTTATTTAGTTATTAATATTTTAAAAGAATTCGATCCGGCAAAACACATGTTAAGTATAGGGAAAAGAGCGGTTTGTTTGGGCTTACTCGTCAGCCCATAGGGTTGCCATAACGGCTTCAATTTTCGTTCCTGATGTCACCTCCTGTTATTCTTTCCTCCATGGGATGTAGAACCCATGGAGGAAAGAATAACCTTATTCCTTCCCAAGTTGTCGCCTGACGTCAATAAAAACGTTTTTTGGAAGTCATAAAATGTCTCAAACATGACGTGATAAAATGGTCATTATGTCCATTTTGGAAACGTCAAAAATGACGACAAAAAAATGACCATTTGCAAATAATTAGACTTTCAGAAGATAGATGGCGCTATTCGGAGAGACGGGGGGGGGAAACAAGTACCACTTTCTGGGGCAGGTCGGAGTCGAACCCGGTTCATTCTCGGATTGTCCCCATGTATCTCACGCCATGCCTTTACCGATCGCGCTATCGTAGCGGTAATCAGCTGGTGTTATTTAATGAGGACTTTAAAAGTATTGATTAGTTATATTACAATTACCGTTTAATCTCTTGCTGAGTTTAGCCGATGGCAGTTATTTTTTGTTTTATTTTATTTTTTTATCCATGAAAAATATAATTATAAATATAATTATTTGCGTTATTTATAATTGTCGAAAAAAAAAGTTTTTAAAAAATTCATTTTTTTAGCTCAATGAATTCGTTGCATCTTTTGAATTTTTGAAAGATTTCACAGATCTTCTGATCGTCCGTAAAAAACATGATATGAATGCAATTATAATTTATATAACGTACGTTGATAAATTTATATGAACAATTACTCACTGAAAAATTTTGCATTTCCATTTATCTGGATCATTTTCATTTATCTTGTGACAACCAGTAACGAATAGGCCTAGGGTAATTTTGAAACACCCTCTGAAGGTTCATTAACAAACATTTTGGATAATTTTGATATTTTCATCCGGAACAGAATTTTGCAGTTGGAAAGAAATTCCTGATTTTTATGACGCAAAATCGTTTACGCCATAAAAAATCACGTCATTTCATGACCTTCATGGCTGATAAGGTCATGAAATGACTTGATATTTCATTAAGGTCATCAAGAATCACGTTATTTCCTGACCTTTATTGTTCGTGGTCATTAAATGACTTTGAAATGGCGTGATTTTTTTTTTGAATGACGTCATTCAGAGAAAATGACCAAATTTTCACGTCATATTTGACGTCAGGCGACTACTTGGGTTCCTCCATGTGTAGAACCCCTTAATACAGCTGGCTTAGAGATCCGGCATAGAGATCAATGTTAAAATTTCAGATTTTAGCGTAGAAATGCGGAAAATTGGTGGGGCTTTCCGCCACATCAATAATTTTAAAAATTGAATTGAATTTTTGATTTTCGAAATATTGAGTTCGCTTAGAGATACGAAGCCCAGAAAATTAAATATAAAATAATGGGCCAGACCCACTTTTGAGGTGGATATCCATGCAATAACATTGATTTCAAATTTTTATTTATATCTTCTCGAGCGGGAAAATGAAAATTTATGTCTCCGTATTGTCTTATATTATCCAATTGCATCAATCCATATAGTTTAGGATGTTTTTAAATTAATTATGGGCCCATATAAATTACATCGAAGAAATTCCGCAGCTTTAATCAAGCATTTTTTGAAGGAAAAACATTCAGACCGATAACTTGAATTTAAAAAAAAAAAATCGAAATTTCTAGCTCCCATTAAAAAGAAGAAAAACGAATCATTTCTATGTTTCTTTAATTTAGATTTGTTTCTTTCATGAGTCGCACAGGAAGTCGCCATATTGTTTACCTTGTATGTCCCTCACTGAGCTATAAGTAAAGCTTACTTATAGTTTACTATAGCTCAGTGATGCCCCCCCCCCCAAAAAAAAAAGGAAGTATGACGTGATCCAAAAAACCTCATAATTTTTTTATTCATTTAATAATTGCAATTTGAATATTGCATTGGTTGCAGTAATGCTTCATTTCCCGCCATATTGTTTTTTCCCGTAATTTAAGCAATATTCGGCAACTTTGTTCAGTTTTGGCAGTGTCCCGTATTTTCCGTATTCGGAACACTGAGCTATAAGTAGGCTGACCATATTTCCTCGAGAGAAATACGGGACATTGAGATTCCAAATACGGGAAAATACGGGACATCGCCAATTATCGCAAAAAATGACGCCAAAACCGAGCAAAGTTGCCAAATATTGTTAAAATTACGGTAAAATCACAATGGCGGGAAATGAAACGTTACTGCAAATTGCAGTGGATCAAAATGAATTTCACGAAAAAAACGTTCACCAAGACAAATGTGGGAGAATAATATTCTCATTTATAGTTGTAATTATCATAATATAGTTTATTAGTTGAAAAATAATTTCAATCTTTGACTTCAATAAAGAATAAAAATTCAAGTAAGCGTCGTGTAAAATACGGGAAAAACCGGGACACTTTTGCGAAAAAGTCGGGACGACCAAAAATACAGAAAATACCGGGACTGTCCCGGGAAATACGGGACGTATGGTCACCCTAGCTATAAGTAAAGTTTACTTAAGCTCAGTGATTCGGAATCCAATTTCCCGTATTTCTCTCGAGGAAATATGGTCAGCTTTGTTAAGACAGCACTGGTTTACGATTACAAATAAGAATATTTATTTCACATATTTGTCATGCTTTTTTTTAATTCACTTGAATTTGAAGTGTTGCTTCATTTTCCTCGATTGGCGACTTTTCTGTTATTTTAGAATGAGTTGGTAACTTTGCTTACCTTTGTGCATCGGTTTTTGGTGATGTCCCGTATTTCGAGATCAATTACACGTATTTTTCTGGAGAAAATATGGTCAGTCGTAGTATACTCCTAAAGATGGTGCATCACTCTCCAAAAAATTTTTAGTCATTAATTTAATTTTTAAAATTGATTTGAATTTTACTTCCAACCCGTATTTTTTTCGATGATATATGGTCAGTTCGGAGCAGAGTGAAATTGAGGGGAAAAACTGGTTAGACAGCAATTCTCCCCCCCCCCCTCCTCTGAGAGATATGCAAAACAAAAGATGTGGCTTGCCATTGGTTCATAGAGGGTCGCTGAGTTAAAGAGCTACGAATTGGGCCACGAATCAGCGTGAGATTGAATTTAGGAGTTAATAACAACAGCAGTATTATCTCAGAAAACAGTCAAGCGTGCATGCTTTAATTAGTTGGGTTGAAGCGAAAACATTTCCCGATGAATGTGGCCAAGATGTGGGTGTCCAGCAGCGCTAGCAAGACCGATTTGGCTGTCCCCAAGGACATGGTTTACAACGAATTGTTCACGGAATGCCGTCTCGCAGCTCCTGGGGCAAGACTTTCCTACAACATCCGTACCAAGATGGATCGCTTCACCAAAGACGAACGCAAAGCCATTGTGAGCCGAGTCAAGGATGGTGAGCGTTTTACATTATCTCTTTACTCCCTTCTACAAGGGTGAGCAAAAATAATGAATTAACATGCGTAGCTATAGTACAACGAGAGGTGTATTTATGGGGTGGGGGAAGAGAATGGGACTATATCCCAAGGCGACAAATTGTCAAGAAAATTGAGCAGCTTCGATATTGGTCACTTGGCGATTTTTAGCGCCAAATACGACCGACGGCCTGGCAAAAATTCGCCAAGGCCGTCGCACGTTGAAAATAAAAAATCGCCAGCATAGAACCGATAAGCATAATAATTAAAATATCACTATCTAGATTAAACAAAAACAACGTAAGGTATCCATTCTTTTAAATAAACAACGGTCGTTCCTGCTGTATGAATATTCTGGGTGTGGACTCTTTTTAAAGAATAAGGTTAATTTTCCATATGCGTGGTCAGGGCACACATGGGGACCTTCTTTTTCATGCTAAGCAAGAGCTGGTCAATTCAATGTGACCAACAAAAAACACGCGCTATTGCACAAAAAATTCACGTTACGTGAAATCAATTGAATGTGCAATAATCAGTCGAAAAATGCGGAAAACTTTGTTGAAATTTTTACACAAAAAATTGAATGAAATATGCGTTTAATTAATGTGGTTTGATAAAGGGTTGCCAAAACAAGCAAACACTATATTGGCTATCAAGGTTGTCAATTCTGAGAAAAAGTAGCCATGTTGGCTCTGGCCGCAATTATTCATTATTTATGGAAAATTAACCCAATCCATATACTTGCCGTATAATGTACACATGGAATGAAAGTGGAAAGAAAGAAAACAAGCATTAACATTTTTTTAATTATTCAAACTGTAGCCACTGGACATGGCCTATTCCACTTGTCTTAATTCGAACTGCTGCAGAAATCGGGTGATGTAATTTGGAAAAAAAGAGAGATGTGGCTCTTTGAAAGCCAGTTGAAGAGATAAATTATGAATTATGTAAGCCGAAAATACGGGAGAAGATTCTAAGGGTTAAAAAATAAATAATAAAAATTCATTGAGCATAAAAATTACTTCTAAATTGTCCAAATTATTATATTTTAATTTAATCTAGAGATATACTATCTTTTTGTTAAATATTTGATCATGTATTTTTACAACAGATGGCAGCAAATTTGTTCTGGACGAGAGAAATATTCGAAACCCCCCCCCCCCCCCCCCCCAGTTTTTAATATATAAATCCTCTGCACCAGATATATATATTTTTGAATCTCTTAATTTTTTTCAATTTTTATTTTAGCTTGTTTGTTAAGGTAATTTTCATTTCAATAGTTCAACAAACTTGAAGGTTGTGTCCTCTGGCCACCTTACCATCCAATATTTCCACGGAATTCTAGCGAAACTTCAGGAGACGACGGAGCATAAACAGGTTCACGCTTGAGATCAAAATAAACCCTTCCGTGAGAGAGCAAAAAGACCCTTCCAGAGCGGCAGGTCACGCCCACTGGCCCATGCGCATAGGTCTACTTAAGTGGAAAAAATAGAACCGTTCGTATTCACTTACCAACTAAATCACTTGTGCACTTACGCACTTGCCAACTAAAGCCGTGTAAACGGCCCTTATCGTCGGCATACATTGTATCATACTTGGCAACTTAAAATTAAGTTGCCAACTAAAGCACTTGCCTCGTGTAAACGGGTCTTTACAGAGAGTGTTCAAGTATGTGATTACTGAAACTGTTGGCCTAGAAAATGAGGAATAATGTCAGTGAGAGTAACCATTTAAAAGATTGAGCAAGAGGGTATGAAAGCATGCGAGTGACCAAAAGAGTAATTTGGAGAGATGCTTATCCAACCTCCCTATACATATACGAGGCTGTAGCTGAGAGCAATAAATTTCTGGAATCAGTGGTCAAGAAAATCGTATTAGAATGAGTGAATTGCAGCAAAATTTGCGCAATATACAGATCACTTTTTGGCATCAAAATAGTGACACCCTCCCTCCCACTAAATATTTTTTTTCACCGAGACAATGCTTGATTTAATGTTTTTATTTATTGATGTTATTTCCTGTGAACCAAAACAAATCATTGAAAAAGGCACTTTTGTTAATAGTGAATGTTTTTATTGCTTCAACTTTTTGTGAATGAAGACTTTTCTGTTTGAAATGAATAAAGTATCTCTAATTACCCTATAAATGCAATTATTAAGTTTACATCGTAAATAAAATAAACATTCTAGATGTCAAAGTTTCAATCAATACAAAATGTTTTCCTGAGCAGATACAATATTTACCAGAAAAGAATAAAAAAAATGGGATCGGCAAAAGACCTAATATTGTCCTCCAATCACGAGATGAATTTTCGCTGCATCATGTCACGTCACGTCGGATGATTTTATTCAATTTTTTTTTGGTAAAACGATTGCACATCGAGAAAAGTTCTTCTGTGACTGAACTTTCACGATTGGCATGTCCTTCTAGGATAAAATAGAGTCGTTTGACATGACGTGCCATAGCCAAATCTCATCTCGTGGTAGGAGGACTATACAATGAGAGTATATGGTTCCGAGAAAATTACAGACATCTTGGTAAGATGTTTACGATCGGGGCAGTACAAAGCAACCAATCTTGCAATGAGGCCTCAATATCCTGCTGTGCATAGGGGGGAAAAAGGAAAAATAGCCAGAATTTTTTATTTTTGAATTATTTTTCATCCTGGAGATATTTTTGAAGTAGTTTTGTGACAACACCTTGAACTGCCAGTCGGTTAATCACCCTGTATACGAAAATCAAGGACCATGCACCTTGCTACACTTTCATCTTGCATAAGGGACACTAAATACATTAAAAACAAAGTAAATATTTGATATTAAAAAAAATCTTTGGAAGTCAATATCGCCTAATTAAAATCTAAAGTGTTCCGAAAAGTGCTTTCGGGACAGCACATTTACTGGCAAAAAAATCTGTCGGAAAAATGGTCGACTTGTGTAGGGGTTGGCTATACATTTTTGGTTGAAAGGGGGTCGTACTTCAAAAAGTTGACCTGGAGAATATGCAAGTACTGGAGTGACCAAAAACAAGGCAGATACTGGACGGGGAACCAGAAGGTTGTAAATTTTGCCTTTTACCATGATTCCACTACAAGGGTTATAAGAACATAGGAGTACATATAAAAACATGCCTAAATCATGTTTTCTAGCCTTCACCAAGTGTGTGTGTGTGTGTGTGTTTTTTTTTTTTTAAAATTGAAAAGTCATCCTAAGATTACATCACCAAACACCAATTCTGGCCATAAGCTATATTTCAATCTCGTCTATATTCTCCCTCTGGTTTGAACCTACGATCGTGACAGCAACCTTCACTGTGGTAGGCAAGCATCTTATCCCTAAAGCAGAACATGCTGACATGTCACAGAACAATCACAGCTACTTCAGAACAATTTTGAAGAATTTTAAGAAAATACAGAAAACACTTATATATATATTATGGGAATTTTTACTCAGAACACTCAACCGAGAGCTCATTGCGGTACAATGTAAAACATTCTGCTTTGGGGTTTATCACCACGTCACTCAAGTGCATCCTTAGACTCTTAGCAGTCAAATGGAAAATTTTTACTACAAAATTCTTAATTAAATGCAGGTTTTCTAATTGCCATGGTGACCTGGCAGTTAAGTTTGATCAAGCCATTCACATAAGATGGTGTGCTTCATTAAATTTATCCACAATCGTTCGATATGGTTGCCCTTTGTTACTCTGCAAATGTCCTAGGAGCTGGGGGCAATTTTGCTTCCCGGTAATTCCAGCCCTGTAGTGTATTATGTTTGGTCGTATAACTACGCCTGATTATAAAAATTATTTGTGCCCAACTAATTCATGCTCTTTGTATTTTAATACATTAAATATAATTTTTGAATTGGATGAGATGAATGCTCTGCAAAAAATGTTGGAGATATTTGATTCTTATCTTATATATGGTAGCCTGGGAAAATTTACCCATGGTGGAAGAATCTGACCTGTTTTGTTTTCAGAAACTGTTTTACATACCGATTTATTAATAATTTTAAAGCAAAAAATATTATTTGGCGATGAAATAGCTTTATGCCAACAAACATTAAAAGGGCTCATATTAACTATTTCGCTTGCAAGCAATTGGCAAAAATTTTCTGTTTGATGAATTAGCGATATCTATAAGTTTTGATAACCTTGTAGGCCTATATTAATTTGAGTGTAGATAAATATGATAAAAGTTTTGATAACCTTGTTCTAATGTAATGGCATGTTGGGGAAAAAGAAAGGGGGGGGGGGAAAAACATGAAAAGAAAACTGACTACTCGGGTGTGCTCAAAACCAATATTTCTATAAAACTTGGGTAGTGAAAATCCAGTAACTAGGGATGGGACATAGTGATTTGGCTGAATACCGAATATTCAGTGCACAAATATAAATGTTTTCAAATTCATCACTATTATAAATGAAATTACCATTTGGGGAGTGCTCCTGAAATTTTGCAAAAAATATATAAAGTCGTGGAAAACGGTTTGTACACTCTTTGGGAATGACCCATATGTTCTCGAGGGTGTTGAATTTTAAAGGGATAATTTATTTTATGCATATTTTTGGTATTTTTAAATGCATATTTTCATTTAAATGTAATTTTTTTTTTTTTAAATATTTTCCAAATATTTTTTTATTTTTTGCATGTATTGAATTTTTGTATATTTTTTTGTGCCATACTTCAGCATTATTAGATTTTGTTTTTGTCACATTTTTGATTTTCGTGGCATATCTCAAGATATTCAAGTGATTTATCTTTATTGTTAGTACATACAGGGTGATCAGCGAATAAGCCCTTATTTCAAAATTAAATATCTCTACAACAAAGATCAATGGAATTATGCAGTAAATGGTACGTTTATTAGCAAAACTGTACGAATGTTGTATAGAAATTTTGAAAATTTCGTTTTTTTTTAATTTTTTAAAATTAAAAAAAACAAAATTGGAGATTTTGGGGTTCCCAAACTCATTTGTGTGAAGAGAAACCATTGCATTCGCCTAAAGTTACTGCATGGGCTGCGGTATGTGCCAGAGGCATTATCGGTCCTTTTTTTGTTTTCGAAACGATTAGTACTGAACGTTACGTTACAATTTTGGAACAATTTATCAGCACACATGGCTCATACCGCAGCCCATGCAGTAACTTTAGGTGAATGCAGCGGTTTCTCTTCACACAAATGAGGGTTTTCGGAACCCCAAAATCTCCAGGTTTTTTTTTTAAATTTTAAAAAATTAAACTAAATTTTTGAAATTTCTGTACAACATTCTTAGTTTTGCTAATAAACGTACCGTTTACCGCATAATTCTATTGATCTTTGTTGTAGAGATATTTAATTTTGAAATAAGGGCTTATTCCCTGATCACCCTGTATTAGTGTTTTTGGCACATATTTGTTTTTTTTTTTATTGTATATTTTTCCACTTTTTTTTTTTTTTTTTTTTTTAGCACATAATATCCGGGCTCTAGTTATGACTTTTGTGGAAAATATATTGAATAGCTTAATTATTTTTTCCCTTTTTTTTTTTTTTTGAAGGTTGTGCTCCACTCTTCATTGCATGTAAGAAAGGGAACGTGGAGATAGTAGAGTACCTTTTATCCCACTGCGATGCTGATGTTGAACAGAGAGGCATGTATGAAGTTCCAGACGATCGATCCATTCATTTTGTGACACCTCTATGGTGTGCATCAGTTGCTGGAAAATTGGGTGTCGTGAAATGTTTAGTCGAACATGGAGCTGATGTGAACAGTGTGTCAGACACTGGATCTACACCCGTGCGATCAGCATGTTTCATGACCCATTATGAAATTGTTGTCTATCTTGTTCAGCATAATGCTGATATTCTGAAACCAAATTATAATGGTGGTACCTGTCTGATAAACTCTGTGCAAAGCGTCCCTTTATGCGACTTCTTATTGAAGAACGGTGCTGTTGTAAATGCTCAAGACATACAATTCAAGACGGCTTTACACTATGCGATTCAGGAGCATCGTTTCGAAACTGCTAAACTGCTTTTGGACCATGGTGCAGACCCTTTTATTCAGAGCAGATATGGTGATGATGCATTACAGACTGCGTGTTTAAAGGGGGCAGTGCACGTCTTCGATTACTTGAAGGAAAAATTTATTTATTCTCCTGAACGTATCGCTTGCGCTCATGAACTCATGGGTTCCACTTTTTTGGATGAACATCATGACCTGCAGAAAACTTTATTTCATTGGCGCATGGCTTTGAAATTAAGAGAAACGAGTGCCCACTTACCATTGCCAAAAAAACCCAGGAAAGAGACAAATTATCTGATTGCTAAAGAATTTGCCACTCTCGAAGATCTTGAAAATTTAGCTTTAGATTTGGATGCTATGCGAATACAGTCTCTTCTGGTATGTGAACGCATACTTGGCCCTCTTCACCGTGATATGATTTTTCGGTTGATGTATCGTGGAGCAGCATATGCAGACAGTCTTCAGTATCAACGTTGTATAGACTTATGGCGTTACGCATTGGATTTGCGAATCCAGAAAGATAGTTTGTTGCACAGTGAAGTATGTTTCGCAGCTCAAGCTTTGGTTCGTCTTTTCTTAGATTTGTATGAAAAAAACAGATCTGGTGTGTTACACGAAGAGCTGCAGTATTCTGATGTATTTCTGTCGATAAAGTTATTAGCTAATCAGCTGCAGAGCACAATGCAGCTTCTAAGTCATAGGCCAATTTTTAAAAAGCAGCATGACAACTTTGACAAAGTACTGAAGGTTTTGGCGCACTTATTCTATATCTTGCATGTCATTCGAAAATCGGAGGTGCAGGTTTTTGAATCAAAGTGTTTAATTCGGGATATAATCTGCCTTCAGCCTTGCACGTCGTCGGGTGATACACTTCTACACATGGTCGTATCTAGGGCTACAACAATGAAAACAAACACTTTCTTCGAAGACAGTCAAGCCTTGATTTTTCCAAATCCCGAATTGACAAAATTGCTGTTGATGTGTGGTGCTGATGTGGATGCTACGAATTTCAATCGCAGTACGGCCCTTCACATCGCAGCTCAACGAAATAATTACCACGAAGATATAATCAAAGCTCTTTTATATTATGGTGCTCATATTGATCGTCGAAATATAAATGGCGTTCATCCCCACACCATGTTGAGAGGTATAACGGAATGCACTGTTAATCCCCTGCATTTTGTTACTCTTAAATGTTTGGCCGCTCGGAAATTGGTCGAGTACCAGATATCTTATCGTGGAGAAGTTCCAGCTGATTTATTGGGTTTCATCAGTATTCATTGATGTCTCATGTGCGGCACATTTCTTAATCGAGACATTTTATTTCTCCCACTGATTTGACTGGGATTATTTAACCTGGATCTTTTAAGTACTTTAATATTTTTTTGTAGATAATGAGTCTATTATACATATTTTCTTTGTGTATCTGCTGTGTATAATCTTGAAATTTAAGAAAAATGTGACCAGGATGACCCTTATTGGAGGCCAGGTTCACTGAGAAAACAACCGCGAGAATTTTTTTCTTAAGCTTCAACCTTGTTTCAATTTTTTTTTTTTTCATTTCTATCGTCGCGAGTGTGATACCCAGTGTGACCTGCTTCCCTAAGGGTGGCTCTGATTATGATAAACACTCATTCTTTTATCATGAAAACATTTCATTCTAAAATTCCAGTTTCTGATTTTTTCCCGCAGATGGTGAGGAAAAAATGATTTAAATATGTATTCTATGTTGTGTTGATATATAAAAAAATAACATATTTATTGGTACGAGTTTTGTTTCTAGAGCACAGTGTATAGGCTTGAGATATAAAAGTTTTCATTTTGTGGTGGTTGCACATTAAGTTTGATAAGAAACATTATAATATTCAATGATTATATGTATCAAAATGATTCTTAATTGGACAAAGATTTATTGTAAATGCCAGCTGCGAATAAAATGTGATCATCTGAACATAATTAGTGTAGATGTTTATCGAGCAAAGTTGCTATTAAAGACATTTGTGTTATGTTATTGGTCGAGTTTTTTTTCCTCTTTCTTTCATGTTACGATGGAATTTTTCCAATGGTTTTTGTAGTTGGCTAACAAATGCTTTAGCTTACAAAGACTTTCATGATTTTTTCTGCCTCTTTATTTATCTGCCATTCCTTTCTTAATGAACATTTTAATTGATAAGAACACACAAGCCCCCAAAGCAGAATGTTTAGTACTGTTCTGCGACGAGTCCTCTGCTGACTGAAAATGTTCTGCCGTAAAAATCCCCATACATGTAAGTGTTTTTTTGCACTTTTTCTTAAAATTCTTCGAAATTGTTCTGCGACGAACGCTGTAGATTCTGCTTTGGGGACACAAGCTAACCTAACACAGTTACGCTGCAAGATGAATTTGCGTGCAATCATTGGAATTGTCGCTAGAACTGAATTAGAAAAAAAAACTTAAAGAAAAACCATTTTACTCACATTTAAATTTAGAGCTATTTTTTTCTGACTTTCTAGTTTGAATTTCTTGGTGAATGTTGTATTTAGAAACAAAACAAAATTATTTTTCTTTGTTGGCATCAGACGAGACGGCAACAACTTTTTGAGTTTTAGGGTGCACGGGAGACTGCATATAAAAAGTAAATTTTCTTTTAATTATTAATTTATATATACACACCCACCCTAGAAATATATAAATGACAATATCTGAGTATTGCACGTTATTTGAGAACTTTTTCTAATTGGATGTATACCTCTCTGGGACAGTGGCTCTCAACTGTTTTTTCTCTTGTCCCCAGAGCAAGGGGACTTACCTTCCTGCCCCCCCCCCCATTTGCATGATGTTTTTTTTATTAGGAAATTCAGGGTTTTCTGTAACTGATTACATTATTCAATAATTGAATTTTTTTTTTTCGGTGTGGCCATAGACTTGGAAGTCTGGGGGGCATGATGTCATATACATATATACATTAGATCAGTCGACTCCACATTTGATGCTGGGAGGGGGCAATAAATACCGAAATATGGAAAACAAGTATGATTGCTAATCCAAAAATGAAATTTTTACAATATAAAATATTGGTACGACTTATTTTTTTTTTAGGAATTGAGAAATTAAATTTTTATTTTCTGGAATAACCAGTCAACATGTAATTTTTTCCCCTATATTGTATCCTGAAAATGCGGTCCCACACCCCTGGTTGAGAACCATTGCTCAAGGATCAACCTCCTGTGTGATTAACTGTTGCCCCTCTTTTTACGGTCAAATTTTTTTGTCCTGCCAGTGTCTGCAAAAGAGCTTTTACTGTATTGTAAAATCAAACTGACCATTATTGAATCCACCATTTTGTCTTGCTACTTTATTGAACTAATTACTATATACCCTGTTATATTACAGATATATATATATATATATATAATCATGAAGCAGAGAAAACTATAAAGTTTCAACTTTATTGTACCTTATTCCAGTAAGAAGGAATAAGGTGGCAAAAGCGATGTACCTTTCTGTGGACGAGATCAACAAAGTTCCAAAATATGCCTATTTTTTGAATATTTCTCAAAGGCCTTAAATTGTTGCGAAAGCATAATTTACAGCGTTTCAGCAAGTACGATGCCTTACTATCAGAAATCTCGTTTTAAAAAACCTGCATGATTTCACACAATGTTAGACTAATAAAAAGAATGGTGTTTACCCAGGTGATATTTGTGTGTGGAATTGCTCAGTACTCTGGCTTGAATATATCGGCTTTAAGAATTTAAAAAAGAATGGATTTTATGGTTCATATGGAAAATTGTCCATCTACTCTAGCTCTCTCAAACACACCACATTTTGAGAGGTTGGAGTGGACCAATGTAGCTTATGGAGGATCTGTGTTATTTCAGTGACAAAGAAATGTAACTTAGATCATCCCGTTGCATGCACAGTACAAGGTATGTGCAGACATCAGGATGAAGGTTCTGCGATGGTATGGGTGGCCTCCACATTCAATGTATACACACACGTCTTTAGCAATCCTAGATAAGAGACAGGATGCACAGTGACACTGGAAAATAATTTTGTTCTCTTTGTGAGGATGGATAGTCTCAATGGGATGGATAGGATGGACCATGAACTTTTAGTACACCGCCAATCGACTGCTTTTACAAGGGGACACCAGTATCGATTGGTGAGGGACAATGCAAGGTTATGGTGTCGCAGGGAATTTTTCTCCAATAGGGTTGTTAATAAATGGAATAGCTTACCCCCGGAGGTAGTAAATTGTAACACAATTGACACGTTTAAAAAGAAATACGATAAACATGTTGGGGTAAATCGAGAAGCTATCCATTCTTAGAATAAGACAACCATAAGTATTCTTTATGGGCATTGTATAATATTTCATCATGTGTATATATTGTTTGTAATTTGTGTTAATTGCATTTTTAATTGGGTTGCTGTATTTTTGAAACATATGACAACCATATTTTTATGGGCATCTTTTTATCAGCCACCTCGTTGGGCATTTTGCCTGTTGTGGCGTTGTATTTGTATTTGTGGTTAAATTTTGGAGGGAGGGGGTGGGGGGGTGGGAGCAGAGCTGGTGTTTTCCAGAATGATAATGGTCCCACGCATATGTCCAACGTTGCAAAAATATATTTTCAAGATGAAAAATGTGGCTATATATATATACACTGGACTGGCCAAATGAGTCCTGATGTCTGCCAGATAGAGAACTGAAGCACAAAGTTTACTCCATGGGTGACAGTTCAGCTCAATGAACACCTTGACACCAGTAGTGTCAGTCTTAAGAGCATTGTGGGTCCCCCAGGCCAACTCTGAGACTCTACCTGGCAAATCCTTGAGAATTTCAACCAGTTCTCATTTTTGTGTGGCCCTCCTCTTGAGGTGCCCGGTGGGGCCCCTGAGTTAAGACGGCACTGCTTGAAACATGCCATAGAAACTGAATGGTATGATTTGAACCCACAACTCCTACAAAGTTTAGGTCTTGAATTAGATGACTTGTTTTGATAACATTTAAAATAGAAAAATTATCACTTATTAATCACACACAGCATGTGTTTGTTATAGAAATAATGTACAGCAAGTCTTATAACGAGTATGGCTTATAATGACAATCTTGATATAACAAGTAATTTGCAGGTTATTGTCAAAGAGCTAATCACAGGTATCAGAAGTGTTCCAGACCTGTGGGTGCTCGGACACCACTGGAACTAATGTTACGAAAAACATCTGCTTATAACGAGAAGTCTGTTATAATGAAAATTTTTCAGTGATTGTGAGCTGTCATATATATATATATATATATATATATATATATATATATATATATATATATATATATAATGACTTCTACACTATATTTGATTATCATTTGTGGTTTTTTTTTTCAGTATAATTTTTTCCTTCTTTCGTTGTTGAATGGCCAATCCCATTGTCTGGTCTGTAGTGAATTATTTTTTACACATTCACTCATTTATTTTCATTCATCTGAAAAACTTTTTCGATCTTCCTTTCTAGGCATCTTAGGTTTAACTACAATTTATATTCACATCTATCAATTCAATATGTTTTTGAATGATTGGTAGCCAATGGCTATCCACAGTTATCATTCTGCCATCAAAAATGTCCTGCTCGATACGTCAAGAACAATTTCATAATTTACCTTTTTTTTTTCTGGCTGAGATTACACCAAGAGCTTGATGGAAGTTTTAATAAAACTTGAAACTAATAATCCTACTGGTTACATTCACTCAAATGGTGAATGTAATTGATGCGCTTATTGGTTGTTTTTCTCAAAAGATCTTTCACAAAGCTTTAATAGTAATCCCAGCCTAAGTGCTGAAACATTAAAATTTTTGTGAGAAAGCCTATTATATATTTGCACAATATGCTTAATACAACTGAGATGCTGCAGTTCAATAAAAAAAAAGACATGAAATGAGAGAGCCCCCCCCCCCCTATTTTTTTTCATCGTAAAGGCGGGCCCATGCTGCGAGTTGTCCTTCAGTGATTTGTGAGCCTCCTTTATAATCAGGGCCATCTTAAGAGCATCATGGGCCTCAGGCCAAGTGATTTTTCTGAGGCCGTACCTGGAAAATTCTCAAAAATTTCACCCGGTCCTCATTATTGAGGCCTGGGTTAAGACTGCACTGCTTATAATGTGAACTAGATGACCGTGTTTGATGCCTTAGAAAACAATAGAACAACTATACTCGTGAGGATCCATTCTGTGTTGGAACATCAAAGATTCATGTCACTTTTCCTGAATCTAGTATCAATGAAAATCTAGTATAAATGAGCTGTGGTGATGCAGTAGCGTCTCTCTGCAGAGATTTACATGATACAAAACATGAAAATTCAAGCATTTACCATCTTCACTTAGAAATACAGAAGTAAAATGGTAGCACCATCAAGAACACAAACCAAGCCCAATCTGTCATTATAAATATGAAAGGGGCCACACTCAAAGAACACATTCCAGTGTACACGATTTGTTGTTCAGTAGAGGCAATGTGTGTGAGGTGCACTATATATATATATGTACGGTTAAGTGGTAGTAGCAACCAGTTTGTGTGCATGGGTGAAAAAGAAAAGCCTTAATGTAGCAATTTAAATATAATTCTTTTAAATTCTAGATAGTGTCTCAAACGTTAGTTTCCTTTCTTAAATGTAAAAAACAAAAAAATGGACCCGTCAGGAGTCTCGTGAGTTTCAATGCATGCTAACCTTGGAACCAAGCCCCTCTGTAGTGGCAGTATTCATCCCTGGTAGGAGAGGAGCGGTCAGGGTCCAAATTTGAATTTTTTTTTTTAAACCTAAAGAAAAAAGCCCAGTGAATCTGACATTCTATATCAAACTAGCAGTAAAACCCTTCTTTATACACTGGGAGCATTTAATAATGACAAACCATTGTGTTTGGGAAAACAGATAATCATAATAGACATTCAAAAAGGCATAGTTTCTGGACAGTTTTTGACCCTATTAGGCATTTGTCCAAGTCTGACGAGCTTTTAACGTAGCCTATCGTTGAAGTGTGCTCACATGCAGAATTTGGCAAAGATTGGTATAAAATTATAGATTTGTATAGAAAACGTACACACGTAAACAAGACACATATAAAACTAATCACATATACACATCAAGTTTTTGTTTTACAGCACCATCTGTGAGTAAAATTTGAACTTTATTTTATTTATCAGAAAGAACTCTAAGCCATGATAAGTCATCTTTGTGCAAACTGCACCTTAAGTCAATTTGTTGACTTATTAATTTATTCTTTGTGACTGCCGCTGTGGTGGTTGAGTGGTCATAGTGACGGACTCGCATCGCGGGGACCCTGGGTTCGAGCCCCACCGTCGCCACAGTGGTGGTCGGCTGAAGTTGGTTTTATGTGGTTCCCAACTTCAAGGCGCAAATGCGCGCTGATCTCCCCATTAAAAAGTCTCTCCACAGAGAGCAACAGGCCTACAAACAGTACAAATATTCAGTCACTACACATCACTCACTTCTGAGATATAGATGGCAGTACTGAAAAATCATACACAACACTAGATACGCACTCAGACTGTTAGGTCTATCGCCATAGGCAATTTACTACCTAGCGAGTTGTGCTGGAAGTGTAAGTGTGCGTACCTGAGTTGTGCTCGGTTTAAAAAAAAGTCTTCGTGACGTCATTTTTACCCGATAAGGATATTGTAGAGCGCAGCCCCTTTATATGTAACCCCTGTATATGAACACATCTTAGGATAATGGAATTCAAAGCAATCCTTTTTTGAACAAAAGTTAAAAAAAAAAACAGAATTTTTTCATGATTTTTGTAGAGATAGATATTCATGAGATAGTTCCGTATTTTATTTTGGGAATTCCGTAGTAGTTGGCAAGTATGAATGCTGCATTTT
This sequence comes from Pholcus phalangioides, assembly GCF_987345545.1. Taxonomy (NCBI): domain Eukaryota; kingdom Metazoa; phylum Arthropoda; class Arachnida; order Araneae; family Pholcidae; genus Pholcus; species Pholcus phalangioides. Next base: position 22,966,460 of record NW_028301596.1, on the reverse strand, counting down.
GGATACACAATCTACTGGGGTTAAAGAGAGCAAATGTCATTGCTCTCATCTACAACTTGACCGTTCATGTGCCTTGTACAAATTTCTTGGCAGAATTTGTAATGAATCTGTACACGCTGCAACATGTGTATGCATGTTTCTAATGTACATTGTTTCATGTTCTCATTGATGCTGCTATCTGTGCCATACTTTAAACAGAAGATGGTAAATGCTTGAATTTTCATGTTATGTATCATGTTGAAGGCATGCCTTCTCTCTGTGGGGCAACTTGCTCACATTCGCATCTCTAAGTTGGAAAACTACAGAAAGCCAACTATACAGCTGACTACCACTGTGCCACCAACGGCATTCGAACCTGGATCCGTGGGGAGGAGGCAAACTTCAAAGGTGGAACTGACTGATCTAATATATATGCAGAGATGCCACTGATGCACTATAGTGAGTCGAATATTAGAAAAGGAAGCAAAAATTTAGTTCACATGTCCCATGGGACGTGTTCTCTAGTAGTAGACAACGAAAATAAAAGAACCTAGAGTTATAAGCTGGTAAATTAACCTTTTTTTTTTTCAATGAACCTTTGGATTGAACGTGTTTTTAGAAATGAATTATTTATTTCATTCAATGGGGATTCTGGTGAATGATGGTGGGGAAGGGGTATACTTTTAATTTGACCCACTTCCACACTAAAAGGGCCCAGATTTGTCCAATAACCCCTGGGTCCCAGGACCCAAATAAATTAGAGTATAGCATCATCCTGTCCCCCCCCCCCCCCACAAAACATTAGTAAATTCAGGAATGTGTTGTGTGTGCTTATATGCATGGACATAACCTATTTATGTTAGACCTGTTTCATGTTACACTGGTGCCGCCATCCCTGTCTTCCATATTTTGAAATGAAAATGAGAAATGTCTGAGTATATATATATATAGTCAAATGTCCGTTCATGTTAGCTTCAGTATACTGTGACACATTTGATTCCTCTCCCTAATAAACATACTCTGAAATGACAACTGTCATTTCATAATGATATTATAGAAGGCAGTAACACTCTACTCTGAAGCGAGGTGATAATCAAGTCATGTCAGAAACATTGCGAATGTTGATTCGTGGAAATTATGTGACTTAGAATTCTCACATCACAGAATTTCCATGAATCAGAATACCTCTGACATGATGTGAAATCACATCATGTGCGGGGGAAGAGGCTCACAAAGATGAGATCTGGTTGAAATTTTTGGGAGTAAGCATGTAAATTTGACTGATAGGTCCTCAGAAAAATCACTTGGCCCAGGAGGCCATGATAACTAAAAAATTTGTATTGATATTTATTATTTCCTATATGTGATTGTTAAATTGAAGTCTAAGAATTAAACAAAGTTTTCTGATAATATTACAGGACATCTTTCAACATGGGAGGGAGTTATCAAGTCCCGGAAAAGTCTAAAATTAGGACTCGTTTTCTTGAGAAAAAACCATGCTTTTGGCTCTTATGAAATTTTGCTGGCACTTAAATATTTTCTTTGATATGCCAAGTCCCAGTCTATAGCAATAACTTCAGTAAGTTGATGCATTTCTTCAATCCCTCACAGTGGCATATTCACTGGGCGGCGTAGCAGGCAGGGGGTGGTAAATTTGAGAAATATGTGATCGAGAAACTTTGTAACAAAATTTATACAGCCATAAATTCACTTCTGCCAAGGGACTAGGTCAGTCAGACCTGTAGAGTGTGTGAGCATGGAATCAGGCCTATCATTTGGGGGGTGTTGGAGGGCACAGTGACCTGACTAAGAAATATACTAGAGAAATGGTGCAGGCCTATATATACATACATTGTTCTTCACCCCCCCCCCCCCGGAAAAAGTTGAAATGACAGGCCTGCATGGAAGTGACCTAGAGATAGAGGAACACTGACAGTGAGTGACCAAATGAAAGAGGGATAAAAATGCTGAGCAATAAAAAGTGATCTGGAGCATGTGAATGACTTGGAAACAGGCATATTTATATGGGCAGGTGCTAAGTGAGTACAGCCCAGGGTGGCAAATTTTAGGAATGAGTGGCCAAGAAAAATTGACAAAAAATGGAGAAAGATGGCAAAATTGATTAGCCCACACATGGCAAATCCATGAATCAATCTCTGATCCCTCAAGTATCATTATATAAGTGTTTCCCCTGTATTCAAAATGCTCACACACAAGCAATAATGTAATTATAAATAACCATATTTTAAAATTAACTTCATTTAAGTATAATTATGTTATATCCTTACTGTGATGGAATACAACATTAGTAGTTGCATTATCATTTCTCTAAAAATTGGAACATGAGCATCTCCCATAGACGTACAGTTATGAATAACAAAATAAAAAAGATTCACAATTTTTTTCCCTTTTAAATCACTTTTTCTGTGACATTGATGTACAAGTTAAACATTTATATACAAATGGGATCTTTCTTATCTTTCAACATTTTCTCTCTGTGTTCTCTTTAATGAATAACATTTTATTTCTCGTCTCAGCGAGTAACGTTCAAACAAATTAAATGACAAGAGACAGTCAAGCTTTCATAACAGTAGACATCAATCGTTGAATTGTCCGATTCGATATGAAAATGACAGCGGCGAAAATATGAGGGCGGTACTTGAAATCACCAAGCGGAGGCGTTGAAAGTGTACCACTGATGACGTACAGCGGGAAGAGTACGCTGAACACACACACGCTAGGCAAATAGGAAGTCATGGTGAAATCCGTGACTAGCGCGAGGGGCAAACCGAACCCCAGGAAGTAAGGCCAGTTGTAGTCGACGAGCGCGAGCCTCTTATGGATTGGCCAGCCCATGAAGAACCACTTGTACTCGAAGGCATACAGTGAGTACAGCAAGCTCAAGTGGAAGAGCCATATGATCTCGCCGACAATGGGTATCGGGAACAGGGAAGCCAGGTTGCTCTGGAACAAGAAGAGAAACTGCAAGGCGACGCTGCATATCATGTCGGCCACCAGGTAGCTGAAGTTGTATTTGATCTGCTTGGGGCCGCACGCTATCTCGTACGTCAGATCGGCGATGTCCTGGAACCACACGTAGTTCAGAACCTTCCCGAGGAACAGCAGTGGCAGCACCCACAGCGTCCCGAACACCAGCGACATGGCTCGGTAGACCCAGTTCCACAGAGTGTCGGGCCCGCCGAAGAAGTTGGTGACCAGTTGACGGACCGCGGGCAGCATCGCATTGTTGAACAGGTAGATCGACAGCCCGAACGCGATCCCGTTCAGACCGAAGCACTGCAGCAGCTTCTTGAACAGCTCCGTCGTTGAGTTCCGCGACGACGAGGATCCGGACTTCTTGAAGAGCAGCGCACCGCCCAAGAACGAATCTCTGACGCCGACGAGGAAAAGCTCGAAGATCTTCGCAACGACGTTCGTCATCGCGACCAGACGAATTTCATGTCCTCACAGAAAACAAAAAACAACAAACAAACGCGGACGACCTTGACTGACCAAGAGTTTACACACACGGAAAGAGTTCCCCACTCTGACCATATTTCATTGAGAATAAAATACAAGACTACCATTCAAAAAAGTTTTCATTCGTTAAAAAGTTTATATGAAAAATATTTCTTAACCAAAAATATAAAAAAAGGGAAATGAAGCTGCTAATTGAACAACATACAATTTTACATGAAGAATTATAATGAATTTTCGAATAGTTTTGTTTTATTGGATAGGTGGCAGCAGAAATCCTGCCTACCTAAGCGCCTCAATAAAGCAACTATTTATACTACACTGGAACCAGTGCCGTCTTAACGCATGGGCCCACCCGGGCCTCAAGAGAAAAGGGGCCTCACAAAAATGAGATTTGGTTGAAATTTTCTAGAATTTACCTGGTAGGGCATCAGAAAAACTACTTGGCCCTGACTGGAACTCCTGCTGTCATCTAAAGGCGTGTATGCATTAACGCATCAATCTCTTGCAACGTACCCTGCAGTGGTTCTAATCAGCACCTCCCAGAAATAGAAGGCCTCCGCACGGGTTGCAATAAACGTCATTAAGAGTACCTAGCAAGTTTGCCACATTTAGAAACACAGCATCCTATTTCGTTTCTTCTTAATTTGGCGTAGAATCTTGCTGACCGACTCCCAAATATTGCATAGTGATTGGATGTGGGGCATAGAAATCGCCAATTCTGAGCCCTATCATTTATTTTCCGCACAACGATGTTATTGGCACGAGCAGGGAATTTTTTTCCCTGAATATTCTGAGGGAAAATGGACTACTTACTGACGGACTACTACTAGCAGCGTGCGGAGGCCTATCTCTGGAGGTGCTGTTCTAATCCGTTCGTGGGTACACAAACTTCCTTGTGTCCCTTTTCCTTTTGTGATCGTTGAAAAAACTAATTCCGGGTGGGTCCGGTTGAAACAGCTCAAGAATCGTTCATAACACCGTACAAATTACCAGAGGCGCCGACATGAAAAAGAGGTTGAAAAGTGCTGGTCGTCCCGAATATACGGGGCTCAAGCCAGCACCGCCTAGAGACGCTGCCCGTGACATCAGAAAGTAATCCATTTTTCCTCAGAATATTCAGGGAAAAAAATTCCCTGCTCGTGCCAGCATCTTCGTTGTGCGGAAAAGAAATGACCGGGGTCAAAATTGACGATTTCTATGCCCCATATCCAATCACCATGCGGTATTTGTGAGTCAACCAGGGAGATTCTATGCCAAAATAAGAAGAGACGAAATAGGATACCGTAATTCAAAATGTGGCAAACTTGCTAGGTAGTCTTAATGACGTTACAGATGAACTTGACAACCCGTGCGGAGGCCTTCTATCTCTAGGAGGTGCTGCTCAAGCGCGTACACAGTAGGAGGAAGGTGCATTGCATTGTTCTTTCGGAAATAATTGGAGGGGCTCAGCCCCCTTATTGCATTTATTGGGGGGGGGGGAGCTCAAGTGGCCTCAGCCCCTAGGTTCCGGTGCCTATTCAAATCACCGAACAACCAATTGCGAATGCTTTCACTGCTTAGTTCGCGCGCTTATGTAAACGCACCTTAAGAAATACAAATCAATTTTACTTGAAGAATTATAAATAGTGTTGTTTCTATTTGATGGGTGGCGGCAGGGGTCCTCTAATACAACGCGTTTTCCTCGTCTGTATAATAGAGTAATTATTCATGTTACACTGGAGAATTACTCCGCAGTAGCACAAAAAGTCTTTTCTGATTTAGATTTTGTATTTAGTATTATATAGGCTGGCTATATTTCTTCCAGAGAAATACGAGGCTTTGCCAAAAATGATGCCAAAAGTACGCAAAGTTGCCATATACTGCTAAAATCACGTAAAGGTTGTCAATGGAGGGGAAATGAAACACAACTGCAAATCGCAGTGGATTAAAATAAATTCCACGAAATAAAACGTTCGTCATTTAATGTTATCATTACATCATATGTGCGATTAATATTGTTATTTATATTAATAACGATAAAATATAAATTATGAGAGTTAGAACATAATTTCAGTCTCTGATTTTTATGAAGAATAAAAATTCAAGTAGGATTTGTTTAAAAAATGGGGAAAATCGGGACATTTTGTGAAAAAAGTCGGAACGGCCACAAAAACAGAAAAAAACCGAGACTGTCCCGATTAATACAGAACGTATGGTCACCTTTGTATTATGCACCTATGTGGTAAAATTTCAGTTTCGAATATTGATCTATACCGGGGCACGATATTGTCCTAGCAAAAAAAAAAGGCATAATCAGAGATAAACATATCTTTATTGTAACGGGACATATGCAAATACTTAATTTTTTGGACGATAGATTGCGCACTTTCACAAGAAATTAAAAAGAAGAAAAGTTGTAGTTTTCCTGGGTTTGGCGTGACCATACTTCCCGTATTTTTTAGGACAGTCCCGGTTTTTTCTATTTCTCTGGCTGTCCGACTATGTCCCGAATTTATACGTATTTTCAACGAAACCACACAACTTGAATTTTTATTTTTCATTTCATTCATCAAATCAGTGAATAAAATTATCTTCCCAACTCAGAAATTGTATTACGACAATTACGACTACTAATAAGATGTGATGAAGGAAGTTGATAGAATCGTTTTAAAATTCGTTCAAGTAACAAAACAAGTTACAAGAAAAACTATAAATGCATAACTACAGACACAAACACAAACATATCGCAACCATCCCATCGAGCTTATATTATTGGAGGGAACATCAAGCCGCTTCGACGGGGAAGGGAATGCAAGGAAATCACGTGACTCGGTGAAAACATAGTTTCTGCCTGGCAATTTTTCCATAGAAATGTACAGTTCGGTCTCTAAACATTGCGTTTTAAAGATAAAAGAAAAAGGATAGAGAAAAACATTAAAAAAAAAGATTAAATTATTAATTTCAGGAATAATGCCTTTCATTAATTCTGGATTTGTTTCTTTCATTAATGCTGGAATTATTTCTCATTAGTTCTGGAATTACCTCTTTCATTAATTTTGGAATTATCACTTTCATCGACACTGAAATTATCTCTTTCATTAATTTTAGAATATTTCTTTCATTAATTCTGGAATTATCTCTTTCCTTAATTCTGGAATTATCTTTCATTGATTTTGTAATTATCTCTTTCTTTGATTTTGTAATTATCTCTTTCATTGATTTTGTAATTATCTCTTTCATTGATTTTGTAATTATCTCTTTTATTATTTCTAGAATTTGTTCTTTCATAAATTTTGGAATTATCTTAGGGATCCCACTTAGATATACGTTACCAAATCTCAACTTGAAAAAACATCAAGCGGTCTATACGAGTCAGATACGATAACCAACTCAAGTGGGATCCCTGGACAGCGTGATAGTCGTCATATTTATCCTCTCAAGACTGCACCCATTGTGGGCCAAAACGCGTTAGGATTTTCGTGATTTTTCACACTTATTTGCCTCATTCGTTGGTTATTTTAGCGATTTCAGAACAAATCGGAAAAGAATGAAACTATAGCTAGCGAGTAATAGACAAGGCTTTTGTTTCCCCTCATTCTTTGATTAAAGGGTCCTCGGTTAAGTGCTGATTGGAAACCATTGATCCGGATAAAGTTATGAGTAAGAGTAAACTGAACATTGAGGATATTCTATTTTTCTGATATAGTATACAGTCGTGCCCCGCACAAGGGTGGGGCTGACAGGGTGCCAGAAATTTCTTTCAAACCGAGCAAAACTCCGATCTATCGCCACGGGCAATTTACTGCCGAGTGAGTTGTGCCGGAAGTGAGTATATGTAACTAACAGTCTGAGTACGTATCCAGTGTTGTGTCTGATTTTCAGTGCTTCCATCTATATTTTAGAAGTGAAGTGTGATGATTGAATATTTGTACTATTGCGCACATGTTCTCTGTAACGAGATTCTTTAATAGGGAGATCGGCCCGCGTTCGTGCCTCAAAGGTGGGAACCATAGAAAACCAACTCCAGAGGGCTCTAGCACGCAGTCCCGAGACAAATCTCATTACTTTTGTTATTTTTGCACTATAAATTCACTATTGAGCGGACCCGTCAAAGATCTCAGCCTAGTCCGGATCAAAGATGTGGTGTATGTATACAGTGGAACCTCTCATAACGGATACTCCTCGCAAGCGCACACCTTCCGTTAATGGACACTTTTCTGAATTACATCAGCAGGATTCAATGTATTTTACTATCTGTTAACGGACAATTCCCGTTACGGGACAAAATTTTGGTTCCCAAGGTTGCCGTTATCGAGAGGTTTCTTGTATTTCTTCAGCTACTTTTTCTCATAATTTCCATTGTTTCTGAAAGATCTGACAAAGCACCAGACGGAGTTTTAAAAGACTGTGTCAAAATAGTATTATGTAAGCTGATGTGGGTAGAGTGACCATTCTTTAACGTTCTTTTTTTGTTCAATTCTTCGTCCGTTTGGAAACGCATGCCAGAGAGGAACTTTTTCAAAAGCAAACAGACAGAGGCTCTCGTTTCAGCGTCTGGGCTGTATTAGGAAAAATGTTTGATGAAATTCTTGGTGGACAAAACATTTCATTAGAGCAGCAGTATGGGGCATGATCCCCACAAGGGTGGGGCTGACAAGGTCCTGACCCTGGGGGCCCAGCACAATTCTTAATGTTTTTTCACACCATAAATTCGCTATACAGGGGCCCAACAAAAATCCAGCTTGGGGGGGGGGGGGCTGCTGCAAGATGTGGGGAACATGGTATGAAGGCTTCGCATTTGGCCTGAAACAGCAGAATTTCGCCAGACAGAAAGCTATGGCGTTCATTTTGAGTCTGCTTCAGGAAAGCTAGTGTATTGTTTTGAAATTTTTTAACTAATTAATGGGAAGAGGGATGTAGGTGCTACAAGATAACAAAGGCATCGGCTATAACTTATTCCAGAGATAATTTCTCTAACTCACTGCTCTCTACTGTATGAGACAAACAGTTGATTGAGATGAAGCACAGCATACAGAAAAAAGAAGGGGATTCTGAGAAAGTCACTCTTTACAAAACACCAAATTCATCAATCTATCAATTTTGTTGTTCTAACACCTTCTATAGCAGAAAGACTTCGCGCGAAATTTTGACGTCACTGAAGTCGTCCATTTCACCTGTAGCCATTGGATATAGCAGGCCGACGTATGCGAAATATTTACCTTTTTTTTGCAGTATATCCAATGACTATGATGAAATGAACGACTTCAGTGACGTCACAAGTTTCGCGCGGAGGCTTTCTGCTATAGAAGGTGTTGGTTGTTCTCACAGCACAATATAGATTGCTGTCATTTCTTCACTCATTCTAAGTTTAAGGAGCTATTGGGCCTATTATAGCTTCCCCCACCCTCATTTTACCCGTCTCTAAGAAACAACTCTTCCAGATTCTATATAACCCCATTGTGTCCGATCTCGGTTGTTTTAGGGATCAGAAATCTCAGTTGCTTTTCATCTTTTCCTAATTTCTGACACTGACCTATGCACAAGCTAGTAATTTTAGCTAAAGTGCCTACAGAGATAAAGTGTTATTTCTAGGAGATCCAACTCTATCCTTGTCACCTGTAGGTAAGTTTGTATTTTTAGGAGGGAAGCTCAAACTCGAGCCATTACTTCCTAACCTGATTCTTTCAGCAGGTGCCTCAGACAAAGCTCTACGAGACCACCTCACAAAATAACGAGCATTTGAGTATTCCCATCTCAGTCAATTGAGGCAGAAAATAAAGAATATAATTTGTTTCTGATTTTTCTCCTTTTTCAGGGATCAAAAGTCATTTCGAAGAATAGGCGCCAATGTAAGCAAAACCTTAATTGGGGGAGCAATCGCACCCCCTGCTCGCCCCCTTCTACGCCACGGATATAAGATATCATATAATACAATACAATACAAAGCCACAACAGGCAAATTGCCCAACGAGGTGGCTGACTTAAGAACATCATGGATCCCCGAGCCATTTTTTGGAGGCCCTACCTACTACTGCTACACCACACATGCACCCCCCACCCGCGGAACCCCTAACGAATCGGTACATGCGGGAATGTGCGTGTACGTGTAGTGAAACCTGACGTGAAGTTTTTTGTTTCTCTGTAATGCTTGTTATGTGTAGTGCTGCCATCTGCCACCAGTTTTTCTAACTATGAGTGAAGTGTTATGATTGAATGATTTATCGTTGTAGGACTGTTGCTGTCTGTGGCGAGACTTTTTAACGGGGAGATCGGCTCGCATTTGCGCCTTGAAGTTGGGAACCACAGAAAACCAACTTCAGCCGACCACCACTGTGGGGTTCGAACCCGGATCCTCGCATCGCGGGTCCGTCACTATAACCACTCGACCACCACAGCGGCAAGCGCTAACGCGGCCTTTATTTCATCAACCGTCCGTCGTAGAGGTATGATTCCAGTTTTAAAAATGCTCAACAGGCATATAAAAATTACCCTGCACTAATTTTGAGAATGAAAATACAGTGTATAACAAAATAAAAATCTAAATTTTTATACGTTCCCCCTGTGCTCTAACTTTCAGATAGAAAGTTGTTGCCCTGTCTCTCCTGATACCAACGAAAAACATTCCATGTTTCTAAGTGCAATATTCAGAGAGATATTTGAATTTGAAAAACGGAGGAAAAATTTGGTTTACAACAGCATTAAATGCGGGAAATACCGTTTTCCCCGCATTTAATGCTGTTCTTTTCAACGCCTGTAGAGCATTTTTTAAAACTAGAATCATACCTCTACGACGGACGGTTGATGAAATAAAGTCCTTGCTAGCACTTACAGGACACCCTGTATAAAATCACTGTGTTTTGACAACATATCGCTGTGTTGGGAAGTTTTCCAATTTTCATCGCATATTCTTTGCTTATGACATGCAGAGTTTTCAACAATTTTTATGAAATTCGCAGAAAAATTTATACTACACATGAGACACCCTGTGTAGGGATTAATACTGTGACAATTTATTATTCACGAGGTATGAGATAATATAGTTATCACACTTATTATATTATATTTAGTAAAAGATTTTTTTAAGCACATTCACGTTTCGCAATTTGTGAACCGAACTCTCAATTATTGGTGACAAACGCTGAAAACTTCGCTGAAAGTCAAATATCTCCGTTAATATTGCATATAAAAATATGCAATGTTTCGCGAATGACTTCTCAGAGCCGCATTTACATGTCACCAATCACTAGTCTTAGGGGCCGTTCAAGTATTACGTAAACAAATTTTTAGCCATTTTTGACTCCCTCCCCGCCCCCTTGTCAGCAAAATTTCGTCATCACTGCCCCCTACCTCCTAATGCATAATGGTGGGATCAGAAACGGGAGGAGAAGCATAGGGAGCTTGTGCGCCTGCCCCTCACAGATGAAAAAATATATCTATATATATATTTTTTTAATGCAAAAAATATTTAAAAAAAAATTAAAATTTCGAAAGAAAATATCTTTATATGTTATTATAATCGATTTCTGTTAATTTCAATGCTATTTAAAGGGTGAGAACTCAAAATTTCTCTTTAAAAAATTCATTGCGACCCACCCTTTAAGTCATATATGGTAAACCCTTGACCCGCGGACCAAATGTGGTCCTGAAGGTTATCTGATGTGGCTTGCCCCCCCCCCCCCAACCTAATTTTGTAAAAATGAACTTAGCGGCACATTTACAAATCGCTTAAATGACCCGTGGCACAATTCCAGAGCATTTAAGTGGCCCGTGGCACATTTTCAAATCACCGAAGTAGGCCTCAAAGACTCAAAGATCACTTTCATATTCAAAGATCACCTAAGTCACCCGCGACACAGTTACAGAACACTTAAACGATCCGTGGCACATTTAGAGATCCCTTGAGTGGCATGTGGCACAGTTTTAGAGATCCCTTGAGTGACATGTGTCCCAGTTTTAGAGATCCATTGAGTGACATGTGGCACAGTTTTAGAGCACACTTAACCGCACCCTAGTGCGGTTCTACATCACTCAAGTTACCCGCGGAACATTCCAGATTACTTAAGTGATCCGTGGAATAACTACGACGACACTGCCCCCAGGGACATTTTGAGTAATCGCATGTCATTTGAAAACTTTTTTGGAATTTTCAGGGGTGCACAACCTTGAGAATGATCATATGACCCGTATTTTATGGGCTATTCCCTTAATTTTGGATGTCTCAGCCCCAACTTTATTTTATAAAATGCCCCATTCCCCCCCCCCCCCATTTTCACATTTTCAACGAGACAGTTGGATTGTTGAAATCAAGAATTAAGAAGATTATTTTCATGACTTAGTAATAATTATCATAACATAATTTATATCATAATTAACTACACTCATACAAATATATGTATTCACCTCACATATTTGTCAAACATATTTTTTTTTGGTGAATGACCATTTTTTGGCTACAATTGGCAACTTTACTTGTATTCGACAATTTTTTGGCTCCCGTACAATAATCATTCTGACATATGTTTCAACTGATATAATTATGATTATCATCAGGGCTAGAATTGTTATGGCCAACTTCTAAAAAACTTCTAAAAAATGCTCTATAAAAATGCATTCATGCCCTTAAAAACTGTAAATATGTCCTATGAAACGAAAAATATGTCCTAATTTTTTTTTAGGACATATTTTTGAAAATATAGGACATATTATTGCTCAGAAAACATTAGCTTTAGCAAAATAATGTGATAATGAAAAGTGTTTGAGATAGGAAAGGACTATTTATTTTTCCTAAGATTTTGCAATTATTATTCCAGAATTAATGAAAGAAATAATTTCAGAATTTATGAACAGTATTTTCCGAATCGATGAAATAAAATAATTCTGTGTAATTAATGAAAGAAAACTCCAGAATTAATGAAAGAGAGATAAATTAATCTCTTTTTATCTTTAGAAGTTCTCTATCGTTTTTGATCTTTAGAAGAAAATTAAATGCAATCTTTAGAGGTCGAAGTGTGCATTTCAATGGGGAAATTGCCTGGCACGAACTGTGTATTAAAGGGGTTGGTGAACGCAAATTTTCAAAAAAAAATAACAACACATTTTTTAGTATTTAAATAGTACTATAAACATTTCTGCGTCCAACCACGTTTTTGTTCTACCTGCACTAAAAGTTGTATTTTAATTTAAACTGTACATACAAGCATTGTATGTACATGCTACTGCTTGCTCCATTGAAATGCTCTTCCCATTTTGAAATGCTCTTTTCTCGAAACTGTTTTTTGTCAGGTAAGGAACATTTTTTTCAAACACCATTGGTTCAAAGGTCTTGAAACTTTGTGACTGAAGTGTTACATGCTTTGACGAGAGGATTTCTTATTAAAATGATTCAAAAACTTTTCATGGTGAAAAATGCACAAGGTAAATTTTGGTGATTTCTAAAAAGGCTGCATGTTGTTGCAGTTAAAATTCGAAGAAAATGAATAAATAACCGGCGAATAAAATTCTAAAAGCCCTCGTTAAATTGTATAAAAATATCCAAAAAATTTGAAAATAAAATGATGTCCTAAAAAGAGTAGGAAATTTTTAAATGTTACTTTTTCAAAGGCCGGGGATTTTTCCCATAGGAAGATATGGGAAACCAAGATCCGTGCACCACTGCCCCATAAACACGTCACGTGATAAACACTCTATCAGGCATTAATTTCACCCAGTTTGTTTGGTTCTGGTCCAACTACCCTAGGACCGTTTTCACGCATGGACTCGCCAGGCACGGCCCGGGGAGAAGGGCTTCTCGGGTATATAGAGGCACTCTCCGATAACGGGATCAGGTGCTATGGTAATAGCAGGTGCCGCTTTCGCAAATGCTTCACCTCATTTCGCCAAGCGGAAATTCAAGCAGTTGTCAAGTGTCTTATAAATTTACGGCTCTTTGATTGGGTCTTTTTTGGAGGCTCCTCCTCCGAAAGCAGGTTTTATGGTTTTGTCACCAGTAGGCTGTATAAATTTTGCCGCCCTCCCTTCACGTATTCTAGTCTAATTTTCTTGACTACTCATTCTTCTAAATTAGCTGCTCTGGACTATAGCCCGCTGAGAGCCCCCTTATCACCCCCACACCGTGAATATGCCTTTGTGTCTAAGTCACTCTTTTGGTCCTTCACATGTTTTCACACCTCTAGGACACTGTTTCCGTTCTTCGCTCACCAGGTCATTCTTTTGGTCACTCACATACTTGCACACTTCTAGAGAGGTCAGGGAGTTTCCAAAGTAAAACTTCTCGTGAAACCCTTGATGATAATGAGGCTGTTCTACGGAACTCAAACAAATTTTTGAATATTTATCCAAAAACAAAAAGCGAATCCCCCACTGCCGTCACAACAGCAGTATCATAGCCCCGTAGCAAACTGTAAGAAGGTCTAGGCACCATCTCTTAATTTACATATTTATTGCCATAAATCACTGTGCTAGATCTTATCGTGGAAGGCCCCCCCCCCCCACCGTGACCTGCCTGAGTGGGACTCATGTGATAAGATGCGTTGCGTGTACACGTAAATTCTGTAGTTCGAGAATCCTTACTTATAGTGGATAAAAAATCTTCAAAGAAGGTATTAATAATTTCAAAGCATAATAAGAAAAAGCATAATAAGAAAAAGCATAATAAGAAAAAGCATAATAAGAAAAAGCATAATAATTAAAGCAGCTTTTAATTTTCTGATGAAACGGAAATTGAATAAAAATTCATGAATTTCTTGAGCTTCTGGTTCGGAAATTCGAAGTGAAAAAAATGCAGTGTTACGGTTTCTGTGTTTAGTCATTCAAGTGGCCACTCCACTGGTTTCTTTTAAATGACACACTATCTCGTTAAAATTCAAAATAAATAAAGCTTTGCGAGTATCAGTAAAACAAGAAAGTTTTGTTCTTCAAAGTTCTCCAGGTTCCGGGATTTTTAAGGGTTCAGTGGCGTTTGATCATGAGGAACCCTCAAAAAAGTTGTCACGGAACGCCAGTTGGAAACCCATGCTCTAGGTCTCTAGGTCACTCGTTTCGTCAATCCCTGACCTCTCTACGCAGAAGCGAATTTATGGTTTTACCGGCTGTGGGCTATACGAATTTTTCAGACCATCTCCCATTCCACTAATTGGCTAATCATTCCTCAAAATTACCGTCCTGGGCTATATAGCCCAACAGCCCCCCCCCCCCACATGAATACACTTCTGTTAATAAATAAATGAAATAGAATAAAAAAATAGTCCCCCCCCCCCCAGAAGGCGAAATCGTATCTTTGAAGCATGAAGGCAGCATGTGGCGTACGAACGATTCGCTGCTTCAGAAATCGCTCCTTGCTCCGGAGAAAGAGGAGCCACTGGATCAGGAGGCGCTTGCGTGCTCCGAGGAGACTGCGTCGACGTCATGGTGGACGAGGATGTTATTCGCGCAGCAGATGTGCTAGTCCCTCGCTCGTGTGTTGTGTGTGTATCCATCTCTCTCTCTCGCATCCCATCTTTCGCTTCTTCTTTCTCTTTTTCACTATGAAGACCGGACTCGAAGAAAGGATTTGAAAGGTTTTCGCGCAAACGAAGACGATGGCTTCATGAGGTACTACCATGAAGATTCCAACCGAACAGAAAAAAAAGGAAGGGAGTCGGGAACATCGAACATCTTCTGTAGCTGCCACTGCCCAGGGCGGAGGACTAACCCCTAGATCACATTCGCTCTTCTAGTAAACAATTTCTTCCTATTTTTTTGCCTTTCAATATTTTTTAGCATCTGGTTATCAAAGATCAACATTCATTTTACCCAAAAGGCAGGTAAGGGTTTCATTTTCTATTTTGATCTTCGAGCGGGAAGGGGAGGGGGGAGAAAAAAAAAGACAACCGGGTTCTCCAACTGAACCCCAAAAGACGAAATGTTTCCGAGCTTTATTTTACACATAATACCAGTGTAGGATCATACAACCGAAAATAAGCTTAATCGAGTTATAGTTATTCATGTCAGAAATATTATCATACTACAATCAGAAGTCTCCCTTAGGGTAGTGCGGCAGATGCGGCCGCGCACCGGGCCCCGTGCTTTGTGAGGGCTCACCGTAAATTATTGGAGGTTTTCACCAGTTCTTAAATTATTTCTTACGCATCAATTTAAGTTTTTATACAGTTAATTCTGAATTTTCATCATTTATGTTTTTATACCATTAATTCTGGAATTCCCCCCCCCCCCACACTGTTAATTTTGAATTTTCATCAATTCTGGAATTTTTTAAGGAATTACCAACGAATAAGGCAAATAAATATACTGCAAATACAAATTGTATTTTCCGTATATTTATTCGTTGGTGATTTTTCTTGGTATTCTCGGGCAAAATTTATCTACTCTTCCATATAATTCTGGAATAATTACTTTCATTAATTCTGAATTTTTATCGATTTTGGAATTATTTCTTTCATCGATTCTGTAATTATTATTTAATTTATTCACTACTTCCTTTCAGGATTGAGTGAGTTCTTACCGAGGCGCTTGTACCAAACAGTTTGTGCGTATATCTAGTGATTGTACGTGCAGTTAGTGCTGCCCTCTATACTTGAAATTGCGAGTGAAGTGTAATAATTGAATATTTGTATCGTTGTAAGGTCTGTTGCTCTCTGTAGCGAACTTTTAAAGGGGAGATCTTCTGATGTTGTATTCGTACCTCGAAGTTAATACAGTACGAATAGATACTACTTCTTAACCGCACATGCATCTCACCGATTCAATTCGGGGTTTAATTGCTGTCGACAGATTTTTTTTACAGAATTTGAAAAGGGTCCCCCGAGGCTCATGAGATTTCAAGTCGGCTCTGTTTGGATGATGTGATGTACGCCTTTTTTGTTTCTTTCTTGAATTACTTAAAGCGAAACATTTCTCTCTGCACACGATCAATGATAATAACTTGAGTAGTGGCAGATTCAAGAATCATAGGCGGAGATTGACTCGGAAGTGGGGGGGGGGAAGCACGGTCATTATTTCTGGGGGGGGGGGGGCACGATGATGATGATGATGTCAATTCATATATGCATGTATACATTAGATCAGTCAACTTCACCTTTGACGTTGGGCACCCCGCCCTCCGTATCTCCACCCATGTCAAGAATCTGTAATTATAAAGAACCGACTTTCATCGAATATCGATTCTTTTTGTTTTTCTAGCGCATCGAGTGGAGTTGAACGAGAAAATCTCTCTCTCTCTCGATGATTTTTCAGTGATTTTTACCCAACACCTCGGACTTCTGTAAATTCCAAAATTTTCTGTTTCCTTTTTTAAGTAATTTTCGGGCCTACCCTCAACTAGGGTAGGTCTGGCGTACTGGATCATAGGAAACAAAAGTATCACTTTTTTCGGCCAAAATGATATTTGTCCTGGCAGTCCGAGTACACGTTTTCTTATCTAGATTGTGGCCCTCTCTGTTGGATTTTTATATCACACACACACACACCTAGAAGAATACACACTGTCGCAACTCAAAAATTCACTGAATTGAGTTGATTCCATATTCAAAACAATGTTTATCTCTACAAGTCGGTAATAGTGGCATTCCTATTGGCTACAAAACTGTCCTGTAAGCAGGCAAAGTTGCGTTCTTGTAGGCAGCCTTTTGTATTGAAAAAATGAAGTTTATTTTCATTATTCCGCAGTTTTTTTTTTATTTTTTTATTTTAGTTATAACAATATGCTTCTAAGTGTGCGATAGGTAGTATTTATTCATCAGTAAAATGGCTGTTTTGACCAGTGGACTATTTCGAGCGAGGCCGAAGGGTAATGAAGATTTGTTTCCAGAAGATGTTTCGGTTTCTCAGTAGCATGATCTGGCCACCCTATCCAGGTCTCGCGCCTGTCCAAATCTCGTTCCTTACCGTAAATTGGCTGTGATTCTATAAGTGAGGTGAATAGTAACTTGGTGACTTCTTTTCAGACGCCAATATCGTGGAACTGTAATTAGCGGTTTGACTAATTTTAGATTTTTGATTAGTGAACACATTCTCTCCCCCCCCCCCCTCTCTCCTTTTGAATTTTCGTATTTCTTTCAAATTTCGATTTAAAAAAAGTTGTATTTTTTATGCAAATAAAGGAATTTGTTTTTAAAATTTTTTGAAACAAATAAATTCAGTGATAATATTTTTCGGGCATGTAAAATATTGATTCGGGCACCCATTATTTTAAGTTACACGCCCGACCGAGCATTAAATTTTTGGATATTAGTCCAGCCCTGGTAAATACTTTCGTACACATTCCACTGCAGAATTTTGAAGATCCCTACTGCTTATTAGACATTCAAATAATCTTCCCTAATTTCTTTTAGAAGTTAAAATGAGGTTTGTGTGTGCGCAAAGATATAATCACGTCCCATACGCAGCGCCTTCTCCAGTGAAATAGTGGGGGCAAAAAAGCTCTACTCTTGAAAAGCCCAGTGGAAGCTAAGAAATGTAGAAGAACTGCTGTTTTCTGCTGTTCATGGTGACTAAAGCTAAAATTTGACAATTATTACAAGTCGAATTACACAGTAATCGATTTCTGAACTAGTGTGAATTCTGAAACGTTTTCACTAGTATATACTTTATCATACTTTGCGAAGAGTCGAGATTTTATTTTCCGTTCGCTTAATTTCTTTAAGATCACGGACGTAATATTGCATCCAAACACCAGTGGAATAAATTTAAACAAGTGCTCTGTGTTTTCTTACCTCTCTCTTCACCATCGTGAAGCTATAAAGTAACCCTATCAACTGAAGTTGCTTTTTCTTTCCCTCTTTTCTTTCCATATTCCTGTTCATGATTTTTTCCAGACACATATCTTTCTACTATACAGGGTGTCCTGTAAGTGCTAGCACGGACTTTATCTCATCAATCGTCCGTTGTAGAGGTATGATTATAGTTTCAAAAATGCTCAACGGGCATTCAAAAATTACCCTGTACCAGTTTTGAGAGTGAAAATACAGCGTGTAACAAAATAAAAAAAACAATCTAAATTTTTATACGGTTCCCTTCGTGCTCTAACTTCCAATTAGAAAGTTGTTGCCCCGTCTCTCTTGATGCCAACAAAAAAAGTTCTACGTTTCTAATTGCAATATTTACAGAGATAACCTAATTCGAAAAACGGAGAAAATTTGGGAAAGAACAGCGTTAAATGAAGAAAAATCATTTTTACCTGCAACAATTGGGGGTCGGTACACACGCAAATTTTCTAAAAAACACATTCTACAATTTTTTCAATTTTTAAATGCTATGAAATTTCCTGCGTCTAACTGTGTTCAAGTTTTTGGTTCCCCTTGTAGTGAAAATATTCTTAAAATATTTTAATACAAACTGCTCACAGTCATTGCACATGCCAAGGTTTTTCACTAAAATGCTTTTTTCTCAAAACTAAGTTTTTGTTCTAGATAAGGAACATTTTTTTCGAACACCGCTCATTCCAATGTCTTGAAACTTTGCCTCTCCCAACACTATGGTGTTATACACGTCGACACGAGCTTTTAGGATTTTAATTGTTGCTTGTTTTTTTTATCGAATTTTAACTACAAACAACAACATGCAACTTTTTCAAAAATCACCAAAATGTAGCCAAATTTTGTGCCATAAAAGTTTTTCAAATAATTTTAATGAAAAATCTTCGTGTCGAAGTATGTAACACCAGTCTTTCTAGAGCCACACAAAGTTTCAAGACATTGGAATGAGCGGTGTTCGAAAAAAATGTTCCTTATCTAGAACAAAAAACTTAGTTTTGAGAAAAAAACATTTTAGTGAAAAACATTAGCATGCGCAATGCTTGCCAGCAGTTTGTATTAAAATATTTTAAAGATATTTTCACTACAAGTAGAACCAAAAACTTGAACACAGTTAGACGCAGGAAATTTCATAGTATTTAAAAATTGGAAAATCTGCATGCATTAACCCCCTCATAGAATTTCAGAATCAACGAAAAGAGCGAGAGAGAGAGAGAGAGAGATAATTCCAGAATTAACGAAAATTCAGAATTTTCATGACATATATATATAATCAAGAGAGCTTTGATTTTGTATATATCTATTCTATAATATAAAATCACAAACAAACTCGAAAAGGGCCTGTTGCTAAGCAACCGAGTGACGGAAACTCTGTTACGGAAGTGGGTTCGATTGATATATCGATATTCACATTCATATATCGATATGATATCATATATCATATATCGATATTGGGTCGATATTCACATATCGGGACCCATTTGACCCATCGGGACCATGTTATGTGCATGTACCAAGAGGCTCCTACATCCTACAGCAGAGCCCTTAGGCTGGAATTTAGATTTCGAGCCCCCAAACCAGCTTTTCAGGGGCCCCCTGTGATTAATTTATAGTGTGAAAAATCAAAAAGTGAAAAGAATCGTTGTGGCCCCTGTCAGCCCTTCCTTTGTGGGGGGGGGGAGGTCCATGCCGAGAGGTATATATATGTGTAATATACACACACAACAGCAGTGCTCCCAACACAGGGTCGGGGTACCCGGGGAAGATTTCACGTATAAGTAAAAAGTTTTCATTTCCAGGGGCCCTTGATGGATCTCATTGTTTTCTTGCTGCTTTAACGTTGAAAAATTTCGATAGCGGAAGCAAAAGATATATCCAGTCTGGGGCCCCACCAAAAGTATGCGAATTGGTGTCCCGGGTAATTGGTTGGGGGGTCCTGGATTTTATTCGTTGGTAAAACGAATACAAATGAAAATTTTTCATGGTACTCGCTCCGTGGGATGGCCGACAAGCTTCCAAGTCGGGGCCCATGTTTACAGGTTTCATTTTGGGTGCCCTGGACTTTATTCGTTGGTAAAACGAATACAAATGAAAATTTTTCATAGCACTCGCACCGGGGGATGACCGACAAGCTTCCAAGTCGGGGGCCCCATGTTTACAGGTTTCATTTTGGGGCCCTGGACGAATCTCATTCTTTTCTGTTGTAGAATTCGCAACAGCGGAAGACCGAGATAAAGCCAGTCTGGGGCCCACCAAAAGTATGCGAATTGGTGTCCCGGGTAATTGGTTGGGGGCCCTGGATTTTATTCGTTGGCAAAACGAATACAAATGGACATTTTTCATGGCACTCGCTCCGGGGGATGACCGACAAGCTTCCAAGTCGGGGGCCCTATGTTTACAGGTTTCATTTTGGGGGCCCTGGATTTTATTCGTTGGTAAAACGAATACAAATGAAAATTTTTCATGGCACTCGCTCCGGGGGATGACCGACAAGCTTCCAAGTCGGGGGCCCTATGTTTACAGGTTTCATTTTGGGGGCCCTGGATTTTATTCGTTGGTAAAACGAATACAAATGAAAATTTTTCATGGCACTCGCTCCGGGGGATGACCGGCAAGCTTCCAAGTCAGGGGCCCTATGTTTACAGGTTTCGTTTTGGGGGCCCTGGATGAATCTCATTCTTTTCTGTTGTAGAATTTGCAACAGCCGAAGCCCGAGGTAAAGCCAGTCTGGGGCCCCACCAAAACTATGCGAATTGGTGTCCCGGGTAATTGGTTGGGGGCCCTGGATTTTATTCGTTGGTAAAACGAATACAAATGAAAATTTTTCATGGCACTCGCTCCGGGGGATGACCGACAAGCTTCCAAGTCGGGGGCCCTATGTTTACAGGTTTCATTTTGGGGCCCTGGACGAATCTCATTCTTTTCTGTAGTAGAATTCGCAACAGCGGAAGACCGAGATAAAGCCAGTCTGGGGCCCCACCAAAAGTATGCGAATTGGTGTCCCGGGTAATTGGTTGGGGGCCCTGGATTTTATTCGTTGGTAAAACGAATACAAATGAAAATTTTTCATGGCACTCGCTCCGCGGGATGACCGACAAGCTTCCAAGTCGGGGGCCCTATGTTTACAGGTTTCGTTTTGGGGGCCCTGGATGAATCTCATTCTTTTCTGTTGTAGAATTTGCAACAGCCGAAGCCCGAGATAAAGCCAGTCTGGGGCCCCACCAAAAGTATGCGAATTGGTGTCCCGGGTAATTGGTTGGGGGCCCTGGATTTTATTCGTTGGTAAAACGAATACAAATGGAATTTTTCATGGCACTCGCTCCGGGGGATGACCGACAAGCTTCCAAGTCGGGGGCCCTATGTTTACAGGTTTCATTTTGGGGGCCCTGGATGAATCTCATTCTTTTCTGTTGTAGAATTTGCAACAGCCGAAGCCCGAGGTAAAGCCAGTCTGGGGCCCCACCAAAAGTATGCGAATTGGTGTCCCGGGTAATTGGTTGGGGGCCCTGGATTTTATTCGTTGGTAAAACGAATACAAATGAAAATTTTTCATGGCACTCGCTCCGGGGGATGACCGACAAGCTTCCAAGTCGGGGGCCCTATGTTTACAGGTTTCATTTTGGGGCCCTGGACGAATCTCATTCTTTTCTGTAGTAGAATTCGCAACAGCGGAAGACCGAGATAAAGCCAGTCTGGGGCCCCACCAAAAGTATGCGAATTTGTGTCCCGGGTAATTGGTTGGGGGCCCTGGATTTTATTCGTTCGTAAAACGAATACAAATGGAATTTTTCATGGCACTCGCTCCGGGGGATGACCGACAAGCTTCCAAGTCGGGGGCCCTATGTTTACAGGTTTCATTTTGGGGGCCCTGGATGAATCTCATTCTTTTCTGTTGTAGAATTTGCAACAGCCGAAGCCCGAGGTAAAGCCAGTCTGGGGCCCCACCAAAAGTATGCGAATTGGTGTCCCGGGTAATTGGTTGGGGGCCCTGGATTTTATTCGTTGGTAAAACGAATACAAATGGAATTTTTCATGGCACTCGCTCCGGGGGATGACCGACAAGCTTCCAAGTCGGGGACCATGTTTACGGGTTTCATTTTGGGGGCCCTGGATGAATCTCATTCTTTTCTGTTGTAGAATTTGCAACAGCGGAAGCCCGAGATAAAGCCAGTCTGGGGCCCCACCTAAAGTATGCGAATTGGTGTCCCGGGTAATTGTTTGGGGGCCCTGGATTTTATTCGTTGTAAAATTGATAAAAATGAAAAATTCTCACAGGGGGGTGTCCGACAAGCTTGCAGGTCAGGGCTTCATGGAAATGTTGGTAGGTTGTAATTCGGTGCCCCTGAATGTATCTCATTGATTTTTGTGGTTTAACATTGTAAAATTTGCAACACATCGGTAGCCCAAGATATATCCAGTGTGGGGCCCCACTGAAATTCAGCGAATTGAATCTGGGGACCCCCATGGGGAAGTTTTCTGGGGATACTTGATGAATCTCATTTGTTTTTTGTTGCTTTATTATTATTTTCATTAAAATTCGCTTTTTCAGTAGGCTGGTGCTTTCACACGTCCCTTTCCCCTTTTCCATAGCACGCTGATGAAGTGGGACGAAATAAACAAGATATGTCCGGGAGAGAAGTGGGGGGGGGGGGGGTTGGCCGCCAAAGGCGGCAGGGGGGCAGAGCCCCCCTAGTATATATATATATATATAACCATCACCAGACGAAAAGCACACGTTTAAGAACTCTGACGTAAGGTTTTAATTGAAATAATCATTGAACCATAAGGGTGTTCATCTGAGTTGTCAGTGAATATCTCCAGAGTATAAAATCAAGCATCTATCCTCAATTATTTCAGTGAGTACCGTGACCCCTACAAGGGTATGGCATGGCGCCTGAAAGAACCTCATTGGTTTTTTTTCCCCCCACACTCTCTCTATAAATTACCCTGGACTGGGTGGCCACCAAAGATCTCTGTCTTGAGGGAAGTCTAGCTCCATGATGAACGGGGGGGGGGGCTAATGCGGGGGGATTTTATTCTGAGCAAAAAACTTTATGTACCTGGAAGCATTCTCAGTCATGTCCATATTTTGCACACTTTCACCACGTACAAATTGTGTCTTTCTTAGTTACTTCTGTCCGTAACCAATAAACGGATGAAAATAAAATTTCATTAGCAAAAAATATGCCTTCCAGAAAATATTTAAAACAATTATATAGTACAGTATTATATTGCATTGTGAAAAGACATTAACGAACTAGAACGAATCCCCCCCCCCCTTCCGCCACCTATCAAATAAAACTGTTACAATTCTTACGATTAGCGATCGGTTTTTGATTAATGTGCTATGGAAAAGAAGTTTCCATAAACATGAAATCTTAACAATTAACGATTATAAATTCAATCATTATTATTTTCTGAAAAATGCTTTTCATTTTCTGGGAAAAAATTGAATTTCATTACACATTGTGCTACAAAAGTTATACACAGAATAAACAAGAATCTACATATAAACTTTTGGGATAGCCTATATCTGTATGGCGGAGGTAAAGGGCACCATGTCACATAAAGTGAATATCTTTCTTATTTATTGAAATAGGACTCCTACACCTACGCGTGTAGTGTAATCAAAGTAATACTACTTAACCGTACATGCAGCTCGTACACATTCGTCTACACACAGCATTTCAAATGAATCGGCACATGCTGAAATGTGTGTGTGTTCGGAGGGTATGTGTGGCCATAACGTATTTATGTTGTCGAGTTGCGCTTGTTTCGTGTTTGTGCTCCCATCTGTCTTCCATTTTCTGAAGTAAAGATGGAAATGCTTGAATTTTCATGTTATGTCAGTATCGCGTTGTAGGTCTGCCTGCTCTCTGCGGAGAGAATTTTTCAAATGGGAGACCGGCTCGCCTTCGCGCCTCGAAGTTGGAAACAACAGAAAACCAACTTCAGTCGACTACCACTGCGCCGGCAACGGGGTTCGAACCTGGGGCCCTGCCATTCCCCCCCCCCCCCATGCTTATTAAAGTATATCCGAGAGAAACTGATGTCTAGCGCTCGCGATTACCATTGTCCATTCTGAGAGCGCATACACATTAGAGACAAATAGATGTTCAAGAATTGATATACAGTAAAACCTCGTTAAGTCGTCACTAAGGTTAAGTCGCCATTTTTCTTCAGGCCCTTCCAGCTCTCATAGATAACAATGTTATTAAACCCTCGTTTACTCGTCACTAATTTCGGTTAACTCGTCACTATGGAAAAGTTTGAGAAAGAGGAACAGACTATTTTTATGGCTCCCATTAAAAAAAGCTTATTAACACCATATGCTTAAAAGTCACCATAAAATACAAATATACCCAAACGGAACAGTTTAAGTAACGAAAAGTTACGCTGGGGAAGTTCATTTGCCGACTAAGGTTTTTGGAACGTTGGGGACTGTTCAAGCTAGATCTCATTTCTGCATGCGCTCCATTAGAGAAACTGCAAGACACCCAGGCTCTGTCGCAAGAAGCAACGTAAGCACTTCGCCCCCGGGGAGGGGGGGGGACCAGGGCATCTCCGGCAAAACCAAAATTTATTGATACGTCAAATATTACATATAGTGCAAGGAAATCAAAAATTATGTCAATCAAAGAATCAAATTAATCAAGTCGAAGTGCAACGCGGGCAAGGATAATAAACAATCATAGAAAGCATGGATGCTACTAATTTAGGTCTTGAAATTTAAACAAAATATCTTTGTAGAAAAAAATCAGTCATTCTTTCCCAAGTTGAGGTCTTCTGTTTACTTTCCCCTGCCCAGGGCCCCCTCCACAAAGTCAAAAGTGTTCGAGATTACTTTGTAGTTGTATCATGAACTACTGGTGAAGAATTAAATCACTAAAATTAAATTTGATGTATATGTAAAATAATGTGCTATAGAGAGTTTCTATTATGAAGAAAAGCTACCTATTCTAACAGTTGCTCTGTTGGTCTAAATTAAAAATTACTAGTATAAATCAAAGTGTTCAGTACATTTCACCACAATAAGTTAAGTAAGAGATAAAAAAGATAAAAAATTGCTATTATTTACTCTTTCGCAATCTGTAAATTTTATTGATATTGTTATTTTGATTCATACTTTAATAAATGTCATATTACTTTAAATTAATACGATTTTCACAACATTGCACATTAAAACTGACGGCACTCCGCATAAGCCGTCATAATTTTTCGATAACTTGAGGTGACGACTTATCGAGGTTTTACTGTATTTAGTAATTAAAAATGGCTAGCAGCAACTGTTGAGCAGTACGACGACGCGGAATCGAAGGCAACCGAAAGGTTTACCTTACAGCTTCAATTTTTTTAAATGATTATATATTTATTTTCTAATATATATTTTTTTATTTTTCACTTGCACTCAAAGATGTTATTAAACGTGCCGACATTCCCGGAGGTGTGTGGGGTCACGATGCGCTTGCTGCGGGGGATGGCGTATTAGATAGCCACCCCCACACTCGTTTCAGTACTTTTTGCATAGAAAAACGAAAGTATTTTAGGTTTTGTGGTTGTTTGGTAATTATTTTCTCGCTCGGATATCCTTTTATATACAGGGTGCTTATAAAAAAACTATCCCGACATATGGGCCCCTAACTATCATACCATTCACAGAAACTAAATGAAATTTTGGCATAAGGTATTTTGATGTATGCGCTCAAGAATGATATGGAAAACAACAGTATCACTAACAGTTACGGTTACAGTGAGAAAATTTCGAAAATATCAAATGGCAACACCAAGTTTTTTGTATTGGAATGTGATCTCCATTGTGAAAACCCCTAAATAGCGTTCGAACGGCAACTGTAGCATGAAAATCACCGGCGGTAGATAGGCTAAAAGTGAGGACAACCAATAAGGACAGAGAAGCAGCATAAAATAAAGCATTTTATTGTGTTTTCCACATGACCTTGTGGAGGACTAATCAGGCTGGGATCTCGGTGTGACGAATGAAACGAACATTAATGCTCTGGTGCACGGCAAAGTCCTTTTTACTTTTTCCTTGCCTAGCTCCGGGGATTTTCGTGCTACAGGTGCCATTCCAACGCTATTTAGTGTTTTTCAGTATGGAGATCGCATTCCAATACAAAAAAACTTGGTGTTGCCATTTGATATTTTCGAAATTTTCTCACTGTAACCGTAACTGTTAGAGTAACACTGTTGTTTTCCATATCATTCTTGAGCGCATACATCAAAATACCTTATGCCAAAATTTCATTCAGTTTCTGTGAATGGTATGATAGTTAGGGGCCTATATGTCGGGATAGTTTTTTTATAATCACCCCGTATATACAAGCGGGGGGAAGGGGTGGTAGGGCCGCTTGATCCTTAGGAGGAGAGTCCAGCACGATGCCCGCACGACCGCACAGTGGCGTAGCGAAAGTACTGTAAATTAGTAGGGTTATCCCAATCAGGGTTGGTAAAAAACCGAATTTTTTTTCAAAAAAAACGGTTTAAATCAGGCTTTATTGGTTTAAATAGCATTAACATTAAAAACAATAAAATTTTTGAAAGATCATACAGACTTCTAATAATTAAAATAAAATGTTTATTAATGTAATTAACACAATGCCCATATTAATTAATCTATAAATATTTCTTACATTTTAATAAAAACCAACTTCCGCAATTTAATTATTTTTTTGCTGAACTCAATGAATTACTGTGTGTTTGAAAATTGTTAATGTTATTATTAACTATATAATATAAAGGGGTGTTTTCTCCAGTTACTTTCAGTATACTTGATTTGGAAGATATTTTCCAAAACTGCGATAAAAACTAGGTGAATATAATGTATTTAATGAAGCATAAATAATACAGATTAATTAGCAATGATTTACGATATGCAGGGTGATTATAACCAAACTTCTGATTTCAAAACACTGTAAAAAAAGAACGATTGTCAGAATGACTTGAAAATTTGCATGGATACTCCCGAAGCAATGGAATTTTATATGGCAAAGGAGACAAATATACTTAAAAATGCAAATTTAACGACACTGTACACGTGGGAAATTTGCTCACAGAATGGACAAGATAGCCAGTCAAGGCAAAACGATAACTTAATTGGCATTACACGATTTCATAGTTTCATGGAAACCACAAAACAAAATTGAACAATTGAATTAAACAATGAAATTGGACAAATTGAACTACAACTTGCTCAAGAAATGTTAAATATATGACATGAATGTCGCTCTCCACTTGTTAATACAAGATATGCAGAAGACTGGATGTTGTGAAGATATTTTTTATTTCAGATGTTAATTTTTCAAGGAAGGAAAAAACTCATCTCTGCCTCTACCGGGAGTCGAACCCGGGTCCCTCGATTGCCGGACGAGTGCTCTGACCACTAAGCTACAGAGGAGATAGAGATTTTCCTTCGCTAGAGCGTATATATGCCGAACGGAACCGTGCAATGGACGATGAAACCGATCAGCTAATAGCTCATGGACGACGAGCCACCAGAGGGCTATATATATGACATGAATGTCGCTCTCCACTTGTTAATACAAGATATTCCTTCCTTGAAAAATTAACATCTGAAATAAAAAATATCTTCACAACATCCAGTCTTCTGCATATCTTGAATGTTAAATATGTTGTCCACCGTGTTCTGGCTATGAGGTGAAAGAACAAAAATTCTTGTTCAACAACAGATCAAAGTATGCCATGGTCGTCATGATGTGGATGCACTTGCAATTCACCTTTATTAAACCAAACGCGCCCCCACGTTATTATTCCTGAGGAACTTCTAACGTATAGGGAACGTGCTGAGCTTGCAATTCACCAAAGTTTGCAATCCGACCACTGTTCATAACATTTTGAGGTATCCGCCACAGCAAGAACTTGCAAGGGTTAAGGTTAGGGGAACTGGCTGCCGGCCAGGTGTCATGTCATCCTGTTATTGTCAAAATAGTTCTTCAGCAGTTGCTTTGCTGGTATTACAATGTGCATCTTGATAAAAATTGTTCTATCCACACCCTGGTGCTGCTGAAGTGCCGAAATGATGTGGTTGCACAAAATAGATTATACTGCTGGCCAAGTACAGCTTCTTTTTTTGCCAAAGAAATTTCCATTGTTTCAGGAGTATCCATGCAAATTTTCAAGTCATTCTGACCAGTACTTATTGTATAGTTTTGGAATCAAAACTTTAATTATAATCACCCTGTATATAGCTGATTATTTTTCATAATTTTGTTACTACTATACAATAAAACCTTGATTAACTGGGCTTAATGGTGGAAGTATAAAAAAAAACGACTATTGAATATTAATACTGGGAGCTATACAGTAGGAGATGTGCTAGTTCTTATGGGAAAGAAAATTAAAATGTCTGAGAGGTAATGTAACTACCAGTACACTAATCTTTGTCCTTTAAGGACAGCTGGTGTCTTTATTGGATTATAGGACCACCTGTGCCCCTAGCATGATGGTGTCACTACTGTTGCTGCTTCTTCGAGAAGGGAAAAAGAAACCCTGTGAGAAATACACCACTACATTTAGATGTGTGATACAATCCTTATTCATGAATTTGCTAAAGATATAGAGCATCCGAATTTAGCCAAAGGTTAGAAAATGTGGTTAGAATGAGACTGATGATTTTGGCTTCTGTATACAACTTTAAATAACTAAGATACTTCATATGAAAAAAAAAAAAAAAAAAAAAAAATATATATATATATATATATATATACTTATATATATCTATTCTATAATATAAAATCACAAACAAACTCGAAAAGGGCCTGTTGCTAAGCAACCGAGTGACGGAAACTCTGTTACGGAAGTGGGTTCGATTGATATATCGATATTCACATTCATATATCGATATGATATCATATATCATATATCGATATTGGGTCGATATTCACATATCGGGACCCATTTGACCCATCGGGACCATGTTATGTGCATGTACCAAGAGGCTCCTACATCCTACAGCAGAGCCCTTAGGCTGGAATTTAGATTTCGAGCCCCCAAACCAGCTTTTCAGGGGCCCCCTGTGATTAATTTATAGTGTGAAAAATCAAAAAGTGAAAAGAATCGTTGTGGCCCCTGTCAGCCCTTCCTTTGTGGGGGGGGGGAGGTCCATGCCGAGAGGTATATATATGTGTAATATACACACACAACAGCAGTGCTCCCAACACAGGGTCGGGGTACCCGGGGAAGATTTCACGTATAAGTAAAAAGTTTTCATTTCCAGGGGCCCTTGATGGATCTCATTGTTTTCTTGCTGCTTTAACGTTAAAAAATTTCGATAGCGGAAGCAAAAGATATATCCAGTCTGGGGCCCCACCAAAAGTATGCGAATTGGTGTCCCGGGTAATTGGTTGGGGGGTCCTGGATTTTATTCGTTGGTAAAACGAATACAAATGAAAATTTTTCATGGTACTCGCTCCGTGGGATGGCCGACAAGCTTCCAAGTCGGGGCCCATGTTTACAGGTTTCATTTTGGGTGCCCTGGACTTTATTCGTTGGTAAAACGAATACAAATGAAAATTTTTCATAGCACTCGCACCGGGGGATGACCGACAAGCTTCCAAGTCGGGGGCCCCATGTTTACAGGTTTCATTTTGGGGCCCTGGACGAATCTCATTCTTTTCTGTTGTAGAATTCGCAACAGCGGAAGACCGAGATAAAGCCAGTCTGGGGCCCACCAAAAGTATGCGAATTGGTGTCCCGGGTAATTGGTTGGGGGCCCTGGATTTTATTCGTTGGCAAAACGAATACAAATGGACATTTTTCATGGCACTCGCTCCGGGGGATGACCGACAAGCTTCCAAGTCGGGGGCCCTATGTTTACAGGTTTCATTTTGGGGGCCCTGGATTTTATTCGTTGGTAAAACGAATACAAATGAAAATTTTTCATGGCACTCGCTCCGGGGGATGACCGACAAGCTTCCAAGTCGGGGGCCCTATGTTTACAGGTTTCATTTTGGGGGCCCTGGATTTTATTCGTTGGTAAAACGAATACAAATGAAAATTTTTCATGGCACTCGCTCCGGGGGATGACCGGCAAGCTTCCAAGTCAGGGGCCCTATGTTTACAGGTTTCGTTTTGGGGGCCCTGGATGAATCTCATTCTTTTCTGTTGTAGAATTTGCAACAGCCGAAGCCCGAGGTAAAGCCAGTCTGGGGCCCCACCAAAACTATGCGAATTGGTGTCCCGGGTAATTGGTTGGGGGCCCTGGATTTTATTCGTTGGTAAAACGAATACAAATGAAAATTTTTCATGGCACTCGCTCCGGGGGATGACCGACAAGCTTCCAAGTCGGGGGCCCTATGTTTACAGGTTTCATTTTGGGGCCCTGGACGAATCTCATTCTTTTCTGTAGTAGAATTCGCAACAGCGGAAGACCGAGATAAAGCCAGTCTGGGGCCCCACCAAAAGTATGCGAATTGGTGTCCCGGGTAATTGGTTGGGGGCCCTGGATTTTATTCGTTGGTAAAACGAATACAAATGAAAATTTTTCATGGCACTCGCTCCGCGGGATGACCGACAAGCTTCCAAGTCGGGGGCCCTATGTTTACAGGTTTCGTTTTGGGGGCCCTGGATGAATCTCATTCTTTTCTGTTGTAGAATTTGCAACAGCCGAAGCCCGAGATAAAGCCAGTCTGGGGCCCCACCAAAAGTATGCGAATTGGTGTCCCGGGTAATTGGTTGGGGGCCCTGGATTTTATTCGTTGGTAAAACGAATACAAATGGAATTTTTCATGGCACTCGCTCCGGGGGATGACCGACAAGCTTCCAAGTCGGGGGCCCTATGTTTACAGGTTTCATTTTGGGGGCCCTGGATGAATCTCATTCTTTTCTGTTGTAGAATTTGCAACAGCCGAAGCCCGAGGTAAAGCCAGTCTGGGGCCCCACCAAAAGTATGCGAATTGGTGTCCCGGGTAATTGGTTGGGGGCCCTGGATTTTATTCGTTGGTAAAACGAATACAAATGAAAATTTTTCATGGCACTCGCTCCGGGGGATGACCGACAAGCTTCCAAGTCGGGGGCCCTATGTTTACAGGTTTCATTTTGGGGCCCTGGACGAATCTCATTCTTTTCTGTAGTAGAATTCGCAACAGCGGAAGACCGAGATAAAGCCAGTCTGGGGCCCCACCAAAAGTATGCGAATTTGTGTCCCGGGTAATTGGTTGGGGGCCCTGGATTTTATTCG
This sequence comes from Pholcus phalangioides, assembly GCF_987345545.1. NCBI lineage: Eukaryota > Metazoa > Arthropoda > Arachnida > Araneae > Pholcidae > Pholcus > Pholcus phalangioides. The sequence continues at coordinate 22,935,062 of NW_028301596.1, read as the reverse complement.
TTCGTAAAACGAATACAAATGGAATTTTTCATGGCACTCGCTCCGGGGGATGACCGACAAGCTTCCAAGTCGGGGGCCCTATGTTTACAGGTTTCATTTTGGGGGCCCTGGATGAATCTCATTCTTTTCTGTTGTAGAATTTGCAACAGCCGAAGCCCGAGGTAAAGCCAGTCTGGGGCCCCACCAAAAGTATGCGAATTGGTGTCCCGGGTAATTGGTTGGGGGCCCTGGATTTTATTCGTTGGTAAAACGAATACAAATGGAATTTTTCATGGCACTCGCTCCGGGGGATGACCGACAAGCTTCCAAGTCGGGGACCATGTTTACGGGTTTCATTTTGGGGGCCCTGGATGAATCTCATTCTTTTCTGTTGTAGAATTTGCAACAGCGGAAGCCCGAGATAAAGCCAGTCTGGGGCCCCACCTAAAGTATGCGAATTGGTGTCCCGGGTAATTGTTTGGGGGCCCTGGATTTTATTCGTTCGTAAAACGAATACAAATGGAATTTTTCATGGCACTCGCACCGGGGGATGACCGACAAGCTTCCAAGTCGGGGGGCCCCATGTTTACAGGTTTGATTTTGGGGGCCCTGGATGAATCTCATTCTTTTCTGTTGTAGAATTTGCCACAGCCGAAACCCTAGATATAGCCAGTCTGGCGCCCCACTAAAAATCTGCGTATTGTGTCCCCGCTACTGTGGGGCCCTGGATTTTATTCGTTGTAAAATTGATAAAAATGAAAAATTCTCACAGGGGGGTGTCCGACAAGCTTGCAGGTCAGGGCTTCATGGAAATGTTGGTAGGTTGTAATTCGGTGCCCCTGAATGTATCTCATTGATTTTTGTGGTTTAACATTGTAAAATTTGCAACACATCGGTAGCCCAAGATATATCCAGTGTGGGGCCCCACTGAAATTCAGCGAATTGAATCTGGGGACCCCCATGGGGAAGTTTTCTGGGGATACTTGATGAATCTCATTTGTTTTTTGTTGCTTTATTATTATTTTCATTAAAATTCGCTTTTTCAGTAGGCTGGTGCTTTCACACGTCCCTTTCCCCTTTTCCATAGCACGCTGATGAAGTGGGACGAAATAAACAAGATATGTCCGGGAGAGAAGTGGGGGGGGGGGGGGTTGGCCGCCAAAGGCGGCAGGGGGGCAGAGCCCCCCTAGTATATATATATATCTATTCTATAATATAAAATCACAAACAAACTCGAAAAGGGCCTGTTGCTAAGCAACCGAGTGACGGAAACTCTGTTACGGAAGTGGGTTCGATTCATATATCGATATTCACATTCATATATCGATATGATATTATATATCGATATTGGGTCGATATTCACATATCGGGACCCATTTGACCCATCGGGACCATGTTATGTGCATGTACCAAGAGGCTCCTACATCCTACAGCAGAGCCCTTAGGCTGGAATTTAGATTTCGAGTCCCCAAACCAGCTTTTCAGGGGCCCCTCTGTGATTAATTTATAGTGATTATTATTATAGTGATTATTATATAGTGAGTATTATTTATTATCAAAAAGTGATAAGAATCGTTGTGGCCCCTGTCAGCCCTTCCTTTGTGGGGGGGGGGGAGGTCCATGCCGAGAGGTATATATATGTATAATATACACACACAACAGCAGTGCTCCCAACGCAGGGTCGGGGTACCCGGGGAAGATTTCACGTATAAGTAAAAAGTTTTCATTTCCAGGGGTCCTTGATGGATCTCATTGTTTTCTTGCTGCTTTAACGTTGAAAAATTTCGATAGCGGAAGCAAAAGATATATCCAGTCTGGGGCCCCACCAAAAGTATGCGAATTGGTGTCCCGGGTAATTGGTTGGGGGCCCTGGATTTTATTCGTTGGTAAAACGAATACAAATGGAAATTTTTCATGGCACTCGCTCCGGGGGATGACCGACAAGCTTCCAAGTCGGGGGCCCCATGTTTACAGTTTTCATTTTGGGGGCCCTAGATTTTATTCGTTGGTAAAACGAATACAAATGAAAATTTTTCATGGCACTCGCTCCGGGGGATGACCGAAAAGCTTCCAAGTCGGGGGCCCTATGTTTACAGGTTTCATTTTGGGGGCCCTGGATGAATCTCATTCTTTTCTGTTGTAGAATTTGCAACAGCCGAAGCCCGAGATAAAGCCAGTCTGGGGCCCCACCAAAAGTATGCGAATTGGTGTCCCGGGTAATTGGTTGGGGGCCCTGGATTTTATTCGTTGGTAAAACGAATACAAATGGAAATTTTTCATGGCACTCGCTCCGGGGGATGACCGACAAGCTTCCAAGTCGGGGGCCCCATGTTTACAGGTTTCATTTTGGGGGCCCTGGATTTTATTCGTTGGTAAAACGAATACAAATGGAAATTTTTCATGGCACTCGCTCCGGGGGATGACCGACAAGCTTCCAAGTCGTGGGCCCCATGTTTACAGGTTTCATTTTGGGGGCCCTGGATTTTATTCGTTGGTAAAACGAATACAAATGAAAATTTTTCATGGCACTCGCACCGGGGGATGACCGACAAGTTTCCAAGTCGGGGGCCCCATGTTTACAGGTTTCATTTTGGGAGCCCTGGATTTTATTCGTTGGTAAAACGAATACAAATGGAAATTTTTCATGGCACTCGCTCCGGGGGATGACCGACAAGCTTCCAAGTCGGGGGCCCTATGTTTACAAGTTTCATTTTGGGGGCCCTGGATTTTATTCGTTGGTAAAACGAATACAAATGGAAATTTTTCATGGCACTCGCTCCGGGGGATGACCGACAAGCTTCCAAGTCGTGGGCCCCATGTTTACAGGTTTCATTTTGGGGGCCCTGGATTTTATTCGTTGGTAAAACGAATACAAATGGAAATTTTTCATGGCACTCGCTCCGGGGGATGACCGACAAGCTTCCAAGTCGGGGGCCCCCATGTTAACAGGTTTCATTTTGGGGGCCCTGGATTTTATTCGTTGGTAAAACGAATACAAATGAAAATTTTTCATGGCACTCGCTCCGGGGGATGACCGACAAGCTTCCAAGTCGGGGGCCCTATGTTTACAGGTTTCATTTTGGGGGCCCTGGATGAATCTCATTCTTTTCTGTTGTAGATTTTGCAACAGCCGAAGCCCGAGATAAAGCCAGTCTGGGGCCCCACCAAAAGTATGCGAATTGGTGTCCCGGGTAATTGTTTGGGGGCCCTGGATTTTATTCGTTCGTAAAACGAATACAAATGAAAATTTTTCATGGCACTCGCACCGGGGGATGACCGACAAGCTTCCAAGTCGGGGGCCCCATGTTTACAGGTTTCATTTTGGGGCCCTGGATTTTATTCGTTGTTAAAACGAATACAAATGAAAATTTTTCATGGCACTCGCACCGGGGGATGACCGACAAGCTTCCAAGTCGGGGGGCCCATGTTTACACGTTTGATTTTGGGGGCCCTGGATGAATCTCATTCTTTTCTGTTGTAGAATTTGCCACAGCCGAAACCCGAGATATAGCCAGTCTGGGGCCCCACTAAAAATCTGCGTATTGTGTCCCCGCTACTGGATGTGGGGCCCTGGATTTTATTCGTTGTAAAATTGATAAAAATGAAAAATTCTCACAGGGGGGGGGGGGTGTCCGACAAGCTTGCAGGTCAGGGCTTCATGGAAATGTTGGCAGGTTGTAATTCGGTGCCCCTGAATGTATCTCATTGATTTTTGTGGTTTAACATTGTAAAATTTGCAACACATCGGTAGCCCAAGATATATCCAGTGTGGGGCCCCACTGAAATTCAGCGAATTGAATCTGGGGACCCCCATGGGGAAGTTTTCTGGGGATACTTGATGAATCTCATTTGTTTTTTGTTGCTTTATTATTATTTTCATTAAAATTCGCTTCTTCAGTAGGCTGGTGCTTTCACACGTCCCTTTCCCCTTTTCCATAGCACGCTGATGAAGTGGAACGAAATAAACAAGATATGTCCGGGAGAGAAGTGGGGGGGGGGGGTTGGCCGCCAAAGGCGGCAGGGGGGCAGAGCCCCCCTAGTATATATATATATATATTCAGGCCACTTTTATGAGACTTTTTGGAAAAACCACTTATATCATCTGAAGATATACCATCTGAATGTATCCCAAGAATATAAAATGTGGTAAGAATGAAGATTTTGGCCAGTAATGAACCAAAATGATATTTTCCAAGGAAAAAAAAAATTATATTTAGGCCACTTTTATTTGATTTTTGAAAAAAACCACTTGGTTAAAATGGTTTAAACCAAACAACCCTGATCCCAATATTGACGAAAATGGACATAGAGCCTTTTACCTCCGACATACAGATGTATAACTTCTCATTTGTATGTCTTCCGCAGGATTGTTTCTGATGGTATAACGAACCATGCCGTTCAGCATTAAAAGATTCACGATATCGCGCAGCTCCAGCCTGCCTAGCCATGGGCCCAGAGAAAAGAAAGACGACGATCACCAGCAGCAGCAGCAGCAACAACAACAACAACACGGGGTTTCGTCGTCAAGCGGGCGAATCCTGAAGAAATCCGCCTCTCAAGAGGAACGGAAGCCGAAGCATTCGAGGACGCGGGGTCTCACCAGCAGCCAGTCGGTCGACACTGCCGACCTGCGTCGCATGACCTACACCATAGGGACGCAGCAGCCACCGGAATCTGTGGTGACGCAGATGGACCAGACCAGCATGACGGATTTCATGGACCAGAGATTTCAGCCGCCTCCGTACTCTTCGGGAGGGTTCGACCGCCACCACCCGAACGCCGGCGTTGCCGCCACGACCTCCAGGTGGAGAACGGGTCCCAGGGATCGACGTTCGGCGGCACCATACGTCGCTACAGATCAGAGGCCGACAACCGTCGTGTACGAACAAGCTGCGCCAGACATGAGAAGGGTGTCCATCAAAAGGAACGGCGTCCGATTTCAAGGCAAGAGAGAAACTCGTTTCTTCCCACTAACTTTATATTCTGTGTTTGTCCGAATTAGCTTCTCCTCTTAAGCACGTCCACACTCATGGACAAAATCCGCGATTTGTCTATCGACAATCACGTGATTTTGTCTGTAAGCAGTCGCCAATAAATTGCAAGACGATCTATTTTCTCTGTCCACACCTACAAAATAGTGCGCAACTTATTTCAAGTTTTCTATCCGAGATTATACTGTACTAGCTATATTACCCGGCGTTGCCCGGGTTTTCTTCAATGAGGCTTTTTGGATCACGTGATATCTCCCTCTTTCTTTGAGGGACATACAAACTGTGTCCAAGTTAACCAATATGACAACTTCCCGCGCGACTCATGAAATAAACAAATCTAGATTTAAAGAAACGTAGAAATGAATACTTTTTTTTTTCCTTTTTTAAAGGGCGCTAGGTAGTTAGTTCGATTTCCCACCCCCCCTCTCTTTTTAAACTTCAAGTTATCCATCTGCCTGTTTAAGCTTCCAAAAATGCTTAGTTAAAGCTGTGGTATTTCTTCGATGCACTTTATGGTCCCATAATTAATTTTAAAACAACCTAAACTATATGAATTTATGCAGTTGAATATTGAAACATTTATTTTCATGCTTGAGAAGATATAAATGGAAAGTTAAAATCAATATTATTGCATGAATATCCAACTCAAAAGTAGGTCCGCCTAATCACTTCATTTTTAATCTCCTGGGCTTCGTATATCTCTAAGCGACCTCAATATTTCAAAAATTGAGAATTCAATACAATTTTTAAAATTATTGATGGGGCGGAAAATCCCACTAATTTCCGCATTTCTACAGTAAAATCGACAATTTTAGCACTGATTTCTATGAGGATCACCCTTTTCCTGACTCTCAAAGCGATGCTGATGATGATTATGACGTCTATTCAAAAAGCCTCATTACTGAGAGTATATTGAAAATGTGGCAAACCATTATAAAGGCATAAACTATCATACATATACTAACAGGATTAAAGAAGTGACAAACCGTTGTAAAGGCATATACACGTCTGAAACGCATTGCTAGGGAACCACGGTAACCAAAGTAAACGTTCGGAAAGTGATTGTTGAGGCCCAAAAACCATTGTTGCCGGACAGTTTTTTGCCCATTTGGGGCATTTGCCCTGGTCTGACGAAATTTTAAAGTAGCCTATCGTTCAAGTCGGGTCCCATTTGGTATATATGCAAAATTTGGCGACGATCGATCTAAAATTATAGATTTGTATAGAAAACATACACACACACACACACACACACAGACACACACACAGAAAATCAATTTTATATATATAGATTATAGACCATATACCCGTGATTATGGTCTGTTTAGGAGTTGCGGAATCCGTTTTGTTGCGTGATTGTTGTTTCACAATCGTGGAAAATTGTCTATAGACACGTGTTGCGCAAGTTTGTCAACGAGTGTGGATGTACCTTTTGGCTGAGGCACTTATCGTCCTCCATCTTTCAACAAAAAACTGCTCTACTACACACTAACTCCGGTCATATCAATCAATGTACAACAATGATCTCCGTACAACAATTTACTACCGATCGAGTAGGGTCGGAAATGAAGGCGCAATATATCTGTGGTCGCCTCAGGATCGGTAGGGAAAGAAAACTTGTCATCTATATTCTATCGTGGGATCGGAACTGACGGTAGCCTTATAGTAGTTACGAGCATCTAACCACAGCGCCAATCGGGTGCCGAACAAAAACTAGTTTGCAGATCCGAGTGACGTCTAATTCGTTGAAAAAAAGGGGAAAGGCAGCAGCGCGATTCATACAGTGGTAATACTGACGTCATACTCTTGCTCGAAGATGGAGGATGAGTCAGCCTAGTATTTCAAGAAATCTTATCTTAGGGATTAGGCGCATAGAAAAGGAGGTTGAGGGCCTCATTGTCCAACATCTTGGAGCAACATAACTAGTTTTTTTGTTCAAAATGGAAAGTGAAGTCTGACCGTTAAAAATGAGCGGGATAGAAAACAACGATTGGCTATAGTATTGGCGTCACACTTCGCTCAAAGATGGTGGACAAGGCCGTGCACATAGTGCGGCGACCAAGAGGTACAGTAGTGCATTATATATAGACTAGTGACGAGAACAATTGTACTATTTTTGTTCTACACCGCACATACTCGATAAGCGAGAGAGAGGTTGAGGTGCGAGAGTTAAGCAAACATGTTTTCACCTGGATCTGCTCATTTTCACTATCAGCTGATTGGTCTGTTTTCCCTTTTTTTCTTTCCCTCTTCTGCGGAGGGATCATCATCATCATCATCATCACACCATTACATTTCAGAACTCTTCCGGCCATTTTCCCTATCGTCCTCCTCCTCTTTTACTATGAGCCGACATCTCTTCCTCGACCCCTATGCATTTTTTTTTTATTCCTAGTTGCAATTCTTGGTACTCGTACCTCCTCGCTCCACTATGAGCGCAGCCTAAGTCAGCCTCGAGGTTTCAAGGAGTCCTACTTCAGTGGAAATCGATCCTCCCCTACACTGTTCATCAAAAATATTCATTGCTGGCATTCACGGGTGCTCAGCTCCTTCACAAAAATCATGCGGGATCCGGCACTTATGGTCCGAAGTACAGGGTGTCTCATAAATTCGTAAATAGTTTAAAATTCATAAAAATTGAAGGAATTGGTTACGAATGCGGTTTGACAAAAAGTTATTCTCGCGAAGGGAGAATTTTTTTTTTTTTTGTATTTAATAAAACATAGTTCAAATTTTGGTCGGTAGAGGACACGGCACCAAAGCAGTCCTGTAAAATGCAGTGTACGATTTACAGCTCATTTCTGAATTTTTCTGTTACTGGTGATTACATAAGGTTTTCATTGTGACATGGTTTTCATTGAGTGGATAAATAAATCACCATTGGTAAAGTTGTTTTACCTCAGCCACGAATCACAGGCCGAATGAATGAATGAACGCGAGAACTCTGCCATTGAAGATTCCGTTGCCGAGATCTCTTCCAGCCCAGCTTCGTGGCACAAATCACCGGCTGAAGCAACGAACGTTTCGGACACAAAAGTGTGTGTGATTGACGAGGCACGTGCAGCGCCACCATCGACTAAAAAAATTTGAACTAAATTTTTTTTCTGTACCAAAAAATAAATTTCCTTTGCGTAGGAACAACTTTTTCGAAAACCACACCCAAATATAGCAATTCTTCCAATTTTTATGAATTTTTAAACTATTTGAGGATTTATGGGACACCCTGTATATAGAGTTTATAAAATCCATTCATCCAGCGTAAATTCGGGAAATTTATTCATACGTTTCAGTGATGCATTCACAATTTTTCTTTGCTTGGCGTGCGTTTAATTTTTTTCTTCCTGAAGAAATCGACCCCATCCATGTCTCACCCATTTCAACTCATTCTACGAAGCGATTATTTTGCCGAAACAATCGCGCGATGCGAACGACCCCTACACGGTGTTAGGCATAGATCCACGTTTTTGGCATAAAATATTAAGAAGACCCCGCCATCCTTGTCCGAAACTATTAAGCAGATCGAACAACTCTCGTTGCAAGCACGTATTAAACACGTATTATCAAATCACGCATTGGATGTATCCGAACGGGAATTATCGCCCCCCCCTCCCCCAACAGCCGCATCGTTTCGGCTCCATTTGTTTTCATTATGATTATTATTCATGCCATTACTATTATTTCAAGTTCTAAAAACCTGGCTTTGATTAACGGGCAACGACTTTCCTGGTTGCCATTCAGACAAGGCAGCCGTTTTCCGAGAGAAATCCTCGCTTTTGTTATACGTACCTGCCTGCCTGCTCCCACCCCTTCAAATCGAATTCCGACGTCACTGGCTCGGCGCATGCGTCCACACAGCTGAACGGATTCGTGTCTCAACATCACTACCACACGCTTCCCGTATCCTGGCAAAAATTCCTTTAGCTCGAGTCCTGCATTCGGGAAACACCGCCTTCGACCCTCGTCCTCTGGCCCCTTATTATGCCATAGCTAAGGGGAGCGAGCACACACTCGGGATTTGGCTCTCAGTAAAGTATGTAGTACGTGGATTTTTCGAGGAAAGGAGCAAGCAGCATTTTGAAATAGCTTTTTCTTACTTCCGAGAAGCATGATATACCAGTGTACATGGCTGGAGGTATATGACTACTTCGCCGAAGACGACAGCCACTCCGGTATGTGTCGTTTCGTTCTTTGCTCCTCGCAACCCTGCTTCTTGATTTCATCCACGCAATCATCTTCGGCTCCCGTCTGTATATTTGATTGCCTTCACGTGAGAAAGCGCGACACGGCGTTACGCACCGACGTGCTTTGCTCGCCTATATACGAGAGTTCTTCTCTCTTTTTATACCTCCCATCAAGCCCAATGCCTGCCTTTCTGCACAACCCCCCACACCTCCCGAAAAAAAAAAAATCGCAATTTCTATTTCTTCTCCCGAATAATTCGCCATGTTCAATCTAAAAAAAAACAACACGTCGATAACATAAAGTGTGTTACACTCTTTTGGAAACGAGTGTTTGCATGATTGCCATGTCGAAATTACTTCTTCGGGTAATCTTTTGATATCTAAGTAAAAGATCGTCGATTACCTTTGAGGAAAAACGACATTTGATCAACGCCAGGGCCGCAAGCAGATGCTTGGTCAGCCGGGGCAAGCACGCATTTTGACGCGTCCCCTTATGATGTTGAAAGAGAGGTTAAAGGATGAAACTTGCACCCCCATCTGGTCCACAGCACCAGGGATACCAGACCCACCTGCTCCCTCCTCCAGTTACGACGCAGTCGCACCATCTTCATTTTATTCACATGATGGGAGGGGGTAATTTCAGTTTCTCGCCGATTCCGAACGGCTTTTTCTTCCATGTCTCTCCCTTTCACAGGTTGCCCAATACCTCCTGAAAAGCTCACTACGTAGCATGTACGAGGTATTGGATTAACACACTAACCATTATTACTAGTGTTTTAGACCCGTGGGTGTGCTGGACTTGATCTTTATACAGGAGATTTAGATTTATGCATCAATTGTAAGGGGTTGAGGGTAAAAAATACTATGGGGTGCTCGTGTACCCACTGCACCCCCGTCTCCAACGTCACTCTCTGAGGAACCTTTAACGAACTCAACAACAATTCTGAAGTTGTGCTTGTCAAAATGTGCCGTGTATGGGGTGTGTATCTAACGTGAAGTTAGCTTCTGGATGCTTATTATGTGTATTTTAAGAGAAGTGTTGTTATCTATATTCCGAATTCGGAGGTAGCAACGTGGAAGGGTATTTTCCCTGTTCTTATTACGCGTTAGCCTTTTTTCTTTAAGAAACAGAGCACAACTACGGTCTATCGCCATGGACAATTTACTACCGAATGAGTTGTGTCGGAAGTGTGCATGTGTACATAACAGTTTGAGTGCATGTGTGGCATTGTGCGTGAACTTTCAGTGCTGTCATCTATTTTTCAAACTATGAATGAAATGCAATGATTGGATTGTACAGTTGTGAGCCTGATTGTGCTGTCTATGAACATACTTCTTTTTTAAATGGAAAATCGAATCACTTTTGCGCCTCGAAGGTGTAAAACCACCCAGAAAACCAATTTCAGCCAACTATCACTCAAACCTGGATCCTCTTAATGCGAGTCCATGACGATGCCCACACGACCGCTCAATCGATACATATTTTGCGCAGATTCCGCAATAGTCGATGAGATCCGAGACGACGTTTCATCAAAAGAAGACATTCCATGAATGGTTGTTCCATTCTTTGTCACAGTCTTTCCTCACGGAGAACTGCTACTTTGATTTGAGAAGAAACGAGATGGCCCCGAGACTATCCCATAGGCGTCTGCCTGGCTACCTCAAAACCGAGCTCACGGCGAAAAATGAAGGAAGTAAACGCCGTTCGAAATTGCCTACAAACTGCAGTTCTCGGCCTGATTAGCCCTCGTGTGGTTAAAATGACCGTGTTGTGACAAAAACTGTTCAATGATGTTTCGTTCAACCCAGGGCCGTCTCAAGAGCATCATGTTAATTCCTGGTGATGTGATTTTTCTCGGGCTCCGCTACTTTTCTAGAAATGCCTGCTTATCAACTAGCATTCTGACGATGGAAATTATTCAATTAGATCTCATTTTCATGAGCCTTTTCCCGGTTGGACTCACACGTTATGAAGGCACTGGTTTAACGATCTTTCGAAAATCGAAGCTACAGATAATTGTATAACTTGAAATAATTCATCGCAGTTGCATCAAAGTGTTGAAATGAACGCTACAAGCCTATCAATCATCTCAGCGTCTGGCTAATCCTTGAACAGGAAGTTGAGATCAATGCCTCACGAATACGATATCGGACTTGAATTGGCCTAGTAATAGTAGGACAGACTTTTTTCCTTCTATCGTCTGGGGCCATTGCCCAGTGAAGGGATGATGTCTGGTAATTCACAATTTTCTGCAACGCTTGCCAAGCACCCCTAAAATAAATTCCGATATTGAAATCTCCTACATAAATTTCGAATGGAGCTGAAGCCGAGTACATGCAGACCTGAGACACTCCTCTTCTATTTAGAGAATTCTACGAAACGGTCCCGTTCAGTGCACACGAGCTCTAAGGAAAGATTGAGATATTCGCTGCCATTGTAGTCTAGGGCACTCACCCGGAAAGTGAGAGGACGTAGGTTCGATTCCCCACAAGGGCAGTTGAATTTTCCCTCTCTTGCCTAAATTCATCTTCGTTTCAGCTAGTTGTTAAAACCTTCATACTTCTGACTCTTCCCTGCTAAAAAAAATCCTTCCAACCAAAACGACAACCCCCAAGAATAGACGAAGAACTTGTTTCGTGTACATTCAAATTGAAATACATACTGTCTTAGGCTGTTACCCAGGGCTGTTTAACCCTTAAAAGTGGCAAGGACGACATATCTCGCCTCCTTAAAGGCCTCTCATTTTAACATTGACAACCCAGATATTTTGTAAAGGTGATTTCTCAATCGAACATTTTCCCCTTGTACCCCTTATTTCACCCCTGCTAAAAATCGCAAGAAAGCCCACTTCATTGAAAAAGATATAGCATTTTGAAGAAGATTTTGCGATTTTTGCCGTGACGCTCAAAGGATTAAACAGCATCGATGTCCCCCCCCTCCCCCAAAAGGTTAGAGGTTTACATGCTTGCTACCTAAAGAGATTTCATTATGATGTCCTCCTTTGCACCCGTGGTCGTACCCGGGTGATATTTATTCAATTTTTACGCAATCCATTAGCTGTTACTTCCGGCTACTAATGGGCATCCAGAAAATTCTATGGTCCTCAGAACATCACTTTATCTGAGGCTCAGGATGTTGACACGGCCCAGCATAGAAATCACACACGCGCGCGCGAACCCTCGCTGAACTCTTAATTAGGGGCCCGGAGATTGGCCTTATTTATGAAATTTTTATTCTCTATAAATTTAATGAAAAAAAATTGATCAGAACTGTTGACATAGCCCGGGTTACAAATGCTATACTAGCAGTTGCTCGCAGCTTCGCTGTCGTGGATTTGGTAACCTGAAAATTAATCGGTGATGATTGCCCAATGTAACAATATTATACTGACCAAATTTCATATTTACAGCTTCAGCAGTTTGGCTCAGCTACGATTGCCCCATATAACATTTCAACCACCTTATGACCCACTCAGAGTTCAAAATTTTAAAAGTCCATACATAACTTGATTTGTCAAAGTAACCTTTGAGGTTGAATTTCGAAGAACTCCTTGTTAGTGGGTCTTCACGCCATGAAATAAAACTACAAACCAAATTTCATAATTATGACTTTTACACGCGGCATCCATCAGCTATCACGACACGCAATCACAAGTCAAAACATTCGAATCTCTGACGATCCGTTGCCAGGTTACAATCTTTGTCAAAGCGAAAAATGCTACAATGCGAAGCGTGACGTCACTGGCATCGTCTATGATCGGCCACTACCAACACCTTCTATAGCAGAAAGCCTCCGCGCGAAGCTCGTGACGTCACTGAAGTCATCCAATTCAGCTGTAGTCATTGGAGATATACTGCAAAAACGTAAATATTTCGCATACGTCGGCCTGCTATATCCAATGGCTATAGGTGAAATGGGCGACTTCAGTGACGTCAAAGCTTCGCGTGGAGGCTTTCTGCTGTAGAAGGTGTTGCCACTGCACTACTAATCATACACAAATGCCATACAAATACAAATACAAGGCCCCAACAAGCAAAATACCCAACGAGGTGGCTGAGAAAAAGATGCTCATAACAAATATGGATGCCATGTTTCTAAAATACAGAAACCCAATTAAAAATGTAATTATAGAAACTAAAGGATATATATATATATATATATATATATATATACACACACACACACATACACACGATAAAATATAATACAGTATTTATAGCTTCCGTGGTTTCGGCTCGGTGTAATTTCTCTATACAACCTTTGTATCCCCTCATGACCCCCTTAGGGGTCGAATTTTGAAAAACCCTCCTTAAGCCCCGTTTACATGGGAAATGGGGAAAAGCACGTTTGAAACGGGCTTCAAGGATTTTCACCAAAACCGCCATGGTCCTTACATGGACGCACTTTAACCCGATTTACAGATGTAGTCAGACGTCACATGGGTCGACCGTTTCAATTCTCCGCGCAAAGGATTATAGGAAAGGGGTTACACTCTCAAATTATCCCAAAAAAATAAGGGCAATTTCTTCTCTCCAATTCCTTTCCCTGCGAGGGAAAAAGATCATCAAGCGGGTGCTAGAATTCCCAATGTTACCGCAATATTGCAGGTGCAAACGGAACTTTTCTATTCTTTACATCATAAAATGAGACTACTGACAAAATTTCACATTTATAGCTTCAGCGGTTTCGGCTCGGCGATGAGTCAGTCAGGACATGCTATTTTATATACAGGGTGTCTTGTAAGTGCTAATACGACCTTTATCTCATTAACAGTCCATCGTATAAGTGTGATTCCAATTTTAGATATGCTCAAAAGGCGTTCAAAAATTTCACTGCACCAGTTTTGAGAGGAGAAATACGGTGTGTAACAAAATAAAAAATCTACATTATACGCTCCCACCCTGTCTTCTAATTTCCAATTAGAAAGTTGTTGTCCTGCATCTCCTGAGGCATATAGTAAAAATTCCATGTTTTGAAGTGCACAATTAGCTAATATATTTGAGTTCAAAAATTGGAGAAAAGTTATGAAACAACAGCAAAAACTAACGGGCACCGCTCTTTTCCCTCATTTATGCTGTTTTTTCCCCCACACCCGTTCTCCGATTTTTGAATTGGAATGTTTCAGCGCCGCGAAAACCAGACAGTCACGCGGTCCGCCCATATCGATGTAATACGTTCTTGTAGATTCTGTTGCGTTAGTTGTATAATAAATGTTTGATTATGTTTGAATTGCGAAGGCAAAAAGTGTTGCCTCTAACCACCTCATTCCTTCTACATCTTGCACTTAGAAACTTGGAATGTTTTTGTTGGCCTCAGGAGAGACGGGGCAACAATATTTTAAGTTAGAGGACGGGGGAGGAGAAGGAAGGAAGGCGTGTGTAAATTTGGATTTTTTTTTATTTTGTTACACACTGTATTTACACTCTCAAAACTGGTACAGGGTAATGTTTGAATGTATTTTGAGCATTTTTTAAATTGAAACTATACCTCTACGACGGACGGTTGATGAGATAAAGACCGCATTAGTACTTACAGGACCGCCTGTATATAGATTGCGGTAGTATTGAGAGTTCTGGCACCCGCTTGAAAACTTTTGTCCCTCGTAGGGAAAGAGGGGGAAATATTTACACCTTCTATGAGGATTTTTGTGGAGTGCATACCCATGCCTTCTCATAATCCTTTGTGAATTTTCCTTAAAGCAGAGTGAAGAAAACCATTTTTTTAATTTCCCATGTAAACGGGGCTTTACAGTCCCATGTTAAAAATTTTATAATTCCACAATCTAGCGGCGAACTATTGAAGCTTAGAATTGGTTGATTTTTTCTTTCGACAGTTTAGCACTTCTAGATTGCATTTCTAGACTGAATTGTCAAAATTGTTGAAAATTGACTTTAACCCACTGAAATAAAGCTTTCAAGTGAAATATGATAGGCGAAAAAAATGTGACCATGTACTTTCAAAATCCAGCCGATGGCACTAGGGCCATCTTAACCCGTGTCCCTATGGGGGCATGGCAGGGCCGAATCTTGAATATTGTGAACTACGCTGCCACAGAAGGCACCAACTGAAGGGTAGGGGTGGATTTTTTATCACCAAAATATTGTTCGCTTGCACTTGAAAAATGTCCAGAACCGGCCCTGGCTTGGGTTTCCTCTCGTCTACCGGAAGCCTATATGATGAGGTCTGGTACTATGACTTTCGAGTGTGAATATATAAGGTGCTACGGTTACTCAAAGCTAAGTAAGCATAAGGCCTCAGACCAGAACTTTGCACGAGAACCACCATGATGATGAGACGGAATTCCCACAAGAAGGAAGCTCACTGAACTCCTATCCCAGGGTAGGTGCGAACCCATAGTGATGACTTATTGCATAGGTTCGTTAGATCGTCTCGTATTTTACACAGACCTACTTTCCCATATAACTCGGCTCTTGAGAGGAATTATCTTATCCCTTAGATCTTGGATGCAATTATTATTATTAATTCTTAGAGGAATTATCGATTTTAGAGATCGATCTTACCTATAAAAATTTTTTGTTCATTATTAAATTTAGTTTTGACAAAATTCAATTCAATGAGTAGAAAGGGTCTCACTCCTGCATAAGGGTAGGGTCACTGAGTAAGACGGGGGCACGAGATAAAATATGTTCCAAAAGGGACCATGGGCTAACAGAGGTTGAGAAATATTGGTTTAGACCAATAATGTTAAATGGAATGATGTCTTTCGACAAACTCCTAAGAGTGTCTTGATCGCGCTCAGGGAAACCGCGGAGTCCCCCCCCCCCCCTCTTTTTCCTTTGCTATTTTATAGCCCTCACAAGTAAAGTAGACTTGAATATTTTCGCTACGGGCTTTTTTCTGAACCATGGGTAAGTTAGAAACTTCTTACGGATCCGTCTTTTGAAATGTATTCATCTGAATTATTAGGGAAGACATTTATCTCTGGGTTGAGAAGCTTTCTTCGTTGGCGGAAATTGGAAGTCTCCATTCGAGCTACGGACAAACATAAATTTTAAAAACAAGTTCATACGGACATGTGTAATTATTCTCATTAATAATTGTTAATATCTTTGTTAAAACATCAGACAGTGACATTGGGACCGAAGAGAGCCAATCGACGAGCAGCAGCAGTGGTGGTGGTGGCGGTGGCGGCGGTAGCGCAGGTGGAGGAACCATTTCCACTAAAGGAGGTGAGACACCAATATTATTAGTATTGTGTATTTCTTGTTTTCCATCAACTAACACAGAACAAAAAAAAATTACGTTGATTTGCATCAAAAAAAATGTACGGCATCTGCGAAACTTTTAGAAGAGCCTGTGAATGAAACCACATAACATTAAGGTTATTCCTCCCAAATGTCGAATCACGTGGAAGTCTATTCCTTAAAAGGCGTTTCGAGGTGCAAATGCCAGTCAGTCGCACATTTGGAAAATGTCTCTCCATAGAGAGCAGGCAATCCCTTCAAAATGATATTTACGTACCAGGAAAATTCAAGCATTTACAGTCTTCACTTGAAAATGAAGGACACAGATGACAGCACCAGCAGAAACAAGCGCAACTATGACAGCATGTATACCTTAGTGGGCCACACATACACTCAGAACACACATTCCGATATGTACCGATCGTTAGAAATTCATCAGAGAAATTCAGTACGAGGTGCGTGTACGGTTAAGTAGTAGTAGTTCCTAAAAGGCAGGGGTGCATAACCTCCAGCCCGCGGGGCAAATGCGGCCCACCAAAACTTTCCGTACGACCGACGATAGGTAGTCCAGTAGAAGAGTATCCATAAGAGACATCTCAAATTATCGCCAAAACATTGTCAAAGACAAGAAAAAAATGCCAATTATAGCTAAAAAATTGTCAAAAGTAAGTAGAGCTGTTAATTATAGAGAAAAAAAAAAGAAAGAAAAAGAAGAATTATATCAAACTTTTTTGGCTATAATTGTCATGTAAAGTTTCGAAGATTTTCAAGATTTTTCAAATTTTGTAAAGTTGCCAACTATGGCTAAAATTGCTGAAAAATCGCCGATTACGGGGAATAGAGGGATACTGGAAAACTGGGGTACCGACAATGGGTTCACAAAAAATTACTATATAACTAATTCAATACATGTATTACAAAATCCACCAAAACAAAAAACGTACATGTTTGACAAATATCTGGCATGTCTATAATCACCTATGTTTAGGTCATAATCGCAATATAATCTAATGAAAATAATCTTAGTTTCTGATTTCAGTGAAGAATAAAACCTCATCGAAAATACTGGGAAAAACGGAACATTTTATAAAATAGTTTTGGGGGCGGCAGAACTACAGGAATGGCTCGTAAAATACGGGTCTTATGGTCATCCATATCTTTACAAGTTTCTGATTTCTTGAAAGTAACAAAAAATAATATACAGTGGAATCTCGATAAAACGATACTCTGGGGATCAAGAAAAAATATCTTTATCTTTGTAGAGGAATTATCGTTATATCGAGAGGCAGCAGTTTAGCATGCATTAGAGTACAGTCAAACATCGTTAGTGCGTCACCCGAGTAACGCGTCACTCCGCTTACTGGGCCACTTTTTAGATATCCCAATCTATGCGGTTCTAATGTTAGTGAATTCCTGATAATGCGTCACTCCACTCCGCTTAAAAAGTCACTTTTTGTAAAGGCACTCATGGAAAATTATAATTTAAATCGGAAATTTCTTTGTACAATATACACCATGAGTCCAACGTTCAATCTTATCACCTTAAAGATCTACCTAGGATTTCAAGAGAAGCCACTGGAGCAGGGGTGGATCTAGAGCTCGCTGTTGGGAGGGGTGATTTGTCCTACTAAAAATATCGTTGTAGAAGGATTTATCGTTATATCGAGGATGGTTGTAGCGAATTTTCACTGTATTATGTAGTTGCTATAGCTTACTTCGTCACTAGTTAATCACGTAGATATTTATACATTTAATTCTCTTCTCAATTCTAGGAGAATATTGGGACGAAGTGAAATATTTTGTCAAAGAAGGTGAGACTTTTATTTCTTGATTCAGATTCGATATTTTCATGTCAATATAACCGACTTGTGATTTGTCAATAAAATACACTAACAGATGGTCCACAACAGGCAAGAGGCTACCAAGGTGGCTGTGAAAAAAAAGAAAAAAACCCTTTAAAATCTCAAATCATTGTCTTCTTCTTCCCCCCCCCCCCTTCTCTCACAAAACATAGAGAACATAGGTACATCTTTCATTGAATATCGATCCCTGAAACCCAGGTTAACATTCTTGTGCATATATAAACCTTCTTTGAACATTCCCCCCAATTAAATTGAAATACTTCTCCACACATATACGGCCTCCATGTTATACAATCGGTGGTTATCAGTGGTTAACACTTAACAAGCATTTTACGTCACGCACCACTTTGTAGGAGAAAATTTCATCACGGAGCACTAATTTTGAAAACACTTAGGATATCAGACTACGTCAAAAAACGGCATTTTGGTAGAAAAAAATATCAATTTTTTTTCTCACGAAAGCCTCATTTCTTATGATTCCAAAACAAGCTTTGTTATTGCTTAAAACCGAAGTTACGTCCACTTTAGTATCGCGATTTTACATCAACTAATCTGTGAATAAAAACTAACGCGTTTTACAAAGAATGCTGTTTTTGACATTTTACTTGAGTTTTAAAGCCCAATTTCTTAAAATCTATTCATCGTATCATTACAGAATTTTGACATGATATATTCTGCCATATCTTGTTGAGGTTATGAACTAAAATCTAAGTTCGATCACATGTATTTTTCTAGTTACAGTGTTTCGTACACGATACGTTAAATGAAAATTTCAAAAACTTCACACGATTTGGGTGTAACTAGGGTTCGGAATTCCCGGAAATTCTGGAAATCACTTATTTACAGTGGAACTCCGTTTTTACGACTTTTAATTTATAATTCTTCGTCATTTATACGACGTTTAGATTTGTCTTCAATTATTCTCTATACTTTTTAACGTTAAAATATTTGATTTATGCACCACATTACCTCAACTACACGATGTTTTTCACTCCGAATCGAATCCCAAATTTTGGCAAAAGTATTTCACTCAATCGATGTACGTGGGAATTTTTTGAAATGCCACTTATAAAACATATCGTGTACATAAAACATGCGCAATTAGGTAAATACATTTAATACACCTTATATTTTGGTTCATATAACCCTTAACGATATAAATGGAAAATATATTAAAATTTTGCAATGATGCAGTCAATAGATTTTTAAAAAATCATGTTTCAAACTCAAGTAAAATGTCAGAAATATATAACCTTCTTCATAAAACGCGTTTAAAATTTTCATTCACAGATTACTTGATGTGAAAACACAACTGTAAAGTGGACGTAACTTCGATTCTAAGCATCGTACAAACAAAATAAGGCCTGGTTTAGAATCACAAAAAGTGAAAAAAAGAGGGGGGGGGGAAACTATGTTTTTTCTTCCAAAATGTGGTTTTAAACGTAGTCCTTAATCAACTTCTACAGAGTTACACGAACATTAATTCCTTTTTCAATAAATAACAGATATATTAAAACAAACAAGCTCCATAGAGAGGCATTTAGTGCACTAAAAAACTCTTGAAACGACTCTCCTGTAAAATTTCTTTTTTGTGAGAAATGGCGCCTTTACCTCTGACACAGAAATTTTCAGACTGTGCAAAGAAAAAAAGGGATGTAATGCCTTACCTTTTCTATAGCTTCAATTCCACATATGCTTGCCACTACAATATTTTCGTAACTATGCTGATCAAATTTTTACACATCAATTTGATAAAAAATAATTATTCGTACGTTTTTTGCGCAAAATAATAATTAGAGAATTTAAAGTATTTATCAAATTTAGCAACGACACGAGGTTATTATGCGTATTTGCCGGTAAAAGTGGTAAACGTCTATCAACCTTACCAAGAAGCGAGTAAGTATGCATAATAACCGGTTATTATGTACTATTATGATAATGAGCATTTTTTGAGGGTGCGGGATGGAAAAAAAGAAAACACGTTGACTAATTATTTAGGAAAATGTAAATGATGATTAAAATTAAATTTTTCTATTCTTCAAGAAATATGAATAATACTGGCATTTTGACGACTCGTTTGCAAAAAATGTGTCGCGTGAAATTAGCATTGCAAAAGTTTTTCTTTCCGATTAGCAATCGTGCTTGTTTTCTGTTTCGACTAACAAAACATTACTGTACCATTAACACCTAAAATATTTCGCGGTTTGTTCACATTTGTAACTCGTGTAATTAGCTTGCTGCGCTTAGATTTGATACTGCTTGAGTAAAACTGAAGAAAAACGTCAAAAAATTAATCAACCGTTAAACAAACTTATATGTTGTTGTTCCGGCTGCAGTCAGTGAGTGAATTATGTTCATTGAATCTTTCTCCCAAATCTCGGAAAATATTGAAAAATAAATCGAGGGTTGGAAAGTAAATAATAGTACAATCGACGCTCGATACAAAGACCCCCTTTGTCCCATCGAAAACGGACATTATATTGGAAGGGTCTTTATATCGAAAGTAAAACGTATATGATAGTTGATCCATTCTTGAAGCACACCGCGGTCATTTTCTGACACGAGAGCTAATTTTTTTTAGACCAGAATCTACAATTTATACTCATCGAGAGGTTGGTGCGCTAACCCTTCGATGAGGGACTCCCTGCGGTAGCAATTTTTTCTGCGGTCATCTCGCCGTTTTCATTGCACCCTGTGTCAGGAACGTTTTCTGACAAGGACGAACTGGGTATCGAATTTGCGACACCTCTAAACATCCTTTGGTACTTTAGGCGAGTATCTTATCGGCCTGGGCTACCGCGCCCCGGGTCCGTCATTTGGGGGGGGGGGGTCAAGGGGGACCCTTGGCTTTTGAAAATACACTAAAAATGATATATATACGGGGTGATTATAAAAAAACTATCCCGACATATGGGCCCCTAACTATCATACCATTCACAGAAACTGAATGAAATTTTGGCATAAGGGTTTTTGATGTATGCGCTCAAGAATGATATGGAAAACAACAGTGTTACTCTAACAGTTACGGTTACAGTGAGAAAATTTCGAAAATATCAAATGGCAACACCAAGTTTTTTGTATTGGAATGCGATCTCCATACTAATAATAACACTAAATAGCGTTGGAATGGCACCTGAAGCACGAAAATCCCCGGAGCTAGGCAAGGAAAAAGTAAAAAGGACTTTGCCGTGCACCAGAGCATTAATGTTCGTTTCATTCGTCACACCGAGATCCCAGCCTGATTAGTCCTCCACAAGGTCATGTGGAAAACACAATAAAATGCTTTATTTTTATGCTGCTTCTCTGTCCTTATTGGTTGTCCTCACTTTTAGCCTATCTACCGCCGGTGATTTTCATGCTACAGTTGCCGTTCGAACGCTATTTAGGGGTTTTCACAATGGAGATCACATTCCAATACAAAAAACTTGGTGTTGCCATTTGATATTTTCAAAATTTTCTCACGGTAACCGTAACTGTTAGAGTGACACTGTTGTTTTCCATATCATTCTTGACATCTGGGACTTATTCTACCTGTCGGACCGTCGTCGTGAGACAGTTCGTGAGTTAGTTTTACCCTACTGTTTGGTTTTTGCCTTTGCGTGTAGGGTGGGGCTTTTCAGCTTGGCGCTGCCGTTATGTAGCGCTAAGCCCTACGGTTTAAGGCTATAGATTTGTATCTATAGCGAAAACCACACGACGGATATTAAAAGGGGTGACACCTTCCCTCTTCAAATCAGACCTCTTAGGCACTCGACTCGGAAATTATTCCCGTTTCGCCCTGCCAAGTATTATACTGGGCAAGACTGCAGCGTCTAATTTACGAAAGAAACTTGTATACTTTCGGGTGGGTCAGGAGGTGCACCAATGAGGTTATCTACCGGTCGTTGTTAAGGAATGGCCACTATAACGTGAGGTCATTATAACGAACGTCGACTGTATTAAATATTAAAAATTTTAAGTGTGCTAACTATCGACCGCCCAATAATTACACACGTGATTCCTTGTGAAAAACTAATACGGAAAAGTGTTTTCAGTTTTTTCATTTGACAAATAATGAATTAGTTATAACGCTTTAAAAATTGATGACGTCACTTCATAATCCTGCCAAATTCATCGAACGTACACCCAACGTATTTATTACTTGACATTTTTGAAGAAGTATTAACTAAGGCTGGAAATCGATTAAAATGTTTAACTTGTTAATCAAAAACTTCTAATCGATTAATGGAATTTTAATCAAATTTTTTGTCGTAACTTTATAATATTAATTGATGCTGTAAAAGAATTTTTTATGCTTCTCATGTACCTATTTGCCAGATGTAAGTAAATGTGGGACTACGTTAATTAAGAAATTAATTAACTGCCCACTTGAAGCAATTTAAAATGCTTAACACATATTGTCAAATAAATCATGTGTCTATAATCATGTGAACAATGATTCCGTGCAAACATAGCAAACTTCACTACTGCAGAGTCAGACTCACTATGTATTATCAGGGGCACACGCAGGATAGACTTTTGGGGGGAGGGGGGGGGGAAACATTGATTTATTGGCCTTCAAATAGCATTGAAATCAACAGAAATTGATTATAATAACGAATATAAAAGTGTTTTCTTCTAATATTTTGATTTTTTTTACAAAAATATTTTTTGCATCAAAATAAATAGTTGATCATCTGGGGGGGGGGGCACAGGAAACTAGTGTCCTCACCCACGGCGTACGCTTCTGCGTAAAGAGGTCGGGGAGCAAAGTTGCTGACAAGGGAGGGAGGGGGATTAAAAATGGCTAAAAATCTGCTTACGTATTACTGGAATGGTCCCTAATTCCTTAATTTTTTATTCTGCGAAAACAAATTAATCCGATTGACAGGAAATTTTTGTATTTGGTTTTCATTTGAATGAAATATTTTTTAGCGTCGTGTTTTTGAAAAATGGACTTGAGGGGTTCGTGACATCCCTTAAATGAACAAGATATCGATAACAATTTTCAGATGAGATTTTTTTTCCAGTTGCAATTTCAAAGTTTTGGAACATTTACATTTTACATCGCGGCTTTTGAGATTGTAATTCTGCAACATAATTAACTTCATTAACACAATAAGCTTGTTGAATGAAATCGATCACAGTTACACTAACCTAACAATTACAATTTCAAATTTTTATGACATCTCATTATGAGTTGCGTGTATGAAACAATATTAAAAACCATATTTATAAAACAAGCAGTAAAGAGATGGCTTTCATTTTAAAAATTGAGAGCTGGAGGTGGGGGGGGGGATTAAGAAACGAAATGCATGAGCATCTCGAAAGGGAGGCCAAGTTAGCGGTGCCTAGGGCGGTGAGGGCAGTCTCTGCTAAGGGGGACCCGGGCAACAGCCTCCCTATAAATGCTGCCCAGAATAAAAATTCATATGAAAAATGGCCAAATGATCTAGGCTGGAATAAATTTCGAATCATGTCAAAATATTTCTTATAAAACAGTTGTGTGTGATTTTTAACCTTTTTTCCTTCCCACACCCCCCCTTGGATAATGTTTTTTATCTGTTAGAAAATTCAGATTTTTTTTTTGTAATTGATTACATTAATCCAACAATTAATGTCTAAGAATTCGTAAAAACTATGGCTAATATTTAGTTTTAGCTTCATTTTTTTTTTGAAAATTAGTTCAAAAACGAAACTAAAAAAACATTTTTTTTGAGATTTGGAAAGAAAGTTTCATTGAATAGTTGTTCTTCTCTTATTGATTCCAGCCGCAACAACTATAAATGAATGTATCTTTGATGCTTGACGGAATTTTTGACATTTTTTCTGTTTTTCTGATTGATGTGCGTTCAGGACAATATAATGACATGAGGTACCAGTGTAAACAAACCACGAAATACACTGCTGGCCACCGTAAATGCAACACCATGAAGGAAGCATGCAAATAATATGAAATTTACAACATGCATTAGCGGAGGTGAGATATGCAAATGATTAGAATTTTAGCGCAGACGCACATCACGCGCGCCTGTGGCGCCACTTCAAAGCGCTATTTAAGGCTTGGAGATTTCAACGATTTGAAGTACGGCGATTGTGTTTTTCTTGTGGTTTTTTCAAAAAAACGATCAATTATGCCTCGTAGAAAACAGCGATCATCTTTTGATCAAGTATCCGAGTTCGACAGAGGAAGGATAGTGGCCTACCGAGATTGTGGATTATCTTTCAGGGAAATCGGTAAGTCGTGTTGGACGAAACCAAACAACTGTAATGCGGATATGTGATCGTTGGATGCAGGAGGGTACGACGGACCGACGTGCTCGATCGCATCCACCTCAGTGCACCACTTCACGTGATGACAGGCGTATGGCAGTGACGGATCGCTCAGCCACATTACGAACCATAGCACAGCACATTCAGTCTGTACCGCATCATCCAGTGTCTGCGCGTACCATTCGACGCCGTTTATAGCAGAGTGGTCTGTCCGCAAGACGTCCATTGCTTCGTCTACCCTTGACGCAGAACCACAGACGTCTCCGCCGCCAATGGTGCGATGAAATAAAGATGTGGACGGCACAATGGAATGAAATTGTCTTTACTGACGAGTCACGCTTCTGTCTGCAACACCACGATGGTCGGATTCGAGTCTGGAGACACCGTGGAGAGAGGATGCTGAACAGCTGCGTTATGCACCGCCACACTGGTCCTGCACCGGGTATTATGGTATGGCTCGGTATTGGATATCACTCTCGCACTCCTCTAGTACGCATTGCCGGTACTTTAAAAAGCCAGCGCTACATCTCCGAGGTGTTGGAGCCAGTTGTCCTTCCTTACCTTCAGGGCTTGCCCACAGCCATATTTCAACAGGATAATGCGCGACCACACGTGGCACGCATTGTCCAAACGTTCTTCGTCAATCGCCAGATTGAATTGCTTCCCTGGCCAGCTCGCTCTCCGGATCTTTCGCCGATAGAAAACATGTGGTCCATGGTTGCTCAACGATTGACCCAGATTACATCCCCAGCTGCCACACCAGATCAACTTTGGCAACGCGTGGATGCTGCTTGGTCTGCTGTACCCCAAGAACACATCCAAAGTCTCTTTGAATCAATGCCGAGGCGTGTGGCAGCGGTGATCTCCAACAATGGCGGCTACTCTGGCTACTGATTTTGGCAGGAACCACACTTCACAGAAGTCTATAAATTTAATCATTTGATGCTTGGTCAACATGTTATCTACAAAATAAATATTGTTGCGATATCTCTTGTCTTTCTTGGTGTTGCAATTTGGGTGGCCAGCAGTGTAGTTTAGGTAAATAATATTTTTTCTCAATCGAAATAGGAAACAAGTAACGATCGCTAATCTAAAAAGAACCTTTTACAAAGCAAAATTCGCGTGACACATTCCTGCCAAAGTCAAAATATTGGTACGATTCATATTTTTTTTAGGAATTGAAAAATTAAATTTTACATCATCATTTTAATTTTCCGGAATAATCAGTCGACGTGTAATTCACCCCCCCCCCCCAATCTCGCAACCTCAAAAATGCTCTTCGGCACCCCCGGTTGGGAACCTCTGTTATAAAAATATATTTATTTCAAATATTATAATTTTATAAAAGTATATTTATTTTACGATATAAAAGTAAAGGTTTTATAATGGCTGGTAATGCCAAAAGCGTGAGGAGAATTGTAGTTGACCTCTTGGCAACATGTTTAGGAGAATGGCTCCCGTAAATAAAACTGTGATGTCGGCGAAGAACGGGTGTTTCCTTGTGTGAAGTGTGACTTTCACATAATCGATGTATCCAGTCCACCCAATCCGTTGTATCGCAGCACGTTATCAGGACGAAGGCTCCTGGATAACGTTTCATGGGTAAGTGGAAGTAAATAGATAACTGAAATCTATTTTCCCAAAGGATCCTAGGAAATTCTACACGCGTGCAACTAAGCCTAATAGAGATGGAGAAAATTAAGATTTTAAAACTCAGTGGGGACAATTACAACGCGTGGAATATACGAACGCACGCCACACTGGTGCGGGAAGGCTGCTGGGATGTCATAGAACCCGGATACGGACCAGAACTGAGGGAGGACAAGAGGAAAACAAATGGAAGGGTCCTCACGTTTCAGATTTTAGTGGTCGAAGATGATTTTTTAGACAATATCGTGGACTGTGCGAGAGCGAGGGATGCTTGGGCATCCCTCAGAGACATTCACACGAAGTTTGGATTATTACACGCGCTTCAGCTTCTTAGGCCGGTATTACACTGTAAAAGTTTGATAAAATCCCTTTTAAAAACTTCAAAAATCTAACCAATAAGGTTATTGGTTACATTCTAGAAAATTCAACCGGTGATATTATTGGCTGCATTTTTCAAGTTTTATAAAAGGACTTTTACCAAACTTTTATAGTGTAATACCGGCCTTAGAGAGTTTTTTAATGTTTCGATGAGGCCTGACGAATGCGTAAGTGCATACTTGGGAAGATTGATGGACTTACATCGAAAAGGGGATATGTATATGGTTTTATCGACAGGGAAGTCGCTCCTGTGATGCTAATGGATCTGCCCAAAGAGTACAAATGTCTGATAATGAACTTAGAGCGTGATCAGAACGAACTGCCCACAAAAATGGTAAAATCGCGGCTGATTGTGGAAGAGAAGAAATTACTGCGTGACTATATGCAGAAACGAATCGCGTAGCTATTGGCAAGAGAGCTCTTCAAACTGACGGTATAGGAAAAACTCGCGTGCAATTAGGGAGATGCTCCAGAAACATGAGAGAAGAATTCGATGTTTTTCCTGTGGTGTTTGGAACACGTAGCCAGAAACTGCCTTTCAAAGAACACGTCCCATCGGGCCGTGGTGGTTTCGCAGAACGCAAATCAAGCACTGACTTCCAACGCTGGCAACAAGAATCTTAGCTGCGATTGGTATCTAGACAGTGGTACAACGGAACACATGTGTTCACAAAAATACAAGTTTCTCAACTTTACAACTGTAAAGTCTGAAGTAGAAATAGCTAATTCCGAGAAAATGGAAGTGGTTGGTAAAGGTGATGTTATTTTGAAGCCTGTTAAATCCTGTGGTAGAGAAAAATTATATCTGGTTGACGTTCTGTATGTTCCAGAACTCGACGGGGCGGGGGGGGGGGGGTAGAAACTCCTTTCAGTACGAAGAATCGAGATGATGGGAATGACTGGTTGGAAATTCGAAACAGCATACAGTCGCTGCAAATCAACCTCCTGATAGAAGAAGCAAGAAGACCTGAAAGTTTTTATGGGATTCCAGTGTCATACGAAGCTGTCAGTGAAACGCAGTCTAATGCTGATATTTAGACCGAGGATCTCGCCACCGTCGAAGAATCGATGAAATCATTCGATGCAAAACTGTGGGAAACAGCTATAAAGGAAGAAAGAAGCAGAACAAGTGGCTGCTGAGGAAGCTGGCAAGGTGGTGAGTGACGCTGCCGTTGAAGAGAAACCGGCAACCAGGAAACGTGGTCGGGCAGCTAATAAATCGGCTAAGCGCGATAAAAATCAATTGCAGACGTAAAGAAATCAAAAATCTTCGGTTCAACAATCGGTATGAAAATATTACTTGATGAAATAATCAATAGAAAAAATCCGAAACCACTAATTACATTGAATACTAGCTATAATACCCGGTTTTCCTTAATTACTGAGGGAATGATGAAAAAGTGACAAACCATTATATAAGGGAATGAACTATAATACTAGCACACACACACAGCATTAAAGAAGTGACAAACCATTGCAAAGGCATATGAATGTCTGAAACGCATTGCCAGGGAACCACGGTAACCAAAGTAAACATTCCGAAAGTGATTGTTGAGGCCCAGGAACAATTGTTGCCCGACAGTTGTTTGCCTTGCTCTGAGAAACTTTTAAAGTAGCCTATCGTTCAATCCGGGCCCGGTTTTTTGGTATATACCGTATATACTCGTGTATAAGCCGAGTTTTTTTGTAGAAAAATTTGTTCCTCAAGTGGGGGGGGGGGGGGGGGGTCGGCTTATACTCGGGTCAGTTTCTGGTGAGAAAATATCGACCCCCGCAATCAATAGTCATTTTTGTAGTAGTGTTCGAGAAACCGGCATTATTGGTATGGGATATGTTCAAACCCCCAAAGAACCGATAATGTCAAAGCCGAGGCAAAGAAATCTAAAACATCATTAGCTTTGATACCATGTAAGCTAACGTCGATTGTCTAGCCTTTAGATGTGAGCATCAATAAGCCTCTCAAAGACTATTTGAGGAATTTGTGGATCGTATGGATGAGTTCCGATGATAAAGTGGTGCCTTGAAGAAAACTGACATTGGCCTGGTGTGTCAATGGGCACATGAGGCGTGGAATTCCTGTTTCCGCCGAAATTATCATCCGATCCTTCAAAAAATGTTGCATCAGAAATGCGATGGACGGAACTGAAGATGGTATCTATCCTGTTTGAAAGTGACAATGGCGATGAGACAGCCCAGATGAAGATAAAAACGAAGATGCCGCACCTTATGATGATCTGATGGATTACGATGAGCTTGGAGACTCAGAAGAAATGGTTTAAAAAGTTTGAATCATTTTCACAAGCTATTCATTTTGCATGAAAATATAATAATTTTTTTTCTCTGAAACGAACGGATTTTTTGGGGGATCGACTTATACATGGGTTTTCAATTTATTGCGGTTTTGGTGGTCCTGAAGTGGGGGGGGGGGGGGGTCGGCTTGTACACGAGTATATACGGTATATGAAAAATTGGTGACGATCGGTCTAAAATTGTAGATTTACGCGCGCGCGCGCGCACACACACACAAACACACAATCAATTATATATATATATATATATATATATATATATATATATATATGTCAATTCATGAAATAATTAGTTTGATTAAAAGTTTCTGACTGAATCGTTGTTATTATTTTACTGTTTCCACTAAGTCACAGCTTCGTCAAGAAGCTACCATTTTTGTATCTTTCATCTTTCATCGGAGCTTTTTACGCTTAGCAATTTCGATAAAAGTTTAAAATTTCTCAAAACTTATTTTCTTGTTTTACTGACCAGACCAATGGGTGATTTAATACGAAAGACAGAGTAAAAAAACGATCACGCAGTAAACACCATGCACTGTATGCACCTTCCCTCAAAAGTGTTACTTGTCACTGAAGGAGACCAAATATATACTGTATATATATTTTGGTGAAAAAGTGGTGATTTGGTTAAAAAATTTTCCGATCAGATCTCATTTGGCTAACACTTTACAAATCTGATGATAAATATGCCAACATAGTGGACGAAGTTAGCACGTAATTACACGTAAGTTGCGCGCAATAACAAGATTATACTATCACACTACGTGAAGAGAAAAAGCGCCAATCATAAAGGAAAAGGCCGAAATTGGTTCTAACGGGATGAACTGTTTTAGTTAATTTTCAAGAACTGACAACCCACTGCTGGCGGAGAAAAGGACTTTCGTTGGGTCTTTGGCGCGTAACTGATCGTTCGAGAAATGACACGTCCCAAAATTTTCAAAACTCGAATAATATTCGTCCGATCCAAAAACGAAAAACACTTCTCTGTATTAGTTTTTCACAAGGAATCACGTGTGTAATTATTGGTCGGCCGATACTTACCACCATGTATATAAAATCGATTTTCTGTGTGCGTGTACACAGTATGTTCTCTATACAAATCTATAATTTTAGACCGATCTTCGCCAAATTTTGCATATATACCAAACAGGACCTGGATTGAACAATAGGCTACTTTAAACGTTCTCAGAGCCTTTAGTAGAGATCAACTAAAATTACCACATGGCATAACCAGTCATTATAGACCCTTCACTTTTATATCGTACTAGCTATAATACCCGGCGCTGCCCGGGTTTTCTTCAATGAGGCTTTTTTGGATCACGTGATATCTCCCTCTTTCTTTGAGGGACATGCAAACCGTGTCTAAGTTCACCAATATGGCGACTCATGAAACGTAAAAATAAATATATATTTTTTTGTTTTTTTTAAAGGGTGCTAGGTATTTCGATTCCCTTCCCCCCTTGAACTTCAAGTTATCTATTTCTGCCTGTTTTTGCTGCAAAAAATCCTTATTAAAGCTGTGGAATTTTTTCGATGTACTTTCTACGGGCCCATAATTAATTTTTAATCAACCTAAACTATATCAATTTATGCAGTTGAATATTAAAAGACACAATACGGAGACATTAATTGTCATGCTTGAGAAGATGCATGGATATCCAACCCGAAAATAGGTCCGGCTAATTACTTGATATTTAATTTTCTGGGCTTCGTATCTCTCTAAGCGAACTCAATATTTCAAAAATCGAGTATTTAATACAATTTTTAAAATTATTGATGTGACAGAAAACCCCACCAAATTTCCGCATTTCTACATTAAAATCGGCAATTTTAACATTGATTTCTATGAGGATCACCCTTTTCCTGACCCTCAAAGCGATGCTGATGATGATTATGACGTCATTAAAGAAAGCTCATTACTGGGAGTATTGAAAATGTGGCAAACCATTATAAAGGCATAAATATTATGCATACACTGACAGCGTTGAAGAAACGACAAACCATTGTAAAGGCATATGCACATTTGAAACGCATTGCTAGGGAACCACGGTAACCAAAGTAAACGTTCGGAAAGTGATCGTTGAGGCTAAAAAACCATTGTTGCCCGACAGTTTTTTTGCCCATTTGGGACATTTGCCCTGCTCTTACGACATTTTAAAGTAGCCTGTCGTTCAAGTCGGGTCCCATTTGGTATATATGCAACATTTGGCGACGATTGATCTAAAATTGTAGATTTGTATAGAGAACATACATACATACACACACACACACACACACACACACACACACACAAAATCAATTTTATATATATAGATATATATAACATAAATATACCTTTGTAACGAATTTATTTTCCCAGTATGGACATTTTTACTAACTCTCTGTGGCCTTATACCACATAATATGCGTTTTGTTTGTTTATACGTTGTTGAAAGAAGTTGTGGAGAGAAAATCTATCTTCCAAGAGAAGAGAACGTGAGTTGGAATGTGGCTTCCGTCCTGGAAGGTTGTCTGTTTTTAGTGTGCTTCGAAATAAAGGCTTCTTCGTTAAGTTCCGTAGTTTCGTGTATAAATTGGACACTCCTCCAATATCAAGAGTCTGGAGATATTCCGCCACCTCACGGAAAAGAGACGCACCTCCGACACGACGTCCCCTTATAAAACTGGCACCCAACGTCGTGGCTCGAACGCAACGTGGTACGAAGTGGACATTCGAACTCGGTTGTGAGGTTCCTGATAGTGCCTAGAAGAAATGGCTTACCTGGCCAAAGGTAAGAAACGTGATTTGATCCTACTCGCTCTAGAATTAGGAGAGGAAGTTCCGAATGATTCGCGTGTAGTAGATCTCAAGCATATAATAACAAAGTCCTCCTGTTATGAGGAAGAATTCGTGAAAGCCCTGCTGGCTACTATTATCGGATAAAGAGAGGGAGAAGAAGAACGAGAGAGAGAGGAAAATCGCTCTAGAATCGCCAAAGAGAAAGAACGAATCGCACTAGAACGTTCGTTTGAACTTGAAAAGATGCGGTTGCAGCTTGAGTTTCAACGACTCTCGCAACCGGCAGAAGAGCCATTCGTCGCTCTCATGGATCAGCTCAAGTTCGACGTGAAGAGGTTGATCCCGAATTTCAATCCGAGTGAAGATATGTCGCTATTCCTAAAATTGTTTGAAAGACAGCTAAAATTCTTGAAAGTGGAGAAGGTGAACTGGGTTGCGTATCTGCTGGGAGTTTTGCTGAATGAAGTTGCTAAGCTCATTGCTCGAGAACCTGGGTAAGGCCCATGATTGCGACCACATCCGGGAGGTTCTCTTAGGCCGTTTCAAGCTGAGTGCGGAAAGGTTCCGGCAGCTCTTCTCTATTCACAGAAAAGCACCTGGAAATACCTGGAAGGACTATCATTTTGAGATCCAAAGTTATTTTGAAGGCTGGCTGTCCATTGGAAACTTTGACGAGCTGAAAGATCTGATGATTTCGGATCAGATAAAGAAGAGGATCCCACCTGAAGTTAAAGAACATTTTCTGGATGTTTGGAGTGAGTGGACTACCCCTGAAGAGATCGTGGAGAAACTTGATGCTTATGATAACCTTCGAAACAAAAAGAGTGAAATCCTAGTGCGAGAGGAAGAAGTAGAACCCCATAGGTCCCCAGTGCGACAAAGGAACTTTCATTCTGATCAACGTGTGAATCCGGAATCGGAAGAGGCAGGACGTCATCCTGTCTTAAGATGTTATGGTTGTGGGGAACCTGGTGTTACCAAGTCCCGATGTCGAACTTGTAATCCTCCAATGGATAGACCAGGACCCAGTGTCAACGCTTTGGACTTATACAGTTTATCATCCCATCCTAATACGGAATCGAAAGATGCCAGTAGCAGTCATATCCTAAGATGTTACGGGTGCGGAGAACCTGGTGTCGTCAAGTCCCGATGTCGAACGTGCAATCCTGCCACGAACACCCCAGAAGTTAGTGTCGACACCTTGGACTTTTCCAGTTTCTCAACTGAGAGACGACAAAGAAATGCTATCGAAGTCATGATCTGTCATAAGCGTGGAGCAGTGTGTGCTGACACGGGTGCCACACATTTGGTGGCAGGGGAGAAGCTATATCATCTCCTACAAGAACATGGTTTGCCTTTTCCCCGCAAGACTATCGATATGAGACTAGCCGATGGATATGCTCGTAGGGCCGAAGTCCTAACTACGACTGTGGACATTAACGTCCAAGGTAAAGTGATTCCCACCAAGATGATGGTGCTACCACAGGCCAGAGAAAACCGAACCCTTCTCGGTACCGACTTTCTCAGTGATGCTGGTATCGTCCTGGATGTTCAGCAAGGAAAGTGGTACTTCTCTGAAGCTCCTGAGAAGCGACATCCGTTCGTCGAAAGCCCATCTGAAAGCAGTGCCCTCCTGGCACTACTTGCTGAGTCACCCTCGTGTCGACTTCGTGAAGATAAAGGTACCCACCTTACTTCTCAGCAATGAGAACTTGATTCATTCCCGCCGGAGTTCAAGCGATGCTTCAAGCCAGGGGGAGGCCCGATACCTTTCATCGAGCAGCGAGAACTTTATTCCTTCTCAGAAGAATCCCATAGATGCTCCAAGTTAGGGGGAGGAAGACCTTTTCTCAAACACCAGATCAACAAGAGTGGTGATGACAGGGTACACCGCTGTGAAGGTGGCCCTAGAGAAGACTACGAAAAGTGTCGTGTTTCAAATTCTCGCTCGACCTCGCGAGGAAGGCATGCCTGCTATAGCTGCGGTCGACGTGGACACGTTGCCCGAAGATGTTGGGATCCGATAGTGTGTTATCAATGTAAAAATCGTGGTCATATTGCCCGTAACTGTCCAGGCAGCCACACTGATAAGCTATCCAGCCCAATTGGTAAAGGAGCCAAGCAGTGTGAGCTGTTCAACTTCATTGTAGTGGAGAAGAGTTCACGGACTCTCCGCGAGTCCCAAAGTGGGAATGATGTTTTGGGTAAGATCATTGAAAACGTTGAATCTACTCAGGAAGCTGATTTCCTAAACGGGAGGAAACGAGAACTCGTCTTGAATCCCGTAAAGCAGTACCGATTCCAAAGGGAGTTGACTCCATTACGAGATGCTGAGACCACAACCGTGGTTACCCGGACCCCAAGAGAGTGGCATTCTTCAAAAGTGCATCCGAACCCTAGTGGGCGTCCTCAGAACCGGTGTAACTCGAGGACTGAACTTCGACCTGAGACAAGAGTGCCGGCAGTTGCCCGGAGCTTCCCGTTCTGTTCGCCAGGAACTACTCCCAAAGGAAAGATGTCTCTTACTGGCTCTTCGCCGAGACGTCGTCGGAGCCAGAGGGGGAGATTGTAACGAATCTGTTTTCCCAGTATGGACATTTTTACTAAATCTCTGTGGCCTTACAGCACCTAATGCGTTTTGTTTGTTTATACGTTGTTAAAAGAAGTTAAGAAGAGAAAATCTATCTTCCAAGAGAAGAGAACGTGAGTTGGAATGTGGCTTCCGTCCTGGAAGGTTGTCTGTTTTGAATGTGCTTCGAAATAAAGGCTTCTTCGTTAAGTTCCGTAGTTTCGTGTATAAATTGGACACCCCTCCAATAGCAAGTGTTTAGGGATATTCCGCCACCTCACGGAAAGGAGACGCACCATCCGACACGACGTCCCCTTATACCTTATATTATCTTTTTATAAGAAATATTTCGACACGATTCGAAATTTATTCCAGCCTAGAACATTCGGTCATTTTTTTCAGATGAACTTTTATTCTAGGGAGCATTTATAGGGGGCGCTGTTACCCCGGGCAGAGACGACTCTGGGTGTCGCTAATTTTGCCGCCCTTTCGGGATGCTCATATATTTCGTTTCTTAACCCCCCCCCCCTCCGACAAATCATGCCTCCCCTCCCAGCTCTCAATTTTCAGAGAATGAAAGCCATCTTTTCACTGCTTATTTTCTAAATATGGTTTTTAATATTGTTTCATACACACACTCATAATGAGATGTCATAAAAATGTGAAATTGTAATTGTTAGGCTATATTTAGGCTTGTTGTAACTCTGATCGATTTCATTCAGCGAGCTTAAATTTAAATATTCATACGGTCTCCCTATCCTCTAAGTTCTATTAGAAAGTTGTTGCCCTTGTTGTTAAAAAAAATAATAATTCCAAGTTTCTCTTCAAGTGCAATATTCACTGAGATGTCCGAATTGAAAAATCGGAGAAGAGGTGGGAAAGGATAACATAAATGAGGGAAAGAAACGTTGCCCGTTAGTTTTTGCTGTTCTTTCATAACTTTTCTCAGATTTTTGAACTCAAATATCTTAGCCAATATTACACCTAGAAATATTGAATTTTTCCTGTTGGCCTCAGGAAATACAGGGCAACAACTTTCTAATTGGAAGTTAGAAGACAGGAGTCCGTATGAAAATTTAGATTTTTTTATTTTGTTACACACCGTATTTTCACTCTCAAAACTGGTACAGGGTAATTTTTGAATTGCTTTTGAGCATTTTTATAAATTGAAAGCATATGACGGATGGTTGATGAGATAATGATCGCATTAGCACTTACAGAACACCCTGTATATACAGTCGAGTTCACATGTAACACAGCCCCCGGTGATTTGAGAAGTTATAATCGACTTGTATGTTATAAGCAAGATATTGAAATTAGCTTATATAACAGTTGCATGTATGTATAAATTGCAATAGGAGATTGTCCAAGACAAAATAAGCTTATGCAGCACGTAAATAAATTTAAACTAAATTTAAATTTAGTATAGAATGAATATAGTTTTTGGTGGATATATATCTCCTGTAATTTTGAAAATCCACTGGAGCTGTGAAGTACATACAACGCATACATACCTGCAGTATATACATGACCAGATGCAGTATATACAGACACAGGACTATATATATATACGTTCCGATGTCTGTATCGGATGAGAAGCGGGGCACGTCTGGTAATAAAAGTATATACAGGATCGCTGTGGTGGTCGAGTGACGGACTCGCACCACGAGGACCCGGGTTCAAACCTGCTTCCCCTCCGAGGCTCAAATACGAATCCCTCTCCCCGTTAAGGGGGTTGGTGCACGCAAATATTTAAATTTTTAAATATTATGGAATTTTTCCTGCGTCTAACTGTGTTCAAGTTTTTGTTCTACCTGTAGTAAAAATATCTTTAAAATATTTTAATACAAACTGCTGGCAGGCATTACACATGCTAATGTTTTTCACTAAAATGTTTTTTTCTCAAAACTAAGTTTTTTGTTCTAGATAAGGAACATTTTTTTCGAACATCGCTCATTCCAATGTCTTGAAACTTTGTGTGGCTCTAGAAAGACTGTGGTGTTACATACTTCGACACGAAGATTTTTCATTTAAAATTATTTGAAAAACTTTTATGGCACAAAATTTGGCTACATTTTGGTGATTTTTGAAAAAGTTGCATGTTGTTGTTTGTAGTTAAAATTCGATAAAAAAAACAAGCAACAAATAAAATCCTAAAAGCTCGTGTCGACGTGTATAACACCATAGTGTTGGGAACGATAGTATCACGAACATCGTGACCCTAGTTGCATCCGGGATAGTGACACCATTCAACTCGTAAGAGAACCGCGGGTTGTTCGAACCAAAATGAGCGACCATGCACTTACCTACGCTAAACGTCATGCTCCATTCATTTGCCCATGCTGCAATCCTGTTTAAGTTGGTCTGGAGCAACTCCCTATCGCTTTCATTCCCGATTACCCCCCATTGGCTTCACATCATCTGCGAATTTGCTAGTAATCCCATCGATACCCTGATCGAGTTTGTCGATAAAAAG
This sequence comes from Pholcus phalangioides, assembly GCF_987345545.1. Taxonomy (NCBI): domain Eukaryota; kingdom Metazoa; phylum Arthropoda; class Arachnida; order Araneae; family Pholcidae; genus Pholcus; species Pholcus phalangioides. The sequence goes on along the minus strand of NW_028301596.1, from coordinate 22,898,430 downwards.
TGAAATATGGGGCCAAGGACACTTCCTTGAGGAACTCCACTTGTGACGTCTGTCCAACCAGAGACCGTACCACCATAACTACCATAATACCATAATACCCGTTCACCATAACTCGTTGCGACCTATCTCTTAACCACGATTCTATCCAATTCAGCAAGTTGCCCCGGTTCCAATCTCGTGTAAACGCTTCAAGAGTTTGCCATGTTGGACCCGATCGAATGACTTCTGGAAATCAAGGTAAACAACGTCGACATTTTTGCTCTTACCCAAAGCCTTAGTCACGTAATCATAGAAGCAAAGGAGGTTAGTTACACATGACTTCCCCTTCCTGAACTCATGCTTATCCGACAATACATTATTCTCCTCTATCCACTTCGCAAACTGCCTTTTGATGATAATTTCCAAAATTTTCGAGAGGGAGCTCGTCAAACTCACTGGACGATAATTTGACACCACTTCTCTACTGCCCTTCTTAAATATCGGAACAACGTTAGCAAGTTTCCGATCTCTCGGGACGATACCCTCAGCAACACTACTCCTGTATATCTGTGCGACTGGCCCCAACAATTCATTAGCACCTTCCCTGAGAGCCCTGGGATAGATATCATCTGGTCCTGGTGCTTCGCTTGCACATACATTTCTTAGAAGATTTAGGACCTCCACGTCTTCTACTTGAATATCGTGGAGGATTTTATTACCCCATACAACACCCGTATATCGAATATAGATCTACCCTAGAGCCTCCTATCGAGAGGGGGCCAACTGTCCCCTTACATCCATTATTGACGTATCGAAAAAATGATTTTGGGTCAGAGCCAATGTTATCTGCCAACCTAGATTCAACTTCCTTTTTACTATCCGTTATCGCTTTCTTCAACAGTCTTCTTTTATCAGTAAACAATGATAGGTCACCTCGTCCACTTTTATACTCTCTGAATGCTCTTTTCTTTTCAAGATAAAGGTTCCGCGCGCTATCCGTGAACCATAGAGGGTGTGATGTACAAACACGCTTTTTTCGAACAAAGGCTATGACGTCGTGCAAAACAGAGGACAGCTTCGTACTAAATTCTTCCCATTGACTTACCACCCCTACTGATTCCAACCGGTCTTTGAAAACTTTCGCTAACCTTCTTCTCAAAACATCAAAGTTAGTTTTCAGAAAACAAGGAACCAGTCTTTTGTTATCAACCTTACCCGAGGAAAAGTTACAGTGAAATCTGACGATACGATGATCACTGGAAGAAAACTCTTCCCCCACCGAAACATGTTCAACAAGATCCTCAGAACTAGTAAGAACTAGATCCAAAATAGCATTACCCCTAGTGGCTTCTGATACATGCTGATACAAAAAAATTTCGAGCACCAACTTAAGAAAGTCTCTTTCATACTGATTTCCAGATGAAAGGTTCTCCCAATCAATACCCGGGTAATTGAAATCCCCTAGTATGAGAACCCTCTTTCGCTTACACATGTAGGAAATTTCATCGTGCATTTTGGCGATGTAGTTTTGATCCCTATTCGGTGGATTGTAACAACCCCAACAATAAGCTTATGACGTCTTTTGTTCTCAAGTTCAACCCATATGGTTTCAATACAGTACAGGCACATTACAACATGTACCAATACGTTATAAGTTCCGCAGAGGAATATGGGTGACGTGCATGTGTGGTTTAGTAGTGCAGTCGAATCCCGTTTTAACGAATACCGTTATATCGAAAATCTCGATTTAACGAACCTATTTTTTAATCCCCAGATAAGTTTACAGAAGAACAATGCAAAAAGGGGCCGTTCAAGTATTAGGTCATCATCGATTGGGGGGGGGGTTCCGATTTGCTGACTTCTGATGACAAGGGAGCGGGGGGGGGGGTTGAATAATGCTTACGTCATCAACCCCGATTAATGAATGAAAATATGAAATATTCTTAATGGCATCGTTCTCGGTGCGCCAAAAACGAGAAAAATCTTTCGATAGTTCGTGGGCACTTGAAGTAACATCCCCCCCCCCCCATTGATAAATGTCCTACAGAGTCACTTTGGTGATCTCTAAATGTTTCGCGGATCCAAGTGCTCTGGAACTGTGCCACGCATCACTCAAGTGATCCGTAATTACATGCCGCGTGGATCACTTAAATAATATGAGAATGTGCCGCGGGTAACTTGAGTGATTTGGAACCGCACTGGGGGCCACTTAAGTGCTCTAAAACTACGCCACATGTCACTCAAGGGATGTCTAAATGTGTCACGGATCGCTTGAGTGTTCTGGAACTGTGTCCCGTCTCATTTAAGTAATCTGAAAATGTAACCACGGGACACTTAAGTGATCTGTAAATGTGCCGCTTGGTTCATTTTTACAAAATAAAATTAGGTTTGAGGGCAGATAACCCCCAGGGCCACATTTGGTACACGGGGCCAAGGGACTTTTTGCGATTTATCATTATATGGCTTAGAGGGTGGATCGCAATGAATTTATTAAAGATAAATTTTGAGTTCATAGCCTTCAGATAACATTGAAATTAACAGAAATCGATTATAATAACATATAAAGATATTCTCTTCCGAAATTCCAAATTTAAAAAATATATATATTTTTTTACATTGAAAAAATACATTTTTGATCGTGGGAGGGGGGCATGAGCCCCCCTATGCCCCTCTCCCGTGTACGTCTCTGACCCCACCAATATGCGTTAGGTTTCAGAGGGGCAGAGCTGATGACGAAATTTTGCTGAGAAGGGGGGGGGGGGATCAAAAAAGGCTAAAACTTTGCTTACGTAATACTTGAACGGCCCCAAACCTGGAATTCCTTCATATCGAAATTTCGTTATAACGAAGGGATTTCTCTGGTCTCTTGGACTTCGTTATAACCGAATCCGACATACATGATAATACAGAACATAGATACGTTTCTTTTTAATTTAATTGATTTGACTGATATTATTCGAGTTTATGCCCTCACCTCATTAATACAACAAATTAAGAAAAAGCAATGAATTTTACTTGTCAATAAACGTGCTTTTGCTGAGTTTTTCAATAGGTAGAGATTTTTGACCTTTTCAGAACAGTGCGGATTCTGCTTTTACCGGTCTCACAGCATTCGTTCATCACTGCCACCTACCAGGTGATCCAAAAATTACCCTTTAGCGTATTTACGGGGGGGGGGGAACTATATCCCAGGGCAGCAAGTTCTGAGGAGCAGAAAATTTGAGGGATGAGTGGCAAAGAAAATCAGTGGAATGGAAGAAACGCGGCAAAATTAGCCCGCACCAGAAATCCGCCTGTGCCAAGAAAGCAAGTGACCTAGAGAGTTTGAAAGCATGTGAGTGAACAAAAGAGTGCAAGGACATGAGTGAGCAAAGGAGTGATCTAGAGTATGTGCGAGCATACGAGTGACCAAAACGGTGTGTGAGCATAACCAAAAGAGTGACATATAGTGCTAGGTACCAGGTCAGTGAGAGACCAAACGGTTGACCTAGAACATGTGAAAACGTGAATGACCGAAAGAGTTACCTAAAGAGCGTGCAAGCATGTTAACAACCAAAACGACCTAGAAATTGAGGGGTCAATGAGTGACCAAAAGAGTGACCTAGAGAGTGTATGAAAATTATTACCAAAAGAGTGATCTAGAGAGTGTATGAAAATTATTACCAAAAGAGTGATCTAGAGAGTGTATGAAAATTATTACCAAAAGAGTGATCTAGAGAGTGTATGAAAATTATTACCAAAAGAGTGATCTAGAGCGTGTGCAAGCATGTGATTGACCAAAATGAGAGCATGAACATGGGAGTGACCTAGAAAGCAGAGAAACCAGGTCAGTAAGTGATCAAAGTTGTGACTTGGAGCCTGTGCGAGCATGTGAGTGACCAAAAGAGTGATCTAAATCGTACGTTAGCACGGGAGTGATCAAAAGAGTACGTAAGATGCGAGTGACCAAAACAGTGACTTTGAGACACGCGCCTATTCACGGGGGTAGGGGAGAAAGCTCGTTATAGCACAGGGCGGCGAATTTGAGGAATGAGTGGTCAAGAAAATTAGACTCAGCAAATTTATGTAGCCTACAGGCGGCAAAACCATAAATCTGTTTCTTCCGGGCTCCGTGGGGCCCTGGGTTCCCCCAATTCGCCACGCAGCAGACAGAGTCTTTCTTGGATAATTCGCTACGGTGGCGAAAAGAAATCCTTTAAATATGTTTCCGATGCTGGAGTTTGAGCTCCCCCACGAACATTGTTCGAACACGAGTGGCGTTATCATAGCAGCCGAGTAATTAGTATTAATGGCGCAAAATGGGTAGTAGTGTTGTAGGCAGTAGTGCTAGATAGTAGTAGTAGTACAGCAATAAGCGCGTGTCCTTTTAGTTTTTTATTTATTAGCGAGAGAGGGCGCGGATCGAATGACAGACCATGCGCCGAACGCCTTTTACCAGTGGCGGAGATGCGTTCAGTTGCGTGTGCTTCTTTGTCGCTATCGATCGATACTCGAGCACGAAATGAATCCATCTGACCGACCGGCGCTGCAAGAGTTTCTCTCGCTCTCTCTCTCCCCCATTTAAAAGCATCCTCATGATTCGTCGACGCTCCCACAGATTTATTCGTCATCTCGACCCAGCAAAGTAGGGCCTGGGTCTGGTGGTCGTTTGGTCCCGCAAGAAAAAAGGAAAAATCCCGCAGAATGATCGCGAGGTTCGTCCTACCAGTCGACGATGGGCGATACGAGGTGGTAACGCAAGGACATAGGAAGTGCGAGTGATGCCGTATCGCCACCATCGCTCGACCACATTCCGAAAAATGCAGAGGATACAACGCTCGGGAAGAGGTGACCAGAATCGGTGATAAAAATCGAGAGGACACCGACCGAAAACGGATGGGACTGTTCGTTCGAATCTCAATTCGATGATCTTTTCGATCGGAGCGAATATATATAAAGTCGAGAGAGAGAGAGAGATAACGAAGGAAGAGGAGGAGAGATAAAGTAGAGATTCGGCAGGGCGAGGAAGTGTCCTTTCGTCGTCCAGCCGAATTATGACGACCATGAGTTATCTATAGAATGATCTATCGATACATGTATTACATGAAACCTGGACAACCAAACTCTAAAACCAAAAGTAAGTCTTTTTTTTTTGTTTCCCCTACCTCTGAAAGAATAGGTTCCGTCCAGCTTATATATGGCGCGTTTACATACCTATATATACCGATCCGGTAGATTTACTCCTTTCTCTCCTGTTCTGCTCGTTAGTTTCACTTCCAGATTTGCCGAATCATGTAATTGGTGGGAAGAGTCAAGTTCGTAAATCTCTTCCCTAGAAAAATTCTTGTTAGAGGTCCAGTTATCATTCACCTGTTTTGTGTAATGCACACGCGTCTTGGCGCTTCTCTTACTTTAGGATGGTAAAGTTGAGGCATTCTTTAAATGGCGGGGGGGGGGGGGGTCAAATGCATATTTGGAGGACTGCTTGAGCTGGGAAATTGATTATCGGTCCTTCTCTTATAGGTTGGTAATGCGAGTGAACTTGTGGCTCAAATATCTACACTGAAGAAACAGATGAAACTCTCTAATGCAGAAATTTCCATGTGAATTTATTTCATTGCAACGTCACCTATGCTTGTCATTGCTATGTCACCCAAGAACGATGGAAGCGCGGTTATTTTGACCGCAAAGTAACTACAAAGCTACTTTGACGTGCTATTACACTGAAACGGTTAATCTCAGGCTATTAAAATTTCATGACTTTTCTCAAGAGAATTTTGATTTCCTAGAATACAAATGTTGTAGGTTTCTTACTTAAGTTCTCCCTAAAACGGCGATAGCGATCATTTTGACCGATTTTCTCACTACTATAATTACAAAACTTCCCGAAATGAACTTTTTTTCTCGTATGAACGTTTAAAATATTGAAAGAATAAGTACTTTATATATTAAATAATGTTGTTTGCTGTGTGGAATTTGAGTACGCGAAATGAGATTACTTAATTCCCCCCCTTGCCGCGCATTTTAACCGTTTGCCGAACCGCTGATCCTAGAGGCATACTTCCAATCAGAAAAACTATTCAAATAACGTATAGAACCTATACGTTATACGGGGTGGGCAAAAAGTCCGTAGAAACTTTAAAAATTCATAAAAACCGGAAAAATAACCGAAATAAAAAACGGTTTGAAGGGTTAGCATCGCTTGGTCGCGGGAATTTTTTTAAGACGGGGAAAAAACCCCTAAAAACATCCGATAGGTGGCGCTGACGTAACGTACACAAATCAAAGAAAAGATACGCAAATAACGAATATAATGCCTCCAAATCGTTTATTAAGCAGTATGTGTTCCGCATGACCAAACTACCGCAGGGAATAACACATTGCTGGCGAGTCACAAATCCAGCACCGGCAGAGTGCAGCAGGTCCACATAATACACGGTTTGCAACGGTGAACTGATTGTGGATTAGGAGCGTAAGTTCTTATAACCGTCTATTTTGGATGTTTCCACCGAAGTCGCTCGTAACAGCACCACCTATCGGCTGTTTTTTTCCTGTCTTACAAAAATTCTCGTGACCTAGCGATGCTAACCGTTTTTTATTTCGATTATTTTTTATTGATATTTAAAGCTTCTACGGACTTTTTTCATGGGGTGTACAGTTACTAAAATAAAATAAAAAACCGGTTTTTTTATATCCGGACACCCTATTCTCAAAAACCCAACGCTCTTGCTACAAACAAATTTCATAAATGCAATATTTACCGAGATATTTAAATTGGAAAAACGAAGAAGGTTGGGAGAGAACAGCATAAATCAGAGAAAGAAACGTTGCCTTTTAGTTTATGCTGTTCTTTCCAAAATTTCTTCCGATTTTTGAATTCAGATATCTCAGAGAGTATTGCACCTGGAAATGCGGAATTTCTTTTGTTGGCCTCAGGAGAGACAGGGCAGCAACATTCTAACACATTGTGTCCGTATAAAAGTCATTTTTTTATTTTAATAATTATACAACACGAATGACGTATCCAAGTTCTACACGTTATTTGGGTAATTTTTCTAATTGGAAGTAGACCCTCTAGGATCAACGGTTCGCCAGTAAAATGTGGCAAAGGGCATTAAGTGATCACGCTGTATATTTTGTACCCTTCGAAGCTTCGCCTCTGAAGAAAAGCTCGTGGGTATACGTTATTCAATATTTCTGGTATTCTTATAGATTTTTCTGCTTTTATATTGCATTGGTATGATTATCGAGAGTTTCTTGGAAGGGACCTAAAAAAGACATTTCACACGACGAAGCGAGCTTTTTCATTTTTTTACGGTTTTACCAGACATTGGGGGGAAGTTTATCTTTATTTTGCTCAATATAATACGCTTCTGAGCCACTGCCCGCTTTTGTTTGGAAAAATCATAGGTTTATTCATCAACTGATGAGACATCAAACCTGACGGACAACTTTCGTCATGTATGACATGTTTCCAGTTAACCAGTATACGATGAATATATTATCTGAGAAAAATGAGCTGAAATACTTGTCAGCTGCTGATTTTGAAACCATATCACATCCCATATTGTTGGTAAGCAGAGGAAATCTAGGTCTTGGGAATCAAATGCAGGGGAACTGAAATTGCGACAGGAGGAAAATAATTATGTAATTGTAATATATTAACGTAATTTGTAATATGTAATTATGTATAAATTATGTAATTTATAATATGTAATTATGTATAAATTATAATACGTAATTATGCATAAATTATGTAATTTATAATATGTATACTATGTAATTTTATGAATCTACTGTGTGTGTCGTAGATGTTTCAGTCAATTTATTATCACAACGAATAGTGTCAATTTATTACTATTTAACACTAGACGTAAGACAGCGCTTCCCAATGCTGATCGCGTTGTGCACAGGCAATTCTTTATTTGGTCAGAAACATCTACGACACACACACAGTAGATTCATAAAGTTACATAGTATACATATTATAAATTACGTTACAAAGTAACGACACCGAAAACTTTTGTCTAATTTTTGGCAAATACAGCGTATGTATAACTGCATATTAGAATGGCCATATGTTACATTACAGTGGACCCCGTTCAAGAAATCGTATTTCTACAGTCCCAATTTCTCGCCCGTGATGAATCATTTCCCGTTGTAAAAGTTTTCTTGCTCGAAACGTTTGTATTTCATGGTCCCGGTGACCAGGACTGGATTTATGGGGGGGGGAGGGGGGCAGAAGGTGCAATCGCTCCAGCCCCCCCCCCCCCCATTCACGCAAATATACAAAACTTAAGAAATCTATTTTTCTCAATACAGTTGAACTTGGTTAATTCGAAGTATTAATTCAAATTCTACTGTTCTGGAATCAGCATCCCTTCAGAATTTCTTGATTACGCTCAAAGCCTGGTTTACGGAAGCAGTTAGGGTCATCCGTTAAAAAACAGTTTTCCCCATTTTGCTTATCATTCGTATGCTATCAAGAAAATATACTTTCATTCACGTATTACACAATCTGAACTTGCCGATACTTTCAATACTCTTAATGACTACAAAAAGATTCAGATTTTAAGTGTTACATCTTGATCCATAGGTTGACTTCGAATTAATCGAAAAATTTGAAAAAGTTCGAATTAAACAAGAACTTTTTTTATTAGACAAATACACATATGAAATTGAGCGCGCGCACACAGAAATAACATCTGTGTGGCTCCAAGGGATAATTGTCCTTCCCGGAAGCCTACATATTGATAATATCTTCTCTGTTTGCACAAGCATGCAAGAGAGAGAGAGAGAAACTAATAATTAAGTAAAAAATAACAAAAAAATAATGATATAATAAGTGATACATATATATACATATTTTTTCCTTTCTTTTGAATATTTCTACTTATTTATCCGCTAATTTGAACCAAAGTACATTACGATGTTAATAGGTTGTCTATTTGCATGAAGACATAAAGTAATGAGATAAAATTGATCAGAAAAACATAAAACAGGCGATTGTAATTTCACAATTGCGAAGGTTTCGCAAAATGTTCAAAAATTCTATATATTGTAGGTGATTCAGTGTGCAAGGCATAATTTATGCGATAGTGTCTGGGGCAAGATATGTGAAAATGAAATAAAGCGATCAAAAAATATTTTATAATATATTAGGAGAATATCATTTTCATTATTTCAGACGTTTTTACGTATCGATATATTTCATACTTCGGTGTTGTTAGTTGTTTGGTACTCCGATTAGAAAAAAATCACCATTTTAGGTGCATTGAAGGAGAAACTTTTTTGGAAGAGATGTTTTCAGAGTTTTTGGTATTTGATATTTCGTGTTTAATCGCGGTTCTATTTGTTTTTCTCTGTAAGCATTCGTTGTTTGTTGTTAAGAAGTTAATCATTATAACTGTTAATATATAACTGTCTGATGTTAAAAGTATGCCTATTTGTATTATTGTTTTTTTCACGATATGTATCCATTTCCATACGTCTGTTCTTCCTATGAAGAAGACCCAAGCATAGAAAATATCTTTTAGAAAGTCTGCTTCTATTAGGTATTTCAATCCATATCTATCAGGACTGTGTTAAATCTGAGTTTTTTGACAAGTTTGTTGCAATGAGCGCTCCATTTTAGGTCGTCTCTTGAATTGTTATTCCTAAATACTCGTAGACTTTTTCTATGACTCCACAATTACAGTTAAGTTGTTCCTGTGGGTGACAGTTATGGATTTTAATGTTAATTTCAGTGTCATGGACGAATGCTTCGCGTTTTTATGAATTGATATTTTGTTTTACCAATGTTAAGTATAAGTTTATTTTTTAATCCACTGATTGACATTTCTAATATAATTTTCGGTTTTTATTAAAAAGATTTGTTATATCATCATCTTCTATATACTTCATAATGCTGTATCGTCTGTAAATGAGATTAGCAGTCCGTTCAGGTGCATTTGGTAAAAGTCGTTTATGTAAATTAAGAATAATGTGGATCCCAACGCTGATCCCTGGGGAACACCTTTTTGGGTTTCGTAGTAATCACTAATTTTCTTATTTATAGTAACAGCTTGGTGTCTATGTAAATAATAAGTTGTGAACCATTCAAGTACTTGTCCCCTGACTCCAGCCTTATGTAATTTTCTTGTCAATATATTTAAGTCTACGTTATCAAATGCTTGCTTTAAATCCAGATAGACTATTATGCAATATTTGTTATTATTATAACCATTATTTGCAATAAAGTTGTTATGGTTTAAGAAGCTAATTAGTTGCCCATTCATATGTTTTTCAATAACTTTTGAAAATACTGGAAGAACTGAGATTGGTCTACAGTTAACCATATTGTTAGAATCTCTTTTTTTGTACATTGGATGTACGAGGGCGAACTAGAGTTCATCGTAAAAATGTCTTTTACTTACTGAAGAATCAATTAGGTTTTTCAAAATGCCATTGTGGTACAGTGCAATCATTTTCAAAATTTTTGGTGTTAGCCCGTCATATCCACTTCATTTAAATAATTTAATTAACCTTTTCAAAATAGGTATTTCGATTTCCACGCTGACCATTGAATTTGAAACAGTCATTTCCATCTTCGTACATGTGCTCATTATCTTCTCTATCCAGGTTTCTTGTAACAAAGTCTATGTTGAATTCATTAGCTAATATTTTTGAATCTTGGTGATTTGGAAGAATTTTATTTGCATTATTTTAGTTGAGTACAAAACTTTTAAACATTTAATTAGATAGAAAACTCAAAGGCAGTTCGTAAAAGTTCGAATTATCCTAAATTCGAATTAACAAGCTCTGCTGTAAAAGGAAAAAAAAAAAGAATGTCCGGTCCCCCCACTGCCAAAAGCACATGGTTTGCCAAATTTGTGCATGGATTTTTCGCTCAGCGTTGAGGACCCCATCCAGACCCTGGTGCACGCGGGTGTTAAAGGAGAGGCGATTTCAAAAATACCGGAATTTGGCTTCAAGAACAGAAATAAGATTACTGAAACACGATAATTTCGCTTTCCTTTCGTATATGACACAGCCAGGTTTTCCCAGGAGCAGGTTTCTACAGCGTGCGCAGCGTGAAAATTCTGATTGGTCAAAAAACCTGAATTTCAAAAACGAATCAGCGTTTTCACGCTGTACACGTCGCAGAAATTCTACTCCTAGGAAAACCCGGCTCAAGTGCGGAATCTTCTTGGCAACATGCCTAGGCCTAGCTCGTCTTCCTCATCGCTAGATTGGCACAGTAATGGTAACTCTTGGGAAAAATTGCCCAAAGTGTTTTCCACCCGGAAAATTACTTAGCATTTATGAGAAATTTTGAGTTCAGACAAAAGAATTGTTTAGAAAAAATGAATGCAGTGCGATATTTTTCTAGTATAAAATACTTGACTATGACTTCGTATTTTTTCGGGATAGCTATGAAGAGTTGAAACTGGATGCCAGGAAATTTTGTGGCAATACAGACTTCAAAGCAACTACAGGTAGATCAAAAAAGAGAAACGAACGTTATAATGAGAATTCAAGATCAACTTTAGAGGAAGATAACGTTTCTTCACGTGATAAATTCAGATGTGGTACCTTTATTATCACATTAGATCAATTGTCTGTTTCCTGAAAAGAATGGAAGGTTCAAAGTCGTAGTTGATTTATGCAATCTATCTGAAGGAGAGATCCGAGCTGAAGCTGAGAAATTGATCATTGCTTACCCTTGCGATTTCAATACCGTTTTCAGAAGAGGAAATTGTTCAGTTTGCAGCCTTTGTCAAGCTCAGGTCATGTCTTAGTCCATCTCAACAGGCAATTTTACTTATGCGATGACCTTTCAAACTGTCGATGTTGCTCTTAGTAAATATTGAGCATGATGATCACTAGTTGTTTTGGAGAGAGATCATTCATCAAATTGGTACTGATAAAAAATTATTTGAACAATGATCACCCATGAAAGACTGAGTTCTCTGTGTCTACTCCAGGTAGAGAGTAGTCTTTTGAAGATTGGGGGACGAATTTATTAAGGACATTTCAGATGCCAAGTGCAGAAAGAAGGACTTTCTGTAGCTTTTGTTTTTATGTGTGTATAACTTCTCGGCGTCATTTACATGCAACAAATTGGTTATGATATGAAATTTGATTGTTTTGATTGACTTGAGTAGCTTTGAAGTATCGGGGTGAATTTTTCAAAGTTCAAAGAATTAAGAAAATTTTAAAAAATTACGAAATTTCTGAAAATATGGAAATTTTAGTAGATTTGACTATTTTCTAAAACTTTTCAGCATATTTAAGTGGATTGAAAAACACAAAAAAGAGGGAAATCAGCTGAAAAGAGGAATATTTTCACACCTAAAGCATGAAGGGGAGACTTGATAACCCCTACTGCATTACTTTCGCACATAATTATTTATTGGGTCAAAATTTGTTTTGATAGAGCTCCTCTAGTTACGTCAGTGATTATTCCACCTTTTCTTTAAATTTCTTCATGTTGGATTTTCCTTTGGGGGGGGGGGGTCCGGAATCTCAACTTCCCCGGGCCCTCCAAAGTCTAAATCGGACACTGCCACGACCTGCTATATAACTATACTTGTATTTATCCTCCGGTTAGATATAGGAGGTCGTGACACTGCCGATGACGACGCATCAAGTGGGATCCCCCGTTACATTATGTTCTTTCTGAACAATGCAGAAATCGGTCGGGAGACTAGGACATGTGTCTCACACCGGAACATCTGGTAACCGTATATATCCGCGTTATTCATTGCATTGTGAGTGTATAAATTCATAGACATTTGTGAAAGCTTGTTAGGATTAATTAGGCCAATTAGGCTTGTTAGAGTTATTACGATTTAAGCAACCTTCATTGTGGTGTTCATATAGAGTAGTTGGACGTAGTTGGCTGGAAACCCTATTCAGCATTAAACCCTATATTCCACATAAACATCATTCGTGAAGCACATGTGGATGTTTTTTACAAAGTCAACTGGAGGCAGTACATGCTGCTGGCTCGTTGATCATATATAAAGGTGTATTCAGTTGGGATTGAATGAAACGCATTGCATCTGTGATAGGATAAGAGTACGCGCCCGCGCTTTCCGACGAGATATACCTGTGACGGTGAATATGATAAATCCGGATTACGCATAATAATAGGTTATTACGGTAATCACCGATCATTTTGGTAAGTTATATCCGGTTATTATGCATAATAACCGATTATTATACTATTGAATTACACACACACACACACTTCACTATTGAAGGCTTTGCAAACACCAATCGAGGGCGGGCATAATTCGTTCAGTAGCAGTATTGAAGTCCATTATCCCAGTATTTGGAAATTCATAACAGCTCTGCAGAAAGAGAAGACGCTAACAGAAATTAAATTAGACCAGCGCATCTTCGATTAGTTATTTTGTCTGGGAAAGGTGGGAAGGGAATTGTTATTTACACACAAAACACAAATCACTGCTCTTAACCGTCGGCGCTGAATTGTCTTGCACTAAATTGACACCGCGCTGAATCGTCGCGATACCGATAATTGAAACTCTTATAATGTAACTTTGTAACGCAAACTCAACGTAACGCAACGGGCAATACTCTGTATGGTAGTAATTGAAAACTTTCTCCTAAGTTTTCTTTGAGAATTTGTAGAAATACACGCGCGACACACAGCGTAAATTGGCCTATTTAATAGATGAAATCGAGGTATTGTTAAAAAAAGGATTTATTGGTTCCATCCAAGTTAGGTGGTGGAAAGTCGATTATAGAGATTGTTCGGCCTAATATACAATTAGGTCGATTTGATGTGTATTTTATGTCATATGTACTGTAAGTCAAGATATATATTGAATTTATTTCAGCGACTATAGACAGGGGCACTGGGGTTTTTCATGAAGAAAAATAATTTTGAGACAAACGAAAAATGAATAATTGTTTCGTAAATTCCTCGAGCGCGAGGAACAGAAGAATTCTATGAATTGCAATTGGGCTTCAGATATAATATGACAGTATTTTTTTTGTTTAGAGATTGTTAGATTTATACCATTAACGAATAATCCGAATCATTGGGCAACTGCACCCTGCTTGGCACAGTTCACCCCGATGTATATGCGTGACACACTTTGTGTATTATATTTTTCAGATAAAGTGACGCTGGAAGCAGGTTAGGAAAAAGCCGGGTGTGAATTGGGCAAAAGCAGGTTGGACGTAGTGATGAAGTTTCTTTTCACTGTGTATAAACAACAAAAAATTTGAATAATTTATTCAATTTTTTTTGCAGGTAGGTGGGCAAATGGCAGAAGAGGCACTCGGTCAGGTGTGTTGCTCTCTTACCTATATTATATAATTATACTAAACATGTACAGTATAGGATGCTTAAGTTCTCTATTTCGAGCTGCCTACAGCCACAAGTGATTATTCACGTGAAAGCTATCAAATTTGGGGAACGTCTCAACCTCATGGTGGATTTGACTCGAGCGTTAACACTGAAATAGAGCTGGATTTAGTCGAAAAGTCACCGTCGTAACAGAAAATGTAGTTGGAGTAGATAAACAATAGAAAGGGAATGAAGGGATGTGTGGGAGGGATAGCTTTCATCTGTAGACGCTCACAACAGAGGAAACATCATAATTACATATTATACATGTGTTTGAATTTTTTTTTCTTTTCCCCTTACAAACAAGAAACTTTAATCCAAGTGGCGTAGAAAAATATTATACTTATCGCGAATAACAGACAATGGTGTGACGAACCTGTATAAAAAACACAGTGTCCCATAAATTCATAAATAGTTCAAAAATTCATAAAAACTGAAGGAACTGGTGCATTTGAACGCGGTTTGCAAAAAGTTATTCTCACGAAGAGGGATATTTTTTTTTGAAACTGAAAAAAATTTAGTTCAAATTTTTGCTGATAGACGGCACTGCACGAAACCAAATCACTTTAAATATGCAAATCAAAGTCCTATAAAATGCAGGGTGCAAGGTCCCTTACACACGGAGCGGACGCGGGTCCGCATCCGCATGCCTTTTCACACGAGCACATATTTGCGGGCATTTCGCCCGCATAGTTTTCATGCAGTGAACGCTGTACGTGAATAGCGCGTTGTTTTTTTATAGTATTATTTTTAAGCTTTATTTTATTATTTAAGTGAATAAAATTGTGAAGTATGGACAAAAGGAAGGTTCTACCTGTACTGAAAATATTCTTAAAATATTTTAATACAAATGGCTGGCAGGCATTACACACACGTGTTATAATGCCTTTCAGTAAAATACTTTTTTCTCAAAACTAAGTTTTTTGTTAGATTCAGGAGCTGTAGGTGACTCACGACAGCATTTATTGCTATCTATTCTCTATTGTCTAGAAAACTGTTTAGGTTTTATTGTGATTTACACGAAATTTTTCAAGCGCGTGTAAACCTCTCCTGGTCCAGACAGTGTGTGTTTCGTGGACACTAGGTAATTTAATATTTCTATGTAAAAGTTACTGACGATAAGAAATACCTATTCGAATTGTAAAAATACTGCATTTTGGCAGAGACATCACGTATATAAACAAAAAAATGGGGATTCGGGTGGTGACTTTGTGCCACCTGTTTTTTCAGGGTTTTTGCCCTTTTTTCACTGGTTTGTTATTGTCCCAGCAATGGTTCGCAAGTTTGTGCGGAAGCTGGTTACTCGACCCCCCCCCCCCACCACAATCACTCAAATGAAACACTCAATTGAAGAGGCTCTTAGTGGGATAAGAAACAAACAGATGCTCACCATTTATGATGATATTGGGGAGGCTTGTATAAGGACCACGAAGAAAGTTGGCTAATTTTACTCGTGGCCTGACCCAGATGACGAAATTCGGTATCCGAGGTGCCGAATCGGGGACAAAAACTTTGTCGTGGATTCGAAGAAATTAATGTTATATTCATTGTGCGTTACTTTTTAAGAAGAGCCTTATGTTTTTGAGTTTTGCCTCCTTTATTTTTGTTAATGTTTCAGGGAATTAAAATTTTCTAAAATAAAGTAAAAACAAATGCTTTCTTTACTTAAGAAAATGTCAATAAACGGATTTTTCAGGTTTCACGGATGATTTTATTTAAAAATTCAAGAATGACCTAATTTTGGGCAGAAATAATTTTTCCAAAGGGTTCCAAGTAAAGTTAAAAACCGGAATTCAATAAAAATGGGTGTGACAGGCGAGAAAAAGTGATGGCACATCCCAGGGGGGTGACTGTGGGTCACGCGAAAAAAATTCCCTGTCCTTCCCTTGTCATCATAATTTTTTTTTAAAACCAGAAATCGAAAGCTGAGATGTGAGGCTACCTTTAGTAAAATCCCCTGCAGCCGAAGCAAGCGCCACTGTGGTGGTTTTGTGGCCATAGTGACAGACTCGCATCGCGAGGATCCGGGTTCGAACTCCAATATCGCCACAGTGGTGGTCGGCTGAAGTTGGTTTGCTGTGGTTCCCAACTTCGAGGAGCAAATGCGAGCCGATCTCCCCATCAAAAAGTCTCGCCACAGAAAGCAACAGTCCTACAACGATATATTATTGATTCATTACACTTCACTCATAGTTAGAAAAACAGATGGCAGCACTATACATAACAAATAACAAGTCTTACACAGAAACAAACTTCACGTCAGGTTTCACTACACGCACACACACATTCCAACATGTACCAATTCGGTAGATGTTCCGCAGAGGAATATCGACGAGGTGCATGTCTGGTTCAGTAGTAGTAGCAGCCGAGGCAAAGCATGAGGGAAGATATCAAGGAAAAGCCTAAAAAAAGGAGCTTTTAGGATTTTAATTGATGGTTATTTTTTATTGAATTCTAACTTTAACAACATGCAAGTTTTTCAAAAATCACCGAAATTTATCTATATTTTGCGCCATCAAAATTTTTTAAAATAATTTTAATAAAAAATCCTCGTGTGAAAGTATGTAACACACACACACACGTAGGCAGTTCAAGTTGCTATATCTATCTCCTTCATCTCAGAAGGAAACAGATGGATAGACGCGTACATCCTTTTGATGGACAGGGACCTTCATATGGTGTTTTTAAGGGTATTTATGGCAAGGTCCTGATTGTGTGCTTCGAAAGCACATTTCAGAGTACGATGAAATCTTTCGATCATACCATTTGAGGATGGTATGCGGTTGTATGTATTCTGTGAGTGTCGAGGATTGCGTTTAACTCACGGAAGAGAGTCGATTCTGAGTTCCGACCTTGATCGGTTGCGATGGTAACAAGAGTTCCGAATCTTGATACCCATCAATGAACGGCAGCTTTAGCTGTAGTTTCAGCTGTCATGTCTTGCGTTGGTATGCATTCTGTCCATCTGGTAAAGCGATCGATGATGGTTGCAAGCCGATCTCCCCTATTAAAAAGTCTCGCCGCAGAGAGCAAAAGGCCTACAACGGTAAAATCTTCAAACATTACAATTCACTCATAGTTCAAAAAATATGTGGTAGATGGAAGCACTATAACAAGCATTACACAGAAACAAGCTTCACGTTAGGTTCACAACACGGACACGCACATTCGAACATGTTCCAATTCGTTAGAAGTTCGCAGAGGAATATGGACAAGGTACATTTGTGGTTTAGTAGTAGTAGTATTGGTACCCATGGTCATACATCTTGGTAATGTGAGCCGATTCCCCCAAGTCTCGCCGCAGAGAGCAACAGGCCTACAACGGTATACTATTCAATCATTACACTTCATACAGAACTGAAAACACTTTTCCATATCAGTTTTTCACAAGGAATCGTGTGTGTAATTATTGGGCGGTCGATAGTTACCACCCTTTATGTAAGACTCTTGATTCTTGTGTAGTCATGGTGTTGCCAATCTCTGTAACGGAGGGTCAATGGCCTATATATGCAAATAAATATTATTATTACGTTGCTGGTCAGTTAAGTGATCTGTAAATGTGTCGCGGGTCACAAGGAATCTGGTTATGTGATGCTTAGTTTATTTTACAAAATTAAGTTCGAGCCGCGGGCCACATCAGATGACTCCGAGGGCCACATTTATCCCACGGGCAATGGGTTAAGCATGTATGGCTTATACTAACAATCACCCGACCATTTAAAAGCGAAAGTAATAACTTGCAATCGATGACTGATTTATCGTTTTTTTTTCTGTAGCGAGCGGTCCGTCCTCTGGAAGTCGGGAATGGACTAACCCTGACGAGAGCGGTACCAACGGCGGCGGACCCAGAGGCAAGCGATCGCAGCAAAGAAGGCAGCAGCAACAGCAGCACCACTCTGCAGCATTAGGGGCCGAACCGGCGGTCGTCCAAGATTCCAGGCCTTCCAGGTTACTAGATACTGAGGTGAGCCAACTTCTGGCAATTACGAGATCATCTCGCCTAACTTAATACTTTGTGACGCTGACAATCCCATTCGCTTCTTTCAAACCCTCGTATTTCGGTAATGACGAGCCTAGAGACTGTGCTGTGTTTGTTTCCTACTTGAAAATGTTTCCCACGTAAGTCTATCTCAAAATTTCCTGCATGCACGATCCCAAGGGATAGCAGGACAACGAATAGAGGCGCGTATTTGCAGGACTGGGGGGTGGGGCGAGCTTGGCGGGCTGCAAGTCCGTAGGGGCTACAAATCGGAAGAACGAGTGGTCAAGAAAACTAGTAGAACAAGGGCGGCAAAATCTTTTCGCTAACAGGTGGTAGTAAAACCATGAACCTGCCTCTACCTTGAGATCGCAGGACTAGGTCAGAGAGTGACCAAACGAAGTAAGCGGCCAGAGTTTCCAAAGTGTGAGGGGCCAGGTCAGTGAACGGCCAAAAAAAAGATGATCCAGAGGGGGTTTGAACATGGGGGAGACTAAAAGAATGTAAACATAGGAGTGACAAAAACAGTGTGCAAGCATAGGAGTGACAAAACTAGCAAAGAACAAAATTGGTGAATGGCCAAAACAGTGACTAAGAAAGTGAGCAAGCTTGTGAATAACGAGTGGCCAAAACAGTTAGGAAGCGCGTGAATGATCAAAATAGTGACAGGGATCAAATTGTGAAGGATTTGATCCTTCACAATTAAAGTTAGAGACCAAAAGAGTGACGAAAAAAGTGACCCAGAAAATGAGCAAGCGTGCGAATGACCAAAACAGTGACATGAAGAGTGAGTGACTAAAAAGTTACTTAAAAAGTAAAGGACCAAGTTAGTGAAAGACCAAAAGAGTCACCTAGAGGCTACGCAAGCAGTATGCCAACACGTGAGTATCCAAAAGGGATACACAAATAAAGTGCGGGACACCAGGTCAAAGAACGACGAAAAAAGTGACCAAAAAATGACCAAGAAAACGTTCGAGCATGGGAGTGACCGAAAGAGTGACTTAGGGACAGTGGCGTATTTACAGGGCAGGAGCCAAGTGGGCGGGACCAGGTTAGAAAATTTGAGGAATGAAAAGTCAAGAAGGGTATACCAGAGTGGGAAAAGGGCGGCAAAATTTATGCAGAAAAATAATTTATAATCCGCCTCTGACCAATCTTCAATTCGATGACGAAAAAGCACTGCTTGTAATTATAACCGTTCTATTTCGGGTTGTAATTGAATGCGCGGAAACTCGACGAATCCGCTATTGGATGTACGAAAACGAGAGTCTTTTGACCTCTCGACACGGGGATCATTTCCAAACGATTCGTGACCAGTAACAAGAAGACGATTCGAAACAAAGAAAAGGATTTGAGAGGAGACCTTGAGAAGAAGATGCGTGCGTATGTACGGGTACGAATTTCTGCTTCTCAGGTGACTGTTATAATAATAATAGTGAGGTTCTACGGGATATTCAAAGAGAAAGAGAATCCGCGATGTAGTAGATGGAACAAACATTCTCCCTCCCTCGCTATAAATCGCTTACTTTTTTTGTTAGGTCTCGTGTCTTTTTCTTTCGCTGTTTGTTCGTACGTGCGTACGCATACACCTCAGCCATATTTGTCGGGAGTCTTTTGCTCGTTTCCCTTTTCTCTCTCTCGGCGGATGATTCGCAAATACGGATCGGTGAGATGAAAAATTCCGTTTTGATGGAAACGTCTTTCCTGTCTTCGAGGGTCGCCCGCCCGTTAAAAAAGGTAAGTTTCCGCCTCGTTGTGACAAAAATAAGAATCGCCGCCTTATTATACGGTTGTCTCGTGCATAAATTGTGATTGGATCGATACGTGATGTAATTTCTATGATTAGGGAAATCTTGAGGTAACGCGAAGGAATGTGCGATGCTGACCTCTGTAAATTAATTGATGAGGGCTGGTTGAAAGCTACTACGAGCGATAACAAGTTACGTGTATGTACGAGTTTACGTACCTTGCACATACACGCGACTGGTATGACAGTCTTGCGCAGATTACAGCACCAGCAAGAACGCACACACACACAAAAGCGCAATTCCAAGAAAATAAATGCGTAGGGCCACGGCATACTCGCGCAACACATTCCTGCATGTAAGCAATTCGTTAGAAATTCTGCAAAGGAACGTGTACGAGATGCATTGTTATGGTTAAGTAGTAATAGTGGTTTTGCGCATGTTGCAATTTATTGTCGCTCGTAGCAGCTTCCTGTGAACGACCAGCATTACCCATCATTCGAGGTGTTTCCAATGTGAACAGTGGCGTATGCAGAATTTCCTAAAATAGGGTGCGAGTCATTTTTTTTATTCAAAAGTAATTAAAGCGTCACCTTAATGACACGAATCAGGCATTAATAAGAATGACTCTTATAAAAGGAATGACGAAGATGCTGACGTGCGTATTTGCTTCGTTTGTAAGTTCCAGGTCGGAGGTCAACGCAACCTGATTTACACTCCTCCACCGAGCGTTTACGATGACGACCCAGGCATTATGTCCGAGGCTGAAACCTCAGCTACGGGATTCCGACGGGGCAACAAAGTCAGGCAGACCCTGCCTGTCGTGAGGACTCCTTCGAAGTCGCAAGACAGACCGCTAGGTAATGTATCCTTTCTTGTTATATGCCATCTACCGTTTTTCCTTGTCTCTTTGGGTGTCATACCAGTTGCGTAGACCACAATTTTTAACAGTCGGACAAAAGAAAGTCGCCAATAAATGCCAGTGCATCGATTAACAAAATGAAAGAGAATTGATTTTGTGGAAATGGAAAAACTGTTCTGGAGAAATTCGGAGAAGTGTGAAGTTGCGATCGACAGAAACTATGCTCAGTTCCGTAATAGAATATGTTGCGTCCCAATCAGTTGTCGGATGTGGTCTTTTGTTTCCGGTTACACAAGTGCTCCAACTCCATGTAATTTGGGCATGTTCCCATGACAGCAGCTCGGCCCGATGATTAGCGAAAACACGTGACGGCGTACTCTGAAAACATCCAAAGTGTATTTTAACCTCCTCTCGTACAAGCTGCTGGCGATAAATTTGAATGATCTGTATTAGACGCATAGCCGATGAATGTGGTAGCCTTGTTCCATGTTACAAAAAATAAGAAAGGGTAATAAAGAAAAAAAGAAATGAGAGTGGGAAGGAACAGTACGCACAAGATATAATTGTATAAGAAAGTATTAGTACAAGTGCTTCGCTTTTTCACCTACAGCTACAAACTTGTTTTGTAATTTGGTTTTTTTTACTTGTTCTCTTCCTCAACTTCTATGTGTAGTACAGGGCGTCCATAATTAAAAGACCCTATTTTAAAAGCGAAACCAGTCATCAGAAAAATGTCAAATTTTGTGGAGGACTTCATGAAGTGATGAGAATTTGTTTCAGAGGAAAACATGGTTGCACATGTCGCCAACAGAGGACGTTTTATTAAAAAATGACACATTTAGGTAAACGTTTACAATTTTAACAATTGTTAAACACTTTTACAATTGTTACTGCAACAAAACATGTTCCACATGATGGCCATCATTTTCAGATACCACGTGAAATCGCAATATGGCATGTTTCACAACTGACCGAAGTGTGTGCGGGGAAATGTTCAGCATGTGAAATGCTGCCTTTAAGGTCAGGTAAAGTTCTTGCATTGTCACGACTTACCAGAGGTTTCAAATGTCCCCAAAACCAGAAATCGCATGGATTAAGGTCCGGGGATCGGGGAGGCCATGGATTAGGGAAGTGCCGGCTGATGACACGTTCTTCTGTAAAATGTGTTTTAAGAACATTCTTAACACACACTGCGATGTATGAAGGAGCTCCGTCTTGCATAAAGATTGTATCTGCAAGGCAGTGACGAGCTTGCAGAGCCGGAACAATTTCGTTCTGTAACAGCAATGCATATCGCTTACCGGTGATCGCATATGTCACTGGACCTGTAGAACGTAACTCCTCGTAGAAGTAGGGACCGGGAATAAATGAAGCAGTAAATCCACACCTTACCGCCACTTTTGAAGAATGCAAGGGAACCTCTAAGATAGCGTGCGGATTTTCTGGTTTCCAAATTCGGCAGTTGCGAGTATTGGTTGCACCATACGAGTGAAAATGCGCTTCGTCTGTCCAGAGGATATTCTAAGGATATTCTGAATCGACCTCAACCCGAGCTAGAAACTGCAGTAAGAACCGAAGTCGAGCGTCATAATCATGTGGAAGCTACCACTGCGCAAGTGAAAGTTTGTGCGGATAATATCGGAGGATATTCCGCGTGATCTTATGGACAGTTGAACGTGGCCTATCCAACGCCTGTGCTACACGCCTGACACACACAGAATTTGAAGCTCTGTCCTCTTCCACGTGAAGCGAACTACGTCTATAGAAACGCGTTTTCTTCCTCTTCCGGGACGAACAGCCAACGATCCTGCGGTTTCAAATTTCATTATATTCCCTACTCCGAAGGTTTTAACATTCATTGGACTTTTTCGAATCCTCTTCCAAGTCCGATATTTCCGTAGAGCAGTTACTGCGGAATTGCTGTTTCGGTAAAACAATTTGACTAAGAAAGCGCGATCTCGTAAACTCATCGCCATTGTGAGCAGCAAACACATTGAGAAACAAGATCTCCGCAATTTCTCGGTTTTATAACAGCTGCTGCGTGACACCAAATAAATTTACATGTTTATTACAGATATTCAAAATGAAACGCCCTCTGGGGGCGACATGTGCGACTAATTCCCCTCCCCCCGAAACAAATTACCATCATTTCATGAAGTCCTCCACGAAATTTTACACTTTTCTGATGACTGGTTTCACTTGTAGGCTACTTTAAAATAGGGTCTTTTAATTATGGCCGCCCTGTATATAATAGAAGGATTACATTATGTAAGTGTGCGTGTGGGGGGGGGGGGGAGAATGCCGTGGGAAGTAGGAGGGGAAAGAAGCTAAAGACAACCTCCACCTATCAGTTGGTCGTTATCTCGTTGAGATATCACAATGCTGCTGAGAGAACAGAGGGGAAAAACACACACAACACTCTGTTTCATATGGTTATAGTAACCCTGACCGATCAGGGGAAAAAGCGGTTGAATAAATTGATGAATTGAATTTATTTCACTGTCATTTGGACGCAATATTACGTCCCTGATCGTAAAGAGGTTAATTTACAAAGGACTTTTTGGATATCAATTCCTAGACGAACTTCGGAAAGAAAACCTGGTAGTCCCCGGTAAGAATCGAACATCCGGGCAAGCGCACGACCAATATATCACGGGAGCATGCACCTTTCTTTCCTCGTAGCACGCACGGAAGTGTGAAGCGCTGAGTAGAAGCATCTCACAGCCTCGCTTAACTGCATTCAGCAACTGGATCTTCTAGGTGGTGACAATAAAGAGAGGTGTTTTTTCTCGGCCCACAACACATCAAAGGAAGAGACTAATATCGAAAAAAATCGGTGTTTGATATAAAGAAAATCTCCTTCTTCGTGTTATGGGCTGAGCTGAATCATGCGGAACGAATACGGAGATGGCAGAAAACGTTTCAATTGCATTTTCGACCAACCGCATCAAGGACAGGAAATGAATTTGTCATCTCCAGATCAGAGTTCACTCGTTTTAAAATAGATGGACCTGACGCGTATGATGCCCAAAAAAACTAACTTTTTCAACCATTTCCATCAACTCTGTTATATGTCACTATTTTCACGAGAGAAGCATTTCATTCTATTTCTGTCCATTTTTTATCTTGGTATTTTATTTCGAGAATGATTTTGTTTCTGTGTGTGTGTTGTTTCTTTTTGCTTTCCTTCTTCATCACCATGATGAAATCTTTCTCTGAAATGTAGGACCAGTATCGCCGCAACTGCGGCACGAAAATCCTACTTTAGGTGAGCTTCTTCTTCCTTCTTCATTAGCTTTCGAACACTTACTTCGTTTAGGTCGTATAGTAATGTATTAATGAAGGCGGTTTTTATTTGTCGAACCAGGGCTGGTGTTCCTTCAGTACAGGAGCGAGACGAAACGAGCGCTTCTGCCGAACGAGATAACAACATTGGATACCGTGAAGGCCTTATTCGTGCGATCCTTTCCGAAGCAACTCACCATGGAATACTTGGATTCGCCGCATATTAGGATATACATCCACGATCCAGCAAAGGATATGTTTTACGAACTCGAGGATCTCAGGTACGTCCGATAAATATAAGTCAATTAACCCTCTTAAAGATAACGCCAAACGGGGGAAATTCATTCCAGCTCTCCCTGGTTTTTTTCTCCACACTTTCTTCTCTCGTCACCAAAACTTCATTGGAACTTTATGAATGGCAGTTGGTTTTTTTCTTAAATTTAATGTATCTTTCTACTATACAGTGCGTCCCAAGTTCTTTACACGGCGGATATCTCTGCAATCGTGTTTTAGAAACATACTTCCGATTACAAAAAAAAAAACTTGAATAACGTACTGTTACTCAAAATGTCTTAAATTTTCCAAGAGGTCGTATACATATAAAAATGAGAAAAAATAACTTTTTTATGTATACCCCCCCCCCCCCCCCCACTGCGTGCTGAAACTTCCAATCAGCGGAACGTAAATTCGGCTATGGGAAGTCATTTACAAAAAAACATTCATATTTTTAAATGCAATATTAACGGAAGTATTTGGCTTTGAAGTTTTCAGAATTAGTCGCCAATGATTGAGGGTGTGTTTCCCAAATTACAAAACCGAAAATGAAATTCAAAGCCGCCTGGCAATCGAGTGGTGGGGCGCGGTAGCCCGGTCGATAAGATGCTCGCCCAAAGTACCAAAGGATGTTTAGAGGTTCGCGAGTTCGATGTCCGGTTCATCCTTGTCAGAAAACTTTCCTGACACAGGGGTGCAACAAAAAACGGCGACTTGACCGCAGCAAAAAATTGCTACCGCAGGGAGTTCCCCCATCGAGGGGTTAGCGCACCAATCTCTCGATCAGTATAAATACAAGCCTGCCGTTCGGAATCGGCAATAAATTGTAGGTCCCGGTCTAATCAGCCCTCGTGTGCAGAAAATGACCGTGGTGCGACAAAAATGATCAAATGACCGATCAATCGAGTGGTTAGGGAGCTAGTCTCTCACTGTGCAGGTTGGGGTTCGAATCCCAATTCGGTCATGGATGTCTACTACGAAAATCACCTTTTCATTTGAACCACCTTCTTATTTGACCAGCAGTTTGAAGTTGGAACCATCAAAATTTTCTGCATTCCATTTTATCCACCAAAAAGATTTTCATCCATGGGCGTATAGAGGAGAGGGGGGCGGTAAGGGCGGCCATCCCCTCCCGGGAAAATCTGCCCCCCACCTTCCACCTGTCTGAAGAGCCTGTATTCCCTTATGTTTGCAACAAAAACAGTTGCGTTTTTTTCCCCATTTCTTCTCTTGGTCCCGAAAGGCTGAATAATTGGGGGTTTTTTTTTATAATTTTGTCCAAGAGCAATGAGAATTTTTTGACACAGTGACGATGAAAATCATTTGCCTTTCAAATACAGAAAAAAATAATCAAAATAAAATAACCAATAGGAGAAGTAATTTCATTTGTGTAGTCTCTGATCGGCAAAGTCGTTCTTTTTACGGAACTGTTCCTTTTGAGATAGATCTTTTTATTGAACTAGTTCAAGTGAACGTTCATTTTGAATGCGAAGCTACTAATAAATCAAAGTTTAATTGCCTACGATAATCGAATGGTCTTCATTCTTTGGGAATAAACCCAGTGGGGGGGGGGGGCTTCTATTTCTAAGAACTGATTTTTTTTTACGGCAAATAGAACATTTTCTGAGGATTGTTTGAGGGCTTACTATGTTCACCCAAGCCTTTCAACTGGGAAGTGGGTACCGCTAAAGATGGGTTCATTCCTATTGTCATCAAGGACGTTTAACTGCTTCTTACCTGGTAAGGTCTCGGAAAAAACAATTCTTATTCGATAGTTCATTGAAATGAATCATTATGAGACGAGAGAGAGAGACCAAAAATGGTCCCTAGATCAGGTTAAGGTGCAAAAAAACAAAACAAAAAAACAACATTGTTTTGTGAACATTTAAAACAATGTTATGATAATATGAATTTTACATTTGCATCACTAATTACTAAAATGATTACACTATTTCATACTTGCATGCGCTTTCAAACTGTTTAAGAATCACATTGGACAAAAAGTATTTTAATTAGCTTGCTAGTTTGTACTCTATTTCTTTTCTCAGTCATTATTTGACCCGCTTTAGAAGAAATACCTTCACAACGAATACGAAGCCTTCTCATTGCTATTTTGTACAAATGGGGGTATATTAACTTTCTTTGATCCCACCAAAGTAAAGGGTCAGACAGCCTCGGTAAAATGGGTTGAGATGAGTATGTATTTATCTATTTCCACGATACCAGCCACTTTAGGGTTTTGTCTTGCCGTTAGAGCAAGTTTAACTGTTTCTTCATCGAATTTCACCCAAATCTTCAACGAGCTTGGGGGAACCCGGGACAAAGGAAATTTGAGGTTGAGCGGAAAAGGATCATTTTGGTCAATGGTGATTAATGTTTTTATTTTTGGGACTAAACAACCTTCGTAAACTGCAACAAATTTCCTTGTATTTTTAAACGCGGACTTTTTCAAAGTGTTTGTCAAGCAACGTTGATTCGGGGATCAATTCATGCTTCTTTGATATCAGCCTGTCACCGATTTCTTTCAGCAGCTTATCGCACATTTCTTTTAATACAATAGGAAAATTTGGAGTTTTTGACAAAGTCATACAAATTCTTGGACAAAACCATTGTTTTAGACAAAGTTACACTTTTAGCAGCACTCAATTCCTTGGTTACATCATCAAAAATTTCTAGAGAATTAATGCTATGTTCAATAATAATCCAATCACTGCACGAAAGTGTACTGTAAAAGTGCAAGAGCACATAAATCAATCAGCTAATATATATATGACAGCTCTAAATATATGACGCCATCTGGTGGCCTGATGGGATTTACGAGCCATGGCTAATTGCTGTCACCGACGGTACCATCTATGTGTCTCATGTATCTCACGGTACCATTGTATGTGTTCTATGTATCTCACGGTACCATTGTATGTGTTCTATGTATCTCACGGTACCATTGTATGTGTTCTATGTATCTCACGGTACCATTCAGCATATATGCACTCTATTGGTTAAATATTTATATATGTTTGGCAACCATATAGCATTAGTCTCTTTGCCATCCTATTTACAAATGTTTCCAACCTTGTCACACATGAACAGAAAATCCAATTGATCAGAAAAGGGCATTTATGCTGATGCATAAAGTTTATAAGGCTATGCAAAAACAACTGCCAGCTCTGAATGCAGTGGGAAGAAAAAACGCACAAAAACTTGGGTTTTTTTTTAAACTCTTATCTATGAGGAAGTGGCTGCGGACGGGTTGACCATTGACCGCATAGGGAGGTAGCCGCGGAATTGGGGTGTTTTTTGTATTGTCTATGGAGCCTATTGTCCGTTCCGAGAAAAACTGGCCGCAAAGAGAAGTTGGCCGGGGAATAGAGGTGGACGCCTATGGAAGTTTCACTTTATATTTAATATCTCAATAAATATTGCATTTAAAAATATTAATTTTTTTGCAAGTGACTTTTCAGACTGAGACCTAAATTTCAATAATTGGCACTTTTGGCAAACGCTGACTGTATAAAAAGTTAATTTTTCTATTTTTTTTTTAAATGTATACCGACCCTTGGAATATTTAATGCAATTTGAGTAACTGCGCTTTGTGTGAAAACTTTTTGTTATTGAAAGTATGTTTCTAGAGTTGCAGAGATAGGCTATCTGCTGCGCAAACAATTTGGGATATCTGTAAATCCGGTCTTTGATTAAAATCACGAAATATATAGTATTTATTAATTACTTATATTACAGAATCATTTGACTCAATTCCCACATTTATCTTGTTTACACACATTTACACCATTTTTATTCGCCAAATATGTATTTTAATTCTTCCCGTCCCGATCTTTGTTGTACGCGATTCGTATCATGAAACGGGCTGTTGTTAAGGTGTTTTCTTTTGTTTCTGTACAGAGACATCCGAGATCGTTCGGTGTTGAGGATCTACGAGCAAGACGTGAACGGGGAAGGCATCTACAGCACTTGGGAGCAAGAGCTCAGCTATTTTTCCGAACCGGAATTCGACTCCGAGTACCAGAACCAACACATACACAGAGCCGCTAAAGTGATTAGCCATTCATTTATTTATTTAATATTACTCGACCGAACCTTTGCAAACCTTTTCCACTCGAGGTGCCCTTTTTCCTATTCAACGTTTATCCGCGTCTCCCCCAGAGCTGTTTAACGAAGAATTTCTTTAGACAACATTTTTCAGGGCTGTCGCTCCGCAGCGCTTCCTGGCAATTGTTCGAGGAGCATCAGGGAACCGTGGCGCACAGTTTGAGAATTTCTGGTGTAGTCTAAGAGACTGCTTCTCACTGTGGCCGAACGTTTTATTTCCTTTGTCGTTTTTTGATGCCAGTGCACCGATTTCGTCGACGACGAAATAGGATATGCAGTCATACCGATGGCTTTAACGAAATGAAGTACATAGGTCTGTCTGTCGAGGTTACGGGGTGCCATCAGTTGTCAATGAACCCCCCCCCCCACTTCCCTCAAACTATCTCGATTTTTCATTTTAAAATCATGTCACCCCGCGTATTAGAAAAAAATGGGAAAAATTAGAATGATGTTTATTGTCTGTTCGTTGTTTCATCGATTGTTTTTTTTTTCTGTGCTTTTCTTTCTCGATCGACTATCCATCGATTTTGGGATAGAAGAACTCGGCTCTACCTCCTCAAGACGGTTATTACGGCATGAGTGCGTATTCGCCCGTCGTAGCGAGAGCTCAAACCCTGCCCCATCATGCAGCACCTAACCTCAGAGCATTTTCTCCACTGCCACCAGAGCCAAGGTCTAAGCCACCTCCGCCTGTAATGTCGCAAGTTGGTGAGTATCATCTACATCTACGCAACAGGCTTTGTTTTCTCGATTTGTCCCACCAGCAGGACTGGGCAAATTTATTTCCCGACATGCGCGGGGCATGTAAAAATTTCGACCGGGCATGTATTTTTTTCCGATCGCGTGCTCGACGAGGGCGTATAAAAAAATAACAAAAAATTTAAACACATTATTGGTTTTTTAATTTTTTTTATAGACAATGATGCAAGTGTTGCTACACGCATTCGTGAAGTTCCTCAGAAATGCTTTCTTTGGCAGCCATTGTGCAAATATGCAGTCGACATATTTTCTACGCTACTAATAGTGAGCAGCGGTGCGGTCACGGGTTCTCTTATACTGCAATTGGGCTTTTCAGGAAAACGGAAAAAACCTCACTTACATCAAAATAATGTATCTTGCTGGTATTCTCTAAAGAAGAGAAAAGACTTCCTGGTTTGCATATAAATATGTAAATATATTTTTCCACAAAATTTGCATGTTATATGGCCCTATTATACAGCATATAAGGTGTCCGAAAGGGATGAAAATTCTGCGATTCGATTCATTCTAAAATTGTAGGAAATATTTATCGCGCATTTCTATTCTTTCGGGAAAAATGTCTTTTGCAAAACTATGGAGCTCCTGCTGACACCTATCAAATATAATGTAAACTATATGCTATGATTTTTTTAGTAAAGTTAGCTTTTGGTTTCAAACCTGTATGCGGCATTTTTCCAGCGTGGCGCAAGTCTTCTTCAACCACCTGCTTATATCTCTTCGTTGAGAGAAAACGGCAGGCCACATGATCTGGTTAGAAGAAAGTATGCAGAGCGTGAAAACGAACAAAATATGTCATGATACCATATATTATTTGTTTTTACGCTGCATACCGGTGAAAATTTCATGTGCCTAAATATTGGTTGATATGTTTTACGCTTCACCTCTCAAAATCCCTTTTTGTAATTACCGAAAAAACATAATAACCGTATTTCAGCGCATATAGAAGTTACTCGGTATGCAGCATGAAAACAAAAAATATATATAGATTTTCATACCACAAGCTGTTCGTTTGTATTCCGCACAAACAATTTTATTTCGAGAATTATAATAGATAGTTTTGTTTTTATTCAATAGGTGGTGGTGGCAGGAGTCCTAGAGCTTAACGCACTTTTTCGTTCGCATTTTATAGTAGCAAAGTATAAATATGAAAAGTGTACTCAAGTAAATCCAGCGATAATATTGTTTTCGAATGTAAAATATCGATTCGAGCATTTATTATTTCAAAGAGTTTCTTGGGCATTTGAATTTGCGGAGATTCGTCCAGCCCTGCTACCCCCCAACAAATGTGTGTCATGTAAAGAAGACCAAGCAAAATGGAAACGTGACACGAATCAACTGTTTCTCAATTCTGTGATTTTTGTCGCCTCACCAACTCATGGGTCGTTCCAACTTAAAATGTGCCTAATCTCGATTTTTCTGCGTTTTTCTTTTTAAAGACGTGATATATTTTATTATTGTTTGCTTTTGTTAGCTTATGCGCAAACTCTGCCGTGGGGAACGCACATAGTAACGTACGCAGCTGGACCAGCTCCTCCTCCTCCACCAAGCCCCGAAAAACGACCCAAAGAAATCATCATCCCCACCGGTGAGTTGCTTCTCTATTCGTTCTATATTTCGCCCGCCTCTCTCTCTCTGAGAGTTTTTTCAACCATTAATTTTCGACAAAAAAAACCTCCTGAATGGTCAAATGAATGTGTTTGTAGGCATGATGCAGCCACCGCCGAAGCCTCAACGCTCTTTCCAACAGCCTCCTCCGATTCCTCCGCCGATGACTTCAAAGGGTATTCGATCCACTCCACCGCCAACGGGACCACCACCTTCGATACCGTCTCCCAGATCGACTTCTGTCGGACGCCCACCTATCGGTATGTTTGACTCACTTAATCCAGTGGTTGTCAAAGTGTCTGTCCCCTCCAAATCCTGGGGGCGTCACGGTGAGCTGTTGGTATTGCAGTGTGCATATTCAGGGTTAGAGTGAATGTATAAGTGGATACGTTTTTCTTGAATCTGATTCTTATGCTTCGAAACGGCAAATGCAAGTGATCGCCCCATCTAAAGTTTCTCCACCGGGAGTGATCGGACCCGTAACATGGAAAAGTTTCATACTCTTAGACCAGGGGTTCTTATGTGGGCCGATCTCTTCGTTAAAAACTCTCGCCACAAAGACCACAAAGACCAACAAGCCTACAACAGTACAAATATTCAATCATTACACTTCTCTCACAATTTGAAATACAGATGGCAGCACTGAAAAATTATAAACAACACTAGATACCGACTGTTAGATGCACACACTCGCACTTCCGGCACAACTCACTTGGTAATAAATTGCCCGAGCTGTGCTCGGTTTTAAAGAAAGAAGCCCAGAAGTTCTTAATTACGGGCTTTCGGAGGGATTTTAACCCGTCGAATGTCACAAATCCTATCATTTTTTTAAATGAAATGCATTTGAGGTTTCTTTGAGCAGAAAGTCGCCAGGAAAGGAAGATGCGATTGCATTAATGCGCGGTAATGAGGAGGGAAAAGAGATGTCTAGTTAGATATTTTTCCCGTGAGAGAGAGTGGATTCCACGATGCTATTTGTACGTAAAGATACACACAGAAAGCAACTGTTTCACTACATGTGGCTTTTCAAAAACCACAGCACCGAGTGCGGTAAAACGGTTTTTACAAATCTATTGGTGGGTGAAGTAGAACTCGCATTGGCAAGCAGTCATTGCATTAAAAATTTCGATAGACGAACTAATATTTTGTATGATCCTTTGGTCAATTGAGTCGCGAAACAGTCGAAGTGTTTGTGGGAAATTTTCCGTTACAGGGTACAATTTTCCTTCCCGTTTCCGCGTTAGACAGGTTCCGTTTAATCCAGGTTTTCTAACGTGTATTTTTTCGTTGAAAAATCACGGGACCACGGTTTTTTCCGTTGAAGACAGGTTTCCGCTTAATACAGGTTCTACTGAATTTCTGAATTTATAGTTTTCTGCTGAGCTTGAAAGTGGCATGAAACATCAGTTTTTCTAAGCACGCCAAGACAAGAATAATATGCTCTCAGTAGGGACTTGTAATCGAGACCTGATGTTGATATTTACTTTCAAAGGATGAATATTTATCAATTAGTTAAGAAAAGAGCTTTCAAATTCTTGCGCTATGCGCAGCAGCATAGATCAGACGCGGGACCCCTTTCACCGATACGAATAGTTTTCTCAATGTATATGTATATATAATTTCATAAAAAATCAAATATAATTTAAATGCAAATGACCAGCACCAAAATTCCAGGTAAATCTTATTTAAATCAATGTTTTGAATCTGAGAATCACACACAAGTGAATGTTTTGTTTATGCAGTTCCAGAGCGTCGACACGGGGATCCTCAGGGAGCGTATAATAGACCGCCTCCGGAGAGACCGTATTCGGCTGGTGCTCAGCCGATTTATTCAGACAGATCGGCTGCCATGTACGGCAAATCGTCGGCTTACCACTCGCCGCCGTCGAGGTACGAGAGCGGATACTTGTCGTCCCCGGAAAGACGCTACGAGCCTCAACGGGCTTTCGCCGCGTACCCGGGACCTCTGCCGGCCGCGCCTCCTCCCGCGGCCACAACACCTTACGAAGAGCCTTATTACGGCGAAAGGATCTACGGAACTTCGAGGTCTGGTAGCGTTACTCCCGTCGTCGACGAAGAAGCCAGGTAATTTTATATCATTATAAGCTGTGTTATTAACCCGTTTTCACCGTCCCTCCGAAAAAATATGTGGTTATCTCCGTGCATCGAGAAACAATCGGGTTTTTACGTACTTTATGCAAGAGGGTCATTCTGCTACCGGTGATAAGGAGGACCGCGTGCTCACATAAATTCGTGAATAGTTTAAAAGAATTCATAAAAATTCCAAGAATCGATTCACTGTATTTGACTGCAATTTGCAAAAAAAAGTTAATGTCACGAGAAGGGGGAATTTTTTGAATACAGGAAAAAAAACTAGTTTATCGTCTATATAAGGCACTGCACGAAGCAAACCACTCAAAATATATGCAAATCAGAGTCCTATGCAGGGTTTACTATTAACAGCTCATTTCTTAATTTTCCTGTTACTGGCGGTTACATTAGGTTTTCATTGTGATGTTGACATTGGTGCACGAAGCAGTATTGGTGAAGTTTTTTTGGTTCAGCGAGGAATCGCCGGCTGAAGCTTTGCGAACGTTTTGGGCGCAGAAGATATGGAAGAAATGTTATATTAAGGAATTCGGTATCTTGCTATCATTCAGCGCCATCTATCGAGGAAAATTCGAACTATATTTTTTTCCCTGGTGGGGCGGGGGGCGGGGTA
This sequence comes from Pholcus phalangioides, assembly GCF_987345545.1. Taxonomy (NCBI): domain Eukaryota; kingdom Metazoa; phylum Arthropoda; class Arachnida; order Araneae; family Pholcidae; genus Pholcus; species Pholcus phalangioides. The sequence goes on along the minus strand of NW_028301596.1, from coordinate 22,864,773 downwards.
TGATTATGCCCTATGTTTTCGCGGAAAAAAAAGTGTACTATTTGATCGATCCCAGAGACACTGATAATCTACAGTTCGTCCCAGAATTCTACCCTGTGTTTGTGATGTGGAAATCCCATTTAAAAGCGATTAATTATTTTTATTTTGATATGTCATGGGTACTGAGGAAAAACGGGTTGTAATTTATTATAATATATTCACATGTCACATTAATTCCCCCAATCAACATGTGCCCCGTACACCTAGAAACACTACACATGTCGTCTTTGCATGCTTTTAATAGATTTTTCTCTAATTTTCAAAATACTGTTTCTGGCACGTATAGAAATAATAATAAACGTTATCTTAAGGGTTTCTCTCTGTATTCTTCGCTGAGTCATGCTCGGCCTTCACACATAGGCCAAGTGTACTTTTCTATACAGATATTCGTACTTCTTTCTGACCAATCTGCACGAACTCTCCCTTAAATTTTGAGCGTTTCCCTCTTTGTCTCGGAGTAATCTTTATTTTGGTAAGATGTAGTCGCGTTCGTTACTGAGTAGTTCCCTTCGGGAGCCGGCTAAGTACCGCCCTTAAATTTTTTAGTCAATTTTTATATAATTCCCCCGTTATCATTTATTTTATCGAGTTAAGTCTGTTTCGAGTTAAAAATGTATGTAAAGTTCAATCTTGTTTATCGAGAATATGTGAACGTCAGCTAGACGGTTCGCGGGGTGGCGTGGGTGCTCCGACTCAAAAGTCAAAGGAGACCCCCAACCCCAGCGAACTCGACGGATCCTATCCATGTTCAAGAAAAGGGAAAAAATGACAAGGCCCATTGGCCCGCAAGTAGGGTCTTTCCGCGCCAGCTTCGTTTTCTACTCGGTGACGCCGAGCTCGCCAAAGTTAGATCATCGGGTTGGCCCGCAACCAGGGCCTGGTGGCATCTACATCCTCTCCGGTCAAAGTCTCGCCACAGAGAGCAACAGGCCTACAAACAGTACAAATATTCAGTCACTACACATCACTCACTTCACTTCTGAGATATAGATGGCAGCACTGAAAAATCATACGCAACTCTAGATACGCACTCAGACTGTTAGGTACACACACTTACGATTCCGGCACAACTCGCTAGGTAGTAAATTGCCTATGGCGATAGACCTGAGTTGTGCTCGGTATGGAAAAAAAAAACCTCTCCGGTCACCACAGATCGTCAACCCTTTTCGGTCACCCACCGACATTCTCTCGCTCCCGGATTCGCTGGCCAACTCAAGGACTATGATTTCTCCCGGTCGACTTCGTTCCCAAAGACGGTCGCTCCGGTCCAAAGTGCTTCTCTCCAACCGTAAGTGAACTCAAAAGTGGAGAGTTCACTTACGATTTACTTACTTTGCTGTCTTAAAAACGAAATCATTAGTTTAATGAATTCCCCCACCTAAAGTAACGCACGTTATTTTGATTAAAACCTAGGTCTCTCCGAAGTGATGTTTTCAGTTCACCCTACCATGCTCAAATCCAATTGTTCATTTGTTTCTTTTTTCATGTTAATATTTGTAATTGAGTATTGTGCTTGATTTTGTTTCTTTTTCTTAACGGGGGGATTGCAGAATAATTAAATCTCTATTAAAATTTTATGTGGTAACTGAAATGTGTTATTCAATTCATTGTGTCAATGTTGTTGAGATCTTGATTTCTATTTGATAATGGTAAATACTATTTGATAACTGTGAACGCGAACCTGGGTACTTGGGTAATGAAAATTTCCCCCTCTCTTCACGGCCACCCCTAGTCTGAATTCTTAATTAAATTCATAAAATGTTTAAACGATAACCGCAATTGAAAATAACATCATAACAGTTGAAATGGGAGAGCTGATCGTCAAGACAAAAACGATTATCCAATGGAACCTAGGGTCACAACCCACTTTTTCGGGAGGAAAAAGTGCATTACCCGGCATCAAAATATGGCAGTCTTGCTAACATCATAAGGAGCGACAGGGAAATTTCTTCCTTTAAGATAAATGCAATTATAGAGGAAACCTCTATATAGAGAGAGAATTTTTCTCTCTCTCTCTAATGTTACTGAATTATGTTTGTTTGAGGAAAATGTTTTTTTTTTCATTACTCTTCAGGACCTTTATTTTCATTTATCATCGATCGATTAATCGATTGTGCTGATCGTTCCTATTGATGTCTGGGCGAGTTCGTGGACGTAATTTCGTACAAAATATTGTCTTTTTCCTTTTCTTTTTCGCTCCGGGTGCAGGATGCGAGTGGAATACATGGAAAGGCAGCTGGCCAGCCTGACGGGCCTCGTGCAGAAAGCTCTGAGCTCAGCGACAACTCCCCCATCTCGACCTTCCCCGACGCCTCCATCTTATCATCATCATCCGCAGTCGCAGAGCCAACTTGTCCCGACCAGGGATCACCACAACCGTTCAGGTACGTTGAAGCTATGTTATACGTTACGTGACCATTTTGCAGTGTTTAGTAATTTTCTTCATATAACTCGCATATATGAATTAAGGCAAAGAATCTTAACCTATGGGTCACGACCATAACTTGGGACACGCGAGTTCCACGCGAAATGGGTCGTTCGAATCCACTTACAGCCAGAGGCTCTTGAGCTATGGGTCCTGCCTGACTCAGACTTGATTCGTAGGCGCTTCCGAAATGGATTGTACAAATTCACTTACAGTCCTTACTCGTACAAGGAAGTATAGTAGTAGTAGCATTCTTTATGCACGGGCCTCGTGAGGATTAAGTTTTATTGTGAGAAGAAGGCATTCTCGAGAGGGGTTCGATTTTATTCTTCAGCGCGAATGGTTGTCGGTTTCACATGCTAACGTAGAAATGCTTTGTAGAAGTAGGATAAAGAATTTCTCCCGTATTCCACGCTCTGAATACACCCCGCCGACCGCCACAACTTATTACGTCATTGGTTTCACTAATTTCGAAAAACAGTCCCAACGCCTGCCTTATAGAGTTCTACAACATGGAATAGTGAGTGATATCGGAGCAGACGAATGAAGTCAAACCCCGGGGGTAACGCGTCACCTTGCTTACCGGATCACTTTTTTGAAAATCCCAATTGTCCTCTATGGGGTTCGAATGTTATTAAACTCACTCCTGAAATAATGAGTCACCCTATTCCGCTTAATGAGTCACTTTTGTGAAACAATGCATTTAAATTAACAGAAATTTGTTAAAATACCACATAAGATTTTTTTCGATATTTCAAATTTCTTAAAATCGAAATATTAATTCATTTTTTTTCTAAATTTTGGTTGGTTTGGGGGGAAGGCACGAGCCGCTGATTACCCTCCCCCCCCCTTCCCCACGTACGCCTCTGGGTACTAGGCCAGATTTTTCCACGAGACCCTGTTTTCTGATTTTAAGTGAGAAAACCAAAATAAATAAGTAAAAAATGTTAATTGTTCCGGGCTCCCAAACTGCGGGTAGAACGGGTTTCCCGCATTTAATGCTGTTTTTTCCTCAACGTTCTTCCATTTTTCGAATTTGAATATCTCTGCGAATATTGTACCTAGAAACCTTGAATTTTTTTTGGCCTCAGAGAAGACAGGGCAACTAATTGGGTTTTTGAACACAGTATGTTCGTATAAAAGGTTAACATGTATATTTTAATAACTATGCAACAGCCCTCTGCAACCTGAATGACATATCTGAGTATTACGCGTTATTTGGATACTTTTTCCTACTTGGAAGGAATACCTTTAGGATGAACGATGTGCCATAAAATGTCATACGCCCTGTTACCTATGCACCCTGCATATGTACCCTATGTATATACACGCATAGGGCCATCTTAATAGCATCGTCGGTTCTGCTCTCCTAGACTGTGGCACATGGGCGGAGACACGGACTAGACTACCAAGTCTATTTCCGCCTATGTTGTGGCCCTTAGCAGCGTGCCACGATTGACCTTTCTAGTGGCTTATTAACGCAATGCAAGATTATCACGAGGACCACGTGCTGCTCCCGAGCAATGCCCGCGCGTTAAGACGATAATGATCTTCACGCACTCGTTCTTTCATTATGTTTCCAATTAAAATGTGTTCATGATGAGTTTTTTTGTTTATACTACCTAATGATGTGTTAGTTAACACAAATTAAAACTAAATTTTTCCTTTCACGATCCCTTGTTCTCTTCTGATGACTTGCCCGCAAAAATGAAGACGACTACATGGAGACGAAATCATCGAAGTCATCATCCAACACATCCCTAGCAGGTAATGCAAGAATTTTTGAATCTATTGGGGGTGGAGAGATCTACTCTTTCTCCCACGCTCTTGTTTCTCTCTCTCTCTTGTTATTTAGCCCCTTGTTCGTAAATACGAACCGCGACATCGTCACCAACTGCTGGGGCAGATTCCGAGAAGAGCCGAGTTCCTTTTCAAAGAAAGAATCTGTTACTTGATATATATATTGTCATTCATGCTTGTGCTGCGCTATCAGCCACATCAAAATGTATAAGAGTTAAAGTCAAATTTTAGTTAGAATTTAATTAAATAGCAGGCCCTATATTTTCTTAATTGGAAGAGGAGTCGTATTTTAGAGAATCTCGTCTAAAACCTCTAACAAAAATGCAAATAGAAATTATGATTCACGTTTGTGCTTTTTTTTGTCCGTTGAAAAAATTAACTTATTTTTATTAATTGAACTTATTTTGCTCGTCGTTTTTCCTCTTTTCGTGGCAATTCTCCATGGTAATTCTCCAATGGCAATTGTTGACGTCCCGTATTTTACCAAATTTGAGATTCCAATTCCCCAATTATTTTTTTAATGAAATATATAATCCGTTTATTCATTTTTAAATGTTTACCGTCAAATACATTTTTGTTTATTGCAATTTGTAGCAGCCCATTTTTTCCCCGACTCTTCACCCATCTTTGCTGTAACTAGTAAATTTGTCATAAATTATGTCTTCTCGTTACGAACATAACGTAATTTATTTGCCCCACTGTCAATTATTATAAAACTATGCAAATTAAAGTTTACAATTAAATTACATATTTTACAATATTTGAAAGAAAATGCAAAGAGAGAAAGACAAAATATATTTGAATGGACACAGTATTTATCCCGTATTTAGGATCGCACTTTCCACCATTTCCCTCGATGAAGTGAATCTAAGTACGAAGTTACAATTCTATTTGAACCCATAATTAGGATGTCCCGTAATACGGAACACAAGTGGTCCGTCGAATTGTTTCAGACATTTTACTGATCCCTGGGTTTAGAAAAGTTGAGAAAAACTGCATTAGGGCAACCTTTTTTTGACTCGCAGTAGTATATAATTTCTATAGTGGAGCCTTCTACTATTTATTCATTTTCCAAACTCGCTGATTTATTTTATTTTCCTTGAGTAGCTCCGGAGCCCCTGGGAAGTTCACACGGAGCCCGAGCACCGATTGAGAACCGCTGAATTAGAGTATATCGTTCTGAACCTGATGTTTGAATGGGCGAATGGGATATTTGCTCGGAGCCCCAAATTCTTCGAAGGCCCAAATTTAAACGCCGCATATTCTGTTACTAGCTACGTTTTTCACCCTGCCCTAGTCGTCAAATTGCTGGTTTTCCACGGGCAACTCTAAAACCAGTCCGAGATACCTCCACTATGTTTATACGAATCATTTGTCTTTTTTTCTTTAAAGGAGAGCATAGGTCATATTGACTAAAATGTAGAAATATACTACGTTATATACTACTATACTGTCAGGTTTCTTAATTGAATAGGATCCGATACGATTTAGGTATTGGTCTCGAGTTAAAAATGATCAGATGAAAGAAATATTTGTTTTCTCTTCGTCGAATATTTTATGTCGCACGAAAGTAATTCTATTTGTTTCCTCGATTCGCAGATGATATGCACGAATCACACGTAGAGTCTTCTAGGTATGCCTTCAAAGGTGAGTGATCGATTTCTTCTTTTTTCATTCAGTGCTTCACTGTCCCGTCTCTGCCGGATCGATTTTTTAAATGGGGAAAAAAAACATAAATATACAACAACAAAAAAAACAAGTATAAAGCGAAACCGCTATAACACTTGGAGGAGTCGAAACGATCGATTTTTTCCACGCGAGAGATGCTTTATCCTTTTCGCGCTCTGAGTTCAATGGACTGCACACTCTAGAAAATTACGTAAAGTCATATATACTTTGCTATCGTATTCATATTAAATCGGGAAATAATAAGTAAACGGCGGGAAATAAAAACCTGAAAAAACGACGACATTTGAAAACGAAAAAAGAATCGCCAATTCAATAGCTGTCCAAGCGACGAAAAGGTAACGTGAAGTCGAGTTTGCCAAACTATAATAGTTAACAAATTAAAACTTGTTTCTGTATTTGCTTGAGAAAATGGTCGGACTATGATCGGCCGAATTCAGTTTTTCCTCCATCACGTAACAGTTATTGGTTACACAACGTAAAAGAAAACGAAAAACCAATATTGGCTAATATTTTAACTTGATTTTAACTAAAATAAAAAAACACTCGGATTTTCCCTGTTGATGAAAAAATACTTAAATTAGCAACATATTTGAAAATTTTGATTTGCCTTTCCATTGGCAAAATAGGATGATACTGCTTTTCTCTTGTGAGGTGCATTGTCAGTATATATCTCTGATTAAATACCGATTCTCCTCTCCGAAGGGTTCGATGCCCTTGATAACGATGCTGTGTAGGGAGGATGTCTTGGTGAAAGCGTTCACCTTGTCCATTACTAAACGACATCAATTTTGTTTTTCGAAGAAATCAAGGTGTGAATGTAAAAAGTAAAATTTTAAAGAGATCTGTTACAGCTCATGTTCTTGTAGTTGTTAAACAAATCACTCAATATAGAAACGTAGTTATCGTCTTTTCTGTTGCAAAGATAGCCGTGGAAAGCCATTTTGAAAGGGAACCAAGCAGCTAGTTTGGGATAATCCAGCTCGGTGTCAAATTTTTTTATCCTTCAACAATTTTCTTTCCTCGAGATACAACAAACAAACTCTTTTTTTTAGTTATCTCTCAATTTCGGAATCATTTCTTCCATCCAGTCCATGGGCTCATTTGCGCAATTTACACGAGCAACATCCGGGTGAAAAGTTTTTATCTTGATCGAGGACCATCGAAATACGTTTTGTACGCCTTTTAACTAATTCGGTGATTGGATTCCTTTGTTCATTTGAAGCAAATGTTTCTACACATATACGAAAAGTTGTCGGGGTGGTTTATGCACCAACGAAATTTTCTTATCATTTCAATATCGCACAAATTGTGACATTGAAATTTATTTATTCACATCTCAACAGGCAAGGATTGCCCAATTAAAGAGATGGAGAAAAGAAGAAAAATACAAAACAACAAATATAAAAGGCGAATGCAACAAAGCACAAAAAAAACCGAGTGGAACAATAATTATAAATACGATACTGAGAAATACGTACGGAAAAGCATAATAACATGAAGATTCGATACTCACGTATAACTTTTGAGAAATTATCTTATAGTTGAAATGAACATATCGGGTTTCACATCGCACTGATTGCACATCTCAACCGTCGTAAAATATTTGTACGGGGTTTAGGGAGGCGATACAAACTAAAAAAATAGATACAAATAGAGAGAAAAAACGGACAGCGGGTTTCCACACACAACGCAAGTTTCAAAATCTTATGTAGATGGATAAGCTGTCGCGCGCCGTGCCGTCTACACTATTTAATTTGAAAAATTAACTCATCGATGGATAGATTCAGATTCTACACCCAAAAATTCATAAGAATTAATATATTATTTACAAATTTCTGTTGCAATACTATGTCTTCTTTTGCAAGGTATTGTAGAAATTATTTTTGTTCCGTTTCTTTATTTTTGTTAATAGTTGCATAGATTATTACTATAATTCCTTTGGTTTGAATTTGTCACTTTTCACTCCATCCCTCCCCCTTAAAAGTACAGCCAAAATTCCGTTTTACTACAGATTTCTGGGACAGTCTTCGCAGCCTTTGGATTTTGTGGATTACTTTGAACTCTCCTCACTGTCATATAATTATTTCGGCTATAATCTGCTCAACGAAGAATACTATGCTCTGCGAGCACCGAATTATAATTATCCCGAGCACGATCGACAAAATGTTATCGCAGCGGAAGAATTCGCATTCAACGTCGAAGTATCGGCATATACAGAATAAAATACTTGGAAGGACGAAATGCTAATCGCGAAGGACACGATTCATTCTTCGATTTGCGCAGTATGACCGGCTTCTGCCGTTATAATTTCTAATAATAATTTGGCGCCTTCTATTTTAAAAGAGTTCGCGGCTGCTTAAAATAATGAAAAAAATGATGATTAAGGGAACTCGGGTCATTTTTTGTTTATCGATCGTTTTTTCTTCGTGAAATAATGACTTGATTTTGACTTTCAACTGAACGAAAGCGGTTTTTCTTTTTTTGTCTCGTATTTTTGATTATAATTTATTTTCCTTTTCTTTTTTAAACCGAATGATATCATTGAATGTAATTTGCCATTATTATATCAATCACGAAAAAAATGCAAGAGAAAAAAAAGTAACTTTGTTTCTTTGTTTACTTTTTTTATTTTGATTTTTTGTTTTCTTATGTTTTTCTTGACATGCGAATCGTTGTTTTGCCCGCCCTTTGTTTTCCGAAATGAAAACGCCAGAAGAGAAATCAGTGTCGTTCTCGGACGAAGCCACCTCGACAGTGTCTCGGCAGCACCATCACCATTCCTCCTCCCCTCAACACACAACAGGTGATCGAATCTATCGTCGCAAATCATTCATTAAATCAATGCTTCTTTTTTTTTTTTTTTTTGCTAATATCGATAAATTTCTTTTTTTCCTCATCTGATTTTTGAAAGTATGCATAATATCGTGCGCCTTTTGCATTGCGAATCGACCCTTTTCCTCATAGCCGTCCATTCTTTTTTTTTCCTCTCGAATTTTTCTCTTTCCTCCTCCTTGAATTCATGCTTAATTATTTGAATCGCTTTCGACCCTCTCAGTATTGAAATGAACTTGCGACAGTAACGATTGAGTACCCATTCACGATGACGGTAAGATGGCGCTTTTTGTTCAGCTTGTTGTACCCCGCCTTCCGCACCTTCTTTTATTTTCCTCCGCCCTTGGTATGATTGCATAACCTGTAGCTATTGTTAATCAGGTACAGTCAAAAGAGGAAGAAATCCTTCAAAATTTATACATTTTATTTATGTATCAAAGATTCAATATAAACAACCAATCTTAACTGTCTGAAATGTTGAGCTCGTTTCAAGCTGTGACGTCGCTTTTAAAGAATTCGATGACCTATGGCTTCTCCGAATTACCTCGCATCTGATCTTGAACTGCGAAAGCGTTATCCCTCGAACCAGAAACGTTCTTTCGACGCACTGATCGATTGTCGCCGAGGTTAGATAGTGAGCGTTTCGTAACATGTTCCAAAGTTAATCGTTTCTGTTGCAAACCGATTTATTATATTCGGAACGTGATAACTTATCGACAAGAAAAGAGAGAGAGAAAGGGTCGGGGTATAGAGGGGATGTTTCAACTTGACCATTTACAAAATTTGTGCACATTTGTTTAAACTTCGAGAGCATCGTAACGAACCGTACACAACACGGAGGCGGGTTGATATAGGAGACTAGAGCCTACCCGCAGCCAGACCGCAGTATAAACCAGGGGTCGGCAACAAATCAATCAAAACGTATGTAATAAAAAGACGTTTCAGGTGTATATAACTTTATATACCCGAATATAATTATACTTTATTTTCGGAACTGAAGTGGGCCACTTGAAATTATGAAATGAGGCCTTGTATAAACTATGGTCTGAGTGTGGTCTAAATCAGTGGTTCCCAAACGTGTTACGCCACGGCGATTTGTTTTGGAGAAAATTTCATCGCGGAGCACTATTGATTTTGGAAACACGTATGTGATCTTAATACGCTAAAATGCCATGGAGTTTAGGAATAACTACAACATGCATATCTTGCGGCACTGCTCAGTCACATCTGTGCATATTTCAACCACTTTACGTGTAGGCTTTTTTGCAACAAATTTGAACGATATTGTATAATTGAAGTTCCTGCGATAAATCTCTGAATTCGGTATGTTTGTTAACATTTAAGAGAAAAGGGGGGGGGGGAAGATTAGAAGAACAGCTTTTTCGATGCTCTTTCCCTCAGCCACCCTTCTCCTATGTATGTGGTATACCTTACACATTTTTTTACTCGTCAAACCGTAGCGAGAGAGAGAGAGGAAAGGGCTGCGATAAAGAAAAAAAAATCGATTCCCGTTTGTATGGTTACCGCAACAGCGTCCCGTTCGAAGTGTTTCAATGATGGAAAAAACGGAGAGGGAGCTCAAATGTATTTTTTTTATCTACTCTAGGCCGAGATATCTCTGCCTTGTACGGGAAAAGGTTAAAAGAGTGGTCAAAAGAAAATTCTAAGCTCAATTAAGGAAATTCCAGCCTGAGAATTCAGTTGTAATAGTCTTATATACCCTCTTACCTCTGTAAAAAGAATAATTTGAGGAATCCAATACGGTTAACAGTCAGAAATGTAAATTGGTCAAATTTGCCGTTTTGTACCGGAAGAAATTCACTTCGTAATATTTGGAAAAAAAAGACATCGTTGATTGAAATACTTGTGTGATTTTATTCGTTTTCCTTTTTACCAAAAGGACCGAATTGGGGAAAAAATCTTCAAGATTCGCTACTAACCATTACTTCCCCTCGAAAAGCTTAAAAAACCAACTGTCTTTTAACTGTCGAAAAATTTGTTGATAAAGATAGTGGTATAGGAATACGAGCACGTGCCAAAGGATAAGGAAGGTTAGAATGCCACCTGGTGGAAAATTTGGGAACTTTAAATCTAAGCAAGATAGACCGAAATTCCAAAAACCTGGTCGTAGAATGGCATTTAGTAAATGAGAAAAATACTTGGCTATAAAAAATGTGTATAAGACATTGAAAAAATTAGTGTACCTAAGTTATATATAGGTGATCAGTTACTCGGTAATTTGTTGCTTATTCATGAGTTTTGAAGCACTTAGGTATGAGAAGGTAATTTCTCCTCCGTTTGACTTAACCTTGCCTAGACCTTGCTTGTGCGTTTGTTGACTGTCGTTGCATGTGTTCGTTGCTTTGCACTTGTCTCAAAAAAGTATAATTATTTTTCTTTCGTTTTTCTTCTTTTGAGTTTAGCTGCTTTTGATTCCTCTGTCTATCTATCTACCTTGCCTGTGCTGCGAACATTTTGCTTCATTTTGATGATTGACAGTATTTTTTACATGCAATTAAAAGACTAGAACAGTCATTTGTTTCATTTAAAATCGAGATCAGACCAGTTTGTTTACGCATTGATTACATAGTGAACCCGTTAGTCGACGAGTGATGATGATGATGATGATGGTTAAAATAACTCATGAAGTGGAAAAATAGTTTTGTTATTCCGGAAAAATGCTCTAATGGAAGTTGTTCGTTATAGACTTGTTTTACATCAGATTAATTTCGTTTTCTATTCGCGTAGAGGTTAGTTTTCGTCAAATTATTATTATTATATTGTTTTTGAGTTGTTTCAGAGCAGAAATATCGCTCTCTTCTTCGTTAGTGAATTTTTAGAAGTGAATATATATTTTTTTTTGTGACGACGACAAGTGTTTTCTGAAAAGATGACGTTCCCCCTAGAAGATCATAATCGTTCCACAACTGTCCCGATTTCTCCAAATAAGACAAAAGTGTTCGTATCCGTCAATAAAATGCTGCTTTAATCCCGAAGACCAGCTCGCGACAAATTTTTGTTTGTTTGAGATAAATACATGAAATAAATAAGATTCTTAGTCTCGTTCGTAGATTTCATTTGATTATCGTAATGATTGTTATGACTACTATCTTTCTTTTCTATATTTTAGAGAAGCCGACCAAGCCGGCAATCAAATCATCGTCATTCTCGTCAAGAAGTCTATCTTCCGGTGAGTAGTTGACACAATGAGTAGAGATATTCGATTTACCGAAAATTCACCGGCAAACAATTCATCGATAGGAAAATTCGCTGACAGAAAAATTACCTCTGGGAAAACTTCCCGAAAACCGTCTATCGCCAGTGAGTGAGTGACCGAGTGAATGAGTAAGTGAGTGAATGTGTGGCCGAGTGAGTGATCGGAGAAGTTGGTGAATGAGCTAACGAATAAGCTGGTGAGTGAGTGAGTAACCGCATTAGTGACTCACCCACTCTCTCACCTGCTCGCTCACTCACTCATTTGCTTACCTGCTCACTCAGTTGCTCACCTCCTCACTCAGTCGCTCACCTCCTCACTCAGTTGCTCACATCCTCACTCCCTCGCTTGTTCATACACTCACTCGCTTATTCATACACTCACTCTCGCTCATTCACTCAATCATTCGCACACTTACTCCTTGATTCATTTGATCAATCACTTAATTGCTCACTTCTATTCATCCAGTATATATATATATATTCACACCTACTCATCCACTTACCTGCTATGCCACTTTTTTCGATGAATTGTTTATCGGTAAATATCCCTAACGGTCAATTGCGTGGCTGTGAATTGTTGGCGGTGAATTTTCTGGCGACATAGATGGATACCGGGGAGGGGCGATCACCCTTTAGTTCAGTAAAAAAAAAAATTGTATTATTGGCATAGACGATATATACATCCGCTCTGCCCCCGTTCGAGAAGCCCGTATCCACTTATAGCCAGCTGGAAATTTCACCCGACACAGCCTGAAATACAATCGAAGTTAAATGCTAGGGCCCTGACAACCATCAGCACGGAGCTTGAAAAACTCTTTAAATGCCCAAAGTCATCGACTGAATCAATAATTTTCCTCTTAGCAAACTGTTTGTTATCTTGCAGATGTCGATCCAACTGCTCAGCTTCTTCCTCCTCCTACCGTTAAAGTCACCACCGCAGGTAGGTGTGTTCTTGCGATATAAACTATGTAAGGGGCCGTTCAAGTATTACGTCATCATTGATGGGGGGGGGGGGGGTTCCGATTTGCTGACTTTTGATGACAAGGGGAAGGGGGGGGGGGTTTGGATAATGCTTACGTCATCAACCAAGCAGTTGAAGTAACATTTCCCCCCAATTTATAAGTGCCCTACACAGCCACTTTAGTGATCTCTAAATGTTTCGCGGATCCAAGTGCTCTGGAAATGTGTCCGGGGCGCTTAAATGATCTGGAACTGTGCCACGCATCACTTAAATAATCTGAGAATGTGCCGCGGGTAATTTGAGTGATGTAGAACCACACTGGGGGCCACTTAAGTGCTCTAAAACTACGTCACATGTCACTCAAGGGCTCTCTAAATGTGTCACGGATCGCTTAAGTGTTCTGGAAATGTGTCGCGGGATAAAGATAAATTTTGAGTTCACAGCCTTCAAATAACATTGAAATTAAGAGAAATTGATTATAATAACATATATAAATAATATTATCTTCCGAAATTTCTCTCACTTTAAAAAAATAGTTTTTTGCATTAAAAAAATAAATTTTTGATCGTGGGGGGGGGGCCATGAGAGCCCCCCCCCCATGCCCGTCCTCTGTGTACGTCCCTGATCCCACCAATATGCGTAAGGATTCAGAGGGGCAGAGCTGATGACGAAATTTTGCTAACAAGGGGGGAGGGGATCAGCGTTTTGCTTACTTTTGCTGACAAGGGGGTGAGGGGGTCAAAAATGGCCAAAAATTTGCTTACGTAATACATGAACGGCACCTAAGATTACTGTTTTCGCATTTCACATTGATTGAGCTTCGGTTCGTTTGTAGATCGCATCGAACGCGAGAGTCGCTCGAAGCCTGCACCTCCTCCGAAGCCAGCGTCGCTGTCGTCGGGCTCGTCGTGCGAAGGAAGGTCGCCGCCTATGCGAGGTAGAACGTATTTACTCAAACAAAGAAAAATTATGATTATAACGTAAAAAACCTGAAGAAAATTCGACACCAACGATAAACACTAGGTTCCATAATTTCCCTTGCCGCGCAGTTTACCCTTGATCCTACAGAGACATGCTTCCAATTAAAAAAAGTACCCAAATAGCGTGTAGAACTCAGATACGTTATTCATGTTGCAAGGGGCATTCGCGTAAGCAGGGGGGTGTTCCTCCAAAAGCCGAGATTATAGTATTTTGCAGGAAAAAACGTAACCCCCCCCCCTGAGAAAATTCTGCGTACGCCTATGGCAGGGGGCATTAAAATACAAAAATTAACCGACACACGCTCCTCTCAAAAACCCAATTAGAAAGTTGTTACTCTGTCTTTCCTGAAGCCAACAAAAAAAGTTCCACGTTTCTAAGTGCAGAGATATTTGAATTCAAAACATCGGAGAAAAATTATGAAAAACCACTATAAATAAGGAAAGAAGTGTTGTCCGTTAGTTTATGCTGTTCTTTCCCGACTTTTCCCGATTTTGAATTCAAATATCTCAGCGAATAGAACACTCGGAAACGTGGAACTTGTTTTGTTGGCCTCAGTAGAAACAGAGCAACAATTTTCTAATCGGATTTTTTAGAAGAGCTTGTCGGTTAATCGTTTTATTTTAATACCCCTTGCAACATGAATGACGTTTCTACACGTTATTTAGACACTTTTCCTAATTGGAAGCATGAATCTATAGCGTAGTTTCCCAACATTTTTTGTCCCATCGCCCCCCTTCTTCAGAAATCTTTTTCTCCCATCGCCCCCAACGCAATCTAACCCATAGAATCCTATGTTATACACGTAGCTTCTATCGCCCCCTGGAACATTCCATCGTCCCCAGTGGGCGTTAACGCCCACGTTGGGAATCACTGCTCTATAGGATCCGCGGTTCACCTTTAAAATGCTGCGTAATGGGAATTTATGGAATCTCCCTGTATAGCCATTTTGGAGCTCGGAGATTTTTTCTCATTTCTGGAAAAATACTTTTTGAGTTGGTCTGAAATTTTGGTCCACGTAAATTCTATGCTTGTGTTCGGGGGGTTTCCAGTAAAAATTTAGTCACTAGTGCATTTAAGGGACGGCAAAATATTAAACACGAAAAAGATGTTTTTGATCGATCTTGTGCCACAGAAAAGGCTGCCATCGGTTTTTAACTCTCAAAAAATATCTTTCTCGCTATTTTCAATGCTTCCGTGCACTTTCATGAGAATGGCACGTATATTCATGAAGATATTTCTTCTGAAAATTGAAATTTTCATCACGTAACAGAGATTCAATTTAGCATATTATTCTCTTTCGGTTGTTCTACTCCGAGTTTTTATTCCTCGTCAACACATGCACGTGTCACCACCTGTATGATATTTAGCGGAAGAGTATACATATTATATGAAAACCATTTTTCTGTTGTCTGAACTAATATTTTGTCTCTCGCTTCCTTTCCCCTTCATTTAAATGAAAATATGTAGTAGATTTTTTTGTGTGTTATTCGTGGGAAAATTTCCGCTTGTGTTTATTGTGCGTGTTGACTGTTTCGAACGTGCAGAGTTGCGCCTCAGCCCAGAACTGTACGGTCACCTGAAGCACCTGAAGAAACAAACTAAAGATTTGAAACTGGAAGTTCGGAATCTTCGGAGGATCGCTCAGTCTCAGGCCCTCACCGCCAAAGAGACAGTCAGGGAAACGTGCCTCAAAATCAAAGTACGTACTCAATTCTGTTATCGTTAGATATCAAACATTCTTGTAATCTGATTGAAACGCCTTGAATTGTATCCGTGAAAAGGAATACTTTTAAATAATTGATTGAATTGAGTTCAGTGTTATCTTCGTGGGGTGGGGGCTCGGAATTGTAACGCAAGGTTTTGCTTCGGCCTAAAATGTAGAATAGTATATTGAGCCTATTCTCAGAAGTGGATTTATGGTTTTTACACCCTTGGGCCACACGTATTTGTACCCTCCTTCCGTTCTAGTTTTTTTGGCACCTATTCCTCGAATTTGCCGCCCATCTGAACTTGCCATCTAAGCCCGCTTAGCCCCCCGCAAACACACCTCTGCCGAATTTACAATCGGCAGAGGTATTACAATTTCATAATATTATACCACCCCTTGAGAGAAAAGCACACGAGCAATTAATTAAGAATTAATTAATTTCGGGATAGTACGAAACGAAGATGATTAAAAGAAACGTTTATTACAAACCAGCGAACGAATCCCATGCGAAACGAAATTAATAGAATAACGCTATAGATCTACATGCCTTAAAATCAGACAGCTTTTGAGTTGAATTTAAAATAATGACGGGGGGGGGGGGAAAGGAAAAAGAGCGGTGTTACTTTGTAAAAAAAAAACCATATAATGAGTTTTCTTCGAAAAAAAGTACCTGATATTGGAAACGACATGAAGCGCGCATTAAATGTTTTGTGGAGCCCAAAGATGTGCTAGTACTGGCTGATTCTTCATAAATCATTTAAGGGGTCTTCGTTCCGAAATGTTTTCGAATGCGGCTTTTTTAAATTGACCTCCTCATCAGATCACGGCCCGCCGCTCTGTCTCGATGAAGACATTTCAGCAGGTGGTCGAACAAGACCCGGGCCATGCTGGAAGCTGAGCACGTATGTGTTGTGAACCTAACTGAAGTCAGTTTCTGTGTAATACGTTTTATTTATCGTACTGCCGTCTGCCGTCCATTTTTCCAACCATAAGTGAAGCGCAATGATTAAATAATTGTATAGTTCTAGGGCCGTTGCGCTCTGTGGCGAGACTTTTCAAAGGGGAGATCGGCTTGCATTCGCGCCTTGAAGTTTGGAACCACAGAAAACCAACTTCAGCCGACCGTCGCTGCGGCAACGGTGAGGTTCGTACCCGGTCGTTGCGGTACACGTCCGTTACTATGACCACTCGACCACCACAGCGGCGATTTATTTAATTCACCGATTGTATAAATCCTTAATCCCATTATTAACACGAAAGACGAACGTGTGATTAAGTTCTACTTTTATCAGTGCGCGCGCACACCATTCAAAATATGCATACGAATTCAATAGATTCAGTACCACTACCTATTCCTCTATTACTTAAAGCACCTAAAAATAAAGACCATTTTATATTGCTGATGCCAAAAATATTTAATAATCTGCTAGACGACGTTCCAAGTAGTGAACGGGTAAACGCACAGCCTGTCAGCAGTATTTTATCGCCATATTGACGTTTGTTTCCATAATGTTTATTTGGAAATCCCGTACAAGGGATACTCAAACTTCAGGTATTCATAGAAATGGGGCATTGTCTATAATTGGGATAATGATACCAGATAGTGGCCAGATACCACTGACCACTATCTGCATTGTGAATCATGTTTTGTGGTGGGGGGGGGATTTATGATGCCTTTTCGTGTATAAAAAAACATATATATACAGAGTGCTAACACGCATTTATCTCACTGAATTGGGGAAATGAAATTGATTTGTATGAAGCCGATCGCTAGGTCCATATCCTTCGTTAGCGAAAACCGCATTAAGAATAAGTTCAACACGAGTCAGTGTTGAAAAGGGTGTCGTCGCGGACCAGGAATTCGGATCAATTATGAATGAGCTTTTCTGTGTGTTTGGTGTATTATAGACGATGCTCGCTGCCGCCCAAGTCGGTGAGGAGCACGTGTGCGCCGAGAGACTGAAGGTTTCTAGAGAAGAGGATTTGTACCGTCAGGACGTCAACCATTTGGAGAAGGACTTGCTGTGAGTCGCTGTCTCTATCACATATTGCCGTCCATTGTTTCTATTCTGAATACGCGATACGTTACTTTTCTTTTTTTGTTCGTTCGCGTTTACATCGTATCATTTAATTGCAGGGATCTGGAGAGTCAAGTCGAAGAACTGCGTGGGAACGTGATCAACCGTAAATGTCGAGTAAATCTGGCCGACGTCGAAGGAATGGCGCTAATACTTAGCAGGGCGAGCAAAAGCGTCGCCGACCTAAAAGGTGTGGCATCGTTATGCTTTTATTTACTCCGCTGAAAATCTACGAAAGTGAATTAACGAAAGTCATTCCGGGGATGTTCGTTAAATCACAGTTCATTATTTGCACTTCACACTTGGCTCACAAGACATCTAAATAATGAAAAAAACTTATCACGCCAATGGAACCGATTTAGCATATTTACCTGAAACGATCATGCATAAAAACCGGCCAGTAGTGAATTTATCTTGTTTATCTCAACGGCACTTGAGTATTATGCAAAATCGCCGAAAAAATTGATAACTTTTTGGTATTAATTTTTTTGTATTACGCAAAATTGTCGGTATATAGAAGGGAAATTTATTAAACTCACCAAAATGTCGGCGATTATGCATAATGACCGGATTCATCACATTTACTGTAACAGAGATACATGAAAGAGTAACGGACATTATTGAACCGGGAAAATCGAATAAATCAGTAAATATTGAGACACACCTCCCCCCCCCCCTTCCCCCGCTAACAATCCGTTTGGCGCACCACCTAGGATTTTGCCCACGTGACATTTGTTTTTCTTTGTGGAATGAATTTCTTAAGCCACTTAACTCTTTTAATAGTTGATTTTGTTCAACTGCGTGGAGAAGGTCTCAGATTTCCGGATACACCACTGAAAGTATTGATAGTGATTCGATGGTAAATCCCCGAATTGGGCCCGCACGCTATTATTATTGGTCGAATGCGGAAAGCTTCCCCGAGGCTCTGATCAATCTAGAGTGTGAGGAAACCCTATATGAGGGGGGTCTTCAACGCATGACCCGCTATCTGTGGCCCTCGAAACTTTTCACAGGGGAACGCCGACGTAAATCCGAGCATTTATTATATTTACTTCAAAATATTCGACACAGATGGCAGCACTGGCAAAAACACGAAACAATCTCAACTCTTACGCCATAAATACGTTAGGGTAATGCATGCACTCACGAAATACGTACGACACGCACTGTTTATTTCAAAAGTGGCGAAAAAGAGGGAAAGAGAGAAATGAATTGACTTTTGGAAAACACTTTAGAGAACACAAATGAGAGAAATAATTTTGGATTGGATGAGAAGTAATTTAGGGATTAATGAGAAGTGATTTCATAATTATTGGAAGAAATAATTTCAGAATTGGAGGAAAAATCTATTTCGCATTTTTAGAAAATTAATAATTAATGAATTTTATTCATTAGGAAAATATTCCACGAATTATTGAAAACATGATATTCTTAGAATTGATCGAGATGACGATTTTCACAAAACCAATAAAAATTCATATTTAATGAAGACGTAATCTCAAGATAAATGAATTTTGCCATTATTATGGAGCCTTGGGCCTCCCTCGGCCCACCTGTTAAAACGCCAATGTTTGAATCTAGTTACTGTGGTATGACTTCTTGGTCATTGGGTTACATGAGACTTTTTTTTTGGCCCACCGTGTCTGCAATGTTGAACACCCCCGGCCCTATCTCATACATGCGCAACCCATGGCGCGAGGGCCAAATGTGTCCTTGGCAGTCAACTGACATGGCCCGCAAACTCAAATGTAATGTTGTAAAAATGAGCGGCCCATTTCCAGATCAGCCCCCGCATGCAGTTTCACATCACTTAAGTGGCCCGCAACTCATTTCCAGATCACTTAAGGGAGACGCAGCACATTATCAGATTTTTTAAGGGACCCGCGTCATATTTAAAGACCACTTGAGTAACTCGGGACACAGATCCCTCGTGGGAGGGGGGGGCGGCTTGTAGCACATTTCTAAATAACTTAAATGGCCCGCTGCGTAAATACAAATACAACGCCAAATGCCCAACGGGGTGGCAGAGAAAACGATGCCCATAACAAATATGGATGTCATATATTTCACACAAAAATACAGCAACCCAATTAAAAATTGCAATTACAAACAGTATATATACATGATAGAATATTATAGACAATGCACAATAAAGAATACTTATGGTTGTCTTATTGTAAATATGGATAGAGATTTACCCCAACATGTTTATCGTATTTCTTTTTCAAACGTGTCAATTGTGTTAGAATTTATTATTCCTCCTGGGGAATAAGCTATTCCATTTGAAGGAGTGGGGACGGTTTCAGTCCAAAATTAATGTTTTTCACGGTTTTGTATAGCTGAGTACCATCTCTTTCAACCACGTAAAGCATCGAAGGCAAAAATGCTTTCAGTCCACTGTAATAAAGGAAGAAAGATAGAACCATAAGGGGGGAAACAATGGTTTTAGTCACAGTGAGCAGATGGGAAAACGATCCGAGTCCATCATATGCGCATGCGCAGAAAACGATATTTCAGTGTGCGTATTTGTTTTGCTTTACTGATTCGTGCTTTGCGCTCATGAATTTGAGGTTATTTCGTGTGTCAAAGTATCATTGAGTATAGATTTATGTTGCGTCCTGCGTCGAGATTCCAGAGAAATGGATGGAAGTTATAAAAAGCGGTCGTTTAAAACCACTCCTTTCTTAACTGACCGTAAACAAGAAATTGTTGAGGCCTGGACAGATTTTTTAAAGCCTATGTCCCAGAAAAAATGCTCACTGTCGACAAGGTCGATCAGATGCCTTCGTGAAGATAGTTCTACACCACGTTTAGAGAGTGTACCACCGTTCCAGTTTCTTTGGTAGTCACACCAACCAAGATACTGTTAAAAACAAGCAAAAAGGAAGACAGGACCATCAAGAAGGGAAGGACATGCCTATCGAAGAATTGGAAGTTTTGTACACGGCCCCAATCTCTCGAGCGAAGTACAATGACCCGCAATCTTCAAGAGCTTTAACACCTTGACGTGGGATGGGCGTGAGAACGATGAGCAGCATGATGACGTATACTTGGAATATATACACGACAATGGATATATAATACTATGGACCATACATACTATGCACTAAGGATATATAATATAAACTCTTTTGACATGAATGTCGCTCTCCACTTGTTAATACAAGATATACAGAAGACTGGATGTTGTGAAGATATTTATTATTTGAGATGTTAATTTTTTAAGGAAGGAAAAAACTCATCTCTGCCTCTACCGGGTCAGAGCACTCGTTCGGCAATCGAGGGACCCGGGTTCGACTCCCGGTAGAGGCAGAGATGAGTTTTTTCCTTCCTTAAAAAATTAACATCTCAAATAATAAATATCTTCACAACATCCAGTCTTCTGTATATCTTGTATAAACTCTTTTGTTTTTTCACCGAATATTTTTCTGCACTCTCTAACCACCAATAATGTTTTCATCTATTTGTACATCATACCATGATCAAATATCTTAATTATTCAAATTTTATGCAATGTGTGTGTGTGTTTTCGGTATCAGAATCCTGCTCAAACTGCATGTTTATGGGGGAAGGGGGTGAACATAAGAAAAAAACCATTTTTTTACTTGCTTCTTGAAAATAGTTTGGTTTGAGTTTTACATAACCTCTACCATGATATAAAATTAAAATAAAGTTTCTAACATTGTAATTAAACCAGATTTTTGAAGAAAAAATGTGTTTTTCGTCTTTTGAAAAATTTCGTTTCATGGACTGAAACCATTTTTCCTCCCGACCCTTCATTTATTAACAACCCTATTAGAGAAAAATTCTCTGTGGCCCCACAACCTAGAATTGTCCCTTACCAACAGATACTGATGCCCCCTTGTCAAAGCATACTTACAGATAACCTGAGTAACCCGTGACACAGATCCACTTTAGCTGCATTAGAAATCGATGCGAAAAAAAGAAATGACTGGTGATTCGAAGGACACAGAAAATGACCAGTTTCCTCTAGTCCAAATGATGATGTCGAAAGATCTGCTCGACAATTGCATACTTGTCGGACTATGAACTGTCAAGGACATCTCATCAGTGCCATTTGATGATGATGACTATATTATTCGAAGAAGGTATCAACAAACTAGATATTCTATCTTCATATGAAAAAACAGTAAAGCATGCTGACAGCGTCAAATGGAAATGGGCTATCAAAGAAGAACTAGATTCTCATTATAGAAATAAAACATGGGAAATAGTTCTTCTACCGCGAGGAGTAAAGCCTATAAAAACAAAATGGGTATTCAAGATCAAGAAAACCCCAAATGAATCAACGGAACGCCACAAAGCTAGACTGGACGCGAAGGATTGCTCCCAAAAAAGCTGGTATAGATTACAAGGAGACGTTTTCACCAGTCATCCGATACCAAACCTTAAGAATTCTCATCATTAAACAATTGATCAATTGACCATGTAGATGCTGTTGTTGCATTTTTGGAAGGTCATTTGGAAGAAGAAGACCTCTACATGGAAACTCCTAACGGCCTTGAGGAAGCCACCAAAGAAAGGGGGATTATCATTACCACCTGTAGATGCAGTTTCTCACCTTCTCAAGGGCATATATGGATTAAAACAGTCTGGTAGAGCTTGGTACGACAAGCTAGATACCAACTTGAAAGACATTGGTTTGACTTGTGCCGACTTTGACTGCTGTGTCTACTATAAAATTGATTCTCAAGGCACATTGCTTGTCGCAGTATATGTAGACGATCTTCTCATCTTCTCCAACTAACGAATTAGATCAAAGAAGAGCTCTTCAAGAAATTCGAAGTGAAAGATCTTGGGAAATTGAAGTATTGCTTAGGAATTGAGGACAGAAAGGACCTAGAAGCTGGAACAACGGGACTTAATCAATCAGAATACGTTGAAAGTGTCTTGCGAAGATTTGCCATGCCTGATGCAAAGCCAATGTCAGTACCAATTGATTCAAATCAGAAGCTTTATAAACCGAACATTGGTGATGTCGTAATATCTTCCTGCCCTGTGTTGCAAAGGGAACACGCCCAGATATCGCATACGCAGTTGGACTGCTGTGTCAATTCTGTTCCTGCACAACCAAAGAGCATTGGGTAGCAGCAAAACGTATAATGCGTTATCTAAGAAAAACATCAAAACTGACAGTGAATTACACGCGTGAAGGTAAGCGCGAATTTGTTGGATGCTGTGATGCCCATTTTGCTGGCGATCCTACAGGACGTCTACATCAGGATTCACACTCCTACTTGCTGGAGCTGCTGTCACCTGGCAGAGCAAAAAGCAAATAACCATGTCCAGCTCAACAGTCGAAGCTGAATACATCTCCTTAGCAGCGGCCACAAAAGAGGCCCTATTGTTACGCAAGTTTTTCAAGGAACTTGACACGCCGGAAGCCAACATCCCAATCAAGATCTAATGTGACAATATAAAGGAGCAATCGACGTGACTAAAAACAGCATATTCCATGCTCGAACAAAGCATATTGATGTCACCCACCATGTGTGTAGAGATGCTGTTAAAATCTACAAGATTGAAGTTTTGAAGATTGAAACTGAGCTCACGGTAGCCAATTCATTAACAAAAGATGTACCAAGACCGGAACATGAACTATGCACTTTGAAGATGGGTCTCTAATAATATATATATATATATTTATTTATATTTTTGTCATTGTGAAATCACACAGGGGGAAGTGTTGAAAGAAAATCTAATTTTAAATGATTTCACGTGACGTAGTTATTATGAACGGCTGTCTTGGGAAGTCTATATTGTTTTACGTTCGGTTGGCGACTTTGCGTTGCTGTTTGTTTATCTTCTCGAACGATGTTCGTTTCTTAAATATATCTTCATGTATTAAAATATAATTAAAGTTATTTAGGCTGTCTCCGACTGTAGCTAACTCCTCTCATATTTAACAGTTGTGCCTTTCTTTAATCTAATTATTCCAATTTTAATACTGACTTAGTAATTATTTAAATTATCATAATTTTTATTTGATGAAACACAGGTGAGATGAGGAGAGTCAGTTTTAATGTGTTCATAAGAAATTTTCATTAGGAAATATATTTTATTAGCTTCAAACTTTTGAAAAGTGGGGGAGAAAAGGAGAAATTAATTCGCCCGATGATTGGTTAAAGATCACTCGAGTGACCCGCGACACATTTACTGACCATTTATAAGTGGTTCAAACCCTTCTATAGTGTTGCGGATAATGTCTCTCACAAGCACTCGAGATAGCACAGATTTATTTTACAGAACAGCTATTTACACGTATTCGCAAGCAGCGATTTGATGAAACACGCTAAACAGAGAGCGGCTTCTCTCACATACAAGAGATCTCGTACTGTAAAAACTCAACAAAACTACTTATAGTTCCGACCTCGCGGCGCTACTATAAAGGGAAAAGGAACCAACCAGAACAATCTCTACGATTCTCGTGGGATCTTTGTACTTCTCTTGGCGCTATAACATCACCAAATCATCGGAGCTGTAGCCAGACTTACATAGTTTTCGTAACAATAGGTTGAGCACCCTATACCTATATCAATATCGTTTCAATTGGGAAATTCATTGGCTTATTCTGATTTGTTAAACTAATTACTTCATTATTATTATTATTTTTAATTTGCTTCGTTTTGGTTTTGCAGCTCGGTTCCCGAGTCTCCAAGACAGCCTGAAGACGATCATGGCCGTTGAGATGGAAGTTGTCGTTAGAGAAGAGAAGTAAGGATATTACACGACAACCAGAGATGACAGCTACTGCAGGTCATTTCCCCCGATGGAAATATGAACGAACACAAAAAAAAACCTTATACAAGCTCCCCATGATTGTAAAAAATGAAACTTCTCCGAAAAGACACCACCCGGTAGGGACAATTTTTGCCTGGTACGAAGTTTTCCCCTTGCACGTTACTGGGCACCTCCACCAAGGAAGGGAGTGAATCTGGGTAGTTGTGAGTGACATTATTTAGAAGCCATCCTACTTCCTCGGGGATTTTAGAAGGGGGTTTCTTGGCCTCTTGAGTTCCACGGACCCTCCTCCCCACCCCGTGCCAATAAAATTTAAGCAACGGATCCTTTCAAAGTAATATTCACAGGGCCTATATGACGATGTAAAAACACTGAATTAATAGTTTTTCATCCTAAGTCACGGACTCCTGAAATTTCTTTCGAAGGACCGCTGGTTTAGAACCCCCTGCTTTAGACAGTCTCTCGGGGGTAGCAACCGGTCATTACTCTACTATACTAAAGGGTCCACTTCTCCCGAAGGCCAGTTTTCCGAGAGACAAAAGATGGCCTTCTTAGAGAGATTTTATTGCGTATCAAATTCGATATTTTCATAATTAATGCACGCTATCTCACGATGTTACATCGATATAAAACCAAAGTTTTGTAGACAGGGCCACGCATTTCCACGCGTAGCTACCAAGTTGTTGAATGCTCTTGGTTGATAGACCATGAACACTCAGAAAATCAACAACGAATAAGGCAAATACACGGAAATTATAATTAATATAAATACAGTCGGCCCCCCGTATTCGAGGGGGGGGGGCTATGTTCCGGGGGTGACCGCGAATACGGAAATCCGCGAATAACCGAAACCATAGGTTTTTTTGTACACTGAAGAGCCAAAAAAACTGGTCCACCTGCCTAATATCGTGTAGGGCCCCCGCGAGCCGGCAGAAGTGCCGCACCACGACGTGGCATCGACTCGACTAATGTCTGAAGTAGTGCTGGAGGTAATTGACACCATGAATCCTGCAAGGCTGTCCATAAATCCATAGGAGTAAGAGGGGGTGCAGATCTCTTCTGAACAGCACGTTGCAAGGCATCCCAGATATGTTCAATAATGTTCATGTCTGGGGATTTTGGTGGCCAGCGGAAGTGTCTAAAGTCAGAAGAGTGTTCCTGGAGCAATTCTGGACGTGTGGAGTGTCGCATTGTCCTGCTGAAATTGTCCAAGTCCGTCGGAATGCACAATGGACATGAATGGGTGCAGGTGATCAGACAGGATGCTTACGTATCTGTCAGAGTCGTATCTAGACGTATCAGGGGGGTCCCATATCACGCCAACTGCACACGCCCCATACCATCGCAGAGCCTCCACCAGCTTGAACAGTCCCCCGTTGACATGTAGGGTCCATGGATTCATGAGGTTGTCTCCATACCCGTACACGTCCATCAGCTCTAAGTAATTGAAACCGAGACTCGTCAGACCGGGCAACGTGTTTCCAGTCTTCAACAGTCCAATGTCGGTGTTGTCGGGCCCAGGCGAGGCTTAAAGCTTTGTGTCGTGCAGTCATCAAGGGTACACGAGTGGGCCTTCGGCTCCAAAAGCCCATATCGATGATGTTTTGTTGAATGGTCGCACGCTGACACTTGTTGATGGCCCAGCATTGAAATCTGCAGCAATTTGCGGAAAGGTCGCACGTCTGTCACGTTTAATGATTCTCGTCAGTCATCGTTGGTCCCGTTCTCGCACGATCTTTTTCCGGCCGCTGCGATGTCGTAGATTTAATTTTTTACCGGATTCCCGATATTCACGGTACACTCGTGAAATGGTCGTATGTGAAAATCCAAATTTCACCGCTACCTCGGAGATGCTATGTCCCATCTCTCGTGCGCCTACTATAACACCACGTTCAAACTCACTTAAATCTCGATAACCTGCTATTGTAGCAGCAGTAACCGATCTAACAACTATGCCAGACACATGTTGTGTTATATAGGCGTTGCCGACCGCAGCGCCGTACTCTGATTGGTTGCATATCTCTTTATTTGCATAGGCATGCCTGTACCAGTTTTTTTGCCTCTTCAGTTTATATCTCGTTTATTGAACAGCACGAGAAGAGCAGGGTGACGATGTTAAAGAGGGTGAAGCAATTGCTGGGGATGTTTTCTGAAAGAACATTATGATTTCTGTTTGACGTTTCTTCTTCTTCATATCATCAAGTATGTTGGAGTATGATGACAAGGCTTCTTCTACCAATTTTTCTACATGTGAAGAACGTACCATAGAGGGATATATATCATGAAAATAATCTATTGCTGATTTGAACTTGCGAAGCCCTTCCGCTACGTTACTCATGGTGAACTTGTCTTCCACTTCTTTATCTTGATCTTCTTCATCTGGTACCGCTTAGGAGCAGTCAACTGCATTAATTCCACCTCGGTCAATGCTGAATTGCTCAGTTCCCTGAATTGCTATTAATTAGCGGTTCGACTTCTATATCCATATCATTGAACCCTTGTCCACCCACCTGTTTCGGTAACGTGATAATGTATTTTATAATTCTTTCTCAGTTGGCTTTGTAGAAATGGTTTAGCGCACATTGTGACCAAAGGTTAATTGAATCCGAGGTGACTGTTTTTCTCTCAGGAGCTCTCACGGCTCTAGTGATGACAGTAATGTCATTAGCGAGCCATCCTAATCATGCACAACTCAAATTTTGTAAACAAAACACATGAAATGATGATTTCTGAGCGTTGCAAAAAAAATTTCCCAATAAAGGAAAAAAACCGCGAATACGCAGGGGGGGGGGAGGGTGACTGTATAGTAATTATGTTTCCCGTGTATTTGCCTTACTCGTTGGTGATTTTCTGAGTATGATTAGGCAAAGTTTATCTACTTTCCGAGCCCTGATCAGTCATAAAAACACGCCATAGCGAATAACAGACCTTCATTGGCATAATCCCCCCCCCCAAGCCGAAATTACAGTGTTATTTTGCAGGAAAAAACGTAAATCTCCCCCCCCTCCAGAAGAAAGAATTATGAACCCACCCCCCCCCCCGAGAAAATTCTGCGTACGCCAATGCAGACCTAACAGCATTTAAATTACGCTCATAATAAAGATATCCATTCGTCCCCATTTCCGTCTGTAGCAGAGAGAGAGATGGAAATCACGCATGAATAAGAATTACACAAATGCACAGTTAGGGTCCGCAATAACTGATTCCGATACAACTCTGGAGGCGAAATGTTAGTGAATGACGATATATACACTATTATAGTCATGAGTCTGTGTTCACTTCGGAGATATTTTCTCTCGAATTTCTAGAAAAAATACTAGACGAATCGTTCTGAACGTTTTGGTAACATATACTCACAATTTACAGTGAAAATTTAGTGGCGTGTGCATTCAGGAAACCAACAAACAATTAAATAAGAAAAAAATGTTTTTGATCAACCCTGTGTCAGAGGAAGTTGCAAATAATTTATAACTTTCACAAAATACTTTATCTACTATTATAATTGTTTGTGTGCATTTTTGAAGAAAATTTCACGTATTTTGTCACAAAAATATAAATGTTTCATCTAAAAATTCTTTGCTTTCAACAAATGAACTTTCCAATCAAATTATACGAAACTTACAGCGAACGTAAAAATTGCATGTTATACTGACATTATCAATGAAATCATTTGATATTTCCTGAGACGTGATCATTTCAAGTAAATAGTTTTCAAACACGCATGCGCAAGAAATATCAATTTTATCTGTATACTAGTTGTAATACCCGGCGCTCTGCCCGGGTTTTCTTCAATGAGGCTGTTTGCATCACGTGATATCTCCCTGCAAGAAATAAGAATAAGTTTGTTAGATAAATTAATCTATAATTTTAGATCGATCATCGCCAAATTTTGCATATATATATACCGAATGGGACCCGACTTGAACGATAGGCTACTTTAAAATTTCGTCAGAGCAGGGCAAATGCCCCAAACGGGCAAAAAACTGTCGGGCAACAATGGTTTTTGGGCCTCAACAATCACTTTCCGAACGTTTACTTTGGTTACCGTGGTTCCCTAGCAATGCATTTCAGACGTGTATATGCCTTTACAATGGTTTGTTACTTCTCTAATCCTGTTACTATATGAATAATAATTTATGCCTTTATAATGCTTTGACACATTTTCAATACTCTCAGTAATGAGGCTTTTTGAATAGACGTCATAATCATCATCACTTTGAGGGTCAGGAAAAGGGTGATCCTCATAGAAATCAGTGTTAAAATTGCCGATTTTACTGTAGAAATGCGAAAATTTGGTGGTGTTTTCTGTCACATCAATAATTTTAAAAATTGTATTAAATACTCGAGTTTTGAAATATTGAGTTCGCTTAGAGATATACGAAGTCCAGGAGATTAAATATGAAGTAATTAGCCGGACCTACTTTTGAGAAGGATATCCAGGCAATAACATTAATTTCAACTTTTTATTTATATCTTCTCAAGCATGAAAATTAATGTCTCCGTATTGTCTTTTTATATTTAACTGCATAAATTGATATAGTTTAGGTTGTTATAAAATCAATTATACAAATACAACGCCACAACAGGCAAAATGCCCAACGAGGTGGCTGATAAAAAGATGCCCATAAAAGGGGTCCGTAAAGTATATCGAAGAAATTCCACAGCTTTAATTAAGCATTTTTGGAAGCAGAAACAGGCAGAAATAGATAACTCGAAATTCGAGAGGGGGATCGAAATACTTGGCGCCCCTTAAAAAAGTAAAAAAAAATATTCGTTTCTATGTTTCTTTAAATCTAAATTTGTTTATTTCATGAAGTCGCGCTGGAAGTCGCCATATTGG
This sequence comes from Pholcus phalangioides, assembly GCF_987345545.1. NCBI lineage: Eukaryota > Metazoa > Arthropoda > Arachnida > Araneae > Pholcidae > Pholcus > Pholcus phalangioides. The sequence continues at coordinate 22,835,442 of NW_028301596.1, read as the reverse complement.
TTAACTTAGACACGGTTTGCATGTCCCTCAAAGAAAAAGGGAGATATCACGTGATCCAAAAACCCTCATTAAAGAAAACCCCGGCGGCGCCGGGTATTATAGCTAGTTTTCTATAATTTCATTGCAAGCTGCACACAGCATATATGGTCTACAAGATTTTCATATCTTGTAAAAATTACAGTTGAATATCATGAAAATTCAGAAAGAGATATTGGCGATATCGTGATCACACACACACAGTAATTTAAGTTACTGGCTGAGAGTAGCTGTATGATAAGGGATTTTCCACAAATCGATATTTATTATTTTCTGCCATTTGATTATTTACTTCGGTTTTTTTCATTTTGATATCATGTACGTGTTATGCTGAAGCACTTCTCTTATTTAGTATGATACGCGTCTTCTCTCATTTCCATAATGCCCTTGGCTTATTCTCAAAATAATCAAATGACAGAAAATACAGTGGAACTTCGGTTAAAGAGCTTAATTTGTTCCGTCATCGTACTCGTTATTCGAATCGAATTTCTTCATAGGAAATAATGGAAGCTCGGATAATTCGTTCCACAATTATTCATTAACATAAAAATGATTAATAAAAACGGCATTCAATCAATAATTAAACACAATAGTATTAATACATAATATAATAAAATAACCATAATATAAAAATAAACATAATAGCCGTAATTAAATATACAATGCGATAACGTTTACAAATTAACTTACTCTAAACGACGAGAGAGAGTAGGAATATCGTTTAGGACGATTTATGGACTCGCTGTTGTTTGCAAACTTATTCTTTTTACATGACTTTCAAAGAAGAGCCTTATCCGATGACACTTGCTTTTTGCTAATTTTTTTATGATTTCTGGGAAGTGGAAAATTGCAGTGTTCGTTGGACAGATTCATTGCTCGCACACTGTCGCAACTTTATTTGGGTGGTTCCTTTCTATAGAGGGTTTTGTACAGATTCCCACATTCTACACATCTCTCTCTAATCACTTCATCTACCTTAAACACTTCTAGACATTTTTCACTACTAGCTCTTGAATGTCATCCATCAGCTCAGTTGTGATAACGTGAAAATAAATAAACAAAGCGCAGTCAAACTTTGTTCCAAATTTTTGCTCATTATGCGAATTGCTTGTTAATTGAAGTTCCACTGCAATCGAAAATAAATTTGTGGAAAATCCCTTTTTTCACCCAGCTACTTTCAGTGAGTAACTTAAGTTACTTTTTATATATATTTTTGTGAAAATATGAGCAATTTTTACAAAAATGCACGCAAAGAATTGACGTAAATGATCAAATATTTTGTGAAAGGAACAAATTATCTGCAGCTTTTCCTGTGTGTGTGTGATACAGGGTTGATCAAAAAAACATTTTCTCATCTAATTTTTTGGTTTTTCTCCTAAACGTACTCGTGGCTAAATTTTTGCTGGAAATTGTAAAATCACAAAAGCACAGAGTTCGTGGCCGAAATTTCAAAACGATTCGTCCAGTAATTCGAGAAAATTTCAGAACTCCAAAAAGGTCACAGACTTTTGTATGGTTAGCAAAGTCAACGAATACGTGATCCAGTTCCACGTAAGTTATTCGTAGTTATCCGAGGAAAATTTTTGCGAACGAGGGAAAACACTTCATAGTTGGCATCTCTGGGATGACAGTTAGATTCTTCTTTTTTTTTAAATCTTGACCTGGCAGAACGCTGTTTTATGCTGCTTTTCTTTCGCTCCTGCTGAAGGTTCCTCAAAGACGAGCCCGAAAGACTGGAGAACGCACTGCGAAGATGTAAAAAACTTACGGGCACCTTGGTGACTCTCAAAAGGTAAGATGCTTGTGAATAGTATCTTTCTCAAACACACCTTCTTCTAATCAATTAATACTTCTGTGGCTTGAAAAAACGTTTCTTCCTCGAGTATACAAAAAACAGTTTTGTTTTGCTTTTTTTAAACTTCAGAGTAAACGATTTGAATCCAGGGTATTTTGGAAATTCAAGTGAAAACGCTGCAGAAACGGACGCGAGAAAAAAACCTTCGATATGTTTCGTGAATTCGCCTTCAGAAAATAACTACCAGTGATAATGATATGATAATGATTATTAAATAATTTAAAAAATTAGCCCGAGATGGATATTTTGCTAGGGCTTTTTTTTTCTTCCTCTCTGTCTCTCTTCTCCTTCACAGACTGGCATCGGTGCAAGAGCAAAGGCATCATACTGTTGGCCATCATCTACCCGAGAAGTCGCATTCCGCCGAAGGTCCTTATTCGGACGGAGAAGTCCATTCCGCCAAAGTCAGTATCAAATATATGATTGTTTTTTTGTTTCTTTTCTTTTGCCTTTGTTCTAGGATCTGTAATTCCGGTGGGGGGTTGGTTTCACGATGCGTTCATTCGTGGTGGAGCAAAAAATTCTTTTCATTCTGTGATCTTTCGAGAGATGAGCATTTTCAATTTTCGACGAACCTGAAGAATTCGGGGGGGAACCTTCACACCAAGGAAATGAGCCCGAATCGACAAAACTTTTTTTTACACTCGCATCATATGTGTGGCGTAAGTGCGAGGATTTTAAGCTTTCACTGCGGCCTCACTGGTATGAGATATTTTTGCCCAACATTTTTTTTAAAGATCTGAAGAGGGATTATAGTTACTTTGATCCCCCTCCCCCTATGTTGTGCAGGTTGAACCGCCTCCTAATAACTAGAATTAACAAATCTGTGAATTCTATTTCAGTTTTGGGAGCGATACAGCTCTAGTCTATCACCTCGGTATGCTTCTTCTTTGTGATGTAAGTTTCATTCCAACTACATTGTTATTTGTATTACTACGCATTATTTGTAACGATCAAACAGTTTATGACAAAAGATGAAGAAGATAAAGACTTGAATACGCGTGGAAGGCAACATTAAGTTAACCATCTCACAAAATTACGTGTAGGAGACCGGGGGTGGTTGTCACATTTTTTACATTTCAATTAATTTCGGATATGTAATTCAAACCAATCCAAATGTTTGATATATCTACATCACGTCTGAACAACCGACATGTACTAGAGAGCTTTTTTGCGAATACAAAAATACCACTCTTCTATGACATATGATTTTTAAAAATTTATTGTCGAGTGTGACAACCAACCCCATTTACGGGGCAGGTTGTCACAGACCATGGGGTACGTTGTCTCACAACATTAATTAGGTATTCATTCATTATAAAACATTGAAAATGGTAGAACTAAATAAACTTTATAAAATCGATCATGAATTCCCTTGTGTTTAACTCTATTTTATTATCGATCTGCCCATCAAAATGGAAAAAAAAGTTGAAATATTTGATTACTTATGTTTGCATAAGTTTTTTCGATGTATTCCACTTCTCTTATTTGTTACACTCGAAAATTATGAATGTTGATAACGTAATTGAACTTCAATTTGTTTGAATTTTACTTATGGCCGCTTTTGAACAGTAATTTTTTCTATTGTGACAAGCGTTGCTACTTGTACACAGTGGAATCTTGATAGAAAATGTTGGAAGGGGGGGGGGGTATCGCACCGTACAGACTGAAATAAAAGTTTCCAAATTGTTGAGAATTTTTATTAATACAGTACTCATATACAACATTTTGAATAAATAAATTCAATGAGCTCCAAAACAAAAGAATGCTCGGGTCCCCGTGCTCCCTCCCCCCACCCCCGACTCACTTTTGGAATTGACACCGAGTCGGGCATATGCCAGATTACCATCTGAAATTGCAATTTCTCAGGCTGCATTGAAATAAAAAGTTGATGAATTCACTATATAATAAACTACTATTTCTTCATTATACATGATTTTTGAAATAAATCAGCCAAGTGAAGGCAAACTAACACGCTGTAATTCTCTTAGCGGTAAGTTGTCACATGATACAACTAATCCCGTTTCGTCTGGGACAACTAGGCCCCCAGATTCACGTGGCTAAAAAACATAATCCAAAAAACAATTTTTTCGTTAACAAAGAAGTTTTCAACTATGCAATTATACAATAGACATACTCGATAAAATCGATTAATAATAGGCATACCATCGAAATAACAAAAACTGAGACGATGAAAAATTACTAACACAGTTAAAATTCAGAAAAATCTTCTTAAAAATTTACGAAAGTGTGCGAAAAGCAGATGAATACTAAGAAGAGTCTTTTAACAGATGAACAAACTGCACCATTATGGACACCATCTATGCTTCGAGAAATAACGCGTGTGACAACCAACCTACCCGCGTGGCGAAAAACCCCGGTCTCCACAGCGTGAGTTTACACGTTAATCGCAGCACGTAAATAAGACCGAAACATTCTTACGGAGAAATAAATTGCCCTGGAGTTAAACAATTTTCTTTAGTTTCGAGATGGAGAAAAAAATAGTTTATTTTTTACATCTAATTATATCGATTTAATCGCTACGATTATCGAATTAATTAACAACGATTAAAAATGCATTTAAGAAGTGGAGAAACAACTTTGTTAAAAGAGAACAATGAAAGAGTTCGTCTTTTCTTTGAAAAGAATAAAAATGATTTTAATTATCCGTCCATACACTTTTCGCATTCGATCCTCAGTAAGGACTGACAACTCGTGAGTTTCGATGACACCATTGAGAGGCGGTTCAGCCCCTTGGGAACGGGTTGCGTTGCCCTTTATTTAGTTATTGTGCCAGTTTGCTAACTGAGAGATAGTGAAATTACGACCTTTGATAGGCGATTCCATTCAAGTAGTATCTGGAACGCACTTATATATACAGAAAAGGGTCTATTTGGGTGCACCAAATAATGTATATTAATGTGTATTCTTTTGTGACTTTACACAAAACATGGGTTCGTCAATGCTTCGCGGATAGAATGGAATTTATATACTGATCGCCTGTGGAAACAAAAAAATAATAATAAGTTTTTGAGGAGATGTGTATAAATCAGATGTATAAAGTTGATGGAGGATTGCAAATTGTAATCGACACCTATGAATATTTGATCTGGCTCCCGGAATATATTCCTTCTAGCGTAAGGACTTGGATATCGATTGATACATGAACACTGATCTCAACACAAAATCCAATAAGTCCTCGTGTCGACAACCCATTATCTCCACTATACACACAGATTAATACAGTGTCCCATAAATTCGTAATTAGTTTAAAAAAATTCATAAATTTAGCAAAATTGAAGGAATTGGCCTATTTTGAATGCGGTTTACAAAAAAAATTTATTCTCATGAAATGGGATTTCTTTCGGTATACAAAAAAGTTCACATTTTTGTTGATAGATGGCGCTGAACGTACGAAAATCAGACAACCTGATAACCTGAACCTGATCATAACCTGATTATAAACCTGAAACTTTCTTCAATCTCTTCTATGAAATACGATAAGAACGATAAAAAGAAATACGATAAACATACGAAATGTTCTGGGATAAATCGAGAAGCTATCCATACTTAGAATAAGACAACCATAAATACATTATGGGCATTGTATAGTATTTTATCATGTGTATATATTGTTTATAATTTTAGTTTTTAATTGAGTTACTGTATTTTTAGAAATATATGACATCCATACTTGTTACGGGCATCTTTTTCTCAGCCACCTCGTTGGGCATTTTGCCTGTTGTGGCGTTGTATTTGTATCCCAAACGTTCGTAAAGCTTCCGCAGGCGACTGAGGTAAAACATCACCAACTAGTGTCTCATCCACCAACATCACAATGAAAACCTTGTGTCAGCCCCACCAGTAACCAGAAAATTCAGAAATCGTACACCCTGCATTTTATAGGACACTGATTTGCACATGTCCAGTGATTCGCTTCCCTGCAATACCCTCTATTGACAAAAATTTGAACTAAATTTTTTTCTGTACCAAAAAAAAATCCCCTTTGTGAGGGAGTAACCTTTTTCGCAAACCGCATTCAAATATATTAACTGCTTCAATATTTATGAATTTTTGTAACTATTTACGAATTTATGGGACACCCTGTACATCCGTTATTCCCAACGTGGGCGTTAACGCCTCCATGGGGGCGATGGAAAGTTTCAGGGGGCGGTATAAGCTATGGGTATAACATAGGATCCTATGGACGAGATTGCATTGGGAGCGATGGGAGAAAAAAAATTTTTAAAGAAGGTGGAGATGGGACAAAAAAGGTTGGGGAAAAAGCTACATCATTCTCTAACTTTTTACTCCAAAGATAAGCATGAGATTCCTGAAAACGAAGGAGCTTCTTAAAAAGAATACTGATAACATTTTTTTTTTTTTTCTGGATTGCATTTACAGTAATTTTTCTCCTCAGTATATGCATCCTTATTTTTCTATGGACTAGCGCTAAAGCACCTCTGGTGTTCAGTTATTGTATTGTGTCGTTACTGCTCACACTTCACGTAGAGCAAAGAAGAATTTTATTTTTTGCAAAAACTTTTGTTTGGTTTTTCTCAACAATGCTTTGTTGCTGTTCGATGAAAATGCTTTCCTACTTGAAAACTTCACCCGTAATCATTTCCATCAATCCTCAATATTACGATGTTTATTGCTTTTGAGAAGATTGGCATTGATTCTTTAAGGTAAAATGATGACGCAACCGGTTCCTATATCTCTTTCTTTCTCATCTCTTGTTTCGGAGACACGTTGTTTTTTTCTCTTTTAGACAAAAAAAACTGAAACGTGGAAATAACATTCAGTCCACGTTCCCTTTTATGCAGGGATTATTTTCCGAGATCACTAATTATTCATTAACTATTTTATAAGGAAGGTATCAAAAATTTTGCTTGTCGCTGATCGAAACCTTTTCTTTCAATATTCAAGAGGAAATTAATTTTTTTTCTGCTCCTATTCTCCAAATACCACACGTTGTTGCATTGAATAATTTTTCTCTCGTAGGCATCTACAAATGCAAGAAAAAAACCACGATTAAAATGAAAAATTAAAAATTAAAGCATAAAGTATCAAAAACATTGGAGCCAACAATTCTCAGAAGAGTTTTTTTCCGACAGAAATTGGTAGCTAGCAAAAAAAAAATTTCGTTCTTTAAGCTCTAAAACTAACGTTTTTCCCCAAAGTTACGCGGATCGGAAAGGTTTCCCTGGACGTTGTCTCTATCTTTTGCGTGTTTTCTTGCATCTTCGTTATGCTATGCCATGGATTTGGTGTTTCTATGGTCATGTTTCCAATTTCCGCGGGTCTCTCCATTACATTTTACGAATAGAATGGAAACCGATGGTAAAAGCTCGGGGATGCTTTTTTGTAAGCTCTTCCATTTCCTTATATTAATCGAGCAATACTTGTGTCTAACATGTCTTTGTACACCCATTAAAGAAATGTCACGACGACATTTTCAATGTGCACGAAACGTTTCTTTCATTTTTTTTTTCGACCCCTCTGTTTTCGTAATGATGAATTTTACGCGAGAAGTCTCTCTCTCATAATACGATTGGTATTTTTAAATAGTCGCGAGACGACGTCTCGTCCCGCTGTCATCGACTGTAAGGACATCGGAGGATATGGTTACCAGACAACTTTTCGTGTAATGGAGAAGATCTTTTGCTTTTCATCACTTTTTTTTGATGAATTTTAATATATCTTTTTTTTTTCTCGAGCGAAATATGCAATAATTTTTATTTTTTGTTTTGAAAAAAGAAAAAAAAAATTTTTTGAGAAATTTTGTGAGATTTTTTGTGGCTGGTCATTTTTTAAAGCCTAACAAATGACATGATGAACGTGTTTTTGAAACTTGTTTTTTTTTCTCTCTCTTCTTCCTGTTGTTGAATCTTTAATTTTTGTCATTGCACCGGCGTTAGTCAAGCAGACAGGGCTGGAAGCGGAGTTCAAACTTCAAAGAGAAGATAGAGTAATTATCTACTTCCTTTGTTTTGTTTTTTTTTTTCGCTCTGAATTTTGATGAATGTGTTTTCACATACTTTGGAAATAGCTTTTATATAACTGATCTGTCATTATTCTTCCCCACTCCCATCTTTCCCAACACCACACCCCAAAAATCCCTCGAACCTTTTCTTAATCCCTTCGAGATCAATTCCCGATCAGAAGTCAAAACTTGTTTTTTGTTTCTCCCCCGCCATCATTTTTGATTTAGAGACGATGTATTGGTTCTTTTGATCGTCTTTAGTCCCTCCCTCTTTTCTTTTCTTTTTTTTTTTCCTTTTTTGCCCGTTCGAGACGGGGAAGAATTTGCATGAATCGTGGACACTTTGCCGATATCGAAGAATACACTAAAAATTAAAGCGTACCACGAATACTCTTTTAGAAATGATCATAAATGGTCGATGGAACATCGCATGACTGTGCACAAACGCGCTCTTTTTGCTCGTTGCTGCTTTTTCTCTTTTATTTTCTTCATTTAGAATAATTTTCTGCGCATGCGATTGAAATTCCTCGAAGAATGTCATTTCGGGTGATCGTGTTCTTGATACTGATACGCTCAGACGGCGATTCTCGTTGCGGTCAGTCTTTAGAACCCCCGCGCGCGCGCGTGTGTGTGCATGTGTATGTGCAAATACATACATAGAATTTTTTTCGATTGATTTTCCAACCCTTTCTTTTCCCCGATACGTTTCACATTGGCGGTGCACACGCGCGTACTGTGTAAGTAGACTGAGGTAGTTGGCGAAGTGCCCGAGAAGATCGCCGCATGGAGAATGGCACTTGTAAAAAGTAAGCGTGTCCACACCCGTCTTCCCAATCGTTTTGCACGCTGCTACCGCCGCTACAAAGCATGCGTTAAATATATTATCTGTGCATTATATAATTATATCTATACGTATATAATATGACATTTGAAATATAACGTACATTTCTATATAGATTATTCTCTCTTAAAAGAAAGAAATTTTTTTTAATTGCACCAATTGTCAATATTTATAGTGTGTTTTAGTCTTTTTTTTTCCACCGAGATATATATTGTGAAAAAAATTATCATCATTAATAGATTTTTTTTTGACAAACAAATAGTTAGATCGGTGTTACTTTTTTGCCCCTAATGCAGCATGTGGAGAGGTTATTCCACTCTAGGATGGGCTGATCAGGTTTGTTTTTGCAAAACTCGTTACTTAAAAACAAAATGTCATTCATTATTTGCATAAAATTCAGCTCTTATAGGCTAAAATTATTTGATTTTTTAAAGTCATTTTAGATGTTATACTACATAGTGTTTGTGACCGTAGTTGATTTTTTTGTTTTTTGAAGCGATTCGTGTGGTCGCGTCGTTTTTTTTTTTTTGTGTCTTTACGTCCTTCCGCTCACCTGTCAAGCAAATAAGAAAGGCGTACGTGAAAGTTATACAAACAATTAATTTAAAAAATATTATACTTAACAGTTTTTCCTATTTGTGCAGTTTTTCTTCGTCATCGCGCCAAAAAAGGAATAGCTTAAATTTTATTCCTACTCCCCATGCATACACGTAACATTTCATATTCAGTCACAGGCAACTCGTATTGAATAAACCATGAAATCCAAAAAATGCGTGTATAGCGTCATTTTTGAATGCCTCCTCACGCGAGCAACAACAGAATCGAATTAACGCACGAAAATACCCAAGTTTTCGCATAGACTATGAAATTTAGTTGATTTATTACATAGCCGTCGACTTACCATATTGAGATGACATAAATATGTGCCATAACCACGCGCTTCGTCTCATTTTAGGACATTACATTATTATTCTATTTAAATTTCGCTCAAATCTTAAGCAAATATGCTAATATATTAAAGAACGCGGTGACATAAGCCTGTATTTATTTTCCAATTATTAGAAAACGCCGACGAGTAATAATCAGTCTTTGTTTGCTCGACTGCTGAGGAAGCGATTGTTTTTCTCGTGCAATGCCGATTGATCATGATCCAAAAGAATGTCGATACCACTTCTGGCTTTTTTTAATTTTCCCCCTCGCACCAGAACTTTCGACAAGGCTTACAGACGTTTATTTTTATGAACGTCATCGTCCATCTTTTTCGCCTCTTTTCTGTTGAGGTAGTGACTTTGTAACGTGACGAAAAATATTTATTGTTGTTTCAAAGACCAACCTTAATCAGGTCTTATGACCTGCAAGGAAAACAACACCATTCTCTTCGAATAAATGATTTTTATATAGATCATCGCAAACTCCAGCCCGCGGGCCGAATTCAGCACGCCAAAGGGATTCATCCGTATCAATACACGCAACATGATAAATGTCTTCAGAAAAAAATTCGGGAAATAAATATTCATACGGGATATAACCAAAAAATTGTCAAATGCCAGAAAAAGTTGTCAAAGGCAAGCAAAGTTACGAGCTACAGTCAAAAAAATTACCCACAAGTAAGCAAAGTGGCCAATGACAGCCAAAAAAATTTTCAAAGGCAAGTAAAGTTTCCATCTATCGCTAAAATGTCTGGAAAATCACCGATGGCAGGAAATAAAAAGTTACCGGAACTCACAATGTGTAAAAAATTCACCAAAAGAACGCTCGTTTCACAAATACGGGATGAATATAATCATATGACGATATAAATTATGTAAGAGTCACAATATTATCATCATCATGAAATTTATAAGTTGTGGAAGCAATCTCAATTCTTGGTCGAAAATTCAAGGAAGTCAAGTTGAAAATGCGGAAAAAAAAACAGGGCATTTATATAAAGTTGGGATGGCCACAATTATAGAAATGACCCGTGAAATACGGGGTCATTTTGGTCGCCAAATATATATTTAAGTTTCTAGCCCGCGGACTGAAATTTAGTCGTCCCGATGTGGATAGACAATCGAAAGCTCGTTGAATCGTCTTACGGAGCGTGAGATTATAGTGAATAACTATATACTTTAGTTGTGATGTTGCGTTGCCTAAAGAACTATTGAATGAGCTTTCTCAACGTTTTCAGCCTTGAAATTATGTCGAATAACGAACGGCGTGATCATTCAACAACGACGGTGGATATTATAAGTAAACATTTAGTAGTTTATTCGAGTTTTTGCGACGCTGCTTTGTTTTGTTGCGGCTTCTTCTTTTGATGTTTTTTTTCTTTTATCTCGGATTTATCTCTTTTTCTTTTTTTACACTCATTTCCATTTTTTACGGGACTTTTAAAAAAATGTTTTTTCTTCCTTCTGGTTTGGGTAACGCCTGTCGCAAACTTTGGTGTGTAGTGCGGTGAATTTTGTTATACATGATTTTTCCCATCGCTCACCAATTTTCGCATTACGAGGTCTAGAGTCAAAGAGAACTGGTGTTACTCAAAAGCTAATTATACCAAACATGATCTGTTTTGAAATGGTCTTCATTGACTTGTAAGAAGTTCACCCATCATCACATGTAATCCTTCGGAGATAAGCTGGAACCCGTCTTGTGACATCTCTTGAATTTCTTGCCGTGCCGAAAATTTAACGCGATAAAACATCAAATGTGTTCTTTTTTTTTTTTTTTAATTGATCATAAATCCGGTTCTATCGCCACGGGCAATTTACTACCAAGTGAAGTGCGAGCACCGAACAGTCTGTCTGGGTATCTAGATTTTGATTTTCTAGTGCTGCCATCTAGATTTCAAACTATGAGTGAAGTGCGATGATTGAATATTTGTGCAGTCGTCGTATTTGTTGTAGTCGTATTGCTCTCTGTGGCGAGGCTTTCTAACCGGGGGGGGGAGGGTGTCAGCTTCCATTCGAGTCCGTCACTATCACGACTCGATCACCACAGTGGCCATCAAATGTGTTGTTTATCTAACAAACACACAAAGCCCTAACTTTCGTCTTTCATCCGTGGCTGGACTTAACGTAGTTTGCGTTTGCGAGTTTTTAATAAAAGCATTCTCAATGTTTTTTAATTATTATCCCACGCATGTAATGAATCAGCTTTCCTCAGCTCAAGAACCAGTAAAATGTCTGAAAGAATTCGACGGACCACTAATTTATGGTTATGGGCATCTGTATGTGTGTGTATCTTCCAACTAGAGGAAGCCGAACCGGTCTCCCATTCGGAAAATCTCTCCGCAGACAGCAGGCAGACCACCTACAACACGATACTTACATAAGATGAAATATTCAAGCATTTAAAATTTTCACTTCAAAGGAAATTGGCAGCACTAGCAGAGCACGAAACAAGCACAACTCTGGCAACATAAATACGTTGTGGGGCCACACATACACTCAGAAGACACATTCCGGCATGTGCTTATCGTTAGAAATTCCGCAGAGGAATGTGTACGGGGTGCATGTACGGTTAAGTAGTAGTAGAGACTGAGTGTATCTATTTTATTTTTTGTTAACCTAAAACATGAATATAATTAGTACTTGTAGAATATAATTGGATTCTCAACTCGTTTTGCGGACATTGGGTTGAGCAGACATCTGTTCCAGACAAATGGTTGAGACATTGTGGCGGTTTACTGGTGTTCGTGTTTTTATTTTGCTCCTTCCTGTATTTAAATATCATCGTTCACAGACACGGACAATTTGCATTCAAGTACGCATGTTACGTTGAATGTGACAAAATCAAATGGAGATGATTATATCGGGGTTCGATCGTTAAATTTGTTAAACAGGAGTTAGTTCGAACGAGATTCAATTTCATAATTCGCCAAATAGGAGTTAATTATATGAGTTATTTCGGGGTTGTTCGGAAAAATTCGTTAGATGAGAGTTCATTATATCCGGTTCGGACTCTGCTCAGAAGTACAGTCATTAGAATAATAAATGTTATAACGGCAATGGGGATTTATCATATTTACCAACACGAAATGTCAATTATGCATAATAACCGGCAAATGTTATAAATTTCATACAATTTATCAAACTGACCATAATGGTTGGAGATTGTGCATATTAACCGTTTTGCTACGAATAATAATCAGATTTATCACATTTACCGTAACATGTACATCGATTGATCGCATGTATTTATTTCAAGTGTTTGAAACTCACAACCGCCAGGATTTCGTTCTTCTATTCCTTGATGTCTATTAATTCCTATTTCGTTCATTTTTCTAACGCATTTCAACTGCCGAGAGACTCGTTGATTTCTTTGTTAAATCTTCGGGCAAAACGTTGAATATGAATGTCGTAGTATGTAGGCAAAGCCGCTTGTAAGTTACTTTGTAAGTTTACTCTTAATGCAGCTTTGTATGTAGGTGAGAATGTGCACGCGCGCGCGCGAGTGGCCCTTCTCCGATTCTCGTGTGAATTTGATTGCGAGGAGTGCGTTTTCGTGGTCTTCGAGTCTTTCGAATGTCATTGCTTCTCTTAATTTCTCGTCGGTTAAGTCTGTTTCCCACTTTCAAAATTAGTTTCTGTGTTTCTTGAGGGTTGTTCGCAATTTTTTACGTTTGTGGGGTCCGATCGAATAGAAGAATCGTTTTTTCCCCTCTTTTATTTCCGAATGAAACATTTTATGTTCGATCCTTTCGTTGCGTTTCCTGGAACGAGAACAAAAAAACAGAAATCTGAACATCAACCTTCATGGATTCCAAGCGAATCACGCGATTCGTCGAAAGATTCTCACACATCAACATGGGCGTACAGCTGTACACATTCACGACTCTTCACTTTGTCTTCGACTTACGAACTTCATTTACTGATGAGTGATGGCACGACGTCGTCGCGTGTCGAGCAAATTATGGATTCCTTCGCCAAACGAAGTCTTCTAGGGCGATACAAAATGTTCCCGTACCTCCTAGTATGTCGCCCCCCCCCCCACACACACACATCCCATTCAAACACGAAACCATAACACACTCGGAGAAGAGGAATCTCGTTGTGTGAGTTTGGTGTTTATAAACGGATTTGCAAACTCCAAATATGTGCAATAGAAAAAAAAGAAGTTGACCGGGGTCAGATCTCAGATTTATTATCAGTGTCAGAAGCCCGCTAGCATTAGATAAATAATAATAACGACGTACAATAATCAACCACCTCACGTACAAGGTTTTAGCAAAAAATTTGGGTTATCTCTATTTGACGAATCGGCGATGAACCTGGTAACCTTGTGCTAACCCAACCGCACGTTAGAAAAAGAAGAAAGCGGGAAAGAAAAAAATATATAAAAGGCAGAAAGTATAATATATAAGGTAGATAAAAGAATTTTAAACGAGTCCTCTTTTTTCATCCTTAATCTACGTGTTCTCTTTCGCTCAAAAAGAAAGAGAAACTTCTTCTTAGAGATAGGGTTACTATAAAGCCTCGCGATGGTGAAAAGAGGAAAGAAAACACAGAGGCAACTTCTTTGAATTTATTCCACTGGTGTTTGGACGTAATATTATGCCCGTGATCTTAACGAGGTTAAATTAATTCCAAGTTTCTTCCCCCTATGGCGTTGTTGTTATTCTAATGAAAGTTTTATTCGTTTATTTTTATTTTACACTTTACTAATGAAAGTATAGTTATTTGAAGTCAACCCCGTTATAATTAACTTCAGGGAATCGAGTTTCTTTCGTTATATTCGGAGATTCATTATAATCGAGTTCGCTATTATGCAGATTCCTGTCAATATATTGATCAACTCGAATACCAATCATACTCAAGAACAACCCATAGTACGCGGGTGCTTTGTCCTCCCTCGACTGATTTGCTGAAATTTTTCATCAATGTGCACGGCTACCACGATATATTTCATTGCAAGCCAAACAACGTGTACTAGACGAATGCCAAACCCATGAACGGTCGGTACATCAAAAAGACTTGAGTTGCGCCTCCTGACATTCGTATAGCGAAGACCAAAAACGCAACCGTGGGGGGGGGGGGGGGGTGAGAAGAAGGAAAACACAAAAGGTTGGCGAATTTATTCATTTACACACTCCACGGTCAAAGCGAGCAAGAATATGTAGACGTACCTTGAATGAAACAACCATAATCAACACAATGCTCTACTCTATCTACCATTAAAATTCGCCGTATTCAAATGTTATCATTTTAAATGAAATAACGCAAGAAATGGGGGATTACAAAAACAAGATGAGAAAACACGATAAAAAGAAATGAAAGGAACCGTTAACACGGGCTACTTTGGCCCATTTTTTGAAAATTTCAAATTCACTTTCAAATAAACCCAATGGTATTATTACTTTTAAGCTCTGGTAACTTTTTTTAAAATATTATTTTACTGCACATAACAAAATAGAAATTCTCGATCAACATTCGCGAGAGTTATCCACATTAATTTTTGGGAATGTTCCATTTTGAAAGAAAATTAGTGCAAATGTTACCTTTTGCTTATATAAAATCTGAGCTGGTCAAAGTCTCAAAAATTGGAAACTTCGACGTCACCTGTTGATTCCGGAAGGTTTTAACTAGCCTATTAAGGTACCGTTACAGCCCTCTCGTCGTACATAAGAAACGCGATCGTTCCGCAGTGGAATTACATCGACGGGACTCAAATGTATCTTGCTATTCGTTAGCGGAAAAAATTCTTGGTCTCATGGGTGTCCGTTATCGAGAATGAAACATACCGAAGTGTATGAAAAAGGTGGATATGTTGCAAGGGCGTAGCCAGGGGGGGGGGACTTGGGGGTCTGGTCCCCCCCGAAATGTGAGAAAATGACCGAAAAAAGGGAAAAAGATGGCCAAATCCATTGTTCTGTCACTTTGGTCCCCCCCCGAACGAAATTCCTGGCTACGCCCCTGATATGTTGCATTTCGATGGGAACGACTATATAACTTGGAATTTATACCAAAAATATTTCCGTTTGAATAATCCCGGTTACATAATCTGACGGAGCTTATCCCAAAGGTTCATAAACAGTTAAAAAGAAAGAAGTGCATTTCGGGGGGGGGGGGAATGGAAATGTTCGCTTTTTTGAAAATAAGCTCCTCAAATATCGTCAAAAGACGTCGTTATTGGGGGGGGGGGGGGGGGGTTATCGAAGTAAAGAATACCGTTGTATTGAGAAGAGTTTAGACCATCGCCTCTTTACAGTTGAGCGAAAACAATTTGAAAAAAAATTTTTTTGATTGATTTGTACGTCAAAATGCCCTTTAAAAAGAAGAAAAATAAACTAATTAATTAATTTGGGTCGATATGTGCGTCAAGTACCTCAGGTCTGAACTTGAAAGAAGAATCATTAAAAGCCAGTTAAAACCGTTAAAGATGAGGTACACCTAGACGAAGAGGGCACACGATTCCTACCAAGATTTGAAAAAATATCATTGCAGAGGGATTTATCGTTATGTCGAGTATCGTTGTAACGAGGTTTCACTACAAATTCCGAAGCGGATAGATCATTTAATTTTCGTCACGAGCGTTTCGGACCAATCGTCTCGTGTGCGGAGGGCCTTAAAAAAGAGTTTTTAATTAACAAACTGACAAATGCAATTCTTGGATTCGCAGGAATTCTTGGGGTTCTCGATTTAATTCCGAAGTGAAAAAATTACACATTTTTCCAATTTATTTCCTATTTAATCCCCCAAAGTTCGTAGAAACGGCGCCTGGAAAATAGCTCACGAACATACGTGGGGATCTGATGACCTTGCATAGCAATTAACATTAATTGTGCCAGACTCTTAGGAAGTCCCGGATGCCGTTAGAATGACAACGTGGAAAAGTGTAGATGAAAACAAGTAGGCTTTGCCCAACACATGAATGAAAGCGTGCGATGGATACAGCGACCTACGGCGGCGTGAAAAAATTTGACATATCTTTGAAAATAGACCTTGGTGAGCGCTGGATTTGGTTCGTGATGCTTTGAATATGGTACCCGAAATTCTAATAAACAATGCATCAGAGATCGGCGGATGATACTGCTTCTGGCGCAGGGTCTTTTCGGGTGTTACGATTAACTTTTTTCCTTCTTTTCCGTTCGGCAACGATAGAAAAATAAGAGTGTTTTATTGTGTTTTGCCATCGACGTGGCGGTTGTTGTCTGCAGAAATAGCGTGGGTCGACAGCCATGCGCATTCTCCGGCTATACCGCATCCCTCGATCGATGAGTGCACGAGAGAATTCGGCCGCTTTTTCTTCTCATCTTCACCGACAAAGCCCAAAAATACTACAGACCATCAGCCAAAACTCTTGCTTAGTTTAATCGACACCCGAAGGTAACAAAACCACGGAGTCAATGTCACGGTAAATGTGATAAATCAGTCATTATGCATAGTCACCAATCATCTCGATAAATTTGGTAAATTTATCACTTTTACCAGCGGTTATGCATAATACCCAAGCGTCCTTGCTATAAATT
The DNA here is from genome assembly GCF_987345545.1 of Pholcus phalangioides. NCBI lineage: Eukaryota > Metazoa > Arthropoda > Arachnida > Araneae > Pholcidae > Pholcus > Pholcus phalangioides. Next base: position 22,818,275 of record NW_028301596.1, on the reverse strand, counting down.
TGATAAATACTAAAAACATTATCACTTTTTACCGGCGATTATATATAATACGCAAGCTTCGTCGGTTACAGTTAAGTGTTAAGGTTGTTAAATGAGAGTTCACATTATATCGGTGTGAAATCGTAAAATTTGTTAAATAGTACTCCGTTATATCGAGGTCCGATTATAGAATTCCTAAAAAGAAAAGAGTTTGTTATGTCGAGGTCTAATTTTATAATTACAAAAGTTGTAAAAATTCGTTAAATCAAAGAGTTTGTTAAATGAGAATTCGTTATATCGGGGTACGATCTAAAAATTTTAAATGAAAGCTCCTTACGTCGGAGGGGGGGGGGGATCGTTATATAGAGTTCTGATTTCAGAATTTGGCAAATAGGAGTTATCTTAGAGATGTTCGGAAAAATTTGTTAAATCATAGAGTTCATTACATTCTTTTCACACTCGGGCTCACAGCAAATTCGTCTAAAAAATAAATCTTACAACGGCAATGGAACCGATTTATCATATTTACCAATGCAAAATGGCTATTATGTATAATTACCAGCAGATGTGATGAATTTAGTACGATTTGTTCCATGTTTACAAATGCATAATCACCAGTAAAAGTGATAAATTTAGGGAAATTTATCACACTTACCAAAATGGTCGGCGATTATGCACGATTATGAATGATAACCGAATTCACATCGCATTTACCGTAACAAACACATGATGGGTCTTTCAAATCTGTAACTCGGGAGATTCCATTAGTTTCAAAATCAAAAACGCGATTGGACCTCGTGGACATATAGCATTATTTTTAGACACCGTCAATGACAAAATATTTGCTCACACAAGCTTGATCAGCCCCGCAGCCAATTATTATTATTATTAGTAGTAGTAGTGGAAGTGCCAAAAAATAGAATTTCGGTTATTTCTAATCAACCATTTTGCCTTGTTTTGCAGCATGTACTAATATAAGCCCAAAAGAGGGGAGAAAAACCACCTCCGACGATGTTTATTTTTTTTATCATGTTTTATCATTTCGTGCATGCGTAATAACTTTGTTTCCACACACACACACTCACACACATATGCGAACACCACCCTTTTTGCCCCGCTCCGTCGCGGCGATACTTTTGACTGCGGCTTTATTTGTTATTTTGCCATAAATTTTGATTGGAAATGCGTCCCTTTTTAATTTTTCCATCTTCGTGTTTTAATACCTCTTGGAGAGTGATCAATCGGACGCTGCTGAGAGCTTCTTTTGTGTGTGTCGGTATTGGATTCGTTTAAGAAATAAACGCCTCACCACCTAAAATTCTCATCATTTTATCACCTTCACAAATGAAAGAAACTCGAACGCGTTGATTATTAAATAAAAATATATGTTGCGCACGAAATCGTACCTTTTTTTTTAATCCAATTATTATTACTTTCCATCCGGAATCATTTGAAAAAATTTTGGTTCGAAACTCAATCTGATTTCACTTTATTGCCTCGCTCACTGGTCTTTTTTCGATGGGAGGACAGAGATACAATCGTGGCACGTACATAGAGTTACCACACAGATATACGAAAACTTCAAAATCAGTTCGTTGCAAAGACGCATTCCTCTGGCGTCTTTGAAACGAACGTCCAGTGTCATCTGAAAAAAAAAAGAGTAGTTTTGAAGGATAAAAAAATTTCTCTCCTCTCCAAATGTTTAATGGGTAGTTTTGTGAAATGAGGGGTGTTTTTTATTAATGAAAAACAGAGAAATATACTGTCAATTCCATTTAAACAAAAACTTTCTAAAATTTGAAGGAGTATTTTCACGAAATTCGGAGGAGTAAAATTGCATTTTGATGCGTATTGGCGAACATTGGTACCGACTCATTTGTCTCAGTTAACACATGGCACCACTATTCTTAAAAACCCCGAAAATCGTTTTTTAACTAAAACACAAGAACTGCTATTACTATGTTCTTTCGGCCTTTGACCTAGAGTTACCGAATTCAAAATCTAAAAAATGAGGACACGTGCACTTTTGTCAGCATCACTTATATATTTTCACAACAGATGGCTGGCCACAACGCACATCTTGTTACGAGCACCGTAGCATGGCTCCTATGTACCAAAAAAAACAACAATTGTTTTCCAATTAAAACACAGAACTGCTATTGCTATTTTTTTCGACCCATAGCAATGTTTCCAAAAATAGGCAACATATCCCCCCGGAAGGGGTGGGCAATGGAAAAGTTCGGTGGCAGTAGAAGCTGTGGGTTCAGTACAGGTTCTTAGAGTTGGGGGGCGATGAGGAAAAAATTTTTTGAAGAAGAGGGTGAGAGAGAGGAGAGAGAGAGAGAGAAGCAAACAGTTTAGGAAACTATGACCTACGGTTACACACACACACACCGAATTCCGAAGGTAAAAAATGAGGACACACGTGCCCGTGCACTCTTGGCAACACCACTTGCATATTTTCACAACAGATGGTGCCTCTGTGCCAACAAAGAACAGCAATGGTTTTCCAGTCAAAACAAAAACACGTTTTTCGTAGGCATCATTTTTATTTATTTTTTGGTGGGGAGAGGGGTGTCTTTGAGGCCGTTCAAGTATTACTTCAGCAAATTTTCAGCCATTTTTTACCCCCCTCCCCTCCTTGCCAGCAAAAGTCAGTAAATCTTCGAACCCCTCTCCCCTTGTCAGCACTGCCCCCTACCTCCTAACGCATATTGGTGGGATCAGAAACGTACGCGGGAGGAGGGGAATAGGGGGCTCGTGCGCCTCCCTCCCACACAAAAAAAATTTTTTATGTAAAAAACCTTTTAAAAAAAATTAAATTTCGAAAGAAAATTTCTAATTTATAATCGATTTCTGCTAATTTCAACGCTATTTGAAGGGTAAGAGCTCAAAATTTCTTTTAAGAAATTCATTGCGACCCACCCTTTAAGCCATATATGCCTTGACCCGCGGACCAAACGTGGCTCTGAAGGTTATCTGACGTAACTTGCCCCCTCAAACCCAATTTTGTAAAAATGAACTAAGCGGCACATTTACAGACCGCGCTTAAATGACCCGTCGCACAATTCCAGAGCATTTAAGAGGCCCGTGGCACATTTTCAGATCACTGAAGTAGTCCCGTGGCACATTCAGTAATCACATAGTAACCCGCCACACAATTCTAGAACACTTAAACGATCCGTGGCACATTTAGAGATCCCTTGAGTGACAAGTGGCACGATTTTAGAGTGATCCGTGGCATAATTCTGTGGTGTTTGGTCAAAACATGATAACTCCAAAATCACATTTTTGAGATATAAGCATTTCATTGTAATTTAAATGAAAAATGAAGCATACACACAAATACAAATGAAAATATCACACATTAGCATGTTGTTTAGCCGCACGCACGTGTTTGTGCATTTATCCCACTTCTAATTAGTTATAATTATCAAGATTTACTTTTAGATGAAAAAGACATTTATTGGAGATATCATGTTCTGACCAAACACTACAGAATTACGGATCACTTGGGTGATGCGTTGCACAGTTCCTGAGCACTTAAGCGGCCCGGACATATTTCCTGAGCACGTGAAGGATCCTTGAAACATTTAGAGATCGCTGAAGTGGCTCTGTAAGGGATTTATCATTAGGGAGAATGTTAGTTCAGGTGCCCACAAACTAGCGAAAGATTTTTCTCGTTCACCGAGTAAGATGCCATTAAGAATATTTTATATTTTCATAAAGGGTGGTTGATGACGTAAGAATCATCCAAACCCTCCCTCCTACTCCCCCCCCCCTGTCATCAAAAGTCAGCAAATCGGAAACCTCCCCCCTACCCCATAGATGCTGACGTAATACTTGAATGACCCCTTTAATGATGGGTAAATACAGCCCTGGGTTTCCTCAAAGTGTACAAATGTGTGCGAAAACCAAATAAACACGCACACTGATGAACAGATATTGGTTTCACAGTGTCAACATTTTCCTTCTAAAAAGGAAAAAAGTTTCTGAACCTGAAAATAAACAAAGGTGAGAAATTTCAAAAACGTATGAGGACGCGTAAAATTACGCATAAAAAATGAGGACATGTCCTCAGGAGGTAAATGAGGAAGTCTGGTAACCCTACGTATACGCGAGAACACTGAGCTAATTTTTTCATACACCTTTGAATCCGATTCTGCGTGATTCTTGCCCGTCTGATGCGTGAAAACGAGGCCTAAAAAAGCCGTATTTTTCCTCGTACTTTATTCCTAATAATGCATTCCAAATGATAGTAACGCCCCCAAGCGAGAATGAATTAAATTCCGAGAATAGAGACTACACGTGCTGTTAACTTCAGAAGTTCGATTCACAAAACACACCGTTAAAGATCAGCTTCAATCGAAGCTGAATATGCTTGTCTCGAAGGGTTTTTACTGAATAATAAGTGAATAAGTATGAGCTTTAACATTTATGTGATACCGTACATATAACGGTCATTATCGTTATCATCAGTGTAAAAAATCTATTTTGCTCGCTATAGAACTTTTGGTAGCGTAATTTAATTTCACTGCTGCTTTTTTTTTGCTACGAAATTTCACCGTTTTATCGTTAGTGAAAAGCTTAATCGCATTTACCTCAGGAAGTGCTGCTGTTTGCGATAATAATCGTATTTCGCATCACTTGAAACGACTTGAATTTCGTGGTTTGTGTCTTTTCTTGCAATATTCTCACGATGCTTCCGAGAATTTCTTGTAGATTTTGGCTTTCACTGCACAACGCACCCTGAATATTCTACCTGTTCGTCCCTAATTGTTTATTTTGATAAGCTCTACAATCTCGTTCTTTCCCACCGCCCCCCCCCCCCTCCTTAAACACAGTCAATTAAAAAACAAAAATAACTGGCTGTATAATAAGTTCTGGGACCTGGTCCGTAATCGATCTGAGTGATCCCCCCCACGAACGATCCGTTCAATATATTTAATAGCTTTCATTTGTTTATAAAAAGTCATTAAAGTACAAGCTCGAAATGCACTTTTTTCACTTTCTTCACATTCTCACCGTGTTGCATGCATTTCAGGGAGGTGGTGGTAGTTTCGACGGCCATACAGTAATCCACGTGCCCCCGGATGGACATCAGAGGAGAGGCGAGACGGCGTTAGACGCTCTACTCAGCGAACTACAGACTTTCAATCTACCGGCCGAGCAGAAGAGGGATGTCATACCCGGCCTGCTGGGACCGCAGAGAAGACTACCTTCCTACCCGAGTGCCGACTCCCCGGTTCGCTCACCCATACACGGGTACGGACCGCCATCTTCCAAATCGCCGACCCCGGAAGCTAAAACGAGTAATAAATTGCAGGTCAGTTCCAGCGGCAAAAGCTTGTCCCCGACGGCGCAAATTCTGACGGAAAGAAAATTGTCGCCGACTTCGTTGGAAGTTCCCAGCCGAACTTCGCCGAACCTCAAGCAAATGGTGAACGGTCTCGATGCGCCACCGCCGCTAGCGGTCAAGAAAGTTCCTCCTCCCCCGCCTCCGAGAACAACAAGCAAATCCCCCATGACTTCACCCACGGCGGCCATCACCACGGCAGGTAAGCAATACAAAAACACGAGTCGCGGACCGGGTACGACGTACGGAAGAAGCAGCTCGGTTCCATCCAACACCAAAATCCCCGAACACCACCCGACCCTAAGACAGACGGCGTCCACCAGGGCACCGTCCAGAGAAGAGCCCGTCAAGGAGAGCGAGGTCATAATAAGAACGAGCGCCATAAACGACGATGACCAGCCCAGAGACCAGCTGTCCAGCAACAGCAGCAGCAGCGAGAGCGTCAACTCCCAGGAGGGCGTCCAGGCCGCGCTGCAGGCGGCCAAGCTGGAACAGAGCAGGAAGGCCGCGGCGGCGCAACTCATCATCCACAGCGACGACGAGGTGTTCAAGAAGCAGCAGCACCAGACGACGCTGCCGAGGAACCGACAGGAGCTGCTCGAGCAGAGACACCAGGAGCTGCTGCGAAAGCAGAAGCAGCTCCAAGAGCAGTACACCCGCCTGCAACAGATGCAACGGGGCCAGGTGTTCGCCAAGCATTCGGCCAAGGGCGACCTGAAAAAGACCGGCAGCGAGAGCAACATCCTGTCGAAGGCCTCGCTGTCGCTGACACCGGCCTCGGGATCCATGCAGCACTTGGCCATCACGGGCTCCCTGTCGAATCCCATCACTGGAATCACTATCAATTCGACCCCGAACACCCCGGCGTCGAACGTCAGCCCCGCCACCGCGAAAGCCCATAGCGCTGCCAGCAAAGTCTTCGAGACGGATATCCTCTGAATTACTATATTTATAATTATTCTAATTATAGCTCATAATAACCAAAAACACGATCAGGAAAAAAACGTGGCTCCGAGCGGAAATATTTTTTCGTTTCTCCTTCAAGTGTCTTTTCGACAAACTTTGATACATTTGACACCCATGAAGAAATATCTATAGTACTATAATGCATCTGAACGAGGTTCATTACGGCGTACAACACAGTACGGGGTGTCACTTTATAAAAGAAAAAAAAAAGACTTTTCGCAATCGAAATTTAGACAACTAGAATTAGACAACGTTGAGATGCAAATGAGTACAGCAACCGTGCGATATACACTGTTGTATATATATATTCCGTACATTCTTCTTTTCTTTTTACCTTTGAGGTGCTCGACGATTATTATCCCCCCACCCCCAACCCCTTTTGAACGTTTTCATTCGAACGAACTGTCGATGAGACGCGTCAGCACCACTTACTTGGTCGAACAATGCAAAAAACTGTTGGTGCGAATTTTCGATTGAGATGGTAACCTATGATGACTATGTCTGTCTCTTTGCCTTTCAGAGAAAGATAGTTTAGCCGAACAGACACCATCGAAGAAAAAACAGGCCGCATTTTGGACTGGTCACTCGCGTCAGTGTGCTCAAGGAACTGCAAAATTATGCGAACGGACATCCAGCAGAATGACTCTTCACCCTCCTATCGGTGAAATAACGAACTAATTGTAACGCAATTTCAAACGATCTCCGGATCCAGAATGCCATGAACGCGAGCTCATCGTCGCTCTTCTTTTTTATTACTATTGGGATGTTAGTCAAGTACAGGGTGTCCTATAAATTTGTAAATAATTTAAGAATTCATAAAAATTGAAAAAATTGGTACATTTTAATGTGGTTTGAGAAAAAAATATTCTTGCAAAGGGGGATTTTTTCTTTTTCTTTCTTTTTTTTTTTGGTACAGGAAAAGAAATTTAGTTCAAAATTTTGTCGATAGAGGACACTGCACGAAAGCAAATCACGGGAAATATGCAAATAAGAGTCCTATAAAATGCAGGGTGTACGATTTCTGAATTTTTCCTGTTACTCATGCTTACGTAAGGTTCTCATAAGTGGATAAAGCACTATTGGTGAAGTTGTTTTACCTCGATCACGAGTCGCCGGCTGAAGCTTTACAAACGTTTCACGCACAGAAGTGCTTGAAGAAAAGTTCAGGTGCAAAAAAATCTCTGATTTGCTTTCGTGCAGTGTCCCCACATTCGCAAAATTCAAACTGGTTTTAATCCTTTTTAAAATGCCCCCTTCGTGTGAATAACTTTTTCGCGAACCGCATTCCAAAAGACAAATTCTTTTCATTTTTATGAATTCTTGAATAATTCACGAATTTATGGCACACCCCGTACATACAGTATTAGCTTTGAAAAAATGGAGATATTGTAGAATTGAAAAGTTTTACATACAATATTTAATATCCCTTTGGGGGCCGAGCGATTTGTTCGCTTCGACCTGCTTCATATAGTAAATTCCGGGAAATATAGATGAGATAGCCCGGAACAATTTCGTGCATGATTTCGAACTCTTTTTAATACCAAAAAAAAAGGAAGAAACGACGACAATACGCATGTGCGGTAGTTTTTCGAAAAGAACAAAACAAAATTGTGTATATTTATTATTAACCCGAAAGTTTTTGTGCATTGGAGCCGCGCGGCACCCTAGAACAGGGGTCTTCAACGCATTTCCCCTCGGAGCAATTTTTCGTCCACAGGGCCGTCTTAAGAGCACCCGGGGGCCCCCGGGCCAAGTAATTTCTCTCGGGCTCTACCTGGAAAATTCTCAAATTCAACCAGTTCTTGTTTTTGTGAGGCCCCTCTTCTCGCGAGCCCCCCCCCCCCCCCCGGGCCAAATTTGAAAACTGCTGAAATCGATGTTCAATAAAAGAATGGAATAAATGTAAAAATTCCAAAATTCATGAAAACTATTTTTCTTTAACTTTTTCTTCATTAAATATTAAAGTTATTCAATAATTTATAGGCCTCTGTTTGACTTTGGGTCCTGAAGACGGACTTCGCTAGCCCACACGTTGACCAGTTAAGTTGACGACGTTGCATCAAGTTCTCGTGAATCTGCTGGGGGGATACCTTCTTAAAATTCTTAAAAGTGCAGCGTAACTTGTTGGCCGGCCCGCAATGTCTAGAAGGTTGAAGACCCCTGCCCTGGGGAACTTTCTTAAAACTGAGAAAGAGGAGAAATATTTCTTTCCTCCCCATTCAAATATTGTAACGTTTTCTGTGCTTTTAAAGTTTTTATACGGCGTGAAAATGTTGTAACGAATACACTATAGATGATGATGATAATAATAATAGCGTGAACGAAAGGCACGTCCCGATAGTTATTATACGACTATAGAGGAGAGCATGTCTCTTTCTTTCTTTCTTTTTTTAAAGGAAACTTCCGTTTTCGGAGCTGAATCGTAGCTTAGCTCGCAACTCTATAATGATACTATAATAACAAACAATAATAATATTGTTATTATTATGATGTAGCGCATGTTACGAACTGAATTATAGGAACAACTTCATTTCTGTTACTTCAAAGCGTTTGTAAAAAGTGTGAAATATTCAGTGATGATGGTTGTGGTGCGAAATGAACAGCTTTTTTTTTGGCTGCCAAACAAAAAAAAAAAATCTAGGACAGTAATCAAAGTTTTTACCGATCATATATATATATATATATATCGATTCCGTTTATTCGAGATGCCGTTAATCGATCATCATTTAATTGAAACGACGCATTCTTTGTGGATTGGTAGTTTATCACTTATAGCTGTGATTTTTCCAATGTTTTTTCCTTGCTTCCCATTTTAGAAAAGTGGTATTAGTGATTTCTTCGCGTGAGAGACTGGTACTAAAACTTGCAGAATAAGTTAACGTTATTTCGCGCTTCGATTGCCACAAGAGGTACCAAGACCGTTCCAGAGAAGGGAGCCTGCAGATACTGTCCGCTCCCAACCCGAAATGCTTGACTATGTACAGGGTGCCCAGGCTAAAGATATCTAAATGTAACTGCGTATAGTGAGAGAACCACACATGATTATTTATAAATTTAACACATTTTAATCGGGGACTGCGATCCCAGTCCAATCTCGTCTGACTAGAAGTTAAAATTCCTTCTTCAGGCGCAGAAAGTTGCCAAATACGGCAACTTTCCTCAGAATTTAAAAACGGGGGGGGGGGGGGTGAGGATGTGTTTCTTTTCCCTCCCTTTTTGTGTTCCTTCTCCCTTTTTTCTTTTCCCTCCCCACACATGAACAATCTCTTTCATTTACAAAATTGAACATCAGCGAGAGTAGAGGGAGAAAAATAACTGTTCCAAATCATTATGGGCCAAAGGACAGTGCCGTCTTAACGCATGGGTCCACCCGGGCACGGCCCGAGGGCCTCAAGAGACGAGGGGCCTCAGAAAAATATGGTCGAATTTTTCGAGAATTTGCTAGGTAGGGCCTCAGAAAAACCACTTGGCCCGGGAACCCATGATGCTTTCAAGACGGCTCTGCCAAAGAACTCATTGAAATTTACGCTGTGGAGTCCAGATGTTGCTTTCTTTCTTTCAAACCCAGCACGATTCCGGTCTATTGCCACGAGCAACTTACTACCGAATGAGTTGTGCTGGAAGTGGGCATGTGTACCTAACAATCTGGGTGCGTTTCCATTATTGTGTGTTTCTCCCGAGTGGTAAGATATCACGCATTTTGCGTAAATTTTAAATATTATACGTCTGATGGAAGTTCTTTTTTAAAATGGGAAATCGGTTCGCATTTGCACCTCGAAGTTGGAAAACCGCAGAAAACCAATTTCAGCCAACTACGGCGTCTCCAAGCTGACAGCGAAAAGCATCTCCTTCGTAAAAAAATAGATAAAGTAATTGGAGCAATCCCTTATCGACGGTATAGCACTTCCATAAACAGGCATGTGTGGTTCTCTCAGAGTATGCTAGGTACATTTAATGCATTATGCTACTATCTTTCAATATAACCCATGTTATCGTCTTTGTAGACATTGTTTTGACATTGCATTATTTTTTTTTCCTACAAGACGTTCTCAAAAACCAATGATTGAGCTAATGGGATTATCCACAATTTTAAGCACATTCATCACTAAAAATAGTCCAAGCTATTAATATAAGAAACGTTAAGGGAGTTGATTATTATAATGGAAGTTTTACTCGTAAAATAATAAAGCGACGTTATAAACCAGAGGTACACAACCTCCAGCCCGCGAGCCAAATGCGACCCGTCAGTGGAGGGGAGGGGGTTCATCCTGCCCACGAAAGGTGTTCCGGTAGGAAAGTATCAATAGACTCAACACCATAAGCCATATTCCTTTCATAATAACGCGGGATATTGTTGCTGCCAACTATAGCCGAAAAATTTTCAAAGGCGAGTAAAGTTTGCCTGCTAAAACCAAAACAATTGTCAAAGGGAAGAAAAATTGTCACAACTATCACTAAAATTGCTGAAAAATTGTTAATCGCGGAAAATGATGGATAGTCAAAAATGTAATTCGCAGAAAAAACGTACGTTTGATAAACATGTGAGATGAATAAATTTATGCGACTATAATTATTTATATGTCAATTAAATTCATAATTATCATAATATAATTAATATGAAAATAATCTTAATTCTCCGAAAATTCATCTAGGCCTTGCTGAAAATAGAGGAAAAAACGGGAAATATATGTTATATAAAAAAGTTGGGATGGCCGAAATTACGGGAATATCCCGTAAAATATACGGGTCTTTATTTATGAAAAAGTTTTTGGCCCGCGGACTGAAAAGGTTGTGCACCGCCTGCTCCAAACGGTAGATTTGGTAACTAAGAAATTTCGAAATTTTTCTCATCGCGAGTGAAATTTTTGCCGCCACCACCACCACCGTTGTTAAATTGAACTTCCGGTAACAAAAAATATATATATATTTAAAAGAAAATTTATTGCAATGTTCTTTTTAACTAATATATATGCAACGTTGAACATTTGGCATTTTATAAATTGTGATAATTAATTACCAAGAAAAAAATCAAAGAGGATTCTCGAAAAAAATTATAACTAATGTTTCGTTTGCTGTGTGTGTACATATATATATTGTGCTGGTACGAAATTATATTGTACGTTGCGAGATGTAATCTTTCCCCAAATATGGCGCTTTTTTTAGGCGACAGGTTCGCAATTTCCTGAACGCGTTAAAAGTTTCTCAAAAAAATGCCATTTCTGAAAGTAGAAAGGATTCAAAAATGATGTTCAAAGTTTGCTGATGTTAGGCTTGTGATCGATTCTCCTCACGTTCGTAGAAGAGTGCAAAAGTATTGAAAAAAAATCAAGTTTAGAAGCAAGGCTTTAGAAAATCGATCTTTCCAGTTGGGAATGAATGGCCTTAAGACGCCAACGTGTAATGCTTAGCGCTAATGCCTTGTAAATTCGCGTTAATTTTTAGATTCACCTCCAAAGGTATAGGATGTCTTCCTCCACACGCAGATACGTACAGCAGAGGCGGATTTATGGTACCGCAATTTCTTTCGCCCTTCTCCCATTCCAATCTAATTTTCCTAACCACTCCTCGTTCTTCAAATTTTCTGCCCTAGGCTTTCGTCCTTTTGTTTGTTTCTCAATCTCACATATTTGCACACTCTCTAGGCCAGTCTTTTGGTAGCTAACTGACGTGGTCCTTCGCTCTCTGGGTAACTCTTTTGGTCATTACCAAATGTCATACCTCCATTGTCCTCTGGCGCTCTAGGACAGTCTTTTGGACCCTCGCATGCTTTCACATCCTAAATCACTGTTGTGGTCACTCACCGACATGATCCTTTGCTCTCTAGATGACTTTTTTGGTTAGTCACTGACCTGGTCCCTTCACTTTCAAGGCCAGTATTTTGTTGGCTCACTCTGCAAACCAAGAGAAATGCAAACGTTTGCACACGTCTGCTCACCCTGCAAACGCCATTCACACGTTTGCACACTTTTTCTCGTGATTCTTCGGCCTCTCAGCGATCTGGTATCTCACTCAAAAGTAAATCCTATGTCAATAAGTGGCAAAGGAGTGAGACTCCTTTGGTCACTTAGTAATTTGGTCCCGTACCTCTCTAGCCAGTCTTTTGGTTGCTCACTGACATAGTCCTTCGCTCTTTAGGCCATTCACACGCTTGCGCACTTTTTGGTGACTCTTTTGACCGCTCAGTAACCCGATATCGCACTCTCTAGGTCACTGACATCCGTAAAAACTCTCTAGGTCACTGACATCCGTGAAAACTCTCCAGGGTCACTGGTTTAGTTAATGACTGACCTAGTTCCTCGGCAGAGGCTTGTTTATGGTTTTACCGCAATGTGGACTATAGATACCCTTCTCTACCATATTCCATTAATTTTCTTCACCACTCATTTCCAATATTTGCTCCCCCACCCCCCTAAATTCGTCTCTGGATACGTATTCTTCGATATCCTTGGTTCATGGCCTCCCATAAACTGCACCCTCTACGGTAAAAGTGATAAATCAGGTGATTATCCGTCGTGAGACAGAATAGTTTTACTCTACTGTTGTAGGGTGGGGCTTCCGCTTGGCACTGTCATTATGTAGCGCCAAGCCCTGCGGTCGAAGGCTATGGATCTGTATCTATAGCAGAAACCACACGTCGGACATTAAGAGGGTTGGCACCTCCACCTCTCGAACCTATTTCTTTAATGGAAACTTTTTTTTAATTACGTCGACGGGCTTCAATCAACATTTTGTTACTTAGTAACGGTCACTTCTGGTAAGCGGATAAAATTTCCGTTCCCAAGGGTGTCTGTTGTCGAGTGTCTGAATGTATGATAAATCGTCAATAAATTACTCATGTTTGCCGGACATCACGCATAAAAATCAGTCTAGGATGATCAATTGAATCGGTAATGTTGGTTATGTTTGCACACGTGGATATGTCTGAAGAAAGCAACATTACGGCGCGTATACATTAGTGCGCGGATCTTGCAACGTACGACCCCTACAGCGGTTCTAATCCCCTCGTGGGCACCATAGGTGGACCACCCCTCCCCCTCCGTATCTCAATCTCTGCCCATGGTGGGCACATAAATTTCCTTTGTGTTCGTCGAAAAAACGGATTCCGGGTGGGTCCAGTTCAAACAGCTCAAGAATCGTTCAAAACACCGTACAAATTACTGAAGAACCAATTGCAAATGCTTTCATTACATGATCCGTGCACTAATGTATACGCGCCTCTAGAAGGTTACTATTAAACCGCGCTATGCACCTCGTACAAGTTCCTCTGCGGAATTTCTAATGAATTGGTGCATGTCGGAACGTGCTGTGTACCTGAAGGCGTGCGGATCATGCAATGTAAGCATACGTAATTGGTTGTTCAGTAATTTCTACGGTGTTGCGAACGATTCTTGAGCTGTTTTCACTGGACCCACCTGGAATCGGTTTTTTCAACGAACACAAAGAAAGTTTGTGTACCCACGAGCGGATTAGAACCGCTGCAGGGGGTCGTACGTTACAAGATCGGCGCACCAATGTATACGCGACTTAACGGGAAGTCTGTTTTGTTGCTGCCATCTCGCTTCCGAATTCATAAGCAGACAAATCGGCAAGTTAGTTTGCCTGTTGCATTGTTAGTGAATTTTAAATATCATAGAGACTCGATTGCTCTCTGGAAAGAGACTTTTTTCCTTCAAATGTGAGATTGGTTCGCATTCGAGCCTTGAAGTCGGAAAACCATAGGAAACTAACTTCAGCCGACCACCGCGATGTGTGGACGTCGGCGGGGTAAGAATCTGGACCTCCGCTATGCGAGACCATCACGATGCCCCACGACCGCATAGCGGCAACGTTATGCGATTGATAATTTTTGTATGTTTTCATGTATCTTTTAGATTTTCATTTGGTTGGATTTTTATGGCTAAATTCATGGAGACTACGAATAAATATACAAGGTGTCTCATTAAATTCGTAAATAGTTTAAAAATTTATTTTAAAAAAATTGAGTGCGTCTATTTTTGAATTCGGTTTGCGAAGTTGTTCTCAAAAAAAAAAAAAATTTTGGTACAGGAAATAAATTCAGTTAAACTTTTTGTCGATAGATGGCGCTGCACGAAATCAGATCACTGGAAGTATGCACATCAAAGTGCAATAAAATGCAGGATGTACGATTAATAACTTTCATATGTTTACTGGCGCTTATATAAGGTTTTCACCATGATATTGACATTGGTTAACGCAACACTACTCAGCCACGAATCATCGGATGATACTTTACAAACATTTAAGACAGATTTAAAAAAGGTTCGGGTTTGGAAATCCGTAATATGATTTACTGCATCGCCCTCTGTCGACAAAAAGTGCAACTATTTTTTCCTGAACCAAAAAAAAAAAAATCCCCGTCGCGGGAATAACTTTTTCGCAAACCGCATTCAAATAAGCTAATTCCTTCAATTTTTATTAGTTCTTAAACTATTTACGAATTTATGGGGCACCCTGTACACGAACCACATTTGGGCAAAACTGTTAAAGGGTAATATATGCATGTTTATCAAACTTCAGCTTCACTTGGAAATTATGTCCTTGAGCGCCGGTGAAAATGATGAATTTAGTGAAATTTATCAAAGTTACCCGAGATATGTGATTGTGCATTTAATAACCTCCGATTTATCACTTTTATTGTAACACGCGTACACGAAGACCGTGAGAAATACCTATACTATCGCATTGGTAGCGTACTCTATAAGGATGAATCAGAACTTTCGCGAAGAAATTGGATGGAACACACTAACGAAGGTTCTTTTAGTGACGTCATTGAACTAGTTCATTATATATATTATGTTGTTTCCTTTCTAAATTTGTACCAGTTTTAAAACGAACGTCGACTGCAAATATTTTCTTAGTAACGGTACAAGAATTTGTAAAAAATTGGAGATGGCTTTGGTTTCTTGTTTCAAATCGGAAAAAGTTGAGATTCTGATTTTGTGCTCTGAGAATTCTAGGAATGTAATTAAAACATATCTTCGTTGATGAATAAAGTAATACTCTGTTTCGATCTCTGTCTGATGTGTCCTCATTTCCGAGTGTCCTTCATTGATTCCCGTATAACAACGGTAAAATCTTGCGGAAAAAGAGTTTTTCAAAATAACCATTACATTTTGCAATCTGCACAATTTACGTGTTTTATAGCTAATGTTCGGCGTCGTCGACAAAAGCCCCTCCACTAGGCATCGATGTAGAACCGGCGGCCTGCGAAAAGTGTTCCGGTAGAAATGTATCAATACACACAAAACGATAAATGCTTACGATGGACATATTTCCTTCATAAAAAATACGGGAAATCGCGATCCATACGGGTTATCACCAATTTTTGCTAAGATTGTCAAATGCAAGTAAAGTTGCCGATCATATCCAAAAAAATTTCAAATGAAAGTAAAGTTGCCAATCACAGCAAAGAAAGAAAGAATTGTCAAAGGCAAGTAAAGGCGTCAATTACAGCCAAGGAAATTTCAAAAGAAAGTGAAGTTGAAAATAATAGTGGAAAAAAAAAATTGTCAAAGGCAGGTAAAGTTGCAAATTAAAGCTAATTGTCAATGGTGTGAGTCGTGAAAATAATCTTAATTCTTGATCTAAAAATTCAATTAGGACTTGTTGAAAATAATGGCAATAAACAGAAAATTTTATGAAAAAATTGAGACGGACCAAAATTACGAGAATGTCCCTTAAATACAGGCCAACCTGCATATAAGGGGGGTTGAGAATCAAAGTGGTCCAAGTCACTGGAGTGCAATTTTTCGTAACAAAGCGTTCTTTCCTGAAAGCTCGCAAAAAATCAGTTGTCCTTGAAATGATCTTTTTGCTTACAAGACACTTCAATCTAAAGTGTCTTATAAGCAAAAAATCATTTCAAGGAAAACTGATTTTTTGAGAACTTGCAAGGTTGCAATCCAGTAACTCGGACCACACACACTTTGAGATTCTCAACATTCCATATACAAGTTTCTGTCCCGCGGACTGAAAAGGTGCAACCCTTGGCTATCACACCAGCTTTTGACTCGAACGACCTGGCTTTGATTCCAAAATCATTTAATGCGAAGAAAAATTTCACTTGAGTGAAACATAGAAAGGAAAAACAAATACAGGGTGGACGAGAGGTCCTATAAACACATTTTAGAAATTAATATCAAATCAACCAACTCGTATAAAAAGGTGCGGTTTGCACTAAAATACTCATTATGGCCTAGAATTTTTTTTCCTCTTTGATAATTACAAAAATTTCACTCACAGGTGGCGCTTTAAAACGAGAAACTTGACATAACACATAAAATGCAAGACAAAAAGTATATAAGTTTTTACGAAACACGAAGTGTCAAACATATCACATCTCAATGACAGTTTTTTAGTTCAGGCTACATTTAAATGGGTGAAAAGGTACTCATATTGAAATATAGTAGTTTTATGTATCGCAAACTGTCTTAACATTAATTATGCACCATTTGTGCTGCATTTTACGTGTCCAGTTTCTCATTTTTTTACGAGGTAGAATTCAATGGATTGAAAAATATTGAAGATTAAAAAAAAACACTTGGAATAAGCTTATCGTCATAATTAAGCAAATGCAGCCAAGTTTATTGGTTATATTTGTCAAGTTTTATAAAAGAACTTTTATAAAACTTTTATTTAATTCCGGCTTTACACTAAATTGACAAAAATTTGGGTATTCAAAATATGTACTTTGTAAACAGTTAAACAATTTTTCACTTGACACTCTTAAGCAAGCATATAATTATATGCAAATATAATTATATAAACATATATAATAAATATATACGGGGTGATTATAAAAAAAACTATCCCGACATATGGGCCCCTAACTATCATACCATTCACAGAAACTGAATGAAATTTTGGCATAAGGTATTTTGAGGTATGCGCTCAAGAATGATATGGAAAACAACAGTGTCACTAACAGTTACGGTTACAGTGAGAAAATTTCGAAAATATCAAATGGCAACACCAAGTTTTTTGTATTGGAATGCGATCTCCATACTGAAAAACACTAAATAGCGTTGGAATGGCACCTGAAGCACGAAAATCCCCGGAGCTAGGCCAGGAAAAAGTAAAAAGGACTTTGCCGTGCACCAGAGCATTAATGTTCGTTTCATTCGTCACACCGTTTCTTCGGCTGAGATCCCAGCCTGATTAGTCCTCCACAAGGTCATGTGGAAAATTTGTGAAACACAATAAAATGCTTTATATTATGCTGCTTCTCTGTCCTTATTGGTTGTCCTCACTTTTAGCCTATCTACCGCCGGTGATTTTCATGCTACAGTTGCCGTTGGAACGCTATTTAGGGTTTTTCACAATGGAGATCACATTCCAATACAAAAAACTTGGTGTTGCCATTTGATATTTTCGAAATTTTCTCACTGTAACCGTAACTGTTAGAGTGACACTGTTGTTTTCCATATCATTCTTGAGCGCATACGTCAAAATACCTTATACCAAAATTTCATTCAGTTTCTGTGAATGGTATGATAGTTAGGGGCCCATATGTCGGGATAGTTTTTTTATAATCACCCTGTATATATATAAACATATAGAAATAACATCCAACTATAATTCATTTGGCTGGAACTTTTCCAAAATGACAATGAGCAGCGATTTCTCAGCTAGATACAGTAGACGCCTGTTATAATGAAACCCCCCCCCCCCCCACTATCCTGTCAAAAACAGTTGTTCTATCAAAAGGAAAATGTATATTAAAGTCTCGTATGGAAAAATTTGGGACTTCTCCCACTGGCCATTATAATGGATGATCATTACAATGAGCGAAAACTGAATATTTCTTACTACATTTATGTGTGTGTCTTCCAAAAGGTCTCTTCAGTTGCAATTTCCCTTTTTTTTTTTATTGATTTTATTTAAAAGTCCCATGTGTTCTTCAGGATTCCAAAACCTCCTTTATCTGACATGAATGACAAATAGAATTACAAGTTATAACAATTTAAATGTCACAGCTTAACTGAAAATTTAAATGTTGCAGCCCAACCAAAATTCTAAATGTTTTTCCTAAAATGTAAAAAAAGCAGATTAAATCACTCACTCCCTCCCTCTCTCTCTCTATAGTTTGTTTCAGGTTAACTTTGCAGTGAAGAGAAAGGTAGAGAGTGTATTCCTTCGCTGCAAAATATAGTTCCCATACATCGGAGGTTTCTGATGATCATTTATATAGAATATTTCAAATTTTTTTTATGATTTCAAAAAAGATACTGAAAAAAATACCGTTTTGAACCAATGTATATTCGTTTAAAATTTTCAAATTAGAAAAAATATTGGCTACCATTATCAAAAATCCATGGCGAGCTCAAGAACGTTTTGGCGTGATTTCCAAGAAATTTTCCCAGCCAATATCACTGTCGTGCTTTTTTTTTTGGTTGCACAATTATATACATATATCATCATTTTGTTGAATTTTCCAATAGATTCAGTTTTTCATGTAGTTATAGGCCTACACACCCCAGACGAATATTCAATCAGGTTTTTTTATTCTCCCGAAAATAGCCTCCAACGAATTCAGATATCACTCATAGATTACAGGAAGTGTCCCTCTTTCAGGACAGCGCCGATACCGTTGTGAGAGGCTCTCTTTATGGGTGTAGGTTACAGTTCCAGGCGCCCCCCCCCCTTTTTTTTAAATTATCTATTTCTTGGCGCATTCGTAGGATAGGGGTGGTTTCTGAATTCTAATAGCCGATAGCAGAGGGTGTTAACATAAGTAATGTCTCTTTTGCACCCACACCAACACGCCATCTTCTCCCCCCACAGCAGAGGATGTTCTTCCAGATGCCCCCTTCAGTGTCTCTCCAGATAAATATAAATAAGCAAGAGAAAGAGACCCACAATGGTTTAGGCTTGCAGTGTAGTTTTTTCTTCTGTGACAGTTGCATCTTTCTTTTCACCAGAGATAGACACGCTAAAACGTTCTCCGTTCTTTTCGGCAATAATGCATAAAGCACGTTATTGAAAAGAAGAGGAATTTTGGATTGCAGATGACCTGATGGAACACATGTTGGAGCAACAACAATTAATAAGTAATAGAGAATCCGATATTTCTACAACTTCAAGTGAGGATTCCATAGAATGGGAATCCCTAAAAAATAACAAACTGTAATAACAAGTGGCATTGACGTATATGCGTTCGGTTGGGTGAGCGACGGAAATTTCGGCAAGAAAAGTGAGTACAAGAATTCTAAATTTTTCCTTATCATTTTTATTATTATTATTTGGAGCTAATCCCAAATTCAAACGTCAAAACCGGGTTAATAGGATTACCAAGATATTTTTCAATAAAAAAAAATGATTTTTTTTTTTCAAAAACCGCACTTTAATTTCTGAAAGTATCGACGATGGTTTTTTTCATTAGCTAATTGTTACTAACTGTCTGCAATTTTTTCTACAAAGCACATTACGTTATACGTAAAAAATATTTTTTTCTGCGAGATTGGTGAGAATCAGCCATACCTTGCCGAGGCCGCGCATCGATACATAGGTTAAGAGGATTTTGTTGTCATAGCTACGAGTGATGTGGTTACCTCGTAGCTTCCTCTTCACTGCAAAGTTAACCTGAAACGGACTATAGTAATAAATTGTTCATTAATTACCATGTGATCATTGTTAAATTTTTTGCTGAATCCCTCATATCTAAGAGAAATAATATAAAAATGTATGTGATTGAATGATATGCCAATACATGCTCTTGTCGAATCAAAGCAAATCGAGCAATATTTTTAAATGATGTTTTTTAATGAAATAAAAGCCATATGAAATATTCCATCACATGATGAAAAATTTACATAAAAACCAAAAATCATTGATTTTTCAAACAGAACAAACACTGTGAATATAGATAATTAACAAAAATGTGAATATATACATAATTAACAAAAATGTGAATATATACATAATTAACAAAAATAGAATTTTTCATATTATCACAGATATTCATATTCATTGTCATGATTTTATATTTCCCCAATATGGTGTGTGTATATATACATATATATACATACATTCACATATGTTGAGGATTTAAATGCATTGTGAAAGTTTTAATAGCATCCTAAAAACTTTTAACTGGTGATCATTAGGACTCAGATTTTTATGACCTAAAAATTTTGAAAATATGCAAGTACCTGAGACCTAAAAAACGTGAAAATATGATCTTAACATTCCAAAATATGACCTTATAATTTCCCCTTTATTTCATCTCTTCTTTTTCAGTTATTATTTCTTATCTTATTAAGTAAAAAAATAAACCACAAATTCATTAATTTACTTTTTAAATTAAAATTCTTTCACCAGATTCAAATGAAAATCATGCCTACCTTATGCTGAATAACTGTTCTTTGGTATGTTCCAGAATCATCCTGAATTTTATGAAATGCAGTTTTAAATGTTTAAAAAAACTGCTAGTCTTTAGTTTTTTCTAAGAAATATTTAAGGAACTACTTTGCAAAGTATTTTTTTAAACGATAAAAATTACCATATGGAGCCATAAGACCATATGGAGCATTATTTGAAGAAGGCTTGTCATAAAGCCGACTAGTTTTTGCAATCTTGTTGATTGTTTCTCAACATTGTTTCTCAAGCTGAATTCTCATGTTGCTGCACATCAAATCACTTTTGTGCTGGAACTTTTAACATGTTTAACAAAATAAAATACAATGCGAGAGATACCATGTCTTTTTTAAAAACCGAATAAAACTCTAGTCTTCCATCTTTGGGCACAATTTACTACCACTTTATCAGCTTTCAGATGTGAGTTGTGTCAAAAGTATGTATATGTTCTGATACCTGATAAATACCTAACTACCTGCGTGCATATCTAGTGTTGTGGATGAAGGCTATCATCTGAGCTGAAAATGTTCTCCCCAGTCCTGGAAAAAATTACATGAACTTTTACACTCAACTTTGAAGTGCCAGAATTAAATAAAAAGTCAAAGAAAATGGGGATCAACCACAAGCTTGAGATAGTGGCAAGTTCTAAGGGGAAAAATTTTTTTTTCTTCCAAAACATAATGCAAGACACATAGTTATAGAGCTTTGGAGTTTTACAGTGACAGTATAGGTGAAAAAACCAGATGTGCTCCTCCTGACAAAAATCCCTGTGTTTAGGTATAATTAAAATGCATTGAACACAAAGATTTTGAGCATCCGAATGAATAATATCTTTTGCAAGTACTTGCCGTGCCTTTCAGAAACATAGCAAAACGGGATCCTCCAAGAACAAAAAAAGTGGCTACTCAGATTGCAAAAGTTTTTCTTTCCCAAAAAAATTCATTGCAGGTGCATAATATCTCTCTTTGAAAAAAAAATGTCCACAGATTGAAATTTTCGTTAGATGAATTAGAATTAGAATTTTTGTACCAAAAAATTATCTATTTCTTGAAAATTGCTAAAATATGACGGATCGCTCAAAAATGCTTAGAATATGACCAATAGCTTGAAAATGCACAAAATGACTTGTCATAAAAAAATATAACATGTCACAAAAATCCGAGCCCTAGTGATCATAGAACTAATTATTGTAAGCATGTGCAATAGTTTTAACATGCGTAAGAAATTTGTTTTTTAAATTTAAGTTGGACTGTGCATGGGAAATATTTTGAGACCGCATATAGACAATAGAACTTTTTCTACTTCATACAGTTTTGGAAAAACTACACAACATTTATTTTCTGCACAACAAGAGCTTGAGAGTTGTGCTTATGGAAAAGGGCTGAAATTCATAGAAGTCAGTCTATTTTTAAAAATTCTATCAAGAAATAGTGATACACGTAAAATGAGTGACAACTTCTGTGTGTCAGAACTGTAAGGCCAAATCCGATGACGTTGGTTGGAAATAGACTCTAGAACATTTACATAAGTAAAATACCAGCCACAACGTGGCTTATAGTTTTCAAATTCATTCATTAAAAAAGTCAAATGTGGTTGGGAATTTTAGGTTTTCATACTTTTAAGAGCATTTTTTTCCAACCCCAGTTATAATTAAATTGTATTGCATATATAATATGTGTCAAATGTATCACACAGGCTATGTTAGTCAGTTCTATAATTCACACAATCATATTTGGTAGCTGCTTTTATTCATGTATAGTGAAGTCTGGATAATTCAAGGTGAATGGAGCAGAGACCACCTTGGATTGCTTAAAACTTGGATTATCCAAAAAGCAATAGGAAACAACTTTCTGCGTCTGGGAGGGGGTTCCTACTCCTACCCATTTTGCCATTTTTTCATTTAATTCCATGGTTTAATTTATTGCACAATTGCCAACCTATACACTCTGGTTAGGACAAGCTGACAGGGAGCCCAGATATTATAATTTTTTTTGCACTGTAAATTTTACTGTAGGGCCTGGGGATCTATCAGAAACCCCAGGCTAGGGATGAAGACCTTTTTTCCACCTGAAATTACATTTGCAAGAAAAATGGAGCAAAATGAAACAGCTCGTACTTAGCAGAAAACAGGGAGGTTTTCAAAAGGAATTTTGAAAAATTCCAGCACCTTCAAACTATTCGTAATCTTAAAGTTTAAAGACTCCGATTATTGAAACTACTGTATTAAGAGATGGTATGTTTTCGGCCCGAAATATACTGAGAAAATGAATTTTCTGGATGCTATGCCGAAACTAAATTTGGAAAGAGAAGTGATTCGTCTACTCCCCTGGTAGTTACGGAGGCTGCTATGTCTCAACTCAGTGCTTCACGCTACTAATGTGTGTTATAAGGAATTGAAAAGTGTGTCTCTGGTGTATTGGTAAATTGGTTGGGAACCCGGTTCAATTCCCGGAGGAGACAAATAACTTTTCTTTTCAAATATTAGTTTCGGCATAACATCCAGAAAATTCAATTTCTCAGTATACATTTACTGTATTATTCACAAAACACTTAAGAAATGCACTATACATGCCCTGAGGGGAACTTCATGCAGTCATAGCCAGGTTTGTTTTTTCATTACCCAATCACTAATGTCTTCAGAACATGAATGTTTTACGACACTTTTCGTCTTTTCAAAGATACTTTGATGTTTGGTACAGATAGCTGGAAAAAATAAAAAAACGTTGTTGTTAATGAAAATAATTACTTTTTCTTCCATCAAAAAAAGAAATACCAAACAATAAAAATAGAAAATTCTCATGCCTTCTACTCTATTTAACACAGATTTAGGATGATGGAAATGCTTCTATTTTTACCAATGATGATTATGTGCATGTCCATTCATAGACACTAATAATGCTCACCTGTGAAAATACTTCAAATACGTTTTAAAATTTTAAGTACTTCACAAAGTTTTCTTATGCTCACTTTTCCAAAATACACTCAGTTTGGTCTGAACGATGATTTAAGACAATTTATATCAAAATAAAAAGAATCATTGCCTACAGAGCACTAGCTGTATAGAAAGAACAGTGTATGGTATTTACAAGATTTGAATTCACAGTAATTTTTTTTAGAGTGATTTCCACAATTGTTACCTTTTTCTCCATACTAGCCTAGCTAACTGTGTAGCAGACGTTGATTGATAAATATTATAGTGAAACATACAGTGATTCAAAGATACTCTCCCATTATAACAATACTACTCGGAGCCCTTTTTTTTATCTTGGCAAACTCCTGTTTAGTGTTAAATATTTTCTTTAGTTTAATTAAATTTTTGAAATAAGGCGTGCTGAAGAAAAAATCAAAACGCACCAATTTGGTGTCAAAAATATGTGGTATGGTTATAATAGAAGAGTACCAATTCAAGAAGCTCTTACCTTCTGAACCTCCATGTTCACGCTAGGTAACCCATTCAATTCAGTTTGTTTTTCATGAACAAGATTTGTAGAACCATGTTTGTGACTTTGAACGTTTGTCTTTTGCATGACTTGTCTGGGGACAAATGGCTTGGCTGGCTCTTTCTTTGGCTCCGAGGGAGAACTATCACAATTATTTGAACTTGGAGTGCTCTGAGGGTAAACAGTGTATTCTTTCCCAGCCCATATGTATGTAACTGGTATATAGGAGTTCACAGGTGGAATACTGTTATTACCAATACAGATTCTGACATTTGATGCTGATTGCATAATAGTTGTTTCTGGGTTTGCATTTCTGGAACTATCGAGCACATTTCCATTCCTCGAAGAACCATTTCCTGTAAAGAAAAAAAGTGGAAAATGGTGTTTCATAAAACATACAAAATTAGCAATGAAAAAAATCTGTTAAAACTGATAACATCAACATTGAAGGAAGTTATAATAAACCTATTACAATCAACACTTGTTTTTACAACCCGTACTGACTCAAACAATTAGTCAATAAATGAAAGATAATTAATAAAGATGTCGCACTACTGTCATTTTCTGCATATGAGGACTAATTAGACCAGAAACTATAATTTATTGCCAATTTTGAATAACAGCGTTCACTATTTAGTTTTTTTACTCAGAGAGGTTGGTGTGCCAACCCCTCGGTGTGGGACTACCTGCAGTACAATCATTTTCTGTGGTCGTTTCTGTTGTACTTTTGCATCAGGAAAGTTTGACACAAAAAATATTTTTTGAAATCCTTTTCTGAGAAAAAAAATTTAGAAAATCAGTTCAAATCTTAAGTAAAATTTTAAGCCAGTTAAAAGGTTAACAAAAGTCGAGTTCATAACAAAAATTTTTATAGGGTGTCATTCAACAGGATTTACAATGAAAGTAGAGTAGTTAGCTATAAAAAAATGATTATATAAGGTGGAAGAGAAATCCTGAACACCAATTAATAAAAAAAATCAAACAATTGACATGAAAGGATGTGGTCTGCAATAAAATGCATTTCTTAAGAATTTTTTTTTAAATTAAAAAGATTGTTTGAAATTTCACTCACAGATGGCACTGCATCGCAAAAAGCTTGAGCTAAAATGTGATACAAACAACGCATCATTAATGTTTATTATGATCTGTGTTACATAAAACTACCACATTTAAATATGAGCACCCTTTAACTTGTTTAGATTAGGCGTCTTCAACCCATGGCTCGCCAAAACATTTCAATCATTCAAAAATAGGGTAAAATGTAGATTTCGGCAAAAAAAGCCACCCAGCTTCATATAGACTTATAACAAGGACAGGCTGATCAGTGTACAGTATTTAGCTTCTTAATGAGGCCTTTAACGCAAAAGAAACCACACCATACACTTTTTCACTATAAATAACTTAGAGTACATACCATTCTCCTCGAGTGGGAGAAAGCAGAAATGAACGGAATTTCCATGGTATCGTATTTCTTGGGTTCATGGTTGGGAAAGGAGCGGATGGATGTATGCATCTTGATTGGTTGGAAGAAGGATTTGTACAATACTGGTACAGTTAGTTTACTTGTGTTTTTGGTCTTAGAAGCCTTTTAGTCTTTAAATGAGTGCATGATGGCAAACCGTGGTAGAAAAAAAAAGTTGAAGAAAAAGTGAGATTTTTTTCAAGAGAAGTGGTCATCCCTTTATTTTTTCATCGAACACAAGGCTAAAGCAGTTTGTCTCATTTGCAATGAGAGCATAGCCATGATGAAAGAATACAATATTAAGAGACATTATGATACTAAGCATAGTGTGAAGTATTCTGGATTGGAGGGACTTTTTCGAAGTGAAAAAGTAAATGAACTGAAACAGAAGCTGAACTGTCATCGGTCATTATTCTTCGGAAGAAATGAAGTCTTAAAATTGTGTTCGTGTAAGTTATATAATAGCATTAAAAAATTGTGAAACATGAGAAGCCCTTCGTTGATGGAGAATTCGTTGAAGAATGTCTTCATTCGGCCGAACATTAGTTCGTCTGGTGTGACAGTAGCAAGACGCATGGATGATCTGTCAGCAGATGTATTCAAGACCTTCAAATCCAAATGTGAGGAATTTTTGTTTTACTCAGTAGCTATGGATGAATCGACGGATGCAACACAAGCAGCCATTTTCATTCGTGGTATTGACAAAAACTTCAAAATTGTTGAGGAGTTACCAAGTGTTGTTGCACTTAAGGATACCACACAAAGTTTTGACTTATATTCAAGTTTGGCAGGAACATTGGCCAAATGTGAGTTGGACTTAGGCAACCTATCTGCCATAACTACAAATGGTGTTTCCTCTATGACTGGTCAGAAGACAGGGTTAATCACATTGATAAAGTAGATGCTGAAAAATACAGAAATACAAAGATGATGGCTTTCCACTGCATCATACACCAGGAAAACTTGTGCAAAAAGTTTTGCTCCAACTTTGAACATGTAATGTCTGTTGTAGTAAAAGTGGTTAACTTCATTCAATCCAAAGGACTTAACCATAAACAGTTCCAAAAACTCTTAGAGGATTTGGAAGCTGAGCATGGCGACGTTATTTATTACACAGAAGTACACTGTCTGAGATGGGAAAAGATGCCTCAGCGCCCGTTTTCCTTGAAGGAGGAAGTTGATGAATTCATGGAAATCCAAAGGAAAACTTTGGATTGGAGAGTTTCAAGATAAAAAGTGGGTGAGAGATTTTGCATTTCTTGTCTATCACTGGTCATCTGAATGATCTAAACTACCGCTTACTGGGAAAAGACCTACTTGTCCATAATCTTTATGACAATGTGAAAGCATTCGAAACTAAATTAGTCCTCTGGGAACGTCAATTGCAAAACAAAAACTGCATACATTTTCCTAAATTATTGGAGTTGGTAAATAGATCTACAACTAGGAAACCAGACGATTATGTACAGTGCATTTCAAATCTGAGAATGGAATTCAGAAGCAGATTTTTCCGACTTCAGCGACACCAAAATTTCTATGAAAATGTTTTCCTCACCATTCTGTCGATATCGAAAGTGTTCCACCAGAGCTACAATTAGAATTTGCAGATTTGCAAATGTGATTCTGCAGTTAAATGCAAGTGTTTTGAAATTAATTCATTAATTGATTTTTATTCTAAGTATGTGTCCGAAGAAAACTATCCAGAAATATGCAAACATGTATTGTTCATGTTTTCTATATTTGGCAGCACTTACATGTGAACAGTTGTTTAATCAAATGAAGAATACAAATCAAAAACTAGAACACGTCTGAGTGATCTGCATTTGGAGAATATTTAACAACACAAATTTTACCTAACATTGAAGCTTTATTCAAGCAAAAACAATGTCAAGTTTCGCATTAATTTAGAAATTACATCCACTTGCATTCGTAATGTAAGTAACCAGACTTTTTTTACTTGGTATGTAATTAATTCAACATACATGTATAAACAAAAATCACCCATTTTCATTCTTTTTCATACAATATAAAAAATACCTAAAATAATTGTTTTTACTCCAATTCAGTTTAATTTTTTAAAATGAAAATGCTACATAAATCGTCTTTGGAATCATAAAATATGTAGTAGGTGTCACATTTTAATTTGTCGTATCTGAGCGTACATAGGATCAACCTTTGGCAACGGGGGTGGGACACACTGAGATTGATTGAAGGCACAAGAAATCTCAGAAAAATTTAAATTTACTAACTTTCAAAAGCATTTTCAAGTAACAGAAATGTATTAATATAGCAAAAAAGGCATTTTTTGATATACAATTTGAAATGCTTTTTTAAATCATTCAAAATTAATATTTATTAAAATTAATTGAATGTTAAAATTTTTTTAAATATCTTGAAATATATTTAGTTTGTGATCGTCTTTTGGGGGGGCACCCCCTATGCCATTAATGAGTGACCCGCAGAACGCAACAAATTTTTTATGTGGCCCTCGAGCATAAACGTTGAAGACCCTTTAGTTTAGATGTAGTCTGAGCTAAAAAGGGTGATATTAAAATATGGCAGTTTTGTGAAACACAAATCGTAATAAAGACTAATTATGCACAGCTTGTGTCACATTTTGTGTGATGTCCAGTTTGCTGCGATGAAGTGCCGTTCTGTGAGTGAAAATTTGAACTATTGTTATTATTTATTTTTAAAGAATGCTTTGAAAGTATTTTGGTGCAAACCAAATCTTTTTATGTCAATCGGTTGATTTTGTAATAATTTTTTAATGTGTCCAGGACTTTTTGCCTACCCCGTAATGGCTCGGGGATCCATGATGTTCTTAAGTCAGCCACCTCATTGGGCAATTTGCCTGTTGTGGCGTTGTATTTGTATTGTATTGTATATCAAATAAAAAACAGCTTTCAACATAGGTCGAATTGAAAAAGCTGTGTACTACGTATACACTCTATTAATCATAATTTTTTTTTTTCCTGGGGAGCGACATGAGTCATGTGGAACACATCCATGTTTACGAAAAGTAACAACAATAGATATCAATCACTCGCTTGGAAACTTAAAACTTATGCAAAAGGATGGTTATTTTTATTGTACATTATTATGTTTGTAACTGTTTATTATAAGCATCATTCATTATAATAGAGTCTGTTATAATGAAGTTCTATTGTATGCATGTTTTGGATTGCGAGCACATTCACAGAACAAATAATGCTTGTAAACTGAAGTTCAACTGTAATTGAATTTATGCAAGATGGAAAACATACTTAAAATAATAGGTTACAATTTTACTGAAAACCAGTGAAGAAAGAAAAAAAATGGAACTGACCATTTCTGAGTTGTGTGCTGACATACTTCCGCCTTTCTTGGAGTTTTTGGCTCGTGTCTTGAACACTTTCATATTCTGGAGCATAGCATATGTGCAAAACTCCACCAAGAAAGGGTTTATCATCGAGATGCTTCTTTGCTGTCCTGAGATGAAATAACACTATCATTAAAAACCTTGTCATTTATTATGTATTCATATTGAGAAACACTATGTGTATACAATAGGACCCAGATTATCTGAGCTAATGTGGACCAGATCCAACAAGGATAGGCTAATCAAAACATATGACAAGATTTAAGGAATTAAATGAAGTAATGAAAGCATAAATCATGGATTTTTAACCTATGGGTCATAACCCAAACTTGGGTTGTAGGGGCTTCTGAGATGGATCATTCAAATCCACTTACAGCCCGGGAATCCCGAGCCATGGTTCCCAGCCCAAACATTCTGGGTCTTTTGAGAAAGGTGACAAAAATCTACTTACAGCCAGGAACTCTTGAGGTACAGGCCATGACTAAAACTTGGTTTATGAAGACTTCACGAGAAAGATTGATCATACAAATCCACTTAGAGTCAGGGTTCTTAAGCTACGGGTCATGACCAAAACTTGATTTGCGGGGCTTCCTAGATTGGCCGTACAAATCCACTAACAGCCTAAATGGTAACTGATGAACGCTATTTGAGTAAAATTGGTATGTTCAGCTTACTAGACAATTGAATGGCATCACGTTCAAAGAACAGCTAGCTTCAGTTAACCC
Organism: Pholcus phalangioides; assembly: GCF_987345545.1. NCBI lineage: Eukaryota > Metazoa > Arthropoda > Arachnida > Araneae > Pholcidae > Pholcus > Pholcus phalangioides. The sequence continues at coordinate 22,788,610 of NW_028301596.1, read as the reverse complement.
TAGATAACTAAACACTTGTCTAATAGACTACCAACTATGATTAGTTATCAAGTAACACTGATTTAAGTTTAGTTATAGGATTAACACATTTGGCAGCTTTGTAGCCAATGGAACTGCACAACACACACAGAATATAAGCCCAACCCAAGTGAGGCAACCCCCTCCACTTAAAGCCACAGATTTCTGAGCTATGGGTCATGACCCAAACTTAATTTGCAGGGGCTTCCGAGATTAACAGTGGATTAATAAATGCACTTACTGCATCACTAGTTTCACCGATTTCGAAAAACAAATAGTCCCATGAGTAATGAAACTGATCTTGTTTTAATTTTGAGTCACAGCTGAAAAAAAAGGTTAAGCACTCCTGCCATAAATGGTGAAAACTATGTTTATGCAAAACTTATTTCTAACTGTATAATGCTCATGGAAAAAGTGGTTATACTCTTATGAGTTTACAATATTTTTAAGATGACTTTACATACTGCTAAACAATACATGCATCTCGTCTATAATCCTATGCAAATCTTTTAATGAATTGGTGCACATTGGAATGTGCGTGTAGGCATTATGAACCTAATGCAAAGTTTGTTTCTGGGTAATGCTTGCTATGTGTAGTACCACTTCCATCAATTTTTCTAGCTATGAGTGAAGTGTAATGATTGAATAATTGCATTGTCATGAGCCTGCTGCTCTCTGTGGTGGGACTTTTCAACGGAGAGATCAGCTCGCATCTGTGTTTTGAAGTTGGGAACCACAGAAAAACAAATTCAGCTAACCAAAAATTATTTTTAGAATGTCTTCTGTCATTCGTAGTAGTAATTAAATGTTTCATGGAACACTAACATTATGGTGATCCATGTCTAAGATGTCTGTTTTGTCTCAAGTATTACAAGCCTACCTGACTCATCACAATGGTTCAGGTGGAAAACATCACCCCCCCCCCCCCAATAAAATAACGTGCCTTATAACACATAACAATATTTATTCTCAATAGCAAACCAACCTTGCTGCAGGAAACCAATGATATTTCACAAGGTATGCTTCTGTGAAGTCTTCACACGCATATTCATCAAGACGATGGAGTTCCATCTCCCCATACTGTTCACACAAGTATTTGAAGTCATTTTCAGCACCAACGGAAGGCACGCCTTGAACCAGCAAGCAGCATGACTCTTGACTGACAGTATATGCCTTTAGTAGAAAATAAAAATATAGTTAGATGATTTACTCAAATAATAACTAATAAAAGGTTATTACATCATATTTACTAAACCTGACCCTACTGGGCCCAATAGTTTTGAGCCCTCTGAAATGAGTCATCCACTTACAGTCCTGATATAAATATACTTATTACGTCACTGGTTTCACCAATTTAAAAAAAAACAGTTCCCATAGGAGTTGCCTCAGAGAAGTGTCAAGAACTCCCTTACTTTAGCACTTCTGTGGACTAGCCATAACTTTGAAACGGTGGTTCAGAAAGTAATAATACAGTAAAATTGAAAGGCTGCACATTGTTAGTAAAAGGCTCAATGGCAAGGATCCCTCAACCTTTATGAGAGTGGGCCACTTCATCGGTTGGAAAACATGTCATGCGCCACTTCAGTGATCTGTAAATGTGCCACAGATCACTCAAGTGATCTAGAGATATGCTGTGGGGCCCACCTCAAGTGCTTCCGAACTGTGCGGCAGGTCACTCAAGTGATATTGTAAATAAGCGCATCACACTTAAGTCATCTGCCAATGCGACACTTAAGTGCTCTGGGACTGTGCCGTGGGCGACTTGAGGCCTGTTTATATGCGTGTTAAGTGATTAAGTAGTTAACTAAATTTTAAGTAGTTAAGCACTTTAGAGTTTATTCCAACTTCAAGGACTGTTTACACGGGTTTAGTTGGTAAGTGGTTAAGTATAGAATAGAGTCTACTCTATTTTTCGATCAAAAAGTAGGCACGATGCGCACGCCTTGGTGGGCATGGTCTAGTATTACCCAATGAGTATTCATCATTTACGTTGGGACAGATTTTAGAGCACTCGCAACTTAAAATTTTGTTGATTACTATATCACTTGATGCGTGTAAACGGGCCTTCGGATCACGTGGAACTATATCACAGGCCTTCTTAAGTGATCTGTAGCAAAAGTGTGCCACTTAGTTCCATGTTTATAAAATTAGATTCGCGGGACATCAGTCGATTCCGAGGGGCACATTTGGCAAACTGGATTATACTGCATCTGTCCCACTTTATGGGCAGAAACAGCGAACCACCCTCCCACACTAAAATAACGTTACTTTGACAGCGGTGAGGCGTCTTCCCTCTCTGTATCTTGCTCTGGTTCCACTTATTTTCTGCTTGACATGATGAGGCCTCGGTTCAACCATTTTATACGAAAAATGAGCCATTACATATCATCATTTCATTCCTTAACTGCGATATCTCTGCAAGCTTTCAATAATATATTCACCGACGTCAATGGCTTCTCCGTAAAGACAACATACATTACACAAATTAAACTCGAGTTCACACACTAATGGCTGCCTGACCAAAAAGTAAACAATGTCGTCTGCTTTGGCTTTATACCCGCTTTTCTGGTGTAACAAAAACGACGTCACGTGATCGCCGCATTTTGCTAGAACTCCTTAATTCACTGAATGAAGGCGTCTTACATTTTGCTAATCTCGCTGAGCTATTATTAAGTAAGTAAGCAGTGGCTAAACTATATATTTATTCCTGCAAATTCTAAGACCTGACAAAGCAAAATAAGACTGTGATGACAAAGCACACAATATCGTCAGACAAAATTTTCGATTTTTAAAAAACCATATAGTACTTACGCTGCTATCTAGCGACAGATATAGGTACTAAAAATAACATCTGCTTTCTCATACAAACTAATAGATGGCAGCACTAGTTCCATATTATTTTTTTTTTTTTTAAATAAAAAAAAAATCGTGGAGCGGTTTTTTCATTGATACGAGATAAGCCGGTTTCTAATAAGCTGGTTTCCCTAAGACAGCGGTTCCCAACTGGGGCTCCGCGGCCACTCTAGGATAATAAAATAAATCAATAAATTTTATAAACGACCAAAAGAAAAAATAGACCTAAAGGGTAACGCCATATAAATAATATACTAAAAGTGAGTTAATAAGTTATACTCCTCGAGAGTTAAACAGGGCTCCGCCATAGAAATTATACACTGAAAAGGGCTCCGCGAGTGAGTAAAGGTTGAGAACCGCTGCCCTAGGAGATAGTTTCCCAAACTTTTCATTCCATCGCTCGCCTTCTTCAGAGATTTTTTCTTCTCATCGCCCCCTCAACTCAAGTGAACCCAGCATCCTATGGGGCCGTTCAAGTATTACGTAAATTTTTAGTTAGCAAATTTTTAGCCATTTTTTGACCCCCTTTTCAGCAAAATTTCGTCATCAGCTCTGCCCCTCTGAATCCTAACTCATATTTTCATAGAGGGTGGTTGATGACGTAAGCATTATCCAACCCCCCATCCCCCCTTGTCATCAAAAGTCAGCAAATTGGAAACCCCCTCCCCCACATCGATGATGACGTAATACTTGAACGGCCCCCTATATGTTATACCCGTAGGTTCTATCACCCACCATTGGGCGATATTGCCCACTTTGGGAAACACTGCCCTAGGAGCAGGTTTTCTGTGCCGCGGCGCAACGTGAATCACTCAGCGATCCTCTAAGCTGATGCGCCATGCTAGGAAAACACAAACGCGTAGCGTAATTAAATTTGGTATCGATGCCCTATCCCCGTGTATCTCGCGAGTATATGTATAATCGTGAAATATTATTTAATTTCAATTTATTTATTTAACGTGCCAGTAACAAAAAAAATTAGAAACGAATCGTACACCATGCATTTCGTAAGACTTTGATTTGCATATTTTCAGTGATTCGCTTTCGCACCGCCCCCATCGAAAAAAATCTGAACTAATTTTTTCGACCCAAAAAAAATGCTCATCATGAAAATACCTTTTTCCGCAAACCGCATTAAAGTATACCAATTCCTTTAATTTTTATGAACTTTTAAACTATTTAAGAATTTATGGGACGCCCTGTGCCTATATGCAACTATAATATACTTTCAATTATATATATATTCGCCATAAATACACTTAAAAACACCATATGAAGGTCCCTGTCCATCTGTTTCCTTCTGAGATAAAAGAGATAGATATAGCAACTTGAACTGCCTACGTGTGTGTGTGTGTTACATACTTTCACACGAGGATTTTTTATTAAAATTATTTTAAAAAATTTTGATGCCACAAAATATAGATAAATTTCGGTGATTTTTGAAAAAGTTGCATGTTGTTAAAGTTAGAATTCAATAAAAAATAACCATCAATTAAAATCCTAAAAGCTCGTGTTTAAGTGCCACGTTATGACGTTGTGCCACTTTTTTTTTAGGCTTTTCCTTGATATCTTCCCGTATGCTTTACCTAGGCAGCGGGGGATTTTACTAAAGGTAGCCTCACATCTCAGCTTTCGATTTCTGGTTTTAAAAAAAAATTATGATGACAAGGGAAGGACAGGGAATTTTTTTCGCGTGACCCACAGTCACCCCCCTGGGATGTGCCATCACTTTTTCTCGCCTGTCACACCCATTTTTATTGAATTCCGGTTTTTAACTTTACTTGGAACCCTTTGGAAAAATTATTTCTGCCCAAAATTAGGTCATTCTTGAATTTTTAAATAAAATCATCCGTGAAACCTGAAAAATCCGTTTATTGACATTTTCTTAAGTAAAGAAAGCATTTGTTTTTACTTTATTTTAGAACATTTTAATTCCCTGAAACATTAACAAAAATAAAGGAGGCAAAACTCAAAAACATAAGGCTCTTCTTAAAAAGTAACGCACAATGAATATAACATTAATTTCTTCGAATCCACGACAAAGTTTTTGTCCCCGATTCGGCACCTCGGATACCGAATTTCGTCATCTGGGTCAGGCCACGAGTAAAATTAGCCAACTTTCTTCGTGGTCCTTATACAAGCCTCCCCAATATCATCATAAATGGTGAGCATCTGTTTGTTTCTTATCCCACTAAGAGCCTCTTCAATTGAGTGTTTCATTTGAGTGATTGTGGTGGGGGGGGGGGGGTCGAGTAACCAGCTTCCGCACAAACTTGCGAACCATTGCTGGGACAATAACAAACCAGTGAAAAAAGGGCAAAAACCCTGAAAAAACAGGTGGCACAAAGTCACCACCCGAATCCCCATTTTTTTGTTTATATACGTGATGTCTCTGCCAAAATGCAGTATTTTTACAATTCGAATAGGTATTTCTTATCGTCAGTAACTTTTACATAGAAATATTAAATTACCTAGTGTCCACGAAACACACACTGTCTGGACCAGGAGAGGTTTACACGCGCTTGAAAAATTTCGTGTAAATCACAATAAAACCTAAACAGTTTTCTAGACAATAGAGAATAGATAGCAATAAATGCTGTCGTGAGTCACCTACAGCTCCTGAATCTAACAAAAAACTTAGTTTTGAGAAAAAAGTATTTTACTGAAAGGCATTATAACACGTGTGTGTAATGCCTGCCAGCCATTTGTATTAAAATATTTTAAGAATATTTTCAGTACAGGTAGAACCTTCCTTTTGTCCATACTTCACAATTTTATTCACTTAAATAATAAAATAAAGCTTAAAAATAATACTATAAAAAAACAACGCGCTATTCACGTACAGCGTTCACTGCATGAAAACAAAATGAGTCTAAATATGCGGGCGAAATGCCCGCAAATATGTGCTCGTGTGAAAAGGCATGCGGATGCGGACCCGCGTCCGCTCCGTGTGTAAGGGACCTTATATAATCATACAGAGTTGACCTCTGACCTTGACGCGCGAGGGAGGGCTCATTTTCCAAAGAGGGGAAACGGGGGGGGGGAAACTCGCTAAAATAGCACAAAAGACGCCAACGGAAAATGTCAACTTGCTCTTTTCCCTGCGATTTTTTTACCGAAAGAAGATAAATGGAATCGCCCATCGCGTGACATTTCATGACGTAGTCAGAGGCCAACTCAGCGTGGGTGTACAATATATGCATTAAACTCTGTAAAGCAGCATTGCACTGGGACCCTGCTACTACCTATCAAATAGAAACAAAACCATACTGAAATAAAATTTTTTCATGTTAAATTGAATGTTGGCAGTTACGCCTTAACCAGCGGCTCTCACACATCCCCCCACGGCTTCTTCGGCCATATGATCGTTTATACCCGGCTCGCCAGAATAGTCTAGAAAAGTAATTTCCTCACAACATTGAAGACAGGCACAAATCACTTCAACTCCTCGCGATGCACCCTTTGAGAACCACACCTTAAACTGTACCCTTTCCTTTAACTGTCAACAGGACCGTCTTAACCATTTTACGATCAAGAACGTAATAATGCGTTCAAACGCCAGTGGAATAAATTCAATCAAATCTATCTGTTTTTCTTCCTCTCCCCTCATCACCACAAAACTTTGTTGCAACCCTATGAAAAAAGTAGATCTTTTCATCTCCGTGATGAGGAGGGAAATCTATTCTAAAGGTGAAATAGGTTGTACTATATACATATACATTAAGAGGGGAAAGATAAAAAAAATAAATACACATAACATAGAGTATATAGTAAGGGGCCGTTCAAGTATTACGTAAGCAAATTTTTTGCCATTTTTGACCTCCCCCCCTCCCTTGTCAGCAAAAGTCAGCAAAACGCTGACCCTCTCCCCCTCCCTTGTCAGCAAAATTTCGTCATCAGCTTTGCCCCTCTGAATCCTGACTCATATTTTCATAAAGGGTGGTTGATGACGTAAGCATTATCCATACCCCCCCCCTCCCCCGTCATCAAAAGGCAGCAAATCGGAAACCCCTTTCCTCCCATCGATGATGACGTAATACTTGAACGGCCCCTAATATAATGTTTTCCTTTCATGTTTTTTTTTGTCTTACTTTCCCTTCCCCCCCCCCCACCTCCTTTTTCTAACATGACATTACGTTAGAACAAGGTTATCAAAACTTGTATCGTATTTATCACCGATTCGTCAAGCAGAGATCATCCGAATTTCTCGCCAATCGCTTGTGAGCGGAGCGTTAAAAGAGCACAGTAGCACCACTATCGTTATATCCGAGATAACGATGGTGGATTTGTTTGGCAACCGTGGGCTTCCTGGCGCGAAGTGATTTTTGAGGCCCTTCCACCTGGCTACCAAACGCATGCTTACTCTCGAAATTTTCAATCAGATCTCATTTTCCTGAAGCCCCGGGCCGTGCCTGGTTAGGCCCATGTGTTAAGGTTGCACTGATTCTCAGAGATGAAATATGAATGATAAAGTTTCTAGAAAAAGTGAAAAAAGGCCAAATATATCCATGCCGTAATACACATTTAAAAGTGCAGGAGCTTAATTTCAGAAATGTTTTCTTTGACTTTCTTTGGAAACGGATTTAACGAGCATTTTCGCTGGGAATGAACTCCTCGTTATAAGCGGGTCCGACGGCATTACACCATAATACAGCGCTAAAATAATTATCATCTATGTACGAAGACAAGCACTTTAAATTAGTTATTTGTTCAACGCTTAACGAATAGGCCTACTAATAGAGATGTTTAGTGATACAAAATGCTAAATCTCGAAGAAAGAGGATAAATAACCATTATACCCAATTCGTGCGCAGTTCTTGGTGAAAAATAAAACTTTTACACGAGACCGAAATACAAAATTTTAAATTTCATAAGTGCAATATGGGCGAAAAAGCGTTAATGTGTGTGGAATCGAGCGCAGATCCTGACGATGAGACCTCCCCTCCCAAGAACCGAATAATATCGGGAGGAAATTTGGCTGTCCTGTAAAATACGGGATGATCCAATGCACCAACACAATAAGTAGTTTCTCCGACACATTGGCCCGGATCTGTCTGACTCCACTCCATTCGCAGATGCAGATATTTGAGGCACCGACATAAAGAAAACATTTAGGGGGGCTGAAAATCCCATTCGTTCCGTATATACAGGACTCAAGCCTGTAAGCAGGAGGCGGAATGGTGCGTTCCATTGTATATTCTTGATTTTTTTGGAGGAACACCCAGTCCCTTCACAAAATTTATTAGGGCGCTCAAATGGCCTCAGCCCCAGATTCGGTTGCCTATATGCTTGCGACATTCGCAGCTGAAGATGTCTGCCTTCACTCAAACGTAGATCCAGAAGGTGTGATACGAACGACCAGCCTCCAACCCCTCCCAAAAGCCGAATAATATGCCAAAAATTTGTCCGCCTGGTAAAATACGGGACGATCCAACGAACTTACACAATTCGTTCCTTTCGACACGTCGTCCTGGATTCTCGTCTGAATGGAATTTTACCTTATTCTGTTCGAACTTCAAACAACTCCAAGGAGATTGTGGACGAGGCTTGTCACCCCCTAGCAGAAAGTGAAAATGTTCAATACAGGCTCGTTTTATGCTGAAACAATCCAAATGATAACCTAATAATTTGATAGTTTATAATTTGAAGTCTCATTATAGTTTGATTTTATAACATTTTATAAACTCTCATTATAGTTTGTTAAAGTCTCATTAAAAATATAATAAAATAAAAGCAATATATCAATGCATGATGTGCACATTTGAACCATAAAACTTATACCTCAAGTTCCATCTTCTTTTGAAGTAAAGGGATAGTATTCATGACAACATTTGGAAGAGAGGTGGAAACGCATAACGCAGAAAATAAGGCTAATTTATCGCTTCATGTCCAAAAAAATAAAAATAAAAATGTTAGGGGATTGCGATGAGTATAAGAAGTTGAGATGGCGTCGGATCTGTAAAATCAAAATCATGCCTACTCCCCAGCAAAGTGTAATATCTATCTGAACATAGACGGATGAGAGGTCTTCGAGACAAATTTCTTAGGACGCCTTCCAAACACTAGTAACAAAACCATAAATTAGGAGGAACTTCGGATAAAAATGTTCGGCCTTTCTTTCGCGAGTCCACTATTTTTATGACCTTGTTTGAGAAAATGAACCGAAAGATAACATCTGAAGGAGATTCCAAAATTTCCCAGAGTTCCGTGGGTCTTTTGCGGTCATAAAACAGCAGGCCCAAAAACAGTCAGAAATTACTACTAAATATGTCGCCTGTAAGCAACACAAATTTCGCCGCTCTTCTCCCATTGTGGTTCCGGTCAAATTATCTTGACCACTCATTTCAAATCTGTCGCAATGGGCGCTTAGTTCCCCCCCCCCCCCCTTGGGGTATTAAGTAGGTATACCTCTGCCTCTAAAGCCCCGTTTACATGGGAAATAAAATATCCCGAGAAGTTACCGTTAGCAGGGATTTTCGCCACAACCCATTTTCATGGCATTTAGTTTATGCCTGTATATTCCCCCGCCTTCTTTCTGGCAGTCGTCACTGATCACGTGGGATGAAAGGAAGTGATTTGTCAGGATGGCTTACAGGCTAACTGTAGTTTTCACGACGCAAACGATTAAATGGGAGAGAAGGTTGGAGTCACCCACCATTCCTGCGTGAAAAAGATGTTCTCTTAGAGGGATTTCCGTCCCATCTATTTTTCTATGCAAATGAAAAAATAAATGCCATTCAGGTAATAGTCACTAAAGCAACCCCAATCTTTCACATGTAAACGGGCTATAGCAAAGCCTCCTAGAAGTAGTATCTAGGAGGCTTTGGCCCTTTGGCTATAGTCACTTTTTTGCTAACTCACATGCTTGCAACTCTGTTGGGGCTCGGTCGATTGCGCCGAAAATGGGAGTGTTTCGACTTATAATGTATTCCCCCAACAGGTCGATTGCGCCCAGTCTGATTTTAATCCTTGTGGGTGAGGGAGGAGGGGGGGAAGTTACCAACTGCTGATTGGAGGTGTCACTGTCTATTATAGACATGATTAGTGCATATGAGCACAACGTAGTTTTTGCCATAAAAAAAAAGAAAAAGAAAGGTAGATAAAGATAAAAGTTATTACCACTGAGACTTTTCACAATTCTGTGGTGTTTGGTCAGAACATATCTCCAAATAATGGCTTTTGATCTAAAAGAAAGTCTTGCTAATTATAACTAATTAGAAGTGAGATAAATGCGCAAACACGCGCGTACAGCTAAACAACATGCTGATGTATGATATTTTTATTTGTGTGTATGCTTTATTTTTGATTTTTAAATCGCAATGAAAATGCTCATATCTCAAAAATGTGATTTTGGAGTCATCATATGTCCTGACCAAACACCACAGAATTAGCATCTTTATAATCCCCACTGAGGCCATATTCTTGAATTTTTCAGTACCATGCTTGGGTCAGATGAAACCGAAAACCAGTGATGCTACAGTGGGCCATATTATGTACAATAGGAGTATGAGGAATTGCCGACGCTTGCCATCCAAATAAAAACTAATCTGGCCTAACAATGATTTAGATAAAGGGTTTACCTGCAGTTCTTAGAAATCGTGGGTGAGCGCAATCAACCTGTTGTTTGGAAATTGGGGTGAGCGCAATCGACCTATACCCAATCCGTTGGTCACTCACATGCTTGCAAACTTTTTTGGTCACTCTTTTCGTCACTCACTGACCTAGTCCCTCACTCTCTAGCTCACTCTTTCGTTCACTCATTGATCTGGTTGGTCCCTTACTCTCTATAGTTCTTCACTCTATCTTCACTCACTCACTCACTCACTCACTCACTCACTCACTCACTCACTCACTCACTCACTCACTCACTCACTCACTCACTCACTCACGTGTTCCCCCTCCCCATAAACGATCAATTTTTTTGGTCGCTTACTAACCGGTCCCTTGCTCCCTAGGCTACTCTATTTGTCACTCTCGTGCTTTCAGACTCTCTAGGTAGACGTAGTCCCTTTCTAGGCGCAGGCGGATTTTTGGTTCTACCGCCTGTAGGATAGACAAATTTCGCCGCCATTCTTCCATTCTACTAATTTTCTTGACCACTCATTCCTCAAATTTGCGGCCATGGGCTGTAAAATTGCCACCTCCTTCCCTGTAAATATGCCTCCTTCATCAGACGCCCCCCCCCCCCCCCGCCGCAATAGATAATTGTCAGCTTAGGACAAAAGTGTAAAAAGTTGGAGGCCAGAAGAGAAGGATGGAATGAACACGTATTGATGATAAAATACCTGTTTATATACCATAATACAAAAATGAAACCTCATTTCATTTTTTTCGAGCGTTCCTTGTTCACTAACACGAGGGTTTCCAACGAATGAACCGGGGTGCGCAACCTCCGGCCGGGGGCCAAATACTGCCTGCCAATGGGTTCCACCCCGGCAAAAAATATTCCGGTAAAGTATCAATGTACACGATAAATGCTTGGGCTGGCCATATTCCTTCATAAAAAAATACAGGAAATATATCAGGATCCATAAGGGATATCGATAATTTTTACTAAAAATTGTCAAAAGCAATTAAAATTGTCAATTAAAGCCAAAAAACTTTCCAAAATATAAAAATGCCGATTGCATCGAAAGAAATGTCAAATGCAAGTAAAGTTGTAACTCACGGCCGAAAAAATTGTTAAGGCAAGTAAAGTTGCCGGAAGGCTAAAATTTCTGAAAAATCCCCAATGACGGGAGATAGAGGGATGCAAATCCCCAAGGGTAAAAATGTAATTCACCAAAAAAGAAAAAAAACGCTTTTATGACAAATAAGTGAGATGAATATTTTTATATGCCCATAATTAATTACGAAGAGTCCTATAATTATTATAATATAATTTATAACTTTATTAAACTTTATTATACATGAAAATAATCTTGATTTCCAGAGATTCAAGTAAACTTCGTTGGAAAAAAGGTAAAAAATTTGGGACGGCTATAAAGTTACATTAATGTCCAGTAAAATGCATGTCATATGGTCACCATATGTATATAAGTTTCTGGCCCGCAAGCAGTAAAAAATGCCACGTATCTGGCCTGTGGACTGAAAAGGTTGTGCGACCCTGATTATAAATATTGTTCCAAAACGTCTCTCTCATTGGGCTTTAAGTTAAACTTCACTCAACTGATTTCGAAAGCTCAAATCCATCGTTTTAGAGAAAAATCTGTAGTTGATTTGTCATTCAGACTCGAATAACACAACAACTACGACGACAAGCAGATAAGCCACGTTTTTTTTTTCAAGGAAAACTTATCGTTTCGATGATCTCTTTCAAAAAGAAAGTATATTTATTATTTTATTTTTTTCAACTTCCTAAGATTCTTTTTAAGGGTGAAAAGAAACGAACTGATCTCCATTCTTACTTTGTTTTTCTTTCTTGCCTCCTTGTCTCGAGTTCAAAAGCAAAGAAGATATAACAGTTATTATTTTCTCTTCAATATAGTATTTATATTTACGAACGTATCGCTTTTATGCGAGTCTTAAAACCCTACCAAAACCCCGAAGAATTGAAACGGAAAATCCTACACCGTTTTCCTTCGTGCTACCTCTCAACAAACCACAAGATAATATAATATAATACAGAAGTTCGAGCCGGGTGGAGGGGGGTGCCTCGTTTTCGTAAATATTAGGATTCGCTTGGAATTCATTCGGATGGATGTCAAAAGAACTACGAGTTTTTGACGGAAATAAAATCTGTATATGTATAAATATTTATGTGGAACGCGAATTGTTTTTTTGGAGAGAAGTAGTTCTGTCCACGGAATCCGTAGAAAATGATACAGGCATAATATTGGAATTTTTTGTCGTATAGTGGGTGTGTATCATATATATATATATGTATTGAATATGACTTTACTTTAGTATTTTTTATTTTTACCATATCCCGTGAATAACATTTAGAAGAGTTCGCCCCTCCATACACGCAAAGAAGCCGAAATCCTGTGGAGAGCGTTTATCTATAAGACTAAGAAATTTCAATACGTTTCTACAAAAGAAAAAATTATATATTTAAAGAAAACACGAGTATTTTTTTTTAATCCTTTTGAAATGATAAGCATTTCCCTTCTAAGAGTGATTTTCGTAGAGTTGTTTTTTTTTTTTTTTTTTTGTCCTTTTAATGACATTTATTTCAAGAATTGTTTATTTCTTCTTAACAAATCACCTGACTTTGCCAAATATATTCGTAGCATTGTCGCCCTTACCAGATGGAGGGGGGCCGGGTGTCAAAATAATAGCGGGGCCAGAATAAACGAAAGTAATAGTTCAAGCTCCCATGAAAATTCAGAATGAATGAAAGAATTAGTTTCAGAAACTGATGAAAGTTCAGAATTCCGAAGATGAAGAAAGTTCAGAATAAATGAAAGAAATAATTCCAGAAATCCAGAGTGGATGAAAATTTTGAATTTATGAAAGAAACTATTATTACCGTGAGTGCGGGGTCTCCCAAAACGCTGGGCATGGTGCGACTGCACCTGTCCCCTACAACTAAGGGTGACTCTGAGTCGTAGTATACTATTAATATTGAACCTCAGGGTGAGAGAGTAGGTACTATACGAGTATTCTCTTTATGTTCAAGTTTCACTCCAGGAAGGTACCGTGTTAGCTCCATTAAAAGTCAAAGATTATTGATTTTCTTACTAGTAACTGTTCCTTCTTCATCTTTCGTGACTGAAAGGTAATAAACTGGCTTCCGATTGCCACAGATTCAATGCAACACCAATAAAATTCCATTTCGTATCAAAGATAAAATATCGACCGGACGTTCAAGTCCAATGTCAAAGACTGGTTTAGTGACTGGTGAAGAAAATTCACGAATGCGACATAAAGTGGGACTAAATAAAATGAAATAAATTTGAACTACGGGTGTGAGGTGTAATTAGTCATTACTGAATAAATGAAAACGTGGTCTTTTTTGACAAGTGCACGCAAATTATCGAGGCTATTGTTTAACCGATTCTACACAGTCAGTGAAAAAAAATTGATAAAATTAAAAATTAAGAACTTTTGTTTGTTCTTAGGCGAACTGGTGCAAAACAATCATACTTCGATTGTTACTGAAAATTCCGACCAATTACAGGGTTTATGCCACTGCCTATCGATGTGGTGTCAAAACTTCTTGAATAAAAAGTCTTCCAACACACACAATTTTCTTTCTTTACAGTTACTTCATTTTGCTGAAGCCTCTTCTATAGTGTGTGTTAGGGTTTTCAAATTCCCGATATTTTAAAGCCAAATCGTATTTCTCAAGAATTCCCGAAATCACTTATTTACACTTTAATCCCGTTTATACGACTCGGTTTTAGGTAGTTTCTCATTTATACGACGTTTATGTATGGTCTCGATTATTTTCCATAATTTCAGGTAATAGTCCCACCCTTCATTTTAAAATATTTAATTTATGCTCCGCATAACTTCAATTAAGTGACGTTTCCACTTCGTCCCGATCCTAAATTTTTGGAAAAGTGAAGAGTTTAGTTTCAAAATATTTGGGACAATGACAATGAAAACTCGATCATATCAAAAAATAATTGCGCCTGTGTTTTATACACAAATCGGCAATCTCGGAACAAACTTAAAAATGTTTACGTACATCATATACATCAACATTTACATGAGATCATGATGCTATTTTTTGTTAATAAAATCATGATTACCTTTATTTTCACATTAAACCGTAAACAATTACGGCAATAAAGCCAGGCAAGATGCAAATAAGTCAGTTCGCAACTAGATACTTCGTCAGCCGGGAGCAAGCTTGAATTTTTCCCCTCCCCCCCCCCCCCTGTAATGTTGGAGCAATTACAAAAAGAATCTGCAGCCCCCCCTCTTGTCCAGCGCCCGAGGCATCAGGCCCGGCAGCCTCTCTCCCAGTTGCGGCTGAATGCATTTAGGCATTCCCTGCTCCCCCTCTCCTATAATGCTGGATGAGCCGTTAAAGCTGTGATTCCCAAAGGGTGTGCCGTGTGATCACAGTCAGGGCTGCCACCAGATATTTTAGAGATAGCAAGATAATCAGTGTGTTACCATAGGTCATAGGCGGAGATACGGGAGGCGTAGGGGGCATTGCCCCCCCCCCCGAACTTCCAAGTCTATCTCCTCCTATGCCATAGGCGGATATAGATTGGCGAAGGAGGCGATCGCTTTTCCCCCTTTCACCATATATTGTACACCCACGCTGAGTTGGCCTCTGGCTAAGTCATGAAACGTCAATATGGGCGATTCCATTCATCTTCTTTCGGTAAAAAGGTCGCAGCAAAAGAAGCAGGTTGGTATGTTCCGTTGGCGTCTTTTGCGCTATTTTAGTGAGATTTTTTCCTCTTCTTCCGCGTTTCCCCTCCTTGTAAAATGAACTCTCTCTTCACACACGCTTCAAGGTCAGAGGCCAACTCAGTATAGGTATACAATACGCTCTCGGTTATTCTTACCCGCGTTTTAAAAGTTTATATCCCCTGTGTGTGTTACAATTCAGGGTGTCACCCAGAGTAGAAGGCGTCTTAACCCAGAGGAGTACGCAAGGGACATAGCAAAGCCTCCTAAGTACTACAAGCCTAAAACATATCTTCGTGACGTCATAACCCGGTTCTTACCACGTACACGCTTTGCTTTACTCAAGCATTTAAAACTCGCAACAAACATGTATTCTTTTACTATTGGAAGGAAAAATTCATGATGAATTTTCTTTTTTTTATTACTGTTATTACCTAGTAGGGTATACGAAAACACTGAATATTAAGTTAATGAATTAAATATGAAAAATATAGAGGTTTCAAATTCTCTGCCAACAAGTTTTTCGAGATGTTTTTTGCTCCCAAGCAAATATTTTTGAATAATCAGGCAAAATATATTTGACTGTTCAGCGACTTTTTTTTATTATTTATATAATATAACTTATTAGAATTTGTATTTTTGAAATAAATAACTATACGCAGGCAATGCACAAAAAAACAACAACAATATTATTAAAATACAACGTAGTTTTATTCTCTGAACTACATTCATATTATCAGTCTAATTCAAAGGGAAATTGGTTGTTCCTCTGAATATTATCGTAAAATTTTTGCAAATGTTCAAATTTATTAATGTATGAGGGGAACTTCGAAAACACAACATTTCAAAATTTTGATCGGAGCATATACTCTCTTGCAAATTACACATTATGAAAATTCTTACCCGTATATTGGACTCGTTTATAAAATTTCCATAAAATAAATTTCAGTTTCTAATTGTGAATTATGAACACATAAATAACATTTTATTTTCAGAATTTTAGTTGAAAATATTTAACGGGATCTCACGTCCTTAAAAATTTTGATTCTCTTTTGCTTTCAACAGCCTCATATGCATCTCCCATTTGGGTATTACAATTTATTGACAAAATGGATCAAATATTTAGTATTTTCGCTAAGAGGTTATTGATAGTCTCTAGAAATACCCCCGGGTACGCTCTGAGAGCTGAACTTGGCCGCCCAAGCCTCAGTGTTTCGTTTAAAAAATATATTTTAAAATTCCGGATAAGTTTGCTTGAAATGAAACAATCTCGTTTGACAAGAAAAAGTTATGACCAACTATTTCAATCTTGTAATTCGTCCACTAATAATAAAAATAATTGGTCATTATAAGTCAAAAATATTCTTGACAGCGCTGGCTTTGGTTTTATTTGGGTTCAACACAATCCAAGTCTTGTAAAAGCTTATCTGCCACTGATTATCGAAAGTATAAAAAACCAGAGTATCCAAACTGATTTCTCCCGTGTATTGTGAATAGTAAAAAAAATTTTCTCACTATAAAGATATAAAAACAACTTTTTCCTTTCCGTGCATGTGATTTAATCAGACATCAATTTTCGTTAATGGTAAAAAATTGTCCATAGATCCCAGCAGCAATTGTACATATTTGCAACCTTTTGGTTTTTGAGGATTGGAATCGCATGCAATTTTTCACTGCCCTTTTTACTCTATATAATCCCAGATCCAAATATTGAAATCTCTCTTCAGGTCCCGTTGATATAGTCCAATTACTTTCGATCGCTAATAACGTATACTCAATATATCTATTTATCTTGACGTGTATTCGCCTAGGCTCGCTCTGTTTGGACTGAATTCCATATATTTCTGTCGTTATTAATTTTTTTCTTTTTTTTCTTTTATTGCTAGCTTTTTGTCCGCTTAATATGTATGTTATGTTACCTATTATTATTTGTCGGTTTATTATGATCATGTTTATTCTCTGTGTGCTTATCATTCATTCATTTTTTCCCCTTGCCTTATATTAATTGCCCTGACACCAACATATGTGCTTCATTATATTCCCCAATGCATTGTATATTTTGCAAATATGACTGTAAAAAGCAGCAACAACGAATTGCCACTCATTGAAGGACCTACTGGTCAAATCACTAAAAGTATTTATTTAGTTATTTAATGGGATCAATTATTATTTTTTTAATATTAAGTATCAAAATTAAAAAGACGTATATCTCCTGAAAAATGCAAAACATTTTTTCACACGTTTCTAATCAAAATGCACACACATGTTTGTACTTTTTCAAAAATACTTCAAATGAAAAAAAAAAAACTATTCAATGCAATATATTAAGATTGTTTTATAGCAACAAGTTTTTTTTAATTGCAAACTTGGCGTTAAAGTTACATTTTTAGTTTTTGTGTAATTATTCAGGAATACGTTAGATATTATTTTGATACAATCATGGCAGAGACTTACCACAATCACAAATACCTTTGAATATTGCCCATCATCTTGTACTTGTCTCAAATTGATAGCCAGGCTTTTAATTGAAGCCTTTTTATAAAATGTTCCTGGCTTAACATAAATTTTGGGCATTATCAAACCAACTCTTCTCGATTTCAAGAAGTTCACAATATTTTCCTGCTAGATGTTTCACGTTTGGGTTCTGTACTATACGCCACACCTACATTTTGCAGCAGTACGTGAGGGGGGTATCAGTTTATTTGAATTCCTCACAAGGAAATATGCATCTGGATTGGTGAAATAAAATATTGATGTCCATAATATCATTTGTGGGGAATAGCGAGTAGCTTCCATAAAACTCAGTTTCAACTATTCTAGCTACAGAGAGACATGGACTTGGTTGATGGCGTACAGAGAAGTGCTACGCGTGCTCTTGTTGGCATACAAGGCTTGAACTATGAAGAAAGCCTTGATTTCATAAATATGTTTACGTTGGAGAAACGCAGGTGTCGGGGGTATATAATCGAAGTGTTTAAAATTTTCATTGGGATGGATAGGATGGACCTTGAGTTATTAATATACCGTCAACAGTGCCGTCTTAACGCAAGACCCCCTTTCGACAAGGGGACACAATATCTTTTTGTAAGGAAAAATTCCAGATTGTGGTGTCACAAGGAGTTTTTCTCTAATAGGGTTGTCAGTGAAATGGAATAGCTTACCTCCGGGGGTTGTGGATTCCAACACAATTGATACTTTTAAAAAGAAGTATGTTAAACATAGTGGTATAAATCGAGAAAGCTATTCATACTTAGATAAGACATTCATAATCTTTTTATGAGGGCAGCGTATATTATTATATTATATAACATATAATAAATTATTGAATTTTTTTGGTGATATATGCTTTTATATTGCGTATTTTGGTTATATTTGACATCCATATTTTTATGGGCATAATTTTTTCAGCTACCTCCTCGGGCAAATTTGCCTGTCGTGTCCTTTGTATTTAATTACCGAATTTTTCACTTTTACCTTAACCTGCGTATGAATATTAGATATAATACATTGTACACGTGAGTGTTGAATATTATGCTTTGTTTGCTCAAGCCCACACGATGCCTGAGTCGTTGGCAGGAGAGAGAGAGAGAGAGAGAGGTCACATGAAAAACAAGTCTTCCTAAAATGGGTTGTCGTCCAACTGGACATCAGCCATGTTAAATACACATTTTAGCACATCGGGATTAACTCATAAAATAAATCAATAATTAACCGATTTTAAATATGAATATTTATGCTGATAAAGAGTCATCTCATTGTTTACAAAATATATTTAAATCCTTTTTTTTTTCTTCAAATGAACAGTTTTGTCGCCCCGCCCATGATTTCCTCTGGAATAAATCGTTCGAAGGTTACGTCCTAGAATTTATCACACTTATTGATTCAGCGTGTAACATGAATTTGAATCCTCAACATAAATATTATAATAGAAAATAGTGTGAAATGCAAAATTTTTACATTCTCGTCTGACAAAAAACATTGCTTTAAAATTTTTCAAAAGCACATTTACATGATGCAGGAAAAAAAGCAGAGCTCCAAAAGTAAGAAATAACGATTAAATAATAACCGAAATTTTGCTTGGATAATATTTCGTTTATTAATTCGGTGCTATAATGAAAAACTATAAAGAATATTTAGGTTGAAGAAAAAAAACATGGTTAATAAAATCTAATTAGCTATGAAGTATTGTAGTCATTTTTTTCCTTGAATATTTTTTTATTCCACGGTTCTACATGTTAAAACACATACTAAAATTCTGTTGCAAAAATTTACTCCAATTTTGTAACAGAATTTTAGTATGTGTTTTAACATGTATAACCGTGGAATGCAATGTAATAGGGACTTACATTAGGGACTTTTTTTGATATCTTTCGTGCTTTCATAATTAAGCGGAATGTGTGAAATACGTCTGTCCAGTTCCCTCTAAATCCACTTCTGCTCGACTCATGTAGACGTAAGGCACTGTATTTAGATTCGTCTTCCATACCCAGGATCAGCATTCTGATATTTGGATTTGGTTTACCCATGATGGAATTGAATCTGTTATGCCATCCTTCTAAGGCGTTGGTTGTTCTGTGTTTTTTTTTATTACAATTCTAAATATTGATTTTCAACACCGAAATTTCGAACCACTCTTCTACAAATTAGTCATACAATTCTTACAATTTTGGGTGTTAAGGAGAGTTTTCGTGGATGTATAGCCACACGCACCCGTCATCTACATCTTCTAATGGTAGATGTGCTAATGCTGCACACATACGCACATGTAATCTTACTTGATCATTGCTCTTGTAATCATTTACCAGCCCTAAGAACTGTACGTGCCGCCATAGACATTGGTTGAAATGGAAATTGCATCCGAAAATTTTGGTTACTGGGAAGAGTCTGCCTAGAGCCTTTATTGATGCAATTTCAAAATCTACCGTCACTGACTGAGGATTCCATCTGGCTTCTTTTAAAACAGTAAATAGCTTTGCATAAGTATCCTCAGTTTTCTTCAAGCAAAGCAAAAACTATAAGCACTGTTGCATATGGATATTGCCGTAAGCGAATACAGGCTCTTCGAACGGGAAAAGGGGGGGGCATATAGTGAACACGGGGAGGGTGCGAATTATTCACCTCCACATTTCTGCCTATTGAAGAATTAATTTCATGTAGCACACTGCGTAGAAAAAAAGGTCGTAAGATATTTTACCACACCTACTGTGCAAGCCTCAGAAAAAAGCGTTGTGATTTGGAGGGTTTTTTTTTCCTGTTGTTCTGATCCAGGGTAAAAATTAAAGTGAATATATATTTTAGCATATACAATAATGATGTAAAGGTTGTTTTCTTATATATTTGTTTAAAATTATGAGAAATTAGTTGAAAAAGCACGCGAGTTAAAGATGATTTCGGTGGCACAATTTCATGGGGAGAGAGAGATACAACCCCCTTACAACGTCAGTCCGTTTACGGTAGGGACGAAAAGAAGGAAGAGACAGGAAGAAAAACAGAAAAAGAAAGACAAGGACCTTCGTTTTCGCAAGTGCGGAAATGGACTGTGCGGAATCGTCCCCAAATTTCCCATGTGCGGAACTGTCGATACACCCTCCAGGTTATCCCCTCAAAGACAGACAGCAGCCTCCCCTCTTCTCTTTAATAAAAACATTTGAGATTTGTGAACAAGTAATTTCCTCTCTTGTACAATAGTGTTTTCCGCGTAAGGAAAGCCGACAAGTGTCACCCCCACTTAAAATACTCGAATCACTCTCTCCCCCCAGATGTCTTGACCATCGTTAAAAAATAAGGTGTTGCTATACCAGGGCTATATAATTCATGCATAGCCCCTGGATGAATGAATGGCTGAATGAATGAATGAACACCAGAACTTTGACACTGGACTTATCCGAGTTGCCGAGATCTCTTCCAGCCCAGCTTCGTGGCAGAGTCTGGAACACTTTATTTTGTGTCAAAAAAAGAAGAAAACATACAAAATTTTAACAACATATTTTCCCCGGACAATTGGGTACTGTCGCGATTAACAAATTTTGTGGTGATTGCAGACGAGATGGGATTAGGAGTTGGAGAAGTTTCGGGGTTTAGTTAAGATTAATGTACACATATTAGGATGGAGGTATGTTTTAAAAGCAATTGAGGCCCTCCCCCCATGCCATCTCGTCTGTTATCTTACACTTGCCATATTATATACACAGGACACAAAAAGAAAAAGAAATGAGAATCTTATTGTGAAGTATAAAATATCCATCGGGGGGGGGGGAGCGAGTCATCTCGCGTAACACCTTATTGGTGAGCAAATGTGTTTGATAACTTGCGGACTAGAAGCCAGCATCAGTTTCATTGGGTTGAGTTCACTCGCTCCGGTGGATTTGATGAAAATATGCAAAATTGAAATATTGTGTGGGGGGAATATATACAATCAGGGATCACCCGTGCCATCTCGCTTAGCACCTTATTCTGTGAGCAACATGAATACGACATTATGAGTACGCACGTGTGTTGTGGACATGAAATGCATGAAGAACTTGAATAGAGGAAAGAGAAATACACATATTCACACATTTATATACAACCTCTGACAATAAAGTTCGGTGAATAGTCCTGTAACATTAACGTAGATGAAATGTTAACGAAAGTTACCTTATTGTCCTTCGAAATAGTCACCTCCCATTACTATGCACCGCTGAGATCTCCTATACATGTCCTGGAAACTTTGCAAGAAGTTTTCTTTTGGAATGGAGTTCAAAAGCCTCGTCACGTTTCGTTGGATGTCAGGAATATCGTCAAATCTCTTTTCTTTCAAAGCGAGTTTGAGCCGTGGGAATAGGAAGAAGTCTGGAGGATTGAGATCTGGCGAGTATGGTGGATGTTCAATTTGCACCACCCCCTTTTTTGAGAGGAACTGCTTGACGATATTGGCTGTGTGAGGGCGAGCATTGTCGTGAACAAGAAACCATGAACCTTGTTGTGCGTACTGAGGTCGTACCCTGCGTAGACGTTTCATGAAGCGGGTCAAAATTTCAATGTACCTTGCAGCATTCATCGTCGTTCCCTCAGGTAGAAATTCCTTGTGGATTTTCCTGTTCTCAGTTAAGAACCAACGCACTAAACAAGCACTTTGTAAAACAAGTCTTTCACGGAACACAAACGCTCAACTGAACAACGCTACGCATGTGCAGCGTTTTGCTTCGCCAGTGTTGCCAGATCAGCCGTTCTGACTTCATTCACCGAACTTTATTGTCAGAGGTTGTACATATATATAACTGCCAGGTCGAGTCTCGCTCCAAACCTATTTTGGGTGAGCAATGTGGGATTAGTTTAAATATGGAATTGTCTGGAGAGAGCTTTGGCTGAGGATTAGCTTCTGTCTTGTTGTTTTGGTTGACTCGCGCTCTCCGGCTGGTTATATTTATATTTTGAAGAAAAAAAATGAATATATATAAAATAAAAACTACATGCAATGGTTATTATGAAATCATTCGTGTCGTCCCGCTTAGCATCCCCGCTAGAATATCAGAATGAAGGACACTTGTGGTTATCATATTTACATCATTGTAACAGGAATCTCATAAAAACTCTTGTTCAGGTCCCGTTTGTATATGCTATATCTTGTACATGTAATAGTTATGCATTAGTAGTGGCAGTCATGTGGATATGATTCATTTTTGTTGCTGTTTTTATCTATTTCTGTTTTTCCTTTATTTTTACAAAACGTAAAAAAAAATATTTTATAAATCTGGTGGAAAGATTTTTTGTTTTTCGTTGACGTTTATATATATTTGACAAGGATTGTAATCCTTGCTTCCGTATTCTTGTTTTTGATTATTTGAGTGAACCATCGTTTTCTATTGTTTTATGAATATTTGTACATGTGTAGATGCTTTATAAATTTTCACTCTGTGGCATAGTGACATGGAGTACCCACCATACCGCAGGCAAATTTTTGCTGCATAGCCCCTGGGAATCCTCCTGTTTCTTCACGTTTTTGGCCTCTCTACTTAAAAGGCCAAAAAAGTCTGTCATTATGATACGGATGGGAAAGTAAAATTAATGGAAGCAATCACAAAAAGGCGGATATCGGAACCTGCTATGCGCTTTCTAGGAGAGTGTGAAACTCTTTCTACTTGACACAATGCTTCTTTTTAGATCTTATTATCGCTTGTGTTCATCTGTCGTGTTTCCCAAACAGGGTCATAAAATGGAAAAGGAAAGAGATACTTTTTTTTTTTTGCTTCAGGTTCTTTGTATAGTTTTCCGAGTATTAGGATTTTATAGTGGGCACACCGTGCCTGTATAGTTTTTAGAATTAGAAACTGCAAGCCCCCACAATGCTTCCACATGTATCTTTCTTTCTCCTTTCCCAAGCAATGCTTGAGACATTAATTTTTCCACAAATATTTCACATTAATTTTTTTTTTTTTACATTTTTTATATTCCATAAGTATTACTGTCATGCAAAAGCGTTTTTCTCAATTTCTCGGGATTTCGGGAACGGGAAATCGTGAAAAATTCCCGAGAACGGGCGGGTGGGAATTCCCGCCCGAAAAGCCTAGTTTGTGTCGGGGACGAGGGTCAGTTGCACTTCTCGTAAAACCTGTCAATCAAATCTGAGGGTCAATTGCGCTGGACTCCTCTCTTATCAGATGGGTTAGTTGCACGAAGGGGGGAGGGGGCTAGATAAGATTCGCCGAACATTTATCTTATCTCATTTTATCTATAGTAATAGCTGATATTGGAAGAACTGGACCAATGGTTGTTAACCACGGGTGCCTCACGGCAAAGCATTTTTGGGGTGTGAAATGTGGAATAAAAGTGTAACATGTTGGCTGATTGTATTCATGAAAATTGAAATGATGCAAAATATTTCAAAAATACAAATCATATATACCTATCACTTTGACATCTAATTTTTTACCCGTCGCTATCAGAAATGTGTTGAGCGAAATTTGAATGCCTTCAATTTGAAAGGATCTAGAAAACACACACTTATATGCAAAGGTGGATAGACATCGGTTAAGGCTCCGGGCACAGAAGAAAATACTTTATTGGACCCTTAAATTAGAAAAAAAAATAATTTAATTTTGGCTTTGCGCTTGGGCCCTTCAAAAGTCGGGACCCAGTGCGCGCGCCATTAAATCCACCTACGCTTATATGAGATTTTGAGATGCTTTTTT
Source organism: Pholcus phalangioides (assembly GCF_987345545.1). Taxonomy (NCBI): domain Eukaryota; kingdom Metazoa; phylum Arthropoda; class Arachnida; order Araneae; family Pholcidae; genus Pholcus; species Pholcus phalangioides. Next base: position 22,764,257 of record NW_028301596.1, on the reverse strand, counting down.
AAAGCTTCTTTTTCTGTTGGTGACTTTTCAGATCCATTTCTTTTTGAATTTATAATGAATGCTGGTAATTTGATTTAAAAAAATTATTTCATTGAAATGCGAGTCAGCGCATACATTTGAATGTAATTTCAAAACTCTTATTTAGAACTATGGGGCCGTTCAAGTATTACGTCAGCAAATTTTTAGCCATTTTTGACCCCCTCGCCCCCTTGTCAGCAAAAGTAAGCAAAACTTCGTCAGCACTGCCCCCACCTCCTAACGCATATTGGTGGGTTCAGAAACGTAAGCGGGAGGAGGGCATGGGGGCTCATTCGCCTCCCCCCAGACGAAAAAAAAAATGTAATGTAAAAAACATTTTTAAATAATTAAAATTTCGAAAGAAAATACCTTTATATGTTATTATAATCGATCATTTCAATGCTATTTGAACGGTAAGAACTCAAAATTTCTCTTTAAGAAATTCATTGTGACCCACCCCTTAAGCCATCTGATGTGGCTTGCCCCCCCCCTCACACCCAATTTTGTAAAAATGAGCTAAGCGACACATTTTTACAGATCGCGCTTAAACGACCAGAGGCACAATTCCAAAGCATTTAAGTGGTCCGTGACACATTTTCAGATGACTGAAATAGGCCCGTGGCACATTCAAAGGTCACTTAAGTAACCCGCGACACAGTTCCAGAACACTTAAACGATCCGTGGCACATTTAGAGATCCCTTGAGTAACATGTGGCACAGTTTTAGAGCACTTAAGTGGGTCCCCAGTGCGGTTCTACATCACTCAAGTGGTCCTCAGTGCAGTTCTACATCACTCAAGTTACCCGCGGAACATTCCCTGATTACTTAAGTGATGCGTTGCACAGTTCCAGAGCACTTAAGAGGCCTGAATGAATGAACGCCAGGGGCTCTACCACCGTACTTATCCCGTTGACGAGATATCTTCCAGCCCAGCTTCGTGGCAGAGTCTGGAACAAAGTGAGGTGCAGGTGAGGTTAGTTCAGGTGCCCACAAACTAGCGAAAGATTTTTCTCGTTTTTGGCACAAAGAAAAAGACGCCATTAAGAATATTTCATATTTTCACAAAGTGTGGTTGATGACGAACCCCCCCCCCCCTTGTCATCAAAAGTCAGCGAATCGGAAACCACCTCCCCCCATCGATGCTGACGTAATACTTGAATGACCCCTATTTCCGTGTTCTCAGTTGGAACCATTTCCAAAGCTAGATAAGACATTTGCTAATACTTCTACTAGTCGCTAGTCCTTTGCAAAATGTGGTTTTCTTCACTTTTGCTTGTGAAAACAGTAACCACAAATCGCTTGAACGTAGGTGATGCGATGTTCTTTCTTTGAAAAGGTTACCTGCATCGTAATAAGCGGGTAGTCTTTTTAACGAAAGAATCTCGATTTTCAAAATTTCATTTGCTATGAGAAAGAAACGACAAGTTAATCACTAAAATTCGACATGCGCAATAATTTCAATTTTGTTTGCATTGATACCCGTGTGCATTATTTTTCTTAATAAACTAATTTTGAGGTTTGATGTTTTAAGTTTGAAATTTTTATAACAACTAATTATTGGATAATTAATTTAGTTAATTACGAAAATCTAAATTTTCACGCCAGTGGCTATACTGTATGCCACTGCCTGTCCTAAGCATAGATAAAATGTCAAGGAAAAATAATGTGCGGGGGAGATGAGGAAAAAAGGTATATCTATCAACAATCGGTATCAGTAGGAAAGGGGGGGGGAGGCATCCTGTGCAATTCGGACATAGATAACAAGAGTGAAGCAGTGAAATTCCGTAGCCACGCCTACCTTCCAGTGCAACTGAACCATCTCCGTGTCCGGGCCTACTGTCAGCCCAAGTCGTAAAACCGCCGGGATTATACACACACACACACATGCAACACTTTTTTATTTCTGTATTTCCTTCCTCATGTTATTAATGTTACTTAACCCTTTCCGACTCGAATTCCCTTTTCCAACACTGAAAGTAAACGGTAAATAAATTGAAAATTATTTTAGGGATTACTTTAAACCTACTTTATCGGCCCTAGATAAGATCGGCGCCACACAAGCCGATCCATACTTTTCGGGGGGGGGGGGGGTCCGAGTTCATTTTATTAAAACCCTGATTTTTCAAAGAAATCGATTCAAATTTCAATTTTTTTTTTTTTTTTTTTGCTTTTTTTGGATACAAAATTTGATTTCAGGTATTTTGTGTTGGCTCTGTGTACGTTTTAACTTTTTACCCTCAAAAGCTTGCCTAAAATCGAATCTCCCAAGGTTGGGCACAACCACAAAATTAAAACGGTGAGTAAAATCTTCACAAAATTATACCTGCGTACTCCTCTAGGCCTGAATAGACTGCCTACAAATTTTCTTTGTGAAATTCCAACTTTAAAGGGTAGCGTGCCGCCGTGCGGTCGTGTGGGCATCGTGCTGGACTCTCGTCCTGAGGATCCAGGTTCGAACCCCTTTGACGGCACAGTGGTGGCCGGCTGAAGTTGGTTTTCTGCGGTTTTCCAGCTTCGAGGTGCGAATTCTCGTAGGTCTCCCATTCGAAAAGGTCTTTCCGCAGAGAGCAGGCAGGCCTACAACACGATACTGACATAATATGAAAATTCAACATTTACATCTGTACTTCAGATTCTTCAAATGTAAGGCGGATGGCAACAGGAAATAAGCGCAGGGTCCGTCAGGTTGAAACCGTTCAACCTGAATATAATATCAGGTTAACAAAATAAATTCAGGTTGAAATATATAAGCACAGGTTGAAACGGTCATTTCAACTTTTTCTAGGGAGGTGGGGAGGGGGGGTCAAAACACGTGTACTCAATGTATGTATATATATATTTGTATATAAATATACCATTTTTAGTGTATTTTCGGAGGGGGGGCACCCCCCCCCCTAAATGACGGGCTTGAACAAGCGCAACTCGACAACATAAATACGTTAGTGCCACACAAACACACCCATTCCCGCATGTGCCGATTCGTTAGAAACTCCGATGTGTACGAGGTGCATGTACGATTAAGTAGAAGTGGTAGTAGGTTATTGGTTTCCTGTGGTTCCCAACTTCGAAGCGCAAATGTGAGCCGATCTTCCCATTGAGAAGTCTCGCCACAGAGAGCAACGGGCATAACAATACAATTATCCAATCATTACATTCCACTCATAGTTAGAAAAACTGGTGGCAGATGGCAGCACACACTACACATAACAAGCATTACGCAGAAACAAACTTCACGTCAGGTTTCACTACAGGTAAACGCACATTCCAGCATGTACAAATTCGTTAGAGGTTCCGCAGAGGAGTATGGACGAGGTGCATGTCTGGTAGTAGTAGGTAGCGTTCCGGAAAGGGTTAACTGAGGAAAAATTGTAAGAAAGATATTCTATGCATTTTGTTTGAAATTAAATATTTTTGGCCAGTCTCTTCACAAATTTCTTCGTGGTGCCCTTATTAGCAGCAGTGGTTCTCCTTTTGTGAAATTTTCATCCGGGTTCCCCCCCACCCCGGGATATGCTAAGGGCACCCGGTTGAGAACCGCTGAACTAAATAATAAATTTAATCACGGCAACGGGACTAATTTATCACTTTTACCGATATGAAATGACGATTATGCATAATAACTGGCAAATGTAATGGATTAAGTACAGTTTATCATGTTTACCAACTACGCTAGGGTAATCGCCGGTGAACTAATATTTTGCTTAGTAATTATTAAATTTACCAACGACGTTTTTTAGTATAACTATGTATAATCGCTGGTATAAAAGTAATAAATTTTGGGAAATTTACGAACTTGCAAAATGGTCGGCGATCGTGCATAATAACCGGATTTATCGCATTTACCGTAACAAATGCATGAGTGAAGCAGTACTACTGCGTATTTAAGAGGCGACAGACTAATTAACGAAGAAAAGAAGGCGCAACAGTTTTTATGTCTTCGTTTGATTTAATTGGTGTGTGGGTACATAAGTTATTACGGCTATTTTTCGAAACACCGAATAAACCTGGGATTTTAAGCGTCGTAAATTGTGGGAGAAAAGAACTGCGGGATGAAAGTTATGGGGTGTACGTACGTTTGTGTTTACGTTGTTACGATGCCCACAGACATAGATGGCGCTACCATAAAAGTTGCTCTTTCCTATCTTTCTGTCTCTTCCCATTCGCCAGGGAGATGGAAAAAGAGCTCCTCTCTCTTGTAAACTCCCAGTTCTCACCAACTCCAGCAACAATCTAAAGTACGTCCGGGGAAAAAAACAGTGTCCTCTCCTATGTTCTCGAAACGACTCCGAATACAAAACTACGCGACGGCGTTAATATTTTTTTGTTTTATATCCAATTTGTCGAATAGCACAACACTTTTGATTCATTCAACAAGTTGAAAACCTAATTGGCACGTTTCGTCCCGAGGAACTTCTTCGCCCGAACAACCCCGATTAAATTAAAAAATATTATCCATTGTAATTTTTCTTAGTTAAAATTTTTGGAGCTTTTATGCTTCCGTTCAGAGCGAAACAGAGGAAAAGTTTAAAATTTGCCACGAACTTTCAGGAAATGCGTAGAAACTTTTCTCGAAAAACTAATTAGAGAATTTTTTAACAGAAAAGTGGAGATACGACATTGAGATTTCACAAAAAAGGTAAGCCATTCTATTAATAATCTCGTGATCTTTTTACCCCCTTCCCCCCTTCTCACGGAGATGGTGTGCTTTAATAGGTGGGCCAACGGTATCCGGCCTAGGCTCAAACGTCAAACTGGGTAACCGCTAAATTATTAATTAAAGCGCATTTAATTGTTAATTGAAATAACGTAAATTAATTATTAATTAAAGTTTAATTTTTAATTAAAACTAAATTATTAATTAAAACGCTAAATTTCCGTAATTTCATTTCGTACGTGGTTTGATGGCAGATCCGCGCGGTGCATTTCCGCATAGGAGAGAATTTGGACACACATTTTCTTGAATATCTTTTTTTTTCCTTTCTATATATATATGCCCCTACTTTTACTTATATTCCCTTTCTGAAATGGATAGGAGTTGTATAGGGGCTGTATCCACCTTAAAAAGTACAATTATAACAACAACTATGCTAAAGTACAACTACTTTTCATCACTAGAACGTCGAATTTTTTTTTTTTTTTTGGGTATTTCACACTCCAAACTATTTTTTACCCTTAAATGTTACGGTAAAGTTGTGATTATGCATGATCACTGATCACCTCGGTGAATTCAATGAATTTTAATGCGTTTATCACTTTCACCGGCAATAATATATAATTCCTAATTGAAGTTGGTACATATTTGATAAATGTGAAAAAAAAATTATCACTTCTGTTCTTTTCATTGAACCAGTTTATTATTTTGCGATACGTCCACGACACTTAATTTGTTACAAAAAATTAAATTAATATAAGTGTCAGCCACGTTGAATGCCCGAGTGGCATGGTGGTAAGATGCTCGTCTACCATCGTGAAGATTGTTGTCAGGGTTCCGGGTTCGAACCCAAGGGAGGATATCGATAAGATATTTTCCCAAACGAACTCGCGCCGACCACCGATAGACAGCGCCTTCACTTCCAACCCATCTCACTAATGGCAGTAAATTGCAGTATAGCGATATCGCCAGAGTTGGTGTTTGGTGAAGTAGTAGCCTTGTTGAATGCACATTTTAGCACATCGGGATTAACTCATAAAATAAATCAATAATTAACCGATTTTAAATATGAATATTTATGCTGATAAAGAGTCATCTCATTGTTTACAAAATATATTTAAATCCTTTTTTTTTTCTTCAAATGAACAGTTTTGTCGCCCCGCCCATGATTTCCTCTGGAATAAATCGTTCGAAGGTTACGTCCTAGAATTTATCACACTTATTGATTCAGCGTGTAACATGAATTTGAATCCTCAACATAAATATTATAATAGAAAATAGTGTGAAATGCAAAATTTTTACATTCTCGTCTGACAAAAAACATTGCTTTAAAATTTTTCAAAAGCACATTTACATGATGCAGGAAAAAAAGCAGAGCTCCAAAAGTAAGAAATAACGATTAAATAATAACCGAAATTTTGCTTGGATAATATTTCGTTTATTAATTCGGTGCTATAATGAAAAACTATAAAGAATATTTAGGTTGAAGAAAAAAAACATGGTTAATAAAATCTAATTAGCTATGAAGTATTGTAGTCATTTTTTTCCTTGAATATTTTTTTATTCCACGGTTCTACATGTTAAAACACATACTAAAATTCTGATTCAAAGGTTCACTTCCAGTTTTTCAGTATAAGCTACGGTAAGGATTCCGAAAATTTTCTAACATCTTTCGTGCTCTCATAATTAAGCATAATGTATGAAATGCGTTAAATCCACCTGTGCTCGACTCATGGGGAAGTCACTGTATTTAGAATAGTCTTCCAAACCCAGGATAAGCATTATGATCTTTGGATTTGGTTTACCCATTATGGAATGCGTGAAAGATAATTTCAGTGGAACAATTTCATGTGGATACAGCTCCCTTATAACTTCGGTCCATTTATGATAGAGGAGAAAAGAAGGAAGAGACAAGAGGAAGAAAAACAGAAAAAGAAAGACAAGAAGGGCCTTTGTTATCGCAAGTGCGGGAATAGACTGTGCGGAATTGTCCCCAAATTCCCCATGTGCGGAAATACACAGTGCGGAACTGTCTATACACCTCGTGCGCGCATATTATTTTTATATTGCAAGTGCATTTAATTCCATTTGGATGCATACACTTTCCCCGCCCAAAAAAAAAAAGAAATCCGGGCTCAGTGAGAAGGGGGAAAGCGGCGAATAGGATTTTTTTAGGGGTGGCAAACATAATTTTGCCGCCCCATTCATTGCAAAAATCTGTGATGGCGGTATTTTTATTCCTTTAAAAATCTGCCGATTGCTTCCATCGCCCCTCCTTAGGAGGGAGGGGGACACCATCGCAAACAAAACAAGTATTCATCCCAGTGTGTTAAGCGTGGAAAAATTTCAATTCTCACAAAATACATTAGTCAAAAGTCCAACTTCAAGTGGTTCGTTTTGAAATGACTCTGTATCGACCTGTATGTATTTGTCGATCATATCTGCCATTCTCCGAAGACATACTAGAACGCAGACTCCAATATCATTGTTTTTTAACCTGTGGCCCGTGGACCCTCGGGGTGGGGAGGGGGGAGGATATCCTCGAGTACTTGGCAGGCGTCTGCGGGATCATTTTTATTTACTTGCATTGTATTTTTCAGTGACATTCAGTGCTGTAAAATTGTAATTTTTGTTCAATTTTTATATGTAAATTATTAAAAAACACATTTGAATGTTAGGAAATTTAAGCGGAACAAGCAAGGTCAAAGGCTGTATAGTGAGCGTAACACACACACATGTTTTTCGGGCGAAATATATACATCAGAAACTCGAATGAAGACGTTTCTGAATAAAGACGAAGCAATTTTGAAAGCCATGTCGTAAGACCGGCATGAGCACATATTCCGATAATGGCAGACGTGATATCCAATTTTACGGGGAATTCCATTCAAAAGCAAACGCATGGTCAAAAGCAGTTTCCCAAACTTTTCGTCTAATCGCCCCCTTCTTCACAAAATTTTTCTTCTCATCGCCCCCCAACTCAAGCCAATATATGTACATTGGATCTTATACTAAACTGAAGGCTTCTACCGCCCACCCAGGGCCGTCGTCTTAAGAACATCGTGAGACCCCGGGGCAAGTGATTTTTGTGGGGTCCTACCAAGCAAATTCTTGAAAATTTCAACCAGATCTCATTTTTGTGAGGCCCCTTTTCTCTTGAAGCCCCTGGGCCATGCCCGGGTGGGCTCATGCCTTAAGACGACACTGCGTCCACGTGGACCCTTCCATCGCCCCCAGGAAGGTGATATTTCCTTCTTTGGGAAACGCTGGTCTAAAGCTAGACCCTTGACTTATGTGTGTGAGTAATGGAATCATTCTCTTTCTTTTTCGACTTGCTATCGTACGAAATGTAAGCATACAAGATTCCTCGAAAGATTGGTTATTATTATTATTTTTTTGGAGATGATGATTACAAAAAGAAGAAAATTCATTTGCCGAACACTCGTCTCGCTAACGAGAGGCCGGGGTTCGAGTCCCCTTGGAAGCAGAGATGAATTTTCTTCCTGGTGATCATCATCTTGAAACAAAAATGACCAGTCTTTCAAGGAATCTCGTATTAACAAGTGGTGAGGACATTTCTACATATATTAAATATACTAAGTATGACCTAAAATATCGTATAAACAGCGATGCTTGTGACGGATTACGAAATTTTCGGCTAGCGACGATTTTAAAATCCGACGTTTTTCTGCCTCGGCTAACGAACATTTAAAATGATACAGATCAGGGTTTTCAACGTAAAACTTTTCGCGGAACCCTTGATAGTTGTAAAGCTATTCCATGGAACCCTTGGTAGTCACTAGGCTGTTTCGCGGAATTCTTGATGATAATGAGGTTTCTTTTTACGTAACTCAAACAAATTTTGAATATTTCAATCATTCAGTATTTCAATATCCAAAAAAAATGTCTCCCTACTGCCGTCTCAACAGCCTCGCAGCTCCAGGGCAAAATGAAAGAGGGCTTAAACACCCACCGCTTTATTTACATATTTATTGCCATTGTGCCGGATATTATCGGGGAAGCCCCTCTGCAAATGAGGTTTCCGTGTCGAGCCCAGGCAGAACTCGAGAGTTAAGATGGCCCTGGGTGTCACGAAAGTACACGTAAATTTTTCAATTCGAGAATCATCACTTCTAGTGGATGAAAAATTTCCAGAAAAAAAACCCATCGTTTTCGCAACTTGTAATTTTCTGACGAAACGTAAAATGCCATTCGTGAATTTCTGGCTCAAAAATTCGATGTTAAAAAATGGACTTTTGTTGTTTCTAAGTTGTTCAGTCATCCATGTATATTCTGATTTTTTTTTAACGACACTATTCTCGTTAAAATTCAGAATAAAGAACAGCTTGGCAAGTGTTAGTGACAACAAAGTTTTCTTCTTCGAAGCTTTCCGAGTTTCGGAATTTTTAAAGGTTCCGCGGCGTTTGATCATGCGGAACCACAAAAAAACTGTCACGGGTTCCCCAGGGCGCCAGTTAAAAACCCATGATACAGATGCATGCGCTAATAAAACAGCCGTGTCACGAGCTGAATTTTCGTGCCGATAAAAATGATCATGAAGCTCTTCGAAAAGCCACAGAGGTCCGTTACCAAACGAATAGCCGGGATGAGGGGATGGTCTCATTGAGAGAGGCTTTCATTTCTGGGTTTACAATCTCTGGAATTACATAGAATCGCTGCAGCTCTGAAGATATTCTACAAACCAGTCTACCAAATGGTTTATCTACCATCGAACACAGAACCTTTCTTCGAGATCATGGACAGACTGCGGAGGCAGCGCTTTCAAATAAGAATATACAGAAAGCCAAAAGAGAGACTGCTTTTTCCACGGATACAGATGCCGAGTGACGAGAATATCAAACAGTCTGAAATCATAACTTGTATGCGCCACCTAGGCAAGATTTTCTTCCGCTATTGAAGATTCCAACCTTTCGTATGCGAAGGGCTTTCCCTTCGGACTGTTTTTTTTCCCTAGCTATAATAAGCCGGCGCTTCCCGGGTGTTGGTACCCGGGTACTGGGGGCATTGAAGAAGTGAAAAACCATTGAAAAGAAATGAACATGTCTGAGACGCATTATTAGGAAACCCACGGTAACCAAAGTAAACATTCCGAAAGTCATTTTTGAGACCCACGAACCATTGTTACCAGACGGTTTTTTGCCTATTTCGGGCATTTGCCCTGCTCTGACGAACTGTTAAAGTGCCTTATCGTCTAAGTCGGTTCTGTTTCGTATATATGCAAAATTTAGCGACGATTTGTGCAAAATTGTAGATTTGTGTAGACTCACATATATCAATTTACTGTATATACAGGGTGAGCATGGCATGTTCTGGCGAACGAAAGGGGATGATAGACAAGCCCAAGTGGTATATGTAACAGCCTACCAACCCTGTCGTATCTCGAACCGTTTTGACTTATAGTGGATAATCGATTATGAAAAAAAAATCCGTCAAGACTTTCTGGTGAAGTTTCTGACTTTCTTCCTACCCGCAAACTAATCACATGTTTGGAAAGGACAAAAACTCCTATAAGGTGACACCGATTTCATTGGAATATTTGGATTCAATAGCGAGCTACAAGCGCTGAAAGATTGACAAAGTTCAAAATCAAATTGTCTCCAAACTTTCTCATCGCTAATTACGCAAACACCCTTCTAGCTATAATCGGTCAAACTTATCAAAAATTTGTCCACTGCACCAGCTTTCGGAAGAGCCTGCAATAAACCATATCGGTTATCCAGTTCAGGAGAAATTTAGTCTTTTGTTTGCAATACATCACTGAAATCTGCGTTCGTCGGAAGTAATTTCAGTAAGTTCTGGCGACAATTCGATTTTCCACTTTGCCAATCTCTCACGCTTTAAGCTCGCTATTAAACACAGATATCTTGTAGAAAGAAAGTAATTTGTTGAGGCCCACGACCCATATTTGCCCGACAGTTTTTTGCACATTTCGGACATTTTCCCTGATCTGATGAATTTTTAAAGTAGCCTATCGTTTAATCTGGGTCCTGTTTCGTATACATATGCAAAATTTTGCACCGATTGGTCTGCAATGTGTACAGGGAACACACACACAGACAGATTATTATTATTTATATGCATTTATTATTATTTTTCCAGTGTAAGTGCATTTCATGTCTTTTGGGGCTGTTGTAAATAAATAAATAATCCAATGAGTAAATACTACTAGCCAAATATATACACTTCGTTCCTCTATAGAATTTCTAACGAACCAGTATACTTGTTGAAATGTGCACGTAGGAGTGAAATGAGAATACAACACGATGCCCACACAACCGCATAGCGACTTCAATGACTGAAGGAGGCTGCTAAATCTCTACTTCAGCGTGTCGCGCTACTGTGCGTGTTATTAGGGCAGGAAAGTTGTGTCTCTGTGATATATTGGTTGAATCTCTTGCTGGATTGTAAGAGGACCGGAATTTGGTTCAGCGAACTTTTCTTTCTGAGTTCACTTCGGTGTAATGATACCCAGAAAGTAATTTTTCCCACACGAGGATACGATAGTTAATGAAAAAATCATCGAACATAATTTTAAAATCAAGGAAACAGTTATTTTTCCGGATATTATGCTGAGGTGAGCTCGGAAAGAAAAGTCATCACGTCTCCGCCGGGACTCGAACCCAGGCCCTCTTGCATCCCGGCGAGTCCCGGCGGAGACGTGATGACTTTTCTTTCCGAGCTCACCTCAGCATAATATCCGGAAAAATAACTGTTTCCTTGATATCTCTGGCTGAGAAAAAAAGCCATCTATATCTCTATAATTTTAAAATGCTTATTTTCTGAAGAGAGAAAGAGACAAAATAATTAACGCATCCACGTTCAAGTTTATGGCTCGACATGTTAGTATTATTATTATTACTTTATTGTTATTGTTATCGTTGTTATTTCCGAGACAAAAAGCGAAGAGACGTTGCATTAATCCGTATATCTGATGATGATGATGATGTGCTCGAAATCCGGTCCCTTCTAAAAGCTTCTAAATCTGTTGACGGTAGCAAAATAAGTAGTTTACTGGCTGCTAGACTAGTGCTTTAAGAACGTAAAAGCCCGAGTTACGGACGAAAGAGAGTGTGTTTACAGCATTAAATCCCTCTAAAAAGGAAAGATACGTCGTCGTCGGTCCTCTTTTATTGTTCTAAGAAGGAATCCTTTTTGTATTAAAAAATTTTGTTCGTTTCACCCTCGTCCAAAAGTGTCTTTACGACGTTGGATTTAATTACTGACTTTTAATTTCTCATTTCAAGCGAGTGACTCGGCAAGAAAATGCGTCCCGTACTTCATTTCTTTTCTCTCTCGTGGAATTACAGAAATAAAAAGCTTCTTGTTTCTAGCTGTTACTTGAAGGTGGAAAATTGAATGCTATTAATTGAATTCTAGTTTTACAACGTGAATTTTGAAGGAGATTAAAAAACCATAGAACACACCGCGCGTTCCTCCCTTCACATGCTTCGAAAGATGCTTTTAAGAAACTGTCGTATCGCGGAAATAAATTCAACAGCGTCCAGTTTGAGATTCCTTTTCTTTTTTTATGACAAGTAAAATAAATAAATTGGTGAGATAAGTTTACCCCTTACAGCGTTCGAAATCATTGGTGGTCCACTAGTGCGGGACCACTGCTTAAACAATCGGACCACCCAGAAAAAAATTGTGGTGGTCCGCGGGAGCAGTACCCCTCTCCCCGTGGGGATTCATTGATCGCGGAAAAAATATTCTACGGGAGAATCACCGATCTGCAGTGGATTTTTTATGGCTTTTTGCACCCCGTTGGGGTATATCACTCTTCAAAAGATGCTAATGTATTTGGAAAAATTAATTATAATTGTTTAGAACACAGATTTCATTTAGCGGACCAGTAGGTTCTCGTATTCACTGGTCCCACGGGCAGTGAATTCATTTCTTAATTCTAACTGTGCCTAATGTCGAAAATGGCGTAGCTCTGACGAAAATTTTCATTTTGGCTATTCTACTACCAATGACACCACTTTTGTCAAAATCGGCGGCTGACATCTCGTGCTCAGCCCTTGCTAGACTAAAATTTGACTAATCGAAAAAAAACAACAATCCGCCAGTCAAGGCGTAGTTTAAATTTGATACCGCTGTACAAGTCAAAGATAGGTGTATTGACCATCCATCCCTTCTGGATGTCCCGTACACAAGATTTAGTTCCACTTACATTTTAGCGTTATCTAGCCCTGCTGACTCAAGAAATCCCAAAAAAAAAGTCAAATCTAGTCAAATTTTTTTCAAATTTAACGAATTTACGTGCAGCCTCTAGTAATTATTTGCTTTCGTGGTGGAATTATGCTACAGGGTGGGCAAAAAGTTCATTGAAAAGTTTAAAAATGAATAAAAACCGGAAAAATAACCGAAATAAAAAACGGTTTGCAAGTTTAGCATCACTAGGTCACGGGAATTTTTTTAAGACAGGGGGTGGGGGTAACTAAACAAACAGCCGATACTTTGGGGGAAATATGCAAATGAGACGGTTATAAGAACTTCCACTCCTAATCCACAACCAGTTCACCGTTGTAAACCGTGTATGTGAACAAGGAAGTGCGAAGGATAAAGCTTTGTTGGTGAAGTTATTTTACGTCAACCAGCAATCAGCAACCATTGCCTCGCGTAAATTGCGAGTAATTCAGACGAATGTGAGGACTAGAAAAGGGCCTTTAACAGCGAAAGGCCTCATAAAGCTTGTTCAGCGGTTTGAAGAAACGAACGCTGGAGGATCGTGTAAGAGCCGGACGACCATGCTTAAGCAAGGCACGTTCGCCGCGTATTGCAGCCGAAACGGAAGCAATAGCGTACGAATCAGCTGCAGGGACCAGCAGTGCTCGCTCGTGAAGGTGCCAGACGCTTGGGCTTACCACCATCCTCGATACGCAGTATTCTTCATGGAATCCTTGATCTGTACCCATACAGATTGCAGTCGTGACATGAACTTTTACCAGCGGATACCGTACATAGAGAAGCATTTGCGAGGTGGGCTTTCTCCTAAATCGAACAGAATCCCACCTGGATCTTTAACATCTTGTGGACAGAATAAGCTCATTTTTCGCTTCATGGCGACGTTAATACCCTCAACTGTCGCATCTGGGCGACGTCTAATTCACGTGAGTACACGCAGAAACCATCGCATTCCCCCAAAAGTGGCAGTGTGATGTGGGTTCACAGGTTCGTTCATCATAGGACCCTTCTTCTTTGAAACGCACTGCCTAGTAAATGGATGGAAAACGGCTACGGTGAATGCGCAGCATTATTTAACGCTTATGCGCGAGAAGGTCGTGCCATGTTTACGTGAAAGAGATGCGCTTTCTACCGTCACGTTTACGCAAGATGGAGCAACTAGTCGCACTGCTACTCCGGTCAAGGCATTCCTGATACAGAGTTCGGGGAAGACAAAATTATGGTTCCCATGGCCTCCTCGGTCTCCAGATTTGACACCGGCAGACTTCTGGTCATGGGGATATTCGAAATCCCGGGTGTATCGATCCGGTCCATCCAATCTGTCGGAACCACAGAGTAAGAATAATATAGAGTGCGCGCGAGGGGTTACAATGTGAAGCAAAGATCCGGAGTCACGTGACACCGGTCAAAAGGCTGGTCAGGGAATCTCGCTTTCAATGCTTTCCTTATGGCTATTCGTATGACGATCTACACGCGCTGTCTTATTTTTGATTAGAATGGCCAACACTTGCGCAGCTTTCGGATGTTCTGAGCGGTTTAGGAAAGGGGGACCAGTATCCTTTCACAAGGGAATACTTTTTTGCTTATTCCTCTTCTTATAAATTAAAAATTGGAACATTAAATTGACGATTCAATGGATTTCTGACCTAGTCTCAGTTTTTAACGATTCCATTTTGGATTTAATTCAATTAAAGTTCCAAGTTTTGGTGAAATTCAAATGTCATGAGCCATTATTAAATGTTTTAATAGAATTTTTGGCAATAAATGATTGAAGTAATGAGTTTTATTAACTTTTAACTGAAATATACGTCTCCGCAAGATTTGGCTAGCTAGTGAGTTTATTCGAGTTTCGCTCAACTTGAAGATAATATGCTTTTCAGAATGAGGAATTTATGGCAAATATTTTATGTAAATAGAATGTAATGACAACTCACCCCCACCCTCTAGACCATAGTTTCCCAAACTTTTCGTTCCATCGCCCCCTTCTTCAGAAATTTTTTTTCTCTCATCGCCCCCTTCTTCAGAAATTTTTTTTCTCTCATCGCCCCCTAACTCAACCGAACCCATAGGATCCTATGTTAAATCCGTAACTTCTATCGCCCCCCTGGACCATTCCATCGCCCACCAGGGGGCGATATTGCCCACTTTGGGAAACACTGCTCTAGACAATGGCAGTTTTGCATAAAAATGTATAACTACCTCTAAAAATAGTATTTTTACCTCTCTTCACGCCTGAGATAAAACTATTACAGGAAAGGAATTTTTTTATTGATTAATCTGTGTTTGTTGTATGTGAAATTGCCCTCAAACAACAAATATCAATTAATTAATTTTCAGTCAATATCTTTATTAGGACCATCTGAGTTAAGATCTGAAGTCACTATGTGTACCTCAGATGTTAATTGAATGAAAGAATCATTCTAAAAACTGCTTAATGCCTAAAAAAAATGAAGATTCACATATGTATACTTCTGGAGCGAAGAGGTTACACATATGTGACATGTAGCATACATTTACGTAGTCTAAATTATTACATATATACGCTACACGAAATTTCATTTCTTATAATTTAGAAAAGTACTGACGATGAGGTTTTGCTATTTTTTTGAAGAATTCATTTCATTCCTGAAATATTATGTAAGTGTTTATATTTTTGTGTGATAAGGTTATAAAAGGTTTTTCAAGAATTACTTTTACTTATTGTTTAAATATTTCATGACTGAATATGGTATGAGTGTGAATGAGTTACATTACATAACATAATATGATGCATTATAATTATATACTCAAAATAAATGTACGATTAGAGTAATTTTAAATGTTCTTGGAAGATAATTTTTATGTTCTAATAACCCCTAGTTAAAACAAATTTTCGAAATTAAAAGTGACAAAGGGAATGAGAAGAGAATATTTAAAAATATAAATGAAATAGGCTGCATATATAAGAGATAGGTTATATATATAATAGGAATTAAAAACTCAAAAGTCTTAAATTATTAGGAATTATACCTTTTGGAAAATAAAAAAATTTCGTTTTTCAATATTTGTTTATATTATATAGAATTGATGTTTTTTTTTTCAAATCCCACATTCCCTAAATATTTTACAAAAGAATGAATGAAATTCATTGAACAAATGAAGGAAAGTTTTCATCAACTCGATCGAGTCAAATTTCGTTACAACAACATCCTAGCATTAACACGAAATCACTATGCTCTGCGAAAACTAGCCAAATGCAATAGCGCAGAACCTGTTCTTCCCACAACTTCATCTTTTCTTCACGTTCGACAAGTTTTATGAATAGCGTGCGCTGTCTATTATATCTTTAGTCTATGGTCGGAACTGAAACATGCGATCCACCGAGAGGTGTCGTGTATACATCCGGACCTGCTGCACTCTGCCGTTGCTGGATTTGTGACTCGCCTGCAACGTGTTATCCCCCGTGGTGGTGGTCATGTGGAACACATACTGCCGTAATAAACGATTTCGAGGCATTCTGTTCGTTATTTACGTATATTTTCTTTGACTTGTGTACGTCAGCGTCATCTGTCGGCAGTTTTTTTTTTCCTGTCTTAAAGAAATTCCCATGATCTAGCGATGCTAACCCTGGAAACCGTTTTTTATTTCGGTTATTTTTCCAGGTTTTATGAGTTTTTAAAGTTTTTATGGACTTTTTGCCCACCCTGTATATCAACAAAAATTTGAAATATTTTTTTTACAAAAAAAAATGTCCGTTCACTTCTGAAATTGCATTCAACTACACCAATTCCTTCAATTTTTAAGAATTTTTAAACTATTTACGAGCACACCCTGTACTTTAGTCCAACTTTCTAAACACAAAACAAGTTGACACAATTTTTTGAAGCCCATTTTTACACGCTCCCAACTACCATAAATATTGAGAGCTTCATTAAAAAAAGTGATCCGTTTTCTCGTAAAAATTTGCCCGCGATACATTTTTTGTTTAAAGTTCGATTCTTTTTGTCAACAAAAAATGCTCATTATCTTAATTTTTTAATTATCTGGCATTTAAAGGCTCGACCGACACTTTTTCGCGATATCCGTTGATGATTTTAAGTTCATTTGAAGCCAGAGTTAATTAGTTTTTAGAGGAAAAAGATTGCTTTTTTGTTATAAATTTTAAAAAAAACACCAAACCACATAAGCGCCATCTTTCAGTATGTTTCATACTTTAAAATTCATTATTTAACCCCGCGATGCATTCTTTTTTTTTTAATGATAGGACCCTCTCATAACGAGCAGTGGCGTAGCCAGGTTTTGGTCCGTGGAGGAGCGAAATTGTGAAAGGCGCCATTTTTTGTTCGTGCTTAAGGCGCAAACTTAAAATTGTGCGTTAGTGGAAAGAACTTTAAGTTTCCCAATTTATAAAAATCAAATTTATTTTTTGCAAAAATAAAAATTAATTAAATTAAATTAATTACTTTTCAATTGATTAATGTATTTTAATTTTTTAATTAATTTTAAAAAAAAATGTAAATTCCATTTTACGTTTCGTGTATTTATACAAATGCAAACACCAAAAACAACTGGGAAGTCACCCTGAAAGGTAGTTGGAAAGAAAATTTAGATTAAAATATAAAAAATGATAGGAGCATAAAATAAAAAGGAAAAAATATATGTTTTCTCTTTCTCTAAAATTATTCCAAGATATGAAAGTACAGAGAAATCTTCATGCTTCCATTTAATCGCTTTTATTATGTTACACTCTTGTCGTAAGGACGTATCACATGTACACTACTTCTACTCAATCGTAGAAAGACATTTCTCTTACCGAATTTCTAACAAATTAATGAATGCCGGAACGGAAAGTTCTTTCTTATATTATGCGAGACCATAACGTATATATGATGTCATAGTTATGCATGGTTTCAGTTAGAAAGATTTGTCGTCTTCTATATTAGAAGTAAAACTGACAGATGTCTGAAGTTTTGTGTTATGCAAATACCACGGTGAAAGCCTGCCTGCTCTTTGCGGGAAGGCTTTCCAAACGAAAGATCGGTTAGCATTCGTACCCAGAAATTGAGAAAAAAAAAAACTCGCTTCAGTCAACCGCCACTGTACCAGTAGTGGGGCTCAAAACGGGATGAATCAATCCATCATGATGCCCACACGATCGCAGTGGTTATCACATACTACTAAATTGCAGACTCCCAAGCAGAGGGTGGCCTGAATCCAAAAACGTTAGGAACTGCTTCAAACGAGTTAGTGCGTGCCAGAAATTGTCGTATGTGTCCGTAATCTATTTAAGTATCTCTATTAAGTATTTGTAATGCAACTGCTCATCTTCCGAATCGAAGTGAAAGTGACAGGTATATGAATCGATTGAAATATTTTTTTATGTTTTATTATCTACCGACTTCCTTTGGAGATACTATTTAAAGGGGAGTTTAGCTCGAAGTTGAAAAACTTAAAAAGGCATTGCGCATAGTATATGTAATGCGATGTGTTTACAACAAATCAGAGAAGAATGAAAATACAATATGTAGAGTGATGAATGGTTACAGACTAGCGCAGGGGTTCTCACACTTTTTCCATCCGCGGTGCCCCGTTACTTTAATCAATGCTTGTACGCGGCTCCCCAGAGAAGTTTAACAAAGAATCTCTGAAAAACCTTTGGGATGCTCCACGGTGCCCCCGACAAAGGTTGGTGACGCACAGTTTGAGAATCCTCTGGAATAATAATTTCTTGGATTTTTTTCCCCTCGTAATTTGACCAGGGGGCATTCGGGTAAGTGCTGGCAAACCTCACGACACCATAGTTCATATTAGAAAGCATTGTAAGCCCTCGGATAATTGCTAATTGAAAAAACACTAGATAATCTTTTTTAAGAGCAGACTCAACGTTTCGTGGACACTTTTTGTTTTTATGAAATAGTATACGTATGTATCTTCAGTTGCTTTAAAACTTTCCTCGTAATACATGGACAATTCCAGCCCCGGTCCAGGTGCCTCAAGTGCAAAAGGGACTTCATGAAGATCAGATCCAGTTAAAATTTTCGAGAGTGTGATCTGTCAGGCAGACATTTCTGGACAGGTAAAGGGCCTTAGAAAAGTCCCTTTGATGCCCGTAAGATGACCCTAAGTAGACCACCTATGTGTTGTTGTGGGAAATAAAGAAACAAATAACGCCCGGAATTCTACTTTAAAAAGCGATGAGTATATATAGTGAATTTTTATTATTTTATTTCGGAAATATTCAACGGATTCTCAGAATGTGTGTGTGCTCGTGGCTCATCGCCACCATTTTTTTTAAAGGACGTCTCAACGTGTTGGTCTATTGATGCGTGCTTATTCAGTTCTATATTTCTTGTTAAACAGCTTTAGGGAGCAGGTGGAGCTCGCGGATAAGCATTGAATAGGGGAAAGGGGCATCTCGGGACAAAAAAGTTCGAGAATCCCCTGCGTCAGGCTATTATGGACAGTCACGGATAAATGATGATGAAGTCGGGGGGGGGGGGGGGCACGGGTGCCAAAAAATAGAACAGGAAATAATTTCTCCGATTCGGCACACAGCTGTATATGCATAATTATGAAACAAACAGTGATTCATAGAAAAGAGAAACTACACCATAAAAAAAAGACTATGTTTCTGAAAGTCACATTTTAACATAAAACTATGCACTATCACCGTATAATATAGTACAATATATTGTCGTACAAATATAGAAGACTATAATTTCCTCTCCCATTTCCTACATATCAGAGCGCTATTGAACCAAGATTATAGATTTTTTATTTACCCAACTTTAAGAAAGACTCTTCCACAACCCCTTTTTGTGCCCCAAAATCTTGGGTTTTTTACGGCTCATATCTGTTTTCCACCTTTTTTCTAAGTCTTTGACACTACCCTATACACAAGCTAGTAGCTCTTGCCAATGCACCTGCAGATAGCTAGATTCATAACGCCTAGAAATGCCACGTTAAGTCCCCCCCCCCCCATACATAAAGTGGTATTTCTAGGACTTCAAGCCATGGGCGGAGATACGGGGGGGGGACGGTTAGCATTTCCCCCTCCCCAGCGTCAAAGGTGGAGGAGTCGACTGATCTAATGTATATATTTCAAGATGAATTGACATCATCATCATCATCGCCCCCCCCCAGACTTCCAAGTCTATCTCCGCCTATGCCTAAAGCTCTACATAAGGTGCCCAAAGAAAAGGCAATACTTCTTGGAGCTTGAATCCTAGCCATTACTTCATAGGTTCAGTGGTCTGTCCACAATAGGTTCCAGTGCCTAATTTCTTCAAAAGGCGCCTTAGTCAAAGGCCCTTCAGAACAGAATGAACATTTCGTGAACACCATAGCCTCATACCTAAGAAAGGTATTTCAAGGAGCTCTACCGAGAACGACGAATAGCAATAGAAAAACCTAGAGCTAGAAGCGGGCAAGATTCTGCCCTTTAATAAAGGTGGGGGAACAGAGGCTGATCTGAACATGCTTCCAGATAAAGAGCTTGAGAGCAATTGTCAAAAATGGTAATGAAAACCTACCCTTTCTTTTTTTCCTTCTTCTCTTACGGGTTAGTACAAACCAAAGCCGCTTGTAAGTTCTTAATGCAGCTTTGGTACAAACCCAATCACTGTGAAACTACAAGAGCCGCAAATATAAATGTAGATTTTTTTACCTTACTCATTACATTATAGTCAATGAAGGTAGAAAATGAAAAAGTCAATACTTTTCAAGTTTTTTTAAAGATCAAAAGTCATTTAGAAAAAGAGGCGCCAATGTAGACAAAATTTCGATTGGGGGAGCAATCGCTCCCTCTGCCCCCCCCCCTTCCTGGCTACGCCACTGATAACGAGCCCGCTTCTAGTGAAAGTCTGGATTTAAGGGGTTGATTGATTCAATCTGTTTGATGCAAAGCTAATTTTCTGAGATGGGCCGTTCAAATCTACTTACAGCTATGGGTCACGAACCAAACGTAGCCGGTCAATTTGTCGCACTCAACTTGTCGCGCTCAACTCGTCGCGCCTCAATTTGTCGCGGTACAAATTCGTCGCAGTGCCAATTCGTCGCGGTACAAGTTTGTCGCAGTATCAATTCGTCGTGGTACAAATTTGTCGCAGCTCCGATTCGTCGCGATACAAATTTGTCGCAGTGTCAATTCGTCGCAATACAAACTTGTCGCAGTGTCAATTCGTCGCGGTACAAATTTGTCGCAGCTCCAATTCGTCGCGATACAAATTTGTCGCAGTTCCAATTCGTAGCTGTACAAGTTTTCCGCCGTGTCAATTCGTCGTGACGTCAATTTATATATAACAGCGCAGAATCAATTCGTCGAACCGTCGATTCTTCACTGTACATGTTCCACGCGAGCTTGTATGTAGGTTTTTGTCTCACACGTGAAATAAAAACATGAACAAAAGTGTTCACGCAGTTAACTGAAAATAATTAATTTTTGTCAATGCAGAAAGGTCATCGAAATTAAAATTACAATATCAATTACATTTAAAAATTTAACTGCATATAAAAGTTTAATTATGTTTGAAAATTATCGTTGAAAAGCCTATCTTTAACGGTAAATTTCTATCTACCCCATGGGCTCGAGAGTTTCTCCCGCCCCCCCCCCTCAAGAGTCACCAATATTTACCATTACAGTATCTCCATAAGAACCTGAAATATTTAATTAAGCTTAGATGCTAATGAAAACTATGTGAAAATATTCAAACAAGCCAGCCAAAGATATGCGACTGATTATAAACATAAGATTAATGGTTATATTGTATCTATGCGACTGACCTATAGTCATCTTTCTTATTGGTGATTACATTGCCTTTGTCGGTGCTCATCCTGTGGGCATTATGAAAACTTCATCGAATCGTCATTCATAAGCACTGTACATTTCCATCCTTGATCTGCGCCCAACTCCCTTCGCTGTGAGAATCCCAACAAAAGCGGGAAGTGCGGCTTATACGGAGAAAATTAAATATTAATTTGATTGAATTATTAATTACTTAAATATTTCAGGTTCTTATGGAGATACTGTGATGGGGCAAATAGAAATTTACCGTTAAAGATAGGCTCACTGTAATTTGGGGAATATCATACAAACCGAAATTTTTCCACATGATATTGAAATTTTATCACAGCAAAAATCAATTATTTAACATTTCAAATTTTTATAACCGAATTTTCAAATATAATTAAACTTTTATATGCAGTTAAATTTTTAAATGTAATTGATATTGTAATTTTAATTTCGAGTGTCATGTACATGAAGAATAATGATCAATTAAAAGTCTGATTTCATTCTTTTCACTCGAGAGTTGTTACTTTGTTACTTTAGAGTTGAAAAAAAATCAAAAATCGATTGACATTTGCAGTGGTGTCAGAGACAGAGATGCTGTTGGTGCCCAAGGTTCTTTATGGAATGGGTATGAGCACCCAGAGAAATGATTCAGAAATCAAAATTTCCTACTTCAAGATCAAGACAAGAACCCACAAGTTCCAAACACTTCCGGCATCCTTGGCCAGTCAAAGGTGCCGACATGAAAGAAACATTGAGGAGGTGGGGCTAAAAATCGCCATTCATTCCGTTTATAAGGGACTCAAACCCGTACTAAGGGACTCAAATCCCGACAAAAAGTGGGAAATGCGGCCTATACGGTGGAAATTAAAATTTAAAAATTTATTTGATCTCAATTTTTTATTTGGGTGAGCTCTTCAACATCCCTCACTGCGAGAAATAGAAATCCCGACAGAGATGCGACTTATATGGTAAAAATTAAATTTTAAAAATTTAATGACTTCAATGAATACTTTCCTTCATTTGTTAAAAATTAAAACAGATGGGCAGGGGGAACATTTCCAATAAATGAGAAAAACAATTAGTTCCATTTTTTACGCCTAAAGCACCTACCCTATTTATAAGATCACAACAAACATATGAATTTTAAAGCAATTCAAATTTGTTGCGATGAAATGAGCCTGCGACAAATTTGTACCACGACGAAATGAGCCTGCGACAAATTTGTACTGCGACGAAATAAGCCTGCGACAAATTTGTACCGCGACGAGTTTGTAGCACGACGAATTGATGCTGCGACAAATTGACTGCGACGAATTGTCCCGCGACAAGTTGAGCGCGACGAATTGACCTAGACCCCGAACCAAACTAGACTCGCAGGGGCTTCCTAAAATGAATCGTACACATCCACTTACAGTCCTTTTACATTATAAATGTATTTCTATTCAGTGACTGGTTTTATTGATTTCGAAAAACAAACAGTCCCATGGGATCGCGAAGCTGATCTTGTTGTAGATTTTATGTCGCGACTGAAAAATGTCAAGAACTCTCTCCTGTCATAATGGTTCTTAAAATGGTGTAGCTGAGGCCTCTGGAGCGTGCAGTAATGTTGTCTTTCGGTTTTTGGAAAAAACTTTTTCGTTTCTCGGAGACCGAAATTAAGTACTGTAAAACACGTATCTGAACCTTTTTCAGCTGCGACCCAAAATCAACAACAAGATAAGTTTCGTGACCCACGCGACTTTGTTTTTTTCGAAATTAGTGGAACCAGTGACGCATTAAGTGCATTTATAACAGGACTGTGAATGGATGTGCACGACTCATTTAGGAAGCCCCGCGAATCGAGCTCCGGTCATGATCCATAGTTCAAGAATCCCCGGTCGTTAATGGATTTGAACGACCCATCGTGAAGTCACGGTGACCCATAGGTTAAGAACCCCTAACCTAAACCGTTTGGAATCATTTCCACAGATGCCAAACTCAATAAGACATCTTTGAGATATCGAATTAATATGTCTTATATATAGATGTTTCTCTCTCTCTTTTTTTAAATCTAGTTTCAAGTCGAAATAAAGCTTTTATTAACTGTCGAAGTGTCTTCGGATTTTGAAACTTGGTGTAAAACGTAGAGAAAGAAATTCTAAAATGCGAAGTTTTACTCCTAGCTGTTAGCGACTTCATGACAAATGTCACATGGAAACAGCTGCTCTTTCAGGCAAGACTCATTCGCACAATATGTACTTATTATTCTTTAAAAAGAGCATTTCACACTCGAGTTGTGTTTATTATACGAGTTAAAAATATGATACGCATATTCCTGGGAACTATGACACAGTCCCGTTTTGTGCGTCGTGAATTTTTGACGCGGGTTATAATTAGTATTTTTAATTAAAAATAGGGCGCACACACACACGCACAAGTTTGACAAACCAAAAGAGACCGAAAGATGAGTTTTTAGAGGACGACTCTCAATTAAGAGAGAGTTCGGAACGTTTCTCGTTAATTAGTGTCACGAGGGATGGAAAACAATTAACGCACGCCGAGCCGACGCTCTCTTTTCATTGGTGTTGCGCCCCTGCGTAAGTAACAAAACATTTTCGCACTGAATTAGGTGCAGCTCACCCTCTCTCGCTATTCTTTTCTTTTCTTTCTTGTGAAAATCCCGAAAATGTTTTACATTTATCTTTGCTATTTTACTATTTCTCGTTTATGGAAACTTGACCGCCGACTTTTAGTCCTTGGTACATTTCGCCCCGGACAGGGCAAGTGAGTGGGTGAGTTACTGTATGAGTGAGTGAGTAATCGGATGAGTGGCCAAGTGAATATGGCATGACTCACCCACTCACTCACCAGCACACTCGCCCACTCACTTGGTCACTCATAGTGTCAGTCACTCATACCTGACATTTTGACCCAACCATTTCGTCCCAGACGGTGTGAGTAACCGAGTGAGTATGTGCGTAACCGTGTGAGCGACCAAGTGACCAAAAAAGATGGCAATGTGCCATTGACATTTGACCCCGAAATTTCATCCCGGATGGGGCCAAGTGATATATATGGTGAGTGACAGCATTAATGACTAATTGAGTGATCAAGTGGGTGGGTGAGTGTCCATATGAATGACGAAGTGAGTATGCAATTGATTGAGTGAGTTGGTGAGTGACCGCATGTGTAACAAAGTTTTCAAATGTCTGGGCGACATTTTGCCCACGCATTTAGCTCGCACATTGTCCCGGACAGGGCTGAGTGAGTGGGCGAGTGATCATATGAGTGACCCAGTGCGTAGGTGAGGGATCAAGTGAATTTGTTGAGTGACCGTGTATGAGTGAGTAACTAGTCGCATTAGTGATCAAGTGAATGGGTGAATGACCAAGGGATTTAGTGAGTCGGTGAGTAACCCTATGAATGACCGTGTGACTGGCCGAGCTACCGAGTGAGTAAGCGATCGAGTGTATACATGTACGAAATCACTCACTTACCTACCTACTACATTGGCCAATTACACGGTCACTCCCCAATATTCTTGTCAGGGGTGAAATGTCCGGCTGGCGAAATAACGGGAGCGAAACGTTTCGGGGGCGAGTTTTCCGGATCCCATTATTTCTATGGTCATTATTGTTTTCGAACATCGCGTTGTTGTTGTTGTTGTCGTACGAGGATTTCGTGAAAACGAGCAAAACAAATCGTGAAGTAACAAAATCCAAATAATAATTCCCGATGTATTTCGATGCGTAATATATTTTGTGAAAGGAGATTCCTCATTACATTGGAAACTTGGCGAAAAACTTTCTCTCGGATAGTTTATTTCTCAGTCGCTGCTGCTGCTTGTTATACACAGACAGGCTCGACGGACGCGAGAAGGCAATTTGAGATAAATCCTAACGGGTTTCTTCTCTCTCTCCAAATATTTGGGCAAAGAAAAACTGCCGATTGGCAAAAAATACATTCAGGAGAAAAAGGTGAAAAAATAAAATAAATAAATAATATATATATTATTTATTTTTATTTTAAATTTCGAAAAGTGAGTTTTAAAAAATTGTTGTTGTTTTTTTAATATTGAAACTATTCGTTGATCGATTCCATTTCGCACCGAAAACAAGCGGTTAGAGGGTGGTTGGTGCTCCCATAAGCACTACAGAGCACAAAATCCAATTTACTTAATTTACTAAGAAAGATTGGCAGCATCTATACACGCTCTCTCTATTAGATTGGCATTAGGAGGGCTTTCAGTTCGAATTAAGGGAAATGTTTCGAAAAAGATGAGAAAGGCTGAGTGATGAATCCTCCTTCTCTTCGTAAGTTTCTTGTTTTCGCTTAAAGTAATAAATAATACGAAATGCGGGAATTTGTTGTTATCCGGCTTAGTGAATTGTATTATAGAAATTGTAATAGAAGTAGGTTGTGGAACGTGTTGATTTCTTAGCAGATCGATTCACGTTGCAGTGAACCAAACTTATTTCTTGTGTATTATTGCCAACAATCTTTCAGGGGCGTGGATGGTTATCGAGGGCTCGTCAACAGTGTAGACGTCTCCCAATTTTCTCGTAATTATCAAGTGCTGATTGGAGGCATGCGTGGACATAGCTCCCATGCGATCCAGGAATTTCGCATCCCATATTTCGTTCCCGGGACGTCAGGACGGGGCCAAGTGAGTGGGTGAGTGAGCTGGTGAACGAGTGTTTTATAGATACACATTCGCTGAATCTTTTTTTTTTTCAGTCGGTAACTCACCCTTTCACTTTGTCGCTCAAACGATCACTTACTTGATTAATCACTCGTTCATTGGTCATTGATAATTTTTGTCGCATCACGGTCATTTTCTGCACACGAGGGCTGATAAGTCCGGGACCTACAATTTATTACCGATTTCGAACGGCAATGGTCGACATTTTGCATTTTTTATATACTCACCGAGAGTTTGATGCGCTAAACCCGGGGTATTGGACTTCCTGCGGTAGCAATATTTTTCTGTTATCTCGTTGTCGCCGTTTCTGTTGTACCTACGTGTCAAAAGGACTAATCTGATATCGAACTCTCGACTCCTCTAAACACCCTTTGGCACTTTAGGCGAGTATCTTATCGACCTGGGCCACCACGCCTTCACACTCATTCCTTCATGCAGTCACGCACTTGGTTCCGTCCGGAAAAAAAAGCCAGGGCTGAAATGCCGCTCGGACATTTCCATCTGGTCACTCAAACGGTTACTCACCCACTCACTTAGCTCGTCCGGGACGAAATGTTCTGGTGAAATGTCGGGGATTTAAAGTATAACTGGGACGAACGTGCTAAAGGTGAAATGTTGGGGCCAAGTTTCCGTAAATCGGCCCTGTAATGGGAGGGGGAATTGACTACTATTTGATAATACACGCACCTGGTTAACATTCTTCTGAGGAATTTCCAACGAATTGGTGCATGCCAGAAAGTGTTGTTTATTCATATGTTTGGCGTTGGGTTATGCGTGTTTCGTGTTCGAGAAGCTCTACCACCTGCCTCCCATATTAGAAGCGAAAGCGGCAGATGTCTGAATTTTCGTGTTCTTATAAGTATCGTGTCCCCCTCTGTGAAGAAAAACTTTTTTTAATGGGAGACGGGGTCTTGCATTCGCACGTCGAAATTGAAAAACAGCAGAAAACCAACTTCAGCTGCGGGAGACAAAACTTACGCCGGGAGGAGGAACCTTACTATTTTCTTTTTGAGGCTGTGGATTTACTATAGGTGGAGTAATATGGACTCGCTAATGAAAAATACAGCAACGCTCCTCCCACTGGCGCATTTCAAGAGCAAAATGCCCGAAAGAAAATAAAGCACATGCTTCTTTGTTCGTGCTCATTAGGAGCACGGCTACGGCTCTGCGTATTTCCATTTTAAAAACACTTACGCGCACAAACACATTAAATTTCCGTTTGAAAAACACATTTGACAACACAAACGTCGCACGCACATCTTTAGATGCGTACGTCTAGTTATGCGTCTATTGAAATTCCCATACTTTTGGAGAGAGAGAAATGATACATACTTAAAATTGAAATGCGCTCGATCTGGTAGTACCAGGCCGGTGACACCGTACCATAACGAAAGCATTTCATGCTACGCGCCTCGTGAAGTACAATACGCAGACAAGGCATCTTGTACTTCATATACCATGCACTTCAGTATATACGGGTGAATTATGCTTAGACAAATCGCGTAATGCTCCTATTGATGTAGGGGCTAAATGTGAATGGGCGAGGTAGCCCAGGTCGATAAGATATTCACCTAAAGTACGAAAGGATGTTTAGAGTTGTAGCGACTTCGATACTCGGTTCATCCTAGTCAGGAACTTTCCCGACACAGGGGTACAACCCAAACGGCGACATGATCACAGGAAAAGATTTCTTCCGCAGGGAATCCCGCACTGAGGGGTTAGTGCACCAACCTCTCGGTGAGTATAAAAAAAAGCCTGCCGTTCGGAATCGGCAATAAATTGTAGGTCCCGGTCTTATCAGGCAGAAAATGACCGAGGTGCGACACAAATGATCAGCAAAATGTGAATTTAATACGTCATACGTGTTTAACTCATGCCCGCGTGACAAATGTGGCTCTCAGAGCCATCTGATGTGGCCCACGACCTTAAGCCTTAGTTTGTAAAAATGAACTAAATGACACATTTTCCCAGATCACATAAGCGGAATGCATCACATTTCCAGTCAGGTCATTTAAGTGACCCGTGGCATATTCACAGACCACCGTAGCACATTTCCAGAGCACTTAAGCGATTCGCGTTCCATTTATAGATCGCTTAAGGGATCCGCAGCACACAATTCCAAATTATTCAAGCGGCCCACGGATCATTTCAGTGACGGCTCTGTTCCAGATCACTTAATTAATTATGTGGCACACGTTTTCAAAACAATGAAGTGCCCTTCCCCCGCCCCTCTCCTGAAGGTTGAACACCCTTGCAATACATCTTTGCGTGTCCTAGATTGCGTTTTACCAAGTCGATGACACAATCCCTGCACGCATTTTTTAATTAACAGATAGTGACCGGGCTTTTCCCTTTCCCAAGTCTTTTATTGTTGTTGTTTTAGATTCGCAGTCGAGAGTTCAATCCCGCGCATATTAGAATAAGGGATTAACAATCAGTCGGGATCTGCAGTTTTCCATTTACGCGTAGCGAATACGTTACTACTATATTGAGAAAAGGTTCTTCTTTTTTTGGGAATAAAGATCGATTTTTATTGGTCCGTGGAAGAGTTGCTGCGTCGAGTGAAGTCGGAGATATTGCCTCGGGTCATTTGATGGATGGACATGCGAAGTGTTTGCATTTGTTGCCATCTTCCGCGAGTGGCTCGAAATATTTTACGCGGCTCTCTCGCAAAACAAGCCGAATGTTGACAGAAACCGGCGACGATGGGCCACGCTTCTCTTCTTACATGTGCTCGCTTCTGAATCACAATATCCTCTGGCTTTTTCCTCACACCGGCGTTGTTGCAGCAGCAGAAGCAGCTACACCAGTAGGTCACGAATTCGTTCCTTATAAATTCCTCTCTCTAGATTTATAAATAAACATCACACCCTCGTCCTAACACCAACCATTTTACGTGGAAAAATACGTTTCGACTTCTTGAACACATTAAGCTCAAATTATTTTTCTTTTCGTGAAGATATTCCATCTCGAATATCGATACCTGTTTTCCTACGTAAATTCTTGTTCGTTAAAAAGTGACGGCCGTACGTGAAAAATCGGTCGTCATGATTTTCATGCATTCGTAAAATCAGTTAAATGTCCTTGATTTCGCGTAAAACGCAAAAATATTTTTCAAAAATTTCGTTTTCACCCGCAAAAATACTTTTCTGGGAATTAACCTCATGATGATTAAATAATTCATTAAAAACGGGCTTTCGTTGACCGGAGTGGGTAAATGTTTCGATTCACCAAAAGGATTGGTAGACTTTCCGAAATGAAACATTTACAAGCGTCTTCGGACAAACTCACCTTAGTGAAAAACCTGGGTTTTACCGGTCTATCTCGATCCGGGCTTTTACCTTAACATATACGTAATACAAAATACCAACAAATTAAAGCTTAATGTCACTTCCGTGATGCAAACATCAATTACAAAAGTGACGTAAAAAGAGTCGTTCAGTTCGATGACGAAAATACGTTATAGCAAACGAATTAGTTCGTGTGGGTACAATCTCAATCTTTCGTAATTAAAATGGCTTCCAACCCCCTTTTTTCCACCCTGTATTTCCCTTTTATTTCAATTCAGAAGGTGAAAGAATGCACGTAAAACATCAAAATAATCGGGCGGTGGACGTACGTGTATTTTAATTGGAATTTGACATTTTTCAAAGTTGTTTATTAAACCTTTTTTTGTTTTTTCGTTTCGAAGGTTTTCAATGGCGTTGTATATAAGCAGGAGCTGATTTCCAGAAATCTCGTTATCTCCATTACGCCTCTCAATTTCAAATGCGCGATTTTTGCTTTTCCGAATCAAAATGATCTCAAATGATTGGATTCGATAAAATGTAAACATAAGTCGGTGTCGTATCTGTTTCTTTCTTTCTTCTTTTTTTTTCAATATTATTATTCGATCAAAAGTGCTTTTTCGTTTCATAAACAAGTGCTATTTGAGTGTCGTTGAGAACGAACAAATATATTGTGTTCCGTAAAAAAGGTTTTATCCGTGATACCAAGGATCCTATTTATGGCATCCACGACAACTTTCAATACTTCCGTCGTCTCTTCGAACCTTTTGATCTCTCGCAATGGCTTTTCTTTCTTCTTAACGTTAATTGCAATGCTATTTCTCTTTCCGTGAGTTCCAAAAAAATATACGCAACGTATTAACGGCAATGCTTATACGCTATATACAAGTATATATTCCAGTTGCCAAACTTCATGTTGCACCACGTGAAATAACGAACGAAAAAATATTTCTTTTTTTTTTGTCGCACCGTGGACATTTTTTGCACAGAAGAGCTAATTAAACAGAGACATACAGTTTACTGCCGATTCCGAACGGCAGCGTTCGACATTTTGGTTTTTCACCGAGAGGTTGGTGCGCTAACCCCTCGGAGTGGTACTCCGTGCGGTAGCAGTCTTTTTCTGTGATCCCGTTGTTGCCGTTTCTGTTGCACCTCCGCGTCAGGAAAGTTTCTGACGAAGACGAATCGGGAAACGTACTCGAGACATCTCTAAATATCCTTTGGTACTTCAGGGCAAGTATCTTATTGACCTCGGTTATCGCGTCCGCGTAAAAATATACCAGAAAGAACATCGTACTTAGCATCGAATTTCTTTGAAGTACAAAATATTTAAAAAATTATTATTTTTTTAGCCATTCACACACACATCAAAAGGTTATGAAACTTTGGATACGTCTTAATGAACGGAAGGAACGGATTGATAGAAAAAGCAAAAATCATTTCCGGCATTCATCACTAGAGGGTGTTTTCAATGCAAATTGTAGTGCACATCCTAGGATGATGTCACTCTCCTCAATTCATATGAAGGTTTTTAACAACTAGGCTGAAGCGAAGATGGATTTAGGAAAGAGAGAAAATTCACTCCTAAATTCATCTTCACTTCGGTGCCAGTTGTTAAAAACCTTCATATGAATTGCGGAGAATGACATCATCCTAGGATAAGTCGCCGTCTCGTGGCAGTGTCAGCAATTGCGAGCTTTGACCCGAGTTAGATTCGACCGTCCATGAATGGTCCGGTCCCATTCCGTGCACACGAGCTCTAAGGAAAGATTGCGATATTCGTTGCCTTTGCAATCTAGTGGTCGTGGGTGCTCACCCGATAAGTGAGAGGGCGTGGGTTCGATTCCCCCCAAGGGCAGTTGAATTTTCTTTCTTTCCTAAATTCCTTTTCGCTTCAGCCAGTTGTTAAAAACCTTCATTTGCAGTGCACATGCTCGTGTTGTTTTTTGTTTTTTTTTTTCTCGTTTTTTTACAAACCGTACAAGCTCTCACACAAGGCAGAGTTTATATATAAAAAATCTCCAACACAAAATCATTTCCATTCTTGTTCCTTCACTAAGAAGTATAGCATTGAGTCAACATGAGAACGGGTTTTGCTGATGAAATTTTAAGAAACACGATCATTTTGCACCGAAAGGCTATGCAGAGATTTTTGGACTTTGATGGTGGGAAGGAGACTTTGAAAACTATTCCCATCTGTTCATTGAGACGTTCCTAAAGAGTCGGTAATTCCCTGATGAGTAGTTACAACTGTAGACAGCTCAGAACAGGAAATTTTAAGAGAATGAGAACTACCTATAAATAATATATATATATATATATATATATAATTTTGCCACCTCCTCCACTGTACAAGTAGGTAATTTTACGACGTCGTTTTTTGTTTCTCTCTTCTAAAATTTGGCTCGACATTGCTTCGTGTGACAACTGCAATCTCCCCATCCATTTGCCATTTTCCTTCCTTATTTCTGGTTCTGTTTTGCAAACCCACATTTCTTGAAAACACAAAAATTGAAATTAAATTGAAAAATTCTTTCAAAATTGAAAGGTAGTTTCAATCGTGATTGAAATTGTGATTATGAAGTTCCATTTACCCTCTCAAAAGTGTTATATGTAGTCACCTGTACCGCATGCAATATCTCAAATCGGTATCCAAATTCCAGTACATCAGATTCTACCAAGTTCACCCAACACCAGCTAACACTTTGTTAGGCACTAATCTCTATGCTTGTCCCATTAGATCCCAAGGGCTGAAAGTCTACATTTTTGTAATCTAATCAGCTCACGTTTATAACAAGAATATTTAATTGATATTTTTATGAAAAGTGAAACGTTTAAAGTACATATAAATTAGCAGTATCTTCACCAATGTACAGAAATTTAATGTTTCAAAATCCTTCAAACAAAAAAAAATCAAATTTACTTTCTTACTTATTTTCGTCTTTCTTTTTCCTCAATAATCAGGGATAAAAGGTTCACTTTTGCGATTAATGGCAGCAGCTTGAATGTTGTCATTCACATGTGAAAGAAATATCAAATATTTGAAGGGAGAAAAACCAAATACTGAAATTAAGTCTTGTCCCATTAGCCCCCACTTTCCCCTATAGCTTTGCTATATTAAGTCATTCGTTCGTTCTAAATAATACGCAATACGTAGTTCTGAATTTTCCTGCTACTGGCACTTACATAAAGTTTTCATTGTGCTGTCGACATTAGTGGATAAAGCATTATTGTTGAAGTTGTTCTACCCTCCCCCCCCCCCCCACCACTTTTAAATTGAGAATATCCACTGTTAGTTCTGGTATCGAAACAGTTAAGAAAGTTATCCTGCGTGTCAAAGAGGCGAAGAAGTTATTAAACGACGCAAAATAAAATCGAGGTTGAATTTCTTGTGCCGTCAGCCGAGGAACAATTCGCAAACATGGCTCCGCTGATTAAATTACGGAACGGGGAGATCAACGTCTCAAAGTGCTCGCGAGCGACTTCCTGGCGCTGCTGCTGTCTTTGTTTTCGAAAACACACTGAACATAACGTACATAAAACGTGTAGCACGTCGTGTCCGTCGATAAAAAGGGGCTGTCTCTCGTCCAAATCCCTCTCTTGACACTTTCATCTCCTCCTTTTCGTTTTGCTCGTTCCTGTTTTCTTTTCATTTTTAATCCTGTTCGTTGTTCCGAGCTCGAGAGGCTTCTAAAACGTGTCTGCAACGAGTGACGCGTTACTCTCTCTGGCAAATACTTCGAGCACCACGTGCGATACGAATGATTAAAGCATTTTTAATTTCGTTTATTTACGCCCCTTTTTGTACAAACTCGATCCCCCACTTGCTTGTCATAGGCGTGAGCAGAAAGGATGATTAGAATGTACTTGTGACGGGATCTGCGTTATATATATATATCTCTGATAATTGTTCGGAGTTATTTACGCGACGCGTCACAAAGGAATTTGTAAATTGCGACATTTTTAATCAAGTTGTTATGGTTTTATACGTGTACAGGGTGTCTCATAAATTCGTATGTAGTTTAAAAATTCATAAAAATTGAAGGAATTGGTATATTTAATGCGGTTGGCGAGAAAGTTATTCTCAAGAAGGGAGATTTTTTTTTTTTTTTTTGGAAAAGAAACTATTTCCAATTTTTTTTTTTCGATAGAGAGCACTGCACGAAAGCAAATCACTGGAAATATATGTATCAGAGTCCTAGAAAATTCAATGTGTAAGATGAACACTTTATTTCTGAATTTTCCTGAATATACCTACATCACAAAACAACAACTCTGGCCATATCGATATAGTGCAATTTACTGCCATTAATGAGATGGGATGGAAACGAAGGCGCTGTCTATTATTGGTGGCCGCTTCAAGTTCTCTCTCTCTCTCTCTCTCTCGTTAGGGAAAATATCTTGTCTATATCCTCCCTGGGACCATGACACAACCTTCACGGTGGTACACGAGCATCTTACCACCATGCCACTCGTGCTCCTGTTATTATACCTGGCGCTTAAATAATGTTTATATTCTGGTGTTGTGCATTATGGGTGAAGTTGTTTTACCTCATCCACGGATCACCAGTTGAAGCTTTACGAACGTTTCGGACTCAAGATAGTCTGAAGAAAGGTCCAATCGATTCTTATTCACACTCTTTCATCTATCGAGAAAAATTCGAACTAATTTTTTTTTATGTACCAAAATACCCCTCTTCGTGAGAATAAGCTTTTTCGCAAAGCGCATTACCAATTCGTTCGATTTTTATGAATTTTTTTAACTATTTACGAATTTATGGGACACCCTGTATACGAGTAGGGCTATTTAAACGCCTTATCCGTTACTATTTGTTCAATTTGGAGCAGATGATAGGTTTCAGTTTTGTTGCGTGTGAGTGAGAAATTAAAACGGCATTTGACCATATTTTGCTGCGATGTCGACCAGCATCAGACGAGTTATTCACCATATACTAGTGGTCACTTCAGCGACTGATTTATGAAGTTTAAATCAGTTTCAATTCACTCTGAATGACTTTTTTCAATCCGGCTTTGTCTCTTTCCAGCCCGGAAACCGCTCTTCTGAGCATCGTACCAGAGTATCATCGCGAGGATACAGGTTCGAACGCCGATAACGGCACAATGGTGGTCGTCTGAATGATTTGCGACGGTTTTCCAACTTCGAGGAGCGAATACGAGCCGCTCTCCCATTTCGAAGAGCGGGCAGACTTTCAACACAGTACTTACATAAATACGAAAATTTCGTCATAGCCATTTTCACTTCGAAATATAGAAGACAGGTGGCAGCACAGCCGCTGTGGCGTTAGAATGGGCAGACTTGTCACAGTGACGGAATCGTCGGGCTCTGTGGTTCCCAATTTCGAGGCGCAGATGCGAACCGATCTCCCAGTTAAAAAGTTTCTAGATAGAGAGAAGAAGATAGAGAAAAGATTTCCGATAGATCTGAAGTATAGATGACAGCACTGAAAATCACACACAAGACTAGATGC
The DNA here is from genome assembly GCF_987345545.1 of Pholcus phalangioides. Lineage (NCBI taxonomy): Eukaryota > Metazoa > Arthropoda > Arachnida > Araneae > Pholcidae > Pholcus > Pholcus phalangioides. Next base: position 22,729,153 of record NW_028301596.1, on the reverse strand, counting down.
ACACTCATACCGTTAGGTACACACACTTACACGTCCGGCACAACTCACGAGGTAGTAAATTGCCCATTGGCGATATATCTGAGTTGCGCTCTGTTTGAAAGAAAGAAAGATGGCAGCACAAGCTAGAACATGAAACACGCATAACTCTGACCTCATAGCCACACATTCACTCCGTCATTCCAATTCGGACCTTACAATGTGCATACGCACAAACACAACACTTTCCGGCGTATACCGCTTTGTTAGAGTTCCACAGAGGTATGTGTGTACGAGATGCGTGTGCGGTTGAGTAGTTATTGTAGTTGGTATGCAAATTCTCGTTTTTCGATCGATTTGATTTGCGGACACAATATTTCACTGTTTTTTATTTGTTTTCTTTTTTCAGATCGAAACAGAAAATATGACGTTGATGCGATAGAGCGGATACTTAATGTGAATATTATTTCCCTTTCAGATGGCGTTGGGCAGCGATGAGTTCGACGACATCAGCTTCCCGACTGCTGAATTGTTCTATGAAAATGACTTGCACTCCGATCAGCTTCGGAGGCTGAGAGAAGAGCAACTGAAATGCGAGATCTCGTTGAACTTGAACGAAGGTCATCGAAACAGTAAGTTCCGTAAGGCTTTGAATTGAACTAATTGAAATAATTCGAAATAATTATAATTATATAGACTATTACTCTTTCTATTCAGAAATACAGATTGGTTTAAAATAAGACAAATTCAAAGAAATATCGGAAATAACGGGACGCAATTTCAAATAATTCTTCCTCGTAAAACTATAATAAGAAAACAATTTATCTATTTAGGACCAAAAATGTACAATACCCTGGATTCACACATAAAAAATGAAAAATACATAAAAAAATATAAAACTCTGATTAAAACATATGTGGAAAATACCAATATCATAAATAGTATATAAAGTTTTAAGACAGACAAATAAACACATACAATAAAAACCATGGGGTAATTTATATGTGTGTGTGTATGTATACGTGTATATATATTAAACGATGTGTTGGCCACAAGAAAACATTTTTGGTATTATTTTCATGGATCTGCCCTGGACGGACATAAGGTCCCTTGGGAGATCATACTCTTGTACACAGTTTGTGTGTAGTTCATGTGTTGCGTTGTTTTTTGTTATGTTGTTGTATGTAGTTTATTCATACAGATAAACCTTTATTCTCTCTCAGAAGAGAGAAAAAACTGCATAATTGAACTTCGAAATAATTTCACTGCATGATATGATAGGAAAAAAATAGCATAAAAAGAAACTTCACTTTCCACCCGATGCTTAACAATTGAATTTATTTTTATTGCAGTTTTCTTTCCCCATAGTGCTATATACCAAGTTTCCTATATAATATTGCTATATTAAAAATCATTATATATAGGGTGGTTATAGTTAAATTGACACCACTCACAGGCCTATACCGCCTATTCTGGTCGACATATTTCGTTGAAACCTGGTGTATAGGTTATACAAACTATGGCAAAATGAAGACTGCGATAAAAATAATTTTAATTTTCAACCGCCACACAGTGTGTCATTTTGGCAATCTAGGGGAAAAATTAAATTTTCGACTAATCTGAAAAGGGCGAAACATATTTCCCCGATAGCAAAATGTCCCCGCATTGTGGAAATGCGGTTAGATTCTTTTCTAAGCATGCGCAGTTCTGTTCGAGCATGTCTAAACATGCCCGTTCTCACACCTCACAGGGCTTCGTCACCCATTTCATTCCGTCAACTTTGCTTGACCAGTGTATGTAACAGTTCGCCCGAGTGGCGTGGTGTTAAGATTCTCGTCCCGTGAAGGTTGCTGTCACGGTCCCGGGTTCGAACCCGAGGGAGGATATAGGTAAGATATTTTCCCTAACGAATTCGAGGCGACCACGGATTGACAGCGCCTTCATTTCCAACCGATCTCATTAATGGCAGTAAATTGCGATATGGCCAGAGTTGGTGTATGGTGAAGTAGTGTAATATCACACATTTGCTTGCGCTGTTTTTGTTCAATGGTATTAATTTACATCCTTTTCTGATATTTTTAATTAAAAATTGTTTTCATAATTGCTTATAATTAAACTGAGGACGTTACTTTGTAAAGTAAGAGAGTTTTATCACATAAATTATCATTTTTTTCTAATTTCTTTAAGGTTTTAGTACATTATTAAGCGTTACCGAGCGCTCTGACCATATACAAGTTATAGCTAACATGTTTGACTAATTAAAACTTCAAAAACCTGCTGCGGAAACCTCTACGGACTAAAAAGTTCAACTTCTTTTCTTTGGATGGGTACCTCATTGATGATACATACCTCATTGTTTGGCATATGGGTAGGAAACGAGAACTGACAAGATTTGAAGCCATTTTAAATTTATGTTTGGGAGAAGCTGGCAATACAGATATTTCTAAGGCATCAATGAAAATTTTAAAGCGCATGTTCGAAATATTTTTGTTTGGCAATTGAAAAAACGGTGGCAAAAAGTGGCAAGACACAGTGGACAATTTCTTAAAGATTATCCATTACAGCTTCATGAAAATATATTCATTTCTTTTTCTTTTTTTTTTTGTATATGCAATATGAAAATATATTGCATACTGAAGATTTATTTGAAGCTGCTCCAGGTCCATCATAAAAACTTTTGTCATTATAACACCTAGAAGACCCAAAAACCACCGACTGCGTCCCTAGAGTGAAGTCGCGAAAAACGAAGCCTCTTCTGAACTCCACGACCGACCACAGAAGAATTATGCGTTGTAGCTATCGAAGTAACATTGAAAAAAGTGATTCGGAGCGACTGTATAGTGAAATAACTAAATGGCTCTCCAAACAGAGGAACTGTGATCAAGAATGTCTGCAGATCAATTCTTTAAAAGTCATCTCCATTATCAGCAGATCAAGAGCTTGCTTTGGTGTGATGGATATTAATCTTTCAACGCATGAGTATAAGGCCCGTGATACACATGCTCCTAAATAGCACGCAAACATGCCACTTTCAAGCATATGCAACTAATGAGACTATTAGTAACATTTGCATGAATATTACCAATAATGTCATTGGTTGCATATGCTAGAAAGTGGCACGCTTCCGTGCTATTTAGGAGCATTTGTATCATAGGTCTAAACTCTTACTCCAACAAGCAAAAGACTAAACTCTATCCTACGTATTACAGGATTGAGGAATCAAAATTGTTCTGTTATCCACTTGGCGTCAAAATAACAGACATATCAAAGAAATCCCACTCTCATCATCCAGATGAATCCCAATCAAATCCAGATTCATCGAACAGTGATACAGAGCGCGCTTTTTCTCATTTTTTGTATTGGCATTTTTTTACTATTAATTTATTTGTTTGCGTGTATTGTTTTTTACAATTATTTGTAATTTTCGGCACTAGATATGGTGGAATGAACACTCAATGTAATTCGTATTGCATGTTTATCTTCATGTAACAGAGTAATGGTTGAATTTTAAGGAGCCAATTCACATGTATCTGCATTTCATTTTAAAAAATACTGCATTTTGTAACGTTGATTGCAATTTCACTGTAAATTATGGGATAAACTAAATATTACTGAGCATATATATGTATTCATGAATGAGACAAGAGATAGGACACAAAAAACCAACCTCGATCAATTTAAAACCGAGAAAATATTTTTGTCCCCCCTAGATGGTCAAAATGACACACTATGCACCGGGTGGAAAGTGGAACTTCTTTTTATATACAGTCGATTCCCTTTATAACGAATGCCGTTATAGCGAAAATTTCGTTTTAACGAAAAACTTTTCTAATCCTTCAGATAAATTCACATAAGAACAATTTAAACAAATCTGGAATTACTTTATAACGAAATTTCACGAAGTGATTTTTCCGGTCTCTCCGAGTTTAAGATTATAACAGGATTCGACTGTATTGCAGTTTCCCCCCCCCCCCCAATGGTCCATATAATCTATTAAGTTTCATCGAAATACGTTCACCAGAATGGGTGGTTTCTTTCTTTCAAACCAAACACAACTAAGGTCTATCACCATTTATGGGCGATTTACTACCTAGTGAGTTGTGCCAGAAGTGTGACTGTGTGTGTACCTAACAGTCTGAATGCATATGTAGTGTTGTGTTTGATTTTTCAGTGCTGCAATCTATAGTTCAGAAGTGAAGTGAGTGAAGTGTAATGACTGAATACTCTTGTACTGTTTGTAGGCCTGTTGCTCTCTGTGGCGAGACTTTTTAACGGGGAGATGATGAACATTCATCCGGTAAGGAAGTGGAATTCTTTAATTGAACTCTTCAAAAGTAGACCACATACTACTGGGCAAATAAGTACCTCGAGTGCTAGAAAAGCAAGTAAATAAATAAATAAGCACGTCTACATTCCTCATATATACTGTACTGCACATCGACCAATAACTGAATAATCAGACGGCCCCCATTCGCAGCTGAGGATGTCTGTCCGATATCACTCTATTCGATGTTGAATATGTCAGCCTTGGCTATATGCGCAGCTGGATATATCGGCCCCGGCTTCATTTTCAGCTGAAGATGTCTGCCTCCGCTCCATTCGCAGCTGATAGTGTCTGCCTCCGCTGCATTAGTGTCTGCAGATTCCTGTCAAGAGGAGGCAGCTGATAGCGTCTGCTCAATTTCATTCGCAGCTCAAGATGCCTCCCTTCGCTTCATTCACTGCAAAAGATGTCCGCCTCCGCTTCGTTTGTAGCGGGAGACATCGCCTCGGCTTTATTTGTAGCTGATGGCGTTTGCCTCGACTCCATTCACAGCTGAAAATACCTGTCTAGATTTTATTCGTAGCTGAAGGTGTCTGCCTTGTATCCGTAGGGGGTGATGAGGGAATCGCCCCCTCTCAAAAGCCAAAACGTGAGGGGAAAACTTATTTGTCCTGTAAAATACGGGACGATGCAACGGACCTAAACAATAAATCGCCTTAGATCCGTTCCTGCCTATAGCGGAAAATAATAAAAGATGGCGACCGACATCAAAAATTATTGCCGACATTATGACATGGAGAATTTTCCAAAGGGGAAATAAATAGACGTGATGTCGCGATGCTCGTATGATTAAAAATGCCCATGTTGCTTCCAAAGCCTAAAAAATATATTCCGATGAATGAAGATGGCACCATCGATGACCGGGTAGATCGTGCCTACCTTCATAGGAAAAAAGAGATGAGCAGGATTATGTCTTTCTTATATTATGACAGGGACGTACGGATCGATTGAGAAATTCTATCGAAGCGACGAAATATTCGATAACAAATGAAAGAAATCGTTTAAAAAATGGATCGTTTCTTCTTTTTTTGGCTGCGTGTTTTATATAAAACGACAGAGACAGAGACGAAAAGTTTATGACTGTGCATCTAGCATTTTTCTATGAGCAAAACGCTTTTTCCTCTATTTCTCCCATCGTAATACGAAAAATTCTCCACCAATGACCTGCAATACGCAGTATATGGGTTTCTTCAAAAGTATCCGACCATAATTTTTCGTACGTGAGCCAATAAAGCTAGCAAAGTGTGCTTTGATGCACGTATGCCGGCAATACTAGTGCGCATGTTGCCGGCAGACTACCAATGAGTGAATTGTAAATGAGCACCGTCACATTTTTGTTTTTGACAAGGAAAAACTTGAACAACGCTACCGCATTAATCGTTATAGATTTGCCGATTGCGACGCAGAACCTCTTGGGGTGATGGTTGTGCCGTGCGATGCGTACTCGTGATGAACCACGCCACTCGAATAAAAGAAGACGATCAGAATGACTTTGGCATTGCATCTCCTGAAGCCCACCAAATCGTCAGTCAAAAGAGAATGAGTGGATCCAATGCTAATATGCTCACCTCGTCTGCAAGTTCTCTGATCGTGATTCGTCGATCCTGTATCACCAGAATCTGCACTTGGTCAATGACGATCTCATTTCTGGATGTTGCGAGGCTACCAGAATCACTCTCCATTGATAGTGGTTGTGTGTACACTCCATTGTGTAACTTTTCTTCTTTGAAACTTTTGTGCCACTCCTTCGCCGGTGTAATGACCATTTCTACATGCCCGAAAGTCTATTGATTCTAGTGGATAGTTTGCACTCTGCAGTCACCAAGCTCCACATTAAATTTAATGCAGTAGCGTTATGTGTTCGTTTTTCGTGCCATTTTGTCAAAACCGGAAATGCGACGGTACTCACTTACACTTCCTCACTCATCCGCAGTCTGCCGATGACTGACAACTTCTGAATGCAACAAAAAATTCAAGCATGCGCACTAGGATTATGTACATACGTGCACCAAATGACGCTTCTTTGCTTTATTGATTTACGCACGGAAAACATTACGGATACTTTTTTGAACAAACCTCGTATACGCCGAAGAATACATACATGTATAACATACATATTACAGTAATTTTGGTTTTTCATAATACTGTTAATAAACTCCCATTTCTTTTTATTTGTATCGCATTTCATATAATGTTGCTTGTAATACTCTTCATTTTTAACTAATTTCATATGCATTTTAAGCTCATTGGCTATGCATTGATACGCTGTTCTGTAGATTCTATCACTGAATATTTCCGCATTTTTTTATAGTTTTTCTTTTCTACGAACTATACGTAGCAATTCATTTGTCATCCAGACCTATCTTAATCGTGGATCCAATCGCCTTCCCTCAAACACAAATGCTACTTTTTGAAAGTTAAGAACTTCAAATTTGCCACCGTTGTAATTGCTCCACGGTAATTGGAAAAAGCTGCTTTTACCGTTTGTCCGATTCTTCATTTCTTCTAAGATTCCTCGAAGTTATAATTCGCTCATTTAAATGAGTTTTCTTCAAAATTTTTATGCTCATAACAAACTCATTACGCACCCGCGTGCACACTCTATAATTATATACAGTTATACGCTTATGCCCAAGATCTAAAGACTAACCTCGTTACGAGAGCTCATTATGTTCATTTCCGAAATCCGATTAAATGGCTTACGTGGATTTTCATTATTAGTGAACATAATTTGAAATATTTTCGTCATTTGTAAATTAGTCATTGTAATTGAAAGCACTTGTGCGAATTATCAACGAATAACGCGCATCTGCTTCTGAATAAGACAGGGGTTCTCAACCGTTTTCAGTCGCGACCCAAAATCAACAACAAGATCAGCTTGACGAACCAAGGGACTGTTTTTTTCCCAAAATAAGTGAAACCATTGACGCAATAATTGTGCATTTATAATAGGAGTTTAAGCGCACCACTCATCTAGGAAGCTCCCATGAATCAAATTTGGGTTGTCTCCCATAGCTCCAGAATCCCTGGCTATAAGTAGATTTGCATGACCCATCTCGGAAGCTGTTGCGAATTAAGTTTTGGTTGTGACCCATAACTAAAGAATCCCTGGTCGTAAGTGGACTTTTTACGACCCATGTAGGGTGAGTGCAAATGTTATCATTTGTTGCATATGCTGGAAAAAGTAGAATGCTTTCGTGTTACTTAGTAGCATGTGTATCGCAAGCGGCAAGCGTTAAAAAAAAAACGGCACACAGAACAGTTATTGGTTTGCAGCGATAATACTGACGTCATACTGCGCATTAATGGTGGAGGAATTTTTCCAGTGGTTATAGCTAAAAGGTATCAGAACAGTGACTTCACGCAGAAGCTTCGAGATCACGCCCACTGAGCCAAGTCGGCAAGCGTGACTTCAAAGGGATGAAACCTTATAGGAGGATGGACATATAATAAAGATCAAACAGCCCTTACTATATAACCCTGTAAAGAGTTCGCCAATTGAATACAAATACAAATACAACGCCACAACAGGCAAATTGCCCAACGAGGTGGCTGACTTAAGAACATCATGGATCCCCGAGCCATTTTTTGGAGGCCCTACCTACTACTGCTACACCACACATGCACCCCGCCCACACCCCCCACACCCACGAAACCCCCAACAAATCGGTACATGCGGGAATGTGCGTGTACGTGTAGTGAAACCTGACGTGAAGTTTTTTTGTGTTTCTCTGTAATGCTTGTTATGTGTAGTGCTGCCATCAGTTTTTCAAACTATGAGTGAAGTGTTATGATTGAATGATTTATCGTTGTGGGACTGTTGCTCTCTGTGGCGAGACTTTTTCACGGGGAGATCGGCTCGCATTTGCGCCTTGAATTTGGGAACCACAGAAAACCAACTCCAGCCGACCACCACAGTGGGGTTCGAAGCCGGATCCTAGCATCACGAGTCCGTCACTGTAACCACTCGACCACCACAGCAGTCAATTGAACCATTTGCATTGTATATACTCTTTTAGCTCTCACTCTCTCTCTCTCTTAATGCAGTGAAACCTGTCTTAACGGAACCTGTCAACACGGAAACGGAAAGGAAAATCGTATGAATCGTTATATATAGGCTAAATATAACGGAAAATTTCATACAAACACTACGAATGTTTTCCAACCCAATAGGCCAAGGGACTATTGAAGTGCTCTATGACAACTCACTGTTAAAGTGCTCTACCGAAATTTTTTTATACAATCTCTGCTTACCAATGCGAGTTCTACATCATCATCCACCCCTACATTAGCAAAAACGGTTTCCTTACTTGATGCTGGGATTTTAATAAGCCACACGTAGTAAGGCAGTTGCTTCTTGAAATTTTCATAAAATCTTTCGGAAAAGCTGGCTTTTTTTCTACGGGAGAAATCAGAGTGTAAAGGTTTAATTTCCAAGTGATATATATGCAGGACTCTTACAAAACTGCATGCGAGCTGCTTTCCGTGATCGCATAGACATAGACCACTTACGGCCGTATTCAACAACACAGTTTGATACTGCAATCACAGATTAAACGATCAGCGATCGACACGGATTGGTTAAAATCCTTAATTTAAACAATCCGTTTCGATCTTCAATCCTTTCACCTGCAATTGCAGTTGAAACTGTGTTGGTGAATACGGCCGTTAGGGCGGTATACACCGTCAAACCGAAAGATACCCAGGCCACATCGCGATATGGCAATATCGGCTCATTGTCCACACGGACTGGATACCTCTGGCAATTTATTCATAAAAAGCATACATTACAAAATATACATTACAATCATAACAACTATGAAATCATAATCTAAGTGTAAAATCAATTGCGAGATCCCAAATCTACGTATGGCGGTATACACCGACATGGTTTAAGCTATAGTCACAATTTTTTCATAAGAGATCGACACGGATTGGTTAAATTCAGGATTTTAACCAATTTATGTTGATCTCTTATCCAAAAATTGTAACTACAGGTTTAAACCATGTCAATGAATACGGCCCTTAACCTGACACGACAAATAATATAGACACACTCATTGAAAATTTTAGAGAAGGTCAAAAAGAAGTGGATGAGAAGAGGAATGTCGTCATTTTCAGAAGAAAAAACATTGTATTGTGACGTTTTATATTTATACAGATGCTGCCAAAACCTTCAAAGAACTGCAGAAATTTTGCTTTTTTTTAGCATAATGACTCTGGCATTTTTTGTATGATTTCTGAAACAAAACTGTTTACTGATAGTCAGGCAGCAAAGGGTGTGAACTGCATTCAGAAAAGTCTGTTATTGACCACTGGAAAAAATAAAAATTTATTTGCAGCAGTTTTCCATTTTTAATTCACTATTTGGTGATGTGATTAGTTAATGGACTGAATACACACAGTGTAATGTTGAAGTAAATGCAGAATGTATATATTTTTAATAAATAATGTACCTCTCATATCTCACGTGATGAATTTTTAATAATTAATTATTATTTAGTAATTAATAATCAGTTTATTTATTTTTAAATTATTTACTTTATTTTCAACTAATTTATTTTTATTTAATTTCAATTTTTTTGAGATCGTTACATAATTTTACACATTACGTCAATTGAACCTCTACTGAGTGGAAACCTGTGTTCAACGGAAAAAAATCTCGGTCCCTTGCGATTCCGTTGTGAAAACAAGCTTTACTGTATATACATACCCAGCGTCATCTGTGTGAAATGGAAAAGCAACAGATGGTTAATAACTCGCATTTGGTACCTTCATCGAGATCGTTTTCGCACCAGAGACGGTCCATTATTCGATACGATCATCGCTCTCTAATGAAGTTGTTGAACAAACAAGTTGAAATTAATTTTGAAAAATCGATGCAATTTCACGGATTCTATCGCGGATCGTAACGTATGAATGTCGTAAACGTTGCTTTTAATTATTAGTTACTACATGATAATAATATGATCGTCACTGAAGGAGATTTCCAACCCCCACAGCTGCTCCCATTCATAGAAACGGACAACATCGATTTCAAACAACGGTGTTTAATATCGATGAGGGATGTTCTCGTTCAACTCGATCTTCCTGCGAATATTAACCGTTCGGTATTGCGGAGAATCTACGCGTCTGTTGTTCAAAAATTTACGATCTTCCCAACTCCACCCCCCAATATAATTTTGTTTGTTTTGTTTTTTTACCCGAATCCTGCTCCGAAAAATTTCATTCGCGATGATATCGAATATTTAAGAGAAGGGAAGCCTTCTTTGTAGGCAAATGGAAGGTCGCTTATACCGCGAAATTCGCTGGGATATCCCTCTCCTAAAGAGAAAGGCGTCTCCGAGACTCGATATCTGCGGTATAATTCGGGCGTGAACACATACGCTATTTCCTGTAGTGAAACTGGAAAATCAGCACAGGGGATATAAAAACGATTAATTATAATTATTAAAACTTTTTTCGGATGGTGTTCTCCTCTAATCCAGGTGTTCTTAACCTTTCTCAGCCGCAACCCAAAATCAGCAATAAGATCGGCTTTGCGATTCGTGGGACTGTTTGTTTTTTCCAAGTAGTGATACCGGTGAGGCAATTATTTCCACGGAACTTAAAATGGATTTGTACGACCCATCTGGGAAGACCCTCAGAATCAACTTCGGTCCCAGACCCATAAGTTAAGAACACCTGCTCTAGTTGTTATTCGCTGGGATAGAAAGAAACGCGGCTGCTCCTAACAAAAAAAAGTCCGGTGTTCGATTCTATCGAGACTCGTAGGAGAGTGGAAATTATCTTGCCCATGGGCGTAAGCAGGAGAAATCTATTTCAGTGAAATTCCAAGTTATTAACCTTCAAAAATCGGTTTAAATTAACAGAAATTGGAAAAATATGGCATATAATGGCATTTTTTATTTATTTATTTTTTTTTTTTACTTTTTTTACAAAAATATTTTAAATTTTAGATCTTCCTAGAGAGGCACGGGTTCCTTGGGGTACTCCTCCCTTGAGTATGCCTCTGCTTCCGCCAATAATTCATTAGCATACAGTTCTACTCGCCTCATGACGAGTGAATCTGGTATATTTAACACGTCTGACATCCGTTTTGTGAGTTTTGTTCGCATGTACAGTATATTTCGTACAGCTACCAGAAATCGAAGTGCCCAGAAAATTGGGTTTGAAAGACCTGCCCCGTCGTTCTGAGTTGCTGTTTGTGAGATGTCCCGAGGACCTTTACATGCCTTTAGTAGTAGGCCCCTCAAAAAACACTATTCCTGCGCAGCTACCTCTTTTCACCCCGGCGGTAAAACAATAGTGAATTACCTGTACAGCATACATGCTCAATCCATAACCCGTATGCCAAATGTGGCCCGTGACCTCAAACCTAATTTTGTAAAAATTAACTAAGCTGCACATTTCCAGATCACTTAAGTGACCCATGGTATAATTCTAGATCACTTAAGGTATCCGACTACGTTGAAAACGTAATTTCGGAAGAAAATATGGATTTTCATTTTTTTATTTTTTATAAAAACCTTATTTGTTGCGATTCCAAAACGGGCCTTGTTTTGTTTATATGATGCTTAGAATTAAAGTTACTTTCACTTTAGTCTTTCGTTTTCACATATAAATAATACGCGAATAAAGACTTTAAACGTGTTTTACGAAGAATGCTTTTTTTCGACATTTTACTTGACTTTGTGACATGATTTGTAAAAATTGATGCATTGCATACTTACGAAATTTTAATGTGATATTTTGCTATATATTGTTGAGGTTATGAACCAAAATCTAAGGTCTATCACATATATTTTTTGAATTACAGTGTTTTATAGACAAAATGTAGGATGAAATTTCAAAAAATTCACACGTACTTAAACATATTTTGGTGTAACTTATGAACATATCATGCAATCCTTTAAATTTCAGTTCAAAACCTGCAAAATAACTAGCTAAATGAACTGTGAAAATCACGAAGAATTTCATTTATAAAATTTTTTGCAATCCTGTTTCGAATATCACATGAATTTTGCCTAAAATTTGACATAAAAACGACTTTTTCATAAAAAATATAATAGATAGACCAAAATTTGTCACTGTTTTCACCATTTCGAGACACTTTCTATCAAAAAATGTATTTAACGTTCACACCAGAACCATTTGAAAGAAAAGTGACAAGAAAGGTAGTCGGATACCTTAAGTGACCAACGGCATGGTTCCAGATCACTTGCGTGACTGGTGGCAAATTTAAAGATGACCGCGGCACATACTCAAACCACCCGCGTAATGCGCAACATATTTACGGATCACTTGAGTGAACCACGGCACAGTTCCATATCACTTAAGCAACCCGCAACAAGTATGAAGCGGCCCCCCATACTCTCCTAAAGGTTAAACATTCTTATATATACAAATACAAGGCCACAACAGGCAAATTGGCCAACGAGGTGGCTGAGATAAAGTAACAAAAATATGGATGTCAGATACTTCAAAATTACAGCAACCCTAATTAATAAAAAAGCAATTACAAAAACTAGAATCAGTATATATATATATATATACATGTTTAGATATTATATACAATTGCCCATAAAGAATACATATGGTTGTCTTATTCTAAATATGGATAAAGATTTACCCCAACATGTTTATCGTATTTCTTTCTAAGCGTGTCAATTGGGTAAGAAATCACTACCCCCCGGAAGTAAGCTATTCCATTTATTAATACCCTATTAGAGAAAAATTCCCTGCGACACCATAACCTCGCATTGAACCCTTACCAATCGATTCTGGTGTCCCCAGTATCTTGCTGTATAACGACATACAGGACCCGAGTATGACGTGTGTGGGGGGGGGGGCAGAACAAAGTAAGAATTGGGGAGGGAAGCCGGTGATCAGGGTCAGGAGTGTTTGGTTAGAAATTGATATTTATTGGGTCCTGGGCAAATGCCCTTCTTGCCCATGCAAAAATCCGATCCTGGGCCCCATTTGCCCATGCAAAAATGAAGTCCCCGGCAATAGATCGGTTTTTCGTACAATAAGCACGTTGTTAAGGCAGAATACATAATATTCATAATGTACAACCACGCTAGGTATAATTACTGATTTACGGGACAGGACTGGACTTCGGCAGATGTGAAGGGCACAGCCGCACCCATGGCTCCCCCCATGGGGTATGCTGACAAAGCCACAGCCCAGGATGAATCCCATTATGCTTTCTAACTACTCGTAAGAATCCTGGCCTGAGAGGACCCACAAAAATCTCGGCCTATGCAAACCAGTTGCATGATGTGAGAGCTATGGCTGCACTGGGCCTTAAAATACACTGCTGGCCACCCAAATTGCAACACCAAGAAAGACAAGAGATATCGCAACAATATTTATTTTGTAGATAACATGTTGACCAAGCATCAAATGATTAAATTTATAGACTTCTATGAAGTGTGGTTCCTGCCAAAATCAGTAGCCAGAGTAGCCGCCATTGTTGGAGATCACCGCTGCCACACGCCTCGGCATTGATTCAAAGAGACTTTGGATGTGTTCTTGGGGTACAGCAGGCCAAGCAGCTTCCACGCGTTGCCAAAGTTGATCTGGTGTGGCAGCTGGGGATGTAATCTGGGTCAATCGTTGAGCAACCATGGACCACATGTTTTCTATCGGCGAAAGATCCGGAGAGCGAGCTGGCCAGGGAAGCAATTCAATCTGGCGATTGACGAAGAACCTTTGGACAATGCGTGCCACGTGTGGTCGCGCATTATCCTGTTGAAATATGGCTGTGGGCAAGCCCTGAAGGTAAGGAAGGACAACTGGCTCCAACACCTCGGAGATGTAGCGCTGGCTTTTTAAAGTACCGGCAATGCGTACTAGAGGAGTGCGAGAGTGATATCCAATACCGCCCCATACCATAATACCCGGTGCAGGACCAGTGTGGCGGTGCATAACGCAGCTGTTCAGCATCCTCTCTCCACGGTGTCTCCAGACTCGAATCCGACCATCGTGGTGTTGCAGACAGAAGCGTGACTCGTCAGTAAAGACAATTTCATTCCATTGTGCCGTCCACATCCTTCTTTCATCGCACCATTGGCGGCGGAGACGTCTGTGGTTCTGCGTCAAGGGTAGACGAAGCAATGGACGTCTTGCGGACAGACCACTGTGCTGTAAACGGCGTCGAATGGTACGCGCAGACACTGGATGATGCGGTACAGACTGAATGTGCAGTGCTATGGTTCGTGATGTGGCTGAGCGATCCGTCACTGCCATACGCACAATACACCTGTCATCACGTGAAGTGGTGCACTGAGGTGGATGCGATCGAACACGTCTGTCCGTCGTACCCTCCTGCATCCAACGATCACATATCCGCATTACAGTTGTTTGGTTTCGTCCAACACGACTACCGATTTCCCTGAAAGATAATCCACAATCTCGGTAGGCCACTATCCTTCCTCTGTCGAACTCGGATACTTGATCAAAATATGATCGCTGTTTTCTACGAGGCATAATTGATCGTTTTTTTGAAAAAACCACAAGAAAAACACAATTGCCGTACTTCAAATCGTCGAAATCTCCAAGCCTTAAATAGCGCTTTGAAGTGGCGCCACAGGCGCGCGTGATGTGCGTCTGCGCTGAAATTCTAATCATTTGCATATCTCACCTCCGCTAATGCATGTTGTAAATTTCATATTATTTGCATGCTTCCTTCAGGGTGTTGCATTTACGGTGGCCAGCAGTGTATAATGTGCTGGGAAAATGGCTCGCGAGAGAGAATCACGTTGACTATGCATTGCGTGATGACTGCCTAACAAAGCTTTCTGTGCAGTTTCACGCATATGTGCAGCAACACTCGAACGCTTGCATTATTGCCGATGATGAAGAAATGAAAGCCATCATGATCATCAACATGATGAAATGCTGGTTTTCCTTTACGTGCCCGCGTCGAACATGTGGTCGGAAAACATTCATGCACCACAGTCGAAATTTTTACACACCTCGGGACAAGTCAGATTAAACGAATGTCTAATCAACTTGTAAATTGAGATTATATTCCGGAGACAATCAATCTTAATTAGTCTTGGCCGGCGGTTCTCAACCGGTGCTCCGTGTGAACTCCCAGGGACTACGCGGCCGCTCGAGAAAAATAAAAATAAACTAGTAAATTTGAAAAAAAAATAATTATTAATATGTTCGAATAATAAAAATAAGTCGGAAACTTCGATGAATAAATAAAAAATAGGCCCCCAAGAAATTCCATGCTGGAAAGGGCTCCGTGGGTCAAAAAAGGTTGAGAACCGCTGGTCTTGGCGATACTACGATTATTCAAATCAACTCTTTACTATAAGATAAGCGTGATCTAACAATTATACGTACCTTTCAGATCCGAATCAAAGATCAGAACGTAAGGACGTATAAACCACCGACAAATTGAGATCATATATTAGTGATAATTTATCACGTCAAAGTCGCCATTCTACAATTTCATTTACCATCCGTAGAGATGAACTACATAAGTTACGCGCCTATACTTCAGTAATATGGCCCGTCGGTAACTGGTTTCCATGGATGTCTGTGCTACTCGTCTAAGACTTATTAATACACCTTATTTGGAGAAACACCAGGAGTCATTATATCTTCCTGTATAGGCCTATTAAGCAACGTATAACAACAAAGACTGGCCGGCTTTTATCAGCACCTCCTAGAGATAGATCCTCTATCTCTAGGAGGTGCTGATAAAAGACGGGTATAAATCGTCTCCCCGCAACGCCGGCCCGTCTAGATGCTGCTGCTTTTTTATACCCCAAGTATTACAGAACTTCCGTCCTATGTATTCCAGGATCATTCACTATCTCGGTGAGATTATACGAACCAACGGCTCTTCAGGAATGTACCTCAACAAGGCTATGACCCCAGTGTAAAGGGACGCTGTTTAGATCGCAAGGACGCTAAAGTGTTCATCTTCGGATGGAATCAAGAACTTTCGGAAGATCATGATGTAGAAGATTTTATAGTCGATTCCCTTCCCCCCTCCCGTATATTATGATCCGTCCATTGACGAACATTAATTACGTGTCAATCCGTACGTGCAATCTATATGTAATATTTTTATTTATTATCCTGAAGATATTGAATACAATTTCCAGTCACACCCATCCTCCGGGAACGCTTCGATATCTGACTGGACTTGTCAGTCAATAGATTTATCCAGCCCTAGTCTTCAATATTAGTGGAAATTTCTTATAATCTTGAATAGCTCCTGAAACGTGGCAGATAGAATGATGAAAGTAACGTAGTGGTATGTAGCAGTTTTTGGTACGCGCCAAATCATTAGGATGGTTAGAAAGCAACGCGGTGGAAAATTTAGGAACGTTTTAAGCTATCTTAAAATCTGAGCCAGGTAGACTAAATTCCAGAAACTAGGTTGTGGCGTGGTTGGTATATAGCAAATGAGAAAAACACTTGGTTATACGAAAAATGTGTATAAGACATTGAAAAAATTATTGTATCAAAGTTATAGGTACTTATTATGACATGAATGTCGCTCTCCACTTGTTAATACAAGATATACAGAAGACTGGATGTTGTGAAGATATTTTTTATTTCAGATGTTAATTTTTTTTTTTTTTGCACCGTCCATTGCACGGTTCCTTTCGGCATATATACGCTCTAGTGAAGGAAAATCTCTATCTCCTCTGTAGCTTAGTGGTCAGAGCACTCGTCCGGCAATCGAGGGACCCGGGTTCGACTCCCGGTTGAGGCAGAGATGAGTTTTTTCCTTCCTTAAAAAATTAACATCTCAAATAATAAATATCTTCACAACATCCAGTCTTCTGTATATCTTGTAGGTACTTATTAGTGTGTAATTTGCTGCTTATTCATGAGTTACTCAGCCTTTGTAAGTTGTGAGAATGCTGTGAATCTTTGTGAGTTGCCTTTATGTAAGTATCAAAAGTTCTGGCATTCAATCACCGATATCTTCACGGAGCACCAATAACTTTTTGGCTGAGCACCGCTCGGAAACTACTGGCCCAGTCGGTTCGGTTTCGTTGTTATCTGGTTACCCTACCTGTATTTGTTAAATGTGAAAGTATCTCATGTGAGCTGCAACTCATTTTCTAGAGAAGAAAGCATTTCATATCCAAAGTGTATGGTTTGGATTCAAAATTAAATATTTTTTGCCACGTTTTTAACCCTCATTCACCAAGTTTTCTCCCCATTTTCGAAAATGGTAATAATAATAATAAGCTGGTCATTAAACTGACGATCTTTCTTTGTGCATCAGTGTTTCCCGTCCATAAACTTATGTTTGTTAAATTATTTCGAAAAATGAGATTATACTAGATATTGTTGTTATTTTTCTCCTCCATGCGCTGTTAATCTGCGGAAAATAACGATCATTTGGCAAATGGTGACGAAGAATTTAATTTAGTTTCTCGCAAAATAAATTGATGTCGTTTAAAATGGGCTACAATATAGAAAAAGATTCATGCGAGGGAGGAAAAACACATTCGAAGTAAACAACTTTGTTAGTCGTTTTCTCATATTTTCATCCCTATATATATATATATATTTGCCTCTCACTCCCTATTTTTAAATAAGTAATATCAAGAAAACACCATCTGTTGTGAAAACGCTATCATCTGGCAGCAGATGAAGCCCACGAGTACTTGGGTTCGATCCTCTCAGGCGGCACAGTGGTAGTTGGCTGAAATTGGTTTTCTGTGATTTTCCAACTTCAGGCACTAAAGTTGACACGACAAAAGTCTCTCTACAGAGATTTTTGTTGTAATAGGATTGTTAAGGATATTATTTTGTATATAGGATCTGCAGGCCTTAGAAATTAACCTGCGAGGTGATCTCCCAGTTAAAAAGTCTCGCCACAGAGGGCAGCATAAGGATGCAAAATAATATTCTGAACAAGATGGTGCAAGGCACCCATTTTCTGGTAGGGTCGCATGTATAACCACATGGCTGTACAATAACAAAAACAATCTTGTTTTACCGATGTGTACACTTTGGTTTAAAACGATTTTTTCCCTACAACTTCAATATAATGATGTTAAACGAGTTGGATTTGCGTAGAATATACAGGGAATACGTATGATAGCTGCTGACCCAAACGCGCCTCTTCGATCAACGATTCATTAACATTTTCTTGTTTATTTATATCACTTCAAAATATGGAAGACTGATGGCTGTCCAGTAAGATTACGAAACAAGCGCAACAGTCACAACATCAGTACGTTGGGGGACGCACATACACTCAAAACACACATTCAGACATGTACCGATTCGTTAGAAATTCCGCAGAGAAATATGTACGAGGTGCATGCATGGTTAAAAGTAGTAGTAGTAGTTTATCTATAGCTTGTATATTATGTTTATGTAACTTTATGTTTTGCTACAGGCAGTTTCTGCCCATCTATGTGGGACGGTGCATATTGCTGGCCCGAAACACCTCCTGGAACATTGGCCGAAGTCTACTGCCCCGCCTACATACATGGCTTCAATGTCTCAGGTAAATTTTTCTCTTTTGTTCGAATCATTATAGTCTCACTCGTGTTCTCCCCCCCCCCCATATATGGCATCTAGTATATCAATAGATTTCCAACACATGCTGCCTAAGTAGCCATTGAAACAAATGTATTTCACAGATGCAATGCAACGGGGTTAATCCTGCGAGCTATACAATCAAGTCATATGACATCGGTTTTCGTGCCTGTCGTGTGAAGTCAAAATGAAATCATCCTCTCTCTCTCGCTGATAAGTGGGGCCCTAAGAACGAGCCCCTAAAAGAGAAAGCCAGAAAGAAATGGCCCTTCGATAGCAAGAAAACCAACAAGTCTACTAACGAAATTTGTGCAAATAGTGGCTCTTCAGAGAGGTTTCATTGTCCGATTTATCACAAAATCAAACATGAACATCGTCAAGTAAAGCGAAAAATTTGACACACGTTTCACAGTCGCAAACACTCATTTGATGGCAGTCGATGAAGATTTTCCCGAGTTGCCGATGACGGGAACGTTCCGGAAGAGCTCTCAGACGAACTACTTAAATCACGATTTTAATTATTCGAGCTCGATCGAGATCCCGATTTTGTTTATTTATTTATTTATTTTTAATGTTTACATGTTTCTAAACGAGAAATAGGTGTCACAGGAAAATGAGAGCGGAAATTGCTGCTCTCGTAGGTCGCCGTGAAGGTGATGATTGCTGAAGCGCAAACGTATATGTGTGTCTGTCTTTGAAGAAGTTTCTCCTCTTTCGAGGATTATTGAGCGCTAACATTTTTGATGAACTTCGTCAGGAATTTCTCTTAATCCTCTCTCTTCTCTTTTTAGAAAGAAATGTGTGGCACAAGTGTTTCGAACCTTCCCCCGTAGACTGACGTATCGCGCTTTCATTCATTTAACCTAGAGCCCCCTGGAAACCCTAGGCTAGCTCATCCGCCATATTTGTGCAAAGTGTGACTAGTAGCCTCAACCTGAGAGTTGAGTTGACTTGACGAGTCGAGTTGTTCGTTCTCCCTCACACGCCGCTACCAAAAAAAATCTGAAAGCCCGGGAAAATGGGTAAAAACAACGCAGTGTTTAGTTCACCTCTTTATCTCCCTGTACATTATGAATCGGGGTTGGAGAAAAAATAACATTTTCAGCGATAATAGCAGTGATGAAGTTGATAATGTATTATAATTATAAATAATTATCGTCCTATACTATTATTTCCGCAAAAAAAAAGGATAAATAGAGACGAAAATTATCCACACATTGAAAATAACATTCATCGTACACTATTCGTTACGACCTACGGGAATCGGATTTCTTACATTATACGTAAAGAGAGAGACTGGAATTAATAAATCCGCTTATTGCCTGTCAGCTTTGGTGAGAGGGTGACTGCTAATAATCCTTAATTAAGGTAAGCGAGATTCTTGTAAATATCAAATATTTGGAAGGAGTTTTAGTTCTATGACATAAAAAAAACTTTATTTTCTTTTAAGAGCTGACTCCGGTGCTCCATACAGAGAAAAAAATATGATTGAGGTTATCTTGGAGGGGTGAACGATTTTCCCACATACTCCCATACGCACGTGTGGGCTGTCCTTGAATATATTCGTATTACACACATTCTATTCGAGAGGGATTTGGGGGTGTTCATTGTGTTCTCTGAACACATCAGAGAACATTTCTGTAAAAAATAAAAGTTACATATAACTGGTTATCTTGTTACGCAATTCAACGTCGGACCTCTCGTACAATGTCGACCGAAGAAAACATGAAGGAATGCAAAAAATTGCGCAACAAATGTTGGCGTTTGACTAGCATGCCAATCTCCGTTGCTTAGGATAGTTCGTCTCCAATACGCTAAAAATACTCTTGGGAAGAGCTCTATTGAAATGTATACTGAGTCTCCTATCAGTTGCCAGACTTTAGTATCCCCGTGTGAGGCCCTAAGGACTACGTGAGACTAGTAATCTCTAACCTTCCTGCTTTGCAGGCGTGGATATTCGAGATCGAAGATGGACAGAAAAAAGATGCCACGATCTCAAAGATAATTTCTTTCGTTTTTGACACCTGGAAAGAAGACATTGAGCCAAGCGGAATTACTATACTTCTATGTCAAGGACGAGCTGTTCATTGAGATGACTTGCTGCTACGAAACAGTCGCCTTGTGATCCCACCAGTCTTACAGCAAGACATTCTAGAACGACTTCATTGTGGTCACTTGGGAGTGAAAAAGTGCCGTGCTCTTGCAAGAGAGTGTGTTTGGTGGCCCGGTCTGTCCACGCAAATTGAAGACAGGATCAAGAAGTGTCAAGAAGTGCGCTGTGTGTTGTCTGAATAGGAGCCACAGGCATGATCCATTTATTCCAACAAACTTTTCTTCCAGAAAATGGGAAATAGTGGCTATTGATTTGCTCAAGCTGAATGGAAAAAGGTATTTGCTTCTTGCTGATTATTACTCTCGTTACTCAGAGTACGCGTGGTTAAACTCGCTCACTTCAGCAAATGCTATTGAGCATTTCGATCTTTGCCCGCCATGGCATTCCTAAATAGGAATGCGTACGCAGTGACAGCGGGGATCAATTCGAGGAAAGAGAGGAGCTCCCGATTCCAAGAATTTGCACGGACGTATGGATTCGAGCACGTGACGTCGAGTCCAAGGTTCCCTCCCCAAAACGGATTCATCGAATCCACGGTCAAGGTGTCCAAAGGACTGATGAAGAAAAATTCAGATCCGTACCTAGCACTGTTG
This sequence comes from Pholcus phalangioides, assembly GCF_987345545.1. Classification (NCBI taxonomy): domain Eukaryota; kingdom Metazoa; phylum Arthropoda; class Arachnida; order Araneae; family Pholcidae; genus Pholcus; species Pholcus phalangioides. Next base: position 22,707,609 of record NW_028301596.1, on the reverse strand, counting down.
CAGTACAGGAACACCCCATTAAAGAATGGCCATAGTCCAGCTCAACTACTGATGGGGCATTGCCTGACTGATTTGTTATGGCAAATCAGTCAGGGACAATGCATGGGACGCGCGGAGTGAACCGAAAACAATTCACCCGATACCCCGCCTTGATTAGTAAGACGGGGCTGCGGTCTATAGAACAATTGTGTAAAGAAATGTTAGTTCAGGTGCCCACAAACCAGGGAAAGGTTTTTCTTCTTGTTTCGTTTTGGTATTCCTAGTAAAAATGTAAAATAAAGATACCATAATATAGGAATGTTCCATATTTTCATGAAGAGTTGCTGATGATTCCCCCCCCCCCTCCTCGTCATCAAATGTCAGCAAATCCGAAATTAAATCCCCCCCTCCTCGTCATCAAATGTCAGCAAATCCGAAATTAAATCCCCCCCTCGATGCTGCCTTAATACCTGAATGGCCCGAACTTGGAAAATCGAGTGTCAAAATGTCGGTTTGGCTCACATTGTTCAGATTTGAAAAAATTGTTATTTTTGTCATTTTTTGATTTTCCCGAGTAATTGACTTACGTTACAATTTTCTTTTATCTCGAACCCAAAAAATGCTTTCCTTCACCCTTGTTTAAGAACCAGTGCTCTCTAGTACGACTTAAACAATTCAAATCATAATTAAATTTGCTCTTTCCTCCATATCCTAAACTCCGACGATATCAATATGGTCACCCTACACACACACGCATACACCGAGCACGAGCGACTGGCTCCAAATGCTTAAGGAAAGGATATCGAGTCGATATTCATGTGTATGATAATTCCACTGGCAAATAGTAAGTGGCTGCGCTAGCTAGTAACGTAAAAAAAATCAGTTCCGGAAAAGTTTTGAAGCGATCGAATACCTGGTGAAAAAAAAGCAAAAACTAATGAATTATTCGCATCGAATTAACATCATGTGTGAAAGCGCACAGCCAAAAAAAACATTATTCAATCCTAACACCGTTCGTGTAAATTTATGATTGATATCTCTCCACACCCGTAACTGCGATCCTCGCTCGTTACATATCCACGAGCGTGATCAAATTAATTGTCCTCGCTTTTCAAAAACATAGTTTTGCTCAAAAAAGTCTATCTTTGAGGTTTCGAATCAAGTTCATTGATTCCTATCGGGGAATTAGTCATTGATTATGTAGGAAATAATTACTTAACTACGTCAATGAGCGCAGAGTTCTTGATAAGTATAACTTTATTGTTGTGTCCGGAAAATTCACCGACAACAAACGCCACCATTACGTAATTCACCACGAGGAAAAATTCATCGCCAAACAGTTTCATCGAAAGGGAAATTAATCGCTAGGAACGACAAACAATTTATTGACAACAGTTCGAAACGAGTGAGTGAGCAAGTAAGTCAGTAAATGAGCAATCGAGTCTGTGAGTGAGCAAATGAGTGGTCAAGTGAATCCACGTGAGTGAGCAAACGAGTCAGTGGGTAAGAAAATCAGGTGAATACGGCCACATCATTGTGGGAGCAAGTAAGAAAATGAGCCAATGTGTGAGCAAATGAGCTAGTGAGTGAACAAGTGAGCAAATGAGCCAGTGAATGAACAAATTAGTCTGCGAGTGAGCAAATGATTCAGTGAGGGAGCAGATGATTCTGTAAGAGAACAAATGATTCAGTGAATGAACAATTAAGGCAATGCATGAATGAGCGGGTCAGTGACCATATGAGGAAATGAGCAAGTCAGTGATCAAGTGAGAAAATTAGAGAGTGAATTAAGTCGAGTGAGCAAATGAGTGAGTAAGGGAATTGTTGAGTGAGCAAGGAAGTGGGTGATAGAACTGGCCTGTAACTAGAGCTAGGTCGCTTTCGCTGAGCCACGCACTCACTAGGTCGCTCATTCTTTCACTCACTAGGTTTTTCGCTCACTCACTAACTAGGTACCTCTCTCACTCTGTCACTAACTAACTTAGTCGCTACTTAGTCACTCGCTCGTCCATCGATGACGAACTTTTGTCGGTGAATATATTTTCCGTAAATATGTTTTTGTTTTTGAAAAAGCTCTGGCAAGCCGACAGTGTATGCTAGACGGAACTTGGTGGTGGAACGAGCAGGTGAATGGAACTTGGAGCAACTACACGCTGTGCGAAGATTCGCTGAAGGACTTTGTCGCAATCACTTCTTCGTTGCAGGTTCATTTTCTTCATTGCTTTTATTTATCCATTAATTGTTCATTTTCGCATTTTGTAGACGTAAGTAAGAGCCAAAAATAAAAACGAATCGTTATCTTTACGAAAAATAGATGGATTGGCAACGTGTGTTATATGACCAAAAAAAATTACGATGAGTTTCGTCCACATTATTTATGTCTGAAATGAGATTTCGGCGAAATCGACTTGACTTTGCTCAAATGCTTGTTCAAGAACGAACTTAGTTATAGGACAAAGTCGAACGGAGCACGAGAATATTTCGTACTAAACGGATGTTCAATTCAGCAACAAAACAGTGGTTTGATTATGGAAAGATAATTGACACTTACTATGTAATTGCATGTCACTTGTTCATAGTGGACTAAATATTCATCTATTTTTCCAAATGCGTATTTTCCGATAAATTCGTAAATACAGGGTCTGTATAATTAAAGTTCCACTTTGAAATGGCCATGAAAGGAAAACTGAACAAAATGTTATCAAACTTGGTAATAGTTCACTGGAGGTCATGGGATTCAATTTTCCACACAAAACAAAAAAAAAAATAGTTCAAAAACTCACCGCCAGCGGGGAATGGCACTGTATGCAATATTGTTAAACGAAATTAGACATGAAGACACCGGTTTAAGATTTTTTTAATCATTTCTGAAACGTGTAACAAAGCATGGCTCAATGTAGCGTCCACCCTTTTCTGAAAACAAGTTAAATCGCATTGCTGCGTTTTTTCAACAGTAGCTCTTAGCAAATCAGGAGGAATGTTACGGACATGTTGGTGTATCGGTGCCATTGCGATTTTGCGTAACCCCACAGTTTCATTTTAGAAACGATTAAAAACATTTTAAACCGATGTCCGACCACCACAGCCGCTGTGGTGGTCGAGTGGTTATAGTGACGGGCCCGCGATGCGAGGATCCGGCTTCGAACCCCACAGTGGTGGTCGGCTGAAGTTGGTTTTCTGTGGTTCCCAACTTCAAGGCGCAAATGCGAGCCGATCTCCCCGTTAAAAAGTCTCGCCACAGAGAGCAACAGTCCTACAAACAGTACAATTATTCAATCATAACACTAGAAAAACTGGTGGGAGATGGCAGCACTACACATAACAAGCATTAGAGAAACAAAAAACTTCACGTCAGGTTTCACTACACGTACACGCACATTCCCGCATGTACCGATTCGTTGGGGGTTCCGCGGGAGGGAGGGGGTGCATGTGTGGTGTAGCAGTAGTAGGTAGGGCCTCCAAAAAATGGCTCGGGGATCCACGATGTTCTTAAGTCAGCCACCTCGTTGGGCAATTTGCCTGTTGTGGCGGTGTATTTGTCTTCATGTTTTATTTCGTTTAACAATATTGCATACAGCGCCATTCTCCGCTAGTGGCGAGTTTTTTAACTTTTTTTTTGCGGAAAATTGAATCCCGTGATCTCCTGTAAACTATTACCAAGTTTGATAACATTTTGTCCAGTAGTTTTCCTTTTATGACCATTTTAAAGTGGACCTTTAATCATAAAGACCCTGTCGTTTAATAACTCATAAAAATTGGAGAAACGGATGTATTTGAATGCGATTTGTGAAAAACTTATTCTAACGAAGGGGATTTTTTTTTTTTCCCCACAAAAAATAAGAAAAAATAGTTAAACATTCTGTCGATAGAGGGTGCTGCACCGAGGAAAGGCAAAAGGGATTGGGCATGAACCTTTCTTTAATCTCTTCTGTGCCCGAAACGTTCGAAAAACTTCAGCTGGCGATTGGTGACTGAAGTAAAACAACTTTACCAATAGTGCCTTATCCTCACAAATGATAATATGACAATGACGAAATTATGTAAGCGCCAGTGACAGGAAAATTAGAAATGTGCCGTTAATCCTACACCCTGCATTTTATAGGACTCTGATTCGCATACTTCCAGTGATTTGCTTTTCTGCAGCGCCCTCTGTTGACAAAATTTTCCACTTTCTTTTCGTATGCTAAAATAAATCCCCAAGGATGACGTCACTCTCCGCTATCATACGAAGGTTTTAACAACTGGATGTTGCGAAGATATATTTTAGAAAGAGAGAAAATTCAACTGCTCCTGCGGGGAATCGAACCCACGTCCTTTCACTTTCCGGGTGAACGCACTAGACTACAGAGGCGCCGAATCTCTCGATCTTTCCTTGGAGCTCGTGTACACTGAAAGGGACCGTACATGGACGGCCGGACCAGACTCAGGTCCAAGGAAAGATTGAAAGATTCGATGCCTCTATAGTCTAGGGCGTTCACCCGGAAAGTGAAAGGACGTGGATTCGATTCCCCGCAGGGGCAGTTGAATTTTCTCTCTTTCCAAAATATATCTTCGCAACATCCAGTTGTTAAAACCTTCGTAAAATAAATCCCCCTTTGTGAGAACACCCTGGAGTTGTGAACCTGGGTTTCATTTTAAAAATTGTTTGGCTTGACGTGTACTATCACCCCTTTGTTGGTAGAGTTTTTTCTAGGACACCTTGTATCATCCTATATTGTAGATCAGTTTTCTGCGTTTCTTTTTTTTCAATAACATCACCTTACTATGTATAGTGTTTATTTCAGACGCATCTGCAAATAATCAAAATGATTTCGGACGCCGGATACTCGCTCTCTCTGCTGATGCTTTTGGCGGCTTTCGCAGTTCTCGCTCTCATCAAGTGAGTTCAAACATAACGATTTCATTATTCAATCTGTGTGTATTGAAAGTGATCGTAAACTGTTAAAATAAAATAAAGCGCGAGGGAAAATTCACAGGCGAACAACATTTGCGATGGAACCGAACGATGGATCAAAACGTTGGATTTTAAAAATTTTAAGCTAAATTCCTCATCAGAAGTTTCGCCCAACCATCCAAGCTTTACTGAGCTGTATAAACATTTATATAAAAATTACCAAGATAATTTTCTCGAGACTTCATTCAGTGCCGTAACATAAGTGGTTTTTGAGAAATGCTCTTGATGAAAAAACTAAATTATTCAAAACTGATATATATACGGATGCTTTAACTTTAATTAGCTATAATTAGTTCATTTCGGTTGGAAGGAAATTTTTACCATGCGTTGAGAAGAACAGTTTACTAAATATGAAGACTGTATATATATATATAAAGCGACTGCCTGCCTTCAAATGACAAATTTCCCACATATTTTGAAATTGATTTTATGTGTTCATTGGGAAGTGCAGTTGTTTTAGAATCCAAAACTGTTTCATTTTTGTCTCTACAATAACTAGAAGCGAATTTATTATAAGCGAATATAATAATCTAAATCCGATAAAATTCGAATGCGTTTTCTGAAGTGTTGTGTGTTTCTGGGTTTTTCACTTCACGAAAAACTTCGTAGCTCAAGCTTTTAAAATAACATTTTGAAATAACAATTTCTTAATTTTATACCATATCCAAACCAAAACCAAATTCGTTTTATAGAAAATGACTTTTTTATATAAAAAGTACCCGGAAGGAAAGCAGTCGCCTTAAAGACAGGACTTCAAATAGAAATATGGATTTGTAACTATCTGAGAGAAACTTTTTTTTAACTCTAATGGGGCTTTTAGGATGATGTCTGACAACAATTGAAAAATTTTTGCAGTGGAAAGTTTCCTCCTAGCGGTTAAGAAATTCGCCTATTAAACAACGATAGAAGTAGACACCTTATAAAGGGTGATTCAAAACTCAACGTACAAACTTTTATACGGGAAATAGAAAAAAAAACCAATCGCACAGGAATGTATGAGCGGAAACCCCAACCTGATCAGCTGGAGGATAAACGAAGATACAGAAATGACAAGCCAATAATGGGTGGAAAAACTCTTTATTTAGCGATATTTTTAGCCTGGATTTCTTCTCGTCGGGGACCCCGAAAGCCATAGTCTACGAGACGCCCGTTGACTCTGACACCGACCTCGTCGCAGCTGCAAACGTCCGCGAAATGCCGGATATTTTTGTAAGGGTTCGACAATCAATGCGTCTCCGTCGTGAAGCGTTCATAACTGTGGATGGTAAAAACTTTGAGCACTTGTAAAACTTGACGTGTACGCGTACCGTCCTCGTGTAAAAGTATCGCTAAATAAAGAGTTTTTCCACCCATTATTGGCTTGTCATTTCTGCATCTTCGTTTATCCTCCAGCTGATCAGGTTGGGGTTTCCGCTCATACATTCCTGTGCGATTGGTTTTTTTTTTTACTTCCCCTATAAAAGTGTGTACGTTGAGTTTTGAATCGTCCTGTATATTAGGATAGTTTGGCAGTGACATGCGTCGAGAAGTTAATTCGTATTGCTGCATCCGAGTCGCAATTTGTCTCTTTAAGGCTTGGTCGTCCACTGGAAACAACTAGAAGAGATAAAAAAGTGTCCCACGTAGTTTTCTCAAGACTAATTCCACTGCACAGAAAGCACGAGAACCTCATCCACTGTAAATGATCTTGAGTGAATGACAGCAGCAGACGAGCGACGGATCCCATCCAAATGGGATTTCGTGCGTCTTGCCGTTTCTGCGCAGCTGCAGTACCGTCGTTTACTTTTTTTCTTGCCACTCTCTTCTTTTCATTCTCCCTTGGTCTCACTCTCCTCTTTCCCGCTTGAACATCGAAAATTAATACTAATTGCAGCTCGTGAGAAAAGCTCTTTGTGGGGCACGAAAGATATGCGTAATAAGCAACATAAAAAAGTGTCATTGTGTTGAATATTCAGCAAAAACTGTTGTCAAACTAGCGGAAGAAATACGTTGTGATGATAAGTAGTTGATAGATCAAATATTATAATTCATTTATTCTTATTGATTCATCGTTATAAACTGTACTATCATTATTATTCTTTTAATTCAAACAAATTATAAAAAATAAACGTCCTCTAGGTTCATTTTTCAGAAAAAAAATTTATTTTTCCAATACTTTCTAAAAATTAATAACGAATACACTCGTGTGCGTGGAGGGCAGTCAAATAGCGTGTGAAGATCGCTTTCAATGGATGACGTCAGACACCTCTTGTAGTCTGACTCAATGTCAGCAGAAGAATTTGCATCGCTCGTAATAGTAGACTCGTAGTAGCTTCGAGTCTGGACTCGCTCTCGAGTTGACCGAGAAGTTTTTGTCCCCGCGTGATAAACTCTCGAATCTTTTTCGGTGGCGAAGGATTCTATTCACATCGTTTTCATTATGTGCGATTATCAAAGCGATGTTGATTGAAAGTTTTTGTCGCGTACAATTATTTGAGATTATTGGAACCTAAGCGAATGAAAATAACACACATTGACGTCCAATAACGAAGCTCCAGAAACTGGATGCCGCGACTCGTTATAAACTTCTCTTTCCCTCCTTTTTATAGGAAGCTGCGCTGCCCACGTAACAGCTTGCATATGCAGTTGTTTCTGTCGTTTATCATGAGGGCTCTTCTGTCGTTGATGAGGGCGGCTTTCACCGACGTCGTGATGCCATCTAGTGGTGACGCCGAACACGTGAAAGCTCTAATTACGAATGATGTATTGCACGTTCAAATTACTGTCTCCCTGACTTTCAACTTCTCACATTTTAGACTAGCTCTAGCTGCTTTTTCTCTCCTCCTCTTTATTTATTTGTTTAAAATTTTTGCGTAAAAGTTTTCGAACGATCCCCACCGGAGGATTTCAATTCACTTATTGATGCGGGCGCTCGGATTCTAATAATTGAATCTCGGATAGGATTAAGCGCGATAATTTATTGCCCGACTCCGGAGAAAGTAACGTGACCCGTTAAATTTCGAACCGCAAGCGTCTCGTTACGTGCGCGTTGTGCGAGCAACGGGAATACCTTGGTTCTATTATTAAAAATATTTCGAAGGAAGAAATCCCCGGTCACGCATCAAATGATACGATTCGCACGTCACGCGTTTCTTTCTTCGCGGAATTTTCAGAAAACTTGCGCAATCAGTCAAAATGTCGCTAAAAGAAAATGAGGGGACCCGCATCTTTTGGACGCTGTAACTATTCTAGCGTGGGGGAGCCTTGGCACCCAAGAGTGTTCGATACGTATGTCTGATTTAACTCGAAATGTTTATCTACTCGTTAAAACACGTGAATCACAGATTAGCATTATGCTCATTCGAGAGATTGGTCATATCAAATCACAGAAAAGCTGAATTTTTCATATAGATGAGCTTTCTCGGTGATCCGAGTCCCTCATTCCTCTGTCATCATATCCTACAGTTGATTCCCAAGGCTAGGCCTGACTATTTCCATCTTTAGTAGGCACACATCTAAAGACTAACGTTTCCGCAATAATCACCGCTATGCAATTGACCGAAAGGAAAATTCACCAACTACACCGACAACAGTTTAACACGAGTGAGTAACTTAATGACTGAGTGGACGAGTGACAGAGTGAGCGGCCTACTTAGTGAGTGAGTGATAGAATGAGCTACTTAGTGAGTGAGTGATAGAATGAGCTACTTAGTGAGTGAGTGATAGAATGAGCTACTTAGTGAGTGAGTGATAGAATGAGCTACTTAGTGAGTGAGTGATAGAATGAGCTACTTGATGAGTGAGCGAACTAGCTAGCTAGCATTAGTGACAAAGCAGTCGCTCTCATACTTTAAGCTCTATTGCCCTAGCTTGCTAGGTCGCTCCCTCTGTAACTCATTTACTGATCGATCATTCTATTACTAGGTTCCCAACTCTGTCATTCGCTTGCCATTAGGTAGCTAATTCTATCACTCACTCCATAGGTCTACGATTCTTCATAGATTCTATCATTCGCTCTGTCTCTTACTCAATCACTATGTCATTCACTCAATCCCTAGGTTCCTCATGCACTCAAGCTCTATGCAGGTTGCTCGCTCACTCACTAACTCGGTCATTGCTCGTTCACTAACTTGCTCAATTACCAGCTCACTCATTGTGCCGAACTGTTGTCGGTGATTTTCCCAACGATTAAGTTTCCGTCGATGAGTGAGTGAATTGTTAGTCAATGGATTTTCCCTGACGCTGAATTGTTTGTCAGTGGATTTTCCGGTGGTGGATTCTCCGAAATCAAAGATTAAGAGTTTACAAAACTTACAAATTAAATTATTGTTTTTTTTTTTTTTGCGTCACACACACATTCTTGTTTACTTTGCCATAATGTTCGTTCTTACAGCGCACATTTTTTCATGTTGTTGCATGTGAAGAAGTCAACCACTTCTGTATTATACGTCCTTATTGGTTGGCGAGACAACTGTCATTCGGCGTGACGATTACGCATGTGCCGAATTTACGCTCCTCTTTTTTTTTTGGCATGTTTTTTGGGGTTTTTTTTTTTCAATGTTCTGATAAAGTTTGCATGATTTTGCATAACTTTGTCATTAGCCAATGATAATTCATGAAATGATCAGCAATTTCCTGTGAAATCATTCCAGAAAATTTTATGTAAAGTGTACGTAACGGTCTGGCAGTACTTTCTGATGGCGAACTACTGTTGGATCCTGATGGAGGGACTCTACCTGCACAACTTGATCTTCATGTCGATGTTTACGGATGCGAGCGGAATCGTCAAGTACGTCGTTTTTGGATGGGGTAAGACGTGAATTACCTTTCGGTTTTTTTTTGTTTTTCTTCAGTTCTGAAATTGTGAATCTTTTAAATGAATTATAATATATACGGTGGAAAATTACGAAACGTTGGTTTCTTAGCAGAAGGACTAGCCTTGCAGTCAACCAAACTTACTTATTTTATGTTACACAGCCATATCCCCCTTTTCGGCTAATAAAGAACTGCGGGATGGGGTGGGGGGGAGTTAGAATGTTATATGGCGGAATGATTGCCCAGTAATTTTGAGATTACCAAATCCACATGAGCGAAGCCGTGATTAACAGCTAGCTTTTTTTTTGCAGTTAAAATGCCGCCACAACCTTCAGGAAAAGCTGTGAAGAAGGCCGGAAAGGCCCAGAAGGCTGTCCGTGCCGGAGAGCCGCTGTGGTGGTCGAGTGGTTATAGTGCCGGACTCGTGATGCGAGGATCCGGGTTCGAACCCCACAGTGGTGGTCGGCTGAAGTTGGTTTTCTGTGGTTCCCAACTTCAAGGCGCAAATGCGAGCCGATCTCCCCGTTAAAAAGTCTCGCCACAGAGAGCAACAGGCCTACAACGTTACAAATATTCAATCATTACACTCCACTCATAGTTAGTAAAACTGGGGGCAGATGACAGCACTACACATAACAAGCATTACACAGAAACAAACTATACGTCAGGTTGCACTACACGCACATTCCCGCATTTACCGATTCGTTGGGGGGTTCCGCGGGGTGGGGGGTGCATGTGTGGGGTAGCAGTAGTAGGTAGGGGCTCGGGGATCCATGATGTTCTTAAGTCAGCCACCTCGTTGGGCAATTTGCCTGTTGTGGCGTTGTATTTGTATTTGTATTTTATATACAGGGTGTTCTGTTAATGGACCGACAAACTCATGTTAGTAGACATCAAGAGAAACATAAATTGCAATGTAAAATGGTGTTGCAAACCACGTTGAGAAAGTGAAAATCGTGAAAAATGCATGCAGGTTTTGATGTCACGCTGGAACGACAAAAAGTACAATATAATTACTTCAAAAAGATTCACTTGATAAATAATTACAAGAGTTGTTGGAAGTGGCGGCCGCTGACGTCATTGCACAGTCCACAACGACGTAAAAACGATTCCCGCACGCACTCGAAGATACCAGGTATGCTTTTGATGTCCACTGAAGCGACGACAACCGTTCGTGCACTTGCCGTTGCATCACGGTTTCTTCCATTTGCGCGATCTCTCTACTACTACTAAACCACACATACACCTCGTCCATATTCGTCTGCGGAACCTCTAACGAATTGGTACATGTTGTAATGCGCGTGTACACGTAGTGAAACCTGACGTGAAGTTTGTTTCTGTGTTGATGCGTGTTATGTGTAGTGCTGCCATCCACCCGCCGTGCTGGGTGGAAGGTCCCCGTCTCCCTTAGTAGTTGATCGATCGTTGCGAAGGAAGTATGGTGCGGACAACGCCTCATCGGATATTGCTGTTGGTACATCCGCTGAGCTAAGCACCTATCGCCATCTGCTCGACCATAAATCAGATGCATATCAGCGTATTCCTCGTTCGTGTAGTCAGCCATCACGATAGTCATTGAAACAGACAACTGCTACACGTACTTACTACCGCAATAGCGCTAATTTACGTCATCCGCAGTGCGTGATTCATCTGTGCGAAGTGAGGATCTGTTGTTTCAGCGCACGGAGGAACCCTTATACTTATATTTCAGATATCTGAGCTGAGCTAAATTGTTACAAGGTCCAAGTTCATTTATCGTGACATCAGTCGCATCACAATCTTTCAGATTTTGTCTCCCGTGTTTGATAAAAATTAATTTTTTTTTAAACTTGATTTTTTGTTTTAGATTCTGCGAGTAAAAATAAATTATCGTGCTCTTCGAAAGATGGAGCCACATGGAGCAGGGTCACAGTTTCAACGCAGTAAAGGCTAGTTAATTATAATACAAAATATTTCGTCTGAATTTTAATGTTTCTTGTGAGTTTAACATTGAAAAAGCTATCTAAACTTTGTTATGAGGTGGAGCTGCTTCTCAAGATTGCTACCGCAGGGAATTCCACACTAAGGAGTTAGCGCACTGACTTCTCGGTGAGTATAAAAATAAAAAGGCTGCCGTTAGAAAATAGTCCAATTAGCCCTCGTGTGCAGACAATGACCGGACCTTGGCGCGACGAAAATGATCAAATCGTCAAACTCCTTCCCTCTTTCCTGTGCCTCTAGGCCCATGTATTACTACTTCTGCCCATGTATAATTCGGTGAATCGTTCGAAACCCCGAGCTGGTGGAGCGTTTGAACTTTGCAGCCCCTAACGAATTAAATTTAACGAGGTCTATCCTGTATGCGCGACATGCCTACCGTATTCCGGGTTTCATTCGTTTATCGCGATGTGATACGCGAACAGATATCCAAGGATGACTGACAAGTGAAGGGAATACGTTCTCGTTGCATCCATTTTCACACATTTTATGACGAATCGATTATTTTTCTGTAAAAGAAGCAAACAGTGAGACGGAAAGTTTCCATCCTTCCCTAGGCATCTTTTTCGCATCCATTAATGTGTTTTATACACATACGCATTTTCTGAAAGCCCGTCGGCGTTCTTTTATGAATCCAGCAGATGCATTTCATCTACAGCATTTGACTCGCTTTTAAAGCATTTCCAACTTGTCACAAACGACTCAGTTTCTAAAGAAAGCCGACACGAGAGGAAATATTACAGATGTATTATTATTATCATCTTTTTCTTCTTTTTTTCAGTTTTCTTTCTAATACTGCATAAAGATTGACATCATTTTCTTTGCACGTTCCGATATTGATGCTTATATTCATCTTTACATATTTGCCATATTTTGTTGTTTTGTTTTTTTTTTCTCCGTAAAATACATTTTGATTCATTGCAAATTTGCGCGCTGTAGTGCTTCAAGTTCCCCAATGGTTATTTATTAACAATTTCGCCGACAGCTCCAACATTTTGGGCGCAAGTTTGATCTTTTGTACTAATATGATCCCAATTTCACGTATTTTTCTCGTAAAATATGATGACTCAAACATTAATGAAATAACAACTAATATTTGATTGCATCTAACAGAAATTTTCACCAAAAAAACCCTTATAAAAACTTCAACTTCGGTTACAACGACGAAATTTCGTGGAACCTTAGATGTCGTTATGACGGAGTTTGGCAGTACTTGAAGAATGAAAGACAGATAGCACCACCATTTAACACGAAACATGCATAAATCTAACAACATAGATACGTTCGGGCAACACTCATCCGCAACACACGTTCCGACATAGACTGATTCATTAGAAATCCCATAGAGGAATTATGAGAAAGTGTGTACGGGGCGCATGCGCGATAAAGCGGTTGCAGTATAGTAATGAGTAATGGGAAGTATATTGACGGCCGGCGGTTAATCTTCAAAAAAACGTCTACATGTGAATACTATGCCTCGTCTTTCAAGGTTTCATCGAAATTCCGCATCAAGTTGTACGGCTGATCCAAAATATTTCACTTCGAGCCAAACAACGCGCACTAGATGAACGTCAAACTTACGACCACCCGCCGACAATCGTCATATTAAAGGAACTTCTTGTATAGCGAAGGCTGTGGCGCGCAACCGGTTTGTGCGCGAGAAAAAAGGGAAAAGAAAACAAAAGTCTAGCTTATTAACCACACGGTCAAAGTGAGTAAGCATATGTACAAGATACACAGAAAATTGTTTCATACGTAGAGCTGCTGATTTTATCTGGAGAGAAAAATTCAGCTTTGGCTCTACGGGGACTTAAACCCACGCACCCAACCCCCCCCCCCCCCGGCATTCTGGACGAGTTATAAAATTTATTTTCTCTCTCTCTCTCTGTGCGTGCGTGCGAGTTTTTTCTCTCTATAGAAATCTACAATTTTAGATCGATCATCGCCAAATTGTGCATATGTACCAAACATGACCCGACTTGAACGATAGGCTACTTTAAAAGTTCGCCAGAGCGGGGCAATGCCCGAAATAGGCAAAAATGCTTTCTGGGTCTCAACAATCACCTTCACTTTCGGAATGTTTATTTTAGTTACCGTGGTTCCCTAGGAATGCGTTTCAGACGTGTATAATATGCCTTTACAATGGTTTTTCACTTCTTTAACGCTACCAGTATATATGTATAATAGTTTATGCCTTTATAATGGTTTGCCACATTTTCAGTCCTCCCAATAACGAGGTTTTTTGAATAGACGTCAGAATCATCATCAGCATCACTTTGAGGGACAGGCGCAGGATGATCCCCATTGAAATCAATGTTAAAACTGCCGATTTTACTGTAGAAATGCGGAAATTTTTGGTGGGGGTTTTCCGCCACATCAATAATTTTAAAAATTGTATTAAATTCTCGATTTTTGAAATACTGAGTTCGCTTAGAGAGATATACGAAGCCCAGAAAATTAAATATAAAGTAATTAGCCGGATCTACTTTTGAGTTGAATATCTATGCAGTGCCGTCTTAAGTATGGGCCCAGGGCCTCAGGAGAAGAGGGGCCTCACAAAAATTAGGTCCGGTTGAAAGTTTCTAGAATTTACAAGGTAGGACCTCAGAAAAACAACTTGGCCCGGGGGCCCATGATGCTCTTAATATGGCCCTTTATTCATGTAATAAATCTTCTCAAGCATGAAAATTAATGTCTCCGTATTGTGTCTTTTAATATTCAACTGCATAAATTGATATAGTTTAGGATGTTTTAAAACTAATTATGGGCCCCGTAAAATAAATACATCGAAGAAATTCCACAGCTCCAATTAAGCATTTTTGAAAGCAGAAGCAGGCAAATGGATAACTTGAAGTTCGATGACAAGTATAACTTGATCGAAATACCTTGCGCTCCTTAAAAAAGGGAAAAAAATACAGGCTGTTTCAAAAAGAATCACCCGATTTGAAAAGCGTATATTACGAAAAATATTACACACATAGACACTGAAGATTAATTTTATATTACATGCCTAATCATAAAGTTTTTTTACAAACGAAATTAAAGGTGCTCAATATGTCCACCTTGGGAAGAACGCATATGTCTATACGTTAGTCGAATTCGTCCATTTTGCGAGCATGTTTGCATCCACTGCTTCCACGGCTGCTGTTATGCGTATCTTCAGTTCGGCTAATGTTGCTGGAAGGAGAGATACGTAAACGTAGTCTTTTAGTCCCCACTAGAAGAAATCGCACACTATGAGGTGCGGCGATCTTGGAGGCCAGTGATGTTTAGCTGAATTGTCAGGTCCCGTACGGCTAAATCCCTCATTTAGGAATGCGATTGTTCAAAATTTCTCGAACGTCCAAGCTCCAGTGTGGTGGTGGTGTGTCCCATCCGCGTAATTACAATCCCTACTTACTTTCTTAGTAGCACAGGAAGCATTAGCTCGCCGGTGATTGGTTACTGCGAGCAAAAAAAAAGCAAAAGCAAGCAAAACGTCACGAGAGGCGGAGATTTGGGCTAAACTGAATTTCAAAGTTCATTAACGAAATATGAAAGCATTTTTTTATTGAATCAGTAAATAATAGCTGGGCCCAGCTTCGCGGGCCGTTATTGTTGTCTTCCCGATGAACATGAATGAACCGCATTTGATTAAATCGGAAACAAAAATGGAAACATTTTTTGGTAAAATCGGTAAATATGGGAAAGAATATTCGGATGGGTTTCAGACCCCGAATAGAACACAATCTTCGGTACGTGAATCTCGTACTATAACCATTACTCCAACGGTGGATGTTGGATTCGAGCACAATTATATATATCTATTGTTAAACGTCGCCAGCAAAAATTTGTCCATGACTGACGTAATGGGGTCATCACTCATTTCGGCCAATCACGCTAAATTTCTACAATATAGCTATAAATGTAGGGATTGTTTATAAGCGGCCCGTCCCCTGCTGGAACACGAAGTCATCCGAATCGGTTTCTAAGTGTGGGAAAAGCCAATATTGACAAACACTGAAGTGGTGGCCGAAGGAAGAGCGTTAGCGCTACCTGTCGGCAACTGCGTGAAACTCGAGATTTCCCTCTTTCTACCTATACATTATTCGATAACGGATTAAAAGATGAATAGTTAAGATTTTAAATCGGATTATTCTTTTTGAAACATCCTGTATATTCATTTCTACGTTTCCTTACATCTAGATTTGTTTCTTTCATGAGTCGCGCAGGAAGTCGCCATATTGGTTAACTTAGACACGGTTTGTATGTCTCTCAAAGAAAGAGGGAGATATCACATGATCCAAAAAGCTTCATTGAAGAAAACCCGGGCAGCGCCGGGTATTATAGCTAGTATGTATATAAGTACAGCGTAAATATATCTTAACCTTCCACATAATCTAGAAATCGAAATGATCAGTGAGCGAACAACATGTGAAATTTACAGGTGCAAAAACTAGACCCGTCTGGAACTGAAATTACGTCGTAGTATTTTCCTCACGTACTTAATCTGTCCCGAAATGTCAGATTTCAGAAATAACGAGAAAAAATATTCCTTTAGCTGAGATTATTTATTGCCATTTCATATAAATTCTCACTTCGTGCCGAGTTTGTTTATTTTATTTAGGCAGCATGTTTATGAATGTAAGTTTGCTGTCGCCGCGAATTCCAATTGCAAAGCGCTCTCTCTCTCTCTCTTTCTCTCTCTCTCGGGGGGTTGATTTCAATTTCAAGAGAGAAATCGCTCGGAAAACACTTTCTGCATCCGAATGTGACTCGCGTCGAATGAATGAACGCGATTCACACACACACAAATAAAAATCTACTTAGTTATTTCGATTAGTCTGCCTAGAGGAAGAGTGTGTGTGTACGCGTGCGTGCGTGCTGATCTCTGGATGCACAAACAAGACGAAACCTGATAAGATTTCCGCGGCCATCATTTGATGAAAATTGTTCGTTCGGGTTCGAAGACCGTCGTCCGTTTGAGTTGGCTCTCAACGTTTCCCCAACACTAGTGGTTGGCATCATCAGGAGAATTGAGTTTTGATCCAGTTTTATCAATTCTCCTGATGATGCCAACCACTAGTGTTGGGGAAACGTTGAGAGCCAACTCAAACGGACGATGGTCTTCGAGCCCCAACAAACAATTTTTAAGACGAAAGCTTCTGCGAGAGATCGCGCGAATTCGATTGTAAAACGGGAAAATATATGACATGTTGAAAATGTAGAGAACGTAAAAAAAAAGCTTCCTGAGGTAAATTTGATTTAGCGATCGAAGCAAAGAGTTCACGACAACAAAACCGATTGTTTTTATTGACATTTTTTGCCCCTAAAGATGGAACTGCTTGTCATGATGATAATAATAAACACGTTTCTTTCATTTAATGTCCGTTACGAGAAAATAATCTCAAGTTTATGATAATCTGATTTAAAGCTAATCTCGTGACTGCAATTTACACGCCGGAATTTTTCACTAATTTCCAACGACAATTAATAATTTTCCCCAAAGATAAAAACTGCGTATGAAACCAGTTAGAAATTTTCTACTCCTGCAGAGTCTGTAATCTGATGTCTCTCAATTTCGATCAGAATGAGGAGTGAGTGATCACTTGTGACGTCAACGTCGTAGTCTTCACGTTAGTGAAACGCGACGACGAAAACGCTAATTTTTTCACAAGGCTAACACTCAACTAACTTGTTCCAACAGAAAAACATGGATACAAGCAAGGGCCGGCCAAATAAAAACCCGTTCGAATAAATTTATTTATTCAAAACTTTTATTTATTACGAAAAAGCGTATAAAAATAAACATAGCAATTTATAAGAAAGCCATAACGCACTTGCACTCTTTTGTATGTAATATATCTTTCTCAAGATCAATAAATGGTTAGGTTTCCCCGGAGGCACCCGAGTCCCCAGGGACAATGTGCTTATATCACTGAGTGTGACAGAGCCTGGGTGTCTCTCGGTTCCTATCACTATCACTTGCACTCTTTACACAAAAATGTCACCATAAACATCGAACTTCTGCAGAAGAAAGCAGATACCGTGCGTAAGGGACTTTGTTATGTCCGCCGAGATGAGACGCATTGTAAAACCTTCACGAAACCGTCATGACTAAGCAACCCCAGGATATTTTTGCCGGGTATGGTTCTGTTGCTGGACAATGTTTGTTGTCATGTTGCGAACATTTTGCAGGATTTTTTACCATGTATGAGATTCAGTACCATCCCTTGACCATGATTTGTTATTTGCGTGAGTGGAAGAATCCTAAAAGAGTGACATCAGCATTCTGGTGGAAACAAAATCTCAGCATCAGAAAACAGATCATGATAGTTTCATGTAGTCTGTCTAATATGTCATTGTAGTAGACCAATCAAAGTCGTCCTTCGCACACGATATCCTCAGGAAGTTGAATGCGTGTCTGAATGACACTCTGACGAACACAAGTGCATTCTGGTTTCCTTATAGATCAATTTGCTTGATTCTGCTACACAATCGGATATACTAATTTTAACCGTCTCAATAAATCCACTCGAATAATTTCATTCGAGCCTGATATTATACTGGATGAGCATAAAATCATGCGAGTTGTTCGGAACCCACTAACGCGTACTGTTTATCGGACAAAATACTCCGAATTTGTAAGATACATGGCAGCGCTTCTTGAACATGTAACACGTAAAGAGCATTACTCACTAGAAGAGTTTTGAACACATCACATTATTTTATGCTCACCCTGTACATTTAGTAAAGTTTGAACGTAAATAATTGATCCTAGTTGCGATTCGTTGCAGGTTTTCCCGTGTTCTTCATCGTACCCTGGATGATCGTTAAAGTCCTTCTGGAAAACAAGCTGTGAGTTGTTTTTAATTTACATATGTGTAGTCAAATCTCGTTACCAAGTCACTCCGAGGAACTCAATAAATCTATAGCATTAAGCGAGAAGTTATCGTTTTCGGAGGAGTGAGGTTATATAAAGTTAGTGACTCTCTAATGAGATTCGTCAGCAGTTTTGTTTCTTTTCATTTTGAAAATTAAATTGATTACCGCATTGAACCCACTGACAAATGCACTCCGAGCATCTGTCGGATGATCCTTGGATGTACCTTGAATTGTTTAATTTATTCAAAACTCACCTCAAAAACAGTCAATATTTTTCACACTCATAAAAAATATCTATTTATTTACCACTGCATGTGGCAGGCCTTGCAAGAACACAATGTAGACAAAAACGAAACGCAGGCAGTAAAACATCAAATGTATACAATAAAATTTAATCTATTTACGACGTAATAGATACGTGATGTAGACTGTAAAGTAAGAAATGCGAACAGTAAATACCGAAATGCAGACAATAAAAGAACGCAATGTATAGACAACGAAACACGAAATTTAGACAGTGATAACGAAATGTACATAAGAGAAACTCAATATAGACAATAAATACGCAATGTACACAATAAATACGCAATGTACACAATAAATACGCAATGTACACAATAAATACGCAATGTACACAATAAATACGCAATGCGTATGTTGCTGCCAAAGTCCGATTTTCAAAAATTATTCGGGCTTTGGCCGCCAATTCGCGAAGTGGTCGGAGATCCCTCGCCAAAGTTCGTTGTGCTGATGTAAGACAGTCCAGAAGGCACGAAATACTTTTTTTTTCAAAGCCAACGTGTGATACACGGCTACATATAATCTTTTATTATCAGACTTTGGCCAGGTATCTCTGACCACTTCGTGAACTGGCAAAGCCCGAAATTCGGAAATTGGCCGATTCGAGATCCGGTCGGCCAACTTCTTGAACTGACCAATAATTTCGAGCTTTGGTAGTAACTTATACCATGAAATATGAAATATTGACATAAAAACTCAATTTAAACAATAAAATACGAAAAAATGTAGACAATCAATGCAATATAAACGATAAAATACGAAAAGTCGACAATGTATACGTAACATACACAATAAAATACGAAATGCAGATGAAAAAAAAACAATGTACACAATGAAATACAAAAGTTAGACAATGAAAACGCAACGTACCAATAAAACACGAAATGCAGCCAATAAAAACGCAACGCACACAACAAAAAACGCAACGTAGACAACAAAAAACGCAACGTAGACAACAAAAAATGCAATGTAGACAGTGAAAAACGAACTTTAGATTACAAAAAGAAATTTAAAAAAAGCGAACTGAAATTTTATCGCAGAAAAAACAAGTTTTTCTACTATTTGAAAATTATAAGGACTGAAATTTACTTAGGTACTTGTACTAAAATAAGGAAAATCACGGCGCCCTCTGCTTCTAAGGACATCATCGGCTTGAACAAAATGAAATTACTGTTAATCGTAACTATCAGAGAAGAAAAAAATGTTTCTTAATTGAACTTTTTCCCGATCTTTCAAGACCGTGGTAGTGGCTTCATTTCTTTTTTATGGTCGAGCAATAAATAGCAAGTGCACGGCATGAAAGTCGATCGGATTCGTCTTAATCAGTGTATTAATTAGCGGAATTCGTTTTTTCAGTACGTCTCGAAGATCATTTTTATTCAAAGAAACTCTCTAAAAGCATTCTTTTATCCTTTATTCCAGTAAATAATAGACCTGACGAAATAGAAAAAAAAACAGAGGGAGAATCATTTGGAGCGTATTTAATATATTTTTTTCCGGGTTTACTCCGTGTTTTGGGTTTTTCTTTTGTTTTTCAGTAACTTGAGAATGAAAACGCATTTTTCTTCTTTAAAATCCCTTGCTTCTGAGATCCCCTACTAGAAATATATTTTATAAAAAGCTGTAATATTATCCAGCTGTCGTCGTCTCCGGAGTTGTGAGCTTGCA
Organism: Pholcus phalangioides; assembly: GCF_987345545.1. Lineage (NCBI taxonomy): Eukaryota > Metazoa > Arthropoda > Arachnida > Araneae > Pholcidae > Pholcus > Pholcus phalangioides. Next base: position 22,687,073 of record NW_028301596.1, on the reverse strand, counting down.
ATTCGACTCGATAATAATTTTGCCGCCTCGAAGAAGACAGAAAATTCTCACCGGGACCATCGTTGTCTATCGCTCGCCATTCAGAGTGATTTATGCTATTGCAGGGATATATACTGTATTTCTTTTTTTACATCCACCTATGATAGAATAACCGGTTTGTTTGTTCTTACTTGAATTTCTCAACGCGTATCTCGTGGGACTAACAATTTTTTTAATCTCAAAATCGTAACGATCAGAGGAACTCAAAACAAAAAAATTGTTTCGATTTCTTTTTTAAATTAGTAACACCGAGTTCTTCACTAAGCTAATCGAAATTATTTTGCTCCGTTGCAAATAATTCATAAGAATGGATTATCGGATATTCGTAAACACGTTTACGTAATCTAGAAGTCGAGGAATCGATTCGCTAGTGTCGCCTCAAACCTAAAACTGACGCACTATTTAACTTTCAGTTTCTTATCCGATCAGATCAGTGTCGCTTCTTTCTTTTTTCTTTCTTTTGTTTTTAAACAAAGATTTCAGAACGAACGTCTTTACGAAAATATGAAAATTTTTTGAGCAGCTTAAATAAAGACCACAAAAACTTTAGGACTTCTGAGGTTTCAATTTTCTTAAGCCTCAGTTTCTATAAAAAGAACAATTTTTAAACAATGAAATCAACACGAATGTCCCAGGAAAATCTTTCCTTTATATTTCAGGACTCCGTAGCCGTTCGATTTAGTTTAAAATGAACAAGAATGATTCGACATAATATATTTTTGGCCTCCATAAGGCACCTTCCAATCGTGTGCTTGTTAAGTTCTGGTTTTTGCTACTATATGTGAATGGAGTATAAAAAATGTGGGAGATTATGGAATGGTTGGATAACATGAAGTACCGGGTTTTCTTCACCTTCAAGAGTATCCTCTAAATGGAAGAGTAATGAACTACTTCAAAATGCCCCCTCCGATGCTATAAAGTCAGTGTCGCTCGGTTGACGCCGTCATCACGGCTGCTATTGGAGAACATTTGTTTTTCTCCTTCCTGAAATTTACTCAGGCAAGTTTTCAAAGGTGCTTATTAATTATTATAAATGTGTCAATAATTTGAAACTAAGCACAATATACGTCACAAGTGTTGTGTTTTATAGTGTTATGCTCATTTTTAGATACTCTCCGGTTAGGTTAAAACGCAGGGTTTTTTAATTTATTTATTTTTTTCCAACAGCTGGCTGATGCGAAGATGAATTCAGGAAAGAAAGAAAATTCAACTGCCCTTGCGAGGAATCGAACCCAAGTCCTCTTCCTTGACTAGAGATTGTGCACTAGTAAATCTTACTTTCAAGGGATTCGATTCCCCGCAAGGGCAATTGAATTTTCCTGAATTCCTTCTTCGTATCAGGAAGCTGCTGAAAACCTTCGTATGGATAGCGGAGAGTGACACCATCTTTTTTTCAAAGATGGTGTGTCGAATAATCTCAAGTACTAAAGAAATGACAAATCGTTGTAAAGGCATAACCATATCTGAAACGCATTGGTTGGAAACTAAAGTAAACATTCCAAAAGTCATTTTGAGGACTATGAACCATTGTTCCCCGACCATTTTTCACCCATTTCAGGCATTTGTCAGAAACCTATCGTTCAAGTTGGGTCCCGTTTAGTATACAGTGGATCCCGCTTATAACGTTTTCCAAAAAACCATTATAAAAAACGTTGTAAGCGGGAAAACGTTTTAAACGACAAATCTAAATAAGAATTAGAGTTGCCGCTACGAAAATAAGTCGTACTAAGCGGGAAAACGCTTAGTGGGAACGTTGTAAGCAGGATCGACTGTATATGCAAAATCTGTCGATAATCGGTCTAAAATGGTAGATTTGTATAGAGAACACACGCACACACTGACAGACAGAAAATAAATTTTATGTATATTGATAATAAGTAATAAGTGCCACCTGAATCGGGCTAGAATATATTTCGAAGATCAAAAGTTTAGGAAGACAGAAGAAAAAGGTCCAGGAATAATGTGTATCCTGTTCTCTGTGGGCCCATCTTGACATTTTTAGGGTATATATGGAAGATTGGATCCGTTACTCTTATAAACTGACTACGACACCACCACATCATCAGAAACAAACATCGCTAAATAGTTTTTCTACCCATTATTGGCTTGTCATTTCTGCGTCTTCGTTTGTCCTCCAGCTGATCAGGTTGGGGTTTCCGGTCATACATTCCTATGTGATTCTGTTTTGTTTTTTCTACATCCCCTAAAAGTTTGTACCTTGAGTTTTGAGTCACCCTGCATATAAAACGACCTACGTATCTTAAAGCACTGTAAATGCGTTTTCATTTTACTTGAACATTGAAAAGCGGCAACATTACGTAATTGGCGATGATGTCCAAAAATGTTTTTTTTTTAACCCTCAAGTTCAGGGTAAACAAGTCCTTCCTTGGTTTGTCTCGTGAGATATCCGTCATCTTGAGCTATGTAAGGCGAACCCTTTTGTTTACTTTCTGTACTTAGTATACAGGAAATATTACATGGCAAAACTGGCATATGCTTACGTCAGTCGGTGTTTTGTCCTGGGGGTCCCATATTTACAGGTCCAATTTTGAAGTTGAGAGAATTTTCTCGTGAAAATAAAAAATAGTTTTAAAATTTTCTCGTCGTTTGACAAACATTCGTAGCCTTCGATTTTCATAACAAACGATTCATCGGTAAAAATCGTCGGATCGGATTTTTTTGATCCCCTGTTAAAGTAGCTTGAAAAATAATTCGGAAATTTTTATTATTGACGATCTGGAATTATATTAGATAAATAACTCGTCGCGTCGAGGTTTTAAAACTTTGATTTGGATGGCGGATAACGATTAAAATGTTTCGTCGAAACATGTTTTCAGCGATACGCTTGCTACAATAGGGTTCATAAATAATTTGTTATTTGCCACACCATTATCTACTATACTCGTTACGAACGAGTTTCGTGTTCATCGATTAGCCTGATTCGGAAAATTTTTATTTCGGACGCTTTAATTACGAATTCGAGGTCGTCCGTGAAACTTCGAAATATGATGGCTTATTTCGGGAAAGATACACACAGTATTTACCATTTTGTCACAGCATTTCGCTAAAAATAAAGTTGCATTTAATCTGTAAAATGTTTTTGGTTTTGTGATTGTTTAAACTAATTGTGTTCTTGTCCCCCCCCCCCTCCCCGCACCTGAAACTTTAGATGCTGGACAGTCAATGAGAATCCCGCATTCTTTTGGATCATACGAGGGCCGATCACGGCCTCCATCGTCGTGAGTCACGTTTTCATTCTTCTTCCTCTTCATTTATTTCTTAACTATTATCAACTAAATGCAAGTTTCTGTATGCTTTCTGCTAACCACAATAAGAAAAAAACTACAATAGAAGAAACAAAGAGTTATTCAGAAACAGACCAAAAAAACTGAGGAGACTAGAATTCCTTTCCCCCGAATCGGATCGTCGTTATAATACAGTGTGAGCGTGAAATAAATTGGCCTACTCAGAGCATTCTGCAAATCAATGGTCAGATCCATATCAGAATTCGTGAATATATTTCAAAGGATACGCTCACGATTCCGCACTATTGGCAGACCTTCAACGCGATACTTACATAGCGCGGAAAGCCAGACACCTTACATTTTCACTTCAAAATACGTACGACAGGTTGCAACAACACTTGAACGCGAAACACGCGTAACTCTGACAACGTAAATATGTTAGGGCTATACATACACTCGGAGCACGTGTTCCGGCATATGCCGATGCTTTATAAATTCTCCAGGGAGAGGCCAATGATACACATGCTACTAAGCAGCATGTGTATCCCGGGCCGAATGGTTACTAAGTGCACATGTACGGTTTAATAATTACTACTTTAATAATATGATTAAAATATACATATCAATAAATCAATTATTTATTTCGCTTATGGATCCAGACTAGTGCGATCGGTTGGCAAGAATATAGGAAACATGTTGATAGAAAAAACACTCATGTGTGCAGAAGAAAAATCACAACTCAGTGTTTCTCAAACGTTTATGATCCACAGTTCCCTTCGTCGGGAGATTTTCTCACTATTTCTTTCTTCCTTTTTAATCAATGGAGAATCGTTGAGAGCATGATTTGAAAAATGTGCTCATAATTTGAGCGCAAATTTTCGATATGGACCAGAGGATCGGTTAAAGTTGTAAAATGCCGTGAATAAAAGGATTTATTTTGAGTGACGCTGTACACTCCTCAAAGCGCAACGAGATGAGTTGGGTCACCAATGTCGCAATATGCGAGTATATTCAGTCATTTTCGCAACGTGCATACGAATATAATGCAAAAATACGAAAGTACGTGTTAATGGGGACGTCAAACATAAACGTAAAATAAAGACTGACATCAATCACTAAGACACACTCTGTACTCGCCGAGAGAAAATCGAATTGGAAAAAACTACCAGCCATCAACCAACACCTTTTTTTCTTCTTTCCCGGAGACACAAATGGGATTTTTGTTCCTACGGGGTCTAGTTCTACTTTTATATTTTTATGTTTATAAACAAAAGATTTTGCGCTGTTTTTTCTTTGTGAATCACGTCGACGCATTTGATTGAAAGGTAGATTCAGAATTTTGGAAGATCCGTTTATTTCAAATTGAAATACGAAATTGACTATTATTGGGTGTTTTCATTCTGAAGGTATTCTCTCTACATCAAACGTCAAATTACATTTCATTTGCTTCAGTTACACACAATTTTTCCTCATAAAAGAAGATGAAAACGGTTCATTTCGAGGTAAGTTTTCAATTACGATGCCCATCGCGATCTTTCTATTAAAAAAAAAAAAAAAAAAGAGAAAATGGGGAGAATTTTTCAGTGAAAACATGACGATTCAAAAATCGCCATAAAAAGATGACGCCTCTACTTCTAAGTTTATTATCTTATTATCGTTCAGGGGAAAAACTGAACTCCAGTAAAATTTTCTCTTTCGTGGTTAAAATCGTTGGGCCGACGAAAGGGCTTAGAAATGTTCGGAAAAATGGCAGTATTTGAAGATAATTTTCCTCCAAAATGTTGAAATTACAGTTATCGTTTTTGTTCATTCATTCACTTTCCAGAGTCGTTATTCGATGTTTAGCCTGGTTCTAATGCTTTATGTTATTTTTTTTCCAGATCAACTTCGTGTTCTTCATCAACATCACGCGAGTCTTGTTTCTGAAGATGTTCTCTTCGCAGGCTGTTCAAACGAGGCAATACCGCTACAGGTACCGTGCAATCATATTCAACAGCAATTCTCAACCTGTTCCGTGGACCAGAAGTGGTTCTTGAGTATTGGATAGGTGGTCCGGAGACAGGCTTGATAACTAAAATCCAATTGGATGAAAAATTATTCAATTGTTGCAATGTATTAGGAATACCTTTATGGTTAACCATATTTCATCCAAAAGTCGGCAAAATCATCAAATATCGCTGAAATTGCTAAAAAACGACCAAAGTGCGAAAAATGAAGGGAGTTGTTGAAAAACGCAATGAACCGAGATATAGCTCATTGAACTTGACAAATATGTGGGACTTTATAGCCACAGTTGTACGCGCGAATCAAATGCAATAATGGAAATGGCTCGTTGTCTTTCGTGCCGATAACGACTTTTCCGATCACGAGAGGACTTTTCTTTCTTTGCAAAAACAAGCACAAAAAACATTTAAAAGAAGAAACAAAAACGACAAGCTACGAACGCATGGACAGTAAAACCTGTCTTCAACGCAATCGTAAGGGACCGAAAAAAAATTTCCGTTGAACACAGGTTTCCGCTTAATAAAGGTTCAATTGATATAATGTGTACAATTTTGCAACAATCTCGTGTGTGATTGAAATAAAATAAAAATAAATTAATCGAAGAGTTGAAGTAAATAATTTAAATATATATATTAGAGTAAATAAATAATTAGTCTATATAATTACTCTAAATGCTGTATTTACGTTCTTTTTAACTTCATCAAAAATTTCCAATTAGGGTGTCAATATCTGTCGTGTCAAGTTCGGTTTGCACATTTCCGTTCAAGTTTTATGTAATCCTTAGTATGAGGACCGTAACTAAGAATTTTGTGAGGGAAGAGAGAGAGAGAGAGAGCAACACAATTTTGCACCCTACCACTGTAAAATTCAATGATTTTATAGCAGTGTTTCGTCACCACCTAAAATTTTGCCGCCAGGGCAGTTGCTCTTTGCCTCTCTTTAATTAATTCCGGTCCTGCTCAACGTTACGATCATGGATATACACAGCTTGCATACAATTTTGTAAGTCTTGTCATTTAGAAATTCAACCCTTGCACTGATTTCTCCCGTGGAAAAGCCTGCTTTTCCAAAAAAAATTGTTAGAATTTCAGAAAACAACTGACTGCTTTACTACATATGACTTATCAAAACCACAATACCAAGTACAGAAACGAACTCACATTTGCAAGCATAGATTGCGTAAAAAATTTTGGTGGAGCAGCACTTCAACATTTTGTAAGATCCAGAGCCGCAACTAGAGGGGGGCGAGGGGCACAACTGCCCCGAGCGGAAAAATTTAGGGGGCGGCAGTTTTTTGTGGAAACAAAGAACACCATCACAAAGTAATCAAATTTCAAAGTTGTGGGAGCGGCAAAATAATGTTTGCCCCAGGCGGCAAAAATCCTAGTTACGTCCTGGTATGATTTCCCACTAACACTCACAGTGTTTGTGTGAAATTTTCCGGTTTTTTTTTAAGGGTACAATTTTCCTTTCCGTTTCCGCGTTAGACAGGTTCCGTTTAATCCAGATTTTTTAATATGCATATTGGCACTGAAATCACTGGGCCACGATTTTTTTCGTTGAAGACACAGGTTTCCACTTAATACAGGTTCCGTTAAAGACAGGTTTTACTGTATAACCATATAAGGCCCCCCAAGGGAAACAACATCTTTCCAAGCAGCCTTATGAATTAAATCGTTACATTTTGCCGCCATTTTTCCAAAAACGTATGTTATGTAATAAAATAATGTTCCTAATAATTTCTCTCACGAGTCCTTGAATTGAGCAGAGGATGAAACGAAACGCAGGACGACACAGATTTATTGACAGGACAGCTATTTTACACGTATTTACAGGCAGTTATTTCACGAAATAAATTCTGGTGTGCTCGGATGCGTGCTAAAAAATACCGGGAGTGCTTATTCACCCATGGCTCCGAAGCAACAGTTTTACCAACGAAGTAGTCTCTAATGTAAGAAGTTTTAAAATCTGTCGTTTATATAAAGAAAAACGAGTCTTGTTTTAATACGAGAAACAAATGAGATATCAAATACTTGTTTTTCGATCGAAAATAGCTCCCTGCTGCAATGACTAATATTCAATCGTAGACGCCCCCCCCCCCCCCCCCCGAATCTCCATATACCACTTCGTCTTTGCTTTCGAATCGCTAAAATCTGTTTGTCCAAGCATGTAAAAAACAAAATGTAACTGGAATAATCGTTTTCTTTGTTTCCGCTAAAACCCCAGGTTTGCACTTTTGGTGGACTTGCATTAGCGAGGAAAAAATACATTTTATTGAAAGAGAGGAGCAAAAACAAAACAAAAAAGAAACATTAAAGGGGTTAAATTTTCTAAAAAACAAGATTTAAGCAAAAAAAATTCTAAGACAAAGACAGTTCATCATCTTGATTGACATTATTTCAAATCTATTTCTGTATTTGTTTATGCATTTGCCAAATATGGGTGTGAGAAATAATAAAATTCCGTAGCATCATTTGACATTATGTATAGGGTGTTCCATAAATGTAGAAATAGTTCGAAATTTCATAAAAATTCAAAGAACTGTTGTATGTGAATGCGTTTTGCGAAATAGTTATTTCCACAAAGCGGGATTAATTATTGTTTTGTCTTTTTTGATACAAAAATAAAATTAGTTTTGGTCGATAGAGGGCGCTGCATGAAAGCAAATCACTTTAAATATGCTAATTAGACACCTATAAAATGCAGGCTATAAATTAACAGCTCATTTCTGAGTTTTCCTGTTATTGGCGTTTCAAGGGCTGGAACTAGAAGGGGGCTGGGGGAGGACTGCCCCCCCCCCCACCCCGATGGCGATACACTCTCAAATTTTGGGAAAGAACAAAATACCAATATAAAATCCTTGAATTTCTCAGTGGTTGGGAGTGACAGAATTATGTTTGCCCCCAACGAAAATCCCAGTCACGGCCCTTAATTGGATAAGGTTTTCATTATAATGTTGTCATTGCAATAGTGATAAAACACTATTAGTGAAGTTGTTCTACCTCAATCACGAATCGATTGAAGGAAGCTTCCATGAAAAAATTCTGAGATTGGCTATCATGCGGCGTCCTCTATTGACAAAAATTTGAACCAAGTTTTTTTCTTTACCATAAAAATCCCCTTCGTGAGAAGAACTTTCTGCGTAAACACCACATTTTCAAATTCCTTCAATTTTCGTGAATTTTCGAACTACTTAGGAATTTATGGGACACCCTGTATTTGTTTCTACATTTGGCAAATAGATGCGTGTGAAATAAATAAATTTTTATAGCATCATTAAACATCGTATAGTTACCAATACTGTGTTTGTTATGTTATTATGTACATTGTTATGTTTATTATGTTACGTTGGCATGTAAATATAACCGATTCAAAAATCCGATTTACACGTCCATTAATCGATTAAAATTATAAACATTTCGATTCACCAATTAAAAATTTTAATCGATTTCCAGTCCCACTGTATTACAAAGCAAATGACGCACAAGAAAAGAAGTCGTCAAAATCGAACTTTTCTGTGGAAAACTGGATGCATGAAAAAAGAGGCTCTAGTACTACAGCCTCCTAGATACTACTCTATCTAGGAGGCTTTGTTAGTATCCTATCGGACCACCTCAAGAGGATGCGACGCAAGTTATCCTGCGACCCATAGGTTAAGAACTCCCGATATAGTCGAATAAAAACAATAAACAGTAATTTGAATTTTCAGGAAGTGGTTCAAGTCGACGTTGGTTTTAGTTCCACTGTTTGGTGTGCATTACGCTCTGCTTCTGTCGATGAGCTTCGCTGCTAGCGTCAGCGCTACCGTCGAACTGTCATGGCTTTACATCGATCAAACGTTCTCGTCCTTTCAGGTAAGAAAGGATTTTTTCCTCGAGTGACGCGTCATTTATTTATTCAGAGACGCACAGAAAAAAAAATGTAACCTCTTAACGATCAGGGACGTGATATCTCGGCCCTGTGTAAACGGAAGAAGTACATTCGATCTCTCTCCCCTTCTTTCTTCGTGATTCTTTATTGATAACGCCGTGAAAGGAAATTGTATTTTTTTTCCTTTTATTTCGGCATTATCTTTCTATCTTTTCTCCCTCACTACTGTTTGACGATCAAAAAAATGATATGTAAATAATGAGATACATAATAAACACAGGGAAAGGGTAGGAGGGAGAGATAGAAAGAACGGAAACCTGCTCTCTCCTCTCATCTTTTTTCCTTCATTTCCCGTGTGTTTGAACTATAATATCAGTTTTTAAGATTCATATCTGCTAGTTCAACTGAACGTCACCCATATTTGTTGCCAAAAACCTGTACGTAAAATGTCTGTACATCTCATTCTAGTACCGAATTTGATTGGATCGTTTCTATCTCGTGACCAAATACCTTGTCCTCAACTGGACTGGGTCGTTTTTCTCACGTGACTAAAGACTTCGCTTTGTGACCTTTTGTATATGTCAGATTATGTAGCTTTGGCGACTTTTTTGATAGCATATAGAGAAAAGCAAATATTTATACCGGGTCTTTTTGCAAAAATATCGATTATAAATATTGAATATAAAATTATCGATTATAAAATCTCTATTTGGGGCGCGATTTTATTTCAAGCGTTACTTGAGAGGGTCGCGAATCCCAATCAGATTTTTTCCGCACGAAAAAATCTGATTGGAATATCATCTAATTGGAATATTCGTGAGTAAACTCGTATTTCGAGTTTTCGGGAGTTCAAAACCCGTTCAGTCATTGCCGTGATTCTTCGCTATCGGAAAGGTACCACATTTACTTGTGTAAGAGAGATGGTGCCAAGACGACCACACAATTCATTCCTACTGCAAAAAGTCCTCACACCGAGTGGTTAGCGGACCTACCTTACCTTTCGGTGAGAGACATGCAAGCAAACTTCGGGTCCTGCTCTTGTTTTTACCATTATTCGCATAAAATGACCGTGGTGTGACAAATGATGAATTTATCAATGACGAAGACCGAAATTATAGAGAAAAGCAAGTGCAGCTGAAGGTCGGGGCACCAGAGGGGGGTCACCGAATTTCTTCTTTTTTACTTCACTAAAATACATGCTTAGCCCGCGTGATAGACTAAATTTTTGTATCTAGTTGTAGCCTTGCGATCTTGGTTGGCTGAAGTTGGTTTTCTGTAGTTCACAACTTCGAGGCACGTTATGTGAGCCGATCTCCCCGTTAGAAAGTCTCACCACAGAGAGAGCACAAGCCTACAACGGTACAAATATTCAATCATTACACTTCACTCAATTTGACACTTACACTTCAATTTGAATAATACACTCGTGTCCATAAATTAAGGATAATTCAGAATCACACGGAAATCGAAATCCAAAGTAAAAATTTCACCTGTAGAATTATCACACACATCGGCAAGAATGATATGCAAATTTCAGGAAGCCACCAGATGATGCCGATAGTACGTCATAATGACGAGAGTGTAAGAGGGGGGTATATAAGGAATGGTGGCAAAGAAGTAAAGTTGTTCACAAGAGTTCTGTAAGGCGCTCAGTGCCATAAGCGAATAGTTATGACACAGAGGACGCATGTGGATGATTTTTTTACGTGGTAGAATTATCGGCCGCCTGGAATGTGGGCGTACTCAGATGGAAGTATCCGAGGAACTTGGAAATTGCCCGAAGTGTCATCTCTAGGCTTTGGCAACGATTCCAAGATAACGGAAATGTCAGTAGACGTTACAGTACAGGTCGCCCTCGAGTTACAATGCTCCGTTTCAAACTTTCTAATAACGTGATGCTCACGTATTCCCAAGGGATCAGCATGATCCGTCCAGGGAATTTGTTAGTGTTAGTAAACATCCATGCCCGAACAGGGATTCGAACCCAGACCTGCACAGTGAGAAGCTAGTTCCCTAACCACTCGACTGCCGCCCGGCAGTCGAGTGAAGACCGGTATTTGGCAGTAACTGCCAAAAGAAGCAGACGGAGCACAGCATCCGACCTGTCTCGTCAGCTATCTGCAGCCACGGGTACCACAGTTTCAAGGCAAACCGTGTACAGACGTTTGGGAGATATTGGTCTATATGCTCGCAGGCCTGTCAGATGGGTTCCGCTCACGGCAACTCACTGTCGGCAGCGATTAGCCTGGAGTAGAGAACATGCAATGTGGACATCGTCACAGTGGGCTTGTGTGATGTTTTCCAACGAGTCCAGGTTTAGCTTGCAGTCTGATTCACGTCGGACTTTCATATGGAGAACGCCAGGTACCCGTTACCACCAAGACAACATCATTGAACGACACCGTTACGGTGGTGCAGCATTGCTCGTTTGGGGTGGAATTATACTGGGTTCCAGAACAGATCTGCATGTTCAAACCGGAACCATGAAAGCCCAAATTTGTCGGGACATCATTCTGGAACAACATGTACGTTTGTTTAGGGGTGCCATGGGCGCAGAATTTGTGTTTATGGATGACAACGCCCATCCTCACCGAGCAAACATCGTAAACGAATGCCTTGAATCTGATTATATAACCCGTATGGAATGGCCAGCATTCTCACCTGACTTGAATCCGATAGAGCATGTGTAAGACATGCTTGGCCGACGAGTTGCAGCCCGTCAACCACCTCCTACACGTGTACCGGAACTTCGGAGAGCATTGCTTGCTGAGTGGAGTGATCTTCCCCAAGATCAGATCGATAATTTGATACTCAGCATGCCTAGGCGTTGTACGGACTGTATTTCATCGCATGGGAGACATACAATGTATTAACCATCATACCAACCATGTAATAGTAAGTTTTTGTAAAGGAGATATTTTTTACAATTGCTCCAGGGAGCAAAAATCGTAGTTTTTATGAATGGTATGATACATACACCATCGTTTTTGTTCTTTATCTTTTGTTTAATAAATGGGCTTTATGAATAAGTAACGTTTGTTTTGTTTCTGAACATTTATTTGCCGGAGCTGGCATTATCCTTAATTTATGGACATGAGTGTAGAATATTTATATGGACTAACGGACCTGCAAAAACCACAGGCAACTAGAGAGTTGACTTTTTGGCAGTCCAATTATATACAAATAACTGAATTACCATTCCCTATTTCTACAGCCAAAATACATCTGGAAAATAGGAACGAAGGGGCAAGAAAAATGGAACGACATGGAAAAACCGGGTAACAAAATGTACCAAATTCTACCGAAAATGAACGGAAGGCCATTTAAATGGTCAAGGGAACATGTTCTATTCCTAACAGAATACGGATCGTTCCCAATGTATTTGCATAGATTTAGGATCTCAGATGGCCATCTATGTGAATGCGGAATAATAGGAGATCCCTATATCATTATATGCAACATCGTGCATCAGAAAGCTTCATTTCAGTACTACAAGTGCACATAATTTACAGCTTTGGAGAAGAAACTAGCAAAAAGATTGGTAACCCTTGTTCAATTTTTAGAAGGAACCTTAGATAAGCTACACAAGAAAAAACGCGAGAGAGTGGAAATACCAACTTCACCTGCGTTGGCGAATTCCTGAGACTAGGAATCAGAATCAGAGTACTAATGGAGACCGGAATGGAATTAGGGATTTTTCATACTGTATGACTTTTTATCTACAGGGTGGTCGACCGCAGTAATATGGAAAAGTGTTTTCAGTTTTCTCTTTGACCGATATTTAAGGAGTTGCAACGCTTTAAAAATTGATTAGGTCACTTCATAATCCTGCCAAATTCCCCGCACGTACACCAAACGTATAACTTGACGTTTTGGGCGCGGGGGCCAATTTCGATAAGATACTCGCCTAAAGTACCAAAGGATGTTTAAAGGTGTCGCGAGTTCGATACCCGGTTCGTCTTTGTCGAAAACTTTCCTGACAGTAGGGTACAACAGAAACGACAAGACCACAGAAAAAAATTGCTACCGCAGGGAGTGATGGCTGTTCTTTTCGCCAAATATCAAAACTGACATTGAATAATTCGTTTCAAGCATTTTATCTATTTTTTAACATGAAAAGTATATGCACATAGTTCTTCGAAAACGCATCAGATTTTATATTTTGAGTTCTTATAGTTACTTGTATTTAATAGCATAGATTTTTGATTTCGTTTTCTTTTCAGGGCTCATTCGTAGCTCTGTTGTATTGTTTTCTCAATGGAGAGGTAAGTTTAGTTCTTTGATTAGGCTGTCATATTTCTTTCAATGATATCGAGATGAAACATCTTATGCAAATAACGGTTCCGTTTTGTCCGAGACAACTATTCATCGTCGTCTACTTCCTCCACGGAGATTAGATCGTCATTCCCTTTTACGATACGATTAATCCCCGGAAAATTGAGAAAAATAATGGTGATGTACAACGGGCATAGCAAGATCTGTACAATTTTTCTTTTGGCTCGATGACCGACGATTCCCCAGAAACGATGAATCGTCGTTGTCGTTATGATTAACGATATTTAAAAACTCTAGTTCTGTATCTTTTTATAATGCATCTTCTGTTTCATCTTATAGGTGAAATCAGAAATGAAAAAGATGTTCGGAATTTTCCGCTCGAGTTCCGAGAGGGGGGCCGCTCATCACGCTTCTCTGCTGACCCAATCTCTAACTTACATAAGTAGAGCTAGAAATTCCGTACAGTCTCTGCATTCGGCTGCTGGAGGTAACGTATTTATTAACAGAGAAATAAATAATTCAAAATATTAGAAACACCTGATTCATAAAGAGTTAAAAAACTCAGTGAAATTGGTAGAATTTCAATGATAAGTTATTCTCACGAAGGGGGATTTTATTGGTGCGGAAAAAAACTAGTTCAAATTTTTATCGATTGTAAATGCTGCACGAAAATCCGACGGGATTGATTGGACCTAAACTTTTCTTCGATCTCTTCTGCGTCTGAATCGTTCGTAAACCTTCAGCCGGCGATTCGTGGCTGAGATAAAACAACTTCACCAACAGTGCTTTGTGCACCAATGTCAACAGCACAATGAAAACTTCACGAGAGCGCCAGTAACAGGAAAATTTAGCAATGAGCTGTTAATCCTACACCCTGCATTTTACAGGACTCTGATTTGCATATTTCCAGTGATTTGCTTTCGTGCGGTGTCCTCTATCGACATAAATTTGAACTTTTCTCTACCAAAAACAAATCTCCCCCATTGTGAGAGTAACTTTTTCAGAGACCGCAATCAAATGAATCAATTCCTTCAATTTCTAAACTATTTATGAATTTATGTGACACCCTGTAGATTCTCTCTTTTATGCAATGTAGGTTTAAATGAGTCTGGGTAGAAAACGCTCGGTAAACTCTTAGTAATTCCCAACTTGGAGGCGCGAATGCAAGTCGATCTCTCAGTTAAAAAGTCTCGCCACAGAGAGCAACAGGTCTACAACGATACAATTATTCAATCATTACCTAAACTTAACCGTTACACAAACTTAGTCATGACACTTCACTCATAGTTAGAAAAACTGGCGGCAGATGGCAGCACTACACATAACAAGCATTACACAGAAACAGACTTCGCGTTGGGTTCACAACTTATGCATGAACAGCTTCCACCATGGCCCAGGTCTTCTTCAACCACCCGACCACCTGCTAAATTGTCTTCTCAGAGCGGTGGATCATGATGTGGTTAAAAGGAGGAGGTAAACTTTTAATACGTTGATGTATAATTGACAGCAAAACCGCAATATCCGCGTGTATGTGATGTGTTCAAACTAAAAAAAAATACCCTGTAGAGATTTGTCGTTGCGATCCGTGTGTGTGTTTGGCATTCGAAAATCTTACATGAAACACTTCTGTTTCGAGCCACTCTCGTGTTTTCTCAGGTGGGCTTTTTATTTATAATATTGTTATCGAAAGAGATGAATCTAAGTTAAACCGATCCAGCCACAAAAGCTTCTACTTCCTGTATAATTTTCTCATAATCATCCGTAACCGCTGCATGTCCTATATTCACTCGAAAGATAAATCGAAGTTGCTCTGAATACGTTCAAAGAACCGACTATCGACTGGCACTTAACCCCCCGTTTCATGTTTCTCTCCCTCACTGCTCTGTATTTATTCGGTCGGTTTTGATAGGGTGACCATATGAAACTAAGGATATCCCCTTTTTTTGAAATCCCCTAATATAGGATTTCCTTTTGAAATATGTTTTTCTAAATAAAAATTTTAACATTTCTAATAGTCAGCCTCCTCTAATTCCCTTAACTAAAAAATGAGCGCCGTGTGGAGGGAAGGGGCGACGAGACCATCGCATAGCCTACATTATGGGAAGAAGTAGTATGGTATAAGGGGGAAGGGGGTGTGCGTGCGCGCCTGCCTGCGTGCATGTCTACCTACCTACATACATACCTACCTACATACAACGATAGGCTACTTTAAAATTTCTTCAGATCAGGGCAAAAAACTGTCAGGCAACAATGGTTTTTGAGCCTCAACGATCACTTTCCGAACGTTTACTTTGGTTACCGTGGTTCCCTGGCCATGCGTTTCAGACATTTATATGCCTTTGCAATGGTTTGTCACTTCTTCAATACTCTCAGTAATGAGGCTTTTTGAATAGACGTCATAGTAATCATCAGCATCGCTTTGAGGGTCAGGAAAAGTGTGATCCTCTTAAAAATCAGTGTTAAAATTGTCGATTTTACTGTAGAAATGCGGAAATTTTTAGTGGGGTTTTCCATCACATCAATAATTTTAAAAATTCTATAGAATTCTCGATTTTTGAAATATTGAGTTCACTTAGAGATATGCGAGATTAAATATGAATTAATTATTCGGACTTACGTTTGAGTTGGATATTCATGCAATAACATTGATTTCAACTTTTTATTTATATCTTCTCGAGCATGAAAATTAATGTCTCCGTATTGTGTCTTTTAATATTCAACTGCATAAATTCATATAGTTTAAGATGTTTTAAAATTAATTATGGGCCCGTAAAGTACATCGAAGAAATTCGAAAGCTTTAATTAAGCATTTTCTGAAACAGAAACAAGCAGATGAAGTTCAGGGGGGGGGGGATCAAAATACTTAGCGCCCCTTGAAAAAGGAAAAAAAAATCATTTCTACGTTTCTTTAAATCTAGATTTTTGTTTATTTGATGAGGTCGCCATATTGGTTAACTTAGACACGGTTTGTATGTCCATCAAAGAAAGAGGAAGATATCACGTGATCCACAAAAAGCCTCAATGAAGAAAATCCGGACAGCGCCGGGTATTATAGCTAGTAAAGCATATAATGAATGCACAATCGATAATCCGCGGGTCAAATGTATCCCTCGAAGTCATCATCATTGCCTACGACCCCAAACCTAATTTAATAAAAATGAACTAAGGGTCACTTTTTTATAGATAACTTAAGTCTACTCGCGGCGCAATATTCCACATCACTCAAGCAGCCCCCAACACGTTCCCAGATCACTTATTTGCTTCGCAGTATATTCAGATCACTTGAGTGGTTCGCGGCTCAGTTCCAGAACATTTAAGTGGCTACGACACATTTTGAGATTCCCCGAGTGACCAGCGACACATTTCCAGATCACTTTAGTCACCCGAAGCAAATTTACAGATCATTTGAGTGATTTGCCGCGCAGTCCCAGAGCACTCAAGCGGCCCGCGGCACATTTTCAGACCACTCAATTGATCTGCCGCACAGTTTCAGATCACTCAATTGATCTGCCGCACAGTTTCAGATCACTTGAGTGATTCGCGGCACATTCATAGATCACTTAAGTGACCAGCGGTGCAGTTCCTCATCACCTAAATGGCGTGTGGCACATTTCCAAATCATTTGAGCAAATGGCAAAATGCTAGATCACTTAAGCGGCCTGCGGAGCGTTTTCAAACCATAAAGTGGCCCGAACTCTCCAAAAGGTTGAACCACCTTGGTATATATACGGGTACACTTTTTGTTATTTTCAATAATTTCCATCATATCCGTTTAAAGAGAAATTTTCTTTGCATGAAAATGTTCCCCCACGTCCATTTTCCTTTCAAGTCGACTTCGCATAAAAGAAGCAAAAAAATCGATTACCTTCAGTGCGAGAGCAATTTCACCAAAAGAGACAATATTTCTTTTTTTCCCCGGATCTTTTCCCATTCTCGTCTCTTTTCCCCTCGAAGGGACATTCGAAATGAAATCACGTCGCGATTCCGTAAATTTTAATGCCGTAGCTGTGAGTTCGTGATTTTAACGACAATAATCAGTGAAGAACGAACTGTTTAGGTTCATCTTTGACAACGCATTGGTAAATACTGTACGACGTAGCTTAGGGGTGAGGAAAAAAATTGATTTTCATTAATTTTCGTGAATTTGTTTCATCGTCTTGTCAAAGTCTCTTCGTATATAATTATTTTCCATCTTATTATTTATCTATTCGTAAACACAAAAACTTACCGTATTGCTGGGGTGACCCGTATTTTTCCCAGGATATTTTAGCCATCGCAACTTTTTTATTTCAAAAAAAAAGTCCCGATTTCTTTTATTTTCAACCAAGCTCATGTGAATTATCATTCTTCGGTGATATCGAGGATTAAGATTATTTTCATAATTTCACAAATTATATTACGCGATCGGCAAATAATATGACGTAGGGGGTTTGCTGAGATATTATTAGCTACGCAGTGGAACCCCGACTCGCATCAACCAAGGTCAAAGGACTATTTCACTGGAAAAAAAAATTATTAATTACTGATTAAATTAATTCTGGTTAGTTTTAATCTGAAATGACTTAAAATGATTCTGTAATTATTTATTTCGGTAATAATGAAATTATTGAAATTATTTTCCTTCTCAATATATACCTTGTAATGATTTCTTTCAATAATTGCGCAAATACTCTTCTGCTCTTTACGCAATTATGATTTCTATCAGAAAATACGAAATTGTTTCTCTCATTGATTTATCATTTGTTCCGGAATTTCTTTCATTAATTCTAGAACTAATCTTTTTTCGAAGTTTCCAACCATTTTCTACTAAAAATGATCGGTGGGCCACAATAAAAAGCTCCGAGGGCCAAATGTGTGACGCGGGCCATGCGTTGAAGACCCCTGGTTTATTATAATAGTAATGACTATAAATAATTCAGGGGCGTCGGAAATGTTTCAGAACCGTGGGTGCTGGGATTGAATTTTATGTAGAGGACAGGGCCGTAGCCAATCTTCCTTTCTTGCAGATTTTTTCTTGAAGGTCCCACTTCCCGGTAAGAGTTATGATAATCCGCTTATATCCCTCAAGGGACAGAGCGGGGGCCATGTTTGGTAAGAGTTATGCTCCGAAAAAGAGGGATTTGCCCCGCCTCCCCCCCTCCATTTTTCTAATGATTCGTTTAGAAAACCAGATCTCCCTTGCAGATTATTTCAAACAAAAAAGGAAATTTCCAAGAAATGAGCATTATAAGTGTATTTCTTTTTTTTTTTTTTTTTGTGGGAGAAGGGGAGAGCACAATATTCGGCTCTGGGCCCCGGGACATAGCACCGGTTTCCCCAGCCTCGTCTCCATGCTACGAAATTCCGCGGGTGCTCGAGCCCCCATAGAACCTCTGGTTCC
Source organism: Pholcus phalangioides (assembly GCF_987345545.1). Classification (NCBI taxonomy): domain Eukaryota; kingdom Metazoa; phylum Arthropoda; class Arachnida; order Araneae; family Pholcidae; genus Pholcus; species Pholcus phalangioides. Next base: position 22,668,260 of record NW_028301596.1, on the reverse strand, counting down.
AACGCCACCGTAAATAATCATTTCACATATTTGTCACTAGACTATTTTAACCTACTGCGATTTTCAGAGGCACTTGATTTTCGACTATTGGTGAATTTTTTCCAACGATTTTAGCGAGGACGGCGGGCAACTTTGCTTATGCTTGAATCCAACTTTTTTTTTTTGACGATAATTGACAATTCCTCGTATTTTTCCGTATTTAGAATCAGCATTTGCTGTTTTCTCTCCAGGAAATATGATAATCCTACGTATTACTCGAGTCGTGGAATTTGGGAAAATTTGAAACGATGACGCAACATACGATAGCTGCAAAATAAAAAACTCAATAAAAATATCCGGTGTCATGTTTTGCCACACCAACAAAATAAGCGAAGCACGATCGTGCTTATTTCGAGTTACTACTATTGGACCTTTCCTTTCTTTCAAACCGAGCACAACTCAGGTTTATCGCCCTTTATGGGAAATTTACTACCTAGTGAGTTGTGCCGGAAATGTAAGTGTGTGCGCCTAAGTCTGAGTGCGTATCTAGTGTTGTGTCTGATTTTTCAGTGCTGTCATCTATATTACTACTACTTAACTGTGCATGCAACTCGTAAACATTCCTATGGAAGAACTTCTAACGAACTGGTTCATGCCGGAATGTGAGCTCTGAGAGTATCTGTGGCCCTAACGTATTTGTGTTGAAAACGTTATACTCGTTTTGTGTTCTACTAGTGCTATCATCTGTCTTCCATATTTTGGAGTGAAAACGGCAAATGCCCGAATTTTCAAGGAAAGAAAGTATGATGTTGAAGGTCTGCCTGCTCTCTGCGGAGAGACTTTTTCAAATGGGAGACCGACTCGCGAAGTCGCGCCTGAAAGTGGAAAACCGCAGAAAACCAACTTTAGCCGACCACCGCTTTGCAGCCAAAGGGGGTCGAACCCGGATCTTCACGATGCCCACGTGACCGCGCAGCGGCAATTTTTTTATGATTAATTTCTAGAAAACCCTTACTAAAAGTCCGGTTCGTGAATCCCATTTTTACTTTCGTTTTTATTCCGATTCTTTTCCCCTGTAATTGAATGTATTGTTTGTAATAATTTTTCTCTCTATTTAAGTATTTCGTAAAAATTTATTATTCTCTTGTGACCGTTTTCCATTGGACAGATCATCGAGGCAGTTGCAACCTTTCCACGATCCAGACAACTAAAGTTACGGGCCATTCATCGATGGACTATCCCTCACCTCATCCATCACCGAAGATCGTGGACGCCACTGCTTTGTCTAAATGGGCGTGCACTCCATCCTACGCCACGGAAACAAATAACTTGACAGAGTCTGGCAAAACTCTCGCTCAAGAGAAGAAAGCAAACTACGCGACAGAGACCGACCGCAGCATTTTTCTCGCTAATCAAGCAGCATGTGGTTCGACCAATTGCGATTACGACACAGCTCCGAATGATCGAAGAGCCTCAACCACAGAGAGCAAGCTCTGAAAAACAAAACTAACAAAAAAATGCATTCTGTTATATTTTTATTTGTCCAGTTCCGGAAGAACAAAAGAAAACTAGTACGCCACCAACCTTCCATATTCATCCACACGAGGGAACTTGTGAAATCACATCTTCCTCGATATGACAACTTGTTTTTTGTTTGCATATCAAATAACGTTGTATGCGGGTGGTTTTGGTCATTAAAATCCCTTTCAAAAAGTCCAAAGTACCGAATTTTTCACAGTTTTTCTTTTGCAAAGGGAATATTGCAATGATCAGAATGAAACAAAATCATGAGCTCTTATAGTTAAGAGCTCTTTGAAACTCCAGGCCAAAGCTCATTAAAGATCTTAAAAAATCTTCAACCAGCTTTGCCCCAGGCTGACTCATCCGTCATCTTTCAGCGAAGTTTGACGTTAGTATTATCAGTATAGCCCAGGGGTTTTTAACCCAAAATCAACAACCCGGTCTACTTCGAATTTAAAAATTTTTATCTCCTTATGCTTATCCCTAATAACAAAATGTTTGGTTTTCGAAACCTTCAAACTAATCGGGCGTCTTGACGGGTGAGCCAACGGGGCAGAGACGCCGACATGAAGAAAACATTGAGGGGGTGGGTGCTGTAAGTTGTCGGTCATCCCATTTTTACGGGACTCAAGCCTGCACGCAGGAGGGGAGGGGTGCGTTGCATTGCATTGCATAATGTTCATGAGTAATTTTGGGTGGGGGGCGGAAATAACTAAGCCCTAGGTTCAACCGCCTATGGCCAGGGACACCAAATTATTATAAGCATACACTGACGCATTCTCTCATTAATATTCAATCACCTCTTCCAACCATTCTGGAAATAATTTTCATTAATTCTGGCGTTATGTAAGAGTTATGTCTCTCACGTTATAATTCCAAGTGCTTATCTATTATGAAAATTTTCGTTCATTTTTATTTAGTGTGTTCGTGTTTGTAATGTAGCTATTTTTAAGCATTTCTGTGCAATAATTTTATGCCTTTCTATCCTACTTTTTTTAATAATTGGAAGTCACTTCGAGAAGCAAACCTAGTTTTTTGCTCAAAGACGGAGGAAGATGAGTCTTCCGCTCTCATTTATAGGCACCTAAAAGCCTGTTTACACGAGTTAAGTGATTAAGTAGTTAACTAAATTTTATGACATTAAGGACTTGAATGTTTGCTAACGTAGAGGACCGTTTAAATTGATTAAGTGATTTAGTGGTTAAGTAAATAAATAGAGTACTATCTATTTTGACTAAGCAGGCACTATGAACATGCGCCAGTGGGCGTGGCCAGAGGCACCAACATGAATAAAATATTATGGGGACTAAAAATGCTGGTCATCCCGTACATACGGTACTAAAAATTCAGTTAACTACTTAATCTCTAACTCGTGTAAGAGAGCCTTTAGTCATAGAGACATCACTCAATGGAGATAAGGATAAAATTCTTAGCAAAAAAAAAAATATATTATATATTATGACAGAAATTGAAGAACCAGCAATAAGTAATCATCTCAAATGATTGCGAGGAAGAATTCGGGCATGGTAGCCCTGATCGGTAAGACACTAACCTACTGTTTGAGTAGGTCAGTAAAAACTGAAGCAGCAAAAATCATTGATCAAAGAGGGATTTCCGTATTCCAGGGCATTCAAAAAGGTACTAAAAATGCCTAAAATAGGCACTGAAAAAGCATTTATAATTTATGGAAAAAGAAAAAATAACTAAAACTAAGGTATCAAGGGTCTAAAAACTAGCTGAAAAATTGGTTGCATTTAATCACCTCTACTGCCTTAATTATGATTTATAATAACTGCATTATAATGTGCAAATTAAACTAATTTCAAGCCCAAAATAAAATGTCAGTAGACCCTCATTATTGGGTCCATTCCAGGACCACAATTATCAGACGTGGAGCCCGTAGAGAAAATGACCCGTGGGACTTTAAGTTGCGAATAATTCTCGTTTATTGTTGTATTATTTGGAACATTATCATTTCTATAGTTGAAAAATTTTGTACTAAAAAAAAATAGTTTTTTTTAGTAATAATAATATCTTTATTGTGCATTAGGCCGGAGCCCACAATGCAAAAAGCTATAACACGAAAGGGACGCTTGGTTGGACAACACAGACGAACACCCAGGTGCAGAATGTGATATAAACGCTTAATAAAAATAAAATAAAAAAAAATACAGAGCACAGAGAAGAAAAAAAAACGTATATATGAATATATTATATACGAAGAAACAACGAATTCCTTCATTCCATTCGGTTTTTTTTATATTACCACGTATGAGGGACTAATTCAAGAGCGGGGCCCAGTGTGGCCGCATCTGCCGCACACCCCTGAGGGCAACTGGTAAAACTAATCGAAAACTAAATATGTATGTAAAATAGTCTCGGTTGTTCGCAGTGCATTTATGGTGTAAAAAAACAAAATCGGAACAACGCGGACCCCAGAGCACTGTCTGCTCCTTCCCCGCTCGTGTGAGTCATGACGTCAATTGATGACCTTTTGGGACAGTCATCGGTCAATTATACCTATACAATGCAGTCCCAATACCTGGACTATGAATGAAGTGTAATGATGGAACAATGCAATTATTCAATCATTACATTTCACCCATAGTAAGAAAAGAATTGATGCCAGATGGCAGCACTACACATAACAAGAATTACATAGAAACAAACTTCACGTCAGGTTCACTACACATACATACACCTTCCAACATTTACCAATTCGTTATACGTTCCGCAGAGGAATATGGACGAGGTGCATGTCTGGTTTAGTAGTAGTAGTCCAATGCTTGAGTGAGACATGTTTATGTGGAGAAACAAAAATTTCTAAGTTTCTTCTGCTTTTCTAACATGGGCCGAGTTCATCTGAAACAAAACTATTCACGTCTAACACCATCTGGTCAAAGCAAAGTTAATGCACGGCAACACTAATTTCTCTATCTTTCAGATCACTTATTCGCGTTTAAAGGGGGCTGGAAGGGGTGGGACTTTCTGATGATAATTAGAACCGAGATAAAATTTTAAAAACAGCAATTATTTTGTTCTCAATGCTCAAAATATTCAAGTTGTATAGATTATGGCAACTGAAATTCACTAATAAACTTGAAAATATGTTAAAATAGGCATTTATTGCAGGAACACTTTAAAAAAGGCATTTTTACCAAGAAAAAGTTTGAAAATAGGCAAAAAAAAGGCATTTATGACATTTTGCCTGAACTTCCGGGCTCTAGAAATAAATTTTAGTTCAATTAAAGAGGGCAACTCCTCAAAGTTAACAAAGTTTGATGTAAGCACCAATTTAGTGGTTCTGTATGTCTAAATGGTACTCAATCTCTTGTCAAGTGTTCAGTAGCATCTGAGCATTAATTACATCAACTGCTGCTGCGGAGATACACTATTTCAAATCATGAAGAAAACTTCCATTCAGTCCAATCATGACATTCCATTCAGTTTCTACACTGTATTTAACATGTACCACTGTTTCAAATTCAGCTAGACAAATCATGCACTGAAACTTAAATTGTGGTGCCCACATCGTGCCACAGTCAGTGCATGATAGTTGCAAAACCTTGGAGCAAAAAAATGTTGGGCATTTTGACTGTTGGGGTCGTCTTTGTATTTGTAATAGAGGTAGATCATTTTTGTTCTCCTCAGTCCACGATACATCAAATAGACTTTCTGGATATTACGCCAAAATGAAGTTGGGAAGAAAAGTTTGTTGCATCCCACGGAAATTGAACCCAGAACCTCTTGCACACTGGGCAAGTGTACTGACCATCATACCACAGAGACATGACCTTCCTTCTCCGAGACAGTAGTGATTTGCTGCTTAGACACATTGCAGCTTCTCTCAACTTCAGCCATTGGCCACTACTATGCATGTTTTCGGGAAAGAAAGGTCATATCTCTGTGGTATAATGGTTAGTGTGCTTGCCTGGTTTGCAAGAGGTTCTGGTGGAGACAACAAACTTTTCTTCCCAAGTTCAGGGCATAATATCCAGAAAGTTTCTTGATCTGATCTTAGAGCAATGCCCTATCGACAATGCAGCAATTTCATAACTAAACGTGTGAACAACACACGTTTAGCTATGAAATTGCTGCACTGTCAATAGGGCATCTCAATATAGGCCATTAGTTTTGGATACCTTTAGCTTGAACACTGTAGTGACCCTAGGTCCTTCGAATAGTGAGCACTCATCACGACAAACATAAACAGGAATTTATTAAAAAAATTAGAATAAGAACGTAAACTTGAGACGACGATCCTACACTCGATCGCTTTCACACACCATTCTCCCTCTTTTTATTTTCGAATGTCCATTTTTGTTTTTGCAATCTCCGGTCTCCCGAGGCTTTCTTCTTGTGCTCTGGAGCCTTATTCCTTATTGTTACGTCAAGGTTTTAACTGAGAGACGCGCATACAGAACACTGCACCCCCCACGCAAGATTGGGTTCATATATAAACACAAACTGAATTCTCTTGTTTGTTCTGTTCTTTGAAGAATTTGAACAGCGCGGCTCGAAGTACCTCAGCAACGGTCCAGCATAAAACTTTTTAGATGCCCTTGTCATCACCTCGATGATCTCCACGTCGTCTATCACCGAGATTCGGAAGTAATCCGTTTGGAGGAGTTTCTTGAGCATCTTGCTGGTCGCCGCGTCCCTGCATCCTATAGTAGCCTCGCAGAATTTCTCGGACGCCAACTCATCGGACTGATTTGTGTGAATCAGGTCACTCACGTCGATGTTCAGAAACGACCGTAACACGTCGGACATCAACGTGATTCCACCCTCGTATTTTATGTCGAAGCTCTTTATCAACGGCAGGGCGAGGATGGCCTCGTGGAAACCAGGATTCGTTCCGCCTCGGAAAACGTGAGGCAGATGCGCGTACTGCATGAAGTACTGAATGTGTCCCATCCCCGGTTCTATCTAAGCACATCTTGATCCAGCAGTCCAATCCATCGGAAAAATCCTGTGCAGACGCGCGGCAAATCATCTTCTTGCCTTTGGGTCTGTCGAATATAGACTTCCTCCATTACGACTTCGTCATCGGCTCGTCTCAGCGCGAAGTGAAAAACCCTTCAGCCATCTTTATTTTCAGCAACGTCATATTTTTTGCTTTTAATGTCGGAGCGACGTCCACCGATGGCTTCTCGGTAAATTACTTCACGTGATTCATAATGCTACCCGATTGCTGGGCCCACGTCCCCTAAAATATGCGCCGGAACGATTCCGCGTTTTTTGTCGCTGCCACCATAACAGTTCCTAGGCTTGCACTGGACATAAGCGTGAGTTGCTTGTACGGTGGCTTCACCTGATTCCACAGCTTAGGCATGGACTCTTCCAGTATGCCGCACTCGTAGCTATCCCGACACATGAAACTGGTGTCTTCAAAGTCATTGAGCTTCGCAGTTTCGTTGCTGAGCTTCTCGAATTCCCAGAAATGTTTCCTGACGGGTTTACGAGTGACGTCTCTCCAAGATATCTACAAGTATGCCATTTCGTCATAGTCGCGAGCTTCCGCTATGATCCCCCTTAGATCCAGTTCCGTTTGTAGGTTTCACTCCTCCGATTTACTTCTGCTATCGGTTGTATTGAGATGATGAGTTTCTCCAACCTTCTTGCGTTTGAATTCGCAGATTTTGGTGGTGTCGAAATGCTTAGTCATGTCATCCACCAGCTCTGTCTGCCTTTTGTATTTGTCCTTTTTCAATATTCACGCTCACGCCCTCCTCACTTTGCTCCGTCCCAGGAGACTTGTGCTCTTCCCTTTCAGCAGGGAAAGACAATCCCCTATCTTCGATATCGGAGGACTTGTAATGCACTGTTCTCGAATTTTATCTGTTACTGCAGCGAGAATTTTAACAGGATTACAAAAACCTTCGTTATTTTCTACTTCCAACGAAGCACTAATATTCACAAGTGATACTTCAATTCTTTCTCCAAATACACTCGCTATAAGATGATTTTCCCTTTGTTAATTATTGGCTCCTGTATACAGTCAGAAAGTGGTCCGATAGTTACGGGAATACCTCTCTTGCAACTGTATATAGTCAGAATGAATCACTGGAATTTGACAACCATAATCCACTAAGCTTCTGATTTTTCTATTACCTACGCAAATACACGATGAGGTCATATACGCATAACGTAAAAGGTTCAAATCCAGATTCGATTCACTCGAATTAAATAATTCCGATCGAATCTCTGCGATCAATACATCATCTTCCGGTCTCTCCTTTGTACTAGCCTTATATCTTCGGTCACAATCTCGAGCGAAATGGTTCAGTCCACAGATATTTTTCTAATATTCGTGTTTTCGGTTCTGTTCCAGCCCTTATCGCAACGATACTTTCAAGTTGGTAGTGGATATGCTATTTTTGTCGATGTTCCTCGTCCCTCTCCATAGCTGAAGTGTTGTTGCTGTAACGATAACTTTTCTACTTCGAATAAATCCTTCGACCTCTTGCCAATGTCTGCCCTGACGTTCTCGTAGTCATCCAACTTATTAGCAAGGATGTCGGGTCGCTTGAATTGAGACCACTCGTCAATAAAATGGTCTCGAATTTCTGACGGTACTTTCCGTTTCATCTGATCCGTAATAATCAAATCAGACAGTTCTTCAACCGTGGTAACCTCCAGGCCTCGGATTCATTCAGTGAAGAAGTTTGAGTTCATAAGCAACATCACACCACGTTACTTCCGATCGTTTACTGTGCTTCGTGAACATCTGTCGAAACCTCTCAGGAGTAAGCTTATATCTCTTAAACAAAATGGATTTGACTTGGTCATAGTCATGTCTCTTCATTTTCTCTAGCTACGACTTGCGCCACATCATAAGGTAATAGACCAATCAGATATGAAACCTGAAGTTCTTTTTATTTCGGCTCTTTTCGCTTGCCTCTCAAACAGCACTAGGTAGAGACTGATCTCGTTGAACTTCGGATCGAACTTTTGCCAAATGTTCTGTAACTCTAGCCTTGGCCTTGCCATTGAGTTAATCGAGGATTCACCTGTCGCGCCGATGCGAATCCTTTCATTTTCTAGTTGCATTCTTCTGAGTTCGAACTCCGTCTTTCCTCACTAGCTTCCATCTGTTTCCTTATTCTCTCCTCAATTACGGTGTTCAAAAACTGTACGATGAACTCTTTGTCGTAGCATTCTGCCTCCGTTATGAGTTGAAATACCTTCATATCCATAACATTTTCAACTCCCATTTCCTCAGCGACTTGCTGAAAGTCCTCTTTTTTGCCTCTAGCTAAGAAAGCTATAATTCCCTCAAAAAAAAGAACAGCGAATTTTCTTATGAAAAAAAGTAGCTCACCGCACTTTTCCTTCGTTCTTCCAACACTCTTCAAGTGCTCTTCGTATTGCCTCCTCACGACGAAAGTTCTCCACTTTTCACGTCGCCTTCTCACGACGCAAGGTTTCCCGTTAAATACTGTCCGATCTATTATGCTCACTATCTTACCGGCTGCGCCAATGTAGTGACCTTCGAAGAGTGAGCACTCATCACGACAAGCAAACAGGAATTTATTAATAAAAAAAATTATAATAAGAATCGTAAACTTGAGACGACGATCCTACTCGATCGCTTTCACACACCATTCTCCTCCTATTTTTATTTTCGAATGTCCATTTTTGTTTTTGCGATCTCCAGTCTCCTGAAGCTTTCTTCTTCTTGTGCTCTGGAGCCTTATACCATATTGTTACGTCAAGGTTTTAACTGGAAGACACACATACAGAACACTACAAACACTTTGCATATAAATAAAAAATAGAAACTAAACATCAGGACCATTAATCAACAAATAATATAGATTAAAAACCTCGAATCTGGATCTCAGATACTTAGCATAAAAGTTTATTAAATAACTCTTTTCCAGTAATTTATTTATACAATCATTTATTTAATTTGTACAATATTTACTACTAAATCAGGCAACAAAGTATATAATTACATCAAATCAATGTAAATCTCCTATTAAATAGCATATTATAGGAGAATTTGTAATTTTTTGTATTTGGTAAGTGCCAAAAGTTTTGATCAAATTTTTTATCAATTTGAATTAGACTACGATAAAATCAAAAAATATTTCTCAAAATTTTTCCATGTTCATAGGCAAATACACACGATGAGGTCATTTTAACCCAAGTAGATTTCTCTAGTTTTTGCTCAAAAAACTGCTAATAATAAAATATAAAACTTGAAAAAAGGCTAGTATAAAATAATCGAAATTTATAAGAAATATAAATATTGAATTTCTTGAAAAATATTTGATTAAATTGGAATTACAATAAAAAACCTAGGGTGCAAAAAACACGTAAAAACATTGTATAATAGTAATTACAGCCGGACCCTGATTTAACGAACTCTGATTCAATGAATTCCTTCGGTTGAACTAATTTTTTTCTGAAATTTTCTGGCAAAAACAGAGGTCAGACCCCTATTTAACAAATTAAAAACTTCAATGTAACAAATATTTTTCTATATATATAACTGTCTAAAAAAATTTCTTATTTCCCGTCACCCAAAACCACAATCCGATGGTTGAAATTGACCTTCAGCCTTTCTTTAGAAAGAAACAAAAAAAAGGGAGGAATAGGAATCTGTTTTTTTTTTTAGTAAAAGAGACAATAAAGTCATTCAGAATATATGTGGGGAGGTTTCAGTATAGTACCAATATATATGTATATTATATGACAGTGTGCTGTTTGCATGTCATGTTTAGGTTTTAGTAAATAAAATAAAGTCTTTCTTCTGATTCGTTAAATCAGGGTCAACTGTATCCAAATAATCAATGGAATAGAAACATTAACTTCTGAATGCAAACTATGTTTAAAGAGAGAGAATACAGAAATTTTAATAATATCTGTATTAAAAATTTCCATGCATTTAGATGACTAGAATTCTGATTCAAAGACTGCTTATGAAGTTAAAAATATACATCACATAGAATTTCTAAAAAAATTAGCAACTATGTACAGTGGTGCCTTGGTTTGCGAACATAAGTCGTTCCGGAAAAGCGCTCATAATATAAAGCACTTGTATTTCAAAGTGAATCTTCATATAAGAAATAATGGAAAGTCAAATGATTTGTTTCACAAGCGTCTCCCTCACACCAGTCACAATACTTTTCAAAAGTAATGTGCAAATTAATTTGTTTTACATTTTTATTATATTTTCTATTTGTAATATGTATAATAAATCTGACCATCATTTGATCTGATGCTTTTTGTTTGTGCTTTTCTACAAAATTTATTCCTGTTTCCCCGCATTTAATCATCCCCGCTAATCTCATTTGGCAGGATCCTTTCACTTTTTTTCTCCACTTAGACCAACTCCTTCTTCATAACCTCTTGTTATGACTCGTAATGTACATACTACATCTGTTTGATGGTGGTCAGATACTGGCCGTCACTCTAAAAGCTCTTAAATATTGTCCTCATAACCTCTCCTTAAGAACACAGTTTCTTCGACAACTGAAATTTTCTGTCATAACCCTTCATACTCAAGTTTGAGAATACAATCATATCAGTTTTCTTAAAACTGGGTAGAGGATTTATTGTCCCCTTCTCGACTCCATCCCTGACTTTATTCATGATCCCAAAGAGCAGAGAGCGCCCCGTTCATATGGTTGAAAAATATTTATGATTTTTGCTCGTCTTGCAAAACACCCATAGATCAAGTTACTCGCAATCCAAGGTTTTACTGTACATATTACATATATGAATTTAAAAAGTTTTACTTATATTAATCAAAATACAAACATTATTCAAAACTGTTAACAAAAGCATTTTTAACAGGATATCAGAGAAACTGGGTTTTTTTTCATTCCTTGCTTTTATGACATACACGGTACTATCCCTTGGGGTGTTTTCAAACGATAGAAATGAAAAAACTTTAAAACATTTCAAACTTTAGAAATGCATTATTTTGACAGCACCTATTCAGTGAAATGAAGTTTTCTTCATTCAATTTTCTAAAAATAGACTCCCCAACATTTACCAGCAGAAAACTGCCCTAAAATGGCAATAATCAATCGGCACCAGACTCTGCACTTTGTAACTGCTTCTGCCACATTTCTGAATAAACGCCACCTTTCGCAAGCAAACTTTCATGGCTATTAAAGAAAATGAATCAACCAAATAAATGAAAATACAGCAGGCTCAGTTCACACACACAATGTGCAGTTTTATTTTACTTAATAATGTGTTGACATTTTTAACAGTGAATAAATTGTATAAGAAATTTATTTTCCAATATACTCATGTTAATTTATTTTTAGTATTACAACACTGGTTTTCAGTATTCTATAGTCATTTAAAACAATGCATTACAAGTACTGTTTTAAATTAGCTGATCTCAATCTTGCCAAACACATCATCTGGTTCACCTTGGACTTTGCATAAATTAAGAGCTCTTTCAATGCAATTCTGATTTCAGTGTGAAAGAATGAGGATGAATTTCTTGTCCCAAGTAAGATGGGCAAAATATTTTCAGTGATTTTGTTTCTGTATATAGTAAAAAACTTTGTATACAGTAAACTCTGTATACAAAGTTTTGCACCAGAAAACTTTGCACCAGACATTTCGTTTCCGGTACATTTGGCCCCCGCAAATATTGTCTCTGGCATTTTTGCCTCTAACAATTTGCCTGCCCAGACCACATGAATGACCAATTGAGTGACCCTATCAGTGATTAAGTGAGTTGGACATTAACAGACATTCTGACCGTATGAGCATCAAAGTGAGTAACCCTATGAGTGATTGAGTTGGATATTTACTCCTTAGCATTTCACCTGCCCTGACTGAATGAGTGACCATATGAATGATCAAGGGAGCTGGAAATTTGCTCCGACATTTCACCTGCCCTGACTGAATGAGTGACCGCATGAATGAAGTTATGAATGATGGCACAAGCAATCAAGTTGGACATTTACCCTGAAATATTTTCCCTACCCTGATCATATGAATGATTGTATGGGTGAACATATGAATGTCACTCATGTGGTCAATCACTCTGTCACTCACTTGGTCACTGATACAGCCAATCATGTGGTCACTTATACAGTCAATCACTCACTCACGTACTTGGCCAGTCACTCACTCATGTACTCGGTCAGTCACTCATACAGTCAATCACTTAATCACTCACTTGGTCACTCGTATGGCCAATCACTGTCACTCACTCTGTCACCCAAACAGGCAATCACTCAGTCACTCATACAGTCAATCGATCAGGTCACTTGATCACTCATAAAGTCAATCACTGACATGGTCAATCACTGTCACCAGAGTATGAAAAAAATCATGATTTTTTAAAAAAATCAAAAAAATTGGATTTTTTGATTAAAATTAAGTGACTGCTTATTAATTAAAACAAATCTTGTTAATCATTAAGAATGCATATTCTCATATCACCCAACTGCTTTTTCTCATAATTGCTCAAATTTACACTCATGTCCATAAATTAAGGATAATGCCAGCTCCGGCAAATAAAGGTTCAGAAACAAAACAAACGTTACTTATTCATAAAGCCCATTTATTAAACAAAATATAAAGAACAAAAACGATGGTGTATGTATGATACCATTCATAAAAACTACGATTTTTGCTCCCTGGAGCAATTGTATAAAAAATATCTCCTTTACAAAAACTTACTATTACATGGTTGGTATGATGGTTAATACATTGTATGTCTCCCATGCGATGAAATACAGTCCGTACAACGCCTAGGCATGCTGAGTATCAAATTATCGGTCTGATCTTGGGGAAGATCACTTCACTCAGCAAGCAATACTCTCCGAAGTTCCGGTACATGTGTAGGAGGTGGTTGACGGGCTGTAACTCGTCGGCCAAGCATGTCCCACACATGCTCTATCGGATTCAAGTCAGGTGAGAATGCTGGCCATTCCATACGGGTTATATCCTCAGATTCAAGGCATTCGTTTACGATGTTTGCTCGGTGAGGGCGGACGTTGTCATCCATAAACACAAATTCTGCGCCCATGGCACCCCTAAACAAACGTACATGTTGTTCCAGAATGATGTCCCGACAAATTTGGGCTTTCATGGTTCCGGTTTGAACATGCAGATCTGTTCTGGAACCCAGTATAATTCCACCCCAAACGAGCAATGCTGCACCACCGTAACGGTGTCGTTCAATGATGTTGTCTTGGTGGTAACGGGTACCTGGCGTTCTCCATATGAAAGTCCGACGTGAATCAGACTGCAAGCTAAACCTGGACTCGTTGGAAAACATCACACAAGCCCACTGTGACGATGTCCACATTGCATGTTCTCTACTCCAGGCTAATCGCTGCCGACAGTGAGTTGCCGTGAGCGGAACCCATCTGACAGGCCTGCGAGCATATAGACCAATATCTCCCAAACGTCTGTACACGGTTTGCCTTGAAACTGTGGTACCCGTGGCTGCAGATAGCTGACGAGACAGGTCGGATGCTGTGCTCCGTCTGCTTCTTTTGGCAGTTACTGCCAAATACCGGTCTTCATTCGGCGTTGTAACTCGGGGGCGACCTGTACTGTAACGTCTACTGACATTTCCGTTATCTTGGAATCGTTGCCAAAGCCTAGAGATGACACTTTGGGCAATTCCAAGTTCCTCGGATACTTCCATCTGAGTACGCCCACATTCCAGGCAGCCGACAATTCTACCACGTAAAAAAATCATCCACATGCGTCCTCTGTGTCATAACTATTCGCTTATGGCACTGAGCGCCTTACAGAACTCTTGTGAACAATTTCACTTCTTTGCCACCATTCCTTATATACTCCCCTCCTATACTCTCGTCATTGTGACGTACTATCGGCATCAAATGGTGGCTTCCTGAAATTTGCATATCATTCTTGCAGATGTGTGTGATAATTCTACAGGTGAAATTTTTTCTTTATATTTCGATTTCCGTGTGATTCTGAATTATTCTAAATTTATGGACATGAGTGTAATTAAGCATAAACTACAAACTACACTATCTACCAATAAGTATTTGGACACCTATGCAAATGACGATATCTGAGGTCCTGAGATACGTCACGCCCTCCGCCGGTATATATCGTGTAGGAAACAACATCGGCATTAGTCGCATGCAAGATGCCGCGCAGTTCGGAGCTCTCTGATTTCGAGAAAGGTATAATTATCGGGTATCACAAAAATGACCGATCCTTAAGGGACATATCTAGCGAGCTGAAGTACCCAAAATCGACAGTGGCCTATGTGATTAAGAAGTGGAAGGTGAGCTGTGATTGTCGGAATTTGCCCCGAGTCGGCAGACAACGAAACTGGGAGATAGAGATCGACGGGTGCTGTCCAGAGAAATTCGGAAGAACCGCATCCAACTGATGGCCCTCATCCGCGAGGAGTTTCAACAGGCATCCGGGAGTATTGTTTTAATGAATACCATCTGTAAGGAAGCACATCTGATTGGTTTTCATGGTCGTGCTGCTGCCCATAAGCCTTTGATCACACAGTCCAACCGCGTTGCTCGGTTAATGTGGTGCAAAGCACATCAAAATTGGCCGTAGATCAGTGGAAACGGGTTCTTTGGAGCGACGAATCAAGGTTCACCCTCTACCGTTTGGATGGCAGGGTCTGGGTCTGGCGTCTGCCTGGAGAACGTCTCCTGCCAGAATGCATTGTGCCAACAGTCAAGTTCGGCGGAGGTGGAATTATGGTCTGGGGGTGTTTCTCCTGGTATGGACTGGGACCCTTGGTCCCCATTCATGGTAAGCTCAATGCCGATGCCTACTGCACTATTTTGGATGACAATGTGCATCCTACGTTGTGGCAGTTTTACGGGGTGGACCCCTGTTACTTCCAGGACGACAATGCCAGCTGTCATACTACGAGGTTAACCAAGGCTTGGTATGGTGCCAATGGGGTTCATCGAATGGACTGGCCTGCCCAGAGCCCAGACCTGAACCCTATCGAGAACCTCTGGGACGAGTTGGATCGCAGAATTAAGGGGTGCCCTACCCGTCCAAAATCGGTGAAGGAACTGACATGTCTTCTCCAAGCCGAGTGAAAGAAAATACCACTAGCCGTCACACAAGGACTTGTGTATGCCCCAGAGGGTTCACGCTGCAATTGCCTCTTGTGGAGGCTCTACAAACTATTGATTTTGAATAAAGTTAGTTTTTCTTTTCTATCACAGGTGTCCAAATACTTATTGGTAAATAGTGTATAAGCAAAAAATATGAATGCCAAAAATCTGTTTATGTAACATCAAAGGTGTCGTGGAACCCAAATTAACTTCACGGATTAAAATTTTTCTTATAAAAAGTGCTTTTATTTGTGAAGGCTCCAATTAAAGTGAATGAGTGGTCGCAACTCAGTATCACACATATGGAGCAGACATCTCAATTCACTCGATGTACAACCAAAAGGCCATTCAGAATCAACTAAATAAAACAAATTCTGTTGACAAGTTTGTTTCTTGTGCAATTGGTGGATGTGTTTCTAACTCTTGCACAGGGTTGGCAGGTCAGAAACCTCAAATATTGTTTTTCAATATGAAAATTCCCATTGGAAATGCACACATTAATTGCATGTAATGTTTAAAGTGACTATGTTATACAAAGAATAAATATTTAATATGATTCTAAAATAATTTTCTACTCTTTAAAGAATTATTTTGGACAATATATATATGTTTTTTTTTCTTATAAAATTTGAATAAAGCATAACATGAACATTGAAGGGAAAACTGTGGAACGATGTGACATTCTTTGATTCAAGATGATTCTTGACCTTCCAAAATTTCTTCAACTGCTTATATATGTTTGCGTTGATATAAACCGTCTGCTGTCCTCTTTTTACAACAGATAAGTGTTTAAAAAAGTTTATTACATCATGTATGTAATGTTGATTTGTTATTATTAAATTATCTAGATAACCACTGATACTTAAAACAATACTCTTATTGCGCATAACACTGAAATATATCTAGCGATCAAAATACTAAATTATAGGACTAAAATGTCATTTAACCAGTCAACTGTCCAATTAATTTCTCCGATCGTTACCCGCAGTGCCCACTTTTTTTTGAAGACGCGCGCGCTTTTTCCCTCTTTTTTCCTTTTCTTGGAAGTTTGAAATATTAAAATATGTTTTTTTATGGCTCGAATGTGTCGAGACATTATATGACTCCCCAAAAGTGGGGAGGGACGGTCATAATGTCCTGTGACTAAAAGAAATGCTGTTGATGGATTTATGTGGAACCATAGTGGTTGAACCTTTGCTAAAAGATATGTCAGTAATAAAACAGATGCATCTTCGCAAGGGAGTTAGAAATTGAAACAAAAGCGATGGGGATGCAGCTTTGCAAAACATGACAAAGATAATCGTAATAATAATCTCAGATTTTTAAATATAATTGTCAACTCCATCTAGTGATGAGATAATAAAGTAGAAAGATGGCTGTACAGAGATGGCAGCACATGTATGACAAATTATTCCGTCATATCTCTGTGAAAAAGACCGAAAAGTCTGCGTGTCGGCAAATGCAGTCGTAGGCAACACCATTACGCATATCAGCGACAGCAAATGCCGTCTTAACCACTTGATTGGTGAAAAAGACCGAAAAAAGTCTGCGCGTCAGCAAATGCCGTTGTAGGCACCGACATTACGTATGGCAGCGACGGCAAACGCCGTCGTAACCACTTGACTGGTTAATTTGGCAATGCTAGCTTGTATGTCAAACTTAGTCATTCTTACTTTTGCACTATGATATGGTACATTTACTAGCATTTATAATGCAATGGTTTTCCAATTGAAGCTGTACTCAAACGTGCAAAACAAATGTCTTGGGAATCAAGTCTTGTCAGCTCTGCTTTGGTTGAAAATACTCCTTAAAGCTCTGTGAATTTATACACAGTGATCTAAGAAACTTTTAGGTGAAAATGAGTTTAATTAGTGCATTAACAGATGCTGTGTGAGAATTTTTATATGGAATAAAATTTTGGGCAGATCAGAAAATTTAAAATATCAAAATATATATTTTTCCTCAGTAATTATTATTCTGAATATAAAACCCTTTAATCTAAATAAAAGAAAGTGTTTTGTTATTTAACATACCTATCAAGTTAACAAAAACTATTTGACATCATTGACAGTAAGATTTTGATAATTTTAATACCGAGTTAGTTTCTGGGGTCAAAAACCTAACCCTGATGCCCTATCATACATATTTTGAATAAGCAGCTATATTCCACTTGGCAAATTGAACACAGGTAATGAGTAGCTTAGATAAATAAACCATAAAATTATATTTTATATGTTCTAGGCTCTTATGTTGAAGAATTCAAAATTGCAAATTATAATTAACATTTTGTTTTAATTATTATAATAAATTAATGTTTAAAAATAAAACATTCTGGTATACAAAAAAGTGAGTTTTTCATCATGTTGTATACCTATTGTGTTCAAAACATTATCAAAAGGCACTCATTTAGGTTTTTGACAGTTTTCAACAGTTTTTGATGGTTTAAACCAGTTTTTGATGGTTTAAACCAGTTTTTGACACTTGTCATGTCAAGTTTTTGACATCAAAAACCCAACCCTGCTCTTGCATAATGTTGCATAATAGTTCACACTATTATTCATTCACAGATTTGATGAGTTTTGGTAAAAAAACGAGCAAACTCAAAATTTTAATATGAAAAGTAAAGTCGAACGCCTCATGATATTTATGTTGATACAACATCTATTATTATTTTGAATCAGCAATTAGGGCATAGAATTCAAGGCTTTATACAAAAAAACTTATTCCTCTGGTTTTCAATCGGGAAACCCTAGTGCCACACTGTAATGCATTGAAAATAGTGCAGTTTAGCTAAATGCTATGTTCAACTTCCTATATTTTTCTGCAATTTTTCACACAAAATCTAAAAATGGAGCATTTTTCTTTCTGCACTGTATAGGGAACTGTTCAAGTCTATATTTACCCCAAAGATCTCCTACACTTCTTTTAATCGAGAACTCTACCATATATAAGCAAGATGCATACCATACCAGGTTGCTTTTACTTCAATATCATTGAAGTTAAGTAAAGAAAAAGCTAAATTTAAATTTTGTGATTTAAATTAATGATTTTTTTTCAAAAATCAAGCTGATTTAAATCGCCGTGCACTGACTGTCATTCATACGCACAATTGCTTGGTCACTTATATGGTCAGTCACTAGGTCACTCATATGGTCAATCACTTACTTGGTCACTCGTATGGTCAACCACTTACTTGGTCACTTGTATGGTTCAGTCACCCACTTGCTCACTCATACAATCAATCACTCGGTCAGTCATAGTCAATTCGGTCACTCAATCCCTCATACAGTCAATCACTTGGGTCACTCATATGGTCAATCACTCACTTGGACACTCACTTGATCACTCAGATGGTCAGTTGCTCAGTCACTCATATGGTCAATCACTGTCACCCATATGGTCACTCGTGGTAAATCAATTGGGTCACTCATTTGGTCAATCACTCATACAGTCAGTCACTCATATGGTCAATCACTCAGTCACTTGCTCACTCATAGTCAATCACTCATTTGGACACTCATACAGTCAATCAATCAGGTCACTTATATTGTCAACCACTCAATCACTCACTTGGACACTCATATTATCACTCGGTCACTCATATGCACAATCATTCAGTAACTGATATGCACAATCATGCAGTCACTCACTTGGTCACTCATATGGTCAATCACTCTCACTTAAACATTCATAAGATCAATCTTTTGGTCATCATAGGGTCACTCACTCATACAGTCAAATGCAGATTCACACATATTGTCACTCATTCAGTCACTCACTGTCATTTATATGTGTGTGTGTGTGTGTGTGTGTGGTCACTAACTCACTCATATATATATATATATATATATAGTCAATTTTACACTCTGTCACTCACACTCTTATATGGTCACTTACCTCACTTGGTCACACACAGGCAATCACTCATACTTTCAAGGCAGGCAAAATGTCAGGTGAGAAATTTTCAGGGGCAAAATTTCCAAATCCTCTCTGTCCTGTCCTACATGGTCTAAGGGTTAAGATAACTGGCTTCTTTTTTTTTTTTCATTCAGTAGGCCTTGGTTGGATTACTGGGATGGGAAAGTAATTTTCTGCCATGAGCAGCTAGGATGAAAGACATCTAAGTAATGGGATAACTCCAGCATAGTCCTGGCATTCATTCCGTAAAACCCTCTTTTGCAGAAACTGTGGGCCAAAAAAATTCTTCCTTAACCCCTTTTCTTAAAAGCAAATTGGCAAAAAATTTGGATGCTCTCTATTGGCTCTAATCGGATGCTCTAAATCGGCAATAAATATAGTAATCTTGTGTTTTAACCTAATAGCATGTTAGAAAAAAGGAAGGATGAAAAACACAAAAAATAAAAGAATAAGACAATATAAAAATAAGGTGATAAGAATCTAGGTACAAAGTTATATTTCTTTTTACCCTCACCCTACCTGTTCTCTAATAAGAAAGGCACATTATAGGTGGGGGAAAAAATCTCTATCAGGGTATACAAAGAACTAAAAAAAAATTGTAAGGTTGCAAAAAAGCTTTGGGATGATCAGTAGAGAGGAAAGAAAACACGGTAAACTTGTTTGAATTCATTCCACTGCTGTTTGGAATCAATATTATGTCCTTTGAGTCCTTTGATTGTAAAGTGGTTAAAAAGGGCTAACTGTAAAATAGGGTATTTCTGTTAAAGCTTTAGAATAAAATGTTAACAGGACAAAAACTATCATTTTGCCGCATCTGCGGGATGACCATTAAGAGAGGTTTCACTGTACTCTCAAAGCCATCCACTATTGATCAGAGGTTCTTAACCAAAGGTCTGTGGACAGGTTTAGAGCTTGGATGATAAAACAATTAACTAATTATTTTACATTACTAATTACTAAATTTTATTTTCTAAGAAAATACATGGATCAAAAAAGGATAAGATCCCCTGCTATTGATACATCATATTTTGATTTTTTTTATTATTATATGCTATTATTACTGAAAGCAAACAAGCAAATTTATATCAAAGATGAGCTTAAAAAAATAAAGAATTAGAAAAAATAAACACAATTAAATTGAAGCTTTCTGTGAAAGCTTAGGATGAAAAATAATGGAGGCAGTGATGATTGAAATTGGTACTTCATTTAGTTTATAAATGTTCAAATCAAATTCACAGATTTTACTTACTCTCCTTGCTCAACTATTTCTCCATTTTCAAGGACAAGAATTTGTTGAGCATGAACGATTGTAGATAACCTGAGGAAATACATTAAAATGTGAAATGTTGGAAAAAAGAAATTGAACAAAAAAAAAAAACATTTTCGTATGACTACAGCATGGCGCACTCATTGATCATTCAAAATATATAATATACCTAAAGGATACAACAAATTTAACAAGAACACAACTTTTAAGGGATCTCTTGTGAAATTTGTGAATGTCTTTAATGATTCAACTTACCTATGGGCAACAATTATAGTTGTCTTGTTAGAACACACTTTTGCAAGTGAACTCTGAATATTACGTTCTGTCTGGGTATCAAGAGATGAAGTTGCCTATAAATATAAAAAATACCCTTTGATAATTTAGTTCTACATTTCCCATTGAATCCTATGGACGTTTATTTGTGTTCAGGCAATTCACAATGTGGATTGATACAAAATAATGGTCATATAAAAAAATTTTAATGTCAAAATAATTGAACTTGACGCTAGTAAAACCGAATTTGTAGGTCAGATTTTATACAAAAAGTGACACTTGATTTGAATTACTATAGGATATTAATGTAATAGACAAATTTAGCAAAGAAATTCAGACAAATTCAAATTCACAGGATAAAACTTCAATTTAAAAAAAAAAATCATCATCAAGTTCATACAATAACTATAATCAGTAATTGTACCAATTATACAGTAAAACCTGTCTTCGACGGAATCGCAAAGAACCGAGATTTTTTTTCCATTGAACGCACAGGTTTCCACTTAACAAAAGTTCAATTGATATAATGTGTCAAATTTTCCAACAATCTCGTGTGTGATTGAAATTAAATAAAAATAAATTAATCGAAAAAAGATAAATAAATATAGATAAAATAAATGAATATATAATTAGTCTATAATTACCAAGTATCGTATTTTTAGATTTTAACAGCATCTGCAAAAAATTACGACCTATACTGTTTGTCTTCTAAAATAACGACACATTTAGGTTCTTTTTATAACTTCCTCAAAAATTTTCAATTAGGGTATCATGTCAGGTTTGGTTTGTATCTTATTGTATATGTTTATGTAATCCTCAGCATCAGGGCCATAACTAAGAATTTTGTGAGGGAAGAGAGAGCAAAATGATTTTGCCACCCCTACCACTGTAAAATTTGATGATTTTATAACAGTGTTTTTGTTACCACCTAAGATTTTACACCCCCTGAATTTTGCCGCCAGGGCAGTTGCACTTTGCCTCTCTTTAATTAATTCTGGCCCTGCTCAGCCTTTTGATAATGGAATGTACACAGGTTGCATAGAATTTTGTAACATTTTGTATGATCCTTTGGTCTATTGGTTGCCAAACACTCACAGTGTTTGTGTGAAACTTTCAATTAAAGGATGCAATTTTCCTTTCCATATTCCCGTTAAACAGGTTTTGTTTTTAATCCAAGTTTTTTAATATGCATATTGGCATTGAAATCACAGGACCACAATTTTTTTTTCTGTTGAAGACAGGTTTCAGCTTAATACAAGTTCCGTTAAAGACGGGGGGGGGGGGGGGGGGGAGTTTACTGTACATTAATTTATTTGCTTATATTGTAGATTTGATACTGATAATTCTGCGATATATTACAGATTTTTTAATTAATATTTCCCATAATCATATAAATAAAAAAATTAAGTAACTATTGAATAAAATACTTCCATTTACTTACTTCATCGAGAAGTATAATTTCAGGATTTTTCAATATAGTGCGAGCTATTGCTACTCTTTGCTTTTCTCCCCCACTGAGTTTGAGGCCCCGTTCACCAACAACAGTGTCGTATCCTATTTGAAAATAAATAAGTGCAGTAAGATTTTGATATAACAATATTCTGCGGAACAAAAACACAATTTATGTCAAAAATAAGAGATGAGTCATTATATGAGGGGAATGTGTATAAATAGGTTGAAACATAAATTAGTACCTTGTGGGAATGACAATATGGAACCATGGATATCTGCCGATTTTGCTGCTTCTTCAACTTCTACGTCTGACGCAGAAACCATACCATATCTGATGTTATACCTTTCAAATAACAACATAAATCTAATCTTAAAAATTTAATGGGACACAAATAACTTTCGTGTATTCGGTTAAAAGAATTCACTCTTTTCATAGATTTTAATACTGAAGAGACTTTGTTTTTGTTGATGATGTATGTAAGCTTTCACTATTTATGACATCATGACTATATGATGATTTTCCCGAGTTATCACCATGTTATTTTAATGACGATTCTAAAAAGAATCGTAAATAACCATTAAAAAAAGCTGAAAATATTACCTGATACTATCATTAAAAAGAACTGTATCTTGAGGAACTACTCCGATGCAAGTTCGAAGTGAATCCTGGGTAACCTGAAAAATTTATTTTATTACATACTTTGTAAATACCTTAAAAAAATGTTTGCTTCATACTAATTCTAAAATCTTTTAAATATTTTGTTACTGGAAGTTTTGAAATTTTAAATTAATAATAACATTGTGTTGATATTCGAAAAAGATCAAGTAAAAATGTTTTTGTATTTGTTGTCCATAAAGTGTGAACGTAAAATATAACCAGATTAATAACAGCAATACTATATACCTTAGAAATATCCTGTTCATCAATTAACGCCATCCCTGACTGAATGTCATAGAAACGAAACAACAACTTGATTATAGTACTTTTCCCACTACCAGTGTGTCCGACCTACAATAGGGAGTATATATTGATGTATATATATGATAGGGAATATCATAAAAATGTAAATGATATACACATGCAAGCTTTCCCGCATGCACCATTTCATTTAAAATTTTGGATAGGAATATTTACAAATAATTTATTAAAATCATGGTTAAAACAACTATGCAGGTTTTCCAACGAGCTACCATTTTTTAAAGTATTTGAATAAATATGCTCTTATAGTTATTCTATTATAAAAGCATTATAGGCCACAATATCGCATAAGCCAAATCACAATAGACCAAAATATTCATGACTTTCATATGAATGTCCAATTCACATTTTCAGAAATTTAAAAGAAAATGAGCGTTTCCAAAATTATGAAGAAAACATTTTAAAAAATTCCTAGAAATATTTTACTATCAAATTTCTGGATGCAAACATAAAAAAAAAGTTATAACTCAATGTGCAATCAAATTGGTTCTACTTTTGAATCATTCTGAGGTGTCTTCTAAATCTTCTATTTTGAAAGTTCATGTTACATGCATTTCAATAATACATGATATGTATATTTTTTTTTAAGTAATCATAGTCTGATATATGATATCCATGGCCCACACAAGAAATATTTTTTGCTCTTTCATGTTATAAATTAACTATAGAAGGGCCCGTGAAAAGTCTGACTGGGGAGTGAAAGGATGTGGAGGCTATAATGATATCATTAAGCAGTGCTTGGCAAATTCCAGGTATCATGGCACCTAGAAAAACTGTAAGTAGCACTTATAATACTTTCTGCATGTGATTGCTAAATATGAGTCTATGAGTGAGAAAAAAATTCTGATTTCACGACAGTGTGTCTTCCAACATAGGAAAAGATATAAAGTACTGGAAAAGTTTTAAAATAAAATAATGTACGACCGTTTTTCTTAAAAACAAAATCATTCTTGGCTCGCTCTTAAGAAATTTGGTCTGCACCTTTATTTTTTCTGATTTGTCAAGCCCTGTCATTAAAAGAAAAAAAAATTGTATACAAATTCTAAAAAAAAAACTGTTTATTCTCCACCAAAAAAATTTTGAGTTTCATTCAAAATATTCTAGAATTAAAGAGAAAAAAGAGAAGCAATCATTTTTTTCAATAGAGGATGAAATTGGAAGTTTCGGTTGAAAGGACTCTTCCATTTAGGAGCCATATTCCTGGCCAATATCTATAGCATACCCCGTCTTTTTAGTAAATTTATAGTGTAAAAAATAATATATATGACACAAAATAATAAGATTCATTCTGTGCTTCAAAGCTATATGCCTGTCATTCTCCCTCTTGTAAGGTGGGGCAGCATGTTTTTCGAGTGGTGGTTGAACTCATGAGAATTTTCGATTTAAATGTGAAATTTTAAAGAGGTGCTTTCTCGGAACTGACCCCTTCAGGGAAGTGTGGGATATCCATTATCAGAAGCTTAATAATATCACAGAGGGCAATCAGGATTTTGAAAAAGTGGTCAGTGAAGTGAAAAGTTATCAAAGTGGCCCACTAATAATGTTTGACTGTACATATATGAACACACCTAATTCTTACATGGAAATTTACTCACAAGAGCTAATGTTTGACCTGGATATACTGTAAAGGATATGTTCTTGAGAATCTGGCGCCTGAAAGAAATGTTAAAAAGCGTGAATAAAAGTTAAAATTTTTTTTAAATAATACCAACTCAGTATTACAAAGGTTTCTAACAGCTGGCTGATGCAAAGATATATTTTGGAAAGAGAGAAAATTCAACTGCCCCTGCGGGTAATCAAACCCGCATCCTTTCACTTTCTGGGTGAATGCCCTAGACCACTATACTACAGAGGCAACGAATATCTCGATCTTGGAGCGCGTGTGCACTGAACGGAACTGTACATGGACGGTCGAACCTAACTCAGACCAAAACTCACAATTGCTGATAATGCCACCAGGTGGCGAAAGGATGTGGGTTTGATTCCCAGCAGGGGCAGTTGAATTTTCTCTCTTTCCAAAATATATCTTCGCATCAGCCAGCTGTTAAAAGCCTTTGTATGGATAGCGGAAAGTGGCATCTTCTTCGGATAACTCAGTATTCTACTCTTATATTACTGCATAAGTGATTAAAAAATGATGAAATTTATAGGTATAAGTGCATTCAATAAAATAAGTATGAACTTTTCTTTTTGCTCAGATAAGTTTTTTTTTTTTTAAGTTTTGTTCCATTAGTGAACATTAACAGCATAACAGATATTACATACTCTGGGACATAAAAGAAGCAAACATTTTTGAATTCAATTTTTCCACCCGACAACTTCAATGGTTTGGCAAAAGGGTGATCAGTAATCTAAAATTTAAAAAAAGATAGGCATTAATTTTCATGCGTTAATTGCATACAAACTCAAAGATCATGAGCAACAAAAAGCAAGTTTTTCAATCAAAATTATTATTTCAAAAAGCACAGGACTAAATGGGACAACAAATATACCAGCAAGAAAGCTAAGCATAATTGTATCAACAATATTAGAATACACTGCTTCATTTAATCGGTTTATAACATACTGACCTCAACTTAAGTTGTGTATGATTCAAGATACAAACAAAAATATTTGATAAAAAGACAAGTAAATATTCAACTGACACACAAGAAATGTACAAGTCATTTAATGTGTAGAAAACTCAAACAAACTTACTTCTGGTTCTACACTAAGAAGATCAAACATGTTCTCCATGTCTATAAAAGCTGTCTGAATCATTCTGGAAAAAAAAAAAAAATATATATATATATATATATATATATATATATGGGTAGTGTGGTTTTTTTCTCCTTCAATTTGGTAAACTCAAGAAATAAAGTTACTTCTTTCTAATAAATACAAATACAACGCCACAACAGGCAAAATGCCCAATGAGGTGGCTGATAAAAAGATGCCCATAAAAATATGGATGTCATATATTTCAAAAATACAGCAACCCAAATAAATAAAAATGCAATCAACACAAATTATAATCAATATATACACATGATAAAATATTATACAATGCCCATAAAGAATACTTATGGTTGTCTTATTCTAAGAATGGATAGCTTCTCGATTCACCCCAACATGTTTATCGTATTTCTTTTTAAAGTGTCAATTGTGTTGGACACAAGAAGCTTTTTTATTATTATTATCATTGTCTGATGCAGTACATTACAACTGATGAACATAAACTATATGGACTCCACTTTTTTTTACATAATAATTACAGCCATTGATATTGTACATTTTAGAAAATGGTGCATAATGTGTGAAATAAATTATTGGATGTGCTGTCATTCACTTTTTATGTTTGTAATGAGGGTTGTTTGAAATGTTGAAGCAAATTGCTTGTATATAGTTTGTATTTATGTCACACTTGTGGGATATCTAATTAATCAGACATCAGCCAGTGTATTATTTTAAATGTTAGGACACATAAATAAATACTTTGCAACTGCTGGGATTTAACTCTGTAGTTATGCATGTTGGTGAAAACCACATCTGTAACATTGAACCGATCTGTTGTGTACTGGAATCTTAAATTAAAAAATGTAGAAATTGCCTGTTTACTTCATTTTTTTTAATGTTTCAGGTAATTCAAAATTGAAGGAGGAGAAAGAATCACAACTTTAGTAAAAGCAAAAGAAACAAGGACAATTTAGGCAAAGTCCTACAAGCAATGTCAAAAGGGGCTTTAAAATAAAACAACAAAATGTACATTATTCCATTTTAAAGTCAAATTAATTCAATACAGTGGAGTTGGAAAAAGAGATTTCTCATCCAACTCGGTGATAGTCTTTCCGTTTCCTGAAGTACACAAAAAAAGAGAAGACATAAAAGTGTGAGGAAATGCTTAAAAATGAGGTATGGGCTGATGACAAAAGAACAATCCAATTCATTGATCCCCTTTTCCCACTTTACTATAGGTAACTACAGAGTTCTTGATCCTTTTCACTGAGACTTAAAAACTGTGCATCATCTGAATCTGTTACCAAAAATTTATGAGTAAAAGAATTAATACAATAAGTCAGTACAAAAGTAAGTAAAATAGTAAAAACAAAGAGTCTAACTTTATTTTCGCACATACAAACTTTCACAACAAAAAAACATCTTTTACTGGTGAAAGACACATGATAAAAGCAAATAGCATCACAAGAAATAATGATAATGTTATATAGCACCATATTTTTTTTTCATAAATCTTATTTCAAGTACTTTATATAGGTTATTGGTTTTCTGAAGTTCAACAGAAAAATGGTGAAAGTTAATTTTTCATGTACTCCACTTGAGCACATTTCCTTTCTAATTTCAAAAAATTTATTATCTAAAAGAGGAAGCTCAAATACACTGAACTCTTACTGTGATTTTGTACGTATAACCTGCAACGTCAGATTCACTGATGCAAATTTCACAAATTTAAGAGAAAATGTTCTTGCATAATACACATATGCAAATTTCATCTACCAATAATGAAATATTAAAGAACATAAGAGGTTTTTGTTCACTTTTTTGTAGAAAAAAATTCTTATTTTTTTCCAAATCTAATCTACATGCCATCTGTTAATTCTAAAAAATTAATTTTGATAAATTAATTTGTAAAGCTATTCATTTCTATTCCAACCTCCTGGGGAAAAAAGTCTGCAGATAATGTATACGCAGTGGTATACAGGGTGTCCTGTAAGTGCTAATGCAGCCTTTAACTCATAAAATGTCTATCATATAATGGTATGATTCAAATTTAAAAAGTGCTCAAAAGGCATTCAAAAATTACCCTATACCAGTTTTCAGAGTAAGAATACAGTGTGACACAAAATAAAATTTAAAAATTATATGGTCCCCTAACCTCCAATTAGAAAGTTGTAGCCCTGTCTTTCCTGAGCCCAACAGAAAAAATTCCATGTTTTTAATGCAAATATTGCAGTTAAAAACATAGGATATTTTTTGTTGGACTCAAATTGAAGTTAGAGGACAAGGGAGATTGTATGAGAATTTAGATACAGTAAAACCTCGATAAGTCATCACCTCATGTTATCGAAAAATTATGACAGCTTAAGCGGAGTGCTGTCAGTTTTAATGTGTAATCTTGTGAAAATCGTATAAATTTAAAGTAATATGACATTTATTAAAGTATGAATCAAAATAGCAATATTAATAAAATTTATAGACTGCAAAAGAAAAAATAATAGCAAATTTTTACCTTTTTTGATCTCTTATTACTTAACTTATAGTGGGAAAATGTACTGGTACACTTTGATTTATATAAGTAATTTTTAATTTAGAATAACAGAGCAACTATTAGAATAGGTAGCTTTTCTTCATAACAGAACTCTTTATTGCACATTAATTTTACATCAAATTTAATTTTAGTGTTTTAATTAATTGAACTACTGTGCCATCAGTAGTTCAAGTTGGACTACTGATGGCACCTCAACAGAAGACCTCAACTTGGGAAAGAATGTGTGATTTTTTTCAACAAAGATATTTTGTTTAAATTTGAAGCCCTAAATTAGTAGGGCCCATGCAGGAATGAGATCTAGCTCGAACAGTTCCTAACGTTTCAAAAACCTTAGTCTGCAAATGAACTTCCCCAGCATAACTTTCATTACTTAAACTGTTCCATTTGGGTATATAGGATTTTATGGTGACTTTTAAGCAAATGGCAATGCTGTTAACAAGCTCTTTTTTAAATGGCAGCTATAAAAATAGTTTGTTCCTCTTTCTCAAACTTTTCACAGTGACGAGTTAACTGAAATTAATGACGAATAAACAAGGGTTTAATAACATTGTTGTTTATGAAAGCTGGAAGGGCCTGAAGAAAAATGACGACTTAATCGGAGTGACAACTTATTAGGGTGATGACTTAACAAGGTTTTACTGTATTTTATTTTGTGACATACTGTATTTTTACTCTCAAAACTGGTACACTGTAATTTTTTAACACACTTTGAGCCTACATATTGAAACCATATCTCTATCACAAACGGTTGATGAGATAAAGGCCGCATTAGCACTTACAGGACACTGTGTATAATACACACCAAGAGATTCTAATGATTTTTTTAAATTTATAATAATCAGATTATACACAAGAAAATTTGGAAGTGTACATACTTTTTTTAGCTAAAAAGGATTTTTTTGGGGAAAATCTCAACCTCAAAAAATAAAAATGGAGAAGTCATATTCCTTGATTATTTTATTAAACATATTTTTAAATTAATAGATTCTCAGTATCTTTCAAACTGATCACCCAAATTAAAATGCTTACAAAAAACGGATATAGCCTTCAATAGATATATAATTTTTTACCTGTAATATGTGCCAAAATAGTTGAGAGGGGTATACAACTGCAAAATGTAAGTGCTGAAAAGTACGTAGTCACCAACAGTTAGATGGCTTCCAGACACCACTAGATGTGCACAAAGTAGTGATCCAGCCATAACTCCAAGGGTTATCACAAAGTTTTGAACAACATTTAGAAGAGATAAAGTTGCACTTGAAGTCCACTCAGCTTCCTATATAAAATATATTTGAGTTGAATTTTTGAAACTAATTAGGCTTCTTTGTGCACACAAAATTGATCAGATGCTAGTTTCTAATGGTGGTGAACCATCAAATGTTTGTAAAAATTTACGATATTTCATAAGTTTAATAATAGGCATCTTTAGTGCTTGATAGTCACTGACACTGGAAGGCATCAAGAAATCATGACAATGTAAAATACCTACCAATGACAATTGATTACATAATATGTAATGATACGGTATAAAGTATTTTAAAAAATCTTCTACATTGATTTAATTGTTATTTAAATTTATGACTAAATTTAGAAAAATTTGTATATAGATAAATTTTACATCTGTTCCTTGAAAACACACACTGTTCTGCAACTGCTATTGGTATGACCAAAACATTTTTTTTTCATCTTTACTCTTTCGATCATTTTAGTAATCTCTGGACAGCCTGAAAAATCATGTTGATCTCTTAAAATCATAATCTCTTAGCTCTAGTAAAGATATTTACAGCAGTATTGGAAATCAACATTGCACATCAAATCCTCTGATCTCATCAAAGACTGTCAAACAGACTTCCCAGTTTAAAATTAATTCCAACATTAAAATAAAAAGGCAGAAAAGCATAGTTCAATGTCATAACCAGTATTTACCTGAAAATTTCCAATCGCAGTCTTATAATTCTCTGTTTCATATTTTTCAGCGCAATAATACTTGACCTGAGTAGAAAATATATATTAGCTCTATTATAATTTATTGTAGTCCTAAACACTTCAATCTACGTATTATGAAACTACACTCATGTGATGAAAAATATAAATCATTGATATTAATACTGTGTCGACACCTATTGTTTTTATCATGTTTTGAATTTTCAAAATTTCAAATATGTATTGTTATATGTGCAAAGTGTTATTATTATTATTTTATTTTTATTTTTTTTTTGCAAAAAAAAATTAATACTTCTGATGTTTACTAAAAAAAAATAAAACTTTAAACCGTAAAGTGTTTTTTTTCAAATCTAAAGGCTATTAAACTATTTTTTCTTAGAAGCTCCCCCTCAAACAATAGCTAATTTTTTCCTTTGTTTTTATAGAGTCACTACTTTGTGATGGCATCCAGCTTACACGCCTTAAAAAAGTTACTGACGTGATTGCTAGAACCCGGATTATATGCAAGTGCATATGCACATATTTTGTCTTGTTTTAACAATCATTGCATACAATTACATAAAATCAAAGAATTTTCAGAATAAGTGCATATTTTTGAATTTTTACAAAATCTCAATCACTTTTTTTTTACAATTTTTCAAATGAATATTGCCATAATATTTTCATAACATCTGTTCTTTTTTAATGCAGGTGGGATTTAGTGATGTTTTCCCTATCATAGCGTTGCTTGCCACATTTTTTGAGTTAAATGTTAAATATGAGGCAAACAAAAATTGATGACATTTGATGGTATTTCTAGAAATACCAGTAACATAAATTATTTTGTTACAGGTATTTCATCACTGAACAGCTACAACTAACTAGAAATTATAAATGCCTAAATAAAAAAACGTAGAAGGTATTTGCATATATAACACACATTATATAAATATTTTCTGTAAATGAGTAATGTGCTAAGAAACAGAAAATATGCATTTTAAAAACGTGGTTTTTTTTGGATGCAGATTTTTTTAAACTCATTTTTAGTACATATTTTGAAATTGTTAACTTTTTTCAGGATTTTTAGTGTATATTTTGGGTTTTTTGAAGCATATTTGGGCATTTCTAAGAATATAATTTGGCATTTTAATGCATTTTTGTACATTTTATTGCATATTTCGCTATTTTTTTAGTGCATATAATCCAAACTCTAGTGACTGTATTATATTGATTTTAATCTAATCAATTTATGGCATTGTATTTTCATGTTACTTTAGTTGAGTCCCCCAAGGGTAATTGAATTATTATAAAATAAAGTGCTGGTCTATATCAAAATGTGTATAATGAACTCACATCTGTGAATTAATTCAAAAAAAGGTACTGACTGTTTCAAAGTTAAGTAGTGAATCTACACATCTTGCTTCAACTGCATTGTCTAGAGCGTTCATCGCTCTTCTGTACTTTGTTCGCCATTCGGTCAAAATGATAGTTCCAGCTGTCAATTAATATAAATATTATGATATATTATAAAAGATCAGTTTTCACACAAAATCTGATATGCAGAAGAAATATTTCCATTGTAGCAATTAGTTATTTTTACACCAGCTATACCATGTAATTTTGACAGTGTCCTTACAGTATCCAAGGACATTTTAGCATACCTTTTCCATTTATATTTACAGGTGTGATTTTGCGTCATTTCAAGCAATGGATATTTTAGGGATGGATCAACAGAAAACTTGAAAAAATAGCTTAAAACATGTTTTCTTTTTTTAATTTGATTTTCTCTGCAAAGAGGCCGTTCAAGTATTACATCATCAAATTTTTAGCCATTTTTGACACCCCTCCCCATCAAAACTGACCCCCCACCCCACCTTTGTCAGCTCTGCACCCTACCTCCTAACACATATTGGTGCGATCAGAAACGTACATGGGGAGCATATGGGGCCTCATGCCCCCCCATCCCCTGATGATCAAAAGTTTATTTTTAATGCAGAAAATAAGAAATTCATTGTGACCCACCCTCTAAGCCATATATGCTAAACCCATGGCCCGCGGACCAAATGTGGCCCTGGGTGGTGTGTGACCTGCTTCCTCAAAATATGAAAAATGAACACGCCAGGGTCTCTGCCACCAGACTTATCCCGTTGCCGAGATCTCTTCCAGCCCAGCTTTGTGGCAGAGTCTGGAACAAAGTGAGTGCACCTAACAGTCTGAGTGTGTAGCTAGTGTTGTGTCTGGTATTTCAGTGCTGCCATCTATACTTCAAATTGTGAGTGAAGTGTAATGATTAAATATTTGTAACATTGTAGGCCTGTTGCTCTCTGTGGCGAGACTTTTTAACGGGGAGATCGGCTTGCATTCGCACCTTGAATTTGGGAACCACAGAAAACCAACTCCAGCCGATCACCACTGTAGGGTTAGAACCCGGATCCTCACATCACTAGTCCGTCACTATAACCACTCGAACACCACAGCGGCTAAATGAACTCAGCTGTATATTTAAAGATTGCTTTAGTGACCCGTGGCACAAATCCAGAGCATTTAAGCCACCTGTGGCACATTTTCAGATCACTCAAGTAAGCCCGTGGCAAATTCAAAAATCACTTAAGTGGTCCAATACAATTCCAGAACACTTTAGCGATCTCTGGCGCATTTAGAAATCTCTTGAGTGACATGTTGCACAGTTTTAGAGCACTTAAGCGGCTCCCAGTGCAGTTCTACATCACTCAAGTTACCAGTGGCACATTCTCAGATTACTTAAGTGATAGTTATGGATCACTTGAGTGATACATGGGCACAGTTCCAGAGCACTTAAGCAGCCTGGACACATTTCCAGATCACTTGGATCACAAAACATTTAGAGATCACTAAAGTGGCTCTGTAGGGGACTTATTAATAGGGAGAATGTTAGTTCAGGTGCCCACAAACCAACAAAAGGTTTTTTGGTACACTGAGTAAGATGCCATATTTTTTATAAAGGGTGGTTGATGACAAATAAGCATCATCCAAACCCCCTCATCAAAAGTCATTGAACGCCGCCCATGAAAAATTGTGAATTCTTCTTTTGCTTTCCTCTGAAAAAAAATTGCTTTTCCTCATTCAAAATTACGGGAAAGTTGGCACCAAAATGAATACTTTTTTTATGAGGTCGATTTTTTCGTATCTAGCTGCAGCCCTGATTGATATCCTTATTTCACTATATAAAATAATCAAATTTTTTTTTTCCCCCACAAGATTGGAAAAAATAATTCTTACCTAAATACAGTGTCATTGTCAGTAAAACGATTAATCCAAACCATATGTTGAAGGTTAAAGCAAAATATATGACAGCTATGAAGATATCTGCAAATGTTGGTAAAATGTTGAACACAATATAGCTGAAAATAAAATGAGTAAACTTTAAAATAAACTGTTACAAAAATTCTTTAATGAGTGATAATTGTAATGATAATCATAACTCA
Source organism: Pholcus phalangioides (assembly GCF_987345545.1). Classification (NCBI taxonomy): domain Eukaryota; kingdom Metazoa; phylum Arthropoda; class Arachnida; order Araneae; family Pholcidae; genus Pholcus; species Pholcus phalangioides. Next base: position 22,634,158 of record NW_028301596.1, on the reverse strand, counting down.
GAGCCTATATGTAATGTCATTTCTACGATTTTCTAAGGATTTCTACTTATACTCTACATTTTAAATAATGTACATATTTTTACATAATTCCACAATCACTGATTTTTTTGCTTCACAAGAGTGTTTGAATTGATTCCTTCTAATTCATTATATTCATTACACGTAGTTAACAGCAAAAAGAACAATTTGATGCTAGATACATTGCATAAAAAATCGTGTTCAATGTATGAAACAGTTTGTAATGAATGGCTTCAGAAAATGATTAATCCCATTCTCTGTGAGGATATTTTCAAACTCAATTTGAAATGGGACTGTTACTGTTGCTGGAGCAAAAAGAAAAAGTTGTGCATTGAAAGAAATCTATTATATTTAAAGTTCATGAAGAAATATATTTTATTTGTTTTCTCGGTTGTTAACAGGATTTGGTTAAAAGAGTGAAAAGTAGTACTTTTTTTATCAAAAACTAGAACAAGGGGAAGGCCTGGAAGTTATTTTAACTAATCATTAAAACACTCCCCATTTGACTGATTTTCCCCTTTTTTAAAAAATTTGGTACTTTAATCAAGAAAAGATTTATTAACTCTACAAATTTCTAAGAAATTTCAATTATTTTATTTGATACACAAAAATTAGATTCCACTCATAAAGATGGTGGTTTTTTCTTCAGTTCTATAAACTTACCTGAGTAGGCTGGAAACGCTGCTTGTACCTCTGTCCATAATACGCAAAACTTCTCCAACTTTACGACTCAGGTGCCATTTTAAGGAAAGACTTTAAAAATTTTAAAAAAAAAACTGTCAGACTGCAATTTTTTTTTCAATCTTGATCTCAGAATTATAATTTGTAAAAACAACTTGTAAAAAATAAATCAAATCTTGTGATTCAATGAAATTACACAAATAGGCACAGAAGACTGGATGCGATGCAGAGATGAATTTCAAAAGGAAAATTCACAGGCCTCTCTGGGAAATCAAACTACTGTTTTTATGTTATTAAAAAAATGGAGCGAGAAAATTTACAAAAATGAATTTACATTTTTGAATTTTAAAAAATGCATATGGCGAGATGAAGACATGTACTCATCAGAGACGTGAGGTTCAGAAACAAAACTAATTTCAGATGAAAAGGTGAGTTTTCAGCATAAGAAACAATTTTGTGGTATTCGGAACAAAATCTAAAGTATAGATATTTCACAAAACAAAAAAAAAAACACCTGTGTAGATGCTGATACATCTCTACTTCTATTTCTTTTACAGTGTACTGCTGGATTCGGATCCATAAAAATGTGCGTATGTTATTCAAGAAACTGTTGCTGCCTGAAATTAATGATACACATTAATATAATTGTGGTTAAAACTATTACAAACTAAATGCAGGATATTTGAAACATACAAGAGAAAAATATAATATGCTATCAGGGGCGGCTCTTGGGCCGTGCGAGCACTGCTATAGGAAGGGTTACAAATCTGAGTGAAGGGTAAAAAAAAAAGCTTTGTCAACCAAAAGAACTTGACCAGTTTGCCAGAAATCTGAAATAAGTTCCGTACAGGTAGGGATTTTTTTTCCTTAAGCTGCCCTGTGCTCTGTTTCATACACGAACAAGATCACTCTTTAACCTTACAGATTTCGACAGCAAATTTGGATGATGTACAGTTACAGTGGCAAGGCAAAGATAAATCTAAAAAATGTGTATATAGGAAATGAAGAAAAAAGAATTGTTGGAGCAGGTTTTCCATACTTTCCCTATGTATGTAATATTCTATTAGCCAGCATGCCAGGGAAACAGTGAGGGAGTCTATCATGCCGCGAATACCATAGTTGCCAGCATGTCGAGAATACCCGTATTTCCCAGCATTGCAGCAAATTTGAATCCGATTCTGGAAAATTGTTAAATATCATTGTTATAAAAATCCATTGTCTGAATGCATAGTGCGATCCTTATTAAACCTTGCTTTTCCCAGCGTGCCAAGAACAGACCAGGTCCTCCTTCTAAATACCAGGAATGTGGACCAACATTAAAAAATCTGGTGGGGGCATGCTGGCTAATGTGGAGAAATATAGTGCTATTTTTTCACTCATCAAACCATTGGAGGGGAGAAAAGGAAAACAATAATAATGGGGAAGTAAACGAAGAAAAAAGCAATTTAAAAAAAACAATTGGCTTATATAGGGCTACCTTCTTTTCTTTCAAACTGAGCACAACTCTGGTCTATCGCCATATGAGCAATTTACCGAGTGAGTTGTGCTGGAAGTATGAGTGTACCAACCAGTCCAAGTGCATATCTAGTCTTCTCTTTGATTTTTCAGTGCTACCATCTATATTTCAAATTGTGAGTGAAGTGTAATGATTGAATATGAGTATTGCTGTAGGCTCTCTGTAGCGAGACTTTTCAACAGGGAGATAGGCTCACATGCACACCTCAAAATTGGGAACCACAGAAAAGCAACTTCAGTCAAGCAACCATAATAGTGCCTGTGGGGTTCGAACTTAGGTCCTTGCAATATGAGTCCATCACTATGATTATAATTAATAATATGATGAATGTAAGGTCCACATTCAGGTTGGCCACATCGTGGTGCTTAACATTATTTTTGAAGCTCTGTGAGGGTAAATGCTAATATGTCTTCTGCTGGTCAGGAGTTTAGTAATTTATCAAATCTCATCATAAGTAATTTTCAGAAATTTGAAGAGCTTTTCAGTAAACTAAAGTCTCACTCGAATTATTTCGAAAATGCAGTCAGATATTTCTTCTTTGTCAAACACTGTGTGCCCCTCCATGAATCTAATTCAATCGGAATCAAAACCTCAAACTCTTGCAGCTTCAGTCTCATTCACCCAAATGTTGTCTGCGACTTAACAAAATAGTTATGAGACGTCAGAGTGGGCTACTATGCATGAGCTTAATCATCCCATAGGAACAGTTCAATTACATTGCAGAGATCATCATAGAGTGGCCGAAACAGCGCTTAATGTTCTAGGCCATAATATCAGAGTTGGCCAGGCTTTATTGTCACAGATACGTGTAGCATCAGTTATTAGTAAAAGATGATTATTGGCGGATAGGTTTCCTGCGGAAACTTCAGTTTCAGACATACACATGCTATTTCAGAATATCTAGTTTGAGTGCATGAAATTGAACACGAAGACTTCTATGCATAATGCATCTTTCGTCTTGACTAGTGCTAAAGATAACTACAATATCCTAAGTGACCAGTCTCATTGGCCTTTTTTCTCTCCAGTGTGACCCAACCCGTAGGGGTGATGTGCTTATATCCATATGGGACAGAGCCTGGGTCCTATCTGACACAACAGTCTCATTTGCCTGGTTGACTTTCCCACTACGGGAGAGAATTTTTTGGATCTTCTTTTGTGCACTGTTTTCAAAATCATAATCGACATGTGATCATTGCTACCTTTCTGCACTAGCAACAACCCACCTCATATACCATTTCTCTATTGACTGCCTAATTCAAATGATTATTCTGGCTTAGCTAAATTGTGCAACTTTTTTTAGCTCTATCCAGGAAAAGCACATATCTCCTCTCAAAGCATTTCAAATGTTATCTCTGAATTACTGGCAGTATATTCCTCGCCTGTCATCAAGATTTAGTAACGTAGCAAATAAAAGACTTTGGGTACTCAGTAAGATGAAACTGATTGCTTGGCGCAATTCGAGGAGAAACTAAACAAACGTTTCTATTGTGCATTATGTTGTACGTTGCCTGGTGAAAGTTCTCAGCTCTGTTCGATTTGTGGCAATAATAATCACATTGCCTTTTACAAAGATGCAAACTCCCTTCTGCTGTATCCATACCTGCCATGTTGTAGATGGAACATCAGTCACTGACAGTCAATCTGAGGCTGATATATTTATTTGCAGACATATTTCAAACTCTTACGTGTTACCATTCATAGCAGAGGTTCACTGTGATGGCAGACTAATGCAAGACCATTCCCATTTCATAAATATGTTTTATGTTAGAATCATTGCTTCATTAACAGATTCATCACCTTCTCACTCCTCTACTGGGCCTGATGGCATCCCCGGTCACTTTTACAGGGCCTCATAAGACAAGGCATCTAATTTTCTGAGTGGAATGTTCCAGCATTTTTGACTTTCGCATGGCACTTAATTCCTGGAGGAATGACATCTTTTGTCCTATCTTCAAAAATAAAGGCAAATGTTCTGATCCTCAAAACTACCACCTGGTATCATTGACCGATATTTCTTCTGAAATATTCCAGATGTCTGGTTCAAAGACCTCACATTTGCTATCAAAATTCAGGGTGTTTATACCTCTTAATCAATTTGATTTTATTCCTGGTCGGTCACTGTTAATTCAACAACTATTATGTCATGATTATTGGACGAATGCCAATCACGCACTGTATTATTTTTTACACAGAAAGAAAGTGTAATTAACTGATCTGTAGTTTCCAAAAGATTGAGGAAAAACTAAATATTCTTCTTTTAGATTAACTTCATACTATTGTTTATTTTGACAAATTTTAATCTGTTCTAAAATTTACTAAAAATAGAGCTTCCACTCCGTCGTATATTGTACAATATACTGAAAAAAATTATAAGCAGGCCTAAATTATTTTTTTATGAATGTCTTGATCAGGGCCGTCATTTCAACTTTTTCCAGGGGTGCAAAGAACATGTATTCAATGTATGTATGTATATATATATATACCATTTTTAATGTATTTTCAAAAGCCAGGGGGGCGTTGCCCCCCCCCCTTCCCAAATGACGGGCCTAACCTTGGTTGCATCAATAGTAAAACAACATCAGTTTTGTGCTATTTTCTCTCAGTTTAATTCAAATAACTTTCTTTAGTCAGAGTCACTACTACTAAACCACACATGCACCTTGTCCATATTCCTCTGTGGAACTTCTAATGAATTGGTACTTGTTGGAATGTGTGGGTATGTATAGTGAGCCTTCCATGAAGTTTGTTTCTGTGTAGTGCTTGTTATGTGTAGTGTGCCATCTGCAATCAATTTTTTTAAACAATGAGTTTTTTCTCAACTCATAGTGAGTGAAGTGTAATGAATGAATAATTGTAATGTTGTAGGCCTGTTGCTCTCTGCGGCGAGACTTTTAATGGGGAAATCGGCTCGCATTCGTGCCTTGACTGGATGCAATGAAGATATTACCTTGACCTTGAAGAAACCAAAAGGCCACATACATCAGAATATAGTCCCATCGAAATTCAGGGTGGCTTTCACTCAAACTATTCACTGTAAAAGAAATATATGATTAAAAAATGTCAATCGAACCAACACAAATTTTTTCATAAAATTGTTTCATATTTTATTGCATTACCAATGGAAGCAAATCTGATCTAAATCATTTGATTGGTACACAAAATACAGTCAAACTTCTATAAGCTAAATTTCCAGTATCTTAAAGTAACATTAATTTCCATGGAAGCATTCATAAGTAGAAAAACTGAAGTATATGTTACTTCAGTCTATTCTTTAGTATGCTGCGTGGAGGGAGAGAGAAAGAGGTGGATCACAATATGTTAACTACATATTTCTTTCCTATTATAACACAAAAAAGACAAAATTTGACACATATGCACATATCTTTACCTATTTTTTTATTGTACAAAGGCACGTAAACATTCACAATTCTTCCTACGATCAAGATGAAAAAGCAAGCCATAACACGCAACTGCAGAAAAACATTCTTCCTTGGCCATAGGAAAGGTAGGAGAAGCTTTATTTTTTTGCAGGCATTTGCAAAAGCCGATCGATTTTGCCGTTGATTGATCCTTTCTCTAGATAATGACTATGAGTGCAACAACAAAATAAAATAGTGTAAAATCAATAAAATTATTCATAAAATTTGCATCAAATTCTCCTATAACAAAACCTTAAAATCAATTTTCAAGAAATTAAAAAAATAGTTTTCTTCACCTTTTTATTTTGTTACACTTTACAGTTTCACAGTGAATGACAAACGAATCACCTCATGATTAAAATTTTAAACCTTCAATTTTAAACTGAACGTATTCTAAGATTGAAATAAAAAGTAATATTAAATAATGATGAGTCACCTGATCTTCCTCTTGGATGATATATTCTCGAAACACAAAATAATCTTGGGCTGTTGGAATACCGGGTGCTCTGAACCCGCATATAAACAGGAGCAGACCTGATGAGTATCTCAAAACAAACAGTCCAAACTCTATCTTTGACAGTTCACTGGAAAATAAAAAATTAATATCATAAAATGTCTACTAATATAGGCTACAGGGTTGACACAGTATTTACAGTTGATGGTTTTTACCGTTTTGGTAAAAGTATGTTTTTTTCAGGGATTTTTACCACCCACGGAAAGGCAATAGGTTTTACCACCTTCAGAGAAAAAAAATTTTTTAATAATTTCCAGAAACAGTGATTTAGCTCCTTTTTTCCATTTTTCCTGAAAAAATTCATAATTTTGATACAATGTTGTGTGAACACATAACACTAAAATTATTATATTCTTACTAGCATGTATATTAAATTACAATATGCTCATTTGATCTTATTGTTAGACATTTTCTTGTCATAAAGCAAAACTTGACCCTAGGTATAAGGTCGCCATGGCAACTAGAAAATCAGCATTGGCACCTAAAATTTTTCTTTATTTAGTTGTTCAATTGAAGTCTATGGACAACACAAAATTTTCTGATTTCATGACAGTGTTTCTTTTCTTTCAAACCGAACACAACTCAGGTCTATCACCATCTAGGGGCAATTTACTACCTAGTGAGTTGTGCCGGAAGTGTAACTGTGTTTGTACCTAACTGTCTAAGTGCATATGTAGTGTTGTGTTTGATTTTTCACTGCTGCCATCTACATTTCAGAAGTGAAGTGAGTCATGTGTTATGATTGAATTACATTTGTACTGTTTGTAGGTCTGTTGCTCTCTGTGGTGAGACTTTTTAAAGGGGGGATCAGCTCGCATTTGCGCCTTGAAGTTGGGACCTTGCGACGCGAGTCCATCACTATGACCACTCGACCACCACAGCAGCTCATGAGAGTGTCTTTTAGCAGAAAAAGGGAATATTTGTAACAGTAAAAAAAACCAGTATTTAGTACCATTATTTTTTTAGCAAAGAATTATGCTTGGCTCTTAAGCAATTTGACTAGCACATAAATACATATTTTTTGATTTGTCAAGCCCTGCCATAAATACAGTCTCATATTCTCAACATATACTGATGGATTAAAAAAGAAAAGTATACACACTATAAATTCTATTCAAAGTATCTGTTTATAAATAAACAGATTTATGGCTTTGCCGCCTGCTGGCTATTCAAATTCGACCTCCCTTCTCCGGTTTCAAATTGATGTTTTTGACCACAAATTACTTAAATTCACCGCCATGGACTACAGACCACTTAGACACCCTCCCCCTTCCTTTGTAAATAATGCCTCTGATAGTAATCTTATGAACTCTTAGTGGTAATAAATAATAGTGGGAGAGAACTGAAATATTGATAACAATCATTTATCATAAAATGATATATTGCCTATATCATGAATGCTTACTTCATGATGTGCTGGTGCTGTACATCATGAAGCATATGTCATCTGCCTTCCATATTTTGAAGTAAAAATAACAAATGCTTAAATTTTTATGTTATGATAGTATCCTGAAATTTTGCCTGCTATCTGTCTAGAGATGCATGGAAAAGATCCACTAGTTAATTCTCAATATACAGTATACCTTTTTGTCACCAAGTTTTTGACTATGCCAAAACAGTGATAAGTCGCCAACACCATCAAATCTGGCACATTTTCAAAAGAAATTGCTCTTGTTGTTGTGTGGTAACCCTAGAAAAAAGCGGTAAATCGGGTCTGCTGATAAAAAAAATCGCTAAGCAGCAGCAGTATACCATATATTGGGAATTAACCACCTGCTGAATCACTTTCTGATAATTCATAATACACAATTTTTTTTCCTGCGCATACAGAGAGATAAATTTCTGATAATTTGCACAGCCATAGGGTAAGTCATTTGTAAAACATATTTTTCTCGATAGCGCAACCTTTAGAAACAAATTTCAACAACTGAAAATAAAACCTAGGGATGCATCACATTTGATCCACACATAAGTAAATTACCTATCCATCATGAAAAACCATACTCGACTTCTAATGTTCAAAAACATCAAGTTTTCATTGATGAAGACAAGCGTCCAGAAAAGCAGGAGAATGAGTCCATGTCCTCTAGCCGGAACACTGGGCAGAGCTTGGCGTCTCTCCAGCATGAGGATGTAAAGCGCTGTCGGCCACATGATGAGCGAGGCAAGGGAACTCAGTAGCACATACCCATAGAGAACATTGTCTTTTGACATGGAGACCTGCACGACCATGTGAAACAGAGCGAATATGGGAAATAATATGTGCACCGAAACTTGTAACTTGAAAAGAAATCTCTTCGGAAGTAATCGAGGATCCAAACGAGTCCCATATTTTCTATAGACGATGATTTGTGAACCACCAACGAGGACGACGAATAAAAGCAATATCAGTGAGGACACTGTACTGATGAAGCAAGGCGAAAGTCCATCCTCCACCCAGGGAATAAAAAGAGTGTAATTTTTAGGACAATACAACATTGTACCGATTTGCAGCTTTGATTTACCTAAGTAGTAATTTTTTTTTCTCTTTAGTTTAACAGTGAAAATGGATGCCACATATCAGTCTATATTGATGCGTATTACAGGATGAAATTGTGCTCTTTTTCTTTCTTTATTTTATCGAAATAAGCCTGTGAAAATTCAATTATTGTTTTTAAAAATTTGAGAGTGACAGCAATAAAAGACGTGACAAATAACTGGTGCTCACACAACATCGAATTGCACCACCACTTGAAATTCACTCCATACTGGGTGCTCCGCTCAGTTGCATGTAAACAAAAACATTGAAATTTGCACTGCACAATATCAATGAACATCACATGTCATAGACGGCTATTAAAAACGTATTTGGTTTTTCCGCCCCCACAGATTATATGGGCATCCCGATTACGATTACGATTAAGTGAAGCACGGCCATCTGCAATGACTATTTCCTGGCTGGGAGAATTTAATATATAATAAACATGGAGCTTTATATTACTGGAGGGAGCATTCATCGAGGAGAAATTTTCTATTTCTCCTCTAAGAGATTCCTCATTTCTTCTCCAAGGGAGCATTCAGCCACCACAACGGCAGCGACATTGAATGCAAGGATATCACGTGACTCGGTGAAAACACTTCCTGCCATCGAGAAGAAATATAATTTCTCTGTTTTTAACCAATCCGTAACGGCACGGATTTGCAGAATCGAAAACCAGCGTGCACTATGTGGACTCCTCATTAAAAAGTCTTATCACAGAGAGCAACAGGCCCACAACGATACAATTATTTAATCATTACACTTCATTCATAGTAAGGAAATTTGATGGCAGATGTAAATGCACTACAAATGCTTACAAGGGCGTCGGAAGTGTTTCGAAACTGTGGGTGCTCGTCTTTAGTTTTATATCGGAAATTTTAATTTCTGGATCAATTCTGGGGGTGCTCGAATCCATGTCACAAATTACCGTGGGTGCTTGAGCACCCACAGCACCCCCGGCTCCGACGCCACTGAATGCTTATGTGTAATGCACTACACATAACAAGCATTACACAGGAACAAACTTCACGTTAGGTTCACAGCACCACCTATAGAGCATGTGCTATAAGTGGTGTTGCACGTACAGGCACATTTCATCTTAACCAATTGAAACTTCCACAGAGGAATATGGACGAGGTGCATATGTGTTTTAATAGTAATAGTTTTTGCAGGGAAGGGAAGGAGGCTCGGAAAAAATCTCTCTCCCGACCCAGGAGCATCCGTCTTAAAAACATCATGGGCCAAGTGGTTTTTTTTCGAGGCCCTACCAGATCAATTCTAGAAAATTTTTTTATCTCATTTTCGTGAGGCCCCCGGGCCGTGCCTGGGTGGGCCCATGCGTTAATAAGACGGCACTGCCCTGACCAGGTATTGTTGGTCAATAAAGCCCCCTTTTTTGCCCTTTAAACTCTTATTTGGCGGTCCTCCTAGAGTGGCACCCGTGAGTTTGCATGACCCAATAACTTTGAACAGAACGACCATCAGCACCGTCTACAGCCATAACGAGAGGGAGTTCACACCCCCCCCCCCCGAATATGTGAAATACCGAGATGAATTCACCCCCCCCCCCCCCGAGATGAAAGTGATTTTTATGGAATAACATGGTTGAATCATATCTTTCTTATACATAGATCTGTCACTTTGGTCCTTGGTACCCATTCAAAAGAGATTTCTGGCTACGGCCATCTCAATTCAGCTTTGCTTAGTTGGCCGTGCTACTGGCAAACCCGTAGTCACATAGTGAGAAGGTCTGGTCCTTCCACCCCAAAATGTTAGGAAATAATCTATGTTCGGAATAACCATCCTGTCTATTCTATTTAAGACTGTTCTATAACTTTGTTCCCATTTATCCTGTATCCCCTGGACTGCCCTGTTTATCTTTAATCAGCGAATTGGCCCCAATGTATACATGTGTGTTGAGTACTCAGAGATAACTGCTATAGGTGATTCGACATTAGATTCAACGCCACATCAAGACAACAAGAATTTTGATATTTTATTATGAAAAAACAACACTGCAAAACATATGATATATATATGTATATATAATTCACGTTCAAGAAAAAATAAAAACGGAACAACCAGAAAGCTCAAGAAATTGTGTACAGATACATAAATTTATTCACAATAATTTCATCAACATAAGTCTCAGTCATGTTTGGAAAGCACACATACTTTGTGAAACATGACATCGCCAAAAACAAGAGGGTGCTGTGACATATTTATCATTATTTTATGTACAACAATTTGTTTTTCACTTCAGGCAACATAGCTATATTCATCTGTTGAATTCGGTGTTCGTTCCAAGTATTGCTTGTCTATCAAAGCTTCAATGCATTTCTTGATCATGGAGATATTTGGGACAAACCGGTTTTTTGCTTGATTGATAACCTAGAAAAATAAAACTTTTCATTGAATGAAAAATATGAAAAAAAATTCAAAATGCTATCAGAATTTAAGGGTCCTTTTTGTTTTTTTTAGGAAATACACAAAAACAAGCTTATCTTCAGTCTATCAAGTTTCATGTTTTTTCAAAAGCATGCTATACTCTTAAAAGTATTTCAAACATGGGCAGAATCATAAAAGCAATATTGTGAAGGAAAAAAAAGTTCATAAAAGGGTCACGGCATCAAAATTATTTTTGAGTACAGTCATCCTTCAGTATTCACGGGGGTGCTGAAGGGAGGGGCGAAAATGGAAAAGCTGCGAATAACACACACCATGAACTTTTGCCTTTTTCAGACATCTTGTCTGCTTTGTGCGGCAGAAGTAGAAGGGATGTCTAGTGATTTTCTGTTTTTTCTGAAAGAATATATTGTGTTTGCTGTTTCTTCTTCATTTCAGTTAATTTGTAAGAATATTGTAACTTCCAACATGGTCTCGCCCCCATGACAAGGGCAATGACTAAAACTGGCTAAAGTCCATAGAGCCTTGACTATATTTGGTTTGAAAGAAAGAAAAAGTGTGGTAACAAGGCTTCCTCTTAAAATTTTTCTACATGTGAAAAACGTACCATAGATGGGTCTATGTCATGGAAGAAATCCGTTCTCATGTATCAAACCGGCTCCACTTGCAAAAATATAATGTTGCACCTTCAAAAGCAATCAAAGGTAAGCAAGGATGAATCCCTATGAATGAGACATCAAACCCGCTTGCCAAAAAAGTGACATCATGTGGTATTATGTCAACACATAGACCCACTTTTATAGTTGTTGGGGGATACTGAGTCATAATTCTTACATGGAAATATTACAAGTTCTGTAAAACTTGATGCAATAAAGGCAGTGTCTAACGGATCATGATTCAAGAGATGACTGATGAAACTATAGTAAAATGCCTTTATTCATCAACACGCACTACAAATCATCTCAGTTAACCACAAGGAGGCTGGAAATCATTCCGAGCTTCATCTGTAGCATCAAAGGAGTGAAATGAATTGAAGATAAAAACTTGGGGAGTGTTTCCCATCTCTAGGATGTTAGGCTTCAAGGCAATCAACTCTTTTCTGTTTGCCTCTAGCGTTTTTGATTTTTCGCAGATGTATCCATCCCATCCTGTCATTGTCTGAAAGCCTTTGTTTTGAAAGCTATAAATTACTGTTTCCCCTGAGGCTTAAGCAGTCACTTCCAACTTCTGCTTCTTTTAGAAACTACTTTAAAATCAACCATCCATCAGAACAATACTTATTCTTCAAGGTGTAAATACGAGCCAATCTCACCATTAAAACGCCTTGCTGAAGGGAGCAACAGGCCTAGAATGGTACAAAATTTCAATCACTACACTTCACTCACAATTTGAGATATAGATGGCAGCGCTGAAAAATCAGACACAACACTGGGTTCACACTCATACTATTAGGTATATACATACTTCCTGCACAACTCACTTGGCAGTAAATTGCCCATGGCAATAGAACTGGAGTTGTGCTCGGTTTGAAAGAAAAAACAGTACTTGTAGTAAGCTGCTGTAGCAGTTGAGTGGTTATAGCAGTGGACTTGTATTGCAAGTACCCTGGTTAAAACCTCTGTTGCCACAGTGGTGGTTGGCTGAAGTTGGTTTTTTGAGGTTCCTGACTTTGAGGCGCGAATACTGGACAATCTCCCCCATTAAAAAGTCTCGCCACAGAGAGCCAATGATACAATTATTCACTTCACTCATAGTTAGAAAAACTGATGGCAAATGGTGACACTACACATAACAAGCATTACACAGAAACAAACTTCACATCAGGTTCGCAACATGTACACGGACATTCTAACATGTACCAATCTGTTTGAAATTTTGCAGAGGAATTTAGAAGAGGTGCATGTATGGCTGAGTAGTAGTAGTACGTGTAGTAAAATAATAATAAAAAAATTTTAAGACTCCCTAGACTCACTTCATGAATGAGTCCATTATGTCGAAGAACTTTACGAGCTTTCATAATTCGAACAATGGCAGCTTGCAGATACAGCTTACGATCTTCATCAACAGAAGCATGAGTCTGTTCTACTTCTTGCTGAAAATTGATAAAACACATTCTATACAGTTAGGAAAAAAACTGATCTGTGAGCTTTTTTCATCTCACTAAAGACATGAATTAATACAATTGACATCTCATTAATATAGTTTTTGCGTCTACTCTCAATAAAATATAGGAGCACAAGGCACCACAGTATCATGATAATAAGGGTATCATGGTGTCATAATGCTGCTATATCATGCAATACCTGATAATGGTGCATTGTGGTGTCATACTAGCAAGAAACTAGCAAAATGCAAGCAAATTATCAATTATTTAAGTATACTTTTACAAGATATGGCTAAACAAACCTCATTCTCTGTGCTAGGAAAATTAGAGTCTATATTCATTACTTTTATTATTTAATTTTCAATGACTTTTTGTTACAATAAAAAATATAACAGCCTAAATTATATTATCATATCTGATAATAAATATTATACAAGATAATGTTATGTTCTGAACCAAATCAGAGGTGGCCAACCCGTGCAATGGTATCAGGAAAAGTGTGGTGCAGCTGTCCGCAAGTGCATATATACGTTAGCGCTGATATAATCATATCTTTTTCAGCACATTGTTCTCACATGTGTCTTTTCTTTTCCCTCTTCCACTGTTCCGAAGAAGGCATTTGTTTGTCATTAAACGAAAATATTTTTGTGTGTTCATTTTATGTGCAATATACTGATGTTTTATTTCAAACTAATAATTATTTATTGACAATAAACATACAAAACTGTGGGGGGGGGGGGAAGATAAAACAAGAATAAGAAAAACAAATACAATGGGATGCGAAAGAAAGAAAATAAACGCAAATATCCATAATAGTGACCCACGAGATTTATATGATCTGTCCAGGGTCTAGCCACAAAAAAATTTCAGCTTTGGTAAATACATGCTTTTGAAACAGAATACTCATTATAAATATACAAGATTCCTTCAAAGACTGACTATATTTTTGGAGATGATGATTACAAGGAAGAAAATTCATCAAGCCCCCACAGGGACTTGGACCCCCGGTCTCTTGTTTACCGGATGAATGCTCTACCAACTAAGCGATGGAAATAGATAGAATATTTCTCCCTTAGAGCGTATATACATATATATATATATTGAAAGGCTCCATACATCAACAGTGGCAGCAATAAACTAATAGCTTGTGAATGACATGGGCCGCCAGATGTCGACATGTATGTAGAAATGTCCTCTCCACTGGTTAATACAAGATTCCTTGAAAGACTGGCTATATTTTTGTAGATGATTACAAGAAAGAAAATTCCTCTTTGCCCCCACAGGGCCTTGAACCCCAGTCTCTTGTTTACCGGACGAGTGATCTACCAACTAAGCTATGGAAATATAAGAATATTTCTCCCATGGAGCATACATATATGTTGAAAGGCTCTGTACATTGACAGCGGCAGAAATAAACTGATAGCTTGTGAATGACATAAGCCACCAGATGTCGACATGTATGTAGAAATGTCCTCTTTACTTGTTAATACAAGATTCCTCGAAACACTGGCTATATTTTTTGGAGATAATGATTACAAGGAATAAAATTCATCTCTGCCCCAAGGGGAATCAAAATTAACTATTTAAATTTAAATATTTAATTATAAATTATTTGATTAAATAAATTATTAAGTAAATTAGTTTATTTTTTAAATGTATGGCCATTCCTACTCAAGTGTTCAGTACCATCGGGAAAATATACATTTTATAGCCAGTGATCAATAATTTTGAGTTCAGCTGTCATAGTACTAAAATTCTCATCAGATTTACAATTTCAACAAAAACGTGATCTATCAATTTTTCTTAAATTTCAGTTGTAATCCATTCACTTTTGAGCGTTTTAGTGTTATTCCTTAATGATTGCTGTTCCCAAAATTTTCTATGTTTGAAAATAATATCAAGATTCTCATACAAAAAATTTACATCATGTTCATTATACAGATTTTCATCCAATTCATGAGTTCTATTATAATGCATATAAATGAGTGGTTTTATCAATTATATGACTGAAATCCATATTTAGCCATAAGACCTGTGTATTCATCTGTTTCATTACTTTTATTTTCAGTATGTCTGTATTTATATCACTCATATATATAAAATTTTTATATTTTACAGTATAGATTGATCTAAATTCAATTCATTTAAAAATTCAAAGGCAGTAAAATCAAAAGATTGATATAAAGAGTTAGACAAATATAAAAATGTTCATGATATAGACACAATGCTGCAGTAACCATATTAAATTAACAATTTTTGAAATGCACTCAAAAATTATCTTTTATAAATGCTCTATCACCTGATCTATTTTGGGTATGACAATGATATAAACCAGTTTCCCAAACTTTTTGTTCCATTGTCCCTTCTTCAGAAACTTTTCCTCTCATCGCCCCACAACTCAAGCAAACCCATAGGATCCAATGTTATACCTGTAGCTTCCATCGCCCCTCCCCCGGACCATCCCATTGTCCACTTTGGGAAACACTAGTATAAACTACACCAGTGTATTATAAAGTAACCAGGAATATTATAAAGTAACCAGGAATATTATAAAGTAACCAGGAATATTATAAAGTAACCAGGAATATTATAAAGTAACCAGGAATATTATAAAGGTCTATTTTATCATCTTTTACCAAAAT
This sequence comes from Pholcus phalangioides, assembly GCF_987345545.1. Lineage (NCBI taxonomy): Eukaryota > Metazoa > Arthropoda > Arachnida > Araneae > Pholcidae > Pholcus > Pholcus phalangioides. The sequence goes on along the minus strand of NW_028301596.1, from coordinate 22,618,340 downwards.
TTTTGACAACAATATCAGTTCAAAGGAAAGATTCAATCTATTCAAATATACTCGTAATTGATCAAAATTTCCCCACAAGTTTCAAATGAAATATATTCAAATTACCTTCAAGTTCTATGAATTCTGATATCGCAGAGAAAGAGTTAAGGTAGGGCGAGGAAATGTCTCTCTCTCTCTCTCTGTTTGGATATCATCTTGAAAATCCAACATTTTTACTAAGTAGGAATTTTGTCCAAGTCTAACAACAAAATACAATCTAAACAATGAATACAGTGTGCACTTCCCCCTACGAAGCAATATTTTACCCATTCTCGATCCACGCAAATTAGAAATTGTTCATTTTTTTAAACTGCTGAAAGTGGGAAAACAAATTTTCAGATTCTTTGTGAGATGTTCATTGATGAAGATCTTTGAATCTGGGTATGCATCGTTAATCTCTTTTACAATTAAACTTTTTTTAAGTTTCATGGCCTTTAGCCATTTATCCCGGGGGAAGGGATACCACAATCTTTAAATTGCACAGTCTAGTCCTGTTTTTATTAAGTGAGTTCACCGTGTTGTTTCACAATATATATATCTTCATTTTCATACATGTGTAGGACTTTCCCAATATTTGATACAATTTTCAACATATCTTCTCCAGTTGCTTCCGGAACACCCACTATTTCAATATTCGTTTATTGGGATCTAAATTCCATATTACCTAGTTCATTGTACACATCTTCAATTTTTTACCACAACAAGATATTTTCTAATTGTAGTTTCTCATTTACTTGTTTGATTTCTTTCAACTCAGTTTTCACATCCATCAACTCAGACCTCATTTCTCGTAAGATGTTATTGTTAAATTCCTTTTTTAAGTTCAGAAATTTCATTACGTAATTCACTACATTCCTTAGAAAATTTATCAGTGATTTTTCTGATAAAACTTACACATTTTTTCTTGAAACATTCATACATCATTTGATCTTTGCCCTCCAGGGACTCACGAGTCGCCCATTTCCAATTCTGCTTAATTTTTTCTGGCACCTTTTTTTAAAGTTTGAATCTAAAAAGCCAACACACAATAACCTTCACACAGTGTGCATTTAGACACATCTTTAGTGACAGGAATCCGGCCACATTTTTTTACAATTTTTTTTTAACATTTTTCACAATTGTTTTCCATAATGGAAAATATTATCAGATTTTGTTGAAAAACACCAAAGACAACAAATTATAATTATCTGATCAATGACCAATTTTTCATTCAGATAACTTGCCTCATAAATTTAAGATTTAACACATTCTAAAAAAATTAAAATTGAAAAAAATAAGTGAGAAAAAAAAAACAATGAATTTCACAGAGCGAAAAAACATCTACATTTGACACATACAGTATGTTGCCAAATGCTATTCGTAAATGTCATATTTAGTCAATCTATCACAATTTAATTTCTTGGAGTCAGATCCTACTACCTATGGATCGGTTGCTACTTCAAAGTCTGGTACCACTTTCCATATAAAGGCTTTCTTAAAAAATTAAAGAAATCTGCAATTTTTGAATGATCTATATCTTATTGGTGTCTTGAGTTCACCAAAGCTATTTGATATGGAAAGCCCTCTTAACAATAATTATAACAATTTTTTTATTCAATGCGCTTTCATCTTGAAAACACTCACACCGGAAGAGGGAGGCGAGGGCTGCTGGACTTCCCATGTACTCAGAGTTCAAGGGAACTTCATGTTGAGCATGCTTTGTATTATATATTCATGAATTACTAGGGGACGAGCCAACAATTTTACATGCTAACAAGGAGTGTCCATTGATGGATAGTAAAATATGTCAAGGCCCATCAATGATATTTAAAAAATTGTCTGTTATGCTCCACTGTATATATTGGATGAACTTTTATCGATTGCAGAACAATAATTCAATTCTGATTCACAAACAAAAAAATTCTGGCTCAATTAAAAAAAAAAAAGACGAGCACTTTTGCAAAAAACAAGAGGACGGTTGAGTTTATATTGAAACTGGAAGGAATTGGTTGTCATGTAAAACAGAATGCATCATCTGCATGTTGAAATTTATAAAATGGAACGGCTTAGAAAAAAGTTGGCCACCTCTGTTCTAAACTGAAAACAAAGACATATATTACCTGAGTAACTTCTTTTTGCATTACTGCACCTATCTTGAACTTAGTTCGTTTATTTGAATAGTTTTTGTTTAGTTTTACCACATTAGACTCAAGTCCATCAACAGACTGAAAAAAAATCAAACACTTTAGTAATGGTAAAAATATAAAAGTAGTAATGTACCTAAAAAAATAAAAATAATCAAAAACAAGATTTTACACCCAATATAATCCAGATGATCTTTTTTTATATTTAATAACTTCAATTTTGCACAAGAAAAAAAAAACCTTTGTAAATCACAAAAATTTCGGTTTGATCTATGATACATCCTAGAGATTTTCTTGCAATTTTTCATTTGTATCGGAAATCTTTACTGCTCCAGCAGACACTCTAGCATCCCAATCTGTTGCCAAAGTTACAGCAGCATGTTGTAACTCAGAAAGCCATACACACATAATACAAGCAACTTTTTGGCAATTTATCTCCACTACAATTTTTCTTTTATATGCTTAATGTAGGATTTTTTCCTGTATTACTTTGCTGTTCACTTTTTTCTGGACTCATTCTTAAACATCACCAAGAATTAATAATTAATTCAATTAAAAATGCAAAATTAAAATTTAGCACAAATGAATTTCAACACGGCTCAATAAGAAATAATATTGGGCAATTCATGTAAGTGCAATCCAGAGAAGCTTGAGCATCAAATTAAGAGACTGTTACACAGCAGAATTTAAAAATTATGAGGTACCATGGCATGGTCATAAATTGTCAAACACAACCTGCCCCTCTCAGTTTTTTCATCTCATTCAATACAGGTTTCTATATATGTATAGCTGGTAATCACATCTTTTGTAGCAAATACTAAAATAATACCCCCCCCCCCCTTCCTCAAGGCAATTAGTTTTTCGCTGGGCAGTTGGTGTTGATATTCAGAAGTCTAGTTATACTTTGATGATGCTCTCAAAGTGATTACAATTTAGAGAGTAGCTCCAGGATCTATAAGAAATGACCAACAAGTTAAGTGGAGGGAAAGATTTATTTTGGACGATATGTAGAAATGCATTGCATCTATATCTGTGTTCAATTCCAAATAAATTATTACATTTTTTCCACTGGAATATATGGTTGCAGAGTATGGCTGAAAATCAAAACACTACCCAAAATGGTATTATCTGGTTTTTTTTAAATTAATGAGTGAAAACAAGATCAGCTAGAAAAAATATCCACTTAACCATTTGATTTTTTCTTATCTGGTATCCTATTCCAGAAATCTGACTGTATATGAATGCGACAGAATATATGAATATGAATGGCCACCCTTCATATTGAGCCTTTGTTCAATGCACATATTTCATTACAGTAGAGTTGCGATAATTCAAGCATTGAAAGTTTGTCATAGATTATCTGAGGTGCTGAAATGTATTAAATATGAAAGAATTTTTGAAATTCTTTCTTGAAAAACATGTCTGATTTTTTCCAAAAATGTATTTTGCTTCATTTTTTTTTTTTACAAATGTAAGTACAAGGTTTCCAGCAAACTATGTTCTATTATTTTCCTGATCAAAACTCTGGAACAAAGAAATATAATTCAAAATTTTAACCTTCCAAATTTCTAATTTGTTTTTTCTCTTCACAGAACTTTTTCCGGTGTTTTATCAAGTATTTGCATATTTCCTCCCTGATTTTCCAGACCGCTGGGAACCCTAAGAAGGGGTCGTGATAATTATGGTGGGGGTCTATTACGCTCATGTCGTTATGCCCGCGTTTCAAACCTGTTTGGGGTTTGCGGTGCATTGTGGGATAGATTTACGTCACCATCGCTAAAGGTTGATTTTTCTCACATCGTTACTAGCGATTTTCGTTATCATCATAACGTTAACTAACGAGAACCGGAGACCACTCGTTATACTCGCGTTATGGAAATAAACATGGCCGCTCGCGCGTACATTTTTCGATGAAGGTGAGAGCAACAGAGACAAATTAGTTAGAATTGGAAATTATTCACTCGTTATTAATTTATCAAGTTCTTCATTATAATGAATAATAATTCTCTGAATTGCATTACTTAATTTAGTACCATGATTTAGAGACAACATTATCATTTAAAATGTTATCTGTACACATACTGATTGGAAAAAATTATTCATAGGGGTAAATCGTTATAAATGATTATACTCAATACAAAGATAAATCACTCTACACAACGTTTTTTTTTTTTTTTTTAAATCTTGCATGGAAATGCTTTTATTCCAATCTTAAACTCATCTCAATATAAGAATATTATTTAACTGGTAAATCTCTCTATCACGATGTTTTCAAGATATTTTGAAATTCGCTCAATATTTTTTTTACATCTCGTTCAAAATTGACGTCAATATATATTTAAACATCTCCAGATTTTCCCCTTCTTAATTCGTTTAATAACATTGATATTTTGTAATATCAATTAGGTATTGCTACTTTCTGTGCAGTACACAGAAGTGTAATGCAGTAAACACCATTACACACACACTATACTCTGCGCACTAAGTACACTATAAAAAAATCAAAGTAAATTTTATTAATCAACAAATAAATTTTTACTAATCCTTGAGTGCATTTTCTGATCGGAGTATAAAAGAGATGTCAACAAAAAAAAAAAAAACAGTGTAAATTTGATGGCACTTCATTTTCATGTGTAAAACCAATTGTCTAATTAATGATGTAAATAAAAGGTTACTTGTTCTTGATTTTGACTTAATATCAAGACGGTAGATAAATGTGTTAAAAACATGGTAACATATGATGATATTTTTGATAGTCGTTTTGGAAATTCATAACATCATTGAACTTCAATAGAAAATCATTTTTTAAACGTAATAATTTCGAAAATTTCCCCGCTCCAGTATCATGTGCGTGCATAGCCTACCTTTTTCTCAAATATTTGATGAAAATAAAAAGAATCCGGATGAAGTAAAAAAAATGTAGCTTAGAGAATTAGGGACAATCAACACACACAAATAAATAAAAATAAAATAATAATAACGCACGTGTTTCCCTACTCGTTGATAGTGATGATGATTATCAGCAGCGGAGAAAATTATCCGATTGGTCCATCCCTTTCGGAGCTAACGCAACTCTCGGACCAGGGGTTTTTTCGTAAAATAGATAACGACATACCGTGGGTTGCTGAGAAAAATCAAGTTTTTAACGATGGTCGCTGAGATTTGCGTTATGGGGCTCGTTGAGAATTTGCGTTAAGGGCATGACATCACCAACGACCTCGTTGTATAACGACGTGAGCGTAATAGACCCCCTGGAGTTTTTGGTGGAGGGGGTGTTCAGCAGACTGCCATGTGAGAAGTTCCCACAAGTTCCTCTAATATAAATTTATGTGAAAATTAAAAAACGATAACATTCAGTTTGGGCCCTAACCTCATATCAGGGTTTGATCGCAACAGATGGCACAGTGGTGGTCTACCAAAATTAGATTTCTGCAGTTTCGTTCCCAAGGATGAAAGGCAAAAATTGAAATTTTCATGTAAAAAAGAAATTGAATAAAAAAAAGCCAGCATTTTTAAAAAAAATTGAAGACTTCTTTTAATATCAGTAACATATCATCCTTTTCATGCTGAAAGCATGAATGTGCAAATTTCGCAAATGCGGGAAATAATGTTTGAGTGTCAACTCTACCCACATTACTCTAAGAGTGTCATCCCCTAAAATGCTTTGTAATGTGTTTCGATAGGGAGTTACACATTTGCGTTTCTGGAAAAACTTGAATAGCAAAATAAAGGGTCCAAAGAATAGCAAATAAAGGCAAAATTCAAAAATTCATGAATTTGCACATTCATGCTTCTGGCATGGGGATATATAAGTAAACAGAAATAGGAAAATATAAATTTTTTAAACAGCTGTCATCTCAAATCCAGTCCAACATGGTTTCAAAAAATATTATATTGTTTTAAAAAATATATTCATGAAGTGACAAGAATAAAATAAATTATTTGAGTTTTTATACACATGAATATTATGACTTAGGCCAGTCATTGAAAAAATAACAGTTTACCTTTACTGTTTCCTCAGGTAGTAACAGTTTAGATTCAATTAAACTTTGAACTTGTTTTCCCAGCTGCTCTTCACTGAGGCTTGTGCTCTCTTTCATTTCGTAGAATGATACAGAATCTGATGCCTCATATAATAAAAGAATGGCCATTTGATATGTGCTCATAGTAACGATGTAAGGTTTCTTGAGGTAACACAACTTAACTTCAGCTTTAAGAAAGAAAAAGTCCTTTCTTAGAATTTGTTTTGAAAATCGAGACTCAAATCATACCACAACAAAATATTGTTCCTTAATTATAACTAGCATAGGTAAAAGAACTACAATGTTCAATAATATTTCATTAATCTAATGATTGATAAATAATTAACTACAGCAAAATCTAGGTAAAAAAAAGAACACCCACAATAAGGGGCCATTCAAGTATTATGTCAGCATTGATGGGGGGGGGGGTTCCAATTTGCTGATTTTTGATGAGAAGGGGGGGGGGGTTTCGATAATGCTTATGTCATCAACCACATTTTATGAAAATATGAAATATTCTTAATGGCATTTTACTCGATGCCCCAAAAACGAGAAAAACCTTTTGATAGTTTGTGGGCACTTGAAGTAACATTCCCCCTATTGACAAGTGCCCTACAGAGCCACTTTAGTGATCTCTAAATGTTTCGCAGATCCAAGTGATCTGGGAATGTGTCCGTGCCACTTAAGTGCTCTGGAATTGCGCCACGCATCACTCAAGTGATCCGTAATTATATGCTGCAGATCACTTAAAAAATCGGAGAATGTGATGCGGGTAACTTGAGGGATGTAGAACCGCACCAGGGGCTGCTGAGGTGCTCTAAAACTAGTCACGTCACTCAAGGGATCTCTAAATGTGTCATGAATTGCTCAAGTGTTCTGGAACTGCATCCCAGGTCATTTAATTGATCTGAAAATGTGTCATGGGCCGCTTAAATGCTCTGTAATTGTACCACAGGACACTTATGTGATCTGTAAATGTGCCACTTAGTTTATTTTTACAAAATTTGGTTTGCGGAGGGCATGAAGCATCAGATAACCCCCCAGGACCATATTTGGTCTGCGAGCCAAGGGGGTTTATGCGATTTATCATTAAAAGGTGAGTTGCAATGAATTTATTATAGATAAATTTTGAGCTCATAGCCTTCAAATAACATTGAAATTAACAGAAATTGATTAAAACATATAAAGGTATTTTCTTTCGAAATTTCAATAAAAAAAAAATTTTTGATCGTGGGGTGGAAGGGGGGGGGGCATGTGGAGCCCCCACATGCCCCCGCAGCCATGCAAATTCATTGCGGCATCCTAATATGTGTTAGGATTCAGAGGGGCAGAGCTGATGACGAAATTTTGCTGACTGGGGGGGGGGGGGTCAAAAATGGCTAAAAATTTGCTTACGTAATACTTGAACGCCACCTAATGACCAGAACAAAAAGTTTTGGTAGAAATGGCACACATCATTTTGTGTTGTGTCAAAGCTCCAGGCTAGGTAAAGTAGTTTTGCAGAATAAGTCTTTTACTTGAAAAATTAGAGGAAATCGTCAAAGATTTTGAAAACTGTGAAAATTGTTCTTCAAAAGGACGGTTACACAGATAGCAGCAAAGGAATAACTGAAGAAAAATACATTGCAAACTATATTATATATTTTACAAACTATACTAACAGTGTGAAATGGCAATTGATTTGTTCCCCCACATATAATCTAATACTCTGCTTAATCCAGTATTATGTGCTGGAATCAGGGGATGTCTTAGGGCAGTGCGACCGGTGCAGTTTCACTAGGCATGAAATGAGAAGAGGCGCAGAAATGCGTTAAATATACATTACTAGAAAAATATCTCTGACACATAACTCTGGATTTTTTGAACCTGGGGGGGGGGCCACTGACTACTGTTTTTGCACCAGGCACCACTAGGTCTAAGACCGGCCCTGGCTGGAACCATTGATATAAGTGTGCGGGTCTCTCTGTCTGTATATATTTATAAATCCTACATAATTAAGCATAATATGTAGCAAAGTATTGATTATTACAGAGTAACATTTACCATTACAGAGATGATGAAGCCACGTTAGTTTACGACCATTGAATCTTGTATTGTAGAATGACTCAAACTGTAAAACAATATAATAAAAATAAATTAACCAATGCAAATTTTAACAATTTCTTTCATCAATGTAAGAAAAAAATTATACAAGGCTAGAGAGTGAGAATACAATTACACAAGAAAGCAAAAAATATATATACTCCCTTTTACTTGAAAAGCAGAAGGAATAATTTTTTTAAAAGCATTTAGCAGAGTGTGTTCTAATTTATAATAGGTGAGACTACTTCAGACCTAGCATTTTATAAACATACACACAGTACAGATTTATTAAGAGAATAACCTACTGAGACATTAGAATTTTAAATCTTTTTCTCTCACGCAATTTCCCATTTAATTCCTCATATTTATTTAGCAAAAGCCAAATAAATAATTTTAAGCAGGTATTAATTTCATCCGCCACAATTTAGAAATGCATTATTTACACATGCTTTTCTCATCGGGCACAGTTGTAAAAACACTGGACTGGAGAAAAAAAAGGATCAGACAAAGAATATTGTTCATACTTTCTGAACACTCTTTTCCAATTCCTGGGGTATTGCAAATGGTGAAACTGCACTTTGCCCAAGTGGCCATGCTCCAGCCTGTAAAATTCAATTGACATTTTGATATCCTGGTCATTAAAATATTTCTGAAGCATGTTGAGAATCTTATTTAAGCAGTGATCATCACAATAAAAAAAGCTGTAAAATCAATACTTTATTGGTTAACCAATTTTTTGGTTAAGCATAAAATGCTTAAAGCATTTTATGCATCTTTATGTAATCCACAAATAATAACAGTTCTATCAAGGCATTTGAAACTACTGTTTTTAATTTTTTTTGTGAGGAAAATTAAGATGAATAAAATTGTAGGTATCCACACAAGGAAGAGGCAAAAATACAGTCTTAGCAAAAGATAGTAACATTTATATCTTACTATACAGAGCATATGGAAAAGGACAATAAAACTTTAAAATTGAATATCTCAGAAATGATGGAAAAAGGTTTTTTTTCTGCCTATATTTAATACAGTGTTTAAAATTTAATTGGAAGGATTTCTGAATGAGAATATCTCAGAAAAGTTTAATGATGGAAAAAGTTTTTTGTCTTAATCTATTTTTTTCTGTTTAAAATTTTAATTGGAGAAGGATTTCTGAAATTATTCACAAATAATTTATAGACGGCTGTACTGTCACTGAACCTTGCTTTATAAGCTTTGCACTTGCTGGAGTCCACTTTTGATTATAGTAAATAATCACTTATGGTTAAGTAAATACTGTATCCTATAAAAAAAGGTTTTGGATAACTCAACCTAGATACCCAGGTTCATGCAAAGGTAGCACAAGACCTCATCAGACTAATGCAATGTTTGATCCCCTTGAGAGACATTACAATGATCATTGATAAAAATATGAGATGCAAAAAACACGTAGAAAAAAAGGTCATTCTATAACAAGTTTTATGGGAGGGGGAACTCATCAGAATGTAATTCAGCTGATAGTTATTAGATCGTTATACAGGGTGCATAGGTAATACAGTGTATGGTATTTTACTGGAAACCCGTTGATCCTAGAGGTGTACTTCCAATTAAGAAAAGTATCCAAATAACATGTAGTACTCAGATATGTATATACATTCATGTTGCAAGGGTTATATAGTTATTAAAATAAAAATGTTAACTCTTTATATGGACACCCTGTGCTCAGTTGCAAAGTTATTGCCCTTTCTCTCCTGATGCCAACAAAAAAAATCCCCATTTCTAAGTGCAATATTCAATGACATATTTGAATTCGAAAACCAGAGAAAAGTTGAGGAAAAACAGCGTTAAATGCGGATAAAACGGTTTACACATATTTAACACTTTTTTTTCCCAACCTTCCTCCCTTTTTCAAATCCAAATATCTCAGCAAATACAGCACTTGGAAACAGGGATTTCTTTTTCTCTTTTTTAGCATCAGGAGAGACAGAGCAATAACTTTGTAATTGGGTTCTTGAGCACAGTGTCCATATAAAAAGTTAACATTTTTATTTTAATAACTATACAACCCCTTGACTTATGAATGACATATCTGAGTACTACATGTTATTTAGACACTTTTCCTGATTGGAAGTATGTCTTTAAGATCAATGGTGAGCCAATAAAATACCATAAGCCCAGTTACCAATGCACCCTGTATATATATATATATATATTGTTCCGGATAATTTTCCACAAGACTTTGAGATTGCAAAACAAGCGGTTTGACACACACACACACACAGATTTATTTACAGAACAGCAATTTACACGTATTTACAAGCTAATCAGAGAGCTAACAACTTTCTCGCAAAGTTAAATCACAACTGACTTTTCATCGAATGTATCTCTATTCCAGCCTGGAATCTTGTGAGTGCCACACTATTTATAACCCTGGTAGAAACTTCGAGAAATAGAATGTTCTGTAAAATTCTATTTTACAGTTTCCAAGTTAGCGAAGCCACCGTATGGAGGTGTGGTAACTACTGTCTGGAGGGGCGGGGCCTTCTGGAATGTTCTCACCAATCGCATCTTCCTCCGATAAACAAAAACGGTATCAACTCTCGTTGCCAACAGAAGATTGCGATAAAGAATTGCGCTATCTACCATTTATAGTTCGTAACGATATATATATAGTATATATATTGTATATATAATAATCCTTTTAACTTCATAAGCATTATTTTTTTAAGGTTAATTTCAAAGTGATTTTTATTTGTTTTCACATGTGATCACAATACATCTTGAACTAATGTGGATATTGTTTCCTACCTGCAGAACTGCAATGCTGAAATTTATTCCTAAATCAACACTCTCTTCTCGGAGGAAAGATGAAAATCGGTTATTCAAATCTCTGCTCACATTCATATCTGTGAACATCCTATGCAGTTTACTTGTAAACTCATACCCACAAGCTTGCTATATAAAAAAAAGAAAAAATACTTTAGCATAAATGTGTAAATTGAACAGAAATTTATCAACTATGCAATACTGTTACAGATAATTTCTCTCACAAGTCCTTGAAATAAGCAGAGAATGAAACTATTTGCAGGAAGTCACAGATCTATTCATACAGAACAGTTATATGCACGTATTTATACAAGCAGAGAGCTTGCGGGAACGTGATCTATGAATAAGAGTTTTTGTCTTGAGGAGAAAGTCCAACAAACTGACTACATATTTTTTTGTCATACATCACTTCTTATAGGTGAGGAGAAGATTTTTGAGAGAATTCTATTTCACAGCCCCAAATTGGTGGCACCACTTAATGGGCAGAGAATTAACCTATCAGAAGAATTCGGATGTTTTGCATTGCACCTTCACATTTCTCCTTGGCAACAAGACATTGCTGACTTATAGCCATCACCAAACGTGCCAAGTTTGTAAATTTTGAGGGGCTCTCAACAAAATGTGTTATAGATTACAATGTATTTACAGGTGAAAAATGACGACTATTTACATAATCTTCATAACAATACAAACCTTATTTTTACACATGCAAATTCACATGAAAAATGATATGAAGACACTATCGATAAAAGAAAAAAATTCATGACATTAGTAATGTTATTTATCGTCCATGAAAAAAAAATTTTAAATACCCATAAGAGATTTTAAAAGCTTTTTCAGGAAAACTAATAGTAATATCAAATCCTAATTAATAAACTTTTTGTTTTCTGACAATTTTTCCCCTATAACTTTCATGCCAACAATCAAATACAGAACAAAGTTTTTTAACTGGTGATGCACTACTGTCTGGTCAACTCATTATTTATTCCATTTGACTGAGGGAATTGGTGTTGTGAATCTAGTGTTTCAATTTTCTGTTTTCACATTTTTATGTGATTTTTGTATTTCTAAATAATACCATAGAATAATGAAAACATTAAATCTACAGTGACCTATTATTATGAAAGTGACATTCATCAAGTATTTATGCCACTTTTTCAAGAGTTCTTCTAAACTATTTTTTCAGCCACATGAAATCATATAAATCTGAGCAAAATTTCTCAGAACACAATGATGGGTTCTTGTTTTGGGGTGATAGGAAATATTTAAAGTAGGGAGTACATGAGTTTGGATGAGAAAACAATTAAGTCACATAATTAATTATAATTAATTTTATAACATATGTATCATAGAAAGTGAAACCTCTCAATAAAGGGCAACCATGAAACCAGACATTTTGTCTCTCTTAATTGATGTGCTCCTTATTCAGAGGTAAATGAGTAATTTAAGGGACACAGATCAGGACATCCATCCCTTAAATAGAGGCACCCCTTATTCAAAGTGTCCCTTAAACAGACAGAAGTTTGATTCTATACACTGAGTATTATTCTAAAAAAAGGGGGATCTTAATCTTCTTGGCACAAGGGTTCCGTGAACAAAATAGGAACCTTTGAAATAGACATTAAAAAAAAAAAAAAAGAGTGATTTACCTTTAATTTATTGATCATAGCTTCTTCAGCATCCATTGACATTGACTGACTATAAATCAAGCGTTTGGCTAGCATCTTAGCATAGAACTATGAGTTGTTAGGAAAAAAATAAATTCAATAAATTAGAAATCATAATGCTGGTTATCAAACTATTACAATATAGTAAACAATGTATCATGTTTGTTGTCATGATTATGCAAGATAAAGTACATGCAACTGATCACAATCACAACAGACCAGTTATAAATCAAATAAGTTCCAATTTATAACAAAATATAATTCTATTTTTCATTCTATTTTTTGTTTTTTTCTAAATGCTTCATTACTTTGCATCACTGATATTCCATCTTTTTACAATGCTGCTGCACCTACAATAAACTTCATTTCCAACAAACCTTAAATTCTTGTACCCCCTAGTGTACATTACATTATTGCAAACCTCCCTTTGGATAATAAATCTTTCTGGAATCAATAACCTGCTCAGAGAATATATTTTTACAGCTTGCAAACTTCAATGATCACACGCCTAGTAGAAAACCCACTGTTTTAGATCAAAATCATTGTTAGTTTATGTAAAACAGTGGTTTTTTAAGAGTAATGTTTGTGAAGCACATAAAAATACAGTAACAGAATGGAAAGGGAAAAACAAAAAATCAGAAAATCAAAAACACATTATATCATTGTATATTAAGGAACTTTTCAGTTAGCCATGGCAGTCATCAACTTGACAGGACAAAGAAACAGTGAAACTAAAGAGGTGTAGCACATTTTATTTTCAACCATACAATTACTGTGACATGGAATTATTGTTCCAGTGTGTTTTAACAACTTTTTGGCATTTTAGGAAACATTTAAAAACACTTTTATGCAAATTCTGTACTACCGATTATGCTTAAGAATAACCTTCTAGAAAATGTAAATTCAAATCACAGTCCAACTGTAAAATTTAGCTTTTAAACTTGATTCTTTCATGAACTGCATTTTTTGGTTTTGGGATGTTCTAATTTTAACAAAACATATTATTACAAAAATTATGTAAAAATTCATAATTTTTTATCATTTCTCTGTAAACTTTGCCACATTAACAAGAAACTAGGTGAGTTTGGCGACAACTGTGATTTGGGGGATGCTATTGTGCACAGAGGAATTTGTGGAAAGATTGGTGAGATGTCATTGATGCGATAAAATGTGTCAAATACCCGAAATTTCAGGAAAGGACGCATAAAAATTTGGTTCACGCATCCTTTGGGATGCATTGTTTCCTAGTTCCATGATGAAAAAAGTTGAAGAGAAGAAAACCTCCCCAACATTTTTTCCTTTTCTTTCTTCTTTTCAGTGTTATCACGATTGCGCGCGACCTTGAAAAAGTGGTTTTACAACTTTGTATACTCTATTGTATTGAGTACACGTGGGTTATTGGAGATATTTAGTTTCCAATGAGGGGCCGTGTACAGAATTTTCAAAGAGAATTTCGGAGTTTTTTTACTCCCCTACGGATTTTACCCCCTCCGGTTACATATCGGAAATTACGGTACTTTCGCGGCTATCTGCCGACATTCAAAGACAGCGTAAATTCGCCTTGTTCTTACAAGATTGTGAATGCACATTGTTGAAAAATCATTAAGGATTGGAAACGCCCGTTCAAAGTGGGCAACATTTTCCGAGATCGTTAAAAAAAACGAATCTGTAAAAACTCTACCTTGAATATTCAGTTTTTTCATCTAGCTGCTATGTGGTAGTCGCCGTTTTGCATCGCAAAAATCGCTAGTGCTTACGCAGAATCGGCATTAGGAGGGGCAGAACACTTGTGGATCATTAACGCTCAAAAAGAATTTTAAATTAACATAGTATAAAAGACTTTTGTCCAATATAATATTGGATAATATTTTTGTATAAAGTTTAAAAAAAATTTTATACAAAAATATTTTTCATTTTCTTGGGGCAGGGGGCACCCCATAACCCCCCCCCCCCGATGTTTGGAACCAGTGATTGGTAATCTGTTAAAAATACGATTTTCTAAGGTTTCCAATTTTGAGTTGGCTATTCCTTTGAAAAAAACTCTGGTCGCCATAAAAATCACAGACCTACAACACAAATATGTATACATTAAATTTCAAATCCATGGAAAACCAATTTGGACGATAGATTCAGGGCCGCAACTAGGGGGGGGGGGGTGAGAGAGCAGCGAGTCTAGTCCCCCCCCCCCCCCGGGCTCTGGACGAGAGGGGGTGCCGAATTCATTCTTTAATAACTGCTGCTTTTACATTACACTGGGTTCCAAAATGTCTGCTTACCCCATTTGAGAAAGTATGGCACCACCTACTGAACACAAAACACACTGAATGCTGAGCACACAAACGCACTTGAGTTTCACCAACACAAATCTGACATAGCTTCCATATTCAGCTGTGAAAATATGTGGCAGTTAAATGGTGACAGATCAGAGTGGTGGACCAACAGGTAGGGAAAATAAAATCATTGGGCTCTCTGTTTAGCATGTATTGTCAAATTGCTGCTAGTGAATACGTTCTGTAAAATAAGTCTATGTTGTCCTTCAAATTGCTTCGTGCTTTGCCATCTCAAGTGCTTGTGAGAGACATCATCCAGACAAATTTACATGTCATATAAAAAGTCCAAAGTCTAGCATCTTCACGAAGTGACTGGCCATTTTGTGCATTTGCCCGGACCTCAGACACTGGAAGCATTGCAAAGTGAATGACCAGTTGCTGGCCATTTCGCAGAGGCAGTAGATATATTTTGTTAGAGACCACAACATAAGTAATGAATAGATTGTTAATTATGTCATTCTGATTAACCATCATCAGAAAAATGTTGCTCTTTCAGCAATGTTGACGGTTTCCCTTTGATAGGGTTTGCCAAAAGCTAAAACTTTAAATGTTTTTCTATACTCCTCCTTTTAGTTATGATGGAGATGTCCAAACTGCCACTGTTTTTTATTTTTGCACAAAAGTGTGATCAAAATCTTCATTCTCATAAAAATTTTATGTTTTATAAGGCTACAAACAAACAAAAGATAAACCTTTTGAAAGACGTCTTTGTCATCAATGTATTTGAACACAGTTATTGACTGCGAAAGACGATCTTCAACTTCCGATTCCGAAATTCCTTTGGCACTTTTCTTGAGCAAGGAATCACAGTACTTTGCAAGCTATAAAGAAAACTGTTATTTAATCACACCATAACAAAATTAAAAGCAATGTCCATTCTACACGGATTTAGAATTAAGGATTCATTTAAGAATTTTTATCTGTTTTAAATTTGGTACATTAAGAAAAAAAGTTTGATACTGATGAAATTGTGAAAGGCAAAAATTCAGATAAACATACAGAACATTGAATTTCATACACTATGAAAATTCTATCTAACAGGAAACTCTGTGTAACAGACTGATTTTCTGGAACAAATTTTTGCTAAACTCAAAAGGTTAAATTTTTTACACAGCAGAGACTCCAGCTAATTTGACACATGACACATATTTTGGACTAGGGAGTGCCAGATTACTGGAAAAAGTTGATTGAAAAGATAAAACTTATTTAAATAACAAACTTCTGCACACACATAGACATGCAGTGATGTGTTTTTCTCTTCTATGTTTGAAGAAAACCTGCCTGAAAATGCCAGATTACTAGACAGGCAGAACTAGCACAAAGACGGATTATCAAGAGTCTACTCTGCAGCGGTTCTCAATATTTTTTGACCCACTGAGCCATTTCTGGTGTATAATTTGTATGACGGAGCCCCGTAGGCCTATTTTTTATTTATTCATCAAATTTACTGACATTTTCATTATTCAAAAATATTAATAATTATTTTTTTGAAATTTACTGTTTTTTTTATATTTTCCTCAAGCACCAGTTGAGAAACACTGGTCTACCATATTCAATTTAATCTAAAATTTAGATGTTTAAAGAACAAAACAGAATTAGAAGAATGAATTAGTATAAAAATAGGCTTACAATAAAATAAATAATCATTTGCATACAAGGATCCACTATTGTATAAAATTTGTTCATGCCTTTTGATATATTTTCACATTCATTATACTAACTTTACACTTTTTCTTGATGAAAAAGTTTATACAGTTGAAGCTAGTCAATTCAAAGTCCAAAGTGACAGGAAAAAAGTTTGAATTATCCAATTAATCTATCCTGGATCAATTATTAAAATTTTATCAGTTGTGAAAAACTGTTTCCCAAATATTAATAATTTATTAGTATAATATAATTGATCTTTGCTGCTACATTATTCCACTGTTCTGGAATCATTGCAGAATTTTTTACCATGTTCAAAGCCTGATTTATGGAAACCATTCATGATTATCCATTATGAAACTGCTCCCAAATTTTGCTTATTCTTAGGCTATCAAAAATATATACTTTCATTAATGTAATACAAAATTTGTATTTTCTGATAATTTCCATACTCTTAATGCTGATAAAAAGATTCAGATTTTGAATGGAAACCATGATGAAACATTTTGATTATAAGTTGAAAAACAATCTCTCTCGGAAGTAAGTGGTACACGTTCTCGATGCACCCTAGCTGAACAATGTTGAAATGGGCATTAAATTATCAACAACAAAAAGGTTGAGAAAAACAATTATTTTCAATCTTTTATTTGTCTTTAAAAATTTGTTTTTTAATAACTTGATCAAGAGAAGTAAAGTCTAACTTTTTTGTAGAATTTTTCTAAACTAAATTTGCTTATACAAAAATCATTATTTCTTCCTCCAACTTTGAGTTATCCAAAAAAGTCGAACTAAACACACACACACACACACACACACACAAGAGATTTTAACATTAAATTATATAAATCGCAAGGGGAGTTCATAAAAAAAGTTCGAATTATTCAAAGTTCAAATTAACAAAGTGTTCTATTGTAACATAAAAGTATGAACAGGTACAATAAACTATTCATCTTGATTCAATAGTACAAATATAAATAAGCATACCAACTCTGGTGATCGGCACATCAATTTCGGATTTTCTTTGTTATTTATAACAGAAATACAAGCCTGCAAAAGATTTCAATCTCAATAATAGCTATACAGAAATTAGAGTCCTTTGCAATAAACTAGAAAATTTTCATACTATAAAAAAGTAGCATATATTGTGCAAAAATGTAATAATAAAAATTTAATGTAATTGTAATGAACTAGAAAATCACTCATAATAAACTCAGTCAATTGAAAAGAATACCAAAGACTAGAACCCTAATAGAATTTTCATTGTTTTATTTTTTCCCCAACTCATACTTTTTAACTAGATCATGATCTAGCATGGTTTTATAATTTGATTCAAATTATCTTTTATAGGCTATTTTATATTTCAGTATGACACATGTGGGAAATACTTTCAATTTTCATACTTCATTAACTTTTTCAGCATTTCTCATGCACTTCATAAGTAACACTAGAAAATTCATTAATAATCATTCATTCAAGTAATTGCCATTTAACCTTTAAATGCATGGCTTTGCATTTAAGGGAATGAAGTTTGTGCAATCAGATTTTTTTAAACTATAGTTTCAATTGCAAAGAAGGTAGTTATTTATATGGAAAGTAATATTACTTCAATACCAGGGGGGGTCTGTCTAGACTTGTGTAGGGTCTCATTTTTGTAAAAAATTATCCTTATTTTTTTGAAAAGGAGTCATTAATTCTTGATGATTCAGACATTTTAATCAACATATTTTATTAATTCAACATGAAAAACTCAAAACTATATTTTACTAATAGTGGGAAATGATATTTTTTTATTTATAATCACTTGAACATTGAAACTGATTTTAAGCATTCTCATACTCCATAATTAAATTTTTACATAAAATTCTTCACTAAAAAGCATTTCAAATTATCAGAAAATTAATTAGTGAAATAACTTGTTTTCAATAAATTCCATACAAATTATTATTGACAGAAGTTTGTGGAACTGCAGCTCGTGGGCTTGTGGAGGAAGTGTTAGAGCTTGCTCTTTATCTCTTCCTTTCGATATATTATGTTTATAAAAAATATTTATATTTTTATACTTTGTGAAATTATAATTTTTATCAGATTAGCAGATAAATTAGTAATTATTTTATTTATTATTAGCTTGAGGGCGAAGCCTGCAAGCAAGATAAATTAGTAATTATGTTACACCAACTGTAACATTGTATTAATTAACAACATGCAAGAAATGTTACAGGAAATTACAAACCTTGTCTAATGCACCAATAAATTGTTGATCGCCACTAAAAACTTCTTTTATAAGAGTACAGTATTTTCCATGAACATGTAAAAGTGATTCAACAAATAACTGAGGAATCTAAAAATAATTATATAAATATAGATATTAAAAGCAGAAATTATCTTCTCAGATGCAATTACAAGCAACTGTAACCATTTAAATAAAAAAAAAATTGATGTTCTAAAAAAACAAATTAAACTGCTATGTATAACTTTTAGCCATACCAGTTGCAAAACATGGTAAAAAAAGACAAAAATGGGAGAAATTAATGCACTCAAATGAGAGGAGGTAAAACCATACAAAACACATTATGTTCAAACATGCTACGTTCAATAAACAAAGTGCATTTGAGCAAAAAAAAATTTCTTCTTTTTACCACCCCACAAAAGAACTAAACATGTTTGATGTTTCGACAGTTTTCAATATTAAGTCATTTCTATTGGATTAAATTGCAAATTTACATTCAGTGTTACATTTTTCATAAATTTCAATTTGATTGCAATGGTAGCAAATAGTTATAAATGTAGCAGTATATATATTGCTTATTTCTTTCCTCTATTTTTTTTTTTTTTTTCAAGAGAAGCAATGTAATTTGCTTGGTCAATAATAAAAGTAAATGCATCAAATTATTTTCTTTGATGTTTTTCTGTTCAGATAAGCATCTGGAAATGCAATATAACTTACGTTATCACCTCTCAAATTACTGATTGCTTCAAGACCAATTCTAGTTATGTGCTGTTGAATTTCACGGACCAAAGCATCGGCTCCTGCTGGAATAGACTTCAAAAGCAGAAACATATGTTGTAGATCTGAAATGGAAAGTTCATGACTATTTATAACATATATAAAGATTCTGAATTCTAATAACTATAAAAACATGGCATATATACAGAAAATTAAGCAATATATTTATCATGTAGAAATTAAGAAAAGGCATGTAAAATATGCAAAACATTTACTGTTTCAAAAATTCAATTTAGAATCTGATCAACCTGATCAGATTTACTTTAGTAATTATGTGGGAATCAACATTAATCCCCTCATTATTACTATTCACCTATTATTATTTAAAATAATAATTTTTCTTTTGCTTCATTTCAGACAGCCTATTATATGCTTTCACCCCAATTAAGATACACAAGAACTCTTTTTAGACTTCTTGGCTGTTTTATTAATATTTTTTTCCAGCTAATCATCAGTAGTAAATGCAATTTTTTATTTGATTAAGCATACTGATTTTTACTGCAGATTTAAGTTCTGAGCCTATCAAAAATTTCCACAGATATTTACTCATCATAGACTTACAACAAGAAGCCCTAGCGATTCAAGTTATTTGATCATCTCTGGGCTTAGCAGACACCCTTGTGAACATATATATATACAGATGAACAGATTTAATTTCTAGAAAGCCATTGAAAGATAAAATTATCTGTACTATTTTTTTTTTATGCAATCTTTTGAGACACCTTCCACAATGCTCATTTAGGAGAACCAGAAAAGTAAAAATCACTTGGAAACTAATTAATACTGTACAGTAGGGTGGAGCAAAAAAAGCAAAAAAAAAACACCCTCAAATTTTGATGTTTCTTGATGCATCAAATTGCTCTGTTTGGTGAAAAACACAGTGTAAAAAAATCTCAGCATAGTCACTCATCATCTTCAGATTGTACAGATGGCTTAAACCTTTATTTACTAATAGTACTTTAAAGCAGTAGTTCTCAACCTTTTTTTGTCCATGGCCCCCCTTTCAACCATTTCTCATTCCTGTGGGCCCCCCCCCCTTGCGAACATGAATAATTTTCTACTTCCCCCCCCCCCCTCTTTCCCCCCGTTTTCCCATTAGAAGGTAGTTATTCAAAAATTGTCTGAAGTATAAATATGTTTGAATTTAATTTGATTAATTTTTAATTTATGAGAATAAAAAAAAAGCAAAGTAAACATAACAGAATACAGTAAATAAAAAAGAATAAATTATTTGCAATCAATGTAAACTCTGCACTTGAAGACGGCATAATGTCATCAAGTTACTGTACTGAATAAAATTAGTATTATTTCCAAATTAGTTTTCTCCTTCTTTTTTTGGGTAAATGATTATGGTTTTATTGAGAAATGTCAGTTGTAGCTTCCAAAATATGCATTCTTATAAAGATAAACATTGCAAAAAGTGGTAGCAAGCAGTTTTATTAATTTTATTCTCTTCATGCGGATAAAAGTAGTAATGAGGGAGTAGCCACACAAATGAAACAATTGAAAAGTTCAACCTTTCACATCGTTTTCAACAATAATACATGTATCAAGGATATAGGTTCATGTTGTAGCCCTACTATGAATTTCAAAAAATGAACTAAAATACGTGTGAAAATTTTTTAAATATTTGTTTGAAATATTGATTCCAGAGAAATCATGTACGCAGTGACAAAACTGTTCGTGTGAATATAATAATGATTCATTATCAGGATTTCAAGCCCATCGGAAAATATAAATAATCAGATTTTCAAATAAGAAAATTATCAGTTTCAGTTTGTTCACTTCAATTTCGATATGGTGAAAATCTGATATTTCATTGGATGACAAGCTACCTTCAAGTGGCTTTTTGGTTCATATTGTTGCCGCTCTCTCGTAGGCGAACAAAGTAACATGCGAGTTGGCTTAAACACAACACAATATTTCACATAACAGTCCATACTATATTTAATATACAGGGTGCATAGGTAACCGGGAATATGGCGGCATTTTACTGGCGAACCATTGGTCCTAAAGGCATACTTCCAGTTGGAAAAAGTACACAAATAATGTGTAGTACTCAGCTAATTGATTCATGTTGCCAGGGTAACTGGCAACTCATAGTTATTAAAATAAAAATGTTAACTTTTTATGCTGACACCCTGTGCCCCAAAACCCAATTGAAAAGTTTTTCCCCTGTCTCCAACAAAAGCATTTAACATTTCTAAGTGCAATATTCACTGAGATGTTCGAAGAAAATCGGAAAAAAACAGCATTAAATGTGGGGAAACCATTTCACCCACATTTAATGCTGTTTTTTCCTAAATTTCTTCAGTTTTTCGAATTCGCATATCCGGTGAATATTGCACTTAGAAACGTGAAATTATTTTAGTTGGCATCAGGAAAGAGAGCAACAACTTCTTAATTGGGTTCTTTGGCACACGGGGATGGTATAAAAAGTTTTTTTATTTTTACTTTAATAACTACAACCCCTTACAACATGAATGACATGGACACATGATTTGGATACTTTTTCTAGTTGGGTATGTCTCTAAGAATAACGGCCCACCAGTAAAGTGCCATACGTCCTGTTACCCATGCAGCCTGCATATAAAAAAACAGTTTGAGACGAAATACAGTCGAGTCTCGTTTTAACAAATACCGTTATAACGGAAAAAAATATTGTTTTAACAAAAACTTTTCTAATCCCCCGGTTAAGTTTACATAGGAACAATATAAAAATCTAGAATTCCTTTGTAACGAAATTTTGTTATTACGAAGTGATTTCTCCGGTCTCTTGGAGTTCATTATAATGGGGTTTGACTGTATTCTCTCCAAAAAGAATCTAACATTTTTACACTAAAGTAATACAAGATATACAGGAACTGGATGTTGTGAAGATATTTATTATTTGAGATGTTAA
Organism: Pholcus phalangioides; assembly: GCF_987345545.1. Taxonomy (NCBI): domain Eukaryota; kingdom Metazoa; phylum Arthropoda; class Arachnida; order Araneae; family Pholcidae; genus Pholcus; species Pholcus phalangioides. Next base: position 22,595,722 of record NW_028301596.1, on the reverse strand, counting down.
TTTTTTTTTTTAAGGAAGGAAAAACTCATCTCTGCTTCTACCGGGAGACGAACCCGGGTCCCTTGATTGCGGGACGAGTGCTTTGACCACTAAGCTATAGAGGAGATAGAGATTTTCCTTCGCTAGAGCGTATATATGCATCGAACGGAACCGTGCAATGGACGGTGAACCGATCAGCTAATAGCTTATGGACGACACGCCACCAGATGGCTATATATATGACATGAATGTCGCTCTCCACTTGTTAATACAAGATATACAGGAACTGGATGTTGTGAAGATATTTATTATTTGAGATGTTTTTTTTGATTTTTTTTAAATAAAAAAAACTTCGGTTAATGCTACTTGAATAGGGGAAAAATTGCGAAAAAGATATTCTATGCACACATTTTGTTTGAAAGTAATTTTTTTTAGTCAGAGTGACTTAAAAATATTTAATTTCACAAATTTCTTTGTGGCCCCCGTATCAGTAGCCGTGGCTCCCCTTTTGCGAGATTTTCATCCGTGGCGCCCCTGGAATATCCTAGGGCTCCCCTGGAGCCATATGGTCCCCGGTTGAGAACCAATGCTTTAAAGTACCACCAAATTTTTAACCCCTGTAATATCCCTTACATGCATTTTTGGGTGTTGGTATTTTGACGAATAAATGCTGTATAACTGCTTTACGATTACCACATCACAGAACAAGTTCGGGACTACTTGTTTGATTTAATATGCTATTTAAAAAAATTGTTTGTTGTTTTGCCCCTGTGAAAGCATTTACTGTGTCACACTTTTGTGTGATACAGTAAAACACTACTTTTTTACAAAATGTTCCCTTAATAAAACCAATTATGGCTTTCTTTGTGATGAAATAAATATTCATTATTATGCATTATTCAACAAATTTGAATGAGTATTTTTTTATTTTTATGTAAGCATAGTAGGGTGGAGCAAAATTTTTTTAAAAATTCATAATCCCTTGTTAATTAATATGCATAATATTAATTAATATGCATAATATTAATTAATATGCATAATATTAATTAATATGCATAATATTAATTAACAGTGTTGAGCCTGATTTTGTTCTCAAAGATATTTCAGTGATTTTAGGATGATTTTGGGGCACTGATTCCGAATCTGGCATTGGTTTTGTCAGATTGGCTTTAGTTTTTGAGATAACATGAAAATTAAATTTTGAATGGTTATACATAAACAGCATATGAATATCATTGTTAAGAGTAATCAGGGTTTAAACCATGGTTAAACCATGGTTTAAACCTTGGTTTTAACCAAATGGTTTTTTTCAAAAAATCAAATAAAAGTTGCCTAAATGTAATTTTTCTCCTTGAAAAATATCATATTGGTTCATTATTAGCCAAAATGTTTCATTTTTACCATATTTTATATCCTTGGGGTACATTCTGATGGTATATCTTTAAATGACATAAGATTTTATAAGTGGTTTTTTACAAAAAGTCTTATAAAAGTGGCCAGAATATATATAATTTTTTCATATGAAGTATCTTAGTTATTTAAAGTTATATACAAAAGCCAAAATTTCTCATTCTTACAACATTTTCTAACGTTTGGCTACATTCTGATGCTCTATCTTTAGCAAATTCATGAATAAGGATTGCATCACACATCTAAATGTAGTGGTGTATTATCTCACAGGGGTTTTTTTTCCCTTCACAAAGAAGCAGCAACAGTAGTGACACCATCATGCTAGGAGCAGGTTGTCCTATAATCCAATAAAGACACCAGCTGCCCTTAAAGGACAAAGACCAGTGTACTAGTAGTTACATTACCTCACATACATTTTCATTTTCTTTCCCATAAGAAGTAGCACATCTCCAACTGTATATCTCCCAGTTTTAATATTCAATAGGTTTTTTTTTTAAATATTTTCACACTGTTAAGCCCAGTTAATCAAGGTTCTACTGTATAGTAGTAACAGATTTATGAAAAATAATCAGCTATATACAGGGTGATTATAATTTAAGTTTTGATTCCAAAACTATACAATAAGTGCTGATCAGAATGACTTGAAAATTTGCATGGATACTCGTGAAGCAATGGAAGTTTCTTTAGCAAAAGGAAAAAAAGGTGTAAAATGTGCAAGTAGATGATGATGTACTTGGCCAGCAGAATAATCTATTTTGTGCAACCACATCATTTCAGCACTTCCACAGCATCAGTGTGTGGATAGAACTTCTATCAAGATGCACATTGCAATACCAGCAAAGCAGCTGCTGAAGACCCATTTTGACAGGATGCACCTTAACCCTTGCAACTTCTGGCTGTGGGGGGTACCTCAAAATGTTATAAATAGTGGTCAGATTGTAAACTTTGGTGAATTGCAATCTCCAGCACATTCCCTATATGTTAGAGGTTCCTCAGGAATATTAACGGGGGGGGGGGGGGCATTTGATTTAATAAAGCTGAATTGCAAGCACATCCACATCATGACCATGGCATACTCAGATTCTGTTGTTGAACAACAATTTTTGTGCTTTCAACCTCAGGTTGGACAACATATTTAACATTTCTTAAGTAAGTTGTAGTTATTTGTTCAATTACTTCGTTTTTTGTGATGTGTCCATGAATTATGAAATCGTGCAATGCTATAATTAAGGTATCATTTTGCCATGACTGGCTATCGTTTCCATTCTGCGAGCAAATTTCCCACATGTTGGATAATGTCATTAATTTTAAATTTTTAAGTATTTTTTCCCCTTTACCAAATAAAATTGCATTTTTCCAGGAATATTCATGCCAATTTTCAAGTCATTTTGACAATCGTTCTTTTTTTTTACAGTGTTTTGAAATCAGAACCTTAGTTATAATCACCCTGCATATCGTAAATCATTGCTAATTAATCTGTATTATTTATGCTTCATTAAATACATTATATTCACCTAATTTTTATTACTTTTTGCAAAATAGCTTCCTAATTAAGCATACTGAAAGTAACTGGAGAAAAACCTTTATATATTATATGATTAATAATAACATTGAAAGAATTTTCAAACACACAGTAATCCATTGAGTTAAGCAAAAAATAACTAAATTGCAAAAGTTGGTTTTTGTTAAAATGTAAGATATATTTCTAGATTAATTAGTATGGGAATAGTGTTAATTACATTAATAACCATTTTATTTTAGTTAATTATTAGAAGTCTGAATGATTTTTCAGAAATTTCATTGTTTTTAATGTTAATACTATTTAAAACAAAAAACCGGTTTAAACCAAAAAAACTGGTTTTTACCAACCCTGAAGAGTATGCACTATCTCAAAATAACATTTCCACAGGGGCAAAACAACAAACTGAATTTTGTTAATAAGCATATCTAAAAAAACTAGTGGTCCCAAACTTGTGCTATGATGTGGTAATCATAAAGCAGTTGAACAGCATTTATTCATCAAAACACCAATACCAAAAAATGCATGTAAGGGATGTTACGGGGGTTAACAATTTGGTGGTACTTTAAAGTGCTATCAGTAAATAAAGGTTTAAGCCTACAACCTGAAGATGATGAGTGACTATGCTGAGATTTTTTTACACTGTGTTTTTCACCAAACAGCAATTTATACATCAGGAAACATCAAAATTGAAGAAAAAAAATTTTTTTTTTACCTTTTCACTACATCCTACTGTACAATGACAACTTGGGTAACAAATATTTTGGCTAATAAAGATTTTTCTGATGGTTTTTCAGCCTCCACTAATGAATGTCACAGCTGCAATGCAAGCAGAATTTTCAAGCCAATCATCCTCAGAATTACTTTCACCCAAGCCTAATTAATTTTTGTGAACCTCTCAGAATCACTCTTTGTTGACTGCATTTCTATCACTGTGTATTAATAATGCCATAGTAAAATAAAAAATACCTACCTCTCCTGTTTTCCACTTGAACCATGTTTTTGCATTCACTATGCAGAAATTGTAAGTGATCAGCTACCATTCTTTGTTCACATTCTTGAGTGACTCTGGGATATGAGCTTGGGTGCAGATATTTTCTGCTTCTGAAATTTTCCTCATCTAGCCTTTGTAAAACCTTTATACAAAAATTACATAGAAAATTTATAAATTGACGGGGAACACTCCATGAATTTTCAATATAAGAATAATACAAATACAAATACAAATACAACGCCACAACAGGCAAAATTCCCCACGAGGTGGCTTCTAATGTGAACAAAAATGTTCAATGTCCGGTCACGAGACTGACAAGGTGATCATAAATCATTACAATATTGTGTGTGTGTGCACGTATTAATTATAATTACTTCAAGTATGGGAATCTCCGGATAATTCACTTTGTTAACCATTTTTATTTTTAATTTCTCTTACAGTTAATTTTTTGGCTACTTAATAATCATCTAAGGGTATTTTTCTAATTAATTTGTTGTCTTGTCTATGCCAATTGATTGGCCCCATACATCTTATCACTGTCATCAAATTATTCATCCTTATTTTGCTCATTCACATTCATTTTTGTTATTTTTTATATTCTTCTTTGGCTGCCCAAATAGTTGGAGATATGCTCTGTGAAGACATAAAATATCCTTTTTTTTCCTTCATTTATTTTTGTGAAAGATAGATAATACTCGGACCTGGATGTTGCAAATTCAATACAACTGAAGAAAAAAGGCAGATACAAATACAAAATCTGAAGCCACAAAAGGAAAATTACAGAAGTTACCTGGGAAATGGTTTTTAACCCCTAGGTATTTGCCACCAACATGATAGTGATTTGAGGTAAATACTCTACCACTACAACATCCCCCTCCCCCGTACAAACAAACCTGTCAGAAAATAGGGAAATAATGAGAAAAAAAATAGAACACATTCATATGTATGTGCACACCATCTATATGTCATTTTAAGAATTCCATCTTTAAAAAAAAATCAAATCATCAGAGGATGATTGAGCAGACTAGTACTGAGATTGAGAGCATTTTAAACTTTTGAGGGCATTGATGAGATATCTTACCTCCTTAACCCTTTCACTACCAATTTTAGAACCTGTATTGGACATACATGTCCCGGCGGGAGTGAAAGGGGGTTGAAGGCCTCTTATTGTAACAATCACAATTGATATTTTGTACAGTTGATTTCTCAATGAAATACTTTTCCCTATACTCCTTACTTTGCACATACTGAAAATCGGAAGAAAGCTCACTTAATTCAAAAAGATAAGGCATTTTAAAGAGAATTAGAGTGATTTTTGCTTGCAAACAAAGCAGCATTCCTATAAGATTGAAAAATTAACTCGGTTTTAAGTTGCTTTTTTCATGCTGTATTAGCTATACTTATTCTACATTATACTTTCAAAATTTCTATCTTTGAGATAAAGTAGAATTTTCTCAGAATACTTTAATTTATTCTAATGTATAAAGTCTGTCATTAATTCCTAGGTATTATTTATATCACTTACTTTTTCCATGTACTCAGAGCAGCCATATTCCTGCAGCAACTTATTGGCTTCATGTCGGTAATAATCTCCTGTATCTCTCAAGAAGGGCGTCTCAAATATTGTTTGGTATAACTAAGGAACACCAAAAATTTCACCTCAAAACACAGTAATGAAACAAAATAATAAAATAAAAAATATTGAATCACAACCTTTGAGGGCATTGAATGTTTTTGTAGTCTTAGATTTTACTTTTAGCCCAGTAAATTTAGGGCAAAAACAGGGTCGATATGACATAAATTCATAATTAGCTGAAATTTTCAGGATTAGCTCCTAGATAGGTGTAGAATAGATACCAAAAAGTTCCCTAATTTCTCATGTGCACTTCCATCCAAAATGGTGGATCAAAGATGGCTGCCAAGCATGTTTTGTCTTAAAGTGATATTTCCTCCCCATACCTCAGTCAAAACCCATCATTTTTCAATTCTGTGAAAACCTTTGTACTCTGCAAGAATGCCTGTTTTAATTTATACCTAGGTTCACCCAATAAAAAAATTATAAATGAGTTGAAAATTGATTTATTTGATGTCAAGAGGTGAAATTTTTCTGGTTATGAATTCGATGTTGATCTGTTTTCACCTCATAACTTTGAAACTACTGACAAATCGTAAAAAGTGATTCGAATGTTTTTGTAGTCTTAAGTGGGAGGACTGTTTTTTTTATAAAAACTTTGAAGATCTGTTGAAAAATGGTTGATATTTCTTTTTTATTAAAAGAGTCATTATGATCTCAAAGTTGAATTTTTCTTGTACAGTTAGATACTTGATAGGTAACTATGAATGTTTTTAAGTAATGCTTTCGAATGATAATTCTGACTCCATCGATAAATAGGACCGTAAATAGTACAGTAATCAAATCAAATTCTAAAAATATTCAAGCCTCCCTCCCGCATCCATTTAATGAGCCATTCGCAGTTTTACTTTTTTTAAAGCTTGTACTTAGACTTTCACCCCACAGAATTTCTACATAGGTTTCTACTTAATAAAAAATAGTTCTGGGTCATTCCACGTCAAATCACGCAGCAATAAAACCCATGGTCACAGATTTTGATAATTTTTTTTTATTTGTTGCTTTTACCGTCTTTATTCACCGTGTGAAATATTATTTGTACATCTCTAAAATTTTTTGAGAAAAAAAATGTTGAAATTTTTCCGAGGCTAAATTTTTAAGCGTCATTGTTTGAGAAAATAAATCATAACTTTTTCAATTTTCAATATAGTCAAGTGAAATTTTCACTAAAGTGTTCACAAAAACATACAGAATATGAATAAAAATAACTCATACACTTACATTTGAAATTTACATGCAAAAAAATTATGTAAACTTTGTTTTTGTGGAATTTTTCTAATGTATTTTTAAACCAGAGGCACAGCAGTTACCAAAACAACTTTTATTTTAAGATTTATATACGAAGTAAAAGACTGGAGAAAAAAAATAATGTTTTTTTTTAACATTAATATATTTATCCTGGCTCACAACACAAAATTCATCAAAATAAGACTTGATTGCTCCGATTTCAAATCATTCAACTAGATACTGAAATGCAACTCATCATCCCAGATTCAAATTATTGCTTCTACAATCCTTGTTGATCATGCAAAATTTCATTATTATTTATTAAATATTGGTTGGCCGAGGTCTATACAAGGGAATGCTGTGATGAAGTTAGACAGAGATGATTGATGTCACAAAGAAAATCGGAAATTGTTTCACAATCAATAAGGTTTGGGGGGAGGTTGTTCCAGTCGGTTATTGTTCGAGGAAAGAAACTAAATTTGAAACAATTTGTGGATGCAAAGATGGGTTTCAATTTTCATGAATGGTTAATTCTTTTTGAAAAGTATGAAGCCGGAGTTAGAAGGTTCGAGGTGTCGATATGAAAATGACCGTGGAGAATTTCATGCTGTACATGCTGTTCATGTACATATCTCAAAAACTTTTTGAGAAAAAAAGTTTTCTAGCACCATTAATGACGTCTCTAAGGCTAACCCATTCAAGCAATATTATTTATGAAAATACATCATAACTTTGCAGATTTTCAATACATTCAAAGGAGATTTTCACTAAAATGCTCACAAAAAAATACAGATTATGACTAGGAAAGAAAATTTAAACCTTAGAGCAAAAAAGTCATTTAAATTTAATTTTTTGATAAACACAATTTTTAAACACTTTTTTAGATGTACAGCATGAATTTTCAAATTTTTTTAAAAATTTAATCCTATTAATATATTAAGAAGACTATAGAAAAGGGGTTCTCAACCGGTGCTCTGCAGCGCCTTGACTTGAGGAAAATAATAGAAATCAGTAAATTTGATAAATAAATAAAAGCAGCCTACAGGTTCTGCCATAAAAATTATATACTGGATAAGGCTCTGTGAGTCAAAAAAGGTTGAGAACCGCTGCTATAGAAGAGTAAACCTTATTTTGACAGTTAATACATTTGAGTAACAAAACACAATTGTACTTTTATGACTACATTAATTATTTGTACATTTTGACTTAATATAATGATTCACATTTAATAAAGAGAGAAATTTATATTTATTTTTCATGTACGCTTACACATTTATTACAGTATTCACTTAATTAAGTTTCATGATTAGTTAATGTAATAATTCAAAAGCATTTAACAAATTTTAAAATTTTAGGATTAAATGAATTCATGAAATAATTAGAAATGTTGTAATGTGTCAAATCAGGGTTGGTGAAAAAAAATGTTTTTGGTTTAAATTTATACTTACAATGATTCATTTATTGTTGAATAAAATAATTTTTTAAATTAAACCTTCATGTTCAGATTCTAAGAAAAGTGTTCAAATTCCAAATAATTAAAAGAATAATTACTTTCAATTTTAATTGATCTATAAATATTTCTTATGACGCAACAAAGGCAAACGTTTTTTTGCAATCTGATATTATATTTTCGCATCAAAATTACTTTGATTTTCACAGCATATATTTAAATAAACATATATTTAATATATATGATAAATATGAAATGGTTATAATTGTGTGAAAAAAATTCTACATTATAATATTTTCAAAGGCTTTTAAGAACAAAAAATACAGGTAACAGAATAACATGCAACATGATATGGCCGTGTGGTGCGGAAGCCCCGGCACTATCCGCTGACTGACACTATCAACTAGAGTCGTTTTTATGAAAAAAATTAACATAAAAGAAAGAATGTGTCTGAAGTGAAATGAAGTGATGTATAATAGTCGGATCAGGTGAAAAGTCCATGGAGCTGAAGAGGATAGGGTGTTGACCGTTGGATGGGATAGGGTGTTGACTGTTGGATGAGAGAGCATGTTGAACGTCTGTGGTTTAGGCGTCTGTAAATAAATACAAATATAACGCCACAACAGGCAAAATGCCTAACAAGGTGGCTGAGAAAAAGATGCCCATAATAAATATGAATGTCATATATTTCAAAAATACAACAACCCAATTAAAAATGCAATTACAAACAATATATACACATGATGAAATATTATGCAATGCCCATAAGAATACTTATGGTTGTCTTATTCTAAGTATGGATAACTTCTTGATTTACCCCAACATGTTTATATTTCTTTTTAAACATGTCAATTGTGTTACAATTTACTACCTCTGGGGGTAAGCTATTCCATTTATTAACAACCCTATTAGAGAAAAATTTTCACCGACACCATAACCTCACATTGTCCCTTACCAATCTATACTGGTGTCCCCTTGTAAAAGCAGTCGATTGACGGTGTACTAATAATTTATGGTCCATCCTATTCATCCCGTTGAAAATTTTGAACACTTTGATCATATCTCCCCAACACCTGCGTTCATCCAATTTAAACATATTCAAAAAATGAAGTCTCTCTTCATAACTCAAGTCCCATGTGTCAATAAGGACATACGTAGCTCTTCTCTGCACCTCTTCAACCAAGTCAATGTCCCACTGTAGGTATGGTCTCCAAAACCTTGCAGCATACTCCAGTCCAGGACAAACTAAACCTTGGAAAAGTAGAAGAATGGCTTTAGGAGAATGCGAAGAGACCTTTTTGAAAATGAGACCCACCATTCTATTCATTTTTTACGAGAGAAAGGGCTAGAGAAAAGGGGTTTTTTAGACTAGAAAGGGCTCCACAAGTGAGAAAAGGGTGAGAACCGCTGTATTATACAAATCAACTGCTGCTTCAACTGTAAGTCTGTAAACTAAAAAGATAGATTCCATAGCAAAATTTTGTTAAATAAATGAGGACGTAAAATATTAGAATAAAATTGTTTTCATTGACTTAATTTATAATTTTTAAAATCAATATGATGAATGAAAACATTATTTTAACTGCTTCGATCACAAGCGATTGGCAAGAAATTCAGATGATCTCTGTTTGACGAATCAGCGTTATATACAATACAAGTTTTGATAACCTTGTTCTAACATAATGTCATGCTAGAAAAAGGAAAGAGGAAAGGTAAAAAAGGTAAAAAAAGAAATGAAACGAAAACAGTATATTACTATGCTCTCTCTCTCTCTTATCTGTAAGTATTACAGATAAGAGATAATAGGTATGAGGTATATTTTTATCTTTTCACCCTCATCTACCTGTTTCTTTCCCCTCTTATGTACATGTATACAGTAAAACCTATTTAACCTTAGAATAGAAACTTTTTACCTCCTCATCATGGAGATGAAAAGAACTACTTTTTTTCATAGGGTTCCAACAAAGTTTCAAGGTGATGAGGAGAGAAGAAAAAATATTAACATGCTTCAATTTATTTCACTGGGGTTTGGATGCAATATTCATAGCTGCCAAGTCTCCCGAATTTTTCGGGAATCTCCCGAATTTTAGCTTCATCGCTCGACCTCCCGAAAAGTTCTTAAATCTCCCGAATTTTTACGAAAAGCACAAAAATCCCTAATTGTCCCTAAAAATTACCTACTTCATTAAAAAAATCCCCGCTTATGAAAACAGTCCCTAAGGAATTTCTTGTGGGGCATGAAGCCCTTTTTTTTCCCTTTCGAAATGACGTCACACTTCGTAAATGGGGAAACTCCCTTTTTAAGGAAGTTTTACAAACCCTCTGATGGTAACAAGAAAGTTGTTTGTCTTATCGTGCAGGGAAATGGCTTAGCAGCCAATAGTCCTGGATAATAATCGAAGATTATAGTGACGCGCATATGGTCAAAATTTCTTTTGTTGAAGTTACGTACGTGCGATATAACAAAGCACGAATAGTGATAAGCAAAAACATATTTAATCAATTTTAAAGATACTTATTCCGATGAATTTCCTTTCGTCAAACGTTCCAGAAGAGGGCCGACTTTTCCTTTTTGTACAAGTTGTGTTACGGACATAAACATCGTGCATGGAAAGACTACCATCATCACTCGTGAAATTAAAAAAACATCAAGCAAGTGTCACAAAAAGTCAGTGTTCTTAAAAAATTGGCGCTTTTTTCCTTCATCTTCCGATGATTTTGGGGTCCTTTGCGCAGAATGTTTGTTCACAGCGTTTCTGATTGAACACAATATTTATTTTTACATCATTGAAGTTTTGGCCTCCAATTTCACTTGTTTTTTGTGTAGGAATTTTATTCCCAAGGGTTTAACTTCCATGTGTATAAAATCCCTATTTTAATTTCACTTCAGTTTTTGAGTAGGGATTTTATTCCCTACGCTTTAACTTTTATGTTTGGAAAATCCCTATTTTATTTGGAAAAATCCCTATTGTATTTATTAGGGAATGGTTTAAGCATAAAATACGGGTTTGTGCGAAAATCTCCCGAATTTTCATTTTCAAAAGTTGGCAGCTATGAATATTGCGTCCTTTATCATAAAGTGGTTAAAAAATCACCTCTAATGATCCTTTCTTTTTGTATTCTTCTACCTGTACAAATGAATGAATGACACCATGGAAGACTGCTTGATTTGGGCTGTCCCCAAGACGGTCACTAAATACAGACATAAAACATATAATGCATTACAAATATTATTTTAATAACAGTCTCCAAACTTTTTAAACATATGTGGTTTATTACTAAATTTTTAAATGCCTAATTCACAGTTTCCTGAACTTTTTGTTTTAGTCACCCGTTCAGAATTATTATTTTTTCATCACCTCCAACCCAAGATAACCCATAGGACCCTATAATACAGTTGTATATTCATAGCTTCTGCAGCTCCCCACCACCCGATTCATTTCATTTCCCACTTTGAGAAACACTAGCCTAAATTATTGGATGTTCGGGAAGTTCTGGTACACCACTAACTTTGCTGCTGACCAATAAATTGATTGCTGGATAGACCAGACTCTGATGATTTTTTTTACAATATCTAGAACAGATTTACATATTTTACATTTGATAGACAGGAAGAGTTTCATAAACTAAGATTATTTAACTTCTGTAAATTCAAGTCAAGATTTTCACCCTTCTTTCATTTTGCAAGTTGTTTCTCTCTTGTGCATTTTAGGATAAAATTTTCTTTCCACCACAATATAACAAAGATATAAATCTTTAAAACACTACCTTTTTATTCCTTCTAGCAGAAGATGAACCAAGTTTTCTCTCAGCTCTTCAATCATATTTGTACGCCATAAATTCAACCCCAACTGAGAAAAAATAATTAATATTGAAAAAATCTAGTTTATTTGACTAATGCGAAAACATTGAATGAAAAATAAAAACAAATCCCAATAAACAAAATGCAGTCGAACGCTAATTTAATGAATAACAAATTATTTGATTATTGAAAAATTATTTGTAAAAGCATGAATTATTTTTTTAATCAAGAAAAATCCTTATATCATGGTTGAGATCAACTCAAATGTACACATGAGCATCTAAAAAAAATTGTTAAAATGAGGAGTTTGTTATATTGGAATCCAACTGTACAAAAGCAATGCAATAAAATAAAACATAAAAAGTGTTTCACATACTTATATATATAAAATTGATTTTCTGTGTGTCTGTGTGTGTATTTTCTCTATACAAATCTACAATTTTAGATCGATCATCACCAAATTTTGCATATATACCAAATGGAACCCGACTTGAACGATAGGCTACTTTAAAAGTTTGTCAGAACAGAGCAGATGCCCCAAATGGGAAAAAACTGTAGGGCAACAATGGTTTTTGGGCCTCAACAATCACTTTCCGAACGTTTACTTTGGTTACCGTGATTCTCTAGCAATGCATTTCAGACGTGTATAGGCCTTTACAATGGTTTGTCGCTTCTTTAACGCTCTCAGTGTATGTATAATACTTTATGCCTTTATAATGGTTTGCCACTTTTTCAATCCTCCCAGTAATGAGAGCTTTTGAATAGACATCATCATCAGCATCACTTTGAGGGTCAGGCAAAGGATGATCCCCATAGAAGTCGGTGTTAAAATTGCTGATTTTACTGTAGAAATGTGGAAATTTAGTGGGGTTTTCCACATCAATAATTTTAAAAATTGTACTGAATTCTCGATTTTTGAAATATTGAGTTCACTTAGAGATACGAAGCCCAGAAAATTAAATATGGAGTAATTAGCTGGACCTACTTTTGAGTTAGATATCCAGGCAATAACATTGATTTCAACTTTTTATTTTCATCTTCTCAAGTACGAAGTGTACAACTCGGCAGCTGCACGCGTTGTTGTCTCGACGAGCTGGAACTGATGCACGTTTGTATCAGATTTCACAAAAATGATTCTCATTGTTATAATTGGTATAGATATTTAATCTAATTAAAAATTAAATTTATCCTTCTGATTATCCTGGAGTCGTTGATTCTTCCTTACAAATGGTAATATCAGCTAACTGTGAGTTGAGCATATAAGATTTATGAAGTGAATAGTGCTTTTAAGTGAAAGTGCTATTTAAAGCTGTGATGCAAATGGATTAAAATATCTCATTACCTTCTCATTAAAATTGATAAAAGACTCACTTCTCCAATTTCAAGTATTTGATCACTAGGTTCAACTCTCCCATAATGAAGATCTGCATCATTGAACTTCTGTTTCTTAATGTGCTGCCTGTTCAGATACCTAGCCAGAAATAGCATATTGTTCTTTATTAATTAACAATTATACAGCAAATCCATTGAATTGAATAAAGCAAATAGCTAGCTAAATTAGTGAAACTGTTTTGTTATCAGCAATTAATAAATGAAGAAACAAAATTTTTTTTGGAAAGCCGTGAATAATAATTGAATGAAAGTGTTTTTTTTATTAAGAAAAAGGTTTACAAATCGAGAGCTAAACTCTAAAAGCTTGTGAAAGAATTATTAGGTTCCAATAACTATTTTGAATTCAAAAGATGAAAAAAAAACTATTTTGGGAAATAAATTAGTGAAAAATATAAAGATTCCAACTCACATGTATAATTTGTTTAAATAATTAACACCTTGACTGTACTTCACCCAATGCTTGTAATATGAAACTAATAAGCCTTCTTGAGATGATGTTACTAGCTGCACACAAAGAATGATCACATTGAAATATTAAATCACATTCATTATAAATCTTGGTATCAGATCAAGTATCAATTACGATACAGTATTTGGTTGCAAACTGGGATTACAAAATTATAACATACTCAAATTAGCTTCAACAAACACACAAAGAATAAAAAAAAATTTGGGCTTGAAAGAATCTTGTTCAACTGTATTAAAATGGAGTGAAAAAAATTTTAGCACAACAGAAAAATAGGGGAATATGTAGGCAGGAATTGGTAATACATCTGTATCTCTCTAATTATCAAAAAAAACAATCGGCCCTCACTTTTGAAATGTGCTAATCCCTATATTCATACAGCTTTTAATGCATTTCAAAAGTTAAAACCACTTCAATCTGTATTATGTTTTACATACATTTATAAAAAGAATACAAAAGGAACAGATGAAGTGAGTTTTAAAATAACATGAAAATAAAAAACAAGAAATTTTTACCTGATGAAGCGATTTCACATGTTGGTCAAGGTAGGTTTTAGTTTCTTGATACAACTTGTCCCCAAGAGGTTCAGGGTAAGCCACACATAAAGCATACACATCAGTAATAATCAGTTAAAGATAATTATGGAATGTGTTGAATTAAATTAAGAAAAATTCAATCACACAACATGAAAAGCTTCAAAATTAATGGCATCTAATAAATAAGGAATAAAATTTTTCATTGATCAAAATCATCTTGATGTAGGAATTTTATACTTCGAAATAGCTCTTAAAAAGTGACATCTACATATTTTTTGAAGGCTTCTCAAATTAGCTATGCAACATAGGGTCTTAAAGGATTGAATAACAGATTTATAACTTTTAATGGGGTATTGACAGTTGAGATGAATATAATTATTAATTTGTGTAAGCTCTTTCACTATTTTGCTTTGCAATCATTTTATGCACGCAAAACTTACAAAATGACTGGTCAACTTTTCTATATAAAAACTTCCATCCGAAAAAAAAAGAGATAAGAAAAATGAAATAACTAGTGGAAGACATCAAATGAAACAAGATAAATGGAGAGGAAATATGTCCTCTCCACTTGTTAATACAAGATTTTCAGAAGACTAGTTATATCTGGAGATGATGATTCAAGAAGAAAATTCATCTCTGCCTTCACTGGGACTTGAAGCCTGGTTCCTCGAATGCCAGATGAGCGCTCAACCCCTAAGCCATGGAAGCAGATAAAATACTTGTGGATACATATCTGTGGAGCATGTATATGCTGAATGGCTCTGTACAATGGAGGGTGGCAGCAATCAACTAACGCCGCTGTGGTGGTTGAGTGGTCATAGTGACGGACTCGCATCGTGAGGATCCGGGTTCAAACCTCACCGTCACCACAGTGGTGGTCGGCTGTAGTTGGTTTCCAGTGGTTCCCAACTTTAAGGCGCAAATTCGCGTCGACCTCCCCATTAAAAAGTCTCACCACAGAGAGCAACAGGCCTACAATAATACATCATTCAATCATTACACTTCACTCATAGTTAGAAAAACTGTGGCAGATGGCAGCATTACACATAACAAGAATTACGCAGAAACAAACTTCACGCCAGGTTTCACTGGCATTCACTACATGTACCAATTCGTTAGAAGTTCCGCAGAGGAATATGGACGAGGTGCATGTCTGGTTTAGTAGTAGTAGCAATCAAATAACAGCTCATAAATGAGTGAAGCACATGTCCGGCATATGAGGGACCGGAATTCGAGTCCCCATAGAGGCAGAGATGAACTTCCTTCCTAAATTATCAACTCTAGATATATAGTATAACCAGTAGATATATCTGATAGTATAACCAGTCTTCTGAAAATCTTGTGAAACAAAATAAGTAGCTGATAACATATGATGATGATGAAATGTGTTTGAGCTCTCCTTTGTGAAGGAAAGAGACAAATTTTGAACTAATTCTGAGTCAGCTTTGCAATAGGTGGCAAAGTTAACTTTCTTCAGCAAGAGTCAAAATATGAAAAATGTTTTGTTGAAGCAGTATTGTTCAATGGTTAAATGAGAAAAAAAGAATGATTTACAAAAGTGGCAGTATACCAGGGTAAAACATAAAATTGGTGATTACCCCCAAAGCAAAATGTTCATTGTTCTGCAAAGAGTTGACAAGAAATGTTCTACTGTAAAAATTCTTATAACAGTGTTTTTCTGCACTTTTCTTAAAATTCTTCCAGAGATTGCTTTCATTGCTCTGCAACATACATCACAGTTTTCAGCATATTCTGCTTTGGAGGGGGTTTATATCAGGATGTTCTTAACACAAGCATTAACTATTCTATTCACCAATCTGTACTATCAAAAAGTGAGAGTAAAAATGGAATGATGGCTTGAGTAAGAGATTCTACTGTATGCTCATTTTACAAATTTAATTTTAATCTACATCAGAAAATTAAGCGAGGATTAATCTTTCTGTAACTACACTAAATCTTACAACATTTAATCAACTATAAAAATTATATATTTATATATATATATTTTGTATGTTTTAGTAAAACAGTTTTACATACATGCATGCATAAAACGATGTGTTGCCACGAGAAAACATTTTGGTGTTATTTTCATGGACCTGCCCTGGATGGACATAGGTCCCTTGGGAGATCATACCTTTGTTATTCAGTTTGTGTTTATGTGTTGGGTTTGTTTTTCTTGTCATTGTATGTATTTTATTAATACAAATAAATGCCTTTTCTCTCTTCTCTCTCTCAAATATATATATATATATATATATATTCAAATTTACAGTAATTTAATTAAATGCACTACTAAAATTTTTCTGGTTCTTGAGAAAATTTAAAAAAAAGGTCTATATATATTTTTTTTCATTTTCTAAAGCCAACTAACTGCATGAAGGATTAACGTTGCTATCATAATCTGGATATTGTCATCAAGAGACTAGAAATGTCACTTTATATCCCATCTTCTGAAATAAAACTTCTTAGGAATTCATTGGAATAATAGGTAGATGGTCTGTTATGGGGGCCAATACAGCCCAGTACTCAACAATCTATGTACTCTCAGTACTTAGATTGTACTCCCATCTTAGATTGCATTGCACTCCCAGTAAATACCAGTATTCACATTCAACCTATTGATAGTATACTCATAAACCTCAGTCAGCAATATTGCTTTAATAAGCTACAACATAACACATTATCACAAAAAATTATTTAGAAACACCAACTCTAAGGTGTGAATGATAGAATTCAAGGATATGTAAAACGATCATTCCAAACTGGACGCTCAACCTTGCCAAGAGTTATAACACCTTCTATAGTGGTTTTCAAATTATCCCATGTGCAGTCAAAATCAACTTGCCTAGGTTTGAGAGACATCTTGAGACCTATGGGTTGAATAGTTAAAAAAAAGAAAAACATCTCAATTCACTCTGTTAGAATATTATTTCCATTTCTGATTGGTGTCCTACATAATGGAAGGTAAAGCTTCAAAGCTCGTAAATATACAAATTTAGCAGAAATAATCATGAAAGGCAATAAATGCATAAAAAATGCTTTACCATTACATAATTATCAAAAACTTTCTTTGATAATACAAAGATACCTCTTAATTCACCATCTCGACAGATTAATTGAATTGCCCGGCATCACTGCAATATTCAAAGGCAGAAAAAGTTTTTCCTCCTCCTTTCCATCTTATCTTCAATCTAAATTGCCAAAACCTAACAATTTTCTGAATTCAAGCAATTAAAAATAATAATAAAACATTTAAATGCTAAAAACATTGTTTAAGGAAAAGGCTTCAGATTTCATAAGATTATTATGGCATAGTTTTCCAAACTGTTTTGCTCCATCATCCCTTCTTCAGAGATATTTTTCTTTCATCGCACCATTCACATGATTGCATGCTGTTTTGATCACTCATATGCTTGCAACCTCGAGGTTACTTTAACAGTTCCGTTCAATGACCTGGTCCCTCAATTTCTAGGTCACTTACATGCCTGCACATGCTTCATGCCACCCGAGGCAGATCTATAGTGGGCTATAAAAATTTTGCCACCCTTCTCCCATTCCAACTAATTTCCTTGGCCACTCATTCCTACAATTTGCCACCCCTCCAAATTTGGCACCCTGGGCTATAGCTCGCTAAGCCTTCTTGTAAATATGCCATTGCATACAAAAATAAATGATGAGATAAACAATAAGGTTTTAGACTAATTCTAATTCTGCTAAAGTAAGGACAGTGGCCAATCGTTCTAATAGAAAGCAAAAGATTGCTGAATTGGAAATGAATGACCATTTTCAATTATCTAGAGAGCAAAACAATATCTTCAAATTTTTTTCAATAAACATTCATTTGATACACATAAGCGAATAAAATAAAATGCTCAGTGTACTCAATATTAGATTGCATGTATTCAATTACTGCACTTAAATTTACCAGTTACGGAATGATGTTAGCAATAAAACTTAAGACATTTTGTATAACATAATGTTCTGACACCTTTTAAAAGGTTAATTAAAGGTTCATGAATAAATTTAATATTAAGTCTCATATTCTATCAGTTACAGTTGTTGGAGTATATATATATAGGTTCCAACTTCTAAAAGCGTTTCACTCTATAGTAATAACATTTTATTTCGGGACAAGCAATGTCCATCAGACGAATATCAAACTTGGGTGGATTGAAATTGTGGTTGGTAGGTTTAAAACCCTTGACCTTCACTATCTTGTATGATTGAAGACTTGTGTTGCGGTTGCAACAGGCTATGTGTGTTGGTGGAAAAAAAAAAGGAAAAAATGCGTTTATTTATTTATTACTTCCATGAAAAAACTGAATAGTTATATGTAGAATAATTTTAGAATATTTTTATTTATTTTTAATATGGGAGACCTGTATGATCCATCCAGGGAATTTGTTGGTGTTAGTAGACTCCCCGAGACAGTATTCGAACCCAGACCTGCACAGTCACGATGACCTGGAAATAGTGATTTGTGCACCTAATTTATGCTTTGAAGTGGTTTTTTTTTTCAGTGAAAATATCTAGTATTTAATTATTTTAAGTAGTCACAGATAAAACATGAATTGGGAAAGGGAACTGCAGATGACAAAAGTTTCAGAACCACCACCTTAAGTTACCAGATTCAAAAACGGAAAAAGGATGACGTCCATGTGCACCCTTGATAATGTCATTCCTCCCAATTTTCACAACAGATAGTGCCACTGTCTTAACCCAGAAAGCAACCTACCACCACAATAATTTTCCCCAATTAAAACAGAACCGCCAAAAATAACAAAAAAGGACAAAAATTGCTCTATCCTTAAAAGGTAGAGAAACTTTTCTTTCGGGAGAGTTGTTTTTTCTAGAGAGGATTTGCAAATCATCATAGGAATCAGCACTGAATCATCCTATTCTTCTTTTTTGCATCCTATTCTATTTCTTTTTGAATGGAAGAGGTAACACCCCCTCCCTTCACACTTCAGTTTACGGCAACCGATGTTGGTGAGTAAACAATAGTATCCTCAAAATGGATGTTGCGGTCTTCTTCTTCAAGCTATGTTTTTACACTGTCTTTTTCATATTACGCTGGACCATGGTAAAAACAGCATCTGCCCTGCTTGAAGGCAACTTGGGTTCTTGTAATCTGGGAATTTTAATGCTGATAGGTCGAAGCATGTAAACGTGTGAAAAAAGAAGTGCACACAAACACTTGTGTTAATGAAGAGATTGTACCCACAGAATGAAAAAAAAATTTCCCTAGGGAAAAAAAATTAATTTCGGAAATCTGAAAAAGAGGGGGACAAAAGGGTAATTTTCGAAAACGTAGAGCACTTGAAATGACATCAAACAGGAGGATGTCTGTACCACTGTCTTTAGTATTTATGTTGCCAGATTTGTTTGTTTCATGTTCTTGCTGTGGTGCTGACATCTGTCTATATATATCTGGTATTTGGAGATTTTTCTTTTTTTATTGCCAGACCCAATTTGGCGCTATCTGTTACTGTTACAGGCGGGGTGTTAGGGAAAATATCTTATCTATGTCCTCCCTCTGGTTTGAACCTGGGACCGTGACGACAACCTTCACAGTGGTGGGCAAGCATTTTACAACCCCACCACTCTGACACATTGAGGGGCTAGCTCATGAACGGGCGCTAACATATGTCAAAGATTATGTTCCTTGGGGGAAGACCATGAGACTGGAGGAGCACGAGGATGACATTCAAGAACTAGTTGTAGAACATGACTAGGAGTTGACCGTAGATGAACTGATGAGTCTCCTTTGCACGCAACAGCATGCGTTTATGGACGGTATCTCATCTGAGGTAGAGAAAGTGAGAAGTCTCTCACTTTTCAAATGAGATTAGAGAGATGTAAAGAAAGTGGGAATCTGCGTTGGTGACATATTGGCGTTTTGGGATAATTAAAAATTTGGCGAGAAAAAGGGTAGGCTATACTGTATATTGGGAATAAACCAAGTTTGTAATATATTGCAGTCAGATAAAAGCATATTTCATTTTTTTAAATATGTAAAGTACTTTATATAAAGTATAAAAATATATGCAGATTTAATGTTTTCAAACTCCAAAAATTGTAAAAAATGAAAGCGCAAAAATTTTATTTTGTCTTGCACAAGCTTCACTGAATTTAGTCAAGCACAGGACTGCAACTAGATATTTTATCAGCTGGGACATTTTGACGTTCCTGAGCACAGTCGTAACTAGGGAGGAGCAGGTGGGTCTGGTGCTATACGTAGACCAGAGAGGGCACAAATTTCACCCTTCAATTTCTCCAACATTACAAGAGTGCCAAAATTTATGTTTTTCTCAATAACAAAGCATCTAGTTGTGACCCTGCACCTGTGTAACGTACAAGAAGCAGTTGAAGCGTAAACTCAACACCCTTTCTAGTCTAGTACACCAGACCCGCCTGCTTCCCTTAGCTGTGGCACTGGTCAAGTACAGGGCTTGACAAATTGAGGGGGAAAAAATCTTGGCACCAACCAAACATTTCTGGAGCCAAAAGCATTTATTTTGCCCGGAAGAAGTATGTAATCAGTAGAGCTATTAAAAATTTCAGGCGCCAATACCAATTTTTTAGCCCTTGGGATTTGTCAAGCCCTGGTTAAGTATATATGTGATCGTGCTAGAAGAGATAGATCGGAAACTTCTGGCACAGTCTTTCCCTGCAGCGACTAGAGCCAATGCTACGAGAGGGAGTATTTTTATTATATTACTATCTATAAATGTATTTGATACGTGTGAGGGTATAGAGTTGAGCTTGTAAGGAGCTGTAAGACGTTACGTTTGCATAACTTACACTAGAATGTGATGTGTCGAGATATCTTCGTAGTTTACCAGGTAATAGACGGCTTTAAAGACAACCAGAGTCTATGGACGAATATGTTTCAGTTTGCAGCATACCCTAACTTTTTTTGATGTTACGAAGATAATAAAAAAACTAAGATAGATCTATTCAATTGCACTGGTCACAATTGTAAACAATGCTCACGTCGGCTAATCCACTTGACCATATTATTCGGCGGCTGAATTTTACACCATATAATTAAGAGCACTCGACGATCAGAGTTAGAAAAATAATTAACATCGGTTAGGAACAGCGACGAGTCCGTAATATATATACACGCTTTTCGGAACAGAAGAGGACCAATGCCAAAGCAGTGAAAGTTAATTCACCGATGTGTGATTGTCGTCTGCTGCAAAATTTTTATAATCTGGATTACGATGGCGGAATGAAATATAAACAAAGATTCGCTTTATTTTTCACACTCGTAAAATAATTTTTTTTCAGTAAGAAAGCAGACGGTAAAAAATGAAATAAAGGAGGGGAAAAGAAATTCTGTGAAGTCTAGGTTGATTTCATCATCACTATCTTCAGTTCGGTCACTGATTAGTGACGTCACTGCGCTCATTCACTGCAGTCTTGTTTATTTCGGCGTGTCTTTTTCCATGGAAAAACAGTGCGTGATCTAGGAACTCTTTAGTATAATTTCGGTCGCCGTTAACTACGTAAGCTGTGCAAAATGTAAGACCTAAAAATTTTATACGTTTTTTTTCCGCCTTTCATTTTTTCCTCTGTAGAGCTCAGTGCCTATAGAGGAGATGCGATTTCATGTAGTGGCTGTTTTGCCCCCGATCGATACATAGTAGTGAATGATCTTACGCATGTTGCAGATGCTTATTATGTTATTGTATGAAAAAATAAATGTTTCTAATGATAAATGGTTAATTATTTACGGCTCGCAAGCGTATCTATCGAGTATTGAATTGGTACGCCCAGAGCTTAAATCAAGTTCAATCAATGGAGTGTGCAGACTTCTCACATTGGGATATGTCAAATCTAAGTCAAATGGTTGGGATTTATGTTTCAAAGTCAAAACAAAATTATAGGATTCAATTTTTTTTTTCTTTTTGAAATCGCATTCAAAATTTTAATAAATGCTTTTACAGCTAAGAGTAATGCAAGTTTTCCATTCCGCCTCTGAAATTGCCAAATCAGTTGCATCATCGGGAGGATATTTGCAACTAACTTGCCAGTAAAAATCATTAATAGCCTTGTTGAATTTATTTTACATTTACTGTTTGTGTTGGACATCCAGTTAGCAACGGTACAAATACAAATTTGTTATTGGAGGGGCCTTATAACTGGCAACTTGACATACAAATGTTTGGAACAGCTGTAATATATTTTTTCGATGATGTGTTGTGATTTGGCAAGAAAAACGTTCGAAAGCATGACAAAAAGTTGCCAAGAGTGTGATTTGAGTAATGCTGTGTATTGGATGTTTTTCTTGCAAAAACAAA
The DNA here is from genome assembly GCF_987345545.1 of Pholcus phalangioides. Taxonomy (NCBI): domain Eukaryota; kingdom Metazoa; phylum Arthropoda; class Arachnida; order Araneae; family Pholcidae; genus Pholcus; species Pholcus phalangioides. Next base: position 22,573,008 of record NW_028301596.1, on the reverse strand, counting down.
GTTTACCAGAACCATGAAATGGGAAAATGACGATTAAAAAAAAGTGATAAAAACAATAACAATCAAAACAACATTTTGTAGGATCGAGATTAAAATAAAACATTCCAGAGCAGCATTTCTCAAACTGTGGACCAAAGGTGCCTTGATGGCCAAAGGCAAACTTGATGAAAATTATTCACCCATTGTAAGTGATATTAGTAATATACATATGGTTTCACCATACATAATCAAGAAGAAGAATGCAGGAAATTATGATCTTAAATACGGAATATCACTAAATTTTACAAAAAAGTACAATTTGCTAATTACTGCTAAAACTGCTGAAGGGTGTGGAAATAAAGGACTGTTACAAATTGCAGTAAAATAATGTATTTCACACACAAAAATATTCAAATGATGTGATGACCATATTTCATTGGAAAAAATAAAATTTGTTTAACTGGGATTTTAAATGATCTGTAAAATACAGGACATTGCAAATTGTCATCAAAAACATTGTCAGAAGAAGTCACAATTTCAATTAAACTTCTGAAAAAAGTGAGGACAAAGCGTTAGCCAAATATGTGCAAAAAATATTTATCATTTTTGCCATAATTATCACAAATAAATATGAAAGCCCTGCATGTGTGTGAATTGACGACTTTAGTAAATGTTACAAATTCACAAATAAGTATCGTTGAAAAAATAGTGCAAATGTATAAAAAAAAATCAGAACTGCAAAAATTATAGGAATGTCCTGTAATATGGGACACAAGTGGTCCAGGCATTTTACTGATGCAATACAGAAAGCAATATCATCAGGCGACCACACGTTGAACTAATTCCGTACAAAAACAAGACGTCTCTCTCCTGAAGTTGTCTTGTTTCTTACACTGTGTGAGACACCAGTGCATCTCTTAGTGCAAATTGGGATTAGAGATGTATGCAGGGGGGAGCATAGTGAGCTCATGCCCCTCCCCCCCCTCCCCACCAAATGATCAAAAATTTATTTTTTGATGCAAAAAATATTTTTCAAAAAAAATGTTTTGAAGAAAAACACCTGTATATGTTGTTGTAATCAATTTTTGTTTGCTGCAATGCTATTTGAAGACTGAGAACTCAAAATTTATTTTTAAGAAATTCATTGCAACCTATCCTCTAAGCCATATATGCTAAACCAATAGCCTGTGGACCAAATATGGCCATTTGGGTTATCTGATGCGGCCAGCCACCTCAAACCTAATTTTGTAAAAATGAACTAAGCGTCTCATTTACAGATCGCTTAAGTGACCCATGGCACAATTCCAGAGCATGCGAGTGGCCCATGGCACATTTTCAGATTCATTCAAGTATAGGCCAGTGTCACCTTCGCAGATCACTTAAATCAGTGGTGTGCAAACCGTGGGTCTGAATGAACTAGGGGGATCACGAGAGTTTCTCCAAAATAAAAATTTCCCAATAAGAAATTCATTTTTATTTGAAAATATGTCTAAACTAAAGAATGTCTTTATTTAGCTGAGCTAATCATAGACGTACGCAGGATTTTCTCTTGGGAGGGGGGGGGGTCAATTTTTTTTGTTCTCAAGGGGAGTTCAAGTTTTTTCCTGCAAAATAACATTATAACCGCGGCTTGAGAGGGAATTAAAACCCCCTTTGCTTACGCCAATTGAGCTAATTACCATCCATCAAACAATGTAATTTTAACAAATTCTACTTATACAATAATCAATATTATCGACTCAGTCATGCCAGAATCACGAATGTGCAATGTCCTTGCAAAAAAAACCTGTTAGGAAATGATGTTTTAATGTTTACAATGTTTGAATGAACTCTACCCCTAAAATGTTTTGTAATGTGTATTTCAATAGGGATACACATTCACATTTCAGGCACAAGTTAGATAGCAAAACAAGGTATCCAAACGGTTGATAAAAAAAGGGAAATTTTTACATCCATGCCTCTGTTGCATGCGGCGGATGATATCAAGTTAGTACTTTTGCAGGCGGGTGACTTCAAGAGAATTACCCAATTTCAAAATTGTGTATTTTTCGAAAATTAAAAACATAAAATAGAATGATAATTAATGTGTGAATATACGGGAAGAAAATGTGTCTACGTTTTATTAAAAATTTTTTATCAATGGTCGATTTCAGGTGTCGAATCATTTTGAAACCTGATGATTCTTTCTTAATCCACCTGTATACAAAAATCAATGACCATACGCCTCACTACACTTCCATCTTGCATAAGGGACACTAATCACATCAAAAAACAAAGTAAATATTTATATGATATTTAAAAAAATTGAATATCTTTGGAAGCCAATATCGCCTAATGAAAATTGAAATAAGCATTCCAAAAAATGCCTTTCAAACAAGGGCGTAGCGAAGGGGAGGAAACCAGACCCCCCCCCACCCCGAACAAAATTTCTGGCTACGCACCTGCTTTCAGGGCATTGCATTTTCTATCAAAAGCGGAATGTCCCGGAAAACCGGGACACATGGTTAGCCCATGTTGGGGTCGCAGGACATGGTCAACCTATGTAGGGGTAGCCACAATAAATGTTTTTTTTTTTTTTTGTCGAAAAGAGGTTGCGCTTCAAAAAGTTTGCGCACCACTGACTTAAGTGACGTCCACACAGTGCCAAAACACTTAAGCAGTCCGTGCATATTTAGAGATAATTTTAAGTGACACGGTTTAAGTCAGTTAGAAAATCTTAGAATGTGAAGTAGTTGCCACTTTCGCAAAAATGAGTACAAGAGGTACGAAACAAAAAGACATCCAACCATAAATCATTAACATTGTAGCATTTTGCCAAAGTTTTTTTCCCCCTATTTTCGCTTTTTTACTAAAGGAATTTTATATCTAGCTTAAACCCAGCGAGACACATTCCCAGATTACCTAAGTGATCTGTGGCATAATTACAGATCACTTGAGTGATGCTCTGCACAGTTCCAGAGCATTTAAGCTGCCCACGACACATTTCTAGAGCATTTAAGTGGCCTTGGCACTTCCAGATCACTTGAAGGATCCACAGAACATTTAGAGATCACTAAAGTGGCTCTGTAGAGGACTGTAGAGGAGAATGTTAGTTCAGGTGCCCACAAAGTAGCGAAAGGTTTTTAGCACACAGAGTAAGATGCCATTGAGAATATTTTATATTTTTATAGGGGAGGGGGGTGGTTGACGTAAGCATCATTTAACCCCCCCACCCGTCATCAAAAGTTGTATATCATAGAAGACATTATTTTGTAATTTTCAGGTCAGCTCCAGAGCAACCAGCCGAAGGTGCTCAGGAAGGTGCTCCACAGTCAGAGGAACCAAGGCCGCCAAATCCTCAGCATCAGGCAGCGTCAAGGAGGATACAACAAACACAAGCTCAGGTCAATGAAGTAAGTAATCTGACAGCTCATTGAGTTACGACAACATACTTCTCCGAAGTATTAGGCTTGTCTTGATGGTCATCACTGTTCTCCCACAGAGCTTGAAGTCAAGTATTATTGTTATTCCTTTTAATCTCCCAGGAGCACCTATTGTGCACCTAAATCAGGATTTTCAAATGTTTTTACAGTGAAACCTGTCTAAGACTGTCATTGTATGAGACGGAACCTGTCTTAAACAGAGCAAATATAGTCTTGTGAATGCCTTTTCAATGATACGAAACCGTCTAATGTGGAAATGGAAGGCATATTTATAAGACAATGTAATTTGTAAAGACAAAACCTGCTAAAACGGAAAGAATTTTTGGCCTAATACAAGTTTTTTCCTTTGGATGGGAGAAAAGTTAAGTCGTTCTGATCATCTTTTTGTTAGGTAAACTCTTTCACATCTTGGAAAAACGATGAATGCTTATTACCTATCTGAACTGGCTCTGGGTGAGCTTGTGTAGAAGCGGATTTACTATTCAAAATTTGGTAAAAGCTTGTTTAGCATTTTATTTATGATGGAAATGGTGACTTTTGTTAGAAAACACTCCTATTTCGTGAAAGAGGTTTTTTATAATTTCGGGAAAGTAATACACAAGGGAGGCTGAATTATTGTTCACAATTGATCGATGCCATGTTTTGGCTACTGCAGAGATTTTCATTCAGTGTAGATAGAGATTGCCACCAGCAACAAGAAATGTGTATTACATTTTAATACAAAAATGGAGTATGTAGAGGTATAAAAAGATAAAATTTAAGTGTTACAGATATGTAGAATCTTTTTTTCTTTCACAAACACATTAATGGTTGTTGATCTCATTGTCACTGTTTTTTTTTAAAAAGGTATGCTATGTCTCAATTTTTATTTTAAATACAGTGAAACCTCACTACTATGATACTCGATATTACAATATCCTTTACTATGATAAATTCCTCTATAATGATATTTTTGGAAGATTTTTAAAACCGCTACAACAATATTTTTTCATATTTTGTTCAAAATTGTTTTGAATTTAATTTTAACTTCGTCACTTGTTTCCCTTCTTCTGAAGGCACCTAATAACATCAATATTTTGTACTACAAAATCTCTGAAAGCTAAAGTTATTGGTATTGCTATTTTCTGTGTAAGACATGAAAGTGCTATGTGGTAAACCTCTTTAGAGGGGCAATGCATCTCAGTGAATTTTTATAATGAATTAATCAATGACAATTTTTTGCAGCAAATAAATATATAAAAGCACATTTTCTGACGGTATTAACAATATCTATGTAAAAAAGATAACAGCAGCATAAATTTGATCACACGTAAGAATAATTTTGTTTCTCAATATAACGATAATCCCTCTATAGCTATATTTTTTCTTTATTCTGAGAATATTGTTACATCGAGGTTTCACTGTATTAAAAAATTTTTTTATTTGGCAAAAGTAAGTGTTTATTCTATTGCTATTCAGGAGAACATTTTATATTGAAGTATAACTTTAGTGCATTAAATACGAAATTTCAATTATATAGTTATTAAAAACTCAAACTTGAAAAAATTCAAAATAATATAATATGCATGTCTCTGTTTAACACTCGTTGATTTATAGAAGTTAGGGTGATGTTCTCAAAACTTTTTTAGGTTTTCATAAATAATAAAAATAAATCGCTGCATACAATTTTATGTGCACCTCTATGAAACTGAAAACTATTGGGAACAGAAAATAGTTTCATTCTCTTGAAATTAATTTTTATACAGGTTTCACTGTATTAACCTTCTGTCATTAGATATATGTATTGTTTAATAGGCTAAGTGTGGCATCGTTTCTCATAAAATTGTTGTACTTTTTGTAAGAATAAAATGGCAAAAATTAAAAAATTTTGAAATTAAAATCATATTTTGTGTTTTTGATTAAGATTTCGCGTGATGAGGACAGTTTTGAATCCATTACAGCGGGCTCCACTTAATACGTCTCATCAAGACCATGCAATATAACTTTTTAAATAAAAAAGATTTTTATAAAACTTTTTAAATGATAAATATATTTTGATATGTGACTGCAAATAAATGTGCAGGTAGAGGGTTGAGCATTATAAAAAAATATAATTCTGTTGCTTTTCCATCTGATGGAATTTATTGTATAAATTAGGTGGTGGATATTATGCGCACAAACGTTGAAAAGGTTCTTGAAAGGGATCAAAAGCTCTCAGAACTGGATGATAGAGCAGGTATGTGTGTGTGTGTGCATTATATTCTTTTACAAATGCAAAACAGGCAAAATGCCCAACGAGGTGGGAAAAGATGCCTATAACAAATACGGATGTCATATATTTCAAAAATACATTTTTAGAATATTTAGGACCTCCACATCTTTCACTTGAATATCATTGAGGATTTTATTACCCCATGCAATATCCTTAAAAGTCATTGAAAGCACTATACATGTTGCATTGCTCTCTATCCTAGACCAGGGATTCTCAACGTTTTTTTGGCCATGCCCCACCAAATCATCTCTGAAATCCTGATGTCCCCCCAAAACAATGTTTTTCATTGTTCTGCAACAAGCCTTCGGCTGACTGGAAATGTTCTGCTGTAAAAATCCCTATAATAGAGTTCTCTGCACTTTTTCTTTCAGATTGTTCTGCAGTAGGAGTGATTGTTCTGCGGTGCACGTCACAGATTTTGGCACATTCTGCTTTGGGGTTCATTTGTTAAATCCATATCCATTAGACAAAGTTGAATAAATGCAAAAAAAAGTCTCATTAGTTAACATGTTTGTAAGCTTGAGATATTGCTGTATTTTATAAATTTGAGTATGATAGGATAGTGCATTAAAGCAGTACATAACTCGCATAACTAAGTAGTGCATCACATCAAATCCACAAGGCTTAAGAATTAATTATGTGTTTTTGGCATCCCCAAATTGTTAGTTATACTGTTTTGTAATGCGTTGGATCATTCACAGCACATGTACACATCATTTAATATTATAAAATAATGTTATCCTTCATAATACTTCACTTTTTTTTCTTTTTTTTTTCAAGTTTCAGTCTCAGTTGCAATAGGAAAGTACTGAATTTAAAGATTTTATTTTTCCAAAGTATATAGGTGAACATTTTATACTTAAATATTAACATTTTACTTTCTCTCACCAGAGGCTCTACAACAAGGGGCATCCCAGTTTGAACAGCAAGCTGGAAAACTGAAGAGAAAGTTCTGGTGGAAAAACTGCAAAGTAAGTTATCATTTTAGAATGCATGTTCATCTGTTCATATAAGTTTTATGATAATATAAATTTCTAGTAAAATTATATATTAGGAAATTATAGAAAAATCAGCTGCAATCATGTTTTACAGAACATTTTTAACTGTAAAAATATAGATGAATGAAAAAGTACTGAAGAGAAACATTGTGCATCTTTTCCTCCTGGCTGAGAATTGTAAAAGAAAATATCGTAATAGTTATGATAAATATGTCCACCTGAGTAGTTTCTAAAATATGTTCTGCAAATACAGTCATACTTGACTATTAAAAAATCAAGAAATGCAACATTTAGTTCCTTACATGGAATGTAACCAAAATATATGGATAAAAATAAAAAAATTTAAAAAATATTAACACAGTTGCATCTACCACAAAAGACATCAATATAATAACTATATCTTGAAAAAATAACAGTATTACAAGTTAATTGCAATTATAACTATATGCATTTAATTCTTAATTTCGACCAATGGTGAAACATTTCTGCACCTCAACCAAGCTGTATCCTTGAAGAAGAAAGACTTAGAAGAAGAAAAAAAACATGTTAAAACATCCAATGCTTTTGATCCATTCATTTAGCAGTTTTTAGACAAAACTCTGATAAAAATAAACTTATTTGAGGCAATAGTTGTAGTTATCTAATTATTATGCACCTTTGTTAAATCATGTTATTACTGGGAGAATACAATAATATATTTGTAAATGATTTGAACATTAAGGAAACAGATATTTTCTGGATTTTATACCGAGGTGAACTTGGAAAGAAAAGCCATTTGGTCTCCGCCGGGACCAGATGAAGTTATATTATTAAGTTATGCTTATATGTATCTTGATTACATCTGGTTTTTCACTTTAAAAAACCTTTGTTATTTATTTATTTGTAGATGATAATCATAATGGTTGCAATCGGAGTAGTGATTGTCGGAGTCATTGGTGGTATGTATGATTGTGCATTTGTCTCAAGTTGTATTTTATATGTTATCCTGGATTTATTAAACATTTTCAGTATAACTTTTTCTAACCATTTAGATGCACTGCTAAAAAAAACCATGTTCTCAAGAAAATTGTAATGGTTTTAAGGTATAACACAGGGTGGCTGATTTCAAAACTGGTGTTGATTTTGCTGAATTGGCACTAGTTTTTTAAAAAATATAATATTCTCAATATTTCAACTTAGTAAATCGTTTTTGCATCAATTTTTTTTTCCTATTTTATTTAATATATTATTAGATTTATATCATGATCACAGACATCAGTGGTCTTCATTCATTGAAATTAGGTGTATGATTGATTTACATTTCACACATTTCAAATGTGATTTGTATGCTATTTATGTATTACCATTGAAATTTAACTTTCAATGATATTAAGTTGATAATTATCCAGAATTATCTAGATATTTCAATAACCAAGGCCAACCTGACAAAACCAATGCCAGATTCGAAATGAGCATTCCAAAATCATCCTAAAATCAGTGTTGAGCAGTGTAAGATTCCATGTCATAAAATCATTGATTGTTTATTATGCTCATTTATCAAAAACTAAATTGATTCAATCTAATGAATTTTGTTTTGGTTTTTGAAATTATTGATGTATCAAGAATTGCAAATAAGTTAAATAATGGAAAACTACAGGTAAAGATGGCTAATTTGAATTTTTGGGTAATTCAAATTTTGCTAATTCCCCTTGAGTTTTCTATTCAATTCAATGTTGAAGTTACCTGCTTAATTTGATTTTTTTTTTTCTCGTGTTTTGGATAATTCAAAGTTTGATTTAGGTATGCATTTGAAAAACGTCTATTTTTTCAGAATTCCTGGCTAACGCTCAGTTTTTTCTTTATTCTATGTTTTACTGGTCTTTTCCAGAATAGAACATGATGTAGCCTAAACTGAAACGTTACAATCAACAAAATCTGAACTTTTTTTGGCTCTAAGTAGCAATAATTTAGTTACAAGTTTCACATACATACTGACTTTCTTCTTCTCACTGCAACTGATCTTTCACTGAACCTTGGATGACATTAGCATCTTTCAGTGCTTGCATATGCAAATGCTACTGCATTTGGAAAATATGAAAGTTTTTGTATGTTTTGACCTTTTTAAAAGCTAGAGTGCTGAAATCGCAGTTTATTGTATGATGAAATCTGTTTAGTTATATCCCTCTGGCATTATCATTCATTTATTTTAGAATAACTGATGCAGCTTAGTAACATTTTTTATCATTTCTAAATGAGGTTAAAATGCATTCTCACCTCTGAATGAAAAATTGTGGTTGACTTACGGATGCTGACATTGATGAAGAAATAGGGAATAAAGTGATATATATATATATATATATTTTAATCTTCTCATGAAGATGACATAAGCAAATCTAAAAAAGCAACAGAAGTCCCTATTATAACTCTTGGAAAGACTACGAACATGTCAGAAAAAATAAGGCTGTTAAAGCTTGAAAATCACACCTTTTATTCTTTAAATAAACTTGTGCAATCTCAATCCACATTTGCACAGATTTTATTTTAAAATAAATTATGTGGAAGTCAAAGTGCAGTTGGACTATCAATCATTTTATATGGATTCCTGTTGAGGAGAGGATATACCACAATTTCAAAATTTGTTTTTATCTTTTTGTTAAGTGGGAAGTAACCTGTGCCATGTATTTTACCCATAACGGACTGGTAACTGATCTTTCAATGCTAAGATTATATGAGGGGAAAAATGTTTACAGACAATTGCATTATGTATAACTTTAGAAAACTGAAGCCAGTCTCATTCAAACTTCCCCAAACATTGAATATCCAATTGCAAGGATTATTAGGGTCAAAATCCATCCAAACATAATTTATTGAGGCAAAGTCTAGGCAATCTATAGTAATTCATTTCTAAAATACGAGTATACATCAACAGAACAACTTTCTTCAACTCGATTGACAAAGAGGCTGCCCAAGCTCTGCTCTTATCATGTATCCAGGGATTGACCTTGGTAATATTAGAAGCTTCCTGGCAAATAGAGTAAAAATGACTTTTAAGTCATTTTGGTAATTATTAGACAAAACAGCTGCCCCGTAAAAAAGTATTGAGGTCACGAGGGAATGAAAAAATTTGAAAACTGAGGTTAGCGATTAAAGTTTTATATAAATGAATATAGGCCAACTGGCTTTGAGCACGGATTTGGCTTTCGCACGAAAATGAGTTTTAGCCACGTGAAATGAGCCTGTTGACGAGAGGTACTCCTAAGTAGGTGTAATTCCCCTACAATTTCTAACTGGCTACCTTTATAATACCATTTTCCCCCATTTTTAAACCCTCCACCGTTTCTAAAAACCATAACTTTCGTTTTCTGTACATTGACAGTTGATTTGAAATCTCGATACAAAATTGCTCAAAAATTGAAATTTTTCACTTAAAATTAATAATTGAATCAGCAAAGATAACCATATCATCTGCATACATGAGAGAATGAAGAAATTTATCTCTGTCGATTTAGAAACATGCAATGGGAGACAAGTTGGGTCTTTGTAAAGTGAAAAAAAGAGTGGGGGCTCAAAATTTCTCTCTGCAATACTTCTTGATTCATAAGTATATTGTCAGTCAGCCCAGAAGATCTTATTTGAATGGAGGCCTTTGAATTAATGTCTTGGAGAATACCGATAAAACATGCACTGGGTCCAATATTGGCCAACACTTGCCAAAGAATGATTAAAGAAATCAAAAGCAGATTTTAAATCGATGAAGACACTAAAACTGCCACCCTTATGAGACAACTTTTGCACGAGGAAGTCAAGGACAAAAATTTGGTCAATGAAATTATAACCCCAGCAGAATCCACCCTGTCCCTCAGAACGAGTAAAATTTATTTCTAGCCAATTTGATAAATGATTATTCAAGATAGTAGTAAACAGCTTCATGGAAGCAAAAATGAGGGAGATCGGGCAATAATTAGCAGGAAGAGAGGAGATCACCTTTTTTGAACAAGGAAATGACTATAATATCCATCCAATCATTTAGAACCGAACAGTTCTCCAGTATATTATTGAAGATATTAAGCAAACAATTTTTACAGAGAGAAAGGGTTTTAAAAAATTTGTTAATAACAATGTCTTTCCCGTGAGGTTTATGACATTTTAATGACAAAATAGCCTTTTCCAACTCTGGAAGGGTTATATGATTATCAAGTAAAAAATCTTGAGTATGATGAATCAAGAAAGAGACGGTTGGGGTATCAGACTGTGTGTATTGAAAATATTCATGAAATGGTCATACCAAATTTGTTTTGGAATTGTGTTGGAGTTGAATTGTTTCTTCTGAATGAGTTAATGATATTCCAAAACGTTTTCGAATCTCTACTTGAGGATAAAGTATGATTCAGAAGCCTAAAATAATTAATTTTTTTCTGTTTGCACGAAGATTTATAATTTTTTCTAATGTGGCATTCTGTTGCAAATTAGAGACTGAAATTATGGCAAAGATCAATATGCACCAATCACTTCTTTACGAAGAGAAAAACATTCATTGTCGAACCATGGTTTGCTTGATGAAATTTTATGAATTTTTTTGTGAGTTAAGAGCGAATTTCCTGGTGAACCATTCCTGCTTCTTCAGCAGATGAGATAATACAGTTGTAAAATAAAGCAGACTGCAAGAAGACTTGGGTTCCATTCCTGGTGGAGACAAACAACTTTTCTTTCCAAAGTTCATCTTGACACTAATATCAAATCTTTCTTTGATATGTTGTAGGCCAAAAAAGTAACATCTCGTTTTCAAACAATGTTCAATAGATTCTTAGAGCCCAGATAGTTAAGAATTATCCAAAACTGTAGTTCAAAGTTATTTGCAAAACGTGTACTTTCATTTGTATTTTGTGTTTAATATAAGTGTTTTTTATACATACATGACAGTTTTAAGAAGTTTTTTTATGACTGGATATAATCACAACTACAACTTATTTGTATTTTTATTTCCAGCTTGGGCGTATTCAAAATACAGTAGCTAGGCGGAGAAATGTATAGCAGAAACTTTTCAATCCTTTACAGAATTGCACTTTGTGCTCAAGAGTTCATTGAGCAATTTTTTTTTAATTTTTAAGCATGTGCAGAGTTTATTAATTCTAGAAATTTTCTGCATAAACAAGCTAAGCCTAGAAGACATTAATTTATTGACTTTTCTCTTCTCAGTCTTTTAGTTTTATAAATGCTGTGTGTGTGTTAGAGTAAAATTTACTATAGTAAGAGAATAAGTCTTTGACGATGACAAATGTATAAAGAAAAGGCAAATGGGGATCTTGTAATGTTATATATATTTAAGATAGTTTGATTAAATTGTGTCTTCAATAGAAGTAGAGAATATTATATATTAAGATCGTGAAAAATGAACTATGGAAATGCCTTTCATCTTATCTAGTCAATGAGTGTTGTTGTTGTACTTTTAACCGTTTTTTAAAAAAATATATGTACCCCAATTTTGCTGTGACTTTCAATCAGTTATTTATTACTTCTGTGAGAACACTGATTTCATTGAGCATTCGAAAATTACATTATTTACGATTTCTCAGTGTATATGTGTCTTCATATTATAATATGCATGTTCTGAGGAATGAAATATAACTTGTGTTGCATGCAATATGAAATGTTATTAATAACCTGTGATGTTTGCCATCGAAATATGTGTGATTCATTATTTATAATGTTTTTTAAAAATACTGTAATTCATATACAGTTTTTGAGGATTTTGTTTGCTTTGATTTTATCAGAGAGAGGTTTAACACAGTAATTAGTTTTTTTTTAATTTAAAAATATAATTTTTTTAGTGACTTTTTTGGTGCTAATGGGGAGGTTCACTTTGATGTGTTTAATTTTGAACAGGACAATAAAGCTAGTTTATTGTTCTAGGTATTAAATTTTGATACAGATAATTTTTTTCTGTTATGAAATGTGAAGTTCAGGACTTCAAATGTGTTATTTTTTTCCCTCCTATAATTTGCCAACATCTAGTATATTATTAAGTGCTGGGCTAGCATCATTTGAACAAGTAATATACATGGGGATCTATAAAAATCTGTTTTACATCGGCTAAAGAGGAAAAAGAAAACAACAACCTGAAACACAATTACATGTAAATTCATTAATTGAGTCTCTTTGATAAATTACATACACAAAAGCCACTTTCTTACATTGCCATATTTAGCCTGCAAAAATTTAGATCTTAAGGCGGTGTCTAATGAGTGCAAAAATAGCACACGAATTAAGCCTCTGGGAAACAATGATTTATGGCTTTCTAAACAAGGGTTCTCAGACAATGATGGGACAGGAGATGCAGATCAATGAAACTCGTGATGATTGGATGATTTTTCTAGTCACCTTGTGGTTGTCTGTATTCATAGAACAGAAATGTTTTGTTGCAGTTCCTTTCAATATACATGGAACAGTGTTCTGTTAGATGCCGCCTTCATAGATCATTTCCTCTGTTGTCTAATTTTTGGTTTGCTGAGAATTAAGCAGGAAAAGTTTCATTTTCGAGACGTGCATCTAAGAATTGTTTGATCTTCCGAATGGCAGGCTTGTCACAAACTCTTTTCATTCTTGTTTTAATGAAAATAGTAATTCTATATCAAAACAAAACCTTTTTATAGATTGCGATGTTTGCTAAAAATGGCAGTGATCAAGTGCCTAACCTGTTTTACGAAACACTTTTTTTACACAATATTTCATACGTAATTCGAATTTTTCCTCAAACTAACTATTGATAGGAAAAAAATTGCAATTCATTTTTTGGAAAATCTTCAAAAGTTAAAATATCGTATAATCATTGCCATTAGTGGCACTAACAAAATTGTTAGCTTTCTAGCCAGATATTAATATTGACACACACATTTTCCTGAGAATCATGCAAGAAAAATTACCTGTGAAGCAAATTATATTTTAAAAAATTGTTGATTTAATGAAATATATGAATTAAGTATTTCACACACACACAAATATTAATAAATTAAAAAAAAATTCAGAATTGAATCAATGATTACATAGTATAGCTTATTGAAGCAATAATATGAGGAAAGAAAATCAGTTCAGCTATGGTCGTACTTTTTCTTCAGCACACTATTTTTAAGATGGCCTTTATCAGTATGATGATAAAATAAAATTGTTATTTTACTTTGGCAATTATTATTTTATCAATAAGTGAAATGATCCAATAAATGGAGGCATATACAGTCATACTCAGTTAGCTACAGTGAGCGTCAATAATTTTCGATCTGGATTGATTCCTATAGAGAATAATGTTAATCAACCTTGCTTATAACGTCAATGAAAAACAACCACCTTGGATATAATGACAAACTTTTTTCTTGTTTCTGATAAGACCGTTATACAAAACATGTCCCTTGCTGACTATTTCCCTATAAAATGTCCATTTTTTCAGTGAAGCTTACTTAAATTCCTTATCTTTGCTAGAATCGAGGATGAAGGTAAATTGCATGATTTATATGCAATGAACTGCACCAGTAATAAATATGACTATAAATATTTATCTTGCGTATTTGTTGCGTTCAGTTTTTTCCAGTGAAATACATTCTAGCAGATTTGTAGTAGCAATGTATTTCTCGTCAAGAGTTATTTATAAATAATATTTGGCGATAATTCTCACCAAGTATCAATTATCCTGATTTTCCATATTTCTCCTCAATCAAATATGGTCATCATAATCAAATAAAAGCTTCATGCACAGTATTTAATTTCATCTAAACATTTTTTGTCAAAAAGGGGTCTCTAAAACTTCAACCTTGGTTATAATGAGAAAATTTCATGAAATCTGCAATGTTGTTATAACCGAGTTTGACTGTATCTTGTAAAGTAGCTCCTTGTTATTTTAATTATCAACAAACCTCAGAGAAAGGGGTTTTTATTGTTTTTTTTAACTTCATTCGTCTAGTCTATGTATTTATTTATAATTAACTAGTAGATTATTCTAATTATTGGATATTCTTTCAATGCTTTTCTATTATTTTTACTTGATTTTATATCGGGATGGATTATCAACACATGGTTTGTTAGAAGCAGCTTTAAATCAAAAGGTATTATTTATTTATTTATTATTATTTTTTTTGTTAATTGTGGTTTCATGAAATTCATTTGCAATCATGTACATTTCATGTTTGTGACACGATGCCTGTGATGATAGTTGAATGTGTCATTCACATTTGCAATCAATGTGTGGAGTTTATTGTGGAATGTATGTGAAATGAGACTGGTTGTCTGGGAAATCCTCCCTAGCACATCATCTTATTATATTATATAGTATCCTGATCTCAGCGTCAAGGTCATACATCTAGAAAAATATGAGAGTGAACAGCTGTTTTGGGGGGGGGGGGGGGTTGTGCATGTAGATGTATTACAGCAATTAGAAGATTTACTATTTCATTTTATGTGTTTTTTATTTATTTTTATTTTTCCCGTATATATACACACATTTCGAACTGTGATATTTTAGTTTCATGTTGCTTTTGCGTGATTAAATTCATTGAAGGAATGTGACAGTGTTGAATACTGGCAGAAGAGAAAGTTTTAATGTTTATCATTTTGTGCACATAATTGTATGTACACATATGGTATAAATTAGCACATTTTGTTGAGTCATTGAATGTAACACAAGTTTTTATTTATTTTTTATTCTTTTTTTTCCCTTTTTTTATATATAGTTTTATGTGATTCATTAAATTATGCAATTTTTTTCCTATGGCTGTTTTGTGTCTCATTATAGGGTTGTGGCTGAAGTTCATCTTTTATCTACTGTATTCCTCTTTGGGAATCAAGCTGCAGTCATAGAAAATTTTCATTTCATCATTAGTATCATTTTTTTTTCTTTTTTTTTTTGCTTATTTTATGTATCAGTATACAACATATATGCTATGACTCAGCAGATTAGTCATCTCATTAATGTCATAAAATATTTATTATATGATATTTAAATACAAAAAAACTCTTGCTAATCCAGGGCATATCAGACCGAAGGTATGCCAGATTATATATATATATATGCCAAAATCACACTGGAAGTTAATTGTATATTATAGGGTTTATATTAATAAACACCTATTTTAATAATATAAACTGCATACACATATCATATGAAGTGACATGTTTTCTTCCTCTACACTTGAGGGAAAACATTGGATTATACTGGAAGAGCCAGACTAGCACATGGCTTAATTATCGAGAACCTACTGCAGTTACATTTGGGGTACTTGAATGATACACATCGTATATATATACACATCATTTTGATCCAACGTAAAAAAATTCAGAACAATTTATTGCTAAACCAAGTAGAGGAAATTGCTACCATTCATGTCAATTTCATTCCAGATTCTTAAGCTGTGCAGGTATTTCATGATTGTGCTGCAGGGGCAAAAAATACAATGTTTTTGGAATTTGTGGTTGCCTATGTACAAGAAACTTGATGCCAAAATCACCTTTACATCTCAATGCCTTAAATGATTTTAATGTTTTATTTATTTTTAATTTGTTATGTTATTAAAATAATTAAATTATTTTGATTATTGCCATATATTGCATACTGATAATGGCATTGAAATTTTATGTCCGTGTATTCATATTTTTATTATATGAGGAAAATAAGGTTTTTAGTTGTGTGATATATAATTCAAGTACCATCCATCATTGGGGAGGGATCCAATCTAGCTTGAAGTACCAGCCTACCAATTCACATACTCGCACCACAGTGTGTTAAATAAGGAAGATAGGTTTATGCCCCAGTGATGTATATGGTAGCGCACTTGGAGAGGACCTGCGTTCAATTCCTGGTTAGAGACTGATTGACTTTTCTTTCTCCTGAGTATAAATATCCAGAAAAGATCTATTTTCCTTAAACTAACATACTTTTGGGAATCATAGTGCCAACGATAGTAGAATCATGAAGGCCACCTCATATGTGTCTGTGGCCCCGGGTTGGGGGTAGACCCCCATGCTTAGAGACTGATCGACTTTCCTTTCATATTCAAGACTGTGAAGGTCAGGTATCCCCTTTTTCCGCCAACAAGATGAAGGCTGCGGACCGGTTCCGAGAATAATATTCAGCACTTAAAACAATAATTGCTTTCTCATCCAAACTCACTGACCCCCCCCCCCCCCCCGAAACCTCTCAAAGGACCCTTGGTTAAGAACTACCAAATTAAGCTAATAGGTTAAATGACCTTAACGATTTTAAGGTCTCAATTTTTCCTCAACAATTATCAGCTGAAATTTTATTTATCTTTTTAAATGTTTCCATCTAGCTGTCATTTAATAACTTGCTGCAGTGACCAATGCTATTGGCGCTTTACCGCCAAGGTAAAAAAATATTTATTAACTGGAAGATACGATTGCGTACTATGACTTGGCTGTTGAGCTGGTTTTGCGACTACCGAGAAAGAAAGAAAACTAAAAAAAGAAACCAGCTTAAGAGTTTTTCTGAATCTAAAGGCTTTCGCTAATAAAAACGGAATCGCTTGCTTGTACCAAAACCCGTCAGTTGGGTTTCGGGAAATTCGTGTCTGGATGTTTGTGTACACAGCATTTTCGAGGATTGCGTTTCTTTCCCTACAAAATTTATCATGTAAGTAGCCGTATCCTGTTATAAAACGTAAGTTAAGTATATAAAGAGCGAGTTATGATACTTGTGTCCTGTACAGCTTTTCAACGAAGGGCTATAGTTCTTATACAATCTATAGCAAGAGATTCATGGATATCTTGGTTTTTCTTAATTAGATGTCCAGATGTATTTTCTTTTAAACTGTAATAATATTATTTCAAAGATCTGAATTCTATTTTGAGGAAAATCGAACTCGATTTTTATAGAAGTTTTTTAACTACCCGATTTCGCAAGTATTTTTTCCTCAAGGTGCTCTACGATTGCTTATAAATGTTCTATCGTAACACGAATCGATTACATAACTCGTAAAAATTCTTAGAGCTGCTCAAAAATAGCATTTGTCATGCATTGATGATGTTCAGATAATCGTGTTGTGACAAAAATAATTTTTTGTAAGACTTGAGTAGTTTATGTGAGCATTAAAAAGGTATCTACCGTCGTTTGAACGACATTCAGGAGACGCAATTAAGTTATACAATAAGGTATCTATGGCGATAGTTTAATCCATTCGTTTTCTAATATGTATTATCATTGAATAGGAGTTGTAATTACCAGCTATAACTAATGTAGCCTATCGTTCAAGTCGGGTCCCGTTTGGTATATATGCAAAATTTGGCGACGATAGATCTGAAATTGTAGATTTGTATATAGAACACAAGCACCCACCACCACACAGAAAAAATCAATTTTATATACATCGATTTATAACATTAGATATACATATACCAGGGTTGGCAAAAAACCGGATTTTCTCTGGGTTTTTGTGAATATGCTGTTTGCAATGTGTGGTACATATTAAATAAAAAATAGTTTGTATACATCTAATTAGATGTAAATGCTAATTAATATTCTAATGTCATACTAATTAGACCTGGACCTACAATTTATTGCTGATTCCGAACGGCAGGCTTATTTTTATACTCATCGAGAGGTTGGTAGTTTTTGTAGGTGGGGCTGTGCTTTGTGCAGTGAATATCGCTTATAACGTTTTTCAAGAAAAAAAAACCGTCACGAAAACACTTTGCAAGTGGGAAAACATAGACGAATGCTAATGAGTATTTGTTGGAGTTGTGGGACCATGAAAATAAGTTGTATTAAGCAGGAAAATGTTCCAAGAGTGGAAACGTTATAAGCGGGATCGACTGAATGTGTAAGTGAAAGAAGACAGACTTGTAGAATGATAGTAATGGGATGATTATTATGCGAATAGCCTCATGTAGGAGATTTTCACTATTAATACATTATTATTTCACTAAGGGGAGGGGGGCTAAAAAGGTTTTGTCATTTTGCTGAAGACTATAATTAAGTGGGATTGGTGGGTTAACAAGTCATTTTCAGCAAGATCCACTTTCTAACAAAAACCCAGTTCGTTTCTGTAGGCAGGGGCGTAGCCCGAAATTTCGTTCGGGGGGACCAAAGTGACAGAACAGTAGATTTGGCCATCTTTTCGGTCATTTTCCTCACATTTCGGGGGAAGGGGAACCAGACCCCAAAGTCCTCCCCCTCGCTACGCCCTTGTCTGTAGGTGAGCCTGTATTTCAAATACAAATACAACACCACAACAGGCAAATTGCCCAACGAGGTGGCTGACTTAAGAACATCATGGATCCCCGAGCCCCTACCTACTACTGCTACACCACACATGCACCCCCTCCCCCGCGGAACCCCCAACGAATCGGTACATGCGGGAACGTGCGTGTACGTGTAGTGAAACCTGACGTGACGTTTTTTGTTTCTCTGTAATGCTTGTTATGTGTAGTGCTGCCATCTGCCACCAGTTTTTCTAACTATGAGTGAAGTGTTACGATTGAATGATTTATCGTTGTAGGACTGTTTCTCTCTGTGGCGAGACTTTTTAACGGGGAGATCGGCTCGCATTTGCGCCTTGAAGTTGGGAACCACAGAAAACCAACTTCAGCCGACCACCACTGTGGGGTTCGAACCCGGATCCTCGCATCGCGAGTCCGTCACTATAACCACTCGACCACCACAGCGGCCACCAAATTATTTCGTTATATAACATTCTATTTCCCCATGCAAAGAAATTGTATTCAGCTGGTATATAATAGTTCTATTTGAAAAAGTTAATACATAAAATAAAAAAACCTTAAAGTTAGAAAGATATGTAAGTTGATTTGCTAAAGACTGTGTAAGTGAGATTTGGGGCTGACAAATGATTCTTAGCAAAAACTCTTTGTAGGTGGACCTGTACTTTGTACATGTTAGGATAACAATTCAATCTCCTATGCAAAGAAATTGCTTTCAGCTATATAACATTAATTTTTGTTTAAAAAAATAACTTAGGTTTAAAAGGTAAAGTTATTTTGCTAATGATAAAATAATGTAAGAGTGGGATTTTACATGCTAACAAATGAATTTAAGCAAAAGCCCACTTTTTAGCAAAAAGCCAGTGGTTTGGGCCAACCCTATACTGGAGATGTGCGATCAATGCCGGATGTTTTGTGGGCTTCTGCTGTCTCTACTTAACCGCACATGCTTCTCGTGAACATTTTTCAGAGGAATTTTCGTAAGGACGTTAAACGTCTAACTAATGTATAAGAAAAATAGCGAGAGTTGCTAACACACACACTCGGTCCTTATGAAATTTCATTGTTGGAAATTTTTGAAAGGGACTCTAAAGGTCTTTTGAAGACCTGTAGTCAGTGGCGTAGCCGGAGGGGCAGGGTGAGCGTTTTGTTCTCCCAATCAAAATTTTGCTAACATTGCCGTCTATTCTCCTAATGAGAGAGAGAGAAATCAATTTTTATGTATGCGCCATTTGCAGACTGACACCATGTTTCTTGCAAAAAACTCCTCGTTAAACAATTTCCCAAGTGGAAGCCGGTTTAGACCAGCTAACATAAAAATTATTTCAATCGATTTTTTTTTATTTCTTTCACTTCGATTCGGAAGATGGACAGTATCATTTCAAACACCTAATATGCCTGAGACATACTTAAATACATTATGGAGGACGCATACGACAATTTCCGGCACACACAAATTTCTTTGAAATTCCTAAGCAGTGGTTCCCACATTTTTGGATTTGTGGCACCCTTTACTTGTGCTTCAGCAATCTTGTAGTATTTGATAGCTGCCGTGCGATCGTGATGGATTCGTATTGCGATGATCTAGGTTTGAACCCTACCAGCGGCGCAGTAGTGGTTGATTGGAGTGAGTTTTTTTTTTTCGAATTTCGAGGTACGAATGCTAACTGGTATTTCGTCTGAAACGTTTCCCCGCAGAGAGCAGGCAGGTTTCAACTTGGTATTTGTATAACACGAAACTTCGGGCATCTGCCAGTTTTACTTTTAATATGGAAAATAGATGGCAAAATTTCTCGAATACAAACCACGCATAACTATGACATCGTAGATACGTTATGTTCATGCATAATATAAGAGAGAACTTTCTGGCATGCACCAATTTGTTAGAAATTCTGTAGAGAAATGTTGTGGAAGTTCATGTACGATTGAGTAGCAGTAGTGCATACGTGATATGCAATACTGCTCACGGGAAGTGTGTAGTATGATTAGAGTGATTGAATGAAGATTGTTCTGTACTTTCATATCTTGCATTAATTTGAAAAAAGAGAGAGGAATATATGCATGTAATTTCTTTGCAAGGATTTTTATAATTTCTTTATATATATTTGATCACACATTCCCATCATTTTTTATATTTTAATCTAAATTTTTTTTGCGACCACCTTTTTCGAGCGATTTCCCAGTTGTGTTTTTGGTGTTTGTGTTGATATGAGTACGCAAAACAAAATATAATTTACGTTTTTTAAGTTGATTAAAAAATTAAAATAAATTAATCAATTGAAAAGTAATTAATTTAATTTAAAAAATAACATCGACTGAAAACAAAAAAAATTTAATTTGATTTTTTAAATTGAAAGATTTTAAGTTTTTTCAATGCATAATTTTAAGTTTGGGCCTAAAAGAGTATGCTAGTATGTGAATGACCAAAAGAGTTACCTGGAGAGCGCGAGTGCAAGCATGCG
Source organism: Pholcus phalangioides (assembly GCF_987345545.1). Classification (NCBI taxonomy): domain Eukaryota; kingdom Metazoa; phylum Arthropoda; class Arachnida; order Araneae; family Pholcidae; genus Pholcus; species Pholcus phalangioides. Next base: position 22,551,704 of record NW_028301596.1, on the reverse strand, counting down.
AATGACCAAAAAAGTGACCTAGAAAGCGTAGAACCAGGGCAGTGAGCGACAAAAAAGAGTTAGCTAGGGAGCATGCAAGCATGTGAGTGACCTACTGTGTGGGAGCATAGGACTGAGACCAAAAGAGTGCGCAAGTAGTTTCAAGAGTGACTGACGAAAAAAGTACACAAGCATATGAATGACCAAAAGAGTGACTTAGAGACACAGTATGGGGGGGGGGGGGGGCAGGTTATAACAAACAAGGCGGAAAACTCGAGGAAGAGCGTTCGAGAAAATTGGACTAGAATGGGTGAAGGGCGGGGCAAAACCATAAATTCGCCTCTGGCGAGAAGTGGGTAGGAGTACCCTTCTAGTGGATTTTTTTTATTTTAAAAAAATGGAACTTGTTAACTAAATTGAAAAACAGTTTTAGAATCGATGTAACGAAAATCTATTCGTCAAATTAAAAAACAACTTGAAAGACTCTTTACAGGGAAAAACAAAACATCTCATCCCAGTTTTATTTTTTTCTTCTGTTTTTTCCATCCTTTACTAAACTGCCAAGCACACATATTCCTAAAAAAACCATACTTGCGTTAGAACCAACTGCAATATGAATGTGCGTGTGCGGTTGTACCAGATCGAGGCGAGTGTTATTAGCGTTCCCATTATTATTATTATGTGATATTATTCAACCGAGGAGACCCCGTCTGTGCCGTGATCTTGGCTTTTGTTTTCCTCCGTATCTCTTTTGCGATGCCCATTGACCCGTGCAGGGGAGGGCGAGTGATGACCAGTGGCTCAAAAACGTCTAATGAGAAAAAGAAGCCACTTTGGCGGAAGTAATTTACGGATGGCCCGTGTGAATAACGCTGGAGGGGAGCTCGTCTTCCATTCAGAATTCTACTCTTATTCCTGTACATAAAAATTCAAGACGAAAAAAGCCTCCCCCCCTTTTTCTTCCAGCATTACGTCTCTCCGCGTTTTGATTAGTTAATGCCGATTACGTATATGTTTCTATATTCTTCTATAGCTGGGTATTGGGTAACAAACACGCTTTCACTTATCGTTTCTACAAGAATATGTTTCGTAACTGAGATTAAATTATTTCTGGCAGAGATCACTGAGCAGAAAATGTTTTTGCAATAAATATATCTATAGACTGGAATGAGATTCTATGATACATGACGGAATGACATGTAGTTCAGAATTTGTGGGTGATTCCGTAAGGGAAAAAAAAAAAATTTCCGCTTTTAGGCTCGAGACAGGCGAATCGGGTAGATTCGTTGAATCATCCCGTATTTTACGGAACAGACAAATTTTCCCACTATTCGGCTCTTGGGAATAGCGCAGCACCTCCTAGAGATACAAGGCCTCTGCAGTCTGCTTGTGACGTCAACAGTAGTCCATTTCCCCTCAAAATATATTCAGGGAAGAAAAATTCCCTGCTCGTGCCGGTATCATCGTTGTGAGCAAAAGAAATGATCGAGCTCAGAATTGGTGATTTCTATGCCCCACATACAATCACTATGCGGTATTTGTGAGCCAATCGAGAAGATTCCACGGCAAAATAAGAAGAAACGAGATGAGATGCTGTGTTTCAAAATGCGGCAAACTTGCTAGGCAGTCTGAATGACGTTTATGGCAAACAGTACAGACCTTCTATCTCTAGGAGGTGCTGAATAGCGTCGTTCCTATCATCACCCACCTCCTCCGGATTCGTGTCTGAGCCAAGGCAGAAACCTTCCGCGGCGAATAGAACGAGCCAGACATCACAGCTGCAAATAAAATCGAGGCAGATGTCTTTGGCTGCGAATGGATTGGAGGCAAGCGGATTCTGGATGATGTGTCGGAGGTTGTGAGGTGCCGTATTGTGATCATCCCGTATTAGAGGACAGACAAATTTACCCCATATTATTCCACTCTTGGAAGGGGCGGTCACACCCCTCCCCCGCATCATTCCTCCACCCCCGTATCCGCGTTTGCCTCAAGAATATCTCATCATATTATACGTATTTCTACTTTCGGGTTTCTGCCAAAAAAACGCACTGATTAGGGCCTGGGGAAGCGATTCTTTTCCTATATTTCAAAACCTATTAATTCTTACATTCCGTTACGTCATTTCCACATTCACCGCATGCGTCCTTATTAAACCACTCAACCGCCGCACAGCTCAGAAATCTGCTAATCCATAACATGAGATATTTTCGGGCAGTCGTGAGCTTAAACCGAATTAAAACACGACGAAGCTGATATTAAATTACGAAAACACCCTCTTAGTTTTGTTCTTGGCCGGAAAAAAACAGAGAAAGAGTTTATTTACTTTTCTATTTTGAAGGGTGAATTAACGCTTAGCATTTATCTAGGATAATTATATATATAATGAATGTAAACTTACTCATACGTCAAATAAGATCGTAGATAAAAGTCAGAAACACGTTTTTTCCACGTGAATACAGATGACGCAGCCACAATTGTATTATTTACATATCTGATCGCAGGCGGAGGCATTTTTCGGGGCTATATATGTACCAAAAAATAGATCAGAGGCCCCCACTACACGGTTCCCAACAAAATCTGCTTGATCATTTTTCCCCCCGACCAAAACTCAAGAATTTCCCTGACTTTCTCTGAGCAAAACTCAAAAACCATCCCTCACTTTCCCAGACCAAAACTTCGGAAGTAAGAAATGTATATAATATAGTACATAATTTAAAATCTTTAACCTTCCAAATTTCGAATTTTTTTGGTTTTTCCGAGTTTCAGTTTTTTTTGCCCTCCACAGAACTTTTCTCTGACTTTCGAATATTTGTTCTGACTTTTGCGGAGTATTTTATATTTTCCCGGACTTTCTCTGATCATTTTTCACTTGCTTTACTTTCCCTGACTTTGCAGGTGGGTGGGAACCCTGCTCTAGGATATTTGTGCATTTATTAAATGGGGATAAGATGCAAAATTTGATATGATATAACTACAGAATTTGTAGACTTGTTTCCCATGTAGATTAGCATTCCTGGTTGGGTAGCTATAATTATTCAAACCCAGAGACACAAATAGGAGAGGAGCACTAATGCTGCTACTTAACCGTACATACACTTCGTATACATAAATATCCCTTTGGGGAATTTCAAACGAACTGGTGGCCTACAAGCCGGAACATATGTTCTGAACATATGCGTGTCCCTAACGTATTTATGTTATCAAAGCTCTGCGTGTTTCGTAGAATGTTGGTGCTGCCATCTGTCTTCCATACTTTGAAGTGAAAAGGGCAAAAAACAGACTTTTTTTTTCCCCTGTTATGTAAGTATTGTGTTGAAGGTCTGCCTGCTAGCTACAGAGAGAATTTTTTGATCGGCTCGCATTCCCGCCTTGAAATTGGAGGGAGGAGGCTAGTGGGTTAATATATACAATATATTATACGGGAGGATGGGAGCAACAAGTCGGAATCCCTGCTTGCTCTGGCTAACAAAGCACATCTATGCATACTACGGAGTTTTGCATAGTTACGGTCCTAATTAGGTCAGTGCATAGCAAAAAAGAGTTTGAGTCAAAGTACAGTACAATGCAGAGGGGGTGTCAAACTCAATGGCTGTCTGGGCCATTTGATTGAAAATTAGCTTTCAAATAGAGCCGAAAATTACTAAAAATTAATTATTGAAAAATCTGTTGACTAATAATAAAAATGTGTTACTTGGTAATCAAAATTTATGAAGGGGGTTGGGGTGCACGCAAATTCTTCAAAATACACTTTTGCGAATTTTTCAATTTTCAAATACTATGAAATTTTTCCTGCGTCTAACTGTGTTCAAGTTTTTGTTTTACCTGTACTAAAAATATCTTTAAAATATTTTAATACAAACTGCTGGCAAGCATTGCGCATGCTAATGTTTTTCACTAAAATGTTTTTTTCTCAAAACTAAGTTTTTTGTTCTAGATAAGGAACATTTTTTTCGAACACCGCTCCTTCCAATGTCTTGAAACTTTGTGTGGCTCTAGAAAGACTGTGGTGTTACATACTTCGACACGACGATTTTTCATTAAAATTATTTGAAAAACTTTTATGGCACAAAATTTGGCTACATTTTGGTGATTTTTGAAAAAATTGCATGTTGTTGTTTGGAGTTAAAATTCGATAAAAAAAACAAGCAACAATTAAAATCCTAAAAGCTCGTGTCGACGTGTATAACACCATAGTGTTGGGAGAGGCAAAGTTTCAAGACATTGGAATGAGCGGTGTTCGAAAAAAATGTTCCTTATCTAGAACAAAAACTTAGTTTTGTATGTCTGTGTAATGTGATGTTGCCTCTCGAATTCATTCTACAAATCTGTAAGGAATTGTTGGAAGTGGAGGTGCTTGAAGGACTCGATGAATTTCAGTGTTTGTCACGGGATGAGAACGCGCTGCAGCTTATTTCCAACACTTTGTAGCGAACGGCCGGCTAATAAATGCAGTGGAAAGATTACAGTTTAAGAATCTCCGAATACATTTTTATATTAATAAAATAAAAATTTTCTGTGAAGTCTTGAAGCAAAATTTAAATTTTTGCCAACCATGTTCATAATGGAAGCCCGAAGAAACAGTCGATTTGAGCCGCGTCTTGAGTGCGCGAATTTTGTTGAGCGCTATTGAAAAACACTGTACATTTGAGGGTATTTCTTTCAACTGGTCACGTGCAAATTATTACCTGCTCCGTTATTTTTTCGACCGAAATACATCTCGATATAAAAACATTTCTGCGGCTTTTATATGATCCATTCCTTAACCGTCGTTATATGTAGCTTATTTCATACATGCAGCGGCTCTCACTGCCGTTTTTTGAGATAATAAATCTCGTTATTAAAAAGTGTCTTTCTTTTTAATTTGAAAATAAAAAACAATATCTTTTGGATGTTGTTGAGACGTCGCGGGCCGCGAGTTTAACACCCTTGGTATAACGTGTTTTACTTCCATTTTGCGGCCCGGCGTGGCGGCGCCACCGACCTCTGTCTATTTGTCCCGACAAGTGTGTTATAGCACCCAATCTGTAGTACGCGCACCCCTAAAGGAGGGGGAGGGAGGGAGCACTCGACCAGCCATTCAGAGCTACGTGAAAAACAATCTTCAATGGTTTAACAAAAGGGGAGTAAAGTTAAGAAGAAATTTAAAAAATTCGAAAGATTGCATAAGCCTCCTACTTATTTCTAGGGGGTACTTGGAGTATGAAACGTTAGGAACCCCTATGGAAGCAGAGCGGACATCTCCTCACACAAATTTGTAACTCCACGATTTCTTCGTTGCAATATACGGGAGAAAAAATTATTATTGTCTTTCTCCCCTTCATTATAATTTATTGCGTCGCCATTCACAAAGACGACGTCGTACATATAAGTGAAGCCAACCCGTCGATGTCGACATTTATATGAAAGAGCTGGCGGTAGCAGGTGCGTTTTTATTTCGAAAATCCGGTGATGTCCTATATCATCAAAAACAAAAAAAAAAGCGCGAGTGTGTTTCGCAGGCGGCTCTTGTTCCGACAGCGTGCATGCGAAACGCACTCGGTTCTTTTGTTTTAGGCCTCGAAATTTACTGCTTTCGTACGCGTTTGACCTCGATCGACTGTCGGAAAGACAAAACGTACTTCTTCGATCGTCCAGGGATCGGTTCGAATTTTCTGTTTCTGTCTCTCTAATTATTCGTTTTCTTTTATCACACTAAGATTTACGCATGTATGTAAATATCCGAGGACGATGTCACTCTCCGCTATCCCTACGAAGGTTTTTAACAGTTGCCTGATGCGAAGCTATATATTTAGGAAAGAGAGAAAATTCATCTGCCCTTGCGAGGAATCGAACCCACGACTTTCTAGGCATAGGCGGCGATAGACTTGGAAGTCTGGGGGGGAGGACACGATGATGATGATGTCAATTCATCTATACATATAGGCTATGCATTAGATCAGTCGATTTCACCGTTGATGCGGGGGGGGGGGGCAATACCCCCCACGCCCCTCATATCTCCGCCCATGTTTCTAGGTCAACGCCCTACTAGGGCATTGATCTAGACCACCACCGCCAATCAAGGGCGTGATATTCTATCTCAGCACAGTAGACTTTTCTCTTTTTCCTAAATATGTCTTCGCATCAGCCAGCTGTTAAAAACCGCCACTGTGATGGTCAAGTGGTCATAGTGACGGACTCTCATCGCGAGGGCCCGGGTCAAACCCCACCGTTACCAAAATGGTGGTCGGCTCAAGTTGGTTTTCTGTGGTTCCCAACTTCGAGTGCGAATGCAGTCTTGTTAGCAAGCAAGCCCGTTAAAAAGTCTCGCCACAGAGAGCAACAGGCCTACAACAGTAAAATCTTCAATCATTACACTTCACTCATAGTTCGAAAAATATGTGGTAGATGGCAACACTATAACAAGCATTACACCGAAAAAAGCTTCACGTTAGGTTCACAACACGGACATGCACATCCCAACATGTACCAATTCGTTAGAAGTTCCGCAGAGGAATATGGACGAGGTGCATGTGTGGTTTAGTAGTAGTAGTAGTAGCTATTAAAGACCATTGCATATAAATAGTATACTACTTCGAGGACTTATTTTATTACAGAAGAATGAATATATACAGATAGAACCTGTTTATTTTTTGTGCTACCTTCGAAGCAACTGCCCAGTGCAATTATGCATTTTTACAATTGTTCATACAGAGATGCAAATGCGGATCACAAGCCTTTTTTTTGCCACATCCTTTAGTGCCCTCGTCGTTGCACTTCTTCGGAACCTGAGATTCGTTGCCCCTTTTCTTTATCCGAGAAAAAAGTCACATGTCATCAAGTTGGTTGTAGAAGTATCGAAATATGATGTTTTGACAGGCAATCAGACACCAGGAGGGACCTGTGAGTTCTTAAACGTATACATGATTTGGTGAGGCGTAAGTGATCAGATCTTTAGAAGGTCAAGTCGTGGGTGTTCCATCACGACAATGCGCGGGCTCACATGTCCCTCCTGGTGTCCGATTATCTACCAAAACACTACATTCCGATTCTCCTGCAACCAGCTTATATCCCTGATCTTGCCCTCATGCGCTTTTTCCTCGAATAAAGACTTTGCTTAAGGGGCATCGATTCTCAGTTTCTGATGAAGTGCAGTGACAGCTACAAAGGCACTGTAAATGCGGCTTTACAGTGCATCTTTGCATGAACAATGGCGGAAATGTATAATCACCACAGGGTAGTCACTTCGAAGGAAACACAGGTTGTATCTGCACTCATTCTTAGGGTGTGAACATAGTGCGTCCGTATTTCTGATTCTGAAAACCCGCGTCGTCTCCGATTGGTTAAAAAACCCGAATTTTAACTTTTCTTAGCTTGAAATTCGGGTTTTTAACCAATCGGAGACGACGCGGGTTTCCAGAATCAGCAATACGGATGCACTATGTTCTCACCCTTACGTAATAAAATAAGTCTCGAAACTTTTTGAACCTTGTAGTCTGTTCTGCAGTTTCTACCTGAAAATAAAATTCATTCCTTCTAAAACAAAGAAAAATATTCACACGCCATTAAAGTCAACTGAAGCGCATTTTTCTCTCGCCGCTGTTAATGAGCCAAGAAACTGATTTGGTGTGAAGGCCAGAAGTCCTTATATATATATATATATATTACATTTTTTTCAGTTGAAAAATACCCAAGTTTGCTTGGCTCACTTTTTTGGGTTTTTTTCGAGGAAAACTTTTCATGTGTCGTCCTCATGTTCATGCCAGAAGTACGAATGTGCAGTGTCCTTGGAAAAAAACAACAAACGCGGGGGAAATGACGTTTCAATGCGTGCTCTACTCCCTTGTTACTCTATGGAAGTTATTTTTCTAAAATGTTTTGCGACGTGTGTTTCAATAGGGATACACATTTGCGTTTCTAGCAAAACTTAGATAGCAAAATAACGTATCCACAAGCAGCTCAAAAGGGGGAGGGGAATATGCACATTCACATGCTTCTGGCAAGTGGGGGATGATGTTTAACGTGTAACCATGGCTTGATTTTCGCGTGGGCAAGTGGGGATGTGCCCAGGGCTAAAAATTGAAATAATATACATTGTGAGTAGCAAACAGAAGGTATGACATTTTACTGGAGAACCGTTGATCCATAGATATACTTCCAATTAGAAAAGTATCCAAATAACTTGTGTTACTCAGATATGTCATTCATGTTTGAAGGGGTTGTATAGTTATTGAGATAAAAAAAATTAACTTTTTATACATTTTCCTTTTGTGCTCCAAAACCAAATTAGAAAGTTGTTTCCCTGTCTCTCCTGATGCCAAAAAATCCACGTTTCTAAGTGCAATATTCATTGAGATATTCGAAAAACGGAGGAAAGTTGGGGGGGGGGGGAACGTTAAATGCGAGTAAAACGATTTTCCGCATTTAGAGCTGTTTTTTTTTTTTAATTTCTTCCGTTTATCGAATTCGAATATCTCAGTAAATATTGCACTTAAAAACGTTGATATTTTTTTTTTTTTTTTTTGCAACAGGAGAGGCAGGGCAACAACTTTTGAAGCATAAAGGGAAAATGGATAAAAAGTGAATTTTTTTAAACAGCTGTAATAATAATAATTATACAGCTCCTTGCAACACGAATGACTTATCTGAGTACTACACGTTATTTGGATACTTTTTCTAACTGGAAGTACGCCTCTAGGATCAACGGTTCGCCAGTAAAATGTCATATCCCTTCCAACGTGGTGTGTGTGTGTGTGTGGTTCTAACGTAATTATGTTGTCAGAGTTATTTTTACTTCGTCTATACAGGTGCTTCCATCTGTCTTATATATTTTGAAGTTAAAATTACAGATGCCTGAAAAGGTTGGTGCATAAACATAACGGATGTCTCAAATAATAATCATCCACCTATCGGAAGAGTTGAAAATTCAAATGCTTGAAATAAAAGAACTAATTTAGATACGAAAGAAGACCAATTTTTTATACGTAGAAATAACAGCAGCTTTGTTTTTCGCTGTTGGCCGATGACCATCACGTTTTGCCTCATCGTTTTTCCGATGGCGAAACAAAGAGGAATTGACGTTAACAACCACGTAAAAACCGGCTCAGATCATTTCCACGCCCATTGTCTTCATTCCGATCGATCTGTTCCGATATGACTCAGCGTATTTTCCGTACAAAATATATATATTAACGCGTCGGCGCGTCGTGCCTATTCGGGAACCAAATCCATATTTGTGTGCAAAACGTTAGTGTTCTACCGCTTTATCCGTATAATACAGTGTATGGTAATGCCTTTTTTCTTACACTTTTCCCAAAAATGTTGTTTCTATTTTTTTCCTCGCCCACTTCCTATCTTCTGAATAACCCACATTTGCGTGCCGTTAATGTGTTCAGGATTGCACGCCTTATTCAACGTGCGGTGTGGCCACTCGATAATATAAGCGTAAAGAACGAGAGAGACCTTTAATTTCCGATTGATGTGAAACGCTTCTTCGTGTTTCGTGGACATTAGAACTTTTCGCATCCCGTTCTGTCGAATGCCGCTCGTTAATCTTTTCCCTTTTGGTGCTCACAACTGTATAATGCCGAGTTCACTCTGTGTACAAGATATGCAGAAAACGGACTCTTGTTTTTGCAGAGATGTTGATTTTTTGGAAGAAAAATTCATCTCTCTCTTTCTTTATGTGGGATTCGAACCGACGTCTTTTCGCATTTCGCTACCACTATGCTATAGAAACAGATACAATATTTCATCCTTGGAGCGCATATATATGCTGAACGGTACCGTGACAGCAATCAGTTAATGGCTCGCAAATGACATCAAGGCTACTACTTAGCCATGCACGTACTTCGTACACGTTCCTCTGCGGAAATAATAACGATTCGGTACATAACGGAATGTGTGTTATGTGTATGTATGGTCCTAACGTGTATTTATGTTGTCGAGTTGCGCTTGTTCCTTGTTCATGCTGCCATCTGTTTTCCATTTTGTGAAGTAAAGACGGAAATGCCTGAACTTTTATGTTATGTCAGTATCGTTCTGTAGGTCTGCCTGTTCCCTGGCAAAGGTTCAAATGGACGACTGGCTCCCATTCACGCTTTGAAGCTGGAAAACCACAGAAATTACATCAAGGCTACCAGCAGATGGCGCCATATATGTAGAGAAAGATGTCTTTTCCACTTGTTGATAAGATATACGGAGAAGACTGGCTGTTATGTGGAGATCAGTGTTCAATACGCCTCTAAATGCGTGATTCACGCATCAAACTTCATTTTCATCCCTCCAAATTTCATTGAGGGAAAATACCCCTTTCAATTTCAAGTACTTTTTTTTTACTTGAATTATTTCTCACATTGGGTAATAAAAAAAAATACCCCTCTTTTACAAAAATGCCCCGTAAAAAGTCAAAATTACATTTTTGGATAACACTGGTAGAAATGTTTGGTAAGAAAAATTCGCTTTGGCCTCTACGGGTGACTCGAATCCACCCTCTCTCTCATTCTGAATGAGTGCGCTTTTTGTCATCTACGACCATTAGCTGATGTAATTGCTACTACCACCGTCCATCGTACGGAACCGTTCAGCGTAACGCTCTGAGGAAGAAACATTCTATCGGCTTCTATAGCGTAGTGGTAAAGCGCCAGTAACGTGAAAACTCAGAAATTCAGCAGTTGATCCTGCAACTTGCATCTTATAAGACTCTTTTTTGCAAAAACCTCAACACCAATTATTCCTTCAATTTTCTAACTATTTATGAATTTATGGCACACCCTGTATATTGTTGCGATATTGCAAATGCTCCCCCCCCCCGAATGGGACGGCAGAGGTAAAGACAGACGGCTTTTGGTATGCGGGGGGAGAGGGGCCGGGCTCGAGTCCCGGAGACCAGTTCACTTTTCTTTCGGAATCCACCTAGGCATAAAATCCAAAAATATCTGTTTCCTTGATATATTGGGCTGAGAAAGAACCTATCTATCTCTATCAAAAACCTGGATATCATGAAAAAAAATTTTCAGAGGGCATTTATAGTTCCGAATTGTAAGGCAATGGCTAAAATTATCTAGTGACCATAAATCCTGGGTCTTGTACGGGTTCTTCAGCCTTTTTCTGCTTGCAGACCGTTGAAACTGAGGGAACAAGACCGCGGACCGGTATAAACGGTAGAAATAATTTACGAACCTGCGAAAAAAAAATAGGATTAAAATTTCTTAACCTTCTGTATAAATATTACATGTTTACAAGACTCTCTGCTGCCACCCTTTGAATAAAAACGAAATTATCCGTCACAATTTTTAAAGTGAAACGATTGTTGGTTTTAAACCGATGTGCAGTATAAAAATGAACAACACGGGGTAAAGTAAAACTACATATATTTCACTTTTATGATGCATACCGGTTACATATATTATGCGCCAAAACACCGGTTACTGTGAATTTCTGTTGCTAAGTTATTTTTCGTAAACACCAAAAGCGTAGTAACTGGTATTTTTGGCGCATAAAATTTACACCGGTATGCAGCATGAAAGTAAAATATTTATAGTTTTATGCCACATATTGTTAATTTCCATGCTGCACTTCGGTTTAAAACCAACAACCATTTTTATTTTAAGAATTATGACGGGTAATTTTGTTTTTATTCAATAGGTGACAACAGGGTCCTATAAATATGAAATATTTGTGCAGAAGGTTAGGGGAGAAGAGAGAAATTTTCTCTTAATATATTTTTTCGCCGGTTCGCGTATCATTTCTCCCGTTTATGCCGGTCCGTGGCAGTTGATTTCACCGCAACGACTTCAAACCATATCTGATTATATTGGTGATATAATCACTGATTGAGTGATATACCACTCAACCATATTGAAATACATATTATTTACTTATTTAATATATTCAAAAATGGGAATTCTATACATCAATCATCTAGTTTATCGAAGCCTAAAAATGAAAATGGCATTCGTCAATAAGAGCCGATTTCGTGAGGGATGGAAGACGCATTTCCGATTATTCATTCCAAATAGGGAAAGCAATCATATTGATACGTTTCTTGATCGACTTCTCCCAATTTTATGAAATTCCTCAATGATATGGAAACTTGAAAAATAGTAAAGTAACCGATGTAATATTTTATATGTATTTTTTACGCATGAGCGTGAACTAGTGAACCGTGGATTTTCATTGCACCACACGTACCTGCGATGAAACAACGAACGGTTACACAAGTCACAGAGCTTTCGTGAAAAAACATAAATTTTTACGGCAGTTTCTCAACTCTTTTCTAGTGGATTCTTTATTATTTTTTCCATTTGATATTGAAGTAAATTGGCGTTAAAAAGACCAGAAACCGGAATTACGGGATTCGTACCGTCAAGCAGGAATTATACTCCAACAATAATAATAATAATAACAACAACAACAATAGCATAGCTCTTCGACGCTGTTATGGAGAGGTTTTTATTTTTGAATAACTTCTCGAGAACGTGACAAAAATGGGAAAGTAAACAAAATTCGGGTGTTCTGGTAATACGAATAAAATAAGAATGACGCTCGTGGCTTTAAAATAAGTCGTGGCTTTACAGGGGCGAAACTACGCCCCTGTAAAATACCATATCTTTTTTAATGAAATAGGCTTTTTTCTGATTTTCAGCAGGTGCAAACTAAGGGGTACAGGAAAAAATTTTCCATCGAGAAATCAACTTTACAAAACATCTGGGTTTGTCAATGCTAAAATAAAGAAGCTTTTATGGAGCTTTTAATCATTTTTCTTAACATTTCGCTTTTTTTTCGGGAGAAATTTCCGTGTCTGTGCGAAATTAGAGAATTCAACAGTGGTGTCATGATTTATTTGCATTTTTTGAAAGCAAGTTTCATCAGATTGGATTACGTGGTTAAGATAAACGTGTGGTGTTTCGTTCTTGAAAGGTTATTAATGTTCACAGCAACAACCCTTTAAGCAGCAATTCCCCTGAAGCTAACCCTTTAACCGCTTAAAAGGTTAAGGTTGAAACCCTGCTGGATGTTTGACCACAAACGCGAAAAGTCATTAGCGGGCACTATTTTTTTATACAGGTTGGCAAGCGCACATTCACAGGAGACGATGAAGCCGATCGCCTCTCCCAAGAGCCGAATAATATGAGAAGAATTACTGCTGCGCAAAATACGGAACGATCAACGATCAAAGGAATGTGCGCAATAAGTCGCCCCTGCCGAAGTATCGCTCTGAATCCAGGGCCGTCTTAATAGCATCAAGGGCACCGGGAAAAGTGATATTCTGTGGCCTCCACCTGGCTGAAAGTTCTTGACTTCCAATTGGCATGCATTTACTCTCGAAAATCGTAGTACTAGATCTACAGGCTTCCTACCAACAGGAGTCCCCGGGCAGGCCCTAGCGTTAAGACTGCACTGCCTGGATCCACGCCTGTAGGCTGTAGCACTTTCAGCTAAGTGGGGAGGGGGTGGAGGGAATTAACATCACTTTGCATTACTTAAGGCGGAGGAGGTGGGGCGTTCGTTCGCTCCTCCCAATATCCGGATAGTATGTGAAAAATTGGTCTGTCCTGTAGTTGGGAAGGTGGGGGGGGGGAGGTTCATGCTGAGATTGTTCATGAATTCTCAATAAGGGTTCCTCAAATGTTCTAAACCTCTGGTTTCGCCGCTTATTTGCCTAGGTTCCACATCAAAATACAGCCAACCAAAACAGGTGATCGGCTCAAGTTGGTTTTCTGTGGTTCCCAACTTCGAGGTGCGAATGCACTCCTATTTCCCCATTAAAAAGTCCCGCCGCAGAGAGCAACAGGCCTACAACGATAAAATATTCAAACAGTACACTTCACTCATAGTTCGAAAAATATGTGGTAGATGGCAAAACTATAACAAGCATTACACCGAAACAAGCTTCACGTTAGGTTCACAACACGGACATGCACATCCAAACATGTACCAGTTCGTTAGAAATTCCACAGAGGAATATGGACGAGGTACGTGCGCGGTTTAGTAGCCAACAAAAACATCGGGATTGATTGTTCATCATCCAGCTGATTGCCAGCTTAAGTCAAAGCGTATCTAGTGTAACTGCTGGATCACTGTCTGTGACCTCCCATCGCGTTTCAATCCGACTTTTTGGCCTTTCGGAGACGCGCGGAACGTGTTTCTTTCAGAAGAAGCAAAATCGATATCGAGCGAAAGTCCGTTTCGAGTCACCCGCCGTGACCTTTTTTTCTACGACAACACAAAAAAGAAAAACCGCAGACACTTTCATTCAAATTGAAATGAAAAAACGAAGGAATAGAATTCTCGGGATTTGTTTTTCCTTTGAATGATGTACCTGTAACGTTTGGGGAACGGGTGGGGAAAAAAGGAAGAGACGGACACGTTTGTTGTGGTTTTTGACGGATACGACCCTTTTACCTTCCTTCGGAGAGACGCGATCACATGCAGTTTCTCTTGCCAACTAATTAAAATGGTTTTCAAGTTCGAAAATTTTTTAAAGGGGAATCGCATTCCTGATTTTGAAGCTTTTAACATGTAGCTGTCGTTATTATACGATTTCCTCTTCGCATCAATTATTTTTCAAAATACAGGGTGTTCCATAAATAATTTAGAAATTCATAAAATCTAAGAAATCGGTACATTTCTATGCGGTTTGCGGAAAAAAATCCTCTTTTCACGAAGGGGGATTCTTTTTTGATCTGTCAAATGTTTGTTGATAGAGGGTGCTGCATGGAAGAAAGTCCAGGGTGATTGGACTTGAACATTCTTTCAATCTTTGCTTTGTCCGAAACGTTCGTAAAGGTTAATCCGGCGATTTGTGTGACTGAGGTAAGACAGCTTCTCAAATTGTGCTTTATATATCAATGAAAACCTTATAAAGCTCCAGTAACGGGAAAATTCAGAAATGAGCTGTTAATTGTACACCCTGCATTTTATAGGAGACTCTGACTTATACAAATACAAAAGCCACAACAGGCAAAATGCCAACGAGGAGGCTGAAAAAAAGATGCCCATAAAAATATGGATGTCGATTATCGCCAAAATAAGGCAACCCAATATAAAAGCGTATCACAAAAGAAAATACTAGTAATTAATATTATACAGGGTGTTTCAAAACAAGAATCGTCCGATTTAAAGTCTTAACTATTCAGCTTTTAATCCGTTTTCATCGAATAATGTATGAGTAGAAAGAGGAAAACCTCGAGTTTCACGCAGTTGCCGACAGGTAGCGCTAACGCTCTTCCTTCGGCCACCACTTCAGAGTTTGTCAAGATGAAGACTGCACAGCAGAAATTGTTTTGTGTTCTAAGCAGTTTCGCGAAGTACGAGTCCGTAACAACTGTTCATCGTGCTTTTCGTCGACAATACCCTGTTATTGAACTTCTTAGCATTAGGTGATGGTATGAACAATTCCGAGACACGGGTTCCCTCGGCCGTCCCCGCATGTCAGACGAAAATGTGGAGCGCATTCGACAGAGTTTCGCGCGTAGTCCACAGAAATCCACTCGCAGTGGATGCAAACATGCTCGCAAAATCGACGAATTCGACTAACGTATAAACATACGCCGTGCATCCCAAGGCACCTTTAATTTGGTTTGTAAAAAACTTTACGATTAGCCATGTAATATAAAATTAATTTTAAGTGTCTATGTGATCAATATTTTTCGTAATATACACATTTCAAATCGGGTGATTCTTTTTGAAACACCCTGTATAATATATTGCCCCTGATTTGTATATTTCCAGAGATTTGCTTTGTGCAGCGCCCTTTATCGACCAAAAGTTCAACTATTTTTTTTCTGCAAAAAACCCTCCATCGTGTGAGAATAGCTTTTTGGCAAACCAACATTCAAAAATATACCGACTCCTTCAACTTTTGTGAACTTTTAAACTGTAAGTACAGGTCGCCTAAAGCAGTGGTTCTAAACCTATTGATTCGCAGGAGCTTTTCCGAGATGGTTCGTACAAATCCACTTACAGCCAGGGATTTTCGTGCTACGAGTCCCGACCCAAACTTGATTCAGAGGGACTTCCGAGGTGAGTCGTACAAATCGTACGTATGGAAAAGAAAGAAAATATGAAATACAATTTTTTACAGGCTGTTATAAAACGAACGAAACATACGCCGGTTGCAGATGTAAAACATTTCGTACAAGACACGGGTTTTCCCTTTCTTTAGCCCTTTTATGTAGTTGTTTCTAGGAAGCTAATTCGTTAATTATACCTTATTAGCTTCCCATTAACTGATTATGTGTCGAGGGTTCATTGGGGATAAAAAAGCATATATACCTTGTCTTCTTACTGACAGAGACGTATTATTTGATTTTGCGTAAACAATTTCTTAAAGGTTTCTTCTTTCGTACATGCATAAACTTTTATTTTTTAAATCTTCGTAAAGGTTGTCCTCGGTGAGTCTGTGCAGTGACGGTAAAGTGCTCGCCAACTCAACGCCCGAAGATGACGAGGAAGACCCAGAAAGGCTGCTGAACACTTGGCTCGGTGAACTGGAACTGCTGAAATCAGTGAGTCCCGTTTTGCACTTCTAATTGCCATACAGAATTGGTTCCTTAAGTGTGCGTCACCAACCTTTGTTAGGGGCTTCGCTGTGAGCTGCTGATATTAATAGCGATCTTTTGTTTGACTATTCTTGAGAACCGCGGTGAAACGTTGACTACTACTGAACCAAACACCAACTCTGGCCATATCGCTATATTGCAATTTACTCCCATTAGTGAGATGGGTTGAAAGTGAAGGCGCTGTCTATCGGTGGTCGCCTCGAGTTCGCTAGGGAAAATATCTTATCTATATCCTCTCTTGGGTTCGAACCCGGGACCCTGACGACAACCTTCACGATGGTAGACGAACATCTTACCACCATGCCACTCGTGCGGTGAAACGTTGACTGGGTCGAGGGAGCCATGGGTGACAAAAGTCGGAGAGAACCACGTTCACATGTTCAGAACTGACTACAGTCACAACTTTTCTATTCATCAGAAAGTTATAAAACGACTTAATTTCTAAAATCACAGTTTCATAATTAAAAAAAAAAACAACGATGATAATATTCACCGCATTTTCCTGCGCACAATCCATGGATTGATTGAAAAATATCAGAATTTCTCATGCGATTATATACCTCTGCGCTTTATAGTATACAGTCACATTCAGTTATAACGACATCGAAGATTCCACGAAATTTTGTCGTTATAACCGAGATGTCGTTACAAGCGAAGTTGACGTTTTCAAGAGCTTTTTAGGAGGAAAAATGAAAAAAAAATCAGAGACAATCAAATACTTTTTATGAAGTTATTATTTCTTCATGTTTAGGACGACCAATTTGATCGAGAAAAGTAAGAGAAATTGGAATAACCAATACGGGACATCACCGATTCTCGCCAAACATGTTGCAAAATGACGATAAAATTACCAGATATTGTTTATGGCCAGAAAATGCATCCTTTGCCGGGAAAAAAACAACAACAACAAAAAACGCTGCTGCAATTCTGGCTAAAATGTATTTTACGGGGGGAAAAAATTAAACTTGTCAAATATGTGAGGCACAAACATTTAGTCATATTCATTATTACACAATTCACAAATTATGCAAATAATTTTGTGATTCTAGTATAGATTGGAAATTAAAACAAGCTTTGTTTAAAAAACGGGACATTTTTGTAAAAAATAGTAAGGAAGGGGAAAATACTGAAATATTTTGCGCAGAGGTTTCGTCAATGAGCAAGTCTGAGCTTCAAACACGTTATAAATCTTCTGTTTTTCCAACTTCAGATATAAATAGAACAACAAACAAACATTCCCTGGATGTGATCAGCTTTGATCTTGGGAATTTCTTAGGAAAACGCCATTGGAACGGAAACAAAAGCGACGGAAAAGTAGTCGTTATATCCGAGTCGGTTGCTCTTTATCGATGTTATAAGTAAGGTTCATTAACGTTGTTCTCTATGGCAGTGTTTCTCAAATTGTGCGTCACGGGTCCTGGGGGCGTCGCCGACCTTCGTCAAGGAGGTTGCGGCGAGCTACAGATATCGATTTGTGTGCCTATTTATGCTTTGAAGTGGCTCTTTTATAAAGGAAAAACTTTCTATTAAATCATTCTGGGGAGCCGCAGACAGGGCCGCAATTAGATACTTTGTCACCACCAAACCAGAACGTGGCTACCACTCTAAAGAGATAAGATGCTTTACTTTTTTACCCGGACAAATCGAAATTTTGGCGCCCCTTCCCATGTAAAAGAAGCAGTTAAAGGGAGAATTTGGTGCCCTTTCTGGTCCAGCGTCCGGGGCACCAGACCACGACCACCTAGATAACCTATATGTGCAATTTAGGTGGTCGTGACCAGACCCGGCTGCTCCCCTGGCCGCAGATGAGCCACAAGGGAACCACGAATGACAAAAGTTTGAGAGCCGCTGATAAACCCTTCTCCCTTAAGAATAAAATGGGGGAAAGGAAGTCTTGTGTATATAAGACACAAATAAGTTTTCCGTAATTTTCTTTTCTTCCTATTTATCGGTCGTACTATTTTATTGCCTTCGCAGTCGAGCGCGAAGGCCGAGAAAAAAGGCGTACTTTTTTAGTTTCTTCCCCCAGACAAAATTGTAGCGCACGCCATCGTTATACGCGGATCCAATCATTTCTTCTCATGCCGAAATAAAAAAGAAATCTTATTGTCGATTGAGGGTTTTTCGCCTTTAAAGGTTGGTTTCGAAGAAAAACTGAGCTTTTGGAATGACTTTCCTTTTTTTTTAAATACTTATTAATGTGAGTCCCAGAATCGAATCAGAGGAGGAGGAAGCGTAACAGGAATTTTTCCTTTGCATTCAATATAGGAAAAGATCTATTTGTGATGACGTACGTATTTGCTTCGCGCGCATAAAAAGTGGTCCCGTTTCGGTGTTTACGAGGCACCCGGTATTATTCGTAAGATTGTTTTTAATTTGATCTCGCGACAGGTGGTAGTAAGTTCGTGCTCGGCGCCAGGTGTTCAATCGCGACAGCTATTACTGTACATATATATTTGAAGATGGGGGGAAGGCTGAACTAGTAAGGGCGGGATTGGAATAGATGGATCCCTTGGTTGCAGCTGCCACGCGGCAACGTGCCTCGCACGTGCCGTTTCTTTGAGCCAAGCTCATTCCGCTTCTTGGATGTGTAGCGATCGAATATTGTCTTGTCTCGTTGGTGTGCGTCATGCCCTTGTTGTCGTGCTGCGGAATTTCCAAACAAGTAAGACTTCTTTTTCGATTTATACGTACTTTACGGTAAATTGGTTATATTATCCACCAATCAACTCGGTTAAGTTTGACAAATTTACACACTTCTACTGCGGCGATTATGCATAATATCCAAGCGTCGTTGATAAATTATATAAATACTTAAAAAATATATCGCTTTTATACCGGCTGATTATGCATGATATCCTAGTGTAATTGGTGAATTCGATGAATATGAAAAAAAAAACCCCGATTGAGAGTCTCGGTAGTGTGTTTGATAAAATATAATCGGACCTCGATATAATGAACTCCCATTTTATGAATTTAACGAGTTTTTTCCGAATCCTATCCTTGTGCAAATCGGGGGTTCCGAAGCGGTGCGCCTTCAACATTTGTCAGGGGCTCGCCGGAGCCGCGACACAACAACGGTTTTCGGAAGAGATTCTTTGTGTAAATTGCTCTTGGGAACCTCGTGAAAGCCTTGATTAGGGGTGAAGGCGCAGCGGGTGGAAAAAGTTTGAGAATCTCTCTCTTGTGTTAAATCGAGCTCGTAAAAATCGATGAATTTGTTAAATGGCAATTATATTGGGGGTACCATCGTGAAAGTTAGTAAATAGGAGTTGAAGTCCGATGGTGGAATACGTCAAATAGGAACTCGCTTTAAGGGGTCGGGTCACAGAATTCGTTAACTAGGAGTTAGTTGTATTATGGTCTTATTGTGTATGCACAAAAACTTGTAACAATTGGTTAAATCAAATAATTTATTAAATGAGAGTTCTTTATATCTTGGTACTATCGTAAAATTTGTCAAATTAGAGTTAATTATATCGGAATCGTAAAATTCGTCAAACAGGAGTTAGTTACGAGTTACAGTATTTCGGATATTTGCCAAAAAAATTGTTAAATCAGAGTTCATTATATCCAGTTCAGACTTTGGCTCAGAATTAGTCATGAAAATAATGAATCTTATCATCGATTCATCATATTTACCAAAACGAAATGGCTATTACGCATAATAACCGGCAAATGCGATGAATTTAGCACGATTAATGCTGTTTACCAACGATGTTTGGTTGTTATGCATAGTCGCAGGTAAAAGTGACAAGTTTAGGGAAATGTATCAAACTTACCAAAATAGTCGGCGATTATGCATAATAACTGTATTTATCCCATTTTTATCTCACTACTCATATATATATATATATATATATGAGACTATTATATAAGAGTTATATAAGTTATATAAGTATTATTATATGAGACTATTATATAAATATGAGATTATTATATACAGACAATCACGTGGCAGTATTACATAACTGGCGATCGCCTTTGCCAATACTCTAACCGTGTCATCAGGGTCCAATTTTGACACGTAAGCCCCGTTTACATGGGAAATAGAAAAAGCGGATTTAAGATCTGCTCCAAGAATTTTCACTAATGACTGCTCTCCATTTCTTTCCTGAAGACGCGTATACATTAGCGAGCGGATCATGCATTGAAAGCATTGCAATTGGTTGTTCAGTAATTTGTACGGTGTTGTGAATGCTTCTTGAGCTATTTTAACTGGACCCACTTGGAATCGGTTGTTTCAACGAACACAAAGGAAGTTTGTGTACCCACAAGGGGGTCGTGTGTTGCAAAATCGACGCACTAGTGTATATGCACCTTAAAGCCGGGTTTTCCTAGGAATAGGTTTCTACAGCGCGTGCAGCGTGAAAACGCTGATTGATTAAAAAAACCTTAATTTCAGGCTCTTAACCAATCAGCGTTTCCAAGTTGCACATGGCGCAGTGAACATAGCGCGTCAGTATTTCAGATTCTGGAAACCCGCGTCGTCTCCGATTGGTTAAAAACCCGAATTTCAACTTTTCTCAGCTTGAAAGTCGGGTTTTTAACCAATCGGAGATGACGAGTGTTTCCAGAATCGGAAATACGGACGCATTATGGGCACACACTTACGAAGGAAAAAAAAAGTCGTCAAGCGGGTACTTTAACTCCCAATGCTACCGCAATATTAGTACATGTATACGGGACTGTTGAGGTCCTGTTCAAAGCAGTGATTTGGGGGGGGGGGGGAGCTGTGTGCTCGTGTGGTAATAGTGATGGACTTGTATCGCGAGGACCCGGGTTCGAACCTCACTGACGGCACAGTCGATGGTCGGCTGAAGTTGGTGTTTTGTGGTTCCCTCGATCTATCCATTAAAAAGTTTCGACACAAAGAGCAACAGACCTATAAACGATATAAATATTCCATCATTACACTACGCTCATAGTTTGAATAGTAGATGGCAGCAGTTGGAAAAAATTCACGCACAACACACACTAGATATGCACTCAAACTGTTAGGTACACAAGCGCACTTTTCCTGCCCAACTCATTCGGGAGTAAATTGCCGATGGCGATAGGCCAGAGTTGTGCTCGGTTTTAAAGAAAGAAAATAATTAGGGGAACCCTGCGACTACTCCTATTATTTTTGATTCTTAAAGATCCCTGTAAGATCTCTGGTTAATGAGCCACCATATGTTCATGCGGAAATCTGGTCCTGCGTGTCATATAAAGGTGCAACTGTTACACTGTGGTAGTGTGAAGATTCTGGCATGACACGATTGTTGTGGGTCGCGATCTCAACCCAATCGAGCAGTTGTGAGATTAATTAAAACGAAATTGGAGGTGCGAATTCAGCAGCACTATCATTTGCTAGATGTTACTGTATGTAACAATTCTTAAATTTTTTTAGAAGCTAATAGTCAATTCATTGCAACAATTAATTAATGTTCCCGCAACACGAGCCTCATGGACGGGTGCCGAAGCTAATATCGTTAGCCTCTCAGCCCTCCATTTAAACGCAAAAGATGAAAACATGAGTTATGTACTTGGTATTCTCGATGCAGAGAATGATTTTTTGTGTAATGATTGCTCTCTGATGGCAGGAGGAGGAGTTTGTTGTTGCCTTGTGGCGACCGATTTTATAATGTGATATAAAACTTCTGGCGGCGTCTTTCTAATGATTTATTACGTAATTGTGTTGCGAGAATCTGGTTCTGTGCAATAATTCGTAAACCGGTTGGACGTGATGCAGTGAAAAGCCAATAGAGAGAGAAAGAGAGGTTTTTTTTTTTTGCACTTGTCTGCTTCTCTCTTTATAATGCAATCAGCCTTTTTTCCTACCCGCATTAAAAACAATATTGGGTGTATATCAGAATGATATCTTGGCACACCGATTGCAAATCACAGCCCTCTGTCTGTGTAATCTTACCCTCTGAAATATCTCGCGGGTTCTCACTGCAAATAGGTGCTTGATCCGCCGAGGCAAGTTCGAATTTTGGCTTCCCCATTCAGTGTTGAAGATTGAAATTTGCACCCCCCACCCCTGATATGGCACCAGACCCGCATGCTTTCCCCTTAGTTGCGGCCCTGATTTCACCAGCTACAGAATGTGTTAGACTGACATTTTAAAGGGTGCTTCTCCTTTGGTGAAGGGCACAGACGGTTCAAGCGAGTC
This sequence comes from Pholcus phalangioides, assembly GCF_987345545.1. NCBI lineage: Eukaryota > Metazoa > Arthropoda > Arachnida > Araneae > Pholcidae > Pholcus > Pholcus phalangioides. The sequence continues at coordinate 22,529,027 of NW_028301596.1, read as the reverse complement.
AAAAAATGACGTGCTGGTCATCCGCTGGAAGCGATTACAAGAGGATCAAGTCACGTGCAGCCGTCTGTATTCACACAAGGCTAATCCCATTGCGCAGAAAGTAAGAGAACGTCATCCACACACACACACACACACTGCTAACGATTTTGAATGACAGCAGCAGACGAGCAACCAATCCCGCCGAAATGTGATTTAACGTTTACCTCTTGTACCTTTTTACCTGCCACTCGCGCTGTTTCCTTTGGTCTCTCTCGACCCATCTCCATTTACAGCCCGGGATCCTTAGTCATGATCCAAAATTAATTCTCCGGGCTCCCGAGAAGTGTCGTATGAATCCACTCACAGTCCTGCTTAAAATGTACTTATTACATCACTGGTTTCACTAACTTCGAAGAACAAACAGTCCCGTGGGTGGAAAAGCTGATTGTCTTGTTGATTTCGGGTCGCAGCTTAAAAAGATCAAGAATTACCGGTTATAAAGCAATATAAAAACAATGAGTTAACTGTTTGCTGAGAAAGTAGAGAGAGAGCTCATGGATCCTGAAATCTCTGTAAGGACAACCGTGCAAGGCGGTATCGTACCCTTTCGGGGGCACTGGGGGGTATCCTTTTTGAAAAGTTTGCGACATAAGTGTGTATTTTTTTGTGATGCTTCCCCCCCCCCCGTTCGGCTTGGGGCCCCCGGGGGTAGTGCCCCGGTCGCCCCAGCTGATTTACGGCCCTGATCCCGTGAATCCCTGGTTAAGAACTCTTGAGCTTTTTGGATGAGGCTTTTTGGATCACGTGATATTTCCATCTTTCCTTGAGGGACATACAAACGGTAGCCAAGGCAACCAACATGGCGACTTCCTCAGCAGTTCATGAAAGATTGAAAGAACAAAATATAAATTAAAGAAATTCAAAAATGAAGTAGATTTTTTTTCCATTGATGGGTGCAAAATATTCCGAATTTTTATTTATTTTATTTATTCTTTCTCGAAGTTCAAGTTATCTACCAGCCTGTCTCAATTGTTGCGGAATTATTTCAATGTAATTTACGAGCTATTATGAATTTTTTTTTAAACCTAACCTATATGAATTGATGTAGTTGAATATTGAAAGGGAATAAGGGGACATAAACTTAAATTTTCACCTTCAACAAGATATGAATAAAAATTTAAAATCAATGTTATCGCACGGATATCCACCTCAAAACTAGGGGGTCCGGCTAATAATTTCCAGAATCAACGCGGCAACACGTCTGAGATACCGTTCGCACGCGTTTTTTTCTGGTGCTCCTGAGGTATGTTTTTTTTTCTCCTCTAGTAAATTTTCACCAGTTTTACATTTTTTGTTGCTTTTTTCGCACCATCTTGAATTTTTTTTTTTTTTCTATTGATGGGGAAAGAGTAACAGAAGGGTAAACAGAAGGGATTTACAATCGATAAAATGTTACAGAGACGCTGAATAACAATAATTGTTGTTCAGCGCCGTTCTGAGCTTCATCATCAATAGCACTGCTCAACATTAATTTTGCTATCAAATATATTTCAGTGATTTTAGGATATACTGGGGGGCTACTGATTCCGAATATGGCACCGATTTTATCAGATTGGCTCTAGTTTTTGAGATAACGTGAAAATTAAATTTCAATCGCATTACCATAAGCACCATACTAATCTTATTGAAACTGTGCTCTATAAAGAAATATAGTAAGTGATTGCGCGAAAGACAATTCAGTGATATAAGGGTGATATTGGGGCACTAATTCCCAATTTAGCATTGGTTTTACCGAACTGGCTCTATATTTTGATATAATCTCAACAATGTGATTTATATACTGCTTATGTATTACTATTGAAATTAAATTTTCCCTTTATCTCAAAAACTAGGACCAATCTGACAAAACCAATGCTAGATTCGGAATCAACGCTCCAAAATAATGCTAAAATCACTGTAAATATCTTTAATAAATATAATTATAATACACACATAAATATCTTTATCAATGATTTACTGTATTTATTTATAATGCACAGTTTCAATGTGATTTGTATGCTACTTATGTACTACCATAGAGAGAAATGTGATTTTTAATTTACCTCAAAAACTAGAGCCAATCTGACAAAAACCAATGCCAGATTCAGAATCGGCAGCCCCCAATATACCCTATCACCATTAAAATTCTCTAAAGAACAGGGAGAAAAGATTTTTTTGTTGAGCAGAGTGTATTATATGCTGCGTATTATTAAAATATATGCATTTTTTCTCAATAATGCGTACACATTACATAAAAAATCGTAGCCAATTCAGCTTTTTCTTTGTAATATTCGTACTCATCACGTTGAAGTAATTAGGAAATGGCCATTTTCATCTCGGAGGCAGAAAATTTTTTAAATTTTGTGGCCCAGTGTAACAGAAGTTTTCGCGGTTATGCAAGAGTTATTTTTTTATTTTTCGGGCAGTTATACAAACTGGGCTAAAAATAACACGGGGCCAGCCAGCAGCTTCGCTTGGCAAGGAAAAGAAAAAGGATGTTGTGTTGGAGTGCGCTGCTCTCTCTCTCTCTATATATTATTTTGAGGGGAGTGTCTTCTTCGTCGAAAGATGAGCTGCCACGAAAGATATTAACGAAAAAGTATTCGTGTGTGTTTTTCCTGCGATTTATGAGATGGATGAAATGTAATATCCAAACACTCCCTGTTTGGATTCCTCTGCGAATGAGAAAAATGAAAGGGGATTCTCGTTGATGGCTGTTTTAATTTGTATCGCATTCGCTCATCATCATTACGATGGTGGTGATGGCGGAATGCGGTAATGATTTTTTTTTTTACTTCCATGACAAACAAAAAAAAGAACCACTTGATTTGAGAGAGACAAAAATACACGTGACAGGGAGGATTAAATGTTCGTGTTTTATCATCTCTTAATGCCCATATACTTCATATATTTCAAGTTTCCCCCTTGTTTTTTATCTTATGCATGAAATTGCTTTGGAAAGACTTTTTGAGGAGAAATCAGGCTCTTATTTGTGCTTCGATGACGGAAAGACACCGATAACTACCTCCGACCACCACTGTACGTACAGTCCGGGGTATCGAACCCACGGGTCTTTCGCGGTAGATGCCAGGTCGTTAGCCAACAGTATTACAGTAAGTATATTGTAGAGCAGCGTTTCTCAACTTTTCTTGCCTTGACAACCAGTAGAATGCTCGAATCTCCCCATTAAGAAGTCTCGCCGCAGAGAGCAAGAGGCCTACAACGTTACAATTATTTATTCATTCATTGCACATTACTTACTATGAGTTGAGGGGAAACTCATAGTTTAAAAAATTGATTGCAGATGGCAGCACTACACATAACAAGCATTACACAGAAACAAACTTTACGTCAGGTTCACTACACCACGTACACGCACATTCCAACATGTACCAATTCGTTAGAAGTTCCGCAGAGGAATGTGGACGAGGTACGTATCTGGTTTAGTATTAGTAGCAATAGAATGCCTCAAAAAATTCGACGGGCCACTGACTAATTTATAATTTCAATATTCATGTAGATATTAATAACATTTGTGGCGTATAAATATTTGTTCTATTGAAAATTATTATTATTAAATTCAAATTATATATTTCACGTCTGTCTGCGGACCACTTGTCGAATCCTCACCTCACAGACCCCCCTCTGGTCCGCGCATGCACCTCGTCCATATTCCTCTACGGAACTTCTAACGAATTGGTACATGTTGGAGTGTACGTGGTGTAGTGAACCTGACGTAAAGTTTGTTTCTGTGTAATGCTTGTTATGTGTAGCGCTGCCATCTGCCATCAATTTTTTTCTAACTGAGGGTGAAGTGTAATGATTGAATAATTGTATAGCGGACCATAGGCTAAGAAACACTGGTGTAGAGGGTTTACCAAAAATTCGTTAACAGTTTAAAAATTCATAAAATTTGAAGGAATTGTTATATTTGAAGGCAATTTGCGAAATAGTTATTCTCACACGAAGGAGGATCTTTTTGGTTAAAATTTTTTTTGATAAAAGGTGCTGCGCATGAAAGCAATATGTAACGGACGGAATATCAGAGCATATGCACCTGAACCTAGGGACTGAGGCCATTTGAGTCCCCCCCCCCCAATAAATTTTTGTAAGGGGGTCGAGCTCCCCCTATGAAACCCCAATAATTTCTGAAAAAACAATGCAATGTACCTTCCCTCTTTTGCGTACGCATTTCAGTCCCGTATATACGAGACAACCAGCAACTTTCAGCACCCCAATGTTTCCTTCATGTCGGCGCCTCTGAATCAGAATCCTATTAAATGCACGATTAACAGCTCATTTCTGAATTTTCCTGTTACTGGTGCTCACATAAGGTTTTCATTGTGATGTGTTGGCCATTGGTGAAGTTGTTCTACCTCAGCCACAAATCACCGGGCGAAGCTATACGAACGTTTCCAACACAGAAGAGATTGAAGAAAGGCTCGGGTCTAATCGCCCTCTATCGTCAAAAATTTGAATTTTTTTTTTCCTTGCACCGCATTCAGATATACCGATTCCTTCAATTTTTATGAATTATTAAACTATTTACGAATTTATGGGACACCCCGTATATTATAACCAATGTCCGAAGTCTTTTTAGTTCGTGAATTGACTGGCAAAAGTCTTCTCGCACTCGTTCAGATATTGGGCAAATCATTTGGCAAATATATATCGTAACTGTACAGATTTCGGACATCAGCCACAATAACTCCTTTTAAGGGCGCTGCGATCTGGGGGCGGGGGGCTGCTCAAAAAGCTTGAACGCCCCTCACCGTAATAATTAACGAACTTGCATATGCAGTGAAGATCGTGTATGGGGGGGGGGGACCTGGGGGTCTAGTCCCCCCCCCCCTCGAAATGTGAGAAAATGACGAGAAAAATGAAAAAGATGGCCAAATCTTTGTTTGGTCCCCCCGAAATGAAAGTGCCCCCCAAACGAAATTTCTAGCTATGGGCCTGACCTATAACGATAAATCGTGTACAACGACATTTTTCTGAAGTTTCTACAGCAGTGTTTTTTAACCTCTGGAGGGGTCCGTGAGTATACATTGTTGAGGGGTCCGCGGGATCATCTCTATTTACTTCCATTGCATAAATGGCACATTTAGTGCTGCAAAATTTCAATTCATTACTTCATTTTTTATGATATGCAAATGAAAAAAAATACATTTTACATTCTACAGTGGGGGTCTCCGCGGTGCATTAACTTTCGCTTTACGGGGGCGGGGGGGGGGGCTGATATCCAAAATGTTGAGAAACACTGCCCTAGGCTCTCCCCCCCCCCCCGATGTTTTCTGCATATCAGCCCTTATGTTCAGGATCACAACTGGGAGGGGGGGGGAGGTAGTGTTCCGGGCGACGAACGAGGGAGGGCACAAATTTCGCCCTTTAACCTCTCCTTCAATATTACAAGGGGGCGCCAAAATGTGTGCTTGCTCCAGCTGACCAAGCACGTCTTGTAGCGGCCCTTCCTCTGTTTACGTGCGCTGTTGAGTTGCGCTCTGTAACATCCCGTCGTTATTGAGGACCTTTAAACTTTCTCGGCATGAGAATTGAAATCACGATGGACAGTCATTTCAAGCCCAAACATAAATGATATACGTAACTGCTTCCTCTGGATCACAATCTTGGCGTTAAGCTTAAGCGTAGCTTACTTTTAATGAAAAGTATCTGGGCGGAAGTTCATGGGGGCAAGGAATGAATAGAGCCAGCAGGCAAGCGCCATCATCATCTGGGTTTATTCACCTCAGACCCGAAACCCCCCTCGCATTTCGACCGATTTCCATCGGTCCAGAGGAGAAACTCCGTCCGTTGCTGAAAGAGAGGGTGGCATTTGAAGAGGGTCTTGCTGGCTGGCACTGCGCCAGACATTGCAGGTCCGCCGCCATTCTACGAGCTCAGTGAGTCAAGACAAGAATTTTTTTATTATATATCTTCGGAAGAAAAGGATGGAACCGTGATTATGTGTAAACCGTCGTAAAACACACACAAAAAACTGGTCCAAGGAGGAGGAGGAGGAGCGAGAACATCAAGAGAGGAGAGAAATGGCCGAAGCGAGCGGCGGAAGCAGCATCCGAAGCAGCAACCGACGAAGAAAGCGATCTTCGTCCTCGGGATGCACAACACCGGAAACTCCACAACAGCTATTGGATTGCTCCTCATCCTTCGATCCCATAGCATTCGATTTCGATGAGGAAGAGGACGACGACGAACAGGCCACCACGGTTCGTATATATTTACAACCTCTACTACACCTCCATTTATTATTACCTACTCATTCCTGAAAGCCGTTCTCTCACCACCTACGAAGATTAATCATGCAGTTATGGCAGATCAGGCGGAAATTGGTGGGAAATTTTGCATGTTATCGTTGTCCTTAATTATTTTCTGAACTCTTAACTAGAAACACAAACATATCTACCAGTAGCAAGTAATGAAATTCTATGAATCAAGTCTCCCCGATGTGTTTACATTTTAATCAGCGCCATTTGTGATAAGTTCCATGTTGTTTAGATCCCCCCCCCCCACCCAGCAATTTACATGGGTGATTCCCAAGTGGGACGAAGGGTGGGCAGTAGAAGCTATATAAATAATTTAGGATCTATTGCAAAGGTGGATAAATGTCGGTTGAAGCCCCGAGCGCAGAAGAAAATATTGGGCCCCCTTGCATTAAAAAAAGTTAGGGCTTTGCGGGGACCCTTCAGAAGTCGGGGTCCAGGTCACGCGACCGTCGTTAAATCCGCCTCTGATCTATTATCTGGCTTAGGAAAAGGTAAGGTGCTGAGATTTTTTTTCCTGTGAGGATGAGAAAAATGTAATGTGTCGTGCGAGATGAAAATACGGGATGAAACAAATACGAGTAAAAAAGAAATAATGTGCGAATCTCATCACACGCAGCAGCTCTGGATATTCGAGCTCCACCATTATCAACGGCCTCCAGGCCAGAATGTTTCCCGTCCCCTCTATGCTACATTTACTATGCTAAAAATTACAATATCATTCCTCCGGGGGTTGGGTCAGCCTCTGGGCTATGACACAGCAAAAACATGGAAGACAACGACCCATCCTGTATATTTCATCGCATTATGATTCAAGGGGGGGGGGACAACGGAATTATAACCTTTTTTTTTTCTATACGAGGACAAGGGAGGTATTCGTTATATTGGTGTGGATCAGACTATATAATGAGTATGTATCCGTTTTAAAGCTTTTTCGTCTACGAAAACATGACGAAAATTGAAATGATCCCAAAGATCCTTTCCAATGATAGCTGCCCCCGCCCCCACGCCATTTTGTACCATTCTCCCTTTTTTGTTCCGCTGGGTGTAGAAAATCTCAATATACCAATTAACCAATAATTATACCAACTAAACATTTGGTAACTGTAAATAATATAATCATTATATACTGTATTATTTTCAAGTTACTCATTAATTTCGATTTTGGAACAATTTTTTGGCTATAACGGTATTCGTTAAAACGGGATTCGACTGTATTATGGTGATGACGGCAATTATTGGGAGCGGGGGATGGGCTCACTTCTATGGTCAGTATTTAATACTCTTGTCACGTAGTTTCATCATCCAAAAAGTTCATAACGCATTAAAGTTTTAGTGAATGCACCATAAAACCAACACCCCTAAAGAAGAACCCCCCCCCCCTCCTCCCTTCATGGGAGTGTTGACAAGCTTCCTGGAAATGCGACGCAAAATCGAAAGTATTCTGCCGTCATTGCTTAAAAAAACAAATTCCTTAATTTATACATATTATTGGATATCAATGGCTGAATATCTTCAAGCTGGGACAGGGCAGCGCTTATTGTCTTATGTATTTTATTGCGAGACTCTCGCCACTGGATAGAATTATTACTATTTTTTTTAGCGTTACATGACTGCTAATTTCGTTGGAGAGGATTTTCTTTGCTATCGTGGCATCAGCGCCCCCAAAAAAAAAAAGAGGCGAATTCGAGGGACAAATTGTTCGGAAAAAGAATCCTTAGAAAGAAAAAGAAAGCTTTCTGAGACAAAAAGGGAGGAGATTCTTTCAGAATCTTTGTGCCGATTTCGGTTCATAAAAGAGAAAGAGAGAGAGAGAGAGAGAAGCAGCTCGTTACTGAAGCAAGTCGAGCCTGAAATTCACATGACAGTATCTCATTGCCGTCTCCCCCATGAGTTATTATTCTGTCTTGATATTCGCATTCTTTCATGTTCCAGCGACTCCCTTGTTTGCAAATGCGTTTAATTCGCAGAATATGAATAAAAGCATAAAGAATCTGTAATAAGCACCATCTTGGCCCCCAAAAAATTTTCGAGTCTCTTGCGAGACCAAATGCTTGTCGCAAAACGAGCGATGTTCGTGTCACACTTCGTCGTTCCGACGACTTGTCTTTTTCGTTAGCACAGTCATTTCCTATCAGACATCAGGGCTGTCTAAACACCCTCTCCCAAGGAACCAAAGTGGTATTCTCTAAGGGGGCAAGACCGTCTTAAGGCCGCAATATGGGCCCCATGGCCCCTAACAAGCAGGGTCACCTCCCAGACTAGAAGCTTTTTCAGGCCTCCAGGCCAAACAGTTCATGGAGCCCCTGTATAGCGAATTTATGGTTTATTATGAACAGTGGCTTTCTAGGGCCAGTCGGTGACGATTGATTCCCGATGGGCTTTACATAAAGGAAAAGAATAGAGGATTGTCCAATGTGTGTGACAAAAAATAAAGAAAAGTTGGAAAAACCGCATTTAAATAAGGGGGAAAATGTTCCCTTCCCCCTTATTTATGCTGTTTTTCCTCCGAAATTTTCTCCGATTTTTCAATTCAAATTTCTCAGCGAATGATTTGCACTGAGAAATATGCAGTTTCTTTTGTTGCCCTCAGGTGAGACAGGGCAACAATTTTCTAATTGGGTTTTGAGCGAAGGGTGTCTTTATAAAAAATTAATATTTTTTTATACAACAACACACAATCTTATTTAATATATATCATCTTAGGTCCATACGTTATCTGTGCACCTTTTTTTTTTTCAAATTGGAAGTTTACCTCTAGGACCAACGGTTCGCCACTAATTTGCGGTTCGTGGAGTTAGCTATGCACCCTGTATATGAAATGTATCAAAAATTAGTTTTTCCTACGAATTATTCCATCTAATTCTAAGACTGCGCACCTTCTGGGACGAAGAGGTACTAGGTATTACGAATAGGAATAAAAATCGCAAAAGGGTGGAGGAAGAGACGTAGGTCCGCACGTAGTCACGAGGAGGGGGAATATAGAAAATAACCAGAAGGGTGTGACGATGATGATGATGATCCCTCCGCAGAAGCTTTCTTTTTAAAGAGAGAAAACGGACCAATCAGCAGATAAAGTTTAATACAAACTTAATAAAGTTTAATAACTTCGCGCACCTCTTTCTCTCCTTTGTGTCGCTCCTCGAGTATGTGATATCAAAACAACCGTTTTCGTCGCTAATCTCTGTTCTATATTCTCGTACCTCTTGGTCGCCTCACTATTTGCTCGGTCTAATACATTCATAGTTTTTAATTTCACTCACAAACTTTTGTTCTCTAAATTTTTTCTGCAATTATTTTTTCCCTTTACCCCTAATTTTGCACCCTTCCACTCCTATAGTGGCCCCCTCGTGGTCACAGTGCTAGAGTTGCGCTAGGTGGACCTACCTTTTTCGGCTAGAAGTCCCTGCTTTCCGAATAACGAACGTACGTAGTCCTACAAAATGCTATACTTACTATCCAAAATTCCAAGTGTGAAATCTCTATCACGAGGTAGAGCGGCTCCTTGAAATACCACACGTCCGTCATCTTTTGAGCAAAAGTGTGACGTCATTATTATCGCTACAGTCAATCACTGTTGCATATTCTGTTACCCACTCCCCAATAATTTCCGAAATATCGACAACCCTATTCATTGTTCACGCTGATGGGCCACCAATCCGCTCTTCTTTTTAGGTGTACTGTACACCTGTTTAGGACTACTACAACTAAACCGCACATGTGCCTCGCCATATTCCTCTGCGGAATTTCTAACGAATTGCTACATGTTGGTATGTGCGTGACTGTGTTATGAACATAACGTGAAGTTTGTTCTGTAGGATTTCATGAACCATATGTTGGAAATTTTTTGTATTTAATTTAAATTAATTCCTGAATGAATATCCCATGCGGTCTAGTGTTTGGGATTCCTGGCTTTCACCCAAGCGGCCCGGAAGAATTTTCTTTTCCCCGGAGTGTAATGATTTCGAGACACGACGGCATCAGTTTCATTCATTCCACATCACTTGAGTTACCGCGGCACACCCCCCCCCCCAACTTCCTGATAAAACTTCATAGTTCTATAACAAAGTTTTTTTGTGTATAAACTATAGTCCTTAAATTTTGCCACCCGGAGGCTTGGAACCCCCTCACCCAGGTTCTGTCTCTTTCCCCCCGTTATTTGTTATAAAAGCTGCCCTTAGAGGTATGTGATAGGTGCAGTCACTTCGGGCCCCGTGTTTTAATTCTGAATTTTGATCCATTCTGGATTATATTCTGAATTTTCATGAACTACGATAGTTGAAATGAGAGAGAATTCAATTATTTTTCGTATTTTCCATTCATCGATTGTGAATTTCATCAGTTCTCAGACGATTTCTTTCATCAGGTCCTAATTTTAACTGGTTTTGGAATTCTTTCATCAATTTGAAATTTTCTTCGGTTCGAAATTTCCATTAAATTTTTGTGTTAGTTTAAGCGTTAATTTTAAAATTATATATATAATTTTTTTTTCAGCATTCTTTTGTATATTTTGTAATAATGTATGCATTTTTGGATGTTTTATTCCCTTTTTCCACAGAATACATAAAATTGGGGCTAAGAGAGTCCCGAAATTATGAAGACGCCTCTGGCACCGCTATTATTTTCTCTCCGGCCTCCTGTTATTCAAAAAGTAAACTCCTATTCACCTTGAGAGCCAAACTAGGTTATTTACTCAAAAAAAAAAGAAGTAGTTTTTAACCATGGGGATAAACTTCCCTACCTAGGAGAGACTCTGTGGGGGGGGGGGGGGGGTTTCAGCAAGGATGAGAAAGCGATCAACTCATTGTTTTTACATTGCTACATACAGAATAGTATTTTGTAAAAAGGTCCACGTGGCCTTCATTTTCTTCATTTTATTGACACAAGGGATTCGTTGATTTCATCTTTCTGCCACAAATTGTCCGAGGAACACACAACGTTAACAACCTCTGGTCAAACATTAGCTCCTAGATACAAGGAACCTCATCTTCAACTTGTTACTCGCGAGCACCACGGTGCTCCCTGAAGCATTCACAGTACTCGATACCCGTTTCTAATTTCGTGCTCGCGAGCACTTGATCAACGTCTTCATCAAACACTTTGTACAAATTGCATTCAAGGAACAAAATTCTCCTGATTTCGTATATTCAATATGTTAATCTTGCCGAAAAAGTGCTCTTCTTTTGATGGTGGGTACAGGCAGTGCTCCGAAAAGGTTGACGACCTCTGCTCCAGGACGTAATGGGTCAACCCCTTTGGTTTTTTACAAGGGGGTCAACACTGAAAGAGAAAAAAAAAAGAAAGCAGTCGTCTGGAATCGTCAAGAAATTGCTTAAAATTTTTGAACTCATATAAAATGGAGTATTAGTTTTGGAATGTTCCTAGCCTTAATAGAGAAACTCATTCTCAAATTGCCCCCACCCCTTAAAAATCAATCTGGCCCCCCTTGTGGGGCGTGGGCCCCACATGGGGAATCACCAGTCTAACCCGACTGTAGGAGAGGTTGACATGCGAGGTCTGGCTATTGTGTGAAGTAGTGAAGTATCCTAACACGATATACTGTTCTATATTTTCAACAAAATTTTACAACAAGCTTTATGTTTCAAAACTGAAATTGATTTGAAAGTTCTTTCTCTTTGAAAAAGCTATAATAACTGTTAAATTTTTAACTTTTTTCGTGGGAGAAAAAATGTATCTACCGTTATGAACACAAATTATATTATGGAAGAGACAGAGATTGAACAGAGTGATGCGACCCTAAATCGAGGAGAAGGAAGAGGTCGTTTGACCTCCTAAAATTAAGTGGAGGTGGGGGGGGGGGGCATTGGAATAGGGCTTTCCTTTTTGCTAGAGCTTTCACACGCCCGCTATTTATTGCTTGATGAGGAAGTTGTTGCCACCAAAATATATAAAACAATGTAATAGATAGTAAGTATATTAACTACTGTTGCGCGCTGCCTACCGCTGTAATATTCCCTGGCTCACAAGTTGTACGATTCGCCTAGTGTGTACGAGAGCGTGTTTTCCCCATTAATACAGTTTTTTTTTTTTGTTTTTTTTTCTACATTTCTTCAATACGAGTACATACAACTTTTTGGTGAGGCTAGCTCAACTTTGTGGAACGGGCCTGCATACCATTAATACCTATATAATAATGAGTATATATATATATATCAGGGCAGTAACTAGAGGGGGCAGGGTTTTAGCATTCAGCTTAAACTTTCGCGTATTTATATTAGCAAGGTATAACGTTGAAAAAAGAGTTAGAAAATTTTCCTCATGATTTATTTTTTTTCGCCGGTACGCAAAGCGTTTCTCCCATTCATGCTGGTTCGTGAGATTGTTCACTTAATTTCATTGGTCTGCAATATGGAAAGGTTGAACAACCCTGAACTAACCCGTACAAGGATCGGGTTTTGATGCCAATAGGTAATTTTATCCATTGCCTTACGATTCTGCACAATAATGCCCTCTGAAAAATTTATCTAATTTTAATATCAGGATGTGTCTCAATTTCTCAAACGCCAATATCCTAGGCCCGCGCCTGCCCACGTCCGGTCGGTCGCGTACCGTAAATCAACTATGATTCTATAAGAGAGGAATTATTTTTGCACGCCAACAGCGTGGAGAATTATGTTTCGGGGTTTGAGTAATTGTAGACTTTTAATTGGTGACCACATTCCTCTTTTTCATATAATATTTTTCGGGCATGTAAAATATTTTGATTCAGCATCTATTATTTTCTATTATTACATGTCCGAACGGGGCATGTAAATTTTTGAAGATTTGTCCAGCCCTGATATGCGGCAGTAGGTGAGGATGTAAGTTTTATGTATTTAGGACGCCTTCCCTCACACTACTCAGCTTAATTATATATTGACACTGTTCCCATCCCATTCGCCAATAAGCATCAAAATTCCGTTTTACTCCGAATTTCGTTGAGGAGTGAAAATACTCCTTCAAATGAACTTTAGGTTTTCTTTTTAATAGAGTTACTTCTGTTTCCATTTAAAAAAAGTACCCTCTCTTTTTAAAAAACTACTTAAAATTTTGGAGAGAGAGGAGTGAAATTACTCTTTTTTTCTGGCAACACTGCTCCCGTTGTGGTGGACGTATTTCATTTAAACTTGATATATACTTTATTTGGACCATAGGAAAAAGATAACTGCGATAAAAAGCGCCACTTTCCACCTGGTGGTTGAAAATTGAACTATTTTGTAATTGAATCTTTTTTTTCCCCCCATACTACATATATCCTATATACCTAGTTTCATCAAAACACCTCCATCGGAATGGGCACTACATATGTTGAGTAGTGTCGGCTTATTTATAGTCACCCCAGTATCATTTGAAATAAATACAGTATTCAGCACGAGGGGGGGGGGGGGAGCTTGGTTCGATTTCGATGTGTTTTCAAATATTGAGGCCTCTTTTGGTTCGGGGAAAAAGAGCTCCGACTTTTCAATACCTCGCTGCAGGTTTTGTTTGCTTTTGATCAAGATAAACTTTTGCGGGTGGGAGGGAGAGCCCTTTGGACTAAACGCACTTGATTTGGCGTGATCGGAGGTTAATCAAACAAAATAATGTAAACGGTGAAAATCTGGTCACGTTGTTTTCCCCGAGAAAAATTTCGCATTTTTAGCGAAATGATGATGATAGGCCGCCAACTCTGTGCCTGACTTGCGCATAGGCAAGTGGGGCATTTACACAGAGCCACAATGAACTTGGAACCCCAAAATTCAAACAACATATATTCCCTGACATATTCGCTAACAACATATGTTCGCGTCTGCCCGATGGCCCCCTAAAGTCAAAAGTTCGACTATGCACCAGCTTGGCTTGCGATAGAAAGTCGGCGCTAAGGCGTAGGGTAGGCGCGGATTCAGAGCAGTCTGGGGAGGGGGCGATCCCCTCCTCCTAAGAGCCGAATAATATGGGAAACATTTTTTGTCCCATAAGATGATCAATGGAGATAGATGATGGGTGCGCATCACCCTAGACCCGCTCCTGCCTCTACTCTAGTGGTTCTCAGACTTTTGTCACCCGTGGCTCCCTTGCCTAATTCATGGTTCACATGCGGCTTCCCAGGGTAATTTAGTAGATATTTTCCTATTTAAAAGAATCACTTGATGCCTGAAATTTTCTATGTGCGATGACAAAATTGGAGTCTGGGGACAACGCAAATTTTGCAGCCGTTTCCACCAACACAGGAATCCAGTCTTGCGAAAAGCCTAAAAAAATTATTGGACCTTTCTTCTTGGATAAAAATATTTGGCTGGTGCCTAATTTCTTTTTCAATTTATCAAACCCAGCTTCCTTCGCAACTGAAGATATCGGCTTTGGCTTCCTTCGCAGCTGAAGATGTTGACCTTGGCTTCCTTCGCAGCTGAAGGTATCTGCCTCGGATTCATCCACAGCTGAAGGTATCACAGCGTCGACTTCATTCGCAGCTGAAGATGCCTGCCCCCACTCAGGCGGATTTATTTTAGGGAAAATTTATTGTTATCTATATTCTTTCCCGGTTCGAACCTGGGACCTGATAATGACTAGATACTGGAGTTTTGCAGTATTACGCCTCATTAACTTATTGAATTTCATGTTTAAGGTTCCGTGCGAATTCCAGGAACGTAAGTTTCTGCGGTGCTGCCTATTTCTTCCATCAAAGGGTGGGGTCGGAGGTTTTGCAATAACTCGCTTGTGTCGCGGAAATAAAACGCAGGTGGATTCATTTTATGTTCTCGGTTATTGTGTTGAACGGTCTCTTGGAATCGGTCGAGCTTTAATGAGACTCTGGATCAAAAACAATCCTTTCACTTTCCCTTTGTTCTTATTGCTAAAAGCGAAGGGTGAACGAACTTTTCTCAGCATCCGTTGCCATGGTTACGCAGCTCTTCCTCCCTCGCGACTCATCTTTTCCAGAGTCTCCCTTTCTCAATGGATGATGATGTTCCGTCTATTTCAACGGCAAAGCTCGACGTCGTTTGACTGAAAGGTGTCTATGAACACACCTAGGACTAAATAATTTAAATATATTTTCAGTCTATGCCATAGGCGTATCAGAATTTTCTCGGGGAAACGGGGTCATCTTTCTCCCCTAAGGGTTTTTTTAAAAACAAAATCTCAGCTCTACCCCCTCCCCTCCTCCTCACCGCGTACATTAACGAATCTACGTGGCAGCAGTTTTCAAAAGGGGTTCGTCGACACCCGGAAGAGTTGTCTCTGGCACTTGTTTCAGAACAAAGCAGAGATCAAAAGGCGATTTCAAAAATTCAAGAATCTACACCCCCTCCTCTCCTCTCGCGAGGGTCTAGGTAGGGCGGAACGTAGGAAGTATTTGGTGCCCGTGAAATAGACAAAAGGGTCCTCGGGTAAATGCTTATTGGAAAACATTCGTTTATCGAAGAAGCTGTGTGTTCTAACCTTGAATAGCGGTTTATAAGACGTCGCAAATGCTTTTTTTAACCTGCAAATAGGGTTGGTAGCATGATGCCCCGCATCCTGCAGCAGGACCCTTAGGCTGGTGTCATGGCCTTCATAAAAGCTGACACGGCAAAAGGTGGTGATAGTCCCCCATGACGATTCTAATGTTTTGTTTTTTCAGAATATAAAGTTACTATGGAGGGGCGTTTGGATCCCAGCCTAGGATCCCTACTGCAGGATGTGGAGCTTATGCATGGGCAGAGATACACCCCCCCCCCAGTGTCAAAGGTGGAGTCGACTGATATAATGTATATATGAATTGACATCATCATCATCATCATCATCGTGCCCCTCCCCCAGACTTTCAAGTCTATCTCCGCCTATGTGCTTATTGCTGGGTCTTTGGTGATCCCCTGAGCCATTTTCCTTTTTTTTTCACGGGCTCCCGCTAAAGTAATATTGTCCAATAAAAAAAATTCAACGATTCATTCCGGGCCCCCAGACTAGATCCCAGTCATACAGGAACCATAATGGAAAGCATAATTTTTCTTGCCATAAGCATGACGTTAAAATAGGGCAATCGGACAGAGTTCTTGCCCTGAAGCCAGGAAGGAATCTTATTATATTTTTCATTTTATTATTTTTTAACTTTACTAGAAATGGGCCCTGGGTATAATCATGGGGAAAAAATTAAAACTTATCTTGAATAAGAAAAGAACATGATTTTTAAGGAGAATCCAAGATTCTCTATCTCTTTCTAAGCCTCTTCGTTGCAGGGCCCCCAGGTCAGATTTTTCACGGGCCCACCTGGAGGTTCATCCCCTGTGGTGAAAATTTCCCCGGTCTGGGGGAGGCACCTTCAGCCCCACACTTGGGGGGGGGACGTTTCATTGCCGAGGATGCTGCTTAATAACTTAAATTTTTACACGCGAAAAAAAAAAAAGAGTTGAAACATATCATGTGTCTGTCTGTAAACGAATCGATCTCTGCTCGATATGCTGTCAAAATATGCGAAAAAAATAAGGATCATTATGTTAGGAGAGGATACGTTACTGCCCAAAGTTGATACACAAACACATGCAGCAGGAAAAGAGATAAGAAGGCTGCTATTGGTTAGTGAGCATAATATGAAACAGCTGCTGCGTTTCCCCTCCCACAGTCTTTTTGTCGCGAAGGGAGCGGGGAGGCGGAACCCGTTCCGAAGGAAGCATGTATCGCGTCTTCTTCCCTGCTGCAGATATCATGATGATGATGATTCTGTGTGTGAGAGAGAGAAGCGGTTGCGCGCGCGAAAGCCTCTCCCTCCCTTTCGTTCCCATGATATGCCATTGATCGCATTTAAAAACCGCTTGGGATTATTATTATTCCGTTCAATTGTTCGTGCAAAAGATGTGAAAGGAACACAACAATAAACAAGAATCGAGACGAACAGTTTACATTTTAATGTGTGCTGATAGGGACGAACGCGATGTTACGCGCATGCGCCGATTCACCTTTCGGAAAAACAACGAGGCCAATGGAGCTCGTTGTTTGTTGTAGCCTTGACAAGAGAAGAAAAAAAAGATAAAATCCGTTCATTCGATGAATGAATGAAATCCGATGGGAGTGGGAAAATCGAAGGATTTCAAAACGAGGTAAGACATTTGCTTTTTTTGAATTCCATCATTTCCATTCGTGTTTGAACGGGAAGAGCTGCTTGTGTGTCGACTCCTTTTGATCGGAAGGCATTGAAATACCGGCATCATCTCTTTCGGTCAAGTTTTTTGATCTGGTTCGTATCTCGATCGCCTCGTGTCTCGGACATTCAACTCGATTCCAAGCGATCGATTCTCCTTGTTGCATGTTGTCGAATCCTTGAATACCACCCGGCAAATACCACCCTCCTTCCCGGCAAATTTTTGTTCGACCCATATGCGGACGGAAAAAAGTCCCGATAATTCATGGTCAATGAGGAATTTGCTAAAGACTCACGGAACACGCTCATAAATTCCATTCGTCACTATTCGGAAAAGAATCGGATCTATATTTTATTTGGACGAATGTTTAAGGGGAGGAAATGGACTGGCTTATGTGTATTTCAGTTATTCTGAGTATTCGCTGGAGTAAAGTATATTTTTTATTGGTTCAACTAATCACAGGAACTGTGAAGCAGAGGCGGATTTATGGTTTTGGCGCCCTTCATTCACTCACTGACTGCGCCCGAGGGCTGTAGAGGTTTCTCGGCCCTTCTCCACTGATTTCTCCATCACTCCTCTTTTAAATTCTCCGCCCTGGGCTATAGCCCGCTTAAGCCCCCCCCCCTCTCGTAATACGCCTCTGATCTGATGTGAAAAAAAAAATTGGTTAATCTATTTATTTACTTTTGCGCCACGAGGTTTTGTCATGAGATGCGCATTTTATATGAAATCATTTTCTTCTCAGTCCCGACTCAGCTGTTGTCTCTTCTTCTTGTCTCAAACAGTGTCAAAAGCGTCATAGATGTCTTATTACAATTTATATACATCGAGAGTTAGTATGTGAATTGGTTATAAGGTATTTCTAACCAGGTAAAGGGTCTCAGAAAAATTACTTTTGTCTGAGGACCTACGATGCTCTTAAGACGGGCAGGGCGAGGGGGGTTCTTGTGCCCGGGTGCTGGATTAGGAAGGATTCTGAGTTTTATGTTTATCCTTTCAAAATTACGGGGGGGGGGGGGTACGATAAAATAGCCCTAATCAACATAGTAAATTTCCATTTCTAGTCGCGCCTTGTTACTCCTACTAAAGAATATACATGTTACTGCCTTAAAACAAACTGCGGCCATTCGTGCCGGCCCCGTCGCGAAAGTCTGAATCTTTTCTGCAATTCAGACTATGGCCGGCCATTTCGCGAAGTGGCCGGAGGTCCCTGGCCAAAGCTCTGTGTGGTCTGTAAGACGTCCCGGTTGGGGCCAAATCCATTATTAATCGCCAACGATGATACATGTTAATAAAAAGCAGCTGTATTGGAGGATTAGCTCCATGCATAGGCGGAGATAGATTTGAAAGTCGGGGAAGGGGGCACGATGATGTGATGTCAATTCATATATACGCAAATACATTAGATCAGTCGGCTTTACCTTAAACGATGCCCCCCTCCCCGGTATCTCCTCCCATGGCTCCATATGACGAGAGGGAAAAAAAAGTGAAAATTATATTAAAATAGTTTTTTGCCAAATATTTTGTAGAAAAAAATTATTACCGCATCATGACTACGGTCTGATGGGTTGCCATAATTAACAAGGCCATAATTATCACGAAAAATACGCCAACTGGACGGTGATCCCGAATCACGTCTTTTGTTTTCGGACATTGATCGGTTTAATATTTAACGAAATTGGCAGTAACGCACATCTGTATAAAATTATAGTTGACACCCCGATTCCACCAATCAAGGTTCTACGGTAACATACATACTGCAGATGTTATGCAACGTGTTCCTCTACGTTGGCTGACCATATTTCCTTGAGAAAAATACGGGAAATTGAGCTTCGTAATACGGGACATTGCCAATTACCGCCAAAAATGATGCCAAAAAGTAAGCGAAGTCGCCAACTCATACTAAAATAAGATAAGTTGCTAATCGCGGAAAACAAGCGCTACTTCAAATTTCAGTGAAATAAAAAGAAAAACAAATGTTTGAGATAACTATTGCTGTTTGTAATCGTAATTACCGTAATGTAATTTCTGAGTTAGAAAGATAATTTTAATCGTTGATTTTAAGAATATATAGTCATGTTGGCTTCGTTGAAAATGCGTGAAAAACCGGGACATTTTTGCAAAAAAGTCGGGAAGGCCGAAAAAACCGGGACTGTCCAGGGAAATACAGGACGTATGGTCACTCTACCTCTATGGAATTTCTAACGAATGGGTGCATGTCAGGATGTGCGCGTACGTGTTGTGACCTAACGTAAAGTTTGTTTCTGAGGAATGCATGTTATGTGGTGCTGATCCCTTACAGCGGCAATCCCGAGATATTTCTTGATCTACTTTCTTTCGGTCATCCCGAAATATCTCGGGGTCTTAAGACGCCGTTATTTTTAATATGGCCACTGTAATGCGGATCAGGAAAATTTTAAATACCGCTTAACGGGTTGAATCAAGTGCTGAAATCTGTCTTCCGAATTCGAAAACAGGCTTCTCAGCAGGTTACTTTTTGCTTGTAGTGTCATGCGCGAATATTTTGAATGTTGTTGGGGTGATTTCTCTCTGCGGAGAGACTTTTTTCTTTTCTCTGGAGAGAGGTGCGCATTCGCGCCTCTATGCTCTCTAACATGTTTTATTTACTCAATACTCGCTGGAGTACATTTTATCGATTAACCTGATAACATGACCTGCCGTGAAAAAAAAAATCTAATATTTTTATTAAAGTTAACCTTGGAGAGAGAGAGAGAGAGAGAGAGAGAGAGAGAGATTCTCTCTAAAAATCATGTTCTTCTCAAGATGCGTTTTTATTAATTTTTTTCCTATGGCCAGACCCCGGGTTCATTTCTAAATAATAACGAAATGAAAAAGTAATAAGATTCATTCCTGGCTTCAGGGCTAGAGCCCTGTCCTATTTTAACGCCGTTATTTACTGTAACACCAAAATAGTGTTTTCCATGTACCATTACATATTTTGTATGAGAGCATTTTCTTCGAGACAGCAGTCTTAGTTGTCTTTTTTTTTTTCACTCAAACGGTGTAAAACCGTCATAGAATCGATGTCGAGTTAATTTCTAAGAATTACAGCAGTGACGTCGCAATCAGGAATGTTGTGAGAGAGTTTGTTTATACTCAAGCCCACAGTACTTTGTAGCGCGGCACAACCACCGTGTATAAGCATCACCAAGATTAAAAATCAAAATTTCTACATCTCAAACCGAGCACCCATAGGTCGAAAACAATTCCGAAGCCCCAGCAGTGTAGATGTTTGGAGTTTTCTCCAGGAAAAGGCGCCGGAAAATATGTCTGGTACGGGGGAGAGTCACGAGTCATTTTTTTTCTCGAGCCGCATTCTACAGCAGGGTCTCTAGGCTGGGATTATTGGAGGAAACCCCAAACCAGCTTTTTCAAGTGGTGAATTTTTTGTGTGAAGACAAAAAGTGATAAGTATCGTCCCGACCCCCAGGCTGAAGCCATGTCATTCCCATTCTTGAAGCGGCCATGGCCGCCCTTACATAAGATCTAGCCGAGGCCTCGGCAACCTATGACCCACGGGTCATTGTGACCCATTTCATAATTTCAGGTGATCCGCTTGAGTTCCGAAAATAAAGTATAATGTATAATTAATATTTGGGTACATAAAGTGCAGTCGAATCCCGTTTTAACGAATATCGTTATAGCGAAAATCTCGTATTAACGAACATTTTTCTAATCCCCCAAATAAGTTTACATAGAACAATGCTAAGTAACCTGGAATTCCCTTATAACGAAATTTCGTTTTAACGAAGTGATTCCTCCGGTCTCTTGGCGTTCGTTATAACGGGATTCGACTGTATATACCCGAAGCGTCTTACGCCTCTCTTAATACACACATTTGGGTTGGTTTGACCAGCAGCCAAAAAAAAGTTGCCGACCCCTAATCTAGCCAAAAGTTTATGTAGCCCCCTTCATCAGAAATTTTTTTTCTCCGCCCCCCCCCCCAACTCATGTGAACCCATAGGATCCTATGTCAAGTCCGTAGCTTCTGTCGCCCCCACCGGCATGTGCCAATTCGTTAGAAATTCTGGAATGTGTGCGAGGTGCATGCACGATTAAGTAGAAGTAATACACGGTTATATTACCAACAGACAGTTTTAACCATTGACTTGCAATTTGTTACCGAAATACCCCCGTGTAAATTTTTCAGATGCGTTCTGAATTTTTTTGAAAATTTTCTCCGTTTCCTGTTAATGAATTTCGGGTTATATGTTACTTTTTTCAATGAATTCCGTGATTTCTCCCGTTTTTCTGTGTTGCATAACTTGACCGCATTTTGTGTAGGCTATATGTGTGTGTTAAGCACCTTACCTTTCGAATTTAATCCCTTTAGACGAGTAACTACACCTCCTTTCGTACGTAAATCGCGTCGCACACAAACACTCACAGCACATTTTTATTTACTCTCTCTCTCTACTTTAAATTCTATTTATTATTCAAATTCGTACAAAAGATCGCAGCGGAAGCGGTTGAGTTATTTGTTCTTTTATCTAGGAAAGAGCGGGTGCTTATATAATAGATTCTTTTCTTTCTTTGGCTCCTTTGTGCGAGTGGGTGGAATGAGATCACAGTGATGATCTTGCGGATAATGATCGTGCATTTCGTTCCATTGGTCATGACCCCTTCCTCGTATTAGAAAAATGAATAAAATAAAGCCTCACGCACACTTATCTCAGTGAAACTTAATTGCTGATCTCGGGACGAAGAAAAATGGAAATGCTACGCGTGTGACCCGTCTCCTTATTAAAAAAACGATCTTGTTAGTTCTTATAATTAGTGAGCTCTCTTCATAGCTCTGTATCCCATTAAAAATAAAAATTCATCTCTTATCAATATTCTTCCGCGCTTCCTCACTTAAGACTCCTATATCTGACTGTATCAAAGTCGATAAGTGAACGTTAACGTTCTCTATCTTTTCACCCTTGAGGATCGTATATTCATTGTCAGGGAGAGAATCTCATTTTTATTGGAGTACAATGTTAAATTATAATTAAATTTTCATACGTTTTATATAACTGCCATTGCTATTTCCTATGAAACTTCTAGCGATATGTTGTGGAATCTCGGTTGAGGAACGCGGCCCAAAGTTGGTGTACGCGGGATAACGATATAGCACATATTTTGTAATTCTTAAAACTTTTATTGCATGGAGACTGGAGAGATTTCCCTCATGGTCGCTGTATATGTGAGGGGGTCAACCCTGGTTCTGTGTGACCCGTGCGGCCGTGCTGAGAGCCGCTAGAAGAAGGACGATTAAAGAAAAAGTTATTGCATAAAATGTTTTGTCTGTGAAATTCAAACTGTGAATGTTTTGGAACAATTCGTGAAGAGAACACCGTGATTTATGACGCATACGCATGGCGTAGCTACTCAAATCTGCGAGTTTTCCCGGTCATTTTACTGGTGCGGCTTATACGCTGGAAGGGTGCCGTAAAGATATCTCACTTTTCACGGGTGAGAATTTTTCCTTGAGCTGCTCGTGGGAGTAAAACTGGAAGTTTTAAATGTCTCGCACATGCCTCTTCCCCCACAAGGGTGGGATGGACAGGGCTCGGGACAATTACCATCATTTTTGTTTTCCATGCTGTAAATTCATTATAAGTCTGGCTTGGAGCTCTGCTCCAGGATTTGGGACCCGTGGTCTCGCGAGACAGCCTTGCTCGATCTCCTTCTTAGTGATCGACCTGGACGCCCCAGGTTCCGGCACTTCGGCGATACCGTAAGAGTTCCGCTACCCGCATATATATTGGGAATATAGCTCTATCTCTGCCCTTTAATTGATCCACATTCAAATAAGGCACAATTTTGATGTAATTTTTCCCAACCTAGATTCAGTACTGTTCTAACGCATGAGCCTACCAAGGCGAAGCCTAAACTAGGAAGAGGGGCAGTAGTCCCGGTAGAAAATTTAAGGAGAAACAAAAAATATCTTTATGAAATCATTGACATTTGCAGTGGTGGCAAAATTAAAATTCTCCCCCACGAAAAAAAACTTAGTTGCGGCTCTGTATACCCAGACATGTCCTGGTGTGGGGCTCACGATACAGTAATAATAGCTGATTAAAATTTTCAACAGTTTTTTTTGTGTGAACCAGTTAGGCAGGTTTTTTTAAGCAGCTGGGAGGGGGCCCCTCTAATAACTTTAAGATAGCCCTGCCTATGAATTCATTTCAAGCAAACTTTCTTCATTGTAGCAATTGCTTTCTGGAACCCAAGTTTTGTCAATCGTAACATTGATTTGATTTTATTCATACGCGGTTAAGAACCAAGACGTACGCATAAACGGATTTGGCTGAAAAGGGCAATATTCCTCAGAGAAATTTTGGATTACCAATCACATCAAAAAGCACTTAAATTGACAGAAATCGATAAGAATAGCATATAAAAAATATTTTCTTTTGATATTTGAATTTTTTAACGCGTGTGAAAATATTAAAATAATAATTTGTCCATCATTAGCTTATATAGATTACAGGCCCGAGCCATAAATTTCGTTCGGGGGGACCACTTTCATTTCGGGGGGGGGGGGACAAAGTGATAGAAACACCCCCCCCCCCCACCCCGCTACGGTCTTGATAGATGCCGCTGCGGTGGTCGAGTGGGTATAATGACGTACTCGCATCGCGGGGACCCGGGTTCGAGCCCCACCGTCACCACAGTGGTGGTCGGCTGAAGTTGGTTTTCTGTGGTTCCCAACTTCAAGGCGCAAATGCGAGCCGATCTCCCCTTTAAAAAGTCTCGCCACAGAGAGCAACAGTCCTACAAACAGTACAAATATTCAATCACTACACATCACTCACTTCACTTCTGAGATATAGATGGCAGCACTGAAAAATCATACACAACACTAGATACGCACTCAGACTGTTAGGTACACACACTTACATTTCCGGCACAACTCACTAGGTAGTAAATTGCCAATGGCGATAGACCTGAGTTGTGCTCGGTTTGAGAAAAAAAGAGGTCTTGATAGATCACATTCTTATCCTGTCAAGCAATTTATTGAAGAGCTTGAAATCATGATAAAAACTAACAAATGCAGAGATGCACTAATAATAGGCGATATAAATATTGGTATTCTAAACAATGCCCCAGGTATTCATTGCGACTATCAGGGCATGTTAGCTTATCATGGTTTTACACCCTTAATCATGAATACAACTAGACCTCTCTCACAAACTTGCATTATTCATATTTTTATTCGAAACTCTAACGAAATTAATGAAATTTCATCATCTATTTACAATACAGAAATAACAGATCATTGACCTATTATTTGTAAATTAAACTTGAGTTATCATTCTTTAACACTCATTTCATAAATATTTCACAACATACAATGGTACAAAATAACTTTCTACAATTCATATATTCCAATGAAAACTATCTTTCTTGCTCCAACAGATATTGGTGAAATTACAAAAATTGTAAGGTCCTTGCGCAATTTGGCTATTTGCTTTGATATTATAACTGCAAAGGCTTTAAAAAAACCTTCCTTCCTTCCTGTACTTTACAACTTCTTGCAGATCTTATAAATAATTGTATCGAAAAAGTGGGAATATCCTGAGTCTCTCAAATTAGCAGTTGTGATCCCTATTTACAAAAATGGAGATTCAAATTGTTTGCATAACTATAGACCTATTTCTATCTTATCTCAACACCTCTAAAAGTTTTGAAACAGTTATTAAATCCAGAATTTACTCTTTTTTATCTACTAATATTTTTTTTTGAAAAAACAAACATGGTTTTTTACCTGTCAGAAATACAGAATTTGCTCTATTCACATTCACTGAATTTTTTTTATAAGAATATAGATCATTCTAAAAAACAGTAGGAGTATTTTTCGATATCAAGAAAGCTTTTGACAGTGTTAATCATAGTACTCCACTTTCGAAATTATATGCTTATGGAGCATTCAGAAAAGAGCATTCAGAGAGTATAAAAGTGGACGTGGTGACCTATCATTGTTTACTGATAAAAGAAGACTGTTGAAGAAAGCGATAAGGGATAGTAAAAAGGAAGTTGAATCTAGGTTGGCAGATAACATTGGCTCTGACCCAAAATCATTTTTTCGATACGTCAATAATGGATGCAAGGGGCCCCCTCTCGATAGGAGGCTCTAAGGTAGAGAGCAATGTAGGCATGTGTAGTGCTTTCAATGACTTTTTCGCGTCGGTTTTTAATGGAGATAATGATATTCGATATACGGGTGTTGCATGGGGTAATAAAATGCTTAACGATATTCAAGTGGAAGACGTGGAGGTCCTAAATCTTCTAAGAAATGTATGTGCAAGCAAAGCACCAGGACCAGATGATATCTATCCCAGGGTTCTCAGGGAAGGTGCTAATGAATTGTTGGGGCCAGTCGCACAGATATACAGGAGTAGTGTTGCTGAGGGCATCGTCCCGAGAGATTGGAAACTGGCTAACGTTGTTCCGATATTTAAGAAGGGTAGTAGAGAAGTGGTGTCTAATTATCGTCCAGTGAGTTTGACGAGCTCCCTCTCGAAAATTTTGGAAATTATCATCAAAAGGCAGTTTGTGAAGTGGATAGACGAGAATAATGTATTGTCGGATAATCAGCATGGGTTCAGGAAGGGGAAGTCATGTGTAACTAACCTCCTTTGCTTCTATGATTACGTGACTAAGGCTTTGGGTAAGAGCAAAAATGTCGACGTTGTTTACCTTGATTTCCAGAAGGCATTCGATCGGGTCCAACATGGCAAACTCTTGAAGCGTTTACACGAGATTGGAATAGGGGGCAACTTGCTGAATTGGATAGAATCGTGGTTAAGAGATAGGTCTCAACGAGTTATGGTGAACGGGGAATTCTCTGGTTGGACAGACGTCACAAGTGGAGTTCCTCAGGGAAGTGTCCTTGGCCCCATACTTTTTTCACTTTTTATCGACAAACTCGATCAGGGTATCGATGGAATTACTAGCAAATTCGCAGATGATGTGAAGCTAATGGGGGTAATCGGTAATGAAAGCGATAGGGAGTTGCTCCAGACCAACTTAAACAAGATTGCAGCATGGGCAAATGAATGGGGCATGACGTTTAGCGTAGATAAGTGCATGGTCGCTCATTTTGGTTCGAACAACCCATGGTTATCTTACGAGTTGAATGGTGTCACTATCCCAGATGCAACTAGAGTCACCGATTTGGGAATTCTCATTGACGAGCGACTTAAGTTTTCTGAACATTGTTCAGCGGTTGTCAAAAAAGCGAATAGAATGCTTGGTCTTATTTTCAAAAAGGTCTCTTCGCGTTCTCCTAAAGTCATTCTTCCGCTTTTTCGAGGCTTAGTTCGTCCTGGACTGGAGTATGCTGTAAGGTTTTGGAGACCATACCTACAGAGGGACATAGACTTGGTTGAAGGGGTGCAGAGAAGAGCTACGCGTGTCCTTATTGGCACACAGGCCTTGAGTTATGAAGAGAGACTTCATTTTTTGAATATGTTTACATTGGATGAACGCAGGAGTCGAGGAGATATGATCGAAGTGTTCAAAATTTTCAATGGGATG
Organism: Pholcus phalangioides; assembly: GCF_987345545.1. Lineage (NCBI taxonomy): Eukaryota > Metazoa > Arthropoda > Arachnida > Araneae > Pholcidae > Pholcus > Pholcus phalangioides. Next base: position 22,502,089 of record NW_028301596.1, on the reverse strand, counting down.
GATAGGATGGACCATGAACTTTTAGTACACCGCCAATCAACTGCTTTTACAAGGGGACACCAGTATCGATTGGTGAGGGACAATGCAAGGTTATGGTGTCGCAGGGAATTTTTCTCTAATAGGGTTGTTAATAAATGGAATAGCTTACCCCCGGAGGTAGTAAATTGTAACACAATTGACACGTTTAAAAAGAAATACGATAAACATGTTGGGGTAAATCGAGAAGCTATCCATTCTTAGAATAAGACAACCATAAGTATTCTTTATGGGCATTGTATAATATTTTATCATGTGTATATATTGTTTATAATTTGTGTTAATTGCATTTTTAATGGGGTTGCTGTATTTTTGAAACATATGACATCCATATTTTTATGGGCATCTTTTTATCAGCCACCTCGTTGGGCATTTTGCCTGTTGTGGCGTTGTATTTGTATTTGGAATAGAGGAAACGCATTTAGTATCATCAAATCTTATCTTGATAATAGAACCCAAATGGTAAAATGCAATAGCTTTCTGAGTAATATCATGCAAATAAAAATGGGAGTCCCTCTCATGGGTCCGCTGCTATTCATAATCTTTATTAACGACCTTTGTAACCTCGACAGAGTAGGTAAAATTATCACCTTTGATGATGACACAGTAATACTTTATTCATGAATGGAGTATTTGGCACTCACTGACATTATTAACAATGACCTCATCAAACTCAGAAATTGGTTTCAATGTAATGATCTACAAATAAATGTAACAAAAAGTAAATTTATTAATTTTTCCTTTCAATACATTCCTCAAATCAATCATGATATAACTTTCCATGTCTGTTCATAGTTCACCTCATGCCCGTGTCAATGGCTTGAACAAGTAATATCCATTAAATACCTTGGCATTCATATTGACCAAAATTTGAAATGGAATTCCCATATTAAATACCTTCAAACTCGGCTTTGTTTCATTTTATATAAGCTCTATCATCTGAAACTGTGCATTAATAACCGCTTTCTCATAACATTCTATTATTCAATGTTTCATTCATATTTAATGTATGGTCTCAGTCTGGGAAGGAGATTATCTTATTATATTAAGCCTATTATTTCTCTCCAAAAATCAGATGCATCACTAATGATTATGTTACCCCTCTACTTGATCAATTTCATCGATTAAAAATTCTCTCAGTGCGTTACCTCTATTTTTCTAAATCCTTATTAATAATAAAAAAGCACCTACTCAATTAATATCTTAATATATCTTAACATATCCCATACTTCTGCTTGTATAAATGTCATCTATTCACTGCCATTAGTTCATAAAAATATTCTTAAAAAGCACTTCAGCTTTCTGATTCCGAAATCCTATAATAATCTATCCAGAGAAATCACTGCCACTACTGCATTTACTCCCTTTAAAAAAATCCTAAAACTTTATCTGCTCAAACTCACTAACATTGAGTCCCATTTCTGATTTCATCCTCTAACATTATGCTTAATTAAATCGTATCTTTAAATCACCTTCCATAATGCTGTACAAATTCATGTGTTGGCTCCATATTTATTTATCATGTATATCATTAACATGTTGTTTTTTTTGGGGTTTTTTTTTTTTGTATATTTGGGGGTCAATTAAGAATTCATGTTGATATTATTTGTATGTGGTTTTCATAGCACCTCCACCGTTGCATGAGAATATCCTTTATAATTTATACCACAATTTTTAATATATTTTATTTATTTTCTGTTAATTATACTATTTTATTTGTACCTATTTTTCTTTTTGTATTTTTTCCCCACCATATATCTGAAAATAATATCATTACTGTATTTTATAAACCTATTAATTGTAACAACCAGCTTGAGACATTCGTCTTCTTGGTTACCAATAATATCATATAATATGTACTCACACAAATTGTGTGTGTAAAATAAATTTGAAATTGAAATTCTGGTTATCTTAAGGGTGGAGTGCAGGCCCTCTATGTCCCCTCCTACATATGCCTCTGGTTAAGAACAAACAAAACATGATTACACTATGATAAGCACTATGATTATGCTATGTTTTTTCTAGCTGCCTTCTATACTAACATAAGGTGAAATTGATTATCAAACAACCATCAATTATTTTTAGTTTAATTATATCAAATTTATAACATTGATCATTAATTGATATTTTTCTCATTTTTGCAGGGCTTAGATAATGTTATCAGCAGTGGAAAGTCATCAAACGGCTCAGAAAAACTGTCGATTCCAACCCCTAGGATGGATACATATTGCCTTTCCTTAGCGAATTTAGAAGGTTTAAAATTTTTTTTTCTCCTATTGAAATAATTAATCTGTATCGCAGCAACAAATAAAGTGGTACTCCAGCGTTTAGGTACTTCATTGCGAATATTTCTGATTTCATGCTATGAAATCACTAACAAATTCATACACATGTGTAGCAAATGAGTATTCAAATGATGAGAATTTCATTTATTGTTATTTATGATTGCAGACAGTCAAGATGTTGAATTGGATGCTATACTGGGAGAGTTGTGTGCCTTAGAAAGTCAATTCGAACAAGAAGTAATGCATAAAGGACATGCACGAAGTGTGAGCACTGTGATTCAGAGCAACATCACTGGAGAGAGTCTACGACTGTCTTTGGGTACTCCCGTAAGTCAGAGCGGTGCAGAGCCCCAGTCATCGTCTCTCGGACCAAAGCGTTTTTTCACACACAGACGATCTAACTCTGGAGGCACGAAAGCAAAACTGGAAATTAGTGGAGACATGGAAAGTGATGAACACTTGCGACCTCAGAAAATGGAGTTTTGTGTCCGAACTGAAAGCCCAGACAATGATTCGGCTTTTTCTGATAGTGTATCAATGCTATCATCTGAATCATCTGCATCCTCGGGTGGAAGAACTGACACTGGGATATCTAGTCAAGGCTCATCTAAAACTAATAGCATAGTGTTAGTGCCATCTCCTACTCAGGTAACTAGTACAGTTTATTCATACTTTTTTTTTAAGAGAAAATGTTTTTAAGAATTTTAAGAGAGAAATATATATATTATGTATTTAAGTAATTTGTGATAAAAAGCATATCGTTCATTTTCCTCTTCTAGATCATTATAAGTATTTGAAACATTATTCTGTGGGGAAAAAATTAAAGTGAAATAAACAATTTCATACCCTCAAAGACGAAAAAGTAAAAAATTTTATTTATTCATACGATCAAATGCAAAACATTTTAGGGGTTAAGCTAGCCTTGAAAGTACTAAAAATGAGTGATCATAAGTATTTAACCAAATATGTGCATGATGAAGGGTAAATATAAAGTTAATACAGTTGGAGTTTGTTATAATGACCCCATCCATTCACAGGAAATGGGTGTCATATTCGGATGTTAGGTATATTGAAAGTTCTAAAGAAAATTCCATGTTTGTACGGAATAAAAAATTATATTATTCATTTTGCTAAAATGTAAGCAATTGTAATGAAAATGCATCAGGTTAGAAAGCAATAAAACTGTAGTAAACAAATATTTTCTGGATATTATGCTGAGGTGAACTCAGAGAGAAAAGTCATCTGGGGATAACCAATCTGTAATAACTAATTGCATGCATGCATATATATATATATATATATATATATATATATATATATATATATATATATATATGCATGCATGCATATATATATATATATATATATATATAATAATTCTCTAGTATCAAAGGTCAAGGTCAAACACAACATTGGCAAATGAAAGGCATAGATTTTGTACATTTCTTTGCAAAATAGGGGTGAAGGAATCGGTTCAGATGCTGCATTAGATTGAATGATCTTTCTAGGTAGTTATATTGGATAGATAGGGAAAAATGTGGAACTTGTATTGTACCAGTTGTTATAACAAAACAGTCGCAATAACGTATGGTCATTATAACGAGAGTTGACTGTGAATGGCGTTTAGATTGGAGTGGAAAAACCAGCATTTTTTTCTATGAAAATGTGACCTGCAAACCTTTCCATTCCTGAAGATTTCATTATTGATGAATAAAATTTGCAATGTATATAAAATTTACACTGGGTTACGCAATGGCATATTTTCTCCAAGGCATGAAATTAAAATCTGCCAATTATTAGCAGGAAAATACAGTACAGTGGGTCTCGCTTATAATATTCCATTTAGAACATTTCTCCACTTCACTTGACTCATTTTCATGGTTCCAACTCTTAATATTATTCAAGATTTCCTGTTTAAAGCATTTTCCAACTTACAACAGAGTTTTTCTTGATGGTTTTTTTGGGAAAAACGTTATAAATGTGATCCACTGTATATGAATTTATCATTTATTAGTATGTACACTATTAATTGGTTCTGAAAAATAATCACGAAGGATGAAATCATGTAAAGTGAGTTGAATTTAACATGGGTAAGATAGGAATGGGAGGTTTCCTTACAAGAATTAAAAAATATATAGTTCCAGCTATAAAATAAGTTTTTGTGTATGAAATGTGGTTATTTGAATTTATAGGTAAATCTTACAAATTTATGCCATGCAAATAAATTTTTTAACTTTTTGTTGTTAATTGATGGGCTGGTTCAGGTTAGTGTGAATCTCCTGAAGAGTTTGGTATGGCAACTGATAACTGAATAATGAAATAGCCAAGATTCAGATGAAAAAGCATCATTTTTCGTTCATACAAAACTGTTGTAGAAAATCAGAGAATCCTGAATGTCCTTCGTTAATATGACAATCTTTCCAATCATTTCCCTAAAAATTCTGATTGCATTGTCAATCTGTTGTTACCAAGAGATGTTCATTGGGGAACTCTGATGAAGTGGATTTAGAAGTTTTACCCACGTTTGTTTCATACTGTAGATTATCAAATTCAACTGATTTTGTCATTACAACATAATCAATCATGCTGAATCTTTAATTTGTATGCCAATTTTCAGAAGTAAAATCAAACTTCGTGCTAAATTCCATAGGTTGCAATTTCTTTTCAAAATCATGTTATAAGGAAAACACGTAAAGAAAGGAATACCCGTAAAATTGTTAATCCCTATCAAAAGTTTTTTCTTTTTAGAACATTATTTTTTTATCTTTTTTTCTATTTTGATTGTGAGAAAATTGGTATTTTCAAATATTATTGTAATAAGCTCTAGTTGCTTTACAGCTGCTGGATAATATTTCTAAACGCCTGCAGGCCTTGCAAGTAGAAGTAGAGAAAGAGAATTCCCCACCTGTAAGCTTTTTTAAATATATCTTATTTACATTGTATGTGTGACCAATGTGGTACTTGCAATTTCTTGTCAAGAGATGCAATGCATTATAATTATTATTGTTCCACCTGATTCATGATTTTGTGGGAAATGGGCTGAAATAACTTTCATTGTATAAGCATGCTGAAACATTCTGTCATCTACTCTGTCTTTGGTGGTGGGTGTATTTCTCTTCGCTGGCACCTTTCTTTTTTTTTTTTACTCGTATCATTTAGGCTGAACAGGCTGCTCGAATAAAAGCTGAAAAGATAAGGATAGCATTGGAGAAAATCAAAGAAGCTAGTGTCAAGAAGGTAGTTTTTTTTAACGCCCCTTATTGTGTATGTGACATTGTATGCTTACACCTCCCTGCATGGAATTCCTTTTAACAACTTCGATTTCACTTCTCACTTCCTTGTATTAAATGGTTTAATTTATTTTCAAAAGAAAAATTCAGTGCTATCAGCAGTTATTCTTGAATTTTAAGCTTTCTTTTAGGCATGATTCGACTGTCAAGGTTTTTTTTATATGCAGACTGTCATGTGTGTGTGGTTTTTTAGTCATTTTCTGTTTATGTATCTTTGATACACTTAAGAAGTTTAATTTTTCAAAGAATAGTGTCTGATGATTATAATAATAAGGATTGGAATTATATAGCAATTATAATAATCGAAGAAAATTCAGTCTGTAGAATATTCCAGCATATTTTATGGCATGCTGGAAAGCCCCAGATTTTCTAGAAAAGTAATTTCAATGTCGGGAAAAGTCATAAAATTTTTTTAAAACTTGGCTCTCTTCAGTCTGAGGTAATTTTTTTTTTCATCTTTTTAATAATCAATAATAACAATAATCTCTTTAATTAGTCATTTAAAATTCAGCACTTTTGCATGTAGCATATCTTCGCAAAATAATATGACTGTGCGAGGGGTTCCTTGAAATAACATTCACAAAAGAAGGCAATAATGGATTTCCATTATTGGTATATTAGTATCATGTCCAAGTACTCAAGTGTTCAAGATTTATCAAAGCAAGAAAAATGCAAGATCAATTAGAAAAATGCTTTTAAATGACAGTAAAAGCATTTTACTTGACAAATTAGTTGTAGCAAGTGCTGATCAAAAATTTAAAATTTCCGGCATGCCAGATTATATGAGTAAGTTTTTAACATGCAAAATTTAGTTTGTTCAAATTTTTATATCTTTTAGTTCTTGAACAACAATTAGGTGTGATGTATACTATTGTTTCATAGCAACTAGTTAGCCATTCCAAGCATTAAAAAAAAAGCCTGGCTAATGCCAAGGCACTTGCAAAACCACTTCTTTAAAGTATCTTGCGCTACATAGCAATCTCAAAAAGTCTGTTTCAAGGTTTCACAATCTGCAACTGTAATATTTTAGCTAATACAGCAAAACTTATCTTCAACGGAATTGCAGGGGGACCGTGATCTTTTCCCGGTTGAACACAGGTTTCCACTTGATAGAGGTTCAATTGATATAATGTGTAAAATTGCGCAACGATCTTGTATGTAAAAATAAATTTAAATAAAATAAAAACAAATTAATTGTAAATAAAGAGTGAGTAATTTAAATATAGATAAAATAATGTACATTATTTACTTTATAATTACTAAATACTTCTCAATTTTCAATGTATCTCTGTATACCCCACACTGTTCATCTCAATTGACGACATTTATGTTCATTCAACTTTCTCTACAATTTTCAATGAGGGAGTCAATATTTGTCATGTCAGTTAAATTTGTACATTGACATTTATGTTCATGTATTCCTCAATGCCAGAGCTGTAACTATGATTTTTGTGAGTGGGAGGGGGGGGGGGCAATGATTTTGCTTCCCCGATCACTGTAAAATTTATTGATTTTAAAACAGTGTTTTTGTTTCCACCCCATAAATTTTGCCACCAGGGCAATTTATTTATTTATTTAAAAATAAAACTACAGGCTAAAGCCCAGTTATAGTTTGCAGACATGAACACAGGATAAAAATAAAAATAAGGTAAAAATTTAAAAATAGACATCGTTATATTATCAACGTATCTCAGAAATCTGTACAATTGAGAATTTTTCAATACATTTGAACAATATGAAGAAACATAAAAAAGACTGGCTTCTAAGGTTAAGAATATCAGGTGCATCGATATCAAAGTAAAGAATTTTTACAAAAAATCTGGTAAGGATCCTAAGATGACAAGTTTCAAGTGAATCATAACTGAATGATGAGCAAAGTATTTTGTTTTTTTGTTTGATAAGTAATGATTATATGACTGATGTTTCTTAAAATACATATAGCGTATAAAAACCTGTTTTGAACATGTTCAGTTTGAACTACATTAAATAAGCAATGTGGATTCCAAATTATGCTACAGTATTTCAAAACAGATCGAACATAGGAATTGGAAAGTAACAAGATAGTTTCAACATTGTGAAAAAGCTTACTATTACGAATTGTAAAACCAAGATTTCTGGATGCTTTAAACACAATATAATTAATATGTTGGTTAAAGGAAAAAGAACTGTAAAATATTATACCTAAATCCTTCACACAATCAACAATTTGAAGTAATTGACCATCAATACTGTAATCGTATTTAAGTGCAGAATGCCCCCTACTATAGGTTATAAATTTACACTTATCGATGTTTAAGTACAACTTATTATTTACACACCATAAATTAAATTTGTTAATAGATTCTTGTAATTAAGCAGCATCATCACCATTATTAATAACATAAATTTTTTACGTCATCAGCGAACATTAAGCATTTAGTATCAATACAATCAGGTAAATCATTTATAAATAAAATAAAAAGCAAGGGATCCAAAATCGACCCCTGGGGAACACCAGAATAATATGCATAACTAGAAGATTTACAACTATTTAAAATTACTCTGAGATCTCCCAGTAAGGTATGGCTCAATCCACTTAAGCAGATGCCCAGAAAAGCCCCAAACCTTGATCTGAAGAATAATATGATTGATTGAATCAAAAGCCTTGGGGAAATGAGTGTAAACAACATTAATTTGCTGCATATTATCTATAGTTTATGCTATAACTTGAAAAGGTTTAGCTATATTAGTTAATAAAGATCTCTTGTCAATAAAACCATGCTGACAACTAGAAAACCATGAACAAACGTGGCCATAAATTCTTTCATCTTTCATGTACGAGAAGTCAAATACCTTACGAATAGAATTAATTTAAAACATAGTTTCCCAACCTTTTCATCCCATTTTCCCCCAACGCAATCTAACCCATAGGATCCTATGTTATACCCGTAGCTTCTACCACACCCCTGGAACTTCCCATTGCCCCGAGGGGGCATTAACACCCACGTTGGGAATCACTGATTTAAAACATCAGATTTATCACCACTTTTGAAGACGGGCAACACTGAGCAAGTCTTCCAAATTGTAGGAAAGACACCTGAACTAATAGAGATATTAAAAATGATAGAGTGAGAGACACCTAAATATAGCCTCAACTATGTATGCGAGAATACAATCATCGCCTTTATCACTTTTGACTTTTGAGTTTTTTTATATCAGACAAAACATCAAGTTCAGTAATGGAACCAAAAAACAACTATTAAAAAATATTATTGTTTACAGTTTTAGAAATCAACTGCTTCCCTACATATGAATTTTTAAAACCATAGCATCAAGTTCGAAAGCAGTTTTTGCTGATCTAAGGGTGGATGAAATAGAACTCGCATTAGGAAGCAGGGATTGCATAAAAAATTTTGGTAGAACACTTTAACGTTTTGTATGATCTATTACTCATGAAACACAGTTCAAATGTTTGTGTGAAATTTTCTGTTAAGAGTGTACAATTTTCTTTTCCGCATTTCCTTTGGACAGGTTTCGTTTAATCCAGACTTTTTAATGTGTATTTTGTCATTGAAATCATGAGGCCAAGATTTTTTTTTCCGTTAAAGACAGGTTTTTACTGTATTTTTCACCAAATCACTAAACCATTTTCTGTCAAAAAGTTAATATTTTAGCTCTCATATCTATAAATTTATATTTTTATAAGTGCACGTGTGCCTTTTCATTTATGTTTGAGATTTGAAATCACATAATAAATACCATATGATAAATCCTATTGAGAAGAGTGATTGTTATCAAGTTTTATCAACTTGTTGATTTCTTGGTTGTAGATCTTCATTAAGGCGTTCACAGCAGATAACAGTGCAAAAAGTCTTTTGGTCGATGAAAGAATGACTGTGGGACAAGTTTGTCGTCAGTTGGCTGACAAAAACCATGTTCCAATGGATCCTAGATGGACTCTTGTAGAACATATTCCAGAGCTATTCATGGGTGAGTGTTTTAGAATTCTTCAACATCCTCTTCCCAATTCTGTAAAATAGAGCTTTCGATTCAAAAACTATTTCATCCTATACGTCCAAAACTTTTTCCTTTACCATTTACATTATTTATGAAATATGTCAATCTTTTTTCCCCTCTTTTCTCTTCAAAATTTTCCCAACATCCTTGACATGTTTTTCTTTGACTCTTTGACATGTGGTATGCAATATAGTAAAGTAGCTAAAGCAACATAAATATAATGGCAATGTAAAATTTAGAATAAAAAAGTCATATTTCCACAAACATTATAGGATATTTTATTAATTAACATAAAAGCATATCTATCTATAGGAAGTCTATGCCATATGGTTTCTGTGCACGGATATTACTTGATATGTAGCTATTGTAATTGTATCGGTTTATGGCCCAATACTTCACATCCGTATTGTTAAGACCTATAGATAATAGAGCGATTTTATTTTTTAGAGGGTCTCTAAATACATTGTAATCTTCTGTTAGCAATGGCAGTCGATACTGGTTTATGTTTATCACAAAGAAGTGCGATTGGCGGAAAACATTCCAGAAGATTCCTCCCTCCAGACAGTGGTGCCATTTTTCAGGAACCATGTAGAACTCACTAGAAATTTCTCCAAATCTATATAAGGGACCACAACGAAGATTGGGGGAGAGAGAGACTCTATAAAAAGTCAGTTGTGGTTGAACTTTGCAAGAAAGTTGTTTGCTCTCTGCTTAGCTTGTAAATTGCTGTTCTGTAAATAAATCTGTGTTTGTCCATCGAACCGCTTCTTGTTTTGCAATCTAGAAGTCTTATGGAAATTGTCTGGAACAATTTGGTGTCAGAAGTGGGATAATTCAAGACTTTCATGAAAACGAGAAGAATGGACCGGAATGAAATGCGAGAACAGCTGAATCAACTGATATCTATGATGGGCCAGATGAAATCAGTCATCGAAGAGAAGATTCGGTCAATGAGCTCAGCTACTGTCAGACTATGTCACCATCTCCATTGCTGCCATCAAAGACAATGTCACCAACTCCATTGTCGCTGTCAATCTCTCCGTCACTGATGTAAAAGATGTCACTGCCATGAAGATTGACATAAACACTGGCGGTAGCTGCAGTGAAAGAACTCTCCCAAGAAATGAAAGCGCTCGATGAGAAGCTCTCTCTCAAAGAGGATACAAGAGCTGGAAAAGAGATTTCAAAAGCCTACATTTCCCGCGGATGCTCAATAGGTCCTACCAGCCATAGCTGACTTCAATCAGCTGAACATCAAGCCCTCAACATACAAAGGGGGTACATTATGGTCGATCTTGATAACCCAGTTCGAAATGATCACCTCAGCGAATGGATGGGACTGTATACTCAAGGCCTTTCACATAGCCACAGCACTCTGAAGCAAAGCTGCCGAGGTTCTACACAGATGCTCACAGCAGAGGACTGATCTAGCTATGCAGCCCTGACAAATGAGATCGAACTGAGGTTCAGCAAAAATTACCTCAAGGACTTCCACCAGCTGCAACTGAAGACCAGAAGGCGGCAGAAAGCAGGAGAGACATTACAAAAACTGGCCATGGATATCGAGAGACTCACAGTTGGCGTATCCCGACTGCCCACCAGATGTCAGGGATGGACTGATCCTGCAGTGCTTCATTGACTCCTTCAAGGACTCAGACATCCAGCAGGCATTGCATCTGGGTGAATACAAGAATGTGAGAAGTGCTCTTGTGTACGCAATGAAATTCAAAGCAGCCTAGCAAGCTTCGTCGAACCGCTTCTTGTTTTGCAATCTCAAAGTCTTGTGGAAATTGTCTAGAACAATAGTAATGATTTAATTTTTAATCAAGGTGTAGTTTGCACAAATCTTGTTTTTCTTTTATGTAACCTGCATAGCAATTAGATGTACTTGTTCACCATAATAGTTGTGTTTTTAAACTGCATATCAGTCATCCTTAATATAATTGATTGAAGTTTTTTCCCTTGTATTTTTTTTCTTCTGTTTAGAGCGTTTTTATGAAGACCATGAGTATGTTGTTGAAAACTTGCTACTTTGGGCTCGTGACTCTCCAAATAAATTGCAGTTTTTGGAGAAAGATGAAAAATATGATTTGTTCATCAATCCTGAAGTAAACAGTTTATATATATTAAATATTGATTAAATTTGCTTGCTTTCATTAATTTTTTTTCTGCTATAAATAAAGCACAGAATCTCATGTTTGAATAAATTCATAAGTTTAAACTTTTTAAACTCATAAATGTGATTTGCAGTAAACTTTCAATGAGCAAATGTTGACTCATAAACTATACATTTATACAAATACAAATACAAATACAACGCCACAACAGGCAAAATGCCCAACGAGGTGGCTGATAAAAAGATGCCCATAAAAATATGGTTGTCATATGTTTCAAAAATACAGCAACCCAATTAAAAATGCAATTAACACAAATTACAAACAATATATACACATGATAAAATATTATACAATGCCCATAAAGAATACTTATGGTTGTCTTATTCTAAGAATGGATAGCTTCTCGATTTACCCCAACATGTTTATCGTATTTCTTTTTAAACGTGTCAATTGTGTTACAATTTACTACCTCCGGGGGTAAGCTATTCCATTTATTAACAACCCTATTGGAGAAAAATTCCCTGCGACACCATGACCTTGCATTGTCCCTCACCAATCGATACTGGTGTCCCCTTGTAAAAGCAGTCGATTGGCGGTGTACTAAAAGTTCATGGTCCATCCTATCCATCCCATTGAAAATTTTGAACACTTCGACCATATCTCCTCGACACCTGCGTTCATCCAATGTAAACATATTCAAAAAATGAAGTCTTTCTTCATAACTCAAGCCCTGTGTGCCAATAAGGACACGCGTAGCTCTTCTCTGCACCCCTTCAACCAAGTCTATGTCCCTCTGTAGGTATGGTCTCCAAAACCTTACAGCATACTCCAGTCCAGGACGAACTAAGCCTCGAAAAAGCGGAAGAATGACTTTAGGAGAACGCGAAGAGACCTTTTTGAAAATGAGACCAAGCATTCTATTCGATTTTTTGACAACCGCTGAACAATGTTCACAAAACTTAAGTCGCTCGTCAATGAGAATTCCCAAATCGGTGACTCTAGTTGCATCCGGGATAGTGACACCATTCAACTCGTAAGAGAACCGTGGGTTGTTCGAACCAAAATGAGCGACCATGCACTTATCTACGCTAAACGTCATGCTCCATTCATTTGCCCATGCTGCAATCTTGTTTAAGTTGGTCTGGAGCAACTCCCTATCGCTTTCATTTCCGATTACCCCCATTAGCTTCACATCATCTGCGAATTTGCTAGTAATTCCATCGATACCCTGATCGAGTTTGTCGATAAAAAGTGAAAAAAGTATGGGGCCAAGGACACTTCCCTGAGGAACTCCACTTGTGACGTCTGTCCAACCAGAGAATTCCCCGTTCACCATAACTCGTTGCGACCTATCTCTTAACCACGATTCTATCCAATTCAGCAAGTTGCCCCCTATTCCAATCTCGTGTAAACGCTTCAAGAGTTTGCCATGTTGGACCCGATCGAATGCCTTCTGGAAATCAAGGTAAACAACGTCGACATTTTTGCTCTTACCCAAAGCCTTAGTCACGTAATCATAGAAGCAAAGGAGGTTAGTTACACATGACTTCCCCTTCCTGAACCCATGCTGATTATCCGACAATACATTATTCTCGTCTATCCACTTCACAAACTGCCTTTTGATGATAATTTCCAAAATTTTCGAGAGGGAGCTCGTCAAACTCACTGGACGATAATTAGACACCACTTCTCTACTACCCTTCTTAAATATCGGAACAACGTTAGCCAGTTTCCAATCTCTCGGGACGATGCCCTCAGCAACACTACTCCTGTATATCTGTGCGACTGGCCCCAACAATTCATTAGCACCTTCCCTGAGAACCCTGGGATAGATATCATCTGGTCCTGGTGCTTTGCTTGCACATACATTTCTTAGAAGATTTAGGACCTCCACGTCTTCCACTTGAATATCGTTAAGCATTTTATTACCCCATGCAACACCCGTATATCGAATATCATTATGTCCATTAAAAACCGACGCGAAAAAGTCATTGAAAGCACTACACATGCCTACATTGCTCTCTACCTTAGAGCCTCCTATCGAGAGGGGGCCAACTGTCCCCTTACATCCATTATTGACGTATCGAAAAAATGATTTTGGGTCAGAGCCAATGTTATCTGCCAACCTAGATTCAACTTCCTTTTTACTATCCCTTATCGCTTTCTTCAACAGTCTTCTTTTATCAGTAAACAATGATAGGTCACCTCGTCCACTTTTATACTCTCTGAATGCTCTTTTCTTTTCAAGATAAAGGTTCCGCACGCTATCCGTGAACCATAGAGGGTGTGATGTACAAACACGCTTTTTTCGAACAAATGGTATGACGTCGTGCAAAACAGAGGACAGCTTCGTACTAAATTCTTCCCATTGACTTACCACCCCTACTGATTCCAACCGGTCTTTGAAAACTTCCGCTAACCTTCTTCGCAAAACATCAAAGTTAGTTCTCCGAAAACAAAGAACCAGTCTTTTGTTATCAACCTTACCCGAGGAAAAGTTACAGTGAAATCTGACGATACGATGATCACTGGAAGAAAACTCTTCCCCCACCGAAACATGTTCAACAAAATCCTCAGAACTAGTAAGAACTAAATCCAAAATAGCAGTACCCCTAGTGGCTTCTGATACATGCTGATACAAAAAATTTTCGAGCACCAACTTAAGAAAGTCTCTTTCATACTGATTTCCAGATGAAAGGTTCTCCCAATCAATACCCGGGTAATTGAAATCCCCTAGTATGAGAACCCTCTTTCGCTTACACATGTAGGAAATTTCATCATGCATTTTGGCGATATAGTTTTGATCCCTATTCGGTGGATTGTAACAAACCCCAACAATAAGCTTATGACGTCTTTTGTTCTCAAGTTCAACCCATATGGTTTCAATATCACTTCTCTGCACGTTACACTCTCTAGCCTTCAAACATGATTTCACGTATATCAACACTCCACCCCCTTTCCTATCAGATCTATTTCTCAAAAAAGTATCGTATCCGGAGATGTGTAAGAAAGATTCATCCCCATCGTTTGCCCAAGATTCTGTAATGGCTATAAGATCCAAGTCCTCCACAACTATCATAGTTTCTAAAAAATCTTTCTTGTTACCCAAGCTCCTGGCATTTATTAACACACATTTTAATTTGCCCGGTGGTTTGTTGTCAATCGAGAAGCCATCCAAGTCAGAGGTGGGTAATTCCCCGTCAGTACTGTTGTGATTATCATTAACTAACCCGCATTCCCGACTACGTGGTCTGGGAGTAAAAAACCTGACCTAAGACTATCGTAAACCTCCCAGACCCCTCTCTTATTTAGATGGATCCCATCCGAACGAAGCCACCTATCGGTAAATGCGGGAAGCTCCAAGAACGTGACCCCAAGTAAGGAGCAAATGTCCTTCAGGCCTATATTGAATTGGTGGATCCTACTCCTATATCCCCTACTACCCCTTGGCAGCACTGGAATCACTGCCACATCTGAACCCCCCTCCCTAGCGGATAATAGTAAATCCCGGTATTCTGTCAGAGACTCACTAATATTCGCTCCTACCTGATTTGTTCCCACCCACAGAATCACCCGCAAGGGCAACTTTCGGCGATGAAAAACGTCTCGAACGTTGCCAATCTTCCCCCCAGGAAGACAACAGCGCTCGAAACCCCGAAAATCCCTACACACTCGGTTCCCAAGTTCCCTAACCATAGAATCGCCGATGATTAAACCCCTATCACTATCCCCCTCTACCTCATCCACGACCACCCATTCGCCCTCTAAAATGTCGTTGTTCGTGGAGATTGCTTCTTCATCAACAGGTGGCTCGACGACCAGAGGGTCCGTTATAACCGGGCCCTCTAGCACCC
Organism: Pholcus phalangioides; assembly: GCF_987345545.1. Lineage (NCBI taxonomy): Eukaryota > Metazoa > Arthropoda > Arachnida > Araneae > Pholcidae > Pholcus > Pholcus phalangioides. The sequence continues at coordinate 22,486,511 of NW_028301596.1, read as the reverse complement.
TAACTTTTTCCCGTAAAGCTTCGACCTCGAGTTCCAGCCTTTTTCTATCCAAGCACCCTTTACAATTGAAACTATCAGCTACTATACCCCTAGACCAGGGAAACCTCCCGTCGCAAGCTCTACACAACACTAGTCGAGGTCGAGGCATACTAACACTATTGCTAAAGCTAGATAATAATAATAATACTTAACAATACGAAAATGAGAAACGTTAACTGGAAATTAAAATAATGTAAAATACATTACTATGCAAAATATACGTAAGAGACTATACGAAAAAATTACGTAAAGTAGAATGCTCAGCACTAAATCACGAAGAATAAAATAAATATGTATATAAAGAATACAACACCCTCTAAAAAAAGTATTAAGCTACGAAGTACAATTTATACTTATTAGAATTAGCTAACTATCTCAAAACACTAACACTACAACAATAGGCCCAAATGGAAGGAAAACAACGTTATTGAGAGTACCCGGGAAAAAGTATACACTGTTTGCTAACACTAACGTCCAAAAACCTACGAACTTATATCAAAGAAGCGAGCGAACCTGGCGAAAAAACAACGAAAATGAAATGCGAACGAGAAAAATAAATATAAGTCGATCGAAAATACACAACGAAAATTTAAAAAAAAAATGAGAGCAATATATAAAAAAAAAAAAAAAACCACTTATCTCACAATCCAACGTGCGCTAAAAAAAAAAAAGAAAATCACCGCAGAATATGACCCAACAATAAACAACACGCTAAGTAAAACTCACGAGAACAAAGAAAGACACAAAATGGCGCACTGGCGTGTCGGTGAGCGGAGCGCGATAATAGCACGTCCGTTCCCAACGGCGGCGAAGACGATTGATAGTAAGTTTTTTTGGTTTTTTTTAATTTATAAATAATACCGTACGTGATCAGCATGTATTCCCAAGAGATCATTATGATCTGTCCAGGGAATTTGTTAGAAGACTTTTTAAGTTGCAAAGTTAGGAAGAAAAAGTCTGGTTTTCATACTCTGTCTTTAAGAGACAGTCTATTAAGGACAGACTACTACCACTAATTGCACATATGCTTCAGTAGAAATTCTTAGAAAACTGAAATTTTTAACAGCTATTCATAGAGAGATTATATCACTCTCTGCTAATCCGGTTATCTGTGTACTCCATGCCTACTCATAGGCTTTCCCAAGTTATAAATTAGTCAAGATGTTCCTGTTTTGATTTCATTCAATTTAGACTTTTCTCACTTCCTAACTGACAGACCATGGGCATCTTTTACCTCCAGGGATTGATAGATTGGGACCTAAAGCTTTGGGTTATTTCCAAATGTTAAGCAAATAAAAAATCCTTTACGTTAATCGTGCTAAAAACCTTATGATAGGAAAGATGTTTCCGAGCCCATAAAGCTATGGGATTGCAACAAAAATTGAAAATTTTTAATTTAAGGTGGTTAGTTCAACCATTTAAAAAATAGAAAAGGCATTTCTATGCAAAAATGTTTCAGAGAGTGTGAGCTAAAAATCAATTGAATAGTCAAATTGAAGAAGGGAACAAAACAAAGAACCCAATTTTTATACATCGAAGAAGAAAAAACTTTCCTAGATTTTCAATTGCATTTTTTACTAGGGAAACAATATTCTATAAAATTAGTGAATATGAGTGGGAATGATATTGTTTTTGTTTGCTCGTAATAGTATATCAGTTAGAAGTTTATAATAATTAACCTAACCATATTGGATTCATTCATTATGAAGTTTTTTCACCTTTATCAAAATTTGTGATTAAATTCATGATTGGCAATGCTGCTTGTAAGGTTCAGGAGAAAAGAGGTTGGAAAAAGGCAGAGGAGAAACAGGAGTCGCGAGAGAGAGAAACGAGAACGATTTGAGACATTCGAAAAAGAGGGAGAGTGTGAAAGTTTGTATCGAAGAGACAGGACGGTTTCGTTGGAGGTGTTGGATAATAAATTAAATAAGGTGTTGTTTTCTTCTTTTTGGAGTCTAAAATCCAGTTATTTCGTCCTGGAATCGTAGTGGAGGTACAGTCGAGGACCTACAACCGATAAGAAGTCGGGGGAAAGTTTACTCTGCTCAATTACTGGTATTTGACCAAAATGATCTGAAACATGTTTATATTTCAGATACAGTCAGAATGATTACCAAACACGCAGAAAATTTATTTACAACAAGAAGTCTGTTGTTATGACAGTTTTTCCAAAATTGTAAACTCTCTTTATAATAGACTTTTACTGTATTTGCAATTGCTATTTCGCTCTCAGCTGTATAAAAAGAAAGCAATTTCACCTAAGACGTTTTGCATAGGCAGAGATAGATTGAAAATCTGATGGCACGATGATGATGTCAGTTCATATATACCCATATGCATTAGATCAGTCAGCTCGTAACGCTCCCCCACCCTATCTCTACCCATGACGTTTTGTCAGAACCAGTTTGTTTCTCTTAAGTAACAAGTAATTGAGTCTTGGTATAATTGGTTTAAATTATGAGATATAGTTACACCCTGGGGATAAATATATTTCATATGTTTTTTTTTAATTTTATGCATTTTCAGATTTGCTTCAATGATGTTAATTTCTTCCTTCTTTGTTTAAAAAACAGGATTATTTATTGTTCAAGAGTTCATGTGAGAAAAGCTCGGATTTAGATGATGATGCTAAAGCATCTTTGTTAGAGGCAAGTTCATAATGATTAGTGTCAATTTTTTTACTTCAATTTATAATATTTAAATGTTCATATATATATTTATTTATTTTTAAATGATTCAAAAGCAGTGTGTATAAAATATAGAATAATCCTTGATACATGTGTAGACATAAATGCATAAACAAAGAACAATTATGCATCATCAAAATATCAATGTTTTTTATGCATGTTTTAATTTAATCGTAATATTTACTTGAATCACATGCATTCCTTTTTTTTGGTACTGTGAAGAAATAGATTTTTTCTTTCAATAATGTTGTCACCAATCCTGACACACGTGTGTAAAAAAAGATTTTGAAAGGAAAGGTGTGCATATGATTCTAGTAAAAAAAGTTATGTTGTGTTATAATTTAATAACTAATTATAATTAATAAATGACTCGGAACTGGATTGATGTGATGCTTGGATTTTGTTTTTATATTTGCATTAAAGTTTGGTCGGTTTTAAAATTCATGTCAGTGATTGTGTACTTTCACTGAACAAAGGAATTATATTGGCTATATTTTCTTAAATTTGATTTAGATATTTCAAAGATAACTCCTTTTTTTTAATTGAAAATTATGAGTATTTTAATTTTTTAACTTCTTATGGGGAAGACTGGCTATTTCATCACATTTATTTATTTTTATATAATACTATCAAAAATACCCAGCGCTTCTTTGGTTTTTTTCAATTACTGGGGGAGAATAGAAAAAGTGACATACCATTATAATAAACTTATACTTAATACTGGCAGCATAAAAGAAGTGACAAACCATTGTAAAAGCATACATGTCTGAAATGCATGGTGCATAGCCAATTTGTGTAAATTAACGTGTGTTTTTCTTTGGTACATAATTATATTTCATTTTCTTTTAATCTTGATTGAATTGTGCTCAAAGTTTTTTAATGGATTGTTTCCACAGAATGTATATAATAATGCATAGCTAATTAGTACAAGGTAGCTGGTTTAATATTTCATTTTTCTTTTAGTTAATCTTGATTGTATGTATTTTCAATGTCTTCTGATGAATGTTTCCATAGAATGTATATTTGCATTTAATTTTTTCATTTGTTGAATAAATAGAAAATGCTCTCAGACACGACCCAGCCTCCTAGGAGGTGAAGAGAGGAAGTTGTCTTGCACAACAGCTCTAAGCATGAGCGGTCATCAATCAATTAATCTGAAACACATTGTTAGGGAACCACAGTAACCAAAGTAAACATTCCGAAAGGAAACTTTGGGGCCCAGGAACCATTGTTGCTCAATGTTTTTTGCCCTGCTCTGAATAACTTTTAAAGTAGCCTATGGTTCAATCCTTTCCTGTTTGGTATACGTGCAAAATTTGGGGATGATCAGTGTAAAATTGTAGATTTATATGAAGAACAAGCATACATACATACTTTCACATTTATATATAAGATTTGTGTGATGGAAAAAGACCATGTGATATTTATAAAAACTTTAATTCGCCATTCCCCTCAATTAATGAATTAAACATTCAACATGTAGTGCATTTTTTAAAATTCATTTGTGTCTTCTAGGAATTCTTTTCGTCATCTTCTGTTCCTGAAGTTGAAAGCTCTCTCTACCTAAAAAGTGATGGTAAAAAAGCATGGAAAAAACATTTCTTTGTCCTTAGAGCTTCAGGAATATATTACTGCCCTAAAGGAAAATCCAAAGTAAGTAAACATTTTCATCAAGTTTTTTAACCATAAAATTGATCAAATAATCGATTTTAATTTTTAATAAAGTTAATAAACTAATCATAGCTAAACTTGCACTGTGTGTGTGTGAAATACTGTTATCATCATATCATAAGATGTAAGTGTGATTGCATTACTTACCCCCATAAACTTACATATACAGAGCATTTTTAATTTTCTCAAACCCTGTTTATATGGGTATTAAAAAGCCGGAAACTTTCACCCAAGGAATAGGGGAAAAAGCTCAAAAGATAATGGGAAAAGGTGACATTAAATCTAAAAAAAGATGGTGCATATCTTTATATCACTTTTTTTCCTATGTGAGGGGAGACAAGTTTCTAAGGAGGTTCATGTTCATCCCTAACAAATCACCATTCAACCTCAATCTTGCACATGTGTGTGGGTCTACAAAATACACTAAAAAATATTATCAAAACTATTTTAATCAATCTGAAAGCTTTTCCTTTCCATAATGTGTGAGGGTGTGCAAATTTCTTTTAAACTTTGACCACCATTTCTAAATCTTAAAAACCTTCTTTTCAATCATTTTCAATAAAATCAACTAAACAAACATTTCGTTTCAATGCTTTGATTTTATTTAAAATGTTTAAAAACTTTGTTCCAATGTTATCATCCAAAATAGCTTTTTACGTATGCCCACATACATTAATTATCTGTTTCTTTTTTTTCTTTGTCAGCTCTCTAAAGACCTTATTTGTTTGACTACCTTCGAGATGAATAATGTGTATGTTGGTTTCGGGTGGAAGAAAAAATACAAGGCTCCTACAGATTTTGGCTTTGCAATAAAAGTAAATAGTTTCTTATCATTTATGTACAGTGAGCTTCTAATATTAGCTAGTGAGAATAAAAACAGCTATAATGATGCAGTGAAACCTCACTATAACGATACTCGATATAATGATAATTCCTCTGCAACAATATATTTTCTTGCTGCAAAGAGCATTGTTATATTGAGGTTCCACTATATATTGATCTGATTTACTTAAAGCTTGAATGAACATGCAGTTTCACAGTTTACAGCATTTCAATTTTGTCTCTTTTTCAATTTACTTATGATGTACGAAAAGAAATAAACAAATTTGTTTTTATTCTTCTCAGCATCCACAAATTCAAACTAAATCTTCCAAGTATATAAAATACTTATGTGCAGATGATGAAAAGACTTTGAAGCAGTGGGTGATGGGCATACGTATAGCCAAGGTAAGTTTTTGATTCACAGACAACACACACAAGGACGGTGTCACTCTCCACTATCCATACGAAGGTTTTTAACAGCTGGCTGATATGAAGCTATAGTTAGGAAAGAGAGAAAATTCAAATGCACCCACATTCAAATCAAACCCACATTCTCTCACTTTCCAAGTGAATGCCCTAGGGCATGAGAGGAAAAGTGAGAGAGAGAGGTTAAAAACCTTCGTAATATTCATTATTTTGTGGTTAGTTTACTCATATTTATTGGCCTTTTTTTCTATTGAACAGTCATTTTATGAGGAAAAAGTTGAATCAAAAAGAAACATGTTTTCTTTAATATCAGAGATAAATATATATACTAGCTATAATATCTGGCGCTGCCGAGGTTTTCTTCAATTACTGGGAGGATTTGAAAAAGTGACAATGCATTATAGAGGAATAAACTATTATACACAATACTGGCATCATTAAAGAAGTGGCAAACCATTGTAAAGGCATATACACATCTGAAATGCATTGCTAGGGAACTACTGTAACCAAATTAAACATTCTGAAAGTGATTGTTGAGACCCTGAAACCATTGTTGCTCAACCCAACAGTTTTTTTCCCCTCTGGCAAACTTTTAAAGTAGCCGGTACGTACTCAATCCGGGCCCTGTTTGGTATAAATGCAAAATTTGGCGACGATCAGCTTAAAATTGTAGATTTGTATAGAGAACACACAGAGAAAATTGATTATATACATATAGAAAAATGTAAATTATGGAGAAAAAAATTTTGTCGAAACTCACCAATATCAGCGCCATAGGCAGCTTTAATATGCAGTGTAGTGAAAAAACATTGTAAAAGTTCTATGTTTTAAATGTGAATTACTGAAAACAAATAATTATGTGAACTGGAAAGATATAGAAAAATATGAAAATTCAAAAAGGAATGAAAATAACTTTTTTCATTTTTGAATTCCTTTTTGAATTTTCATATTTTGCTATATCTTTCCAGTTCACACAATTATTTGTTTGTTTGCAGTATTTCACTTAAAACATAGAACTTTTACTATATAATATATAATAATAATAATAGAATATATAATATATATATAATATATATACGGGGTGATTATAAAAAAATTATCCCGACATATTGGCCCCTAACTATCATACCATTCACAGAAACTGAATGAAATTTTGGCATAAGGTATTTTGATGTATGCGCTCCAGAATGATATGACGTAGCTCTAACAGCTACGGTTACAGTGAGAAAATTTCGAAAATATCAAATGGCAACACCAAGTTTTTTGTATTGGAATGCGATCTTCATACTGAAAAACACTAAATAGCGTTGGGATGGCACCTGTAGCACGAAAATCCCCGGAGCTAAACAAGGAAAAAGTAAAAAGGACTTTGCCGTGCACCAGAGCATTAATATTCGTTTCATTCGTCACACCGTTTCTTTGGCTGAGATTCCATCCTGATTAGTCCTCCACAAGGTCATGTGGAAAATTTGTGAAACACAATAAAATGCTTTATTTTATGCTGCTTCTCTGTCCTTATTGGTTGTCCTCACTTTTAGCCTATCTACCGCCGGTGATTTTCATGCTACAGTTGTCGTTCGAACGCCATTTAGGGTTTTTCACAATGGAGATCACATTCCAATACAAAAAACTTGGTGGTGCCATTTGATATTTTCGAAATTTTCTCACTGTAGCCGTAACTGTTAGAGTGACACTGTTGTTTTCCATATCATTCTTGAGCGCATACCTCAAAATACCTTATGCCAAAATTTCATTCAGTTTCTGTGAATGGTATGATAGTTAGGGGCCCATATGTCGGGATAGTTTTTTTATAATCACCCTGTACATATATATATATATATATATATATATAAAATATACATATAATAGAAAAAATATACATATAAAAGAAGATTAATAGAAATGGGTAGACTAGTTTTTGTGAGAATTGCCAATTGATGAATCATTAGTTAATTAATGTATTTTTTTACCATGAAATTGTTTTTTTTTTCTATATTTGAAGCTGTCACTATTGCTATCATTTCAGTTTGGATCAGTTTTGAAAAACAACTATGATGACTTGATGCGAGACATTGTTGAAGAAGACCTGGAAACTTTGGCTCATGCTAGAAGCTTTTCAGTCTCTTCAATGGCTAAAACTCTGGCTGTAAGTTCAGACAGTTCTGGAAGTTCCGGTGGTAGCCCAGATCGACAGGATATATCTCTTGAGGATGTTGTGTTTTCAGGTCCTCGAGCATCTGCTACACCAGAGCCTGATGGTATGAGCAACAGAAGCTCAGAATCCACCCCGACTCCAACGCCAATGGAATGGAACAATCCACAGTGTTTGATGCTTAGACATGATTCAGTCAAGTCTAGTTCTAGCACCAGTAGTGGCTGTCTCTCAGAGAGATCTGGTGTCAGTACTCCAACAGCAGAACAGATGCCATTTGACCCAGAGGTATGCAATGCCAGTACTACCCTGAAACGAAAGCCGAGCATGACACCGAAAATACCTTTGACCAGCACTACGAGAAATCTTGCCATGCAGTCCAAAGAGCCGATTTATGTTGAGAGTGACAGAAGAGAAAGATTTTTACACAGTAATAGTACTTGTAGCAGCAGTACTCTTCACAAAAATAATATCAGTCGGCGCTACAGCTTGAGACGTTCCCAGACAGATGATCAGATATTGATCAATGGGGTGAAACGGAATTTACAAAAGAAATCTTTAACTGATGATGCATCAGCTTTATCACCTAGTTGTATAAGACAACGAGAATCTGATGAATACCCTCTTCCACCGCCTCCACTGACTATCGGAAGCTCAATAGAGAGCCTTGATATAGCTCTATTACCGCCACCACCTCCAGAGGCCTTCAGGGGAAGCACTACGAGCCTGGATTCTTTACCGCCTCCGCCACCTCCACTCGAACTTGGTGAAGAATGTAGCTGGCCAAGCACCTCAAGTTTGAATTCCTTACCTCCTCCTCCATCACCACAAAGAAAACTTATTGAGCAAACATCCTGTAGCAAATTTAAAACCACAGATACTGAAAACATGGTTTTCTCACAACCTGCCAAGAAAAGTGATCGTAGAATGTCGGAGGCTGATATGGCTCCCACACCTCCTCTTCCATTTATAGCAGAGTTAAAGATGGGTGTCAGCAGTTTATCCAGAGCATTCACTAAGCCTCATAGTAGGCAAAAGCTGAATAATGAAATAATGAAGGACACTTTTGTAATTTCTGAACAAGGATTCAAGAATGGAAAGTCTTTGAAATTATCACAGTCTATACGTGAAACAGCAACTGACAGAAGAGCGAGTGCACCATCAGTTCCAATGACATTAGATATTGTACCTCATATACCACATATAATAAATTCATCTCAAATGGGTCCTCCTCCTCCACCGCCACCACCTCCTCCCCCTCCCCCTTCATCAAGGCCTATGCCACCACTCAGAAATGAAGAAACAAAACTAACTGGATACAGTGGACTAATGAGAAAAATTCAAACGCCAGCTACTCTTCCAGGTCATTCAGCTAGTCCCATCGCTTGTCCGCCACAATCTTTTCTGAAGGACCTCCAGAGAGTTATGATGAAAAAATGGAAAGTTGCTCAGCAGTTGTCAAATGATACTGGTGCATCACCCAATGAAATCCTTGGTTTTCGTGACCCCAGTTATTTGCCACCATCCGGCTGTCAGACTTTAGCACCTCCACCTCCTCCTCCTCCACCGCCACCTCCTGCTCATAACACCATCTGTTGCAAATTCACTTCACAGAATAGGTTTCAGAAATCACCGTCTTTGTCAGAAGATTGTGTTACACCAAAAAAACGGCTACCCCCGCCTCCACCCCCAAAAAGAAGTGAAACTACTCAGTTGTCTAAGCACTAAATCTGTCATTTAATGAAGCTCAATCAGGTGCTGCTTATAAAAAAAAGCTCCTCTACATCTCTCTTTTTTTTATTGTGTGTGTGTATTCTCTCTTCCCCCGAACAATTAAAAAAAATAAAAAAAGAGTGCTTTATTATAACTTTGCCGTGGACAGTCATGGGTAGATATTCGAAGAAATTTCTGGCCAAAGTTTTGTGCAAAATGAACATGTGTGATCTAAGTTGATCTCAAAATTTTGAAATGTATTTCGCCCATCGCTAACCTGGCATGTGTAGACTGTATTATTATTTGTTCTTTAATTTAGTGGTCATCAAAAGAAACTGTTATTACCAATTCATTCAAATGTAGCCAAGAATCATGTTAATGCTATCAATTTTTCTCACTTTTCTTTTCTATTTCCGATTTCTCTGCTTTCATTGATTGAAATAAGAGATGAAAATATGTACATGTAAAACTTTAACTGCTGGTTCAGTTAGTATTTTGATATGCGCACACAGAGCATGCTTTTTTATTGTATTTTTAAGTTAATTTCCATGTAAATAATATAAATTTTATGTTGACATTTATCCTAATATTGCATTTATATTATATATATTAATCTGTTACGATTTTTTATGAGATAATCTAAAACCATATTCATTATTTATTTTTTCTCAATTCAATACATCGTCATGTTTTTTAATGAAACTATTTCATTTATTATGTTGGCTCAGTAGTATGGGCGTTAAAGAAAGGTATTGCTTCCTTAACTATCTAATTCCAGAAGTTTTTTCCAAAAGAAATCTTTACTTTTTTCTGATAAAGCTTTTGTTTCATGAAGATTTTATTGACTCTTTTTGAAGACATCAGTCTATCTAGTTTCATCATACACTGGAAATTCCAAAATACAGATTGCTTGAGGCACCTTCATCTGAAATTCTGACCTACATTGAGTCTGGGTTTCAGAATTTGAGACTAGGTGTTCACAGTGAGTATCAAGAATACAACTTATTCTAAAAAATCCTTCAAATGGGTTGATCCAGGGGTGACCAATCTGTGCCATGTGTGTCACATCATGGTACTATGGTAGAACCTCTCAAATCCGGACTCCGTGGGGCTTAGGTGATTCTAGATGAGGGAATCTCTGGATTATGAAACCGGTTTTGTTTATTTCCTAAGGTTTCCATATTTAAAGCAATAATATATCTCTTTGAGCATCTTGATTCATATTTTCTTTATTATTATATTATTATATAAAGAAAATCAATAAAGCAATCACAGGTGCTAGAACCTAGGGGCTGAGTCCATTTGAGTCCCCACCCCCAATAAATTTTTTAAAGGGACTAAGCCCCTCACCTCCAATAATTTCTAAAAAAACAATGCAATGTACCTTCCTCCTCCTCCTGTGTACGCATTTGAGTCCTGTATATACGGGACAACCAGCAACTTTTAGCCTCTCCAGTGATGTCCCCCCTTCATGTCTGCCCCTCTGAAACCAATATACAGGTGCCATATTCACGGTTTTTTTTTATTTTTATTAGAAAAATTTTTTTGGCAACATTCTGCGATTGTCATTCGTGTGTTTTGTTTAAAAAAATTTGCATTGTGCATGTTTAGTATGGCTCATTTTTCTAGTGCTACTGATAATGGTTCAAAAAGACAAAAAAAAGTGAAAAGTTTTTATTTTGGCTATGCTTAGCGAAAGGGAGTCAATTGCTGCGGTGGCTCACCATTATGGAATCAACGAATCTATGGTGAGATATATCAAGAAAAAGGAATCTGAAATTCAGCAGTGGCTGGAGCTGCACCTGTGGCAGCGAAAACTTTGCATCACCTACCGGATGCATGTATTTCTTGAACAGAAAATTCTGGGGTTTTTTTGGGTACAAGACTGCTACGAAAAAGTTATTCCAATTGATTGTAATATTATAATGGAAAAGGAGAAAAAAAATTTACTCTTCTATAATGGAAAGGGCTGGTGAAACATCTATTTCATCAGAATTTTACGCTGGTAAAGGTTAGTTTCATAGGTTTAAGAAACGATTTGGATTACACAATGTGAAAATCACTGGCAATCAAGCCTCTGTCGACCAGGAAGCAGCTAGAAAATTTCCAAAGACTTTGGAGAAAATAAGGTTACGCACCTCAGCAAGTGTTTAATGCTAATGATATTACATTATTTTGGAAGAAAATGCCACAAAAAATATTTATCACCCAAGAAGAAAAGCGAACCCGGAACGTAATCCCCATGAATACGGAAAGCCGACTGTATATACATATAGGGTGTTCTGTTAATAGACAGACAAACTCAGTGTTGTTAGTAGACTTCAAGAGGAACAAAAAAAAAATTACATAATATACATTACAAAATATACATTTTGAATGAAAAAACAAACAAAAAAACAATCCTCAAATTTTAGAGTTCAATTACATTAATCTACTACTTTACTGCACACCAGCTCAGGTCATATATTGCCATATGACAATTTCCAACCAGTAGAGTTGGGTGGGAAATGAAGGCTCCATCCACATCCGTGGTCGTCCCAGGCTCAGTAGGTGAACTTGTTTCTGACGTTCTATGCCTGGACTCAAGCCCATGGACTTTGATGGTGACCTTCATAGTGAAAGATGAGCATTTTACCACTGTGCCACTCAGGCACTAATTACATTAATCTGGGACACTGAAAGATTTCGTAAAAATACTGAACAATCCTGTTCATTCAGGAGGTCTGGCGACTTTGAATGAGATCAATGATAAAATAAGTGGCACACATTAAAGTTTTCGTGTTGGAGAGCACCATGTGTGAAATCTTGATAGTGGCACAGACTAGAATGGTGGTTTTTAACCAAAGATTCGCAGACCCATTTATTGTGGGTCCATGGAGAGGTTTCTTGGGGGGGGGGTGCTCTATGAGCTTGTAAGAAAAGAAAATATATCAGTCCACATGGCAGCAGTCTTTAAAACTAGTCAGCTGACTCCCAGACATCCAGAATGGGTTTCTAAGGTATGCATCGGACATGCCCCTGACTCATCCCTTGGGACATGCAGGCTTAGTAAACCCAACATTGCAGTTCTGCTTAGTACAAATCTGGCAGAGGGTGAGACAGGAAATAAAACCTTTAATCAAATGCCAACGATGCCAGATTTGAGGAGAGGAGGTGCCACTCCCCACTAACTTGTCTCATTCCGGTTTTTTGTGATGACTACTTATACATCATCACCTTCAACCAGCACAAGACAACAGCCAATGCTTCATCATGGAATGAGCCTACTTCACCATCTGAGAGAGATACCCTCACACATACATTTGCCTCAGACTAATGTAGGGCCAAGATACCAGGGGATGTGTTTTAGAACAAAGCAGAAATTAAAAGATTTTAAAAATTACTGAGAGAGTATTTTTCTTTCTTGGGAATGGGGGTTGGAACACAATACTTTTTCTGATTTGCACATTTTTGCATGGGAGGACAATACAAAAACTGTCAATTCCTCGAAAACTTATTGTTTAGCGATTAAGTTATTGTTTTACATTATTATGTGGTGAATATTATTCTGTATAGAGATCTGTAGCCTTAATCTATTGACACAGGGTGTAGATGGTCTTTGTCTTATTGGCAAAAAAAGGTCCATGGAACATAAAATGTTAAAACTTCTGGGCTAGAGAAAGGTTAGCAAAAAGCCATGTTATGCGCTACCATTGTGGTAGATAGCATGGAGAAATAAAGAATGGAAGTGGAATTTCGGTCAAAGTGAGCATCAACGTCTATTAAAAAAAATATGTCAAAAAGCTTCTATGTTTTGGAGTTTCTACTGTAGTTAGAATTTCTTGAAAAAGCTGATTTTTTTTCCTTTCTCTAGTATTTTTTTTTTCTCCAAACATAAAACTTTTTTTTCTGTGATTGAAACATTGTATTACTCGAGACTGCTTGAAAGCAAAGATTGCATATGTTTAGTTTCAAGGCTTCACAATGTTTCATAATATCATTCCCATGAATCCGAACAAAATTGATGTGGTGTGATATCTACTTAGTATACAAGTTAATTTTTTTAAATATAAATAGGCTATATGTATCTCACCTTAATTTATATTAAAATATTGCGATTTGTTTTCTCTCTGACAATGATCCTAATATGTAATTGGTGCATTGGCTCAGATGAAGAGTTATCATCTGTAACAACTAAATTAGAAAAAGAGCAATATAGAATTATTATATTTTTGGAAAATTAAATGCTTTCGTATGTGCTAATCGATACAATCACTTGATTTATTGTATGTTTTCATTTACTTCAATGTTTTTCTAATAGAAAGTTACAGTGTAACACAAATACTGTACTTTTTCCCCTCTTTCTTTTGGTTGTATTTAATCCACTGTAAATAGATGTCTCTCTCTCTAAATGTAAGTTAAACGAGTCTATTGTGTATATACAGATTAAAATCCAAACTTAATGAAATTTATTGTGTTAAATAATAATGTAAGTCTTCTTTCAAAGTAGTATAGGAAATGTCTAAGAGAAAAAAACACATTAGAGCATAAATTGTCGTTGAGATTTTAAATGCCAAAGCTTTCAAAATGTAAGCTTGTATCAATAGAGCTTGAAAGAGGAAAAATTATATATCCATTTTTTGAGTTTTTGCACTTCTGAAATTTATAAATGGGTGTTACTTCTATGTGAAAAGTGTTGATATATAATAAAGAGATTATGGGAATTGTTGAAAAGGTACAACGTGTGATATGTATTATGTTGTTATTAGAGAGAATGACAGAATCAGTTGTAAAGACCAGCCCTTGCCAAGTGATGTAATCATTTTTTTTATGGATAGAAAAAGAAATATCAGATGTTCGCTTTTATAAAAAAAAATAATCGCATACATTAATTTTTTATTTTTTTTGTTTAAAAATAAATGTAAAATGATAATAAAATAATACTCATATTTAATAGTTTTTCTTTGTAAACACCTGGATGTGTGTAACTGTCTCTCTTACATAATGCTGCAATTTTTGAGTTTCATATGAAAGCCTATCTATTGTTTTTATAAAAAAAACCCTCTTTCCTTTGCTGCATTTTTTTTACTCAAGAATTATTACTTTTTATTAATGTTATCATTTCATTTATAAAATGACCACCATGGATTCAAAAACAAATCTCTGCATGTTCTGTTGTTTATGTGGTGATACACAAATTCAGAGTTACGTAGTTTCCTGAGAAAAATACACATTCTTCAAAGTTAGTCATAACTGCAGGATTATTGCTGAGAAAGTGGCAGTTATCAAGTAGAATTTTTTAGTCAATTAGTAATACTATATGTAATGAAACCCCGGTGACTTGGGTTGTATAAGTCCTGGGGAAGACTAACATTTGAGGCTCAAAAATAAGAAAATTACAGTTCTCTAGCTTTATGGTAGAGCACATGAACTGTGATGGTTCGATTCCTCATAGAAGTATGTGAATTTTTTTCCGCAATTCATCTTCACTTGGTATTTCGTCTTTTATACTTTCGAGATTCTGTTAATATTCTTTCTACCTCTGATTAGTTTATATTGAGACCATCCTGAAGCTCTTAGGGGTTCCCAGACATTGTCCCTGCACTGTCATAACCCAATTGTCAGAATCGGGTGGTTTTATACACTTATTCCTCAACAACAATACAAGTCTTTACAAACTTACAAGGTTTAAAAAAAAATATTTTGTAAGTTTTTAAACTTACAAACTTTTCAAGCTTCCCAATCATATCCTAAATTTTATTTAACTTGTCTTGAAGATCCATGATGCAGTTATTGATTAAAACTCTCAAGAAAAAGTGTAGAAGAAATTAATAGAATTGATTTTAAGTTGAACTATCATAGTAAACATGGCCGCAACTGAATGCTTGGTCAGCTGGGGCAAGAGCACATTTTGGCACCCTCTTGTAATGGTGAAGGAGGGAAAAGTAATGCAAAAGGAGAAAATTTTCACCTCCTGTTGTACAGCACCTGGGGCACCAAACCCACCTGCCCCTCTCCCCCTAATTGCGGTCGCATAGTAAAATTATTTCTATACTCCTACAGTTTTCATTCCTGCTAACAAGCTTTCTGTCAAAACAGACCATCCTATTTAGTGCATTGATATTTTTCCAAAACGTGTTTTATGTAACAAGAAAGTAAAGTTTTTGAAATGCCAACTTTTTTCAGTTAGCAGAATGTTGGAAACAAAACTGTTTTGTCCACTGATTCATTTATTAACGTGCAAGAATTTCAAAATCAAAGCAGCAGAGTTATTTATACAGTGATGCATAGCAAATGATATTCAAGGTTAAGGACATTAAATTTGGTATTCAGAATTTAGGAAATCATATATTTATATTTGAAACACCCTCCGCAGGAAAGAATATTTACTTGCAATAGGTCTAAATGACATTCTAATACGGATCATTGTCACAAAGTAACTTTTTCTGTATGTCATTTGTAAATCTACCCAAAGTTACTAAAATTTAATTTTTTTTTTTAATGTAACTATTATTAATAAAAATTAGTCCTATATGTGAAAGTCTACTATTATTCACAGTATTGCAGTTAATTTTTGTTTGTAATTTCACTTTCAGTTACATGCACAATGTCTCCTTAAATTTACAAATATTTTGTCTGTAATATAATACATTTGTATTGCTGTGTTAAACACATTAAAATAAATGTAATGTGCTATGAATTTTATTGAGTGAAGTGTGTGTGTGTGTGTAACACAGATGCATAAAATGTTTAATTTATAGGACAATTTTTTTTTTTAAAACATGTTTTTTTTTCCACATTGTGGATATCTAAATTATATATGTATAATGTAATTATAAGAAAGGAAGAAAGGGATGTGTTGCCTTTACATAAGGTTAAAACTACAGAAATAGGATGAAAAATAAAAACAAATCAAAATTGTTTTTGTTGACTTGAAAATCTATATTATTTCAACTTTTGTTGAACATCTGCCAAATTTTTTTGTATGTGATGAAATGTGTGAATTGCGTTTATCACTGTTGTGTACAAAATAATAAAAAGAATACCACAGACAGTATCTTTGTTTTCTGTTTTTTTTATGTAATTATTCTTCTCCCCAAGTGAAAACAAGGTGCTCCAGCTTGAATTAGGTATAGCTCTGACAGTTTGGTCGTAAAAGAACGTTGTTTTATTCCATTACAAGTCTCTACATGATTTTTTTTAATCAAATTTCATTTATAGGACAGGATCCACATGAGAAATTTAATGGCGTAACGTTTTCTAAAATTGTCTTTTTTTTCCATTTAAATGGCTTCCAAGATGATGTGCTACAACATTTCAATTTTTGTAATTGGAAGTTACTTTTAGGACTAGCGAAGAATGATCTTTAGCCCAGCTTTGCACTATACATTTCATATTCCAACCTTACCAAGGCCTCCTAGATAGAGATACTGTCTAGGAGCCTCATAAGAGGCTTTACCATTACTCACCGGATATCTGGAACAAGATCCATGAAAATCCGAAAAGTTGTTCAGTCGAGTATGTACTGTTTGTTACAATTTTCAAGTCCACACACACATACGTTGCACTCGGGGGCGACTCGAGACAAAATCTCTACCCGAGTGGGACCTATTTTTGTGCCCCTGCCTTCTTCCAATAGTGGCCGTGTCACCAAATGACAATGAGCATTTGAGTTGCCAGCAACAGTTTATCAAATCAGGAAAGTAGACATTGGTCCCAGCTCTCTGAAAGGTGGTCGTAATATTGAAGCATTCGTAGAGCATTTTTAGTTAAATTATAACACTATTTATTTTTACAGATACTAACATTTTGAATTTTACATGTATAAGTGAGTCTACAGTTGAAAAAATGTTCTTATTTTTAAAATCCTTTGTCACTTGGACTAGCCAGGTACAAAGCAAGCAGGTGAAAGCAGGGCCGCAACTGGGGGGGGGGGTGCAGGCGGGTCTGGTGCCCCGGGCGCTGTACTAGAGGGGGCGCAAATTTCACTCTTTAATCTCTCCTTCAACATTATGAGGGGGTGCCAAAATGCATACTTGCCCCGGGTGACCAACCATCCAGTTGCGGCCCTGGGTGAAAGAGTTGGCCACATGTACCTCCGAATCACCAACATAATTCTCCGGTTATGCAATTAATTATAAGATGCAGAAATGTTTACTTCATATAATGCATATGACTAAAAAATGTCATTGTGCTTTTTATGCAAATAGTTCATTCATCTTCCAAGTCGGAATGCATGGTCACCACGTTCTACAACAGGGAACCTAGACTTAGATCTGCGCAGCCCTCTATATACTGGTATATTTTTTTACTAGCCTATTTAGTGTAAAAAATCAAAATATGCAAGGAATTATGACAGGCTGGAGACCTGTCAACCCTACCTTTGGGGGGGGGGGGAATGTCTGAATGCAATGTAGAGAATGACATATCTCTCCTTGATTTGCATAATTCAGCAATATGGGTAAAAATTTAAATTTTATTCCATCGCTCTCTCCTATGAGTAAAGAAAATAAATATCTTTCCCCCGTGCCATGTGTATAATAATACAACATACGAATAAACAACCGATATTTGTTAGCAAAAAAAGAGTGAATTGTGTTCAATTATGTGAGAAATATAATTCGATTTTAACAAATTAATAATTAATATCAATCAGTGTATTTTACAGGGCCCAATTTTCACGTGAGGGGATACTAGGTAACGCTGAAATTGCAGGTTCCTGCGACTTCCTGTTGCGAACTTGGTTATTTTCCAACTAGATAAGCAGTTCCCAACCCCGAATTCTCCAGGCATCCCCCCCCCCCCAGTCTGTTTCGGACATTACAGATTCCGAAAACTGCCCTAAAAAGGTATATGTTGAATTAAATTAAATGGTTTATTTCTTCATTACATTAGTTTTTCATTTTTGAAGTAAGCAAACAAATTAACACAAAGATTGGGGAAAAAAAATTAATGTGATATTAAGGACTGTATTGAATTACAGTTTCAAAAATTAGGTTCAAAAAAGAGTACAAATAGAAACTCAAATCCGGCGCTGCGTTCAATCAGGGCCGTCTCTATACTATCAGGATAGAATAGCGACGGCCCTGGTTCAATTTACTTCTATATTTATTTTTTATATAAGTAAACAACAAGCTCCGTGCTCGCAGCAAACGGCAACAAAAACATTATGGCTTTTCTGGAAAGTTCACTGTATTCGTCACCGCGACGAGCACAAAAACTGACTAAGTTTTAATTTTCCAACCTTTTTTGTCCCACCTCGCCCCCTTCTTCAGAAATTTTTTTTAGATTTGAACAGCAATCAATGCGAAGTACGAAAGCCTGGATAACCAAGCAGAGATTGAGATGTATATATAGTTTGGAAAGAAAATTCACATACCTCTGTGGCAAATCGAACTACCAATCTTTCAGTGTCAGAGTGAGTGCTCTAACTATTGAGTTTTTTTTTTCCAAACCGATCACAACTCAGGTCTATCGCCATAAGCAATTTACTACCTAGTGAGTTGTGCCGGAAGTGTAAGTGTGTGTGTACCTAACAGTCTGAGTGCGTATGCAGTGATGTGTATGATTTTTCAGTGCTGCCATCTATATCTCAGAAGTGAAGTGAGTGATGTGTAGTGACTGAATATTTGTACTGTTTGCAGGACTGTTGCTCTTTGTGGCGAGACATTTTAACGGGGAGATCGGCTCGCATTTGCGCCTCGAAGTTGGGAATTACAGAAAACCAACTTCAGCCGACCACCACTGTGGGGCTCGAACCCGGGTTCCCGTGATGCGAGTCCGTCACTATGACCACTCGACCACCACCAGCGACTAATCATTGAGCTACAGAGGACAGTCATTTTCTTTCCTTAGAGCATAAGTATGAATGAACAGCCTCCTAGCTCAGCTATAATAGCTGTTACGACATTAGCCCTCAGCAATCAATGGCCTTGAAAAGTCATAAAAACGGGGAAATAACACACACACACACACACACATAATCGTTTTACATTCCTATCTTCTGACTCTACAGGCATAGCTGTGTCCGGCTTCCTATAGCATTGGTTCTAAATCGATGATTATCAACAACCTCCTCCACTTTTGAAGGAAAGAAAGCTTTTACTGTCGACGTCTCCACTTGTACAGGATGAACTATTCTGAAAAGGGAGTTCGATCTATGGTCATGCAAAGCTCAGCTAATCGTAACTTCCAACTGTTCTATATCTTTTAATGGCAACAAGCATAGGCGGAGATAGACTTAGATGTCTGGGGGGGGGGCACGGTCATTATTGCTGGGGGGCGCACGATGATGATGATGTCAATTCATATATACATATATACACTGAAGAGCCAAAAAAACTGGTTCAGCTGCCTAATATCGTGTAGGGCCCCCGCGAGCCCGCAGAAGTGCCGCAACACGACGTGGCATGGACTCGACTAATGTCTGAAGTAGTGCTGGAGGTAATTGACACCATGAATCCTGCAGGGCTGTCCATAAATCCGTAGGAGTAAGAGGGGGTGGAGATCTCTTCTGAACAGCACGTTGCAAGGCATCCCAGATATGTTCAATAATGTTCATGTCTGGGGATTTAGGTGGCCAGCGGAAGTGTCTAAAGTCAGAAGAGTGTTCCTGGAGCCACTTTGTAGCAATTCTGGACGTGTGGGATGTCGCATTGTCCTGCTGAAATTGTCCAAGTCCGTCGGAATGCACAATGGACATGAATGGGTGCAGGTGATCAGACAGGATGATTACGTACCTGTCACCTGTCAGAGTCGTATCTAGACGTATCAGGGGTCCCATATCACGCCAACTGCACACGCTCCATACCATCACAGAGCCTCCATCAGCTTGAGCATTCCCCTGTTGACATGTAGGGTCCATGGATTCATGAGGTTGTCTCCATACTCGTACAAGTCCATCAACTCGAAGCAATTGGAACCGAGACTCGTCAGACCAGGCAACGTGTTTCCAGTCCTCAACAGTCCAATGTCGGTGTTGTCGGGCCCAGGCGAGGCTTAAAGCTTTGTATCGTGCAGATATCAAGGGTACACGAGTGGGCCTTCGGCTCCGGAAGCCCATATCGATGATGTTTCGTTGAATGGTTCGCACGCAGACACTTGTTGATGGCCCGGCATTGAAATCTGCAGCAATTTGCGGAAGGGTTGCACGTCTGCCACGTTTAATGATTCTCGTCAGTCGTCGTTGGTCCCGTTCTTGCATGATCTTTTTCCGGCCGCAGTGATGTCGTAGATTTAATTTTTTACCGGATTCCCGATATTCACGGTACACTCGTGAAATGGTCGTACGTGAAAATCCAAATTTCATCGCTACCTCGGAGATGCTATGTCCCATCTCTCGTGCGCCGACTATAACACCACGTTCAAACTCACTTAAATCTCGATAACCTGCCATTGTAGCAGTAGTAACCGATCTAACAATTATGCCAGACACTTGTTGTGTTATATAGGCGTTGCCGATTCAGCGCCGTACTCTGATTGGTTCCATATCTCTTTATCTGCATACGCATGCCTTTACCAGTTTTTTCGGCTCTTCAGTTTACATTAGATCAGTCGACTCTACCTTTGACGGTGGGGGGGGGGGGTGTCTTCGCCCATGGCAGCAAGAGACCGCCCAATCTGCTCCTAGAAAATATCGCATTTCTTTCTTTCAGATGTTATGTTTCCATTTCCTAAAACATGGTCATAAAAATCACTCTAGTTCCCGAACTTCTTTTTTTCTTGTTTCGCGATGCCAGTCCAAATGTTTTCCAATATGTTTTCAATATGTTTTCCACTGTGCCTCAAATCGTAATATATAAGCTTACCCTACAGTTACAGGCAGCTAGATTGATTAAGTTCACACAATGATTCGTATTCCCAAATGATATATAAGTAACATTGGAAAAATTGAATATTTTAATAAACTGGCACACTATTTAATTAATAAATCTATTTGGTGAGACGTATCATCGCTCTTCCACCTAGTACCTTACCAAGGTGCAAAACAATGCCGTGAACCATATTTTAGGGACAACGATCCCAATGGAATAAACCGATATATATTTTGCACTTCAAACTTTTTTCTTAGTTTCGAAAACAGAATTTGGGGGTCCATGATTGTAGAATCTGATTTACAAAGCTGTTTAAAAAAAAATCAAATTGAATTTCCAACATACGTTCCTCATTAGTTTCTTGAAAGAGAAAAGATGTCTGAAGTCCCATTGTGGCTACACCTTACCAAGACCTCCTAGATAGAGATACTGTCTAGGAGCCTCATAAGAGGCTTTACCATTACTCACCGGATATCTGGAACAAGATCAATGAAAATCCGAAAAGTTGTTCAGTCGAGTATGTACTGTTTGTTACAATTTTCAAGTCCACACACACATACGTTGCACTCGGGGCGACTCGAGACAAAATCTCTACCCGAGTGGGACCTATTTTTGTGCCCCTGGCTTCTTCCAATTAAAAAAAAATTTTTTGTTTCAATTGTTTTGCTTTGATGCGTTCAAAGGAACCGCGATATTTTATGTTATAACATATCATGTCTAATTTATTTTGCTCTTTCACTTTGGATTTGGCGCTCCTCCTAGAGCGGGCAAAAATCATTTTCTGTAATTTCTTTCGCTTTTTTACATCGAATTTTACGCTACTACTAGAAGGGGAGAAATCATTTCTTCTAAGATTTTTTGCCCTTTCTTCCTCAGACTTGGCGTCCCTCCTACAGCGGGCACAAATAATTTTTCCTAATTCTTTTTCGCTCGTTCACTTCGGATTTGACGCCTTTCTAGAGCACACCCTGTGCGACCGAGCTGTCCCTGGTTCGACCGACCTTCCTACCAGGAAAGTTTGGTGAATCGGGAGATAGACCAGTGATCGGGGTGCCAAAGTGCGTGGGTTTTCTCGTGTGAGAGAGAAAGGGAGCACATTTTTGTTTCTCTTCGTGTGACAGGTTGGAACGAGGCCCAAGTGGGATCCCTGTTCAAAATGGTCATCAAATCATGGATTTTAATTCTTCATTTTTTTAAAACATTTATTCAATATTTTTTTAAATACTGTGCTGTGTTGGCGATCCGGTTCTGCGTTTTTAATACAAGTAATACAAGTCGGGAAAAAACAGACATGAAAGGCCTCTGCTGAAAATCTTTCCCACATAAAAAACACCAGTTTCTGTAATACCCTCACAACACAGGTAAATACTCTTGCTCTCGTTAGCTTAAAAATTAGGTGGCCGAGGGAGATTCCCCAATTATTTTTATTTTTTACAGCACAGCAAAAGCGAAAGAAGGTTGTGTCTTCCCCCAAAATCTCCTGCAGGGGTAAACGAAAAGAAAAGAGCTCAAGTGTGTGTAAATTTTTATCTGGCCAAAATCGCTATGTACTGAACGTATATACACTCGTGTGCAAAATTAAGAAAATTAGCACATTATGTAATTTCTGAAAAACTAGTGAACAGATTTTAATGAAATTTGGTACGAATACACAGTTATATATATAACAGAGAAAGAAATGTACCATGCAAAAGTCAAAGTACGCACGCATGATTGTCAGTAAAGCAGGTCATTGCAGGAATGTCCGAAATCCACATTGCGAGATCGAACCGGAAATGTGTCTAATATGGGGTACGGTCCCCCTCTCACAGTCAGACAGGTCGCACAGCACGACAGCATACTGAACACGAGGCAGTTGAGGAGTCCCTGTGGCAATCGGTCCAACTCTTACAGCAACGCAGTTGCAGCACATGGAGGGGTGTGCGGCCGTCCAACATGATGCCTGCTCAGACCATGACACCTCCACCACCATAATGGTCCATTTCCTTGATGTGGGAGGGATGGTATCGGGTACCAGGCTCTCTCCAGATGAGTGTACATAGAAAATCAGTGTACAGGCTGAATCTCGACTCATCTGTGAAGTGCACGGTGCTCCGCCTTAAGGCCCCTTTACACGTACAATCTTCCCCGCACGCCCGGAGCGGAACGTTCTTGCGCGAAGGATTGGAGGGCGGTTAGGAACGCGGCGTTCAAGAGCGCGTTGTAAAAAAGAGACACATTCTTGCGCGCGCTCTCTCCTGCACGAAAGAAGGCCCCGTTCAGAATTGTGTGTGTAAAGGGAAGCGTGTGGCGAAATTCATGCGCTTTTGCGTGGCGTGTGGACTTTCGGGGAAGCACAAAACTCCACGTTCCTGACCAAAGTTTTTTCCCTATTGGCAGATCGAAATCGGCTGAAGTTTGCGCGGAAAAAATATAGATTTCAAAAGCTTATTATATATTACTACGTGGATTATTCGTTTTTAAAAATAATTTCAATAATTATTTATTGAAATTACTGTTACAAATTTATGGTAATTTTTTATGCAATCGATAAGAAATTCAGAAATAAAATTTCTGTGATCGTTAATTTCGAATTTTTATTCGATTCGACTTTCATTTGTCGTTTGACTTTAATTGCTGTAATTAGCTCTTAACTACATTTTCTGAAGCCGATGTTTTTTTTAATACTACCAGCCAGAAAAATAGATAAAAAGCATTACAAAATTATTACATTGAAACTTCGCTACAACGATTCTCGATATAACGATAAATCCTCCTACAACGATTCCCGATATAACGACAAATCCTCATACAACGATTCTCGATATAACGATAAACCCTCATACAACGATTCTCGATATAACGATAAATCCTCCTACAACGATTCTCGATATAACGATAAATCCTCCTACAACGATTCTCGATATAACGATAAATCCTTCTACAACGATATTTTTTCTTGGTCCGCTGAGTATCGTTATATTGAGGTTTCACTGCACTTTTTTTGAAATTATGGTGTTATTTTGTAGGGCTTTATTTCAGATATTTTTAAGAAATTCTTGATAAATTTCTCTCGGTTGTATTCATATCCTCAAAAAATCATTTAAGTTTAATGTTGTCGAGCATAATAACAATACAAAAAATAACAAATAAATTGAAGCATAATTTTTTTTTTCAAATTTTTAAAACTCTAAATACACGTATTCTTACCCGTGTCAAACATTCCGTTGTGTGTCATATTATGACTAATAAAATTAGTGGTGAATAGCAATACGTTTTTTAAGTTGGATATTATTCATGATATTTAATAATGGTTTTTCGTTTTAAATGAAATCGGCGATAATCTTATAACATGAAACATCCCTTTTACTTGGTATTTTGAGCATCACTTGACCTTGGACATCTTTTGTGATCTTATCATGAAAAAATACAGCACATTGTCCACTGAACACCTGCTATGAATGCAGAGTTGGCTGGATCTAGTGAATAGGGTGCTTCTTTTTAAACAGTATCATTGTTAACCTTCAGACATTCAGATAATGGAAGTTTTTTCCAAAACCCCAAATCCCTTTTAAAGTTTCTTTCTAATGTGTTGAAGTAAAATTTATACTGTCAAATTTAAATCAGATGTTCTCAACTTTTTTAGCAGCGACTTAAAAACATCAACTATGGATCTATTTCCAATTTTAAAAATATGCTTATTGAATAAATTTCTAAATAATAAAATGGGTTTTTTTTTCGAAATTTCTGTAGCCAGTGGTAGGCGTCTTAACGGATGAGTGAACGGAAATGGAACGAGTGGCAAATCAAAAAGGGACCCCAAATTATTGAAAAGCTTTCATCTATTCTGAAATTATTTCTTTTTTCACTTCTGGATTTTTATTAATTTTGGAATAATTTCTTTCATCAATTCTCGCATTATTTTGCATTAATTATGGATTTATGTACATACTTCTATCGTTAATTTCAAATTTTGAAACTGATCTTTCTTAAAATATTTATTTTCTATTAAAAAAAGCAATTATTTTCTTCAAAAAGAAAAAATAGAACTTATGAGTTAAGAGCCCCAAGTTAAACTGTTTTAAATTTTTCCCACACCCTGAGGGTAAATGAAAGCTTGTGAAGTTATCAAAATAATAATAGTAATTTAACATATCTATAAATCTGATATAATAATGTTCGTAGATGAAGGAACCAAATCAAAGTTCGAAAATTATTGCAATAACCTAATAAATGTAATTACGGCATTTGAAAAACTAATTTATCATTTCTTTAAAAAAACAATTCGTTGGAAAAAAGAATAAAAATCGTCAAATAGACTCTGGAAAAAAAATTGCAATAAATATTATCGCTGAAAAAAATTATTTACATTGTATACATCTCTTTTTTTAAAACGATAATGAAGGAAAGACGGCGAGGAGACGAGGGATTCGCCCCGTTTTTGCCCGTAGGGTGGGTTTGCGTTTAGACGTACGATTTTGAGTTCGCGATTGAACGCTGGAATGACCAGTTCCTGCGCGCACTCCTAACCGCACACTTTTTTCGTCTTTACACGCACACTCTTGAAGGCGGTTCTGAAGTTGTTTACAGCTATCGCGCGCGCAAAAGCGTACGTATAAAGGGGCCTTTAGTCTGGTTCAAGGCTGATGTTGTCTGCACCATGCAAAACTCGCTCTCTTGTGTGCTGCAGTTAGCGGGACGCAAACAGCGGGTATTCTGGCAAAGCCCTCTCTCATGAAGCCTTAGGGCAACAGTAAACCGTGAAACTCGAGTTCCAGTGGTAGCATGCAGCTCACGTGAGAACTGTGATGCTTTAGCAGTCCCGTGGCGCCACGGTGAAAGTGCCAAATAACGATCCTCGTTGGTCGTCTTCGACGACGTGGCTCTTCAACGACCTTGTCCAGGTCTTCGCGACATGGATCCAGTGTCCTGAAACTATTTCCACAAATTGCAGACGACACTGGGCATTGAGCTCTGTAGCCACCTGCACTTGCGATTTCCATGCCTCCAATCCACCGACGATTCTCCATCTCATTCCGTCATTCATATGTTTGTGGCCACTCATTTTACCTGATAGCTTATAAAATTTACCAAACTCTTGCGAGAAGCAAAGCGAATGTCGCCGAGGAGTACGAATCGTGAAAACGGCTCGTGCCCCTATTATCCCCTGTGTGGTCACAGCTCCGCCCACACGCACGTGTATGCTTACGTATTCCACACTGAATATTTGCATATTTCTTCGGTGGCATTACTAGTACCTTTAATTCAGTAATTTTTGTGAAAATAGGCACACACAACATGCAAATTCTCTTAATTTTGCACACGCGTATAGATGCACTGCCCATCGATTCTTTTATTTTCGAAAAATATTATATATTACGCCCAATTGCATTCAAACATAACTGGCCTCATGTTTCTGATTGGAATAACTTTATGTCACTCCCTTACTTTTAGAGCAGAAATATATTTATATTTCTTACACCTCTTCTTATATTTCTCCTCGATGCTCCCTTCCCATGAAATAGTTTCTTGTTTTGAAAAATATGTTACTAGTAGCCTCCGTTTCTAGCCTTTTTTTGTTCTTTTTGAAATGTTTTCATTATTCTTGTTTGTATATATGTTTGCATAATTTGTGTCCTCACTTGATTGTTCCTTTTTCGTTTGTCATGTAATTGTAACACATCTAAAAAATCTTTTGCATGTAGCCTTTGTTTTTTTTCGCTTTTTAGTTTTGCTTCATCATACCACTGCAGTAATGTCAGTTTTTCCGTATTCAAGTGAATTGTTGTACCATAATGTTCTGCTGACTTTGATTCTTCCCTCCCTCTGTTTGTATCTTATACATAATTCTTCTATATCATTAATCTATATCATATCTATAATTCTTTTATATCATTTGATGAATTTGTGAACTCATAATCAGGGGATGGCCCTGGCAGCTACAGCCCTGTAAAATATTGAAGTTTGCGAAGGTTTTTGACAGCTGGCTGATGCGAAGATATATTTAGGAAAGAGAGAAAATTCTACTGTCTTGCGGGTAATCGAATCCACGTCCTGTCTCTTGCGCCACTAGACTACAAAGGCAACGAATATCCCAATCTTTCCTTGGAGCTCGTGTGAACTGAACGGGATCGTACATGGACGGTCTGACTAGCGGCGTACCCAGGTATTTGTCAGTGGGGAAGCGGAATATAATTAGGCGCCTTATTCTGTTCCTCATTTAGGCGCAATTAAAATAAATTTTAAGTATACAAAGAAATCTCTTGCTAAAATTTCAACCTCGATGATAATCCGTCGAGCAAACTTTCCCTCAGAAATTTCCCTTCTAACTTTTCTTTCCCTTCCACACGTTTCAAAAATGTGCTGCCATCTACCGGAGAAATACGCAATATTTTACAATAGAAAAGAATTACACTGAATTTTTTTCATTTTTTTTTCAAAAAATTCTTTTGTTTGATTTGAAATCTCAAAATTTCCCACAAATCATAGGTGGAGATAGACTTGGAAGTCTGGAGGGTCATTTGGAGGGGATAAGATGATGATGATGGCAATTCATGTATACATTAGATCAGTCGACTCCACCGTTGACGCTGGGGATCAATGCCCCCCCCCCCCTCCCATGCCGCCCATGCAACAAATGGTAAGAAATTTCCCACGAGTTACCATCACTGCACGTGCGCGGGAATTACGGGCGGATCTTTATGGTCTTGAATTTTCTGCACGTCCTTAAAAGGGCAGCACCTTGTCCTTAGCCCAGTTTATACGGGAAATTAAAAAATAAGAGAAAATCGTCACGAACACCGTTGGAGAAAACCGCCATCCGACAGGGCTTTGGAGAGAGAGGATGTAAATACAGTATTTCTTAGCGCCATTGTTGGCAGAATTTTGATTAGGGGAGCATTCGCTGTCCCGCTCCCCACCTGGGTATGCTACTGGGTTTGACCTCGGTCCAAAGCTCGCAATTGCTGACACTGCCATCAAATGGCGCTTTATCCGAGGATCATATGTCACTCTCCGCTATCCACACGAAGGTTTTTACAGCTGGCTCTGATGCGCAGATATATTTAAAAAATTGGAGAGAAAATTCTACTGCCCTTGCGGAAAATCAAACACACGTCCTCTCTCTTGGCGGAAGTGCCCTAGACCAGTGGTTCTCAACCGGGGGCTCCCAGGATATTCCAGGGGGCCATGGAGGAAAATATCGCAAAATCGGAGCCATGGCTGCTGATAAGGGGGTCATGAAGAAACTTATTAAAAGAGTGGATAAAAAATATACTTAAAGTAACATTAATATAAAGATTTGATTGATTTTTGATTGGTTGGCAGGATATTTTAATGCCGGCATAAGGATCTGAGTAGTTGAGAAATGAAATATAGCACTTGAAATATCAAAAATTTTAAGTTTCACGAAAACAAGCCCAATGATTTTTTGCGTGTGTGTATCCAATTTCTCAAAAGTAGGGCTCTGATTTTTATGACCTAAAGATGAAACGTCGTTGCTGATAAATTATTAGCTACTACGTTTCTTCTTTAGTTCATTCAAAAGCAGAGCCCTTGTCTTAAGTAATGTATTTATGCATACAGCGTCACTTTATTGACGGTGATTGACAGTAGCATTTATTTAAACACAACCAACCAAAAAACAACGTTAAAAGCGAATAAAACGGTTTTGTTGACATCAGAAAAAACGGGGCAACAACTTTGTAATTGGGTTTTTGAGCACACGGTGTCCGTATAAAAAGTTAACATTTTTATTTTAATAACTATACAATCCCTTGCAACATGAGTGGCACATCTGAGTACTACACGTTATTTTGATAATTTTTCTTATTGAAAGTATTCCTGTAGGGCAGCAGTTCTCAACCTTTTTTTGACTCGCGGAGCCCTTTCTGGTCTATAATTTCTATGGTGGAGCCCCGTAGGCCAAATATTTTATTTATTCATCAACGTTACTGATTTATTTATATTATTTCAAATATTTATATATATTCAAATTTACTGGTTTCTTTTTACTTTCCACGAGCTTCCGGGTAACCTCTGGGGAGTGCACGTGAAGCACCGGTTGAGTTACGCTGCTGTAGGGTGAAGTGGTTTGCCAGTAAAGTACCATACGTCTTGTTACCTATGCGCCCTGTACATTACACAAGGGCGTAGCCGGGGGGGGGGACTTGGGGGTCTGGTCCCCCCCCCCCCCCGAAATGTGAGAAAATGACCGAAAAAAGGGAAAAAGATGGCCAAATCCATTGTTCTGTCACTTTGGTCCCCCCCCGAAATGAAAGTGGTCCCCCCCCCGAACGAAATTTCTGGCTACGCCCCTGACATTACATATAGTAATGTCAGTTATGTGAAATATTGCGTTGTGTGTAAGCCAACTCACACGTTGCTTCGTTCACCTGTGAGAGGCCACATTATAAACCAAAAAAGCCACTTGGAGATAGCTTGTCATCCAAAGAGACATGAGCTTTTCACGATGAATGCAAATCTCACCGTATCGAAATTATATATAATCAATAAAAAAATATTTTTTTTTATTTGAAGTCTGATTATTTATAATTTCTGATTAGTTTGAAATTCTGATTTACTGAATTCTGAAATTCTGATTTACTGAATTCTGATTTACTGAATTCTGAAATTCTGATTTACTGAATTCCGAAATTCTGATTTACTGAATTCCGAAATTCTGATTTACTGAATTCTGAAATTCTGATTTACTGAATTCTGATTTACTGAATTCTGAAATTCTGATTTACTGAATTCCGAAATTCTGATTTACTGAATTCGGAAATTCTGATTTACTGAATTCCGAAATTCTGATTTACTGAATTCTGAAATTCTGATTTACTGAATTCTGAAATTCTGATTTACTGAATTCTGATTTACTGAATTCTGATTTACTGAATTCTGAAATTCTGATTTACTGAATTCTGATTTACTGAATTCTGAAATTCTGATTTACTGAATTCTGAAATTCTGATTTACTGAATTCTGATTTACTGAATTCTGATTTACTGAATTCTGATTTACTGAATTCTGATTTACTGAATTCTGATTTACTGAATTCTGATTTACTGAATTCTGATTTACTGAATTCTGATTTACTGAATTCTGATTTACTGAATTCTGAAATTCTGATTTACTGAATTCTGATTTACTGAATTCTGAAATTCTGATTTACTGAATTCTGATTTACTGAATTCTGAAATTCTGATTTACTGAATTCTGAAATTCTGATTTACTGAATTCTGAAATTCTGATTTACTGAATTCTGAAATTCTGATTTACTGAATTCTGATTTACTGAATTCTGAAATTCTGATTTACTGAATTCTGATTTACTGAATTCTGAAATTCTGATTTACTGAATTCTGAAATTCTGATTTACTGAATTCTGAAATTCTGATTTACTGAATTCTGAAATTCTGATTTACTGAATTCTGATTTACTGAATTCTGATTTACTGAATTCTGAAATTCTGATTTACTGAATTCTGAAATTCTGATTTACTGAATTCTGAAATTCTGATTTACTGAATTCTGAAATTCTGATTTACTGAATTCTGATTTACTGAATTCTGAAATTCTGATTTACTGAATTCTGATTTACTGAATTCTGAAATTCTGATTTACTGAATTCTGATTTACTGAATTCTGATTTACTGAATTCTGATTTACTGAATTCTGAAATTCTGATTTACTGAATTCTGAAATTCTGATTTACTGAATTCTGATTTACTGAATTTTGAAATTCTGATTTACTGAATTTTGAAATTCTGATTTACTGAATTCTGATTTACTGAATTTTGAAATTCTGATTTACTGAATTCTGAAATTCTGATTTACTGAATTCTGAAATTCTGATTTACTGAATTCTGAAATTCTGATTTACTGAATTCTGAAATTCTGATTTACTGAATTCTGATTTACTGAATTCTGAAATTCTGATTTACTGAATTCTGAAATTCTGATTTACTGAATTCTGAAATTCTGATTTACTGAATTCTGATTTACTGAATTCTGAAATTCTGATTTACTGAATTCTGAAATTCTGATTTACTGAATTCTGAAATTCTGATTTACTGAATTATGAAATTCTGATTTACTGAATTCTGATTTACTGAATTCTGATTTACTGAATTCTGATTTACTGAATTTTGAAATTCTGATTTACTGAATTCTGAAATTCTGATTTACTGAATTTTGAAATTCTGATTTACTGAATTCTGAAATTCTGATTTACTGAATTCTGAAATTCTGATTTACTGAATTCTGATTTACTGAATTCTGAAATTCTGATTTACTGAATTCTGATTTACTGAATTCTGAAATTCTGATTTACTGAATTCTGATTTACTGAATTCTGAAATTCTGATTTACTGAATTCTGATTTACTGAATTCTGATTTACTGAATTCTGATTTACTGAATTCTGAAATTCTGATTTACTGAATTCTGAAATTCTGATTTACTGAATTCTGATTTACTGAATTTTGAAATTCTGATTTACTGAATTTTGAAATTCTGATTTACTGAATTCTGATTTACTGAATTTTGAAATTCTGATTTACTGAATTCTGAAATTCTGATTTACTGAATTCTGAAATTCTGATTTACTGAATTCTGAAATTCTGATTTACTGAATTCTGAAATTCTGATTTACTGAATTCTGATTTACTGAATTCTGAAATTCTGATTTACTGAATTCTGAAATTCTGATTTACTGAATTCTGAAATTCTGATTTACTGAATTATGAAATTCTGATTTACTGAATTCTGATTTACTGAATTCTGAAATTCTGATTTACTGAATTCTGAAATTCTGATTTACTGAATTCTGAAATTCTGATTTACTGAATTCTGATTTACTGAATTCTTAAATTCTGAAATTCTGAATTCTGAAATTCTGATTTACTGAATTCTGATTTACTGAATTCTGAAATTCTGAAATTCTGAATTCTGAAATTCTGTATTCTGAAATTCTGATTTACTGAATTCTGAAATTCTGACTTACTGAATTCTGAAATTCTGACTTACTGAATTCTGAAATTCTGACTTACTGAATTCTGAAATTCTGATTTAGTGAATTCTGAAATTCTGATTTACTGAATTCTGAAATTCTGATTTACTGAATTCTGATTTACTGAATTCTGAAATTCTGATTTACAGAATTCTGAAATTCTGAAATTCTGATTTACAGAATTCTGAAATTCTGAATTCTGAAATTCTGAATTCTGAAATTCTGAATTCTGAAATTCTGAATTCTGAAATTCTGAATTCTGAAATTCTGAATTCGGAAATTCTGAATTCTGAAATTCTGAATTCTGAAATTCTGAATTCTGAAATTCTGATTTACTGAATTGTGAAATTCTGATTTACTGAATTGTGAAATTCTGATTTACTGAATTCTGATTTACTGAATTGTGAAATTCTGATTTACAAAATTCTGATTTACTGAATTGTGAAATTCTGATTTACAAAATTCTGATTTACTGAATTGTGAAATTCTGATTTACAAAATTCTGAAATTCTGATTTACAAAATTCTGAAATTCTGATTTACAAAATTCTGAAATTCTGAAATTCTGAATTCTGAAATTCTGATTTACTGAATTGTGAAATTCTGATTTACTGAATTGTGAAATTCTGATTTACTGAATTGTGAAATTCTGATTTACTGAATTCTGAAATTCTGATTTGCTGAATTCTGAAATTCTGATTTGCTGAATTCTGAAATTCTGATTCAAATTTACCCAAGAAAAACTAATTTGTAAATAATTCAAACTTCATCCTGTACAGTAACTTGATGACATTATGACGTCTTCAAGCGCAATGTTTACATTGATTGAAAATTATTTATTATATGTTTTTTGTACTGTGTTGTATTATGTTTATTTTGCTTTTTCCTTATTTTCATAAATTAAAAATTAATTAAATTCAACATATATTTATATACTTCAAACAATATTTGAATAGTTGTCTTTTCGTAGCCAGGGGGGGGGGGACTTGGGGGTCTGGTCCCCCCCCCCGAAATGTGAGAAAATGACCGAAAAAAGGGAAAAAGATGTCCAAATCTATTGTTCTGTCACTTTGGTCCCCCCCCCGAAATGAAAGTGGTCCCCCCCCCGAACGAAATTTCTGGCTACGCCCCTGCTACTACTACTAAACCACACATGCACCTCGTCCATATTCCTCTGCGGAACCTCTAACGAATTGATACATGTCGGAATGTGCGTGTTCGTGTAGTGAAACCTGACGTGAAGTTTGTTTCTGTGTAACGCTTGTTACGTGTAGTGCTGCCATCTGCCACCAGTTTTTCTAACTATGATTGAAGTATAATGATTGAATAATTTATCGTTGTAGTCCTGTTGCTTTCTGTGGAGAGACTTTTTAATAGGGAGATCGGCTCGAAGTTGGGAACCATAGGAAACCAACTTCAGCCGACCACCACTGTGGTGACGGTGAGCTTCGAATCCGGATCCTCGCGATGCGAGTCAGACCACTAGACTACAAAGGTAACAAATACCTCGATTTTTCCTTGGAGCCCGTGTGCACCAAACGGGACCGTACATGGACATTCGGACATAATTCAGGCCAAAGCTCACAATTGCTCACACATTGCCACCAGATTGTCACTCATCCGAAGACAAAGCCACTTGAAAGATGCCTAAGATACTCTTAATGCAGCTTTGTCGGAAGATGATAGTCCTCGGAACTCCATATGATAGTCCTACTCCAAGGAAAGATCGAGATATTCGTTGCCTGTGTAGTCTAGTGATCAAGGGTGGTCGGCTGAAGTTGGTTTTCTGCGGTTCTCAACTTCGAAGCGTGAATGAGAGCTGATCTCGCAGTGAAAAAGACTCGCCACAGAGAGCAACAGGTCTACAATGGTGCAATCTTTCAATCATTGCACTCCACTCCTAGTTAGAAAAACTGATGTGAGATGACAGCTCTACACATAACAAACATCACACAGAAACAACCTCCACGGTTAAGTTCCCGACACGTACACGCTCTCTCAACATGTACCAATTCGTTAGAAGTTCCGCAGAGGAATATGGACGAAGTGCATGTGTGGTTTAGTAGTCCAGTGGTCTAGGGCACTCACCCGGCAAGTGAAAGGACGTGGGTTCGATTCCCCGCATATGCAAGGAGAGTTGATTTTTCTCTCTTTCCTAAATATATCTTCGCATCAGCCATCTGTAAAAAAACTTCGTATGGATAGCGGATACTGTAAGTCCAGACACGTGATAGCGGATACTGACATCATCCTCGGATCACTGAGCTATAAGTAAACTTTATTTATAGCTCAGTGCCTCGGATAAGTCGCCATCTGGTGACTGTGTCAGCAATTGCGAGCTCTGGCCTGAGTTACGTCCAACCGTCCATGTACGATTCCGTTCAGTGCACAACACCTGCAAGGAAAAATCGAGTTATTCGTTGCCTTTGTATTCTAGTGGTGTGGGTCGCTCACCCGGCCAGTGAGAGGACGTGGGTTCGATTCCTCGCCTAAGCAGTTGATTTTTCTCTCTTTCCTAAATATATCTTTTCATCAGCCAGCTGTTAAAAACCTTCGTATGGATAGCGGTAGTGACATCATCTTCGGATGATCGATTATGAAATAAAAAAACTAAAACGGAATTGCAGCCGTTACAAAGGCTGTCTCTCCGTTTGTCTGGCAGGTGTTAGTAAACAAACAAATTCGCGTGTCCGGCTTTCACACGGAAATTCTACGGGACTGTTTGCACACGTGTGATACGAAATATAGTTGTTTGCATTATTAGTTTAAAAAATAAACAGGTTTAAAATTTTAAACAAGTGAACATGAGCTCAAAGCGCAAACCATATATTCATAAAATACCGTTTATTTTGTCGGAGAACTCTCTCGCGTTAAAAAAAGGTAAAATTGACACTTTAAATTTTGAAGTTTTTACTACAAGCCCGTAAGCGACGTACTCCAAATTGGTGATTTCGGGTGTTGCCAAAGTTTTGTTTCCTTGGTGACCCAAAATTTGTTTTTGCTCGCCAAACATCTTCAACATTGTATAAATTAAAGATAGCCACCAAAATAAGAAAAACGCATAGGCAATTTAATTAATTTCCAATCCACGATATAAATCTTTGTCGCCAAGTTTTTGACTGTGCTAAAATTGTGATACGTCACCAACATCATCCTCCCTGACATTAAAACATAGAGGTTTTGGTTGTGCATCATACGTGTAATCTTAGCAGAGAGCGCCAAATTGGATCTGGCGACAAAAGAAATAGTGTCATCAAACTTATATACCATATATAAATAAGAAAGCCTAGTTACTGGAGCAACAGGACTACAACGATACAATTATTCCGTCATTACACTTCACTCATAATTTGAAAAATTGATGGCAGAACAGAAACAAAACTTTGCGTCAGGTTCACTGCACATACATGCACATTCCCAATTTCTTATAAGTTCCGCAGGAATGTGGACAAGGTGCTTGTGTTGTGTAGTAGTAGTAGTAGTAGTAGTCTAGCTATGGGTCTGGTCCATGGCCTTCATTCTAATTGTGCAAAGGGTCCGTGAAACAAAAAGGGTCAAGAACTTCTGCTTCAGATGAATTGGATCAGTTATCATAACCTTGTTAGCAAAATTTCCATCAAAATCTTCCCTTTTGAGTAAATATTCCCTCCTCACATTCAAAACAAATTTTTGCCATTCATCGGTATAAATATGTGGTTAAGTATTTGATGTAAAGAAAAAGCATTGCACTATATGTTTTTTTTTCATATTATTTTGTTTGATGGTCCTTCAAAATTTCCCATAACGGCAAAAAATTTTGCCCATGAGTATGGGAAATTTTCTTTGAGTTACCATCTCTGAACTGGATACAATGTAAAGATTTTAAAGAATATTTTTGGAGAAATTTACAGCCCTCTTGACTCTCCATACTTCACCATCTGGTGGCCAATATCATCTATCGCTCTTTGCTGAGGGCTTGACAAATCACACAAAAAAAGTTAGGTGGGTGACTGAACAATTTTTAGGAGGCAAAAGTTTTTTTACGCAAAAAACAAGTCCAAAATAATGTTTCTTGTGTCTTATGCAGAGCATTGTGACCAAGGGTGGCTCGAAGAAAAAAAATCTACCCGTGTAGGACTTTATTTGGCATTCTTGACCACGTTTCTTTGCCCTTTAAACTTGGATTTGGTGCCCCTATCATAGAGCAGTGCCCTATGCAGCGTATTGGATTGCAAAGCTTATAAAGACCTTCTTTCATGTTGACAAATGTACTGTTATAAATTTTAAACTTTTTGTGCTGTTCTCAGACTCCAATTTAGTAAATTTGAAAAGAAAATTTTAGGCGCACATACCAATTTTTTAGTGGACTTGGTGTCTTGAGTTTGTCAGTCCCTGCTGTAATGTAAGGGGTTAGCTCCTTCTCCTTGATTGCAAGGGGAGTAGTGGTTCGATTTCCCACAGAGGCCTGTAGATTTTTCTTTCAAAATTCATCTCCACATTGTATGCAGTTCTTCCACAAATTCAAAAAATTAATAAACTAATTAACATAATCTTGTGTTCATCATTTTGACATTGCTTTGTATGTTTGTTTTAGATTTACCAGAGTCTGAAAAAGATAAGATATTTGAATTGGTGGATGTTGTCATCAATTGCAAATCAGGAATAGAACAGATACAGCTTTTGCAAAAAGTAAATATCAATTGAATTTCCGCCAAATTTTTTAGTTTGGTGCATTAAGTTCTCTTTGGATAGTCATTTAAAGTATTATGGTGGAAGGATTTGTGCTTCTTGTTTGGTCATCGCCAGAGGCGGATTTATGTTATGGTTTTGGTGCCTGTGGACTGCACAAGTTTTGCCACTCTTCTTTCCCATTCTAGTATAATTTTCTTGACCACAGACTCCACAAATTTGCTGACAGCCCCTGCCCCTGTGAATACGCCTCTGTCTGTAAGTCACTATTTTTTGTCCCTCACGTGCTTGCTCAGTTTCTTGGTTGGTCATTTACATGCTTGCAAATGCTTTTGATCACTCACTGACCTGATCCCTTGCTTTCTAGGTCACTCTTTTTGTCATTCATATGCTTACACATTAATTGATTCTTGATTCACTTACATACTTGCTCAGGCTCTAGGTTACTCTTTTGGTCACTTGCCAACCTAGTCCCTTCCTATACAGGTCATTCTTTTAGTCACACTCACATGCTTGCACACTTCTTGGGTCATTCTTTCGGTCTCTCACCTACCTTGTCCCTTGCTCTCTAGGCAGAGATAGATTCGTGGTTTTACTGCTTGTGGGTTACACAAATTTTTGCTGTAATTCTTACATTCTATTAGTTTTCTTGACCACTCAATCCTCAAACTTGCCACCTTGGGCTTTTTAGCCCCTTTGTAAACGTGTCTGGTTAATCACAAATGAATGAACATAGTTTAGCCCACACAAGTGATGTGGAATCACCGAATATTATCATTGCTTGTGAATGGGAAACATTGAGTAGCCTATATTTTCTCCTACATTGTGGGTTAAACAGCTTGAAATACTTCCACTAACA
The DNA here is from genome assembly GCF_987345545.1 of Pholcus phalangioides. Lineage (NCBI taxonomy): Eukaryota > Metazoa > Arthropoda > Arachnida > Araneae > Pholcidae > Pholcus > Pholcus phalangioides. The sequence continues at coordinate 22,448,693 of NW_028301596.1, read as the reverse complement.
ATGATTCTAATAATATAACAAGTGATATCACTGTATAATGACTGTATACTTTAGGGGAAAGGTATTGAAATATTAATCATGCAAACCTTCACAGATATTTAAATACGAAATACGTAAACAAAATTTTAAAAAAAACATTGGTAGCATTATTATTATACCATGATTTTTTTTTCCAGTTGCAGGAGCCTGTGATTACATTGGAAAATGCAGAAATAGTGTCTAAATCAATGGGTATTCTTTGCGAGATGTACTTCCAGATTCCATTCAAAGCTCCTTTGAAGAAATCCTTCTTAAAGTAAGATAAACCTTGAAAATATTATTTCTCTCTCTAAGGCTCGAATTTCTATGTCTTTGCATACATATTTTTTTCGCATATTTCGCTATTTTTACATGATAGAGCATATTTTATGTTTCATAATTTTCAATAAAATGTAAATTTTTCCCCTGCTATTCAAATTCCACTTCTGACTGTTTTTTTTTTTTGGTTCCTGCCTCTGACGACAGCTCTTTCATCTTCATTTGAATTGGTGATGGTAACTTGTGAGGAAAATTAGCTAAAATTGGTGGTCTGTGAGGGAAATATTTTATATCATTTGTGAGAAATTGAGTTTTTATAAAAAAAAAAAAAAAAAAAAGAATTTTATGTATATAATATATATATATATTTTTTAATTTTGTGCAATGCTTTTCTAAAGCTAAATACTTGGCTAGATTTTTTTACCTATAGATGGCAGCACATAGGGCCGTCATTTCAACTTTTTCCGGGGGGGGGGGGGGGCAAAGCACATGTACTCAATGTATGTATATATATATACCATTTCTAGTGTATTTTCAAAAGCCGGGGGCAATGCCCGCCCCCCTAAATGACGGGCCTATCAGCACATTAATTCTTAATTTGTTGGTGGGGGGGAACTCAAAAGGGAAATTTTTGATGATAAGATTATCATCACTGCATCTGATTGAGTTCAATCAGGTCTAGATAAAAACCATAGGGTCTCAATATTTTCAAATTCTTACCTTTATAGTAACCGTAAATAATTTTTGTATTAACATAACATAGAATAACTTAACATAGAATCCATTAGGCTCACTTGAGTTGAGGGGGGGGGGGACGATGAGAGAAAGAAATTTCTGATAAAGGGAGCGATGGAACTAAAAGTTTCTCGAAACTAAATGGTCTACATTGTGACATTCTAGTTTCTATAATCATACCACTAAAAACCTAAGTTTGAAATTCATAATGTATTGAAATGGGATATGTCCATGATTTTGTTTTTCTGACGCAATTAAGTTCATTAACCCTTTATAAACTAATTATAATAAAAGCCTAAGGCACAGATTTTAATCCTTTTTTTGCCTTGTTATATGTCAGAAGGTATATGATGTTACTGTACTGTTCATGTTACTGTAGAAATTTTATGAATATCATTGGTATTATGTAAATTATAGGGTAAGAAATTATTATCCCACCGCCCATTTAGCTCAACATGCTACATCGAGTGAGCAATGGGATAATAATTTTCCACTTTGTATATCTATATGGAAAAATCATGTGAATGAAACAAAATTTTATTTAAAATTGGAGTGATTCATGAAATTACCTTATTCTTTGGTATAAAACATAAAAAAAACCTTATACATAAAATTGAATGCACAATTTTTGGAGCTGTGAAAAGGAGCAAAACAAAAAATTTTTACATAAAGCCACATCACATTTCTTAATCACATTGCTCCTTTTTTCTTTGGCCTTTGCACTGCAGAATGCATGCACCTGTATTTATCTATATGAATTGGTACATGTGATCTTACATCTGAAAGACACAATTTATTTTTGATCACAGGCAGGATTATTTCTCTTCTTACAAATTCCATATAATGGTACATAACCAGAGCATTTTTTGATGTAAAATGGGCTTATCAAATCATTTGCTAAAATTGAATGGAGCTGTAAATTCACTTTTGGATTTCTAATGGTTGGGGGGGGGGGGCTACAAATGGTTTTTTTTTTTCTGTTTGAGCTTCTCTTCATAGAGCTTAATTTTCCTATTACTTATAGGTAGATGCCTAATGAGAAGCTGGAATCTATCCATGCAATGATAAAGGAAATTATTGCCTATAACATCTTTGCCATAACATTTGAACAAAATACAAAGCACTATTTATAAGACTTACACATTCAATAATTCGAAAACAACAAAAAAATTCACAAATTATGACACATTGCTGACGAAAAAAATATATTAAAAAATTTGGTACTGAATCTGTGTGATTATTATTCTTAAAACTCTATTTTGAGCAAGATTTTTGATGTCATCGAGAACAATTTTAATACAAATTAGGTGGATTACATTGGATTACAATAAAACTAGTTATATACCTTTCAAATAAGTTACTGCTTTTTTAATAAAGAAAATTTAAACATGAACTCCATGCAACAATGATATCCAGTTTCTTACTGGTAACGAGCAAACCACTGGGATATAGGCCTATACTTCTCATTTCATGAAAAAACTTTTATTATAGGCAGCAAATGTGTATCTCATATCAATAAAATGCTTCTAACTATGAACAACATTTTTTAACTTCCTACAACTTCAAAAGAAAAAAGAGGAAATTTCAATAATTATTTTAATTTCAGTGGTGGGAAATTATTCCTGACACCCTGTTATTTATTATTTATCTCAAAAGTGTTAAATCTGTCAGATTGTTCTGGGCTGCATTAAGGAAATACAGTGGTAACTCGGCTAATGAGTGCCTCCGCTTGTAAAATTTTTGGCTAACAATGATTTTTTTAATGATTTTTCTGCCTCAGCTAATGAACATTTTAGTTGATATGGATGCATGTACTAATATAAAACAGCTGCAGCGTAAACGGAATTTTCACAACAATCATCAAAATTACTGTCAATCAAGCCTGATTAACTCATGTCCACTTCAGAATCTTTTTTCAAATGTGCCTACACTTCTGTTTCTGAAATTATTTGAACCATTTCACATAGAATAAATGATTCAGCCAAAATATAAAATGCACTGAAAAAAAAGGTGCCTATATTTTCAGAGCATGCATTCTTTCAGTGTAACATGTAACTGTCAGCACCAAACTGAAGAGTCTGGACCTAATCTTTTCCACATGCATGTATCAGTCACAGAAATGAACTGACCACAATAGATGGGGACATCTATATGAACTCGACTGGGTTGTGTAGATATTGTAAAATAAAATGTGTGCATCTGTGTGATCTTCTGTGTCTCATTTTCCTGTAAATAAATTCTAATTTATCCAATTTTGAAGCTGTTTATTGTAGCCTATGATCAATTTTTGTCTTTTTTACAGTGCTCTTTTAGTGTTTTATTATCCTTATCTTCAAGTTTTGAGCTGTACCTGGAACGAATTAAAGGATTTTCTATAGAAACCTATGGGAAATCTTGTTTCAGCTTACAAAAATTTTGGCTAATGAGCGTGATTCGGGAATGAATTATCTTCATTTGTTGAGGTATGACTGTATAGGAATTATATCAAAAATATCACAACACAGAGAATAGCAGATAGAGACAACTCAAAGCCAAATTCAACTCAATTAACCAAAAAAAAAAATGTGTGAAGCGAAACACTTTTTCTCACTCATTGTTAAATAATGGGAGTGAAAAATATAAGTAAGTTATGTACTGATAATAGTTAAAAACATTTTATTGTGCCTCTGTAGAATCAATATTGGAATAACAGTAATTAAATTGTATTATTAATCAATATGTTTTTTTATCTTTCAGGTTATTAGAAGTTTTGAAACAGAAAAACAAAGACCTTTTTTTCACTTCCATGACTAATTCTTTCAAGTATTTGCTGTGCTCAAATTCTGGATTAAATGAATCAGTTCCTGCCGAAATATGCTACTGTTTGGATGCCACATCTTTTGGTGAGTTGTTCAGTGAATAAACAGTCATTTCAGTAATAAATAATGAATGCATTTATAATTACTTATTCAGCAAATGAACTGACAATGATTTTTCAAAAAAATCTAACAAATATGCAAATAAAGAAACAATTTCATTACAATAAACATTTCACTACTTCTGTCTATTCTAATTAAATAGTCTTTAGGTGTTTTTTTTCTTCATAATTGCATTGAGAGAAAATATAAAAATTATATTGTAATGAACAATGAGTTTCTTCATAGACGCACATTTGAATGGTTCAAAATGAGTACCAAAAACAGAGCAAATGTCACATTAAAACATTTTCTCTTCCAGTGTTTATACAAAAAGACATTATGTGAGTTCAAAACAGTTAAGCTCAAAGACGGTCACAATCAGTGAATCGGTTGGATTTCTTAGAAAGTCCAAGCTAATTTTTAATTCTCAATTTTTCGAGCATATGATAATATTTTTCTTTTCAATTACATTCTGTGAAACTTATACGAGCTGCAGTAAAGTGCATAAAATCTAAAGCATTAAGTTTATTATTTTTAAATAACAGGGATTTAGACTGATGCATGTTTGCTTTCTTTTTATTTCATGTACAGGAACAGAAGTTTTGAGGGAAAACATTCACTCGAGTAAATATGTATTTCTTTTCTATGTACTAGCAAGTCATCACTAATTGCTAAGCATAATTACACCATTTACTTGAATCCACCACTTATTTTTTCTCCTTATGAAACGAAACTTTTAATAAGTGCACGTTTGAATCTATGACAATATGCTTGTAACATTATGTATTTTTGCAGTTTTGGAATAAAGTGCTCGCATTAGATTTTAGTAAATACTGTATATATTAATTGTGTCAGATAAAGAAATTTTAATGCATTTTTATGCATTGTAAATGTTCTTCGCAAATCAAGAAGAAATCGCTGAGTGAAATAAAACTATGAAATATGATGGGATACTCAAAATTTCCTGGATATCGGGCCAGGAAGTTGGAAAAATTACTTCTTAACGTTTCATCCACAACTTGATGCAATTTGTTATCACTTGCTGTGGAGAACCTCGTACAGCATCTCTGAAAATACCTGCCCCTGTTGTGTGTTAAATGGAAGATTGTGGCCCAACAGGACATTTTTATATATATTACATGACCATTTAATGCCTTAGACAGGATTTGGTTATTAAGTTTTTCTCTCGTTTCTTGATTTCCCTTGAAGTGAGGGAAACTTGTGCTTTGTTTACTTGAGTACTTATTCCAAAATTCCATATGCAAGGTATTTTTTTATTTTAGTATATTTCTTACCTTAAATTTTTATTTCTGAAAGCAAAATATTTAGAATTCAAAATATTAGAATGAGAAGCAAAAATATTTCCTCATTGAAATCAAAAATAACTCAATGAATTAGATTCAGAACCTACCAATGATACCCATTATCTCATCATCATAGTTTTTCCTTCTCATTCATTGATTTTAATATCATGGTTTTGGATTATTTCAGCTTCTACATATTTGTCTCAATGTTTGCAGTCATCATTAGATTTAATCAGGTAACCATTTTGAGTGTTTATTAATTGTAAAGGCTAATTTTAGTTTTTATCAAAAAACATAATCTCACTGAGAGATAGCTTTGTTTATTGCAAGAAAAACTTCAGTGTTATCTTGAATTTTTAAAGTTTTTTAAAATTCTATATTTGATACAAAAGGAATTCGGTTTTGTAGCTTTCTTCCAAATTTTTCAGTCAGGCGAATGTTTCTGTATAAACAGTGATGTCATTTTCAAAGTGTTGTTTAATTTACAGTCTGACTAGCTTACAATGTCAAAGGTCACTCTAAAAATATTTTTTGTCCAGGAATTTTGTCATATTCATACTATCCTAAAGAAGAATGTGCTGAAAACTAACCTGATACTAACTTGATTTACATACACAATGAACAATTTCTATCTATAGAAACATTTGTTAAATGAATAGAAAATAAAAAAAAAAGAGAAGGGAATTAAAATTTAAGTGAAGCTTTTAATACTTGAATGTATAAATCTTGGAAAAGAATACGTTTTGTGTATATTTTTCTCTCCAATACGCTCTCTCTGAGATCTTGTTCAGGACATGTAGTGGACAATAGTAATGATTCTACATTGCAATCTTGTTATTGAACCTCAGGAGATGTCTGCCACAGATGTGAGTGAAACGTCATGGCATAAATATTCCAGTATAGCCAATATACCTAATAGCCTGAGAGTTGAACATATTTCACTGATCTAGAAGTTTGGATGTTTCAAATTGAAATTGTTAAGGTTTTACTACACAATGATATTTATTGAGATACACAATAATTGTTTAATTTTTAATTTTTTTTTTTGGTACCACAGCTTTTCAGTTGGTCTATTTTTTTTTCTAATGAAGGTCAGAATGCAGTCCTCAACAATCTACTGAATCTCAACGTTTTTGCCAAATGGTTCTTAGAGCTATCAACTCTGTACTCCAAAATTTTCAACTGAATTTTAAATTGTCATCAGACAATGAAAATTACATAAGGGGAATTCTCTCGTGCTGCATAGAATTGTTGCAAGGAGGTATGTGTACATAATAATATGCATATAATGGCTCACAAATCTGAATTATTTTTGACACAGATTTGTTTTGATAGATGCTGATTGTCATACTTTTTTTTTGGTTTTGTCTAATTTATATATCTAAAGTTATCTTCATTTTATTTTCAAATTTTTTGTACTTTCCACCTCCATATTCCTGAACAAAAATCTGTTGAATATAGAGGTAAAAGAATATTGTGAATATCATTTCCATTCAATTCCACACTTACACACACGATAAGCCTTTCTATATCCAAATTGACAGGAATAAAAAAAATTAACAAAAAAATGATAGAGAATTTTGTAAAGAATTTCTACATGAACGGGAAAATATGATCGAAGGGGCACAAAAAAAAAAAAATTTCAATTGAGTACTAAAATACAGTGAAACCTCTATAAACAGTAATCTGCAGACCAAGAAAAATTTTGTTGTAGAGAGATTATCATCACATTGAGAGGCAGCATTTACACATTAGAGTGTGGACATTTCCAAACAAGACTTAAAAAATATCATTGTAGAGGGATTTATCATTATATTGAATATCGTAGTAGTAAGGTTTCACTATTTTAAAAAGTACTCAAATTCGCTTTTGTCGGCTGAACAAAATCTGTGGTAATTTTCAAAACTGGTTGCACTTACCAATTTTTTTTCCTGTGCAGGGCATAAACTTATGATATTGGGAATCAATCACTCTTGGTGTAGTTTTCATACTTATTTTAGATGGTTTCTCTATTTCTCATTGTTGAAAGGGTACCATACAGAGAATTCTGAACTTTGCTGCAACTTCACTTTTCTTCACATGATAGAATTCAAGTCAATTTTTTCCTTGATTCATGAAAAAAAAGTAAAATAGATCTATGAAAAATATAGTTTCTGCCAAAAAATTTGTTTTATAAAAAGTTTGTTATTGTGAAATAATTTTTGATGTACAGTAAACATACAAACTTGCTTGGAAACATTTTGTTGCATAGACGTTCATTACATAGGGACACTGTATATAATTTGGAAAAAAATTTGAATACTAACTAATCTTTCTGTTTCTCTCTCTACCCCTCTTTTAGTATATTTATGAATCAAATTATAGAATGACTTTTTTATGAGTATGATATTTTGTGTGTACTGTTGGCATCTTTGACTGTGAAATGTAAAGGAAGTGAAATAATTTTAATGTCATCTCGTTTTAGATCATATCCTGCCGAATTGTAGATTGAACTCTGCAATGGTTTTTACTGGTATCTTTGTGGTCAATGGTTTAAAAGTATGTTCACATTATTTTATATATTTTTTATTTGACACAATTATAATCTGATACAAAAACAGAAAATACTGGTACAAAAAGGCAAAAAACACATATAAATACATATATTAGGAACATTCACTCTGTGACCCCAAGGGACTAAGGTGTCCTTCCAGTAGGTCTACAAAAATAATCTAGTGTCTGTTAGCACATGGCAATTGTCATTCATTTTTAAATTTATGTTATTTTTAAAGTAATCCTTTATCTTTTTTATTTTAATGTAAAGTAGCACAAAGATTTATTTAATATCAAGTTATGTGTACCTCCACTTTCCATCTTATTTGTGTAATCGGTATTGCATACTGTTACTGTTATCCATCATTTGTTAAGCATTTTGTTACTGTTATCAATTATCTGTATTTATTGCATGATTTCTTCATAGTTTATATCTTTTGCAAATGAGTAAATACTAAAGTTTGAGCTTATATTGGTATGGTTCATTGTATGGAAAAAAATTTAGTATTATGGGAGCAATGTAACAGAAACTCTTTTTAAATAATGTTTTATTGACTCGTGACACTTGATAAATATTCCTATATTGAGTAGATGTTCTATTGCTTTTCATGGTTAGCCTTCTATACATATAGATTTGCCTTATGTTTAGTGTGTGACATTCTGTTATATTGTTATTAGAGTTAGTACTTGTTATTAGTGATCTAATTTTATTGTAAGTGATATTTAATCCTTGTATATTTGTATCATATGCCCCACCCCAGGCACAAATTCCATATATTAATACTGAATAAATCCATACATAAAAGATGTCCTTTAGAAAGTTTTATCAATCACGTATTTGAGTTTATATAAGATTGCTTCATAGATCCTAATTTTTGTAACTATTTTTTCACACTGCAGATTCCATTTAAGATCATCCTGTAAGTTGCAGTTTCATGAGTTCTTTATTTTTGAAGATGTGTCTGAAAGACGGTTATACATTTTAGAGGAATTCACGGGTAAAAATAAGAGATATAAATATTTATAGACCACTAGCTATAATACCCGGCGTTGCCCGGGTTTTTTTCAATGAGGCTTTTTTGGATCACCTGATATCTCCCTCTTCTCTTTCTTTGAGGGACATGCAAACCGTGTCCAAGTTCACCAATATGGCGACTTCCTACGTGACTCATGAAAGAAACAAATATAGATTTAAAGAAACATAAAAAAAAAATTTTTTTTTTCTTTTTTCAAAGGGTGCTAGGTATTTCGATTCACCCCTTTGAACTTCAAGTTATCTATCTCTGCCTGTTTCTGCTGCAAAAAATGCTTAATTAAAGCTGTGGAATTTTTTCGATGAACTTTTTACGGGCCCATAATTAATTTTAGAGCAACCTAAACTATATGTGAATTTATGCAGTTGAATATTAAAAGACAATACGGAGACATTAATTTTCATGCTTGAGAAGATATAAATAAAAAGTTGAAATCAATGTTATTGCATGGATATCCAACTCAAAAGTATATATATATATATATATATATATAGGTCCGGCTAACTACTTCATATTTAATCTCCTGGGCTTCGTATATCTCTAAGCGAACTCAATATTTCAAAAATCGAGTATTTAATACAATTTTTAAAATTATTGATGTGACAGAAAAAACCCCACCAAATTTTCGCATTTCTACATTAAAATCGGCAGTTTTAACACTGATTTCTATGGGGGGGGGGGGAATCATCCTTTGCCTTACCCTCAAAGTGATGCTGATGGTGGTGTCTATTCAAAAAGCTCTCATTACTGGGACGATTGAATAAAGTGGCAAACCATTATAAAGTCATAAACTATTATACATATACGTAGAGCATTGAAGAAATGACAAACCATTGTAAAGGCATATACACGTCTGAAACGCATTGCTAGGGAACCACGGTAACCAAAATAAATGTTCGGAAAGTGATTGTTGAGGCCCAAAAACCATTGTTGCCCTACGGTTTTTGCACATTTGGGGCATTTGCCCTGCTCTGACAAAATTTTAAAGTAGCCTATCGTTCAAGTCGGGCCCCATTTGGTATATATGCAAAATTTGGCGACGATCAATCTAAAATTGTAGATTTGTATAGAGAACACACACAGACAGAAAATCAATTTTATATATATAAATTTCTGCTGCTGCTCAAATTCATGAACTACACTGAGCAATTCACATTTGCATTTCGAATAATAGAATTTTTTTTTGTCAAAGTGTCTTAACAAAACAGAAGCCAACATACAAACACTGACACCTTCCCATGCAACATAATAACATGGGCTTTTTCCTCCCACTTCAGAATTGAAGTTTTTTTTCAGATTTCAGCAGCTTGTACTGACATCTAGGAGTTTTTAGAAATATTAGAAACAATATTGCATTTATATTGCATTGTGATAATATTGCATTTGTCATTCACATCTCAAAAGTTTTTTTTCACATTAAAAAAAGACAAATTTTGGAAATTTATAACATAGTTCCTTCTTCCAGACACCTATTAATCTATTCCTTTTTTAATATAGTATTTAAATTTGATTATTATTATATTTAAAGCCTTTAACATCTGATGACTTGAACAGCAGTTTAATGCAGCTACCCAAGCTTCACAGATTTCCAGTCATCTCTCAGATATGCTTCCTATGTGGATTCATGGCCACAACATCATTTAAAATGTCTGAAAATCAAGAGGAAATTGTTTCTTCTCATCAAGATATCTTGGAGAAGTTGATATCTATATCAACAACGTAATATATGCATAATTTATGATCTTATTTGATTTAGTGCAGTGATCTTATTATACTAGTAATTTTTGATACATTAATAAATTACATTGCACATTCAAAAGATATATTCAAACATAATATGCTTTTTCCTGACCATAAATTTAAAATGTCACATGAACTTGCAAGTTTGAAATTAATGAAGTTTTCTGGAAAAATTCTTGTTTTTTTCACACACATTGATTTTTTTGATTGACCATTTTTCTGAATTTGTATGAAGTTAGAGTTTAAACAACACTTTCAATGATTTGTATTAAACATACATTTTATTTTTATTATAAATCCAAACCTAATGTATGTTTGCAGATTGAAATTAATATTTTGAATTTATGTAAGAAATGCATTAATGATATATCAATGTATCTCAATCTAAACCACTTTTGGGGAATTTAAACCACATGTCTTTCCTTTGATGTGCAATAGAGTTTTGATAGTCTGAGGTGACCTTGGTTCCCCCCACCTTGGATTACCAAAAAACTCAAATTATTCGAAAAACAATAAAAATGCTTTAAATATTGCTTCATATTATTAAAAATGCTTTTAAATAAAGACAAGAAAAAACAGTTATAGCATACTTACTGTATTTTTATTCTTGAATAAGATATAGATGCCGCTGGATGTGTTTCAAAATCTAAAGAATGTGAAAAGGGTGCGAAAATGTGAGTGATTGAAAAGAGTTGGGATTGATGGTTAACAACACTGGACAGATACTGGTAGCTTTCAACTGCGTTTCCAATGATTGTACGTAAGCAATTAAGAAACAACGCCATTGTCCACCATTACGAAGAGAATGGTAAAACTTGCTCCTCTTTCTCAGGAATCCCTCAAAAGTTAAAATTTTCGAAGTCTATTCAAGGGAGTCTAATAGTTCATTACACCAGTTACCCATTCTACCAGTGACGCAATAGTAAGATGCTCGTCTTCCACTATGAAGGTTACCGTCAAGGTCCATGGGTTCGAATCCAGCCAAAGAACAGAAACAAGTTCTTCGCCTATCAAGCCTGGGGTGACCACCGATAGATGGCACCTTCATTTTCCACCCAACTCCACTGGTTGGAAATTTCCATATGGTGATATATGACCGTAGTTGTTGTGTGGTGAAGTAGTTACAAATTTTAAGATTGGGGGCTGTCCTGGGAAAAAATAAAGGTATTCCTTGAAAAAATAAAGGAGTTGGGCCTTGGAGGAAAAAAAGGGAGAAAGAGAGGGTCTCAAGAAGGAAATTCGAAAATTTTCAGCACCTCTGATTATCCGAAAACTCTAACTTCTTGGGCTCAGATGTTCAGGACTCTACTGTACCATTGTCATAGCATGTTTTGAAATTTCTGATTTTTCTATTGATATTTAATTTTTTTTTTGACAGGAACAATGATTCAGATACTTTGTTACATAGTGCAAGAGGCATTTTGCAATGGATGCTCACCACCAAGTAAAGTTTCATGATAGAATTGCAATTATAACAGTTTGTGTTGAAATGAATAATTAAGCAGTTAAAGTAGTAGCAGTTAGTCATAAGTCGTTGTTCGTCGCTAAATATTTTAATTGATTTGCTTATGTGTTCGTGTGTGTGTTGCTCCTGTAAAAGGATTCATCACAATACACTTTGGTGTATCTTACAAAAAGTAGTGAGACTGAACACTTTTGGTGACTAGGTGATGTCCAATACAAGGGCGTAGCGGGGGGGGGGGCTTGGGGGTCTGGTCCCCCCCCCCCCCCGAAATGTGAGAAAATGACCGAAAAAAGGGAAAAAGATGGCCAAATCATTGTTCTGTCACTTTGGTCCCCCCCCCCCCCCCGAACGAAATTTCTGGCTACGCCCCTGGTCCAATACCAATGCTATTAGATGTCTTTCAAAAACTGAAATATATGAGATGAATTAAAATTTACACTGAAGGATATTTCAAGTAAAAAATTAATAAAAATAATGTTGTAGCAGTTTCAAAAACCCTCTAAAAATATTGTTATAGAGAGTTTATCATAATAAAAGATATCGTTGTATCGGGAGGAGTTTAACATTACTGACTATGGGTGATTCCAAACAAGATTTGAAAAAATACCATTGCGGAGGGATTAATCTTTATATCAAGTATCGTTTTAGTGAGGTTCCACTTTATATGTGTACCTGTGTTTTTTTTTTTTGTTTTTTTTTTGGGGCATTAAATAAATTCAGCTTAAAACTTTTTTGTGACATTGAAAACTGTTATTTTAGCATGCTCCCTGTGAAGTGTGGTTTTTCAATCATACAACCTCTATTTTGCTGTCACCTCCGCAGACAGCCATATTTTTGCAGAATGCTGTCTGGCAATCTTAGAGGAGTTTTACTGTATTTTGTGAAACACACAGAAATGCTCAAATAATTGCAAATAAATTATTTGGAAAAAAAAAGGATTAAGTTAGAAGTTTTTCTCTCTGAAAATATTATTTTTAAATTTAGAATTTTATGGAATGACTTTTCCTGTTGATCAAAATTCATGTAGAAGAATATGAAATTTTATTTTAGAAAATCTGTAAATCTATTAGCACATTCTTCAACATGATGTTTTAATTTTTTCATATAAATTATGTTTGTATTTTTCTATGAAGAGCAGCAAAAACAGTTTAATATTTAAAATCGAAAAATAGTGTACATAAATCACTTTGAAATGAAATGTGCTTAACTGCCATATTGGTATATTCCACACAAAGATAAATAGTTATTTGAAATTTTCAAGAATTTATCTTTTAAAAGTAATCAAGAAGAATGATTAAATACAATATTTCATAACTTAAGCAGTATAAACAATGATGCATGTTTTTTGCTGCAATAGAGTCTAGAATCATGTTTATTTTTATTTTTTTGCTCTATAGAGATATGACTGCTTCAAACAAATTGTATGATGCGTTAGGAATGATGTTTAGCGACAACTCGCCAGTCTTACATTCCATTGTAGACTATGTTTTATCCAATGTAGACCATTTTATTGATGTGAGCTATCTTTCTTCTTTTTCATTCATTAACCTGTTGTTCATCTGAATAACATTGTATTCTTTTCACCTGGCAGTAATTCAGGACAATTAATTTCATGAGCATTGTCAAATATGTTTATGTTTCAATCTCTTTGCTCAAAAAATATCTGAAAATTTCATGTTTTTATAAGTAGTTTTGTTGAATGTCAGAAACATATTGACAGTTATTTATTCTATCATGGATTTATTGATTTCCTGTTCATTATTCATTAAAAATACAGCACTTCGTTTCTAAAAAATTCTTAATTCTATAAATATATTTAATATCATAAATCAATTATATTTTTGCTCCATTTTTCCATTGCAGAGCTTGTGTTTTGTAGCAAAAGAAATTTTCAGAAATCTCATGATTTTGTACTTATTTTTTCATCAAACTGGTAAGTTCCTGTATGTAATTTTGATACTGCAATGATAATTTTATGTATTAATCATTGATTCTTAGTGAAAACTAAGCAACTAAAGATGGAAAATTTGCTCACTTTTGTACTGAGCAAGATTTGTCAATTTTGTAAGTATGTATTTTTGTGATACTATGATAAATGATTTTAATTTGTTTAACTCTTTCTTTTTTCCAGATACCAAAAATAGCACTTTCTTGAGATGTTTTTTACGTCAATGTCTGGAAATGCCGTGGCATTTTCTAGGAAAATATCCTATACTTTGCGTTGCTGTGGATTTCCTGGGAGTGTCTTTTCTCATACAGCTCAGACCATCATTGCCTGATGATCTTCTTCTTGCTCTATCAGAAACTGGCGTATCATCTCATGTATGCATGATTAATATTGCAGATTCTGAAAAATTATCTGCAATTTCACACACATTGTTTTATTATTAAGTATCTCTGCTATATTCAAACTTTGCATCTGGCATTAGATTTAGCTCTGTTGCAAGCTGACCTTTGAATTGCCTTACTTCTAATCTACCAAAAATTTGCATGATCTTTTCTTTATTCTTCAGATGCGTGTTCAGGAGGCAGGGCTGTCTTAAGAGTATCATGGGCCCCCGAGCCAAGTGATTTTTCAGAGGCCCTACCAGGTAAATCCTTAAAAATTTCAACTGGATCTCATTTTTGTGAGGCCCCTCTTCTCTTGAGGCCCCCAGGCCGTGCCCGGGTGGGCCCATGCGTTAAGACGGCACTGTCAGGAGGTGAATGTGTAGTTTAGTTGTGGAATTTATTTTGTCAGTAAGCATAGGCCAAAAATCTGCCAGAGGTCCTCATGAGTTATATTTTTCCTTTCTTTTCTTATTTCTAAGTCATCCAAGCCCTCTATGAAATCAAACTTGTTATTTTTTGAAATTTAATCTTATTTTAATCTGATTTGATAATTTAAGTGCGGCATTGTAGTATAAAAGGTGCATTATTAGCAAAATAAATACAATATCTATATTCTTACTAGAATTCTTTTCCCTTTTCCTTTATTTTTTGAAGGTATTTGAATTGTATCAAACATTGTACAGGCAGAGTTGTAAAGAAATGAGTGCCATCGATTGTGGGAAACTTTGGCTGAAACCTTTGATTAGTTTATTACAGTGTGGAACACAGCTACAACAAACGAGTGTACAAGTAAATTTCTCTATAATTTGTTACAATTTTCTTTACACCTATAAGATGAAAAATACTTTTTTACATTTATTCACATTTTTTTCAAAAATGAGCATTTGTTTGTTATTAAGCATTAATTTCTTTAAAAAATGCTCGTTATAATGACTATGATTCATAGAAATCATGCTGTTTATAATGATCAGTACAATAAATCCCAAATGTTTTCACAAAAACAATCCTATGTTTTCCTTTTGATATAATGACCACTCACTGTAACGTCCATTTACAATGATACTGTAGTGACTGATCATAAACGATGCTCTGTGACGTCACGATGTCACATTTTCCTGTTGTAGCGTTTTTCGCCTTGCGATGGATGGTAACCTAGCAACGGATCGCCAGAGAGTTTTCGAACGTTTTAGTCAGTTGATTGTATTTCGTCTTAGAGTATGGATGTCGCGTATAACTTGTCTGTGTGTGTAAATAAAATGTTCATGTTTTTAAAAATGAAATTTTTTTACATCTTCTCATTGCTGTCGCCTTTAATGCAATTAGGCGATACAGCCATGTACTAGTTTGGCCCGTTCATCAATCCAGCATTTTTAGGCGGGTTTTCTTTGTTCATAGAAGAGGAAAAACATGTGACGGTATGTCTGTGCACAGAAGCTTATATTATTTATATTGGGCTTTTTCAATTAACTGCCAGTAATACAGCGATTTCGGTAATCTGGCACACCATGGTCTGATATGCACTGGATTAGCGACAGTCTACTTTATTTTGACCACTTGCAGCCATTGGAGTTAGCATATAATCTAATTTAACAGACTTGAGCATAAAGGCTTTATATTTTCATTATAATTTCAATATGGTAGTATAAGAAAGCAAGTACCTCGTTGCAAGAGTTAGTGTAGATTCTTATTTCTTGTGTTCTTTACAATTTGTATATTTATTTATTCATATTTATCATTTTCAGAATATACTGCCAAAACTTTTGAAAGCAGATTCATCACCTGCCAAGTTCTTGATCTTTGAATATTTGGAAAGTTCTTCTCTATATCCAAGTAATTAATTATTTTACATTATTTACAAGTCTGTTATAATAAAAATTCTTGTTTGTGGAAAAAATTGTCATTATAATGAACTTCATTATAAATGTTATGAACGTTATAAATGAATTTACACTTTTTGTTCTGTCAGGCAATAAATTGAGAACAGCTCTGCTTTATCTGCATTGTAAATGTTTTTTTAGCTCATGTTACTTTAATATTAGCATTGAACAGGATTACAATCATGAAACTGCCTCTTAGCTCACAGCAGCTGAGCTTGTTTTTACACAGAATTTTTCATACTTTTGAAACAATTTAGCCAACCATCTGAACAACTAGAATTATTCACAATTATGTTCTTTGCTCAATTCAATGGGTTTATGGACTCATTAAGATGTTTCTGCATTCTCATACCATTTATTTCTCATAGTTTTGCAATAACCATGCCGCTTAGCAGAAAAATGTTAACAATTCTCATAGATCTGCATTTCAGTCTGTCCAGCCATTCAGAAACTACTCTAAACTTAAGTTCAAGTCAAATAAGTCCTGGCAGTGTGTGTGTGATTTATACATTGTTTTTGTTTTCTTCCAATCTGCATGCCTTATAATTGTTTTATATTTTTTGTAGATCGATACTTTGGTGTACTTATAACATTGCTGAGGTTCACTGATATGGAAATAAATTTTGATTGTGATGACTGTAGTAATGCTCCCTGTTTTCCTGTAAGACTTTTCCAAAAGTCTCTTGTTCATGCTGATAATCAGGTAAAAGATATCCTTTCAACTTCTAACCCTGTTGTGCCTCTAAGAAACAAAAATAATATATATACTTTCCTAATTGTCTCTTTTTAGGTAAGATTATCAGCATTCAGTGCAATATGTGAAGTAAAAAAATCAACAAAACCCATTCGACATGTAGAACTGGAATTAATCAAAAATGCTCTACCATGGAATATGTGTTGTCAGTGTCCAGCTTTTCGCCAACATTTAGTTTCACTGATGAAAAAAGTATGCACAAAAATAATGATAAAAAAAATTATTTTACATTTTTTGAACTGTTTGAAAATTCTAATTATGAAGTCAGTCCTTGCTGAAAAGGGGGAAGAAGAGACTACCACCTGGTAATTAAGTGGTTGGCAAACTGACTTTTACAATTTCACATTTAAACATTACAATTGACAATTCAAACATTTTGATACAGTAGAGCTATTTATAATTTTATGATGCTTGTTTTTTCATGAGAAAAAAAAAACTTGTCAATTAAACCTGGTTCACATTATTAACCATTTACTTACTATTTACTGATAGTACTTTAAAATACCAGGTTAGATAATTTGTTACATATGAAACAGGGTTGGATTTTCAATGTGACATGCCAAACAGGTTTAAACTGTTAAAAACCTATAATCAGTGTGTTAGAATACTTTTTTTTTTGTCAAGCAGATATGTTGAACAACCATAAATATTTTTTATGCAGACTACAGTTTGAAATATTAATTTATTATAATTATTAAATAAAAAATATTAATTTTTGTATTCTAAATTTTTTGGTCTGCACAAGATTGTATTCTGTAACAAAATTAAATTACTGCTTAGCATTCCATAAGAGCAATTCATTAAGTAATTTTGCTCATTTATTCACACAATATGTCTTGGTACAAATCAAAAATTTAAAAGTACTGTCTTGATTGAAAGTGGGATGGCAAGATTCGCTAGCCAAAGCATTGCCAGTTTCGAAGTTGAGATGTAGCATTAATTGCAAAAACTATTGTATTTAGGAATTTCCATCATAACTAAATCATAGTATTAAACATTTATGCAATAAGTGGTGGGGAAAAGTAGTTTCATCAGCTTCAATATCCAATCAGCACTGACGATAAGCATTTGCTAATTTGTTATGCTTCCTAATTCAGAGCCATGTCATTTTGTATGGTGCTGAAGCCTTTAATTTAAATTTGGTTGCAATGTTATTTCCAGTAAGAATATTTATTTAAGTACCTGAAATTTTGAACACAATTTAATAATAACAAAAATCAACTTTGTATGTATAAAATAAAAGAACATTCTATAAACATATTTGTTTGAAAAATAATGGCAAAATAAAAAAAAATTACAATAATATTGCTTGAAATTATTCTGAAGAGAGTAAAAAATTATTTAATGATTATATTAAGTATTTATTACTTATATAATATTGTCATTTTAAACAATGCATGCAATTATTGTATTTATTTTCAATAGGAATTTATATAATGAAATTCACTATTTGAGGTTTTTGATGCGACAGTTTCAATCGTGGTTTATACTGTCAAAAACTGTCATGCATCAAAAATCTGCCAACCCTGGTGCTATCTGTTTAAAAAAAAAGTATTTTTTTCAAAGTATTCTTTTGTCTTTAATGAGAACTAAAATGACCTACCAAATAATTTACATGATAATTATTTATTATCATACTTATATTTATATTTTTATTTATCATTTTCTTCTTATTGTACTTTTCATAATGTGGTAGATTGGTTAAACAATGAAGAAAAAAGTTTTTTTCCTCTTTTATAATTGATATTTGCCATCTTATAATTTGATGACTACAGTGCTAAAATTTGACATCTTCATTCAGTTTTTATTACGTCTGAAAGAAAATTGTTTGATGCTGAAGAAACGCTCTGAGGGAAATGCTAAGCCGAGTGTGCTAGAGAAATACATAGTAAGTTTTTAATAACTATAATTTAACAAAAGAGTGGAAATTTTGAGTGAGAAATGTCAAAACCACATTAGAGAGATATTGGAAAAAAATTTTTTTTTTTCTTTTTCAGGGCTTTTTGAAATGGTTTCAGTCTGAGTTGATTTTCAACTTGCATCCTGGAGCTAACTTCCCCAGAAGAGTTACAGCTCTCAGTTTACTGCATTTGCTTCACAGCATCTATAGAGATTTTGGAACATTGAGTATATAATCTATAAACTAATATTATTTGAACTCTGGAAGAAATCATTACAGTATTCCTTGGCCTATTCACTGCAGTTCTTGTATTTTTTTAAAGCATGATTTACTAGGTTTACAGTGCTTAATGCTCTTTGAAACCCCAGACTGACTTATTAGCCATCAATTGCAACATCAGTATTATCGATATTTCCAATCGCTGTTGCCTATCTGGTTTTTTTAATGATTAGGCATCACTTTATACAAAAAACTAGTTTTGCCACTTCAAGATGGTGGATGATAAGTCCACCCGCTTCTCTAGGCACTGGCCATGCTTTTTTCAACATAGTCCAGTTTTGTTTTGAAAACTTAAATCTTAAAGAAATTGACTGTGAAACATTCAAATATCAACCAAGTAAACTGCATTTCATTTATTCAGAATCAGTTTCTAACATTCAACAATTAGTTGTCTTCATGTATCTGTTTATAGAATATGTAGCAAAAATATAACCTTCTGGTAATTATAACACTAACCGCTGCAGTGGTCGAGCGGCCATAGTGATGGACTCGCCTCACGAGGACCGGGGTTCAAGCCTCACCAACGCCACATTGGTATTCAGCTGAAGTTTGTTTTTCTGTGGTTCTCTCTTCCAACTTTGAGGTGCGAATACGAGCTGATCTCCCCTTTAAAAAGTCCCACCACAAATAGCAACAGCTGATACAATTATTCAACTATTACACTTCACTCATAGTTAGAAAAATGTATGGCAGATGGCAGCACACTATACATAGCAAACATTACACAGAAACAAACTTCATGTTAGGTTCACTACATGCACACACATTCCAACATGTACCAATTCGTTAGAAGTTCCACAGAGGAATATGGATGAGGTGAATGTGTGATTTACTAGTATTAGTAGCCCTTATACGCTGATGTGGCACACACATTAAACAAACGTTTTTTTGCATTTTGCTTCTTACGCTCATATGGCAGATGGGCCAAGAAATCTGTATTACATTTTTTCCACTTATGGAGGGAAACAAAAGTATGGATCCTAATTTTTCTAAAAAACCCCATTTTATTAAATGATGTAGCACATTAATTCAACTTTGTTTGCTCATTTTTGTTTTATCTCTTCTGCCAGAAAGCTGGGCTGGAATAAATCTCGGCAACAGGATAAGTCCAGCAGAGCAGAGTTCTGGTGCTCATTCAGTATATTAGATTTTGGGACTTTTGGAGCCAAGAGACTCATTTTTCACGCAATAAAATTAACCTCACTGCTTTTGTACCATGATTTTTACAAATTTTTTGAATGAACGATATCTTTAAAGATTGTTTTTAAATTTGAAAATATGCATGCATTCTTCTAATTCAGTTCATAATAAAAGGTAAATACTTTATTATAAACTAATATATCCTGATGAGAGTTTCTGTGAATTTCTTCTGAGAAAAAAAATGTCCAAAAGATAAATGAATTGTTTGAGAATTCTTTTATGAATGAATTCTTCTTTCAACAAATTTTTTTATTTATTCACTGAAATAAATTTATATTTTAGCTTTTTATTTAATAATATTTTAGATATTGTATCAAATTTTTGTTTATATAAGTGTGATTTGTTTGATTTTTTTTTGTTATTAATCATAGTACAGTCAAACTCCATTATAGTGAACCGTCTATGTACCCAATAAAAAGTTCACTATAACCCATGGTTCACTATATCCAAATTTGTTGAAACACTGATATTTCTTAGCATTTGATGGTGGTTTTGTTGGAAACCTTCACTGCGATATAACACACAATTTACTAATAAGTTATTCATCACTTGAGCAGACAATTAATCAAATATTAAAAAAGAATAATTTTGAAGTAGTATTATAGTACTTACTTTTATTTTTATATCCTATGAAAAAAATTTGTTATTTTTGATTGAATACATTTCAATTTTAAGTAAAGTTCATCAGTTTTCTTATCAACGATTAGGAAAGAGTCCAAAGCTTTTTTTTTTTCCACATTTTCCATAGAAAAAAATATTCAGAATGTCTGCAGCCACTTTCACTTCAGAGATTGAAGGTACTGCCATTTCACTTTCTTCTTCTGGATGAGGAATCTTCTTCATCAGCATCGTTCTTTTGCTTTACTTTGGATACTATGCCATCATCTGTAGGAATATCTGAAGTACACACCTCATTATCACAAGATTCGAAGTGTTCCATTTCATCTCTGGGACAAAGATTTAACACCATGCTTTTCAGGCCACATAGCGATCGGTAGGTTTTCATCTTCGTCATCTGCAATACTGTCTCTTCCTTGCTCCAATACATTCTTAAAAAGACCCACATGTCGAAAGCAGTTGCGAATTGTTGCATCTAATACTTGTCTCAAAGACTTCTCCAGCAAAATGATTGCTTCCAAAAGAGAGATGTTAAACTCGCTGTTCATTTCATATCTTCCCAAAATATGCATAACTAACTGTTTTCTGTAGTAAGATTTGAGGCTGCAAATAACATCCATCGGTTGCAGCACAAAAGTTGTACTGGGAGGCAAAAAACAAACAAGCTTGATGCACTTAAGATTTTTTAAGTAGTGATGGGCAGCGCAGTTATCTATCGGGAGAATAGTCTTGCTTCTTTTTTTTCATCAAGTCGCTGTCCCATTGACGAAGCTCTGCTTCAAACACATTAGCAGTCAACCAAGCTTTTCGATTAGCTTTGTAATTTACAGGTAGCTTTTTAACGTTTTTAAAACATCTAGGCTTTTGAGAGCTGCCTATTACGTTTAGTTTTTCTGAGCCATACATGTTTGCACACACTATGACAGTTACTCTAACTTTTGACAGCTTCCCACCATTGCATGTTTCTCCTTTAAATTTTAAAGTTCGATCTGGAGTCATTTTGTACCCAGCTTCATCAGCGTTAAAAATGTCTTTCTCTTCATAATCTTGGATTACGTCAAGCCACACTTCAGACTTCCAGTTTTCCCACATCCGGTGCATTAACACTTGCTGCTTCACCCACAACCTTAGCACATGAAATATTGTTCCAGTTTTTTTTAATCTGTCCAGCCAGCCGTTAGAGCATACAAAAACCATTTCTTCAAAACGTTCAGCACACTCATTTGCTTTGTTTTGTAGCATGACTCCTGTCACAGGAACATTTTGGTTCTGTTGAATGGTGAACCATTTTAAAAGAGCTTCTTGTACATTTCCTTTTTCAGCCCGATGTAGCTTCTTTGCTCCATCCAGATTTTTTTCGTGAGCAGCAGTGATCACGCTGCGATTTTTTCCAAATGTTGGGAACTGTAGATTTCGATAAGGAAAATTCCTTGCACATTGCCGATTGATTGACTCCATCTTCAATACGTTTGATTATTTTCACTCTATCATCAATGGAAAATGCTTTCCTCTTTACGGAATTTGCCATTTCTACCAATTTTTTCCAAGACACTGCTGAGATGGCAAAATGTCTGTTTAGTGCGAAGCGGTCAAATGGATATGAAGACAATGACAGGAGATAGAAAGGAAGGGGACATCAGATGCTTCCAGGTCTGTTCCACTATTTTTCAAGGGGTGACTTGAAAAGAATGGTGTCTTGTAGTAGACCAGGGGATTCCTAGAAACAGCAGGGAGGGTAGAGAAAGAGGGACATTGTTTATTGGGTAGTAGACCAGTGGTTGATTTCTAGAAACGGTGGGGAGGGTGAAAGAGTAGGATTTGACACGGAAGTCAAGGAAAATGCTGTCTTTCGGATCTTAATATGTGTGAGCTTACCTTTGAAAAACTGGAAAAAGAAACTGCGAAAGGGACACATTTCAATTCACTATAAGTGGACTTTCATTTTCTCAGCACTCGGCAGTTCACATTTAAATTAACATTAGGTGAATAGGTGTTCTGCTGGGACCAATGAAAAAGTTCACTATAAATGAGAATTCACTATATCCCAGGTTCACTATAGCAAGGTTTGACTGTAACATAAATAAATAAAAAATAACCATTTTGAAGCTAAAAATTTTCTGTTTAATGTACATTCATCCAGGTGACAATCCATTGTTCGAAGACATGGAACATACATCATTGCAAACATTGTTTGAAAGTTTAAAGGACACATATGAGAACAACAAAACTTTACTTTTAGACTTATTGAAAAATCTGACATCAAATGCATTATTCTGTAAAGTGAGTTATTAAAATATTTTTATTTTTAGGCAGTTAAGCGAGATAAAAAAATAATCACACTGCATTATCTAATTTAAAACTTATTGGAAAAGAAATTAAATTATTTCAAATATTTGAAGAAGATGAAAGAAATTTTTTTTATAATCATATATGATGCAAGTGTAATTTATATGAGTAAAGATTCTATGCTGTTGATTTAGTAGTCTATTAAATTTGATTAAAAAACTACTAACAATGAACTGATCTATTTGCAGGGAAGAAGTATCTCTGAAATTTTCAAAATTGCTATCAAGCTTTTATCAAGTCCAAGGCCACCAGATTCTGTTACTACATCATACATTTTGGTATATCTGTCCTCTTTGAATTTCAGTGATGAAGATTTGAATCAAATTACGCTGGATTTGGAAGAAGAGGGATACAAAGTTTGCTTGTCATTTCTAGAATTGGAGAAAGGTGTTCAACAACGTTCTTGTTTTATTGTTATCCAGTTATTGATGTCAGTTCTTAGTCATCAATTGCATATCGCTGAAAAAAGTTTGATAGAAGCTGCAGCTACTGGTCCGATGTATGGTGTTCTTATCTGCATTCGATATATTGTGATGCAAATTTCTTTCAGGTATTTTTGTTATGTTTTGGGTCTTTTGTGATGAGTTTTCAAACAATTTTTGTCAAAAGTCTTTCTGGTTATCCTTCATGTTATTTCTGTCTATGTAATGTGGTGTATGTAATTGTTCCATTGTGACAGTATAGTTAACAGGCCATTGTCTGGCTATGCAGATTTAAATTCTGGTTCAAGGAATGCTTTTTTTCGGATCCTAATATGTGTGAACTTACCTTTGAAAAACTGGAAAAAGAAACTGCGGAAGGGACATTTCAGTTCACTGTGTTCAGGCATGGGTATTCATTCAATATTACGAAACTGCAACTTTAACTGTAGTTTGCTAATTTTAATGTTTAACGTGAAAATGAGAGTTGATATTTTGAAAAGTTTGGGAAAGAGTTCTAGTCAGGAAGGAATTCAAATTTTTAAGAAATTATGAAATAAAAGAATATACAGGCAGACTTAGCTAGTTCAAACTTAAGTTAATTTGAATTTTTGAATAATTTGAATATTGGAAATTTTCCTTGGGTTTCCTATTCATTGTAATGTTGAAATTACTTATTTAATTCAATTAGCCCCCTGTCCAATGTCTCGGATCAGTGTTTTTCAACCTTTCTGAAAACAAGGACCAGTAAAATATCTGAAACAATTTGATGGAACATTTTTTTCCCATATTACAGGACATTTCTGTAATTTTCATTGTTCCAGTTTTTTTTATACATTTGTCCCATTTTCTCAACAACACTTATTTGAATTCATAATATTTACCAGTCACATATACACATACACACACACAGCGATTTCATAATACATATATAAATTATATTTCAAATTATAATTTAATTTATTAATTATCGTTCATAATTATGGCAAAAATTATAAATATTCATCTCACATATTTGCCAATGTTTCATCCTCAATTTTTTTTTTGGAATTTCAATTACGATTGGTGATGGTGCCTGACAAGGTTTTTGATGACACTTGGCAATGTACCGTATTTTGCAAATTAGTATCTAAGATCCCAGTTCACAAAATTTTATTTTTCTCAATGAAATACAGTCGTCAAAGATCATTTGAATATTTTTTTCATGAAATGCATGTTTGTTTACTGCGATGTAGCTGGCCTGTATTTTCACATCCTTCAGCAGTTTTAGCAGAAATTAGCAAATTCAATTTTTTAGCAAAATTGAGTGATATCCCGTATTTAGGATCGTAATTTCCTGCTTTCTCACTGATGGTGTATGGTAAACCTTAGTATGAAGGTAGAATTTAATTTTAACACATATGGGTATTACCAATATCAATTACAATGGGTGAAATAATTTTATTAAGTCTGTCTGTGGACCATAGGTTGAGAAACACTGTCTTGGATAATAAGTTTGATTCAGAAATGTCATTTACAAAATGTCTCTTTCTCAGAATTCCTAGCTAACTTTAAGTCACCTTTTTCTTTATTAAGTGGTTTACTGATCTTTTCCAAAATATAATATGTCTTGCATTTAAACATTAAAAAAAATTTCAATACAAAAAAAATCTGAGCTGCTTTTTTTTGTTTCTAAAAAGCAATAATTTTGTTAGCAGTTTCACACACTGGCTTTGGTCTTCACACTGCAGCTAGTGCTTCACAAAATCTTGGAGGACTTCATTAGCACCTGCAAAATTGCAGATGCAATTCTACTACTCAAGAAGTGCGTTTGTGTGAGTGTGTTTGTGGTAGTTTTCTCCTCAGGCAGAATTTTTAAAAGCTGGAATGCTGAAATCCCAGTGACTTTTCTGGTAAAATGTGTTAGATGTCTCTGTAGCATTATTGTTTGTTTATTTTGGATATCAATGTAACATTTCTAACTATGTTCAAATGTGGTTCATATTGAATTTTCTCATGAAGAGGTCAAAAACTTGATAATGAGCTGATATTATATCATTAAAATTTGATATAATATCAGCACTCTTCCCTATTCCAGCACTTTCAGAAGTGTAATGGGTATGTTTGAAAAAATAAGGCTGTGAAAGCTAAAAAATTAAGTCCTCAATTCTCTAAATGAACCTGAAGATTTTGTGTAATGTTTAAGAGCATCCAAAGGAAAATGGAAAATTTATGAATGAAATAATTTTTGTAATTGCTTATATTTTATACAAACACTAGCTATAATACCCGGCGCTGCCCGGGTTTTCTTCAATTACTGAGAGGATTGAAAAAGTGACAAACCATTACAAGGGCATGAACTATAATGCATAATACTGGCAGCATTAAAGAAATGGTATACCATTATAAAGTAAAGGCATATGCATGTCTGGATCGCATTGCTAGGGAACCACGGTAACCAAAGCAAACATTCTGAAAGTGATTGTTAAGGCCAAGAAACCATTGTTGCTCAACAGTTTTTCACCTATTTTGGGCATTTGCCCTGCTCTGACGAACTTTTAAAGTACCCTGTCGTTCAAGCTGGATCCCATTTGGTATATATGCAAAATTTGGTGACGATATATCTAAAATTGTAGATTTGTATAGAGAACACACACACACAGAGAGAGAATCAATTTTATATATATAGATTTGTTGCAACAAAGAGAAAATTAGCATATTGAGTGATAGCATTCAATACATTTTTCATAATTATTCAGAGATTTTAGTTTTTTATGGAAGTATAGTCATCCTATATTAATGAATTGGATGATTGGAATTTTGGATAATTCAAACTTTTTTGCTGTTCTCTTGAGATTTGAATTAACCAAGTTTGACTGTATAACCAATGAAGAGTTTAAAAAAATTAAATAAAAGTTTACTGCAAGGTTTTTGAAGACTATTGCATTAATTTGTATACTAATTGTGTTTGTTTATGTGTATCATGTGATGGAAATTATATTTTTCCATGATAATGAGTTAAGTTCTTTGAGTTGTATTCAAATATTTTAAATACCAGTTTTAGAGCGTAACTTTTTTTTATAATTAGTTTTTTTTTCAGTTTTTGTAATTTCTTTTTTATGTGGTAACTTTCCAGCTGTATAACAGATGAAACATCACTCGTTCTTTGGCAAATGGTTTTGAGTACTTTGCTGTCTATATGTTTCGAAGTGGCAGCTGTAGTGGAACCAATAGTGTGTAATTTATCACCCGAAGGCCATCTCCCAATAGATACTGATGAAAGTATGTGATATTTTATCGTAATATAATATTTATTCCAGTGGATGAATACAGTGGATCCCGCCTTTAACATTTTAGAGAAATATATGTAAAAACTCGTCATGAAAAATGTTGTAAGCAGGAAAACGCTTTAAATGGGAGACCAATAATTATTAGTAAGAGTAGTGGGACCATGAAAGCATGAGTCTTACTACTCAAGAAAACATTACAAGTGGGAATGTTATGAGCGAGATACACTGTATTAGAGTTTCATTAATTTTTGAATCAATGCTCAAACAAGCCAAATATTATTACGGTGATTCAAGAGTAAACAGAATTACAAATTGACAAGTTTTTGAATGCATACTGTTTCACACACATGCATTAAAACCAGCTAAATCACTATACTTTTAATGTTTTGTGAAGCATGTCATGATTTTTAGGAAGGCATTACCGTTATACGAATTGTAAAAAAAATTTTAAATTTGAGTCAAATTTAGCCACATTTATGTTTTTTTCTTCACATTTATGTATAAGCAAATTTATTGTTATTAAAAAATTCAATAATCAAAATGTCACATTTAACATGTCAAAAGTTTAAAGCTAAGCTTTTTGGAGATTCCATTGTATTATTATTGTATGGTAATAAAATGTAAATATATATGTGTCTGTCATGTGCATATCATATCCATTTTCTCATGACATTATATACTTGACATCTGTATCATATACTTTTCAGATAGCATTACACAGATGCGTGTGTCAGTGAAAAATTCGATCTTCTCCAGATCAGCATCTCTCTTAGATAATACCGAAGAGCTTTTGATCAGCGATGTAAAGGCATACGCAGTGACTTCTCAGATGTTGCTCATATGTAGTTGGCGCACACACAAAGAAGTTTCTCTACTGTTTGGTGCAATTGCAGAAGGTGTAATGGTGAATAAACCAGAACCAGAAAGCTCTTTAATATTGTCTACTGGTCAGGTATGTTTTATATTCTGATGAGGTAACATTAATAATATATGTGATATCAATTGGTTTTTTTTTCTTTCAAGGTTTTTCTTCTGGGTTTATAAGAAATTCATCTACAAATAAAAAATTTCCACATGTAAATATACAGATTTTAATTTTTCTTCTACGTATCTTTAGTTAAAGAAAATTGGTCAATATTTTATCCAACAACTCAGTCAGGTAAAACACAGAGGAGCGTTTGAACAAGCCTATGTTGGATTTCACCAGCTCTGTCAAAAAATGTGGAGGTGAGTGTTGATGAAAATGTTTCAAAGAGATGTTTTTTCTCAACCTTGACACATCTAGGAAGGAGATATACTGGATATTATGCTGAGGCAAACTTTGGAAAGAAAGTTCCCAGTGGAGACAACTAACTTTTCTTTCCAAAGTCTTCCATATCTAGAAAGTCTCTCTCCTATTTCATAAGCTAGAAAATGAGTGTGCAAAAAAAAACTTGAAAATTATCAATAAATCAGAGTGGTTATTTTGTAGTACTTTTGTAAGTGTATTGTATTATATATTAAGAAAAACCTATTTTGAAGGAAAGATTCATCTTTATTTCTCAAGCCAATGCAAACTTTATTTTTGATTAGACAGCTCTGTTCTGAGTGAATTCAATGAATGACTGTTGTGTCAGAAAATAACATCCCAGTCATGGTTATCAGCTAAATGCAAGCCAACATCAGTTGTGCTCATTTCTGAGGAAAGATTTTCTTAGCATGATTGCATATCAAGGTTATCTTACTGAATTAGCAATTTGTTGACCTCAGTAAAACTATATTCATTCTTTTCTTTTGAAGTTTTTTGAATGATTTATAAACATAAAAAATGATTTGGTGCAGTGATTTTGTTTATTATTCTACCTGTTTCTTTGTGCCACTTTTTAAAAAAAATTGTTTATTGTAATAGCTGTTTATGAAATTCAGCAATATTTTGATGCTGACTTTTATGTAAAATCCTTTTTAGATACAAAGATCTAACACTGTCCAGTTTACCTAAAAAATGGCTGAAAGACTTTTTCTCTCGAATATCAGGTGAATTTGATCTTATAAGTCTATGCTCAACTCGAAGAAGTGCTGGTCTTCCTTTTCTGATGCAGGTTATTAATTTTTTTTACACAATCCAAAAGAATAATAAGAATAAGTTTATTCTATAATTCCAGGCCAGTACTCCATCACTTTATAGTGATGCTGCATCATTGATTCTATTTTACATCATCAAAATATTTAGAGAAAATGGTTTCATCAAATAGTGAATTGGATTTAAATTTTTTGCTTTTGTCTCTTTCTCTTATACCAGGCATTATTAGTATCAGAACCAGAGGTGAACAGATCATCAACATTTAAGACTGCAATTGTTTCTCTACTTGATATGGCAGTTAATCCATCTATGCATTGGGTAACTGACACGCAGGTTAGATATTATTACATTGTCAACTGCTATTACAAAAAGCTAATCACTATATTGTATATTTCCAAGACTACAATACTACTAAACTGCATATGCACCTCATGAATATTCCTCCGAGGAAATTTCTAACAGATCTGTGCTTGCTGGAAACTGTAGTTTGTATACGTATGTCTTTGATGTTTTATGGGTATCTGACGTATGTGTGGAATGGGTGCAAATTGCTACTACTACTAAAGCACACATGTACCTCGTCTATATTCCTTTGCGGAACTTCTAGTGAATTGGTACATGTTGGAATGTGCCTGTCTGTGTTGTGAACCTAACGTGAAGCTTGTTTCTGTGTAATGCTTGTTATAGTGGTGCCATCTGCCACATATTTTTCGAACTATGAGTGAAGTGTAATGTTTTAAGATTTTACCGTTGTAGGCCTGTTACTCTCTGCGGTGAGACTTTTTAATGGGGAGATCGGCTTGCATTCGCACCCCAAAGTTGGGAACCGCAGAAAACCAACTTCATTCGACCACCACTGCGGCGACGGTGGGGTTTGAACCCAGGACCTCGTGATGCGAGTCTGTCACTATAACCACTAGACCACTACAGTGGCAGTGCAAATTGCTGCCACCTTTCTCCCAAATTGAAGGTTTTGAAAGTAATATTCATATGCAGATCCTGAATCCACTGCTGTAGATTCAAAAAGTTTTGGTGCTTTCTTTTGAGACACTCATAACCTAGCTAATTGCTTGGATAAAAATATTGTTTCTCTTATTGTAAAAATTCTTGTTTGTAAAAATTATTTTTTTACAGGAATAAAAATTCCATTGTTGAGTAAAAATTATGAATTACATTTTTTTCTCATTGTATTTCCCATCTCAGGTTCATGCTCTAAATGTTATCAGAACATTATACAGAGACTCATCCCTTGGGGAAACTGTTATGCCATATGTTTCTGAAGGTTTGAAAGCAGCTATCACAGGATTTAAGTCACCATTTTGGGCTGTGAGTATATATATACCCTATATACTCGTGTATAAGCCAAGTTTTTTTGTGGAAAAATTCGTTCCTCAAGTGGGGGGGGGGGGGTCCGCTTATACTCGGGTTAGTTTTTGATGGGAAAATATCAACCCCGCAATCAGTTGTAATTTTTGTAGCAGTGTGCGAGAAACCGGCATTATTGGTATTTGATATGTTTAAATTCCACAGAACCGATAATGTTGAAGCCGAGGCAAAGAAATCTAAAACATCATTAACTGAAATTATCATCCGATCCTTCAAAAAGTGTTGCATCAGCAATGCGATGGACGGAACTGAAGATGATATCCTCTTTGAAAGTGACAATGGCGATGACAGCCCAGATGAGGATAAAAACAAAGATGCTGCACCCCCTATGATGATCTGATGGATTGCCATGAGCTTGGAGACTCAGAAGAAATGGATTACAAATTTTGAATCATTTTGTATCGTAAATTTCCGCAAGCTATTCATTTTGCATAAAAATATAAGCTTTTTTTTTCTCTGAAATGCACGGATTTTTTGGGGTCGGCTTATACACAGGTTTTCAATTTATTGCGGTTTTGGTGGTCCTGAAGTTGGGGGGGGGGGGTCGGCTTATATAAGAGTCGGCTTATACATGAGTATATACAGTATATATGCTATCACATTAGAAAACATGTTACAAAGTTAATAAAGTTTTCAAACCATTGTGAAATGAAAGGTAGTTTCTTTTCACTCAGTAAAACTCATTCAATATCATAATATGTTGCGTATTTATTTTTACAAGTATATATATATATATATATATATATTTATTTATTTATTTATTTATTATGTAATTGCTGTATGAAGTTACTCTGACTTTGAACAAGAATAATAATGAAAATCATCATGTGAACAAAGTATGAGATAAACGTATTTGTGGATATGCTTTTTATCTGTAAAATATTTTATAAACTTAATTTTCATTTTACAGGTAAGGAATGCATCAACATTACTTTTTAGTGCTTTGGTGACTAGAATATTTGGAGTGAATCGAAGTAAAGATGAAGTTACAAGAAAAAATTGTCTTACTGGGCGAGTCTTCTTTTTGCGCTTTCCGGAAATGTTTGATTTTCTTCTTGATGAGTTGAAGTTAGCTGTAAAGCAAATACAAAGTGAGAGAACAGAGAAAAGGTACTACAAAAGTTTTCTGCACATTTTTAGTAAATAAAATTCATATAAATATTATATCTGTGGAAAATATTATGTAGAGCAGTAGTATTTGTCGTTTTAGAGTATTTGAAAACAACAAAATATACATATGCTAGTAAACATAAAGACAGAGCCTGAATCAATAGTTTCCACTAGTCTTTTGTTTTGAAAATTGGGAAAGATAATCTTAGATTAGTTTTCAAACTTTTCTTAATTTTAGATTCTTTTTCTGCAAATTATTTACTTATTTTAACAATTCACATTTACTCTATTTCAGCCATGCTGTGGAACCAAGCCTTTATCCTTTGCTACTCATACTTGGCAGATTGTATCCATCTGTTACAGACGGTCATGACTCCAACATGAAGTTATCCAGTTTTGTGCCTTACATCATTCAATGCGCTCATAGTTACACATGGAAAATACGAGTTGCCAGTGCCAAAGCCCTAATTCCATTACTCTCTTTAGATGATTTTCACACAGTGCTTCAAAACTTATTCAGTGCTTTGCCTTCACCATCTCAGCAATTCCAACACAATCATCTTCATGGAACTTTACTGCAGGTGAATCATATCTGGTACATGCCAATACACATGTGCTTGGAAGTAATTTTTGTTTTACTGAACTTAGATTTTATTTGTGGTCATGCTGCTACCTGTGAATGTTTGTGTATTTTTTTTTTATCTTACCCTATATCACAAAATAACACAGTCAAGTGTCCATATTTCGGACAATTTTGAACTTTGCACTGAAAAATCAACCCCTCAATGAAACGTTAAAATAAAAAAAAAACATTCTGAGGGGGTGCCTAGTAGGATGGGTCCAAAAAAAGGGATTTTTCATTTTCAAATCACTATAGCGTGTAAAAGTTGGCTCCTTTAATAATAAGAGAATTGACATAAGATATTTTAAAATCGGTGGATATCTTCCAGTTGCGCATCATACTTGAAGTTTATGGACATAGAAGTAATCAAACATTTTTCTTTCATTTTTTAATATTAGTTAAAATTCTACGATCGACACGCAAAAGTTTGTTATGCTTATTTTATGGTTCAATGAAGTAAAATAAATTAAAACATTATTAATATTTCAATGTTTATTGGTCACGCAATGTGTTCAAAAAACAGGAATTAACCAAATTTTTGCACGTTTCATTGTGCAGCTCTTTGCTCATTTTGTCAGAACAAAACTGCCCCGAATTCATCTCAAGGTTGCTGCACGTCGAGTTCCACCTACACCCTACCCAATCAACCATCCAAAGTAGGCGTGTACGTGTGTAATTTACATTATATTTTAAAACTAGTTACCAAACTTAACTAGGATTCAGTGGTTTACAGTTGCTTCTACTACTTCTTTTCCAAATGTACACATTTTAAGTCTGACTTCTGGGAGAAATCAGGCATGACTGATTTTTATAACAGCGTAGATCTGATGTAGTTATTTCTAGTCTCATGTCCACATACTTTAGTTGAGGCCTCTGTAGCAAGTTAGACACATCTCCAGAATTCCTGAGTGAGACTGGAGCATGTGTGAACTGCGCTTGGGAAGACCACTACAGTAGATCGTGTGTCTATTCCATTTCAACGAACTCCCTCGTCATCATATTTTTCAGCATATAAAAGGTGCAATGAATCAATGAACCTGCCACCAGACCTCCTGTTGCAGAGATCTCTTCCAGCCCAGCTTCTTCACAGTCTGGAACTTGTGTACCTAACAGTCTGAGTGCGTATTCAGTGTTGTGTGGGAATATTTGGTGCTGCCATCTATATTTTAAATTGTGAGTGAAGAGAAATGATTGAATATTTGTACCATTGTAGGCCTGTTGCTCTCTGTGGCGAGACTTTTCAACAGGGGGATTGGCTTGCATTCGTGCCTCGAAGTTGGGAACCATCAGGTATAGACAGTGCAACACCATGGACAAAATCTTTTTCTGGGCCCATTAGATAACATTTTACTGGGTGTGAAAGCTCCCTGTGGTGGAGTATGAATCTGTAAATAGTTTGATTCTAGAAGTAGACAGAAAAATGCTGAGTGAAGACCAGCAGTACCGTATTTACAAGGTGATCAGCGAATAAGCCCTTATTTCAAAATTAAATATCTCTACAATAAAGATCAATTGAATTATGCGGTAAACGGTAAGTTTATTAGCAACGTTACAATTTTGGAACAATTTGTCAGCACACATGGCGCATACCGCAGCCCATGCAGTAACTTTAGGTGAATGCAGTGGTTTCTCTTCACACAAATGAGGATTTTCGGAACCCCAAAATCTCCAGTTTTGTTTTGTTTTTTTAAATTTTAAAAAATTAAAAAAAATTGAATTTTCGAAATTTCTGTACAACATTCTTACAGTTTTGCTAATAAACGTACCGTTTACCGCATAATTCTATTAATCTTTGTTGTAGAGGTATTTAACTTTGAATGTGCCACCTGGCAGTCGAGTGGTTAGGGAACTAGCTTCTCACTGTGCAGGTCTGGGTTCGAATCCCGGTTCGGGCATGGATGTTTACTAACACTAACAAATTCCCTGGACGGATCATGCTGATCTCTTGGGAATACGTGAGGATCACGTTATTATAAAAAAAAATTATGGGTTATTCGCTGATCACCCTGTATTAGATATATCCCAAACAATAAAGTCGAGACATTGTCCAGAGGATTTAGCAATTCAAAGTCCTGGTTGTCTGTCACATTCTAGATGGCTAAATGCGACCAATAGAGTGCTAAGGTCGTAGGCCTACCTATAAGTTAGCCAAATCCTTCTGAGAACCTCAAGTTCTCTTCAACTTAACATCGTACATGTCTGTGTGATTTTACATAAAAAAAGAACAAGTGTTTTAGAGATGTGCTAAACATGCTTTTTCAAGCAGTTCAAAGATTGCTGTATTTATTAGACGACTTACTTAAAGTTGTTAATCCAGTAATTGAACGTAGTGCGTATTTTGCACACCCTGAAAATTTACTCTTGTGTATGATTGTTGATGACAGAGAATACATTCGAGAGAGCTTCGATATAGAAGAACTTTCTAAAAGCAAGATAATCCACCTCTAAAGGAAAAACTATTAAACACTCCATGCTACCTAAGATAAACTTTGAAGCTACCAATTACACTGAGATTATTTACTAAAATACTGGCCTGTTGTATCCAGTGCTGTCTTAACGCATGGGTTCACCCAGGCATGCCCCAGGGCCTCAAGAGAAGAGGGGCCTCAGAAAAATAAGTATATGAATTTTTTGGGAATTTGTCTTTTAGGACCTCAGAAAAATCACTGCCCAGAAGCTTATAATGCTATTAAAACTGCCCTGGTTGTATCCTCCCCAATGCTACGAAAAGTATATGTGATGACGATATTAATCACTCATCAATTCCAACACTAACCACAGCAGAGGCATCAAAAAGTTTTTCTCTCGCACTCAAACACCCGAAAGATGTATCAAACTTGTTATCGAGGCCTGAACTAAAGTATGTTAGCGTAAAAGATCTACGCTATTATCAAGATCAGTTATGCTTGATTTCTCCCAAAAGTCAGATTTTGAATGTGTCAATTTTGGTGACTAGTTTTGAGGTATAACGTAAATTACATACAGACGCCTATTTTGGATGGTTGATTGGGTAGGGTGCAGGTGCAGCTGCCTCTTTGTGATGAATTCTGGGTTGTTTTGTTCTGACAAAATGAGCGAAGAGCTGCACAATGGAACTTGCAAAACTTTAGTTAATTTCTGTTTTTCGAACATATTGTGTGACCAATAGACATTTAAATGTTAATGATGTTTTAATTTATTTCGCTTTACTGAACCATAAAATAAGCATAACAAACATTTGCGTGTTAGAATTTTAACTAATTAAAAAAATGCTAGAAAAATGTACAATTTTGTCAATTTCCATGAACTTCAAGTATGATGTGCGACCAGAAGATATCAACCGATTTCTAAAATTTTTATGTTGTTTTTCTTAATAAAGGAGGCATCTTTTCCGCACTTTAATGATTTTGAAATAAAAAATTCATTTTTTTCTACCCACCTTAGTGCTTGTACTGATAATTTAAAAATTTTATGTGTACATTTGGTACCTAAAAAAATAAAATGACATTTATCTCAAGTTAGGTGCGGAAATCCTAACTTAAGACAGTATAGTTTTTGTGTGTTGTTTCATTTAAGTTTCAATAAGTAAAGTTAATCAAGTGCCTTAGTTTCAATTTGGAACTGGTTAAATCTTTTTAAAAAAGTCCGAAGACAATACCAGACTAAAAACGGTTGAGAAGTCATTTTGTTCATCACAAATAATGTCGGAACCTTTATGACAAAATCAGAGAACCCCCCCCCCCCCCATGTCTTAACGTTACTGTGGTGCAAACCTTATATATTAACCTTATTAGCAGTTCACTATAAATACTTAATGACTTTTGGGAAAACACTTAACAACTTTTTCGCAACCAAAAAAATTTTTCTATTGCTGAAACTGATCGAGAAGTGTTAACACAACAATTTACAAATGCTATGGCCTGCTTTACACGTAATCTACAACAATCATCAGGGCTAACAACATATTAAAACAAAAAATCCCAAATTGTCCCAAGTATGGACACTAGACTACCTAAAATAACATGATATATATTACTGTTATTATAGATTCGTAATTTGGTCAAAGAAATGATGAAAAATCATCCTTTACTTTGTGTGACGTTGAAGGAAAGGTTAGAAACATGGATTGCATCGAAAATTCATATAGCTACTAGGTGAGTATTTCACATTTGTATATAGGAGCTATTTGATTCTTACCAAGTTTTAGGAAAAAATATTTGTTTGTTTCATTCATTATTCTATTTTTTAGTTGGGATGCTTGTTATTCTAGTCGAGCATTATATGTGGAAATTATTTGCCACTTGCTGCCAATATTTGGTAAGTACAGCTTTTTTTAAAGCCAGTATGAATGCATTGAAACTCCATTAAATTTCCACATAATTTAGATGAAATATGCATAAAAATATTTTCACACTTCAAGTTTAGTTCCACTGTATAAGTTCTGACTTTCAAGAAAATGCTTTTTGTATTGAATATTTTTTTCTATGATTATTCAGCTGTACAATCCTAAAAATATGTGCTTTCAATGTGACAAATTATAGTGACACTCCTCCGGGATGGCCACTCAGCGTTCTATAAAAAAAGTGGCCATCTGCAAAGATGGCATCCGAATAGAAGTTGTATGACAGAAAAAACACATTTTGGGGGGTGGGGGGGGGGCATGTCAGAATAATAGTTTTCAATAACACGAAAAAAATCTTAGGCTCAATTTATTTACAATGCCCAAAAATAAATAAACAGAAGATACATAAACAGTGAAACCTTGCTGCAATGATACTCAATATACCCATAAATAACTCTAAAACAATGTTTTTTAAACCTTGTTTGAAATCACCTATAATCTGATGTTAAACTGCTCTCAATACAACAATATCCTTTGATATGATAAACTCCTTCATAACAATAACTTTTGAGGATATTTTTTAATCGCTACAGTAATATTTTTTTATATTTCGTTCGAAACATGCTTCAATACATTTTTAAACTCGTCACATATTTCAGCTCTTCCAAGGCCATCTAATAACATTGGCATTAGGCATCACCCACCAAAACTGTTCGGTGTCACTACTTTTTGTGTGAGAACCAAAGTGTATTGCAATAAACCCCTTTACAGGAGCAATATACACAAATCTAACTGAATTTATTTTATCAGCTAATCAGTTAAAATATTTTGGAGTGAATAAATACTGAAAAGTGCATTTTTTGGAGGTACTAACAATGCCGATTTAGAGAAGATGCCAACAGCAGCATAAATTTGATGACACGTGATGATAATGTTGCCTCTTGATATAACGATAATCCTCTTCAACAATGTTTTTTTCTTAATCTGGTATCGTTATGTATATCGTAGTTTCACTGTAGTATAGGCTGGAATTACACTATAAAAGTTTGATGAAAGATCTTTTACAAAATTTTAAAAGAACCAATAAACCCATTGGTTACATTAACTTGAGTGTAACTAATATGTTTATTGGTTTTATTTCCAAGTTTTATAAAATAACTTTTATCAAACTTTTGTAGTGTAATACCAGCCTTTTATGTAGAACTAGATATACCAGATCCTCTGATCAATTCCTTAATCTGCATTATCAGGGATTGTTCTTTCTTATTGTATTCTTTCCTCACATTTTGTTTACTCCCTCGCTGTTGTTCTACTGAATTTCTACATGCTAAAAAGCAGAGGTGCTGCTGCACTCTAATTTACTTGGGTCCTGGGGCCCAGGTTATTGGAAAAATCTGGGCATTTTTTAAGTGACAGTGGGTCTCTCTTGAAAAAAATTAAAGTATGTTTCCCCCATATATATATCATTCACTGGTATCCCTGTGAATCAAATAATTCATTTCTAAAAACATGTTCAGTCCAAAGGTTCATTAAAAAAGGTTAATTTACTAGCTTGTGACTAGGTTCTTTTACTTTCATCGTCTAGTAGTAGAGAGAGCTTACAAAGAACGCCATTAACACTGAGAATTTAGCATATAGAATTTAACACATGCAATAAATCTGAGGCAAACATAATTAAGTTAGGCACATTTATATATTTACTAATAAATCAATCTATAAATTCTCTTCTGATTGATTTTTCATTTCGGAAACCCTCTTTCAATAATATTTTCTGATTAAATTTAAAGTAAATGATTCTGAGACATTTATTCATATAAATCGTTGCAAAGTAATTTCCTGGTGGAATGATTTTCTTTTCTCATGCCATAGTATGTGAAATAAGGAAGGCAGGATTGTGTCTCCAGTGGTGTAGATGGTAGCATACGCTTGCCCTGTATATAAGAAGTCCTGGTTTCAAGTCCCGGCAGAGACAAGATGACTTTCCCCTCAGCATAATATCCAGAAAATATCTGTTTCTTTAACATTCTTATACTATCTTGAAATTTTTTTTGATTGTTAGTGACCAGGGCTTGGCAAATTGGAAAAAAAAATTAGGCACCAGGAAAAGGCCATGACACCAAGCGTTTTTTTCAGTGGTGGTGCTCATTGTCTTTTATGGGACTTAGGGACTCTTTTTTTTTTTTTCTGTGCTAGCAGATACTCTGACATAATTTCTGATAATTTTGTGCCCCCCAACACTTTAATTCAGTTATCATACATATAAAAAAATTGGGTACCAAGATGTTAACTGTCTAATCGACCTGGCATCTGGGATTTGTCAAGCCCGGTTAGTGACACAATATTTCAGTGGAAAAAGTCCTTCTGCTCCTCGAAAGACCGATTCTGCGTACACAACCCTCTCTATTCTTAAAAAAAAATGTGCATTCACTATCTTGCATGAACAACGCGAATTCATGCCATATAGATGCTGTCTTTGAATGCTGGTAGGTATCCGCAAAAGTACCATAATTTCCAGTATGTACAGCATGGGTAATCTCTCTCAAATTGGAAAATTCAGTATCAGGCCCTTTATTCAGAGATATCTTGTCATCTTATTCTTCAACAACCTACGCTTATATCAATATAATTCAGTACAGTAAATTGCTTCATTCTCACTTCAAAGTTGTAAAATTACTTTTCAAGGTTGCACGGCCATGATAGATGGTAGAAAGAGGAGAAAAAAGAAAAGTTTTTTTTTGTACTTTTTCCTATTCTTGGAATTAGAAAGATAAGCGTCTCGTGAGCCACGTTCATCAAATTTTTATGCGTCCATTTACGAAATTCCAGGTATTTGACATGCTGTAAAAATCAGCGGCACCTCTGTAAAAAATTTTTGCAAAGCCAAAACTTCTACATCTTTTACCTTTTAAGTAAAGATCATAAGTTATTTGTATGTTTTACCCTGTCACCCCGGGAGCAAGTGTCTCACTAACTAGCAGCAATCGTATAGCATTAGCCTTTGTCATCCTATTTGCAAATGTTTCCAACCTGATAGTGTCATACATAAACAGAAAATCATATTGATCCAAAAAGGTATTTATGCTGATGTGTGAAGATTATAAGGGTTTGCAAAGAGAACTATATATTAGCTCTGAATGCATTGGGAAGAAAAAACTCACAAAAACTTGTTTTTTCAACTCTTATCTGCAAGGATGTAGCCATGGACATATTGGCCACTGACGCCATACAGAGGTGGCCCCAGAATAAGGGTGATTTTGGTATTATATCTATGGAGTTTTGTCCATTTCGAGGAAAACTGGCCGTTAAGGGAAGTTGGGAGCGGAATAGATGGGGCTGCTAATGGAAGTTTCGCTGTATCGAGGAAATTACTTTTCATTTTTAAACTGTTTTTATCTAACTAATCAATTTTTTTTCTAGTTGTCAGTGTTTACGACTATATTTTGGATGAGGCATTGACTGAAATCTCAACAAAATCTACTTACATTGGAAAAGAAGAATACCTTATTAACAGTGTCGTGTTCCTTCTTACTTATACGCTACACGCTTCAGAACTGACTGCAAGACACTGTGGAGAAAATGAAGATGACAGTAGGAAAGTCATTTTATGTATGCTCAATTCGCCATGTTATGAAGTTCGTTCTGCTGCATTAAGCTTTTTGATAAATCTTCTTAATGAAGACAAACAAGAAGGTATCGTGATGCATCACTACAGTGAATTATCAATAGGCCATGAAAACTTAACTTCATTTGCTCCTTGGAAACATTCCTCTGGAATTAAAAAGTCTACAATGAAGGTGGCTGTGAGCTCTTTAACTGATTACCTTCTTGATTTGTGCGGTTTAGAAAAAAATCCAGAATGTTTATCAAAGGTAATTAAACAGTATTTTCTCTGGTTCATTTAAAGATAACATTTCTACTTATCATACTTTGAATATGCCTTTTACTGGTATAGACTGAAAGTGATTAAGATATTGTATTTGTGATTGTGTAGCAGAAAAAAAATTTATGATGTTGCATGTTTTATATATTTTTCCCTTTAAATATTCTGATATTTTTTACCGAAATGAAACATATTTATTTATTTGTTTAAAAATACAAATTACAGGCAAAAGCCCAGTTACAGTTTGCATATATGAATACAAGATAAAGATAAAACATGTATATTCAAAATAAAAATTTTAAAATATGCATCATCAGTATTACTGCATCGTAGAAATGGTACAATGGAGAATTTTTCAAAACATTTAGAACGATATGAAAGAACATAAAAATATTACGGCATCTAAGATTGATTCATGGGCAATAAAAAGTAATAAGGTTTAGAATATTAGGTGCATCAATATCGAAGTGAAGAATTTTTACAAAAAATCTAGTAAGGGCCCGGAGACGGCGAGTTTCAAGTGAATCATAACTGAACGATAAGCGAAGTATTTCGTTGGCTAAGTAATGATTATATGACTGATGTTTCTTAAAATACATATAGCATAAAAGCCTGTTTTGAACACGCTCAATTTTAACTACATTAAATAAGCAATGTGGATTCCAAATTATGCTACAGTATTGCAAAACAGATCGAACATAGGAATTAGAAAGTAAAAAGATAGTTTCAACATTGTGAAAAAGCTTACTATTACAAATTATAAAACCAAGATTTCTGGTTGCTTTAAACACAATATAATTAATATGTTGGTTAAAGGAATAAGAGCTGTAAAATATTATACCTAAATCCTTCACACAATCAACAATTTGAAGTAATTGACCATCAATACTGTAATCGTATGTAAGTGCAGAATGCTTCCTACTATAGGTAGTAAATTTATACTTATCAATGTTTAAGTACAACTTATTATTTACACACCATAAATTAGTTTGTTAATAGATTCTTGTAATTTTTTTAGCATTGTCATCAGCATTATTAATAACATGAAAAAGTTTTTGATCATCAGTAAATATTAAGCATGTAACGATCAGGTGAATCATTTATAAATAAAATAAAAAAGCAAAAGACCCAAAATTGACCCCTGGGGAACACCAGAATAACATGCATAACAAGAGGATTTACAACCATTTAAAATTACTCTCTGAGATCTCCCAGTAAGATATGACTCAATACACTTGAGCAGATGTCCAGAAAAGCCCCAACCCCTGATCTAAAGAATAATAATATGATTGATTGAATCAAAAGCCTTGGAGAAATCAGTATAAACAACATTAATTTGCTGCATATTATCTATAGTTTATGCTATAACTTGAGAAAATTCGACTAAATTAGTTAATGAAGATCTCTTGGCAATAAAACCATGCTGACAACTAGAAAACCATGAACAAACAGAGCTATAAATTCTTTCATGGATGATAAGTTCAAATACCTTACAAATAGAATTAATTTTAACTATAGGTCGATAATTTAAAACATCAGACTTATCACCATTTTTGAAGACATGTAACGCTGAGCAAGTCTTAATTAATTCATTAATTAATTGAAATCAATGCAATTTATACAAGTATTAAATATTAAAAAATTATATGCAAAGATTACATCTATACATGAAAAAAATGAACAGAATGGTAATTTAAGAACTTCATTGCATGTGCTCAGGGCTCTCCTTATTTAGATGCAGGGCAACTTTGTGGGCAGTGGCATCTTAACAACAAAGCCATAAATAGATGGTGATGTATCAGTGAGGGCAACTTATTGTATATTAATGGCCACTATATGGTCTTGTATTTTATGAGAAAGACCTGTTTTCCCTCATTATTTTGCTCTTTGGGGGAGATGCAATTCTCTCCCCCCACCATATTCACTACTGCAACAACTGCTAGTCACAGAGGCCCAAATCAAAGAAGGCACCCAAACTATAGAAGGCACCCCCCCCCCCCCCCCCGTCTAATTCTGAAATCATTACATCATAAATTCGTAATTTTTATGCGTTTTGGAATTATTTCTTTCATTGAATTTGGATTTCCATCATTTCTGAATTTTCTTAGTTCTGGAATTATTTAATTAATTTCAAATTTTCACCACTTTGGAATTTTTGTTACTTGTAATGCTTTCTTGTCTATTTCTTCCACTTTTGGTATAAATACAAATACAAATACAGCGCCACAACAGGCAAAATGCCCAACGAGGTGGCTGAGAAAAAGATGCCCATAAAAATATGGATGTCATATATTTCAAAAGTATTCTAGGAGAGGTTTCATTTAATGTCGAAATTCAATCAATTTTTTTAAAAGCATACAACTAAAGTGCATTTGACGGATACAAAGAAAAACCAATGTTTTTTTTAAACAACTAATACTGTACTATAAATTATATTCCAGTGAAATCCTCTGGAGCCTGGTGCAACTGTACCTGAAACATGCCTCTAAGGGCGGCTCTGTATGCTCTGACATCTGAATATTTGTTTTTTGACAATTTATTTTTTCCATGCATCAAGCAGTTGGAAAAAATATTCTTCAAAAAATTTGTAGCTTCAAAACTTTTTAAAAAGGTGGAACTTATATAAGACGTATATAGTGGAAATTTGATTAAACTAGTTTTGTTCATTTCAGATGTATGTTTTGCTCTATATAATACAGAAGAGAAAGAGGAATATATCCAAAGATGTGATAAATGACTTTGACGCCATTTCGAAGGTATGATAATTATTTAAAATAAATAAATGTATGTTTAAGGCACAAATAAAATAATATGACAATATGATCAATGCCAGTTGTAATGTATAGAGCAATTAACTTGTTATTTGTGTAGAAGAATGGTTTTTACAGCTGTCATCACAATACAGTTAATGCTCGTTATTGGGGCCATTTTATTATAACAACCCATAGAATAAGTAAAATTTTTCCCATTTTATTTTTCAACAATATACAGTCGACGCTTGATATAACGACCCCCTTTGTCCCGTCAACGTTATATTGAAAGTAAAACATGATAGTCGTTCTATGAAAACATTTGGGACTTATCCTACTCGTCATTGTAATGAAATGGTCGCTATCACATGGGATCTTTATAATGAGCAGTGACTGTAATAACTTACAAAAATCATCCAATCCAATACAACAGTGGTTCCCAAACTATGGGTCACGACCTCCGGGGAGGGGGGGGGGGTCAATGAACAAGGGAAGGGGTTCGCAAAATATTTTCCAAAATGAAAATGTCCA
This sequence comes from Pholcus phalangioides, assembly GCF_987345545.1. NCBI lineage: Eukaryota > Metazoa > Arthropoda > Arachnida > Araneae > Pholcidae > Pholcus > Pholcus phalangioides. The sequence goes on along the minus strand of NW_028301596.1, from coordinate 22,405,037 downwards.
AATAAGAAATTAATTTTTATGTTAAAAATATGTCAAAACTGAAAAATATCTTTATACTCAGCTGAGCTAATTACCATACATCATAAAATGTAATTTTTCCAAATTCTACTTGTGTACAATAATCAATATCTCAAACTATTACTTATGCAGGGTGACTCAGAGAAAATTGCCCAATTTCAAAATTATATATTTCTTAAGAATTAAAAACACAGAATGTAATAAGTAATATATGTGAATGTAAGGGAGGGGGGGGGATGTGTGTGTGTCTATGTTTTATGAACAATTTTTGTTAATGTTCGACTTCAAGTGTAGAGTCATTTTAAAATCAGATGATTCTTCCTTAATCACCCTGTACATGAAAGTCAAGGACCATACACGTTGCTACATTTCCATCTTGCATACAGAACACTAAGTACATCAATAAACATAATTATAAATCCCTCTACAATAAAATTTTTTCAAATCTTGTTAGGAATTGCCTATAATCTAAATCAGTGGTTTTCAAAGTGCGGGAACCACACCACCTAGTTAATTAACTGTGGTCGGGGAGGTCGCGAGAGATTTTCCAAAATGAAAATGTTGAAAAAGAAATTTATTTTTCACAAAATGAGTGAAAATGTGTCAAAACTAAAAAATGCCTCAACTCATCTAAACAGCTACCTACTTTCCATTACCAGGGCCATCATTTCAACTTTTTCCAGGGAGGGGGGGGGGGCAAAGCACATGTACTCAATGTATGTATATATATATTTGTATATATATATATATATATATCATTTTTAGTGTATTTTCAAAAGCCAGGGAGGGGGCTGTTGCCCCCCCCCCTCCCTGCACCTTCTAAATGACGGGCCTGCCCATTATATACTCATATACCCATTGCCAAAAAATTAGGAACACCCTGCTACTCACCACTAATATTGTGTGGGACCTCCTCTAACTTTGATTACAGCAGATATTCTTCAATGGACTCTACAAGTTGCTGAAACCATTGAGGTAGAATATTAATTAGCCCATGCTAATGAAATAGCAACTCTTAATTCCCTCAGATTAGAAAGTGGTGTTTCGAAGCTTATAACAGACCTTTCAACCTCGTCCCACAAATTCTCAATTGGGTTGAGATCGGGTGACTGAAGGGGCCATTGAAACAATTGAAACTCTGAATCATGTTCCTCAAATCAATCTGAGGTGATTCCAGCCCAATGAGAGGGTGCATTGTCCTGCTGCCATCATCATCAGGAAACATTATGGCCATAAACAGGTACATGTGGTCAGCAACGATGTGGAAGTAGGCGCTGGCATTGATAGATGTTTCCAATGAAAATAAGGGACCAAGAGTATACCAGGAAAATGCTCCCCTGTCTGTGATTCTGCAGCCATTTGCTTGAGAGGTGGTCTTGTTGCATGCCGGATCCAGGGCTTCATGCTATTTGCGCCACACACACTGATTCTGTCATCAACGTCATGGAGAAGAAATCTTGACTTGTCAGACCAGACAACCTTCTTCCATTTGTTAAGTGTCTAATTTCGCCGTTCTTTAGCTCACAACAGCCATTTTATTCAGTTTTGCAGCAAAATCAAAGGGACTCTTGTTGGTCACCGGCTATTAAAACCAATTCGTTTCAAGATCCATCTTGTAGAGCATATGAATATGCTTTGCGATGATCCTGAGTTGTATTGAGGTGCAATTTGTTCCGTTGTAGCTCTTCTGTTGCTGCACACAATGCATGTCAGTCACCTGGCACCTCTTTCATTCACAAGCGATTTCCGCCCACTATTCTGCTTTCTGCTTGAAGTTTTTTGCTTAGCTGCCATTCTTTGAAGTCTCAAGATACTGTTGTATGAGAAAAGTCAAGAAGGTTAGCGGCTTCAGAGAGATGCTGGAACTGCCCCTTCTGGTGTTCACAATCATGCCGTGTTTGAAGTCACTCAAATCTTGTTTTCCTCATGAACAGACAAAGCGCAATGCTAGCTGATGCTTCTGACCAGGAGAAAGCTTTTTATCAGCAAATCTGGTTTATTACTTCAGCGTACGTGCTGCATGAATGAATCGAAGGTTGAATAAGGGCTGCTCCTAATTTTTTGGTCACTGAGTGTATAGTGTAATTTTATCAAAAGAATCAACCGATTTAAATTAAGAAAAAATTAAAAACACAGAATGATGAGTAATATGCAAATGTATAGGTGAAATGTTGGATTTTATGATTTTTATGATTTTTTTGTATGTATTCATATTTTATATTATGAACATTTATTAATGCTGGTGTGTCATTTATGAATTCCATTTTGATGAAAAAGTGAAGTGAATGAAAATATTGGGAAGAGGAAAGGGGGTTAAAATTATTGTGGGGCTGTACACAGGGTACTTGCTATAATTATTGAAAATAGTCCTGTAGTTGAAAAATAATTTTGTATAATAAAGCAAGGGTGGCAGTGCCACAACCATGAAAATGTTTTGGATATTCAAAATACAGTAAAACGCCTTTTAACTGTCACCCCTCTTTTATGGCCAAATAATAATGTTCTCTTGTATAATAAAAGTATACATTTCAAAGAGGGGGTTCACTGTAATATAACAAATCCATTAAAATTATTCTTCCTACAAAAGGAATTCAAAAATATTCTTGTACTGGGCCCTGCATTTGGTAATGGTGACCCTGAGTTTGGTCACCCACTCTACACCATTGCATCGTGCAAGATAGTCATTCCATCTTAACTTGCAACTCTGTTGATAATCCATCCGCAGGATTAAAGAGTAGTTTGAAATCTCGTAATAAAACAGTTCTGCAAACTAAATATCGAAAAATAATTTGATTTCATTCATTGCCGATTACAGAAAATAAAGTACAATGATCAAAAAAAAAATTGATGATGTTCTGGAAAATGGGACGTATGGTCACCTTATGTAGAGGGGTCAGCGATAAATGTTTTTTCAAAAGGGGGAGGGAGTTGCACAAAAAAAACCACTGCAATACAACATTCAAACTCTGTACTGCTCAACTCTTTTTTTTTCTTTTTTTTTTTTTGCAAAAGAATGTACAAAATCTGAAATTGGAGAATTCAGTGTATAGGTGCATGTATGTAATTAATTATTGCACTTTTTTACTTTATAGCCTGATGTATTTTCACACTGCAACTGCTTATATTATAGCAAAATTTATAATATTTTTTTGTTCCATAAAAATATGAATTATCTTAAGAAGCTATTTTTTTTTTCAATTGTTGACCTTCTGGACACAATCTGACCCATCCAATATAATATCCATTATCCGTGGAACAAGACGGGTTGTTATGTCAATTGTAATTGCATTCCAGATGAAAGAGCAGTAGAAATTATTGAAATTTAAAAAAAAAAATAAAAAATTATAGCATGGTTGTTCAATGTTTAAATGTAAATTTCCATTTGTTTCTTTTGTCATAAAAATAACCAAAATAAACAGTGTTATGTGGAGGCGAAGTAAAATTTATTCAATTATTTCATAAATATACTTTGTTTTTTTTTCATTGAAAATCCAGAATGTGTTGCATATTCTCAATAGGATTCAGAAATGTGAAAGGTGAGTTTTTTTTACATTCATCGAACTTTTGTTCCTTTAGTAAAAGTAAAAAAATATATTTAGAGTACACAAAATTTATTTCTCTTTAGTTAAAAAAAAATTTCTGAAAAATTAGAATGATTGTTCATTTACTCATAGTGTAAATGATACATAAGTTGATACATTTCACGGTAAATAAAAAAATATTTTTTTTCTATATTGAAAATGTTTAAAACCAGTTTTGATTATGTATACCCAAGTGTGAACTTTTTCATTTTTTTTCAGGGAAGACATTAGAAATGCTGCACTACTTTACCAAGGAGAATTGATTCTTAGTCTGCTGGAAACCACTTTGAAGGTAGAATGATAATTACATGCAAATTTTTAATGACTACTACTAACTGCTCATGCACCTTGTACGCATTCCTCTACGGAATTTCTAATGAATCCATACATGCCGGAACATGTTGTGTATGTATATGCATGGCCCTAATGTATTTGTTGTCGGAGTTGGGCTTGCTTTGTGTTCTTACTGGTTTAATGACTGCAATCACACACACACATTTCACGATTATTATCCAATAAATTGACAAAGTAACTGATGTATGTGTGGTCAGCTGATCATCTTTTAGTTTGAGTGGCCTGGGTTCGATTCCTGGATTGGATATAGAAATATTTGACCAGCCATTTGAGATACTTATTTGTGTGGGTGAATCTAGATCAATTTACTTTATTCTGCGTTGCTAACATAAACTGACTAAACATAATATAACATGACTGTGGCAAAGCAATTGAAGGGATAAATTGAAGTGTCATTGCTTTCTTCTCAAATTTTTATTTCTCATTGTAATTGAATGATTTAATGAACAATTGAAGACTTTTGAATTATTAGTCCAATGTGGTATTAACTATTTTGTGGGTAAATGTCAAATTTTTTTTTATTTTTTGATGTTTCATTCGTACAAGTGGAAGTCTTGTTCAAAAAATAAGTCCCTGTCTGTTGGAGACAAAACTTATTATTACGTCTTCTCTCTGCTTGACTTGGCATTTTGATGGGATTGGTCAGCTGAGCAAGAGTTTTCTGATTGGTTGATGGCGTTACAATGGGTTTTAGACAAATATTAATGACATCAACCAACTCTTGCTTAGCTGATTAATCCTGCAGAAGCGGTGCAAGTCAAGCAAAGACATAAGTACAAGCTTCGTGCCCCATTTGTTAACAATGCTCGCCACTTGTACAAATAAAATGTCGAAAAAGAGAAAAAATTTTTTTAACCCAAAAGCCATGAAGTGTATTTTTTAGTATCAAGTTTGTTTTGTTTTTATCTTCTTTACAAAAGAGATATTTTGCTATTGTTGATTTGTAAGTTTTTGGCATGTATCATTCCAGTGTGATCAGAATTTCCAGCATTCAGATCTGTCTCATGTTGAAACGGCTGTAAAAATCTTTTGCTCTGAAATTGAACAAAGTGCCAACCCAGATTGTACTATTGAAAGACGTCAAACAGCTCTGCACATTTTGGGTTTCATGAAAAGCATTTTTCTAAGTAAAATATACGAAATACTAGGTGAGTGATATTTTTTATTGTGCGATTTTGAGCACTAAATATTGATTATGGTTATACTGCCAATCAAATAAACAATTTTATTCATTGTCTGATGAATAACGCAATGTGTTTTTGCTGCACGTCACAGAAAAACATATTCTTTGGGAAATTTTTACTTTGCACTATATACACTCAGGTGTATCTGTCCCGCCCCTAAGGGCATACAGTTGTTTCTGAAGGTCTAAGTAGAGCCAGGAATCAAATCGGCACAGATTGGTCGAATATTGGTCGAATCAGTTTCTGTGAATGGTATGATAGTTAGGGGCCCATATGTTGGGATAGTTTTTTTATAATCACCCGTATATATATATATATACAATATATATATTGTATATATATATATATATTCTTTATATTTGCCGCTGTGGTGGTTGAGTGGTTATAGTGACGGACTCGCGATGCGAGGATCCGGGTTCGAACCCCACAGTGGTGGTCGGCTGAAGTTGGTTTTCTGTGGTTCCCAACTTCAAGGCGCAAATGCGAGCCGATCTCCCCGTTAAAAAGTCTCGCCACAGAGAGCAACAGTCCTACAACGATAAATCATTCAATCATAACACTTCACTCATAGTTAGAAAAACTGGCAGATGTCAGCACTACACATAACAAGCATTACAGAGAAACAAAAAACTTCACGTCAGGTTTCACTACACGTACATTCCCGCATGTACCGATTCGTTGGGGGTTTCGCGGGGGGAAGGGGGTGTGGGCGGGGTGCATGTGTGGTGTAGCAGTAGTACGTAGGGCCTCCAAAAAATGGCTCGGGGATACATGATGTTCTTAAGTCAGCCATCTCGTTGGGCAATTTGCCTGTTGTGGCGATGTATTTGTATTTGTATTTATTGACAAGTTGACCAGTTCAAGTATTACAAATTTGCTATATAGATTACAATATGAAGGCATTACCAATTATGAAAACATTGTTCAGTTCCCGAAGTTACAAAGCTTCTGATTGTTCATATTAGAGTATCATATTCATCTTTCCAGTTAAGGCCAATATCCTAGATAGATACTTAATGACTGCTTCATTATTTCTTTATAAAGTTTTCGAGCATTTTTATTTCTTATTAATGTGTCAAAACGTAATTTTCCATTTTCTTTGGGTATAATTTTTTCTCTCTCCTTCTCCCAGTATGGGCAATCATGTATGTAATTATTTCTTCGGGCTTCAATAGCCCCACAAAATACACAGCTGCTATCTCGTCCATGTCTCCAGTCTTGGTAAAATCCTATGGAGCCATGTTCTGTAATGTATTGATTCATGTAAAAGTCAGCTTTTAATCTGTTCATATTTACTTTTGGATATAATGCATAAGTAGATCTTCCTTTTTCACTGTTGTTCCAAAATCTGCCAATTTTCCAAATTCAGTTTCTTAAAAAGAGTCTTGATTTGCCATTTAGAATATTTAACTACTTTATCAATTGTGTTCTTGAAAGTAGCTTCTTTTGCCCTGCTATCTGCATATTCATTTCTAGGGTTTCCTTTATGAGCTCGCACCCAGTGCAACTTTATTTTAATTTTCTCGCTCATTTTATATATGTCTTCTTTAATTTCATTATTGTTCTTATCTGAGTCCAATGTCTGTAAAGAAGACATTGAGTCAGTAAAAATATTAACCTCGTCAAGTTTAATTTCTATGGCTTTCTCAATTGCTTGGCGTATTGCCATGAGCTCTGCAATAAAAACTGTTGCACTGTTGCATTGTCTGAAAGTCTAACCCCTTCACTGCAAATTATGTCTTCACCGCAGTAAATTACATATGCATAACCCGTTCCAATATTTGTTTTTGAACCATCTCAGTGTAGATAGAATACCTCTTATCGTCTTTTTCATATTTGTCCCATGTTATTCTATTTTTCATCCATGGTTCTTGGAAGTCAATTCTTTCTTCGTAGACATTGCCTCCTGTTATTATGGTTCTACCTATTCGTATGTCTTGATGTAAATGTATTAAGTCATAGGTCAATTTTACCATTCTGGCTTTGTATATAAGTGGCATACAACCAGAAAGAATTTGCATTGCGCTATTCGAAACAGTTGTGTAGTATTTTGTCATAGTAATCAGTGACTTTCTTTGCATTTGTTCAAGTTTTAGGTCAATGTACTGAAGTTCATCGTACCATATTTCATCCCTATAAAGGATCATTCTTTCAACGCAGCCCAAATCAATATAGTCTTTATAATATTGGGTTGCAGTCCCCCCGTATGGCTAGCAATTCTGAGTTTCTGAATGAAGCCAAAGACTTTATTTTTTATGTCCTCTAAATGATTCAAAAAACTAATGTTATGTTCAATTCGTATCCTGAGATATTTCACGAATGAAGCATGTTTTATACAGATTTCATTTATCTTAATTGGAGGATATCTCTTAACCTCTTTACCCAACTTAAATATTGAGTAGGTACATTTGTTGTAACTTAACGTCAACCCATATTTCTCTGTCCATCTAAGGATTTGTTCAAGAATACTTTGCACTATATTTTCAAAAATCAGTTTGGAGTTCAGACATTTTCTCGAATTTCTAGAAAAATATTCAGCAAATCATTCTGAAATTTTGGTCACGTGGTCCCTATGCTTGTATTCACAATTTCCAATGAAAATTTCATCACGAGTGCATTTAAGAGACTGACAAAAAATTTAATAAGGAAAAAGTTTTTGATCGACCCTGTATCAGAAAAAGCTGCAAATGATTTGTAACATTCACAAAATATTGTACTAACTTCGTAAAATACTTGTGTGCATTTTCGTGAGTATAGCATGAATATTCACAAAGATTTAAATATTTTACATAGAAATTCCAATTTTCATCTCATGTTTTTTGCTTATAACATGCGGTTTTCAATCAATTTTTATGAAATTCACAGAAAATCTGGCACTACACATGAGATACTATGTGTAGAAATAATTCAGAATTTTTTTTTTGATAATTTCTTATTTAATGAGATATAGGTACTTTTTAGTAAATAATTTTTAATTGCACATGCACAGGAAACATCAATTTTATTTTTGCTTAATTTGTTTGCCAGATATATAATGCAACGTATATGAAAATTCCAGTTGAATGTCGTGAAAATTCAGAATATGGGCTGTATTTTAAGATACTGTCTGAGAGTACCTGGATGATAAGGGATTCTACAAATTGGTATTTCCATTAGTTTGTTATTTAATTATTTTAAAAAAAAGGCCATAGCTTTATGCGAATGAGCAAAGATATGTGTCTGATGCTACATGAGAGAAATGCTTGAGGATAACATACGTTTATGATGTCAAAATAGGGAAACTGAACGAAACAATCAAATGACAGAAAATAATCAAAATATCAGTTTGTGGAAAAAATTTCTTACCATCCAGGTACACTCAACCAGTAACTTAAATTACAGCTCACAATATTGCACATATCTTTCTGAATTTTCACAACATTCAACAGAAATTTTCGTATAAGTTGTATTATGTAACTGGCAACCAAATTATGCAAATATAAAATTGATATTTCCTGTGCATGCACACCTAAAGATTGTTTACTATATAAGTACCCATATCTCGTTACATAAGAAATTATCAAATCCTGAATCATTTCTACACATGGTATCTAATGTATAACGCCAGATTTTCTGTGAATTTCATAAAAATTGGTTGAAAACTCAGAACATTATAAGCAAAAAACATGAGATCAAAATTTGAATTTTTATGGAAAATATTGTATTCTCATGAAAATGCACACAACTATTGTGCAAAGTTAGTACAATATTTTGTGAAAGTTACAAATCATGTGCTGATTTTTCTGATACAGAGTCGATCAAAAACGTTTTCCTTATTCAATTTTTTTTCGGTCCCCTAAACGCACTCGTTACAAAATTTCACTGGAAATTATGAGTACAAGCACAAGGTTCACATGACTAAAATTTCAGAATTATTTGCTGAGTATTTTTCTAGAAATTCGAGAGAATGTTTTGACTCCAAAAAGGACACAAACTTTTTGCAACATTGTGTACATATTTGTGTTTTACATTTCAACTCTTAATTATTATTAATATTCCTCTTTTCTTGAAGATTTAAAACTGACTGGTTTATGGAAAGCATTGATGCTACTTTTGATTGACGATGAGCCAGACATAAAAAGTGGTGCTGCGGACATAGTTGCATTTATGAAGCAACATAAAGTTCAAGGTATCATGCAAATGAGTATAAATTCTAATTCAATAATTTGCTCATGTGCCCGGTGAAAAAAAATCTGCATTGATAAGATAAGGGCGCAGTATTTAAGATTATGTACAATTCAAAAGCAACACAGAATTTCAATTTTTTCCCCTTCTTTTATTTATTTTGAAAACAAATATTATTATGTGTTTATTTATACTTTTTTTTACTTATACAATACAGGACAATCCGATTGTAGTTTGGAACCATCTACTGTCCCCATTCTTGCTTTAGAGAAATTCATTAGTATATTCATTGATCATTTCAAAACATTGGCTCCATCATATTGTTTGTCTGTTCTTCTGCAATGGATGCTGTCATTTACTTTTGAAGAGGATTTAGATGCCATGGTAAGTTTTTTATTTTGCATATACAGTTAAACCCCTCTTTAAAAAAAAAAAGTGGTTTTATACTGACACTGGTGGAACAAAAAAACATTTCCGTAAAAGAGGGGGGTGACCATCAAGCAGGGACTTGAAATGCATACTTTGACCCTTTGAGTACCATATTTTGGAAAACATTGAAATAACTATCATGAATCATGGTAAACCATTTTAGTTCTAATTAAACCTAAAAAAATTCAAAAAATTAACTACACATCAATTTAATTAACCTATTACTTTGGAATTTGTGCGGTCAAAAGATTGTGTTAGAAGAGTGCATGGTGCACAGGATGCATTATTGCCCTTACAGCGGCACTGATGAAATATCTTACCTAACTTGATGCCTTGTATTTTGGAAATTCCGCGATATCTTGCTTTCTTAAAAAAACCCTCCTTTTTCTTGACGATGCTGAGCCTAAATACGTTTGTAACAGTACTTTACCTAAGAATATGTTTTCCATCCCTCCAGGGTTGTTTGGTTTAAACCTTGGTTTTAACCAAGTGGTTTTTTTAAAAAAACCAGTTTGGTTTTTTTCAAAAAATCAAATAAAAGTTGCCTAAATATAATTTTTTTCCATGAAAAATATCATATTGGTTCATTATTAGCCAAAATGCTTCATTTTTACCACATTTTATATCCTTGGGGTACATTCTGATGGTATATCTTTAAATGACATAAGATTTTATAAGTGGTTTTTTTCAAAAAGTCTCATAAAAGTGGCCAGAATATATATAATTTTTTCATATGAAGTATCTTAGTTATTTAAAGTTATATACAAAAGCCAAAATTTCTCATTCTTACAACATTTTCTAACCTTTGGCTACATTCTGATGCTCTATCTTCAGCAAATTCATGAATAAGGATTGCATCACACATCTAAATGTAGTGGTGTATTATCTCACGGGGTTTCTTTTTCCCTTCACAAAGAAGCAGCAACAGTAGTGACACCATCATGCTAGGGGCAGGTGGTCCTATAATCCAATAAAGACACCAGCTGTCCTTAAAGGACAAAGACCAGTGTACTAGTGGTTACATTACCTAACATACATTTTCATTTTCTTTCCCATAAGAAGTAGCACATCTCCAACTGTATATCTCCCAGTCTTAATATTCAATAGTTGTTTTTTTTTATACTTTCACACTTAAGCCCAGTTAATCAAGGTTCTACTGTATAGTACACTGCTGGCCACCATAAATGCAACACCCTGAAGGAAGCATGCAAATAATATGAAATTTACAACATGCATTAGCGGATGTGAGATATGCAAATGATTAGAATTTCAGCGCAGACGCACATCACGCGTGCCTGTGGCGGCACTTCAAAGCGCTATTTAAGGCTTGGAGATTTCAACGATTTGAAGTACGGCAATTGTGTTTTTCTTGTGGTTTTTTCAAAAAAACGATCATCTTTTGATCAAGTATCCGAGTTCGACAGAGGAAGGATAGTGGCCTACCGAGATTGTGGATTATCTTTCAGGGAAATCGGTAGTCGTGTTGGACGAAACCAAACAACTGTAATGCGGATATGTAATCGTTGGATGCAGGAGGGTACGACGGACCGACATGTTCGATTGCATCCACCTCAGTGCACCACTTCACGTGATGACAGGCATATTGTGCGTATGGCAGTGACGGATCGCTCAGCCACATCACCAACCATAGCACAGCACATTCAGTCTGTACCGCATCATCCAGTGTCTGCGCGTACCATTCGACGCCGTTTACAGCAGAGTGGTCTGTCCGCAAGACGTCCATTGCTTCGTCTACCCTTGACGCAGAACCACAGATGTCTCCGCCGCCAATGGTGCGATGAAAGAAGGATGTGGGCGTCACAATGGAATGAAATTGTCTTTACTGACGAGTCACGCTTCTGTCTGCAACACCACGATGGTCGGATTCGAGTCTGGAGACACCGTGGAGAGAGGATGCTGAACAGCTGCGTTATGCACCGCCACACTGGTCCTGCACTGGGTATTATGGTATGGGGCGGTAATGGATATCACTCTCGCACTCCTCTAGTACGCATTGCCGGTACTTTAAAAAGCCAGCGCTACATCTCCGAGGTGTTGGAGCCAGTTGTCCTTCCTTACCTTCAGGGCTTGCCCACAGCCATATTTCAACAGGGTAATGCGCGACCACACGTGGCACGCATTGTCCAAAGGTTCTTCGTCAATCGCCAGATTGAATTGCTTCCCTGGGCAGCTCGCTCTCCGGATCTTTCGCCGATAGAAAACATGTGGTCCATGGTTGCTCAACGATTGACCCAGATTACATCCGCAGCTGCCACGCCAGATCAACTTTGGCAATGCGTGGAAGCTGCTTGGTCTGCTGTACCCCAAGAACACATCCAAAGTCTCTTTGAATCAATGCCGAGGCGTGTGGCAGCGGTCATCTCCAGCAATGGCGGCTACTCTGGCTACTGATTTTGGCAGGAACCACACTTCACAGAAGTCTATAAATTTAATCATTTGATGCTTGGTCAACATGTTATCTACAAAATAAATATTGTTGCGATATCTCTTGTCTTTCTTGGTGTTGCAATTTGGGTGGCCAGCAGTGTAGTAACAGATTTATGAAACATAATCAGCTATATACAGGGTGATTATAATTTTAAGTTTTGATTCCAAAGCTATACAATAAGTACTGGTCAGAATGACTTGAAAATTTGCATGGATACTCCTGAAGCAATGGAAGTTTCTTTTGCAAAAGGAAAAAAGTGCAAGTAGTGCAAAATGTGCAAGTAGATGATGCTGTACTTGGCCAGCAGTATAATCTATTTTGTGCAACCACATCATTTCAGCACTTCCACAGCATCAGTGTGTGGATAGAACTTCTATCAAGATGCACATTGCAATACCAGCAAAGCAGCTGCTGAAGACTAATTTTGACAGGATGCACCTTAACCCTTGCAACTTCTGGTTGTGGGTGTAGCTCAAAATGTTATAAACAGTGGGCAGATTGCTAACTTTGGTGTATTGCAATCTCCAGCACATTCCCTATATGTTAGAAGTTCCTCAGGAATATGAACGGGGGGGGGGGGGGGCGTTTGGTTTAATAAAGCTGAATTGCAAGCACATCCACATCATGACCATGGCATACTCCGATTCTGTTGTTGAACAACAATTTTTGTGCTTTCAACCTCAGGTTGGATAACATATTTAACATTTCTTAAGTAAGTTGTAGTTATTTGTTCAATTACTTCGTTTTTTGTGATGTTTCCATGAATTATGAAATCATGTAATGCTATAATTAAGGTATCATTTTGCCATGACTGGCTATCGTTTCCATTCTGTGAGCAAATTTCCCACTTGTTGGATGATGTCATTAATTTTTCAAGTATTTTTTCCCCTTTCCAAATAAAATTGAATTTTTTCAGGAATATTCATGTCAATTTTCAAGTCATTTTGACAATCGTTCTTTTTTACAGCGTTTTGGAATCAGAACCTTAGTTATAATCACCCTGTACATCGTAAATCATTGCTAATTAATCTGCATTATTTATGCTTCATTAAATACATTATATTCACCTAATTTTTATTAAATTTTGCAAAATAGCTTCCTAATTAAGTTTCTTGAAAGTAACTAGAGAAAAACCTTTATATATTATATGATTAATAATAAGATTTAAAGAATTTTCAAACACACAGTAATCCATTGAGTTAAGCAAAAAATAATTAAATTGCAAAAGTTGGTTTTTGTTAAAATGTAAGAAATATTTATTGATTAATTAGTATGGGAATAGTGTTAATTACAGTAATAACCATTTTATTTTAGTTAATTATTAGAAGTTTGAATGATTTTTCAGAAATTTCATTGTTTTTAATGTTAATACTATTTAAAACAAAAAAACCGGTTTAAACCAAAAAACCTGGTTTAAACCAAAAAAACCTGGTTTTTTGGTTTTTTTCAAAAAAACCGGTTTTTTTACCAACCCTGCATCCCTCCCAACTTGTCAGAACAATTGCCAGTGTCAGCTTTTTTTCATAGTTTGATAACAGAGGGAGAAAGACTGTACCCTTTGGGGTAGTGTAGGAATATGTGTGTGTGTGTGTGCGTGCGTTCAATATAAATAATAGAAAAAGATAGTGTGTTTCTCTTCCCCCATTTTTTTTTTATTATTCTTGCAATTGAGGACGGGTAGGAAGTACTCTTAGATGCACAAAATCGGAAGAAAATATCCTGCTTGAAAACAAGTGTATCACTTTTTACAGGGAGTTTAGTTATTTGTGAGAGTTTAGTGAGTTTTATGTCAGCGAATTAGGTGCTTACTACACCCTCTACCTGTTATGCTTCATTTCCCACCATGCATCCCATGACAAAAAAAAAAAAAAAGAATTGCCTTTGTATGTTCAAACCAAATCCTGAAGTTTGGCCCATCTTTTTTAAAACAATCTGTGTCTAGGAGTGCATATTGAATGTGATGAAAAGTGTTCCCAACACATCCAAAGTAGTGAATTTTGTAAAATTGTAGAAATAATAATTACCGCTTATTTTTTTCTTCTAGGATGATGAAAAACCATTTGACAAAGGAGAAATGAATGTGTATGCCGAGGATTTTACAATTCTTCATTTAACAGCAAAGCAGTTGAAAATTGTGCTTTCCAGTTGCTGCAGTTTGAATGGTCTGCTTATTCACAGTGACACTTTAAAAAATGAAACAGATAGCAATCCAGTAAGGGATGTGAAAGAATTCTTAACCATAGAAGAAGTTGCTCTGGATTGCGCTCAGAATGCATCTAATCTGTTAGAAACTTTAGATTATCGTCCATTCTCAAACAAACAGTTAGAGAGGCATCTCTTGAAAATTTCACAACATACATATGTTCTTTCCTGTCTTTATCCATTTATGAATTTTAGTGTTAAAGATGTTATTGATGGGAAAAGACAAGCTATTATAAGGAACTTTGATTCGCTGCCTTGTAAAAATTCATTTCTATTTCATTTACAGAATTTACTTCAAGATACATAACATTTTATTCTCCAATAAATTATTTTTTCGTATTGAAAAAATTCACGTTTTACTGTTTTATTTGAAAAATTTATAATGATTTTTTTTTATTATATGTTAAATTATACATTTTTTAACACCAATTAAATGAAACACAGTGTCTCCAATTGCTTATTATTAAATAATTTTAAAGCAGACTTACCGTATATACTCGTGTATAAGCAGAGTTTTTTTGTGGAAAAATTTGTTCCTCAAGTAGGGGGGCTTATACTCGGGTCAGTTTTTGATGAAAAAATATTGACCCCCTGAAATCAAGAGTCATTTTTGTAGCAGAGGTCGGGAAACCGGCATTATTGGTAGGGGCTATGTTCAAATACCACAGAACCGATAATGTCACTCATGGCAAAGAATTTGAAAACATCACTAGCTTTGATACCAGGTGGGCTAACGTTGATTGTACAGCCCTTAGATGTGAGCATCAAGAAGCCTTTCAGGAACTATTTGAGGAATTTGTGGATCGAATGGATGAGTTCCGATGAAGAAACTGCAGAAAGTGGGTGCCTTGAAGAAACCTGACATTGGCCTAGTGTGCTAATGGGTACGAGGCTTGGAATTCTGTTTCCGCCGAAATTATCATCCGATTCTTCAAAAAGTGTTGCATCATCAATGCGATGGACGGAACTGAAGATGATATCCTCTTTGAAAGTGATAATGACGATGAGGATAAAAACGAAGATGCTGCACCCCCTATGATGATCTGATGGATTACCATGAGCTTGGAGACTCAGAAGGAACGGATTAAAAAGTTTGAATCATTTTCTATTGTAAATATCCGCAAGCTATTCATTTTACATGAAAATATAAGAATTGTTTTTTCTCTGATTTGCACGAATTTTTGAAGGTCGGCTTATACACGGGTTTTCAATTTATTGCGGTTTTGGTGGTCCTGAAGTGAGGGGGGGGGTCGGCTTATACACGAGTATATACGGTAGCTTCATCTTTAATGCTCTGATTCAAGGGTGTTCAACTTTCAGGACTGTGCAGGTCACTTCATTGATTTGAAAACATGTCGTGGTCTACTTATTTAAGTGATCTGGAACTGTGCCACAGGTCACTTGAATGATCTATAAATTCATCATGGGTCACTTAAGTGATCTGTAATTGTGCTGCAGTGATCTGTAAAATCTGTTACGAGCCACTTAAGTGCACTGCTGCAGATGATTCAAGTGATCTGGGAATGTGTAACTATAACACATTTGTAACTGTAACACATAACAAGCACAAAAACAAACTTCACAGAGGATTCACTATACGTACACACACATTCCAACATGTACCAATTTGTTAGAAGTTCCGCAGTCTAATATAGACGAAATGCATGTCTGGTTTAGTAGTAGGCTGTTTGAGTGCTCTGGAACTGTGCTGCAGTCCGCTTTAGTGATCTGAAAATATGCTGCTGGCCACTCAAGTGATGCGCAACTGCATTGCAAAAAATCATAAATCCAAAAATTTTTTTGCTCAGTTAGCTTTCACAACATTAAGTTTGAGGTCATGGGCAACATCAGATGTCATCGAGGGCCATAGGTTGAGCATTTATGCTCTAATTGATTACATTTACTAAGCAAAGAAAATGTTTTTGTAAAAGTAGATCGTGAAGGAGTTTCATCAACAGAGATTACATCATTAGAAGAGAAATATACAAATACAGGTGAGTGAAAGTTTAATTTTTCCAATGAATCATAAAAGATAAATAATAAAACCCTTCAGAAAGTTATAGTGAATGAGACATCACGAACAGAAAAAACTGATTAAAATATTTTTATTTCATATCTATAAAATCATCATATACTTATTTAGTATAAATTCATATTAGAAACATACATTTTTGTCTTTTTAAGAATAAAAATATCACAATTTTTTATTTTCAATCAACTAAATATTCTCTAATAACATTTATTTGCACACATACATTTATAATAAACATTTGTAAATTGTCTCTTTCAAGCATATAGGATAGATGCCAGAACCTTCTTAAATACGCATAACAAAATATGCATAAGTTTTTCAACAATTGATACACAGTTCATTTCCCTTCAGATTAATAACTAAGTTTGGCTCAGTCATAAATCTGAAACATATAGATCATCAATTGAATCAGAAGAATTAGGTAATATTGCTTGGGAAAGAGAAAATATATCTAATGGATGAAAAAAATAAGCAAGTTGTAGAGGTTATTGATCTAAACAAGTGTGGTAGTCTCTTGATCTCTTTTTAAATACCCTGCAACTTTCGGGACTCCCAGATTGTAACATTGTGCTGCCTATAAGGATAAAACAGTTTTCAATTAACTCACAACAGCATAGGCACCAGAACCTGGGTGAGGGAGGGGACTTAAATATCCTGAGTCTCCCCTTCAATAAATTTTGAGAGAGGGACCTGAGTACCCACTCAAATAATTAATACAATGCAACACACCCTTCCTCCTCCTGCATTTCAATCCTATATACATGGGCTGACTACTTTACTGCACACCAACTCCGGTCATATCACCATACAGCAACTTACTACTTACTGATCTAGTTGGATCGGAAATGAAGGTGTTATCTATTGTTGGTGTTTGCCTCCGGTTCTGTTGGGAAAAAACTAGTTATCTATGCCCTTCTCCAGGATCAAAGCTTCAAACTCTCAAAAGGAAGTAGAAATTTTAAAATTCTGAATTAAACTCCTGGCAGTCGAGTGGTTAGAGAACTAGCTTCTCACTGTGCAGGTCTGGGGTCCGAATCCCGGTTCAGGCATGGATGTCTACTAACCTAATACTAACAAATTCCCTGGAAGGATCATGCTGATCTCTTGGGAATACATGAAGATTATGTTATTTAAAAAAATGGCTATACACGTAACTGCAAGTTTGACAAGCATCTATAGGAGAATTTTGCGCAAGCATTTTGATTGAATAAGCAACTTGTAGATTAAATGAACGTTTAATTATTATTACACGCCTTGCTTGCACAAGCAAAACTAAAGGTGTGTACCATATAACCATGTTCGAAGCTTGTACAAGCTGATACCAGTCTTTGCACTTTAGTGAGCTCTGCTCTGTGTTGGTATTTTTTTATTGGTATTTTTCTTCCATACGCAACGACAAAGACAAAGAAAATGCATCATTGCCAGAGCTTGACGTATTCTAAGTATAAACTGGTTCTGTGCAAGCATACTTGTATCATCTGGTGGCAAAAGGGAAATTATGCATTCTATTCAAGCTTGCAGTTACCATTTAGCAAAGCTTATTACAAAATTGTAAGTTGATACTTATAAGACAACCATAAAAGTATTCTTTATGGACATTTTATCATGTATATGTACTGTTTGTAATTGCCTTTTTATTGGGGTTGCTGTAATTTTGAAGTATATGACATCCATATTTGTTATGGGCAACTTTTTCTCAACCACCTGTTGTTGTGTAGCTGTATTTGTTTTATATATATTTGTATCATATACATGTGTGTTTGTATATTGACTTAATGTTTACATTGGAAGAACACGGGTGTTGGGGGAATGATCAAAGTGTTTAAATTTTTCAACAGGATCGATAGAATGGACCATGAATTATTAATATGACCTCAATCGACTGCTACAAGAAGGGAGCATCAGTATCAATTGGTAAGGGACAACTCCAGGTTGTGGTGCCGCAGGAAATTTTTCTCTAATAGGGCTGTTAATAAATGGAATAGCTTACCCTCGAGGGTCGGGAATTCTAATGCAATTAACACATTTAAAAAGAAATACGATAAACATGTTGGGCTAAATCAAGACACTATCCATAATTAGAATAAGACAACCATAAGTATTCTTTATGGGCATTGTATAATATTTTATCATGTATATATAGTTTTTAGTTTTTAAAATTGCACTTTTAATTGGGTTGCTGTATTTTAGTAATATTTGACATCCAGTATTTGTTATAAGCATCTTTTTCTCAGTCACCTCATTGGGCATTTTGTCTGTTGTGGCCTTGTATTTTTATTATTTAAATATATTGAAATGCATATTCTGCAAACATAGATTCATGTTTACAAATAGATTTTTCAATTTTGTTCTTAAACATAACTGGCACAATGTATTGCATGTCTGTCATACATGATTCATCAGTTCATACTCAATATGTTTAACAGTAATAACAAATGATAACAATCTTAAAAGTAATCAGCATTAAAAATATGTGAGTGCATGGAAACTATACACTACAATCGGGAATAGCTGTGATTTTACACCTTAGATCTTGTCAGCCAAGGAAAATCCTAGTAAGCAAAATAAGTTTGAGTAATTAATATATTTTAATAATATATTTTAAGTGAAAAAACATTGACATTTCAAGTGAAAAAGGTAGGCAATACACACAAAGGCAATGCCAGCTTGTTCTTCAAAGTAAAAGAATGAATTATACATTTGTATTTACTACACAAGATTTGTATTATTAAATAACTTTCATGTTCAAAATATATTTTGTTACGTGAAACAACTCGCATTTCACAGTTTTGTGTACTGTTTAAGTTTTAAAACATTTCAAAATTATATAAATCATGGATTATTTTCATAAGGTTCTTAAAGAAATGATGGAATAACACTAACCTGAGGTTTTCGCTCAGCAGATGGCGATATGGCTATGTTTATTACGCTGGGCACATTCTCATTCATCAGCGATTCATCCAAAGCAGATTGCAGCTCGGCTATACTTTGTACATAATAGCCTTTCCCTCCAAACATTTCACAAATTTTTTCATACCTATTATTTGGCAAAAGCGATGTAGGCAAGGCACTATAAAAAAATCAAGAGAAAGTTCCTTGTTAGATGTAGTTATTATGGTATATACATGGCATTACAAATGCTCATACATAAAACATAATAGTGCATCTTAGTTTTACTGTGCATGCATATAGTCCAACTCAATCAATATGAGCAGTGAAAAAATAACTCTGGCAGCATTTGTCTGTATTAACCATTACTTGTTATATCCAATCTTATATATAAATGTGAAAGTATGTCTGTTCTTTATACAAATCTACAGTTTTAGACCGATCATTGCCAGATTTTGCATATATACCAAACAGGACCAGGATTGAACTGTAGGCTACTTTAAAAGTTTGTCAGAGCTGGGCAAATGCCTGAAATGGGTGAAAAACTGTCTGGCAACAATGATTTTGGGGGCCTCAACAATCACTTTCGGAGCATTTACTTTTGTTACCGTGGTTCCCAACAATGCGTTTCAGATGTGTATATCCCTTTACAATGGTTTGTCACTTTTGAAGACCCGGACATTGCCGTTTATTATGGCTAGTGGTTTACAAACTGCAAGTTTTTGTGAACTAATCTTCTGGCTATCCACGGATGATGTCACTGCTATCCATACAAAGATTTTTAACAGCTGGTTGATGTGAAGATATATTTAACAAAATTCCACTGCCCTTGTGGGGAATTGAACCAATGTCCTCTCACTTTCTGGGTCAGTGCCCTAAGACCACTAGACTACAAAGGCAATGAATATCTCAGTCTTTCCTTAGAACTCGTGTGCACTGAGAAATCGAGGAGTAACAGAGGAAAGACGCAATGGACGAACAACATATGAGACTGGAAATAGAGAAACCGAAAATTGAGGTAGAATCCCGATCAAATGGAAGGGCTCAATTTGAAAATGCCAAAAGTCCAAGCAAAGAGTTCCAAAATCTGATGAAAGGGTTTGATATGAGCCCTTCTCTCTCTACTAGGGCTCTTTGAGCGATAAGCTCGCCGGGTATCACTACCAATGGAGGAATGGGTCACTCATCTTCTAGGACTACTAAAGTCATGGAATGAGAAAAAGGTCACAGAAGTCTCGAAAAAGTCACAAAATTTGAGTAAAGGTCACTGATTTTTTTATGATTCCCCAGAGATCTTTTTTTGATTTTCGCCCTAAAATCTAGGCTTTGGAGAAGCTGTGGCATTCAATATTTTGTTCTCTCTCAAGTTTCTTTTCTATTTCTTCCCCCCTGGAGGAATGGATGGGTGAGAAGCAACATAAAAGAACAATGCCAATGTGTAGTCACCCTACATCGGAAAATTATATTGGTGGGGCAAAAAAGCTATCTAGCTTGGATGAACAAAAAAAGAACTTTTCTTTCTTTGCTTGTTGGGATCTTTCGACATCTGTAATATTCCCCTAAAACAGTTTTCTCAGGATCGTGTTGTTCCTAGAGGATTGGTTTTCCATGGAAAGGACATGACCTTCCCCCCACATCATGGAGAAGGTCTGTTGGATCTGTGGTGGGTCCAAAATCCTGAGTTTTCACAGGGTGGAGAGGGCTCTGTAATGAATTTATGGCATGAAAAAACAAATGATGGTGGGAGAAAAGGCATCAAACCCCCTCCCTCGATAAGGAAGTTTTTTTTAAATAATTATCATTCATTTTTTTTAATAGCATTGACCTTTACAGACTAGCTATAGCGAATGACGAAATGCATGTGACAGAACGAGAGAGTTCAAGAGAAGCCAAACATTAGACTCATTCCCCATGTATTGTGTTGCGATGCAACATTTAGGCCGAAGTTAAAGGAATACCACAGTGTTTCTAAACGTAAGAGTGGCGAGCTTAAAATATTGATTTGTGCACCTATTTATGCTTTGAAGTGGTTCTTTTATATTGGGACATATCTGCCAAACTTTTTGGGCAGCCGGCCAATGAACCATGAATTACGTAAAGGAAGCAGCTGAGCTGACAAAAGAGAACCATTGGAATACGATGACAAGCTTGCGAGCTCATACCGACAACAAAGCATGGTGATAGAACAAATAACAAGCGTTTAATATCAGACTTCGAAAAATGTCAATAGGAAAAGGAATATGTGAAATCCAAACCCTTCGGAAGGGCTGGTCGAGGTGAGCTGTAGGTTCATTTCTTCCTCTTACTAGAGCAATGTTTCCCAACTGATGTGCCCGGCACCCTAGGGTGCAGCGATATTAGCTAAGGGGTGCCGTGAAATATTATGGAGATAAACCAAAAAAAGATATTACGTTCCACTTAAGGTCTTAAAATAAATTAAGTCAAATTAATTAATCTCGTGCGTGACAAACTTATCGAATAAGTCACCATCTGGTGGCAGTGTCAGCAATGTGAGCTTTGTCTTGAGTTAGGTCTGGCTGTCCATGTATGGTGGTGTTCAGCTCACACAATCTCTAAGAGGATTCGTTGGCTTCCTAGTTTAATGTTCTAGGGCAGTGGTGCGCAAACTTTTTGAAGCGCAACCCCCCTTTTGACCAAAAAAAAGGTCCGAGGGTATGGTCCATGGTTTTCATATACAGAGTGATTAAGAAAGAATCATCCGATTTCAAAATGATTCTACACTTGAAATCGACCATTAACAGAAATTTTTCATAAAACGTAGACACATTCCCCCCCCCCGAGTTTATTATTCACATACTTCTTATCATTCTATTCTCTGTTTTTAATTTTTAAGAAATATACAATTTTGAAATCAGCGATTCTCTCCAAGTCAACCCTGTAAAAGTACTAACTTGATATCGTCTGCTGCATGACAAAAGCACAAATGTACAAATTTTCCTCTTTTTTTTAAACAGCTGTTTGGATGTGCCTGAAACGGGAATGTGTATCCCTGTGGAAACACACGTTCCAAAACATTTTAGGAAAATAATATGGGTAGAGTAAACATTCAAACATCATTCCCCACATTATTTTTGTGGAAGGACATTGCACATTAGTGATTCTGGCATGACGGATGGGAGAGTGGTGCAGATATAATTGTTTGAAAGGGGGTGGGGGAATCCCCTTCCATAAGGACCTTAGGTATCAAGGCACTATCTGGGGTCACTTCCCTTCTTGGTCTTTTGGCTTTAGGACCAGCTTCAGAGTCATTGGACCCATGTCGTACTGTCCAAAGAGTTCTGTTTCTGCTGCCTCTTTAAAATTTGCCCAAAATGGGGCATGGCCTTCTGTTTGGAAGGACTGCTGGCTCTGGAAACCCTCTTTAGTCCCATAGAGTTGTTTGGCTAGACGCAAGGGATGATGCTCACACAACTAGAAATGCCACATTGAGCAGAATGAAAATTAGCAGTGAGGTCACATGGGCATGGCGACGAAAACTGAGATAAAGTTTTTACAGAAAAAAATGATGTAAACCGAAACCGACAATAACCGAAGTCAATGAAAACTGAGGTATTACTTTATAATGGTTCAATATTTCTCATCTTCACTTATGTCCGTCTGGTTACTGATACATGATTTTTTTCAAATATACAATAAAAAATTTTTTCCTTTTTTCTCCATAAACTGAATTAAGAAATTGCTTTCAACAAGACAAGCTTGATAAGACATGACAGTGCAAAACTAATTTAACCTACTCAAGCTTAACTAAACCAAAACAGTTTTTTTTCAGTGCGAATATATATGGCTGGTAAATTCACATTGATAAGTGAGATGACAATTTTAAGAAAAAAATATCAATTAAAAATTTAGATCATCATTTGATCATTTTTGTCGCATCATGGTCATTTTCTGCACACAAGGGCTAATTAGACCGGGACCTACAATTTATTGCTGATTACAAATGACAGGCTTGTTTTTTATACTCATCTAGAGTTTGGTGCGCTAACCCCTTGATGGGAGACTTCCTGCGGTAGCAATTTTTTCTGTGGTCATGTCGCTGTTTCTGTTTTACCCCTGTGTCAGGACAGTTTTCTGACAAGGACGAACCTGGTATCGAACTTGCGACACCTATAAACATCATTTGGTACTTTAGGCAAGTATCTTATCGACCAGGGCTATCACGTCCACAAATTTTTTGATATATTCACCATACCTTAAAGCAATGTGTTGGGAACCATCATTCATAAAATTCCAACTTTCTTTATCCATGCCAGAGTATATCCCATTGTTGTTGAATATAATCACAATTACTGGTAACTGATACCTGTATAAAGTAAACGACAAAGAATTATACTTTCATTTCCATCGAATTCCTAAACACATCAATATATCATTAGCTTTATTATTCATTCAGTCAAAATTACATCATGCTTGTCAGCTGTAAGCCAGTTTAGTAGGAGCTATGAATTTATCTACGATCATTAACACTGGCTTAGAAAACAGAAGATTATACCATAAAAACGAAATATTTAGATTAGGCCTACCTATTTATAGTTTCCATTTCCATTGCGGAGAATCCAAAGGCACTATCACCTTGTATACAAATAACTCTTTTCTTTGGCGCATTATCCTGACACCATAACTGAGCAGCTATAGCAGAGCCAAGTCCCATACCCATTGTTCCAAACGTTCCTGCATCAATTCTGAAATGACAATGATGGATATAATAAAACTTTGCTATAATATTTGTTGCAGAATGTTTTTTTACAGCAGTGTTAATATCTTTGACAGTGTTGCTTTGAATTTCTTGAAGCAGTAGTTCTCAAAAATTGTGCATTAGGGGTGTCACGGTGAGGTACTGACAGTGATGATTGCGTATTCGGTGCTTTAAAATGGGTTTTTTTTTAGACTAGCCTGAAGCACCATGGATAAACATTGTCATGGCAAGGGAGCTACAGGTGGGAAAAGGTTGAGAATAACTGTCTTTAAAGACAAAAACGTCAAACTCTCCTCGATATTATATATAAGTGTTTTTACAAAATTAAATCCTTCTAAAGGCATAAACAGAAAAAATTAAAATCAGCAATTCACAACAAACTTGAAAAAAAAATTACTGATTCATTTGAAAAATTGCCATTTAAACCAGAAATGCTTAACTTATGGGTCAAGACCCAAACTTGGTTGGCAGGGACAAGGAAAATGGGTCATACAAATGCATCAAATATGCCACTTGTCTCATTAATTCCAAAAAGGGGACATTTTGTTAATGCAGAATAAATAATAAGTTTGTTAAATTTCCAAATTTACAAATGGGTTGTGAACTTGACAATGTTGGTGATCGTCTAAATGACTAAAAATGGTTTAAAAAACCCTGCCCTAAATTTTCTAAAATTGTAATTTTGTGATTCTCATTGTTATGATAAATTTGTGAGCATACTATACACAAGAATTTACTTGACACACAAAATATCTTAAAGGTTTTACTGACTAATAACAGGGTATGAAAAAAAATCATGATTTTTTTTGATTAAAAAAATATAATTTTTTTATTAAAATTAACTAACTGCTTATTAATTAAAACAAATCTTGTTAATCATTAAGAATACATATTTCCATATCACCTAACAGCTTTTTTCTCATGATCTTTTAGCATAAATGAATAAACCACAAACAAACTACAAGCACAAAATGTGAACACCAAAAATCAATGTTTATGTAACATGAAAGGTCGTTGAGCCTGAATTAACTTCGTGGATTAGCATTTTTGTTGTAGAGAAAAAGGTTTTTATTCATGCCCCCTCTCTATTAAAGGGAATGGGTGGTGGCAATTAAGTATCATTCATATGGTGAGAGTATCTAAATTCAGGGCTATCTTAAAAACATCATGGGCCCCTGGGCCAAGAGATTTTTCTGAGGCCCTACCTGGAAAATACTTGAGAAATTCAACTACTTCTCGTATTCCTGAGGCCCTTCTTTTCTTGAGGGTCTGTGAGCCCATGCATTAAGACAATTCACTCGATATACTACCAAAGGACCATTCAGCACCCACTAAATAAAAAAACTAAAATCTATTGACAAGATTGTTTCTTGAACAATTGGTGGATGTGTTTTTGACTTGCATGATGTTGCGTAGTGTAGTTTACACATTTTTATTCTTTCACAGATTTAATGAGTTTTGGTTAAAGAAAAAGAGCAAACTCAAAATTTTAATATGAAAAGTAAAGCCTGATAATATTTATGTTGATACAACATCTATTATTATTTTGAATCAGTATTGAGGGCATAGAATTCAAGGCTTTATACAAAAAATAATTCCTCTGTTTTTCAATCGGCATAGGCAGAGATTGACTGGGAAGTCTGTGGTGGGGGGCACGATGATGATGTCAATTCATATATATACATTAGATCAGTTGAATCTGGGGGGGGGGGCAATGACCCCCACGCTCCCCTGAATCTCCGCCCATGAATCAGGGGAACCCTTGTGCCACATTGTAATGCACTGAAAATACTTAGTGCAGTTCAACTCCCCATATTTTTCTGGAAATTTTTCCACGCACGAAATCTAGAAATAGAGCAGCTTTCTTTCTGCATTATAGGGATTAAGTTCAAGTCTATATTTACCAAAAAGATTTTCTATATTTCTTTTAATCACAAACTTTACCACATATCAATGACATGCATGCCATACCAGGTTACTTTTATTTCAATATCATTGAAGTTATATAAAGAAAATGCAAAATTTAAAATTTGTGATTTAAATCAATGATTTTTTTTAATCAAGTGATTTAAATCATGATTAAAATCATGATTTAAATCAAGCTGATTTATAAATCGGCATACCCTGACTAATAAACTTGCATAAATCTGTTAGTCACTACCAGATTAACTCAATAGTATTCATTTAAGTAATGTAATAAAATATTTCAATGAGAGGCATGTGATTTGAATATGTTTCATAAATATCTTCAACCTGTGTCTAGGAAGTACATTCGGCAACATGGAGCGACCAATATCCATAGTGTTTGCACCTTCATTGATTATAACAGAATCTTTAGGGATACAGTTCTGAATCTGAAAAAATTATCTTACATGAAGATATAGTTATCCTCACAAACAAAATACAGAAAAATAAATTAATTAAAAATTAAAGTTTGCAGGGAAAAAAGACACAACCCTACCTTCCAAGCGTTTTTAGTTTTTATAATTGCATTTTTAATTGGATTGCAGTATTTTAGAAATATATGACATCCATATTTGTTATGGACATCTTTTTCTAAGATACAGTTGGAGCTCGTTGGACATTTTGCCTGTTGTGGACTTGTATTTGTATTCCACACACTGTGGTGTGAGGCACTGAAATAGAGGCATTAGTAGCCTCTCTTAACTTCAGCAAATGACCCCCAAGTGGAATGGTAGAGAGAGAGAAATGGATTTTTTTCTCATATAGATTATACCAACATTTTTAATTTGTATTACGAATCTCGAAATATAGCGTAAAACAATATCATTTCAAAAGTGGGCAGCGAGCCTGGTGCCCAGACCAGAAGAGATATTAAAACCAGAGTTGTATTATTGGATTTGTCTAAAAACTGACTGCCTATCGGACAACACCATAGCTTTTTATTTGCATTGCAAACCTCTTGAGATATAGCATAAACTAATTTTCATTACGGAAGTGGGCTATGAACCTGGTGCCCAGACTAGAAGAAGTAGTGAAACTAGAGCGGTATCATTAGATTTGTTTTAACGAGATCTACCCACAGACATCAGAAATACTGATATATTCTGAATACTTTCTGATATACAAGCATTTAAAGTATTTTGTTAAGCAACTTTTTTGTGAATGCACCCAGTATCATCAGGTTATTTAAAAGACGTATTAGCATCAAAAAGTAAACTTGGCCCTTTTCCTGATCCAACATCACACACCCTGAACTCTCTTAAGTACTATCCTGCATATAGGTGCTGATACAGAGACTCAAGTACACTGAACCCTCAAATAAGGAGGAATTTGTTTTGCAGATGAAGTAAAAATGTTACAATGAGAACTTACAATAGTAGGAAAATTTCTCACTATAATTAACTTCTCGTTTTCAGCAGTATCTTCAATGAATTTCACTACTCATAATAGTCATTATGAGTCATACTCATTAAATCAATCATTAAACAAACTTATACTGCACACAATGGAGTTTTATTTTCTAAATTGCAAATTATTATATATTTTAAGGAAACTGAAGCATCAAATATACAAAATACATACCACCTGGTAAGCAGCATAATAGTTCAATGGCACAGAATGGTCAGAGGACATATTCTTGAAATGTAAAAAAAATGGTTTTGTATATAACTATTACAAATCACTGAGCAAGAACTAAAAATATTCACAGGCGCAGTTTTGTGCTAATAATTTTTCTACTGAAATAGAAAAAAAATATATTATTGAATTCACACACATTAGATAAAAGTAATTCTTAGATAATAATTAATTTTTATATTTCAAGGATAGTTTTCATAACAAAAATTAACTTATATTTACTTCACCTATGTTGAAATGAAATGCAGCAGGAATTTTACATGTACGAATGAATTTTCATTGGTATAAGTTTATCTAAAAAAAGTGATTTGTTTTCTTTTGCTTGGATCAAGGATTCTTAATAAGGGCTTGCGGAAAAACACTGGGTGTGGACTGAAAATTATTACCCGGTATGAGTTATTGATTCTATATATATAATTGATTATCTTATTTTATACCTATACATGAAATACAGTTACTGCATGCATATTTTACTTACTTTTATCGCAGTTTGATTTTGCTTGCATTTGTCTAGAAGTTCTTTCCACCATGATGAATCTCTAGAATATGACCAAGATCGTGTCTGTAATTCTTTTATGAGCTATGTGTAAAAAAAAAAAATCCATACAATTTACAATGCAGTACTTGATAATTTTATACTTAAATTTTTTTGCAACTGAAATCAAGCCACATCAATTTGTAGAAAACAAATGAAGAAAATGATCTTTATCAACGTCTTTATAAAAGTATTCATGTAATCACAAAAAGTAACTCAACAGATTATTTTCTCATATGATTTTAGAGATATGTGGAGCATTTACAAGAGAGATCAAGTATATAAAATATAAAACAATACTGCAAAATGAGAAATAATTGTAGAAAAAAACAGATGAAAAATTAAAATAAGTCGTAAAGATTAGTTAAACTGTTGTT
The DNA here is from genome assembly GCF_987345545.1 of Pholcus phalangioides. Classification (NCBI taxonomy): domain Eukaryota; kingdom Metazoa; phylum Arthropoda; class Arachnida; order Araneae; family Pholcidae; genus Pholcus; species Pholcus phalangioides. The sequence continues at coordinate 22,376,506 of NW_028301596.1, read as the reverse complement.
ATGCAGGATGTCCTACAAGTGGCCTTTATCTCATCAACCGTCCATCGTAGAGGTATGATTCCAATTTAAAAATGCTCAACAGGCATTCAAAAATTACCCTGTACCAGTTTTGGGAGTAATAATACGGTGCATCACAAAAGTAAAAAAGAAATCTAAATTTTTATACGGTCCCCCTGTGCTCTATTTTCCAATTAGAAAGTTGTTGCTTTGTCTTTCCCGATGCCAACAAAAGAAATTCCACGTTTCTAAGTGCAATATTCAGAGATATTTGAATTCAAAAACAGAAAATTTGAGAAAGAACAGAGGTAATTGCGGGTAAAACGGTTTTTTCATATCTAACGCTGTTCTTTATATTATATTATTGTTATTATTTAAATATTCCCAAATTTCCTCCGGTTTTCGAATTTATGATATAATTTATCTCTGATATAATTGTGATTAGAAACACGGCACTGTTTTTGTTGGCATCAGGAGAGACTGGGCAAGAACTTTCTAATTGGAGGGGCCATATAAAAATATTGATTCTTTTATTTTCTTACGTACTGTATTTTCACTCTCAAAACTGGTACAGGGTAATTTTTGAAAGCCTGCTTTTAAATTGAAATCATACCTTTACAATGGGCGGTTGACGAGATAAAGGCTGTGCTAGCATTTACACAGGACACCCTGTATAATACTAACCTGGTGCACCACTGATGAAATATCTCCAGCAACTGCAACATGAGCACGGACACTGTTATGGAGCTCTTCCATTTGAATATCTACCTATAAAATTTAATCAACTAAATGAAATCAGCAATAATAAGTAAATAATTCAAGAAGAGTGATTACTTTCTCCTAATGCCTGAAGACTTGTGAAATATATATATTTTTTCTACATGCAAAGATAATTGAACTGGCACCTACAGCTTATAGTCTATTCTGAATGGCAAAGCTCTACACCCTTTTTATTTTTCTTCAATGTCTTTCCCAAAGAGGTTGATACGGTATGAGGGACTGCTTGTATTAGCAATGTGATCAGGCACCATATTGGGGACGTGACTGTTGCATCTCTGCATCAGTGACAATTCCAAAAAGGGACAAGGACTGAAAGCAAATTAAACTTACAACGCCTCTGAACATCCTTTGGTAATTCAGGCTACAGTGCCCAAATAATGTTTTATTCACTTGGTCCCCCTATTTCATAAAAATACTTTCTAACTAATGTCCTACACCGTGTTTCAGAATGATTAAATATTTTTACAAATTTCTTTATGAGCTTGATTTTGTGCACCCATGCTTGCATTTAGAGATTTAGGTCACCAAAGCTGTTCTGTCTTTACTGCCTGTGGTCCTGAGTATCAGGAGAAGGCGTTAAAACCAATTGCTAATGAACAAAGAACTTCTACTGTACTACTAGTTTTTTTATAATAAAAACACAATCATAGGTGATAGGGCTGATAGTAAGAAAATCAATCAATACCTGAAGTATTTTAACATCTTTATTGAACCTTGGTTGTTGACCAAAATGTAGAATCCAATTAAGTCTGGCTCCCAATAGCAATATAACATCTGCATTCAAAAGTGCCCTATGATATATTGCAAATAGGAAACAATAAATAATGTTGGAATGGAAATATAGTATAAACCTTTTAAAAATATTAGGTTAATGGTTTTCATTGAATAATTCCCAGAAGTTTTCAATTATGACATGAATATTCTGGGTGAACTATTTAATTACATTTTATAAGATATTTTGATACTAAATGTATAACATAATATGATTCAATTATTAACATTATATTTTGAAAAGCCTTATTACAGAGTTATTAAAAAGAACAATGCTCTGAATTAAAAATATTTGATGTGACATTTGACTACTATTACTACTTAACCATAAATGCATCTCATACACATTCCTTTGCAGAATTTCCAACAAATTGGAATTTACTGGAATGTGTTCTGAGTGTATGTGTGACCCTAACATAATCATGTTGTATCATGTTATACTGATGCTGCCATCTGTCTTCCATATTTTCCACAATTAAAAATGGTTAATGCTTAAATGTTGAGGTTATGTAAGTATCTTGTAGATCTGTCCGCTCTCTGCAGAGACAATTTTTCAAATAGGAGACCGGCTCACATCTGCACCTTGAAGTTGGAAAACTGCAGAAAACCAACATCAGCCAAAACCACCACTGTGCTGTCAACAGAGTTTGAACTTGGATCTTCAGATGAAAGTGACATTTCATTACAACATTGTTCTGTAAGTTTCAAGTAAAAAAATTGGCTTTGAAAAAAACTTAATTCAAAATTTTTTTTTTTATGATGGTTTTGAAATGTCTCACTTTGAACGAGCCGGTGCAATGCAGAAAGCATCATCATCTGGTACAACTCCTTTACCCATTGGTGTTGGTAGAAATGGAAGACCATAATTTTCTATAAGGGATCGAACATTTCCTTCGGCTCTTCCATATGCAGCTCCTTGATAGAAATACACCAGAATGATAAACTTATAATTACACAAATTGATTTTTTTATGAGTCTGAACATGATTTTGTTTACTTCATAATGTTTACAAAGAAGTCAAATATCTTTCTGTAAAATCAACAGAAAGAAACTATCTTACCAATGCTATTTTCAATGATGATGAACATTGTTATAACAAACCTTTTCCTACAATAACAAGAGGTCGTTTTGCAGACACAAGTGCATCTGCCAGTTCCTTGATAAGAGAAGAATTTGCTTTAATAGCAGGAGGTTCTGGACATTCTAGAGGATAACTTAAAACAGATTCTTTTTCTTCTGCTGTGATTAAATCCCCAGGCATATCGATGTAGCAAGCCCCTGGCCTGCCATACAAACTATACCTGACAGCCTAATTCATTAAAAAATAAATAAATTCACAAAAAATAGCATGATCTGTATAATGTCTGTAAGACTAATTTTTATGGTCATAGTCACAAAATTAGAAATATTTTTCTTAATCTTATGTTTTGAACTAAAAAAAAACTGTGCACCTTTTCTACGTGGAAAGGGATTTGGCTAATAAAATTTGGCCGGCATGTGTATTTGCTGTACATTCTGCACGCTTCAACCTAAAAAGACAAGGTGACACAGAAACATTAAAACGCATTCCAGGTATACACCCATTATAAAGAAAAATTTCAATATTTAGTGACTAATTAAGTACATGCCTGGGGAAATTCTTGAAAAGCACCCAAACCCTCTTGATCACGATCAGATGATCCACCTATGACCAACATGGGCCTATATAAATTTCACAAAAATGCTATCAAACACTTGGATATTTTTAGCATATTACGTGATAACCTGAAATTATCAGGTTTTTTTTTAACAAATGTAATGAGCATGTTTTTTTTCAAATAGTTTCAAATTTTGTTTCATCAATCTCAAATGCAAGTTTTGTCCTAGCAGCTAAATGCATCATTTGTTAATGCCATAAGCTTTACAAAATATCTGAAATTGTCTTGCAAAAATAAAAGGCTTTTAAGAAGGTGAGATATCTCGTCAATACTGCTGAGAGGGTTAAACTAAGAAGGGTTGATGCATAGGCAGAGATAGACTTGGAGGGAGGCATGATAATGATGTAAATTCATATACATGGCCTACACACATACATTACAATATAGATCAGTCGGCTCCTACTTTGACATGGGGGAGGGGGGCAATGCCCCCTATGGCCCCCCTCCCCGTATCTCCACCCATGGGTTGATGGAAGACGTCCCACTGGATATTGGAATTCACAATTTAAAATCTTAATTATCACTCACCAAGCATTCACCTGAGCATTTGCCATGCCTCCAAGTGCATGAACAAGACCTGGACCAGACACGACAAGACAAGCTCCTGGTCTATAATAAACAAAGTCAAAAAATAAGGATTAGGACATTGGTATGGGGAAAGAAATGAATACTGCCAATGAATTAAATACAATCATACTTCATTGGAGTCGTAAGTCAATGGAGATAAAGTTTACTATAGCCAAGCAAGAAAATGAACATGGATAAATATGACTTTTTTTTGGCTTAAAGTTCAAAATCAATCCTTGGTTAACGTTAACCTCAGATTTCAGACTAGTTTTTAGTTAGTTTTTATTTTTTATTTTTTAAAAATTCTTCTCTTCTTCATTACTGTATTAAATTCAGTAGTATACAGAAACAAGCCTTCATCATTTACCATTTAAAATATTGAGGGGAGGACTTGAGCTTAATATTTTAATAGGTACAATCGGACCCCGATATCACAAACTCTGATGTAACAAGTTTCCCAATTTAATGAATCCTTTTAGAAGTTTCTGTGCATCTTGTGTTTATTTCACATTGATATAATAATTTTTTTTCAATTTAATGAATAAAAATGACATTTTTATCTGATTCGTTAAAAAGGGGGGTAAGAATGTATCTGTTCATAATTATCAAGATTTTATGCTATAGCAACCATTCCATTACAACTATCTGGCCTATGTGTTTTCCCTTCTATATAATGACCATCTATATTACTGTTTTTGCCAGAATGGGGGGTTGTTATAACAAGCGCCAACTGTACAAGTTTATGCTTGTGATCTGTTTTAAAGCCCTCAGTTTCATTGATTTCCTAACGAGAAACAGTTTGAGTTTGTGTTGCCACTAGAGCATTCCCATAGCTCAAAATTGTGGCTTCAGTAAATATTGGTCTGACCATGTGCTTTGGTTAATAGTGGGCTTGACTGACAGATTAATCTAGGTCCTATTATGTGTGTGATAACAACAGTTCTTATAAATAAAGTTTTCTTATTTACTTTTTGGATAGGAATCCTATTGAGCCAGCAGCATAGGAAGCCTAAAAAATATGGTAAAAATTCATAGAAAATGATACTTATATGAAAAAATACAAAATGGTACTGGTCAGTTATCAGGGGTGACCACCAATCGGCAATGGAAAAAAACCAATCAAAATGACTAAATAAATATTAACATATTAAAGTCATGGAACGTAAATAGGAAAATTAGGCTACTGCCAAAAGTGCCTAAATTGAAAAACATACTAGTTGGTTGTCTCGATATTAGACCAGTACCAAAAAAATAAAATATCCAAGCAATATTACTGATAAAAGTTTATGTGTGTGGTCATTCTTGTTTTAGCTTACAATGTCAAAAAGTCACAAAATCGTGGTAGACATCACACATAAGTTCAAATTAAAATGGTTGAAAGAATAATTAAAATCATACTCACAGACTGCTCATTTCTCATACCGATATATTTTATTCCAACCTCTTGCATTGCTAATGCTACTTCTATAACAGGAACACCAACGACACCAAATACATACTTTATTCCCTATAAAAAAATAATAAACGAAAAGAAATAAAGTCAAAGAAATCTTAATACAGCAATGTACTCCAACTGATATATGTTTCCTTGATTTTAGTCACACTGCATTTATATCGTCTTATTCTGAAAATTATTTTTCCCTATTAGACTCACTTTGAGCAAAAATTGAAAGCTTTTGATGTCATGTTCTATGAAGAGAAATGCTTCCCCATGACAGTCACATCGATGAGATGGAGAAAAACAAGTAGAACTATAATTGGCGTATGCAAAGGGGGTTTTTTGGGGTCCCCCCCCCCCCCTGAGCAAAGATTATAGTGTTATTTTGCAAGAAAAAAAGTAACCCCCATCAGAAGGGAAAAAAATTCGGAAACCCCCTTCGAGAAAATTCTGCATACACCTATGAGAACAATAAACTTTAAGTGGTAACAAAGAGTTTCGTCAGATAGGTAAACTCATATTATAAATGGCGATTATTTTGTTAGAATTTTTTTCTCTCAGCGTGTTGAATTTTTATCTTCAAAATTTGCTGGTTTCTCAAGATTGCCGCACCGGGCAATCGCTCTCTATGCCTATCCTTCTCTAGTTCTGGCCCTGGTAGTAAAGACTCATTCAATTTAAAAAAAATTACATTGCAAATATGTTTTTTTTTCTTACGAATGCTAATTATATGCAAATATTACTGTTGAATGCAATGGATTATGGTCATTATGCTTTGATGAAACTTAGTTGCCTCATTATAGTGAAAATCCTATAAAATAATACCCCTTTATATAGATAATCACCTACATACCAATATTACTTTCCTGGTCCAGATACCCTTTTCATAATGTTGATATAAGCCTATTCCATCTACAACGATAACTACTTTATAATGATACATTTTTCCTAAGTATTGTTATATGTGTTTCAGTGCATTTTAACAATATATCACAGGAAAAATTTACCTCAACTTACATCAACTTACATTAGCTTTGGAACAAATTATCAATGTAAGTCAAGATATCACTGGTAATCAGTGCTGAATTACCATTAACAAAATGTCGACGTACTTCAAGAAGGTGTGAACGATCAAATGAAAACAGCAAGTACCGAATATAATTTTTATATATTTCCCGTCAAACGTTTTTCGTGTGCACGTGCTTAACCAAACCAAAAATTATTTATATTTTGAGTTTTAAGCTAATTTATCATGCACTGTGTGTGGGTACATGTATTTGAGTAGTCTGAATTAAAAATCATGTATGCTTCTGTGGAAAAATTGGCAAGTTTTATTTGTTTGTTTATTTTCTGTGTACCGTCAATATTTCCATACTGGAAGCGTACCGAATGTTTTTTATGCTGGATTTTTGGGTGTTAATAATTACATTTGTTGTGTAAAAAAAAATGAAACCAACAAATATTTATACAAATAAAGTTATTCGGGGGAGGGGGATTTCCCACTTCTACCCTCCCGCCTATGCTAATAATAGAAATTTAAACGGCGGGGAGCTTTGATAAACTTGATATTTTTCTCAATTTTTTACTCCTAAATTTAGTAGAAAATATTATTGGTCTTTCAAGAAGTGATCGCACTCAAGTGTCTCGGGAAAAGATGCGTAGGGAGGAAAGCGACCAAAATATGAGGAATATTTCTGTAGTTTATATTTAAAAATAGTGATATTCACACATTATTATTTCTAAATTGTTGTCTGAGCAATGATTTTTATAATTATGAAATTTTTAAGCATTCTTTAATTTAAAAAACCAAGCTGATTGAGAGTTTTTATTTGATACACTCTGCTATATCCAGGGGCGTAGCCAGAAATTTCGTTCGGGGGGGGGGGGACCACTTTCATTTTGGGGGGGGACCAAAGTGATAGAACAATGGATTTGGCCATCTTTTTCCCTTTTTTCGGTCATTTTCTCACATTTCGGGGGGGGGACCAGACCCCCCAAGTCCCCCCCCCCCCTCGCTACGCCCTTGGCTATATCAAACGCCCCCACTATGTGTACAATGTTCCTTGTGCTCACAGCTATATTCTCATCTCGCTTCTCTTCCTTCTCATTCGTCACTTTGCTTGCCGCTTCCACTATGTTCTTAGCCTTAGGAGCATAACCAGCCTTCAAGGCATGTTTAAACAGGTTGATAAATTTATTAGTTAACTTAATTTTTTTGCCATAAAAGTAGTTTAAAATCTATGCTGACGCAAGTAATGAGTGATCATTGGATAATACGAGGCCCAACCATTGGCCCCTGCATATAGTGCCTTCATAATTGAAAAAATATACAGGATTTTATTCTACTCGTCTTCTAAAACTAAATCTTCTTCACTAAATGACAACTCAACTGCCGTGCCGAGGTCATTTTGACCCCACACATTGCTCAACATGCCACTCCCTTGAGAAAGAAATGCATCTGGTGTATCCTGTTATTAGTACCTTTCAAGCTGGTTGTTTACATGTTCTTGACAAATTTGTGTGAGGTTCTATTTTTTTCTTTCCTTTATTTCATTCCTCAAAGTTTCCATGGGGTCGAAATGGCCCCACCTCACCATTTGCATAAGACATCTTTTGTCTGATGGCCAGAGTGTTCTGATCGAAATGGCATCTCGAAAGAGCATCAGTTTTCTGGATAACGGTTTCAAATTAATGGTGAAACATTGAATATCTGAGGTGAGCATGAGAATAGTACTGTTCATGAATTGTACGTACATACGTAGTGAATCATGACAATATGTCATGGTGTTTGCAAGTATCGTGTTTCCGACTTAGAATAAGACCAATTTCGGTGCTTGTGAAAATATACTAAACACTATTTTAATTTGTAAATTTTATTTTCTGAGTACATTTTAATCATATCTGTTCCGTTTTTAATCATGACAGTTGCATTAAAAAAATTTAATACATAATTTAAAAAAAATTTAAAAGTCATGTATCCCTCCATTTCTTTCGAATGTGATCTTAATAAAAGGCCATTTTTGAGAAAATAATTAAAAAAATTTGAAAAAGTATTTGGTGAATGTAAAAAATTCACTGCTTTTATGGAAACTTTTTGTTGATTTTTAAAATGCATTAATACTAGCTGGGGTCAAAATGGCTCCTCGATGCCAGTTACGCACAGGATTTTCACAATGCCTTAGGGTCAAATAATGTAAATTCGCCAATTACACATTCTAAATTCATATGAATATTTTAACTACTAAATCACTTAACAGTTGTAACCCTTCAGGCGAACTGATTTTTCTGCTGCCTCTGTCTGGCTAAAAATGCTTATTAATTTACATGCTTACTCTCTAAAATTTTAACCCAATCTCATTTATTTACATGAGACCCTCTTCTGTTCTTGAGGCTTCCAGGCCATGCCTGGGGTGGACCCATGAAATAAGATGGTACTGGCAAGTGGGGCATTCGCCCAGGGCCCCCATAATTTTTGGGAGCTGTAATATTTGAGCAATGTAGCTACATCCATCGACTCATCAAATATCTTTGACCCCATTTGCAGAGGAGACCCTCTGATTTCTGCTTTTCCCAGGGTGCATCATTCCTTCTCTGCACAGGGCCCTCGTTCTTGCTTTGCCCAAGGTCATGACTTCACATCCTGTTGCAGGGGCCTCTAGGCTGGGATCTTTGGCGGGCCTCCCTACAGAGAATTTCTACTGTGAAAAAGTAAGAATTGAGAATCGTCCCGGCACCCTAGGGCTAGAGCTCTGTTAGCCATATCCATGTGAACAGCCATGTCCAGGGCCTTCTCATATCAAAGTCAGGCCATGTTAATAATTTCAAAACAAGTATATATATATATATATATACAGTCAAACCTCGATCTCTCTAAAAACTCCATATCTCGAAAAATAATAAAATCGTTACATTTACTGTACTGTAAATCAATGCATTTTCACCTCTCTGTCTCAAAGTGATTTTTGAAAAACTCTTTATCTCGAAGGCCAAGCCCAATGATAGTAAAAAGAAAACAGAGAATTTTGGCCGTAGGGAACCTGACGATTCAGTTAAACATCACTGGCCTCCAAGATCGCCAGACCTCACAGTGTGTGATTTCTTCTTGTGAGGGTTTATAAAAGACTATGTTTATGCGTCTTCTCTTCCAGCTACATTAGCCGAACTGAAGATATGCTTAACAGCAGCCATGAAACCAAACATGCTTACAAAAGCCGTGCATCCCAAGGTGAACATATTGAGTGTGAACATATTAATATATACTTCAGCGTCTATGTGTTCAATATTTTTCGTAATATATGCATGTCAAATCCAGTGGTTATTTTTGAAACACCCTGTATTTGCAGCTCCTGCTATAGATGAAATTGTGAAGGACCAAACAACAAACAATATGCATCAATCTAAACTTACAGATTATTTTAAATAAGGTATGTAAATAAAATTGAACAAAAAAAAATCGAACGTATCTTAGTGTGTTTGCTTAATAGTTTGATTAAACATTTTGAGATTGTGTAACTTAACCAATAATTTCATTAGTATGTAGTAAAATACAGTATGGTATTTTTAGCCCTTATCAATCAAATTTTTCATTATTTTTGGCTTATATTTATTTTCTTACTGAAAAACTCTATTTCTCGAAAACTCTATCCCGAAATGTTTTTCATTCCTGGAAGTTTTGAGATAGAGAGGTTTGACTGTATATATCAGAGGTGGCCAACGGCTGGCTCGCGGGCTGCATGCAGCCCCGAGGCGATTTTGTGCGGCCCGCGACAAGATGAAAAACTATTTAATTTTTAATATTAATTTTGATTAATGAAATCGTAGTTAATGTAGAAAAAAAATTCTGATTTGACAAAAACAATTTTTATTTTTAACACACAAACACAAAACGTCCTTAAACACAGGTCACAGGATTGATTTCATAAACCTACTGTGGGAGTTATGGAAGTAGCAGTAGCAGATTTTCTTGCACAATCGTCAGAGGTCAGTGATGGTAAGCTCAACGAAGAAAATTTCCCTCAAAAAATTAACAGGCCCGTTCGGCGGACTTTTCGCCTCCCTAAACCCCGAACAAATATTTTACGACGGCCCCTTATTTTTTGAGACGTGCAATATATATAACCAGCGCAATATGAAATCCGATATGTTCAACTATAATGTTCATGTCATTATGTTTCTTCGTATATGTTCCTCAGTATCCTATTTTTAATCATTGTTCAACTCGTTTTTGTACTTTGTTGTATTTGTGTTTTGTATTTCTCTTCTCTTGTCCATCTCTGTAATTGTACAACCCTTGCCTGTTGAGATGCGAATAAATCAATCAAAAAATCTCGTTAAAATGTGCATGCGGCTTATATACCGGAGTTTTGTACCTGGTGCCGCCCGCGACACTGCCTCAGACCATTATGTCGGCCCTCGAACAGAGAAGTTGGCCACCCTTAATGGTATATATATATAATATGAATCTAACCTGAGCCTTCAGAGACTGAGCAAGCACAGATGCACCACTCAACATTTCTATTTATCTCCAACAAAAAAATAATGACAGTCTCTTCACAATAAACTGTTAAATGCTTCTTTTTTTTTGTATAAGGAAGTAAATAGACAACCAATTTTCAGAAGATAACGAAACTCATGATGGACGGCTTTGACCTACTGTTGGTAACAATATTTTCTGTTTTTAAGCACCTCCTTTTTTCTCCTCGCAGATGAACCGAACCGAACCGTGATTCGAGCAAGCGTCGGCCGTCGGTTATTATTATTATTATTGAATGTTTTTGTTTTCGCGACGACAATTCGTCCGAATTAGAGAAGAGTGCTTTTTGTCCACAGCTTCATCTGAATTGTTCCCTTTCGAGCTCTCCGATTAGAGATTTAATTTTTTTTCCCCCAATGACATGGCCGATGTATTTCCTATTGTGATTTCAATATAGGTAAGTAGGATGGTGACTATTTTCATGGCGATCAAACTCTTGAATAATGTAACAGTATACAAATATAAGTATGCTTTATCTAAAACAATATTAGCCTTTGGTTGTGCTTCAGCTGTACCCGCCGCTGGAATACAGCCAGTGGATATAATATCTATGGGATACAGCCAGTGTTGTTTTTGTTGGGGGGAGGGGGGGGGAAAGCACCGGCATGTGCATCAGGGCTGAACAAACCCACTCTGAGCATGTAACTTGAACTAATACGTGTCCGTAAGTATTTCAAATGTTAGTAAAAAGTATTATTAGGTATACTTCGGAGATTTCATAAAATTGATTAATTTGCATAAGAAGAAATTTTGAAGAAACATAAAAAAAACAATAGCTATGGAATCACTGATTAAAAAGCTGGAACAAGTTGAACCACCAGTGTGTGTAGGATCATTGTCTTGCACTGTTATGGCAGGGTCTAACTTTGACACAAGAGAACGCTAGGTCAAGTAGAAATTAGGGACCATCGTGGGTAGCTTTACCAAATTTGCCCTTGCTCTAAAAAAATCAAGGGACCCCTGTGACAGATCTTTGGTTAGTCAGCAAGGCTTGAAAAATCCCAGGTTGCCATGGTGTCTAAAGAAATGGCATTGACGCAAAATTTTTTTATGTATGATTAAGCCAGGTTTTTCTGCGTTGCATGAACCGAATAGGACCATTTTGTATCACCAAGAATGTGCAGCTTTATCACGCTATGCATTTGTGTTTTCCTAGCGTGGTGCATCATCTGTTCCATCTTCTGGATATCCACATATTTATGCCATTTTTCACCAAAAAAGGGCGACAAAGGAAGGGAAAGAAAACAAATGTGAAACATGACAGACAAATTTCTCAGGAGCCTTAATTTTTTGTTTTATCTGACGAGTCATGTGCTATATATTCAAACTAATGGTGTTTCTTGTGGCGAATCAAGGCAGGGACAAAGGGTGCTCTTACCTCCAAACTGACTAAAAATGTAAATATTTTCAGAAAATAACCACCTTCTGTTAATTCAAATGTTTTTTGAAGACTGGCAACTCCATACTCCCCCCCTCCCACCTTCCATTTAATTTTGAATATGTAGGTTTTAATATTTTAAATTCAAATACTTATATTCGATTTATATATAATTTAAATATATTACAGCCTATATCAATTTAACTCTTAACTGGTGTGGTGGGGCCATTCTTTATCTTGCCACCCCTTGAGAAAGAAATACCTCTGGACCATCTTATTTTCAGTACCTTTCAAGGTAATTGTTTAGACGTGTTTGACAAATTTATGATGTTATTCCACCTTTTCTTCCCTCTATATCATTGATCAAAGTTTCCTTTGGGTCAAAATGACCACACTACTTGCATAAGTCTTTTTTTTGTCTGACGGCTTGAGTGTTTAGATCATAATGACGTATCGGAAGAGCATCAGTTTTCTCGATAATAGTTTCAAATTAGTCATGAAACATTAGATATCCGAGGTGAGGATGAGAATAGTGTTGTTAGTGAATTGTATGCAAGATCTATGTGATCAACATGTCATGATGTTTGCAAGTACTGTGTTTCCGACTTAGAATAACACAATTTGGTGCTTGTGAAAATATAGTAAATATTATTTTAATTTGTAAAGTTTATTTTCTGAGTATATTTCAATCATATCTGTTCAGTTTTTAATTATGAAAGTTGCATTCAAAAAATTTAATATATAAATTTAAAGAAAGTTCAAAAGTCATGTATATCCCCATTAGAGATGTAAAATTCTCGAAAATAATCTTTTGGAGAATATTTGAGAATATTCTTTGGTAGGACTACTATTATAAATAACTTGAGAGAATATTCTTATAAGTTCTTGATGAGAATATTCTCCTGTTATTTATAATATAGTTACATATAATATCCTTAAGAATATTCTCTGGAAGGACTACTTTCATAAATTACTGGGGAATATTTTTATAGAAAATAATAAGAATTATTCTGAAGTTATTAATAATAGTCCTTCCAGAGAATATTCTTCAGTTACCGAAAAATCTTTCCAGAGAGTATTATCAAGAATATATGTAATAACATGTATTATAATAAATAATCTCGATAAATAACAGGAGAATAATTATTATTTTTGATAAGAATATATTCTCTAGTAATTTATAATAGTAGTCCAGAGAATATTCTCAAGAATATTCTCTGTCTCTGTCCCAGTCTCTCGTCCCGTGAAGAAGATAGGAATATTGAAGTTTGTAGACCACAATATTAAAGTTTGAAAGCAAGAAAATTAAACCAACAGGGCTGAATTGCACAACTTTTAAAGAAATGTGAGTGATACAGAATTTAAGTGTATGTGCATTGAAGAAAACAACAGTTCTGTATCTTCTTAGAATGAAGGTGATTATATAATAGCTTCCTTTATCAATCAACTTTGATTTAATTTTTTTTGTTGTGAACTTATTTTTTAAAATTTAACTCATTTTAAAATAATTTTTTAAAGTTTTAATCTAAAGGTTTCTAAAATCTTTATAACCAAAATTTTAAAACCTCTCATCATGACCTGGAGAATATTCTCGAACTAAAAGTTCATTGGGGAGTGATTATACCAAAAATTGTTTTGTTGTAAATGTTTCAGGTAATGAAAACTGATTTATATTTAAATCAGTTTTCATATAATCAAAATTAGTAAAAAAATTTAAATTATTTAAAAGAAAAATGAATATTCTCGATTATTCTCAAATTTTTACATCCAGGAAAATATTCTCACCTCACATCTCTAATCCCCATTTCTTTTGAATGTGTGTCTTAATAAAAGATCAATTTTTGAAAAATAATTAAAGAAATTCGGAAAATTATTTAGTGAATTAATTAATAGATGAATGGAGTCATGTAAAAAAAACCCATTGCTTTTATAAAAATTTCTTTTGTTGATTTTTAAAATGCATTAAGACTTGCTGGGGTCAAAATGGCACCATGACTCTAGTTTAGGGTTAATGCACATAATATAATGCTGAAAAAAATATTTTTTTAATTTTATACCTTTATCTTTTCTCCTTTCTTGTAGGCAAGGAAAATGAATAAGAGGACAAAGCTCTTGTGACTAAAAATAGATGATTCTGTGTGAGATTGAGGTGAAAGCTGGTTTATCCAACAATTTTTTTTTTTGAAAATAAGATGAAAAAAGGTAATTGCTTGTGTGTGAGAGAGAATTAGAACTGTATTTTTTTATGTGATTGTTTAACTTTATCATAAAATATTTTTGCTTGCCATTGATTTTCCATTATTGCTGTGATTGTGACCACCAGACATCAGATTGACATCAGGAAATAAAGCTTCATTTACAACTAAAAATTCTTATTCATAGAATTATACAAGGTTACACAAAAGTTTCAGTATTAGGCAGGCTTGTGGATCAAATGCATCCCGCACAGTTTCCATCTGGCCGATGAGGTGCTCCTAATAAATAGTATCAGTGCACTCAAAAGAATAATTAAACCAGTTTATGACCCACAAATGGTAGCTATCATGCATATCTGGCCCAAAATAATAAGGTTGCATCGCTGGTTTAAGTAATTTGTGGTATTTTTTTTCTAACACCTGGAACTGCCCAAATTATGTAGTCTCCATATAGTTAGAGCATAAAAAAAGTTACAGACCATTGTAAAGAAGTACACATGTCTGAAGCACATTGTGTGAGAATCACTTTAAGGGGCCATTCAAGTGTTACGTAAGCAGATTTTCAGCCATTTTTGACACCCCCCCCCCCCCCCGGTCAGGAAAATTTCGTCAGCAGCTTAGAATATTTCATATCTTCAAAAAGGGGTGGTTGATGACGTAAGCAACCTTCAAACCCCCCCCCCCCCCCCTACCCCCTGTCATCAATCGTCAGCAAATCCGAAACCCCCCCTCGATGCTGACGTAATACTTGAATGACCCCTAACCGAAGTAGACATTCTAAAAGTCATTGTTGATGATAAAAAACCATTGTTGCTTGACAGTTTTTTTTTCCATTTAGGCCATTGGCCCGGCTGTGATAGGCTTTTAAAGTAGCCTATCGTTTGATCCGGGTCCTGTTTGATTACATATGCAAAATTTGACAATGATCTTTCTAAAATTGTAGATTTATATAAAGAACATTCACACAGACAGAAATACTTGGAAAATCAATTATATATGTATATATAGATGTAAGTGTTGATATACTTTTCTTTGCTGTGTGGCATAATAAGATGTTCATTAGTAGGGTAATTTATTCATACACATAAATTTTATCTCGCAGCTGAAATATATTGGAAAATAACAATGAATTTGCCATTTTTGTATGAGTGACTCTATGTGTAATTTTAACTGTTAATGTAACTGCAGCATTTAATCCTGTTATTATTTTATGAATTACATTTCAGATATCGGCAATGCTTTTCTTCGAGATGATCAATAAAAATGGCTCGGCAACTGACCACGCAAAGTTCTGGTAAAATTGAGGTCGCAGATTTAAATGCATTGCTGGCATGTGTGTTGTGCAACGGATATATCATAGATGCCACTACAATAAGTGAATGCTTGCACTCGTGTTAGTGTTGCTAAGTATTTAGTTGTTACTTTTATTTGTTTAATCTAGTTCTTTTTACATGTGGATGTGAATGCCTTTCTTGATAATATTGAAAAGGTTTAGGAAAAAACAGATTTTATCTACTTGAATTCAATGGCTTATTTGTTTAAGTTTCTGTGTACATGTATTTGCATTCATTTTGAATCCAATTTAATGTTCTTGATTGAACAAATGATGAAAATTTCAGTCCCATTAGATCTGTTAAATCAGAGTGCCGACTATTTTTAATTCATTAAATGTTACAAATTTATTTTTTCATTTTTTTTTCTCAATTTTTTTCCAACTATTGCATATTAATTTGTGTGAAAGCATTTCAGAATAATTTCTTGGATAGTTTATCAAAAAAAAAAGTTCAAATAGCTATTCTTATATATATAGCTCTTTTCATTTTTTAAGCTTGAAACAAGAAAACATTTAATTAAATGAAAACATGAATGAAAATTTTGAATTAATGCTCAATTGATTTTTTCCCTCCTTATAGTTTGCAGAACATGTATTGTTAGATATTTACAGACTAACAAGTTTTGTCCAATATGTGAAGTGCAAGTGCACAAAACACGACCTCTTATGGGTATCAGGTAAGATTTAAAAAAACATCTGTGAGTTTATTTTTTAAATACTATTAAATTGAGAAATAAAAATTATTTCTTTTGCTGTAGGTTTCGTATTTCATTAATATGTCAGAGTCTGCAGAAAATAACTTTTGCTCATGCTATTTTTAAGGTTTTTTTTGTTCATATGAAAATTTTTTAAGTCATTGTTTTGATCAGTATTACTAACTGCAGGTAAGATAATTATAATTATGTATCTTAAAATTAAGCTTGATTTCAAATATTTTTTTAAAATCACATTGAAACCTTAATTTAATGGGGGGGGGGGGCATTAGTCCTCCGGTGACACTGAAAAATGTGATTTCATCAATTTAAATTATCCAAATACTTATCGAATCATATTTACAAAAGAATGATGGGAAATTTATTAGTCATGTGGGGGGGGGGGCAGTGAATATCATATGATTGCAAAGTTTATGGCTTGTAAATCTTCTGTTTATCAGATATCAAAATTATGCCCATTATCCTTGCTGTCCCTTATTAAGTGACCAACATAATTAAGAATTACTTTGTGATCTGTAATGCTGATGCATATATGATAATTGCATAAAAGTATGTATTACAATGTATGCATTTAATTATTATATTTTCATCTTATACTTTTTGTCACTCATGAAGCTGATCGGAAAGTTGCATAATTAACAAATTTTTATTGTGTGATTTGTACATTAGTTATCAAAATAATCTTATGAATAAATGTAGTTGATGAATATATAGTCAAATCTTGATTAGATGAATGCAGTGGCAGACGAAAACCTTATGCTATTGTTAGTTTGAATCATTGAAATAATCTCATGAAATTGGGGTTTTATATAAACCTTTAAATATATTTGACGTGTATAAAAGTTTTTATATACGTTTTTAGTTCTTTGAACTAACCTCATCAAATTAATCCATTAAAAACGACTTCGATTTTTTGAAAGAAAAAAAAATTAGGAGTGGAACCACTCCCAACATTTATTGGCAAAGAAAAAAAAATGTTGAATGGCAAATTTTCTTACCAACCGGCGTCAATGAGTTAAGGTTCTGGGGCTACATGAAAAATTTTACTACGTGCAAACATTTGACTTGTCTAGAATTGGCTCTGTATATAGCTGGATGAGAAAATAAATTGAAATATACTGAGAATCTTAATGTGTGCTATTGTAGAAAATAAATGAAGTAATGTGACGATTGGTGAGGTGTATACGAAGCGACGAACATGAAGCATTCCTTTATTTTGCATTAACCTGCGAAACACACAACCCTTCGTCATGAAGGTTAAAATCGAACTCCTCGAGAATGTCTTCATCTCTCGATACAACTTAAATCGTAAATAAAAGTATTACTGTACATCCTTGTTAACAGCTTGCCTGTTACATACTCCCCCTCTGGTTTCGCGGATGTCCCGGCAAGGAACCAGCAATAGGCGTTGTTGGAAGTTGTTCAGTGTTCTCGTTAATTCCAACTTTGAGTGGTCGTCCCTTCTTTCTTCATGGCACTATGGGTACAGCATCCGGTTTCGCACATGGTGTGAGAGCAAAAGTACAATATACGCTGACAGAGACACCCGATTTGGCCGGATCAGTGACTATGTACCTCGTAGGTGATCTCTGGGCTAGCACAGGGTACGGCCCATCTCGTTGTGGCGTGAACTTTGTCGACCAGTTCTTCCTTCGAAAACTCTGCTTGAGACCGTTGTCAACATAACCTTTGTATTCATTCCATTTTTGTTCCATCTTCTGCTTCACAGAACCTCTTGTGCGGCTTCGCATGAGAGTCAACCTGTTTTCACTACTTCTTTGGGCATGGCTAAGACCTGATGGACGGGCGTTAGGATTTTGATCAGAATATTTGTATATATATAGCCACTCCCCCTGCATTTATCGTTCCCCTCTCTAGCACTGCTTATACTTGTTTGGGTTCTTGATTCATGGAAGCTATTACTAGACGTTATTGTTTGGCTTGGCATTTTACAACGATGCCGCATGTGATAATGTTCTGGTGATCCTGGACTTCGTCGCCTGGCACCGGAAAGTTCTACTCGTTCGTTCCTGCGGAAACGTAAATCTAGTACTTGCCTGCCTGTCAGAGTAACTTGTGGTTGCCCTTGCACTGGTTGGTGATGAAAGCTTCTTGCGAATCGGTGGATTTCACTATGGACAGCAGGACATGGATAGCCAGAAACATGACGTGGATAGTCACGGACGCGACCTGTTTGGTTCCTGAGACGTCTAGACCAATCCCACCGCTGAGGTTCCGATGCCATATCACCATGGTGAACTTCGCCTTCGGGAGTGTCTCCTCCCTCTGGACTGAAAAAGTTTTCATTCTTTTTCCACGACCTGTTCAGCACTTGTTTCCGTTGCTCTCCTTCAACTTGTCGTAGTTGGCAAGAATTCAAGTTAACATGCTCTACTACATGTTGAACAGTTTTAATTGTAGACTCGTTCACAAAGTGGAATCGCTTCCGAGTATTTTCCCCGAAGAACCATTGCCTTCGCTTGAAATCCAACATGATACCAGCTTTCTCTAGAAAGTCGATTCCCAAAAGAGTTCTGTTACCGACGATTCCAGGAAGAACCATAAATTTCATCCTTAGTCGCTTCCATTGGATGTTGACCAATATCGTTGTGGTCAACACATTCACCGTTGATTGCTGTCCGTTTGCAAGACGTATCTCGATAGTTTCCCGATGGAATTTGGCGTTTTGCTCTTTCAAAATATGATGCAGAGTATCACTTGCGATACAGTGCGTAGCACTGCTGTCGGCACAGGCAGTTCCCACTTTGCCATTTACATGAATTTTTAACAATGCTACGGGTTTTGTTACAGAAGAGCATAGATTCAGTTCCAACTGACCAAACTGAGCGGTTGTCGCTGTCGTTTCAGGATTACAGGTCGGACACTGTGCTCTAATTACCCCTGGATATCCACATCCATAGCAGCTTACAGGTCGCTGTTCATCCAGGCTGATCATGGGAAGTGTCTGTTCATCTGCACGAAAGGTCTGTAGAATCACTGGTTTTGATGACGTCCATGGATATTTCCTCTGTGTTTGTTTTCAACGACCCTCGAAATCGTACTGCTGATTGAATTTCTTTGTAAAGGTACTCCTGGCATCTTCGTATGCTTCGAGTTTCTCAGCTAGTTCCGATGGGGAGATCAACATGGCCCATACATAGATGAAATGTTCTTTCACTTGTGGAAGACACTTCTTCTTCATCTGATCAGCTATGACTAGATTAATCAAGTCCTCGAATGTTGTAACCTTAACTTCTGTTAACCACCCTTCAAGATACGTTTTCAACTCAAAATTAAAGTCACGCCATGAACTCTCTGAGTTCTTCCGATGCTTTACAAGAAGTTGTCGAAATCTGTCCGCATGTAGTTTAAATCGCTTCAACAGCAGTTCCTTGACATACCGATAGTCCTTGAACTTCTCGTCAGGCTCCCTGGCACAGATCCTAGCTACCTCCTTTGGTAAGCTATTGATGAGATACGTAATCCACAATTCTTCTGGAATCTGGTGTAATCCCATGTGTTGTTCAAACAGGACCAGAAACAATGAAATGTCATCCGATGATTCAAAACGCGGAACTTACACTTGAAAGTCCCAATTTGTCGCAGCCGGTCGAACGGAAGCTTAGCACTTCTCCGCTTCTGTCCTCAGTCTCTCGAGTTCGAACTGTATTTCGGCTCGCCGGTTCCTCTCTTCGGCTTTTTTTCATCAAATTCTCTCTTCTATGAGGGTCTGTAGCACTCCTTTTGCGAAGACCTCATCGTATTCTTTACTGGACGTAATAAGTTTCTTCAGCTCTATCACTTTCATCTCGGGTTCGGTAGGTTCGCTCATCTCTTCGGCAAGGCGACGAAGTTCGTCTTTTCAATATTTCGCTAAATAGGCCATTTTCACTCACTTGGTACCTAATTAGGGGATGTCCGCTTAGCTAAAAAACACTCACGCGTCTATTTTAAAACGTTGGGCGCCAATGTGACAATTGGTGAGGTGTATACAAAGCGACGAACATGAAGCATTCCTTTATTTTGCATTAACCTGCGAAACACGCAACCCTTCGTCATGAAGGTTAAAATCGAACTCCTCGAGAATGTCTTTGTGTCTCGATACAACTTAAATCTCACGTGTCTCGTAAATAAAAGTATTACTGTACATCCTTGTTAACAGCTTGCCTGTTACAGTAATTTTTTTTATATTTCCTCTATTTTTCAGGGCAGATCAAACATTGCAAGATATTGTATACAAAATAGTTCCTGGACTATTCAAAGGTAAAATTTTTTTTTAATTTTGCAGCAATAGTCTATCAGTTATATGTGTTTATCGCTTTTCATTTTGTTCTTCAAAAACTATTGTGACAATTTTTTTAAAAGAAATTGAGCTTCTTTGAAAGAAGAAATTAATAGAAAGGTATGTGTGTGGTTGAAGGTAAAATGTGAAATTGTTTTAATCCTGTGAGAGAAGAAATCAGTGCATAAAACTAACTGTGGAGAAAAGTGATATGAATACACTTTTTTGAAAGCAAAAAAATTGATTGGGTCAGAAAGTCAATAACAAAATTAAAAAAAAAAAGGCAAATACATCAAAACCAATATGCATAATTTAGCATAGAAAAAAGAATTTTAGGAAAATTTTATACTGGACAGAAACTATACAAACTGTGTGATGATCAGTATGAAGTACATCTAAGAGGTACTGCTGCAGAGCAGCAAATTTATTGCTTTATTACTTTCAGTTAAATTTTTTTTTTTTTAAATTCACTTTCTAGTGGTTACTCTTGTTTTTGCATGTACCATTTGTATGAATTTTTGAAATAACTAAAACTTTTAATCAGTTTTGTATATGAAAATGATTTTTTTTTTTGTGTGTATGTGTGTGAGTTGATCAATGTTTTATTTTTTTTAGATGAAATGAAAAGACGGCGTGATTTTTATGCGAAACTAAATGAATCAGGTATCGTTTCACACATACATTTTTTAAAGTATTAGTAGTTTGTAGGCTGGTCTGGTTAATTGATTAATTGGGCCAGTTAATTGATTAATTGGGTCAGTTAATTGATTAATTGGGTCAGTTAATTGATCAATTGTTAATCACAGTTAAAAATTTTAGTTGAGTAATCGACTCTGTCAATTCAATTAAATTTTTATTAAAAGTTTGTGAATTAACTTGATTTTTTGAAAAAACTGATTAGATGTTTAATAAATCATATTGTATACCAAACATTTTGGATAAGTGAACATGTTTAAAAATATTTGAATCAATATTTTGATGAAATTAGATTCAAAGAAGCTGATGATTTTTCAGTTTCAAATTGAGTTTGATGGGAGTTTTAGATGACAAAAATTTTTTGTCTCCACTATGAACAGTAGTTTTTTTGTATTCTTGGAAGCATCAGCTTCTATACTCACAAATACCATTCGAGAGATGTTTCTAGGAAAACAAGCAAAAACAGCACATAATTAAAGATAGTTTTGAAATCAGTGAAGAATAACCAACAGTAACCATTTTTTTTTTATAAAGCGCCAAGTGAAGAAACTACAAGTTTTGGCAGTTATGTTCAGTATATTAAATTGCTTGAAACAGGCAGCCTTAATTTCTTAACAGATTCTTATATTTGTTTACATATACAGAATAGATGAGCGAATTGAATAAAATATTTTTTATAGCATCTATTAATATTATATGGTCACAAAAAATTTGATTAATCAGTCAATTAATTGATAAAAAATTTTTTATTACACACTTAAAAATTTTAATCGATTCCCAGCCCTAGTAGCTATCAATCTTATGGCAATCTATTTTGAGAGACTGAATTGAGCAAAATTGTATAATTACTACCATTTATTTTCTATATACTTCCATTTGCCTTTCTTTTCAGTAAAATGTCCTACTTTTTACCAAATCCCATCAACAAAATTCATGTAATATTGATTTCAATTGAGGCGGGAATCATCAATATTTTGCCAGATAATACAAATGTAATAGCTTGCAATTAATGATTCTACCAAAGCAGAAATTGTATCGTTTTTCAGGTTATTTGAAGAGGGGGACCATTTGGTGTATTCATTTTTCTTTTGCTTAATTTGAGAGTTGTAGTTGTCATCAAAAACTTCTGGATGAATGGAAAAAATAATTTTGTGTGTACTACTTCATGGTCTTGGACAGTAACTATCATTCAAAATTATAGAGCATATTTTGTGTGTAGGTGAATTAACAGTTTGCATAACAAAGTGGTTGGATACATAGGCCTATTCTAGGTTTGGTGATTCTGATGCTACCCAATAGCGTTCAATTGCCTTCTGTATTTTTAGGGCATACAGAGGCATAAACAATGTTTACAATGCTCAGCAAAGAGCTGGAAATGAAAGTGAGGGCTTCATTTGTCAAGAACGATGATACTGGCATTGAACAGTAAAATGTAAACAAATTAAACAAAAAAGGATGGAAAACTCAGTAAAACCATTCGGTTCACCATTACTTATTTACATTAGACCCTGTAATTTCACATTTTGCACTGTGCTTTTGGAAGTGGACACTAAGGAGCCCCATTCTTAAAACACTTGCATGTCTTAATAAGGATAGGACGAACAGTGATTTGGCTGAATAACCGAATATTTGGGTAATGTTTTGGCCAAATATCAATTTCCTTAAAATTCATCACAATTATAAATGACATTGTTGGTTTTTAATTGAAGAGGAAATTGATGGTAATTTTAAATGATAGATATTGAATTTTGACTATGCAATTTATTATTTAAAATATTAAAAAACTAGTAGTTGAAAGATTGCAGAGATGGGATTGCTGCACCATTAGCAATTTCCTGCTACATAGTGCGTCATAACGTTGATTTTCCGAGAAAATTTGGTGCTTCTACGCCAATCAGGGTTCTCTAAAATTTGCCTCTTCAACTTTCACTTTCGATGACGTCATTTGAGTCATGCTGTGACGTCAACCTCAGCTTTGCTACTGTAACTTATAGAGAACCTTTGTGTATGTCCCGGTTTTTCTTTGTAGAATTCATCAATATACCGGTTCTGCCAAGGTTTCCTGCATTTGGTTATGAACATAGTGCGTCCGTATTCCAGATTCCGAAAACCTGCCTCATCTCCAATTGATTAAAAACCCGAATTTCAAGCTAGCAAAAGTTTGGATTTTTAACCAGTCGGAGACGCCGTGGGTTTTTGGAATCTGAAATACGGACGCACTATGTTTGCACTAAAGTGGCTCAAGATTAATCTTAGGGAGGGAGTATGACGTCAGCGTCTTCGCCTTGGCAGTGCGGAGAATGTCGTCCGCAACATCATTTGTCGGAAGATCACGTGACTCTGTGCAAACACACACAATCCCTCGTTATTTTCTTATGGCATAAATAGGAGTTTAACACAATAAATGAAAGGAATAATTTCAACATCGATGAGATAATTCTAAAATTAATGAAAGTGCTAATTTTAGCATTAATGGAAGACAATTCCAGAATTAATGAAAGAAAAATTCTAGAAGTAATGAAATAGATAATTTCAGTTCCAAAATAAATGAAAGTGATAATTAAAGCATTAATGACAGATAAAATTCTGGAATTAATGAAAGATAATTTCAGATAAGTGATAATTTCAGCATTGGTAAAAGTGATAATTTCAGCATTGGTAAAAGTGATAATTTCAGCATTGATAAAGTGATAATTCCAGAATTAATCAAAGAGAATTCCAGAATTAATGAAAGAAAAATTCTAGTTTTAATGAAAGAAAAATTCTAGTTTTAATGAAAGATAATTTCAGTTCCAAAATAAATGAAAGCGATAATTACAGCATTAATTAAAGATAGTTTCATAATGAATGAAAGATATAATTCCAGCATTAATAAAAGAAATACTTTCAGCATTAGTGGAAGAAATAATAATTAATAAAGGAAATAATTCCAGAATTATTGAAAGAATTCCAGAATTAATGAGATAATTCAGCATTGATTCAGAAGTAAGAAGTCCAGATCAGACTCATCTCGACTGTATGAAATACAGGAAGTCCTTTCAAATAAAAGTGTTTTGGTGAAAGCTTTGTTTCTGAAAGAAGCATCAGATCTTTTCAATGGCTTTCTGACATTATTTCAAAAAGAGGAGCGCCCTCATACACATTTTGTATGACGAGATCTTGTTAGAAAAATTATGGCACGTTTCCTGAAATCTGAACATATTCAGAATGTTAGAATTGCTGAGTCTAGAATTTAGCTATAGAAAGCAGTGAGAACTGGAGGAAAAATGTGGTTGCTGGTGCTGAAATAGATTCCAATCTTGCTGAGCTGGGGGGAATGTTCTCAAGAAAAAATTTCTATTAGCCCCTAGATCACTTGCACTGGTGCCAGATAGTTAAGCACTTGCTTACAGTTTTACCTTTTGAGAACACCATGCTGGAAAAAATGAAGTGTTTGCATCCTGTTTTCCGACTGGAAAACTCTTCATTATCATGTATTAAGTACATTGTTTCAAAGCTACCGCAAGTTGCTTGTTCTTAATATACCCCTGTTCTCTTGGATGAATGGATTTCTCTGCAGTGTGAAGATATACAGGTGAGTTATCAAAGGTTAGATAAGTATTGGGGATCTATATTTGATCTGAAAAACTTGGATGGAAGTGCAAAGTTCAAAATTTTGCCTGTGCTCGTCAAAGCCTTATTATGTCTTTCCCACATGGAAATACAGACTGCGAGAGAGGCTGTAATGTAAACAAACATTTTCTGCAACATAGATCAAATCTTGTGATTGAAAGTATCAATGGCATTGGGCAAATAAAATCTTATGTACAGCATTCTCAAAATGCTAAACATATTGATGTCAATGGCAATCTTCTGAAAGCTGTTCACAGCTCACATCAGAAGTACCAAGACAGACTTCATCATCAAAAAACTTGATAAAGTTCCATGACCAGATGAGAATCAAAGACTAAAAGCAGAAGAAAGGGAGTTGGAAATTCAGTTGTCATCATCAAAAACCATGCTGAATACTGCAGAGAAAATGATAGAAGTGGGGATAAAGAGAAAAACTTTGCGGACATAAAAAGTGGGCAAGTTCGTCTGAAAACACCGAAAGAATAAATGTGTAGTGTTCTTGAGAAATTGGGGGGAAACAAGAGTCAACAAAATGTCATGAGGTTTTTTTAATGTATGTTTATTTGTTTGATTTGTAAACTTTTATTTTTTCTATTTACGCCCAGCTTGGATTATGACTAATTTTTACGTCCCTACAAGTGTATGTAAGTTTTATCAAACATATAAAACTGATTTTTGACACTATAACTGGTTAAAGTGTTCAAGATTTAATAATCTTATTATCTCAGTTTAAAAAATTTTCATTCTTCACAAAGGTAATGATTCTGCACACTGCTCTGAATTCACAGATTGCTGCTCCAAAACACTAAATTTACTGCTCCTAAAAGAGTCAACAGCAATCCCATCCCTGAGATTGTTATTACCAATCAAATTTAATGATGGTATTTTAGATTTAACGTATTTTAATATTATGTACAAAATCAATTTTCCTTTTCAACACTTGTTACAATTTTGCATCTAATTAAAAAAAAAGTTCAACTATTATTCACTCCCAACAAAAAATGCATCATAAAATTTATGATTTATTTTTCCTCTTTAGATTCTCTTTGCCCGTTTTTGTCTTTTTCAATATCTCAATAGGTATCTTCAGTTAGTGAACTTGTCTATAATTCAAACTCACTTCCACCTTATTGCAGTAGGATTCTATTTCCAGTTTCATGTTTTCCTTATCCTAGAAATTCATTCTGATGTAACCTCTTTCACAGAAAGGGATATACACCACACAATAAAATGCAATCAGTAATTTTTTAATTTATGGGAAAGAATTTATGGAGAAAAGAATTATCTGTGGTTACTAGTATGCTGTTTTGGAAAAAAAAAATTTTTATTTCTGTCATTTTGCTTTCACTCATGCCAATCTTATAGGGTACTAAAATAGTGCTATAATTTTTTTCTTTAAATGTTTAAAAAATAAAAAAATTTTGAGGGATATTTTTGCATTGTTATGTTGTCTAAGGGCCCGCCCTGTCTTACTTTTTTGAACTTTTTGAGTGGGAGCCCTGCATATACACCCATGTCCATAAATGAAAAATAATTCTCAATCACACAGAAATCGAAATCTAAAGTAAAAATTTCACCTGTAGAATTATCACACACATCTGCAAGAATGATATGCAAATTTCAGGAAGCCACCAGATGATGCCGATAGTACGTCACAATGACGAGAGTGTAGGGAGGGGGGGTATATAAGGAATAGTGGCAAAGAAGTAAAATTGTTCACAAGAGTTCTGTAAGGCGCTCAGTGCCATAAGCGAATAGTTATGACACAGGGAATGCATGTGGATGATTTTATACGTGGTAGAATTATCAGCCGCCTGGAATGTGGGCGTACTCAGATGGAAGTATCCGAGGAACTTGGAATTCCCTAAAGTGTCATCTCTAGGCTTTGGCAACGATTCCAAGATAATGGAAATGTCAGTAGACGTTACAGTACAGGTCGCCCCCGGGTTACAATGCCGAATGAAGGCGGTATTTGGCAGTAACTGCCAAAAGAAGCAGACGGAGCACAGCATCCGACCTGTCTCATCGGCTATCTGCAGCCACAGGTACCACAGCTTCAAGGCAAACCGTGTACAGACGTTTGGGAGATATTGGTCTATATGCTCGCAGGCCTGTCAGATGTGTTCCGCTCACGGCAACTCACTGTCGGCAGCGATTAGCCTGGAGTAGAGAACATGCAATGTGGACATCGTCACAGTGGGCTTGTGTGATGTTTTCCGACGAGTCCAGGTTTAGCTTGCAGTCTGATTCACGTTGTACTTTCATATGGAGAACGCCAGTACCCGTTACCACCAAGACAACATCACTGAACAACACCGTTACGGTGGTGCAGCATTGCTCGTTTTGGGGTGGAATTATACTGGGTTCCAGAACAGATCTGCATGTTCAAACCGGAACCACGAAAGCCCAAATTTATCGGGACATAATTCTGGAACAACATGTACGCTTGTTTAGGGGTGCCATGGGCGCAGAATTTGTGTTTATGGATGGCAACGCCCGTCCTCACCGAGCAAACATCGTAAACGAATGGCTTGAATCTGAGGATATAACCCGTATGGAATGGCCAGCATTCTCACCTGACTTGAATCCGATAGAGCATGTGTGGGACATGCTTGGCCGACGATTTGCAGCCCATCAACCACCTGCTACATGTGTACCGGAACTTCGGAGAGCATTGCTTGCTGAGTGGAGTGATCTTCCCGAAGATCAGATCGATAATTTGATACTCAGCATGCCTAGGCGTTGTACGGACTGTATTTCATCGCATGGGAAACATACAATGTATTAACTATCATACCAACCATGTAATAGTAAGTTTTTGTAAAGGAGATATTTTTTACAATTGCTCCAGGGAGCAAAAATCGTAGTTTTTATGAATGGTATCATACATACACCATTGTTTTTGTTCTTTATCTTTTGGTTAATAAATGGGCTTTATGAATAAGTAACGTTTGTTTTGTTTCTGAACCTTTATTTGCCGGAGCTGGCATTATCCTTAATTTATGGACATGAGTGTATTTATGTTGATCACTTTACATGGTTTTCCATGTTTGATAACAAGTTTCTATTGAAAACTAATCAAATTCATAAATTATGATTTTTCGTGTCATACTTGCAATCAAAACTTTCTACGTTATTTTTATTGTTGTGAGGTAACTCAAAAGAGTGTTTTTGGGGTTTAGGAAACGGTGCTTACATCCCAGTATCTGGTGAAAAGCGAGGAGATGTCTTAGGATGTGAACGTCTAATTTTCACTCCTGATGATGTAATCAGCATATCATTGGAATATTGTCCACCGTAAGTGAATATTTGTTTTTTTTTTCCAGTAAGATTTGAATTTTTATGAAATTTTTCCTTATTTTTTTCTTATTATTCTCATTTTTAATATAGGAATCTTGCATTCCCTTTAAAATTTGAAGTTGATGATGGAGTCTCAATGGCAAGTTTTGAATTCAATTGTGTATTTGTGTTTTTTTGAAAGAACTATATTGATTTATTTTCTGCTTCACAT
The DNA here is from genome assembly GCF_987345545.1 of Pholcus phalangioides. NCBI lineage: Eukaryota > Metazoa > Arthropoda > Arachnida > Araneae > Pholcidae > Pholcus > Pholcus phalangioides. Next base: position 22,348,003 of record NW_028301596.1, on the reverse strand, counting down.
ACAAATATAATAAAGAAAAAGTTTATGTTGAAATAGTTGCATGATCATATAAGTTCATATTTCCCATAAAAAGGGTAATTATATTTTCAATGTGAAGGTAGATGTTAGATAGAAATTAAGGAAAAAAAATTGCCCTTTTTTTTTCTGTTCGCATATTGAAGAGATTCATTTTTAATTACTTTCAGTTCAATTATATTTGAAGATAGAAATTTCTTATGTAAGATATTCTGATTTGAAAAATTGCCACAATTCTAATATGCTGTAAATAAATAAATCCTGCCACAATTTTGTGAGACGTACAAAATGATTTAAATTTGAATCCAATATTTCATATCATTCTTTGGCAACACCTCAGAGTTTTTGATCTACAGGTTGGGAAATCATATCTTTGTTCAGAGGTGTACAATTGACCTTTGGACATGGAGGGGGGAGTCTCAAGGAATTTCTTCTAGTAAAATTTGAGTTAATATCCTTCAAAAACCTTTTTAAATTAGCATAAATAGATTGAAATAGCATATAAAGGCATTTTTTTTTCAATACTTAAATTTTTTCAAAAATATGTGAAACTACTGTCGACGATGGATATAACAACCCCCTTTGTTCCATCGAAAACAGACATTATATTGGGAGGGTCGTTGTATCGAAAAGCTGCAGCTTATATAGCTTTAAAAGTAAATGTAAAAAAACATTGTGATTAACTCTTGTGGCACACTCTTAGGTGTCTTTGAATTAGTCACACTCTTCTGATTAATTCAGAGCAGTAGCTTATTCCATTCCTTTTTCTGATTTTGGGTGGTTCTAAAAAACTTGTCAAATTACAGTACTTTCAATGTAAATTAACCACAGAACACCTTGTGGTTACCTAGGGTGCTCTGGCACAGCAATTCCGAACCTTTTTTTTACTCATGGAGTCCTTTTTACTACATAATTTCCTTAGTATCTTTTTCTTAATCATCAGATTTACTGATTTATTTTATTTTACAGTAGGCAGCAGCAAAGCCCAAGGTCTGCTGCTTCAGCATATAGTTTAAGAATCACTCCTCATAGAATCAATGCTCATAGTGTGCAATTGTTTTCTTGATCTAAACATTGAGTTCACCAGGTTTTAAGATACTTTTCTTTCAATCAGAAAAGTTTCCAGGCATATGTGGGGGAAAATATCAACTTCAATGTGTATTGAGATATAAAAATTTGAAAGAATTTTCTTTTTTGACCAACAGCAGCACAAGCGATACTTGCAGTGTCCAGGTGGTTTGAGAGTATTGCACCTAAAAAAGTTTCTACGAGCAAAATATGGACTTCTACCTGACCAAAAAGTGAGTTTTTATCATTCACTGTGCACTGATTACCACAAGTATTTGTAGTTTTAAAATGAGTGTTTTTATTAATGCTTTGCAGACCTTTTGGGAAAAATATGCTAGTTTGTTTTTTCATCACATTTTGTAGAAATGAAGTCAATAGATTTTTATTAATTCTTTCTCTATATGTAGGTTGACATCATGTACATGCATGACCAGTTACTGGATGAATATACCCTTGTTGATTTGGCTTATTCATATTCTTGGAGAAGGGTTTGTATTTTCATGTTTAAATTTATTGGATGAATAAATTGAATATACTGTGAATCCTCTTTAATCATTAAACTGTTCCCATTGTAAATAACCTGATACTCTGTTGAATTGGTTTTTGATGATTTGCAATACAGGAGAAAAAATTGACCAGTCTTAGAAAGAACTAAAAATATTGTGGTTGCCTTTTCTTAAAATTAATGAGACACTCACACTCTCTCTCTCTGCAGGATTGGCCAACTTCTCCCTCTTCAAGGGAGACATAATAGTCAGCTACAGTGTCGTAGGCCGCACCAGTAAAATGACCTAGGAAACTCGCAGATTTGTGTCCGTCATGAGTAACATGGTTAAAAACTGGTCATTAATGACTAGAATTTAGTCATTAAAATTTTACCCTGGGCTCCACTTCATAAACTGATTCATATCAATTGTTTTTTCTAGTTCCCAGCTAGTAGATGCGATGTATCCAAAATCACTTTTTCTTTTGCGAATTAGTCCATTCAATAACATCCATGGTAAGAATTTTACAGGCGAAAAATGTTTTCTATATTTTTCTGCTATTATTTTTATCCCTTACTCCTAATTTGGCAACTGCAAGGTCAAATAGATGCTCAAGAAATTGATTCACGCACCAGTAGACTTCGAGAGGAGTTTTATTTGTATGGAAAGCGTCCCAAAAGCTGGTCATGTTTATAGTATTGACTGTCATGGGTAAACCTGTGATGGTACCAAGATAAAATGGACTAGCTTCGCATTTACCAGGCAGACTACCCATAGATGTGAAAGGATGCGCCATTGCATGGTGTTTCCTATATGTCCATGAGATTACTTGGAACCAGATTTGCAATACATTTATTCTTATTACTTGAGTTACGTTCTTGGAACAGAATATTAGTATTTTGGTTTGAGAAAGTATTAGCCTGCTTCAATGTGAAACGCAACCAACCTGCTCTGTCAAAATTTAGAGATGGCTGCTTCTCTGTTATGACACATTTTTGCTTTTTGGAATTATTTGTCTGCGTAGACCCCCAAAGCAGAATATGCCAAAATCTGCAACATATGTTACTGAACAATCTGGAAACATTTTAAGGAAAATGTGGAAAACTCTATTATGTTATGTTCCTAAATTTTTGCTGCAGATCATTCCCATGAAGCCAAGGGTTTGTTGCAAAACATTCTGCTTTGCGGGCGTGGCCTAGTCCATTGCAATTTTGAGGTATCGTTGTGAGTTGGCCTCCACTTCTAAAAAGTTTCATCACTGTGAGCAGACCACCAAGTATACATTCAGCGACAAATAAAGAGGCCACATAAAGGCTACTTGCCTAACAAGGGGATGAAAAGAAATGGGGTAAAAATGCCCATAACAAACTTTAAGAACAATATGTGTGTATGAAAAGGCAGCCTGGTGAGAACGTAGCTAATTACTATCATCGCTAGAAATAATGAATGTAAATAGTTTGTTAATCAGGTCTGCTGTGGGAAATGATGGCTTAAATAAAGTTAAGAAAATCAAGTTAATACATGGTAATTTTACCTAGTCACAGGGCGCACAAAATCTCTTCACAGGCCAGTCAATCCATGATCTAAGGAGTCAGCTGATATGACCCACAACAAATAACCAAACTGCTTGAGTGGCCAACAAAAGATTATGAAATCACTTAAGTGACCTGTGGCATATTTTCAGAGGCTTTCGACAAGCTTACTTCAAAGGCTTGCGACACATTACCAGATCATTTAAGCTGCCAACGACATATATCCTAAGTTACTCCAACACATTTCCAAATCACCTGAGTGACCCATGAAACACCTCAAGTTCAATGAAGTGGCTATTGATACATTTGCAGATTACTTGAGTGGCTCACAGCACACTCAAGCGACCCACAACACATTTACAGTTGACTTAAATGTCTCACAGAATTTTTATAAATCAGTTAAGTGACTCCATTTCTGGATCACTTAAATTTCCCACTGCATATTTTCAGATCACTCAAACAGCCTGCAGCACACTTTCAGGTCACCCAAGTAGCTTGCAGCATATTTCCAAATAACTCAAGTGGCCTACAACACCGTTCCAAACCAATGAAGCAACTATGATGTATAATAACATTGTAAAGAAATTGGTTCATTATAGAGATAGAGAGAGGAGATCAAACTTTTGAAAGTGATCAGCTTTTGTTCTTCCCATTGTTAAGCCGGGGGGGGGGGGAAGATAATGTGCAGATTTCATTGAGAATTTTAGTTTGTAATAACATAATGCCTTTTTTTTATTGTTATTGTTACAGAATGGACCAATGCGACTGTTCTATAAAATTCCCGAAATGAAATCAGAAGCAAAAGAACTCCATCCAGATTCGAGAGCCATTTATTTGATGCCTATATCTTCCTGCTCAGATATGCGAGCGTCGTCTTCGCCTTCATTAGGTGCTGCACCAACTTCTCATTTACATTTTCAATGTCATCCTTCACCACCTCCCTCTCCTCAAACAGCCATGGAACCAGGTGACATGAAAATTGAAAATCCGAATAGTGCTTCCATGTCTAATAATTCATCTGCTGTTGAAGAAAACAATTTTTTAGAAAATATGACGAACACAAGCGGTCGGTTCCTGAAAAATGGATCTGTTGCCAAAGGGTACGATATGCTACCAAACTCACATCAACCTGTGAAATCACCAAACTTTTTGAAAAGAAAAGCATCTGGTATTTTAGACAGAAGCACTAAATGCATGGTGGTTGAAAAATCTTGGGCAAAGTCTGGGAAAAATGAAAGCGTAAATAGGTACAGCTACATCGAAGGAATGGTATGTAGACCACGTAAAAACGATTCACGCAAGTTAGGCAAATGTCAATCGTCTTTATTTTCAGAGGGAATCAATCTCATTTCAAACATTCCAAATGATAAGATGAAGCAGAGTAGAATTACGGTCAGTAACCCTTTATGACGAATATCACTTTGTCCGCTGCATTGATTTTTCGTCAGTTCTTAGTCAAAAACTGTATATTTTTTATGCAAAGTCAAAAATATAACTATATCAGGGTATATGTAACTATTTTTATACGCATTATACAATTTCGAAACTTTATTTTTTTATGTTTCCAAAGGCGTGCCATATCGGAAACGTTTAATACGTGTACATCATATGAATGCTTTACAATGAACTTATAATATCTGTTGTGTCATTAGTATATAGCGAGGAAAAAGTTGGGGTATAAATAGTATTAGATGTTAGCGTCTTTCTTTTTGAACTTCGCCTACTTAAAAAAAAAATGTAATTTTTCTTTGTCTCATCAGTATTGTGTGCATATATATATGTGAAAATGTGCAGTATTTGTAATTTCTATTGTACAAAGTTTAACTTTCAAATAATTTCACAGCAATGATTATACTTTTTCTGAACCAAACTTGTTATTGCTGCTACCAAAGAAATACATCTAGGAATGAGAGAGAAATTTTTAGACAATGTATCGATTAGTCTCAACATTTCCTCAACACTAAGGGGTGACATTATTGGGAGGATATAAAAACCCAAACAAAAATGACAGATAGATGCACTGTCTGAGGAAGTGTTGAGATTATTAGTTCCCTATGTTTCCCTGTACAAGCTGGAGCAGAAACGAAAATTGGGTCTTGAGTTTTATTTATAGTTCTCAATGACTTGGCTGCATGACCATGCTTCTCCACGAAAGTTAAAAGGGCAAAAATAAGATTTGTTGACCAAAAACATGGTTGCGGCACCAAAAATAGGTCCTACATGGGAGATTTTTTCTTGCTTGCCTTGTTACTGAATTGGTTGGTCAGTTCTAGAGCTGGCAGCAAAGTGAATGTATTTGTTGAGGTAGAAGAATCTGATTTGTGTGGTTGTATATGGAAGGGAGATGGTGTCATTCTTCTGATAACAGGGATTTGAGACAGGGATTCAATTTCATTGTCTCTTCTTTCTTGTTGCTGTTATTGTATTTGCTGAGCTCTCTATAGCATAGCTGCTAAGTCTCCCGAATTTCTACCCTATCTCCCATAAATGTTCCCCCCCCCCAAAATCTCGGCTGTGATTGAAAAAAATCCTTACTTTCAGAGGGCGAAGAATTATTTCTAAACAGTTTACCTGGAAAAATTCAGTTGTTGATATTTTCCCCCCAAAATGACAGTGACATGCATAGAGTATTGCCATTGCATCCAATCACACAGAAATTAATCTTTTTGGTGGTGGAGAAGCCAAAATTCACCAAGCAGCCAGCATCAGCTTGGCCAATCAATGGATTGGTTTGTCGTTTTTGGGCCCAATTTATTGTTGGCATGATTTTGATTTGAGTGTGGTTATGACAGTAATTTAACTTACTGTTGGGTGCTAATCAGAGTTTTTGCTCTAATTGGAAACAGCACAATGACATGTTTTTCCAAAGGGAAAAAAATCTGTACGATATAATTTTCATTTATGAAAATTCCTTTTTATATTTATGTGTGTGTGTATGTTTTTTAAGGAATGTGGATCTGTATGTAAATCTCCCTAATTATTCCCCCAAGGTTGGTAGCTATGCTATAGAGATGAGTGAAAAAAAAAAATCAATGTTTATTATGACATGGGTTCCACTGATTGTAATTCTGATTGTTGGTGAGAATGTGCTGCCACATCTGGCTTTTCCGCTTGAATCTGCCTGCAGATTCTAGTCCTAGAACTGACCAACCAGTCCACTAACAATTGTACTACCTAAACTGTTTGGAGCTATAAACACCACATGGGACCCTGCAAATCTTTAGCCTGCCAATCCTTCTTTTAGCCAATGTAATAATCTTGAGGACAGATCTCTGTGCAAAATTCTTCTCATTCCACAGACCCCTAAAATTTGATTTTTGTTTGTCTTTTTGTTCTTCTACTACCATAGTATTGAGGACTGACTAATGAATATGGTGGCCTTTGAGCCTGAAAAGACAATGGCAGTGAAAACTCAATCAGCTGCATATATCTATGGAAATAAGAAAACTTTATATGCATGGATGCTTAAGGTTTTCTCATTAAATTTTCCCCCTGTTCATGTTCTGATTAGTACGGTACACATAAAAAAATATTTCCATGTGCTTCAGATGATCATTATTATTACCAAAGTATGAAATATTGCCAACCTCTAACACTCCTACATTCAGCACTCATGCTGCGTTTTATTGGATCTGAGAGCATGTGTGAGAGAAATAGCATTCAGGACTTTTATGCTCTTGAAATGGCAGGTGATTTGCTCAATTTCTGAATGATTTCAAGTAGATGGAGTCATTAGCCAGTATAGTGGTTATGTGCATATCATGATGACCATGCATTTCAAAAGCTCAAGTTCGATCCCTGCACCAGTACTGTGGTGTTTTTGATGAAATTTATTATTCAATTATGAGGCAAGAATACCAACCAAAGGAGTCTCATCATTCACTATTACTACAATAGCAAACTTATTAGTGCTATATTTTGAGGGTTATAAAAGAGCGAAATTACTTCTTCTAGAGCAAAACAATATACAGTGAAACCTGTATAAAATGTAACATCAAGAGACTGAAATTATTTTCTGTTCTAGACAGGTTTCCGTTTTATAAAGGTGCATGCAAAAATACACACAATAATCTACTTCTATCGTTTTGCAAAACTTAAATTCTGAGAATATCACCCTAACTACTATAAACCAACGAGAGACATGCATATTATTATATTGAATTTTTTCTGTTTTAAATTACTATACATTTAAAATTTTATATTTAATGTGCTAATGGTTAAGCTTCAATGTAAAATTTTCTCTTGAATAGCAATAGAACAAACACTTACTTTTGTCATAAATGAAAATATTAATATTTAGGCCATCTCTACACTTAATGAAAAACATGGTCTCGCTGAATTGCAAGCAATAATTCAGTCTCCCTTGCCAAACTACAGAATTCCTCTCCTGTACTAGGTTAAATGGAATTTTTTTTGCCACATATTCTCAAGAGATCTTTACGATCTGTCCAGGGAATTTGTTAGTGTTAGTAGACATCTATGCCCAAACCGGGATTCTAACCCAGAGTTGTGCAATCAGAGGCTAGCTCCCTGACCACTTGACTGCCAGGTTGCAATCAACTTTTTTCCAAGAAAAGGCAGTGTTTTTTTTACAAAAGCCACCATTTTCATCATAGATGAAATGCTAAAGAGGCTTTTACTGAATTTTTTCTGCTTCTACCCAAGCCCCCTTACTTCCAGAACCAGTTCAGATAGAAAATAAGCATTCATTGTTTTTACAAGAAGTAAGTTTCCTAACAAAAAGGGAATCAATACGACTTAATTTCCAAAGGACAAGACCTCATACTTGGCCAAAAATTCTTTCTGTTTCAGCAGGTTTTTTTAATCTAAAAATTGACTAAATATGCCTTCTGTTTCCACATTTGACAGTTTCCATTTTAAAGAGCTTTCCCCTAATTGAAAAAAGCATCAATTGTCCACTAGACAATTTTTCCGTTCCATTCAAGACAGGTTTCACTGTATTTATGCTTTCTTTTTTATTCCAGAAACGATAAATACATTTTTTAATTGCTTCATGGGTTTGATAAAATTATTGAGGGGAGATGTATTGATCTACATACTGGAACTTGTACGCCCTTGCTTCTCTAGATAGATACAGCATTTCTGTTAGCCATATGATTTCATGTTATTGTTTGTCACTTTTATCCATTTAACTAATTTTGCTCATTATCATGTAGCTGTGAAGTTGAGTTACCATTTTATATTATGCATAGTTATCAAAGAAAAACTATCCAGTATTATATGCATTTATTGATTTTGGATTTATGGTAATCCTGTGTGTCCGTTCATGATTGGTTGTGAATTGCAATTATCTATGCTGAGCAATTTTTTTTAAATCAAAAAACTTCTTGTCTGTACAAATGTGCAGAATGCTTTGAAGGATATTGAAATATGAATTATTGGGTTTTTTTTATTTCAAAAACTGGATGTCAGAATTTATTAGGTTAGCATAATTAATTGCCATTCCTAGATGATTATATTACTGCCAAAGCCTGAAGTGTGGCCAATTCACAAATCCCTGGCCGAAGTTTGATGTGCTGATGCAAGACAGTCCAGTTATGCTCCAAATCCATTTTTTTCCATTGCCAGCGTGTGATATGTGGCTATATATAGTAGCTGTATTAGATTATCTGATTTCCATAAAACTATTTGTATAATAATATAGACATGTATTTTTTCTGTTAAATTTTGGAAAGAGAATTATTGCAGCAGTGTGACAGTGATATGATGGGTTGCCATAGCTATAATTATCACAAAAAAATACGCCAACTTGGCGATGACCCAGAATCATGCCTTTTCTTTTCAGACTTTGGCCAGAGATCTTCAGCCACTTTGCAAACTGGCTGGCCAAAGCCTAAAATTCAGACAATTGCCTATTCAATTTACAAGGAAATTGGTAAAGTCACAAACTGGTCAATTTTAAGCTTTGGCAGTAACATGTACGTAAATGCATCTTTACTTTTAGAAGAATTCTTCACATACAAGAAAAGATTTGTACCGAGATTTCCCTGTTTGTTTTGTGAATGGGGGGTTCCTTAAACCCATTTTTTTTCTTTTGGCTCCCACATCCAGCAGCAAAACGCCTACCCTTTGTAATTATTAAATTTATTTCTGTGGAAATTTATAGCATATCAAGTTTTTATAAATGAGGTCAATCTTGAATTTGTGGGATAAAGTCTTGTTAGTCTTTTGTTGCGGCTGTGCTGGATTATAAAATTATTCACAATCATATTCACTTCAAAACTTCATTTCTCTTAAAATTTATTTTTCCCACAGCTTTTCGTACTTCCCTTAACAACCTATCCCGCCTCATCGTTCATTCTTGGCCCCACCTCTTAGGATATCTAGGAGCTTCGAGGGGGTCAAACAATATGGTCTTCAGTTGAGAACCACTATTTTATAACACTTTGAATCTTAAAGTAGATGAAATCATCAGATTCATGGACTACTACTTAACCATACATGCACCTCGTACACATTCCTCTACAAAATTTCTAACGAATTGGCACATGCCGGAGAATGAGTGTATGTGTGGCCCTAATGTATTTATGTTGTTGGTTTGCGTTTGTTTTGTGTTCGTGCTGCCATCTGTCTTACATTTTCTGAAGTAAAGATGGAAATCCTTGAATTATCGTGTTGGTCTGCCTGCTCTCTACGGAGAGACTTTTTTAAATGGGAGGCCGGCTGGCATTCGCACCTTGAAGCTGATTTATGGACTGCCAGTTGATGCTGATAAAAATCTACGTATACTTTATACAGTGTTGTCACTTGATTTTATGAACTAGTCTTCTGATTCCAGAACAATATATAATTTCTTAAAACTTTTTTTATATTAATGAACTTTTTTGATTTTACAAACTAATTTTCTCAATTAGGGCGACTCTATACAAAATCTACACCTATGCGCTATCTATTTTCAGTGCCCCTCGCCGCCTACCCACTTTCCATATCCTAATTTGAAAAAACTTGAACTTCAGATTTGGCCCTCCTTAGAGCAGACAAATTATTTTTTTGTCCTGTCACCTAGAATTTGGCATCCCGTTTAGAGCAGGGCCCAAGAGCTACTCCTGGTTTTCAAGTTTGAATTCATAAAAATAAGCATTGACTCAAAGCAAAAATTCAATTTTTTTAAAAAATTTGTCTGAATACATAATGTTAATGGCAACCAAGGAAACGATATCCCATACTGGTTGTTACAATAAATAGGTTTATAAAATACAGTGCAGTAATATTATTTTCATATATATGGTAAATATATAGTCACCGATTATGATTTTGGAAAAAAGGAGGGTTAGAGTATTGATCATTTTTGTCAAACCACTGTCATTTTCTGCACAAGAGGGCTAATTAGACCGCGACTTACAATTTATTGTAGATTCCGAGTGGCAGTGTTTTGACATTTTTGCACTCAGAGGTTGGCGCGCTAACCCCTCAATGTGGGACTATCTGCGGTAGCTATCTTTTTCGATGGTCATATTGTCGTAGTTTCTGTTGTACCCATGTCAGGAAAGTTTGACAAGGACGCATCGGATATCAAACTTGTGACACCTCTAAACATCCTTTGGTACTTTAGGCGAGTATCTTATCAACCTGTGCTACCGCATCCTAGATTTGAGTTTTTTTCTCTTCAAAATATATTTGGATGGACAAGACATTTTACATTAAGGTTTTTGTTGTAAAAATGTGATAAAGAAAACGTGGAGTTTTTGGCTCAATTTTATGTGTTCAGTTGTTCAATAGCTTTAAGGCTCGTAACTGAGTTTTGCTCTTTTTTTACTTCATATGAATTATTTTTTTTACTATGTATGTCTGTGGATCGCCATGGTTTTTCCTCCAAGCCCTTATACAGCTTTGATGTTTTTCTCACATTTCCGATCAATTTTTATTTTTTACATTCGATTGATACACACACACTTACTTACGAAATGTTTTACTATTGTAATGAAAAAGATGTTTTTTGTGTGCGGCTGTAGAACTAGGGATTTATTTGTAAGAAAATTTTTTGTCCTGAATAAAAACATTTTACAACATGGATTTTGATGTTTGTATATTTTGGTGAAACTTATTTTAATATGGTATAGAATGGTGGTCACACATTGATGCAAGAAACTTAAAAAAATAACCATATTGAAATCAATTTCATAGCAGGGGTTAATCTTAGATTACAGGCTCTTAACCTATGGGTTGCAAAGGCTTCTGAGATGGGTTGTTTACAGCCAGGGATTGTTGAGCTGTAGGTCACAACTCAAACTTGATTCACTAATGCTTCCTAGACGAGTCTTACAAATCCATGTACTGTGCTGTTATAAGTGCACTTGTAGCATCACTGGTTTTAATAATTTCGAAAAATAAAGTCCCATAAGTCACAAAGCTGATCTTGTTGATTTTTGGTTGTGGCTTAAAAAGGTTAAGAACCCTTATCATGCATGCTCAATCTGTGGCCTATTAAGCTAAACCTATATATATATATAAGATTTTAACCTATTCGACATCATATTTAAATAGCATCTCGGTTGTAACTTCATGTGAGCAGGTTGATAACTGGGTTAAAGAAAAATATGAATGTTTCTAATTTTCCTGGGGGGTTATTTCCTTTCCCAAAAAACAGTGATCCTAATCAGGTGTCAAAAAAGTTGAAGATGTAAATTATCTGCATGAACGATGTTTGCCATTTTTGAGCGAGTGATGGTTGAGTAAGTTAGATCACAATTTTCTAGCTAAAGAAATTAAAGTCCTTATTTTTGAAAATTACATACTGTGTTGCTCATTCACAAGTAACATATTTCGATACGTAATGCTTTTCTCACTCTAATTTGAGAGTATTTGGAAACGTGTAGATAATTTTTTTGTTAACTTATAAATAGAAACGTTCAATTATGGGCAGGGTGTAACTAAACTGATGTTCAGGACCGATAGAACTCACCAAAACAAACAACTTTCACCATACAATGCGGAGTCGGAAAGCAAGTGGTTTTTTTCCAACTACCTTCCTATAATCATGCAGTTGTGGCAATTTGGCACATTATGGTTTGATATTTGCTGGATTAGAGGGAGTCCACTGTACAGTACTTTACTTGTTAAAAAAACAATTTTATTGCATTGTACAGTAATTTAAAATAATCTTTGTAAAATATATTTTTACCATTAGACCAATCCACACAGTCTCAATAATCCAGCCGTCTGCTAATCTGGCATTTTTAGGCAGTTTTTCTTCGAGCCATAGAAAAGGAAAGTATATCTCTGCATATCTATGTGCAGTTTATATTATTTTTAAAGGGCATTTTTTTAAATTAACTTCCATTAACCCAGCCCACTCTGGTCTGATATGTGACGGAGTAGCAAGAGTCTATTCTCTTATAAGGTATGTATTATCAAATTTGGATCCAACATTGGATCAAAGAATGATCAGAGGCCCCTTGTTGTTGTTAGGAACCATTAAGTTGATTTTGACTCTTGGTGACTCTATAGATCATGGCTCTCCAAGCTGGTCTGTCATTCACAGCATGTCTCAGTTGTGCTAGCTTCATTCTAGTGTTTTGCAACATCTTTTCTATCCATCTGGTGCTTGGTCTGCCTCACCCTCCATTCTTCCAAGCATTACCATTTTTTCTAGTGAGCCTTCTGTGCGCATTACATGACCAAAGTAAGAGAGTTTCTGTTTAATGACTGCTTCTAGAGAATAGTCAACCTTGACTTCTTCGATAACCGATTTGTTAGTCCTTTTAGCTGTCCATGGAATTCTCATCATCATCCTCCAGCACCAAAGTTCGAAGGAATCAATTATTTTCTTATCTGCTTTCCGTAGTGTCCAGCTCTCACATCCATACATAAAGACAGGAAAGACCAACGCATTTATAATTCTAATTTTTGTTTTCATTAATACATCTTTGTCTTTCATTATTATATTAAGCTTTCTCATGGCTGTTTTACCCAGAACTACTCATCTTTTTATTTCTTCTGTGCAAGTTCCCTCTTTTACAATTCTTGATCCTAGGAAATCAAATCTGTCCACAATCTCAAAACTTTTGCCATCTAATTGAAAACTGTGAATATCTGCTGTAGTCATGATCTTTGTTTTTTTCATATTTAGGTAGAGTCCAAGCTTCTCACTTTCTGTTTTTACTCTTGATATAATTTTCTTCAGATTCTGCCATCAGAGTTGTCATCAGCATATCTAAGGTTGTTGATCACTCTTCCTCCAATTTTAACACCTGCCTCTAATTCCTCTAAATCGGATGCTCTCATTATATATTCTCCATACAGAGTAAATAGGTTTGGGGAAAGGATGCATCCTTGTCGAACCCCTTTTTCAATTCCAAACCATTCAGTTGAGCCATAGTTTGTTCTTACACTTGCCTCTTGGTTAATATATAAATTTCTGAGAGGCCCCTTACTGTAATAAAATTTCATCAAACATAATCCAAGTAAATCACAGTTTTATTTGGGAAGTAGATTTACAATAACAAAAATCTTTCTTCATTAGATATATAAAAATAAAGGTCTTTGGGGGTAAACTTAATTGCATTTCAATTGATAGGATTCACATCATATTTTGGCGGAGTAGGGGGAATTTGTTCGGTAAACAAGTCCAGATCACTGTTTTCATCACTTTCATGCACTTTTTCTGAACACCTACTGCTCTCCAAATTATGAAACTGGGTTAGCTCGTCATCACTCGAAATACTACAACTGTCATCATTATCTGAAATTAAAAAAGTTTTTTTATGAGGTATAAAACAAATCAGTTCAGATAAAAATACACCCTCGCGTGGGTTATACGTATGGACATCTGACAACTCAGATCCTCGATCTTTTCTTTGTATCGACACAATACTTCCACTAAGCTGTGTGTTTGCACTTGTTGAAAATACATCTGAATCTTACAAAAGGTATATATCTTCTTTAAGATCTACATACACAAAACCGCTATTCTGTTACATTAGAGATTTCTTTATCATACACACATAAAAAAATTTGATGCAGGTTAAAAAAAGGAAAAAACTATCACTAAGGCATGTAAACAGAGGTGGCTTAAGCAAGGGTGCACCTGGGCAGCAGCTTGGGCTGTAGTTGGACACCAAAATACTAAAAGCACATAATGCTTTTGAGCCATACTTGACAATGAAGATTTTGAGGGAGCAGAGGACTGGGATCATAATATACAAGAAACAAGAATGTATATACTTTCATAAGAGAACAAGTGTGCATTTTGGTGCCACCTACCCAGTAATTTTTCTGGAATGGGCAAATAAAAGCCAAAGAAAAATTCGGCTTTTTACCTGTTCAGTCTCCGGAGCATCAGAAATGTTTTTAAAATAAAAAGTCTCTGAATGGTGTGGAGACAGACATTTCAGCTGTGAATAAAGCCATGGCAGATATCTTAAGCTGCAAAAAAAGACAGGCAGACATCTTCAGCTGCAAATGAAGTAGAGGCAGGCGAATCTAGGCCAAAGTGTTGGATAAGCGACTTATTGTGCAGGTGCATTGGATCATCCCGTATTTTACGGAACAGACTAATTTATCCCATATTATTCTGCTTTTGGGAGGGGTGATCGCACCCACCCCCGGATCCGCGTTTGGCTCAAGCCTAGGAGGATTCCCAACATTTTTGTTTTTTCATGCTATAAATTAGGTACCAGCCTAGGGGGCCCCTGCTGTAGGTTTAAGGAGCCTATTGTTATATCGATATAATATGTATAAGAATATATATGTATACAATTGTCAAGATTAAACCCAGGCTCCTTGTGGTCCAATACACATTTAAATACGAAATGATAACCCATGAAAGAATCAAAAAATCATGAAAAATGATTTATATTACACAAACAAAAATCAAGAAACAAAAAAATTATGATACCAAAATCTGCATATTGCATAGCCAGACATACATGCTCAATTATAATATTTTAAATTTGATGTTCGAATAAATCAATTTCCTTTAAACTCTCTCTTTTATGTTTGGTTTCACCATCTCCCCCTTATAATTTCCGCTTAATTTGGGTTTTAGTTAAGCCTCCATAATTTTAATTAAAAATGTAAGAATTTCCTTCCTACCTTTTCCTCCATCCAAATTTGTCACTGACGACCCCAACTTTTGATAGAAAGATGCAATGCCTACAAACACACTTTTTCTACATCTTTTTTTTTTGTTAAGTCGATTCCTTGATTCCACTACTCAATCTGCTCCTGAATTTTTTTTTGAAATTCCAAAAGTAAAGTCTTTAGGGGCAACACTCCTCCTTTCCCACTAGTAGTTCCATGTTTCAAAAAAAGATCCTTCTATTGGATAATGAGAATCACGTGTGTACAGATTAATATTAAAATTAACACCATTGGTCAATTCTACCCCCCACGATCTACGATGCCTTAGCCATGCATTTGGGAGGAAACATTTTTTTAAGAAGTTGTCCTAGGCCAACAAAACAATTCTGCGCTTTTAAAGCACAATATTCGTTAAGGTATAGTACTTCAAAAATTGGAGAAAATATTTGGAAAGAACAGCATGTATGAGAGAAAGAAGTGTTGTGTCTGTTAGTTTATGATGTTCTTTCACAACTTTTCTGATTTTTGAATTCAAATACAGTGGAACTTCGGTTAACAAGCTTAATTCATTCCGCCAACATGCTCATTATTTGAATCAAAATTCTCCCATAGGAGATAATGGAAATTAGCATAATTCATTCCACAATTATCTATTCACATAAAAATGGCTGCATTCAATAATGCAATGCAATAATGATATAATAAATAATACAATAAAATGAACAGCAAATACGATAATGTTAACAAATTAACTTACTCTAAACGTGACGAAAGACAGGACTATTGTTTTGGACGAGTTAGGCATATACTTTTTTTTCAAACTTATTCTCTTTGTCCGACTTTAAAAAAAAAAAACATATCTAATGACACGTTTGCTTTTGCCTCCCTTTAAGGATTTTTCAAAAATGGAGAAAATTTTAATTTTTCTTAGACATTCGTTTTTTCGACAGAATTTTTGTTGGACACACTGCTACAGCTTTATTTGATTGGTTCTGTTCTACAGAATTTTGCACAGATTCCCGCATTTTACACATCTCTGTAATCTAATTTGAAGTGAGGCACTTTTATCTTCCTCAGAAAAGATACCCTGCATAAGATCTTGCTGTTACATGTAAATGGAGGTCCACCAGTTTGCCTGCAGTCACCTTCGAGCCAAGCAGAATGTGTAAAAAAAAATTCAAGCACCCATACGTAAGGCTACAATGTGAGCCTTACGTATGTGTACGTTTGTGTACACTGAGTTTTGTATTGTAAACAGTCAAGCTTGTACACAGTAGGGTTGGGTTTTTGACATGACAAGTGTAAAAAACAGGTTTAAACAGTCAAAAACCTAAATGAATTCTTTTTTATAATGTTTTAAACAATAGGTACATATATAACATGATGAAAAACTTACTATTTTGTATATTACAATGTTTTATTTTTAAACATTAATTTATTACAATTAAAACAAAATATTAATTATAATTTGCAATTTTGAATTTTCCAACATAAGAGCCTAGAACATATAAAATATAGTTTTGTGGTTCATTTTATCTAAGCTACTACCTGTGTTCAATTTGCTAAGTGGAATAGAGCTGCTTATTTAAAATATGTATGATAGGGGCATCACAGAGTTAGGTTTTAGACTTAAGAAACTATAAATCAGTATTAAAACAGTCAAAACTTATTGTCAATGTTGTCAAATAGTTTTTTAATCTGATAGATATGATAAATTAAAAAAACACTTATGTAAATTAAAGGGCTTTATATTCCGAATTCTAATTACTGGGAATCTATTTTGATATTTTAACACTTTCGGGCCCAAGCCTGACTTAGGATGCCATTTTTGTTCAAGGGAACTAAGCCCGAGTCAGACTTGGGCTTAACTTTTAACACTTGTAGCTATAAATTGGCTGAATATATATGTTCCCAGTGTTTTTGAACATAATCTATAAATCTCCTAGTTCGAAAAAAAATATAGATGGCAGCAGCCAACGAAAGTAGCTTTATGAAATGATATAGAAGTAAGTATAGTTGAAACAAATTTGTTTTCCCAGGTAGTCATGTTTGTTGTGTTTCGCGATGTCTCATAAACGATTTTTAGACATCAGATGCCGATGATTTGGCTGAACTTAAGAGATATATTTAAAAAAAATATATTTTACTAAAACTTAGAGAGATATTAGCACACAATTCTTTGTCAAAGTTATTAGATTCAAATGATCCAGAATACTAGCTCACTTGTATAAGGGATTCAAAATCACAGTTCTCAGATGATGATGATAGCACTGGTAAATATATTTTATTTTTGCTTTGAACAAAAAATTCTGGGTACATTACTTATTTTTTTCGAATGTTGTAGGACATATATTTTACAAAATTATTATTCATTTTAGATGATGAAAAAGAGCAACGGAGCAAATCAAAGGCAGAAACTGGAAAAAGATTGAGGAAAGAAACTCAAATTTATTGCGAACCTTGTGATGTTGCTCAGTCTGTAAATGTGTGTTTTGAAGAGTACCATACTAAAGCAAATTTTACAAGATGATATTTGTTTTTAATAAAAACTATTTTTAGATATTTGTACAACATTCAGGTAAGTTTCTATTCAGAATTGTTTGCAATTTTATGCTGAGAAATTATGTTTTCTTGTGCGAAACTTTTTTTAAAACTCTAAAACATACTTTTTAATTATTTCTCATTAAATATTAATTATTAATACCTTCAAATGCTATATTATGAAAGAAAGGAGTTTGAAATTTCTAGCTAAAAAACTTTTAAGATATATATATATATATATATATATTCCAATTATTTAAAAAAAAAAAACCATGAAAAGTGCTAAAAACCCTGTCTACAGGAACAAACATAGTCGAAATAGCTCAGACCCGTAAGTGTTAAATTTTCTGATCTGCCCAAAATTTTATTCCATGTACAGAATCATTACATGCAATTAACGTGTACATTTCCAATGGGAATTTTTATATTGAAAAGCAATATTTGAGGATTTTGACGTGACAGCCAGAACCTGCCAACCCTGGTACACAGGTGTTCATTTTTCGAGTAAGGAACGCTGACAGGGGTGAATGGTTTGCCAAGGAACTATGAAATCACTCTATAGAAAAAACCTGGGCAGCGCTGGGTAATATAGCTAGTGGTTATACATTTTCACTCTTTGCATATTAAAAAAAACTCACTCTCATTGATGGCTCTTTTCAATTTGCCCAATTTTTCATTCATCATTTCTATTTCTTTTTTCATTTTATCAGCAACCTATAATACGCAAAACTTTATGTAAATGCATTGTTTGAAAGGTAATTCCAACAGCATTATAAGAAAACACAGAAATGCATCAGGAAAATTTTTAGATTCATGCAATATTTGTACAGAAAGGGGACTTTACCCGAAACCCAACAACTGAATTAAATCAGTACTCTTATAACAAAAGCTGCGATCAGTAATTGATGGTCAAGACTGATTCCCATATAGCAGTGTTTCCCAACCAGGGCCGACGCCAGGCATGAGGCAGTCACAGAGGGCTGCATTTTTTATGACAGATTTATTATGATGGTGACAAAAATTTTTGCACATCAAGATAATTTTTAAAGGAAATTGCGAATGGATAAATGAGCGCAGGTAAATACAATACTTTTCAGTATTGAAATGCTATTCAACACATTGCTATTCAATGCTTAATTCATCTCCACGCACCTACTTTCTTATAGAGATGGGACGAATATTCGGCTGCTATTCTGTATTCGGCCCTTTTACAGAATATCTGTGTAAAGAGCACAACAAACTAATTTTAAATAATTATATTAATTGGAATTTTTGCATAAATTAACAATTTGCTGATTATATTTTGTGTGGTGCATACCTATCCCTTTCTGTGCCAGAGGTTATGTCAGGGTGTATTTCTAGGAAAAGTAAAACATGAAGCTGAAAATAGAATCCTACCGCAATAATGTGGAAGTGAGCATGAATTACACAAACTGAAGGATGTACCTAGACAAGAAACGTATTGAGCTACTGAAAGGGACAAAGAACATCTAGAAAGGAAAAATAAGTGGTAAATTTTATGATGCATTTTTTGTTGAGAGTAAATAATGGGCGACATTTTCTTAATTAGATGTAAAATTGTAACAAGTACTGGGAAAAAAATTTATTCTGTAAGTATAGCGATATCTCGTCTAACAAAGACCTTGGCTTACGAATTTTCTTTACATTTTTCTTTCGTAAGGAAAGAAATGAAGAGCAGCCATTGGTAAGAATTCTTGTAGCGGGTTTCAAACCTGTTTTTTCTATTTCCCATGTGAACGGGGCTTTAGTAGACTAAAGCTGGTGTTGGTTGTGTTACATGTTGGAAAATAAAAAGATCAGCATCTCTCGTCTTCCTGTACATTCTCATTTATACAATTTTGAAGCTATTCATTTTAGCCTTCAATTAGTCTTTTTTATAGCATCCCTTGGCGTTTTAAAAACTTATCTTTAAATTTTTAGCAGAAGCTGGAACAAATCAAATGATTTTCCATAGAAACCTATGGGAAATCATGTTCAGCTAATGAAGTGATTCTGGAACAAATCATCTTCGTTACTGAGGTATCACTAGTATTAAAATACAATATATCATTATTAAATTTGATTTTCAGTATCATGGCAACAAAAATCTTTTGGTTACCAGTTTTTAATATTTATTTATAAACAGAAAACTAAAATATTAAAATAACTACTTCAAAAAATATCAATCATTTAAAATCACCAGTAATTTAATTTTCAATTAAAAATGGCAATTTTATTTATAATTTTGATGAATTTTAAGAAAATCAATATTTGGCCAAAGCACTATTTGTTCCATCCCTACTTTCTTGCACTTCCAAAAAGTGTCACCCATCTCTAAAGAAGGAATTAGATTTTTTCCTTGCTGTGTGGTCGACATTGTCTTGTCATGAGTGGCAACACATGTGGTTGAAGGATGTCATGAACATACTGCTCGGCTATCATGGTACCATGGATGAATATTAGAGGTGATCAGGTGTCGTATGTGACAGCACCCCATACAATCACACATAGTGATAGTATGGGTATATATTCATGGTGAATGTATAGTGAAGGCAGGATTGAGGCGTTCACCACAGGGCCTCCACACACGTACACGATTGTCATCACTGCCCAAATTGAATTGCTGAAGACAGCCTGGTTCTATTCGATTGCGGTCCAATCCTGTCTAGCTCTACACCACTCCAAACAGAGGCGCAGATGAGTGGGTGTCATTGGTAGCACACGTAATGGACGCCACGGTACCAAATGTTCTTCGCCAAGGCTCCTCGCGATGGTACGGACAGACACAGGGGCCTGTAGTAAAGCTGCTGCCTGTATCAGAATAGCTGACAATTATGCAGTTGACACTGTGCATGCTTGCGGAGTAATGTAACAGTCTTCTCAGATATTGGTCTGCTGAGAGCGTCCTGAGTCTGTCCGCCATGCATGCAACCTCTCTCTCATCCACTGGTCCCAACACCTCTTCACAGTGAAGTCAGATTGGCCTAAGTGCAGGCTACTCGCCGAGCTGATTGATCACCTGGCTTCCATCATCCTGATGATTCTTTCCCCTCGAATTTTGACAGCTGATCATATTGTCTTCGATGACGGCATAATGGCATCTCTGATGAAAAAGCATCCCTCTGCAACAGACTAAGTACAGGCAAAATTCCTCTGCTGACCTTTTTTATATGCCAAGGAGAATGAAGTTCAATGCCCTCTAATGGCATTACACATTGCGCAATCACGCTGTGCATCTAATCATTTCCATATCTGCCTAGCATATACAGTGAAACTTCCCTAGGTGGCCACCCCTATTCCCCGGCCACCTCCCTTTGCAGCGTTTTCCTCAAAACAGGCAATAGGCTCCATAGACATAACACAAAAATCATGCCCATTCTGCGGCCACCTCTGTATGTGGTCAGCAGTCAACCTGTCCGTGGCCACTTGTTCAAGTTTTTTTCAGCATCACCAAAAAATGCACTTTTGAGTTTTTATTTGCTGCAAAATATTTTAACTGATCAGCTGATAAAAGAAATTCAGTTAAATGTGTATGGCTCCTGTAAAGAAGGTTATCAAAATACACTTTGGTGTATCACACAGAGTAGAAATACCAAACACTTTTGGCAATTGGAAGATGCCCAACTCTGATATTATTAGACATCCTCGGAAGAACTGAAGCATGTGACGAGTTAAAAAATACAGTGAAATATATTTTGAGTGAAAAATAAATAAAAATAATAAAAGTTGTGGCGATTTCTCAAAATCCTCCTAAATATATTGTTATATATATATAGACGGCTTTATCATAGTAAAGGACATTGTTGTATCGAAGTTTAGTGGACAGATTTTAATGAAATTTGGTACGAATACACAGTTATAACAGAGAAAGCAATGTATCATACAAAATTCATAGTATGTATGCATGATTGTCAGTAAAGCTCATCATTGCAGGAATGTCCAAAATCCACATTGCAAGATCGAATTGAAAATGAGTCTAATATGGGGTTATGGTGACCTCTCACAGTCAGACAGGTCGCACAGCATGACTGAACACGAGGCAGTTGAGGAGTCCCTGTGGCAATCAGTCCGACTCCTGCAGCAATGCAGTTTTGAGTTCTGGGACAGTTCTCTGAGGGAGATGGCGAGATGCAATTGCCCTCCCAAGAACGCCCCAGACATGTTCTATTGTTTATATTCATTAGAAGAATATAGAACCAGACATGTTCTATTATCCTATATTCTAAGGTTTAGGTCAGGAGAGCTGGCTGGCCAATCCATACGCCGAATATCTTCACTTTCCAGATAATCGTTGACCAGTGAGCCCGATGTGGACGAGCATTGTTGTCCATGAACCGAGGGCCAACTGTGCCCCTTAAAAGTCGAATATAGGGCTCCAAGATCTCCTCTCTGTACCTCCTAGCAGTCACAGACCCTCTGCCAAACACATGAAGGGGGTGTGCGGCTGTCCAACATGATGCCTGCTCAGACCATGACACCTCCACCACCATAGTGGTCCATTTTCTTGATGTAGGAAGGATAGTATTAGGTACCAGGCTCTCTCCAGATGAGTGTATGTCAAGAATCAGTGTCCAGGCTAAATCTTGACTCATCTGTGAAGAGCATGGTGCTCCAATGAAGTCTGGTCCAAGGCTGATGTTGTCTGCACCATGCTAAATGTGCTATCTTGTGTGTTGTAATGAATGGTATGTAAACAGTGGGTCTTCTGGCATAAAGCCCTCTTTCACGAAGCCTTCGGGCAACAGTAAACCGTGAAACTCGAGTTCCAGTGGCAGCATGCAGCTCACGTGAGAGCTGTGATGCTGTAGCAGTCCTGTGGCGCCATGCTGAAAGTGCCAAAGAACGATCCTCATTGGTCGTCGTGGCTCTCTGACGACCTTATCCAGGTCTTCTTGATATGGATCCAGTGTCCTGAAACTGTTTCCACAAATTGCAGATGACACTGGATGTAACATCGACCTCTGTAGCCACCTGCACTTGTGATTGTCCTGCCTCCAATCTACCGATGATTCTCCATCTCATTCCATCATCCATACGTTTGTGGCTACTCATTTAACCTGACAGATAAAACTTTTACCGAACTCTTGCGAGAAACAGCAAATATCACAGAAGAGTACAAGCACACAAATTGTGGAAAATGTCTCATGCCCTTATCATCCCCTCCGTGATCACAGCTCCGACCACAGGAACTTGTAAGCTTATGTATTCGACACTGAATATTTGCATACTTCTTTGGGGTGGCATTATTAGTAACTTTGGTTCAGTATTTTTTGTGAAATTAGACACAATGTGCAAATTCTCTTAATTTTGCACATGAGTATAAGTTACTTAATATGGAAGAAAATTTATATTCAGGCCACTTTTATGAGATTTTTTGAAAAACCATTTATACCATCAGAATTTACCCCAAGAATAGAAAATGTGGTTAGTAATCAAACATTTTGGCTAATGATGAACCATGATATTTTTCAAGGGGAAAACAAATTTTGACCACTTTTACGTGATTTTTTGAAAAAAATCCACTTGGTTAAAAACAACATGGTTTAAACTAAACAACCGTCTTCAAGAAAGGCTTCAAAAACCTTAGTGGTAAGGTGTGGTTCCCCCCCCCCCCTTGCATGAAACCACAAAGTGTCTCGTTGATCCTCCAACCCAGGCACCAAATTGTTCCAAAACTGTAACGTACCATTCAGTAGTGATCGTGTGCGGCATCTCTGTGCTGCGGAATGTACATTTTGTATCAACTGTTATGTGATTGCAATGACTGCTTGCAAAGGACAGTTTATAACCTATTTCTTGGACTCTATACAGCAACTTCAGCATGCAGCGCCACCTGTCTGCAACATTTATAACTAATTTTGAGACTTCTGTGTCAAACTTATACAGCTTTTAAAATAAACATACCACTTGTTTTATTCTTCTATCGATCACTGTTTCTGAGTTATTTCATTTTAAAATCAGGGTGTCCTTTGTGGGACATGAAAACGATGAGCAAAATTTGGGAAATAGTTTCCTAACTGATGATAACATTTTAATAATAGATAATTATTATATGTGAATGTTCATGATTACATTGCAATTTATAGTCATTTTACAGATCTAGGATATAATTTAATAACTTTTTTTCCAGTGATTTTGAATTAAATATCACTTTCCATACAAAGTATAAGGACTGTGTACCAAGCAGAGATAAATTTCGAAAAGGAAATTCAAACGCCCCTACAAAATTATCCGCTTTATATGTACAGGTATTATATTTGGTTGTAAAAGAAATGGCTCTGATAAATTGAAATGAATCTGAAAATGTATCATGTTAAAAATATGTCTTGCTAACTTACACTACTCGGAATATCACTGTCAAGTGTCAAGCATTGAAGACTAGCATCCATTCCATTTTCTACATCATCCAGGGCTAAAATAAAGCATAAAATAAACACTTAATTCATATATAGAAAATAAAAAGTGTTTTTTGAGACCTTCCAGGCACACCAAGTGAAAAACATCAAGAAACGAAACTCAATGCAGAATGGTTTACAGAAAAAAATTCCAGTTGGGGCTATTAAATCCAGCTTTTCAGTTTAAATTATAGGAAGTAAAATAAGTTAATATTTAATGAGCCAATAACATACATGATTATTGCACGAGTGCCAATATAAATGAATTCAAGTAAAAACAATTATCTTACAATCAAAATCTGCCAAGCTTCTATTGTTATCACAGTATCTTGAAGGTGTTTGAAGCTTTCTCGAACCGTCATTTGTTTGAACTTGACAGTGTTCCTCTGTGGTATAATTATTAGGATACGGCTGCGTTGGCACATCATCTTCTTCGTCGGAGCTGTCAACCTGAGTGATGCGCCTAAATCTCTTTATTTTCTTTTCTGTGTCATTCATTGAACAAGATTGTTGTCTTTGAGAGGGAGAAACAGCCTCTGCTTGCACAGTTGCAGACTTCCTTGAATGTTTATTTTTTGAAAAAGTTGAGCGATCGCCAACATTATTGTCAGTCTCAACTTTTGAATTATTCATCTCTCGAGCAATATCTTTGAGCGGTCCAACAAGGTCGTTCGCAAATTGCATATCTGGATCAGAAGCATAACTTTCGGTCTCTTTAATTATTTCTTCGAAATTCATTCGACCATGTCCCTGAGATGTCAACTTTTTATAAAATTCACCCGTATCTCCGAAGGGATCAATTTCTTCAGATAATTCCATATCTGGTGAGTCTAGAATGAATTTATTTTTGGCATCCATTCGTGATGAATGTTTAGTTTTCATCTCGTCACTAAAAACCGGTGATTTGATATTTCTTGTGATGTCCTCTTCAAAATTTGATGTCGTCATTGGATATGGGCTTTTTCTTGATGAACTTCCTTTAGATTCTTTTACCAAACAGTTTTCTTCACATTTGTCACTAGGTTTAGAACAACGATCGGAAAATGTTGGCCAAAAGTTTGTATCCAAGGAATTCTCAGAATCTTGAGAATCTAGACATTTCATGTTTTCATCCACATTTTTAACACATGGTTTTTCAGCCATTTGGAAAAGGCTATCTGCAATAGTTTCATCATTTTTTCTTACTGGTGCCATCGGATGATCATCGGTACATTCATGAACTTCTGTATTTGATTGGAGAACGTTTTCCATTTTTTCAGATTCCAATAAAGAATTATGAACATCTTTTTCAAAAAAATCACTCTTAGCATGAGAGACTTGAGATTCACGTTCATTGAAATCTTCAAAAATCTCTACATCTTCTGATTGTTGCGAAGAATCTTTGATTTCTTGATTCGCAACATTTATGTCTGTAATTAAATCATTAGGCATTTTACACAATTCTCTTCCTACGGAACATTCTACGAAAGACTGTGAAATGTGATCTGTTTCGACTTCATCCTTACTAGACTGCATGGGTCTCAGTCCTATATCTTTTTTCTCAGATGCATCACTACATGAAATAATTTCCATATTCACATTCTTTTCGGCACTTCCTGGTAAATCTTTTGCCCCGTGACAGAAGCTGTTAGAGCATACTGTATCATCAGTCATAATAATCTTGTTAATGCTTTTGCTTGGTTCTGGAAATTGGGTTTGCACTTCATTCCTTTGCTTTGAATCATTTGATTTATCATCAGTGAAAGATTTTTCAGAACTATTAAATGTCTGACTTTTAATTATTTTCAGAACAGAGACATTCAATGTCTCATCTGAAACATTCAGTTCTAACTTGAAATCACTGAACGGCAATGGAACAGTTGCCACTTCACACTTCCCTGAATTAGAACTTCTTTGGAAGTAAGATTCAATTTCTTCAAGAGTTAAGCAGATTCTCTTAACAACTTTCGTTTTTTCAATAGGCGGAATTTTTTCACTGCATGGATTATTGGCAGATTTTTCTACACCGTGCATGTTCTCTCTGTCATACTCTGTAACAGAAAATTCCATTGCTATAGTTGATATATGATCTTGCTGGCCTTTTGTTAAACATTTCGGTTCAGATTCAATCACATTAGAAATAATAGCCTTTGCATTATCAGAGTCATTTGTTGCATTTCTTATCATTTTAGCATGTTTTGTTGGCTTCGAATTAAATTTTCTTTTTCTCTTTTTTAAAAGCTTTAAGGTTTTTTTATTAATGATTCGGTCTTTCGATGATTGAGAATCCATGTTTTTCGCCACATCATCTTTTACCAAATTATTAGAAACAAGAGCATCGTGGATTCCATCATTCACGAAATCAACATTGGTAGTAGGCATAAATGGTGCAGTACTTCCTTGCAGAGCGGTTGAAACATCCTTATCATCCATTTCGTCCGATACCGTTTTCTTTGTAGACACACCATGACAATCGTGAACTATTTCATGTTCTTTTGATGGCAATGTCTTAGAATATTCCGGATCAGAATTTCTATATTTTTCTACAGGATGAGCACTTTCGATAGTAAAAGTTGGGATCGGTGCCGTAGGTCTTTCTTTGAGGTTGTTTCTCGAAAGATCTTTATGCTTAGTAGACAAATCTACAGAATTTAACAAGGTGTCATTTTCGTGAATTTCTACTCCTGATATAGGGGATTTATTAAAACCATTTTTATTTCGACTCAGCCTCGTAAATTTTGGGGTCTTTATTTCAGCAGAACTCTTCGTTTTTTGTTTCTCTGTAGATTTGACATTAGAGCAAGGCGAAAATTCTGGCAATTTTTCTGCTTGAAACTGTTGTTTCGGTATGATTGTTCCATCTCCTATCACTGATGCAGCAATCAAATCTCTTTGAGACCTAGTTTCGTTACTACAGTTTTCCATAACTGAAATCGATAAAAGCCTGTTATCTGCTTCCTCCGCTGGCCCATCATTAAATAGATCTTCTTCACTGCAAGTATCATTTTTTGAAATTTTCTCAAAATCCATTGAATCATGACCATGTATTGGACTTTCCTCAACATTTTCCACACATATATCTTCCTTGTTAATATCAGTGGGTGGTATATCCATGGATTTCTGGGAAGAAAAAATAGTAAGTTTGGTGGAACTTGGAGGTACAACTTGAAGAGAAACATCGGTGCAATGTTCCACTGCATTTAATGTAGCACTGTTTGTCAACAATTTATTTTTGTGAATAATGTCTAACAAAGGAAATGTTTTTGGATGAAAATCTTTATTCATTTGTTTTAAGCGAGACCAACCGGGTGATTTGGAAAATGAGGAATCTTCACGTTTGTGTTCTAGAATCTCTTCTAAGACGGTATCTTCTCCGATAGGACTATTACCATCATGAGATGATTCAGTGACTGAATTACTTTTAAGATTATTTTTTACACATGCATCACTTTTAGGTGCAACCAAATCTGTACTCTGAGGATCATTTTCATTATCTGCGCAAAGATTAACTTCCATACCCGTGAATTCATTCACACAGGTTGAATTATTTGCATCTTGCTTGAATGGGTCTAGAGCTGTCAAAGATTTATCTCGTTCAAGAAGACCAACAGATCTGTCTGAGATTGAGAAATGTGATTCATCCACAATTGAATTTTCTACATGCGGCTCTACAATTAAAGGAAAATGCGCAGAATCCACTTCTTTTTCTGGAATCTCAATTAGAGATTCATCTTCCTCATGAATTGTTCTAGCTTCGCAATTGATGTTTTCACGAGCCAATGGACCTGCACAACTGTTCTCATTAGTGTCATTTTCAGAGGTCAATGGCTTTATATTTGCCTTGGAAGCAACTAAAAGTTCTCTGATTTTCGACTTATTTATTTTGAAAAACTTTTTTTTCTGCAGATTATATGATTCAGCATCCGATATTTCAAATTTCCTTTCTTTTTCTTTCTTCTTCTCATCAGCAGATGAAGTTTTACCAATGACAGTCTTTACTGTGCTCACAATGCAATTGCTTTCTTGCCCACTGTTTTTTTTCATATCAGTGCTTTGTACAGTAACTTTGAATGAATCTATGGCAATTGGTATATTAAGGCGATTCATCTCTTCCGCATTGCAGTTTTGCAAACTACCAATGCTTTTCGAATGCACATTTTTTTCTGGCACACTTATTTTCAATGCAGCATCTTTCTTATTATGACTACTTTCTGAATTAAAGATCTCGTCACTGCGATGAGTGATAAAATCGATGGAGCCATCTTTGGTTTGGTTCAAAACTGATGATTTTCTTCTTTTCTTCCTTTCTGATGAAGCCTCATGCACCTTTGAATCAATTTTCTTGTCAGAAGTTTTGATGTCTCGCAATGTTCTGAAACAAAACAAAAAAAAAACCCCATTATTTTTTTGATTAATTTGAAGAAAAAAAAATCATTATGAAAAATCTCAAAAGTACAAGGTTGAACAACTTTTGTGTTAAATTGGAATACAGACAAATATCAATTATCTGCTCTTATTCAAACTCCCATGTGTTATTTTTCAATAACTTCATGTTAAGTTTCCGGTCATATCCCTAGGAGAGATCTCTTCTGCTCCCCCTTTCCCTTAAAAGGGTATCGCATATAGGAGCAGCCTCCTCATTTATTTAGATATGGCCTACATCATTTGCAGGTATCTTATAACATAGCTGCCAACTTTTGAAAATGAAAATTCTGGAGATTTTCGCGCGAACCCGTATTTTATGCTAAAACCACTTCCTAATAAATACGAAAGGGATTTTCCACACACAAAAGTTTAAGCATAGGGAATAAAATCCCTACTGAAAAAGTGAATTTTTTTAAAGTCAAATTAAAATGCGAGCCGATCTCCCCGTTAAAAACTCTCGCCACAGAGAGCAACAGTCCTACAACGATAAATCATTCAATCATAACACTTCACTCATAGTTAGAAAAACTGGTGGCAGCACTACACATAACAAGCATTACAGAGAAACAACAAAACTTCACGTCAGGTTTCACTACACGTACACGCACATTCCCACATGTACCGATTCGTTGGGGGGTTCCGCGGGGGGAGGGGTGTAGTAGTAGTAGGAGGTAGGGCCTCCAAAAAAAATGGCTCAGGGATCCATGATGTTCTTAAGTCAGCCACCTCGTTGGGCAGTTTGCCTGTTGTGGCGTTGTATTTGTATTTGTATTACACACATGGAAGTTAAACTCTTGGAAATAAAATCCCTACAAGTAAAATCGGAGGCCAAAACTTCAGAATGGTGATCTAAAAAAATAAATATTGTGTTCAATCAGAAACGCTGTGAACCAACATTCTGCGCGAATGACCCCAAAATCATCGGAAGATGAAGGGGAAAAAAAGCATCAATTTTTTAAGAGCAATGACTTTTTGTGACACTTGCTTGATGTTCTTTTTTCATTTCACATGAGTGATGATGGCAGTCTTTCCATGACCGATGTTTATGTCCGTAACACAACTTGTACGAAAAGGAAAAGTCTGCCCTTTTCTGGAACGTTTGATGAAAGGAAATTCATCAGAATAAGTATCTTTAAAATTGATTAAATATGTTTTTGCTTATCAGTATTCATGTTTTGTTATATCGCACGTATGTAACTTCAACAAAAGAAATTTTAACCATATGCGCATCACTATAATCTTCAATTATTATCCAGGACTATTGGCTGCTAAGCTATTTCCCTGCACAATAAGACAAACAACTTTCTTGTTACCATCAGAGGGTTTGTAAAACTTCCTTAAACAGGGAATTTCCCCATTTACGACATTTGACGTCATTTCGAAAGGAGAAAAGAAAAGAGGCTTCATGCTCCACAAGAAATTCCTTAGGGATTGTTTTCATAAGTGGGGATTTTTTTTTTAATGAAGTAGAGAATTTTTAGGGACAGTTAGGGATTTTCTGTGATTTTCGTAAAAATTCGGGAGATTTAAGAACTTTTTGGGAGGTTGAGGGATGAAGCTAAAATTCAGGAGATTCCCGGAAAATTTGGGAGACTTGGCAGCTGTTATAATGTCCCACTTACAGGTTCTAATATTCAACAAAATAGTAACAGTTGCCATGCCTTTCACTCCCAATGCTGTTACAAAACTTCTGGGAAATCTCCACAGAATGATACTTCTTCATATCTACATGATCCATAATTTGTATCAATCTACTTGGTGTCAGAGCAATGGGCAAAATAGGCCTAAGCTCTTCCCTCTTGACACCAACGATTGATGATGATGCGTGCACAGTTTTATTCAGAAATCATTAATGCACAAACAGGACTTTTGATCCTAATATTTTAATATAGTTGCCATCAGGGCTGAAACTAGGAGAGGGCGTGGGTCCTGGTTCACTAGACACTGGATGAGGAAGGATGGCGAGTTTACCGTTTTTTCCCTTCAAAATTATAGCGGAGGGGGGCAACGAAGTGGACACCGGAACAGGGCAATGGCGTAGGCTTTCGTTTTTCTAGTTGCAGCCATGGTCACTGTAGAAGATCAGGCATAACAGTGTATTTAGGAATATCCATATGGCTATAAAAATAGTGACTTTTATTTCATTTTCAGGGAAGGAAGCACTTTCAAATAAAAAGCTATTGAGAGAAGCTATCTATTCTTCATTAATGACAACTTCAAATCTACTATTTACGGTGAAATGAATATGCATACAGTGAAGGAGAGATACCTGCAAATAAAAATTAATTAATGAATAATAAATAAAATCACTTACAAATTTTCAGCTTCAAATCTTTCAAAATTGGCAAAGGAATCTAAAAAATCGAGAATTTTCTTATACAAAAAATTTTCTTTTTATATGAATAGATAAATTAAAAAAAAATACAGTGATACTTTAGCTAACAAAAATTCATTCTGGAATAGCGTTCGTTAGCTGAAACATAATTTCTAATTTGTTTCCATAGAAAATCACTAAATTTTTTCCAGGTACTGCCCAAAATTCAAATATAAGTTTTTTAAAACACCAAGGAGTGCTATAAAAAGGCAAAAACTGACCGAAGGCTAAAATGCACGGCTTTAGAATTGGATAAATGAAGTACTAAAAATCTTCTTATTTTATGTTATGTGTACAACTAATTCCAATCTTTTCAAACAATCCAAAAAAAATCGTTGTTAGCCAAGGTATCGCTGTATAGCTGTTTCACTATACACGGCCAGGACTCAGAAAATGACCTTATATCACTAATAGACAAGGTAGTGATATTTTAACTATAATTAGTATTGATTGCATATATTTTTAATATTTCAACATATGAATCTGATCGTTTGATGTGCAAAGTGAAATATTTTTGGAAATTTAAAAATTAAGATTGTGTTTGCTGAAGGAATGTGAAAAGTTAGCAACGAAACATATATAACACATTTTGTTATATAGAACTAGTGTTACCTTTTTTCCAAGGATCCTGCTCATCAGATTTTCTTTTCCTAGAGCTTTTGAAATCAGAAGTGGCTTCCTATAAATCAAGTGAAATACACGTTATCAACACCCTTTATGATAAAAAATATATATATATAAGTTGATAGAAGGAAAACTTTACTATGCAATGAATGTGAAATAGTTCAAACAAAAAATGTTGAAAAATTTAAACTGCTGTATATACTTGTGTATAAGCTGAGTACATACTTTTATTAGAGGAATATTTTTCAATGTAGAATCAATTAAGCAAAATGTGAACACACCGTAGAGAAAATTTCATTACATACAAAAAAAAATTCTGATGGTTTTGTGAAGATTATGATGAACAATGATTTGCGATGCTTTGAAAAAAAAGATAATTTTTCTCTTGTGTGTAATAGATAGGTAAAGCTTCACATATTTCAGCAGTTTAAGGGTAAAACAACAGTTAAAGGGTTCACTGTATTTTTCAATGCACAAAAATTTCATGTCAAAAACTCATGCATCATTTATAAGTATTTATATGCAAATCATTATTTATCATTTAAATTCACAAACTAAAATTATTCACAAAAAGTATGCTTACATCTAACGCAACATTCTTTTCCAAAATATCTGGCTTTTCTGCAGTAGTGTGTTCTGTTTTCTCTGAACCTGCAAAAGATGATTGGACGTTAAAATCACTTTTAAAAAAATGCAATATCACTTAAAAATATCACTTGCAAATCTGTGCAACACACACAAAAAACATTTTGAATTCATTCGAAATGATAATTTGTTACTGCAAATGTGTTATAGCCAGGACTTCTCAAAAATGAGAAAAAATAGGAATTTGGGGGGGGGGGGGGTTACCCCCCTTGGAATCCATCAATTTTTTTTATTTTTAAAACAATTTAAAAAATTGATAGTGCTATTTCGATATCATATATGATTGACTCGAACGAAAGCAAGATGACAGAAATGACTTGGCAACAAAAACAATTTTGGGCCACAACAGTGTACTAGCAACCCCAGATAGTTCTTTTCTCTTTTTCCTCACAATACATTACATTCAATAAGAATTCACAATACTGTTACAATCTATAGACGATAGATGGCACGATTTATTCGATGGCTCTCAGAATTATCGAAATCTGTTGATACCGGTTTCGGTTCAGGGGAAATATGTGTGATTGGCGAAGAACTGGTGGAGGGTTGGACAGAAGCTTCCAGAAGGTTACGCCCATCCAGACAGTGGCGCCACAAACCTGGTACTATGAAATAGAAATTTGTGGAATGTTCTTTTTCTCGAAGCTTCGACCAGACCTATAAATAGTAGCCAGATTCCAGAATAGGGAGATTTGATGAAAAGTCAGTGGTGATTGAACTTTGTGAGAAAGTTGTTAGCTCTCTCATTAGCTTGTAAATACATGTAAATTGCTGTTCTATAAATAAATCTGTGTTTGTCCGTCGAACCACTTCTTGTTTTGCAATCTCAAAGTCTTGTGGAAATTATCCAGAACAATATCTTAAGTCCAGTCAGTCAACTCTTTTCCTGGATTCAAAGAAAATCATGAAGACGTAAGTTTTTTTAAGAATGACAATCCTTTGACTTTCAAAAGGACAGTGCAAAATTTCTAAATTATGAGATCTAATGTAAATGTGCTGCACATCTTTTTTAAAAGGATTTGTTTACATTTACTGTTCAATACCAGCATCATTGTTTTTGACAAATGAAGCACTTTCATTTCTAGCTCTTTGCTGAGCATTGTAAATATTGTTTGTGCCTCTGTATGCCCTAAAAATACAGAAGACAATTGAATGCTATTGGGTAGCATCAGTCACAAAACCTAGAATACACCTATGTATTTAATTGCTTTGTTATGCAAACTTTGTTATGCATGTTGTTTCACCCATACACAAAATGTGCACCATAATTTTAAATGATGAATGTTAGTTACTGTCTAAACCATAGTTTCCCCAACCTTTTTTGTCCCATCGCCCCCAATGCAATCTAACCCATAGGATCCTATGTTACACCCGTAGCTTCTACTGCCCCCCTAGAAATTTCCATCGCCCCATTAAAGCCCACATTGGGAATCACTGGTCTAAACCAGTGGTTCTCAACCGGGGGCCATATGGCCCCCTTGTGGTACTGGGATACTTCAAGGGGGCCACGGAAGAAAATGGAGAAATTGGCCATGACAATGGTTTGGCGAGCTGAGAAGAAAAATTAAGGTGTGAAGAAATAAAGATTCTATATTAGTGACTAACACTTACAGTGAGAGAGAGAATCCCATAAAACCAGGGCCTTCTTTAGGGCATGGACCTACCAGGCCTCACCGCCTACATTTTGCAACAAGTTCCCTAAGATGGGGTTTTTGTCAAGTCCTCGGTTAAATTTTTCAGACCCTCCTTCCCTATATGACATTTATTGTGTGAAAAAAAAAATGATGAAAACCATATTAGGCCCTGGGCTGTAGCTCTGTCAGTCCCACTCTTGTGAGGAGCCTCATGCCCATAAGTGACCCACCTTATATTTTGTATAGTACAATTAATTTTGAAAATAAGTAGGAAATATGCAGGCTGTTTATTTCCAGCTAAAGTATGGGACTACCATAGCATCACTTTGCCTAAGGAGAGGGGCCCCATGATATTGAGACGGTCCTGATAGAACTCGGACTAGCGGGGAGATCAATAAATTCTAGGCTAGTGGTCTGGAGGCCAATTTTCGTTCAGTATAAATTCACTGAAAAAAATCATTTCAATACGTATAAAGCGTCTTGCTTCTAGATGAGAGTTGAAAACTCTGGATAAGACAGGAAAGCCACAAGAAAAAAATATGGTTCAAAGGGGGCCACGGGCAAAAAAAGGTTAAGAAACACTGGTCTAAACCATGAGAAGTAGTAATACAAAATTATTATTTTTTCAACCAGGCAGAAGTTTTTAATGCCTACTGTACATGTTGAACCCTCAAACAAAGCAAAAGAAAAATTAATAAACCAAATGGTCCACATACACCCCTCTTTCAATAAACCTGAAAAGTGATACAATTTCTGCTTTGGCAGAATCATTGATTGCGGTCTACTACATCTGTATTATTTGGCAATATTTCAATGACTTCTTTTTCATTTAAAAAAAGGTTACCTGAATTTTGTTGACAAGATTCTGTAAAAAAAATAGGAAGAAACCTAGAAAATATGACATTTTACCAAGAAGTAGGAGCCCTGGTTATGGGTATATAGCACTTCCGTTCATTGGTATTAGAAATTTAAATACAGTAGAACAATTCTCAACCTTTTTTGACTCGCCCAGCCCTTTTTGACATATAATTTCTATGGTGGAGCCCCGTAGGCCTATTTTTTAATTATTCATCAAAGTTACAGATTTATTTTTATTTTTTATCTATAATAATTTTTTTTCAAATTTTTGTTTTTTCCCCCATGAGTGGCCGCAAAGCCCCTGGGGAGTGCACATAGAGCCCTAAGGGCTCCCATAGCTTCTCTGTTTCGAAAAAATAGCTTTCTCCTTTAACTCTATAATGCCCAGATCGCCCGAAGTCGGCCGAGTAGGTTAATGCCCATAACCGCCTCAAGTCGGCCCAGCTAGGGGGTATGGGTATGTTTTGGTGGGCTTTTGTCACCAACGGGAAAGAAGATGAAAGCTCTTGTCAGAGGCGGGAACGGAAAAGACAACTGCAACGCCCTATCAATGGGATTTTAAAAGCTGATGTACTAGAATGTTCCTTGAGAATGGACTAAGGGTACTCAATGCATTTTACAAAGAGATAATGCTGTGAGGAAAGGGGTGTTTTCTGTAGACAAATTATCCCCTTTAAAATCCATTGAAATGAAATGGTGAACGTCAATGCAAAGGGTGGCAAAAATAGAAACTCATGGAGAAAGGGTGGTGAGAGGGAAAGTGGCCGAAATTTGGACCAGTCCACTTCGAACACAAAAAACTTGGTATTTTCACGACCCTCCCAGGTTTTCTATCTGGGCGTTAAAGAGTTAAAGGAAAAAAATCCCTAAATTTACTGTACTAAATCAATAGGACACATATTAATGCATTTTGGTCATAATTTTCTTTTTAACATAAAAATTATCCCAAAATTGTTTTTGCCGATCACTTTTGAGATAGAGAAGTTCTATTGTACTTGATGTTCTACAATATTTAGAGAAAATAAATGACCTCATTAATTTTTTTTTTTTTTCATGAAAAAGCCTGTTGGGAACTTCAGATGAAAAATGAATCATGAAACAGGTCATGAATGCATGATGTTTACCTTCAGGTTCCACCAAGTTTTTCACTGCACTCACTAAATCAATAACAGACTTCACTATAAGCTGCCGTTGTGAAGCTTCTTGTACACACCTGAAATACGAAATACGGGAACACATACAGTAATCTACTTTGTGAAAAGTCATCAGACAAGAACAAAAGCAGCTATGAAAAAAATAAAACAAGAATATACTACTATCAGCTACTGGACTCAGCCATCACAGAGTTCTGATGCTCATTTCATGCTATTGTCAGATTTACATCTGTAAATTTATAACATCCAGACACTGTATCTGGGTATATTCCTAGTTTCAATTGATGATACAATGTTACCTTGACTTTCAGGATAAATTCTCTCCTGAAGCTTATTTGTATGATGAAAATCTTTTATTTCAAATCAAACTTTCCCACATAAAATAATAAAGATCTTGCTAAACTAATTTTTTATAAAAACATTCTAAGAAACTAAACATTCACATAAACTAATGTTCTTTGCCACACATTTAAAATCTTAAAAATAATAATAAAAGTCAATTAGTAAAACTAATTAGTTTTCTGAATAGGAATATTGAATTCTTAATTAATTAAATGCAATGACAGCATGGATTGTTCAAGTTCAAAATGAATGCAGGAAAATATTTCTCAGTAATTTATGTTAAAAATGCTGTATTGAAATTTATAAAATGGCACATGTAAAACTTATATTTTTTTTCCCATGTATGTTACTAATTATTAGAATATGTATGGAAAAACCACTTGAGGATGCAGCTTGGCAAAGATAATAGTAATAATAACCCAATCTTGAAATATAACTGTTCAACTCCATCTAGTGGCGAGATAATAATGTAGAAAGACGCCCATGATGGTGGCAGCAACTGTATGACAAATTATTCCATCATATCCATGTGATAAAGACAGAAAATCTGCATGACAGCATATGCTGTTGTAGGCACCACCGTTACATATAGCCACGACAACGTACCCGGATCACTGGTTAATTCATACCACAACACTTAAATATCAATAGTCACAATAAAATGAATCAACAACAAAGAGTACAGTGCAGAGATTTTCAGATTAGGATTGACCAATTACGTGTGGGCTACCAGTACCCTATTTCTATCAAGGTAGTAGCTAAAAGAAAACCACCCAACAGCAAAAATGTACTCAAGAGACAATACATAATACAGTCCAACAATACATAAGTAGCAAAAAAGCAAAGTAGGCTTTTACTTGTTTAAAATACCCAAGCTTTTGCTTGTCAGACTGAAATTTTTTTTTGCTACATTTAATATTTGTTAGATATGTTCATTTGCGATTTGAAACATTTTTAGCAAATTTTTCTGTTCACGAGATTGTTTTTTTTTCGTATGTAGGTATTCAATTGAAGCACTTATTTCAGAAAAACCATAACTGACAAAAAATTTGAAATTGAGTTATTAATGGTTTCTTGTGGTTGATTGATAGACACTTCGTTTGGAGAAGGAACCCACTGAAAAAAACATTTCGT
Organism: Pholcus phalangioides; assembly: GCF_987345545.1. Taxonomy (NCBI): domain Eukaryota; kingdom Metazoa; phylum Arthropoda; class Arachnida; order Araneae; family Pholcidae; genus Pholcus; species Pholcus phalangioides. Next base: position 22,310,756 of record NW_028301596.1, on the reverse strand, counting down.
ATACCTCCTTTTGCACCCCCTGAAATATTCGTTTAGTGCAGAAAACTCACAAGCGACATCACTTGCAGGATTTCTAAGCTAAAAACTTCTAACAGTTAGTAGCACTGACATCATTGGTGGGTTTTACGAGATCTAAAAAGGGTTAAACAGGTCATTTCTGATTATTCTGTGTTCTGAAAGTTTGTTTTGAGGGGTTTTAGTGATTATTTTCCTTTCTCTATTGTCTAAGTTTGAAAAAAGTGTGTAGTGAATTGTGATCAGATGCGGAAATTCTGAAAAAAAAGGTGTCGTTAATCCAGGTACTTACACAAATGTAATATATTATACTAATCATGAGTTTAGTGCAAAGAATATTCCACTTGCAAAGGTAAGACAATCACTCAGAAAACTCTTCCTGACAAAATCAATTTCAAATGTTCCACTAAGTGTTTCAAATTTGAAACCAAAGAAGTTTCAATTTGTACAAAGCAAAAACATACAAGATGAGTATTTTCGAAAAGTAGTGTCATGCTCATACAGGAAAACTGTCAACTCTGATGGAAACCCAGGAAAGAAAATTTGAAAGGAAAAAAATCTTATTTAAAATATCTACGTACGATCACTTTAGTTTTCAGCCAAGGTTAATCTGGAAAAAGGGAAAGCCAGGTTCAAAACCAAAATTCATAAGTGGTTTGACCATGTCAACATTTACTTTGAGGAAGACCTTTCGCCCTCTTGAACTGCCTACTGTGAAAGCCTACCCTGCTGGAAAAATCCCAACCAACAAGAAAACTATTGATAACCTGCAAAAGCTTGCTGAATATACTATAGACTATGCTGAATTCTACATGATTTTGAATTTAGCTGACATCTGAAATTAAAATAAGAGAAGACTAGATTCTGACTATGCAGTGATCATTCACTGACTAATAGTGAATATGATATTACATACGATTATTTTATTTCTACACAATATCTGTAATTGACCAAAATAAAATTAAATATTAAAAAGCTAGCTTTGTTGCTCTTTTACCCCTAACTGATGTTATTAATATCATAAAAATGGTAAAACCGTGTTGTAAATTTATTTTATTGCAGAAACCCCAAAACTGCAGAAGTCAGATTTTTTTTTTACCCCTCTCCCCTGAACTTTAAAGAATATCACATTTCCGTTTTGTGCATAGAAGTTTCGTTCACATTCAGGAATTATTTTCTTAAAAAAATATCTGCTTTTAGTCAAGTTGTTTTTCTTGATTATCTCAAAATTAGAAATTCTGCACTTATGGGTTTCTGAAATAAGTGCTTTAATTGAGATACCACTGCACACACGTGATCCCTGGGTATTTTGAAGTATCTAAATGTATTTCATTCATCTTTGTAATGCATTTGGAAGTTTTTTCCTGAGAAATGAAAATTTATGAAGTGAAGAGATATTTCAACAATAAGCATACACACCAAACTAGGGAGTAAAGTAACCAATCCAATGCACAGATTGTGGGATTCAATTGGCTTTAAATTTGTTTTATTGTATATATTTGTCTTAACTAATGTTCTGCGGCAATATACAACGATATGAAGGGAAGACTTTTTCCTGAATTATGCCAGGGTGAAATCAAAGAAAAGTCTACTGGTCTCTGCTGGGAAATCAAACCCAAGTCCTGTTGCAAGCAGGACATAGGTTGATCTCACTCTCATAACATATTTTTCTATTCCGAAACTGGACAAAAAATTGATTTTTACTCTTTCTTTGTTACCCCAGAAATGCGTTTGCAAGAAATAGTTTGTCTTACTGTTATTTCATTAAGTTTTTGACATCTCCCTGTGACAGAACTGGAGGAAGGAACGGTAGAAACCTGCAAATATAGGCTGTATACTTTTTTAATATTAGAGGGTATTTTCTTTTCTGTGCTAAATACAACTGTGTAGATATTATATACATTAAAATAGTAGTACAGTAGACTCTTACTAATTTGGCACATATCAGAGTGCCAGATTATCAAAACCGCCGGATTACTGGTTGTCAATTGAAAAAGCCCATTTATAAATAATATAAACTTCCACATACTGATACACAGTGACATATTTTCCTCTTCTATATATATGCTTGAAGAAAACCCACCTACAAAAAGCTGGATTACTAGATGGGCCAGATTATAGAACGTCTACTGTATTATAGAAATCTACCTTTTTGTGAAAGACTTTGAGCATAATGGACAAGGGGCACGAAATTTCGTCTTCAAAAGGTAGGTGATACAATTTCTGCAAAAAAATAACAGTTAGCAAGAGTTTTAATTACATTTTCAATTAAATACATTTAAGGAGTTAAGAAACAAAAAACATATTCCACACATACACATATTGATTGGCATATTTGACAGTCTCTGACAATAAATAAACCTAACTAAACAATACATACATAAGCCTATATAACTTTAAAACAAGTATTATGGACATGCTCAGACAAACATAAAATTACACATTTACTTTTACAGTGCAATTTATTTAAAATAACCCCAGAATCCATGAAATGCATTTACACTGGAAAAGTAATAATAAATAGTAAAATAATAATGAATAAAAATAATCAGATATAATGAGAGATAGACAGCTTTTAGATAAAGGAAACAGATATTTTCTGGATATTATGCCAAGGTGAACTCGGAAAGAAAAGTCATTTTGTCAATGTCCCGGAAGAGACAAGATGGCTTTCCTTTCCGAGTTCACCTCAGCATAATATTCAGAAAATGTTTCCTTGAAATCGGAAATAATAGTCAGAAGGGAAAGTACTTCACACATGGAGCCAGGTCAAAATCCTCAATGGCGGGAGCAAACCTTGTGTTTAAGATGCATACAAGTTCTAATGGCAGACTGTTCCATATTCTCGTCACATGGCATCTGTATCTAGAATCATTTGCTTTTAAATGAACACACACCCGGCGCAACCTAAAATGAATGGGGTGCACCCAGGCATGGTCCAGGGGTACATGATCAGGTTAAAATTTTCTAGAGTTAAGTTTGCGAACTGGTAGGTAGGCTTATCTGGCCTGGATGAAGAAGCGTCAGAAGAAAGCCCAGAAAACTCATTTAGCCCAGGTGCTCTATGATGCTCTTAAGCCAGCCCTGCACATATCACAAAGTGTTCAAGGTTTAAAAACTTTATAAAGTTCTTTTATCTAGAACTAACAAAATAATACTTAACATGAACATTTATTTTTGAGATTTTAGGAGGTGCATGCATGGTCAGTGACCAAAGGAAAGGGGTGCAAACGCCAGATAATTTTAATCAATCTATGTCAATTGTAAGAATAAAACGGGAAAAACATGGACACTTCGTTTTCTATCTATACCTGGAACATTAAAGAAGTGGCAAGTCATTGCAATGGGACAAACATGGTAAAAAAACACATTGTTTGCAAAAGAAAATACCTTTTTCCATAAGAATGATTTATGTACATGTATGTGTTCATATATCGATACATTTCTTGTTTAAAATTGACTTACCTGCAAAAAAAATGTCCACATCCAACTGAAACAGGATCTGACAATATATCCAAGCTTCAAAATAAATTACAAAATTTTATCACAAGGTAATCAATTACATATGTATCGTAACATAAATATTAATTCAAATATTTATTCATGGGGGGGGGAATTTATTTGTTTGGGCGGGTACAGGGGGAAGAGGCGCATTTACTATAGGCCTATACACCTTAAGCTATTTGCCCTCCCCTCATTTCATTCCTACCGCCTTATGGTTTACTAGAGATTACACGTTAAACTGTGATTCGAAAAACCAAACTCATTAACACCACCATTTATTTAATTGAATTCTGGCGCTGTAACGAGTTCAGTTTTTGAAATCACAGTTTAACACATGTAATCTCTAGAAATCTGCCTATGCGTCAAGCACAGTTATAACATAAAACCAAATCAAAGAAATTTTTCTATACAGTTGCCTCCCTCCTCCATATTCATGGAGGGTTACATACTGGGGGTGACCACAAGGGAAATGCGCAAATAACCGAAAAACTATAGGATTCTTTTTTTTTTGTATATCTCGTTTATTGAACATCATGAGAAGAGAAGAGAAATGCAGAGGTAGAAAGGAATGTAAAAGAGGGTGAAACGATTGGTGACTATGTTTTCTGAAAGAACATTATGATTTCTGTTTGCCATTTCTTCTTCTTCATATCATCAAGTATGTTGCAGTCTGTTGACAAGGCTTCCTCTAAAAAATTTTCTACATGTGAAGAACGTATCATAGAGAGATCAAAGTCATGAAAATAATCTATTGCTGATTTGAACCTGCCTTTCCTCATGGTGAACTTATTCTTAATTCCGGTTGCTCATGGTGAACTTATTCTCCATTTTTTTACATTGATCTCCTTCACCTGATACCGCTTCGGTTTCAGGAGCAGTCAGATGCATTAAATCGTCCTCTATCAATGCCTCTGAATTGCTATTAATTAGCTGCTCGACTTTTTCTATATCCATATCATTGAACCCTTCTTCACCTACCTGTTTCGCTAACGTGACAGTGTCTTTTATAATCTCTTCAGTTGGCTCTGTAGAAATGGTTGTGTCCTGGAAGACCATTGTGGCCAAAGGTTAATCCAACACGAGTTGACTGTTTCTCTCTTAGGAGCTGCCAAGGCCCTAGTAAAGACAGTAGTGGCATTAGTGATAGTGTAATTCTTCCATACCTTCAAGACGTTTTCTGCATTTGCATCTTCTATTGCATACACGATCGTCTTCATTAAGTGACGTGTTAGTGAGCCTTAAGTACTGGAATTACCCTCCTAATCAAGGGGATGAATGATATATGTTGTATTAGGAGACATATAAAGGACTTCTACACCATCAGCTTTGAATTCATTGGCATCTGGGTGTCCAGGAGCATTATCCAGTATCAAAAGAACTTTGAATGACATGCCTTCACTCTCAAGGTACCTACTAACTTCCAGAACAAAACACTGTTTAAACCAATCCAGGAAAAGTGTTTTCATAGTCCAAGCTGTTTTATTGTTCATCCAAAATGCTGGGAGCTTTGACTTATTCTTTTTCTTCAATGCTAGTGGATTCGCAGATTTGAAAATGACAATGGGCTTTATCGTGTACACATTTGCACAAAACAACATAGTAAGTCTTTCTTTACTTGCCTTAAAACAAGGGGCTTGCTATTCTTCTTAGATGATAAATATTCTTTGCAGCATTTTCTTCCAACGTTTCTTCTTCGTCAGCATTAAACACCTGCTGAGGTACATAACCCTTCTCTTTAATAATTTTTTTACGAAGTCTTTGGACATTTTCCAGCTGCTTCCTGGTTGGCAGATTTTTGATTGCCAATGATTTTTACATCGCGTAATCTGAATAGTTTCTTATACCTTGAAACCAACCTTTACTTGCATAAAATTCTTATGAAATAAACGTTTCACTAGCTCTTTCCTTTATAAAAGAGTAAAATTTTTTCGCCTTCCCCGTTATAATATTGCAGTCAATTGTTGGAATACCTTTTTTGTAGCAGTCTTGTGCCACAAACAGCATTTTCTTTACTAGAAACACATGGATCCCGTAGGCGATGCAGCGTTTTCGTTGCCACAGGTGCAGTTACAGCCATGGTGATAAAATTTCAAATTGCTTTTTGTTGATATATCTAACTGTAGATTTGATGATTCCATAATGTCGGGCCACAACATCAATTGACTTACTTTCGTTGATATACCCAATTTTTCTTGTAAAGAAAACTTTTTTTGTCTTTTTGAAGCATTATCAGTAGCACTAGACAAATGAGCCATCCTAAACACGCACAACTCAAATTTTGTAAACAAAACACGTGAATGACGATTGCTGAGTGTAACAAAAAAAAATCCAATTAAAAAAAAATTGAATATGAAAACCATGAATACAGGGGATTGACTGTATTCACATCATCAACTCACCATATGGTACACTCAACTGTTTTCAAAACCGAATTTGTAAGTAGTTTCAATTCAGCATACTTGCTGCCCTTGATTGACCTGTGCAAGAGAAGAAAACAAAACAAAACACATGAAGTGTGAGACTCATTTTATGAAAGACTAAGTATAATACAGGGCTTAACCAAGAAAAACAGTTCTAAACAACCGTTTTTTTTTTAAATTACTTTTCAAGGACTTAACAACCTTCCACAGATGTGCATGAAGACATAAATTTTGTGTTGCCTTCAAATCTAGTGATAACAGAAAATTTCCAATATTACACTGTATAATACTACCACTTAACCATACATGTGCCTCGTACACATTTGTCAGCGAAATTTCTGATGAATAGATGTACATGCAGAAACGTGCATGTGTATATGGGCAGTATTAACATATTCATGTTGTCAGAGTTGCACATGGTTCGTGTTCTTGTTGGTGCTTTTGCAACGTCTTCTATATTTTGAAGTGAAAATGGTAAATGCTTGAATTTTCATGTCATGTAAGTATCGAGTAGGAAGTCCAACTTTAGACAATCATCACTGTGCCGCAGAAGGGACTCGAACCTGGATCGTCATGATGAGAAACCAGCATGACTCCCATCTGACCACACAGCTACAATATACGGTATATTGCTGTTTAACAACTTTTTGTAATCACCAGATTCACTTTTGTGCTATTTGCTAAGGTTACAGGCATGATGATAGAAGTATAAAAAACAAATGTTTTAGTGCCAGGCAGTGCCGTCTTAACGCATGGGGCCCACCCAAGCACGGTCTGGGGACTTCAGGAGAAGAGGGACCTCGCAAAAATGAGATCCAGTTGAAATTTTCTAGAATTTACAAGGTAGGGCCTCAGAAAAACTACTTGGCCTGGGGACCCCCATGATGCTCTTAAGACAGCCCGGTGCCAGGTAAGATTATGTTGGGGACATATCACTGATTTGACAAAATCAAAATTTTGGAAACAGAAAGGCATACCATACATTAGGTGATAATACAAAAAAAGTTTTAGGCACCAATACCTATTTTTGGTAAAAATTGAGAAATAAAATAATCGATCATTGAAGAAGTCAATGATATAGCACAGCAACTGGCGGGGTGCTATCTTTAGTAACTTTCTGAGGACTAAAACTCATTTCACCCCACATTGATTCGAAGGTATCAAAGTTAGAGTACTGTCAACCTCCCCCTTGGGGGAAGCATTCATAAATCTAAGGACCGTTTAATTACACTCATTAAAAGGGAGCGGACTAATGAAAAACTCGACAAATTCAATAAATAAAAAAAAATCAACAAAAGAAAATTGTTTATACTCAATCCACTTGCGAAGTACAAAGAATGAAAGTCATAATTTTATAGAAATTTACACGTTGATGTAAATAAATACATTACTGTAAGCAACCAAGTATAATGTTGAACAATGATATATTTTCAGCATATCTTTATTATCAACAAAACAATAAGCTATAAAATGTTCACATAATTTGCAACTTACGCAAGCATTTTTACTATTTATCTTCTCTAAATCTCAGCGGGAAATGTTTGTAACATTCAACTCAAGTGCTCTTCAAACAACGTTCAGCAATTTCCCGCCAACAATATAAATTAGTCGAGGTACTCGATTTACAACTGTTATTTTGGAACTTGGAGCTTTGTACCTGCTGTTTATAACCAAAAAAAGTTTGATTTTTTTTTAAATGTAAATTATCCCTTTTGTTGTGAAAAAAAATTTAACTGGAGATAATGATATCTTATTTATTTAAATAATCTGAGAATTTTTCAAATGATTTATTTCATATTGCAAAACAAATACAAATCTTGTAGACGAAAATAAAAACAACAACAAGCATTAATGGCGAGAAGAGCAAAAAGCTGCTGAAGGAGCAAAAAATCATAATCTAGTCAAAGCTATTATTTTTGTTTTGCTCTATATATAGGTGAGTTGTTTTCGTGTGTACGTAATGAGAGTAGGTATTTCTAATGAGAAACGTCATTGAGCCTCTTGAACGTTTTTTCTACATGTACGGAAAATTTTGTCCCGATTCATTTTTTTAAAATGATTTTTCTAGTTTTGTTTATTTGATCGCATTGGAAGGATGATGAAATAACTGGTTAATTCAACAAAAAAAGTTGATATATTTACCGAGAAACTATTAAACCCCTGGATACTAATTATTACAGCTGTATGTTATAATTACTTACATTTTTTCCCGTTGTAAATAACAGATGCAACATTCACATATTCATATTATTGCGCTATCTCATAAAAAAAAACAAGTGATAGAAAGGCTTCCCACAATTTCTTATTGTTGCTCTAAGCCAGTGTTTCCCAAAGTGGGCAATAGAATGGTCCAAGGGGAACGATAGAACCTACGGAGTTAACATAGGATCCTACGGGTTAACTTGAGTTGGGGGCGATGGAACAGAAAGTTTGGGAAACTGAATGCTCTAGGTAGAGTATAACCATAGCTATAAAAAGATGTGCTATTTTCATTGGGCTGTCTTGATAGGGAAGCTGAGATGGAAACAGATGCAGTATAATCCAGATTGCCATAAGTCACCAAGGCAGGTATAATAGTGCCAGGTTGCTGTAATTTTTCTAGACCTTTCTATTCCATGTTGTGCTAGTAACGCAGGTTATTCAAATGACGTCTCCCTTTTGTGTAATACATAAAATAGTGTCATTTTGTTTTCAGTTGTATCGTCACTAGGATTATTATTGTCAGGTTGTATTTTTCTGATGTATTTATTATTATTTTTTGTAATTATTTTTGCACCACCTGAGATGGCACTGTCATAGGTGAAGACAGTGCCGTGAATCAACCTTAAATTTTTTTAGATTTTCCTTGCTAAAAATTCACAAGGAAATCAATGTAAATAGCTCACTGGAAATCTTGGGTCTGAGCTAGCCAAAAATCCTAGTCTAGAAGTCCTCAAACATTTGGTAGACATATCTATTCTATATCACTAAAGTTGTATTTCCCAAGGAGCATATTTTTACTCAGCCTGAACCAAATAGGACCATTTCTTGCATTAGCAGAAATGTGTAACTTTATTGCGCTATGTGTTTGTCGTTTCTTAGCATGGCTCATCATCTGTCCTGTCATCTGCACATGTCTATGCATATTTACTATCTTTCGCAATAAAAAAAATGAGAGGGAAAGGAAAGTCTGGTTTTCTGCATATGGGTGGAGATATGCCTGGGAGGGGGGTGTGCTACCGTGTGTCATCTAATGTGTATGCTTTTTTTATGAATTGACATCATCCTTCTCCTCTCCCAACCTTTAGTCTATCTATGCTGCATGCAACATGAATCGCCCAGCTTTATGTGCCGTCCACTCATTGATAGGAAAAATAGTACAATTGTTTTACCACAGAGTACAACATGCCTCATGCCAGTACTTTACGTCGGGTGTGAACGACTGACTGCTTCTGGAGGAGGAGTCAAATGCGTCGTGGGTTTTGCCAATCTCTTCACATAGTTTTGTTGTGTTTTCTTTCCTTTCTGTCTTCCTTTTTTATTATGCAAAATGACAAATGTACGGGGGATGAAGGCGATAGAACAGATGATGCATCATGCTAGAAAAACATAAATGCGTATTGGGATTAAGTTACACTTTTCTACTGGCGTGAAATGGTCTTATTTGGTGTACCCGGCACAGAAATATCTGCTCCTGGGAAAACCTGGCTTAAGCTGTGTTTTGCTAGGAACAGGTTTTTTTACTGTGAGAATCAAATAGAACTTTTTTGCAGTGGTAGAAACGTGTAACTTTATCGCGCTATGCATTTGTGTTTCTCTAGCACAGTGCATCAGCTGTTCTGTTGTCTGCATATTCCCACGCAATCATTTGATTTCTGTGAGAACAAAACAAAAATACAGAGAAGATTATGTGTGACGCTTTTGACTCCACCACCAATCAGCCAATCACGCCCGACGTAAATCACTAGCGTGAGGCGTGTTACACTTTGTTGGAAAACAGTCATACTCCTATTGGTGAGTGAATGGCATGTTGCACAGTGCAAAGAAGAAGAAAAAAACCTTCTTGGAAAACGGCTTTACAGTGTAGGAATCAACAATTTCAAAATCAAATTGATGTTAATGTGTAATGTTATGAATATGTTTTGACTATAATATGCAGTGGATTACACTTTATACATTGTCATTAGGACCATACAATGCAAATGCTCCACATAAGAAACATGCTAAGAACTCAATATCCTGGAATGGGCGCCCCAGGGCCATGATTTTTCACTTTTTTCAAACTGAGCATCTCCAGTTTATTGCCATGTGTGATTTACTATGGAATGAGTTGTGCCGGAAGTGTGCACGTGCACAGAGCAGTCTCAGTGAGTATTTAGTATCCCAAGTGTGAATTTTTAATTTTTATTGCTACCAGCTGAAGCACAGCTTCTCAAAGTTTTTGTTCCATCACTCCCTTCAGAATTTTTTCTCTCTCATCGCCCCACAGCTCAACAGTACCCGTAGGATCCTATGTTATACTCATAGCTTCTATTGCCCCACTCCCCAATGGACAATTCCATCGCCCACTTTGGGCGATCAACACTGATCTCAAGGCATGTTTACATGCTTTAAGTGATTTAGTAGCTAACTGAATTTTAAGTTGGAAAGTACTTTAAAATGTATGTAGATGATAAAAGCCATTTAGTTGGTAAGTGATTAAGTGATTTAGTAAATAAACCCGATTCTGTTTTTTCAGTTGAGTAGACCTATGCACATGTGTCCGATGCTATGTGCCCTCCTATGAAAATCATCCAATCAGCATTTACTAAATCCACTTAACATGGGGCGCGATAGCCTGGTTGATAGGATGCTCGCCTAAAGTACCAAAGGATGTTTAGAGGTGTCGCGAGTTCGATACCCGGTTCATCCTTGTCAGAAAACTTTCCTGACACAGGGGTACAACAAAAAACAGCGACTTGACCGCAGCGAAAAATCCATTGAGGGGTTAGCGCACCAACCTCTCTATGAGTATAAAAAAAAACAAGCCTGCCATTCAGAATCGGCAATAAATTGTAGGCCCGGGGGGGGGGGGGGCTAATTAGCACTCGTGTGCAGAAAATGACCATGGTGCGACATAAATGATCAAACATGTGGATACTTTTTTGAGAAGTTGGCAATTTAAACAACTTACTAAACCACTCAACTAACTACTAAATCACTTAAATGGGTTTTATGTAATTTATTATTTGACTAAATTCTAAGTCATAAAGTACTTCAAAATGTATTCAGACATTAAAGGTCATTTACACGGGATTTAGTGGTTAAGTAGAGATTTAAATAGGAACCTGTCTATGTATTTTCTTTGTTATTAATGTAGGCACTGTACTCATTGGCAATATGAAGTCATGTGCATCCACTACGTACGTTGGGATTGCTTTTGTTTAGACTGTTTTATAGTTTACCATCTCAACTTATTGTTAACAGACTTATTTTGAATTGCGAGTGAATGGGATGATTGAATTTTTGTGCAATTTTAGGTCTACTGCTCTTTGTGGCAAGACTTTCTAACAGAGTAATTGGCTTGCATTCATGCCTCAAAATATAGGAATCACAGATAATTAACTTCAGAGGATTTCTCACTGCATCTTTTTTTGTAAATTTAATGAGAGTGTAAATAAACGAAAAGTTAATTACATTCATCTCAGGCACCATGGTTAGAATAATGGCCTTTACCTGAGTGAAGGGCGTGACCCACATCAATAGCCTATAGGTAAAAGCAGGATAATGGAAACAAGACTTCTTTTCTTGCAAAGGTGAGTTGAAGTTGACTCGTCCTAATTTATTTGGAAGAATTGCATATAAATTTCCATTGTTAAGCAATTATTTAGGTAGAGGTTGGGGAAAAAATGTATTCACAACTTGGTAGATAATCATTATTTTTTCTTCAGTATGAAAAACATAAGACCAGTTTTTTGTATAAGCTAATAATGCAGAGGAAATAAAGGAAGCTTTGGTAACAAAAAAAAAAGAAGAAAGATTAATTTCAAAAATAAATGTTCCAGTTTTCGAGCCTTTTCACTGGAAGCTAAAATATACATCATGCGAATTTGTTGGTAAAAATCCTCAAATAAAGGGATTAGAATGTCTTTTGAGGGGACTTTGTAAGAGGGATTCACTGTATTGTTCAGCTAATGGCTTTTATTATCTGAAAAATTTTACATTTGTTGTAATTGGAAAAACTTTTCTTTTTTGCTTTTAGTGTTCCAAGATAAAATTTATGTCACCATTTTACAGTAACAACTAGAGCTTCCAGAAGTAAGTTGCTTCTAAATTTTCTCACTTTTATATTCCATGTTTCGTTCATGTTCAACGTGCATTTTAAATTCATCTGTGTTTTCACAGTCACAGCCGTACATAAAGGTAAACAAGGTAGCTAATTAGGCCTCCCACATCGTGAGTGTCTTGCAGATGATGTAATAAATAAAAAATTTTCTTTTTCTGATTTTCAAAAAAACAGTTCCATCTAACAGTGGGAAAAAATAATTTTGTCAGTATCGATCTTGTTATTTAGAAAGCTTAAATAGACTTTTCTTATTGACAAATTGAACTTTTTTTAATTTAGAAAGGTGGTTTTGAAACCTATGTACACATGTAAAGTTTCAGATTATATACTTTAATGCCATTGTATATATTATTTTTTTTGTGTGTGAATTCGTTTATTGCTATGTAATATAAAATCCACCATTTCAAGGACCTGATGAAAGACGTTTTCATGGAGCCTTGCAAATTTCAGTGTTTTGCCATGCAGTTCTTAATATGAATTATTTATCAGCCACCTCTTTGGGCATTTTGCCTGTTGTGGCGTTGTATTTGTATTTGAATGACATTTTCACTTTTACTTTCGCAAAGAATAGGCCTATTTATAAATGTTTTATCGCAGTTGTTTGAATAAATGTATTTAAAAAGCTATTAAAACTCATTGAAAAATTAAAGAAGACAGTGGAGTTTTTGTAAACCGTTAAATATCAATATCTTATTCATCAGCGCTTAACTTTTTTTTTTGTTTCAGATGTTTTCCTTCCCACCAAGATCTGTGAAATCCACTGCCATAAAAAATTTGGCCAAGAACTGTCGATCAGTTTGCTCAAACCATTCATTGCTTTCTTCTGGAACCTCGACGTCATACAATGAACAAGAGTCAAAAAGTAAATTTTTTTGTTGTCATTCCATTTCTTAAAAGTTCTCATTCGTTTTGGGACGAGTGCTTCATATGCCAAAACTCTATTATTAAACTTTTTCAAAAAAAAATAAAAAAATAGTGATAAGAATGAAATGTGAAAAAAAAACCAGTTTTTGGGGAAAAGTTTTATTGAATTAAAAATATTCATTATTCATTAATTAGCTATTATTTATTACATTTTTAAAAATATTTTTATTGGATTTATAACTTTTGTAGTAGTCAGTTCAAAATTTAGGTACAACAATGAAAACAAAAAGTTTCACTGCTCAAATAGAAATGAAAACAAACGTCACAAAAGAAAGGGTAAACAATGGGTTGAAGCTTCATTTTGAAATAGTAATCAACTTTACTAATTTCAGGTAATCTGAAACAACCTTCTGGCTATGGTGAGAAAGAAATATGCTTGTTGAGTCCAGTAGATGCAAGAACACCTCTTCCTGGGAACACTGGTGTAGTTCCCCTGTTTTCTTATTTCTCGGTATGTATGCATTTTTCTTGTCTTCTGTGTTTTACTTTTATAATTTGTGGTAAAATACTTTTACTTCCTTGACATAAGAACAAATTTTATCTTATTTTTATATGGTCATTTGTTTTGGCACAGTTTAATCTAATTGGTCTTTGCACCAAAAAAACCAAAATCCAATCCAAAATAATTAGTTAAACACCTTGCACTGTACAAATTTGTATTTCAATTCAGTTTCTTTTGATTATTGTGTTGACAGTCTCTTTGTAGATGCCATAGGTTTTCAACCCAGTCTGTGTTTGTTGCAAGACAAACCTCTGAATCTTTCAAATGAATGCATTGAACATATTAAAGGAGCGGGTACACTCTGCTTCACATTTCAGAGAGATATTAAAGCATTCCCGAAGGATGGGTGTATCTGGAAATTTATTCATTTATGTGAAAATATCAAACAACTTTTTCAAGAATACAACAAAATACTGTGGGTTTGTTATTAAACAGACACTATACTCTAAGTCATCTTTAGCCTAATAACAATATCCAACTTGGGAATGGAACTAATAATGAAATGGGAAGAAGAAAAAAATCGTTCCAAATGGTGCTGATAAGGAAAATGTAGTGGTGTTTTAGTCTCCATAGCAGAGAGTTTTCATAAAGCACAGGTAAGAATTCAAAATAAAAACCTAAACCTAAGTGGGGTGACAACATCACCAGTAATTTGATCTCAAAATTTTTTGGTAGAGTTCCTAAAGACATTCTGTGGATCAGCTCAGCTCAATGTTAGTTTTACTTTGTCCCAGCATATTACTTGTGAAATTGTGCTATTTTCACCAATGCAATGCAGAGTCTGCTCGTTGTGAGTTTGGGAATCGTCACAACCTATAGAAAGGCCCTTAATTAATGCTTTGAAAGGCATGACTCAGAAGGCTGGAGTTGCATTCTTATTTACAGTTCAGTCTGGCAGAGGACAGAAACTAGTGTTAAAATAGCAATTAAAGATGACACTTAGGTGGTCGTCAATGGTGGCAGGGGGCTGTTGCTGTTACTTGCAGCAGCTGGGAATGTTGTGCAGAGGATGTAAAGTGTGCTTCCCATGAGAACATTGGTCACATTGAAGTTGGTCTGTCTTTTGCAGGCAGGTGAATGTCATAAATAAAATGTGACATTTCATAGCAATTCCATCTTTGTTATTCATTTGTCTGTTCTTCGTACTGAACATTATATATTCAACCACCACACAAAATGGTGGTCCTAAAGTGGTTTTTCAAAAACAGACCATATATAAGCCAACCCCTAATATAGGAACAAATCTTTGGACTCTGCTTATACAGTAGCATGTATATATATGGTAATTTTTATTCACATGCTAGAGAAGAACAAAAAGTGCAAATAACTGTCATGTTTGATGTCATGAACTGTATGTTTGTCAAAATTTCCTTTATGTTCAACTTTAATTCTCTACATGCAGTAAGAATCTTGTGCAATTGTGCCAGTTGATTTGTTATTTAACAAAAGAAAATTGTTTGCTTATAATTAAAATACCCATTTTTATTGCAGGACGACTCCAAGCTAGTTCCTAAATTTGTAGGTAATAAATCCAATGGACTATCTTTTGAAATACCCGATGATCGATATAAAAACGTTTTGTCACAACTAGCCTGTGCAACTGTTGATGTAAGTTTTCCTTTCTTCAAATCATCATATTTATGTGATCTATGAATACTGTAATCGATTGACACGTATATAAATTGATGAATTAGAATTCAAACTGACCACTCAGCTGTCTATCCAGCTGAAATTTGGGTCCGTTTTCCTGACCCTTTGCAAAATTCAGAATCTGTAAAATTGAACTGGCATAAAATGTGAATTAGCATTTTTAATTTCATTTGTAAGAAATTAACTAGATTTTTCCGCTTTCCACCAAAATTATTTTTTCTTAAAATTTTGGATTATTTTCTCAAAAACAGTACCATTTAAAAAGAAAAGTCATCATCTTGATTCACCATTTCTCGCTGAGAAATAATATATTTCAGATTTGTAACAGTCTGCTGTAAAAATTAAAACATTGGCATTTGCTCAAACACACATATTTATCATGTGCAGGACGAAAATCTGCATTCAAAGAGTTAACTCTTATAGGTCAATTTTCAATAGGTCACAGCAAGCCTCCAAATTTGAGTTTTTAAAAACATAAGGGCTCTTGGGGGAGGGGAGTAAAAAGGCCAAGAAATATGATATTTGTGTGCTTCCTTATTTAAGCGATTGTGCGATAAATGCATATGGTTGATTATATATGTCATGGTAAATGTGGCAAATCTAGTTATTATACAAAATAAACAGTTATTATGCATAGTCACTGAGCATTTTGGTAAGTTTGATAAATTTCCCTAAATTAATCACTTTTACTGGTGATTATGCATAATACCCACGTGTTGCATCATTGATAATTCATACTATATGATATATTATACATAAAAATTCATACTATATGATATACTATGCATGATAATTCATACTACGTATATGATATACTATACATGATAATTCATACTACGTATATGGTATACTATACATGATAATTCATACTACGTATATGATATACTATACATGATAATTCATACTATATTCATCAAACATGCTAGAATAATTTAGATTTTTTTTTTCAATTTTAAATTTACCAGTTACAAGAGGGTATTATGCATAATCACAGATAAAGGTGATGGATTTCAAGTACATTGAAACCTGCATAAAATGGAACATCAAGAAACTGAAATTATTTTCTGTTTCAGTCAAGTTTCCGTTTTTTGAAGGTGCACACAAGAATATATGCAGTGATTTATTTCTGTCATTTGCAAAACTTAAGTTTTGAGAGCATCGCCATAACTTCCATAAACCAATGAGTATCAAACAGACATGCATATTATAATATTGAATTTTTTCATGTCTGTTGTTTCGAATTACTATACATTTGAAACTTCATATTTAATGCGCAATCAATGTATAAAACGTTCTCCTTAATTGCAATGGAATGAACACTTCTGTCAAAAATGAAAATTTTTTAATATTTAAAATTAAATTTGAGAAATTTTGTCAGCCTTTCTAAAAATAGTGACAATAAGTTCAACAACGAATAACGTTTATGAAAGGAAAATTATATCTCTATAACACTTAAATTTTGCGTTTCTCTTGCCTCTATGACTTTTTTCTGTTTAAATTCAAGACTTGCTTCTTGCGACTGGTCGCCATCTCTACACTGAATAAAATACATGTACCAAAAAACGGTATTGCTAAATTATGAACAATAATGGTCTTCCTCGCCTATTTCTCACTCTCAAACTAGTTTAAATGGAAATTATCAGCATTTTACAAGAAACAGGAGTGTCTTCCTCACAAGAGCCATCATTTCAATCTTGGATGAAATGCTAAATAGGCTTTAAACACCCAAGCCCAACCCCTTGCTTCCAGAACCAGTTCAGATAAATAATAAGCATTCATCATCGCGGGGACCCGGGTTCGAGTCCCACCGTCGCCACAGTGGTGGTCGGCTGAAGTTGGTTTACTGTGGTTCCCAACTTCGAGGCGCAAATGCGAGCCGATCTCCCCATTAAAAAGTCTCGCCACAGAGAGCAGCAGTCCTACAAACAGTACAAATATCAGTCACTACACATCACTCACTTCACTTCTGAGATATAGATGGCAGCACTGAAAAATCATACACAACACTAGATATGCACTCAGACTGTTGGGTGCACACCCTTACAATTCCGGCACAACTTGCTAGGTAGTAAATTGCCTATGGCGATAGGCCTGAGTTGTGCTCGGTAGGAAAAAAAAAATAAGCATTCATCGTTTTGTGCAAGAAGTTTTCTGACAAAAAGGGGATCAGTACGACTTAACTTCCTCCCATCCAAAGGACAAGACTTTGTACTTGGCCAAAAATTCTTTCTGTATTATCAACAAGTTGTTTTTTATCTAAAAATAGATTAAAGAGGTCTTTCGTTTCCATGCTAGACAGTTTCTGTCTTAAAGTGGTTTCCCATGATTGAAAAAACATTAATTATCCACAAGACTTTTTTTTGTTCCATTTAAGACAGGTTTCCATCTCATACTGTGTCAGTTTTAGACAAGTTTTACATACTGTATTTATGAAATTTACCAACAGCACTTGTGTGGTTAGTATGCATATTCACTGATAAAAATGATAATTTTTTTTAGTATTTATGAAATTTTCCAACGAGACGCTTGTGGGTATTATGCATATTTGCGGGTAAAAAATTATAAATTTATCAAACTTCCCAAAACGATTAGTAAGTATGCATAATAACCAGTTATTATGTATAATATACTGATATATACGTCAATTATTATATGGTAAGCTGGAATAGCTTACCTCCAGGGGTCATGAATTATAACACAATTGAAACGTTTAAAAAAGAAGTATGATAAAAATATATATTGGGATAAATAGAAAAGCTATCGTACTTAGATAAGACAACCATAATTTTGTTAAGCAGTGTTATACTGTTTAGTGTATGGATAATATACATATATAGTTATACAGAGTGTTATATAAGTATAGTTTTTCTTTTGTGATATATGATTTTATATTGGGTTGCTGTATTTCGGTTATATTTGATATCCATATTTTTTATGTGTATCTTTTTCAGCCACCTCACTAGGAAATTAGCCTGTTGTGGCCTTTGTGTTTGTATCATATTTACCATAACGTATACATAGAACATTTCAAGAGTTGGGCCCATTAATTACGATAAAAATGTGATTGTAGAAAATAGAAAGTTACTACCACATCATGCCCCGTACAAATTTTCACAATCTTTCAACACTTTCCCCCCCCCCTTTTTTCTTAGGTTTTTGCTACTGTATGTAAAAGTCGAAAATTATATTAGTAAAAACTTTCCCAAAAGGGCCAGTAATTAAGCATGCGTGAATCACACAAATTTATGGTTCCATTTTTGAACAATCCTAAATTTCAATGTCTATCGGAAGATATTATGTATATTAATTATTTTATCACCAACAACATCAAAAAGTATTTATGGTATGAAATTTTTTTAAATTGTACTGCCCATCGATAATTTTATGCAGCATGCAATTTATCGCAAATGTTATTTTTTCTATAACTTTTTTCATTTTTGTAACTTATGAACTGTGCAATTGCCAAATCATTCAATGTAATCCTGTTTTTTTAGCATATATTCTCCTCCGATTACCTTGAATGTCTGGCATATGATTGTCCGCAGTTGTTGAAAAGAGGTATGTCTAAGGATATTATAATACTTTTATTTAAGTTGGTGTAATTTTGAGGCTAAAATAGTTCAACTGAAGGAATGTCAGACAGGGAATAACTTCCAGAGAAATTTTGAATTGTTAACTCTCAGAAAGTAGCAAATTACAATTGGTTAAAACAGCAGTTTAAGACTTTTTTTTAATACATTTTGAATTTTCATTGCGTTAGTAAGCAGGAAACTAGAAGAGGGGCAACTGCTTTGGGCTGCAAACTTTGTGGGGGGGGGGGGAAGCAAATTTTAGAAAAGAATAAAAATATTTTATTAAATCATCTAATTTTTCTGTGATTGGGGTGGTGAAATCGTAGCACTCTCTCTGAATTTCATTATCATAAAGCCCCAAGGTGTGTGCCATGTGTTAAGACAACACTACTTCCTTGTACACCTCTGAGAGGTATGACAAGGTTCACTACTTCAAAATTTTATAAAAGATAGTGTATCATTCAAATAAGTCTTTTTGTAATCAAATTCGCATAGCCAAAGCATCCATTGAGTTTTTTGCAATAGTAATCTAAATGATTGTACATGAAATGGTTTAATTACAGTTTTTTCAACATTTGAGTATTTATCATTTATTTTATTTTTGCTCTAGATTTCGCAAATTTGTTTCCCAAAGCAATCAGCCCACTTGATAACTTGACAGTGCTCACATTGTCCCAGAAAACAGAGAATGACATGAGCCAGTGGAGTGAAGAAATTGAATCAGAGAGATTTACTGCCGAGAAACATGTGAAAACCTGAGTTTTTTGCTATTTTGCTTGTTTTAGTGATGAAAGAAAGTACATATGTCTTTATACGTATATATACAATGGAAATCCTACATAAAAAAAACATCAATAACAAAAATTGCCTGTATTATATTACTCTATAGTCCTAATGTGTGCATATATTCCATTACAGTTATAATATCAGTATATTATAACTGTAAGTGTTATATTTACAGTTATAATAATAATATTCAATCCATAATAATATATCCTTTATAATTATATGTTTCTCTAGTCCCTTGACTATCTTTCTATGGATTTTCACTGTACATGTGTATGTACTTTATACATGTGCTTAAAACACACACACTTAGGTACTACAAAACATCTTTTGCAAACACCGGTAGAACAAAAAATTTAGTCCATAAAAGAGGGGGGTGACTGTTAATGAGAGGTTTGAAATGCTTACTTTTATTATATGAGGGAAAAGTATTATGTGGCCGTAAAAGACGGGTGACCACATCTAAGGGATATCTGTTAGATGTTTCACTGAACTACCTCTTAAGAGCTTTTTCTCTGAAGTATTTTTTATATCTTTAATTTCTGTTGATGAATCATCTAACCGAGCACTTCTTTTTCCTTTGCTTTCTTTTGCTGATCCACAGCCTGACTGACTTCTTGTCTTTGGTGAAAACCTTTTGAAGTTTCCAAATGCCAGAAACTATTTTTTTTTCTGTCTTTCACTGTCACAATATTTCTAATACATTGGCACCTACTTTTCTCATGCTTGAACTAGTCACATGATTGATCTGACAAATTAAAAAATGGCATTCGAAATATAAGTGTCACACACTTCATGGCGGCAATGTTTAGAATAGGTAGGTCTGCCACTCTCTTTCGGGAGGACTGACCCAAATTACTTTGAAACTCAGTTTCAAATGAATTCCACAGCATGTGTGTGAATCGAAGCAAATAATCAAACACAAAATGGTTGCTCGTAATGTAAATAATCGCTCTTTAACAGAGCCAAATTTTTTTTCAAAATATTTGCTCGTTATGGGAATTACTCTTAACGAAAGTTCCACTGCATTTTAAAATATGTTTGAAGTGAATAAATGGTTAGAATTAAATGTTTGCAGAAAGTATCATGTCTCTACAAGGTTTTCACTGTGTTTTTTTATTTTGATTTTTAATTTAATATGTTTGTGATTCAGTCCATGACATACCTAGGTATACTAAGTATGTATCTCTTGCAATAATAAATTTATGTAAGAACTTATTTGTTGCTCCTAGAATTCAGCATTAAAATTATAAATCCTTATATGATCTCACTTTCACTTCAGCAATGTTAAGTTGAAGTTTGAGTAATGCTGAGTAAACTAATGAATGAAAAGTGTGAATAAAATAATTGAATAATCTAACATTTCCGGATGCATGGCTTTATTATGGTAATTTTAACCCTTTCCAAGGCCGTGGAAATTATACTTCCCACCTACTTCTTAAATACTCCTTTCGGAAGTGCATATCCCATTATAATAGTTTGAGCTTGCCATCATACGAGTCCAATATATTCAATAAAATAAAAATTGTTTCATTTATTGGTATTCTCAAAACAATAGCAAATCACAAAAAAATTTAGAAATTCGAAAGAAAAAGAATAGCATGGATTTTTTTGCCAAAGTTGCATTAATATCATACGAAATAATTATTCTAAATTTATTACAGTTTGTTGTGGCTGCGCAGGCAATTTGCGGAGTTTTAAGAGAGGTCGGATATTGGGCAGATTTTATTCATCCCTCTACAGGGAAGGCAGTAAGTGAATTTTTACTAAGTATATTGAGCATGGCATTAACATAATTTTATTTGAAAATTTTATGCACCATAATTTGAGGTGACCGCACCAGTGCTGAAAAAAGGATTCAGTGTTGCTTAGCAACTATTCTAATGAATATTTCCAAATAGTTTTGATTCTGCCCAACAAGAGACATTATCAGTGTCGTGTATCTGAGTTACTGCTGCATCTGCCACTTTGGATATGTTTTGCTAAATGCATTTGTGCTGCTCAATTTCAGCTAGAACTTTTGTCAAGAAAAAGTTAAATTTTCAGTCACAAAATGGCAAATTAATCTAGCTCAAATACATGAGTTGATCAATGACATGTTCTGTTGAGCAGCATTGAAACTGGAAATATTCTTTAGAATAGCAGCTAGGTAACATTGAATCTTTTTTTCAACATTGGTGCGAAGTCGCCTTCCCCCCCCCCCCCCCTTGTAGGTGCAAAATAGCATTAGTATGATTGCAGTATTGTTTTATATTTTTTCTTTCGTAGAAACATCGGAACTTGTTGTACTTCTCTTGATCGATTTATTCGTAACAAATACAAATATTTCATCCAGAAAGAAGCTTATTGTGTCATTTAATTTTATTTATAATTTCTCATGCTCACTATATTATTATTATTTTATAAAGTTCCTGGGATCATCTGTCACTGATGCCACTATGTTTGAAACTGACATAAGGTACAGCCATTTCGGTTTCTCTGTAGAAGATCTTGGATGTTGTAAAGTAATAAGCCACCATTTATGGGGTACACATGTTTTTGTAGGAGCTATTTTCACAAACGCTGCTGCAAATAGTGCAGAAATAAGGGCGATTTTATCTAAATGCAAATTGTAAAGGTTGTAAATAAAGTGTTATGTTCGTGAGAATAATGTAAGGAATTTTACTGTATAAAGTCGATTAAAGGTTAATATATACACATGTGTGTCATCTGATTATGATTTTCTTCTCAGTAATTTGAGTTTGCCAATATCGGAGGGTGCGCAATTTTTTCAGACTTTGGACCAGATATCCAGTATTTCTGGAATTAATTAAAAATCTGAAATATAAAAAACTTCAAGGCGCAAATGCGAGCTAATCTCCCCATTAAAAAGTCTTGCCACAGAGAGCAACAGGCCTACAACGATCAATTATTCAATCATTACACCTCACTTAGTTATAAAACTGGTGCAGATGGCAACACTACACATAACACGCATTACACACAAACAAACTTCACGTCAGGTTTCACTACACGTACACGCACATTCCCGCTTGTTCCAATTCGTTAGAGGTTCCGCAGAGGAATATTGACGAGGTACATATGTGGTTTAGTAGTAGTAGTAGTATTTCTGCCACTTACAGGATAGATTATATATAAAGGGTAGCCATATGCCCTACGTATTTTACAAGATATCCTTGTAATTTGGCCATCCTAACTTTTTTTTTTTTATAAAATGCTCAATTTTCCCCTTATTTTCAAAGAGGCTCGGTTGAATTTTTGAAATAAAGAATTAAGGTCATTTTTATGATTTATAAATTATATGACAATTGACTAATCATAAATATATTCGTCTCACATATTTGTCAAAAGTTTTGATGAATTACATTTTGACATCTATAACCCATCATTTTTGATTGGCAATTTTTAAGCGATACGTGACTATTTCAGTTGTGTGGCAATGTTTTAGCTATATATGCAACTTTATTGGCCTTTGAGAAGTTTTTGGCTTTAACTGGCAGTTTTACTTGCGTAAACAAGTTCTTTGGCTACAAATGGCAACTCCACTTGAATTTGGCTATTTTGCAACTGTAATTGATAACTTTACTTGCTTTTGACTATTTTTTGGCTAGAAAAGCAGCTTTAGGTATTTATCGTGTTGTATACATTGATAATTTTCTGCCAGTACAGTTTATGCAGGACGGATAAAACCCCCTTGGTGAGTTTGGTCCACAGGCCAACACGATCAACCTATTTCATTAATCATTAAAAGCATCCATAAATCATTGTTTAAAATTTATGGGCAGTTAGTCAAAAACAGTTTATTAATTTTTTTTTTATAAAGCATGTTCCACTTTTTACGGACTTCTGTGAATTCAATTTAAAGACATACTATTCAATTTTTTTAAAAAAAGAACTACAGAGGGCAGCCTGATATATGCAAGCCAGCATATAACTAAGTTTCAGATTATTTGAGGTACTTTACACATAAATTGATTTTTAAAATTAGTTGCAGTAAAATGGTCTGTTGAATGCCTAGTGTCGTGACAAGCTCATTCAGAGAAGGCTGCAGTGTCTAAAAGAGCTCAACAGTTTGTGAAAGAGAAAGGGGTGAAAGCAAACAACAATTAAGAACGATATCATGCTTTGGAAAAGTTGCTAGAATGATCAGGAGTATGTAGAAGCTGTAGATATCAACATGTGATCTGATGGGTTGACTTAGCCAGAGGGTGATAAGAATTTAATTTTTCTGAAGTGATTAATTAGAAAAAATAAACTTAGAACACTCTTGAGACTAGACAAACATCTTGAGCTTATTGCCCACGAACACCCTGGTGCTCTGGGAAGCATTTAAGAGTACCCAATGACAGAAAAATTTGAAGATTTTTCTTCAAAGTACCTTGTGTGTGTAATCCTTGAAATATTTTAAACAATAAATATGCTGCAGTAGTTCATGTAGCTTTACCTTTTCATTTTATTCGTTTGATCATTTAATTACACTATATACAGTAGTTACAAATGTAATTTTCACTATTCAAGGCTTTATTTCATTTAAAATTTTTTATTTCATCTCCAAATTCTATAAGTTCTGGATTATCAGATCTGCAACTAAGTTTTTTTGATAATCTGTGTTATGTGTAGTCCACATTAGCTTCGATAATCTGGCCCTACTGTTGCACAAGTCCTACTAACCACAGCACAAGAATAAAAATTTGATAGCAAATTTTTATTCTTGTGCTGTGGTTTTCATAATCAATTTTTTCGTCTTTCGAAAATGAAAAATTTACACTCTGTCTCTGTGTAGAAAGCATTTTAATACCGTAGTTTCTTATCCACCAAGAAAACTTGAATATACATTCATGTTTAAGCTATACGTATATTATGTATATCAATTTTTCTTCCTCCAACTGAAACTTTTCATGAAATGCAAAATGTTTTCAATCAAACTCGGAACCTATTGTAATGCTCAAGTCTTTCCCTGTTATCAGTGTTTTGTGATACCATTTGTCTGTATCCAAGACAACTGGAAAAAGAAGAAGTTAGTATCAGTGTAGGTAAATACATTGTATTTAGTATTTTAAACTGGAGATAAGATTAACTGCGTGCTATTTGAGAATTTCTTTAAGAGCTGCTTGTCTCAAAAAGATTAATCCAAAACAGCTTCAGATTTCTAGAGCAGATAAACCTTTGTTATTTTTAGTGTTTTGAAATTGTACGAATGGAATTGTTCACTGTGTATATATATATATATATATAACTCTATATATATATATATATAGATTATAAAAAAACTATCCCAACATATGGGCCCCTAACTATCATACCATTCACAGAAACTGAATCAAAGTTTGGCATAAGGTATTTTGAGGTATGCGCTCAAGAATGATATGGAAAACAACAGTGTCACTCTAACAGTTACGGTTACAGTGAGAAAATTTCGAAAATATCAAATGGCAACACCAAGTTTTTTGTATTGGAATGTGATCTCCATTGTGAAAAACCCTAAATAGCGTTCGAATGGCAACTGTAGCATGAAAATCACCGGCGGTAGATAGGCTAAAAGTGAGGACAACCAATAAGGACAGAGAAGCAGCATAAAATAAAGCATTTTATTGTGTTTCACAAATTTTCCACATGACCTTGTGGAGGACTAATCAGGCTGGGATCTCAGCCGAAGAAACGGTGTGACGAATGAAACGAACATTAATGCTCTGGTGCACGGCAAAGTCCTTTATACTTTTTCCTTGCCTAGCTCCGGGGATTTTCGTGCTACAGGTGCCATTCCAACGCTATTTAGTGTTTTTCAGTATGGAGATCGCATTCCAATACAAAAAACTTGGTGTTGCCATTTGATATTTTCGAAATTTTCTCACTGTAACCGTAACTGTTAGAGTGACACTGTTGTTTTCCATATCATTCTTGAGTGCATACCTCAAAATACCTTATGCCAAACTTTGATTCAGTTTCTGTGAATGGTATGATAGTTAGGGGCCCATATGTCGGGATAGTTTTTTTATAATCACCCCGTATATTATACACAACCCCAGCCTATTGCCATTGAAGCAATTTACTTATTCTTTCTTTGCCACACAACTAACTGGTCATATCGCTATAGGGCGATTTACTGCCTATTGGGTCGGAAGTCTTTGTCTCTTGAAAAAGGTACATTTTGTTTTTATACTTCTAAATCAGGGGTCTTCAGTCTTTCAGACATTGTGGGTGGAAAAAATTTCTGTGAAGCCCAAGGATCAACAAGTCATATTTCTATATCTATTTCTACAGTGACATCTTAAACAGTTGGGCCCAGAATCCGAGTCAAACAGATGAGCCCTATATTATTGGAGAATTTTTTTTATTCAGAGATTTTTCCCCTCAAAAATGTATTTTCACCAATTCTGAAATCATTTTTTTCATTAAATACGAGTGTTCATTAATTCTGAGACTATTTCAATTTTTCGTTAATTATGAATGTTCATAAATTGCCAATTTTTTCCCCACTAATCCTGAAATTATTTCATTAATTATGAGATAATTTCTACCATTTATTCTAAAATTATTTCTCTCATATTTCCTCCACAAATGTTTTCTAAAAGTAGTTTTGGAATTACTTCCTTCACCAATTCTGCTACTGAATTAAAAAATTTCCGAGACTTATTTGATTACAGAAGGATGAGTGTAGATAGAACCTGTTTATTTGGTGTTTCCCTCAAAAAGTAACTACCCTGTGCAATTATACATTTTTCTACTAATGTTCATACAAAGATATAAATATGGATTGCAAGCCCTTTTTTATCACATCCTTCAGTAACTTCGTCGCTGCTCACTGCACTTCTTCAGAAACAGAATCTGTGCCGCTTAAGCAAATTCTTTATCCAAGGAAAATAGCACATGGGGCAAAAGATCAGAGAAATAAGCTGGTTGTAGAAGTATCGGAATATGTGATCTTTTGACAGGTAATCTGATACCAGGAGGACCTGTGAGTCCTTAGACAGCTACATTATTCGGTGAGAGGCAAGTGATCAGATCCTCGGAAGGCCAGTTCAGGGCAACGAGTCTCAGGTTCCGAAGAAGTGCAGCTATGAAGCACTGAAGGATGTGACAAAAAAAAGATTGCAATCCGCGTTTTCATCTTTGTATGAACAATGGAGAAATGCATAATTACCACAGGGTGCTTATTTTGAAGGAAACACCAAATAAACAGGTTTTATTTGCACTCATCCTTCTGTAATATATAAAATAAGTCTCTGAAATTTTTTAACGTAGTAGTAGTACGTAGTAGAATAAATTTTTTTCAGCATTTTTATAAATTCTGTAATGATGTAAGAGCCTTTTTGTCGACAGGCCACTGCAAAAAGTTCAAGGGCCACATGTTAAAAAGATCCCTTGTTCAACAGTATAGTACTATGTTATTAGAATGTTTAGATGAATTTATGAGTTATGTTAATATAAACTGTCTCATATACATTCGTCTATCGTTTTACCTATGGAGAGGCTGTGCAATTAAGATTTTTGTCGAGTGGGTCAAACTTGATTTGTCGAATCTCCCCCCCCCCCCCCCCGCCACTGTAAAACACTATAGTTCTAAACAAAGTTTTCTTCTTTTGTGTCTTTCGTTTTGAAGTGAATGTTTTTTTTTCACTTTTTTATCTTTAAATTTTGTTGCCTGGTCCTCCCCTTGTACTTCAGGCCCTGGGTGACAGAGTCAGGATTCTTTTCCTTGGGGGACCTAACTATACATGTTATTTGTTCAGCCTACAGCTTTATGTTTCTTTATTCACAATTTTTAAACCAAGATAGTGAATGTAAAAGTAGGAACGATTCATGGGTCCATTTCATAACCAAGAGGGCAGAAGGTGGCTAAGTGGTCTATAGCACAGGACAGCGAAATCAAAAGGGCGTAAAATTTTGAGAAAAGTAAAAAAAATTAGAATGGGTGGAGGGCGGCATACTTGTATACACCACAGGTGCCAAAACCAGAGATCAGCCTCTGATCATAAGGTAAACTAAAAGACGAAAGCGTGTTTTTGGGATTCCTCATTACATCAGTCGTGAGTTGCAGTCAACAAAAATCTAAAAGAGTGATTGTAATACTTACTTATTTGTCCAGGGAGCACTTCTGTTTCAAGACCATTACAGATTCCATAACATTCTGGAGCAGGCTCAAGGGCCCAAATCTTCCTTCCAGTGATTTGAGCTTGCCATGATGGTTTGCCGACGTGATCAACCTATTTTATCATACACATGAATAAATCGTTCCATTTGACATTTATGGGAAAAATAACCAAATCTCAGGAAAATGGCAGAGATCAAAGTTTTTTTCACTAATTAAGTAAAAAAATATTAATTTTTACTTTTTTGTCCAATTATTGTTTTACGGAAGTGCCGCTATTACAGCTGAATTTACCAATTTTGTGACCATTTTCCGTATTTTATTGCAATTTTAGAATCAACAGGGTTTTTAGATCTTTCACGCACTCCTCTTGAAACAGGCTCGTAGTATATTTTTACAGTCTTGAAATTCATCGTATTAATAACATACATAATATTGAGATAAATGTGGCTGTGTCAGTTTGTGCAGAGAAAATTAGAAGTATCGCTATATAAATTAATGCAAAAATTAACTGGTGATTCTGAGGAACTCACGTGCATGTGAGCTCCATATCCTGTTGTACCCATGAATAGCCAATCCACGCTGGTGATCTCCGATGAATCAGGCAGAAAATAAGGACGTTTATAGTGTTTTCTCAGAGCATTTCCAATCGTGTTGTCGCAATTGCTCCTGAAAAATTAAAATTTAGAATGATTGTGGTAGAGTCAAAAGCGACTCTGTATTCAAAACTTCCGCATCCCAGAATTTTATGAGTTTAAAATAAACTGAAGAGCCAAAAAAACTGGTACAGGCATGCGTATGCAGATAAAGAGATATGGAACCAATCAGAGTACGGCGCTGAATCGGCAACGCCTATATAATACAACAAGTGTCTGGCATAATTGTTAGATCGGTTACTGCTGCTACAATGTCAGGTTATCGAGATTTAAGTGAGTTTGAACGTGGTGTTATAGTCGGCGCACGAGAGATGGGACATGGCATCTCCGAGGTAGCGATGAAATTTGGATTTTCACGTACGACCATTTCACGAGTGTACCGTGAATATCGGGAATCCGGTAAAAAATTAAATCTACGACATCGCTGCGGCCGGAAAAAGATCATGCAAGAACGGGACCAACGACGACTGACGAGAATCATTAAACGTGACAGACGTGCAACCCTTCCGCAAATTGCTGTAGATTTCAATGCTGGGGCCATCAACAAGTGTCAGCGTGCGAACCATTCAACGAAACATCATCGATATGGGCTTTCGGAGCCGAAGGCCCACTCGTGTACCCTTGATATCTGCACGATACAAAGCTTTAAGCCTCGCCTGGGCCCGACAACACCGACATTGGACTGTTGAGGACTGGAAACACGTTGCCTGGTCTGACGAGTCTCGGTTCCAATTGCTTCGAGCTGATGGACGTGTACGGGTATGGAGACAACCTCATGAATCCATGCACCGTACATGTCAAAAGGGGACTGTTCAAGCTGGTGGAGGCTCTGTGATGGTATGGGGCTTGTGCAGTTGGCGTGATATGGGAGCCCTGATACGTCTAGATACGACTCTGACAGGTGACAGGTACGTAAGCATCCTGTCTGATCACCTGCACCCATTCATGTCCATTGTGCATGACGGACTTGGACAATTTCAGCAGGACAATGCGACACCCCATACGTCCAGAATTGCTACAAAGTGGCTCCAGGAACACTCTTCTGACTTTAGACACTTCCGCTGGCCACCTAAATCCCCAGACATGAACATTATTGAACATATCTGGGATGCCTTGCAACGTGCTGTTCAGAAGAGATCTCCACCCCCCTCTTACTCCTACGGATTTATGGGCAGCCCTGCAGGATTCATGGTGTCAATTACCTCCAGCACTACTTCAGACATTAGTCGAGTCCATGCCACGTCGTGTTGCGGCACTTCTGCGGGCTCGCGGGGGCCCTACACGATATTAGGCAGCTAACCAGTTTTTTTGGCTCTTCAGTGTATGAAACGCTGTCAAATGCAGTAAGACATTGTTTGCCTATCTCATCATGAAGGTTGGTGTCCGTGGTCACCGTGATCTTGGTGGTAGGCCAAACTTGACTAAGGCGCAAATGCTAGTCGGCCTGCCCTTCAAAAAAAGGCTCGCTAGTGAAACAGCAGTCTCACGACACTAAATTTCACTCACAGACACCCACTAGGTTTTCCATTTTTTAACTACTGATTGACAGGACAGAAGGAATACCTGCTTTAGAAGGTATTGACAAAAGGCCGTGCCTCCTATCAGAACGCTGTAGGTGTATATGTTTAATTGATAGTCGACATTATGGTTCTTATAAGAACACTATATAACCAGGGGTCGACATATCCCTTTGCAGAAGCGAATCGAGAGAGAGGGTAGGGTCGTCTTGATAGCACCCAGGCCAAAATAAGATATAATTCTCTCTCTTGAGGCCCCGCGGATGGACTCAAGCGCTAAAGCTGTGCTCATGGTGGGATGAAGAGGTACGAGTTACAAGAATTGTGACGAGGAAGAAAAAATCACGGCGAGGGGGAGGATAGAGGAAAATTACCTGAGGGGGTTCTGAAATGAAAGGTTATGAGATGATGATTATCTCTCCAAAAAGAAGCTTTTTTTTCTCTCCCCCCCCCCCCCAATCAACAGATCGAAGTGAAAACAAACATGTTTGTTCAAGTCGTCATCTCGTTGAGGAGCCTCTTCCTCGTCTTTGCCCTACTTCTTGAGCATGTGCGGCGTAGAACGAAACAATATAACTGTTTTCGTCGTTAATTTCTATTAAGGTACAGTCCCACGAGAGTTTGCTAGGGGACCCTTGGTAAGATAATTAAAGTTAAAGATAATAAAAGTCTTTGTCAGGATCCGCGGTCGCCTCGGGGAAGCGATAATTTTTATGGCTGTCAATACAGATGAGCGTCTTCCTTTGTGAATGACCGAACAAGTACGGATTACTTCACGCCTGCTGTGGTTTTTGCGGTTTATGTCCAACAAAGACTTTTATTATCTTTAGACTTTTATTAACTTTAATTATCTTACCAAGGGTCTCCTAGCAAACTCTCGTGGGATTGTACCTTTATACACTCCCATACCTCTTGGTCGCCCCACTGCGTGCGCGGTCTGAGACGCCCCCCCCCCTCCCCCCAAGAGCCGGATAACGGAAAAATTTGTCTGTTCCGTAAAATACAAGATGATCCTGTGAATTAACAAAATTATTCGACCCTCCATTCGCATCGCTCCGGATCGGCGCTGGACAGGTTTCAGGAGATTCGGGAGCTTAAAGGGGAACGTAATTAATTTATTGTTCTTCATTGTGTTCAATATTACTCTGTAAAGTTATCCGTTACCATGGCTCCCACAAGGATGGGGCTGACATTGCTGCGCGCAGCCCTGGGTTCTGGGACGATTCTCGTCATTCATGGTTTTTTCATGTTATAAAAACATTACAGAAGGGTTCTTAAAAAGTCTGGCATGGGCCCCGTCAAGGCCTAGGGGACATGTCCGTAGCATTCACCTTCTTGGCACAAAGGGTCCGCGAAGCTATACGTTAAGAGACCGTAATAGATGTTGTTCTGGTACGCTTTTCATGGTTACTGCATTCTGGAGACGGACCCTATGTTAGGACTTTTGGTGGACCCTTTGGGGAATTTCTAGAGTAGAGAAAAAAAATAGTGATTCAACCCGGACCCTAGGGCTACTAAGCAGCACATGCACCTCGTAAACATTCCTTTAAGGAACTTCTAATGAATTGATACCAGTCGGAATGTGGCATGTACTAGACGTGAAGTTTGTTCCTAAGGAATGCCTTTCATGTGTTTAAGAAGTGCTGCTATCTGTCCACCGAATAATTCGAGAGAGTAAATAACTCTGCAAGTAATCTTGCTTGAATTTTTTAAATGTTGTAGACTTGATTGTTTTCTATGGAGAGACTATTTTTGACTGGAAGATCGGCGCGAATTTGCACCCTGAAGTTGGAAAACCACATAAAGCCAACTTCAGCCGACCACCACTGTGCGGATCGAGCCCGGGACCATTCGATGCAGAGCGAGAGCCCTATAGCTGGAATCCTATCAACCTTACCCTATGAGGAGCGGGCAGTTCTACAGTACGTGAATATTTTACGTAGAAGAATTTCAAAAATAAAGTGGGGATACGACTATGTGAAGAGAAAACCTACTGCTCTTCAGGAATTCTGTTGCTCCCGCGAATTGAATCGATTGATGTTAGAGAGCAACTAATCGCGCTCCTAAACTACGTCGCGTTTCCGCGAACGAAGCTAAGGATAAATCAAAGTGGGTAAATATCAATGGCCTTATCTCCAATGGCCAGGATGTTTGTGTGTGGTATTAATGCAGGGAATCATAGATTTCTGAACATCTCAGAGAAGAGAGAGAGAGAAATTTTTTGTAATGGACAATGTTTAACACACTTATCCAAGAATGATGTCACTCTCCGCAATTCATATGAAGGTTTTTTACAACTGGTTGAAGCAAAGAGGAATTTAGGAAAGAGAAGAAATTCAACTGCCCTTGCGGGGAATCAAACCCACGTCCTCCTACTTTCCTTTCGAGACAAAATTATCGCCCGTTCGAGGCATCCCCTCCGGCTCATAAGCCGCACCAGTAAAGTATTCTCGAAAACTCGTTGCCGTGTTCCAGGTGGACGAAAAATGCGTGAAAAATAACATTTTTCTCTATACAAATCATTCAAACCAGTATTCTGGCTCATTAGACACTTTGAATTTTGAAGAAAAATATTTCAAAAACAATTTTTTGCAATTATTTTTCCCTTTATCCCTAATTCGGAACCCCCTCTTGTATCGGCACCTCGTAAGGTCCCTGGAAAAAAAACCTTCATATGAATTGCGGAGAGTGACATCATCCTAGGATAAGTCACCATCTGGTGGCAGTGTCAGCAATTGCGAGCTATTGCAAGCATGCCTCTTGAGCCTGAGTTAGGTCCGACCGTCCATGTACGGTCCCAATGAGTGCACACGAATTCAAAGGAAAGATTGAGATATTCGTTGTCTTTGTAGTCTAAGAGTCTAGGGCGCAGGTTCGATTCCCCGCAAGGGCAGTTGAATTTCCTCTCTTTCCTAAATTCATCTTCGCTTCAGCCAGTTGTAAAAAAACCTTCATATGTTTCACTTCCTATAGCTACTTTCTCAGCATATAGTGTAAAATCCAAAAAAAAAAAAATAATAATTTTTTTCTCTGTTAGCAACTTTTAAGGAATCGTTCGACAGTTATAATAGAGTGGTTTTTTTGTGGTCTTTATAAGGGGTGGCCCTTGCGGTAACACGGGCGATAATTTTGTCTCGAACCGCACCTGGTCTCTATTAAACATTTGATAAGAGAGGATACCGTTCGAGTAAAAAAAAAACGTTTTTTCACTCATAGAATACTCGCATATAGTATTACATGTATAATAGAGGAAGAGTAGTAGATGTAGTTGATGAGTAAGGGAAAAATCTTACTCTACTCATTTTTTTCCCCTTATTTCCTAAATTTTGATAGATACCACTTTCAGAGATATATCGCTGATACTTCAATTAGTTTATATTTGTTGCAAAAACTTGTAAGTCAAAGGGTTGAGATAAGCTACTTTGTCTAAAAAACATTCGCGGGAAAAGCGTAATTTTTTTGATGAAGCATGCAAAATAATTTATTTTGTACAGTCTCTCACCATCCTATATACCAAGGTCTCTGTGCTCTCTCCTCGCTCATTGCAAGGACTTGCTTCAAGCTTCGAAACTCTGTCTGATATGGGAAGAACTGACATTCGTCGCCATCTCCATCTTCTCCGAGGTAAATTCTTTTGAAGAAATCAAAATCGAACGCTTGCGTCGCCGTCCAGTTCTGCGCTCCGTCTTCCACAACCACGGGTACATTCGAGTAGGCAAACCTTCGAAATAACAAAAGATTTTCTTGAAAATTATGTAGTTTGATAAACTTTTATCACCAGAATTCTTTATCTAGAAAAACGGTTAATTTTGGTTACAGTGTCAAAATGTAAAGAATGCATCTAGAAAGAGAAATCATAGAAAGAGTGTTGACACTTCAATAGCATTCATAAAATGTGATGCGGAAAAAGATCTCTCTTTGACCGATTTAATTCATTCTACAGCTTCATTACTGAAATTCTATTTTAATTCTTTAGCGATCAGGGCCGAGATATCCCGGCCTAACGCAAATGGAAGGAATTCATTCCAGCTCTCCCTATTTATTTTTGTAACCCAATGAAGGGAGGTTGTTTTTCTTTTGCCGTTCACCCCAGCATTCTTATTCCCTTTCTTTATGGAGCCGCGCGACGGATGATTTTTTTTTCTCAAAAATTACGAAAGAGAAATCTACTGAGCTCAATCCCTTCCAATTTCTAACAAGGAAACCAGTTTTTGAGATTTATCGCTCATGTTTCAAGTATGGGTCATCCAAATTTGTCGCAAAAAACTGTACATGAAGGGGTTGATTTGAGCTGTTTTTTAAGAGCGTCAGCTGTAAAAGTTGTATATTTTCAAAACGGGGGGGGGGTGGTTGGAAAGGTTCTCATACCTGTTTTCGAACTCTTCGGAGGATATGTTCCGAACCCTCGGAACTTCTGTGAGATTGACGCAAACAGAGCAATCAAAACGCGGCATGAACATGGCTTCGGCATCGCTGGGGACACCCAAAATACACAAGTCATCACGGATGTCTTTATTTCGCAAATACAAGCACGTCTTGATGAAATCCTCGGGGAAGTTAAAAATCCAAAATCCCGCCAAGAAGATGAGAACCAAAGCTATTCTATCTTTCGATCTACCAGATTCTCGATTCTCTGTAACCTCCCTGTTTGCGAGCTTCAGTATCTTCTGTACCGAGCGCAATTCAGACATTTGTAACGATGATACTCCGAGCTTGGAGTACTTTTGGAAAACATCTCGAAACATCTCGTCCGTTAAGTTTCCTTCGGTCGGCGTTTTATGCGGTTCGTAGCCTACTGAGGGAATTCGCTTGTGTTCCGCTGCAGCTTAAGTTGTTGTTTGCGAAACGAGAGACATCTTGCGATTGGCTCACGAGGGATTACTCGGAACTTATTTGATTCTAATGGGGTTTTCATTGTGGGTGTTGTGAGGGAAAAATTGCTTGAGTTTTTAAATCAAATTTTTTTTTTTAAATACGATGCAGAATTAAACATGAGAAAAAACTTGCATTTTTTTTTTTTGGAATTTTTGTATGAACTCGATCTTTTGTTCCCACAGGCAAGGCCACACACACACACAACTAGGGGAGAGAAAGATTTTTGCCTCCTCCCCCACCAAATTTAAAATTCGATAATTTTAAAAAAGTGCTCTTTATTCCCACTTAAAACCGCTGCCCCCTAAATTTTGCCGCCTTGGGCAATTGCCACCTCTAGTTTCTTCTCTGCCCACAGGTAAACCGGAACATGTGTAGAAACCTTTAGCCCCCCGTAAGTGAGCTTGTGCCCACGGGCAACAAGCCCTGTTGACTTTTTTTTAACTCCGTGAACCAGTTGTTACTCTGCGTGACATTTTAACATTTGCGTGGATTGAGAAAAAAATATGCTTCTGCAAGGCCGTTGCGAGAAGGAAGATCAGAGGGAAGGACCACCACACACACACACACACAGATTGCCGCTGTGCTGGTCGAGTAGTCATAGTGATTGACAACATGCGTGATTGACCAATACCTTCTGCTCTAGAAGGTATTGGATTGACTCGCATCGCGAGGACACGGGTTTGAACCTCCACTTGCCACACGGCTGAAATTGGTTTCCAATTTCGAAGTATGTATGCGAACCGATTTTTCCGTTAAAAGTCTCGCCACAGAGAGCGACAGACCTATAACGGTACAGACATTGAATCTTTACACTTCACTCACAATTTGAAATATTGATTGCAGCACTGAAAAATCAGACACAAGTAGGGTGATTTTAGCGGTTTTGGTGCACAATAGGACTGCGCATTTGCTGCGCATCAAACAATAGGGCTCCCCACTTGCTGCGCATCAAACAATAGGGCTCCCCACTTGCTGCGCATCAAACAAATGGGTGCTTCGCACTTGTTGAGGCTCGCTAGATGGCGCTTCCTATGACGTCATTCCTAAATTATCGTTCTTGCCTATGATGTCATTCCCAAATTATCGTTTTTCAGGGGGGTCATTCCTAAATTAAACTTTATTTCCCAAGTGATGATTTTTTTCAGGGAACATTCCTAAATTAAACTTTTGAATTCATTTTCTGACTTAGAAAAAATTTGCTCCTAAATTAAACTTTATTTCCTGACTTGTTTTTTTTTTTTTTTTGGAGGGATGCTCCTAAATTTTTTTTTTCCATCCCAAGTGATGAGATTATTTCAAAGAGGGGTCATTCCTAAATTAATCTTTTCTTCCACAAATTATTGTTTTTTTACTGACTTAGTTATTTTTCTAATGATTTTTTTTTTTCATTCCTAAATTAAACTTTTTTTTTCACATATCAAGCTGTAAAATAAAATTCCCTCAAAAAGAAATGTTATTGACTTTTCATCATACTCAAGCTGAAAAAAAAAAATCACACGTAACTCAATTAATGACAGAAGCATTGATGATAAAGAAAATTAAATTTTAATGATACACAAAATAAATGAGAAAAAATATATATACAAGAATAAATGGAAAAAATATATATACAAAATAAATGGAAAAAAATATATACAAAATAAATGGAAAAAAAATATATACAAAATAAATGGAAAAATATGTTAAAATAAATGGGAAAAAATATGTACATCAGTGTCCATGTAGCACTGTTCATCGAATGGCATAGTGGCCATACGCATATGTTTTAATGCCATCACCGAGAATATAGCGTTTATCGTCGCGAGGGCACAGCGACGTTTTGCGGAGGGCGACCGTTTGAAGTTTGTGGTTACTGGAGGAGATTTTTAGCATGGTGTTTTTGATCGAGGAGTTGTTGCGGAGGCAAGCCAGATAATCTTGATGTTTTAGTTGTTTTTTAACAACCGCACGAACGACCCCTTTGGCGGTCTTTTTCTCCGCGACTGCTGTGACCATGCTGTACATTTTTGATCTTAATCCGACGAATTCCACAACGGGTTCGCCGCCGTTCTCGTCCTTCATGACGCCCACCACTTTTTTATTCTGCAGGCTAAACAGAGGATGATCACCGGGATAGTTTGACGTGTCGAATCTGTGGAGCTCCTCCCTCATGTCTTTGTAAATGTCACCGGTTTTTATCTCGTAGAGGAATGAATCTGTGTCTGTGAACAAAACTTCCACACCGGGTCCGTACTTTTTCTTCATAAAATTATAATGGAAGTCCGCCATCAAGTGTTTGGACAGGTCCAAAATCGTGACACCGGTATATATGGGCCTGTCCAGATGGATTTTCGTCTTCAACATCTTGATGACGGCTAACTCACCGGTGATTATCCTGAAGCATTCGAATGCCGGGGATGATATTAGCTTCCTCAAGCTCTTCTGATTGTTGGCGAGACGGATGTCGACGTGCTTCCTCAAATTTTCTAGCGATTTCCCGTACACAGCGTTATTGAGGAGCTTATAGAAGTCCTTTTCGAATTCGCACCGGGCATTTTTCCTCTTTTCGGTGTTGAACGCTATGTACGGGCGTATCCAAGGCTCTTGTGTGAATTCGACTGCACGCCGAACACCCGTCAGCTTCATCCCCAGCGACGTGTATAACTTCAGGCACCGGTAATGGATGACGTAGGAAGTTTTGTTCATCAGATTTGGTGAGAGCTTTTTGGATGGTTTATCACCGGGTCTTCTGATGAATGGAGAGAGCATGTCACCAGTAATTTCAATGTTTTCTGCCGCCAAGGGGAAACAATTGTGCTCGTCGTGCAACTTCACCGGGTATTCCATGTCCACTTCTAAAATATACCCCTTGACGGCGTTGTCATCGATGTTGAGAAAATCGATGCTCTCAAGTTCACTGGGGGACAACCATCTAAAGTCTCTCACCGGGAGGGGCTCCATCATACACTTTCCGTATAAGTTGTTCACATCATAGTACATGATATATGATGTAGGTTCACTGGGGTTATAACCGGGTATTAACGGGTTGTTGGCTCGCGCATACCGCTTGGAGATCACTGAGACCCCACCTCGGATACCTTTCTCCATGAAGAGATGCATGTCCGGATCGTTGATCAATTCGAGCTTGACACCGGTCATTCGCAGACATGCGTTCCAGGCCAATCCCGGGGATGTGAACGTATGCACCGGGTCGATCTTGTAGTTTTCTTCGCAGAGTTTTCTAAAACTCTCGAACACATCCCCGAGAAGCAGCACGTCAGTCTTCACGTAGAGGTTGTGGTAATCACCGAGGTTGGAACACCGGAATTCTCTCCAAACGGTATGCGCATATGTATACTCGTCACTGGTTATATGTTGATCCCCCAGAGAGGTGTAAAAGGCCTCTCGTGGGGGCAGCACCGGATCTTCGAACTTCTCAAACGAGTCAACGTACTCGTACGGATAACATCCTTTACGTTGAAGAAGATGACTCGTAGCTCCAAAACATTTCTTCATGTTGTTGAAGTCACCGGGGTTCATCGCTTGCACGAGCGAATCCAACGACGCCGCCAAGAACTGGTTGGAATCCAGGAATCGCAGGCGACCGAGAGAAAAGGAGATAAATTTCTCCATATTCCTCCCGATCACCTGGATCCTGCGATCGGGGTACCGGGAAAGTCCTTGCATCAGGAAATGAGCGTCGTAGTTTTGTAAATTGTGAAATATAACCGGGATGTGACGTCTTAACCTGAGCTGGAGATTGCACTTCTGATGCAGCGCCGCTCTAAAACCACCGGTGATGTGACAGTGGTCACGAACCCTGTCGTCACCGAGTGGGCGGTCGCACACCATACAAGTGGTCGCATTCCCGAATCTCTCTTCATCTTCAGCTGTCATCTGCAGAGGCACCGGGTTGTCGAGCTTGCCCATAACCACTCGTTCTTCTTCGACGAGACACCGGAAGAAGACGTCCACGCAATCTTCACCCCTGTACACTGTGGGCTCTTTCACGTATACACCATCGGGCCCCACGACCGTATACGCGAATCCACAGGGGCGGTGAAGGCTCTTCTGGGTTGTGCTAGAGAGAGACGGGTTCGGCTTACAGCTGTCCACCTTCTCCAAGATCGCCTCAAAGTCCGCATATATGACGTATGGAACGTGCAGCTGGTAATGGTTGTTCTTGAAGAACATCACGTTGTCGTCTACACCGGGATACGTCACTCGTTGCAGACCGTGTGTCTGGCAAAGTGGTTCGTGCGCATTCAGCTGCTCGAGGGAGGAGAAGCGTTGCAAGCAATAATTGCAAAAGTGGGATGCACCTTCATACTTGGTCGTGTAGGAAAGCAAACGAGACATGTTTTGGATGAGGCAGTAGTGCGACGTTGTCTCGTTGCTGATGAACAAGAGGTTGATTGGTGTACCAGACACCACCTCACTAATCCTGAGAGGAAAGACTTCTCCCCCCTCCAACCCAAAGACGTTAATGCGCACTGAATTCGCAGCTTCGAACCGTGGGATTTGTTTAAGTGTCACCGGGTATACTAATTCACTGGTATTCAATTCATTCTCATACTGAATATAGTTGAACACCCTTTCGGGGTTTTGCTTCACCGGGTGTAGGGCAGCCAACACACACCAGAGAAAGCATTTCTCATCATCGTTCTTTACATTTACCACTGCTCTTCTGCTGGCTACCCCCTTTGGCAGCGGAATATAAGTGGCGGCCGCTAGTGGTTGGTATTGCGCCGTGTTTAGCTCAAGCAAGAGCACGCGCTCGAGCACCCAACCACTTCCGCTGCCTTCAAAATCCTCTGTCGCCTGCTTTACCTTTACGAAGGCTATTTGTAGGTGCTCTTCTATCTGGTCGGCGGTTAAAGTGGTGAGCATTTTACTTCGAAGATACCCGTTGCAGAACTCGTCCTCGCCGTCACTTCCTTTCCTGGAAAAAACAGCAGTCGCGACGATGTTCCATTTAAGGGACCTGTGGGTGGTCATGTCCTCCCTCAACAGCCGCGTCAACTCCTCTCTCACGCTGTCGAGGAAGGTGGTCATATCCATTTCGGTGTCTGGGGTGGGGATCAATTCGTGCGTCGACAACATGTCGAGTGCGCGCCTGACTTGCCCTCCTCCTCCTAGCTGTGCTCCTCCTTGGGGTGCTCCAAGCTGCTGCTGTGCCCCATGGCTCGGTGATGGCCGCTGTGGTGGTGCTCCTCCTTGCGCCCACTGTGGGGACGCATCATGCTGGGGTGGTCCTGCTCGGTGATGGCTCGGTGATGGCCTCTGTGGTGGTGCTCCTTGTGCCCACTGTGGGGGCACACCATGCTGGGGTGGCGCACCATGCCCCATGGCACGCTGGTGGCGCATCAAATCGCTCTTGCGGTGAAACGCTGCATCGCACACCAAACACTTGTGGCGACGCTCGCCATGCGTTAGCCTGTGCTGATTCAGATTCCTACGCAAGGAAAACTCCTTGCCGCACGTCTCGCATAGGTGTCGCTCCTGAAAAACAAATAAAAAGGGAATGTAGGACACGTAAGTCTAACACAAGCAATGGATGAGAGGTATAGAAACCCACGTCTTCCCGCTAGTTTCGGTGGCGTATCCGCCCTCAAGCGCGTGCTCAAGTCATCAAAGAAAAAAGAAATCAGAGATTGGTTGGCTGGCGAGAGAGCGTACACGTTACACAGATCCATTAAAAAAGTGTTTCCCCGCAACAAAACAATAGTGGCCGGTCTAAACAGTCAATTTCAAATCGACTTGGTGGACATGCGTAATCTAGCAATTCACAACGATGGTTACAACTATCTTTTAACGTGCATCGACGTCTTTTCCAAGTACGGTTTCGTCGTGCCTCTCAAAAGGAAAACCGGTGACAGCGTGGCCAAAGCTTTAGAAAGCATCTTTCAACAACGTCAACCAGTGGCGCTACAGAGCGATAAGGGGCGCGAATTTATAGCGTCACCAGTCCAGCGCTACCTCAAGCGTCAAGGTGTAAAGTTTTTCACTACGGAGAACGAACAGATAAAGGCCAGCGTGGTGGAAAGATGGAACAGGTCTCTCAGAAACTGGATGTACAAGTACTTCACTGCCAAGAACACGTATCGCTACATCGACATGATCGAAGACCTCGTGTGGAGTTACAATCACAGGTATCACAGGTCTATAAAAATGAGGCCCGTGGACGTGAACCCCGGAAACGAGCCGGAGGTGTGGAACAATCTCTATGGGGATACACCCAAGAAACAAGATTGCAAGTTTAAAGTGGGTGATCACGTGCGCATCACAAGATCAAAACACACCTTCGAGAGGGGGTACGATTCTAATTTCACCGAAGAGATATTCGTGGTGACCGAGTGCGTGAAAAGGGAAATTCCCGTTTACAAGCTCGAGGACCTGATGGGGGAAGAAATCAAGGGCACATTCTACGCTGAAGAGATGGTAGGTGTAAAGATGGGAGAAAAATTTCCGATTGAAAAAGTTTTAAAGAAGAGGAGAAGAAAAGGAATTATTCAATACCTCGTGAAATTTCGGGGGTATCCGAAAAAATTCAACGCGTGGGTGGTCCTATAAAAACCCGGAAACAGTGCGCGCATCTGTCATTTCAGAGATGGCTTCTTTCTATCTCACTCTACCCAGCGATGCTTCCAGAGACTTTTTTCCCGACAACACGCTCTCGAGTTTCGTGGTTAAACTTCCAAACACCCTGGAATTCGAATCCGAGATGGAAGTCGCACTGTCGGAGATAATTTATCCCCATTCATTCCACAACATCACTCAAGAGACAAACACTTTCGAATTCGATGTCGGAAACAAGATAATGAAGACCGGTCGCATAGCCCCGGGTTTCTACGAGACGACCCCCGAACTGATCAAAGCCATATCCACTCAAAATTTTCAAGACAAGATTGGTGTGACGTACAATAAAATCACGAAAAAAGTTAAGGTGAACCTCAAGAAAGACACCAAGCTCAGTCTCAGACACGGTATAGCCGAAAACCTGGGTTTCGAACCCGGCCTGATAGAGGGTCCGACCATAGTCGAGGGTCCTTTCACAGCCGATCCTAAATTAGACTTTCATCTCTTGTACGTGTACTGCAACCTGGTCGAACCTCAGGTCGTGGGTAACACCTACGCCCCGCTACTGAGAATCGTGAAAACTAGCGGTCAGGACGGGGATATCGTCAGCGTGTCTTTCGAACGCGCCCATTACGTGCCGCTGGCCAGAAAGAGTTTCGACATCGTTCACATGTATTTAAGGACGCACATGGGCAAGTTTTTCACATTTCAACGTGGAAAGGTGATAGTGAAACTACACTTTAGACTGCGACATGCATTATAAACCGTACCGGAGCTGTGCCCACAGCATCAACGATTATTATCTCGCTCAGGCTGGAAACGGACTCGGATATTATCAGGGTAGCGCTCTGCAAAGAGGTTATGGCCTCGGATCTATATTCAGCTCTCTCTTCAGATCGGCCGTGCCCCTGTTGAAACGCGGTGCCAAGGCAGTCGGTTCTCAACTGTTGCGCTCTGGTGTGGATTTCGCCAACGACATCGTTCAAGGAAAAGACGCAAAGATCGCAGCTCGCGATCGTGCCAAGGAAGCCGGAAGGTCTCTCACGGATAAGGGGGCCAATAAAATCAAATCCATGCTCGGAGGAAAGAATAAAAGGAAGAGACTCGTCAAGAAAACCGTCAGTAAGAAGAGAGCTAGAAAGCTGTCGACATCCGATATATTCAGCGATGGCTTTAATCCACGAAAATTCTCATGAATGTTTGAAAAGCGAAGCCGATCTGTTCACGGTGCCACCCACGGAAACCTCTATAGAATCAGCCGAATGGGTCCAGTACCATCCCATATCTCAAGTGCGTGATTCGGGGGCCCCCATCGAATTTCACGTGGCCGGTAGTGCCGAAGAATACATAGACCTTTCTGCCACTCAGCTGTATGTCAGAGTAAAGGTGACAAAACCAGAAACCGCCGAAGCCGTATCGACGGCGAATAATTTCTTGCATACCCTTTTCTCTCAGATTGACGTCACGTTGAATGGAAGAACGCTCACAAACTCATCACACACTTATCCGTATCGAGCTTACCTGGAAACACTGCTTAACTACGGATCGGATGCAAAGAGAGGACCCCTGACAGCCGAGGGCTACTACAAGGACACTGCAGGTCACATGTCTGACCTCACCAAGAACGAAGGGGCCAAGAAGAGAGCTAAACTCGCGGAAAATTCTTTTGAAATGATGGGCGTGCCTCACGTCGACATATTCTATCAACCGAAGCTGATGCTCTCTCTCGTGGACTTGAAGATGAGACTGGTTCGATCGAAACCCGAGTTCTTTCTGATCACTGCTGCTCAGGGTTGCGACGTGGTTATCGAGCAAGCGAGTATTTTTGTGCGTAAAGTAAGAATGAATCCTGCTGTGGCTGTAGCGCATGCCATGGCGCTCGAGAAAACAACAGCCAAATATTGCATTAACCGCGTGATATGCAAGGTCTATTCGATATCCATGGGAAGCATGAGTTTCGTGCAAGATAACGTATTTCTGGGTGTCATGCCTAAGCGATTGGTTATGGGCATGGTGGACACGGAAGCATTCAACGGAACGTTCGGTTTGAACCCCTTCGACTTCAAGCACAACAACGTCAACTTTGTTTCTGTTTCTATCGATGGAAGACCCGTCCCCCACACGTCGCTACAACCAGACTTTAGGAACAGACACGTCATCAGAGCCTACAACACACTCTTCGTGGGCACCGGAAGGCCCGGAGAAGATAAAGGATGTGACGTGAGCAGAGAAGAATATGAAGCCGGCGGTTACAGCCTCTTCGCCTTCAACCTGATACCCGACATGAGTGACTGCGGACACGTGCACCTACAAAAGCAGGGTAATCTGCGAGTGGAACTCAAGTTTTCCTCAGCCTTGACCAAGACCGTGTCGGTTATCATATTTGCCGAATTCGAATCGTTGGTGGAAATAACAAAGTCCAGAAGCGTCTTGTGTGACTTTGCGGGATGAACACTAAACAGATAGAGCACGCCCTCTCGACACACCCCCACACTCGAAAGGCTTTCCTAGGTGTTTTTGCGAGTGACAATTTACCCGAAAATGTGATCGCTTATCCCGCTGCACTGGTTGTGAACACGGACAGAGAGAATGAACCCGGAACGCACTGGTTGGCTATTTACATCGAAAACGAAGCGAGAGCTGATTTCTTCGACTCTTACGGGAACCCGCCCACCTATTTCAAGAAGGGACACATAAACAGATTTCTACGACGCTACTCGCGCGTCGACTATAATGACGTCATGTTACAATCAGATAAGACAACCGTGTGCGGTCACTATGTGATTTTTTTTATCTATTCTCGATGTATCGGCAAAAGTATGAATAATATTGTATCGCGTTTTAATATGCAAAACGATATGCGCGTAGCAAGCTTTGTAAAGAAAAATTTTTCTGTTAAATAAAAGAGAAAAAAAATTCATTCATTTGTCATTTACTATGGAACCTTTCAAGCTGACACATCCGAGCACCG
Organism: Pholcus phalangioides; assembly: GCF_987345545.1. Lineage (NCBI taxonomy): Eukaryota > Metazoa > Arthropoda > Arachnida > Araneae > Pholcidae > Pholcus > Pholcus phalangioides. Next base: position 22,266,413 of record NW_028301596.1, on the reverse strand, counting down.
TGCTCATTGCCGGACCCACCGGTTCGGGAAAAACATATTTTCTCAGAGAACTATTAAAACACAGAAACGAAATGTTTCGAGAGCCTCGTCCGAAACGAGTTATATGGTTTTACGGCGAATATCAGACTTTGTTCGAAGATATGGAAGACTACGTTGAGTTTCGAGAGGGGAGCAATTTCGAAAGCGTGGAAGAAGACAGCTTGGTGATTTTAGATGACCTCATGAACGAGCTATCGGGCGAGAAAAAATTAGCAAACCTTTTCACAAAGTACAGTCACCACAGAAAATTGACCGTGATTTTCATAGTGCAGAACGTGTTTCACCAGGGGCGGGAAATGAGAAACGTTTCTCTGAACGCGCAATATATGTTTCTATTCAAAAATAGAAGAGATGTCAGTCAGGTGACCCACCTGGGACGTCAGCTGTTTCCCAATAAAATCAAATTTTTCAACGAGGTGTTCGAGGATAGCACGAAAAAACCGTATTCGTATTTAATGGTTGATTTACGACCCGAGACGGAGGAGGAAATGCGCCTGCGCACTAACGTGTTACCTGGGCAGACGCAATATATCTATAAACCCAGGAAATGAAACTTTCCATTTTCGAACATGACGGCTGTGATAGAGGTCGAGGGTTTCCAGCTGTCGGATAGAACATTCATAATCAAGGAGTTGGCGTGGTGTTTCATGCATTCGAGAGAAAATTTTCACTATGTATATAAACCGCCCAAAAAGTTTTCGGAATTATCTCCTAGAGATAGACACCAATGTCTCTACGTCACCAACAACATACACGAAATATCGTGGTCGGCGGGTGATGTACCTTTTGAAATGCTGGAGCAACATTTGCAGCGATTATCAAAAGTCGTATTGTATACGAAAGGCCACGACAAGTGTCGGATGCTACTGCAGCAGTACGGGTTAAAAGTTTATAATCTAGATGCGATTCTCTGCCCCAACATTGTGGACTTGCCAGAAGTGAGCGCGAACTGTTTTCTCCACGAAAACATGATAAAGCACTGCGCGCTGAAGAAGGCTATAGCATATAGCATATGGTTGGAATAAAAACATCGTTATTTTAAAGTATGGCATTGGAGAAGCAACAAGTGCTTCGTCTACTCTCTGCCTGTCCGAGGAATAAACGTAAGGATTTGTTGAAGAAATTACCGAAATCAGCATTAAAGACAGTCTGCGAGTGCTCACTCAATATTTTGAAGGGTGTCATACCGTTATCCTCAAAACAGAAAAATAAACTGAAAAGGCACAGAAATACACTTCGCAAACTCGCCTGCAAAAAGACGCCGCTATACGAGAAAAAGCGCGTGCTGATTCAGAAAGGAGGTTTCTTGTTCCAGTTAATCCCTGCCGCTATACAAACCCTCGCCACTTTGTTCACGAGATAATGGAGCACGCACAGAAATTCGCTCTGGTTCCAGAACAATTGTTATCGCGTCATGTGACCACAAAAGAGCAGCTTTCTGAGTTGGACAACGAGATGTTGAAAATACTGCGAAGCAAGGAGCCCGAAGCTATAAAAATTAAACTCTATCAGAATCTGCTGAACAAGAGAATCAACGTAGCCGAGAATAATCCACCGAAAATTCAAGAAGAGAAGAAAGTTGACGAATTACCAATAGCTCTGATTTCTGTCCCGAAATCGCAAAGAGGGCACTCAGAAAAAATTATCACGCATATAAATAAGCATCCGAACATATTAAAAATTAATTCTAACGGCTCGATCGTTTATAAGAGCAGGCTCGTCAAAGGAAGCGACATTCGCGATTTGATATCAAGTGTGGTCGGTCGGAGAAAATCACCCGTGGTGGGTCAAGAAATTTTCCTGAAAGCGCTAGAAGAAACCGGAGCTCCGAGAGATTATATAAAAAACCCATTTTTGAAACATATTTGGTTAGAGCTTTGAAATGCCAACAACAGTGGAAGCCGTGATCTACGATCAAAACAATAGAAAGCAGGGTATCGCATGGAAAACGGATGTACCGTCATTCGATTTACCGAGCTGCTGGTCCTACGAATTGGAGAGTAATGGAGAACTGATAAGACACAAGAGAATGTTCGCCATATTCACGATACTGATTGTTATATTATTTACTCTTATAGCAACAACATATAAAAATCAAATGGACTTTGAAAGATGTAATTCCTCTCTTCCGCTGGGAGGAAATATTTTTCTCACGTATTGTAATAAAACCTACGATATACGCTATTTTAGCGGAAATGCGCCCACTACGAAAGCCGTTAATCTCACCAGTGCGCAAATGTATAAATTGATTCACGAGTCTGCTGATGTACAATTGAATAAAAAAATTTCTATTTGAATTCTTGTGTCGTTTTGAAATTGTTTCGCGACATGAAATTCCCAGATGTTTCGCAGCTCTACCATTAAATAAAGTTTAAATACCTTACATGAAATAAATTTAACTTGAAATAAATTTACGCCTGAGAAATTGTTTCGCGACATGAAATACAACTGAATAATTTTTTTTTCGATGAATGAAAATTTAACTCGCGACATAAATAAATTTGATTTGAAATTAAATTTAACTCGGAATAAAATTTAACTTGTAATGAAATTCCCAGATGTTTCGCAGCTCTACCATTAAATAAAGTTTAAATACCTTACATGAAATAAATTTAACTTGAAATAAATTTACGCCTGAGAAATTGTTTCGCGACATGAAATACAACTGAATAATTTTTTTTTCGATGAATGAAAATTTAACTCGCGACATAAATAAATTTGATTTGAAATTAAATTTAACTCGAAATAAAATTTAACTTGTAATGAAATTCCCAGATGTTTCGCAGCTCTACCATTAAATAAATGAGTTTAAATACCTTACATGAAATAAATTCAACTCGAAATAAAATTTACTCCTGAAAATTAATTTGGAATAAAATTTAACGCGCGATAATTTAAAAAAACAACTAACCTCTTTCTTCTTCTTCTCTGACGGAGCATATCCACTTGGTCCAGCTTCTACTGGCGCAGGACGCTTCAGGCATTGCTGGATGAAATTCTCCTCATCCTCAATCATTAATTTTATATCGCGATCACTAACTAAATCCTCGTTGAGACATTCATTGACGAAATTATCGTCATTTTCCAACAATCTAACTAATTCTTCTTTACTTATACCGAAATCGATAAAACTAGCCATTGCGCGAACGTACGAAGCGAAAGCTAAAAAACTTGATGCTGTCTGGACAAAACTCAAAAACGAAGTGAGAGGATCTGCAAAGAAGATGATACTTTTAATGAGATAAAGGGTTAGGAAGCGATAACGAGTCTCGTGTGCTATGCGTCATTACTCGGGCAGACAGTACTCATATAGTTATCAGTGTCGCGTGCAGAATAATCGAAGCAACGCGAGTGATGCATACTCACGTCAATATCATTATCAGTGATTTATGTAACATTGGATAGTGTATCGTTAGATATTGGTACTGTATCAGTGATGCATGCTCACATGAATATATTGTATCAGTGATTCACGTGAATGAGATAGTGATGCTACTCACATCATTATCAGTGATTCATGTAACATTGGATAGTGTATCATTAGATATTGGTACTGTATCAGTGATGCATGCTCACATGAATATATTGTATTAGTGATTCACGTGAATGAGATAGTGATGCTACTGGGTGCACTTTGAGATTCACAGTATATTCCTATACTTATGCTTATCAACTGCAACTGCAGTATATAAACTGCGGGACAGACACAATTCCTTAACTTAGTTCTCTCGCTCGCTTGGATACACTTCTCTCTCCGCAACTTGGTAAGATTTTTTTTTCTATGGCTTCTTGCGTGTTAGATTTTGAGGGATTCTTGCTTAAAAGTGGGATATATGTTGTTAAGGAAATGGCTTGCTTTGATTTAAGCACAGGGAGAGTATATCACTCTCTCTACAAGCCGCCATTCTCTAGCAAGGAGCTATCCGAAGAAGATTTCCCACAAATGCTCTGGGTTAGCAGAAATCTTCTTAATATTAGATGGGGGGAAGGGCTTTTCGATTATAATTTAATGAAAATTCATCTCACCACTGTTAATAACAGATATAGTTGCATTTATGTGAACTGCAGGCAAAAAAAAAAAATTTCTAGAGCAACGATTCAACCTGGAGACAGTGAAAGTCTTAAACTTCCCAAAATCCTTGACTTCTTGCGGGTTTCACCCTCTGCAAAAAGGGCATTGCGCAAGAAGCAAGGTCGTAGCATGCGCTGAATGGTTAGATGCATAAAAATTTAATTTTGTAAAATAATAATAATAATAAAAATTTAAAAAACTTAAAAAAAAAAAAAAACTTCTGTTAAAATATATATTTCGCAATTTTTTTTTTTTTCATCTTGAGAGTTGCGGAGAGAGACTGTATGCGTTGTTTTCATTTAGACAGATGGAAAGCCTCCGCTATGAATACGCTCGGAACGTACTGGATACTTCCGTTGCGATACTACACCAGCTCGAATCTGAAATCGTGTACCGTCCAGCAGAGGAATGCGTCTTCAAGTTTGGCGACAAGACTTATCCGATGCCCAGACAGCATGCTGGGTATGGTGACGCTGGCCTACACTACACCTTTTCCGGAATGACCCTCCAGGCCCAACCGTGGACACCTCTCCTCTTGGATTTGAAAGCCGTGGTCGAGAGCATCTCAGGCCATGACTACAACTTTGTTGTCGTCAACCGATACTCTGATGGAACCAAGAGCATCTCCCCGCATTCCGATGACGAATCACAGCTCGTCAAAGATTACCCCATCGCTTGCCTCTCCCTGGGCGCTGAAAGAAAGCTCGTGTTCTCTCGACGGGGGCACCAATCCGTGGACCGAATCCTGGAACACAACAGCCTGCTGACGATGCTACCTCCAACCAACCAGCTGTGGCGTCACGCGATACCTAAAGACCCAAAAGTAAAAGACGTCCGACTCAGCCTGACGTTCCGGAAAATGGTTTCGAGTAACAAGCGCCCATCACCGAACACTCAACCACCATCGGCTAAGAGATCTCGCAGCAGTGGATTCAATAAGGAAGCGCCGCCTCCCAACATCTTTCACGTGAAGGAGAACTTTTTCGTCAGCGTCGTGATCTTCAGTGGTGAAGTGCGCGTACATATTCGAGAATTTTTCGAACGCGATGGACTCATGCACCCAGCTAAAAATGGAGTGACTCTTTCGCCGTACGTGTGGGAATGTTTGAGAACCGAATTCTCTCGTCGTACTATGCTGCAACGCGTTGATAGAACTTTCCTAGTGTCGGAGAATCTGATCGTGGACTACAGCGGTGATGATGTGCTAATTCAAACTCTACATCGCGGGGACAACAAAATTTTCAAGTGCTCCGAAAACCCCCTCAAAATGACTTTCCAGGCAATCGAGGCACTCTTCTGGAGCGAGGATGATAAACCACTTCATACCGTGATCAGTGAGCTCGTGCAGAAAACGCTCTGCTTGGACTATCTGAAAGTGTGTGTGCGCGAAAACCAAACTAAAGGAACGAGTTCTATGGATATCACCGACATTTTGGCTAAATTGGTGAGTGAAAAACTTTTTGCTAGCATCGAAAAAATTGTTGACTGCCATGGGTGTTCCATGGGATATGCTAATCAGTTGGGTCATGAATGTCTGCAGTTGAATGATAATTTAATGTTTTATAAATATTTTGATCATGCTTTAACCCTGATTGACTTTCGCGAAGTCGCTAAAACTCTGGCGGAAAATTACGATGTAGCGGAAAAATGTTTTAATGCGATTGATTTTGATGTTTTGAAATCTAAGATAGAAGAAATTTATTTGAAATAAATGAAAATCATATAAAATGACTTTGTATTTTATTGCTCCTTTGGTTTATTTTTACTTTTCAGCTTGGACATACAAAAGTTTATTTGTGACTTGAAAAAAATTTTATTTTAAAATTAATGAAACGATTCATCTTTGTTTAGTTTAGAAAATAAAGTTTAATTTAGGAATGAAAAAATCATCAGAAAATAAAGTTTAATGTAGGAAAGATCCCCAAGTTAGAAAAAAAAAAAAAGTCTGAAATTAAACGATAATTTGGGAAAGATCCTTCTCTTTGGTGATATCTTCGAAGTGACGTTATGGGAAAATCTTGGGATAGAAAAAAATTAAGTTAGAAAATGCATCCCTCCAAAAAATAACAAAGTCAGAAAATAAAGTTTAATTTAGGAATGACCCCTCTTTGAAATAATCTCATCACTTGGGAAGTCAGAAAATAAACGATAATTTGGGAAAGAGTTGAAAGAACGGTAATGAACTTTAAATTTCCCAGGGTGTTGAGAAAAAAAAAAAAACCAAGTCAGAAAATAAAGTTTAATTTAGGAGCAAATTTTTTCTAAGTCAGAAAATGAATTCAAAAGTTTAATTTAGGAATGAAAAAAAAAAATCATTAGAAAAATAACTAAGTCAGTAAAAAAACAATAATTTGTGGAAGAAAAGATTAATTTAGGAATGACCCCTCTTTGAAATAATCTCATCACTTGGGATGGAAAAAAAAAATTTAGGAGCATCCCTCCAAAAAAAAAAAAAAAAACAAGTCAGGAAATAAAGTTTAATTTAGGAGCAAATTTTTTCTAAGTCAGAAAATGAATTCAAAAGTTTAATTTAGGAATGTTCCCTGAAAAAAATCATCACTTGGGAAATAAAGTTTAATTTAGGAATGACCCCCCTGAAAAACGATAATTTGGGAATGACATCATAGGCAAGAACGATAATTTAGGAATGACGTCATAGGAAGCGCCATCTAGCGAGCCTCAACAAGTGCGAAGCACCCATTTGTTTGATGCGCAGCAAGTGGGGAGCCCTATTGTTTGATGCGCAGCAAGTGGGGAGCCCTATTGTTTGATGCGCAGCAAATGCGCAGTCCTATTGTGCACCAAAACCGCTAAAATCACCCTACTGACACAACACCAGATACGCACTCCGACTGTTAGGCCAATTGAGTCGCGTGCAGCGTTTGCGAGTGAGCGGGATCCGAGCGCTATGACGTCATCACGCCCAACGCGTAGCAAGGGGATGCGCATATTGGAATGCAGTTCATTTATGGACTCTGAACGCGAGTGGACGATCGTTTTCGGAAAGAAACTATTTCGTGGGCCCCGGAACCTTGACATTTCGGAGGCTCTCGGAGCCTGAATATTATACATATATTGGTCATTAAAAAGTTGACATTAAAATGAAGACATATCATTAATTAAAATATAGTACGGGAATGCTGATTAAAATACCGTTTATAAAAACGTGAACACAAAGAAATAATAAAAAATCACAGGATTGATGACTATTTGAAATTAATGAATAATTAAAAAACTATTGAAAATTCAGACTTTTCTGATAAATAATTCCTTGATTGATGAAATATCATAATTAATGACAATCCAGAAGTAAAGGTAAATTATTCCGGGGGGAGGGGCGGTGGAACCAAAAAAAAATCAAAGGTGGATTTACATAGATTAATAAAGATTTAAGATGGATAAAAATTAACGCAAATTCAGGCTGATTGAAAATTGAGGAATTATGAAAACTAATTCAGAATTCCCGAAAATTCAAAATTCAGAATGAATCACGCAATAAAATTAAAGATTAATATATATATATTATCATATAATTAACAATTATTATATATTATAATAACTTAGAATGAATGAAAATTCCGAAATTAAAATAACTCCATAATGAATATGTATTTGTATAACTCCCGGCTCAACTAGCTCGGTAGTAAATTGCCCATGACGATTGATCGGAGTAGTGCTGGGTTTCAAAGAAAGAGAGCCCGATCTCCCCCCCCCCCTCCCTCCCTCCCTCCCGTAATGTGAGAAAAGGACGAATACAGTCGAATCCCGTTATAACGAATACGGTTATAGCGAAAATCTCGTTTTAACGAACACTTTTCCAATCCCCCAAATAAGTTTACATAGGAACAATGCTAGGGAACTGGAATTCCTTTATAACGAAATTTCATTTTAACGAAGTGATTTCTCCGGTCTCTTGATTTTCGTTATAACAGGATTCGACTGTATAATACAAGGTGCAAAGCTAACTCCCCTTGCCGCAAGTTACTGGCAAACCGTTGATCCTATAGGCATAATTTCAATTAGAAAAGTACCCGAATAACGTGTAGATTTAAGATAAGTTAATAAGGTTACTTCTTAATAATTACGCGAATTGTTAAGAAGTAGCCTTAAGCCCCTTCCAATTAGTAAGGTTACTTACTAATTGCAAGGGGCTGCATATAGTTATTAAAATAAAAAAAAAATAACTTTTTATACGGATGCCCTGTGCTAAAAAACCAAATTAGAAAGTTGTTGCCTAGTCTCTCCTGTGGTGGTCAAGTCAGCAAAGTTGACTGATCGCTGCGATGTCCTTGACAAAAGTTGGCGATGCCTCTAGGAGCCGCAGTGTGAGAAACACTGCTTTTATCCCATAAGACAACAACTAACACACAGACAATAAATAACCGAAAAATTTAAGGTGTTCTTGGAGACAAACTTTTCACTAATATGGTGTCGACGTTTCTGGCGATATTTTGGGCTGTCAAATTGCAGTGGGAGAATAAGTCTGATCAAATCATGCAAAACATAATATTATTTCTGAAACGTAAAAACCGCTGTAGAAAAACGGCATAAATCCAGCGGCTTTTTTATGGCACTTTGTTTACAAGAAGAGGAGTCTGTATCCGACGATTCAGATAACAGTCTGAAGAAGAACAGATATAGGTATATGCAGTGGCTCTCAAAATTTTCTCGCCCGCGGCTTCCTTACCCTAGTCAACATTTCATCCACGGCTCCCCAGAGCAACCTAACAAAGGTCCACTTCGAAGCAATGAACAGGAACATATGAATACCGCAAATCCACCGCGACGCCCCTAGGAGACGCGATGCGCACCTAAAGAACCACTGGTATACAAAAACGAGCAGTCAAAACATTCCTGTCCCGAAACAGCACCATGCTGCATGCCGCTGTGGTGGTCGAGTGGTCATAGTGAAGGACTTCGGATCACGAGGTCTCGGGTTCGAACCCCACCGTTGCCATAGTGGGTGGTCGGCTGAAGTTGGTTTTCTGTGGTTCCCAACTTCGAGGCTCGAATGCTAGCCGATTTCCCTTTAAAATGTCTCGCCACAGACATACTGACGCAATCATTACACTTCACTTCTGAAATATAAATAGCAGCACTGAAAAATCAGACATACCACTAGATACGCATTCAGATTGTTTAGGTACATACACACTTACACTTCCGGCACAAGGTAGTAGATTGCCCATAGATGACGATAGACCTGAGTTGTGCTCGGTTTGAAGGAAAAAAAGAAAACATGCTACAGATAGGCCTATCTCTAGTATGGTGTTGGACGCAAGGAGCATCTGTCGGAAGATGAACAAGGAGGTATTCGGCCAAAAGGAAAGTCAACTGGAAAAAAGTGAAAGCATCCTCTGCAAAGAAGAGAAGGAACCTGATTTCAGAAACCAGTATAAACCTGAACTCGAAGAACCAGATGCACCCAGGTTCCCTTCACTTATGTGATTTCCAACCTTCCTGAAAGTAGGGCCGTCTTAAGAGCATCATGGGCCCCCGGACCAAGTGGTTTTGGATCTTGGGAGGGAGATCGCCCCTATCACCCTCCCCCTCTGGATCGGAGCATGATAGCCATGGGAAATTTAGTACCGAGTGAAGTGTGCCGGAAGTGGGTGCTAGTGTATCTAACAGTTTGAGTGCGTATCTAGTAATTGTGCGTGCATTAATTTTTTAGTGCTGCGATCTATTTTTCGAACTATGAGTGTAAGTTTGATTAAATATTTGTATCGATGTAGGTCTGCTGCTCTCGGCGGCAAGACTTTTTAACGAGCAGATTCGGCTCACATTTGTGCCTCGAAATTGAGAACCACAAGAGGGGAGGGGGGTCCCACATCCTGGAGAGAACATCTAGCCCAAGACTTCCAGTAGCCAAGAGGTAGGCTATGCACGCACATGAAACAGTCACGGGGAAATCTTCTAAATTATTACGTTTAAAACGTGATGTTCAATGTTATATGAATTTTCACAACGACTAGAGCAAAAATATCACCATCATATATCCCCATGTTTTTACATATTTATCTACCGTCTTGATATTAAGACAAAATCAAGAACAAGTAATCTTTTATTTACATCATCAATTAGACAATTGGTTTCCTTGTTTCACACGTGAAAATGAAGTGTCACCAAATTTACACTATTTGGTTGAGATCTCTTTTATACTCCTATCAGAAAATGCACTCAAGGATTAGAAAAAATTTGTTGATTAAGAAAATTTACTTCAATTTTTTATAGTGTACTTAGTGCACAGAGTATAGTGTGTGTGTGTGTGTGTGTGTGTAAAAGGGTGTTTACTGCATTACACTTCTATGTACTGCACAGAAAGTAGCAATACAATTATTTTAACACCATCAGTGATATTACAAAATATCGATGTTATTAAACGAATTAACAAGGGAAAAATATGGAGACGTTTAAAAATATATGGACGTCGATTTTGAACGAGTTGTAAAAAAAATATTGTAGCGAATTTCACGAAATTTTGTGAAAACATATCGCGATAGAGAAAGAGAGAGAGATTTACCAGTTAAATAATATTCTTATATTGAGATGAGTTTAAGATTAGAATAAAGGCACTTCTATGCAACATTTGGGAAAAAAACGTCGTAGAGTGATTTATCTTTGTACCGAGTATAATAATTTATAACGATTTATCACTATGAATAATTTTTTCCAATCAGTATGTGTACAGATAACATTTTAAACGATAATGCTGTCTCTGAATCATGTTTATAAATTAAGGAACGTAATTCAGAGAATTATTATTCATTATAATGAAAAACTTGATAAATTAATAATGAATGAATAATTTCCAATTCTAACTAATTTGTCTCCGTTGCTCTCACTTTCATCGAAAAATGTACTCTAGCGGCCATGTTTATTTCCGTAACACGAGCTTAACGAGTGGTCTCCGGTTCTCGTTAGCTAACGTTTCACGTAGCGATGACGATAACGAAAGTCGCTAGCAACGATGTGAAAAAATTAACATTTAGCGATGATGACGTAAATCTATCCCACAATGCGCAACGCAAACCCCAAACACGTTTGAAGCGCTGGCATAACGACATCAGCGTAATAGATCCCCTGGAATTTTAGAAAGCTTCAAGCCAACACTTTAAATGTCCCCCCCCCCCACTTCATGGATAGGGGATTTGCGTCTGGACCCAACACCATTATATTCAGTGGTTATTCCCGAGAAAAAATTCCGGCAGAAATCAGGATAGGACTTTCAACCGCGGCTCTCCGATGCTACTGCCTGGAACGCTAGGAGAGAGAGATTGCTACTTTCCCATAATATAATTCCTTGATCACGTGAATCTCATCTACCTCGATCACCGTTCCCGTGGTCTGGTCGACTTCATTACGAACTCTGACTACGAATACTTTAACATCCAAGCTTTATTCAAGCAAAACAAAATTTTCGGTTTTTAGTTTAGAATGAAATGCATGCATCCTTCATTAGAGAGATGATTAAGAATTTCTTAGGAAGTGTAATTTCTCTAGGCCAGTGTTTCTCAACCACCGGGCTGCGGCCCGGTACTGGGCCGTAACATCATTCATACCGGGCCGCGACTGATCTGTCGTTTCCTTTTCCTCCATTCATGTTCCGTTAATCATGTGTTTGACCGGGCCTTTCCACTTACAAAAATAGATGAAACCGGGCCACGGGCTTTCAAACGTTGAAAACCACTGCTCTGGGCCCCCCCCCCGGCTTTTGAAAATACACAAAAAATGGTATATATATACATTGAGTACATGTTCTTCGCTTCCCCCCCCCCGGAAAAATTGAAATGTCGTCCTTGACCTATCTCTACCGACACGGGTCAATTTGAATCATGGACAAATGGACAAAATCACCTTCTTTGAAAAAACTTGAAAAATGTACTACACTGTATATACTCTATATAAACGTAATATTATAAATGAAACTGAGATAGGTGTACATAAAATTTATAATATTTAACGTTATATTACGTTTATTCCACGCATGTTTTACAGGTGTACATAATTTCGCTTACATTTTTTTACATTTTTTTTTCAGTCTTTTTACATTCTGTACAGGTGATGTTGGTTTTGTTTGTTACAATATCCGATTTGGCAAGCCTTTCGTCCTTGTTTTTCCGATGCTTATCTTTTCTGCATCAGGGTCTTTCAACACAAATACGTAGCGCATAAACAGTCAATTTCTTGGCATTAATGCTTATTTTACAAATGCATCAAATTGACCCGTATCGTATACCAACCACATAGAGAACTTAAAAACTAGAAGGCTTTCAAGAAGACGAATTTCGATATGTACTCATCCCGTTGAATGAATTAGTACAACTGACAGAAAAAAAAAATCTAAACGGTTTCTATAATTTCACTCATGAAGTTCGAAATGGGTCAAAATGACCCGGCCGGTAAACCAATGGTTAAATAAATTGATGAGCAACCGGTAACCTTTTATTTTTTCGAAACACACTTATATCTTGAAACTCGATGATGCGAAGCCCCATGGGAACCGAACCGAAATAGAATTTAGCAACAGTGTATTTAGATTTAGTATTTAGATTCAAGTGAGGCTTATCCGAAATAAAAGTTCTCTCAAAAATTTTCGGTAATAGTCAAGCGGATATTATGGAGGTGTGTATTATTAGTTAATCAAAACATTTTTCCGATTCACGTGGGGCTTCCTGAAACAAATATCTTTGACCCGCACAACTACCATTGTTTTTATTTGCATGCCAAAACAAGCACTTTCGCTCTCTAGGCGCAACTTTCGATCTAAATCTTTGAAGCGTTGGGATTACACTTCACTACGCACTTTGTTAGCGCAAGTCTGCCATTTGTTTACTGTCACATCAACTTCAAATCGCTTAGCGCAATTTCATGTGCTTTCTTGCCATCCTCTTCAGTAACATTATGCCCCCGTAACTAGCTTCGAAGTTCGTATCATTATCCATTCTAATTCCCTGTCTCTTCCCCCCCCCCATCCCCTTCTTAGTTGTCGAGACTTCAGAAATTTGAGGTATATTCCTTCACATTTAAAGAACCGAAACCCCACGATAACCAATAATTTGCGGCAGAGTTAGAACTCCAGTTTGTGGTTTTGGAACGTCGCAAGCTAATTTTAAGGACTGTCACTTCCTTTTTTGTGGGCCTGGATGCAGGGCCGCAACTAGGGGGGAGCAGACGGGTTTCATGCCCCGGGCACTAGACCCGAACCCACCGTCATTCCCAATACTGCGGCGGGGGCCCGAAATTGAACTTGCACCGGGGCCGACATCTACTTTAAAAAAGTTGCAGAACTTCCGCTCAAATTTTATAAGAAGCGAACCCCACGTGAACCAATGAGAAAAAGATTTGGAAATCTATTGAGAAGATTCAGTGTATGCTAATCTTGATATATTCATTGCCATGTAGTATAAATTGACTGAGCAACAGTATAAATACTGAGCAACACAGTAACCTTTTATTTTTTCGAAACATCTTAAAACTCGATGATACGAAGCCCCATAATAACCGAAATAGAATTTAGCAGCAGTGGGCTATTTATTATTTATTTTGATTCTAGTGGGGCTTATCCGAAATAAAAATTGCCATAATCAAGCGTTGCCATTATGGGTGTTATTTGCTCAAAACATTTTTCTGATTCACGCGGGGCTTCCTGAAACAAATGCAAAGCATAGTCGTTTCAATTCAAAGAAACGAAACCCCACGGAAACCAATAATTTGGCGCCACAGCGTTTCACTAGTTTGTTTGCGACTTTGAGCTAGCACAACTACCATTGTTTTTATTTGCGCATCTAAACAAGCACTTTCGTTGGCCTGAGCTAGCAGTTTCGCTCTCTGGACGGAAACTTTCGATCTAAATCTTTGAAGCGTTGGGATTACACTTCACTTCGTACGTTGTTAGCGCAAGTCTGCCATTTGTTTACTGCCACATCAACTTCAAATCGCTTAGCGCAATTTCATGTGCTTTCTTGCCCTCCTCTTCAGTAACATTCTGCCCCCGTAACTATCTTCGAAGTTCGTATCATCATCCATTCTAATTCCCTGTCTCTTCTCCCCATCCCCCTTCTTAGTTGTCAAGACTAAATGTGAAGGAATATACCTTAAATTTCTGAAGAACCGAAACCCCACAGTAACCAATAATTTGTGGCAAAGCCTGAACTCCAGTTTGTGGTTTTGGAACGTCACAAGCTTATTTTAAGGACTGTCACTTTTTTTTGTGGGCCTGGATTGCCACTTTCGTTCTGATTCTTAGAAGTATTGGGCTTACATTTCAAGTTCAGTACTCAAATTGTTGGGGCAAGTCCGGAGCAGTTTAAGAGCATCATGGGCTCCCGGGCCAGGTGGGTTTTCTGAGGCCCAACCTGGTAAATTATAGACAATTTCAACCGGATCTCATTTTTGTGAGGCCCCCCCCCCTCTTCTCTCGGGACCCCGGGTCGTGCCCGGGTAGGCCCATGCGTTAAGACGGCGCTGCGCAAGTCTAACAGTGACTATTAGTCGATATATTGCCACGACTTCGAATCGGTTGAAGTAATTTCATGTGCTCCCTTGTACTCTTCCCATGTACTCTAGCACTTTGTTCCCTTGCACTTTTTTGACATTCTTCCCCCGTAACTAGTTTCGAAGTTGGAATTATGATCCATTATATCCAATATCAAGTCTTTATATCGATGCAGGTGTGAAGTAATCGCGACCACATGAGCACAGTTTTCTTCGAAGTAATTTCAAACTTCAATAACTCTATCAAAAATAGACATAGTGCTGCCATCCTGGTCTCATTTTAACGATCAAAGTTTGTGCTATTACTCTCGTGTAATTGGTCTGCAAGCAAGTTCTCGTGATATAAATGTTGAGCAAGTTCTGTCTCATGAGTTATCTCCAGTTCCAACAGCTTTGTCGATTCTGGTGAAATGAGGATATGTAAAAAAAGTCAAAATTGAAGACAACACACATTGCTGAAGGAAGATATATTCTGCCGATGCCGAACAGTGACATCAGATCGTCTTTTTTGTAATTGATGGATCAGCCTTACTATGTGTTATTCCTTGGCCTGATAAAAGTACTGTAAGTCAGGGCCGCAACTAGATACTTTGTAATCCGGGGCAAACCGGCATTTTGACACCCCTTGATGTAGGAGAAACAGTTAAAGGGTGAATTTGGCGCCCCCTTCTGGTTCAGCGCTCGGGACACCAGACCCGCCTGCTCTCCCCCCTAGTTGCGGCCCTGCTGAGTCACTGCATCTCTTGCTTCAAATCTGCATTCATAACCAAACTGCAGTTAGGTGATGTATACTTAATTTTTGATCGGTATTATACTTTCAGCACCAAAGATGTTGCAAGACAAAAGAGAGAAGCAGAAGGTAGTATAGTTGTCCAGCTGTCATTGCTATCCCCACTTCCATACAAAAAAAAAAATCGCACTTAGTCAAAGAAAATAAACAATTGATAAATCTTATCTGCAGCAACGTTGTACAAAATAAGGAATATCTAGAACCTTACAATGGAATTATCGAGCTAGTGGTTACAGAGCAGGATGAAATCCCAAATGAAATATCCGATTTAAATGTTTTAAAATGGCAAGATTTAGCAACACTGCATGAAGAGGCAGATGTTATAATTGTTCAACAACCATGTAAACTAGGAACACGGAAAAAGGAGGCAGGCAGGCGACTGTAGTTTCTGATGACTGATGTTTCTTATTGCTTCTCTACCACTATTTAGAGGAAGATATAACCACCTCGATGTACATGGAATCGCCTATCCGAGGAAGGTCGTTGATTGATACTAAATCCTCTGTCCAAAAACACACTGACATCATACCAGATATCTTGGCCGGACATGCTCTGACCTGAGTGGATATGATATCACAGCTTGCGTTTTTGGTGTAGGGAAAGGCAAAAGAGTAAAAATTTAAAATGGGCCGTTCCCTTTCATTGGTGGGCAATGAAAAAGCAAGCGTTAATTTCTATTACCATCTGCTACGGTCATCCGAAATGTTTGACACTTTCAGAAACACGAGATAGAGCTTTTTCCACTGAAATGGGAAGAAATAATCTCACCTCTTCGCAGCCTCCAAGACTGTTCAGTGCTAGCCACTCATGAAGCTCTTCTGCAGAATTTAAAAAGAGCACAACTTCAAACCATCATCTGACAGAATGCTTTGGGGACACTTCCTGTCATAGATTCTGAACAATTTGGCTAATACCAAAACAACAGTTTTTCTGAATTTCTCCAAGTGATGTCTTGAGGTTAACTAAATGCTCCTGTGATAGTGAAACACCATGTATTGCAAAAGATGTGGTTGCGTGAACACGGACTTATCCTGTCCAATGTTTCGCATTTATGCACATGTATAACGGCTGCTTAAATAAAAATAACCAACTACAAGAAGATGAGCAAATGGAATTGATTTAGGTTTTAATGAACAAACATTCGTCTTCATGTAGTGAAAATGTAACTGAACTACCTTATTTTACTTGTGAGTGTACCTTTTATGTGAAACTACTAATTTTATATTTTATTAAATGAAATACTTGTGCGAATGTACGTTTTAAAAATAATTTAATAAAATATCTGTTGCGAGGTATAAAAAAAACTAACAAAATTTCTTAAAATTTAGTTGCGTTTTTTTAACTGTAAATTTTTTTACGTAAAAAAATATTTACTTTCAGCCAGCTATAGTACCAGTGTCATATTTGTGGCAGCCTAGCGTCAGGAACTGTGCACGCGAAAAGTGGATCAATGATTTTCGAGTTTTCGGATTGAACACGTGTCTATAAAGGGATCATAACTCAAACTACTTATTCAATCCTAATGAATCGAGTGTTTTGAAGAATATATGCGCTATAACTGATTATTTGAGGTTTGAGTTTGTATCTTAGACACAAGACTAAATTTCAATACAAGGTTGTAAATTTAAAAAGTGTAAACATTTCTGGATTTTTTCAAAATGTCGTGATATATGAGTACAAAGTGCAACCAAAATAAGAGAAATTGTTCACGAATGCTTGGAACACAAAATGACAAAGAAAATGACACCAAAAACGCTGGACCTGAACCCAAAACGAAAACGCGGTACTGCCACGAATATGGGCAACGCATGTGCGCTCGGACAACTCTGGCGCATCTAACGAGAACTGAAACAAGTATGACTCTGGATTTCGTTGCTGATGAAGTAGCCAGTGCAATGAAGGTCGGCCCAGACCCTTTGGACCCCCCTTCCCGGCATTCCCAATGCTGCGGCAGGGGTCCGAAATCGAACTTGTACTGAAGCCAACTACTTTAAAAAAGTTGCAGAACGTCCGCTCAAATTTAAAAGAAACAAACCCCCGCGAGAACCAATGAGAGAAAGGAGTTTGGAAATTGGAAAACGTACCGAGCCCCACGAGAACCAATGAAATGCAACGAATTCAAAAATTAGGAAGCCGAGCCTCAATAAAACGTTCTTCTTTCGCAACTCTCATTCTACTCTGCACAGTTATACTTTTCTCGGGCCTCCATTCTCGTTTGCATATCTGGAAAGCCACTTTCGTTCTCAAGCCTTCATTACTATTTGTGAGCATAGACAACCACTTTTGTGGATCTGTGAAAAAATCTGCATTCGTTCTTAGAATGATGGGCTCGCACTAAAACTTCTAACAAAGTGCATACTGAAGTTTTAGTGAGAGCCCTTTAGTGCGCTTTGTTAGCGCGGCTAACAACGGCTACTGGATAACTGTCGCAACTCTGCCAATTTCAAATCGCTTAGCGCTATTTCATGCACTCTCATATGAAAGCTGATATCCTCATTCATTCCTATTCTCTGTCTTTCTTCCACAATTCTCCCCTCCTTCTCCTTTGTAGCTGAGAAGCCAACTGTAAATCGATCTTCATTTTTGATATGGATTCCGAACCTTCACTTATGTGAAATTTTGTTCTCATGATCGGACTGGCAACACCGCATCGTTGAGTAAAAACGCGTAATTTTTTTTTTCTCTCATGTTAAGCCTATTTTAATGTGTTTGGATATTTTTTTTTCTTTTACTCAGTTTTATTTATATTTCACTTCTCTTCACTCTACATCTGAATTGGGAGAATTCTAAGTTTATTGGCATATCATGGCTGAGGGATTATCAAACACAAATAGCAGTAAGAGAAAAACTCTCTCTCCAGTATCGTTGGACTTAGGACAGTGTAGGAAATCAAGTCGGAACACGGCAAGAACATATTCGTGAACTAGGACCTGCCAAATTTAGGGGTGACTGATATGCGAGTCGCTCTTCGGTATCTGGTTGAGGCCGAGACCAAGTCCCTTTTGAATAAAATCTCGCTAGATTAGATCATTTTACTGCTTGGTTACAAAATGTGGAGGACTGCTATTTCGTATTGGAATCGCGAGTCGATCAACTAGAAAAAACCCCGTGTTGCTGAGGGAGAATGTGTTTGCTCCGATCAAACCCTCATTTCCAATCTCAAGGAGTTTAAGAGTAAGGCAGAAAACTATCGCTGAGCTGCCGAGCAAAGTAGATGATCTAGATAACCGATCTAGAAGACACAACTTGATTTTCAACGGCTTGAACGAATCGGCTTCTGAATACCCGAAGATCTATGATCAGTCATCGTCGATCTGTGCAAAGTCAAACTGGGACTGACACATATCAAAATCGAGAGAGTGCACCGCTTGGGTAAAAAAAAAACCGACGGCCACCGCCCAATAATTTGTAAACTGCTCGACGACTATAACGACTCCATGGCAATACTGGCAAACGCAAAGAAACTGAAAGGCACCGATATTTATGTATATAATCACTCTTAGGAGAAAACGGTAATTTTCGACTACGATTCAACAAACTGTTCCTAGATAGTTTTTGTTTTATGTGTAGTGAAACTGATGACAAAATTTCTTGGAATGTCGCGGGAATTGGTTCTTTCGACAATCATAGTTGGGATACTCTTTTAAATAATGATATTTTTTTTGTGTGAAACATAGTTAACTACTAGCAAGACTTGTAAATACTCTTTTCTGACTAACTTTTTGTTTTCCGCAGCAACCAGAAATGCCAGCATCGGTCGATTTAAAAATGGTTAGCTGCTGTGTGTGTGTGTATATAAAGTATATATATATGATACTTCTACGGATCGGGATATATTGTCCTCTGTTCGGAAATCTAAGAATTCCTATGATACCACGATCAATTTTAGAGGCCACATGCTTATAAATAGATTCTTATAAATAGCTAAATACTAATATATAATAGATTCAATGTAGAGAAATGACTGTAGAGAAATGAACATCTGGAGCTCGAGTTGAGGTGAAAAGGTCGAGTAATTGAAGTTTTTGCGACTCATGAATGCCTTGTTGTCTCCCTTTCCCTTCACCTTTGATGCTGGGGTGGGGGGCATTGTCCCCCACTCGTATCTCCGTCCATGGTTTCAACCAGACCGGTCGCCCTGCGGTGGACTTTGTGTTTTCTTAATTTTTTAGTACATAATATATATATACGGTACGTTTACCATAAAATATATACGTAGTTCCCCCACCTCCTCCGTGAAAGTTGTTTTCTATTATTTCTCGGATAATCTGAGTTAGTCACGGTCCCGTTTACCCATCGAGGAGAAATAAAATTTCTCCTCTAAGCGTTCACCTCGTAATACCGACTACTGCACTGGTAGAAAATATTGTAGCTATGGTTCAGTGGTTCCTCTTGAAGCCGGTTCGGAAAATTCTGAAAAGCGGCCACAGGGAGAAAATATTTTCGAATGGTTTTAAAAGACTGAAACAAAAGGTAAAAATAAAAAGTCAGTCGTTTTGGAAAATATGAAAGGAAAAATTCTAACACGTACATTTTGATAAGTTCAAAAATAGTGGTAGTAATTGATTTGCGTTTTTTTGGTTTGCTCGATTCGAACAAGTAAGATGTAAAATTCATTAGAATTCTTGATTACGAAAAATATTGAATCAAGCAAAGTTTTAATCAAAAAGCTACAGAAACGTAACTTTGTAATTTTGAAGCCAGAATTATGTCGAACATTGAAACAAAAATTTGCAGAACAATAGAAAGGTTTGATGTTTCATCTCTACTAAAAGTAAAAGCAGATGTGTTACGTTGGTTTTGAAGATGTCGTCAAAAATTTTGCAAAACTAGAAAGAGGGAGGGGGGGGGGACCTTTTAAATAAATTAAATGTGTGCATATAGAAATATTCGCATCATATTCTTCCTACTTCTGGAATATAAAATTTCATTTGACGTTTCTTATGTCTTTTTCCCCCCAATTGATAGCTCCAATGAATAGATAGATGGGAATTACGGTGAGCGTGGTCACCCAGGAGAGAATTGGCAGTACCTGATATTGTCTCGCCAAAAAAAATCTAAGCGTGAAGAAAGTCATTATAAAATAAACATTATATTAGCCTTTAAATATAAAAAGTCACTGAAACATGCCAATGGGGGATGGGGTTACTAAAATTAGTCAAGTGCGTAATTCCTTCAGACGTCTTATTGCGACCCTCTGGCTATACGACTAATATATAGATCATTGAAATTTATCACCAACAGCTTGTACGTGAAGGGGTTAATGCTTTTAAGTAAATGTGTGCACCTTCATTAAACGGAGACCTGTCCAAAACAGAATATTATTTCACTCTTTTAACGTTCAGTTTCGTAAAGGTTTCACTGTATTTTGGATAGTTTTTGTCAAAATTGGCAATTTTGACAGAATTTATCGACTGTTTGGCGTGGAAATATGGACAGGTGACCTATCTTTTACGGGACATTGCCGTATTTTCAAGTTTATTAGAATTTGTATTTTTCACTGAAATCGTGAAATCGCTTTTCGAATAATCATCATCAGCATCACTCCTGAGGGACATACAGTGGATTATCCCCATAGAGATCAATGTTAAAATTGCCGATTTTAGCGTAGAAATGAGAAAATTTAGTGGTGTTTTCCGCCACATCAATAATTTTAAAAATTGAATTGAATCTTTGGTTTTCGAAATATTGAGTTCGCTTAGAGATACGAAGCTTAGAAAATTGAATGTAAAATAATGATCCAGACCAGGCCCGTCATTTAGGGGGGGGCAGGGGGGCCGTTGTCCCCCCGGCTTTTTGAAAATACACTAAAAATGGTATATATATATACCATTTTTAGTGTGTATATACACACACACACACAAATATATATATACATACATTGAGTACATGTGATTTGCTCCTCCCACCTCGGAAAAAGTTGAAATGACGGCTCTGAGTCAGACCCACTTTTAAGGTGGATATTCATGCAATAACATTGATTTCAAAATTTTGTTTATATCTTCTCAAGCGGGAAAATGAGAACTAATGTCTCCGTATTGTCTTATATTATCCAATTGCATCATGTTTTAAATTAATTATGGGCCATATAAATTGCATCGAAGAACCGCGGCTTTAATTAAGCATTTTTTGAAGCAAAAACATTCAGATCAATAACTTGAAGTTAAAAAAAAATCGAAATTTCTAGCTCCCATAAAAAAGAAGAAAAAACGATTCATTTCTGTTTCCATAATTTACATTTGTTTCTTTCGTGAATCGCACAGGAAGTCGCCATATTGATTATCTTGTATGTCCCTCAAAATATCACGTGATCCAAAAAGTCTCATGAATTGAATCGTGAACAGTCCCGTTATTTTATAAATAACTCATTAATAATTAATATTATAGTTAATAAAACATTCATCTCACGTTCGTCATGGTCAATGGTTTTTTCATAAAATAAATTTCAATCACTGCGATTTGTAATAACCTTTAATTTTCCTGCCATATTAGGCTGACCATATTTCCTCGAGAGAAATACGGGACATCGGGATTCCAAATACGGGACTTCGCCGAATATCGCCAAAAACGACGCCAAAACCAAACAAAGTTGCCAAATATTGTTGAAATTACGGAAAAATCACAATGGCGGGAAATGATGCATTACTGCAAATTGCAGTAGATTAAAATGTATTCCGCGGAAAAAAACGTTTACCAAGGCAAATGTGGGAGATTAATATCCCATATGTAGTTGTAACTATCATAAAATAATTTGAGTTGAAAAATAATTTCAATCTTCGACTTTAATAAAGAATAAAAATTCAAGTAGGCTTCGTGTGAAATACGGGAAAAACCGGGACACTTTTGCCAAAAAGTCGGGACGGCCAAAAAAAGAGAAAATACCGGGACTGTCCCGGGAAATACGGGACGTATGGTCACCCTATGCCATATGAACTATAAGATGATTTAGTATTTGCCCTCCCCCTTTTGGCAAGCTATGTCCCTTCCTTCCTCTTCATAAAATATGGTCACGCGAAAGCAATCTGAACGACAGCGCAGCCAAAAACTGAAGAATACCTCGGAGCGTTGTAAAACACATCATCGAACTTACAAGTTACCACGTGTATCTTTATGTGAACGTGTAGCATCAGTTTTAATTAGTTCATTCTTCATATCCACGATGTTGTCATCAATTTCATTTAAATTTCTGTACGTTTCATTCCTTTTCTTTCTTAATTCGTGGCTTCATTTTATTCATTCCCCACGAAGTTTTAGTTCTCAATGGCTACACACTAATTCTAGTTTTAGATAAGTGTATTTATTTAACACTTTGTTCACCAGGAACTCCAATGTTTTAGATTCATCTTTCCTGCAAGTGTAAGCCACATACTTGAGGGGACAGAGATCCTCGTTATTTTTTTTTTTTTTTGGGGGGGGGGGGGTCAACTGGCTTTAGAAAACACACTAGAAATTGTATACAGTGGATGCCGCTTATAACGTTTTTCAAAAATCTCAACTAAACGACGTTTTAAGCGGGAAACGTCTATAAGAATTATAAGACATAGTTTTTCACCAACCATAGCTATTTTATGTAGTCTTAACAGACATTACAGCGCATATAGATTTACAAATACAACGCCACAACAGGCAAAATACCCAACGAAGTGGCCGAGACCAATAGCATTCTAATACTAGTGATCTAAATAGCATTGAATACATAGATTTATCAATGCATTTCTCTTTAGATAGAGTATGAGAATGCAATAAAACTATTAGAAAGCATAATGTTTACCAGTAAGTGCAGTTTAAGGTGTAATTTTTGGTGGGTTTTTATGCCTGGATTTTTTTGGGTTAGGCAAAATCAGACCAACCAAGAGCCAGCAAGCATAGCACAATGAAAGAAAATTTCACAGAAAATGATCAAAAGAACTTGCTGTATTTGTGTCTCTTATCGGCAGATCCATACTCTCGAAATGCTTATAATGTGTTATAATTACCCTCTGGGAATAACGCTGAAAATATTGGGAGAAAAAAATTCTGAAAGGACATATGGCTATCAACACAATTGCAACCCCTTTCTTTGTGGCTTGCCATGTCTGCATATTCTCAGAAACAAGCAACAAACAAATCGCTCTAAATGGATATCGGCCAGCTCGCTGGCTATTTTCGTATATATATAAGTCAGCAATCACCCCAAAATTAAGGGCAGCTGCAGTGACAATATGCAAGAAGTGTTGCAGCAACGCGGTTTCAGTGCATACAAAAATAGGAAGACATTTGATAGGAAGAAATTATGTATATTTGTTATTCCAATAAATATTTACGTGCATTTATGTGGGATGTAGTTTGTAGGGAAAATAAATAAATATATATACAGTGTGTACATATATGTCACTGTCAAAGACCAGAATTGTAGAATGTCGATGTTCACCATGCACTAAATGGTGAATGTCTATGTATATTTGGTCATATTCTTATACATTTGGACCATAACTGGTGTATGTCGACAATCACAGGTAAGCTCTGCTGGGGGTCCAAGCGAAAAGCCAAGAAGATGCAGCCAAATAGGCTCCAAATCTTTCTTGTGGATCTTTTTTGCCGGTTGTAGCGAAAACAGAGGTGAACTATGTTCAGCTGGTTAGCTAAGTTCAACGGCGAACAGGAAAGGGCACCCAAATATGTGGACGCTGCATCAAGATTGATTATGGTTATCAGGAGCACATAGGCGGAAATAGACTTCGAAGTCTGGGGGGGGGGGCACGGTCATTATTGCCGGAGGAGCACGATGATGATGATGTCAATTCATATATACATTAGATTAGTCGACTCCACCTTTGACACTGGGTGGGGGGATTCCCCACCCACGCAGGAGCATAACATTTGATCCCTCGGATTATACCTTCAACAAAATGAAGGACGAGTGTGAGTTCAATGACTGCAACGTAATGGAAATTGCTGTAATGGTAGTGAACTAATACATCCATGAAACGGATCGCCACAGCCATTAGAAAACTCCCATCCAAATGGCGAGCGTGAATCTAGGGTGATGTGTTGGAAGGGGTGATTCATTGTTTAGGTTTGGGAATCCTCCCATATTTTATGGAGCAAATGAAATTTTTCTCCTGATTTTTCACTTTTGGAAGGGGCGATTGTCCCTTCTCTTCCCCCACCTCTCAGATCTACACATGAGCAGAGGCAGTCATCTTAAGCTGCCAGTATAGCCTAGGCAAATATTTTCAGCTACAAATGGAGCCGAGGCAGACACCATCAAATAAATGCAAATAATGCCGAGGCAATATCTCCAGATACAAATGAAGTGGAGGCAGACATATTCTGGTTCGATTTGAGAGATCATTAGCTGCGAATAATGCTGAGACAGATACAGATTCGTTGAATTATGCCTTTTTTTTATCGGACAAATTTTCTCTTATTTTTTGGCTCTTGGGAGGGGCAATCACCCACCCTCTGGATCCATTTGTGCTTGAATGGCAAGTATTAATGTAATATTCCGTTTTTATCAATAAAATGCTTTCTACGCTGTGATTGCATTTGTGTTAATCATTTCTGTACAATCGAAATATTTAGTCGTCATGGCAACCTGAGATTTGTCAAACCCTGCTTTCATACAATTCAGTTATTTTCTGTAAATATATTTTTCACAGTTTTTCATTGGTTGATGTAAATTTATTATTTCGACTTTCCTCAACAGCAACATACTCGCAGTCATTCTGCTTAATACCTCATTTGTGGTTGTTACTGTCAATGGCCACATGGGTGGTCATGGCGTACCACAGCAACAGATTCATTCGGGACAACCCGCCCAGGGCCAGCAACAAAACTTCATCAGGGATAAATCGCATGTTGAGGATAAAGAGTAAGTACCAATAAAAGTTTTGTTGCTTCTCCACAGATGGCAAGTGACGAAAGATAATGTCATGGAATTTTTTTTCCTCTTTCAGGCATATTAAAGAGCACTTGCAAGGCGTGGTTAACGAGCCAGATTTCAGCAAAATGACAGACGAAGAACTCCAGTTCCATTATTTTAAGATGCACGATAATGACAACAATAATAAGCTTGATGGTTGCGAGCTGATTCAGTCTGTTCTCCATTGGCATAGTAAGATAACCTCTCCTTTATCTTCTGAATCTATACAGTAGAACATACACGCTCAACCTCGAATGGCCCTCGAATTCATCTGATGTGGCCCTTGCAACCATGGCCCCCACATCGTGGAGCAAGGCTCCCAGGCTGGGATCTTCTGTGGGGCCCCTGTCAGACTTTCAGGCCCTTCTATAGTTAATTTATAGCGCGAGAAAGCAAAGAGATGGTGAGAATCGTCCTGGGCCCTGTCAGCCAGTCCTTGTGTGGGGGCCAGGGACTCTAACCTAATTTTGTAAAAATGAACCAAGTGGTACATTTACAGATGACTGAAGGGACTCGTGTAGTCCCACATTACTACAGCATATTTCCAGATCACTTACTGGACAGATAAGACCAGGTGTGTCTGCCTTACATCTTTTACAGGTTTCAAGGTGTTACTTAAGGGCATATTCACAAATCACTTGTGATCCAATGCATAATTCTAGAGCACCTAAGCTGTCTGTGGCCAGACACTTCCAGATCACTTAAAGGACTTGGCATACTAAAATCACATTGAGCAGCCGCAACATAATTTCAGAGCACCTAAGTGGGTTGCAGCCAGAGGTTTTTAACAAAAAGAGCACAACTCGGGTCTATTGCCATTTATGGGCAATTTACTGCACAGTGAGTTGTGCCAGAAGTGTGTGTACCTAACAGTCTGAGTGCATATCTAGTGTTGTCTGATTTTTCAGTGCTGCCATCTATATTTCAGAAGTGAAGTGTAATTACTGAATATTTGTACTGTTTGCAGGCTTGTTGCTCTCTGTGGCGAGACTTTTTAATGGGGAGGTCAGCTCTCGTATTTTCACCTTGAAGTTGGGAACCACAGAAAACCAACTTCAGCCGACCACCACTGGGTGGGGGCTCAAACCCTGGTCCCTGTGGTGCGAGTCCATCACTTTGACCACTCGACCACCACAGCAGCCAGAAGCTGATTAAAGCCTGGGTCCAGGTGGGTAAAATTTTCAGGTCGAGGCCCCGAACACAGAAGAAAATATTGGGCCCCTTAAATTAGGAAAAGTATACAGTTGGGATTTGGGAGGGGTCCTTCAGACGTTGGAACCCCAGCACATGCACTGGCCATTAAATTTAACTCTGCCTGCAGCACATTTACAAATCATTCAAGTGGCCTGCGATATATTGCCAGATCACTTATGTAACCCGCGGTATATTTACAGGTCACTTGAGGAACCTGTGAAACTGTTAGAGAGCTTTTAAGCGGTTCATCACTCAAGCAGCTAGCGACACATTTATGGATCACCTATGTAGTGCTGTCCTAGGGTTTTTGCGTGAACTCCCAGGCACTCCGCGGCTGCTCAAGAAAAATTTTTAAAAAAAACCAATAAATTTGGAAAAAAAATAGTTATAAATACTCTTGAATAATAAAAATAAATCAGTAACTGATGAATAAATAAAAACTAGGCCTGTGCGGCTCCGCCATAGAAATTATATAGCAGAGTCATTAACACTAAGAATTTAACACATGCAATAAATCTGAAACAAACATACAGTGAAAGCTCATTTATCCGAACATCAATTTTATGAACATCTCGGTCGCTTATGAAGTTTTCTATGGTCAATGATGATGAACACAGCTGCTATTTTCTTGGAACTTGAATCCTCCCAACTCGATAGCTTTGTTCTATTGTACAATTATTCACTTCAAAACAATTGTACGTATCGTACCTGTGAGCTATAGATGTAAACAATGGCGGATCCGGGGTGCAGTGTATGTTGTTATAAACTATTGCAGGGGTGGGAACTCTGCGCCGAAACTAATATCTTGCGCCATCCTGCTCCAATAGCATATTTTTGCATTTTTCTGTGCCAAATAGCGAATTTTGCTTCAGTATTCCTGGAATTTTGGAAAGGACGCCAAAAAATTTTTGTTCCTGCTAGCCACGAAACATTTCTTTACAAGAAGAGCGTGTTTTATTCCACTATACGTAAACTATCGCCCCTGATCAGGCTTTCCATCGCGAAACCCCGATATTGTCCGTGATCGTGGAACTGAAGATGGTTTGCAATGCCTTTCAGCTTTAAAGTGCAAATTTGAGTGTTTCCGTTTAAAAAAAAAGTCGTCACTGGAAGCAGCAGAAATTACTGTAGTAGTCGATTGTCATTGCGTTAAATCCCGATGTTTCGTGAAAAAAAATTTCATTCCGGAAGTAAAAAGTGCATGTCCGCCGAATTACGAATGTTAATTTAGAAACTTTGCCGAATATCGCCAATGTTGCCGAATAACGAGTGTTAAATCGCCAATATTGCAAAATAACGAGTGTTAAATCACCAATGTTGCCGAATAACGAGTGTTAAATCGTCAATATTGCCAAATAACGAGCGTTAAATCGCCAATCTCGCCAGATAATGAGTGCTGTAACTGTTTTGCAACAATTTCTTTCCAAGTATAAAAGTATTAGAAACATCAAATTTTTTTAGCGCATTTGAAGTGCTGCTGTTCAAGGCAGCAAATAGTGCCCCAGTAAGTAAAAATCATCTTAAATAGATGGGTGCAAAAAATTTTATGACAGCCGCTCTTTCAAACAAGGTGTCAAAAGCCTAAAACACCAAAAACAAAAATCAAGCTGATGAAAAGATGTTTGATAACAAAAGACAGTGCAGTTTTATGTTGAAAAGGGTTGAGGGTTAACGAAAATATTCTTGTTAATTTCACTGCTCCAATTTATAAATATCTGCTCCGAATCCCATATTTTGCTGCTCCAAAATTGCTCCGAATCCTGAGTTGCTGCTCCAAAACTGCTCCGAATCCTGAATTTGCTGCTCCAAAACTGCTCCGAATCCTGAATTTGCTGCTCCAAAACTGCTCCGAATCCTGAATTTTGCTGCTCCGAAATGGACTTAGTGTTGGCAAACAAACACATAAACACATGAATAGGAGCAGATTTAGCTGTCATCTTTTTCCCTTGTTTACGAATTCATCTTAATCCTGTGACTTAATGAAAGGGAAGCGAGGGTCTTTTTGCCAACAAAACAGTTATCACGGTTTTGTCGGGGGGGGGGGGGATATCTTTCCTAGCTTGCTTAAAAACAGATATTTTTCATACAAGATATACAGAAGACTGGATGTTGTGAAGATATTTATTATTTTAGATGTTAATTTTTTAAGGAATGAAAAAACTCATTTCTGCCTCAACCGGGAGTCGAACCCGGGTCCCTCGATTGCCGTACGAGTGCTCTGACCACTAAGCTACAGAGGAGATAGAGATTTTCCTTCGCTAGAACGTATATATGCCGAACGGAACCGTGCAATGGACGGTGAAACCGATCAGCTAATAGCTCATGGGCGACGAGCCACCAGATGGCTATATATATGACATGAATGTCGCTCTCCACTTGTTAATACAAGATATACAGAAGACTAGTCTTCTGTATATCTTGTATTAACAAGTGGAGAGCGACATTCATGTCATATATATTTTTCAATATTTTTTTTAGCTTTAGTAGTTTCAACACTTTTCGTCTTTCTCAAGTGCAGAATGGCAAAAAACAAAAACGCATTGTTTTAAACATAAAAAAAAAAGAAGTGGAAATTGTGAAAAGATTGAAAGTAGGTGATGGTGGAAACTTGCAGCTGAATACGAAGTAGGTGTGGCAACCATCAGTAATTTAAAAAAAATTACAATAAAATAGAAAATTTTGCAGCTAGTTTGAAAACAGCAGATTGACTAGTCACACGAAGTTTTTTAGGTAGTTATGCCGTGTATTTTCATGGTTTTTAACACCCTGAAGACGATCAAAATCTTCCAGATTTGAAAGAATGCTTGGATATACTTGAGGAACTCCCTGTTTTACAGTCCTGTCATGAAGAGGATGTGTATCTGGTTGGAAATTGATAGTAACGAACCGGGATATTATTTTTCTGGATGACGGAGAAATAATTATTAAAGTGAACAATCAAGTTGATCAGGATGACTGTCAAAGTGATGAAATGAACCAATGGCAGATGTAATAACGCACAGAGGCGGAACAGCATTTCACAAAATGTCTTGTGTGGTTAGAATTGCAGCCTAGCGCTGACCCGCTTCAATTTTTTTTCTTTTTGAAACTAAAACGGGATGGACTGCAAAATGTCATATGAGCAAGCTGAAGCAATTAAAGATAGATTCATTTTTTTGAGTGATTTGGCGACGTTATTTATCATGCGCGTGTTTATTTGTTTTACAATTTTTTCTTTGTGATACACTGCTTTTTTCATTTACTTTTCAGAATAAGTCTGTTAAATTTAATTATTTCACGATTTTTGTTGCTGAATTTCAATTTATTCCTTTCCGTTATCAAAGTAGTTTCAAAATTTTCCAATCCTTTCTCGAACACCCTTCGGTCCCAATGTGTTTGGATAATCAATATTCTACTGTAATTAAATTGGGCACATTTTATATAAAAGTTTACCATAAAAGAATTCCCCACGATTTCCCTTATTCGATAAACAATTCTTTCATCTCTGAGGTTTCCCATTATAAATACCTGGGCATTATGATCTCCACTGGAATCTTCATGTTGATTATATTTTTCGTAAATGTCTCTAAAAACTCCACCTGTCACCTGCGCTTCCAGACATATATCCTCCCTGTTCTCTCCTATGCCTGTGAAACTTAGGGACCTCCCCCCCCCCCCCATACATAGACACTCTATACAAAATAAGTCCATTCACTTCATTTTTAACTGTTGGTCTTCATCTGTCTCAATATCCAACCGCTTATCTCTCGTTCAACTTTTTTTTTCAAAATCTTTCATTTGTTTCTCACACTTATAGATATTGAACTGGCCAATGTCAGAATTTCGGACGTTATCACTGGCCACTTCGTGAACTAGCCAAAGTCCGATAACAAAGAACACGATTTGGGATCGTGAAGTTGCGTATTTTTTTCGTGATAATTATGTCTGTTAGTTATGGCAACACATCAAGCCGTAGTTACGATGCAGTAATAAATTTTTCCCCCCTTCAAAATTTTGCAGAAAAACTACGTGTTTATATAATTATTTGTATATTTTTTTCTCTCGTCACATGGAGTTAATCCAATACAGCTGCTATATATAAACTTATCTCATGTTGCCGATAAAAAGAAATTGATTTGGCTCCTACCGGGTCACTTCATGAAATGGTCGGCCAAAGTCAGAATCATTTCTGCAATTCAGACTTCGGCTAAAACTCATGGGTACAGGCTTTGGCAGTAACATATATATTAGTGTTGTAGGTCACGTGATCGTCATGGCAACAGTTTCTTCTTCAAAGGGATAGCTAACTCAAAGTTGGCAAACCTTAAATAATCGTATTTAGCTGATTATCACTACACAATCATTGGTTGCAAAATCTGAGGACAACGTGGGCGCACATGCTTTCTTTTCCGAGATCATCAAAAATTATATTTTTAAAATTCTTTTTGGGAGTTCATGACCTAAAATTTCTATGGAAGAAATTCTTGTGCCCCCCACAAGGGTGGGGCTACATCCCTGAGACCCGGGGCAAATACTATGTTTTTTTTTCTCGTATTTTTATGCTATAAATTCTCTATAGAAGGGCGCCATGAGTGGCTTTGGTGGCCTGGCCCTTTAAGACCGATTCATCATTGATTTTCGCAATCTGAAATGGTGCCAAACACATAGCGGCTAGATGACTAAACTGTGGATATTCAATTCAGAGTTTTTACAGATTCAGTCTTCCTTCCGAATGATCTCGGAAGATTTTTACAATTTGAACGTTCCAAAAAAAATGTATTTGCAATCTTGTAAGAAGGAAGCAAATTCACGCCGTATAGCCTTTGAATGCAGGTAGATGGCCGCGAAAAAGTACAGTAATTTCTGGTGTATAACCTGCAGGGGAAAAATCTCCAAAGTCAGAAAATTTGTTATATGGCCCCCTCATTCATGGACGCAACTTCATGTATGCCTCGTCATCTTATTCAACAACCTGCATATCAATACAGTAAAATGCTTTATCTGTACCAGTTTTACTACTACGTACATCATAGTAGTGAAACTGGTTTTCAAGGGTGCTCGATCATATGCGGTGGGGTTTCTTCTTGGAACTAGGAAAGAATGCATCTTACAGGATGCATGAACCAAATTTGTATACGCCCTCTTCTAAATTTCTACACACTGCCATCTCTTTGCACTTATAATATATGCATTTCTATTTTTTATGTTTAGTTGAAGAAAGCAAGGCAACGAAGCAAGAAGCAGCTCCAGCTGATGGAACGACAAAGATTTTCTCGGATTCTGAATTGTCTATGCTCATTGACCCCATCCTGGATGTGGATGATAGGAACAGAGACGGATTCATTGACTATCCAGAGTTTGTTGCTGCGCAAAAATCTCGCAGTGCTAGTAGTAATAATTAGGAATGACATGTATATATCATAATACACAAGTTGACTCCCTAATTTTTTTTGTCACAATCAAATTTGGTTTCTTTGTAATGACTTGATGTCATTAACGTTTACTGTGATATTCATAGGTTGTGTTTAGAATCTCTTGAGATACTTTGGTGCCGGTGTTTTATTACTTAGATTTTATTACCATAATGATTATCATGATCACTCTGTATATTGCCTTTTTATATACATATGGAAATTAAAGTTGTTCAGAAAGCAAGACAAGGAAATTTTTTTAAATCTGACATCAGCTACATATATTTCTACATCAAGACTAGTTTGTGATAGAATCACTGTACAAGAATCAGCATGCATTGAGTTCCACTTAACCCAAGGTAGCTGTGAATGAAGGCACTTTCAAAGCTGAGGCGTAGAGTTATTAAAGCTTTGTGAGTGATGGAGTCCTTTTCATAGCAAACTTTCTGTCCACAACTACGGCAAACATTACTCCAGATGCAAGTGCTCCCCAGTAATTTGGTGGGCAAGGAGACAATACAACCTCAATGATGTCTGCAGCAGTAATAGATTTGATCACAATATAACAACCTGGAAAGTTTCAATAGCTCTGGCAACGAATTTTCACTTTGATTTATTGCAGGGCATCATGTGACCAACATCCTAAATAGATCTAATCTATAAGGAGTAAAGCTGACAAATATCTGCAGAGGAGGTTGGCCAGTCCAATGTGATTTCCTAACTTTGCTGGATTTAAAAACAAATTTTAGAGTCCATGAAAAATCTGACCCTGATGGGGGAATGCTGTTGGACATATTTTAATATCCCATTAGAAAATGCAGGACAACATATTGAACACTTGAATTTTTGTTACTTTTGCTTCTCTCCTACCGTGATAAAGAACAAACGGTCTCCTTAGCCGAGAAAACTGAGCATAGTCAAATCCTGATTTAATGAATTCGAAGAAACAATTTTATTTGTGAAATCATTAAATTGGGGCCAAATTTATCAGGAGCAAAAACACACTAGAAACAGCAAATTTCATAAGCTACTTGCTCATTTCTGATAAAAAACCTAATAAAATTAGGATGCATGAAAAAGATACGTCCACATTTGTCATAGCAAAAAACACACCCTTCAGATGACCCACCATTCTTTACTTATCAATACAGCACAAACTTTTGAAATAATTTTTTTGCCGAGATCTAAACATGCAGATGGCACAATGCTTCATAGCAGTCGTTCTCAACCTTTTTTGACTCATGGAGCCCTCTAGGAGTATTTCATTTACTATTTATTTTTATTATTTAAAAGTTTAGATAATTATTTTATATAATTATATATTTTTTCATAATTCAGTTTTCATTTTCCTTGAGTGGCCACAGAGCCCAGGTTAAGAACTGCTGTTTTATAGTATTAGTATACACCAGCGGTGTATACTAATTTTTTAGATAATTTAATATTAAAATTTCTTGTTTAATTAGATTTTGGTTTTCCGAATGTTTTGGATAATTCGAAATTAGACAAAAAAGAAAAAAATTTGATTCTTGTACGAGCAAATTTTTAGTTTGAAAAAATTCTACAACACAGGCTGCTTTTCTCAACGAATTTATTAATCCCAGTCAGCTGTCCAATTAATTTGTCCTTTTTTTAAAAGTTTGAAGCAAATAAAATGAATTTTCCTGATTAAAATTTTTTATGAATACATTTAAATTGACTTTCTGTTAACTGTTTTTTAAAATCATCGAAAAAAAATGAACTTCTGATAATTGAAAATAATTACTAATTAGTTTTCAATAATTGAAATAATGGGATTAAAAATTGGTGCGACAATGTATGCCATCTTAGCCATCTGACTGATTAAACAACTTAGTCATTGTTTAACACATTGTCATCAAATTTATCTTTAAAGACAAAAAGCTTGGAAATTCTGTTTTTCTTACCCTTTGATCTTATGTGTTTAATGCCCATTTTAAAATTATTCAGCTGGAGTGCATCGAGAATGTGTACTGCTTGATACTACCGATTATTTTGTTTAACGTATGGAGCAAGGTGTACTATTCAAAATTTTAATCTTTTAATCGTTGTTTAGATTATGGGAAGTATTGGAAAGTACAAATTTTGTAATACATTAATGAAAGTATAATTCTTTGATAACATACAAAATTTGGGAAGCAGTTTTGTAATGGATGATCATGATCTGTTTCCATAAATCAGGCTTTTGAGTATGGTCAAAATATTCTGCAGTGTTGCTGATTCCAGAATGATCAAT
The DNA here is from genome assembly GCF_987345545.1 of Pholcus phalangioides. Lineage (NCBI taxonomy): Eukaryota > Metazoa > Arthropoda > Arachnida > Araneae > Pholcidae > Pholcus > Pholcus phalangioides. The sequence continues at coordinate 22,232,276 of NW_028301596.1, read as the reverse complement.
TAATTATCATTACTATAAATTATTAAAATTCTGGAAACAATTTTGTAACATAAAATTTAATAATTTATAACTTATCTTATGTAAATGTTGATGACTAAGTTGTAATTTGTATTCATTTTACAGATCCAGGATAGATTAATTGGGTAATTTGATTTTTTCCCCAGTGACTTTGGACTTTGAATTAACCAAGTTTGACTGTATTTAATACTGATACATTGAATGAAAATGTAAAGTCGCAACTGACTTCTTTTGCCAACAGAATTCTGTATTTAAGAATTTATTGTGCCACCTGCAATAAAATGTGTTGTTTCTCAAAATGAGGATTAATAGACTTACTAAGAGAGAGACATTTACTTCTTCATATCTCTTCTATTAATTTTTATCATAAATATATTTTTTTTTCTTTTCCGAAAACGTGCAATATAATTAGGTAGCCATTCATAAATCAAATTTTGAGCATTTACTGATTTTCAGAACATTTATACAAAACATAAGAAAAACAAATATCACATAGAAAACACCTCAATCACTTTGAAATGATACTCAAGTGAACGGGGACAGTCGTCAAAGTATATTTTCCTTTCAATATCAGCACCAAGTCTGCGCAATGTTTCCCGAAAGATCTTTTCCTCTTTGCCAATTCGAGGACGGGTTTCACACAATACCTGGTAGGGAGTTACATGTATCCCAATTTTGATCTTTGTCTTAACAAAGTTTTCGAGAATTTTTTTATCTGTAACCCAGCAGTCTGAAGTACCAGAATGACCACCATCCAACCAATACATGTTTTTAATACATTGAACGAAATTCAGCAAACTTTCATCAGGTTTTTCAGACAGTGCTGTAAGTGAATAAAGGAACTGATTCAAGACAACACAGCCTTTACTGAAGCCAATTATCGAGATAGGTGCTGAAGGTTCATTATTACTAGGATCCACTGAATCACTAGTAACAAGTTTTTTATACTGAGATGTGGCATTTTCAAGTAGTAATTTTAAATGCACAAGAGAGTTTAAACAGGACTTGTAGACTGGAGCACCAAAATCATTTCCTTCAACAAAATTATGAAAGCAACTGAAAGTCTTCAGATGCATATGTGATGGCTTCACCACTAAAATATCCCATTGCGGAAATCGTTCATGGAGAAGTGATGTAGTATTTTCTAGATTCCATTTCACAAACGCTTTACTGTCCCTATGTAAAAGCATGTTCTCTTCATAATCCTGAAAAACAAATTTTCAGTAAGGATTTAACAAGAGAAAAGTATGAAATTGTAACATTTTGTAAATTTACACAACAAACTTAGATAGAAAGGGATCGGAGAAAAATATTGTTACACAGGATTTACCATTATGGATGGAATTAACACCATGGGCAGTCTACTGGAACAAGAGATACTGTTATTTTCAGACCTAGATAGCACAAACATAGTGGTTGTTTTCTCTTGCTGTTCTTTTTTAAGCTGAGGAGTTAAACCAAGGAATTAAACCTTCAAGAATTGTGAATGTTTAATCTTTGAAGTCAGAATGGAACTCCCTAAGGTTAAAAAAAGAATATCTACAGCAACCCCCACATTTATGTATACTAGGTATGGAAGGGTTAAAGCAGGTGTCGCTATGACAGATTTCTCTGTATATAATTTTTGTTGAAAGCTGATACAAATTTAATATAGCTGATAGCAAGATTGATGACAAGAAAATTCTGTATCTTATCAATTTTGCGATCAGCTGAATGCGAATTCAAATCTAAAATTTCAACAAAAATTATGTCTGTCAATTTTGCTATCAACTATATCAAATTTATATCTGCTTTCAAATCTAAAATTTCAACAAAAATTATAACGCTTCACATTATATATTTCAGCTTTGGAATTTAATTGCCCAATCACACAAATACAAGTTCATTTTCAACATTTACGTATTTGTACTTATATATACAAATATACTCTTGTTTGATTTCTTTTTCATCTTATTCTAATTAATACTACAGTTGTATTTTGAGAGTGAAATAAGAAGCTGAACAATAGATACTAAATATAGGGGATCCCCCCCCCCATAATGTTTTCCTGCTTGGAAAAACTTATTTTCATGGTAGTTAACAAATACCAACTTTTAACTAATACTCATTTTTTTCATGAAAGCTTGAAAAACATAAAAAGTGGAGTTTACTGTACTTCAATAATGATTTAAATCACAAAATTTAAATTTTGTTTTTTCTTTACATAACGTCACTGATATTGCCCCTAGTATAATATGCATGTTGCTGATATGTGGCAAAGTTCATGATTAAAAAAGTATACCTAGAAGATCTTTGGGGCAAATATAGACCTGAAGTTAATCCATAGATACAGTGCAGAAAGCCTCCTTATTTTTAGATTTTGTGAGTGGAAAAATTATAGAAAAATACCGGGAGCTAAACTGCACTATTTTCAATGCATTTACAGTGGCACTATGGTTCCCCTGATTATAAAACAGAGGAATTATTTTTTGTATAAAGCCTTGAATTATATGCCCTATTTGCTGATTCTAAATAATAATAGATGTTGTACCAACATAAATATCATTGGGCTTTCAACTTTTTGTATTAAAATTTTGAGTATGCTTGTTTTTTATTTTTTACCAAAACTCATCAAATCTGTGAAAGAATAAAAATGAGTAAACTATTAAGCAACATCATGCAAGTCAGAAACACATCCACAAATTGTGCAAGAAACAATCTTGTCAATAGAATTGTTTTATTTAGTTGATGCTGAATGGCCCTTTGGTTGTACATCGAGTGAATTGAGATGTCTGCACCATATGTGTGATACTGAGTTGCCACCACTCATTCACTTTAATGGGAGCCTTCACAAATAAAAGCACTTTACAAGAAAAATGCTATTCCATGAAGTTAATTTGGGCTGCATTACCTTTCATGTTACATAAACACAGATTTTTTGTGTTCATATTTTTTGCTTAGTTTGTTTATTCATTAATGCTTAATTAACTGAGCAATTAGGAGAAAAAAGTAGGTGATATGAAAATATGCATTCTTAATGATTAACAAGATTTGTTTTGATTAATAAGCAGTCAGTTAATTAAAATCAAAAAAATTTTATTTAAAATAAAAATATTTTTCATTATTTTTTTTAAATCATGATTTTTCATACTCTGTAACTAGTGTATCTGAGTGTATCTAGTGTAGTGTCTGATTTTTCAGTGCTGCAATCTATATTTCAGAAGTGAAATGTAATGACTGAATACTTGCACTGTTTATAGGCCTGTTGCTCTCTGTGATGAGACTTTTTGGAGATCAGCTCGAATTTGCGCCTCGAAGTTGGGAACCACAGACAACCAACTTCAGCCGACCACTACCGTGGCCACGGTGGGGCTCGAACCCGGTCCTCACGATGCGAGTCCGTCATTATGACCACTCGACCACCATAGAGGCTCTAACCCAGACTAGGATTTAATGGGAAAGCTACTTTCACCTTGCCTAATAAAATAGTTGTAAATCACTGGAACTATTATGTTTTAATAATAGTTCCAGTTTTAATAAACAAAATCTATTTTTTCAGAATGTAATATAAAGTTTATCAAGATATAATATTGGGAAGGTATAGATATGAATCTTTTTTCATTCTTTGGAGCAGGGCTTCTTGAAAGTGAAAACTGGAATGACTATAAAGAGGGCGTTTTGTAGCAATTGAGGATATAGTAAGATCTAATGCTTTCGTTTAAGAAGGAGCTCAGAAAGACGTGGTTGAGCAATAATGTTTCCAAGTAACATTTCAAACTACAATAAGTAGGTGGTTAAAGGACAGTGAAAATGACATGTTTCAAACTATTTTACTCACTTGCGTGTCCCCTCCAAAAAACACAGCTGTGCCTCTCAGCTTTTCAGAAGATGAAGCTTGATATATAATATCATTTTTCATATCATTATGACCATTTACTTGTAGAAGTCGAACTGGACTGCTTGTTTTATTCATAGTTGTAACGCTGAGAACAGATATGCACACAACCTTTTCTATTAGTGATCTGCATCCAGTGTACCATCTCATAACTTTAATTCTAAAAAAAAGAGCAAACTAAAATGAGCACTGTTGCAATAAAATATTGCATGAGCACTGTTGCATGGTAAAATATTATGTACTTAAAAGAGAGAAAAAGCATTTTTATCACAATGACAATACTCTACTTATCCATCAAAAAATACTAAGGAAACAACTTTAAATACTAGCAATCCTTAAAAGTCACCTATACTTTGGATTTTAATCAGAAAACATATTTACTCGATGCACCCTATTCCTCAATTGCAAAAATGTGTATTTCCCCCCTCCCAGCATAAAAAAAATTAATGCATACCCAATTAAACAGGTTTGCTTTTGGAAGAAAAAATATATATTAGATTCGAGTAAATATAGTACTTAATTAAAAAAAAATAGTACACCAATATCAAGAGGTAGAATAACAAACGTCACAAGCAATTTCAAAACAATGAATACAAAAATCGCAATTCATATTGTGTGTTTGTGTACATACTAGTATACATCATAAACTTGAATTTATAAAATAAATTTCAATAATTTTTCAGCAATAAAAAGGGGGAGTGTAAAGTAATTTTTCTCTTTGAACATGCAAACACAGAGAAACTGATAATGCTAAGAAAACCAAAGGTGTTTACACAGAGAACAGTTACACAAAAATATCAGGTTTATCAGCAGACAAGAAGTGTTTGCTGAGATGACCCATGAAATTCAAACATATACAATTATTTTATTTTTTTTCAGTAAATAAGTATGTAATAGTAATGTATGAATTACATGAAAGTTTAATATGCACATAATTTTTTTTTAGTTGGTTATGTAAACAAGACTTCTAAGTCTTTATTGTAACTTCACAGAGACAACAATTGCACACAATTTTGATACAGCCACTTCCGGACACGAATGTTTGACTTTTGAGTTATGAACCTGTCTTTGGCTAATCCTAGATTGACTTCGGCAATATTTGCATTTTTTTCAAACTAGATCCTCCCATCTTTAATTGCTGCTCTTATTGCATAATTATAAGTATTTAAGTAATAATAAATTATCAAATGATGTTCATATGAATTATGTGTATTTAAGTACAAATTTTGAAATATGTCTTTGAAGCACTTTCAGTATGGCTGTAACAGAAAATGATTTAACAAGCATTATGAAAAGGTGCTTGTTTGCATGCCACATGAAACTTGGCATCTGGAGAGAACAAAATAACTGAATGATGCATGCAAAGTAGTTGGGAAAAGCTCAAAAGAATCATTTTTAGCAATAAATTTTTCTTCGACCTAGGCTGAATGTTCTATTTTATACATATAAACGCAACTGCCCTATTTTTCATTTAAAATTGCTGTGATTATGATTTTGACTTACAGATGATGTTCCAAACAGATCCTATTCGTAAGACAGGGAGTGGCTGTATCATTTTTCATGGAGATTCAGAACTGTTTCATATAAACCAAATACATCAACTTAAAGATCTTAAAAGAGACTAACTTTTTTTTCTCTACTAGTAAATAGATGTAAACTCATACATCACATTTATTGTACACATAGTTTAGAATTCTTTCCCTAAAAAATACTTAGGATTATTACTATTATCCTTTGAACAAACACAATTTAATTATTTTTTTTAAAACTTGGCAGTTAGGTAAGATACAAGTCATCCAAACATATTATTATGCAGAAGCTATAATTTCCTTTTATACCTCTAAATCTTTTACAACTATTTTATAACTGAAAAAAATTAAGTGATGACCACGACATCTAAAATTTTAATTGTAAATAGTGTTGTATGATTTAGTAGTGTCAATATTTACTCTGGTTTTTTCCAGATAACGCTGATTTTGTAATGCTAAATTAAACAAACAAGATAGATAAAAGTGTGATACACTTACATTACAGTGATTAATTTCAATTTATCAAAAACATGCAGATAGAAGTAGGTGGTAATAACTTAAAATTCTATTGATATTAACGCAACTGCAATTTATATAATAGGTGAGCAATATTTGAGAGACAATATATTTTGATCATAAAAAAACCACTATTTCACATGATTTAACATCAAGCGTGGAATGTTATGAAATAGAAGTGAATGTTATTTGAAAAATATTTTTTAAATAGTAAAAAAATTAATGCAATTATTTACTATTGAAAAATTAATTTTAAAACCCCAGGGCATTAAATTTTTGAAAATAAAAATTAAGCAACAAATTATACAAAATTCAGAATTGAAATAAGAAAAACAGTATTTTGTATTTTGAATAAATCTATTGCTCTTTCTCTGATAAATTAAGGAAAAAATGTACCTCACATATACTTCAGGTATGAAAAATTTTAGGAAATCCCATTATAAACAAGCTTTTTTTTGAACAAAAAAATCATGATTCAAATTTGCAACTCTATTCAAATAAAAATTTCATTTGCATGCAAGATAAGTAATTAAGTACAAGAGTCGATGCACCATAAAATTTCTTAATTATATGTATGAAAATGCTTAATTGTCAAGAAAAAAATCAAAGAATTCTATGTTCATTTGATAACTGAAAACTGACCTGAAAGTACCTTTTTATTTTGCCAACAAATGTCACTGAATGAAAATTTTCACTTAAATTCAAGAAATTACATGTTATATAAACCTAAGATTTATTCACTTTACTACTTATATCAGGGGAGTAACCCACTAAAAACAAAAATATACATAATAAAATATGAAAGTGGAAAAACTTAAAAAGGAAAGCAATTTTGTCAAAAAGGAAAAGAATCAAACAAAGAAAAGTTTTTACTATGTTTCGCACAACAGTGGATAATTAATAAAAATCAAATTCAAATCATCCTTGCAAAATACATTTAAGTGAATTTTAATAAAGGTGAAAAATCATTAGCTGACAATGGATAAAACAGAATTGAAAGCTCTTGAGTTACTCAAAAATTATTAGCAAAAACTTTCCAGTAAATATACACATAACTTACCTCTAGTTCAATGTTATATGATACAATCAAACCTCAATTAAATCATTTTTTAAATGTAGAACAAGAATATTTGGTATCACAGCATCACATTTTGCAGTGCATGCATGTAGTTTTATTTTCCAATTCCATAATTCACACTTCATACGGTTCAAATTTAGCACACGAATTTTGGGACTCACTCCAAATATCAAACAGGAGTAACAGCAGATTTCCAAAATACTACATATAGAAGCAGATGTAATAAAGATAAATATATTTGATCTATGTTTCATATTAAAATCTACACTCAATTGGTATTATTCAATTTTGGCAGTAGAATATGTTTTGCATTTCGTGTCTATGGGTACTAGAAGCAAAATGTCAAATATGATGCTATAATTTCAAAACTAACAATCTCAAAAAATAACTTGAAGAAAAGAAAGGTTGAAAGAGTTCAATCAAATGAGACAGAAGGTAATCAATACCATGATGAGTGGAACAATTTTGAAGTTCAGAATGACAAAAAATTAAGAAAAATATGCTATAAATTTAAAAATAGAAGCATGCCAGAAAAGTGATAACTGATTCAAAGAAAAAAAAAGAGAGGGTTTAACAAGATGAAATCGAAGGCCATGCAATCACATGAGCAAAGAGAGATGCACAATTTGGTGAAAAGAAATTCTCTTGGCATGTAAAATTCAATTATAACTCATGGACGTTAAGTCACACAACACTGAAAATGATATAGTTCAATCTGTCTTGTCAAAAAGCTAACTACAACTCTAATAATTTCTTAAATACTGTTGGACATTGTATTTTTAAGTGGAATCATTTGTATCATTAGATTTTTGTCATAAATCAAAGATTGACAAATCTCTGGTGCCAGGTCACCACAGTAATAGCGACCACCAAATTTTGGAATTAATGTCAGTGGATAAGGATCTCAACATGGTAAAAAGTCACCAAGTCCCAGAAAAGCTAGAGAAAAAATTATCTCGGATAACTTGACTGGTAGAAGAAAATTAGGCTGTGCCAAGAATTATTTCCCCTGATTTGAAAAGCCGTCATAAATTATAATTTAAAAACCAGTAAGCAAAACATGAAAGTATTAACTGATTCGAAGACAGAAAGCGTCAAAGCATGAGATAAGGCTATGGTATCAATCTTATGATGAGTGGGGAGAGTGGCACATCATGTAATAAATTAATATATGATAATAAATTCTGTTACTTCCATCACCAAACACATCAAGAGCTACTAACTGCAGATAACTCTACAAAGACATTCTATAAAAACAAAAAACCCCTGCAATTGTGACTTTGACACAGCCCCAAGTTATTTTAAATATTAAATTTATAGTATAAAAACATAAGGTCAATCTGAATGCTCCTGGGTCTACAGCCTCCCATTTTTAATGAGCCATGAACATGAATGGCAGGACACTGCCACCAGAATTATCCAGTTGCAGAGATGACCCTGCCTACAACATTTTTTTTAAATAGAAAAGTATTTCAATGCTGAAACAAAATGCAAAATACTTTTTCAAAAATCCATAGGTATGCAGCAATGAAAATTTATTTTTGATGCAAACAAATATTCCAAAAAAAAAAGTGCGAAACAGTCCATAATTATTTCTTTTACAGCATTTTAAAATTCATAAAAATTTCAATACTTATTTTAATGTTTCATGATAAAATGTAAAAGATCGATAAATTTTTGACATTTTATTTCAACAACTCTTATACACGTCTGGATGCGATAATTACTTACTTAAATAATACATATGACTCATTAATTTGAGACTGGAATTGCTTAAATCAAACAAACCTTTGCCTCTCAAAATGCTTTTATAGCGACCGAAGATTCAGCCAAGAACAAACAGAATTTTTACACGTTTGTGGTTACTGTAAAAATTTATAATGCAAATAACTTTTCATAAGCTTTGTTATGAAAGGAAATCAATTAATATGATTAGATTCCATTGTACAGAGAAAACAAAGAGCCAAGTCACAGGAACAAAAACATTGAAATATCAACTTAACACTTACAAATATATATTATAAAATATCATCTACATTACCTTCTGTCAGGTCATGTTCATTCATTACAAAGGAACAAAAGCAATAGGTGTCACTCGATAGGTGATCTTGATCTTTTTTTTAAGAGGTATCCTCCGATGTCACTCTTACAGAGCTGCTCTTTACTTCTTGGTGCTTTATTTACTTATTTGCTATAAAAAAATCTTCACAACGTTTGATTGAGTTCCAGTCATTTTGATAGTTCAGACATTATGCAAAACATCAGTGTTACCTTTTAAACTTCTAACTTAACTGATTTTTCACGTGTTTAGTTAATATATATTTAATTTAACCAGTCATCTGACCAATTAATTTCCCTTTTTTTTTTAAAAAAAGTTTGAAACTAATAAAATATATTTCTGATTAAATTTTTTATCACTACATTGAAATTGACTTCGTCATGTTCTTAGCTGTGTTTTTAAATCAACAGAAAAAAATTATAATAACTGAAATAATTTGTTTTAAAAAATTGAAATAATTATAGACAGAAAATTGGCATGAAGTCCTATGCCATCGTAGCCAGATGACTGGTTAAAAGTAAGGCACAGATTCATATAATGCATGCAAATACTTCTTTAAATGTAGCTTTTCAATGTCGAAGGTGAATTTTATTTTATTTTTTGCAGAGTAGAGAGAATTAGATTTTCTTGCCAATTTTTCTATTTGCCCTTTTTTTTTTAAAAAAAGAATAATTTTTAAAGAAACTAGAGAAAGTTTCTTTTTTTATTATCCTAAACAATATCTGCTATTTTAGTTAGCTATTTTGGCTATAAAATTTTTGATAAAAAAATTAATAAGAAATTGACGCAAGCAGCAGGGATTTACGATCTGTGTTTTTTAAATAGCTTTCCATGCTTCCTTTTCATTTCATTAATATACAATTCCATTTGAGCAAGACCAATAGCATTATGCAAAATTCTAACTATATGCATGTAAAAGTTAATTTAAATTATATAACACCCCCCCCCCCAAGCAGAATATGTCAGAAACTCTGATATATATCTCCCCTGCCACAGAACAATTATACAACAATCTCTAGAAGAATTTAAAAAGTACAGAAACCATTTTATCATGGGAATTTTTACTATTACTACTAAACCACAGATGTACCTCGTCCACATTCCTCTGTGGAACTTCTAACGAATTGGTACATGTTTGTATGTACGTGTAGTGAACCTGACGTGAAGTTTGTTTCTGTGTAATGCTTTTTATGAGTAGTGCCACCATCTGCTATCTATGAAGTGTAATGATTGAATAATTGTATCATAATGTATTACTGTAGACCTGTTGCTCTCTGTGGCGAGACTTTTTAACAGGGAGATCAGCCTGCATTTGCGCTTTGAAGTTGGGAACCACAGAATAACTTCAGCCGATCACCGCTGGGGCGACAGTGGGGTTCGAACCTGGATCCTCACAATGTGCGCCCATCATTATGACCACTCAACCACTACAGCGGCTGGGAATTTTATTGCAGAACATTTTTAGTCAGCCGAGGGCTCATTGCAGAACAATGCAAAACATTCTGCTTTGGGGGGGGGGGGAAATATAACAATTATACATATGCAAGTTGATCATTAAAAAAACTAAATATTAGAAAATTAATAAGAAATGGGGCATCAAAAATGTAATTTTTAAATCTGTTTCACCTATCTCATTATCTTTAACCGAAGGAGAAATGATCATTGAAATATCAAAAGACCATTTGAAGAAAAAAATGTAATCTACAACAAGATCTGTTCTAATTTCTGATGAAAATACAACTTCGCCTCATTAATCTGTTTGGAATGGGTCAAACGCATAAATAACAAGAAAATCTTGATATAGATTTTAAAAAGAAGCTAATAAAAGAATTCAGAACATTACTTCACTGCTTGTGAAACTGTGCAAGGGTACTTGGCTCGAGCCAAAAAAGAAAAAAGTAGGAATAGATTTTACAGAGTACCATGCACTTATGCTCAAAATTGAAAGTGGATGGATTATTATCAAAAGTGATTTATGTGACTTATTTGTTATGTTCCACTATGGGATGCAGAAGACCAATAGTGCTGAAAATTTTGAAAAAATGAAAAATTATTTACAAAATTAAATTATGTTACTATTTCGTGATAAAATAATAGTAACCAAGTGTTACATAGATGATTTAATAAGTTGCAGTCAAAAAATGATCAATTTAAATGATGGCAGGGTTCAGAAAAATTTTATATTTTCTCAAAATAAATCCACAACGGAAGATCAGGAAACCATATGGTTAAAAAGGAAAAAACCTTCATAAGGTCTTTTTTTTCATGCCATATGAAACCAGTTAGTACAATATTAGATACATAAAGATCACAATGAATTAATGTTCCAAAGTAGGAAGAAAATTCCTCTTTCATAACAAAGTAAAATTCAACTTATGGCTTGTTTTACAAAAAGAAAAGAATGAATAGTTTATGGGAACACTTATTTTTTTGACAGAAAATTTTACGCTCGTGCCAAACAATGCCAACTTATGCTCATCACAGAAGTTACAGTTTGCCTGACTGTTTTAAAATTATTTAATCTCAACACAGTACAAAAAGAATTCTACGAAATAAACATACATAAGAGGCCGTTCAAGTATTACGTCAGCAAATTTTTAGCCATTTTTGACCCACCCCCCGTCAGAAAAAGTCAGCCAAACTCTGACCAACAAAATTTTGTCATCAGCTCTGCCCCTCTGAATCCTAATATATATAGGTGGGATCAGAGATGTACACGGGGGGAACACACACTGGAGCCCCACTGTGCCCCCAGACAATCAAATTTTTTTAATTGAAATTTCAGAAGAAAATACCTTTATATGTTGTTATAATCAATTTCTGTTATTTCAATGCTATTTGAAGGCTATGAACTCAAAATTTATCTTTAATAAATTCATTGCAACCCGCCATATATGGTAAATCGCATGAAGGCCCTTGGCCTGCGGATCAAATATGGTCCTGGGGGTTATCTAATGCGGCCTGCCCTACTCAAACCTAATTTTGTAAAAATGAACTAAGTGGTTCTAGAACACTTGGTTCCGCAAAACATTTAGAGATCACTAAAGTGGCTCTGTAGGGCACTTATCAATAGGGGGAATGTTACTTCAAGTACTGACAAACTATAGAAAGGTTTTTCTCGTTTTTGGCGCACAGAGTAAGATGCCATTAAGAATATTTCATATTTTCATAAAGGGTGGTTTATGACATAAGCATTATCTAGCCCCCCATGTCACATCAAAAGTAAGGAAATAGAAACCCTCCCCCCCCCCCCCCCCGTCGATGCTGACATAGTACTTGAATAAGCCATAATACAGTTTTTTAAGCAACAACAATACTGAAACACAAGATTTCTCACATACTTCAAGGGAAAAGAAATTTATTCATACATGCAAAATTTCCATATCTCAGCTTAATACACAGCATGAATATACTCAGGAAAGATATTTTTCAGAAAAAAGGAGTCACATGAACAGCATTACAATGTGAATTTTATCATTCACATTTCGAAAAATAATAAAGTAAAAAAAAACTTCACATTGAAAAAGAATGCCTTTCCTACATGGGCAAACTAGTCATACTACAAAGTCCATTGAATTTAGTTATTACATTCACATTTTCTTGAATATTAGAACCCACCAGACATATAATAGTCATTAAACATTCATTGTTAAATGTTTAAAAATGGCAAAAATTAAACAATCGGTAAAGCTATTATATGAACACGATTGTTATGAAAACAAATCTGACCTAATGTCGAGAACGACGCTCTCTATCGTGATCCCGATCTTTATAACGGTCTTCATGATATCTATCCCGCTCACGACTTCTATCGCGATAATCACGATCCCTGCTTCTAGATCGATCACGTCTACTTGATTTCTCCCGACGAGAAGACCTCTCTCTAGATCTATCCCTTTCCCTGGAACGAGCTCTTTCCTTGCTTCTAGATCCATATGACTTTGACTCAATTCCATGCAATGTATCCTGAAGGGAGCTGATAAGAATTTTGCATCGCTCATCATTTGAAACTTTAGACTGTTTAATCAAAGAAATAGCAGTAACTAACGTTTCAATTGCTGCAGCATAATCGCCAACACTTGCATCAGCTACGGCTCTGGATATAGCACTACTAGACACTGATCTATTGCGAGACATTATCTCATCAAATTCAGATTCCCCTGTTGAAGACACAGACTCAGTTGATCTATCATGGTAATCCGGATAAGGGGGTCGATTGTATGCATCCGGAGGCTGTGACGACAATGATGCTGTCACAGGTGGCTGGTGTTGTAAAAATGCTGGATTAACATGTGGAGCAGGGACATGAGAAGGAGGTGGACCACTAGTGGAAGGCAAAACTTGATTGGGACCAGACATGGGAGGAATATTTCTATTTGGAAGACCAAGATGTTGTATAGGTGGAGGGCCAACATGCGGAGGTGGCTGTCTTTCCCATTCTGGATGCAGTGTTGGTGGTGGTGCACGTGTATCAGGAATAGGGACATTGCCTCTGGGTCCTATAGGAGGTGGTGGACCTCTTGGTGGAGGGACACGAACATTAGCGGGAGGGGGTATCCCAGGTCTTATTGGTGGAGGTGGGCCCTGCAAACCTGGAGGTGGTGGGGGAACACTTGTATTAGCAGTAGGTGGAGCCATAGGTCGTGCAGATGGTGGAGGAATGCTAGAAATTTGAGGAGGGGGAATCCAAGGATGGCCTGGTTGGTAATTAGCAGGAGTTGCTTGAGGGGGAGGATGCTGCATCTGAGGACCTGGAGGAGTCCTTTGCATAGGTGCATGATAGGATGTAACAGAATTCCCTCTACTACGAAACCTGTCCATTCCTGCACCTCTCAATATTTCATGGGGTTCCCATTCTTTCTCTCTGAAGTTCGGCCGCCTGTCTGAATTTTCATACCTGCCACCAGAACCTTTTTTCGATTGCAACTCAAAGTAATTCAAGTTATATTTATTGTATGGTGTCACGATAGGAGTGTGCCCGTGAATTTCTTTACGAGGAAGCTTATCTGAAATTATTTTGACTGAATTTTCATTTGTCACAAAAACAATACAATAACCTTTGGACTGACCATTTGCTCTATTCTCATGAAATTTTATGTCTGCCACATCATCAACACCTATATTAGAAATGGCTTCAACTAAATCCTTGTCAGTTGTCCACCAAGTTAAATTCCCAACACAAACAGGTATACGTCTACTACCTGCAGGAAACTGCCGCGGAGAATCGATGACTTTGGAATCATTCCTATCATCAGATGGTGCAATGACATCTTCATACAGGTCCAAGTTTGATTCATGACCATATTCTGATGGTTCATCATTGAATTCAGCATCTAAATCATCAGCATACAAGTCTATATCAGGCTCTCCCATATCAAGACCTTTCTATAAACAAAAATATTTTTATTAATACATTTAGAAAAAAGAAACAAAAATAGAAGAAATATCAAACTTGGTTTGTTATGCTCTTAAATTTTTTTTTTACAAAATGTCTGAAGACACTGATACAAAACAAAATTTCTATAATTTACAGATTTCCAAAGGAAACATGACTTCACCCACACACCAGAATGGTCATTAAAACCCCTACTTGAAATGAGGTCTATGAGACCCTATTGTTCACTTCAGTGATATGGTGAAAACCCCTCTAAATTGTCACTCATTTTAAACACAGCCACATAATTTCCCGGAAAAAAATCATATTAAAAACATTCACAGGGAACCCCTGTTTAACAGTCCCCTTAAGATACAATTAAAAATACTATTTTCATCACTCATTCTATTGGGCTAGAACCCTTGTATGGGCACAAAGATTCTTTGTTGGAATATTCTTATTATAAATTTCCATAATAAAGCTGTAGTTTATATTAGCTTCAAAAGTAACTTTTTATCTCTTACATCTACTCCATAGAAACAGCCAATTCAATAACAATTTTGTGGGTTTGAGGGATTGTAGAGATAAAATTCCCAAGAATAATCTTTAGGTGAATATTTTCTAGCTAATTAGTCTTTCTGGAGAAGACTCAAGAACATTTATATAAATGTATATTATAATAAATATTCTTTATAAATAACTTTCATAAAGAGCTTTCAGAACCTTATACATGCAGCATAAAGGAATTGTCAACAAAAAGAAGAGGAAAATTAAAGTATGCAGCCCACAATATTAAACTTTTAAAGCAAGAAAGTGAAAACAACATGGATGAATTAGACAACTTGCTAAGAAATACGAGTGAAAAAATTTGAGTGTATGTTCATTGAGTTTATTGAACAAAATGACACAATTCTTTAGCTTTGGAATGAAGGTGATCACAAGAATGGTTCTTTTTGACAATTATCATTGGTTTTATTCTTCGCGTAGAACTTATTTCTGAAAATTGATCTAATTTTAATAGAAATATTTTAAGCTCTAAAATCTTAAGGTTCCAAAATCTGTCTCCAGTGTTGTTTTTGTCTCTATCATTTTGTTCGTAGCTTCTTCTATTCTTCATCTCCAGTTCGATGAAGAATAGAAGATTCATTCCACCCATGATTCGCTCGATCTTGCTAAGTATGTCTTGAAGTTGATCACTTTTGGCTGTTTTCTCATTTTCAGTTGTCCTCACATTTTACATTTTTCTTTGCTTTTGACATTTTTCTGAAGTTGGATTCTGTGACCCCTGTACAGACTGGATGTATATACTGATTGGACATTTTGCAACAGAAAAATTCAGTCTCATTTTTTTTTGAGCATTTTAGTGGAAATGTCTTTTGAATGTATTAAAAATCTGCAAAGTTATGATATATTTTCATAAATAATATTGCTTGAATGGTTAGCCTTAGAGACATCATTTGTGAGGTTAGAAAACATTTTTTTTCTCAAAAACTTTGAGATATGTACATGAAATTTTGCATGGTCAACAAGGATGGTAGAAGTAATAAACAAAAAATAATTGGAATCCCCAAAGCAGAATATTTAGCACTGTTATGCGACGAGCCCTCAGCTAACTGGAAATGTTCTGCGGTAAAAATCCCTATTCAGGTAATAGTGTTTTTTGCACTTTTTCTTAAAATTCTTCCAAATTTTTCTGCGACGTACGTCGCAGATTTTGGCACATTCAGCTTTGGGGATTGGAATCTGGGATGCATTTCAGTATCTAGTTGAATGATTTGAAATCGGAGCAATCCAGTCTTATTTCAATGAATTTTGTGTTGCGAGCCAGAATATATTAACGGTCAAAAAACCATTATTTTTTTTTCTCAAGTATTTTACTTCATATATTTAGGAGAAATTCAAAATAAAAGTTTTGGTAACTGCTGTGCCTCTGGTCTAAAGATATGTAAAAAAATTGTATTTTTTCTAACGAAAAATTCCACAAAAACAAAGTATGTTGACGATGGAAAGCCTGATGAGGGGCCAATAGTTTAAATAAGGGACAACACTTATCCCAATCCGATTTTCTGGGACAAAGTCAACAATGCGGGAACTTGCCGGAAAAATTCAAAAATTGATTTTTAAAAAAATCGGCTACTTTCTCTCTAATTTTGCAAAATTATCTGGACTTCTGGCAACTCTTCCAACGAGAGACCAGATAGATTATATATTTGACATGCTTTTAGGACTTTAAAAAAATAAACTGTCTTGGGATAAAGTTGCAAAGGGTAAATAAAAATTAATATTTTTTGATTGAAAATTTTCGTTCGAAAGTAAAAAAATATCTCTGCAGTGCTTACACAAAGCGTGAAAAGCACACACAGTTAGCCCGCAAATTTTTTCCTATTGGAGCAGGACAGCGTAAGATGTTACTTTTGGTGTAGTGTAATAAAATCGGCGCAGAGTTCCCACCCTTGCACATTGGCTTGTAAAATATTCTTGTTACGAATGACAGGAACCCATCATTTAGGCTGCAACCTTGCTTACAGAATCATTGCCGTTCTCTTGCATTCCTGACAAAGAACCACTATTTTGGAGAAACAAATAGAAAAGCTATAGTGCTTGACACAGGCAGAACAGGGCTTAGTTACTCCGATAATAAATTTTACGTTTAACAAATAATGCTGTTGTCAATACAGTCGATGCTTAATATACCAACCATGAATTGTGACTGAAAGCCAGGTTTCTTGAACTGCATGAACCACATAGGATCATTTCGCGTTGGCAGAAGCGTGCAACTTTATCAAGCTACACATTTGTTTTTCTAGCATGGTGCATGTTTCCTAGCATCTGTTTTGTCATTTACACATCCACATATTTTCACATAATAAAAAAAAGAGACAGGAAAGAAGGGAAAGAAAAGTAAAGAGAAGAGTGGCGGCACATTTGATTCCTCCAAAAGAAGTTGGCTAATCACGCTTGACATACAGTACTGGCGTGAGACGCTCTATAGAAAAACAGTTGTAGTTTTTTGCTATTGGTGAGTGGATGGTGTATCGCGCTGGGTGAATCACGTTGTACAGAAATCGTGCTTCTAGGAAAACCCAGTTTGAGGTTGACCTCCTCTGAGGGACCAATTCGTTAATCTGATGAAAAACTGCTTCAGTTCGTAACAGAAATTTGTCTTATACCAGAAGAAAGTTTAGTTTCTTGCCCAAAAGTGTGCAACTGAAATGGTTTGAAACAACGACCGACAACAAAAGTCGCTTGCTGTCGATTGATTTCTGAAGGTTTTGTAGTTTAGGTTATCATGTGGCTAATTTCCATGTGTTGTCAGCACAAACTTTTTTTCACGCCACGCAATTGCCCTTTTTGGCATGGTCAATAAAAGATGGCCTACAAACACAAAATGTACAATTGATTAGATGAATCAATATAATATGCAATGATGCAAAAACCATGAAAAAAATCCAAAGAAAAAATGTTAACTAAATATGCAGTTGCCCAAACTAACAAATACCAATTTAGTGATCAGAGTTGCCGGTTTTGGCATGAAAAAAAAAGTCGCCAAGTTAGTGCTGACAACTCTTATG
Organism: Pholcus phalangioides; assembly: GCF_987345545.1. Classification (NCBI taxonomy): domain Eukaryota; kingdom Metazoa; phylum Arthropoda; class Arachnida; order Araneae; family Pholcidae; genus Pholcus; species Pholcus phalangioides. The sequence goes on along the minus strand of NW_028301596.1, from coordinate 22,214,256 downwards.
GGAAATATTGGGGTTTTTTTCTTCGAGGTGGGGGGGGGGGGGGGTATTTGAATTTTGAAGGAAGAGAAAAACTGTTCTAAAATATTAAGAATTCCATTATTTTCACATCAAGAGACAATGAAACCTCGTTACAACAACCAATCCCGCTACAACGATATTTTTTACAAGTGTTGTTTGGAAATGCATATAACCTAATATTAAACTGCTGCTTATATTTATACAAAACGACAATGCCCCCTACAAAGGTTTTTTTTCATGGTCCAAAGAGTGTCGTAATATCGAGGTTTCATTGCACTCACAATTATTGCTCTTTAGAGAGCGATTATTGTGATAAAAAATATATTACAAATTACCTTCAGTATGATTTCAAGCAAAGATTATTTTCGGCGACGCAATCAGATGAAGAGAAATTCACTCTAGAATTTATTGAAACTTGTCACTTTCCGTCATCAACACTGATTAGCTGCGGGCAAAAGCTTCTCTGATTGAAGAGCGTCCTTCCTTCCTTTGTAAAATAAAATGGACCAACAAACAAAACGACTCCGCTTTGTCTGCAATCGATAAATCTTCACAAAATCAAGACGACAATGGTGTGTTGCCAAACGGGTCTGTAGAAAATATATTTTCTGACAGACACCTGTGTGTGTGTACTAAAAAAATTTTTTTTGCGTGAAAAAACAATTGTTTATTAATTTTATTTGATATATTCACCGACATGGTTTAAACCTGTAGTTACAATTTTAAGAGATCAACATAGACTGGTTAAAACCTTGAATTTAACCAATCCGTGTCGATCTCTTATCAAAAAATTGTGACTATGGCTTAAACCATGTCGGTGAATACGGCCCTTAGTAATTCTAAAAAAGCCCTTTCACATGTTAAACATTTTCTTTTCTTGACATAGGATAATCTGTTTTCGTAGGTCAGTTATTTTACGCCGCGTGAACCGAATAGGGCAAGGGCGTAGCGAGGGGGGACTTGGGAGTCTGGTCCTCCCCCCCACCGAAATGTGAGAAAATGACGAGAACCGGTGTTTTCAGCATGGTATGGCCGTTGGCTGAGAAAATGACCGAAAAAGGGAAAAAGATGGGCAAATCTATTGTTCTATCACTTTGATTCCCCCCCCCCCCGAACAAAATTTCTGGCCACGCACCTGGAATAGGGACCATTTCTCATCGGCAGAAACGTGTAAAGCCAAAGCCTCCTAGAAGTACCTAGGAGGCTTTGGTAAAGCCGGGTTTTTCTAGAACAGCGGTTCTCAATCTTTTTTGACTCGCGAAGCCATTTTAAGTAAAAAAATTCTATGGCGGAGCCCTGTAGGCCAATTTTTAATTATTCATCAAAGTTCCTGATTTATTTTTACTATTTAAAAATATTTATAATTTTTTTTTTAATTTTACTGTTTTTTTTTTATTTTCCTGAGCAGCCGCGGAGCCCCTGGAGAGTGCAAACGGAACACCGGTTCAGAACCGCTGTCCTAGAAGCAAGTTTTCTGTGCCGCGTGCAACGTGAATCGCCCAACAAGAAACAGGAGGTGGCGCGACTCGTCTATTGAGAAAGCATGGGGAATCTGGGTTGCCAGATGAAGCCAGTGATCGCTCTATTAAAGGAACCAAGTAAGCCCAAACAAACCGTGGCTTCCGATGCTTTCTTATGAGAAACATCCCGTTTTTGAAAAACATTTAAAAATTTACTGTTCACTTTAGGAACTCGATTTTTTCCCCTCAAATTCTGTCGATATATTCATACAACTGAACGAGCTTTCACAATTTTAGTTATTTGTTTTCGAATATTAACTTCAACATAGAACCGTTTGCAAAAATAACCAAAATTTACCCATATCTTGTGCCACAAAATTTCTTTTCAGCATTTTAATTCTTAAAAAATTCTGCAAAAGCATGTAACACCTCAGTGCTGAGAGGTAGGCAATGTTTTAAGGCACTTGAACAATCCAAGTAGCACAAAGATATAGATCTATATCGTAAAATTTCAGTTTCCAAAATTGATCTATATCGGACCACGATATCGTTCTGGTTAAAAACGGCATAGGCTGAGATAAATAGATCTATATATATATACAGTCAAACCTCGTTATGAGGTCAAATATGACTTCATTTTTTTTTTATGACTTCATTTCAACTTTTCTTTTTGCGAAAAAGAGCATTTTAATACAAAACATTAGCATATATAATGCCTTTCAGCTGTTTATATCAAAATATTGTAGAAATACTTCTAGTCCAGGTAGAACAAAAATTCGAATGCAAACAATTTAAAATTGAATTTGAAACTGTTGATTTTGAACAATTGATTTTGTCAAATTTTTGTGCACATACCAGTTTAAGAGCAAAATAATAGGTACAAAATGAAAAGAAAAAAAAAACAGCCCAAGATTATTTTCCTAAATACTTTGGCCTATGCCAAAGAGAGGACTCATCTCGGCTCGTAAAAAAGTTTTTTATTTTTAATATTTTCTTTCACAATACTATATCCATTTAGCGGAAGATTCGGATGGGCGGCATATATTTCAGTAATACGTGTTCAAGAATATGGGAGTGGAACGGAAGAAGGTGGCGAAATTTGTAAAGCTTACTGGCAGCAAAATCATAAACACACAGTGGTGGAGGACGCTCGAGCACTTCCAGTACTTTGAGGCACAGGGCCGAGCACCCCTGACCTAAGCTTAGAATTTATTCTGAAATCGAAATCTACATAAGGGGAAACGAAAGTGTTTTAGACTTATGGGTGCTCTGTTGAAAATTTTATGTACGAAATTTTCATTTCTGAATTTATCCTGCCGGGTTGCTCGGCCCAGGGTCACAGCTAGGGGGCGGGCGCTGGACCAGAAGTGGCACAGAATTCCCTTTTCACTGCTTGTTCTACATGACAATGGGTGTCAAAATGCCGGTTTGTCCTGGGTGACAAATTATCTAGTTGCGGCCCTGGTTCAGCCTGGTGCTCTTGACATGTCTCCCCCCATTCAGGAGCAGGATCTCTAGGCTGAAATCTTTGGTGGGGGCCCCAAGCCAGACTTTTCACGAGGGCCTCTATAATGAATTTATGGCGTGAAAAAAGAAAAAAATTAATCGTCCCAGGGCTGGAGTCCTGTCAGCTCCACTATCCCCCCGTCAAAGGTGGGACTGACATGGCCTTAGGATGTTGTTGAGTTCTTTAGGGGGTGTTGCCCTAGCCCTGGGCCCAGGACGATTTTCATCATTTTATGGGCAGTTATTAATATATATGGGCATATTATTTCAGTAATAAGTTTGTTTTTTCACGCAATAAATTAACTAATTGGGGTAAAAAAATAATTTAATCTATCTAACCTGTGGTTTCACCAAAAGTCCCAGCCTTGGAGTCAACCACCCACCCCTCCATAGAGCACTCACATGTTCGAAATACTGCTGAGTAATATTATGCAGTCAATCAGGATGGTATCAGAAGGCAGGGCCGTAACTAGAAGGGAGGGGGGGAATTGCCCCGGGTGCCAAAATTTTGGGGCTGCAGTTTCAGGTGGAAACAAAGAACACCGTTACAAAATTAATGAAATTTCAAAGTCGTGGGGGCGGCAAAATGCTGTTTGCCCGGGCGGCAAAAATTCTAGCTACGGTCCTGTCAGAAGGTCCTCGAGCACCTCAGAATTGATTTAGAAATCGAAATTCCTCATGTAAATCGTAAGACGAGTGCCTATGGACCTGAAACACTTTCAAAATGCCCCGGATCTATCATAATGATGAACGAAACAAAAAGGCAAAACAAACAGTTAAAGGAAAAAAAATTATGAAACTTGCATTTTATTGAAGCTTCATATAAATTTAATTAATCATATTTCCATAGACATTAATGGGATACATTGAATTTTTAAAATAAATTGAAGGCACTGAACTAAAAACTTATGACGAGTTGAGAGTGAAAAATGATCTTCCCTTTTCAAAAATAAATTAAAAATATAAAAACCCGTTATACAAGGATAAAGTTTTATTTTTTTCCCCTTTATTGGATCATGTAGATTACCTGAAGACGCATTAAACAGTCATGGTGCTTAAATTTATTTAATTATTAATATTTTAAAAGAATTCGATCTGGCAAAACACGTTAAGTATAGGGAAAAGAGCGGTTTGATTGTGTTTACTTGTCAGCCCATAGGGTTGCCACAACAGCTTCAATTTTCGTGCCTGATGTCACCTCCAGGGGATTATAACCTCCTTGGCAGACGACAGAGTAGGTGATGCCAGGACCATATACTATATAGTCGCCCTGAGCTGCATCTATGTGCATATGTCTATGTTCTCCCCCCATACATATTTTACATCCTTTGAACAATTTCTATCAAAAATCACAAAAACTGATGCTGCCTCCAGATACTATTATAGCCATGGCCCCACCTGCTTTGTGCGAATATGAAAAACACAGCCATGAAAGAAGAAAACCAGACTCCATTTTGAGAATATTGCCCTCCAGGGGGCTCACATATATATGTCCTCATTTCAAAACCTGGTAAACTTAGATTGTTACAAAGAAAAAAAAAAGTCCACTAAGAAATTTAACTTTTCTTTTATTCCACGTTTAAAAGAGTCATTGTACATAATTGCACATATTCCTACATCACACATTGCTGCAAAATAGTTTTTTCTGTTAAACTGATACCTGGTATGAGCCAGATAATTTCATTAATAAACAACACTTTATAACAATTTAAAGTGCAGTGGAATTGAAGAAAACAAACCGTGATTTGGAAACTTTATCCACCATAATTCAAATTTATGTTAGCTACATGCATCACCCCTCATCACAACTAAAACAAAATGAAAAATTTTGGTCACATTTAAAAAAAAAATGCCAATCTTTGATAAATTTTTCTATTTTTGGATCACTTTGAAAATATTTATTCTTATTTTATAAATCTCTATAGAATTTCTTGATGCAATCTAACACAGGAAATTTGATTGTTTTCTCACATATAATCAAGGAAAACTGCAGCCTCTTTAGAACTTTTGTTTCAGATGCTCTTTCTTAGAGGGATTTTAGTGAATTTTCGAACTTTTTTTTAAGTATTTCTTTTTAATTCAGGTGAAAAATTAATTTTTTCCAAGATAATTTGTAATGTTTAGTCAGTATTATAGAATTCTCAGTGAATGTAAAAAAATAATAATTTTTTTTATATTAAAATGTTTATTTTTTTTGTTCCCAAATGGTAACTACATGCAGCATATACAAAAATTCTGCATTTCTATGAAAACTATCTACTATCAGAGAAATTTCTCACAATCCGTAGCTGATATTTATGCTATATGGTTTGTAGTCTATTTCTTAGAGAATAGTGTTTTTTAAAACCAAAACAAACATTGGCGATATAGTGTAAATGTTGCAAGCTTCACAAATTATGTGTATAAAAATATAAACACCACAGTGAATAGAACAAGAAATTTTGCAATTAGAATAATTTATTACAACAGCCTCCGTTAGGTTCACCCACAAAAAAAAAAGATTTTTCAACAAGAATGAAAAACAATAGATGTTCTGCATACTTGATGAAATTAAAACAAAAGTTACCCAAACGAAACTATCTTTTAATAAAACATTTTAAAATGTATGCAGTTTTGTGCTTGACCATTTTTCTTTTTGTTTCGAAAATCATAAATGGCTCATCACATGTCAAACTGATAACAAAATTGGCGATATAAATTTTTTGTGTCAAACATGTATTTAAAATAGAAAATCTCTATGCAAGTTGAATGATTGAAAGTTGATTTCTTGTCTAATAAAATCTTCATAAAAAATTTCACTGAGCTCATGGATATGTAAACAAATAAGGGGGAGGGGGAAAAGAAAAGGGATTATCACACAAATTTGGTACACAACAAATATATTTACCATTGTGCATACCCAAACCATTTTAAGTTCAACTAGAATTCTAAAACTCAACATCCATGCAATTTGTATACATGCATAGCATTTCAACAAAACTTTAGTGATTGTTATATACAGTGAAAATCCTATATAACAATATAACTCTTTGGTCCCGCTGCACTTTATGTAGTATAAATATATCCTATTATCTCTAATGATAATTCCTTTATAATGATACATTTCTCTGGTCCCTTAAGTATCATTATATAGTGTTCCACTATATGCAGTAGATAATGATAAATTGTTATAAGCGAGAAAATGCTTTAAAGTGGAAATCTTGATGAAAAAAGAGTTGGGACCACGAAAATAAGTCATAATAAGCAGGATCCACTTCACAGCTGTTCTCCATAATAATTATAAAATGAGGAATTCTCCTCCAGTCATATTGAGTATTCTACTTCTTATTTACACGAGATTATAAAAACATGGAATGGTTTTTGTAAATGCTTGTAGATGTCACACATGAGATTCATGAAAAAAGTTCCATTCATACAATAACAATAAATGTAAAAAACATTTCCAATAAAATTACCATTAAAAGAAAATATGAAATAAAAAACTCCACTCTATCACAAAAATAATTTCATGATGGGACATGGGAGAACGAAGCACAAATGACGACAAATAAAGGCAACAAAAACCACCTAGAAATTGATTGCAACGTTGATGCTTTGGAAAGGCCACATGCAGGTGGACATTCGACTGTGTAAGACTCTGAAAGAAATAATTTCGATCAAACACTAAAGTAAATGAGGAAGTTTTTTCAGCAATAAAAAATAAAAAAAATATAAAATCAACAAATGAATTGAAAATGATTTTCCATTGTTAAAAAGTTCATAATGATCAAGTTCAAATTAAAAAAATTACCACACATTCATTGTAATATAAACCAATTCATTAAAAAAATTGATAAGTAAGAAAATTAAATCAGACTAACTGAAATTATGCTATTAAAGTTTGTGTTATTGTACAGGGTGTCCTGTAAGTCCCAATTCGTCATTTATCCCATCAAACGTTTGTTGTAGAGGTAAGGTTCTAATTTAAAAAATGCTCAAAATGTGTTACTCTGCACCAATTTTGTGTCATGAAATAAAAATCTAAATTTTTATACATGACCCTCCTGCCCTCTAATTTCCAATTAAAAAATTGCTGCCTTGCCTCTTCTGAGGCTAACGAAAAATTTTCGCATTTCCAAGTGCAATATCTGTTGAGATATCTGAATTCAAAAATCGAAGAAAAGTTTGGAAATAACAGCATAAACTAACAGACAGCGCTTCTTTCGCTCATATACGCTGTTATTTCCTAACTTTTCTTCGATTTTGGAATTCAAAAATCTCAGCAAATATTGCGCTTAGAAATATTACTTTTTTTGTTGGCTTCAGGAGAGACTGCGCAACAACTTTCTGATTGGAAGTTGGGGGGGGGGGATACATAGAAATTGGGATTTTTTTTTATTTTGTGACACTTTGTTGTACTCCCAAAACTGGTACAGGGTAATTCCTGAGCACATTTCAAGCATTTTTTAAATCAAAACCATACCTTAGATGGTACGGTACATAAAACGGTTGATGAGATAAAGACCGAATTAAGACTTACAGGATGCCCTTCATGATGACGTTACTTTTTAATAACACCACCAACTATATAAAATTTTCTCTTAGTTACAGTATTTTCCCATGTAAAATCAGCAGATGGGAATGCAGTTATATTGAAAAAAAAAAAAAAACCACAGTATAGTCTGCAATGAATATCTAACCTGCATATAAACATCAATAATGAAATCTTAAGGAATGGAAGAGGATATTATAATCATATTTTTGTATTGAAACTCAAATTTTCTACTCAAATCTATACACCATTTATAAATCTTTAAACAATTGTTTTTAACAAATTAATTTTGAGAATATTTCCATTCCAACCACACAGAAAAAAATATGCAGAGGAGACACACTGTTATGAAATACACTCTAAGAAATTCAGATAGTTTTTAAAGTACAAACTGTGGATTACACGCAGGAAAATACAGTATGTCAAGATACAGAGATTTGAATATTTTGAATGAAACCGGCAGACATTAGTACATTACAGAACATGCAAAAGTTTGGATGACTAATTGATCGGTGAGAAAAAAAGTACTGGTTTGAAATTCTCAATTTGAAATAATTCAGCTATAAGTTTAAAAATTTTACAGACTACAACCCATTGAACTTGAAAGCCGGCTAACTTGATGTTTGCATCCACCACCCCCTCAAGGACCTGTTAATACAAATACAAAGCCACAACGCAAAATTCTCAATGAGGTGGCTGAGAAAAAGATATAATATCCATAACAAGTATGGATGTCATATATTACTAAAATACAGCAACCCAATTAAAAATGAAATGTAATCAAAAAATTATAAACAATATATATATACATACACATGACAAAATATTATACAATGCTTATAACATATTTATAGTTGCATTATTCTAAGTATGGATAGCTTCTCGATTTACCCCAACATGTTCATCGTATTTCTTTTTAAACGTGTTAATTATGTTAGAATTTACTACCCCCGGGGTAATGCAGTCATAAATCATTAAGAATAGTTTGTTTGTGCTAACAGATTTTAATAAAATCACTGGACAAGAACCCCTCAAAAGTATGTTTTTGTTAGTTAGGAAATAATTAACTTCACACTCTACCTGAAAAGTCATTTTTGTTGAAAAAAAAAGAATGGAGACCAGCATAAAATGCAGAGCAATAATAAAAGTAACGTTTTTAGTGTAGTAAGTAAAAAAATTATTAAAAAAATTAAAAGTAAAAGAATTTAAGGAAGAGAAGTGACACTCATAGAAAGCCATCTTCTTTCACACTGGTGCTGGTCTTCCACAAATAGATATTTTGATAAAAATCAATTGCTTCTGTGGGTAGGTATGTTATCTCCAGTATACTATCCAGCTTTTGAACTTTCATTGCATTGATGGCAATGAGTCTCTCATAGGTTTTTCCCTTGGGTAGCCCTTGCTCAAGCTAATTCTTGACAAGTTTGAAAGTTCTGGAACATAGTCCATCAATGTAGTCATGTCATCACATATTCGGGCATTTCACAGTGTTATAAAAAACATTTTATGTTCGGACACAGAAAACATACAATCTTGTTGGTTGTCTCTGATGGGTTTAGATGTTTTATAAATGGTAGGCCAACAATTTTTTTTTTAAATTTATTATGTCTTCATGAGTAACCAACTTAATTGAAAAAGGTCTGGAGTTTTTTCTGCTGCCAACAATCAAGTCAATATATTCATCTGGAAGGTAGGTTCAATCATGTTTTCTTATGTCCCTTTCGATGGTATCCAAATCTCTATTACAGAGAAGGAACAAATGTCTCCTCAAGAGAAAATAGCGATGGACTTTTTCTGGAGCAATTTCCGTATTTTGGATCCGCCCTGGATACAATGCCCTGTATTGTATACAGAGCAACCATCAGAGAACAGATGAAGCTCCTTGACAGAAATAAGAATTTCTGTGGAGATTTAGTTCTGATAGCGATTAAGGGATAAGAAAAATGAGGACAAAAGAATGCTCTGTGCATGTGCAAAGTCAGTCAGACCCAAGCTCATCCCAGCAGCTGAGTGGAAAAATGATACTAATGCTGAGCAGGTACACTGTTCTTCATTTAAGGCTTAAAACATTCCTGGAACTAATGGGGGGGGGGGGGGGAGGATAGGCTGATTTTAAATGTGTTTAGATCCACATTTATAGAACTGATTCATAAAAAAAAGGTTGATCGGCGGAATCTGGACATGTACTGTTGTTCTTCTCACCGATTCAATTATATTTTTTCACTTATAGATTAGATGGTTTATAAGATTTTTTCAAAGTCAAATTTTTCTCTTAAAAGCACATTAATTTCATTTAATATGTAAAATTCCACTATTTCTGATTTTATACATAAAAAATAATGAAAATTTACCAAATAACTCCACAGATTTTTGGTCATGCCCCAACTTATTTATAGCTTTGCAGGTGTATCGGCCGAAATCATTTTTCTCAATCGACAAGACACGGAGCTTTGTTTCTGTAAACCCTGAAGTGGATGAGAAAGTGGTGATGAAATATTCACGTCTGTCATCAAACAGTTGGTACTGGTTCTTTAGCCAAAGAATTGAAGGCACAGGATATGCTTCTACTTGGCAGTGGAGGTCCATATAATATCCAAGTGCTTGCTTGTAATTCACTTGAGGAACTGTTACAACTGGTGGGACTGCAAATAATAAATGTGCTCAAAAGCAGTTTCATAAAAGATGAAATTGAAAAAAAAAACTTTAAACATATAAAGTGACAAACCAAATAAAAATCAAAGTATTTGACAAGAGACAGACACAATGAAAGATAAAACAGTGGCATAGTGTTATTGGTCAACATCATGTCAGTTTTTTTTTTGGTCTTTATCATATGCAATGTTTGATAAGTATTAGTTTAGAAAATTATATACGAAATGATAAATTAAAAAAACAATGTTGAAAGAATGATTAAAAAGCCCTTTTTGAATGATAATTTTCACAAACAATGGAAGGTTAAATTTAATCATAGTGTTTTTAATCTCTAATTACGCACATTAGATCAAATAGATCACAACATTATTTCTATAAACAATATTTTAAAATACATTTTCATTCTGTCATAAAAGTACTTACATTCAACATCAACACCAACATGTCGCATAGCTTTTTTGCCCACATCATTATCAGCAATGCAGTAATATGTCCCTCTGTCATGCTTTGAAATATCAAAAATAGTTAGTATATTGCCTCTGTAAACAGCTCCACCCGTGGGAAGAATGTCATTATTTTCTCTTCTCCACGAAAGCTTTGGTTCTGGATATCCAGTAGCATAGCATTCCAGTATAACAGTTGTTCCTACCGTTGTAGCAATGGACTGTGTGCTGTTGTCCAATATAATTGGCGGAACTATAAAATTAATAAATATGTTTTAGATCAATCACAATATATATGGACAAGACACTTTCAGATACTGTTTCACAAATGATAAAAACAAATAATCACAATCAATTAAACTGATTTTTATGATCCAGTGTGACGGTTGAAAGTTTAGAGATGTGATTAGGGGGGAGGCACTGTGTGTCTAAAAATATGTCACAATGAGAAATAAAAAAATAGTATGGAGTTTGTTTTATCATCATTTTTTAGCAGAAGAAAAAAAAAAAAAAAGAATTAAGATTTCGAAAAAAATGACGCCTTTTGGCTAGGTGCACAGCAGCAGTTCTCAGAAACTTTCATACAATATTTCCAAACAGTTCCAATGGGTTATTTCTTGCACGCATGGGCGGAGATATGGGGAGGCATGGGGGGGGGGGGTGTCACACTCCAGACTGAATCGGGACTCGTCTGTAAACAGCACTTGGCTCCAATCATGTTGCTCCCAATCTCGATGTTCAGCAGCCCATCTTCTTCGGGCCGCACGGTGGCGTGGGGTCAACGGAATGCAGACCATTGGCCTACGTGCATAGAGCTCTCCCTCATGAAGCCGATTACGTACTGTTTGGCTGGACACCCTTCGTCCTGTTGCCAAGAGCAACCGTCTTTGCAGCTGCGTAGCATTCTCTGTTCTGTTTCGACGGGCTGTTAACCGTACATACCGGTCATCAGTTGCTGTAGTGGAGCGTGGCCGACCTTGCCCTGGTTGACGTCTAACATTTCCTGTTTCTTGGAATCGATTCCACAGCCTTGCAACAACACTTCTGGCGACTCCAACAGCGTCCGCGACACTACGCTGTGTTTGCCCGGATTCCAGTCTCGCTATAACACGCCATGCCATGGATTCCGGTAAATCACGTTGTTGAGACATCCTCAAGTCACCTTGTCTCAAAAAAAAATACTGCACAATTGAATTTCACAGTTACGGCAGTAAAACAGACGTTTCTGCAACATCCCGATTTCTGCCCTTATCTCCTTTTTCTTGTTTTTGACGTCATGAACTTTGATTTGCATATGAAGTTTTCTTCTTCCGTTTCCTGCTAGGCTTTAAATTATGGATGATTCATTTTATGTTACTTATCGGTATACATCTTTGCATAATTTTGTTAAAACCATGTGCTCCCCTAATTGTTTTGAGCAGTGCATATATGTATAGATGAATCAACATCATCATCATCATCTTGCCCCTCCAGCAATAATGACCGCCCCCCCCCCAGACTTCCAAGTCTATCTCCGCCTATGCTTCCATGAAAAGAAAGAATTGGCTTCCTTTTCCTCTTTAATTTTTTTTGTGGATAGTTGGTAAAATGTGGCTAACTCAGTCACCGGTGAAGTAAATAATATGCATGTCAGACACAAATATAGTAAAAACATGAATGTGAGTATCCCATTTTTTGCTCTGTCAGGTTATAAACTTGTATAAAATTGCATAAAATTGCTGCTTTATCTGCATTAAAATGTCTTTAAGATCATTTTGTTCTAATACAAATGAATGAACAGAATTCTAGTCATGAAATTGATTTTTGGTTTCACAGCTGTTGATTCTCAAAGATATTTTTGCATGGAATTTCATACACTGAAGAGCCAAAAAAACTGGTACACCTGCCTAATATCGTGTGTAACATGACGTCGTCCGGGTCATGATTTCTTTAAATAATGTCAAGAGAGTACTTACCTTTAGACCCCAGGGATCGCTTAGCCACCGGAAACCACAGAAGGTCTTGCTAGTGTACCGGTATGGGCTAGTTCATCCGCTTAGTCTTTCGGCTGGAGGGTGGGGTCTTCCAGTCGCTTGACGAGGATGAGACTGCAGGTCGGGCAGCTAATGTCCCACCTAAATTAATCTCTCGGCATTATTATCCTTAATTCTTAATCTGTTGGTGCCTCCCGGGAGAGATATAATCTAGTCTCATTGGAGGTTGTGTTCTTCATATGTTCTAAGTTTTTTCTTTAACATAAGTATTTCGTTTGCCGGCATATGGTCGCGGACCTCCGTTGGTAAACTTTCCCGATTGTCGTTGGTCGTGTTGGGTGAACCTGGCCAGTTCGCCTGACATGTTGCCAAACGGTAATTTAATGTTTATACTAATATTTCGAAATTATATGCAAATTATATCAATGTTCTTATTGTCGTGACGTAATAGTTTATTGTTGTGACGTAATATTTTTCATGATGTGACGGAGTATTTCCGCGGCCCAAGTGGACCAAAATACTTGTTCCTCACTAGTGTATATATACAGGTTGTGGTTATTGAATGATCACATCATATCTCATCACATCCCGTTGATTTGTTCTTCACCTCACTCGTTTAACGAGTTTGGTGCTCCGATGTTGCAAGCACAGAGGTGCTAGTCTTTCTCTAGTCAGGTATTATGTAACGTGACTTCATCTAGCCTTAGGCTTGGAAACGAATCTTATCATGATTATCTAATTTTGCATTTGTCTCGGCAGGTCTGAACTTTTAATAGTAGTTTTACATATGAGCAACAGCTTGGTTCTTCAAACGCTAGTCAGGTAACGTCGGAAAGGTCTCTACCCGAAATTCCTGGTCTAGTTGGAATTGCCAACTAAGTGAAATAGAGTGTCAACAACGGCTGATCTCAACATCCGCCTCATCGCCGCATGACTCCCGATCTCCTGTAGCTGGCTCCTCAACACCCACTGCACTGACATCAGACGATCGACTCTCCCACAGGCTCACACCTCGACTTGAGACAAAAACTTTTTAATAACTTCCGAGGTCTGAAAATGGGATTTTTTTACACAACAACAAGAATGGAGCGATATATGTTGATATTAAGTCAACAATCAGTATCATGAAGATGATCTAAATTAAGTTACGGCCAGAAGCGGATAAAGGTCAGTTGTTGACGGCCCCGGACATAAAAAAACAAATTAATATTAGGCCCCTTAAATTAGGAAAAAAGTGTAAAGTAGGGGCCAAAGGCGCGCGTGCGTGCGGTGTGCCCACCGTTAAATCCGCCTCTATTTACGGCTCGCATGCACGTTAACTGAGTTTTTTTATCAGCCTGATGACCAATTTTCATCTGATTTGGAAACCCTTGTGTTAAACTAAATGTTGAATTGCAGGATTCTGTGATCTTTTCATAAATAGTTTTCCTTTCGATCATATCTGGGGCTACGGTTTCTTGCTGAGATTTAAATCCAGTTAGAAAAATAGTACAAATTTTATTTCTAGATAGATCACGATTTTCAGTCGGATGATTCTTTTTTTTATTGTAAGTAAATTCAAAATACTTGCGAGCTTCTTTCACCTTGGCCAGCTACAAGAGTCCTCCCCAGCGTGGTCCAGCCCCTCGGGGTAAAACGCTTACATCCCTCTTGGTACAGAGCGTGGATCATGTCTGGTCTTCAGATACAAGAGTATTCTCCGAAGCGTATTAATAATACGTATAAATAGTACGCCTCTTTAATACGCGAGCTTTGGTATCCTCCCACTGCGCGTAAGTTCATTTCCGCACGGGCTTTCTTAAATCGTCATTTCAAATATTAAAAAAAATTAACAAAAGTAACAATAGAACAAACAACAAATGTAACTTACTCGATGCTCCAAGAAAGGAATTCGGCACTTAGGACTAAAACTTTTTAAAACAAATAAAATAAAGGATATTTTAAAATAAGATGAAAATGGTAGTAGAGGAGGGGAAAAAATTCTTTGTTGTAAGTACGCCTTTTACGCTATTTTTTTCCGACCGGCTTTTCCATAAAATGATGATCTTTAACCAAGGAGCTTTCTTTCCAAGCACCTTGAAATTAAGGTGACTAGATAAGGAGCTGATATTCTAGTAGTGTAGTTGATATTCTAGTGGCTATACTTGAAATCAAGTTATGCTGACGTCACACGGTACGCTCCCGGGAAGATAAGACGCCTTCATACATAGGGGTTACGTGAAGGGAGCTAATGATCATAGTTCAATGAAGGGAGGGAGAAAATTGAACCTTGAACTGGTAAAGTTCCTCCTTGAAGAAAAGAAAAACATTGACAGCAGAAAAGCGCGCGAGACCAAGGTTTTTTTGCTAAAAGAAGTGGAAAAAGTGATCTGGGCCTGAAAATACGTAATAAAAGTGACTAGTTTCTAAAAAAGTGACTTTTAGTGAAAAAAGTGACCTGTGCCGAGCCCTGCCAATTTCATCGCTACCTCGGAGATGCTATGTCCCATCTCTCGTGCGCCGACTATAACACCACGTTCAAACCCACTTAAATCTCGATAACCTGCCATTGTAGCAGCAGTAACCGATCTAACAACTATGCCAGACACTTGTTGTGTTATATAGGCGTTGCCGACCGCAGCACCGTACTCCGATTGGTTCCATATCTCTTTATTTCCATACGCATGCCTGTACCAGTTTTTTTGGTGCTTCAGTTTATTATCAAAGCTATTTTGTTGACCAACTGAACAATCAAAATTTTCAATTATTATATCGGTGCTCACTTCTATGGTTTCATGGATACTTCAAAATTTTTCAGCTAATCAGAAAACTTTTAGCACGTTTTTTTCAGTCTTTCGGAAACCACTTTCCTGTTATTCTCTTAGTCACTGCTCATTGGGAGATGCAAAAGTCAAATAAAAGCATCACATAACCCATATGTACAGTTAGAGGAGCCAATCCCCAAAAATAGGAAGTGAGAATAGAAAAAAATTGACTTTTCTGTGTCTATTCCTTGTTAGGAGTGCCTCAGAATAATTTTTTACAAGGAGTATGTGCCACGACAAGAATCCTTATGTGCAATATTTGAAGAAAGAGAGGGAAAAACTGTCATTTTAATTTTTTTTGACACTACCGTGAATGCTTTTTGATTTTCAACTTGCTATAATCAAATATTTTTTTGGAACTTTAACATTAGCTGTTTGACAATTTTGCGAATCACTCGTTATAGTGAGATTCTTGTAATAAGCTGTACTCATTATTTCAGATGTTACTGTATAGGAGTTTTCATTTACATGAAAAAGTAAAATATAAATAAAATATGGCCATTAAAATACAGAATAATATTTATGAGACAAATTCATAATTATTTTTTTCATTTTATACAAAATCAGGGCTCCCACTCAAAAAATGAGAAAAAGTAGGAAAATGCAGGACTAAAAAGTAGGACAAAAACTAGAAAGTAGGACAAAACAGAGAAAGTAGGACATTTTACCAAAAAGTAGGAAAAGTGGGAGCCCTGCAAAATACATCTTTGTGTGAAATAAAAATTAAGATACCATGTATAAATGGTAATACAAACATAGAAATTGAGTGAAAATGACTAAAATGAAATTGCACATACTTCTCACATGGATCCAAGCATCATCCGTCAGCTTACTGGCCGAGCCAATAAGCACCTGGCACTGATACAGCCCAGTATCTATTTTTTGAATCTTTGTGATCTAGAGGAGGACATTTAAAACTAATACATTAATATTCAAATACAAATACAACGCCACAACAGGCAAAATGCCCAACGAGGTGGCTGATAAAAAGATGCCCATAAAAATATGGATGTCATATGTTTCAAAAATACAGCAACCCCATTAAAAATGCAATTAACACAAATTATAAACAATATATACACATGATAAAATATTATACAATGCCCATAAAGAATACTTATGGTTGTCTTATTCTAAGTATGGATAGCTTCTCGACTTACCCCAACATGTTTATCGTATTTCTTTTTAAACGTGTCAATTGTGTTACAATTTACTACCTCCGGGGGTAAGCTATTCCATTTATTAACAACCCTATTAGAGAAAAATTCCCTGCGACACCATAACCTTGCATTGTCCCTCACCAATCGATATTGGTGTCCCCTTGTAAAAGCAGTTGATTGGCGGTGTACTAAAAGTTCATGGTCCATCCTATCCATCCCATTGAAAATTTTGAACACTTCGATCATATCTCCTCGACACCTGCGTTCATCCAATGTAAACATATTCAAAAAATGAAGTCTCTCTTCATAATTCAAGCCCTGTGTGCCAATAAGGACACGCGTAGCTCTTCTCTGCACCCCTTCAATCAAGTCTATGTCCCTCTGTAGGTATGGTCTCCAAAACCTTACCGCATACTCCAGTCCAGGGCGAACTAAGCCTCGAAAAAACGAAAGAATGACTTTAGGAGAACGCGAAGAGACCTTTTTGAAAATGAGACCAAGCATTCTATTCGCTTTTTTGACAACCGCTGAACAATGTTCAGAAAACTTAAGTCGCTCGTCAATGAGAATTCCCAAATCGGTGACTCTAGTTGCATCCGGGACAGTTACACCATTCAACTCGTAAGAGAACCGTGGGTTGTTCGAACCAAAATGAGCGACCATGCACTTATCTACGCTAAACGTCATGCTCCATTCATTTGCCCATGCTGCAATCTTGTTTAAGTTGGTCTGGAGCAACTCCCTATCGCTTTCATTCCCGATTACCCCCATTAGCTTCACATCATCTGCGAATTTGCTAGTAATTCCATCTATACCCTGATCGAGTTTGTCGATGAAAAGTGAAAAAAGTATGGGGCCAAGGACACTTCCTTGAGGAACTCCACTTGTGACGTCTGTCCAACCAGAGAATTCCCCGTTCACCATAACTCGTTGCGACCTATCTCTTAACCACGATTCTATCCAATTCAGCAAGTTGCCCCCTATTCCAATCTCGTGTAAACGCTTCAAGAGTTTGCCATGTTGGACCCGATCGAATGCCTTCTGGAAATCAAGGTAAACAACGTCGACATTTTTGCTCTTACCCAAAGCCTTAGTCACGTAATCATAGAAGCGAAGGAGGTTAGTTACACATGACTTCCCCTTCCTGAACCCATGCTGATTATCCGACAATACATTATTCTCGTCTATCCACTTCACAAACTGCCTTTTGATGATAATTTCCAAAATTTTCGAGAGGGAGCTCGTCAAACTCACTGGACGATAATTAGACACCACTTCTCTACTACCCTTCTTAAATATCGGAACAACGTTAGCCAGTTTCCAATCTCTCGGGACGATACTCTCAGCAACACTACTCCTGTATATCTGTGCGACTGGCCCCAACAATTCATTAGCACCTTCCCTGAGAACCCTGGGATAGATATCATCTGGTCCTGGTGCTTTGCTTGCACATACATTTCTTAGAAGATTTAGGACCTCCACGTCTTCTACTTGAATATCGTTGAGGGTTTTATTACCCCATGCAACACCCGTATATCGAATATCATTATCTCCATTAAAAACCGACGCGAAAAAGTCATTGAAAGCACTACACATGCCTACATTGCTCTCTACCTTAGAGCCTCCTATCGAGAGGGGGCCAACTGTCCCCTTACATCCATTATTGACGTATCGAAAAAATGATTTTGGGTCAGAGCCAATGTTATCTGCCAACCTAGATTCAACTTCCTTTTTACTATCCCTTATCGCTTTCTTCAACAGTCTTCTTTTATCAGTAAACAATGATAGGTCACCACGTCCACTTTTATACTCTCTGAATGCTCTTTTCTTTTCACGATAAAGGTTCCGCACGCTATCCGTGAACCATAGAGGGTGTGATGTACAAACACGCTTTTTTCGAACAAAGGGTATGACGTCGTGCAAAACAGAGGACAGCTTCGTACTAAATTCTTCCCATTGACTTACCACCCCTACTGATTCCAACCGGTCTTTGAAAACTTCCGCTAGCCTTCTTCTCAAAACATCAAAGTTAGTTCTCCGAAAACAAGGAACCAGTCTTTTGTTATCAACCTTACCCGAGGAAAAGTTACAGTGAAATCTGACGATACGATGATCACTGGAAGAAAACTCTTCCCCCACCGAAACATGTTCAACTAGATCCTCAGAACTAGTAAGAACTAGATCCAAAATAGCAGTACCCCTAGTGGCTTCTGATACATGCTGATACAAAAAATTTTCGAGCACCAACTTAAGAAAGTCTCTTTCATACTGATTTCCAGATGAAAGGTTCTCCCAATCAATACCCGGGTAATTGAAATCCCCTAGTATGAGAACCCTCTGTCGCTTACACATGTAGGAAATTTCATCATGCATTTTGGCGATGTAGTTTGGATCTCTATTCGGTAGATTGTAACAAACCCCAACAATAAGTTTATGACATCTTTTGTTTTCAAGCTCAACCCATATAGTTTCAATATCACTTCTCTGCACGTTACACTCTCTAGCCTTCAAACAGGATTTCACGTATATCAACACTCCACCCCCTTTCCTATCAGATCTATTTCTCAAAAAAGTATCGTATCCTGAGATGTGTAAGAAAGATTCATCCCCATCGTT
Organism: Pholcus phalangioides; assembly: GCF_987345545.1. Lineage (NCBI taxonomy): Eukaryota > Metazoa > Arthropoda > Arachnida > Araneae > Pholcidae > Pholcus > Pholcus phalangioides. The sequence goes on along the minus strand of NW_028301596.1, from coordinate 22,195,093 downwards.
TGCCCAAGATTCTGTAATGGCTATAAGATCCAAGCCCTCCACAACTATCATAGTTTCTAAAAAATCTTTCTTATTACCCAAGCTCCTGGCATTTATTAACACACATTTTAATTTGCCCGGTGGTTTGTTGTCAATCGAGAAGCCATCCAAGTCAGAGGTGGGTAATTTCAAGTCAGTACTGTTGTGATTATCATTAACTAACCCGCATTACCGACTACGTGGTCTGGGAGTAAAAAACCTGACCTAAGACTATCGTAAACCTCCCAGACCCCTCTCTTATTTAGATGGATCCCATCCGAACGAAGCCATCTATCGCTAAATGCGGGAAGCTCCAAGAACGTGACCCCAAGTGAGGAGCAAATGTCCTTCAGGCCTATATTGAATTGGTGGATCCTACTCCTATATCCCCTACTACCCCTTGGCAGCACTGGAATCACTGCCACATCTGAACCCCCCTCCCTAGCGGATAATAGTAAATCCCGGTATTCTGACAGAGACTCACTAATATTCGCTCCTACCTGATTTGTTCCCACCCACAGAATCACCCGCAAGGGCAGTTTTCGGCGATGAAAAACGTCTCGAACGTTGCCAATCTTCCCCCCAGGAAGACAACAGCGCTCGAAACCCCGAAAATCCCTACACACTCGGTTCCCAAGTTCCCTAACCATAGAATCGCCGATGATTAAACCCCTATCACTATCCCCCTCTACCTCATCCACGACCACCCAATCGCCCTCTAAAATGTCGTTGTTCGTGGAGATTGCTTCTTCATCAACAGGTGGCTCGACGACCAGAGGCTCCGTTATAACCGGGCCCTCTAGCACCCTAACTTTTTCCCGTAAAGCTTCGACCTCGAGTTCCAGCCTTCTCCTATACAAGCACCCTTTACAATTGAAACTATCAGCTACTACACCCCTAGAACAGGGAAACCTCCCGTCGCAAGCTCTACACAACACTAGTCGAGGTCGAGGCATACTAACACTATTGCTAAAGCTAGATAATAATAATAATACTTAAAAATAGGAAAATGAGAAACGTTAACTGGAAATTAAAATAATGTAAAATACATTACTATGCAAAATATACGTAAGAGATTATACGAAAGAATTACGTAAAGTAGAATGCTCAGCACTAAATCACGAAGAATAAAATAAATATGTATATAAAGAATGCAACACCACCCTCTAAAAAAAAGTATTAAGCTACGAAGTACAATTTATACTTATTAGAATTAGCTAACTATCTCAAAACACTAACACTACAACAATAGGCCCAAATGGAAGGAAAACAAAATTATTGAGAGTACCCGGGAAAGAGTATACACTGTTTGCTAACACTAACGTCCAAAAACCTACGAACTTATATCAAAGAAGCGAGCGAACCTGGCGAAAAAACAACGAAAATGAAATGCGAACGAGAAAAATAAATTTAAGTCGATCGAAAATACACAACGAAAATTAACAAAAAATGAGAGCAATATAATAAAAAAAAAACCACTTATCTTACAATCCAACCTGCGCTGAAAAAAAGAAAATCACAGCAGAATATGACCCAAAAATAAACAACACGCTAAGTAAAACTCACGAGAATGAAGAAAAACACAAAGAAAGACACAAAATGGCGCACTGGCGTGACGGATAATCCTTCGGTAATCTCCCGGCAACGGTTTCGGATAAAACTGTTCGGATTCATGTAACCAAATTCATTAAAGGAATTATCAATTCGAAAGACATTTTTTTCTGCATAAATTTTGAAGTTATTCAAAAGGATTAATCTTCGGAGGAAGGTTATAATTTTATCCCCGATGAAGACGTTCCTCGAACAGCACCCAGTTTCTACTCCTGATGAACCGAAACTGAGACACATTGCCAATACTTTCGATGAGATTATTCAAAGTTTGTGTGTCATTTCTGATGAAGCTGTTACTTTGGACCCTTTCCTCATTCAAATCCTGCTTGAGAAGGTTGATCTGGAAATACAACAGCTTTAGGCTTAAAAGAAAGCAGAACAAGATTTTCCAAAGTTCAGAAACTTCATCAAGTTTTTCAATTCAAGATCACTCCGCTGCCCTCTGGATCTTTAATTCTGAAAGATCAGCAAGCAGAATCAAGGTGCCACAGAAATCAACATCGTCACACCTAGCGGTACTATCAAGAGGTGCCCATCATGCAACAGATCTCACGTGTTACATAAGTGTCAGATATTAAATTCCTGGTCTATGGCCAAAAGGAAAAACTTCGTTTGCAAGAAACAGTTATGTTTCAACTGTTTTTTCAGCTCTCACAAGATTTATGAATGCTTGTTACTGTTCAGGTGTTCGCAATGTGATCAGCAGCATCATTCTACTCTGCACGAAATTGTTTCCACTAGTTTTACCTCTGCGTATCAGCTGTGCCTGTATCAACCAAGTCTGAGGTGCATGATCCCACAGTGTTGCAATCAAATGTTTCCTCTAATGTTTCGTTCTGTGTTCTATTACCTACGGCTCAATTGTGCATCTTGGATATGTCGGGTAATCATCACATTATCCGTGCACTTCTCGATTTGGGCTCTCAATGTTCTTTTATTAGTGAGGCATGTGTTCAGGCATTGAGCATACTGCAAAAATGCCCGCTTTACTGTGAAACGAGTGGCACCTGTTGACGCCGGTACCACTAAAGGGTTTGTAAACTTAAAATTATATTCTACCCATGATGATAATCATTATATTGATATTGATTCGTATATCTTGAGAAAGTTAACAGCTTTATTGCCTACTGAGTTTGTTCGTTTGGATGAACTGAATTCTTATGCTGATTTGCTTAAATTAGCTCATTTTAACTTTGATAAGTGTAAAAAATATTGAACATATTTCTCAGGATGTCTTTTTTGAAAATGCATCCGTTGAAAGTTGTGGTGATGGTATCTTACGGGTGGGAGGACGTTTGTAATATTCTTCTTTGAATTGTTCTCTTTCAGTTTGTGGAGTTGACTTTGCAGGGCCTGTCGTTATAAAACAACACAGAGGTTGCAGATCTCTTTTAGCGAAGGAATATATCACTGCTTTTGTATGTTTTACCCCGAAAGCTGTTCATATCAAAATTGTCAGTGATCTTACACCCAGTGCATTTATTGCAGCTCTTCAATGATTTTGTATATGTGCAGGTGCTAAAAATATTTACAGTGATAACTCCATGAAATTCAACTGGATAGAGATGGTAAAGTAAGCACTTTTCGAACTATTAGGGGTATTTTCAAAAGAAATTGCTATAATTTGTTAATCAATTGCTAAGATTGTGTTCTACCCATGCATCAAGAATAATATGATACCATGCATATATTTGTGATAGAGTGGGAGTATGTTCGAGTATGTATGTAACTCTAGTATTTCATATTATATTCTTTTTCCCTGTATCAATACTAGAAATAGATATATACTATTGATACTAGATGGCACCACTTATGAAATTATTATCTATGTTACTTTTCCCGCCTTTTGAGGCAGATGTTCGTTTGTATCGGCTTGAGTCAGTCGTACTTTGCTCATGTCCAAATAAATGTTTTAGGGTCATTCCATTTCAAATCACCCGGCAAAATGCCAAAATGACACCCATAGTCTCAGATTTCAATGATTTTTTATTTATTTGTTGCATTTACCATCCCTATTAACCGTGTGAAATATTATTTGCATATCTCTAAAACTTTTTGAGAAAAAAAATGTTGAAATTTATCAAAAACTGATGCAGATGACTTTTCCGAGGCTCAATTTTTAAGCGGCATTGTTTGAGAAAATAAATCATAACTTTTTCAATTTTCAATATGTTCAAGTGAAATTTTCACTAAAGTGTTCACAAAAACATACAGAATATGAATAAAAATAATTCATACACTTACATTTGAAATTTACATGCAAAACAATTATGTAAACTTTGTTTTTGTGGAATTTTTCGTTAGAAAAAATACAATTTTTCAAACGTATTTTTAGACCAGAGGCACAGCAGTTACCAAAACAACTTTTATTTTAAATTTCTCCTAAATATATGAAGTAAAATACTGGAGAAAAAAAATAATGGTTTTTTGACCGTTAATATGTTTATTCTGGCTCGCAACACAAAATTCATCGAAATAAGACTGGATCGTTCCGATTTCAAATCATTCAACTAGATACTGAAATGCAACCCATCATCCCAGATTCCAATTATTATTTTTTATTTATTGCTTCTACCATGCTTGTTGACCATGCAAAGTTTCATGTACATATCTCAAAAACTTTTTGAGAAAAAAAATGTTTTCTAACCTCACGAATGACGTCTCTTAGGCTAACCCCATTCAAGCAATATTATTTGTGAAAATATATCATAACTTTGCAGATTTTCAATATATTCAAATGAAGTTTATACTAAAATGCTCACAAAAAAAATGTAGATTATGACTAGGAAAGAAAATTTAAACCTTTGCATTAAAAAATTAGATTGCAAAAAAATCGTTGAAATTTAATTTTTGATTCTTTTTATAATAAAAACACAATGGCTCACCTTTGCTTTTTCATTTACAAAAGCTCCCCTGTTTCTCTCACGGCATATTCAGTGACATTGAACTCTTTTTTTTCCTTGTTCCCATTTCTTAAAGCAGGGGCCAGAGTTAAAATTTGCCCCTGTTGTGATGGGTAAATTGAGTCTTATTTCTAATTAACTTTATCAAAATATTCATATTTGCTTTCTGTTTAATATCTTCATTATTATAAGTGTACATTGAGATTCATTTTCTGGTAATTCTTCAAAAACTTTACAAACATTTGATTTTAAAGTGTTGCAAGCAGATTCAACTTTTCTTTTGGCATTGTTTGACTTGCACTGTGGAGCTACTGTATGAAGTTTAATTGGTGACTCTTCTATGTTCTGTAGAGATGAATTTATTTCTTCAAGTGCTTCTTGTTTAATAATTGACATTTTTCCAAGTTACTTCTCTACATTAGTGTCACTGTTCATCTCTTCAGAGTATTCAGTTTCTTCATTTAATTTATTGTTGTTTATATTCGCTGTCTCTACAGGCATGGCATATTTTTTGCCCTGGAATTTATTTTGTACAACCGTTTATTTCATTTATACATGAAAAATACAAGTTTACTATCCTTAAACCTTTTATTTTTTTCTTATGACATTTTAAAGGATTAAAGCATGCTTCCGGATATATTTCATACTTTGAGAAAAAAGCTCTATGATGCTTAAACACACAGTAGATAAATGTTCAGAACTTGCTCCACTCCTCAATATTGATGTCTGATGGGTCCAATGATGTAATGGGTAACAGATTTTACACTTTTGCATAACACTTTTTATGACAGTCAGATCCAGTTTTTTTTCCAACACTATAAATTTCAAGTGTCTTTTCTGACATTTTCCTTTATTTCCAAAATGATGATATAAAATATTTAGCTCAAATGGAAATTGTGTTATCATAAGAAAAATTTGCTAACCCTGGAGTAGGCTACTTTATGGAGCACATTCTGTCTTCAGCAAGATCATAATTGAGACTTGCATCATTGGATAGGGGGGAGGGGCAGTTTAGTTCTAACACTTTTGTTTTATTTTTCCCAATGAAGCAGCAGCAGTGACTTTATCATCACCTGCTGGGATGATAAAGTCTTATAATTAAATAAGACACCAGCTGCCCTCTGAAGGACAAAGACTGGTGTGCCATAGTTCATATCTTCACAGAAGCTATTATTATTTTTTACAATCATCATCACAACAAGAAACATCACATACTATATATCACCACCAGGCATTATATGCATTAGGTTTTCCATTCTACTCTCTTCCATCTGCCTCAGCTACAACAATTAGGTTGTATCTGATAATTTCATTCTTTGTGATTTAATGCCTCATATTCTGGCTTTTTATCAGCAATTTTAAATTATTTCTTGGGAAAAATATATAGAGGCTTGTGTTAAATATTATAATGTAGATTTTTTTTCACACAAGTATAACCATTTCATATTTATCATATACATTAAATATATGTTTATTAAAATATATACTGTAAAAGTCGAAGTAATTAAAAAAAAATTTAACACTGTTGTGGTAAAATAACTTTATAATTAAGCATGTTAAAAAACTTCAAAAATTAATCTATATATATGATTAACATTATCTGGATTTATCAAATACAAAATAATTCTTTATGCAAAAATATATCAGATTGCAAAAGTTTGTCTTTGTTGCATCATAAGAAATATTTATAGATCAATTAAAAGTGAAATTAATTATTTGGAATTTGAACACTTCTAAGAATCTGAACATGAAGGTTTAATTTGAAAAATTATTTTATTCACCCAAAACCTTTTTTTTTTTCACCAACTCCCATTTGACACATTACATTAACATTTCTAATTATTTCATGAATTCATTTAATCCTAGAATTTTAAAATTTATTAATTGTTTTGAATTATTGCATTAACTACTCATGAAACTTACTTTAATTAATACTGTAATAAATGTATAAGCGTACATGAAAAATAAAATATAAATTTCTTTTTACTAAGCATGAATCATTATATTAAGTCAAAATGTACAAATATAATTAATGTAGTCATATAAGTACAATTGTTTTGTTACTCAAATGTATTAACTGTCAAAATAATGTTTACTTTTCTAGTCTTCTTAATATATTAATAGGATTAAATTTAAATAAAATTGAAAATTCATGCTGTGCATCCAAAAAAAAGTGTTTAAAAAATTGTGTCAAAAAAAAATAAAAAATAAATCAAATTTAAATGACTTTTTCCCTCTAAGGTTTACATTTTTTCTATTCATAATCTGCATTTTTTTGTGAGCATTTTAGTGGAAATTTCATTTGAATATATTGAAAATCTGCAAAGTTATGATATATTTTCACAAATAATATTGCTTGAATGGGGTTAGCCTAAGAGACGTCATTCGTGAGGTTAGAAAACATTTTTTTTCTCAAAAAGTTTTTGAGATATGTACATGAAACTTTGCATGGTCAACAAGCATGGTAGAAGCAATAAATAAAAAATAATAATTGGAATCTGGGATGATGGGTTGCATTTCAGTATCTAGTTGAATGATTTGAAATCGGAACGATCCAGTCTTATTTCGATGAATTTTGTGTTGCGAGCCAGAATAAACATATTAACGGTCAAAAAACCATTATTTTTTTTCTCCAGTATTTTACTTCATATATTTAGGAGAAATTTAAAATAAAAGTTGTTTTGGTAACTGCTGTGCCTCTGGTCTAAAAATACGTTTGAAAAATTGTATTTTTTCTAACGAAAAATTCCACAAAAACAAAGTTTACATAATTGTTTTGCATGTAAATTTCAAATGTAAGTGTATGAATTATTTTTATTCATATTCTGTATGTTTTTGTGAACACTTTAGTGAAAATTTCACTTGAATAAATTGAAAATTGAAAAAGTTATGATTTATTTTCTCAAACAATGCCGCTTAAAAATTGAGCCTCGGAAAAGTCATCTGCATCAGTTTTTGATAAATTTCAACATTTTTTTTCTCAAAAAGTTTTAGAGATATGCAAATAATATTTCACACGGTTAATAGGGATGGTAAATGCAACAAATAAATAAAAAATCATTGAAATCTGAGACTATGGGTGTCATGGCTGAGTGATTTGACATGGAATGACCCTTTATTATTAATTTGGAACCTTGCATTTTTTGTATATATCGCACATTCATCGTTCGTATACAATTGCCAAAGATAATAGTTCATTGATTTTTGGCCAATCATTATAATGGCAGAGCTAGGCAGGGCCGTCTTAAAAGTATCATGGGCCCCCAGGCCAAGTGGTTCTCTGGAGTCCCAACCTGGTAAATCCTAGAAAATTTGAACCGGATCTTATTTTTGTGAGGCCTCACTTCTCTTGAGGTGCCCGGGTGGGCCCATGCATTAAGACGACACTGGAGCTAGGATATAAATGTGAAGTATGCATTTATGAGGAGATAAACAAAAATAAAAATTTCAAAATACTTGGATTTGTGTTATTTTCTCCCAAATATTAAATTGTTTTGTGAAAAAACTTTATTTGATAGAAAAAAAATGAATTACATCTTTGGAATCAGCACTGAAAATAATATCAAAATCAAATCATTTTTATCAAACTAAAAACGCTTTCCAAAAGTTTTTGTTTTTGTAGACCTGTTACTAACTTGATAAGCATAGTTGGGACTTTTAACTTCTAGGCTTGGGCACTTTGCGAGCTGTTACGCTAAAGTACAGTAGACTCTCAGTAATCCAGAACTTTTTTTCAGGGACAGAAGAGGAAAACATGGCACTGCATGTCTGTGTGAAGGAGTTTTTTCAGTGCATGGTGCTTAATGTGATTACACTGGGACTCAAGGTTTCTGATAACAATAACCAATAGATAGCTATATCCGAAGCAAATCAAAAAGCAAATACAATGACTATACTTCCAGTTTAATCAAGCAAGACATATGAAAATGGGACGCTTCGGTTTTTCTTTTCCACACAACTGGTTGTTAAATGCTCAATTGTACCATTTTCTCCTTTTTCCATATTGTTCTTAAACAAGATGTTTTTACTTTGAGCTAAAATCCCACGTTTATTATTACTATTCAGCCTTTATGAAGAGTGTGAATGAAATGTTTTAATATGTTTACAAATTAAGATAATTTTTTTGGTGTACGGTTTGCTCTATAGATAATATAAGAACGTCTTTCAGCCAAGTAACTGTGAATCTGATCTACTGAAAGAAATTGGCCACGAACTGAGGAAAGGGGGTTTTTTCCTTTCACATTACATTTGTCTCTATTATAGATGGACTATTGAAGAAGTAACTTCATGAATACACAGGTTATAGTGGCTACTGCTACCAAAATAGGACATTGTGAACAGAGTATAGAAATGCAACAAGGAAAGAATACACTTTTTAACCTCCTACAGTCTTGCGATAATTTATCAAGAAAGAAAGTCTGGTTCATTTGATCATTTTTGTCGCACCCTGGTCATTTTTTGTACACAAGGGCTAATTAGACCCGGGACCTAAAATTTATTGCCGATTCCAAATGGCAGCCCTTTTTTATACTAACCGAAAGGTTGGTGTGCTAACCTCTTGATATGGGAGCTCCTTGCGGTAGCAGTCTTTTTTTCTGGTCATGTCGTTGTTTCTGTTCAACCTCAGTGTCAAAATATGCAAAAAAGCTTCTGATGTAAAAATTTTATAACATAAACAATAATCCTGATAACTGTAAATAAAAAATTTTCCTATGTATTATGATATTGGTCTGTTCCGTACTTTACAAAAGTCATAACACAATACCCGAATGATAATATTATCCATGATTCTTAAAAGTGGCATCTACTGTGCTATTCAAATAGGCTTTTTCAACTTCCAGTAATCTGATGATTTTGATAATACAGCACACCCTGGGTCTGATATGTGCCAGATTAGCAAGAGTCTACTATAGTAGAACATTCTTGACCTTGATCATTTTGGGAAGTGACCAGATTTCAGTAATTTGGTGTAACATACTGTTACGGATAATTTCTCACAAGTCCTTGAAATAAGCAGAGGATGAACAATTTTCAGGACGTCACAGATTTATTCACACAAAACAGCCATTTACAATTATTCACAATCTCACATTGAGAATAAAGTCTCAACAACACTGACTACTACTCTGGCTATCACATGATCTTTATAGACATGATGAAAATTCTAGAATTCTCGCACAGTTCTGGTTTTGTGGTGTCACAACCTGGAGATCATACAAGACATTCCGGATTAATCTAGAAGATTCAAGTGTTTATCTTTACACTTCCAGTCTGGCAACAGGAGATTACTGTCCCTAGGGGTTCTCTATAAATTGCGCTGATATTTTTTGTAACAATACATTATATTGGGGTTGTTGTAATGAAGACTAATTACACACTATAGCATGTCAAATACTCATTGGAAAACGAAGCATGAAAATTTAATTTCGATCAAGTTTTTCGAAAAACTGGGTTCTGGATATTTAAACAAATTAAAGAAAATTTCACTGAATATGCTAATAATTACGAATATGGAAGGGAAAAAATTGGCTAAATCAAAATATTGCAGCAATTATACATAAAATTGTTACCTGCAGAGTATATGTGCTGCTAGCTTCATCGTGTCTGATAGAATAACGTTGATCTGGAAGAACTTGAGAGCTATCAGTGGATATGATTAAATTTTGACTTGGATTTTCTTGATTTATTTTCACCCACAAGACCTAATTTACATTAAAAATGTTATTTACTGGACTGTAAACATCTGATAAGGCAGAGTTAGCTTTTACAACAAAATAATAATGATAATATTTGTCAGACTGTGTTTAATATATACACAACACAAAACTAAACTGATAGAAATTTCATACAAAAACACATCAGATTTATATTAAACATTATGCCAATGTAATATGTCCAAATGTAATCGGTTTAAAAATTACCGGATATCCAGAGGCATAGTTAACAGCACAGTGAAGATCAACTGTATCTCCAAGATTTGCATAACGTTCTTTTGTTATGTATGAAATGGTGGGATTTTGCTGAGCTTGAGCTGAAACATAAAAGATGAACGTTTAAATTTTGATTCTTATTAACTTTATTATTACTTTAGGTGAAGCAAGTTCTTTTTTTATAACAAAAATTAAAATATATAACTTGTGAAAAAAGAATTAACCAGACAGTGGTCTTTCGAAGCTTCAAAACAATCAGGTAATAACACAAGCACACATTTATGTAGCTGCATTAATTGCTGAAATATCAAGCTTTTTGAAATAGGCCTATGTTTATAGCAACCTTCACGGTGGAAGGATGAGCATCTTACCACCATGTCATGCGGGCGCTAGGGCCAGGTCAGTGAGCAACCAAAAGATTGACTTAAGGATCAAGCGATTAAGAGGATGACACAGAAAGCAAGAGATCAGGTCAATGAGCGACCATAGTGTGAGTGAGCTAGAGTGTGTGGAAGCATGTGAACAACAAAAGTTTGACCTACACACGGAGGTGTATTTACAGGAGTGGGGGGAGGGGGGTAAGCAAGTTATAGAACGGAGGTGCGAATTAAAGGAATGAGTGGTCAACGAAATTAGACTGGAACGGGAGAAGGGCGGTAAACGACATAAATCCGCCTCTACCCCTGGGAAAGCGTGGGCTGCAACTGATGTGAAAGACAATTGGTCAGTCAATGTATAAAGGTGTTTGAATTTTGGGAGGGCCTTTAAAACCACGTGCACTGCCCACTTGCCCGTGCGGTAATCGGGCCCTTCGTGGGCAGATCACATGGACTCCTGAAACATATGAACTTAGCCACGCCCATCCATCCACAGGTCCCCTAAAACAGATCTAGTTCATCTACATCCTAGTTGATCCACAGTTTATAGTTACTTAGGCCACAAGGATTAAAACACTTGAGGTAAAATCATCTCGCCAATATTTTTTAATCATAATATTCGCGTAATATAATGATAACAATAAATCAATCCCATACAGTTTTCTCAATGACATTAATAACTATAGTACACTGATAAATAACTGGAAACAACTCACTTAAACTTATCAAAGTGTGAAAATATAAAAGAAACATGAAAGCGTCAAAAACGGACGGCATCTTTTATCACAGTATGTATTCAAAGAAATGAGATTCACATCGGACTTGGACGGATAAACAAACTTTGTAAACTTTTGTTTAAAAATTTCGAACGAGGAAAGAAACTAAAACTTTTTGAAAAAAAGAAGAAATTTTTTAGCAAATGTAAATAACGCAACTCATCAGGGTTTTTAAAATTTAATGAATTTTTAATGAAACTTCTATGTCACATAATTAAAATATTATGAAAAATTTTCAAGTTACATTTGCCAGCAATAAATGTGCTTTCTGTTTGGATAATTACATATAAATAATAAACAGTAACACAATCTAAATGTAGGTTCAGGCCGTGCATATATCGTGCATGATCTTTGCTGTATTTCTGTACTTTTATGTCACCCAAAGCTTAAAATAAACGTCGTTATTACATAAAAATCATTGCTAATATTGATAACCAAGAGCGTTATTTTAAAACTAACTAGTATTCCTAGCTATACAACTGACTACAATAACTTGTGGGTAAATATGCGTTTATTTGTGGTTTGGATTATGTAGAGGACTGCCAATATTATAGTTATCATCATAGTCGCCGGAACCTAGGGGCCGAGAACATTTCAACTCCCTCAACGCATAAATTTTGTAGGTAAACATTTTTGCAGTAATAAAAAAATGCAATGCATCTACCCAGTACAGTCTTAATGCATGGGCACCTCATAAGAAGAGGGGCCTCACAAAAGTGAGATATAGTTCGAATTTTCAAGGAGCATGCATGTAAATTTGCCTAGGAAAACAGATGCAGTATAGGGGTAGTATCCAGATCCCTTGGTGACTTTTTACGGCGCCAAACACGTCCGACGGCCCGAGGGAAAAGTCGCCAAGGCAGTGACTGACTACAGACGGTGAAAAAAACAAACAAAACAGCGTACAAAACCCTAGCTACAACTAGGAGGAGCAGGTAGGTCTTGGGCGCTAGGCGAAAAGGCGGGGCACTGAATGCACCCTTTAACTGCTTCTTCTACATTACATGTGGGCGCTAAAATGTGTTCCTGCCCTGGCTGAAAAAATATCCATTTGCAGCCCTGCGGAAAACAACAATAATAGTACAAATAAATATTCTCTGTATGAAAAAAAATAAAACCTGGGCTCTCTTTGAAATAATAAATCGATACAGGCATAAGTTTCTCTGGGTATATCCAGACTATTTAAGAATTAAAGAGTCTAAATTAATTCTTTATCTTTAAGAATTGATTTAGGAATTCCCTCTTAAATAAACTACAGTCCTTCTAGTTGTAAAAATAAATATTCTCCATAAAGAGTAAAACTCAGACACTCTTTGAAAAATAAATGTTCCTGGCACACGTTACTCTGGGTATCCAGACTCTTTAAAATAATAGTGATCTAAAATAATATTTCTTTATGACACTGAAAACGGAAGGGCAGAAGTTACAGAAAAGAATACGAATAAATATATTGGAAAAATGCAACCTGACGGAAACATAATTCTAGTGAGACAAAACAACGACATGTTTAGACAATGGAAGAAAACAAAATGATGCCATTTCAAATACTATTACACAAAGGGAGATGCCATTTGAATAGCCCGCATTTCTAGTGCTACTTGAAATGGAAAATATAAAAAAAATTATATTAACCTGGCACCATTATGCCTGTATTGGCAACTTATGGCGCTCTTTTGGCAATCTTCTTTCCTTCGACTGTGCACAACTCAGGTCTATCACCATCTATGGGCGACTTACTACCTAGTGAGCTGTGCCGGAGTGTAACTGTGTGTGTACCTAACAGTCTGAGTGCGTATGTAGTGTTGTGTTTGATTTTTCAGTGCTGCTATCTATATTTCAGAAGTGAAGGGAGTGATGTGTTATGATTGAATTACATTTGTAATGTTTATAGGTCTGTTGCTCTCTGTGGCGAGACTTTTTAAAGGGAAGATCATCTCACATTTGTGCTGTGAAGTTGGGAACCACAGAAAACCAACTTCAGCCGACCACCACTGTGGTGACAGTGGGGTTCGAACCCGAGACCTCGCGACGCGAGTGCTTCACTATGACCACTCGACCACCACAGCGGCGCCCTTGGCAATCTGGATTATACTGCTTTGGCAGTCTGGATTATACTGCTTTGGCAGTCTGGATTATACTGCTTTGGCAGTCTGGATTATACTGCATCTGTACCTTTTGCCTAGTAGGGCCTCAGAAAAATTACTTGGCCCAGAGGCTCATGTTGCTCTTAAGATGGCTCTGCACCCACCCCCCACCCTTTCCTGCATACGCGTGCGAGTCCCATGTGTAGGGTACAACCAGCAACTTTCAGCCCTCCCCCCCCCCCCATTTCTTCATGTCGGCGCCTCTGGTTATCATCATATGATTGTTGGCAATTAATTTAGAACACTTGGTTCACCAAAGTGTGGGGTCTTTCATAAACAAAAGTTTCAATCAAAACACATTAAACCAAATCAAGTTTAGTGAATTATTTGGTAGTTAACAGTGAATCACATAATTCATGATTATGATACATTAGCATGCTTTGCTGATTATATGATGCATATTATTTTTATGTTTTCTAAAATTAAGGTGCTTATTGAAATGGCACGGGTAATCCCAATTTTTGTATACTCTGCAACACAAGAGTACAGGGTGATTGTAAAATAACTTTGCCAATATACAAGCCCCTAATGGCCACAAAAAAATCAACAATGTAAAGTATGCGCTTGAGAACGAAGCAAAAACAAAAACATTCATTACAGCACCAAAACGCAACATTCACTTTTGTGCATTGCAAAGTGATCTGTGCTGTAAAATAACCATGTATGGTTTTGGAACAGGACTTATGACAGGGCTAGATAAATTCTAGGTACCAGGTCACCATGGTGACTAAAAATTGGTATTTGCTCCTAAAATTTTCTTTGTATAGTTACTAAATTGCAGGCTGAGAGCAGCACAAAATGTTTGGAATTTAAGCAGCATATCTGTCAACATGAAAGAGGTGCACTATATCCTGAAAAAGTCAAAAGAAGCATTATTTTGGCCTTTTTCCTTTGGGTAAAAATTTTTTTGGCGCCTAGATTTTTTTGCGATTGCTCCAGCCACCATAAATGCTGGCACTAGCAGCATTTTGTGCAGACACAAAAACATGTGGAAACAATAAATGCAGATCACATTGCTGACAACTGAAGCTCCCCTCTGAGAAGCTAGCGCACCAAGCTTTTGGTGAGATCCTCTTTCTTTGTCTGCGCCAGCGTTTATAGTGCTGTAGGTACTGTTCTAACACTGTTCATGGTTTTTCTCTGCTCAGAGCACTTGGCAGTGCATAAAAGTAAGTGTTGTTATTCAAATTTTTTGAAATGTAGTTGCTGTGACCGTAACCGTGAGAGCTGCTAGAGTTTAGTTTTTCTTTTTATTCTTAAGCGCATACTCTATTGCTAGGAGCTATGTTATTTTACGACTACCACACACACATGTATACATTTTATTTATTTTTATCTTTTCCACCAGGGCGAGTAAACTGAGCCCAATGATACTGTGGCTAGCTTTTAGCCAAGAAATTATGTAATAAGCCAGTCAACTCTATTTACTTACTTACAAGTCCTTTAGCAAGACGAGTCACTCCGGTGGATATTCTATGTTTCAAAAAATTTAAGGAATTTAATTTGATAAATTGGAGATTTCTCGTAGTAAGTGTAAAGGGTTTACCATAGTCTCCTAGATGAGGACTAATAAATTAGAGGTTTTGTGTATTTGGAATCCATAAAGCAGCTCATGCCGAAAAATGTGATGTTTGTCACAGGACAATCAATGCTGCCACAGAATAATCTTGGAAAAAATTTAATAAAAGTGTGGAAAACACTATTATTAGCTTTTATATTGCAGAATATTTCTAGTCAGCTGAGGGCTCATTGCAGAACTATGGAAAACATTCTGCTTTTTTTGGGGCTTTGCATATTCTTGTTGTCTGTCGAGCATTATTTCACAATTAAACCAATGTGACAGTCTTTTTCTCTTGTTTTGATGGTTCTTGATCAGCTGCTCTTTCGTGTAAGGTGTACAATAGGCCTCAAATAATGAGATTAGGTACAATCATTTTCTGGAACAAGTATATAAATCGGTAGACAAGTACTTCCAGTGAAACAGAGGGCTCCAGGCAGGGTCACAACTAGGGGAGGACTGGGAGGTTTGCTGCCCCAGGCACTGGATCAAAAAGGGCATTGAGCTTACTGTTTTTTCATTCAAAATTACAGAGAGGAGGGTGCAAAATGAACATTGACCTAGGTCAGTGGCTCTCAAACTTTTGTCACTCGTGACTCCCTTGCCCAATTCATGGTTCATCTGCTGCAGCATCCGAGAATAGTTTGGTAGATATTTTCCCATATAAAAAAACCACTTGAAAGCACAACTATGCACTAGAGATGGGACAAATATTCGACTGCTATTTGGCCCTTTTACTGAATATTCGGTTTGGCAGAATAACGCTTAGGTATTCGGCCGAGTATCTGTGTAAATCTAAGCTAATTTTAAAAAAATTATATAAATTTTAATTTTTCCCATAAATTAAAAGTTTTTGATTACATTGTATTGTGTGGTGTATATCTCTTTCTGTGAAAGAGGTTACAAACTGGAAATAGAATCCTACTGCAATAAGGTGGAAGTGAGCTTGAATTAAACATAGGTTCACTAACTGAAGATACCTATCGATAGCCAAAATAGCGGATTTTGCCTCGGTATGCCTAGAATTTCTGAAAAGGACGCCTGAAAGTTTTATTCCTGCTTGCGAAACGATTGTTTCCGAGAAGAGCGTGTTTTATTCCTCTGTTCAGCACCACTTCCCCCTTCTCCGTTGTCACGCTATCTCGTGACCTTGAAAAAATAGAGGTCTCTGTTGGAAAGTAGTTTGACTACACTACAAAGTACAGTATTGGAAAAAACTCACGGGCCAACCATGTGTGTTTTTTCACGCTTTGTAAGCACTACAGATATATTTTTTACATTTAAACGAAAATTTTCAGTCAAAAAATATTTAATTTTTATTTACCCTGCGCAACTTTAGCCCCAGGACACTTTTTTTTAAGTGCTACAGACATATCAAACCGATCATCCATATGGTCTGTCGTTGAAAGAATTGCTGGAAGCCCAGAAATATTTTCCGAAATTACAGAGATCACTAATTTCTTTAAAAAAAAAATCTATTTTCAAATTCTCCCGGCAAGTTCCCACTCTTGACTTTATCCTCGAAAATTGAATTGGAATAATCACTGCCCATTATTTAAACTAATAGCCCCCCTCATCGGGCTTTCCATCATGAACCGCCGATAATACAGGGGTGCAAGAGCTGCGCCAATTGCGCCAAACTGCGCCGAAACGGTTCTCTTGCTACATGGTGCGCCAAGGCGCCGAATCCCTGCGCATTTGCGCCAATTCTTGTTTCTGGTTCGTGGAGGTACCGCTAATGCACTGTAGTGCGTCAAATACCGGGAATTTAGGAAAAAGAAGAATGAAAATTTTGTTCACGGGACGCGTTCTTTCCGAGACACGGGAAAAGATACGGAGGGAGAGACTTTAATTTTTTTTCCACTTCCCACCATCTACCACAATCGCGTTATATCGTGACCTTGGAAAGTAGTTATACTACCTTGAAGTATAAAGTGCTATACTGTTATTGGTTAACCGCCGGGCTATCAAAGTCCCTGAATGAATATGCCGAATTTTCCGATTTCGGAGACCGTTTTTTCTCCTGCGGGTTATATACTGAAAATTACGGTAATTTCGCGGCTGCCAACCTGCGTTCAAAGACAGCATACATCGAAATGAGGATTGGTTTACTCGTTTAAATTACCGACATTTTTCGAAGATCATTGGAAAAAAATGGGATCTGTTAAAACTCCAGCTAAAATATTCATAGTTTTGTCATCTAGTCACTATGCGGTCGTGTGATTATCGTCGGCAGTTGCCGATCGTGGCAATTTCATATTGCGAAAATCCGGATTTGGTGAACACAGGGGAGGCTCGAGGAAAACAATTTCTACCCATGCGGAATCTGGTTTTGGCGCTACTGACGACGTTGTTTTTTTGTTTTGTTTTGTAAACAAAGCTTTTTTCACCCTTTCCATTCCATTTGGCACCCCTCCTAGGGCGGCGCCCAATATGGCGGCACGGTCCGCCACTGCATTGGTGGGGGAGGGGCATGCTTTTAACAATAGTCAAAGGAAGGAGTTTGTACTAGGAGCATGTGCTCATTTTACATAACTTCTGTGAGATACCTTTTTTTTATATTAATGTCCTACCTTCGCAAAACATGTTGGAGAGAATGAAACGTTTGCACTTCCCCTCGTGCATTGCTGGGATGGTACATTACTCCCTCACGTATTTCTGGGATGTTGCTCAACTTTGTATCACCAACAAAACTATTAATTATGTGTGATGAAGGGGTTGCACTACAATGTAAATAATTACAAGAAGTGAAATCAGTTCAGAGAATAGATAGATGTTGGGCAGACATATTCAAACTTTATAACCTTGAAAGCAGCCCAAAGTTCAAAATTTTGCCAGTTTTGGTGAAGGCTTTTTTATCTTTAGCACATGGTAACACAGACAGTGAAAGAGAGTTCATTGTTAACAAATAAATAAAAGTCTGTTCGAACATTGAAAAATATGTCCATCCAATGCTTTAATGAAATAAGACATATAAAATCTTATGTTCAAGGGCATGAAATATTTGAAAAAAATTGTCATTGAGATGCTGAACTTCTGAAAGCAACTCGTGATTCGTAATATATTAACATGCTATTGGGTTGAAAAATTGTTTAAGTAAATAAGGTATTTATATTTTTCTCGTTTTTTGCATTTTGCTTTTAAATTTAATAATTCCTTTAAATTTTGTGAGAAGCTAATTTTTTTTCACGGAAACCCTTATTATATTCTGCACACACTATTTTTATATATCAGGATGAATAAGATTTTGGTGTTCAAGCAGCAGAAATTCTTGTTGCCTAGGTTTTTAGTATGCATGTTGCTTAATTTGAAAAGAGTCTCATAATTTTTATTCGTCATTTCAGTAATGCATGTTTTAGTAGTGACAGATAAGATAATTCAGAAAAAATTTAAATAGATTTTAATTTGTGAAGGAAATTTATTTAGAATTATTTGTTTCAACCCTTTTTGGCAAAACTTTTGGCATTTCACAGAAAAATTACTCCTTATATTGCAGATATAGTTCGTTTTTAGTTCTGCTCCATTTTCAAAATTTCTGCTCCAAAAATGAACTTTGCTGCTCCGAAATAGATGAGGGGCGCTTGCACCCCTGATAATATCTGTGGTCGTGCTGCTGAAAATGGTATGATAGAACTGGACCACTGCAGAAACACACCAATCATGACTACTATGGTCTTTCAACTTGAAAGCGCAAATGTGAGGCAGTTTCCATTTTAAAAAAGAAAAAAATGAGTTAAGATGGCACTTCTTTTAGGTTCCGGCACCTATAACTACAGTCGATTGTCATTGTGTCAAATCAGATGTTTCGTGAAAAAATTTCGTTCTGAGAGTAAAGAGCTAGTCTGCCGAATTACAAATGCTAATTTATCAAGTTTACAGAATAGCGAGTGTTAAATCGGCAATGTCATGTTGATTCTTTCAAAATTTTCTCCCATTTTGTATCAGTTCCTTTCTGAGTACAAAAGAATTGAAATTTTATCATAGAAAATTTTCAGCCTATTTAAACTGCTGCTGTTCCAGACAGCAAATAGTGCCCTCAGTAAGCAAACAGTGTGTCATCTTTTAAATAAATACATCAAGAAAATATGGCTGCATTTTATAAAACTGTTGTGGTTTTTTCCTTAGTTTTGTTATTAATCCCAAATATTGTTGCTTTAATTCATAGTTTCCCAAACTTTTTGTTCCATCTCCCTTTTCTTCGGAAATTTTTTCTTCTCTCACAGCCCCCTTACTCAAGCAAACCCATAGGATCCTATGTTATACTTGTATCATCCTCCTGGGCCATTCTATCACCCACCATGGGAAACACTGCTTTAATTCATTGCTTTCTTCTTTTGTAACTAGAGATTGGGCAAATATTTTGTATTCAGCCTTTTTGCAGAATATTCGGTTTGGTAGAATATCTGTAAATCTAAGTACATCAAACTAATTTTAAAAACATATGTTAATGGGAATTTTTCCCATAAATTTAAAATTTACTGATTATATTTTAATTTGTGTGGTGTATATCCTTTCCTGTGAAAAAGATTATGTTGGGGGAATTTCCAGGACAGTGAAAACATGAAACTGAAAATACAATCCTATTGCAATAAAAGGTGAAAGTGGGCATGAATTACACAATTTCATTAACTGGAGGATGTACCTAGACGATCTGCATTGATCTACTGAAAATGCAAAAGAAAATCTAAAGAGGGATAAATAAGAAAATAAGTTGTAATTTAATGCATTACTAGTTGAGAGTAAATATTGGCTGACATGTTTTCTTAATTAGATGTAAAATTGTAACAAGTGTTCAAAAAAAATTGATTCTGTAGGTAATATATATTAAAATACAATATATCATCGTTAAATTTGATTGTCTCAGTATCATGGCAATAAAATTCCCTCCATTGTCAGTTTTCAATATTTATTTAAATAATAAATTGCATATTTAACATTCATTTCAACATCAATCATTTGAAATAACTAATAATTTCATTTTCAATCAAAAACACCAATTTTATTTGTAATTGCGATGAATTTTAAGAAAATTGATATTTGGCTGCCAAATATTCGGTATTTGACCAAAACATTAATCAAATATTCTGTGTTCGGCTATTTGGCCAAATTACTATTCGTTCCATCCCTAATAGGCACACAAATCAATATCTTCAGCTTGCTGTGACGCACCTTGGAGTGGTGATGCACACTTTGAGAAACACTGGCACAGAGTAAATATTTGTTTGTAGTTACGGCCCTAGAACTACACTTTGCCTAAAGCTCCCCCCCCCCAATAACGTTACTAAGATGACCTTGCTATAATTCAATATGGAAATATAAAAGGTGAAATAAATATATATATTACATATATATTTATTAACATATATATTATGTTATATATAACATGTTATGGAAAGTGGGTGAATGTTTATGTTTGTGAATGAGAATTAAGACGTTAAACATTCACGTTTGTAGTTAAATTTTTGGCCAAAAGTGAGAAATTTTATTGGACCAACTTTATCTGACTGAATTAATGTTTGGTTATCCAATTTACTCAAATGTAACATCCCCTCCCCCGCCTTTATCTGAAGATATTTTTCAGCGGCCAAAATGTGTACAGTTTCTTAATTATATTAGCAGTTTGGTCATACCCATATAAACAGCTTAGATTTAGAAGGAAAAAAAAAGCTCTTGGATTCAAATAAACAAGATTTGTCACCATTCGAGATTCGTATATTTGTATAATTACATCTCTTTATATTGATGTATAGGCAATGGATAGTCACGTGATTCGAGCTGGTAGACTCATTGATCTCGTAGATGCAAGCTGGCGTGAAGAAAAACTTCCGGATGAAAATATTGCTGTACCTGCTGCAGAGCTTCCAGATCCAGAACCTGATAATGGCAACCCCCAAGAGACACTCCGTGAGCAAGAACAAAAGTGGACTGATCTGGGATTAAGTAGAGTTCATTGCATGCCACCTACTTCTGCCCCATCATGATCATTAAAAAATATCGATGTTGGGAAGAAACAGACGTTGGAAGTCATGCTGGTAGCTGCATTTCGATTTCATCATTTAATAAGTATATTATGTGATAAGTATTCAATCATACAAGCTTATCAGTCAGAATACTCTTGTCCTGTTGATTTTTAGCTGTTTTTTTAGTTTTTTTCTGTCTTGAAAAAATTTCCGTGACGTAGCAATGCTAACTCTGCAAACTGTTTTTTATTTCGGTTATTTTTCCAGTTTTTATAAATTTTTAGTTTCTATGGACTTTTTGCCCATCCTCTATTTTGTCGCCTATTTATTTCTTTGACAGTTTTGATTTTCATCAAACTAATTATGTTAATGCTATAAATTAGCCGTATGATGCAAATATTTTGTTCCGAGAAAACAGATAAGCAGAAATTTATTAAGGCTGTTAAAGAAGATAGTGATATCCAGACTTATGTCAGTAATTTGTTCCAAGACTGACGGCTTAAGTTGAGGTAAATTTTTACGCCAATAAATGACCCCCCCCCCTTCTCCTCATTCTTTCTTATCTATTCATCTTTTTGATGCCACTGTAAACATTTCCCATTCTGAAAAAATTGGGGAAAAAATGGAAATTTCTTCAGGATTTACTCAATGTGTCTAACTGAAGAAAATCATTTTTAGAACGAGGCAATGTAAATGCAGGGTAACAAAAGTCAAGGTATTACTGTTTGACTGACTATCATACCAATGACTATATAGTAGATCAGTTTTTTTGAATGATGACACCCATAAAATAAAGTGAACGCTTGAAACAACCATGGTTTTTATTCGCTTCTATGCATCAAAAACTTATAGGAAGATAAAATTTTCATATCAGTATCGTGAAGTCAATTCAGAAGGGGATTTATGGGGGTGGAGGTGATGGGGTAAAACCATTACATTTTTGAAAAAAGTTGGGATGGGAAAAAAACCCATGAAAACAAAACTGTCATGGAAAATACGAGACAAAATGGTCACTCCTTGCTGAGACTAATTTCT
Source organism: Pholcus phalangioides (assembly GCF_987345545.1). NCBI lineage: Eukaryota > Metazoa > Arthropoda > Arachnida > Araneae > Pholcidae > Pholcus > Pholcus phalangioides. Next base: position 22,172,781 of record NW_028301596.1, on the reverse strand, counting down.
TAGCAATTTGTAAAATCACCCCTCCCAACCACGAGCTCTAGATTTGCCCCCAGGTCAATTTACACATTAATGCTATGGATTGTCTCACGACAAATTAGTTTGAATTTTGTCCTGAATATTGTATTTTCAGATTTTGTTTATTGCTTCAAAAAATATTTTTAATCAAAAGTATAAGACATTAATTTATTGGTAAGAGAAACTGGTCCAGGAAATCCCGTTTAACGTTGAAAGAGCCATTCAAGGGTGAATTAGGCACTCCACTTTTCTAAGCTCCCAGGGCACCAGGCCCTCTTGCTTCCCCTCCCCCATTTGAATGCACAGGCAGATACAGAGGGACGATCAATAGATGCTATCACCCTTTACTTAAAAAATTTGTATTATTAGCATACGCAGGAGGTGGTCAATCACTTCTTCTCCCGTTCACTATAAACACCCTCGGTGATCCCCCCCCTCCCATTTGAAGAGCCTGTATCTGTTTATGTTTGAATCTTATTAAAAAATGACACTCTTCCGTAATGACCATACCACACAAAGTTTTGACATCAAATTGGTACATCATTTTGGCTTGTTTCTTTCCACATGCCTTGTTTAAAAAAAAATTATGGACACACTAAAGAGAATATTTAACACTGTACAGGAGGCATAAACTCAAAGAAAATTCCAGAAACAAAAAAGCATCAAGTGGTATGGTTATAACAGAAGAGTACCAAAAAAAATTCTGTTATTGCCAAATTGATAAAATTTTGTTGCAGAAGAAAGGGGGGGGGGGAAGAGAAAATGAACAAGACGCTCAAAAGAAAGTAAAAGATTTTATTAAAAAGTGATGTTTTGCCTACATTTTTCGGCACAATGTTTATCCATTTTTCTGAATGATCGTTGGGCGGAAGTAATTATTTAGAGCTATACTGAAGACTCACGAAATCTCCAAATTTGTCATTTGACAGCTGAAATAAGTGAAATAGAATATGTTAATATAGTATAAACATACATTCAGCATTGATTATGTTGAAAAGAAAGAGTGTATTTTAATTCATTCAATGATCAATTGTTTATTCAGCTAGTGCCATCAGTTCGAAGCATTCACCAGTCTATAGAAGAGAAATTTCAACAAATAAGCTGATTTCTGATCCTAATAATGTCAGCAAAATTACTTCAGAATATTTCTTAATTTAGTGAACACTTTGTATGATATTTTCTCCAGTTTGTCAAAAGGTTTTAATTGAAGATTTGAAAAACAGCAAATTTCTGTACCAAGTTTGATATAATCAGTGTTTAGTAACTGATACTTTAAATACAGACTTAATTTCTTCTTTAATTGGATGCAATTAAAAGTGGCAAACTTTATTTTTTTCAAAAAAAAGATTGTAGAATTGATTTCAAGTGTTATATCAACTAGCAAGGCTTGACAAATCAAGGAAAAAAAATCTAGATGCCAACTGAATATTTTTTGGAGCCAAATGTATTTTTTTGTTCGAGTTAGTAACACATAGAAAAATGAAATATAAAAAAAAGCTACGCATAGAAAACTTTAGGGGCCAATTACAGTGAAACCTATATGAAACGGAAGATCAAAACACTGAAATTATTTTCCATTTTAGACAAATTTCCGTTTTACAAAGATGAAAATCAAAGCACTAATCACAAGAACAGACTATATTTTGATTCTGTTTAAGACAGGTTTCCATCTCATTCAATGTCCGTCTTAGATAGGTTTGACTGTAATAAAATGCCATGGCACCTGGGATTTGTCAAGCTCTGCCAACTAAAGTTGGTTAAGTTTTCAAGTGGATCAGATCAGTGTAGCACTGCATACGTGGAACTAGCCCGTTCGACTCTGATCCAATTTTGTCCCAATCAACTCTGATTTAGAAACCCTTGTGTAAACATTGCACTCGGATTTTACCAATCAACTCTTATGACGTGATGTTTACCTCAACTGTGTGTGTGAATTAAAGGCTGTGAACGTCACTTTATACAAGTTGATTAGGTTAAGAAGTGCAATAAATCCCAAAAAAAGTGTATAATATAAGTACTTTTGTTTGTGATCTCTCCTCTTTATTATACACACCTTCAGTGATTTCCTCCCCCCCCCCCCCCACCTGTTTGAGCAGCCTGTATCAGCTTAATGATGTGATGAATATTGGTCTGCATATCAATTGTGATTTGTATTGTATCAATGAAATCATGTTGTTATGTCTCTGCACAATAACAATTATTTCCACTCAAAAATTTCTTGCATTTTCGAATAAGAAGTAATTAATCTGAAATTCCTTACTCCCTAATGGTAATGTTACAAAATACAGAAATTTGAAAAGGCTTGACATGCATATAGGTATGCGTGGCGTAAAATTGTTAGAATAGAAGTGTGAGCTTCTGAACACTTTGGCGTAAGTGTTGTGTTTGAGTGGCTGCTGTAATTAAGTATGAATGTTCTGTAAATAAAAATTTTGTGACATTGTAAACTTCTCTTTTGTGCATCTTTACACATCGCAAGGCCCCGTGAAAACTTGATCCGGAACAACAGCCTTGCCCCTCAGCTTAACTCATTTCATTGTTTCCTAATAATAAGGAATTATATCGCTGAAATTCAGATCACAGTTAATGTCCTCAAGGTGCAAAATAAAATTGACACTAAGAGCTTATAATCATAACTGTTTGAACCAGGGCTTGACAAATCCCAGGTCACAGTGGCAGCAAGAAAATCGGTATTTGTTAAATGCTATATGTATATATTTAGTATATTATATTTACTATCACAGCGAGATGGCATTAGTATCAGTCCCCCCTCCCCCATCCTCAATGGGTGAGAAAGAAAGTTTGGATTTTTTTATCAGTTCATTTTGTACATTCATGAATAAAGGTTCTATGTTGGATATGCAGTGTCTTTCTGCAGTGTTTCCTCTTCAATGTCTTTTTCAAGTATTGGTACCTAAAATTTTCTAATATGATTGCTGAATTGGAGGATGACACAAAATTTTTGGATTTTACAACAGTGCATCTTCCAATGTGACGAAAAGTTCATTAATTGCTGGAAAGTTTTAACAAACATTGTTTAGGACAGTTTTTTTAGGGGAAAAACCTCTTAAGAAATTTGTCTGGTGCTTATAAAAAAAATTTTTTTTTTCGATTCATCAAGCTGTGGTTTGAACCATAAGTTATTAAGATATCAAAGAAATAGATTCTAATTTCAAAAAGCATACTTTATTAACAGATGAACAAATTAAATATCAATGAAATGTATGTTCTCTCATGTCATGGTAGAATCGCTCAAAAATTGCATTTCTGATTGTCTATTTTAGAGAGAGTTTGCAACATTTGACAAATGTCAGATTCCTCAAAGCATTTTGCTCCCATAAAAGAGTGTTTGTTATAAGTACGAAAAAAATAAAGACACACATAGCATTGATGCATACAATGCACTGTTCAGAAGGAAAAAACACTTACACGTTCTGTTTTTGATATGAAAATGAGATTTGAGAAGAAGCTAACCTAATTTGAAACATATTAAGTAGAGACTAGTCTTGCCTGTTACTTCTACTCGATGGGTATATTATGAATAGGCTTAGTTGAAAACCTGAAAGCAGCATCCCGATGAAATTTGGTATCTGCAAGTAAAGTATACCAATTATTAGTTCTTTTTTTTGTAAGGTATAATTGCACTTCAATCATGAAAAATATCATATTGTGTTTTCCGACACAACCCTGCCTCTTTTGAGGTAACGAAAATAATTTGCTTTGCATCAGTCTGGGGTTGTGAACAGTTGTATCTATCATATTGTTTTGGTAGATTATTTTATGAAATCCCAAATAAATACTTCTTGTACCATTTTGCAGAACATCTTGATGTTTTTAACCCTCCCAACATCTACAGATAGTGCTCCCATCATCACAGATAATGAGTGTAGTAGCCTTCTCAAACCATCGTGTGATTTGAAGTATATTTTTTAAAGATGTAATTCTTAAAATGACATGGATGTCGTATGCATTATATGTTCTAGTTTGTTATATATTTTTTTATTATTTCTCTATTCTCAGATAGGTTTGCTTTTACGTACTGTATGGGATGAGTGCGCATGGGCTGGTGTAGTTGTGGAGTGTCTGCCACCATTCATTATTGCATTGTGACAGTGGGTTCAAAACCAGATTTTTTGTGTTCGTATTAATCCTTTTTTTCAATTGTAATGAATTCCCAATGTCTGAGTTTTCCATCTACCTTTCACAAAAGAAATCTGAAAAAAGGGAATTTTTTTTCACTCTCACAGAGAGAGAATTTCTCAGATTGTTCTTGCAGTCAAAGGGTTAATTGAAGTATACTAAATCTTTGTTACAAATTATGTGCATACTTAAGGCCTGCGGTTGTATTACTTGTTCAGGCAGCAGTTTTATTAACCCATTCGCATCATATGACAAGCTCTATTCACATGAGGGTGCAACTGAGATACAATTGCAATATGATGCCAATGGGTTAATTACTTTTTAAATTAAATGAAAAGAATTACATATTTTCTATATGTTTCAAGATTATGGATATCATGGAGAAAAGAAGGAACTTACTTGTAGGAAGACGTCTTTCTTGAGTATTCCATAAAATAGCCATAAGGAAGTTACAACAAATGCGCTGAATATAATAGGGAAAGGTAATACCTCTGCACTTCTGGTCTTCATGACTTGTTGCTGTTGTATAAATGAAATTCCCTTATTTTACTTAGAGCAGTGAGGTATACTTTTTTTTCTCATTAATAGATATGTTTTATAAATGCATAGCTGAGAGATTTCAATTCTTTTTTAAAAATTTGTCTACTTATACAGTCGATGCTCGTTATAACGACCAGTATGACAGGTCCGAAATATTTTCCTATCTCCGTCGTGTTATTTTCCATCCAATATAACTACCTCCTCCTAACCAGATCATGGCCCTCCGCTCTGTATCAATGAAGAGATTCATTTTAGTAGATATCGAAGAAGACCTGGGCCATGCTGGAAACTATGCATGTGTGTTGTGAACCTAGCGTGACGTCTATTTCCGTGTAATGCTTGTTATGTGTAGTGCTGTCATCTGCCGTCAATTTTTTAAATTAGGTTGAAGTGTAATGATTTAATAATTGTATTGTAGGACTGTTGCTGTCTGTGGTAATACTTTTCAACGGAGAGATCAGCTCGTTTTCGCGTCTTGAAGTTGAGGCGAAAAAACAAACTTCAGCCGACCACCACTATGGCAACGGCGGGGTTCGAACCCGGGTCCTCGCGATGTCACGATGACCACTCGACCACCACAGCGGCTACAATATAAAGACCGATAAATATCATTCAATCCAATACAACGACCGAACTAACCTTGGCTCACCACTTTTTTTTTTTTGAAAAAAAAAAGACAAAATTCGTTGTTGAGTGTGTTTGACCTTGACCTTTGTTGCTTGGAGAGCAAAGGGTATGAAACAGTTTAAAGCAGTGGTTCTTAACCTTTTCCCTTCCTTCACCCCCCCCCTCCCCCGAGCATTGCGATTTACCTTTGCGCACTTCCTTGTACAATGCGTTTTTATCTGTTAGAAAATTGTTTTTAAATTAATTCAAAAATAAAACTGAAATAAAGTTAGTATTTTTTAAAATTTTTGGAGATTTGGGAAAAAAGATTCATTGAATAAGTTGTTCACTTATTGATTCCAGCCGCACAACTATAAAATTGATGTTTCTTTGACACTTGCTTAAATTTGTTCTAGTTTTCCTGAGTCGTGTTCAGGACAGATTTCAAATCTAAGCGCAACATGCAGTAACACAAGGCACCGATGCGAACAAACCACAAAATAGTTCAAGTAAATAATGGTATTTTTTCTCAACCGAAATGGAAAACAAATACGATCGCTAATCGAGAAAGAAACTTTTATCACTCAAATTTTTGCATCACATATTTCTGCAAGTGAAAGCCAAGAGATGAGGTGTAGAAATATTGGATCAGCATTCGCCAATGCTCATCTAGATGCGTATTTCACCCCCTCGAAAATTTCTTGGGGGGGGGGGGGGGTTGAAAATACTCTTCAACTTTTGTTGCAAGCATTCGTTTCTTAAAATATGTTTTAGACTTGGTCGACAAACTGTCTGTTGCTTTTCAAGTAGACAACCTACGTTTGTTTTTCAACTGGTTGAGAGGTTGAAAAATTAAGGAAATTCCGGAGAGAAAAACGTCATACCAACCTTGAATATGTTTGAAAGACTTCACAATTCGAAAAAGAAAATGAGTATCACAGACAAATAAAAATTGAAAATGCTCAGGTTAGATCAAAATTCCATGAAAACAAAAAAACAGTTTTTAGACCATCTGGTTGAAAACTTGGACAACATGTTTGAAGAAAGTACAATGAACATTTTCATTGAATTTGACGCAGTTGAATTTGAATGAATTGAATTTTGAATCCTATGAATGACATAACATGTGCAAAAACTTTCGAGTGCAATGATAACAAAAATAATACTCTGTATAATGGTTCAAAAATGAATTACAACCCAAGTTCTGATGAAGCAACGGACAATTTAATTTGTCTTCATTGTAAAGGAAATGAGAATATGTTGTATAAAGATGAAAATATACTTCTAAAGAAGAGCCACTTAGGGAAGAATGGTTATTTGTAAAAGAACTATATATATTTTACATAAATGGAAAGTTATGAAAACGACAGAATTTTGCAAATATATCAGTGGGTGCAAAAAAAAGGTGGTGATAACATGCCTTTTATTTATGCAAAATATAGAAAGTTGAACGTAATTGCCTTAACTTTGCCTCTTTCAAAAGCATCATGTGAATGTGGTTTTGTGACATTAAATCGTATAAAATCAAAAAAGAGGGCACAACTTGGTGATGACCATCTGGACACCCTAATAAGGTTATAATATAAAGGCCCTCCTTTCACTGTCGCTAATGAAGGCGTTGATTGTGATATGAATTTTGAACTAGCTGTTAAGATGTGGAAACAAAAGAAAAATTGTTTAAAAAAATTCAATGAGTGTATAAATATTTATATGCTATATACACCGCTCAAAACAATTAGGGGAGCAAGCAAAAAAGTGAAGAAAACCGTGCGAGACAGCCACGTATTGGCATACAATGGATAGTAAACGCGTATCAATACGCAATACAGAAAAAAGACGTAAAAAAAATTGGAATTAAGCTTTAATTCTTTGAAAATATGGAAAAAACATGAAAAGATGATTTAGGGCAACAATTTGGTTACATGTAAACGATAAAAAAAATGACTGTTTAGACATGATGCATGAGTTTTAATAGGGCGTGTGGTCTCCTCGAACAGCTAAGACTGCTGCACACCTGTTTGCCATGGATGCGATGAGGTTATCGATCAGACTTTGGGGAATACTGCTCCACTCCTCAAGAAGCGCAATCTGCAAGTCTCGGACAGTAACAGGCGGCCTTGGTCGCGCAGCAATGCGTCGTCATAAGGATTCAGGTCAGGAGAGCACGCTGGCCATTCCATACGCTGTATTGTTTCAGCTTCAAGCATGTTCTCCTCCAGACGAGCTCTATGCGGTCGGGCATTATCATCCTGGAAAACAAAGGAATCTCCAATGGCTCCAGCGTAAGGGATGACATGAGGTCGCAGTATCTCGTCTGCATACCTTCGGGCCGTCAAAGTGCCATTCCGAATGATATGCAGGTCCGTACGTCCGCCTATGCTGATTCCACCCCATACCATCCAACCAGCTCGTCTGTATTGTGACCTTTCACGAACGAATGCGGGGTTATTTCGAGTGCCCCGGGGGGGGGGGGGCGAAGTGCTTACGTTGTCTCGCGGTTTCTCCTGTTACTCCAGTAAAATAGGCGTTTCTGCAACATCCCGATTTCTGCCCTTATCTCCTTTTTCTGGTTTTTGACGTCATGAACTTTGATTTGCATATGAAGTTTTCTTCTTCCGTTTCCTGCTAGGCTTTCAATTATGGATGATTCATTTTATGTTACTTATCGGTATACATCTTTGCGTAATTTTGTTAAAACCATGTGCTCCCCTAATTGTTTTGAGCAGTGTATATTTACATATGATTAAGTTGGTTCTTGTTATCTCATTTTTTTATATATTTGTATCAAATCAGTATTTAATATATAAGTGTTTCGATTAAATATTTTTTTAAGTTTGGAAGTTTTGACGATGTTTTCATTTATGTATCATGAATTTTATATAAGTTACGAATGTCTTGGTGTTTCATATGGTTTTCATGGTGTTTCAATTCCAATTTAAAATTATTTTTCACCGTTATAAAAAAATTTGATATGACAACCTCCCAATATAACGTCCATTTTTCGTGAAACGGAGGGGTTTGTTATAATGAGCGTTGACTTCTTTGTATTGCCATTGGTATTTTGGAGGCGTTTTAGTTTCTACTCTGTAAATTTAAATGGGGTTAGGCAAAAAAAAAAAAGCGATGGTACATCAATTACCCTTGGAAGGGAGATGGTATTATGGTTCGGCTTTTTACACTTTTCAGTTTTTCATTTGAATTTTTGATGCAGCAAATAAAACTCTTAAAAGTATGTACAAACTGCGTGATAATAGCTAAAGAACAGTGAGATTTTTGTGTCGTTACTCGTCGGGGGTCAGAGGGGCCGTTGTCTCCCACCGGCTTTAGAAAATGTACTACAAAAATGGTGTATATATATATATATACATTGAGAACATGTTCCTTGCCTCCCACCCCTGGAAAAGTTAAAATGAGCCCTTCTGGCTGTACATACAATAACGTAAGATAGCGCTATAGCTATCTCCGTTCGCAAGCAAGTTATTTCACATCGAAAGGACTTTGCACCCTGTGTATAAATGCTTCAAATGCTAGTGTTGCATGTAATCTATAGGTGTACGTACCACTGATGCTAACGGAGAAGCGCATGCGACCAGACTGGAAGCGCAAGCAAGAACTCCTACAACGTCGGTGATCAGCTCAGCATTGTTATCCATGTACACGGCGTACGAGAAGTACACGAGGCATAAGCCAGCTAGAAGAAGTAGCTGTTGGTGAAGTACAGTCTGCAGAAAGAATAAAATAACCCATTATATATACATCGGGGAACACACAAAATCAATTCTCTCACACATGCAAAGCTTATTTATTTGATTGGTACAAAATACACAGCTGCGACACGAACATGCGGAATATGGGGCCTGAACGTATTTAAGTTGTCAGTATTATGCATGCTTCTTGTTCTAGTATTGCTGCCATCTGTTTTCCATATTTTGAAATGAAAACGGCCTGAGTTTTCGTGTTATGTAAGGATTGTAAGGATCGTGTTGAAGGTCTGTCTGCTTTCTGTGGAGAGACTTTTTCGGAGGAAATCTGCCGTTTCACCCCCGAAGTGGTGGGCCGTGTTAGAATTATGTTGTACTGTATATAAGGGACAATTGCCAGTTAGGGAGGTATTTGCCGTTGGAAGCTGCCATCTACTTTCCCAATAGGTGAGAAAACAAGAATATTCTGCTGGTTGCTCTTTGAACAGAAGACCGGCTCACATATACAGGAACAACTGAATTATCGTATTTTGCCGACAAATATAGGGCGCAAATGCATATAACACCAGGGTCGTAGCCAGAAATTTTTTCAAGGGTATAAGGGCATGCTGACAATACAGACTTAACTAAGTGATTTATCGGTGATTATGTATAATCCCAATTCGTATTGGTAAGTCGTTAAGCAGTCAAGTCCAGGTTCAGTCCAGGATCATGAATTTGATAGGTAATGGTGGTTATATTTGCACATGTTGATAAATACGAAGAAAGTCAACATTAACAACAAACTTCTTTACACTTAATTTAATTTTTATGGCAAAATACGTGTGTGCGTGTACTACGTATGGACAAAACTGTTATAAGTGGTTAAATTAAAGTGATATTTCCGTGTGTGATTCTTCCATATTTATCAAACTTCTCTATTTGGAAATTATGCACAATCACCGATAAAAGTGATAAGTAAAATTTATCAAACTTACCAACATGACTGGTGATTATGCATAATTATCGATTTAACACATTGACCGTAATATACATGTGCAGGCGATGCCGCTTATTACAATCATAGATAATATCATTCGGGCGTTATCACTTTTGCAAGGAACGGACTAATCCCATAGAACACCCTGAAGATCCACCCTGAAGTTGGTTTTCTGTGGTTCCCAACTTCAAGGCGCAAATGCGAGCCGATCTCCCCGTTAAAAAGTCTCGCCACAGAGAGCAACAGTCCTACACAATAAATCATTCAACCATAACACTTCACTCATAGTTAGAAAAACTAGTGGCAGATGGCAGCACTACACATAACAAGCATTACAGAGAAACAACAAAACTTCACGTCAGGTTTCACTACACGGACACGCACATTCCCGCATGTACCGATTCGTTGGAGGGTTTCACGGAAGGGGGGTGTGGGCGGGGTGCATGTGTGGTGTAGTAGTAGTAGTAGGTAGGGCCTCCAAAAAATGGCTCGGGGATCCATGATGTTCTTAATTCTTAAGTCAGCCACCTCGCTGGGCAATTTGCCTGTTGTGGCGTTGTATTTGTATAACATGGGAAAAATTCGTTTATAGTTATCGGGATTTCGGATAATGCTATTTTTTTTTCCGTCGAAGGTTTTTTTGCGATTTCTGAAACTAAGGTTTAACCAAACTTTTTCTTCCTATTAATTATCGTTATCAGAATGCAAGACTATGTAAGAGGCTAGAAAGTGTTCTTCCCCTTCAACTCCCTTGTTGACAAACATTTCTGTATTTAATGTCGTAATCAGTCCATAGTATTCGCTGTGATCCATGTACGTATGGAGCTGCTTTTGCAATGGCCTTCCTATAGTGAAGGCAAACGTATGAAAAAAAGGGCGCTTCCCTTCAGTTCTTGATCAGTTTCTTTTAGTTGACCAGATTCAAATTCCTTTTCAAGAGAGGGATCTATGAAACACATATTGTACATTAAAAATATATCGTAATTATAGTATATGCCTTAGAAGACAGTTCCATTCTAACGCCTCATGGCTGATTTCGACACTTTACTTGAATTTGTGACATAATTTCTAAAAATCTCATATCATTACGAAATTCTAATGATATTTTACTGTATATTGTAGAGGTTATGAATCAAAATCATATCACATATATATTTTTTAATTACAGTGTTTTATAGACGAAATGTACGATGAAATTTCACAAAAAATTCACGCGTACATTAACAGATTTGAGTGCAACTTATGAGCATAACATGCAATCCTTTAAATTTTGGTTCATGACCTGCAACATCACTAGCTAAATGTACTGTGAAAATCACAAAACATTTCATTTACAAAATTTTTTGCAATTATGTTTCGAATATTGCGTGAATTTTGCATAAAATTTGACATAAAAATGACTTTTTCATTGTAAATGACATAGGTAGACCAAATGTGTTACTGTTTTCACTATTTCGAGACACTTTCTATCACAAAAAATGCTATTAAAGCTCACACCAGTACCATTTTATAGAAAGTACTTTCGAACGTAGTCGGATACTTTAAGGAAAAAAAGAGGTCTCGCTCTCTAGAATGGAATGAAAAAGAAAATTGAACGATGAACATTTTGCAACCATTTATGAATTACGGAGGAAAAACGGGACAACCATTTTACCAATACCTGTTTACCACACGTCCCGTTCAATCAAATGGGATGTATGGTCACCGTACATGCAAACGGGACTTTTTCGGATATAGTTATTCTGTTATTGCTATCCAAAACCCTAAGTTCCGATGTGATTACATTAAGCGGCGTTGACTATTATATTAGATACATATTCATAACATTAATATACATATTTCGTTGATGATATATTTGCTTATAACAGTGGTCCTATAACTTTTTTAACCCGCGGCTCCCCAGAATATAGTCTAGACTAGAATCATTCCCATCCCCCCCCCCCCAAAGCACAAACTCCTCGCGACGCCCCTAGAAGTCCCACCGCACACTGTGAGAACTTATGGGCTGAATTAACGGAAAATTTGATAGATGAAGTGTCATCCTTTCAGTTTTAATTATTGTTATTTTCATTGCATATATATTCGTAAATTTCATTGAAAAAATTATTTTTATTTTCACTTTTCTTTCTTTTCCAGCTTCCCTTTCTTCTATTTTTCCCCCTTGTAATCACGTTGGCTTCTTCCTTATTCAAAAGTAAAAGAAATCAAGGAAGTAATGAAGGTAGTCATTATTTTAAGCATCTGCTCGCAATGCTGGACACTAATTACCAAATACAAAACCCTAATATGGTTACGACCAGAGTGATGCTTGTACTTCGATGTTTTATTTTACGTTGTCTTTCGACTCGATTTCAAACATTTCGTTTCAAACATTCAAGTTTTTATCGATTGCATGCACATATTAAAGAAATAGTGCACGAAACCGCCACTTAAGACGTTACCTTACACAAACTGAAGAAATAATAGCATCCCGTATAGCTGGATTGAAGCACCACTGCAATCGCATTCACGGTGATCAAAACGTAATCATTCACCAGGAAACCATAATGCAACCACAGAGCAGTACTGTAAATACAAGAAAAAAAAAAGAGTGAATTTAAAAAATGGAACTTTTCATATATACAAACGATTTTTTTTATACTACCAGTAGGTCTCTTGTTCTCCACTACATTTTACTGAATATGAAAATGGCCCTCAAAATTATTTCTTGCTCCGGAACCCCGAACTCGTTTGGACGGCCGATTCACAGGGCAATGGGAAAATTAAGGTCTTTTAAATCTAATGCCATTTGAATTACACTGTACATGCGAAGTTAGATCATTTCATTGAGCTGCGTGTCCAGATACCCGCTCCGTATTCGAGAATTGAACCAGAGGCAGATTGTGTTGTGTCATCCTTCCATTCTAGGTCACTTCTTTGGTCGCTCGCTTACCCGGTTACTCGCTCTCTAGGTCACTTTTTTGGTAATTAAAATACTTACGCACTGTTTTGATCACTTTTCGGTCGCTCACTGACTAGTTCTTTGCTATCTTGGTCACTCTTCTGCTCATTTGTTCACATGCTTGTAAACCCTGTAAGTCAGTCGTTTGGTCATTCACTGACCTTGTCCCTTGCTTTCTAGGCAGATGCAGATTTATAGTTTTACTGCTTGGGGTCTGTAATACTTTTGCCACCCTTCTCACATTCCAATAATTTTCTTGACCTCTCATTCCTCAAATTTGCCGCCCCAAGTTGTAGCCCGTTAAGCGCTTCTGTAAATACGCATCTGGATTGAACGTTTAGATAAATCATATAGACATAAGATTAAGATCATTAATAAATGAATGCCTAGGTTCTTTCACAAGACGATCATTAAGCTTGAGTATGTGGACATGTCTAAAAAAAAATGAAATGATAATTTTCAGTTCGATCTGGTGGTTCTTTATTGTTTGTAGGATGTTTCATGAAGCTGATCACATACAACTTTTCTTTTTCTCCCTATATCATCACAAATGATGTTTCATTCCGAGAACAAACAGATACAAAATACTCGGCGGTATGCCAACAATCGGAGTCTGTGCAGCTGGAGCACAAAAATATACGAAACCGACTCTGTTTATGAGATCACGAATCAAACGATATGGGGCTGTCGTTAATTCTATGTATTTCAGTTATTTATCCGCACTTATGTCGGGACATACAGCAAATTGCGTTATCAATCAACAAGGCCAGAACTAGGAGTGGGGGAGCGGGAAATTTTAGGTGGAAAACAAAAAGCATCGAAAACATCAAATTATACAATTCAGGAGGTGAAAAAATTACCTTTGCCCCTTCTCTCTTCTGAGAAAAAAAGAAACCCTAGTTAAGATTAATTGTCCCTGCCAATCAATTATATGTTCGCATAAGATTTCTATAGATCATCAGGTATGTTCGCACCTCACCTGTGTTGGGACCAAGGGTGGACAAATCTCCAAGAATTTCAAATAATTTAAAATTAAAATGACTTGAAATAACAGATGCCCGAATCAATATTTTAAGTGCCAGAAAAATATTATTCCTGGATTTAAAGCTCAAAATTATTTAAAAACATTGATTTATTTGCATAGAAAATATCGAAAGTCACAAAACTTTTTTTAATCGAAATTTTGGAAGAAATACGAAAGTTCAAAAGGAATGTAATCGAATCACCAATATAAAATAATCTGAAATTAGTCAAACCGCTAATTATATAATTTTTCGCTCTGTTCGCGTCGAAACGAAAGTCACCAAGTTGCAATTCACATCGCTTATAGAATCATAAGCGATTTAGGGTACGAACAACGCACACGCTGGTTTCCGATTCTGCGAGTGAGTGCTGTTACAGATTGGTTAAAATTCAGGTTTTTAACCAATCCGTAAATAGCACCGACTCGCAGAATCTGAAACCAGCGTGCATTATGTTCGTACCCTTACAGTACGGGAGGTCGGATGGCAGGCGTTGGTCTAGGATAGGATCGACTAGATCATTCGATTGTGAAACCGGGACATCTTGAAAAAAACTTTTTCAGATGGTGTTATATATTAGTGTCAAATTGTAAGGCAAAGTTACCTGTTGGTACTAAAAGCCTGAGCCTTGTACGGTTTATTTCAGACCTTTGTTCTTCGACCTTTTCCCACTGTAGATCGCTGAAATTAAGTTAAAAGTTTCACGAACCCTTATAAATGGGAGAAATAATTTGGAGAAAATTTCCCTAACCTTCGACTTATCATATTTCGTATTTTCCTATAAAAAATACGAGAAACCACTATGAGCTAAAACCTCTGCTGTAACCTATTGATTGAAAAAAAAAATACATGAACTATATATATATATATTATAATTGTCCAAATAATATAGTTGTTGGTTTTAACCCCTTCGATTACAAGCGATTGGCAAGAGATTCGGAAGTTATATATTTGACGAATTGGCGATAAATATCGTAATCTTGTCCTAACCTAACCGTACGTTAGAAAAAGGAAAATAAGAAGGAAAAAAAAGTAGAAGAGAAAAAAAAAACAGAGGGAAATAGAATAATAGATACGTGTCAATAAGAATTTAGATTTCTCTCTCTTTTCACCCTCACCCTGCCTGTTCTTTTTTCTTTCACTCTTATAAGAAAGATACAACGTATGGGAGAAAATCACTATCAGCAGGGTATACAAAAAAACAAAAAAAAAACAAAGAGGAAAAAAAATTGTAGGGTTGCTACACAAAGCTTGGCGATGATGGGAAGAGAGGAAAGAAAACAGAGAGAACTCTTATTTGAATATATTCCTCTCTCGTTCGGACGCAATATTACGTCCTTGATCGTAAAGGGGTTGAACCAATGCGCAGAATGAAAATTAACAACATGTGGTGTAAAAAACAATTTTTTTTTTCATTCTGCATACCGATGCAAGTTTTATGCGCCAAAATACTGGTTGCTGTATGTGTATTTACAAAGTAATTTAGTGGCAAACATAAAAACATATTAACCGGTATTTTTGTGCATAAATTTAGACCGGTATGCAGCCTAAAAAAATAATATGCAGTACTATAACTCATTTTGTTGTTTTCATTTTGCATACCAGTTTGAAACCAACAACTAACTTTACTTGAAAAATTATAACAGATAGTTTAGCTTTTGCTTTATAGGTGGCAGCAAGAATCATATTTTTGTGGTGAATAATTTTTATTTTTTGTAAAGAAAAATGCAGCGCATAAATATTTTCTACAAAATTTTAGAATCAGTCGTAGAGATTTTTCCTTTTCGGACACTTTATAATTCGGCCCGATACTATAAAATCGGGCCGTATAATATGTAATTTTTTTTGGAAAAATATATTTTTCAAAAAGCACATCTATTTTCGTGTCAATTTCAGTATAAAATAAGGCTATACAAGTGCTATGCTTTTTTTTTATCCAGAAAGAGTTGACTCCTTGTCGGTGTGATTTTTTGAGAGCTGATGAAATTTTACGTGTTCAGAGACTTTATAAAACCTCTCACAAAAAAAACTAATTAACACTCTCTTAACTAATTAAGAATTAAAACTCTAATTAAACTTCTGTGTTTATATGTATTATTTCAATTAAAAATATGCGTACAGCACCAATTTACACCCACTTTTGTAAAATTCAATGCGCTTTTGTGGGATTGAACCATAAAGAGTTAGAAAATTAAAACCTTAAAATTAAATTTCAGGCGGTCCTCATACTGCCAAGCACTTAAATTTAAATATTTTTCATTTTTGAAAAAGTTTATAATTTTTTTCAATTTTCACTGTTGATGCTTAAAATAAAAAGATCATACAAGCTTTAGTTTTCCTTAATTACAACAATAAAATAGCAGTGGTCAGATTATTATAAAACGGGTTATGGTACATATTGTATATAAAGTATATGTATGTGCGTGGGAAAAAAAAATGAAAAATTCGCAGAGTGAAGAATAGCGGTGCTTACCAAGCAGTGCCCGTTATGAACGGAAGAGCTGAAAAGTTGCCAGTTGATTTCGCTCGGTAGAAACTCAAACAGATTTGCCTACGTTTATGAGCAGTAAAAAAGAAAAAGAATTAAGTAGAATATAGCACACAGGCAATAACTGTCAAAACAAATCCTTTTCGAGTTTAGCACTTCGGTAATCCGAGTGAATAACGTTACGCGGCATTTTCATTGCGGTGTTGTCCAACGAACGTATTTTATAAAGGATGAACGCACAGTGATTTATTGCAGCTGAACGATTGCCAAAACGTCACGAAATAGAGCTAGCTCTTCTTAGTCTCGAGTTAGGATTCCCTCGAATAGATTTTTTTAACTTCATGTGATCAAATAAGTTAGAGTGTTAGGACGTTAAAAGATGAAGGGTACTTACAGGCCAGCAAAATTAGATGCCACCGTGCAAACGAGTGCAATGTTTCCCACTATATAAGTTAGATCCATGGTCGGTCGTGTGTATATCGTTCTATGCAGTGCACTGACTAAAATAGGAACTCAATGAAAAAAAACAGTCCCTGTTTCGAATGAAGCGATGGATGGGCGGATAGACGAACAAATAAGACATAAATACACAGAATCACTGCGCAATCAAACAGTGGAGACAAAATGCATCGTGTTACTGTGAAATTTTATGCGATCCCTTTTTTTTTCTGTATTGTATAGTTTCCGGCACAAAGACCTCTAGAGTTGAAAGAAATTCATATCTGTTATACTTGAATGAAGTTTTCTAATTTTTTCTTATACTTTATTTTTCCGCTTTGGTTCACGTCACGCGTTTTATCTACAGCCAGTTTTGCTGATTGATGACGGCACTCATCTTTTTTATAACGATAACTCGATATTCTTTTCTATACGGAAAATCAGATTTGGTCTCGAGCCAAAACATTTCGAAGATTCTCCCAAAAACAGGTGGATCACGAGCGCAGCAGCTGTGATTGCATTTGACGAACCATTTATTTCTATTTTTTCCCCCAAGACATTCGGTCTCTAAATGAGACCTCAACTAATGAGTTCGTCAGTTTTTTTTCTTTTTCTTTTCAGTTTCGGGAAGAAGCGCACAAGATTAACCAATCATTAAGAGTTTATTTATAAATGTATAATAATTGATTCTTCATAGGAATTGCACGATACTTGAAAGAATGTACCATCTTCATCGGCTGCTAAAACAATGCCATGATGGATAAACAGGTGGAGCTGGAAAATTTTGAATCGAAGTGGGTGACAAACATAAATCACTAATTTGTGCCACAATCGCACGATTTCGATATTTTGAGAGAAAATATCCTCCCATCAGTGCTCTTCTACATCTTTAAAGCTACAAAAAGTGAAAGTAGTTTAACAATTCAACTTTGCGTACCGGTAAAAAAATAACTACCGCAAATAACAGAAATGATTTGCGGACCAGCAAAGAAAAATAAGAAGAAAAAAACGGTAAATAAGACAAACAGTCGACCGGCAAAACATTAATACCAGAATTACCGTATTTCCCGCAATAGCCGGCATGCCAGAAAACATCCATCGAGACTAGAATACCCTTACTTCCGCTTACCCGTATATATGACGGGAAATTCGAATCAGATTCTGGAAAATTCTTAAAAATCTATTATAAAAATCCATTGAACTCACCGAATGTATACTGTAAACCTCGGTTTTACCGGCATTGTGGGAACTAACCAGACCTTTCTTTCCTATCTAACCGAGCACAATTCCCGGCTATCGCCATGGGCAATTTATTACCGATTGAGTTGTGCCAGAAGTGTAAGTGGGTATACCTAATAGTTCTGAGTATGTATATAGTGTTGTGTGAACGGACCAGACCACAACATTCAAAAATCTTTTGTCCCTTAAGTTTGGCAGCATGCCGGCTTATGCGGGGGAATACGGTAGGAGTCGGAATTTGTGGACCGGACAAAAATAACTACCGTAAATAGGAAAAATAATTCACACAGATCGGCAAAAAATTAATACCACAAGCACAAGAAATAATTTTCTCACCGGCTAAAAATACTGTAACTAGGAGAAGTAATTTGCGGACCGGCAAAAAATAAATGGGAGAAATAATTTGCTTACTTGCTGATGCTAAGACAAACATAAACACCAATATATCAGGGCCGTAGCGTGCCTTCTCGGGGCCCCGGGGCAGACATTTTCTTGGGGGCCCCCTAAAAGGGGAAAAATTAGGCAAAATAAATACACATTATTCGTGGAGGCCCCAGATTCTGGTCGGTACCCCGGGTTGCCCCAGCCTAGTTACGGCCCTGAATATATACAGAATGCAATACAGAGGTATAATATATATGTTAACGTATGATGATAACGTTGTCCTCGAATATCTTGATCTTCTCGATGGTATTGGTTTCCAATGTTTCATCAATAACCTAACCAGATCATATTCTAATGGCAGAAGATCATGTATTGACCACGTTTTCATCAGAAAGAGCAAAAACATGGAATGTGTTAAATCATCTATCTTCCAATCTAGTTCAACTGATCATTATGCAGTTGGTTGTATAAACTAGATTTTTATTAATAATACTTACGATTCTAACAAATTGAGAATGAAATTTATTTCTGTTGATTACCGAAATATTACTGATTGGGATTACTTAAGAGCAATTATGAATTTGCATATATATGTGGAAACTGTACCAATATTTCATTTGACTCTTTCTTAAAAACTCTTGAAATTATCATTATGAATCACACATACTAAATGCTTTGATAAGCCGAAAAACAGAAAGAAAAAATAGTTGGGTTACAAAGGAGGTTTTGGATCTTGTTTGGGAAGGGATCCAATTTTAATTTTAAATAATATTGATACCCATTTCATTACGATGTCAAATAGGATGACTCTTCATATCAAAATTATGTTCCTGCCTATTCAATTAACAATAACCCTCAATCTATGATTTTTTCAGAAATAAGTTATATTGAAGTTTCGAATATTATATCTGATATATCTTGAGGTAAAAATTGTTCTAACATTATTAATTCAAAGATACTGAGAGTGCTTCTCCAAATAATGTGGTTTCTTATACTCAACTTTTTAAATGACTGCATTAAATACTCTATTTTTCCTGATGCTTAAAAAATTGCAAATGTTACTCCAGTTTACAGATCAGGAGATGTGAATGGTTTTTTTTTCCAACAACTATAGACCTATATATATTCTTCTCACATTTTCGAAAGTGTTTCAGACCATCATAAAAAACAGAATGTATTTGACTTCCTCAACAAAACATAATTCTTCTCTGATAATCAACACAGGTTTCTACCTAAAAAAACACCGAAATAGCATTATTAACTTATATTCAATTTGTCTATGAAAATGTTGATAAATCCCACAAAGGATATAAGAAAAGCTTTCGATTCAATAAATCATGATATCACAAGATCATAATTTTGAAAATGTACCCAATAGGCATCAGAGGTGGCACACACGATTTGATGAAATCATACTTGGAAAAATAGGATCCATAGAGTGAAATGTTCAAGTTTTTACAGTTCTCCTTTATTAATTAAAAGGGGAGTCCCTGAGGGATCTGTTTTAGGTCCCTTATTGTTTCAAATAATCATAAATAACTTTTGTAACATTGATATTTTTTATAACATTATCTGCTTCGCTGATGATACGGTGGTTATGTATGCAAGTAATGATCCACTAGAGGCATTGAACCAAAAAATAAATGAAGATCTTTTAAAAATTCAAAATTGGTTTCTTATTAATAATCTGGAAATTAATATTGAAAAGAGCAAATACGTGAAACTTTTTCCACGAGATAATCCTCCTGACCCTATTCAATTGATATGCCATACTAACCAATGCAATCTCACCTCATGTTCATGTAGCTGTCTTGAAGCTGTGAAAAGTATTAAATATCTCGGTTTCTATTTCGATAATAATTTAAAATGGAAATCACACTTAAACTTTCTGCATAATAAATTGCGGTACGTGATTTTCAAGTCTTTTCATCTCAAAGGTCATGTTAACAAAGTATTCATCAGAAATTTGTATTTTTCATGGTTTCAATCACACATATGTTACGGTCTTTGTATATATGGTGGTGATTACAATAGTAATATTCGTCCTATAATTAACCTAAAAAAAAGTAATTCAACCAATATATAATGACTATAACACCCCGTCTAATATTCTTTTTCGTAATGCTGTCGTTTTAACTGTTCGCCAGCTGTACTTAAAGTAGCAATTACTCTGTACAAAAAACAATACCATTTGCTCATGCGCACTACAGTAAATCCGCGTAGACCAAATTGTATTTATTCAACTACACAGTAGAGTCTCTTATATTAAATGTCTGTAACTGCATAATCCGGCTCCAAAAAACTTGTAGTTTACCAATTTCTCTTGGGCATTAGACCAAATTGTATTTATTCACGCACACATGCACACCAAGATATTTTACAAAAACACAATAGTATTTTCATAGCTCCAACGTTTTTCAATTCAATACCACACATATGATATGCAAACAGTTATTAATCTGCCCCATTTCAAAAGAAAGCTTAAAGAATATCTTCACACAATAAATGATATTGAAATTTATTTTTACATAGTTCCGCGACATTAAAACTTATTAATCTACCATTTAATGCCTAATTGAAGTAGCACCCCGAAAGCCAGCCACAATATGTACATATATATGCATATGTATTTCTTCCCCTCCCTTTTATTTACTTCAACATAATAGACACATTGTACACATTTTACTATTTTATTTCAGGATACTTGTACTACTAATTAAGTCGTTTATGTATTATGATTATTTGTATGATTTTTGAATTTATATATTTTTTCCATCAAGAGTTTGTATCAGTTTTTAGTTTTCTTATGATTATAACCCCAGTATTGGCAGCCATTTGCCTCTCGGGTAATGTTATTTCTGAGAATGTAACTGTTATTTATTAAAATAAATTGAAATTGAAAATATTGAAAAATAAATCTAAATTTATGTATCGGCAGTATAAATTGGTCGAAATATTTCGCGGACCAGCGATTGAAGAACAC
Source organism: Pholcus phalangioides (assembly GCF_987345545.1). NCBI lineage: Eukaryota > Metazoa > Arthropoda > Arachnida > Araneae > Pholcidae > Pholcus > Pholcus phalangioides. Next base: position 22,151,305 of record NW_028301596.1, on the reverse strand, counting down.
TGTTATAATCCACGGTGGTGTATAATCATCCAAACTCTTCTGGATTGTTCATCACCAATGGTGAAATCTTTGAAAGAAAAAGATTATTACACAGATTCTTTCATTCGCATCTAGACGCCATCTGCTACTCGTAAGAAAAATTATTTACTTTTATCCCAACCTCGCAGGAAACATACAGGCAATATGCAGTAGTAGATATAATTAGCATCTAAAAGAAATTTAGAGGTTTTAAAGAAATTACAGTTATACGTATTACGGACATAGTCTCGAAGTCTTGTCACTGTGTGAAGTGACTGGCCTTTTCGCGAACTGGTCATGTCGATTGGCGAAAGTCTAAAATAAACGAGTGTGTCCTACTCCTTCGGACTTTGGCCGGCCAGTTTGGGAAGGAGTCAACTAAGTGATGACCTTCAACCCTTTGACTTTTTCTTGTGACGATATGACAATGTTATCGGGTTATGTCTCACGCGTGATTAACATCAAGAAACTAAACACAAGAATCACGGGAGTGATCCAGACTCTCTTCCGCAATCGATGTTAGCAGATACGTGTGTTGAAATTAAGAATTTTATTTCAAGAAAGTAATTCAAATCACCAGAGTATGTTTAAGCAGGCCATTGAGGCCATCATCTAAAAGCGATGGGAGTAGTTTAAAAGTTAATATTCTCCTGGGGAGGAGGAAACTTCTAAATAATTCTTTACACATGCACACGTCCTAGTATCGGAATCATTTCCAAGATTCATTTTCCAAGATTGATTAGATGCCAAGATGAAAACTTCGTGAATCATTCACCAGAGGGCATTATTATTGTACGCATCTTGTAGCTCACGACTGAATTAGTATACCTGAATCTTTGACCCACCGCTCCATCTTTATTCATTCATAAATTATACGCACTTCATTATCTCCCGTGATGTGACTCTTTGCAATCATTTTCTGCCTCTCGGAATCATGCTGTGATGCCTGGGATGAAAAACGATAAATATTCAAGGGAGATTTAGAACATGGTAAACAACACAAACTGGAATAGTTTTTTGAATAACTTCCTAGAATCATGGAACTAATGTAATGTAATGTAAGGAGTGCACACCATATGATAGGACTGGTTGAAACACTACCTATAGTGATGATTTTAAGAAGCTTTCGGTCTTGAATTAAAGTGAAAAAAAAATTGCAGTAGTCACGTTATAGGTGATTATGTAATTAGTTTACTCGCGAACATCGACTAGACAATATATAAAGTCGTTGAAAAAAAATAAATATGTTTCCCGATATAAATATTGTATAATCGTAATATCCGACTGTTGTGTTCCTGGAAGTCTTAATTAATCCGATTAATTAAGACTTTGGTCGGTGAATTTGTGAGATGACCGATATTTGTCCTATTTGGGAATTGCCTGACATTTAATGGGGAGTTTCCGAAGTGGTCGGTCACTCCGTGAATTTGCCATGGAAAATTTGCCAAAGTTATGAGTTTTGCTGATCTGGATCATGCCGTAACAAGGGAGGTGATGAAACCAGTACTACCTATAGCATAGTTTTCAAACTTTTTGTTCCATCGCCCCCTTTTTCAGATATTGTTTTCTCTCATCGCCCCCCAACTCAAGCGAAACCATAGGATCCCATGTTACAGCCGTAGCTTCGATCCCCTTCGGACCATTCCATCGTCCACCAAGGGACGATATTGCCCACTTTGGAAAATACTGACGTAGAGCTAAGGAGCCTGTATAACATGGCTCGAAAAATTTACATTAATATAAATGCCACTATTAATATTTTACATGCCCGAAAAATATTATCACTGGATTAAACTTACTCGAAAAAAAAAAATAATTAGAAAACACAAATTGATTTTATTCGCATGAAAAATATCGAAAGTGATCTTATTTTATTTTTAAAAATCGAAATTATAGAAAGGAATAATTTATAATTTGAATAATCTAAAATTACTCAAACCGCTAATTAAATTTTCCGAGCTGTTGGCGTGGGAAAGCAAGTCGCCAAGTTACAACTCACCGCGCTTATAAAATCGCATACGGTACGGGACGGGACTTGGGCAGGTGCAGGTCTAGAATAGGGTGACAAGTTCATGCGACTGAAAAACCGGGACGTAACGCAAATGCACTCATAAAAATCAGAAAATCTTGAGAAAAAAAAATTCAGAGGGTCGCATTGTAAAGCAACAAAATAACCTATTGGAATTGAAGCCCCCTTGTCTCGTACGGTTTAGTTCAGTGTGTTCGGTTCGACAATCGTTTTCTTATTGCAGACCGCCGAAGTTGAGTGAAAATTTTCTCCAACCCCTGCATAAATGGGAGAAATAATTTGTGAACCAGTGGAAAAAAAAAAAAAATTGGAGGAAAATTTTTCCTATAAACTTTTGACTTATCATATCTCATATGTTTATGTACTTTGTTATTATAAATACCAGAAACCGCATAAAGTTAGGCCTCCTACTGTTAATTATTGAATAAAGGTAAAACTGTCTGTTTTTATATAATTTTTTTTAAAATGATATTAGTTTTAAACAAATGTGCAGCAAGAAAATTAACAATATGGCGGTACGATGCTACCATATTTTTAATTTTAATGCGGCACATTCGTGAAAATTTCATTCACCATAATACCAGTTACTATGTTTTATGCTTACCACAAAATAATTTTGTAGCAAATACACAAAAATAGAGTAACCGATAGTGTGGCGCATAAGATTTATATTGATATACAGCATGAGAAAAATAATACATGGTATCATTCACATTTTTTTCCTTTTCATGTAGCACATTGGTTTAAAACAAACGGCCATTTTATGTTAAGGATTATAACTGGTAGTTTTGCTTTTATTTGATAGATGGCAACAGAGAAAAGCTAGAGCAAAAATTTACTATTTTAAGTAATATTAATACGCATTTCTCTTCTATTCAAAAATATCGGTACACGAAAGCTAATAGAATACGATGAATCCCACGATTATTTTCCTGGGGGGTTCGTCACCTTGATTTAGTACCAAGCTAGCTTACCTCGTTCCGAAATGATGTGTCAGGTACATATTTTGTCCGAACGTGGGTCGGTCGACGACACAGTCCTCTCGATTCGAAACCACAAAGAAAGTGGGTTGAAGCTTCAAAAAATAAAAGTTAAATTTTTAAAAATAATTTGATTTTAACGAATCTTTAATTAGCGGACGACAAACCGGGACAAATAGCTATTCCGAAAGCATTTTTTCGGAAAAGCGCATTAAAAGGTTAAAAACTGGAACTCTCCCTGGAAACCGGGACGTCGAACTTCCCTAGCCTAGGATGAATCCCATTGCTATTTTTACCAAAAGAGTTAAATTCACTAAAGAGTTAAAATGAACCGAGAAATTGTAGAGAAGGGCCCGTGTTAAAATTCTAACCCTCCAAAGATTCTAGCTTACGAGCCAAGTTGCAGTATATAATGGGTAATGTGGAATTTCACGCATGTGTAGGAACACTTACATTATCGTCGCCAGTACCGAATGTTAATATTTTTTTTAACACTCCTGCGGGCATGTGGTCGAAAACAAATTTTTACACGCCTGATCGAAACTTTCACATTCCCGGGCAGGTTGGGCAATAGACTTGTCCAGCCCTGCTATATAACCGGTCGGTTTCATCGTCCTCCATATTGGAGCGGCAAAACAATTTTTTTGTTCAAAATGATGTCTAATCGTTAAAAAAAAAAGCAGGGGATAGCCATCGTAGTGGAATAACGATTGGCTATAGTGATAATAATGACGCGACATTTCGCTCAAAGATGGTGCTGTTTCATAGAGCTCTAAGTAGCGCTCCTTGACATTCCAGGCTGACATATCCGTCATATTTTAGTGAAAGTGTGACGTCTCGGTATTATCGCCAGAGCTAGATACTGTTCCTGGTTTTTTTTTTCAACGATTTCTCGGGACATCATTTGGATTGGAGCGCTAGACCTACTTTTTAAAAGATAATGAATCCGAACCACAGTAAACCAACTTCAGCCGACGACCACCAATGTGCTGCCGACGGGGTTAAAATTCTGATCCTCACCATGGTAGTCCAGTACGATATCTACACAACCACACAGTAGAGTCTCTTATATTAAATGTCTCTAACTGCATAATCTGGCTTCAAAAAACTTGTAGTTTACCAGTTTCTCTTGGTCATTTCGCAAAGTGATCGGTCACTCCGCCAATTCGAGGGCTAAAGTTCTAAAGAATAAGACACACTCGTTTGCTTCGGCGATTGCCTGAGATTTGAGGCAAAAATTATTTTTTTTCCTCCACACACGATGCAGATAACGATTAGTTTCACATGATGATGATCGACTCAAAGGAAAACTGCCAACATATTGAATGAAACCCATTCAAGTCATCAATGTGTAAACTTCATTTACGCTGACGGGGATTATTTCGATGAATGTTTATCAGATTACAGTTATCTACACACAAATGATCCGTCATCGAAATCTTTCCAAGTGTATGCTCTCTCTCATCGCGATTAACCCATTTCTTTCCCTTCGCAAGGGTTTTGCCCGAGAATGAGAAATTATTTTGAAGCTTTTATATACTGTAAAAACTACCCAACATACTTTAAGGCAGTTTTGAAACCCAGGGGATTCCAAGACTAAATCAACTAAGAACCACGGATTCTTTAGTTATATTTTACGATCCAAACTTTATTCACGGAGGGTTTCGAAACTTTTTCTTCAAATCCACCAACCCTCTGGGGGCTTTGAGCTACACGGGTCACGACCCAAATTTGATTTGCAGGGGCTTCCGAGATGCGAAGTAAAAATCCGCAATCAGCCAGGGATTCTTTAGCTATTTGTTACGACCCAAACTTGATTCGCAGGGGATTCCGAGATGAGCAGTTCAAATCCACTAACAGTCCTGCTATAAATGCGCATATTGCGTCACTGGTTCCAATAATTTCGAAAAACAAATAGTACCATGGCTCGTGAAGCTGATCTTGCTGTTGATTTTGGGTCAGAGCTTCAAAATGTTAAGAACCCCTTTACATAAGCAATCGGGTATCGCGGGGAAGATGGGCGTGTGGTCACGGCTGCAGCCAACGCTGTTTTTTTTAATGATAAAATTGTGCCTGGCTTGCGAAATTATTTTACGAAAAAAAGGATATTTGAAATTTTTTTTCTGTGCGTTTCTCATTTCTCAAAAAATTTCGTTGTTGCTCGAGCTTAACTACTTATTGATGTTGCTTTTTTTGATTACGTCACGGTGGGTCTCTTCACTGACTATGGACGCCACTGTTCAGTAGTGAGCACTCTGTGGAATTCTCCATGGCAACCATCTCTCTCTCTTCGTGTGTTTGTATGTGTGTGTATGTCTCCGGAAAGAGAGAGAGAGAGAGATCTTTGCGCGGCGTTCGATTGGAAAGGAGAAAGAGATGCTGCCGTTCAGCACCGCAGCCATAAGAAGCCCTCTGACGACGAATATGACGAACACACAGCGGTGACCTCATCGTTCGACCGGAAGGCTGACTTTCAGATTCTTATCATCTCATCGCGATAACCAAACATAATTAGCACCTTCACTAAATAGTTACAGGACCAAGGCTGTGGATTGAGGTATCCGTGTAGGTAAACTCTAGTGTTTGTATCTAGTCTTCCCCGAGTGTTGTATGTGAATGTTTGTAGAGCCAAGGTCGCGATCCAACCTTTTCATCGAAGATCGGAGGCAACTAGTGCGAGCCAAAAAATCCTTCGTCCAGTTTTTTCTCTCTCCGTATCTGTGTTCCTAGATATGAGATCGGAGATATGGGAACTGCGCTTAGTATATCTCCGAGAGGGCGCAAGCCAGTCTATGGAGAATACAATATCAATGGTTTCACGTACGAAAATCTGAATAATGTCCGCAATAAGGTCAAGCATCTCGAGAAAAATGGCAACGCGATCGCGAACGCGAACCAGAACCTCAATGTGTCGATATTCAAGAAGCACTCGCTGTTCATCAACGCTCTCAGCTGGAAGACTTTCACGCACTCGGGTCGTAAAAAAACCGACAAGAACAAGAATGTGTCGCGGCAGCCGCTGGAGAACCTCAACGAGAGGGTCGTCGACAACAAGAAGAACATCCAGAAATCGTCGTCGTGCTACAACCTGAAGACGACCGCGGTCGGTTCCCTGGACGTGATCGTCCGCGATTCCGCCGCGAACGACAGGCACAACAAGCTACACGCGTCCTCCGCGCAACAATCCAAGCCCTCGTCGGTGTTGACGGGACACAACTTGGTCAGGCCGCTGACGAACAGAATCTCGAGGAGCCATTGCCACGCTCAGCTGACCGCGGTGAGGGGTGCCTCGTCCACGAGCAAGAACGCGTCCCCGAGTCCACTCAAGAAGACTGTGATCCAGGCATCGACGTCGGAGTTGCTGAGGTGCCTCGGCGAATTCCTGTGCAAGAGGTGCCCGAGACTGAAAGAGATCCAGCCCACGGACGCGGTCCTATGGCTCAAGTCTGTCGACAGAAGCCTGTTGCTGCAGGGGTGGCAAGACATCGCCTTCATAAACCCGGCCAACGTAGTGTTCCTCTATCTGTTGATCAGGGAGCTCGTCAACGAAGACATCGACACTGAGCGCGAGTTGCAGTCGGTGGTGCTCACCTGCCTTTACTTGAGTTACTCTTACATGGGTAACGAGATATCCTATCCTCTGAAACCATTTCTCGTGGAGGACTCCAAGGAAAAGTTCTGGGACCGATGCCTGCTTATCATCAACCTGCTGAGTGGCAAAATGCTAAGGATCAACAGTGAGCCAAGCTTCTTCACGGAGATATTCACGGAGCTGAAGAACTGCTGCCCGGGTAAAATCGTCTAGAAACAAAACACTAAATTGTGTCGTATTAGTGTCGAAGGAAGTTTTTTCTGATGCGCACCTGAATGCTCAATGGATTAAATCTCGCTGTACATAGAGAGGGAACCAAAAATAATACACACAAAATGTATATCTAAAAGTCAATGAAGGGTGAGTTTATCTGCTTGGCAAAAGAAAAAAAATTCCAACTAACGATTTTATGCAGTATTAGCAATAACATGTATTACTTGTCAGTATTTACGATCGTTTTAAATTTTATGAATCCTTGTATCAGGCCGTAGTAGATAAATCCATTGACACTAAAGTATTAGCGGAGCTGTAATATTACCTAGAAGATATGAAGCTGCAGTGGGAAGAAACAATCCATTTTTTGAGTTATTAAGCCCTTTAACAATTTTATTTTAGTACTTTTGCCGAGGATTTATTTTCTGATCTACTTGAATTACACGTCGTTACGATTCTTGAATCTAAAAATTTACCAAACTATACGTCGATATTGATCACTTATTTCAGCTAATATCTGATATTTCGCCTTCAGTGGAACATATTTTTGGAAAATATCTCCCGATATTTCCGACGGAAAACCAAAAGACATATCCTCTTGAAAGCTAGAATTTTATGCCATCGTTGGCTAATGATTCCCGTTGAAATTCCATATTATGGCAAGAAAAGCCAAAGCTTCATGCTATTGCACTTACCTCTGGTATATTGTAACAAATGAGAGAGAACTCGTCATTCAAAGCTAGTTTAATTTGACAGGAAATTAACTACGTTAAGTTAAATTTTGAAATATGATTCACTGACAATATGATTCTCTCTCACTGACATTGACGAGATATCTCGCCTTCTTAAAAGCTCTTTATGTTGGCATTGACAAGCCTATATATTTTGCAAAGCTCATATCTCAATGAAACACATTTTCCTTCCCCCCCCCATTTTGATCCTGCTAAAACCGAAAGAAATCGCACTCCATGAAAAAATACCGATATGGTATTTTATAGGGGGTTTTAGCGATTTCTACTAAGCTAGAGGAATGTGTTAAGGGGGGCTCATTATTATGATGAATTGAATTTTGTAAGAATCGAAGTCTTCCCTTCATTCCTTGAGTGAAATGAGAAACCACACCAACACACTAATTGAACTAATCGAAAAAAAAATGTTTTTGTTATTTTCCTCCCTCAAAATTTCAAACCCTTGACGATCAGAGACGAGATATCTCGGCCAAAACAAATGGGAGAAATTCATTACAGCTCTCCGTGTTTTCTTTACCTCTTTTCTCAGCATCACGAAGCTTCATCCTAACCCAATGAACGGAAGTTATTTTTTTTTTCCATTTTTCTATACTCTCCTGTTTAGGGGATCCCCCACATATAACGTATCTTTCTACTATATACGAAATGATTCAAAACTCAACGTACAAACTTTTATAGGAGGTAAAAAACACATCCAAAGGAAAAAAAAAACCAATCACACAGGAATGTATGAGCGGAAACCTCAACCTGATCAGCTGGAGGATAAACGAAGATACAGAAATGACAAGTCAATAATGCTTGGGAAAACTCTTTATTTAGCGATACTTTACACGAGGACAGTACGTGTACGCGTCAAGTTTCACAACAAGTGCTCAAATTTCTTACCATCCACAGTTATAAATAGAGTTTTTCCACCCATCAGGTTGGGATTTCCGGTCATACATTCATATGTGATTGTTTTTTTTCTTCTACCTCTCCTAATAGTTTGTACGTTTGTTTTGAATCCCCCTGTATAGAGCGAAAGAGATCACATGGGGGGGGGGGGGTGAACGAAAGTTGGTTGATCACGAAAGAGAAAAATCCACTGCACTCATCTTTTTATTTTCACCCTTCCATTTCTAACATACGAACAAGGTAACCACCAAGTTTTGAGAATTATCGCCGAAACTTTATACACAAATCGTCCAAATTTGTTGCCAAAAGCCTGTAAGTGCAGGGGTTATTTTCCCATTTTAAGATAGATAACTTTGAAAGAGTCTTTAGAGAAAAAAAAACTTGTGTGTGTAATTTTAAGGATCAGTCAATTTAATGTTTTTCGCTTTTATGAGCTCGTTTACCATTAAAACGTTATGTATACCTCTAAAGTTTTTGGAAAATATTTCGCCTTAATTTTATGTCCCGGTGTGTCTTTTAGAAAAATTCGTTATACACTTAACTTTCCCTCGGCGACCGTAATTATCTTTGGGTAACAACGACGATGACCGTCGAGCACTGCCTTTTGTGATAATTCTCACGAAACGACGACCATCAAAGTGACGGTTTTGCGAGAGAAAAAAAAACTCGCGATAAATTGAAAACACACATTTAGAAGACTATTTTTGTAGAACTGAATATAAAAATACTCTATATATATTCAAAACAGTACGAAGGTTTACACATATGAGAATCTGCATTAATAAGGATAATATTAAATTGTGATGATTCTGCTCAAGAGAGATTCCTAGTAGGTCCCACAGCGAGTAACGTACGCGCATTTTTGCCAAGCTTAAAGATCAAATTTCGTGAGTCGATAGCTTTGATCGTATAGGATCAAATTACATAGAATGCATTCGATATGTGTGCGTGTTACGAAAGTAATAATTTTATCTCTGTAAAGACCATAATATGCGAAGATAGTGGGGGAAACACTAGTTTACTTTTAGAACACAACTCGTTCCATTGATGATCAATAAGGTGAATTTTTTGTATGAAAGCGCTGCGTGTGCAAAATCGACTTTAAATTGCGAAGCCGAACGCTAATTGTATTTATATCGACCGTCAGAATAGAAATTTCCAAATGTAAACGCAGTCGCTTCTCGACTTTCGGAACGAGTCAAGCAGCTTCAACCAGGGCTATAACTTGGGTTTTTTTATGAGGGAGGCAAAGAGGAATAAGCACCCCCACCGTAAAATTCGATAATTTTATAAGTTTTTTTTTGTTTCTTCTAAAATTTGTCGTCTGGGCATTTGCCTCCCTTCTAGCTGTAACTATTCATAAGGCAGCACTGGAAGAAAAATTACTTTTATTTATTTAAAAACCAACTTTACTGGCTCTCTCTCACAGAACTAAAAATTAATCGGATCCCCGTGTGTTACACTATCGATAATTTCGAATTAATTTCTAAAAATGACAATTTCTTTTCTCGAAATAGAAATCACGTGTTTATTTTATGCCAGGCAGTGTTTTCATTCGAGGGAAATTTTAAATCTTTTAGCTCGAATTAAATTTGATGTGCAAGCAATCTTTAAATCTGATGATTTCAATGCAAATCAATTCTCGAACTTATGGAATAAAACAGTCCGCTCCAAACTTATGTCCTACCATAACACTCGGAAATAATATTTCAGTGGCCCCTTGATCTCATATTTCACTCGTACCACTTTAGTCCATCCCAGCTTCATCTCATATATGAACTCAATAAATTTTACTACCGTATTTTCTTTTTTGTAGGCCGTGTTTCCAAGAGTATTCCCCGTTTAATTACCCAACGAAACATGATTTATAGTGTCCCATGAATTCGTAAATAGTTTAAAATTCATGAAAAATTTGAAGGAATTCGTATATTTTAATGCGGTTCGCGAAAAAGTTATTCTCCCGAAGGGAATTTTTTTTGGAACAGGAAACAAATTTAGTTCAAACTTTCTTTGATAGACGGCGTTGTAAACCAATCCGGCCGTAGTGATTGGACTTGAACTTCAATCCCTTCTGTGTCCGAAACATTCGCTAAGCTTCAGCTGATGATTCATGGCTGAGATAAAACAAACTAACGGTGCTTCATCCACCTATGCCAACATCACAATGAAAACCTTGTGTAAGCGCAAGTAACGGGAAAATTCAAGAATGGACTGTTAACTCGACATCCTACATTTAATAGGGCTCTAATTTGTATATTTTCAGGGATTTCTTTTTGCTCGGAGCCATCTATCGACAAAAATTTTAATCAGTTTTTTTTCCGTACCCAAAAAATCCGCCTTCGTGAGAATAACGTTTTTTCGCAAACCGCATTTAGATACACCAATTCCTACAATTTATATGAATTTTTAAACTACTTTTGAATTTATGAGATACCCTGCACATACACTTTTTGTACATATCATTTGCATAGCCATGTTGAATATACCTTCCTTTCAGAAAAACAAAACCTAATTATACATATGACTAATCAAAAGCTTAATCGTTTGTCACAAAAAGTAGCGCAAAAGTCTGTATGTAAATCCCATTGTCCACACTCTAAAATAAGCATGATAAAGAATATGCTAATGCGTGTTTTGCTCATTTGAATAATTGAATGTACGTTTCGAATAGGTGTATACGTTGATTGAAATCTGATGGGGGTTTTTTGCCTCAAAAGTCTCATTGAAAAAATAAATGGTGCATTGCGGGAAATGTGAGCGTATCGTTCGAGCCAATATCGATACTTCTCCCTTCCACAATTTCCACCTATGTGTTTATGATTCCTCCACTAATTTCCACTTTATAACTATGTTGTTGTTTCCCGTGGATGGTCGCGGAAAGGACACTCGCTGATCCATCTTCTTAAATTTTCCCTAGAGTTGATATCAACAAAATGTTGGCGTCGTGCCAATTCACAGATACTGGAAACGAACTAAAGATGTAATCTTCAAGCTTTTAATCCATAACAAAATAATGTCGGATAAAGGAATCATCGTGAGAAAAACACATTCCATTAATGCGCACCAATGATTATTTTTTCCCGTGTCCGTTGTGAGAAAAATGAAATATGCAAAATTAATGTTATTTGTGTAAGCATTTATAAATTTTGCGGAAAAAGTATTGAGCCTTACGTGTCGTTGATTATTTATTTTATTTGTAAATACAGTCCACGCCGCTTAATGTCATCACTCGGGGTTTCTGATAAAAATAATCGAATGGTATTTACAGCCACAAAAAGTCCCACTTGTAAGTATGGTGACCACGCATCCCATTTGGTCGAACAAGATGTGTGGTAAACGTGTATTTGTAAAATTTAGTTCAAACTTAGTTCGGACATGAAAACAATATCCGAAGTATGATAACTATAAACGATTTTTCCCCATGTTATGATATTGGCCTGTTCCGTTCTTTGCAAAAGTGATAACAATACCCAAATGATACAATCATCCGTGATTTTAATAACTGGCGTCGACTGCATTTCCAAATATTTTTTTCAGTTGAAATGTTTTCCTAATATGTCAATTTTTTTTTTGAAGCATTTACTTGTCCAAAGGTGTTCATTTAATTAAATTTTCATTGAAGGATTTGTTATATTTTGTTACATTATATTTGTTATTTTTACTTAATCTATTCATACGATGCCAAATTTTATGTTAAAAAAGAATCTCTATATAGCGCCTGTTTTTCGTTTTTTGAAAGAACTTATTGTGAAGAGATCTTAAATCGATTTCATTTTTCTGATGCGGTGGTTGTAGAGATCGCAGGCCGATCCGAAACTATGAGTGTACGAATAGCTGCCGCTTTATTTATCGACTGTTGAAATAGTACACTGTTATGCCAATCGGTTGATGTTGTGTTGACTACTGATGAGAAATTATATTTATGCACTGTAAATTGTTAATACATGATTCGATTCCATTGCAGAAATGCGAAACAATTAAAGCATGACTTGTATTCCTGAGCTTTGATTCTGTTCTTCGTGACCGATTTTTCAACGTGAAAACGTTTCAATCAAACATTTTTCCTTTTTTTTCCAATGGAAGAGTTCAATATTCAGTACTATACTAGTGTTAAGCTAGGCCCGCACTCGTGTCCAGGCTGGTCCAACAGTCATTAGCAAATATTTGCTTTCAATGTTTGCCTCCACTAATGGTAAACTTGTTGAGCAAAATTCCAGCTATTAAGTAAATTCCCCAAACATTAAAAAAAATTTGCTGTCGTCTACCGGTAAAAATACGTAATAAAGTATTTACCATTAGTAAAGTATTGCACAGCATTTATATATACATTTTTAAACAAATTCTTTTGTTTAATAAAATCTCAATTTCCCACAAAAAAAAAAAAATTCCCACGAGGAACGATTTTGGCCAATTTTTTCCACGAATATGGAAATTTCCCACGAGTTACCATGACTGACCAGTGGGAAAGGCTGCCTACGCACTTGACCAATGTTCCTCGGCGAATACTTCCGGAAATTTTTCCAAAGATACTCCCTTGGGATATCGTTGGCGTTTTTCGACCAATTTGTGGCCTGGCGGATTGGACGATCGGGAAGGTAGGAGGCTCCTTTGACTTGGGGTGGGGGCTGGAAGGTTCTGGTCGTTCTCTTCGACCAGTCTTCCAATATCTTCTAGTCTCCAACATTTGATGTTCATTGCCAATAGTTGAGCGTTCTTCGCCCATGAACCTCAGAACGTATTGGGCCAGGCTGGGCACGAGTGTGGCCTCGGCTTTAGAGTATAATTTAAGATCTGCTACACCAGTGTTTCTTAATATTTTTTTCCTGTGCCTCTCCGTCTTAACCAGGATCAACCAACATCGAGGAGGACAACATTTTCCACTTGTCAAGTAAATTTTGAATTAATTCACATAGCGTACAAAAATTTCATAAAGACGACGGATCTCCGCACTCTCTGCTTCCTTCTTGTTGGGGGGGGGGGGGAAAGGTGTGTCTACGGGTATTCTATGATGATTCACGTCTGCTTTTTTTTTTCACAAATCTATGTGGCCCCCTTAATAACCTATGCGTCTCGTCACCTAAAATACAGTAGACTCAAGACTGCCTGGCCTAATGTGGCGTAAGAGCAGGTTAGATAACAGAAAAAAAAAAACTGAATAGGCCGGAGTTTTATAAATGTTCACTTCCTACTTCATACATACCATTGAAAATACCCTTTTTATACCAAAAAAAAACCCGGTCTTAGGCCGGGATTACACTATAAAAGTTGGATAAGAGATCTTTTATAAAACTTTTATAGTGTGATCCCGGCCTTATTTCCTAGCCTCTAAGTACAGGCTAATAATGTGTTTAGTAGTTTTTGTACTGTACAATAGCGTACATAGACAGATCTTTCTTGGGGGAAGGTTTCAAATTTTTGTTTCCCACACAAGTGTTTCATTTTTTTTACTGCATAATACGCTATAATCTCGGCTCTAACTCCCTTAAAGAAAATCTTTGGTTTCAGCGCGTTTTCTTTGCCCCTCTTAACATTTTCAATAACAATGAATGTAAGCTGAATGAATGTAGACTGACACGGTCGATTTAGTGAGTGTGAATAAGTCAGCGATGAGAGAGAGTTTGTTCTGTTTCCGACAGAGAAAGCTCGATGAGCGATGCTCGAGGTTCACCATCGATACGAACGAACATTTAATCGATCGTTGCGAGAGGAAATAATGGATGGACGCACGCGAAACGGCTTTCCCAAACGAATAAGCTTCGGCCTTTAAAATGGAATATGCGGCTGCGCGATGAAATAAGCGGCTCTCTTTTCTCGAAACAATAACAACTGGATTATATTCACACACACACACTACGTTCGACTTGAATTGATCGATATCGACCCGTCCAAATTTTGAGATATTAACGTCATTTTGTAAAACGTGTTTCTAATCATGTTTGAGCAAACAGAGTGCTTCAAACGGCGGCGCATGTTGCTACTTGCGTCCCAAGCTCCCGACATGTCTCGACTTCATTTTGGGGGTCATCTAAAGGATTTTGTGCGTATGTAACTCTCATTGAAGCCCCCGAGTATCCCGTTGTCAGAGTTATCGTCGGTGTTATTACCGTGTTTTCCACCTCAGCCCCTAATATTCGACCACGCATTTCCATATGAAGACAAATACAGCGATCTCTAACTTATGCGTCGGTACAAGAAAAAAAGACGCATAAATGAGAGAGGCGTATAAGTAAATAGCACTATTTAATTATAGCTTTGACGGGGTGTGTAGAAAATTGTCTTGAAAGTGAGAGGGTGTATATAAAAAGACAGATCACTGCTTGTGTTCTATCATCCCTAAGGTTTTAGTTTTGAAACATCCTGTATGCATTTCAGTTTGTCTTCCTGGTACAGTGGTTCTCAAACTTTTGCCAACCAAGGCTCCCTTGCCGTAGTCAACGATGACCCGCGGTCCCCCAGAACAGTCTAAAGCCATAGCCGCATTCGTGCCAAGTCTGGGCTTATACGTTCCATGGGAAAGTAGCATAGCCGCTCAACAATTTGCAATGATCGTCGAAAGTTGGAGGCCGGAAAGTATTAGAAAGCTGGTCGAGTACCTTCCAGCTTTCAACCCAAATCAAAGGAGCCGCCTTCCTTTTCTATCTTCCAATCCGTATGGCTAAACATTAGTCGAAGAACGCCGACAGTCGCAACACGAAGTCTTTTTTGGAAAAACCGGTTCTATTGTTCTTGGCAAATATTCGCCAAGTAATATTAAGCCAAGCTTTGCCGCTGCTGCTTCTTTGCATCGGGGGAAAGCAAGTATTGGAAGCAAATGTTTGCGAATCACTATTGGGCCAACCTTGACACGAGTGAGGCCGTGGCTCAACAAAGAAGTGCTTCAAAGATCGAACAAGCGCACATCAATATTGCCAGCTTCTCGTGATGTCCCTGACAAAGGCTGGCGATGCCCCTTTGGTGCTGCGACAAATATTTTGAGAATCACTGTCTTATGGTGTGATGTCTTATGGTCCTTAATTTAAAAAAGTCTCGAAACAGAGCAACACACCTAAAACGATACAATTATTCAATCACCACACTTCACTCATAGTGAGAGAAATTGATGACAGATGACAGAACTGCACATAACAAGCATTACAGAAACAAACTTCACGTCATGTTTGCTACTCTTACACACACATTCCAACATGTACCAATTCGTTAGAAATTCCTCAGAGGAATATGAACGAAATGTATGTGTGGTTCAGTAGTAGTAGTGGTCCTGAAGTGTTACAATAAACTCTAATAAAAGCATTTGGATGTAAATTCCAAATGTATTTGTTATACCGTCTCGTTCTCAGAATTTTTTTTTCTCAACTCCCTTTTTTTTTCTACCCATATCACCCAGTGCCTATTACAGCTCTCCCAAGGGAACAATATCGCGCACATTGAAAAATACCGTGTTTGTGATTCGAAATGCAATGTTACGAAATGCAGGGTACAGTCGGCCTCCCGTATTCGCGGGTGTTTTTTTCTTTCATTGATCATTTGATCATTTTTGCTATGCCCGGTGCGGCAAAAATGATTAATTAGACCGGGACCTACAATTTATTGCCGATTCCGAACGGTAGCCTTTTTTTATACCCATGGAGAGTTTGGTGCGCTAACCCCTAGATGTGGGACTCTCTGCGGTAGCAATCTTTTTCTGTGGCCATGTCGCTGTTTCTGTTGTACCCCTGTGTCAGGAAAGTTTCTGACAAGATCGAACCGGGTATCGAACTCTAAACATCCTTTGATACTTTAGTTGAGTATCTTATCGACCTGGGCTACCGCACCCTTTTCCTTCATTGGAAATTTTTTTTGGCAACACTCAGCAATGGCCATTCACGTGTTTTGTTTACAAAATTTGAGTTGCGCGTGTTTAGGATGGATCATTTTTCTAGTGCTACTGATAATGCTTCGGAAAGACAAAAAAAAAGTGATAACTTTACAAGAAAAATAGGGTATATTGACTGCTTGGCTAAAGTAAGTGAATTGCTGCTGTGGTCCGCCATTACGGAATCAATAAATTTACGGTGAGATATATCAAGAAAAAAGAATCTCTGAAATTCGATCAGCCGTGGCTGTAGCTGCACCTGTGGCAGCGAAAACTATTGAATCCATGTGTTTCTCGTGCAGCTGTTTTTTTTTTTTTTTTTGTTCTTTTTCGTGAGTGCAAGACTGCTACAAAAAAGTTATTCCAATTGATTGTAATATTATAATGGAAAAGGGGAAAAGATTATACTCTTCTATAAAAGGAAGGACTGATGTGAAACGTCTATATCATCAGAATTTTATGCAAGTAATGGTTGGTTTCATAGGTTTAAGAAACGATTCTGGATTGGTTTAAACTGTGATTCGTTCCGGAAGTCAGGAGGTACCTTGAAAGTGAAGACATGCCATTCAAAGTTCTTTTGATACTGGATAATGCTCCTGGACACCCAGATGTCAATGAGTTCAAAGCTGATGGTGTGGAAGTCCTTTATATGTCTCCTAGTACAACATCTATCATTCATGCCCTTGATTAGGAGGGTAATTCCAGTACTTAAGGCTCGCTAACACGCCACTCAATGAAGACGATCGGACATGCAATAGAAGATGCAAATGCAGAAAACGTCTTGAAGGTATGGAAGAATTACACTATCGCTTATACCGTTACTGTTATCACTAGAGCCGTGGAAACAGGCAACTCGGGTTGGATTAACCTTTGACTACAATGTGCGTGCGCTCCAGGACACAAACATTTCTACAGAGTCAACTGAAGAGATTATAAAAGATATTATCACGTTAGTGAAACAGGTGGGAGGAGAAGGGTTCAAATATATCGATATGGAAAAAGTCGAACAGCTAGTTAATAGCAATTCAGAGGCATTGATAAAGGAGGAATTAATGCAGCTGAGTGACTGCTCCTGAAACTGAAGCGGTACCAGGTGAAGAAGATCAAGATAAAGAAGTGGAAGACAAGTCCACCTCGAATAACATAGCGGAAGAGCTCCGTAAGTTCAAATCAGCAATAGATTATTTTGATGACAAAGATCCCTCTATGATACGTTCTTCATATGTTGAAAAATTGGTAGAGGAATCCTTGTCATCATACTCCAACATACTTGATATAAAGAAGAAACGGCAAACAGAAATCACAATGCTCTTTCAGAAAACATCGCCAACAATCACTGCAACGCCAACAATCTTTTACATTCCCTTGTTAAGTTCGGGGGAGGGGGGGGGGGAATCGAAATACCTAGCGCCCCTTAAAAAAGGGGAAAAATCATTTCTACATTTCTTTAAATCTAGATTTTTTTATTTCATGACTCGCACAGGAAGTCGCCATATTGGTTGCCTTATACACGGTTTGTATGTCCTTTACAGAAAGAGGGAGATATCACGTGATCGAAAAAGCCTCATTGAAGAAAACCCAAGCAGCGCCGGGTATTACAGCTAGTCTTATATATAAATGTGTGTGTGTTTATTTGTTTGCTTGTTCTTTATACAAATCTGCAATTTTAGACCGATCGTCGCTAAATTTTGCATATGTACCAAACAGGACCAAAACCACAGCTTGAATTTGTGAAATTCTATTTAATGAGATAATAATATATATAAAGCTCACTCAGAATGTGTAAGTACGTGTATATAGTATGTACACTGACAGCCAAAATTCTTAACATTTGATATCATCTACTAGGATGACGTCACTCTCCGCTACCATACGAAGGCTTTTAACAACTGGCTGTTGCGAAGATGAATTTTGGGAAGAGAGAAAATTTAACTGCCTTTGCGGGGAATCGAACCCAATGAATTTTCTCCTCTTTCCAAAATTCATCTTAGCAACAGCCAGTTGTTAAAAGCCTTCGTATGGTAGCGGAGAGTGACGTCATCCTTGTAAAAAGTCGCCATCTGGTGGCAGCGTCAGTAGTTGTGAGCTTAGCCTGAGTCTGGTCCGGCGGTCCATGTACGGTCCCGTTCAGTGTATACGAGCTCCAAGGAAAGATTGAGAGGTTCGTTGTTTTTGTAGTCTAGTGCGTCGTTCACCCGGAAAGTGAAAAGACGTGGGTTCGATTTCCCGCAAAGGCAGTTGAATTTTCTCTCTTTCCAAAATTCATCTTCGCAACAGCCAGTTGTTAAAAACCTTCGTGATATCAACTAGATTCTAGTAGTACTACTAATACTTTCAAGCATCGATGCTCGGAAAATTTTCTTCAAATGTTACGGGGTGAATATTTCCTTCCGTATAAAATTGAGAGTTGCAAATTGGTTCAATTTGCATTTTTTGACTGTTTTATTCTGACTTTTGTTTCTTAAAATTATGATCTCAAACTATTACAACTGAATGAAATCTGATAATTTTCCATCCTTAACTTTAACTCTGGAATGCTTCGTACAATTTTATTGCTTTTTTGGACACTCTCTAAACATCTTTTCTGTACAAGATCGAGATATCTCAGCCTTGAGCAGATGGTAGAAATACATTCGAGCCCCCTCTTTACATTCTTTTCCTTATCGTGACACTTTGTTGGCTTCTTTTAGACGGATATTGATTTTTTTGCTTTACCTCAGCATTCTTTTCTCCCTCGTTTCAGTTCGACGAGTAAAAAAAAAATAAAAAAAATAAAGTCCTGCATATAATAAGAGAAAGGTGGCTGCTGGGGATGGGGGGCACAATGGAAAACACGCTCTTATCTTTTTCTCTTCATTTCAAAAATGCTAAATAGAGCTACCGCTTTCAGAGATGGTATCACCGGTACTCCAACTAAGCATGTATCATTCAAATTTGTTATAAAAAGCCTGTATGTAAAGCGGTTGCACATATTTATACCAGATACGCATGTTGTTGTCTATGAAATCTCATTCTATGGCACTTTAGCGGATCAAGATGGTGTAAGTGTTTCCAAAATTAAAGCTCCGCTATGGAATTCTCTGATAAAAAGTGTTCCGTGTTGCAAAAAGAATCACTGCTCTACGGCATAAGCGGATACAGGCTCCTCGAACGGGAAGGGGAGGGGGTGAATGTCCACCTACGCCATCGAAACAACTTATTCACTCAGTGAGGGCTCCCCAGTATCTGTCTGCGCTCTACGTGAAAATGAAAATTTATGTTTTAAAAATGACAAAATAAATTCTAACATAAAAAGAGAGGATTCTGTACGAAATATTACGTCGTGTCGTAATTAAACAAAGAGATAGGAAAGTAAAAATAAAAATGTTATAAAGGCATAAAAATTCTACGAAAACTCATATTTCATCATTTTTATCAAAATATTTCTCTTAGAAAAATAAATAGCGAGGAAAAAAACAAGGGGGAATTCTCTATCTGAAAAGGGTACGATGAGAAGCGTTTTTTCGCCATCATTCATTTCCACGCAGACGTCACGTCTTTACCAGAGGAGCCGCTCACAATTTCTAGGAGATCTGCCAAGTTTAAGAAAAGTACTGAAAAGAGTACTTACTGTGCTTTCTGTACAGGGGGCTTCCTCTTCTCCGCTCTATGTCCTGGGCTTTTTTTTCTTTCTTTAGCTACGAAACTGAATCCGGATTAATGACAGTTTCCAGTATCCGGAACCAACGCTTAAGAAATTTTTCCTAATTCATCAGCTTCATTTTGGGATTTACTTGTGATGGCTATCATACACTTCACTATACCTACAGATACAATTTGACTTTTCGATTAGTTGGAAAAAGATAGAGATTAATCCGAAAAAATAGCAAATTTATGAATCTTAAATTTTGTGATTGGTAATGCGACGATAGATGGATGTTCATCGTTGCACGCTATTGTCATAAGAATAAGACAACAATCTAGCCAGTGTTTCCCAAAGTGGACAATATCGCCCCTTTGTGGGGGGGGGGGGGGAGGGTTTATGCAAAGGACCGGGGGATGGCAGAAGCTGCACTTATATGAAAAGGACGGGAATAGCAAAGTACGGGAATGTCCTGTATACTGGTCAGTTCAACGAGCAGGTCGGAGAGTCAAGCACTTAGTAAATCTCATCTTCAACGTAACGTATAATTGAACAACATCGCGTTGATGTGATTGATGAGCTCTAATATTCTAGGAATTTCTTGGGGAAAACTCCATATAAACGGAAGTAGAAGTGACGAAAAATTTGTGGTGATATCCGATGACACGGTGTTTTCATCGGCGTTTTAAGTAAAGTTCGTTACCATTATTCTCAATGGGCTCGGACCGCAAATAATCGACGTTATAGCCGGGGTGCCGTTACAGTCAAGGTCGTTATAATTGGGTTTGACGGTTTTTTTAAATGTTTTTTCTATTTTTGTTTATTTTAAGAAGAAGAAAAACACAGAAAGTCCTCTTGACTGAAGAGGTTAGTATTTTAAATTCGAATCGAGCTGTTTTCGAGCTTTCTTCGGAATCAAAAGGTCAAAATCGTCTTTAAATGTCAAACTCGTCTAAATGACTTCGATCAAATGATAAAAATAAATTGGAAATGAGAGAAAATGGAACCCCTCCCCCCCACACCACACACCGTGTCTATATATATATCTATCTCTTAAGTTTATTGAGAATTCTTGTAAGTTATGTTGTATGAAAAACACACGAGGTTGTGATTATAGTAACAGAGGATGAAGTGGAAGGAGACATAAAACATACGAGTAGCCAGTTTGTTGTGGCGCCCTTGAGGGTACGTAAACATTCGTTTTACTCCAGCGACATCAATATTGTCCCTGACATTCAGGACACGGGACACTGTCGAGAATACACACACACACACACGCGCACCACTTATTGATTTTGTCCCGCCTTCAGATCGACCTCCACTTCTCTCTGACCTTCTTTTATTTTCTCTCTGATGATCTTGTTTTGTAAGTTATTCTTTCATCTTAATCGGTTATCTTCGTTTTTTATTTCTCATTCTGCAGAATTAATTCCCTGTTGATAACCGATTTTGATGACAGTAAAATCGATATGAGTAATTACTTAATCGTTCCTTCGACCTTCTTCCTCATTTCTTCGACGACCTTCCTCTTGTTCCGTTTTGCTATAACGTTAAACGTTGTTTCGCTCCAAATAAAAAGTTATCGCGGTGTTTTTATGGCATTTCCACTGCGGCTGGGCAAGCCTATTGCCCGACATACAGGGACATGTAAAAATTTCGACCGGACGTGCATTTTCGACCACAAACCCGACGCGGCCATAAAAAATGAATATTACCGTTTCTAAAATTTTTTCATTGACGTTGATGCAAGTGTTCTTACACACGCATGCGTGAAATTTCATAGAGATGCTTTCTTTGGCAGCTGCAATGCAAATGTGCAGTCAGCATATTTTGATCAATTTTCACGGTTCTAATGCAATAAAACCCGTCTTAACGGACACTCTTCAGATGCGGTCCCCCCTCTTACGGCCAAATAATAATTTTCCTTTGTATAATAAAAGTATGCATTTCAAACCCCTTATTAACGGTCACCCCTCTTTCACGGACGAAATTTTCTGTCTCGCCGGTGTCCGTAAAAGTGAAGTTTAACTGTATTTGGCAGCCCGCTGCTAATGGGCCCTCATGCACTGCAAATGGGATGTTTTGGAAAACCGGAAATATGTCCTGATATTCCCGGAAGAAGAGAAAAGACTCTTATTTGGCCTAAAAAAAGTGTCCGAAAGGGATATACATTCTGTGATTGTAGAAAAAATATTCATGTACATTTTCTCTTCTACACAAAAATGTAGCGAAAATATCCGTCACAAAAACATGTTACCTTCCCCTACTGCCACCTATCAAATGAAAACTAAAGTATCTGTTATAATTTTTTAAGTAACGTGAGTTGTTGG
The DNA here is from genome assembly GCF_987345545.1 of Pholcus phalangioides. NCBI lineage: Eukaryota > Metazoa > Arthropoda > Arachnida > Araneae > Pholcidae > Pholcus > Pholcus phalangioides. The sequence continues at coordinate 22,129,026 of NW_028301596.1, read as the reverse complement.
TTTCAAACCAATACGTAACATAAAAAAGAACAAAATATGCTATTAGGAGCCATTCAAGTATTACGTAAACAGATTTTCAGCCATTTTTGACCCCCCTCTCCCCCCCCTCGTCAGCAAAAGTCAGCAAAACACTGGCCCCCCTCCCCCGTCAGCAGCTTAGAATATTTCATATCTTCAAAAAGGGGTGGTTGATGACGTAAGCCACATTCAAAGCCCCTTCCCCCCTTGTCATCAAAAGTCAGCAAATCTGAAACCCCCTCCCCCCTCCTCCTCGGTGCTGACGTAATACTTGAATGACTCTTATGCTAAAAATTATTTGTTTTAATGCTGCTTACCAGTGTAAATTTTATACTCCAAAATACTGGTAAACATGTTTTTATGTTTTCCTTTCAGTTATTATTACTTTTTTAAACACCAAAAAGCATATATTAACCGGTATTTTAGCGCATACAATTTACACCCATATGTAGCTAATTTGATCATTAATCATTTTTGTCAGTGTATGCAGCATAAAAATAAAAAGATTTAAAATCAATAAACATTTTATTTTAATATTATCAGATAGTTTCGTTTTTATTCAATAGGTGTCAGCAGGAGTTTTGCTTAAAGCGATTTTTTTATATTCATAATAGCAGTATATAAAAAAAAAAGCTATAATAAGAGTTAGAAAGTGTTAGGAGGAAATTTTCCCTCATAATTTTTTTTCCCGACAGCTCCCAAATTAATTCTCCCATATTTATGCCGATTCGCGAAAATTTTCACTCAACTTCAGTGGTCTACAATGAGGAAAAAGGGACACTGAACTATACAAGACAAAGACTTTTAGTGCTCTCTGAAAAATGTTTTTCAAGATGTCCCGGTTTTTATCAGGATTTTACCCAGTTTCTCAGCCGCGTGGCGACCCCCTCTCCTTGGCCTGCGCTTGTCCAAGTCCAGTCCCGTACCGTAAATCGGCTATGATTCTATAAGCGAAAATTCAGTTTCCCGGGGCCAGTGTCTATTTTGATATATATATATACTTGAACTACCAGACAGATTACCATGTTAATATTCCTTACGGAACCTCTAACGAATATGTATACACCCCCCTCCCCTACTCAAGTAATTTTTTAACAGAAAAACAGTGAACCGAGTGCCCTTCCTGATCCATTCCCCGGGCCCTACCCTACTTGCGGCCCTGATCATGCTCATGATTTTTTGTACTACTAGTTTTTGCCTTGAATTCCCTCTCAATTTCACATGGCAGTTGATGTGATCGCTCTCGTACTGCCACGAATTTTATTTCGTGTTACCAAAGACATTTTGTGATCGATCATTCCACGTAAAAAGTCTAAGGTCTTTGATTATTCGGACTCCGAGGCAGCGACTGCTGACCGTGTCGAGCATCATCATTGCGTGACGGACCTCATTGACCGGTCAATGGCTCTCTACTGCTGCATTTTCAATATTTAATTTCTGCGAGTCGAAAAGCATCGTGTTTTAGCTTTTTTTTTGCTCGTTAAGAGAGAGGTACTGTATTTATTGCGTGAAGTGAATGGAACGCTTCCCGGTCGGAAGTGTTTCCATTTTTCAACATAAACGTCTTCAGCACCTGATATATAGCAGAGCGGTTAGTGTACCTACTTTCGAGGGCTGCAGTCGAATTTACGGGGTTCGATCTCAGCATCTGCACGGACGTCGTTCGTTTCTTGCGGTATCCAATTTCGAAGCGCAAATGTGATCCAATCTCCCTGTTAAAAAGTCCCGTCGCAGAGTTACATCAGACCCCCCCCCCCCTCAACGATATTTCACTACCAATTCGAAATATAGATAATAGCATTAACTTAGCACAACACTAGTTGCGCAATCTTACTCACTTTCTACACAACTCACTTCCCCAAAAAGAAGGGGATAAAACGGCACTAAATTGAGCATAATTGTGATTGACCAGGGTTGTGATCAGTTTAGAAGAAGTAGAAGTACCTCACGGTACTTCGTACAGTCAGGGAACCCATATTCTAGTGCCGGGCTCCTATGTCAGTTTTTTGTCCGGGCTCCACATTTTGTGTGGCAGCTTTTATACGGTAAATTTATAGTGTAATAAAATTTGTTCCGGATGCCGGCCTTGAGCTCTATCAGCCTATATGCGGACTGTCGTTTTCACTTCAAATATGGGAAACGGATGACATCACCATAGCACACGAAATACGCATATCTCTGGCAACATAAATACGTCAAAGCCACACATAAACCACATACGCAACGCGTTCCGGCTCGCACTAATTCGTTGGAAATTCCATTGTGGAATGTTTAAGTGGAACATATACGGTTAAGTAGTAGTAGCAGTAGTTCATGTGGGGCTACGGGACCCAAAATACAATGTCCTTCCACCCTGAGACTGGAGACAAAATTCTCACCTGTGTGAGACATCTTTTTTGGCACCGCTCTGGCGTATAAGTAGCATATCAGTAAAATGACTCTTAAAACCCCCATAAATTTATGTGCGCCGTACATAAAAAATTACAGGTTTCTTTTTATCCACCACATTCATAGTCTAATTTTATCGACAAAATATCATTTCCACAAAATTTTATGAAATTATAATTTTTTTTCTTCACTCTTGATTTAGCGTCGCTCTTAAAGTGGCGCCGCGTGTGGCTGTCGTACAACCCAACAGCCACCCCCCTCTCACTCCGTGCTGAGGCTGGCCAATATGGTCCTTAAGACAGGGTCACGAATACAAATCAACGAAAAAATAATAATTTAGGCCTTCGATTGGTTGGCGGGATATTTCAACGCCAACCATAGTAAAGGGTTAATACAGTGTAACTTCGTTTACATGCCGTCAAGAGGCTGCATCAAAACTTAGCATAAATACGAAAGGCTCATACTTAGGCTCATCCCCATATACCATCGATCCCACTCATAACGTTTCCCTGCATAGTACGACTTATTTTCGTGGTTCCCCAACTAATTATTATTAAGAATTCTCGCTTGAAGCGTTTTCTCGCTTACAGTGTTTTTCATGACGGTTTCTTGAAAAAAACGTTATAAGTGTGATCCACTATATCTCAATGGAAATATCACAAAAATTCAGTAGTTTTAACCCACTTCGCTTACAATCGATTGGCAAGAAATTCGGATGTCGTCTATTCGACGAATCGGTGGATAAAGAAGAGAGACTTCATTACATTTTTCCAATATGCTTACATTGGATGAACGCAGGTGTCGGGCAGACATGATCGAAGTAGTCAAAATTTTCAACGGTATGGATAGGAGGGACCAAGAATTATTAGTACACCGTGAATCGGCTGCTTTTACAAGGGGGACACCAATATCGATTGGTGAGTGACAATGTAAGGTTATGGTGTCGTAGGGAATTTTTCTCTAGGAGCCATTCGAGTATCAAGTAAGCAAATTTTCAGCCATTTTTGACCACCCCCCCCCCTCCCTTGTCAGCAAAAGTCAGCAGAACACTGACCCCCCGCCCGTCAGCAGCTTAGAATATTTCATATCTTCAAAAAGGGGTGGTTGATGACGTAAGCAACATTCAAACCCCCTTGCCCCCTTGTCATCAAAAGTCAGCAAATCCGAAACCCCCTCCCCTCGATGCTGACGTAATACTTGAATGACCCCCCACTAGAATTGTTGATAAACGGAATAGCTTACCATCCGAGGGGGGCGGGAATTCTGACACAATTGTGTGACACGTTTAACAAGAAATACGATAAACACGTTGGGGTAAATCGAGAAGCTGTTCATACTTAGAGTTAGACAAGCATAAGTATATATTCTTTATGGACTATATATAGTCCATAAAGTATATATAGTCTTTAGTTTTCATAATTGCATTTTTGATTAGGGTTGCTGTCTTTTAGAAATACATAAATGACATCCATATTTGTTATGGGTATCTTTTTCCTCAGCCACCTTGTTGGGCATTTTTCCTGTTTGTGGCCTTGTATTTGTATATGTGGAAAAGAAATCACTATCAGGGTATAGAAAAAACCAAGAGGAAAAAAAAATTATAGGGTTGTAACAAAGCTTCGCGATGATGAGGAGACGGGAAAGAAAACCAAGGGAACTTGTTTCCATTTATTCCACAGGCGTTTGGACGCCATATTAGTCCTTGATCGTAAAGTGGTTAATTACATGTCAGACTTTGTGATATAAAAATCATACATAAGAAAAATACCCAAGAAATTTAATTTTTTAAAAGTTTATTGTTGTATAACTTAAGAAACTGTTGTAATTGGCATAAAATTACTGTTGTTGTTTCAATCTCAAGTATTCGTATGCTATTAACAGTGAGTGCAGTAAAATAAAAACAGTAATATATAATGTAATTTTAAACGTATTTAAGAAGGTGTCTTACTTCAAACAATTTAAATCCGGTTATTTGAGATTCGTTGCGCCTGTAGATTTCTCAGATAAGAGCAATAAATTCTCACGTAAGTGTTCAATTTGGAATGTCCATATATATATATATATATATATATATATATAACTGGCTCAATGCGTCTCCGTATCTGTCAACCTAAAGTTTATGATTTTTGAATTGATAATACGCATGAAAAATAATTTCTGCGACTCATTTTCACAATCTGTAAAAATTGCGTGGATTTAATAGTTCAGATTTGGAGTTCGATTCTAAGTGAAAATGTCTACTAATTAAAATTTTGTTTCGTATAAATGGAATATTTTAACGTTCAAAGGTATATGGATGAATCGTGATCGAAGTGTGTCAAACGTCTCAAAAACGTCAGAGGTATGTAACTGAGAGACACCCCCACCCCTTCTTGCGCACAAGTGGAATTTGGAACATTTACGCACAACGAGCCCCTCTTAGCCATATTTTCCTTTTTTTTCTTTTACTCCATTTCTTTCTTTTATTTCCGTCCTAAGTTGTAAAAGTGACTGCTTTCACATCTTTTTTTTGGAATATTTCATCTCAAACTATTTTTTATGTGTATATATGTTACTGTCGAAGGTCGAAGTGCGGCCAATTCGCGAACTGGCCAAGAGTTTTGACAAATGTCCGAATTGTAGAATCGCTTAGGACTTTGGCCAGTCATTTCGCGAAGTGGCCGGAGACCCCTGGCGAAAGCTTAGTGTGTTAAGACGGCCAATTTGCTGGCTAAGACCACTGAGCTAGAAGTAAACTATCCTTATAGCTCAGTGGCTAAGACGGCCAGGAATGGAGCCAAATCCATTTTTTTAATCGCCAACGTGTGATACATGTCTATATACGGCAGTTGTATTGGATCAGCTCTATGTGACGAGAGAAAAAAAAATTGAAATTTGAGAGAAAAAAATTATAAAAATAATTAATCTTAGTTTCCATTTGAGATCTTGATCAATGTATAAGCCAAGGTATTTTATCGTAGAAACTAGAACTGGGAATCGATTAAAATTTTTAACTGGTTAATCAAAAAATTTTAATCGATTAATCGAATTTTAATCGAATATTTTTTGTGACCATATAATATTAATATAAGATTCTATAAAAATATAATTTATTCATTTCACTCTCCCTATTCGGTAGATGCAGAGAATACAAATACAGGAATAAAGTTGAAAAATTAAGGCTGCCCGTTTCAAGCAATTTAATATATATATATATACATATATGCTGAATATAATAATTGCCAAAACTTGTAATTTCTTCATTTCAGATCTTTTAGTTTTTTTAAAACGGTTATTTTTGGGGATTATTCGGAGATTTCGAAACTACTTGTTTTCCTAGAAATTCTTCCCAAATGGTATTTGTGAAGACAGGAGCTGATGCTTCCGAGAATACTACTATTCATCGTGGAGACAATAAATTTTGGTCCAGACAATAAATTTTAATCGAATCGATCGAGTCGATTACCTCAACTAAAATTTCTAACTGCGATTAATCGTATTCAGCCGTAGTAGAAACCCGCTAAAAAGCTTGGCAGGTGATATAAAGGTCCAAAGTACAGTTGGAGTCATGAAGAATACTATTTATATTAGGCTGAGTCGTTGGACGTAAGGTAAAGTTAATGACTCTATTCTTATTAATATCAATTTGGAGGTCATTAGCAATGAACCATCTACGGACCTTCAAAAGATCGTCATTGACAGTATCCTGGAAGGACTGATAATCAGGTTCAGAGTAAAGAATGGCGGCATCATCAACAAATGTTATTATTTTTCTTTTAGTGTTAAGACTGCAAAGATAATTTATGAAAATAGTGAAAACTATTGGACTGAGCACAGAACCCTGTGGACGCCTTTAATTACTTTCACTGAATCGCTTATGAATGGTCCACATCTTACAGACTGTGTTCCGTTGTGAAGATAGAATTGTTTTAAGGCATATGGGCATTACCTCTTATACCAGAAGTTTCAAGTTTTTTGGAGAAGAATTGTATGATTCACGCTATCAAAGGATTTATATCAAGAAATACAGCAAGGGTTTTTCTGGAAACATCAAGGTTGTCAACTACATAAGAAGTGAAATGACGAAGCAGATTCGGTGTTTTTATTTGAAAATAAAAATTGATTGCAAGAGAAAAAGTTTTGTTGCGAGAGAAAAGAAAGATTTTCAAAACAGTTTCAACGATTTTAGAGATAGAAGGTAATCTCATTGATTCACTCCCGACCCACCCACCCCTAAGCGTATAGGATATTTAGTAAATCTGACATTGCATGCACACATTTAACTGCATTGAAACTTTATTTTACCGATTGTATAAACGTTACAGAAAATACTTTAAAAATTAGAAAACAAAAAACACATTAAATTTTATTTAAAAGAGAGAATTTTTTTTTACATTATCATTTAGGAGAAAAAGTGGAAGGATAATTACTCAACTCAGTGAGAAATTTTTGTCGCGAAAGTGCTGCCATCTTTTGGACAATGTGAAAGATATTTCATGAATTCCCAATATTTTGCACCTCTCTCTCTCTTATCCATTAATTTCTCTGATTCTCAGCGAATTTTTCTTTCTTTTAGCTGAATTTATCACTGATTCCCATAGAGAGAATGTTGTGGTGTTTTCAAGATAGCGCAAGATCGTCTAGAGTAGTGATTCCCAACGTGGGCGATGGAATGTTCCGGGAGGGGGGGCGGTAGAGGGTAGAGGTTACGGGTATAACATAGGATCCTATGGGTTACTAATTGCGTTGGGGGGGGGGGGGAGGGCGATGAGAGAAAAAAAAATTCTGAAAAGGGAGTGATGGGACAAAAAAGGTTGGGAAACTGTGGTCTAGACTCTAGAGAATAGTTTCCCAACCTTTTTTTGTCCCATCGCCTCCCAACGCAATCTAACCCATAGAATCCTATGTTATACCCGTAGCTTCTACCGCCCCCCTGGAAAATGTCATCGCCCACGTTGGGAATCACTGGTCTAGAGGTTTACTGCTTTGAAGAGAAAATTATGAGACAAAGACTTCCAACCACAGTATGTTGCGTCACTTCTCGGTTAATGTTCCTTTAGCTTTATTATTATTTTTATTAACTTTTTAGTGTTGCTTTTTGTATTAGAGTGTCACACGCTGGAAAAAATATGTTTTCACTCGGAAAAGTTCCAAACCATTGAACAGTTTCGATGTGATGTGAGCAGTTCTGCAATTAGGGGGAGAGGGAAGCAGGCGAATCTTGTGCATCGGGAGCTTGACTAGAGGGGACGTTGAATTAACGTTTAAGGGGGGAGGGGGAAGCATTTAACTCTTTTTTTCTACATCAGAAGGGGCACTAAAATGAGTGCCTGTCCTGACTGATAAAATAACCAGTTGCAACCCTAGATGTGTGAACTGTAACTCTTCCGCTTTACATACTTCCGAAAATCATTATACATGATCTCATTATGTAGGTTCGCTCCCACTTTTGAATACGAGGTCCCAGACCATGATCGGATGGACCCCACGCTTTAAAATGGCCATACTTCACTTAAAAACGCCATTTCACATTGGAATTTTGTTTTTCAGCTGTCTGTGGCTCCACGTCATAGCTCCCCTTTTTTTGATTCCCCATTTGATTTTCACCCACGGCCAATTTGGAACAACATCCTAGGACCGCAGGGGGGTGCATATGGACCCAGGTTGAGAAACATTGCTCACGAGAAGCCCATACACGGGAATGCACGAAATGATCGTAGTGGGGAATCACGAAATTTTGGATTAGCATTTTATCCCCCCCCCCCATATTGAGCTTTCTGAAAACTTTATGGAAGAAAACCGCATCAAATGGAAAAAATCATTATTTATTTTGTTTTGGTTGTTGTCTTTTTCTGTTCGTTTCTCTTAGTCATCAGCAGGGGGCGCACGCACACGACATCTTGTGCGTGTCTCTGTCGTGTTTCGAGCCCGTAGAAGCCACTCTCCAGTGTTGGCGGACGACGGAAGATGGATCAATAACAACGCATTCTCGTCGATAAACCACGAAGTCCCTTATGGCAGCCTGACTCTTCCAATTTCGTGCTTTCGCATCGAGTCCCAACCATGAAACTTTTCAGATCTAATGGAATAACTTGAGAGCCGTTTCCTTCATTGCCTCACCCACGAAAGGAATGATCACGCTTCTCGGATATGATGCCCCATACACGCAAAAAGTAAGTAGCAGTTTTTTCCGAAACTTATACCACTAACTTCTTGGATTTTTCAAGGAATCCCCTCCAGCAAGGTTGGTCACCCCGAAAAGAGAAGGAGGTGTGTGTTTTCTTTACGGGATGTCGATTCGGACCAGGGCTGGACAAATCTCCAAAAATTTATATGCACGGTCGGGCACGTAACTTAAAATAAATAGATACCCGAATCAACATTTTAATAGATGCCCGAATAACATTATCGCTTGCTTTTTACGAACTTTATTTTTGTTTTTAAGACAAACTGATTTGAACAAATTGAAATTTTGAAAGAAATACGGAAATTTAAAAGGAATGTGGTCACATAAATTAAAAAAATCTAAAATTAGTTAAACCGTCAATTTTAACTTTCCGCGCAGTTTGGAGTCGGAAAAAGAAGTCACCAAGTTACAATTCACCTCGCTTACAGAATCATAGCCGGCACGAGATCGAACTTGGGCATTTGCGGGCCTAGGATAGGATGGCCGGATGGTACGACTGAGAAATCGGGATAAAACCTGATTAAAAACCGGGACATAACGCCAAAATTCCCTGGTAAAATCTGGGACATCTTGGAAAAAGCTTTTCAGAGGGCATTATAGTTATTCGAATTGCGAGGCAGTGGATAAAATTCCCTATTGGCACTAAAAGTCTTGCACGGTTATGTTCAGTGTTCTTCAATCTTTTTCCCCATTGTAGGCCGCTGTAATTAAGTAAACATTTACTTGCGCGAACCGACGTAAATGGGAGAAATAAGTTGGGAACCAGTGAAAAAAAAAAAGTAAGAGGAAAATTTCCTAACTTTTCTGACTTGTATTTCATATTTATACTTTGCTATTACAGTTGAAATATCGGACACCGCGTTGAGCTGGGACGTCTGCTGTCACCTATCGAATAAAAACAAAATTATCTGTTATAATTCTTAGAATTAAATGGTTTTGGTTTTAAACCGATGTGCAGAATGAAAATGAACAACATGTAGAGTGAAATTATGTGTTTCTTAATTTTTAAGCTGTATACCGGTGTAAACTTTATGCACCAAAATAGGGGTCACTGTATTTTAATAGATACTCGGAACAGCATGAACCCGTTTTTACGGGAACTGTTGTACAAACAGTCGTTACTAGCGGTAAACATAAAAACATATTAGCCGGTATTTCGGCGTATGAAATTCATACGGGTATACAGAATAAAATAAATAATGTGTAAAATAAACAGATTTTGTTCGTTTACTAAACCGCACACACATGCTGCTCGTCCATATTCCTCTGCGGAACTTCTAACGTATTAGTATTCATCGTTTTCGTGCTTCATACCACTTTGAAACCAACAAGTAACTTCACTCAAAAAATTATAATACACAGTTTAGCTTTTATTTGATAGATGAAGTAAGAGTCCTATATTTCTGTGATGAAGAAATCTTTTTTGTTCTTCCGTGAATATACCATCAGGATCTTGTATTTCGCTGGAAGTGAGGTTTTCCGTCTTCCAAAACAGCCCAGTTGCAGTATATGAGGGCCCATGGGCTGATAAATATTAGGACCGTGGAAATAGATCAAAATACTTTGACTACACATTTGTATCATGCCCGCTAGAGAAAGCATTTCTGTGAAATTTCACTCGTGTGTAGGAACTCTTGCATCAACGTCAATGGAAAAATTACGAAAATTTTTAATTTTTTTTTTCATATATGTCCGCTTCGGGCGCGTGATCGAAAAAAAAAATCCATGCCCGGGAAAAATGTTTACATGCTCTACGCATGTCGGGCAATTGAACATTCTCATGAGTGTATATGAAACTTTAGACCCACATACTATGAGAAATGGTGGCCCATTTAATTGTTTTAGACATTTTACTGGTCCTTGGGTTCAAAGGGGGTCGAGAAAACACTGGCTTAATAGATTGGGACGCGTGTGCTGTGCTTTTTGTTGTTTTTCTGCATCTGAACGGCATCTAATTAAGGAAAAGTCTAAGGAATTGGATGAAATTTCTATTTGATTTCTAATTCTCATTTAATAAGAAAAAGCAGTGGTTTGTAAAGTGTGCGTCGTGGCTCCTGGAACATCGCCAACTTCTGTGGCGTCGCGCTGACTTCGCGATGCTGATATGTAATATAGTTTCAAAGTGGTTCTTTATTCTTCTATTCTGTGGAGCCGTGTTCAAACGTTGACTAGGACAAGGGAGCCTCGGGGAAGAAAAGTTGAAGAACCTCTGGTCTAAGCTATCAAATGGAATTTTCATGTAATGAGGAATTTCTAAGAAATTATTATTATTATTATTAAATACGAATTATCCGGCATAAACATTACATTTCCGTTCTCTCCCTGGAAACGAAACACCCAATCAATAACTATAACATTCCTAATTAATTTAAACACAAGAGCATGATAATGTACGAAGTGTGAACGAACAATTACCGTAATTTCCCGCGTATAACCCGCGCATTTATACATTAAAAAAATCTTCAGAATTTCCTAGAACGTACCGCTGCGTTTTATCTCCCGATTTTTTCCTAAGAGGTTGGAATAGAAGTGAATATTTTTTAAATTAATCAGTAAAAATATCTTTACAAATATTTACTGATGGTGTACAGACGTGAATAGAAAAATACAGACATTTTTCCTACAGAAACGGGACAATAAACCTTATCCATTCCTTAGTATTTTATTACTGAGGAATGAACGTTTCACTTGCGGATTATACGCCGCCGTGGACTATACGTAGGAAATCACGATGGGGGGTTGAAGAAATATTATTTTCTTACTTGAGGATCGAAATTACATCAGTATAAGGTCTCTAGAGAAAGTCAATTTATTTTGCCAACAGCAATACTTTACGAATGTTTTTAACAGTTAACAGTTAAAAACCTTCGTATGGATAGCGGATAGTGACATCATCCTCGATGATCATCCTTTATCAGTGAAATAAGAGGTATAGAAATTTAAGAAGATCAAAGTCGAAGGGTCACCGTCCGAAAACGTCCAAATTTTTTTTTTCTAGTCCAACGAGCGAACAGACATTAACCCCGTCGTTTACAAGGTATTGGCGAAAAATTCGGAGGATCTCTATTTGACGAAAGGGAGATAAATATGGTAACCTTATCCTAACCTAACTGAACCCCTTTAGAAAGGAAAAGAAGTTGAAGGAAAAAAGTGTAAGAAAAGGAACCGAAAAAACAAAGGAGAGGTAAACAGTATACTAGATAAGTATAATAAATAAGAGAGAGAGAGAGAGAGAGGGGGGGGGGGAGGATGTATAGAGATAAAAGAAAGAGTAGGTATACGAAGTAGATTTCTCTTTTCCCCCCCTCACCCAACCTGTTCTCTTTTGCTGTTATATGTGTATAGTAGAAGGACACATTATAAGTGGGGAAAAAGTCACTAATAATTGTATAGAAATAAAAGGAATGTAAAAAGGACAACTTCGTGTGTGTAGGATTATAACAAAGCCTCGCGATGACGAGGAGAGAGGAAAGAAAACAGAGAGAACTTGTTTGAATTTATTCCACAGGCATTTAGACGCACCATTACGTCTTTGATCGTAAAGTAGTTAAATGATGACGATATATAAGACGAATAAATGAAGTCGATATCAGGACCAATTAGTGAAGTTGGTTTCCCAACCTTGAGGAGCGAATTCCAGTTCGTCGCCTGTTTGCAAGAGACCCTCCACAGAGAGAAGGCAGTCCTTCAGCGTGATACGTAAACTAAACGAGAAAATTCAGGCACATTTCACGTTCACTTCCAATGTGGGAGAAACAGAAGATGGCAGCACTTTTCAAATCGCGCGTAATCCTGACATTACAAATACGTTAGGACCACGAACTACGCACATACACATAACGTTTTCCACAGACTTGCACCAATTCGTTAGAAATTTCGTAGTGGAATGCTTATGAGGCGTATGTGTAGGGTTATATATAGGGTTATACTGTAGTATTTTAGTATACAGTACCTTCAAATATTATACTCTCGAAATGTAAACTACTCCAGATACGCAAGAGAAAAGCCTTGGGGGTTGTTGACCTTTCGCGTTCTATAGACTCCTTGTACCAAAACAATGAAGGTCATACCCCCCCTTTTAAAAGTGTAATAATCAATTGTTTTCTCATCGAAGCTCACGGACCCCGATGAAGGCTACCCGACACCCTCGGTTAAGCGCCTTGATCTAGTGCATACGAGGAAGGTTACTGACACAGTGGCGTCACAAAGCCGGGGTATTCATTTTTTTTTTATCACAAAGCAGAGCACCTCCAAAATCGATTCAGAAATCAAAATCTCGTAAAAATCAAGCCGGGTACCCACGGGTCTAAAACACTTCCGACGCTTCTGTGCCAGCCTACGACTATTTTCTAACGCATGAGGAATCGTTCTATCCGGCACCAAAAAGGGGACCTTGAATAAAATTCGTAAAATAACGGATAAGAGACGATAACTAGGTAGACACTCACGGTATCATATGGTTCTACATCATTCGACATCTCTCGAATTGCAATAATAAGAAAGAAACCGTTGGAGTCGTTTTTCTTTCACGATCCTCCCCAGAAACCGAGTTGTATCTGCGAAATACGATTTCGTGCGAAAGGATGTTTATTCCAAAGTACATACAAAAGCAAAAGCCATTTTCCGAGAAAAAAGGCAATACATACATACTCGTGTGTATGTATTGTTTTCTCGGTTGAAAAGGCAATGGACAGTCGTCACGGGCAACCATCTCTGGGGCGGGACACGCCCGAGCATTTCTTTTATTTCCTCGTTTCTTTCCGGGGATCATGATTTTTGTTTTTTTTCCCGTTTTTAAGGGCCTCGGAAATTAATATTCCCTTCGACTCTCTCGTTGCCCTGCCCTCTTCTTCTTCGTTTCAAAAAATATCGACACATTGGACACCGGTCTAAGAAAAAATAACCCTTTAAGTGTCGTATCTTTCTTCTTTATAATGTCACTTACTACACGCAACAGAAAAAAAACACGTTATTTTCGTTCGGGAAACACAGTATTAGTTGAAAAAGGATTGAGAGTATAGCCTTTTTATTTGGGGCATGAAAGGCTTGTTTCAAACGAATGAAAAGAAGAGGAGGAGTAGGAAAAAAGAGTAGAAAACGGGAGCGAGTTCTACTTTGGAAGATTGAGTGCTATTTTATTTGATATAGTTGGATGTGGGTCCATTTTTTTCCTTCCAGAAAGAGGCTTAAAAATTACATCGTTTTCCGGAACGAGGTCGACTGGTCACCTCACCCGTGATTATGTTGAAAAATAAGTTCACATGATCCCGATATTATGACCTAACCCTTTTCATTCGCCGAATTATTGATTGCCATGGGATTTGGGAGAAAAATAATTGCGATAATACATTTTAATTGCTATTGAAGAGCTGATTCGTATCAGAATATAAGAGCAATGGTGAGTTGTAACTTGCTTCCGGCTACAATTTATAGCTGGCCATTTTAGAGTTACATCAAAAAGATTCACACTTACGCACAATAAGAAAAAAAATCGATTTTCCAAATTTTATACTGTAATCTAAGTTAGTATCAGCTAATTCCACACCAAAGTTTCATTAATATAATTAACGTGATTTGAATTTAATTTCAAAGCCACGCACTTGCAGATGAAGTTTTGATCAATTCCTTTTCAACAAAGAAAATTTCTCCAAATCAAAATTAGGGGAAATTCTGGGAAAATGTAAAATATGTGGCAAAAAAAACAAAACAACAAAATATGCAAATATTTAATAAAAGTCAGGGGAAACTTCTGTGAAGGGAAAAAAGTGAAACTCCAGAAAAACATTTTGTGAATTATATTTCTATCTTCAGGAGCTTTGGCCAGGGAAATACTTGAGTTTTTGTTCAGAGAAGTTCATTGGTCAAAAATAGGGAAAGTTTTGTTTTGTCAGGAAAAGTAAGGGAAATTTTTGAGTAGGGGGAAGTATCGCAACAGTTTTTGCTGGGAATCCTGTAAGAGGGTTAATTTACGGTTAATTGCGTTTAAAAAACGCAATTTTCAAGAAATTGATTATGGACATCTTTACATTATGTTTAAAATATCAACTAATTAAATTGCATCTCTTTAGAATCACAGCTTTTGGATTTCATGATTTCCTTGTTGAGCCATGAAATAAAAATTGTGGTTTCTCGAACAAGGTTCAAAAGGCATTAAAAATTCTACGTAAGAGATTGCACAGACTGATTCAATTATACAGCAAAATGAAAGTGAAATACGAAAAATAAATTAAGCGAAACAAGGGATATTGAGCTACGATAGTTCAACTCGCGTAAAATGATGGAGAAAATAGGCTTAAATAGACTTGAAAGGCTGGAGGGGGGGGGGGGGTTACGATCATGATGCAGTCAATTCATATATATGCATATACATTAGATCAGTTGGCCCCGTCATTGACGCTGCGGGAGTGAACCCCTCCTCCAACGTCAATGTATCTCCCCCACGTTAGGGGAACTAGAGAAATTTTGATTCGACCCTCAATCAAAGAAAAATAAATTGGTATAAAATTTGCACCTCTCCATTTTTTTCCCGAAAAAAATTCATTCCGTAAAAATTGAATAAAAAATTTGCCGAGATATCGATGATTGAAATTCTTGATTCCTGTCACGTTTAACGTATCGGGATTTGTAAAAGGAATATCTAGAGATAGAGTCGTAAAAAGAGTGGGGTGAAAATCAATCATATCTAAATCCCGAAGAATATTTATTTAGCCTAAATGCTATTATATAGCGAGAGGTTCACTTTGATGATTGTAAATTTTTTAGATTGGGAGGGAAGGACGGGCACGCACTGATGAAAACTCAAAAATGTTTATATTTCTTTCAGTTATCTCTCATTTTACGGAAACAAAATCACTACAGCTTACGATTTTCCTATTTTTGATCAATTTTCAAATTTTATACTAAAAATCCTAGAATTTTTATTCTTTTACACTTTCTCCATGAAGCACCCCGTATACATATTTGTGGTTTAGCTACCGTGTTTGCCTTTCTTTTGCACCATGGGGTTCTACATTTAACTTTCGAATTTAAATGATTAAAAACTATTGAGTATATATTTCTTTGTCTCTCTCTCATTTCAGACGCCTTTGTTCACCGCGAGTACTTCCAAATTGATTCCATAGGATACCGTGCAGTAGAAGATGTCCTCTGAACTTTCTTCTTTGATGTAAATAAACCATCAAACTGGATGGTACAGATGGTAAGTTCAAACGAAAGGTAAAGGACCGTATATAGCGCCAAGGACCTTTACTTTCGAAGTTTGTTGTTGCAGTGAATTCCTCTTGATACGTCCTTGTCGGGATACAATACGGTTGAATCCCGCTATAACGAAATCCGAGAGACTGGAGAAATCATTTCGTTATACCGAAATTTCGTTATGAAGGAATTCTAGGTTTTTGCATTGTTGTCAAGTAAACTTATTCATATTATCATTGCGTCATTGTCAAGTAAACTTAAGAATATTCATATTTTTTTTAAGAGTGGTTAATGACATAAGCCTCATTCCAACCCCCCCACGTCATCAAAAGTCAGGAAATCCGAAACCCCCTATCGATGCTGACATAATACTTGAATGACCCCTAACTCGTTATTGATTTTCATTTTTCTACGTTAATTGTAGTATTAATATTTAATTCCTTTACGTAGGACAAGCTGGCGGTCAGGAGCCAACGGTTCCAGCCTTGGCGAACCTCGACCAAGAAATTTCCAGCCTCGCACCTTTTTACTTCGAGTGGTATTTTTGGTAAGTCTATTGCGAGAGAGAATATGTAGAAACCTCCATTCACACACGAATTTTTCAGTTTTTCCTGTCATTTACATTCTTGCAACCCACGGTGTCCATAATATTCAGAAATAGACAGACTAAAACATATCATAGTTCCACTAAAAAACATTATTGCTCTAAATAAATTCGACCTGTTCCATGAAAAAATCTTTTGGAGAAAATGAATGCACTCATTAACCTCGTAAGTTAATTTTAATGAGTAATATTTCTATAGGAACATGATGTAAATCGATAGAAGACATTTTTTGTAAAACGCATAGCGTTAATTTACGTTGGTGTACGTTTTCGCGCTCAGCGCATAAAACAAGAAAATAATTGACCTAAAGAAAAATAAACAATAATAAAAAAATCAAATCACCGTACTGTGTTCGGCTTAGGCTACAGCTCCTTGAAATACCAGGCTAACTCATCCGCCATCTTTCGGCGAAAGTGTGACGTCAGTATTACCGCTACAGACAATCGTTGCTATTCTGCCTTCTTTTCAACGATTTCCGGGACATCACTTGTAGGGTTGAACGTGTTCTCAACTAAGATAGACGACGAGTTACTTCTTTTTTTGGTGCCTTAGCTTGGGGGGGGGGGGGAGAGGGGGGGGGGGCTCTCGTTTTTGTCTAACGCGACATCCGCTTCTATGTTGAGAATATTCAGAGGTGACAATTACTGACTTGGTCACGGGAAGCTGCAGCGAATGAAACTGAAGAAGTTTATAAGAGGAGTAGCTCATCCCCGAAAAAAAGATACTAATTTTACCTCTGACGATGCTCGACATAGCAGCGGGTGAAACGTCAAGAAAAAAGGCCACCGTCTAATAGCTAGACACATTGTGGCTTTTCGGATGTGTACAAACTAACATTAATATTGCTACGAAATTCATGTAGTCTTTATTTTTCATCAATTATACGATTTTCTCGCTTGTAAATAATATGAGCAGCCTTTTCATTCTCTCTAAATCGCGCCAAGTTGGCGACAAACTTTGCGAGTTTGGTGACACTGCTGATGTTCTGATATACGCCCGAGTGTTGCAGTGGTAAGATGCTCGTCTTCCACTCCACTATGAACATTATACCGTCAAGGTCCACGAGTTCGAATCCTAGTTTAGAACATCGGAAACAAGTTCTTTACCTACCGAACCTGGGGCGACCACCGATAAATGGTGCCTTCATTCCCCCGCTCCCCCCAACTCCACTGGATAGAGATTGGCGATGTATGACCGGAGTTGATGTGCGATAAAGTAGTTCTAATGACGTTGTGGCGTGGAAAGAAGCTTGTGGAAATAAAGGGAGAGAACGCCAACCTCTCTCTCTCTCCGAGACTTTTTCCTTTCCTCCATGAAAGAAGCTCTCGCCAAGAGAAACGAAGCATGCGCATTTCGCCCTAATTATTGGTTTTACGTAGAATAAAGTATTCACATTATTTACTAGCAAAAAATGACATAATTAATGAATCATTAATCATATTGGACATATATAATGACTGTTTACATGAATTTCGTAGCAATATCTAACGTTTCCTCTATTTAAATTGAGAAGTTTTTCGCCGAATCATTTTTATGGATTGTCTTTAATTTGTCTTTTAAAAAGAGTTCGTTTAATTCGCTGCAGGGTTTGCCTGGCTGTCATCGGCGGGACGACTGTCAGCTTTACGATAGCATGCCTTTTCTGCTGTCGTAAACCGTACAAGACCGCCGTCGTCAGACTGTCCGAACCAGTGCCAGAAAACATCCTTGGAACAGGTGAAACTGTCAGGATTGAATTATTTGGTACATTTTCTCTCTCAACATGTTGCACGAAAAATAATACACGTATTCATATTATATTTTGTTAACACCGGGATCTGTCAAAAACAAGTTAAAGGCTGAAACACACTAAACTGACGTGGAGGGATTTAACGTCATGTCAGAGACGTTGTGGATTCTGATTCGTGGAAATTCTGTGATGTGGGAATTCCACGTCTTATAATTTGTACGTCACAGAATTTCCACGAATAAGATTTCACAAATTCAACATCGTAGTGTGTTTCGGTCTTAATGCATCAGACCAGTGTACACACAGTATAATGTCTGATATGATATCGCACCATCTGGCGTCACGTGGTTTTACGTCACGTCATACAGTGTGTATCCGCCTTAAGACGCGTCATATAATGCCAGCTCAAAACGAATAATACGCGAGTTCCCAATAAAATTCAAGTCGATGTGTCGGGTGGGCAGAATAGTATAAGTTCTTTGAATCAGCCCGTATTTTACGGGACAGATAATTTTTTCCATATTAATCGGCTGTTGGGAGAGGTGATCTCGTTCCGATTCCCCTTCCCAACTGGACCTGCACCTGAGCGAAGGCAGACATCTTCATCTGCGAATGGAGCAGAGGCAGGCGAATGCGAGGTCATGTGTCGAAGATCGACAAACTATTGTGCATGTGCATTGAAACAACCCGTATTTTACGGGCATATATTAAATTTTAACCATATATTCGGCTCTTGGGAGGCCGCCGTCCGCTCTGGATCCATACTTGGAAATTATCAATTCAATAAAAATTTGAATCTTCTTCGTTATCTCTGCCAGCAGAAATTTTTGTTTTGAGGATATCGTACCCAATTTTCTCTCAAAATCGTAGAAAAGACGTTAATTGCCTTGACGGCAATCTCTCGTTAGCATTTCCCTACAATACAAAGACTTTCAGCGTAAACATTGCGTGCGTTCCTAGAAAAAACAAACTTTATTTTTTTATATTTAGAGTAATAAAAATACTCAGTGATGATGTTATTTGCTTCTCTTACGTTAGATGTGGCTGTGTTAATAATTTTCTGCACATTAAATGCAAATTATAAGTACGAAAAATGACGTTAAGCTGGAATCCCCCCCTGCTGCCATCTATTGAATAAAAACGAAACTACCGCAAAAAATACATGTCCGAGAGCAAATTTTATGTGCCTAGGCCATGTTGGGCAACAGCTCTGTTCAGCCCTGCAAAGGATCCTTGATTACTTCTGCGTTTGGCCAAGGGGTGGTAGGGTAATGTTATATTAGGAAAAACTTTATGGAACTGACTTTATATACCTTTAAAAGTTTATGAATATTATTTTGACTTTTTTCTTCCATTTTATTCCCTTTTCTTCGCTACCGAATGTTTCAACATTTTATGGGAAACAACAATTTATAAGTTGTAGTGATGGCGTTATCACATACGGTTATGTTGATGCAAAAAGTCTAATTTTTTTTGGGATGGCAGATTAGGGGCCGTTCAAGTATTACGTAAGGAAATTTTTAGCCATATTTGACTCCCCCCCCACCTTGTCAGTAAAATTTCGTCATCAGCTCTGTCCCTCCGAATCCTAACTCATATTTTCATAAAGGGTGATTGCTGACGTAAGCATTATCCAAACCCCCCCCCCTCCCCCCTGTCATCAAAAGTCAGCAAATCGGAAACCCCCCCGCCCCATCCATGATGACGTAATACTTGAACGGCCCCTTAATCACTTTTTTTGTCACATTTGGACGAAAAGGATGCAGACACTATTATGTTATTTGATTAATGGTTTTTTTTTTAAAACAGTTGTAGCACCAGAAGGTATAATTCAACCGGACGTGACGTTCTACACGACGCCAGTGTTTCATTGCCAAGACTTCGTGATTCAATCGGAATCGAGGATGAGTAATTCGCCTTTGCCGCGTTCGGCCAAGACACCGAGCGAGAGACTGACCACACCGCTGATGCCGCTGAATCCGGCTTACCAAGCCATTCAGCCGTTGACTATAACAGCCGTGCGCGTGCCTTCGCTCACCAACGATTTGACGCTTCCTCCTGGATACGTCTCTATAAGAGACAACAAATAACTAATAGTGCACTAAAAAAAAAAAAAAAAGTGGAAAACATTGACGCAGTTTCTCTTCCTATTGACATGCGTGCTCAGTGTCTTTTATTGTCTTTCAAATATTCAAACATAAACATACCGTCCACGTTGAAAAGACTGAAAATTTCTTAACTCCTTAAAAAGCGAGCTTTTTTTTAAAATTACGAAAGCGAAATTCATCTTCATACGGCCGTTTTAACCGTGCTTGAACACGATACATAGCGTATTTTATGCTGCCTTGTTTTCTGGAATTGTGCGAATCGCAAGCACATATCAAGAGCAATAAATGTCTAAAAAACGAATCTTAAAATTATGGCAAATAGCCAACGAAAGTTCAAAATTTGACCAATTCAAATTTACTTTTTTAGTAGAAAATATTTAATTCTCATAACTATATATAAACACAAAGTGGGTTTGGCAATGGATAAATTTAGAGCATACCAAATCAGTCAAAAAGAAAATTGTTTAACTCGAAGATGGTAGAGATGAGACTGAAGTGACTGCCGAAAAGCTGTGTAGTGTTCTGCGAGTCATGATAATCGAAGAAGCCCGCCCTTTTCTAGAGACCTTTATCGTTTCTTTCCTGGTGGGCCGGAAAAGCCACCGGTAAACATATCATGTTGTTCAGGTGGTGAGTCGGAAATCGTTAAAAAAACCAGGGCAGGAAAGAGCGATAATACTGACGTCACATTTTTTCCCAAAAATGGCGGGTGAGTCACTGCGTTATTTCAAGGAGCTCCAAGTCCACGAAAGGAGACTGTTCGTCACTAATCTTTGAGCTAATAACATATTTTTCACTCCAAGTGGTATCACAGGAATCGAAAAAAAAATCAGGATAGGTTTCACCGATTAGCCATAGCAATAATACTGACGCTACATTTTTTACTCAAAGATGGCGCATAGGTCAACCCGGGGTTTCAAATAGCTCCATGTCCACGCATACACACCCTCACACAATGTATTTGGGCATCCAACCAACTAGCTGGAAATTACCCATACGAATGTTTGTGAGGAGTCTGTACGGGGATCAATATTAGCCAACACTTTTTGGAAAAAAACTTGTTTCGAACTCAAATTTTGAATTAAAGTTTCAAAAGTATTGATATCTTCGCGACCTTCGACGTTCACCATTTGAATAAATTGTAGATTTATAACATACGCGATTGATATTGCCTTTGAGGACGATGCAGAAATTTAGACTTCGTAAACATAATTTTTATTCATCCGATTCAAGGAATAAAAAATAGAAATGATTAATATAAATCCAAAAATTACCGGGAAAAAAAAGAGATCAAATTTGTCGAATCGGGTACAATGTAGCTAACGCCTAAAACACACGGCACATAAACTCACCGCTTCTAAAGCCTTAAAAAAAGACAACAGCATAATCAATTTACTTTGAATTACTCTTTTTTACTTTGAATCTGATACGGAAGATGCGCTAGAATTATTTTTCATCCAATATATCATCGATAAAACTAATCATCGACATAAACGAATAATTTCTTTTACTGAATCTCAGCCACTGAACGCGAAGAAACCGTGGTTTGGCTCCCCTATAATTGATTGATGTCGTCGGTTTTAATCCGTCGTTTATACGATGAATTCATTTTTGTCGAGTGAAAAGATGGAGCGTCTCTTCTAATCGTAAAGAATTATTGAGTTTCAGAATCGAGATGTTAATCATGAAAAAATGAATTGTATACTTAATCTTTATACCTGTTTATCTAGTTAAATTTGAGATACGGTAATATATAGATACGTATATAAATAAATGAGTCGTTTTTCTTCTAAAAATTCGGTTTGATTTCTTCGCTGTACACTTATATAGATGTGTGTATGTAGTGGCTAAATGTGAAATGAAAGGTGACGAGAATGTGATGTTGCGGTGAACTGAATGATTAGGCGAATGAGAAATATGTACACGTGAGTTCACGAGACCTCCATGTGTGCAGCGGCGTAAGTGGGGCATTAAGTGTTTGCCCCCCACCAAACCATCCAAAAGTTTAATTTTTTTAAATACTTCCGTAAAAAAAATTAAAATATACCGAAACCTTTATCTGTATAATATCATATGCTATCGGAAGCTTACTGTGCCTTTTATATGCTATTTTAACCACAAGTTCCGTTAATTTAAATACTATTTGAAGATTGGTAACTCAAAATTTCTGTAGAAGAAATTCCTTCCTTGTGCCCCTCCCCCCCACTTTCCCAAAGGCCGATTCTGCGTAGGCCCGTGCATGTGTTCTAGCAAACAGCCGGCGATCTTGGCAAGACCGCGTTAAAATCATCATGGGCCACCTTACAGAAAAGTGATCTTTCTGCGCGGGGATTGTCTACCTCTTTCTACTGTGCCTATTTACCACTAATACGCTTACTCGCAAGAAAAATAACCACCATATTTCATTATCTCATGAGGCGCCTTCTGCAATTGAGGTTGGGCCTCATGCGTTAAGACGGCATTGCTTCTTGCTGGACAAATCTCAAAAAGCGTACACGCCCTGTCGGACACGTGGCTTAGAATCATAGATGACCGGATAAATATTTCACATGCCTGAAAAAATTATCACTCTCTGGATTTACTTAAAAATCAAATTTAAAAAAAAAAAATTATCTCCATAAAAATATCGAAAGCGATTTTTGTTTCTAAATCAAAATTTTGAAAGAAATACGAAAACTTAAAAATTTATTCACCAATTTTTTCATCTAAAAATTAGTGAAATTGCTAATAACTTTTCGAGCTGTTGGCGTCGGGAAACAAGTCACCATACTACAAGAAATATTGACCTCACTTATAGAATCACAGCCAATTTGCGGTACGAGACTGGACTTGGACAGGCGCAAGCCTAAGATAGTGACCAGATCATGCGACTGAAAAAACGGGACAGGGCACAAATTCACTGATGAAAACCAGGATATCTTAAAAAAAAAGGATTTTTAGAGGGCATTATATGATGTCAAATTGCGAGGCGATAGATAAAATTAACTATTGGCACTAAACGCCTTGCATGGTTTAGTTCAATCTTTTTCTCGTTGTGGGCCACTGAAATTAAGTAAAACGTTTCATGAGAATGTAAGGGGGAAAATTTCCTGACCTTCTTAATGATTATATTTCACAATTATATAGTTCGTTGTTATAAATACTTTCTTTCAAACCGAGCACAACTCAGGTCTATCACCATCTATGGGCGATTTACTACCTAGTGAGTTGTGCCGGAAGTATAACTGCGTGTATACCTAACAGTTCGAGTGTTATGATTTTTCAGTGCCACCATATCTATATTTCCGAAGTGAAGTGAGTGATGTGTTATGATTGAATTACATTTGTACTGTTTGTGGGTCTGCTGCTCTCTGTGGCGAGACTTTTTAAAGGGGACATCGACTCGCATTCGCACCTTGAAGTTGGGAACCACAGAAAACCAACTTCAGCCGACCTGCTATAAATACTAGAAACTACGTTAAGCTAGGACCCCCCCCCCCCCGCCGCTGTCACCTATTAAATGAACTCAAAACTATCTATTATAATTCTTAAAATAAAATGGTTGTTGGTTTTACACCACGAGTAGCATAAAAACGAACATTAGCATGTGAAACCATAATTAATTATTTTATTTTTACGCGGCACATACCCCGGTATCAATTCTATGCTCCACGAGAGTCATCTATCATCAACCACCGTTGGTCACTAAGTTTGAGTTTTCCGCAAGAGCAATTCCGGTAACAAACGTTGCTGCAAATGGTAACCAATATTTTGGCACGTAAAATTCGCGCAGGTATGCAGCATAAAAAATTATACTTTCATACCACATGTTGTTCATTTTCATGCTGCACATAGTTTTGAAATCAACAACCATTTTATTTGAAGAATTATAGCATCGAGTTTTCATCCAATAGGTGACAGCAGGGGCCCCAGCGTTCAAGAAAAATATTTAGGTGCATTTCGCTTCCATACAAAAATTATAGGTACGAGAAAGCGTATCGCCCACTCACCAATATTCACCACCTTCTCCATTTTTTTTCTTAAAAATAATTTGATTTCGTTGAATCTTTGATTTACGGAGAAAAAAAAAAACCGGAACAACAGTGCATTTATTGGTAAAACGGGACGTCTGACCACCCTAGTCTAAGATACATCCTATAATTTTTCTTACCGGAAGAGTTAAGTTTTCTGAAAAGTTAAAACTACCAGAGAAATTTCCTAGAAAGACCAGTAAAGATTCCAGCTTATGAGCCCACTTGCAGTATATGAGGGCCCATGATCACAGCGGGCTGCTAAATATTAGGGCAGTAAAAAATAAAGCAAAATACGTTGTGTCGGGATCATGGCTGCCAAAGAAAGCATTTCAGCGGAATTTCACGCGTGTGTACGGGCACTTGCACTGTCGTTGCAAAAAAAAAATAATTTTTTTATATGCCCACGTAGGACACGTGGTCAAAAAATGCACTTCGGGCAATGGATTTGCTGCTGAAACACCTACTCTTACAGTCCAGAGGATTACAACAAGGTTGCGGCTTAATAAAAGAACTTGAAAAAAGAGACCACAAAGGAAATGATTCGCTCAAGATTTATTCGTTTGCTTTGAAATGATTTTTCGGTTTTAAAAAATGAGAAGCTCGATTATCATTTGTGGCCTGCGCATAATTGATGCGCAATTATTATGGTATACATATTTACACAAAATACATTTCTATTTACACGAACCGGAGAGAAGTATCAAAGTCCAATCTAACTTTTCTTCGGATTTGTTCTTTCTCCATCGCTTCTTCCTGTTCGTATTGCACTAAGCCACGTGTTTCATAAATTACTGAAATTCACTATTTATATATACTATATATATATTTGCCCGTTCTTCTTTTATATATATTCCAAAAAAGTTCATCATAGCTCTGAAAACGTCGTTCACAAAGCGGTCATAATCCCGAAAGACGAAATTCCCCGACACGGTCAAAAATTCCGACGTTACAAAATAAATTTCTAGAAAATTATGTATTCAACGGACAACAGGATGTTGCGTTAATTTATGACAAATTAAATAAAAGCAAAACGATTTTCAACGAAAACAGCGGTATTTTACATTTCTAATGGCAAGAGGGGCAGACCAAAATTGCAATCAAATATATTTGAAAAATTTAATTAATCGCGCCCCCTTCCTGCGAAAAATGGAGATTCTGAAAGAGGGGGAAATGCAGCTTATACGTAGAAAAATTAAATTTTTAAAATTTATTTAATAATGATTGATCATAATCTTAATTTATTATAAACTCTGCGTTGCAACATCCTGTTGTCCGTTAAATACATGATTTTGTAACGTCGCGATTTCGACCTCGTCTGGACTTTAACCGTGTCGGCTTATCGACATTATGATCCAGACCCGATTCAAAGGTATCAGGCCGCGTAAATATCGGCGGGGCCTAATGCTTGTGTGTGAGGAAGATATTTGGCTGCCCTTTGACGGGGATGAATTAACGGGAGGAAATGCATAGCAATGATGAGTATGAAGAGCTTACACGTCGAAAACGAAGTACTTGTCCTTGGACGAGTCCGAGCACGAGGTGTCGGTCGACAACGCGATGGAGCCGTTCCTGTACAGCGAATTCGGATAATAGTGGTGATGGCGTTCCGTCGCGTTGTCGAACGAAGAGACGGATGCTGCTGCGAAGTCTTTGCTGATTGGTGGATGGATGGTGATTGTGGCACTGCTGATGGATTTGGGGACGAGGACCAGCCTGTGCGGCTGCGATCCCTCTCCGTACACGATCCTCGTGTCTACGGGTTGCCGAACGGTTTCCGGCGACCGGTGATGCGTCGGCAGTCGTTTGCGATCCTCCTTCAGCATCCTGGCCGCCATCACGATCAGAAGTATCAGTATGAAACCTCCGGTGATGGGGACAGCTATGACGGCCGCTTTGAACCACACGTCGTTTTGCTTGTTGGACCGCGGTAATTTGCCACTGGGTGGAACGCCGCCGTGGACGAACAGGTAATCGTCGTTCGAAAAATAACCTGCAATGAAAAAAAAGAGAGATGTATTTAGCCAGGTTGGCGAATGTCCAACTTTGTAGTAAAAAAAACTACTTTTAAGTCGTTGCGTGTGAGCGGAAAATTCACCAACAATTCACCGACATGACAATTCATCACTACGAAAAGTCACCGACAAACAATGAATTGACAAAGTGAGAGTCAGTGAGTGGATAAACTGGTGAGTGAGCAATCAAGTGAGTCAGGGAGTTAGTGAGCAGATAAACAAATGAACGAGTGAATTAGCGGATGAACAAATGAGCTGGTTAATGATCAGGAGAGAAAATTATCGAGTCAGTGAGCGGACAAGTAAAAGGAGTCACTCATAAGCCCAATCACTCACTCGGTGACTCATTTAGTCATTAGCTGTTTGACCCACTTGTTCAAGCACTCGGATAATCACTCACTGGTGACAAGCTGTTGTCGATGAATTTTCCCAGCAATTTTCCGTCGATGAAATTTTCTATCGGTAAATTGCATGGCGGTGAATTTTCGATAAATCTCGTCGTTTTTCCCGGAAACACTAGGTTGAGAGTTTGCTCACCAGTCATGTAGCTTTGATTGAGCCTATGGATCGGACTGCTGTGATGCTGGGCTATGTTGGTGCGCGCATAGTTGCACATGTCCTCGCGGCAGCAAGTCCTGACTGGCACCGAGGAGGTCTTCATCGAAGAGACTTCTTCCTTTGGCGAACATTCCAGGGAAGCTGCCCTCAACACCACCTGTTTCGTTTGCACCATTTCGAGACAGGCGTGCCTGCTACTGCTGATGTAGTCCGAGGCCAGGCTCTCGTCGGTCTCGTACCCGAAGTGATCGGACACGCAAACTCCCAGAGACGACTTGCACATGTAACCCGAGGAAACGCAGGCGGGCAGGTTACAGTAACAGCGCACGTCAGCTGCGTACAACAGAATGAGATACATTTAGCGCAATTACAAATTAAATGGTATTCATTGTTAAAAAAACACAACAATAGAAAATATAGAAATATTTAATAGGACCAGCTAAGCATCGATGTGTTGAGAAATTCTAGTTTACAGCGTTAGTATGAATTCTGGGATACCGGTCAGGGGTATCCGAGGGTCCTGTTCTGGGGGATTTGTATGTTTTAAGACAGCAATCGATCCATAATTCTCAAACACTGAGTCACGGCAATTTAAGGTGCTGTGAGATATTTAAATTTCATCTCAAAAGTGCCTCGAACGGGAAAAACTTTCTGGAGACTACTACAGTGGTTGGTTATGAATGAAAGAAGTTCCGACGACAAAATCGACTATGCATCATTAGATAATGTGAATAAATATCTTTTGGAAATTAAATTGGATCAAATATATAGGGTCTATAAAATCACTGCTTTCTGGGCTCTCTACAGCCCTAACTAAGGTGCCTACGGAGGAAAACGGACTCGTTGTCCATCTTTGAGCAAAGAATGAGTTTGGAGGTGCAATTGATGTCTCGGAAATCGTTGAAAAAAGAGTAGGATAGGGAACCGTTATTGGCTACAGTGATAGTACTGACGTCCCGCTTTTTACTCAAATATGGCGGATGAGACAGCCCGGCGTTTCTAGAAGCTCTAGCTATAGAACTCGATGGAGAAGAAAAAGAAGTCAGTTTGAACATTCACATCATCGGAGGTCATTTATTAATGAAAATGATAGAGTATTTGTTCATTTTTGTAAGCATGGGGTCCATATTCGAAACATGGTAAGACTTCATACAAGGGTAGATAAACATCTTAAGCCCAGAAGCGCGTTTCCGTTCTCATTTCTTCACTAACGAATATGATGGCTAGTTGAACAGAGGAAAGTGCTTTGCCGATGAAGCTCTTTTACCAAAAAAAAAAAGATACTAGAAGCTCTCTCTTTTTGTGGGCGTCTTCAGTCTTTGACGAGGATTTCGCAAATTCTTTCCATCAAGACTTTTCGCAAGTTTCTTATCTTTCTGATGAATGGTTGGGGCTGTAGAATTTTGCATTGAAAACAATCCCAAAGACGAATGTTAAAAGTACTTCGAAAAAAAAAGGAAATGTTTCGCGAGTTTCATTTTTTTTTTCAACTGCCATTTTACATCGACGACGTGAAGATTCCACGCACACTCAAACAAGAAGCAATTTCTGACGTTATAAGTAAGTGTCGCGCGTGTGTGTGCGGTTCAGTCATTCCTCCATTCAATGCGTGGAACTGAATGAAATGAAGGACACGCAATCGATAAAATCACAAAAGACAGCAACTATTACGCGCTGCTCTGCCCAAAGATGGCAGCACCGAGAGACAGAAGAAATTTTATGATCCTGCAAGACGATGTTTCAGACGGAAAACAATGTTTTTCAAAAAATTGAGAACATCACACAGAAATAGAAAAACATACATCCGTTTCAAAAAATTAGAGCATTCTAGAAATTCACGAGGGCAGTTCACGAAATGGCAAAGCTAGAAAGCCCGAATTAAGGGTATGGTTGTATAATTTGTATATATTCCATCTTCTAAGAGGTTCTTCTTGAGCATATCGCCGGCAAAAAATTTGCACATAAAGTAGATTGAATGTTTCTTAGATTGCCAAATTACTTTTTCCTCTTTGTTTAAAAAAAATTAGAACACCTGCGACTGAAAACGGATTATTACACGAATATTTTCATGAAAATTTCATCAATTCGATCGAATTCGTGTTTTATGTACTTCCTCGTTATGTATGTAATCGTAGAATCGTTCAATCTTTGAAATACGGGTAGAAAAACGGGACATTACAGCAAACGCAAAATTACATGAGCATTTGCATATATACACAAGAAACGCAGATTGGATCAAGAATTCGGCAACGTCCATCAAAAACATCATCGATACTTCGATTGTTTCGTGATATCTGATGATTGCACCTGATGCGATCCTACTACGAGATTGCGGAGTCGTGCTAGAAAAAAAGGCTGATCAATTGCAAACCATCTACTATCGGCTCTAAACTAAAATAGCGACGATGGGATTATTGGTTGAGGTCAGATCCAGATCTGTGCCGGAGACATAAATTTAATGTCTTGATGCATCTATCTATCTAGTGAGTGGCATAAAAAACAATAAAAATATAAAAATTGCGCGAGACAAGCAGCGCCACAAGTGATATCAATAGAATCGGGCCGGAAAAATATACTGTATATTCGCTACTCTTCCATTTCTTAAGGCATTTCAATTTATTTCACCATTATGGGACACGATTCGAATTGTTCAGTCTAATAATTATACAATAGAAAGATGAAATTTCTGGGGGTCTTGTTGCAAGAGGGAAAAGCGTCTCTCTTGTTCCACCCCCCCCCCCCAAAAAAATTTTTAATTGCATTTTTTTCTTTTCTTTTCGCAGTTTTGAGCATCAGTCATGATGAATCCCGAGCAGTAGGAGGAAAAAAATTGTTTTCGCATACGCTTTCTTTCCTTAAGTAAGAACCTTCTTCAGTAAGAACTTTCGATTGATCTGCGATCAATTACATTGATTTGCGCCAAAATGAAGAAAACATTGAGGGGGGCTGAAAGTTGCTAGTTGGCCCGTATATGCGGGATTCAAGCTCTTATGTAGGAGCGGGGATGGTGCGTTGCATTGCATATTCATTTATTCATTAATTATTGGGGGAAGGCTCACACCCCCCCCCCCCCCGTAAAATTTGTGATCGGGGGTTAATGTTAATCATGAACTGTGGAGTTTTTTTTTTAATGCTTTTTCATCTACATTCATTTTAATTTGAATTCTGTTAAAAAATTCTGTCTTTAGAATATTTGACTGGTTGGTTTTATGGCCAGGTATACTGCATTCACTGCGCATGCGCGAGTACCAAATGTTTTGTCAGAAATTTCACGTGACCAAAGAAGAAAATGTCTCTTCTGTTCAAAATGTGCCGCTTAATCCCCTTAAAAAAATTACAACTTACGAACGGTGTCCATAATATTCAGAAATAGACAGACTAAAAACATATCGTAGTTCCACTAAAAAACATTATTGCACACCCTACGAAATTTATTTTCTGGAGAGAGGAAGTATATTTCTTTATGCTTTTAATTTTCAGTTAATTGAATAATACTCAATTGAATAACTTTTCAAATCAACAAGTTCTCGTGAAAACGCTTGTTGAGGACTGCATTGACCATATTACCTTCACTAGTTGAGAACATGTCCAAGAGACAGACTCTTTGAAAAACAATTTTTTATATTTTCCGACAAGATATACCATATAGATTATTATTTTTTTCTTTTAACAATATTTCAGGATAGTTTTTAGCATTATCTGTTCTTATCGAACATGCCTCAACAAAAATCATGCAAGCTTAGCATGGCCATGTTACCCTCGCTTTCCTTAGAATTATTATTATTATTATTATTTTACGAGAGTCTTAAGGCTGTCGTGTCTATGACCGAATCAAAACATGTGCCGATTTCATTAGATGAGCAGAGAATACAACTGGATTGTGTGACACGCATTATGAGATTTCTAATACTCAGAACAACTGCTAATCCACCGGACTCAATTTCTTCCATTTAACCATAACACTTGGCTTGAAACACTAATGGTAGTAAGAGCAAAAATATAAAAAAAAACCCACTGTTCTCTAAATCTTCTCTCAAGTGTTGCGATGAAAAAGAAAAACACTGACAGGGTTTTGTGTCTCTCAAGTGTTTATTTTCAGTATGGAAGTGTTATTTCCCCCTTAAAAACAGCTCGTGTTCTGAAAGAAAAATCAAATTGGGACGAATGTAGGAAAAAGGTAAGTCCTCACCACGTAGTGCCATCGCAGCAGAGAGGATTAGATACGACGATAGAAATCCTCACGAACGGGAAATCCACGAGAAGGAAAAAGTATAAATCCTGTCTGCGTCCTGAATTCCAGAAAAATGAAGAGCATAACGAAAAACGAATATCTACGTAAAGCAAACATTGAAGCTTTTCTCTCAATAAAATGTCTCCAAACAAGGGAAGAGCATTCGATTTTGGTCAATGCTGTCCTTGTTGGAAATGGCCGAGATAACGATGATGATAATAAGCTGCTTAAAGTTTCCATCTCTCCCCTATTTAAATATACATTCCAAGTGAAAACTCTTCAACCCACGAGAGATGATCTCGGTCGATTTCGATGGGAATCAGGAAACGTTCCCATGGATCATCCTCGAACGTCATCGATTTTTAATCTGGATGATCCGCTCGTAATGGACGAGGCAGGAAATACATATCTTCTGGGCTCTCTGAATACTTTTGAATTATTCAAAAACAAAAATCTTAAGATCTCAATATTGTTATCGCAAAAACTCCTATTTTGTGATATGGAAATTTAAATCTCCAGTATTTTGGTTTTATTTAAATTTAGCAATTTTCGTTTGCGGTTGGTTCAGGGTAATGTTTTTCCAAAAATGGTCATATCGAATTCTAGTTGGGGATCACAACGGAGTAGGGACTGGGTCTTCAAAAAAACCTTTCACTCACCGCGGGCCAAATTGAAACTTTTCACGAAGCCCGCGGGGCCCCACCAACTATGATTTAAGAAATTAAAATTCTACGAGGGATCATTCAGATACATAATGGCTTATCGTAATGTACAGTTGCGTCTTAACAGAAGAGTGAGCGGGACCCCAAGGCGAATACGGGCGCGGCCGGAACTAGAGCGGAGCGGAGGAGGCAACTGCTCCGGGTGGCAATTTTAGGTGAGAAAAAAACACCATTATAAAATTATCGAATTTTAAAGTTGTGGGAGGCGGCAAAACGCTTTCCCCGGGCGGCTAAATCATGTTTGCCTGTGAGGCGGAAAACAAAAACCTAGTTAAGACCCTGATTAAGGGTCACAAATAATTGAAGACTTTCATTAATCACAATTTTGATTAATTTATTCTATTATTACTCCCTTTACCAATTCTGAAAAAGTTGAAATTGGTGAAAAGTTCTAATAAATAAAAGAAATAGTTTCAGAATTGATTAAAATTCAGAATTTATGAAAGAAATATTTCCATAATTATTTTTTTTCTAAATGGAAATGCAAATTTATAGAATTTATGAAAGAAATTAATGTTGCCGTAAATGCGGCCCCCAAAACGCGGGGCCCGGTGCAATCGCACCTGTCACACACCCCTAAAGGGCGGCGGTTCACCACCATCATGGGCCCAATCTTGAGGGTCCATGATGCTGTTGAGATTGCCCTATCCTAAATTCGTTGATACTGCCTACAACAGGGAGTACGCAAGCCATATTAACAATTTTTCAAGGGGCATTTGGGGCAAGAAATATCGGGAACCACTGAAAGGGATTCACTTTTCCCATTAACTATGAATGCCTATTTTCTTCTTTGAGTTTGATTAGTTCTTATTCATTAGTTCTTATTCAATTTCTTTGTTCTGTTATGACTGAATCCCGAAAGATGGAATGATGCAAATGCAACTCCTACATGTCTTCAATTATTCGCCATCTTCTTCGTCCCGGTTCGATCCAACTAAGAACAATTAAATCGTATCGAACTTATCACGAAACACTAGAGATTCCCCGGTATATATATATATATATGACGCTACATATATAATCTCCATTCTCATCTGAATTCAGCAGACGCTGCAATTTGAAATACATCTCGAATTCAACAGCGATCCGATCCATTTCCGATAACTTTTACTAATCTCAAACACAGGAAAGGCAATATTAAAACCAGCAACGATATAAAATAAAAATTTTATTGCACCTCCAATTAATAAGTTTAAGGATTAAACTTAATCAGTTCGTGTCTTGTATTCAAGGCAACGATATCGGAGGACATTCCGCTTCTGGAACGCAATACATTTCTAATTTCGTACCGGGTTCTCGATCTTAAATCGTACGTACGGTGAGATAATTAATCGATGAAAAAATTTCTATCCAAGTATTGTTCAATTAAGCGATTCCTTGCAATAATTAGCAATAATTTAAAGCGAGAAATTTTCTGTGTACATGACATTATTATAGTTAGAAAGCGAAACATTATTAAAAGAAATAAAATGTTTTGCGTGGGAGGAGAGAGATTTTTAAGAGTTTCTTAATAGTATAGTTATCAAGAAAAGAAAAGAAAAAAACTGATAGAGACCGAAATAGAACTTTTGCAAACAACGAATTACAGTAAGAAAAACTCGGTTATAACGACGCCTCGGCTATAGTGTCAAAACTATGTAACAAAAAAAACTTTCTATACTGCTACCAGAATCACCACATTGGAGTCCCTTCTGTTCACATACAAGGAGGTGATGAGCGGAAGAAAAAGCTGGGGTTTCTCTTCATATCAGTTGAGAGATAAGGGTTAAGGTTTTCACGTGTAAAATTTGGGGAATGAATGAAATTATATGGAATTCAAACATAAGGTATGAAACTGTAGTTTTTTATTTTTTGCGCTCGATTTATGGGCTAAAAAAATATCGGTTACTACATTTTTTCACAACGGGGAACATAAAAACATGTCAACTGATATTTTAGCGCATAAAATTTACACTGGTGTGCAGCACAAAAACAAATAATATCTGATATCATAGAATATTTCGTTCGTTTCTATGCTGCAGACCGATTTGAAACTAACAACTAACTTTCCTAAACAATTACGACAGATACTTTAATTTTGATTTGATAGGTGGCAGCACAAGTTCAATATTCTTGCGATGTATTTTTTTAATATTTTTGTGTCGAAGAGAAATTATATACGCATAAATGTTTTAGAATCAATCGTGTTTAGAATCAATAGGCTTTTTTGCTTACGTTGTTAAAAATTTTTATTTCTGTGTTTATTTGGCCTGAATAACCACGAAAATGATTGCTCCCCCCCTCAAACTTTGTGTGGTGAGGTTGAACTCAATGTTTCTGTGAATTAGTCATTTACCATTGGCTTATTGGGACATTGAAAATGAAAAAAAAAAAAAAAATTGCACTGTAATAATCTTAAAAACTGTAAATAAGTTTTGAAATGTAACGTCACGGACGTTTGACGGAAAACAAAATTTGAGTTGAAACAAAATTTTACATTTAAAAAAATATAATGGAATATTTCTATCTTTATTCCCACGTGAACTTCATCTTCACGTTTTAGCTCCCAAAAATAGTTGCCATGATATTTCGATGTACTTATCCTTATGAGGTTACGCTCATAGTGGAGCGAAGAGGTACGAGTAGGAAGAAAAAATACATAGAGTAAGGGAAGAGATGAGTGTCCGCACATATTAAAAGAGGAAGAGAATAGAGAAAATGACAGGAGGCTTTCTGAAATGTAAGGGCGTGATGATGATGATGATGATGCTACGCAGAAGAGGGAGAGGAAAAAAAGGGGAGAAACACATCAGTCAGCAGATAGTGAAAATCAGCCGATCGAGGTGAAAACAAACATACCTTTTGGTCGCCTCACTATGTGCACGGCCATGTACTTGTGCTCCAAGTCGAGAATTCTTTGGCGAAATGCTCTTTTGGGCAAGCACCCATGCTTTCTTTTAATTTTTCCGAGATGAGCGTGGAGGATGTGATGTGCCATTTGGGGGATACATTGGTAATTCCATTTTCGTACAGATTTTTGTTTTTCCACAAGCTTAAGATGGTTTTTGTTCCAACGATTACCGTTCAGCATGGAAACAAATATATTCTAAACGTATATCTCGGTCTTTGACGTTTTTATCAAGTTCTTCGCATTCCACGTTGCTTACAGCAATCGCAGTATTCCACATTCTTTGAAAAATTCGCGAAAAATTCAAAGATGGAATGGGTGCTTATCTAAATCAGCACCTTCACAAAAAAATTCTCGACTCGGAAATATTATGGCGATTTCTTTTGGGGAACTAAAACGTGAAGAGGAAGTGTATATGCGAATAAAGATGGGAAAAAGTCCCATTACTTTTTAATTTAAAATTTTATTTCGACTCAAATTTTGTTTTCTGTTAAACGTCCAGAGATACGTGACCTTATATTCTAAAACTTATTTACAGTTATTATTACAGTGAGAAAATTTCTTTTTCTGTCACTTTCAATAGTTCACTCACCCAATGAGCATAGGCGGAGATAGACTCGGAAGTCTGGGGGGGGGGGCAAGGTCATTATTGCTGGGGGGGGGGCACGATGATGATGATGTCAATTCCTACACAACATATACATTAGATCTTCCCACTCCCTTTTTGACGTTGGGAGTATCTCCGCCCATGCCAATGAGCCAATGGTAAACAATTACCAATTCCCACAAATATCGATCTCCTAACCACAAAAACAAAGTTTGAAGCATAAAATTGTTGTATTCGGTCTTTTTCAGTCGTAAGTCATTGGGAAATGGGGTCTGCTAATCGAGGACAAATATCGTGTTACATAGTGTAATTTGTGGTCTCCCGAGTGATTGATTCAATAGAAAATAATATTAATGAACCCCTCGCTTCTAACATTGAAGAAAACGCCACGAACGGATGTAACGACACTTTTTCGACGCCCTCGCATTCCTAGAACTCAAGGGGACGTTCGTCTGTTGTTCTACTGTTACCTAATTACAAAAATAAAATATTTACAAGTTTGACACTCCCACTGGGTTATTGGTATGTCCCGTCTACGGGACATTCTCGTATTTTCTAGTTTTTTTCCCCATAAAAAAGTCCTATTTCTTGATGAAGCCTACTTCAATTTATCATTTTCCCTAAAATTGCATAAATTTTTCCACAATATATGGAACTACAAAAACATTGGAAAAATAGATTTTTGTGGTTGTTATGCCGATATGAACGTTTAGAAAGAAAAGCTGTCTCTTCCGGGAATCAAATCTGGGCCCTCTTTCATATCAAGCAAGTGCGCTACCACACCTCAGGGACACAACCTTATTTCCTTTACATGCATTAATAGTGTGCTGCGCTGAGTGGAAACATTGCAGCCTCCCTTAAGGCAGGGGGACACGATGCTGCAAGCGATGCAGGATGCAACTCGATGCGGATTAGTTAAGAAACCTGGAATTCAGGTTTTTAAGCCATCCGTGAAAAATTGCAGGCTGCATCGCTTGCAGTAGCGCACCATCATGGAGTGCGCCGAACTTAATTAAGGGAGGCTGCAACCCGGGTTCTCGATTCCCGAAGGAGCAGTCAAGGCATAACAACCAGACAAATCTTTTTTCAATGTATAACGGGCCGAGAAAATAGCACATCATCTCTCTAAGGGAAATATATTTAACTGAAAAGTATTTCAGTGCATCTAATTATATTTTCATGCTCAAAAGGTTTTGAAAACGACAACCTCAGTTTTAATGACCGCTCGGTTATAACGACAAAGTTTCGCGGAATTGTCGTTATAACTAAGGCCCCTTTCACACGAGGCCCGAGTGAACGTCGTACGGGGATAGCGTTGTTTAATATTAGTATTGTTTTTAAAGTTTAAAAAATTAAAAGATTAAAAATTTAAAAAATAAAAAAATATTTAATTTTAAATATTTAAAAAGAAAAAAATTAAAATCTTAGAATTATATTCGTAATGAACGGCTTATAATTTTGGTCCAGTCAGTGGCAGTTGTTGACAGGTTTTATTGTATAAATTGTAAAGTATGGACAGAAGGCAGTTAAAGTTGCTATATGTCCTTCATCTCAGAAGAAAACGGAGGGATGAACGTACGTGGGTACATCATATATTGATAAACACGGACCTTCATAAGGTGTTTTTAAGAGTATTTATCGCAAATAATTAAAAAAAATTCATCTTTAAAAAGTAGCTAAAGATGCGGACGAATTCGACCCGAATCCGCGTCGTGTGAATAGCTCCGAATAACCTAATTGTTAAAACTTGTACGTGCGGATGCGGAGCCCGCACTTAGGTTTTGACACGTGCGGACCCTCATGAACACTTCGAACGAAATTGCGGGCGAATTTCGCCTCGTCTGAAAGGCTCAGTATATTCCAATTATTAAAACTTCTTCCGGACCCACGTCCGCTCCATGTGAAAGGGCTCTTAGTTTGACTACAAGTATATTTCACTGGTGAAGGTGGTGGTTACGAAACGATCAATTTTCACCAGTGGTCAACATGTGTTTCCAAAACAATCCGATAATTTTGAAAGAAATTTGAATTTAATTTCACACAGAAAAAAAGGTTACAATCCTTCTTCTTTCAAAATGGCAAACGGGGAATGTGCACATCACTTATATTAAGAGCGCGGAATTTTTCCTTCAGACGTGAATTCTAATCAGTCACAACTACTACTAATTTACTACGGAACTGAAAAATATTAATTAGTGATAGTGCACTCGCATCTTCTTCACGGCATTAATTACCAAATGTTGATCAGTAGAATATTCGTCATGGCGAGAGTGAACGAGTAATGCCGAAATTGAAAACCGTTCATCGTCGAAAGAATGGCTCTAATTGGAGGGGTCGGTCTTTTTTTCCAATTCAAAAGCTGCTTATACTTGCACATCGACGCACCTCGGGTTATTCAACGTTATTACAGAATTTGAAGGAAACTTTCGACAATACATACATTCATTATGCTTTCCAAAAGCAGAAAAAGAAATCGAATCTGCGGCTAGAGGCCGATCCAACAACGAATCCATCGAAGAGATGGGCAGAGAGATATAAGAATTCTTATAGAAAGGAAAAAAGGAGAGAATCCGCAGGCAACGGAGCTTCTTCGGAATATAAAAATGCATTTTCTTGGTCACGATTTTTGGTTCATTCGAAGCGCAATCTGGTCGAATACAGGTAGCAAAAGTTTTGCGCCAAAAAAGTTTTCCTTCGTATCGATCCGCGTCTTGAGAGAGGGAAGGATTTTCGACTCTTTTTTTGAGATAGAAAACTTTTTTCTTTTCAGATTTTACTGCTGACCCAATTATATATTAGTATAAACAGTTTTTCGCATGTCGAATAAAGGGATCCATCTTCGGCAGCCATCATTAGTGACCGAAACACATGTCGAATTCGTTCTTGGTTTTCGGTGCTTGTGTATAACAAGGATACCATAACATTATTTTTAATGTCTCGACAAATTTTTCATAAGTATGAGCGATTCTATTCAAAGAAGAAGATGGCGTTTTTTATTACGATTGCACGCTAACGGAAGACAGTTATCACGCAATCTGAAACTTTTATGCTAAAATTAGACTCGAAAAAAGTAATTATCGAGGTGGACTTCTATAAATCACGTCAAATGCGTTACAAACACGTGCACTGATTTTTATAGAAATTAAGAATACATTAACAGCTTCTTCGCATAAAGTTCTCTTCGTCATTTTTATAATGAGATGGGAAAAATTTGTTAAGATCAGGTCTTTTGAAAAAGAAAAAAATCAAAAAGTGCTGATTTTAGACACACGAAAGATGGAAAAAAAGAAAGAAATGGGAAAGGAACGCTCTGATATTGACACTTCAAATATGTTTTGTGCTGTGAATACTTATTAAATCAAAGCGTAACAATTCCTGACTAAATTGGAGTCTAAGGACAAAGCCATATTTCCGGAATTTATGCGCTTCCGCGAGGGCTGGACGAATCGATTGCCCGACATGTCCGGGGAGTGTAAAAATTTCGACCGGGCATGTATTTTTTTCGATCCCGATCGGCAATTAAACACTTCCTTTTTTTTTCATCCGCGATAATATAAATGTTTCTATTATACACATGCGTGAAATTCTACATAAATGTTTTCTTTGGCAGCCATGATGTTAACAAATGTTAACGTATTTTGATGTATTTTCACAATCCTAATATTCAGAAATCTCTGTGCGGTCCTGGGTCATTATAAATAATACAAAAGCGCTCAAAATGGAATTATAACTGCAACTGGGTTGTTCTGGAAAACGTCACTTCCAGCGAAATTTACTTCTTCTGATGCGGGAGAAAAGACACCTCTTAGTATGCATAAAAACGTAAAAAAATATATTTTTCCAAAAAATTAAAAAAAATTATATGGCCCTATATCATACAGTTAAAGCGGACCGGATAAAAATTCTACGATTGATTCTAAAACATTTGTGCGTATTTCTCTTCCCGGAAGAAAAAAAAACCCATCACAAGGTTATGGGACTTCTGCTGCCATCTATCAAATCAAAATTACTTAACTATTTGTCTAAGAAAGTTGGTTGTTGCTTTCAAACCGGTCTGCAGCAGAGAAACAAACAAAATATTCCGTGATAACATGTATTATTTGTATTTGTGCTGCACACCGGTGTAAATTTTATGCGCTAAAATATCGGTTAATACGCTTTTTCAGTTTGCCGCTGAATCACGTTTTGTAAATAACAGTAGAATATAGTAACCTGTATTTTGGCGAATTAAATTTACACCACGGTATGCACTCGCAAAAATAAAAAAAATTATAGTTTTATAGCTTTATTGTTCATTTTCATTCCGCACGTCGGTTTAAAACCAATAACCATTATATTTTAAGAATCATGACAATTAGTTTTAATTTTTTTCAACAGGTGACAGCATAAAGCGGTTTCTCCCATTTATAATAACAAAGTGTAAATATGAAAAATAACAAGTTATTTAGAAAGTTAAGAAATTTTCCTCCCGATGTTTTTTTTCCCCATCGGGGGTCGGAAATTATTTCTCTCATTTATGCCTGTTCGTAAAAAATTGCACTTGATTTTAGCAAAGTAGAAAAAGGTCGAAGAGCACTGAACTTGACCGTTGAAGGCACAGGCTTTTAGTGTCAATAGATACTTTCATTCATTTGCCTTACATTTCGACGTTACAAAATGCTGCTCTCTCAATTTTTTTTTAAGATGTCCCGGTTTTTATCCGTGAATTCGCGTTATGTATTTCGGTTTTATCAGGATTTGTCGCATGAACTGGCCACCCTATCCTAGGCCCGCACCTGCCCAAGTCCGGTCCCGTACCGTAAATCGGCCGTGATTCGACAAGCGAGATGAATTTTGACTTAGCGACTTCTTTTCCGAAGCCACCACCGAGGAAAATTGTAATTAGCAGTTTGACTAATTTTAGAGATTCCTAATTGTGGGAAGTTCGAATTTGATATTGTCTGCTTCGTCACTTAGAAAGAAATTCATAATCACTAAAGAAACGGACGTCCGTTTACAGAGTGTGTCGGATAATCGAGGCTATACAGAATCGACTTTTCTTTCACGAAATCACTGAAAATAAATTCTAGAGAAAGCGAAATAAGTAAGAGAATAGCAAAAAAAAAAACAAAAAAAAAAACGGCGAAAAAAATTCAGAAGTGAATGCAAATTACTAGCAAAAATAACGAGCAAAATAAAAAAATGTAGTGACAGGTAAAAGCTATATATCTATTAGGGGGGAGTTTCTTCTACCTTGGCACTGTACTTGCTCTGCACTGTAGTATCTCTGTACTAACCTCGAAAACCCGCGAGAGGGAAAATATGCCCCATCTGTCTTCTCCTTCAAGGAGTCAAAAGGAGGCTTTTTCCGAACTCAACTATGCACTGTATTATCAACTGGTTCTCGCTCCTTACTCCAGTACAGAATATAACGAACGTAGCGTGGGGCAGTCACGGTTCCCCCCAATGATGAAGTAGCAAACAAAGGTGTAGGGTCAAGGCGGCGAAATCATTAATCACGTGATTCACTAGCAAAAAACTTCGGAGAAAGAAAGAAAACGACGAATATCAAATTTCCGTTGCTTCAAACATTAGTCATCGACTCCAAACAACAAGAAAGCTCTCGTCGAGAGACGGCCAATGCAACCATTGGAATTATACTCGACCCAGAGATTGACGCTATATCACTGCCGAATTTATCCTTTCGTTCTTCACTGAAATTTTTCCACATTACAGTATTTTATAGTTCTGGAATCAACCGCAGAAGTTTTGATCATTTCGAGCGTTCTTCGTGAAACAACTTTGGACGGGGTAAAGTAGTACGAAAACTCCTTCTATACATCCTCTAAGGAAGCGATTCTCAACCGGTGCTCCGCGGAGCCACTCGCAGAAAATAAAATAAATCAGTAAATTTGATGAATGAATAAAAAAACGAGGCCTAAAAGGGTTCCGTATAAATTAAAAACTAAAAAGAGCTCCTCGAGTCAAACAGGGCTCTGTCATCGAAATTATACACTGGATCCGCGATGGAGCTAGTGTAAATGGCTCCGCGATCCAGAAAAGGCTAGAACTGCTGCTCTAAGGCAGAGGTTTGCAAGTGACAAAGGGAGCCATCACAGTTATGGGGGTTGGAACAGGCCCCAGAGAGCTGTGAAAAAAAAATAGAGATGCGAAGAAATACTTTTTTTCAAGTGAAATGTGCAGTGAAAAAGTGTGGCTACATTCAGAATCCAGTAGAGTTGCCCCTGCACTACTTGAATACATAACAAGCATTCCAAAGAAACAAACTTCACGTTAGGTTCACAATACATTACTCTCGGATACAATATGTTGCTACACTCAGAACACCCGTTCCGGCATGCACCAATTCATTATAAATTCTTCCCTAGTGGAATGTTTAGGACAAAGGCGTTTAACCTTTAGAAAGAATGCGGGTCACTTCACTCGTTTGAAAAAGTGACGCGGGTCGCTCAAGTGCTTCGAAACTGTGCCGCAGGTCACTTAATTGATCTGTAAATATGCTGCGTGTCACTTAAGTGATGTGAAACTCCACCGCGGGTCACTAAAGGGATCTTTACAGTTGCTACTGGTAGTTTAAGTGATCTGGAAGTGCACCACTTAGATCATTTTTACAAAATTAGGGTTGAGTTCGCGGGTTACAGCAGATGACTACTACTGCTTAACCGAACATGCACCTCGTACACATTTGTCTACGGAATTTCTAACGAATCGGCACATGCCGGAATGTGTGTTCCAAGTGTATGCTTGGCCCTAACGTATTTATGTTGTCGAGTTGCACTTGTTTCGTGTTCGTGCCGCCATCTGACTGAGTGGGCCATATATGACCCGGGGGCCATGGGTTGAGCATGCATGGCTTAGGACAAAGCGCACAAACTTTTTGGTCCACGGAGCAGATATGGGACGTGGCTACAAATGGCGGGCCAGAAACTATTGTACTTCATGTTGTGTATATATATATATATGTGTGGATTATATTAATACTTTTCTTTTTTTAGAAACACTTTTCACGGGCCGGATTGAATTTACTTTGGCGGGCCGTACACTCCTGGTTTAGGAGGTGCATTTACGGTTAAATAGTGCATGTACAATGCCATTCAGAATATTGAATGACATTATACACGCATAAACTCGAGCCGGGAATTTTCAGACAGTGAAACTGCTGGACATGAAGTCTGCGAAAATGTTGTTTCGAAAGAAACGACGACGTGCCTTTTTATTTCTGGCTCTGAAATATTTTGTTTTGGGACTCATTAAGTTGTCTCAGAAAATCGAATTCGTTCACTTAATCTAATAAGCGTCGTACGACAATGAAAGAGACAAATTTCATTCGTTGGAAAAGACCCGCTTTTTTTCAGAGCAAGAGCGAAACAGCAAATATATATCTTTTTTTTTTAAAATATTATTTCTGATCCTCACGACATTTTCTGCCGCTGGGAATAATTTTCGAAGTCGCCATTTCACGGATTCTTATACATCGTCTCTGTTCCGCTTTAAAAACTTCCAGTTCAGTTTGTTTAATCTCCACCGCCGTCACTCATTCGATTCCAAGAGATTGCGGAGTTTCGAATCGTCCTATTCTACCAGCAAAAACTCAACTCGGTGCGTATATGATGTGCCTGCGGTAACTTTGAAGTTTTCGATAATGAAAACGTGGGCAGTAATACTTATTGAGTGCTCTCAATGTCTGGTAAAAACTTATAAGTGGGATCAAGTCGAATGCGTTTTTAGGAGGAAGAGCCTCAAAAACGCTATCTTTAATCAACTTGTGACCACAAAAAAGAAAAAAGTAGACCATTAGACTAGTTAGTTACGACTTGGGACCGTTATTTATTCTAGAATACAGTCTCAGCCTTTGTAACATTTTAAGTACTAGTTTGAAATATCATATACCTGGTATATATATACAAGTTTATCCTTTATACACCAGGTTTTACCAAACGGTTTTTTTTTTCAAAAGGCTTTCCAAAGAGATTCTACTCCTCCTCTTTCCCCCCCCCCCCATCAAGAATTTTTAGGTTTGTTTTCCGACGAACTCCCTTTTTGATAATTATATCGATGAACTCTTTTTTTTTTTTAACAATTTCATCCGTAAACTCCCATTATCAAGAATTTTTTGGTGAACCCACTTTTGAACAATTTTATCCGTGGATTCCCCTATTTTAGAGATTTCAACCGAATTTTATTTTTGAAACTCCCCATTTTCATGAACTTTCCGGCGAAATATATATTCGACGAAGGTAATATACCCCCCCCCCCCTGAATGTCATAAGCATACTCCTCTATCATAAAGAATTTTTCTGCGAACCCCCCTCTCCCTTTTTAAACAAGAATTTCATCGGCGACTTCTCCTTGCTCCGTCTCCTACCCACCTCGTATGGCGAAAATCCTGCAATCAATCATGTTTTCATCGTCATAATTATCACTGAGCAAGACAGACACAAAACAACCCCGTTTTCATCAACATGTTGAGCACAATTTCTATTAATTTACATTAAAATCAAAATGTCGTTATATCCGACGTTAAATTTCGTTCGCGTAAAAAGCGAAGTTCATTAATATCATTCATGAAGGAAATCCGTAGAGCTGCAGCTTATTGACGTTATATCAGAGGTTGTTTAAGCTTATTTTTTTAAATAAATGCTTTAGGATAATTTTTTACGAGATTTTTCGTAACTCTTAAAAAATTACTCTTTAGGGTAATTTTTTGTAATAAACTGTTAATGCTAATTTTTTCAAATTTATTCATGGACTCGGAATTGCAGGGAAAAACCCATACCATCTTTTAATGGATAATATGCCGTAAATGTTTGTTTATCCGAACGCAAAGTTGTCATTCAAATCAATAGATTCCGTGACGATGGACATAGGAGTTTTGTACTTTTCCTGGCATATAACAGCGATATAAAAGAAGAGCACGGCATGCATTTGTTTGTTTTCGATAACCCTAGACCCAAGAAAAGATCGCAACAAAGGGAACGGACGCCCCCTCCTCGTGACCATCTATTCAGAGGGTTGTCTTTTTCATAGCATGACCCTGCCCGTAGGAAACCACGAATAGCAACAGCAATAGTTCTTCCTACCTTCTTTCTTCTACTGTACTTGAATCTCAAACCGACATGAAAAGGAGAACATGCAGCGGGAGGGCTCCCCCCCCCCTCCAGGAGATCTCTACTTCTCTTTCTTTTGTAAAAGAAATCCATACAAAAGAAAGAGAAGCGTCAGCAAGCACTACAGTACGTATGTACTTCTTTTTCGACGGAGAGAGTTGCTGGCACTTGAGAGTCCAAAAAAGTTCTTTTTATACGTTTGCTCCTTAGAAAGGAGGAGGAACTGGAGGGGCTTGGTTCAATGGTAAATAGAAAGATATGGGCAGGGGGGAACTTCTCTCTCTCTCAAAGGATGCACGGAATTCGTATCCGCGCTGTAGGAAAAAAAAAAAATGTTTATTAGCAAAAAAAACCATTTCAACGTTAATTTCACCCCAAACTGATTGTGTAACAAAGTCCGATATAACGAGAATCTCGATATAATTCGTTATTGTTTGAAGGTAATTCTCAAACAATCAATGTTAAAGATACAAAAAACCATTCTATCACAGCGAATTG
Organism: Pholcus phalangioides; assembly: GCF_987345545.1. Lineage (NCBI taxonomy): Eukaryota > Metazoa > Arthropoda > Arachnida > Araneae > Pholcidae > Pholcus > Pholcus phalangioides. The sequence goes on along the minus strand of NW_028301596.1, from coordinate 22,084,183 downwards.
GAAATTAAAAGCGTTCGCAATAAGGCCGAGTTTTTGTTTTTACCGGTCGGTTCACGGTAAACAATTTGATCAATTCATATAGATATCGCCGGTACACAATTTTGGATTTAAAAAAAAATTGTATTGTCTCTCTATATTGGTTTTGTTTTAACCGTCAACAGGTCCTCAAGTTATTTCTCCTACTTATTTATTTTTTGCCTGCCCGCTATTTGTACCGGTCCGCAGTTGCGAAAAGGTACAAGAACATTGTTTATGAGTCCAAACACCAATTTGCAGACTAAGAGGCCTGTTCATTCGCAAGAAAACTAGAGCTAAATAATCATAAAGACGATATAATGCAGATAAAGGAGGCTACAATTTATTGCCCAACAGCAAAAAAATAGAAATTTGCTAACAAAGATAAGTCCTTTATAACGACAATTTTTCCCGCGATTGTGAACTCCCGCTACAACGGACTTCTTCTGTATAAGTGAATTTAAGTAGTGCAATTCAATTCCAATCTGTATTATGAACGTCGGATTCCAGGATCTATATCCAGTAGGAAATCCGGGTTATTTTCCTCAGTGACTCCTCTAATGGCATGAGGGCATTGTCAAGTTGCCACCAAAGTGATGCCGGCATTATTAAGGCATTTGCGGAAGGAATAATTAGCTTCCCATTAGACGAAGAGAGAGAGGCCTTCAGTCATTTCAGACCGTCTCCGATCCACCTTCGTAATAATAACGTCCGGATTGACGTAGAAAATGGGCAGCGGCATTACAAACACCGTGCAAATTCACAGCAGATGCAAGTGGAGGAAGGTACACAGTAACCTACACATACAGCAAATGTTAAAGCTGCTGCTCGCTTTCCGTGAAACGAATCAAAATGTCATAAGAGACTACTTTATGGACTACCAGCTGCTGCAGGAGTAAAACCGAGCAGAGACATTGTTATTATTATCAGAACACTGAACGCGTTTACAATCCAATTCTGATTGACTTGCTGGAAATATATTAGGTAATTAAGTTTAAGGCAGTAATTAGGATTGCCAATCCACACCAGTGGACACTCTCATAAATACGTGACATTGAAGAACGAGATCCTCTTGTTAAAAGAAATATAAAAAAAAAATTACGCTCCCCGCGTAATCTGCTTGATCATTTCCCGGACCAAAACTGAAAAATTTCCTTCACTCAATTGTAAAGATTTTCGTGACTTCCTCTGATCAATATGCAAAATTTTTCCTGTGTTTTCCCTGACAAAAATGCAAAAAAATTTCCTGACTTTCAGTTAATCTGTAAGTGATTAATATATCTAACTCGGGATTAATATATAAGTATTACATACAATATTTCTACATCTGATTGGCTTATGGTGGGGGGGGGGGGGTAATAGCTTTACTTCCCCGCCACGTTACGGCCTGAATGTTTTTCATATTTACAGTCAAACAATATCGATATTTATGTAATTACTAATTTCCAATTGCGCAGAGTATTTCACGATATTCTTAAAAGCATTTAATAGAATTGCAGATATAAAGTCTTTTTTTTACCCGGGGCTGGGAAGAAGGGTCCTTTGAAAGAATTCAAGAGGTTTCTGGATCTTGGATAAGTGAACAATCAACTCATTGATTTCCCATTGCTATTTTCCGAATATTATTTTTTAATGTGGCCCGCCGACTTCACGTCATTGGCCCAAAGGGTTCGCCGGAACGCTATAAGTTAGGAACCCTTGGTCTTACCAAGCGCCCGCTGAAACTGACCGACTTTGGTATTGACCATTTTCAGCGAAAACATTCACGATTCATTCGAGTTCAGTGCGCTACATTTCTACAATTCAATCGCGCGCGGATAAGATCGCGAAGTGTAATTGAATTATTACGTGGTCAATGACCACATGCATGCAGGGCCGTCTTAAGCTGGGCTCCCGGGGCAAAGTGATTTTTTTCTGAGCCCCCTACCTAGCGAGAAATGTTTACTTTCTCGTTAGTAGAATTTCTCGAAAATTTTAACCAGATGCGATTATCACGAGGCCCTAACGCACTTGAGGCCGTGTCCGGGTGGGCACATGACTCACTACTCGGCACTGGAGATTTTTGCCCGACTTATAAAAACAAACAATTGATATTTTTTCTATTACCCACCTACAGTCTGATAGAGTGTTGAAGGAAAAAAGAGGGGTGAAAGCCCCAAAGAGAGATGTAAAATGATCACGTGCCATATAAATGATGAGAAGAAGAAAAAAAAAGGAATCCGACTTACCTCTGACACTGGAGATTCCCGTGTGCAAGAAGGACATGAGTAACAGGACAACGTACAACAAACAAGACGCTGTATATTCGCTGGAATTGGAATTAACGGGAGATGACAACAACATCGTTTGCATCAATATGTGATAACTACACAATCGTTATTCAAAAAATAATAAAATGCGAATAAATTAGACGAGAGCCATATCGCCTTTGCTCACGACATTTGCCGCACCATCCAGACCGGATCGCGTGCAACTGTTCCAATGAAAACGAAAAACTTGCATCTCCCGCTTTTCTTCCGAACTCGACTCTGGCTCAAAAGATTTCTCTGTTCCAAAGAATACGTGAATGGAAAGTCGCCAACAGCCGCCAACGACGAATCGCCGCGGCTTCTATTCCCGTGGAAGTAAACTTTTCTCGACACGTGACGTGTTATATCCACAGCACACACACACACAAACAAAACGTGCATGGACGGCTCTCTGTGGCTCCCTCTGCTCCCATTATTTCTCTTAAAACGACGGATGAAAACGAAATCCCGAATGATAACAACACTACAAAAACGATTTTTTCACACTCAAAATTCGTAAGTCGACGCCGCTTATTTTAATCACGGATAATGCTATCATTTGCTGGATATTGTTATCACTTTTGCAAAGAACGGAACGGACCAATAGCATTACATGGAAAAATTTCGTTTGTAGTTATCGGGACTTCGGATAATGTTACCATTTTTTTTACTCTTTTAAAGTTTTTTACGCATTTTGAAGCTGATTTAACCAGATTAATTTATTCCCTGTAAATTATCGTAACCATAGGGCTCGGATTTCTATGTCTTTTTGCATATATATATATATATATATTTCGCTATTTTTGCGTGATAGAGCATATTTTCACAATTTTAAGGCATATTTTGCATGTTTCATAATTTTCGATAGAAAGTTCAGATGGGTCCTTTCGGTTCCTACGAGAGCTCTTAGGGCTAGGATTTTTATGCACTAAAAATTGCACGTCGTTGCTGATCGGTAAAAATATCCTGAAATTCGGGGTTTTCAACCAATCAGCAATGACATTGAGTAGTTTGAGCATAAAAGTACTAGCCTTTCAATGACACTGGTGTCTTCTTATCAAATAAAAAGAATTATTTATTTCAATTTTGTGCTTTTCTAAAGCTATATAACACATTTTCTTAAATACACTAGTTACTGCCGACGACACCCCCCGACACAGTCATACAAAATATTATAAAATTCAATGTGTTTAATCGCATCTCTAATTGTGTGTATCATACGCGTCATACATGAAGGGAGAAATTAAATATTAAAATCGCGTATCAAATCGCTTAGAACTGGCAGAACATTACCACCTTTTGCTAAAAAATCTCCATTACTTACTTTATATTCCTTTGAAGATAAAAGAAAACAACATGAGTGTAAATTATTTTGATGCACAGCCAACAGGCAAAGTACAACAACGGAAATTCCACTGAAATACCTGATACAGTGTATGTGTGTGTGTACCGTATGTCTTTTATTGGTAGATCTGTTCCCAGTGTCGTTTTAAAGCATGGGCCTCAGGTGATAATAAGATTTGGTGCTGTTATTTTTCGAAAAAAAGCATAAAAACTTATAAGCAAGTCCTTTTAGCTAATTAGGGTCCCACAGAATATCACTTTGCCTGAGGTCCACGGTGCTGTTAAGTCTGTCCTGCCCCCCCCCCCCATACCCTCCTTGCTTACAATGCTTACAATGTAATTTACCAACACACACTTCAAAAAATTATTTTTTCGATTTAGCGTCATCTGCAGTTGACACAAAACATTAATTTTTTTTAATTGATGCATATTTTAGCAATATTTTTATTTGTTTTTTGCATGAATTCATGTTGTAAATTATTATTTCAATGAAATCTATAATAAGTGAGCTTGATGGTAGGGAAATTTGTGCATTGTAATATCTGTTAACATAATTTTTTTTATGTTGTTGTAGCAAATAATTTTATTTATTTATTTATTTACAATAACCCCAGAAGGCATGAAATGCACTTAAATTTTAAATTTAATAATTTTCTACGTACCAAAATAAATTAGTTTCGTTTTCTAGCGTCATCTATCTTTGACTTTGAATACTACTTTCTAATTTCACGCGCATGTGAATTTTGGTCATATATTTTTTTCACTTTAAATCGTTGTTTTCCTTCATTATTGTCATATAGATATATTCGTGTCACATATTTTGTCAAACAAATGCGGTTTCTTCTTTTGGTGAATTGCATTCAATCCATTGCGAGTTGCAGTAACCCTCTATTTCCCGTCACTTGACGTTTTTCCATTAATTTTAGCGATACTTGACAACTTTTCAAACTTTTGACAATTTTATTGGCTATGATTAGCAACTTTACATGACTTTGATAATTTTTTTTGGTTATAATTGGCAAACTTAGTTGGCCTTTGAGAATTCTTTTTAGGCTATAATTGGTAATTTTTCATGCTTTTGACCATGTTATTTGGCGATAATCTACGATGTGTCAAATTGATTTTGATTTCCCGTATTTTCATCGAAGAGATATTATCAGTCTTGCTATATATAGATTAGTGTTTCTCAACCTTTCTTAAAACAAGGATCGGTAAAATGTCTGGAACAATTTGTCGAACCACTTATGTCTCGGGTTACGGGACTTTCCTATAATTTCGATTTCTTTTGTATACTTGTCCCGTTTTTTCAATGATACTTATTTGAATATGCAATATTTATTATAGTCGTGAATACACACATGCACAGCGTTTTCATAATAATATAAATTATATTATGATAATTGTGTGACAAAAATTTATGAGTATTCATCTCACATATTTGTCAGGTTTCACGTTTTGCCCACAAATTTTTCGGAATTTTAACCACTACTGGGGTGATTGTTCCTACTACTGACAATCTTTTCTGATGACAATCCACGATGTCCCATATTTTACGGATTATTATTTAAGATCCCATGCAGTTCACCGAATTTTATTTTTCTCAATGAAATATGGTCATCAGATCATTTGAATATTTTTTTTCCCTTTAAATACATTTTTGTTTATTGTGATTTGTAGCAGCGCTTTATTTCCACACCTTCAGCAAATTTTAGCAGTAATCAACAAATTGAATTTAAAGCAATTTATTGCAATTTATTTTGCAAAATTTAGTGATGTCCCGTATTTAGGATCGCACTTTTTTGCATTCCCCTCGATGATGTATGGTGAACTTGAGTATAAAGGTATAATATTATTCGAACTCGTACTATTATTAATAACGTCAATTACACACACACACACACTGGGTGAATAATTTTATCAAGTCCGCGGACCATAGGTTGAGAAATGAGGTTATAGATCATATCGTTACTTTTTTACCGGAACAGCTTTCGCGGGCCGGATGGACCACTTCGGCGGGCAACATTTGACCCGCATATGCACCCCCGCTTTTAAATGATGTTGCTCGATTCACGAAGACTTCTCTATAAGCGATTTTAAAAGTAAAAAAAAAGGAAGAAAGAAAATGTTAAAATGTAGTATTTGAACGCCTTAATTTCCATCAACAACAAATTTACTCTTAATATATGTAAATTGAAGCAGCTATACGTCCATCTATTTTCGGGAAGGTATTTACAGCGGCAATATCGAGACCGATTTCCCTCCACCCCCTTTAAACATCAATTCACTCGAGATCCGAAGACATCGGATAGAACTTTGGTTAACTGTGGGGAGAAGTTCATTATTAGTACCAAAATGAATAACGCTCATTATTGGAGCAACGAACGCATCAACATATAAATTGGTCTCCCCACAGATAGATTGGAGGGGAAAACCTTTTTGTTTCCTGAGTGGAGAATCGCGGTCTAGATGAGGTAGCTTAGGAATTTCCTCATTAAGGAGGCGCAGAAATCACTGCGGAAACAGAAATTTCCGAAATATTGCACCAAAAATTAACAATTCATCCAAAAAATCGGGTGTTCGTGGGATCAGAGTCGTATTTACAGGAAAGCTTAGCGGGCTGTAGCGCCACGTTCGGAGGGGCGGCAAATTTGAAGAATGCGGGGGGGGGGGGGAAGTCATAAAAATTTGTAGGATGGAAGAACGTGGCAAAATTTTTATAGCTCACAAACGGTGCTGCTGTAGTGGTCGAGCGGTCATAGTGACGAACTCACGTCGCGAGGTCCCGGGTTTGAACCCCACCGTCACCACAGTGGTGGTTGGATGAAGTAGGTTTTCTGTGGTTCCCAAGTTCGAGGCGCGAATGCGAGCCGATCTCCCCTTTAAAAAGTCTCGCCACAGAGAGCAGCAGACCCACAAACAGTACAAATGTAATTCAATCATAACACATCACTCACTTCACTTTTGACATACAGATGGCAGCACTGGGAAATCAAACACAACACTACATGAGCACTCAGACTGTTAGGTGTACACACACAGTTACACTTCCGGCACAACTCACTAGGTAGTAAATCGCCCATAGATGGTGATAGACCTGAGCTGTGCTCGGTTTGAAAGAAAGCTCACAAACGGTAAAACTATAAATTTTCTTCTGCTTAGAGAGTGACGGACTAGGTAAGTAATTGACCAAAGGAATGATCCAGAAAGTTTGCAACCACGAGAGTGACCAAAAGACAGACCCAGACAGCCAAGAACCAGGTCAGTGAGCGATTAAAAGAATGACCTAGAAGGTTTGAAAGCATGTGAGTGACCAAAAAACTGTGTGTAAGCATGTGAGTTACCTAAAGAGTGGCTTGGAGATAGAGGTGTGTTTACAGGGGTGACGGCTAAGCGGGCAAATTTGAGGAATGAATGGGCAAGAAAATTAGGCTAACGAACACGACGTGTGATGGCTCGGTCTATATCCTACAGGAAGAAAATGGGACTAGAATGTGTGTGTGTGTGGGAGGAGGAGGAGGGTGGCAAAAGCGTAAATCCCCGCCTCTGCATGGGATGAAACAGGAAGAAAAAAAGAAAAGCTAATCAAAAAAACTGACGAAGATGATCCTTTTGTCTGTTGCAGTATTAATACTTGTGTCAACGAAACAAAAGAAAAGTGCGAATCCCTCGGAATCATCTTCCCGCGAATATACGATACACGAGAAACAGCAAACAATACGGAAACGGCCAATATCCTCGCACCGACGGGTTTCATCAAACAGAGATCACAAGCGTGTGTATTACTGCAATTCATTTTTTTTGTCAGATACTATGACACAAAACACCTGATCCAACTACAAATATAATATATATGCTATAATAATATACAGGATGCATATATATAGGTAACAGGAGGGGGAATATGCTGTTTTACTGACGAACCGTTGATACTAGAGGCATATTTCCAGTTGGAAAAAGTATCGTAATAACGTGTAGTGCTCAGATGTGTCATTCATTTTTCAAGAGGTTGTATAGTAATTAAAATAAAAAAAATTAACTTTTAATATGAACACCCTGTACCCAAAAACCCAGTTACAAAGTTGTTGCTCTGTCTCTCCTGATGCCAAAAAAAAAATTCCACGTTTCTAAGTTCAATGATATTCGAGTTGGAAAAATAGAGTGATGTTGGAAAAAAAACTGTGTTAAATGCGGATAAAACGGTTTACCCGTATTTAACGCGGTTTTTTTCCCACGTTTCCTCTATTTTTCGGATTCGAATATCTCAACCAATGTTGAACTTAGAAACGTGGAATTTTTTTTTTGGCATCAGGAGAGACAGAGCAACAACTTTGTAACTGGGTTCTTGAGCACAGGGTGTCCGTATAAAAAGTTTACATTTATATTTCAATAACTGCGCAAAACCCCGTCGCACCATGAATGACATATCTGAGTACTACACGTTATTATGATACTTTTTCTAACTACTACTAAACCACACATGTACCTCGTCCGAATTCCTTTGCGGAACTTCTAACGAATTGGTACATGTTGGGATATGCGTGTCCGTGTTGTGAACCCAACGTGAAGATTGTTTCTGTGTAATGCTTGTATAGTGCTGCCCTCTGCCACGTATTTGCGGACTATGAGTGAAGTGCAGTGTTTGAATATTTTATCGTTGTAGGCCTGTTGCTCTCTGTGGCGAGACTTTTTAATGGGGGAGATTGGCTTGCGTTCGCATCTCGAAGTTGGGAACCACAGAAAACCAACTTCAGCCGGCCACCACTGTGGCGAGGGTGGGGGCTCGAAACCGGGACTATGCGCCCTGTATATATAAAGTCTATGCACACGCCAATTTCCATTATGAGTAACACATTGTAAACTGAATGATGAACATGTATGAAACGGTGATTGAATTGATGTATGCTCGCAATCAGATTGATCTTGACACTTGATTGAAAATAACCTCAGCACGGCAGCACAACCTCCTGCCCACGGGACAAGTGCGACCCGCAAAAGGTCTTCCGGTATAAAAGTATAAATTACACCCACCTCAAAATAACCTCGATAAAAATACCAGAAATCGGAGCCCATACGGAACTGTATAAACTATCGCCAAAAAATATCGTCAAAAGCGAAAAATCGCCAACGGCGGGAAATATTTATTTCCATAAATATGTGACGTGGATATATTTTGATGACTGTAAATAATAAACAGTGTTAATAATAGTCAGAATATAATTTATATGCTATGAAAACAATCTCAATTGATTTCAGTGAAGAATAAAAATTACAGAGTCTGCTTCGCTGAAAATACGGGTCATTTTTATAAAAAGAAAGAAGTTGGGACAGGGCCGAAGTTGCAAGAATGTCCAGGTCATGTGGTCACGATATATATGTACCAGTTTCTGGCCCTTGCGCAGTAGCGATATCACTGTGTAGCAATGTCACGTATCTGACCAGTGGACTGGAAATGTTAAGCACCCCTGGTTTAAAGAGTCGTGGTTTTATTCTGCGTGTTCTGTGCATTGACGAATCTTGAACCGGCTTTAGCAAAATTTGGCATATTGAAACAAAACACAGGAAATGAAGGCAATTAGTACGCATTGCTCGTTACTACATAAACATTTGTATTACATTCATTTCGTGGATACCCATATGATCCTGCAATCACAGTTGGTTGGCATCATGGCCACAACTAAGGCTGCGCTCAGAGTGGAGCGAAGAGGTACGAGTTACAAGAATTGCGACTATGAAGAAAAAAAATGCATAGGGTGGAGGAAGAGATCGCGGCGCATAGTAAACGAGGAGGAGCAGGATAGAGAAAATGACCGGAGGGGTTCCGAAATGTAAAGGTGTGATGATGTTGATCTCTTCGCAGAAGAGGGAAAGAAAAAAAAGAGAGAAACAGACCAATCAGCAGATAGCGAAAATCAGCAGATCGAGGTGAAAACAAACATTTTGGTCAAGTCGCGTAACTCGTTGAATGGCCTCTTTTTCTCCTTGGCTTCACTTCTCAAGTACGGTGCGGTGTAGAACAAAGCAATAAATACAATAGATTTCGTCCCTACTCTCTGTTATACACTTCCGTACCTCTTGATTGCCGCACTATGTGCGCGGCATAGTGTGTTGTCTAGTGTCTCTAACGCTAAACCAAGTAGGTATGAGTTGTTTTTTCCCCATTGAAAATGACGGAGAGGGGGGGGGGGCGTTTTCCCTGAAGTAAATCTGAGATTCACAGAGTCCGCCATAATATTTCTGTCCGCAACTTCGGATGTCCGCAAGTGGTGGTAATATCAATAATAAAAAGACTAATGAAAAATTATCATCAGAAATTATTGTAAAAATATACGTGTTCAAACAAATACAAAGAGTATCAAGTTTATGATCGAAACTCGTTTTACGTGTTTAGGTGTTCGTACCAGAGGCTCCCGTTGATTCTGAAATTTCATTTAAATTTCCCTTTTGCGTTCATTTAAGGAAAAGTTAGAAGCTTACGAAATCGTCTTTTTAGCATTTCGAGCGTTTATTAGAAGACTCATCGCCTTGGAAGGAGGAAAAAAAAGGAATGGACGGTTCTCGTGAATGAAGTCAGGAAAAACGAGGATTGTCTTATTGGAAACATGCCATCATTAAGAACATATCGATTGTTTCTGTTCTGAACTTTGCCATCGTCTGTACGATTCATCATAGATTGGATGTTGGAATTAAGTTTGATCTGTTTCATCAGAATAAAAGAAGAAAGCATATTTTATAGAGTAAACCCCGTTTATTATGGAAATCAAAAGTTCTGACGTTCGCAAAATCTTAATTGAAATTTTTTACAAAGATACAGAGAAAGTGGTTTTTTTTGGCCTAAATTATTTTTGTGTGAAATGATTGATGCGCCTGGAAATGATATTTTTCAGAAGAGAGTTTCACATTTTCAACTGAAAAATAATTAATGCCCGTTCCTGTCGGAAATACATTCGTTCATAAAACGAAAACTTGTGTAACATCACATTCTAGCCTTTGTTAAAAACATATATTTCTTGTAACAAGTTGCAAACGCTTAAACTGGAGATCGATCTTCGGGATCTATCAGGTTACTATCAGGGTCCGAGTGGAGAAACGAACACCACAGCCTAGATGCTTGAATTGTTCTAAAATCGAAGGCTTTAAATATAATGAAAGCTAAATAATAAAATTAATGGAAGCTTTTAAGAAGACGAGATATGTCGTCAATGCCGGTGAGAAGGTTAAATGCTCATTCAAAAATATTTTGATACACAAATTTGCTGAAGGGATGCTGAAAAATTACGCGGGCACCCAAACCCATGGCAGCATTAGCCTATCCATAAACTTTTATCTACAGTTTACTCCAGAAGAAACGACCGAAAGAAGGAGAAAGTGCTATTTTCCAGAGGCGACGATCCTTTCCGAAATTATTTCAAACGTTTCGAATTGTGGCCAAATGTTTTGCTATTCGGTCAATAGATGCGAGTGAAATGACCAAGTCCAGCAGATCGCAATCGTTTGAGCGTCAGGATCCGAGTTCCCGTCATCCCGGAAGTGTCCCCGTGACCTGGAAACTGGAAAATTCCTCTTTTGGTGTCGGTCGAAAATAGGTTTATCGCAGTCAAAAACAGTTCAATAGCAGAATAAGATGGAATACGGCTCCAAAACACAGATTTAAAATATATTTGAGAGCATAAAAATGGGAAGGGGAATGAGAAATATATATTTGTGGCAGTTTGATGGTGGTGATCCAGCAACAGGCGACGAACACACACACACACACACAAATCTGTGAGGAGTGACCCAAATCATGATCGAATTCACACAAGAGCCGTGGGATGAAGGAAAAAATCTTAGAGAAAAATGAAAGTTTTCACTTTTTCTTTTTGGGTGACACCAAATGTTATTTTGTTGGCTCCGTAACATACTTCTGCTGTTTCGTCATATATACTGTATTTGTGCGTCAATAGAACAATACTCTCCTCGAGAAAAATGTAGAATGGAATTGTTGCACATTCACTTCACGATAATTTATAGAAAAGTCATAGCGCCACGCAATTCACCGATAAACATTTCACCATCCCCCCTCACACACGCACATTCTAGAGTAGGACCCCTAGGCTCAGACGTTTGGCGGGCCCTCAGGCCAGACTTTTCACGGCCCCTCTATTTATAGCGTTGACAAAAAATAATGGCAATCGCCCTGGGCCCCAGGGCTACAGCCTGTCAGCCCCATCCTTGTGGGGGTGTCATGCATTTCACCGACGGAAAAATCAACGCTGGAAAAGTTCATTGATGAACAGGGATGTTCATGATGAGTTCATGAGAGTGCATGATGAGTTCATGAGAGTTCATGATGAATCACGCGAATGACCGAAAGAGTGACTTAGAGAATGAGAGACCAGGCAACACCGGCTGCAGTAGACTACTCTAGGCAGTGTTGGACCAAGTCGGTGAGCGACCAAAAAAGTTTGCAAGCATGTCAGTGAGCAAAAGAGTGACCAAAAAAGTGTACAAGACGAACAACAGTTCGTCACCAGCGAGTAAGTGACCGAGTGACTGAGCAAGTGAGTGAATGTGTGACGAATAAGTTGGTAAATGATCTGTCAAATAAGCTAGTGAGTGGATGAGTGGGTGAATAACCGTATCAATGACAGAGTAGGTGACCGTATGAGTGACCAACTGATTGAATGAATTATCAAGTGAGTGAGTAACCGAATCAGTGATCCAGTGAGTGGTCGAGTAACCAAATGAATGAACGATTGAGTGAGTGGCCGTTTGAGTGATCGAATGGATGAATGATTGATTGAATGACCGTATGAGTGAACCAGTGAATGATTGAATGACCGAGTAAGTGAACAATTGAGTGATTGGGTGGGTGAGTTACCAAGTGAGCGAGCAATTGAGTGAGTGACCATACGAAACAAACCCTCCGATTACGGTGAAAACTATGAATTAAAGTAAGGTTCCCCCCCCCCTGTTGAAAAAAAAACTGGACTGTTATGAAATGTAAGTCGATGAGGTCGATTACGGGAAAATAAGGAATGTCCCGTTGTCCCGTACATACATACGGGTCATATCAATAAGTATTTATCGGCCCAGGGGTGATGTTCGTTTCTGCTGTGGTGGTCGAGTGATTATAGTGACGGACTCGCGATGCGAGGATCCGGGTTCGAACCCCACAGTGGTGGTCGGCTGAAGTTGGTTTTCTGTGGTTCCCAACTTCAAGGCGCCCGTTAAAAAGTCTCGCCACAGAGAGCAACAGTCCTACAACGATAAATCATTCAATCATAACACTTCACTCATAGTTAGAAAAACTGGTGGCAGATGGCAGCACTACACATAACAAGCATTACAGAGAAACAAAAAAAACTTCACGTCAGGTTTCACTACACGTACACGCACATTCCCGCATGTACCGATTCGTTGGGGGTTCCGCGGGGTGCATGTGTGGTGTAGCAGTAGTAGGTAAGGCCTCCAAAAAATGGCTCGGGGATCCATGATGTTCTTAAGTCAGCTACCTCGTTGGGCAATTTGCCTGTTGTGGCGTTGTATTTGTTTGTTTGTATTATCTATCTATCAATAAACAGGGGCGGTCTTAGGCCCTTCTCATTTGGCGCCCGGTGCCAAAATGAGAAGGGCGCCGAAACGCGTTAAATATACATTACCAGAAAAATATCTTTAAGATACGTATTTATAAAAAAATAACTATAAAATATACATGAAAAATGACCGAGATGAGAATTTATTTTTCAAAGAAAAAAAGAAAAAAGGTTTGAGTGTGTGTAATATTACGGTTATTTTTCGAAAAGAAAATAATCGATGGGCAGTGCACCTATATACGTACAGTACATAGCGATATTGGTCAGATAAAAATACACACGGTAGAATATAATGGTAGAATGAATCTGTTCCGTAAAATACGGGACAGTAATGACTAGCAAAAAATGCCTCCTCTGACACATCGCTCTGTATTCGCGCCTGGGGGGGGGGCACTGACTATTGTTTTTGCACCGGGCGTCATCAGGTCCAAGACCGGCCCTGTCAATAAGGAAGAGTCGTCAAACATATAACAAATCTTTTTTCAGGTCACATTGCCTCTAAGTGATGAGCTCTAATTGTAGTAATCAGCCCAGAAAGCTAATTATTGGCATTATAGCCGGGGTGTCGTTGTAACCGGGTTTGACCGAAAAATTCAAATTGACCGGTAAATGTGTGCGTAAAGTAACGTGTTCAGGCGAGAGCAAACCCATATAGATTTAGTCTCAAAGTTATTGAAAGCAGATGACGTACGAAGTGACGGGTTTGCGAAGGCGTCATTCTCTTCGCCATGACGTCACCCGACAGTCTTATTTACTTTAAGATTACTTGACACTTCCCCGCTGTGTTTGTTTTTCTAGAGAATCTTCTCGTCGAAGTTCTATTTATTTCCTTCTTACGTCTAGAGCTGAAATTTCGAGCCAAAGATCCAATCTAAATCATCCGACTTCCTATCTTAACACGCACGTATAATAATCTGAATTCGCCACCAAACTTTCGAGTGACAGACGCGTCATCATCGTCATCCCAGGAGCGAATGAAATTCATTTTCCGTGCAATGAGTGAGTGGGATAGAGTCGTTCGTCTCGGAATTTTCATGCCATGGTATGATGGGGTGGAAAATTCTCGCGAGAGGAATTCTTTCGAGAAGAAATTTTCTCATTTACATTCTATTTTACTCAGAAAAGTCAAGATTTACATCAATTTATGCTGTTTGAACACATCTTGTGACACCTCTTATTATAGTTTTTTTTCATTTATTTCACACGGGACCGTATTTATTTTTCGCATATTGAATAGATGCACGTCACCATTTCAAAAACCGATATCAGTCATTTCGGTTGATGATATTATATATTTAACAACGCTTCAGTGAGTTTCGAAAGAAATGGATGAGGGCGTTGGTATCTACCGGGTGAATAAGGAAAAAACCATACAGAAAAAAAAAAAAATCTTCACCCCCCCCCCTAAACCAAATGTGAATACACAGGAGCGGTACACCTTGAATCACTAAAGCATTTATGAATGAAATTATCTATATATTTTTTGTCGAGTTCGCCACGCTTTTCCCCAAGCCGTGTCACAATCAAGATTATTTTCCCGCCTCTCTACGAATTTAAACGTATGAAAAATGTTTAGTTTGCCACTCTTTTGATTTCTAAATTGTTCTTACTTTTGGGTCACAAACTCGATTATCGCAATGCAGATTGTGTTTGTACGCATATCGATAGAAGTTCATCTTACAACCACCCTGTTGGGCATAGACACCGGAACTCAAGGACTCGGGGAGGGGGGATTCGGCTCACCAATAAACTTTGTGAGATGGCTAAGCACCATCCCCCAAGAATTAATGGATATACAAGGCATGCCCCTATACTTGATTCTAAATCTCGTACACATGGGTCGTCCAGCATCTATGATCAAAGATGAAAACCGAACAGAAACGTATTGAATAGAAAGTCACCACATAATTATAATTTTCCATTTAATTTATTCCTAATGTAATTCCCATTTTAGTATGGTAGAGTGCCTACTATACTAAATATAGGTTTGGCAGCCTACAAAACCATCATTCATAAGAAGAATTGTTTAAAAGGTGAAGAGAATTTCTTTTTGATTAAAAAATGCAACGAAATTTCTTCAATTTTTTAATAGCGTTCGCGTGCCTGATACCATGTCGAGCCACGGGTTGAGCACCCCAATCTACAGGCACTGTAAATAGCCTTCCTTATACAGACTAGACATTCAATTCACAGTAATTGTTTAGTGGGCAATGCCTTTAAGGCAGAGTGGATCGGGGACCCTTCCGCGTCTCCAGCGAAAGCGTCAGTGGACAACGGCCATCCAAGGAGGTCGTTTCGTTTCCTCGCTCACCAAAAACAGCACTGAAGATGTCCACCGCAGTAGTAGATGAAACGTCTGCTACAAAACTGCTTAGAACACGGCATAACGGGCCGAAAGGTACGAAATTTGTAATAAACTCCGGCCGTAAAATCCTGCCTTTCTCATTCCAATGCACTTCAACCTTTTTACAACTGCGGACCAGAGAAAATATTGATAAATTTCGTGGACAACGCGGAAATGGGAAATAATTTGTGAACCAGCGAAAAATACATAAATAAGAGAAATAATTTACAGACCGGCAAAAAATAAATAATTGGGAGAAATTGCCGACCAGAGCAATAAACAAATACAGTCGACGCGACTTATTATAATCATGGATATTGTTATCATTCGCGGGTATTGTTATCACTTCTCCAAAGAACGGAACGGACCAATATCAAAACATGGGAAGAAATTCGTTTACAGTTACCGGTACTTCGCATAATGTTGTCTTTTTTTTCCGTGGACAGTTTCTGCGCATTTTGAAGCTAAAGTTTAACCAAACTTATTTTTGTTCTCTGCAAGAGCTTACTGTAGACTGTAGGAGGCCAGGTGTTCTCTTCCCTCGTTGACAAACATTTCCGGACTTGATGCTGTAATCAGTGTCCGTAGTATTCTTTCCTGTGGCTCCAAACTTCGAAGCTCAAATGCGAGCCGATCTCCCCATTAAAAAGTCTCGCCAAAGAGAGCAACAGGCCTACAACGATTAATTATTCAATCATTACACTTCACTCATAGTTAGAAAAACTGGTGGCAGATGGCAGCACTACACATAACAAGCATTACACAGAAACAAACTTCACGTCAGGTTTCACTACACGTACACGCACATTCCAACATGTACCGATTCGTTAGAGGTTCCGGAGAGGAATACGGACGAGGTGCACGTCTGGTTTAGTAGTAGTAGTAGTAGTCCGTAGTATTTGTTGTGATCCATGTACATATGGAGCTGCTTTTGCAATGGACTTCCTATAGTAAATGTATGACAAAAAGTTCTTGATCAGTTTCTTTCAGTTGATCAGATTAAAAAGTGTTTTTATGAGAGACTTTCTCAAGGGATCTATGAAAGGTAAATTGTGTACATTAAAAAAATATCGCAATTCGTAATTTACGTCGAGTTCCATTCTGAAGCCTCACAATAGCTGAGTAACAAAAATGCTGCTCAAAGGAAAAAAAAAGTCCCCCATTTTAGAATTAATTTGAAAAAATGGAACGATTAAAAATTTTTTACAACCCATTTTGTGGGAGAGAAAAACGGAGTTGTGTCCCACTCGAGCAACACCCGTCCCCGAGTCCCAATGTGATCGCATGAAGCAGTGTGGACTGTAGCAAAAATATTTAGCGGAATGGGGAAAAAATACATGAATTGGAGAAATAATTTGCGGTCCAGGAAAAAATGCACAAATGGGAGAAATATCCGACCGGAAAAATAAACAAATAAGGGAAATAATTTGCTGACCGACAAAAAATAAATAAATACAAATACAAGACCACAACAGGCAAAATGCCCAACGAGATGGTTGAGAAAACGATTCCCATAACAAATATGGATGTATCTCATATATTTAAAATATACAGCAACCCAATTAAAAATGCAATTCCAACCAAATACACTGCTCAAAACAATTAGGGGAGCAAGCAAAAAAGTGAAGAAAACCGTGCGAGACAGCCACGTATTGGCATACAATGGATAGTTCACGCGTATCGATGCGCAATACAGGAAAAAGACGTAAAAAAATTTGGAATTAAGCTTTAATTCTTTGAAAATATGGAAAAAACATGAAAAGATGATTTAGGGAAACAATTTGGTTACATGTAAACGATAAAAAAAAGTACTGTTTAGACATGATGCATGAGTTTTAATAGGGCGTGTGGTCTCCTCGAACAGCTAAGACTGCTGCACACCTGCTTGCCATGGATGCGATGAGGTTATCGATCAGACTTTGGGGAATACTGTTCCACTCCTCAAGAAGTGCAATCTGCAAGTCTCGGACAGTAACAGGCGGCCTTGGTCGCGCAGCATGATTGGATTCAGGTCAGGAGAGCACGCTGGTCATTCCATACGCTGTATTGTTTCAGCTTCAAGCATGTTCTCCTCCAGACGAGCTCTATGCGGTCGGGCATTATCATCCTGGAAAACAAAGGAATCTCCAATGGCCTCAGCGTAAGGGATGACATGAGGTCGCAGTATCTCGTCTGCATACCTTCGGGCCGTCAAAGTGCCATTCCGAAATATATGCAGGTCCGTACGTCCGCCTATGCTGATTCCACCCCATACCATCCAACCAGCTCGTCTGTATTGTGACCTTTCACGAACGAATGCGGGGTTATTTCGAGTGCCCCTGTCCCTCCATACCAGAACACGTCGGGTGTCACACTCCAGACTGAATCGGGACTCGTCTGTAAACAGCACTTGGCTCCAATCATGTTGCTCCCAATCTCGATGTCCATCTTCTTCGGGCCGCACGGTGGCGTGGGGTCAACGGAATGCAGACCATTGGCCTACGTGCATAGAGCCCTCGCTCATGAAGCTGATTACGTACTGTTTGGCTGGACACCCTTCGTCCTGTTGCCAAGGGCAACCGTCTTTGCAGCTGCGTAGCATTCTATGTTCTGTTTCGACGGGCTGTTAACCGTATATACCAGTCATCAGTTGCTGTAGTGGCGCGTGGTCGACGTTGCCCTGGTCGACGTCTAACATTTCCTGTTTCTTGGAATCGATTCCACAGTCTTGCAACAACACTTCTGGCGACTCCAACAGCGTCTGTGACACTACGTTGTGTTTGCCCGGATTCCAGTCTGCCTATAACACGCCATGCCATGGATTCCGGTAAATCACGTTGTTGAGACATCCTCAAGTCACCTTGTCTCAAAGCAATCGAATTTCACAGTTACGGCAGTAAAACACACGTTTCTGCAACATCCCGATTTCTGCCCTTATCTCCTTTTCCTGGTTTTTGACGTCATGAACTTTGATTTGCATATGAAGTTTTCTTCTTCCGTTTCCTGCTAGGCTTTAAATTATGGATGATTCATTTGATGTTACTTATCGGTATACATCTTTGCGTAATTTTGTTAAAACTATGTGCTCCCCTAATTGTTTTGAGCAGTGTATATACACGATGAAATATTATACAATGCCCCTAAAGAATACTTATGGTTGTCTTATTATAAGTATGGACAGCTTCTTGATTTACGCCAACGAGTTTATCGTATTTCTTTTTAAACGTGTCAATTGTGTTACAATTTACAAACCCCGGGGTAAGCTATTCCATTTATTAACAACCCTATTAGAGAAAAATTCCCTCCGACACCATAACCTCGCATTGTCCTTTACCAATCGATACTGGTGTCCCCTTGTAAAAGCAGTCGATTGACGGTGTACTAATAATTCATGGTCCATCCCATCCATTCCGCTGAAAATTTTCAACAGTTCGATCATGTCTCCCCGACATCCGCGTTCATCCAATGTGAACATATTCAAAAATGATGTGTCTCTTCATAACTCAAGCCCCGTGTGCCAATGACACGCGTAGCGCTTCTCTGCACCCCTTCAACCAATTCTATGTCCCTCTGTAGGTATGGTCGCCAAAACCTTACAGCATACTCCAGTCCAGGACGAACTAAGCCTCGGAAAAGCGGAAGAGTGACTTTAGAAGAACGCGAAGAGGCCTTTTTGAAAATGGGGACCAAGCAGTCTATTTGATTGTTTGAACACTGCTGAACAATGTTCAGAAAGCCCGAGTCGCTCGTCAATTAGAATTCCCAAATCAGTCACCCTAGAAGTTGCATTCGGGATAGTGACACCATTAAATTCGTAAGAGAAACGTGAGTTGTTCGAACCAAAATGAGCGACCGTGCACTTGTCAACGCTAAAAAAATGCATTTGTCGGTGTTGGGATATCGTGACGGAAATCATAGGTTTTAACCACCGTTCCACGGAGTTGTTAAATGGGAGAAACGATGCGAGAACCAGCAAAAAATAAACAAATAATAGAAGATAGGACATGTACAAAAATAATAATGAATTATATACAAATAATTTTCAGACCGGCAAAAAAAAAAAAAAAAAAAAACCAACCAACCAACTATAAATAATGAGGATAATTCGAGGTCCGGCAGAAATGAACAAATGTGAGAAATAGTTTGCGGACCGGCAAAAAATAGGGAAAAATAGGCGAAATTCCTTATACCGGCAAAATAGACAAATAACAGAAATAGTTTGTGGACTGGCAAAAATACTTAAATAGGAGACAATTCGTGGATCAGCAAAAAATAAACTAATAGGACAAATAAGTTGCAGACCAGTTAGAAATAAATTAATAGAAGAAGTAATTTGCGGACGCGGGCAAAAATAAACAAGCAGGAGAAAAATAATTGACAAACCGGCAAAAAAAAAAAAAAACAAATGGGTAAAATAATTTGCAGACCGGAAAAAAAATTAACAAACAGCAGAAATATTTATCGGAAGACTGGCTAAACATACATTAAATAGGAGAAATAATTTGCGGACCGGCTTTTAAAATAAATAAATGGGAGAAATAATCTCCTAACCCGATGGCATGTCCTAAGACAGAAATGAAAACCAATTTGTAGACCAAGGATGATCAACCTCTTAGAGAGTTCGGACCAATTAACTGGTTTGAAAAAGCGTCGCGGGCGCTTAAGTGATCTGTAAACAAGTCGCTGGCCACCTAAGTGATGTGGAACTGCACCATGGCTCACTTCAGTGATCTTGGAAATGTGACGCGGATCACTTAGGTGATCTGAAAATGTATTGCGGGCAGCTTAAGTTATTTACACAACTGTGTTATGGGCCTTTTAAGTGATCTGGAAATATTCCACGGGTTACCCCCAGTGACCTGTAAATGTGACGCGGATCACCCAAGTTATCTGTAAATAGGCCGCCGGCAACCTAAATGCTGTGGAACTGCACCGCGGGTCACGTAAATGATCTGGTAATGTTCCACTTGATTCATTTTTGAAAAATTAGGTTTGGTGTCACGGGTTACACCACACACACAGATGATTCCGAGAGCCATATTTGGCCCGCGGGCCATGGGTCGAGAGTATATTTTATTCAATGAATCCAAAATTACGTAGCGGCTGCACGAATCGGTCGAAGTGTTCTGCGGACCAAAGGAAATTAATTATCATGGTCCGCGTATCAGTGGTTGAAGAACATTGGCCTATTCTACGACTTTGAGAGAATTGTTGTCGAATGTTTTTTCCGCCTGATTTTCACATACTTACGTTAAAAACAAATCAAATTATGGTCTGGATAATGAGAAAGCGATGGAGGGAGATGTTCTTATTCCCACAAACAGTAGTATCTTTATTTGTGACTTGGAAGTTGTTTTTTTTCCGAATTGATCTTTTGCTTGCTCCGTGGCGAAAATTTGTTGTTTTGTGATTTGTCTTGTCTTTGTTCGGATCGACTGTTTCAAATAATAGCGACGACGATTAGATTTACATCCCGGAAATGAAAATCCCCGTCACAAAAAATTAGAATCGTATTTTTTTTGTTATAATTTCCATCTCCTCCCGAATTAGTTTTGAAGTTTCTCATTAACCCGAAAAAAAGACCATAAGAGAACTCCCTCTTTTTTTAAAGAAAAATGGTTTTTATTCTGTTTCTCGTGATTCATTGATGCGGCGCAAACTCGATGATGAAGGGTAATTTTTCAATTAGGATTTATTGCCGTTGTCCAAGTTCGTTCGGTCGCTAGTTCATAATAAGTTACGACCCGTCCCTTTGAATGGCGTCACGTGCACTCGTGCCCACACGTGGCGTTTATGTAAACCCCCGAAGGGTCAAGCGTAATGATAGGCATAGGCCTTAATCAATCATCGGCACAAAAGAGTTTTGTGCTTCCTTTCTTTGTTGCGCTAAAACACCTATTAATTATAAACTTCGGTGGCCCGACAAAAAAAAAAAAATAAAATAAAACCTGTGGATCTTTCATTATTATTTCATTTTTCCGATCTTCGTATAACTAAGATTAAAATAATTTATTCGTGGACGGAAAACAACTAACAATATTTTATGAAGTTGGGATTAACTGAAAAAATAAAAAGTTATTCAAATTTTCTATACTTTTTGAAAATATATTCGCGATGCGGCCAGCCACTTCGCGAAATACTCCGAGAGTTTTGGCCGAAGTCGGATTTGCAGAAATGATTCGGGCTTTGGTCGGCATATTCACCAAGGAGATCCCAGGCCAAAGTTCGATGTGCTGATGTAAGACGGTCCTGCAACCGCCAAATCCATTTTTTTTTTTTTTTTTTT
Source organism: Pholcus phalangioides (assembly GCF_987345545.1). Classification (NCBI taxonomy): domain Eukaryota; kingdom Metazoa; phylum Arthropoda; class Arachnida; order Araneae; family Pholcidae; genus Pholcus; species Pholcus phalangioides. Next base: position 22,062,352 of record NW_028301596.1, on the reverse strand, counting down.
CGTTTTTGGGTTGCCCCAGCTAACGTGGACATATTTATCAAGAAAATATACGCCAAGTTGGCGATGTCCCTGAATCGTTTTTTGTTATCGGATTTGGGCCTTGGTTTCCTGCCACTTTGCGGACTGGCTGACCAAAGCCCGAAATTTGAACATTGGCTGGGTTATTTTACAACGACATTGGCCAATTCGCGACCTGGTCAATTTCGGGCTTTGGCAGTAACATGTATGAAAACATTCCATGTTTATATTGGATGAACGCAGATGTCGGTAAGAATATGATTGACGAGTTCAAAATTTTCAACGGGATGGATAGGATGGGCCATGGGTTATTGACTCCGTCAATCGACTGCTTTGACAAGGGGACGCCAGTATCCCCCCCCCCTCCCCGTTACATAAACACAGAATTTTTGGCGTTCATATTTTTCACTTGTAGTTTGCTTGGTCAATGTTAATAATTCATCAATTTGAGAGATAGATCAGGTGAGAAAAAAGCAGTTGGGGGTGATATGAGAATATGCATTCTCAGTGATTAACAAGATTTGTTTCAATTAATAAGCACTCACTTAATTTTAATCAAAAAAATCTGATTTAAGTAAAAAAAAACCGACTTTTTTGATTAAAAAAAAAAATCATGACTTTTTCTCCATACCCTGTCTACGTGGCTTCCCTGCTGCAGTCATCGATTATATGTGACTCCGCCAGAGTACCGGTGCTGCAATCTGTCTTCCAAACTTTCAATTAGATGCACCTATTACGAAAATGGCAGTCTGTCTATATCATATCTGTCTGTATCATGTAAGTATCGTGCTCACAAGCTCTTCAATGCATGCAAATAAGTATGCCGAAATGCAAAAGAGCTCCTTTCCGGGGATCCCTGAATATAATTTTTGCAAATGGCGTCGATCAGTTGCATTATCTTATCCAGGGGCGCTCAACCTTTTGGAAAGTGCGTTCAACTCAAAAAATGGTATGAAAACGTGTCGTGGGCCACTCGAGTGATCTGATAATGTGTCACGGATTACCTAAGTGATATGAAACTGCTCAGCGGGCTGCTTTAATGATCCGGAACTGCACCTTAAATCACTTTAGTGATCTGGAAATGGGTCGCAGGCCGCTTGAATGAAAAGGCCGTGGATCGAAAAATGTGCCGCTTAGTCTATTCTTACAAAATCAGGTTTTAAATCTCGGGCACATCAGATAACTCCGAGGGTTACATTTAGCCCGCGAGCCATGGGTTGAGCATGAGAAATCTAAACTCTTTCAGTCACATTTTCGTGTGCTATGTCAATGCACCATTTGTAGCAGGAGACCGCCGACAGAAGCTCGTGCCGTCACTGAAGAAGGTCATCTCACCTTAATATAGCCATTGAATATACTACAGAAAAGGGTAAAGGTGGCGTCGGCCTGCTATATCCAATGGTTATAGGTGAGAGGACCTTCTTCAGTGACGTCACGAGCTTCTGTCGTCGGTCTCCTGCTACAAATGGTGTTCGCTATGTCGACTTTTATAGTACAGCGCCATCTGAATGAGTGAAATTTAGAATTATTTTTAAAATTTTTAAAAGTTTAATGAAATGAATAAAAACTCTACGTCATCATCAATACTTTGGTGCCAACCGCACTTTCTCATGTCAATTTTTTGACTTATTAATTTGTGCGTCAAGAGCATTTCACCCACCCTGCATTATCACGCCAATATTGGAAGAAATTAAAGTGCAGTTGAAATCACACTAAATATTGTTAAAAGAAAAACGAATAACCAAAAAAAGAGCTAAAATAAATTAATAAATAAGTGAAAAAAAATCCGGAAACCGTTTCCCAGAAACCGGACGAAATTAATCCCTTCGAGTAAATTCCCAAAGAACGGCGGCGATGAAGCAATTTCCTTGGCGCACAAATACTTTAATGCATTCATAATCTTTTCATTGGAAAAATCTTTCTTTTTGTCTGGAAGCAAATTCCTTTATAAAAGAATTAATGCGATTAAGGTTGAAAAAAAATTAAGACGATTTTGCAATTATCGTTTCTCGCTCTCTTTTACTCGGTTTAAATGAAAATGAAGTCACGAAACATCGAAGATTATTGCGATTAATTATTATTACTCAAATTATCATTTTTGTTAATTTTTCGTTTCATGCTTGACTTCATAAGCAAACATGTCACTAAGTAATGAGTCGTTTGTTTTCTCTTTGTTTTATTGTGCATTAATGACGACGGTCAAAGTTATTTGCTTCCACGAATCAGGAGATTTCGTGAATTTTTTACCTCCTCTTTTAGCGGGTCTTAGTGTGTGATAAATAAGTACTTCGAATATCGATCATATATATTGCTGTCCCGCCTCTAGAGGCATACAGCGGAAGTACTTCGAATATAAATAAATTGAGAGGATGTGTGTGCGTGTGATCAACTTGGAAAGTGTTTGAGATTTGTGCCCATTTCCATAAGGTGAAAGCTTTCGGCAGTGCCCAACAGGCCCGGACATGTTAAAATTTTGACCGGGCATGCATTTTCTTCGAACTCTGCCCGACGCTAGCATATTAAAAAAATTGAACATTTTCGGGAACATCCTACACATGCGTGAAATTTCACAGAAATGGTGTTTTTTTGGTAGCCATGATGCAAATGTGTAATCATCGTACTTTGATCGATTTTTACGGCCCTGATATTTAGTAGCCCGGTGCGGTTATGGGCTCTCATGTACTGCAACTGTGCTCAAAATGGAATCATACACCGCAATAGTACATTTTGATTTGTGGACAATATTTCTTTCAGCATTTACTTTTCTGGCATTTTACAGTATAACAGTTGGGTAACTTCTTCGCGAGATGTAACGTATAGAAGCTGAGTGAATGAACGCCAGAACTTTGCCCCTGGTCTTATCCCGTTGCCAAGATCTCTTCCAGCCCAGCTTCGTGGCAGAATCTGGAACAACTGTATAGAAGCTGAATTAGACTTCTCAGACCAAATGGAATCGGAACACTGATCAAAAAATATATAAGTGTACTTGTTTAATGCTTTTTGGGCCTGAAATCAGATAAAAAAATGTCAAATGGGCCTCCCGAGTTCGTGCACCCATCATTTAAACGTTCTCAACTCTTGTTCCAGATATTTTTACTTGAAGTTTTGAACCACCAGCATATACTGTATTTTATTTAAAAGGAAAAAAAAAAGTTTTTCTCTTCTTGGATTCGAATTACGTTGAATTTGATAGAAATTTTCCGACTCGACGTTGGAAATATCGAATATTTCTCGAGTGGTTTGGTTTTATATGTAAGATGTGCTAAAAGAATTTTCCATCTCGAGCGCAAAACAAATTTTCGGGTTAACGACGTTAATTAAGGAGCGAGAAGAGAAAAGTTTTGCCAAAGTGTTTTTGAAGAGACAGAGTAATATGATTTATTTTGATTTGATTACCGGCACTAAATGCATTGTTTCCCTTTCGTGGAACAAAGAGTTTCCAGCGCGAGAGAATCCTTCCGTAGCCCTCGCTCCATTTTTTTTGCTTATTTACCTGCGAAATTTTTTTATTTGCCAACATTGACTTCGAGATGCGAGTTATTCAATCAACGAACGCATAAAGACAAATGGGTTTAACGATCGACTATAGAGTTTTCTCTCTCAGGTGGACATCCTTCGTGCTAATTGATTTAATGTTTTTGAAATAAAGCTACCGAATGTTTCTTTTTCGGATTCTGGAATGAATAAAAAGACTATCCTCGAAACAGTGAAAAGCCAATCAACAATAAGCATAGAAAAATAGTCTCGTCCGAAGAAATTTTAGTTTTTTATTTAATTTTTTTCCCATAGATATGAAGTGGGAAGTCTTTTGATGACGCAGATCATCAAAATTATAGAAATAGACGCGAAAAATAGCTTCTCTTCTTTTGAGATTTCTTAATTCGAGTGTATCTTTTGTGTTCCATCAGCTCTGTACGTGAGCAAATCAAAGATCACGCGATTTTTCCTCCTGCTGAAGCAGCAATACAATCAATATCACTCATCTCAGAGTTTCCTTCTCTTGGAAAGGTATTTTGTGATGTTCTTGGCAAATTTCACTTTTATTCATTCTAAAGATAGATTGGGGGAATTCAGATTTCATTTGCGCCGACTTAAAGTACGTTATGATCGGTTCTGTTATTCCACTTGGATTGTCTATTCATATCCGCTGGAATTAAAGTGTTTAATACAGGGGTTCTCAACCAAAGGTCCTTGGAGCTATTCACGAGTTGTCCTCGAGTCTGGATGAAAAAAAATTTGACTTGTTTCTAAATTATTTACATACAGTCGAGTACACTTACACTCTGGATACAACATATGGTTTTGTAATCCCCGAATTTTGGCCTATTAAAATCTATGTATTTTTATCTCCGTTATTACTACTACTACTACTTAACCATACATGCACCTCGAACACATTCCTCTACAAAATTTCTAACGAATTGGCACATGCCGGAATGTATGTTCTGAGTGTATGTGTGGCCCTAACGTATTTATGTTGTCGAGTTGCGCTTGTTTCATGTTCATGCTGCCATCTGTCTTCTATTTTCTGGAAATTTATTCTTTCTATTATTTATTTCTTCTATTTTATGGAAAATACTTGAATTTTCACGTTATGCCAATATCGTGATGTAGGTCTGCCTGCTCTCAGCGGAGAGACTTTTTCAAATGGGGGACCGGCTCGCGCATTCGTGCCTGAAGTTGGAAAACCGACCTTCAGCCGAAAAACAACTTCAGCCAACCAACACTGTGTCTTCAGCGGGGTTCGAACCTGGATCCTCAGGACGGCAGTCCAACACGATGCCCACACGACCATACAGCGGCTACCTCCGTTATTATATACCACGCTTAACCCTCCATGGTTCACCCCCATAAAAACGTATCGGAAAATTTTATTATAGAAAATACGGATGTAGATGAATGGGTGCTGTTAGATTATTTTTAGTTGAACCAGCATAGAGCGATTTAATTAATTTGAATGGATTTTGTAATACAAACTGCAAACAACAACCTGGGCATAAAAAAACGAAGACTGACTTATTTGTGCAACATGTATCGTATGCAGGTGATATTTCAACGGGGTTCTTTTTCCTCACAGGAAACCGTGGGAACTTTTATAATAACTAAACATTTATTGTATTGTTCAAATGTTTACATTAGCCAAGGACAAATAGCACTGTAATGATCTACAGCAGTGTTCTTCAGGACCTACAACGGTAAAATCTTCAAACATTACACTTCACTCATAGTTGGGAAAATATTTGCTAGATGGCAGCACTATAACAACCATTACACAGAAACAAGCTTCACGTTAGGTTCACAACACGGACACACACATTCCACCATGTACCAATTCGTTAGAAGTTCCGCAGAGGAATATGGACGAGGTGCATGTGTGGTTTAGTAGTAGTGTTCTTCAAGCACTGCTCTACGGATCGGTGCCGGTGTGCGAAACATTTCACCGAATTTTTTAAATTTGCCACTGCATTATTGGAGAGTTGCATTATCGTGGGCTGAGAAGAATGCTTTTAAAAAATTTCTATTTATGCGGAAAAAATGTTATTTAACGTGTCAGGTATGAAAACCCAAGAAAAGAATCTAATGGAAGTTAACGCAGAGCTTTATATCACTGGGGAAGCCACGTGTATGAAATTGGATGCCCAACAACTAAAAAAACAATTAGCTTCCCTCGTTCCGATATTTTTGTGTAGAAGAGAAATGCGCATAAACATTGCTTGAATTAGAAGATTCAAGCAATATATATTTATGCGTATTTCTCTTCTACACAAAAATAACGGAAAAAAATAATCTATCACAAAAAATATGGGAATCCATGCTGCCATCTATCAAAAAAAAACAAAAAAACTGTCGATTATAATTTTTTCAAGTAAATTAGTTGTTGGTTTCAAACCATCACCAGACCAACCGCGACCCCCGCTTTGTCCCCCCAGGGGATATGAGCTGGTATGTCTCAGGAAACGTGGGCCACGGTGGAAAAATCCAACGACCACCCACACCAGGCCACACAGCCACAAGCCAACCAGCAGCAAGACCCCTCAGTTGGTTTTAAACCGGTATGAAGCATGGAAACGAAAAAAATTCATTACCCATGATTCATTTATTTTCATTCTGCACATCGGTGTCAATTTTGTGTACTAAAATACCTGTTAATATATTTTTTACGTTTGACGCGCATTCAGTTATTGTAAGCATCAAAAACATATCAAAATTCATTCTGGCTCATAAAAGTTGCGGTGGTATGCAGTAAATAAACAATATACGACATCATACCAAAATTGGCCGATCTTCATGTGGCACACCGGTTTAAAACCAACAGCCAATTTATCTTAGAGAATTAGTTGTTTTGTTTTTTATTTGATAGGTGGCAGCAGTATATAGACCGGCGTTAAGCTTTTGCTTTCGTGTATAATAATCGGGATAGCGTACACTCAAAGAATTCCAGAGAACCAATTAAATTTGAGAAACAATTTGTGGATGATCCTGTACTGCAATTGAATTTTCAAAATTTCTCAGGAGGTATCTAATGAAAACTAAGCTATCTAACTCAAAACTGAGTAAACTAACTAAAAAGCCATATTTATGCTATACTTAAATTTAGTTACCGTGCGCCATAAGCTTATTTTGTCCGGGACAATCTCAATTATGCACTTTATGCGTGTATGCAACTGCTATTTCAAGACCTTGCGTGTAACATACACTTATCGAATCATTAAAGGGGCATGTAATGAGCGAACTCGACTGTACTTAGACTTCCAAGATGGTCTCTCTGGGCGGTCAGCGGTCATGTCTGTCTGTCTGTACTTAGACTGACATGCACACGCACTTCGCAAACATTCCTCTGAGGAATTTCTAACCAACATTATAATAATACATAACGTCTGAAGTTTAATGAGTCTGAAGTTAAGTGTTTTTTTCCCGAAGTGAAAGGCCACTTCGGGCTCAACCACTGGCTATTTTGATTGACTACTTCTCTTCGAAGACGATAAATTTCGGAAATGGGCCATAACACACACACACATGAATATTTTTGTAAAGAGGTCCGTGACTGCTTTCTCATTGGTGCTCATGGGGATGGGCTAGGACGACCCGCGCTCTTTTAACCACTTTTACAGAGCTTGAGGGTTATTTATCACGGCGTCGTCGTTTCGGAGCATGTCATCGTCATCAGAGAAGAAAATATCCATTGACGGGTAAAGATGGTCATCACACATCATGTTGCTGCTGGCCCTATTCCAAGAACAAAAGAAAAGAACCTCAAATCATAACACCTTTAACAGTAGGTTCGATTGCCGCTGTGCGGTCACGTGGCCGTAGTGACGGACTCGCATCACGAGAACCCGGGTTCGAATCCCCACCAGCAACACTCTGGTAGTTGGCTGAAGGTCGATTTTATGTGGTTTCTAACTTCAAGGAGTGAATGCGAGACTTTTTCCCCGTTGAATGTCCCGCCGCAGAGAGTAACACACCAACAATAGTACAAATATTCAATCATCACACTTCATTTATAGTTTAAAAGAAACAGAGGGCAGCACTAAAAAAAATATTCATTCTAGATATGCACTCAGACCGTCGAGTACACATGCGCACTTCCGGCACAGCTCATTCGGTGGTAAATTATCCACGGCAATAGACCGGATTCGTGTTCGGTTTAAAAAGAAAGAAAGTAGGTTTGTGTGTTTAAAAAAGTTATGCAGGGAAGTTAAGTTGCCAATCAAAAAAAAGAAAAAAATTGTCAAGTTAGGTTGCAAATTACGGCCAAAAAAAAGGCAAGTAAAGGCGCCAACTATCGTTAAAATAGCTGAAACGTAGCCGATCACCGAAAATGATGGGCACTGCAAGTTAGAATGCAATTGATAAAAAAAAACGTATATGTATGACAAAAATATGTGCGATGAATATATTTGCATGAAAGTAATTAATCATGATGGAGTGATAATTATCATAATATAATTCATAAGTCATGATTATAATCTTAATTTTCTTGATTTCGCAAATTCAACTAAGCCTTGTTGAACGTAGGGAAAAAAACGGGACATTTTATAAAAAAAAAAAGTTTGGATGGCCGAAGTTACAGGCGTATCCCATAAAATATGGGTCATATCTCTTATCCACACGCCCGCGGCAGAAATACCCCATATCTGGCCCGCGGCGTAAAGAGGTTGTGCTCTCGTGTTTTATATGCTTTTTTAATCGGTTTCTATTATTTTAAATGGTTTTTGAGTGCTGGTAACTCAAAATTTGAGCCCCGCCAAAAGTTCGATTCTGCGTGCGTCCGTGGCGATATACCGGAGTCGTGCTCGGATTCAAAGAAAGACCGATAGAAAGAAAGTAGTTGAAATTAAGTAAGTCGACATATTTTTCGACCAGGCAATTGTTCATTTGCTTCGGTGTTTGACGCATTTCGATGAGCAAAAACAAAAATTCGAGATCGAATAATGATTGCTTTTTTCTGTACCCTTTAAAATACCGTCTCTCCCACAAGTACAAAAGAAAGATAAGGTGAAAAAACAAAGTATAAAAAAAACGTATTTTTTCTTTGTCTTAATTATATTCAACGGCGCTAATTTCAATTCTAAATTAGCCCTCTAAGGACAGAAACTGTTGGCCGAGATAACGAAGAAATCTGCCGGTCGAATAAGCTCGACTCTTAGAGATTCAAAGCAGAAAAAAGAAAGAACAAAAGAAGTTTGCTACGACAACAAGAAAAGAAAAAGCCACGGTGGTAGTAGTAGCGAATGCAGAGGATTCAAAGTGTTTGGGTTAAGGCTAATGAGATTAAGGAGGACCGAACGCTTCTTGCCTTTTCTTTCATAGCTAAACAACAAAACTAGTTTCGGACGCTTCTTTCCGATCATCCACAAACCAAAAAAGATTACCTTTTACGCAGCTGAGAAAACAATTTCTCGCCGAGGAATTAGCGGTTCCTTTCATTTGCCGCGACTTCCCCCCTCGCAAATAAAAACACATGCGAAATGAGCCGAAGAAGTGCCAACAAAAAATTACTATCTATTAACTTCTGATTATCGTTCTCTGATCTCCAGCGGTTGGAGCATTTCTCCGGTTCACACACAAAAAAAATCATTTTCCTCATTTCTTTTTTTGTATCGTATAGAAACTGATAATTTACGTGATTGTTTTTATCTGTTCGGATTCAATAAAGGTCTGAGTCGAAGAAAGTTGTTCCAGTTGCGAACAATTTGAAAATCGACGCGAAAATTTCAATTATATATTATAATAGCGTGCATTGTTCGGAACACACCTGAAAAACGGGCGAGTTGTTATTTCAAAACCACAAAACGAACTCAATTGCCTCCTCGTGATATTCTATCGACTCAATTTGGCAAATCTCTGTGATGCCCTGCCTTGTTTATCTCTATTTTCAATCGAGAAAGTGGGTTGAATACCTTTCATACGTGCTTTGAATTTTCACGTGACTCACGCAATCTCTTACGCGTAAAAATCACCAAAATCAATCTTGAAACCTGACATTTCCGGCAACCGATAATGTCTAAAGCTCGTACAACGTGGAAAAGTCTCGTTTTCACTGCAAAATAATTATTTTTCACAATTGGTACGAAATTATAATTCAACAACTAATACCGTAATATATTTTCTACTTCTTAAAGACTCATAATGCAATGTTACACGAATCCGGTATATACAGGAGGGTTCGAACCCCCACCGTCGTCACAGTGGTGGTCGGCTGAAGTTGGTTTTCTGTGGTTCCCAACTTCGAGGCTCGAATACAAGCCAATCTCCCCGTCAGTAAGTCTCGACCACAGAGCGCAACAGGCCCACACAACGATACAGTTATTCAACCATTACACTTCACTCATTGTGTGAAAAATTGATAGGATAAATGGCAGCACTACAAAAAACATTTCCCTTTAATCCCAACTTCACGTTAGGTTCACAACACATACACGAAGGGCCGGATTAAGACGTTTGGAGGCCCTAAGTACTTGAATGGTTTCGGTGTCACCCCCGGTCCCTACAAGTATATTTTACTCGATATTGAACCTATAAATGGGAGGGGGGGGGGGGAACAGCAAATGAAATTTTGTGTTTCAGAAGTAGCTAATCTAAGGCTCTAGAGCAGAACTATGACGTGAATGTTCCTGAGCACGGACATTGAAAGTCTCTTCCGGAACATCTTTAAACTTTTTTGCAATTTTTCTTTCATATGTTCTAAAACGACAGACCTTAGATTTTAAAAGATTCATCGAATGCTTGTTAGAGAGACAGAGAGAGGATTTCATGAACCGGCTTCAATAGCAACCACAGAATCCATGGCCGGAGGTACTCAGAGGCATCTTATTTTTGGTGTCATTGGGTACTTTTTCTTTCTGAAACATTTTAGAGGTGTGATATAGCATTTCTTTTACTTTCAAGGTGGATCGAACTAAAGCCGGGATCACACTCAAACAGTTTGATAAAAGATCTTTTACCAAACTTGAAAAAATATAACCAATAAATCTATTGGTTACATTCGCTCGAGTGTAACCGATACGCTGATTGGTTGCATTTTTCAAGTTTTACATAAGAACTTTTTCGAAACTTTTATGGTGTAATGTCGGCTTAAGGCGTCGTTATACCTATATTCTATAAGGGCTCTAGATTATACCAAAAAGGGGTATCATTAGGATGTGTAGCCCACGGGACGCACGGAGCTCCGAATCAGGGGTGAAAGGGAAAAATAATTACAAAACTAGCTTTGTAAAAAAAAAAAGTTTTCATGCAAAATTTCAAACCATGAGTGCACAGAACTGAATGATTCGCAGTGAAAACCGTGATTTTTGATGCGTTTCATCAGGCTGGGAACACGGCAGCGAGTTTTCGGGGTTATTTTGTTGGTGCGACTTATAAGAAGGAGGAGTGCAAGAGGGGCATCTCCATGAGACGCCATGAGTGCGGGGCAACTTCATAAATTTGAAACGGTGTCACGGTGGGAGGAAGCACTTGATCAAGTGATCTGGAACAGCGCTGCTGTTTATATAACTCATCTGTAAATGTACTGTGGGTCACTTAAGCAGCCCCGCAACTGGGGCGGGAGGGGGTTCTACTACTTTGCCACGCACCAACTCTTGTCATATCGCCATACGGTAATTTCTAACCAGTGGGTTAGGTGGGAAATGAAGGCGCTATCTGTCAATGGTCGAGCCAGGCTCGGCACGCTTAAAGAACTTGTTTTCGATGTTCTTTCTCCGGATTTGAACCAGTTGACCTTAACAGTAACCTTCATGGTGGAAGACGAGCTTCTTATCACTGCACCACTGCACTATTCAGGCAAGGCCACAACTAGATACAAGTCCCATTTTGGCTACCCGTGTAATGCAGAAGGGTGGTGAGTTTGATGTCACTGCCTCTAGTTCAGCAGGCAGGTATGGTACTCCGGCTGCTGAACTAGAGGCAGTGACATCAAACTCACCACCCTTCTGCATAACACGAGTAGCCAAAATGGGACTTGTATCTAGTTGTGGCCTTGCCTGAATGATCTGGAACCGTGTCGTGGGCCACTTGAGTAATCTATAAATTTGCCACGGGACACTTAAGTGGTCCAGAACTGTGCGTGGGTCACTTAAGTGATCTAAAAATGTGCCACAGGCCATTTAAGTGATCTGGAGATTTGCTGCGGGTAGTTTAAGTGCTCTGTAACTGTGCCGTGGTGATGTGTGAATATGCTGTGAATCGCTTAACTTTTCTGGAATTGTGCCACGTGTCAGTGCTCGGTAACTGTGCCACAGTTCACTCAAGTGATCTGTAAATACGCCGTAGGTCACTCGAGTGATCCTTATATATGCTGCGGTTCGCTTTAGTGATGTATGAATGTGCCGCTAGCCTCTCGAATAATCTGGAAAAGTACCACGGGCCATTTAAGTGATGTGAAACTGCACCGCGGGTTACGTAAATGAACCATGCAGTTCATTTTTACAAAATTAGGTTTGAGGTCATAAGGCACATCTGGCCCATGGGCCACGGGTAGCATGTACGGTGTAAACTGTATTACTGTTTTTCAGTGTTTCTCAACCTTTCTGAAAACAAGAAACACACACGCGAAATTTTGGCGAAATTTAGTGATATCCTACATTTAAGGTAGCAATTTCCTGCATTCTCCTCGACGATGTATGGTGAACCTAAGTATGAAGGTATAATTTTATTTGAACCCATATGAATATCTCTAATATCAGTTACAACGGGTAAATAATTTTAACAAGCCTGTCTGCGGACCACCTGTGCCATCGTCGCGGACCATAGATTGAGAAATGCTGCTGTATTTGAATCGGTCTCACTCTCTGTAGTTAGTAGTGTTGTTCGCCCCTCCAGTCGGACGAATATATCTGGTATGGTATACATACCTTAATCTGCACAGTGTGTATGTGTGTGCATTTCTTATAGGAGATGGGGGGGGGGGGAGAGGGCAAAAGGCTTTTTCTCATGGGCGTCGTCGAAGGAATAAATCCGCGGGGGAATAAATCTGGCTTTCTCACCCAATGGGAGGAGGCCCTTCCCGTCCGATAAACTGGGCGTCAGCCCCATACCCATGCGAGAGAAAATACACTGGAAACTCGTGCACGTGTACTGTGTGTATGTACTTCGATCGGTCAAGGTTGCCTTTAGAAGAGAAAAAAATGGACAGGCTCCATCATACACTTCGGCGATTATAAATAGCCCGTGTCAGATTCGACAAGAATTAATACGTTACGCGCTCTTCGAATATTCGTCCGGGGACTATTTTCGAAACACCCAAAGAATATCGGATAATATCGACGCTAAAGACTCTCTTTTGACAACGAATGGAAATCTAATACGAAATGAAATCGGGGAAACAGTTCGTGAGAAGAAAAATATCAGAATTTTGTAAAGAAGTGATGAGACAGAGGAAAGTCTCAAATGCAGGTGATGGAATTAATATGAAACGCTTAATTCCTTTTTTTCGGGGGATTATTTTTTTACTTTGCAATGGCTACGCAAAACGGGGTTCGCCCAAAGGTCCCCAAGCAATAGTTTGACTTTTCAGCTATAGATGATCATTCCGAAAGTTTCTTGCATTAATGCTGAAAATTAAATTCTTTTCTTGATTCTTAAATAAATTAATTTCTTAATTTGAAATAAATCTTTTTCTTAATTTTCCTAATTTTGAAACACGAATTCTTTTCTTCATTCTGAAATAAATCTTATTTTTGATTCTGAAATGAATTCTTTCATAAGTTCTGATGGTTTTGGTTGAGTTTTAATTAATTTTGGAAAGTTTCTTTCATTATTTATTTATTTTTTTATTTCTGAAATGAATTCTTTCATCAGATCAAAAACAATGTTTTTCATTTATTCTGAAATATTTTCGTTCATTATTTCGGGGGAAATAAAATATTTTTGTGTGAAATATGATCCGAAATAAATCTTTCTGAATAAAAATTTCTGAAGAAATTTCTTACACACTATTCGTAAATTTTCATTAACTTCAAAAATTTCTTCTTTCATTAATTCTCAATTTCAGACATTTTTTGTTTGTTGTGCTCACGTTTTCCTGCAACTGTTTATCAACATTTTTGTACTATATTCTGTATAGTTACGGTTCCGGTTCCCTGTCCAAATACAGTCGACCCTCGGTTTGCAAACAATTCGGTTTACAAACAACGATAAATAACTGTGTCTTGGTTCACGAACACACAAGGACTGAATCTCGAGGATATTTCAGAAGTCTGTGGTCACGGTATATATTTTTTTCTCATTTGAGAGAAGAGTTCGTTGAAGAATTCGATTTCGTCTGAGTGATATTATATTATATATTATATTATCAACTAAAATATATTATCAACTGTGTGATGCACGGATCAGCGTGTCATTTTAAACTTCAAAGAAGCTCTACATTAAAGAACTTTTTCTAAAATGTTTTACACAATTTGATTTTTGGCACAAAACTAACACTTTCAATGACTTCTCATAACATTATTTTAATATTCTACATTGCATCTGGCAAATTGCGTATTGCGTTTGATATAATTGACGAAGCATAGTGGCAAATATGTTACAGAACTTAATATTTAAACTGGCTTGGAGGACATTGTGGTTATATTGTGTTGCGGTCAAAGATTGTGAAGGGGACTGTAACACTAGGATTATTGACGATATTAATAAAACCAGGTGTGGCCCTAGCATCGTTTCCGTTTCGTCTCTTTCATACTGCGGTTATTTTTCAATAACTTATTATTTCAATGATTTTCATTAGTTTCACGTTACGCACAATAGCTGCCGCCAAAATTTACTCTAGAAAACTTCGGGGTGACAGGAACGGATTAATTAATTACACGTTGATTCTTATGGAAAAAGGTTGTGTTGTTTCGGTTTACGAACAATTCTACTTACGAATGAACTTCAGAAACGAATTAAGTTCGTAAACCGAGGGGTGACTGTTTTTTAAACTGGAGCTCAAGGGATTCCCCAAAACTGTTTGTACCCAGGGTTCCAATTCTTCTTGGTCTATCAACTTGACTATTTTAAACACGCAGCCATCCTCAACTCCCCCCCCCCCCCCACATCTCTGAGTTTAGCCTATATAAACGTTTGAGTAAAGAACGGAGCGTATTTGATTGATAAGCAATCTGAACTGCTCTCACGTCTTTCGACCACCTCGTGTTTGCCGTAAATCAAAAAGTTGTTGAAACAGCACGAGAGTGTTCCTTGCACGAGACACGACAGACGGTTTGAGTGAAGGGCCCGACGTCCGGCCTCCATCGGAGATAGATGAAAATAATGTGCCTTGACTGGAGAGGAGAGAGATATCGGATGCATGACAGCCACCAACGACTTAGTGACGGCTTCATTCACAAAACCCTCTTCTCCGTGTCCTCTATTTTATTTTATTTGTTATTATTATTATTATTTCGTAGGAAAAAGATGGCGTTCGTTTTGCGTGCGGCGCTTTTGTGGTGCTTGCTCTTGGTGCTCCCGGTTGACGCGCTTTTCTCCATCACTCACTCGGCGCCAGTTTGTTGACTAATTGTGTCGCTTTTCTTCTGGGAGAATATTTCTGGTGAAAAGGCGCCTTCTCCACGGACGGACCTCTTGTCGCCGAAGCTGTCTCTGGCACTCTTCTCTTATTCTTCTTATATATATAGTCTCTTTCATTCTCCATCACTATAATTTTCTTGCCTTTTTAGAAGTCGCGCCAAAAAATCATCCTCCGTTGAAAAACTTATTACACACGTAGGCAGACTTGGAGACGGACGGGAAATCAAAAGGCCAAGAACAACAACAACAACAACACATATAACTCGACGAATCTTCAATTCGGATGAAGACAAACGACGGGCATTTGTCACAAGTTTGTTTAATATCCCGTCATTCAAATCACGATCTTATATGTTGTGCGACGACTTTTTCTTTGGTGATTTTATCTGATTTCTTCGAGTGGACATCCATTACTTTCCATTAAAAAACATTTTTATCGAGAGATTCTGGATATTTTATTGAAACCATCATGCTAGGCTCCAACAATCAGGAATCAAATATTTGTCCCACGAAAAATCCTTTTCTTTTTTTTTATAATTTACTTGCAAATTTTCACTCAACGCCTGTGAAATACATCAATGGTTTCCTAAAGACCGAATTCGTGTACAGTGTGGATCAAATCTTTAAGAGGGAAATAGGAACCAGGAGCCCCTCCCCCATATTTGCATGTGGAACATGACTAGAAACGTTCCAGGTAAGGGCTGGATAAATCTATTGCCCGACATGCCCTGGACATGTAAACATTTCAACCGGGCGTATATTTTGTTCTCGACAACATGGAAATAAAAATGCAAAATCAGATGCCAGAACAGGCATACTGGCAAGGTGGGTGTGAAAAAGATAATAAAAATCCATATAAAAACTAAATAATGTTTGGAAAAGTGTCATAAATATATGGTTGTATAAATGCAACCCAAAAAATTAAATAAAATGCCTACAGACACGCTTGAAATTCTACAGAATTTTGGCAGCTATGATACACAGTCAACGTATTTTTTTTGCAAAAACAAACACAAAATACATAGAAAAGACAGAACAAAAACACATAAAACACACATGAATACAATAGTCATATTGGGCCCCAAGGGACATAATGTCCCTCCAGGCAGCCCTACGGATTAAATTATTATAATATAATTGATTCGATTATATTATAATAATTCGACAAAATTGTCGTTCAATTGTATATATTATCTAACCCAAAAAGTTATTCATTTCTATAAATTATTATATTTTGCCGCCATTTTCTAAGTACAGTACGTTATGTTAATAAATGTTATGTAATAAGACATGAATATTTCAAAAATTTATGCACTCTAAAAATTTGAATTATAAGACCTGAAATTGTTGAATTACGATATTTCTTGTATAAATAATGAGTCTATGGAATAAATATACCTTTTCGCTTCACAATACTATTCATATATACACATACATACACACATAAATACGTGCATGCTCATAGAGGTACATATACACTTACATGCGCATTTTGATCTATTTTCACGGTCCTAATGTTCACAGCAGCGGCCATGGATCCTCATGTGCTGCACCTGGGCTCAAAATGGAATCGTATACTGCAACTTGGCCATTCTGGAAAATAGAAAACGACATTTCTAGTGAAATAGCGTATTCTGATGGCATTCGTGGAAACTTCTTAGTTTGGATAAAAACGTAAAAATATATTTAAAAAAAATTATGTAATATAATAATACAGTGTGTAAAGTGTCCGAACGGGATATAAATTCTCCCATTGATTCAGGAATTTATCATTAATTAAAGTTTACGTGTAATCCCCTGCACAAAAGTATCGGAAAAAATATCCACACACACACACATATCACAAAATATGAGAGTTTTGCTACCACATATCAAATGAAAACTAAACTATATCAACAATAATATTAAATAACAAATTAGTTGTTTGTTTCAAGCCGGTCTGCAGCATGAAAACAAACAAAAATATATTATAATACGATATTTTATTTATTTACATGCTGCACATCGGTGTAAATTTTATACGCCAAAATACCTGTTTACATATTTTTAGGTACCGTCAGTTCTTGTAAGCATCAAAAACATATTAACCGGCATTCTGGCACATAAAATTTACACCAGTATGCAGCATGAAAATCAAAAAAGTTGTAATTTCGTACCAAATATTGTTCATTTTCATTCTGCGCATCGATTTAAAACCAACAATTATTTTAAGAATTATAACAGATAGTTTTGTTTTTATTCAGTAGGTGACAGCAGGTGTCCTAGCTTAATGCGATTTCTCTTATTTACAATAAAAAATATGAGTCACATGGTTAGGAAATGTTCCCCTTGAAATGTTTTTTCAACTATTCGCAAATTATTCCACCCTTATTCTGGCTTACGAATATTTTCACTTAATTTCAGCGGTCTGCAACGAGAAAAAAGTTGAAGAATATTGAAAATAACCGTACAACCGTGTCAATAGGTAATTTCACATGAGGGGTTCACAACCTTAGTAGACCAAGTCCATTCACCTTTATTATGGATAACACCTTAAAGTCTTTGATAGATAATTAATTCAGTTCAAGTGACGCCAAGGAATTAAATATATCAAAGTTCAGTTACAACTATCATTTTTTAGTGCCCTGCTTTTAAAAATTTAGTAAAAGCAGGACTTTTTAAAGAAACTTTAAGATGTTATTATCCATAATAAAGATAAATGGACTTGATCTACTGTGGTTGTTAACCCCTCATATATTGCCATACTATTCAATGTACGGTTTTTATTAGGGGATATCTCCCGGTTTCTCAGTTAAAAGGTCTCGCACGGAGAGCAACAGGCCTACAACGATACAATTATTCTATCATTACACTTCGCTCATAGTTCGAATAATTGATGGCAGATGGCAGCACACACTATAACAATCATTGCACATAAACAAACTTCACGTTAGGTTCACAACACGTACATTTGGGCATGTACCAATTCGTTAGAAGTTCTACCGAGGAATGTGGACGAGGTGTATGTTTGGTTTAGTAGTAGTAGTAGTAGCAGTCGCATAATCTAGCCATCCTTTCCTAGGCCCGCGCCTGCCCAACTCCAGTTCCATACCGTAAATTGGCTATGAGTGTCTGTAAGTGACGTCAATTGCAACGTGATGACTCCAACATGCGAACAATTATAATTAATGGTTTGAATAATTTTAGATTTTCAATTGGTGACCACATTCCCTTTGAATTTTCGTATTTCTTTCAAAATTTAGATTAAAAAAATTGTAACGCTTAGATGCCCGGTCGGGCATGTAACATATTAGAGATTTGTCCAGCTTTGTTACCAGGATCGTTTGACTGAACATCATACCGTCTAGGTGCAGCGTTTTAGAATGCTCTCATAGCAGAAATGTCTTGAAGGATATGCCGTGGAACCCCACGGTGCTGCGAGATCGTTTAGAGTTGAAGAGAGATATTATAGGGCAGTGTTTCTCAAAGTGCGCGTCACTGCTCCTAGGGGCGTTGCCAACCTTTGTCAAGGGTGTTAGTGCGAGCTCGAGATGTTAATTTGTATTCCTATTTATCCTTTGAAAAATGGTTCTTCTATATGAGAAAATTATCCTCACACAAGCAATTCAAGGGAGCCCAGGGGAGCCACAGATGAAGTATGAATTGGGCAAGTCAGTCGCATTTGACATAGGTTTGAGAACCACTGCTGTAGGGCGAGAATTATATTCAAACTATGTGTTGGGGGGGGGGGGACAGGAATCCCTTCCACTACGGCACAGTGCTTTAGTGCCGTAAAAGTTCTCCTACAATCGGATTATCGCAAGATATTCCAAATGTCATTCCCGAGGGTACCACGAACGTGAGAAGCTTGCAAATTCCTGTCTGCCATATAACAGTGATTCTGAACGTAGGGCCACATGGCTCCTTTGTGGTTTTGACATATTCTAATGCTGCCACATGGGGAAAAATCAAATTGAATGGGTGACGTGGAAATGTATCTGTGGAGAGGAAGCCACAGAGCTGTGAAATAAATTCCGATGTGAAGAAACAAAGCGCGTGAATTATGGTGGGAAAAATTGTGACTACTTTAAGAACTGCTCATAGAACCAGGGTCATCCTTATTAACGCATAGGTACATGCCTCATGTCCAGTCCATGGAGGGTGCGGCTACAGAAAGCAAGCAAATATGTAAGCTGGGGCATCTCGACCTTATTCACGAAATTTTTTTCTCAATATAAATGTATTAAAAAGAATTAAAATTTAACGTGTAGAAATTGTCTCACACCTAGATTAGGGAGTGGTCCTGCATAAGGCTGGGGGCCCCACGAGAAAAAAATGCGGTTCAAAGGAGGGGGGGGACAAGGTCGATTGCCCACAAAATCTAAACGTTGGAATTTCCAACTTGGAACTTTCAACGTGTTTCTCACAAAAGGTCGATCACCCTCAGAAGAAGTGAAGGGGTTTAGTAGTTATTCTTAAAAATTAAGGGTGCGGGTAACCAATCTGTCTCTCTGAAAAAGTGAGGGCAATCACCCCAAAGAGGGACATGGGCGCAAAAAGAAGTTGAGATACAAGCGATATCATTGGTTGAATATTTAATTTGTTTTCCTTCTGTCTTGAAAAATAAACTGATACATTGAGAAACGTTTTTGTCGCACAAAAGGAAAGATTTTGCAGCGTATTGTTTTCACGCGTAATCTTTGAGAAATTAAAATTCCCCTACACAACCTGTTATTAGGTGTCCTCCATATCCATTAAAATTTCACAATGTTTCCGAATTTGGCAACGAATCAATGATTAATAGGAAAGGCATAAATATCTACGAAGGATATGAATGTCTTTTTGCAAACAATGGCGACGCCCACACAGCGCCTTACCATATCTTTATAAGATTCTATTCCTTACATAAAATTTTTTCTCGTTTCGGTGAAAGTGTCTCCTCAAAATTCTAAACAACATGGTCGTTCGATCTTTTTGTTTTTGCTCTTTCTTATGTAGAATCGGATCTGATTGCGAAGCTTTTAAGGCACAAAAAAATATAAAAGCTTTCAAGATTTTAAATTCTTAAGAAAAAAAAAATGGGGAAGAATTATCTTCTCGAGAGATAATCGCAGTCTTTTAGCAGATGTAGGAAAAAATATTTTATTATTTTATTTTAGTTTCCGTTCGATTAAGATGCATTAAAAACTAAAGAGATAGTTTTACAAAATCTCTCTTCGGATTTCTTTTATGTTTCTTAAGAAGAGACGCTTTTGAAATTCGTTTGTCCTCGGGGTGGAGGGACCTGGGACTCGAGTATCGAGTCCTAACTCAAGCTGTGGTTTTGATTATTCAGTCGCCGGAGGATATATTACGCATCACTTTAACCATCGGGTACTGCGAAATGGACCAAAAAACGCTTCTCTCATTCGTCATTTATGAAAGAGATGCATTATAAGAATCGCACGTTCACGTTCATCGGGACGTGCCCTCGGGCAACTGAGAAGATGCATTTGTGAGGAATGTGAGACCAACTTGATGTTTGGAAAAAAGAAAGGCTTTTGCAAAAGATGGCTCGAAACTCTTCATTTTTAGTGAATGTGTTTCTGACTATTTCGTCGAATCGATTTTCTATTTGAAGGAAAATGAGTCGGTAAATGACAGATGCGAAGCGCCGTTGAATTCAGTGTGATTTTTACCAGTTTCGGAGCATGTTTTCATTGAATGAGAATCCGGCACAGGGAGTGAACTCCGACATTTCGCCTGCCCCGAGTGACCGATTAAGTAAGTGACCAACTGATTGGGTGAGTGACCGTGTGAGTAACCATATAAGTGGGTGAGTGACTATATGAGTGATCAAGGAGAGTGACCGTCTGTGTACGACTGTACGTCACACACTCACTTCGCCACCCGAGGGAGTGTGCGATTAACTACTACTAAACCACACATGCACCTCGTCCACATTCCTCTACGGAATTTCTAACGAATTGGTCCATGTTGGAATGGGCGTTGCTTACACGTGTTGTGAACCTAACGTGAAGTTTGTTTCTGCATTATGCTTGTTATGTGTGGTGCTGCCGTCTGCCACTAGCCTTCCTAACTATGAGTGAAGTGTAATGATTGAATAATTTATCGTTGTAGTCCTGTTGCTCTCTGTGGCGATACTTTTTAGTGGGGAGATCGGCTCGCATTTGCGCCTCGAAGTTGGGAACCATAGGAAACCAACTTCAGCCGAAAAAATTATTTTTCATCCCTGACTAAAGTTATTTCTTTGAGTAATTCTGTAAATATTTTTTATTAATTATAGATTTCCATCGATTATGAAATTATTTTTTACAATAATTCTAAAAGCATTTCTTTTATTAAGATGTTTTGTAGCATTTTTGTAAATTCTGTAACTACGTAAATAAATCTTTTGGATGCCGGATTTGGCCTCTCAAAATATGTAGCCTATATATGAAATCACATAGGCCTCAAAAACTGTTTTGGCTCAGGGTCCCTCGACCCGGGTTATGACGGCCGTTTTAATGTGTGAAATACCCAGCATTACTATTGAATTTAGGAAGTATCTCGCGCAGTTCTTAAATACAGCAGCACAGGTTCCAGTGTCCAGAGCTCTTTAACGAATTTCATTTTTTGGAATTTTTTTTTATCGTTTTTCTATGCATAGTAGCTATTTTCTAAAATGATCGGCGAGCCACAACAGAAATGTCGGAGGGCCATGGGATGAAGACTTCTGTTCTATCGGAATCAGTTCATACCGCCAATTATTGACGTTATAGTGAAGGTATCGTTATAACCAAAGTCATTATAACCGCGTATGATTTCGTTTTCTTCAGTAGGATTTTTGCAAATTTCGTGGAATATTTTCGTTGAATGAGAATGCGGTGTAACGGGGATGAACTCAACCCCAGTTGACGGCTTTCACTATAATGCTGCAAATAAAGAATTATTAATGATGCAATGGAATGTTTTTGTCAAGAAGGGAGTGTGAAATTGATGTTCTCAGCTTTGTTGGGCCGTAACTATCCATCAGAGAGCTTGATAACATTTAATGAAGAGTCCAGAGAGAGAGAGAGGGGAAAAAAAATTCGAATTCCTCTTAAAACAATGGTGCCTGAAGCGTGCGTCGCCAACATATGTCAGGGGTGTCGTGGTGAGGTGTTGATATAGATGCGTCCCTGTTCAGTAATTTGAAATGATCCTTCATAGGACTATTGTTATACTCGGGAGCCACAGATGAACGTTAACTAAATTAGGGGTGGGGGTTTTGAAAGTTTGAGAACTAAACTTCGCTAAAAGATTGAAAATCCCTGCAAATATTCTGTTGAACGATCAACAATTTACTCATTTATTTTTACAGTAATATACTACTACTACTTGACCGTACATGCAGCTCGTACACCATACGTGTTCACCGCATAATCCGCATGACAAATTTGGCACTCGGTGTTATGTGATGCTCGATGGGGCTACTTAATTACGTAAAAATAGACTAAATCATTGTTAGTACAACAATTGTTCGGTGTGTGTGTGAAGCATGGTTATCTCACATTTCGCCCTTTCCCTGTCGATGCCAACGGACTGTGGTTATATATGGTTCAAACGTATGTAGATAGCTCCCATTTAAATAGATGAACCTGGTTTCTCGTTTCAAAGTTTCCGTGTTGCTGTACAAAAATTTATAAGAAATTTACAATCATAAAACATTTTATTCGATTGTGACTTGTAACCGGTAAGTTCCCGCGACACATTTCCGGATCACTTTAGTAGTCCGCGGCACATTTGAGTGGTTCGTGGCAAATTTACAGCAAGGTTGAAATTTTAGCCGGTAAAATTGGTTTTGACCAGCCAAAAGAGTTCAAAACTGGTCGAAACTATTGAAATGGTCTCAAATTGATGAGGTAATAGTTTTCTTTCAAAATAAATTTAAAATTAATGATGGTTTTTACTTTTAACAAGCATCAGTATATCTTTTTTTTTAAAAAAAACAGGGTTGTATTGACTTTGGCATTGACTTCGACCAAGTGTGGTTCTATAATCGATGCAGGAAAAACTATTTCAACCGCCCTAGTTGATACCAGTTTTGACCATTTTGAGTGATTTACTAGTAAAGACGATGGTTGAAAAGAAACAGCAACTAGATTTCCCGGTATTAATTTTTTAACGAGTAATTTCTCATAGAGCTGTCATACTATCATGCCATCCTCTTCTCACATCAGGCAAGACCATAACTAGTAGAGGGCGGGGGGGGGGGGGGAGTCTAAATCCCCTAGTAATGCATCAGGAACTGCATTGAGAGTCTACTGTTTTTCCATTCAAAATTACGGGGGGACGGGGAAAGCACCAAAATGTACTCTGGACAACGCCTTCTATAGCAGAACCTGCTCCGGGCCCTGGTGACAGAGCAAATTTTTGTTTCCTGTTGTAGCTCTGACAGCAGGTTCTACACTTACTCTAGCTCCTTCAAATTCACTCAATCATGACTTGATTATCTTGATTATTGATTATCTTGATTATTGATTATCTTGATTATTGATTATCTTGATTATTGATTATCTTGATTATTGATTATCTTGATTATTGATTGATTATCTTGATATTATTGATTGATTATCTTGATATTATTTATTGATTATCTTGATTATTGATTATCTTGATATTATTTATTGATTATCTTGATATTATTTATTGATTATTGATTATCTTGATATTATTTATTGATTATTGATTATCTTGATATTATTTATTGATTATTGATTATCTTGATATTATTTATTGATTATTGATTATCTTGATATTATTTATTGATTATTGATTATCTTGATATTATTTATTGATTATCTTGATTATTGATTATCTTGATTATTGATTATCTTGATATTATTTATTGATTATCTTGATATTATTTATTGATTATCTTGATTATTGATTATCTTATAATTTATTGATTATTTTAATATAATAAAAATAATAGGAGAAACAATTAAAATTATTACTAAATCAGTTTTAAGACCATATTTGACAAGTTTTGACCACATCTAAATAGCCCATTCATTGATTTTAATTCTGGATGTTATGTTGGCTTTCTAATGTGTCCGTACATTTATATGCAGTACATAATTTTCATTATTCGTGTGCGTTCTGTAATAATATCATATTTGTCCCTTCTTCCTAAACATACTGTATCATAAAACAATATCTCAAAAGTCCCTAAAAGTATTTGTGTAACACGAATATTAAAGGGGCCGAAATCGTAAGTTTTTTTTTATCCGTCTTTTGAGAAATTTAAGACATTTTAAGTAACCAAGACGTTCATCATCTAACAGATGAATTAACACTGATTTCAGAGAACATCTAAAAAATAAAAGTTACTTTTTTGCGATTCAATATATATTTGAAAGAAGAGCATTGAGTGATAGATAGTGATTTTCAAAAAGCAAAATGATATCGGTTCGAATACATCTACAGTACCCGATCTAATTCTATTCGTCTTGATGCATAGCTCTCAAGAAGAAGCTCCGGCTGAATAAATGAGCTACGAGCTGAAAAATTGTATCGAAGAAAAAGTTCATTTCGGGAGGGATATTCAATTGAACGAACGCTTTCCTCCCCTTACGAAAAAGAAAAACGTGGACTTTTATTTTAAATTTTATTATTATAATTTTTCCTATTTTTCCAATGAATGAGAGAAGTTTTATTTTGAGTATTTTCGGGAAGAGAAATTGAGAAAACTTGACTCTTGGGAAATTTCGGGCTTTCTCTTCGGGCGAATTAATGCTCGAGAAGAAAAAATTTCCAAGTAAATATTTTGGCACGGAGAATAAATCACCTGAAAAATGAGATAAATCGATCACTCGATCACTCTTTCTTGCTGTCGATAGCGAGGAAATGCTTCGATCCGCAATTGGCTCTGCTTTAAATGGTTACGATAATAACGTAGAGAAGTGTTAAATTAAAGTAGCCAAAGAAAGAGCTCCACGAATCGTTTAAGCTAAGGCAATGGTTCCCAACCCTTTCTCGTTCCCGCACCTCCTTGGATAATAATTTTTTTATATGTAAGGAAATTCAGGGCTTTCTTTCTGTAATTGATTATCCTATAATTTAATTTTGACTTTATTGTTTTGAAAATTAATTCAAAAACGAAACTTCAAATAAACTTAAAATTTTTTTCGAGATTTGGAAAAAAGATTTATTGAATAGTTTTTAACTTTTTGATTCCAGCCACAACAACTATAAACTAATGTTTCTTTGACACTCGACTAGATTTTTTTTGCGTTTTTCCTGAGTCGTGCAGGTACTGTCTTATGACGGTATCAAATCTAAGCATAACACGCTAATAACACCAATGTAAGTACCAATTTAAACAAGCCACGAAATAATTTGTCAGAGGTTCTCAAACTGTGCGCTGTCAATCTTAATCAGGGGCGCCGTGGAGTGGCAGCACGACAAAGATTTTTCGAAGAGATTCTTTGTTAAACTGATTTGGGAAGCCGCGGATAAGCGTTGATTAGGGTTTAGAAATAAATGACATCCATATTTGTTATGGGCATCTTTATCTCAGTCACCTCGTTGGGCATTTTACCTGTTGTGGCGTTGTGTATTTATATTTATTTTATTCTTTTCAGACCCACTTCAGACCTATGAGTAAACTAGAGGGTAAACACCCCGTATAACATATTGAAATTAACCCTCTAGTTTATTCATTAACGGATTTTATTCAGTGAAATTTATAACTATTAATGTCCAAAAAAATTATGACTATAGTTTATTTCTGTGCATCAGATATAAAAATATATATATTTATTTAATGACATGTCCTGACTGACTGATTCATCATCGCCGAGCCGAAACCACCAGAAGTTATGAATATGAAATTTGTCAGCAGTTTTATTTCATAAAGTAAAGACCCACTAAGAAAGGGTTTTTCGAAATTCGATCCCTAAGGGGATCATAAGAGGGTTCAAAGGTTATACAGAGAAATCACGCCGAGCCGAAACCGCTGAAGCTATAATTATAAAATTTAGTCAGTAGTTCTAGTTTGTAATGTAGAGACTCACTAAAAAGGGGATATTTCAAAATTCAACATCTAAGGGGGTCATACATGTGAAGGGGGTGGGGTTCGAAGGTTATATGGCATAATCATCGGAAGCTATAAATATGAAATTGGGAGAGTATTATATTTTATAATACAGAGAATCTCACTTCGACGGGATTTCTGAAAATTTAATCCCAACAGGGTGCAAATGTTATACGGGGGGGGGGGAATCATTGCAGAACAATTTTCAAATGATCAAATCCATGCGAGCGATTCCGTGGGTTACAACTAGAAAATATACTCAGCCCATACTTCTTCACTTTTTATCAATAAACTCGATCAGGTATCGATGGGATTGTTAGCAAATTCGCAGATGACGTGAAGCCAATGGGGGTAATCGGAAATCAAAGCGATAGGGAGTTGCTCCATATCAACTTAAACAGGATTGTAGCATGACGTTTAGCACTGACAAGTGAATGGCCGCTCATTTTGGTCCGAACAACCCACGTTCCTTTACGAGTTGAATGGTATTACTATCTTATACGCAACGAGGTTCACAGATTTGGGAATTCTTATTGATAAGTGGCTCAGGTTTTTTAAATATTGTTCAGCGGTGGTAAAAAAAATCGAATAGAATGCTCGGTTTCATTTTCAAAAAAGTGTCTTCGCGTTCTCATAAAGTCATTCGGGGCTTAGTTCGTCCTGCAGTGGAGTAGGCTGTAATGGTTTGAAGATCATAACTACAGAAGGACATAGACTTTGTTGGGGGGGGGGGGGTGCAAAGAAGAGCCACGCGTGCTCTTGTTGCACACAAAGCTTGAGCTATGATAAAGACTTGATTCCTTGAATATGTTGACATTGGAGGAATGCAGATGTCTAGGGGATATGTGTGATGGGAAGTGTTTAAAATCTTCGAAGGAATGGATAGGATGGACCATGAGTTATTATAGAAACGTCAATCAAGTGCTTCGACAAGGGAACATTGGGTCGTGAATTCTAACACAATTGATACGTTTAAAAAAGAAGTACGATGGGCATTAGTGTGATAAATCGAGAAACTACACATTCTTAGATAAGACAACCATAATTTTTTTTATGAGCAGTGTATTATATATTATTATTATTATTATTGATAATATATACTCTTGTATTCGGCTGCTGTATATTGTTGTATCTCACATCCATATTTTTTAATGGGCATAATTTTTTCTCGTTGGGCAATTTGCCTGTTGTGGCCTTTATATTAAGCTGTGAGTCTTCTCCCCATACTTGGGTGGCAAGGGCTCCTTAGATCGGTCGCATAAATCTACTTACAATTTGGTTAAACATTTATTCCACCATTTATTGAAGTTACGCACACTTTGAAGAAAGCTACTGCCGTATTCTAATCTAACACCTAGGATGTTGCAGATTGTCTTGGGGAGAGACATTCCCTATTACATCATTGTTTCACGCGATGGATGTTTAATTTCGAACTAATTCAGCTACTTTGTCGTTGATTTGAAAGTTACACATTCTGATGATTTGTCACGCCATTGCTGCTATTATTTCAAGTTTCATAACTCTAACCTCTAACCATATTAGTTGTTAATTATTGATGCACGAATATTTTGTTCATTTCAGATCGTCTTGTTTTCAACTTGAATTGAAATTTATTTCCTTATTGCGAGAGAAATCATTATGCATTTTCACTGGGCGAGTGTATTCCCGCTTTTCAAAAGAACAAAGTTTTTGTCAGTTCATTGCCTTTATACTTCGTTAGCAACCAATGGAATGAGACGAGGTTGCAGTTGAATTGCATCTAATTTGTGAATAACCACGTCGAAAATGTTATTTCGCTCGACTGATTCGATTCATTCAGCGATACGTATCAATCGATAATACATTGGCATCGAAATTCAACTCATACAAGTAATCGCTAATTAAAGTTGTTTACACTTTTTTATGAAACGACCCTTTCATTGTATTAAAAGACGAGCTCTCTCATTTACATATTGAAAAAAATACTGATCTAAGCCCTTTATTTTTTTCGGGGGGGGGGTGACAATATGAATCAGGAGAAGGAAGTCCGAATGGTCCGTCCAAAGAAAACGAACATCTATACTTTTAGAGAGATAGAGTGTGAGTTGTGGTTCTTCTCAGTCTCCAATACATTGAACCCGATCCTCTTACAATCCGGGCAAGTGTACTACCCCGTATACAACAAAGACATGGACTTTATTTCTCTATTGTCACCACCTGGGGGCCCAATGGCTAAAATAAGGGAGCAACTACGTCTCTGCACAGTACGTGACGCTAATTTGCCAGGAAATCGAAAGCTCGTGTCTAAGGATATTAGTTGGTGCACTTGTCTGGATTACAAGAGGACGCTAGTTCAATTTTCGATGGAGATTGCTGACTTTTCTTTCCTGCACATATACGTACTGCACAGAAAAACCTTTCCTCAGGAAACCTGTGCTTGGACGAAATGGCCTATTCAACATCTGTTGAAAACGGAATGCCAAAAGAAAAGTAGCAGGCACATCACATCCGATAGGCTGATCTCTACAAATTCAAAGTAAGCACAAACTAAGCTTACTCTCTCATAAGAGCATCTTCTCTAAGTAATTCTCGAACTAGAACATTTATATCAAGGTTCGAACCGAAAATATCATTACTTTTGGGGGCTAAAATGTGAAAATTTATATCGGAATAAATATGAAAAAAAGTTCCATTATTTTTTAAATTTCAAATTTTAATTTAAATCCAATTTTATTTTTCTGTGAAACGTCTAGATGCGTGACTTATGTCGTGAAAGTTATTTGCAGTTCGTTTTTTTGTTTGTCAATTTCAATATTCCAGTCAGCCAATCAGCCAATGGTAGATGACAAATTCACAAATATCGATCCTCTTACCTACGGGATCCGTACCGCAAAAGCAAAGTTTGAGGGATATTGCCATAATTTTCATAGTTATTAATGCTAAGCAAACTAGGAAATAATAACTTCTAACCAGGAATAAAAAAAGAAGTTTTTTTTAAATTAGTATATTTGTATACATCTTTTCACCTAAAGAAAGATCAAATGTACTAAAGTGGTTAAAAAAAGCGTGTTTTCATTTTTTGGCTCCCGTCATTTTTGATGCATTTACTTTTAGTCGAAATGGGCGGTACGTGACCCGGAGAAGAAAGAGAGGTGGGCATTGTGTTGATATCGGTCTTTTGGCCGTCTTATTTTGGGCTTTGAAGCTTTTGACAGTTGCTGTAAATGGAAGTCTATTGATTGGATATCGTTTCCTGATATACACGCCCAGCGTTTCAAAGACAAATAACAAGCAGCGATAAATATCAAAATGCACATATAACCATTTTTAGATTCTTCTTTTTTCTCGAACACTGCACGCATGCAAACACTAAGAAAATATTCCCACGAACAATTTTCATTCCATTAGGACGTATATTTTGGACTGATAAATTAGATAATTTGATACAAACTGATAAATTAATAAAGATTGATAAATTTGATAAATTTATTCAAAGGAATTTATTTCATTAATTGATAAAGACCGATGAATTGATAGAAACCGATAAATTCGATGAACAGAAAAACTGATAAATTTAATGAATCGAAAACATTGATGACTTTAATAAAGTGGAAATATTGATCAATCAGATAAATTAATAAAGATCGATGAATTTGATAAAACCTGAATTATTTGATAAATAGAAAAGACCTAATAAATTTGATAAATTGATAAAACTGATGATAAATTGATAAAACTGATAATAATTTGATAAAACTGATAATAATTTGATAAAACTGATGAATTGATAAATCTTCTTTTTCAATTGGATTTAACGTGATAATGAAAATGAAATGAGAATATTTTTTTGGGTGCGGCAGAGAGTATATCGTTCTTATCTCAAGTTATAAAATCTGGTCTTTATATTCGCGATCCAACGGTACTTGTTATTTGAAGTTCAACAACATAGCAAGAAATATTACGCTTTTGTTACTGTTCAACCGATGGTTCGTGATTTAAAGCTCACACAAAGAATGACAGAATTGTTAGAAATTATTTCAAGAGTACAGCAAGTTCGATCATACCTATCGAATCGTGAACGAGGAATTCACGGCAATATTAGTATTATTGCAAAAAAAGCCGCTCTCAGGCCTAGCTGTAAATGGTGTTTCGTAAACTTCGTGCCCATGCTTATACTTTGACTACTTCGAAGAGCTACGGGGAAAAAGTTAGTTTAGTTATAAAGGTATTTGTAACTAATTATCTCGATGACGTCGGATAATTATTTGCGAGCGAACTTGGCTCATTCGAATTTTTGGATAATATCAAATTTTAGGAATTGCTCTTGTTTCATATTCAATTTAATGTCGAAAAATTACCCGTTTAATTCGATTGGATCATCCGAAGCTTGATTCAGATGTATGTCATTTGTGATATGTCTGTATTCTCAGAATTCCTGGCGATTTTTTTTTTTATCTTTTTTTTTTTTTCATTCCGTGATTCACTGATCTTTTCTAAAATATAGCGTAAAAACATTTGAAAAATTACAAGCAACAAAATCTGAACTTTCTCTTTTGTTGTATCTGTGAGAAACAATACGTTTGTTATCAGTCCCACACAAAAATTGGTTTTTGTCTTTCCGGGGGCAGCTAGAGTTTAAGCGGACTTCACATTAGTATCTGGAAAGCCTTGGGCATATGCAAAGGCTACTACTCAGGAGATACAAAAGTTTGTGCGTGTGTAAGTGAATCTCCCCGTAGACGGAATATTTGTAAGCTGGAGTGCTGAAATATAAGTTACTTGTCCGGTAAAATGCAATGGAGATTCGTGTCTCTCTAGCATCATTGTTCATTTATTTTAAAACATCGATGTAGCTTAAGAACATTTCTCACCATGTCCAAAACAAGGTTCATACCCTCCCTAGTTTAATTCTAGAAAAATATAATAATAAAACATACATATAGACATACTTTCACATTTATGTACATAGATTTTGCCACTGTTCAGCGCATATAATGCGAGCTCTACTAATAAGAGTATAGTTATTAAGAGTATTAGGTTTATTTTTTTGTGAAAGTGTTTGTTACCAATATTGAGGAATTTTGGATAATTCGAACACTTTTGTTGCTGTCCCTTCCGATCTTCGAACTAACCAAGCTCGACCACGTTTCTTTGTTATCGAGCGAAAGTCCCCGGCAACGGATTTGAGAGAAACTCAGAAAATATTCGAGCGCAACTCGAAAGAAGCGAAACTTTGGCGCCGAATCAACAAGTGCGCACGCGGCCCCGTCTATCGACTGACTCAAAGTTTCGATAAAAGTCCCACGGCTTCCTCAACTTAACTGCTATAACAGCAACGAGTGAAAAATAATAATAATTGTAATTATCACATAAAAGGACCTATTGATCGTCCGAAAACGATTTTCCTTGGTTTCGATTATCTGTAGAATTTTTTTCCATTTTCACTTTTATTCGTTGGGAGAATCGAAACGTTTTGTTATATTTTTAGGTTCGCTCTTGTTCTATTCCCGTAAAAATATCCACTGATTTGAAGGAAATATAGTTTTTGGTGACGGAGTGAACTTTACAGGGAGAGAGAGAAATACAATATTAAAGAAGAAATGAGATATTCACACATTGGTGTGAATCGAGAAGCGTTTTCATACTTTGACGTAAGACAACCCTAATTTCTGATTGGCAGTGTCATTTTTTTTATCGTAGCTATCGGTTTTTTTCATGAAAATTGCTCTTATTTTGAGTTGATGCATTTGAGATATATTTGAAGCAACCATAGATTTACGTTTTTTCAGCCACCTCATTGGGCATTTTAGTACATGGTTTACGGAAATTTCACTACTGACATTTCGTCTCTGACAATTTGCACCAGACATTCCGCCCCGGCCATTACACCCTCCCTGATCATCTGGGTGACGACGGTCAGGACGGTCTTAGCGAGTGGCTGATTGACTATATGAGTGACCTAGTTAGTGACCGTATGAGTGAACAAGTGAATAATTGTATAAGTGAACAAGTAAGTAACTGTATGAGTGAACAAGTGAATAAAACTGTATGAGTAACCAAGTGCGTGACCATATTGGTGATACAGTTAGTGACCGTATTAGTGATACAGTTAGTGACCGTATTAGTGATACAGTTAGTGACCGTATTAGTGATACAGTTAGTGATCGTATTAGTGATACAGTTAGTGATCGTATTAGTGATACAGTTAGTGACCGTATTAGTGATCCAGTTACTGACCGTAAGAGTGACCGACTGCGTGACTATATGGGGGAGACCAAGTGAGTGGGTGGATGACCATATGAGTGACAATATGTGACCGTATGAGAGAGCAAAGGGATGTGGTCACTCATACAGTCGCTAACTTGATCGCTCATACAGTCACTCCCCCAATCGATTGGTCACTCACACAGTCAGTAACTTACTTGGTCACTCACTCGATCACTCATACGATCAAGGCAGGCGAAATATCAGGGGCGAAATGTACCGAGGACAAAACGTCGGGGGCGAAATAAAAGTGAATTTTTGCTACAGAAATTGGAAAAATTAATTATTTATTCGTTTCGTTAATTTTCTCGGCGAGAGCTAATAACAATACGCGTATCATTATAAGCTTCACGTTTTTAGCTCGAAAACTCGGGCTTTTGTCTTTTTGTCAAACTTGTAATTAATATGTGATTATCGAATAGGGGAATATGTAACGGCGGAATTTCGTAACATCGTTGTTGTTCTCCTCGAGCCTATTAATCATTTCGAGCCATTAAAAGAGCAAAACCTTTTTCCCAGAGACGGAACGCATTTTTTTGGAATTGTGTGTATGCGAAACAGTAAAGTAGTCTCTCGGGGGAAGCGAAAGTTGAATCGTAAGATTTCTTTCATCAAAACGACAAGAGGCGTCATCGTTACCATTGTCGTCGTCGTCGTCGTTGTTGTTGTTCGAGTTTTAAAGTTTAATATCTCCGTCTTTCTTTTAATGTGTTTCAACTTCCCTTCGCGTCCCGTTTTTTTTCCCCCTTGCTCTTGTCGGAAATTTCGAAGAGGGAGGTCACGATAAAAAGCAGAAAAAAAGAAGACGTAGAGAAGGACATTGAAGATGGAGGGAGATGATGCTGTTGGATGTGATTGTGGGGGAGTAGAAGTGGATGACTGCAAAAGGAAATGTATGTTTGGTTGTAGCCGAAGTTGTTCAGAGTCTCGGCGTTGTTGGAAGGCGCCACATCCTCTCTGTTATATGGTGTGCAGTTGCCAAAGTGGCGGCGTCCCGCGGTCCCGAGACTTATAGTCTGGACGATCGGGAGCCTGGACTGCACTGCACCCTGGTTTCTCCGTCGCCAATGGCTCCGGCAAGGCCCCTGCTTCTTCATACAAATCCCTTTCCATCCATATCATCCCGGCAGAAACTACACCAACCAACACTTTGACGCGGCTTCTTCCTACTCTTTTACTCTTCCTCCTTTTTTTTCCTCTCCTCTTTACTTACTTACTACGTTCGTCCGGGGCCCCTTCCCAACAACGATGGCCCGGAGCCATGACCCTTTTCGCGAGCCCTAAACACGCGCGCACGCACGCATTCACGAAGTTTGTTGCGACTTCCGATGCGAGTATTAAGTTGACGGTTTGCACTGGGTCGGCTTCCACCCACCGAGGATGGGGGGCCCCGTTCCAATCATTTCAATCTCATCGCCCTTCATCTCTCTCTTCCTCTCTCTCTCCGGCCATCAAAACCATTCGAACATTCTTCCACATCTATAATTCGGACTTTGTGACGCCATCATTCACCACCGAATCGTCTCTTCTCTGCCCGGGGTCATCGTATGAATGAATGATAGTCGAGTGTCTTAGACCGGCCGTAAATCACCATCTTAACTTCTCCCCCCCCCCCTAGAATTCCTTATAAAAATCCATATTTTATTTTATCCGTCTCCGCAATTCTCTTTTTACGGTCTCTCTTGTCTTGTTCATATTTTTTTCCTAATGTTTTGAATCATGTCCATGCATCCTCGCCCTTATTATCCTCTGTTGAAAAATTCAATCCCATATCTTAAAGAAAATACATACAATTGTTTTTCTTAGAAATTGATGGAAACTACCGTCGGGTATACAACACGCAGACTCATATTTCTCTGTGATAGTGCGCAAATAGAACTTATTTAGAAACTCTCGAGTACCTTCTCTGACTAACACTGAAAGACATGGGCTTTACGAGGGATAGGCTGAAAACCAAGAAGAGAGCCGGTAAATTTTCTTAATTTTTTTTAAACTACAAATTAAATACAAAGGCCCACCATTAAGTAGTATAGGGCCAACAAGAAAAAATTCGGTGTTCGCGTCTTAAATTATGAATTCTCAACACATGGCCCGCGGGCCACATGTTGCTCTCGAAATATTTTGCAGTAGCGGCCCGTCGACGAAAAGACTTACAAAGTTGCAGAATTTATAGCAGTGCTGAAAAAAAAATACATTCCAGAATTGATGAAAGAAGCAATTTGAGGTTCACTTTTTGGAAAAACTTCAGAAATAAATGAGAGGAGTAATTTCGGGATTAATCAGAAATAATTGCAGAATTGTATGAGAAATAATTTTAGAACCATCGAAGAAATAATTTCAGATTTAATTGAAAAATATTGTTTCGCTATTCGTGAAAATTCATAATTTTTGAAAAATAATTCCAGAATTATTGCGAGAAATATTTTTAGAAATATTGAAAGGCATATTAATTAGTGAAAAAAGATTTCCATAATTAATGAAGAGAATAAACGAAAATATTTAATGAAAAATAATAATTACAAAACTGATTAAAATGGAAGAAATAATCTTAGAATGAATAGAATTCTAGAATAATAAATATCCTTCCCCCCCCCCTCCTCCTTGTTTGAGTTTGAGCCCTGGGGCCCCGTTAGGCCCACCAGTTATGATGCCACTGTGCAAATCTAGTCATCCGCAGTGTGACTTATCCCTCGAGCTTCATGGAAAGTTTTTGCTTGGCCCACAATGTGTGAAAGGTTGAAGAAATAACGTGTCTTAAATTATGATAAAGAGAGCAATAGCTGTTTTCGTTGCATCCAATATATTTGAGAGGAGAAACAAACTCTCACACACACGATTGTGAATCTTTACGCAAAAAGAAAAGCCGAAAAGTGAAACTTAATATAATGAGGCTTTTTGAACAGACGTCGTAATCATCATCAGCATCAGTCTGAGGGACAAACACTAGATGATCCCCATGGAGATCAATGTTAAAATTGCCAATTTTAGCGTAGAAATGAGGAAATTTAGTGGGGTTTTCCGCCACATCAATAGCTTTAAAAATTGAATTGAATTTTTGATTTTCGAAATATTGAGTTCGCTTAGAGATACGAAGCGTTGAAAATTAAATATAGAATAATGAGCCAGACCTACTTTTGGGGTGGATATTCACGCAATAACATTGATTTCAAATTTTTATTTACATCTTCTCAAGCACGAAAATGAGAATTAATGTCTCCGTATTGTCTTATATTATTTAATTGCATTTCTCAATCCATATAATTTATGATGTTTTAAAATTAATTATGGGCCTATATAAATGACATTGAAAAAATTCCGCACCTTCAATCAATAATTTTTTGAAGCAAAAACTGGCAGATCAATAACTTGAATTTCAAGAAAATTTTCAAAATATCTAGCTCCCATTAAAAAGAAAAAAAAACAATTCATTTCTATGTTTCTTTAATTTAGATTTCTTTCTTTCATGAGTCGCACAGGAAGTCACCATATTGGTTACCTTGTATGTCCCTCAAAAAAAAGGGAAATATCACGTGATCCAAAAAGCCTCATTAACTAATGTTTACGGTTATAAATTATTGAAATTGCTTAATATTTCTCTTTTCGATCAGCTGAGTTGTGTCCATTTTCTTAATAAGAATTTTTATCATTTTTAAATTGAAATTTAAACCTTAAACTTTTCGCTTCATTTTCATGAAAAAAACTGAGCAACTTATTTTATATTTAATCATTTTTTATTCCATAACATTCAAGTCACGCTTTTTTATCATTCACGCAAGTTGTTTTTAATGCTTTTTTTTTGTTGAAAATTTGCCAAAAATTAAGTATTAGAGTTATGCAAAACTTCATACCGATATAAAATAGCATATACAGATAAATAAATGATTAAATAGTATTTTTAATGATATTTCTACTAGAGCATAGTTTTTCGCAATGCAAAAAGTCACGAGGCTCCTTAAGCCGGGTTTTCCTAGGAGTAGAATTTCTACTCCGCAAAAATGCTGATTGGTTAAAAACCTGAAATTCAGGTTTTTTTGACCAATCGGCGTTTTCATGCTGCACGCGCTGTAGAAACCGGCTCGTAGAAAAACCCGGCTTTAAGAAAGAAAGTTCCCTCCTGATATTTTAAAAGGCGCATGGTTTTACTCACTCATAAATAACGGGGCAACAATACTGATGTCTTTATTTTTATAGAGCATATTTTAGAAGTTTTTAGAGCGTAGAAATTTTAGCCCTACCGATTAGATACTCATAACTTATTTCAAAAAAATACAACTTCTCTCTTCAGTATCAAGTCTTCTAGATTCAAGCAAGTTCTGGATTTTTTTAGAGCAATGATTTTTCAATATGAGCTGGAATTAATGGCTAATTCACACGCCCATCTTATTTGGAAAAAAGTAAATTGTAATCTTTTGATTGATAGTAACTTGAGCGCTCAGTTCATTAAGGTTTCTGTAATAAAATTTTCATGAACATTCGTACGAATATAAATATCATAAATTATATTTTCGATGGCAATAAATAAGTCAATTAACGAGTAACAAAGAGTTCTCAGGGTTCCCTAGTTAAGCCGCCCGTTGATTCCAAATTATTGTACAGAGTGATCCAAAAGTCACTCAAAAAAAATATTCTAAAATATAATATAATATTTTCAAAATGCTACAAAGAAATAAATCCCAAAACTATACTAGTTCGAATGAAATATCATTTATGTATACTAAAACAAAATGTATTTCAAAATGTCCCAAAATGTGAGCGTTTTTCGTGAATACAAGCCCGAATTCTGGCCACTTACACTCTTGAACGTGAGTTCAGTTTCACATTTCCACGCTGGCTGAGTAGAGACCACTTCGCTACGGTCTCCAGCATTTCTAGTTTCTCGGAAACGCGACACCAATCGGGAAATTGATGTCTTATTGTACACAAACATTTGAAAATTCATTTTCGAACGCCTCGAATTAAAATGAGTCGAAAAATATTTATTCAAACAAAAAAAAAAAAAATTCTTTGCTTGCAGCAAACAACCATCTTGATCATACACTAAACTTAGGGCCACCGAGAGAATTGGTGCAAAATGAAAAGGAAAATTATTTTGCATCTTTGAAATAGTAGTGTTGCCATTTCTCACAAAACTTTGCATTTACTATCAGTAAAATTTGAGAAACAATATATTTTTTGTATCCGGTGGCGTAACTGTTGGACCAGTCCGTAAAAGTGTGTATTTGTGTAGCTTCTACTTCCCTTCTTTATCCATCTCAACGCTTTCCAAAGTATATGGAAGCGGACCGCAAGGGGAACTCGTTTTGAAATTTTTTCTCGAAAAAAATACGATTTCAAGTTATTGTTTTTTTAAAATAGTATTTGAATTAAAATTATTTTATTGAATTATTTCGATCATTTAATTTGATAAATAATTTTTTGTATATTTATCAACCCGTTCTTGCGCACTTGTACCTCTAATTGACGGATATTTTTCAGAAATCATAAAATTACGTTGAAAGCGCGCGTGTGTGCTGTTCTTTTTCTCTGCTAGATGGCAGTCACGTAGAAACAACAATGGACGGTATCGAAACCGATACTACCCCAAAAGTTTCGACAGGCGGTGACCGGAGACGACGCAACTAGAATGTTTTTTGCCGAGCGAGAAGAGATCAGTGTTTCTCAACTTTTCTTCTTCTCATGCCCCCCCCCCCCCCGTCTCATCCAGAAGCGGATTTATAGGTTCTGTTGACAATTCCGCTGAAAACAAGTCACTTTTTCCCCCCCACCAATCATTTCACTTTATTTCTTCGCATCCAAATTTATTGATAACAACTCTTTGTTGCTCTCTGTTAAAATGCTGTGATGGCTTCCCTTCCATTTGATTTTCACATGTGCACGTCCTAGAATAACACCGACAACAACTCAACTAAAAAGAAGGGAAGGAAATCAAGTTCGTCACCTGCTCCTCTTTTTTTTGGTTTGTTTTTTCTTCTTTTTTTTCTGAGCAACAATAATTTTTCCATTTTTCACCCTGAAATTTGTTGACTAGGGCAAGCGCACTTTGCTCACTTGAGTTCTGACACGTTTCATCCGTTCTACATTTCGCTCCGAGAAACATTTCACCTATCCTGACAGTGTGGGCGACGAAGTGAGTGACCAGATGAGTAGGTGTGTGACTGTATGAATGGCCAAACGTAGGGGATAGGTATGAGTGAACAAATGAGTGGGTGGGTGACCGTATGAGAGACCAAGTAAGTGTGGTCACTCTTACAATCACAAGCTTGATCACTCATGCGGTTGCTCCATACGGTCGCGAACTTGATCGCAAAAACGGTCACTCACACGATCACCAACTTAATCACTAATTTGGTCACTTACGGTCAGTCACTTGGTCATTCATATGGTCACTCATAAAGTCACTCATACAGTCAATCACTCACTCACTCCTAGTCAATCACTCACTCACTCATAGTCAATCACTCACTCACTCATAGTCAATCACTCACTCATAGTCAATCACTCACTCACTCATAGTCAATCACTCACTCACTCATAGTCAATCACTCACTCACTCATAGTCAATCACTCACTCACTCATAGTCAATCACTCACTCCCTTGGTCACTCATACATCACCCATTCAATCACTTGGTCACTCACACAGTCGGTCACTTACTTGGTCACTCACTCGGCCACTCATACGGTTAGGGCAGGCGCAATGCCATGGGTGAAATGTCCGGGCGCGAAATTTCCGTTTTGACCCTGCGCATAACTGCTTAGTTTATTTTAATTTAAAAAAAGATGAAAAATCGGGGGTCCGATCTTTTTACCTACATTAGATGTTTTTAAACTTATCATAGCGTCATTCTGAGTGGAAATGAGAGAATGTTGCGGTCTTCAACACAAGAGATAAAGCTATGGTCATGATAGAATATGCTGACTTTTGTTTTTTAAAGGAGAGCTTAGATTAACCAACTTATTCATGCGCGTGTCTGGGTTAAAATTGAGGTATGCAATATTTCGAAATTATTTGAAGAAGCTGAAAACGCGATTTCAATCTGCAAAGATCGACACCAAAATGGTTTCAAATAATGATTTGATATTCTTGGCGCAACAGTGCTTTCCAAAAATAAAAAGATATTCTTTCATGATGGGCTGGAATAAATACCAAAAAAAAAAAACAGCTCTATTTTTCTTTTGGAAATGATTTGATCCATTTTATGTAAAATAAAAAATAAGAGAAATGCATAAAAAATGTCTGGAATCACGTTTTCAGTGCATGTGGTAAGACTCTTAATACCAAACTGCACGGGCTCGAGCTTCTCTTTTCCATCTGCATGTGTATGAAAGAGAAATGAGCTGACTATATATTATAGCACGCATGACGTACACAGCGCAAAATAATAAGATGTGCGTTTTGAGAAATTTAAACTTTTTTATTTTATTCGCAATTTTCGTCGGCAGATGGGAATCGGGTAATAAGTTTGTGTTGGAGGTTCGCCGTAGTCTATCGTCCATTAACATTAACAAACATCAATCTGAAGATTTTGGAACCTATCATTCTCTACAGACTCAACTGGATCTCTCTGAAACACAATCTTTTCCCAGCGAACATTTATGCCTTCAAAACCACGTTCCGGAACTGAGAACCTATTTGACGACTTAAACTGCCTCATTTCTACTGTAATACTTTTAGGCTCAAGGAATTTGGCGCCAATGTTTCCCTGGGTATTAGAGGCACCTACGACTCGGTCATATATTCTGCACTCTTATGCAAGCTTAAATCCTTTGGATTTTACAGAACTTTCATTAAGTAGTTGGAGAATTTATTTGACAGACAGAAGATGTGTCATTAGTTGGAGAAACCATCAGTCAGAACGGATTGACTTAGAAAGGGGCTTGCCTCAAGCATGTGTTACTCTTTGCCATGGCTGTTTAATCTATATATTTCTGATATTATATCACCTACAAAACTCCACTCATCCCTTCATTTATGCTGATGACATTTTCCTTCGGATCAGTAAAACGGATTTGAATGATATTACAGCTGATTTAAATTCTGTCTTAAACCTTGTTTCAAACAGGATGGATCAGTGGGGAAGGGGGTTTGTACTTTCTACTGAGAAATGCACGCACTTGCAGTATTTTCTAGGGAAAAATTATTCCTTTTCTCCCAAACATCCAAATCAAACGATGCTCAGATAAGTTATGAGGAAAATGTACCAAGATTTTTGGAGTTATCTAGGATCAAAAATTGGCACGGAAGCCTTCAGATCAACATTTCCAAAAAAGCCATTAACACTTGTAATATCACGAAGTTGATTGCAAGCCGGCTTCGAGGAGATAAAGGTCATAAACTTTTGGCTTCATAAATGTGTTCAAATATTACTTCAAGCTTTATAAACTTTATAAATTATAGCTCATTCTTGTGGCATAATAGCTCTGAAAAGAATATTCAAAAGTGTTCTACCAATCACTTCGTATTGCTACTGGCCTTCCAATCTTAACACCGATTGCTCTGTAACTTGGCATCTGAGGAAAACCTTCATTCCCACTGTTTTTGCTGAAAAGCATCACTAATCATATTATCAAAAATCGAGAGCTTCCCATTACAGCACTGTGTTTAAACGTATCTGTTCTAATTTTTGTTTTGACCGACAAAGCCTACATACTAAAATACTGTGGATACATCTATAATTCAATTTATCCAAGATAACAACTTACTTATTCCTCTTCAACCTCTGTTTATTGCAAATCCTCCACGCTAAATCCCCAATATTGATTTCACAACCAGTTCCCTTCCATTTCAAACATCATCGAATGATCTTTTCGCGAAGCAACTGTTTTAGGAACATGAACAAAAATTCTGATCTTGTTCCACTGGTCAGTTCCTTTTGAGACATCAAAAGCTATGGATGTCTCAAAAGAAACTCGTACTTCTATTGGAATTCACTGCTAAAAACAATCATTCATTCCAAGCAGCGCTCCATCTTGTTCTTCTGTCTTCACAGGAGAATGTGTTGCGTCAATGATCGCAGCACTAAATTTTTTATTGTCAATATTAAAAACTACATAATTTTATCTGATAGCAAATCAGTTATTCAGGCAATCGCACAACATTCACCCAAAATCTCATTCCGTGGTTTTAGCCATTTTCTGCGCCTTCTATTTGGCATCATTACGGGCGACAAGAATCTCATTAGTTTGGCGCCCAGGCCACAAAGGTATTTTCTACAATGAGCTTGCAGACCGTTTCGCACGTACGGCAGTTGATCCCCCAAAATCCTGTTTTCCATGTGTATGCATACTTCGAGGATGTGATAAACTTTGCACACAAAAAATGTCAATGTTCATCAATATTTCTGTAATCAACCTCTCTATCCAGTTGCTGATAGTTCTTCAATACTGTTAAAAAACTTTCGCTCTACTTCACAAGCCGCAAGTGTGAATCGATTTGTTTTACCCTCTCACGACTTACCAATGGATATCTTCACAGAATTAATCAAACAAGTTCGCCTTGCTGTATCTGTGGCAACATTATTTGAGAATCTAACATTAATTTCTTATTTACGTGACCTAAATGATCAAATTTTTAGAAAATCCTTTCTGCAAAATAAACGACTTGGCTATAATCAGACATCTGACTGGCATTCACCCATTGAAGTGCCTCCGGGTACCTTGATTCAGAGATTTTCATGAAGAAATATAATAGATTTTGATATCGGCTGCTTTTTCAATTTTCTCTGAGCTCGGATATTTCTGTGCTTTGTCCCCCCCCCCCTATCGATTACCAGTTTTTCTTTCAATTGGTTGGTTGATGCTGAGCCTGTTTCTATATTGTACTTCTTTTGTTTTTGTAACAGTTGCACAGTTCTGTCCTACGTGATTACTTTGGCAACTGTTTTGTTCAGCACTGTACTCTGATGATATGAATTAAAGCAGTCCTAGAGCCCTCAGCAAGCACAGAGGACGTTAATATCTGTATCTGTAGTCCATCTTTGAGCAAAAAACTGGTTTGTTGCCACTCCAAGTGGTGTTTCGGAAATCAAAAAAAAAAATCCAGGATAGAGGGAACAGCGATTAAACTGGCATCACACGTTTCCTCAAAGATGGCAGATAAGTAAGCCCGGTATCTCAATGAGCTCTACGTATTGGTATCGCGATACTTTGCCTCGCGAAATCCCGGGTTCGATCCTCGCAACCGGAAAAGCGGCGATTGGCTTAATGTTGATTTCAAACTTTGAGGCTCAAATGTACCATCTAAAAATTCTTTCTGACGGGAACAACCAAGCCCATAACAAAAGCTTTTATGCATTCAGACAGACGTCCAGTAACCAGCAAGGTTATCATTTTCGAATTCGGAAGAAGGACGACAGCACGTCCTTTTCGCAAAACACCTCCGTAAGGAGTAGTAATACGTAATTTTCGTATTTACGAAATAAATGCGAAATTTGCCATTTTTGATTGAATAAATGCGAAAACTTGGTTTTGACCAATTTTCCTCGAAGTCTTGGTAATTTACACTTTTTGAAGCGAAAACAGGCAGTAATTTTGCTGATCACTTGAATGCCAGAACTTTCGACCAAGTACAGTACTTTAATACTTAGCTTCGTAATTTAAAAAAAAAAATGTGTCGTTTGGTTTCGTGAATGAATTTCATGTGAAAAATATTTTTGGAGCTGAATGAAAATTTTTCGATGTATGCGAATTGCTTTTTTTTTTGCGAGTGAATTTTTTAACTTTTGATTTAAAAATGATTTTTGTTAATGAAAATTCGAAATTTTTTTTTTTTAAATTTTATTTAT
The DNA here is from genome assembly GCF_987345545.1 of Pholcus phalangioides. Taxonomy (NCBI): domain Eukaryota; kingdom Metazoa; phylum Arthropoda; class Arachnida; order Araneae; family Pholcidae; genus Pholcus; species Pholcus phalangioides. The sequence continues at coordinate 22,019,261 of NW_028301596.1, read as the reverse complement.
TTTGTGAATGAATGCACAGAAAATCTTAACTCGAGAATTTTTGTATTTTTACGAATAAATTCAAAATGTCTGTTTTCTGGAATTTTCGGTTGAAAAATTTGTTGTGAAAAAATGTGCGAAATTTACGTATCTTTAGTAATGGGAGTTCTTTGGCGAGACACCACGAGTTTTTGCTTTGGCGAAGAATTTGGGGCCGTTCAAGTATTACGTCAGCAAATTTTTAGCCATTTTTGACCCCCCCCCCCTCTTTCTTGTCAGCAAAATTTCGTCATCGGCTCTGCCTTCTAAACCATATTGGTGGGATCACAGACGTACGCAGGGGATGGGGGCGCCCCCCCCCAATCAAAAATTTATTTTTTTAATGCAAAAATATTTTTAAAAAAATTAAAATTTCGGAAGAAAATACCTTTATATCTTATTGTAATCAATTTCTGTTGATTTCAATGCTATTTGAAGAACCCAAAATTTCTTTTTAAGAAATTCGGCCCACGGACCAAATATGGCCCTGGGGGTTATCTCATGTGGCATGGCCTAAAACTTAATTTTGTGAAAATGAAGCGGCATAAAAACGTAAGCGGCACATTTACAGATCGCTTAAGTGACCCGTGGCACATTTTCAGATCACTCAAATAACTCCGTGGCACATTTGTAGATCACTTAAGTGACCTGTGGCACATTCATAGATCACTTAAGTGACCCCGTGACACAGTTCCGGAACACTTGAGTGATCCGTGACACCTTTAGAGATCCCTTGAGTGACATGTGGCACAGTTCCGGAACACTTGAGTGATCCGTGACACCTTTAGAGATCCCTTGAGTGACATGTGGCACAGTTTTAGAACACTTAAGCGGCACCCAATGCGGTTCAACATCACTCAAGTTACAAGCGGCCCATTTCCAGACTACTTAAGTGAAGCGTGACATAATTACAAATTACTTGAGTGATGGTGGCACATTTCCAGATCACTTGGATCCGCGAAACATTTAGAGATCACTGAAGTGGCTCTGTAGGGGACTTATATCAACAGGGAGAATTAGTTCAGACGCCCACAAACTATCGAAAGGATTTACTCGTTTTTTGGGCACCGAGGAAGATGCCATTAAATAATTAATTTCCAATATTAATTTTATATTTTCGTAAATGGTGGTTGATGACGTGAGCATCATCCAAACCCTCCCTCCCCAGGCCCGCTATTTGGGGGGTCAGGGGGGCCGTTGCACCCCCTGGCTTTTGAAAATACACTAAAAATGGTATATGTATGTATATATATATATATATATATATGCGTACATTGAGTACATGCTCTTTGCTCCCCCCCCCCCGGAAAAAGTTGAAATGACGGCCCTCCCCCCTCTTTTCATCATCAAAAGTCAACAAATCGGACACCCCCCCCCCTCACATAGATGGTGACGTAATACTTGAATGACCCTCTTTCCTTAGAAACTAGGACTCACTAGTATAACATAGGATTCTGTATGTGTACTTGCGAGAAGGCGGTACTGATTGATTTTTTTCCCCTTCTAAGGAAACGACAGATAAGGCAAATAAGTTTGGAGACCTCTGGATGAATCGATGATTTGCGTTTGTTTAACTTCTCTCACGAGAATAAAATAAAAATAAATTCACGAATTCAACTAAATAAAGTACAAAAATATCAGTAGTAATGATGGTGTTATTACGATCAAAAAATTTACAAAATAAATAACATATAAACAATCATATGTAATGTTGGTGCCAACTCTGTACTTAAAAATGTCTGTACCAAAATGCGATGAAAAGAAGTTGGTGTCAACATTCGATGAAAGGGGGGCGAACGTTATTATCACAGCTATTCATAGACACAAATTATAAACGCGTACATATCCAAAAACATACATAATTATTTATACACATAAAATACATATTTTACATCTGTATGCAATTTCTTTTTATACATGTGTACAGAGAATTTATGTGCGTGTCACACTCTTCGTGTACGTTTGGAAAGAGAGATTTTCAGATGTCAAGGTGTCCCACTACTCCAAAATGAGAGAGGTGCACGTCAAGGCAAACAACTTTTGCAATGGAATCCAGGGTTTTAAACGACTTTTATATCTTCGGCGCATGTTAACACGGCATTTGTGCGCCATTGGTGCCAAATATATATATAAAAAATAAAATGGCCTTGAAGCAAGGGTGCACAACATCTGGATCACGAAAGGAGTTCTGGTAGAAAAGTATCAACAAACAAAACACTCGGTAAATGCCTCGGCTGAGGTATATTTCGTTAAAAAGAACTTGTAAATCGTGACCCATACGTGATATCGCCATTTATCGCAAAAAAAGTTGTCAAAGCTGAATGAAATTGTCAATTATTAGCAAAGAATCGTCAAAGGTATTAATTTATGTCGTGAAAATAATCATAATTCTTGATTTCAAAAATCAGAATAAGTCTTTTTGAAAATAAAGGGGAGAAAACGGGACATTTTATGAAAATGTTGGGGATGACTAAAATTACGGGAATGTCCCGTAAAATACGGGTCATATGGTCACTATTTATACAGAAGTTTCTGACCCCGCGGACTGAAAAGGTTGTGCATTCCTGTAGCAAACCAATTATTGCTCTCATTTCGCACTTCCAGCGTCCAACGTCGTGAGAAAATATAATTCACTTCCACGCAAAGTAATGATTGGCTCGCATTTTTCTCGGCTCCGAGCCAAGGTCAAACATCACAGATCGTCTCAGAACTAGCGAATGCTTGTGCACCTAATTTCCCTAGGTGTCCCTCTGTAGATGATAATGCGTGTCCGTCGTGGACGGAGACATCCGACTTTGATGAGAGCAGCACCTTATGGGGTTCTGAACTACGATGTCGCGGCATTCGCCGTCATCTTCTTCCTCTTCGAACGACGACGGAGACGACGAAGGTGCATTCAAAGGGTGCTTGAAGTATTCCTCGTTCCTCTCCCTCAAAGCACCATACTGCTCGGCGTAAAACTTGTTGTTTCGACGCAGAACGACGGCTGCCACGATACCTATCACTACGAGACTGGCGATGCCCAACACCAGAACAGACACGTACACCGGGCTGACGATCTTTGGGAAACCGTTGCTCTGGTTGCTACTGTTGTTGTTGTTGTTCCGCCGATCCCTAGTGTCTAAAAGTTGGGGGTTCGAACCAGTTTCTTCGGGAATCTTGGAAGTCTGTGCGTTCAGCATGTCTTGCAACGAATCTTTCCACGCACCTGTACATGAACAGAAGAAACAAAACATTCGTGAGAATAAACTATACGTACATTCATTTTGTGCGTACAGTAGATGCTATTATATGTATATGATAACATCTACTGTATGCACAATGAACGCCCAATATACCATCGACACCGTTTTTTAAAATCACAGATAATGTTATCATTCGGGTATTGTTATCACTTTTGCAAAGAATGGGACAAACTAATACATAACATGGGGAAATTTCGTTTATTGTTATCTGAACTTCGGTTTATGTTATTTTTTTTTTGTGGAAATATCGTTTTTGAGCATTTTGTAGCTTATTTCCCCTCCTTCGAAAGTTATCGTTATCAGCCAGCAAGACTATATAGAAGGTGTTCTGTCTCCCCCTCCCACCCTTGTTGACAAACATTTCTGTAATTGGTGTGATGGGAGCACGCTGAGGGTTAAGCTGACCATATTTCATCAAAAAAAATACGGGAAATTGAAATGATAAGTACACCAATTTGTCTACAGAATTTCTGACAAATTAGTTACATGCAAAGAACGTGTTATGTGCGTGTGTATATGCATGGCTTTAACGTCATTATGTCGTCAGTTATTTTTTTTTTGTTTCGTGCTATAGTACTAGCGCTGCCATCTGTCTTTCATATTTTGAAGTGGAAACGGCGGATGCCCAAAAATTATCGTCTTAATTATAATATAGGGCCATTGTGCAAATCACAGTGAATTTAATTGTATTTCACAGAGGAAGAAAGTCAAATACGACAAATTTGTGAGACGAATATTTGTATTCATAATCATCGTAACGTACTTCTTAATTAATAAAAATTATGTTCTTTCATGATATATGAATCAAAATTCCCGATTTAACTGGGCTCCGTTGAAAATACGGGACATTATTTATAAAAAGAATTCTGCCGAAATTATGGTAAAGAACGATTTTTCTCAGCCACCTCGTTGGGCATTTTGTCTGTTGTGGCGTTGTATTTGTATTTATTTGTATAGTCAACGCTTGTCATCGAGAATCTCGTGACAATGGTGCCCTGCCCTGTGTCATTGAAAGAATTCCCGGAAGCATCGAAGGAACAGCGTTTTCAAACGAGAGATACCGTTCTTTCTCGTTTAAGCATCTTTAAAAACTTTTTAACAGTGCCATTGATCTTATCAATTCAATACACTCGAGGCACGAAGGCCTTCGGGGCCTCGAGTGCAGAAAGGGCTTCATGAAAATGAGATCTGGCCAAGTTTTCGACAGTATGTTAATTTGACTACAGATATTTCTAGCTACGTAGGGAGGGGATGGTCGCCATGAAAACTTCATGCCGGATGTTGTGCACCTTGGAATAAAGAGTTTCTGAGATACTGCGTGTATATACGTGTATTATCTCTCTCACCACTTTTCAAATATTTTTCTCTCTGTCTGATCGTTAGACAGAGCTGAAACCCAACTTGAATTCAGACAAATTTTACGAGAGAATAAATCTGGCGCTTTTAAAAGTATAATAACGATGAGAAATCGGGACGAGGCTATTAATGCGTATTTCTTCTTACCTTTGTTTTGCTGTTGCTTCGTTCCTTGGGTGACGTCTACGGCATCAGGGGCTGCGAAATTGCCGTCCTGCTGGTTATTCTTGGAATCTCGCAGAAACCCGAACGGTGGTGGAGTAGGCACGACGTCCCGGTTACAGAGGTTGCTGTCGCAGCACACGAGTATTGGCCAAGAAGCTTGGGACACGGCGGGCCTGCGATTCTCACACAGCAAGGGAGTCTTGCTGGCGATGCAACCCCTCACGACTGGATGGGAACCGTCTTTCCTGTCCAGGTACTGGCTGAAGCACACGCCTGTCGTGTTGCACGTCGACATCCTGTGGTCCGTACAATGCGTTGTACTGCACACGCACGTTATGCTCGACACTGCGGAAAGAAACAAAAAATACATAGAATCAATGTTTCACGTCAATAACGAATAACATTGCTGTTTCCTTGAAAGATAAGTGACACAATACGAATTAATTAATTTACTTTATTTGAATGCGAGTTGATGAAACGAGGTTAATCTTTAGATCCCGCTTTACTAGTTGTCTTGGCTTCCCTTCCGTATGAACTTCACTCATGTCCCCCCCCCCCCCCAGAATACCCCAGACCACAAGGGGACCATATGGCCTCAGGTTAAAAACCATTGATCTAGATGGCCATTGCCAATTAACACCCAACAATTGGTCGAATTACCGTGATCAAAGTAAAGTCATGTCAAGCAATATGTTGCCAATTTGGAATCAAGAATGAAACGTATGGTTCCGGACATATTTAATCTCATATTTTTACTTTGTGTACAATGTTGAAACTTACATTCACATTACAAAAAATGTTTTTCTCATGTCAAATCGATTCATGTATTCACACAGGGCCGTGACTAAATGCTTGTTCAGCTGTGGCAAGCATGCACTTTTGCGCCCCCTAGTAATGTTGAAGGTGAAGTTAAATGGTGAAATTTCCGCAATCTCTGGTCCGGCGGCTGGGGTAGTTGCGGTCCTATATATACAGTTTTTCCCCCCTTTAAAGAAATACTGACATTTCGCTCCTTTTAAAAATGTACGGTTCGGGCACGAAAAACAGATACAGTATTTAGCGTGTGTAAAAAAAATTCCTGTACACTAACTCTATCGAGGATAATGCGAGAATTTTTCTCATGGGGATTGGAGGGGGGGGGGGGGGAACGTGGCCATGTGAATAGTCTGTATTTTCACAGTGAAAGTATGTAATTAAAAAAAATCTCTTTAATCACTTCAACCATAGGCGTATGTAGTATTTTCTCCGGGGGGGGGGGGGTTCAAATTTTTTTCTTTTGAAGGGAGGGAGGGCTACTTTTCTCCTGCAGAATAACACTGTAATCTCGGCTCACGGTGTGGGGGGGGGGGTTATATCCCCTCCTCCGTATGCAAATGATCCCAACTTTACTCCAAGAAAAAAAAAAAATCCATCATTTTTACAACAAATGAAAATTAGCCATAACACTACCGAATTCTTGAAAGACGTCATTTCTGCTCAGCAAACATGATTTATAGGATCCACAAGATAATATACTATAGGAAGACAATAAGAAATTACATGACAAAAAACAAATTCGTTCTCATATTTACCCACGTCCTCTGTCTTTTTTCTCCCTCGACGTTGTTGCTGCTAATTAGTACTCATTGTTCAGAGACAAACAACGTGTTAATTAGCAGAAGTGCGGTGGTATGTTCATTTATTAAATCCGGCTTTTGTTGTGGTAATAAGAGCAAATAGTTCGTTATCGTTCGAAAAACAATAACTCGTCGAATGAAGCTGCGTCATCTTTTCAAATTGGTGGGAAAAAAATCGGAATTTCCCCGATGTTGCCACTTTTTTTCTGAACTTCAATTATTAATTATTGACAAAAAAAAAAAAAAATTCGCTTCATTAAAGTTTTTCCACATAATAACGACGCGCGATTCTTGAGAGAGCTGCCGTTTTTAGTGTTGCTTCTATTTTCTGGAATTTACCGTGAAAAAAGGAATAACGAATTTGTTTAGCAGTAAGCTTTTAAATTAAAAAGTCCAATTTTTGAAACATTTGATAAAAAAAACCATGCTATATTCATTCTTCCCTATTCTCTAAAATGAGAATCTTGTCGATCATATAATACTGGGCAGCTTCCAGATGCATTTTCCAAACACTTGCAGCAACATAGAAAACATGCGCTAATGATAAACACTGTCAAGAAAAATTTTCCTCAAACGTTCTCCCCAATATCATCCGAAAATATAATCATGGAGGAATAATATCACTCCTCTCCAAAATTTCAACTGGCATTTCTGCAAAAAGAGGGGTATTTTTTTTTTGTCAGTGAGGAATTGCTCTATTAAAAAAAATTACCCAAAATATGAAGGAGTATTTTCTCTCCTTAACGAAATTTGGAATAGAATTTTTTGATGCGTATAGGCGAACACTGATTTTCCCTATTTGGTTGGTTCCCCCACGACTTCCTAAATTATGCAGATACAATCTAGATCACAGGTTATCTAGACTAGAAACGAGAACGCTTGCGCGTGCACCCTTGGTGACGTCACTTTTCCTGATTTCAACAATAGATGGCACCAACCGCCACCACACAATAATTTTACCTAACCGAATTGGTAAAAAAAAAGGTGGGGAATAGCAATCCGTCTTCCCTGGCTTATAATGAATAGACCAGTCTATAGTCAATATATATTTTGATATAAATGTGATCATCACGTATTCCCAAAGGATCAGCATGATCCGTCCAGGGAATTTGTAAGTGTTAGTAAACATCCATGCCCGAACCGGGATTCGAACCCAGCCCTACACAGTGAGAAGCTAACTTCCTCAACCACTCGACTGCCAGGCGGCAGACCTTTTTTAGTCTTTGTTTGAGACCAAAAAAGGACCAAAAGAGACTGGCGCAATGTGTGTGAGAGGTTTTCTAACTCTACCCTCACAAAGTTTTTTTCTTTCGGGAGCGTGACTTCTCTCCAGCGGTGATTTCGCCATAGGAATCAGCATTGATTGTTGTTTGCATCCTATTTTCCTAGTTTGCAACACCCCCCCCCCCCACCCTTCCCACTTCAGTATACGATATTAGCTGTTGGTCAGCAAGTAATGATATTCTTAATAAAATGTTGCAGCTTTGTTCTTCCAGAGCTGTATATTTAGATTGTCTTTTTCATATTATCCTGGAGCAAGCTGGGTCATGGTTATAATAGAGCAGATTCCAATCCAAGCAATGGCCCTGCTTGGACACAACTTATGGGTTCTTGTATTTTGGAAATTTCGACGGCGATTGGTCAAAACGTGTAAAAACGTATGGGGGGGGGGGGGGACACTCAAAAGATATATGTTTCAAAGAGAAAAAAACTTTTCCCCTATGAAAAAAAGAAAAATGATTCCGGAAATCTGAAGAGGAGGATAAAAGAAAGAATCTTATTTTATGTAGGAGGACGTTTGAAATGACATCAAGAAAGAGGACACCTGGTAACCCTATCTAGAATATCGTGGTCCCCCCCCTACATAGGATTACCAATCCTCCTACGTTTCGGAAAATTTTGTGTCATCGTTTTTAGGTTTCTGGAATTATTTCCTTTTTTTTCCTTGGGAAATTTTTTTTCTCCACTTTGAAACATATATTTTTTCATTGATCTGAGAGTTTTTGTGTTTCTTATCCCCACACGCATTCACCAATAGCCGTCGAAATTCCCAGATTTTTTTCTGTTTCTGCTTTTTTCAGCGCTTCTGGTTTAGATTGCGGCCGGTTTTATTGGTTGGAATAGTGACGCCATCTATTGTGGAAATTGCGACAAGTGACTTCATTGAGGGTGCGCGCACAGGTGTCCTTTTTTTTCTCGGGTTTCAAATATGGTAACTTATCCCCTACAGATTAATAACAAACGTGTCGCCATCTAGTAGTGAAACACTTACTCAAGGTTTTTTTTAAAAATCTCAAATAAATTAAAAAAAGGAAAACGTGCTGCATTTATTTAAAAAACACAAATCCAGATTTCTTTCTCAATCCTATCATTCGAAGAAACTTCATTGAAATTTCAGAAGTCAATGCTGTATAAATTTTGGTGCAACATTCGTGATCTTGACTTAATTTACAATGTGTTGTTACACGTAGAAATGCGCAAATTCCGCATTATTCGCAAAAATAAAATCGTTTCAAGTTTAGAATGTTACATTCATTCTAAAAAAATTAGTATTCATTCTCAAAAATAATTTCCTAGCCAAAATTTTGCATTCGTTCACATATAAATAATTTTCAAAATTATTTTTCGCATAATATTTTTCAAATCGAATTGTTGCATTCATCCGCAAAATTGTTAAACATTATACTTGAAATAATTATACAAAAATAAATAAAAAAATGTTTTTTTGCAAAAAAAAAAATCTGAATAAAAATTTTACATTTGTGCCCAAAAAAAATTTTGCATTCAAAAACGAACAAACCTAACGACACCATTGGTTTTTACTCATAGTATTTACGAAGATAAGTATTAAAGGCACTCGAAAGTTCTGTAAAATATGTTTAAAAATAAAACATATACAACCATGGCGAAAATAGCACTACTAGTCCAGGATGGCTAAGAAATGACTCAGGGGTATGCACTGATTGCCAATTTCAGTCGGAACCCACAGGCCACTATGTCATATTTAGGATTTAGGATTTAGAAAGTTCTGTAATTCGACTGCTCAAAAAAGTGTAAATAACCAAGATTCCGCAAAAAAACGATGAAAATCAGTTTCTCGTATCGTCACGTAATTTTTGTATTTAGCAAGAATTGATCTTCCCTATATAACAATGGTATAGTTATTTATTTAGTATATTTTTAGTTTCTTTCATCAATGCCTCTATCTCTTCACATTTTTAGGTTTTTTTTTCTTTTATTCAAATAAAAATGTTACCTTCCTCTTTCTATTCTATCAAAGAAACATTGTTTCTACTCACGAGGGATAGATGGCAATACATCTATTATATGGATGTTTGAGAATCGCTAGTGCTGCCACCTTGCCTTGATTGCACCAACAACAAAAACAACTCGTGGGAAATTTTCCGTATTTCATAGGCAGAAATAGACTTTGACGCCCTTCACCCCCGTATTACCGCCTATGACATATTCCTGGAGAAAATTGACCAAAATTTACGCCCGTTTGAAATTTCGACAAACAAAAGAATTTTTTGACAAAAATAAATGCAACGTGCGCAATACTTTTCGTGTGAAATGCTTGAGTACGTATTTTTCTCGGTAGATGGCAGCAGATTTTTCGAAATGTGTGGGAGAGGGGAATTTTGCTATCAATGAGGAGTGTTCAACATTTTTACACTATTCGGTTTTTTTTTATAATAATTGTATTATTTATTTATTATTATTATTTTGTGCTCGAAAAATTCCACGGACAAGAAGAATTCGAAGGTGATCATTTTCGGAATTAACGGACAAAAGATAAATAAAATAAATAAATATGGAAAAAATAATTAGCAGACATTTGCAGAGGCTGTAGATAACAATATCAAAATGTACATAAGAGAGAATCTGAAAGTATACAGCGACTCTCTTGTATGAATTGGATGAAACGTTTCGCCGACCGGCCAGAGGCGTATTTACAGGGGGGGGGGGCGTAGTTCAAAAAATGATTCAAATTAGTAGAAGGGGGCAAAAGCTATATAGCGTACACGTGGTAAAACCACAAATCTGCCTAATATCCTAGGTCAGGCGATTGATTAGGCCAGTGAATGACCAAACGAGTGATCTAAAAAGAGTTCGCAAGCATGTGAGTGAAGAAAAGAGTGACCTAGAGAGCAAGTGATCAGGCCAGGGAGTGACCTACAGACGATTTCGGTCAATGAGTTATAAAGTTTGTAACCCTGACAGTGACCAAAACAGTGTGCAATCGTGTGAATGGCCGAAAGAATGACCTAGAGCGTGAGAGACCACGTCAGTGAGCGACCGAAAGAATGACCTCGAGACTAGAAGCATGGGAGTGAAAAGTGTGCCCTAGTACGAATGCCAGTATGAGTGACAAAAATGATGTTCAAGCATGCGAATTACAAAAAGAATGTCGTAAAGAGCGAGCGACCAGGTTAGTGACCGATCAAAAGTGATAGAATCATATACGCGACACCCACTGGAAAATGTTACAGGAGATTTCCGGGGATTATATATACCCAAGATTTCTAGGGGTCCATGACTGAAAGTATTTGGGAACCGCTGGGGGGGGGGGGGGTCTAACGCATGCTCAACCCACAGACTAAATGAGGCCTTCAAAATCATCTGATCTGGCCAGCGACTTCAAACCTAATTTTGGAAAAATGAAATAAACTGCAGATTTTCAGATCGCTTCAAGGAATAAATACGTAATTTCCCGTTTTCCTCTTTTCAAGGGATTCGTAACACATTTACAGATCACTCGAGTGCCCTGCGGCACAATTTCAGGTCACTTAAGTGGCCCGAGGCAAGTTTGCAAACCAATGATGTGGCCTGCACTCTCCGAAAGGTTGAGCACCCTTGGATTACGTCAGCGGTTCCCTCACCCAATTTATGGTTCATAAGCGGCTCCCCAGAATAGTTTGAAAGATATTTTCACTAAAACATTACCAAGACATAGATAGGCACTCAAATCCATATCTCCAACCCACCATGGCGACCTTGACAAAGGTTGGCGATGTTCCTAGGAGCCGCGACGCACACTTTGAGAGATACGAATATACGTTATCGAGAGGTCTCAATAGGAATGTCAAGATTAAGCGTACAGTTTGGAATGTTGTGGAGGCCTTTTCTACTTTGGTCTAATCTATAGAAACACACAGTCGGGTCACAGTGTCACAACACTGAATTTGCAGTGTACTTGAGATATGCACGTGTCTATATATACTCACGGAAAATAGATATTTTAAAAAAAAAAATCCCCAAAAAATGCATATAACAATGGATTTTATTGAGGTAGAAGAGCCCCGCACATCCTGTCCCACGTAAAGACGAAAGCAGGAGCCATGTGTGCGTCTAGAGGACAGACAGAAATCACCTTATTAATCAGCCAGAAGATATGTGTTCGGACGATGATTCTCTTCCGAGATACCAGAGAGCACCAGCAACAGAAAAGAAAAGAGCAATACAGTGTAAGCTTTTCTTTGATATCCTGTCGTCGAGTGTCGGCGGTCGGGGCACAACTGATTTCTGTCGCTGATTATTTTGCTCGCCAGACGTTGCACTTTTTTCACTCTGAGTAAAAAATATTTGCAGGCGCCTGAATTATCTTTCTTCAGGGAAGAGAGAGAGAGAGAGAGACTCGTATCTGAGATAACATCTCTCTCTCTGTGAGGGAACGCAAATGCCCTTCTACCTCCGAGAGGAACTTTTTCCTCTCTCCTCTATTTTATTCACTAAATAAAACGCAGGCGTTCCGGACAAAGAAAGACACGTAGCACCGGTGTCGAGAGTATTCATGTGTTGGGTAGTTTTATATGTTACTGAATTTTTTTTCTATCGAAACGGTGAGATCAGCAACAGTGCCGTCTTAACGCATGGGCCCATCCGGGCACGGCCCGCGGGCCTCAGAAAAATAAGAAGTGGTTGAATTTTTCGAGAATTCGTCAGGTAGGGCCTCAGAAAATCACTTGGCCCGGGGGCCCATGATGCTCTTAAGACGGCACTGATTAGCAATGATTTTTTTGGCGACTTCCGCTAATGGTTCTCAAATTTTTATGGTTACTCAGAAAATAGCGATCATTCACTTACGTGTCCTTTGCCCAAATGGTCGTGTATCCCCGACGCTCTTATAGCAGTATACACTTACGCAAATATTCCTAGGACTTCGGGAGGAGGACATATAGCGTAAGGTTGCTGCTGTTACTATTACTACTGAGACCTAAGACATGTTTCTGTATCCAAAAAAAACCTTCCTTCGCGAGAATTACTTTTTCTGCACAAAGCGCATTCGAATACGTAAACCAATTCCTTCAATTTTTATGAATTTATGAACACCCCGTACTTTCAAAGTACCAGAAAAAGTTGGAGAAAGAAGTTGGTATAATGTTTCTTTTCCATGTGTATTCGCCATTATATTCATATAAACATGGGACCATAGAGGGTTAAAAAGTGAAACCATAGTTCATGTGCGGGAGATCGATCTAAAAAAATAGCAATATGTGCCGCTTATTGCACAATTTTTTTTACGCTCCAGAAATTCCATTGAAGCGGAATTGCACGCATCGTGATGGATATTAATTACATCGTGATAGAAATATTTGGATTTATCTCGCGTGGATATACTATATCCGAGTTCTGTTTGCCGAAACATCACGAAACTCTCATGAGACGCGTCCGTCCCGTCATTAACATAAAATCAGAGAAGCGAAAGGAATAATAGGTGAGAGGGATGAAGAGGGTGGAAAGATGAGAGAGAGAGCATGCCAAACATTCCTAAAATACTTTTAGCGGCGTCCATTTTTAATTGAGCGGGTAATTCTAGCTAATATTAGGCAGCTATTAGGCGGAGAAGGAGAGAGGGTAGTGGAGCGTCTCCTTTTCGTTCGCTGCGGCATTCAAAACTGGTTGCATCTTCTACTGTGGGCCACAGTTTCTTTCAACTTTGTTCTAACACGAGAAAATAATAAAAAGAAAGTAAGACCTCTTTGGCCTCCTAGAGCAAATTTCGCCATTCTTTCCTCTAGCTTATGTATTTCTTCAGCATCAAATAAGAGAAAAATCAACTGAACTAACCTCTCCCCTTGAAATAAATGCACTCAACGACTCGGCACTTGAGCCGTCAATCAAAAATATGTTTGTCGATTTTTTCTATATTTATCACGCGTTTTCCATGTCCATTTGTAGGAAAGCGAACAAAAAGCCGTCTTTTGCTTTAATTTGACGGCGAAATTGTTTTTGTTTTCAAAAAATAAAAGATTATGGTGAAAAAGATTCACCTAATCACAAACGTACCGTAACCGGGACAATTTGATTGGTCATCATCAATTGAATGCGCAGAATTCAAACAATACAATAGACCAGTGTTTCTTCCTTTCTTTTTTTAGCCCATGGGCCACCTCTCACCATATTTTTTTCTCGTGGCATCTTGCCTTTTAGTCGGAGGCACTCACTCCTCTACAAGCGAGACCCTTTCTACTTATTGAATTGAATATCTGAATATCTGCTGGACCTCTCCCCCCCCCCCCCCCCGAACTAAGCGTGTAGCCAGGAAGGGAAAACGAAGGAGCGATTATATCCCTCCCAAGAGCCGAATTATATGTGAAGAATTTTTTTTGAACATATGTAACCCAAAACCCGCATAAAACTTATTTGACACCAAAACAGAGTAACTTCGAATTATATAGCCCATGATAAGACACGAGAATCTTCCCGACTTCGACATGAGCCTTGGGCAAAGCAGAAATTGGGGGTAATCTGGGTCAAAGGTGTTTGAAAAGTCAGTGGACATGTGCTTTTTACATTTTGAGCCCCCCACTTTCCGATGCAGAAATCAGACCCTGACAAGCACCAGACTCTCCTACTATTTGTTATATATATTGAGGTTATAATTTCTATATGTGTTATATTTTTCATTCTAAAGGTGAAAATTGATTGTAAATTTGAAATTTAAATGATTCTGCTACTGTTCAAGTCCGGCAATAATAACAAAAAAAGGCCTTTGTGACAAAGGCTAAGTAAAAAAAAAAGGCCTTTTTGAGTTAGGCTTTTTTCCCAGTTGATGCTTTCGATCGCAGAACACACGGCCCACGTCTGATGTACATTTTATTTACTTTTTTCTGAGCAAACTGCGCTACGTATTATAACATGAATTAAAATGCGAAAAAATAACAACAAAACTGACACAGAAACCCACTATAATGCTCTTATTGTCTCTTTCCCCTTCAAAATAATAAAATTCAGAATACTGGAGTACGTGACACGTGGGAATGAGACTGACGCATGGCCTCGTTCCACGTCTTTTCAGAAAAAGGGGTTTTCCCATGATAAATTTTTAATCTTGTTTTCAACAAAATTATCACTTGTAGAAAACGACGGCAAATTTATGTGCCAGGAAAACGATGCTCGCGAATATTAATGAAGTCGATTTTCGCTATGATTTTAGCACCATAATTATTGAAATGAAACGACGATCGATCATGATTTTCTGCGCGATATCGAGACATTATTGGGGCGTTATGATCGAATCGAGCTCCCTCACGCATCTTGATTTTATGCATCAATAATAAAATACCCAATGCAATCAAATTCAGAAATTTTTTTTGTATAATTTTACCCGATCGTGGAGGTTACGTGCTCTGTATGACCAAGGAAAAAACGACAAACATAAATACCATCGTGCTCTGAGCGACTAACATAAATATCATCGCCCCCGCCCCCCAGAACAGTGAATCCCATATTGTGTACGGTACCCTAGGGTGGAGCTGGAGGTTTAGTTTTACGTGGGAACAAAGAACACAACACCATTATGAAATAATTTTATAGTTGTGGTGGCGGAAAACTCATGTTCGCCGCGGACAGCAAGAAACCTAATACGGCCCTGCTAGGGTCTCGTGAGCAGAGGTGCCGCGAAACATGTAAAATCCAAGTCTCATTCCAAAGGCTGCCACGAACATAAACGATTGGAAATATGTACTTTAGACTTTAGAGCATAATTTCCCAACCTATTTTTCTCCCATCGCCCCCCAACGCAATCTAGCCCATAGGATCTTATGTTATACCCGTAGCTTCTACCGCCCCCTGGAACTTTTCATCGCCCCCAAGGGGGCGTTAAAGCCCATGTTGGGAATCACTGCTTTAGAGCAACGATTCCAAAAAAGTTGTGCCGTGAGATATCTTGGGAACAAAATTTTGTTGCAAGTGGTTTTTTTTTTTTAGGCTGTGGATTCCTCAAAATTTTGTCATGGCACTTTAGAGCTGCAAGACATTTTAAAATTTCCACGGGTGCCGTGAACTTATAAAGTTTGGGGAAATCCCTGTGTGTGTGCTCGTGCGTGAATGCGTGCGTGCGCGCCCGCCCGCCCGCGTCAGAATCAGTACGCATTTGTTATAAAATGGGCTGTAACAAGGGCAGGCTTAAGAAGAACCTCAGAGAACAGGGACGGCTCGAGAAAAAAATCTTTACCCGTGCGGGACCTATATTTTTGGCTAGCCCCCGACCACGTGTTTTTTTTTCGGTCGACAAAGCTCTGTTTGTCTTTCAACTCGGATTTGGTGCCCCGTGCGGCCGCGCGGATAACACGGCCTACCCGTGTCAGCGAAGACTGAAAAATAACCAAGTTTCAGGCATATTGTATAATTGGGAATATTTTCGAGCTTGTACATTTCATGGACTGCGCTTTCTGGGGTGTTCTACGTTTTTTTTAAAACAAACTCGCGTATTCTAAAGAAAATGGTGATCGTGGCTAACATCTTCAGCCTTATTCATATGCTCACATCCCGTTTCACCCTCATTCTCTCATGTGAATCTCTGAGGCTTTTTTTTTTCCTTCCTTGAACTAGGTTTGTTGAGGGGGGGGGGGAATGGGAGAATGGATTTAAGGTTGTTCTGAGAGAGTGGTCATCAAAAGGCAAGGGGAGCTCGGCAACGGCGAAGCTCCCAAAACATGCAATTACCGTTTCTCCTCCTCTTCCTCCAAATGATGACAATGAAGATAATGGCGATGATGACGAGCATCAATTGAAACAAGTTCGGCTCCAGAAAGAACCAAACGAAAATTAAGTGGTACGAGAAGAAAAAAAAAAAGAGACGCTTTCCGAATCGAAATTATAGGTCTGCTGCTACTGCCAACTTCTTGAAATTCTATGTATGTATGTAATTGCAGGCAAAAGTGGGGATGAAGACAGGGACAGAGGGCACCAGTCGAGTAAGAAAACGTTCTTGGCGATTCTGGGCTAAAAATCATTGATATGAACGTGATGGGTGTTTGTACATATGTATCATTAAACAAAATACAGCTCTTTTTTTTTGTAGAGTCTAAACACTATACGTGAGAGGTTTTCTAACTTTTTGATGTAGCGACTTTTTTTTCGTGAGTTCTCAAAATCTGCACACGACTCCCTTGAAGTTCCTGTCCATGCTTTCCTAAATATGTGTGTGCATCGTCGAAGATCGTAACGAACGCACTGTATTGCTATATACCCATACAGTATGCACGTTGGTTTCAAAAAATGAGAACGTTCCAGAAATTTCATGAAATACTGGGAAATGAAATACATCATGAAATACTCAAGTTGGAAAGCCAAAATTACGAGTGCGGTTGTAATTTGTACTTTCCAGCTTCTAAGAGTTTCTTCTTGAGCGTATTGATGACAAAAAAAAATTGTGTTAAGTAAATTGAACGCGTCTTTAAATGCCAAATTACTTTTACCTCTTTGTTTCGAAAATTACATCTGATTTGAAATGGATTGTTAAATGATATTTTCAGGCAAATTCACATCAACTTGATCGAATAAGTGTGGCATGTCTTTCCTGATTACGTATGTAAACCTAGAATAAATTAATCTTATTATGAGAAGAAAAACGGGACATTTCTGCAAACGTAGAATCACGTGTGTAATTGCACAGTGAAAAAAAACGCGTGCTGATACGTGTTACAAAATATATTGTACTGCGTCTATCTTTGGCCTTGACTGTCGATTCATAGAAGTCATTGAATTTGATAACTCTTCGGTACAGATATGGATTAGACCTCAACCATGAATCCCAACGTCACTATTGTAAAGCAGGTATTGACAGCAGCTGGTTGGCAATTGATTAGC
This sequence comes from Pholcus phalangioides, assembly GCF_987345545.1. NCBI lineage: Eukaryota > Metazoa > Arthropoda > Arachnida > Araneae > Pholcidae > Pholcus > Pholcus phalangioides. Next base: position 22,001,764 of record NW_028301596.1, on the reverse strand, counting down.
TTTTCTAATACGACTCCAAAATCTTTTGGTAGGATCAGTATCGGGTACAATCATCAGATATCACGAAACCACCGAAGTATCGATGATGTTTTATGGATATTGCCGAATTCTTGATTGAGTCTGCGTTTTCCATCTTCACAGTCTTCAGCTGCTGGAACCGAAAAATAGAGACCAATGAATCGGAAGATTTCTCTGGATGAAGGTGTACATTAAGTAGGCCTAATTTACCTTTTGATTTTAGAAGCTGAAGATTTGTATGGAGATAGAAATTTCATTTGTCATCACGAATTTTGACCATGTCCAAGAAGCCGTATCGACGCGGCAGCAATTCACATAGACAAAATCTTGATGGCAAAAGCAATGACCCGATTTAACGTCACCATTCATCGAATTCTGGCTCAACGGCCGAATCCATGGCAATCAGTTTGGCGTTGTATCGAATCACGGGTTAACATGTGCAGACATGCCAACATTGGCTTGAAGCTCGTCAGTAGTGATGAATGTTCAGCTTTGCTGAGGGTGGGGTACCCCCCCCCCCCAAAGGCAACATAATCATAGTACAATAAAAAATATTCACGCAAAAATTTAATTTTTTTTTAATTTTAATTCAACGTTCATTAAATACTGCCGTATTTAATGAACGTGGCACTGAAATTTAGAGGGCTCATGCCACATGCCCCCCCCCGAAGCAAAGTTCCGAGGACACCGAGTCCCTTAATATAAATTCATGAATATTCAATGCAATCCCAACCTGCATACGCCCTCGTGGCCGTATATACGGACGTGTAACAACCCTGGACCCCCATCCCCGTATCAGAACTCCTACGGCACCTACGACGAAACATTCTTTCCGACGCAAGTTGCGCGAGCTCGACCGTGCACTATGCAAATGAAGCCAGGTCCAGGCCCATCGCACTGAACCATTGAAAAACCTGTTTTGGGCCCACAGCGTGGGGAGGTTTTGACGGAAAAGAGGTTTTTGCGCGTTTGGGCATTAAGTAGAGCGGTGGGTTTAGACGCGGCTTTAGAGCTTACCTTCCGCGCACAGACAAAACAGATCGACTCCGAGTGTGTCTTCTCTCGAACACTCTCACATGCGTATACGAATTCATCGTTACGGTAATGATCGATGCAATTTTATAAAATTAATAATAAAAATCCGTAAAACACCATAAGAAACTCAAAGACCCGACTTTTTTGAACCGATTTCTGTAGTATTGGGAGTGACTTCCGTAGCTCCGTAGTTCATTGCGGCCATCCGTACAAACTACGGACAATCCGTTGCAGTTGGCAACTCTACACGTGATTGTGTAATCCCTAGAAATGGAAGATTGTTCACTGAAAACTTCTGGTGTTATTGGCGTCGGCGCGACATTGGGGATAGGGAAGGGCCATAACGGGGTTTGACTGTATATGTGCGTATACCTTCAAGTCTATCTTCGCCTATGCCGACCATGGCTCCTACTCAGTCTCCTGAGGAGGAGATATAAGCGATGTGTCCTAAGATGTCTCAGTGGCAGCTGCAGCCCAGATATCAGAGAAATTCTGTATGCAACAATGGTAAAAGTTAATGAAGGTCACGGTTAATGACGTAGTTAATGATCATAAATTTGGAAATTTGCATCCACCGCTCTTAAAAAAAATTGTGTACTTCAAGGCACATCGGGAAACACCACTTAACACATTCTAAAACAACCTTTACTCGACAGACGGTCCATTTCACTGATGTAAAAACGTATCGCGGGCCACGTTTCGCCCGTGGGCCATGTATATGTGTTCATAGGCGTACGCAAAATTTTCTCGAGAGGTGGGGGTTTCTAAAAAAGATTTTCTTCCGAAGGGGGGATTTTTACGTTTTTTTCAGCAAAAAATAACACTATAATATCGGCTCGAGTGGGCGAGGGGGGATTCGACCCCCCCCCCACCCCACCATTGCGTACGCCAATGTGTGTGATCTACAATTTTCACTAGTGATTTTTTTTCACGTAGACATGTAAAAGGATTGGGGGGAATCGCTATCTCTTCTCCAAACAAATTTTCTAGTCATATAGTCCGGGGGCTACGGGGAAATGTATTTCATGAACGTACCGGGTAGGGGCAATACCTTCTAGAGTAGCTAGAAATGCTCTAGAAGGTATTGGTAGGGGGAAGAGAACACCGGCGAAGCGAAAGGAAGAGGGTGTGGTATTGCTGCAAAACAAAGGTACATGGAAACAACATCCTCTTCCACCCCAAAATAATAGCAACAACAACGTTCGCAAAATGCTATCCTAGCTTCTTTTTTTGAGGAAAAAGTACTCGCAATAATAATACATAATAATCGATGGGCGAGCGAAACAAAATGAAACGCCGTCGTCCCGCAGCTACTAATACCCACGTGTCATTGGGAAAATTACCCGAAGTGGCACTTTACTCTCGACGTCTGACTTCATTCGTCAGACATACTCTTACATTATGCCGATACCGGCCTACCAAGCTGGTACCATCATCGTCAAAAGTAACAATTTTGTTTGCTTGTTGATACCAATTTCATTCCTCTCCTGCGGTGTTGTTTTCTTTTTATAATAATTGCTGAAAAGTAGAAACTGAATGAAAATACTTAGATGTTGCAGACTGGTCTCGAAAACCAAATCACACGGTCTATGCGTTATCAATTTTTATCATGCTTTTTGCCCCATAGTTTCTCAAAAAAGACTGGTGACAATTAGAAACCCATGCGTATCATCTTGATAGATGGATACCATCTACCATTTCAAATGAGCGTTACTGGTAATGGTTTCACTAATAGGCAATTTGCATCCCACCTATAGTAATAACTTCCTTTCTTTTAAACCGAGCACAACTCAGGTCTATCGCCACGGGCAATTTACTACCTAGTGAGTTGTGCTGTGAGTGTAAGTGTGTGTACCTAACAGTCTGAGTGCGTATCTAGTCTGATTTTTCAGTGCCACCATCTATATTTCAGAAGTGAAGTGTAATGATTAAATATTTGTACTGTTTGTAAGTCTGTTGCTCTCTGCCGCGGAAATTTAACGGGGGGGGGGGGGATGGCTCACGTACTACAGTATAGTCTTAACTAGGGGGCCATATGGTCTTAAGGTTACACGAAATTTTTACAATTCGCACGTATCAGCATATTTATCTATCACATGGAAGTTGGAGGGCGGTCATCCACTATCGGAACGAATGATTTTGTTTTTGGAACCTGCTGTAGGGATGAGTGGGCTTCTGAAAATCATTTTTCATATGATTTCAAACCAAACCGGATTCGAAAACGTGTAACACACGCGGACAATTCCAAGATAGTTTCGGGAATTATCTTCAGCTCGAAAACAAGTCAAAAGTAACAAACACGTTGATGATGTTTTGACCCAACGACACGATGGCCGATCCGATGTACGTAATACACATAAAGCTCTTCTTTTTTTAGCCTTTTATCTTATCCGTTTCTCGGTCATGAAGACGCATTTATTTCGGAGCAAGATCATTTGTGGTCTCTGGAGCTTCATTTGTCTTTATAATTTGTTTCGTTTCTTAATGCCTTTAGTTAAGGGGATGACAAGACAGATCGGACACATACATTTTGTATGTACCGAGAGAAGAACGATCGTGCATTCGTTCATTCATTCAGGATGTTAACATTAATTAATGGAAGGAAAAACGGGTCCGAAGAAGATCTATCTATCAATAGTGCCTAAGAATAGTCGCTTGGCTCGTTATCGCTCGTAATGCAATTCGCTACACGAAATGACCCGGGACACGAGCGATTTCCACGGCTACAGACTTTGGTATATTTTACATCTACGTACTCAAGTATAGGCCTACTCCAGTGTCCCATAAATTCGTAAATGGTTTGGAACTTAATAAAAAATTTAAGGAACTGGTTGGTATACATGTTTGAATGCGATTTGCGCAAAGAATATTCTCACAAAAGCAGATTTTTTTTTTGGTACGGGGAAAAAAAATGAGTTCAAATTTTTGTCGATAAAAAGAGTTGCACGAAAGTCCTGCAAGAGAGATTTTTTTGCTATGGGAAGAAAAAGGATAAATTTAGCAATCGAAACAAAATTTCAGATTTTCTTCAAATGCCAAAAACAAAAAAAATGCTGAAACCAAAAGTGAAATTGCGAAAAAATCCGTGCTTCCATTGTCAGCTTAGTTTTTTCCTTTCGTTATACAATCAACATTGTGTGTGTCCTAATCAATCCATTCTAGATGCATATTTCAATAAAAGTGGTTCAAAACAAAAGGAAAAAGAATTCGTGTAGTTCGTTTTCCCCCCATTTATATGTTTCTACAGTACATAAAACTAAAATCATTTCACAACGACAAGTCCGTTATAACGACAATTCCGAGATAATTTCGAAAATTATCTTCAGCTCGAAAACCAGTCAAAAGACAGTTCACGATCTTCTCTCTGATTGTGAACTGTCGTTATAACGGACTTTTACTGTATTTACGAATTTGAGAACACTCTGCACAAAAAACAATACTTGTTGAAGTAGAAGAAAATTGAATTGAACGCAAGTTTTCAACGCATTTGTTAAAAAGAAAAGAAATGGTGACGCTTATATTCTTTTACGGCCCGCCATGACCGCACCCCCAGCACCTGCGCGAGTCCAAACTCTGCAGTAAAATCTGTTCAAATCGAATAAAGAGCCACCGAAGAAAAGCCGCACAGAAACCATAGAAATATATAAATTCATTTCCTGTGTGTGTTCATTTGCAATTTAGTACATGCGTGTACGTGTGTCTTTGTTGAACCAGTTCGAAATCAATCAGGAAAAAAAATGAAATAACTAAAAAAACAACGACTAACCAGTTTGAATGTCGAGATTCAATGTCATTTTAGTCTGTTTTTTGGTGAAAAATGATCAGTGGCGTAAGAACATGCCCTCGTTCGCTAATGGATGCGCTGCCGACTCGGAGAACGTGCTTTTTAAAATATGCGTCGGCTGAGTGTTGTTTTGCAATAATACTTTTAAAAACAGAAAAGAAAAACCGAACTGGACAGAGATTGGTTTATTATTCCACGCACGAGGAATGCGGCATAAAAAAAGGTTTCGCGTCTCTCTCTCTCTAACCGAAGGTCAAACAGCCTGCACGCAACTACTTCTTCTGTATAGAACATACATGATAATAACACATATACGGTACGTTCCCATAAATAAATTGAGGGTATGACCACTACTTTTCGACGTGAGAACTTTAATCGATGGCATTTCTAGTTAGGTCTCGCGTTTGTACGAATCATAATAATAATTAAAAAAACTACAGAATTTTTTCTATTAATTTGAACCGGGGCATTTTTTTTCGATCCTGGGGTTCAATGAGGGTTCTCTTATGAGAGGTTCTATGATGGGCCGTCTCTACATCATGAGCCAAGGAGAAAAGTAATCTTCTGGGGACCAATTAGCTGTAGTTCTCAAAAATTTGACTCCCGTGGCTCCCTTGCCCAATTCGTGGTTCCTCTGCGGCTCCCTAGAAAAGTTCAGTAGATATTTTCACTTATAAAAAAAACCACTTAAAAGCAAAAAATAGACACACAAATCAATAGCTCCAGCTGACCGCGAAGCCCCCGACAAAGATTGGCGACGCCCCTAGAAGCAGCTAGGCACACTGTGAGAAACTACCTTATATGATTTAGCTGAAAGTAACAGCTGGCATGTTTACATACACTCAAAAGACATTGCACCAGATTTCATTACGTAGCTACCCCCAATGGACATTAAGGCCCATCTTGTGGAGTGGGAGGAGGACGTTTTATGCATGGCCGTCTCAAAATGGGCCCCCCCCCCTCCCGGAAAGTAATTTTCTAGGGCCTCCGCACTTGGCTGGAAAAAACCATCTAATAAGTTAACAAACACCATAGTACAAGAATTAGATCATGAGGAGAGCTTATGAACATGAGGTCCTCCGGGACCAATGCCTATATGAAGCCCATGCGTTAAGGTGGCTCCAACATTATGGGCAGTTAGTTCTGCTGGGGATTCTGAAACTGATCACACCCTCTCCCACCATATTTCACTTAAGAGAGATCTTTATTTCTTCACATCTATATAATTTCTTCCAGCTCTCTGCAGCCCCTTACCACCAGTTATGGGTCTCTTTTCACATGATTTTTCCCCCGCGGCCCTTTTCCCCCAGAATATTGCAGGACGTCAGGCCCCAGGCTGAGAACCACTGGTGTGGATGAGTACTCATGATGTTACAAAAAGAGGAAAAAACGTGTCAATAGCAATGAACAGCCTCTAGGAACTCAGCTAATGTTCCTGCGGCAAATATTTGGAAACCGAACAATGATCGAGTAATGCAAAAAACCTTGTTTCGCATTGTTATAATTATCGATAGAAAAGGGAATCAGTTTTTTAACTCAAAGAATTACTTGAAAATCGCGAAAAAAAGCAAAGGAATATTAAAAAAAAAAAAAAAAAATTATATTCGTTGTATTTCGTTAACATTGTTTTCTATAACGGCCGTGCACCGCTTATCTGCGTAATATCCGAGCATAGCAACTGAAGACATCATATAACAGAGTCCGACTGCATTTTGGAACATCTTAGACCATGTATGCCCAGCCCACAAGCCAAACGTGGCCCTCGGTGTCATCTGACGAGACTCGTGACCTCAAACATAATTTTGTAAAAAATGAACCTCATTTACTGGTACCTGAAGTGACCCGCGACATAGTTCCGGAGCTTTTAAGTGGTACAGTCCCACCATGGACCCAACAAGGGTGGGGGTGGCAGGGTCCCAGCCCTAGGGTTTGAAACGATTTTCGTCATTTTTGTTTTTCATGCAATAAATTCATCGTAAATGGGCCCGTGGAAGTCTGGTCTAGGGACCCTGCTCTAGGATATGGGCGGCTATGAGCACCACATCCCTCTAGTGGCCCGTGACACATTTCCTGATCACTTAAGTTACTCGCGACCAATTTACGTATGATTTACTCAAGTGATTCGCGGCAAATTTATAAATCATTGAGTTATCCGCAATACAGTTTCAGACAACTTTAGTGGCCCAAGGTATAGTTCTACATCACTCAAGTGGCCCGCGGCTCATTCCCAGATAACTGAAGTGACCCGCGGCATATTGTAAATCACTTTAGCGGCCCCCCGACACATTTATAGATCACTGAAGTGGCCAATGAAGTGGCCCGCGCTATCCCAAAGGTTGAGTATCCTCGTCTTAGACCGAACCTCACCCTCGATTATAAGGACAAAATTTCGCGGATGTCATTATAACCGAATTAGACCGCGTATTCAGTTTTACGTATTTCGAGGACGAAGATGGGAAATGGGGGCTGGGTGCATCCGGTATGTTAATTTAGCAACAGACCCAGCTAATTTGAGGAAAGGAACAACTCTTCACGCAACAAAGAACAAGAAAACGTTTCTACCAAACGCACAAATTGTTTATTTTGTTGTAAAAGAATATTTCCATAAATGGGAATCTTTATCTGGTAAAAGGAGAAAGGCCAAGGGTCCATTAAACGCCGGTCTCTCGTCGAAAATAAGCCCCCTTCCCTTTTCTAGACGCGGGGACCTCATTTCAGCGTCTCTTTCTCCCGCGATAGTTTCGTGGTCCTCGCGTCACATCATCTTCCTGCTGCTGTCAGCGGGAAGATGCCCGATGATAAGGTAAGAGGAACGAATAAAGTACAACACACACAAGTCCTCCCTTCTTTCTTTTTCGGGAGGGGGAGACGGGGCTCCTTCACTTGACACAGTCATCCTTCAAACGCGTATCAAGTTCCTTCTTCTTCCAAAAGAAGAAGAGACTGCAGTTGAAGAGAAGAAAAAAAAGAAGCTAAACCTGATAAATTACAGGAGATGGAGAAAAGATGGATTCTAATGACTTTAAGAGAAAAAAAAAACCAAGAAAATAGAAAAAAATAGGACCTCAGCGGGGAATTCTTGTCTGTCCAATGGCGAGGGCAAATAAAACGCTAAACAGCCATATTGGAATCCTCTTTTATTTACACAAGCTTATTTCTTCGGATTATTTTATTATTCGGTTTTTTTACTTTTTCGATGGCTCTTGAGAGAAATCCCCCTTTACAGCCACACAAAATATATTAACTGGCGAAATGAGATCCACATCCTGGGCTACGATTTCTCATGAGCCCCCCTCAAAAATAAATTTACAAATATACATAAAAGCAATTACAGGATTTATCCCGGTTTCAAAGCCGGAGCCTTGTTAGCCTCCTCACACTTTGTGGGGGAGGGCATGACGCTACTACTTATGGTGCATGAATTTCTAACGAATTTTTTAGAAATATATACAGTGGATATCCTCTCTCTCCCCCCCCCCCCATTTACAACGTTTTTTCAAAAAACCGTCATGAAAAATATTGTAGTCGGAAAAACGCTTTAAACGGGAAATCTCGATGAGTATCGGACCACAAAAATAAATCGTACCGAAGTTGAAGAAAACGTTTTAAGTGAGAATTACAAGCGGCATCCGCTGCAATACAATACGATTTTAATAATTAATTCTTTTCTTTTTTCTGAAGTATTTTTTTTTTTTATATATATTCTTATCACTTTTAAATAGAGTCTGGTTTGAAATCAAGTTTCAGTTGAATGACTTTCGCATTTATACCACTTTCCGAAGTGGCCTCTTGAGCGTCGTATAAACGTGTGGCCGCACTGTCGTACCTCGCTTCCCAACGTGTCCGTAGAAACTGCGAGGCAATGGCCGATAATAATGAAAAAAAGGGAGAAATTCCGTTCATTAACTTTTTTTTTTTGGCCTCTTTCGTCCTCGAGAAAAGCAAACATTGATAGGAACAGTATATTCGAGCTACTACAAGTGCCTCCGCTGAGTGATGAGAAGAGATGGCAAGTCTTCTTCAGGATTGTTTGCATAACAAAAGGTCTTTGCACCATCAGCACCGAGACTCGAAAAACAAACATATTCCCAAACGTAGTTATTTATTGAAAATGGGGGGAATGGCCAATTTTTAAAGAATATTCGTTGCCCAAATAATATTTTCGGATTCACAAGGACCAAGGCAAGCTACATACACAAGTGTTTTGTTTAACTTTTTTTCCCCCCATGCCCCCTTTCTTATCTAGGGCCTCACACTCTAGTGCAGGTGCCAAACCCTTTACACTTATCGAGTCGATTTTTTTTACTAATCTATAATGAGCAAATATTTAACAAATAAGGTCGGTCTTCGGACATCTGGGTTACCCTTCATTCCCGGGCACGTCCATCCCTGTGGACACTTGGATATCTCCTTAAGGCGATGTGTGTGGGTCGTGTCCAATCTTTCAAGTTCAGGACCCCTGAGCTTCTTCTAATCCAGTGTTTCCCAAAGTGGGCGATAGAACCTACTGATTTAACATAGGATCCTATGGGTTTACTTGAGTTGGAGGGCCGATGAGAGGAAAAAATTTCTGATGAAGGGGGCGATGGAACAAAAAGTTTGGGAGACTATGTTCTAATCGAACACAACTCCGGTCTACAGGCCGTCTTAAGAGCATCATGGAGCCCCGGGAAAAGTGATTTTTCTGAGGTCTTTAGCTTTCCGTCTAGCTAGAAATGCTTGTCCACCAATTTCCATTCTCACTCTCGAATTTAACCAGATCTCATTTTTATGAGGCTACGAGGGTCTCCCCCCCCCCCTCTTCTCTTGAATCCATCGGGCCGTTCTCTGGTGGGACTATGCGTTAAGATGGCAGTGATGGTCTATCGTCAGAGGAAATTTGAATGATTTGTGCGTGTGTGAGTGTACCTAACAAGCTGAGTGCGTATCTGGTGTTTTTTGAATTTGTAGTGCCACCATCTGTATTTCAAATTGTGAGTGAAGTCTAATCATTGAATATTTGTACCGTTGTAGGGTTTGTTGCTCTCTGTGGCGCAACATTTCAACAAGGGAAATCGATCTCATATTCGTGCCTAGAAGTTGGGAAACCCAGAACACTAGGGCTACAGTTAAGTGAACTTTCCTCTTGTTCTGGTTTTACGCAAAGTCGTCTTGATTGACATCATGGGCCACCGGGAAAGAAGTGATTTTCTGAGTCCTGTATTTAGCAAAAAGTGATAGCTTACATACTTGCATAGGTGCTGTTGAAAATCATATTACCATATCTCATTGTGTGGGTATATCTCATGGATGCGAGGTCCCTGGCCCATGACGAGACCTATTTTCTACTTCCCTATGCTATAGATTGAAATCCATTGAAATTTGAAAATTTTGATAAACATCAGATCACTGAAAGGGAAATTATCACCAAATTTTAGGGACTTGCTTGAGAATTTACAAGTGTGCTTGACGTGTTCGTTGGAGCTCTGTAAGTTACATAGTATTTTTCATAATTATCAGCGTTGTTCGGGGAGATTTTGTTATATTCTCTTATCGGAAGTGGTGAATGCCGAGTTCATGACATTTTTGTTTTAAATAGAACCACGACTGAATTTCGTTTCTGGATTTTTTGAAGTTTAATTGAACCGCCCATAAACATGGCGGTGTAAACAAACAGTGCTGGTTGTATTTGATGCAGTCACAGCCGTCGTAGTCAGAAGCTCGAAATTATTATTCATATGTATCAGAGCAGTTTTTTCTGATAGGAATGCCTGATGAACGCCCTCTATCGTCCTCCGGAGGCAATGTTTTTAATGGAGAATTTTACAAAAGCTTAGATGAAATGTTCGAAATTTTTACGGGAGTTTGTGACAGGAAATCTGTGAGGGCATCGGAGAGACAACGATTTTTGGATTTGAAATCTCAGATCTCGAAGTTATTTGAGGATGCTCACGTCGCTTCGAATAGACGTTCGGGAACTACGAGTGTAAGCTCTAATTTTTCTTCTGCTGGTCAAGAGTTTAGTAGTTTATCAAATCTCATCGTAAATAATTTTCAGAAATTTGAAGAGCGTTTCAGCAAACTGGAAAGTCTCACTCAAATTATTCCGAAGATGCAGTCGGATATTTCTGCCTTGTCGAGCACTCTCCGCCCCTCTGTGAATACATCGATAAAACCAATCCAATCGGAATCAACACCTCAATCTCTTGCAGCTTCAGTTTCATTTGCCCAAGTGTTGACTCAGACTCATCCAAATAATGGCGAAACGTCAGAGCGGGATACCATGCGTAAAGTTAATCGTCCCATAGGCCCAGTTCGATTACATCGCAGGGATGAGCAGAGATTGGCAGAAACAGCGCCAAATGGTCGTCGACATAACATCAGAGTTGGCCAGGCTGTATCGTCGCAGATACGTGTAGTGCCAGCTCTTCGTAAAAGGCGATTATTGGTGAATAGGTTTGATGTGGAGACTTCAGTATCGGACGTACGCGGGCTATTCCAGAATACTCAATTCGAGTTTGAGTGCGTGAAGTTGAACACGAAGAACGTTATGCATTACGCTTCTTTTGTCTTGACTAGTGCTGAAGAGAACTATAATATCTTAAGTGATCCATCTCATTGGCCAGTTGGAATTCATATTAGAGAATTTTTTGGAATTCCGAGATTTATTCTAGAGGATTCGTCTGGACAACAAGCTACAAATGAAGACTCTTCTACTAGAGAGGTCTCTAACGGCCCAGAGTGACTAGGAAGATCACTGGGATATCCGGATCCACCTAAAGGACCATGTGATGTGTTTGGAATCTTTTTGAATCCCCGCAGTCTCTGCAATAAACTGTATACTTTGCATTCATTTTTCGAAACTTATGATCCCTCTCTTGTATGCGTATCCGAATCATGGCTGTCCCCAAGTCTACCCGATTCCCTGCTATGCCCGCGGGGATACGACGTGTTTAGATCTGATAGATTGTTCGCTCCTGGAGGTGGTGTCTGCATATTCGCGAAAAATAATTTGAACCCGTCTGCTGTTATGGCGAGAACTGATACAAATAATGCTGAAATCGAAATAATAGCTGTGGACATTAAAGTCGGTATTCAGTGTGTGCGCGTGATCTGTGCTTATATTCCTCCGGACAAATCTTCCGATGCCGGACATTTACATTGTTTTTTCGATGCTCTCAGACTATATTGTACAGTTAGATATCCCATCGTATTGGCCGGCGACCTGAATATGAGAAACATAAAATGGGATTCATACCACCTCATATCTACACATGCAACTGACAGATTCTTTCTTGCCTCTATTGCAGACTTGGGATTCAATCAACTTGTTGACTTTCCCACTAAGGGAGAGAATTTCTTGGATCTTCTTTTGTGCACTGTTCCCGAATTTATAATCGACATACGATCATTGCCACCCTTCTGCAATAGTGACAACCCACCGCATATACCATTTCTCTTTCGACTGCCTAATTTAATAGCCAATAATTATTCAGGCTTGGCTAAACATGACTTTAGGAGTGCGGATTATGACGCTCTTTCTCTATTACTACATGATCTCTTTGGTTCTATCAGGGAAAAGCGCATGTCTCCCCTCGATGCATTTCAAACTTTCTTTTTGAATTGTTGGAGGTATATTCCTCGTATGTCATTAAAACTTAGCAACGTGGCAAATAAAAGACTGCGACTAATCGGTAAGAGGAAACTGATTGCTTGGCGTAATTTGAGGAGGTATCCGAGTGTTCTAAACAAACGAATATATTGTGCCATGGCTCAGGAATACAATGCGTACGTTGCATCAAGCGAGAGTGCACACCTCCGTTCGATTTGTGGCAATAATAATCGTACTGCCTTCTACAAAGACGCTCGACGGAAACTACGTTCGGCTGCATCTATATCATCCCTTGTTGTAGATGGAGCTATAATTACTGACAGTCAATCTAAGGCTGATATATTTGCGGACATATTTTCAGACGCTTACTTGTTACCGTTCGCGACAGAAGTTCATTTTGATGGCGGCCTTATGCAAGACCATTCCCAATTCATCGATATGTTTGATGCTAGAGGTATCGCTTCTTTAATAGATGCACTGCCTTCTCGCTCTTCTACTGGGCCTGATGGTATCCCCGGTAGCTTCTACAGGGCCTTACGAGACGAGGCATCTTATTTCTTGAGTGCAGTGTTCCAGTATTTTTATGACTTTGGTATGATACCCAATTCCTGGAGGAATGCCATAGTTCGTCCTATTTTCAAAAATAAAGGCAAATGTTCTGATCCTCAAAACTATCGCCCGGTATCATTGACTGATATTTCTTCTAAAATATTCGAAAGATGTCTGGTCCAAAAACTTCTTACATTTGCTATCAATTCAGGGTTTATACCATCTAATCAATTTGGTTTTGTTCCTGGTCGATCACTATTAATCCAACAACTAATTTGCCACGACTATTGGACAAATGCCGTTGAAGAAAAAACCGAAATTGATATATTGTTTATTGATTTTCACAAAGCATTCGATAAAATAGACCGCTTTCTTCTAATCACAAAGCTATTGAACTTGGGTGTGCCAGAAAAGATGTGCCGAATACTGCAGTCATATCTGGGCTCTAGAACTTTTCAGGTTCGTGTTGAAGATTGCCTCTCTGGGAAAAAATGCGTATCTAGCGGTGTAGTTCAGGGCTCTGTGTTGGGTCCACTGTTGTTTGTACTATTCACGTATGACATTGCTTTTTACACTCATCCAATTCCACTAGTACAATTTGCTGATGATGTTAAACTGTTTTTTCCCACGTCTGAACACACAGAGCTTAATTCTGCCTGCCAACGTCTCCACAACTGGACTGTGGTCAATCGTCTTCCAATTTCCGTTAACAAAAGTGGTGTCATGCACATAGGGGGATACAGAATGAGTCCAAGCTACTCGATGGGTGGCGAAGAGCTCCAGAGGTTCACTTCCTACACTGACTTGGGGATCACCATTTGCAATACCAGAAATTTCGACTTACATTATTCGAATATAGTGTGTAAAGCGAGACGCGCTTCTTATGTCCTACGGAAGGCGTATGGAAAATGTGATACCGCTACACTCATGCACGCATTTACCGTTTTTATACGCCCAATCCTGGAGTATTGTTCGCAAATATGGTCTCCGTACAAAGTGAAAGATATAAAATTCATCGAAAAGGTCCAGAAGTCATTTACCAAACAGTTTTGCAGTCTGCGTCATCGCCCATACGAGGAAAGGCTGAGATGTCTCGGCGTCCACTCTTTAGAATGGCGTCGCCTTGAAGCCGACTTAAAGCTGTGCTTCAAACTTGTACACAACTTAGTATATACGGGTCAGTCAACTCCATTTTTTGAAATCAATCCCAGACCATCACTGAGAAGACATTCATTACAAATAAAAATTCCAACTGCCAGGAACAATGCTAAATTTTATAACTTCCGATGCCGAGTTGGAAGAGTATGGAACAAATTACCACCAGATCTCGTGTGTTCATCTACATATCACAGATTCTGTCACTCTCTCAACGCTTCTGATCTTTCAACATTTTTAATGTGCTATGCATTTTAGTTCATGTCGGGTTTTATTGGTGCATATATGCTTGTTTTATTTATATAACTTTTTTTTTTCCATCAGTTCTATTGATTATTTCACTTTGGAATTACATGTGATGATTTTTTATTTACTTTTCTTTGTTTTTTTTAAATATATATATATATATACATGTATTTTATTCTGATTTATATATTGAATTTTATTGTGTAAACATGTTTATTTTATTGTTGTTTTGTGTTCTGGGATTTTTTTTTTATTATTATTAGCGTTATCTTTTATGCATTTTTCTCTTTGTATATATTCGTGTGTATGAATGTGTACTGATGTTCCCTGCCGTCTCTTTCCAATTTTATTGATTGTTTGAATAGTGCACCTGTGGAGTTAGAGCCTACTGGCCTTGCACAGGTTTGTATATAATAAATAAATAAATAAATAAATAAAATCCCTATATATATCCCTATGCTATCCCTTTACTATCACGGACGTAATATTGCGCCCAAACGCCAGTTGAATAAATTCAAACGAATTCTCTCTCGTGTTTTCTCTCTTCTCCCTTCACTATCGTGAAGCTTTAAAATAACTCTATCTCAACTGAATTTGATTTTTCTTTCACACACACATATAATGTATTTTCTACTGTATGCATGTAAGAGCAAATGAGAACACGTAGAGGGAGGGTGAAAAGAGACTTAAAAATAAAAACTTTCTTATCTACCTTATCTATTATACTTATACATTTTTTCCCTTCCCCCTTCTTTTTTCTAACGTGCGGTTAACTTAGGACGAGGTTACCAGATTTATCACCGATTCGTCGAATAAAGACAATCCAAATTTCATGTCAAAAAAAAAGCCTGCGTGTGAAGCGATTAAGATGGCCTGGCTCTGTGAGAAATTCTGCTTTATTCTTTAAAAAAAATGGTCACCACTATAATTTCAATTAAAAACTTTAATATTTCGTATTCTAAAACTTTCTTTTCACAGCTCTGTTTGAACTTTATAATCACCAGCCATGACGACATGCTCGACGATGATCACCAGCCATTTAGCTTGACTTTCAACCGTGGCCTAGTAAAGTGTTATCTGTCAGTTTGTTATTGGTGCTTCTCCAAAGAAGTACAAAAACCACCGAGCAACGTGTCGAAATAGAGTAGGTTCGTTGGAAAGTCCAGTGTTTCAATACGGGATACACAAATGTTTCCCATATTATTAGGCTTTTGGGAAGTTCGTTCGCAGCTCCCTCCCAATCTGGATAGACGCCGGTCTCCCAATATTTACTTCGTATCGACGCCCCTAGTAATGCGTATAATTTAACGTTATGCAAAATGTATATGCTTCAGTCAAGACTCGCGGCAGAAAACATGAAAGAGACAAGAACGGAATTTCAGCGCTGGACCAACGCCGACTTGACACGCCTCCAGCATTCGTTTATTTCATTTAAGGAAGAGCTCGTGAATCAATCACCAAACGCTGTTCGCAGAATTATATCATCGATTCTTTAATTAGAATCGCGCACTCCTTCCGGTCTTTAATTAAGTCAGGTTTCGAAACATACTTCAGGAAACGTCATCATCCCGCAATTAATCTCTTGCTCTGACATCGGCTGATCATTTTCAATAATGCATCGTACTCTTTCACTCTCATGAATACCATTTCAATTATTCCGAAGAACCACCACCACCATTAAGTAGCAAAAGTTCAGGCTGGAAAGAACTGACGTGTGCAAGAAAGAAGAGTTTTATTTGTTATGCTACTACAATTTTTCTACTCAGGGGCGCAACTGGGAAAGAGGGAGCAGGCATATCTGGTGCCCCGGGCGCTGGATTGAAGGAGCCGAAATCACCCTTCAACACTGCTACTTCTGCATTACACGGGGGAGTCAAAATGCTTGCCCGGCTGACAAAGTATTTAGTTGCAACCCTGTTCCTACGTACATTATATAAAACAAGGGTGCTCAACCTTTAGGAGAGGGTAGGCCACGCGATTGATTTGAAAACGTGTCGCTGGCCCACTTTATAAAGTGATCTGAAATAACACCGGTTATTTGAGCGGTCTATTAATGTGCAGCTCCGGAACTGTGCTGCGGATCAATTGAGAGATCTGTAAATAGGCCGGGGGTCACTTTAATAATCTGAAAATGTGCCGCGGGCCGCTTGACCGACTTTGAACTATGCCGTGGGTCACTTAAGTGGTCTATAGTTGTGCCAAAGCTATGGAACTGCATCACGGTGTTCTGTAAATATGACGCGGGTCACTTGAATGAGTTTGGATTGTGCGCCGCGGGAGACGAGTGATTTGAAAATGTAATGAAGGCTACTTAAGTGTTCTGAAACTGCGCCGCGGATCACTTGAGTGATCCGAAAATGTGTTGGAACTGCGCACGGGTAGCTTAAGTATTCTGAAACTGTGCGGCGAATCTTTTAAGTGATCTTGAAATATGCCACTTGGTTCATTTTTACAAAATTAGCTTTCAGGTCGCAGGCCACATCAGATGACTCCGAGGGTCATATTTATTCCGCGGGTCATGAGTTGAGCATGTATGTTATAAGACGTTTCGCTGAAATTAGTAGGTACTCTTGAATGTAATGTAGAAGCTGTTTGTGTGTGTAAATTTTTTCCGTTTTCACATTGGGAAAGAACTGACTACTGCATAGGCGTTCGCAGAATTTTCTCGAGGGGGATTTCAGACTTTTTTTTTCCCTTCGGGGAAGGGGGTTACCTTTTCCTGAAAAATAACGCTATAATCTTGGCACGGGGGGGGGGGGGTAGACCCCCCAAACCCCTCCCCTTTGTGTACGCCACGTGAATCAGACTGCCATCCAATAATCCTCGCAGAAATTGTCGTGCGTCTCGTTCTCGATGAAAGATCCAAATAAAATTCGTTATTTCAATCGAATATCAAGCCGAAATTCAGAAAAGCTACCACCAGAGGCGCCACATCATGAAATAGTACCAGGCTTAATTAAAAACTTCTACGGGGACGTTCGGGATAATTTATAGTAAACTAGGGGTCATTTAAGTATTACGTCAGCATCGAGGGGGGGAGGGGGTTTTGGATTTGCTGACTTTTGATGACAAGGGGGGGGGGGTTTGAAGGTTGCTTACGTCATCAACCATCCCTTTTTGAAGATATGAAATATTCTAAGCTGCTGCCGAAATTTTGCTGACAGGGGGGAGGGGGGTCAGTGTTTTGCTGACTTGCTGACAAGGGGGGAGGGGGGGTCTAAAATGGCTGAAAATCTGCTTACGTAATACTTGAATGGCCCCCTAGCTATAATACCCGGCGCGGCTCGGGTTTTCTCAATATAATGGGAGCATTGAAGAAGTGACAAACCATTACAAAGGAATAAACACGTCTCGGGCCGTATTCACCGACATGGTTTAAACCTGTAGTTACAATTTTTGGATAAGAGATCAATATAGATTGGTTAAAAACCTGAATTTAACCAGTCCGTGTCGATCTCTCATCAAAAAATTGTGACTATAGTTTAAACCATGTCGGTGAATACGGCCCTGAGACGTACTGTTATGAAATTACGGTAACCAAATGCCCAGTTCTGACATACTTCCGAAGTTCAAATCGTTCAAGTCGGGTGCCAAGTGGTATATACATGTAAAATTTGGCGACGCACGCACGCAGAGAGAATCAATTTTATATCAATATAGATATATTAAATATATGCATACATATATCAATATAGATTTCACGCACTTGACGTTTCTCGGGTGAGTTAAGCGGAGGATCGAATACTCCAGGAACTGCCCTAGATCAGTGGTTCTCAATCGGCAACCATGTGGTATCCTTGTGCCCCTGCGATATGCTAAGTAGGCCATCGATGCGAATCAAGGGAAAGTGTGGGGGGGGGGGGCACAGCGAGCTGTGAAAAAATAAAATTGGATGAGAAGAAAATAAAGCCTAGGTGGAAATGTAGTGTCACACTATAATTTATCTTTCAGAATCCATTATTACTGCCCATAGGAGGCCCAGGTCGATAAGATACTCGGGTAAAGTACCAAAGGATGTTTAGAGGTATCGCGAGTTCGATACCGGTTCGTCCTTGACAGAAACTTTCCTGACGCGGAGACACAACAGGAAGGGTGACAACATGACCACGGGAAAAGATTGCTACCACATCAAGGGATTAGCGCACCAACCCCTCGATGAGTATAAAAAACATGCCTGCCGTTCGGAATCGGCAATAAATTGTAGGTCCCGGTATAATTAGCCCTCGTGTGCAGAAAATGACCGTGGTGCGACAAAAAGGATGAAAGGAACTGCCCATAGAATCAATACCATCTTAACTAGGGAGGGGTTGCCGAGACTTCCCAACATACAACCCTAAAGAAAGAGAAGCTTACTGAACTCTAGCCCGTTCAAGAGCTTCCCAAATCTCCAGACACCTCCCTAAATTTTCCTAAATCTGTACGTAACCCTCGCTGAGCCGATTTTTATCACCTTTTTTAAAAAATAAATATTGCAGAGCAGTGGTTCTCAACTTGGCCACGTGACCCAGTCATATACGCTGAGAGGGCCAAGGACGAAAAGCAATAGAAGGGGGCATGGCACTTAATTAGAGAAGAGGGTACAGAAAGATTTGTGTAATAAAAATTGATATGGATAATTCAACGGAAATATGATGGTTGAGAGTGTGTTAACTTTTAATGCAGTAGAGCTACCACAAGAGGGAGGCTGATGGTTACCTAGCCCGGGGTGGGGGGTACGTAGATCCACTTTATTTATAAAAGGTGGTGATGTCGTGGTGATTTGGTAAGTTGTGAAGTTAGAAATGGAAAGAGTTCAGGTTCAGGAGGGCTGAGTTCAAAACCACCCACAGGAAAGATACATTTTTTTTCTCAGCCGTTTCGTTGGGCATTTTGCTTGTTGGGATTCGTATTTGTGTAAAAAATTTACACTATAATTTACTCAGAAATAAATTTAAAAAAATGAAGGACTTCTGGATGTAGAGACCTTGGTTGAGACGCGGGGGGGGGGGGGCATGGGCGAGAAAGGTTAAGGAAAAGGTAAATCACATCTGACGATACTGGGAGCATTCGCAAAAAGTTGCGTGACGAAATTCTTTGAATGCTCAAAGGAAGTACCCAACGCAAGTCAAAAGCAATTTTATCGTCAGATGCACATTGCAAAGGTGAATTCAATGATACGTATCATATAGGTTTCAATGTGTCTTCCCATCTGAGCACCAGGCCCGCTGCCCTAAATTGTAACAAATTGTTTTCCGTTATGGATCTGAAGCAGTTCACAACGGAAATAGACGATATTGGTATAGTTTGTTAACTATTCCAAAGACAAAGCCGATGATAATGACATAATTTCATTATGTTAGTACCCACCACGCGATTTAAGGCTCAAAAAACGTATTCACGTCAAAACTTGCGCACTTACTCGAAGACCAACTACTCGAGCACGAAGGGAACTAAGGACCTACGTAGCACACTCACTATATTTTCATTCTAATTATATGCCTTATTCTGGAACAGGCGTGTAGTCCCTCACAGACCATCGGTGGAGGTGGATAGACTGCCATCCGAAAATCACTTCTTTACATATGTACGATATTGTAAATCATCCAGGAGTTTAAAAATGATTTCGTCTTTCTTTTAAAAATTGGGAACGTTCTTTAGAGTGAGATTGATCGTTTTTGTTGTTTTAATTATACAGTATAAATCTTATTATGACTCTGACAGTACCCAGGACGTTTTCTTTCCCAAAGACATAATCTCCTTCGGCAAATGTTGGCTCCTGTTCATGATACCCCTCAAAGTCAAGTTCAATAACGCAATCAGCCCACCCCAAGCAGATTTAACAATAAACTTCAAACGCACATACGCTAGATACAATGCTACATTAAATTAGTTTCGTATCGTAAACAATCACACTCGCACGTGTGTTCATTTTTCGAGTGAGGAGAATATTACCTATTCCACAGTACGTGTGTGGACGAAAGCGAAGAACCATTAGCCTAGTTGTGATGACGTAGAAATAAATTAAAATAAATATGAATAAAAATTTTGTTCGTAATGCGAATCATATGCTGTACATGGAGGCGCTGCATGACTCATATCGCTCGTCAGCCACAAAAAAGTAAGATTAATACTGTGTAAATATGTAGTACACATCTTTTCTGTGTACTACATATTTAGTTGTATATTGGGCTGTTTTTTATTTGTATACAGTATTAATATACCCCTCTGTAGCACTTGCATAAGAATTATTTGTTATAAACCATAACGGACAACCTTTAGCCCCTACTAGTCCGTCATAACGAGGGTCTACTGTATTTTAATAGACATAATGAAGGTTATGGCAAATACATATATTGAAGGAGGAGAGTTCTCGAGAATATGAGCCCAATAAAAGTTTACGCATGTGGACTCAAGGTGTTCTAGAAATTTCCTTTTGTTGTCTCAGCGTGACCGTGTGTCCCACATTTTCCACGAGTCCCGTTTTTGTTTCCTTTTTCCATCCCGACTTTTTTGAAAAATGTCCCGGTTTTATCGTTTCTACTCAGAGGGCCAGTTGGCTCAAGAGTTCTCTCCACAGCATGGCACAATCTCACAAGGTGACAGGACTTATACACCTAGCGCGGAATAGAACCCACGTCACGTCTGGTTTCTACAGAACTGGGGTCAAAGATGTTTGGCCAGTCCGGGGATACAGTACCAATATAGAGCTTGAATTTAGGGCCAAAACAAAGGAGGCCCTTGACATAGGCGGAGATAGACCTGGAAGTCTGGGGGGGGGGCACGGTCATTATCGCTGGGGTACAAGATGATGATGATATCAATTCATATATACATTAGATCAGTCGACTCCACCTTTGACGTGAATGGTGGAGTTGACTGATCTAATGTATATATGTCCCCCCACGTCCCCCCGTATCTCCGCCCATTGCCTTTGATAACTGTCCCACTTTCCCACGCAGAAATCAGACCCATAGTAGAACAAACCGAACACGAACCCCGGATCCTGGCCACTAGCTACAGACCAAACGCTTAAAGTCTATTTCTTAGGTCAGGGGTTTTCTCACCTTTTTCAGCCGCGACCAAAAATCAATAAGATCAACTTCGCGACCCATGGGACTGTTTGTTTTTCGAAATTAGTGAAACCAGTGAGCAATAAGTGTATTTATAACAGGCAGAGGCGAATTTAACTGAGGGGGCGCCGGACGCGCCCGGGGCCCGACTTCTGAAGGGCCATCGAAAAACCCAAACTTTACACTTTTTTCTAATTCAAGGGGCTCAATATTTTCTTTTACGCCCGGGGCCTCAACGGACTTTAATCCGCCACTGAAAACAGGGCTGTAAGAGAATTTTCTACGACTCTTCCAGGAAGTCCCCTGAGAATCAAGTTTCGGTCGTGACCCATATCTCAAGAATCCCTGGAAGTAAGTGGATTTTGTACGACCCATCTCGGAAGCCCTTGCGAATCCAATTCGGGTCTGGATTCATAGCTCAAGAGCCCCTGATTGTTACTGGATTCGAACGCCCCATCTTGGAAGATCCTGCTATCTAAGTTTGGATCGCGACCCGTAGGTTAAGATCCTCAGAATTAAAGTCTATTGCTTAGGCCGATAGAAAAAATGTTTGAACCAGGGCAGAGGCGTGCCTGCTCGGGGACCAAGGGGCAGACTTTTCTTGCCCTACCCTGCTGGAACGGTTATGCTCAGAAAAAAAAAGAAGGGAGGTGTGCTTCCCCGCTCCTACTTTACAGATTATTTCAAACAAGAAACTCAAAATCCGGACCGCAACTAGGATTTTTGCCGCACGGGGCAGTTGCACCCCTCCCCCGCCCCTATTCTTGTTCCGGCCTTGATCAAAATTTCTAAGATATATATAAAATAAGTGTTTTTTTTTGTGTGGAAGCGTTATTCGGCTCGGGGAAATCGCCCCCATTTGCCCCCAGCCTACTTTGACTAACTTCTACTTACGCAATCTATTTTGTGGAGAAAAAGTTTGTATACATTCGGAAAGATAACCCGAATCACATACAGATACCCCCCTTTTCAATAAATAGGTGCAATCCAGAATTTCCATCCCTTGCATTTGACGTAAATTATATGCACGTGACGGTAAATATAATTTCAGTAAAACAGAAAGAATTTTTCAAGCGAAATAAACTTTGTTTACTCACCATCGTACGCAGCAAAAACCATGGCACACTCCACTAAAAGTCCAAATTGCAATAGCTGTAGCAGCATCTTATTCAAAGGAAAAAAAAAGATTCCACTAGAAAACAATGGAAATATACCAACAGAGCGATTTCCCACAACACAATGAAAAACAAAGCCTTTCTTGCAACAATCGGTTATTTTGTGGCCGTATCAGGGGAAACACGGGGCCGACGACTATATTACTGCTGCTGCTAACTTTTTATTTGTAAATGGGGTTCTTCTTTGGTCGCATCTGATCCCAGAGAAGAGGCCAAAACAAGATCGCCAAATGGAGAGGAGCCAAATGAAAAAAGAGCAGCAGCCCCTGCTGGGATTCGGAAACAAACAAAAACCAGTTGAAGACAAACTTTTTCTTGTTTTCTTCTTGTCATTTATCTTTCGTTGGAATCAGGTAAGACGAAGGCAGGTATGCGATGGTGGATGGTCTATCTCTCTCTCTCTCTCTTACAAGAACGGCTTCCTCAAGCAAAAAGAAAAAAAAAAATCGAGTGACCCTTTCTCCCCCATTTATAGAATTAATCGGCAGCGGCCAATTTTTTTTCCAGTTGTCCGTGCCCGATCTACAAGATGAGGGCTGACAGGGCTCTAGCCCGAGATGGATCCCGTTATTGCTTTAGTTTTTGGACCAGTGGTTCCCTACCGGTGGTGCGAGATGGAAAAAATTACAACACGATGACTGATTATTCAGGAAAATTAAAATGAGGATAAAAATTGAATTTTTCAATTCCTAAAAAAATATAAATCATACCAATATCTTGACACCTTGTCTAACTTCTGCTCACAAAAATGCGTTGCGGTGTGAAAGTTTCTTTTTCGATTAGCGATCGTATTTGTTTTCCCCATTTCGGTTGATGAAAAATACCATTATTTACTTACCTAAACTATTTCGTGGTTTGTTTACATTGTTGCCTCGAGATATTAGCATGTTGTGCTTAGATCTGATACTGTCGCGAACACACGACTCAGGAAAAACGCCAACTAATTCAGTCAAGTGTCAAAGAAACATTAATTTATAATTGTTGCGGCTGGAATCAATAAGAACTATTCAATGAAACTTTCTTTCCAAATCTCAAAAGAAAGTAAAAAAAAATAGTAAGTTTGTTTTTGAATTAATTAAAAAAAAAGAAGAAAAATTCAAACACTAGCCATAGTCGAAAAGACAGTAAAAAAATAAGGAAAAGAATTCATAGAAATTAATTATTGGATTATTAATATAAATTAATTACAGAAAAAAAAATTGAATTTTCTAACAGATAAAAAAAACGTGTTATCCATGGGGGTGCGAGAGTCGTTCAAGTCGCATTGCGCTGGGGGGTGCGAAAAGGAAAAAAAGTTGAGAACCACAGTTTTTTTTTGGATTATAAATTTACCGTAGAAAGGCCCCGTGAAAAATCCTGTCGCCCCCCCCCCCCGTCAAAGATTCCAGCACATGGGAACTGTTAAAGGACGAGAGAGAGGCCATACCGATTTATACAGAATGAAACCGAGCATGTAATAAATAAATTAACATAAATTCCTATTTATATACTTTCTCCCATTTCTGCAGATCCGCAAAAATTTTCAGCTGTTTTCACCGACCCGCCGTTACAAAAGGTTGAAGAACATTATTTTAGAATGAATCATAAATTGATAATGAAAATATAGTGAGGACTTTGACATTGTGCGAAAAGGAGTATTTTTTCCGATATTTTAATGAGGGGTCCGTAAAAAAAAAGAAACATGTCGGAGTTGCGAGCGTCGTCCACCAACAGTAGAAGAGTACTGTACTCACATGGAAAATCTGTGACTTACGCTCAAACTAGAACCAAAATAATGTTACGTTTATCAATGGAACCTGAATGATCGACTGAGGGTGACCAGATGCGTCCGGTCTTTTACAAATTTCAAGGCGTTCCCAAGGGATGGATGCATCTAGCTTTTATTTATAAATCATATTTTTGAGTACAACGAATATGTTAATATCTAAGCATGTGAGCTTCCTAGCTTGCCACAAGCGTCTCTTGCTACACTAGGTCAATCGTTGTGATCTTCGAAATAGTTCTTGACGTCCGTTAGCCCATATACAATGCCGTCTTTAATGCATGGGCCCACCCGGGAAGCCTCAAAAGAAGTGGCCTCACAAAAATAAGATGAAATTTTTGAGGCATATGCACGTAAATTTGCCTGGTAGGCAAAAAATTGGCCTCAGAAAATCACTTGGTCCGGGGAACCGTGGTGCTTTTAAGATGGCCCTGTCCATATACTGCATTTGGTGAGATGTCGCTTATTTCCTATCAATGTTTAACGGTTTTTTCCTTGATGTCTCGCGATAGCAATAGATAAATTCCACGTTGAGAAAAGTGTATAGGCTACCGTCGTCGTAATTATACGTGATCAGAAATCGTCCATAATGTCATATATATGCAACAAATTATAATTTAAAGTTAATCGATAGATAATCTGGAATCGTCAACGGATATCAGGAGTTAAAATCATCACAAGTCATTATAGCCGACTTATTAATTCGTCCTCGTCGCTTGTTAATGACCTAATTTGTCTCCTCTACTGGTGAACATGGGGGTGGGGGGCGGACCAGTAAAATTTCACGAAATCAATAACAAGCACTCAGTGCTCTTGGATACTTCAGTCATGAGTAACATGTAGAAGCTGCCTGGTTTATGCAAAGATTTAAACACCTTGTTTTACTAAAGTGAATTCGAGACATAAAAAATCAAATAGTACATCTTTATAACAGTCAAAGCAGCTTATCAAAATCACGGATGTTTGCATTCAGGTATTGTTATCACTTTTCCAAGGAAATTTTCCAACGCGAAGCAGTTACACATCACTCAAGCGGCCCGCGGCACAGTTCCAGATCACATACCAAGATCACTTGATTGACCCACGCCACCGCTTGAGCAAGCGTGTGAAAGAATTGGAATATTTCCGATCCAAATTTATTCAAAAGCGTTTTTTTAATTAAAACGTGAGTTATCTAAAAACGCGATGGGATATTCCGAGTAAAAGTCTATTTATTGCCTCACTCAAGCATCACAGCATACATTTTTTGGATTCTTTCATTCTTATTACACTGAGAAAGAACGAGTGGAAAAATTAATTATAATTTGCTACAGAACTATAAGTAAATATTATCCCCCCCCCCCTTCCGTGAACGAAATTCCAAAGACGAGGAGCCTCGTGATGACTGAAGCAGAAGTTTCGTTTGATAGGAAGAGACACGCCAACAGCGAGCGCTTGATGCAGGAGTGTGGTAACCTGGTGATGAGCAACGATGCGGGTTAATAACTGCCGTATAATATGAGGTAGACAGGAGGGGAGAATCGTCTCCTCTTTCACCAGGGAGGGTCTGTTTGTCCAAGTAAATGCTTTATGAACTAGGCTAAAACAAGCGCGAAGGGGGAATCCTCCAAGACTTACATTTTTCTCCCTCTCTTTCGCTTATCGTTCAGTGACCACCCCAAAGTTGAGAACACATAATTGTACCAACATCTTGAAGAAGGGGAGGGAGGATACTTCGCCTCCCTCCCCTTGATGTAGATTAGGGTATTTTCTACCGGGGGGGGGGGGGATACCGTCAGGAGATCGTAGGTGTGCCAAGTAAAATTTTATAAAAATTAACTTAAAATTTTGCGGGCCACTTTATTGGTTGAAAACGTGTCACCACTTCAGTGATTTAGAACAGTGCCGCGAGCCAGTTAAGTGCTCGGGAATTGTGCTGCGGATCACCCAAGTGATCTGTAAATGTGCCGTGGGCCATTTGAGTCATGTGGAAATTTGCAGTGGGCCACTTGAGTGATCTAGAACTGTGCCGCGGGTAAATTAAGTGATCTATAAATATGCTATGGCCACTCAAGTGATTTGAAAATGTACCGATGGTCACCTGAAAGAATCTGTAAATGTGCTGCGGGTCGTTTAAGTGATGGAACAGAACCGCAGGTCACTTGAGTGATCTGGAAATGCGCCGCTTTAGTGCTCTAAAATGGAGCTGCTGATTAGTGACCTCGGTCACTTGAAAGATCTGTAAATATGCTGCGGGTCACTTAAGTAACTTGGAAATGTGCCGCGGGCGACTTGAGTGATCGATCTGTAAATGTGGAGCTTAGTTCATTTTTACAAAATTAGGTTTGAGGTAGATGTGAGGGTTGGGTTAGATGTGAGGTTCACATCACATGACTCCGAGGGCCACAGGTTGAGCATGCATGTTCTAAAGAATTTCAAAACATAATAAATTACAATTTTATAACTACTACTTAACTGTACATGCACCTCGTACACATTCCTCTATGGAATTTACAATTTTATAGCAATAAGTACCGTATTTACTCACACACAGGACGAGGTATGATCGTAGAGATCAAAATAAACTAAGTAATTATTATCAACAAAATCGATCACACTTACCAAAATGGCCGGTGCACAATCACAGGATTTATCACATTTACAGTAACATATGCAACAATAAGCTAGTACAATATTATGAACTGTGTTCATATACTGAGCTAAGAGTGTTCTTGAGCCGATAAGAGCTCGTTTATGTTAAATTTCTAAATTTTAATCTTTCTCTGAACATTTTTTTTTGTAAAAATTTTTCTTTCACACACGGTTATTATAACTTTTTTTTTATAAAAGTTAAAATTAGTCTTTTTTTTCTCTCCGTTTGTTGAAGGAATAAGTTGTTGAAGAAAATTATATGTTTAATACAAAACGAAAGTTAGACATTAAGTAATTAAATCTTTTTGAAATAAGGGAAAGAAAAAACCATGATAGGCTATTAAATACTCTTATATGTATTCTAACGTTTACCTAAGCAGGTTCAGTTACGTTGACATATCTTATAGATATGCAGTGGTACCTCGGCTAACGAACGCCTCTACTTACAAATTTTTCAGCTAACCAATATTTTTTTGTGATTTATCTGCCTCGGCCAACAAACATTTATTCTTGATATGGATGCACGTGCTAATATAAAACAGTCGCATCGTGAGCTGAATTTTAGCGCCAATCATCATCAGAATTACTCTCACGAGTCCGACTACCTCATGTCAACCTCGGAATTATTTTCCACAGACGTACCTTTCATTATTTTCTGAGAGTTTTTGAACTGCTTCATGTAAAATGAAAGATTCAGCCAAAATAGAAAATGCATTGAAAAAAAAGGCGAGCCTACGTTTTCAGAGCATTTGTTCTTCCAAAGCAAGACTCTTAGCAACAAACTGAACAGTCTGGACACATATTCTAGGAGGTTTTTTTCTATCTGCATGTATCAGACACATAAATGAGCTGACTGAATCACAAATGGACGGGAACACCTATGAACTCAACTGGATTGTGGCAACAACAGCTTTAGTGAACTAAAGCTGGTCTTAGTTGTGTACATATTGGAAAATGAAAAGATCATCTCCATCCATGTTCCTGCAGAAAGATTCTCATTTATTTAATTTTGAAGCAGTTCATTTTAGCCTTCGGCCAGTTTTTTGTCTTTTTTATAGCGCTACTTGGTAATTTAAAAAACTTATCTTCAAATTTTGGGCCATTTCAGGAAGGAATTAAGCAATTTTCCATAGAAACCCATGGGAAATCACATTTCAGCTAACAAACATTTTGGCTAATGAACATGATTCTGGAATGAATCATTTTCGTTAGCCCAGGTATCACTGCAGTAAAATACTATAACTTGATTACCCTAAAAAGTTCCAACTGCAGTGTCCACAAATACGGGGTGATTATAAAAAAACTCCCGACATATGGGCCCCTAACTATCATACCATTCACAGAAACTGAATGAAATTTTGGCATAAGGTATTTTGAGGTATGCGCTCAAGAATGATATGGAAAACAACAGTGTCACTCTAACAGTTACGGTTACAGTGAGAAAATTTCTAAAATATCAAATGGCAACACCAAGTTTTTTGTATTGGAATGCGATCTCCATACTGAAAAACACTAAATAGCGTTGGAATAGCACCTGTAGCACGAAAATCCCTGGAGCTAGGCAAGGAAAAAGTAAAAAGGACTTTGCCGTGCACCAGAGCATTAATGTTTGTTTCATTCGTCACACGGTTTCTTCGGCTGAGATCCCAGCCTGATTAGTCCTCCACAAGGTCATGTGGAAAATTTATGAAACACAATAAAATGCTTTATTTTATGCTGCTTCTCTGTCCTTATTGGTTGTCCTCACTTTTAGCCTATCTACTGCCGGTGATTTTCATGCTACAGTTGCCGTTCGAACGCTATTTAGGGTTTTTCACAATGGAGATCACATTCCAATACAAAAAACTTGGTGTTGCCATTTGATATTTTCGAAATTTTCTCACTGTAACCGTAACTGTTAGAGTGCCACTGTTGTTTTCCATATCATTCTTGAGCGCATACATCAAAATACCTTATGCCAAAATTTCATTCTGTTTCTGTGAATGGTATGATAGTTAGGGGCCCATATGTCGGGATAGTTTTTTTATAATCACCCTGTATATATATATACATATTTTTCTTACAATAAAAAACAAAAACGAGATAGTGTATCAATAGTATCTATAAATGTTTCATGAAAATTACTTTCACAAAAACGTAAATCAATAAAAAATCAATTATTTGAAGCCACAAGCGAAAAAGTTACAAGTGAAAGCTACATTTTATTCTCACACACAAAACATAATTTATTTAAAAGTTTGAGATGAAAACTTTTCTATTACAAAAACATTTCATATAGATACGCGCATCATTCTGATTCATATTCGGACGTACAATGTAAATTCAACTACAGGAATTACACAATTTCATTTTAAAGGCTTACAAAATTCCAGACAAAGCCCCTCATAAGAAAATATATAAATCTATATAACAATTAAAAAAATTAATTAAGAATGCTGTGCAAGCTAAAATCAGCACCATAATATAAAAAAAAGTTTTTAACGCTATTTAATTGAAGTAGAAGATTAGCTATACAAAATAATAATATTAAAAAATGCTCCAGAGAGATGTAGAGCTCAAATTTTCATAGACAGCTGGCCACCAACAGGACTTAATAATCTGTTGCAGGCCAATTAAATGGTTCGATAAAAGGTCTCTGGCCACAAGAAATAAAACAATTCATAATTGCAAAATCTTTTAAAAATTCTATATGACACACAGCAATTTCAATCACTTTTTTTTTTACAAGAGAGACTGTTTCAGGAATTAATAATTTAATTAGCACAAATTGATAATAATAAATAACTGATAAATTAATAATTAACATGGACCATGGGCTGAGCATTTATGGCATAGAGCAGAGATTTAAGCCTTCATGGCCTGTGTTTCAATGAAATATATACAATTTCTATCCATAGTTCTAGGAAATTGACTTTCTGACATTTCATCTACATTTGTGAGAGGCATCTTTAGAGGTGTAGTTATGTGGGGGGATGATTTTGGTAACAAGTAAAATGAGAGTTAAATGTCCGATTTTGTAGAGTTGAATTTTACAAAAATTCTATGTCTGAGATTTGGCAGGTTAAGTAAATAATTTTCTTTTTTTACTATTACTTAGCAAAGTCTTAAGAAAGGCTCTGGAAGCTAACATTGATTGGATATGTCAAGTTCAGATTGGCTGCCAGGTGTGCCAGTAGAGTTGGATGGTGAATGTTTGATGGAATCTTTTTCTCTCTCTCTCTTGTAGGAGTCAAATCATCTCGACTGTCTGCTCCGTTGGAGTAATGATACCAAATGGGATTTATTTTTATCATCTTTTCCTTAACTGTGTTAGGAAGAAAGAACTCTTAGAACTTGTTAGATTCAAGACGAGCTTGACATTAAAGCCTTTTCTCTATATATTAGGAATGTTGTCCTTGGTCAAATCAGGAGACTTTTAGAGACTTTCTCATCATCCAGCCTATCATCAAATCAACTAAGAACCTAACATAGTCATTCAGCCAAGGCCTTAACGAGAAGGGGGGCAACCAGGAAGACCCGTCCCCTTGAAATGTTAGAAAATTACTGATTTCTATGGAATAACGTGGCTACATCATTGTTCTATCACTTTGATCCCCAAAACACTATAGTCCTCCCCCTTCCGAAATAAATTCCTCTGCATTCAGCCATAGGCACTAGAGACCTACTTTCACTGGCAAGCGTATTCCATGTCTGTGTGGAAAATTGTTTGCATAGGAACAATGAAAAGCACTGCAACAAAAATCAAGCAGCATTAGAGAAGTTGCCTGAAATAAAACTATAACCATTGCACATCTCATGTTGGTAACTGGACACGAAATAAAATTTGAAAATATTTTGAAAGTCATATAGTTGGAAGTGCATGCTCTCTCTCTCTCTCTCTCACACACACACACACACACACACCTTCCAAAATTTCCAAACCAATCGGGCATGCTTCTTAAATGAAGATGTCACTCTTCTCTATTCATTCAAAGGTTTAGACAACTGGCTGATGCAAAGATGAATCCAGGAAAAAAAAATTCAACGAGTGTCCCCAAAATGAGCAAGCTCATTTAGTGCACTCGCCCGGATTGCAAGGGGATGGTGGTTTCCTTTCACACAAAGGCAGTAGAATTCCCTTTCCTGAATTCTTGTTAGCATCAGCCAGTTGTCTAAAAAATCTTTGTATGAATAGCAGAGAGTGACAATCTTTGTATGGTTGCCATCTGGAGACTTTTAGAGAGGTGAATGTCAGTATAGTCAAACTTGGTTAATTTGAGGTCCAAAGTCACAGGAAAAAAGTTTGTAAAATGACTATGAATCGCAACCTAATCAATAAAATTAACATATCATACGATAATAATTATCATTATTAAAATTTTATCTACAAATACAAAGGCAACAACAGACAAAATGCCTCACAAGGTGGTTGAAAAAAAGATGCCCATAAAAAATATGGATGTTGAATACATATCTAAACTATATAAAAAATACAGCAACCCAATAAGAGCAATAAAACACCAATAATTATGATAAAATATAAATATACTGCCCATAAAGAATACTTACTAGTATGCTTGTCTTATTCTAAGTATTGATAGCTTCTCGATTTATCCCAACATGTTTATTGTGTTTCTTTTCATACGAGTCAATTAAGTTAGAATGCACGACCCCCGGAGGTAAGGTATTCCAATTATTCACAACCCCTATTAGAGGAAAACTCCCAGTGACACCAGAACCTGGAATTGTCCTGTAAGAGTCTACAATGAAATCAAAACCAGACAGATGGCAGAACGGTTGTTGGCCAATGAGAAACAGAAAAATAAAAAGTTCTTCTGTAAAAAATGTTAAACAAATAATTATATTCATAACAGTACTGTCTCACTCCAGTCCCTTACCAATCGATACTGGTGTCTCCTTGTCGAAGCAGTCGATTAATGCCGTATTAATAATTCATGGTCCATCCTATCCATCCGATTGAAAATTTTGAACATCTCGATCATATCCCCTCGACATCTGCATTTTTCCAATGCAAACATATTCAAAAAATGAAGTCTCTCTTTATAACTCAAGCCCCGTGTACCAACAAGGGCATGCATAGCTCTTCTCCGCACCCCTTCAACCAAATCTACGTCCCTTTGTAGGTATGGTCTCCAAAAGCTTACAGCATACTCCAGTTCAGGACGAACTAAGCCTCAGAAAAGTGGAAGAATGACTGAAGTGGATGATGAAGTGGAATGAATGTGAAGAGACCTTTTTTTAAAAATGAAATCGAGCATTATATTTGATTTTTCTACCATCACTAAACAATGTTTAGAAAAACTTAAGCCGCTCGTCAATGAGAATTCCCAAATTGGTTACCCTAGAAGTTGCATTAGGAGGATAGTGGCACCATTCAATTCGCAAGAGAAACGTTGGTTGTTTGAACAAAAATCAGCGACCACATTTGTCAACACTAAAAATAACCTGTGGTCCATTATATCCATCCAGTTGAAAATTTTAAACACTTCGAATATATACCCCAAACATCTGTGCACTTCCATTATAAACATTTCCAAAAAAATCAAGCCTCTCTTCGTAGCTTAATTCCTGCGTGTGATCAAGAGAACATGTGACTCTTCTCTGCACCCGCTCGACCAAGTAAATGTCCCTCTGTAAGTATGATCTCCAAAACCTGATGGTATACTCCAATTCAGGACAAACTAACCATAGAAATGTGGAAGGATCACTTTAAGAGAAACAGAAAAGACCTTTTTGAGAATGAAACAGAATTCTACTCTATTTTTTGACCACTGCTGAACAATGTTCAGAATACCAAAGCCACTCATCAATAAGAACATCCAGATCGGTGATCCTAGTTGCATTCAGAATGGTAACAGCATTCAACTACAAATCAGTTACGAAACTATTTCCCAAAATTCAATAATTTATAATTATAATAATAGATCTTGGCTGCTACATTATTTCTATATACACTGTCATCGTCTACATTATTCTATGATCATCTGTTACAAAACTTTTTCCCAAATTTTCCCTATGATTCTTATGTTATAAAGAAAATATAGTCGAATCCTGTTATAATGAACTCCAAGAGATCGGAGAAATCACTTTGTTATAACAAAATTTTGTCATAAAGGAATTCCAGGTTATTGCATTGTTCTTATGTAACCTTATCTGAGGGATTAGAAAAGTGTTTGTTAAAAGAAGAATTTTTTTCACTATACTGATATGCTTTTCAACAGGATTCAACTGTACTTTCATTAACGCATCACAATTTGTACTTCCTGCTAATTTCCATATTCTTAATGACGATAAAAAGATTCAGATTTTGAATGGTATACCTTGATCTCTATTAGGTTGAGAAAAAAAACATAATCGGTGTATTAAGCTGTATTACCACTTAATACCGATATACATAAGTAAAACTTACTATACTAAAATATTACTATACTAATTAATATTTAAATTATTACTTAATAATTAATAACTATTATACTAAATACTAAAATACATCTATGACATGAATGTCGCTCTTCACTTGTTAATACAAGATATACGGAAGATTGGATGTTGTGAAGATATTTATTATTTGAGATGTTAATTTTTTTTTTTTAAGGAAGGAAAAACTCATCTCTGCCTCTACCGGGAGTCGAACCCGGGTCACTCGATTGCCGGACGAGTACTCTGACCACTAAGCTATAGAGGAGATTTTCCTCTCTGAAATGAGCTATTGGTTGATCGGTTCACCGTCCATTGCACGGTTCCGTTAGGCTCATATATACGCTCTAGCGAAGGAAAATCTCTATCTCCTCCGTAGCTTAGTGGTCAGAGCACTCGTCCGGCAATCGAGTGACCCGGGTTCGAAAAAATTACCTGCCCAGTCAAAATTTTTAAGAGTTTTGGGCAATAGACTGTTTTCATCCTGCTTCTTAAACAACCCAACAAGAGTAAAAAAAAAGAAATGACCCTAATAATCAATCACCATCCAACTTTACAGGCAGCCAATCAGAGCCAGTCAAACATGCCAATACAGTTCTACTGAATCTGATCAAACCTCAAAGGAACAACTAATTGGGCATACAACACTCTTCTCACTTGCTGTAAGAACACAAGCGTAACTTAAACTTTGTGTATGCTTGCCTTATATGCAGGCAAAATCCCCAGGAGCACTAGAAGAGAATTCTTTAAAATACAGAATGTCCTGCAACCCTAAATGAGAGAAATAAAAAACAATGCCAAATATTCATACGTGTAAGAATATAGGATTTGTGCTCGATATTTGCCGGTGGCAACAGTAACTCCTTCCAGGCTTTATTTATTTTGGATTTGAGCATAGAAAAATCTCTTTTTTTAATGATTATTATAATAATCAGAAATTTTGTAAACATGATAACACAATTATTATAATCAATAGACAAGGATAACACGCAGTGTGTTATCATCTGCAACTATATCTTTACGCCCAAGCTAGAAAAGGACCAGAACTAGTGCTGTCTTCTGGCATGAGCCCACCTGAGATGACCCAGGTGCCCCAAGTACAGAAGGACCCTCACGATAATAGATTTGGCTCAATTTTTTACAGTAAGCAAGCATTTCTAGCCTGATAAGGCAGGAAAAGAGGGATCCCCGGAAAAACCACTTTGCTTGAGGGCCTATGATGCTGCAAAGAACACCCAGCCCAGAATGACACATCATATGTGCTCAATCTCAGCTTGGAATAAACACAAAGACTATCGAAAAAGTATCACTTCTACCAATTAAAAAATAAAGGAATCTTCCAAAATTTTTATGATAGTTATTTCAGAAAAGCAACACTTATCAGAATCATCGGTAGTATATATTATATCAATTTTAGAAATTAATATATAATATAGTTATTGTCAATGAACAAGCAGTTGACATATATCTCTCTCTCATTCGCATTCTTGACTAGGAAAGATTAAATAAATGTTTGTACATCACTGGTAGCATGATTGCTAAATAGTACAGCCACGCCCGGACTTGCAGGCATTCAACTTCAGGACTTTTTTGGTGGTGGATGTTTCTTTGTTTGCATCCATTTCACTCTTGGCAAATTTTTGTCATGCTCTCTGACCCTTTTCTCGCCAAAGAAAACCCAAATGAGCAACCAAAAGAATGACTTGGAAAGTGTACAAGCATGTGAGTGACCAAAAAGAGTTACCTAGAGAGCAAGAGACCAGGTGAGTAAAAAGAGAGAGAGAATGGGGGCACTCTTGGAAAATTTTTGTCATGCTCCGATCCTTTTTTTCGCCAAAGAAAAACCAAATGAGCAACCAAAAGAATGACTTAGAAAGTGTACAAGCATAAGAGTGACCTAGAGAGCAAGAGACCAGGTGAGTAAAAAAAAGAGAGAGCGTAGGGGAAAAGGTGAGTGAGCAACCAAAAGCATGACCTCAAAAAGTGTGTAAGCATGGAGGTGACAGAAAGAATGGTCTAGAGACACAAGCCTATTGACAGTGGGATGCACCACCCAATAGGCTTGTGTCGGAGGGAGCTAAATTACCCAGGGCAGCAAATTTGAGGAATGAGTGGTCAAGAAAATAAGACTAGTGGAAAAAGGGCAGCAAAACCATAAATTAGCTTCTGTGCAATTTAAGAAATGGAGAGATAGATCCACAAGAACAAATTTATAATGAAAAATAAAAAAAACATGACATACTGTAAATTGTACAATTTAAGGAGATACATCATCAAGGTACCAAAATCTCTAATGTAATTCAATTATTTATAAGAATAAATTAAAAAGCAACAAATGCATAAACATTTTTTTTTCTCAAATTAGGATGACTATATTACATTCCATTTTGAATGGGACTTCATTTCTGATTCCAAATTATCTACCTCTCACTCGATGCAATTCTACTTACAGAATGGATCCTGTTCATAAAAGTCAGGGAGTGGCTGTACAAATATCAAAGATAATATAATAAATATGCAAAAATGGAGGGGAAACAAGTTCCACAAATAAGATGAGAATCAAATCAATTATAAATATGAGTGATAAAAATATCTATAAATAATTGTACATACAGAGAAAGGGAAGAAAAGGGTGATGCATGAACACAGCAGGCTGGAATGGAGTAAGAATTGTATTAATGCCTGATGAGTGCAAAATTTCTTCTATGAGTACTGATGCTCTGTGTGAATGCATCACATAACTGATTAGTCATTTTGTTCAATCCACCTTACTTGAGATGGCTGGAAAATTTATGATGAACATCTGAGGTCCATAATCACAAACCACTGACTGTCCAGATAACCTAAGCAGCTTTATATGGCACGAATGATCTCCATTTCCAATCATGATCATACGCAGTGCTTCTCCATGATTGACATCCCACAGAACAAGGTTATCCTGAAAATATTAATGAAACAGCCAATATATCAATACATTTTGAATGCAAGTAATCTAACTGAACAGAAATCATGTCATTTTTTAGAATTCATTGAAACATATTTCTGTAGAGAAAACATGAGGCACATAGCAAAATATAGCAAACTAGCTATAATATCCGGTGCTGTCCAGATTTTCTCAATTTTTCATATGCATGCAAAATTTGGCAATGATCGGTCTAAAATTGTAGATTTGTATAGAGAACAGACACAGAAAATCAATTTTATATGCATAAAGTAGTCATGCATCAAATTCAAATGATTCAAGCACTAAGCTCAAAATGTGAATAAACTAGATGTCATTAATATTTTTGAATGTCTCTGCACATATGCATGTACAAAGATGGTGCAGAGATACCAAACCAATATAAAATTGATTTTCTGTATGTTTGTCTGAGTGTCTGCTCTCTATACAAATCTACAATTTTTGACCGATATCTGCCAAATTTAGCATACATACCAAACAGGACCTGACATGAATAGGTTGTTTTAAAAGTTTTTCAGAGCTGGGCGAATCCCAAAATGCGCAAAAAACTGTGGGGCAACTGTTTTTTCAGCCTCAACAATGACTTTTGGAGTGTTTACTTTGTTTAATTGTGGTTCTCAAGCAATGTGTTTCAGGCATGTTTATCTCTTTGTAATGGTTTGTCACTTCTTCAATACTGGCCAATATATGGAGGAAAAACTGGGCAGCGCTGGGTATTACAGATAGTTTTTTGATAAAATTAAGCATGTGCATGTAAATAGGTTTTGTAAAAATCAAATGTTTGAGATGATTCTGCAATCATGAAAATATTTATGTACAATGTAAATTCTAAAAAAAAAACCTGATGATACATCTGTGGCGAAACGCCTAAGCTGTATGATACATGATTGCCAGCCATCAAGCCGAAAATTCATAAAGATGTACATGGTAACATAGGCACAAAATCCTGGGGGGTGGTGGCTCAGGTTAGTTGAGAATAAATCTTTTGTGTTATTTTTTCGTAGTTCATGAATATAGAATGCATCAAATCCTTTTCACCTACTGTGTATGCACTTGAGTCCCACGTGTACGGAACTATAGACAATTTTAAGCCCTCCCCACTAATGTCTTCATATGTAAGCGCCTCTTCATGGCAATCCTATTTGTAATAGTGAAAATTTTTCCCTTTGCATATGTAGGAGCCTCTTTCTTGTATGCCTCTGCAAGTTATGGATGTAAAAAAATTCTGTCTGTATAAAAGATCTAATTTATAATGTGGTCAATACCAGAATAAATGTGAAGTGGTATGAAATGAAACAAGAAGTTTATTCATTAAAACAAGGTACATATATCCTCATATCTAAATGAGCATAATTGATATTTTTCCATGGAAATTGCCTACTTATGCTATACATCATGATGGGTTTATAAACTACTAGAATTACTCGAACACAGTAAGAGCTCTGTTATTTATTGGGATCCGGGCTAGCCCCTAGGATCATAGATATAAATTTTTGGATATAATCAAATATACATGAATTTTTAAGGGTCTAATATTATCTTCATCAGCGTTTCTTAACCTATGGTCTGCAAAAAGGTGACAGGTGGTTCTCAGACGTAAAAATTCAGTTTTTATTACATGACATTATTCAAGTATGCCATAAATATTGGTAAGATCAAGCATAGGTTTTAATGAAGATTGGACCCATCCCCCCATATAATGTAATTGAGAGGGGCCATTGATTAGTTCCAAGCATTTCACTGGTCCTTGGCAGGGAAGTCATTTCAACTTTTTCCAGGGGGGGCAAAGAACATGTACTGAATTTATGTACACATATACATATATAAATTTGAATACATATTTATACTATTTTTAGTGTATTTTCCCTGACCACCCAAATGACGGGCCTAGTCCTTGGGTAGTTCAGAAAGATTGAGAAACAGATTCTACATAAATTATAATTCAAAAAATATTCCATAGACATACAGACAATTTGATTAGCCTTTGCTTTACAGCTGTATCAACAAGTTTTTAGCAAAATTATATCTGTTCAGTCACCATGTTCTTGCTTATTTGCAAGTTTCTTCACTTTTTTTTATCAGCAGGGGAATTTCAGACTCAGTGATAATTTTTTCATCACTGAGGAAAAAATTATTGCTTAGAAAAAGCAGTTAGTGTGAAGTTCAGGATAATTAAGTTTCTACTGTAAATTACACTTTGATAAGGCAAACCAACAGAACTGGTGATGGCCCTAGTTCATAGCTCTGCCTGAAGACAAAGCCTATCACAAGCTGCATGTGGAAATGACTTAAGCCAAGCCATGCGTTCATACTCATTTTTGTGTAAAATAATTTCCCTGACTTTTAAAGGGTTTTCAGTCAAATTTTCAAAAAGTCCAGGTAATTTTTTTAAATAAAAAAATTAATGTAAATCAATTATAATTAACAATTTTTTTATTAATTATAAAATTAATTATAATTGTTATCATAATAACATCACAATAGTAGCATTATTGCTTTTTACATTTTTTAATACACAAATTTATGCTTTCCAAATACACCAGATGGATGGAAAAATAGAACATACATCAAGGACTGAAATATTTCCCTTTTAAAATTCAGGTACTAAATTATTGAAACTGAGCTTTCTAGATACTCTTTACACACAGCTTTCTATGATTGGCAGTTATGATAAGTTTTTGGAAACACTTTGCATGCAGTTACGATAAGGTTGCAACAATATATTCTTCCACACATACTTGAAATTTTTATTTCTCCTCTGCAGCTTCTACGTGTTTTTTTTTCCGCATTCCATTGTGAAAATTATCAATACTTACAATGTTATCAGATCACAATTTATGTTCTGAATTTCATTTTTTTGAGGAAATATTTTTATTTATTTTTTCAATTAAACAACAATCGTGACAATTTTCCAGGTCCATTGTCAGAAATTTCCTGGTTTTAGAACAAAATTGAGCTATTTTCCCTGACTTTTTTTTAGTAAATTTTCTTTTCTTGACAATTCCAGGTTTTCTCTGACTCGTACAGACCTTGAGATATGATGCCAGAGAACCATGCGAACAGCCAACCTCATGAAACCTAGGTACAGTAAAACCTTTCTTTAGCAGTCACCATCAAGACAAAAAAGTTTGTCTGCAAAAGAGGGGCGACTGTAAATCAGGGGTTTGAAACACACATTTACTATACAAGGGGAAATTATTATTTTACCATAAGAGGGGTGACTGTATCTGAGGGGTGTCCATTAAGAGGGTTTACTGTACATAAATTCATTCATATGATATTTTGTTTAGGAAACTCACCTCTTTTGTAGTTACCATTATGTTATTGGTAAGTAAAGCTAGATTGCTGTACAGGCTATATTCCTGAGGAGAGGAAAGAATTTTTCTCATTATTTTAATAGATGATCAAACACATGAAGGATATAAATGAATGCAATAGATATCAGAAAATAAAAATTAATGAAACGCTGAGCAAATAACCATTAATTGACAAATTTATTTACTACCTGACTTATGCTGTGCAACAGATGGCCCTGAAACTTCTCCCAAATGCAAATGCGATTATCAGTTCCTTGGCTTATCAGGTATATGGGTGTGCATTTGAGTGTCATTACTGAGCCTTCGTGAGCATTCAAACTGTACATGCACGTACCAGTTAACAAGTCCCACAAACAAATAAGTCCATCTTGGCACCCACTGGTGGCAGATGAAGGTGCATACTACAAATCAACACATAAATGCATATGATTTCATGGGTCTTTAAAGAAATAAATAATTAAGCATTTAAAATTATAGTGATATATATGTTACAGTAAATTGTGATAAATTTGTTATTGTATATGATAACAGGTT
The DNA here is from genome assembly GCF_987345545.1 of Pholcus phalangioides. Classification (NCBI taxonomy): domain Eukaryota; kingdom Metazoa; phylum Arthropoda; class Arachnida; order Araneae; family Pholcidae; genus Pholcus; species Pholcus phalangioides. The sequence continues at coordinate 21,961,539 of NW_028301596.1, read as the reverse complement.
ATTATGCATACTTACCAATCATCTTGGTAAGCTTGATAAATTTACCACCTTTACTGGAAAATATGCATAATACCCAAGCGTCAGTAGTAAATTTGATAAACACTGAAAACATTTTCACTGGTGATTATGCATATCACCCTAATTGGTCAATTTGATAAAAATGAAAAAAATTCTAAATGAGTCTAGTAAGTGTGATGAATATAGTCAGACCCCGATATAATGATATAATACAATGATACAATACATTTATGAATTATCATGTATAATATATAATATGTCACATGGTAAACATATATTATGCATAACTGCTGGTAAAAATGATATTTTTTTAGTACTTATGAAATTTACTGACAATGCTTGAGTACTATGCATAATTGCTTGTAAAAGTGATACATTTATATATATATGGGAAAATTTATCAACCTTACAAAATGCTTGGAATTATGCATAATAACCAGATTTATCACATTTACTGTAACATGTATATAGTATAATTACGTATGATAGTGTAAACTAGAGGCCTGTGTGACCAGTTGCAATATCACATGTCTGGCCTAAGAACTGAAAAGGTTGTGCAACCCTGGTATAAACCATTTGCATGATTTTAATAAGTCAAATATTGTTAGAGAAATGCTGAAAAAAAAAATATCCCAGTGATATATAATGATAATAATGAAAAAAAACTAACTTTATCAATGTGCAAAGCAGATATTGTGGCTGAATGGCCATGGAGTGTATATACACAGCTTCCTGAATCACATTTGAAAACCTGTGTTTTATAAAAAAGAAAAAATATTCTAAAATGAGTAAAACCATTTTTCAATTTGTTCTGCAACTCTTGTTTATAAAGACGCATATCTTAATTTAATAATAACAGTTTAAAAAATAGAATATACATTGAAGAATACTGAATTATAAAAACAATTAAATTAAAAACTACCTTGACCAAACGATCAAAACCTCCAGTTACAGCAAAACCATCATGGACTTGCAAAACAGATACCGCAAGATTGTGAGCTTTCACACTTTGGAACCACAGACAACGCACTGATTCTACACAATTTTCATCTTGATGTCCAGGATGAAGATCTGCGGTTATGGGGGGGGGGGGAAGAACAAAATATCAGTGATCAAGACTGAATAAAGCTGAAATTATTTAGCTTTACTATACAGGGTGTTCGTAAACTGTTTAGAAAAAATTGGAGGGGTGATAGAACAAGATATTTACAATGAAACTTATGGTCGTAATCCACTCAGTGTCAGAAAATCATAAAAACTGTCTATGTTGATGTTACAACAGTGAAAAAAAAAGAGATAACAAACTCATAAGTTCACAATCCTATGCAGATCAGCAAAAGAATCGAAGGAAATGTTCAAAGTGACAATCCAAGGATGTTGCACAATTCCCATAGGAAAATGAAAGACTGGTGCAACGTCTTGCGGACTCCTAGTGTCATGTTGATCGTGTCTGCTGCAACAAGAATTCTTGTGACAAGATCTTCTGGAGTCTGCATGCGTCTCATGCACAATGCTTTCATGAGTCTCCACAAGAAGTCTGGTGAGTGTGGAGACCACGCCATATATCCAATCCACTTCCTGAGGTATCTAGCATTAAGGACTTGTTGGGCAGCGGTGCTAAAGTGTGTTGGAGCTTCCCTCACATGCAAAAACCACGTCTATCAGTGTAGCAATAGGAACAGGCTGCAACAATTCAAGAAGCACTTCCTCCAGGAAGACACAGTATGCTGCACTTCTGAGTGGGTTATGACCATAGGTTCCATTGTAAATATTATTTGTCTTAATGGGTAGTATCAACCCTCTAATTTTTTTCTATACAGTTGACAAACACTTTCTAAAACCTGATCAATGTATAAGGCATCTTGTGTCTTCACACATTTACTCTTCACAAATACTCTTCTACAAGTTTCAGCAACAACATATTCATTTTTTTTTTAAATAACATCAAATGAAGCTTAATAAACAATGGAAATATCTGAAATGCACCAATAAAAAGAGAAGCCACACTGGGCATCTCAGTACACTCCCAACTTCACAGTGTTGCTCCACAAGTTTTTATTTTAATATGAAAAAAAAAAGCCTATCAGAAATAAGAACATTTGGTTACAGAAAAATGCTCAGAACAGCCAAATATTTAAGAAAGCTGCAAACGCATACTTTTCAACTGATGGCAAGAATGGAAAGAATTGTCACGAGTCCTTATTTCAACAACAAAGAAGTCCATGATGCCATTCAGTCGAACAGACACAAGCCTAAAAGTAAAAATGGAAAATAATTCAAGAGAATAAATTTAAAAACATGTGTGAATGAGACACAATATGAACTTTGAAAAATATATAATGCAATGAAAATTTCACTTGAAATATCGATTCATAAATTTGAAGTCACGCATGCTACAAGATGAAAAAGAGAAAGCAAAATGCAGTCGATGCTCATTATAATGACCTTCCATTGGTATGTTGAAAACAGACATTATATCAGGTGATTGTTACATTGAAAAAGAAAAGTCATATATATATATATATATATATATATTATATAAGGTCTTTATGTGGACATATGGGCATTGTGCTCGACTCTGATCATGAGGATCCAGATTCACCCTGTTGGTGGCACAGTGGTGGTCAACTGAAGTTTGGTTTTTTTCTCCCAACTTTAAGGGGGCGAATGCGAGCTGGTCGTCCAAATTTGAAAAAGTCTCTCTGCAGACTGCAGGCAGGGCAGACCCTCAACACGATACTTACATAACATGAAAAATTCAAGCATTTACCACCTATATTTGAAAATATGGAGCAGATGATAGCACCAGCAAGAACATGAAACTAGCGCAACTCTGAACAAATAAATGTACATAAATATGTTGGAGCCATGCATATACACACTCATACCTCCTCACACGTATCAATTCTTTAAAAATTCCACAGAATGAATACATATGTAGTAGGTAAATGTGAGAACATTTGGGACTTACTATATCAATCGTTATAATGAGCACTGACTCAATATGTAAATGATAATAGAATGTACAAAGGTTTAAAAAACAGATACTTCAAGAACTCGTGTCAAGCTATATACAGCATGATAATTCCTAGCCGCTAAGATCATTCAGAATTGCACAAAAGCCATAACACATTATTTATGGACTTATTGATCACTGAATTACATCATGTTTGTGATGTTCAATTGCGCCACCACGATCATAACATATTCATATATGAATTACAGTCTGCCCTCAGTATTCGCAGACTTTTTATTTGCAGTTTTTTTTTTTTTTTTTGAAAAACATGGTTAGGCAATAATTCTTGTGTCGGAACAAAATATAAGTTATATCTGCTGAATAAATGTTAAAAAAAATCCCTCTTAAAGGTGGTGGTTCTGAAAATATTTATACAAGACTATTGTTTAAATGTTTCTAAAAATGAAGAACTTGCAAGGAAAATTCAAAATACTGACAAAGGTTAAGCTTCATTGTTGCAGTTTTCCATTATTACAACATCAATGAATCTACAGTCAAATATATCAAGAAATAAGAACATAAAACTCGATCAGCTGTTGCTGTAGCTACACCCTGCTACTATATAGCCCTGATTACACACATCTTTCATGTAGGAAGAGCTGTTTTTCAATGGATGTGATAAAAAAAAGTATGCAAGTCATGTATAGCTATCTTTATTTGATCTGCAAATCCGTGAGGTATTGATGAAAAGAATGTCTCCCAGTATTTTGTATGAAGAATAGAAAAGCTTAGACTAGGAAAACACTTTTTCTGGATTGTTAATGGAGAAGGGTTGATTGATGTAGACATAGAAGAAATTAGATAATTTTAATTAATAGCAATTCAGAGGTCGACAGAGGAAGGATTAATCGAGCTGAATGCTTCTGAAACCAAAGCGATACCTTATGAAGATGATCAAGATTGAGCATTAGAAGACAAGTTCATTATAAGCAACATAGCAAAGGCTTCATAAGTTTAAATCAGCAATGGATTGTGGTACATTTTTCACAGGTAGAAAAATTGGTATAGGAAGTCTTGTTACTATACTCTAACAAAGTAACTAGAATTTAGAAGAAATGATTAACATAACGTATGTATGACAGTATGTTGTTCTTTCCAGAAAGCATTTTCTTGAATCATTGAACCCCTACTCACTATACTTCTTACACACAAAGCAGATACTACTTCACCAAACACCAACTCTGGCCATATCATTATCTTGCAATTTACTGCCATTAATGAGTTGGGTTGATGGTCACCTCAAGCTTGTTAGGAAAATATCTTATCTATATTCTCCCCTGGCTTTGAACCTGGGACTGGGACGACAACCTTCATGATGGTAGATGAGCATCTTACCACCACACCATTCGGGTGCAATGAAGCAGATATTGTAAAAATGAGATGCCTAAAGAATAAAACTTTAGGGTTTGGGTTATTTCTGGATTTTCCATATTCATGGTCACCCCTGGAATGTAATGCAGCAAATATGGAGGGCGACTGTATATCTGTTAATTTTTTGAAATGCTCACCACTCATCTGAAATGCAGAGTGCTGTGATCCCTGATTTGCTTTCCTCATACACATACTCCAAGCTTCCAGTGAAAGCATTCCACACCTAAACAAAAATAATATTCATCAACTAATAATGAAACATACTCATCGGAAATAGAAATATTCTTCACATTGAACACACTGCATAATGCAATTACTATATATAATGACCAAGCACACACAAAACATTCATGCATATGTTTTGAATCACGTGAAGTTCAAGAACTGATCGAGGGGAAAAGAAAGACTGAAGAAATATAATTCATGTGTAATTATGTGTGTGATTACAATGTTCATATTTGTCAGTGATTATATAATTAAAGCAAAAGAACCATTTGTTACAGGGAAAAACTACAAATGAATGGAGGTTCTAGTACCCTGTTCGGCCACCTCCATCTTGAATACATGATGTAATACGGGTAGGCAGACAGGTCCCATATGGTGTCCTGCATCATCTCATTCTACAATTGCTGTAAGCATGCCTCTAGTTCAATTAAATTCCTAGGCTGCCCAAATTGTTGTTCCAAGTGATCCCAGATATGCTTGATTGGTGACAAATCTGGGGATCGGGCAGGCTAAGGAAGGATGTTAATATGGGAAGACACTCCTGTGACCCCTACACTATGTGTGGTCAAGCATTGTCCTGTTGAAAAATGTCTTCTGAGAGTCCTGCCATCAGTCACAACACATGTGGCTGAACGGTAACAAATGTACCGCTGGGCTGACATAGTACCATGGATGGATATTAGAAGTGACCGGGTGTTGTATAGGGAAATGAAAATTTGATATTCGTAGCAGCAAAAATGTTGTTATTGTAGCAGAATTTATCAATTTTGTAGCACTTCAAAATTTTGGCAGTAAATAAAATACACAGTTTTATATGTATATATATATATATATATATACAGTAGCATACACAGAATTACTTTCTACTTCAGAAAACAGTGTTATCTCGGCTCAGAAGAAGGGGTGCCCCCCCCCCACCACAAGGCACAAAAGAGACAGATTTTCTCTAGAAGAAATATATATATTTTTTTAATTTTTAAATAAAAAAAAATTGACACCTTGATATTTGTATTTTTACATTTTCTACAATACCAATGAATTGGAGTCTTTTAACATAAAGGCATTCTAACATATATTTCAGATTTCAAAATTAATTTGAAAATGAGTGTTTTTAGATTTAGTTTGTAAAAACTTGGTAATCACTAATTTTTAAAAAAATCACTAAAGGAGAGACTTGAAACACTCATTAGAAAAGTAATTATTTTTCTTGTTTTTGCCGCTGATCCAAGTCTAAGTTGTGCTTTTCTTCTCTTGAGCTTCAAGCATTTTTGAACGTTTGATCTTGCTTCTTTTACCAGAATTTACTCATTTCATATTTAAAATGATGTGTTTCTTTTTGAGTTATTTAAAAGAAAAAACTAAAAACTAACTCAACTTCTTAAATTCAGAAGTTGAGTTAGAATGGAATTGTTAAATGTATATTATGAATTATGATACTTTTTATAAGTGCAGAATGTTCCATAAATTCCTTTGGGAAAGTCTTCTGGCCAAGAAACTATGAATGTGGTGAAGAAAGGGACTTTTTTTCACCTGACACATACCTTCAATATAGGAGAGAAAATGCAAAAGAAATGCTACACATAAATGAAATATGGCAAATTAGGACATAATGAACCAAGTACGGAAATGTTTGTAAATATGGGAGCTTTCTGACCTATATAATCTTGCAGATTGATAACGATAGCTTAAAGGGAAAAAATGAGTTTTGACCAACCTTAGCTAAAAAACATGCAAAGAGAAAAACTTTTGACAGTAAAAATGGATAACTCTATAAACAAATTTTTCCCATGTTATGATATTGGCATGTTCCGTCCTTAGCAAAAGTGATAACAATACCCAAATGATAACATTATCAGTGATTCTAATAAGTAGCATCTACTGTAATAAATAAAAAAAAATATGAATAATAAATAAAATCAAATAACTCTAGCAATGAACATAGGATTAACTAGATATAGTCTGAGACTGGCAATATTTGTTGTAAAGATTTTCCATATTTCCATTTAAAATTTAAAAAAACTTAGCAATCAATGTAAAACACAAACATTCTCACCTCAAGCCTTCCTTCTTTACAACCAACAGCTATAGCTATATCACGAAAGTCCACACTCCAAACAGCCTGGAATGGAAGTGGTGAATAAAATCGAAAGTGTCTGATCCCCTCAGGATTTTTTTCAGAACTTATTCCTTTTAAAGGTTGTTGCTCGTGTTCTGACAAACAACATGTTGTATTAGAATCAAAGACTTGTGGTTCATTTTTGGTTTCCTGAAGCTTGACAGTTCCCATTTTGTCCCCATAGCAAAAGTCTTCTTTTTGACTAGACACATATTCGTCACTCACACTTGCACCTTTCACAGGATAGTTTTCATCAAATGAACGAAGAGAACTATCAGCACATGAGTTTTTAGACACAGAGGGAGATGGTACTTCTGGCACAAACATTGCATAACAATTTTCTGTGTCATCTGATACTGGTGATGAGCCATATGTTGAATCAGAAGAAAAACTGCCACTCTCTCTAGGGAGGCTGCGAAGGTTCTTTCTGTGCTTTGCAATCCTATGTGGAAGGATATAAGATAGAATTAAAATTAATGATATTAGTAAACATTAGGTGTTAAACTTTTTTGATATAAATCTCAACCTTCATGGTAGAGCATTAAAAAATCTGCAGTCTTATTTCTTTGCTAAATATTTAGCATGATGTTGTTTACAAGAATATGCCTTTAAGATTAACTCTACCGAACACGCATTGGTTCTATGCCAAAAGCTGTGTGCAGATTCTTGGTCTTTATTCTCACTAGCATTGACAAGGTATCTAGTCTTCTTAAAAGATTTTTTATTTTAGTAATGACAAGCCTAGATATTTTCTAAAGCTGATTTCTCAATGTATTACTTTGCCTGATACTAGTGATGGGCAAACTATGGCCCACGGACCAGATGCGACCTGCTTGGAGGTTCTATCTGGCCCACTGATGATTTCAAGTTAATAGTATAGGAATTTTCAATTTCAGTTTTAAAAAAAAATTCATTTAAGGAGGTGTTCCATTTTTTGCATATGGAAAATATAGTTGTGAGACTTTAAATAGAAACTGAGTTAAAAACTTTTACATATGCAAAACAATGGAATATGCTCACAAATAATGAATTAAATATGCATAAAATTATTAAAATATACTTATTTATTTTCACAGTTGTAAAGGACAAACCATTGTCTCATTTGCAATGAAACCGTGATAATCTTCAAAGTACAGAACATACATTTCACCACCTCATGTCAAAGCATAAAAATTCGAATTACGAAACAATGTCTGAATACGTCTGGCACGCCATTTTTTATTTTTGTTTTTTTTGCCTGCTCTTAAAAAATTTGCCCATCACTGCCCTGTACCAGTGGATCTCAAACTTTTGCTGACTACAGCTCCCTTGCCCAATTCATAATTCATCCACGGCTTCCCAAAATAGTTTAGTAGAAATTTCCATACACAAATTTTTTAAAGAATCACTTCAAAGCATAAATAGGTACAAAAATGAATATCTCCATCTCACAGCAATGCCATTGACAAACGTTTGTAACACCCCTCTAGGAGCCGCAACGCACACTATGAAAAAACACTGCCCTATACCCTTTACTTTACACCAGCTGAATATCAGAAGAAAGACTACTTTATAAAAAAAAAGATATGGCATTTTAAAGGGGATTTAGTGATTTCTGCTATGCTGGTTGAAAAGCTAAAGGGGAATGAAAAATTCTCCCCATTCTTTCATGAAGGCATTGATAAGATGGCATTGGTAAAGATTGATAATTTTCTAATGGGAAGCTGAGGTTGTAGACATCGCAGAACAATCCGAGGATGATGTCACTTTCACTGTTCATATGAAGGTTTTTGTAACAGCTGGCTGATGCAAAGATATATTTTTGAAAGAGAGAAATTCAACTGCCTTTGCGGAAAATTGAACCCACGTCCTTTCACTTTCCGTGTGAATGCCCTAGACCACTAGACTACAAAGGCAACAAATGTGTCAATCTTTCCTTGAGCGGAGAGTGACATCATCCTGGGATAAGTCGCCATCTGGTGGCAATGTCAGCAATTATGAGCTTTGGCCTGAGTTAGGTCCGACCATACATGTACGGTCCCGTTCAGTGCACACAAACTTCAAGGAAAGATTGAGACATTCGTTGCCTTTGTAGTCTAGAGCAGTGGTTCTCAAACTTTTTAATATTGCGGCCCGGAAAATTATTTTTTCAGGACTCGAGGGCCTGGTCTTGAGTATAGTCATACAAAATTTAAAATATTTTAGAAACAATAAATATGTAATTATATGAACTTTTACTACAGTAATAGTAAATAACTATTAATAAGTAATTCCGCATTATTTATATGATTAACTCAAATAATTAATGAAAAAAATCAAATTTCTAATTACACATACAATCGATTTATTTACGTGTTTAGTGAGGGATGTTAACGAGCTCGAAGTTTTTATTGAGTAAGAAAGATGAAATAATTGCGTTAAACATATTATTCCATAGCTTAAAAAAATACATACATTCTCTCTCTCTCTCTCTCTCTAATCATCAAAAATTTATATTATATAATGTGCAATTCTGGTCACTGTACCATAATTAAATTGAGCATTTGTTCTTAGTTACGACATAAAATCAATGAGAAAAATCTGTGTGCATAGTAACTCCTCCAAAAAAGTGAGCCGTAGCAGAAAGATGTCAGGGTAAACACTAGCTACAACGTCACCCACCTTAGATATTTCAGAAACAGGAAAATTAATATTTTAATTGAAATATCTAAATGAAGTTTCACGAATCTCTGAATTTAACGTTATACTACCAGCACAAATTAATATTTCAATTTTAAAACGAAATACTTCAGTTTAACAAAAATTAGAACTTCAAAAACAGTGACTTACCATGGATTATGACACTAATGAGACTTTTGTTGTTGTTTTCTGCCCGTTATCTTGTTAATCCTGGGCTGAATCGAAGTAACAGCCAAACGGAGACAGTCAAAAAAATGTAAACGGTTTCTCTGTTTTGTTTTGAGCACAGTCATAGTAGAAAAAGCCGTTTCACAAAGATACGTGGTAGAAAAACAAAGAATAAGTCTCATCGCCACCTCATGCAAATTTGGAAATTCGTTTTTTACTTTTATCCAGAATTTTGCAAGGCTAGTAGAATTATAAGTACTTTCCAATCCTTTGTCGGATGACAATTCAATTAGTTCAAGGGTTTCTTGATAAGAAAGGGCTGCTGTTTTGTGTTCAAGAAAAGGATTCACGATCCACACGTATTTTTCTCTTGGGTCCTCGTGTTCCGGATAATATTTTTCAAACGACAGTAGCAACATCTTTAAATGCGATTCAATAACATCTGGAATAAGGGTGCTTGAATGCAAGCCATCTTCTTCCATAACATAATCTGAGTGTGACTGAAACATTTCGTAATTATTTTCACCAATCATTTTCAGCCAGAGTTTGAGTTTCTTTTTAAATGATTCAACCTTATTCCAAGAATGAAACATCGTTGTTTTTGATCCTTGAAGTTTCAAATTCAACTCATTTATAGAAGAGAATATGTCACTGAGGTATGCCAACCTGGCTACCCACTTCTTATCTTGAAAGAAGTAGTACATATCACTTTTTTTACTAATAAGGAACAATTCAACTTCCTTCCGAAGTCTGTATATCCTCTTCAGAACTTTACCTCAGGACAGCCAACGAACTTCCGAATGAAAAAGTAGATTTTTGAGATCAGTGCCCATCTCATCACACAATACTCTCAATAATCTAGTATTCAAAGCACTGTTTTTTATGAAAATAACTATTTTAATAGATTGCAACAGGACTTTGTTAAGTTCAGGAATCATTTTTTTAGAAGCCAGGTTTTGCCTGTGAATGAAACAATGCGTTGATATTAAGTTATTTTCACTCACCATATTCTTGATTCTAGCGACTAAACCCAAATGTCTACCCGTTAGATTTGCAGCACCGTCAGTGCAAACTCCAATGCAATTTTGCCAATCCAGTCCTTTATCTTTCATAAAATTATCCAAAACTTTGAAAATTTCATTGCCGGTTGTGTTTGCAGCTAATTCCGAAACACTCAAAATGTCTTCCATCACGTCATTATCAACATGATCAATAAACTGAATGTACGTGAGCAAAATGCTGTGGTTTTGCACATCAGTGGATTCATCCAGCTGTATTGCAAACAATTTTGATATCTTAATTTTTTCTACGAGTTGCATTTCGGTGTCTAGTGCCATGTCGGATATGCGCCTTTCTATGGTATCATTTGACAATGGAATGTCTTTCATTCTATTTGCCGCAGACTGGCCTAACACTTCTCGGCAAGCAGTAATTAAAGAAGGCTTGATGAGTTCTTCGCCAATAGTATACGGTTTTTTGCATTTGGCTATTTGTAACGATATCAAATATGATGTCATTAGTAGTGAATCGTCAGTCGTTGAAGTGCGAGAAATAATTTTCTTTTCTGCTTGAAGAGCCCCTTTTTTGTGCATGAAGAAGTCAATAGGTTTGTTCACAAAATCAGGATGTTTCGTGCTGAGATGTCGGATGAGACACGATGGTTTCATGGCTTTGTTTGCCAAAACAGTAGCACAAATAACACATTGAGGTCTTGGCAATTGGTCGGTGTCAGAATGAAACCAAATTTCAAATAATCATCACTGTATTTACGGATGAACGCTGACTTTTTTTTCTGAGTGACACTAGCTATTTTTTCCTCTTATGCACATCCTGATGGTCGTCCTGCTGGCTTGACTCGGGAAAATCGGGTTTGTTTTTAGTTTCACTTTCGATACGGGATTTTTAAACTCCAAAACTGAACAAAGTCCCTTGTCTCTTACTCATGATGAAGTTCGAATTTACACACTTATTCACAAACAAAATGAATACTCCAAAAAAAAAATTATAAAATAAAAAATCGAAATGACAGCTTCCACGTATCACCAATTTTTTTTCTCCCGAAGAAAACAGTACCATACAATTCTGAGAACCAGACACAGACTGCTTCGATGTCTGATTAAGCTTTATGCCCGGAATACAGTATTTTCTATGTACCTCGCTGATTAGTGGCTGACATTTGGCATATAGATGACAAAGGGTAAGATTTCCCCATTCAAAGTTGTAATTAGATTTGTAAGAGCATTTTTCACGAATGGTCAACAGCAGCGGCATCTTTATAGGCCCTATCTTATGGGTTAAGAATGTGTTGATTGTCCAAAAGTTTCTCATCATTCTTCAACACCTCCACATTGAGAAGGATGCCGCTTGGTCACTGACGAGCATATGGTGACTAGCACATGTATTTTCAGTCTCCGGGGCATAGGTGTTTAGAAACATAAAGTAGTATTTTACTTAAGAATATTCCCATAGTAACGATGGACCATATGTATAACAAAAAAAAAAACAAAAAAAACACACACACCCATATAGCTACGGGAGTTTTTTCGGCAAACATGAGAGAGCACTTTAATTTTCCTAAAAGGTGCCTAATTGTCCGGCAATCATGACGGCTACTTGAAAGTTGCACTACAAAAAAAAGAAGGAAAAAGTTCTTTGAGGGAAGACCAGACTATTCTGCACCCCATTCGCATAGTCTTGTGAACGAGGATTGCCTTGAGAAAGATATTCCCATTTGGAGTTGAACAAAGGGCCCCCCCCCCCCCCATGGCTATTCCTGCTTGTCGCAGTGAAAATCGTTCACTTGTTTACATTCGGATGTAAGGAATTTTGTGGACAGAGATTTGAATTACGTATTGCTTATGAAAAAAAAAAGTTTCTGAAGTAATTCCGTTATTGTGTTCAGGAAAACTATATAGCAAATAAACAATTAAAATGATCCAAAGGTAAATCTCTAGCGGTCCGGCGGTTGAGAAACACTGGTCTAGAGGTCTAGGGCATTCACACGGAAAGTGAAAGGACGTGGGATCAATTCCCCGCAAAGGCTGTTGAATTTTCTCTTTCCAAAATATATCTTTGCATCAGCCAGCTGTTAAAAAACCTTCGTATCTCAGAACAAGCCAACTTTAAATACATAAACACCATGTACTATTGAAACAATTTTAAAAAATGTAGAGAAAGGATGAAAAAAAAATCACTTTCACATATTTAGATTAATAACATTTGAATAAGCTCAACAATTTTTTCTTACCTTGAGCGTTTTATGGATGTGAGGCATTCCCCTGAAACAGAGTCCCAGACACAAATGTCACCTTTTAAACAGCAACTCACGATAATACTATCATCTGCAACAATGCTTTCAACTTCCTACAATTAAAAAAAAGTTTTAATATTAAATCAATGATACAATACTTTCTTACTTTTTTTGTGCGATATAGGCTGAATATTTCACTACTCTAATTGAAGATGGAAATTAATAAATGATGCACATTATCAACAGAACAAAAATTCACAACAATAAATTTTAATTTTAAATTTCTAATTGCAAAAAAATGGAAATGAATTAATGCAGCACACAACCCTGGTCTATGGTCTTGAGACAACTATTTTATTTAAGAAATGAATGTGCTGGAATCATATGTTTGTGGAACCTGATGGTGCATTTATCAAAGAGTGGTACAGGCCTTGCCATCTTCTAAATTAAAATTAAGAAACTGGCATGAATGAATATTCTTATGGATGTAATTGAAATGTTTTAGGTCAGATTCACTCAGTTGGGAAAGATGAGTGACAGTAAAAAATTAAATTATAGTCACTAGCTAACCCACTGAATCATCAAAGGGCGAGACTATTAGGGATGGGGGGGAACATAACACCCTAAGAAATACTTTGAAAACATGTCTTGCCTCTCACATGGCACCTGTTTTCAGGGAAAAAGTTCAGGAAAAGTTTGTCTTCAAAATTTGTGAAGTTAAATTTTTTTTTTTTTTTGAAGTACCCACCATTTATCCTGTTTAAAACATATGAAAAGTCATGTAGATTGGAAGGAACTTGTAGATTTGTGTTTGAGAACCCACAGTGGTGTGGCAAACAAATATATATTTTTCTTTCTAAATTTAGATAATTAATTGAAAACACATGGAATACAAAATAATAATCTTTTAGGGTAAAAAAATCAACCAACCTGAGAATGAGCATGAAGTTTAACAGGAAGAGTTTCAGTAATCAGGTAGGAATCACAAGAGGAAGTCACTGCATCAGATGAAGCCTCTGTACATGATTGACTAGGGGTCTTCCACGACGTCCGCCATTCAGCATAATGTTTAGTGCACATACATCTGTATAAAACAACCATCAAGTATACAAACAACATTAAAGTGGGAATACTCAGTGCAATGGCTAACGCAACTTCCGATGGGGATGATGGATGGTATGGTATGTCAGATGGGAGATCATCAATGTCTGAAAGGAAAAGAGCAAATAATACGTGAAAATCAAATAATACATGAAAAATAAATTAAAAAGACTATATTTGGCATCCCGCCATGCAATGTTGACTGAGCAGTTAAAGGGGTAAATTTGGGACCTCCCATGTTCAGTGACTAGGGCACTAGACAGGCCTACCAACCCTCTAGTAGTGGCATTGCAAATGATAGTCAGATAAATTAGTATTCAACCCTCTAATGCAAACCTAAGGTTACAAGCTTTCCATAAAGTACAGAATTTGACTACACAGGAAAGATAAGCAGCATTCTAAGGTAAAGGAATATATTTTTAATACCTTTATCATTCTGTTCAACAGATGATAAAAACTGCCAATATGATTTCTTTGATGTGTCAACATCTCCAGCTGTGCGAAAATGCACAGCTCTCTCCGGTTCCATGGCTACTGATAAATGAACGGGAGGCAGTATGCTTATGTACCTGGAATTTAAAAAAAAAAAAACTAACATGATATGCATTTGAATGTATATAGAGGCTGCATAGGAAAGTCTCTTTACCCTGAACCATTGATCCCAGAAGCATACTTCCAATTGGAAAAAGTATCCAAATAATGTGTAGATCTCAGATACATCACTTATATTGCAAGAGGTTGGATGGTTATTAAAATAATTGAGGAAGTAGCAAGATCATTCAATCCTAATGCAATGTATGATACCACAAGAAAAAGCTCATAGAAGCAGGTTTGCAACTGACATCTAGAAAAGCTGCTTATGAAAGTATTCTGGAAAAATTCTTTCTTAAATAGCAAAACAGATAGTCTTTCACAAAGCCCAAGTATTCCAGCAACATTATAATACTGCTTTGGGTGATGATTTTGTTGAAGAATTTCGGAAGGTTCACTATACATACATACACATTCCAACATGTACCAATTCGTTAGAAGTTCTGCAGAGGAATACGGACAAGGTGCATGTCTGGTTTAGTAGTAGTAGTACTTTAGGTAGTAGGTGAATCAAAATATATTATTTACCAGTGTCTGAAATAAACGCATGATACCATGGGAACCAACACTTTAGATGGGTTGTAAGAATGTGACAAAACAGTGAACTGTTAATAAAAATTATGGAGGTTACCAAATTCTCATCAGAGAAGTACGATAACGCTTGTTTTTTTATAGCAGCATACCACTATTTCCCTACTAATTGGAAAGAATAATAGCTTTGATAGTAAGCCACTAGAGGATATTTGTTTGCTCAATCTCAGGATGCTAAACATTCACCCCATTTTACTGTAATTTTTTATTTTAATAACTACACAACCCCTTGCAGTATGAATGACATATCAGAAGCATAAATCTTATTTGAATAACTTTTCCAATTGGAAGTATGTTTCTAAGATCAGCAATTTGTAAGTTACTTTCCTATGTACCCTGTATGTGAAAAATAAAAATATCTGATTGATTCACAATGCAACTATGTTATAACAATGATGGAATTAAAAAAATTATCATTCACATACATATCATGTGCTGTATTTATTTTAACCAAATCATACCTAAATATTAGCTGTTAGTTGTTCATACTTTAACATTCATAATGGCACATGATAGCTCTCTCTCACCAAGCAACTAAAATACTTCAGAAAGAGCATTTGTTATAGCAGCGGTTCTCAACCGGTGCTCTGTGTGAACTCCCAAGGGCTCTGCGGCCGCTCGAGTTAAATAAATAAAAACCCAGTAAATTTGGAAAAAATAATAATTATCAATATTTTTGAATAATAAAAATAAGTCAGAAACTTTGATGAATAAATAAAAAATAGGAGTCCGGGGCTCCGCCATAGAAATTACATACCGGAAAGGGCTCAGAGGGTCAAAAAAGGTTGAGAACCGCTGTGTTATAGTGTAAACCTGTAGAAAAGACTTGTTGAAGATGAGATAAGCTGAACCATCATTAAATTTTAGGACAGATTTATATAAAAGTATTTCACACTATGTTTTTTATACTGTATTGGGATAATTTACGTACCTTCCTGATAGTGAAATATTGTAATAACCGAACAAAGTTGTCCAATGCTGAGGAGATAATGTTTGCCATAAATACAAATTCTGATGTTTCAAAGACATTTTCACTCTCTTTGGGAAAAAATCTCCTGTCACAGTCTCAAACATTTTTTCCTCATCGACACGTATGTTCTGAATACCTTCTGAATCATTTGAAGCCCCTTTTAGTGTCTGAAGTATAGGGCGAACCACTGCAAGAAAGTGATTTTTATAAAATCTTCACACGAACAAGTGATCAATACAGTATTCAATACAATTATTTGAAAAACTTCACACAATAATACTTGTATGTACAATTCAATTCAATATGCAGCCTTAGTTGAGCACAGTGCCTGATTGGAAGAGGAGAAAAAAAAAATCGAAGCAATCTTATGATTAAAACAATTAAATTTTAGAATTTCTGATATCTTTTATTTGATTCAATTTAGTTTTTTTTACAATAATGTCAAATCTTATATCAGAGATTTATGCTCAAAGATTTCTTCTCAAAGTAAATTTGTTCAAGTTTTTACTACTTTCTTTCTCTCTATCTTAAACCAGTCTTTTTGGTTTTTACTGCCAATGAGCGAGATTATCTTTTTTCCCCTTGCCATTCACAAAAGCCTCCAAAACATACCCATACTCTTCATATCTGGGCTGTTTTTGGCCATCTTGGGCATTAAAAAGTTATAAAGCAAAGTACAAAGTATCTTTACATACATCCTAGCCGAATGAATAGGCATACAGTTAAAAACTTCATATATTTGACAAATGTACTATATATTTTCAACAAGCAACTTATTTCTGACATAAAAAAAGGAAATAAACATGAACTATTTTTACCTCCTTTGGTTATAGGCGATATCCCAACAGCATTTTCAGATATCATTTCCATAATACCAGATTTATAAATCCATAAAGCCACCCACATTACCAAGCAAACCTGAGAAGCCAATGAAATGTTCAATTATCATTTCTAGTAAAATCACTATCAAATTAGATGATGTACACAAGCAATTATGACCATATCATGATTACTTGCACTCCTAAATATGACTTTTGACCACGACTTTATAAGCACCAGGTCACCATAGTGGCTAAAAAATGGCGCCTGAAATTTTCTATGTGATGGCTGAACTATCTGAGGACAACATTTTTGGAAGTTGTGTAATGGTTTCCACTAACATAGGAAAGGGTTGCTAAATCTTGGAAAAGCTTGAAAAGGCTGGGAAAACCTTAATCCCTTATCGAGAAAGTTTGATTTAGTGTCATATTGTCCTCCCAATTACATAAGTTAATAAAGGGTAACTCTCTAAGACATAAAACTAAAATCAGATAAATAGGTTTAGCAATTCCCCTATCAATTAATTTATCTTTGTAAAATCATATAGTAAACCAATTTTATCAGCTTCTTATTTTGTTATTTAAATGAATTAATAAATACAAGCTTCAAAAGTAGAGATGTAAAATTCTCGAGAATAATCTTTAGGAGAATATTCTCTGGAAGGGCTACTATTATAAATAACTTGAGAATATTCTTATTGAAAATAATAAGAATTATTCTGAAGTTATTTATAAATATTCCTTCCAGAGAATATTAATGAATATTCTCCTCGATGAGAATATTCTTCTGTTATTTATAATAGTAGTCCTTGCAGAGAGTATTCTCAAAAATATTTATAATAACATGCATTATAATAAATAATCTCTATAAATAACTTGAGAATAATTCTTATTATTTTTGATAAGAATATTCTTTAGTAATTTATAATAGTAGTCCTTTGAGAATATCCTTGAGAATATTCTCTGTCCCGGTCAAGAAGACGGGAACATTGAAGTTTGCATCCCACAATATTAAAGTTTGAAAGCAAAGAAATGAAACCAACATAGCTGAATTGAACAACTTATAAAGAAATATGAGAGATACAGAATTTAAGTGTATAGACATTGAAGAAAACAACAGTTCTGTATATTTTTAGAATGAAGGTGATTGCATAAGAATAGCTTCCTTTATCAATTTTGGCTAAATTTATATATATATTTTTTGAACTTATTTTCTGAAAATTTATCTAATTTCAAATAACTTTTAAAGGTTTTAACCTAAAGCATGATTCCCAACGTGGGCGATGGAATGTTCTGGGGGGGGGGGGACAATTATACCAAAATTGTTTTGTTGTAAATGTTTCAGGCAATGAAACTAATTAATATTTTATAATTTAAACAAAATTTGTAAAAAATTTAAATTATTTAAAAGAGAAAAATGAATATTCTCGATTATTCTCCAATTTTTACATCCAGGAGAATATTCTCGCCTCACATCTCTATTCAAAAGTAGTATAATAAAAGATTAGTGGTAACGTATACCATAAGGCCACGTTGAACAATTCTGGTCCTTGCCCAGAAATAAATGACTTTCATTCTTTTAGGAAGTTCACCAAGCATTGGATTATTTGTCGGAGCAAAAACTTTAGCAGAGCCATCATGAAGATTTCCAGAGCTTCTGCGTCTAGAGCTTGCTTCACAAATAGCTCTAAAATGATTACATAAGAATTGAGGAAATAATGCTTAAAATATTTGCTTTTTGCCACATTAACTATAGATAACTATTAGACTAAAGAACAACTATGCTAAACGTAAAATGAAAAAGCAAATCGTTTGATATGCAGCTGTAACCTGTGAGTTATGCAAATTGTGTATTCAAATATAGTCATGTGTGTACATATAAAGAGATACATAGGTAGATAAGAACTGAACATTGCCCTTAGCATATATATCCTGTATATGCATATACAGGGTGAAAACTTAGTCTGTTTCAACTGAAATAACTTGTAAACCATTGACTATAGAAACATACTTTTAATTCGAAAAAATATTTAACTAGCGTACCCATATTAGATGTAATTTATTTTACTATGGGCTGTATATGTATAGAGATGCAAAATTTAATTTTTTTTATATGTTTTCCTGTCCTCTAACTTCCAATAAAAATTTTAGAAAAGATTATTCTATGCTTCATATGCTGCTCTTTCCCCAATTTTCAGCTATTTTGAATTCCAATATCATAGCAAATATTGCACTTAAAAATATAGGATTCTTTTTGTTGGGCTCACGAAAGACATGGCAACAACTCTAATTGGACTTTAGAAGACAGAGTGACCGTATGAAAAATTAAATTTTTTATCTACATTGGTAAAATAAATGATGCATCTAAGATGGGGGGGCTATTTAAAACATTTTCTAACTGTAAGTATATTTATATAGCCAACGATTTAAGAGTTATTTGAAATGAAACAGACTTAAGTTTTCACCATGTATGAATGTTACAGTCTATGTCAGAAGTCTAGACTCATCTTGTAGTGGCCAGTGTCTGAAGTCAGGGCAATGTGGCTGTCCATTTTGTGGAGTGTCCAGGCTTCAGATTTAGACTGTAACATATACATACTCATCTTTATATTTCCAATAAAAGCACAAATGAAACAGATTTGCTGCTTAAACAAAGCAATGTAAAATATTTGTTACTATGCTTGAGACTATGGAATTATTCTATTTGTTTGGAAAAAAAATTAACATACAAACAAGAACATCATTTTTACTATAGGATATAATGTCTCTTAGCATATGCTTTTTTTTCTATGGCATATGCTAAATCATTACACTCATGAAATGATTGAAATTCAACAATTCACAGTTATTGAAGAAGTCATTATATAAAAATTTAGGTGCAAACCTAGATTGTTGTGAAGATGCTGGGTAGTTTGCAATTCTGGCAGGGCTTAGAAGCTCTGGGTTTTGTTGAGCAGAGTTATGCCTATGGTTGATGGCTGAGCATCTCTTGTAATAACCTCTATGCAAGTCAGAAATCTGCAAATACATTACTTGATTTAAAAAATTATCTAATGTACATAAAAATAAAACTGGGACTTTTTTTCACTTTAGAGTCATGAAATTATGATAAAACATTTTTTCTTCAAGCTTCTCATTTTATATTGAAAGCTATCCAACAAATGAAAATTGTATTAAAAATTCACTGGGAAGTTTATGTTGTTGAGTCAAACTGTAAAATTTGATTTTAAAGGGTTAAATGTTTATAAAAATACCACTTCCTTATACATGTGTATCATTACTAGTTGAGATTATTAAATTCCATTTATTTGAAGAACTTCAAAATAATTTTGCATCTACATTCATATTCCATATAGTACCATCAATTTACAAAGGACATAAATTCTTCATTTGCAAAGTTTTTCCAAGCTGAAAATAAGAGATAAAAACTTTGTTTGAAAAAAAAAACCTTTATTATTTGTGCAATCTTTCATACACTTTTTGTTTTTAAATCAAATCAATACCTAACCAATTATATCTTTGAATTACCTCAATTCTTCTGATATCCAGGGATAAGAAAGTAGCAAAGAACACAAGTTGAAGAAAGAAATCAGTCAACAGACCAACTACAGCGAATAAGCAAAACTCCTAAAAAAGGGCAAAAATTACGGGTATAAAAACTGAGAATAAAACAATTTAAAATACAAATTAAATGCAGAAAGTGAACAATAAATTTTTGTATTTGGAGAAAAAGTAATCTATGACTGACACATCAGATTAGACACAAACCTGGATTTTTGGAACGAATGTAAGAAATGCAACAGTTAGCAATGCAAGTTCAGTAAACAAGTTTTTAGTTATG
Source organism: Pholcus phalangioides (assembly GCF_987345545.1). NCBI lineage: Eukaryota > Metazoa > Arthropoda > Arachnida > Araneae > Pholcidae > Pholcus > Pholcus phalangioides. Next base: position 21,940,805 of record NW_028301596.1, on the reverse strand, counting down.
GACCAGCCCTCTTTGCTTAAACCTGCAGTTGAGAAAAGTTGAAAAAATAAGCAGATTGCAACAAATTGGACATAATGATCAATAAATAAAACAAATTAACAACATAAAGATATTTTTGTACTAAAAATAAGTTATTTTCACACAACACTCTCCCATAATATTTTCCACAAAATTTAAGATCACTATTTCATAGCAAAATATTAAAAAAGTGACAATGCCAGTGAGAGCATTAAGAAGCACATGACATCACCTATACAAGAATATAAACCTTGTTTGAATACTTAGAAATAAAAACTATTGCATTATGAAAAATTGGCCTACTTCATTTCAAACTAACCTTGAGCTACTCGCAGTTTAACATCTAAATGCAATGGAGTAGAAACAATTGATTTGGTTAATACGAGCATGTTCTCCAGGCCAATCACCACAATGAGATAAGGAAGTATTTCACTAAAAAAAAAAAGAGAATTTTAAAGATGATTAATTTCATACTAATAATGAAAATACAAAATTCTGATGAACAGGAAATCATATTCTATTGCACATGAATGCCAGACTACTGCCCTCAGACTCATCCTGTTGCTAAGATGTAAGATCTCTTCTGGCCTGATTTTTTTCACATCAGAGCATGAGGGAAGAAAGATTAAATAGGAAGGAGAATGAAGTTGAACACTGAGAATTGTTTTATCCCTTAAGAAACAAAATATGTTCATTTTACCTAGTATCAATAATTTGGCTAAAATTAATGTCAGTGTAGTACATATAGCTTAAGACTTATTAAAAACTAAAGGTGGACCTCAAGGCTCTTGCTTCCCAAGTTCAAATTCATCAGGTAACACATAGGCTTTTGCTTTTTTTCCCCCTTAGCAAGCAAGCTAGTTGCAATTGCATCACTACAGCTTTGTGCCATACATGATTCAAGAGGTATGGCACATGCATCAAAGAGGCTTGTGCCAATGATTTTCCACTTGTCTCATAACTCGGCATCCCATTCACATTACGTGCAAGCTCAGCAAATTACTGGAGGACAAGCCTGAGCATGCATAGATAGCAGATAGGCTCCCTCCCAGCAATAGTAATTAGTGTGGTTCAATTTTATAATTGACGCAGTAAGAAAAAAAAATTTAATGACTGACAATATGAAAAATTGCCAATAGCACTTCTAGATAGAAAAGATTATACATTTTTTTTAAAGATTATATATGAATAAAATTACCTCCCATTGAGAGTTGGATTCAAGCCAAACCATAAGCACAGACCAACAGACATCAAAAGTGACATTATGACAGTCATGACAGCACTGATTGCTAATGCCCATTTTGACTTGACAAGATCAATTTTACCTACACATGAAAGCAAATCATTAATAGAGTTAAATGAAAAGAAAGGATCAAAACATTTATTTGACACATTGATTAGAAAATTATTCTTTGAAATGGTGAAAACATTTAAACATCATTATTAGTCATACCTCAGAATTTTGGAAATGTTTTTGTTATAAATGTAACGTAATATATTGTTCTACACATACCCTGCATACTTGTAATCTCACTATGACTGGGTCCTGACGCAGGGTCAGATAATTAAAGTAAAAGATAATAAAAAGTCTTTGTTGGACATAAACCCTAAAATGCTATCAGCAACTGCAGCCCCACGTCAAGAAAAGCCAGTACTTTTTCGGAAATTTCAAAGGAAGGCACTTGGTGAGGAGAAAAAAATTAAGGAAGTGTACAACAGGTTCAGTATGTTAGCTGTGGGACAATCTCTTTTATCTTCACCTCTAGCATTTTTCTGACACCTTATTTCTTGTTTGGAACTTTTAACCATATGTTTAGTTGCACTTATACTTTTGTCAGACAACCATGTGGACCAGTTTGCTGAAGGTAAGTACATATTTACTGTCACGTATTAAAACATGGAGTGGAGCTTTGTTGTCTCTGGGAGAAGTGGGGACTGCAATGGTCCCATATCCATGGGAATTAGATTTCACAGAATGCTTTGGGGAAACCAAAAAAGTAGGATTGGGTACCAGAGCTGTAAATTCCCTATTCATGAATGAATGAATTCAATCCTCCCATGAATTCCCTCCATTTATCTAAAACCTAAAATAATATTTACTTATTTCATTTGAACTTTTCAGCGGACACTATGATGTAAAAATGTTTATTCATTAATTAAGTAATCAACATACATTAAAATTATAAATTAATACTGTTAAAATTTTAATTCACCATTAAAATTAATTTACATTATATTTTTGATTAAATTTAAATTTCATTATCATCATTAATATTTAACTATTTTTTATTAGAATTTTATTTCCTGAAGGCTTACTTTGGTTGTTGGTTTTCCCTGGTCCTCTTCACCATTTACCAGGATAATCAAGGTTATTATGCAGTAATGTTGGAGTATTTGAAGATATGTACAGTGAAATCTTGATACAGTCGAATTCTGTTATAACAAACTCCAAGGGACTGGAAAAATCACTTTGTTATAACAGAATTTTGTTATAAAGGAATTTCTGATATCACAAATTTTAACATTCACTGAAACGGTTTTGTTGTAGCGGAATTTGATTTCATCCATAACAGAGCATAATACGCAGCAGCGCAAATAAGCAGACTTTCTTTGCTACCCATTTTAAAATGTCTGAATGCTCCTGTTGTTGGCCAGGTGTACCTCCCGTTCTGTCATTATTCTATGGCTTTTGTATTGAAAGCCATAAAAATTATTGCTGGTCCGAGGACAATGACTTGAACCAGTCATTGTGGGATCCTGGCTTAAGTGGGGGGGGGGTGTCTGATATCTATGGGTTGGTTTATGAAGAGTGCATCCCGCCCTTTAGGATCTATGAAATAGCCACTGATCTGCCAAAACATTTTTGTTGCTCTTGTAGAGCCTCAATATATATTCTTATATGTATTATTATTATTATTACTTTACTTTGTACATTGGCTCTCTCTTAACAAGCACGCTCTGGTCACGTGAAAGAATCTCAGTACATTCTGTACTGAAACACGAGATGATCACGTGACCGGATGCCCCTTCGGAGGGTCCGAAGGGCCATGTGTGTGTGAACATCAGTTCAGCTCCAGCTCTCACACGAGATGCACCAACGTCGTCTTTCTCTCTCTTAATATATGTACCATGTAAATAATATCTTCTATATAGCATCATAATTAAAGATAATGTATCTACAACTACGTCTCATTCATATGGAGTCAGATGCAACTACGCTACCGTCACCACCTAGCATTTAGCATTTCAGCATTGGTGACCGCAGACGTTTGAACACAAATAATGATGCCTTCTGAATATTCTTCAAAAGACGCCATTACGGTGAGAGCAGCAGCAGAGGATTTTTCTCCCAGCAACAGTGGACCACGGAGCATCCTCCCTCGAAAGGTCACTTCCGCTTGACCTCTTGGCTCTCTTCTCTCTCAAGCAACAGGATGATCGCAGCAGAAGGGGACAATACCGTTCCCCAAGTTTCCAGTGTCGCTCTCCGCCTTCCCCCATTTTGGAAGACAAACGTTTCTCTCTGGGTGAAGCAATGCGAGCAAGCTTTCCTCCTTAGCTGCATTACAAGTGATGATACCAAATTCGCCGCTCTCGTCGCTAATATCGACTCAGAAACACTACATGCGGTTGCCGATATTGTCGTCAATCCTCCTGCGACCGGGAAATTTCAGGCTCTTTCGGACCGGCTGATACAGGAGTTTGCCGAAACTGAATCTGCTAAAATCAAGAAGTTGCTCACAGAAATTCAACTCGGAGATGATAAACCATCACAGCTGCTACGAAAAATGCGCCAACTCTCCGGATCTCGACTAACCGATGATTTCTTAAAGACATTGTGGCTGCAACGTCTTCCCACTCAAATCCAAACTGTCCTCTTAATATCGAGTGATGGACTGGATAAACTCGCGGAACTGGCTGACAAAATCGCGGAAATAAGCCAAAATGCATCCGTTTGTGCTGTTTCTCCACCGCCGGATCAAGATGACTTGCGTGCACAAATCGCAATGCTCACCAAAAAATTGAATGAACTTTCCTCTCAACAACGTGGACGTTCACCACATCGCGGACGAAACAACTTCTTCAACAGGCGTTCCAGTTCCAGAAACAGGAAAAATTCCTCCGGAATGTGCTACTACCATCATCGCTTCGGTAAAGATGCTCGGCGCTGTACTACACCGTGCAACTTCAGCGCACCAAAAAACGAAGGAGCTCCGTCATAGCTGGCATGGCGAACATGAGCTCAGAGACCAGCAGGTTGTTCATCCATGATCGTAAAACGGGAATAAAATATCTCGTTGACACGGGCAGTGAAATTAGTGTCGTTCCGCCGTCAGCGACTGCTTCCACAACTCCCTGCTCTACATTTCGTCTCTACGCAGCAAACCAGACGTCAATACCGGCCTACGGTACCAAAAATATTGTTCTAGATCTGGGTTTGCGACAAAATTTTCCATGGACATTCGTCGTCGCCAAGGTTTCGTGCCCTATCATCGGAGCAGATTTTCTGCGCAATTTCAATCTCATGGTAGATTTGAAAAAGCGTCGTCTCATTAGCTCTAGCACATCACTTCATTCCCTGGGATCAGTGCATCAAACGGCTCATCTCTCAATTTCCACAGTGGGCCCATCTCAGTACGAGAAAATTCTTTCTGAATTCCCAGACATCACAAATCCGTGCTTAATAGGCGAACCTGCATCGCACGACACAGTTCACCACATAGTGACTAAAGGTCCTCCAATATGTTCTCGACCGAGACGGCTTCACCCTCAACACTTTGAGAAGGTGAAGACGGAATTCGATTTTTTGTTACAACAAGGAATAATTCGTCCTTCAAAAAGTTCATGGTCTTCACCATTGCATATTGTTCCGAAGTCGGAAACATCTATACGACCAGTGGGAGACTATCGAAAATTAAATTCTGTCACAGAATTCGATTCCTATCCCATCCCATACCTAAGTGATTTCAGCAATGCACTTCATGGTAAGTCAATTTTTTCAAAATTAGATATTTTCAAAGCGTATCATCAGATCCCTATTTTTGAACCTGATATTCCTAAAACAGCGGTGACAACACCATGGGGTCTGTTCGAATATACAAGGCTTTGTTTTGGCTTAGTAAATGCGCCTCAAACATTTATGCGTTTCATGCACGAGGTGTTAAGAGGTTTATCTTTCTGTTATGCATATTTAGATGATATCCTCGTATATTCATCATCTGTTGAAGAGCACGAAAATCACCTGAGGCAAATATTTGAGCGTTTACACAAGTATGGCTTGAAACTTAATATTTCTAAATGTGTATTAGGGGTAGATAATTTGGAATTTTTAGGTCATTTAATCACTCCTCTTGGCATTAAACCATTACCTAGCAAGGTGCAAGTAATATTAGATTTCAAGAGACCTGACACAATTTCTGAGTTGAGAAAATTTCTTGGTCTCATAAATTTCTATAGAAGGTTCATAAAACATGCTGCTGAGTCACAAATACTCTTACACGATTTTCTAAAGGGCTCCCGCCGTAAAAAAGATAATCGTAAAATTGAATGGACCGATTCTGCACTCGCAGCATTCAATCAATGCAAAGAGCAACTAGCTAATGCCACTCTATTAGCTCATCCTTCCACATCTGCAAAACTTGCACTTCATGTTGATGCATCTGATTTTTCAATTGGTGGTGCATTACACCAGGTAGTGGACAATTCTTTGCAACCGCTAGGATTTTTCTCTCGCAGACTCACTCCAGCGGAAACACGCTATAGCGCATATGACAGAGAACTATTGGCTGCATATTCTTCTATCAAATATTTTCGACACATGCTCGAAGCACGTCAGTTCACTCTATTTACAGATCAAAAACCTTTGGTCTATGCTTTTCGGCAGAAGCATGACAAATGCTCGCCTCGCCAAACCAGACATTTGGATTTCATTTCCCAATTCACGAGTGATATTTGTCATATTCCTGGCTCAGAAAACATAGCAGCCGATATAATGTCCCGCATATGTGCTATTTCAATGCCAAGCCCAATTAATTACAATGAAATCGCTGAAGCTCAAGCAACAGATGATGAATTATCAAAATTGATGGGTGATTCAAATTGTGGCTTACAATTGAAAAAAATTAAACTTCCCGAATCTGACATAGATTTAATTTGTGATATCTCCACCGGAAGTGCGCGTCCTTACATTCCTGTGCAGTATAGGAAAACGGTGTTTGATCACGTTCATAACTTAGCGCACCCAGGCATCAGAAGAACGATCCACCAAATCCGTTCTCGCTTTGTTTGGCCTGGTATCAATAAGGAAATAACAAAATGGGCAAAAACTTGCATGGCTTGTCAAAAAAGTAAAATTCACAGACATGTCAAATCTCCTTTGAAAGAATTTCCTATGCCATCTGCAAGATTTGACCACATTCATCTGGACATAGTGGGTCCATTAACTCCATCAAATGGTTATTCTTACTGTTTGACCATGATCGATCGTTTTTCCCGCTGGCCAGAAGCACAACCGATAAAAGACATCACAGCTCCAACTGTAGCGGAAGCCTTTTATAACTGTTGGGTATCCCGTTATGGTGCTCCATCAGTTATAACAACTGATCAAGGTCGACAATTTGAGTCCCACCTTTTCCGCTCTCTCCTACAACTTCTAGGCACCGAACGAGCTAGAACTACCGCTTTCCATCCTCAAGCGAATGGTTTGATTGAGGAATTTCATCGACCACTAAAAACGGCCATTAAATGCCATAACACCGAACGTTGGACCGAAGTATTACCAACTATACTTCTGGGCTACCGAGCCGCTCTAAAAGCCGACCTGCAGTGTACGCCAGCCGAACTCGTGTTTGGTGCACCCTTGCGTCTTCCCGGCCAATTTTTCGACTCAACGAATGTCAATATTGACCCTTGTGACTACGTAAATAAGTTACGGGGCCACATGCAGCAGCTCCGTCCAACGCCAACAAAACATCATGGAAAACGTGCTACATTTGTGTATCCAGAACTGATGAATGCTACTCGCGTATTACTACGTCGTGATAGTGTCCGTCGACCCCTCCAGAGACCATATGATGGTCCCTTTCTTGTCATTAACAAAAATGAAAAAGTGTTCAAACTTGATATCAATGGCAAAACAGTTTCGGTTTCCATCGACCGCTTAAAACCAGCATTCTCCCTCTCGGAAGATACAACGCCACTGGTGGCGAAAACGCAAACTAACGACTCTACGTCAGAGAACTCGACCACGAAATCGAAACCACCAGTGACCACACGATCTGGACGTCGAGTCCGGTTCACGGATTTTTATCGTGTCCAACATTGACACTGGGGAGGGGGTACTGTAGAGCCTCAATATATATTCTTATATGTATTATTATTATTATTACTTTACTTTGTACATTGGCTCTCTCTTAACAAGCACGCTCTGGTCACGTGAAAGAATCTCAGTACATTCTGTACTGAAACACGAGATGATCACGTGACCGGATGCCCCTTCGGAGGGTCCGAAGGGCCATGTGTGTGTGAACATCAGTTCAGCTCCAGCTCTCACACGAGATGCACCAACGTCGTCTTTCTCTCTCTTAATATATGTACCATGTAAATAATATCTTCTATATAGCATCATAATTAAAGATAATGTATCTACAACTACGTCTCATTCATATGGAGTCAGATGCAACTACGCTACCGTCACCACCTAGCATTTAGTATTTCAGCACTCTCTTGTGAAGTGTCAGCTCAAAAAATAAGAAAAGGAAAAATATTATGAATGATTTGATTATTCATTTATATATTTTAATATTTATATTTGTATATATATTAAATTATACATTATATTTTTATTACTCATAGTAATTTTTATATTTTCAAAAAAAAAAATTCCCTCAAATGCATTAGTTTATACAAAATTTAATTGCTTTTAAAATTTTTTGCAAGTCTTTAAGGTAAGGGGTGTCGGCCTATACATAAGTACAAACGGTATGAAAGTTATAAATTTTCAGAATTTTTTTAAATGGGCTAAAAATAATTAACTTATTTAATTTATTTTGGAGCTTTGTTTCAAAGATACAAGTAAAATGAATTTGCACGAGTTTAGGACATAAAAAAGGGGAAATGTATAAAAATCAGTATTAATGAGAGAGCCACTCCATAAAAAAAAAATGTATACTTTGAATTGCTGAGAATTGCATGTCCAAACATTTGTACAAACAATATAATTCATACACCAACCACTTTTCACTCCTGCTTTGAAAGATACTACAACTACTTTTCCATACATGCCTCTGCAATTTGGAAGGTAAGATGGCAGCATTTTAAACACATAAAATACATACCTCAGACATCATAACAGAGAATATATATATATATGCAGTGAAATCGCATTTAATAACATTAGTTTCTGGCCCTGATGCACTTTCATTGTGTTAATATATTCCATAGACAAAGATTCCATAGCCGACAGGCAGTCATGTGGTTAGGGAGTTAGGCTCTGGCTGTGGCTGCTGTGGTGGTCGAGTGGTTATAGTGACGGACTCGCGACGCGAGGATCCGGGTTCGAATCCCACAGTGGTGGTCGGCTGAAGTTGGTTTTCTGTGGTTCCCAACTTCAAGGTGCGAATGCAAGCCGATCTCCCCGTTAGAAAGTCTCGCCACAGAGAGCAACAGGCCTACAACGTTACAAATATTCAATCATTACACTTCACTCACAATTTGAAGTACAGATGGCAGCACTGAAATATCATACACAACACTAGCTACTCAGACTGTTAGGTGTACACACTCACTTTGTTCCAGACTCTGCCACGAAGCTGGGCTGGAAGAGATCTTGGCAACGGGATAAGTCTGGTGGCAGAGACACTGGCGTTCATTCATTCAGCCTCTGGCTGTGTAGGTTTGAAATTGAATCCAGGTTTGGGCATGGATATTTACTAACACTAACAAATTCTCTGGGCAGATCATACGCATCTCTTGGGAATAAGTAAGGGTCATGTTATTAAAATAATTTTAAAAAATTTAAAATATAACTCCTTTATAACAATACGTTTCTTCAGTCTCTCGAGTATTGTTATGTAGGCTTTTCACTGTATATATTTATAAAAAACTTCTTCCCAATTCATAAGAAATTCCTCAAAGGAATGATTATGAGGTGCATGTGCAGTTTAATGGTTCTGCAGTAGCAGGTATTCATGGGAATTTTATTTGACATATGTACATAAGGCAATTTAAAAAGACTCAAAACAAATTTTAAAAAGTTAAAACTAAATTTTAATAGTATCTGGTATTTATATGCTTAACATAATTCATAATCATGATGAGCTTCAGAAATGTAACACATAATAACCTACATTTTGAAATACTTACGGACAGAGAAATAGATATAAAGGAACAAGATCATGTATGCAATACCCAGTGGTACAAATTCAGATAACGAATGCAGATTTTGGAAATGAACGTGGAAGACAGAGCCATCTTCAGGCTTGTAGCTTGTGTCATCAGGATAAGGACTGGAGGGATATTTTTTCCTCAACTGATTGAACAGACTGTGCAGAAATCTGAAAGAGAGCAGGAGTGATTCATAATGCCTGAAAATTTTCCATCACATAACTTAAGATTTACAACCTTTCTGAAACTCTCTGATTGCTTAATGTCTGGCCATGGCCTATGATCAGAGTGGTATGCAGGATGCCCCCCCCCCCCGCGCTGACCAAAAATTAGGAAAAATAATATTTCTGTGAAAAAAGTTAAATATTGAAAGAAAATACCCTTTGAATGCTATATTAACCAACTTCTGTAAATTTAAATGCTTTTTGAGGGGGCGGTAACTCAAAATTTCTAGGAATGAAATTATTTGTGCCTCTCATGCCTTTTGTGTTCCTTGCAAAGGTTGATCTTGCATACATCTCTGATTATGACTTTCATCAAGAAAAGAGAGGGTTCATTCTTCAGTAGGCAGAAACTGGGGGGAAAAACATTCCCCAGGATTACTGCTAGAGGATTCTTTTTTATCGTTTCTCCTTATTGAAGAATGAGCCATTTATTTTCGCAAGGAAGGTCACAGAAGGTTGATGACCTTCATCATTCCGTGATGAAAGTTATATTGCTAATTATTACTCACTGTCTTAAAATTGATATTTCATTGATATCTCAGCAAAGGTGAAAAACGTACTGAGAAATACATTTTTAAAAACATTTCGTTCATTTATACCATAACAAGATTTCAAATGATTATAATTCTTTATAAACCAGCACTTATGACTATATTGGAAAATTTGGCTTTTTTATTGAATTTTTCTTTAAAAAACTTACTCGTGATCCAAAGATTTAAAAACAATGGTTAATGCATAAGTCAACACCCTTGGCCGACTGCGAACATTCAACTGCTTTATTCCTGTTTCTTTCCATGGTACTCCAAACAATGTTTCTGAAACACACATACCATAGTTTTTTTTAATATCAGAAGCAAGCAATTAAAAAACACCATCAAATACATATATATATAACATATAGAAGAATTGAAAATTTGAAATAACTACACATTTTTTTTCTGAACAATAAACACGTAGATAAATCTTCTGATTGATTCAAATTCATATTTTAAACTTATGTCCTGCATAAAAATGTCAATTCACTCACTTGATGAACAAAAAGAGGTGGTATATATTATTTTATAACTAGTGTATAATGTTATTTATTTACAGAAATAATTTTGTAGGTCATATAAAGCACGTTACATACAGAGCTCATATTAATAAAAACAATTTCCCTGACTTTTCCAGGTTTTCCAGTCAAATTTTCAAAAAATTCCAGGAAATTATTTCAATGGAAAATTTAATTTTAAATTATATTATGAAATTAATTATAACTAATTACAAAATTAATTATATTAACACCTTAACTGCAACAAGTGCCCTAGGGAGTCTGTGTGTTAACTGCCATGGGCGTATTTATATGTCTTTATTCTTTGTGATCGAAAAAGGATTGCACTGGAAAGCAGATCGTGTAAAATTTTGCCGGCAGTTAAGGGGGTCAATTATAAATTAATTAATTATAATTGTTATCATAATATCATACATATATATAATTTTAGATTATTATTTATTAAATTTGTTTTATACATGCATTTATGCTTGTCAAATCCACCGGATGGAAAAATGAAACACAATCAAAGAATGCAAGATTTCCCTTTACTGCAATATCTGTCTGAAAACATTATCTTAAACATTTCTCCAACATCCTTGAATTATTATAGGATGAAAGGAACATCCCTAATATCTCAATGCCTACAAGATTTAAACCTTCACTATTGTTTCCTTTGTGACATAATTAATCAAAGATGCAGTTGGTTTCACTTGCCACTGTGTGGTCATGTGGGCATCCTGCAGGACTCTCGTCCTGAGGATCCAGGTTCGAACCCTGTTGACAACACACTGGCGGTCGACCAAAGTTGGTCTTCTGCAGTTTTCCAGCTTCAAGGCATGAATGTGAGCCAGTTTCCTATTTGAAAAAGTCTCTCCAAAGAGAGCAGGTAGGCCTACAACACAATACTGAGAAAACATGAAAATTCAAGCATTTCCATCTTTACTTCAGAAAATGGAAGCCAGATGGCAGCATGAACATGAAACAAGCACAACTAAACAACATAAATACGTTAGGGCTACACATACACACATTCCGGCATGTGCCGATTCGTAAGAAATTCTGTAGAGGAATGTGTACGAGGTGCATGTTCGGTTAAGTAGTAGTAGTTGGTTTCACTGCATCACAATTCTTTGCACACTGTACTCGCATCAACACTAGAACCAAAACGTTTAGTAATCTCAGGGGTTGTTTACAAAACTCCTCTGATTTCACATACTTGGCATGGCTCTGAATAGCTTGTCTGTGCATATTGCTCAAATTGAACAATCCCCCACCACAGTGGTGGTCGGCTGAAGTTGGTTTTCTGTGGTTCCCAACTTCGAGGTGCAAATGTAAGGCGATCTCCACATTAAAAATTCTTGTCACAGAGAGCAACAAACTTACAAACATTATTCAGTCATTTCACTCACTTCACTTCTGAAATATAGATGGCAGCACCAGAAAATCAAACAACACTAGATACACACTCAGACTGTTAGGTTAACACACTTCCAGCACAACTCGCCAGGTACTAAATTACCCATGGCAATAGACCTGAGTTGTGCTTGGTTTGAAAAAAAAAAAGCTTCATGGCCAATCAGCCTACTGAAAGTCCCCAATGAGTCCCAATCAGCCTGCTGAAGTTTTAGATTTTACCTGCCAATTCTAAATCGAAAACAGTTTCCTTACCACTAATCATTTTCAAATAAAAAATATCCACGTAGAAATCATAATATACCGTACACATGCTTCCTCCAGCATTGCTCACCAAAGTCAACTTATGAAATTATCGCAATTGAGTTTTCCTGGTACTTTTTACGCATGGCTTTTTATGATGCACAGTTATGATATGTTTTTTCGGAAATGCTTTATGTGCAGTTACAATAAGGTTGCAGCAATATGCTCTTGCACACAGACTAACAAAATACTAATTCCTTCCCGGCAGTTTCTGCGTTTTTTGTGTTCTGTTGGGAAATTTATGGGATCAATATTTACAATATTATCAGATTGCAATTTAAGTTCTTGATTTCCCTTTTCGAGAAAATTTTTTTTCTTTATATTTTTTGCTTTCACTTAGACAATAATCACAATAAATTTCCAGGTTCGCTGCCAGAAATTTTGTAGCTTCAGAACAAAAATGGGCTATTTTCCCCAACTTTTTTAGTAAAAATGCTTTCCCTGCCAATTCTGGGTTTTCCCAGTTTTCCCTGACCTGTAAGAACCCCTGGCAACCCCAGGAACTGATATCCTCTACTTAGTTTGTATCTGCAGCATACTTTTAGGTGTGTGTGGCAGAATTTAAGCAGTCAGGTGTGTGTTCCAATATGAAAAAAGGTAGAAAATCATTGATTCAAACCAATGACAAATTTTCATATAGTTTGTTGCAAAAATATATAGACAATCATTTTTCTTGAATAACCAATCAACCGTTCATTTTGACCTCAAATTTTTTTATACATGAACCCCATGCTGATAAAGTCATTTCATAGTAGTTGAACAGAATATTTCTCATGAAATGAATTACGAAAAAGTAAAAAATGGAAAACAGTCTGTCACAAAAGTATATAGACACCGGCATAATTTAAATATTTACAGTTGCATCATTGCAATGGATCTTTGAAATACTTGATCAGGCATGCTGAAAAATTATTTCCAACATCAGATTTTCTGGTAAAAACTTGAACTTTGTCTTCCCCTGGACATATAAGAAAAACAGAATCCAAAGAAAACTAACTTCACATAATTCACTACTTCAAGGCTATAACACTTGAAAAGGAATTTAGCATTAGGAATAAATATGAAGTGATAATAGATTCCTGCCCCTCAAAGGTGTTTTCTATTAGATTTAGGTATGAGATCATAGCTGATCATTCCAACTCACGTCACGTATTAGTAAACAGTGACCCCTCTATTGTGCTCCTGATTGGAAGTAGAGATGTTCTGATAGTCTTTGGACTTTTGCCTACCTCACAAAAATCCAACACCAATTGTTCAATTGAATCTGAATGCTCTCTATTCCATGACAAATTGCCCTCCTTGCTGACTAAAAAAAGTGCAAGATTCGTGACTGAAATCATGCTAATAATAAGTACAACTGTCAGATTCATCTATAAATAAACTGTTTTCTGTCCCTGAAGCCAATAGTTAACCATTCATGCAATTCTGACCCAAGTCAATTGATCATCTTTGCAGTGTTGCTTATTGCTACAGCGCATGTTTTGAAATACATGCCTATTGCTGGACTGCAAACGATGACAAACAGTGTCCTTTGAAACAGGAATTGATAAGCTTCGTGAAATTTGATGCACGAACAATTTCTGGCTAGATGCTAAACGCAAATATTTCTATCCATCCAAGCTGTAGACACTTTAGGTCTCCTAATTCATGATTTCACTTCTACACTATCATTTTTAGATAACATTTTATACCTGATCTGCTGCACCCTGTTATTTTTACAATATCTTTGTCAGCAACACACTTCAGACTTTGAATGTCAGATTTTAGCTACATCTTTTATGGTGTAACGAATGTTGTGAGGCATAATGAAAACTACTTGGAATACAAGTTTTCGAATCAGCATTTATACTCATTGAATGATTACGCAATGGTAGCCATGTTAAAATATGCAAATATGGCAATCTCTTGCTTTGCAAGTTTTTTCAAGTGAAATCTATATACTTATGAGACAGGCTGTTTCTCATTTTTTAAGTTTTGCTAATTGATTTCTTGAGAAAAATGTATAAAAAATTTGAGACATAAATGTGGAACGGTTGATTTGTTATTCAAGAAAAATAATTGTATATATACTTTTGCAATAGACTATATGCTCTAGAGAATATTTTATAACAAACTGGCAAAATTCCAGATCGCCACAGCCATCAGAAAATTGGTATTGGTGCTTAAACCTTTCTGTATGTGACAGTGCATCTTTCAACATAGGAAGAGGATATAAACCAGAGAAAAAAAATCATTTATAGCAGTTTTCTTTGAACAAAATCATGCTTTGCTCCTAAGAAATTTGACAGGCACATTAATTTTTTTTTTTTTTTTTGATTTGTCAAGCCTTCCTTCATAATGTTTATGAATATGAGGACTGAAAGTACAAAACTAAGAGTTCATTTCATGAATATTTACATCACCATTATGCAGTGAATAAAAATTGTATATTCAACACAATCATACAAATGCAAAACATGTTTTTACCCCTCAAGCTTGACGAGTCAACAGATGAGTCTGTTAGTGAAAAAATTGTCTTGACAATATCAGCGTCTTGTTGAAATCTGCAAATAAAGACAGATCATTTCTTCATAACAAATATCACAAGACAAAAAGCTTTCATATGGAAAATTATTTGACTTCAATAAACAAAATACAAAGATAGGCACGGAGGAAGAATGGCTACATTTTCACACTAGACAGTTATGTAGTCGAATCCTGTTATAATGAACTTCAAGAGACCTGAGATATCATTTCGTAATAATGAAATTTCTGTACAGTTTTTCCTTGTGGTTTATTCTGTCAAGTATTTCCTTAGTTATCCATTGTTTATTTTTCTTAGGATAATTTTTTGTAACTTTAATCCAGAGATTAGTATTCAATGTTATTACATCCAAGAGATGTCTAGAAATTATAAAGGAATCCCAGATTTTTAAATTGTTTCTATGAAAACTGATCTGGGGGGATTAGAAAAGTTTTTGTTAAAACAAGATTATTATTATTTTTTGCTATAGCAGCATTAGTTAAAATGGGAATCTCAACTGTAATTGATGTGAAATACAAATGCAATCTGATATGAGCTTATATTGGAAATGATCCATTGGCTTAGCAGCTGAAAAAAAGCATGACAACATGGAAAAAGCATTCAAAGCAAAGGCATCTAACCCTTTTTGGGTAACATTGCAAGAAAAAGAAACTGCTGTGTTGTTGAAAAAGATTCTAAGTTGAAAAAGATTAATCAAGCCTTTTTTTCTCTCCTTGATGGCACAAGAGACATTTGAAAGCTACTTGAGACTATTGATTCATCAGATAAATGTTTATAAATATAACATTGGTATCTGTTCTAGGAACACATGCAGCCCATGGATTGGACACTTCCGATTTAAATTTTTCTGAATATGTAATTACACATATGGCAAATGAAAAAGAAAATTCAATGCTTGTCACAAAGATTAGTACGTAAAATTCCGACTAAATCATTAGTTCGTGTA
This sequence comes from Pholcus phalangioides, assembly GCF_987345545.1. Taxonomy (NCBI): domain Eukaryota; kingdom Metazoa; phylum Arthropoda; class Arachnida; order Araneae; family Pholcidae; genus Pholcus; species Pholcus phalangioides. Next base: position 21,924,960 of record NW_028301596.1, on the reverse strand, counting down.
AAACTCTTCAAACATATGCCAGTGTCAAAGAGGAAAGAAATAGAACAAATCAACTTACGTCTGAAAATTATGTGTCCAGGTGTTAGTAGGTGCGACAAAGAGACATCCATAACGTGGAAGCACTGGAGAAGCAAGTTCATCAACTGGTTCCGAGACTTGAAGACAAATATCACTTAATGCAACAGTATGATTGAAGCTGAGAAAAAAAGAAGAAAAAATTAGAATCAATAATCAGCTAAGCATCAGGATATTGACAATCCATACAAAAAATATTGGAGAAAAAGTAATACCCATATGAAACATGGTGATTGTTAATGAGGTCCTTAATGTCAAACACCTCTGCCAATGGAGCTCTGAAAGCATCTGTTAAAATTAAATCTGACTTCCATGGAGATACAGCGCTCTTCACCACAATTTGTTGTACATATGCAACTGGATCTCCCTGAAACTAAGAAGAAAAAAAGATCCATATATGTACTGAGATGATACAAAGCTTGGTTTTGGTAGAAATTAAATTCATTGATAATTAGAATGCATTGTTTTCAGTTCAAGAAACGCATTGTGCAAAACATATTTTTGGGTGAAAATGTATGTTTATTCAAATACTTTGAGTTCACTTTCTCCCAAATTTATGTTTAATGAAAAATGCAAATAGAAATAAAAACAATGTTTTGCATGAACAACAATGAAATTATGTTTGACATGAAAATATACAATTCTGAATGCCTTCGACCTGCTGAACACGAATATCACCATGAAAAAGTTTTATTGGCTCTGGTTTTTGAAAAATTACCATGTTAACAGATAATATGTCTTCATGAATGTTATTGTATGGTGAAAAAGTGGGAAGAACCATAGAAAATAGTCGACCTCAATGCTGGCTGACTAATGTTGGATAATTATAAGTAGAGACAGAAAGTTTAGGCACTAAAAATTTTCAAAATTGGCAGGCAAAATGGCACTAAACTAGTTACAATATTAGCTAGAATGGAAAATAATGTTAGCTAAAATTAAAGAATGATAATTATCGTCATATACTCATTCACTAATTATAATTAGTAAATAAGTATGTTTTAATTGAAATTTTCTCTAACAATCTTGATGCAAATTTGATGATATATTGATTGCTATCTGGAAACTATGTATAGCAGAGATGAGATGAAAAGTCTTTGTCGCTTCTATGTCTGGCAATGCCATGTTTTGTCAGATGTCTGTCTCTCAGGCTTCAATGCGTATTTGCTTTTAAATGGGGCTGGTGGTGGGGGCTTTCTGATACAAATTAATGCTAAGAATTGAAATTTTTATAATTAGCAATTCCTTTAAGGTTCTTGAAGCCTATACAATTCAAGTTTTACACAATAGAGCCTCTAAGATACAAGGAAAACCACAAAACAATGTTGAAATAGGTATTTACAGCATAAAAACATCAAAAAAGGCATTTTTACAAAAAAATTTAAAAATAGGCAAAAAAAGGACATTTATGGCATTTTAACATAATTCCCTTTGTACTAAACATAAGGTGCATGCCTTATGTTTAGTACAAAGGCAATGAATACACAACGAAATAATGTGTCAGATGCAGATAATGAGCTATTATGTTGTATAAAGTGTAAATACATTTGAGTACTTAATGTAACTTTAAACATATTCATTGGATTTTAAAAGCAAGTATTTTTTCCATGAGAATTGTATACATTCATAAAAAATTATTTCACCATATACAAGGTTATTAGTTTCATTTAATCTCAAAATTCTGAAAGGTCACTATAATCAGAGGTTTTGATTATCTGAGTTAGGCCCAGCCCACATCAGCTCAGATAATTGAGGTCCTACTTTAACAATAAACCAAAATTGAGCTCTAACAATATTTAGATTAACTAAGAAGAATTTTACACATTATGTGACTCTTTTCTAGACCATTTAAGTTCTGTGAATGCATTGCTGCGAATGACAAAGAATGCTCTAAAATCAATATGTGCATCAACAGTGTACACAGTTTACACTTTTCATACTGGCTCTATACAGGTAAAAAAAGCTGGAGAGACTAGTAGTAGTAAGTAATGGAAAAACAAGAACTCACCCAGCGGGGACTTGTAAATGTGAATGATTCTACAGCATTTGATGGAGTACTAGACGGTATCAATTCTTCAACTGGAGTTGTGTAGTATTGTGAAGAGCTCCCCAAAAGAGGAAGACGCAGAAGAGGACAGCTGAAAGGGATGCAGATAAAAATAACTGATAATTGTGGCGTTATTTTGTATTCTATTATGAACTTGAACTTGTCTTTCATTCCATTAAGTTTTCTCAGCTCAAACTCTAATTGTAGGAAAGAACATGAAATCTAATTTAAGCTGAAAAGGTTCCTACTGTTTTTAATGACTGATGCTGTAAAAATAATGCTGCTAGAAAAAATGCTTAAATTATGGATATTATCCTTACCAGCAGACTGTTAATATAACCAGAGTGATGAAAATGACACTATATGGATGACTGGCACAGAACAGACCATGGGAGTAATAAAGTTGGGCGATCTTATTCTGCAATCTACTGGTTGGTGGTCTTTTCGGCTTCGGAAGAGTCAGCTGATGGTCCATAACAGAACCACCACTACAGGAACTTCCAGAAAATCACTAAGAATGTTTTAAAAAAAAATTATGATAAATTTAATGTATTTTCCTATGTGTGATGTTGAAATGCCAACATAGGAAAATACAATAAAATATAAAAGTAAGATGTGATACATATGTAATCATACACATCTGATGAACTACATACACAAATTAAATCAAGATTGAAACCTAAAATTTCGGAAAAAACTGCTTTGACAAAAGAAAAATACTTTTTGAAAATTAATTAGCCACTTTACAATCAAAAGACGTAATATTGCATCCTAACGCCAGTGGAATGAATTCAAACAAGCTCGCTCTGTTTTCTTCCCTCTCGCCTGATCATCCCAAAGCTTTGTTGCAACCTTGCAATTTTTTGTCCTTTTGATTTTTTGTATACCCTGATAGTGATTTTTTTTCCCTCATATATGATGTATCTTTCTTATAAGAGTGAAAGAGAACAGGTAGGGTGAGGGTGAAAGGAAATATAACTTTGTACCTACATTCTTATCACCTTATGTTTTTATACTGTCTTACTCTTCTATTTGTTTTTTTCCCCTTTTTCTAATATGAGGTTAGGTTACGACACAAGGTTACTATTTTTATTGCTGATTCGTCAAATAAAGAGCATCTGAATTTCTTGTCAATTCACTTGTAAGTGAAGGGGGTAACTATGTTTCTAATAGGAAAAAACATTGTCAGTTAAGAGGTTAAATCACAATAATATATGAAACATCTGCTACCTTTAATATTGAAGAACGTGGCCAAAATTGACAACCTCTCCCTTATTAAGAAGCTTGGTGTTTCATCACGGAAAACGACTCCCTGGATATTATGCTGAGGCAAACTTCGGTAAGAAAAATTACCATGAACCAAACCTCAGCCCTCTTGCAATATGGACAAGCACACTGACCACAGAGACATGCCTCTCCTTTGTAAAGTTTGACACTCTCCCATCATAACCATATCACTTGGCGCCTTTGTTGTCTTGGCAAATTTTCTTTGAATTTGTACCTTCTGTTTAATGTTAAATATTTTCTTCAGTGTAATATCCATAAATTTTTTATTTTTTTTAAATAAGACATGCCGAGAGAAACAAGCAAAATGTACCAAATAGTGTCAAAATGTATGGTGTGGTTATAACAGAAGAGCACCCAAAGTTCACCTCGGTATAACATCAAAAAAGTCTGTTTCCTTGATGTATTGTGGGCAGAGAAAAATCTTTCGACTGTCGTCACCTGGGTGCCAATTGCTGTGGTTGAGGTGCTGCATTGGGTCTCTACTAAGCATCTTGGTAACCTCACTACTGTGTGTGTTATAAGGGAAGAATCTCTGTGGTATGATGGTCAGTGTGCTTGCCCGAATAGCAAGAGGATCAGCATTGGATTCTGATATAATATTCAGAGAGTATTTTTTCTTGGTATGGTGTGGGCAGAGAAAAAATATTTCTCTCCCAACCATTGCTGGACAAATCCAAAAAACTTAGGTGTCAGAAAAATTTTTTAGGTGAAAAATTTTTTTTACCCGAAAGGTCCAAAATAATACTGAGAGCAGTTTTCCTGCTCTCAGCATGTAATTTGGCAACCACGCAAATAAAATATTAAGTGCCAACACCAATTGGTGACCTGGCACCTGGGATTTGCCCAGCTTTGCTCTCAACCACAGGTTGTTTTTGGCTAAGTCCAGCTGCCAGCGTGAGATACATTGCTGTTGATGGAGTAAATTTTGAATGTATTCAAAATTTATATATGTTGTAAGATCATATGGAGGCACATGTGTACCAAATTTTTCAAATTTTGAGCCCCCCCCCCCCACAACAGGTTACATACCGGAAAGTTCTGTACTTTCGCGACCATATACCACCATTCAAAAACAGCATCTAGGCTATATGGCGTAAATTCACTTCATTTCAACAAGATTACGAATGCACACTTTTTGAAAAATCTTAAAGATTAGAACGGCTGTTCAAATTGCAAATTTTTTTGATCATGTTAGGGGGGCCTCACACTTAAACTTGAATGTGGACAGTTTATAGTCATCTAGCTAGCTGGCTATGCGGTCGCAAAAATGAGGGGATGTGTATGCAGAATAGGCATTTGGATTTCTTCCACAGAAATTTTGGATCACTAACGCTCAAAAAGAATTTTAAATTAACAGATAGAATAAAAAAGTAATTTTTTTAATACATTTCAATTTTTTTTAAAGTATTTAAAAATGTTTTTCAATTTCTGATCTTTTTTTGGGGGGGGGAAAGGGGGCATGGTTCTCCATGCTCTCCATCAGCGTTTGGAACACACGATTGAGCAGTGGTAATCAGCAAATACAATTTTCTAAGGTTCTTCAACTTTGAGTTGGCTATCCCTTTGAAAAAAAAAAAGCTGTTTCCCAATAATCACAGACCTACAACACAAATATGTATACATTAAATTTTTCAAATCCACACACTAGCAATTAGGAGGATAGATAGCACTACCAACTGAACACAAAACATGCCAAATGCTAGCCACACACACACACAAGCATACTGTTAAGTTTCACAATCATAATAACACTCTTGCATAGCTCTCATATTCATGTGTGAAAATATGTGGCTGTTGAATGGTGGCAGATCAGAGTTGTGGATCATCAGCATGGGAAAAGAAAATGATTCCTCCAGGAAATCATTTCTTAAAAATTTATACGAATAGAGGGAATCGGAAGATAAGCGTCAGAATCATTTGATTTAAATTTAATCAGAAGATATTATTGGAAGAGCCGAGGTTTTCCAAAATGGAAAATCCTTCAGAAGAGAATTTATAGATTGATTTATTAGTAAATATATAAATGTGACCAACTTAATTATATTTAATTTCGATTTATTGCATGTGTTAAATTCTCAGTGTTAATGGCCTTCTTTGCAAGCTCTCTATACTACTAGACGATGAAAGTAAAAGAACTTAGCCACAAGCTGGTAAATTAACCTTTTTTTTAAGGATCCTTTAGATTGAACAAGTTTTTACAAATGAATGATTGGGGGGAAGGGAGGAAGAGACCATACTCTAATTTTTTTCAAGAGGGACCCATTTTCACTCAAAAAGGACCCAGATTTTACCAATAACCTGGGTCCAGGTAAATTAGAGTACAGCAGCATCCCCAATTTATTAGAAATGCCATAGAGGAATGTTTAGGAGGGTACCTGTATGGTCGAGTACTGCATATAGGCCTACAAGTGTATGTCTATTTTTGTTCCAAAATTGGAAGTTGGCTTATACCAGGGTCAGTTTTTACAGATAGAATATGACGAATGCAGTTTTGGTGCTTCAAATGGGGGGGGGGGAAGGTTCTTATACACAAATATATAGGCCTACGGTAGTCATCAGAGATGAGACAGGTATTCAGTAACTATTTGGTATTCAGCCTTTTTGCCAAACTGAATGTTTGGACAAATATCTGTGTAAATTCAAGATGGTGTAAAACAGATTGTGCTCAGCCCCCTGCAAATAAACCTCTGAGTACCATTATTCTGTGTATGTTCTTATAGCTCCACATAATTTTAGAAGTGTCATAATTATGATCCATCAAGGGTAATTTTAGAATATAAACAGAAACCTATCAACTCATGTATTTTGCTATATACAGTGATACCTCTGCCAACAAAGGTTTTTTTTCATGATTTTTCTGCCTTGGCTAACGAATACGGATTCAGCAAACAAACATTTTCATTAATATGGATGAATACACTAACCTAACACAGTCATGTTGCGAGATGAATTTTCTCGCCAATCATTATCAGAATTATGTCATTTAAGTCTGATTAACTCATGTCCACTTCAGAACATTTTTCTAATTGTACCTCCATTTCTCTTTCTGAAAGTTTTTGAACCCTTTCATGCAAAATTAAATGTTTAGTTAATTTACTAAATGCATTGAAACAAAAAAAAAAAAAAAAAAGGAGCCCATGTTTTCAGAGTGCATGTTCTTTCAGCGCAAAACTCTTAGGATCAAACTGAACAATCTGGAACAAAGTTTTGGTCTGGACACTCTAGGAGTTCATCTTTTTTTTCTGCATGTGTCAGATACAGAGATGAACTGGCCAAATCACAAATGGATGGGGACACCTACAGATTCAACTAAGTTGTGTCGACACCAGCCTTTAGCAGAGCAAAGCTGGTTGGCTATGTTCATAGTGTAACATAAAAAAGATCTCAATTCTGTTTCCAATGTCTAAAAGTACCTCATCTTCCTGTAAATTTTCATTTATCCTATTTTGAAGCTGTTCATTTTAGCCTTTGGCTAGTTCTTATCTTTTTTATAATGCTCCTATTTTTTAAAAAAAATACTTACCTTTTGAAGTTTGGGCAGTACCTGGAACAAATCAAATGATTTTCCGTAGAAACCTATGGGAAATTGTGTTTCGGCTAATGTGTGTGTGAATGTGAACCCAGAACAAATTATCTTTGTTAGCCGAGGTATCATGATACAGTGATATCTTGAGATGTAATGATACTCTGTGGACCAAGAAAAAATGCCGTTGTGAAGGTATCATTAAATTGGGAGGCAGTAGTTGGGAGTAGTAGTAAACATTAGACCATAGCCATTTCCAAACAAGACTTGAAAAAATGCTGCAGAGTGAATTTACGAATATATCGAGCATCGTTATGATTTCCACTGTATATGAACTGAACAGACACTCTCCTCTAGTGGACAAGAATTTTGCGCTGTGGATACATGTATTAAGAAACGAAAAGTGATGCCACTCGTCTGAGAACACATACACATTAGTGACAAGTGGATATTCGGGGCCATCATTTCAACTTTTTCCGGGGGGGGGGGGGGCAAAGAACATGTACTCAATGTATTTATAATTATATATATATATATATATATATATACCATTTTTAATGTATTTTCAAAAGCCGGGAATATTCAGGAGATACTCTTCCCCTGAAGGGGCCGTTGCCCCCCCCCCCAAATGATGGGCCTGTGGATATTCAAGAATTGATAAATTCAATTAGGACTCCGGCTACCATCCACTGTTAGTCCAATTGGTAGAATACAAAACTGGCAGTATGAAGGTTGCCGCTGTGGTGGTCTAGTGGTCATAATGACGAACTCGCATTGCGGCGATCCGGGTTCGAACCCTACCGCCACCGCAGAGGTGGTCGGCTGAAGTTGGTTTCCTGTAGTTCCCAACTTTGAGGCGCAAATGCCAGCCGATCTCCCCATTAAAAAGTCTCGCCACAGAGAGCAACACGCCTACAACGATAAATTATTCAATCATTACACTTCACTCACAGTTAGAAAAACACTGGTGGCAGATGGCAGCACCACACATGACAAGCATTACACAGAAACAAACTTCACGTACACACACATTCCCGCATGTACCAATTCGTTAGAGGTTCACAGAGAAATATGGACGAGGTGCATGTGTGGTTTAGTAGTAGTAGTGCGAAGGTTGATGGTTTGAATCCTGGTCGTAAATTTAATATTTTTTCCCTCTCATATACTATGATATTTTTGGATTATTAATCTTCCTTTGTTTTTCACTTTTACGTGAAGCTAATACTAAGTGTCCAGCTATCACCTAGAGCAGAGATCCTCAACCTTGGCAAGCCCGAGGCCCGGTTTCATTCCTTTTTGTGAGTGGAAGGCCCGGTCAAACACAAGACTAATGGAGAATCAACAAGGAAAAATGAAACAGCTGATCATTCGTGGCCCGGCGGTTGAGAAACACTGGCCTAGAGGTCGCTTTAGTGCAAGCCTCCATGATAATTGATTCACTTTTAATTACTTATATTTGGGAGTGAAGGATCATAATTCACTTGCTACACATGGTTGCAGATCAGAGAGCCGAGCACAGCCACAGGCCATGCACAAACTGCCATGACAAAATACAAGTGAAATTGCATGACACTAATTATAATATACAGATAAGATAATTATTTATTTTATTATTTTAAAAATATATATTATGGCAAGCCAGTGAAGTGACTAATAAAATCTGGCGTACATCAAATAAATGTCCAGCGTCACATTTCTCTAAAAGATCGGGCACAGTGTGTGATATCAGAGTAAGTCTTCTGCCAACAAGCATAAATACATGGGGAGGGGGGGGAGACAAAGATGGAGCCAGTATATGCATGTACGCCTATATGAATCGGCATCATCATCCTCATGCCATACCTAGCCTTTCATGTCTATCTCCACCTATGCTTCAGCTGTTTATCGAATAAATGTCTATTTTACTGCACACCAACTCCGGTCATAGTGTTATATGACAATTTCCTGAAATGAAGATGCCATCTATCAGTGCACCACTTGGGTACAGAGTAAACATCTGGCTCTAGATATGTATCCAGATTTTTCACTGTGCATTAACAGACACTATTCCAGTGGACAAATATTTTGGTCCCATGGGTGGCACCAAATGAACTCCTTTAAAAAGGAATTCATTAGGTACCAACAAATAATCATCAACAAAAAACATTGTGCATAGCTTTTTTTTATAGGTACACCATTGAATTCATGCTATTAGTGAGTAGTGCATAGAAACAGTGGTCATAGTAAGTAGCTAAGAGGCAAACGAATGACAGCATATTTTGAATGTCTAAAGACACATCATTACACGAGACACACACACACCTTCATTGACGTAATAAATATCTTGGATAGCTTTTCCCGCTAGAGATATTTTTATAGGTAATCGCAAGTCGCCCACAAGGAAGTAACACCAATGAAAAAAAACCCTCTCAGTTTATTGTATAATGGCAATGAAATAATTCAATCAATTAGTCCATACCTCGGAACGAACCTTTTTTCGTTTTATTTCGTTACTTGATGGAAAAATTAAGATTTAAAAATTTTTTGAAAGGGAATTATTGGGTTTTTTTTTTTGATGGGATGATGAAGGATGACGCAAAAATGTCTCTCTTCAAATGAAAATTTCTTTCGCTGTTATTTGCGAGTGGTCACAAAAATCTCATAATTAGCGACGATCTGATAAGATGAAACCTTTGCCGGTCCGATTTCATAATCAAGATCGCGAAGAAATCCGATCATCGTTCGTCACAGTATCACGCAGTTGTTAAAGCGATGAAAAGTTGTTATTGAGTGAGGCTGGAGTCGGAAAACATTCGAAGGACTACCCCCTGAACAGAGATCCTTCCGTCCATAGCGAAAAATAACTTGACCATATCTACAAATTTAAATGACGATGAATTTTACGTAAAAAAAGTTGGACATGAAGAAAATTTATATTTATAATAATCAAAATTTAATTAAAAAGTTGTATTCATACATGATTTCCATAAAAGTTACGATTACAGTAAGCATCGTTAAAAAAAACCGTAAATAACGGGATATCTTGTTAGAAAGAAAGAACAATGAGCAGTTTCTCAACAGTTTCACAATTTTTTTCAACCTTAGAAATTTTTGCAAAGAATCAGTGATTTCTTTCACTGAAGATTGAAATCTATCGGATTTTTTTTTCATCATAATATGGTCAGTTTTATCATCAAATTGCACTAATGCTGCTATCTAGTGACAAACTGAGGAGCAATTGAAGTTTGATAAATCTGCCTTTAGATGACAGCACAAGTTCCAGCTCAGCGAAGAAAAATTTAAAGCGCCAATTTCAAACCGCTAAAATACACAGTGGGCGAAAAGTCTTGGATACATTTTAAAAATTAAATAAAAATGAACCAATTGACATAAAAAGTGCGATTTGCACGAAAATATGTGTCATGGAATAAAGCAGGCATCTTCACCCCGTTGCTCGCGAGCACCCAGAGTGCTTGATGCTCTGTCCGATTTCGTGATCGCGAGCACTTTATCAAGTAAACACCAAACAATCCCAAGCAAACACCTAGTACAAATCGTATTGAAGGATCGAAATTTCATGCATGGGTCTTTATGAAAATATGAGTTGGATTCAGAGGGGCAGAGCTGATGACGAAATTTTGCTGACAAGTGGTGGGGGGGGGGGGGGGGGGGTCAGCGTTTTGCTGACTTTTGCTGGCAAAGGGGAGAGGGGTCAAAAATGGCTAAAAATTTGCTTACGTAATACTTGAACTGCCCCAAAGCAATGATCTCAAATTAATGTCATCCGTAACTTCCCTTACCCAGTTCATGGTTCATGTGCGGCTCCCCCAGAGTAGTTTGGTGGATATTTTCCTATATAAAAGAACAGCTTAAAAGCATAAATGGGCACACAAATTAATATCTGCAACTCGCGGTGACCTCCTCCCTAAGAGCCGCGACGCACACTTTGAGAAACACTGACCTAAATTTTTTTTGATAAAAATTAAATTAGGAAAACTTAAAAAGTAAAAACCCGACATAACTCAAAAACACATGCAACACCATCTAAACGGGTGCTCACAAGGGCGTAGCCGGGGGGGGGGGCTTGGGGGTCTGGTCCCCCCCCCCGAAATGTGAGAAAATGACCGAAAAAAGGGAAAAAGATGGCCAAATCCATTGTTCTGTCACTTTGGTCCCCCCCCCCGAAATGAAAGTGGTCTCCCCCCGAACGAAATTTCTGGCTACGCCCCTGGGTGCTCATGTTAAAATATGGAAATTTTGTGTTACGCAAATTGTCATAAAAATTAATTATAGACTGTTTGTGTTAATTTTTATGAGTTGCGACGAGTTTTTCGTTTTACAGAGTCGCTTGTGAGTGAAATTTGAACTTTTTTATTTAATTTATTTAAAAAACTCTAGATCACACACATGATAAGTATTTCAGTACAAATCGCACCTTTTATGTCATTTGGTCGATTTCTTATTAATTTCTAAAATGCGTCTATATAGGACTCCATCTTGTAATTCCATGATTATTTTAGCTTCAAAGGTAACACTGTGACCATAGGCGGAGATAGACTTGGAAGTCTGGAGGGGCGCGGTCATTATTACTGGGGGGCACGACGATGATGGTGTTAATTCATATATACATTTATACATTAGATCAGTCGACTTCACCTTTGCCTCTCCCCCGTTATTTGTTTTTGCCGGTTCGGAAAATATTTCAACCAATGATTTTTTGTCGGTCCTCATATTATTCATGTTTATTTATTTTTTGCCGTTCGTTCCTCAAAACTATTTCTGTTATTAACCATGTTTTTTTATTTTTTGCGGTTGTGCGAATTATTTCACCCATTTATTTGTTTGCCGGTCTGCATTAGTGAAAAGATTGAAGAACACTAATATACGCCATGTGACTGTGCCTTTTCTTCCCAATTGAAATATCTTTATTTTTACTTAAATATAAGTTTTTAAAATTTTTCCCGACTTTTGAATCGTCCAGTACTGTATATACTCACTCCCCTGTAAATTCCTAAGAATGCAGTATAACTAGGTAAAAATACGGATTTAAAAATATATTTTGAAGGCCTATCTCTTCTTACCAATAGTTCTCAAAGTGGGCGTCATGACTCCCAGGAGCATCGCCAAAACCGTTTTCGGTGGCGTAGCTTATAGCCGTAGATATTGTTGCATGATCAATCAGTGGTAATAATAATATAACCAGAGTTCACCCTATTAAAACAATTTTTATTTTCATGGGGACGTCGTCGTAGGTGTATGATCATTAGACAAGGAAGTCGTGGTTGTCAAAGTTTGAGAGCACCCTGCTGCATACATCAAAAAATATACATTCATTGTAAAAATATAGCACTTGATTATTAATTACAATTAGAGGCACCGAAATGAAGAAAACACGAGAAGCCTAACTGTTGTCAGTTGTCCCTTATGTCTGTGTGTATATACGAGAGAGAGATTTTATAATTTATTATATAATCTTATTATTTATTTCTGGATGATTATTTATGCCACAGATTTTTCTTGACATTACATTTCGGGAACGATTCGACATCCTCTTCAAGAAGCGAGGTGTGTCTGTTTCTTCATACTCACATGTACTGTGTACACGGGAAAGAAGCCCTTATACAGGAGGACGAGTGGTTCGTTACATTGTATATCCATTAATTATATACGGGAAAGAGAGGGGGGGGGAACTCAACTCTTTCGTATAATTAAAATATTATTAGAGGGGAGGGATTCGATAGTATTCAACCATATTAATTTCATTCGCAAGAGTAAAAAAGAATCAGCCCTTATTTTTTCATTGCCGTTGAAACTCTGGAACAAATTCAATATCATAATCTGGAAATATCAAACTATGAACTCAACTTCTGCGTGGTTGTAAAAAGAATATTTTCATACATCGTCTCAGCCGGTACCAAATTTTGCGAACCTGTCACTCAATCTTACCATATTTTTACGCAGCATCTAAATTAATGATGTTAGCTGCGTCTTCTAATCTTAACGTGTGTCTCTTTACTTTTGGCATTTGCTTATTTTGCAATTCTATTTGTTTTCAACTTATCTTTATACTGAAATTAATCTTTCTTTTCTTCCACCCCGTTGTAAAATTTGTCGACTCATATGTACATCAAAAAGTAGAGCCGACAGTAAAATATGCGTGTAATATAACATCCGCATTTTCGCAACCATTTATTATATCTTGATGTCCCACATAATATACGCGCGTGACAAGGTGGTTCTAGATCGCACTCATGAATTTGCTCTTATATCTATCTGCGGAATCATAAAAGCATTTTTAGTATCAAATTTTAGCGTTCTCGCTCCTGTAATTCTTCAATCACGTTCCTCCCTCTTGTGGTCCGTTGATTAATCGCACCAAAATTTAGCAGCGGAATCGTAACAGAATCGGCACCAATGGGAAATGCTGTCCACCAACTGGTGAGTGCATATATTTACTTCTTATAATTTAAGAATCAGCTTTGGGCCACAATTTCGAACGAAATTAATTTTAAAAAATATATTGGGGCATTATTTTCTTCAATCGACCCTACATAGTCGGAAAACTCCGAAAGCATCTCATCTAAACTTCTAGATGTGATCTCAGAAAATCGAGTTACTAGTTTCATTCCACTCGATATATACCAATGTGTGTAATTCACAGATCTAATTTCAAGCTGAATCAAGGAATATTCCTTAATCCGAAAAATCTGTATGACTCTGAGTTATGTACATTTTTAAGAATAACTTGTGCACTTCTAAAATCAATTACGCTCCATACTTTCACATTTTCAACCAAAAATCCATTCTTTTTTGTGACACTGAGGCGTTAAAATTCGTGTCTATCTAGATAGCCAATGTAACGACATGCATTTTTAACGCATGTTAAAAAATGTGAAGGAAAATATTTGTTAAACATTTCGAACCAAAGAAGTCTAGAAAATGTATTCAGGATATACTGTGCTAAAATGGACTTGAGCAGAAGCGTACGTGGGTGGGTGGGGGGGGGGGGAGAATAGTTGGCTCGTGCTCCCCCCCCCCCTATTGATCGAAAATTAAAAATATTTTTTATTTTAATATAATTGTAAAAAAAATGTCAGAGGAAAAAATACCTTTATATATTGTTTAATAAGTTTCTGTTAATTTAAATGCTTTTTGAAGGTTTGGTAACTCAAAATTTCTCTCAAAAAAAATTCCTTGTGGCCCTCCCCCCTCCCAAACCTTTCGTGGTTCCCTCCAAACTTCGATCCTAAGTACACCCATGGATTTCAGAATAAATATTTTGAATTATCCACGTTTAAATAAATGCCCTTAATGTAAAAAAGGTATTCTGGTCTAGCGAAATTTGAATTTTTGGACTTTTCGTTAACATCTGAAGGGACATTTTCAGTAGTACGGGAGTGAAATCGTTTCCATCTTCCAGGCTGCCCAGTCATCTGCTAACGGCAGGGCCGTAGCCAGAAAAGTTTCTTACGAAGGGGGGACCAGTGGCAAAACAATAGACCTAACCATGTTTATGTACAGGGTGTCCCACAAATTCGTAAATAGTTTAAAAATTCATAAAAAGTGAAGTCATTGGTATATTTGAAGGCCACGGAAAAAAAAGGATGGTACGGAAAAAAAAGTTAAAATTTTTGTCAATAGAAGGCGCTGGAAACCAGTCTGGTTGAAGTGATGGGACATGAATCTTTCCTCAACCTCTTCTGAGTCCGAAACATTCGTAAAGCTTCAATCGGTGATTTGTAGCTGAGGGGTCATTCAAGTATTACGTCAGCATCGGGGGGGGGGGGTGTTTCGGATTTGCTGACTTTTGATGACAAAGAAGGGAGGGGGGTTTGAAGGTTGCTTACGTCATCAACCACCCGTTTTTGAAGATATGAAATATTCTAAGCTGCGGGGTCAGTGTTTTGCTGACTTTTGAGGGGGGGGGGTGTCAAAAATGGCTGAAAATCTGCTTACGTAATACTTGAATGACCCCTGAGGTAAAACAAATTCCCGAACAACTTCACTTTATCCACCAATGCCACCAATGTCGCAATGAAAACCTTATGTGAGCGTCAGTAACAGGAAAATTCAGAAATATGTTGTATTCGTGCACCCAGCATATTTTATAGGACATATATTGCCATATTTCCAGTGATTTGCTTTCGTGAAGCACTCTCTATCAACAAAAATTTAAACGAAATTTTTTTTCCAGAATATTTCCAAATATTTTTTTACCCAAAAAATATACTCTTCGTCAGAATAACTTTTTTACATTCATACACATCAATTCCTTCAATTTTTATGAATTTTTAAACTATTCACAAATTTATGAGATACCCTGTATATTTTTGTTTTCTCACATTTCGGAGACTCATTCGGGGAAGGAGGATCAGAACTCCAGGTCTCCCATCCTTCACTGCAATCTTGCTTGACAGTCACTACAGATTACACTACTAGCCGAAACAGTATAAAAAATAGATTTTTGTTCACTTTGTTGTTTTCTAGTCTTTTATGAAATATTTGAAATCCCCGGTACAATAAAGAATAAGGATTGATCAATCAATTATTGATAATGACTATATCAGTAATAGACAAGAAGTGTCGGAGAGAGGGAGCGAGTGAAAATTTACAAAAATAGTTCGGTTTTCAAGATTTTCAGGATACATTGAAGAACGAAAAAGTAACTGTTTTCCTCGAGTCCAATAATGCTTGAGACGTGGGCGCATGTGCACGGGATTAACCTTTACTCATAAGGCAGGTGTTGGTGGTGATACTTCTCCAGGGCCTAGAAAAATTTACTCTCTCTCGCTTTCTCTAGGTGTCTGTTCGTAAGTAGCTCATTATTTCTCACGCCAACATGAAAAAAAAAAACCAAAAAAAACACAGCAATAAATGAAATTTCGTGGGATGAAGTCATTTGTTGTTGGCGAAAAGCGTCGCTGCAGATGTGGCACGAAACATCCAAGTGAGATTAAAACGCATCTAGAGTTATGACGAGGATATCATGGTAAGGAACACGATGCGGCTGATGAAAAACAATCTAAAACAAAAAATTTTAAGGATAGCTTTTGTGTAGAACGATGCATTAATATAATGTACTGTTATTTTTATGAGCATAATATGAGATATCTTTTAATTATTTTCTTTTTTTCATCGCGAATGTTACAGAAACATTCCGGAAAAAGTAATCGAATTCGGGACAACGACTAAATACATTGAAATAATTTCTGATCACAAAATTTCGTTAAACTGAGACCTCTCTAATGGATATAAGACTACAAACGCCGGGATACCAATAACACACACAGCTATCGTTAAACTCCATTATCATATATGTAATATATATTACTTATTTTATCTACTCTATACTGTGAGTTTTCTGCAATAACTATACACAGGATGCATATCATCATTTGATCATTTTTTGTCATTTTCTACACACGAGGGCTAATTAGACCGGGACCTACAATTTATTGCCGATTCCGAACGACAGGCTTGTTTTTATATTCATCGAGAGGTTGGTGCGCTAACCCCTCGATGGGGGACTCCCTGTGGTAGCAATTTTTTCTGTGGTCATGTCGCCGTTTCTGTTGTACCCCTGTGTCAGGAAAGTTTTCTGACAAGGGCGAACCGGATATCGACCTCACGACACATCTAAACATCCTTTGGTACTTTAGGCGAATATCTTATCGACCTGTGCTACCGCGCCCAAGGATGCATATAACTAATGATGGTGATCTTAAATACAAATTGGAATGCAAGTGCATTTAAGCAAAAAATTTGCACTAAATGATTACATTCAAATTTATATTCAGTGTACAGTATATTCAATGATTACATTCAATTTATATCAAATTATTTCCATTGGTTATTTCGCGTGGTAACTTCTTACATGGTCACATACTGTTTTTAATTTATATTACTTCAACTTAGATCTAATTTTTGTGAATATTATTCCAGTTTATGAAATGAATGCTTTTTTTATTAATAAATTTTTTATTTTCGTAGAATGTGACCGAAAGTCAAACGAACAAACTCACAGATGACGAATATCCATTTGGGAATTTCGCACCAACGTTAGCTCAGTGCTACTTCATTGTTTCTATAGGGTGAGCATCTACATTATTCAATTAAGCAACTCTTTTTAAATTCACAGATTTTTCATGATCTCAATCAGCTTTCCTGGAAATTCATTTGATATACTGCAGCGACTTCACATACATAATGAAAGCATAGCAAAAAGGCGCTTTGTACAATGATTCATTAATCCTTACACCGAGAATTAAGAAAAAACCCGGGAAGAGAAATACTCTACCTTTTTCTTCTATTATTTATACTGTACGCATATTTCTATACTAACCCAAAGCGAAAGAAAAAAAACTCAGTTCCTCTTCTTCTGTTATCAAACTTTGAACAAAAGCTGACTCCGCCAACTGGCAGATGATTTGACAAGCTGTGTGTGTGTGTGGGGGGGGGGGAGTGGAAAACATGTTTGCGAACAAAGCCCTCTGTACAGGGCTAGTTGAGCTCGGCATTGCCGAAATAAGAGAGTTTAAGGACGCGAAAGATATCTCGTAGTTACTGAAATAAAAGACATCAAGTTAGGCGAAATATCTTGTCATTAACGCTGTAAGGGTTAATCCAGTAGAAGCCATAGAAAAGAAAATAAGAAATTCTGACATTGTTGAAGTTTCACAATCTAAGTATTTTTACAAGAAAAAAAAGTAATTTCTCGTCAATTTATAAAAATGATTAATAAAGTAATTTTATATATAGTACTGTACATATATTTTAAACTCTGAAAACATTAATTAGTGCTTGCCGGGGTTTCATTGCATGACAATAACGCAGTAATATCGGCCCCGGGTCACATGGACGGCTCTGATGAATTCGAAAGTGTAGTAATATTTCTATAACATATTTCTTTTACAAGCTTTATTTCTTCAGATCTCTCTGTGGCTTCCCTCCACCTTATGTCGTGGCTCCTCCTTCTTCTGATTTTCACTCGGTGGCCCCCCCAGAATATCCCAGGACCGCAAGGCGGCCATTATGCCCCAGGTTGAGAACCACTGGTCTAGGGTATATTTTCTTTTGTTTATTTCAGTTATATTCTCGCCAAAGTTGGACCATTGAGCAGAAGTGACGTACGGGGAATCGGCGCTTACGCTTCGTATTTCGCCATGCCAGCCATCATATGCGTCTCCATTGCTGATGCGGATTTGGGCAAAGATTTCCACTGGCAACTTCTGCTCGGCATAGTCGCTGGCAAAGCGGTATTGTTCGCTGTTGTTGCTATCGTCGCGGCTTGTCTCAATAAGCCAGTCGATCTTGTTTTCGCTGGAATCCACGCTATGTTTATCGTGCAGTGTAACGATCTACCCGTGGGGAACCCTCTCAGTAAGTATAGTCTCATTCTAAGGCCGGGATTACACTAAAAACACGTTTGATAAAAGATCTGTTACAAAACTTGAAAAATACAACCATTAAGCCTATCGGTGCATTTGCGTGAATGTAAAGGTGCGATTATTGGTTGAATTTTTCAAGTTTTATAAAAGAACTTTTATCAAAATTTTACAGTGTAATCTCGGTCCAAGTCTTGTGTGTATAGTCTCATTCTAAATATAGTCTTGTGTGTATGGTCTCATTCTGTATTAATCCCATATGAAAAACTCACTGGCTCATTATATATATCGCTCATACGGTCACTTTGTCACTCATATAGTCACTTTGTCACTCATATAGTCGCTTTGTCACTCATATAGTCGCTCACCCACTCATCCGGTCACTCATACACTCACTCCCCCACTCATACGATCTTATTTCTTTTCTTTCAAACCTAGCACAACTCCGGTCTATCATCATGGACCAGGTCTATCTCACTACCAAGTGAGTTGTGCCGGAAGTGTGAGTACCTAACAGTCTGAGTGCGCGTATAGTGTTGCATCTGATTTTTCAGAGCTGCCATCTATATTTCAGAAGTGAACTGAATGAAGTGTAATGATTGAATAATTGTATCGTTGTGAGCCTGTTGCTCTCTGTGACGAGACCTTTTAAAATCGGTTCGCATTCATGCCTCGAAGTTGTGAGCCACAAAAAATTAACTTCAGCCACCCACAATCGCGGCGACGGTGGGGTTCGAGTCAATAATCCCCCTTCACTTGGCCAAGTCCGGTGCAAAATGTCAGGGACGAAACTTCTTGGGGACGAAATGTTGGAGGCAAATTTTCTGGATTCCCTGGATGGATAAATCAAAATGCATCATAAATGAATGATCAGATTATTTTATGCGATGGGAAAAATATTAATAAGTCTTTGAAAGGATTTTATGTGAAAAATTAAAGTTTTAAAAGAAACGTTCGTAAAACTTCAGCCGGCGATTTATGGCTGAGGTAAACCTACACCACCAATAGTGCTTTATCCACCAATGTCAGCATCACAGTGAAAACCTTGCGTAAGCGCCAGTGACGGGAAATTTCATGAATGAGCTCTTAATTGCACACCCTGCATTTCATAGGACTCTGCTTTGCATATTTCCGAGATTTGTTTTAATGCAATGCCCTCTATCAACAAAAAATATACTTTTTTTCCTGTACCAAAAAAAAATCCTCTTCGGTGACAATAATTTCTTCACAAACCGCATTTAAACATACCTATTACTCTAATTTTTATGAATTTTTAGATCATTTATGAATTTATGGGACGTCCTGTAGTGTCCATGCATTTCATTAGAAATTGATCGCATCATTTTAATACATATAGTTGCAAATACTCATTTTACACATTATGTTGTAATGTGTAAAATGAACACACACACATATTTATGCATAGTTATATAAACGTTTTTCATTTTTCTTTCCGTTTGTTGTCGTTCAATCATAAATGACGATGTTAATGAGTGTTTGTTTCTTTCAAGTATCATCTTTATATCGATTTGTTCGGCCTCACATGACGAAATATCTTTTTTTCTTGCCTTCTTTGACTTTGATCGTTTTTGGGCCGATCAGCCACCTCATGATTGGTACCAGAAGCGCTACAAGCTGTAAGCCCGAAGGAGTGGAAGATGCGACGAACGTCAACAGCAAGACATTCTTCGTCAAGATTGTCGATGTCATCTTGAGGAACTCTATCGTCCGATACATGAGTAAGAACCTCTTACAGAACCCAGTGATCATAGCCACAGTTACTGGCTTGCTGCTGAACCTGATTTTCGACGCTAACATGCCGGCCGTTTTGCGGCATCCCATTCACGTAAGCCGTTGCACAACCATAAATTACCTTATAAATTTAGATTATGTCGCACAGTGTTTCTCAACAATTTTTCAACCTATGCCTCCCATTTCGGAGTATATTTCCTTCCAATGGCCCCTTTTATCCAGCCGCCCCATTCCTGATCCAGGAGTAAGATTTTTTCTACTTAATGAATTGAATTTTAAATTTATTACACACAAAATATATACAACACAACATAAATAGTACACACAGAAATGAAAGTGGTCACCTCGAACGAAATTTCTGGCTACGGGGCCTGGTGTCCGGGAATCGTTTTTACGTCGTTGTAGACTGTACAATGACGTCAGCGGCCGCCACTTCCAACAACTCCTGTAATAGTAAATCAAATGAATTTTTTTTGTAGTTATTATTGAAGTTTTTGTCGTTCCAGTGTGACGTCTCGAAACCTGCATGCGTTTTTCGCGATTTTCACCCTCTCAACGTGGTTTGCGACACCATGTTCCATTGCAATTTTTGTTCATCTGGATGTCTACTAACAACCCTATGAGTTTGTCGGTCCATTAACAGAACACCCTGTATGAATTGTTTTTGTTTGGTTTAGGTACGTCATATTGAATTCCATGTAGTCTTGTTAGTGTCTGTTGGCGTTTAATTTTGAGCAAATCGGGATTTTTCTGAATTAAAAAATGATATTTAATTTTCGATAATAATTGAAATTAAATTGATAATAAAGAAAAAAATTATAAAATGATTCATCTCTGGCCCCTGGGCTACGTGCGAATCCAGAGGGTGGAAGCTATGGGGGTGATCATCTCTCCCAATCGGAAAAATTAGTGTGTTCTATGAAATACGGGATGACCCGCCGAACCTACACATTAAATTGCCTCTCGCGGTACATAATCCAGAATTAGCCTGCCCTGGGCTGAACTGGATTTCAGTGAGCTTCCTTCTAATTGTAATGGTTATATGCTGGCAGTCGCGGCATCATGAGACCTTCCCCTTTCCCCCTCCCTGGAAAAGTGACGTTTAGCTGGAAGAAAGAGCTTACACATTTAAACACTTGCGAAAATCACAGTACCAGATCTCAACATGTAGGCTTCTTATAGGCATGAGACCCATAGTCATGCTCAGATGGACATGGCCTCTTCCTTGAGATTGTCTAGATTTCTATGGGCAGCTCTGCTGGTTTCTGAAAAAAAAAAAGACACTTTTTCTTACCAGAATAACACTAATGTAGCATGTTTCACTCAATGTTTGCACTTTGTAGCATATATACATATCAGGATGCGGAAATTTTGTCTCCGACATTTCGCCTGCTCTGACCGTATGGGTGGCCGAGTAAATGACAAAGAGGAATGACTGACTGAGTGAATGACCAAGTAAGTGACTGACTGAGTGAATGACCAAGTAAGTGGCTGACTGAGTGAATGACCAAGTAAGTGACTGACTGAGTGAATGACCAAGTAAGTGACTGACTGAGTGAATGACCAAGTAAGTGACTGACTAATTGAGTGACTGTATGACTGTAAGGGTGAAATTTAAGTAGGTGAGTGCCCATATGCATGTATGACTGACTGTATGAGTGAGTGAACAACCGCATGAGTAACCAAGTGAGTGACCATATGAGAAAGTGTGAGTGACTATGATTGAAATGAACGACCATATGAATGATCAAGTGAGTGATAGGATGTGTGACTGCATGAGTGACCAAATGCCTGACCGTATGAGTGATCAAGTTGGTGACCGTACGAGTGACCACACTCATTTGGCCTCTCATATGGTCAAGCACCCACCCCACTCATCTGGTCACTCACCCCTCACTTGTCCACTGATATGGTCACTCAACAGACACTCACCCTTCAATTGGTGACACTTAATGGTCACTCACGCATTCACTTCGTCACTCACACGATCAGGGCAGGCGAAATGACTGAGGCGAATTGTGTCAGGGACGAAAATACCATAAATATCTTATAATTGATCTTTTTGGATGAGCTTTGGTGCAGAATCATTGCCAGTGTAATATTTTGAATTACAATGAAAAAAAAAACCAATGTGATTAGTTTACCAATAAAAAAAGAATAATTGAATTTCCCCCACTGATGTGTGTTTTCAGTCTCGTCTATTTAAAAGATTTGTCTTTGTTTTCAGGTTCTAGCTCAAACGATTCCAGGCATAGCTTTGTGCGTTCTGGGTTTCAGCATGATCGGGAAAGAGCGATACTTGATCAGCTCCAACTTGGTCCCAGCCATGGTACTCGTTTTCGTCAAAATGTAAGGCAGTAAATAATTATATTAAGTCATTACCGTTATTTCTGCACCACGGAGTTAACGTGTTTGAAATTTATACTTTGAAGCATACGACTCTTTTGGCAATGTGGTGTATATGCGCATTTTTTTCCGAGAGAATATTTCACAAAAAAATACTAATTTTTTTTTATTAGTATATAATATTATACGCATTAATAATATATCTATATAACATTTTATAATATTATAATATAAAATTGAGACAACCATAATTTTTTATGGGAAGTATATTTATATTTTATCATAATGTATTGGTTTTTCATTGCTCTTATTGGATTGCTGTATTTTCGATATAGTATAGATAATGACATCCATATTTTTTATGCGCATCTTTTTTCAGCCACCTCGTTGGGCATTTTGTCTGTTGAGGCCTTTGTTTTTGTACTAGTATTTGTATTATATGCTGATGTTGGTACTAAATAAGGATAATGGCAGCATGTTACTGTGGTGGTCCGCTGTGGTGGTCGAGTGGTTATAGTGCCGGACTCGTGATGCGAGGATCCGGGTTCGAACCCCACAGTGGTGGTCGGCTGAAGTTGGTTTTCTGTGGTTCCCAACTTCAAGGCGCAAATGCGAGCCGATCTCCCCGTTAAAAAGTCTCGCCACAGAGAGCAACAGTCCTACAACGGTAAATCATTCAACCATAACACTTCACTCATAGTTAGAAAAACTGGGGGCAGATGACAGCACTACACATAACAAGCATTACACAGAAACAAACTTTACGTCAGGTTGCACTACACGTACACGCACATTCCCGCATGTACCGATTTGTTGGGGGGTTCCGCGGGGGGGGGGGGTGTAGCAGTAGTAGGTAGGGCCTCCAAAAAAATGGGTCGGGGATCCATGATGTTCTTAAGTCAGCCACCTCGTTGGGCAATTTGCCTGTTGTGACGTCGTATTTGTATTTGTATTGTATTTGTAAGATCAAGGAATTTCTATTCCGAAAAAGGAACTTTCTCCGCCAAACTGACAAATTGCAACTTTTATCAGAAAATCTTTCGCAGTTGCGGCGCTTACACGAGAAGCGGCGTTTCCTATCACTAAGGCTAGGATTTTTATGAACTGATAGAAAATGCTTTATACAAAATGCATTTATGCCCTAAAAAAACCAAAAAATATGCCCTTAAAAACTGAAAATTTGCTCAAAAAATTCTGAAAATTTGAAATCAAAAAATTACCAAAAAAATTTCCCTTTTCTATTTCCAATAACATTAACGTTAGGAGATGTTCCACTGTATTCTGGAGGACAGTGAGAAAGGACCTTGAGGAGGAGATTTAGCTTGCAACACTTCTCCTCCTTAACATTTCATCTTCATATTGAAGAAAAGGAAGAAAGAATTGGTAATGTGTTAATAGGATGAATGTACAGATGTCCTGAACACCAAAATACACCCCACCCCTTTTGTCTGTATGTCTTTCAGTAGGAAATTGAGATGACTGGGAAAAAAATTCTTTGAGAATGCAGAATCATGCAGAAGAAATGCTGGGAAAAATAAAAAAATGCCTAAAAATGACTGAAAATCACGGAAAATATCGCGTAAAAATAGCAAAATATGCAAAATCATAAAAAATATTGTTCCAGATAATGTCTCTCACAAGCACTCGAGATAGCAAATCACGAAGCAATTTGAAGGACAACACAGATTTATTTTACTGAACAGCTATGTACACGTATTCACAAGCAGAGGTTTGACTAAACATACGAGAGCCCCTAACACAGCTTCTCACTTAACGCACACAAGAATTTGTATAGCCTTTGTGTCTGTTGTTGCTTATAGGCTACAACAGACAAAATGCCCAAAGAGGTGGCTGAAAATGACCTCTTTTTCGAAACTCAACTCCTCCCTAGTTCAGCTTTGGCGGTGCTTTTATGCAGTTAAAAGGAAGATTTGAGAAAGTTCTTCATCTATTTCTCGCGAGATCTCTTCTCTAGTGCCATGATGGTGCTAATTTGGCGATGTTTATAGAGGAATGCATTAATTTTCATTTTTACATAGATGATGACTATTTACAGTGAAAAATGACTAATAAATGATAAATAATAACTATTTCCGAGTTCACCTCAGAATAATATCCAAAAAATAAAATGTTTCCTTGATATTTACATACTTTTCGTAACAATGTATAAAGTTATGGCCCCACTTATCACTTTCAGATGTTGTTAGGCAATTTTTAGCAACTGCGGGCTCTTACCGTACCGAGTCATTTCATCCAGATTTTATGGTCCGTTAACTTGCTAGTTGATAAGTTCGTTTATCTGCGTATTTCGAAAAGAAAACTTGTTTTAAAAATTCTAATTTAATAAGCCCAGGCTGTAAATTGCTTTGAATTATACGTATTTAGTGCAAACGATAGCGTTTTTTAGCAATAAGACTACTGAATACTTAACCGCTAGAACTGGATTCACATATTTCTACTGTACTACTAAACCATACATGTTTTCAAACATTCCTCTGAGGAATTTCCAACGAGCCGATGCATGCCAAAAAGTGTTGTATGTACGTATTGCTTGGTTAATGTATTCATGACGTCAAAGTTGAGCAGTTATGCGTGTTTTGCGTTTGAGGAGTGTTGCCATCTGTCTCTTGAACATTGGAAGCCAGAGTGGTAGATGCCTGAATTTTCGTGATTATGTAAATATCGAGTTGAGGACCTGCCTAATTTTTGTGATGGCACATTCTGTGTTATGTGCGTTAGTGGTATTCATGAATATATGAAAAATTAGGCATGAATGCGAGCAAGTTCCCCCCCCCCCTTTGAAAAAGTCTCTCTGAATAGAACAGACATGTCATT
Organism: Pholcus phalangioides; assembly: GCF_987345545.1. Taxonomy (NCBI): domain Eukaryota; kingdom Metazoa; phylum Arthropoda; class Arachnida; order Araneae; family Pholcidae; genus Pholcus; species Pholcus phalangioides. The sequence goes on along the minus strand of NW_028301596.1, from coordinate 21,899,735 downwards.
AACACGATGCTTACGTAACATGAAAATTAAGACATTGGTCATTTTCATATCAAAATACAGAAGGAAGATGGCAGCACGAATATAGCACGAAACAAGCATAACTCTGACAGCATAAATACGTAGCGGCCACGCATTTTCACACGCAAGTTCCTGCATATATCAATTCGTAGAAATCTCCCAGGGAAATGTTTACGATGTGCATGTACGATCAAGCAGCAGTAGTAGTGGTGGTGGATCAGGAAAGAATACAGCATGTTGCGATCAAAAATGTTACAGAATGGTGAGCAAAAACACTCAGCTGTAAGGTGACCATGCATTTTTCATTTCGAATTTGGTATCGATTTATATCGTAGTTTTGATTTCATTGAATAGGGTACTCACGCCACTGGTCTTGCACGTCACTGTTAAGAGCCTTGTCGGAGGAGCATCATTTACAAAGGAATTATGCGATTTTGCCCTTCTTTACGGAATAATATCTCCGGCTGCCGTCATTTTCGAAGAGGCCAAAAGGAAAAATGTTCACACTGCGGCTGTAAGTATTCACATGAGTTACCTACGATTTCAGTCATTTATATAAGCTGTATAAATGTAATTTTTTCTTAACCCCTTAAGCGGCATTTGCATGATATCTCTCCTAATTAAAAGCATCGTATCTTAGTTTTGACAGTCTAGATATTTTGTAAAGGTGATTTCTCAATGGAAAAATTTTCCTCCTATTCCTTCTTACTTTGCATCTGCTGAAAATCGGAAGGAAGTCTACTTAACCCCCTTTACGATCAGGGAAGCAACATTGCTTCCAAATGCCAGTGGAATAAATTCACTTCAGCTGACTGTTTCTTCAACCTTCGAGCTTTAATGTAACATTATGAAACAAAGTTTTGTGTTTGTTCCCTCCCCCCCCCCCCCCACATATAATGTATCTTTCTCAGAACTAATCTTTCTATTATACTATTATCATACTGTACATGGAAGTGAAAAATAGAACACGTAGGTGAGAGCGAAAAAGCGAGGTACTGTACATCTCTTATCTCTCTGTAAGTCTCTTATCTAATTATCTACTGTTTGTACTGTTGCTCTCCACCCTTATCGCTTTTTTCTTTCTTTCTTTCTTTTTTTAACGTGCAAGCAAGGCTACCATATTTATAGCCCATGTGTCTAATACAGATCATTCACATTTATCGCCAACAGTGTTGTAGAGCGTTTCAACCAATTGGCCGTTGGCACCTGGCTGGCCATCGTCAACACAACGCCAAGCGCGCTCATGGAGAAAGAAAAACCTGTTTTGGAGAGCGATGTTCTCTTTTTTTTAACTCCTTTTTTGTTCCGGCCGCGATCAAGCGAGGTTTGTTTTATCTCGGCTCCATAATCTTCGTCATGTAGTAAGAAAATTTACTCCAACCACTATGTAACTAAAGAAATAACAATACAAGATAACGAAGCCTAGATTTCATGTGCCGTAAGTTCAGGGGCGAAGAATTCTGCTCACCTACGTTGTTGATGCTAAAGCGGGGTTTTCCTAGGATCAGGTTACCTGCAGCGTGAAAACGCTAATTGGTTAAAAAACGTGAATTTCAGGTTTTTTAACCAATCAGCGATTTCACGCTGCACGCACCGTAGAAAACCTTTTGCTAGGAAAACCCGGCTTTAGAGATTAGTGCAAGTGAAGAACCTACGCTGTAGCTGGAGGCACCACGATCCCATACCTCTACGGACGAAAACGACTGACTACAGGAAGAGATCGACAGCATGGTGAGCGTCAATCTTCAAGCTGGACTCATCTGGAAGGACCTCCTCTCAAGCATGTGCAACTCAACATAAATCCATCTTAAACTTGAACTGTTCCCCCGCTAGCGCTTACCAGGCCTGGGTATGTCTTTCTTAACATAACCGAGATCTCGTTTACTGATTTTGCTGCTATCTAATATACTTGTAATGAACGAACCTTAACGTGCCAAATACTAATTTTGTCATTGGAAAAACTATTCTCTCTCGTCTCGCTTCTTGAATATTTGAATTGTATGTTTAAAAGTGCAATTTCCTTTTCAGTTGTCCTAGCCTAAACGATCACGAGTTCCCTAACCCCTTAAGCGGTAGGTAACCAACCACAACAACAGCTTGTACGCGAAGGGATTGATTAAGAAAGGCATGACATTTTTAAGGGGTTAGTGATTTCAGATGCGCCGCTTAAAGGATTAAAATGCATACATAGTAAACAAAGCAGGACCGAAAAGTACAGTGGATCCCAGAGCATATTAACAAATTTGGCAGAGTACCAATAAAAAAAGCAGGGTACCAATCTTTCTACATGTTATAAACAAATTATAGTGAGTCATTTATATCATAAGTCCATGATGCATCTGATTAGCTTAACACGGGGGCTCTGGTGTATCACCTTATATAGATACCAAAACTTAATACCTTATTATTTTTTCTTATTTATGAGCTTCCACAGATAAGAAAAGATAATATCTATGAGAGAAAGTGTTGGATTATCTTAGAGGAGACATATAAGTTATGTACTCCTTCTAAGCTCTTATTAGAAAAGATTCCATTATTTCTCTTAGGGCTGTCTTAGTTCTTCTTGGGGAGGTCCTTTGAGAAAGGTCTTGGCACGAAAGGTCCATGGAACACAAAAGACCTTTGAACCTCCTCTCAAAACTAATTTGCTCTACTGATGCGTGTTTCCATGCATTCTCTTCTGATTACTGTATGTGTATTTAGATGGGAGCGGCTTTGATAGTATCAAGCCTGGCATGTTTTCCACTGTCATACGCCATAGCCAAGTGGACAATAGTTCGACCTGAAGCTCCGGGCACGTACGTAGATGATGTAAGCAACGTATCGTTCCAAGTCAGCTGCATTAGCCTTGCGTGCGGAGTAAGTAGGAGATTTTTAGTGAATATATCCTATAACTTGGTTCATTGAAATGTTAGAAATGTCTTTCGTTATCCCCCCCCCCTTTCTTGCAATATGACACTGTATCGCGATAGGGTTGGAGCCGATTTTTTTTTTAATTATCGGGATAGTTAGTCCAACAAAGAGTTGTTTTCGTTTTAATTGGGACATCGATTAGCCAATTCAAAATATGAAATGGAAAGATGACGACCTCAGCTTATGTGCAAAGGGCGATTCCGAATTTTTTATTTCGAAACTGGCTACAGTAATGAACGTTTACAGAACCCTTCGCACACATGCAAAGCCACGCATTTAAAATTTGATTTAGTTCATGACTAAATTACAGCATTATTATGGTGAATAAAGTGAAGAATATGGCAAAAAACGAGACAGCTAAAAATTTCTCTCAAAGTTCACTGTGTTGTCTCATTATTATGTATGCAGTAACTGTGTTGCGGCCACTGTGCGGTCGTGTGGGAATCGTGCTGGACTCTCATCCTGAGGATCCAGGTTCGAACCCCGTTGGCAGAGGTGGTCGGCTGGAGTTGGTTTTCTGTGATTTTCCAACTTGGAGGTGCGAATGTGAGCCGGTCTCCCATTTGAAAAAGTCTCTCTGTAGAGAGCAGGCAGACCTTCAACACGTTACTTGCGTAGCATGAAAATTCAAGCATCTTTACTTCGAAATATATAAGACATATGACAGCACAGGCAAGAACTCAAAACAAACACGATTATGACAACATAAACACGTTAGGGCTATGCATATACGCACACTCACACACGTTACTGAAAGTACCGATTCGTTAGAAATTCCGCAGAGAAATATGTGTACGGTTAAGTAGTAGTAGGTGTGCTGCATATTGTAATAGCGATTTTGTGTCGTGATGTTTGGAACCTCGGGCATATACTATTTTTCAGTTGGAAATCGTAAATGATGAGACACTAATAATATAAAATGACAGTAAGTGTTTCTTATACTAGAATTCAAGTAAAAGTGACCCAAAGTTCGCTAGAGTATAATTCTATCCTAATGCACCATGTGTATTATAGACAGGGGAAGGAGATATCATTAAACCCTTTCTTGTGTGCCATATGTTGGATCCAAGAATTTGTAGTTTTGATTTCGACCAATCGCGAAATGTTTTCTTTGCAGCTTGTCTCCTTCTGTTTGACAGGCGAGCACTTTGTGTATCATCTGGTGCAAGAAATTCGGAAGCAAACGAATGTCCGCTCATCTCAGTATCCAGGGCCTGGTCCTTTTTCAGGTGAGATAAACGCAAAACAAACTGCTGAGTAATAAATTCGTACACACCTCTAATTTATTTTTCTCCCTCTCGATTCAATCCGTTCATTCTATATTAATTCTTTATTATTATTATTGTGTCTCACAAAAGCTGACGATAGCAAGCGGTGCTTTGCTGAGAAAGCTTGCGGGGACTGAAACACGTTGGCTGTATTACTTGCATTTGGCAGTTTCGACTTATGGAGAGATCGGCGTCTATGTCTGGGCGTGCATTTTCGTGATCGTGATGACGTTACAGAGGAAGATGATCCTGGTCCTGAAGCACAGCTCACTCGTCATTGTGATGGCGACTTGCGGGTGACTTGCTGTTCTTTCCTTCTGCTTTTTGTCATCTTATTCTTATAACTTTCCCTTGAGAACTAACTCTCCACTAGGAAGGTCGTTTGATAAGGTAAATCTCTATGCGTTAACAGCAACATGAACGCTTTCGGGTTATTGCAATTAAATATAAGTATTACTCTTCTCAAAATATGTCACAAGAAGTTTGTAGTTCATTTTTTGGCGTTGTTCTAAGTTCGGATCGTAGCCATAAATTTGGAAAACTATGAGTGCCTTGCAATTAAAAAACATTTTCATCTAAAAAGTTAAAAGCTGCCCAGATCAAAGCTGAGTTGGAATACGTTCATGGGAGACCCTCTGCACCATTATTAACCCTGAGCGTGCTCCCATAATTCAGGGATGATCATCGTAGTAGCATGCTCAGTCATCCAGGGATGATTACAATTTTTCCTTTTAAGATGAAATTCTTTAAACGATGTATAGATGGCGTACGTACACATTATATATCCTAGTATTTTATTATTATTATTTCTTTATTTTCTGACAGGTTTGCTCAAAGCTGCATTAAAGAGTACAATTAGAGAGTATATAATTAAAGATAGTTCTGTATCAAATAATACTTCTCAATACAGCTTAGGGTTTGCTTGTACTGTATTGGACGGGTGTAAGTTGTTGAGGAGTGGTAGATTTATTGCCTACCGCAATCAATATTTTACAGGTGATTGTGGGCGAATCTAGATTCTCTGTTTGATCCACCCCTTTTTTCCGATTATATTCAGTTTGCAAGTCTGAGTATGATTGCCATTTATCTTTCGCAAAACAAAGCTAATTTGTTTTTATTCAGCCGCACTTCCTACTATTCCCGCAGCCTGAGGGTTAAAGACCATTTATTTCCGCAGAGCATCCTTTATGACGCGGTTTAGGCCACCACCATGGAAATCATTGAAAAATTCAATGGTATCGTGATGGACGATCGGAGATTGAAGATGCTTGAGATAGCTGACTGTGGGAATTTCAATAAAACAGGTTCACAATATTCTCTTTGAGAAATTGGAAATGTAAAAGCGTTGTGCAAGATAGTTGTCAAGATTTCGCTGATGATTGATCAAAAGTGAATGCAAAAGGCATTTCAAAAGAAAATTTGTTGATGTTGGCTCTAAACAGAACTTTGGGCGCCGACTTTTAACCTTGGGTAAAACGTGGCTTCATTACTGTTCTCCAGAGTCAGAACAAAAGTGAAAGCAGTGGTAAAGTGTTATAAAACAGCACCAAATAAGTGGGTGCCCCTTTTCTTGAGGAAGTCTCAAGAAAAGGGGGCCTCACATAAATGAGAATCAGTTGAAATTTTCGAAAATTTGCCAGGCAAGGGCCTCAGAAAAATTACTTGGCTCTGCCAAACAAGATGAAAGTATGCCGTTTTGTTTGCTGGAAAAGTGATGGCCATATTTTTTCGGATTTTTAAGAGACAGTCTATATAGGATTCTTCTGAACGGGTTTAGACAATAATTGGAGAACATGAAACAGGTGCAGATGATACGGCCAAGATTGTATGAATTGGTCTTTGCACAAATCTCTCATTCATCAAATTTTACAGATTTGGCCCCACGTTACTTTTTCCTGCTCCCAATATTGAAAGTATCACTTGGTGGAAAAAATTGCCGATCAAATGAAGAGGCCATTGCAGATGTAGATGACTTTTTTTTGAAGAGTTAGAGAAAAAATAATTTCCTGACGGAACAAAGAAATTTGACATCAATGAAAAATGTGTGTGTGGAGCTAGAAGACGACCACACACACACACGTGATGGGAAATAAAATAGAATTCTCCCTCCCCCCCCCCTCCAAAAAAAGATAAAAACACCGTTTTTTACCTTTCTGTGGTGTTTGGTCAGAACATGATATCTCCGAAAAATGGCTTTTTGATCTGAAAGAAAGGCTTGCCAATTATAACTAATTAGAAGTGAGATAAACGCACAAATATGTGCGTACGGTTAAAAAACATGCTGATGTATGATATTTGCATTTGTATCTGTGTGTATGCTTTATTTTTGATTTTTGAATGGCAATGAAAATGCTTATATCTCAAAAATGTGATTTTGGAGTTGTCATGTTATGACCAAACACCACAGAATTTTCAAACGCCTTTCGCATGCGGGGAGAGAAAGTGAAACTGCCCGGTGCAAACATTTCTACGTGTAAGAAATTATTGCGATATATTTTGACTTTATAGGAGTTCTCTTTTGATCACATCCGTGGCAGTCGCTATGAAGAGGTTAGAAACGAAAAGGAAGGAGAGCGGTAGTACATGTACGATTGACATTCCCGATCACACTCAGGTAATAATCCACAATAATCTATATGCATATATATAATTCAATAACTGCCCGGGTTTTCTTCGATTGCTCGGAGGATTGAAAAGTGACAAACCATTATAAAGGAATAAACATAATACAGGGGCAACATCAAAAAGAAGTGACAAACCATTGTAAAGGCATATGCATGGATGAAATGCATTGCTAGGGAATCATGGTAACCAAAGTAAACATTCCGAAATTGATTGTTGAGGGCCAGGAACCGTTGTTGCCGGACAGTTTTTTTTTCCCCATTTGGGACATTTTCCCTGCTCCGAGAAACTTTAAAGTAGCCTATCCTTCAAGTCGGGTCCCGTTTGGTATATGTATATGCAAAATTTGACGACGATCGGTCTAAAAGAGTGGATTTGTATAGAGAACACACGCGAGCAGAGAAAATCAATCAATTTTGTATACAGGGTGGGCAAAAAGTCCGTACAAACTTTAAAAATATGTAAAACCGCAAAAATAACCGAAATAAAAAGCAGTTAGCAAGGTTAGCATCGCTAGGTCATGGGCATTTTTTTAAGACAGGAAAAAACATTCGACAGGTGGCGCTGACGTAACGTACACAAGTCAAAGAGAAGATACGCAAATAACGAACAAAACGCCTCCAAATCGTTTATTACAGCAGTATGTGTTCCACATGACCACCACCACAGGGGATAACAAATTGCAGACAAGTCACAAATCCAGCAACGGCAGAGTGCAGCAGGTCCACATATACGGTTTACAATGGTGAAGTGGTTGTGGATTAGGAGCGCAAGTTCTTATAACCGTCTCATTTGCATATTTCTATCGAAGTTACTCGTACCAGCGCCACCTATCGGCTGTTTTCTTAGTCCCCCCCCCCGTCTTAAAAAAATTCCCGTGACCTAGCGATGCTAACCCTGCAAACCATTTTTTATTTCGGTTATTTTTCCGGTTTTTATTCATTTTTAAAGTTTTTACAGACTTTTTGCCCACCCTGCACATGTATATAGATTTGCTGTTTATATGTGTGTGTTCTCAATATAAATTTACAATTTTAGACCGATCTCCGCAAAATTTTGCAAATATGCCAGACGGGGCCGACTTGCGTGATAGTTTATAAGTTCGTCAGAGCAGGGCAAAATAAGAGCATGCCCGAAATAAGCAGAAAATGTTCGGGCAACAATGGTTCGCGGACCATAACAATGACTTTTCGAATGGTTAAATTTGGTTACCGAAGTAATGCGGTTCAGTCATGTTTACTCCTTTACAATGGTTTGTCACTTCTTTAATCCTGCTAATGTAGATGGGGGGAAACCCGGGCAGCGCCGGGTATTATAACTGATTAATATGTATTTGATTTTTGGTTAACACAATCGGTGAGCACGACGTATATGCACCTTTCATTTCTGACTAAATCCACTTGGTAAATCGTTATACATTGATTATAGTTTGTTCAATGAGTTTGTCGACGATACCGTCAAGAGTATGTACTTCACTATTGAAAAGATAATAGAAATATTTTTGCATCAAAAAGTGTTATCCCGTAGTACCGGATGCCCCATGGATTCGCAGATAGCTTACAAATTCATATAAATGGAAGGAATTGGTATATTTGAATGCGGTTTGTGAAATCACTGGAAATATGAAAATCCGAGTATTATAAAATGAGTGTGTGCGATTGACAGCCTATTTCTGAATTTTCCTGTTGCTTGCGCTTGTATGAGGTTTTCATTGTGATGTCGACATTGGGGGCTAAAGCACTATTGGTGAAGCTGTTTTATCTCAGCCACGAATCGCCGGCTGAAGTTTTACGAACGTTTCACGCATAGAAGAGATCGAAGAAACGTTCAGTTTCAAAATTATGTGCTATGCTTCCGTGCAGCACCATCTGTCGATAAAAATTTGAGCTAGTTTTTTCTGTAAAAAAACCACACACACACACCACCACCCCCACTTCTTGAGAATTAATTTTTTTTCAAACCGGATTAAAATGTACCAATTCCTTCAATTTTTTTTAATGAATTTTTTAACTATTTGCGAATTTATGGGACACCCTTTTCATGAACACAATAGAGTGCAATTTATCAGTCCTTTCATTTATCCCTTGTGTAGCTGATACTGACCACGTCTGTACTGGCTGTGTGTTTCGCAATCACTTGCTTAGCCTTCTATCGCAGAAAAAGTAAGTGTTTCGGTCGATTATCCTTTAGATTTCATTGAAATTTTGTATAAACGCGGTGAAGTAATTATTGATTGAGTAAAGTTACATTAATGAAAAAATTAAGTACGCCTAAAATCTGTAGTATCTTACCATTTCAAAAACAAAATCATGCTGTTACATTTATCTTGATGCAATCGAAATAATCAGGAAAAATAAATGTTTTTGTTTGCATCTAAATATATATAACTCATTAATAGTTTTCCTCTGGTTCTTATGTGTAAGTCGTAAATGTATAATATATATTTTTTAAATATCTTATATAGAGACCGATCCTATTTTTGTGAAATTTCCGATACTTATTTGTGTTAATTTAGGTTCTTGGTCGAATGACGGTGAAGTCGTCAATTCGGATGTCTATTTCATCGGTGAAGGACAGAAAGAAATTCCAGAAAACAGAAACGAGTAAATTAATAGAGATTTGCGATCTCTCTCTCTCTCTTATATCGAACTCTTTCTTTCCTCTCATAAACCTCTGATCTCTCCAACGAAGGAAAAAAAAATCAATCGCATGGATGATTTCATTGCATATAACGAAAATATACATATTCGACCACGGTCGTCAGTTATCTCAATTATTAATGAATATTTTCAACTATTAATTTATCACCTTTGGGTGTGACGCATCTCACAAGAAGATCGATAAATGACAAATCATTTGCAATCCCAGAAAACCTTCTTTCAAATTTCTATGAAAATTACTTTACAATTGATTTTGGATGCGAGAGGCGTTGACTTGGTCGAGGTGTCGCAGAGAAGAGATGTGCCCCCGTGTGCTCTTGATGGCACACGGGGCTTAAGCTATGAAGAGAGACTTGATTTTTTGAAAATTTTTGCATTGGAAGCGTGCATAGTCCTAATATAATTGGTGAAAATTCAGAGTTAATGCAAGAAATAATTTCAAAATTGATAAAAACCTCTAATAATTAACCGTGAGTGTGGCTCCAAAAAGTGTGGGGCCCGGTGCGACCGCACCTGTCACACATTCCTAAAGGCGGCAGTTCTGAATAATTCCATAGGTCAGTTGTACCATCTATATCAGTGTTTCCCACCCGGTGGTTCGCGTCCCCGACTTCAAATATACCGGACCGTGATATGCATAGAAACCGGCAAATGTGATAAATTTACTACGATTCATCATGTTTACCAAGGATGCTTGGGTATTAGGCATAATCGCCGATAAAAGTGGTAAATTTAGGGAAATTTATCAAACTTACCAAAATGGTCAGCGATTATGTATAGTAACCGGTTTTATTCTGCGTAATAAACGCATTTATCACATTTGTCGTTCACTTTCTTTCTGTCTGGTCTCATAGTAGGTATAATTACGAAATAAAAAATAACTCTTTAAATGGTTATTATTATTAATAAGTTCGAATGACACGTTCGAACACAATGGGAATAGGGGGGGGGGCTAAGAATAATGCTGCGTTAGAAGAATAATGTAAAATTTCCATCGCATATCCTTTCATTAGAAGTTGTTGTTTTTTTTACGTTATCAGTTTGCGTATTCATGGACGATACTCTCTTTGGCTAGTAATGTATCGAAATGGATGCAAGAAGCAACGAAATCGACGAGTGCCCTGTTTCCCGAAGCCGAGATGAACACGTACCACGAATATGTCAATGCAACTGACCAGGAGTTCGTGCAGCTTTGCGGACCGAGATGGTCGAGTCGAATTCTCAGTCTGCTCACCTTACAGATGTTGGTTATGTCTTCGGTGAGTATATGCAATCCATTTATTTTCCCCCAAGCTGGCGGTGCTCTGTAATCCAAGGGTGTTCAACCCATTAGGGGAGTGCGGGATATTTCATTGATTTGAAAAAGGTTCGCGGGCCACTTGAGTGATCTGGAACAGCCGCTGTGGTGGTCGAGTGGTCATCGCGAAGTCCCGGATTCGAACCCCGAAGTCACCACAGTGGTGGTTGGTTTTCTGTGGTTCCCAACTTCGAGGCGCGAATGTGAGCCGATCTCCCCTTTAAAAAGTCTCACCTTTTTTTTTTCTTTTCAAACCGAGCACAACTCAGGTCTATTGCCATAGGCAATTTACTACCTAGTGAGTTGTGCCGGAAGTGTAAGTGCGTGTACCTAACAGTCTGAGTGCGTATCTACTGTTGTGTATGATTTTTCAGTGCTGCCATCTATATCTCAGAAGTGAAGTGAGTGATGTGTAGTGACTGAATATTTGTACTGTTTGTAGGACTGTTGCTCTCTGTGGCGAGACTTTTTAACGGGGAGATCGGCTCGCATTTGCGCCTCGAAGTTCGGAACCACAGAAAACCAACTTCAGCCGACCACCACTGTGGTGACGGTGGGGCTCGAACCTGGTACGAGTCCGTCACTATGACCACTCGATCACCACAGCGGCAAAAAAAAATTGAAAAAAGTCTCACCACAGAGAGCAGCAGACCTACAAACGATACAAATGTAATTCAATCATTACACTTCACTCACTTCATTTCTGAAATATAGATGGTGGCGCTGAAAAATCAGACACAACACTAGATACGCTCTCAGACTGTTAGGTGCACACACTTACACTTCTGGCACAACTAGTGAATTGCCCATAAATAGCGATAGACCTGAGTTATGCTCGGTTTGAAAGAAAAGTGATCTGGAACAGCACCGCAGGTTACTTAAATATGCCGCGAATCATTAAAGTGATCTAGAAGTATGCCGAGGTGATCTGTTAATATCCGCAGGTTACTTAAGTCAGGGTACACGATCTCCGGTCAGCGGGCCAAATGCGGCCCCTTCAAGGGCTTCCGTCCGACCGAAGTAAGATTCGTTGAAAATTGGAAGAAAATGGGACATTTTATAGAGAAGAACGACCAAAATAACGGGATGTCCCGTAAAATACGTGTTATATGGTCATCTGCTATATGCTGATTTCTGGCCCGCGACTTGCAAAAATACCACGTACCTGGCCCCCGGACTGAAAAGGGTTTGCACCTCTGACTTAAGTGATCCGGGAGTGTGCCGCGGGACATTTAAGTGATCTGGAACTGTGCCGATGTGATCTGAAAATATGCCGCGGGTCAATTAAATTATCTGGGAATGAGCGGGGGGCCACTTAAATATTCTGGAACTGCGCTCCACGTCACTCAAGTGATCTGTAAATATGCCGCAGTTCATTCAAGTGATCTGTGGGAATATGCCATAAGACCACTTAAATGCCGTGTAACTACACCGAGGGTCACAATTGATTTGGAAATTCGCCGCGGGCTACTTGAGCGATTTGTAAATGTACCACGGATCCCTTAAGTGATCTGAGTGTCAAGGGTCCCATTTGGCATGTGGGCCACTATTCATATGCTGTAAGCTCTTGTTCCCTTCACTTTCATCACAATCAATATTTTTTCTTAAATTTCCAATAATGGAATTTTCGAAGAATGTAAATCGCAGTTTTTTTATAACAATGAAACGTCTTTGTTTCATTGTTTAACTGATAAAGAATCTCTTCTTTCATTCTTTTATGTGCTTTGATGACGTGATGAGATATATTTCTTTTTCCCTCCTTTGGCAGAGACTGTTGGCGAATGCGTACAAATTGTACGATTGCACGGATACTGCGGTTATCGTTCCTCTCGAATATCTTCAAAACGTTGTGTTTTACGGACAGGTGAGTTCATTTGATATATTGCGTGACGTTCATTTTTTTCAAACGAATGAATTAAAATACCTTTTTTTTACCCCCGGCTATAAATAGCACGTTTCATTGCAGGGTGTTATACCGTTCCTCATTTTTGGTATCAATCTCAGAACGTTCAGCTTCTCGGTCGTCAAATGGTAAGAACCCGTTTTCTCCTGATTATCAAACATTTCTCACACTCTTATTACAGTTTTGAAGACAATTTTTAATTTGGAACCGAAACTCGACATTATATCACAATTTTTCATTGTTTTCCGTCCACTTCTCGTAAACGCGGTGAAACTATTATAACATGGTTATAACAATGTTCCTATATTTATTTGCCCCTATGCTTGCTCAGTAAACTTTTCACTACGCTTCTCCTATTAACTCCGAAGCGAACGCGTAGGGTCCTGTATAGCAGTATTTCTCGATGTGGGATCATATGGGGGATCTTTGGGACCCTGGTACATTATAAGGAGGGCCACGGGCGAAAATCAAGCAAACACGAACCATGACAGGTTGCTTAGTGGGCCACAGATAACTGCGAAAAATAGAATATGATGGGGGAAAAATATGACTACCCTCAAAATCCAGCAGAACCAGAATAAAAGAAAACCTAACGTATAACCCGGGAGGCTCATGCTCAAGGGGAAAAGGGGTCTTCAATCTATGGTCCGCGGACCAAATGCGGCCCTTCGACGAATTTTTTCATGTGGCCCGCCGATCATATTTAGCTACTTTACATAGAAAAAAGATTAAATTCTCTAAAAAAAATCGTTGAAGAATTCTGGCCACTGAAATCTGTACTGCCGTATTCAGAACTGAGAGATATTTCCAGATTCAACAGTAATATTGCGCATTTGTACATTGAAAAGGCCGTCGTAGTGAATTCGGTAGACCCTGAACCAAAACAATTTTTGAGACCCATGATTTCACATATGCTACATATTTCGAGAGAGACACAATTACAGAATTAACAGAAATGCTAAAAAACCACCTTAATGAAGGAAATAATTTTAGAAATTATTGAAAAAAATAATTCCGTAATTGATAAAAATTTAGAATTAATGAAAAAAATAAAATGTTACAAAATTACTGAGAAATAATTTCAGAATTGTTAAAAGTTCATGAAAAAATTACCCATGGAAAAAAAATCATCCATGAAAAAAAACTAAGACTTTTTAGAAAAGAAGAAAGTTTTATAATTAATGAAAATTTAAAATTATTTTAAATTAATGAAAAAAAATTTTCACAAATTTCAGGTTTAATGAAAAAAATAATTTACTAAAAAGACTTGATTAATTAATGAAAGCAAGTAATTTGAAAATAAATGAAAATTCAAATTTAATGAAAGAAAATGAATTCAGAGCAATTAAAAGTGCATACAATAAAATTTGGGAAACGCTATTTAATAACCGAGAATATCACAGTATGATTTGGTGGCCCGCGGACTTCGTGGAAAGTTAATTTGGCCCGCAATGTCTGAAAGGTTGAGGCCCCCTGCCATAGGGAATCGATATGATGGGATCTAGGGCTACGATTTTCGAAAGTAAGTATACAGGGAGTATAAGAAAGTCCCGAATAACTAGCCAACCGTTGATCTTAGACGCATACTTCCAATTGGGGAAAAAGTATCCAAGTAACGTGTAGTGCTCAGATATATATTTCATTCATGTTGCAAGGGGTTGTATAGTTATTAAATAAAAATTAGCATTCCATTTTGTCACTCTGTCCTAAAAAAATTCCATTCAGAAAGTTGTTGCCCTGTCTATCCCAAGGCCGAAAAAAAAAAATCAACGTTTTAAATCGCTTACATATTTGAATTCAAAAATCGCTGAAAAGAAGGGAAAGAACAACATCGACATTCTCATTCTACGCTCTTTTATGCTGTTCTTCCACTCATTTTCAGTGATTTTCGAATTCAAATACTTCTTTTTTGTTGGACCCAGGAGAGACAGGGCAACATCAACTTTCTGGAATCTTATTACAACAGGGAAAATTTTATCTTAATAACTTTACAACCCCTTCCAAATGTGAATGACGTATCAGATGTCTACACATTATTTGGATAATTGTTCTAATGGGGGAGTATGCCTTCGAGATTAACGGTTCGAGAATCATTCCAGGCTAAAGGAACATTCCCATGCACCCTGTATAAAGGGGGTTCCTCCAGAACCTATCGCTTTCCCACGCAGCTCCATTTTGTCGAGATGGATAGAACCAGGATAAGGGGAAGCTGACTGATCTCTGGCCCAAAAAGGTCTGGAGACAAATCTTATTTATATTGCTCAATTCAAATTTACTGAAAAAGAAATCAGTTCAATAAGTAGAGTCTCATTCCTAAATTAGGTTGGGGGGGGCGGCTGTTCGATAAGACAGAGGAACCACGAAATGAAAATATGGTCTAGTTGGACTGCAATACTAATAGTGGTAAGTATCCCCGCCGGGCAGGAATCATTTTTTTACGCCCGAGTAGCGTGGTGGTAAGATGCTCGTCTACCACCGTGAAGTTTGCTGTCGCAGGTTCAAACCCGAGGGAGGATATCGATAAGATATTTTCCCTGACGAGCTTGAGTCGACCTCCGATAGATGATGCCTTCATTTCCAACCCATGTCATTAATGGCAGTAAATTGCAATATAGCGATAATGGCCAGAGTTGGTGTTTGGTGAAGTAGTAGTTGGACTGCAATGTTTATATGTATAGCGTTCGTTTGCTTCGTTTTCAGGTTCCGGAAAGTCAAGTACGGTATGGATAAACTGCGAGAATTGACGCCAGAAGAAAAAGAATCGGTGGACGGCTTCTGTTCTTACTTTCTGTCCAACCAGTATTCGCGGTGCTTCACCAACCTCGCTAGAGACAAAATGTAAGCACTAATTTACATTCCTCTATTTGCAATTCACCATTAAATGTTGGAGGTTATGAGCATGACGAATGCGTCGATGACGTTTTTTTTCATCTGCAATTGTTTCAATGGTGTGCATATTGCCGTCATAGTGACGGACTCGTGGGTTCGAGCCCCACCGTTTCCACAGTGGTGGGCAGCTAAAGTTGGTTTTTTGTGGTTCCCAACTTCGATGCGCAAATGCGAGCCGATCTCCCCGTTGAAAAGTCTCGCGACAGAGAGCTACAGGCCTACAATGATACAATTATTCAATCACTACACTTCACTCATAGCTAGAAAAATTGACGGCAGACGTCAGCAAACAGCAAGCATTACACAAAAACAAACTTAACGTTAGGTTCGCAACACATACACGTACAGCTTCCTGCATGACCCAGGTCTTCTTCGACCACTTGCAAAAATCTCTTCATTGAGACAAAGCAGTGGGCCATGATCGGGTGAGGGGGGAGGAGGAGGGTGTTAATTTTAAAAGGTGTAAACACAGATTTTTTTTTTTTTTCAGGTGGAAAGGCTCCTTGTATAAAAATTGCTTCTGGGGACACCAAATGACACAATGGCTCATCACGTCAGAGTTGGCAAAAACCTCGGAGGAAGCGGAAGCCCTTGGACAGAAGCTCCTCTTCGGCCGACTCATCCAGCATGTTAACCGCATGCATAACTTCCACGATGCCCCGTACCTGTACTGTTTCCCAATGAAAGAGTGCTCACATTTATGAAAAAAGAAGAAAATCTGCCAAACGACGCCTTCTTTTGCTCCCCGAAAGGGGTATCGCATCGTATGCGTGCGGTATCGAGACAATTTTCTCTCGTCGTGATATTTTATATGTACTTTTAAAAGAAGAAATAAAGGCCTGGTTTTAGTCATGAGAATCGTTTAGCGAAAGACGTGCTCTCCACTTGTTCATACACGATATAGTGATGTCTAATTTTGTAGAGATACTCATTTTTGGAAAAATTTCGTCTCTGCCGCTACGGGGACTGGAACCCGGGTGACTCGAATTGTGTGGTGGAGCATTCGATCGGCGTTCGAGTCCCGAAAAAAAAAAAAAAAAACCAAGGGAGACAATAGCGAGTTATGTCGTCTAACTTGATCCGTAAGAAGAAAACTGTAGTTTTTCCGTCATTTATGCTGTGCCTATATTCGTATACCACCACTTCGAAGGGGAAGGAAAAACAATGTCTGTTGACAGACATTGAACAAAAGCTGACACTGCCCACTGGCTGGAGGGGGGGAAGGGGAAACATGTTTGACTGCAAAAACTCAACTTCAACGCAGTAGCTGGGCTCGGGATTGCTGCCATGGGAGGGTTTTAAGGAGCCCAGACATTTCGTGATTGCCGAAATAATGCGGATGAAGTTAGACGAGATATCTCACCATTGTCTCTGTAAGGGTTAAATTCTACTCCCGTCTCAATAAAGATAATTAATTCAGAGGCGGATAGAACGTTTGGCAGTCAAAATTTCTCAGGACTACTGCTACTTTACTCTGGACGTGAGAGAAATCCTTGATATATTATTATACTGTATTTATAGTCTCACTACGCTGCATAACAATCTCATATTATTCTATCTTCGTCAATTACATACAGGTAAACTTGGCTAATTTGAACTTGATTAATTCGAATTTCAGGAATTCCCCTTGAGATTCCTTACCAATTTAATGTTAAAATTACTAGTTTAATTCGGGTCCCCCCCCCCCCCAATGTTTTGGATGATTCAAAGTTTGATTCAGATATATCCTTTGCAAAATGCCTCTTTTCTCAGAATTCCTGGATAACACTTTTGGTCATCCTTTTTTTTATTTTGTAGTTTACTGGTCTTCTCCAGTTGCCTAACACCAAAACACTAAAAAAATTACAATCAACAAAGTCAACTTTTATTTTGTTGTGGCTCTAAGAAGCAACGCTTTCGTTATCATTCCCACTGACTTTTTTATTTTGTGGGCAGTGACTTCATTAGCACCTGCCAATATTGCAGATGCAAATGCCACCACCCAGAAAATACGAAAGTTTGGGTGTATGTGGAAATCTACTTCTCTACAGACAGAATCCCAGTCGCTTGCCTGATGGGAAATAATGTTGGACATTCATGTCTTTCTAGCGTTATTGTGCGTTTGTTTTGGGATACCAATTTAAGTCCCGTTACACGAGGCAAGCGCTTTAGTGGGCAACTTAATTTTAACTTACCGATTCTTCTTGAAAGTGTCCACACGTATAAGTGGCAAGTAGATGCTCATTGGATAATTTTTACGGAGGCGAGCGCAGTTAGCGCATGCGCGCTTCAGTCTACTCAAATCCACGGAGAGAGAGAGACGCACAACGCGCGGGAGTATAATAGTAATAATTTTTTATTTATCTGGCATTCAGAGAGGTGCTTTTTTTAAAGCTCATAGCTTTCGTAACGATGGATGAAGATGATCAGGTAGAACTTAAGAATACTGTGATCACAGCCACATTATATGATATTTTTTTTAAAGAATATAAATTTATTCACTTAAATAAATTTATTCAATAAAAAAGGAGAAACTATATCACTTGCGCGAGATCAACACACTGAGCAAGAAGTAGGTCACGCAAGGGAAACAGTTCGCTTGTTCCCTTTTTTCGCCTCTGCACCCACGTAAAGGGGGGCGAGAGATGACGCCACAGGGGAAAAAAGAATACACAACATATTATAAACTTATGTAAGTCATCGAGAAGAAATATAAGATTTCTCTATTTCTCGTCCAAGTCGTAAATATCGATTATATGATATTTTAATCGAAGTTGAAGAGGAGATAAATTATGAATTATGGTAGCCGAAAATACTGGAGAAGATTCTTGGCATTCGTAGGAAATTCTAAGGGTTGAAAATTAAATAATAAAAATTCATTAAACAAAAATTATTTCCAAATTTTCGAAATCATTATTATTTTTTTAATTTAATCTATAGATGACATCTTTATATTAAATATTTGATCATGTATTTTTACAACAGATGGCAGCAAATTCGTTCTGGACGAGAGAAATATTCGAAACCCCCCTCCAGTTTTTAATATATAAATCCTCCCCACCCGATATATATTTTTGAATCTTCAATTTTTTTCCACTCCTGACATCACGTCGACAGAAAATTCTATAGCTTTTTCCAACATCGAATAATTTTTAGCTTGTTTGTTAAGGTAATTTTCATTTCTATAGTTCAACAAACATTCATGGCGAAGATATTTTTCAACAAACTTGAAGGTTGTGTCCTCTGGCCACCTCACCATCCAATATTTCCGCGGAATTCTAGCGAAACTTCAGGAGACGACGGAGTATGAACAGGTTCACGCTTGAGATCAAAATAAATCCATCCGTGAGAGAGCAAAATGACCCCTCCAGCGCGGCAGGTCACGCCCACTGGCGCATGCGCATACGTCTACTTAACCGGAAAAAATAGAACCGTTCTTATCTGACTTACCAACTAAATAACTTCTGCACTTGCGCACTTGTCAATTAAAGCCGTGTAAACGGCCCTTATCATCTGCATACATCGTATCGTACTTGGCAACTAAAAATTAAGTTACCAACTAAAGCGCTTGCGTCGTGTAAACGGGCCTTTAGCTTGGTAAAATTGTTCATCATGTCCAAACGAGATGCACACGCTTGTTCAACCCTAGAAAAAAAATTGTTGTTTACTTACGGATGCGAACGTTGGAGAAAAAGTATAGAGTAAAATCACACTTAACCTTCTCATGAAGAGGGCGGAAACGAATCTAAGAATCTGAGAAAGCTACAGAGCAACACTTGCAGAAGCTACGGACATGTAGAAACAATAAGATTGTGGAAGATCAGAAAAAAAATCGCATCTTCCATTCTCTAAGTCGACTTGAAGATTTTTTTCTACAATGTCTAACAGTACCCAAAAAAAGACATCAAACTTACAAATTTACAAACGGAATATTTTTCGTGATCGTTTATGTTTTATACAAACACTATTAGCAACAAGGGGGGAAACTGGCATAGTCAATGCATTTTTATAATAAACAAGAGTTTTTGCTTTTTGGTGGAAGTATGATTATACTGGATAAGTCGAACTTTTTGCTGTCCAATTGAGCTTCGAATTAATCAAGTATTTTTGTTTTAACGGACTAAAACTAATGAAATCTGACAAGTCAAATGGGCTGGGTGGTGAACAAAGCTTCAAAATCATCTATTAACACCGTTTTGGAAAGAAAGAGAGAAAAAATGTATTCTCTGAAAGAAATTCAGCATTTGTGAAATAGAAAACACTCAATCAATGACACCGGTCTAAAGCATCTAATAATAATCGAGAAACATATCAATCAACAGTTGGAGGGAAACCGATTCTAACTGCATCTTTTGAAATATACTTGGCCTTATCTTTTTTTCAAAGCAGAACAACAATAATGTGATATGTTATTCACCACACATGTTCGATATTCATGAAAAACACACGCGCTTGTGCGATAAGGAGGAAGAACGCTGGTTTTTACACGTGCTCGACATATTTGATTTAGTAATGAAATCTCCACGTGTCCTTTGAATACACACGAGGCAAATCCGTGTCGTAGGATCACTCGTCCAATAAAGTTACAGTATAAACTGAATTTATTGAGCGCCGTTTTATAAGAATCCTTATTAATATTTTCGTGTTCCTTTTAAAAAATGTCTTGCGTGCCGAATACTGTATTTACGTATCATTAAATAATGGGCCTCTCGAATTTGACGGGCACATTAGAGAAATGAATAAAAATGAGAAGAAATATATATAAATCCACAGTTTGCTGCTTGGAGAAGAACGGTGCATGTTCAGTCAGACCGAATTTCAAAATTATTTTTAAAAAAAATTGAAATTAAATTTCTGCGACAGATAACGCTGCAGTCTCAAATATTTTGAGACATGCTACTTTAAAATATCCACCATTTAGATAAAATATTATCCACCATTTAGATAAAATATTATCCACCATTTAGATAAAATATTATCCACCATTTAGATAAAATATTATCCACCATTTAGATAAAATATTATCCACCATTTAGATAAAATATTATCCACCAATAGATAAAATTTCCTATTTGTACTACTACTCCTCCTAAACCACACATGCACCTCGTCCATATTTCCCTGTAGAACCTGCCTATTCGTACTAGAAGCCTGGGCCTTGTACAGTTTAATTCTTCACGCTATTTCTCATTGCAGACCACTGAAATTAAGTGAAAATTTTCACAAACAGGCATGAATGGGAGAAATAATTTCGAATCGAGGTGAAAAAAAAATTAGAGGAAAATTTCCAATTTCCTAACCCCTTGTGTGGCTTATTATATTTATATTGATATACTTCACTATTATAAAATACTTGAAACCACTTTAAGCTAAGACCTTTGCTGTCGCCTATTGAATGAAATCAAAACTATCTGTTATGATTCTCAGAATACAGAATAAACCGAGAACGTCCAGGCTCTATCGCTATTGCAATTTAAGCACAGTGGTCATACGACCGCGGACGTACCGGGAAAACCTACTGGTATATCAGCCAAGCGAAGCCAACCCAAAGCCCCAGGGCGCCCCTCACCAACTCTCTCGTCACCCTGCCTCCTTCACATTCCCACCCCAACAATAGCCCTGCATCTCCGCCCGTTACCACCAGGACGTTCGCGCGACGTGACTAACAATGAAGCTCCGGAAGGGGCGGGAGTGATGTGGGTTTTTGGGTGGTCGGGTGGCGGCTGTTGTGGGACTTAGCTGAGGATGTTTAGCCAACCCCAATTAAACATCCTCAGCCAAGTCCCACAACAGCCACCACCCGAAAACCCAAATCACTCCCCACGACCGAATTCTCCCGCCCCCAGAACGATCCCGCCCTTTCCGGAGCTTCATTGTAAGTTAAAACAATAAATAGTTACACACAAAACATATTTGCAGATATCTGGATGCTTCACGACACTCGCCTTTACGGCGCATCCGTTTCGTTGTAATGTCAATTCTCAACAGTTCCTCAGATATTCATTGCATTGCGTGTAGGGCCCTTATGGCCTGGCTACACAGTTATCCGTCTTCTTCGCGTACAGGGCCCCTGTGGCCAGTCCACACAGGACTCTTTCTCATTCACGTGCAGGGCCTCATTGGCCTGACTACACGGGTATCCAACTTCTTCCCTCTTGTAGGGTCCTCATCCTAATAAATCCTCGAATGGAAACCGGTGGGCTTATGGGCCTTTTTTTGTTATGATTCTAAGATTAAAATGATCTTTAGTCTTAAACCCATGCGCAGAATGAAAATGTGGTATGAAACTATAATTTTATAACTTTTATTCTGCGTACCTGTGTCAATGTATATGTCTGTCTGTCTGTCAATGTATACGCCAAAATATCGGTTACTATATGTTTTAGTATTTACAAAAAAATAATCTAGCGCTAAGCATAAAACATATTAACCGGTTTTTTTGTGTATAAAATTTACACCGGTATATAGCATAAAAACAAATAATATATGATATGATATAACACATTTGTTCGTTTTCATGCCGTATAACGGTTTGAAGCCAGCAACTAATTTTACTTAAAAAAATTTTACAGATCGTTCACTTTCTATTTGATAGATGGCAGAAGGAGCGGGGGGAGGGGGGTCACATGTTTTTGTGATGGATATTTTTTTTTATTGAGGCAGCGAAATGCGGCATAAATATGTTTTATAAGTTCAGAAAAATCAATCGCTAAATTTTATCTCTTTTCCGGACATTTTATGTACTGTATAATACAATTTATATAGGGCCATGTATAACATACAATTTTTTTTAAATATATTTTCACGTTTTTCTGCAAGCTGGGGAGTCTTTTCTCTTCTTCCGTGAGTACCAGAAAGTTCGGTCGAAAGATTCAGTCGACGTTTATTATGACGACCTCCATCGTTCCGTCTGAAACGGACGTTGCATCGGGTGGTCGTTCTATCGAAAGGAAAAAAAACATGTACAAGATAGTTGTTATATGGAAATATTTGGGACTTATTCTATCGGTCGTCATTATGGAATGGTTGCAATAACGTGGGGTCGTTGTAATGACCGTCGGCTGTATTTCGCTGGTTTTTTCTGGAAAACGGAAAACCCCATTTTCCAGAACAGCTCAGTTTCAGTATATGATTCCATTTTGAGCCCAGTTGCGGACCCATGATCGCAGCGGGCTGCTAAATATTACGACCGTGAAAATAGAACAAGATACGTTGACTGCACATTCGCATAATGGCTGCGAAATAAAGCATTTCTGTGAATTGAAGACGTGGGTGCAAGAACCAGACAGCTCCAGTTTTCTAAATTTTTCAGGACTAGCAAAAAACACTTTAAAAAATACTTAACGTTTTCCTAAACTTATCACTTTCGGGTAGAACATTAATAATACCTCCCTCTATCTCAGATTAGCTTTATTTTCACACCCTTTCGTCTGGTTTTTCCTTATTGATGAAGAAAGAATGAAACTGTCTGGTTTTCTCCACTCAACACACCCAATCCTAGTAGATGTCCACAAACTCTTTATTAACATTAAAACTACATAGTTACAAGATGTAACGTAATAAGTTTATAGAAAAAATCTAGAGAAAGATTTTAAAATAATCATGATATTTTGTCCATTTTTAAAAAGTACTTCACCAAAATCACTTAAACAAAAAATGTCATTATTACAGTGTTCATTGACTCACTTAAAATGTGCTGGGAAATCATCATAACTAACATCACTGTACGCCAGCGACTGGCTGATGCAACGCGAAAAGCGCTGCAACCAAGCGATTAAACATTGAAACAATTTGGTGCAGAAACAAGCCAGCTCTAGGAGTTCAATTGCTGCCTTTGTGCAAAAACAAGGAGCTGTCTTGTTTCTTGCACTGTACGTGAGACACCCCAGTGTAGCTCCTTTTCCTCTATATCTCCATAGTTACTGCTTGGAGCTGTATGGTTCTTGCACTAATTGGTAGAGGATTTTTTCCTTTACAAGATTAAGTGAAAATAGGGAAAAAAAGTGGAGCTGTCTGGTTCTCGCACCCACGTCTTCAATTGTACGCATGTGTATAGAAACATTGCCATCATCGTCGATGAAAACATTAAAAGAACGAAAATGTTCAGACACACAATTTTTTTTATCATGTGGTCGAAAAAAATATGTGTCCGGTCAAAATATTTACATGCCTGGGTACGTCAAGAAATAGATTTGTCCACCCCTGCTGTACACATGTGCGTATTATACCTCTATTGAACATTGGAAAACAAATAGATGTGCTCATGTATTAAATGAGGTGTATATGGAACTTTAAAGAACGCCAATCATACAGTAAGATCTTCCTGCAGGGCTCCGTTCCTCAGAAAACGGACACTTTAACAAGGTGTCCCTAAACTTTTTAGCCACTATGGAAGAGATATCTCGTCCAAACTCAAATGGAAGGAATTCTTTCCAGCTGTTCCTGTTTTTTAACCTCTTTTCTCATCACCTCGAAGTTTTATTGTAACCCTATGAGCTAAAGTTGTTTTTTCCCTACCCGTTCTTTCTATATCCCCCATATAATGTATGCTTCTACTATTTATAAAAGAGAGAAAGAGAACAAAAATAAGGGAGGAGATGAGAAAGAGAAATCTACTGCCACTTTTCCCACCCCACTATTTCTAGCAAGCAAACATAGAAACCAGTTTTATCATCGATATTTCAAAAACAGATCATCCGAATTTATAGGCAAAAGCCTGTACGTTAAGGAGTTAAAAATATATATAAACTACCGTGCAAGAAAAAGATTTCAGACGAGAAAAAAATTGAGCCTTAAAAACAAAACTGGTCCAAATCTGCGTGTATAACACATCAAAGTTAAGTACACATTTCTCTTATCTATTTCGTGGAGCTTTGTCCATACTTCTTGCCTGAGTTGACAACGATCTGCATATGGCCTCTCTCTACCGCTACCTTAACTTATGCTGTTGTAGTAGAAAAATAAGAAGTCAAGGGTTACACACCGGGTTTATCGCCGCGACTAAAGAGCAGATGTAAAAGGATGAACGCGGTGAAACGCGATGAAGCTGACGAATATGATATGATTTCTTTTTTGAGGAGTTATCGACAAAACATCCAACATTTGCTAGTGTGGCAACATTTTTTCTCCGGATTTTATTAGCTTGTTTCAAAACTTTTTGGTTGTTGATGGTACATCTCTGTATTAGACAGGCGCGGATCCGAAGATGGACGATCGCTCTTCCCTAGAACAAAATAATATGGGGGAAATTCTGTCTCAGGGAAACCTTAAGGATCAGTCCCACGAGAGTGGGCTAGGGGACCCTTGGTAAGATAATTAAAGTTAATAAAAGTCTAAAGATAATAAAACTCTTTGTGTTGGACATAAACCGCAAAAACCACAGCCGGCGTGAAGTAATCCGTACTTGTTCGGTCATTTCCAGAGGAAGACGCTCGTTCCGCTACCTTTGTATTGAAAGCCATAAAAATTATTGCTTCCCCGAGGCCCGAGACGACCGCGGATCCTGACAAACACTTTTATTGTATTTTACTTTAATTATCTTACCAAGGGTCCCCTAGCCCACTCTCGTGGGACTGAAGCTTTACGATCCTGAGAAAACACACAACTAGTCGCCCCTCTTGATACCTCACCCTGAATTCGTTCCCGCTCTGTATATTGGTATCGCGTGAAAATAGAGGTCAGGTTATAATAGACTTTCATTTCAGAGTAATAAGGTCTCCTCTGAGTAATCGTATGAAAATTCTGTTTGTCAATGAAAATAGGAATTGGTTTCAAAGCCGCCGACTTGAAATATCGGTCACGGTGTTTTTTCACGGCCACGGACCCTAGGTAGGGTCTTACCTAGACCACGTGAAACTAAAAAAAAAAGAATCTCATTCTCGTTTCTTATGTATTTCTAGATTATTTAAAGTAAATATTTTTTCATTACTTCATGGAGAATTAGCGAGTGGATGGATGTGCTGTTGATCGAGTCGCGTTGAATTCCACTTATTGTTTTCTAAATTAAAGTAGCTCTTTTTTTTAATGTTTTTTCCTTCTGTGTGTTGTTATCTGATGAATGGCAATATATATAAGTTTCGAGATTTTTTATTTTTCATTTTTATTAGGTGTCAGCGTTAAATTGAGTAAATGCGGCTGAAAAGCGATAAGTTAATGCTGGTTTTCCGAAAAAAAAATGTTCATATACGTACTTTCTTGCTGTAGTTAGCGCCCCGTCTCTCTGCTGACTAATGGTTTGGGAGGAAAAACATCTCATAAATACAAGGGTCTTTTTGTATCTCGTGTCAATACAGTCTGAGGCAAATTTATGAAAAATGGAAAAATCATCGTGTTGAATGGGAAATGAAAATGTTCGTTATTTTCACTTACAGTTGCCATACACATCGAAAATGGTTATTTGCTACTTTAACTTGTGGATAACCTCTTAAATATGGTGATCAAATAACCCGTATTTCTCTGGAGGTTCACGTATTTTCCCGTCTTTTAAGCCAGTGTTTCTCAAAGTGTGCGTCAAAGCTCCAAGGGGCATCGCGTCGAGCCTAGGATATTGATGAGTTTGTACTCATGGCCCTCACAAACGTAGGGTGAACAGAGCCTCATCCCTGGGGACCGGGACAAGTAATATCTTTTTTTTATGCTATGAATTCTCTGCAGAAGGGCCCGTGAAAAGTCCATCGGCTTTGTCTTTGGAATAGATAACAAACGATACCAATGTCCTATTTCCGTTCTGAATTGTCCTAGATTGGCTATAGCAGAAAACAATTTGTTACGAATTAGGGCAGCGTGCTTGGTGCCCAAATGGGCAGAGATATTAAAGTCGGAGTGGTATTGTTGAACGCACCTTTGCAATGTTCATCTGACGATATCATTGCTTTTGCGTTGCGTACTTCCTGAGATATGAGCGTTTCTAAAGAATTTCGTCACGCAACTTTTTTTGCGAAGGCTCCGAGTATCGTCAGATGATTTAAAAGATATGTTCACGTCGAAAAGCGTAGTCATGCACATTTTGCGCAGCAAACAATAGTGTGCGCCTTTGTATAGTCAGAAAAACGTCACTCCTGGATGCTGGCATTTTATCAATAAAAAGTGACGTTATACAGGCCGAACGACGTTAAAAGTGATGACGTTATACCGAGGCCTTACAGTACTAAGAAATTTATCCCAGGGGCCCCTCAGTCTGAAGCCCTGCCAACCTCCAGCAAGAAACGTCTTTAAGGGCGGCACTGGAGGCTTTGCAACCGGGTGGTGGATAAGCTCGAACCGCCCCTGTCGACGGCACCACAGACATATGGTCACAAGGCAAGCGAGCCACGGGTTTTATGGATTTGGGAGTCGCTGATTTAGTGATCCCCGACCATCCCCACTTTTTCATAAGAATGGCTCGTTTTTTCCCTGTATTTATCATTTCCTTCGAATTATTATTCTTTACTGGAATCAAGGATTACAATAAATTTTTGCCAACTTTATAAAATTATATTATAATAAATTTGATGCTACAAATAGAACATTCATCTCACATTTTGTCGTGTTTTGACCTTTTTTGTTTTTGTAATTTAATCCACTGCGATTTGCAGCACTTCTTTTCCCGTCAGTAGCGATATTTTGGGGTGATTTTAACAATAATTGGCATCTTTGCTTACTTTCAGCATCATACTTAGCGACAACTGGTGATTTCACGTATTTGGGATCCCATTTCCCATATTTTTCTCAGGAAAATATGGTCAACGAAGTTTTTCTTGGTAAGCTGACGGATACCTTCATAAATATGGTGAAATTTTCCCAAGCACGGTTCACACAGTTGTAAATTCATTTGAATGCTGACATATAACTTTAAGGCTTTATTTTATAAAGGTGAAAAAAAAAATTTAATTCCCCCCCTCCGGGAGAATGCCACCGAATTGCACAGCGGTGCCTTCCACAAATTGCAAAGAACAGCAGGGTCACCGTCAGGATGGATGCTATCGATCTGGTTACGCCGTCGACGGAGTCAGTTCCAGGTTTGCCTTCTTTTGATTTCTGTTGCGCGCGTGCCTCATTTTATTCCTTCTAATCACAAATACACATAAGATGGCACGTTTGCACAGAAGAACTATTTCCATTATGTATTTTTCATAAAACTGAAGTTTATTCTGTTATCTACGATTCACGGTTGTGATTTCGAAAACTTTTTGGAAAAACACTATTGAATGTACAGTCAAGTTCCGTTAAATTCAGGCATTTGCAATAAAATATGGAAAACAGGTGATAGTAACACGAAACACGCATAGCTGATATAACATAAGCTCCGGCTCTCCCGTCCCTCTCCAGCGAGATCAAACCCAATAGGGTAAAGGGCTTATATCCCTCCGCACAAAGCATGTTCCGGCGTGTACCGATTCGTTAGAAATTCCGCACAGAAATGTTTACGAGTTGCATGTACGGTAGAGGTAGTCACGCTGGGTTATAACACCTCAGTTTTTCGTCCCCAATTGTTGGTCGCAGCTGATTTTAGAGAGACTAAAATGAAAAATTCTGGAAGGTTTTTATGACATAGAGAGCTGTGTTTTTTTTTTCAAACCGAGCACAACTCAGGTCTATTGCCACAGGCAATTTACTACCTAGCGAGTTGTGCTGGAAGTGTAAGTGTGTGTACCTAACAGTCTGAGTGCGTATCTAGTGTTGTGTATGATTTTTCAGTGCTGCCATCTATATCTCAGAAGTGAAGTGAGTGATGTGTAGTGACTGAATATTTGTATTGTTTGTAGGACTGCTGCTCTCTGTGGCGAGACTTTTTAACGGGGAGATCGGCTCGCATTTGCGCCTCGAAGTTGGGAACTACAGAAAACCAACTTCAGCCGACCACCACTGCGGCGACGGTGGGGCTCGAATCGATCGCGACGCGAGTCCGTTACTATGACCACTCGACCACCACAGCGGCAGAGAGCTGTGTTATTGAACTTTGCTTATAACGTTAATAAAAAGAAACTTATATAACGGCACTTTTTTTTTTTTTTTTTGTCTCTTTCCTTTCGTTTTCATGGCGTTTTTTCCGTGAAATTCTTCGAATTAGAGCTCATCACATTAAGGGATGTTCTTCTGTTGTTCTATTAATACTTAACGACACCTGCCCAAAAGAAAGCGAATTGTTGCATGTTTGCTGCTCCGATTTGATAATTGGTGTAACCCCCCCCCCCCGGTAATCTCATTTCCTTTTCCTGATTTTTTTAATGAAAAATACCCCGGTCTTCACTGTAGCTTAATTCTCAATCTTTACTCAAATCGGAGAGATAATTTGCACAATTTGCAAATTATATAATAAATGAATATGACTATTAACATATTTAATGTATTCATCTTACATATTTATCATTTTTTTCCAACTTTTTTTTGTCTCGAGGACATGTCGAATACATTTTACATTAATTCATTGCGAACTTGATGTAGCACTTTACTTCCCACCAAGGTATTATTTATACAAGTAGACCATACCTGCTCAACCCATGGCCCGTGAACTAAATCTGGCCCGCGACTCCAATCCTAATTTTGTAAAAATCAACTGAGCAGCACATTTGCAGATAATTAAGTGATCAGCGATGCAGTTCCATATCACTTAAGGTACCAGCGGCGCATTCACACATCACTTAAGTCACACGCGGCACATTAATAGATCATTTAAGTCACACACGGCACATTGATAGATCATTTGAGTAACCCGCGTAACAATTGTATAGTACTATAGTGACCAGTGGTGCAGTGCCAGATCACTCAACCAGCTGACGAAACATTTACAGATCATTCAAGTGACCCGCGACGTATTAACAGATAACTTAAGTCACTCGCAGCAACAGTTTCACAGCATTTAAGTGGTCCTCGGTGCAGTTCCACATCAAGTACGTTACCCGCGGCACAGTTCCAGATAACTTCAGTGATCCTGATCATTATGTGATCAGCAGCACCATTCCAGATCATTTATGTGATCAGCAGCACCATTCCAGATCATTTATGTGATCAGCAGCACCATTCCAGATCATTTATGTGATCAGCAGCATATTTATAGATTACTTCAGTATCCCGCGACTCGTTTTCAGACCAATAAAGTGGCCCGCAGTTCTCTTAAAGGTTTAGCACCTTTGCAGTGGACTCACTAATCCAGCACATGTCAGACCAGGGTTATGCCGGATTGCGGCAGTTGAAAGAGACCCATTTAAATAATGTAAACTCTTTGTGCATGGACATGCGCAGAGGCCGATTTCTGCATGGACAAATGGAGCATTTGTGCCGGGCTCTATGAGTTGGTGGC
Source organism: Pholcus phalangioides (assembly GCF_987345545.1). Lineage (NCBI taxonomy): Eukaryota > Metazoa > Arthropoda > Arachnida > Araneae > Pholcidae > Pholcus > Pholcus phalangioides. The sequence continues at coordinate 21,869,908 of NW_028301596.1, read as the reverse complement.
AACAAAATTTTTAAACAAATATTCATTGACTAATGAAACATCTTTGACCTTTGTCGCAAGGGCTCCCATAATTTCTGCTTTGCCCGGGGCCTCCTCCCTTCAAAATCCTTCTGGACATGTATGTCATAGTAACTGCGTGACTCACAATAACACGTTTTTCTCTTCCACACACGAAGGGAGCCAGCCTGAAAACGCCGGATTAATTGACGGGTCGGACTAGCCCATGGCCGAATAATAGTCTACTGTTACTCTGATTGGCAATTTCGTCAACGATTGGTGAAACTTTTGGCGACTACTGCAACGTCCCGAATTCAGGGTCCCAATTTTCCATATTTTGCTCAATAAAATGTGGCTACCCTAGTCATGGTGTTACAACGACATCATGTATGTGTTTCGTATTTGATTACATCTAATTATATTTTTCATACGCCTTGTTAACGGCAACCATTGTAACGAGATACCGCGGTTATAACCAGAGCCGCTCTTATGGGTGTGTGAAAGGTGCGGTTGCACCGGGCCCCGCGGTTTGAGAAGCTCCGTATTTACGGTAATAGAAGTGAAAAAAATATACATATGAAATAAAAATCAAACATATTTTTTCAATTCTGAGCCCATTTAATCTCTGAACACTCCTCTCGATTCTGGGATTTTTTTTTTCTTTGATTAATTCTGAATTTTCATTAGTAAGTAGATATTTTTGAGCTTTCCTGTATATTCTGTCATAACGCATGAAACTTTGGATTCCGACTCTCCTTCCCCCTCAAAAATGTATAGAATCGAGGCTAAGGGGCCGTTCAAGTATTACGTCATCATCGATGGGGGGGAGGGGTTTTCCGATTTGCTGACTTTTGATGACGGGGGGGGGGGGTTTGGATAATGCTTACGTCATCAACCACCCTTTATGACAATATGAGTTAGGATTCAGAGCGGCAGCGCTGATGAGGGAATTTTGCTGACGGGGGGGGGGGTCAAAAATGGCTAAAAATTTGCTTACGTAATACTTGAACAACCCCTATGGAGCATCGAAATTATTTTCGTACTGTAACCCTTCCCCTACGCCCGCATTCCATAAAAGTGCCCCTGGTTATAAAGACGAAATTTCGCAGATTATTCGTTTGTCGATAACTGAGTTTGATTGTATTTGGAATATATATATATATCCACGGTGTAAATCGATGACCGTCCCTTTCCCGAAACGAGAAAAATTTAGGTTATAAGTTGATGATAAGATGAAGTGAGCCAGTCAGTCCCCCTCGTTGTATTGCAATGAATTCTTTGGAAACGGATTAAATTCCTGTCGAGTTGAAAACCGAAGGTTGAAATTAGGTTTCTCTGCTGGTATGTCGATTGCGGACGTTTACGTTATTTCATTATCGGCTGCAGAAGCCGGGAAATCACCAAACACGAAAAAAATAAATTACTAAAGAGAGAGAGAGAGAGCTTTCGTTAATTGAACTCATTTCAAAGGGTAAATTACGATAAGCTGGAAAAAAGAAAAGAAAATATTTCCCCTTTTTTTGGTTCGACCAACGATCACTTACATCCGTAACCGCGATTCATCTCTCATCGGATAACATAGAACAAGTAAACCAATACGTATATAGAAACTTGAGCATTATTCGTACGTAATTGCTTCATATATGTTTATTATTTTCAAACATTTGTGTAAATAGCTTTTTTTTCCAAACAAACGACCGAATCGATCGCATATTTCTGGAGAAAACAAAATACCCCGATTCCAATTTGTGTTTTAAGCATCTCTTTCATGTAATGTATAATAAATTATCACTACAAAAAAAGGTGGATTCACACACACACATCTACGGAATTAGCTCGTAATGAAATACAGTGATACCTCGTCTAACGAACGCCTCGGCTTACGAATTCTTCGATTAACGAAGATTTTTTTTCGTGATTTTCCTGCCTCGCTAATGAATGCGGATTCGGGTAACTAACGTTTTCGTTGATTAAAACAGCCGCGTCGTGAGATGAATTTCAGTATCAATCATCATATCAGAATTGTTGCCACTATAGAGCCCGATTATCTCATATCCACTCTTCGGAATCTTTCTCCAAGTATACCTACAAGGCACTGTGGTGGTCGAGTGGGCATAATGACGGACTCACACCGCGAACCCCTCGGGCGCCACAGTGGTACTCGGCTGAAGCTGGCATTTTTACATGCCCAGCTCTCTCTGGTTCGTACATTCTAATCATAATAAATACGCACTACGAAATACATTGCAAGGGAAATCAAGGTAATTTAATTGTTCAGGATCACATGAAGGCAGAAGAAGCGTCGTATAAACCGATATTTCATTGTATCCGATGCTTTTGTAAGTAGGCACAACTTATCGAAATAATCAAGTGATTGCGTTGTTGTGCTTTGCTTGCTCTGGCTATGCCAAATAAAGTTTATAATTATATATACACTCAGGGCCAAACAATTACGAATACCCCTCAGTCAAACTTCGACTCGTCCGTGCAGCACGTGTCCTGACGTAATAAACCAAATTTGCTGCTTAAAAAGCTTTCTCCTGGTCAGAAGCACCAGTTAGCGTTGCAAGTTGCCTGTTTATGGAGGGGGGGGGGGGGGAGCAAAAGATTTGAGTGATTTTGAACGCGGCATATGATTGTGGGCTCCAGAAGGGGCGATTCCAGTATTTCAGAAGCCGCTAACCTTCTTGGCTTTTATACAAATACAAATACGACGCCACAACAGGCAAAATGCCCAACGAGGTGGCTGAGAAACAACAAGTACCTCGAGTCCTCAAAGAATGACAGCTAAGCCAATAAACTTCGACCGGAAAGCGGAATAGTGAGGGAAATCGCTTGAGAACGAAAGAGGCACCAGGCGACTGGTACGCATTGTGTGCAGCAACAGAAGAGCTATAACGGAACAAATTGCAGCGCAATACAACTCAGGATCATCGCAAAGCATATCCATACGCTGTACAATAAGATTCGATCTTAAAACAAATTGGTTTTAATAACGGGCAACCAACAAGAGTCCCTTTGATTTCGCTGCAAAACCGAAGAAAGCAGCTTTTGTGGGCTACAGAACGCCGAAATTGGACACTTGATGAATGGAAAAAGGTTGTCTGGTCTGAAACGAGTCAAGATTTCTTCTTCATGACGTTAGGATCCGTGTGTGGCGCATGCAACACTAAACCATGTATCCGGCATGCCACATGACAGCTGTTCATCAAGCAGGTGGTGGCGGAATCACAATGTGGAGAGCATTTTCCTGGTGAAACAAGGACTTAGCTCTTGGTCCCTTATTCCCATTAGAAACATCCGTCAATGCCAGTGCCTACCTTCACATCATTGCCAATATTCTTCCTCAACGGTTTCAACAACTTGTAGAGTCCACGTCTAGAAGTATATCTGTTGTCATCAAAGCCAGAGGAGATCCCACACGATATAAGTGGTGAGAAGCAGAGTGCTTCTAATTTTTTGAGCACTTGGTGTGTGTGTATATAAACCAGTGTTTTTTATTTTCTCCTCAAATGAATGGTATATCAATAATCGAGATAAAAGCAAAAGGGGCTTCTACTAATTTTAGTTCTCGGAACAATTTGAAATTTGATTTTAAAATTCAATTTCCCCTCCCCCTCAAATATGATTGAAATTATTTTTTTTATAACAGAATTGGAGATCAAATTAAACCGTTGGGGACGGGGGTCATTTTGTAAAGATGTTTGTGCGTTATGTTTACACAGAAATGAAAAGCATAACTTGTTAAAATCGTCTTATAGCTGAGAAAAACACATAACAGACAACAGAGTAGTGCATAAGTAAGAAATTAATGAAAAAAAATCAATTTAGTAATTAATTAATTAATCAGTTTTTCAAAAAAATGCTTCATAACTTTGTCAGATTTTAGTGCGAGTAAATTTGTACAAATTTTGAATTTTTTTTAAAGTAATAATTATCACTATTTATATACAGTGTGAGTGGAATATCTTTCAGGGCAAAGTACACATTATTTTACTGAAAGAATAAAGCAAATATGCATTTTTATCAGATTTCATGTGAGGAAAATTTGGAAAAAGATTTGTTTTTTTTTTCGTCTGTATATTTTTAGATACATTTTTTTCTTATTATTTTGATCGAGCGATCGAGTTGATTTATCAAATGAAAAAGAATTTTCTGGAAAGATAATAAGTCCAAAAAAGCCGCTTGGCGATGGCCAAACCATCGGGTGTTTGCCACCGAATGGGAAATCGGTGCCCCGTTACTATGACGCGTGGCTCACGTGGTATCCACGCAGAGGCGCGTTCCAAGTACGTGTGCGCATGTGGCGATGATGACATTTCAAGAATAAAATAAATAAAATAACCAAAAGAAAAGAAAAAGGTCTCTCTCTTCTTTTCCTACCTCGAGAACAGCCAAGAAATTTCCAGCAAGAGGATTTTGACTGTGCCCGGCCTCCCTTATAAATACACCGGCGTCTGATAAAACAGTTTCAGATCAATTCACTGAGCACTGGACTTCAAAACCAAAGAGCGACTCGGCTTTTCTACTCTTCTCCTATTTCAGTGTTCATATTCATTCACGCTTTTATACGGTGAGTAATTTTTTTCCCTAGCATTTTCAGTAATAACTCTCTGAATATAAATAATTATTGACTTATTGTCTTTTTCTGTTTACTAATTTAGTCATTCCTCAGAAAAGCATTTATTGGTTTGATGTTTGCTTGAAATAATACCGACATCTCATATTTTCATCGTCAATCGTAGAATTTCAAACATAAAATGCACGTCATTCCAGAATGAATTGCATCTTAATTATTATAAGACTTTTATATGATACGATTTTGGTTCGCACTGGAAATAATCGTCTATTTTTACATGAAGCCCATACAGTTCAGTGTCACCTGTATAAATTACGATTAATACAGACGCATAAAACAATTCCACGAAACCTGTCTTTCGCAGGCATTGAAAAATCTTTGTCTATTTCCATCGGCTATTAATAGCCCTTAAAAAAGGGCTTGTTAAAGAGGTTTCATACAGGGCCTGTTTCTCACGTGAGCAAATGGAGCCCACAAAATTTCGGGCCCCACAAGAATGCTAAAATTAGCATCTCCTTTCGATATTGTAATTTTTTACAAAAACATTAACATATTTAATTTTTTATCATCTGGGGGGGGGGGGACACGAGCTCTACTCCATGCTCCCCCCCCCCCCACGTACTCTTCTGCCTTGCCTCAAAGAATGCTTTTTAAAGGGCTCCCGAAAAGTCGTGCTTGCCCAGCTTGGGATAGGAACGATAGAAAACAATTTGGAAGCTTGGATTAAAAACAAACAATTTACTTATTGTTTTAACAGCATCATATAGCGTTGTTCTTGGAGGCGGGTTTACGGTTTTGTCTCACCCTAGGTTATACCTCACATGCCCCCCCCCCCCACGTCAATATGCCTCTGATTCTATGTCACTCTTTTGGTCACTCACGTACTTTCACACTTCTCTATGTCAGTGCTTTTCACCCACAGAGCCACGGCCTGGTACCGGGCCCTGGCATCAGTCACACTAGGTCGTGAGCGATTCATCTCGTTTCATTTTTCCTCATTTATTTCCAATTATTCGTGTTTATGACCGGGTTTTCCATTTAAAAAAAATAATTCAAGTGGGCCACGAGCTTCCACAGGTTGAGAACCACTGCTCTAGATCACTTTTTCCGTCCCTGTCTTGTTAGGTCAATCTTTCGTCACTCCCAATACTTACACTCTCTTTCTCAAGCACTGTTTCGGTCACACAATGTTTGCACACTCTTTTTTGTCACTCGCTGATCCCTTGTACTCTTCGACACTCTTTGGGTCACTCACATACTTGCAGGCTTTCTAGGTCACTCTTTTGGGCATTTTAAATACTTGAACACTGTTTCGGTCACTCATACACAGTAGCCGGGGGTGCTGTGGGTGCTAGAGCACCTACGGCAATTTGTGGCACGGGTATGAGCACCTCGCCAGCGTGACCCAACCCGCAAGGGTAAAAGGCTTATATCCCTGGAGGGACAGAGCCTGGGCCGTGACTGGTTTGTCGGTATGAGCACCCTCAAAACTGATTAAAAAATTTAAATTTCCTATATCAGACGAGCTTCCTCACGTTCAAAACACGTTCAGACGCCCCTGACACATCTTTTAGTTATTTACGTACTTACACACTCTCTCTAGGACCCCGATAATGTGTGTGCATGGGAGTGACCTAGAGAGCAAGAAACCATATCAGAGAGCGACCAAAGGATTGACTTGGGTGTACATATTCTCCAATCACTGTTCTGATCCCTTCACTCTCAGCGTCACTCTTCAAATCACTCATTGACCTTGGACCTCGCTCTGGTTATGTCATTAACTGGCTTGGTCCCTCACTCTCTAGTCTACTTTTCGAATAACTCACTGACCTAGCAGTTAGCTATTTAGATCTTCTGGTTTACTCACGTGCTTTCACAGTATATTGGTCATTCACATGCTTACACACACACACACTGGTAGCTCACCGATGTCGTTTATTGCTTACTAGGTCACCCCCATGCATGCGCATTTTCCAATGTAACTCTTTTGATCACTCACTGACCTTACCCCTCATTCTGTGCGTCATTCTTTCAATAATGACTTACTCACCTGGCAATTCGCTCTCTTTTGGCGACTGGGTACAGTGTCTACATCAGTGGAGTAGATCACTGATCACTGTCTAGATCAGTGTCATCGGAAATGAGGGTGCTGTGGGTTTCCGAGCACCCACGGAACTTTGTAGAATGTTTCCGAGGACCTCAGAATATTTTGATTCAGAAATCGAAATTTCCGAGATGAAACTCAAGACTAGCTAGCATCCACAAGATCGAAACACTTCGGACACTTCGAAACACTTCCCCTGCTCACACACTCTCTGTCAGTCGTGTGGTCGCTCACTGATTTAGCCCCTCGCAGAAGCGGAAATATGGTTTCGCCCGTTCTCTCATTCTACATTCTACTCTAATTTTTTTAACCACTGCACTTATTCCTCAAGAAAAAAAAAAGGAAGAAAATTCACCGCCCCTCAACCATAAGCGGGTGCAGATGGAATAGCCCTTCCTCCCTCCCCCGTAAATACGCCTCTGATTATTATGTTATATTTTGTTGAAGAGCCCGTGACATTTATTTTATACAAATACAAATATAAGGCCACAACATGCAAAATGCCCAACGAAGTGGCTAAGGAAAAAGATGCCCATAACACATACTGTATGAATGTCATATATTTCAAAAACACAGCAACCCATTATAAAAACTATGTATACATTTTTATTTTATATACATGTATATACACTATTTTATTTGCTCAAGGTTCCATGGCTTCATCTCATTGTCACAAAGGGTCCTCGGCATGGCCCCCACATGGGGGGGGGGGCTGACAGGGCTCTAGCCCTGGGGCCCGGGACGGGTATCATCATTTTTTTACTTTTTCACGATATAAATTAACTACAGAAGGGGCCCGTTAAAAGTCTGACCATGGGGGCCCGCAAAAGAGCCCAGCCTAGGGACCCCGCTACAGGATGTGGGGGCCATGGTCCTCGGAGCACAAAATGTTAAAAATCCTCCTGCCTGACAGAAAAAAAGGACACGATGTTTGACTTAAACTGAACCACTTTGACACAATAATACACGATACCTATGAGGCCCGAGAAAAATTCAATAAATTCAGGGCCGGACCTTGAACCCCGCTGCCGCAGAAAACGCCAACGGAAGAGACCGATTTTCTAAATCACTAACTGAAAGGGGTGGGGGGGGGGTGACTTTTTTATCACCAAACATACGCTTGATAAACGCCCGGAACCGGCATTGACTAAAAATTTCGGTTCCTATGTAAGTATATGGTAAATTAATTTTGTTTCTAACACACATCACAGATATCTACGCAATATTGTGTGTTTCAGCACGAGTTTTGTTTTCGGTTTGTTAAGTCTCGGCCGCGTTATCTCACAATCGGTTCTCGTTCGTGGACGTGAACTGACGTAAAAACCGTCATAAATATTATCGCAATTTTCTTCTTCGTTATTACGCTGAAATAGTAAATACCTTCCTCGATATTACAGATATTTTTAGTTTCCTCTTCAATTTTTAGTATCTGGTGTGAGCTAAATTTGTATTGATTTTTGTTGATTGTTTGATTTTCTCTTTCGTCTCAGGGTTTTTAATCGATCGACCTCGAGTGCGGAGACGAAATGGACAAAGTGAATGTCATCAGCCCGAACGTGAGGTACACTGAGAAATACATCGAAGCGGATTACAGCTACGAAACGACCAGAGTTGAGGTTAAGAATGGCTCCTATGAAGTAAGATTATCACTCCTTTGTACAGTATAAGATATTGAAAATTATATAATACGGGGTGTCTCATAAGTCCTATATAGTTTAAAAATTTATAAAAATTAAAGGAATTTTAATGTATTGAATGCGGTTTGCGAAAAAGTTTTTCTCAATAGAGAAGGTTTTTTTCTTTCCTTCAAAAAAATAAAAATTAGTTCAAATTTTTTTTTTGTCGATAGAGGACACTGAAAACCAGCCCGGATGGAGTGACTGGACGTGAACCTTTCTTCAATCCCCCTCTGTGTCCGACACGTTCATCCGGTGATTCGTGACTGGAATAAAACAACTTTACTAATAGTATCCACCAATGCCAAAATCACAATGAAAAACTTATGTAAGCACCAGAAATGAGCTGTTAATCATGATCGACAAATATTTGAACTAATTTTTTTTCTGTATCAAAAACAAAACAAATCAACCTCATTGGCCATTTTTGTCACACCACGGTCATTTTATGTACACGAAGGCTAATTAGACCTACAATTTATTGGCGATTCCAAACGGCAGCATTTTTTTTATCCTCACCGCGGCTTTGGCAAGCCAGTCCCTCGATGTGGAACTACCTACGGTAAAAATATTTTTCTATGGTTATGTTGTCACCGTATCTGTTGTACCTCCACGTCAGGAAAGGAAAGTTTCGGGCAGGGGGTGAATTGGCTATCGAACTCGCGACACCTCTAAACATCCTTTGGTACTTCAGGCCAGTGGTTCTCCACCTTAGCGACCATGCAAGTATTACGGCAGCAGATTTTTAGCCATTTTTGACCCCCCGTCAGAAAAATTTCGTCAGCAGCTTAGAATATTACCCCTTAGAATGCCTGCGACCCGGTTGATCGCTTTTTTGTGGTCATACACACAAGTAATTGGAAATAAATGGGATAAATGAAACAGTAAATCACTCATGACCGGGTTTGACTAATGTCAGGGCATTGCGGTTGAGAAACGCTGCTTTAGGCGAGTACCTTATCGAACTGGGCTACCACCCTGCTTGGTCCCTCCCAAAAAAAAAATTCCCCTCTTTGTGAGAATAACTTTTTCGCAAACCGCATTCCAACAAATCAACAAAAACATACCAATTCCTTCAATTTTTATGAATTTTCAAACAATTCACGAACTTATAGGACACCTTGCATCTGTATCACTTGAACGAAGTATTTAGTTAATCCACGGATTTAAATTTTTTTCTTCTCAATTTTAGGTGACCCCAGAGAGAACCAAGATCCAGTTCCGCACAGAACGTCACGTTCCCAAATTGGGTGTCATGCTTGTCGGATGGGGTGGAAATAACGGCACCACGATTACAGGTGCTGTCCTTGCTAACACCCTGGGACTCACATGGAGGACGAAAGAAGGTATTCAGGTACGAATTTGCTGTATTATGGGCTCATTTGATATGAAGATCCACTAAAGATATTCTTGATTTGATTCGGCCTAGTGAAATGCAATCATGTGTTGCGGCCGCTGTGCGATCGTGTCGGCATCGTGCTTGACCAACGTCATCGTTAGCTACAGAAGGCGTGGGATAGACTCGTGAGGATCCAAGTTCGAACCCAGCCAACTGGGTTCAAATCCGGATCCATGGCCCCAGCCCACCCATATGGAGGGCCATGATATAGTAGTTGTCTTGTATTGTGGTTTTCACTTCGAGACGTGAATGCGAGCCGGTCTCTAATTGAAAATGTCTACAGGCCAACAGACCTTCAACATCATGAAAATAATTCATGAACATACTTCAAGCATGAAAATTCAGGTACAGTCGAATCCCGTTATAACGAACTCCAAGAGACCGGAGAAATCACTTCGTTATAACGAAATTTCGTTATAAAGGAATCCCAGGTTTTTGCATTTTATTCCTATGTAAACTTATCTGCAGGATTAGAAAAGTGTTCGTTAAAACGAGATTTTCGCTATAACGGTATTCGTTAAAACGGGATTCGACTGTATTTGCAATTTCGACATCAAAATATGAAAGACAGATGGCAGCACCAGTATAACCCCAACAACATAAATACGTATGGGCCATATACATTTAGAGCAGATGGTCGGGCATGTACCCATTCATTAGAAATTCCCAAGAGGAATGTTTACGAGTCGCGTGTACGTTTAAAAAGTAGTAATAGTCGTGCTCTCTGTATTATACAGAATTTCTTTGTTTTTTATTGCAGAAATCGAACTACTTCGGATCTCTGACTCAGTCCGCGACTGTTTGTATCGGAACGACAAGCGACGGGGAGGAAGTGTTTCTTCCCATAAAAGACCTAATGCCGATGGTAAAGCCGGAAGACATCGTATTCGGTGGATGGGATATTTCAGCCGCAAACATCGGAGATGCGATGGAACGAGCCAGAGTTTTCGATTACAACCTGCAACGGCAACTGAAACCCCTCATGGAAAAGATGAAGCCTCTACCAGCAATCTACGAGAAAGATTTCATCGCGGCTAATCAAGAAGAAAGGGCCGACAACATCTTGAAGGGCACGAGGCTGGAGCAAATGAACCAGGTAATGCCGAAATATCGTGAAAGGCTTTACGATGGAAACATTTCTGGAATTATGCATTTATTTCCATCGTACAACGCAATGTTTTAACCTAGCGTTTCACTTGTTTCCACAGATAAGAAAAGACATCTCAAACTTCAAGACGATTAATAACCTGGACAAGGTTATCGTGCTGTGGACAGCAAACACAGAGAGATTCTGTGCAGTTAAAGCTGGTCTCAACGACACTGCCGAAAACCTTCTGCAATCCATAGAAGATGACGAATCCGAGATGTCTCCTTCGACTCTGTACGCGGTTGCCAGCATTCTCGAGAAGGTGAGCACATTTAGCCCACACAACATTATTTTTCTTTCATTCAGTATTACTTTGAATATTGTAGACAATTATTTATTAACTAGTTAGTCACTTCGCATCAACGAAAAAATAACGTGTAGCAATCGGGGCCTGACTTTGGCATAGCAATCATTCTGTGTGGACTCCAATAATTAGAAGATCCTAAATTTAAACGAAATACATACGATAACTGCTCAAGCCTATATGTCTCTAAAATATAGTCCACAGCTTCCCAAATTTTTTATTTCATCACTCCCTTCCTCCAGGGCCGTTGTGAGAGTATTGTGAGCCGCCGGGCCAACTGATTTTTCTGAGGCCCTAGCTGGCAAATTCTCAAAAATTTCAACGATATCTCATTTTCGTGAGGTCCTCGGGCCCTGCACGAGTGGGCCCATGCGTTAATACGGCAGTGCTTTCTTCAGAATTTTTTTTCCTCGTCGCCCCCTACAACTGCAGCTACATAGAATCCTAAGCTATACCCGAAGCTTCTACCGCACCCCCTCAGGACCATTCCACCACCATCTAGGAGGTGATATCGCTAACCTCAGGAAACACTCCCTAATATTTCAGTCAAAAGCCTCCCTAATATTTACTTTGTTCACCGCCATCCATATGCACGAGAACTTTTTTTGGCCGACCTATAGTTTGTTCAACCGAAGGTCGATGCACTAACCACTGGGCTGCCAGTCGTCTCTACCCATTTGGTCTCCAGCCGGTCTCTCGATTTGCCCGCAGATTTTTGCGCCCGAGTGGTGCAGTGGTAAGATGCTCCGTCTACCACCATGAAGGCCACCGTCAGGTCCGTTCCTGGGGAAGAAATTAGGTAACAACTTTTTTCCATATCGAACCTAAGGTAACCACCAATAGATGGCGTCTTCATTTTACGACGCAATTTGATCTGTAGTAAATTGCTAAATTGAGATATGACCAGAATTGTGGTGGGTGTGCGGTGACATAAGCCGATCTCCCACTTGAAAAAGTGTTGTTGCAGGCAGACCTTCGACACTGCTTTACACGAAGATTCAGACATTTGCCATTTTCACTTCAAAATATGGAAGATATTTAGTAGCACCAGTAAAACACGAAACAAGAGCATAACTCTAACATAAATACGTTATTACGCATGTACATGCATAACACGTTCCGGTATACAACCAATGCGTTAGAAATTTCGCCACAGGAATGCTTACAGGGGTGCATTTACAGTCAAGTAGCTGTGCCGCTGTAGTGGTCAAGCGGTGATAGTGATGAACTCGCTTCGTGAGGACCCGGGTTCGAATCCCACCGTTGCCACAGTGATGATCAGCTGAAGTTGGTTTTCTGTGGTTCCCAAGTTCGAGGTGCATGTGTGGTTTAGTAGTAATAATATCTGATACTGTCTGTTAATTCCATGTTCTGACTTCCCTACATTGCATAGTTCTTATTTACAAAGCTTGGCAGCAAGCGTCTTACAGAGAAACATCAATTCGGCTTGGATTATATTTGTGGCAGGATAATGTTGCAAACGGAGATTTTGAAGGCTTTGATTCTGAGATTTTAAAATGATTCATATTCACACATGAAACCAGACTTCGCCCTGACATCGTTTTCATTCCGTTTGCATTTTATCTCCGTCGATTTATGGTAATTTTTGCAATGTTGGTTTAATGATTACCATTGGTTTTTCTTTCATTAGACCCAGGAGCTGTTGTAAAAGTTCACTATAGAAATCTTCCGAGTCCCAAGAAAAAATGGATTATAATTCAATTTACATTTACTACAAGAAAAATTATTTCGGTTTGCGAATGATTCGGTTTACGAACGGAGTTCGGGGGAATGAATTAAGCTCATAAAAACCGAGGGTTGACATAATTTAATTTATTTAGGGTTGTCCAGCCATTCAGATTTACAAATTACCTGCAACTGCTTTTTCTCTTCTCCTTTCCTTCCCCTGAAAAGCGACTATTATTTAAGAAACTTAGACCTATATTTTAGGAACTCAATAAGATGAGAATTATCGGGAAATTTCAACAACCTGAGATAAACCGTGTGGGTGTCGTATGTCAAAGTAGCTTTGCGGTCAAAATTACGTCGTTCTAGTGTTAATAAAGCAGGAGTAAATTTTGACTTTGCGTGTGGGGGGTAGCCCTAAATTTAAAGGATTCTCCAGATTATCTCCAGCTCACTGAGGTAAAATTTAGGATTTGCCTTTCATCCGTCTTCTCCAGTAATGTAAATAATGAAGAAAAAGAAATTCATTTTAGAATACGATCGAGTAAAAAGAATTTCTACACCATCTATTTTTTTATTTCCAGTGCTCCTACATCAACGGTTCACCTCAAAACACATTTGTGCCAGGCTGCATTGAACTAGCCGAGAAGAATAACGTTCACATTGCTGGAGACGACTTCAAGTCCGGACAAACCAAGTTCAAGTCAGTGCTTGTAGATTTCCTCGTGGGAGCTGGAATTAAGCCTGTGTCCATAGTCAGTTACAACCATTTGGGCAACAACGACGGAAAGAATTTGTCCGCACCGCAGCAGTTCAGATCCAAAGAGATATCGAAGAGCAACGTCGTCGACGACGTGGTTGCGTCCAATAGTGTTCTTTACGATAAGGGAGAGAAACCAGACCACTGCGTGAGTATACGGTTCCTTCTTTGCAATAAAACCTGTCGCCGCTTTGTGGTCGTGTGGGCATCGTGATGGACTCCGGGTTCGATTCCACATGGGGATGATCAGCCGAAGTTAGTTTTCTGCGATTCCCAACTTCGAGTCGTCATCCCCGTTGAAAAATCTTGTCACAGAAGGAAAAAAACAGTAAACCTACAACGATACAAATATTCGATCATCACACCCCACTCACAATTTGAAATATAGATGTCAGTATTGAAAATTCACCCAGAATACTAGATACCAACTCAGACTGTAAGACAGACATGTACAACTCACTCGGTAGTTAGTTGCTGCCGATGGAAATGAACTGAAATTGTGCTCGGTTTGAAAGAAAGCAAAACTCAATTTGTTCACCCTCTACATCGTGAGTGTCGGCAAGTTCATCGCCAACAATTCACCACCACGCAATTCACCGGAACGAAAATTAACCGCTAGGAAAACTTGCCGTCACGCGATTCACCGACATGATAATTCACCACTAGGAAAATTCACCGACGAACAATTTATCGACAAAGTGACATAGTGAGTGAGTGGATGAACAAATGAGCGAGTGAGTGAGTCACTCATGTGGTTACTCTCTCACTCTGTCAGTTACCCATTCACTTTGTCACTGACTCGCTCAATCTCTCGCTAATACTGTCACTAGCTCGCTTAATTACTCACTCATTAATTCGGTCATTCATCCATACACTGGTTGACTCACTCGATCATTCACTCATACGGTCACTCACTCGATCATTCACTCATACGGTCACTCACTCGATCATTCACTCATACGGTCACTCACTCGATCATTCACTCATACGGTCACTCACTCGCTCACTCACCTACTCACTTCACTAATACGGTCAATTAATTTCTCACTTGGTCACTAATACGGTCAATTAATTTCTCACTTGGTCACTACTACGGTCAATCAATTTCTCAGTTGGTCACTAATACGGTCAATCAATTTCTCACTTGGTCACTCACTCAATCGGTCATTCATCCATACACTGGTTTATTCACTCGATCATTCATACGTCACTCACTCTCTCACTCACCTACTCACTTGGTCACTCATACGGTCAATCACTCACTTGGTTACTCACTTAGTCACTCACTCAATCGCTAGCTCCTTAACCTACTCATTCCGTCACTCACTCGCTTGCTGAATCCCTCAGTCAATCACTCGCTTGCTCAACCAGTCACTCACTCTCTTTCGATGAACTATTGTCAGTGAATTTTTACAGCGGCGATTTTTCCGTCGGTAAATGTTCTTATCAGTGAATCGCGTTGCGTTGAACTGTTGTCGGTAAATTTTCCGTTCATCGTATAATGGGCAATTCCCTATATTGGACGGTTTTGTGTGAATGGAACCAGACATGTATAATCCTATAACACAGAAACACAAACTGCCCACAATACGTACTGCAACAATTTACATCTTGGGCACCTCTCGAACTTGGACAGGTTTTAATGGAATCGCAGGTGTCCAACTCAGACATGTTTTACCGTAATTTATTATATTGATGCACTATTCGTTGCGTGTAATGTTATATCGTAATTTCTTTTTAAAAACCTATTCAACTTTTCAGGTTGTTATCAAATACGTACCTTACGTGGGAGATAGTAAGAGAGCGATGGACGAGTACACCTCGGAAATAATGATGGGCGGAAAGAACACCATCGTGGTGCACAACACGTGCGAAGACTCGCTGCTGGCTTCTCCGATCATATTGGACTTGGTCATCCTGGCTGAGCTTTGCGAAAGAATATCGCTGAAAATACTCAACGGCACGCAACAGGAAGTTTTCCAACCGTTGAATTCGGTCCTGTCCGTGCTGAGCTACTTGTGCAAAGCGCCACTTGTCCCACGCGGAGCTCCGATCATCAACGCCCTTTTCAAACAGAGGTCGTGCATCGAGAACTTGCTGAGAGCGTGCCTAGGGTTGCCGCCCCAGAACCACATCGGAATGGAACACAAGTTGAGCGAACCCGCTGCCTGGTACACCGAGCAACAGGACAGGGTGGTACAGCAGACCAGTTCCGAAGCGACGACAAAATATTTGCCAAAGGTCAAGAAAGTATCCGCTTTCGTCAGCGAGGTCATGTCGTCCAACAATGGCTTCAGCAACGGGTACAAACTATGAAGCCCGTCTTTAAGTGTAACGTTTTGAACTGTCTCGTTAGATGTTGTGCATATTTTTTTTTTACCTCAGGTTTCTTATTTATAATCATTTACTTATTTTGACACGATTTATATGAAATGTAAGTCATGTTTAGCTTTAGTTTTAATGACAGTGTGTAAAGAGAAGTAAATAAATGTTTATTTTATACTTTGTGAGGTGAATCATTATTCAACTTCTCCTATTTCAAGGCTCGACGCGTTCGAATTCCCCTAATAACAATGTGTGAACTTCCACCACTAAAAATTCACTCTAAATCAGTGGATCTTAAATTTATCCTCCCAGGCCATTTTATAATACAGTCGAATCCCGTTATAACGAACGCCAAGAGACCGGAGGAATTACTTCGTTAAAACAAAATTTCGTTATAAAGGAATTCCAAGCTAAGTAGCATTGTTAATTGTTCCTAAACTTATTTGGGGGATTAGAAAAGTGTTCGTTAAAACGAGATTCGACTGTAAATTCAAACTGTGTGTGTGGTGGGCTACTTTGAAGAAAGGGGCCTCTAAAAGTGTAGCGGGAGTCATAATAATTGACAACAAAAAAGAGCAATGGGTCAGCGTTTCTCAACCTATGGGCAGGACCGTCTTAAGAGCATCATGGGCCCCCGGGCCAAATGATTTTTCTGAGGCCCTACCAGGCAAATTCTCGAAAATCACAACCAGATCTCATTTTTGGGAGGCCCCTTTTCTCTTGAGGTGCCCGGGTGGGCCCATGCCTTAAGGCGGCACTGCCTATGGGCCAAAGCAGACTTGTGATTATTTTCATTCTAATAAAATGAAGAATGTTTTAATTGATATCAGTGATATATTCTTATGGGTTCAAATATAAAAATTATACCTTCATACTTAGGGTAACCATATCTAATTGAAGAAAATACTGAAAATCGAAAATATTAAATAAATTGTAACGTCATACCCTTTGTTCGAAAAAAGCGTGTTTGTACATCACACCCTCTATGGTTCACGGATAGCGTGCGGAACCTTTATCTTGAAAAGAAAAGAGCATTCAGAGAGTATAAAAGTGGACGAGGTGACCTATCATTGTTTACTGATAAAAGAAGACTGTTGAAGAAAGCGATAAGGGATAGTAAAAAGCAAGTTGAATCTAGGTTGGCAGATAACATTGGCTCTGACCCAAAATCATTTTTTCGATACGTCAATAATGGATGTAAGGGGACAGTTGGCCCCCTCTCGATAGGAGGCTCAAAAGTAGAGAGCAATGTAGGCATGTGTAGTGCTTTCAATGACTTTTTCGCGTCGGTTTTTAATGGAGATAATGATATTCGATATACGGGTGTTGCATGGGGTAATAAAACGCTCAACGATATTCAAGTGGAAGACGTGGAGGTCCTAAATCTTCTAAGAAATGTAGGTGCAAGCAAAGCACCAGGACCAGATGATATCTATCCCAGGGTTCTCAGGGAAGGTGCTAATGAATTGTTGGGGCCAGTCGCACAGATATACAGGAGTAGTGTTGCTGAGAGTATCGTCCCGAGAGATTGGAAACTGGCTAACGTTGTTCCGATATTTAAGAAGGGTAGTAGAGAAGTGGTGTCTAATTATCGTCCAGTGAGTTTGACGAGCTCCCTCTCGAAAATTTTGGAAATTATCATCAAAAGGCAGTTTGTGAAGTGGATAGACGAGAATAATGTATTGTCGGATAATCAGCATGGGTTCAGGAAGGGGAAGTCATGTGTAACTAACCTCCTTTGCTTCTATGATTACGTGACTAAGGCTTTGGGTAAGAGCAAAAATGTCGACGTTGTTTACCTTGATTTCCAGAAGGCATTCGATCGGGTCCAACATGGCAAACTCTTGAAGCGTTTACACGAGATTGGAATAGGGGGCAACTTGCTGAATTGGATAGAATCGTGGTTAAGAGATAGGTCGCAACGAGTTATGGTGAACGGGGAATTCTCTGGTTGGACAGACGTCACAAGTGGAGTTCCTCAGGGAAGTGTCCTTGGCCCCATACTTTTTTCACTTTTTATCGACAAACTCGATCAGGGTATCGATGGAATTACTAGCAAATTCGCAGATGATGTGAAGCTAATGGGGGTAATCGGAAATGAAAGCGATAGGGAGTTGCTTCAGACCAACTTAAACAAGATTGCAGCATGGGCAAATGAATGGAGCATGACGTTTAGCGTAGATAAGTGCATGGTCGCTCATTTTGGTTCGAACAACCCACGGTTCTCTTACGAGTTGAATGGTGTCACTATCCCGGATGCAACTAGAGTCACCGATTTGGGAATTCTCATTGACGAGCGACTTAAGTTTTCTGAACATTGTTCAGCGGCTGTCAAAAAATCGAATAGAATGCTTGGTCTCATTTTCAAAAAGGTCTCTTCGCGTTCTCCTAAAGTCATTCTTCCGCTTTTTCGAGGCTTAGTTCGTCCTGGACTGGAGTATGCTGTAAGGTTTTGGAGACCATACCTACAGAGGGACATAGACTTGGTTGAAGGGGTGCAGAGAAGAGCTACGCGTGTCCTTATTGGCACACAGGGCTTGAGTTATGAAGAAAGACTTCATTTTTTGAATATGTTTACATTGGATGAACGCAGGTGTCGAGGAGATATGATCGAAGTGTTCAAAATTTTCAATGGGATGGATAGGATGGACCATGAACTTTTAGTACACCGCCAATCGACTGCTTTTACAAGGGGACACCAGTATCGATTGGTGAGGGACAATGCAAGGTTATGGTGTCGCAGGGAATTTTTCTCCAATAGGGTTGTTAATAAATGGAATAGCTTACCCTCGGAGGTAGTAAATTGTAACACAATTGACACGTTTAAAAAGAAATACGATAAACATGTTGGGGTAAATCGAGAAGCTATCCATTCTTAGAATAAGACAACCATAAGTATTCTTTATGGGCATTGTATAATATTTTATCATGTTAATTTGTGTTAATTGCATTTTTAATTGGGTTGCTGTATTTTTGAAACATATGACAACCATATTTTTATGGGCATCTTTTTATCAGCCACCTCGTTGGGCATTTTGCCTGTTGTGGCGTTGTATTTGTATTTGTATGTATTTGTAACCAAAAACTGCAATTCATGACAAATTTGCTAAAATTGCTGAAGAGTTGGGAAATAAAGGACTGCAACAAATCGCAATGAAATCTTCTGAAAATTATGAATGAGTGGAAAAGTGGACAACCGAGACTCGCAGTGAATCGAAATGCAGTTCACGGATAAAACGTTGAACATATGGCAAAATATGTAAGGTCTTAGAAGAGTATTTGTATTTTTAGCGTAATCATCATTGGATAAATTATATAAAAATGAAGATATCTTCATTTACCATGTCCCGTAAAATATGGGACGCATGGTCACCATACTCATTCCGTAAGTTTGAGGTCCGTTGAATTATCTGACGGTGGTTCCCAAACTTTATAAGTCACGGAGCACGTTTTTTGGGCTTAAAAGTTCATCGCAGAGCATCAACGTTCACAAACAAGAACGACGGAAGTCCCACTCGACCTGTGCGCAACTAACATTAAATTTAAATATGTATATTAGCCAACAATATACTAATACGTTCCGATTTGTTTGTCCCGTTTTAGAAACCGAAACTAATTTGATTTTACATAAAGGGGCTTTACACTTAAAGTTTCACTTTGTGTGAAATGGCCATGAAAGGGAACTACTGGAAAAAATGTTATGAGATACACACTTGATAATATAGTTTACAGTTACAATTTTCCGCAATAAAAATAGTTCATAACATCACCAGCGGGGAATGGCGCTGTATGCAATATTGTTAAACGAAATAAGACATGAAGACACCGGTTTAAGATGTTTTTAATCGTTTCTAAAACGTATTACAAAGCATGTTCAATGTGGCGTCCACCACACCATTTTCTGAATACAAGTTAAATCGCTTTACTGCGTTCTCAACAGTAGCTCTTAGCATATCGGGGGAATGTTACGGACATGTCGGTGTGTCGCATTTTTCAATTCCGCCAAATTGTTTTGTTATCACCATAAACAGTAGTTTTGAGGTGACCAGAAGTCACAGGGGTTGAGGTCTGGTGACCGGGGTGGCCAAGAAATGGGGAAGTGTCGGCTTATAATCGCACCATTCCCCGCTGGTGGTGAGTTTTTGAACTTTTTTTTTGTTTGCGTAGAAAATTGAATCCCATGACCTCCTGTAAACTATTACCAAGTTTGATAACATTTTGTCCAGTAGTTTTCCTTTTATGACCATTTTAAAGTGGAGCTTTAATTATAAAAACCCTGTATATAAAAAATCATGATAATTCTTCTCGCCTGTTCTTTTTCAACAGTTTGTTCATATAACTGCGGTTTCCGCAACTTTTTTTTGTGGAAGGACAGAGACAAGGTGGCAGAGGTTCTGGGATGATCTGGAGACTGATGAGTGCTGCCGGGTTAATCTGGAACCAGTGGAATGGGGCAGAAAAAAATTATGTTTTTCCCACATCATTGCCCATTCCAGATGTACCTGGAGAAGTTTAAAAAAAGACAAGCCACGACAAATATTTGTGTGGAGCAGTGGGCAGCCCACTTCATTACGCAACTGCCTGCGGGCACACAAGCCAGTTCCATGCGGTGAAACTGAGGGTAGAATTAATCGATGAGTGGTACCGTGTAATGGCGAGGGACCAACAATTATCCAAGATTCTTGGGGATCTCACGAGATTTTTTGAGAACAATCTGGAGCAAGTTCATAATAAACGAACTCCATAACAAATCCACCATTTCCCATCAGATCGAATGAGTCAACAATCGGTATCACCACCTTCCAAGAAACATTGTTACAGCACGGAGATGCAGAAGTTTTGACTGACAACGATGACGACTCGGACCTCCCCCCCCCCCCCCCCCCTGGTGGCCAGAGGTGCCTCACTAGGGCATGGGATAGAAAGTGACAGAGTTACTCAACATGTGCAGGGCGTCCATAATTAAAATACCCTACAAGCGAAACCAGTCATCAGAAAATTGTGGAATTTTGTGGAGGACTTCATGAAGTGATGGGAATTTGTTTCGGGGGGGGGGGGGGACAAATTATTTGCGCATGTCGCCATCAGAGGCTGTTTTATTAAGAAATGACACATTTAGGCAAACGATTACAATTTTAACAATTGTTACTGCAACAAAATATGTTCCACATGATGGCCATTTTTTCAGATACCATGTGAAATCTCAAGATGGTATGTTCCACAACTGACCGAAGTGTGTGCGGGGAAATGTTCAGCACGTGGGGTCAAATGCTGCCTTTATTAAATTTTATTACTCATTATTATATATAAATAATTATATATTTATATTACTATTATATTTTATTAATAAAAATTTATGCATCTCTGCTAATGTTTTAATATTCAACTGCATCAATTGATACAATTAATGATTGCTTAATATTATTAATAGCCTATCGTAGAGATTGTGCAGGTGTTTAATTTCAGCATTTTTCAACACATTTGTACACAATCCCTAAAAATGGCAACTTTTGAGCCAATGCAGTGATAAGTTGCTAAAACAGTGATTTTTTTATATATTTAATGTTTCGAGTATTTAGAAACGTGTAATTTTTCACAAATGTCTTTCAGAACAGGATCTAACTTTCAATAATTGGAAGTTTTAACACACTGAGACTGTATAGAAAGTTTATTTTTTATGCATACGACCTGTAACAAATTTCGAGATTTTAAATAACTACACGCCATTTGGAAACTTTTTGTAATTGAAAATATGTTTCTAGAGTCAATAGTTGCAGAGATATCCGCTGTGAAAACATTTTGGGATAGCCTGTGTGTGTGTGTATAGCCCAGATATTTTAATAGACAGCAATTCTTAAAGGGCACACTGCAATTTACAAGAGACGTATGTGAAGAATTCTCAAAACTGAAATTTAATCAAAGGTGTGGTTGCACCGAGCCCTGTGATTGTGGTAATAATAATTTCAGGAATTCTGAATTTTCATGGCAAATATATTAAAATATTTTCTCACTTAAGCAAAAGCATTGGTCTCAAAAAATACACTTCATACGAACTAAGAATTTATAAATGCTGATCTACGTGTGTGATATGTATGAACTTTGTCAACCTGTGCACTAACTTAGTATGCAATGTATAGAAAAAATAAGCCAATAGAAGATGAATAAAATAATCACATCAAGGATAAATATATATAAAAAAAGCTTTTTATTCTATAACATGTGTAAAAATAAAGCCACATGCAACTACTCATAAAAAATTCAGTTCATTGTAAAAAAATTATGTACTTTAAGGCATTTTCATGAAGGCATTGAAAGTTGCAAGGCAATATGTGTTTCAATAATTTACAGGAAGCAAAATAATGATAATTTTCTTCAATACAATATACTGCAGATACACAATATGTATCTATACATAGAAATACTTGAAAAAGCATCAAGATTTGAAATAATTTTAAGAATAAAAAAAAAAATTAATAAACAAAAAAAAAAAGTTTCAGAAATAAATATACGAGGTATATAAGGTACTACATAGTTGAATTCTCACAGTTGTTAAGAAACAACATATACGTACATGAATTTCTAAACAAGAACTCGAACAAATAAAAAGCAAATGTGAGTTATTCTTTTTTACACTTTAAAAATAATATTGCATTGATTCATTTATGTCCAGCTACCTATGCAGGGGGTTATAAACAGCAACTATATGGCACTAAAATTTCTAGAAAGCAAAAAAACGCCATCATTTATTTAAGGCAGAGTATTTACAGATAACTCTCTTAGGTTCCTGAGATGTACTATGCTATTAGACTGTACAATTAGCATATGCTGACATGATATAGAAAAAGCACCCTCTCTCTCTCTGTGAATGTCTCAACCTTGATCAGTTTACAAAGATACAAGCAATAACGACATTGTGGTAGCCAATGATAATTTTTTTTTCATGGATGAAGGTGACAACACACATTTTGCAAGACATTCTGATGAAAATGGTTGCAAAAAATTGTGAATTGCCCATTCTTGAAACTGTAGGATGCTCTGAATTATTTTGAACATGAAGTTTATTAAAAATAAAAAAATAGCAAATAGCAGACTGCCTGCCCTCAACCCAAATTTCACTGAACAATGAAATCAGAAACAAATATGAAAATATACAATTCCGAATGATTTTGTCCAGCTGAACACAAATATCACCATGAGCAAGTTTCATTGGCTCTTGTTTTAGAGACATAACCCTGTTAAAGGTTCAAAAGTACTTTATGAGCATTATTGTATAGTGAAAAAGTGGCAAGGACCAAAGAACTACCTCACCAGAAAAAATGGTCAACTTCGACGTAAGCTGAACACTGTTGGAAAATTGTAAGAGATGCTCCTCAAGTCCAATACACATGCAATGCAAAAATACAAAACGAAGTACATGTTAGATGCTGATGAATGAACTATATTTTCCTGTAATATGTTATGTATATTAATGCTGTGCCCCTATATATAGTCGAATCTCATTTTAATGAACACGTTATAGCCCAAAATCTCATTGCAATGAAAGGTTTTCTAATCCCTAAAAAAGTTTACATAAGGAAAATGCATTGCAAATTCCGATATTACAAAATGAAAAATTCCATTATAACGAATTCAAAACTAAGCTTCAGAAAACCAACAAAAGAGTAAAAACATTCCAAAAATGATTACGTAAAATTGCTTTCACTTGAATTAACTTGAATCGAATTAACTTGCTGTAGTACTGTTGAGTGAAGGCGGCTTGGTCTTCTATTGTTTGTGAAGAGAAATTTTAATTAATATGGTTTCGAAATGAGTGGTCTCGAAAGGAAACAGTTATTAAAGAAAAACGCTATTAAAGAAAAACTTGAGATCATTTCTGAAGTTGATGCTGGAGTAAATAAAAACAATGTAGCATTGAGATATGGCATATCTCCATCTATTCTTTCAGCATTTTTGAAAAATCGGACTGGAATTTAAAATTCAAACAGCAATCATAGAATCCCATGGAAAAAAGACTAGACTCTCCAACTTTCAAGTTGTGGATGTAGCTGTTTTTACAGGACATTCGTTCAAGACATTTTAGAGAAACATACATGGTTTCAGGACATTCATTCCTATAAGGTACCAGTCAAATCATATGAGACTTTGGAATTGCATGTGGTTTTGGATGCAAAATCTTTTATCAAACATTGTGAGCGCTTGAACACGCATATACTTTAGAGGAATTTGTTTTCTCTGCTTCTCCAACACTTGTACCAAAAAAAAAAAAAGAATTATTTACCTGAAATATTGGGAAGTAGGTAAAACTTATTCAAAACAAATTAAATGCCTAATAAGTTTGAATTATTTTTGTCTTTTTATTATCTAGAATGTAAATAAGTAATTTTTTCCTTAGGCTCAAATTTTCCGCCAACAAAATTTTCTTAATGTATGTTAAGATTTGTAAAATCAGAAATTTCTTTATAACAACATTTTGGTATAACAAAGTGATTTCTTCACTCCCTTGGAGTTTATTATAATGGAAGATTCGACTGTATTGATGAAGTTTCTACTTATTTATGATGTTTTTTCTGTGCATTCATTTTGTTTTCTTATATGTGCATTGAAAGTGTAATTTCAAAGAAAACAATAGCCATGTTCAGAACACTGAATTACATAAGTAATGACTATCTTTGTTTCAGATACAATCTTTTTGTTTAGTGTTATTATTTGGAGCAGTGATGAAAAAAAATTCAACAGCGAGATGAAAAAGCGTTCAAAATAAGAAAGAGCATCTTTGGATTGTTTTATAATAAAGTATTTTACACATTACATTATGAAGTAAACTTTTTTTTTCTGCTTACCCTTCCTTAAATTTTGTCTTGCCTACCAAGGCATGTGCTAATCCTCCTGATGTTCTCCTCTGAATGATATATAAATGGTCATTTCTTTAACTTGAATAGAGATCAACTCCATTGCACAGTATGAACCATAAGCCAAAAAAACTTCATATAGGCACATATATATGCCAAGTTTTCTAAAAAAATTTATCCCTTATCTCCTAAAAATAGTTTCATTTAGAATTTTTAATTGATTGACTCTTTCACAACCCCAATGCAGAATATGCCAGAAACAGTGGTGTAACGCACATTGCAGAACAATCAGCGCTATGGCACGACAAACAATCTCGGGAAGAATTCAAAGAATAGAATTCTTCAGCGTAGAAAATACATTGCAGCAATTTTTTCCTACAGAACATGTCAGCCGGAGCTTGTTGCAGAACAGTGCAAAACATTTTGCTTTGGGGTTGTGCAGATTCCTAAAGACAAATATGAAACTGTAATGGTAATAAAGATAGCCTATTATTTTGAGAGGCGAGTATTTAAATGATACAAAGCAAAATACTATGAAAGCAAAAAATTTCTCATGGGCAATTTTTGTAGTATCTTCAAAGAAATAATCAAAAAGTTTGGCAAATAGAATACAAAAAAGTTCAGTAAAAGATACCGAAGAAATAGATATTTACAAAACAGAAAAATGCACTACAAAGCAAAAAAAAAAACACTACATACACATCATATAAATATCTCCTAACAGAAAAAAAAACATGGTTACAACAAATTGTACCTTTTGATCATGCTCATTATCATACGCTTAAAAACTTTGCGAATTCCCTTATATATACACAGAGACCAACACATTTTCATACCACAAAACTACTGCAGAAAATTATTTATCATCACCGGATGTCATTATATAGTTAGGTTTTTTTTTGTTTTTTTCTTTTGAAAAATTCAACACATATTGACTTTTTGCTAGAACAACTGGTATATACAGGAGTGCTTCACAATTTGACACTTATCCATCACCAAACTAATGTTCAATTGAGAAACAGTTGAACAACACAATATTTTCCCATACAAGTCTATGGAAAATCTATTTTACTAAGTATTTTACTAATATGAATATAATCCATTCAGCCTTACATGCTGGAAAATATTTTCATCGTGAGGCATTGTCCATCATTTTATGGATGGCATTCAATGAATTACATACAGAGTTTCTGGGTTGTTAGATCATGGTCTAAGAAATTCAATTCTTGATATGTTGCCAAAAACATCTGTGGTAGACATTTTTAGAGGTTTAGACATACATAGGTCTTTGTAGCCAGTGAAAAAGGCACATCTACTCCTGCCGAGTTTTTCCTCTACAGAAGTCCAAAACAATTCTTTAGCAACTAATCAAGACTCAGGCATCTATAAAAGGAACACCTTGGTGACAGTAGACGTAAAGCACTGTTCTTGCTTGTTGCACAGACCTATGAGTGCTTAAACCTCTCAAGAGAGATGCCTGGAATGTTTCTACGTCTGCTCCAGTAGTTTTGTTGCTATTTCAAATTGTTATATTCATACCAATTAATAAAACTGTTCTGCCTTTTAATTTGTGAAATAGGGCTTGACTTGTTGATTTTTTAAGTTAGGTATACGGTACATCCTGAAGTGTTCTTCTGCAATTCTTGAAATTAGCTAGAATTGTCTCACACCATTGACCGAGCAACCAGTTTTTCACCTTTCTTTCGTTAATTTAGGTGAGCAATTTTTATTTTTATTGGTCGAAGTCTAGTCAGAAATCTGTTTCTATCGACATCCTACCACAGGGTGTGACAAATCAATAAATAATTTAGGTGCCAGCCAAATTTATTAGGCGCCAAGAGTTTCTTAAGAAAAATGTCCTAAATAATGTTTTGTCGACTTCTCTGGACATAATGACCTCTTCTCGTGTAGAAAAATGAAATCAGAAATGCATGAAATCAGAGAATTTAATGTCATCTTAGATTCAAATTTAGCAATCACATAAAAAAATTTAGGCGTTAATATATATTTTCAAATGGTGACTGGATTTTGCCAAGCTCTGCCCTAATCTTATATATAAATGTGAAAGTATGTATGTATGTATGTATGCTCTTTATACAAATCTACAGTTTTAGACCGATCGTCCCCAGATTTTGCACATATACCAAACAGGTTCGGGATTGAACCGTAGGCTACTTTAAAAGTTCGTCAGAGCTGGGCAAATGCCCGAAATGGGCGAAAAACTGTCGGGCAACAATGGTTTTGGGGCCTCAACAATCACTTTCGGAATGTTTACTTTGGTTACCGTGGTTCCCAACAATGCGTTTCAGACGTGAGTATATGCCTTTACAATAGTTTGTCACATCTTTTACGCTGCCATCATAACAGTTTATTCATTTATAACGGTTTGGCTCTTTTCCAATACTCCCAGTAATCAAAGAAAACCCTGGAAGCGCCAGATATTTTTGCTTGCATGTATACAGGGTGTTCTGTAGGTGCTAATGTGGCCTTTATCTCATCAACCACCCATCGTTGAGGTATAGTTTCAATTTAAAAAGTGCTTAAAAGGAGTTTGAATAATATTCACTGCAGAAGCTGGACATATGACGTCACTAACAACAGAGAACAACAACTACGACGATAAAACAGGGAATGAAAATGTTCAACGCCAGCTGATGAACTCAATGCTTGCCTCAAATCATCAGCACTCTACTTCACCAAACACCAACTCTGGCCAAATCGCTACATTGCAATTTACTGCCATTAGTGAGATGGGTTGGAAGTGAAGGTGCTGTCTATCGGTAGTCGCCTCGAGTTTGTTAGGACATCAACACTCTGGCACGAAGCTAAAAAATTATCATTATCCACCAACATGCGAGTTCAACTGCAAAATGACTTAGCACTGCTATCATTTTCACATCAGTTGATCAAACTTGGCAATAGAAGAATTCCCGTAGACCCAAGCACTGGACTGATAACGTTCCCAAATGGATTTTGCCAGTTATTATATATATAAACTCAGTTCAAGAACTTGCAGACAAAGTCTTCCCAAACATTCAACAAAATGACCAAAACCATGAGTGGCTTTCTGAGAGCGATTCTGGCACCGAAAAATGACAGTGTGAATAAGATCACAGACATTTAGTTCTATATCCTGCAGAATTTCTGAACTCCTTTGGATATTCCGGGTGTGCCACCACACAACTTGACCCTCAAAGCCGGAGCACCTATAATGAATTTGGAGATACCGATACAATGGCAACAGACTCTGCGTGAAGAAATTGCACACTTACATCATTGAAGCAACGATTCTAACTGGATGTGCTGGAGGAGAAGACGTCTTCATTCCACGTACCCCAATTATCACTGAAGAAATGCCATTCACTTTCAAGCAATTACAGTTCCCCATTCCTTTAGCTTTTGCCGTGACGATAAACAAAGCGCAAGGCCAGTTGTTAGTAGTGGCAGGTATCAACCTACTTGAGCCCTGTTTTTCACACGGACAGCTTTACGTCGCCTGTTCGCGTGTTGGTAATCCTAAAAATTTGTACATCTACACACCAGATGGACAAACAAAAATATTGTGTATCCACAAGCGATTGCCTGAAGTTTTTAATTAAAATATTTAAAAATGAAAGTAATTTTCTTTTACTTAATGCAGAAATATTTTAATTAAGAAATAATTAATAAGCTACTTATATATATATATGTAAATTTTTTACAGGGCGGGCAACGTCGCCGGATATCAGCTAGTATCCACATAATCTCCTTTCTATGTTGCTACCTAAAGTTAGTACAGTATACCTGTGAATGATATGCTCTTAACTTTTTCAGACCCAAGCATTTATTTTTTGCAATTTTCAAAATATTTTTGCCTTTTTGATACTAAAGAAATGACATTAAAAATATAAATGTCAGCAAATCTTTATTTTTATTTATTTATTTTGTAAAGAAATATAATTCCCTTGGTTTAAATTTTTTCAGCCAAGATGATGCAAGGTATATACATCTTTACATAGAATTTTTCCCAGAAGTTTATTGCTAAATTTTATGTAATAAATCACACTTTTCCCAGTGGCAATTTCTCCTGGAAACCATCTTAAAACACCCCAACACCCCTGAAAGTTCAACTTCTGCTCTCTGATGAAAGCCCTCAAAGCTCGTATATTCACCATATTTTTAACTCAAAACTTGCATAATCCTTTAAGTCAGGGTTTAGCTGCCTCAGGTCAAAAGAAAAATTTCTACAGTGAGAAAAATTAACCCACACATTTGTGGCATGGGTGTGGCGCCTTTAAGATGTCACGCCTCTAAAGTGGGTCATCAATTTGTGGATCTGAAAAGGTTAAGGTACATCTGTAATTTCATTTAATAAATGATAATTACTCTCTGGACTGAATGCAAAAAAATTTAACTGATAACAAAGTCTATTGTGATTTCCTGGATGCACATTACAGTCCGTTGGGAATTTGAATGTCAAATTGTGAGACACCACTGTACTTAAATTGCATTGATAGAATAAAAGACATAGTGAAAGAATTTATATGACTACATAACACCAATCAAGAAAAATCAAATAGCCATTCAAATTCAGAAGTTGGAAAATTTTCTATTTAAAAAAACCATAATAATGATTCAGATCACTGAAATTAAGATTTTAGTCCAATTTTGATAATTATTTTTTAAATCAGCTTAACTTCCAGAAGATCCTTCTACCAAAGGAATCGTCGAAAAAATTTACTATGACATCCATTCATTTAACTGGGATTCACATACATTTTGGTGAATTTGATTGGTGATTTTATGTTTAAAAATGTTGATTAATGTGAAGAAACCTAACATTACAAGATGAATAATAATTTATAATACTTATTTCCATTAAATTTAATTATTATGGAAAAATATGTATACTGCAAGAATGATAGTATCAATATATCAATGATATCATACAAGTGAAACTGATAAATGGTTAAATTAAAGTGATGTTTCTATATGATTACTTCCATATTCATCAAACTTACCAACTTCATTTAAAAATCCTGCATAATTGCCAGTTTAAGCGATAGGTGCAGTGAAATTTATCAAACTCACCAAGATCATGAGATTCATGATTATGCATAATTACTGATTTATCATATTCATCATAACATATCACTGTAAGTGTATGTTGGAACAGATAGCAAAATTTGTACTAAAGATACTTACACAAAAAATATTTATGTTGGTTCTTTGATAGCATTCATAGCCATCCTGGGCTGAATGAATGAATGCCAGAACTTTACCACTGGACTTATCCCATTGCCAAGATCTCTTCCAGCCCAGCTTCGTGGCAGAGTCTGAAACAAGCCATCCTGGGCTGTTATGTAGCAATCGACGCCTAGATTGGACACTTTTATGATTTTTAAGTTATTTCAATTTTCTTTTCTCATATAGAGAAGGAATCTCCCTCCCTCCCTCCATATATATATATATATATATATATATATATATATATATATATATATATATATATATATATGATGTAATTTCATAAAATACAGCAGTACCTTGACTTGTAAAATTAGTTATGTTCCTAAAAGGTACTTGTATTACAAAAGTCTTGAATAGAAAACTTGTCTAAGATGGATACTGAATGAATGAATGCCAGAACTCTGCCACAGGGCTTATTCTGTTGGGGGATCCCTTCCAGCCCAGCTTCATGGCAGAGTCCAGAACAAAGTGTGTGTAACTAATTCTCTGAGTGCACATCTGTTGTCAGATTTTTCAGTGCTGCCATCTATGGATTTTTTTTAAATTTTGAGTGAAATGTACAGATTGAATATCTGTATTATTGTAGGCCTGTTGCTTTCTGTGGTGACTGTTTACTGAGAAGAACAGCTTGCATTTGTGCCATAAAGTTGGGAACTACGGAAAACCCCAACATCAGTGATCACTACTGTGGTGCCAGTATAGTTCAAACCCGGATCCTCATGGTGAGAACTTGTCACTATGACTCCAATAGCGGCCCTAAGATAGATACTGTATGAGATAGAAACATGTCGTTAACAAAATTAATAGCTAAGTGCTTTGATGTGCATCTTTTTAAAGTGGAAATCTGTCTGGAATGAAATGTTATTCAAGTCCCCTGACAGTCCATTTTGTACAGGTTTCACTGTATCTAGTATTAACCTTTTTTACTCCTGATAATTGAGATCACATAGGTTCACAATACAACTTTACCCTCGAAAACTCACAGTGCAAATGCTTCCATGCGTAAATAAAATCGCTCACAACCTCTGACCGGTGCAATTAGCAATTTACTTCCGTTACTTCTATGCATACAAAATCATGAAATATACAGAATTAAAAATAAAAAAAGATTAGATGGAACATTGCCTATATTGATCCTAAAGCACTAACTACTTACAATAAGCATGATGCAGTGCAATTTTCTCTGAACAATAAAATAGATTAGCTAACAAAACAATACTGCACAGTTGAGCCAGGCGGCACTACTACTTTTTTACTTTTTTCAAACTGAGCACAACTCAGGTCTATCGCCATGGGCAATTTGCTACTTAATGAGTTGTGCTGGAAGTGTAAGTTTTGTGTACTGAACAGTCTGAGTGTGTATGTAGTGTTGTGTGATTTTTCAGTGTTGCCATCTATATGTCAGAAGTAGAGTGAAGTGTAATGATTGAATATTTGTTCTGCTTGTAGGCGAGATCACAGCACTACTATTTAACCATACATGCACCTTGCACACATCTTTCTGTAGAATTTCTAACAAATTTGTACACGGCAGAATGTGTTCTGAGTGAATGTGTGACCCCCCCCCCCCCCCCCCGTAGCATATTTGTTGTTGGAGTTGTGCTCATTTTCTGTTCTCACTTGTGCCCCAGTCTTCCATATATTGAAGTGAAGATGGCAAATGCATGAATTTAATGTCATATAAGTATCATGTTGCAGCTCTGCTTGCTCTATGCAGAGGCTTTCTCACATAGGAGACTGGCTCGCATTCATGCCTCAGAGTTAGAAAACTGCAGAAAACCGACGTCTGCAGACAACTACTGTGTCGCAAATAGGGTTTGAACCTGGATCTTTATGGTGAGAGCCCAGCATGATAGGTACATGACCAGTGGTCAGACAACACTGTTGGCTTCATCTTGTTGAAAGCAGGTGTGATCTTATGTGTACGTTGAGCATTTTCATGCACGCCTCATGATAATTATTTGAATACTAGATCAGAATTTGGTGAATTTTTGTAAAAAAATTCTTCTTTGGTGACTTTGATTATTTGCAACCAGAGACACCCATAGGTCAAGGTACCACTGCATTTTTGGGATAATCTTTGATTTTGGTACAATATATTCTGATAAAAAGTTAAAACACAAAAATGTTGAAAATTTTCAGACTCGATTGTAAGTTATTAAATAAATGAGGTGAAGGAAGATTTGTAAAGTATTTTATGATCTCATGTATAAATTAATATTCCGTGAAATATATGATGTTAATGAATGATAGCGTAAATTATAAATTCAATTAGATTATCAAACAGTGGGACATCGATAGCTTGACACCTCAAATGCATTGAAAAAGATGTTGACTTAAGCTGTTTTCAACATAACAAGTTTCTATTCTGTCTTATTTTTAACAGTTTTTAATGGTAATTTATGCACGTACATGTGTCTAGATATAATTTAACAATTCTATTCCATCATCTGGAAATTAACTAAAATTTTTGATCTGTAATTTTCCTATGAAAAGTTTCAGTGTTGTGAATAATTTCAATTTAATGGGAAGAAAAACCAATATTTTTATTGCTGAAAGGTTTGTAAATTGTGACTGAGCAGTCCACAATAATTGAAAATAAAAAAACTCAATTTTTCACTCAAAAAAATTTAAATCTAGCTTTCTCAATCATCACAATTTCAAATATCCATAACATCTATCTGCAGTTTTGTAGTAGAACATCTGAGAGAATCTTACGCAAACGAATGACACCAAGAATTTTTAACTGCATAAAAACAATGTCAGAAATGTCTTTTTTTTTTTTTTTTTGAACTGGCCAATGCACAGACAATGTATAAAAATTAGCCATAACAACACAATACAATTAATAAAAAACCATAATGGACTTTAGGATGGTTCAGCTATCGTGCATCCAGTTTTCCCCTATTGAATTTTGTAATGTACCAACCGCGGGTATAATAAATGTCAAGTTACATAATGGTTCCACTGTTATAACCCTTTCAAACTCTGAGGGTTGCTTTTTGTGGCTGAATATATATATTATTGTTTTAGCCTCAGAGTTCAGTTCTGAATTTTCAAGGATTATGGGTGTTTCATTGAAGTCAGGGCTAAACTTCTTGAGGTTAAAAAAGAATTTTTGCAGCAAGAAAAAACAACTCAATGTTTGCGGGTAATGGATACAAAAGTATTATATATGTGAAGGAATTTTGATCAAATATTTTTCAGCTTCTACAAAAAAAAATATATTAAAAATCATCAAGAATTAATAAAAATATTCTCTTTTAGAAATTTTCTGGGAAATTTAGAAGAAAAGAAAATGTGTTGGTCAAATCACGTGCAAGAGACGCTGTTGTTGTTCTTTGAAGTACCACAGTTGATGAAATGTTTCTGCATGTTTCCTTTCTGGGTGAAGCCTCTGCCACAATTCGGACATTTATGTGGTCGTTCTCCGGTGTGGACATTCATATGGTTTTGTAGATTACTTCTTGTATGAGCTGCATAAGGGCACAACTGGCATTGGAATGGACGTTTCGCTCCACTCTCTCCCCACATAAGATACGCAGACTGTTTTTGCCATACTGCTCGAAGTGCAGCGCTCAGATCTGAAAACATAAAAAGCATCCTAATGAATGAGAGAAATATTATTTGTGAATTATTCAATGACTATTTGTGAATGAAACAGTTTTAAAAAATTTGTTTTATGTAAGATAAAATGGCAGACACAAGATACTTATCAATGCAACAAAAAACACTCTAGTACGTAAATCTCAATATGTTACATATAACAATGATCAGTTATAATAATACGCTACTATTACTCATAGCTGATGAGGTTAGCAGTAATTTTTATTGATGAATTGCAATTTAAAAAAAGGGAATTTCTTTTTAGCATGTATGGAGATTGGCATAATTCAAGGGCAAGTCACGAAGCCAAATCATAATTTATACTTTTGGTTCAAAAACGTTGGTTCACATGAAAATTATCTGTAAAAAAAAGCATCTCTTGTATTAATTTTCATTTGAGTATAATAAAAACTACAATAAAAGTCTAATATAGAGTATGGCTTAAAAAAAGAATCTCGCTATAGTGAGTGATTGTCAAATAGTTAAAGGTATAAAAATTTTTGTAGCGAGCTAAAAATTATGAAACTTTCATTATAAAGATATTCTACAAGGTGGTCAGTTTTTCTTTATATTCCTTGAAGTTCATATTTTCCCTGAAGAATTGAACTAAAAGGATGAATTACTGTCACTTATTATTGCACATGCTCCTTGTAAATATTACGTGCACACACACACACACTCGGAGGTACTTCTAACAAAGGATCAACTCCGAAAAGTCACATATTTCACTTTCTTTTCATATGATTAAGCTCTCACTATGCATATGAGATATGCGACAATTACAACTGACCACCTTTGTCTTTCCAAGTTATTAAAAGACCATAGTCGCTGCGAGGGTTTAATTGACCAGAACTTTTAAGTTCAAAATCATTTCCAAATATCTAGATAAATCATGATAAAAACTTTCAAATAAGCAAACAATTGTAACGATTCCATGAAGCCCACAACGAAAACTTTAATCGCTCAGTCAGCTGGCTAAATCATTTTGGAAAATAAGAAATTCTACATAAAAAAAGGTTTTAGAGAATCAACTACTGCGAGCCCGAAAATCCACATCCTGACTGCAGTCTTGTTCACTTGTTAATATTACAAAGAAATGATCTAAAAGACAACTAGATAAGACAACCCTAATGTTTTATTATGGTCGATGTATTATATATCATCAGTTATTAGTTCTTTTCTTTTATGATATATGTTCTTATATTGGATTGCTGTATTTCAGTTATATTTGATATTTAAGTTTTTCTATGGGCATTTTTTTTTAGCCACCTCGCTGGGCAATTCATCTGTTGTGGCCTTTGTATTTGTATAACACGGATATGGCAGGAATTTTCTACAATGTAAACTCGACAGAAAAAAAATTTAAAATTTGCTCATAATGAGAAGTCTGTTATGACAAAAAATTTTCCATGTGATTGTGAACTCTTGTTGTAACAAACTTTTACTATACTAATAATTTTTAAACAAGTGAAAGAAAAACATGCAGCTGTGGTTCTCAAAGTATGCATCATGGCATCTACAGCCATCTGCAACTTTTGTCGGAAACAAGGGGGGAGGGGGATTGCTACAGTGAACTGGTGATATTGATGTGTGCCTGTTCAGTGCTTTGAAGCGGTTCTTTGGTGGACAATTCTAGGAAGCCATGGATAGATGTTGACAAAGGCTAGGGAACCACGGGTGAGAAATGTTTGAGAACCACTGCCATAAAAGACTGCGTAAATCCAGCCATAACAAAGAAAATAATAATAAAGTATGCTCATCAACTTTAGAGATTACATCCACTAATTTATTTTTAATGAAGCTTAGGTTAAAAATATGACAATTTGAATACCAATAACATTTATTTTTGCATGCAAATCACTGGATTTTTTTAAAATCAATTATGCAATTTACTTGGAAAAAAAATGCATGGGACATTGCACATCTAGGCCAATAACAAATTATTCTTCTAAAATAATAAAAACTATTACCACGTTCAAAAAGTCTACACTTATTTTATTAACCAAAGAATGAGCACAGATAGAACCTGTTTATTTGGCATTTACTTTGAAGTAACTACCATGTGCAATTTTGAACATCCTCGTGTGCCTTCGTCGCTACACTTCTTCAGTATCTAAGAATCGTTGTCCCTTATACGAATTCTTTATTTGAGGAAAAAAATGAAATGGGCAAGATCGGGGGGGGGGGGGGTAAGCTGGTTGTTGAAGTATTAGAATGCGGTGTTTGGCAGATAATCTGACACTAGGAAGGATCAGCGAGCTGGTGCATTATCATGATGAAGCACCCACGACTTGGCCTTCCAAAGATCTAATCATTAGCCTCACACAGAATCATCTAGCAGTCTAAGGACTCACAGGTCCCTCCTTGTGTCAGATTGCCTATCAAAACATCACATTTTGATACTTCTACAACAAGCTTATTTCCCTAATCTTGCCCCCATGTGTCTTTTTCCTCAGATGAAAAATTTTCTTAAGGGGCAACGGTTCTCAGGTACCGAAGAAGTGCAGCGAAGAAGGCACTGGAAGATGTGACAAGAAAAGACTCGCAATCCACATTAACATCTTTGTATGAACAATGGCAAAAATGCATAACTGCACAGGGCAGTTACTTTGAAGGAAACATCATATAAACAGGTTCTATCTGTGTTCATTCTTCTGTAATAAAATAAGTATTGGAACTTTCTGATCGTAGTAGCATATCCTTCTAGGTATGACTATTCACATTCGAGATGAACAAATTATAAAACTTCAATCATATCAGCGATCAATGTTTTCAATACCTGTAATGAGAAGAAAAATACTTTAAAATGTGAAAAAAACTTGAATACACAACAAGTATTTGGCAACTATAAGATGCACATAACTGGATACAATGCAGAGATGAATTGTTTTTGGAAGGAAAATTCAACTAGCCTTGGTGGGAAATCAAACCACCATATCTCTTGCAATCCGATGATTGCGGTAGACCCCCCCCCCCTCCCCCCATGTAACAGAAGCACTGACCATTTTCCTTCCTTAAATATGCATTTAGTAATTCACATAAATATCTGAAAGGAAAAGAAATGCACCAAAAAAAACAAAGACATTGTCTCAAAATATGAGGGGAAGTCATACATAAATATTTCTAAAACTATAGTCGAACCCCTTTAAGTAGATTCTATTGGGATAAAGACAAAAAATAATCACTTGAACAATTTTTTCTTTGCTGTAGTTCACACATAGAAAATTTTAAGAGAAATATCTACTTTTTAGTCGCAAAAGACTCGTCAAGCCTTGATACAGAAAACATATCATCCCTGCATGCCAGAAGCACGAATGTGCAAATTTTCCTTCCTTTTTCTTTTAATCAACTGGTTGGATACCTTATTTTGCTATCTAAATTGTGCTTGGAACATTAATGTGCATCCCCCTATTGAAACAAGTTACAGAATATTTTTGGAAAATAACTTAACAGAGCAACATGGGGTATAGTAAACATTCAAAAGTCATTTTCCATGTTCTTTTTTTCCCCAAGGACATTGCAAATTTGTGCTTCTGGCATTGGGTGGGGGGGGGGGACGATATTTGTTGTAGAAATTTATGTTTGAAAAGCCATCTTTTGCACAATTTTATGGAGAAATTTCACTTTTTCCACAGGTCACTGAATTAAAGTCTATGAATAACAAAATTTTTGGGATTTATGTTCGTTAAAGGTGCATGTTAAGGTTATTTAAGACAGTTTTTATCTTATTTGGCTCCTAAAAAATTTTGCTGTTGCCTTATTTATTTTTACGATTCATCAATCCCTGTTCTACACCTGTTTTGTAAAGAGATGGGTAAGAAAACGAGTTGAAAAATTTAGTATCTACTGGGGAATGTTAACAAGGAACACCATTTCTTACTTGTTAAAGAATGTAACAAATACATTAAGGAATGTATACCCCAGGAAAATGTTCACGAGTTGCATGTATAGTTTATATTACCAGTAGTATCCCCTAAAGGAGTGTTACCACAATGTGATTTAAAGTACTAAATTGAAAGTAAGCGTTCAGTTCAGTGGTTTCATCCACTTACGCTATTACAATTACATTATAGGGACCATTCAATTACAACCACCAGTAGAATAAGTTCAGAATGTTTTCATATTCTATATGTTTTATTTTCAATATGTGCATTTTTGATGGAATGATGATGGTCGTTATTATGAGAATTGACTATGTTAATGTATGGGAATGCAATGAAACTAGAGAAAAAGTTCAATTTACTGGCCATCTTTTAGCCTAGTATCCACTTATAAAGGTTCGACTTTACAATGTATATTTAAAACATACGAGTGACTATTCAAACCAATTTTACAAAATAATGTTTCCCACACACTCCTGAAACACATGCTATTAAAAATAATATTGAAAACAGTTCAATGCAGTCAGACATTCGCTGAAACAAATGATTTTAGAAACAAACATTCAGTTCATCTGCACAACATCACTAGTTGATATCATTCTAGTTTCATTTGCTTGCTCCACATTTTCCTTGAAGATATTGGGGGAATTGGGATACACACATGCACTAGAAATCTGAAAGAAATTCGGAACAAGAGAGATTATTATATATAGAAACAAAATAACATTTAAAAGATAATTTTAGATTATTTTTTGTAGACCTACTGGAAGGACACCCTAGTCTTTTGGGGTCACAGAGTGGATGCTCCTAATCTATGTATTTATATGTTTTTTTCTCTTTTACTCAGTTTTTGTATGTTTGTACTCGTGTTTTTGTCAAAAGAAATCAACATTGAAATGACTAAATTATGTGTATATAATTTACTAGTAAATACTAGATTCCGATTTGGCATCTTATCACTACTGTAATGTGGTAGTGGGCTATCATAGGTAGAGATACGGAGAGTCATGACCCTTCTCCCACCAGCATCAATTATGGGACTCACTGATTGATCTAATATACAGTAAAACCTCGTTAAGTCATCACTCTGATAACTCGTCACTCCGGTTAAGTCGTCATTTTTCTTCAGACCCTTCCAGCTCTCATAGACCACAATGTTATTAAACCATCGTTTACTCGTCACTATGAAAAAATTTGAGAAAGAGGAACAGATTATTTTTATGGCTCCCATTAAAAAAGAGCTTGTTAACAGCATTGCCATATGCTTAAAAGTCACCATAAAATATACCACCTATATATCCAGACGGAACAGTCTAAGTAACAAAAGTAACGCTGGGGAAGTTCATTTGCCGAATAAGGTTTTTGGACTGTTGGGGACTGTTCAGGCTAGATTTAATTTCTGCCTGGGCTCCATTGGAGAAATTGGACAAACCGCAAGACACCCTCGCTCTGTCGCAAGAAGTAACGTAAGCACTTTGGCATCTCTGGCAAAACCAAAATTTATTGATACGTCAAAGATTACATATAGTGCAAGGAAATCAAAAATTATGTAAATCGAAGAATCAAATTAATCAAGTTAAAGTGCAACGCGGGCACGGATATTAAATAATCATAGAAAACATGGACGCTACTAATTTAGGGCTTGAAATTTAAACAAAATATCCTTGTTAAAAAAAATTAGACATTCTTTCCCAAGTTGAGGTCTTCTGTTTACTTTTCCCTGCCCTGGGCCCCTCCAGCAAGTCAAAAGTGTTCGAGATTACTTTGTAGTTGTATCATGAACTACTGATGAAGAATTAAAATACTAAAATTAAATTTGATGTCTATGTAGAATTTATGTACAATAGAGAGTTCTGTTATGAAGAAAAGCTACTTATTCAAACAGTTGCTCTGTTAGTCTATAAATTAAAAATTACTAGTTTAAATCAAAGTGTACAGTACATTTCACCACAATAATTTAAGTAAGAGATAAAAAATTGCTATTATTTTTTCTTTCGCAATCTATAAATTTTATTAATATTATTATTTTGATTCATACTTTAATAAATGTCATATTACTATAAATTTATATGATTTTCATAACATTGCACATTAAATCTGACGGAACTCCGCGTAAATCGTCACTCCGCTTAAGCCGTCATACTTTTTCAGTAACTTGAGGTGACGACTTATCGAGGTTTTACTGTATATGTACTGAAATCATCATTGTGATCCCCCCCCCCAAGCTTGTGAATTATCAGTCTGCTGGGATAATCAATCAGGAATTCACTCAACATTCAAGCAAGAATTTTTATTCGGTCATGACACAAGCCAATTTTTAACATGCTAACTGGTGGGACAAAAAAGCTCAGCAATCTTTCTATTTAGCTCCCCAGTAAATAGGAAAAATGATCACTAGTGGGGGGTATGATCGAGGACTTTTGTAACATTTAACCGGTTTTGGAAATAGCTTTGCAACTCAACCCTGCCTAGACAAATGGGGACTCTTAACCTAAGAATAGTCTCCTAAATAGTGGGTCAAGAGATGTTTTGCAGACCATAGCAAGAGGCTCCGGAGGACATGTTTCATAAACGTAAATTATAATGAAATATATTGCTATATAGTGGCTGTTACACGGCACAGGGATGGGGGCCAAGGCCCTTCAGTATTTGACCAGAGGGTTTTTGGATGAGTACTGAATAAAGACTACTATCCCTGGATCATTGAATCATGATTTGTGTACAGTGCCATTCACAGGACACCCACAAGAGCGGAGCTGACAGGGCTTCAAACCTGAGACAATTATCCCATCATTTTTTTTATGCTAAATTGACTACAGAGAGTCTGGTTTGGGGGGCCTGCTCCACGATGTGGGGAAGCCATGGCCACGAGATTGGTTATTGGTCTCATAAGCAGGTGCCACCAAATATGTGAAATTCATCTCATTCCCAAGGGTGCTGTGAGCATAAAAATTAGGAAATTCCCCTGCGTGTACACCCAGCATTAGCTGTATTCCTCTGCATGCAATGAAACTCAAGGGATACCAACATTTTGAATGTTGGGGGTATGGGTCCATCTCCAGCATGCCAGGAAAAGTGATGTTTAATAAGAATCACAGTATGGCAATTCAATGGATTTTTAGAATAAGCATATTCAAGAATTTTTCAGAATCTGTGACTCAAATTTCTTGGTATGCTGGTCTCCACTGTTTCCTGGCATGCAGGATAATGTGGAGATGTCTAAGGGCACAAACCGCACCTGGGTGCATAAATTTCTTGATTTTTTAAAATCCGTCCAATTTTATGGAATAGCCTGCATATATAACAGAGTTTAAATTTTTACATCAATTCACCCCTCAAATGCAGCGAATGAGCAAAAATCAATGCAATTTTTAGGCCAAGACTTGACAAATCAAGATAAAATCTGGACATCAACCAAATATTTTAGGAGCCAAGCGTAATTCTTTTGCCAGACCCAGTAATCAGACGCAGGAAATTTTAAGCAACAACATCTATTTTGTTTAGTTGCCATGACGATCTGGAATATGTCAAATCCTGCCTTTTGGCTGCTGTGCCTATTACAGGGTTTTATGAATCTAAAAAAAAATTATGTGCCATTCAAATTTCTTAGGAGCCAAGCATGTTTCTTCAAAAAAAATAGTCTTAAATAATGTTGTTGTTTTTTACTTTTCCATTACTTTATGACACCTTTGCCATGTTAGAAGGCACATTATGAAATCAAAAAATTTTGTGCAATCCTCACCATTCAATTTAGCAATGATAAAAAGAAAATTTTAGGCACCATGGCAACTTGATGTTTGGGATTGTCAAGTCCTGGTCTATTATAAGACTTCATAGATTAAAAAAAAGCCTATATATATTTCTTCTCAGTATTAAACAACGAAATAAATTTCCACTGAGAAATATTAAAAATTTTCTTAAAAACATCTTTAGAAGGCTGCTTTGCAGATTTTGGCACATTCTGCTTTGCGGGCAAGAGGGGGGGGGGGGGTCTTAGGGAAGTCTAGTTCCCTCCTGGAAATGTGAGAAAATGACTGAAAAAAGGGGAAAAGATGGCCAAATCTATTATTTTATCACTTTGTCCCCCCCCCCTTCCGAATGAAATTTCTGGCTACAGGCCTGCGTCTTTACACACTCACAATTGGTTGCTATATTTAATTTACTCGACTAAATATTGCTATGACTTGAAAAATAAATTTTCTAACATCCATTTTCAAAATTTCATAAATTTATAACCTACCACTTTTGAATTAAACAAAGAATGACAATACTGATAGCTAATTATTTGAACTTGATAGCACATTAAGGTATCCAACTTCCATTAAAACATCATTTATGGGGAAAAAAATGTAGATTTTTATTTTTATAAAAGGCCTATTTTTTGTGATTCCAAAACAGGCCTTGTTTTCAAGGAAACAGTTATTTTCCGGATATTACGCTGAGGTGAGCTCGGAAAGAAAAGTCATCACGTCTCCGCCGGGACTCGAACCCAGGCCCTCTTGCATACCGGGCAAGCATACTACCATCTACACCACTGGAGACACATGAATCTGCCTTCCTAATTTCACGCACTGT
The DNA here is from genome assembly GCF_987345545.1 of Pholcus phalangioides. Taxonomy (NCBI): domain Eukaryota; kingdom Metazoa; phylum Arthropoda; class Arachnida; order Araneae; family Pholcidae; genus Pholcus; species Pholcus phalangioides. The sequence goes on along the minus strand of NW_028301596.1, from coordinate 21,827,791 downwards.
GTCGTGAGGCGCTGAAGTAGAGGCATTAGTAGCCTCTCTTAACTTCAGGAAATGGCCCCCGGGTGGGACAGTTTAGTACAGTGCGTGAAATTAGGAAGGCAGATTCATGTGTCTCCAGTGGTGTAGATGGTAGCATGCTTGCCCGGTATGCAAGAGGGCCTGGGTTCGAGTCCCGGCGGAGATGTGATGACTTTTCTTTCCGAGCTCACCTCAGCGTAATATCTGGAAAATAACTGTTTCCTTGATATCTCTGGCTGAGAAAAAAGCCATCTATATCTCTCTAGGCCTTGTTTTGTTTATAAGAGGCTTAGAATCAAAGCTACACACTCTTTAATGTGACATCAAGAAAATCACATGCATTAAAACTTTAAAACATGTTTTATAAAGACTGTTATTTCTGACATTTTACTTGAGTTTGAAACATTATTTCTAAAAATCTATTCATTGTATCGTTAGAAAATTTCAATATCATGTTCTGCCATATACTGTTAGGGTAAGTCTAAGGTCTATCACATGTATTTATCTAATTAAAGTGTTTTAAATGTGAAATGCTAGATAAAATTTCAAAAAATTCACACATTCATCAGCCTATTTGGGGGTGTGTAACTTATGAGCATACCATACAACCCTTTACATTCTAGTTCATAAGCTGCATCATTATTATTCGAATGAGCTGCAGAAAAAGAAAAAACATTCATAGAATCTTTTGTAATCATATCACAAATATTACGTGAATCTTGCTCAAAATTTGACATAAAAATGGCTTTTTCATAGGAAATGACACAGGCAGAAAATTTGTTTTTACCATTTTGAGACACTTTCTATCAAAAAATTCTATTAAAGTTCACTTCAGCACAAGGAAGATCAGGAAGCCTAGTAGTAAAATTCCGTAAACAGTGGGAGAAACAAGCAATGCACCCCAACAATTACATAAGAAAGAAAAATTCCAACACTGCTACTTTGTTGTTTACTGTTGTCTTTTTTTTCTTCCCAACCCTCTGAAACAATATGAAGAAAGGCTCTTTCTTTGTTGCGTTTTTGTTTACAGTAACAGCTCCTCAATAGTTGTTGTGCTGGAACAGTAATTGTTGAAACATGCAATACATATATACATACAAAACTCTTACAATTTTTTTCCTCCCTCCTCCTCTAAAGAAAGAGAGTTATATAATTTCACCTCCACCTTTCTCCTTAAGAACCTTTTTTGTTTTCAGCATTAAGTTGAACAATGAAATCAATTGCTTTATTGAGAGGTGTTAAAAATTTTCATAGAAACGTTTTTACCAACTCACAATGGTTGAATATTTAATTTACTCAACTAAATATTGCACGACTTGAAAAGAAATTTTCTAACATACATTTTTCAAATTTCATAAATTATAAACCCTCTGTTCGTTGAACTAACAACAAAAGACAACAACCGTCGCTAATTATTCAAACTAAATGGAACACATTAGACACTGATGAGAGAGTTGATATGTGCCCGTAAAATAATTAATAATCCGGTTGACACACGACTTTCAATTTCACTGATAAACAAACAAACGGCAGAGATATAAACAAAGCTAAGGACAAATGACAGATGACGAAGAGCACGTGCAGTAGGCTATATTATAACGAACAAAATACAAAGTTTAGGGGGGACGGGGAAGCCGGGCAGAGTAAAATTATGTAAACAACAACAAATATATATAATATTCGAAGAACAAGAAGCAAACAATGCACCACAACAATCACAGAAGAATTGAAAAATTCCAAAAATGCTTAGTTGTTTACTGTTGTCTTTTTTTCCCCTGGCCCTCGGAAGAAAGGCCCTTTTGTTGCATTTTCCCTATTGTAACAGATGACTAACAATTGTTCCGTTAGAACTAACAACAGTACCTAATCAACGCCGGTACAATTATTGTTAATGCACGCCATACATAACTAATACGTTTTCTTTTCTCCCTCCTCTAAAGAAAGAGGAGAGTTATATAATTTCTCCTCCGCCCTTTCTCCTTCATCCTCCTCCTCTGTTGTGTGAAAGGATTTCGAGAGGAATTTGGCAGTTTTCTTCGAGCAGCAGCGCCGCCTGGCGAAAACTTTTGACCTAACGGTGCGATATTGAAGCTGTCAAAAAAAATATATTTATTCTTTTCTTTCTCTTAATTCTATATTTCACGTAATTATCAAAAACATTTGTCGGAATGTCCGATTTTCCATGTGATCGATTCCTCTTTCTGTGAACAATTTTTGCGACAATCCCCCCCATACACGTCCTCTTTGCTATGTTAATCAATGCATCATTTCTTTTGTGTATGTGATTTACGTTGCCGGCTCTCTATTTAAATTCATTTATTTATTATTTCTTTTAGATTTTTCGTCGATAAACGCCGCGGAGATAACAAAAAGAGAGTTGTTTGTATCAATCGGTTCACGAAAATATTGGCGCTTTTTCTATGGACCGTGTTGTTTTTAACACTGTTCTCTTAATGGTGTAAATGAGCGAGAGACGAGGCATATGGCTGACTAACAAATAAACGGCTAATTTGCGGCGATAACTAGGTGGGTATTTTGAATTAATTGAACGTTGATTTAGGGCTAAATGTTTTGAAAGCCTCGCACTGATTATTGTATTATCATATACCGTCCAATAACAGTTGGAAACGTGCGATTTTATGAATGAAAGAGTGAGATAATTTCTGGTCAAAATAATTTCTTGACGTCTCTATAAACACGCCGATTCTTCTTTTTTCGAATATTTTATATCGGAATTTTCTACTCTTCTTTTCATTCATATAAAAAAGAATTAACCTATGCATTTGAAGATTTGACATGAATTTATATAAATATCAAGTGGAAAACTTAATATGTCAAGTTTTTTTTCTTATTTTTCTTCATCCATGTTGCAGCATGTTGAGGAATTAGTTGCTGGAAATATTCATGCACATTCCTATTTAGTAGTCTTCTTCACAGCCGTGCATTTCTTAAATATGCAGAGAAATTTCAATTAAGAGGAAATTTAATTTATTTGCAACATGATAAAGCATTCAATTTTTTATTATATGAATATTATTCAAAACGTTGATACTTGTTTTGATTGAAATCAATGTATAAATGTCTTATAAAAATTTTAATTTTTATTAAAATATTATCCTCACTTATTCACTTTTCTTTTGATAATCTCGACGTGTTTTCATACTATGTTTTAACTTATATGAAAAATTATTTGCTTATGCACTGAACGATTTGACATGAATTTTTAAATAAGGATGAAACTTAAGTTGTAATAACGTTTTTTTGTACTTATCCCCGTGAATGCAGCTGCATTAATGGAAAATTAATTGCTACAATAAATAAAACAGGCAGTGATAATCATGTAAATATTTATTATGCAGAAAATATACAATTAACCTTCTATAGGCCTACTTGAAATAAAAGACGACAAACTTATTCCAGATATGAGTTAATGTCTCTATATGTGACATTAAATTTTATTATTTATGAAACTATTATTTTCACTTATTCTTTGTTCTTTTGATATGTTGTCATACTGTGTTTTTAATTTATATGAAAAATTATTTGTTTACATAGTGAAAGGATTGACAGGAATTTTTTAAAAAGTGGGAAACTTTTGGTTGTAATCAAGTTTCTCCTCTTTATCCCAATTAATGTTGCAGCATATTAAAGAATTGGTTGCCGAAAATAGTCTTTGATGATCCAGTCATGCATTTTTCAAATATGCAGAAAATATTTAATCAAGTGGAAATTTAATTGATTTACAACATGGTAAAGTTTAATGTGTTCCATTGTTACAACAATGTTTAATTTTTTCTTATACAGTAAAACCTGTCTTGAATGAAATCTGTATTAAGCAGAAACCTGTCTTTAATGGAAAAAATCATGGTCCCTAATTTCAATGTCAAAACACACATTAAAATACCTGTATTAAACAAAACCTGTCTAATGTGGAAACAAAAAGGTAAATTTTATCCTTTAACGGAAAATTTCACACAAACATTTCCATTGTTTAACTACCAATTGACCAAAGTTGCTTTCTGTGTATGTGAAATTGCAAAAAAAATTTTTGGTAAAGTAGGCTTTTCCACGGGAGAAATTAGTTTAATGGTTAGTTTTCCAAATGATATACAAGACCTAAAAAACTATGCAAACTACTTCAAGTGATTGCAAGGGCTGAGCAGGGCCGGAATTAGAGGGGGAAATTGTTCAGGCTGCAAAATTTAGGATGTGGCAAATTTTATGTGGGAAAATCGTCAAATTTTTTACAGTGATCTGGACAGCAAAATCATGTTGCCCACCCCAAACAAAAATCCTAGTTACGGTTCCTGGTGCTGAAGATTACATAAACATAGAAGACAATGTACAAACTGGACCTGACACGACAGATATTGACACCCTCATTGACAATTTCAGAGAAAATAAAAGATAACGAAAATGAAGTCATTTCAGATGAAGAACAGTGTGGGGTGAAGTTTCATACAGATGCTGTGAAAACCTAAATATTTAGTAATTATGGAGTAAATAATGTACATTATTTTATGTACATTTAAATTAATTAGTTTATTTTCAAGTGATTTATTTTTATTATACTGTACTTCAATTACATACGAGATCGTTACATAATTTTACACATTATGTCAATTGAACCTCTATTAAGCGGAAACGCGTGTTCAAAGGTAAAATATCTCTATCCCTTGCGATTCCATTAAAGACAGATTTTACTGTATGAACATTATTTAAAACGTGATACTTGTTTTGGATGAAATCAATGTGTAAATGGGTTATCAAAAATTTTATTGTTTATTAAAATGTTATTACTTTTTCACGTTTCTTTTAACAATTTTGATATGTTGCCAGGTTATGTTTTTAATTTACATGAAAAATTATTTGATTATGTACCAAAAGAATAGTCTGAAACTTTTTAAAAAGTGTAAAACTTCAATTGCAATTCTAAGTTTTTCCTCTTTTTCTCCATAAATGTTGTAGCATTTCAAAGAATTAGCTGCTGAAAATAGGCTTTGATGACGACGATGCATTTCTCAAGTATACACAAAAGTTTCAATTAACTGGAAGTTTAATTGATCTACAATATGGTAAAAAACATTTAGTTTTTCATTATATGAATATTATTGAAAAAGTTGATACCTGTTTTATTTAAACTCAATTTACAAATGGGTTATCAAATTTTTAATGTGTATTGAAATATTATTCTTGGTTATTCACAAATTCAATTTCGATAATTGTGTTATGTTATCACTTTGTTTTCAATTAAACTGAAAAATTATTTGTTTATGTAGTGAAAGGATTGACAAAAATTTAAAAAAAGGGTTAGAAACTTTAGTTGTGATTTAAGTTTTTTCCCCCTTTTTTTCCATCAATGGTACAGCATTAGTTACTGGAAAATAGGATATGAAAATAGGATGTGTCACGATATGCAAAAAATTTCAATGTTAGTGGAAATTTGATTCATTTAGATCACTATAAAGTAAAATAGTCTATTATTGAAAACAATGTTACTTGTTTTGGTTGAAATGGATATATAAATTGGTTATCAAAAACTCTTTTGTTAATAAAAATATTATTCTGTGTTATTCACTTTACTTTTGATAATTTTTATTTTTTGTCACACTGTTTTTCAATGAATATGAAAAATTATTAAATTATTATTAGAAAGGATTTTAGGAAAGTGTAAAACTTCAGAGAGTTTTGAATCTAAATTTTTTCTATTTATCTCCATAAATTTTGCAACATGTCAAATAATTAGTTGCTGAAAACAGTCTTTGATGATATAGTCATGCATTTTGTAAATATGCAGAAAAACTTCAATTAAGTGTGAATTAGATTGATTTATGACATGATAAAGTAAAATAGTATTTATATATTATTATTGAAAACAGTGATACTTGTTTTAGTTAAAATCAATGTATAAATTTATTGGGTTATCAAAGTTTTAATGTTTATTAAAATATTATTCTCTGTTATTCACTTTTCTTTTGATAATTTTGATATGTTGTCTCGTAAATGTGTGCTTTCTATTTGTATGAAAAGTTATTTGTCTTTTTAGTGAAAGGATTACCAGGAATTTTAAAAAGTGTAAAATTTCAGTTGTAATCTAAGTTTCATCTATTTTTCTCCCTGAACGTTGCAGCATGGTTAAGAATTACAGTATTTTAACGTGTATAGAGAACCTCTTTTTGCCGAAAATTGGGTCCCAAAAAAGAGGTGGTTTCTTATACATTGGTAGTATTATTAATATTAACAAATTACTCAATTTCTTGCAATTTACGATGAGAGTAACTCTAATGATGACAATGAACTAGTTGATGAGCTGATCGTAATGTATTTAGGTGGCAGTGATCAGAAGTTTGATGGTTTCTATGATTAAAAAGTTGCTTTTTTTTGCACCTTAAAATAAAAAAAAGTAAATATTTACTTTTTTCCAACGTGGTAGTACGTTTAATTTCTTTTTTGTGAATATTTATTATTAAAAAATATATATTTTAACATTCCGTATCTGGAATGAAAAGGCCCAAACCCATTTCGGATGTGAGTAAATATCTGTATAGCTATAAAGGGGCTAAAATAATGTAAATAGGTTATAAAAATTTAATTTTTTGTAAAAATATTATTCTCAGTTATTCATTGAAGTTTTCTTTCAATAATTTTGATATGTTGTTACTTAATGTTTTCAATTTATATGAAGGATTATATGCTTAAGTACTGATAAGATAAACAAGAATTTTAAAAAATTGTAAAATGCCTTTGATTTTCTATGATTTTCTCTATAACTCTCCCCCCCCCCCCATCATTTCTATATATGCCAGTGCTTGATTTATAGTTTAAGCATATCATGCAAATAAATTCTAAATGAAGAAATGCATTAATTCACTAATTTGGTGATATATACTTGAAACACAAAAGAAAAACAATTGCTGATACTATTGATATTTCCATGAAATCCGACCCATTGAATGCATTAATAATATTCACACAATCAGTCAAAATTTAAAATAAGAATTCAAACTTTTAGATAATATATATATATATATATATATTTATTTATTTATTTATTTATTAGAATTTCCAAAAGTTTTCAGAGAGTAATTTTTGCTTTTCCTATTCAATAACAATGTGTGCAAATTGAATTTAGAACCAAAATAAAAATGTGACTTTATATTGTACTGATTCTCGAAAGCTTTAAACAGACTTTTTACATGATTATGATTGCTTAAAATTCTATGAAAATGTGATGATCTGTGATGTGTAAAGATAAACCTATATTTTTCATGTCTGCTTTTCCCATAGAATTTAATCTGATTAACAAGCCAAGGTCTTACCAAAGTCTAACCAACACCATGACGTCTGAAGGTAAAAATTCACTGGATTGGGGGATCAGTAGAAAATTTATCCTGTCGTTTTATGGAAAAATATGGAATTATGTTCTGTGAAGTTTTTTTTTCTTTCGGGTTCAGCTATTGGCCATTTTATGAACCACTTGTTGCAGTCAGCCAAACTTTGATGTCTTGTGGAAATGTTTCTGGAAGTTACTATTAATTCGAGTCATAAAACAATTTGTAGAAAATTATAGGAGATTTCAAAAGTTCTAGTTACAGAAGTTTGACTATACAGTAGACTCTCGCTAAATCCGGCATATATCAGACCAGGGTGTGTGAATTACTGGAAGGCAGTTACAAGCACCCATTTAAATAATATAAACTTCTGTGCATAGACATGCCATATGACATATTTTTGTCTTCTGTAATCAAAAAGAAAAAAACACCATATTATTGGACAGACTGGACTATCCCAAGGCCAGATTATCGAAAGTCTACTGTATTCTTATTTTGAGAATTATTCAAAAAAATGTGCAGTATTTTATTATAATATATGAACAGATATTTATCCTTTTTAACTTTTTTTTTTTCATTTTCGCAAAAAATTGTTCCTTAATTGTTTGTTTTAAGGAGAGTCATTTTTCAGTATTTATTGTTTCATTCTTGAATAACAATGGATTTCTTCAATTTTTCTTTGCAGCTTATTTTCTTCTCTGTTCATTTCATACGAAAAATATTTCTTTTTATCATTTTTATGGGCTGCGCATAATTTTTATTCATGAAACTGAGGTTTTTGATGTTTTTTTGTCATGCCTAATAATGTTCATGTGAACTTGACAGAATACACATATTTCACCTTAACCCTTTAAGTGACATGGACGAGATATCTTGGCTGTAGTTATTTCAGTACTGACAAGACCAGATATTTTGTGAAGTTGATTTCTCAATGGAATACTTTTCCCTATACCCCATAGTTTGCACCTGTTGGAAATCGGAAGATGGCCCACTTCATTAACATTAAAAAAGAGGTATTGTATTTTGTAGGGAGTTTAGTTGCTATATCGTTTAACCTTTTAAGTCAGAACTACACATGGAAACTAAAAAACTTATATTGCCACCTGAAATTTTCTTTGTGTAGTTAATAAATTGCAGGCTGAGAGAAGCACAAAATGTTTGGAACTTATAGCAAAACATATCTACCAACATGAAAGAGGGTTGCTATACCCTGGAAAAAATCAAAGGAGGCGTTATTTTAGACCTTTGTCTTAGGGTAAAAATTTTTTTTTGGCATCTACAAATATTTTTCTGGTGCCTAGATATTTTTGCAATTTGTCCATCTTTGCTTTAAAATGGGTTTCAAAATTTCACTGATCTGTGTTATAACTGTACAGTGGAAATCACTAAACCTTCTAGAAATTACCACACCTATTTTCAAGAAGAATATTTTTCCTGATTTTGTGGGATCATATTGCTTTCTTCCCAAAAGCGAGAATAATAATATTAAAAAACTAGGAAGAGAAAACCCCTGTCTTTTGTTCATACTGTACACATATTCCTATACTACTCCAAAAAGAGGGGGGGGGGGAGAATGCATGTCTCTTCTTCTGCCATCAAACTTTGAACAAAAGCTGACTCCACCCACTGGCATTTGATCTGACAGGTGGGGGGGGGGCGGGGAGGAAGGAAAACATGTTTCACCATAAAAAAAAACTACAACACAGTATCGTGTGCTCAGCATTGCCAAAATAAGAGGTTTTTAAGGAAGGTTAGATAACTCAGACTTTGGGAATAAAGAGCATCAAGTTAAGCAAGATATTTCATCATTGTCACTGTAAAGGTTAAAGAACTAATAGTTACAATAAAAATGTGTATTTTTATTAGGCAATAAAATATTGTTGCAGTTTTTATGTGTGTGATCTGAACCAATTTATTTATATTTCAAATTTCATTTCAGTGGAATTCCCCTTAGAAGAATTGTCTTGAATTTATGATGAGTATGATGGCGGAGTTTGAATCACATTGAAATGGTTTCTATGATCGTTGATCAGCTATTCAATATTTATAACATTTGAATTTTATATGTGTACATTTGAATTTTGCAATGTGTATTGTGTTTGTAAACTCAAAAATAAAAATTCTATCAGATAATGCTGGTGTCACCGTGTGTATGAAGCAGTTTTTATGACCTCTTCTCTAAAAACACTTTGCTGTATTTGAATATGACAAAAAGACTGAAGTTAAATTATGAATGAGCCTTAATAACTCAGAATATTTTGTTTTCATTTATATATGTTATCATACTTTATTATCATTATTTTTGCTCTGCAATGTATGTTTGTTCCCTATTTTCCTCTTTTCTTCTAGAATTTTAGATTTTCCAAGTTTTGTATTTTAGTATTCTTTGTTTTACGCAATGTGTATCATTAAAAAAAATTTGATACAGTGTTTTAATTTTCACTCATGTTTATAACATTGTTTCTATGCACATAATACAGGATATATTAGAATTATTATATCACCTATTATGCAAATTAATATATATGTGATTTCTGTGGTACATTAATAAGCCTATCATGGTAAAATGTCATAGATAATGCTGCTATCGGCTATCTATTATCTGTGTTTGTGGATAATATATGATGTGAACGATTTCTTCTTTTCTGATTTTGGGTTAATAAGTTTAGTGAGATAAATATGGGTGTAATTTGTGTGAACGAAACTCAAATCGAATTTGTTTTGTCATGCAATTTCCTATCAGTAGCATGTTATTGTTGTCAAATGCTATGTATATTCATGAGGTTTTATATATTACCTTTTTTTCAGATCTGATGGCTGTTACAGTGCAAAATAATACTATAAGAACATACAGCAGACAGCAAAGACATGAGCTCGATCTCGAAAATAGGGGACGAGTTCAATGTGAGCAGTGTTTTCACGTGTTTCCTAATATTGCTAGTTTGAGAGTTCACGTTCGGACACACACTGGTGAGAAGCCCTTTGTTTGTCCTGTGTGCAATAAAGCTTTCACTCAAAAAGGTAACATGCAAAGGCATATGATGCAACACATAAATCGATGTATTGGAGTGTGCTGTGTGTGCCAGGCTGAAATTCCAGACATGAAGGAGATGGAGAGCCATTTTCTTCAACATGTCAGCAGTTACGGCTCTAAATCTCGTTAGCCTTTTTCGTTGAAGGAGAAGGAAAAGGGGAAAAAAAGAAACATGTTTTGTGAAAATGCCAAAAAATGTCTGAATACTGATATATAAAACTTTATAAACTTGAAAAATTATGCTTTGAGTTGTTATTAGGATATTTTTACTTTTGATTAACAATGAAATGCTCAACTTTTAATTAAACCATAAAAATCTCATTGATTCTTATATAAAATCGCTTAAAGGAAAAAGAGAGAGAGAGAGAAGAACTGGTGTTGTTCAAAATATTCTCTAAATAATGTTTGAAACACACTTTTTTAACGAACTTACATTCTCCTGTCAACACTTTTTTAAGAGTCAAAAATTTAATTAAATTCATATAAATAATTGTAGATAAAATATCAATAGCCTCATCATTTGCATTGTAATTAAGATTTTTTTTTAAATTTGTGATGATGATTATTATTAAACTCCCATATGAATTATCTAATTATTGTTAGTGAGTTCAAGAGTTAAACATATCATACTATCAAATTAGTAAATCTACATTGTAGGATGTGTCGTTGGGGCATAGTTGATCGCTACTACTATTAAACCTCATGCACTTCGTCCACATTCTTCTGTGGAACTTCTAACGAATTGGTACATGTTGGAATGTGTGTGTATGTATTGTAACCTAATGTGTTAGTTTGTTTCTGTGTAATGCTTGTTATGTATAGTGCTGCCATTTGCCATCAATTTTTCTAACTATGAGTGAATAATATTGTATCATTGTAAACCTGTTGCTCTCTGTGGCGAGACTCTTTAATGGGGAGATTGGCTCACATGCACCTCAAAGTTGGAAACCACAGAAAAACAACTTCAGCTGATCACCACTGTGATGTCGGCGGGACTCCTAGCTGATCATTAGACCTTCGACATGATACTTATATATATGAAAATTCTGACATTTGCCATTTTCACTTTCAAATATGAAAGACAGGTGGCAGTGCCTGTGTGTATGTAACATGAATCAAGCATAACTCTAACAACATAAATACGATAGAGCCATGCGTGTCACACATGTTCCTGCATGTACCAAAACGTAAACTTTCCCCAAAGGAATGTTTTAGAGACATATGTACAATTAAGTAGTGGCAGTTGATCACACTGTGCCCCAAGACACTATGACACCCAGTTTGGGAACCACTGGGAGTGAAAACTTGCTAGAAGAGTCTGAAATATACTGAAGTAACTCACAATTATTAAATGTTTTATTGTAGCTAATGAAGTTCACAATGATGCTGTATAATTGATAAATTTAGAAATGATGCTGTGCAATCAGTAAATTAATTATGATGTAGCCTATACTATTGACAAACAATATGATTCCATGGTAGATGATCAATAAATGAATTACTTCTGACATTTATTCATGGAAACCACGTCCTAAAAAAAATTATTTTTTTTTGGTTAACTTTTTTTCACTAAGTTCTGTAGTGAAACATTTATTTGTCTTCACCTCAGCCAGACTTGAGCAATAAATTACTCTGAAATGATGAAAAAACCAAACCCAAATTGTCCCAAAACAATGGGGTGTTTTCTCTTAACAATAACTCTCATTTTGGTAGAATGTTCCTACAACTTGAACCTTAACTTGTACGTCAGAGTTCCATAGATGACACTGTATAACAGTTCATGTCCTTCCTCCATGAGATTGCTCCAATTAAATGCAGGTTGTGAATTGAAGTCGCGGTTGGTATGAGAGAATAAGAATGATGAAAATTTAAGATTTATCTCGCACCATGAAGATTGTGCCTACATAAGATGAATGTTTTCTTTACACTACCTGGAAAGTCAGAGGAATGGAAAATGGTCAGGAAAAGTGAAGTAAAATGCAAAATATTTGGCAAAAGACAGGAAAATATCCAAATATCTGATGAAAGTCAGGAAAAACTCGTATGAAGAAACAGACTAAAAACATTTGGAAGGCTAAGGTTTTTAATTATATACATTTTTTTCTTCAGAAGTTTTTTAATTAAGATGATAAAGGGAATTTTTTGAGTTTTGTGGTCAGGGAAATGATCAAGCAGATTTTTGCTGGGAACCCTGTTACAAAATGTAAAAATTTATATCTCTTGAGTATTTTTTTCGATACATGTAAAGAAAAAAAAGGTGATGTTTGAATATGGCAAATAAAATACTACGCATATCATAATTAATGATTATTTTTTGAAAGTCAGAATATATTGATTCTCTATACCACACATTCCTACTTTTAGATTATAAGAATTTGTATTTTGTAGAATAATTGTGAACATTATTTTTACCAAAATGACACAATCAATTGTGCAAATTAATGTTAGTTATTGGGTTGCTTATGAGTTGGTTGCTATAGGACATGGTTCTCTATGTATTTGATATGCTCGTTTCCATTCCACAGTAATTCTAAATTTAAATTTAGCGTCTCATATTCATGACAAATTTTGATTTTCGATCATTGTGAATTAGTATGGCAAGACTGACTTATGCATTTTCATTTATTTGATTTATTTAATCAAATAAAGCAAATAACAACTATGTCTTATTTTTTGTTGAAATATTGATTGATGATGTTTCTGTTGAAGAAATGCCTGCATATATATATTTCTATGTATTTTATGTATAATTTTATAGTTTTTACACATTTACAACTGGAAAATGCTACACACATCTTGCTAAAGCAACCATGATATTTATATAAAGATGATATATATTTTTCCCCTCAATTCGTTTCACCCTGAAATAAATATTCCCAAAGCTTCTTGAACGTGATCACCAAGCAAGCAAATACTTTTCTTTAATAACAAATTTGGGTAAATATCAGAGGGAAATGACAACAAAACATAGTGAAAACAAACCAGTTTTGAGCTGTGAGCATGACTTCACATTATGTGATGTTGCATGCATGAACATTAGATGATTAGTGTCAAATTGTTATGTGATATTCTCAGTTTTCTCTAACTCATATGTTTCAAGCACAATCAGTCTTGTAAACATTTTCTGTTATTCAAATTACTGTCTGTTAAATATAAGCAGCAAATACTTCAATTTCTGATTTTAATGAGCTGTACAGATAAATATGGCATAAATCAAAAAATTCACTTATTTTTATACTAAACTTGTGATTAATGATGCATTTCAAAACTCTTAATGTATTGTTAGTTAAGAAATGTGTAATCTATGATCATGCTCACAGACAAGAAATAAAATGCAAAAATGGTAACAAATTCTGCATTTTTATTTTTCCTTTTAAATGATATTTTTTTGTTGACACTTTTCAAATAATAATGTAGGCTGAATAGTAGGCAAAACAGAATAATGTAGGCCATTGAATTCATTAGAAAAGGCGAGAAAAGATACAGTATCATACATTAGGAATTATTCATTCCGGTGAAATATTTTACCAGATCTCATCATGTAGGACGCTGTTTCCTAACCTTTTTGATGTCATGGGCTTCCTGTAATGAAAAAGTCAATGCACCACAGACCCCCTGTAGTAAAGGTCAATTTTGAGTCTCCCCCCCCCCCCAATCTAAAATGTTTTTTTTTCAATCTGAACATAATAAAAATTCAAGTAATAACTTAGAATTTTACAGAACAAAATGTGTCATTCATGCAATGGTAGTAAATAAAAATGATCACACTAACCCCTTACAAAGTACTCATGGGTCCCCAGGGATCTAGACCGGTCATGTCCTGATGAGCCCATTCTATATACAGTTCCTCTAGATTCTGAAAGTATATATAGTGACACTTTCCCTCCATAATAATTCACATGCAATCTTTATTTTCTCACAACTTTCTGGTCCATCTGGTTTACCACTGGTTGAAGCTTGCCCTTCACTTGATTCTCACATGTTCTCCCCTCCTCCCCCAGTATATTGTAGGACAACAAGTCTATATGGCATCAGGCTAAGAACCACTGCTCTAGATTTGCTGATTATATCAAGAATACAGAGCCTACAAAATTTATTTGTCCTACAACTTCCTTTTTCAAAAGAAAAAATAGTCACAACATTAATAGCTACTTTTCCACCCTGCGAGGTGATATTGCATACTTGCTTAATTCCTCTTTTTTCTTTCAGAAACTGACAACATTCTAAAAAGAATCAGAATGCTATAGGAGAATCGTGTAATTTATGAGAAAGCAATAAGTTTGTGAAAACTAATTTTGTTTCACTTTTTTTATCACATTTTTTTATTTTCAAATCTGTCATAAACTCATTTATGAAAATGTCTTAGGGATTTAATTGCTTACTTTATGTGCATAAATGAAAGGGCCCCCCCCCCCCATTATTCTCCTATTCTAATAGGCTGATTGGACTATAATGCAGTAGATTCCACTTATGGATCACTGGGTTTTTCAAAATACTGTCATTAAAAAAATGTATGTGGGAAAATGCTTTAAACAAGAAAAATCAACGAGTATTTGTAAGAACTGAGATCACGAAAGTGAGTCGTATTAAGTGGGAAAACATTGTAAATGGAAATGTTATAAGCACGATCCACTGTATTTATTGATATATTTGAAATTTCAATGTTGTAGCCAATTCTGATGTATATATAATGAAGTTTACAAAATATCTTTGAATTCTATTCTAAGAATGTCTATCTTTTTGTAGGCTCATAAGGAGGGAAGATGTCAAAGAATTTCATTTTTGTTTTGTTCATTATCCTGTCAGTGGATTTGAATTGTTCTAAAATAATGTATTTTTTGTCATAATGCACTTTAATAATTTTAATCATTATAGATGCATGTTCATTTTTTCGCAATTACAGAGTATTTGAAAATTGTTGTATATTTTGTTTCATGTTATGAAAAAACCAGTGTTTGATTAATTTATGCATTTATTTATTTATTTTTTAAGTTTAAAATCTAAAAAATAGGGGCATCTACAATCTTATTCTGCATTTGCTTTGGATAATTGTAAATATAAGAATTTATTAATTTATTTTTATCTGTAAACTAATTTAATACTGAGAGAAGTTTTTTCTCAGTCCATAATACATCAGTAAAAGAGACTTTTCTGGATATTACGCTGAGATGAACTTGGAGAGAAAAGAGAACTAAGGAGAGCAGAGATTGTGTCTCTCGTGGTATATAGGTTAGCACACTTGTCCTAATTGCAGGCGTGTGTACAGAAAATTCATCATCAACAATTCACCACAGGAAAATTCATTGCTAGCTAAATTCACAGACAAGCAATCAATCATCAAAATGACATAGTGAATGAGCAAGTGAGAGAGTAAGTAAGCAAAGGAATGATTGATCAAGTGAATCAGGGAGTTAGTGGATGAGCAAATGAGAGAGAGGGAATAGGGAATAAATAAGCAAGAGACTTAGAAGGCGAGCAAATGACCAGGTGAATGGTCAAGTAAGTGAACAGATGAGCAATTGAGTGAGCAAGTCACTCATACAGTTGTGTGCTCACTTGGTCACTCGTATGTTCACTCACTCCTCAATAGCTTATTCGTTTGCTCATTCACAGACTCCTTCAGTCATTCCCTTGCTGAATCACTCACTCACTAGTGAAGAACTGTTGTCTGTGAATTTTCCCAGTGGTGGTTTCATTTCTGTGGTGCCTATGAATTTTCCATAAATCGGATTGCAAGAGGAATGGGGTTAGTTTTCCGATAGAGACAGAGAACTTTTCTTTCTAAGTCCACCTGAGCATGGTATCTAGAAAAGTCTCTTTCCTTGATAATTTAATACTATTGATGAATTTTGCTTTTTATTTAGATTTAATCAATTCATACTGTTTATCAATTTATGAAGAATAATCAATTTATTTATGTTTCTCTAGATATTGAGAAAAGGTTAACGACAGCGTGGGATATTCTGGAGCTGTATTCCGGGATAAAACAAGAATTAGGAAATGGAGGAGAGAAGAACAGTTCATTTTTTCCATTCAAGTGTCAACTATGTCCTTACACTTCATTCGTGCCAGAAGCCCTCACACAGCATGTCCTCACGCATTGTATAGAAAGACCATACAAGTGTCCAATATGTCTGAAAGGATTCACCCAGAAGGGAAGTGTTCAGTTGCACATGTTACATCACACAGGTGAAAGGCCCCACAAGTGTCCCGTGTGCGGCAGGCGCTATTCTCAGAAGGGGAGCATGAGACGTCACATCATTCAGCACTTGGACAATACAGATAAGTGTCCTTTATGTTGGGAGACCATCACCATTAGAGCCGACATGGAGATGCACCTCATTCAGCACACGAAGAAAGACTCCTTTGCATGTTTTGAATGCAATGCTTATTTTATTAGTACTGACAAATTAGAAGATCATAAAAAAAATCGCCATTCTCAGAATACCCAAAAAACAGAAGCTTAGAATAGGTGGTGTGTGTGTGTGTGTGTGTGAATGCATCCATGCATTTGTCTGTCTGTGTCTGTCTGCATTTAAGAATTGAAGATACCAGCTTCATTGCGTACTGCTGTTGTTTGTAAATAGCTTGGGCTTCCTATTCCTTTAAAAAAAATGCCATGAGAATCGGAAGGAGATTCTTGCAATATTAGTTGATTAATTATAAATTCAAAAGTTCTCAATTAAAACTGACATTAATACTTACTTCATGAAGCATTAAAAAAAAAGTTTCTAATGGAAGGTATAAATTGAAGAATATTTTTGCTGCATGTTTTTTTCGTAATCCTCTAATATCCAGGAATACCAGTATGCTTAAAATGTTATTGATGATCTTGCCTAAGATGTTTACTTTTTATTTTGTAACACTTTGATCCAAAATTAATTTATGATATACAGGGTGTCCCATAATTGCCAGCTGAAGCCTTATGAACGTTTCAAACATAAAAGAGATTGAAGAAATGGAATTTTGTGATTTGCTTTTGCGCAGTACCCTCTATGTACAAAACTTTTACCTAATTTTTTGTACCAAACCCCCCCCCCCTCCTTCATGAAAATAACTTTTTTGCAAACCGCACTAAAATATAGCACTTCTTCCAATTCTTATGAATTCTTGAATTTTTTAACTATTTACAAAGTTATAGGACACTCTGTATTAGCATCGATATTTGTTCTAAGAGAATTGAATATATATATATATATATATATATATATATATATATTTTTTTTTTTTTTAAAGTTGAACCAGGCCTAAAACCTGTCGTATTTTAATTATTTATTGTGTTTATATTTTCTTGGGTATATTTAGCTGATAAACAGTAAGATCAATTCACTTCCCAACTTATATTTTAACATTTAACCGAACTGGTAGTAGTAATGATAATTTCATGCTATTCATGTAATTTCTTAAAAATAAATACAAATACAAGGCCACAACAGGCAAAACGCCCAATGAGGTGGCTGAGAAAAGGAGGCCCATAACAAATATAAATGTCATATGGGCAGTGAACTGCTCTAAAAACAATGAATTCATAAACATTTATGCAAGGGTTTAGATAACTTGCTGATATGAAGAGGAATTCAGGAAAGAAAATTTAACTGTCGCTGCTGGGAATCAAACCACAATCCCCCTTACGATTTGAATGAGTGGACTAGACCACTAAACGAATTGCTGGAAACTGGCCTTTGCTACAGGAGTCTGCGGGACATTGACTTTCACTTCAGAGGGTCAGTGGCATCAAAAGGTTGGGAAACACTGCTCTAAAGAAAGATGTTCATTGCTTCTGTAGTTTAGTGGTCTAGCGCGCTCACCTGAATCTTGATGGGTAGGCGGTTCCATTCCCTATAGAGGAGGCAGTTGAATTTTCTTTCCTGAATTCATCTTTGCATCAGACAGAAACTTTTGTATCCATCAGTCTGAACCTTAATATGGATAGCGTAGAATGCCATCATCTTCATATAAACATGCTGCATTTTCTGTTAGATATTTCTGAATAATTAATGATAAAATATTATTAACTTTCTGGTAAATTTATTCTGTGGTGAGGATATAAACTCCCTCAATTAGAATATGATCGGTAAAGAAAAATTCATTCCAACTAAATGATGGTTGTACAATAATATTGACAAGCAAAGTATGCTGATGTGTTATAGTATACATGTGTTGTTTGGAAGATTTATAGGAATTATTTTAATTCGTAAGCAGTCACTAAAGTTCTTGCATGAATATATTTTACATAGTCCGTAAAGAAGTGAATCCCATTCACACTTTCTAATATAAACCAAGTTTTGTTTGGAGGGCCATATTAAAATATGAAAAAATTGTCTATTTCTAGATTAAATTTTTTTACTAATTGTCCCCAAAGCAGAATGTGCCAAAATCTGCTTCGGACGTCGCAGAACAATTAGGAAGAATGTTAAGAAAAAGTTCAAAAAACACTATTACATATATGGGGATTTTTACCGCAGAACATTTCCAGTCAGCCAAGGGCTAGTCGCAGAACAGTGCTAAACATTCTGCTTTGGGGCTAATTGTTTATTTTGGGAAACTTGAAAAAAAAACTAGTCAGTGTTTATCTCAGCTTCATGATTTTCAGTTTTTTCTAATTTTGCATCAATCTCAAAATACTGTTTTTTTTTTTGTTATCAAAAAAAGTGATTACTATATTTTCCACTATAACCGATGTACCTGTGTACATGATATCCATTTTGTACATATTTATTATACACAATCAAGCATTCAATGCAATTGTGTTGTAAATTTTCAAGTCTGTTTATAAGGGGAGAAAAAAGTTTGTCATACAAGAGAGGCAAAAAATTATAATCTGATACCTTTTCAAAAAAGTGGGTAAAACGTGAATTATGGTAAGAAAAGATCAAAAGTTTAATTTATGTTTTCAAGGTATTACAATTACTTTCACTCATGAGGTTTGTAACAAGAATTAGTAGCAAGTTTGTCAATGGTTTGTTTACAAAGCCAATGACATAATTTCAGATCAAAAATTCAATTATTCAAATTTATTTATTTTTCGAAATAATATGAACCCCGATCACATTGCTATTTGCACATTTTATCATGCTAGTGCTAATAACGATCAGAAGTTAGTTAGATGTTATTTCAACTACTGTGGAAAAATTTGAATAATTTTCCATATTTTCATTTCAAACTTTAAAAAGATTTTTACTCATCACTTCAAGTGAAAATATCAAAGAGATCCTGAATTCATCAGGTTTACCAGTTGAATTTGTGCTAATTGTGCCATAATTTTAGTCAATACCATGATTTTTTTTAATGGAATGAAGTAAAAAAAAAACAGTAAAGTTTTATTCCTTTATTGAAATAATCTACCGAACATTTCATCTAAACATATTTACATTGAAAAATCGCATGTATAGAGAGGCTACTTAATTTTTCTTTTACTTAGTAACACATTTCGAATTCTACAATCAATTTTGATGTTGTCATTTACAACTGCATCAGGGATATAATTTTCCTACCTCTTAATAGACAAAGCTTCAAACCACTTTACCTCATGAATTATTCACCTCAGCATTCATTTATAATGTTAAAAAACTTATTAGTTACAAAATTACAAGCATACTGACGAGTTTTGCATTTGTATCAGGAATAAAGAACAAATGTCTGTGTGTCAGAAGTAAAGAGCACCATGTGTCAAAAGGAAAATTTTATAGGAGAGCCATTCAAAGATTTTTTTAGTGTCTTTCTATGGAGCTTGCTTGTTTTATAAAGTGAATATCTCTGTTATTTATTGAAATAGGACTTAGTGTCTTATACCTGTGTGTGGTGTAACGAAAGTACAGCATATTAATAGTGTTATCCCAATATTGACAAAAATGGACATAGTGCTCTTTACCTCCAGCATATAGTGTGTAATTTATTTTTACTTTTCACCTTTAAAACATTTTAAATTTGAAATTATAGAACTTGAAATGTTCAATAATGGTACGCCACATTCTTCATCCATGCATTCATGTTTGCTTTCAAAAATGTTATTTTAATTCAAAAGGAATGTTCTAAATTTTTTCAAATATAATTACTGATGTTCAAAATTTGATGGGGAGGCATATATTTAGTATTTCTCAAACATTTAAAAAATTATATATTTTTTATTTATATGCTACGGTATAAATGGGATAAAGCATAATTATGCATAACCATGGTTATTATACCTACTTACCAATCATCTTGGTAAGTTTAATGAGTTTCGCTACATTTATCAGTGATTATGAATGATTCCCAAATGAAGTTGGTAAGTTTGATAAATATGGAAATGTCATTTTCATTCAACCATATATCAGAAAATCATATATAAAAAAAGTCATTATATATATCAGTTTTCAGCATGTGTACACATAATTTGCCATAGAAAACTAAATAGAATTCAAATACAGTAGAGTCTAATTAATCCGAAGTGGATGGGATAGAAGAGGCCACCTTGGATTATCAAAAAACCCAAATTATCCGAAACACAATAAAGAACTCCAAGTGTTGGTTTTACTTAAACAAAAGACGAGCAAAAGCAATACTAGCATACTTACTGTACTTTTATTCTTGAATAAGATATTAATGAAAATTTTCATTACTTGAACAAACAGTAAATTTTTGTTTCAAAATGGTGCTTCTTTTAATGGCAGCAATGTCTAATCATTGTTAAAATTTAGTTAGCCTAGAAACATTTTCTTTTACTTGTATTTTTTTAAATAGTTTTGCATCATCTCACGGAGTCTATAAACAGTACAAAGTAGAGATCTTGTGATGCCATACATTTAAGAAAAATGAGGAATGTGAAAAGGGTGCAAAGATATGAGAGTGATTGAGAAGATGTGGAGGGAGGGGGGGATTGATGGTGAACAATGCTAAAACACTGATGGCGTTCAGTTGTAACTGCCTTTCCAATGATTTTATATAAGCAATTAGGAAGACAATTCCATCGTCCACCATTGCAAAGAAAACAGTCAAACTTGCTGCTCTCTTTCAGCCACCCCTGAGAGTTAAAATGGTTTACTTCTATTCGAGGAAGTCTTGTTTCATTACAGCAGTTACCCACTATAGGGATGGGGGCTGCCTAGTCCCTTTCAAACTGAAATTACTGTAGAATACATATGTACTGCATAGTATTCCTGGGGGGGGGGGGGGAAATAAAGAAGTTTGGTACAAAAGAGGAAAAAAGAGAGAGAGAGAGGATCTCAAGAAGAAAATTCAAAAATTTTCAGTGCCTCAGATTATGCAGAAACAAACTTTCATGGCTCATATTTTCGAGACTCTACCGTAAGTGTAAAGAAGTTATAGAAACATTAAAAAAAATTAATCTTATGATGCAGAATTTCTTCGCATGTATCAAAATGTGCAAAAAAGTCTAGCATTTATCGATAAAATTTATGCTAGAGTGAAGTTTGAGCATAATATCTGGTAAATTTAAGTTTTTCCAGCATGGCTCAGGTCTTCTTCAACCTCCTGCTTATATCTCTTCACTGAGACAACTACTTCACCACACACCAACTTGTCATATATCACGATATGGCAATTACCAACCAGTGGAGTTCGGTGAGCATTGAAAGTGTCATCTATCAATGGTCACCCCATGATCGGTAGGTAAAGACCTTGTTTCTGTTCTTCCCTGGATTCAAACTTGTGGACCTTGACAGTAGCCTACATGGTGGAAGACTAGCATCTTACCACTGCACCACTTGCGCACTCTTCATTAAGACAGTGTGACATTTCATGATCTCGTTAGGAAAAGGAGGTAAATTTAAGTAGTTCATTAACAATTTATCATACTTACTAATATGAGCTGGAGGGAAATAAATTCTTGATAATTCACAAAATTTATCAAACTTACCAAATTTTCTGTGATTATGCATAATAACCAATGATTATGCATAGCACAGATTTATCACATTTATCGCAACATGTGGGTATATAACAAGATCATTTTCTTCCTGTATCTAGAGAATAGAAACGTTCAATAATAGTTTTTTATATCTTTCAAGTACTGTAATAATGTTGTTGCGTATGTGTGTGTGCAATTTAGAAACTATGCAATTATTTTGGGTGATGAACATTTTATTTTATTTTTTTTCAGTAGACTGCTTTAGGGGCCAAATTTTTTTTTTGTTTTAATTTATGTAAAAAATTGCCTATATATACATAGCAGAAAACGATGTAGAAGATTAACTCGGAAAAGTTTCATCCTTCAAAAGGATTATAAAAAAAGGAAAACCAAATGGAAATATACCGGTGTGTAAAAAATACATAAAAGTACTTCCTATGCCTTAAAAATATGCAAAAGGAAAAAAAGTTTTAGCTGGTCAGCAATCCATAGTTCATATGCAATACTTTTAGATAATGTATAGTAGCCAAGACGAGTTTTGATATATGGATAAAATTATATACTTTGTTACCAGTTTTCTGTATCTGGAGTTTATATTTTTAAAATAGCGTGCAGTAGATGCAGTGCTGTTTGGATCCAAATAGATTTTTGTAAAAATGTGTCACCTCAAATGTTCGTTGTCAGGGAAAGAAATACAGTTGAATCATGTTTTAACGAATACCATTATAGCAAAAATTTTGTTTTAACGAACACTTTTCTAATCTTTCAGATAACTTTATATAGGAACAATGCAAAAATCTGGAATTCCTTTATAATGAAATAGCATTATAACGAAGTGATTTCTCCTGTCTCTCGGAGTTTGTTATAACAGGATTCGACTGTACTGCATGAAACCTTTAAAATCGGGATGTTTTCATTTCATTAGTTTTGTTTTTCACAAGATCAAATAGTGTACAAGGTTTTTTTCAAAAAGCATCTGACCATAATTTTTTATACATAAACCAATAAAGCTAGGGAGACATGGTTTTTTGTGTGAATGTAATCTATTCTCCTGCTCATGCTTGAATTTTTTCCTGCCTGCAGAAGCTGCCAGTTGCCGGCAGACTACAGATGAGTGAGGAAGTGTAATGTGATCAGAATCACTTTTTTGTTTTTGACAAACTTGAACAATGCTGCTGCATTAATCATAATGAAGCTGCCAAGTGCAATGCAGAACCTTTTGTTAGTACTCCTTAATGATGGCTGTGCCATGCACTGCTTACATGTGATGAACCACGCCACTGAAGTCATGGAAGACAGTTAGCATGACTGACATTGATCTCCCGTAGCCCCAAATCATCAATCAAAATAGAATGAACAAATCCAATGCTGATTTTTGCCTCATCTGCAAGTTCTCTTATCATGATTTGATGATCCTACATCACCAGAGTCTTCACTTAGTCAATGACGATCTCATTTTTGGATGTTGAGAGTCTACCAAAACATGCTTCACTCTCCATTGATGTGTAGCCATCTTTGAAGCAGGTGTGCCACATCTTTATAGATGTGGTGCCCATTTCTTCATCTCAGAAAGTCTGTTGAATCTTAGGATTGTTTCCACTTGGGAATCACCAAGCTTCACACAAAATTTAATGCAGTAGCGTTGTTCAAGTTTTACAAGCCATTCTGTCAAAAACAAAAATGTGACAGTGCTCAATTACACTTCCTCATTCATCAGCAGTCTGCCATCGGCTGGCAACTTCTCCAGGCAGATGAAAATTCAAGCACTAGGATCACCTATATACATTCACTGAACCTTGTCTCTCTAGCTTCATTGGTTTATGCACGAAAAATTATGGTAGGCTACTTTTTGAAAAAACCTTGTGTTACTCAATGTTATCGAGTAGTGTTTTCATTAATACTTTATGTTGTTTCTGTTTACTTGAATTCATGTTTTATTATATCATTTTGCGTCATAATTCCTTGCTGTCAGATCTGATGTGAATCATTATGTGAAATGTCACTGCTGGTTTTTTTTTTTTTGTTTGTTTGTTTTTTTTTGTAATTTGTGAAGTGGAAGCATTTTCTTACTTCAAAGCTGCATTTTAATTATTTTTTTGTCCGTTATAGAATGAACAAGCTAGATTTTTACACAAAACTTTTGCAGCTATATTTATTCATGAGAAGAGAAATACTTTAATTTTCCCTTTTCTAAATCCATACCTTTTTTTTTTTCTTTTTTTTTGCCAAATTTTTTTTTTAGCAATCAGCTCCCGTGCTGCTGCTAGCCTAGGCTTATTTCAGCCTTCCTCTAGTCCATTGATCTGATAAAAAAAAATATGTGTTTATTTATTTATTTATTAAATGGTTTTGTAACCCCAATGGGTTAGGTAAGGTGATGCTTGTGAACAAATTTACTTTCACCGCAAGCTTATGATCATGGTATTTGTCATTTAATTGGCAAGTAGCGGCGTGCAATTGTTTGAAAGTGTTAAATAACTGTTTCACTATATCCCCATTGTAGCATAGCACATGAGCAGGGAAAAATTTATTGTCACAATTAGTTCATGTAATTAGTTTTTAGCATTTATGATTATATCAGTTGATTCGATTGATCATATTTCCTTTTATTTATTATTATTTTTCCCTTTCTGTTATTTCCCTGATTATGTGGGAAAGTTCAAATTCAGTAAAACCTTTCATATCTGGATACAACTAAAATAGGTTTTAGGCAAGATGATGGGGATGAATTGAATGGCAGTGAGGTCAGCGACCAAAGACAATAGTGCAAATAATTTGCATAAATGAAATGAAAAGTAATTTCTGTGATGTTCAACACTTTTTTAACTTAAAAGTTTTTTTTATTTAAGCTCATTTACAGCTCCCCGAGATGTCTACTCTATTTAAAATTTTTATTTCCTTAAATGGGTTCAGCCCTTCTCTGCCCCCCCCCCCCCCACCCATTACAGATAAGAGAGGTTCTATTGTACATGTATGAAGACAAATCAAATATAAACCAGAATTACTTTACAGTAATTTTAATTTTAACTAACAGTTAACTTCACATAGAAATTTTTCAAAGGATTAGAAAGTTATAAAAATAACATATTGCTTTTTGAAATAATTTCCACATTCTGGAAGACATTTTTCTCAACAAATTGGCAGTTTTTTAATTCCTTCCTCAAAGAAATAAGAGGGAAGTATGCAGCCATTTACGCAAAAGCTCCTGCAGAATTGCTGTTCTCTTAATGCCTTTTTAAAGCAGTCCAAACAAATAATAGTTGTAGGAGGAGAAATGTAAACTGTAGGGAAAGTGCTCCAAAGCTGACCAGTGTACCCATTCTCCAGCATGGTCCAACCCCTCGGAGTAAAATGCTTATATCCATCCCTCATGGGACAGAGCCTGGGCCACGACTGGTCTTAACAGTGTACCCATTTAGCTTTTCAGTTGTAAATGTAACATATGTGGGCCTTGCATTTTTAGAAAAATAAACCCAAGGAACCCATCTAGCAGACATTTTCCGATACTTGCCATCTTGAATAGTGCTGCATCAATTGTTGCTATTTCTGGTATCTTCATGTAGCCATCCACTTTAATAATTTCTTGTGGAGCACAATCACCCTCTTTTAACATTATAGGGTTGCCCATTAACATTCCACTCTTCTGGAATGAAATTCTGGTTTATATTTGATCCACCTACATATAATGTCCAATTACTTTCTTTCAAGTTTTCTCTCTCATAATTTTTTCTACTCAACTCTCTAAAATAATTATTTAAGCTTGTAATCTAAATATGCACCATAAAAATAGTTCTTTTCTCTTGCTCATGTGATCTACATCCACCCTTCTATCATATGAAATGAATGAATTGGCCCATGCTAACATGCCACTTGAATACATCATATATTTTAGTAACAGTCTTGTAAAATATAACATCCATGATATCTAGTTGAAGACTTGCAGCCATTTTTGAATATTTTTATGAACTAGAGATACTGTCATGAAAATAAAAGATATTTCGTGGAGAGAGAAAATGTAGATTTTTAAAATACCCAGCTACATAGTTTTTATATTTAAAGGAAAATAAAAAAAGTACAAAGTTTTCATCATATATGCTAGTGGATCAATTTCATCTGCTCTTCAGCTTCGAACATTGACTATGACGCTCTTTTTTTGAGTGTTGACAAGCTGCATCAGACATACCGACTTCCATCATTATAGCCTAGAAATTTTAAATGTAAACTTGAAATTTAAAATGCAAAAATTTGAATTTAGAGAAATTCATTTTTTTGATATCGTAAAAGGACCTGACCATGCTAGTCAGTAAAATAAATTTGTTATAGTAAACATGGGAGGAAAAAAAAACAACAGATAATTTCTTAACTTATTTAAATTCCATACTTGACTTTTAACAATCATATTTTGTATATCAGGGGTTTTCAACGTTTCAGACATTGTGGGCCAAATTTAAATTTTCCACGAAGCCCTGTGTGCTACCAAGATATACTGCAGTATTTAGAATTAAAATGGGTTCCAGATTCAGAAGTGCTTAATCAAATGTACAGTACAGTACTTATCTGTAAAGTGTGTCTTTACAGATAGGCTAATTAATAGGGCCTCGAGTAAAAACAGGTGCTCCAAACAGTTGAATACTTTTATTTCTCCTGAAATCATTTCTGTCAGTAAATTTTAATTTCGATTGATTCTGAATGATCCTCTCACTATTCTTTTCAGTAGTTTTGAAATTATTCATTTGAATAGTTCTGAAATTATTTATTTGCAGCAATTTTAGTATTATTTTTTCATTAATTGAGAATTTTCATCAGTTATGAAATCAAGTATCCCAAAAGTGTTTGAACAACCCTCCTGCCCCCAACTACTAAAGTCGACCGTAGTAAAGTATCAAATGCACAGTGTTACTGCTGAATCTGGGAATCATTTCGCAGTTTGGTGGCATATGTGCTGAATTTATCAATCTATTGGCAATTAAAAATTTAATTGTTTTTCAATGTTTTTGAGCTGTTTTCTATAAATGGTCTGTGGGCCACGGCAAAAAAGGTCATGAGTTGAAGACTGCTGTTGTACATGTATGCCCTTTTCCTTATACGAATCAAACAATAGGATGAGTTTTCTTGGATGAGCACTCATAGGATGAGCACTTGGCTATTCTTAAATTTTAAAATTCAGTTATTTTATTTATCGTTTTTAGTTATTTATTTGTATTTTATTATCATAATTACGTGCAACTTAGTTGTTAAATTATTGTGACTTTCATGTTTTATGTGTGATGACGTTTTTTGACCCACTTTAAGGGTTTTGTTCAAAAAATAACATTAATTTTACCGGTGATCTTTTTTTTTCAGATCATGTGTTATTGAATGAAAAAAAAATTATCCTTCACAGGGAAAAGTTCTTTGTATAAAATTGAATTTGTAGTCTTTCATGGAACTGAAAGAAAGAAAAACAAATGATATGTTATACTCAAATATATCGGATTTAGTCATTATGTTTTGTGGTTCGCGTATATAGGTGAGTTTACCATTTTATTATTGTTCTTTATCGTGCCACGGATGCTTAGTAGGTTAAAAATAAAAAAGTAGCAATATTGGATGGTAAAGTCATGCTGCTCGCCTTCTCTGCAGCGTGATTCTATGCAAAAAAAAAGGAAACTTCTATGCAAAAACATTAGCAAATTAACATGCTATGCAAAATGTTTTTTTAGCCCAATCGCTATTATTTATGAGAACAAAAAAAGCGATATATTCTGTACAGCTAAAAGTAAATATTTAATTGTGCGTATGTATTTATGTATATGTGCATTTTGTAGCAATATGTGTCTTTTGTGTGCGTATGTGTGCGTGTCTGTGTATTTTTTAATGTAATACAGAACACGTGAATTTAAGGGCGATACAGTGTTGATTTTATGTGTTGTACACCTTATAAAGGTTGTTATTTATACATTTTTGCCTTTCAACCCTTTACATTGATATGTACAGGCAAATATGATAGTAATACTGTGTGTATATATGTGTACATATACATATATGGAAAGAGAGAAACAAAAAGTTTGAAGTTTATCGTCATTCATCGTGTGAAAGAAACAAATTAGGGGAAGAAACAAAAGAGTTTTATTATTTATAATTGATCGTCAGTCATTGCAGCTTTTTGTGTCTAATGTTTGAGCGTGTAAAATGCCAATTTTCTTTTTTTAATTTAAAATTTTTTGTAGAAAAACTTGTAGATTTTTTTGTTTGTTTGTTTGATTCTTTCTTGACTTGTGAAAAGAAGGAAAAAAAACGAAAATAAAGCAGTGATTTTTTTGTTTCCGCAGGTCTTTTTTTTTACTTTTTTGTACTATTTCTTGTTAATATTATTTAGTAATTTATGATGTAATTTGTTTTTTCGTAAGTTTTATATGTGCAAGATTAACTGGTAATAAACCTAAGGTCTCTAATTGTGCTGTCATCTATTTCCCGAGATGCAAATGTTAATTGGCTATCATTTCTAATTTTTGTGTAGCAGGTCTAGTCTAAAGCTCTTTGTGGAGAGCTTTTTTTATGCTAAGCGTTGTTTGTTGACATGAATATCATCGGTGATGTCACGTTTAAATAAATTTCTATGTTGATGTTTGTTAGAGCTTCTTATAATATCAAGCCGAGTCATCTGCCATCTCTGAACAAAAGAGTGATGTCAGTTTTTCTTCTAACCATCCGAGATTCCCTATCCTGACTCACTTGATCGATCGCTTACTTGCACACTGGCTCATTCCTATGTCCCTTTGTCGATGAATTGTTTGTTGGTGAATTTTCTTGGCTGTGAATTGTTAGTGATGAATTTTCCGCACACAATTTTGTATTTCATTATTATTGCAGTGAAGTGCGATAGCAAGATTTCTAGTACGGTGGTGATTATCTATGATATATCGCATATTGACTGTTGTGATCTTGGAAAGTACAAAATTTGATTACGAGTTCTAAAAACCATCATGATTATTATAAGTATTATAGGAATTCTTTTCTCTATAAGAAATGTTTGTTTGCTCGCAAAATTTAATTTTGCTATCATTTTGCTATTATGTACAGTCAGAGAGATGAAATGTCAATAAACAGGATTGTTTTTTTTAAAGTTTTAATATAAATGTTTGCATTTGTTTTTACTTTGTAGGTATATCAATTCTTGGGATACCAGCGGACTCATTGTTAACACTGTCTCAGTCCCAGGAAGACAGCAGCAACAGACCTTTCCGATGTCACCTGTGCTCTTATGCTGCCCATAGCAGGACGAACCTCAGGAACCACATAAACATCCACACCGGAGAGCGACCCTATGAGTGTCCGGTGTGTCGGAAAGGGTTTGCCCAGAAGAGCAACATGAAGACGCACCTGACGAACCACATTGAGCAGTCTGCGAATCAGTGTCCGCTGTGCACCAAGAAGTTCTCGGATAGCTGGAAAGTTAAGGAGCATGTATATGAGCATATTGTGGACCCTTCATACTCCTGCAGCACCTGCAAGAAGAAGTTCCCTTCGAGAAAAAATTTCCAGCTCCATTTCAGAGACTGTCGGACGAAACGTTAATTTAAAATTTTGTTTTGTTTTGTTTTTCATTCAGCATCACCGTATAGTTTATGAAAGGGTTTTTCCTATCATGTTCCCCCCACCTCCACCAGCCTTCATTCTTTGTCAAAATACATGTTGTAAGCAGTTACAGAATATACGCAATAAGACTATCACTTTAATCTGTAATTTTTGTGCATATCTGGTCTCTTTCTTTGTAAAGAGCAAATTACTTTGCCACCAGAAGCAATCATGCAATGCACTTGCATGTATAGAAAAACCTATCTTAATCCAAAATTCCTTCTTCACAAAGAGAAACTGGAATTTTTTGCATTAAACGGTTAATTTTATCCAAAGATTTTTGCAACCAGAGCAGTGTCACACTGCCCTGAGCCCTAGGCAAGCAGATCATACAGAATGCCCCGTAAATTCATAAATAGTTTAAAAACTCAGTAAATAGTATAAAAATTGAAGGAATTGGTATATTTGAATGCTGTTTGCAAAAAGTTATCCCCACGAACAAAGATTTATTTTTTTTTTTTGGTGCAGAAAATAAATTTAGTTTCAATTTTTGTCGATAGAAGGTCTGAGAAACTAGTCTGGCAGGACTGAATGGACCTCTTTCAGTGTTCGAACCATTCCAGTCCGGAGATTCTTGGCTGAGATAAAACAACTTCACCAATAGTGCTTCATCCACCAATATCAACATCAAAATGAAAGCCTTATGTAAGCGCCAGTAACAGGAAAATTCAGAGAAGAGCTGTTAATATTTCACCCTACTTTTTATAGGACTTTGATATATCGCCCCCAGTGATTTTCTTTCTTGCAGTGCCCTCTATCTATAAAATTTTTAACTTATTTTTTCTGTACAAAAAAAAACCCTTTGTGAGAATAACTTTTTCGCAAACTGCATTCAAATATACCAATGCCTTACTATTTACGAATTTATGGGACATCCTGTGAAGTGGTACACACACGCGCGTGAAAATTCATATTTCTTGAAGTATTGCTCAAAATGTCGAAAATATCTCAGGCAAATTTTCGCGTATCATTTCTAGCAAAATGTTGCATGTTGACCACCCTTGATTCAAACCAAAACCTCTGCTCCGTGTTTTTTTTTTCTCTTATTCTTCTCAGTGTTCCTTATATAATATTTTTTTCTCCATTAAGTACCACTGAATTATGAATATTTCTTTTCGTCACAAACATAAAACAACTTGATCACAAATTTTCCAAAACTTTTTTTATTCATTATTTGATTGACTTGATTCATTTTGACGCCTCAAAAGTCACACACACACAGTATGTACTATATCACTTTTTGAAACCTGGATAAGAAATCGTTAGTTTTTGCCGCTGCCTCCCCATGTGAGTAGTAGGCGATCAAGTGAAATCTTTTCGAGCGGATAAATTAATGTAACTAAAAGGTAAATCCGATGGTGTGGCCAGAGCAGAACTAAACAAAGAAATCTGTAAAGGAGCCTCTTATTCTATATTTGCAAGCTTTGACCGTGGGGTAATTAATTCCTCTTCGTGGTGTTTTTTTGGTTTTTTTTGCTTCTCTTCTTTCTCCACCCACCCACACGATAGTTGCGATCACAACTCTGATGAACCCCACTTCGGCGGGTTGTCCCAAGTTTGACATTCCTCTAGTGCGCATTGCTTCTCTCGCAATGAAATATTTATTGACAGCTCTACAAATTGATGAAAACTTCAAGCCACTCAAGTCTTTACCAGGCGGGTACTAACAGTGCCACGTGCATCTCAACAATTTCAGGGCACCAAAAATGTTCAGGACCCCATTTGCCCGGATTAGGGGAATTGGCATATATTAATTCAGAATATACAGCAATGATGAATATAAATGCAAAAATTTTTAAACACACAATTAAATGTAAATTAACACAAAAATTGACGAAAATTCAGCACTGAACGTAGTTTACGTAATTTTAAACTAATGAGAGAAACATTTCCCCTGGAACTATTTCAGAGTAAATTAATTGAAAGCAACTGAAAGGAAATAATTCCGCCACCAATAAAAATTCAGAATTAATGAAAGGAGTAATTTAGAATTAATGGAAATTAAAAATAATTGAAAGAAAAAATTCCAGAACTGACAGAAATTCAGACTTGATGGGGAAAAAAAGCCTAGAATTGATGGAAATTCAGAATTAATGAGAAAAAAAAATAACTTAAGAACTGATGAGAGAGAGACTCTAATAATTTACCGTTAATGCGGGTCCAGTGCGACCGCACCTGTCGCACACCCCCGTAACGCCAGTTGAGCCATGAATTGGGCAAGGGGGCCGCGGGTGACAAAATTTTCCGAACCACTGTGTTATGCGTACGCCTTCCAATTTAATTCGGGAATACATCTGTTCCATATTTGTCATGTTGTGGTCCGTGGGAGCCACGGTTCGCAAGGACAAATCAGCTAGGATACCTCCAAGCTAGCTCCTGACACACTTGATCTGAAGAATTGATGTTGTGGGACATGAGGGTTCTGCATTTGGATACTACATCCGGTACTCAAGGCTAAATTCCCGGCTGTTGCCACGGGTGGAACTCCTTGAAACGCCAGGCTGACTCATTTTACACCTTCAAGAAAGAGTGTGACGTCAGTATCATCGCTATCGACGGTCAGTCCTAAGGTGAAAATCCATCCGTAAACTTACTTGAGGATGAATGAAGCAACTCATTTAAATCTGCTAACACTGATTGCATCAGTCATTAAAAAACAAGATACTCTCTTGCGAATTGCTATTTTCCCGCACGAAAACTTAAAATGACATTAAGATCTCTGCATGAGCCCCTCCCCCACATATTACTACCTCCAGGCTGCGACTACTATATGGCAGCACGACACATAGCAAGCATTACACAGAAACAAACTTCACGTCAGGTTTCACTACACGTTCACGCATATTCCAACATGTACCAATTCGTTAGAGGTTCCGCAAAGGAATATGGACGAGGAACATGTATGGTTTAGTAGTAGTAGGCTGCGACCCTACTTACAACACACCAACTCCGGTCCAACACGTGAAATCACCATACGGCAATTTACTACCGATCAAGTTACGTCGGAAATGAAGGCGCCATCTATCAGCAGTTGCCTCAGGTTTGGCAGGGAAAAGGACTTTTTATCTACGTTCTTCCCCAGAATCGAATAAGCGGGTTGTAGCCTAGAGCGGCAAGTTCTGAGGAATCAGTGGTAAAAAAAATTATAATAAAAAATGGCAGGTGAATTTTGTAGTCCACAAGCGGTCAAACCATAAATCTGCCTCGGACTACATAATGAGAGGACTAGGTCAGTCAGCGACTAAGACTGGCCTAGAGTTTGCAAGCATGTGCACTACCAAAAGAGTTTCCTATAGAAAGAGGTACACCAGTTGAGTGAGCAACGAAAAAAGTACGAGCATGTGAGGGAGTAAAACAGTGTAAGGCAGTGGTTTCAAACTTTCTCCCTCCACGACGCCCTTGGCCTTGTCATAATTCAACCGCAGCTCCCCAGAATGGTCTAGAAATAATTTCAAATCACAGAACGGACACACACATCAATACACCAACTCTTCCTGACACCTCTGGTAGCCGCGACGCAAGTGGCCTACATAAAGAGGGGTAAGTTCAGTGAGCTTCAAGAAGTGTGAGGGACCAAAACAGTGTGCGAGCACGCGTATTCCCCAAAAAAGTGACCTAGATATGGTGATTCTAGTTATAGCGAGCATGTGAATGATCCAAAAATGGACCAGGTCATTCAGCAAGCCAAAGTGACTTAGAGAGTGCGCAGGCATGTGGAACTAAAATGGGAGGAAGGTGCAAAATTTGTATAGCTCCACTGGTGGCAAAACTATAAATATGTCTCGGACCATCAAACATGCACACATCAATATGACCAGCTCACCGTGACGCCCATACAAGCCGCGAAGCACACATCGAGAACCACTAGCCTGTGGTAACTTTCTTTAAATGAACACACAAGGTAATCCTGGCTTCCTTAGAAACAGCTTTGTGTTTGACTGAACCACACCATCGAGCATGCCTTTCTGTCCGTCCACTCGAATGGGTTTCATTTGATCGACCACCATGTGGAAACTGATTCACTTTGGAGGTAAACCCGAAGTGAGAGGTAGGGTGCCGCCCTGCAGGAACAAAATAAAGCTCTAGGTGGTTGATTATTGATCGTGTCGTCGTTACCCCCTTTGTGTTTTAATTGTTTCTCCAATTTCTCATCGTGTTAGGAATTTCTTTCTGTTGATTTCTATCGCTTCGGATATGACGTTGCTGCCCAAGAAGAAATCCGTCGATATGATGTTGGCGCAATTCCACCAGATCTCGCGGAACCACGTCGTTATCTGCCTGTTCACGTCGTGGGCCATCTTCCGCAACCCGCCGTACGAATCGAAGATGGCACCGGCCGTCGTCGGCGTCAGCTGAGCCATCGCTGACGTCAGCTTTCCTTGCTCCCTGTTGCACACGTTCGAGTCCAGGTAGGATAACAGATCGGGCACGTTGTCCTTGTCTCCCCAGACGTGTTTGACACCCGGGAAGAGGTATCTGCTCCTCATCCGGTGGCTGTTCGACGCGTAGCCGACGTACAGCCTCCTGTCCAGTTCCCAGAGTTCGCGACACGTGACCCACGGAGACAAAGACACCGGAATCATGTAGTCGCCGAGTTCCCTCTCGATCACCCTGATGAGACTCCGATGGCGGGTCGTCGCACGACCGCCGCTGAAGCCTCTGACGAACCGGTGGAAATCCATGATGACGAACTCTTTCGTGGAGTTCAGAAACGACTTGACTTGATCGAAGACTTCCCTGATGGGTATCTTCGTGCGGAACACCCCGTGGGTTATCCAGAACCGATCCGCGATCCCTCTGACCTTCTCGAAGGATATCCTGAGGTCCAGGCACCTGATGCCGTAGACCAGCTGGTTCCAGATGTTTTCGTCCTGAGTGACGAGGTAACGGTTCAAGACTGTGTCGTCGTCGGGATCGTAGTGAGCGTAGCTTCCGGCGTTGTGGGTACCCGGTATCGCGAGGTCGATCAGGGTCCTGTTTTCTATGACGTTCTTCATGTTGTACATCCAGTTGGGATAAGCCCTGAGGCACGATTTGGACCTAACGCTGTTCTTCACCGTCAGCGATATCCAGAACCCGAGGCAGTCTTCCGTCATGTTGTCCGCTTCGAACGTGATCCTCGGGAACTGCACCGATGTTCTGTAGTAGTGCTCGGAATAGTACCGGGGGTGTACCGACACGAGGTAGTCAGAAGTGTTTTCCGCAGGGTCGTGCGAGAACAACTGCACTGCGGTGTCCTCGTTCATGGCCGCTTCTTCCGGAATGTTGTGCCAGTTGAGTTCTATGAGCCGCTCGACTTCTTCCGGGTAAGATGCCAGAGAGGATACAGTCAGGAAGACGACCGGGCTCTTCGTGTCTCCTTCTTCCGCCTCATATATACCAGCTGCAAATTCGAAAGACATGCAATATAAAATTCTTATATGATGGTACAGAAATATTAGAAAACGCATTTAAAAATCGTAGAGTTATTAGTTTGAGTTGGCTATTCACAAGTGGGTCCCTTTATGGCTAATTTATAGCGTTGAAAAAAAAGACGAGAATTATTCAATCGCTTGTGACTGAATTTCATTTGATTTTGCATTAAAGTTTTTATTTGCACATTTAATAGAATATATTTACTTGTAGTTGCACCGTCTCCGGAAACGACTTTCCATGTGTACCTATAAATAAGTTGCTGAGTCAATTTGATAAACAAAAAAAGAGGCCTAAAGGGTGCCACCATATAAATAATATACTAAAAAGAGCTCCTCGTGTTAAGCAGGGCTCCGCTATAGAAATTATTCACTGAAAAGCGAGTCAGAAAAGGTTGAGAACCGCTGGTCTACGTCAAGGGTGCCCAGCCTTTTGGAGAGTGCGTGCTACTTAATTGGTTTGAAAACGTATCGCGAGCCACTGAAGTGATCTGGCAATGTTCCACGGACTACTTCATCACAGACGTTAGCGAAGTGATCTGAGAATTTGCCTCTAGTTCATTTTTTTACAAAATTGTGTTTGAGGTCGCGGGCCACGTCAGATCACTCCAAGTGCCTCAACTAGCCCGCGAGTCTATACGTACTGTACTTTTTAAAAGCTTAGTAAATGCAGTACTTACTTTGTCTCCTAAATCGTTCTAAGGCAGCAGGTTTGGCTTCCAGTTGTTTCGTCACCAACACGAAAATCCCCAACATGGCTGTCGTTCTGAATACCAAACTTCCGCCGAAATGTATCATGTCTCGCCACCTTCTGAAATAATTCATAATGACAATAATATGCATTACATATACAATGATGTTACTAGGTAACAGTTTTTTTTCTTTTGGGGGGGGGGAAGCAATAATAGTTTCTTTTTTCTAAACGTATTCAATCTTCCTGTGGATGCATTGTATGTTAATGAAGCGTGAGAATAATGCGGAAACAGTCAATCTCTCTCTATTGTACGCACGATGACGTTAGCCGAATCAAGTGTCTATGATGACGTCACCGAGTGTAATACCTACTGTCATTACTCGCATATATAGAGGTCACACGGGTATTGGCAGGCACTGCTTATGAGATTGCGCAACTCATAAGGATGGATATTATTTTTATTATTGTCTAATATAGTATTGCAAAGAAGCGACAAAAACCCGAGAGAACTGCTCTGCATCGATACAAAATTTGTAAAGTATCGAACAAAATACGGTGGGAACCTTCTCATAGAGGGGGTTCTGCCAACACCGGGTATCCACTATAGCTGGAGTTGGTTCTGCTGTACACAAGGTATCCCAGAATTCTACCGCCAAAATGAGAGGGATGATAGTACAGATCAAGACAATTTTTGCAACGGAATCCAGGGTCACTTTGCGTGTACTCTATAATTTCCTGTGATATATTGATATATATGATTTCCTGATAATATTGATACTACACTTTCTCTCAACGATGGCGGATGAATCACCCTGGAGCTTCAAGCAGCCCTACCATTGTTCCTGCGATTTTCCAACTTCGCGGCGTGAATGTCAGCCGATCCCCCAGCTGGAAGAAATCTCTTCACAGAGATCAGGCATACCTTCAACACGATCCTTGCATAACATGAAAATTCCGGCATTGCCCATTTCCACTTGAAAATGTGGAAGACAGATGGCAGCTCAAGTACAACATGACACGAGAATAACTCGGACGACATTAATATGCTAGGGCCACACACATAACACGTTCCTGCGTGTCTCTTTCGTTAAAAAATTCCCAGAGGAAGGGATTCCCCAGGTGCATTAACGGTTAGTTAGCAGTAGTACCATTGGCTTTAGCGATAAATACTGACGTCACACTTTTGCTCAAAGATGGTGAATGAGTCAGCCTATTTTTCAAGGAGCTCTAACTTAATGTATCGCAGGTATTCCAATGCCTTCAATGTATAGGGTGGTTATAATTGAACCATTTCACCAGACACATCGCAATATTGCAATTTACTGCCGTTAACGAGTTGTGTTGGAAATTAAGGCGTCATCTATCGTTGGTTACCTCAAGCTCAATATGGGGAAACATCTTGTCATCTATATTCTTCCACTTGTTCGAACCTGGGACCTGACGGCAACTTTCACGATGGTAGACGAGCATCTTACCACCGCGCCACTCGGGCGCTTTATAATTGAACTGGCACTACTCAAGTGTTCAGAAATTGAACTGTTCTTTTATTGTGCATTTTTCTTTTCCCATGGTCCATATGACCTGAACAGGCCTTACATACAGAGACGGATTAAGATCGGTTAAGGCCCCGGACGCAGAAGAAAATATTGATGCCCATTAAATTAGAAAAAAAGTGTCATGTTGGGGTTATGCAGGGCCCTTTGAAAGTCGGGGCGCTGGTTCCCGCCGTTAAATCCGCCTCTGCAGGTCACTTAGTCGTGTGAGTTTAATTGCAGCCACCCAGTATATATGTATATCCGTTTGAAAACGGATCCAACAACGAATGCACCCACTTCGAATGGAGCTGAATGATTGGTACTAGATAGAGAAGGAAAACACGAGAGACAAGAAGAATCTTTGCGTCGAATGTATGAATATTCGGGATGTTCGTGTTTTTCTTTTTGAGCTGTGGTGAGCGGGAGTTGATCTCTCGGAGTAAATACGGGAAGTGATGATTCCAGTGATGTCGTCCATATCCTTCTCGCTTAATTATCTCGTTTGTTTCGAGGCCATTTTTGGCGCGATATTTTTATTTTCTGCTCTGTTTATGTAACGTTCATGTGTGAGCGATGAGTAATATAAAACTGCAAGCGAGATTCCATTCAAGAGCAGGGTCGCCTCTAACAGAAGCGGGGGGCCTGGCGTCCCTTCACATGACGAATGTAACTTGCGATACAGTCAAACTCGGCTATAACGACATTGAAGATTCCACAAAATTTTGTCGTTATATAACCGAGGTATCTCTATAATCAAGGTTGACGTTTTCAAGACCGTTGAAGTATGAGAAATACAATATAGTCAGATGCAATCAAATAGTGTGTATGTGTTTTATCGTAATTATATTGGCCATATTTGATCAGGAAAAATACAGGAAATAAAGATCATGAATACGGAAAACCACCGATTCTCGCTAAAGATGTTGCCAATTGTCAGCCAATTTGCCAATTATAAATTATTCCTAATTAATAATTCTTGGCGAGACATGCAGTGCTACAGCAAGTCTACAATGATTTAAAATGCATTTCACGGGGAAAAAAGTTGAATACTTCTAGGGCCGTCTTAAAAGTATCAAAGGCCCCCGGGCAAAGTAATTTTTCTGGGACCTTCTCTTCCAACTTGCTAGAAATACCTGCTACCCAATTTACATACTGACCGTCGAAAATTTGACCGTATCTCATTTTCATGAGGCCCTTTTTGCAATTGAGGCCCACGAACGAGGCTCGGATGGGCTCATGCGCACTGAAACATGACAAATATGTGAGATTAATAGATATTTATAGTCATAATTACCATAATGTAATCTATAAATTATGCAAATTATCTTGCTATCTAAATACAGTTGAACTCGGTTAGAACGACCTCCGTTGTAACGTCAATAATTGGCGGTTTCGACCAGTTCCATTAGAAAATAATGTTAATGAACCTTGCTTGTAACGTGAATTTAAACGCTATAACGACCGCGCACATAACGACACATTTTTGTCGTTATTTCGTATTAACTACCATAATTAGGGTGATAATATGACAGGGAACATTTTGCTCTTCATAACTTTTTTATTTGAAAAGCCGCCCCCCCCCCCCGTTATTTTAAACGAAGCTAACTTTAATTCATAACCCTTACTAAAATCAAACGATTTCTAACCGAATTCAACTGTATTTAGATTTTCACAAACATTTTCATTGTTGAAGTTCCAGGCACCTTATTTCAAAGGGGTAAAAAATATATTTTACAATAGAAATTGTACAAATATACTGGGCGCGTGGCGACCACACCTGTCACGTACCCCTAAGGGCGGTTCTACCTTCATTAAATGGTTTTCGGTTCGGTTCAGCGTAAGGAACGCGTTACGATACATAATACAGATAATATTTAAATGCCACGAGACTGGATTGTAAATTTTAGATTCCAAATACTGTATCCACAATAGGCTATTTACGGGCGTTGCAGATCCTTGCTTTTTAAGAGGAAACTCGCAATGTGTAAACCTTTCCGCTTTCGAAACTTTGTGACTGAATTCGGAGGAGAGCAATATTGATGGAAAAATCGTTAAAGCGCGATCGGTCGACACCTGCTGCCGCTTCTCGACAGAATTTCCCACCAACCTCAACGAAAGTGGTGATAATAAATAAGTAATAAACCTTCTTATATTTTACGGGACGGGTTTGTCATTTTTAAATGACAAACGTGTGTTTTTTCACTGAGTTTCATTTTAGTCAGTTGTGAGTTACAGGTTGCAATAGACCAAAATTTCCCGCCATTGGCAGTTTTTCAGCATTTTCAGTGATAGTTCGCAATTTTACTCAATTTTGGCAAATTGTTTGGCTGCAGTTAGCAACTTAACTATCCCTTGACAATTTTTGTGGCTATAATTACTAATTATACTTCCCTTTGATAATTTTTTCACATGTAATTAGCAACTTCCCACCTGCAATTTTTTTGGCCTTAATCATCAACTTAATCTCCCATTAGCAATTTTTTTTCCTGCAATTGGTAACACTTTAGGGGTTTTTTTTTTTTTTGGCAATAGCTGGCGATGGCCCGTTTGGATCCCGATTTCCCCTTCAAGGAGGAGTAAGAAGAAATAGGGATCTAAAATATGCATATATTAGGATCTAATTGTATGCATATCGTTATACATGTAAATAGTAATAATAATAACAATATTTATTTATTTTTATTTTTTTGTTTGTTTGTGCGTGTACTACCACTTCTTAAAGTTTTTCTCATCTTTTCTGAATCACCCTGTATATCCTCTAAAGATTTCCCGTATTTTTATGAAGTATTATGTGGTCTACCTTTTACCACTGATACTTTTTACCGGAACAACTTTCACACGGGCAGGATGAAACCCCTTGACGGCCCGTATTTGGCCCGCGGGATGGAGGCTGTGCATCCCTGCTCATAAGCCTTACCTTTGCCAATAAATGAGCTTTCGTAATATCATCATACCTTGACCGTAAAAATATATGACACAGTTAAATTTGTTAAAATCGAGAGAGAGGAATCATCATTTCAAATTAATTACAATACATGTACGTACAGCATAAATGTTCAAACATTGGCCTACGGGCCGAATGTGACCCCATAAAGTCAAATCTA
Source organism: Pholcus phalangioides (assembly GCF_987345545.1). NCBI lineage: Eukaryota > Metazoa > Arthropoda > Arachnida > Araneae > Pholcidae > Pholcus > Pholcus phalangioides. The sequence continues at coordinate 21,787,199 of NW_028301596.1, read as the reverse complement.
ACATGGCTGTCAATTAATGAATATTGTGAATATTACAAGTGGGATGAACAATAAGAGGTCGACAGAGAGAGACAGAGAAAAGTTCCAGATATTTTCCAAGTCTAATAGAGATTTGTTCGCGGGGCGGGTCTATCTTTGCAATCCATGCAGCCGTGCGGGGCACCCCAATCGAGAGGGGCGCCAAAGAGAGATGAGGGAAAAAAATTGTCAAAAAATGTGGAAAAAGTTTTTTTCCGTGAAACAAACTATGAATGTTATTATGTTACTGTACATTATGTTATTAGATGGAATAATTTGAAGAGAAAACTAATTTTCCATGCACCGCACACTCGTAAACGAATCTGTTAGTTTTCTGGGTCATTTTGTTGGTGTAGCTTATAGGCTTACATCAGTGGAGCGCCGAAAAGAAAGGGCGAGAATTTTTTGTTCCTCGAGCAACCGCTATTTGTTCCATCGTGATAATAATTCCGAAATTCTTAGCTGTAATAATTGCCTTGGGGTGAGAAAAGTTACCAAATCACTTATTTTTCCAGTTTAAAATTCCCTCAATTCATTTTTGACCGACGTTGCATTTGCGAAACGAATCGTTTAAATTTTTTCTTTCTATTAAGTTTTTGTATGAAATTAACATTCGTGGGGGGATTGAAAGGTTTAATGAGTGAGTGTCACAGTATTTTTAAAAATCTGTTTCCTAAAAAAATTAATTTTTTATGACTTTTCTAAAATGAAATTTCTGGAAATTTTATCCTGTTTTTCGATCTGGAATTTTTTTTTCCATGACCACGAACAGAAATAATTTTTTTTAAGGAGAAAAAATGTTTTTAAACTTTTTTGTCACAAGGTACATGAGGTTTTCCAAAATCATAATTACCAATTACTTAAATTAAATTAAGCTAATTATTTTAAACTTCTCAAATTTTTTCTCAAAGTTATCATATGTGAATAAAAAAACTAATTTTTTGGTCATGAATTGGAGGGGCGGTCGAAAATTGGTTAAGTGCCCGCGCTCACCACAAAAGTACCTTCTGATGAGCAACATTGTATCTAAGACATTACCGCACTCTTAACGAATTTTGTACATCCTATATATAACCGTCGCCATAACCTTATAGAGTATGTTTCCAAACCCAATGGCGACAACATCTATTGATAGCAAATTTCATCGACAAAAATACAACGTATCCTCACATTCAACATTATGAGATGATAATAACTCAGAAACAGAAATTACCTACATACTAGATATTTCCGAAATAACTATGCATGAAAATAAGTTTCAAAATGTACCAAAGTTGTTTCGGATGTACGTACATACAACTACGATTCTTCTTTGGTTTTAGAAAGGGAATATTTAGCTAGTTTTATTTACTAGAAAATCCAAACTCACCGAATTGAATCTTAATAAATCCTTTATATGTGGAAACAGGGGGAGGTGTTTCGGAGAAAAATTATTCTTTGGATTGATTTAGAGCAGGAGGAATGCTGCGGCGCAATACGGACATGTAATGACGATGGAGACCCCGAAAAGTCGCATTTAGAGTTTGTAAAAGGCCGTGTCCTGTCATCTCTCTCCCTAGACATATGATGAGGGAGAGGGAGATGTGACAGTCAGCTGATGATGGTTCGAATCTGTTGGCTGTCTTCTTCTGTTCCCACATGCATCATTTAGTTTACATCTATCTCTCCACTCACACATTTCATAGAACGAAAACTACCGGTGAAATATAAAAAGCAGGCTTGCGTGAGCCTCACAAATCCCCCCCCCCCACTCTTTGCAGTAGAATATGACAAGATATAAAGAGATATTTTGTGACCAGATTTTTCTTCGAAATCACCTCGTAATTGTAAAAGAATTTGTCAGTCCGCCGCGGGGACCCCGATTTCAAATGAAATTCATAACTGAAACAATTTCTATCGTAATAGTTCAAATAATAGCAGAAATATGAAGACTGGGGGTGATCAGATGAAAGTGACGAGGTCTCCCCGTTGAAGAGTCTCGCCGCAGAGAGCAACAGGCCTACAACGGTATAATTATTCATTCATTGCACTTCAATCACTATGAGTTGAGAAAAAAACTCATAATTTAAAAAAAGATTGATTGCAGCATTACACATAAAAAGCATTACACAGAAACAAACTTCACGGAAGGTTCACTATACGTGCACACACATTCCAAGATGTACCAATTTGTTAGAAGTTCCGCAGAGGAATAAGGACGAGGTGCATGTCTGCTTTAGTAGTAGTAGCATATACACGTTAGGGACCACGTTTACACTCACAACACATATTCCGGCATGTACCGCGTCATTAGAAATCCTCAAATGTTGACGTTTCTTTATAACGATTTGTGAGTTACAAACAAACTCGGTTATAACGACTCCGTAGATTCTTTGAAATTTTTCCGTTATAACCGATGTATCGTTGCAACCGAGATTGACTTTTTTAAGGCATTTTTTGACGAAAAAAATATAATTTTTCAAAAATGTATCTTTCAGAGGCAATCAAATACTGAGCATGTGAAGTTTTTATTTCTTTATGATTTGGTTGATCTAGAAAAATACGGGAAATTGGATAAATTAATACAGGACATCCATATTTTTATCAAACAAGTTTCCAAATGTCGGTGAAAATGCAAAATAATATTTATAAATTGGCGTGTAATATAGTGTTACGGCAAGTCTGCTGAAATGTATTCATGGGGGGGGGGGGGGAATGAAATTGTCAAATATGTGAGATAAATTTTTATGGTCATATTCATTATAACATAATTTATAAAGTATGGAAATGGCTTTTATTCCTGATTCTGGTAAAAATTAGAAATTGAAGCGATCAGCGATGAAAAAAACGAGACGTTTCTATAAGAAGTCGGGAAGGGAAGGGGGGGGGGCAAAATACGGAAATAATAATATAATATAAAATAATATAATAGTGGGGTCATGTCCAATGAGCAATTTGGGGCGTCAAACACGTTACAAATTTTTTCTTTCAGATAGATAGAACAACAGACGAACATTCCCGAATGTAATCAGCCCTAATTTTAGGAGTTTCTTGGGAGAACGTCATTGAAGCGGAAACAAAAGTGACGAAAAATTTGTCGTTAGATCCTAGCCAATTGCTTTTCATCGACGTTATGAGCAAGGTTCATTGACATTATTCTCTATGGAAATCAGTTCGGACCGTCAATTGTTTCCGAGATGTCGTTTCAACCGTGGTCGTTATAACCGAGTTTGACTGTATTTGCTCGTGAAGCCTGAAACACGAAGAAAATAAGGAATAATGAAGAGATCATTCTGTCGTTTTGTCGAGAGTAATCGCGTTATCACGTCGAGAAGTGACATCTGGATTAAGATATAAGCGAGATCATTCTCTATAAAATGCCGACATGGCATTCGTGAGAGTTTTTGCCTTTTTCCCCGCAACCATGAATTTCTACGGCTTCGTCGCGATCCTGTCGTTTTCGGCTTTGGTCGGAATCGCGTATGGTTAGTATAACGATTACGTTATTGAGTAAAATGGGATTTCATGGTGTTTGAGCAGCCAGGATCATTATTGATTTTTAACTCGGTATTTGTTGCTTTTGAAAATTCTTGACGTATAAAAACCATTCTATGTTATAGGTCAGCAACAACCGGTCGCACCAGAAATCTCTCGCCAATGTCTCGACGCCATCTGCAAGGCAAGTTATTGGTTTTCTTTTTGTGTTAGGGCTCCTGGATTTAACCACTTATTAAAAGAACTGCGTACGAAACAGTTGAACAAATAAATTCACGCGCATTTCTCTTTACTTGCGTGAAAATTCTTGCGCAAGTCTATGTTTATTCGATTGATTACATCACCAATTTTTATCAGGGGTACATATGGGAAGTATAGCAATTTTGTATTGATTCCCGTTGATTTTAGGGGTGGTTATAAGAGAGCTGAAGCTCAAAAGCTCCATTTTTGAGTAATATTTTTAGGAGTTAATATTACGTTTTTCCCACAGCATTTTTTAGGTCTGAGTGGTATGCCACGACGATATTCAGATTATCCCGATGCTTTTTTTATTGTGGAATATAGTGTCTTCTATAGGGAAGACGGTTTCGTTTCCTTTAAAAAATTAATTTTCAGAAAATTGATAAGTTGAAATTCATGTATTTTCCCAATCCCTATTCTTTTTTTCCCTGATTTGCTTCAAGATGGTTATACGTAGACGCGGTCAGTGGCGTCCCAAAAAGCACGCCAACGGGATCCGGGAGCAAAAGCCATCAAACTATCGAAGACTTTCATTAATTTCGAATTTAAATTTAAAAAAATTTCTGAAGTTATTTCTTTTATTGGTTCCGAATTTTCATTAATCCTGAAATTATTTCTTTCATTAAATATGAATTTTCATTTATTATGATATTATTTCTTACATTTTATTCCGATAATTTTCCCTACATCATTCGATTCCGATATTACTGTGATTGTACTAAATTTTAAATTATTTCTTTTCTTAATTCTCAAATTATTTCTTTCATTGATACGTATAAGTACGTATTTTAATCGTCACAGTGTGTTGTGTATGGTCAACTCTTTATTTATTTTTTTGCACTTTTGTACATTCTGTAACGATGTAGGCCTTCGCGGATGCCGAGTTTTCTCCTCCCAAAATACTCTATACCAGTGGTTCTCCACCTTGTTTTGCCCACGGCCCCCTTTCAACGATTTCCCATTTCTGTGCCCACCCCCTTGCGACCATGATTAATTTCCTCCTCCCCCTTCCGTTTTCCCGTTACAAGATAGTTATTGAAATATTGTTTGAAGTAGAAATATTTTTGAACTTAAATAAATTAATTTTTAATTTATGAAAATATGGGAAAAGCAAAATAAACATAATACAATAAAAGATACATAAAAACATAAATAAACAAAATAACGTAAACATAAAAATAAATAAACATAAAATACCCTTGAATTTATTTATTTAAAATGTTGCATATGTGTATTAAGAAAAATTCTCAATAATTTGGAGGCTCTTATTCCACTTCACACGGTACGATACCCGTTGTACCCCTCCCCTACTTTTTGTTAAGATGCCACTGCCTACAAGTGGCAACGCTTGTCACAATAGCCGAAATTACTGTTCAAAAGCAGCCGTAAGTAAAATTCGAACAAATTGCAGTTCAATTACATTATCAACATTCATAATTTTCTAGTGTAACACGCAAAAGAAGAGGGATACATAAAAAATATCTATATAGTAATTAGTTACTTCAGCTTTTTTTCCCCATTTGTATGGGCGGATTGACAGTAAAATAGACGCCGTGATCAAAAACGCAATTACAAAGAAAGATGTTGCCCTGTCTCTCCCGATGACAACTAAAAAATTTTCGCGCTTCTAACCAGCGTTAAATGCAGGCAAAACGGTTTATCTGTCAGGCAAAGCTGCTTTTTTCCTCCCAACTTTCCTTCATTTTTGAATTCGAATATTTCATTGCACTTAGAAGCGTGGGAAATTTTTTAGTTGGCATCGGGAGAGACAGGGCAACAACTTGGTAATTGGTTTTTTTGATCACAGGGTGTCTATATAAAATGTTAACACATCTTTATTTTAATAACTATACAAAACAATTTGCAACGTGAATGACATATCTGAGTAATTCACGTTATTTGGATACCTTTTATAATTGGAAGTATGCCTCTAGAATCAACGATTCATCAGTAAAATACCATACGTCCTGCACGTACATGCAACACTTTTTTTTTTCCATTTCCTTCCTCATGTTAATGTTATTTAAATAGGGGAGAAAATTGCGAACAATACATTCTATGAATTTTTTGTTTGAAATTAAATTTTTCTGGTCACTCTTTTCACAAATTTCTGCGTGGCCTCCCCTTATCAGCAGCCGTTGCTCCCCTTTTGCAAGATTTTCATCCGTGGCCCCACCGGAATATCCTAGGGCCCCCCGGTTGAGAACCACTGCTCTATACGATATTAGAGCCGCAAAAGTATTTGAGCCCAAGAACTCGTTAAGACAGCCCTAAGCATATTGTAGTTATGAATATTTTGAAATTTGTTGCTGAAAAATTCTTGGTAGACGGAGAATATTGTTAGAAACACGTAATATATGGCCGAGCCAAAAGCTGCAGCGGAATCTATACAAACGCATGTTACGTTTCTTCTTTTTTCCCAGAACGAACCATAATCTTCGCATCGTTATCTTTATTCGATTAATTTCTAGAAGAAGGTAAAGAAACGGACGCCACATGGAATTTATGAAGGATTCATCGCGATTATGTGCGAGAGGAGGGAGAAAAAAGAAATAATCAAAGATAAATCCGATCCATTGTCTGTCTTTGAAAACCTTGAATAAATGCAGCTGCGGTTTTTTTTCCGTGTCTCGTCGGAATTATGGGATCTGCTTTCAATTGATTTCCTGTCTGTTTTTAAAGCGACGTTTTGGCATTTATGGGCGTAGAAGAAACTGTTACTTGCCAATATAATTTGTCATTAGCACCCACGTACGTCCTGCAGCTGTGGGTACTGCCTTTTCCCCTTAACTTTAAAAACAAGTTTGTTTCACCGAGCTCGTAACAAAATCGGAAAAAAATCATTTTGGAATTGATAGTCGTGCTACGATCTTAGCACAACCAATATTGGAGTCATAAAATAATAATAGTATATCTTTGCTCACTATATAATAATAATATATCTTTAATTTATGATTGGAGTCATGGTAGATTTCCGCGTGGGCTCTATAGAGAGAAGCCCAGGGTCCAATGATTTCGGGAATTTCAAAATTCAAAAAACCTATATTTATAGACTAACCAAACAAATGAATCTTGTATTGACAAGTGGAGAGGACATTTCTATATGCATGTGGACATCTGGTGGCCTATGTCATTCACGAGCTATTAATTGATTGTTGACGCCGTCCATGTACGGTGCCTTTCAACATATATATACGCTCCAAGGTTGCAATATTCTATCTGCTTCCACAGCTTAGATGGTAGAGCACTCGTCCGGCAAGTGAGAGACCGGGGTTCGAGTCATAGACTAAAGATAAATACCACTGTTATTACTCTATGGTTCGAGTCCCCGTGGGGTTAGTGATGACTTTTCTTCCTTGTAATCTTCATCTCCACAAACAACCAATCTTTCAATGAATCTTGTATTGACAAGTGGAGAGGGCATTTCTATATGTAACCAAACGTATTTAAACCTTGCGAGGGGCTCATGTCGAAATCCGACCCTGTGTAAATTTCCAAATGTTCTAATTTTTCGAAATCAGTTTTTGAATGTTACAATTTTTCGAAGTGTTGCGATCGTTTGAATGTTCTAATTTTTGAAACTAATTTCGGAATGTTTTTCGTTTTTGAAACATTATTACGGAATGTTCTTATTGTTTGAATGTTTCGGAATGTTCTTATTGTTTGAATGTTTCGGAATGTTCTTATTGTTTGAATGTTTCGGAATGTTCTTATTGTTTGAATGTTTCGGAATGTTCTTATTGTTTGAATGTTTCGGAATGTTCCGAAATTTCTGAAAGAAGTTCGGAATATTCTAGTTTTTTTAATGTTTCAGAATATTCTAGTTTTTCCAAACCAATTTCGGAATATTCTTATTTTTTAAACGAGTTTCGGAAGGTTCTAATTTTTATTAATAAGTTCCAAATATTATAATTGTTTTAATGTTTCGGAGAAGGGCAGTAACTAGAGGGGGCATGGGGGAAACTGCCCGGGAGGCAAAATTTCGGGGGCGGCAATTTTAGTTGGGAACAAAGAGCACTATTATAAAATTATCGCATTTTAAAGTTTTGCGGGTGGCAAACATTAAAATAAAAAAATCATACTTACGGCCCTGTTTCGTAGTATTCTGACTTTTCGAAACAAGTTTTGGAATGTTGCAATTTTTCGAAAAAAAGAGAACTATGTTGTATGTCGTATTTTTTAACGTTTTGAAGCATTCAATATCTACAATTACTTCGTAAATATTTGGTACCACTTGTTTCAAGACCTGTACTGAGCAGCCTATAATGCTCAAGAACACAGGCGCATGCAGGAGGGGGGTGCTCAGGGTACCCGTATCCCCAAAGCAGACCAAAAATTAGAGAAAAAAATTAATATTTCGGTGAAAAAAATTGAAATAGCGAAAGTACATTCCCTTTAATATGCTACATTTAACCAATTTTTGTTAATTTAAATGTTTTTTGAAGAATGGTAACCCTACATTTCTCGCAAATAAAATTTTTGTGCACCCCCCGAGCCTTTTGTTCTCCCTCTAAAGCTTGATCCTGCGCACGCCCCTGCTCGAGAAGAACGTTTTTAGATGAAGAAAATGACAAATTACAGCCATGGTGAAAAACTGGGCACCTTCTAACTTCAGAATTTGATGAACTTCAACTGTACATTTTTTTTTATTCAACAAACGAGGGATGGACACAAAAGTGAGGGATGGATGAGAAAGTTACACAGAATTTGTTTTTAAAGCGAGATTAGAAAAGTTTCCTCATTTGACTGACAATTGTTGTTGTTGTTATCACCTAATTCAGGATTGTTCTCAATAGAGGAACTTTCCACAGATAATACAGTCAAACCCTGATTCAACGAATCGGAGGGAAAGAACCGACAATTCTATTCATTAAATACTATCTTAACAATTGAGCCTGGTGATAATGTTCGTACTTGACACGACGAATTCCAACTTCTCTCAGTGCCTAATCACTAAACGCATTTCTATTATTCAGGCATCGAGTGACTGCGACGAGAAGATTGGATGCATCAACGCTGGCGGAGCCTACTTCTGCGGGCCTTACCTCGTAACCTGGGCATATTGGTTCGACGGCGGTAAACCTGGAGATCGTGGCCAACCCACAGGTACATTTTTATGAACAATTCCTCCCATTCAGACGTAGATTTGTGGTCTTGCCGCCTGTGGGCTACGCGAATTTGTCATGGTCACGCTTTTGGTCACTCAGTGATCTGGGCCCCCACTCTCTGGGTAACTCTTTTGTTCACTCACATGCTTGCAAACCCTATAGATCAACTTGTTTGGTGACTCACTGACTTAGTCCCTCGCTCTCTAGGCAGAGGCTGATTTATAGAGGGCTGTACAAATTTTTCCGCCCTTCTCCTAATTTTATAAACTGTCTTCGTCCCTCATTCCTCGAATTTGCTGCCCTGGGCAAACGGCCCGCTAGCCGTTCGAATATGTAACCTTTCCCATCGATAAATAATTTTTTTTATGAGCTAAAATAATCCATTTTTCTTAAGATACGTACGTGATGCCTTGTTTTTTTTTCGGGTTTCAGATTTCGAGGTGTGCCTGAAAAACAAAACCTGCGCCGAAATCGCCGTCCGTGGCTACATGAAGAGATACGCCAAAGACTGCGACAACGACGGCAGAATCACTTGCTTGGACTACGGAAGGATGCACAAGCTTGGACCGTGGGGTTGCAGCTCCAGGGACATCGAATACACGGAGTACTGGAAAAAGTTTGTGGCCGTCGCGAATGTAAACAGCTAATTGATCGATTTGTAATACACTCACCGAGGAAGTATTTATGACAATTTTGACTTTTGGGTGAAATAAAGAAATTATTGGCCATATTTTCTCTGTCATTTTATTAAATTGGGAAAAAAAGCGATGCTGCAACTTTTCGATTTCATTCTGAACACGGGGGCCTGATTTCCGCATGATCAAGTGGGGCATTTGGCCTAGGCCTCATGATTTAGCGGGGGGGGGGAGATAAACTAAAACTAACTAACGTGCATTCACTGACTAACCAAACATCTCTGACCCTAGTCGCAACAGACAACATGCTTTTCCGAGCGCCTCATCATGGTTCAAGTCGGGCCATGCCTGGACACTGCTGGCTTCTTCATTGCACAATTCGACTGCCCGCCTTAAACTTTGCCCACGTCCCAATACAGATATCCCTCGCTTTAGAGGTATGACATACGGTAATTGAAATGACAAAATCCGCTGGATTGGTTGACAAATATAAAAAAATAATGCATCTCACCAGATCTCATTAATGAACATCTTTTGATTTCGGGTTACGTTGGCACGTTTATTAGCAAAAAATTGGGATGTCCCGGTTTTTGGAGACATCCCGATTTTTATGGTCAGCCCATTTAGGGATCGCCGATAAATTTTCTGGTCAAAAGGGGGTCACGCTTCAAACAGTTTGCGCACCGCTGCATGATTGGGATAATCAAAAAAGCAGGGGCGTAGGCAGAAATTTCATTCGGGGACGACGACGAAAGTGATAGAACAATATATTTTGCCATCTTTTCCCCTTTTTTCAGCAGATGGCAGCACTAGTATAAAACGAAACATGCATAACTCTGACAACCTAAATACATAAGCGCCACGCATATATGTGTGATTATTAGTTACGACTTTGTGTTTTGTAGTAGATGGCACGCACGAGAATGAATAAGATTAAGATATAGAAAGATGGCAAAGGTAGTTGTGAAAACGCTGGTGGGAAAAGAAACATTTTTTTATGACTGTCAGTGTAACGTCTTGTTTTTTTTTATTGCTACGAAAATTATGTAAATAATTATTATTGATCATGTATTATGCCATTTTTCGCCTGCAAATAATCCTATTAATGGAATTCTCTGTAGATATCGCCAAGTTGGCACGTTTGTAAGTTGACTCGGCTATAAGTTAGCGATGTCATGATGCCAAACAAGAGGTGTAAAAATGTCACGAGATTCATCGAGATTTTTCTAGAAAGGTCTCTTTTGCCGATATAAGTGGCGCCATTAAACGGAACTAGGTCAACATCTTCTAGAGCAGAAGCTGTAGAAGTTTTCTGCTTTAATAGGAGTTGACAAGGTCCAGTAATTGTATCAGGAAGACGAGATCTTATTTGTGGATCGCACTCTATTTATAGGTCGCGTTCCGTCAAGATCTCTGTAAAAAGCGTGTATCAAATACGTGTAAAAAGCTGTTCTGGGAAATTGTGACGTTTCTCTTCATTTACTTCATTCTTTCATTCATTCTCTGCTCATTTCAACGACTTGCGAGAGACATTATCCGAAACAATGTTTATGCGTGTAATAAATGTTTAGGAAATTAATGATGTTTTTCTCTGTGAAATGTAAACACACAACACGTGTTCCGGCGTACACCAATTCGCTAGAAATTCCGCGGAGGAATGTGTACGAGGTGTATCACGAGGTGCCAAGTTGTAGTAAATTGCAATTAAGAATTCGGGAAGATTTTTTGAAAGATTGATTTTTATATTTTGTTGCGATAATTTATGGTTTTGTTGCTTGTGTGTGGGCTCTAAACGAATTTTACCACCCTCCTCCTCCTCCTCCTCTTATTCCAATTTAATTTTCCTTACAACTCCTTCCCTAAATTTGGCACCAGCCAGTCCTAATTTACACCCCCCCCTCACTTTGCTGCCGCGGAAAATCCGGTTCTCGGCCAGGAACAACACATGGTTTCACATCTTCATCTACCTTTGGTGTTGAAACACAAATAATTTTAGAAAAATATTTTCTTCTTCAAAAAATTAGCAACACATCTTTATGATATTTTATCGCAGTTAAGCTCATTTATAATGAACACGGATATTACGAATTTTCACATATATAACGAAGTTTCTCTTCTCCCGTGAATTTCGTGTTGCTTATCTATGCTTATCCAGCTGGTACGGATATGTTACGGTAAATGTGATAAATCCGGTTATTATCCATAGTAACCGACCATTTTGGTAAGATTCCTATAAATTTTCCTAAACTTATCAATTTTGCGGGATTATGCATAATACCCAAACGTCGTTGGTAAACATGATAAATCGTGTTATATTCATCACATTTGTCAGTTATTATTCATAATTCTCTATTTGTTATTGGTAAATAAGGTAATTCGTTCCCATTGCCATGATAAGATTTATTATTTAGATGAGCATACTTGTGAGCCACTGTCTGAACCGGATATAGTGAACTCTTATTTATTGAATTTTTCCGAACACCCCTCTAAATAACTCCTATTTGAAAAATTCTGAAATCAGACCTCTATAAAACGAACTCTTATTTAAAAAATTTCCCGTTTGTACCCCGATATAATGAACTTTCACTTAAACATTTTACTACCATATAATATACGCCGATTTATTAAACTTCTGCTAACAAATTTTACGATAGTGACCGATATAACGAACTCCACTTAATAAATTCTTTGTTTTAACGAATTTTTAATCGTGAAGTCACGATTTTTATCGTTAAATCACGAAATTCATTAAATAGATGATCGTTATATCGAGGTCCGTCCATATGTATGAAACATTAGACTGATTTAGGGTTTTTTTTTCATATCTATCAAATTCACCAACAGGGTATTATGCATAATCACCGGTAAAAGTGATAATTTTTTTAGCATTTGTTAAATTTACCAAAATACTCGGGTATTATGCATATTCACCGGTAAAGGTGATAAATTTACCAAAATTACCGAGACGATTGGTGATTATACATATTTTCACCGATTTATTACATTTACATTTAACAGATATATGTTTTCGAGTACAACGAACATTTTCGATGTTTTTCCGACTTCGTTATAAGCGGGTCCGATTTATGGACGAGAATAGATAGATACGGTCTTCTGGTCAATTGCACTACCTGTGAAGCCTATCTTCTTTCTTTCTTTCAAACCGAGCACAACTCAGGTCTATCGCCATCTATGGGCAATTTACTACCTAGTGAGTTGTGCCGGAAGTGTAACTGTCAGTACCTAACAGTCTGAGTGCGTATCTAGTGTTGTGTCAGTGATTCCATCTATATTTCAGAAGTGAAGTGAGTGAAGTGTACTGATTGAATTACATTTGTACCGTTTGTAGGTCTGTTGCTCTCTGTGGCGAGACTTTTTTAAGGGAAGATCGGCTCGCATTCACGCCTCGAAGTTAGGAACCACAGAAAACCAACTTCAGCCAACCACCACTGTGGTGACGGTGAGGTTCGAACCCGCGACCTCACGATGCGAGTCCGCCACTATCACCAATGGACCACCACAGCGGCCTGCGAAACCTATCTGCCAAATTCGAGTCTGAGAGCACAGCGCGAAATGCCCTCCTGAAGAGGAACAATGCATCATGTCAAGCAGTGGTTCTCAAACTTCAGTCATCCGCGGCTCCCTTGCCCAATCCGTGCTTCATCTTTTGCACCCCAGAATAGTTTCGTAGATATTTTCACTTATAACAGAACCACTTCAAAGCATAAATAAGCACACTAATCAATATCTCCAACTCGCCGTGACCCCCCCCCCCCAGGTTGACGACGCACACTTTGAGAAACACTGTCCTTAAAGGTAAAGGAGGTTCGCTGATCATGTCTTCCCGCTCTAAAAAGCTTGTCTGACGTTGTTGACAAAAAGGCCCGCCATAAATCCTATGTTGTACACCGCTCTTCCTTTAATGGGAGCTGTGGGCGGATAATGAAGGCATATTTTTATGCATAACAAATCTGTTTTAACATTTTTAATTGAACTATACTTTTCAGGTACGCCTCTTGGATCACGGTACATCATCACAAAAAAAAAAAAAAACGCCATCTGTTGCGCCATTTGTTAATTCATTGCACAAACAATCGCCGGCTTTATTTTAGTTTCGCCGGTGCTTTTATCGATTGTCGTTTCTTTTCTTTGTTTACGAATTTGATTCTTGTATTTCTTTATTTATTTCTTTGCTGCCGAGAGTTTAAAATTAACGCTCGCGTTTGGTGGTTCGTCATTGGTTGTCGCAAATGCCATCCGTGATGAGTCAAATATTTCTACTTTCGGCAATTGTTTTTGTCGTAATTTTTCCACTGAAATCCAACGGTAAGTCTCGTATACCTTTATATCATATTGCACTCTATCTTATAACTCTTTTTTAAGGTCCAGGTAAACCGCTTTAACCACATTTAATGCTGTTTTTTTCCCAACTTTCCACCATTTTGCGAATTCGAATATCTCAGTGCTCAGGGAGTATTGCGCTTAGAAACGTGGAATTGTTTTTTTTTTTTTTTTTTTTGCACCGGGAGAGACAGAGCAACTGTTTTCGCAGAGGGTATCCGTATGAGAAGTTTCCATTTTTCTTTTAATAACTATACAACCCCTTTGCAATATGAATGACATATCTGAGTAATACACGTTATTTGGATACTTTTTCTAATTGGAAGTATGCCTCTATGAGCAACGGTCTGTCAGTAAAATGCCATACGCCCTGTTACCTATGCACCCTGTATATGCGTTTAGTAACAGATAATTTAACTTTGAACCATAATTTATAATTTGCATAACATTCCTAGGCTTTTTTCCCATCCATGGAAAAAAATCGTTATTCTTTGAAAAAAAAATTTTGTAATCACCAAATTTTTTTCTCTCAGAATATCATATAAACGGTAGATTTTTTCCGATTTCATGTTCTCCACGCAGTTGGTTGCTTTTTCAAATGTGCAATTTTCTCACGGATGCATAAAGCATCGTGTTTGCGTTCGCAGCTTGTACCTGTCACGTCACTTGACGTCTTCCGCATGTTCGGAAATTCAATTAGATAATCGCAGAAAAAAGAAATAGGGGATCGGAAAAGTTTTAAAACACTAATGTAAACTGCTCAACGTGAAGAAATGAAGAGTTCCTTTGATCAAAAGCTGACTTTTGGACTAATCGCATTCATTGGGACATATACACAGTTGCCATCATTGATTGCTTCACACAAGCTCGAAAATCACAGTGCACACCAACAATAAGTGGTACAAAAGAAATAAAATGGCCCGATGGAGTGATGAGCAAATAAAAACCCTAGCTCTCACGGTTACGGTCACAGCAACAAAATTTTGAAAAATTCAAATGGAAAAATTCAATTTTATGCATTGCAAAGTGATTGGTGCTGTAAAAAACATAAATGGGGTGTTGGAACGGTACCGTAGCATCATAAACGCCGGCGCAGGACGCAGACAAAATAATGAAGATCTCACCAAGGAAAGGGTGCGCTAACCCCTCGGTAGGTGACTTCCTGCTGCACATTCCAAAATCGCGGAATGTCCCGTAAAATAACGAGTCATATGGTCATCCGATATATACCAATACATAACTGAAAACATTGTGCACCCCTGCTATACAATTTTTTTTTTCAGAATTTTCCTTTAGTCCGCAAAGTATCGTTGTATATACAGGGTGTCCTGTAAGTGCTAATGCGGACTTTATCACGTCA
The DNA here is from genome assembly GCF_987345545.1 of Pholcus phalangioides. NCBI lineage: Eukaryota > Metazoa > Arthropoda > Arachnida > Araneae > Pholcidae > Pholcus > Pholcus phalangioides. Next base: position 21,772,023 of record NW_028301596.1, on the reverse strand, counting down.
ACCGTTCCTCGTAAAGGTATGGCATCAGTTTAAAAAAATTCTTAAAATGCTTTCAAAAACCACCCTGTACCAGTTTTGAGAGTGGAAATACAGTGTGTCACAAAATAACAAAAATCTAAATTCTTATGCGGTCCCTTTGTCCTATAACTTCCAGTAAGAAAGTTGTTGCCCCGCATCCCCTGTGGCATTAAAAAAATTCCACGTTTCCAAGGGCAATGTTATCGCTGAGATATTTAAATTAAAAAATCTGAAAATGTTTTAGAAAGAACAACATAAATGGGAGAAGGAAGTGTTGTTCGTTAGATCTTGCTGTTCTTTCCCAACTTTACTCAGATTTTTGGATTAAAATGTCTCTAACTATCGCAGTTGAAAACATGTTTTTTTTGGGGGGGAGGGGCCTCAAAAAAGACAGGGCAACAAGTTTCTAATTGGAAATTAGAGAACAGGGAAACCGTATAACAATTTAGATTTTTTTCATTTTGTCACACACTGTATTTCCATTCTCAAAACTGGAAAAGAGTAATTTTTGAACGCATTTTAAGCATTTTTCAAATCGAAACCATACCTCTACGACGAACGGTCGACGAAATAAAGGTCGCCTTAGTACTTACAGGACACCGTGTATATCGAGATTTCATTCAAAAAACCAGCACTATTCGAATGATAATCGAATCGCAGTTCACCATTGTTTACACCATTCATTTTACACCTCACCATGTACACTAACAGTACTTTTGAGTACCACTCACAAATTTGCTTGGTATTTGAAACGGGTATTATTTTACAGAAATGCACCAAAATTTCTTATAATGAGGTACCACCTTTGGTAAGAGGAAAAAAATATATTTTGCATTAACCTTACCTAGTACGTGTATTAGTTCCTTCCCTTAAACTTCATTAGTGAAGTTCCGCCTCTGTGAAATTGCAACAATAATTGCTTACAACGGCGACTACGTAAGTAAACTCATGCGGAAATCTTCGTCATATTCAAGAAACTAGTTGTCCCACGCTTTTGCTGTTTGATCTGCTAAACGTCAAGTTGTTATATTATGTACTTCGAACTGCAATAGGAAAATCCAGACACTTCAAAAGAATTTTTTTTTTCTAAGTAGGGACGATTGATGTTTCTTCTTTGCCCGAATTCGGCCTTAAAATAAACATCCGGCCATTTAATTTCTTTTTATACCACTTATTGTTGGTGTCCGTTGAGATTTCCGAGCTTCTGGAAAACGATGACAAATGTGCAACAACTGCCTCAATGAATGTCATTAGACAAAATGTCAGTTTTGGTGCCTGTCCGCGCTTTACAGTTAACCTTTGCTCAGTTTTTCTTATCAGTGGTGCGCAAACTTTTCAGTCCGCGAGCCACTGTGGTGGTCAAGTGGTCATAGTGACGGACTCACATCGCGAGGATCCGGGTTCGAACCCCACCGTCGCCGCAGTGGTGGTCGGCTGAAGTTGGTTCCCTGTGGTTCCCAATTTCGAGGCGCAAATGCGAGCATATATCCCCATTGAAAAGTCTCGCCACAGAGAGCAACAATCCTACTACGATAAATTATTCAATCATTACACTTCACTCATAGTTAGAAAAACTGGTGGCAGATGGCAGCACTACACATAACAAGCATTACACAGAAACAAACTTCACGCGTCAAGTTTCACTACACGCACATTCCCGCATGTACCAATTCGTTAGAGGTTCCGCAGAGGAATATGGACGAGGTGCATGTGTGTGGTTTAGTAATAGTTCGCGAGCCAGATATGCGGTATTTCTGTCGCTCGCGGGCCAGTAATTTGCATGTATGGCGTGACTATACGATCCGTACTTTACGGGATATTTCCGTAATTTTGGCTTACGTGAACTAGTTTGCCCATCGCTGATTTAAGTGAATTTCCGAACATGCCGAAAATGCCAAATGATGTGGTAGGTACAAGTTGTAAACGGAAACATTTGTATATGTGAGAAAGTTGCACTTTTTTGAAACAGCTAGAACGCGGAAAACCCGAGAATTGTGTGGAAAACATGGAATCAGAAAATCGACCGTTTATAGATACGGTTTCTTTCACAAAGAAAACAAAAAGCTATTTTTCAGTTTTATTCGAGCAATGACTGCAAAAAATGTTTATAGAATCAAGATTCTCCTCCCCCCCCCCCCCCCCCCCCCGTGAATGTGAAATTCGTATAAACGAGGTTCTACCGTATCGTACCTTTACATTAGCGGTGAAAATGTTTGGTCCCGGGAGTGTCCGTTATCAGAAGGCTCTACTGTATTGCCTCTTGATAACGGACACTCCTGGGACCAAACATTTTTACCGCTAATGTAAAGGTACGATACGGTAGAACCTCGTTTATACGAATTTCACATTTATACGACGTTTGACTTCGATCTCAAATGTTTTTATACATTTTAATGCTAGAATGTATTATGTTACTGTAAAAGTGATACACCCGATGGTTATGCATAACCACCAATTGTCTCGATAAAGAAACTTTGGTTAAATTTAACTGCATGTATCACTTTTATCGGCGATTATGCGTAACTCCCGAATAAAGTTGGAAAGTCTGATACATATGGAAATATTTATAACCATTCTTCTCTTCATTAAGCCAATCAATTATTTTCACCCCTACATGATACGTGCACTACACATATTTTGCAACAAAAATTAAATTAAAATAAGCATTAAGAGAAGATAAAAACATTCATAACATATTATCAGTGTTGTAATGTTGGCTTCCTCCATTCGTATCAACCAACATCACCATTCGAATTCACCACATCGCGTCAACCGTAGTTATCTTCAGTTAATTAAGTAGTTAATTGACGATTTATCATACTTAACAACACTAGCTTAGGATTAAAAATAATCTGAGTATGATAAATTCTTTGTTTATGACCAGAAATTTATAAATTTGAGTTTGGAAAAAAATTAGTTTGCCTGATTTTACAGTCCGCTAATGGGGGGGAGTGAAATACATTAAAGCCCTGCCCTACGGGACCGGAGATCAGAAAAGTGTCGGGGAGTGTCCGTTAAGGGAGATTCCGCTGTCCATATTTTGCGGTATTAATGTTTTCCTAAGGAAAATCTGAATCAAAGTGCTCAGAGAGGCATATTACCGCTTTAAATAAGAAAACTTGGGAAATAAACAAAAATGGATCCATAACGCGGAATCGCCCTTATCCCGAGGAGTGCGAATTTGACCAATGCCCAACAACCTATATAAGGGATGTTACGGGGTTGAAAAGAAATGTGGGTACTTTGAAGTACCGTCGGTAGTTAAAGGGCTGAACGGCTGATACATATATTCATCAGTATAATGTGTCATCTCTTTCCACAGGATATGATACGGAGGAAAATGTGGATCCCTTTTGGAAGAAAGACATAAGGAAACAAGAATATCCCTCTCAAGAATGTCTGAAATGCATGTGCAAGGTGAGTCATCGCTCCATCTATAAGTATAGCCGTTTTTTAATGAATACTAAAGCTTGAAATTTACCACAATTAGATTGAACGCGATTCGCGTTTCAAATGTAAACAAAATTTGGGGTCAAGTAATAAGGCTCACCTTAAACCAATGACCCGTAGTAACCCCTTAACACTTTCGGGTCTGAGCTATTTCGACATTTCGACTATGTTTGTGGACTGAGGGTTTTTGGCAGTTTTCATGATTTTTTTAAAAATACTTAGAATATAGACATCTCAACAGTTTTTTTTAACTAGAAATTTCAAACTCTTTTCCTTCATAAAATAGCAATTATTTAAAGGTACGAATAATTAATATTTAATGAGAAATAATTAAAAAAAGTAAGTTTTAGAGTTTTGAAAAAAAGTTCCGCATATAAGAAAGCATCATTTTTTAACACAAAATTTCAAACAATTCTGAATAAAAACTTATCCAAATGCTGTACAAATATTTAAAAATGGTTTTTAATAAAAAAATAATGATCTTGTCATCAACAAACATGGCTACCTTACCTAGAAAGACAAATGTGTTTCAACTATACTTACTTCTACATCATTTCATAAAGCTACATTCGTTGGCTGCTGCCATCTATCTATATATATATAAGAGTGAGTGTGTGTGTGTGTGTGTGTGTGTGTATATATATATATATATGTATATTTTTTTTTTGGAACTAGAAAATTTATATATTAGGTTTAAAAATACTGGGAATATATATATTCAGCCATTGTATAGCTACTAGAGTTAAAGTTAAGCCCGAATCAGACTCGGGCTTAGTTCCCTTGAACAAAAACGACATCCCGAGTCAGACTCGGGCTTAGACCCGAAAGTGTTAATAGCAATATCAAGTCCGAAAATTCTTGGTTCTTCATGGTACTGGTGTGGTGTTAAACTACAGTCAGCAGCGGCTTCCCCGAATCTGGTGTAGAGGTTTGCAACGTTTCAATTCTCGCGCAACTCTCGATGATCACGAGATTATTCTGAGGAAGAAAAAACCCACACAAACATTAATATTTTCTACGATACAACAGACGCGGATCCAGACCGATGTGTCGGGAGGAGCGAATTATTATGCAAATTCTTTGGATCATTATTTTTTACGGAATAAATAAATTTCCCATGTTATTTATTCACCCCTTGGAAGGAGTGATCGCCCTTATCACCACCCCTGTGCACCCACGTCTGAGCGACGACAGGCATCTTCAGCTACGAATGGAGTGGAAGCAGGCAACTTCATATACACCTACCACAACTACTTCTTAACCGTGCATGAACCTCGTACACATTCCTCTACGGAATCCCTAACGAATTGGCACATGCCGGAATGTGTGTTCTGAGCGTATGTGTGGCCCTGGTGTTGTCAGGATATGTTGTCGGAATTGTGCTTGTTTCGTATTCTTGCTGGTGCTGCTATATTGGGCTAATTCAGCTACTAATCACACTGAGGCAGACATCTCCAGCTGCTAATGGAGTGGAGGCAAACGTGTGACACTTTCATGGTGGTCACAGTTACGCAAAATTTCGGGTAAACCCTTCAACACCCTCCCGACACACCCCCTAAGGATATACGGGAAAAATAATAAACCGGACGATGAAAATCCTGCTAGGTAGGTGCTGGCTAGGGCGAGACGGGCAAAACCCGAATCCAGTACCAGCGTTTGGCAGTTTGCGAGAGGTGCCACTTAGTTTACAAATACACCGGTCCGCCCGTGTCTATGATACAGATCATACACCATGAGGCGACCCCGGGAGGCAGTGGCGTCGGAGCTGGGCAGGAAGGGGGAATCACAGTTGTTTGTGTCATGGGTCCGAGCACCCCCAGATTCCATTCGGAATTCAAAATCCATATCATGAAACTCAAACCCACAGTCTGAAGCACTTCGACGCCCCGCCCGGGAAGTTATATCAATACAATCTACTTTCAATTACTCATTATGCAGCAAAGTTTCTCAAACTTCTTGTTTCATCGGCCCCTTCTTCAATGCTGCTTTTCTCATCGCCGTCCAACGCAAGCCGAACCATAAGATCCTATGCTAAACCTATAGCTTCTACCGCTCCCCTGGATCATTACGTAGCCTCTTGGGGGAAGTGACATTGCCCACTTTTCGAAACACCGATACAGTAGAACCTCTCGATAACGGACACCATTGGGACCGAAGATTTTCGCCGCTAATGAGGAGTGCCCGTTAATGCATAGTAAAATACACTGAGGCCCGTTGATGTCATCTGTTTTGGCGCAGCTTGACCTAATTGGTCCTTGAGCTATGGGTCACACGACCCAAACTTGATTTGCAGCGGCTTCCGAGATGGTTCGTTCAAATCCACTAGCAGTCAGGAATTCTGAGGTCACACGACCCAAACTTGATTTTTTCGGCTTCGACCTTACAGTTCCACATAAAAGTCCTATTATAAATGCACTTATTGTATCACTGGTTTCACTAATTTTGGATGAAGCAAACAGTCCCATGGGTCACGAAGCTTATCTTGTTGATTTTGGGTCGCGGCTGAAAAAAGTCAAGATTACCTGGCATACAGTATCATACACGTATATGAGGCGTACTTCAGTATCTTCGGTTCGGCTCTTCACGACACCCCTGGAACCGAAACGCATGGTTCGAAGCGATTGGTGGGAAGCGATCATAAATAAAATTTATTGACTTCTATTTGCTTTTCCAGGCCTCTGCTGACGGTAAAAAGTGCGAAGAGAGCAAGTGTTATTATCAATGGGGAGTCAAGTATTGTGGCCCATACAAGATCACGGAGTCATACTATATCGATGCAGGGGAGCCACGGAATGGTGCGTACATATTTCAAATGAAATTCTCCCGTTCTTTCCTTTTTGTGTATGTTCCGGTAAATGTGATTAATCGGTTATTATGCATAATCACCAATTTTCTCTGTAGGTTTGATGAATTTCGGTGATTATACATATGTATACCAAGCGCCGTTTGTTATAGTTAAGGTTGAATCGGGGTACAATCGTAAAACTTAACGTTAAATAAGCGTTAGTTATATCGAGGTCGGATTAGAGAATTCGTTGAATAGGAGTTTGTAGTATTGGGGTCTGATTGCATACACACAAAACTTGTAAAATTCCTTAAAATCAAAAAATTTGTCAAATAAGAACTCGTTATATCGGGATACGATGGTATAATTTGTTAAATGAGAGACTATAATATTGGGATGCGATCGTAATGTTTCTTAAATAAGAGTTTGTTATATCCGGGTAAAATCGTAAATTTTGTTAAATAGGAGGCCCGATTTCCGAATTCGTCAAACAGGAGTTAATTATGGAAGTTATTTCGGAAATGGAGGGTGTTTGGAAAAATTCATTACATCAGTGTTTATTATATCCTGTTCAGACGCTGGCTCACCAGTACGGTCATATGAATAACTAACTGCTACCCGTGGCTTTGCTTTCGTGGATTTGGTAATCTGAAAATTGCTCGGCGATGATTTCTTCATATACTTATGTAACATTTGAGCCCCCTCACCACCACCTTGGGGGTTGGAATTTTCTGAAATCCCGCCTTAGTAAGTATCTATATTATAAAATATAATACTGACCAAATTTCATATTTATAGCTTCAGCGGTTTCGGCTCTGCTGTGATTGTCCCATATAACCTTTGAATTCCCCTGACTCACTCAGAAGTTTAATTTTTGCAAAAAAAATGCCTCTACATTACAAAATAAAACTGCTCACCTAATTTCATACTTATAGCTTCAGCGGTTTCGACTCGGCGATGACGAATCTGTCAGACTGTCAGTCAGGACATGTAATTTTATATACATGTATATGGATAAATATTATCACACTTTTAATGGGACAAATATACCATATTTACGAAGAAATGGTGATTATGCATAATAACCGGAAAATGTGATGAATTTAGCGCAGTTCGTGATGTTTACCAACGATGCTTGGGTATTATGCATAAACGCCGGGAAAAAAGTGATAGTTTTTTTCATTTTCCAAATTCACCACCTCTGGTATTATGCATAATCACCGGTAAAAGTGAAGTCGGCAATTATGCATAATAACCGGATTTATCACATTTACCGTAACATATGCAGCGCTTGATCCAAGGCTAAAATCGGTGTAAAAAAATTGTGAATTTTCACTATATTTCACACCCAAAAAAATTGATTTCATTGCAGACTTCGAGCAATGTGCGAGTCGAAAAGGATGCTCGGAAGAAGCTGTCAGAGCTTACATGGAACGATACGGCAGAGATTGCGACCTAGACGGCCGGGTGACCTGCATAGACTTCGCACGCATTCACAAGATGGGTCCATACAACTGCGCCAACACCGGGATCGAGAGGACTCGATACTGGGACCTCTTCGCTGAATGCCTGATGGAGACGAACGAGATGTAGGATCGACCCTAAAATGACCTATTCTAACGGACCAGATACTTCCAAAAAATACCGGTAATTGTACTTCCAGTTCGGAATAGATGCACTGTACTGGCAAAGTTATTTCCTAATAAAATCTTGCGTATTCATACTGACGTAGACTGATTTATTTTCTTGGATGAACTCGCTTGAGGCAGTTTGTGTAATATCTGTACGCATATATCCTATGCCCTGTATATTACGGAGCACTCAACGCAATTTTGAAATTCCCAACTTTTTAAAATGTCCCGTTTTTTCAACGAAACTTACTTGGATCATCGATTTTAATATTAAAATCGATAATTTAATATTAAAATTTTAATATAAAATTCAATATTAATTAATTTCAAATTAATAATATAATAATGGTTTATAAACTAAATTACTTTAATTATGACTCAATCGTAATTCATTAATTACGATAGATAATATCAAAACATATATCCCACAATATTTGTCAAACATCACCTTTTTTTTTTGGTGAATTACATTTTTACCCATTGCGACTTGCAGCTATTTCCCATTCACAATTTTTCAGCGTTTCAGCAGCTTCACTTGCCTTTGACAATTTTTTTACTGTAATTGGCAACTTTACTTGCCTGTGACAAATTTTTTTGGCTGTATTTGGTAATTTTACTTGCCTTGGACAATTTGTTTTGGCTATAATTAGCAATTTTACTTCCCCTTGACAATTTTTTTTTTTTGGTGATAATTGGCGATGGCCCGTATGGATCCCGCGATTTCTTGTATTTTTATGAAGGAAATATGATCACACTTTTTACTATTGATACTTTTTACTGGAACACTTTTCGTGGACCAGATGAAACCTCCTCCCCGCACTCCGTAGGGCGGTATTCACCGACATGGTTTAAACTATAGTCACAATTTTTTGATAAAAGATCGACACGGATTGGTTAAATTCAGGTTTTTAACCAATCTATGTCGATCTCTTAAGCAAAAATTGTGACTATAGTTTAAACCATGTCAGTGAATACGGCCCTTAGCAGGCCACATTTGGTCCCTGATTTTAAACCTCTATTTTGAAGAACACCCATCTTCTTTTTCTGAAACACCCTGTATTCACGACATTCTCATCAAATGTTCGCATTATTAATCAACTACATTCAAGAGAAAAAAAACGCTACTGTTTCTTGGAAAGGCAATATTCATGCGCACCTCAATTCATCAAATTTGAAATTATGATGATAATTATGTGCGCAATATAATGATTATTTTCTTCCCATCTCTCGTAAATCAAGTTGACGCTCATTGCATAACACCCAAGATGCTTTTCTCAGTTTTGTGCGATTCGCACAGCTCCAAAGTTTTCTCTTACACAAACACAAAAACTTAATTTTCATAATGACAGTTTCCATCCCTCATAATTACAAGAATGGCTGCTACATTAGCATCATGAGTATTCTACGAAGCTGAGATCGTGATTATTCTAGGGATGATGTGTTTGTTGATCATTAGTTGCGCAAAGTTCACGGAATGGCGCAAAAGAAAGAAAAAAGTGATTTGTTTGTTATAGCACGTGGTTGGGGGGGAAATTTCAACTTCCTGGGAAATCAGTGAAAGTAATGTTCGAAACTCAATGTTTCTGGGTCATGACCACGGAACTTGACAGGTTCAAGTCTCTCCTTACCTCAGGCTGACCTCTTTAAAAAATCACGTTCTTCTCTTTTTAATACTATTTTATTGCTGCTAGGGTTCCCAGACGTCTGCGATTTGAAGGTTCTGCCTTTATCCGTGCGGTATTTCTAAAAAAAAAAAGTCTTTCATTTTTAATAAAATGGCCGGGTTTTGACAAAGTATCAAATATCGTACACGTATCACTTCTAATATGGGTAATTCACTTGTACAAGTACACTTGTGATATGGGCATTTGAATCCAGGGCCGAATTTAAGTTTGATGAGGCCCTAGGCCAAAGGTACTCAACCTTTTGGAGAGTGTGGGGCCACTTCATTCGTTTGGAAACGAGTCGCGGGCCGATTAATTGATCTGGAACTGGCATTCACAGCAAAAGGTCAGTGTTTAACCTAATAATACAAAATGGTCAAGTTCATTTTAACAAAATAAGGTTTGTGGTCACGAGTCACATCAGATGACGAGCCGTAGGTTGAGCATGTACCCTAGGGTATTGTAAGTAATGAGGGCTCGTTATACATGTGTCCAACTACGGCTGTCCTTCATCAACGACAAATTGTCGCTGTTTTTTGTGTTGAATGCATTGTAATTTATGGGCCCTAATACGCATCTAAAAAGCATTTTAAACAGTTGTAATAGAGGTTACAAAATTCTATTCCTACTTCACTGTGTTAAAATTTTATCTGTGAGTGATTTGCCTCGAAGAAATAACAGTTTGACATTTTTGAGGCCCTCTGCAGACCTTGGGGCCAGCTATAGCCTATAGCAGCGGTTCTCAACCGGTGCTCCGTGCGCACTTCCCCCCAAGGGCTCCTCCGTGACTCGAGGAAAATAAAATAAATCAGTAAATTTGATAGATAAATAAGAAAATGAGGCCTACAGGCATGGCCCCCACAAGGGGTGGGCTGACAAGGCTCCAGCCCTGGGGCCCGGGACGATTTTCACAATTTTTTTGCTTTTTCACGCTATAAATTCATCATAAAGAGGCCCGGGAAAATCTGGTCGGGGGGGGGGGCCCGCAAAAGATCCCAGCCTAGGGGCCCTGCTCCAGGATGTGGGGGCCATGCCTACAGGGTTCCGCCATAAAAATTATATACAAAAAGTGCTCCTCGACTCAAACGGCTCCGCCATAAAAATTATGCGCTGAAAAGGGATCCGCGAGTACAAAAAGGTTGAGAACCGCTGGCCTATAGGGATATGCGGCGCTGTTTGGATCTCATATTCGGCAAAATACAGAACATTCCGATTCTTGTAAAAAAACTGGACAAACGTGAGAATGAGTGCCAATTATAGGTGAAATTGCTAAAAAAGATTACCCAATAGGGTCCGAAATAGAGTTTTTGCTGCAAATAGCAGCGCTATTTCACTAAAAACATGACTAATTTGTGAGATGAATACTCATATTTATAATTTGCATAACATATTTCAGTCATGAAAATAGCTTTCATCCCCTTGATTTTATAATAAAGAATAAAAATTTAAACAAGCGTCATTGAAAAAACGAGGCATTTTTGCAAACAACTTGGACGACAAAATAACGGTAATGTACGGCAATGCTTTCAGTGAAATTTAGTTCCCATGATCTCCCCTAAGGCGCCTATAAAGGGGAGTGGACTCATCGTCCTCCATTTTTGAACAAAAAACTTGTTCGACACTCCAAGACAGCGGATCGGGAACAAAACTGACGTCACAATTTAGCCCAAACACGGTGGATGAGCGAGTCCAGTATTTCAAAGAGCTTTACAGGTCACCCTATCTCTTATTTCAGTAGAACCTTCGTGCAGAGCACGTGAGAAAACATCTTTCGACTGCCAAAAAACACGGAAAAGTCCCGTAAAATTCAGAGTCACATGATTTGGCTATACTGTACCTAAATCGGCCATGCATCCAGTTTTTTTTATCCGAAATCGGTGACTTTTGATCGATAGATTTTTCTGACCATGATACATAATAATGAATCAATTTTTGGCTTCAATCGGCTGATGTCCCGCTTTTTATCAAATAAATATGGTCACACGTGAGTGCCAGTACTTGAGAATTAGAAATCTGACGACCCTAACTGATGCTAAACCTCTGTAAAACGTCTCCAAGAACATCAACTTGAGCTAGTGCTATACTTGTGTCCAGCCTGGCCCAATAGTCATTCACAAATATTTACTTCCAATGTTTGCTCCCCCCCCTGCTGCAATGAAGCACCAGCGGCATAGGCTGGATACAGAGTGGCCCAGCCTAGCTCAATTCTTCGTTCGACCAATGTGTGGCCAGACCGCGGCTGGAAGGTCATGGTCGTTCTTTTCGAATAGCCTTCCAATACCAGTCTCAAATATTTGACGATCATTGCTATCATTGCTAATGGTAAAGCGGCCACACACCTCGCCCATGACCAACCTTGGAACGTATTGGGCTAGAATGGACACGAGTGAGGGCGGTCCTGGCTTTATACGAACGGTTCCACCTTTTCGCAAAATGCTTTATTTGAGCGGAAAAACAATTTCCCCCTTTAAAGGATTTTCGAGAGCAATTTCATTGATAAATCGACACCCCTAAGAAAAGATACAATAAAAAGTTTTATTATCGTTCAAAAATGCAAATAAGGAAAGGAAGCTCTTACACCATCGACAAGAATAAACCCATCGCTATTTATTTTTTCAGCGAATTTCCATAACAAGTTTCTTCGAATGTCGAACATGATGCGCATGACGCGTGGACAATAGCGCACACGAGAAACAAAAAACTGGGGACTGATTGTACAAAAAATAGAGTAACAAAAAAAACAAGGATGATCAAGATTCGTTGTTGTTTTTTCTTGCGTCGATGTTGTAGTCGTATCCGTAGGAGTCGCCGATTGGAGCCGGGTTTGCGGGATCGTCGTAGCTGAATGCATTGGATCCGTCGCCCTCGTAGCAGATTAGGAATTTCTGCCAGTAGTCGGTCTGGTCCATGGACGCCGAACCGCAACCTCCGGGACCCATCTTGTGGATCCGGGCGAAATCGTAGCAAGAGATGCCACCGTCCTGGTCGCAGTCTTTGCCGTGCTTCTTCATGTAACCGCGAACGGCCTGTTCCGCGCAAGTCTTGTTGTTCAGGCAAGTCTCGAAATCTGTGAATACATACAAATTAAGTTTCTGAATAGCAACCACACACATGTAATGAATAAAAATCACAGAAGCACACGAATATTTAAAAAAAAAAGGCGAAAATGATCAAATTTCACAAATTTTCAATTTAATTTAAGTATGATCGGCAATTCTTAAATGGTTTGTCGAAGCAACCCGGGGTTCCTTCGTACAATACAAATTATATTGAGCGTAGGTAACATGTCTGTGATTTGCAAACCAATATGTCACGGCAATGCAAGGTGTTACCGAAGTTCTTGGAAATCAAACAGGGAGTGCCGCTGAATACTCGAGATTCCCAAAGGTGCTACGAACGTGAAAATGGGGGAATCTCTGAATTACAAGCTCAATTTAAATTCCCCACTGTAAAGGAGAAAACTTCAATAACTTAAAGGTATTGATTTGGTTGCCTCTCAGAGACGTGTTAAGAATATCATGAGCCCAAGGGCAAAAATGTTCTCCTCGGAGCCCCCATCTGGCTACAAATGCCTGCCTACCAATTTACATGCTTACTCTCGAAAATTTCAATCAGAACAGATCTTATTTTCATGAGCCCCCCCCCCCCTGCACTTTCGTTCCAGGACCATGCCCCGCTGGGCTCCCGCGTTAAGACAGCAATGTGCTCAGATTCAGGAGAGGGTAAATCCCCCTCCATTCACTAAAAATTGGCATAGACGGTAGAGGTGGACAGTCAACCCCCGTTCTAAGGGTCCGTAGCTCGTATCCACTTATGAAGCCAGTGTAGTACACTTACACTTTTCGGTACGTGATAAGCCGTTCACGGGGTACTCAAAAAAAAACCAAAAAAACAACACTTAGTAATGGTAAGAAAAATAAGTGACGTATTGATGGGATACGTAGCCACCTAAACACTCAAGATGCTAGCACAACTGCATTCGTCTGCGCAGGTAAGATTGAATACTAGCAATAGTATGTGAGCTGGGGTCGCTGGAGCACCCACAACACTTTGAGCAACCCCATAATTTATTCAGAAACCTAAATCTCATACTTGAAGCTCAAGCCAAGCATCCCCAGCTGTGTTAAAATTCCGGAGCCCCTGAATCCCTGTGGTATAATTGTCTTTTCCAGCCGTTCGGTACCGGCTCTCAACAGTGGGTAACAGTTTAACACTTTGTGATCTTATATCCACATGGAATCGAAGGAAAGGGATCATAGGGAAAAAACGATACTTCATTGTTACAATTTCCCCTTACAATTACAAGAAGACCTACCGAACTTTAAAGTACCAATTTGAAGTACAGAAAGAACCACTGCAACGCAAAGGGAGACCCTGGTAAAGAAAAAATAATCGCGGTATGACGCTCATACTACTACAAGTAGCAGTGGTCCGGACAACGATCTTGTTTTTTTGCATTTCAGATTTATTATAAAATCAATATAGCGGCGGGGGTTGCTCACTAAAAGTTCTGTGCGAGAGGCCCCACGCCAATATCTTCGAGCCCTATCCCTACTGGTCTCGGAAAGTGACATAAGTCGAATAGAAAAATAGTAACAGTACAAAGTATAGCTATAATATACAGTCGAATCCCGTTATAACGAATTCCAAGAGATAAATCACTTCGTTATAACGATATTTCGTTATAAAGGAATTTCGGGTTTTTGCATTGTTCCTATGTAAACTTATCTGGGGGATTAGTGTTCGTTAAAACGAGATTTTCGCTATAACGGTATTCGACTGTAGTACAATATGATGTAAAAGGATTATACGCAAGTCACTTCAAGGTGGTACTTGGGGAGCAACCGGATCAAGCCATATATTGTTAAATATGAGAGGAGAAGAATATCATTTTATACCATGAGCCCTTCCTTTATCTCCAGGTCTTCCTCCATCGTGCCAGTAAGCCCACGAAATCACGTACGGTCCGCAGAAGTACGCGTTGCCGGCGTTGTGGCATTTCAAGCTCGTGTCACAATCACTGCTACCCTAATAGGAGAAGAAAAAACATCACGGGATTACTATGGAATTATTACAGTTAAATAATATACATTTAAACATGAAGAGAATGCACAAATCTTCAATTTGGGGGAATCTGGAGACGTGCAGTAATTGCGCGTTTTTCAATGGACGAAAGACAATGGATCGAAAAGGACATTTTCTCTCAAAAAGAACCGACTTCTTATCTAAAGAAGCAAGAAAAGAAAACACTATTGCTAAAATTTATTGGGGGAAGGGATCTCAAACAGCTTGAGCCTCACTCCTTGGTTCGGGCGCCTGTGCATGGGATGTACTACGTTTTCGTATTTTAAGCTCGAATTTTCGTCTTGCATTTTACGGGTCAGACAGTTCCGCAAAATGCAAGACGATCCTACGAACCTAATACAATAAGTCCCACCTAGGATCCATGCATGCTCTACGATGAACAGAGTTGCCACACGTCCCGCATTTCAAAGCAATGCCCCGATATGTTGTATTTTGATTTGTAGAGTTCTCAACATCAATCACTCAGTAGCGTCAGAGCCGGGAGTGCTATGGGTGATCGAGCACCAACGAAAATGTAGAGATGGTTCGAGCACAGGGTATGAAAAAATCATGATTTTTTTTAAAATCTGATTTTTTGATTTAAATCGGGTTTTTTTTATTAAAATTAAGTGACTGCTTATTAATTAAAACAAATCTGTTTATGTAACATGTAACATGAAAGGTGTCGTTGAGCCCAAATTAACTTCATAGATTAACATTATTTTTTATAGAGAAAAGTGCTTTTATTCATGAGGCTCCTCCTTCCTCCCATAAAAGTGAATGAGGTGGTGGGGCAACTCCGTATCACACACATAGTGCAGACATCTCAATTCACTCGATGCACAACCAAAAGGTCATTCAGCATCAACTAAATAAAACAAATTCTATTGACAAGATTATTTCTTGCATAATTAATGGAGACTTTCATGATGTTGCTTAATAGTTTACTCACTTTTATTCTTTCACAGATTCAATGAGTTTTGGTAAAAAAACGAGAAAACTCAAAATTTCAATTGTGCCACATTGTAATGCACTGAAAATACTTGGTGCAGTTTAGCTAAATGCTAAGTTCAACTCCCTATATTTTTCTGCAATTTTTTTCCATGCACAAAATCTAGAAATAGAGCAGTTTTCTTTCTGCACTGTATCTAGGGATTATAAGTTCAAGTTTATATTTACCCTCAACATCATCTACACTTCTTTTAATCGAGAACTCTACCATATACCAGGTTACTTTTACTTCAATATCATTAGTTATGTAAAGGAAAAACAAAATTTAAATTTTTTGATTTAAATCGGCGTACCCTGTCCGAGTACCCCTAGAATTGATCCAGAAATCGAAATTTTTTACATAAATTTCAAAACAAGCATCCACTGGTTCGAAACACTTCCGACGTCGCTGTCACTACTTCTACTAAGCCGTACATGCACCTCGAAAACATTCCTCTGCGGAACTTTTAACAAATTGTTGTACGTTTATGTAATGCACCTAACGTAAAGATTGTTTCTGAGGAATGCCCGTTAGTGTTTTAAGAAGTGCTACCATCTAACTTCAAAATTCAGAAGCAAAAAAAAAAAAAAAAATCTGCAGTTCATTTGGCTTATTGTATTTTGCGTGAATTTTAAATATCGTCGGTTTGATTGGAGAGACTCTGCGGAGAGTTTAAAGATGGCGCCATCTGCTGAACACAGACAATCAAATTTTGACAAATTTCATGACTACAGCATACGATTACAAATTTTACTCAGGGCGCCCATCTATTTATTGACTTAACAGCTCTCTGAGAAGTTCATGTCCTTATTTTTATTTCAACTTTGAATATATAATAGCGCGCACACATTCACTATAGGTACCTATTGCTCACCAAGGATGGTGTCAATAGGTTGCTATCCATGCAAAATATGCAAAATCATGAAACTCTTAACAATCTTGGCATTCTCAAAACGGTTAGGATGATGCGCGGAAAAAAAATAAGTGAAACGAAAAGAAATTGTAAATTTCAATGCTGATTTCACTTACTTGGCAAATACAATCTAAGCATTGTTGCGAAACTTCCGGTACAGTGAGACGGCGATCTGGACTTTGCTGCCCTGAAAATAAGTAAAATAATTAAGGTCTCCTCAAAATATGTACGTACATCGAAAACATTTCTAAAAAACGAAACGCAATGACAAATAACTAAAAGTGTTTTCAAGTTTTAAACCCGATGTGTGTTGGTTTCGAGCGTTATAGCTCAAAGACAGCTGAAGGTTATACAGAACGTGCTCAAATACGTATAGCCCCCGGATCCGAAGCCGCTGTCAAATGACACGTTTGTATGCGTTTGGACGCAATATCACGTCCTTGATCGTAAAGTGGTTAAGCCAAGTATAGGATATTGAAGAAGACGTATTTAGTTAAAAAGACTGAAATCAAACATGTGCGAAAAGGTTTTGAAGTTACGTATTTATCATGTCAGCTTATACGTAAAGACGACGTAATATAAAATAACTAATGTCATTCATGGTTCAACAGCCTTAAAAATTCCACACCTAGCTCGATAATGAGTGAAAAAGATGGGGTGGAGGCAGGACAGTCAAACGCAGTCCTCCCAAGGGAAAAAATCATTGAATATTTTTATTTATTTATTTTTGCTTATTTATACGCACATATAATATAATATGCAAAGTATACGTGAAATTATGAATTCACCTCTTAAAAATAAAAAATCACTTTAGAAAGACAAGTACATAAAATCACTGTGAATAATGAAGGTGAAATTATTTTTTTCTGAGTGGAAATCATTTTTGAAGTAGAAAATAAGAGTAACCGTGTCTGTGTTCCTCATCTCACACACAAGTTTGTCCTTGGGCAAACACGACTTCTTAGGGCCCTTTATACATAGCATTTTTTGAGGCAGATACGTACAAGGTGTAGAGGGCCCGTATCTTCCCTCAAGACGATAAAAAATATTTGTTAATATTTTTGCAAACAAATTAAAATATCGAAAGGAAATGCCAATTTTGTCACCCGAATGGTCCCGAAAATCTGTGGACTCTAAACACATGCCCCGTTTGCCCACGCGCGAAACCGCCATAATTTTTTTTTATGGAGTAGGCTTTTTTCCAATTTTTAGCAGGTGCAAAGTAGGGGAAGGGGGATAAGGAAAAGTGCTCCACATTGGGAAATCAACTTCATAAAATGGCTGGGCTTATCATTCCTAAAATAAAAAGCTTTTAAGACGGCTTGATATCTCGTCATTAACGGTCGGTGAGGGGGGGGGGGGGGTTAATAGTTTCATGAGTCAGAATTTTAGAAATAGAGCGTGGGGGGATGGGGGTTTCTTAAATATTTTTCGAGTCATGAACACCATGCTTACGAGCAAGTAATGACCGTGACCGTGAACAAGTGATACAGAGCGCCAGATCAATTAATAATTAAATTTTAGATCTACATCTCCATCTTGGATTTCACTACTAACGTGAAAAGTTGCAAGTAATGATCAGCGGCAGCCTTAAGCGGTGTGGCCACACGGGGCGCCAAATTCGAATTAAATGGGTGAAAAAAAGCTTTGTCGACCAAAAAAAAAAAAAAAACATGAGCAGGGGTGTGCCAAAAATAGGTCCCGCATGGGTAGAGAGTTTTTCTCGAGCCGCATCTGGTAATGATGGCTCACCAATAAGAGCTGTAATGGGGGATTGAGTTATCTGGCACAATTGAGAACAACAAAGTAATCCTAGACCAAAGAGCGAGACAGTTTCTTTAAAAGCGGGATAATCATGCACATTTTGCTTAATATGATGTCTAGAAGTAGAAGATGTCTGAAGAATATGAATATGTCTGGAGTAGACAGTGAATCCACAAATGTTTTTCGAATTACATTGAGTGATCCATTCCTCACTTTGTGTGAGGTGGTTTTTGCCTCGCTATAATAAGACGGAGATGAGAATTCATCTCTCACGAACGTACAAAAACACATCAGTCAGCCGATAGAAATTTTTGTCTATATTAAATTATGCACAATGGTTCTAAGTTTTTCCAGCAACTTAAAAACCGGTTTGATTCAAATAATATTGATGAGACGGAAAACAGAACTAAGAAAACTAAAAGAAATTCAAAAAAAAGAGAAGAGGACAGACCTCTGGTCAGTCTAAAAAGAAGTTGGCTCACCTGTAATGATGACCATAAACGATGCCAACGACAACACCAAAAGTGAAGTTTCACGATTCATGACTTCCTTTTTTTTGAGTGAACCGAGTCCTTCACGAATTCAAAAACCAGTGAGAACTAAAATTCGAAGCCGTTGGAAAGTGGTTTTTCTATTTCGCCAAAAAAAAAAAAAAAACAGAAATGGGGAGGGGGGTATTGGAAGTGGAATAAATAATCTGTGCACAATCAGTGGAACAACCAATGAGAATAGCAGTTGCAATCAACCGGAATGCAGCTTCCCTTGTTGGTAAGGTGAAGGAAAAGACTCGTAGAAACAAGACGTAGTAGTTAGTTCTGAGAAAGAAAAAAATAATGATGCGATACAACACGGACGGCTCGTTCCCTCCCTCTTCCTCTCTCTAACTTTATGTAAGACTTGCCCAGAAGCAAGGTATAACATCATGCATCTTGGGCGTTTGTTTCATACACGTATGACATACGTATCAACGCTGCCATTATCCGCATCACGTGGTTGCTTTGCAATAAAATAAAACAAGCTCAAGGCGAACTCGCTGTAGGGAATATACAATTCGTCATTAAAATGGTAGTACCATTTCTGCCTTAACCCTTTAAGCGAACGGCAGAAATCACTAAACCCCCATCAGAAAAATAAAATGTCATATCTTCTGTTAATGAAGTGAGCATTCTTCCGATTTCCAGCAAGTGAAAAAAAACTAAGGCGGTATAGGAGAAAAGTATTCCATTGAAAAAACCACAAAATGTCTGGGCTTGTCAATGTTAAAATGAGGCTTTCAAGGAGGGCGAGATATCTCGTCAACGGTACTTGAAGGTTTAACTTTCGTCTTCTTGGTGTGCTGCTGCTGCATCCTAATTTCGGCTCCGACGTGGAGTTCGATATACACGCCCCTTAATGTGATCACATCGAGTTTCTGATAACAATAACCGAATGATAATTACATCCGAAAAAATCCCGTTCGCCAGTACATACATTCCATTTGGTCAAATGGGACGATGGTAAACGGGTACTGGTTTTTAGCCATATTCCTAGACCTCTGCTCCTTTTTCTCTTAAAAAGGGTATCGCAGATAGGAGCAGCCTCCTCATTTATTTAGAAATGGCCTGTATATATATCGTTTGTAGGTATTATCATATCCCACTCATTTTATACAGGGTTCTGATGTTTAACAAAATGGTAACAATTACCATGCCTTTCGTTCCCAACAATGTTTCAAAACTTCTAGGAAATCCTCACAGAATATTTCTTCACATACACGCTGCCCATAACTCGTGTTATACTAGATGGTGTTTGAGTAATGGACAAATTTTCCTAAACTCTGCCATCTTGGGACACCAACGAATGTGATCCTAATTAATGATGATGATGAAATGGGTATTGGTAAGACGTGACACAACTCATTCTTTCTTTCGACATAATAGGTTGCAAAATGTTCAATTGCTCCTTTTTTTTAATTCTAAAACAGGACTTTTTTCCTCTGAAAGCTAAAATCCTGCATTTCTTTTCATTCAGCCATTGTGAGGCGTTAGAATGAAATTGTGTAACGTTTATCACAGGAATTACGATGTTTTTTTAATATACAATGCGTTTCACAGATCACCCTTGGGAAAGTCTCTCGGAAAAATAGATTTGAATCTGGTCAACTGAAAGAAACTGATCACAAGAACGGAAGGGAAGGAATTTTTTTTTTTGTCATCTTTTGCCTTCTCTATAGGAACAACATTTAGAAAGCAGCTCCACACGTACATAGAACACAGCGAATACTCAGGACTGATTACGGAGTACGGGAAATGTAACAAGGGAAAGAGGAATGAATATCTCTACTAGCCTCCTAAAAAGTCTTGTAGTCTAAAATAACGATAATTATTCAATCATTACACTTCACTCATAGTTTGAACAGTTGATGGCAGCACTACACATAACAAGCATGCACAGAAACAAAACTTCACGTCAGGGTCACTGCACGTACACACACATTCCAACATGTACCGATTCGTTGGAAATTCCGCAGAGGAACGTGGACGAGGTGCATGTACGGTTAAGTAGTAGCCTAATAACGATAACTTACGGGGGGAATAAGCTTGATTACACCTTAGCGATTCGGAATGCGCAGGAAAAAAACCGATACCATTATCCGAAATCCCGATAACTCGAATAAAAACGAAATTTTTCTCGTTATGATATTGGTCCTTTCCATTGTTTGGAAAAGTGATAACGTTATCCGTGATTTAATAAGCGGCGTTGATTTTATTTAGAAAGTAGAGTTAAGTTTGAGGTTCGAGCGCACACCAGAATTTATTCAAAAATCAGGATTTTCACATGAAGTTCAGGCCGAGCACCCACAGGTCTGAAACACTTCCGACGACTCTGCATTTAGATTCAATCACCCAATTTCAGAAGTAAAGAACCTCAACTTATTATGTGCCTTCTCGGTGCCCCGCGGGAGCTTGAAAGGGTTATTATTATGCAGAAAAAATGTAAACTTTTGTGGGGCCCCCATTCGGCTCGGGACCCAGTTGCAGTACCCCGGATGCCCCAGCCTAGTTACGGCATTAGTCGAAACTCATAAAACCGAACCCTCGCTGTAATAAAGTCTTAAATATCACTTTGCAAAATCCTGATTTAGATGCATATTCGATCAATATAGGTCTCCCCCAGTTGGCTTTTAAACGTTTGGAGCGCAAAGTTTACTGTTGGGTTTACTTAGCCGACTCGTTGGCAGCTGTATGGGCATCAGGTCTTTGGACAGGTTCTAGGTTCGAACCCCGCACCGACAACATAATGGTGGTCGATCGACTGAATTTAATTTCCGGTTGTTTTCCAACTACAAGGTGCGAATGCGAGCCGATCGCCCACTTAAAAAATGTTCCCCCACAGAGAGCTATTGGGCCTACAACATCTAAAATTCAAGCATAATACAAGCAGCTAAATAATCTGCCGAGTTATTTGCTTCCGAATTCGAGAGACAGATGGTGGTACTTATTTGAGTTCGAAAAATTAACTTATTACAATTAACCATTAAAAATTTGCGCAGCACATACAATTGAAGTTTACTATACATTGCGATAAAATATGTTTCATCATTATGTACATTTAAACATGCTCCAAAATATCGAAATCGAATTCCGACTCCAGCATTGTTTCCCCCCCCCCCCCCGACAAGTCTGAAACCCATTTTTCCCCCACCAAAAGAATTGACTGCTAGAAAGAAAAACCCACTACGATACAGTACATATTTAAAGGAGAAGTAAAAACAAGGTCGCTGAGGGTGAAGGGGCCGTTGAACCCCCTCAACTGGATTTTAACATTCCGTAGATAAGATATTTCAGACACAAACAACTCTTGAAATTTGTAACAAGCTGACTGGCGACGAACATTATGTGTTTGTGCACACATATGCTACTTCAAAGAGGAAAAAAATTGGAATTTCTATAATTTGAGAATTATGTGGATATTTATTAATGCCTAGCGCGAGTGGGTTATTTTATTAATCCCCCCGGATTCGAATTCCCTTCGTTTATCAATTTTTTTTCCTTTTTGAGTCCGTGATACACGTCACTAAGCCACTTTCGAGCAACCAATGAGATTATTGGTAACATTAAGTTTCATATGCTCGAAAAAGGAATACTTTCGTGCTACTTAGTAGCACGTGGTGCTAACGGCTAAAAGTGGCTGCACACGTAACTACAAGCTTGACAAGCATGCATACTCAATCTTTTTGTAGAAGCATGCTTGAGCGTCTGGATGAGAATTTTGCGAAAGCATTTTGATTGCACAAGTGGCTTGAAGATCGAATAAATTTTGATCATGCACAGGCATTTTGCACAAGCATAGGCTGGAAAACTAATCAACAACAGTTCGGCACTTCGTGCGTTTGTGAGAAAGTGATCAAATGAGGCAGTGAATGAGCAATTAAATGACCAAATTAGTCAGTGAGTAAATGAATGATTGCATGAGCAAGTGAGCTGCGGTAATGGAGCCGCAAACACACCATGGTTATGGCGAAGAAGCTGAAAATTTGAGAGTGACTGCTTTGTTTGTCATTGAATTTTATTTTCCGTAAATTGCCTCAGTATACACACTGGCGCTTGTGAAAGCATACTTAGCAATGCACACCGTTTGGAGGCAAAAGGAAAATTATGCATGCTTGGACAAAAGGACTGAACATACATGCTTGTCACACTTGCAGTTACGTGTGTAGAGAAAAGATTCGTGATCTCAAGCTCCCGATTTAACGAAAAAAAATGTCGAACTCGTTAAATCGGGGTCGTAACGTCTATCTAAAGCATTCGTGCCGATGCACTCAACTTGACGTTTGACAGATAGAAGAGTCGAAAGGTCAATGTCACTCGCACTCTCTCTTGTCGATTTCCAGCCTAACGAACCGGATGCCTGCCAGTAAATACGCACTATCGACCTCTTTCTTTACCTCCGTCTGTCTTTCTCTCTCCGAGTTATATAAATTCATTCTCCCCTTGTCACAATATTGTATTTACTACTATATGTATTATCGGACAGAGACATATGAAGCGCCAGCAAATAGATTCGGAACCCTTCCATCGATCTTGCTGAAAGGGTCGACGTGTTGTGCGTAATAAAAAGCGACATGAGAGGATGTGCCTTCTCTCTTCTCTGTTTTTAAGCCATTTTCACTTCTCAGGCGGCCTTCTCTTCTTCCTCGCTCTATGCTGTTCGTGTCTGGCTGGAGAACAACATAATTTCAGAATAAAATTCGGATCAAGAACTGGGTTGCAAGATTTCCGAAATTAAAATGCAGGACACCATATTCTTGGCGGAAATTTATCTAAAAAAATCGATCACAGCACCTTTTAAATGTTACAACGATCGAGTCATGGCATTGAAGTAAAAACGTTGCTTGTCTCTGCGTGAAAAGGATGGCGCCACTACAATAACTGAAGTTTCTGTACTCTTCCGATTACTAGAATGAAAGTAGTGTCCGAGGATTTTAATCAACTCTGGTTATAAAAAAACTATAATTTACAGAATACAATCATTCAATACATTCTATTATATAAATACAATCGACTAGTCGATATCGCACACACACACAATACAAGGTTCCCAGCAAAATTTGATTGAACATTTCCCTAAAAAAAACTCGAGAATTTTCCGCTGACACTCTCAGACCGAAACTCAAAATTTCCGCGACTTTCCTAGAACAAAACTCAAAATTTTCTCTGAACAAAACCTAAAATTTTCCCGGACCAAAACTCAAGAGAAATGGTCCTGACTCTCCCAGACCGGAACTCGGTATTTCCCTGACTTCCCCCCCCCCCCGCCCAAAACTCACCTGACTTTTCAAGACCGAAACTCAAGAAATATTTCTGACTCTCCCTGACCTACTATAAACTTAGAATTTCCCTGATTTTCCCCTGAATAATACTTAAAATTTCCTCGACGAAAACTTTAAAAAATTTCCCCCTTTCTCAGACCACATTTCAAAAATTTCTGATTTAACATGATTGACTTTCCCTGACATACTAAACTCAGAATTTCCCTGACCAATTCTCCAAATTTCCTAAACAAAAAATAAAAAAATTTCCCTATTTCTGACTGAAGTCCTAAATTACCCCAAATTTCTCTTGACCAAAACCCAAAATTCCCCTGACAAAATCTCAAGAAATTCCAGACTCTCCCAGACTGAAACCTAAAATTTTCCCAACTTTTTCTGAGTAAAACTCAAATATTTTCTTGACCTTCACTGACCAAATCACCTGAAGAAATAAATATAATTTAAAATCTTGACCGTCAAATTTTTTTTTCAGTTCCAGTTTTTCAATTCTCACAATTTTTTCCCCTTGAATTTTAACAGATACTTTACACTTTCCCTGACTTTTTGCATTGTTAGGAATCCTATAATAATCATTATGTAAGCAGAACATGCTTATTTTCCTCGAACTCTCATCAAGCATGAATTATCATACTGAAAAAATAATCTCACAACCTCTGAATCAAAGTATAATCTTTACACACGATAATTTCCTCACGAAACATACATAAAACAAAGCTGATGTTACTACGGTTCGATATAAAAAACAAATCTGAAGAATGGCTGAATCTTATCTTGATAGCCCTAGTGCAATGCTTGAAAAATTTATACGGAACAGATCTTACGTTCCCCCCCCCCCTATGCACACAATTACAAGTACAAATTAAATTTTTAGGATGAACTTTCCGACGCAGAATAGAGCGATTTTTTTTACGGAAAGTAAATATGTACAGAGTTGATCAATGCACCTATAACTAAGCAGAATGTTTCAAATGGAGTAAATCTGCAAAAAAATTAAACTATAGACACATCGTGTTTAGAGGAAATTGAAATGTATATGTAAAGATGCACTTGAAGCAGGAGGAGGTAAACATATGGTTAATTTGACGGCATCATTTGGAAGCCTTGACTTCCTTCAAAGTGTTGCCGAAACAAGGTTTCGACTCTGAAGACACACTGAGCTCCTCAACAGCATCTTTTCACTTCCTGGACAAAAGGAACTACTGGGCCAGTAATTTCCCTAACCTGTAAAAATTTGTTTGAATTTCGCCAACCAAAACTCAAGAAATTTTCCTCACTTTCTACTACAAAAATTTAAAATTTCCCCATCAAATACTTAAAAATTTCCCTGACCAAATTTTTCTGAAGAAATATAATTTGAAATCTTAACTTT
The DNA here is from genome assembly GCF_987345545.1 of Pholcus phalangioides. Taxonomy (NCBI): domain Eukaryota; kingdom Metazoa; phylum Arthropoda; class Arachnida; order Araneae; family Pholcidae; genus Pholcus; species Pholcus phalangioides. The sequence continues at coordinate 21,746,562 of NW_028301596.1, read as the reverse complement.
TTCCCTTGACTTTAGCCAAATATTATACATTTTCTCTCAACCACTTATAATTTTTTGTAATTCAAGGTTGCTGGAAACCCTGCAATAATCATAATGCGGACGAGTTTATTTTATTTCCCTCAAAATTTGGTCAAGAATGAATGGTCACACTCAAAAAATAGACTCACAACCTGCAAATCAAAATACAATCTTTATAATTTCCTCACGAAGCATACGCAAAACGAATCTAATTGATAATTGCTGTTCGATGTGAAAAAGAAATCTGAAGAATGGCTGAATCTTATCTCAATAATCCTAGTGCAGTGCTTGAGAAATCGATATGGGGAACAGATCTACGCACACGCTCTATCTCTCTCTATCAATTCACACAATCACGAGGAGTAGAAATGGAATTTTTAGGATGGAGATTTGTCTATGAAAATAAATATGTACGGAGTTAATCAAAATATCTCTGATTAAGCAAGATGTTTTTGTTAGAGTAGATTGGTAATAAATTAAACTATAGACACATCATGTGCAGAGGAAATCGAAATGTACATGCTCTTGAAGCGGGAGGAGGTGAGTTCATTGTGGCAATGACATTTGGAAGCATTGACTTCCTTCAAGATGTTGCAGAAGCTCTTGATTACTGCTCTGTAGATGAACGATGTCTCTGTACATTTCTTTCATTTTCGACTCTGAAGACACAGTGAGCTCCTCGACAGCATCTTTCCACTTCCTGGACGTTTTTGTCTGAGCGTCCAGCAGCTTCCCTTGGTCCTGGATCACCTTCTTGAACTGTTCTTCCATCAGTGACATCTGCTGCGAAAATGACTCTTCTTTTTGATGGAGGCGCTGACTGAGGCCGGCGAGTTCTTTCTCGTAATGATCACGATTCTTCTCCAGTTCTTTCTCCAGAAGGGTGCATTTCTTCTTCAAGTTCACAACTTTGTCCATGAGTTCTACTCTTTCCTCTGCACTCTTGGAGAAGTCATTCTGGAGTTTCTGGAACAGGTCTCTCCACATTTTTGATTCTGATTTGTGAAACTCTGTTTCCCTGCCGTTGCTTTGTTTTGAGTCTTTTAGCTGGCTCTCAAAAGAACGGGCTCTGAAAATGGCTTCGTCCCTCGCTTTCTCCGCCAAGGTGAGCCTGTGACACATGTCATTAAAGACTGTTATGGATATACTTTGCGAGCTGTCAAAGCGCACAGAGTCCAACTTGGCTTCGGTAGCGTGGATCTGTCTCTGCAGCTTCTCAAGTGAACTCTGCTTCTCGTAATTTTCCATCTGCAGGGCCTTCAGTTCTTTCATGAGTGATTCAACTTCTTCGGAATGTTGCTTTTGGAGGTTTTTGATCTCGTTCTTGTATCTTAGGGTTGCATGCTCTATTTCTTCATCTATAGACGATTTCAGACTCTGTATGAATTTCAGAGCGACCTCCTCCTTGAACGAGACCTCTTTCTTTTGCAAGACCGCTTCCTGGGCGGTGAGCAGGCTGTCTTTCGCATCTTTTTCCAACGTTATTTTTTCTTGACCCAAGACAAAAAGCTTGTCCATGAGCTGTTTGTTCGCATGCTTGAGTTTCGATATCTGCTCGATCAGTTCACCGTTTTCTTTGACTTTCAGCTCGACTGTCCTGGTCGCTTCAGCAAGCTCAGTTTTAAGCGACACCATTTGGTCCGTAAGCCTCTGTTTTTCGGCACTTAAATTCTTCGTGTCGCTCTGCGTCTTTTTCAATGCCTCTTGGCAGTTTGTTAATACATCTCTGGTACTTTCGAGCTCTTCGGACAATGCCTTTGTTTCAGCTTTGGCATCAGCCATATCCTTCCTAGCCTGTGCCAGTTCGACAGACAAAACATTCAGACCGTTTGCATAATGGTTGTTGATGGCAGCAATGCGTTCCTCCAACACCTGCTCAGTTGCGGTTTCGTATTTGACTTGTCTCTCCAGCTCTAGCTCTTTCAGGGTGTTCTGCAACATGTCCATGATGGTTGCTTTCGATTCCAAAGCATCTTTGAGTCTCCGTTCCAGCTCTTTGTTGATCCCACTTCCACCCGGGGTTGTTCCTCTGTAATCTCCATACTCTCCTCCAGCGAATCGCTTCAGCTCAGCAATCAGCTTCCTGTTGATGTCCAAAAGTTTCAACACTTGATGTTTTGATTCTTTGTGGCTGGTTTGGTACAGATCTAACTGGTTTTTTAGCCAGTCCACGGTCGAAGAGAATTCCAATGAAATTGCCTCCATATTAGTTATTTCACGTGTCATTCGAGATCATCTGAAAATAAATATAAAAAGCCAACAAATGAACCAGGTCCGCAATAAGAGGGGGAGCGAAGGGGGCAACCACCCCTGCAGCAAACTTTACTGGGCGGTAAATTTTAGGAGGCAATAAAAACACTCATCAAAATTTGCAGTGATAGAAAATCATGTTTTATTTTTTTCTCACAAAAATCTTAGTTAAGCCCCTAAATAAACACAGGATTTGGAAAATTTACCCCAATATTTCGTTCCCCCTACCCTGAAATTTCACACATAATTTCTTCAATGCTGTAAAATGAGTGACCAAGTGAGGTGAGCGAATAAGTCTTTCATTTGGTCCCTCACTTGGTCATTCAGTCACTCACCTGGTAACTAAAACAGCTACTCCTACATTCGGTCACTCATATGGTCAGTCACCAATCACTTGGTTACTCATATGGTCAGTCATTCACCCCCTCACTTGGTCAATTAACCACTTCTTGGATACTCATATTGCCACGCACGCACTCATTTGATCACTCATATGATCATTCACCCACCCACTTGGTCAATTAACCGCTTCTTGGATACTCATATTGCGATGCTCACACTCATTTGATCACTCATATGGTCATTCACCCACTCACTTGGTAGCTAATATGGTCACTCACACACCTAGTCACTTGCTCACTCATTTTAAAGCATTAAAATAGTGTGTGTAGAAATGTCGTCGGGGGGGGGGGGAACCAAACGTTTGGGTACCAAGTTTTCGTAAACCAATAAACACATATACAGTGGGAATTCGCTGAAGATCTGTTCATCATACACCACGGTTTGACAAATTTCAGGTATCAGGTTGCCATGGTGACTAAAAAAATTGGCATTGGCACTAAAATTTTTCTATGTGTGATCACCAGAATGGGCAAATGAGACAGGCTTGGCCCCTAAAATATTTGATTGGTGCCTAGATTTTTTCTTGGTTTGTCAAGCCCTGAGTATGCAAACTGACAGGCTGGTAATTCCAGAAAGATATCAGTACTTATGAACATCACTCGAACAAGACGGCCCTGGTCTGAACTAGAATAGACGTATATATACGAGTGGGGAGGAGCTTCACGTGGGCCAGGGAAACAGCAATAGAACAGGGCTTAAAAGCAATAGAATTATATAAGGCTTTAGGAATCACTCACCTTGGGCACCATGATGCTGTGGAGATGGTCGTGAAATGGGCTGTGTCCTAAGGCAGAACATTTGGGAAATGGGTGGTCAAGAATATTAGACTAGAACTAGGGTAGGGTGGCAAAAAATTGTCAGAAGCATGAATTTCCAGTCGGGCTATACAGCAGTGCTGGACAAATCATAGAAAAATCTAGGTGCCAAAAATTTTTTTTACCAAAGAAAAAGACCCAAAATAATGCTTTCATATATTTTTCAGGGCATAGTGACCACTCTTTCATATGTTGGCAGCAGTGCAGTCTTAACGCATGGGCCTACTACAAAAATAAGATCCGGTGGAAATTTTTCACAATAAGCATGTAAATTTATCTCTGGCAAGGCCTTAGAAAAATCATTTCGCCCATGATGCTCTTAAGATGGCCTTAATTGGCAGATAGGCTGCTACAAACATTTTGTGCTGCCCTCAGTCTGCAATTTAGTGCATAAAGAAAAGTAAAAAATGATGCAAAGAAAATTTTAGGCACCAATGCTTATTTTTTACTCGCCATGCTGACCTGGCACCTAGGATTTGTCCAGCCCTGCTATATAGTGAACAGGGGGCATGGGATACAAAAATTTCACCTCCGACATTTCGTCACCAGTACGTTTCACCCCTGGACATTTTGAACAGAGTAAGTGATTGAGTGAATGAGCAACTGTATAAGTGGCCAAGTGAGTGAATAATTATGAGTGACCAAGTGATGGAGCGCCATGGACTACCTTTTAATCTCCCCCTCCACCCCCTAAAATTTCACCCCAACTTTTTGTCCTGTTTTACCCCTGTCACTTATACGTCACTCACTGACTCTCTCAGTCCGTCCTTCATCCATTCAATTCAAGTGAATGGATGAAGGACGGACTGAGAGAGTCAGTGAGTGACGTATAAGTGACGGGTAAAACAGGACAAAAAGTTGGGGTGAAATTTTAGGGGGTGGAGGGGGAGATTAAAAAGGTAGACTACCTTCCCTCCCTATTCTGCCAATACTCTTTTTTTAACAATGCAACCCCCCAATATTAAGTCATGCTTGGGACAGAACTCCTTAAGACAATAATGCTTAGCCCTCTAGTTTTCAAGAGAAAATACGCAGCTAGGCAGGGGCGTCAGAATATCAATTTCTATGGTACATAGCGCTTCTAAGACGACCCTTATGGGAGGCCTATGGATTTATGTATGGAGCAACGCCATACACAATTAGTTTTTCCATAACGAGAGAAAAATTATGACTGCAAAGATTATGCCAGTACCACCTTAACACATGGGCCCGGAGGCTGAGGTGCAAATGGGACCCTAATGACAATGAGATCTGGCTACAATTTTCGAGAGCAAATAGTCTATGCAAACTGTTTCGCAGGTATTTCGAACCAAGTAAAGGGGCCCCTGAGAAAATCAATTTTCCCGGGGACCTACAATGCTTTTAAGACGGCCCAGGGTTATGCCCATTATTATGATCCACTAGCTGTTTCAAATTAAAGCGGAGCCATCATAACCATGGTGAATGAGAGCAACGGCATTCAATAAATAATTACCAGTTTCGTCATCGGCGAATGAGGCACATCAAAAGTCTTTCCCAATTTAAATCTTCTTGTTTGGAATTAAATCTTTTTATCTTTGTTCGGTGATTTAGTTCAAATTTTCCAACCGCTAGAATATCAACAAAAACCTAACTAATCGAGACGTCCTTAACCGTTCGGTTTTCTGCTTTTTGAACTGCGAATGGAATGATAAAAACGTTAAACAAGTCAAGTCATAACAAGTAAAATTATTTACATAATTTTAACTTTATGTTGCGTTATAAATATTTAAATATTGTTCTCTATTTTTTACAAGATTCATATCGATGAACAATAGTTACTAATTAATCGTCAATTAAAGCTAGAAATTAGGGAACATGAGCTGTCATCTGTTGACAGAAATAAGAATCTTTATCAGCAGACTGATGATATTCGAAATATGGTATTACTACTGCTATCTATTGACGATGTCAGACACTATAGGTTTTGAATTCGTCAATAGGTGACAGCAGTAATTCTGGTCGGATGTGTATTTTTTTTCTCAAACGTGCGCCAATTTCAACTTGAGTGCTAATTACTGGATTTTAATGCGTATATAATACGTTAAAAAATCATTGGAATATATGCTGTTGAATCTCATCTACCGCTTTTTAATATATTTTTTGACAGGTTTTTTAGAATCAGAGCAATGCCTATAGGCGGAGATAGACTTAGAAGTCTGGGGCACGAAGATGATATCAATTCATATATACACTGCTCAAAACAATTAGGGGAGCAAGCAAAAAAGTGAAGAAAACCGTGCGAGACAGCCAAGTATTGGCATACAATGGATAGTACACGCGTATCAATGCGCAATACAGAAAAAAGACGTAAAAAAATTTGGAATTAAGCTTTAATTCTTTGAAAATATGGAAAAAACATGAAAAGATGATTTAGGGCAACAATTTGGTTACATGTAAACGATAAAAAAAAGTAACTGTTTAGACATGAGGCATGAGTTTTAATAGGGCGTGTGGTCTCCTCGAACAGCTAAGACTGCTGCACACCTGTTTGCCATGGATGCGATGAGGTTATCGATCAGACTTTGGGGAATACTGTTCCACTCCTCAAGAAGTGCAATCTGCAAGTCTCGGACAGTAACAGGCGGCCTTGGTCGCGCAGCAATGCGTCGTCCGAGCATGTCCCAAACATGCTCGATTGGATTCAGGTCAGGAGAGCACGCTGGCCATTCCATACGCTGTATTGTTTCAGCTTCAAGCATGTTCTCCACCAGACGAGCTCTATGCGGTCGGGCATTATCATCCTGGAAAACAAAGGAATCTCCAATGGCTCCAGCGTAAGGGATGACATGAGGTCGCAGTATCTTGTCTGCATACCTTCGGGCCGTCAAAGTGCCATTCCGAATGATATGCAGGTCCGTACGTCCGCCTATGCTGATTCCACCCCATACCATCCAACCAGCTCGTCTGTATTGTGACCTTTCACGAACGAATGCGGGGTTATTTCGAGTGCCCCTGTCCCTCCATACCAGAACACGTCGGGTGTCACACTCCAGACTGAATCGGGACTCGTCTGTAAACAGCACTTGGCTCCAATCATGTTGCTCCCAATCTCGATGTTCAGCAGCCCATCTTCTTCGGGCCGCACGGTGGCGTGGGGCCAACGGAATGCAGACCATTGGCCTACGTGCATAGAGCCCTCCCTCATGAAGCCGATTACGTACTGTTTGGCTGGACACCCTTCGTCCTGTTGCCAAGAGCAACCGTCTTTGCAGCTGCGTAGCATTCTCTGTTCTGTTTCGACGGGCTGTTAACCGTATATACCGGTCATCAGTTGCTGTAGTGGCGCGTGGCCGACCTTGCCCTGGTCGACGTCTAAAATTTCCTGTTTCTTGGAATCGATTCCAACAACGGAGCCTTGCAACAACACTTCTGGCGACTCCAACAGCGTCCGCGACACTACGTTGTGTTTGCCCGGATTCCAGTCTGCCATGGATTCCGGTAAATCACGTTGTTGAGACATTCTCAAGTCACCTTGTCTCAAAAAAAAAATACTGCGCAATCGAATTTCACAGTTACGGCAGTGAAACAGACGTTTCTGCAACATCTCGATTTCTGCCCTTATCTCCTTTTTCTGGTTTTTGACGTCATGAACTTTGATTTGCATATGAAGTTTTCTTCTTCCGTTTCCTGCTAGACTTTAAATTATGGATGATTCATTTTATGTTACTTATCGGTATACATCTTTGCGTAATTTTGTTAAAACCATGTGCTCCCCTAATTGTTTTGAGCAGTGTACATTAGATCAGTCGACTGATCTAATGTATATATGTACACACATTAGATCAGTCGTCTCCACCTTTGACACTGGGGGGGGGCTCTGCATCTCCGCTCATGGCACTGCCGTCTTAACGCATGGGCCCACGCGGGCAGTACGGCCCTTGCCTACCAATTCATAATCTCGAGAATCCCAACTAAATCTCATCATCATGAGGCACCGGGGAGCCGTTCCCAGGTGGGGCCCATGCGTTAAGGAGCTGACAGGACCCCAGCCGCAAAAAAACAATTCTCAATTTTTTTTAAATTCACTATACAGAGAATGAAAAATCTGGCCCAGCCCGCCAAAAATCGCAATCTAGGTGTGCTGCTGCAGTATGTCCCTCCCAACGACAATAAAGAAAAAAAAAACAATCTAAAATGTTTTTTTAGAAAAATATCATGGGGGAAACATATTTTTCTGTTGATTTAAAATGCTGGCAGCCTCAACATTTCTCTGGAAGAGATTCCTCATATTCCGCAATATTTCAAAACTAATTTGTAAAAAATAATGCTTTTGAAGTGTTGTAGATGGTGTGTAGATGTGAAAAGAAAAATCATTTTTTCTGCAAAAACCGGAACCAATGCCTGTTTCTCGCATGATAATAATAATAATGCTGATAATAATAATTGCAAACGAGGCACATAAACAGCGCCCATAAATTTTCGGCTCCTAAAATTGCAATTTTCTTTCGATATTTTAATATTTTACAAAAACATCAAGAGAATGTAATTTTTTAATCGTCTTGTGGGAAGGAGAGTGCATGGGGCTTCTCCATGTCTCCCTCCTCCTGAATATGCCTCGGCCTCAAAGAACGCTAAAGGGCCTCCAATGTTTACCCAGGGCCCGAACTTATGACGAACAGGCCCTGCAAACAACCTCTTCCATTCCTTAAGATTTCATTGTCGATGAATAAAATTTTCCCATGCGGATTGATATTTTTTCTTAAATTACACGAAATTCGGATCTGCGGTTATACGAAGGAAAATACGGGGTTATCTGACAGTTTTCTCCTTCAAATGATGGAAAACGTAGTTTTTGTTTTGGTTAAAATAATTTATTTTTCACGAGTTTCGCGATGCACATATAGTGAAAGCAATCATTACAGAAAGGGCTCACACTTTGCTGCACTGGCGTACGACTAAACCCTTGAGTGGTTATAGTTGCTTCTTTGCGGTTATAGAAAACGAAGAAACTTTTGGGGAGAAAAAAGAAAAGACCCCCGGCCCCCACTCCTTTCAGAGGTGCGCTACTGCCTTGCTTCACACAAAAAAAATCTTGAAAGAAAATGTTCACGTCAAATTTATAACTGTCATCAGTAATCAAGAACCTGGTACCTGTATGATCAAGGACCCCTATAATTTTGGCCCAAATTTGTTTGCGTCACCGACTGACTCCAATAGGTAAGGAGGACTGAAGTCAGTCGGTGTTGGGAGGACCTTTCAAGTCAAATCCTGATCCTGTATGACACCTTTTCCCGAATGGTCTGTGGATCCCTTGTTTAGAATATTTTATAATTGGAGAAGCCAAAGACCAACATAAAAAAATAAAAAGCTCTACAAATCCAATTTACTGTCACCATAGCGACTAAAAATCAAAGTATTGGCGATTAAAATTTTCGATGTACTAAAATTTGAAGACTGAGGGCAAGAAACTTTTGGTATATTTCAAAGAATCAACCAAAAAAATTCCTGTATTTTAACGTGCATAAGGAACACCTTTTTCATGGGGGCAGATACGGGGGGACATTGCCCCCCCCCCCCCCCAGCGTCAAAATTGGAGTGGGCAGATCTAATGTATATATGAATTGACATCATCATCGTGCCTCCCAAACTTCCAAGTCTATCTCCGCCTATGACCTTTTTGCAAAAAATTGGGTCCCAAAAATAGGAAGGGGGAAAATCTTATACAAGGATAGTATTACAAATACAGTAGATGTCGTTTATTAGAGTCACGGATAATGCTTGAATCATTCGGGTATCGTTATTAATTTTGCAAAGAACGGAACAGACCAACATCATAACATGGGAAAAAATTTGTTCAGTTATCTGGACTTCGGATAATATTATTCAGGGGTGGGAAGTGACTAAGTCCATTTCGGAGCAGCAAAATTCAGGATTCGGAGCAGCAAATTCAGGATTTGGAGCAATTTCGGAGCAGCAAAATATGGGATTCGGAGCAGATATTTATAAATTGAAGCAGTAAAATTAACAAGAATATTTTCGTCAACCCTCAACCCTTTTCAAAATAAAACTGCACTGTCTTTTGTTATCAAACATCTTTTCATCAGCTTGATTTTTGTTTTTGGTGTTTTAGGCTTTTGACACCTTGTTTGAAAGAGCGGCTGTCATAAAATTTTTTGCACCCGTCTATTTAAGATGATGTTTGCTTACTGAGGGCCCTATTTGCTGCCTTGAACAGCAGCACTTCAAATGAGCTAGAAAAATTTTATAAGTTTTTAATTTTTTTATACTTGGAAAGAAATTGTTGCAAAATGGGAGAGAATTTCGGAAGAATCAACTCGATGTTTGGCGATTCAGCACTCATTATCTGGCGAGATTGGCGATCTGACACTCGTTATTTGGCTGAGACTGGCGATTTAACGCTCGTTATTTGGCGATATTGACGATTTAACATTCGTTATTCGACAACATTGGTTATTTAACGCCCGTTATTTGGCAACATTGGCGATTTAACGCTCGTTATTCGGCAAAGTTTCTAAACTAACATTCGTAATTCGGCGGACATGCGCTTTTTACTTCCGGAATGAAAATTTTTTTCACGAAACATCGGGATTTAACACAATGACAATCGACTACAGTAATTTCTGCTGCTTCCAGTGACGACTTTTTTTTTAAACGGAAACACTTAAATTTGCACTTTAAAGCTGAAAGGCATTATGCAAACCATCTTCAGTTCCACGATCACGGACAATATCGGGGTTTTGCGATGGAAAGCCCGATCAGGGGCCGATAGTTTAAGTATAGTGGAATAAAACACGCTCTTCTCGTAAAGAAACGTTTCGTGGCTAGCAGGAACAAAAATTTTTTGGCGTCCTTTCCGATATTCCGGGCATACTGAAGCGAAATTCGCTATTTGGCGCAGAAAAATGCGAAAATACGCTATTGGAGCAGGATGGCGCAAGATATTAGTTTTGGCGCAGAGTTCCCACCCCCGTATTATTTCTTTTCCTGTCAAAAGTTTTTTATTGTGCATATTCTGAAAAAAGCGGAAGTTAAACCATATTTTTTTCCCTCTAAGTCATCGTTATCATACTGACAAGACTATGTAGAAGGCTAGGTGTCCCCGTCTTTGAGAAATATTTCTATACTTAACACTTATTTATACACCGCATATTTTATTTCCCGTAGGCTTACTCTAAGACCGGCGATTTTCTCGTTTGGAAATGAAAAACAAATACATCTAGGAAATTAAAAATCGAAAAATCTCGTTGTCGGTCTTTTACGTCTCAGCATTGAAACACCAGAAATACCGTGAGCGGTCGTTTAAGTGTTGATTAATCAGCCCGTAGTATTCACTGTGATTCATATCCGCGTGGCGCTGCTCTTTTGCAATGGCCTTCCAATAGTGAAGGAAAATTTAGGAGGAAAAAGCCTTCAGTTGATCAGTTTATTTCAGTTAAGCAGATTGTTTTTTTTCCCCCGAGAAACTTTCTCAAGGGATCTATGAAATGTATGAACTGTACATGAAAAGTATATCATAATTCGTAATATACATTAGACCAGGGATTCTCAAATTGTGTGCCGCGGCGCCCCGCTCTGCCCCTGACAAAGATTTCCTTAAATACACTTTGTTAAACAGCTCTGAGGAGCCGGCAGAGCTCGCGGATAAGCATTGAATAGGGGAAAAGCTTGAGAACCCCTGCTCATTAGACAGTTCTGTTCCAACGCCTCACAATGGCTGAATAACAAAAATCCACGATTTTACCTCAAAGCAAAAAAGCCGTTTTAGAATAGAATAAAAAAAAAGGAACGATTTAAAATTTTGTGGTTAAAACAGAGTTGCCCTGTTTTACCAAATAGGATATATGATTACTGTACTTTTATACAGGACGTTTTTAGATTAGTTATCATTTAGTTATTGTTATCAGAAATCTCAAGCCCTGATGTGATCACATTAAGTGGCATGGACCGTATTAGAAAATTACTCAATGCTTTGCAATATACGTTGAGAGTGACATGATATGGACAGGTTGAAAAGTTTCAGTGGTGTATAAGTCAATAATCCTTATTTTGAGAAAAAAGTTTTACTAGAACTATCGTCGTAGATTCCCATGTAAAAAAGTTTGCAATTTCACAATTTAGAGGTGAACAATTGAAGCTGACTTAGTTAATTTTTTCCTTCAGAAGTTCAGCACTTTTAGATTGCATATCTGAACTTGGTCAGAATTGTTGAAAATGTGACTTACTGTTACAATTTACTCAGTAGCCACTGTAACTTTAACCCATCTGTATGGGCTAGTTGATGCAGCTGATTGTATTTGTAATATGGCACTTTGGACAGTTTTTTTACTAAAGACAAAAATATATACTTGGCTGCAAAAAAGTTTGGCCGATGCCAGACCTTTTCCCCTCCAGTTTATTAAGCCCCCTGGTCCAAACAGAACTATACTCAAAATTGTGTGATGCCTCTCATCCTCAGTTTAGTACATGAGAACTTGTTATTTTAGACTGATATAGCAAATGAAGTGAAATAATAATCAATGCTCATTTTAAGAGGGGACATTTATAAGATTATAATAATCACAACACTCTAATATGAAAAATATAAAATGTATAACCGCACGTAATCTCAAAAGCCTTTATTTATATAGACCCTTGATAAAACATATAATAAAAAATGGTGACATTTTTACTCTTTTCTCAAGAATCTTCTACGTACTATATTTGAATAAAATTAGCTCATTTTCTTTCAGTGAAATATTTTAACAACAAAAAATATGAGCACACATCTCGCTGACACTGTACTTGGATAATATGCATGTGTATGTTTTATATTTTTTATGGGTATTAGACAAAAAAAAATAAACCTGAATTATTTTTTTCTTGGAAAAAGTTTATGATAGCGGAGAAAATGTCATCAAGTCTCCTCTTATAGATTTACGTGGAATATTAGAAGATGGAATTTGCGGAGAACCCAGGAGGCTGATCTTACGCTGCTGTCTTGTCAAAGGACGGTTCGGTGTAGAGATGACATCAGTTGAAATAGGATCCAATGAAAGGATGTCAAGACAATCTTGAAGGATGATATCTTTCCTCCCATTTCTCATGGACAATCTGCTCTTTCTTGTATGTTTGGCTGCAGAAGTGGATTCAATTTGTTCTTCCTGAAAACAAATTTGATCCAACAAAGTGCATATAATTCAGGAATATGAGTTAAATCTCAATGAGTTAAATTGAAATGAAAAGCAGATCTTCGACATAAAATAAACCCGTTACATTGTCGTTTGTGCTTAAAATTTGACAAGCAAATAAAAGTCCCAGTAAAATACTTCTTGGTAAAAGCCACATTAGTGTACGTGCTGCAGTGTGAAAAAGAAACCCATTAAAATATATTTATATCCTAAATCTAAGCACAGAATCAGTGTATCTACTACTCTATCCATTGGCGGCACAATGAAGCACTATTTTCCTTTCAACCTTGTAACATCCTGTTACATACAGTTGTGGGTGTTTACTACTTTACGATTACTAGGTGACAGCACGAGTGAAGACAATTAGTTTTTTTAATGACAAAAATTTCTGCATGAGGATTCACTTTCATAGTTGCATTGTAAGCAATTTTTGTTGCAAATTTTTAAAAATAAATCAACAACCCCCCCAATCTGAAAAAGCAACACCAATTTTAAAAGTAAAACCATATGAACATAAACAATCAGAAATCACCAACTTTCCTATATATAACAGGCAACTCTGTATATTATTATTATTTTTTTTTGAATTTTTATGCTATCTGGAATGTCTCCACGTTTTATTTTCAATGCAACTGTATCGTGACAGCTTTATATCAAGCCATAACGGCAAACTTTGGAGAACGAGAATCAAGAAGGTTTTCGCGTAGATCCAAAATTACGTACAAATATAAATGTTAATATTCATAAAATACTTTTAAAATAAAAATTAAGCATTTATATTTTTAATTTTTATAATTAAAAATATAAATATTTTTATTTATAATAAAAATCCCCATTATAAATAAATATAATGGGGGATTTATGATAAACAATATAGAAATTTTTCATGAAGGAAAGTAATATTGTAAGGATTTTCCCCTTTGGAAAAATGTGACATAGTGCAAGTCATCACAGTTTAGCGCAAACTCACCAATCATCACCAAACAGCAGGTTAAATTATCATAACTACTCCCAAATCAAATTTTATAAAAAAAAAATCTCCACTGGGCTTGAAACAGGACACAAACAGATACAAGTCACCTTGTCAATTTCAGATATTGAAAAGCTGAATTGATGCTGGCTGTTTGGTGAATTTCGTATTTTCCAAACGAAAATTAATTATTTTTTTGGTTTGACAGAATAGCGACAATTTATTTAACACTGGTGATGTCATTTCCAGGATAAAAAACAAAAGCAACAGCCTTTTTTCTGGTTAAATTCTTTAGGAATAATTTTTCCCCAAAACTAAAGATTTAACAATAAGGATTATTTCAAACTAAAGATTAACAATCATGGTTGAAATTTGGGAGACATGAGAATCTTTTAGGAGTTTGGGAGATGGAGGAGAAATTCAGGGGTCTCTTGGAAAATCTGGGAAAGTTGGCAGCTATGTCACGTGGTCAGCATACAACAGTGACTGGGTAGAGCTCCCATAGATCACCATACTTACCAGGATTTACAGAAACTGCAGTCGCAACATAAAGCATAATCCAGACTGATTGCAGTCATGGGCCCCCCATGGGGGGGAGACAGGGCTCCGGCCCTGGGGCCCGGAAAGATTCTCATAATTTTTTTGTTTTTCATGTTATAAATTCATTATGAAGGGGCCTGTGAAAGTCTTGTCTGAGGGGCTGGCAAAAAATCCCAGCCTGGGAGCCTTGCTCCAGGATGTGGGAGCCATGTGCACGGTGCCACATCAAACCCAATAAAAACCAATTTGGAAGCATGGTTGAGGACAATGTGAGCGATTCTGGCAGTATAAAAGAACCAAAATAAAAGGGGATGAAGTCCACCCATATGATGAATCTAGTGCACCCAAGAGAAATTCTCATGAGCCAGCAAACTGGTTTTCGAAACATTGTGTATTAAAAAGAAACAAAGGAGTAATTTTTTTGGTCGATGAGCATGATTATCGCTGTACGTCAAAGTTGATGGAACACACCAACAACTCGTCAGTCAAATGCTATTTTGTATGAAGGAACCAGTTTCATAATACAGTAAAACCTATTTTTTCCAGTCACCAGCAAGACAAAATAAAACAAAAAAAACCTTCCATAAAAAAGGGGTGACCGCTAATCAGAGGTTTGAAATGCATACTTTTATTATAAAAAGGGGAAATTATTATTTGGCTGTAAAAGGGTGACTGCATCTGAGGGGTGTCCATTAAGAGGAGTTTTATGATAAATAAAAACCACCCGCCCGTTCGGCATTGCACGATTTTTACAGTATGTGATCATCTCATGATCATGAGTACACCAAAAATGATGCACATGCAGTCAACGCTCCTAAGTTTTCCACTAAAATACAGAGAAAAATTAATTTTCAGTTAAAATCGGGAGAAATTTACAATAATTTCAGAGAGCGGGAGGAAGGGTAAAAAAAAACTGAGAGTCTTCCAGCTACCTAAATCTGAAGAGTTGGCAGGTCTATAATAATTTTTTTTCCTTATCCATTATCAAACCAAATTTTGGTTTATGTCAGCGCTTTCTGAAAAATAATACCCATGCTCCAAATACCAAGCAAATTTGTGCCTGGTGCTTATTAAGTACTGTCAGTACATGATGAGGTGTAGATTGTATGTAAACAACAGTGAACTGCTATTCTATTATCATTTGAATGTGAGATTTTTTTTTCGATTTGTCGAAATAGTAAATGAGATAAGTTTATTGTTATATCAAGTTAATAAGTGAAACTTTAAAATGAGTAAATGAATGCCCGATGGCAACTCAGTATCACATATGGTGAAGGGATTCTCTTGATTCACTAGATGCACAACGAAAGGATTGTCCAGCATCAACTAAATGAAAAACATATTCTATTGACAAGATTGTTTCTTACGAAATTGGTGGATATATTTATTACACTCTGATTTCCATGATGTGAATAATTTACACATTTTTATTCTTTGACAGATTTATCTGGTTTTGGTAAAAAACGAGCAAACTCTGGACTTGTAATGGAAATAACTTTAGAGCATAAGTCCAATGACATATGCTCAAAATAAAAAAATTAAATGCCAGATAGATAATTTCAAGTCTCATATATAGCCCCATTATTAGTGGAAATAGGCTGTTATAACGTAGGTTGCTTGATGATTTTTTTTTTTCAAGCGAGTGGCCTTACTATAACACGTTATTTCCACAGACGGGATATATTAGCCTTGACAATTATATATTTTGAGCATACATCGTTGGACTTCATCTTCCTAAAAATTCTACACTTTTATACTTCTCGTATTAAAGTCCAACAATATATGTTTGTACAACATCTATCATCAATTTAAATCGGCAAATTAGGGCATAGAATATTCAAGGCTTTATATAAAACCTAATTTGTTTTTTCTTTGTTGCTTTTTTTAAATCACGGAAACCCCTATGGGCCTGAATTGCAAATGCAAATACTTAATGCAGTTATAACTACGTTTAGCTTCCTATATTTTTCTACAACTTTTTCCATGGACAGGGTTGGGTTTTTGATGTCAAAAACTGGTTTAAACTGTCAAAAACTGGTTTAAACTGTCAAAAACTGGTTATACCGTCAAAAACTGTCGAAAACCGTCAAAAATCTAAATGAATGCCTTTTGATAATGTTTTGAACATAATAGGTGTACAACATGATGAAAAACTTACTTTTTGGCATATTACAATGTTTTATTTTTAAACATTAATTTATTACAATAATTAAAACAAAATATTAATTATAATTTGCACTTTTGAATTTTTCAACGTAAAGAGCCTAGAACATATAAAATATAATTTTATGGTTTATTTATCTAAGCTACTCATTACCTGTGTTCGATTTGTTAAGTGGATTAGAGCTGCTTATTCAAAATATGTATGATAGGGCATCAGGGTTAGGTTTTTGACCCCAGAAACTAACTCGGTATTAAAACTATCAAAATCTTACTGTCAATGATGTCAAATAGTTTTTGTTAACTTGATAGATATGTTAAATAACAAAATACTTACTTTTATTTAGATTAAAGGGTTTTATATTCAGAATTATAATTACTGAGAAAAAATATATATTTTGATATTTTAAATTTTCTGATCTGCCCAAAATTTTATTCCATATAAAATTTCTGACGCAGCATCTGTTAATGCACTAACTAAACTCATTTATTTTCGCCTGAAAATTTCTTAGATCAGTGTGTATAAATTCACACAGCTTTAAAGAGTATTTTCAACCAAAGCAGAGCTGACAAGACTTGATACCCAAAGCATTTGTTTTGCACGTTTGAATACAGCTTCAATTGGAAAACCATTGCATTATAAATACTAGTAAATGTACCATATCATAGTGCAAAAGTAAGAATAAACCAAGTTTGACATATACAAGCTAGCATTGCCAAATTAAATGACATTTTAGTCCTACAATTTAGTATTTTGATCGCTAGATATATTTCAATGTTATGTGCAATAAGAGTATTGTTTTAAGTATCAGTGGTTATCTAGATAATTTAATAATAACAGAAATCAACATTACATACATGATGTAATAAACTTTTTTAAACACTTATCTGTTGTAAAAAGAGTACAGCAGATAGTTTATATCAATGCATATATATAAGCAGTTGAAGAAATTTTGGAAGGTCAAGAATCATCTTGAATGAAAGAATGTCAAATCGTTCCACAGTTTTCCATTCAATGTTCATGTTATGCTTTATTCAAATTTTATAAGAAAAAAAAACATATTGTCCAAAATAATTCTGTCGGGAGTAGAAAATTATTTTAGAATCTTATTAAATATTTATTCTTTGTATAACATAGTCACTTTAAACATTGCATGCAATTAACGTGTGCATTTTCAATGGGAATTTTTATATCGAAAAGCAATATTTGAGGTTTTTGACAGTTTTTGACAAAGGTTTTTGACGGAGAGTTTTTGACGTGACAGTTTAAACTGCGGTTTAAACCGTCAAAAACTGCCATGTGTCAAAAACCTGCCAACCCTGTCCATGGATGCACAAAATCAAGAAATATAACAGCTATCTTTCTGTAGTGTATCAAGGCATTTGGTTCAAGTCTATTTACCAGACCTTTTATATTTCTTTTAATCAAGAACTTTACCATATTTCAATAACATGCATACCACACAAGGTTACTTTTACTTCAATATCACTTAATGACAATTAAAAAGAAAAATGAAATACAAATTTTTCGTGATTTAGTTGTTAAAAAAATCCAAGTGATTTAAATCGGCATATCCTGCTTTCATCAGAACTAAAACCACCAACCAAAAATTTTTATTTCATTTTTTCATACTTTTGTAGATAAAAAGGTATAAAATTAAATGTGAATTTAAAATTTATATAAAGATGTTAATATTTCACCTTATAAGCAGTTGTCTTTTCGCCAACATTCAGTAAAGACAATTCATCAGCTAGAGCACCCGCCTTATCCTTATCTAGATGAAAAAGATCTCAATTAAGCACTTTATTTTCAGATTTTATGCTGTGAAATACACAGCTTTGACCACCATGATTTTTAAAAAATTTTTTTAGGAACACTCCAAACCAATATTGAAGTTGAAAAAAGAGGAGCGAAAATATTCAACATTTGCAATTATTAGACATCACACACGAAATGTCACTCATATTTGAATAATTTCAAGACACACCATCCAGTAGGTGAAAAACATGTATGCATATCTACATCAACTCTTTTTTTTTTGAAAGGTGGGTCGGAGGAGGGAAGTCACTCAGTGTCAGTGTTGACAAAAACCCAGGTTTTTTTTTGAACAACCCACTGGGTTTTTGGGTTTTTTTTTATGGTTTATGATACTAGAACATGAGGAAAGCAAATTATATATGCTGTAGCCTACATAAATATAACAGACCTAGTAATAAATGACAATTATTTATGTAATCATTATATCAGTCATGGCTCATTACAGAAAATTCTGGGGAGAGGAGGCTCAGCAAAATTGTTTCGCACCTTATAATGATAAACGGGTTTTTTCAAAGGTTTTGCCTCTAACCCCTACAATCGAAATAGCATTGAATACATAGATTTATTGATGTATTTCTCTTTAGATAGAGTATGGCTATGAAATAACACCATTAGAAAGCATAATGTTTGTGAGTAGATGCTATTTTTAGTGGGTTTTTCCTCTAACCCAGGAGTTCTTAAACAATGACCCGCTGCGCCTCCAACCTTTGTCAGGGGTGTCGTGGAGAAGTGACCCTGATGAAGGTTTTTTGAAAATATTCTTTGCTATACAGCTCGTTGTCACTACTTTGTTTGACGGCTCTGGGGAGCCAGCAGAGCTTGCGGATAAGCATTGAATAGGGGGAAAGGGCACCTCAGGAGGGAAAAAATTTGAGAACCCCTGCTCTAACCCCTATAATTTTAATAGCATTGAATACATATAGATTTATCAATGTATTTAATTATTATTTTTTATAAAGTTATTATAGACTTATTAATGTATTAATATGTCAGGATCGCATTCCCCTCTTTAACACATACCGGAAACCACACTTTAGACATCAGGAGAAAATATGTCTAGGTTTATTTCTTTTCCTGGCTTATGAATTCTTACGACATGCTTATTTTTATATAAGAGATATGTGCAAGTGTTGCAACACAATGGGATTTCTCTATCACTTTCCACAGTCAAAGGAACATCATGCCACTCTACATGTGCCTGTTGGAACCAATAGCAGGGGTGCAAGCGCCCCTCATCTATTTCGGAGCAGCAAAGTTCATTTTTGGAGCAGAAATTTTGAAAATGGAGCAGAACTAAAAACGAACTATATCTGCAATATAAGGAGTAATTTTTCTGTGAAATGCCAAAAGTTTTGCCAAAAATGGTTGAAACAAATAATTCTAAATAAATTTCCTTCACAAATTAAAATCTATTTAAATTTTTTCTGAATTATCTTATCTGTCACTACTAAAACATGCATTACTGAAATGACGAATAAAAATTATGAGACTCTTTTCAAATTAAGCAACATGCATACTAAAAACCTAGGCAACAAGAATTTCTGCTGCTTGAACACCAAAATCTTATTCATCCTGATATATAAAAATAGTGTGTGCAGAATATAATAAGGGTTTCCGTGAAAAAAAAATTAGCTTCTCACAAAATTTAAAGGAATTATTAAATTTAAAAGCAAAATGCAAAAAACGAGAAAAATATAAATACCTTATTTACTTAAACAATTTTTCAACCTAATAGCATGTTAATATATTACGAATCACGAGTTGCTTTCAGAAGTTCAGCATCTCAATGACAATTTTTTTCAAATATTTCATGCCCTTGAACATAAGATTTTATATGTCTTATTTCATTAAAGCATTGGATGGACAGATTTTTCAATGTTCGAACAGACTTTTATTTATTTGTTAACAATGAACTCTCTTTCACTGTCTGTGTTACCATGTGCTAAAGATAAAAAAGCCTTCACCAAAACTGGCAAAATTTTGAACTTTGGGCTGCTTTCAAGGTTATAAAGTTTGAATATGTCTGCCCAACATCTATCTATTCTCTGAACTGATTTCACTTCTTGTAATTATTTGCATTGTAGTGCAACCCATTCATCACACATAATTAATAGTTTTGTTGGTGATACAAAGTTGAGCACCAAACCCAGCAATACGTGAGGGAGTAATGTACCATCCCAGCAATGCACGAGGGGAAGTGCAAACGTTTCATCCTCTCCAACATGTTTTGGAAAGGTAGGACATTAATATATAAAAAAAGTATCTCACAGAAGTTATGTAAAATGAGCACATGCTCCTAGTACAAACTCCTTCCTTTGACTATTGTTAAAAGCATGCCCCTCCCCCACCAATGCAGTGGCGGACCGTGCCGCCCTAGGAGGGGTGCCAAATGGAATGGAAAGGGTGAAAAAAGCTTTGTTTAAAAAAAAAAAAAAAAAACAACGCCATCAGTAGCGCCAAAAACAGATTCCGCATGGGTAGAAATTGTTTTCCTCGAGCCTCCCCTGTGTTCACCAAATCCGGATTTTCGCAATATGAAATTGCCACGATCGGCAACTGCCGACGGTAATCACACGACCGCATGGTGACTAGATGACAAAACTATGAATATTTTAGCTGGAGTTTTAACAGATCCCATTTTTTTCCAATGATCTTCGAAAAATGTCGGTAATTTAAACGAGTAAACCAATCCTCATTTCGATGTATGCGGTCTTTGAACGCAGGTTGGCAGCCGCGAAATTACCGTAATTTTCAGTATATAACCCGCAGGAGAAAAAACGGTCTCCGAAATCGGAAAATTCGGCATATTCATTCAGGGACTTTGATAGCCCGGCGGTTAACCAATAACAGTATAGCACTTTATACTTCAAGGTAGTAGAACTACTTTCCAAGGTCACGATATAACGCGATTGTGGTAGATGGTGGGAAGTGGAAAAAAAAATTAAAGTCTCTCCCTCCGTATTTTTTTCCGTGTCTCGGAAAGAACGCGTCCCGCGAACAAAATTTTCATTCTTCTTTTTCCTAAATTCCCGGTATTTGACGCACTACAGTGCATTAGCGGTACCTCCACGAACCAGAAACAAGAATTGGCGCAAATGCGCAGGGATTCGGCGCCTTGGCGCACCATGTAGCAAGAGAACCGTTTCGGCGCAGTTTGTGCAGCTCTTGCACCCCTGCAATAGGAACTCTGTTGGTTGACAGGCAATTATACTCAACCATTGGGAGTTTTTCATTGATATAAAATTAGCACTCACTGTGCTTTTCAGCAGAGAGATTTTTGGCCGTGATTAGGAAATGTGCTGTATGGAAGTACATGAACTTGCTCTCTCTCTCCACTCAGCAAGGTAGTGGCAAGAGTATCATCAAATGAATCATCTATATGTCCATCTGGGATTGAAAGCAGTATTGGAGATGTGTGGGGTGAGTGACCAAATGAGAAAAAATTGAATTTTTTTTGTTATAAAAATTGAATGATTGAATGATAAAAAATGAAAGTATATTTATTTTGAGCAATGTTCTTTCATAACATATATATGTTCATGAAGATGTGTGGCCCGTGACATTCTCTTTAGATAGTGAATGACACTATTTGAAAAAAAAGAAAAAAAAAACTGAAGAGGCACAGTGTGGAATATAGTGGCACAACTGAACATTTTGCAACTGATTTAGTGTAAAAGCAACTGAGCTGTCCCATTTTTTCACTCAAAACATGGCATACGGTCATCTTATTTATTTATTATTTTTTTTCAGATATAGTCATCAACTGGTTATTATCAAAAACACAGAGTGATGTGATCATATTAAGGCTGGGTCTATACCAGCACACCTTAAAAATGTGATAGTCGTTTCAAAATGGAGCAGAAGAGTGCAGAACAACTTTGAACAGAGCAAGGTTTGGGTAGTCAAGCAGCTTGCTCTATGTGGTGTGAACCACGGAGGAAAGAATACAAGGAGGTGACATCAGGAACGAAAATTGAAGCCGTTGTGGCAACCCCATGGGCTGACAAGTAAGCTCAAACAAACCGCTCTTTTCCCTATACTTAACATGTGTTTTGCCGGATCGAATTCTTTTAAAATATTAATAACTAAATAAATTTAAGCACCATGACTACTTAATGCGTCTTCAGGTAATCTACATGATCCAATAAAGGGGGGGAAATATAATCTTATCCTTATATAAGGGGTTGTTATATTTTTAATTTATTTTTGACAAAGGGGAAGATCATTTTTCACTCTCGATTCGTCATAAGTTTTTAGTTCAGTGCATCAATTTATTCTAAAAATTTTATGCATCACATTAATGTCTATGGGAATATGATTAATTAAAATAATATGAAGCTCCAATAAAATGCAATTTCATAATTTTTTTCTTTTAACTGTTTATCTTGCCTTTTTGTTTCGTTCATCATTATGATAGATCCGGGACATTTCGAAAGTGTTTCAGGCCCGTAGGCGCTCGTCTTAAGCTTTACATAAGGAATTTTGATTTCTGAATCAATTCTAAGGTCTCGAGCACCTTCTGACAGGGCCGTAGCTAGGATTTTTGCCACCCGAGGCAAACATGATTCAGCCATCCGGGGCAAACAGCATTTTGCCACCCCCGTGCCTCAAAGTACTGGAAGTGCTCGAATGTCGTCCGCCACTGTGTATTTATGGTTTTGCTGCCTGTAGGCTGTACAAATTTCGCCAACCTTCTTCTGTTCCACTCTCATATTCTTGAATATGTATTACTGGAAATATATGCAGCCCATCCGAACTTTCCGCTATGTAGATGCAGTATTGAGAAAAAATATATTAAAAAATACAAAACTTTTTTTGCGAGCCGTGATAAGTCATCTCTCTAACCTATAGTATTTAGAAAAATAATCTGGACTGTTTTTTTTTTCCTCTTCATTTTGTACCAATTACTTTGCTTTTAAAGTGGTATGTGTACGAAAATTTGACAAAAAAGTTTCGAATTGAATTTGAAATCTAAAATTTTGTCTGTGCTCCGAGTTTTTGCCTGGAATGGAAATATTTCTACAATATTTTAATATAAAAAGCTGAAAGGTATTATATATGCTAATGTTTTGCATATATAATGTTTTTCGCAAAAAGAGTGATTTTTCCAAACACCTCTTGTTCAAGTGTCTTTAAACATTGTCTTTCTCTCAGCACTGAGGTGTTACATACTTTGGCATAATTTTTTAAATTAAAATGCCGAGAAGAAATTTTGTGGCACAAGATATGGGTAAATTTTGGTTATTTTTGTAAAAGGTTCCATGTTGTTGAAGTTAATATTCGAAAACAAAAATTTTAAAAGCTCTCGTTCAATTGTATAAATATATCCAAAGAATTTGAGGGAAAAAAATCGAGTTCCTAAAAGGAATAGTAAATTTTTAAATGATTTTTAAAAACGGGGATGTTTCTCATAGGAAAGCATGGGAAGCCACGGTTTGTTTGGGCTTCCTTGGTCCCTTTAATAGAGCGATCACTGGCTTCAACTGGCAACCCCGATTCCCCATGATTTCTGAACGGACGCGCTGGTCGCGTCACCTCCTGTTATTCTTTCCTCCATGGGTGTGAACGCTCTTATGATCATCACATAAGACAGTGATGCGTGTCAGAAGAAAATGTTGTCTATATAGCAAGATTGGGCCAATATCTTTGATTTACCAGCTTCTAGTGAATCGTGTACTGATCAGCTTCAGGATACACAAAGCTGTGCAGCTCTACCTGAAAAACTGGTTTTTCTGCTTATCCGAGCAGCACAGTACTGCAGTTGCGAACTCAGCTTCAGGCAGCATGCACAGTATAGCTTGTATAAACCAGGCATTCTGAGACTTTTTTTCACCCATGGCGCCCCTTTCACAATTCAATGCTTATCCGTGGCTCCCCAGAGTCGTTTAATAATGAACTGATTCAAAAAACCTTTGTTAAGACCGCCACTCTGTGGCACCCTTGGCAAAGGCAGGAGGCACACGGTTTGAGAACCGAACCCCTGGCTTAAATGAATTCCCACTCCACAAAATCCTTAGTACATTCACATACCCTTTTTCAACCAATAATTTTTCTTTAATTTCTTGGCTTTTATCATTCCACACAAACAGTTTTACTCTCTACTCATTACTAATGAAATAAGGTTTTATTTACAATGAAAAAAAATTACTACCAGAATGACTAACCAATAATAACCTCATACCCACTCCATATTAGAGTAGACCAGCGGTTCTCAACCCTTTCTGACTCACGAAGCCCTTTTCAGTGAATAATTTCTATGGCAGAGCACTGTTTGACTCAAGGAGCCTTTTTTAGTATATTATTTATGGCGGTACCCTTTAGGCCCTCTTTTTTTTGTCGTTTATCAAATTTAATGATTTATTTTATTCTTCTCGAGTAAGAGCGGAGCCCATGGGAAGTGCACACGGAGCACTGGTTGAGAACCGCTGGAGTAGACAATCCTTTGGGAAAGAAATGTGGATAAGTGAATGCAATATGGCAAGCATGCCTCATGAGATTTGAGAAGTGCAAAGATGATAGAGATGCAAAAATACTCCAGCTTTCCAGAAAACAAAAACTAAATTTTCTCTTGGAAAGGCACTCATGTTAAGCCCACTTACCACTCTGAAGTACAGTAGATTCTCGGTAACTCGACATCTATTATTCTCTTGGTTGGCGCAACACTAATTTCAATGAAGGGGAAGCTCTCTAACTCGACACATGTTTGGCTTAACTCCGCTTAAGTCGACTACGATTTTTGTCCCTTTTTGCTGATTTTTACAATTTCCCGTGTATTACCATTCTAAGAACTTGTTGACATTGTCCGTGGGAACTTGGATAATCAGATGGCAGCACTACACATAACAAGCATTACAGAGAAACAACAAAACTTCACGTCAGGTTTCACTACACGTACACGCACATTCCCACATGTACCGATTCGCTAGGGGGTTCCGAAGGGGGGGGGGGCATGTGCGGTGTAGTAGTAGTAGGTAGGGCCTCCAAAAAATGGCTCGGGGATCCATGATGTTCTTAAGTCAGCCACCTCGTTGGGCAATTTGCCTGTTGTGGCGTTGTATTTGTATTTGGATGTTGAAATTGAACATCCAATAGGGATAAAAATCTTATCTATTGTGAGTTTTGATACTGTCTGTTGTGGAGAATGTTTTTGGCAGAACTCGGTTTTACGATTTCTTGGAAAAGGAAAAAGAGCTAAAGAGCCTGCTTAGATGCTGAATATGTCATTTGGTTATCATTGTGAGTATCAACGGCCGTAAATTCAATGGCTCCACGCAAACTTCATACTTTAACTTTAAAATCAAAAGTTGAAGTTTTCAAAAAACTAGAATCTGGAAAAACTCAGAGTGAACTCCCGAAGAATATGAAGTTGCACGGAACCCATTTCAACATTTGCTAAAAATTAGGGAAATTTTTTTTCAGCATTTGAATCTTATGAACCAAGCAGGAAACGCATAAGAAATCAGAATTCAGCGATGTAGAGGAAGCAACTCTTTTGTGGTTCAAATCCCCAATCTCACTCAATCCCATTATCAGGATCAATAATTCAAGAGAAAGCAAAAGATTGCGCAAAAGGTCTCAATTAAGAAAATTAGGAATTATCCTAAGTATGAAAACTTTTTACAGAAAATTACAGACATTTGTGAATTTGTGGATTTTAGAACTACCGCAAAAATTTCTATTTTAGATTCAGTTGAAATGATTGATTCTGCATGGAACTCAGGCATGAGTGCCACGATTCGGAACTGCTTGTCATGTTGGTTTTTTGTTCTGAGTCTTTGGAAAACGATTATTTCTCCAAAAATTCCTCCCAGATTAAGTGTGGAGAAAGCATAAATAGCACTATGGGTGATTGTATCAACGATATTTGTGAGTACTGACTCTGATCTTGTAACTTCAGGACTTTTAGCAGATGACACTATTCTAGAATCAATCACCCAAAGCAAGTGCTTCATGTTTCGAAGAAGTAGAATCACACACACACATAAAGTTCAGATGAAGTATCTGGGCACCATCTCTCCATGATGCACTAAAAACTCAAGATGTGATACGTCACTTCCTACGCAGTCAGGAAAGAGCAGAACAATCGCGGTATAAACTGAATGGTGAAGAAAATTTTTGTTTTCTCTTTGAAAAGAAAAACAAGCAAATGTACTTAATTATTTTTCATGAGGTAAATTTTTTAATACGTTTTGATTCTATTTTGAAACAACCCCAAATTAAAATTAATGAGAATTAGCATTTTATTTAATACAATTGATAGAATGTATATAATATGAATGTAAATGTAATGTTAATATGAATGTAAATGTAATGTTAATAATAATGTAATAATGTAAATAATAATGTAAATGTAATGTAAATAATAATGTAAATGTAATGTAAATAATAATGTAAATGTAATGTAAATAATAATGTAAATGTAATGTAAATAATAATGTATAATATGAATAATTAAGTACACAAAAACGATCGGACAAAAATTTAGAGTGAAACCCCGCTAACTCGACATCCGCTTAAGTCAACATGTTTGTCGATACTTTTGGGGTGTTGAGTTACCGAGAGTCAACTGTATATGCAAACATGAGACTATTATGCCAATAAATATGGTAGCAACAATTTAAGAAATAAATAAAACTCACCCAACTGCAAAGCATCATCCGTGTTTAAAGAACTAATTTTCTCATGCATTGCGGCTAGTCTTCTAGATCTTCTGGGAGTCAGGGAGCTTTGTGACAAGTACTTCAGACGATTCTTTGTAGCAGATGCAATTTCTTCACCAATTTCCAAGTCTTCAATTATAGTATCAAGTTTTCCGTTCATAAGTTCTCCCACTGGACTTACATTTTCTAATGATAAAGATGACACAAATTTAGCAATTTCAAACAATAAAATAGCAGAACCGGGTTTAATAAACCCTTGAAACATACATGCCTCTAGCAGATTATAATACACCATTGCAGCAACTTTTTAATAATTTGAATAATAAATTTTTAATCTTGTCCAAGAGCAGGAAATTTCATTTTTTCATTGGTATTGATTCAAAAAAAAAAAGAAAAGAATCCTGATTGCTCATGAAAAATCAAACATAGAATCACCCTCCTGATTTGTTGAAAAACACATAAAAAATCTATACCAATATGATTTGCGCATACAAGTATCCAAGACATCACTGGATCAGTAATGTAAGTTTTATAACAAGGATTTTTTAAAAACAAAGAAAGGAAAAGTAAAATCATAGGGATTTTCCCCATTTGGAAAAACATGACATCATACCAGGGCTGGACAAATCTATTGCCTGACATGCCGCTCGGGCATATATTTTTTTCGACCACATGCTTGACGTGAGCATGCAAAAAATAAAAACATAGGGGAAATTTTTTTGGGTTTATGGAAATTTTGAGATTTCAAAAAAATGAGAAATGCAAAAAAATATATATATAAATTTCTCATTATTTAAATTCTTCAGTAAGTATTTTTATCAATAGATGGCAACATACTTGTTTTCAATGTGAGGGGAAAATATTATGGAAAGGGAAATTTCATTATTTCACACTATAAAAGTATCATGAAAGTTCTTTCACAAAACTTGACAAATGTAACTAATGAGCTTATCGGTTGGGTTCATGTGAGCATAACCGATATGCTCATTGGTTGCATTTGTCAAGGTTAGTGTGTCATACAGACTAGGTGGCTATCACTCAGGTGCGGGGGGATTGTCCAAAATTGGTCCATGTGGGAAATTTCTTAGTGTAAAAACTTTTGCAATTTCATCAAACAAAGGAATAATTTGAATTCTTTATTTTAATGTAGTGCAATCCTCTTAATTTTTTATGTCACCTGTATATATCATCAATACATAGCAGCACATTCATTTTGAATGTATGGGAAAAATTTGCTCGAAAGGGAAAACTGAGGATGGTATTATGCTATAAAAGATTTATGAAAATTCATTTACAAAGCTTGACAAATGTAGCCAACAATGTAACAGGGTGTATTTGCTCAAGTGTAACTTTTATAATGTGATCCAGACCTGAGCAATGTTTTTGGAGATGTAAATTTTCTTACATTTGTCCAGGCCCGCATCGTACTAGCCATTGCCAATTAATATCAAGTTGCCACTCATCGCCAATGTTTAAAAATTAACTGTTACCACCACTATCCAATCAACTCTTTCACGTGTGCAGCACATTTTACTATGGTTTGCCCATTTCTCAGTGACGACATTAGTTAACCACCAGGTTTTCCATAGAAGTGGCCATACTTTATCTCTAAACCACCTACACTAAAACCTCCAGACAGTGATACTCGATATAAAAATAAATCACACTCCACATCAAAGTTTTTCAAGTCTTGTTTGGAAATGTCTTTTCTCTAGTGTTAAACTGCTGCCTCTCGATATAGCGATAATTCATATACAATGATATTTTTTCTTGGCCTGCAGAGTATAGCTATATCAAGGTTTAATACCCTTTCGTCTTCAAGCATCAAAGGTCAAGATCAAACACTCAACAACAGATTTTGCCCATTTCTTTGAGAAAAAAAGGGGGAAGCTGTATTTGGTTGTAGTGATGAATCGAATGATATTTACCAATTGTTATTTGACTATACAAATACAAAAAATAAAATAATAATACTAAAAAATAATATACCGGAAATAGGAAAATATTTGGGACCAGCCACACACTGGTTGTTATAATTAGCACCGACTGTGTGTTGCATTATTATTAATGATAAAGTATAAAAGATAACTGTATGTATAAAGATAACTGAATATAAATTTATGTTTGATACCATCACCTCATTTCCTCTGCATTCAGACATTGTTTTTGAAATAGTGTCATATGTCAATAATTAGAACAAGAAGGTACGTTATAAAAAATCGGAATAGGAAAAAGAAATTATACTTTTGCTTGGTTTTTGATCAGGAATGAGATCAACTTCAATGTCAAGTCCAACTTTTGGCGGATTGTTTTCTTTACCTTCCAAAGACGTTACTGCCGGAGGAGACTTCTCTATGGTTACAGTGGTCAATTCTAATGTTTTTTCAGTATACACCTGCTATGAAGAAACAATCATACATTACCCATAACTTTATATAGAGACGTAAAATTCTAGAGAATAATTTTTCAGAGAATATTCTCTGGTAGGGACTATTATTATAAATAACTTATAAGTTTAAGTTAATTCTTATGAGTTCTTGATCAGAGTATTCTCCTGTTATTTATAATATAGTTACATATAATATCCTGGAGACTATTATCTGGAAGGACTACTTTCATAAATTACTGGGGAATATTCTTATAGAAAATAATAAGAATTATTCTGAAGTTATTAATAATAGTCCTTCCAGAGAATATTCTTCAGTTACCGAAATCTTCCAGAGAGTATTATCAAGAATATATGTAATAACATGTACTATAGTAAATATTCTCAATAAATAACTTGAGAATAATTACTATTTTTTATAAGAATATTCTCTAGTAATTTATCATAGTAGTCCTACGAGAGAATATATATTCTCGATCTCTCTTCTCGTCAAGAAGACAGGGAATATTGAAGTTTGTAGCCCACAATATTAAAGTTTAAAAGCAAGAAAATGAAACCAACATGGCTGAATTGCATTACTTGCAAAGAAATGTGAGTGATACAGAATTTAAGTGTATGTACATTGAAGAAAACAACAGTTCTGTATCTTAGAATGAAGGTGATTATATAAGAATAGCTTCCTTTATCAATCAACTTTGGATTTCTTTTGTTGTGAACTTATTTCTGAAAATTTATCTAATTTTAAAATAATTTTTTAAGGAAACAAAATCGAATCTAAAGGTTTCTGAAATCTTTATAACCAAACTTTTAAAACCTCTCATCATGACCTGGAGAATATTCTTGAACCAAAAGTTGTCATTGGGGGTGATTATACCAAAAAATGTTTTGTTGTAAATGTTTCAGGAAATGAAAACTGATTTATACTTCACAATATAAACAAAATTAGTAAAAAAATGAATATTCTTGATTACTCTCCAATTTTTACATCCAGGAGAATATCCTCACCTCGCATCTCTAACTTTACACAACCCAAAACATACATTAACAGTATTTTTAGTTCTTTAATAGAAACAATTGTTGACTACATAGAGAAAGATGTTTCATATATCTTGTTAATACAAGACATAAGAGAAAACTGGCAATACGTGTTTGATGATATTTGTATAACCTTGATGCAATAAGAAGACTGCATCTGACCATACATGCTCAACCTGTGGTCTCAAACATAATCTTGTAAAAATGAACTAAGAGGCACATTACCAGATCATTTAAGTGAGTCATGGGTGCAGTTCCATATCACTTGAGTGCCAATGACACATTTACAGATCACTTACGGTGTTATTCACCAACATGGTTTAAACCTGTAGTTACAATTTCTGGATAAGAGATCAACATAGATTGGTTAAAACCCTGAATTTAACCAATCCATGTCGATCTCTTATCAAAAAATTGTAACTACAGGTTTAAACCATGTCGGTGAATATGGCCCTTAAGTGACCCGTGACATGCTTTCAAACCGGTGAATGGTTGGTTCTCCCCAAAAGTTTAAGCACCCTTGGCCCGTGTAAGTGGATTTGAATGACTCATCTAGGAGGGAATCAAATTTTGGTCAGGACCCATAGCTCAAAAGCCCTGGCTCTGTGAGTAGATTCATACAACCCTTCTCAGAAGCCCCTGTGAATCAAGTTCAGGTTGTGACTGACCCATCTTGGACGCCTGTGATCCATAAAGAACCTTTGTTTTACACCAACAAATGTCTTGCAATAAAATAGTATAGCTGCGAACTTTGGAAACTGAAAATTAGGCAGATTTTCGTGCAGATCAGAATTCCGTACAAAAACCGTACACATACAAATATAAATGGTATTTTTTGGGAAAAAGGTAGATTTTTCACTTTGCCTTGCTAATTATTGCCTGTCACTTCAACACTCAAATCAGACCAACAAAAAATAGCTATCAGACCCTCAAAGCAGAATGCTTTGCATTGTTCTGCAACGAGCCCTCAGATGATTGGAAATTTTCCTTAGTAAAAATAATTCTCAATGTTTTTTTACACTTTTCTAAAAATTCTTTGAGACTGGTCTGTGACGTACATCACAGTTTTTCAACATAGTCTGCTTTGGGGCATTGGGACAAAAACAGGCCAGACAGACTGAACAGGTCATATAGTCATCCAGGCACAAGTAAGCTTGCCGATTCAACTGTGGCCTTGGCTGTTTGGTAAATTTTGTATTTTCCTCGCAAAAATAAAACACTTCTTCATACTTTGGTACAAAGATGACAAATAACTTTGCACATGCAATTTCATTTTGGGGGGCGGGGGGGGGGGGGACACGGACAAGACTTTTTTGGGGAAAACTATTTGGGAATAACTTTTTTCCCCAAAACTAGGAATTTCTTCAAAGTTGAAATGTGGGGAGATAAAAAGAAATTTTTAGGAGTCTGGCGAATGAAGTAGACATTCGAGGGACTTAGCACCTATGAAATAGGTCAATCCTGATAAGGAGGCTGTTCTAGTAGCCAAAAGAATTAAAATTTAAGTATAACAAAAATGTGAATATCTGAAGATTGGAAATATTTTTAAATTATGAATTTATCAACATTGATGGTTCACCATGTAGCTATATGCCAGCTATTTTTGCATAAACTTTAAAACTAGGAAAGAGATGATTTAGTTTTATACCTCTGGCACAACAACAGCCTCGCATACAGCTTCTGGCTTCACATCTTTATTTCCCGATTGCTCTTTATCATAATCTGTCAAAAGATCTGGTTTTTTCATCACAATAGGAATTAAGAAGGGATTCTGTGTTGCTTTAAAAGGCTTTTCATGGTCTTCAGCTTTATCCGAGACAGTTTCCTTGATGTCCAGATTTTCAGCCACCAAGTTAAGAACTGGTTTCTCAACACTCTTGGGAGTAGCTTTGACACTGTTGGAAAATTCTCCTTTCTTAGTTGCCTTGTAGACTAGGGGACTAGACGTTTGTTTCTTAGCCATCTCACTCTTAGCTATTTCATTTGCTTTTTTTTCCGGAATTCTGAAATAGGTTCAAGTTATGACACAATCAATTTAATGTAAAAAAAGACAACAAAATAGTGATATATTTTCATTTTCTGAGCTTTAAAGTTACAAGCAAAGAATATTCACTAAAATACTTTAACTGCTGAACGAAAACCTGAGTCACGAGCTTGAAAAATATATGAGATAAAGCTTATTCAACAGGTGAAAGCCCTTCCGGAATACAGATTTCACATATACTTATATCCCTTATACTTTTCAGATTTTTCTACACCTGATATTAGACACAAGTTATATGCCCTATTGTCATGCTCCAATGCTAGCCTGGATCACAAGCTTGTCATTCCTCTAACCTTCCAACGAGCGTGCTTATGTAGATTTACAGGGAGAAAATGAGAGCACCTGTCTCTTACAGACATGTGCCTGGAAGGCTAAATTTGATGACCAACCTCCTTCAAGTCTGAGTTTGTCTTCTCTCGAACTCTCTCACATGCATATATGAATTTATGATCAACATGTTTTCAAAAAAAACCCCGTAAAATATAGCAAGAAACAAAGTCCCAAATTATTTAGCTGATAAATAATTACCCTCTGACAGATGCTTGCTTGGAAGTTGGGACTCCGTTAGGAAAAATAAACTTCTCGACATTCAAAGGTGCTTTGAACAAAAAGTTTGTTGGAGCAAATGAAGGTAACCCTGATTTTGGCTTGGTATTTTGGAAACTCCTAGGAACTCTTGAAGGTGTAGTTGGTGCTGGTGCATTTTTCACAGCAACAATAGGCTTGACAATTGACTTGTTGGATAAAGCTGTGGAGTTTGTTGAAAAAAGAAACAATTTTATATCAACATGTTGAAATGTGAAATAAAAAGAATGGATATTATAGTTATATTGAAATGTATTCCCGAAGTCCACTTTTTCAACTTATCAAACGTTACATATTTATTTTTTCATTCCTGCTTTGAACAGAAAAACCCCAATAAATAAAAACCACTGGCAGCAACTCGATTAAAGCTTCAAACCTCAATTTTTTCACTCATGTTCAATAGAATATGTAAAATTAAAAAGAAAAGAATGCAATTTTTCTTTTAATTTGCATGAAAAGAATACATTTTTCATTCATAAAAGGAGGCCACAGATAAGCGTTGATTAGATTAGGGGGCACCGTGAGTGAAAAAGTTTGAGAGAACTCCTGCTCTACACATTGTTTGAGAAAAATTAAAGAGTAGGACGGGGGGGGGGGGGGGGGTACCTTCCCCAGACAACATAACCATTTTTTAATCATTAAATTTTTTTTTTTTCATAGCACTATATTAGTATCCTGTAAGATTGACGCGAGCCAAAGCAAAATGACAGAAATGACTTGGTTACAAAAACAATATTTGGCCAAAATAGGGTATTAGCAACCACAGATAATTCTTTGTCTCTCCCCCACAATATAAATTACATTCTTTTTTGGAGTCTTCCATGAAGAGAGTTGATAGACTGGACGTCTGTCAACTCTCTTTGACCATACACATAGCAAATTATGAAGACATAAGTTTTTTAAGAGTGATGCTCTTTCGAGACAACTTCCAAAAGTACAGTGCAAAATGTGTAAATTACAAGATCCGATATAAATAAGTCTAGGTGGATCAGATGGTTTTACTGCATTGTCAATCCCTTTTTTAAAAGAATTTGTTTAAATTTTAGCACTCAACGCCAGCGTAATTGTTTTTGACAAATGAAGCACTTTCATTTCTAGCTCTTTGGTAAGCATTGTAAATATTATTTATGCCTCTGCATACCCTTAAAATACAGAAGACAATTAAATGTTATTGGGTATCATCAGAATTCACAAAGCCTAGAATAGGCCTATGTACCCAACTGCTTCGTTATGCAAACTGTTGGATCACCTATACACATAATGTGCACCATAATTTTGAATGATGACTGCTAGTTACTGTCCACGACCATGAAGTAGTAAATTTTTTTTCGAACAGGGGTAGAAGTTTTAATACTACTCTACTTGTTGAACCTAAGTAAATGAAAAATTAATAAACCGCCAAATGGTCCACATACACCCCTCCCCAAATAACTTTAAAAAGCTACAATTCCTGCTTTGGCAGAATCATTAATTGCAATCTACTACATTCGTATTATTTGGCATTATATCGATGATTCCCTCAATTAAAATAAATTATATAAATTTTGTTGATAGGTTTTGGTAAAAAAGTAAGATGAGTGGGAACCCTGTATTTAGCATCAGCAAAATATTACAACGATTTAAGGTGTAGAGTTTGATTACAATACTAACCTGAGATTTTTACAATTCAGATTAGTTACACGTGTACGAAAAAACAGTTTATATTAATATAAATAAATATCACAGGTGCCAAATCAGACTTGAAAAATCTGTAGTTTGTTACATGACAAAATATTTCATTGCCAAAAAAACATACAAATAAAAGGGGAAAAAGGGATTTTTTGAGGGACTGTGTAGGGTGACTATATGATGTTTTCTTGGGACAATTCTGCATATTTCCTAATTATGGCTGTCCACACTTTTTTTTAAATGTCCTGTTTTCCTGTATTTCCAATGAAATCCACTCTCAAACTTTTATTCTTCATTAAGATCATGGATTAAAAATATTTTGCAACTTATAAATTACATTATGATATAAAGGTCATAATGACCATAAATATGAATATTTATCTCATGTATTTGTCATGTTAAACATTTTTTTAACAGAATTAATTTTAATCCATTGTAATTTGCAGTAGTGCTTTATTTCCCTGTGGCATCATCTATTTAAGCAATAATTGGCAACTTTGCTTATTTCTGGTAACACTCAAAGATTTCCAGTTTTTTTTT
Source organism: Pholcus phalangioides (assembly GCF_987345545.1). Classification (NCBI taxonomy): domain Eukaryota; kingdom Metazoa; phylum Arthropoda; class Arachnida; order Araneae; family Pholcidae; genus Pholcus; species Pholcus phalangioides. Next base: position 21,711,521 of record NW_028301596.1, on the reverse strand, counting down.
TAAATCCAAATTTTCCATATTTTTATTGAGGAAACGTAGTCGGCCTAGGATTGCAAGGCTTAATGATTTTCTTACAAGATTTTTTATTTTTGCAAAGCACAATTTGAGAACTTTCAGGGCCTTTTTCTATTAAGATATGAAAAATAGGAAGAATCTGTTTGCCATAAGTGGAAGATTTTAAAAAGACTAATCAGAAGCATTAACACCTATGAAATATGCTGGTACAAACAGTTGAATTATGCAAATGACAAAAGAAATTTTAATAGCACATACAAGGATTAGCTGGTTTTAGGGCGGCTGGTTTTGCAGCTACTGTTCTTGAATGAGTAACGGAAACATTGGATGAAGACGCTGAGCCACTCCTCAACTGAGGGTTCCTTGTATTCATTCTGACAACATTGTTCTGTGGCCCAAAACTTTGCTGGAAATTTTCAGAAAAACAAGGCATGAAATCGAAGCAAGTATAATTTTCATACATAATATTTAGGAATATAAACATTAGACAACGTTCATCATATTGAATAATAGCTTTGAGAAAATCGAAAGTAACATTTGAAAAAAGGAAGTAAACAATTTTCTTACTGGTTTGAAACATGGATTCAGAATTTTAGGAACTGGTCTATTTACTGCTGGTTTACTCGGTGGCGGTTTTGAATTAACCTTTGGAAGAAAAATACAAAATTATGTGCATAGAAGATCTATATGCCATGATACATTTTACACACTTAACAAACCAAACTGAAAGTGAGGAATTTTAAGACGACCTGCATTTCATGTGACATTCTTGCAATTTCGGTCATTCTAACTTTTTTTTTTCAAAAGTTCTATTTTTTCCCCTTATTTTCAACGAGGCTTACTTGGATTTTTGAGATCGAGAATTAAGATTATTTGCATGGCATAAATTATTGCCTTTGATAATATTTTTGGCTGTAATTTGCAACTTTACTTACCTTTTAAAATTTTTAGGCTACAACTGGAATTTTATTTGAATTTTTTTTTTTTTTTTGGCTGTAATTGGTAAACTTTTGGATTGGTGATAACTCCTATGGATTGCGATTTCTTTGAATTTTCATAAAAGAAATACAGTCAGCCATGGTGTATTTAGACTCGATGTCTCGGGAGGGGTGATTTTACAAATTGCTAAAACATTAGTCTCAGCATGGGGGTGAACATATGTCCTACACTTTTTTAACAGTCCCATTTTTGGTTTTTTTTTCTCCATCCCGACTTTTTTTTGAAAAATGTCACGGTTTTAACTGTTTTTCAGTCAAATTTTTCTTGAATTTGTTTTACATTATAATATAGAAGTTCCGAAAATTTCATGAATTATCGCATTTTGCTTGGGGGTGGGGATCCCTCCATAGATCCACCTCTGGGTCAACCTACGCACATAATTTTGTTGTGTGTATTGATATTTTTCTACTGGAAGATATCTTTCGCAGGCAGAACGGAACCTTTTGGCAGGTTGCATTTGGCCTGCAAGCCTAAGATTGCACACCCCTGCTTTACAGTAATACACAGAAGAGATAATGAAAGCTTACTGAATGAGAAACTGTCTTGGCTGGAGCAGAACGAGGAGCCAATGATGATGGCAGGCGGGACGGCAAACGAGATTGATGCTGAAAATTCAAAAATGCATTTATTCCAATTTCAATTCTTGGCAAAGCACATCTAATTTCTAAAGGAATGGGTGCAATAAAATTAATTCATTACCTGCATATTCCCGGTCTTGGGAGGTGCTATCCTTGATGTGCCAAGAATACTATTACACAACTTAGATTCATCCTAAATTACAAAAACAACACATTGCAAAATTTTCAACACAATATAGAGACTAGGGTCAGCCATTTTGCCAGCAAAAAGTTATTTTCGCCAGAACAGTGGTACAAACTACAGCAAAAATGGTTTTATGAATGAAAACATTTGCCTAAATGTGTATTATATGTAACTGAGACTTGAAATCATTACAGCAATCAACTTTATACTGTTGTATTGTGAAGCAATCTGGTGGAAAATACATTTACAAATAAATAAATAAAGATACACTTATAATACATTATAATGGCCCCAAGTTATAACGATCTTTCATTACAACGCTCTTAGGAAAAGTAAGTTTTGTTTTCCTACAGATGAAGGGTCATTATAACAATATAAAATATATTCTTTTGCATAATTTTTTTTTATTTAAATGTGTCTGTGTGTGTGTATGATACTAGGCACAAATAAATATGGGGAGTATCAATTTGTTTTTATACTTGGCAGGACATATTTTTGGCATAGCTGGAAAAAACTAAAGTAAAAAAAGTCCTAAGGCAAAAACTTACCAACCATAAAAATTATTGATTATTAAAAAAAAAATTGAGTTTAAAACTATGTCATTAGCATAATAAATGAAAAATAAATGTATAAAAATGCATCATGTGCAAAGATAGATAGGGAAGGAATCCATTTTTGCCGGGCCAGTTTTTACCATGGTTTTTTCCACCTATAGCAAAAACTTTCCAACCCTGATGCAGTAAAATCTTGATATAATTACACTCTGTGGTTAAGAAAAAACACTGTTGCAGAGGGATTTATTGCTATATCGAGCATCGCTGTAGTGGGGTTAAACTGTGCAGTAATGCCCTAACTTACCCCCAACTTACTACCCTGAGTCACGTGATTTCAGAATTACATGATTTTCTGTGAAAAATGCATAGTTTTGAAATTCAAGCGTAATTCCTGGATTATTGCTGAGATAGTGGAGATCATTAAGTGATAATCAAGTAAAAAAAATGTGTGTGTTTTATTCAATCAGAACATATTTAATGAAGTTATATATACTAATTTTTTTAGAGGTTACCATATGTAAAGATGAAAACTTTGCCACGATTTTAGAATGGAATCTCAAGGCTTGTTGGGAATAAATCTGCTATTTTCACAGAGAAATTCACAATTTTATATGTGAAGTTCAGCACTAAGTTTAAAAATAATTTCTTTAATGCATTGCTCTTTGATGACAACGCACCTGGTCTCTGTAACTTTCAAGTAACTTCAACGCGTGGATGAAACTTGATTTCTTATTGCCATACAAGCAACTCATTTCTTTTGATTGGTTGAGGTGTTATTAAAACATTCAAAGCATTTTCTCATTTACGCAGATTTCACAGTGCAAATACGGATTGTCTTTTTTTTTCGAACCGGATTGCAGTCACAACACAAGTTAAATTTATGAAGTCAATCTCATAAGAGTACCATAGCATTATAGCCATATTGAGAAAGACAAAGACAGGTGTTCTTTTAATAATTTGTTTCCAATTAACTAATATATATATGTATTTATATGGGAAAACTATATCTCAACTTAGGCGGTTGTCCCACCCTATTGTGTAACTTTGGAATATTACTGTGCTTTGTTTATTTTAGAAAGAATTGGTTTACTTTGGACAAAATTTGCTACTTTCATTGCAAATGAAATTGGGTGAACGGCAGGGGGGTATTAGATATTTTAAAACGCTTTTGTAAACAATTTATGCTCATTCTTTTGATTGATAAAATTAATACCCATATATATCCTTGTTATTATAATTCTTAAACCAGATTGTGTGTTTCAAACAATGCTTTTGTATTAAGTTTTTTTGAAATAGGATACTAGATATATATAAATGTGGCAAGTATAAATTTTTTATCCTTGACAAAAACCCATTATTGCCAGAACATATTTTACTGCAGTTTTTTCCAGCAATAAAAAAAATTAAACAAACAATAAAAAAAACTGCAATGGCAACTCAAAAATTTATTAATCCTTATACTATAGTTTGTGTTCAAAATCTTATTTGCATTTAGAAGAATAATCAAATGCACAATAATGCCTGCCTCACATGCATAAATAGGGGAAAAATCAATTTTTGCCGGGACGGTTTTTACTGTGGTTTATTCCACCTAAAAACTTGCCAACCCTGATAGTGACACAAATATACTGACACAAGAAAAAAAAAAGCACCTTCAGCAGAAATCCACTGTTTTCCAAAAGTTAAGCAAGCAATAGAAATTATAAGCATAGTTGACTTTGAATGGTTGAAAATCGCTGCAAATGTAGATGGCCATATGCAAATATCGTCCGTTACAGCCAATAACAATTGACTGTTCTGAGATATGCTAAATTCAGGGTCATTGAAGATGCTACCATTCTGAAGGGCTTGAGGAGGTGTATGTAAATGTTGCTTATTTTGATGATATTAATATTTTTCGTTATATTTGTGTTTCTATGGCTGAAAGAAAACAAACGGCAGATAGTGAGCTTTGGTATCTGACACATTGAAGGAAGATTGTCAAAGATAAAGAGTGACATATTTGCCTTTGATCATTCGGTAATATCTCTCGATCATGGAAACAATTTCAAACAAGTCAAACAGTTGTATGGAGACTTGTGCCAGGTCGACCAAGGGCTACCCTCCATCGGATGATTTTCAGATCCTGGCGCCACAAATGTGCGGGCTGCCCCTTTTCCCATCGTAAAATTTTTTCTTTTGACTTCAGGGAGTACAGCCTTGACTTAGAGGACTGTACAAGTTTTGATTTAGAAATATGGTGAAAATGAACTTTGGGGGCTTTCATCACTTGTTTGTGGCTGCAGACATCAATTTATTAATGACCCAAATGTGACATCATATAATTCATGAAAATTAAATATTGTTTTCATCTTTTTGTAGACAATTCTTACTAAAGCGTAAACATGTGCAATTTGGTGTTAATCAGAGCTTTACTTTTCAATTTTCTGTGATTTCTCTGTTGCTTGCTAACTTTTGGTAGCCAGTATAATAAAGTAAATAATAAGTGCCTAATTCTCAGAATTGTAACATTCATTGGATGTTTTCTTATCACCTAAAACTATCTTGCCTGAAAATGTCTCAAAATAGATTGCGTTATAACACCAAGAACAATGTTGTTGAACAGAAATAGCATGCTTGTAACTTTTATTGTAAAATTAACATCTATTGTTGAGAATGATTGTCAGCATCAGTGCCATACACTCAACATTGTTACTTTTATGGGAAATATAATAAGAGGTAATTGAAAATAGATTTTTTTACACTACAAGAGAAATTATAAACAGGGGACCGGTATATCAGGGTTTAAGCTGGATAAAAAATTCCTTTCACAAGAAAGCAAAAATGGGGGGAAAAAGCTTTAGCAAAATGCTACAATGCTAATGTAATGATTGATGGTTGGATGTCTACTCATTGCGTACCTCCTGTATGCATTTTTGCAAAAGTGGCTACTACTTTTTTCGCAGTCTATAATTTTATTTCGCATTTTGTGAAAAATGTGACCATAGCTTAAATCCTGCAGTATATGCAACACAGGAAATCAGACAGAGGGAGTTTCTTCTCAAATTCTTTGAAAAATCACCAAGGTTCTAGTTAGCTCTGGCATAAAAGTGGCTGTTGGAATTGGCAAAAATAGTGTTAGTTTCATTTTTGGTAAATTATAGCACAATCTTATTCTTTATATTAAAAAAGGATATAAATTGTCAACTTGGATGACCAATATATTAGCGATTCTTCACCTTTTTGCCACTTAAACCTTTAGACTGCGGAAACTCATTCGGCTTGTGAGAGACACGTGAAACGACAAAGGCAGGTTTCTTCAGCTGAAGTTTACGTTTTACTTGTTTCTCCTCTTTCCATTTCTTTAGCATTTCCGCTCTCTGGTTGAAGGTGACTTTAATTTCGTCTTTCTTTGTAGTGGGAACTTCAATCTTTTTTTCTTTTTCTTCTGCAAATAAAGTATGACAATTATTCACAAGAAGAAAAAAAACCACTTTTGCAAATCCTTTTCGTTTACAATTGAAAAGAATTTCACGGGAATTAAGGTGGCAATTGATATTCATATACAAGGTGCCCAAGTTTTCTACCAAGGTTGTCAAAAGCTGTTTTGAGACGCTTTTCACAGTAATTGCAAACCTACACTGTCATATGAACGGCATAAGGTTCAGTGTGTGCTTTGGTTAGCCAAATTTGAATCGGCAACACCTGTTAAATGCTGTATATAAACTGAGTGGAATGTGTAGAGCCTCCCATATCCACAGCGTATCCCCACAGCAATCAATATAATAACATCTGAAATGTTAGGTCTAGTAAACACTCAGTAATAGATTGAATGCTGTTCAGACATGCAAAGCAACTAATTGTGCTCAACTTTATCAACCCAACCTCCAAATTAACTTTAGGATTTGCCGTCTTTAATGCAACTAAAATTAATAACAGATCACGAGTGCTATCTCAGTATAGGCTCATTTATATTAGGTGAGTTTACTAGTTCTTCCCTTGGTGGCTGATTCCATAAGCAAGTTTGTGGCAAGTTTGTAGATCATTTTTCATTGCTAATAGTTACCCTTCATGCTTTGGCTTTTTATTGTGTTTGATTATGTGGCATTTCATGAGTAAATAAGTGGACACCTAACTTTATGTATACGGAACAAAAAATTTTGTCGCCCGGGCCAGTATCAATTTCATCACCCTCATCACCATAATTTTGAAGGGGGAAAGACAGTGAACTCAGTGCCATCCTTATCTAGTATCTGGGGCACCCCCCCCCCCACCTTCCCAAAGTACTGTCTTAACACATGGGTCCATTCAAGTACGGCCTGGAGGGCCTCACGAAAATTCGATGCAACTGAAATTTTTGAGTGAACATGCAAATTTGTATGAAAGCATTTGCAGCCAGGTAGGGCCTCAGAAAATTCATTGGGCCTGGGGGACCCCATGAGACGGCCTTGCCCGTAGCTTCTACATCCAGCCCCTAGGCTGGGATCTTTAAATTCCTCAATAGTGAATTTATAGGGCGAAAAAGACAAAAAAATAATCATCGTCTCAGGCCTAGAGCTCTGCCCTTGTGGGCACCATAGTCCCCAAGTTGCGGCCGACCACATATAATCAAAGCAAGTTTCCATCAATAACTACTAGCTGGTAATATGTAAAAATATGGCTTGGAATTCCAAGGATAACTAGAGAAACTTACCATTGAAGCTGTTATCAAGCTGTTTATCATCGTCGATGCCCCTCAAAGCACTGAGACGGGCATGTTTTATGTTTCGGCGATCGATGGATCTCCGATAAGCTCGCAATTCCCTATTATCTAGGCTCCTAGAAAAGTTCAAAGACTTCTTCTTATAATTATCCATTATTTATTATTATTATAAGGAAAAAGTTTTCAACTCCCCGTAAAAGCCACCCCGACTAATGAGTTATTATCACAACACCATAAACAACTCAAACTCATAAACACTTTGAATTCTGAACAATCGTCAAATCTCGCATTTGATTGGTGAAAGACCACTTCTAACCGGCTCACTGATTGGCCACTCATATGATGCCAAAAATGGGGAAATAAGCAAGTTTCCAGAAGTATTTTATGAGACTGTATGGCCCGTGTTATACCGTATTTTCAATTTGGCCCACTTGAATTTATAGGGTGATGCAAAAGTCAGGTAACATTTGGAAATTCCAAAATTCACAAAATAATGTACGTAGAGGGCATGGGTGGATACGGGGGCATTGCCCCAGCGTTAAAGGTGGAGCAGATTGATCTAATATATATGCGAATATATGAACTGACATCATCATCATGCCCCCCCCCCAGACTTTCAAGTCTATCTTCGCCTATGGTCACGACCCCCTATATAACCAGGTTATACAGGACGTCGTGCTATGGTAAAGCAGTGATGTGCAAACTTTTTGAAGCGCGATCTTTCTTTTGGCTTAAAAATTTATGGGCGGCCTCCAGATAGGCTGACTACATGTCCCGATTTTCTGAGACACTCTGATTCCCAGAAAACCATTCCTCTTTTCTGCCAGTAAATGTGTTGTCCCGAAAGCACCTTTCGGAACGCTTGTTTCGATTTTAATTAGGTGATATTGACTTCCAAAGTTATTCAATTTTTTAATATCATATAAATTTATCATTTGTTTTTAATGTACTTAGAGTTTTGTATGTTAATACTTTTGTTTTTAATGTACTCGCCCAGTATAATTGAGTCTTTATGCAAGATGGAAGTGTAGCGAGGTCATCTGTGGAGATACTGGGGGGCATTGCTCCCCCCGCCCCCCAGCATCAAAGGCGAAATCACTGAGCTATAATGAAAGTTTACTTATAGCTCAGTGGGTGAAGTCGACTGATCTAATGTATATTTGTATAGATGAACTGACACATCATCATCATCGTGCCCCCCCCCCCAGCAATAATGACCGTGCTCCCCCAGACTTCCAAGTCTATCTCCGCCTATGAGCGAGGTGTATGATCCTTGATTTTCGTATACAGGGTGATTAAGAAAGAATAATCCGATTTTAAAATGAAAACTTGAAATCGACCGTTAACAAAAGTTGTTCATAAAACGTTGATACATTTTCTCCCGTATATTCACATATTACTTATCATTCTAGTCTGTGTCTTTAATTTTTTATGAAATATGTAATTTTGAAATCAGGTGATTCGAATATTTTTACAGGGTGACTTTTTATAGAGATCTCTATAAAAAGTCACCCTGTAAAAATACTAACTTGATATCGTCCGTCACATGCCAGAAGCACGAACATACAAATTTTCTTCTTTTTTATCAGCTGTTTGGATACCTTAGTTTGCTATCAAAGTTGTGCCTGAAACGCTAATGTTTATACCTATAGAAACACACGTTACGAAACATTTTAGGAAAATAACTTCCATAGAGTAACATTCAGTAGAGTAAACATTCAAACGTCATTTCCCACTTTCTTTTTTTTGCAAGGACATTGCACATTCGTGATTCTGGCATGACGGAGCCGATATATTGATTATTGTGCATAGCAAGAATCGTGGAATTTGATAAAATAACATTGTATGATACAAGTTAATTAGCTGAGCTGAAAGGCATTCTTTAGTTTTGACATATTTTTAAATAAAAATGAATTTCTAATTTTTAAAGTTTTCATTTTGGAGAATCGTTTTTATCGATAGTTTTGTTCCATGTGTTTGAGTTTTCAATTAAAATTTAACTCAAAGAAGCCTGATTGAAATATAAATTGTATTAAAATTATTATGATTTTGTACTAAAACCATTATTAATAACATAATTATTATAATGTATTGAAATAATCGTCTGCAATATTATAATCAAAATACAATAATTGTAGCTTTGTATTCAGACTTGTTAGACTTTCCGTATTTAAGAAAATGTTTCTTTCTTGGTAAGAATTTTTCAACACGCTCTTTTTGTTTTGCACCGTATTTTGATTTTGTACGGAGGAAAAATAAAACCATATTGAATAGTTACTTAACCCCTCCACGTACAGGCTTTTGACAACAAATTTGAATGCTCTTCACTTGTAGTAGTGGTGATACAACTGGTTTTCTTCGTTCATATGCTAGAAATAGAAAGTGGGAAAAAGATGAGTGGGAGTAGTTTTCACCCTCACCTTCTCGTTCTCACACTTCCCATCGTTTATATTTTTCTCTTTCTTAAAAGTAAAAAGTGAAAGATGCATTATATGTGGAGGGAGGGAAATAAATAAACACGATTACAGAAAAAAAACAGAGAAGGGGGAAAAATACAACTTCCCTTCAAAAGGTTACAATGAAGCTTCGCGATGATGAGAAAAGAGGCAAAAAAAAAAAGCAGGAAAGGCTGGAATGAATGCCTTCCACTTGCGTTTGGACGAGATATTTGGTCCCTGATCGCAATGAGGGGTAAAAAAAATCAATACATTTCGTACTATTCATGATAGAATAAATGCATAAATATTTTTTTTTAAGTTTCAGAAAAAAGGTAAAGTTAATGGTGAACGGGACGGCCGTCGGGGGTGAATTAAAACAATAAAATATAAACTTTTGAAAATGAACAAAATTCTCAAGTACAGATTTTTACTATTACCCAAAAAAAATTCAAGAAGTAAAGACAAAAAGGATTCCTAAAACTGCCCCCACGGCACCGTGGTCACTATAATCGCATATGGGTTCTTCGACCGGGATGGGGGGGGCGGTGATTGCCCCCTCCTGTGTTCACCTATGATGATCACCCAAAAAGCTTCACAAATGAAGTTGCTCTCGATCTTTTTGGTACCCACGGCTCTTCTCGTTCTCAGAGGTACATTAATCGTTTTGCCGCCTTTTCAAAATTCTTGTCCATGTGCACGTAAGAAGGCTGTCACGCGCCTCAACTGACTTCAATCCGCCCCTGTGCTTCGCAAACTATTATCATATTTTTTTTCCCTTGCTTAAAATATACATATAGTCAAGATATTTTAAGCGATGAGATTGTAGTGAAAGATACTGAAAATGGTTCCGATGCAGAAAGGTTTTGAAATGCTTCAAGAAACAGAAAGAGGAGAAAAGTTCCGTAACGAGCTGTGTTTCATCGCTCTTCCATAGGAATGCATTAATTAACGGTAAACAGTGACATCACGAAGCTTGTGTGTATGTGTGTCTATGTGTGCGTGACACTATTCTTTTCGCTCCCACCCCCCGACTATAATTGGACTGTCACGTGATGAAAGCTTTGGCACCGTATTCGGTCCCTTACGCCAAAAATTACGTGGCACTGACATCTCGTCTTATACAGTGCCCGATTTTTTTTTATTCACTTTAATCTAATTTCGAGTGCTTCGTGTATCTGTGCACGTATCTTGGGTATGTTGACATAACTTTGGAAGCTGAGGAATGCAAAAAAAAACAAACAATGAATAGAAGCACATTCAATGATTTTTTCCTCTATCTGATTAAATGAGAATCCTAACCGTGAAGCACGGTTTTCATTTATTCAAGTAATGTTTATCGAAAACCGGGGAAAGTTTGAAATTATTAATGAAACACTAAACTCTACGTGGTTTACACAGAAATGGAAAAAAAAATGAGTTGGTAATTTATCGAAATTTAAGAAAAAAAAAAAATGTCAAAATGACTACAATTTCGGCCAACAGGGGATAAAAAACACATGATGAAGAAAGATGGTAAATTAATAAAGTGGAAAAGTGTTAACACAACACAAAGCTCAAATTACCAAATAAATACATTGAAGTTCTGGTGTGAAAAATTGAAAAAAAAAATTGCTGTATCAAAGAGCACTTTGGTAAAATCTGATCAGAACAAATAGACCCCAATGGGGCCTGAGGAATCTAACAAAGGGTCCTACTTTGGAACTTTTACTAACTCTGGAACTACAGCATTTCTTTCACAAATTCTGAATTTTTATTTGTTCTGGAATTATTTTTCTCTGATTAATTTTCAATTTATTCATTCATCAATTTCGGACATTTTGCCTCAATAATTGTTACTTATTTCTTTTACTAGTTCTCACTTGGAAATGCTTTTCATTAACTCTGGAATTATGTTAATTCATACATTCATTTCATTCACTAATTCATTTAATCTTCCTTAATTTCAAATCCTTATCAATTCTGAGTTTTCATTAATTAGTGTGTTCATATTTTTCTGCATTTCTGTGCATTCTGTAATTAAGTTATACCTTTTTGGATACTATCTCTCCCCCCCCCCCCAAAAAAAAGAACAACTATAAAACCCTGGCTCAACGCCAGCCAAAAAAAATTTCTGGATCTGAACACAGAAAGCCGAAATCGGTAAGAGTCCCTGAAACAAATATCGAATAGCACATCAAATTGATTTATAACCAGATTGTATATGTGTTAGAGTAAATATGATAAATTTGTTATTATTCATTATAATAGGGGGTCCCGGGGCTCCCTACTTCTAAAGGGTCTCGAAAAATCTAAACGTAACACTTTTTTCTAATTTAAGGAACCCAATATTTTTTTTTTTTTGCACCCGGGGCCCTGACCGACTTTAATCCGCAACTGCTTACCAATCGTCTTGGTAAGCTTGATAAACATTTATTACTTTTACCGGTGAATATGCATAATATCCAAGCGTCGTTGGTAAATTTTATAAATACAGAAAACATTATGACTTTTACCGGCGATTATGCATATTAATCTAGTGACCTTGGAAAATTTGATAAATACGTGAAATTTTCGCCTTCATCTGTGATTATGCATAGTAGTGTGATGCTCTAGTAATTAGTGAAAATTACTTATATTTATGTAATTGGCGAATTTGATAAATATGAAAAAAAATTTCCAAATGGGTCCAGTATGTGTGATGAGTATAGTCTGACCCCGATATAATGATAACAAATTTTACTATCGTACTTCAATATGATGATAGAATACATGTATGAATTAGTGTGCATAGTGAATCATATAGTACGATTTATCATGTTTGCTAATGGCGCGTCACTTGAGTATTATGCATAATCGCCGGTAAAAGTGAAAAATTTTTTAGTACTTACTAAATTTACCAACGACACTGGGCATAATCGCCAGTAAAATTGATTAATTTAGGGAAATTCATCAAACTTGCCAAAATGCACGGCGATTATGCATAACTATCTGGTTATTATTATTATACATAACAACCGGATTTATCACATTTACCGTAACATATGGATTTGTACGACCGATTTCAAAAGGCACTGACCCATAATTGGGTGAGGTAGTTAGTAAGCCCTCAGATACATACGGAGTGGTTTCGTTGAGCAACACCCCACACGCTATAAAGTACAATCGATACTTCAACAAGCGCAACGCAAATTCAGTTCGCTAGTTTTTTTTTTTTATCGACTTCTTGGGCAAAATAAATACCGAAGAAATATCAACACGATCTTCTTTTTTTGTTCTGGTTTTTTCACTGAAAAGATATCCGAGACGATGACAAGTTCCGACACAAATTATGCAAATCAAAAGATTTCTCTTTCTCTCGCCCTCTAGATTCTTCTCCTTCGGCAAAAGTGAATAAAGATTCGCAAAAATCCATTCGTATCTACTCAAAGTAGAAAAATTTTCTTATAAATGAATTACTGACAGTAAAATATAACACAAAAACTCAACAAGGAAAAGGGTCATTGAATTTCCGCATCTCGGTCTCTCTGGAGTATTTATTCAAAATAAGAACGGAATGACTGAATTTTCTCATGGCAGTATAAAAAAAAGAGGGAGGTATGTAGAAGAAATAAAAAAGCTTGGTGTGTGTTAACATCATTATCATGTCCCACGAGTAACGTTGTCCACGGCAACCGGAACGGGCAAGGAACAACATTCACCGCGACATCGAATTTCTATTGTATTTCTCATCGTAGAAATGGTTTTTCCCGTTCTTCATATAGACGGCGATATTGTAGTTATTCCTGTAGCATTATATATAGCCTACGTTGCACATTTATATAAATACGCTGATTATATAATTAGTTTCACTGAAGGACGGTAAAAAAATCTCGTCTGTAAAATATTTAAACATACAAAGAATGTTGCAAATTTGTGTTATAAAATCCGGAAGTTTCAATTTTTCATTAAGTTTCACGAGTGCTGATCAACAAGATTTCTTTTAAACACCTGCGGGCCGGTGAAAATAGTAGAACAATTTCGCGGACCCCCGGAAATGAATGAAAATTGTTTGCGGAACGGCATAAATAAATACCAAAAACAATTTACGAACCACCAAAAGTTAAATAAATATGAGAAATAATTTGCTAACAGGAAAATAAATAAATGGGGGAAATAATTTCGGATCGGCAATAGATAAATGAACATACTGGGCACGGTAGCCAAGGTCGATAAGATACTCAACTAAAGTACCAAAGGATGTTTGGAGTTCGATACCCGGTTCGTCCTTGTCAGAAACTTTCCTGACAAAGGGGTACAACAGAAACGACGACATGACCACAGAAAAACATTACGACCGCAGGAGGTCCTACACCGAGGGGTTAGCGAACTAACCTCTCGGTGAGTATTAAAAAATTCTGAACCGGCTATAAATTATAGGTACCGGTCTAATTATCCCTCATGTGCAGAAAATGACCGTGGTGCGACAAAATGATTAATAAATAAATACTGGGAGAAATGATTTGCGGCGCGACAAAAGTAAATAAATAAATTGTAAGAGTAATTTGTGCGCACCGGCAATAAATTAATAAATGAAGAGGGGGAATGATTTGCGGGCCGCAAAACGCATAAATAAGAGATGAAGAGATTATAGCAGGTGGATGAAGACATCGCTGTGGTGGTCGAGTGGTCATAGTGACGGACTCACGTCGCGAGGTCCCAGGTTCGAACCCCACCGTCGCCACAGTGGTGGTCGGCGGAAGTTAGTTTTCTGTGGTTCCCAACTTCAGGGCACGAATGCGTGCCGATCTCCCCTTTAAAAAGTCTCGCCACTGAGAGCAACAGACCTACAAATGTAATTCAAGCATAACATATCACTCACTTCACTTCTGAAATATAGATGGCAGCACTGAAAAATCAAACACAACATTACATACGTACTCAGACTGTTAGGCATACACACAGTTACACTTCCAGCACAACTCACTAGGTAGTAAATTGCCCATAGATGGTGATTAAATAGTTTAAGGACTGACTAGCAAAAAAAATGCACTGATAAGAGAAATAATTTTAAGACCAGGGAGAAATAATTGGCGGAACGGAAATATAGAAATAGTCTAAAGATGGCATAAATAGAACTTCGCAGAACTCACTGACGGCGAAGACAGAAATAAAAGCCAACGCAGTTGAACCTCTCGATAATGGACACACTGGTTACCAAAACTTTTGTACGCCAACGAGAAGTGCCCGTTAATAGACAGCAAAATACACTGAGGCCGGTCCACATAATTTATAATAAGTGTCCGTTAATGGGAGGTGTCCGCTAAAGGGGTGTGTTCGTTACGAGAGATTCATTTGTATATACACTAAATTTTATATATTAAATCTATAATTATGTAGCTGCTACATGAAAATTTTGAAATGCTCCGCGGACAAGTGGTTAAAAAACAACTAAAGTGGTTAAAAACAAAAACACTGTTGCAGATCGGTACTCGTTATGAATCAAATTCAAAATTCTAGGTTCTTGGAAACACACGTATGGAGGATATACACCACCGTTTCACCGAGACAATAGCTCGTACAGAAATCTTATTTATTGCTGATGGTGCAATGAAAGGGATCTTGGCTCATCACCAATAATTATTTCGGGTTGAAATAGCGAGCAACACAGAGCGCGAAAATTTTGTATCCAGGTACTACTTACTGGCTGGCTTATCGTCAAAATCGTGTTACACGTGGAGGCAACAGGAGCATCTGGGAATGGCAAATCGTCAACATACAGTCGATGATTGGAAAAAGAAAACTCTTTTCATTCATCGATTTCATGCTGGAAGCGAACTTCAACTTGTCGTTTTCCATTCAAAAAAAAGACAGTATGGAAAAAGAAATTCATTCTTGCGGTGCACAGTGGAATTTTGGGAAAATATGTCACTTCCAGTGAAGTTTTGAAAAAAAGAGAAAAACCCTTTTTTTCATTTGTTTGAATTGTGGGGATCAAAATGCTTTGAGTGGCCCGCAGAAGTAAAGGCTCACCTAGTTACAGAATTTATAGGTATATTGAGAGAAACCTTAATGAAAGAATGTATTCCTGAATTATAGTTAAAGAATCGCAGTGAAACCTCGATAAAACGATACTTTGTGCACCAAGCGAATATATCGCTGTAGAGGGATTATCGTTATATCGAGAGACGGGAATTTAATATGAGACTATATGGCATTGCCGAACAAGCCTTGAAAAAATATCGTTGTAGAAGAATTTATCATTATAACGAGTATCGTTGTGATGAGATTTCACTGTAATTTCAAATTTACTTTCAGAAAATCTTTCAGAATTAATAAGAAATAATGTTATAAATATTAAATAAGAAATAGTTCTAAAATCAATAAGAGAAATTTTTTCATAATTATTGACAGAAGTAATTTCATAATTAGTGGAAAAAAGTACTTTGAAATTGCATCAAAATTCATAATTAATTAAAAGCATTTCCAGAATTACTGAAAGAACTAATTTCATAATTAATGAAAAATATTTCAAAAATTAGTAAAAGAAATATTTCCAGAGTTAATGGGATTCATATTTAATGAAAATATAATTTCCGAATTGATGAACATTCATATTTGATGCAACGAATTACAATCATATTTAACACCCGCATTAATAATATAGGACCCCACTGTTTGGGCTTGCGCTTTAAGACGCCACCGTGTGAACCTAACCATTTGCAGCGTGACTCCTTTGCCCTCGCGCTTCATGGAATTTTTTTTTTTTTGGTGCGCAACGTGTGAATGGTTGAAGAAAAAAAACAATAACAATATAATTGTTCAGATAATTTTCTTTTAGTAAATCGCCAGAATAATGAGTTGCTTTTTCATTCAAGCTCACGGATTCCCTATAAACCGGACATCCCTGGTTGAGAATCCCTGGTCTGGGGGGATTTCCCTTTCAAAGGGAGCAGGCAAACCAGAATCTGTTATTTACTAAGCAAGCGAACCAGAATCCAGAATCTCCCGCCAGCGTAACGAACTTATTATTAGAGAACCACCTACGGCCTTCTCAAAGTGCGCTTCGCAGCTCCTGGGGGCGTCACGGTGAGCTGGAGATATTGAATTATGTGCCTGTTTATGGTTTGAAGTGGTTCTTTTATAAATGTGTGAAAAATATCTACTAAAAACTATTCTGGGAAGCCGCAGATGAATCATGAATCCGGCAAGTAAGCCGCAGGTGACAAAAGTTTTAGAAAGGGCCAGTGGTTCTAAATACCCTAAATCAGTGCTCCCCAAAGTGGGCAATATCGTCCCCTGCTGGGCGGTGGAATCCTCCAGGGGAGCGATCGAAGCTGCAACATAGGATCGTATGGGTTCGCTCGAGTTTGGGGGTCGATGAGAGAAAAAATTTCTGAAGAAGTTGGGCGTTGGAACAAGAAGTTTGAGAAACTATGCCCTAAATGGTCTCCACGCCAATTTTTCTTCAGATATGATTTTCTTCCTCATTCAGCCTCATTTCTTATTATTCTATTTTAAGAGGTTTTTTTTTTTTTTTCTGGAACGGAAAACAGATCTTGGAAAGCAGATAGCGAGCGTGTCTTCATTTTTCAAGCGTTGTCTAATTGATCTGTTGTCATCGTACCGGTAATCGTCGTAATAAATCATTCATTCGTTCGTTCGACCAAGTTTTTACTTTTTCTCGTCTCCTCTCGATTGTCTTTTTTTATATATATCTAATGCATTCTCGTTCCAGACTTTGTTTTCTTTTCTCCATCAACATAGGATAGGGGGAATTTTCGCCATGTTTTGCCAAAAAATCCTTTTTTTCATTCTACTTCTTTCCATCGAGAGCGTGTTTGTTGGAACAGAGTGGAAAAGATTGCTCTTGTGGGTTTTGTTTTCTCTCTGTGCGTGGAAAAACAACGGATTGAGACAAGTGAGAGAAGAAAAGTATAGCATATGAGAATATAAAGTATATCTGTTACGGTAAATCTGTTAAATATGTTATTATGCCTAATAACCGATTATTATGCATAATCGTCAATCGCCTCTACAATTTTAATAAATTTACACTTTAACTGGTGGTTATACACAATATTCATCATTGTTGGTAAATTTGATAAGCACGAAAAAAAATTGCGCCGGGCGCCAGACCAGAAGGATGGAGGAATTTAACCCTTTAACCTCTTTTTTTTTCAACATTACAAGGTAGCGCCAAAATGCGTGCTTGCTCCGGCTCAGCATCTAGTTGCGTCCCTGATTATGCATAATCAATGGTAAAAGTGATAATTTTTATAGCATTTATCGAATTTACTAACGACACTTGGGTATTTTGTGTAATCTCGGGTAAAATTGATAAATTTAAGTAAATTTATCAAAGTTACCAAAATGTCGGCGATTATGCATAATAGCCGGTTATTATGCTAATGAAATCTCATTCCAGACTTTGTTTTCTTTTCACCTTCACATCACAACACGGAATAGAGAATTCCATATTTTGTAAAAAAAAAGCATTTTCCATTCTACTCATTCTACTTCTTTCCCATCGAGAGGGTATTTGTTGGAACAGATTGCATAAAATTGCTCTTGCCTTTGGCTTTCGCTCTCTCCCTATGGAAAACAACGGACTGAGACAAGTGAGAGAAGCAAGAGGCCAGTCTTTTAGCTCGCGGATGCAGCAGCGCCTCCTTTCAGTATTACCTTTACTCCGCGCTGCTCTACGTTCCGTGGGTCTGTCTTGTAGAAGGGAAAAGAAAAAAAGGAAGAGTAACGTCGGTCTCTCTCACCATCGAGAGACATAAAGTAGTAACATTCAGCCAGTAACAGGGAGAAGCGTGCCTTCAACCACAACAACACCAAAAAAAAAACCCCGCGTGGCAGTGGCTCCAGCGAGAGAAAGAGAGAGAGAGAGAGGCATCGCATCCCACGGCAACAACCCTTTCTCTCACTGGTATGAATAATATTTATTTCTTTATTTTCTCTTATATCGATCCTCACGGTGTTGTTATCTCGAGAAATGATTTGGTTTTGTTTTTCATGATTTCGTAATCGCGAGCCACCTTTTCGCTTTCTTCTCTCTTGAAGAATGAATTAATTGTGTCAGCTGTCGCGCATTAATCAATTTGGCGAGCGTCGCTCCTCTTGCTATGTCAAAAAAAAACAACTCGTGGTTATTTATTATGTCGAAAATTCACCGGTATTCACGACCCACCCACATTGAAAATGAATTCAACGTTGATACGAAACCGGTAGATTATTCGGAATTAACTAATATCTCGTGTGTGCATTGTATATGCTACGATAAATGTGATAAATCGGTTATTATGCATAACCACCAATCGTCTCGGTCAAGTTTGATAAATTTATCCCTTTTGCCGGTGATTATGCATAATACCCAAGGGCCGTTGGTAAATTTGATAAAAACTAAAATTATTTCTTCTATCGGTGATTATGCATAATACCCTAGTGCAATTGGTGAATTTTATAAATATGGAAAAAATTCCCAAATGAGTCTAGTATGCATGATAAATATAGTCATTACTCCCGATATAACGAACTCCCATTTACAAAATTGTGGTTGATGATTAGTTGCCCCACCAATTTTATTATATAATGACTAAAATCGTGATTTCATGACTAAAAAATTTATTTTCAAAATTTAAAAATTAATTCGATTTATTCGTTAAATCAAAGAATTCGTTAAATAGGAAATTGTTATATCGAAGTCGAATTTCAGAATTCGTCAAATAGGAGTTAATTATAGGAGTTATTTCGGGGATGTTCGGAAAAATTCGTTAAATTATAATTCGTTCATTATATCCGGTTCAGAAGCACGGTCATCCAAATATATAATGGAAATACATCTTATCATGGAAATGGGAACGATTTATCACACTTGCCAATAAGAAACGACGACACGAAGAAAACATTGGTGGGGAGGGGGGGTTGGGGGCTGAACGGTGCTGGTCGTCCCGTATATACGGAGCTCAAGCACGTACGCACAATAGGGAAAGTGCATTGCATTATTTTATCATTTTTTCAAAAATTATTAGAGTTGGGGGGTGCCCCAACCCTCGCAAATTTCATGGGGGGGGGGGGGGAAAGGTAAAATGGCCTCATTCCCTAGGTTCCGGCGCCTATGTCGCCAATTAGAAATGTCGATTATGCATAAAAACCGGCAAATGTGATGAATTCAGTACCATTTACCATGTTTACCAACGACGCTTTTATGCATAATCGCTGGTAAAAGTGATAAATTTAATGAAATTTATCAAACTAACCGAAATGACCAGTGAATATGCATAAGAAAAGGCGATTATGTGCATAATCCACGATTTATTACATTTACCATAATTTATATATATTGAGTATCAATAACTCAGGGGTCGGTAACTGAAATATTTGACTTGTGAGCATTTCATGACTTTTTTGCTTTGCCGGATACGTAAGTCTATTTCGTCTTCCTATATATTATCATCAAATCTATCCAAAAGTTTTGTCTCACCCTGGGTAATGATTGCATAGCAGTGTTGAGTGTGTATTTGTGAATTGAGAGATAAATTACTCATAACGTAATATTTGTTACATCATAAATTGTAATTTTATGACATCGAAATGCTGTAGAACCTCCGTTATTTGAAATAAAGTGGCCAGACCTATTTCGAAGAATAAAAATAATATATGGAATAATAATATAGAATAGAATAATAATAATAGTATAATCAGTGGGGTAAAAAATAATTATGTTATTATCGATTATTTTTTAGAAATATGGACGACTTGAATATATTATTTAAGTACAGTATCGATTTTTCTCCTCCCGCTAAATTGTTTATCAGGTTGTTCACCTCCTTGAATATCGAAATATTTAATGGTGCGTTTTGTATCTGCTAATACTGTGTGCAATGAAATAGAATAATATTCTATTTATATTCTACTTCTTTATAAATTCTTTCTAAATATATACATCGAAATTTTTTCCTAAATATTGATACAAGACACACGATTTGAATGCTCAAGTAATGACATTAAGTCATGTGAGGCGGATATCAATAACAAAATATGAACGGTAGTAATATTGTATTGTAATACCGGCACTGAAAAAAATTATAAGATACATTGATACTAAATATTAATTTCCCATTGAAAATTTCACGGTGAATTCCAATTAATGAATTTCATTTTCAGTGTCTCGTTTTTATTGTTATAAGATATGCGGCGGAATTTCACGATGAACTTAAATACTGTAGTTAAACGTAGCATTATCCTTTAGAACATGTGAGCTTCACCAGCAGCCCGCGGGCCAAATGTGGTCCTCGGATTCCTCTGCTACAGCTCGCGATCTCAATTATAAAAGTGAAATAAATGATTTTTTTACACTAGAATAATTTGGTCTTTTTTTTTTATGTGATGGTGATTAAATTCGGATGTGGATTCGAATAGAGAGAGATCGGCCGGTTGTTAAAATTACACCCCTATCCAGAATAAATAAGTCCCGCGTTGGTTTTCGTTTTAAAATTATCACTATGGGGGGGGGGGGGGACATAAAATGTAAACAAGATTCTTAAACTAGAAATACGCTATAAAAGTTTGATAAAAGAACTTTTACAAAACTTGAAAAAAAAACCCAACAGGGCAGCTATTGGCTACATTCGCTCGAATGTAACCGATACGCTGATTGGTTGCATTTTTTAAGTTTTGTAAAATAACTTTTCTAAAGCTTTTATAGTGTCAAGTCAGCCTAAGGCCAGTATTACACTATAACTGTTTGATAAAATCCCTTTTATAAAACTTGAAAAATCTAACCAATAAGGTTATTGGCTACATTCTAGAAAATGCAACAGTTGACCTTATTAGCTGCATTTTTCAAGTTTTATAAAAGGACTTTTATCAAACTTTTATAGTGTAATACCGGCCTAAGAAAGTAATGAAATATTTTATTTGATTAATGCCCGCGATCGTTTAGTTTAACAGAGAATGTGGCCCGCGAAAGATGACTAAATCACTCAAGTGGCCCCGGTATATCACAAAGACCTGTTGCAATGTTTATAATACTGTTCTTCAACCGGCAACCGGTGCCGGTACGCAAAATATTTCGCCAAATTCATGTAGCCACTATATAATTTTAGATTCAATAAGTGATGTACAGTCTGCATACTGTTTAGCAGGTCTTGCAAATTATTCCTCCTGTTTATTTATTCTTTTTTTGCCCGTCTTCAAATTATTTCTCCTATTTATGTGTTTTTTGTCGGTCAGCAAATTATTTTTCCTGTTTGTAGTTTTTGCTGGTCTGCAAACTATTTCTGCCATTTCCGTGTCGATCCACGAAATTTTCATCGGTTTCCGCAGTTGCAAAAAATTTGAAGAACATTGGTTTTTTTACCCGTAATCTGTCGGTGACCACTCTCCTTCATCATTGGAAAAAATAAATGAATATATAAATAGATTTATAAAGAATCCTCAACACCACGTTTCATTATTTGTTACGATTATTTGTGCTTTGTTATCTCGAAACCGGAACAAAAACGTAATTATGTCTGTTTACGCGTTGTAACTAGTGATAACCGGAGCGATGTTCTTTTCATCATTTTTTCATAGCCACATATGAATGAACAGCAGTTTCCCGAAGGACACGATGGCCTGCTGCGAAACATTTGTCTCCAGGGGTTCGGCGTTGTTTCACGATGATTAAGTGCCAATACGATTTTATACTCGAGTGGTTGTTGGGCATAGCATGGCCGATGTCGTTACAAGTAACTGTATCAAGACTTAACATATTAGATCGGAGAGAAAATAACCCCGAAATGACTACTTCTCGGCCGTTTTGTTTCGAATCTCTTTTTGATCGATTTCAGTTCTATTTGTAGCTGTCGAATTTTTATTCGAATCCAACGATTTGATATTCAGTGGACTTGATTGCTTAACCGTTTGAGGGGTGCTTTTCATTTTCTGCAATATTTAATGAAATAATCTTTATAAGTGATCTCTGAGAGGGAAGGTGGGCGGTGGTTTAGCACCATCGTGAATTGATGAATTTTCAAGCTGTTAATTTTACATCGAAAGGATAAATGCTGTATAGTAATAATTATTTGTCATTCCATCGGTAAATATTCATAAAAAATGGAAATTTTCAAAAACTTTTAGGTGTTTAAACAATATAGCGTCAAATCTGGTACTTATTCTGATTCTGTTTCGAACGATTTAGTATAAACCAGTACTAAACCAAAGGAAAATGTGCGAAATAAAATAATAAATTTTAGAAAGTTAAATCTAGAATTATTCAATAAAAATTCATTCACACATATTATTCTTCTAACTTACTTTTACAAATCATCAAATTTTTCTGAAAATATGTTACACCTTCTGGAGAAGACATTGCCCCCACCCCATCCCAGCGTCAAAGGCGGAGCCGCCAGATCTAATGCTTACGGGTATATATAAACTGACATCATCATCATCATCATCATCATAATGCGTGGGGGACCCCCACCCATACTTTCAAGTTTATTTCTGCTTAGGGGCCGTTCAAGTATTACGTCATCATCGATGGGGGGGGGGGGGTGTTCCGATTTGCTAACTTTTGATGATAAGTAAGGAGGGGGGGGGTTGGATAATGCTTACGTCATCAACAACCCTTTATGAAAATATGAGTTAGGATTCAGAGGGGCAGAGCTGATGACGAAATTTTGCTGACAAGGGGGGGGGGGGAAGGGGGTCAGCGTTTTGCTGACTTTTGCTGACAAGGAGGGGGTCAAAAATGGCTAAAAATTTGCTTACGTAATACTTGAACGGCCCCTTATGCAAGTACTGCGCATAATAATTGTTTAATGGGGCTTCAATTTGGTACTAAAAAAGGCCCATCTTTATGGCGTACACTTTACTGCTATGTGCTATGTGGATGTTACATTTTGTCTTTTTCTCCTGACAAACGTAAAGACACTAACCTCCCCAAAAACATATAATTCAGTCTCTCCACTTGCAAGCATATCATATTATAGCCTAGCAACAAAAAACATGTCACAATTCTTTATCTAAGTAGGATGTGGGAGGTGGAGGGTGGGGTTAACCATGAAACCGTTTAAACACTTTGAAAAGAAAATATAGAAATTACTGATAAGTTTCGTTGGTTTTATGATTTTAGCAAATGAGAGAGTATGTAGCTGAGAAATTTATAAGCTTTTTACAGGTAATTTATTGATTACAGTTTTTGGAGATTCAATGAGAAAAATCAAAATTTCTCATCTTCTTGTAGCTAAAGTTTGTTAGTTACAACGACACAATTATTCAATCATTACACTTCATTGATTGTTAGAAAAATTAATGCAGATGGCAACACTCTCTACACATAACAAGCATTACACAGAAGCAAACTTCACGTTAGGTTCACAATACGTGCGGTACCAAAAGATTGTTACCACTGTAAGTCCCACATCGAGGGGTACTGAAAACTGCTGTTCCAAAAATGATCACAATACGTACATGCACATTCCAACATGTACCAATTCGTTAGAAGTTTCGCAGGGGAATATGGACGAGGTGCATGTGTGGTTTAGTAGTAAAAATTTGTTCACCTATAAGTCTATAAAAAAAAGTAAATAATTTTGTGCTGCCATCTAATAGCTTTACTGAATCTTAGAAAACATATTTTTCCGAATTAACCGCTCCTAAACCTCCACCCGACTGAAGAAAACTTTTTTGAGCAGGTGGTTTCGCGCGAAACCATCGCCGCTAAAGGGGTTAACGGAAACGGTCAAGTTGAACACGTGTAATAACGTTGATAATTTAAAAGCAAACGAATCGTTCTTTCTTCAATACGAAAATTGAGGGCATGGTATTGTCGGCAGTTCAAAGAGAAAATACACTCTTTTGCGGATCCTCGAAAAAGACGAACAAAAAGCCACATCGTAATCACAACTTAGCGCCAAACATTCGTTTTCCCTTTCGGTAGCGTGAACGTCATTTCCCTTCGAATGTAATCGATTAATTTTAGACACATACGGATAACATGTGGTTGTGGAGTTGGAAAATACAACTTTTGTTTCAGTTTCGGAGTAATCATCGATGTTAAGATAAATATTGTGAAACCTCTATATAAGAATCACCTCGATGAAATAACCACCTCCTTTCAATTTTTTCTGATTCGGAATTACATTACATTATTTCACCATCAGTTAGCTAACCTTCTCAGCGGCATTTACGAGGTATCTAACCTAACTTGATGCGGCAATTACGAGTTATCTCGTCTCTTTAATCCCTTCACGTGTAGGCTTCAGTTGAACTAGCAGAGATATATCTCAGAAATGGGTATTATTGTTAATCATTTCAGGGAGAAAGGAAAGATTTCCTAGCAGCAGGTTTTTTTTATTCCTTCTCCCTCTTCCAGCCACCCTTTCCCTATGTATGTTGTTATATTTTATTTATTTTTATTTGTCAAATCGCAGTGAGGGAGAGAAGGAAAAAAAGTTATTGTTGAGGTAAAGGAAAAGAAAAAAAAACAGTTTGCGTTCACAGGGTTACCAATGAAGAGTCTCGAAAGAAAGAAGAGAGAGAGCTCGAATGTGTTTGTGTTTATTTCTTCCATTGATCGTTAAGGGGTTCAAATCCTCTTGTTTCGCCAATGATGATCCCAAGTACACTGTAAGTTTTTTCTGATGAGAACATGATTTCTATAGCCCCCCCCCCCCCCATCTGCCAGATCAACTTTCCCTTAGGGGACAGAGCGGGGACCATGTGTTCTGGTCTGACGGTAGTGTCAGATCAATTGTCAGTAGGTGAAGTAAGATTTTGTTCACGTTTTGATGGCTGGGGGGTGGAGAGGAGGAGACACAACCTTTTCAGTCCGCGGACCAGATATGCATAATTATATATATATAACTATGCTCTATCATAATTAAATTATAGTTAAATAACTACAGTATATTCATCTCGCATACTTGTCCAAAATACGTTTCCTTGGCGAATTACATTTTGACTTGCAGTATCAATCATTTTTCTAAATCGGCAGTTTTTAGTAGTAGATGGCAACTTTACTCGCCTTTGACAATTTTTTGGGCTGTAATTGACAAATTTATTTGCCTTTGACAATTTTTTCGGCTGCAAATGGAAACTTTACTTGCCTTCGATAATTTCTTTGCCGATGTCCCTTATTTTTATTAAGGAAATATCAATACAGCCTAGGTATTTATCGTGTTATGTATATTGATACTTTTCTACTGGAACAACTTTCGCGGGCAGGATGGAACCCCTTGGCAGGCCGCTTTTGGCGCAAGGGCCAGAGGTTGTGCCGTGTGCTAAGAAGATTCGTATCATATATTCTATTCAAATGAGCTCATGGATTAAACAGCCATCTTGATTAAGAAAAAAAAAACCACCAAAGCGGCAAAGCTACCATTGAAAGACGTACTGGCGTCAGCAGTCGGAGGTAAATGAAATAAAACAGCGTGGGCGAATGGCCATTAATGTAATCGCTAAGATGAACCAGCGACTGCCTGCTAAATAAAAAATAAAAAAATGAGAATGCTGCTGGATCAAACCCGGGTAAATAGGGCCTGGGGGATATCACATACTTCGGAGCTGGAAAAAGAAGAAGCACGGAGCTGAAATGAGCGTTTATAGTACGTATATTCACCACTTCTGACCTCAACAGGCGTCTGATCGAACCGTAATTTGAGTTCTCGGAATGACTCTCTTCCTTGCATAATATACACATCGTAATAATGTGTTTCTTTTTCCATTCATCTGCTGGTCATCGAACTCTCCTTCATTCCCTTTTATATTTTTTCCTTTCCTTACTTTCTAGTTTCACTGTCGATATCCGAAAATGAATGTTGGTTTGGATTGAATGTGCAATGTCCATCGATGTGCAATTTACGAACACTGGCCATTTCAATTCGCACGTTTTAGCCATTAAGAACGTGGATTAATCGCACAACAACCTAATCATCACCCAAAGGCTGGCTTAATGAACAGTGTCTCATAACAGATCGAGAAATATCTTCTAAAGCGATAGAGGTGAAAACTAATTATTGTCATGACTATTCCGACCGATATACCGTATTTACTCGTTTACTCGCATGTAGGACGATCTCGCATATACGATTATATATGATTTTAGAGATCAAAATATGTAAGAGAAACTAGATTTATTAATGAAATTCACAGATTTCATTCGTTTATTCACAGATGATAGCATAAAACACACATTATTAAAACAAGTTACCACGTTGTCATAACACTATCATCTTTCACCTACTCGGATCTCCCTCCATAGTCCCACTCTCCTCTTTCTTACCTCTAACTACAACAAAGCATCGTTCTCAGAGTTCAGATCCGTCGAGTACATTTGAGATACAGCATTTTCTGAATGATTTTGATATTGGCTCTACAGAGCCCTAGAGATATATTCGTAAACGCAACTGACACCCCCGTAGCCAGCTTTGAAGCATTAACCCATTTGATGCAGCCGGTTGGGGTTCCTTCGTTCTAGGTTCAAATCCAGTTGGCGGCACAGTGGTAATCGGCTGAAGTTGTTTTTCTGTAGTTTTTCACCTTCAAGGTGCGAATGTGAGTTCATTTGAAAATATCTTTCCTCAGAGAGCGGGCAGACCTTCAACATGATACTTACATAATATGAAAAATCAAGCATTTGCCATCTTTACTTCAAAACATAGAAACAGATGGTAACACCAGTATAACACAAAAGAAGCGTAACTCTGACAACATTAATACGTTAGGGTCACGCATATATACATACACACCACCCGTTCCTGCATTTAATCGATTCGTTAGAAATTTTGGAATGTGTACAAGGTGCATTTACTGTTAAGAAGTGAGCCAGTCTGTGTACAGTTTAGTTTCCTCACACGGATCTTCAAATGCATTGTTGATGCGTACGTCCAAGGGGTAACCCAGATTGGTGCAGCAGTAAACTATGTGAGCTATAGACGATAGACGCTGCAATTATATCGTCTATAGCTTTATGTTTTTAATAAAAAAAAAAAAGAAAAGACGCAATGAAACCTAAGTTCTCGCATGTAGGACGACCTAAGATTTAAACCATGAATTGGCAAGGGAGCCGGGATGACAAATGTTTGAGAACCACTATGATAAAGGAATAGATTTTGTTGATTTGGTACAACTTTTGGATAACGGAACACCCTTGGGAACGGAAATTTTGTCCGCTAACGGGGAAGTGCCCGTTAATCGGTAGGAAAATACATTGAAGCCCATTGACGTAATTCAAAAAAGTGTCCGTTAACGGGAGGTGTTGGTCATGGGAGGTATTGGTTTTCTAGGAGTTTTTTAATCTTTTTTTCCACACCTCGAAACTTTCAGAATGAGAGACTTACGTATATTTTAACATTTATTTCTTCCCTTTATTTTTATGAACAGTTCTTTGTTCTTCTTGTTTCGAGTCCTCTTGCGGAAGTACCTCAGAGTCAAGTTCCCGGAAGATAATTTACACAATCGCGTTTGGAAAAAAATAAATAAAGCAAGGAAGAAAAATAAACAAACAGGAAGATGCAGATTTTGGTAGGGAGGCCCATTCCTCAAGGGCGTTCTTGGAAATAACGCAAGTTGCGTGATTTACAGCACTTGGTTTTCGAACGTGCGTGAGTTCGTGTACTTTCCAGGTTCCATCGCCTGCCATCAGCTTATGCACACTTATAAAACCTCTTTATGTATGCATGTACGAGCCAGGTAAAAAGTGGCTTCGGCCCAGGAATAACAGTCGGTAGTGGATTTCTGGGAAGCGGGAGAAAAAGGGCGGGAGAGTACAGCGTGCCCTCTCTCCCTCTGCAGCGCCCGATGTTGCAGTTTCACGCAATTATGCCAACCACGTGAAATGTGAACTCGCAACGAAATCTAGGGCGTTGGGTGTTTGGAATCGATATAAATTCCGGCTGTCAATATATATATCACGTGAGCTCCTGGAAACAATATCTCTTTCTTAGGCTTGTATGAGCCAACCAATTATTTATTCATCTGCGTTTCCATCGCCTGCGCCGTCAGACGTATAATTTGCTTCTCTTTTGTCTTTAGGGATGTTTTTGCAAAACAAAAAAAAAAAAAATTCTCTGCATCTGGTTCGAAAATCGATCGTGTTGTCGCTTGTCGGAAGAGAGAAATAAAAAGATCTAGAGGGATCATTATAAGAGAACTAGAACATGTAAATGAACTCTTTGTAGCTTGTACTCTGATTGATTATCGGCAAGGTAGACCCTTTGTACCCTGAACCTGATTGATCTTGGGGAAAAGTTAGACCCTTTGTGTTCTGAGCCTAATTGGCCATATGAGAATCAGACTCTTTGTACTCAGAGCCTGATTGATTATAGGCGAATGAGAACCTTTGTACTGTAAGCCTAATTAATCATGGGTAAGGGAGACCCTTTGAACTCTGAGTCTGATTGATCATGGACAAGTTTAAACGCATAATTTCGGGACCTCAAATTTGAACAATCTACATTCAACGATTATACAGGGTGTCTTGTGAAAGACACCAATCAACCGTCGGTCGTAGAGGTATATCCAATTTAAAAAATGCTCGAAAGGCATTCAAAAATTACCCTGCACCAGTGTTGAGAGTGAAAATACAGTGCGTAACAAAATAAAAAAAATCTATAATTTTATACGGTCCCTTTGTGTTCCAACTTCCAATTAGAAAGTTTCTGCCCTGTCTCTCCTGATACCAAAAAAAAAAAATCCCGCGTTTCTAAGTGCAATATTCACTGAGATATTTCAATTCAAAAAACGGACGAAATTTGGGAAAGAACAGCGTTAAATGCGGAAAAACCGCTTTACGCGCATGCATTTAACGCTGTTCTTTCCCAAATTTCGGCTATAAAGCTTTTGAATTCAAATATCTCAGTGCGCTTAGGAACTTGCACTCAGAAATAAGGCAAATATTGCACTTAGAAGCAAGGAATTTTTTTTTCTTGGCATCAGGAGAGACAGGGCAACAACTTCCTGTTGGAAGTCAGAGCACAGAGGGACCGTAAATAAAATATAGATTTTTTATTTTGTTACGCATGTATTTTCACTCAAAACTGGCGCAGGGTAATTTTTGAACGCCTGTTGAGCATTTTTAAAATTTGAATCATATCTCTACGACGGACGGGTGATGAGGTAAAGGTCGTGTTAGCACTTACAAGACACCCTGTATAACGAAATATATTTTATGCGGAGTTGTGGGGTTCTCTCAAGTTTGCTTTGCCTAGGGCTCCCTGAAATCAATGTCTCTGTTTTTACTTATTGCTATGGTAACCATACATCCCGTATTTCCCGGGACCGTCCCGATTTTTGCTGTATTTCTGGCTGTCCAACTTTTTTGGCAACATGTCCGGGTTTTTCACTTATTTTCAACGAAGCCATTTTGACTTTTTATTCCAATCAACGATTAAAATTATCTTTCCAACTCAGAAATTACATTACGATACAATTATGACAACAAAAAAGAACATTTATCTCGCACATTTGTCTGTTTTTTTTTTTATGATTCACTGCAATTTGAAGTGGTGCTTCATTTCCCGCGATTGGCGACTTTTCTGTGATTTCAGTACGAATTGGAGACTGCTTACTTTTGGTATCACTTTTGGCAATAATTGGAAATGTCCCGTATTTTCCCTTATTTCAAAGCTCAATAGCTCAGTTTCCTGTATTTTTCTCGAGCAAATATGGCCAGCCTACTTATTACACTGTACTCCGTAAAGTGAAAAAGATAAATAATAAGTAAACATCTGTTCTAAATCTTTATGTACGTATTCAGTCTACATATGCACATATTCGACTATGAATACAAATATTCGCAATCGTTAATGGTGGATAATAAAGATTTATAAAAAAATAAAGGTACTTTCTCTTGAGTCAGCAAATGTGTGAATGTATATAAAAATTTCCTTTTTTCCTTTCTATTCAGAAAACTCGTGACCGAAGTCTTTCGTATGTTTAATATTCATTTTATTTTTCCACATGGGCGTGAACCATTATAATATTTCAACATTGAATAGTTAGAGATTGCCAAGATTGAAGGCAACCCACATTCAAGGACACATCGGAAATAATCAGAAGCCTATTCTCAATTATATTTTTCAAGCTCATACTTTTACCGATTGAAGCACATCAGAACTGTGTAATTTTTTTCGTCCTTTTCATATTTATTGTTTTATATTGCCGTGATAATGTTATACAGTGAAACCTCGATATAAAGATACTCTGTGGACCAAGAAAAAGTATCGTTGTAGAGGGATAATCGTTATATAGAGTATCATTGCAGCGAGATGTCACAGTACATCATTGTAAACAATAAAATGAAGCTGCATAAAAACATCAAAATGTATATTATTGCCTGTGCAGGGGTACACAACCTTTTCAGATATGCGGTATTTCGCCCTCTCGCGGGCCCGAAATTTATGCATGAAGAGTAACTACATGACCCGTATTTTATGGGATAATCCCGCAATTTCGTCCAAATTTTTTATAAAATGTCCCTTTATATCTCCTATTTTTTCAACAAAGCTTAGTAGAATTTTCGGAAGAATTAAAATTATTTTCATAACATAAATTAAGTAATGATATTTATGACTCCATATAATTAAAAAAATATATTCATATAAATATAATCACCTCACATATTTGTCAAAAATATACGTTTTTTGGTGTGTGAATTACATTTTGACTAGCAGTACCCATCACTATCCGCGAGCGGCAATTTTATCGGTAGTTGACAACTTTACTTGCCTTTGACAATTTTTTCAGCTGTATTGACAACTTTAATTGACTTTGAATTTATTTTTGATTGTGACTGGCCCTCAACGAATTTCTTGACAACTTCACTTGTCCTTAACCAACTTTTTGGCATTAAATGGTAACGCTACTCGCCTTCAATAACTTTTCCGGTTGTAATTGGCAAATTTACTTGTCTTTGAGAAAATTTTCGGCTATAAATAGCAACTTTATTTCCATTTGACAATTTTTTCGGCTATAAATGGCAACTTTACTTGCTTTGACAACTGTTTTTTTTTTTTTGGGGGGGGGGGATATCCCGTATTTTTATGAAAGAAATATAGTTAGCCTAGTTATTTTTTTACCGTATTGTTTGTATTGATACTTTTGCACCGAACAGCTTTTGCTCACAGGCCTGGTGGAATTCCTTGCCTGCCCGGAAGTTGTGCACCCCCCTACATTATATTGTTATATACCACTGTGTAAAAGAGTGGGAAAAAGTGGCTAAAGTGTAAGGCTGGGAAAATCGATTAAAATTTTTAATTGGTTAATCAAAAAATTTTAATCGATTAATTGAATTTCAATTGAATATTTTCAAATGATAATCATTTATCGCAAACGTAATATCGGTAACTGTGTAACATTAATTAATGCTATAAAAATAATTCTATTCGTTTCACGCACCTATCCTCTTTATGGATGTAAACAAATATGCCTACTATAGAAACAGATTAAGAACCACTTGGAGCTATTTAATTAATATGATGAACACATTTGTCATATCCTGGAAGTTTTATCTTGTCGTTTGTTTTGAATCAGTTATTTTAGGTCAGACACTGATTTCGAAACTAATTTCGATTTTCATACTGTTAGTTTTTTCCCATGAAATTTATGTCAAATGGTACTGGTGGGGAAGGGCAGCTGATATAGAGATAGACGGCCTTTCCTCAGCCCAAGATATCAAGAAAACTGATATTTTCTGGATATTATGCTGAGGTGAACTCAGAAAGAAAGGTCATCTTGTCTCCTCCGGGACTCGAAAATAGGCCTCTTGCATACCGGCCAAAGCATGGTTGTTTGAAGCCCTGATTTCCTTATTTCACGCATTATGAGGCGTGAGGCGCTGAAGCAGAACCATTAGTAGCCTTTCTTAGCTTCAGGAAATGGCCCTCAGGTAGGACGGTAGAAAGAAAGAGAGAGAGAGAGCCAGCAGGCTTTTTCTCAGCCCAAGATATGAGGGAAACATATCTTCTAGATCTTATGCTGAGGTGAACTTGAAAAGAAAAATATATCATGCGGTCTCCGACGAGATTCGAACCCTGGCCCTCTTGCATACTGGGCATGCTACCATTTACAAAACCGGAGACACTGCCCTACCTTTCTTATTTCACGCATTGTGGATTGAGACGCTGAAGTAGGGTTGGGTAGGATCACTGATGTTTCCTGGGTAAGAAAAGTGCTGTTTACTTGTGGAGACAATAAATTTTTGGTCTTGTCTTCTAAAAACTTCCATGAAGCTCGATTTGAACCTGAAATCATTCTTAGTTCTCGTTAAATTTATTTCCCCGCGTTGAAAAATTTGATCAAAGAGTATTGATTCAAATATTTTTAAATATGTTAAAATGATAAATATGTTTATAATGCCAACAAATATGCTATGTATAAAAACATAATTAATGACATCTAATCGGTTTAGTCGAATTTATCAAGTTGAATTATAAACTTTTAACAAAAATTCTAATCGAATTCCGATCGGGTTGATCGAGTCGATTAACTCAACTAAAAATTGTAACTGCGATTAACAATTGATCGATTTACCGAAAATCGGAAAGACCAGCCCTACTAAAAAGTGTTAAGCGGAAGTTCTAAAACACTTTTTTCGTGCATAAAAACATTTTTCTAATCAAGGAAAAATGACGTGGAGATCTTAAAAACATCATCTCGTTTTAAAAAAGACTCTATTACAGTATATATGTGCGACCATAGGCGTACACAGAATTTTCTCGGGGGGGGGGGGGTTTCAGATTTTTTTTCCTTCTGAGGGGGGTTTACTTTTTTTCCTGTAAAATAACACTATAATCTTGGCGGGGGGGGGGGTTAGAACCCTAAACCCCCTCCCCTTGCGTGCGCCAATGTTTAGAGAATGGTAAATTTAAATTTTAGACGGTTTCGCTTACCTAAAACTTGTATCTGGAAACTTTTTTGTGCAGCATTTGATCTTTTTTTTTGAGTCGATGCATACAGATAAATAAAATGGCCCACTCAATGAAAAATGAATGCATAAAATTCGGTATACACGCACGCACACAAACATATATCAAAAATCGATTCGAATTTTTTCCCCAATTTTCTCCGACTATGTGAGCATGAAAAGCTTCACGAAGTTTTCCTTTCCATAGATTTTCTTAAAATCCTTAATTAAGTTGTGCTATCGTTGCAGGCATCGACGGAACATAAAGAGCCATGAGAGAGTACAAGATTTTCTCTCCGATGCTGGAACAACAAGAGCACGCTCTTCTTCATACGCTCTTGCCTTTAGTCGAAGAAGACGAGGACGGAGAACATCGAGATGTTCTCGAAGAGGTCAGTGTGCAGTCTTTCTTAACCTTTTTGCACCCATGAGTCCCATATTTTATTTTCGTGCCGCACGCAGCCACACTCCCACATTGAATTATCCAATGGAGATAGACATGGGTTGTGCCAAAGACGGCTAGTATCTAGGAGGCTTTGGTTGTTATCTGTTTAGAAGAATAAGTCCCCCCCCCCCATCCAGGAGTAAGACCCTTTCCACTTAAACCCACCACGAAATCGATAACCGGAACAACGGGCTATGCCTCGTAGAGGAGGTTTGACAAAGTATCTAGGAAGTATTGGCTATGTCAGACTCCCTTTCAAGCTAGTTCTACCGCTACAGCATTCTAAAAGTGTGATCACATTTTCCCCTACTATATTTAAATTATATTCGGGGGGGGGGGGGTGTTCTGTATAAGCTATGCCCCAGGGCGGCAAGTTGAGAACGGGTGCAAATTCACGATTCCCGTTATTTATTGCCAAAAATAATAAATTAGAACGGGAGAAGAGTGGCAAAATTAAAAAAGCCCGCAGGCGGCAAGCCGTTATGCTTCATTCTCCTCTATTGGTGATTTTTCAAGGATTTCTGGGATATTTCGCAACTTTTCTTGTCTTTGGTGATGTTTCGATGGCCATTGCAGGGATGTGTGACAGGTGCGGTTGTATCAGGTTTCGCACTTCAAAAAAGCCCTGTATTCATGATAATATAGAACTGAATTTTTTTTTTAAATTGCAAAATTAACCATTGTTTTAATGCAAAATACAGGGCTCAGTTGTGAGTGCAGAGGAACTCGGAGCCCGAAATAGAACAGGGAAGCTTCAAATTACCAAAGGCTTTTTATTTTGAATTTACATAGGTGCTGGAATTTTTGTTCATTGGGTTCTAATTTTCGTATTTTTAGGTGATTCCCCCTTCCTCAAAATATATATGATGTCAGCATGTTCCCCCCCCCCCCCCCGTAAGAATGAGGCCCTAGTTTTCCCGGGACGATTCTCATAATTTTCTTTCACGCTATAACGGCTATAAGAAGATCTCAGCCTAGAAATGTGGCTCTAGAATGTGGGGGGGGGGGGGTACAGATAAATACCATAAATATCGTCCTCCCAAAGAATTTCAGTTCCTGGAAATGTCAAGAAGCCCCTGGCCTCGCTATTGTTTTCGAGTCTGGTAAAGGTAGAAGGGTCGTCTTAACCACTTTACGATCAAGCACGAAATATTGCGTCCAATCGCCAGTGAAATAAATTCAAGCAAGTTGTCTCTGTTTTCTTTCCTCTCTCCTCATCATCGAGAAGATTTGTTGTAACCATAGGAAACAAAGTTGTTCCTTTTACCTCCCCTCCGTCTGTTTCTATACGTTGTTATCCTACGTATATTTTTTATACCTATTAGTGATTTTTTCCCACATATGTCGTGTCCTACTGCTATGTATATTAAGAGCAAAATAGAACAGGAAGAGTGAGGGTGAAAAGAGAAATTTACACTTCGTACTTACTGTCATATCTGCTTAACTACTATACTGTTTTCCTTTCCTGTTCTTTCCTTCTCCTTCTTTTCCCTTTTCTAACGTGCTTTTCGGTTAGGACAAATTTACCGGATTTATTGCCGATTGGCCAAATAAATAAATCAAATTATCTAAATAGATATCATCCGAATTTTTTCGCAATATCTTGTAAGCAAAAGGGTTTCCCCGCCATGCAAATTTACATACTCACTCAGGAAAATTTCCGCCAGGTTTTATTTTTGTGAGGTCTCTCTTCTCTTGAGGCCCTCGGGCCGTTCGCGGATCGGCCCGTGCTCTAAGACGGCACTGATTTGCAGCTTTGTCGATCACATTTGACAATGTCCCGTAATTTTCTCGAGACCATATAATATGATCGGAAAAGTCGTCCCAATATTTTTTTCCACCGCCATGAGTATATCTTTGAAACTTTTGAATAGATGGCAGCACTTCCATAATGCAATTTTTGTTACTTAAAGTTAGTTCTTTGGTAAGTGGCAACACCGTTTTTCCCGGACTTTTTCATTGTTTTGTTTACAATGTTTATTTACGTATTATTTGAATTGCTTATTTAGCTCATATATGAATACGGCTTGAATTCGTTAACGCTTAGCATTTCAAACGGGTGAGAATGAAAAATACTGAGGTAACTAGTAATGTTAATCAAGAATATTTATTTTTTAATGTATTTTTTAAGGTTTTACTTTATTCAACGTTTACCTCGTGATTAATTGTAGTAGATGATACTCGATATTTTTTGTTATTTTAAATTCAATCAGTGATGGAGAAACTCAAAGTTGAAATAAAGAAATGGGAGAAAACCTTCGCTGAAGTCCATGGAAAGAAACCTAATTCGGAAGATATCAAAACGGCACCGGACCATGTCAAACTCATGTATAAAGATTACTGGAGGTTGAGGAAAGATGGAGCCACCGACCATCCCGAATCGGAGGAATCGGTGTGGGATACGAAACACAACAAAGGTGTCGATAGCCACAAAGTAAGAAAATTTAGTCCCTTTAACGACAACATCTCAAAGAAGATGATTGAGTATGAACTTTCTACTCAGCCGCTTCGAAGTTTGAAGTCCTCCACCTCAAAGAAGCTGAATTCAGATGCTTCTGTGGTGGCTGATGTTCAGCTGGAGACTCCGTCGGAGGACTTGGGAGTAATCCGCAATGTGCTAAGTTCTTCCTTGGGTCCTGTTGTGGTTGCAAACACTGGAATGGAAGTCTCAAAAACTCTTAAAGCCCATGTGCATCTCAAAAAAGCAAGTGTTTTATCTGGTGTGCTCAGTAACGAGCCGATGAAACTTTCTCAATTCAGTGTTTCGCTTAAGTTCGCAGAGGATGTCGATTCTGAAGTTCGTGGAAAATTCCCATTTTGTTCTAATGAAGGTCAAAAAGACAGTTTTAATCATGAGGTTTCTGGGACAAAGGTTTCTTATGAGTGTCCATCACAGCTTTCAAACTCTCGTGAAGATCAAAATTGTATTTTGGTACGGAACTCTGGAGCTTGTGACAAGAATTCTGAATGTTCGCAAAATGATATAAGAATTAATCATACTGTTTCTAAATCAAGGAAATCATCTCCCGCCATTTCAAATTATCATTCCAGCTTCAATGATGGTAATTCTGCATCAAGTGAAGTTTCAGTTAAAAAGGAACTTAGTAGCGTTTCTCGCGAAAGTATGGAAGAAGATGTCGATGATCCAGAAAATGAGCTATTGAGAAAGACGAAAAAGCAGTTCAAGGGAACTTGCGAAACTAAATTTAAATCATTAAAGAGAAAGATCGCTAGTGGAACGGTTAATGATAATTACGTTCGGGTCAACATAAAAAAGAAAAGGTTTTCGCGTGGGCACCAAGGTCAGTCTTATAAGAAATTCAAGTGGCAAAAATGGAAAAACAAAGCCAAAAACAGTGGGTTCAGAACAAACTCCTCAGCATGTTTTAAATGTGGGAAAACTGGACATTGGGCAAATGCATGTAATTCTGGAAGAAACAGTAAAACTCCTACGTATAAAAGCAATCCAAATTCAAGTGAAATGTCTTTTTCAGATGTTTGTTGTGATGATCAGAGATCTGTTCCACCATTTTATTCCATAGAGACACCAGGAAATATTCCAGAGCCAACTGAAGATGTCCTCAAATGTATGAAAAAATTTGGTTACATTGAGTTTCGCCACAATCAGGATAAAGCAATTATGCGAATCCTGTGTGGTTTGTCGACTCTTCTGATACTTCCAACTGGAGGGGGGAAATCTTTGTGTTATCAGTTACCTGCATACTTATATGCACAGAAAAATGATTGCATTACACTCGTGATATCACCCCTGGTGTCTCTCATGGAAGATCAAGTATCTAGCCTTCCATCTGGTATATCCGCGGTTTGCCTTCACAGCGGAATGACAGAAACTCAGAAAGCAAAATCTTTGGAGACTATAAGTAATAAGAAAGCTCATATTCTGTTTGTATCACCAGAATTTATTGTCTGCGGTCGGAACAACATTCCTACAGATCTTCCTCCCATAGCTTTTGCATGCATTGATGAAGCTCACTGCTTATCGGAATGGTCGCACAATTTCAGGCCATCGTATCTGCAGCTGTGTAAAGCACTCAAGCAGAAACTCCATGTGAATTGCATATTATGCCTAACAGCCACAGCGACGGATGCCACTTCGAGTGACATTGTCAAACATCTTGGTTTGAGGAAAGAAGATAATGCAGTCATAGGCTATACAGCAATCCCCTCAAATCTAAACATCAGCATTTCTTCCGAAAGGTATAAAGATGAAGCCCTCATTGGACTGTTACAAACGGAGCCCTTCTCTAGTTGTTTTTCTATTATAATCTACTGCACCAGGCGAGATGAAACCGAACGCTTAGCTGCCCTGATTCGTACACGCTTACAAACTTTCGCCCCACTGATTGATAAACGGTCAAAAAGTCAGTGCATCGATTGGAGTGCCCAAGCCTACCATGCTGGTCTAACATCAAACAATAGAAAATCAGTGCAGAAGCGTTTCATGTCAGGAAAAGTTCGGGTCGTTGTTGCAACAGTTGCTTTCGGCATGGGTCTCAACAAACCTGACATTAGAGCAGTGATCCATTACAACATGCCCAGAAGCTTCGAAAGTTATGTTCAAGAAATCGGGCGTTCTGGTAGAGATGGAAAAGCATCATACTGCCATGTTTTCTTAGAAGAGGGTATGGATTTAAATGAGCTTCGGCGATACATCTATTCTGATAGTGTTGATAGAATCCAATTAAAACGTCTGCTGCACAAAGTGTTTGACCCCTGCAGAATTTTCAAGGACAAACTCTCAATGTATGAGGAATTGACATCAGTTGAAAGACCGAAAAAGTTCGAGGTTGCATTTCCTGTAAATGGCACGGTTCATTATTTGGATTTGAAAGAAGAAAGCATTTCGACTCTATTGTGTTATCTTGAACTTCATTCAAGCCAGTGGATAGAACTGCTTCTCCCCACATACTCAACTTGCACCGTTCATTGTTATGGTGGTTCCGATCAAATGAAGTCTTTAGTGGAAGAATACAAACCACTTAAAGTAGCCATGGCTATAGACAAACAAATGGACAGGTTCTTGAATGAAAGTGCTCGTTGCCAGTTTAACATTATGGAGGTAGCGAATCTCATGAATTGTGATTCAATCGCTTTGAAGAGAGATCTAAGAAACCTTCAATGGAAAGATAACAAGCGGTCTGGGATTCTCACAGAGTTCTCAGACCTTTCATTTCATATTCTTGTTCGAAATTATGTCTCTGATGCAGAAATGGACACGATTCTAGACTTTCTATATGCTAAATGTCAGAAACGAGAACAATTGGAACTCTATAATTTGAATATGCTTCACGAATCCTTTTGCAAACATTCCTTTTCTTCTTGTCTGTCATGCTATGATGAAAATAATGATGGCAAAGCCAAAAGTGACGCTATAAAAGAGACTGTTAAACTTTATTTCGATAGCAAAGAGATGACAGATAATAAATATATTAATAAAAAATTCATCCACAATGATATACCAGAGAAACTATTGGTAGATATAAAGAAAAATATATGTGAGATCATATGTACTAATCCTGATCAGCGTTTCACTGGAAGAGCAATAGCTCGTATACTACACGGAATAAGTAGTCCTTGTTATCCTGCCGAAGTATGGGGAAGGTTGAGGAAGCATTGGCGGTCTTACCTCAACTGCGATTTCAATGAACTGATTAAGATTGCCAATGACGAACTGAAAAGAATGAAATGATTATTGAAGATAAATTTTTTTTTTCACTATGTCTACAATCTATTTTTATAACTGGACGGCAGGAAACTGCATTACATAAAAGTAAAGTTCTGTGCGATGCATATTGATTAATTAGCGTGTTCTTAAGAAAATGTATCTCACATTTTAATTACAACTTTGTTATTTTTGCCAAAGCTTTTATGTAAAGTTGTCTTGTTGAAATCAGGGTGGTTCTAATATGCACTGGCTCGCTGACCCTGAGCAAGTATACAGTGTTTTGTACTGGGCCCATGATACCGTTAAAATGGCTCTGGTTGAAAGAGAGCAAATGGTTGCTAGTGAGCATGTGAGTGAGTCACTCACTCAATCCCTTACTCATTTATACAGTTACTCGGTAATTTACCCACTCACACTCATTTGATCATTCATACAGTTATTCACTCACTTGCTGACTCTTAATGGCCGTAAATCATTAATTTTTATAATGATCTGCCAGGGATGAGTATAGTCTAAAACTCACTGACTCAGTCACTCACTTGATTATCAGTCATATGGGAACTCACTTTGTCATTCATGCAGTCACTCACTCTGTAATTCATAGGGTCACTCACAGGGGCAGTCTTAGGGCAATGTGACCGGTGCAATTGCACCAGGCGCTGAAACAGGTTACACATACATTACTAGAAAAATAGCTTTAAGATACGTGTTTAAAAAAATAAGTATAAAATATACATGAAAAAAAAAAAACTTAGAGGTTTGAGTGCATATAACATTACGGTTTTTTTCTGAAAAGAAAACAATCAATGGTTGGAAATTCAATTTGATAAGTGCACCTATGTACGTGCAGTACATAGCGATTTTGGTCAGATAAAAATACACACTTCCTCTCTCTTGAGCTCTTTTTGTTTACCCCGGCAGGAGATTTTGGGGGAAGACTCAATTTCTTTCCCTTTTGTTGTGCTGCAAAAAATAAAAATAATAATTGAGGAATTGCCCTCGGCCACCCAATTTTTCTACTAATGAGAGCAAAAGTGTTTTCGTGCATTGTGGGGAGTATTACAGGAATTGAAGGTGTCTTCTGATGTGGGAAAGATTTTGTGCCAGAGGCATTTTATGCCTCTTTTTTCCCAACTTGTATTAGTTGTATTAAAAACGTAGAATCGAATCACTAACACAGTACAGTGTTTTGAAAAAAAAAAAAATGAATAAATATTTTTTAAAAAATGAATGAATTAAAACCTATGACTTTCTGATCATTTTAAATAGAGATCCTGCACTTGGACCTCATTCCTGCCTGTCACACGAAAAGAAACAAAAATGTGCTCTCTCTCTCTCTCACACGAGAAAACCCATGCACTTTGGCGCCCCCAATCACTGACCGAGATGAGAACTGACTCCCAACTCACCAGACTTTCCTATCATTTCAAAAAGGGGCAGCTCTATGGCACAGGGTGTGCCCTAGAAAAGCATCAAATCCTAAGTGAAAGGGCGAAAAATAATTTAAGAAAAGTTATTTGTGCCCCCCTCTAGTAGGAGCGCTAAATCCGACGTAAGAGGGTGAAAGAAATTACAGAAAATGATTTCTGCTCGCATTAGGAGGGGCGTCATATCTGAAGTGGAAACGCAAAAAATAAAAATTAAGAAAACTTATTTGTGCCCTCTCTATAGGAGGGGCGTCAAGTCCGAGGTAAAAGGGCGAAAAAATGGGAAAATTATTTCTGCCCGCTCTATAGGAGGAGTGCCAAAGTAAAAGCAAGGGCGTAAAGTTATTGAAAATGTTGGGGGGGCTCAAGCCCCATACAATGGAACCTCGTTTATTCGTCGCGTCGTATAAACGAGGTTTTAAGCACGTCGCCGAGCAGTCGGGTCAAAGCGTCGTATAAATGAAAAATCGTATAACTGAAACGTTATCTACCTTACTCTTCCGCAAAAATTTCCCTAAGAAAACTAAAAATTATTGTAATTCAAAACCATATTTCATAAAATTTAAATCAAGAAAAAATTATATTACAAAAAAAAATTACTCGAAATACAGCACTAAGATTGACATAACATTGCTGTTTCATAAACCTCAAGCACTCTTATGATGTGTTCCTTTCAAGATTTGAAATACAAAAATGCGTTACTTATAAACTTAAACAAAAAATTCGTCTGTGTTGTTCGATTTCTGTATTCAAGAAAAAAGTCAATAAAGCATAGAGTTCAGCTCTTTGGAAAAAAAATCAGTTCTGCTTCAAAGAACTGTTTTTGTGTGTATCTACGGTCAACAATCAACCTCCGTTAGCAGTCAGTTCATTTCGGAACTTGCAACAGATATTGTTGAAGCCACCTACATTCCGTGGTCACATTCGCAGGCGATCAACGTCCAGCCTGGCCCCAAGAACTTTTTCAGTACATATGTTATATCGATATGTTATACCCGGTTCCTACAGGAAAGTCTGTTCAAAGGTTCTGGTGCACCATGCGCTGGACCAGAGAGGGTGCCAATTTCACCATTTAACCTCTCCTTCAACATTACAAAGGGGCGTCAAAATGCGTGCTCACCCTGGCCGACCAAGCATCTACTTGCGGTCCTGTTTGCAACTGACATTCATTAATTTAATAGTTTGAAATAATTTCAGAGCAATATCTCAAGTGCAGTATTTTTCTGTCAGATTTAAGAGCAACACCTTTTAAAGCTCAGAAATACCTCAGATATGCGTGACCATGTATTCTGTTTTGAACATTGTCCCGTAACTCAAAGGTTCTGACTTTTGTCAGCAGCGGCTTTTTGCCCAATTCATGGTTCATCCGCGACTCCACGGAATAGCTTGGTAGATATTTTTACTTATAAAAGAACCACTTTTCAAAGAATAAATAAGCATACAAATCAATATTCCAGCTTGTCGCGCCGCCCCTGACAAAGGTTAGCTACACCGCTAGAAGCCACTACGCACACTTTGAGAAACACTGACGTAACTCATATGATCGTTGTTGTTCAGTTCGTTTCCATCTCAGCAGAAAGTAGTTTAGCGGGGATTGCGGAGGGGGGGGGGGGGGGGGTAAGACAAAAATTGATGGAAGAAATTCACGAAAAAAAATTCAAACACCTTGAAAATGATTATAACTTTTTCAAGGACTTTTAAAGACTTGAAAATGAACTTTTTCTCTAAGGATTTTCAAGGAGGGTACGTACCCTGTCCCTATATACCAGGGCTTGACAAATCTCGGGCTCCAGGTCACCATGGCGACTAGAAAATCGGTATCGGCACCAAACATTCTCTGCATGTGATTGCTAGAGTGGAATCATAGGATGACGAAAACAGTGTGGCCTTCGACATGGGAGAGGGAGGGGGGGGGGGGTCTCCGTAAGTCCTGAAAAAATCTAAAAAACTTCTTCAGCAAAAACCATGCTTGGCTCCTCAGGAATATGGCTGTTTCCTACATAGTTTTTGATTTGTCAAGATCGGCTATATTCAAATGACATCAAAACAGGAATCATTCAATGTTTTAAAACAGTATTGAAATTTATACTCGATGAAAAATTCAAAAAGCATGGTCATATAGGCTTATGCAGCCAGAGCCGCTATCCTATAAAATGTTTGACAAATGATTTTACTTCATGTTCATTTCTTTTTCTCTTTAGAGGTGGGGGAGGGGTGAAGAGGACAAAATCACTGAAAATATTACGATTTGATATTTTGGTTTTTTGTTGGTCGGCATTTCTTCGAGCACAAATACTTAATTTCGTTTCATTTGTGTTCAATAATGTGCATTTCAATATAGTACAGGAGTACCGTATTTGATTTGCAAAAAATTCAATATAAACAAACAAAACAAAAATATTAAAATGTCTGAGTGAAACTATTCAACTTTGCTGAGCAAAATTCTATCTGTTTATAGATAACATTAAAATTAAAGCAGACTATATTTTACCCTTAATTAATTATTTTAGCTAGTTAAATCCAGTATAATTAATTAAATTGCTGTGATGATGTATTGTTTCAGTTAAAAATATGCTAACAGTGCCAATTTACATAGGTTTCTGGAAAAAAAATAATTTTCAATACGTTTTATGGAGGAGAACCATAGAGGGTATAAAAACATTGGTTTCGATTTTATTTGGCCAACATAGGTGATCAGTTACTATTAATATTAAGGTGCGCCGCAGATAGCAAACGTTTAAAAACCCATTGGCATAGCAGCTCGCTTATTTTTCTTAACAAACACACACTTCAGTATTAGTATAATACTGAAGTCATACTGATATCAGTAAAAGTATAAATACTTTTTTTTTAATTCATAAATCAGAAGGGG
Organism: Pholcus phalangioides; assembly: GCF_987345545.1. Classification (NCBI taxonomy): domain Eukaryota; kingdom Metazoa; phylum Arthropoda; class Arachnida; order Araneae; family Pholcidae; genus Pholcus; species Pholcus phalangioides. The sequence continues at coordinate 21,667,791 of NW_028301596.1, read as the reverse complement.
GAAAATCTTTGTTTACATATAATATACGTCTGAGCGAGTGCTTATTAACCGAAATTTTAGTTTTTTTGCTCATATACTACTGATGTATGTAAAACATTTCAACGTTGAAGGACCTGCAGGACCGTTAATTATTTTTGGTCAAGCATTATCTTATTTGCAATCATTTTCAATAAATCAATTGGTATCAGTTTTGACCATAAACACCCACGTGATAGATATGCCATTCATATTTTATCCTAAAAATTAATTTTAACAAAAATAACTTAATAATCTAATGATATAAAAATTTTCAATCATGTAATGCTGACCACGGCCTATCGAAAACCACGGTTTAAATCACCAGGAATAACCAAACATAGCAGCAATAGCAAACAGTTCGAATGAAACGCATATTTATACATTTCGTTGATTTAAAATAAATATTTATTGTATCCTCATGTTGTTCATGTCAAATACTCACATTTAAATTTACGCAAAAAATACACACAAGAACCTAGTTATACAATTATATAGTTTCTGAACCGGTCCTAATTTCTGCATGAAGTGGCCCATTTAATTTAAACAGCACAGTATTTACTCTATTCGCTAATAAACTAAGCATCTTTGACCCTATTTATGCAGGGTTATAATTGGGCTTTTTTCTAGGGGCACTTCAAGTCAAAGGTCCTGACTTGCAGAAAAACCAAAAAATTTGGGTGTCATAAGATGTTTTTTTTACACAAATTATTTTCGACTTATTTTGTTCCTTGTTATTAGAGACCACTGTTTAAGCAAAACAAATTTGAATAATCCAACTCGCAGTTTTCAAAACTTTTTGTTTCATCGTCCTCCTCTTCAGAATTTGTTTTTTTCTCATCACCCCCCCCGGACCTTTCCATGCCCCCAAGGGGCGATATTGCCCATTATAGGAGACTCTGATCTAACTGATCATAACTTCAATAACAATCTCTGTTCCCATTCTTCTAATCACTATCACCGAATATTATTACCAAAATCTCTTGTGTTGTCTGATCAATAATTTCATGGTCGGTTTTCTTTCACCTTTCGTAGTTTTGTAATTTCTGAACTCCGGATAATCCACCCTCGGATAATCGAGGTTCTACTGTACTTTAGATTTCTTTAACAATCTTGTTCCAAACAATGTTTGACGTAAAAGCTTTTGGCCTCAAGAATATCTGTATAAACATTTTATGCAATCGCAAAATTCCCAAAGAATTAGAGAAACTGCTAATGAGGTTGTACTTACCAAGATTATTGTTGCTCTGCTACAAATTGGGCTTTGATGATGATTCCTTCATCATGAAGGATGAGTAAGGATGCAACGATCGATCAGCGTTGACTTGAAAATTTGTAACATGAGCACTCAACGATGACACTTGGATTCAAAAACAACTTCCTCTTCTTATATGCTATAGTTAATATGACAATCCTGTTTTCGGTATTGTCAACTCTGTACAGAAAAATTTCTCACGTCTTCGTGCGCAACCATTTGTCGGCAATTACCTTTTGTAACTACTATAGTTCTGCTGGTCAAGACCAGCCGAATTCATCTTTTGTGAACATTCGGATGTCTTATTCTTCGTTTTTTTCTCATGGTTAGTACATCTGGACAACATAAAAATGTAACACTGTGCTAGCTTCCTGAAGGAGGGACACAGAGATGTGTGTTACTTAAACACTTATAAACACATGATTCAGTTAGATGTCGGTATCCATGACTGAAAATTTCGGGAAAGTTCTCACGCTTCCTCAGGGAAAAATTTCCAATACATCTGGCTGCCCATTCGTGTGCGTCTTTGTTCGGAATTCGCCTATATATATATGTGTGTTTGTGTATGCTCCGCCTCGCTTCAGGGCAGTTGTATTCTAGAAAGGCTACTAAATTTCTACAGTGGAACAAAAATAGTCAAAGCGCCGCTGACAGGAAAACTACAACATCCATCTCATTATTGCTATCATATAATACATTGCTACCTCCAGAGGGGTGTACAAACAATGAGGAAGGAGATCGTACAGGAAGCGATATAGACCAGTCAACCAGTTCCCAAGTTAACAAGTGGGGGGGGGGGTGTATGCTGTTGAACAGTTTTCTCCTTTTTTTCTAACTCATAATGGGTATCTGTCACAGGCATAGTACAGAAGTGCATTCAAGAGGATTCACTGATGGCATTTTCTACTTCTGTCGCCAGCCGATCTACAGTGACAGTAAACAATCCTCAGCTAAGAAAAAATAAATTAGTGATTGCTCTTTTCTGATGCCCGTGTCAGAAGTACGTGCTTTGTTGTCCTCAATGGTTAATCCTGCCTATTGCGACCCAACGCTTTTCTTTGATCTTGTCCCAAAGCGATTTGCCTTGTCCTATCTACCCGCGAAAGCTGGTTGTCTGGAATAACTACTATATGGTCATACAGGCCCCCTAACTAGGCTGGAGCAACCAGGGCATTGCACCAGGGCCACATGCCTAATTGGGCGCCACAAAATAATGTACATTTATTTTGCATAATAATAATCCTTTCCAAGGGCCCCCAGAAAAAGTGTGCCCTGGGGGCCCCGAAAAGGCACGATATGGTCCTGTGTTCATAGAAAAAGAATTTTCTCGCTAAACATGGAAAGGAAACCTATCAATGTATAATTTTTTCTTTGTTGAATTAATTTTCAATTTGAAATCTTATAAACGGATGACCGAGAGAGAGGCTTGAAAAGATCTCTTGTCCAAAGATCTCGTTGTAAAATCATAACTATTAACATCATCAGACATACATTGCACTATAAACATGCCCCCCCCCCGCTCAACGGTGGGACTAACCAACACCTTCTAGAGCAAGCTGCTTTAGAAGGTATTGGACTAACAGGGCTCCAGTGCGGGGGGACGATTCCCCCCCCCCCCTCTATCATTTTTTGTTTTTCACACGAAAAATTCACTATATCCACCAAAGGCCCCAGCCTGAGGCCCTGATTCGGGATAGGGGATGCCTATAACATCTCTTTTATAGTCCTTGCCAACAAAATTAGTGAAAAGGGATTACTCGTTATCAAGTTATCGCAGCTTCCGGTCATTTTTATTTGGTCCCCGAGTGACGTTATACCGAGGACTGACTATTTATGATTTATTGAATTTTAAATAGATACATTTTGCGGCACTTACATACCGATATTGTGCATGCATTTCACTATTTATAAAGGGGTGGCCAACCTGCTTCCTTAGGTAATTGAAGATTAATTTTTACTTTTTAAATTGAAGAAATTCTTTTCAATTTATGAGCGATATTTTTTTTATGAATGAATGAGTCTTGAAGCCAACTTGTAGGCTATCTCCCTTCCCCCCCCCCTCACCGATAATGTGCAGTAGGCCATCTTTGCAATGACCTAATTGATAACTTTTTATTGAATTAGTTTTAGTTTCGTTTCTCATCTTCGAAATTCCCAACCAGATGGGGAGAAAACGTTGAGGGGGCGGGGATATCACATACCTCATTGGCGTTGCTGTCACTGCCTTTTCAGTCACCTCATCAGTAAAAATTATACAGTTTGTACAATTTTTATTGATACACATGCACAATTTAGATTAGGATGTTCAGTTTTCCTACTCAAAAATTCAAAAAAAAAATTCTAATTTTCTTTCCTAAATGAGCATTCTTACGAAAACGAAGAGCCAGTCAAATTATATTAGTGGAGGGTGCAAATCTGTTCCACAAAACAAGGGTTATGGTGTTGACTACACTCTTTAGGAAGACGTTGGCTGAGGTGTTGGGCAACATTTAAAATTTCCATGAGTGCTGCGAACGTAAATAGTTCAGGAATCCCTTAGTTATAAAGATAATATTTTGTATTCATTGTTGTAACGAATTTATTTTCCCAGTATGGATATTTTTACTAACTCTCTGTGGCCTTACAGCACCTAATGCGTTTTGTTTGTTTATACGTTGTTAAAAGAAGTTGAGAAGAAAAAATCTATCTTCCAAGAGAAGAGAACGTGAGTTGGAATGTGGCTTCCGTTCTGTACGGTTGTCTGTTTTGAGTGTGCTTCAAAATAAAGGTTTCTTCGTTAAGTTCCGTAGTTTCGTGTATAAATTGGACACCCCTCCAATATCAAGTGATTGGGGATATTCCGCCACCTCACGGAAAAGAGACGCACCTCCTACGCGACGTCCCCTTATAAAACTGGCGCCCAACGTCGTGACTCGAACTCAAGGCAGTACGAAACGGACATTCGAAATCAACTGTGAGGTTCCTGATAGCTCCTAAAATCGAAATGGCGTACTTGGCCAAAGGTAAGAAACGTGATTTGATCCTACTCGCTCTAGAATTAGGAGAGGAAGTTCCGAATGATTCGCGTGTAGTAGATCTCAAGCACATAATAACAAAGTCCTCCGGTTATGAGGAAGAATTCGTGAAATCCCTGCTGGCTACTATTATCGGAGAAAGAGAGGGAGAAGAAGAACGAGCTAGAATAGCTGAGGAAAGAGAAGAAGAACGAGCTAGAATAGCTGAGGAAAGAGAAGAAGAACGAGCTAGAATAGCTGAGGAAAGAGAAGAAGAACGAGCTAGAATAGCTGAGGAAAGAGCTAGAATCGACGAAGAAAAGGAACAATCTAGGATCGCCGAAGAAAAGGAACGAGAACGTTCGTTTGAACTTGAAAAGATGCGGTTGCAGCTTGAGTTTCAACGACTCTCGCAACCGGCAGAAGAGCCATCCGTCGCTCTCATCGATCAGCCCAAGTTCGACGTGAAGAGGTTGATCCCGAATTTCAATCCGAGTGAAGATGATATGTCGCTATTCCTAAAGTTGTTTGAAAGACAGCTAAAATTCTTGAAAGTGGAGAAGGTGAACTGGGTTGCATATCTGCTGGGAGTTTTGCCGAATGAAGTTGCTAAACTCATTGCTCGAGAACCTGAAGATAAGGCTCATGATTACGACCACATCCGGGAGGTTCTTTTACGCCGTTTCAAGCTGAGTGCGGAAAGGTTCCGGCAGCTCTTTTCTACTCACAGAAAAGCACCTGGAAGTACCTGGAAGGACTATCACTTTGAGATCCAAAGTTACTTTGAAGGCTGGCTGTCCGAACTGAACATTGGAAACTTTGACGAGCTGAAAGATCTGATGATTTCGGATCAGATGAAGAAGAGGATCCCACCTGAAGTTAAAGAACATTTTCTGGATGTTTGGAGCGAGTGGACTACCCCTGAAGAGATCGTGGAGAAGCTGGATGCTTATGATAACCTTCGAAACAAAAAGAGCGAGATCCAATATGAGAGGAAGAGGTTGCAGTCAAAGCAACATGAACCCCTTAGGTCCCCAGTGCGACAAAGAGACTTTTATTCTAATCAACGTGCGAATCCGGAATCGGAAGATGTAGGACGTCATCCTGTCTTAAGATGTTATGGTTGTGGGGAACCTGGTGTTACCAAGTCCCGATGCCGAACGTGTAATCCTCCAACGGATAGACCAGGACCCAGTGTCAACGCTTTGGACTTATACAGTTTATCATCCCATCCTAATATGGAATCGAAAGATGCCAGTAGCAGTCATATCCGAAGATGTTACGGATGCGGGGAACCTGGTGTTACCAAGTCCCGATGCCGAACGTGTAATCCTCCAACGGATAGATCAGGACCTAGTGTCGACACCTTGGACTTTTCCAGTTTCTCAACTGAGAGACGACAAAGAAATGCTATCGAAGTCATGATCTGTCATAAGCGTGGAGCAGTGTGTGCTGACACGGGTGCCACACATTCGGTGGCAGGGGAGAAGCTATATCATCTCCTACAAGAACATGGTTTGCCCTTTTCCCGCAAGACTATCGTTATGAGACTAGCCGATGGATATGCTCGTAGAGCCGAAGTCCTAACTACGACTGTGGACATTAACGTCCAAGGTAAAGTGATTCCCACCGAGATGATGGTGCTACCACAGGCCAGAGAAAACCGAACCCTTCTCGGTACCGACTTTCTCAGTGATGCTGGTATTGTCCTGGATGTTCAGCAAGGAAAGTGGTACTTCTCGGAAGCTCCTGAGAAGCGACATCCGTTCGTCGAAAGCCCATCTGAAAGCAGTGCTCTCCTGGCACTACCTGCTGAGTCACCCTCGTGTCGACTTCGTGAAGATAAAGGTACCCACCTTACTTCTCTGCAACGAGAACTTGATTCATTCGCGCCGGAGTTCAAGCGATGCTTCAAGCCAGGGGGAGGCCCGATACCTTTCATCGAGCAGCGAGAACTTTATTCCTTCTTAGAAGAATCCCATAGATGCTCCAAGTTAGGGGGAGGAAGACCTTTTCTCAAGCACCAGATCAACAAGAGTGGTGATGACAGGGTATACCGCTGTGAAGGTGGCCCTAGAGAAGACTACGAAAAGTGTCGTGTTTCAAATTCTCATTCGACCTCGCGAGGAAGGCATGCTTGCTATAACTGCGGTCGACGTGGACACGTTGCCCGAAGATGTTGGGATCCGATAGTGTGTTATCAGTGTAAAAATCGTGGTCATATTGCCCGTAACTGTCCAGGCAGCCACACCGATAAGCTATCCAGCCCAATTGGTAAAGGAGCCAAGCAGTGTGAGCTGTTCAACTTCATTGTAGTGGAGAAGAGTTCACGGACTCTCCGCGAGTCCCAAAGTGGGAATGATGTTTTGGATAAGATCAGTGAAAACGTTGAATCTACTCAAGAAGCTGAAGATTTCCTGAACGGGAGGAAACATGAACTCGCCTTGAATCCCGTCAAGCAGTACCGATTCAAAAGGGAGTTGACTCCATTACGAGATGCTGAGACCACAACCGTGGTTACCCGGACCCCAAGAGAGCGGCGTTCTTCAAAAGTGCATCCGAACCCTAGTCGACGTCCCCAGAACCGGTGTGACTCGAAAACTGAACTTCGACCTGAGACAAGAGTGTCAGCAGTTGCCCGGAGCTTCCCGTTCTGTTCGTCAGGAACTACTCCCAAAGGAGAGATGGCGCTTACTGACTCCTCGCCGAGACGTCGTCGGAGCCAGAGGGGGAGATTGTAACGAATTTATTTTCCCAGTATGGATATTTTTACTAACTCTCTGTGGCCTTACAGCACCTAATGCGTTTTGTTTGTTTATACGTTGTTAAAAGAAGTTGAGAAGAAAAAATCTATCTTCCAAGAGAAGAGAACGTGAGTTGGAATGTGGCTTCCGTTCTGTACGGTTGTCTGTTTTGAGTGTGCTTCAAAATAAAGGTTTCTTCGTTAAGTTCCGTAGTTTCGTGTATAAATTGGACACCCCTCCAATATCAAGAGCTTGGGGATATTCCGCCACCTCACGGAAAAGAGACGCACCTCCGACTCGACGTCCCCTTATATTGTTAAAATGTAGTGCTGACTTAACGAATGGGCCAATAAAGCCCGGTCGAGGGGTTGGTCTTGGACCTTTGAAAAATTATCATTTAGTTTTCATTTCCTTTTTTAAAATCAATATTATAATTCACTTGTTGTTTATTTGATTGAGGGAGAATGCATTGCACAATGGTTTTTTTCAGTAATTACTGGGGAGGCTCGGTCCCCTTACAAAATTTATTGCGGGAGGGGGGGCTCAAATGGCCTCAGCCTCTAGGTTCTGGCACCTATTCTTTATAGAGTGTAATTTATTTCGGTTTCAATATCATTGCTTCCCAATTTTCAACCTCCCCTCCCCCCCCCCCCCCCCCCCCCCCACCATGCATCTTTGGGCTTATTTTCATGTCGGCGCCATGGCCGTCCTCCGGTCGCAGTGAAAAGAAGAGACACTCAGTTTTTGCCACAGGCAAAGAAGAAAGAGCCCCCTCAACACCTCAAAGAATCTTCCTCTCAGCCGTGCCTTCTGGCAGTAAGGATTGGAACCGATGGAGGGTGCAATTGGGGATTGAACGGCAGGGAAGAAATGAGATAAACGTAATGAGATAATGGAACAAGAAAGCCAAAGACCATCCAGATTTTTTAAAAGAACTAAAATTTTGAGCAGATTGTGTTTCCATTAACTAATTCATAATTAGGACAACTTTTAGTTAAAAAAAATTTTTTCATCATTGCAAAATGATTAAGCCATATTCATACGAATTTTTGGGGGGGCTGAGCCGCGTCTTCAAAAATGTTGGGGGGGCTCGGGCCCATGGGCCCTATAGAAGTTTACGCCTATGAGTAAAAGGGCAAAAAAAATTCGACATGATCTGTTATGACATAAAATATGGACCCGCAGTGAATGAACAGTCTTATGACAAAGCTGACCATATTTCCTCGAGAGGAATACGGGAAATTGTGATTCCAAATACGGGACATCGCCAATTATCGCCAAGAACAACGCCAAAAAAGCACACAGTAGCTAAATATTGCTGATATTACGGAAAAATTGCAATGGCGGGAAATGAAGCATTACAGCAAATTGCAGTGGATTAAAATGAATTCCACGAAATAAAACGCTCACCAAGATAAATCCTAAATGAAAGGGCATTTAAATATTATATATATTTACAAATATTCTTATATTTGTAATCATCATAATATAATGTATGAGTTGAAAAATAATTTCAATCTTTGACTTCAATACAGAATAAAAATCCAAGTAGGCGTCATGTAAAAAACGGGAAAAACCGGGACACTTTCGCCAAAAAGTCGGGACGGTCGAAAAAAAAAACAAAACCGGGACTGCCCCAGGAAATACGGGGCGTATGGTCACCCTAAATATGACCTACTATCAAATGGCTGCACTGTGCCTGTCAGATCAAAAGGGTTAGGCATTTTTTTTCCATATTAAATATGTGTTTCCATTAGTTGTGATATTTTTTCGTTAAATATGAATAGTAACTAATTTTAAAAGTCTCTCTCAATTATTCTGAAAATATGTCTTTCATTTATTAGGGAAATATTTTTCACATATATTTTTTATTCTGAAAATACAGCGTGTGTGAATACTTTCTGAAATACTTTTCATTCATTATGAAAATATGTCTTTCATTCACATTCTGAAAATGCCATTTATCAGGGAAATATTTTTCATTCGCTCTGAAAATGTCTTTCAATTATTCTGGAGATATTTTCATTTGTTATGAATTCTCATGAATCGCAAAATAACTGTTTCCACCAATTCTGGATTTTTTTCAATTTTTACGAAATTATTCTTCTCATTCGTAATTCCAGACTCTGTAATTATGATAAAATATTCAAATTATAAAAATTATCAAAATTATATATCTATAAATTCTGTAACTTCATGATCGTTTTCGTTGGTGGGCTACTGCAAAAGAATCTTCGAGGGCCACGTGTTGAAGACCCCCCACCCTTCCGTGAAATTTTTACTCGTGAAATACCTTTGAACTCTATCAAAATGAATTTAATCTAAGTAATTGACACTACACATGAATGTTCCCTTGCTTGGATCAGTTTATTTTATCCAAGCACGCCAATGGCGTTATTCCTCTGCATGTAGTGGGGGCCCGTTTGATAATTACGGATCATTAAGTTGAGCCTGTTGACAAAACAATTCTCGCAACAAAGAAGGGAAATAATAATTGTCGTGCAATTATTCTTGGAATGTGAAGCTGACTCCACCTGGCGGATAAGGAAGAGGTACTCGTTGGACGAGGTAAGCTGTGGTGTCGAGCCTCAGAGCTACTGTTTTATCATTAGGGTACCGACTGTTTTTTTTATATTTTTGTTTCAAACGACAATAGTTTCTGGTCTCTTCATTATCATCACCACAAACACGATTCGGAATTTCACGACATATTTTATTTCGACTCCATTTTTTTCTTCAGGGCAAGTCTACCAGTAGGCACTAATGAAACCTCGGATATAGTGAGCGATGTAATTACCGTAACCCGTTGAAAAATAATACATACAGTCATCAAGGCGGATTTCGCCCGAGGCGTAAGCTGCTTTAGGTGATGCAAGAATCTACAATCGCTTGCAAATAACTACCCCTGTGAGCGAATTTCCTCTTGCTGGTGATTGCATGAATTTCTTTCGTTGATTCATGATTCTAAAATCTCATTGAATCCCCCACAAATAAACATTTTTTCGTCGATTCGCAATGATTTTTTCCATTCAAACAAAGATCCCTCCACTTCCTATTCGAGGCTTTTCATAATCATCGTCGGCATTACTTTGAGGGACAGGCACAGGATGATCCCCATAGAAATCAATCTCAAAATTGCCGATTTTACCGCAGAAATGCGGGAATTTAGTGGGGTTTTCCGCCACAGCAATATTTTTAAAATTGAATTAAATTCTTGATTTTCGAAATACTGAGTTCACCTAAAGAGCAGTGGTTCCCAACCTTTTTCCTTGTCGCACCCCCCCCCCTTCCTCCCCTGGATACGTTTTTTAGAAAACGTATTGTTAGAAAATTCAGGGTTTTTTTTCTGTAATTGATTACATTAACTATCCGATAATTAATTTCTATGTATTCTTTTACTTATTGTTTACTGTCTTTTCAGTTACGGCTAATATTTAATGTTAGCTTCATTTTTCCTGTAAATTAATTCAAAAACGAAACTAAAAAAAAATCTTACCATTTATTAACATTTATTTTTATTATTGGTCGGATAAGAAACTTCTGCAAAGCAAAATTCGTACGACACATGCCTGCGAGCCACAGTCAAACTATTGGAACGATTCATAATTTTTTTAAGAATTGAAAAATTCAATTTTTATCATCATTTTAATTTTCCTGAATAATCAGTCAACATGTAATTTTTTTCCATCTCCTATCCCCCGGTTGGGAACCACTGGGCTAGAGATACGAAGCCCAGAAAATTAAATATAAAATAATTAGCAGGATTCTTTTATATTTAATTTTTTCTGGGCTTTTGAGTTTGAATATACATGTAATAGTAACATTGATTTCTACTTTTAATTTATATTTTCTCAAGTATGAAAATGAAAATTAACGTCTACCTATTTTCTTTTAATATTCAAGTGCAACAATTCATATGGTTTAAAAAAATTTTAAATTAATAATGGCCCGTGTAATTAGATTGGAGAAAACCTCAAACCCTTCCCTGAAAGAGGGAAATATCGTGCGAATGCGAACTGGTCCAACACCCCCTAAAGTTCTTCTTTAAGGGAGGTGATGGCTGGTCTCCCATTTGAAAAAGGTCTCTCCGAAGAGAGCAGGCAGACCTTCTACACGGTACTTACATAACATGGGAAATTCAAGCATTTATCATCTTCATCTAAAAATATAGAAGACAGATGGCAGCACCAACTTCAAGGCGCGAATGCGAGCCTTTAAAAAGTCTCGCCACAGAGAGCAACAGACCAAGAAACAGTACAAATATAATTCAATCATAACACATCACTCACTTCACTTCTGAAATGTAGATGACGGCACTAAAAAATCAAGCACAACACTACATACGCACTCAGACTGTTAGGTGCACACCAAGCCCGTCATTTGGGGGGGGGGTCGGGGAGAGCCGTTGCACCCCCGCCCTCCGGCTTTTGAAAGTACACTAAAAATGGTGTATATATGATGGTGTATAGCATATATTGAGTACATGTTCTTTGCCCCCCCCCCCCCGGAAAAGGTTGGAATGACGGCCCTGGTACACACACAGTTACACTTCCAGCACAACTCACTTGCGAAAAAGTTATTTTCATGAAGAGGGGATTTTTTTTTGTTTAGTACTGAAAAAAAAATCAAATCGTTGTCGATAGAGGGCGCTACACGGAAGCAAATCACCGAAAGTATGCAAATCAGAGTCCTATAAACTACTGGGTTTAACAGCTCATTTCAGATTTTTCCTATTACTGGTGCTTACATTGGGATTTTGTGTGTGTGTGTGACAAAGGTGAACAAAGCGATATTGATAAAGTTGCTTTACCTCATCCACGAATCACCGGATGAAGCTTTACGAACGTTTTGGACACAAAAGAGATTGAAGAAAGGTTCAGGTCAAACAACTCCTGCCTGACTAGCGTGCAGAACTTTCTATCTACAAAAATTTGCACTAATTTTTTTTTCTGTAACAAAAAAATCTCCCCCCCCCCCCCCGGTGAGAATAACTTTCGCAAACCGCATTTAGATATGCATACCAATTCCTTCAATTTATATGAATTTTTTAACTATTCACGAATTTATGAGACACTCTGTATATACCACAGAGTGGTTCATTGGTCCTCGGGCTTCGTGCAATTTTTTTATGCCCCGCAATGTTTGAAAGTTTGAAGATACCTGGTTTTTTTTATATGAATACTGTACTGTGTTTTTGGATCAAGTAGTAATTTTTGTAGTTAACAAGCGTTATATTTCCCGCCTGTGCTATTTTTGGAAGTGCAGACACGAGACGGGAGAAAAGAGAACTGTGTGCCGACTGTACAGAAAGTAGAGCAACGACATTTTTATACTTCTGTATCGATTTCCTTACACGTGTTGCATTTTTATTCATCATGAACTAGCAGACCTATATAATTGCGCCACTCGTTCTGTTCTCGCGTTCCCGAAACGCCCAGGGAAGTCAAATCGGAGTTATGATTTATATGTCTGATTTTGCTCCACCACCATACCCAAACAGGGGCATACTCGTGCCAGGTGTATATCCAGGGCGATGTGTAGGAGGGGGGCGAATTGTGTAAGTTTTTTGAATCATCTCGTATTTTACGGGACACAAATTTTTCCATATTATTCGACTCTTGAGAGGGGTGACCGTTCCTATCTTCCCCCCGCCCGCTGGATCGTGCCTGAGCAGAGGCAGACATCTTCAACTGCGAATGAAGCGGAGGCGGGGGGGACATCTACTGAGTGAAGGCAGATATCTTCAGCTGTGAAATGGAGCGGAGACTTATCTTCAGCTGCGAATGTAATGGAGGCATTCGGATGCAGAGTGATGTGTCGGAGAAACAAATTATTGTATGGGTGCAATTGGAATCATCGCGTATTTTACGGGACAAGCAAATTTACACCATATCATTCGGCGCTTGGGAGGAGTGATCGTGCTCCCTCTGGATCCACGCTTGATGGAACCCTTTGCCCTCTCCCAAGACTATCATAAAATTTTAAAGATAATTAAAATACTGGTTGGGGAGAACCTTTGTACGTAGTTTTTTTAATGAGTTTTTGTTCAGTTAAAATTCTTTTTTGAAGGTTAGTAACTCGAAATTTCTATGGAAGAGATCCCCTGTGCTCTCTCCATCCCCATTGTGAAAATCCTGTACTGTGTGCTGTACTTGTGACCAGAGGCGCCGACGGGAAGAAAACATTTGAGGGGCTGAAAGTTGCTGGTCGTCCCGTATATACAGGACTGAAGCGCGTACGCAGGAGGAGGAAGGTGCATTGCATTGTTTTTTCAGAAATTATTGGAGGGCTCAGCCCCTTTACAAATATTTATTGGGAAGGGGGGGGGGGGCTCAAATGGCCTCATCCTCTAGGTTCCGGCGTCATGCTTGTGACGTTGGTAGGCTTTGAGGATTAATATGAGAACTAGCTTCAAGCCTTTTGCGCTGCACCTAGTTTTGAATATCTCAATAACCTGTAGTCGACAGGTTGGATGAAAAGAAGAGCGGTGCCGATTAGTGTTAGCATGAACAAGAAACGAGTTTCCAATTTGATAGGGTATGATTAACGAGACAGCACCGGCCGGCCTCCTTTGTAGCCTAAGAATGAACAAATTAATTATTCAAAACTCGCGAATTGATGTATCGTTAAACGTTACCGATTTATCGTAATTTAACGAGGTGGCAATTACAGCGATTAACGTCGAGAGTTCATGGGGCCGAAATGTTAGAAATCGTTTGTGATTAATACATTGTTTGCCCTCGATAGTAAATGTGTTCAAGTTTGCTGACATTCTTTTGAATCCATTCAGCGGTTATCTTTGCTGTGACTTCGCAACTTGTAACCAATTATGATGGGAAAGCAGTCTTGTTAAATTGGTGTGCAATACCTGGAATTTCAATGGCACATTTAATAATTCGACATGCATTTACATTTCTCGATATCGAATAACCGTCTAAAACCAGGGGGGAGGGGGTGCAAAATGTTTTTACTCCGCGGACAAGAAATTTGTATACATAGTGTGACATATTTGTATATGACCCGCATTTTACGAGAATTCCCGTAATTTTTTCTGTCCCAACTTCTTTATAAAATATGGACCCCGATTGCCCGTGTTTTTATGAAGGAAATATGGTCAGCCTAGGTATTTATAGTGCTGTGTGTATTGATACTTTTCTACCGGTACACTTTTCGCGGACCGCATTTGTCCCATGGGTTGGAGGTCCGTTTCCTAACCCGTTTTTTCGCCCCCCCCCCCGTCTCATCCAGCAGCGAGACCTTTTATTAAATGGATTTTCTTAGTGAATTCGTAGTGAACAGAAATGACCAGACTTCGGAATCCTGGGCTAGAGTGAGTTCAGTGAGGGTTCTTTTTGTTTGGTCGTCTCAACATAAATCCCCCGAACAAGATTATCTTCTGGGGACTCCCAGAATTTTTTGGAGGCCTATTATCTAAGAGTAAGAGCTCGCATATATACACAGTTATGCTCAATAAAGCATTGCGCCAGATCTTATTATGCAGTCCCTGTGGACAAGAGATCCTGTATCATTCCCCGGAGAAGCTCATACGTTAATGGCCCTAGTTACATAAGCAGTTCTGCTGTATGCTAAAAATAGTCACAGTTCTTCTAACCATGTTTCTTCACATCTGAATTTTTTTTTTTCACAGCTCTTTGTGACTTCTCTTAGTCACCTGTCCATTGCATTTGATTTTCACCTGTGGTTCCAGCTCAGACAGGACCGACACGGGAAAATATCTCTACCCGCGTGAGGCCTATATTTGGCTACCCCGACCACGTTTGGCCCACAAAGTTTTTGTTTGGCCTTTCAACTTGTATTTGGCTCCCCGCCCTCAGACTATCACGGAATCAAGCATGGATGTGGGGAAGGCCATGTGGCGATCGCCCCTCTTAAGAGCCGAATAATAAGGAAAAAATCATGCCCCACATCTCGCAGCTGGGCTTCTAAACTGGTGCCCCTCTATAGAGGGGCATTCACCTATATAGTGAATTTATTGAGTGAACAAGAAAATCGCCCCAGACCTTCTTGGGGGGCATGAGAAAAATTTATCTGTTCCGTAAAACGCAGGACGATTCGAAGAACCCATAGAATAAGTCGCCCTGGATCCGCGCGCCTATACATAGAGAGTGTATGATGGGTACAGACCACAAAAGTGACCTAGAGCATGTGCCTGGTGTCATCGACACTAGGTCATGCGTGTGTGAACATGGGAGTGACCTTAGAGTGATTAGGTAGAGTAACTTATAGCGTGGGCAAGCATTTGAATGACCTAGAAATAGAGTTACCAGTTCAAAGAGTGACCAAAAGAGTGACTTGAGCATGGGTACAGAACAAAATAGTGACCTAGAGCTTGTGTAAGCTTGAGAGTGGCCAAAAGAATGACGTAAATGAATGAACCAGGTTATTGAGATTGACTTAGAGCGGGTGCGAGCATGTGAATGACCAAACGAGTGATCTAGAGAGAGAGTGTAAACAAGTGAGTGACCTATAGACATCGAGTTACTAGGTCAGTGAGCAATCAAAAGAGGGACTTAGAGACGCAGGACTATTTAAAGGAGTAGGGGGGCTAAATAGCTATAGCAAAGGACAACGAATTCAAGGAATGAGAATCCCTAGAACGGGGGAAAAGCGGCAAAAACATAATCCCGCCTCTACTTATATATCATTTTCTTTTTTATGAGGCATATGACAGTAATGAAAATAGTGTTTGGGCTTATATAAAGCATCCCATTGAAATATGTCATTCTCATGCTAGGCGTATTATTAGTGCAAAAAGAAGAAGAAAAAAAGAGAAAGTATTTGATGGATGATGATGATGCGCAATTTGTAGTTTTATTTGATTGTTTACAAGCCACCAGTTGTTTATTTACGCGGCCCACAGGCCTCGTCATAACACAGGAAATTCCACTCATTCGTTGCGTCACTTGTGAAGAAAGAAAATTATTTCTCTTTAAATTTCCAGTCACACATCCACCGCCGACAATTCAGTCAATATTCAACCCCCACTCCCGAGTGAGGGGTGACCATCTTTGGCTGTTCATCCCTGTTCTAATTTCTGCAGGAAATTTAAAAAAAACTTTGCTGCGCGCAGTTTTTATATTAATGAAATGTTTTGGTATCGCGTCTGCTCTTTAGAAGGTGGGGTTGGTCCTTAGGAAAAGTTCCCCATGATATCTCTAGGAGGTTGTTGGCATATTACTCCACTTCGCAAGGAAAAAGTCAGCCCTTAGGATGCCCGCACTCGGGCGTTTCAGCTTGATTTTCGCTTTTTCTATACCAAAGACGATTCTTGGCGAAGAAAATTGAGAGATAAGTTACTAAAAACAGTGCAGGAATTAGATACAAAAATGCACTTGCTGGCCACGGTTGGGCGTCGGGCTCCAAATCTTCAGCTGTGAATGAGGCAGATATTCTTCGGCTGCGAATGGGGCGCAGGCAGACATCTCCAACTGCGAATGGAGCGCAGGCAGACATATCCAACTGCGGATGAAGTGGAGGCAGATATCTTCAGTTGCGAATGAAGCCTAGGCAGATATCTTCAGCTGCAAATGCAGTGAAAGTGTACATTTAAGCCGCCAATGAAGCGAGGCACACATCTTCACCTGCGAATGGAGTAGAGGGAGTCCTATCCAGGTGATGTGTCGGAGAAGCGACTTATTGCGTAGGTGCATTGTATCCATCCTGTATTTTACATTACAGACAAATTTATCTCATCTCTTGGGAGGGGCGATCGGCTCAGGTCCGTCTTAATGCATGGGCTTACCTAGGGTGCGGCCAGAGGGCCTCAGGTGCATAAGAGGCCTCGTGATAGTGAGACATTTGATGTTATGATTCTCGAGAGAAAGCATAGAAGAATTGTTGCTAAAAACAGTGCAGGAACTAGATACAAAAATGCACTTCCTGGCCTGTCACGGTCCCGGAAGGGGGGGGGGGGAGTCTCAAGTGCAGAAAGTTCCTCGTGACATGACATTTTCCAAAATGCGCAAAAAAATGGTGTGCAGACATTTTTAGCTCAGAAAAATCGCTTTCTCCAAGGCCCATGATGCTATTGAGACGGTTCTGGCAAAAGGTGAATTCGTCACCCATCTGGTCTGACCGCCATATCCACAATCAATGCCAATATTTTAATTGCAGCTTTCACTTATCGTGTTCATAACCCAAGTCTACAGCCATTAAGGGAATTAAAGCCAGGTTTTCCTAGAAGCAGGTTTTTACAGCGCGTACAGCATGAAAACTCTGATTGGTCAAAAAAACCTGAATTTCAAGTTTTTAACCAATCAGCGTTTTCACGCTGCACACGGCGCAGAAATTCTACTCTTAGGAAAACTCGGCTTTAAGTACCGTTTTTTCCATTGGAAAAAGTGAGCGGCGTGCAGCAGTGACTTGAAACAAAATGTCTACCCATGCAGGACTATTTTTTTTCGCCACCCCCCCCCTCCCGCCCAATAATTCCTAACCAAAAAAAAAGCCTACAAATTTTTTAAATTTTTTTGTGGTTTTTTACTTCGGATTTGGCGCCCCTCCTAAAGCGAACAGAAATCATTTTCCTAATTTTTCTGGTCAGTAAATTTTTTTCCCCTTTCAACTCAGATTCGGTGCCCCTTATGAAGCGGATCTGTGCGCTCGCTCAGCCCAATGGCCACCCTTAGCTGTGGAGTTTGGTCCACCAGCTTGACCTCCAAATCCTGCAGCAGGGCTCCTAGGCTCTGATCTTTGGCGGGGCCCCCTCCAACCAGAATTTTTACAGGTCTCTCTATAGTGAACTTATAGTGTAAAACAAACCAAAATAATTAATAAGAATCGTCCCAGTCGGGAGCCCTGTCCACCAGTCAATACTGGTTCGTACACAGGATTGACTTTCAGTCGGGGCCCACAGGTGGTGGGTACAATGAATATTTTCTCTAACCTTCAAAAAGTACATTAATTAACGGAAATCGATTAGGAAATCACATTTTGATACTTTCTTTCGACATTTTAATATTTTTGCAAAAAATATTTGTAAATATTTGTAATTTTTCATTGAATTGAAGGGCACGAGTCATTTATGCCTCTGAGTTTACACACCACTGTCAATCAGAGGCGTATGCCGGGGCCTCGTGCCCCCCCCCCCCCTGCCACCTTCCAAGCCGACGAAAAAGGGTTTTTTTTATAATTTATTTCTGCTAATTTAAAATTTAAATCACGCAGGCCCATATTGGCCAGTGGGATAAAAATCTGGCCCTCGGATTCATCTGATGTGGCACGAGACATCGAACTTTATTTTGTAAAAGTGAACTAAGAGGCACATTTCCATATCACTTAAGAGACCCGCGGCAGAGTTCCATGTCGCTCAAGTGACCCGCGGCATATTTACAGATTACCGTGACAATTCTAGATCACTCAAGTGGCCCGTTGCATATTTTCCGATCATTCGAGTGACCTGCGATACAATAACGGATTACTCAAGCAGCCCGCGGCACATTTGCAGATCACTCAATTGAGGAGACCGCGAAATGTTAGTGTGGCTCGCACTCTCCTAAAAACACCCTTGATTTATTGGTAACGCGAAACGTTTAAATTTCGTCCCAATAAGTTTCTTTTTGGCAGAAAAAAAAATTGATCTTCCTGCTTTTGTCCCGGGCTCCCTTAAGTCAAAACCGGGCCCAGATATCCCAGGTAGCGATGTTATGCAACATTGTAGCAGAGGAAACATGCATTGTTGGCTACAGCAGCCAAATTCCTTCAAAAACAGGAGAATGATTTTCCTCGATGTTCTGCTGGATGGGAATACGTATAAGTAAACAGGCGCCAAAGTTGACCAGGAATATCGACTATTGGCGCGAGCTGCGATCGAAAGTTACGGCAAACCTTGCTTTTTCCGTCCTCTCCCTGTGTTATTATTATGATGCTGGTGTGTGTGTGGCGTTGACGCTGCAGCTACTCACTGGCGTTCTATTGGCTCACGTGTTTCTCGGATCAGCCGAGCGAAAAACAAAGCGCAAAAATCATCTTTTATTTTAGTTCCGAGGTGAACGTGTAGCGTTGTTGTTGTTGTTGTTGTTGAGACGACTTTTGGCTGTGATTGAAACAAAAAACCTTCCCTTTTATTTTGTGGTGGGATTTGTTTGTTGACGACCTTCCCCTCGTCACCTGCGGCCCCGGAGAAAAGAACAAAAAACATTGAAATTCTTTGTCTTCTTTTTGTTGGATTAAAAAGAAGCTTTCGCCCGCGGTCCTTTTTCTCCCGTGTGTGGGCAAGGGGAAAAACAAAAGACTCGGAGAGGTGAGTAAATTTTATGCATTCGAGTATTTTGGCGGGAACGCGTGAATTGATTCTTTAAGAATTAAACAAACATATATAAATCAGGTTTTCCCCGCGTGGTTGTTGCACACGTAGACGCGGCCCGGGCATCGAATGCATGGAGAAGCCCTCGCCGTGCCGTCTCATCGCAACTGGGAGTGGGGCCTCGTGAAATGAGATCTCGTATAAATTTTAGAAAGTAAGCTTACAAATTGGTTGGCAAGCATTTCTGGCCCAGAAGAGGGCCCATAGGAAAAGTTATTTTGCCCGCGTTCGCGCATATAATGTTTTGTAGACGGTCCCGAGTCCCGGGGTGGTTTTAAGAACACCAGAGGCACCCAGTGGCATATTTACAAGTGGGCTTAGCGGGCTATAGCCCAGGACGGCAAGTTTAGAGGAAGCGAAAAATTTGAGGAACGGGTTGCCAAGAAAATTAGTAGAATGGGGGGGGGGGGGCAGGGCCGTCTTAGTATTACGTATGCAAATTTTTAGCCATTTTTGACCCCCCCCTTGTCAGCAAAACGCTGACCCCCTCCCTCCCCCTTATCAGCAAAAGTTTGTCATCAGTTATGCCTCTCCGAATCCTAACTCGTATTTTCATTAAGGGTGATTGAGGACGTAAGCATTATCCAAACCCCCTTCCCCCTTGTCATCAAATCGGAAACCCCCTCCTCCCCCTATCGATGATGACGTAATACTTGAACGGCCCCTTAGGATCATCATGGGCCAAGTGATTTTTTCGAGGCCCTACCTAACAAATTCCCGAAAAATTCCCAAATTCCCCCCCCAATAATTTATAAATATGCAATGCAACGTACCGTTCACCCCGCCCCCCCCCCCCTACATACGGGTTCGAGTCCCGTGTATACGGGACTGCTGGCAGCTCTTTTAACCGCCTAAATATTTTCTTCACGTCGGTGCCTCTGAATACAACTACCTGTAATCTTATGTCTATGGTCTTTTTTCTTTCGTTGCTCTGTAATTCGATGGTAATGTTTTAATCATAATGGTGCACATCACATCACAGTGGTGCTCAATCTTTTTGTGATCGAAGTACAGTACGCTCCCCCCGGACATGCTTACGTGATTTGAGTAGCACCCCCCCCCCTCCCCCCTGCACGCTGAACTGGATAAAGGTCACACTCCCCAAATCTTCTCAATCAAATCGAGGGGTGGGTAGGTTGCACGGAATAGATTTCTAAGAAAATAGTTATGGCAAAACCCCCTCCCCAGCCCCACTACCCTTCCATATGCTATCTTTGGTAGGCTCCAGGTCATGACTTGTGTGGGGGAAAAAATATGATTCATTCGGGGGTGGTCCCACAAGTCGGAGCTCTGCAGCAACTGGAGGGGGGTGCGTGGAAGTTGTAGAACAGCAGTGGAATTTCCCCATTGCGGCTATTTGTTGGTGCAGTTGAGCCGTATCTGATACTTTGAATTCTTTTTTTTTGTCTTCATTATTTTGCTTCTACCCCTGCTGAATGGTCCGTCACGTACCTCAGGTTGGAATTAATTGCCACCAAACTATAGATACAGAGTGTCCCACAATCGACTGACGGTTTTTCAAAATGGGAAAATGTAGCAAGAAAACGGGGACAGAGTCATTGTTGCGGAATATAAATGTACGAAGTCAGAAATTTCACATACGTCATTCATGTTCCAAGGGGTTTTATAGTTATTAAAATATACAAATTAACTTTTTATCCGGACACCCCTGTGCCCAAAAACCCCAATTACATTAAAACCTCTCTTTTGCGGTTACTGACGGGAGAGAAGAAAATTCGTCCGTAAAAGAGAGGTGACCGTTAATCAGGAGTTTGAAATGCATACTTTTATTATTCAAGGGGAAATTATTATATAGCCATAAAAGAGGAGTGATCGCATCTGAGGGATTTTGCTGTAGAAAGTTGTTGCCCTGTCTCTCCTGATGCGAACAAAAGAAAAAAAAAATTCCACCTCTCCAAGTGCAATATTCGTTGAGATATCCGAATTCAAAAATTTGAGGAAGGGTGGGAAAGAACAACCAAAACCAACGGGCAAGCTTCTCTCCCAACTCTTTTAGAATTCTCTGATATCTCTGGGAATTTTGCACTTAGAAACGTGGAAATGTTTTTGTTGGCTTCAGGAGAGACAGGGCAACAACTTTTTAATTGGGTTTTTGGGCACAGGATGTCCGTATAAAAAGTTTTTTTTTACTGTACATCCCCTTGCAAAATGACTGACGTATGTGAAATTCCTGACTTCGCACATTCATATTCCGCAACAATGACTCAATAATATCTGTTCCCCGTTTTCTTGCTACATTTTCCCATGTTGAAAACCGTCAATCCAGAGGGTCCTTTATGGTGGAAACTCGAGCAGAGGAGTATCCGAGAACGCGTGCAAAAGCCTTCCTCTCGAGATGGAAGGCACACCTATCGGTTCGTGTGTGTGGGGTGGCGGGATTAGGCCGTAGCCAGAAATTTCTTTCGGAGGGGAATAACTGGTGTTTTAGGGGAGGGGGGGGGGGTCCAGAGTGATAAAACAATAGCAACATTTTATCACATTTCCAGGATCCGATTTCCCCACCAAGACACTCGTATGCCCCTCCCCACCCTCTCGCTACAGCCTTGGTTACGCTCGCCGCTGTGGTGTTCGAGTGGTCATAGTGACGGACTCGCATCGTGAGGATCCGAGTTCAAACCCCACCGTCGCCGCAGTGGTAATCTGCTGAAGTTGGTTTTCTGCGGTTCCCAACTTCGAGGAGCAAATGCGAGCCGATCTCCCCGTTAAAAAGCCTCGCCGCAGAGAGCAACAGGTCTACAACGTTATAATTATTAATTCATTACACTTCACGCTCTATGAGCAGAGGGGAAAAAAAACTTATAGTTTAGTTTAAAAAATTGATCGTAGATGGCAGCACTACAAATAACAAGCATTACACAGAAACAAACTTCATGGTAGGTTCACTATACATACACCCACATTCCAACATGTACCAATTCGTTAGAGGTCCCGCAGAGGAATACGGACGAGGTGCATGTCTGGTTTAGTAGTAGCCTTGGTTACCGAGCCCCTATTCCAGAGAAATTTTGACTTCTTGACTTTTTTGTGGAAACAAAAACCTAAATTTTCGTCTGGCTCCTACATCCATGTTTCAAAATCGATATTTTATAAAAGACTTCGCAAAAACGAAAATTGTCATGATTGAGAGAAAATGTGGATTTTTTTTTTCTTATAATTGGATAACGATCATGTCATTCTCGGATGTTACATAATAATTTACTGAAAGCGATAAATTTTTTTTTTTGCATAGTCATGGTACTCAACGATGTTTTTTTCTCGGGTGGGGATGCATGAAAAGATGATGGGAGAAAAAAGTGGGGGAGAGATAGAGATAAGCGAGTGTAAAATATCCGATATGCGCGTGTCGTCTTATTTGCGACCGAATCGAAAAACGTAGTATTTGCCACTGAAACCACAGAAAAAAAAGACAATCACGTAACACACGTGTAATCGAATTGTTGCTCCCTTTTTTCAAGGTTTGGATCAACACGTGCAACTGCCAGTGTGAGACAATAACGATATGGCAGCTCATTCTATCAGTTCAAAATTTAATCTCTGCAATCTATAGTTATCGATACAATGGCTTGTTGCAACAAATTATTTTTTCACATCGGAAACATTCAAATGTATTGCAGCCGGGCTTAAGACAAAATTCCCACCCGTGAGAGACATCATTTCGGCGCCCTTCCTGCATATAAACCGCTTCAGTAAAACGACCCGGGAAACTTGTAGCTTTGTTTCCAGCTGATCAAAAAAGTGGAAGAAAAAAACCCCTTTATTCCTACGAACTATTCCATCCAATACATTTATAGTTTGAATTTATATGGACAGAACTTTATTGTTCAGTATTGATTACCTTCCTCTAGTGAAAGGTGATCAAAACCGACTGTATAATCAAGTCAGAGTCGTGACTAGGTCATAAGGAGTCATAGGCTGTAATGAGTCATTTTAGGAGCTTATTTTCAAAAAGGTAACGTTTCCACTTTGGCTAGATTTACAGCAGAAGTAGCTTAAGAAAAAAAAGAAAAGAAAATTGCCCAATAGGTAGCGCATATAGGAATAGTAGAAGAATATTTAAATACTATGTTTCTTGATCAACATTCAAGGGAATTATCTACATTTCAATTTTGGAAATGTTCCGTTTTGGAAGAAAAATTGGTGGAAACTGTTTGCTATTAGCTTTTTATTAAAAAATTGGAGCTGGTCAAGTCTGAAAAATTGGAAATTTCTACGTCACCTGTTGATTCCAGGTTTTACCTGGTCCAGGAAGGTACCCTTGCTAATCATAAGTCCTTTTTACTTTTTCCTTGCCTAGCTCCGGGGATTTTCGTGCTACAGGTGCCATTCCAACGCTATTTAGTGTTTTTCAGTATGGAGATCGCATTCCAATACAAAAAACTTGGTGTTGCCATTTGATATTTTCGAAATTTTCTCACTGTAACCGTAACTGTTAGAGTGACACTGTTGTTTTCCATATCATTCTTGAGCGCATACCTCAAAATACCTTATGCCAAAATTTCATTCAGTTTCTGTGAATGGTATGATAGTTAGGGGCCCATATGTCGGGATAGTTTTTTTATAATCACCCCGTATGTGCAACTCGTACACGTTCCTCTGTAGAATTTCTAACAAATTGGTACATGTCGGAATGTGTGTTCTGAGTGTATGCGTAGCCCTAATGTTTTTAGAGTTAATAAGCGTCATCTGTCTTCCACGTTTTAAAGTCAAAATGACAGATACCTGAATTTTCGTGTTGTGTAAGTGAATTGAAAAGGTCAGCCTGCTCTATACCAACACCTTCTACAGTAGAAAGTTTCCGTGCGAAGCTCTGACGTCACTGAAGTCGTCTATTTCACGTGTAGTCATTTGATATAGTAGTCTGACGTATGTGAAATCTCTACATTTTTTTTCAGTATAGCCAATGGACGACTTCAGAGAAAGTCACGAGCTTCGCGTGGAGACTTTCTGCTATAGAAGGTGTTGGATCTGCTCGCATTCGCGCCTAGAGGACATTATCTCCCGCTTCCTTCCCCAGTTTCAAGTAAAAACTCGCTTACTATTTGCTACTCGCTTACTTTGATTTACTATTACGATGTACTGAATGCTTTTATAACGGTGGTTTTTTTTCTCCGTAAAGTTTGCCGGCCCCCCTCTAAGTTTGTCACTCGTGGTACTTGACCCGCTTTGCTCTTTTCTAGTTCCGGCCTTGCTCTGTACTTTGAATACGATGTGAGTATAAACGCTTTCATCAAATCAAATACTTTCTGGATATTATGCCATGGAGATGAACTTAGGAAGGAAAGTTTGTTGTCTCCACCGGGAGTTGAACCCAGAACCTCTTGCGGACCGGGCAATCGCGCTGACCATTATCCTACAGGGACATGATCTTTCTTCCCTTAAAACACGCACAGTAGTGTGATTTGCTGAGTATAGAGATTGCAGCCTTAATTAAGCCCCGAAACTATAGCGATTGACTTCCAGGTGGCAGTAGTAGAGATGGAGGTTTTTTTTAACAGTATGTACGGAAAACTGCCTATATAAAGAGCTATTGATGTTTGGGAAAAGAAAATTTATCTCTGTCGAAACGGGAACTCGAACCCCAGTCTTTCGTATGTCGGGCGAATGCTCTACCTCTAAGCTATGAAAACAGATAGAATATTCCCTCCTTTGAACGTATGCCGAATGACTCCGCGCGATGGACGGCGGCAACATTCCGCTAATAGATTGTGAATGACATCAAAGCCACCAGATGGTGACGTGTTATTTAGAGAAAGACGTTATCTGCTTTGCTAATACAATTTTTCCCCGGCCATCCATCAAGAGAGCAAACAGTGTTTCTACTCAGCAAGTCTTGCTACTGTGCGTTTTAAGTTGGAGAAAAGTCATGTCTCTGTGATATAACGGTCGGTGCGCTTGCCCGGTTTGCGAGAGCGAGAGGTTCTGGGTTTGAATCCTGAAGCAAACAAGTGTTTCTTTCCCAAGTTCACCTCGGCATAATATCCAGGAAGTTTCTTGACACTCACCTTGTCGTATCAGACACTACAAACATTCTTTAACATAAAACCATTGAACGTATTCATATCTACCGTATCGGTGCTGCTCAGATGCACAGAGACATTTTCATGCTAAAGAATGGTTGCCGTGTCTGACACGACACGACGAGTGTCTGCGGATGTGAATCCACCTTATAAATGCCGTGTTCGTTTCTCAAATATTAATCTCTTCAAGTTTCCCGCGTCTAAAAGATACATCGCCAATGAAAACGAGGTCGGACAGAATTATTTTGTTTTGACGTTTGGGAGTAACAACGACAATCGAACGTTTTATTAATTCATACGATTGGTGTTTGTTTGTCGTTATTAATTGTTTGATTCCAATCCAAACAATAATGTTGACGCGAAGCATTAATTCAGCGGGATGCATGACCCCGATTCCTCGTTTTCTTACGAAATTCCCAGAAATTCTTCGATAAAGAAGCCGTCCAACGAGTTGGCGGATTTGCATTCGGATAATTCTCTTCTTTATTGTCAAGGTTAAAAGAAAAAGACAGTTTTTTGTGTGGAACTGGGAAATCGGAAGAACCATTCTCATGTATGGGGATCACGCGCCTCGTATAAAGCTTTGGAACCTATTTGCTTATTCACATCAAGCCATTGTATATCCGTCAAATAAATAAATAGAATAAAAGATAATAATCTGTTTTTAAATGAGAAACATAAACAACCGGAATCGCTTGAATATTGAATATACGGTGAAAGAAGAAGAAGAAAAAAAATCTGAGATTTTGAATTTTAGTGAGTTATATGAAAGAAATTTTAGAAATTACCCAGTCGCTTCTCGTGCATCGTGCTTTAGGACAGGAGTTCTCAACTAGGTGTCTAATAATAATAAAAACAAGAGGGAAAAAGGCGGTTCCATTGGTATGCAAGTCTCTTACGCATTTCCAGGAAAATGGGAGGAATTTAAGGCGGGGGCAGGGAATAATAGTGCTCTAATAAACTGAAAAGTGCTCTACAACAGCGTTTCTTAACCTTTTTTTTTGCCCTTGGCCCCCTTTGAAGCATATTTTTTTTCTCGTGGCTCCCCTGTCTTACCCAGAGTCTTCGACCCTCATCTAGGAGCAAGGTCCTTTATACGTATTGAACTGATTTTTTTCAGTGAATTTATATTGAACGAAAATTTTGCAAATAAGATTTCAGGACCGTCTCAACATCATGGGGCCCCCTAGGCAAAGTGATACTATGGTAGTCCTACACTTAGCCGGAAATAAACAGCCTACATAATTTCTACTTATTTTCAAAATTTATTGTACTATATAAAATATCATGAGGGGTGGGGTCACTTATGGACATGAGACCCCCGGGCATGACCTCTCACAAGAGTGGGACTGACAGAGCTGCAGCCTGTGGGCCTGATATGGTTTTCATCATTTTTTGTTTTTTCACTCTATAAATTTAATATGGGGGAGGGGTTCTGTGAAAAATCCAGCCGGGGGCCTGCGAAAAACCCCATCCTCTAAGGAACCTGCTGTAAAATGTAGGCGGTGAGCCCCGGGTGGGTCCATGCCCTAAGACGGCCCTGGTTTTATGGGTGGTTTTATTGGATTCGGTAAGTGTATAGTCACAATATAAAGGCTTTATTTCTTCACACCTTAATTTTTATTTTCAGCTCTCTGCAGCCCTCCAAACCACCTGTCATGACCCCTTCTCCATTTTCTTCCGTGGCCCCCTTGAAGTATCCCAGTACCACTAGGGGCCATATGGCCCCCCTGGTTGAGAAACCACTGCTCTACAATATTTACTAGACCTTATTTGCCGCTGTTATTACTTTTTCTGACAGAAACTCGAACAATGTCTCGGAAAAACCATAGAATTCCGTGGAATCCCGCCTCGGCTGTTTTTACGAGTATACGAGTAGACCTACTGTTTGTACTCGGCTGTTTTTTAATAGAGTTTGTACAGATCGAAAATTTTTGCGCAGTATGTTGTTTAATTCGCTTTCTGCAAGTTAATAGACCATTTAAATTACTATTCAGGGTCACAACATTTGTGCATTTTCGGGGTTATCTTAAAAGTCCGGGTCTCGCAGTGATTATGCTAATGAGGAACGTTCGTAGAACCTGATAGCGTGTTTTCTCTTTCTCGGTATTCTTCTCACGCTCACCGTGTTGTTGTTCGAATCGTTTCGTTTGTTTATTTTTCGACTGCGCGATCGAGTGAGCATCGTAAATATAATGCATTCATATATATGGAGTATGGAGATCGTTATATTGCGTCGTTGATTTCCCAGAAAGACCAGCCATTAATGACGCACAGACTAAACTGTTCTCCCAACTTGGATAATGGAGCAAGGGCATCATCGATCGAGTGGAGAAGAAAATAATAATAATCGGTCGGTCATTTACATGCATTTATACGTGAATTTCGTGGAATAGAAAAAGTGGAGAGAGATGAATGGATCGCTCCACATTCCATTAGCTGGCGTAATGGTCCGATTAAAAAGTCTTTTAAGACTTTTTTCTTCTTGCATAACATTATTGTTAGGCTATTGCGCTTCATTCAAGATGTTATTTTCGGCGTGGAATATTTGTGAGTTTCGTGTCAGCTAAAAGATTTTGTAGGTAGAGTTGAGTCACTTCTGATTCTGTCTTCCTCAGGCTTGGAGCGTGCTTGGCCCATGCTACACATGCTCCTGAAAAAAGCATGCTCAGTTGCTACTAGGTAGCATGCTCGCCGTACGCATACTTTTGCTATATAGGACCGAGCACAGTCATAGGCTTGCTTGTTAAAGGCATATTTTTGATGCATGCTTTGTTTTCTGTGTTTGCCGCATTCAATACGCGAGAAATAAGGATATGTAATTTTTCGTATTTAAGAAATAGATGAGGTAAGATAGATGCGAAATGTGTGTGTGTGCCAGTTTTTATGAATGAATACGAAAATTTGATTTTCAACACTTTTCCGCGAATTTCGATTAAATTTTATTATTTTTTTTAGGCCAAAATAAGTAATAATTTAGCTGAGCACTTGAACTTTAGATTTTTAATTAAGTAGGCCTTACAGCACTTTGATAATTTACCTCGTCATTACTTGAAAAAAAAATTGTGTCGTTTTTGTGAATGAATTCAGAAGTTTTGATTTGAAAAATATTTTTGTCAACAATTGTAAGATTTTTGATTCGAAAATTATTTTTTGCCAATGAATACGAAATTTCCGGTTATTAAATTTCATTATATATTTTTTTGCGAAATTTGGATTTTTCATTTTCGAAATTTGTCTCTGTTGATTAACACGAAATAATGTTTTTAGGGGGAGGGCTGTGCTCTGGCTCTCAAAATTTTCATAGGAAAATATCGTACACATAATTTTTTATCTCATCAATTATTCCTTCGCGAAAACGAACAAAATCGTTGAGCAATTTTTATTGTACTATGTTCTTATACGAATTTAAAAGTTTTTCATCACTCCCCCCCCCCCCCCCCCATCCAGCCATTGTAATAACAGAGTAATAACAAAACTAGTTCCTAATAAACCTGCGCGCGCGTGTTTAGACTTATTTATCAGCTTCTTTCCTCCCAACCGCGTGCTAATAAGCACGGAAAAATAGACCGTCGTGGATGCTTCGATAAAGCCTGCTTTTTCAATAATAATATAGCATTGTTTGTGATAACCTTTAATGGTACAAGTACAGAGGTGAGCTAAACGCTTCACAAGGGCTATAGGCAGTGTCGTCTTAACGCATGGGCCCACTGGGGCACCTCAAGTGCATAGGGGTGGGGTGGGGGGTCTCTTGATAATGAGATCTAGTTAAGATTTTCGAGATCAAGCATGCAAATTAATGTGCAGATGCATTTTGAGTCAGGTGGAAGGGGGGGGGGGCTCAGAAAATCCATTTTACCTGGGGGGGCCCTGGTCAGAAACTTGCTTGCCCTTAGAATAAGTCGGAAGTTTGTGTAGCTCTGGATAAGCGTACTCGTAGAAATGCGTGGTAGGCGTACGTACTTCCTAAAATGTGTCGGAGCTTTGTCTATTTCTTGAAACGATTGATAGTAGTTCTATTGATAGTAGCCTGTGGCATGGGCATCTCTAGATGATGACTGCCCCGGAGCGAGGTAACTTCCACTGCCCTTCGGAGTGTTAATTGCATGCCTGGAACCTCTGAACTGTCATGTTTCCCTAAGGCGGCTTGAGAACTTCTTCGAAATTTTCAAATACCACCATCTGAATCATTCTCATATATTCCGGAAGATGGATATACAATGTATAAATTCTAAATTTTGACAATTTTTACTACTGAACTTCCGAAAAAAAAGGTAAGACGTTTCTCTCTCATTTTTTCCCTCAATCTAATTACTCGTTCAGTACAGTACCGACATTAGATATATTTTGTTTCATGAACAGACAGTTCGTGCATAAAATTATTTAAGAGCACAAAGGTCCGAAAATTTAGGATGTAGGCTACGTTGCTTGGTAGTTCATTTTCTGATAAGACAAAGTGTTTGCCTACTTTTAAATGAATCATATCTGAGGTTTAGGTTAATTGCAGCTAGTGCTGTTAATATTCGACAACGCGTACCAGGGCGCCTTTTTGAATTTCGAATTTGAATATTCAAATATTACGATTGCAATCTCGAATTTTATTTGTGGCAAGAAACTCTTGGTTTTAAACAAGTAAAACATTAAGAGCTCACATACAACGAGTCCTGCTTATAGCGTTTTCCAAAAACTCTTCATGAAAAAGCGGGGAAAACGCTTTAAACGGGAAATTTCAATAAGTGTTTTAAAAGTTATAGTACTAAATAAGTCGTACTAAACGAGAAAACTTTCTAAGTGGGAACGTTAAGCGGAATATACTGTAGTAATTTTAAATTAATCTACATTTTCAAATACAGTTCTAACGTGTTTTAGAATGTTTTTCTTTATTTTTGGGAATCTCAGTATTTGATTCGGGAGTGACTGCTAAAATATTTTTTGGAGGGGGCCGCAAAAAAAAAAAAAAAAAAAAAAAAAAATTCGCACCGGGCCGCCGGCCCTGCTCCATCTGCAGTACCGTGCCTGAAAAAATTCTTTTACTTTTTAAGCATTACAGTAAAAAGAAGGGCGAAAATATCCAAGCAAACAAGTAGTAGTGGACATGCGCACAGTAGTAGTACTGTGCATGCCCACGACTCTTACTTTTGGTAAATTTCCTATATTTTTTTAGCCATTTTCTGGAATATAGTCGGCCCTCTTGGTCTAATGGTTTTATAACTGCCGATTTTTCTCTTCCTTGATATAAATCGGTTAATAATAATAATAATATATGGGCAGTTATTGTGAATCGATTGCCACGATAGATCATGTTCAGCCAGCGAATCGCTGTCGTATATACTGTGCATAACTGAAGCAAGTCATGGAATATACATCCTATGAATTTACTTTTTTCCTGCTCTGGAGCAGCTGCAGCTTATCAGAAAAAAAGTATCCGTACCTATAATATATCAAGAAAAAGAAGTCAAAAGATGGCGGGAACAAACAGGAAACATTCGCAAGGCAGCTGTGGGGTGTTCTTTCTTTGCTACTGCATGACATTTGCAACCCAGTTTTCGGCCTCGTTTCTTTTTTTTTTTTTTGGTATCCTTCGAGGGGCCTCATTTAGCCCCCTTTGTGTGTGCGCCGTCCCGCCAGTGCTTGGTCCCATCTTGTGCCTCTTGAGGTTGTCAACGTTCTACTGTAAAATAGCTGCTGAACTCCAAGGCCTCAGTGAATTTTATTATTGTACTACTAAACAAAATTTTTAATTTAATGCCTACTGGACCGAAAGGGCCATAAAAAGCTGCACAATGTTGAGGGCCGTAAAACGACCGTGAACCTACGTAAATATATTACGTATTTAGTTTTGACTTTAAATCATGCTTAATTAAACCATAACTGGAAATTCTACCAATTTATAGACACAAAGTATAGCAGGTGTGATAAATATGTCTTACACATCTTATTCAATAGCATGCATGCAAAGATGGATTCCCCCTTCCTGCTACATGTCAGAGTTTTTGATAGATTTGGGAGCATTTTATCGAGCCTCTATTGATTTTCTGAAAAATGTGTTTGGGGAGGGGGAAAGGGCTACGAAACCTCTGAAGGTCTCCTGAAATGGGCCGTCCACCTTCCACTCACTGTTTTCAGAAGTATCTTAATGTTTTCGGTGGCTTGGGCTGGGACCCCCGAGATTCCTGGGCCCCTCTTCAGCCATGATTTTACACACACACTAGTTTTGGACAGTTGGCATCCAAAATGGCATAGTATAATGCGTGGGAATGCTGAAAATTATTTATACTGTATAAGAATATGCGCACATTAAACAAACATAAAAAATTTCTAATTCAGACAGATGACAATTTGAAACTCATGAAGGGAAAACAATTCCAGAATTAATGAAAAACATTTTCATAATTAATAGATAAGGATTTCAGATTAAATGCAAAATAATTCTAAAATTAATGAGAGAAATAATTTCAAAACTAATGAGATGAATAATTTCAAAACTAATGAGATGAATAATTTCAAAACTAATGAGATGAATAATTTCAAAACTAATGAGATGAATAATTTCAAAACTAATGAGATGAATAATTTCAAAACTAATGAGATGAATAA
Source organism: Pholcus phalangioides (assembly GCF_987345545.1). NCBI lineage: Eukaryota > Metazoa > Arthropoda > Arachnida > Araneae > Pholcidae > Pholcus > Pholcus phalangioides. The sequence goes on along the minus strand of NW_028301596.1, from coordinate 21,635,824 downwards.
TTTCAAAATGAATGAAAAATAATTTCAAAATGAATGAAAAATAATTCTAAAATGACAAAATAAAAAATTCCAGATGAAAAATAATTCTAAAAGTTTATTGGAAAGTAAAGAAATAATTATAGAGAATCATTAAAAACAGTTTTAAAAAGAATGAAAAATAATTGAAAATCAATGGAAAAAATAATTGAAAATCAATGAAAGAATTACGTTCGAACTTGGCCAATTATGATAATAAGTCGCAAGTCACTGGGGAAAAGTTCGAATCATCCAATTAATCTCTCCTGGATCCGTAAAATGACTACAAATTGCAACTTAATATAATCAACATCCACATGGAATAATAATTATCAGTTATTAAATTTTTATCATCAATTACGAAACTGTTTCCCAAATTTTAATAATTTATACTTAAAATAATTGATCGTTGCTGCTACATCATTCCACTGTTCTACACAATCAGCCTCTCTGCGGAATTTCTTGACCATGTTCAAAGCCATGATTTACGGAAGCAGCTCGTGATCATCCGTTACGAAGCTGTTTTCCAAATTTTGCTTATCATTCTTACGCTATATCCAGGAAATGTACTTCGATTAACGTATTACAATATTTGTACTTTCGGATACTTTCCATCCTCTTAATGACGATAAAAAAAATTGAGATTTTTTGAATGATACACCTTGCGCCATAGGTTGAACAACATAATCGGTAACAAGTGGTGCACATTCTCGATGCACTCCAGCTGAACAATATCTGTTGAAATGGGCACTAATTCATCACAGAACAAGTGAAGAAAAACAGAATTTTCAAAACTTCAAACTAAATTTGCTCGTAAGAAATATCATGATTTCCTTCCTCCAACTTTGAATTACCCAAAACATTAAAAATATTCGAATTAACCCTTACAACGGCAATCCCGAGATATCTCGTCAAACTTGATATGCTTTATTTCGGTCACCGCCGAAGTATCTCGGGTTCTTAACACGCTTTTATTTTCACTGTGGCAGTTATAATGCGGATCAGGAAAATTTCAAAAACCGCTTAAAGGGTTAAACATAAAATTAGAAAATTCAAGGCAAGTTCGTAGAATTTCGAATTATCCAAGTTCATTTGTGAAAATCAGTGAGAGAAATAATTCCAGATTGAATGAAAATTCAGAATTAGAGTGAAGCTTTCATTAATTTAAGGCGCTATGTCTGATTCGGGGCATTACGCTTAGGCCCTGTTGGTCCACCCGTTAAGACGCCATGGACTAGTTTCACTAATTTCGATCAGAAACATATTATAATTTTTGAATTAAAAATAGACCGTCGTGGGTAGGGCTGGAAAAGTTTTAAGAGAACGCCAATAAAACATTTAGGAGGGGAAAAAAGCTGGTGTCTTTTGGACTATAACAGATATACTTAACCTTTCATAGCCGCGACCCAGTCAACAAAAACAACCAACTTCCCGATTTTTAATTTAAAAATATTTATTAAAATATTCAAACTCAACAAAATTTTTGGTTTCCAAATTAGTAAAACCATTCAGTGACGACTTAACGGACTGACCTACAGGGCCTGACCAGCACCTCCTAGAGATAGAAGGCCTCCGCAATCTGCTTGTGACGTCAGTAAGTAGTCCATTTTCCCTCAAAATATTCAGGGAGAAAACATTCCTTGCTCGTATAATTGTTGTGAGGAAAAGAAATGATCGGGCTCAGAATTGGCGATTTCTGTGCCCCACATCCAATCACTATGCGGTATTTGTGAGCCAATCAGGAAGGTTCTACGCCAAAATGAGAAGAAACGAAATAGGATGCTGTGATTCAAAAAGTGGCAAGCTTGCTAGGTAGTCTGAATGACGTTTATGGCTAACAGTGCAGAGGCTTTCCATCTTTAGGAGGTGCTAGCCTGACCCCAGGGTCCTTATGAAACAGATATCATAAATTACTGTGAAAGTTTACTCTGAAATTATTTCTTTTATAAATTTTCAGTCATTTTTATCGAATTCAGTTTTTTTTTTCACCAATTCTGGAAATTTTTTATCACTTCTAGAATTATTTTTATATTCATTTTTCTTTAGTGTCCATATTTTTCAACATTCTTAAGCATTTTGTAATGGTGTTATGTGTTCTGGGATACCGACTCGCTTTCCCCCTAAAAATATATAATATTATGGCTCAAGAGGGTCCTAAAAAATGTCTGGGTCCTAGACGAGGTCACCTAAATCGTTACAGTGCCCCTAAAACTAATGGCGATCAAATGGATATCAATCGGATGGTAAATGAATTTATACCAGTGTTTCTCAACCGCTGGACCCTATCCGGGCCGTTTCATTTTTCCTCATTAATTTTCCGTTAGTCGTGTGTTTGACCGGGCCTTCGACTCACAAAAATGAATAAAACCGGGCCGCGGGTTTGAAAAGTTTGAGAACCACTGATTTATACGACCCATATTAGGAACCCGTGAGTTTGGGGTGAAGAACCCCTGGTTCATTGACTAGAGCCCTGTCAGCTTTTATTTCCTGGGGGAAAAGTCATTCATAGGCAAGGCCGCAACTGGATGCTTGTTCAGCTGGGAAAAGTGCGCATTTTGGCACCCCCTTAAAATGTTGAAGGAGAGGTTAAAGGGTGAAATTTATCTCCACTGGTCCAGCACCCGGGACACCAGATCCATTTACTACCCCCCCCCCCCTCCGCAGTTTCGTCCCTGTCCATAGGAACACAATAGAGAGTCCAAAATGCTTAACCACGATCTGAACATGGCAAAAAAAAGTCACTTCCAAAAACTTATATGTATACCATTTTTTTTTTCGAATGGGGACACACACCACGAGTCATTGCTAGGTGTCTCTCTCTCTCTCTCTCCAACTGAAATTGTCGACTGTTCGTCTCCAAGCCGTTATCGATAACTCAAAATGCGCCTAATGGTGCCTCTCGGCGGAAGACCAAGAATAGAAATGGCGATTATCGTATATTTATAAGGAACGGCACGAAAAAAAAAGCTCTTGCTCTTACGTACTTCTTCCGAAGCTAAGACGGTTGCGTCATGAGAAATGATCGAGACAGGATAGATGGGGAGATAGAGTAATAGTACATTATTGTACGTTTTTTAATGGCAGCAACAAGTACCGGTTGGTGTGGCAACAGCCTCGTTCCATTACGTACGTGTGTTTCCAATCTGTAGTCGGTTGGTCGACCCAGATATTCCGAGCCCCTTATCTCGTCGTCAAGGTCGTCGGGAACGGTCAAATGTGGGATGTGAAGATCTTCTCAACCATTTATCTTGAGAAATTCCAGACCGTCCGTTTTGCCGTAATAATTATTTTTTACCTTTCTTAAGATAGTATAAAGTAGTAACCTATGCTAGGGAAAAATTGCGAAATAGATAATCTCTCTCCATTTACTTGAATTATTTCGAGGTAGGATTGAGTGGAACCGAAACTCAATTTCTGTACAACTGATTGTTTTCGCCATTCTTGCCAAGGGTGCTCAACCTTTAGGAGATTGCGGGTCTCTTCATTGGTTTGAAAACGTGCCACGCACCATTTAATTAAGTGATCTGAAATTAATTGGATCTGAATAAAGTGATCTCCATAGGCAATTTAAATTATGTGTAAATGTGCCACTGGTCATTTCCGTGATCTGTGAATGTGCCACAGACTGCTTACGTGCTCTTAATCTGTCGCATATCACTTAAGTCACGGCTGCTGAACCCATGGCCCGCTGGCCAAATTTGGCTCTCGGAGTCATCGGATGTGGCCCGTGACTTGAAACCTTATTTTGCAAAAATGAACTGAACGGCAATTTTCCAGTCGCTTAAAAGCTTTGGAACTCTGTATCGCATGTTACTCAAGTGAAAGGCAAATATATAAAAATATATAACATTGACTTAAATGGTGCTGTTCCAGATCACTTAATTAAGTGACCCCCGACACGTTTTCAAACCAATCAAGTGGCCCGCACTCCCCGGAAGGTTGAGTAACATTAATCTACAGCAGTGGTCCGTTTTCTAGTCGCGAGTACTGCCTGTACCCGCCATCAAAAAAAGAGCACCTCCCTACGGCAAGTTTAACATACGAATGCTTGAAATCAGGATGATTTCAGTCCTTCAATGCAGTTTTTACAAGGTGTTCTCATTGGAACGTTGATCAAGTTCTCGCGACCACGAAATCGAATACGGGCATCGAGCACTCTCAGTACCTCAGGGAGCACCGTGGTGCTCGCGAGCAACGGGTTAAAGATGCCTGATCTAGAGTGTGTGCAGGCATCACGCATGTGATCAACCAAAACAGTGCACAAGCATGTGAGTGACCTAATGATTGACCTACAGAGCCAGGGTTCGATGGGGTCGATGAGCGACCGAAAGACTGGCATAGAGCGTGTGCAAGCATGAGAGCGATTAAAAAAAGTGTGAGAGCATGTTAGTGACACTAAAAAAGTGTTAGTGGCCTGGATAGTGAGGAACCAGATCAGCGAGTGGCAAAAAGTGTCTTAGAGAGGGTGCAAGCGTGGAGTGACAAAAAGAGTGACATAGAGCGAGGAACCAGGTCAGTCAACGACCGAGCAAGTGATCAAAAAATGACCAAGAAAGTATTCAAGCATGGGATCGACCAAAAAACTGACTTGGAAACAGAGGCGTATTTACGGGCACAGGCTATAAACCCAGGGCGGCAAAATGGGACTAGAATGAGAGGAAGGGAAGCAAAATATCATACATTCGCCTCTGAAGAGATATGGAATCGTATTCATTTCTTCGTCCGAAATACCGTAATGATGGAAGAGAAATTGCCCCACGCGACAAGAAAATGGACGCGTTGCTGTGACGACCACGCCACTGGGTGGGCATTGAGCCATGATTGAGCCCGAGAGGAGTTCAAGGAAGTCTCGCCAGCAACCACGTGCGTGTGTATGTACAACGTGCTAAATTTTATCGACAAATGATTATTATTTTTCTTTTTATTTACCCGCGTTGCCAGACACCACCGCACACTGATATCAAGCGTCTATTGTGCCGAGTCAGGGGCGTCGTGATGTTTCGTGACCTGTAGTTAGTTAGTTGGGCAATTTACTTTAGAAAACGAGAAAGAAAAACGTTCTTTTTTTTTCTCCGTTGTTTCACTTTGTATCGATTGTGTTTTGCTCAGACAAAAAAAAAGAGAAGAAATATCTTTAGCAAGCGCATTCGCTATCTCTGTTTTTCTGTCCCGTGAAAAAAGAAAAATAAGGACATTATCTGAGGGTGTTTCTTTTATTTGCGGTTGGTTGTGTCATTTCTGCAGACTCGGCTCTGACCTGCTCTGACCCACTGACGTGATTATGCACCAACTTTTCTATTTCATTTCTCACATTAAATTATTTGGGAAACTCTTTCTTCATTTCTACGATATTACTGGAGATTTCATTGAGCCAGTGTTTCTTAACCTTTTTCAGCTCATGCCCCCCCCATGGATCACATTTTTTTCTCGTGACCCCCTGTCCTATCCAGGGCTCCCTCTACCCTCATCCAAGAGTGAGATACTTTCTATTTTTTTTATTATGAATGACATTTTAATAAATCAGGTCAATCTCTAGAATCCTGGCTAGGCACGGATTCAAATGATGGATTATCATCTCCCAGGAGTCAAATTATATGGTAAAAAAGGGTCTGTGTAAAATGCGAGACGATCCAACGAACATGCACGATAAATCGACCCTCCCAATACATCAACCGTTGCTCTGGTGGCACTCCATACTTAGCTGGTACTAGATCTGGTACTATGATTTTCACATGTAAGCTGTTATTTGAAAGCTTGCATATGAAAATCATATAGTACCAGATCCCATATAGTGCAGTCCCTCTCCCTCCGTCATCGACATGAAAACCCGGGTCATGCCCACATAGACTCAAGGGTTAAGATACCCTTAGTTCTATGGACGGATCTGATGAATTCTGAAATTGGTAATATTTTTCAACCATGTTTAACTTTTAAAGCTTTTCTCTTCACAACTCTTTATGACTCCCTTCACCACCTGTCGTGGATCACCTTTCTTCTGATTTCTCCCGTGGCCCCCTAAGAATATACCAGGATCGTAAGGGGGCCATATGGCCCCAGGTTGAGAACCAGTGCATTAAGCCATAGAACCATAACTTTCTTAAGCTTGGAATACTATGACTGGGACTGCGTAATTTTTGTATTTACGAAATGATGCGATAAATGCAAAATTCGCAATTTTCGATGAAGAAATGCGAAAATTTGATCTCTCCGTGAAATATTGATAATTTGAGGCGAAAATGAGTAGCAATTTTGCTGAGCACTTGAATTCTAGAACTTTACTCGTGATTAAACTATAAAAAAAATATTATGTCGTTAGTTTCGCGCGTTTATGCGAATGAAATCAAAATTTCGTTTCGCAATTGAAAGCAAAATTTCGGATGGGAAAAATATTCATGCGCGGATGAATGCAAAATTTTTTGATCAGTTTTTTTTTGCAAATGAATGTGAAATTTCGAACTTGAAAATGTATTTTTTATTTTTGTTAATAAATTAGAAATTGTTTGTTTGTGCGGGAAATTTGGATATTTTGTTCACGAAATTTACGTAATCTCTAACTATAACCGAATGTGTTGCAAGGGTACTCAACCCTTTTGGAGAGCGAGTGCCATTTTTGTGACAGGGTTCTCAGTGAAAAGTAAGGGAAATGCAAAATGGTCAGAGAAAGTCGAGGAAAATGTGAAATATTTTGCAAAAGACGGGAAAATTCTCTGGGGGGAACCGAAGCTTTTGTGAATTTTCACAAATTCTAATTGCTCCCATTAAAAATCAAGTTTCTCCATTGTGGGGCGTGGGCCTTACGTTGGGAATCACGGTTTCAGTGCGAAGCAATTTGAAACGAAAGACTTTCGAATTAATTCAGTTCTAAGAAAAAAAACCATGTTAGGTTTGAGTTTGTGAGCCAATGAACCCCGTATGTCCCCTCCCCTCATTCTGAGGTACTGAAATAAAGACTTCTACTACAGGAGTCAAAAATAATTTCCGAGTCTCGAAGACCGTGTATATATGCCATTGGCGTACGCACCCCCCCCCCCAAGCCGAGATTATATAGTATTATTTTGCAGGAAAAAACGTAACCCACCTTGAGAAGAAAAAAAAATTGAAAACCTTGAATTCTGCGTACGTCGAGCGTCATAATCATGTGGAAGCAACCACTGCACAAGTGAAAGTTTGTACTGATAATATCGGAGGGTATTCCGTATGATCTTATAGACCAGCGGTTCTCAACCGATGCTCAGCGGAGCCCTTGAGGCTCCGTGAGCACTCTCCAGGGACTCTGTGGCCACCCAAGGAAATGAAACCTTACCCCTGAAACAAAGTCCCATTACTTCCTGAAGTCCTCTACAAAATTGCACACTTTTCTGATTGGTTTCGCCTGTAGGCTACATTAAAATAGGGTCTTTTAATTATGGATGCCCTGTATTTGTTCTAATTTATCAAATTCATTAAAAAAAAGAAATTCAATGGTATTATATAAGCTGCTATAAAATCCATTTGAAGAATTAAATTAATGACGTAATTTTCAGGGGGGCGCGCGCCTACACGTCTCCTTCACGAGCCGACCCTGCATGCTTGGCTCCTAAGAGATTTGGCTGGCTCTTAAATTTTTTTTTTCTCGATTTGCAAAACCTTGGTGTAATACTAATCCTTGAATTCCATTTGAATGAGGTGTTTTATTGAGGTGTCAATCTCATGCAGGTGAGATGTTGCTCATACGAAGTTGCTGTATTAACAATACTGTAGTCTGTTTTTCACTAAATATATTCATCGAAAACGATAAATTCTAAAACCGAGATGTTTCTCTGGCCCCCCTTTGATTACACTGGTGAACATTTCTTAAGTTTTTTCTATACCATGAATGAAATAAGATTTTCTAGATTAATTTTTGGATGCTGAATTCAAATATGAATGTAAAAAAAATCTCCATCACGTACAGTTTTTGCTGTGTGCAAGATGGTCATTTCTTGAAATACACATCTTAAAAATTGAGATAATTGCCATATTCTTATTATAGGAAATTATAATATATTAATTAAGATAATTTTATCATATCTACACATCGTTACATATGAAATAGCAAAAATATATATTTTTTTCATCATACACATAAATATCCATAGTACACATATAATTTCTTCAAAAACGGATTGACCATACGTCCCGTATTTTCCGGGGCAGTTTTTTACGTATTTTCAACGAAACCAACTTGACTTTTTATTCTTCAAATCAATGATTAAAATTATCTTTCCAACTCAGAAATTGATTATTACAACTATGAACAAGAATATTGATCTCAAATATTTATCGGTTTTTTAAAAAAAAAATTCACTTCAATTTGAAGTGGCACTTCCTTTTCCCGTGATTGGTGACTTTCTACGATTTTAGCTCGAGTTGGCGACTTTGCTTACTTTTTGCATCATTTTTAGCGATAATTGGGATTTCCCGTATTTCGAAGCTCAATTTCCCGTATTTTGTTCGAGCAAATATGGTCAGCCTATTCAAAAACCAACAGTATCGCGTATCATTGAAGGGGCCCATGATATGCGATACTGTTGACCATTTTTCGAGGTCAGATCTGGAATCGGCAACCAATAATTAATTAAGAGTAGATACGTTTTTCCGCGTTAGAGAAAACCTTGTAGAGACCAGTGTTATTTGCCGTTATATAGAAGTTTCACTGTTATTAGTTTTGTTCGTTTTTATACCGATTTGGTCAATCTATTCCAGGGATCATCCAAATTCATCGGACTCAAGAAATAAGCATTTCGTTGAAGCAGTCTAGAACAGTGTTTCTCAACCGCCGGGCTGCGGTCCGGTACTGGGCCGGACATCGTTCATACCGGGCCGCGACTGATGTGCCGTTTCCTTTTCCCCAATTCAGGTTCCGTTAATCATGTGTTTGACCGGGACTTCCACTTACAAAAATAAATGACACCGGGCCGCGGGCTTCCAAAGGTTGAGAACCACTGGTCTAGAACAGTGTTTCTCAACCGCCGGGCCCTGATATCATTCATACCGGGCCGCAAGTGATTAGCCGTTTTATTTTTCCTCATTCATTTTCCGTTGGTCGTGTGTTTGACCGGGCCTTCAACTCATAAAAATGAATGAAACCGGGCCGTGGGCTCGAATAGGTCCACGGGTCTAGAAAAATCTATTTCTATTCCGGAGTTTACGTGTCTGTTTTTTTACATTTGTGACCACGTTTTTTCGTTGGGACAGAACGTGTTTTTTCACCTTTTGATAGTGACGAAACATATGTCGGTGTGTTATAAAATGTGTTTTGTCCTTATCACTTCCGTGAATAGTTTCTATTTGTTAACATTAATTCAAGAACGTCAATTCAAGGCATCATAACGCGCGCCGAACCAGGAAAGCTGTTTGGTGCTGCCATCTAGACGAAATTAAACGCACTGAAATTAATTTCTTCCTGTGTAGCTCTCTTTCCACACATTTCATGGTTTTTCTTCTTCTGCTTGCATAAAACCCCTGCAACGCTGTGGCTTTTGTATGTATAACCATGGTCCCCGCAAGAGGTGGGCTGACAAGGCTCTAGCCCTTGGGCCTCGAACAATTTTTTGCTTTTTCACGCTATAAATTTATCATAAAGAGGCCCGTGGAAGTCTGGTCGGGGGGGCCCGCAAAAGATCCCAGCCTAAGGCCCTGCTCCAGGATGTGGGGGCCATGTGTATAACTCGGGATTTACGACATGGTTTCCCCATCGACTCGAAAAACCATGTGTCTCGTGTGTGTGTGATCTGTGATTGTGCCTCGGCTCTCATTTTAGTGATTTATAAATGTGCCGAAGGGAAGCTTAAGTGCTTTAGAACCGTGCCGCTGTGATCTGTAAATAGATACCCTTTACGTTAGAGGTTCCGTCCGTGAGGAACATTAACGTGGGTATCTGTCTGGTATTACAAGTTCAAGGCCACTTAAACTACCAGTGTTATTTGCAGATCCGTGAAGTGACTCGCGGCACATTCCCAGATCACTTAAGGGCTTTAAAACTGTGCCGCTGTAATCCCTAATTACGAGGGTCACTCTCAAATGATCTAGATCAGTGATTCCCAACGTGGGCGTTAACGCCCTCTGGGGAGGCGATGGAATGTTCCAGGGGGGTGGTAGAAGCTACGGGTTAACATAGGATCCTATGGGTTAGATTGCGTTGGGGGACGATGGGAGAAAAACATTTCTGAGGAAGGGGGCGATGGGACAAAAAAGGTTGGGAACCTATGATCTCGATCGAATTCCTTCTGAATAATGAATCTGAAAACGTGCTGCAGATCACTCTGGTGATGTGGAATTGCACCGCGGGGGCGACTTTAGTGATCTGAAATTCTGCAGGGGGTCACCCAGGTGATCTGGAACTGTACAACAGATAACTCAAGTGATCTGTAAATGTTCCGCGGTGGGTCATTCAAGTGACATGGAACTGCACCGCTTATCACTTTAGTGATCAGGAATGTCTCTCACCTCTTTTCATTTTTGAAAAATTAGGTTTGAGTTTTCGGGCTACAATAACAAGGTTGGCGGCTAATGGGTTTGAGTATGTAGGTAGAAGAAAAGGAGGATTTTCTGTCGCGTAAATTCAGGGCCGCAGCAGACGGGTCTGGTATCCTGGGCGCCGGACCAGATGGGGCGCAAATTTCACCTTTTAACCTGTCCTTCAACATTACAAAGGTGCGCCAAAATGCGTTTTTGCCCCGGTTGACAAAGCATCTAGTTGCGGCCCTGCGTAAATTAGGCGACTGGAATAAGGATCCAGTCAGTGATGGTAACCTCTTCCAGCGAAATTTCCCTCAAAAAATTCCCTTTTGACTAAATTTTTCCCACGCACTCAGAAAAATGTGGTGCCATCTAGCGGGAAAAATACATAATCAAGTATTTTACAATAGAAAAGTATTGCACTACATTATTTTCTTAATTTTTTTTCAAAAATTCTTTTGTTTGATGAACTTCCAAAATTTTCCCACGAGTTACCATCACTGGATCCAGTGGCTCTATACTGTCGTGTTTTCGGCGAATTCACGTCAGCGATATAGTATATGTTGGTGCTGCCATCTGTCTCTTGAACTTGAAGTGAGTAACTATGAGTTTGGGGAGTGGGAGGAGAACCAATTTTTATTTCCAAAGCTGATTAAAGCTATAAAAAAAATTAATATCGGACTAAAAATATTTTTGTATCTAAAAACGAGTTACAGAATCAATTTTCATGGAAGTTATTATTATTAAGTCATTTTTAATAATGAAATATGTAAAACATATGATGATATCGTTTCTATTCGTATCCCAAAAAGGAGCCCGCATTCCTTGTGCTTCCATCCATCACTGCCGAAGACATCGCTGAGATGGTGCTACCCGCTGAACCGGCGGACCTACGGACTAGCGGCGTGAAGGACCGCGAGAGGATGAGATCCCTGTCCGGCGGCTCTAAGGCCGTTCCCCCAGCCACGATATCCAGCATCAAAGAGTCGATGGTCGATTCGACGGCCAATCGGATGAGGAGACAGTCCGGGGACGACCCGTCGTCCACGGGCAGCAGGAAGGCAGCTGCAGCCCTCTTCGATGCCTTCCGGCCGCGTTCCAAGTCAGACTCGAAAAGCAAGAGGCCAACGTTCATGTCTTCGCTCAGGTGAGTCTACCATCGAGACCATCATTTTATATGCCTGCGCAACCAATCACAATTCGTTGTAATGTATGTTTTACTATAAATACGCCAGGGGTTCTTAACCCTTTTTTTTTTCAGCCGCGACCCGAAATCAATAAGATCAGTTTTGCGTTTCCATGGGATTGTTTGCCTTCGAAATTAGTGAAACCAGTGACGCAGTAAATTGCATTTATAATCATAGGCGTACGCAGGATTTTCTCAAGGGAAGGGTTTTCCATAATTTTTCTTCCGAAAGGAGGGGGGGGGGGGGGTTCATAATTTTTAAATATAAAATAACACCAAAGTCTCAGCTCAAAGGACGGGTTCGAACCCCAAAACCCATCCCTTGCGTACGCCAATGTTTATAATACTCTGTAAGTGGATTCGTGCTACTCATCTACGAAACCCCTGCAAATCAAGTTTGGGTCATGAGCTCACGAATCTCTGGCCGTAAGTGAATTTATAAGATCCGTCTCGGAAACCCTAGCGAACCAAATTTAGGTCGTGAGCCATAGCTTAAAAAACCCTGCCGCTGTAGTGGTCGAGTGGTCGTAGGGCTCGAACCGTGCCTGCACCACTGTGGTGGTCAGCTGGAGTTTGTTATTTGTAGTTCCTAACTTCTAACCGCGACCGAGAGCCGATCTCCCCCTTAAAAAGTCTTACTACTTTTGTACCGTTGTAGGCCTACGAATATTCAATCACTTCACTCGCAATTTTAAATATAGATGGCTGCACTAAAAATTTGCATGCAACACTATATACGCACTCAGAGTGTTGGGTACACATACTCACACTTCCGGCGCAACTCAATCGGTAGTAGCCCGCGGCTATAGACCGGAGTTGTGCTTAGTTTGAAAGAAAGAAAAAAAGCGAAGCTCTCAAAATCTCTTGGCTGTAAGTGGTTTCATACGACTCTTCTCAGAAACTGCGAATCCAGTTTGGATCAGAGCCCCTAGCTCAAGGGTTCCTAACACACGAGTCGCAACCCACACTTGGGTCGCAGGGGGCTTCCAAGATGGGTCGTTAAAATCCACTAACAGAGGCTCTTGAGTTATAGGCCACATGACCCCAACTTGATTCACAGGAGCTTCCTAGATGAATCGTACAAATACATTTATATCCTTGCCCCAAAGCAGAATGTTTTCGTTTAGAAGCCACTGTTCTGCAACGAGCACTCAGCCAACACCCTCTGATTCTTCGGTGTTGACTCAGCTGATTGTAAATGTTCATTATCGCCTATGATAGTGTTTTCAACTATTTTCTTCAAATTCTTCTGATATTGTTCTGCATCAGCACTGATTGTTTTGCGACGTACGTCGCAATTCTGATCATATACCGCTTTGGGACAGCCTGGTATTCTTGACCCATGGGTCACGACCTCAACTTGATTCGCAAGAGCTTTTTAGGTGAGTTGTGCAAATCCACTTACAGTCGTGTTGTAAATGAACTTATAAGGGTAGGATGTAAAAGAGCGTCATTAGATGCAAAGCAATCATTTCTCTCCATATTTTGCCAGAAAAGTCAGAAGAATAAATGGAAGGGAACAACAAAACCATGTCCGTGAAGATAAATAAGGCGAATCGAGATAAAAGAGAATTAATCTTTTTTTTTTATTTGAAGATTTTTTTATCGAATTATCTCAGAAAAGGAATGCTTTTTGCGAGTCGAGAGCGCACCGAGTAAATGAGATTACAATATACTGAAAGTCCCTTTAATGGAATTTTCCAATGAATTCTTTTTCCCCATCAAAAGAGGAGGAGAAACGCAATTACGATTTTTATTAAAAACACGATGAGAGAAAAATGCATTTTTTCCCCTTTTTGAGCGAGTGATTAGTGTTTCAATAGCGAAGAAACTATTTTTTTTCCCTCCATGGAAATCTTGACTTGATGGAGCCACTGGTTATTTACTATGCAGAACCGTAGCGCGCCTTTTCGGGGCCCTCTGGGCAGAATTTTTCTTGGAGGCTCCGTTGAAAGGGTTATTATTATGCAAAATAAACGTGAATTTTTTTTTGTGGGCCCCTGTTACGGGAGTGGCACTATGTATATTTGGTTGTTATCGGATGAACAGCGTGTCCGGCTTGAAGGTATCCAAAAGTGATGGCTTATTGCGAGAGAGCCACCCGTGATTACTTTCGTTCATTAGCAGTTTAATGAAGTTCAATGTGAGAAATTTTAGTAGCTCTGCAGCTTGTCTAAACAGTGCTCGATCTCTTGCCAAGTGTTTTAGGTGTTATTAAATCACCTACTGCCAAGGGCGTCGGAAATGTTTCGAAACTGTGGGTGCTCGTCTTTATTTTTATATCAGAAATTTTAATTTCTGGATCAATTCTGGGGGTGCTCGGATCCATGTCACAAATTACCGTGGGTGCTTGAGCACCCACAGCACCCCCGGCTCCGACGCCACTGCCTACTGCAGCATAAGCGGACACAGGGTCTTCGTTGTGACCGAGTGGTGGGTTTCTACCTCCATCCTCTCGTCTATACTAATAATACAAATTTTTTGATGACCGGAAGGGGCAGTCGCTCTTATCCGCTTCCCCCGTTCCACTTATATGTGCTGCAGATGCTATTTCAAATTCACTCAGTTCGTAACTGAGTGCCTCTGATTTAAACATGCTACTACTACTAAACCGCACATTCACCTCGTGAACAGTCCTTTTAAAAACTTTTAACGAATTGATGCATGTCGGACATCAGCGGATACAGCAGGCTTCTCGAAAGGAGGGGGGAGGCGAATCTCCGAGAGTATACAAAAAAAAACGAGGAGGAGGGGGGGGGGAGGATTGTCCACCTTTTTGTCCTCCCATCAATGCCAATAAAATAATTTTTTCAGTGAATGGGTGTATCGCCTCCTTTCCCGCCTATGATGTCGTAATGTATGTGTTGTGTACTCAACGTGAAGTTTGTTTCAGAGGACTGCCTGCTATGTGTTTCAGAAATGCTGATATCTGTCTTTCGAATTCAGAAGCTTCTGGAAGTTGGAAAACCACAAAAATCCAACTTCTTCACACCTTCATGTCCGCGTGCTTGCAGGCAACGAGCAACTGTTGTATAAAGCTTTAGTGCTGCCACCTACATTTTAAATTGTGAGTGCTGTGTAATGATTGAATATTTGTACCATTGTAGGGTCTGTTGTCCTCTGCAGCGATACTTAATAACAAAGAGATTGGCTAGCATTCGCGCCTCGAGAATGGAAAACCAACCAGATAACCAACTCCAGCAGATTACCGCTGTGTTTCCTGCAGGGGTCGAACCCTGAGATGAAATGTGGTGGTTGGCTGAAGGGTGTTTTCTGTGGTTCCAAACTTTGAGGCTTGAATGCGAGCCGATCTCCCAGTTAAAAAGATTTGCCACAGAAAGAAACAAGCCTACAACGATGTAATTATTCAATCGTTTCGCTTCACTCACAGTTCCAAAAATTGGTGGCAGATGGCAGCGCTATGACAAGCATTACACGGAAACAAACTTCACGTTGGGTTGCAATACACACACACTTCCAGAATTTCCCGGATCTTTTTAGACCACCTGCTTTCATTGAGACAGAGTGGCGGGCCATGACCTGAGGAGATGAGGTGTCTTGCCGTGAGCATACGTCCCGTATTGTACGTCACTGAACCCACTTTCCCACATATTTTTTTGCTTCGAGACTTTTGTAGGAGGCTATCGGCACCCATCCTTCCCCCCCCCCTCCCTGGCTTTATGCGGCAGCAAATGGTTTGTGGTCGGTTTTTTGTGTTGTTTTCAAATTTCTAGGCACGAATACGAGACAGGCACACAAGCAGCTAGCAGTCATGGCTACGGCATTTAAAATATTCACTCGGAAAAATAAAACTTCATTGCTAATTCCTCACTTCCGATAGATGACAGCACCTGAACACATAACATGCGTGATACTTTACTTCCATGCATTCGCACCTGGGTTTCACAAAAAAAAATGAAATTTCGAAACGACCACCTCTTTCGAGGTAGAAATGAATATGACACGCTTTGTTTTGTTTCGTCGTAGGTCCAGCATGCACCAGACGTTACTGTCGCCGAGCAGCAACTCTCAGCCTCGTTCAGCAACCGTGAGTCCTACATCTCCGCTAGCAACGCACAGCATTCCACCCTCGAAACATCATCATCATCATCATCATAACAACAACGTGATCTCTCATCAAGACGGCATCAGGCCCAGGTCGGGCTCCGAGAGCAAAGGCGGTCCCGTCTCCAAGGTGTTCGAGATGTTCCGCAACCGATCTCACTCCATGAACTCGGAATTCAAGAACAAACTCGTGAGTGTGTGTTACTTATCATTATATTAATATGCTTCAAATGCATTTTATTCTTGGTATTTAAAACAATGGATTCCCAACTAGTGTTCCGTGGAAATCAAGAGGTTCCCAGGAGATCCGGAAACCTCTTTGTAGCAGAAGCTCTTCAGTGTTACAATTAAAAAAAATTATATTGGAGAGACATTCACATGTTTTTTTGGGTGTCCATGGAATAGTCTCGAAACCAACAGGTACCACAGGAATTAAAACTTTGACTTCTGTTATAGACATCCGCGGTAATAGCTTGGAAGGGGAGGGGGGGAGGTAGACATAAATCGCCCTATTAACCCTGCTCAAAGTTGTCTTAAGGAGTTCGAAGACCCCCGTTTTTCCTCTCAAACCGGGACACCCCACGGACCTATCGCTATGGGCAATTAACCTTTTAAAAGCGGCAGTTAGGAATCACTAAACTTCTCCTTCAAAATGTCAATTTTTTGTTAATGAAATAGGCTTTCTTCTGATTTTCATCAGGCGCAAACTAAGGGATAAAAAGTAGAGTTTTCCCATTGAGAAATCAACTTAACAAAATAACCTGACTTGTCAATGCTGAAATAAGTTACTTTTATGAAGACGAGATATCTCGTCAATGTCGTTTGAAGAGTTAACTACCGAGTGAGTTGTGCTGGGAGTGTGTGTGTGTGTATCTAACGATCGATAGACGTATCTAGTGTTGAATCAGAAGCAACCCGGTGTGAGACAACCTGCGGTAGCAATCTTTTTCTGTGGCGATCACTGAGTGGGGGTCATGTCGCCGTTTCTGTTGTATCCTCGCACCAGGAAAGTTTCTGACAACAACGAATCGCGTTACAGAGTAAGCATTCAAAAAGTAATGAATTATTCAAAATGGTGAGAAATGCTGAAAAATGTCCCGAGACTAGATTATGTGCACTCAGGTTAATGAAAGAAATCACTTCAAAAATAATGAAAATTAAAATTCATAAAAGAGATACTTCCATAATTAATAAAAATAAATAATTCCAGATTTCATTAAAGAAATAGTTCCGGTATTAATAAAAATTCAGGATTAAAAAAAATAATAATTCCATAATTTATGAAAAATCAAAATTCATGAAAATTCAGAGTTAATGAAAACTTCAGAAATAACGAAAATTGAAATTCATGACGTAAATAATTCTCTCCAGAATTAATAAAAATTCAGGAGTTAAAAAAAAGGATTCCGGAATCGATAAGAATTCAGGTTTAAAAAAAAATTGAAAATTCCATAATTAATAAAACAAATTATTTCAGAATTAATAAAAATTCAGAATTTTTGAGAAAAAAAATTACATAATTAATGAAAATTCAGAATTCTTGAGAAAAATAATTCATTAGGGGCCGTTCAAGTATTACGTAAGTAAATTTTTAGTCATTTTTGACCCCCTCCCCCCCTTGTCAGAAAGTCAGCAAAACGCTGACCCCCCCCTTGTCAGCAAGATTTCGTCATCAGCTCTGCTCCTCTGAATCCTAACTCATATTTTCATAAAGGGGGGTTTGATGACGTAATCATTATCCAACCCCCCTCCCCCCCTTGTCATCAAAAGTCAGCAAATCGGTAACCCCCGCCCCCCATCGATGATGACGTAATACTTGAACGGCCCCTTATGATTAATGAAAAATCAAAATTCATGCAAATTCAGAATTTATAAAAAAAACCGTTCCATAATTCATTAAAAAACGAATAGATGGGTTCAGCTCTCATTTAAATTCAGAATTTGAAGTTATCTCAGAATAAGTGAACATCTTCAATGTTGGGGGGGGGGGGGAAGTGTGTGCACTATTTGATTGCGAGTCCGGGGGGCACGGTCTTTTTTCACCCACTTGTCAAGACGCCACTGGCCCTTCTCCAGGTTGTGGGTGCGCCTGACGTCTTTATTGAGGAACTGCAAGAGCTGGATAAGAGAGTTCTTTGCTGAGAAGAGGAAGCTTCTGCTACCAACACATACAGTATATTATCTCGAGCACTCGAGAAATATCGTTTGCCTCAAACGAGAAAAAAAAAATCGTTGCCACAAAATGTAACATAATTTCGAAATCAAGGAGGAATCTCTTCAATTTTTCTAAAAATATAGTGGAGCTCAGCTCACGTGCTGGAGAATTTTTTTAACCCCCCCCCCCTCCTCATTCCTTTCAGATCCTGGTGCTACAAATGTGGGGTTGCTTTTTTTCCCCCACTGTAAAAGTTTTTATTTTCACCTCAGGGAGTTAAGTCCTTCCTGACTTGGAGGATTGTGTGGGTTTCGAGTTGGAAATCTGGTGAATATGAACTTTAGGGCTTTCATGAGAAGGCGGCACTTAAAGTTGAACTTTCAGGGTGTTTTTTAAGATGGCTTCCAAGAGAAAATGCCTCCGCGGAAAGTGTGATTTATTACTTAAAATTTAGCAATAAAATTCTATAAAATACTGTATGTGAAGATGAACATACCCTGCATCGTCTTGCCGAAAAAAATTTGAACGAAGTGAATTAAAACTTCTCAAAAACAAAATGAAAGTTTGAAAAAAAAAACTGGGGAAATAAATATTAGCTGACATTTATGTTTTCAATGCATATTTTCAGTACCAAAATTGCAAAAACATTTTGAAAATGTTAAAAAAGGAATGCTCGGGTCTAAAAGGGTTCTGGCAACGAATTCCCGTTTCACGATGAATGAATTGTTTTGCTTCGCATTGCGATTGTTAGTGGATGTTGAATAGCCAGGGTCAAAGATATTGAGTCATTCAGTAAATATGTCTGTTATACTTGGGTCCCTGATTCGCTTACTTGCTCTTGCGAAAATCGGGCCCAACAATCGCAAACATTGCGCTACGTACTGATTATTTTATCTTCTTCAAGCAGGGCCGTAATCAGATAATTTGTCAGCTGCTGTAAACGCGCATTTGGGCACCCTCATGTAGGAGAAGCATTTAAATGATGAATTCAGTGCCCACTCTAGTTCAGCGCCCGGAACATCAGATCCGACTCCCGTTGTTGTTGTTGCCCTGCCTGCAAGTCATAAGCAGGTACAGCTGCAAGCTCAGTCATTTTGTCTCCCGCTGTATAGAGGTTGGTCATAAAATAACTTTACCGATATACGAGCCCTTAGCGGCCGCAAAAACCAACTAATGCTAATGAAATTCGAAGAATAGGTGTTTTAGAGTATGCGCTGGAGAATGAGAGGAGAAACAAAAACATTTCTCTTTTGCTGTCACTGTTACAGCAGCATTTTGGAAAAATTCACTTCTATACATCGCAAAATAATTGGAATAGTAGGGAGGGGGAATCAAGAATAACGTCGTGGAACAGTAACTGTAGCACCATAAATGCCTGCGCACGACTCAGACAAAAAAAGATCTCACTAAGGGATTGGTGCGCTAACCGCTCGGTCGGACATTTCGGTTAGATCTGAAGGAAGTCTCCCGACTGAGCGGTTAGTGCACCAACCCCTTAGTGAGATCTTTGTTTTAGAAAGAACCGGCGTTGATGGTGTGACAGGTAATATTTCAATGCCATTCATGGTTTTTATTGCGGTGATCATTTTGCAATGCCTAAAGTGAGTATTGCTGTTTGAATTTTTCGAAATTTTGTTGCTGTAACAGTAACCGCGAAGAGATAGATTTTTATTTTTAATCTCATTCTCGAGCGCATACTCTGCAACATCAATATCTCGAATTTCATTAGTATTAGTTGATTTTTGAGGCCACTAGGGGGCTCGTATATCGCGGTGAAGTCATTTTATGACCACCCTGTATGTATGTCTTTCATATCCACTTTCACGACTGATTTGAGGATGGAGATATTTATTGAATTTTCTTCTGTATCGTCACATATCAATTTTTTTCCCCTATCCGATGAAGTTGTAAAATGCCAAAATACCGCACTTGATAAACATGAAAGTTCTAAAAAGAAAATCAATATAGAAAATTGGTTCTTGGTGCTCATGTACAGAACAGATCATCCCCGTTCATTTCTGCCACGTGAGGAGAGGACACGGTTTGTCGGTATCGATTTCCGAGAGTTTTGTCAAGACTAAATCAATAACATCACTCGGCTTGAATCATTATGTAATTGATGCATATGTCTATATTTTCTAATGCTTTCATCACCGATGTCATGCCGATATTTCTGGTAAAATCCGCTATCGTTCGACATCACCTCCAAATATTGGCTCCGAACAACTACACGCCGCTGACCTTTCATATTCCAGGAAAAAAAGGGATAGAGGATATTGGGATGGATTTCAGTAGCGCCCCCTGGTGGTCTTCGGGACATTGACTGAACCAGCTGACGGGGGTGGTGGTGATGTTGGCATGTTGTTGGGTATGGGGGAGTCGATACGATAGCGCGTGGTGGAATCATCTTCTCGAGTTATTATTAAAAAAAAATTTCTCATTTTATTTTTTTTGTTTCGGCCGGTCGTGTGGAGCCACGAGAACGTGTTTTCGCGTCATCATCATCATCATCACTATTCTACATAAGAGCCGATTTTATTCTTCTCCTGCTATTGTTCGGCGTCCTTCTTCTACTGCTTTGAAACATGCTTGTTCCTCTCACTCTGTCTCTCTGAACTTCCTTATGGCACGTTGCTGTTTCTCAGTGCACATTGTGTAGAGTGCAGAAGAGAGAGAGGGCCCTCCTACTTCTTATTGTCATGATGACACCGGGCTCGTTTTCCAGAGGTGCGCTTATTGTCGAGTGCGTTACGTAAAGAAACGTGCGATTACAGTCTTTTTCTTTTTGTTGCTACTGTGGCATTCACTCGTCATCCATTCGTAACGCGTTCTGTTGACTGATTACGTGTCCACCCCCCCCCCCCTTTTCCTTTCGAATTTTATTTTTCCTTTTTTGTGGTAGGAAAACAGATTATTATTATTATCATCATTGCATGTCTTCTGATGTCACGTGCTCTCTAGAAACCAACGTTGTTGTAGGAAACGGTAAAATTCGTTCCAGAGTTTGTTCAGCTTTTCGGTTACTTACTGGGGGCTGCGCGGGATTGTGCAAGCTTTGCTACAAAAGCATTGGTTCTATATTATGAAATAATATGTACAGCAAATAAGTTCTACTCTTTTTAGTTATTTCTCTGTCTCCGTCTTTTACTACTGGTACGGAATGGGTGGTTTTATGGTCTTCGGGAATCGGTGGAGAAACTAATTAAAGACACGGTGATTGTTTGCGCTCGGTTTATTTGTTTTGTTGTTTCTGCTGCCTCGCGATCATTACGTGGGATCTGCTCGACTGTGTGGTGAGATGTCGAAAGCCTCTTCCGATGAGAATAAGAGAATGAGGAGAAGGTCCGGCAGCGCGAGGAGCCAGTCCTTGGATTCGCAGAGACTGTCTTCGCAACTGCAAAAAATATGGAAGGTAAGACGAAATATAAATTTACGATTTTTTTAAAATCTTTGTAAAGAGATCTGATTCAGAACATTGGTCGCGGCCCGGAACAGAAGAACAATTTTGCAGCTCTGCAATATTTGGTACTAGTTGATGATAAGACATATTGAGTGCCATGTTAACAATGGTATTTCTATGAATTGACAGAATTTTGAGTAATTTTTATTTTTAAATGCCAATGTTAAGCAACTGAAGACAATAATATGAAATTCAGTGTGTTTAATTCTGTTTTTTACGGCATAAAAATTTTCTATTTTACCGCCTATTGCACCCTTAGCAGTTAGGATAAGTCTGGCCTTGATTATTAACAATGGTTATCCACGAGGGAGATTATATGTATTTCCTGTATCAAGATCGAATTTATTCAATTTTTTTAGTAATGTACATGGTGCCCCTTAAATTTGTGAATAGTTAAAAAATTCGTAAGAATAGATGGGAAAAATATTGGTATATTGGAATGAGGTTTTCTTTGTGTTCGGAACGTTCGTAAAGCTTCAGCCCAGAGATTCGTGGCGGAGGTAAAACACCTTCACTTTCATCTGTCAATGGTCAACATCACAATGAAAACCTCATGGAAGCGCCAGTTACAGGAAAATTCAAAAATGAGCTGTTAATCGTACACCCTGCATTTTATAGGATTCTGGTTTGCATATTGCCGGTGATTTACCTTCGTGCAGTGCCCTCTATCGACAAAAATATTAAGAGAACTATAACTTATAGAACTATTTTTTGTACCAAAATCACGGAAAGTCATAAAAAATCAGGGAAAGAGAGTCAGGGTAAAAAATTATTACCAGTAAGATCAGCGCTTGGTCAGAGCTTGTACTGTACCCATGCCCTTTCGACCAGGAAAAATTTTAAGTTTTCGTCAGCTCATGTCAGAGAAATGTGTTTTTTTTAAGCTTTTGAAAACGGCTTTATTTAGGTTCCATGCATATTTATTTTTTGAGTAATTGTGATTCTGCATTTTTAGGCACCTCACAGATGTTAATATAATGGTATTTAATATGACATTTTGATTAGTTATTTAAAGAACACACAAATACAGAGAGAGAGAGATAGGCCAATAGACGCTTTTGTTTGGGGAAGTCAGAGAAATTACTAAGTTTTGTCAGGAAAGTTAGGGAAATTTTTTGAGTTTTGGTCAAAGAAAGCCAGGGAAATGATCAATTATGATTTTGGCGAGGAAGGATGATCAAAAATGATTTTGGCGAGGAAGGATGATCAAAAATGATTTTGCTGGGAACCCTGCGAGAGCAATTACATATATAATGTAGCGTAACCTATGTGGTCATGATAGGAAATGTTTTACAACCCCATATACCTATTTAAGTATTACAACAAGAAAGCGTCCGAAATACATGCCATCCGACATGATATATTCAGAATCCGGCTCTTAAGGCGGGTAAGGGAGGAGTTACATGAAATCAATCACGGGGTCGAACTTTGAGACTCGGCTCATCATTTTTATCTCGAGACTGCAAAATTCGAAGCCAAAGATAACAAATAGCAATTGTTTATCAAAACAGTCTCAAATAGTAGGGATTATATGCGATGTTCAGTAATGTCATTTATTTATCATCGATCTTCGGAATTAAAATAACTCCCCGTCCCAATTCTTCCTTTCCCCGTTGATGCCATTCATAGAGTCATCACAGGCTAGAGATAGAGAAGGATGATGATATCGATTTTTGTTCTGGTCGGTGGCTTTCTGTGTTTCGTTGGCCTCCCTCCAACTCCAGCGGTAATATACTCCAACAAATATTCCACCCTTTCATATGTTCACCCTGTCCTTGAAGGTCAAGGAGCTTATACATATGTATACGTACAATGCATATCACACCACATGGACGTGTTATATATGTACATTCATCGGAGCGTGGATGACAATCTCTCGTCGCCATACGTGCCCATATAGTCGTTCTTGTTCCCATGCGCAAAAGCTGGAATAAAAACTTCACGTACTTCTTTTTTCTTGTTGGAGGAGGCAGCGGGGACAAAAGATAGATGCCAGTGACATGTGCGCTGATCCTTTCTTTTCCTGTATTCGCCTGCTTTCTGGTCCAACAGAAATTCCACTCGAGTATTTTTAAGTAAGACACGCCCTCACGCGAATTTTATCATCACCACCACTGCGAATAAATCATCCCGAGTTCATCATCGTGAGATATGTCCTTAAAGGTCATGGAAAAGTTTGGTATTACTTGAAATTGCTTTTCCTTTCTTCACGGATGTTTTGTATAATATTTTGTAGTACTGGTTTTCGTGTAAGACATTATGTACAGGGTGTCCCATAAATTCGTAAATAGTTTAAGAATTCATAAAAATTGAAGGAATCTGTATATTTGAATGCGGTTTGAGGAAAAGTTATTCTTATGAAGGGGTATATACTTTGGTATGGGGGAAAAAATAAAATTCCTGTCGAAAGTGGGTGCAGCGCAAAAGTCCGGCCGGAGTGATTGGATCTGGCCCTTTCTTCAATCTCTTCTGTGTCTGGAACGTTCGCAAAGCTTCGTTTCTGAGGTAAAACAACTTCACATTTTCCGCCATTGTCAATATCGCAATGAAAACCTTATGTGAGTGCAAGCGACACAGGAAAATCCAGAAATAATCTGTTAACCGTACATCCCCTGCATTGTATAGGATTCTGATTTGCATATTTCCAGTGATTTGCTTTCGTGCAGTGCTCTCCATCGACAAAAACTAAATTTTTCCCCCCATACCAAAAAAACAAGACAAAAAAATTATCCCATTCGCGAACCGCACTGAAAATCAATTCCTTCACTTTTTTAAACTATTTACGAATTTATGGGATACCCGGTATATCAGCGGTGTGACTTCTTTTTTATTTTAGAAGGGACATGTGGAGCTCAACCAAACTCCAAAATTCTGTTATATTTATTCGAAATGAATGGGTGAATTGGTATGTTTCTGAAAAAAAAAAAAAATTTCAATTGATTTAAAACTAAAACAAAAAACATATCAGAAAAAAGAGGAAAGTTCAGCTTTGATGTATTTATGATTGTGCAAAACACAAAAATTAAAATTTTATACGGTGTACAATTGAAAAATTTATAAATATTGATAAAATTTTTCTCCCATCTTTATTGAGAAAAATTTATCCCCGCTGTTAGTTCCAGATTAGTGCAGTCCCATCAGATTTTCACGAGGACCCTTTGCACTTAAGGTCCTCGGGCCGTACTCGGATGGGCCATAGCCCACTAAACAATTAAGTCTGTCAATGAATGTCTAGTTGGCCGTGGGTGGGCCCATGCGTTAAGACGGCACTGCAAAGAGCCTCACTTTGCCACGAAGTTGAGACGGCCCTACATGATATCTCCGCTGGAGGGATCAAAATCTCTCACTGAACTCTACACATTGTACTTCAACCTTTTTTTCTGCTGCGGACTACTGAAAGTAGTTGAACCGGCGGATATGGGAGTAGTAGTTTTTTGTCAGGAGGAAAAAAAAAACACAAACAAATAGGAGGAGTAAGGCCGGTATTACACTATGGAAGTTTGATAAAAATCCCTTTTATAAAACTCAAAAAATTAAACCATAGGTTACATTCGAGCAGATGCAACCAATAATCTTATTGGTTGAATGTTTCAAAGTTTATAAAAGAACTTTTAGAAAACTTTTATAGTGTAATCCCGGCATTATAACCGGCCTAATTTGCGAACTGGCATAAAATAAATGTATCAATGGGAGAAACAATTTTTGTGCACCACCAAAGAATAAACAGGAGAAAAAAGAACCCAAATGGAGTGAAATAATTTACAGACCGGCGGAAAAGTATTCAGGAGTAAAAATTATATTAGCTCGATTCACCAGACGGTTTCGGCTGTGCGCCATTTATAAACCTTAATTTAAAGGGGTGGGGGGGGGGGGGGAGGAATGCCAAAACTCTCCTAGCCTAGTCAGAGATTCCCTTGTGGATGTGCGACAGGTGCCGTCGTACCGGGCCCCGCGCTCGTAAATTATTGGAAAATTATATTTAAAAAAAATGGCTTAAAATCTGCTTACGTAATACTTGAATGGCCCAAACTTGAGAAATGCAACTAATAAGCGCACTTTGTTTTTGCGCTAAGTTTTGTATCAAACTTTTACAAAACTTTTCAACAACTCAACGAATAGCTGCATCGGTTATATTCACTCGAATGTAACCGATGCACTTATTGGTTGCATTTTCAAGTTTTATAAATGCGGAATGCAAAAATATTCGCCGAGACCAAAATGAACTTTTGTAGAAGTTTAGGTTTTCATCACCTTTCTTTTCTATTTAGTTCAAATTTGAACGTCTAGATGGCGATACCATCGTTTCTTTTCCTACCTAAAAAGGTTAAACTAACCTGAACAATAAAATAAATTACGTACATGCACTATTTATAGTTCAATAGTTTTTTTTAAATGTAAAAATACACATTTAGATCTCATGCGTATAGGGATACCAACCGTCCCTCTTTTTGATGTTATTTCTAGCGCCCGCCATTTCGGAAAATTCGCCCTTTTGTCCTCTTCAGGTTTCCGGAGTTATTTTTCTTTTTTTTCTCCACTTTAAAACATATATTTCTTCATTGATATGAGTGTGTTTGTGTTCTTTTCCCACACGCATTCACCAATAGCCGCTGAAACATTCCCAGAATTTTTTCGGTTTCAGCTTTTTTCAGCAGTTCCGTTTTAGAGTAGCGAAAAAGTATTGTTGTGGCCGGCTTTATTGGTCGGAATAGTGCGCCATCTATTAGGATAAGTGACGTCACTGAGGGTGCAGGCGTCCTCCTTTCTCAGTTTTCGGATCTGGTAAACCTAGCTACCTATAAGTATTTGAATTGGTGGTTCTTAACCTTTTTACCTGTTAGAATTTGTTTGTTTGTTATTAATTACACTAATTATTCATTAAATAAATGCCTTTTTCGGCTGTGGGTAGGTAAAACCAGACCAGAATAGAATTTACAGCCGATTCCCATGCTTTTGGGGACGAGTGTCGGCATACGAACTGGCCAAGAAGGCCTATGAAGAGTGGAAAATGAATAAAAAGAATTTGAATTTTGTCGTCAGCCTAGTACAAATTTGAGCCTGGGTGAGCCACCGCCACAACCAGTTCAACAATCACCAATCAGCTTCTCATAACTAGTTCGAAGGTAGAATAAAGAGGGGAAAAAAACACTGCATGGGAGTCGCAGCGCAAAAAACCTCAATCGAATTGTACAGTTCTACAATTATTAGATGGTAAAATCAACAATAGAAATGTAAGGTGATAATTTACACAATACAAAACAGTTCTGTCCAGTAAGTGCTCATACGAAAGTTGAAATGAAGATATGTTATAGTAATAGAATCTATCACTCAAAATACCAGTATGAAAAATAAGTAGTATGAATTGGATAAAAACCAAAATTCAAGTGAAATTCTATTTACAATATGTACATCAGAATTTAATTTTAGAGCAGGTTCCAATCCAGGTGGGAAATTTGTTGCGGTCTTCTGTATTTCCCCATGACCTGAATATCATAATCAACAATGTCTCGTAAATGCTGGTGCTCTGATTCTCTCATTCTATCGAACTGTTCACCATTTATTTTTTTGATGTAGTCAAAAATGTTGGAAATCTCGAGGTCATTCCTAATGGTAATTCCTCTAATATACCAGGGTGCTTTGGTAAACCTTCTAAGGATTTTATTCTGCACAGTCTGGAGATTCCTTACATTCATTTTACATGAATGTGACCAAGCAGGAGACGCATATAACATAGTTGGTCTAAGAATGGTTTTGAATAAAATTATTTTGTTTTTGAGGGAAGGTTTAGCCTGAGCGAATGTGATCTTGTTTAGCATTCCCGAGACTCTGTTTTATTTTTGACATATTCAACGTGTGATGTGAATGAAAGGTTTTTGTTTACAATGCACCCCCAAGTAATTAACCTGACTGACAGGTGGTCTTAAGGTGTTATTACCAATCAGAAGTGGTTGTCTTGGCAATTTTCGTCGTTTCGTGAACCATACAAATTTACATTTGTCGTAATTCAGTTGTATAGCTAATTCGTCACACCATGTTTCAATATAGTCAATAGTTTCTTGCAAGTTCCCTAACGCTTGTGTGGCTTTTCTTTTAGGGTAGGCAAAAAGAGCTGGAAGCTCTATAAATGAATGAAAACCAGTTTGCGGGGTTAGCATCGCTAGGTCACGGGAATTTTTTTGACAGAAACCCCTCAAAACGGCCGATAGGTGGCGTTGACGTACACAAGTCAAAGAAAACCACTACAGGGGATAACACATTAGGGGCCATTCCAGTATTACATAAGCAGATTTTCAGCCATTTTTGACCCCCCTCTTGTCAGCAAAACACTGACACCCCCTCCCCCCTGTCAGCAAAATTTCGTCAGCATCTTAGAATATTTCATATCTTCCAAAAGGGGTGGTTGATGACGTAAGCAACCTTCAAACTCCCTTCTAATGCGAACCCCCCCCCCTCGATGCTGACGTAATACTTGAATGACCCCTTACAGGCGAGTCACAAATCCAGCAACGGCGGAGTGTAGCAGGTCCGAATGACACCTCTGGGCGGATCGCGTCTTTCAGTTCCGACAGATTGGATGGACCGGATCGATAAACCCGGGATTTCAAATATCCTCATTACCAGAAGTCTGCCGGTGTCAAATCTGGAGGCCATGGGGGAACCTGAAATGTCTGCTAATGACTTTGTCTTCCCGAACGTCTGTGTCATCTTGCATAAACGTGAAGGTAGAAAGCGCATCTCTTTTACGCAAACAAAACGTTGCTGGATTTGCGACTTGCCTGCAATGTGTTACCTCCTGTGGTGGTCATGTGGAACACATACTGCTGTAATAAACGATTTGGAGTAGGGTGACCATATGGCCCGTATTTCCCGGGACAGTCCCGGTTTTCTTTCTTTTTCTGGCCGTCCCGGTTTTTCTCGTTTTTTACATGGCGCCTACTTGGATTTTTATTCTGTATTGAAGTCGAAGATTGAAATTATTTTTTAACTCATAAATTAATTCTATTATGATAATTACAACACTATAAATAAGAACATTAATCTCCAACATTTCTGTTGTTGAACGTTTCATTTCGTGGAATTAATTTTAATCCACTGCAATTTTCAGTAACGCTTCGTTTCCCGCCATTGCGATTTTTCCGTAATTTCAGCAATATTTGGCAAATTCGTATACTTTTGGCGTTGTTCTTGGCGATGTCCCGTATTTGGAATCCCAATTTCCCGTATTTCTCTCGAGGAAATTTGGAGGCATTCTGTTCGTTATTTGCGTATATTTTCTTTGACTTGTGTACGTCATCGGCTGTTTTGAGGGGTTTTTTTCTTCCTGTCAAAAAAAATTCCCGTGGTCTAGCGATGCTAACCGTTTTTTATTTCGGTTACTTTTCCGGTATTTATGAATTTTTGAAGGTTTTACGGACTTTTTGCCCACCCCGTATTTAATTTTGGCTTTATTTTTAGTTTTTGAGAAGCAATTCAAAAACGAGAAACTAAAAAAAAATTATTTTTTTCACTTTTTGAGATTTTTGGAATAAAAAAGATTCATTGATAATTCGTCCGTAGAAGAGAGAGAGTCCAGTCGCAACAACTATAAATTAATGTTTCTTTGACACTTGCCGTTTTGTTGACGTTTTTCCTGAGTCCTGTGTTCACGACAATATCAAACCTGAACACAACATGCTAATAACACACAGTACCAGTGAACAAACCATGAAATAATTTAGATAAATGATGGTATTTTTCTCTCAACCGAAATGGAAAACAAATACGATTGCTAATCGAAAAAGAAACTTTTTAAATCATTACTTTTTAAAAGTCCGTTATAACGAATAACGCACTATAACGAGAATCTCGCTATTACGAGTAATTCGAAAGTGAATGCCAAAGCTAACGTTAAAGATACAAAAATATATATTCGTTTATAGCGAGTTATTTATGAATGGAAATGATCACACATTCGCTATAACGGCAACGGAAATTCTCAAAGAAAAAGCGTGTTCCATTCCTTTCCCCCTTTCTTCAAGAATTGTACATGAAGTGGGCTGGAAAGCGTAGCATTTTTTTTTTATAAATCTCTTCACCCTAGTCATGGGTTTTATAAACGGGGCATGGCAGTACTTCCCTCGCAAGTGCGGAAATGGACTGTGCGGATTTGTTCCCAAATTACCCACGTGCGGGAATGTCTATACTCCGAAAATAACATTTTTTTCCGTGTTGGGCAGGTTGGTACGACCACTCTGGTTTTGACATAATTGTTATTTCCATCAAAAAATCATTCCCCTTCTCTCTCCCCACCCCCTTTCTTGGAATCTTCCAAAATGGGATACGGGGGGGGGGGGTCTTAGCAATTTTCTTTGCCTTAAATGTCATTTGTCATTGTCTTCTATAGTGCAACGAATACTTCAGTTGCAGAAACTGCTGCTTTTTTTTTAATTAATTAAGCATTTTGTATATATGCATAAGCAATTAACTCTAGATGCATATTTAAGCAAAAGTAGTTCAAAATGAAAGGAAGAACAAAAGTAAATTCATCTACAGTCGCTTAGCAAAATCATTTTTCAAAAAACCGTCGTGAAAAAAAAACGTTAAACGAGAAAACTTTTTAAACGGACTCGATGAGTAGTAAAAGTTTGGACCACGAAAATAAGTCGTACTAAGCGAGAAAACGTTCTAAGTGAGATCCACTGCAGTTTGTTTTCCCTTCCTCCCCCCATTGTATGTTTCTACAGTGTAAAAAAAACAAACTAATATTCGTCCATAACGAGAAGTCCTTTATAACGACAATTTTGCCTCTGATTGCGAATTGTCGTAATAACGGACTTTTACTGTGTTTTGCGAAACTATAATGGGCTGTCGCACAGTTTTTGGGAACCACATGCGGGGAAAGAAGGAAGAAAATCGAATGTTGTGTAAATATTTATTATCAATGAAGACAATTTTGAAGTTGTTAAATAATGACGTTAGAAATTAATTTTGCGTTTTCCTCATTTTTATAAATTTTTTCTTTCAGAAACTGGGAACTAATTCACAGTCGTCCACATCAACCGGTGAGTTTATATTTGAATTCGAATTTTTTTTTTTCCAGGCATTTTCTCCCTGGTGCTCATTGTATTTTACTGATTGCACACAATTACGATCTAACGCCATGAAGGAAATTTCACCCCCGAAAAGATGGGCTCTGTCTAGGGTTACCAGATTCGAAAACTGAGAAAAGAGGACACCTGCGCGACCACTCTTGGTCACGTCACTTTTCCTAATTTTCGCAACAGATGGGATCCACTATACTTGTCAAAAAAAGGGGCCATTCAAGTATTACGTAAGCAGATTTTTAGCAATTTTTGAGCCCCCCTCCCCTTATTAGCAAAATTTCGTCAGCAGCTTAGAATATTTCATATCTTCAAGAAGGGGTGGTTGATGACGTAAGCAACCTTCAAACACTCCCCCCCCTCGTTGCTGACGTAATCCTTTAATGACCCCCAAAAAAAAGAAAAACCTCAAGGATTATGACACACAATCAAATAGCTATGCAATGGTCTCGGAATTGAAACATAGTTCCACACGCTTTGACAGTGCTAGGCATAAGTTGGAACAAAAAGAAGAAAAAGAACAATCCTTTGCTTATAACGAATTGCGCTCACCTCCGGTCAGTTTTGTTACTTTGCCGGGAGTAATAGGCGAGAGGTTTCTTTTTTCTACCCTAAGAATTTCTTCTTTTTTTCTGCGGGGTAATGTTGCTTTTTTTTTCCAGACAAATCAGCATTGAGCATTGGTTGCATCTTATTTCGTTTATTTCATATTGGGAAGAGCTAACACCTCTCTTCCTCTCCATTTCATTGTACGGCATTAGCTGTTAGTGAATAAACACTGGTATTCTTAAAAATGATGTTGCAGTTTTCTTCTTCCAGAGCTGTTTTTCTCATATTATCCTGGGGCAAGCTAAGCCATGGTTAGAATACAGGGTGTTTCAAAGACAATCACCCGATTTGAAATGCGTATATTACGAAATATATTGAACGTAGATACTTAAGATTAATTTTATATTACATGGCTAATCATGAAGTTCTTTTACAAACCAAATTAAAGGTGCTCAATATGTCCACCTTGGGATGCACGGCATATGTCTATTCTATACTGTAGTAAAATTCATCCCGCACTTTTGCGAGCATGTTCGCATCCACTGCGAGTGGATTTCTGTGGACTACGTGCGTAATTCTGTCGGATGCGCTCCACATTTTCGTCTGACATGCGGGGGACGGCCAAGGGATTTCCCTTTACACTGACAGCCCGTGTCTCGAAATTGTTTATACCATCGCCTAATGCTGTGAGCGGTAGGAAGTTCAACATCAGTGTATTGTCGACGAAAACCACGATGAACAGTTGTTACGGACGCACACTTCGCGAAGCTTAGAACGCAAAACGATTTCTGTTGTGCAGATGCCATCTTGACAAGCACTGAAGGGGCGGTCGAAGGAAGAGTATTAGCTATTAGCGCTACCTGTCGGCAACTGCGCGAAACTCGATATTTCCCCATTACATTATTCGATTAAAACGGATTAAAAGCTGAATAGTTCTGATTTTTTTAAATCGGATGATTCTTTTGGAAACACCCTGTAGTATCTGCCCTGTTTGGAAGCAACTTGAGTTCAAATCGATTGGTCCTATCAGTTCTGCATACTTATGTCGTTCAGGGTTGTTTTCCGGTGCTGCCATCTACTTTCCAAATCGGAAGTGAGAAACTGGTAGGTTGAATTAATATTTTTGCGCGTGTAATTTAATATTGCAGGTGTGTTGCTCTCGCAACGGTGATAATTTTTTTTTTTTGAAGAGAAAACTGGTATATTTTGTTTCTAAGAAATCAAACTTCGGCTAATCACCATTGCACCGATCGCGTGCTGGCATAAGGGCTTCTACGACGCGTAGTGATATCCAGAAGACCACACAGCAGAGTTCTGCAGGTGCAGCCATCTATCTTCCAACAAGAAGTGAATCACTAATAAATTAAAGTGAACATTTTTTTTTGAAGGTCGTTTGATATTGCAAGCCGAGACCCTTTCGAAGAAATAATGAACCTGCTCGCACACCTTGTGCTCGCTACTACTAAACCGCACAAGTACATCGTAAACATTCCTCAGAGGAACTTTCAAGGGATTGGTGCATGTCGAAATGCGCCGTGTATATGTTGTGTACTTAACGGGAAATTTTCTTTCCGCGGAATTTCTGTTATGTGTTCAAGGAGTGCTGCCATCTGCCTTCCGAATTCGAGAGCATAACAAGTCGGCAAACAATATTTGCCCGTTCACATTATGGGCGAATTTTAGATGACATGTGCCTGATTGGTCTCTGTGGAAGGACTTCTTTTGAAAATCAGAGAGAGATTGTCTTGCATTCACGTCTCGAAGTTGGAAAACCACAGAAAACGAACTCCGGCTCAACCTGATGTACTGCATCTCACGAAAACACATACAACTTTTGACGTGAAGGTGATTTTTTTACTCTTTTTCCCCATACAAAAAATGAATTCAAGAGGTTATATCATGTTGGGGGGTCTGAGCTGGAACATATTTCACAATTGCTACACAGGTGCTTTTCTTCTGATGGTGCTCCTTGTTTTTGATGCCAGCCATAAAAAAATAGGTCTTCTGATGCCAGCCATAAAAATATGTGCCCAAGTGGTCCAGTGGTAAGATGCTCGTCTACCACCGTGAAAGTTGAAGACAAGTACGTGGGTTCCTGAGGTGATCACCGATAGATAGCGCCATCATTTCCAACCCAATTCGTTCGGTAGTAAATTGCTGTATGGCGATACGACCTTAGTTTGTGAATGGTGAAGTAGTTGCCATAAAAACGTGCTCTCCTTCTGATGCCAGGCATAAAAAATTGCTTGTGTGACTCAAGCCAGCTTATTTAAACAGAGTCAAGATAGAATATTTTACGTAAGCCCATATAAATTACATCTTTATTGCCCGTTATCATTTTACGGCCGCACCCTTCACAGCTGCCCAATCCCAGCCAATATCGATTCGACCAATCGGGCTAATGCGTTACGGTTATTTTCTTTCAGAAGGGCACCAAAGGAAATTTTGTGCTCGGTAGCACCGCTAATTGGCAGAGACATACGCACACAATATGTCTTTTCTAGTTGGCATTTTGATGGCCTGGCTTCAGTCTACTGACTAAGGAGAAATCGTCTATTGTTCTTGCGTCATGGTCGGTTCATTTATTTACACAGGAGGAGATTTTCTTTTGCTTTTATTTTTCACTTCTTTATTTATTCAGCATCGACTGAAGGCTGTCCTTGTTTGTATGATATGATCAGCGCTCCTCGTTTTTATTTCCTTCCAATTCCGTTGCTGAACTCATTTCTGTATTTCCCCCCCCCCCCCCCCACTCACTTCACTCCGAATTGCTAAAAATACGATTCCGGTGAGTGATTCGCCAAATGTTCCTCTAGATGCGTGACCGGCGCATCAAGATCCAATTTTACTCCTCCAAAAATTTCGTTGAGGAGAAGGAAATATTCCTATAAATTTTAGGTCTATTTTAATAGAGTTATTTCTTTGTATTTCATTTGAAAAAAAATACACATCTTCTTACAAAACTACCCCTCGAAAGTTTAGAGAGGAGTGAAATTACTCTTCAAAATTATATTTTTAGGCTGACACTAGGTGTGCATGTTACGGAAAATGTGATAAAACCGGTTATAAAAAAATTATGCATAATCGCTGACACCAAAGTAGGATTAATTTCCCTAAATGTACTACTTTTACCCGCGATTATGATTGTATAATACTCAAGCTTTGTAGGTAAACATGAAAAATGGTTTTTTTTCGATTTTCAATATTCCAATTTATTAATTTTATTTCTTACAAAAATTCAAAATCGGGGAGAAAAAAAAAATCAGCAAGTTGTCAAGAGACCCATACTTGTTGGCACATTGCCAATTTATAATGAACGAACAAAAAATATATATACATATCTCACATAACTCATCTGTTATTATGCATAATTGCCATTTCGTATGAGAAATCGGTCTCATTGCTGTGATAAGATTTATTTAGATGAGATTGTACTTGGGAGTTTAAACCGGACATAATGAACTTTGATTTTACGAACTTTTCCGAACATCCCCGAAATAACTTCTACAACTGATTCCTGTTGGACGAATTCTGGAAATCGGACCTCGATATAACTTACATTTAAAAAATTTTACGATCGTAGCCCGATATATCGTTTTATCAAACTATTACACATAATTTTTTAGCATTTATAAAATTTACGAACAACACTTGGGTATTTTGCATAACCGCCGGTAAAAGTGATATTTTTTTAGTATTTATCAAATTTACCAAAGACACTTGAGTATCGCCGGAAAAAGTGATACATTTATCAAACTTATCGAGAAAATTGGCGATTTTACATAATAACCAGTTTACATAATATCTGATATCACATTCACTGTAACATATATACAGGGTGATATACTGCATTAAGTGATTACTTGATTACTCTTGCCGCATCTTACTGCCGAACCATTGATCCTAGACGCGTACTTCCAATTAAAAAAAATACCCAAATGATGTGCAGAACTCGGATACATCATTCATGTTGCAAGGGGTTGTATAATTACTAAAATATAAAAGTTAATTTTTTTTTATACGGACATCCGGCGCACAAAAATCCAATTAGAGAATTGCTGCCCTATCTTTCCCGAGGCAAACAAAAGAAATTCTACATTTCCAAGTGCAATAATCGCTGAGATATTTGAATTGAAAAAAAGTGAGAAAAGTTGGGGAAAAACAGGATAAACAAAAAAGCGTTGTCCGTTAGTTTATGCTGTTCTTTCCCAACTTTTCTTCGACTTTTTGAATCAAATATCTCACTTAGAAACTTGGATTTTTTTTGGCATCCAGAGAGAGGCAGGACAACAACTTTCTAATTGGGTTTTTAGGACGGTGTTCATTTAAAAATAGTATTTTTATTTCGATAACTATACAACCTTTGCAACATGAATGACCTATCTGAGTTCTACACGTTATTTGGGCAATTTTTCTAATTGGAAGTATGCCTCTAGGACCAACGGTTCGCCAGTAAGCTGCAGCAAGGGGAGTTGAGTAATCACCCTGTATATTATTCATTCGTGTGAATGAGAGAAGATTTTGCTCTTCTGTAGAGGTGCCTGGCGACGATCGCGAAAAGTGGCGTCTTCTCGCCAATTTCCGACGTCAATAAACGCGTGTTGCTTATTTCATCTCCAGAGAAAAACCTGCTGTCACTCTTTTATTTCCAATGTGTTCCGTGACCACGTGCACGGACAAGCGGATTCATTTGTTTTTTTTATTACACTCACAATTCAGATGTATTTTTTGCGATTTCATTTAATTACTTATTCGGCGTGACCGTGAACGACGTAAAAAAACCGGAATAGAGTTGTTTTTTTCTGTTTCTGGTTTTTTTTTATTTATTTGGCGTTTGGCGCCGACACGGACGCATGTACCTGCTGATCTCGACGGGCTGATCATGTTTATGATATGTGCGATGGTGAAGCCTTTCAATACGTGAAACTAGCGTTGTTGTATTTGTTTTGCGATGAAACCTCTCTTTTTAATCCGGAAGGGGCACCCCGTGGATTAACTTTTTTTCTCTTCGAAACACCATCTATATGACAACATATGTTAAGAGCAGGAATGGGAAGTTTGTTTCTTCGCGAGTGAAGCTGCGTGGAAGTCACCCGGCGAATGTTGAAGTTCCAACAAAGAAACGGAAGGTTTAAAATTTTAATTTGATTTTCCCCCCTCTCTCTGCTTGGTCATGTCCGCTGGACAACACTGCATCGCTGCTAAACCGCCACAGATTCCATCCTCTAAAGTTGCGGATGCGAAAGGCAAGCTGTTCAAAACTCTGCAGTTGAGACGTAGACATACCAGTGGAATCGAGGAGCGGTCGACTCGCAGTAAGGAGCGAAAAGGTGAGAGATTTTTTCCAACGCCATAAGCACATATGTGTGATCACACGTGTGTCTCGTTCTTATTTGAACGCATATTGATCAACGTTGTGGTAAGGAGACACAGTATAGGTTTTTGTCGACAATGTATCCTGTTAGTGAAATTTGAACACGTTCACTCTGAGTATCATATTTCTTTAACCGTCTCGCCGACATTGACGAGAAATTTCGCCTTTTTGAAAACTTTTAATTTTAGCAATGATAAACCTAGATACTGTTGTGTCCGCTTGAACTGATGTCAACGGTTCCAGCACATAATAATCCGATTAAGTGGGTTCAATTACAAATCATGGGAACAAATCAGTTGTCGTTTCACACTTTTAGTAGTTTTTAAAATGTCTTATATAATTTGCAATGCCTTACGCATCGAATTGCTCTTCTGCTCTCATCTGTGTAACCATTTGAAGCAGGAAAAATTTTCACTCTTCAAAATCTTTTGCGATTTCTATACTTTTTGTCTAATTATAGCGCAGTTGATATTTCCTCTCTTACGGAATGAAACCAAAGCAATAAAAATTAGTCAACACCCTGTCGATATTAGAGCTTTCTTTTCATTTGTTTTCTGATCAAGCTTCCGTTCTTTCGCTAATCTTCTTCAATTTCATCACAATTTTTCTTAATGCGTGACACCTAAGCTTGAGAAATTACATATTCTCTCTGGCAATTTCAGTTCGAGTAATTTTATTGCGTCAAAATTTTTTAATTTGTTGCAAAAACTCAAATCTTTTCTTTTCGCTATTATTTTTCCAAATTTCAAGATATTGCATGAAGCCATAATGCGTTTATGCAGATATTTTTTGATTTTTACTTTTATTGAGTAAGTTAGCTCCCTCTATGGGCTCAGCAGAAAACAAAAATGAAATAAGACAGTCAAATGTTCTAAAGAGAGCTAAGTACATTAGTACCTCGGGGCCCGAAGTCTTAAGTTTTTCCATCTCTTAAATGGAAACATATTTGCCGCAATTTCCAAAAATGAATAATTTCCATCTAATTAAAATATTATGTACAAACACACACACAGCAATTAATATGTATTTATAGTTGCTTGAATCGTAATATTTT
This sequence comes from Pholcus phalangioides, assembly GCF_987345545.1. Lineage (NCBI taxonomy): Eukaryota > Metazoa > Arthropoda > Arachnida > Araneae > Pholcidae > Pholcus > Pholcus phalangioides. The sequence goes on along the minus strand of NW_028301596.1, from coordinate 21,598,407 downwards.
ATTAAGTGGGGCAAAGTTGTTATTATTACTGAAGCCGAGAACTTTAATATTGTTTTTATGGTAGACATTTTTTGGTGCGACAGGATTTTTTAATCGTTTAATCGGGGTGTCCGTTTATCTGTTACCCGATTAAGCGGAACGAACTGTATTTTGTAAAGCTCATTTCTCGAAGGAAGACATTTTCCCATCTCCCTTACTTTGCACCAACCGAAATTCGGAAGAAAGCCAATTTCATAAAAAAAAAAAATTACGCGGGGTTTCAGGGATTTCTGCTATGTCAGTTAAAGGGTTAATATTGCTGCCTTTCCGAAATACTACACCGTAATTTTCCTCTAAGGATTCTTGCATTATCTATGGAAATTGATATTTGCATGCATATTTCAGGCACTCGTGAAATTTCGTAACAAGGTGGCTAATAGAAAGCCACTTTAACGTTTCGAACAGAATCTGCGTATCGCATTCCGATTGCATTCTTTACCTCAAACGCAGCTTCGAATTCCGCAAACGTTGCAGTTGTTCGAAGTACCGCATACACGAGTTCGCCATTCAATGCCTCCAGATTTTGCTGATTCATCCTTTCTCCATTCGTTTCGTAAGCACTTCCGCTTGAATGGATTCGTATTATGTGCCTGCCGATTATGTTCTTGGGATTTCAAAGCGGATTCGTTTTACTATTGTGAGGACGGTGATGGATTATGTGGAACAGTGTTCTTCAACCTTTCTGCAGCTGCGGTCCAGTGGAAAGTAGTTTAAAATTTCACGGATGGCGGAAATGGGAGAAATGATTTCAGGACTTGAAAAAATGAATAAATATCAGTAATAATTTGAGGACCGGTGGAAAATAAATGAATGGGAGAAATAATGTGTTGACCGTTAAAAAAAAAAAAACAAATAAGCAGCTGAAGTAATGTGAGGACCAACAGGAAATCAATAAATAGGAGAAAAAATTAGAGGACCGGCAAAAATAAATGAAAAAAAAGCAGCTAAATGCGAGAAATAATTTAAAGACCAGTGGAAAGTAAGTTGATATAATTTGAAGGCTGGCAGAATATAAATATATAAAATAAATAATTTGAAGGGGCCACAGCAGAAGTGGGGAAATAATTTGTGGACCGACAAAAAAAATAGTGACAATTTGCCGATGGTGGGGGGGGGGGGGTATTAACTAGAAGAACCAGTTTGAGGACCGGCAAAAAATAAATAAATGGAAAAAATAATTAGCGGACCGCAAAAGGTGAATAAGTACGAGGTATAAGTTGAGGAACGGATAGAAGAAATGAATAAGAATTTTTAATGTTAGGACCAATGAAAAATAAATTAAAGAGGAGGGGAAATAATTTCATGGCCAGCAGAATATTAATACATATATGGTAAAAATAGTTTTTGAGGCCAGTAAAATAGGAAAAATAATTTGCGGACGGGTGGAAAATAAATGAATAGAAGTAGTTTTTGAAGGCCGGCAGAATACAAATATATGGGATAAATAATTTTTGGGCTGAAAATAAGCAAATAGGAGAAATAATTTACGGAAACCTGAAACCGTAATTGGCAATTCGTAGTTCCAATGGGTAGTATTTAATTCATCAAACCCCCTTCATTACTCTTCCGATTCCTATAGCAGTAGTGCGGTTTGCTATGACTGTTAATTTACGGGGCGGTGCGAAATAAATAAAATAAATAGTTTGAGGACCTACTGAGGGTTTGTGACAGAAATGAAAATCAATACAAAGATTGTGTGATGTTTAATTGATTAGATGTTTAATTAGATTGATGCTAAATAAATCCAAACTTATGTAATGGCTGAAGAATTAGGAGAAATGCTCACGGAACCAGCAGTGAACACTGATGTAGGAGACCCTACATTATTATCATTCCTTGAAATATTTATCCTTTGTAAAAAAAAAAAAATCTCATATGGAAGTTGAGGGAAAAGTATTCTTAAGAAAGATTTTCTTTCCTGCTCTTACCTATACTTTGTTGTTACGTTTTCTTTTTTTCTCTCGAAGTTCTGCGAATGCTCAACGACAAAGACATAACATTCTTATTGCTCTCACGTGATCTATTTTCTTTCATCGTATTTCTCGAATACCGAAATAATGGTCAAAATATAATTGCCTCTCTGTCAATCGAGTCAAAAATTCAACCAGTTTTTTCCCAAATGTTTTTCTTTTTTGTGTTTTTCCTCCATATGAATAATCTGTCCTGACATAGTATTTGAAAAAAAAAAACAAAAAAACTACTGGGGCATAAAAGACCGTTTTTTGGGACTGTTGAGTGGTCGTAAGTTTGAGTTCATTTTCAACGTTTCTTCAACACTAATGGCTGTCATCTTCACGAGATTAAAAAATAAATGAACATAAATCTTTAAAAATTACGCTTTTTTGTTTATTCACTGACTACTACTACTTAGGGACCGTTCAAGTATTACGTCAGCAGATTTTTAGACATTTCTGGACCCCCCCCCCCCTGTCAGCAATATTTCTTCCTTTTTTGAAATTAAAATTTCGGAAGAAAATACCTTTATATGTGTTCGATTTCTGTTAATTTCAATGCTATTTGAAGCCTAAAAACTCAAAATTTCTCTTTAAGAAATTCATTGTGATCCATCCTCTGAAGCCAGCCATATTCAGCCTGTTGCTCGCGATCACCATGTTGCTCCTCGAGGCACCAAGAGTGCTCAGTGCTCGTGTCCGATTTCATGCTCACGAGCACTCCATCAACGCTTCTATTAAACTCCATCCTAAAATTTCTTTGAAAGATTACAATTTTGCAAGTTTTAGGCATATGTATACCAAAGTCGCCGTCAAAGGTGTTCTTCGTTTGATGATGGGCCTCTGCTGCGCTCGTGACTTGAGAAAAGTTGAAGACTTCTGGTCTAAGCGATATATGCTAAACCCATGACCCATGTGCCAAATGTGGCCCGCCACCCCAAACCTAATTTTGTAAAAATGAACTAAGCTGCCCATTTACACATCGCTCAAGTGACCCGTGGCGCAATTCCAGAGCATTTAAGAGCGGTGCGTAGCACATTCAGAGACCACTTGAGTGACCCGCGGAATCCAGAACATCTAAGTGGTCCGTGGCACATTTAGAGATCCCTTAAGTGACATGTGGCACAGCTATAGAGCACTTGGCTCGGAGTGCAGTTCTACATCACTCAAGTTACCTGCGGTACATTCTCAGATTATTTAAGTGATCGCGGCACAGTTCCAGTGCACTTAGGGGGCACGCGACGCATTTCTAAAACACTCAGCGGCCCCGACACATTTTCATATCACTTTAAGGATCTGCGGAACATTTAAAGATCGTTAAAGTGGCTCTATAGCGGACTTATCAACAGGGAGAATTAGTTTAGTTGTTGGGAAAATTACAAATACAAATACAAATACAATGTTCGGGGAATTGTTAGTTCAATTGCCCACAAACTAGGGAAAGGTTTTTTTTTTTTTCGTTCTTGGCACATCGAGTGAGATGCCGTTAAGAATATTTCATGTTTTTATGAAGTGTTGATGATGTAATTATCATTCAACCTTGCCCCTTGTCATCAAAGGTCAGCTCACCCGATACACCTCCCTATCGATACTGACGTAATATTTGAATGACCCGTTATAACCGTGAAGATTCCTCATTAACATTCCTCTGGGGAATTTCGAATGAATTGGTACATGACGGAACATGTGTTGTAAGTGTGTATGTGGCTTTAACATATTTATGTTGTCGGTGGTGTGAGTGATGTGTTCCAGTTGGAGGCTGCCTTCCATATTTTGAGTTGAAAATGACAAATGCTTTTATTTTGTTGTGTCATTCACAGACTGTCACTTATGCTTCTTAATCTACTCTCAGCACGTTGTTATATATATTACGGTAAATGTGATGAATCGGTTATTATGTCAGTTATTATTATATAATAACCGGTTATTATGCATACTCACCAATCGTCTTGATAAATTTATCCCTTTTACCGGCGAATATGCATAATACCCACGTGTCGTTGATAAATGATAAAAAAAAAACCACTTTTTCCGGTACTATATATACTACCCAAGCGTACCCGGCTAATTTGATGAATACTTGAAATTTATCATTTTTATCGGCTATTATACATAATACCCTAGTGTAATTGGTGAATTTGATAAAGATGGAAAAAGTATAATTATAAAATACAGTATAATTTCACAGATTATTCCATACTGAAACACAGTATTATTTTAGCGTTTTAAAGTGCATATCCAGCCAGTTTTTCGCGCTCCCCGTCGTGGGAATCCTAAAATAGTCCACGTACAAGATGTTTGACGCTTTATGTTAAGCTGCTTATTTCTTACGCTTGAGCTACATTTCGCAGGTCTAAACGCTATCCTGTCAAATATCTTCTCGTTCCCGCTGGAATAAGGCCAAAAAAAAAAATCAAGTCATCCCACCCTTCTTTCACATCGATACTTTACTGCTCGGAGTATCTGTTGCCTCAAGTTCTTCAGTATTTTGTTGCTGCTCTAGTTTTTTTTAAATATTATTTTTTTGCTTCTTCTGCTGCCTCAGGAAAGGGAGCTTATAAATGGATGAGAGAGAGAGAGAGAGAGCTTCTGATGTTCTTCTCTCCCAATAACCATCGTATTCCTGGTTTAAGAAGAAAATGTATTTACGCGAGTTCAGGGGGGTCTCCTCCCTCCCTCTCTTACGAAATAATATTTTTAACCTCTCTCTCGATCTCTTTCTTTATTTACATTTTAATCCTTCTCATAATTTTCTTCATCTATTACAAAGTTTTCCCGCCTCTCTTCACTAGTAATTTTTTTTTCCCTATCGCCCTCCCTTGGTAAGCCAACGCATAGGATACGACGTTTCATCGTTAGCTTCTATCGTGCATTCGGTCTGTTCCCACGCCCCCAACGGATGATGTCGTCCATTTTGTGAAACATTCGAAGTTAATATCGTGTATGGAGAGAAAATATTTTTATTGGTTTACGCTACTACTACTACTTAACCTCGTACACATTCCTCTACGGAATTTTTAATGAAATTGGTACATGCTGCAATGTGTGTGTTCGTGTTGTGAACCTAACGTGAAGTTTGTTTGTGTGTAATGCTTGTTATATGTGTAGTGCTGCTACCTGCCATCAGTTTTTCTAACTATGAGTGAAGTGTCCTGTTGCTCCCGGTAGCGAGACTTTTTAACGGGGAGATTGGCTCCTTGGAGATTGGTTTACACTGCTGGATATGGGTCTCCTATAGATTTTTTCATTTTTCTCCATCTCTCATACCTCTACTATAAAATTAACTCCAGCAATCTTTCGGATCCGATTCATCTTGCGTGGAACGAGTGCAACAGTTTGGCACGACGTATTTTCGCAGTATCTAACTCGAAACACTTCCACTTCAAGTATGGAAATAAGATGGCAGCACTAGGGCGCGAAACATGCATAATTATGGCATAATCGATACGTTAAGGTAGGGTTACTAGGTTCAAAAACCGAGAAAGGAGGATGACCCTTTAGTGACTTCATTTAACCCAATTTTTTCACAACAGATAGCGCCACTATTCCGACAAATAAAACCGGCCATAACAATAATTTTTCCCAACTCTAAAGCAAAACCGCTAAAAAAGGCAGAAACAAAAAATTTTGCGAATTTCGGTGACTGTTGATGAATGCGTGGGGAGGGGGGGGTGCACCAAAACACTCATATCAATGAAGAAATACATGTTTCAAGGAGGGAAAAAAATTTTCCCCAAAAAAAGAGAAAAATACTTAATAACCAAAACGTCGGACGCTTGAAATGACATTAAAAAGGAGGATGGTTGGTAACCCTACGTTAGGGCCACACGCACATATACTTAGAACCGGGGCTAACGAGAAAGACAGCCCCGTCTTTTTCTCGTTAGCCCCGCTTAGAACACACATTGGGGAGTATTCACAAAGTTCTTAATACTTGATAGTTAAATACTAGATTGTTTTAAAACACAGAAGACCAGCTTCAAGCGTAGTAGTGATCGGCTGAAGGTGTTTTCTGAATTTCCTCAATTTCGAGCCGATACGAGCCCCAATACGAGCCGATTTCCCCTTAAAAAAATTCGCGTCAACGAACAACAGATTTTATAACATTGAAATTTCAGATATTATAACAGCATTTTTCAGCTTATGGCACAGGTGGTCCGCAGAGAGACTTGATAAAATTTATCACCCGTTGCAATTGATATTAGTAATATCCATATTGCGTTCAAATAAAATTATACCTTCATACTCAGAGTTCACCACACATCGTCTAGGAGAATGCGGGAAATTGCGATCTTAAATACCGGATATCACTAAATTTTGCTAAAAATTGCAATTTATTGCTGTAAATGCAATTTTCTAATTACTGCTAAAATTGCTAAAGAGTGTGGAAGTAAATGGCTGTTACAAATCGCAGTAAGCAAAAATTTAAATACAAATAAGTATATTTGACAAAACGGAGCACATAACAAAATAGGAACGACGAAAATTACAGAAATGGTCCGTGAAATTGTTTCAGACATTTTACTGGTCCTTGTTTTCAGAAAGGGTGAGAAACGCTGCATTGAAACATTCATTCGACGTGACGTAATTCGTGGTAAAGTTTTCCAATGATAATGTCCTCCTCCGGAGGAGGAGGCAGAGATTTGAGATTTTCTGTTCTTTCTTTTCTTTGTCCTTTTTTTGATCTGACTTCTTTCGGAAAAACATTTCGCTCTAACAACGCGACGCGTGCGATAATCCTTAACACTTCGTTTCAAACGCGTCTATAATTGAGAAGAAGAAAAAAAAATAATTTTTAAGACGATAAACAATGTGTCAATGCGGGTCGACGGAAGTCGGGTTGTCACTGTACTTAACCCATACATGCTCAACCCATAGTCCACGGGCCAAATGTGTGCCCTCGGAGTCATCTGATGTGGCCATTGACCTCAAACCCAATTTTGTAAAAATGAATTAAGTGGCGTATTTCTATGGCACTTAGGTGTCTCACGGCATAGTTACAGATCACTCAAGAAGGCTGGCGGCATATTTACACATAACTTAAGTGACTCCCGGTGCAGTTCCATATCACTTAAGTGGCTTTTGGCACATTTTCAGATCACTTAAGTGTCTCGTGGCACAGTTCCAAATCACACAGTTGACCCTCGACACGATTTCATGCCAGTGAAGTGACCTGCGGTTCAGTTCGGCGTCACTTGCGTGTCCCACGACAAATTCCCAGATAATATAAGTGACCCGCGGTGTATTTATAGATCACTTAAGTGATCCGTTGCACATTTTGAGCACCTAAGCTGCCCGCGGTACATTTCCAGATCACTTAAGTGGCCTACGACACGTTTTCATGTCAGTGAAGTGGCCCGCACTTCCCTTAAGGTTGAGCACTCTTGATTTAACCGGACATGCAGCTCGTGAACATTCCTTTGAGGCATGTGTTTTCAACGCATTGCCCGTGGGCCGCATATGGCCCTTGAAGTTTTTTTAGTGGCCTGCAGGCCATTTTTAGAAAATGGTCGAAGGGTAACATTGTAAGACGATTACATTGAAAAACAATTTGATTTAACCCGCAGGCTACTGAAAGTTTTACTGCGGTACCCTCAGAATTGTGATGTGCTTTCCAAATTCATCAGTAACGTTGTGCATTTGATACATTGCCAGGGCCTTCACAAATTGGAGGACCTCGAGGCACAAACAGATTTTGGGATGCCCCGATTTCATATACAGTCGAATCCCATTATAACGAACTCCAAGAGACCGGAGGAATCACTTCGTTATTACGAAATTTCATTCGCTAAAATGGGATTCGACTGTATTACAGGAAGCAGGAAGGAAAAGTCGGCATCCAAAAAGCCATACCTGTTGTTAAACAATTTACAGAAATGCTGGAAAACTCCTTAATCAAAAAAATAATTTCATACCTAATGTGAGAGAAATTAATTCTGAATCTAATTTCACAATTATTGAAATTATATCGTAATTGATAAAAAAATTTTAATTATTGAGAGAATAATTCCGGAATTACTGAAAAAAAAGTTGGTTTCAGAATTTTTGAAAGAAATTACTTCGAAACTAGCGAAAGAAAGATTATTTCATAGTGAACAAAAAATAATTACATAATTATCGACAGAAATACTTTCATGATTTATTGAAAGATGTAATTTCGAGATATACTGAGAGGGAAATAATTTCAAAAGTACCGAAATAAGTAATTACAGAATAATTTAAAGTACTTTCAGAGTAAATAAAAGAAGTTATTAATCACAAAATTTTTCATAGTTTCTGTAAGAAACGATTTCAGAACTAATAAAAATTGATAATTATTAACAAAAGAAATTGTTTCGGAAGAAATTATGAGAAGAAAAGGTCTCAATTATTTTAGGCCCCTGGTTAACTCGGGGTTCCCGTTGCTACAGGGTGATCCGAAAAAGTCACTCAACCCGTTATAAAAAAATTAATTGCTCAAATTCTACTGATTTTGTAAATGTAAAGTTTTTCACAGACAGCAGCACTATACAGTTCAGGAAGCAAAGAATTTTTATGATTGAACAGTATTTTTCAACTCATTCGTTTGAAGCCGTCATTGAGGCGTTCAAAAGTGAATTCAAAAACGTTTCTGTGCCCAATAAGACAACATTCTTCCGATTGGTGTTCCATTTTCGGGAAACTGGAAATGTTGAAGACCGCATATGAGGTGGGGTCCATCTCTACTGAGCCAGCATCGAATGCGTGAACTAAAGAAAACAAAAACTATAAAAAAAACTGAAGAAATTGAACTTTAAAACTCTGTCGTGTTAGGGTTGTTCCGGAGAAGAAAGCTCCAGATCAGATCAAATGTCAGAATTTGGTGCACCGAAAATCTGCACGTCTATTATGAAAAGTCTCTGCATTCGATCAAAAATTCGTGTGTTGTGCTCAATTTCACGCCGTAGGAAAGTGTGGGTTCATTTTTTTTTTCAAGAAACAGAGGATGGGGAACTGTACAGGGATATGCATCGCACTATTGAAGGAAAATGAATGTTTTTGCTTTTTGCAACAGAATGGAGCAACCTGCCATACGGTTAATGAGACGGATTATTGTGCTCATTTTTCAATGACCGCCTTATTTCAGAAGGATTATGGCCACCAAGATCACAGGATCCTGAAAAAATCCCCTGATTTTTTTCTTGTGAGGACACCTGAAGCACAAGAATAATCCCCATTTCACTGATTAACTAAAATCGAAGAGTGAAAAAGTGAGTGCCCTGAGAGGAGTGGCCAGAATCCTTTCAAAAAGAATGCGCACTTGCCTTCACGCAAAATGCTCACAATTTGAATACACGTTGTAACATTTTGAAACAAACTTTATTTTTGTATCCACAAATGTTGTCTCATTTGAACTGTATAGGTTTTTTTTAAATTTATTTCTTGATAGAATTTTAAAAATAAAATATATTAGAAAGGGTTGCGCGAATTTTGGATCACCCTGTACTCCCGTTAAGATTAAACTGCACATAATAAATAATGATCCATATATATCCGTTCCCTATATAAATACTGATTCCATCTTACAATTCTAAGTACCTCAGTATGAGTTGGTGGTCTGCGGTGGGAAGTTTCAATTTGACCCGCAATGCCTGACAGGCTGAAAAATGAAAAACCTTACTCTAGGGAACTTGGTACACGCCGGAATGTGTAGCCCTTAAGTATTTATATTATCAGAGTAATGAGTGTTTTTCGCGTTGTACAGGTGCTACCATCTGTCTTCCATGCTTCGAAGAGGAAAATATCGTTTGGGAAACACTGCTTTACATCGACGACGATATCCAATTCGTCGGTGGCCCCCTTGATATCTATCTCGAATTGATCTGTAGATGGAGGATTTGCAGAGAGAGATTCTTGTCTTCTCCTCCCTTGTGTGTTTTTCATCCGCAGGATTTTATTTAGAGACGACTTCACCATGTTATTTATTTACAAGCACGGAAAGTGTCGCGGTTAATACTCGTTTTTGTTGTTATTAATCCAATTGCAAACGAGGGAAAACGTTCTGATACATGAGGCTTAACCAAAAAACCGACTCGACGTGGTGAGTACTTATTCTGCATGTCAGTGTGGCGGGTGGCCCGAGTGTCGTGAGAAAACCGTGAAAAATCGACCGGGTGGCTCTCGATTGTGTTGCCATGGAAACGCGTGTTAACTGCGACCTTCTTGTCCCGCTCCAAGGAGAAATTTCATTTCTTTTTTACTGTCTGTACATCTAAGAGATCGTTGTCGTCATACATCTGGAGTTAAAAAAACCATCCTTTTACTTATTTCCTATATATAATCCCGACTTGTATTTTTATTCAACTTTTATTTTTCTTCAAAAGGTGCGTCTGAACTGAATACATTTGAAACGCACTTTTCTAACGATGTAATTTCGATGTCAGTCCTTTTAAACAGCTCTTGGCAGGGATCAAGACTGCATGTCAACGTTAGTTAATTGTATTATATTATTGTTATTATCGTGTCCTAAGGAAGTTCTCGAGTCGGAATTTAATGGGATTAAAATCCGAGAAACGCGGAAAATTTTTTATCTTGTTTGTCCTTCCCATACCAACATTGACAGATTGCTAAGCCGAGCCCTGCGTGCTTCACGTGGCCTAACAAAAAATTTCAAACAAGAAATGGATTTTAAAAAAAAACCTACATTTTGGCCAGCGTGGTTCAAAATGTAATTCTTTTTCTGTCAGCTTGTGTGGACCAAAAGTTTTTTTTCTGACAACGTGGCCCAAAATAATCATTTTCTGAAAACGTGGCCCGAAAAGTTCTTTTACTGCCAATGTGGCACAAAATAGTTCTTTTCCTGCTAATGTGGCATAAAATAGTTCTTTTCCTGCCAATGTGGCACAAAATAGTTCTTTTCCTGCTAATGTGGCATAAAATAGTTCTTTTCCTGCCAGCATAGTCCAAAGTCTTTTTTTCTGGCAATATGACACAAAATAGTCTTTTTCCTGGCAATACGTCGCGAAACCGTTTTTTCTTCATTCAATGCGAACAAGAAAACTGAAAAAGTTGGACATTCCTGCCTACGTACGTCATACAGTACATGTTTTCAAGAGCAGTGATTGCTAAGTGGTTGATGAAAACTAATTTTGAAGAGTACGTTAGCTGTACACCTCCTGCACTGTAATATTCATGTTTGTTCGGGTTTCGTGGATGAACAGTCTCGTAACTATGAAACCTCTGCATCAGCCTACACGACACACTTTTTTAGTAATACCCTAATTTTGATTTTTTTTATCCATGTCAGCTTTTCTTCTTATATATGATTAGGGGGTTAACTTCTATATAAAGGTTTAATAACTTTTTTTTTTCACTGAGATGTGAAATCAAAAACATTTTTCTTCCTAAATTTGCACTAAAATCACTCCAATCCCCGTGGGTTAGTTCGTATCTAAACTGGCTATTCTTAAATATTCAAACGTTTTTATTTCTGGTGGTTCTCCAATCGTTTTATGTACCAAATACTTTATATTCGTTTAATTATATCGTTTAACTCATCGTTTTTCACCCAACTATTAATTTGAAAAAATTGAGAATTTATGTTAATTTTCAGAAATTATATATAACTCAGTGTCGGCTCCCTCTTCTCGTTAACGTTTCCGTGCGAATTTATGGCATGTTCTTATGAATAATTATCCATTGAGCGGAATCTTTACGTAATTAGATCCCGTTCACGCTGCTTTACGGTTCACACGCGGTGCTTCATTTAATTATGCTTCGAATCTTCGCGATGATGGGCCTCAAAAGAAAATATTGCCCGCATACCACCAGCGCGTGTCCATTCATCACAACTCGCTGTTTTAATGAAGACTATCGCCACTCCATCATCAGTGATGTGAGGGCATAGCGGCACATCGCTGCGCACACGTTTGCGTTATTAGATGCTTTTCTTCATCAGAACGGCGATAAGGTATCTGTGTTATGAAAGTTCTACCCATAATCATCATCGTCATCGTAAGTTTAGCTTAGAAATGAAGCTCTGGACATCTGTCTGTGTCTTGAGACTATATCATTGGGGACATACAGGGTGTCCTGTAAGTCCTTATTCGGCCTTTATCTCATCAACCGTTCGTCGTAGAGGTGTTTCTCCGGTTTAAAAAATGCTCAAAATGTATCCAGTAATTGCTCTGCATCAGTTTCGAGAGTGAAAATACAGTGTGTCATGAAATAAAAAATCTAAATTTCTAAGCGCATAAAAATTCAGATTTTCATTGCATGTTTTCTGCTTATCACATGTCTTGTGCTTTTTGCATAATTTGGTTTCCAGATGTGCAACTTATATAAAAATTCCATACGACTGTCGTCAAATACATAAAGATGTTGGCCATACAGTGAGCTGTAATTTTAGGTACTTGCTGAAAGTATCTGGATGATAAGATATTTTTCCACTAATTGATGTTTAGATTATTTTCTGTTATTTGATTATTTCGAGAATAATCCCGTAACATTAAGGTGGCTACACACATAGCAGCAAGGTTGAAAAACATTCATGTTCAATCTTTTTGCCCAACTTCCCTTTCGCCCCTCCACATGGTACAAGCATGCCTGCACAAGCACCAGTTTGCGCACTGAAGCAATTTACGAGAAATTTACCGACAAATAATTTGGCGTGAGTTAGCGAGCGAATGAGCGAGCAAGTGATCAAGTTAGCAGAAGAACATGTTAGTCAGTAAGTGAATGAGCAAGTGCGTGACCAAATTAGTGAACGAATGAGTGACCAAATTAGTGAACGAATGAGTGACCAAATTAGTGACCAAGTGAGTGAATGAGCAAATGACGAGAAAGAGTGAGCGAGTCACTAAATGAGCTCATGAGTGAGTGAATGAGTAAGTTAGTGAGCGAGTGACCAAATGAGCTCATGAGTGAGGGAATGAGTAAGTTAGTGCTCTAGAACGTGAGCGAGCGCACTCACTCGCTCCAGTCGGTGAGCAAATGAGTGAATGAGTACATGCATGATAAACAAGAACGTGAGTGACCAAGTGAGTGAATGAACAAATGGACAAAGTAAGTGAATGACCGAGTGAAGGAGCAAATCAGTGACAAAGTGAGCAAGTAGATGAACGAGTGTACAATCAAAATGCTTTCGCAAAATTCTCATACATGCTAGACGTATGTACGTCTAGCATGTATGCTTGTTTCAGGCTTGGAGTTACCGTGTGTAGACACCTTTATGCGAATGAGGAAGACGCGTGTCTAATGCTGTACGAGAGGAATGCTTGAGTGCAAACACACGTGTATGATGTCAATATGAACAATCTGAAGGAAAAGTATGCAATTCAAATAGAGAACCAAAGATGATTTTAGCGATGCTTGTAATATAGTCCCGATCACGTATTGAATGTGTTCAATTTGAAAAAGTTCGCTGTTAAGTTTTCCGTTATGAAACCTGTCGAAGATGATCGACGCAATCCGAAACTCACGTTAATGCGAATGAGCTAGCGTCCAAGAGATGAATAAAAAATGAGTTTTCCTCGCTTTCTCTTTACGAAGTTTCGAGAAGGAATAGAGAGAAAATACACGTGTGTGTGATCCGCATATTTTCTGTTTTCTTCATTTTCATCGTACATTTTCGATGAGAGAGCGACACGCGATTGAATAAAACATTTTTTTTTCTCACGAGTTCGATAAAGTCAGCGGAAAGAGAGCATTGATCGCGGGGATGCGCGGGACAAAATCCTCTCTCCCATCCGATGGAACAAAGCTGATTATATAACGTACAGTTCGGATCGCATCCCGGATCGGGGCGCCGCTCCATTACGTTTTTGCCGTAGGAATCTCGTACCCACCGCCGCCCGCCCGCCCGCTCGCTTTTCTGTTCTGTCCCAACGTGATGCAGGCAGGAACCGAAAGTTATCGACGTGGATGGTCGAGCGAAAGCAGGCTAGCAAGCACCCCATCGGTTGTTCACGGCAAGAAAAAGGGGGGCGAACGTGGTGCAATGCACCCTCTCTGTCCCTGCGCAGCTTTGAGTGCGCGCCGCTCTTAAAACTCCCTTCTTATTCGGGGTCTTCGGCTCCCCCGCTCTTGTTCAAACAATTTTTGCTCTTATCCATTCTCTACTATTTGAAACTCAGTTGATTACTGTTGTGTTTTTGTGTGCGAGTAGTAACCATTCACTGTTCGCGTGGCCAGCGCCAACAACAAGAACGACGTGTGTGTGTGTTTGTGTGTTTCGCATTCTTTTAACTCATTACACAACTCGGGTTTCCAGAGAAGAAATCCTCTTAACCCTCCCACACACTCCCGAAGTAAGAACTTTGATTTTTCTTCTCCTGCTTCCACCTTGTCCCAGAACTAGGTCATTGATCGCGAAGGTGGATTCGTCGTTCCGATTGACTTGACTTACCGTACACACAACCCCGGTCTATCTCCACATTTGAATTGATCGTGTGCGTGAATGAGCACGTATCTGCTTCAACCATGGTAACTCCTAAGAAAGGAATCTGGCAAAAGCGTAAATTCTCTCTCTCTGGGAAGACAGGTGAGTCCTCGCTCCAATTATTGCAAATTTAAAACGGAACGTCTCATACAAACTATTGATGTTGCTTTTTAGATTGGGATTTCAGTTCTTCAATAATTTAAGAGCCAATTTTTTTTTAAATCTCGAATGTTCTTGTACAGTATATAAAGTCAATTATAACGACACACAATCGCGAAGAAAATTGTTGTTGTAACGGACTTCTCGTTATAAGCGAATTTCCACTTTTTTGCTCTATCAGGCTATGAAATTATTGAAAACTGCTGCTTTTTCTCCCATTTTTGTCTCAATGAATCACAGGGGAGGTTTCTTTAAAATTCGAATTTGACTTACGAATAATTTGACTTGGGAACTGAAGCGGAGATAGAATCACCAACACTTATCTATCGATATACATAAAATTGATTTTCTGTCTGTCTCTGTGTATATATGTGTGTGTATGTTCTCTATAGAAATCTACAATTTTAGACCGATCGTTGCCAAATTTTGCATATATACCAAACAGGAATATGTTTACTTTGGTTATCGTGGTTACCTAACAATGCGTTTCAGACATGCATATGCCTTTGCAATGGTTTGTCATTTCTTTAGTGCTGCCAGTATTATGTATACTCAGGTTGAAACCCGGGGACAATATAGACAAGATAATTTTCCTATAACGAGCTTAAGGCGACCTCCGATAGATGATGCCTTCGTTTCCAACCCAACTCATTAATGGCAGTAAATTGCAATATAGCGATACTGCTAGAGTTGGTGTTTGGTGAAGTAGTATTACATATAATAGCTTATGCCTTTATAATGTTACCTTTTCAATCCTCCCAGTAATTGAAGAAAACTCGGGCAGCGCAGGGTATTGTAGCTATTAATAATATGAGATTAGAGTCGGTCCCTTGTTGTCGAAGTGAAGAATAGAAAATGATTTTGTCGCATAGAGCGCGTTTTGGTCGTTCAGAGGTCACTGTCGCTCAGAGCATGTAATCTTTTCATTACGTGAGGGTACCTTCATTTCCTTACACAAAGGTGACATCAAACTCCGTTCACGAAGAGGAGGTTCATTTCGAAAGGATAACACAGCGTTACAAAAAAAAAAAAAAATTTGGTTCCTGGAATTTTTTAACTTATTTTGACTACGTTTGGGGTGTGCTGGTTTCAAATATGAAAAGTTTTTTTCTATCAGCTCAGTTTTTGAGATTCACTGTAGCTAAATTATGAAACATTTTAACATTGTAGTTAAGTTTTTTATGTGGATTCGCTTTTTTTCTCCCTTCTCTATAGTGCTATCAGCTGATTGTATGAAGTCGTATTTATTGACATGACCTGATGTTTATATCTTACATAACTACCGTTTATAGTTGAGATGGTGCCGATAGATGGCAATCAGTGTGTGTTCGTTTTCTCTTTTATATTTTATTTTCTATTCGGATGTGTGGATCTTGTTGCTCCGTGTGTCCAAGTTAAATGCGTATTGTCCGGCTTTCGTAAAGCATGATCGTAGGACAATCCGGATCTAAATAAAGTTTTGAGTGTTTTTTAAAAATCTGTTTCAGGAGTCTCATTTCGCAAATCGCGAACAACTACGTAACTTACAAAGTTCTTTGTTTTGAGAGCTGATGAATGAATGACATTCAGTCGAAGAAGTTTTAATAATCATCCTGATGTATTTTGCTACATCCGTGGTGAGTTTACCCTGAAAGAGAACGGAAAAGCCATTTCTCTGATTTTTTTAAAAGAGCTTACCTTGGGTACTTTGAGGTTTGGCTTGGTGACCAAGATAAAGTTTGGGCTCTACACGCAGTGTGTACAGAACATCTACGACAGTGGACTAATGGGAAGAGAAAAGGTCTAAAGTTTGGAGTCTCAGTTGATTTGGAGGAAACCCATAAACCACTTTGATGACTTATTTTTTTATTGCAAATAACACAAACCGAAATAACCGCAGTAAGGGGCCAGATCCTGATTTAGCCCCTGCAAGACGACCTGTTTTGTACTCGGACTTAATTCCTATTTCATGTTCCATCAGCTTCCATCGTTCCATCAGATCTCTGAAGATGAAGTACCTTGTGATATAGACCGAGTAAGCGATAGTGATTATGAGGGAGCATCATCACCTATAGTCCTCAACGTTTCAATCAAAACGAGTTAAGTGACCTTGTAAGGGATTTGAGTCTCTCAAAAAGAGTATCTAAATTACTTTCTTCTAGATTAAATGATAAGAATCTACTCGATGGTGGGAACAAAAATTACACTCTATGGCACTGGGAAAAATTATTTGTTATCTTTCTTCTCTCATGAAAACAATCTTGTGTTTTGTCAAGATGTTTGGGGACTTCTAACAAAAATGGGTCTTCCTGAATTTTTCTCAAATGATTGGCGACTGTTTATTGATAGCTCTCAGCTAAGTTTGAAGTGTGTACTTTTACATAATGGCAACAAATACGGGTCAATACCCATTGCTCACTCAACCAAGAGGAATACGATGCTATCGCTTTGGTCATGGAGAAGATTAAGTCTCACGAACATCAATGAGTAATTTGTGTGGACTTGATATTGAAAATGATTAACATTGTTCTTGGTCAACAAGGGGGCTACACGAAATATCCTTGCTTCTTGCGCCTAGGGGATAGCAGAGTCAAACAATACCACTGGATAAGAAACGCGTGACCTAGGAGAGAGAATAGTCGTTGGAGAAAGAAATGTCATTTGTGAACATGACGAGATAGAATCATCTTGCCTCCGCTGCATATAAAGCTAGAGTAATAAAGCAGTTCATGAAAGCTCTTGATCAGGGTAGCCCTGGCTTTGTATACATAGGACAAAAATGCATAGAATAAGTACAGAAAAACTTGAAGCTGGAATTTTTGATGGTCCTCAAATCAGAAAGCTTATAAATGATCCTCATTTCGTATAATCCATGAATGAGACAGCGTGGATCTCATTTGTCCTTGTTGTCAAGAAATTTCTTGCCAATCATAAGTCAGAAAACTATGTTGAATTAGTTAACAGAATGCTCAACAAATTTAGAGACCTTGGTTGTAATATGACCATGTGAAGGTTCATTACTTGCACAGCGTTTCTCCGAAAATCTGTCCGATACTGGTGAGAAACAAGGTAAACGATTTCACACCAAGACATGAAGACAATGGACGACAGATACCAGGACAGATGGGATACTCATATGATGGCAGATTATTGTTGAAATCTGCAAAGAGACCATGTGAACAAAGTTCACTCAAGAATTTCAAACAAAAGAAGCTTTCGGAGTGGAAAATGATAACTTTCCCCTTTGTTTTTATCTGATTCTTTTCATTTCTGATTTTTAATTAAGCTATTGTAGATTTACGTGACTGTTGAAATGGTAAAACTTGATAATTTTTTTTTTAATTTGATGCCTATATCCTAAGCCTAATTTAATGTGTTAACGTGATTAACGCTATTTTCATATCTCATAAACAAGAGCTGATGAGCGGAAAGTCAGTTAAAAAAATCCCCGGCAGCAAAATCAGTGTTGCGCAGTTTAATAATTGAACTTTATCAGTATTATTTTCAACGTACAAAAATGTCCGATGCTATCAAGAAACAATGACTTAAAAATGACATTCACGTTGCATCGAACGTGTCCCTGAACCTTGGGATGTCAGGAAGAAGCAGAAATATTATGTATTTGACGCTTTCAGTATTCGTTATGCAACATGGGGAAGAATTGGTTTGTTATTGTGGATACAAAAAATTATATTAATAAAATATCTTATATGTTTTGTATCCGAGGATCACGTACCGATAGGTGTTGAAGAGAAAACATACCTCATCCTTCGTTACGGAAATCGTTTTACCGTTCTTGAAATATATTGAGCGCGATCCGCACACGCACAAATCTTAGCTAGGTAAAGTCGTTTCGTACGAAATTCATGATTTCTATCGGGATAGCTTTCAGGGTCGAAATACTTTTTTGAGAGTTGGTATTGAGGAAAATATGTTGAGGTTTGAATGTGTGATGTGTCATTTTCTTTGCTTTGACCTCTTGAGGACTGTATGATAAGAGAAATGTAAGTGTGTGTAAATTGGTTTTGTTTAAGAGAACTGAAACCCCCTTTTGTCTAAAATCGGACCAGAAGAGTTGGCAGAATTTCCCATTTCATCAACTACTGTATATATGCTAAGGATATTGATTCGGGTATTTTCTATTTCACACGCTCAATATTTGGACCCTATTCTGAAATTTGACGGTCCTGTTCGTACCCTTCAAATGCTTACGATGGACTTTCCCCAGCTCCAATTTCAGTTTCAATTAATGCACATTGCATAAAAAAAAAGAAGAGAAAATTATCAGCGTCATCACATCTGCTGTTGACTTGAAACTAATTTCTAAATAGATGCATATTTTAGCAGTATGTTTATATATATATCTTTTGGATAAACTAATATTGTGAGTTATTATTTTGATAAAATTTATTACAATTGAGCTGAATTATAGAGAAATTTTCAATGCAGTCAAATATCGGTCAACATAATTTTTCTGTTCTGGTAGAAGAATTTTTCAAAACTAAAATTTCATTATTTATGTTGCCAAAATAAGTTAGTTTCGTTTTCAAGTGTCATCTATCTTTGAATATTTTTGATTTCACACGCGTGTAAATTTTGGTTATATTTTTTCACTTTCTATCGTTTTGTTTACTCAAAAAAAATCAATTTCTCAATAATTTACAAAATAATTGATCATTTTGATAAGTTGTACCCTCTTATAAAATAATCGCATGCAGTGAAATATCGGTTAATGCGATTTTTCTTCTGCCTTCGTGAGCCTGGACTATCAAAATAACATTCAAAACTTGATTCCCCTTTGCAATATATCTCGTAGTGCTCATTGATATTTATTGTTTTGAATGCAAGAAAAAGAGACATGTCCGACATGCATGTAAAAACTTTTGACGGGGCATACATTTTTTTATACCTACAGATTTCTGGATCAGGGAATTTCCGGAATGACAAGAAGTCCTAATTTCCACTTGGATAATTTTTAAAAATGACTTTTATCCGCTTTTTTTAGCATCATTGTTATGAGTCAATTCCGAATTGGAAATTTGTTGTACAATTTTCATTGGCAGACCTGTACCCTCCAAATGCTTACAATGGACTTTCCCACCCCCTTTCAGAAAAAATTCTGAAACAACATACGGCTGTCTTTCCAACTATAAAACCCCGTCTCTTTGGGGGCTCGCTGCATCTGCATGTTCTCAAAGACAAGCAATAAACAAATAAAAAAAAAGTGCCCACTCGAAATGATTATCATTTTTGTCGCACCACGGTCATTTTCTGCACACGAGGGCTAATTAGACCGGAACCTACCTTTTGTATACTTGTCGAGGGGTTGATGGGGGAACTCCCTGCGGTAGCAATTTTTTCTGTGGTCACGTCACCGTTTCTGTTGTACCCCTGTGTCAGGAAAGTTTTCTGACAAGGACGAACCGGGTATCGAACTCGCGACACCTCTGCACATCCTTTGGTACTTTAGGCGAGTATCTTATCGACCTGGGCTACCGCGACCCGAAATGATTATCGGTCAGCTCAATGGCTATTTTCGTGTATGTCAACTATTACCCTTAAAATTTTTACTTTTGCGATGACAATAAGTCAGAAAAACTGTTTCAGCAACGCGTTTTCACTGTCTACAAAAATTACGCGCAATGTGATGGATATATATGATGGGTTTTTTTAATGAGATTTGGAGTTCGAGTCGAAGTGAAAAAGTCAAATAATTGAATTTTCGCTTCTAATAAATGAAATACTGCATTTTTACATTAAAACGTCTTGGAACCACATTGCGACCAAAGCCAAACGTCGTATAACTGATAGACGTATAAACGAAGTTCCACTGTTATAAAAATGTGGTACTGTATAAATAAAAAAAGAAGTAGGTAAGAAAATGTTCACATGTCTTCAAAATAGTAATATAATTTTATTTCTCACCTATGTGATCACGTCGGGACGCCGAGTTTCTGATAACGGTAATCGATTGACAAACTACGCATATCCGAAAAAAAATCACGGTTGCGACTATGACCACATGCCGTGTTTGGTTGAACGGGATACAACACCGTTTTATTTTACCTTATAGCAGGTTTTAAAATGTTAAATCGTGTTTTTTTTCTTTTTTCAATTAAACAAAAACGGGATTTCTTTCCCCTTTTAAGCTAAAATCCTTTTTTTTTACTTAGAAATTGTGAGGAGTTAGAATGGAACTGAATGGATTTAGAATGTATTATGAATAACGATACTTAAATATTTATATATATACTGTACGTTTCATAGATTACTTTGTGAAAGTCTTCTGGCCGTGGAACTGTGAACGCGTTCAGTTGAAAGAAACACCGTGAACTGAAGAAAGGGACTTTTTTTTACCTTACAAATGTTTTTCACTATAGGAAAGAAATTGCAAATGAAGCGCTTATACGCACATGTATCATAACGGCTATTACAGCCCGATTAGGAAACTAAACCTGAGCACGGAAATTTTTGTCACAAGGGAGCCTTCTGACCTTCAACATAGTCTTCTAGATTGATAACGATAACTAGGGAAAAATAATAATAACTAACGATAATATAGGGAAAAAATGAGCCTGGTTTTTTTTCAATCTCGGCTTCAAAATATACAAAATAAAAAAAAACTTTCAAAGGAAAAAAAAAACATAAACCGAAGTCCTGATAACTACGAAACAACTATAAACGAATTTTTTCCCACCCATATTATGATGCTGGTCCGTTCCGGACTTGGAAAAATAATAACAATACTCGAATGATAACATTATCCGTGATTCTAATAAGCTGCGTCTACTGTATTTCCAATTTCTCTTCAATATACAGTGTGTCAAAAAAAATTTTAAGACTGGTGCTAGTTCTCAACCTTCAAGTGCTTTGGTTCTCGGCCTACAGTGGCGCCATCAGTGTATTCGCGCATGCGTGGTGAACCTCGACCGTCTGCTAGCGCTCTGCCACAAGTTCTGCGCATTTGTTAAACTAACTCAAACGATACGGACGTTCATTAGAGAAGTAAAATTGTTTTCATGTTGAAATTAATGAGATGGAATACAGTTGTGTGTTGCGTGAATTTAACGTAAAATTTGGTAAAAATGTCTCAGAAACGTACGAAACAGGTTTACGGTGAGTTTTGTTTAAGAGAGAGAGCCGTTCAAGTATTACGTCAGCACATTTTTGACCCCCCCCCCCCTCCACTTCTTGTCAGCAAACGTCAGTAAAACTCTGACCCTCCTCCTATCAGCAAAATTTTGTCATCTCTGCCTCCTAACGCATATTGGGATCCGAGATGTACGCGTCTGGAATGAACGCCCCCTATGCCCAGACGATCAAAATGTTACTTTTTTTATGCAAAAAATATGTATTTTTTTTAAAGAAATTAAAATTTCTGAAGAAAATACCTTTATATATGTGTATGTGTTATATTATAATCAATTTCTGTTAATTTCAATGCTATTTGAAGACTAAAAACTCAAAATTTCTCTTTAAGAAATTCATTGCGATCCACCCTCTAAGCCAAATTAAAATCTTCAACCTGTTGCTCGTGAGCACCAATAGTGCTCAGTGCTCGTGTCCGATTTCTTGATCTCATGCACTTGATCAACGCTTCGATTGAACACCCTACAAAAATTTCATTCAAAGATTAGTTTTGCAGATCCCAGCCATAAAAATTTCAAAGTTGCCGTCAGGGGTGCTCTCCATTTGATGATGGGCATATGTAGCGCTCGCGACTCGAGAGAGGTTGAAGACCCCCTGCTCTAAGCCATACACGCTAAACCCATGGTCCACGCGCCAAATGGGACCCTTGGAGTTATCTGATGTAGCCCGCCACCTCAAACCTGATTTCATAAAATGAACTAAGCGGCACATCCATAGATCACTTAAGTGATCCGTGATATAATTTTCGAGCATTTAAACCAGTGTTTCTCAACCGCCGGGCCCTGACACTAATCACACCGGGCCGCGAGCGGGATTCGCGGTTTAATTTTCCTCATTAAGTTCTCGTTATTTGTGTGTATTGCCGGGCCTTTCACTTACACAAAAGAGATTTACCGGGCCGCGGGCTTCCACAGGTTGAGAACCACTGATTTAAACGGCCCGTGGCATATTCACAGATCACTTAAGTTACCCGAGGCACAGTTCCAGCCCCGTTCACCGCTCTTCATTTCCTTCCTTACGAAGGAAAAAAGTCGTCAAGCGGCCGCTAGCACTCCCAATCCTACCGCAATATTTTCACATGTGAACAGGGCTTAAGTGGTGGATTGCATTTTTATAGAAATCCCTTAAGTGGCACGTGGCATAGTTTTAGCACTTAAGCGGCCTGCAGTGCAGTTCTACATCATTAAAGTCACCCACGACACGTTCCGAGATTAATTAAGTCATCCACGGCATAACTACGGATTACTTGAGTGACGCGCGGCACAGTTTCAGAGCACTTTAGCGGCTCGCGACACATTTCTAGAGTATTTAAGTGACCCGCAAATCATTTCTAAAACACTTTGTGACCCTGAAACATTTCCAAATCACTTGAAAGATCCACGGAACATTTAGAGATAACTAAAGTTGTGCGTGTGCACTGTAGGGGACTTCAGTAGAGAGAGGAAGATAGTTCAGGTGCCCGCAAGCTAGGGAAAGTTTTTTCTCGTTTTTGGCACGCCGAGTAAGAGATGCCATTAAGAATATTTTATAAAGGGTGGTTGATGACGTGAGCATCATTCCAACCCCCCCCCCCATCGATGCTGATGGGAATCGTACTTTAATGACCCCTAAGTAGGAAAAAAAAATTCCTGTGGCACAAACGTTTTTTGGACGCTTGAGCCACCCCAAGAGCGATACGCTGGATCACAGTTTCCCTAACTTTTTGTTGCATCGCCCCTTCTTCAGAAATATTTTTCTCTCGTCGCCCCTCAACTCAAGCGTACCCATAGAATCCTATGTTATACCCGTAGCTTCTATCACCCCCTCCCCCGGATAATTCCATCGCCCACCAGGGAGCGATATTTCCCACTTTGGGAAAAACTGCGCTAGATGATGACAGCCATACCGGAGGACCAAGTTCATCTAGGACACGTGAGATTACTGAAAAAGTACTTGATTTCGGTACAAACAATCGCTGAGCGACACTGGTAATGATGGAAGTGTCTTTGAACGGTTTACGGAAAATTCACCGCCAACAATTCACCGCCGGAAAATTCACCGACAACCATTCACCGCCATGCAATTCACCGCTAGGAAAATTCACCGACCAACAATTCACCGCCATGCAATTCACCGCTAGGAAAATTCACCGACCAACAATTCACCGCCATGCAATTCACCGCTAGGAAAATTCACCGACCAACAATTCACCGCCATACAGTTCACCGCTAGGAAAATTCACCGACCAACAATTCACCGCCATGCAATTCACCGACGACAGTTCGATGCGAGTCAGTTAGCGAGGGAATGAGCGATTGAGTTACTGAGTGAGTGAGTGACCCAGTGAGTGACTGAGTGACCGAGTGAGTAAGTGATTCAGTGAGCGACTGAGTGACCGAGTGAGTAAGTGATTCAGTGAGCGAGTGGGTTACTGATTCAATGAGCGAGAAAGTCAGTCCGTGAGTGAGTGAGCGAGCTGCTAAGTGAGTGAGCGATCTAGTGAGTGAGTGATCTATTGAGTGAGTAAGTGCCATGTCCTAAAGTTTAAATAATGACTTTATGAGAAGAAATTCAGATGATACGGATTCGGGTTGCTGTATTTTTTAAATATATGACATCCATATTTATTGTGGGCATCTTTTTCTCAGCCACCTCGCTGGGCATTTTGCCTGTTGTGGCCTTGTATTTGTATAAATTACAAATTGCTGCTGCCCAATACAAGATAGTATATTCAACAAAATTCCATTAACTCTGTTTTACTAAGAAACTTCTAATGAAATGTTAAAAGGGATAATAACAGAATTAAAAGATAGTAAAGTAAGAGGATACGCGATGAATTAACTTCCTAAAAATGCTTAAAATCATCTCCTGTTATCACTTTGATGTTATAAAAAACATCGCTGATCATCAGTAACCAATGGATTTTTTTTATGATGAACTAGCTGTTACCCGCGATTTCACATGATGAACTTTCAGGAATCCCGCCTTAGTGCGTATCTAGTATATGTACTCTATATTTACTATATACGTATATATATACTTCCTATGCAACGGAAATTAGTGACGATCGATTTTTTTATTACGGGAGTCGGTGACGTTTTTTGAGTGATGGAAATCTGTTACGTTTTTGTGTTACGGAAGTCGGTTACGATTTTGGGATCAAGTTTTCATTTAACTCTTGCATATATCGGGACCCATTTGACACATCGGGACCAAGTAATGCGCATGTACCCAGAGTTTCCCACATCCTACAGCAGGTCCCCTAAGCTGAAATGGATGGCGGGCCCCCAAACCAGCTTTTTCACGGGCCCCTCTGTGCTTAATTTATAGTGTGAAAATATCAAAAAGCGATAAGAAACGTTCCGGCCCCTGTCACCCCTGCCCTCGTGGGGGTCATGCCGAGAGGTATGTATACGTAAAATACGTATATGTATACGTATGTATACATATATCACCAGTGCTCCCAACATACAGGGTCGGGGTACCCGGGGGATTGCACATATACCTTCATGGGGAAATTAAAAGGTTTCATTTCCAGGGTTCCTTGCGATAGTGGAATCCCAAGGTATATCCAGTCTGGGACCCCATAAAATTTGCGAATTCGGTCAAGGGTAAATTCTTTAATCTCTGCGCAGAGTCCCGGTATTTCTTTCTCCTAATCAATGTGATGGTTTTGTCCACTTACAATTTTCTCCATCCGAACTTCATTCAAACTCTGTTCTCTTTTTATGGCACCGATGAACTTCCATGTATCTGGGTGGTGAGCAGATAATTGCTGTTGGAACGCTCGATGCCATCTTTCTATAGAATTGTTGGTAAATCGTTACGCGTTCCTTGAAAGCAGTTCCAAATGTCGATGTCAAAGCGCGGCTGACGACGACCACCACGACGAAGAGGACGCCCGATGATCCAAGTGTCTTCAAATCTACACTTCATCATAAATACGTTTTCGGAACAATCGGATTTTTTAATCATTTGTGACACTACTAGGTTAAAAACTAACTAACTAACCAATTCACTCACTCCCTCACTCACTTACTGACCATTCACTCACTCCCTCACTCATTTACTGACCATTCACTCACTCCCTCACTCACTTACTGACCATTCACTCACTCCCTCACTCACTTACTGACCATTCACTCACTCCCTCACTCATTTACTGACCATTCACTCACTCCCTCACTCACTTACTGACCATTCACTCACTTACTGACCATTCACTCACTCCCTCACTCACTAACCAATTTACTCGCTCGCTCAATCACTGACTCGATCAATCACTTACTCACTCGGTCACTCACTCACCTGCTCAATCACTGACTCGATCAATCACTTACTCACTCGGTCACTCAATCACTTACTTACTCGGTCACTCAGTCACTCACCGGGTCACTCACTCACTCGGTCACTCAATCACTTACTTACTCGGTCACTCAGTCACTCACTGGGTCACTCACTCACTCGGTCACTCAATCACTTACTTACTCGGTCACTCAGTCACTCACTGGGTCACTCAGTCACTCACTGGGTCACTCACTCACTCGGTCACTCAATCACTTACTTACTCGGTCACTCACTGGGTCACTGGGTCACTCAGTCACTCTCTGGGTCACTCAGTCACTCGGTCACTCAATCACTGATTCACTCGGTCACTCACTGGGTCACTCGGTCACTCAATCACTCACTCACTCGGTCACTCAATCACTGATTCACTCGGTCACTCACTGGGTCACTCACTCACTTGGTCACTCAATCACTCACTCACTCGGTCACTCAATCACTCACTCACTCGGTCACTCAATCACTCACTCACTCGGTCACTCAATCACTCACTCACTCGGTCACTCAGTCACTCACTGGGTCCCTCACTCACTCGGTCAGTCAATCACTGACTCACTCGGTCACTCAATCGCTCACTCCCTCGCATTGAACTGTTGTCGGTGAATTGCTAGTCGGTGAATTTTCCTAGCGGTGAATTTTCCTAGTGGTGAATTGCATGGCGGTGAATTGTTGGTCGGTGAATTTTCCTAGCGGTGAATTGCATGGCGGTGAATTGTTGGTCGGTGAATTTTCCTAGCGGTGAATTGTTGGTCGGTGAATTTTCCGGCGGTGAATTGTTGTCGGTGAATTGCTGGCGGTGAATTTTCCGGACACGTCTTTGAACATCAACAAAGAAACGATTCGAACAATCCCGAATGAAGATTTGGGCAAAACAAAAGTGCCTGTTCTAATTTTGTTCCACACACTTTAACCAATGAACAAAAATCAACGAGAGGTGCACATTGCAGAGGCATCGTTTTAGCTACTGAAAATGAACCAAACCTCTTGAAATCGATTGTTACAGGTGATGAAACATGATGTTTTCAGTATGATCCTAAAACAAAGGGATAAAGTTCGAAATGAAGGTAAAAAAATTCAATACAGGCAAAAAAAAAACAAGCTTCGACGTGTACTTTGAAGGCGATTCCGCAAAGTGAACTGGAACAGGCATTCGAGTCATTATTAAATCACTGTAACAAACGTATTAAAGCTTATTATATAAAACCAAAACAAATAATAATTTCTTGTTTTTATATTTCATTTCACAGACCCAGTCTTAAAAATCCTTTGACACACAGCGTAAAACGACGTTCCTTTGAACTAACTACTAGCGAAAGGAGAAAAAAGAAAATTGTGTTGACTTTTAAAGATCGAACCTTCTTGAATAAATTATGATCTCTCACTTTATAGGATGCAGGACTGCTTCTGCTGATGGGAAGAGATGTGTTCGAATGGTAGAGAAAACTTTTCTGATCTCTCTATCGGAGGTCAAGACGATTGCTATATCACTTCGTTCGTTTTACTCTTTCCTTTTGTAATAGACAGGTTTGGTTTCATCATGGTCTCTTCGTCGTCGTCGTCGATCCCGGAAATACCATCTTTTCTTCTCATTCACTCTTAATGAGATTTCTTTCCGTTGATTAATTCCGATGTTTCCGGTCGAGTTTCTGGAGGTTCTTTTTGATTGCTGTTCTTACGTGTCAATTTTGTTTCTACCGAGATGTTCTTTTTTACCCGAAACCTTCTCTAAAATCGCAGATTTTATTGATTTATTTTGAAGAGAATTTTTTTTTTTATTTCTTAAATTTACCACTTCGCGATGCACTAAGTCAAGCATATAGGAATATATGCTTGACTTAGTGCACTTAGAAACTCCATTATAATTCGGAATGAACTGTATTTTCTGTTTGTGTTCGTGAGTGAGTTCATTCATTCATTCACTACTAATTAACCTAAGGATGCTCAAGAATGCGGGCGACTACATTGGCACATTGGTTTTGAAACGTGTTGAGGGCCACTTGAATTACCTGGAAATTTAGCGCGAGCTTTTCAGGTGATCTGAAAGTATGCCGCGGGCTCGGCCCCTTAAGTTATCTGGAAATGTGCCGTGAGTCATACAGGTGATCTGAAAGTCTGCCACAGGTTGCTTGAATGATCTGGAAATATGCCGTTTCAGATTCAGGAATGCAGTGGTCAATGATCCGGAAATGCGCTTTGAGTGACTTAAATGATTTGTAAATGTGCTACTGCTAAACCAGGCATGCACCTCGTCCATATTCCTCTGCGGAACTTGTAACGAATTGGTACATGTTGGAATGTGTGTGTCCGTGTTGTGAACCTAAACGTAAAGTGTTTCTGTGTAATGCTTGTTATGTGTAGCGCTGCTATCTACCATCAAATCAACTTTTTTAACCATGACTGAAGTGTAGGCCTTTGAAGATTTTATTTGATTGAAGATTTTATTGTTGTAGGTCTGTGGCGAGACTTTTTAAATGGTAGATCGGCTCGCATTCGCTCTTGACGTTCTGGAAATAAGAGCCACTAAATTAATCTATAAAAATTAAGTGTAAATGAGCTGCGAGCCACTCAAGTGATCTAAAAGCGTGTCGCAGGTCATTCGGAAATGTGTTTCCAACACTAAAATAATCTGAAAATATACCGCGAGCCACTTGAGTGAACTGGAGATGTGCCGTGGGTCACTGAAGGGATTATGAGATGTGCTTGTGGGTCGCTTAAGTGATGTGTGCCGCGAGCCACTTAAATGGTTTGATAATGTTTCGTGGGCCACTTGATGGGTATGGTAATTCGTCGCGCGTCACATCAGATAACCACGAGGGCTGCGTTTGGCCCGCCGTCTATGGGGTGAGTATGTATAGCTAAACCGTACAAGCACCTCGTAAGCATTCCTCCGGAAAATTTCCAACGACTTGGTACATGTCGGAACGTATTGTGTGTGTATATGTGCGTGGTTCTAACGTATTTATATTGTCAGAGTTATGTTTGTTCCGTGTTATATTATTAGTTAAGTTTTAAAAGCTACGGAAAACTAATTTCAGACTGTATATAGAAATGTCCTCTCCACTTGTTAATACAAGATTCATTGAAAGACTGGTTATTTGTGGAGATGAAGATTACAAGGAAGAAAATTCATCATTGTCCCCACGGGGATTCGAACCCCGGTCTCTCGCTTGCCGGCCGAGTGCTCTACCATCTAAGCTATGGAAGCAGATAGAATGTTTCAACCTTGGAGCGTATATCATTGCCACAAATAACCAGTCTTTCAATGAATCTTGTAATTCCAGACTTATCGATACCATTTAAAGTACTATCCCCACTACGCTGTCAAAGGAAATCGAACCAAAGCAACACCTTCTAGAGCACCTTCTCCTTTAGGTGTTGACCAGAGCCTCCATGGCATGGAATTAGGAAAGTATATTCGCCTGACGAGAGGGACGCTCCGCCTCCACTCTAGATTATTTGAACACGGGTCCTCGTTTCTGATAAAGTGGCCCTGTGTGTAGCTACATACTTTTTTTTTCATTTTGCCGATCTTCCGATAAAATATTCGATGTCGTGCATCGATTAGCCTACAGTCGGGGATATTACATCGATCCTGTCTTTTGTTATTATTGTTTTATATCGGCGAGCGCAGAGTGTTCTCAGCTCTCCACACTACACGCACTATTCCAACGCAGCCAAGTGGCAGTACGCCCTTTATAGATTTCCCATATTCCGGTCGATATCCTAACATTAGTTAATCTTCGTCACGCATTTCTTTGATGGTGCTGTAGGTCTTAAACGACCTTTTGGGCTTGGGTTATTGCCGAATCTTCTGTGTAGAATTTCATTAATAAAAATAGTTTTTTTTAATAGTTAGTTGTGATTGGTTCCTTTTCTCCCTAGTTTTTCTTCGTTAAAAACTTGCGGCTCGCTCTGCTTAAATCAAAGGTGTTCAACCTTCAGGAGATTGTATGGGCCACTACATTAATTTGAAAACGCATCATGGGGACACTTAAATAAGTGATCTGGACATGTGCCACGGGCCGCTTGAGGGATTTCGAACTGTGCCGCGGGAAATTGATTGAACGTGCCACAGAGACCGATTAAGTGCTCTGTAAATGTGCCATGGGACACTTCAGAGATCTGTAACGTCGTCGTAGGTCACTTTAGTGACTTCGAAATGTTCCACTGGTCGCTTAAATGATCTGAAAATGTACCGCAGGTCGCTTAAAAGCTCTGAAACTGTGTCGCACGTTACTCAAGGGATATGGTGATATATGCTGTGTATATGTATATTCAAGTGATATGTGAATACGTATACTAAAGTGATCTGGGAATGTTGCTGACCAATTTAGTCAGAGTAGTTTTCAAACTTTTGTCACCCTTTGTCAATTTATGGTTCATCTGCGACTCTCTATAGTCATTAGGCAGATATTTTTCGATCTGAAAGAATCACCTCAAAACATAAATAAACACACAAATCAATATTTCCAGCTCGCCGCAACACCCCCCAGGGGCCGCGATGCACACTTTGAGAAACACTGATGACTTCAGTGACCCGGTTTCTAGTTTCACACCACTTAAGTGATCTGTAAACGTGCTACGGGTCCTTTTAAAAGGCTGTGTTCATAGTGGGGTGAAGAGATGCGAGTTCCAAGAATTGCGACTAGGAAGAAAAAATTCAATATGTCCGCACATAATAAAATATTGGGGGATATAGAAAATGGCCGGAGGGAGGGGTTCTGGAATGTAAGGGTGTGACGATGATCTCTTCGCAGAAGTGAGAAAGAAAAAAGAAGAAACGGACCAATCAGCAGAAAATTAGGGGTCATTCAAGTATTACGTCAGCATCGGGAGGGGGTTCGGATTTGCTGACTTTTGATGACAAGGGGGAGGCGGGGGGGGGTTTGAAGGTTGCTTACGTCATCAACCACCCCGTTATGAAGATATGAAATATTCTAAGCTGCTGACGAAATTTTGCTGACAGGAGTGGGGGGGGTCAGTGTTTTGCTGACTTTTGCTATAAATTCATTATACAGGGTCCGGTGAAAAATCTGGCCTTGGGCCCTGCTGCAATATGTGGTAATTAGTTTATGTGATTATGAAATATGTTATATATATATACATTGAACCCATTGTGTTTGGAAAACCTGATAAATTTCAATTATAGTTCGTAAAATGTGCATTCTCTATCGATAATTTATTATTTTTCTCTTTAAATTTGAGGTGCCTTGCTCCGTCGTCATTCCGTCGATCCGGAGAGGAGACGCGCTGGATTCAGTGCGGGCCGATCACCCGATGGATCGCTTGATCACAAAACAGCCCTCATCCACAGAGGAGTAAGTTCTACCTATTACTTTTACCGGTTAATTATTTTATAAGTTACTTTACTTGAATTACTTTGAAGAAATGAGGTGTCCCATAAATTCGTAAATAGTTTAAAAATTCATAAAAATTGGAGGAATTGGTATATTTAAATGCGGTTTGCCAAAAAGCATTCTCATGGGAAATTAATTTTTTTTTGGAACAGGAAAAAAAAACTAATTAAGTTTCTGTTGATATAGAACGCTCTGGAAATATGCAAATCTAAGTCCAATAAAATGCAGGGTGCACATTTAACACCTAATTTCTCTCTGAATTTTTTTTGTTACTGGCACTTACATAAGGTTTTCATTGTGTTGGTCACATTGGTGGATAAATCACTATTTGTGAAGTTGTTTTACCTCAGTCATGAATTGCTCGCTGAAGCTTTACAAATGTTTTGGGCACAGAGGAGATTGAAGAAAGGTTCAAGTCCAATCACTCTTAATATGCTTTTGTGCAGCTTCTTCTATGGACAAATATGTGAACTAAATTTAATTTTATGTATCAAAAAATTCCTTCCCCCCCCCTTTGTGAGAATAACTTTTTCATAAACTCCATTGAAAATACACCAATTCCTTTAATTTTATGAATTTTCGAACTGTTTACAAATTTATGGCATACTCTGTTCTTTAAAAAACTTTGAATTTTCTTAGTGTGGGTTTTATGTTGCTGCGTAATATTTTATTTCCCATTTTTTGAGAGGTTGGGATAAAAATAAATATTAAAAAAAATACTTTTTCAAAATTTATTGGTGAAAACTTTTTTTTTAAAATCTGGCGCATATATGTGAATAAAAAATATTTTTTCTTCAAAAATGGGACAAACAATGGTTTCCATTCTTTCCTCAAGAATTCATTGAATTCATCACAAATGAAATTTTTCCATGTGGGTTATATGTTGTCGCAGACTATGCAATGACATTTTTCTCAAGATAGCGATATTCACATCTGTAGATTACACGCAGAAAAAAAAAAAATTTTTTCTGTCACAGTGTTACTACTCTTGATATATAATAAGCAGAACTTTTTGCATAGAATTATTTTTAATTTATAATATATATATATATAATATAATATAATATAATATAATATAATATAATATAATATAATATAATATAATATAATATATATATATATATATATATATATATATATATATATATATATATATACATACACTCATGTCCATAAATTAAGGATAATTCAGACACGGAAATCGAAATCTAAAGTAAAAATTTCACCTGTAGAATTATCACACACATCTGCAAGAATGATATGCAAATTTCAGGAAGCCACCAGATAATGCCGATAGTACGTCACAATGACGAGAGTGTAAGGGGGGGGGGTATATAAGGAATGGTGGCAAAGAAGTAAAATTGTTCACAAGAGTTCTGTAAGGCGCTCAGTGCCATAAGCGAATAGCTATGACACAGAGGACGTATGCGGATGATTTTTTACGTGGTGGAATTATCGGCCGCCTGGAAAGTGGGCGTTCTCAGACAGGGCCGTCTTAAGAGCATCGTGGGCCCCCGGGCCAAGTGATTTTTATGAGGCCTTACCAGGCAAATTCTTTAAAATTTCAACCAGATCTCATTTTTGTGAGGCCCCTTTCCTCTTGAGGCCCCCGGGCCGTGCCCGGGTGGGCCCATGCCTTAAGACGGCACTGTTCTCAGATGGAAGTATCCGAGGAACTTGGAATTGCCCAAAGTGTCATCTCTAGGCTTTGGCAACGATTCCAAGATAACGGAAATGTCAGTAGACGTTACAGTACAGGTCGCCCCCGAGTTACAACACCGAATGAAGACTGGTATTTGGCAGTAACTGCCAAAAGAAGCAGACGGAGCACAGCATCCGATCTGTCTCGTCAGCTATCTGCAGGTACCACAGTTTCAAGGCAAACCGTGTACAGACGTTTGGGAGATATTGGTCTATATGCTCGCAGGCCTGTCAGATGTGTTCCGCTCACGGCAACTCACTGTCGGCAGCGATTAGCCTGGAGTAGAGAACATGAAATGTGGTCATCGTCACAGTGGGCTTGTGTGTTTTCCGACGAGTCCAGGTTTAGCTTGCAGTCTGATCACGTCGGACTTTCATATGGAGAACGCCAGGTACCCGTTACCACCAAGACAACATCATTGAACGACACCGTTACGGTGGTGCAGCATTGCTCGTTTGGGGTGGAATTATACTGGGTTCCAGAACAGATCTGCATGTTCAAACCGGAACCATGAAAGCCCAAATTTATCGGGACATCATTCTGGAACAACATGTACGTTTGTTTAGGGTTGAGATGGGCGCAGAATTTGTGTTTATGGATGACAATGCCCATCCTCACCGAGCAAACATCGTAAACGAGTGCCTTGAATCTGAGGATATAACCCGTATGGAATGGCCAGCATTGTCACCTGACTTGAATCCGATAGAGCATGTGTGGGACATGCTTGGCCGACGAGTTGCAGCCCGTCAACCACCTCCTACACGTGTACCAGAACTTCGGAGAGCATTGCTTGCTGAGTGGAGTGATCTTCCCCAAGATCAGATTGATAATTTGATACTCAGCATGCCTAGGCGTTGTACGGACTGTATTTCATCACATGGGAGACATACAATGTATTAACCATCATACCAACCATGTAATAGTAAGTTTTTGTGAAGGAGATATTCTTTACAATTGCTCCAGGGAGCAAAAATCATAGTTTTTATGAATGGTATCATACATACACCATCGTTTTTGTTCTTTATCTTTTGTTTAATAAATGGGCTTTATGAATAAGTAACGTTTGTTTTGTTTCTGAACCTTTATTTGCCGGAGCTGGCATTATCCTTAATTTATGGACATGAGTGTAGAAAATGTACATTATGTTGCATTATGAGAGCCCTAGACATTGGCTTCGATTAATTTCACTTTTTGAATTTTTCAATTTTCATAAACAGCTTTCAATTTTCATATATAATTATTTTCGAATTCCATTTCTTCCAATTCTTGTAGGTTTTGTAGTTTTATACAAGTGGTACATTGAGTTTTCAGTTTTTCATATATAAACAATTTTTTTTTTTCAGTTGACTTTACACGCTGATCCACTGTGTGATAAAATTGATATAGAAGATTTAGGCAAGTTTACTAAATATTCATTTCTGTTAGAAAATGAAAGATTCATTATGTAAATGTTGGATCTTTCGTATTTCTTTTTATATTCCAGTGCCTTTTTCTAAATTCATATGCAGACACGTAACTCTTTAATATTTGTAAAATAAACAATATTTTTTCATAAATTTTAGATACTCAAATGATACTATACATGAAAACATTCAGAAAATTGAATGCTTCTCATTTTTCCAGGTGAAGATGAGAATCTGATATTTGTAAAATTCTTCAGGTGTTATCGTTGTTATGATCTCATACCAGTCAGTGCCAAACTTGTCGTATTTGATACACAACTCCTGGTAAATCAATTGTTTTCTATATTTATGTGCAAAAAAGGGATTTAATTCTAAAGGTTTTATACTTTTATGCAAGTGCTACCTTGAGTTACAAGTTTAATTTGTTCCTTTAAGTCAGCGGTTTTCTCAACCGGTGCTCCGTGTGCAACTCCCAGGGACTCAGCGGCGACTCGAGGGAAAATAAAATGAATCAGTAAATTTGAGTAAATAAGAGAGGCCTACAAGGTTCTGCCATAAAAATTATGTACTAAAAAGAGCTTCTCGAGTCAAACAAGGCTCCGCCATAGAAATTATATGCTAAAAAGGGCTCCGCGAGTCAAAAAAGGTAGAGAACCACTGCTTTAAGTACTTGTATCGTGAAAAAAAAAAGTTGGGGCTGTAACTAGGCTAGGGAAACCGGGGCTTTGAGCCAAATGAGGACCTCACAAAAAAATATACACTTATTTTGCAACTTTTTCAAGGGGCCTCAGGAAACGGCTGGCCCGAACACTCAAAAAAATCATGCAATGGCCCTGAAAAAAAAATATATAATTTCACGGCAAACTTTCCTATTTAAAGTAATAGAGATTTTTTTATAATGTTTTACATCATTCCTGAAATACTAATACTTGTGTTGAATGAGTTAGCTCTTGTATCTTTCATGCTAGTACAAACAAAAGTTTGTTTGAGCAAAAAATTTGCAACTTGAAGATTTTTTTGCTTGTAACTTGTATATCTCAGTAAGTTAAGACATGCATAAATTGATGTACCACAATATTCAATTACACCAAAAAATTTTATACAAACAAATTCCCAAGTAGCTTTTCCTACTCCTGTTTCCATCAAAATAATATTTTAATGATGATTTATTTTTTCCTCATGTCTGTTAGATGATGAATTTTGAAATTATTTATGAAAACAGTCCCACACACACGTTTTTTTAATAAAGTAATTTTTTTAATTTCATTCAAGAGTTGATGACAATTTTTTTGTCTTTTTTCATTTTTACTAGAAATTGAATTTTTCCCACTATCTGACCCATTTATTTTTCTTGTATTACTCATTACGATGAAATACAGGGTGTTTCAAAAAGAATCACCCTATTTGAAATTGCGTATATTATGAAAAATATTGAACACATAGGCTCATAAGATTAATTTTATATTACATGGCCAATCATAAAGTTTTTTATGAACCAAATTAAAGGTGCTCAATATGTCCACCTATGGATGCATGGCATATGTCTATACGATAGTAAAATTCGTCCCAAACTTTTCTGAGCATGTTTGCATCCACTGCTGCTGCTGTTATGCGTATCTTCAGTTCAGCTAATGTAGCTTGCAGGGGAGGCACATAAACAGTCTTTTATGAACCCGCACAAGAAAAAATTTCACACTGTGAGGTCTGGCAATCTTGGAGGTCGGTGATAATTAACTGAATCATCAGGTCCCATACCGCTGATCCATCATTTAGGAATGTGATTGTTCAAAAATTATTGAATTCTCAATCTCCAGTGTGGTGGTGCCCTGTACTGCTGGAAAATGAAATCATCTGAATCAGTTTCTAACTGTGGGAAAAGCCAACACCTGAAGTGGTGGCCAAAGGAAGAGTGTTAGCACTACCTGCTGGCAACTGCGTGAAACTCGAGATTTCCCTCTTTCTACCTATACATTATTCGATCAAAACGGATCAAAAGCTGAATAGTTATAATTTTTTTAAATCTGATGATTCTTTTTGAAACACCCTGTATATTTTGCTATTTTTCATGAAATGAATCACAATATCTTTGGCGTAAATCATGTGATGGGATTTTATTAGTATTTCGGAGACCAGTGGGGTTGCCTCATGGGCTATGAGAGTTATTGAGTGTTAATTTTTTTCACATATTTATTCATTAATTTTGTGATGGCATGGAACCTAAAAATTTCATTTTTTTTCCAGGTTAAAAAGGCATTCTTTGCACTAGTCGCAAATGGTATGTACATACTTATTTGGTGCGCTATTGGCCAGTGGCGTCGGAAGTGTTTCAAACCTGTGGGTGCTCATCTTGAGTTTAGTGTAGGAAATTTTGATTTTTGAATCGATTCTGGGTGTACTGAGACAAGGTCCACACATTTCTGTGGGTACTCAAGCACCCACAGCACCCCTGGCTCCGACGCCACTGCTATTGGCAAAGTATGAAATCCAGCATTTCTATTGAGTGCTAGATTGTTTTAGGAAAAGTATAAAATATAATGTTTAAATACTATGAAATATATATTACTGCCAAAGTCTGAAGTGCGGTCGAGAGTTTTGGCCAAAGTCTGATTTTTAGAAATGATTCAGGCTTTGGCCAACCAATTTACAAAGTGGCTGGAGATCCCTGGCAAAGTTAAATGTGCTAATAAGACGACCCTGTAGATGCCAAATATATTTTTTTCATCACCAATGTGTGATACACATGGATATATCTAGTGGCTGTATTGGATTGGTTCTACGTGATGTGAGAAGAAAATATTTGAGAGGAAAAACTATTAAAAAAAAGAGTTTTTTCTGTGAAAGAAAAGATTACTGTGATATGATGGTTTGCCATAGCTAACATGGCCACAATTATTAAAGAAAAATATGCCAACCTGATGATCACCACGAATTCTGCCACTTCTTTTCGGACTTTGACCAGGTATCTCTAGACACTTCACAAACTGAGTGCACCAAGTTTGTGAAGGGGCATACAAGTACCCCAGTAGCACAAGTGCCCATGTTGTGTGCTACAATTATGGCCAAAGCCAAAAGTTCTGAATTGTCTGGGTCAATTTACAACGAAATTGTCTGTAACATATATACATATTAACATGTGTGCTAATAGTTATTAATTATCCATTAATTATATGTATAATAAGGTTAGAAATTGTACATTGTCTGAAATTAAGAATATTCTAAAATAGAGCTTGACAAATCAAAAAAGAAATTAGGTGCCAGCCAAATTTACTAGGAGCCAAACTTTTTTTTTTTGAGAGGTACAGTAAGAAATGTTTTTTAGACGTTTCTGGGACTTGAAGATCAAGGGCGTAGGGGGGGGGGCAACTTGGGGGTCTGGTCCCCCCCCCCTGAAATGTGGGAAAATACCAAAAAAAGGGGGGGGGAAGATGGCCAAATCTATTGTTTTGGTATTGTATCACTTTGGTCCCCCCCCCCCTTCGAATGAAATTTCTGGCTACGCCCCTGTTGGTGACATTCCTATGTTGGTGACATGACCTATTTCCATGTTGGCAAAAATACTTACACTAATTCCAGAAATTTGTGTTGCTCTCAGGACTTTAATTTAGTCATTACACATTGAAAATTTCAGTCACCAATGTCTGTTTTTGGTCGTAATGATGACCTGACCTGGTGCTTGGTATTTGACAAGCCCTGCTGTACTAGAATTCTGGATTTCATGGTTTGCTGGTAGCATATAAAATTGAACTCTTATGTTACGAGCATGTTCAATATCAGGACTGTATGCTGGACCAAACTTTGGGAAAGAGGACACTTGTAGATTGGAGGAAGGGAGGGAACAGGTAGGGTGGCCGCCGTCAAGGTTTTTCGCTATTAAATTCACTGTTCTGAAAAGAGATTTCGGGACACTTGTTTGTTCCAGTTTTTCATTGGGCAATCAAAGATTTTATGAAATACAGCTATTTCAATAGTAAATTTCAAACTGCGTAAGCATGATTTTTGCTTCAGAGCGGTGTTGTGTAATGGCAGTGCTTATGCTGTGGATTACTATATATACAGTGCTATGAAAAAGACAGAAAAATTTTAAGAGCTGCGTCAACTTCTAATGTATATACAGCTCACTACTACTACTACTAAACCAGACAATATGTACAGCTCACTGGATGGCGATATGTGAACAAAAATGTTTCCATATAGGATTACCAAATTCTAAAACTTTTAAATAAGGACGCACAAATGCTGCTTGGCAGCACCACTTACAGATGTTTGAGACAGATGACACCATTATACCAACAAGAAAGGCAATTGTGTTTTCTAAACAATTTTTTGCAGATTTTTTTGTGGGGTGAGTGCTTTTTAATGGAAAGTACCTATTCATGAAAGAATCAGGCATTGAGTATTGTTTTTGTGAATGCAAAAAATAACCCCAGCTCCCAATTATAATGCACGAGACCTGCCAAGAGGATCTCCTTCATTGTGTAAACCTCTAATCCTGTTTGTACAGGATGTCTGACAACCATTCCTATGTTGTAATGGTTTTGACACCTCTGTGTAGAAGTACTGTGATAATATATTCGTATTGTATTGTAAATTTGTGATGTAACACTGTAATGGAAGAGTTGATCAACTTCACCCAAGAATATTAAGGAGACACCAACGAATAAAGCAAATACACATGTATGTGCCGTATTCGTTCATGTCTTCTTAAAATAACACTGTAATGCCTACCAATTGCAGGGTTCTGAAAATGTCCTGGTTCTGTCTCGGTTTTCATTAATGGATTCTGTGTTTTGTCCTTGTTTTTAATAACTAATTCCAAGATTTGTCCCCCCCCCCCTGGTTTTTCAAGTACCTCATCTTTCCACCCTAGGTATGGGGGAATCTATTCCAGAGAAATTTTGATTTACTGACCTTCAGAAAGAAATGTTAAATTCAAAGTATTTGATTCAAACAGTATAAAAAAAAGAATATTTTGAAAATTTTAAAGATGTTTTTAAAATTTTCAATCATTTTTGAGGGAGTGCTGTTCCCTTCTCCTTTCACCTTTGTGTAATATGAGTGTTTCTGAAACATGGGAATATTCTGAATCTGAAACATACCTCCTTTTTTGGTTTTCATGACAGGGCCGTAACTAGGATTTTTGCCACCCAGGGCAAATATTATTTTGTCACTTCCACAACTTTAAAATTCAATAGTTTTGTAAAGGTGTTCTTTGTTCCCACCTAAAACTGCTGTCGCTTAAATTTTTCTGCCTGGGGCAGTTGCCCCCCCCCCCCCCACAGTTGCGGCCCTGATTCACGAAACAAGTATTGTATGCGCATGATCACTAACTTACTTGGATATCTGATTTTATTTTCTCTGTTTTTCTTAGGAGTCAGAGCAGCACCGCTGTGGGATAGTGTGAGCCATAATTTTGTTGGTAAGAAAACTTTTTTAGTTTCACCATGGCTGTCAAACAGTGCTTTATGCATTGAGGTGAAGTAATTATATAGAAATGATTTGTTTTTCTTCCTTTATCATTTTATACACGCATGATTTATGGTTCAGAGCACACAATTATATTTTGTAATTCAGGTTTTAGTTTTGCATTGAAAGTTTGTAAGAGTGGCAAAACTTGAAATATATGAGAGATTAGATTATATTAGGAAAGATTAGGAGATCATTTAGATGAGAGGTTCCCATTTCTTTTTTGTTCTATCCATTCTTTTAAGAATTTTTCTTTTGTACTCATCACACCCCCCACAACTTGCATCAACCCTTGGATCCTATGCTCAGGGCTGCAACTAAGGGGGAGCAGGTAGGTCTGGTGCCCTGGGTGCTGAATTCACCCTTTAACTACTGCTTCTACATGGCAAAGGGGTGCCAAAATGCCGATTTGCCCCAGGTGACAAAATATATAGTTGTGGCCCTGCCTATGCTATAATCAGAGCTTCTACTACAACCGGATCATTTTATCTCCTCCAGGAGCAGTAACCTTTTCGCGCCAGAGGTACACATATGTGTACCTTTATTTCAATAGTTTTAATGATTTTTTTTTCCAACTTGAGGTATACACGTAAGGGTACCTAACTCTCAGATGGGCCTAGTAGAAATATTGACCCAAATTAATTCATTTCTTCAAATTTTTTAGCCGTTTTGACATACAATAAACAGAAATCAATTGATATTTTTTTAACTGTTAATTTTGGCTCAGATTTGAAAAGGGCATTGCCTACTTTTGGAAAGGGTGGTTTAGATCATCAAATCATGCATTAAGTTTTTGTCTCCATTGTTTATAATCAGACACGATTAAGAAATTTTCTACAAAGCATAAGCTCATAATCAAATCATAAGCAAACATCAGCAGTTTTTGATTTGTTTGAAAAAGTCTTTCTGTGGACAGAGCGCGCAGGCAGACCTTCAACAATCTTTGGTGACATAAATATGTTAGGGTCACACATACACAACATGTGTATTTCGGCATGTACCAATTTGTTAGAAATTCCCCAGAGGAATGATTATACAAACGTGCATGTAAGGTTATGTAGTGGTAGCAGTAGGCTGCTGTGGTGGTTGAGTGGTCATAGTGACAGACTGTCATTGCGAGGTTCTGGGTTCGAACCCCAACATCGCCACAGTGGTGGTCTGCTGAAGTTGGTTTTCTGTGGTTTTTCCAACTTCGAGGTGCAAATGCAAGCCAATCCCCCCATTAAAAAGTCTCGCTACAGAGAGCAAGAGGCCTACAACGATAAAATCTTCAAACTTCACTCATAGTTGGAAAATACATGGCAGATGGCAGCACTATAACAAGCATTACACACAAACAATCTTCACGCTATGTTCACAACACAGACACGCACATCCAAACATGTACCAATTCGTTAGAAATTCCGCAGAGAAATATGGACAAAGTACATGTGTGGTTTAGTAGTAGTAGCAATAGTAGTTCTCAATGTGAGTTTAGGACTCTTTTCATGTGATGCACTTTTTTAATCATTTTAGCCAAGCACAACATACGGCACTGGCAATGTTCCCCCTGAGTCGTGTGTAACAAAATCAAGACATTTATGTGGAATTGAAGCTGTCTGGTTTTAGCAACAAAACTTTTCATATTCTTGTATTTGAGTTGCAAGCTTCAAATAAATGTGCAAACTAAATTATATGTATTTTCTCAATTTTTTTTTGCCTGCAGGGATGCTGACTATTACAGACTTCATTCATATATTGAGGACATACTATAAGTCACCCCTGGTAAGATCTACAGGTATATTAGCTGATTGAGTTCATAGTGCAATTTTATGTTATTTACCCTTCTACCTTTTTTTTTTTTAAACTTCCTTGATCCGCATTATAACTACCATAGTGGAAATCACCAACCCTTCGAGAAATTGCCACCTATTTTCAAGAAGAATTTTTTTTTCCAATCTTGTGTAGTGATAAATGCTTTTCCCTGAAATCGAGAATAATAATAATAATAAAACAACAAGGAAGATAAATACCTTTCTATATTTCTTTTCTGTCATTTATTCTGCACGCATGTTTCTACATAACTGGGGGAAAGTCTCTCCTGTTATCTTTTTAACTTTAAAAAAAAGCTGACTCTGCCCACTGGGCATACTATCAGGCAAAACTCTGTACAGAGTTAGCTGAGCTCTGGAGTGCTGAAATGAGAGGGTTTGAAAAAAAAAGTTACTGTATTTAGGTAGACAGCGATTTAAACCCATGAACCTGACATGCTCCTGTATTTACAGTCAAATGCTCATCCATCTCAGATGTATTTCAACCAATTCATCCATTTGTTACATTTTGATAAATTTCAATTTATATGCACGTTTCGGTACAAAAGAAAGTACCCATGAAACTAAAAAATGTTCTAAGGCCGGGATTACACTATGAAAGTTTGATAAAATATGTTTTATAAAATTTGAAAATTCCACCAATAAGATCACTGGTTGCATTTGCTTGAATGTGCTTATTGGTTGTATTTTTCGAGTTTGATAAAAGAACTTTTATCAAAATTTTACAGTGTAATACCGGCCTAAAACAAATTTTATTCATTTCATTAATATAGTTTTCAACTCCATTTCAATACTTACTGGTAGAGCCATTTATCATTGATTATAACAAGAATTAGGTCATTGTAATCACTCAAATCTTATCTGAAATCTTTATAGAGCAGCGGTGTCTATTAAACAATGCGTATCATTTTTTCAAGCATCATAGCATAACTAAAATATTTTTTATTTGTGTTGTAGGTCCAAATGGAAGAGTTGGAGGAGCATAGGATAGAAACATGGAGAAGTGAGTGCACTATTTCATTGCTTGATTGGTTTTAAAAAATAAAATAAAAATGCAGTAACAGTAGAACTTAGAACTATGAATGCTTCATAAGATGAGAAATTTTTTAAACAAATTCTGACTTGATAAACAAGATATTACTCGTAATATTAGTAGTATGCTGTGTTATCTGGAAAAATAATTTTGAAGAGTATTTTTTTTCACTCCTCTCCAAAATTTTAAAGGGTAATTTTTATAAAAATGGGTATGTTTTTGTGAAAAACAGAAAAGAAAACTGTCTAAAATTTGAAGGAGTACTTTCACTCCTCAACGGAGTAAAATTGAATTTTGATGCATGTTGGTGAACACTGGTAGTATATGTATAACCAAGATCAACATTATAACTGTTTTTATCCTTTCTATCGAGTGTCACATGATTACAACTGAAAAGCTGACAACTTGCTTTCTCTCACTGCAGGCAGGGTTGTCTTAAGTTAAGGGACCGGGTTTAAGAATTTTTTGTTTTGGTTTTTATTTTCTTTCTATTATTTGAATGAAAGACCAAATTGAAAAATATATTGTACGCATATGTGTATTAAGGACACCCTTCAATAGTTTAAGGGACCCTTGTTTGATTTTGACCATTCGTTGAGATTTTTCACTGACTACAGGTTTGGCATTCATAGTATAAGTCCATGAAAAACTGCCTCACCCTCTTGTGTGCTAATGAAAGTACGAATTCTAAACTGAAGCACCCCCCCCCCTCCTCCCCGTTCTTCTATTCATTCAGAGAACTACCCGAGCCTTCACTAAAACACAAATAAAAATACAAAAATTTAAAATAAATCAACCTGCACTATTCCTTTGGAAATTATCGTGACTGGCTTAAGGGGAATGGTTGTGAATGGATCATTTTGTTCCATTATTTCCTATGGGAAGTTTGATTTGATATATAAGTTTATTGGATGGCTACCACATTTATAGAACAAATTACGCTTGTAAACCAAAGTTTCATTGTATAAAGCAGTGCGTCTCAACCTTTTTTTGTCCATGGCCCCCTTTCAACCATTTCTCATTCCTGTGGCCCCCTTGCGAACATGAATAATTTTCTACTCCCCCCCTCTCTCCCCCCCCCCCGTTTTCCCATTAGAAGATAATTATTCAAAAATTGTCTGAAGTATAAATATGTTTGAATTTAATTTGATTAATTGTAATTTTTAATTTATGAAAATAATGGAAAAGCAAAATAAACATAATAGAATACAGTAAAAATAGAATAAATCCCTTGGGGTCACAAAGTGTCTGTATCATCGTAATGTTACTTTTTGTGAAGTTTATTGTTTTGTGTTTTTCTCAGTTTGATTTGTATGTTTTATGTGTGTTATGGCTATGTTATATGTTATATGGCTCTAAGATTAATGGCTCACCAATAAAGTGTCATATGCCCTGTTACCCATGCAGCCTCCAAATACATGCAAAAAAATAGTTTGAGACAAAATACAGTCAACTTTCATTTTAACAAATACCATTATAAAGCAGGAAAAATATCCTTTTGACGAAAATCCCTCGGATAGGTTTACATAGGAACAATATAAAAATCTGGAATTCTTTTGTAACGAAATTTCGTTATTACGAAGTGATTTTTCAGGTCTCTTGGAGTTCCGGTTTAATGGGGTTTGACCAAAGCGTATTAATAAAGGGTCTTTAATACGCTTTGGGTTTCACTGTATTTCCCCCCAAAAAAATCACGCATTTTTGCAGTAAAGTAATTCAATTTCGGCAATTTGATCTGAAAACAGTCCTTTTTATAATAATTATGTCCTTTTTACTTTTATAAATTGGTGGGGAGAAAAAGGAAAATGGCCAAGACGGGC
This sequence comes from Pholcus phalangioides, assembly GCF_987345545.1. Taxonomy (NCBI): domain Eukaryota; kingdom Metazoa; phylum Arthropoda; class Arachnida; order Araneae; family Pholcidae; genus Pholcus; species Pholcus phalangioides. Next base: position 21,553,820 of record NW_028301596.1, on the reverse strand, counting down.
TCGGTTGTGCTTAAATGCCTCAAAATTCCACTTGTGTGCAAGGGGATTCTGGCCTCACTCTCAGTTTTATGACAAAATTTCACATTTATGAGACGTTTGACTACAGACACGATTAATTCCTATATATATAGCTTTCAATATTAAAATATTTCATTTATATGAAGCACAATTTCAATTATTTGACATTTTCATTTTGATTCGAACTCTCCAAATCTTTGGAATAGACATCATTTCCAACTATCAAATCTAAGCAGTTTTTGCAGATTGTGAAAACGCGTCGCTGAATTGGTTTTGCATGCGTATTATCAACACTAAAAACTATAAATTTTAGGTTGACAGATACAAAGAGATGCATTGAGCGGGTTATGGACATTTCAAGACATACGTGAGAATTTATTGCACTTTTTTTAGAAATCAGCAGATGCAGTGAGTCTCTAATTAAAGGATTTAAATTGCTTTAAATGTAGTCATACGCCTTTTTAGATTTTTTTTTCTAATGTCCAGACAACATTGTTCTTGTAGGATAGGAAAATTGCATTGAAATTATTTAGGATGCTGCAGGTCAGTAGTAGGGCAGTTAAAAGTAAGCATTACAGTATCGATTAAAAGAACTTTAAAGATGTGGTGTCAATCTTAGAGGAAATCCCAATACTTACATGCTCGAGCTTACCTGCCGCCCGGGTGCGAAGCCTCATGTGCCGCCCCTACTGGCGACCCTGCCAGGAGACTGATAGGGCTTCGGTGAAGGGCACCTGGAGATAAACCTGATTTTTTTTTTTTTCAGAAGAAAGCCGCACATCATTGTTTACCATGCAAAATGTGCGTGACCATGCGTCCCGCTTTTGAAGTAGAAAATTTTTTGTCTTTGTTTTTTGTTCTAGAATAATTTTACCATTCTTAATAAATGCCAGATAACTTAATCCTTGAAAGAGCACTTATTTTTGTGAGCCATCATCACTTATCCTGTGAAGTTGATATTTAACTGGGTAATTTTTATTAAGAAAATTTTTTCATAGGTGTTTCTGGTATTCCAGGGGCCGGACAAGTGAAAAACCAAATTTTTCCTTTGCCTTCATTTGACTATTGTGGATCAAATTCTGAGTGAGGGTATGGGCCCCTAGGCTGGGATTTTTTGCAGGCCCTTTCCCAGTCAGATTTCTCACTGCCCCTTCTATAGTTAATTTATAGCCTGAAAAAGCCAAAAACTTATGAGAATTATCCCGGGCTCTTGTGGGGGCCATGGGTGAGGGAACCAAAATGCACACATGGCCCTTGTAATAGAGTACAGGGGTACGCTTGGCCATGCGACCCATTGGGGCCACACTGGGCACCGCTCAGGAGGATGCTAAATTTGGGGTGAATGGTAAAAAAAATTCCATCAGCCAAAAAAAACTAAACTGTCGGCTCTGGAGGGGCGCAAAATTTGAAATGGAGGGCCGAAAAAAATGTTTTGTTAGGAATTGTTTGGATTAATTGTAAGGGAGGGGCATGACCTTCTAAGATTAGGGCTGACAGGGCTCCAGTTTGAGGCCTGGGACTAAATCCTTATAACTTTTTCACTCTATAAATTAACTGTAGAAGGGGCCCCGTGGAAAATCAGGCATGGGCCCCACGAAAGATTCCCTGACGCAGGAGGTAGGGGCTATGGAGGGAGCAATGGGTAGGAGGCCCGAAAATAAGTCCCACACGGGTACAGATTTTGTCTCGCGCCGTCCAGATAGCTTACATTCTTGTTTCTGGTATTACGGTCAGAGACCTTGTCTATTTTCTCAACGTTTCCGTTGTCGAGGTATAGTATGACTCAAAAGCTTGATGTCGTGAATTCTTACTGTGTTAAATTTTGTTGTCTTAAGTAAAGTCTATGATGCCCCCCCCCCCTACAACCTGCCGCCCGGGTGCGCCGCACCCCTTGCACCCTCGCTTAAGCCGCCCCGTCCCAATACATTATCACAGCAATTTGGTTTTAAAACATTAAATTTCGCGGGTATTTTTCCTGTTTTGCGGGTATTTGGTCTCTTGGAGTTTGTTATAAATGAATTCGTCTTTATTTCTTTTCAGCAGAGGCAATGGATTGGCACCCCCTTTCAAAATTCATAAAAAATACCCCAGAGCAATCATTCTATATTCGATTTTTATATATATATATTCCCCATCAGACCACTCAGTGCTGGCTGAAGATAGCTTTGTGCTAAACTAGATGGCTATCCGTTTGTAATTGCATGAAAACGATGGGTTTTTTACAAGCTTTCATTTCTCACCCATCTACTTCTTGGATTGCATTTACTACCAGCACTCAAAAAAATGTCAATGAATGGTCAATAAATCTTTGTCTGTTTTCTTTATGGCAGCCCTCTTTGAATGAAAAGTCTGAACACACAATTTTCTGTCTTTACAGTTACTCCATTTTGCTTAAACCTCTTCTATAGTTTGTGTCAGGGCCTACTGTCTGTCACCCCCAAGTCGCAAAACCACTGAGATTACATGAACCACTTTTTCTTATTTCCTTCCTCATGTTAATGTTACTTGAATGGGAAAAAATTATGAAAAAGTTAATGTCACAAATTTCTTCGTGGCCCCCCGTATCAGTAGCCATGTTTCCCCTTTTGCAAGATTTTCATCCGTGGCCTCCCTGGAATATCCTAGGGCCATATGGCCCCGGTTGAGAACCACCGGTATAAAGTATTCAGATTATGATGATTGGTGAGATTAATATTTTTTCAACTCACAGAGCATTTTCTTATTGTAGAAAATCAGATCCTTCACCATCACTATTTGTAATTTTTTTATTTTATTTTACTAGATGTTCTAAAAGAAAAAAGCAAGCCATTAGTCAGCATAGGTCCAGATGCAAGGTAATAAATGAATGACATTTCTTTGTGATTCTTTGAAAAGTTGAAGATGTATTTGTCTTTTGATGAACCAAGACATAATTTCTTTTTTTTTTGGCAATGTGGTTTGGTGAATTGGCAATATTGTTATGATTCATTCATTGCAAATCATAGTTTAACTGCATAAATAGTTGTATAGATATGCACTCCCTTCTCCCTCTCTCTCTCTCTCTCTCTGCAAAAGCAGAAAAATTTTATTTTTTATTCTTCAACAACAGTTTAGTGTTTATCTATTTTGTGGAAGATAAATGACACTCCAATTCCGATGTTTTATAGATCCAAGAAAATAAATAAAAAAAATAAAAAAGAGGGATACAGTACAAGAGCAAACCTGTGCAAGAAAAAATTAAAAGAAAACAATTAGAACAAAAACTCATATGCCATCTTTATGTGATTTTAAAAATTTTATCTCAAATAAGCAACAATATCACTAATTCTCAATTCATTAGTGAAATAATTGGTTGATGAAATAGATTTCTCAGAACTCTCTCGTGTTTGATTATTTTTTTCTAAAAAATAGTAGTACAGTGAAACCTTGATATAACGATACTCTGCAGACAAAAAAAAATCATTGTAGAGAAATAATTGTGATATCAAGAGACAGCAGTTTAACATTTTGAAACAAGAAAAAATATTGTAGTCGAGGGATTTATCATTATATCAAGTATGATTATATCAAGGGGTTTCACTGTATTTCATCAAAATTCATATTACAACCAGATCTTGAATGCTCAGCTAATATAATAAATAATATTACAGCCTCTTCGATGCAATCAAGACCTTAATATTGAATAAAGTTCATCGACTGCCTGTGATAGATCCCATCAGTGGAAATGTTCTATACATCATCACACACAAACGAATTCTCAAGTTCCTGTTTCTTTATGTAAGTTTCAGCTTGTGCTATGTAGCTGAGTATTTGTCTTATCTGTTCAGATTGATTTTTAGATTTTCAAAATATATTTTTTATTAAGAGCACATTCTAATAAAGTTATTATCAGTTTGAACATGATAGTATAATTTACATTGGAAAAATTAAAATAATCATTTGTATCACGATTTTGTTTTATTCCTTGTTTTAATTAATTTTATTCATTGTGTCTTATTATTATGACTTATGTTCATTTTTGTCTTTGTTTTAGTATCAGGATCTGCCTCATCCTCGTTATATGAACCAAAAGCTTGGGGAGCTTAAAATAGGTACATATAAAGACATCGCCACGGTACGTTCCATTTCATAATACGAGGCATTAATTGAGATTTTAGTTACATCTTTTTCATCTTCAGTTTCATAATTTTGTGTCCACAAAAAAAAAAAAAAAATGAAACTGGATGGTACTATAATAGTTCAACCAGGTACTGGCACTGTTCTGCCCCCTTAATGAGGGGCGATGACTGATATTGACAATTGTCAATACAGCCTGGGCTGTGTATGATTAGAAAGAAAGAAAAAGTCAAACCATGATAATTCTAAACTGGAGAGCCTGTGGGAATTTTTTGTAGTAACAAAATTCCAATTCAATTAATTGGCAACGAAAAAGAGTTTTACAAATGAAAATAGAAGAATTTCTGACATTTTCACTCAGTATCAATTTGAAAATTTTATTCAAATTTATACACATACCCAGTAGTAAATTGACTATAACTAAGACTTTTCAAGTTAAAAACTTGCATAACAGAGTTTCTTCATTTCAATAATTTCTTTATATAGTCTGTACGGTGACATTATTCTATTTTCTCTCTTCTGTGTCCCTGGAATCTTAATTGCAGAGGAACCTGGGTCCTTAACAAGCAAAAGTGTACTACTACTTTAACATACATGGCATCTCTCTCTCATGAGCATTTCTCTGAGGAATTTCTAACGATTTGGTAGTGATTCTCAAGTGGGGACCATATAGCCCCCTTGGCACTGTAATTTATTAAGGTAGGGGCCAAGGGTGAAAATCAGATAAAAGGGGAGAGCATAACAAATGATGAGGGGGGACCACAGAGAGCCATAAAGAGAAATGAAGCTTTCAAGTGATATATAAAGGAAAAAAAATGTCTACTTTCAGAATCTGGCGAATGAGCTGTTCATGGAGCCAGGGCAATCTTAACCCACGGCCTGGGGCCTCAACTAGAAACCAAAACTTACTCTGTCTTTCCGGGCCAGTGTTCATGCTTTCCAACATAACCCAGCCTTCTAGGAGGTGAAGAGAGAAAGTAGTCTTGTGCTGAATATCTCTAGGCATGAGTGGCCATCAATCAATCATGTTTATAGGTTACCTATACATGATAAGGCCTGGTACAATGATTTTCGAGCATAAGTATGTAAATATGTAAGCTGTCGCTTCTAGCTAAGTATGGGGTCCCAGAACATCACTTTTCCCAGGGAACCATGATGGTGAGACAGCCGTTCATGGAATCCCAATAATAAGAAAGCTCACCCCAGTCCAGGGTAAGCGTGGACCCATGGTGATGTGTGTTGGGAGTGACGATTCATTATGTAGGTTTATTGAATGGTCCCGTATTTTACACACACAAACCCTATTTTTTTGCCATAGAATTCGGCTTTTGGGAAGAATGATCACCCCCCCCCCCCACTTCTGAATCTGTGCCTAGCCTAGGGTTGCAGAGATCAGTCTCATTCTTATTTATAAAATGTTTTTTTCATCATAAAAATTTGGTTTTAACTAAATTCAATTTAGTAGGTAAAAAGGATTTCTCTCCTGGATGAGGGTGGGAAGGCAACCCTGTTGGATAAGGTGGGGGGGGGGGGGGAGATAGATAGAGCATGATAAAAAAAATTAAAAATATTAAGAAAAAGTGGTAGTGCATTAAGTATGAAAGTATTTGTTGCACATTAAGCATATTACTTAACATCATATCACTGCTGAGGTTGAGACAATTTTTTTTGTGTTGAATGAAATTAAATGATAGGCCATTTTGTGTTAATACAGTTCGACTTTACTAAACACTTGATATGGTCTATGAAATCCTAAATTCCTAAATATCATTTTGTAATCAGCTTAAAAGTGTAAATAATGCTTATTTATGGTAAACAGTACATTTTGTGCTGAAGAAGACAAATCGGGACTTCCCTGTGGGTGATGCCCATGTGTTTATATGAATATAAGCTTCTGAATTTGTGAATACATCAAGCTGTAGAATTTGCATATTATGCTGTGTGGATATGCATCCATTAGTAAATTGAGTTTCACGAAGCAAAAAACTGTTTTGGAGCGTCATGCACAAATGCAGAACAGAATCTTCTATATGACACAAGATTTAAACTTATAGACTCTTCGAAAACTTGGCACTTAATGCAAGAACTACTTCTGTGGCATTGAAAATATATAAGTAATTGTCATAGATGTACAGTGAAAATTCTGTATAATGGTACTCAATAAACAGGAGAAATGTGTCATTATAAAGGATTTATTGCAATGGATATGATGTATCAACAGAGTGACATAGTACATTGGGACCAGAGTGATATCATTATATAAGCGAGTATAGTTACAGAAAGTATGGCTATATAGGATTTTCACTGTATATGAATTGAAATAAGATTATTAAAAAAAAATTTTTGTATCTTCATACTTTATTTTAAATCAAGTTTTTTTTCTTGAAATTCAATTTTTGTCTTTCACAGGCCAAAGCGAGCACTCCAGTTATTGTGGCTATGAGTGAATTCATTGAGAGGAGAGTATCAGCTTTACCAGTAGTGGATGACCAGGAGAAAGTTGTTGATATCTATGCAAAATTTGATGTAATTGTACGTATGAAAAAAATTCCTGTTAATTTTCTAAGTAAAAGTTATAAAATACAAAACAAACAATAAATTTATAACAACCACATAACATTACTCATGATATTATTTATTTCTATAAGTATTAGGAAAAGAAAATTTTTTCAAGCAAAATAAAATCTAAATTTGTTTTCTATGTTAGTGGATAATAATAATTGCTTTGAAACATTTATTACCACAACCCCCTTGTTCAACTTCACAATATGAACCCATCCATCGAATATAACACATTGTTGCTCTTTGGAATTACTATGGTCTGGGTAGCTAAGTTCATTGAAGTTTCGAGGTGGGTGCCATTGTGAGTTGGCATCCACTTCAAAAAAGTTTCATCACATTGAGCAAAACATAAATATGCATTCAACTACAAATACAGAGGCCACCAACAGGCAACTTGCCCAATGAGGTAGTGGAAAGAAATGGGGAAAATGCCATAAGGAACTTTAAAAAGCAATACATGTGTTCGAACAAGCAGTATGAAGAGAACATAGCAAATTACTATTTTCACTAGAAATAATGAATGTAAATTGCCTGTTAATCAGGAACTTAGCTGTTGTAATGGTTGAGTTCCAGACAACAGCTGTTGTCTATAGCTCAAATAATGATCAGAAAATTAATTTAATACATCATATCTTTGCCTAGTTAGGAGGTGCACAAAATCACCTCATGGGCACCAACTGTTGGCCACCCCTGCTATACACATTAAATTGTTGCACAAAGTAATAAATTGCTCCTGCATTTTGTATTTTTTTGAATAGGTGTTTCCTTCAATTTTTTTTCTCATTCAAATAATATTTTGATGAGTTTAATGTTTATTAGATTATTAGTTAATATTAGATTGTTTCAGTGCAACTGTAAACAGTAATGCTCTATATTAGTATATCTGTTTTTGTGATGCGTAAGAGGCAGTATTGCTTCAGATTTTGAAGTTCAAAATGAAATTTTAAAATTGATTAGCTTCTATTTTCTTCTGCAGAACCTTGCAGCTGAAAAGACATACAACAATCTAGATATAACGCTCAAAAAAGCTTTGGAGCATAGAGACCAGGTAAAATACATTTCTTTCTTTCTTGTGAATGATTATATAGATATAATTATGGTAAAATATAATGGCGTCTTGAATTACAAGTTTAATCTGTTCCCAAAAGTTACTCGTGTTACACTAGAATCTTGTATCTAAAAGTAAACTTTCTCATTTTCAATAATGAGATTTTCAATTTATCTCTCATATTCTTACAATAATAACACTTGTGTATAAAACTCAATTGGCATGTTGCATTGTATTTTGTGCAGAACAAAAGTTGTTTTATATGACATGAATGTCGCTCTCCACTTGTTAATACAAGATATACGGAGGACTGGATGTTGTGAAGATATTTATTATTTGAGATGTTGTATTAACAAGTGGAGAGCGACATTCATGTCATATATATAGCCCTCTAGTGGTTCGTCGTCCATGAGCTATTAGCTGATCGGTTTCACCGTCCATTGCACGGTTCCGTTCGGCATATATACGCTCTAGCGAAGGAAAATCTCTATCTCCTCTGTAGCTTAGTGGTCAGAGCACTCGTCCGGCAATCGAGGGACCCGGGTTCGACTCCCGGTAGAGGCAGAGATGAGTTTTTTCCTTCCTTAAAAAATTAATTAACATCTCAAATAATAAATATCTTCACAACATCCAGTCTTCCGTGTATCTTGTAAAAGTTGTTTTGTTAATGAAAGTATGGTAGTGTTAGTAATAAAATGATAAATATATACCGTACTTGGTACAGTCTGACAAAGTTATTTAGCTTTGACTCCTTCAAAGTATCAGAGTTTTCATGTGTTGAAACAAAGATTTTTCTGATTTTTGTTAAACAAATACAGTCAACCATGTTATAATGACCCCCATCATATTTAAAGGAAAAACTGATGTTACATTGGGAGGTCATTATGTCAGAAGTTTGAAAAAAATTAACTTCTTAAGAGAAGGACCAGTATGCCATTCTTCGCAATTTTGATGAGTATGAACTTGTATCTGGCTCTCCCAACATTTGCCACCATCTCCACAGTAACTTATGGAAATATTAAGTTGGAGTCGCTCACCCCCCAACAATTCTGAGCACTCTTAATATTTCTGATAACTTTATGCCTATGCCATATTTCTATGGACTTTTCTACATCTAGCTGCTGGTAAAATCTACTACCACTATAATTTCCTATATAATAACTTGCTCACCATCCAAGAAAAGTTTTCCCCCTTTTTTTAAACATCTGTAGACAAAACAATATATTTTTAAATTCTGAAAAAAATCAAAAATTTGGTCTAAAGTGCTATTTAGTTTTGTAACTCAACTTTCATTACCTTATCGTGTTAGCACGGTCTGATACAGGTAATTATCAGCTATTCAATGGAAGCTCACATTCATTAACAAGCATGTTATACGTGCACAGAATCCTCCAATATTAAAGGTTAAGTATTCTTGTAGACACTAGTATGGTCATTTTCTTGCAAAAAAAAGAGGTGGGTATAGAGCTGAGTTTGGACATTGTATTGGATTGAATGATCTTTGCAGGTTGTTATATTGGATGAAAAATAAATCAGACGAATAGGGAACATTTGAGTCTTAAAACTGTACCAGTTTTTTAATGGACCAGCAATAACCTAACTTTCTGATTATAAGCAGCATAGACTGTATTCATTTGCATAAGTAGAGTCTCTGCACAGTTGTAAGTAGTCTGCACTCAAGAAATGATGTCTATTATGATTGCTCAGTTTTTTCCAAAATAATGTAATGATGCTGTGGCATTAGTGGTAAGAATAAAAAAATACAAGATAATGTCATTAAATCAATATCCTAATTGTCAAGTTCCAGTGTATATATACACAAAGACAACTTACTCAATCACATTTTTTTTCTTTATACAGTATTTTGAAGGAGTTCTAAAATGTACACTCGATGAAACATTGTCTGCGATTCTCGACAGGATAGTTCGAGCAGAGGTAAGAGCTCATTACATTTTCATTAAAATTTATTCAATGCTATTTATGTCCAGAACCGTCTGAAGAGCATCATGGGGGGGCCCCCCCAGGCAAATCAATTTTTCTGAGCCTTCCCCTCCCCATCTGACAAGAAATGTCTCTGCCTGCCAATTGATGTGCCTAATCTTGAAATTTTTAACCAGATCTCATTGTCATGAGGTCCCCTGGGTGGAGCCTGGCTCGGCCCATGAATTAAGACAGCACTGGTTATGTCCTCCATCTTGGAGAAGACTTTTATGGACTCGTTTAATTCATGCTTTTTTGATCACATAGAAGATTTAAAAAAGCCATCACAATGGCTCATTTGTTTACTACTCAAAAAAAGGCACAACTTTGTATTTATTTGAAAGTTTTCTCATTTTCTTTTCATAACCATGCCTCCAAGCAGTTAGCATGTCAGCCTCTCAGAGAGAGTGCCATGCAAGAAAAACTGATTGTAATCAACTTTAAACCACATTTCCCGGTCTAATTTGATCATTTCGTGCATAAGATGACTGATGTGATCAAATGAAAAAATGTCATTATTTGGTCATTATTGAAGGTTTTTTTGTAAAGAGGAAAAATGATTTACAGTACTGAACTCAGAAAAAAAATAGTGATCTGATCGTAAATTACATTCTTTAGGTCGGGGGTGCACACAGGGTCATCTTAAAAGCATCATGGGTTCCCCCGGTTCAAGTGGTTTTCTGAGGCCCTACTGGTAAATTCTAAAAATTTCAACCGGATATTTTTATGATGCCCCTAGGCTGTGCCCAGGTGGGCCCATGTATTAAGATGGCACTGGGCAACACAACCTCCCTTGCCTGCAGGCCAGATACGTTGTATTTCTGTTGCTCATTGGCCAAAAAACGTGTATACATAGGGTGACCATATGACCTGTATTTTATGAGACATCCCTGTAATTTTGGCCATCTCGACTTTATTATAAAATGTCTTGTTTTTCCCTTATTTTCATAACGAGGCTTACTGAAATTTTTGAAATCAAAAATTTAATCAAGATGATTTTCAGGACTTAATAATAATAATCATACTATAATTTATGGCAATTATGACTGTATCGTAATTAACTATAATGATATAAAAATATTTTCCTCTCATATTTTTCAAACACCTATGTTGTTTTGGGGGAATTAAATTTCTGATGCAAATTTCATTTCATTTTTCTTCATTTCCTGTCATTGGCAATTTTTCAGCAATTGTATTGATAGTTGCAATTTTAGCAACCATAACAACATTTAACAATTTTTTTTTAGGCTGTCATTGGTAACTACTTGCACCAGACAATTTTGTGGTGGTTTTTCTATTTACGATGTTGTGTGTATTGATACTTTTCTACTGGAATACCTTTTGTGGGGCGGGTGGAACCCTTTGGCAGGCCGGATTTGGTCCACAGGCCTGCGGTTGTGCACCCCTGCTTTATGCAATCTTATGTAGTGATACTTGAGCTAACTAAGCTAATTCATTCTGGGGAATCACATTAGTTAGCAGAAGTAGTAGTATAACAAAGTAGTCATAGTTCTATAACAAATGTTGGTTTTTTACATAACAAAAAAAAATGTTTTTGCTGTGCATCCTTTTAAATTTTGCAACCTGGGAATTCCCCCTTCCCGCCACCCTCATTCTTGCTCTTTCCCTGTTACTTGTAATTCTTAAAATTCAAAAGTAAACTCCTATCTATGTTGAGGGAGCCATAAAAAGGTAATTTACTCAGTTAAAAGCAGTGATTCTTAATCTTGGAGTAACTTCAGAGGTCTGTGGGCTTGCATGAGAAAGCAATCAACTCACTGAACAGAGAAGGTAGGCTTTCACATCCGGAGTTTGTAAGAGTGTATCTGTACTTTTTGGGGTGTTTGTGCCATATTTGAGGCTTTTTATCAGTGCACATTTCATGCACTACTGCAGTGGACTAGTGGACATCATCGTAGTAGGTAACAGCAAGTAAGGAGATGAACCAACGTCCTCAGAAAACCATCGACTATCAATTTATTTATTTATACAATATTGTTGGCCCTGGGGGCCTATACAAGAGGATGTGATTGAAAATGGCAAAGATATTGTTTGATATTAGACAAAAAAACTAGTGATAGTGGGAGATTTGACAATAGAGCTTGGGAATTTGTTCCACTCACCAGTGGTATGAGGAAAGAAGCTGTATGTAAAGCAATTTAAAGCAGTCAGTGGAAGAAAAAATAGGTTTTAATTTAAGGGAATGGTCGAGTCTTCTAGAGATGTTAGATAGCCTAGTTTGGCTAAGATACCAGAAGCATCTATGTCTCTTGTGTCACCAAAATATGTCTCTTGTGTCACCAAAATATGTCTCTTGTGTCACCAAAATATGTCTCTTGTGTCACCAAAATATGTCTCTTGTGTCACCAAAATATGTCTCTTGTGTCACCAAAATATGTCTCTTGTGTCACCAAAATATCTCTTGTTCCACGTGACAATAACAATACAGATTTCGCCCCACTTCAGTGGAAGCGGAAGTAGATCACACTTTTTGTTGTCTTCTTGATTGTTTAGTCTTCTTGCTTACCGTCACTTGCATCATGATGTCCACCACGGTAGTGGACGAAACACCTACTGATATAAAAAGCCTAGAACACAGCATGGGTACTCTTAATCACTTTACATTGCTACATTCAGAATATTATTTTGTAAAGGGGCCAGTAGAATTAATTTTTCTTCATTTTATTGCCATGGGGGGGGGGGGGGTCAGTGGACTTTATCCTATTGGCAGAAATTATTAGTGAAACACAAAACATATTAAAAACCCCTTCCCAAAAAAAAAAAAAAAACACTGAAACAGAAAAATGAAAGAAATAAGCATCAGGAATTGTTAACAAAAAAAAATTTGAACTGATATAAAAATGGGGGAATTTTGAAAAGTTTCTTAATAAGCTCATTCTCAAATTGCCCCCACGTTGGGAATCATGATTTAGATGGAAGGATAAGTTCCTAGAATGTCTAGAATGGTCAGACTTTTTAAATTGAGTAATATTAAGACATTATTTTTTATGGATTTTTTCATTATACATAAAATGGCTCAAAATCTTTTTTAAAGTGGGAGAGAGATGCGTCTTGAAGTGATTCCGAGGTGAAATAAATTAATCTTACTGAAATGATAGTTACTCATTAGATTCATTTTTATTTGCATGAAAACTTGGCTCATGACACTGTGCTTTTATGTTAGTGCATGCATCTATATCAACTAAAATCTTCATTAACCGAATCTGTATTTATTAGCCAAGGCAAAAATATTGTTAAAAAAAACGGTTAAAAACGAGGTATCACTGTTTGTTGTAGAGCATTGGTGTACGTCCTTTTAACCTGTGAAAGGTGCTCCTAAAAAATTATAATGACAACACCAAAAGTACTCCAGTTTGTGGCCCTTGAGTTGCTGTTCACCTGCAGACTGGAAAGGTTTTGTGCTCCTTTTGTAGAGCGTAGTATACCCCTATGGGAGAGTAAAAGCCAATGTATTATGTAATTCTGGTGTATGATATCATATGCATATGCAGATTAGATTCTAGACAGGTTTCATTTCCTATTATCACTTCAGAGGGAAAGGATATAAGAGAAAGGAATCCTTTTCCATTTTAGGAAGGATTATTTTTATAAATCTCAAAACAGATTGTCGTTGTTGCTTCATCTATGATGCAGTTTTCTGATGGTTTTTTTAATATTTTTTTATATATATAACTATATTATTTTATATTGTTTTATAGTTACCATGACATTTAGAAATGTTTTTTTCTTTTCTTTATGCTATCAGGTCCATCGTCTTGTAGTTGTTGATAAGGATGACCATGTGATTGGAATGGTCTCACTATCAGACATTTTATCTTATTTAGTGCTCAATCCTGCAGGTTAGTTCAATTTATATACAGTTTGATATTTTTGCTTGATTTTTAATTGTCAAATGGGGAAGAATCTATGGAACTTTGAATAAAAATCATAATTATTTTCTGAATGTGGTGAACACATTTGATGCAGCGTAAAACCCCTCGAATCCATTGCGCAAATTTTCCTACATTGGTGAAACTGTTCCATTTTGAGTGCTTGCAGTGATCTTATAAAATTAAAATCATTGAAACGAAATGATTCATTTACATGGATATAACTTTTTAAAGTTACTTTGAGGTGGTTGGACTTCCAAACAATTTCTCCATGCATGGCACATGTTGATATTTTTATCATGTTGAAAATTTCTGCGCAATATCCGGAAAGGGTTTCAGCTGTATTTAATTGTTTGTTAATTTTTTCATAACATTTCATAAAATGCTGACGTTTTTTTTGCTATTAGGGGGCCATTCAAGTGTTGCGTAAGCAGATTTTCAGCCATTTTTGACCCCCCCCCCCCCCTGTCAGCAAAATTTCGTCAGCAGCTTAGAATATTTCATATCTTCAAAAAGGGGTGGTTGATGACGTAAGCAACCTTCAACCCCCCTCCCCCCCCCTGTCATCAAAAGTCAGCAAATCCGAAACCCCCCCCCCCCCGATGCTGGCGTAATACTTGAATGACCCCTTATGAATTACATATTTAATTTGTTTCAGAAAGTTACTAATATCATGGGAACAATATGTGCTCAAACCAAACTTCTCCTTAAAAAAATAATGAAGATTTTCTTTGTTTGTTCCATATCTTCACAGTATCAATACTCACAGAGGCGTCAGAAGTGTTTTAGACCTGTGGGTGGGTGCTCAAGTTGATTTCTATGTGTAATAGAATAGAAAATTTCTATTTCTGAATTAATTCTAGGGATGCTTGAGCACCCACAGCACCCTCACTCAAATGCTGCTGAATACTCATGTAAAACCAAAGAGTAGTTGTGTTTATTTGTCAAGTTTAATGTACTGTATGATGATTACTGTTGTCAGAGGTTCTTAACCATTCAAATGAAGGATATTATCCCTCTGCCACTAACATGGAATTTGTGGACTACTGCACAAATGAAATGGTGCCAATAGACCAAGCATAGATCCAGAGCAGAACAATGGGCAATCTCCTCCCCCAAGAGCCAAATAATATGGGATAAGTTTTCCTGTCTCATAAAATACAGGTGCTCCAATGCATCGAACAATAAGGCCCTTGTCTGACACATCATCCTGCATCCACTTACCTCTGCTGTGTTTGCAGTTGAAGATTAACAGTTAGCAGCTAGTCGAAGCTAGTAACAGTTTGGTGATTCTCCTCACATTTACGTTTCATTTTCTCTAATTTTTGTATTTATTTTTCCCTCTTGTAATTCCGTGTGAAGTACGAGATGGTGTAAAAAACTTTCTCACTAAAGGTGACAAAACTGCTATACAATTAGAAATTTACCAAACAAAATGCATTAATTTTCTCATTACAATGCATTAATTTTCTCTTCAAACGCAGGCTCATTATAAGCAGGTCTGACTGTATGTCATATCTGTCTTGCGTTACATCTCGAAGTTTGCAACACAAATAGAAGTCAATAGTGTCATCTGATAGACGTTCCAGAGACAAGGCCAATGATGCCATTCAGATTTTAATATCTCTTGTCTGGGCACAGGCCTTATGGCTTGCTTTTGTAATGAATTTTTCTATGCTGTATCTCGAGAAGTTTGCAGTGCGAATAGACGACTTTGGTATCTTCTGTTAGCTATTACAAAGACAAATCTGATGATACCTATTTCATTTCATTATTTACTTACCACATGATTCAAAGCACAAATAATATATTCACTTTAAAACTTGCGCCCATGTCTATGAAACAGCCTACCCCAATTTTTCTTTTCTATCTTAGAAATCTAATTTGTTAGACTTTTCCAAGACTAAGTTAGCTAACTTATTAAGGTGGACTATCAAAGACATATGAAGTTTTGT
Organism: Pholcus phalangioides; assembly: GCF_987345545.1. Taxonomy (NCBI): domain Eukaryota; kingdom Metazoa; phylum Arthropoda; class Arachnida; order Araneae; family Pholcidae; genus Pholcus; species Pholcus phalangioides. The sequence continues at coordinate 21,538,272 of NW_028301596.1, read as the reverse complement.
TTTCAATTTCTGAGCATGGTATATATTCATGTTTTAATCTCATTATACCATCCATTATTTTCTGGAAAACTCACTTTTGAAAAATATTCTTGGTTCTTAAGTTTTTGATTTGAAATGTAAACAAAGGGAAGATGTCATTATAATGTTTTTTGTCTTGATTTCAAATCCTGACAGAATTTTCTGCTCTCTTTAGTAGCCAAAGAGCAGGAAGAGAGAGAGAAAGAAAAACTGGCCAATAACAGTAAAGAACATCCTGAGCTAGAAGAAAGTGCAGAAAGTAACGGTCACAGTGGTGAAGCGAGTGGTGACTGAAACAGCTCCCTTGATACATGACTCGTGATATGAAAAGAAAGCGTTTGCAGCCTGAGCAAAGAGGAATTCGCCTAGTGTTCTGGCTAAATCAGAGGAGAAAGTCCAATCTCCTTCCAATTTAATTTGCATTCGAAGGCAGAAGAATAGTGTTTTCTCGCGCGTTAAATTTCCTTTTGAAACATGCAAAGATTCTCTGCAAAAATCCTATTAATACAGGGAAAAATATTGGATACTTCTTTGCATGTAGGAAACATACATATGTATCGATTATAACAGAAACCACATTATTTTTGTTCTTTTTCTGTAAATGCAAAGAAATGAATTCTAAAAGTAAATCTAATTTATTTAATCAGCGATAATGACAGTTAACACGTTTCAATGATGATGTATACAAAAACATGTGATTTTCTTTAAATATGTCGATTTAACTATCTGAAATGTAATGTATGAGTATACTAGTTAGTGAATTACAATATCTTATAATGAAATGTGTCATTTATTTATGAATACAGTAATTTTGAGAAGTAAAAATTTACTAGATCTTAATCGATAAAAGAGTGTCTAGCCATCAACTATGAATATGCTCGTAATAATTTTATACATTCTGCCAGAAAAATATGCAAACGTTCTTCATAGTTTAGTTATACTGTCGATTGATGAAACTGCATGTACAGTTCTGAAGCTTCGTGAATACTAAATACTTATTGAGTGAGTGATTATGTTGTCTGAAGGATGAAATATATGCATAGCATATTTTGATATTATGCATTGTCCAAATGTTTCTTCAGCAAATGCAAATTCAAGAATGACTGCCGTACTTTGGCTTTATTCATGAGTAATATTGTGCAAGTTTAAGGGATTTGTGAGTATGCTTTATAAAACAGCGTTTCCCAACCTTTACTCTAAGTTACCAAGTCATGTCTGAAACAATTAGACAGACCACAAGCTTACAACATAATAGTGTCCCGTATTTTCATGGGACAGTCAGAACGGAAGATTTTTGGCTGTTCCGACTATTTTGTACAATAGTCCAGTTTTTTCAACGAAGCTTATCTGAATTTGTAATGCTTTCTAAAATCGTGAATGAATTTTGAATAATTTTTATAGCTTATAAATCATATTATGATAATACTACAATCGGATTCACAGCAAGTTTCAGTAATCTTTTATTTTCCACTCATTGCTAATTTTCAGAAACTTTAGCAACGATTAGCGATTTTGCTGACTTGTGGCTATGTTTTTTTTGACAATTGACTCATTCTCATATTTTGTCATATTTAAGATCCCATCTTCCTGTATTTTACTCAATGAGATATGGCCACCAAACCATGACCAATGTTTTATACAAGAAATGCATCTTTGTTTACTGCGATTTGCAGCCCTTCATTTGTCACAAATTGCATGTTTTGGCTACAATTAGTGATATTCTGTATTTAAGGTTGCAATTTCCTGCATTTCCCTCATTGAGATATGGTGACGCCCAGTATAAAGCTGTAATTTTTATTTGGACACATAAGGATATCACAAGTATCAGTTACAATAGTATTACTACTGAACCATATGTGCACCTCGTACACATTCCTCTGTGGAATTATATCTATCATAAGAAATGAACAATCGATTCGGAAGTAAATTATCAAGTCTGCCTGCAGACTACCTTTATCATTATCGATGACACCTCTGTTTCGCTTACCATAGGTTGAGAAACGCTGCTTAAGATGATTAACAAATTTGTCTTGTATTCGTTTAGTCTGGCCATTAGAACTCCTTTGATCTTAGAGATTTTTTTTTACACTAGTGTACTTCATTGAATTAACTTTAGGAAGTGATGTTTATATGAATTCTTTGATTGTGATTTAAGAAATCTTCCATTTTTTTTAATGCATTGATAAAGCCAGGATTACACTATAAAAGTTCAATAGAAGTTCTTTTATATAAAACTTGGGAAAATGCAACCAATAAACCTGTTGGTTACATTTGCTCGAATGTAACCACTTAGTTGCATTTTCAAGTTTTATAAAATAACTTTTATCAAACTTTTACATTGTTATCTTGGCCTAACAGTTGTTAAAGAGCACATGCAATCTTTAATTGCAGTCACATAAAATTTCACTTCCATTTCATTTGATCATAATTTATTGTTATTAATTATTCTTACATTTTTCAAATCACGCCTTCAGCTTCTACATGTAACTTTTTTTTTATTTTGTTGCTATTTTGCACTGGAAAAAAATTGTTTTTTTACTTGATAACTAACGAGAAAAATTTGTATTTTGGGTGATGAAAAACGTTTTGTGGAAAAAGATTTTAAAGGACGTTTTTTTGACGTTTGTCAGTTCTTTTTTTCCACAAGAGTTGTGAATTTTGTTATACAACATTGTTTGATACTTTCGATATTTTTGTTAAAGGGTGGCCCACAAATTCATAAATAGTTAAAAAATTCATGAAAATAGAAGGAGAATCTGTGCATTTGAATGCAATTTGCAAAAAAGTTATTTTCCCACAAAAAGGGTTTTTTTTTTTTGGTGCAGAAAAAAAACCAATTTTTTTTTTGTCAGTGTAGGGCAGGGGGCTGCGAATCACTGAAAATATGTGAATTAGAGTCCTATAAAATGTAGAGTGCTATTAACAGCTCATTTCTGAATTTTCCTGTTACTGGCACTTGTATGAGGTTTTCATTGTGATGTTAACATTGGTGGATATAGCACTGTTGATGTGAAGTTTTTTTTTTTTTTATCTCAGCCATGAATCGCCGACTGAAGGTTTACAAACATTTCAGACACAGAAGATATTAAAGAAAAGTTCCACTCGCAATGACTTGTTTTTTGTGCAGCGCCCTCCATCGAGAAAAATTTGAACTCTTTTTCTGTACCAAAAAAAAACTGTGCTTTGTTAGAATAACTTTTTCACAAACCACATGCAAGTTTCCTAATTCCTTACATTTTTTATGGATTTTTAAACTATTTACGAGTATACAGGACATTGTGCATATTAGAAATGAATAGCTGCAAAATAAAATAAAAAGATGTATACAAATAAATTTAAATGTTGTCTTCTTTGAGGCAAATGGGGGGGGGGGGAAGAGCACGTGGGCTGTGCCTAAAATCCAAAAGTCAGCTAATTTTGTGGTCCTGGGCACATTCCACATTTTCTCATGTGTGAAACAGGGCCTGCCAATCAGGTCTTGAATTGAAACAATACCACCTTTAGGAGTGATTTTTGGATGAAATCATTTGAAATTTATTGACTAATGACTTAATTGTGAGAAATTTCAAGAAGCAATCTGGCAAACAGACAGTTTTTTCATTTGCTGAAGAATTTCTTGAACTAAAAATTCTTAGAGACTTGATGTAGCAATGTTTTTAAGGAAGCATAGCAAATGTGATAGCACAGAAATAACTTTTTTTTCTCCTCTAAATATTTTTTTGTGCTTCGAAGAGGTCCTACATTGTACAAAGTGACTGGAATCTCAAGAGAAAATTTGTGAATGTGCATATGATCTATATACTCTTCGAATAGCACAAGCAAAGAGAAGTGTTTATGCTGTTGATATATAAATATATTACTATATACATATATATTATTATATATATGATTAATTTCTGTGCCTTACTGTGCCAAGGAAATTGTTGCTCTTTGTTCAATGGTTCATATGTATACATTTTGATGTTTAGCAAAAAAAACACAAAAAAAAAAACTTGTAACTTTGAATGTAAAAATTATAAAAAATAATTATTATAGAAAGTCCTTGCGTCACTCAATTTTGTTCATTAAATTTGATCTATATTTATGGACTATTCCTCTCCAAGTCCTCAAATCAAAATAAGAAGATTCAATACAGTTCAATCAAGGACGCTTTTATGTGGAACAAACGCTATTTATATCATTCTCTAGTTGAAATTGACATGATTAATAATGAATAGGGACCATTTACGAATTATTTTGTAACATTATTTTTGATTTGACGTCAGAGCTTGACATTGAGCTTTACAGAAATTAGAGTATATTCCCTGAGATTTTTTGACTTGTCCTTGGTTTCTAAAACATCAACTTGACAATGAATGCTTGCAGGTCCTTAAGCCAGAAATTTCGGTCAGACGGGAAGAAAAATTATATTAAAATAGATTTGGATATCTTTTTCTCATATTTCTAGGGGGGGGGGACCAGATCCCTTGGATGCTTGTGAATCAGTTTCAAGAAATGCACTTGCTACTTGGATTTTCATTGCAGAATTACTAAAAATAAGCTTAACTAATTGAAATTATTGTCTTCAAAATGGCAAAGTTTTCATATAAATACAGTGGAATTTCGGTTAACGAGCTTAATTCGTTCGGCTATAACGTGACGGTTATTCGAATCACTCGTATATCAAATGGACGGTTTTTATATGAAAGGAACCAAGGGTCATTAAATCCAAACTGCGAAAAGCTATTTAAAGTTGTCTTCGATTCAGTTATCTCTTTAGTTTGGTAGTTGATTCAAGTGCACACAGACGGCATCACAGCTTATATGTCAATTGGCTCTATTTAGATAAAAAATCCCACCTCTTTCAATAGTTCAGATGTCGGTATATCTTACAATAGTAGTAGTAGTCTCACAAAAGGTATATATATATATACAAATGGTGCTTGTTTCCTTTTATATTATAAAGGCCGTCCAAATCGTCTTCCACATAGGAAATAATGGAAACACACACACACACACACACATATATACACAGAGAGAGAGAGACAAAATCAATTTTACGTATATAGATAGGTAATTGTTGGTGATTCTATTTCCGCTTTTCCGTAAGTCACATTATTCGCAAGTCAAATTCGAATTTAAAAAAAACCTACTGTGATTAATTGAGACAAAAAATGAGAGAAAGCAGCAGTTTTTAATAACTTCATAGCCTGACAGAGCGAAATCGTACAATCCAGGACCTGATTGGTATATATGCAAAATTTGGCGACGATCGATCTAAAATTGTAGATTTGTATAGAGAGAAAATCTCAATGTCACGTACATAGATTCTCCTACAGAAATATGCAGGGTGATTCAGAGAAGATGGGAAAACTTTAAGAGGTGATAGTACACACCAATGCAAACAATTGTCATCAAATAATGCATGGTCTGACATGAAACGCAAACGCGTTTCGAAATGGCCGCTCCACAAACGTTAAAACGGCATTCCTGTAGAAATTTATCTTGAGAAAAAGAACACCACATGCATGCAAATGTAACCTGGAGAAGAAGAAGAAACCGTATGCAAATCTGCGTCACGGTGAATAAAAGGCCCAGTGAAGTTATTCCAGCATGCAACCGTTCTAACAGTTGTAACGTACGGGATAATGGCGCACTTTAGTAATACTGAAAAAGCAGATATGCACTTCATTTACGGAGCTGCAAACGGAAGTATCATAGAGGTAGCACAAATGTACAGCGAGCGTATTTCCCACAGGTGGTTGCCCAATCCGAAAACATTTGCACGCTTGCATCGGTAGTTGTGCGAAACGGGATCCTTTCTTGCTTCCCGGTCTGATGCAGGTCGTACAAGGACTACCAGAACAGAAGGTGTGGAAAACGAGATTTCCCCAGGTTGCATTTGCATGCATGGTGTTCTTTTTCTGTCGATAAATTTCAACTGGAATGCCGTTTTAACGTTTGCGGAACGGCCGTTTCGAAACGCATGTTAGACCATGCAACGAACGACCCCCTGGAGTGGTTCTAATCCGTTCGAGGGTACATAAAATTCCTTTATGTCCCCTTTCTTTCCTTTGTGCTCGTTGAAAATCCAGGTGTGTCTTGTTCAAACAGCTCAAGGAACAACACCTTACTGGAAAACCAATTGCGAATGTTTGCATTGCACGGTCCGCGTGCTAATGTATAAGCGCCTTAATGTAATGTGTTAAATTTTCATATTCAGCCAACTGCTAATGAGCTACATCAATGCCATCTATAGCAGAAGGCCTCCGCGCGAAGCTCGTGACGTCACTGAAGAAGGTCACGTCACCCATAGTCATTGGATATACTACGGAAAAGAGTAAAGATGGCGCATGCGTCGGCCTGCTATATCCAATGACTATACGTGAGATGTGACTATACGTGAGATGTGACCTTCTTCAGTGACGTCACGAGGACTTCTGCTATAGATGGTGCTACACGCAATTGAAATTGAAAGTTGCGAGTTTTGGAATTACAGTACACGCCGCTCAATGTGATCACAACAATAACCAAATGAAAACTATAAAAGAAGTCTCGTTCGCAAGTACTGTGACCATGGAACCCGTTTTGCCAAATGGGTCGTATGGTAAGCGGGTATTGGTTAAAATGGACAACTCTGTTTTTCTTTCCCACATAATTGGTTGCAAAATGATTACAATCGTTCCATGTTTTTTATTCTATTCTAAAACTGGACTTTTTTTTTCCCTTTGGGCTAAAATCCTTGAGGTCATAGCAAAAGCAGTTCTACTCGTACACAGCGAATACGACGGACTGATTACGACATTAAGTACGGAAATGTGTGCCAACAAGATAGGGGGGGGGGGGTCGTCTCTAGCCTCCTACATAATCTTGCAGCCCGATAACGATAACTTACAGCAAAAAAAAAAGTTTGGTAAACCTCGGTTTCAGAATGCGCAAAAAAAAAACAACTTTCGACGGGGAAAAAAAATTGGTAAAATATTATCCGATGTCCCGATAACTATAAACGAATTTTTTCCCCATGTTATGATATTGGTCCGTTCCGTTCTTTGCCAAAGTGATAAGAATACCCAAACGATAACATTATCTGTATTGTCATAATAAGTGTTGTCGACTGCAGCGAAGATTAAAGGATCGATTTTCCCACACAAATCAGATTTTAGTTATTTAAAATGCGAAAGAAATGTATTTAGGAAGAGGAAAAAGGACCCTCATTATCGCGAAATGAATTTACGGTCGACGGGAGCCTCGCAGTTCACCACGGCCACAAATCATATGCCAATTGCCAGAAAGTAGCCTCTCGTGGGAGGTTCTGAATCTCGCTTCCAGTTCTGCTTCCTTTTTAAATGCGATGAACAACAACTAATGTATTTCATTTCGAAAAACTAATTTCAAGCAGTCGCAGTGAATAAGCATCTCGAGGAAAGGAAATTATAAGTCGCTTCGAATAACAACCATTAGCGATGAATTCTAGGAACTCACTCCTTTGTTCAAAGCCGTCTCTGATTAAAAAAAGCTACCGTGAATGCAAATTATTAGAAGACTATTGCAATGGTTTTGTACGTACATTCTTTTCGTATGTACACTGCTGGCCACCCAAATTGCAACACCAAGAAAGACAAGAGATATTGCAACAATATTTATTTTGTAGATAACATGTTGACCAAGCATCAAATGATTAAATTTATAGACTTCTGTGAAGTGTGGTTCCTGCCAAAATCAGTAGCCAGAGTAGCCGCCATTGTTGGAGATCACCGCTGCCACACGCCTCGGCATTGATTCAAAGAGACTTTGGATGTGTTCTTGGGGTACAGCAGACCAAGCAGCTTCCACGCGTTGCCAAAGTTGATCTGGTGTGGCAGCTGGGGATGTAATCTGGGTCAATCGTTGAGCAACCATGGACCACATGTTTTCTATCGGCGAAAGATCCGGAGAGCGAGCTGGCCAGGAAAGCAATTCAATCTGGCGATTGACGAAGAACCTTTGGACAATGCGTATCACGTGTGGTCGCGCATTATCCAGTTGAAATATGGCTGTGGGCAAGCCCTGAAGGTAAGGAAGGACAACTGGCTCCAACACCTCGGAGATGTAGCGCTGGCTTTTTAAAGTACCGGCAATGCGTACTAGAGGAGAGCGAGAGTGATATCCAATACCGCCCCATACCATAATACCCGGTGCAGGACCAGTGTGGCGGTGCATAACGCAGCTGTTCAGCATCCTCTCTCCACGGTGTCTCCAGACTCGAATCCGACCATCGTGGTGTTGCAGACAGAAGCGTGACTCGTCAGTAAAGACAATTTCATTCCATTGTGCCGTCCACATCCTTCTTTCATCGCACCATTGGCGGCGGAGACGTCTGTGGTTCTGCGTCAAGGGTAGACGAAGCAATGGACGTCTTGCGGACAGACCACTCTGCTGTAAACGGCGTCGAATGGTACGCGCAGACACTGGATGATGCGGTACAGACTGAATGTGCTGTGCTATGGTTCGTGATGTGGCTGAGCGATCCGTCACTGCCATACGCACAATGCGCCTGTCATCACGTGAAGTGGTGCACTGAGGTGGATGCGATCGAACACGTCGGTCCGTCGTACCCTCCTGCATCTAACGATCATATATCCGCATTACAGTTGTTTGGTTTCGTCCAACACGACTACCGATTTCCCTGAAAGATAATCCACAATCTCGGTAGGCCACTATCCTTCCTCTGTCGAACTCGGATACTTGATCAAAAGATGATCGCTGTTTTCTACGAGGCATAATTGATCGTTTTTTTGAAAAAACCACAAGAAAAACACAATTGCCGTACTTCAAATCGTCGAAATCTCCAAGCCTTAAATAGCGCTTTGAAGTGGCGCCACAGGCGCGCGTGATGTGCGTCTGCGCTGAAATTCTAATCATTTGCATATCTCACCTCCGCTAATGCATGTTGTAAATTTCATATTATTTGCATGCTTCCTTCAGGGTGTTGCATTTACGGTGGCCAGCAGTGTATTTCTACTACATCGTCTCTTCAAAAAGTTCACGGACGCGATTTCTGTGGTATTGTTTGTGACCACCCACATCGACAATGACCATCAAGTCATGGTCAGTCAAATTCGGTTATAGTGACATAGAAATTTCTACGAATTTTTATCCTTATAACCGAGGTTGACGTTTTTAATACCATTTTTGGCAAAAAACACAGGGTGATACCATAATTCCCCCCTTGCAGCATTTTACTGGCGAATCGTTGATCCAAGAGTCTTACTTATACTTCCAATTTGGAAAAGTTTCCAAATAACTTGTAATACTCAGATACGTCATTCATATTGCAAGGGGGTTGTATAATTGTTAAAATAAAAAAATTAACTTTTATGCGAACGTCCTGTCCTCAAAACCCAAATAGAAAGTTGTTGGCCTGTCTCTCCTGAGGCCAAGAAAGAAACTTCCACGTTTATAAGTGCAATATTCGTCGAGATATTTGGATTTAAAAATTGGGAAAAAGTTGGGAAAGAGCAATATATATTAGAGAAAGAAGCGTTGGCAGTTAGTTTGTGCTGTTTTTTCCCAACCTTCCTCCGAAATTTGAATTCAAATATCTCAACGAATATTATACTTAGAAACGTGGAATTTTTTTTGTTGACCACAGGAGAGACAGGGCAACAACTTGATAATTGGGGTTTTCAGCACACGAGGACGGTATAAAAAGTTAATTTTTTTATTTTAATAACTATACAACCCCTTGCAACATGTATGATGAACTTGATTTCTACACGTTATTTGGATACTTTTTCTAACTGGAAGTATGTCTCTAGGATCAATGATTCGCCTGTAAAATGCAGCAACGGGAATTAAGTAATCGCCCTGTATAAATATCTCAGTATGAGTTGAAGGCCCGCGCGCTCTGTGGACAATTTTAATTTGGCCCGCGGTGTCTGAAATGTTTAAGACCCCTGGCTTACGTATAATCATCATCATTCGAACCCCACCCTGTTATCAAACGTCAGCAAATGTGAAACTACCTTTCCTCCCCCCATGGGTGCTTATATAATACTTGAATGACCCCCCCTTACTACGTATCTATTTCCAGACATTAAAAATAGAAAACAATTACTTTGCATTTTACCGTAGAATTATTTACTTTGTCGTTTGACATAGAAAATTTAATTCTTCGCGAATTCTTTTTCAAGATAAAACAATCGAAAAAAAAACCATTTCGGGTAATTTATTCTTCATTAATCACAATCGAATAGAATTGAGATTGCAATTAACGTTTAAATACGATTAACGAAGCCACAATCAATAAAAAAGCATTTTTATTTTCTTACGAGTGATATCAAACGAATTTTTTGACTTATTTGTAGCTTTTCCTTCTTTCACAAAATTTTGAAAATGTCAGACTTCAAAATTCATTTTATTACTTTTTTCCTTCATAAACCCACAGAAACATTGAAGCAACGAAAATAAAGATAATACGTAATTATTTAAAGTTAGTTTCTAATCATTTTTTATTTTACTCGCATTTTTCTTCTCTTGAGAGAGAGAGATTCGCGTTTTCTTCTTTACGGACTCGACAGAGGTTGCAGAATTTAAAAAAGAAATTATTTCCCCTTTAGTGAAAAGTTTGAAACATCAAAAGCTATTTTTTCTCTTACTCACTTTTACTTTTCCTTCCGACGTCGTTGCAGCAAAAAATTAACACCGAAAAAGAAACTTGTTTAGGAGATGATCATTGGAAAGAAATAAAATTCGCTTTTGAATCGATTCAACGCACTTCTATTTCTCTCGCGAGTTAATTCAATTGCAACTGGATCTGGTGAAGGCAGAAGTAATTTGTGATTCAAACAAATTTCTTATTATACGTAGGGCGATGAATAATTCGTATTTCTAGGGATATCTTAACGTAATTTTTGCTTACCTTTGGCATTATTATTGGCAGTTTTAGTATTTTGAATGCAAAATCCCGTATTTCTCTTAAAAAAATGTGATCAGTTTGGTTATACATCGAGCGCCCAATAATTACACACGTGATTGCTTGTGAAGAACTAATAAAGAAAAGTGTTTTCTGTTTTAGGATCAGACGAATATTATATTAAGAGAGTTATAACGTTTGGTGACGTATCAGTTATGCGCCAAAAGTTTTTTCTCCCCAACAAAAAAAAACATAAAACGTTCCCCCCATGCAATGGGATTTGGCAGGATTTAAAAGTGACGTCATCAATTTTTAATGCGTTGTAACTGCAACATTATTGGTCAAATAAAGGACTGAAAACACTTTTCCATAATAGTTTTTGACAAGGAATCACGTGTGCAATTATTGGGAGGTCGATAGTATCCACCCTGGTGCCCGAGTGGCATGGTGGTAAGATGCTCGTCTACCATCATGAAGGTTGTTGTCAGGGTCCCGGGTTCGAACCCAAGGGAGGATATCGATAAGATATTTTCCCTAACGAACTCGAGGCGACCACCGATAGACAGCGCCTTCACTTCCAACCCATCTCACTAATGGCAGTAAATTACAGTATAGCGATATCACCAGAGTTGGTGTTTGGTGAAGTAGTATTATCCACCCTGTATACAGGGTGCATGTATGGCGAACCGTTGATCCTAGAGGCATTCTTCCAATTAGAAAAAAGCACCCAGTTATCGCGTAGAACTCGGATACGTCACTCATGTTTCAATGGATTGTGTAGTTATTAAAATAAAAAAAATGAACTTTTTATCTAGACACCCTATGTCCAAAAACCCAATTAAAAAGTAGTTGCCCTGTCTCTCCCGAGGTCAACAAAAATACGTCCACGTTTGTAAGCGCAAACAGGAAAGTTTGAGGAAAACAGCTTTATAAATGCGGGTAAACCATGCTGCACTCATTTAAAGTTAATTTTTTAATTTTAATAACTATACAATCCCTTGAAACATGAGTGACGTATCCGAGTTCTACACGTTGTTTGGATACTTTTTCTAATTGGAAGTTTGTCTCTAGGATCAACGCCAAGCCAGTATATAAAATGCGGCAACGGGTATTAATAGTTTGCCACAGTGAAATGTCATGCGCCCTGTTACCTATGCACCCTTTTATCCCACGAGAATAAGTTTACCATGTTTAATCGCAAAAAATTTGGGAAATTTCAGATCCCAAATACAGAAAAATACCGAAAATCACCAGTTGTCTCAAAAAAATGATTTCAAAGGTAAGAAAAATTACCAATTACAACTAAAATCACTGTAAAATCTCCGATGTCAGGAAATGAAGTGCTACAGCAAATCGCAGTAGATTAAAATGTATTAGCATGGACGAACATCCATTAAAGCATCCATCCCGGTTCGGGCATGGATGTTTACTAACGCTAACAAATTCCCTGGACTGATCATGCTGATCCCTTGGAAATACGTGAAAATCACGTTATTATTATAAATTATAAATATATGACCCGTATTTTCCTTAATGGCCGTCCTGTTTTATTTTATGAAACCGACCCTTCTATTCCGTATTTTCAACGAAGCCTACATGAATTATTATTATTTACTGAATTAATATCAATTTTAATTTTACAAACAAATTTAAACATTTTCGTTTTTGATAACAAAGATCATAATCTTTGATTTATCAAATTTGATATTGATGTTATTTGATGTTTGTTTCAAATATCTGAAAGATTCAAATTATTTTTCCAAATTACATTATGATAATTATGACTAGAAATTTGAATATTAAATATATGAATATTCACCACATATTTATCACGTTTAAACGTTTTATTTCTTTTTTTTTTCGCAGAATTCATTTTAATCCATTGCTAGTGCTTCATTTGCCATAAATGGCGAGGTGATTTTTAACGAGTTCTCTCATTACAGCACGGTAATATCACTGTTCTGGACGTTTTGTAAGAAATAAACCAGGGCGTATCCCTTCTTTTTCTTAAAACTGTATTCCTTCGTAAAAAGAGGTATTAAAACCGATTTTCTTCTTCGAAATAAGTCGTTACTTCCTATTTATTTGAAGAGAAAATTTTAGTTTCTTACTTTTTCTTCCCGTAAAGAACTAATGCACTTTCATAACAACCGTACGTTATTTTTCTTCTTCTATTTCTTGTTGGTTTTAGGAAATGTATTGGACGAAAGGCTCAAAACGGAAGCGGCAACAGCTGTTGCGCTCGCTAACTTTTCTAGGCTCACTTATAACTTTTTGTGGCCAAAGTGCTTTTTCTTCTCTTTCTCAAGACAAAGGTAAGGACGAAGAAATCCAGTAATGTCTACCCGTCGAGAACAACGACGACACTTTATGGGACAATAATTGAGAGCATTTCTTCTCCATTATCCGGGTTTGAAACATCGATTTTTGTTTTATCTAATTACGATTTTTGTGTGGTGCCGAATCCATTTTATTTTTCTTCACGTTAATTTTCTACTGATGCCTCTCCGATTGCCATTGATGATATCGAATTTAGCTTGACATTTATAATGCGAGAAAAGATGTAAGGAATTGAGTCGAAAATAATACAGATTAATTTTGGTTTGATTATCTTTCAGCCCCATTTTTTTTTTTTTGCGGGATTTATGACCGGATCTTTCTATAGGATCTTATTGCAAATACGTTGGCCACTTTGAAAGTTTCGAGTAGCAAAAAAACTTGGACTCCTGGGAATTTAATATCAACATGTTTTGTTCATCTATATTTTGCATGTAGCCTAAAAAATGGATCGTATGGGCATCAAGGCTGGACACCCCTGGCATGTAAAAATTTTGACCACGTATGTATTTTTTTCCTGACCACGTGCACGACGTGGCCATATATGCCCGTACATTATATATATATATAGAAAAATTTGAACATTTAATTTTTTCATCCACAATATATGTCAGTCTGTCATATTCATTTCATATTATTTTCTTATTGTTTATATATGACATGAATGTCGCTCTTCACTTAAATCTCTGTCTCCTCTGTAGCCAAGTGGTCAGAGCACTCGTCCGGCAATCGAGGGACCCGGGTTCGACTCCCGGCAGAGATGAGTTTTTCCTTCCTTAAAAAAATTAACATCTCAAATAATAAATATCTTCACAACATCCAGTCTTCCGTATATCTTGTATTATTGTTTATAGTATTAAACACTATATTTATTCTCTGTAAAATGTGGTTTTTTTGTTGTTTTTTTTTTTGTATTATTTTGGAGTGTCTGGAACGAACTCTAATTGGATTTACATTGATTCATACAAAAATAATTGCCTCGGTTTCGGATTTCACCGATTGTTTTCGGTCGATTTCGGATTGTTTGTCATCGACGAAAACCAAGGTATCACTGTATATGGTAGAAAGATGCATTATATGTTTGGGAAAAAAAAATATTAACTGGAGTCTATATATATATAGAAAGAAAAAAAAAAGCAACTTCCGTAAATAGGGTTACTATAAAGCTTCGCGATTGTGAAGAAAGAAAACACGGAGAACTTGTTTGAATTTATTCCACTGGTGCTTCAGCAGCGTGGTTTGGATTCGTAAGTAGTTTTAAAATTCATAAAAATAGAAGGAATTTGTGTATTTACAAAATGGGTTATTCTCGCATAGAGGGATTTCTCTATTTTGGTGCAGAAAAAAATCAGTTCAATTTTTTGTCGGTGCAGGCGCTGCATGAAAGCGAATCGCTGCAAATATTCGAATCAGAGTCCTATAAAATGCAAGGTGTGTGATTAACGGCTTATTTCTGAATTGGCCTGTTACGGACGCGTGCATAAGTTTTTCGTTGTGATGTTGTCCATTGGTGCTGGTGGGTAAAGCGCTGTCGGTAAAGTTGTTGTACCTCCTCAGCCACGAATCTTCGGCTGGAAGTGCACGAATGTTTCGGACACAGGAGAGATGGAAGAAATATTCATGTCCGACTGGCGTGCAGCGGTCTCTATCGACAAAAACAAAATTTCCATACGAAAAAACTTCCCTGAGTAAGAATATGCGAGTTTTTTGTAAACCGCATTCAAATATACTAATTCCTTTAATTGTAGCAAATTTTTAAAATATTTACGATTTTATGGGACGCCATAATCACACCATCTCCAATACAGAGAAAAAATTTCAAAATATCATCGCTTTTTAATTGAAAATTTAAATTATTTCGACGGATTATGCAAAATCCAATTAGACATTAGTTTTCACCAACTTTATTCCCCGTTGAATTGCGAAAATTTCATTTTCCCTTCAGTTAATTATTATAAAACATAATTAAGAGAAACTTTATATATATTTAAAAATGTACTTAAAATTTGTCTAGAAATTGCCCAAGAATAAAAAGAGCAAATAGAAAAAGGGCCGAAAGATATGAAGAGATTTTTCGTAGAGAACAACAACATGGGAAGTGCATTCATGTCGGAATCCAAATTTAGCCACGAATCACTCGAGCGAAAGTAAAGAATGACTCGCAGCTGGTAATTAAGATGGTGGAATCTCGAGGATCCTCGAAACGTGTTTCCTTAAAGACGAAAAATAATTGGGGACTTGAAGCATCGAACGCTGTTGAAAATTAAGCTCAAGGGGAAACACATTTAAACTCTATAAAGTCAGCTTGTTTAAAAAAAATAATAATAATAATGAGAAGAGACGGTTCTCCTTTTACTTTTCGAGTTCATCCCCCCCAAGGTGAGTTTCAAAGACTCGGAATTTCCTGCAAATTTTAATTTAGGTTATTTAAATTTCAAAAAAAAGACGTGGGAAACTGATTTAAATGAGACTAAAAAGTGTGTGCAGCACATACAACACAGTGTTCTTCAACCGCGGATCCACCGGTCCGTGAAACATTTTGACCGATTCTATATACAGCTACTGCATTATTTTAGATCTATTTTTAAATATTATTCCGTCTCTATATAATGGCTTTCATTTCTGTCTCCGCCATTAGTAGGTTTGAGAATTGTTTTCATTTTTTGCTGGTCTTGCAAATTATTTCTTACATTTATTTTTTGCCGGTCCGCAAATTATTCTTTTTCCATAATTTTTCGAATAATTTATTGCCGGCCCGCAAACTATTTTTCCCATTCATTTATTTCTTTGCCCCGATCTGCAAATTATTTCTTTTATTTATTTATTTGTCGGGCCACAAATTATTTTTCCCACTTATTCATTCTTTGCCGGTCTGAAAATTATTTCTCATACTTAGTATTTTTTTGTTGGTGAAGTGATTTTTAACATTAATTGGCATCTTTGAATCTTAGCATTATTTTCTGTGACAGTCAGAGACTTCCCCTATTTGTGGTCTCCCGATTTCGCATTATTTTGCGTATGTTTTGCGGGGAAATATAATTCAAATGTACAGCATTTGAGATTGCATATGAGAATTTCATATTTGAAAGGTCTTGAAATATGTCAGCTTCGTTTATAAATTTGGCAAAGAAGAAGTTTGAAGATTTATGGCGGGGCCTATCTGTTTTCAGATATCTGCCGCCCTCAGAACGGGTCCCTTAGGGGCCCATATGAAGAAAAAACAAGAGAGTGGATGTATGTGTAAATGTGAAAAGGCATGTATGTCGGTCAGAGTTCGGGTTTGGACGTAATCGGGGATCCCATAATTAATTTTAAAATTAATTATTACAAGAATTACAAACTCAACATGTCCTTCTGAAAAGTTAGTATTATTACTTATTAATAATTTCGGCAGGAAAAGTGAACTGCGTCATGACGTCACCATCATCTGCGTTTGCTCTCACCTCATTGGTCGGTAGAGAATCTGAAAAGTGATTGGCTGAAAAAGCAAGAAATACAATAAAGAATACAATTTGGCAAAATTTCGCAAAATTTTCGATGTCGTCACAACCGAGTTTGACTGCAAATGAATTAATCATCTTTAAATGTTGTAAGTCAGCTTTTCCCGCTTCTCATTCTTTGCTCAAAGTTAATAAGTAAAAAAATCAACTTTTCAGATGATGTGAATTCACTTCAAAAAATCTTTTAAAGTCTTTTAAAAAGCAGAACGAGAGTAAATAAATGGAAAAATTGCATGTTGTGCTTTTTTACGTAGAAATTTGAATGGAAGAAGCTCTCTTTATCCACACACAAACATTTGATTCAATTGCAACCGGAGAGAAATCGCATCTGCATACGTTGTTGTTGTTGCCATTCATTCATGTTTTATTCATGGTCTCCCCTTTTTAAAGAAATCATCGAATGGCCGAGGGGACCAGGCTTTTAAAAAAAAAGGAAACGCAATCTTTTCTATTTCCGATTTTTCTTCATTGAAAAAAACAGAAGTTCTCTTAAGAATAATGACCCCGTTCATCTCACGAATAAATGATGTTGGAAATATTGGATGGAATAAAATAAATTATTGAGTTGTCAAAATGTTTCTCTTCAGTAACACAACCTGCCATTATTAAAACTATTTTATGAAATATTACTTGAGCGTATTTTTGTTGACGATTAATCATAATGCTATTGATAATTTTTCAACATGTTGAGTACAAAAAAAATAACTGTTTTCTTTTCTGATTTTCAGAACATGTAATCGAATTCAAATGCGGCAGTTTTTTTAAACCTTTTTTTCTATTTGAGGATTCGTGAAATTGAGTGAATAATTTAAGGGACCGCACAAACGAAAATAATTTGCGAACCGGAAAAGAAGAAGGAGAAATTATATATGTATATATAATAGGAATAAAATTTCCTAATCCTTTGAGTTATTCATATTAATTTATTCATATTTATACTCAGATATTTATACCAACACTCCTGCTGCCACCTATCGAATAAAACAAAACTTGTTTGGTTATTTGTTCTAAACCTCCTCCTAACCAGAACATGACTCGCCGATTTTTTTTCAAATATTTTTTATTTTCACGTTGCACGTCGGTGTAAATTTTGTATGTCATAAAACTGGTTACCATGTTTTTAAGTTTACTACCAAATTCTAGCATCTACGTTTTGATTTACCAAATATGAATATTGTTGAACATGGAAACTAATGGGCAATAGAATATTTTGCGGCACACAACCCACTACGAAACTCAAATGTTTTAGTTTTTATAGATGGCAGCAGTGGTTCCAATGCAACAATGACATGAACTTTTTATCCTTTTAACGAGATAAAAAAGAGTATCGCTGGCAATCCTGCTGCCATTTATCAAATCAAAGCGAAACTGTTTGTTATTGTTCTTGAAGTAAAATTCGATTTATTGTACAGGTTTGTTGGATTCTCCCGTAAAATACGGGACACAAATTTTCCATATTATTGGGCTTTTGGGAGGGCGCATCGCTCCCATCGCTCCCCTGGACCAGTGCCCGGTCTACGAGAAATGATGAGATATAGTGCAAGTGACAGCAATTAGTGCTACTAAAATTGCAACGTTTGTCACGAATCGTGACGCCAAACAGTTTTAGCGGATGAGAATTCGGAGAACGCAATATTTGCGTTCAGGCGACTCGTTGTAGTTCGTGAGCCGTAAAAGATATGGCGGAAACAAAAATCACACAGTCACTCGCTCGAGGAATAAACTTTATTATTATCTATCTTCGTCGTTAAAATTGCGTTTAACGCGTTCCCGTTTTAATTGAGTTACGTTTAGACAAATATTCACCGGGAGACAAACTTTTCTATAATTTCGAGTCCTCTCCGAAGAAAGCTTCTCTAAACAAGTCGTCGTCAAAAATCGGTCGGTGAAGGAACACTCATTCGGATATTTCGAATTGAAAGTAACGAATTCTCCAATCGGTATGACTTTCACCGGAACGAAAGGAATTGAAATTGCAAAATTTCGAACTCAAACAAACTAACAACGTTGTGATAAGTTTGAATGTATTATTATATCTTCTAATGATATATTCCTCGTGTCTCTCAGAAAATTTAATTTAGCCAATCACTAACGTTGAGAAAAAAAACCTCCGATGATAATAAGGGATTTGGTGGAACGTGACATCTGTTGAGTAAGAAGTCATCTCTCGAACGAAGAATTTTCTCACGCTAATGATAGAAATGATTTCTTTCACCGAGAAATAATAATTGGTCCGTGCGTGAAGGTTGTTGGAAAAATCCACACACAGGCACGCAAGACATCGTGAATCATGATGGAGTAAGAAAAAATACGTTCCAATGATAAATAAAGTGTGTAACTCTTGAAGGAACGCATCCACGGATTTTGTCTTAAGCAGCCCAAAGGGCTTCTACTCTCAAACAACCTCTGGTAACTGATGGCATAAATGATAAAAATGCGGTCGCTCAAGGGCTATCAATATTTGACAAGCTTATGATACAAAATCACGATGTTTGTCGCATCGTGATTCGACGACGGTATGAGTTGGCGTTTGCGCCTGTGTTTACCTGTTCGTAATTTTTTCCTGCCGAAGTCGTTTTGCCTAAGCATAAACCCACTGCATTTCTGAGCACGTGCAACTACCATATACAGGGTGTAAATAAACGCTGGTGGTCAGAACTGTAAGGGTGATAGAACTCGCCAAAACAAACAATTTCACCGTACAATGTGGGATCGGAAAGCAAGTGGCAAGCCGCGAGAGGGCGCATGTGTGGTAAAAGTCGATAACACAGTAAAGACGAATGATAAAGGATAAAGAATATTCATTATCGAAAACTTTACAGCAAACGCTCAAAATGAGCGACTAAGAGCTGCAATACATGCGTCACATCGTTGTTTGTTTTGGTGAGTTCTATCTCCCCTTACAGTTCTGACCATCAGTTCAGTTATACCCTGTATACCACTGGAAACACGCCCTTGGCTTCCTTATTTCACACACTGTGGCGTGAGGCACTGAAGTAGAGGTGTTAGTAGCCTTCTTTAGCTCCTGCAAATGTCCTCCAGTTGGGACGGTAGAGAGAAAGAGAGGGAGAGAGAGAGTAAGATAAGTTTTCCTCAGTTCAATACATCAAGGAATTCCACATTTTCTTGATATTATGTCGAGGTTAACTCGGAAAGAAAAGTCTCTACGCCAATAATCGGACCCAGGCTCTCTTGTAAACCGGGCAAGTGCGTTACCATACACACCACTGGATACACGGCCCTGCCTTCCTTACTCAACTCATCTAGATTTGATTCCCGGCGAGATCAGATGATTTTCCTCTCCAAGCTCACCTTGGCATAATATCCAGAACATTTTATTTATTTATTTACATTATTGTGAACGGCAGGCTGGCGTTTACATCACAAAGAAGGGGGGGGGGGGGTCACACAAATTAACAGACAAAGGGATAAACTAAAACAAACAAGCAAAATAAAAGAAATAAAAATAAAATACATGGTGATACAAATTAAAAATGTGCACAACTATTAAAAGAGGTGTTATGTAAAATTTTACGTAAAAGAGTGCAAAAGATATGAAAAGTTAAAACCACAACGACGTGGCAGTTGCTGACTAAGAAATGTTGAAAACTGAAAATTTTTCTAAGACAATAAATAAATAAAAATGGAAAATAAATTGAAAAGCACAGCCTATCGAAGATGAGGAGACAGATCATGGTTTTCTGAAGCCGCCTTAAACTGATGGATTGTGGGCTTCGTTACAATCTCACCGGGTAATGAGTTCCATATGCGGGCTGTGCGAATGAAAAAACTATGGTATATCTTGCGTTATTTTCGGCAGAATAGAATTCTTCGGCAGAGTAGAATAGAAGGCCGTTGTTGTTGAGTTGATGTAAATGAGGGAGATCGACTGCTATGAATATTAGTCCTCTCTGTATTTTGTACAGAAAGACCAGACGTGCTCCCACGTTAAACTGTATTTTGTACAGCAATACTTGATCAAAGAAGAGTCGGCACCATTCGAGTGAGCGTTGATTCAGGTGTTCTAGTCTTTCTTCATAGGATTTTTTTTCGCGGCGACCAGGTAGGTTCTTTGTAAATCTTTTTTGTGGCTGTTTGAGCATCTTGATATCTCCCACTCAGTAAGGGGACCTATACAGGTGAAGCATGTTCCAGCATAGGTCTTACATAGATGTTGAATTCCTGAATAAGTGTCAAGTGGCTGCATTTGCGATATGTATGAAAAATTAAATATGATAGTCTCTTAGCACGAGCTGAGATTTCACCGTAATGCGCTGAAAAATTCAAGGAGACGTTTATGGGGATGTCGATATCACGGTGTTAAGTGACCGATGAAAGACAGACGTTACCAATTGGCATCCTGCGTTGCTGTGCCCGAGATTAAGGACCGCAGTTTTTGAGGGCGATATGGGGAGTTCGTTGGATCGACACCATCTGCGAAGCCCGTCACAAGCAGCCTGGAGGTTGAAGCATGAGTTGAAGTCATGAATGTTCGTATAAAATTTTACATCATCTGCATAAGGAGAAACTTGTATGGAACCCAGTGCAGGTTGGAGATCGTGAACGAAAACCGAAAAGAGCCAGATAACTTTTCTGCAAGAGTTCACTTAGGCATAATACCCACAGATGATGTCGAATTCCTTGGTGCATTGGGCTGACAAAAAGCCATCAAATTCTTTTTAAGAATTTCTAACGAATCGGTGCATGTCGGAATGTGCAGTGAATGTACCTAACTTATCCAGAGCATTCAATGAACTTATTGAATGCACAAAAATGCTACGAACATGTGTGGTGTATGTGATATGTTGGGGCAGGACAACATATCACAGTGTTAAAATACAAACGGTGAATAGTTAGATTCGTTCAAATACATTTTGCTACAGCTCCAGTGAGCAGACAGAACCTGGAGTCTTATGGAAGGTAATGAGAATAAATGAGGAAAATTTTGTGATGCGAATATCTTTCTTCACTTTCATTACTCACGATGCGTATAATATGCGAGTGTGTATAAGACAGAAATAGAAGTATAGCCTCTCTCTCCTCCACATAATCTTCTACAAGACTCAATAAGCATTTGTTGCCACTCACTCACATATAAACGAATCTTTGTCAATAAAATAGCTCGAGTTTCTTCTCCGTAGGTATCTCTTTTGTGACTCTCTTCAATGATAATATTATCGTTTCTGATAATGTTTTGTGAACGGAAGAGGGTCAGCCATAAAGCGAATACGTTTCCAACTGCCCGACATATTGAAACGTTGAGCAAACACATCGCTGCCATCCATAATTCATACCGTCGATGACAGCGATCAGTAATGACAGCAAATATACCCCTGTATTTATTTGAGAAGGTCAGAAGAAATCTGTTGCCCGTGTTTGCTCAAAAGAAAGCACCCAGTTTATTGTCCACAATTGTCCATTCCCACAAATATCGGCGACTATGGATGAAATATTCTTTTCATAGATATGCTGCGGTAAATGTGATAAAAACCCTGTTGTTATGCATGATCATAACCAGTTATTATATGCATAATCATAACCAGTTATTATATGCATAATCATAACCAGTTATTATATGCATAATCATAACCAGTTATTATATGCATAATCATAACCAGTTATTATATGCATAATCATAACCAGTTATTATATGCATAATCATAACCAGTTATTATATGCATAATCATAACCAGTTATTATATGCATAATCATAACCAGTTATTATATGCATAATCACCGATCATTTTGATAGGTTTGATAAATTTCCCTAAATTTATCATTTTTACTGGTTACTAACCCAAGCGTCGTTTGTAACTGATAAATTCTAAAAATATCATCACGTTTACCGGCGTTTCTGCATAACACACAAATGTCGGCCCCCCCCCCCCCCGCTCAAATGCCTGTCGTGGCTACCCTTTCACTTGATTTTTCCCTCGAGGCCTCGTTATACTGTCCCAGGACCACAAGGGGTGCCGTATGGTCCCAGATTGAGAACCACTGTTCTACCTTGTTCTCAGTGAATTGAATGGCTTCTTTTGGGTTGATTCGCGTCAACTCTCCAATTGTAACGCACCGAAGTAAACGGGGGTCGATATTTCATGACATCTAGTGAACGTCGGATTCATAGGTATGGGCGCCTTTAACCTTTTTACGATCACTGAAGTAATATTACGTTCAAATACCAGTGGAATAAATTCAAACAAGTTCTCTGTGTTTCTTTTCCTCCCTTTTTACCATCACGAAGCTTTTACCACTCACGATACTGACCATATGTCTACGGAAAAAAATTTGCTCTATCTTTCTCCTCCTTTATTTCTATATAATTGTTAATGATTTTTTCCCACACATATGATGTATCTTTCATCATATTGCAGATTTCATCATACATTGCATATACATAAGAGTGAAAGGGAACACGTAGGGTGAGGGTAAAACAGAGGAAATCTAAAAAAAAAAATCTCTCTTATCTACCTAATCTCTATTATACTCTCTCCCCATCCCGCCCTTTTCTTTTTCTAACGTGCGATTAGGTTACCATATTTATCACCGATTCGTCAAATAGAGATAATCCAAATTTCGTGCCAGAACTTTGTACGTGAAGTGATTAAATGAAAAGAATACTCGCCAAGCCGCGAGAATATGAAACAAATGCACCATTTTCCACACCACCCAAGAGGTATGGTGCCAGGCGCGTTACCCCTTTGTGTACGGCGGGTTCCCACGTAGGCATATTTCCGTCTTCATCCTGCGCAACCCATCGAAGATCTTCTCTCGACGGGCCCCAGAGCAGCAACCGTTAGTTGGTTGGGTGCCTTGGTAGAGGCCTCGCCCGTACGCCACGTTTCGGCGGAGCCCCGGACCCGGTTAAGGTCGTATGGCTCGGCCCAACGATGGAAAGAAGCCTTTCGACATGGGCTGCTTCCTCTGCCCCGGCTTCCTTGACAGTCGACCACCTCGCGCGCGAGTAAAATGGCGACCGACCAGCTGCACACGGGGCAAACTGGGGGATCGGTCCTCCAGACTCGCCGTCACGAAGATGGGACGGGCAAAAGCCGTGGAGCTCTCCTCAGAGGGGATGGATAAGAATGAAGCAATCTGTGAAAAAAATTCATTCTAAAAGCTTCAACAATGAAACTTCATAGCCCATTGTTTGATTTCTTAACACAGGAAAAACTGAGATGGGCTTCAACATGCTGACGCCAGGGTTTCCTAACCTTCGGGTCATTGCGGGGCTTCCATATAGGTTGTAGAAATTCTCTTATAGGCAAAGATAGCTGCGGGTCACCGACTCCTTGACCCGCAGGGTCTTCCGACATATGTCGTTCAAATCAACTAATAGCCCTGGGGATGTACCACCTTCTGATTCTTAATAAGAATCCGCTTCTTAATTATGGATTTGATCTTTAGTTAAGAATCGAGAGAGAACTTTGCTACCACATTCTTAACTAAGAATAATTTTTGTTCCATAGTTAAGAACCAAGGCTACCCACTTCTTAGCTTGATTTTTAGTAAACATTTTTTTTCTTCTATGCGAGATAACTTAAATTCTTTCTTTAATAGAAGTTTTCTATGATTCATATTTTAAAAAATGGAAAAAAAAATTAACAATGCATTTTTATTTCAAAATAAGGAATTCGTCAGACTTTTTAAGTTATCGAAAAGTTATCTGAAGGTTGTGTGGGAGAGTTGAAAACAGTGTTAGAGTCTATATACAGCACATATATGTTGATAATAGTGATAAAATATCGGATTATTTGAATAAAGTTTGATAAATTTTGCTACATTTATCACATTTACCAGTGATTATGCATAATTATCAAATTTTCAATCCATAAATATCATGATCGATGAGTCGTAAACACAATTTTTTTCATATTATGGGAACTTAATATAACTCATATTATGGAATTATTAAATTCAAATCATATATGATTTGGAATTTTTTATTAGTTTTAAACTTGAGAGAAAATTGAATTTCGCCCACAAAATATGTGAGATAAAGCTTTAATCGGCCGAAATATAATTGTACATAAATTAAAAATCATTATTAACCTGCTGCTGCGTTTGTTTTTTTCACATACTTCGGTGTACGTGAAAAAGCCAACATTACAGAAGCGATGACCATTTTTAATATTGGTGTATTATCTGATCACTATATATTATTTTTATTTGGCCACGAAGCAGCTATGCAATACATGTACAGTACCACGTTCATTTCGCCATGACAATTAATTTAAAGAAACATGAAGCATATTATAAAAATTATTATTAGTCTTGTAATGTTAGCTTCACTTACATACATAATGTAAACACAACGATGATTCATTTATCGCATTAACCATGGTTTGACAATTACGCATAATGACCTACAAATGTGATAGATTCACGGTATATGAGCAAAATTTATCAAACTTACCGAAATGGCCGGTGATTATTTATATAATAACCGCAGCTCTTTATCACATTCACCATAACATATATAGCATAGCCCCTCTTCATGGAGGGTGGCAGGGATCCATCCAGGGCCAATCCATCCCAGTGAACGTGGGATGAATCTTTGATTCGAATCATATCGGATGATTAAGTATGGATATGTTTGTTTTTTACTGTAACATGTTAAAAAAATATGATGTATTTATCACTTCTTCAAAACCGTATTCACATTTGCTGAAATAATCTCCGCCATTTTTTCAGGCTAGCGTCGCTCTAAAATTTCTTTTCCTCCTTATCTTGTCAACAACAAGCTGTTGTTAATTTTTAGCTGGGCTCTGATTGGCCAATGGCGAAATTCCCCAAAAGGGGAATTTATCCGCCTGTCCATCGTCACGTGACCTTAAGAATAACTTTTAACAATCACATCGTGGTTGCATTCGGAGCTCGATTCTTAACGTGATTCTTACGAACCGATTCTTACGTATGGATGATTGGTTATTAAGAATCAGAAGGTGGTACACCCCCTGGTTTCTTGACTTATGCATCGTGACCAGGGCCACAACTGGGGGAGAGGATGTGGGTTTGGTGCCCTAGGTGCCAGATCAGAGGTGGGGGGGGGGGGCTCAAATTTCACACTTTCGAAATTATAACGGGACGTCAGAATGCGTGATTCCCCCGGCTGACCAAGCATCTAGCCCTGCCTACGGATAGCTTTTCAAAGACAAATCTGATTATAACTCATTTAGTATGGCAGTAAAGGATTAAAAGTGTCCCCAGTAGAGTACAACAATTCATAATTCTGTGCATTACCGTTCACATTACCGAAATGAACTGGGGGGGGGGGGGTTCGTGAGAGATTCTCCAAAATTGAAACGTCCAAATAAGAATCACCAGTTATTTGCTTCCGTACAGCTACCTCTATCGATAAAAATTTGCATTAATTTTTTTTATGTAACAAATTCCCCCCCCCCCCCCGCCCCCTGCTTGTGAGAATAACATTTTCGCAAACTGTATTTAACTATAATAATTCCTTCAATTTTTATGAAATTCAAGGGATGCCCTGCTCTCGTCACATATTTGCTATGTTCAATATTTTTAACCGTGGAATATATTTTAGTACCGTAGACTTACTGTAGCGTGTATTTCCCGCCAAAAGATTGACGATTTCACTCGTAATTGGCAACACTTCTGGCGATAATTGGCTGATTTTCCGTGTTTATATGATCCCGATTTTCTGCATTTTTCTTAATAAATTATGATCACACTCGGGGTCGCAACCTGGTGCTTGGTCAGCAGGGGTAAGCTCGAATTTTGGCGTCCTCCTGTATTGGCGAAGGAGAGGTTAAAGGGTGAAATTTGTGTGTCCCTCCCGCACTGGTCCGGCGCACCAAATTCACCGGCATGTTTACAGGTCAAGGGGACGGGGCGTGACCTGCAGCAGTTCCAGATCATTTGAGCAGCCCGCTGCACATTTACAGATCACTTAAGTAGTCCGTGATATATCTTCGGAAGCATGAAGTGGCCCGCACTATCCTAAAAGTTAAGCACCCTTGCTGTAGATAGATTTTTTTCAAATGAAGATCAGGTCCATATCATGGTATGACTGCCTAATAAAACGTGTCTTTGACACGGAGTTAATACTCAGAGATCTCACCGACACGTTAACCCTCAGAGCAAGGCTTCATAAAATAAAATCCGAAGACATCCATTACACAAAGGCTTCGGTTGATATTCTCTCGTCATAAAAACGCTGTTGACGATAGGAATAAGAGATAAATTCTCCATCATCACGAATCCAAACAGAAAACTAGAGGAAATTACGAAGCTAGGGACGGCCTTTTTATTTCAAAAGGCCGAGAGATGTAAGTTAAGCCCGACTCCAAATGCACCGCAATATCAGCGCGTCGAATCCAAGAACTGCGGACTAAAATGTATTGTTTACCTCTACAGAAGCGACGCACTTTTAAAGGATTTACGGATAACAAAAGCAATAACTTCTCCTAAAAGGAAAAAAAAGAAGCCTCTAGGGATATCCCTTTTCCTGGAAATTCACGGATATTACTATTAAAGCCTCTCTTTTTTTTGATTCTCTTTCACTTCCGACTTTAAATGAGAAATGTGGCAAGTGAAAAGAGGGGGAAGAAAAAGGCATTTTCACAGTGGATAATATAAATTTTGTTGCCAAGTTACAAAGTATGCCTGTCTTTACTAAACTTGGATATCATCATAGGAGAAGACTTTACAGTAATAACTTATGATTTTTCCCAGGCTTATGAATAGTTGAATATATTTTACAGGAAAAAATACTTCTTGTTCATTTCGTTCAACGACGGAATCCTTAGAAAAATGATAGGCAGTATTCATTTTAATGAGTAAAATGCAATGAAAGTTTCATCACCAAACCGTAACATGACTCTGTCCCAAAGAGCGATAAGCAATGAAAGTTTCATCGGTAGAAGCTTGATAGGTTTACCACCTACTTGAATAAAGAGGAAAATCAGTATGCCGTGATCAAATGTTACGAACGGAGGCGGATTTACGATTTGGCCGCCTGTTGGCTACACGAATTTTTCACCCTACTTCTATTTTAGTCTAATTTTTTTGACTACTTATTCCTCGAATTTGCCGCACTGTGCTATAACTCACTTGGCCCCTACCCCTGTAAATACGCTCTCCAAGTCACTAACATGCTCACATATTCTCTAGGTCACTCTTTTGGTCATTCATACGTTTGCACACTGTTTCGGTCATTTACATGCTTGCACGCTCACACGGATCCTTGGGGTCTTTAGTGTTTGTGTGTACAGGGTCAGCGGGATTGTTTTCATTTACCACCATTGCATTTGATGACACATTTTGCACTATGAAATTGTAATTTATTTAATTTTTATGATATGCAAATTATATATTTAAAAAAAAAGACCAATAAATTTTTCATTTTAAGGGGAGAGTGTTGTCGAAATTGGTCTTCTGACGATACAGGGAGTGAGCGACATCAAAACGGGAAACACTAGAGAAGTGGGGAAACACTTCTCTAGGTCATGCTTTCGATCGCTCACTGACATGCTTCTTCACTCTCTAATTTTTTCGGCCACCCATTCGTCAAATGAGAGGCCCTGAGAATACGTCACTGGCTACGAGTGACAAAGATAGCAATAAGTCACGAGCGAAGACGTTCTTAGCTGAAACTGCTGCATTTTCCTACGCACGCACCCCCGAAACCGAAATCATTATGAGAGAACTTCATGTATTTCGGGAGGGAAAATTTACGAATTTTTTTTTTAATTTACAGAAATGATGGAATAATTTCTAGAGAATTTATTAATAAGAATTGAGCGTCTCTGGACAAGTAAAGATTGTGCGCGACTCACATGCGTATATCCATATCCTGTTACACTTACCACCTACCGGAAGTGCTCGGGCATTAATTCGATAACGCTTCCGGTACGGGTATTCGATATCACGGATGCCTTTTTCACGGAGACTAAAGCTCGTAATACTCAACTCACGCAGAGAAAATTCAAAATCATGGCCGATGTTTTGGGAGGATTGGCTCTAGCATTATTATTATTAATAATCAGCTCAACAGGTGAATTATCTTTTATTATTGTTATGGTGTTTTTCAGTTTATGACATTAACTTTATTTTCTGTTTTGAGATTTAATGAGAGCGTTAATTAATGAAGTGACAAGTGTTTCCAAATGGCTTTGACCACACGTTCATTCGATGTTATTTCCGAATGTTAATAATGAAAATCCTGAAGACCAGACCTCTGTACCTTGAGGGATAAGTTAAGGGTTACTCTATTGGGTCTGGTCTTGCTGTAGAGGGACGGAAGGGCCCCCACAGGATATCCTCTCATGGGCGCACAGCTCCGCCCCCCCCCAACCCTCGATTTCCCTCAGTATCCCTCCTACAGTATATCCAGTCCTCCTATCTCTTCTTCTTCCCTCTATCGGTCCGTGCGAGTCCCTTGATCTGTGCAATGAGAATCCTATCAATGAACGTCGAATATAGCGCCTTAACGCTTATTTCACTGGATTCTGGTGCGAGTTTGACTGAACTTTATTACGTTTGGCTGACATTCGGGGGGGGGGGGGGGAGGAGGTCGATACTTTCTTTCTTTTCTTTAAAACCGAGCACAACTCGGTTTGTGTGTGTGTGTGTGTGTGTGTGTGTGTGTGTGTGTGTGTGTGTGTGTGTGTGTGTGTGTGTGTGTGTGTGTGTGTGTGTGTGTGTGTGTGTGTATACCTAACAGTCTGAGTGCGCATATAGTGTTTTGTGTGAATTTTCAGTGATGCAATCTATATTTCAAATTGTGATTGAAGTGTAATGATTGAATATGTGTGACGTTGTAGGCTTGTTGCTTTCTGAAGCAGGGGAGATCAGCTCGCATTCTCTCCTCGAAGGTGGGAACCACAGAAAACTAACTGCAGCCGACCACCACTTTGGCTGCGGTGGGGTTCAAACAAATTGGGTCAATACAGCATTTGAACGTTTACAGCATAACAGGAAGATTCTTATACAGTTGAACTAGTTATAACGTCGGTAATTGTGGTTCCCGACTGATTCCCATAGGAAATAGTGCTGATGAAGCTTGCGTATAACGTCTATTAAAACGCAAAAACCTCGGATGTAACGGCACATTTTTTTTTGTCGTTAATCCACAATATTTGTCATAATTAAGTTGATAATATGACACGAATACGGGACATTTCATGATTTTGCTTCCCGACCATTTTTTCATAAATGTCTCGTTTTTTCAACGAAGCATAAAGATAATTTGCATAATTTGTAAATTATTTTATGGTGATATTTAAAAATTATTTTAATATGTCAGTGAATAAGAACACTCATCTCACATGCACATGTAAATACAAATGCAAGGGCACGAAAGGTAAAATACTCAACGAGGTGGCCGAAAGAAAGATGCCCATAACATATTTTGCCATGTTAAATTTTCTCCGGGCGCGGTAGCCCAGGTCAATATAAGATACTCGAATAAAGTACCAAAGGATGTTTAGAGGTGTCGCGAGTTCGATAACCGTGGTTCGTCCTGTGTCGGAAACTTTCCTGACACAGGGGCACAACAGAAACGATCACAGGACCACGAAAAAAAAATTGCTACCGTAGGGAATTCCACATCGAGGGGTTAGCGCACCAACCTCTCGATAAGTGTAAGAGAGGCTGCCGTTCGGCATCGGCAATAAATTGTAGGTCCCGGTCTAATAGGCTCTCGCGTGCAGAAAATTACCGTGCTGCGACAAAAATGATCAAATTAAATTTTCTCCCGTAATATCTATTTTACATCGCTGCAGACTTGCCCTAGCTATGCAATTTCCGCCAAACACTTTCGTAAAGAATGATTAGCAATTTCGCCGATAATTGGCGATGTCCCGCATTTTCGAACGAATATGGTCACCTTAATCATAATGAAATGACAACTTCATGTACAGTATTTGATTGCATATGACAGAAATTTTAATCCCAAAAAATGTCTTGAAAACATCAATCTCGGATATAACGACATCTCGGTTATAGCGACAAAAAATCAAACAATCTTTGACGTCGTTATAACCGAGTTTGACTATACTATTATATAATATTTGATCCACGACATCAGTGGTTCCCAAACTTTTCTTGACCATGCCCCACCTGAACATCTGTGCAATCCTTGAAGCCCTCTTCCCCTTCCAGAGACTTATACAAATACAAATACAACGCCACAACAGGCAAAATGCCAACGAGGTGGCTGATAAAAAGATGCCCATAAAAATATGGATGTCATATATTTCAAAAAAAAAAAAAACAGCAACCCAATTAAAAATGCAATTAACACAAGTTATAAACAATATATACACATGATAAAATATTATACAATGCCCATAAAGAATACTTATGGTTGTCTTATTCTAAGAATGGATAGCTTCTCGATTTACCCAAACATGTTTATCGTATTTCTTTTTAAACGTGTCAATTGTGTTACAATTTACTACCTCCGGGGGTAAGCTATTCCATTTATTAACAACCCTATTAGAGAAAAATTCCCTGCGACACCATAACCTTGCATTGTCCCTCACCAATCGATACTGGTGTCCCCTTGTAAAAGCAGTCGATTGGCGGTGTACTAAAAGTTCATGGTCCATCCTATCCATCCCATTGAAAATTTTGAACACTTCGATCATATCTCCTCGACACCTACGTTCATCCAATGTAAACATGTTCAAAAAATGAAGTCTCTCTTCATAACTCAAGCCCTGTGTGCCAACAAGGACACGCGTAGCTCTTCTCTGCACCACTTCAACCAATTCAATGTCCCTCTGTAGGTATGGTCTCCAAAACCTTACAGCATACTCCAGTCCAGGACGAACTAATCCTCGAAAAAGCGGAAGAATGACTTTAGGAGAACGCGAAGAGACCTTTTTGAAAATGAGACCAAGCATTCTATTCGCTTTTTTGACCACCGCTGAACAATGTTCAGAAAACCTAAGCCGCTCGTCAATGAGAATTCCGAAATCGGTGACCCTAGTTGCATTCGGGATAGTGACACCATTCAACTCGTAAGAGAACCGTGGGTTGTTCGAACCAAAATGAGCTACCATGCACTTATCAACGCTAAACGTCATGCTCCATTCATTTGCCCATGCTGCAATCCTGTTTAAGTTGGTCTGGAGCAACTCCCTATCGCTTTCATTCCCGATTACCCCCATTAGCTTCACATCATCTGCGAATTTGCTAGTAATCCCATCGATACCCTGATCGAGTTTGTCGATAAAAAGTGAAAAAAGTATGGGGCCAAGGACACTTCCCTGAGGAACTCCACTTGTGACGTCTGTCCAACCAGAGAATTCCCCGTTCACCATAACTCGTTGCGACCTATCTCTTAACCACGATTCTATCCAATTCAGCAAGTTGCCCCCTATTCCAATCTCGTGTAAACGCTTCAAGAGTTTGCCATGTTGGACCCGATCGAATGCCTTCTGGAAATCAAGGTAAACAACGTCGACATTTTTGCTCTTACCCAAAGCCTTAGTCACGTAATCATAGAAGCAAAGGAGGTTAGTTACACATGACTTCCCCTTCCTGAACACATGCTGATTATCCAACAATACATTATTCTCGTCTATCCACTTCACAAACTGCCTTTTGATGATAATTTCCAAAATTTTCGAGACGGAGCTCGTCAAATTCACTGGATGATAATTTGACACCGCTTCTCTACTACCCTTCTTAAATATCGGAACAACGTTAGCAAGTGTCCAATCTCTTGGGACGATACCCTCAGCAACACTACTCCTGTATATCTGTGCGACTGGCCACAACAATTCATATTCACTTATAGGGTGGGGAGGAGCATAGGGGTGCATGTACAGGGTGGGGGAGCATCAAAGATGTCCTCTTCAATACGATCAGAAATTAAGGGTTTTTTTTTGCAAAAAAGGAAAAAAAAGTTCCTTTAACTGTGCTGCTTGAATTAATTTCCGTTAATTCAAATTGCTTTTTGAAGATCATTAGCTCAAATTTTCCTGGGAGGTATTTCCTCTGCTCCCATCAGGTCGGTCGTCCACTGGAAGTGACAACACGTGGCAAGCAACGCGAGAGACAACCAGTATTCAGTCAGACGACTAAGGGCGTTTGATATCGTCCGTTGAAAGCGATCTTTATACGTTGAATGAATGAACGCCAGGGTGTCTGCCACCGGACTCATCCCGTTGCCGAGCTCTCTTCCAGCCCAGCTTCGTGGCAGAGTCTGGAACAAAGTGAGTGTGTACACCTAACAGTCTGAGTGTGTAGCTAGTGTTGTGTATGATATTTCAGTGCTGCCATCTATACTTCAAATTGTGAGTGAAGTGTAATGATTGAATATTTGTAACGTAGCAGGCCTGTTGCTCTCTGTGGCGAGACTTTTTAACGGGGAGATCGGCTCGCATTCGCGCCTTGAAATTGGGAACCACAGAAAACCAACTTCAGCCGACCACCACTGTGGGGTTCGAACCCGGATTCTCGCATCGCGAGTCCGTCACTATAACCACTCGACCACCGCAGCGGCGATCTTTATACGCTACTGAATTCGCAACTGCAATCGGTGCAGACGAGTGTGTTCGTTAACAATCTCGAGGAAATATTAAATTAACTGAATTTTTTTTTGGAAATGTGGATCCAGATGACCTGTATCTATTAAGTCCACACCTAATGAAACATCTGACACAAACTTAAAGAAGGCATTCGTGGTGCAAATATACAAATAATATTTACAGTCGATGGCTACTTACCATCACAACCAGGGCCGTAACAAGGATTTTTGCCGGCTGGGGCAAACATTATTTTGCAGCCCTCACAACTTTTAAATTCGATAACTTTGTAACGGTGTTCTTTGTTCTCATCAAAAACTGCTATCCACTAAATTTTTCCACCCGGTGCAGTTACCCCCTGTCCCACTCTATTTCCGGCCCTGATCACAACCCATGAACGGCGATTATCAAATTCAGCTTCCACGTTAAAGCGGGAAAGGAGGGAGAGAAAAAGACCAAACAAGGACCTAAAACGGAACGAGTGGCGCGAAAAAAAGTAAACAACCGGACTGCGCCTGCGCAAATAAGGCACGTATGATCCCATTCCGTGCGAATTTGGTCAGGCCGTCTGCTGTCGCGGGAGAATATCGTTCTTAGTGGACGACGATCTCCTCCTTTCTGTAGACCGGGATCAGTCTTGCGAATACGGACAACTGCGCGAGACTTAAAAACCGCTTCAAGTCGCTTCCAGTGAATGACGGGCCTCCTTAAACCTCCAGTCCACCAGAGTCTCTCCCCATCCCCAAAGATAGGTCTTACATATGCCTCCAAAAAAGAGCTATATATTGACGGGAAAGAGGCCATTAATTTGGTCAAAAGTTTCCAAAGAACATTACATCTATGAAAGAGGGAAAAATAAAAGAACGAAGAGAGAGACAAGTGTTTGTTTTGTTGTGTGTGTGTGTTGAAAATCACCAAAATAAATTGTTTAAAAAATAGTTATTGGAACTGATAAGAAAAAAAGTTTCTAAATGCATAATAGAAAACCGAAATGCGTGAGTATAAAATGCTTTGAAAAAGAAAGCATTTCATTAGAAATGCAAAAAAAATCATTATAAGTAACTTATTCTCAAATTGCCCCTTTTTCTTAAAAATCAAATTGACCCCGCTTTGGGTGTAGGTCATCCTCCTCTAACTACTTGTAGATCATGGCCCTCCTCTCTGGCTTAATAAAGAGATACATATAAGCAAGTGGGCAAGTGGTCGCAGAAAACCAGGGCTGCTGGAAAGTGGGTGTTTGTCCCACATTGGGAATGTTTTATTAATGAATTTAGATGTTTTTAATGCCACAATTCTCTCTCTCTCTCTTCAAATAAAAAGATTAAAAGCTCTTGATAATGGAATATCAAAAACATATTTTATGCGGAGGCTAGTCTGTCATTATTCGATAGATTTTAAATCTAAACAACTCTTTATGATTTGGTTCAATTGGTTTTTAATCAACTGCTTCGACAAGAGGGAACCAGTATCGATTGGAGAGGGACAATTCTAGGTTGTGGTGTCGCAGGGAGTTTTTCTCTCTAATAGAGCTGTGAATAAATGGAATAGCTTACTTCTGGGGTTCGTGAATTCTAACACGACTGACAGGTTTAGAAAGAAATACGATAAACATATTGGAATGAATCAATCGAGATGCTACCCATACTTAGATGAGAAAACAGTGATTTTTATGGGCAGTATGTGTACTCATATTTTATCATATTTGTTGGTTTTTATTGCTCTGATTGAGTTGTTGTATTTTTGATATAATTTAGATATAAAATTCCACAACCATATTTTTATGAGCATCATTTTTCAGCCACCTCGTTGGGCGTTTTGTTTGTTGTGGCCATTGTATTTGTATTTAGATATTACCAAATTTATTTTAACCGAATGGAGTTCTTTTGAGCACGAATTTTTTTGAAATGAGTAATTGTTGATATTCGTTTTGCAACAGCGTTGGTAACGGATGCAACGGACAGCACTAACCTCATTGACGTTTGTACGTATGCACCAGACGAAGTATGTGCACCGATCGAACTTGGCATAGATCTGAGGCAGGATCCAATCTTCCCAGATATCAAGTTCCTTGATCAAAATTGTGGGCAAGTATTTCTGCATTTTTCTTTCCTTCAACTGTTACACTTCGTGTATAGCATCGATCCTTTATTTTACATTCAATTTTTTTCATGTAGCAAACCGCTTTTCAGTCTTGGACGAGTTAACTCGTCTGAATCTAGTCGGAAGGAATGCGTTGTTTTTTTTCGATGTTGGTTGTGAATGGCTATTTTAAATAATTTCCCTGTCAATTTAGAGATAGTTAATCATCGATTAATG
The DNA here is from genome assembly GCF_987345545.1 of Pholcus phalangioides. Classification (NCBI taxonomy): domain Eukaryota; kingdom Metazoa; phylum Arthropoda; class Arachnida; order Araneae; family Pholcidae; genus Pholcus; species Pholcus phalangioides. The sequence goes on along the minus strand of NW_028301596.1, from coordinate 21,502,723 downwards.
CGCGTGCCGAAAAAAAAGTTTTTACTGGCGTCATCTAGTGTTGACCTGAAACACTAACTTTTGAATTGGATGCATATTTCGGTGATATCTTTACTTTTAGAAAAATTTATAGTTACGTGTGATAAAGTCATATTATAGTTGAGCTCAATTATAGAAAAATATGATGCAGTGAGTAAACATTCCCTCGTGTTCTTGTTGACCGTAGGTCCTCGACTGTACTTCTACTATGATTTCAGAGCAAAATTAAAGCTTGCCCACAAAATTAATACTTGCCCACAATTTTGATCAAGGAACTTGATATCTGGGAAGATTGGCGATTTTGCGAACGCAAAAGTGCGTTCTAGACTCCCAAAGGAAAAAAATAACTCTTTATTTAATTTATTATCCAAATTCCCCAACAAAAACCGTCATGTCTCTCCGGTACAAAACCTTTACACATTAACCCCTCCTTTTTTCGGATGTCCCGAACTGGTGTCGTGCCCGGAAGCCTTCCTAAAAGTCTTTGACTGTCTGACGCGTGTATGTGCCAAGTGTCCAACTGTGGCATTTATCTTCTAAACTGGATGCGTAAATCATTTGATGCACAAATTTATACAGTTTTGTCGCAATTTTTCAATATTTGTGGGTCTGCCTGGTTGCTGTAGAGAAACTTTTTGAATGTCAGAGAGGCTCGTACTCTTCGAAGTAAGGAGATCACAAAAATTCGTCTTCAGCTGGTCATCACTGTACTCAGTCAGGGTATGAGGGTATTAACCCTGGCTTTTGAAGTCGCGGCGACGTTCCCCCCGACCGCACTGTTACATTGCTGGCGGCATTGCTAATTAGAAACCCGTGGAAATAACATAATATAGATATTATCTTTCTTAATTCTCTTTCAGATCACTTTTAACGGAGCTCAAATGTCTCATAATGTACAACAACACGTGTGGTTTCGCTCAGAAACGTGGGATTCCTGTGTCGGTCGAATCACTGTTCAACATTGCCCGGACGATTTGCCAAGAGGACACGGTCATGGCCAAAGGTGTGAGCATTTGTGTTTCTTCAGAATCTGCTGCATTTTCTTTTCCTGGTGCCATATAAAATCACCTTTCAAAATCATTAGAGCACCCTCTGGACCACCGGTGGGAAAGGGGGGGGGGAATCCATCTGGTTCACGAAAGTGTTCCGGTAGAAAGGTATCGATGCACACAATACAATAAATATCTAGGCTAACCATATTTCCTTAATTAAAATACGGAATATCACTAATTATCGCCAAAAATTGTCAAATGAAGTAAAGTTGTCAATTATAGCCAAAAAGTTGTCAAAGGAAAGTAAAATTGCACATTACAGTAAAAAAACAATCAAAGTAGTCAATTACAGTAAAAAAAAATCAAAAGAAAGTACAGCCAAAGAAATTGTCAAACGCACAATTCAAGTTTTCTATTACATTACAATTTCTTTTTATAAAAGACATAAATATTTTTACCCCCATTGCATCTTGTGGAAGGTCCCTACTTCACGCCATTGGTAATTTTTGTGCAATTTTATCGATAGCTGGCAACTTTACTTGCATTTGACAATTTTTCGATGATTGCGCACGTGTGGACCCCGATTTCAATTTTTTCCGTATTTTTGTGAAGGAAATATGGTCAGCCTAGATATTTATTATGTGTATTGATACTTTACCACCGGAACACCTCTGGCTGGCCAGATGGAACCTCTTGGAGGGCCACATCTGGCCCGCATGTTTGCCCATCACTATTATATATAAGCAATAAAAATAGCATAGATGAGTAATACGAAATTTACGGGATGCGGAAAACTTCGTTATATATGAAAATTTTGTAATATTCGTGTTTGTTATAAGCGGGTCGTACTGTATTTAATCTCGAAACATATTGAAGGATCAAAAAACCGAAGCAAAACTAACGTTTGAACCTACAAGTCAATAAAATTATTCTTTTGTATCTTCTGACGCGTTAATTAATTCTTCTTTTCGCCTGTTTCCAAAACTCACCATCGTGTTCGGGTGATGAATATCCCTATCCCCCCGGAAGCTTCATCACTGGTCGGTGTCAGGAGTTCTAACATCACAAACTTTTCTTTCAGAAGTTTATATTTCCAGAATTAATATTTAAAAGGATGCGTGTGTGCGTGCGACGTATTTAGAATTCCTCGTTCAACACACACAAAACGCGTTTATTCAGTGTCATTTCTTGACACGAAAGTTTACGAATTTCATTAAGAAGAGCTGTGGGAAGTGAAAAGAAAAATACATATTCTGAAACTTCTTGCGCTGCCGTGTATATACAGGGTGTCCCATACATTCGTAAATAGTTACAGAGCACTAAAGTGACCACTGCGCAGTTCCAGATCACTTTTATGACCCGCAGCACAGTGCCAGATTACTCTAGCGGCCCGCAACACATATTAAGTGGCACGCCACGCGGCAGGTTTTCAAATCAATGAAGTGACCCACCGTATCCTAAAGATTGAACACCCTTGCCCTAAAGCAACCCTGGGAGTGTGTGCAACGGGGGAAAAATTTCTGTTAGAAAAGGACGGTATATTTTCCTCGCCTCTCTCTTTAAGTGGAAGATAGAAAATTTCTTTCCTTCGCACATATATAGTGCATGAAATATCCCTGCCAGTTCTCATGATGTGAGCGAGTTCGCAATATTTTGAAGTGGGACGATGCACCGAATAGTGGGTTTCCACCCTGGGTCCTTTTGCAAAATTTGTCTTTGACGTTTACTATTGCCCCCCCCCCCCCCCGCATTCTCATTTTGGCGATAGAGTTATGAAACACTCCTTGATTAGTACTTCTATGTAGTTAGTATCTTGTAAGAAATGCTCGTGTGATGTTTATGTGTTCGTTTCCAGCTTATCGTCAAAATGTCGATTGTGTGAACGGCCTGGGAGAGAACATCAGGTCGGTGATCCACTCGTCATCCCGAGAAATCCGAGAATATGTGAAACTGGTGGAGAGAGTGAAGTTCGATTTCAGAATGGCCAACGACTACGATAAAGTATCGTGCATGTAAGTATGAACTCTCGAATTTAGTTCTCGAATAACACCATTATCTCCCTGAGGCTCGAACGGCTGAGCATTTTGTCGATGGCACCAACCATCATCGCTAAACCACGAGGCAGGAACCTACAGTTTATAGTCGATTCCAAATGGATATGTTTTCATGCCAATTACCGGTATCCACATGGACCTGCCGAATCGAAGTTTAGCCTGTTATCCACGTACTTTCCAGAGTCGTCAACATACGTCCACAATAAGCTAATCTTTCACAAATAGAGGACAACGATAAAGGCAAATACACTGGCAAATACGAAATTTCTAATATATTTCGACATACTAAGCGCAAGTGTTATCTTCAGAAGATAAATATAACCACTTCTAATAAATAAATAATAATAATAAATGAATCAAATCCTAACACCCGGTTGCTCAGTGGGAAAAAACCGCCTGCTCGGTTTTTTCACTTGGCCCGTGGGGGGGGGGGGAGGTTTCCCCCAGGGCCAAGTGATTTTTCCGAGGGCCTACCTGGAAAATTCTCAAAAAATTCAACTACTTCTCGTGTTTCTGAGGCAGTTCTTCTCTTGGAAGCCCTTGGGCCGTGCTCGGGTGAGCCCATGCGTTAGGACGGCACTGACAATATCTCTGAAAAAGGGGATCAGAAGGGTAAATATAATGAAAAACAATCTGAATTCTCTGCCTGTAAAATGTTAAAATGTACGTACAGTATTTGCTATGCACGACAAAAATATGAGATGAACACACACAGTTATCACGGTATAATAATAAGTTACGCATATTATCTTTGTCCACGACTTCAGTAAATATTACCAATTCAACTGAGCTACGATGAAAAACGCCAGTGGCGTATTTACGGGGGGGGGCGCTAGCGGGCTATATCCTAGGGTGGCAAATTCAGAGGAGCGGGAAATTTGAGGAATGAGTTCCCAAGAAAATTAGTAGAATAGGGGGAACAAATTTTTTTAACCCTCAATAAATTCGCATTTGCCCAGACAGCTAGAGAATGGATTAAAAAAGTGACCTAGAGAGTTTGCAAGCATCTGAGTGAGCAAAAGAGTGACTTATAGCTGGAGCAAGCATGCGAATGATCAAAACAAAAATAACCTTCAGAGCGAAGGACCAGGTCAGTGAGGGACCTAGAGCATGTGCAAACATGTGAATGACCATAATAATGACCTAAAGAGCGAAGAACTAAGTCAGTGGTCAGTGCATGACCTAGAACGTGTGCAAGCATGTGAATGACATAAAGAGTGACCTAGAGCTGTGGTTCTCAATTCTTGGAAGTCCGCGGTCTTTTTTGCGTAAGTGAAAAGCCCGGTCATACGCACAATAACGAGAAATTAATGGAAAAAATGAAACTGCGAATCACTCACGACCCGGTGTGATTAGTCTTAGGGCCCGGCGGTAAAGAAATACTGACCTAGAGAGTGTGAGAACATGTGAATGACCAAAAGAGTGACCAAAAAAAAAAAAAAAAAGACATGGCGTGTAAATGTGTAAATAGAGCAAGTGTAAATGATCAAAAGTGGCCCATAATGTAAGGAACCACGTCAGTGAACAACCAAAAGAATGACCTAGAACGTGTGCAAGCATGTGAGTAACCAAAACAGTGTGAAAGTATGTAAATGACAAAAAGAGTGAATACGAGAGTGTGTGAGCATGGGAGTGACCGAAAGAGTGACTTAGAGACACAGCTGTACTTGTAGCAATGGGGGGGGGGGAAGGGGATAAGCGGGTTATCGGACAGGGTGGCGAATTCGAGGGGAAGGTCAAGGAAATCTGACTTGAACTCCGGTTCAAGTCAGATTTCCTTTTCAGGGAGAAAAGCGGCAAAATCACATTAATGGGCCTCTGGAGAAAAACCTGAATATATTTTTAAAAGCAGGCAGAAAAACTACTGGAATATTATCCTTTAAAATGGGGATTATGCGGTCCCCATAGTAAGAACAACTCCAGTACTTGGTGATGGATTGTATGGTGAAACAATGCACAAAAATATAATTAAAAAATTAAAACGGTGTCCAAAAAATACGTGACGTCAAGAAAGGGGACTACGCGGGGGGGGGGGGGGGAGGATAATGTTATTAATGTTACTACTTACAAAAAGAAGTGAAATCCCATCAAAAGCATTTCATGTAAAAATGAAGCCAAGTGTAGAGATTCTTTAGCAGTAAAAAGTTGTGATATCTGATGTAGAGCCAAGTCATATGTTGTTATTAACTGTCACACTTTGATTCACAAATCACTCCAAGGCATTTTGGGACTTTTACGCAGCACCGCCATTAATCAAAATTCCATCAAATACTCTTTATGTAAGGTTATGTAATCTATTTAAAGACACCGTTGACTAAATTTTACATTACATGGTAAGGTGTAATATGTGCTGAGTAATTTCCAAGTCTCAAAATGTTCTTCAACTACAGGTGGAGTGATTTGTGAATCAAAGTGTCACAGTTAATAACAGCACTTGACTTGGCAGATATCAACTTCTTACCGCTGAAGAATCTCAAGACTTGGCTTCATTTTCTACATGAAATGCTTTTGATGGGATAATAAATTAATCTTGTATGATAAAATTATAAATTTCGAATATCTGATTAACGGCCACCACTGTTTTACGGATGATTTTTGTTTGTCCAGCCGGTGTCCGCAAAAGAGAGGTTTTACTGTTTTGTCGTATTTCTATTCATCGTTGTTTCCATTTGTGATTATATTAGGCAAAGGATTATTTACTCTTAAAATTTTTGTTATCAATAATCCAAAAAACCACGTTTCAAATTGTTTCGATGTCTGAAAAACTTTGCCTTTTAAAACAAAAATTTGGATATTTGTTAATTGTTGTGTGCATTTGATGGCAATACAAAATGAGAGAGATTTCTATCTGAAAACGTTTCTGGAAGGCACGGTTTGGTTGAAGTACAAGCTGGTTTTCTATTGCCTCTAACCCCAGGTCACGGGAAACAGCTGCGGAATATCGAACATTTTCGTCCAGGAAAAAAGATAAATATGTACTGTATTGGTATCGATATAACCGACGAAGACATCTTTGATATCGTTACGTATTTTCCCGATTTTGATATTTCGAAGCATACGGTATATATTTGTAGCTCACATCTCACTTTACAGGGGTTTTTTTTTTTTTGCCTTGGTAAAATTTCTATCTTTCTCTTCCATATTCTATGAATATATATATTTTTTCTTTTTGTTCGTTAACAGATACTTGACGGTGCTGTTGAAGAAGTTATCGGATCTGGTCGGGGAAAGCTGCAGCATCGAAGCCAGTAACGTCCTACAATTCGTTTACGAACCTTTCTTCGAAGATTGTCCCGACGAGTCCGAAATGATGCCCTATCAGCAACTGCTCATCCGATTCGTCCTAGAAAAAGCCATCGCCTAAATTTCTTCTCGACCCCCCGCCCCCCACGCGATAGTACGAGTATGTTTCTGCTAATATTTTTAAACTCGGAATCAATTAGCTCTAATTAATGCTTTACATGCGCCGTTGGTCAGACGTCGCGAGTTTTATATTGAATCGATCGCGAGTCCGAAATCGTATCTCGCACGTCGAGTGAAGTTAATTCCGTTCAGCCGACAGCTTCAATGATAAATGGAATTTTATGTGCGTTTAATAAAGAACCATTTTGACAACCATATCAATCGATTATTGTATTCTATCCTGCGTTTTTGTAAGATATGGTAAGGATACTTAATCTAATTCGGCGTGTGAAATCGACGCCAAATTTCACGTTAATAACCGCAGACAGTTGGTCGATGGTTTGGCTAAATACGATTATCAACTTCATATACAGTCGACGCCGCTTATTAACATAACGGATAATGTTATCAATCAGGTACTAATATCACTTTTGCAAAGAACGGAACGGACCAATATCATTACATGGGAAATAATTTCTTTTATTGTTATCGGAACTTCGGATAATCTTATTATTTTTCTGTTGACATTAATATAAAACCGACCCATTTAGAATAAAAAGGTGCGTTTCGCACAAGAATATTTATCAAAACGTTTTTTCCTTCTAAATAAATCATACCGAAAGTTTCAAAATTGCACTCACAGATGACGCTGTACCATGAAAAGACTCGATGCAATACATAAAGGGAGACAAACAGAACATAATTAATGTTTATTAAAATTTGCGTTACATAAAACTACAGCATTTTTAAATATGAGCACCCTTTAACTCATTTAGATGTATCCCGGGCTATGAAGAGCGCTCACGTTGAAATTAGCAGTTTTATGTAACGCAAATCACGATAAACATTAATTTTGCGTAGGACCCGGGTTCGAACCCCACCGTTGCCACAGTGATGGTCAGCTGAAGTTGGTTTTCTGCGGTTCTTAACTTTGAAGCACACAACACTATATAATACTCAAAAAGACTGTTAGGTACACACACCCACACTTCCAGCACAACTCACTCACTAGTAAATTGCCCATGGCGATAGACCGGAGTTGTGCTCGGTTTGAAAGAAAGGGTGTTTGCGTCACATTTCACGCGTCATACCTCCATCGAGCTTACATTACTGAAGGGAGGGAGGAAGGAGCCGTTGCGACGGCAATAACATCGAATTCAAGGATATCAAGTGCGTAATAATCTGCGTGTTTAATACACAGTTCTCGTGCCAGGCCATTGAAATATTACAATTAATTGTCTTCTAAAGAAAACGACAGAGAACTTCTAAAGACAAAAAAAAGATTAAATTACTTCTTTCATTAATTCTGGAATAATTTATGCGTACAATAAAGAAATTCAATGAAGAATTTCATTAATTTTGGAACAATTGCTTTCATTAATGCTGAAATTATTTCTTTCATCAATTCTAGAATTCGAATTACCTTTCATTAATTGTGAATTATTTTTTCATTAATTCTGGAATAATGATTGCAAACCTTCGAAAACATAAACATTTCCTTCATAATTTCTATCTGAACTCCTATGGATGCCATGTAATAAGAAAATAACGAGGATTGCGCCGAGACATTAAACACGTCACGTGATCTTCCGACGAATGATGTTAAGGACACCGTTCACAGCCATATAGATATAATATAATGCTAAATCTCATATCTTTCTATGTTGATCATATGTCATCAGCACTGCTGAGACGGAGACCGCTGACGTTATTTTCCTTCCTGTAATATAAGTTCGATGGTTTTACGGGTTTTTGGGGTACAGCGCCACCCGTGAGTGAAATTTTGAACTTTTATTAATTTATTTAAAAAAACAAAAACTTGACGTCTTGATAAGTATTTTGGCGCAAATCGCACCTTTTTATCTGAATAGGTTGATTTTTTTTTTCTTAATTTTCTAAATGCGTCTAGGACTTTTGGCGCACCCTGCATTTTTCGTGCAAACGACGCATTTGTTTTAATGTCAATTGGTTGATTTTTGTATGAGTGTGTATCCGTGTGTCATGATTTTTTCGCCCACCCTGTGTGCAGTTTGTGTACCAGAAAGTATCTCTGATTAAAATCCAAAAGTAAGAGAGACGGTTTATTTCATACAGAAAACAATTTACGCACCACCAACCACCGCGGACGACATATGTCAATGTAGTTGGTATTAGTGTCGTTTCGACACAGCGTGAGAATATCTACCGGCTTTGATGTCGGCATCGGAATAATCCTCAGAAAGCTTGTCAAGAGAGAATGGGATTGGCTCGTCTGTCACTTCGTGTTTTAAATTAGTTTAGGTGAAGGGGGCGAGCGCATAAACACACACACATGGACGAACGCGAGAAAGCTCGACGTACATCTAATCCAGGTTACGTGCGCACACACACAACAGTGAAATTTAACTATCATATTACTCGGGGAAGGGAGGTGTCCGTTCTGGTAGAATTGATGCTTATCGGGGTGAATACCGAGCTGTAATTAGTGTTTTCTCATCCTCTCTCTACTCATATTTTCTCGCTCACTCAGCCAGTAACTGCCACGGAGCGCTATTACAACTAATACTAACCGATAAAAATGGCACACGAAGTTATAGCTTGGCAATTTCCTTTCTAGTAATAAATTAATTTTCGGTTTAATGAAACGTTTTATATTGTTAGGAATTAAAGTTTGCATTGGAAGCCAGGCATCTATTCTATACCTATTTTTTCCTAAGGATATTTCAACCTTCTCCCTCTCCCCCCCCCCCCGATCTTTTAAATGAAGGGCTCTTCTCGGCTGAACACGGTCTACATCATTTCTTCAAACTTTAGAGAAGACACAGCAGAGCAGAAGTCGTCGCTGAATTAGGGATGTACCTTTTTTTCTTCTGAATTGCAGCTGTGGCATAGCAACTACATCTGTTGGTTTCTGCGGGAACTTACTTAACCCTTTAAGCAGGAATGATGAGACATCTCGTCTCCATAAATGCCTCTTATTTCAATATCGACAAGCCCAGATGTTTTGTATATTTCTCAATGGAAACTTTTCCCCTTAGGGGCCGTTCAAGTATTCAAATACCGTAAAGTTCCGTAAGCAAATTTTTAGCCATTTTTGACCCCCTTCCCCCCATTGTCAGCAAAAGTCAGCAAAACGCTGACCCCCCCTGTCAGCAAAATTTCGTCATCAGCTCTGCTCCTCTGAATCCTAACTCATATTTTCATAAAGGGTGGTTGATGACGTAAGCACTATCCAAACCCCTCTTCCCCTTCTCATCCAAAGTCAGCAAATCGGAACCCCCCCCCCCATCGATGATGACGTAATACTTGAACGGCCCCTTACCCATTGGTTTGCATCTGCCAAAAATCGGAAGAAAGCTTACTTCATTCAAAAAGATATAGCAGTATTTTATAGGGGTTTTTTAGTCATATTTCTAATTGCAGCTTAAAGGGATAAGGAACGTATAACAGAAGCTGTATGAAACGCCATTCAGTCAAAAAAAACCGATTTCGTAAAAGTATGTAAAATAGACCGTTATGCGGTCGAGCGCTTTATTTCTATACAACTGGGACAAAGGCATGCCAATTTGGCTAAAATTCTTTTCCAATTCGGCTGAAAATGTTTTTCCTATGGTCTTATTAACCAAACTGATACAAAAAAATTAAAAGCCAGCGGAATCCATGTATGTGTAAATGCTCGGTTTCTGTTCCGCAATATTTTTTTTGAGTCTGATAAGATGAAAGCGATGTTTTGATTTTTCGACCCTCACCAAACCTTAACCCTCAGATTGCTGCCATCATACGACGATGATCAGTGTAATATCGTGCGTCATCATCTTGAGATGATTTGAATTTTTTATTTTCAACGTGAAGTTCTTAAAATGGCGTATAGACGGCGTACGGATTCTAGCTTTTTTTTTCTTTTGGATTTTTTTAACGAAAGTCGGTTGTCCTGGGCTATCTTAACAGCATCACAGCCTCCGGGAAAAGTGATATTTCTGGGGACCCCTACATGGCTAGAAATACCTACTACCGAATTATCATACACAGTGTCGAAAATTTGACCAGATCTCATTTTCAAGAGGTCCTTTCTGCACTTCAAGCTCATGCGTTAAGACGGCACTGTCCAATATATAGTACCCAACTTCCAGAGTGATTTTTGTTCATAATTCATCACTAAATTAATTAATAATCCTTCATGTGGTTGCCGTAACGGTGCCGTAATTGGAAACTGTTCCCGCAGCCTAAGAGTTAGAATACTTAATTATGCATCAAGCAAAAACAATCAGCATTAAAACATCCAAAATAAAAAAAAATATGTTCTTTTGAGTGGAGACTCTGTGTCGAAGCACGTTCCAGAAAATTCCATAAGGTCCAGATCACGTAACATAAGTCACGAGAAAAAACTGCCCCGACAGGAGGAGACACATTTCAAAATCGAATTACTACGATAGTATTCCGATATCCTTCAGTTTTTTTGGAATTCTTAAATGCACGTTTGTTTGTGCAACGACGGAAATTCTTTGACGACCCCCTCGTTCAGAAACAAAAAAAATCGATCAAATAAATAAGATCCAAAATTTCTCAAAGAAATCTCCGAGCGACTGCGTCCACAAGAAATAAATAAATGTACGATATATATGTACGCGTATATGCATCATACATACCTGTATGCTACGGCTTTTCTTCTGTATTTCATAGTATCTGTCACCGGGGAAATAAAACACGATCCGAGCGAGATGTTGTTGTTGTGCGTGCTTTGGCCATCCTTCCAGCTCACGCACACAAACCGAAAAAAGAAATTTCGAGCAAAAACACGAACAAATAAGAAATCAAAAGTTTGTTCTGCGCTGTCGCCGCCATTTATTAAAGAAAAATAAATCCAAACGTCCAACAAGAAAAGTTTGTTTTGTGTTCCGATTCCTATTTTGATCATCCATCAGAATAAGCCGATGTCGTTGTGTTATGTGTGTACAGATCGGGACTACACAGGGCTGAACAGTCCCTGGGCCGCAAATTACTGGCGAACAATTGATCATACATTCAATTCGAAAAAAGCATCCGAATAACGTGTAGACCTCACATACGTCATTCGATTTGGTAAGGAGCCATTCAAGTATTACGTAAGCAGATTTTTAGCCATTTTTGACCCCCCCCCCTCTTGCCAGTAAAAGTCAGCAAAACATTGACCCTCCTCCTCCCCTTGTCAGCAAAATTTCGTCAGCAGCTTAGAATATTTCATACCTTCAAAAAGGGTAGTTGATGACGTAAGCAACCTTCAAACCCCCCTTCCCCCCCTTGTCATCAAAAGTCAGCAAATCCGAAACCCCCTCCCCCCCCCTCAATGCTGACGTAAATGACTCCTAAGGGTTGTACGGTGATTATAAAATTAAAGAAAAAAGATTATTTGGTGTCATCCTGTGTAACCAAAAATCCAATTAGAAAGTTGTTGCCCGGTCTCGAGCCCAACAAAGTTATTTCCATTTTTCTAAATGCAATATTCGCCGAGACATTCCTCTAGGATCAACGGTTCGCCAGTAATTTGCGGCAAGGGGAGTTAGCTTTGCAACCTGTATATGGTGTGTGTGTGTTCCAATACAACTTTTAAGTTATGTTTTGGTGGATCCCGCTTATAACCGTTTGCGGAAACATCATCGCCAACAGTTCACAGCGGATCCCAATTTTAATCGTTTACGGAAAATTCACCGTCCCGAACTTCCTTCTCAATACACCTTTGACCTTTGAAGACCGGACACACCCCGCTTCCCATCTCATAGAGATATCGAAGCGTTCCCGAAGGGTGGGTGTAATACTTCTCAATACACCGGCAAACAATTCATCGACAAAGTGAGTGAGTGAGCAAATTGTGAGTGATCAAGTGGGAGTCAGAGTTAGTAAGTAAGCAGGTGAACAAATGAGTGAGTTACCGAGCAAATCAGCAGGTAAGCGAACGAGTGAGTTAGCATGTGTGGGAAAATGAGCGAGTGAGTGAAATGCGTGAGTATGTGAGCAAATGAGCGAGTGTGTGAGCAAATGAGCGAGTGTGTGAGCAAATGAGCGAGTGTGTGAGCAAATAATCAAGCAAGTGAATGAGCAAATGAGTGAATGAGCGAGTGAGTGAGCTAATAAGCGAGTATGTAAGGGAGTAGATGACTGAGCGAGGGAGTGAACAGATGAGTGATTACGCGAATAATTGAGCAAATGAGCGAGTGTGAGTCAACGTTCATTCTCGTTCCTTCACTTGGTAACTCACTCGGTCACTCACCCACTCCCTTGGCCAGTGCTTGGCCTTGATGCGAGGATCCGGGTTCGAACCCCACAGTGGTGGTCGGCTGAAGTTGGTTTTCTGTGGTTCCCAACTTCAAGGCGCAAATGCGAGCCGATCTCCCCGTTAAAAAGTCTCGCCACAGAGAGCAACAGTCCTACAACGATAAATCGTTCAATCATAACACTTCACTCATAGTTAGAAAAACTGGGGGCAGATGACAGCACTACACATAACAAGCATTACACAGAAACAAACTTTACGTCAGGTTGCACTACACGTACACGCACATTCCCGCATGTACCGATTCGTTGGGGGTTCATTGGGGGGTTTCGCGGATGGGGGGGGTGCATGTGTGGTGTAGCAGTAGTAGGTAGGGCCTCCAAAAAATGGCTCGGGGATCCATGATGTTCTTAAGTCAGCCACCTCGTTGGGCAATTTGCCTGTTGTGGCGTTGTATTTGTATTTGTATTTGTATTTATACGTTAACTGATTCGCTCACTCTCATACGGTCATTGTCTCGCTCAATCGCATCACTCACACATTCACCAATTCACTCATATGATCAATTAGTGATCATTGATACCGTATACTCACTCATGAAGTTACTCGCTCTACAGTCTGTAATTCTAACGCAACCCGAGAAATCGTGTACAGAAGAGAAAAGACACACCCTCTGTGCATACCTTCTCTGGTAAATCTTGTGAAGATTTTTTCGTTGTTTTTTCGTTCCCTTTAAGTTGACGGCACACATTCGCGTCATTTATCACACACACACAAACATACACACATACAAGCGGGGGTTAAATACGTAGACGGTGTTTTGGCTTTGTTCTTCTCACCATCCATCTTCCGACAGCAGCAGCGTCTGGAAGTTGCCACCGTTGTGTTTCCACCTGAATTAGAGAGAGAGAGAGAGAGAGTTTCGTCCGCCTACGACGTGTTCTTTCACGAAATTAATTCTCAACATTTGACAGCGAGAGAAAGCGAGATATTGCCCAACACAACACACCTTCCATCACCTCTTCTCCGTCTTGAGAGAGAGATGATTAAAAGTTGTTTCTCTCCCGAATATATTTCAGCCTGACTGATCTTCATCGTTCGATTCACGTTGTCTTATAATCCAAGAATAAAACCGAATATCATCCAGAATCGAAATACTGCTTCATAGGGGATGACAGCGTTATCAGATGTTATATTTAGTTCGGATCTCTCGTACCAAAATAGGGGAGAGAAAAACGTCAGTATTCTTCAAAACATACGTAAATCTATTTTAAATGAGAGAAAAGAAAATTAATTGCAGAATTGAAATTATACAAGGGGTTGACGTCCCTCTCCGCTACCATACGAAGGTTTTAACACAACTGGCTGTTGCGAAGATATATTTTGGAAAGAGAGAAAAAATTCAACTGCGGCCATTTGTTAAAACCTTCGTATGGTAGAGGAGAGTGACGTCATCCTTGTACAAGTTGCCATCTGGTGGCAGCGTCAGCAGTTGTCAGCTTGGCCTGAGTCTGGTCCGGCCGTCCATGTACGGTTCCTTTCAGTGTATACGAGCTCCAAGGAAAGATTGAGAGGTACGTTGCCTTTGTAGTCTAGTGCGTTCACCCGGAAAGTGTAAGGACGTCGGTTCGATTCCCCGCAGGGGCAGTTGAATTTTCTCTCTTTCCAAAATATATCTTCGCAACAGCCAGTTGTGTTAAAACCTTCGAATTGAAATCATACCACCGTGAAGTAGAAGGCAAAGAACAAGACGTTCATTTTGTACTTGGCGATACCCCAAGCTTTTCGTCCTAAATAGTTGATGTTTCTTTGCTTGACGAGATTTCTTAAGATTGATCGTATGTACCGTCTGTCTTGAAGAAACACCGGATAATGTATTACTACTACTAAACCGTACATGCACTTCGTACACGTTCCTCTACGGAATTCCTAACGGATTTGTACATGTAGTGTACGTGTTATGAACCTAACGTGAAGTTTGTTTGTTTTTTTAATGTTTTTTATATGTAGTGCTGCCATCTGCCATCAGTTTTTCTAATTATGAGTAAAGTAAAGGAGGATGTAATGCCTGACTCGAAGAAACACGAAAGCCGTACCACCTGTCTCGAAGGAATACCAAAAGCTGTCTGTCAAAAGTGGGCACTCGTAATTTTTGAGTTGAAATCAGGTAACCGTGGAAATAAGCACATGAGATATAATTTTGCATTCGTTATAACTGATCATTGTTACGAATTGCTCATTCGTTATAATTTATAATCGATTGTAATCTTGTTACTCTGCATGTTTTTCTTATCAGTTATTTTTCAATGTGGCCGATGTTGGAATTTCTTAGAGTGCAGCCAGTTAGCAAACAGGATATATCTGAGCGAAGCTTGTAAGTATTCATGCACGTGTATGCTTGCTTGAAAATTTGGCGGCCATTGATGTTTGAAGATTGTTATGAATGGCGATAATTTCGGGCAGGCGTCAAAATACTAATGGAGGGAAGATACGAGAGCGATTACGCTAATTATAATTGTTAATGTTGTCGCAACTCTTTCGTTTCTCATGTCAGCTTCCAACGCGTGCGTCTCACGTAACAACGCCATTCTTCTCGTTTCGAAAATTCATCCAAGGACGCGATCGCTTTCCGTGCTCTGACACGGAAGTCTTGTCGCGATTTCAACCTCGTTTTTGACTGAAACAACCGTTGTTTTGATCCTCAAACGGTAATAACGTGACGTTTCCATTTTGAAATTTTGACATTTTCAAAGGAAACATACAAATTTCTGTGTATTTCAACCCATTGTTTCCCGCAAATACCGACGATTTCTTCAAAACTGTCGTGAGTAATTCCTTCAAAGTGCATAAATGGCCACATTTCTGTCCTGAAAAAGTCATTGTAACAGGGAAAAGTATTATTAATCTACAGAAACTCTGTTGTAATGACACCTCAGTTGTAACGTGAATAACTCGCAAAACGGGGTGATTCCCAGTGAGCAATGTTGCTCAAACTTTCGATACTCAAGGACGAGTAATATGTGTAAAACAATTCGAGACGGTCCCCTAATTTACAGCATGATTGATCACATTTGT
Source organism: Pholcus phalangioides (assembly GCF_987345545.1). NCBI lineage: Eukaryota > Metazoa > Arthropoda > Arachnida > Araneae > Pholcidae > Pholcus > Pholcus phalangioides. The sequence goes on along the minus strand of NW_028301596.1, from coordinate 21,486,956 downwards.
CGCTTATTTTACGGGGCATTCACCTAATTTCAGATACTTTTGGCCGTTTCGACGGAATTTCGGCTGCCTTGACCGTATGAATGACCGAGTGAGTGGTCAAGCAAGACGTGACTAACTGCGTTTTGACCAAGTGATTGCGTGGGTGACAGAAGGAGTAAGTGACTGTATGCGAGACCAAGTGAGCGTGTAATTAACTGTATGAGGAAGTAAGTCACGTATGAGTGACCACTGAGTGACGTATGAGTGACTAAGTGGGTGACGTATGAGTGACTAAGTGGGTGACATATGAGTGGCTAAGTGGGTGACGTATGAGTGACCAAGTGAATGATATGAGTGACCAAGTGAATGATATGAGTGACCAAGTGAATGATATGAGTGACCAAGTGAATGATATGAGTGACCAAGTGAATGATATGAGTGAATGAATGAGCATATAAGTGATCAAGGGAGTGGGTGAGTGATCGTATGAGTGACCGTTCTCAATGGTCTCTCACATGGTCATATACTGCCTCTCACTCATACGATCACCCCCCCACTCACTTGTTCACTTATACGGTCACTCAGGCACTCAAGTCGTCACTCACACGGTCAGGGCAGGTGAAATGCCAGGGGCGAAATTTCTTAAACAGTTTCGACATTCTTTATACAAATTGTCCCGTTTTTTCAACGAAGCTTATTTTAATTTATAATTTTTACTAAAATAGTGAAGAGATAGTTTTATGATTTGTAAATTATGTTCTGATAATATGATAATTATAGCTACAATTTATAAATACTCTCATTACATACAATATTGTCCAACATTTTTTCCCCCCTTAACTTCTCAATTCACTGCGATTCCAGTTACCCCTTCATTCCCCCCTCGCACCTGTAATTTTAGCAACAAGTGGTGATGTTTCCGAGTTATGACAACGTTTTCGGTGACAATTTGCGATGTACCGTGGTGGATAGGGTGACCAGATAAAAGCATAATTTTGTCATTTTAATAACTATTCAACTTCTTGAAATATGGATGACCTATCTGAGGTCTACACGTTATTGGGGTACTTTTTCTACTTGAAAGTATGCTTATAGGATCAATGATTTGCGAGATATTGCAAGATAAAGGGACTTTTCCATGCACCCCTGTATACAGGGTTATTCAGAAAAGATGGGAAAATCTTTAGCAGGTGGTGATAGCACACACCACATTGTTGGCATTATGCAAACAATTGCCAACAAAGAATGTATCGTCTCTAACGTGAAACACAAACGCGTTTCGAAACGGCCGCTCCGCAAACGTTAGAACAACATTCCAGTTGAAATTTATCTGGACAAAAAGAACACCACATGCATGCAAATGTAACTTGGGGATGAAGAAGAAACCATATGCAAATCTGCGTCCCAGTGAATAAAAGGCGCGGACGCCAGCCCTTAAGCGTGCAATCGTTCTAACAGTTGTAAAGTATTGCATGGCATCCACGCCTTTTATTTACTGTGACGCAGATTTGCATACGGTTTCTTCTTCTTTCCCAGGTTACATTTGCATGCATGATGTTCTTTTTCTCCCGATAAATTTCAACAGGAATGTTCTAACGTTTGCGGAGCGGCCGTTTCGAAACGCGTTTGCGTTTCATGTTAGACCATGCATTGCTGGCATGCTTTGATGGCAATTGTTTGCATTGGTGTGTACTATCACCTCCTAAAGTTTTTCTCATCTTTCCTGAATCACCCTGTATAGTCATAGTTAGCCCAACATAATTTTTCAAGTTTGGAAAATAATTGCAACCCTTGATTTCCGTAAACAGGAAATATTCATGTAGACTTAATTGAATACAGGGGGAAGGGGGAGGGGAAGAGTTTATAGTTTTTATAAAATTGGGTCCAAAATTACGAAAACTACGCGAATGTCCCGGAAAATAGGAATCGTATGGTCATTCTATTCATATTATTTTATTTCACGTGATAAAAAAATGTTTTGGAAACGTCAGCCTCTCGTATACAACGGTAAAGTTTCGCGAAATCGTCGATGTCGTTATAATCGAGTTTTATTGTAACTTATACATAAAAATTCATTAGCGTTAAATTTAAAAGTTGCGGAGGAAAGTGTTTTTCGCCGTGAAAGATTTCGATTCTACACAAAAGTTTTTCCGATCGATTTCAATGATTAGAATGCATCTCAATTGAAACACATGTTATACAATGAAGATGAAAGGGAAAAACTCGTAAATCCGAAAACAATTAAAAAGGCTCAACTTAAAATTGATCGAGTTCATTCAAATTAAAAGAAGATAAAAACTCTTCCTTTGGCTACAAATCGAATTCTCTTTTTTGCTCAATTATTGTCTTTTCCATTAAAAGCGCATTAAAAATTTTTTATATTACTTTGATCTTTTAAATTATTAAACATTCTTCCAATTATTCCGCATTAATCACCGAAACCTGATGAAAGATTAAAAAAAATTGACGATGTAATAATTAAAATGTTCCCCGTTTTGATTATTTTATTATAGAATTTGAGTAATTAAATTATTATCGTAACGAATTTGAATTTTTTTATTACTTCAGCGAAGAAGCGATAAAATGCTGCTCTCTTTAGGTTCCACCGCGGACCGGTCCCAGTCCGTAGTGATTTCCTACCGGTCCGCAAAAATATTTCGTTCAATCTTGGCAGCGGCCACATAATTTCAGATTTAAAAAGTAAATTACTCTCTAAATTTTTCCCCCCGTTTTTTGTTGTCAGTAAGCCTGCAAATTAAAGTATTTTTCCAGTTTGTTTATTTTTGCCGGTCCGCAAATTATTCATTCTAATTATTTATTTTTGTCTGGCCGCAAATTATATTCCTACTATTTATTTATGCTTTGCTGCTCCACAAATTGTTTCTATTGTTGATTGGATTGGATTGGCGCAAGGACCAATTGGGTCAAACTGCGCCAAAACAAATGACCACATGAAAATAATATAAAACTTGTTCTTTTCTTGTCAAGGAAGTAAAAGTATGCATAATAATGAGGCAATACTGCGCGAAACGTAAAACAATGGCGTATACTGTTTATTTATTCATTTTTATTTTTTGCTGATATGCAATATAAATTAGGCTGTTTATTCATTAATCCTCCTGTATTATCGTCATTTATAAATGCTACTCTTGATAAATGATGACTTGAATGAAACAATCTCCATTCGTAGGAAAAAACGTGAGTTATTATCTTCCCGTGCTTAAACGGCACGTTCCAACGATTGTCCGCAAACAAAAAGGGATTAGTAAGGATTCTTCAGACCGTATTTCTTTGTATTTTCCCTCCATTGCTATTTGCTCGAGTGTCAAGAAGTCATCTGAATAATGTCACGTTCCCACAATGTGACACGATGATTCTTCCATCCATTCGTCACATTTCGAGCACGCGTATGAGAACCGAGGATCCAAAGTTTTCCGAATTGATTTCTTGTACAATTTTATCGAGATTTCTCTGGTAGCAAAATTCGACGCCACAACCTGGACATCATTTTGTGGCTCTCTGATTATTTCTTTTTATGTAAACATAAACAGTGCTTATCGAAGCGCTGTGCGAAATCATCATGCGTTGATTGTGTGTGATAGTTCTGCACAGTGCTCCTCGAAGTGTGCGTCGCGGGTGTCGGGGCAGTGCCGTTTTGACGCACGGGACCCACCCGGGAACAGCCCAAAGACATCCCCTGCACAGGGGGCCTCATGAAAATTAGATCTGGTTGAAATTTTCGATAATGAGCATGTTGATTGGTAGGCAGGCATTTCTAGCCAAGTAGGAAAAATGACTTTGCAGGGAGCACATGATGCTCCTAAGACGCCGCTGCGTCATCATCAAACACGTTGCTGACGTCTCGATGGACAAATTTTGTGGCCATATGGAGCCGAGAATATTGATGTGCATCGATCGCAAGAAGGACTTAGATTTCATTTGATTATTTGTATTACTATTACTGTCATGAGAGTGTCACGGATTTATGACCAATAGGGAAAAAGAAGACAGCCGCTGTGCAGTCGTGTGATTATAGTGACGGACTCTCATCGCGAGGACCTGGGTTCGAGCCCCCACCATTCCCTGTGATTCCCAACTTAAAGACTCGAGTGCGAGCCGATCTCCCCATTTAAAATGTTTTACCACAGACAACAGTAGGCTTACAACGGTTCAAATATTACACTTCACCCACAGTTTGGAAAATGGATATGGCAGCACTAAAATTTCATGCACAACGCTAAATACGTACTCAAACTGTTAGGTACACAAACACACACTTCCGGCACAACCCCATTCGGCAGTAAATTGTCGATTGAGATAGATCGGAGTTGTGCCAACACCTTCTATATCAGAAAGCCTCCGACGTCACTGAAATCGTCCATTTCACCTATAGTCATTTAATATACTGCAAAAAAAAAGGTAAAGATTTCGCATACGTCAGACTGCTATATCCAATGGCTGCAGGTGAGATGGACGACTTTAGTGACGTCAAAGAGGATTTCTGCTATAGAAGGTGTTGGTTGTGTTCGGTTTGAAAGAAAGAAAGAAAGGGTAAAAGGGAGAAAAGGAAGAGTGAGTAGTCATTAGGACAAGGAAGCCTTTATGATAATAAGTTCGTAAGAGTCAAGCCACTGGAAGGCGAATTGGTTGTAGTAAAATGATCGCGATTGCAAAGAAGCCTGTGATGCCAAAACTTTGTGACTAGTGATTCAGTGCATGGGTTTGCAAAGCCTTTCAGCTATTAGTCATATGGTACATTCCACGATGGACTTCTGATTAGAACCCCCCAATGGACTTTGTTCATGTGTGTCGCAACACGGCATGTTTTATGCAAACGAGGATTAGACTAGGAAGTACAGTTTGTGCAGACAGACAGACATGACCGCTGACCGCCCAGAGAGACCATCTTGGGATGGTTTGCGCTCTTTCCCAAAGGGATGGACGGTCTCGGAGAGCCTGATATCAGACTCGATTGTGAAGGAGGAGGAGGAGGGGGAGGGAAAACACAAACAAGCAAACAAACAACAACACCTATTTTACCCCAGGAAGCACCATTAACATTTCGCGAGCAGAAATTTACTGTAGTTATTATTTGAAAAGGGATCTATCTACGGGGAGGAAGCCCAAAAGACTATTGACCTGGTCTAATAAAGCAGGGGCTTTTTAACCTCTGAGGCTGTGTGCACACCAGGTACACGTGACTAGACAAGACAGCTTCAGGCAAGTTTAGTAATTGTTGTTTATACGTTAATTTGTATGGCGCAATGCACACGAGTTAGACAAATTGAAACCCTGCGCCATATAAATCAATGTGAACAAAAATGACAGCTTGTCTAAAACTGTCTCGTCTTGTGGTGTCTAACCTGTGTGCGACCAATCTGAGACAGTGCGTGGGAATAAAATTTCCATGAAGCCCGATGGCCAACAAATCGTAATGTGGTATCTCTATCCACACAGTGGTGCCATAACGGGTGCATCCAACAGGGCCACAGAGCTTCAAGTAAAACAGGGAGCCCCATATCATTGAGATTATTTTTTATTAAATAGGGATTTTCATCATTTCTGAAAGTATTTTTCCATTAATTCTGAAACTATTCTTTATTAATTCTGAAATTATTTTCTCGCTGTGTGTGTGTATGATTATGATTTTTCATTAATTCTTAATTATTTCCTAATGAAATATGAATTTCCATTAATTCTGAAATCATTTTCCTACTGAATATGTATTTTTCATCAACTCTGATAAATTATTTTTTCATTACGTATGAATTTTCATAAATCTTTTAATTGCTCCCACTATAAAATGAAATACTCTCCTCCCTCCCTGAAAAATCATATTGCCCACCTGTGGGCCGTGAGTCCCACGTTAGGAAACGGGGTGCGAAACGGAACGAGACTCAAGCAATTTGAATTCAATATATATCAGAAGTCGATCCATACTGGGCTTGATTTCCACGTGGCTTTCGATACAACTTGAACTTAAATAACAGTATTCTCATATTATCTAAAATATTCCTTTTTTTATTCTGGTTGAGAAGTTCTAATACCTTCTTTGCCCAGGGACCCCTAGAGTCAAAGTCGCGTCTTCGACCCGTTATTAAATTGGGAAAATCGACGAGCTTTAATGTAGACTATGGAAGAACAAAAATGCGGAGAAGCATCAGAAACATAGGACTAGCTTCAGGATTCAGCTTCGCAACAAGCTCTTTCTCGAAATATCCGGCGAAAATATATATTGGCCGCATCTTTCTCTCATCCATAAAGAAAAAGAGATAATTCTTTAAGACGAAAAAGAAATCCGCCAAAAAACAAAAGCTTTTCTTTTCTTATGGAGAAATTTCGAATCGAAGAAGAAGCATCGGCAGGCGCTTCCATCAAAACATGTCCCCTGCATTTTTTTTTTATTATTCTTTCTCGTCTGTTATTTGAAGTTTTATCTCGTTAGTCGTCGCTACCAGAGCAGTAACAGCTCGAATAAATAAAGAGCGGAATTTGCTTGAAAAAATGCTTCGTAAACACAAAAGAAATCGCCTTTGTTTTGCATTTTGTTCATAAAAGACATAATCCTTTGAACCAAAAAAAAAAAAATATCGATCAGAACTTCTTTTAACGTTGTTTTGTGTGTTGTTGATTGCTATTGACGATATTTGACGTCATTTTCTTCAACAGAAGCTACAGCAAAATCGACAAGTTCAATTTGCTTCTCACCAGAATCTAATGACTATTATTATAATTGAAGGAAATTGATTTGTGTTTTTGCGTGCAGAGAATTCATCACCAACAATTCACCTCCAGGAAAATTCACCGAAAAGCACTTCATTATGGAAATTCATCAACAACAATTCACCGCCAGGAAAATTCACCGACACAACAACTTACCGCAAAGAAAACCCGCAAAACTTACTCACTCAGCAGGTGAGTGAGTGAGTCAAGTAAGTGATTGATTGGCAAGTGAGAAAGGGAGTTAATGAGTGAAGCAGGTGAGCAAATGAGTGAGTGAACGATCGATTAAGTGAGTGGGCTATTGAGTAAGTCAAGGGACTGAGCAAGTGACAGGAATTAATAAGAAAGTGAGCGTGTAAGGGAACAAATCAGCAAGTGATTCAGCAGGTGAGCAAGTGAGTAAGTCACTTATACGATCACTTAGCTGATTTGCTAGCCCATTCACGAACTATTCGGTCACTCAATCATTCACACTGTCACTAATTTGCTTGATCGCTCTCCGTTTCACTCACTCACACTTGCACTAATTTGCTCGATCACTCGGTCACTCACTAACTCACTAGTGTTGAACAGTTGTCAGTGAATTTTTCCAGTGGCGATTTTTTCGTCGATGAATTTCTCAATATTTTTCTCCCAAAACACTAATAATAATAATAATAATAATAGTAAACAAGGAAGAGGAAAAAAAATAGTTTCTGTCATTTACGCTGTACGTAATAATACTGGGGGTGTTTCAAAAAGAATCATCCGATTTAAAAAAAATCCTAATTATTCATCTTTTAATCCGTTTTGATCGGTTAACGTATAGGTAAAAAGAGGGAAATTTCGAGTTTTACGCAGTTGCCGACAGGTAGCGCTAACGCTCTTCCTTCGGCCGCCACTTCAGTGTTTTTCAAGATTGTCTTTTCTCGCAGTTATAAATCGATTCGTGTGACTTCATTTTCCAGCAGGACGGGGCACCACCACACTGGAGCTAGGACGTTCGAGAATTTTTGAACAATCGCACTTCTAAACGATGGATCGGCCGTACGGGACCTGATGATTCAGTTAAACATCACTGGTCACCGGACCTCACAGTGTGCGATATATTTGAATGCGGTTTGCAAAAAAAAGTTATTCTCACGAAGGGAGATTTTTTTTCCTATTATAGGAAAAAAACTTAGTTCAAATTTTTGTTTATAGAGGACACTGCACGAATGAAAATCACCAGAGGCGTATGAAATGCAAGGTGCACGATTAACAGCTCATTTCTAAATTTTCCTGTCACGAGCTTAGAAAAGATTATTTTTTGGGATGTTAATATAGATGAATAAAAACTATTGGTGAAGTTGTTTTTGCTTCGTTTGGCCCCTAGACATATCACGTTTAACAGTATGTACTTAGTTTACCACACACCAACTCCGGTCATATATCGCCTTATGGCAATTTCCAATCAATGGAGTTGAGTGGGAAATGAAGCCCCATCTATCGGTGGTCGCCCAGGATCGGTAGGTAAAGAACTTAATTCTAACGTCCTTTGGACTGATTCGAACCTGTGGACTTTGACGATAACCTTCAGAGTGGAAGACGAAAACATCTTACCACTGCGCCACTTGGGCGTTTAACGTATATATTGAAGACCAGACAAGACCCGGGCTCTGTCCTTTGAGGGATATAAGTCTTTTACCCTAAAAAGTAACATAATATAGTTCATAATCACTTCATTTACATAGATGCGTAAACCGAGAGAGAGATCCGCTCTTTCGTGCAACAGTCAACAGCAACCTTTTCCCCCTCCTTGGCCTTACAGCCCGTCCGATTATTATACATTCATTTTCACTTCCGACACAATTTTTACTCAGCCACGAATTTCACTCAGCTGAAATTTTACGAACGTTTCGGGCACAGAATAGATTGAAGAAAGGTTCACAGGCCTAGAATCTGTGATTTTTTCGGTTCAGTGTCCTCTATCGACAAAAATGTGAACTAAATATACTCTGTAACAATATAAATATATATCTGTACCAATAAAAAAATATTCCCTTTTGTGAGAATAAGTTCTTCGCAGAACTGCATTTAAATATACCAATTCCTTCAATTTTCTATGAATTTCCAAACCTTTTTACGAATTTTATGGGACACTTTGTACTTAGTAATCTTTTACTTTAACTTACAACTTACGTAATTATAGTGAAAAACATAAAATAGTCTATTTATCAAATTGCGTGTTGAAAAAATGGCCACAATTAACGAAATCCTCACAAAGGAATCAATATATCACCGATTCTTGTACATCGTCGTTTCGAAACGCGACTGAACATCCAATTTTTTTCTACCCTCGAATATATACGTCATGCGTATTTCGTATACAATTACACGTGTCTTGTTTCATAAACTTCTCATAGATATTGGAGAATTGCCTCATCTTCCTTCAACCAATTCTGAGGGAAAATAATGGATGTCTTTTTCGAACCCAGGTGCACCGTAGACGGATATTAAACGGATTCTCTTCTCCACGAATACTAAAATGCCGCGAGTCTAGACTCACGATTTTCGGCGAGTCTAGACGATTTTTGGTTTGTGCTTACGTCTAGACAAACGATATATTTCGGAGATTCGCGTAAGAATAGTCAATGGCCGTTTTTTCCCATCTGTTCTATTCTATTATGACCATCGTGTGTGTTGTATCATTCGGGAAGCGTATGGTAATTCGTCGGAAAAAAAACTTTGATAGTTACTGTGCTTTTCTTTAGCCTAGCCTTTTCCGTCATTTGAGATAAATATACAAAATACTTACAGTAACGTAAAGATAATTTGAGTTTGTTTATACGTGCTCAACCCACGACCAGCTGGCCAAATGGGGGCCCCCTCGGAGTCATATGATGTGGCCTGCGACCCCAACACCTGATTTTGAAAATTGAACCGGGGAACACATTCACAGATAGCTTAAGTAACCCCGAACCGGCACATTTCCGAATCAAGTGAAGGAAACGCAACATATTTACAGATAATCCGAGTGACCCGCGGCCTCGCCTCAACAACAACAAACGCGGCACAGTTCCAGAGTGCTCAAGTAACCCGCGGAACATTTAAAAATAACTCAAGTGATCCACTACACAGTTACAGCGCTCTTAAGTGGACCGTGGTGCAGTTCCACATTACTCAAGTCATCTGTGGCACAATTCCAGAGCACATAAGCGACCCGTGGAGCAGTTACACGTCACTCAAGTTACCTTTACTACTCCTTCTACTAAACCGCACACATGCACCTCGTCCACATTCCCTAACGAATCGGTATGTGTTGGACTGTGCGTGTACGTGTCGTGAACCTAACGTGAAGTTTGTTTCTGTGTAATGCGTTCAACTGCCACCAGTTTTTCTAACTATGAGTGAAGTGTACTGATTGAATAATTGTATCGTTGTGTACTCCTGTTGCTCTCTGTGGCGAACTGTTTAGCGGCAAGATCGACCCGATTTTACTCCTGGAAGTTTTGAACTACATACTTCAGCCGACCATCATTGTGGTGACGGTAGAGTTCGAACCCGAGTTCTCTGCGACACTTCCAGATTAGTCAAGCGATCCACGGCATGTGCCCAGATCACTGGAGTGACTTGCGGCACATATACAGGGTGATTCAGAAAAGATGGGGAAGACTTTAAGAGGTGATGGTACACACCAATACAAACAACTATCATCAAAGAATGCATGGTCTCTAACATGAAACGCAAACGCGCGTTTCGAAACGGCCGCTCCGCAAACTTTAGAAAAACATTCCTGTTGAAATTTCTCGGGAGAAAAAGAACACCATGAATGCAAATGTAACCTGGGCAAGAAGAAGAAACTGTATACAAATCTGCATCACAGTGAATTAAAGGCACAGACGCCAGCCCTGTGTAGTTATTCCAACGTGCAACCGTTCTAACAGCTGTAACGTACGGGATAATGGCGCACTTTAGTAATATTGAAAAAGTAGACATGCATTTCATTTACAGAGCTGCAAACGGAAGTACCACAGTGGCAGAACGAATGTACGGCGAGCGTTTTTCCCACAGGCGTTCGCGACGCATTTCCAGACCTCTCAAGGCAGTGGTGCTCAAACTTTTGTCGACCACGGCTCCCTTGCCCGATTCATGATTCTTCGCGGCTGCTTCAAATCACAAAAAGAAACAAATCTGAGCTTGCCTCGACGCCCCTGACAAAGGTTGGCGACGCACAGTTTGAGAAACACTGATTTAAGGGTTCCGCGGCACTTTGACAGATCACTCAAGTGGCCCTCGGCATATTTACAGTTTACTTGAGTGACCCACGCCACAAGTCAAGTTTACTTAAGTAGCTCACAATACATGTGGTATAACAAATGACACGTGGTACAGTTCCACATCACTCAAGTGGCCAGCTGTGCATTCACAGACTACATAAGTGGCCCGTGTCACACTTACAGTTCACTTGTATGACACGCGGCACACATTTAGAAATCACTCACGTGACCAGTGGTACAATTCCACATCACTGAAGTTGACCGTCGCACAGTTCCAGAGCACTTAAGCAGCTTGCTACACGTTTTTATATCTTATGTATCCACGGCACACGTTACATGCTACAGTTCACTCGTGTGACTTGCGGCACAGTTCCAGAACATTTAAGTGGCCCGTGACAAATTTCCAAATCAATGAAGCGGCCAGCACTCTCCTAAAGATTGAGCACGCTCGCTTTACCGTCAGCAGCGATAAATGGATGAAATGCTTACCATAACGTAAGGAGAATGAGAGTTTACACACGCCATTCGGCATGGATATATCATTCATGGAGGCTCATTTATTCGGATATTAGTCTAGTAATAGCTCTACAAACAACATAATGGACTTCTCGATGTCGAGTTAATCGTATTGGATAGAAAGGAAAGCAATATTGATAATGAAAGTGGCATTTCTTCTTCCATATCTTCTTTTCTTTCCCATGAATTCGAGAGGAATCGTTAGAAATACGTACATTTTTCACAAATAAAGAATCGAAAATCCCAAAAAAAAAAAATGTTTAAATTAAGAATTTCGCTTTCATCAGCAAAACGGTTTCTCAAAATCAAAGTTTGCTTTCATTCGCAAAAATATTTCTCAAATGAAAACCTTTGCAAAAATTTTTGCATTTTCATCCGCGCTAAAAGATTTCTCAAATAAAAAATTCTTCTCTCATCCGCAAGAGAATAGAACTTAAATCAAAGAATTTCGCATTCATCCACTAAAATATTTTTCGAAGAAAATATTTTGCATTCATCCACACAAAAACGTCTCAAGAATCAAAATTCCGCATTCATCCTTGAAAATATTTCCCAAATCAAAAATTTTGCATTTCACCCCGCAAAAAACAAACTAAATTAACGACACAATTTTTTTTCATACTTTAAAATAACGAGGTCAAGTATTATATAAAGAACTGAACGTAGTTGAAAGTTCATTCAGGTGGGTCAGCCAAATTATTGCCCGTTTTCGCTTCAAAAAGTCTAAATCAACAAGAATTCGCAGAAAAGTGATAAAAATCGAATTTTCTCTCTTCTCTCGCATTTATCGCATCCATTTCGTAAATACGAAAATTATACATCCCTAGCGATTGCGTCTAGAAAAAATCGGGGAAAAATTTATAGCAAAATCCTGTACGAATGAGAATTTTGCAATTTTCAATCTTTAATTTATAAAAAAAACCACGAGAGTTATATGAGTAACGAACGTAAATTTCAATGACAGATACCATCGGCAGAGGGAGTTTTCCCACCTGTGGGCTTTACAAATTTTGCCGCCTCTCTCCGATTTTATTTTTACATCTGGGGGGCCCGCCAAGTCGAGAAAATGAAGCACGTCCTTTTCTGGAAGCAACTTAGGTACTTTTGAGACCCTCATCTCTCCGTACTGGAGTTGTTCAGGTATCTGAAACTTGGCGTATCTAAAGCTTTCTGCGAACTTAATTAAATTTTAGAATTTCATATTTCTATCATCTGTAGTTCACGAGAAATTTGAACTCAAAATTTCGTTATTCTGACACTGACTGACACTCACTATCATCAAAAATCCCAGGTAGCCCTAGGAACATGAAATTTTGTATGAAGGTATTGTTTAGGATAAAAACAAAGCACAGAAAAATTAAAAGATCCGAAAAGTTCCTCTCAGGATCGGAAATAGGAAGAATTCGGGATATTAACAATTAACAATTGTCACCAAAAAGCAATGCCAAATAATTGAAAGATTGCCAACTATAGTTGAAATTGTTCAACATTTGCCGATGGCGGGAAAAAAAGGGTGTATACATACATCGACAGTGGTGTTGGTTTAAGAGTGCTGTGCGTCATCGAAAACAAAAATTTCATTTACTATTGTCATTGATATATTTTCCTAAAATCGCCCATTTTCGATGGAAAATCTAATTTTTTATTCTTGTTTTGTTCCATGGACAAAGATGAATCCAAAGAACGTATAGGAAATATTTTTTGCTTGTAAATTTCTCGGATGATTCATCTCTAAAGAAGGGCAAAAAGAATGAAAATCAATCTGAATTCGGCCAGTAAAATGTTAAAATGTACAGTACTTGTTGTGCACGACAAAAATATTAGATGAACATACGCAATAATTGTGTGATGATAACTACGACAAAAATCATTTTTTGCCACAGTTATCATAATACAATAATAAGTTATGCATATTACCTTTCTCCACACACGCGCGCGAACTTAGTAAATATTACCAATTCAACTGAGCTACGATGAAAAATGCCAGGGCGTGTTTACAGATAGGGCTTATATATAGCGGTTATGGCCCAGGGCGGCAAAATTGAGGAATGAGAGTGTGTACAAGAAAATTAGTAGAATAAGAGAAGGGTGACGAAATTTGCATAACCCTCAATAAATCCGCATCTGCCTAGACAGCTAGGGACTAGATCAGAGAGTGACCAAAATATTGTCCTAGAGAGATTGAAAACATGTGAGCATGTGAGTGAGCAAAAAGAATGACTTAGAGCTTGAGCCAGTATGCGAGTGACAAAAAAAAAAAAGACCTACAGAGCGAAGGACTAGATTAGTGAGGGACCTAGAGCGTGTGCAAGCATGTGAATGACCAAAAGCAGTGGTTCTCAACCTTTGGAAGCCCGCGGCCCTGTAAATGTGCTTTGTGTAAGTGAAAGGCCTGGCCATAAACACAACTAACGAGAAATTAATGGGAGAAATGAAACTGCGATCACTCACGGTCCAGTGTGACTAGTGCTAGGGCCTAGTACTGGGCCGCTGCCCGGCGGTTGAGAAACACTGACCTAGAAAATCTGAAAGCATTTGAATGACCAAAAGCGTGACCTAGAGAGTGTGAAAGTATGTGAATGAACAAAAAAAAAAGACATAGAGCATGTGTAAAAGTGTAAATGATCAAAACCCATAATACAAGAAACCATGGTAGTGAGCAACCAAAAGAGTGATGTGGAGCAAGTGTAAGTATACGAGGGACCAAAACAGTGTCCAAGCATGTGAGTAACCAAAACGTGCAAAAGCATGTGAGTGACCAATGTATAAATATGTGAATGATTAAAGCAGTGTGCAAGCATGTGAATGACTGAAAGAGTGATTAAAAGAGAGTGTATAAGCATGGAAGTGACCAAAAGAATGATTCGAGAGAAAGGTGTACCTGCAGGAGGAAGGTCAAGCGGGTTATTGGACAGGGTGACGAATTCGAGGGAAAAGTAGTCAAGGAAATTAAACTAGAATGGCAGCAGGGCAGCAAAATTCGTGTAGCCCACAGGCGGCAAAACTATAAGTGCGCCTCTGGAAAAGCCTAAACACATTTTTAAAAGTAAGGTAGGGACAGACAAATTATTCGAATATCCTTTAAGATGCGGCTCGTGCGGTCACCGTAGTAAAAACAACTCTTGCACTCGGCATTGTATGGTGAATTAATATACAAAACATAATTTCAAACGCAAATAAAACTGTGTCCAAAAGGTACGCAACTTGAAAAAAGAGGACTACAGTACTTACAAAAAGAAGCGAAATTCCATGAAAAACATTTCATGTAAAAAATGAAGCCAAGTCTCGAGATTCTTTAGCCGTAAAAAGTTGTGATATCTGATGTAGAGCCAACTCAAATGTTGTTATTAACTGTGACACTTTGATTCACACCAAGGCTCTACACCTTTAGTCGAAGAACATTTTGGGACTTGGCAATTACGCAGCACGAGAATGTGTCGGCCGCGGTTAAGTCTTATTATTATTGGAGTGATTGTGAGCCTTGGGGTGATTTGTGAATCAAAGTGTGACAATTAATAACATCACTTGACTTGGCTATACATCAGATATCACAACTTTTTACTGCTAAAGAATCTCGAGACTTGGTTTCATTTTGATGGGATTATATTTATATATTCTGTCATTCTTCAAATTTTTCATTTTCCGCCCTCCACCCAGGGCTATAGCCTGATGTCTCCCACTCCATAGATACACTTTTGTCCCTAAATCAATTTTTTGATCACTCACATGCTTTCACACTCTCTCAGGAAGAAGTGGTTATTCTGAATCCCTCTATCTGGCTAGAAATGCCTGGCTATACCAATTTGCCTGCCTGTTCAATCATTTTTATTGATATCTAATTTTTATGAGGTCTTCTCTGCACTTAGGGCTCCCGGGCCATGCCCTGGTAGGCACATGCGTTAAGACGGCACTGTGCATACTCTCTAGGTCACTGTTTTGCTGTCCATTGACCGAGACCCTATTTTGATCGCTCACATACTAGCACACTCTCTAGGTCACTCTTTGGCCTGCTCAATGTCCTGGTCCATCTTTTCGTCATTCACATGATTGTACATTCTCCAGGTCAGTCTTTTTTGCAGCTCACTGAGTTGGTCTCTCTTCCTGTAGGACACTTTTTATAGTTATGCGCATGCATGCCTGTACACTCTTGGGATCCCATTTTGGTTTATCACATGCTCACATACTGTTGTGGTCCCTCACATGCTTTCACACTCAAGGTCCTTCTTTTTTCGCTCACTCTAGGTCACTCTTTTTGTCCCTCACTGAACTGGTCCCTCTCTCGCAAGGAAACTCTTTTGATCGTGCACATACTTGGACACTCTCTAGAGTAGTTTTTACACGATCCTCACGTGTTCCCAAGGGATCGTCCAAGAAATTTGTTAGTGTTAGTAGATATCCATTCCCGAACCCATATTTACACAGTCAGAGGCTAGCTCCCTAATCACTCGACTGCTAGGCGGCCTGGCGTTTCCCAATTTTTCGATATCGACGACCCCCTGTGGCGTCAGAAAGATGCTTTCTCATAGAATCCCAAATGCATTGTTTTTTTATAATTTGCACGTCATAAGAAATTGAATAAACTGCAATTTCACAGCACATAATTCATGCAATGACTTGTTAATGCCCTCTATATTTTTCGTTTCTTTCAAATCGAGCACAACTCAGATTTATCGCCACGGGCAATTTACTACCGAGTGAGTTGCGCCGGAAATGTAAGTGTGTGTGTGCGGTGTTGTGTCTGATTATTCAGTGCTGCCATCTATATTTAAGAAGTGAAGTGTAATGATTGAATATTTTTACCGTCTGTAGGCCTGCTGCTTTGTGTCGAGTTTTTTTTTTAACGGGGAGATCGGCTCACATTGTTCTCTATACCTACTTTACCGCACACCAACTCTGGTCATATATCGCCATACGACAATTTCCAACCAGTGTAGTCAGGTGGGAGATGAAGGCGCCGTCTACCGATGGTCGTTCAAAGCTCGGTAGGTAAAGAACTCATTTCTAATATTCTATGGCCAGATTTGAACCCGTGGACCTTGACAGGAACCTTCATAGTGGAAGATGAGCACCTTATCACTGCGTCACTTGGACACTGTTCTCTATACCTGCTAGTACTAAACTATACATGTACCTCGTCCATATTCCTCTGCGGAACCTCTAACGAATTTCTACATGTTGGAATGTGCGTGTAGTGAAACCTGACGTGAAGTTTGTTTCTGTGTAATGCTTGTTATGTGTAGTTGCTGCCATCTGCCACTAGTTTTTTCTAACTATTAACTGAAGTGTAATGATTGAATAATTGTATCGGTGTGTAGGCCTGTTGCTCTCTGTGGCGAGACTTTTCAACGGAAAGATCGGCTCGCATTCGCCCCTCGAAGTTGGGAACCAACTTCAGCCGACCACCACTGCGGTGAGGTCCGAACCCGGATCCTCGCGATGCGAGTCCGTTACTATGACCACTCGACCATCACAGCGGCTCTCTATACCTGCTGAGGGCCTTAGAATTCATGAGATGCTGAAAAATGAAAATGATCCCGCGGACCCCCTCACAAAGTACTCATGGACCCCTGGGCGCCGGCTGACTACAGGTTAAAAAGCACTGCAAGATTCATCGAAAGACTGGTTATGTGGAGATGAAGATTACAAGGAAGAAAATTCATCACTGACCCCACGCTGACTCGAACCCCGGTCTCTCGCTTGCCGGACTATGGCTTGCCGCCATCTAAGCTATGGAAGCAGACAGAATATTTCAACCGTGGAGCGTATATATAGTATGTTGAAAGGCACCGTACATGGCGTCAACAATCAACTAATAGCTCGTGAATGACATAGGCCAATGTCAAGCCCGGCAAGCGAGAGACCGGGGTCGAGTCCCCGTGGGGACAGTGATGGATTTTCTTCCTTGTAATCTCCACAAATCACCAGTCTTTCGATGAATCTTGTATTGACAAGTGGAGAGGACATTTCTATATAAAAAGCACTGATCTAGGTCATTAGGTCTGACCTAGACCCTAAGTGTACGAACATAGTGCGCGCTGGTTTCCGATTCTGTGAGTGAGCGCCATTACGGATTGGTGAAAAAAATTTGAATTTCATGTTTTTAACCAAATCGTAACAGTTTGCACCATGTTCGTACACTTACTCTCTAGTCAGGGGCAGATTTATGGTTCAGCCGCCTGTGGAATACACAAAAATTTCGCCTCCCTTTATACTATAATTTTCTTGTTCACTCATTCCTCAGATTTGCCGACCCTC
This sequence comes from Pholcus phalangioides, assembly GCF_987345545.1. Lineage (NCBI taxonomy): Eukaryota > Metazoa > Arthropoda > Arachnida > Araneae > Pholcidae > Pholcus > Pholcus phalangioides. The sequence goes on along the minus strand of NW_028301596.1, from coordinate 21,469,245 downwards.
CGAGGTTACCGCCACAACCCTCACTCACTCCCCATCCACTTCTTGTAAATACGCCTCTGCACATCGGTGTTGAGGGATTTCCCCCGAATTTTGAATTTAACTCGAATAAAATGCGCTATCATTCGAGATAATCCTTCATTCTTTTATTTCCAGCTTGAATTTCTATCGCTTTTTTAGCCCCGTTTCAGAAAAACAGTTTCGATGGGACCAGAGTAAAAGGGATATGTATAAAAAGCCCGATCTCGAAAAATTCAAACTACGTATTTCGATGTTGTTGTCTTCGTTGTTATGTCTTAGACAGGGATGGCTCGCGAACACCTGAACATTCGCCGAAATCCTCCGCGTAATTGAGTCATCAATCAGTTACAGGAGGCTTTGAACATCACGTTGAGATCTCGTAACCTGATTGGATGGGTTTTAATTTGAAAGGTTACATTAAAGCGAAACCGGCTCCTCCTCGAGATTTAATTCTTACTTCTCTAAAGGTAAGTATATTGAGTCGGTTTTCTGAGACGTAACTCCACTCCAAAACCAATCCTGTTTCTCGACCGACAACGTCTGGATGAAAGATCCGAACTTGTAAATATCTGTCGACTGACTTGCAACATTCAAGTGATTGATTCTTCACAGAAGCCATAACGTTTGCCTGCACCTAATACTTGTCAAACCTACTTCGTAGAAAATGTCATTTTTATTTTTTACGCGCTGAATATTGATTGAAATATTAGTTCATAGAACTAACGATACTGAAAATTCGGGCATCTGCCATTTTCACTTCAAAATATAGAAGAAAGATGGCTGCACCACAATAGGATCCAAATTAATCAAAACTCTGACAACCTAAATGCGTTAGAAATTACGCCAGAAAAATATTTACGAGGCTCATGTACTGTTACAATGTAGTAGTACCTAGCAATAAAAAAACATATAGTAAGACCTGTTCAAGGGGGTTTTAATTTAACCCGCTTTGTTCCGGCCTTATAGTGGGTTGGACCTATAATAAAGACTACTGCTACTTAACCGTACATGCACCTCGTACATTTTCTGCCGAATTTCTAACGAATCGGCATATGCCGGAATGTGTGTTCTGAGTGTATGTGTGGCCCCTAACGTATTTATGTTTTCGAGTTGCGCATGTTTAGTGTTCATGCTGCCATCTGTCTCCCATTTCCTGAAGTAAAGATGGAAATGTTTGAATTTTCATGTTATGTCTGTATCGTGTTGTAGGTCTGCCTGCTCTCTGCGGAGAGACTTTTTCAAATGGGAGACCGGCTTGCATTCACACCTCGAAGCTGGAAAACCGCAGAAAACCAGCTTCAACCGACCACTACTGTGCCGTAAACAGGGTTCGAACCCGGATCCTCAGGGCGAGAGGATGCTACTTTACCAAATGTGGCCATATCGCTTTATTGAAATTCACTGCCATTAATGAGTTCGGTTGAAAGTGAAGGCACCATCTATCGGTGGTCGCTTCAATCTCGTTACAAAAATATCTTATCAATATTCTCCCCTGGGACCGTGACGGCAACCTTCACGGTAGTAGACGATCATCTTACCACCACTCCACTCGGGCGCTCTATAATAGAGACTCATAGACAAAAAAATTGTTTTATGCTACAAAAAAAATGTATGGAAATGAATGATCTCCATGATTTTATACTAGTAATTAACGAATCGTGCATCTAGTAAACGTTCATGTGGTAAATTTTTAGTGAATTGTACATGCAGAAATGTGTTGTGTGTGTGACCGTAACGTATTTATGTAGTCAGAGTTATGTGTGTTTGGTGTAATACCGGTGCTGCCATCTGTTTTCCATATTTTAAAATGAAAATGACAAATGCCTGAATTTTGTTTTGTTTTTTCTTAATTTTCATGTTGAAAGTCTTCCTGCCCCGGCGGAGAGACTTTTTTCACATTATTTGATATTGCACTTGATATCCACACAGCGTTGGAAAAAAAATATATATAACTAGTAAAATGTTACTTATATAGCACACGCGCATGAAGTTATCTAAGATTGCGAAATGCATGGTGTGAATCTGATTGACTCCTTAGCACCAAAAATAACTTCATGAGTGATAAAACCTGGACTGCACTGGCGTACGTAAGTTTGCCCCTCCTTTGGAAGAAAAAGGACGATATACAATATTTATGAAGGGAATCTCAAAAAATATCAAAATTAATAATAATTTGAGTGAAGAGAAGAGATTAACGTGGAAAAATTGTAAAAGAATTCTACTGCCATTATTGATAGAGATAGTGTTACACGTCAGAACAAACATAACAATTTTTGCAACAAAATCCAGAGTAGCATCCGTTTGTTCGAGGGGTACGTGCATTACTCCACTTGAGCAGAAGTCGCCAAAATACAAATTCAACGCCACATTCAACATTGAAGGACCGAACACACCCCGCTTCCCATCTCAAGAAGATATCGAAGCATTCCCGAAAGATGGGTGCATCCGGAATTTTATTAAATATGTATATGTATATGTAAAAAAGATATATATAAAATATATATATATATAAATTCAACGCCACAACAGGCGCAATGTGTAATGAGGTGGCAGAGAAAAATATGGCAACCTTGTCACTGCATGAAGTCAAAGAATTTCTTCCTTCCAGTCACAGGCAATTACGAGAAGTTATCGTCCTTTCTTTCGATATTATGTGTGTTGTGTGGGGAATATAATTTTTTCCCTTCTGCCGCCTAGGGGGTTACTTTAGGATTTTTTTCTCCCCCCCCTCCTTTTTTTGAAACCCTTCATTTAGATTTCATGTTAAGATGAAAAAAAAAGAAAGCATTTGCGATCGTAGATTCCATCAGAAAAATGATTTGTCTGAACGTGTACCATCAACCCCCCTCTTGTTTTAGCAATAGAGCTCTGGGACACCCTGTAATATTAAAATATTTCTAAAATGTAAAAATTTCGAATTCATTCCCCCACCCCGAAAAAAATCTGATTGAAAATTTAGCATTCATTGCAAAAATACTGTTCAAATAACAAACCTTGCGTTCATCTAAAACGAGAAAATTTCAAATCAAAAGTCTCGCATTTCCTCCGCCAAAATATTTCCCAAATCAAAAATTTTCAATTCCCTCCAAAAAAAAAAATCAAAAACGTTATTAAACTAACGATAAATATTTTTTTGTATAGTTGTAGTTTAATTACGAGGCCAAGTATTAAAGAACTGTACTTAGTTGAAAGTTCTAGAATCGAAGTGCTCAGCATTACTATTACCTATTATCTCTTCAACAGTGTTAGTTACCAAGACTTTTCGAGGAAACGTGGTATAAAAATCAAATTTTTACATTTAATTCCAAATACAAAAATTACGTATCCGTAGCGATAACTTTTGTTAATAATACGAACGAATTTCGGTTGATAGTTTCCCGAGGAAATAAGGTCGGACGAACATCAATCCACTCACTCATCAATAGTCGAGAGGCGATGACAAAGTATTCGGGTCATCATCATTCATATTATGCTTTTGGAGATTGCTCAGCCCGGATTCTGCATTCAATAAAACGACGAAATGAGCGATTGAGTGCAATTACCGACGTGATTGATCGTTTTGGAAAACGAAAAGGCATTTACCAAAAACTTTTCCTCTCCCTTCTGTGTTGAAGATTAAAACTGAGAAAAAAATATTTAAGAGGAAAGAGATATTCAGAATTCCAGAATCTCCTCAAGAGCTTCCTTTTAGGTGGGAACAAGATCCACATCGAGTGTTTTCTTGAAATTTTTACAGCCAAACAATCCGATCCATTTTTACAACATCAAAACTACTATTCATAATATTGTGAAAATTTTGCTAAAGAAAATGGAAGAAAAAAGTATTTATATACAAATAAATACAAATACGAGGCCAATAACAGGCAAAATGCCTAACGAGGTGGCTACTACTACTACTACTACCACCACTAAACCACACATGCACCTCGTCCACATTTCTCTGCTGAACTTCTTACGAATTGGTAATGCGCGTGTATGTGTAGTGAACCTGACGCCAGAAGTTTGTTACTATGTAATGCTTGTTACATGTAGTGCTGCCATCTGTCATCAGTTTTTTCTAACTACGAGTGCAATGATTGAATAATTATACCGTTTCGTAGGCCTGTTGCTCTCTGTGGTGGGACCTCGAAATGACATCGCGCGACGCACCACGTCTCGAAGGAACACCGAAGGCCATATTACCTGTTTCGAGTGGTTCTCAAAGTATGCATCGCGGCTCCTAGGAACGTCGCGGTGAGCTTTTGATATGGACGGGTGCCTCTTTGGTGCTTTGTAGTGGTACTTTATTAGCCTATTCTGGGGAGCCGTGTATGGATGTTGACTATTCCAAGGGCGTCAAGTGGGACAAAAGTTTGAGAACCACTGCCAGAGCTGGAGGTCAAGTTGTCATGGTGTCAATTCAACGCCGCTGTGGTGGTCGAGTGGTCATAGTGACGGACTCACGTTCGAACCCCCCCGTCGTGGTCGGCTGAAGTTGGTTTTCTGTGGTTCCCAACTTTAATGCGCGAATGCGAGCCAATCTCCCCGTTAAAAAAGTCTCTCCACAGAGAGCAACAGACCTACAAACAGTACAAATGTACAAGATTCATCGAAAGCCTGGTTATTTGTGGAGATGAAGATTACAAGGAAGGAAATTCATCATTGTTCCCACAGGGACTCGAATCCCGGTCTCTCGCTTGCCAGACGAGCGTTCTACCATCTAAGCTATGGAAGCAGATAGAATATTTCAACCTTGGAGCGTATATATATGTTGAAAGGCACCGTACATGGACGGCGTCAACAATCAACTAATAGCTCGTGAATGACATAGGCCAACCAGTCTTTCGATGAATCTTGTATTGGCAAGTGGAGAAGACATTTCTATAAGTACAAGACACACAGTTACTCTTCCGGCAGAACTCACTAGGTGGTAAATCGCCCATAGATGGATGGTGATAGACCTGAGTTGTGCTAGGTTCGAAAGAAAGAAAGAAAGAGGTGTCAATTCGTCGTGGTACAAGTAAATCGCAGCGTCAATTCGTCACGTAACAATATCTCCTTTGTGCCACATGTTCCACGTGTAATATATGTGTAGGATTCATTTATTGATTTTTTTTGGCTTATGCGTGAAATAAGAAACATGAAAAGTGCTAACGTTTAGTAAAAAGGATTATTTTATGTGATTTTAATTGCGACGAAATGATGCTGTGATAAATTTTTACCGTGACGAAATGACGCAGAAACAGGTTTACAGTACGACGAATTGAGACCGCTGCAAATTGATCTGCCATGAATGTCACGCAACAATATGAGTGCGACGAATCGACCAAGACCTATTCATTTATACATGGTTCTTCTAGACCCACGCCAGCGCTTTAGTCTATTTATTGCTCCCGATTCGTAGCAACACTCACTAGATCAGGCATCTTCAGCCTGTTGCTCGCGATCACCACAGTGTTCCCTGAAGCACCCATAGTACTCCATACCCGTGTCCGATTTCGTGCTCGCGAGTGTCTCAATTAAACACCTAGTACAAATTGAACTCAAGGATTAAAATCATCCTGATTTTTCATGTATGTATATGTCAAACTTGCCGTAAGGGTGCTCTTGAGATGCTAAGGTTGCTTTTGATGATGGGTACAGGCAACGCTCGCGACTAGAAAAAAGTTGAAAACGTCTCTGCACTAGATGGTCACGGGCCCGTGTTGTGGTTCTGAAAATTCTCTAGTACAGTGTTTCTCAACCGCCGGGCTATGGCATCGGTCAAACCGGGCCGTGAGTGGTTTATTGTTTCATTTTTTTACACATTCATTTTCCATTAATCGTGTGTATGGTCGGGTCTCCCAATCGCGAAAAAGAAATCAACCGGGCCGCGGGATTACCAAGGGTGAGAAAAAACCACTGTTCTAGTAAATGTTTACTACATTTACTACATTATGCCGAATCTTTGTAGTGATGAGGGGCAACTTTTCTCATTGCAAGTAAATAAAAAAGTGATCAGTAGAATCTCAATGTGTGTGTGTGATATCGACCCTCATAACACATCATAGTAATAAGTGTTGAATACTTTCATTTATATTCTCTACGATTTGCAGGAGTGCTTCGTTTCTTTCCATTGACGATTTTATCGACAATTGGCAGCTTTGCTTATCTTTGGCATCGTGTTTGATGACAAGTGGCTAATTCCCGTATTTGGGATCGCATTTTCCTGTATGTTTTCTCGAAGAAATATGGTGTTTTTTTTTGTTAAAAAATATGGGAAATTCTCTCAAACTTCCAGTTGCCACCAAAAACGATGCCAAAGGTAAATAAAGCTGCCAGTTTTTGGTAGAATCCCCCAAAAAATTGCTAGTAGACAGAAATAAAGCTCTACTGCAAATTGCTGAGGACAAGCAACATACAAATAAATTGGGTCAAGGTCAACTTGACAATCAGCAGCTTTGCTTATCTTTTGCATCGTTTACGGCGACAACTAAAGATTTTCCGTATTTAGAAAATTGGTCAGCCAATTGTCAATTTTGTATTTATTTATACTGAAATTTTTTTTATTTTTGATGATGTAACAACATGGTGAATCCATGGGAAAACAACAACATACCTGCATGTATTTTAAAACACGGTGTTCGAACTGATTTTCATATATGATAATAGTCGATAGAGAGCCTGGATCGTTGTACGGTTGAAAAGTGATCAGATTCGATTTTATACGATTAAAAAGCGATAATCAGTTTAGAATTTGGTATTTCCACACGTAATAGCTTGAATGCACCCAGCACGTGTATATGCTGTTATTATGTGTCATTCTCATTCGAAGGCCTTTTGTCAACCATTCATCTTCATCTATGCTAATGACCAAAGACAAAAGAATAATGTAAGAACACCAAGAGAAACGTGATTTTCCTTTTTTGTCATTACCACCATGGTGACAGCGTCTGGCGGTTCTTTTCCAGACTTAACGAAGTGACAGCTGCGCTTTTTATCGATTTCTCTGCCGTTTTCACAAATTTCCAATTCGGATGAAGCCGATAACATTAGACCCGTGGCATCTCATTTGTCTTCTTCTTTTTCGGATAGCAAAAAGTATGCCGAATCTTTGTAGTGATGAGGGGCAGCTTTTCTCATTGCAAGTAGATAGAAAAGTAATCGGTAAAATCTCAATGATATAGACCATCATAACATCATAGATCAATGTTATTCAACCTTTCTATAACTGCAGATCGGTGAAAACAGTTGCACCCGCAGAAAATAAATAAATAGAAAAAGTAATTTGCGGACCGACAAAAAATGCATAAATAGGAGAGAATTTGTGGACCGGCAAAAATAAATTTATACAGTACAATAAAATAATATGCTTACTGATGAAAAGTAAATAAAATGAGAGAAATGATTTGCCAATAATTAATTGAATAATTAGCCAACGAAAAATAAATAAATTGGAAAAAATAATTTGCTGACCAAAAACTAAACATTAAAAAATTTTTTATAAATTGTGAACCGGCAAAAATAAACGAACAGGAGAGATAACTTGCGGACCGGTGGATAAGAAACTTATAAGAGCAATAATTAGCGAAACAGCAGTAAGCAATGAATTATAAAAGAAGAAAAATAATAAATATAATAATTTTCAAAACTTTTCGACAGCTAAGACAGAAATAAAAAAAAAATAAAGACGGTTTTCTATTCAATTAAATTCAAAATTATATAGCTGTTATATGAGCTGGGCCAAATATTCCGCTGGTCGGTTGGCTACTGATTTCCCATCTACTATTAGTTGACGAACATTGCCATAGATGGCGCTCACAACGTTTCATATCGAAATTGCGTATCTTGAATACGTTTAGAAAAAGAGGATCGAGGATAAATTCATTTCGAAATACTCTTAAGAGAGAAAACTGTTCTTGAGGAGGGTCAGTCATCTTTCTTCTAGTTTTCCCGATCTTCCCATTCATCAAAGGGTGATTTCACTTCTCATATTTAATGGATTGAATTGAAGTAGAGGAAGTTCTTTAGAGTCATTTAGGAGAAAGATAAAATGAAATCTTAAATTAAAAAAAAAAAGAATCTTAGAATAAAAGGATTTATCGCCGATAGCAACAAAAATTCATTTTTCCTGAAATTTTATAGAAATGCGATTAAGGGAAAATCGATTTCTATGAATAACTTTCGATAAATTAAAACCCACAATCAGGACTGTCAGACGTTCAGTACGTGCAAGGTTGTCCCGTATTTCCATAATAAAAAACGTCTCAAGTTTTCTAACTAATTATATACGTAAGTTTGTGCTGTGTGCCCATCTATTAATTTAATTCGAAAGCTCGCCGAGAAATATATCAATCAAAAAAATTTACAGTCAAACTAAGTTATAACGACATCGAAAATTCCTTGAAATTTTGTCTCTATAACCAAGGTTTACGTTTTCAAGATCTTTTTTAACTAAAACTCCAATCAGATGCTGTGCAACTAGTCTGGATGAAATTGTTATTCCATTGCGATTAGGGGAGATCAAATTTAATTGATAAAAATACGGGAAGTTGGAATCATAAATATGAGAGACATCATCACTGCTCGTAAAAACTGTTGCCAATTGCCGGTGAAATTGCTAAATATTTTTATAAATAGCCTTTGGCCAGAAATTTAAAGCAAGTCTGCTAAAATGTATTTCACGGGGGAAAATGTCAAATGCATATTTATAGTCATACATTTTATACGGTCCATTTACGTACACAATTTATAAATCATGCAAATTACTTTCGAATCTACTCCTAGTACGTTGACGTAAGTTGGGGAGACGATGAGAATAAAAAAATTTCAAGGACGGGATGGTGGAACGGAAATTTTTGAAAACTCTGAATTAGGGCAGGCTTTATTGAAAAAAAAAAACGCGACATTAGGAAAAAAAAGTCAGGAAGGGTAAAATTTCAGGAAATCCTGGAATGTTCCATGTACGGGCCATGTCACTGAGCAAGTCAGAGTCAAACATGTAATAAATCTTTTTCTCAACATTAGGCTTTAATATATACAACAGCAAGCAAACATCGCCTCAACGTGGAGATTCTAGGAATTTCTTGGAGAACCCCCCACCCCCATATATAAAAATGAAAGCATACTCGACGGGAAAGTGTCGTTATATCCAAGGTCATTGCTTTTTCGTCGACGTTAGGAGCAAGGTTCATTAACATTATTTTTCATGGGAACTAACCTACACCGTCAAATATTGATGAGGCCGTTATAACCGAGTTTGACTTATTTTGATTTTTTTAAATATCCCAGCCCTATCCTCAAATCAAATTTTATCAAAAGCATAATGATAATATCGTATTTTCGCGATGGTTAAAGGTTATACAAAGAGAAATAAGAGACAGGCTCATACTCAATGATATTTCTTCTTTAATGTCCAGTACAGATTTCTGATCACAATAATTTATATACATATACATAGATATATTTAATAATAATTTTTTCTCATTTCGAACGAGCCATTTGTGTTTTGTATGCCGTGTACTGCTTTTATTTCTATTGTAGGGATTAAATAATAAAAAAACAGATCGATATAAGAATCAGTTCGATTAATGCCGATAAAAGGTATATAATCGGGATTATTCAAAACTCCAGGAAAACTTTGGTGGGAAATAGGGAACGTCATCACGAAACATATTCATACATGTGAGCATGGCGAGAAACGTTACCCGAAGGTAATGAGTAGATCCTGGATTTTATATGAAAATGCATATTTTATAGTTATAAAATATGTTTTAATGACTTTTTTTATAGTTGTTGCATATAAATGCATAAAATCACCGAAATTTTAGAATAAGTGCATATCTTTAGGGGGTCTTTTCCCTATCGATCGCATTGCACTAATGTGTTTTCAAGATTATATTTATTTTTTATTCTTCAAATTTAATCAAATTTATTTAATTTTTTCAAGAAAATATTTTTCACCGTTCAGTATTTTAAAGGGCAAATTTTTAGGCATTTTTAAGCGCACTTCTATATATAAATGCGCGTTAACTTCATTTTTTTTCGCATACATTTTAGTTATGCAGCATATTTTTCTTTTCTCGTAGGCCACAAGTCCGTGTTTTTAATATGCACGGTTTTTCTTTTCAATTTTTATAGCTAATTTTATTTTCGGGCATATTTTGCATTTCTAGGGAAACTCTGCAGCATTTTTAAATACATATTCTTTCTCATTTCACGTATATTTTTCAATATTCCGGTAGCATATTGAAGAATTTTCAAGGCATATTTTCTATTTTTTGCCTATTTCGACATTTTTTCGTATATATTTCGTCATTTTAAGTGTATATATCAGCATTTTTAAATGCATATTTTCACAATTTTTAAGAGTTTTTCATTTTAAGACACTTTTAAATGCATATTTTTAACAATTTTTGCGTATATTTTTGTATTTAGTGAAATATAGTTCGGCATTATTAAGTGGATTTGTTTTCATTCTTCGCTATCATTTTTGATTTCATGGCATATTTTTAAGATTTATCTTTATTTCTATTGAGTATTTCAGATTTTTTTAGGCCATATTTCAACGTTTTTTAGCGCATTTAATCCGGGCTCCAGTAATGAGTAATCATGGACATCCTCTCACCGTGTTGGTGGTCTTTCCAGTCATGCGTTCTCACAGTTTTACATGGAGCTTTGAACCAACCTATAAATTAGGCACGCAATTATGCCATCGATTGGAATGTATCACGAAGTCAAACAAAGAAATTAATACATTTCCATCCATCAGAAATCCTTATTGTCGTGTCCTTCACCTTTCGTAAAGTCTATCCCTATTTCCAGATCAAGATGGACAAATAAATGCTGTTTTGCTTGTTCTCGAGAATGACACAGACGATTTCATTTTTCTGTCATGAGATAACATATAGACATTATAATGATATGCACGTTTCACGTTATCTCCCTTCCTTGATTTCTACTATTAAAACAATGCTTTAACGTATTAAAATAAAATCGTTTGTTTTACGGACATATTTATGCCAAGATATCAGCTTGGGGAAGGGGGGGGGGGAGAAACAATGGGGGAGAACAATGGGGTGTAGGGTCATGTGACAGCCAAACTCTCGACAAGGCCGAAATCCCAATATTTTAAAATACTGCAAATTTCATTGAAAAAGCATTGAATTTACTGACTCTGCCACTCTATGAACAGTATGTCACGATTGATAAATTTATTTTCGAACAGAGTAGCCGCACTCTTTCCCTGAGACTTAATTTCTTGCACATGCGAACAACAAGATAGTGCAATGTGAGATACAGGGTGTCCCACAAATTCGTAAGCAGTTTAAAAATTCACAAAACTTTAAGGAATGCTATTTGGGGGGAAAAAAAATTTCTCACGGAAGGAGATTCTCTCTACTTCACCGCACACCAACTCCGGTCATATATCGCCATACAGCAATTTCCAACCAGTGGAGTTGGGTGGGAAATGAAGGCTCCATCCATCGGTGGTCGCCCTAGGTTCGGTAGGTAAAGAACTTGCTTCTGATGTTCTATGCCCGGATTCGAACCCATGGACCTTGATGGTAACCTTCATAGTGAAAGACGAGCATCTTTACCACTGCGCTTCTTGGGCACAGGAGATTCTCTCTGGTACAGAAGAAAATAGCCCAGTTCAAATTTTTGTCGATAGAGAGCACTGCACAAAGGGAAAATCACAATTCCATTCCATTCTACAATTTCTTCTGTGTCCGAAACGTTCGTAAAGCTTCAGCCAGCGATTAATGGCTGGGGGTAACAAAAACAACTTCGCCAATAGAATGCTTAATTCACCGATGTCAACATCACAGCGAAAACCTTATGCAAGCGTCAGTAACAGAAAAATTCAGAAATGAGCTGTTTTCGTGCACCTTGACCCTGATTTGCATATTTTCAGTGACCTGTTTTCTCGCAGCGCCCTATATCGATAAAAATTCGAAATAAATTTTTTTGCTCTTTACCGAAAAAGAAATCCCCTTTCGTGAGAGAGAATGGCTGTTTCGCAAACCGTAAACTCCTTCAAACAAACCAATTCCTTAAATTTCTATGAATTTTTGAAGTATCTACGAATTCATGGGACACCCTGTAGATGATAAACTAATGATCAACAGTGAAGAGCGTTTCTTATCTGTTGAAAATAAAATTTGTGACTAAAAAAAATAATTACTTAATTGTAATTTATTGTTTGTTATTTTATAAAAAATATTATATTAGTATTTTTTATTCTTCACCACCGGATAATTTCGATAAATTTTTGAAGTCAGTTAATTATATTTTTTTAATGAAATTCATTTCGAAGTATCGAGATTTCGATCGTGTTGGGATTCTGGTGTGGTCAGGACTTTGGGCTGTCGAGTTTCACAGCTGTCAGGATCCAAATTTTTCTTTATACAGTCGACGCCGCTCATTATATAATCGGCGATAATGGTATCATTTGGGTATTGTTATCATTTTTGCAAAGAACAGAATGGACTAATATCATAACAAGGGGGAAATTCGTTTTAGTTATCGGGACTTAATGTTATCTTTAATAATGTTAATAAAGATAACATTACAGATAATGTTATCTTTTTTTTCTCGTGGAAAGTTTCTTTCGCGCATCCTGAAGTTAATTTTAACAAGTCTTACTTTTATTCCTGCAAGCTATCGTTATCAGGCTGCAAGACTATAGGAGGGTAGGAGATGTTCTTTCCCCCTCCTTTTGTGTTGACAATTTAATGTCATAATCAGCCCGTAGTATTTGCTGTGATCCAAATTTCCGTTCCTATAGTGCAGGTAAATGTATGGCGAAAAAAAAGCCTTTTCCTGCAGTTCTTGTGTTGGTTTTTTTCAGTTGACAAGATTCAAATTTCTCTTTCCGAGAGACTTTTCAAGAGATGTATGAACTGTGTTGTACATTAAGAAAGTATCGTAATTTGTGAAATGCATTATAACCCCTCACAATCGGCTGAATAAAAAAATGCAGCAATTTAGGTCAAAGGAAAGAGAAAAAAGTGCCGTTTTAGAATATAAAAGGAAAAAGAAAAGGAACGGGACCGACTATTTTGCAACCAACTATGTTGGTGAGAGAAACAGTTGCCCAGTTTTACCAATATCTGTTTAACATATGTCCCGGTCAACCAAACGAGATGTATGGTGAACGTTCTTGCAAACGGGACTTTTTCGGAATACAGTTATCATTTGATTATTGTTATTAGAAAATCGAAGTACCGATGTGATCACATTAAGCGGCGTGGACTATATTATGTCGACCGAGGCGCCACTTCTGAATTGGTGACCAACACTATCAAAAACTCTGCTAACGTACGAGAAATTTGTGTGAAGGTGGGGAGAGGGGGTGGTAAGGAGGGGGGGATGATGTGTCAATCACAGCTCCGCTCGATAGTGTGGTTCGTCATATTTCTTTCAATATCATTTAATTTTTTCGCGTAAGTTATTCATAAAATTTTTTGTATATAAATTTTTCATCTAAGCAATGCAACAACATAACCTATATCATCCATTAATAACAACGAACGAGGTGTGATTTCTTTCTTTAAAAAATTTTCTCTCAACATCAACGTTATGCCCAAGTCATCGTTTCAATCACGAAAAACTCATCAAACTGTTTACTGAAATAATGAAGAAAACAAAATCCACTCCTTTCATATAAAATAACCGTTTCTACACCTCTTCTTCCGTGTATGACTGTGACTTAAACTAACTTAATATGTTATTAATAGTTATTATCCTCCGCAATTGTTTTGGTCACATTATATCACGAATGAATATTACCATACTCGAAAATTCAAGAAAAGAGTTATTTTTTTGAGTATAGGTGGTTATATTATTTTTTTCCGCCTCGAGAAGTTGTGGTCGATTATTACATGAGAGCACAATTTCGCGTCCTGTCTCTCACGTCACTTTTTCCTCTGTTGTACTTTTGTCGAGTGCTGTTCGCCGTGGCCGATGCGGCCGCGTTCGCCATGACCATGTTCTTCTGTATTGTCATGTAATGGTTCTTGTTCAGTTTCCCCAGCGCGGCCAGAGCCGAAACTTCGAAAGCGTCTCGTGCACTTCTCGGGAACATCCTAGACGAAGTCTCGACGTAAGTTGTTGCGTGAATCTGACGGGAAACTCCCAGGGCCTGCAAAGAAGCACAAAACACCGAATGAATTACTTCCTTACACCTGTTTAAAGTCTCGGAAAAACTACGCACATTTGAATAAACAGTTTGCGTGCACGAACAACTTACTTTATCTGGAAAGATAATACAATATTCATAAATATTGTATGGTTATAAACAAAAACAGGCGAGGAGGGATGGGAAAGGTAGGTGAAATAACAAAATCGAAATCCAGAATAGAAATACAGAAAAACCCCTCTTAACGGACACCCCCTCAGATGCGTCTCAGTTACCCCTCTTTTACAGCCAAATAATATATTCCCCCTTATATAATAAAAGTATGCATTTCAAACCCCGGATTAACGGTCACCCCCCTCTTTTACGAACGAATTTTTTTTTTTTTTTTTGCCCCGTCGGTGACAGCAAGAGAGAGGTTTTGCTGCACTTTAATTATAACCGCAGCCAGACAATAATGTAAAATAATGAATTTTCTCAAATTTGAATACGTCAGAGCTACATCACGAGAATCCATCGAATTAAGATTTTTAATTCTAAACAATTTAACGATTGAATCATTGAACGATCATCGGCTGTGCGTGGTTGAGTACAAGTTATATCTGAATGTTGTTTTCCTACAATTTTTTTTGTTTCAGTGACCAATCGGTAGCTGTATATGGTTACGCACACATTTATACTCGAATTTTTTGTTATTTTCAGTGAGCGATAATCAGCTGCGTACCTACCATCAACCGCACGTTGTGGCAGAGAGAATGTTGGTTTTCTTCTCTTTTTTTTTTCAGTGAATGATAATCGTCTGTGTACGTTAACCGCACATTATACCCGAGTGTATAGTTTCCCCATATTTTTTATTTTTCAGTGAGCTGGCCGTATATGGTTAAGCACATATTACATCCTATATAGTGTTATTTTCTATCAGATTTTATTTTATTTTAACCGCACGGTGTAGCAGAATATTGTTTTTTCCCTCTTTTTTCGATAAACGATCATCGACCGTGTGTGGTTAAAAGCACGTTATACCCGAGTGTTGTTTTCTTTTTAGTGTATGATTATCTGCCATGTGAGTACACGTAATACCCGAGTGTTATTCTTATTTTTTATCAGTGAATGATTATCGTTATCGGTTGTGCATCGTAAAGCACACGTTATATTCAAATATGTCGTTTTCTTTCCTTTTTTCAGTGAACAATCGTCAGCTTTAAAAAAATAACGTAAGCACACGCTTTATTCGAGTTTCTTTTTTCCATCAATTTTGTAGTTTTTTTTTCAGTGAACGATCATTGGTTGTGTGTGATTCAGCACACGTTATACCCGAGAGAGAGTATTGTTTTGCTATATATATATACAGTCAAACCTCGTTAATGAGTCACTCTTGGGAGAGCAAAAATATGACTTGATAAGCGGAATGACTCGTTAAGCGGAGTAAGCCATAGCTGTGCCAATTCCTGCATGAAGATAAGTGGGACTTCCAAAAAGTGATCCGGTAAGCGGAGTGACGTGTTAACCAGGTGACACACTAACGAGGTTTGACTGTATATATATATTTTTTTTTTCAGTAAACGATCGTCAACTGTTTATATGATATGGTTAAGCACAAGTTATACTTGAGTGAACGAACATCGGCTATGCACACGTTATACAAATACAAATACAACGCCACAACAGGCAAATTGCCCAACGAGGTGGCTGACTTAAGAACATCATGGATCCCCGAGCCATTTTTTGGAGGCCCTACCTACCACTGCTACACCACACAACCCCCCCCCCCCCCCGCGGAACCCCCAACGAATCGGTACATGCGGGAATGTGCGTGTACGTTTAGTGAAACCTGGCGTGAAGTTTTTTTTTGTGTTTCTCTGTAATGCTTGTTATGTGTAGTGCTGCCATCTGCCACCAGTTTTTCAAACTATAAGTGAAGTGTTATGATTGAATGATTTATCGTTGTAGAACTGTTGCTCTCTCTGGCGAGACTTTTTAACGGGGAGATCGGCTCGCATTTGCGCCTTGAAGTTGGGAACCACAGAAAACCAACTTCAGCCGACCACCACTGTGGGGTTCGAACCCGGATCCTCGCATCGCAAGTCCGTCACTATAACCACTCGACCACCACAGCGGCATAACTACCTGGAGGTGGGTGGGTTTGAAGCCATGTACACTGAACTCTGCCCATCTCTAACTCCGCATCTTACCAACCCACCACTACAGTAATGTATACCCGAGTATGGTTTTCATCTTTTTTTTTCAGTGAACGATCATCAGCTGTTATATGGTTAATTACATGTTATATTGAGTGTTATTTTCCTACATGTTTGTTTCTTTTCAGTGAGCAATCATCAGCTGCATAAGGTGAGCACACGTTATACCCGAGTGTTCTATTTCTACATTTTTTTAGTGAACGATTTTCGGTTTCGTATGGTATATAACACACGTTATATACCATAGTGTTGGTTTTCTCAATATCATCGTATCTTATATGAAACGTGAATACTTTTTGAATTTGAATACTTTATTTGTTTTATCAAAAATAATAATTTTCTTGTTTGACGGGGGGAAAAACATTTTCGCGCTATTTACTCTGTTTTGTGAACTTTCTTGTAGAATGTCTTTACCAAAGTATATTTTACACATGAACCTGCACGAATTTGAATATAATATCCATGGCCTTTTCTATCTTTCATCAATATGCCATTTTCATTTCTATTTTGCACTTTCAAATCGAAAATATTCCAAGGAAACTTCGAGTATTTCGTTCCTTCGTTTCTTTCCATGATACATTTTTCTTTCCGCCGGTTACGTAATATCAAAACTTTGTTTTCTTTTTGCATGTGCAGATTCGATGCTGCAAAATATTTCTATGCACCTACGAGGTATAGCAATGGCAAGGAAGGTAGGTCTACGCCGATTTTTAGAACTGATACTGCCAAAGATTGATGGCCGAAGTCGGTGTGCGGTAAAGTAGTACCGCAAAGTTGCCATATGGGCCATCTTGAGAAGATATACCCATATCATGCTGAAATTCACTAAAAATTCAATCGATAAGAATAAATTATTTCCTTCCAGGATGAAAGGGCAAGGGCTAAATAAGACGGTGGGAGCCACGAGAAGAAAATTTCGTCCAAAAGGGGCCACGGGCGAAGAAAGTTTCAAAAACATCGTATATTTAAAAGAAAATGCACGGTATTTTAGGGACTATTTCGTCGATTGATTTACTGGTCAATAATTTCTAAATATAAATCTTGTGACGTCGTGAAATCATTAGCATGGTTCGAAAGACCTTTCCCTCGGGACGTAAATAGACGTTTCAAGTCGAAGACAAATTGAAAAAACGCACGCACACGCACCTGCTCCGATGTGACAGGAACCTTTTTCATTTTGGACAACCTTAAAATAGTCTCTTCGTCTGTCCGAAGGTCACTTTGGCAGCCGCAAAGTATCACGGGTATGTTCTGACTGTGATCACGTATCTCTGGATACCACTGTAAAAGAAAAAATACACCGTGTAGCAAAAATTAAATGAACGTTATACGATCAAATCTCGCGTGACAAGTCGAATCGCACGTCACGGTTCGCCGTCCTCAACGAATCTCTGTTTTTACGAAGTTTCGGTTTATTTAGGTATGTTTAAAATAAAATATTGAGGTGCTCACCTTGTTGACGATGTTGTTCAAAGAATCCGGGCACCCGATTTGGAAGCACAGTAGGAAGACATTCGCGTCTTTGTATGCTAGAGGTCGGACTGTATCGTAGGCCGATGTCCCTATAGGAAAATGAAAAATATTTTTTATATTCGGTCATTGAACGGACACCACAGATAACACCTTCATTCCAGGGCACGACAGCATCTATTGCTCGAGTCGACATGCCCGGGGCGTGTAAGAATTTTGACCGGTCTATGGCCGACAGCTAGCATATAAAATATTCATTCGGGCATGTCGTTTTTTTGAACATTTGTCCAGCCCTGCTTCATCCTAAAACGTGTATGGGGAATTCATGGCCAACAATTCACCGAAAGGAAAATTAACAGCTGGGATAATTCTCCGACGTAACAATTCACCGCTAAGATAATTCACCGACAAACAATTCATCGATTAAGTGACGAGGTGAGCGAGTAGACGAGCAGATGATTGATTGATCCAAGTAAGTCAGGAAAGAGCAGCTGAGCAAATGAATGAGTCATTTCTATGGCCATTTTCACTCGTAACTCTCCCACTTAAAAACTCGGTCACTCAGTCACTTACTCGCTACGTTTTTCACACTGTCACTCACCCACTCACTCATTTGGTCAACCACATGGTCATTGGCTCGCTCACACGGTCATTCACCCATTCACTTTTAAATCACTTGATCACTTCTATGGTCACTCACTTTGTAACTCGGCCACTCACCCTGTCACTCTCTCGCTCACTCCGTCATTCACCCATTCATTGGTTTACTCATTCGGTTACTCAATCACTCACTCATTCAGTCACTCATACGGTCGCTCACTCAATTGCTTATTCATCTTGTAACTCACCCACTCACTTGATTACTGATACGATTACTCACTCATTCGATCACTTAACTCATACGGTCACGCATTTACTCACTAGCTTATTCGATAGCTCATTGACCAACTAATTTTGTCACATATTCATTTAATCGCTCACTCACTCACTGGTGATGAACTGTTATCGGTGAATTGTTCGTCAGTCAATTTTTCGTTGCTGGTGAATTGTTGTCCGTGAATCATTCTAAAGTACAGGGCTATTCTGATTAGAATACGTGTGTCTATTCAGAGCCCCGTGGAAAGAGAGAGATCCACTGGCCGAAACTGCACCGAACTTGGTTGGAATGCATTTCAGACCATGGAAAAACAATTTGTATGCGAAATGATTATTCCGGAAATGATCGATAGAGTCACAAATATGGCTCTGCGAAAATTGATCAGTCACAAAATGGTACATAAAAATTACTTCAGAATAATCCTTCTTAATCTTGGGCAATTTAATTTATTTACCGGGAGCACCCTAACAGCCCCATAAATGCCATTGAATGAAATTTATTGTATGTACAGGGTGACCCGTAAATGTGTGAATAGTTAAAAAAATACATATGTCTGTCAACAGGAAACACTGTACGAAGTTCCGGTAGGTGCGATAAGACCTGAACCTTTCTGTCTGACAGAAGAGAAACGTTCGTAAAGCTTCAACCGACGATTCGTGGCTGAGGTAAAAGAACTTCACCAATAGTGCCACCAATTATCCACCAATGCCAGCATCACAATGAAACCCATATGTAAGCTCCAGTAACAGGAAAATTCTGAACTGAGCTGTTTATCGTACACCCTGCATTTTATAGGACTCTGATTTGCACATTTCCAGTGAGTTACTTTCGTGCAGCGCCCCCTATCGACAAAAATTTCAATTGTCTTTGCAACCCCTTCCGCAAAAACGCATTTAAATACAGCAATTCCTCCAGTTTTTGTGAATTTTTAAAGTACTTAAACATTTATGGGACGCCCTGTAAATTTATATACGGTCTCTTGAAGCTTGGCTGAAATGATGCGTTTTGTGACGAGGAAAAAGATGTTTCTGGGGCAACCGTATAACACGTAATAATATATATGGATACACATTCAAACATCATATAAATTTTTTCACGTAAGCTTCACATGTTTCTCACAAATGCAAAATATATGGAGGGATTCTCATACATATTAATGCATTGCATACATACTGAAGATATGGCGTATCACTCACCTGACGTATCCCACAAAGTGAAGTGGATCCGATAACCGCCCACGCAATACGTAGCAGTGTACCGCTCGAAACCAGTGGGTGTGTAAAGCTGAAAAATATGTTAAAAAAAAAAAATTATGAAGAGATCAGCAATCTATATAGGTTGTATTGTACAACAATGTATCGTCTCTTGCACTCTATTGAATGAGAAGTGGTTGTTTACTAGACAAATGAAAACTGATTTGCGCTATTGGTGCTACTTCAATTCATTTTTGCATTTTTTGTTCGATTTTGCATCCTTTTCTCGTTGAAGGAAATGCGTTTAAGCTCTCCTCTCAGTAAGGAAAAAATGTGAAGACTTTTCTTTCGTTGCGGCCTCAGCCTTTTCTTTTTTTTAGTAAAGATGTATAACAAGAGAGAGGTAAATTACACAAATGACATATGCGGTAATTCAACGGTGGTTTTTCATCTGCAAAATTTCTCAATTTTGGCGAGTATAACCAAAATTTTCCTACATTCGTAAGATCTGGCAGAAAAGATTACACTTTTGGCGAGATTTTTTAGAAAAAACTCCATTTTCGGTGAGGTGTTTTTAAAATATATTCCACTTTTATTGAGATTTTTTTAGTAAAGATTTTAATTTTGGCGAAATTCTATAACAATTGCACGTTTTCAAATTTAAGCGAGATATAACAAAAATTCAATTTTTTTGTGTCAAGACTTTACAGAAAAAATTCAAATTTATATAAGATTTTGCAAAAATGATTCCAACTTCGGTGAGATTTTACGAAAATAATCCAGTTTTAGCGAGATTTCACCAAAACAACGCAGTTTTGACGAGATTTTGCAGAAAAAAATGTTAATTTTAGAAACGTTTTTTTTTCAGGGGAAAAATTCCAGTTTTAATGATTAACTATGCGAATATTATTTCCCAAACGCGTTGCTGAAATTTCTCTAGGAAATTAACTCCTAACTATGCACTAGGAGGGATGGAAACAGTCATTACCAATTGGAGTAAATACGTTTAGCGAACACAAGCAACACACTTCTGAACTAACATCATTACAATTTTGGGTAATACAATTTCAAAAATAACGAAATTGCAATTTTTTCTCCCCTTGAAAAACAACGACGTATGGCGTCCTAGTAATTTCATACTTCGACGAATGCACGGAAGGAAGTGAATGTTATTACACGGAAGGAGGAAGAAAACGAAAATTTCTAAATGAGAAAAGAAATTGATTCAATTTACTTTTTCATCGCTGGAAGTAAACAAGGAAACACAAACTATTCGCAACAAAACTTCGATTTATACGGAGACCACGGTTTATGAATTCTTCGTTTTTTCCCGCCCATGAAAAAAAAACCGCACTTATCTTAGGCTCGAGTTCATCTACTAGTGAATAATGCCAAATTACTATTACTGGAGACCATTTTTTGAGATTGATTTCACTCCCCTTTTTGCAATAGAGCCACCACCATTGCTACCAATAAGAAAAGGAAATGGTTCGACATTAGCTAATCGCCGTTATCCCGGGATATACAGCAAAATAGTGAGAGAAAAAACAACTTGGAGGGTATACATTGGGAATAAAAGGAGACGAAAAAATATAAAAAGGAAAAAAGTGCTTTTCATTCTTCTCGAGGAGTGAAATCGGTAGTAGCTCGGTTTTTTTTTGCCGAGCGAAGAGCCATTATGGATCCAGGAAAGGAGCTATTAGGTTGTTTTCTACTATGTTGATTACCCACCAGCTGTGCTGTTGTTTCTGTGCTCCGGAGTTTCTCGTTTAAAAGGACCACGAAAGAGAATAAACAGCGAATGAAATCAGTAACGTGCATGATGCGATGGACATTGGAAAATGCTGTTCCGGAATTTGCTATTCGAGTAAAAGTGTGAAAGGTTAAACGTTCAAACAATGTTTCTCTTCACACCTCGAAATACAGTGCGTTCGATTTGAGAAACTGCACTCAGACAAAATACAAAAAATACCACGTAGACAAAAAACAATAGTGAGAAATAAAATAAACACACACTTTGTGACCTGTAGGGATTTTGCAATTCTTCCATCGGGTCTAGATGAGACATATAACCTGAAGTAGTTATAATGCAACAGCGTTGGTTACTATGGTATTTTAGTTGGTTATTATAGTATTGCGCTCGTTAATCATATCTGAGTAATATTCAAGAAGAAATAGTGAGAGATTACAGCATATGGTTTTGTTGTTGTTGTTTTTTTGATAAAATTCAGAAAGCATCATGTGTAGAAGAGTTGACGAGTTTCGGTATGAGAAGCCGCACTCTTGTCATGTTTTGATACGTAATTTTCTGTGGCCACATGCATTTGTTTTACACCGTTCCCTGCACTAGTTTTCTTTTCCATAGATCAGTGGTTTTCAAACTTTTATCACCCGCGGCTCTCTTTCGTGATTCATGGTTGATCTGTGGGTCTCCCCAGAATAGTTTATATACTATATATTTTTTCCTTATAAAACTACCACCTCGAACCATAAATAGGCTCACAAATCTATATCTCCAGTTCACCGCGCGTCCCTGATAGAAATTGGTGTCACCATAAGAGCCGCTACGCACACTTTGATAGCTGCATTGTGTTTCGGTACAACATTTTCTGTAGTTCCACATGCATATGTCTACACTGTATTTTGATATAAAATATATGTGCGCCCCGCGCATCTGTTTGCTCCGGGTCATCAGGGATACTGACGCTCTCGGGCGTCCGTTGTGCGATGGTAACTACACATTTGCATTCTTCCGCTTCAACTCACCCCGTCGTGGGTAGCAGTCATTGAAGCGGTTGAGCTGTTGAGTGGGCATTGTGCTGGACTTTCATTGCGCCCGAATAAATCAGTCGGTAGAGCGTTAGGCTTTTAACCTAACGGTACAGGGTTCGAGTCCCTGTTCGGGCGTTTGATTTGCCAACGGTCATACCATGCTGAAAACACCGGTTCTCGTCCGATCACCGAAGTTAAGCAGCATCGGGCGCGGTTAGTACTTCGGAGGGTGACCACCTGGGAACACCGCGTGATGTTCGCATCACTTTCTCCCGTGAGGGACAGAGCCTGGGTCGTGTCTGGTCTGTCTGTCGGACTTTCTTTGCGAGGATGCAGGTTCGAACGCTGTTGACGCATAGTGGTGGTCGGCTGAGGTTAGGTTTCTGCGGTTCTCCAACTTCGAGACACGAATGCGAGCCGGTCCTCCATTTTGAAACATCTTTCCGCAGAGAAAATTCAACATGAAAATTCAAGAATTTGTCATTTGCACTTCAAAATACGGAAAGCAAATGACAGCACCACGAAACAATCATAACGTATCAACAACATAAATTCATATTAGAGCTACTCATACACACACACACAACAATTCCTACATGTTCTAATTCCTAAAAAATTCCTCAGAGGAATGTTTCCAAGGTGCATTGACGGTCGCAGTTGTTATCGATTAACCATTACAAAAAGAAAGAAAGAAAAAGCGAAAGAATTATCCAATTAGGTGTTCGGTCAATGTGCGGTGAATTTTTAATTTCGTGTACTGCGTGTACAGAATAAATGATTCTGTAAAGACAGTTTCAGAAACATTTTTCGAGTGGATTTTGCTCTCTTCTCTATATGTGGTCGTTGGTAAATTGTTGTTGTTGTTGTTTCGAAATATTTCGACGAAAAGCGTTCCTCAATGACGTCAGACAGCGAAACAATTTCAGTTAAAATTATTTACGGCTCACATATAGCGTAAAAATGAGTAACTAACTCGAAGTGACATTTCACCGCTCGGTAAACTCAATTCACTCCAAGCAGACGCGATTGAACAAGTTGTACTGCATACAAATGAAACTAATTTTATATAGTCATCTTCGCGCACATGCGAAGGAGAAGAAAATTCCGAATTCAGGAGCCGTGAAAAGAACGGTCGATGGAGCTTCGATCTAATGCAACATTCGATCAGTTGCAACTTGCCGAAAATAACGCGATTGATTCCAAGTTCTGCTGATGATGAAGAAAGAACAAGACGTGTCTATTCACTAACGCTTCTTCCTTCTGATAGTGGAGAACTTTACGAGAAATTCATTGGTGTCATACGACATTCAGTGTGCTTATGCTCAATATACAGGGTGTACCATAAATTCGTAAATAGTAAAGAAATTCATAGAAAGGGAAGGAATTGGTATATTTGGATGCAGTTTGCGAGATTTTTTTTTACGGAAAAAAATTAGTTCTAATTCTTATTGATACAGGGCTCTGCATGAAAGCAATTCGTTTGAAATATGCAAATGAGAGTCCTATAAAAGGTGGGTTGTACGATTAACAGCTCACTTCTGAATTATCCGGTTACTGGCGCTTACCATTCTGGTTCTCGTTGCGGTAAAGAACTATTGGTGAAGCTGTTTTACTTGTGCCAAAAAAAACACCAACTGAAACTTGACGAACGTTTCGGACACAGAAGAGATCGAAGAAAAGATCAAGTCCAAAACTATGTAATTTGTTTTCATGCAACGCCCTCTATTGACAAAAAATGCAACTTTTCTTCTTTGTACCCAAAAAAAAAACCTTTTTTGTGAGAATAATTTTATTTTATTCTCTCTTCCTTTTTATGAAAAAAAATCACAACACATTCGGCATAACGACAACTGAAGTTCTCGAAAAGCATGTTTTTCCTTTCTTTAAGAATTATATGGACAATAACGTTCAAAATGAGTGGCATTTTATGTCTCTTTACCCTATTCATAGGCAGGGCAGTCTTAAAAGCATCATGGGGGGTCCTCGGTCCAAATGATTTTTCTGCGGTCCTACCTGGTAAATTCTAGAAAATTTTAACCAGATTTCATTTTTGCAACGTCCTTCTCTCGAGGCCTCCGGGCTGTGCCAACACCACCTATAGAACAAAGCCTCCGCGCGAAGCTCGTGACGTCACTGAAGAAGGCCATTTCACCTATTGCCATTGGATATAGCAGGTCGACGCATGCAATAACTTTATCTTTTTTTGCAATATATCCAATGGGAATAGGAGAAATTGCCTTCTTCATTAACGTCACAAGCTTCGTGCGGAGACCTTGTCCTTGTGCTATAGGTGGTGTTGGCTGTGCCCGGGTGGGCCCATGCGTTAAGACGGCATTGTTCATAGGTGTTTATAAACGAGATATATGTTAGTAGGGTTATCTCCACATAGGTAAGAAGACCACATGTCGTATCTTAACTTATTGCTATCTATATAGGAGATGGAAAAGCGCATATCATTTTAACTGTGGGTGTATTTATTGGTTGTACAGGTGGCAACCTCTGGTTTCCACAACATTGCTATTGCTCTTGAGAAATATTTTTCTTCCCTCTTTCTCTCTCTCTCTCTCTTGGAATCTTACAAAACTGGACGCAGGGCAATCAGGTCTTAATCATTTTCTCTGCTTTAAATGTTATTGGACACTTCTATAGTGCAATGAATACTCCAGTGGCAGAAACTACAGCATTCCACGAAATACACAATTTTGTTACATAATCAACATCGCATATGCATAAGCAGTTAACTCTAGATGCATATTTCAGCACAAGTAGTTCAAAAGAAAATGAAAGGTAAATTCATCTAGTTTGTTCCCCCCATATATATGTTCCTACGGTGCAAAAAATAAAATAAAATTCGTTTATAACGACAAGTTCTTTATAACGATAATAAATATTCCATCTTATTGTGAGATGGACTTTTACTATATTTACGAATTTATGGTGTACCCTGTATATTAGTGGAAAAACATACCTAGACTTACGACGTTACTCCCAGCACGAATTCCTGCCTTAAGTAGGGATATCACTTTGTACTCAATGCATTCAGACAAATAATATTCAATACAAGTCACAATAAATCAGCAAAAACACGTGCGTTCCGGTGAAAATTCTTGAAGTCGGGACTCTATTGTACTGGATGATCTTTTGAATACGCTTTAAGGGTTCCGTATGCAAATTCAATCACATGCCATTCGTTAGTTTGGATCAAATGCAAGGATATGTCCCGAGGAAGTTTCGAGATCATTAACGACGGATAAAAGAAACGAAAATATCTCATCAAATTCGTATCCAAACATTTTTAATAAATGCACGAAAACGAAATCCAACATTTCGTAATTAAATGACAAAAGTTTCTAATACTTATAACGTATAAATGCACAATCAAATGTTCGAAAACATCAGTATAATTCAAAAAATGTAATTGCTATAGTAAAAATATATAATTAGCATATTTCTTCGAGCAAATTGTACGTAAACAAGTTTTTTTTTAATTTATTTTTAAAATTTCCCTTATTAAAACTAGAATCGAATCGCTAATGGCAGAGAAAAAATTATAATACTAATTTGCCATCTCTCTTCAGTCATTTTTGTTTGCTGGAAATGATTTCGGAACCGTAATTACAGTTTTGGCTCCTATAATAATATTCTGCTAATGAGAGAGCTTCTTCTTCGTTTTTAATTAGTAAAAATCTTTCTAAAAATAAATAAAATTTCGAATGTGATTAATTCTCGGAGAAAATGAAATTAATTGAATTAATCTCCGAAATGGATGAAAACGTCCTAAAATATAGCTTCGTGTCAATAAAATGGCCTGACAATGATTTCGTTTCCATTCAGTTACATTCCCAATTCTTTTCTGTTATTATGCGCCAAAAAGCGACAATTTTTTGTCTCTTTTTATGTGATTTTTAGGCCAGATATCGTGACTTGGAGGAGATTAGTTATCGGAGAATGGAATATATACAGATGTATAAAAAGCAAAGCCTATGTGTGTGTGTCTCATTTAGTTATTCGAAATCCGACTTTCTACGGAATTCTGGAGAAAGGAAAATCGGCAGTATATTGTTCGTTTTGGGATGAAAATTGCGCCATGCAGTGTGGCATTAATCTCACCCAAGTCATTTTAACCCACATTTCTTTAAATAGAGTTTGGTTCCAATTGGCTCTTGACACTTTTTGTTTTTCTCAAGGCATTCAAAATTCTTCTCCGATGACAGAAGACGATACAAAAATGACCGCTCGGAAGAAATACCGTTTGAGATGGACATAATGAAGAAGCTTGCTGTCAGATGGTTCTCAGGATTATAAATTCAAGCGGGGATAGTTTCAGGTATGTCGCTAAATAATTTTCAAGTTACTAAGAATTCCTCCTAAACTACAGTCAAACTCGGTTATAACAACATGGAAGATGCCACGAAACTTTTCGTTGTACCCGAAGTATTGCTACAGCTGAGGGGGTCGACGTTATCAAGACCCCTTTAAGCACGGAAAATTTTATCAGATGCAATCAAATAATGTGTATTCATCAGGAGTACGTAACCCCCGACTCGCTGGTCAAACGCTGCCCGCCAAGGGTGTTTCGGAGCAATACATACGACACTATATCAGAGCGGGGCAAATCTAGTGCCCGACATGCTCGGAGCATGCAACAAATTTGATCGGGCATGCATTTTTCAGATCGATCATATAAGAAAGAAAATTTGTTCATCTTTGCTTCTGTTTTTTTTAATCGATGATTTTGCAAGTGTTCCTACATCCATGCGTGAAATTTTACAGAAATGCTTTCTTTGGCAGCCATGATGCAATTGTTTGGTCGAAGCATTTTGATCCATTTTTTCACGGTCCTAATATTTAGCAGCCTGCTGCAGTTGGTAATGGGCTCTCATACATTGCAATTGTTCTCATATATTAATGGGCTGTTCTGAAAGACGGGAACCCCCCCTTTCAGTAAATAGTATCCTGATGGTGTTCAAGCAAAAAGAGAAAAGGCTTCTTAGTTTGCATAAAATTATAAAAATATATTTTTACAAAATAAAATCTTTATATTATACGGTCTATCATACAGAATATGAAGTGCATTCAAGGCTGGGAATAGCATTTACAGTATATAAAGTGTCCGGAAAGGATAAAAATTCTGTTTATCTAATAGTCTGAGTGCGTATCTGGTGTTGTGTCTGATTATTCAGTGGTGCCATCTGTATTTCAGAAGTGAAGTGAGTGAAGTGTAATGATTGAGTTACATGTGTGCCGTTTGTCTCTATGGCGAGACTCTTTTTAAAGGAGAGATCGGCTCGCATTCGCGCCTCGAAGTTGGGAACCGTAGGAACAGCCACACACTTACACTTCCGCAAAACTCACTTAGTAGTAAGTTGCCCATACATGGTGATAGACCCGAGTTGTGTTTGGTTTGCAAAATAGCAAAAAAAAGGCGTTTATATTAGAACGTTGTGCTCATCTTAGGTTCATGTCGCCCGTAAGGCTAGTGCAACGGTGGGTACTTCAGCTAGTTTTAAATATATATAATCGGTGGTTTCTCTTTTGTTTTGTTTGAAACTCCATTCTAATTCGAAATATCTGATCGGTAATCCAAATCTAAAATGCAAACTACATTTTGCGATTTTGCATAGTTCGTATTTGCTGTGGGTGAAAATATGATTATAGTTGTTTTTTGAAAGAAAATCTTGATTTAGGGCCGTATTCACCGACATGGTTTAAACTGTAGTCACAATGTTTGGATAAGAGATCAACATAGATTAGTTAAAAACCTGAATTTAACCAATCCGTGTCGATCTCTTATCAAAAAATTATGACTAGTTCAAAACTTGGTGAATACCACCCTTATGCGTGCAAACATTGAGTTAAGTGCTACGAAAAGAAATATTTCACTGCGGCATTTTATTAAAAATACTTTGGTATCATTTCATTTTCTTCGTTTCGAATATGAGGGATATATATATATAATTATTTTGAGTACAATTAATCAAAAACTAACAAATATCAGTAATAACGGAAAAAATAATAATTAGAAAAAGCAATTTTGGCTTTAAAATGCAGAGAATCGCAAGAAAATAAGAAATATATGATAATCGAGTTCAAATGATTTCAAAAAATTGCCAAATGCTATTATTATTCATTCATGCTTCATGTGTGGGGTCTATATTTTTAACGTGGACCAAAAAGAATTAAAAAAAAATATGCTCTGGTTTTTGATAAAATATTTTTTCCAGCTAAATTCGCTACATGAACCACTGTGTGGCGATAGCCCGGAGTTGTGCTCGGTTTGAAAAAGAAAACCATGTTGTGGCACACCTGCTGTGCATGAAGTGGTAATTTCATATTGATTAGGGGTGACCATATTATAGCTAGAAAAATACCGCAAATCGGATTTGTATAAGTGATTAGATTTCGAAACTTGTTGCCTCAGTATTTGACAGATTTACCCAGTATTTAAACAATAGATCGGTGGAAAAATTTACCTCGACTTGCGTCGTTTGTCTTAAGTCGGGGTATTACTATGGCAACCCTTGTCTTGTTTATGTATAGAAGATGACTTCTGGTTATGCGAGCGAAACGCAATTTACGTCCATAGTGTGGTTATTCGTGTTGGAGGTGATTCGTGGTTTCATTCAGGGAGCCTAACGGTCTGTACTCTATGTTATCATCGAGACCGAGGAAGGAAGCCAAGTAATGAAATATTTCGCTGTTATTATTATTATCATCTGTCTGGCCCGGTAATGTTATCTCAAGTTCTTGGTTCACTGCGCAAGTGAACTCTGCGGTCATTTCTCGCTCTCTGTATCCGTGCATGGCGCGTATTTTGTCTTTAGATCCGTTGAAAATTTTTCATACGTGCACGTTGACAAGGTGAAAAAAAACCCCCCTGTTTGGTGTGTTTGTGAAATTTGTTGTATTCAATAGCAAGATACTAGTTTATTCCTAGTTAACTGAATACGAAACACACCAACATGAACTTTTACCGAATCCGTTCATGAATCTTTGAAATGTATCTTGATTCGCCCCTTGAAATACCAAGCTGATTCATTCGACATCTTTGAGCGAAAGCGTTACGTCAGTGTGATCGCTGTTCCCTATACCGCTTTTGCTCTAGCGATTTCCGGGACATCACTTAAGTGGTAACCAAAGATGACTCGTGGCATCCGCTCTCCTTTATTGGCGCCTTATATTGGTCTAGATCAGCGGTTCTCAACCGGTGCTGCGTGAAGCCCTTGGGGCTGCCCAGGAGCTCCACGGACGTTCGAGGAAAAAACAACAAATTTGAAAAAAAATAGTTCTAAATATTTCTAAATAATAAAAAATGAATTAGTAACTAATAAATGAAAAATAAGCATACGGTGCTTTGCCATAGAAATTAGGCCATCAAAAAGAAGAGGCAAAAAGGTTGAGAACCGCTGGCCTAGATGAACTTTTATGGCACCTATACCAAAGAGTGGACTCATCGTCGTCCACGTTTGAACAAAACACAGATTTGTCACTCCATGTGATGTGCAGTCGATAAAAAAAATCAGATAGTGGTTCAGGTCAATGGTTCTCTAAGGGGCCTATTTAATCGGGCGGACTATATCAAAGCCTCCTAGATACTACTCTCTCTCTAGGAGGCTTTGACTATATACTACAACTTAAGCGTACATGCGTCTCGTAAACATTTCTCTGGGAAATTTTCCACGAATTCGTACATGCAATTGCAAGAGAGGTATTCCCGTAACTATCGGACCACTTTACGTAAGAGCCGGGGCCCCATGAGGACCCCATGAATAAAATGTTTTTTCGGATAAAATGATAATTCGTACATGCAGGAACGTGTTGCGTGAATACGAGTGCCCTTAACGTATTTAGGTTGTTAGTGTTACGCGCTTATTTCGTGTTAAACTGGTGCTGACATCTGTCTCATATTTTGAAGTGGAAATATAAAATTCCCGAATTTCCATGATATGTGTATATGTCTGCCTGCTCTCTCTGCGGAAAGACTTTTTCAACTCGTTGCTCGAAGTTGGAAACCACAGGTAACCAATTTTGGCCGACCACCACTTTGCCACTAACGATATTCGAGAACTCGGGGCCGCACGATGAGAATCCAGCACGACGCCCATTTCACGTGAACTCGTCATCCTCGATCTTGGCGTCACAAAAAAGGTTTTTGTTCAAAGCGACGTTTGATCGTTAAACAAATAAGGATAGGAAACAGTGATTGGCTATAGGGAAAATACTGACGGCACACTTCATTCAAAGATTGTGAATGAGTCAGCCCAGAGATTCCAGGAGCCCTGACTGACTATAGTTATAATACTGACGTCACGCTTTCGCTCTAAGAAGGCAGATGAGTCAGCCTAGGGTCTTAAAGTTTTCTAAATGGCCTCGACTGTTTTTGTTTTTTTTATACATACGTAATATCTAGGGTGACCATATGAACCCGTATATTACAGGACAGGATTATTGTTTTTCATAATATTTGGCTATCTCATGATTAGAGCTCGGATTGACCCTTTTTAGCATTAACGCATGTAAATGCATGAAATCAAAGAATTTTCAGAATAAGTGGATATTTTGAAGCTTATTACTCATTACTTCTTTTTTATAATTTTTCAAGTGAATATTGCTCATAATATTTGTTTTTTCCCCCGCAGATTAAAGTGAATTAATAAAGATGTCTGTACAATACTGTATTTTACAAGTAATATTTCTAGAGGTATTTCTAGAGGTATGTCAAATGGTGTCCGATTTTTTTAAAAAAGTCGAAATTCTCTTTTGTCAACTGTATTTCGTTACTGAGCAGCTACAACAAACTAGAAATTAAAAATACCTAAATAAAAAATATGTACAGGTTATTTGCATATGTAGGTAAAACATATGCGGGATATTTTTTTTGTAAGTGAAATATGCACTAAGAAATAGAAAATATTCATTTTAAAAACATGTTTGCTTTTTTTTTTTTTTTTTGCAGGGTGATTTTTTTTAATGTATATATTTTCCTAATTTTTTGGTACATGTTTCGGAATTTTTAACTTTTTCATGATTTTTAGTACATATTTTCGGTTTTTTTATGCATATTTGGCATTTTTAAGTGCGTAGGAACCGCCATGTTGATTACGTCTTTCATATAAGCGTCTCTACAAAAACTCTTTTTTTTCTTTGTTTAAACCTTAAAAACTCCACCTGTCACCTCAGACATCTCTGCTTCCAAACCTATATCCTTCCTGTACTCTCATATGCCTGTGAAATCTGGGACCCCCATACTCTCTCCAATATAGACACACTCAAATTAGAATCCATTCAAAATAAATCCTCTCGTTTCATTTTAAATTGTTGGCCATCCTTGGTCTCCGTTACTGAACTCAAGCGCCAACTCAATATCCAACCTCTTTCCACCCGTAGACACGTCTCTCGATTAACTTTCCTTTTCAAAATCCTTCATGGCCATTTTTATATCGACATTTCCAATTTTCTAACTCCAGCTTCATACTTTTCCAATAGAATTAACCATTCCCATAAAATTGAAATCCATCTTTGCATCCACTGATTGTTTTAAATTTAGTTTCTTTCCGCGAACAATAACCAAATGGGACAACCTCCCATCAAACATTTAATGATTGTACAATAGTTTCCGATTTCTTTTGTAACATCAACAGTCTTTCTGTCAAACTTTTCCCCGCATTCCGTTGAATAGCCCTTCACCAAGCAGTATTGAATAAATAAATAAATATTTTTTAAGTATATTTGGAATTTTTTAGTGCATATTTTGGCATTTTAAGTGCATTTTTCCGTGAATTTTTTAGCATTTTCAAGTGCATATTTTGCATCTTTTTAAGTTTCAGCGCATGTAATCTGGACTCGGCTCATGTGTCTAGTGAAAATCACAAAATCAGCTAATTTTGTAAAGTTCGTTAATAAAGTCAACCTTGAAAATATTTAATCGCGAATTCGTTATTTCAACGCGAGTTGTGCTCTAATAAACTGTTCCTATTTTTTTCCGAAATATGGTCACCGACGTCTCCATCGCATTTTAAATTAATGATGAGATCACGAAAATGACTTCATATTTTGTGTATATACGATCCCGAAAACTTTGTTGAATGCTCTCAAAACACTTGAATTTTTTTTACTTCAAATTTTAACCGAATCTCGACTTCGCGAACTTTACCTGCAACACATGAAAGTTTAAAAAATTCAAGTATAAAGATAAAGGAGATTCAAATACCCTGTATTTGTGACATGAAAGATGGCAACATCATGGTAGCGTATGTGCGTCTCTCTCCCCTCCAGTATTTAATCCGATATTGTGATAGAATTTATCGCAGTGTATTTTAAGCGTGAGCTTCATGTGGATCGTTGTCATGGCTTCGTGATTATAGATGGGAATGATCGGAAAAGGTGAGATTATTTTCTGCAGTTTTGATTTATTTTATTCGTTGCTTTATTTGTGATTAATTCAATGGACCCCCCCCCCCTTTGGACAGTATTTTCTTCTCGGGGGCCTCCCGCCCTCATCTAAGAGCGAGATATCTTTCGAATTCAATTTTAATCAACTCTAGTCTCATACATAATTTTTGTGTTAATTTAATCTCTAGGCCGGACACTAATCTGGAAGGTGGGTGATCATATCCCCTCCAAGAGCCGAACTGACTGTATCGAGAAAACTACGGAACATTCCAATATGGAGCATATTAGCACTTCAATGAACCTGCACAATGAATCAACCCTCCGACACTTGCCCTGGACTAGAATTTAGAGAGCTTCCTTCTCAAAGGCCAAAGTGATGTTCTAAGGATCCCGTACTTAACTAGAAGTAACAGCTTGCATACTGACGTTCGAAAATCGGAAGCCTACTTGATCTTTTAATTCACTTACAAGCTTTATTTTTTCACATCACTGGGCGCCTTCGCCACTTGTCGGGGCTCCCCCTTCATCCGATATTTACCCGTGGTGCTTTTATAATCCCTATATTATAATAAGGGGGTTTCCGATTTGCTGACTTTTGATGACGGGGGGGTTTGGATAATGCTTACGTCATCAACCACCCTTTATGAAAATATGAGTTGGATTCAGAGAGGCAGAGCTAATGACGAAATTTTGCTGATGGGGGGGGGGGGGAGAGGAGTCAGCGTGTTGCTGACTTGATGACCGGGGGGGGGGGGTTAAAAATGGCTAAAAATTTGTTTACGTAATACTTGAACCGTATAACCCAAGTTGAGAGCCAATGTGCTTTCAGCACCACTTGAAACCAGACTAAAAATTTCAGTTAAGAAAATTGCGAGACGCTTTTTTTTAAACTACCATAGCTCAATGGCCTGCGGGGTTGGGAGAGCAACGGGCTAACCCTAGAATGGTAACCGTCTTAAGCCCCGTTCACATGTGCAAATATTGCGGTAGGATTGGGAGTGCCAGCACCCGCTTGACACTCTTTCCTTCGTAAAAAGTCATTGGTATAAATTCAATATTTTTAGGTACTATTCTAAGGTTATAATATGGGCTAGGTGTGGCTGTTGAGTACTTTTTTCTATAGTTCTCTGAAGTCTTATTAAGAAAACCAGCCTTTGAAAGTAGCAGCCACGGTGGCCTGTAAACTTCATAATGGCCCTTACAAAACTGCATTTTTTTTACTAGGGTGTTAATTTCTCCGAAGTACAAAATCGGGAATCAAATTCGCTCTTGGGTGAGCACCCATGGCATTCGCGAGTACAAAGTTGAAGATAAAAAAAATATGCGTTTCGCGTTAAATTTCGTTATAAAGGCTATTGCAAATTTCCGATTCAACGGGCCCTACGTTCAAATACAAGTTTGAGCGTGAACTGCAGTGTAGAGCTTAAAATGCCAGGCTGATTAATTTACAATATTTTGAGCAAGAGACGTCAGGAACAGCGATTGGTATAGCAATACTAACTATTTCCGAGACATCACTTGGAATGGAAAACCTGTTTGCTCAAAGATGAAAGACGATGAGTCCGCTCTCCTTCCTAGCGTAATCTTATCTTATTTACATGAGTATTTTTACGCTTTAAATGATCTTTTTGTAAAAAAACTTGAAAATAATAAACACTAGTTACCGTTCCGGGCATTGCAATGGAGTGATCACTAAGTTCCAAAGGCTTTCGTATATAATGGCTATCATTTCCTTTTTAATATAACCATCACCCAATGTAACAGTATGAGAGGGGTCGTTATAACGAGCTTCCAGTATTTCGGCTTCGCGTGGGGGGGGGGAACCTTAGGATGGGTCAACTGCCATTGTCTTTAACACTTTTATGCCTGCACCTTGATGCACTTTGCATTCCATTTTGACTCTGGGATATTGTTGAAATTGCACCAATTAAGAATATTTCAAGATATATTTTTTTAAATACGTCAACAACAGGAAGTATGACACTGGACGAGTCCTCAATCGACGACAGCAAGATGACTATATATTTGAAAATAAAATATGAAGTGAATCGAAATCGAATTGTGGTAGCTATTCGCATTGAACTGCAATCTAAATTACAAAATCACTTGCATGAAAATAGAAATATAATCTCGACAATATAAGGTAGGGAAACTAAAGCGCCCCCGAGGTAAAATACACCAACTTGAGTTCATTTCTAAACCAGAAATGGCTTCTCGAGAATGTTTTCGATATTAATCTGAGTAAGGTTGCCATCTACACGGGATAAAACATACAACAGCTAGCTAAGGTTCTCAACCATAGTTTTCATTTCGGTTATTCAAGATATTTCCCCCATAGATCTGATGCCTGCATAGTTTATAATCTTCGAATTAGATCCGGTTATTTTCATTCTTCAATTGTATCTGGTATACCACAGTACGTATCAATCGAAACCTCAATTTCTTCTGATTTTTCCTTAGGACTTGTGACGATGTGGGCGGCCATCTTGTTGGCAGTGATCACCACTTCCGCGGCTCTGCCCGGAGCTGGGACTAACCTAGACCAACGGAATTCTGGCGAGATGATGAAAAGTTTGGCGGCTCTCAATCTAGATGCTGATAAATCGGTTCACTTCGACCAGGATCTGACGAAAGAGCAGGATTGGTCTGTGCAGCCAGTCAAGATAATCATCAGAGACAAACCCCAGCTTGTCAAAGTTCCGTATCCTAAGCCTGTACCGCATTTCGTGCCGATCCCGAAGCCGTTCTTGGTGAAGAAGAAAGTCCCCGTCTTGAAACCTCTACCGATTCCAGTGATTGTACCAAAAGTGAAGCCGATAATCAAACTAGTGCCTATACCGAAGCCCGTGAAGATTATCAAGCATATTCCCGTGCCCAAGCCTTTCATCGTGAAAAAGCCTTTCAAAATACCGAAACCTGTGATCGTACCAAAACCCGTCCCGGTTCCAGTACCGAAACCATTCCTAGTCAAAATTCCAATCAAAATCAAGAAGCCAGTGTTCGTTCCGAAAATAGAACACGTTCCCGTACCAGTTCCAAAATTCGTGAAGCAACCTGTGCACATCATTGTGAAAGAGAAACCTCAGAAGGTTGGTGTCCCAACGATCGTTCCAGTACCGAAAGTTGTCAAAGTGCCAAAGTTCGTTCCGATCATCAAACCGGTAATTGTGAAGAAGCCGGTCTTCGTTCCTCACGTTATCGTCAAAATCAAGCCGATTCCGAAGTTCATCCCCATACCGAAGGTCGTGAAGATCCCAAAAGTCGTCAAGATACCGAAGCCGTTCAAAGTTCCGAAGCCAGTCAGCATCCCAAAGCCAGTGTTCATCAAGAAACCTATGCCAATTCCTTTTCCGAAGCCGTTCTTGAAGAAAATCCCGATACCAGTGAAGAAACTGGTCCCAGTACCGATCATCAAGAAAGTTCCTGTACCAGTCATGAAACCGATCAAGCAACCCGTTCACGTAGTCATCAAAGAAACCGCGGTACACGTTCCGGTTCCGCATTCTGTTCCGGTCCCGCACATAGTGAAGGTTCCAAAGCCGGTACCCTTCATCAAACCGGTACCGATCTTCAAGAAGATTCCTGTTCCAGTTCCGCTGAAGAAAATAAAGCCCATAAAGAAACTGGTACCCGTTCCTAAAGTAGTGAAAGTAATGAAGCCTATTCCGGTTCCTAAACCGTACCTGGTGCCGAAAGTAGTGAAGATTCCGAAGCCCGTGATAGTGAAGAAGCCGGTTCCAATTCCTTTTCCGAAGTTTGTTCCTTTCAAAGTGCTTATACCTATAAAGAAACCAGTTCCGATACCTATCTTGAAACCGTTCAATGTACCTGTTCCGAAGCCAGTCGCTGTTCCTATAGAAATCGTCAGGGAGAAAGCCATTGTCGTTAAAAAGGAAAGCTCCGCATGACAAGTAAGTTTTGTACTGTTGCTCATTTTCTAATCGGCATCTTCTGATTATACGCAGTGAATTACGGCAATTGCGCTATTTTTTTAAGAAAGTTGTCGTATAGTCAGCAGCGGCGTATAATCCGCATATTCAAAATTCCTCGTCAATAATGAAGTCTTGATAGAATGGATTGCGTTACGAAGAAAAATTTAATTTTTTTTTTCTACCTGTATCTATGCCATCTACAAATCTTAATTTTAAAACTGCATTCCAACCTCCCAAAAGCTGCAGAAAATTCACAGCGGTAAATAATCCAAAATAAAAATTCCGATGTTTTTAATATCTGCCAGAGTTTTATGTTGCTGCCAAAGACCGAAGTTCGGCCAATTCGCGAAACCGAGAGGTGTGGCCAAAGTCCGATGTGCTGATACAAGATGGTCCTTAAAACGTTAAATCAATTTTTTTTTTTTTGATCGCCAACGCGTGATACATAACTATATAGTATTGCCACTGGTGGTCAGTGACAAACTCGTAGTGCGGACCTGGGTTCGGATCACATCGTCGGCTGAAGTTGGTTTTCTGCGGTTCTCGACTTCGAGGAGCGAACCGATCTCTCCGTTAGTCTTGCCACAGAGCAACGCTACAAATGTTCAATCATTACTAGGCCAACAATTTTAAATATAGATAGCGGCACTAAAAATTTACGCACACCATATACTCACTCGTCCTGTTAGGGCAAATCTATAGCAAAAGCCTCTGCACAAAGCTCGTGGCGCCACTGGAGAATTTTTCATCTAGTCATATTGGATATACTGCAAAAAGTAAATATATCGCTTGCGTCGGCCTGCTTCAAATAGCTACAGGTGAAATAACTACTGAACTGCACATGCACCTCGTCCACATTCCTCTGCGGAACTTCTAACTAATCGGTACATGTTGGAATGTGCGTGTTGTGAACCTAACGTGAAGCCTGTTTCTGTGTAATGCTTGTTATAGTGCTACCATCTGCTACCTATTTTTCGAACCAAGAGTGAGTGTCTTGATTGAGGATTACGAAGTCTTGTAAAAACCGCAGATAATGTTTCGAGCACACAATTACAAGAACGTTTAATCTGAATTATACCCACAAAAATTCTGTACTTCAAATGTTTTATTTCATTTTGAGTTTTTGCCTTTTTTGAACACGGCCGTCGAAACACTTGCATTAAGTATTTCTTACGAATCATTTTCACAACTAAAAAATGCGTCAAATCAACAGTTACGTAAACGTGTTTTATGAATTAAAGTACTAAAAATGGCAGATTTCGTGGAAATTCAGAAATTTGGTTTATTTCTCGCCATAGTGCTGCACGTTAAATTCTCGGAATCGTTGAAATTCCCGCGGGATTTTCAACAGTTTTGTCTAACTATACAGTAGTTTCTGGATGAAGATGCATTATGTCTATCGTAGGGAAATTGGTATACTACTTTGGCATTTCTTTCTTGATCAACCTAATATATATATTTTTTAAAAGACTTTCATTATCAAACGTATCATTCGAATGAATCTCGCTTTTCTGTAGTCATTGGCATTTTATTTTTGTATTGCAGGTTGTAAAGTTCCAAAATTTACAAAGGCGAAACTAGAATAGTTTCTCGATTTAAGGACGAAGGTTTCGGATTTTTAGAAGTTTTTATGGATCTTTTTGTATTTTTATCTGTTCAATAAAGTTTTAGTTCTTTATCGAAAGTTTTAAACTTACTGAAATCTATTGTCAATAATTTCAAATTTGTACGGAGCTTAACGTTTTCCCTTCATTACGAAAAGAAGCTGGAAATTGTGCATTTGCTTGCTGGTCAGCATTTCGCCTTAATATAGCTCGCGTATCGACTGAGGAAACCTGTGAAGGTCCCTCTGCAGACGTTCAGGATTACTTGTAAGGCAGGACTGGACAAATTCATATTCTTTCGCCATGCAAGCATTTGACCAGGTGTTTATTTTTTTGCAACTATATTCCCCCGAATCGCTACCAATTCGAAAGTTTTAGGGGTTTGTCTAGTCCCGATGTACACGCTATGTTCTGCACAAGCATAGCCTTTGAAACAGCTTGGCATTTCCAGGAAATGCAAACCCGACTCGTCCATCTTTTGAGCAAGTGACAGCATTAGCGCCATAGCTGAATGCCTACTTTGGGAACACCGCTTCATAGGTCGCCCGGGGGCAATGGGAGTTAAACCCTTAACATGGGATTCTACGTGTGAGCTTGAGTACGGGGCGATGAGAAAGAAATTTCTGAAGGGCAATGGCAAACAAGAAGTTTGGGGAACTGTGCTATAAAATCAGTGGTTCTCAACCTTTGGACTTGCAGAGCCCTTTCTGGTCTATAATTTCAATGGTGGTGGAACACCCTGCAAATAGACCCAACTTTGAAAATAAATCAAACTATGAAACCAGTGGTATGTTTATTAAAAACTAAATCCGATACAGTAGCCTTAAAAAATTGTTACAATTTGCGCTGATAGATGGCGCCGCACGCGGCATTACCATAAGTAAGCTGTACATAGTGGGTAATGCAAGCAGATCTTGTTGCATTCACATCAAAAGCGATTCAAAATGTGCACCTTTCGCACACGAAGAATGAAATTGTCAGTGACTAGTGTCGCCGGAAATCGACACAAGCTTGACGAATAGCCTCCTCCAGCTCTTCGAGTGTTAAAGGATTGTTGCGGTAAACAATGTCCTTCAGTGTGCCTCACAGAAAGTAGTCGCAAGGGGGTGAGGTCGGGTGAATACGGAGGCCAGTCCATGCCTTTCCCTTAACTGTCGAATAGTTTAACGCAATAACTCTATCATCGAAGTAATCGTCCAGAAAGTCAAAAACGGCATGTGTACAGTGTGGGCGAACCCCATCTTGCATGAACCACGCCGTGCATGGTCGATCGTCCAACGCTTGTTGAGTGGCGACAAATTGTTTCAAAAGCGCAATATACCAGTCAGTCGTCACCGTTTCTCGCAAGAAAAAGGGCCCAATGATGCCTTTGCGGAAGAGTTTTGGTTAAGTTTTGGGCAATAGTGGTGCGTGAGACAAATGTGGATTTTCGGTACCCCAAAATCGCCAATCGTGTCTGTTAATGACACCATCCAGATGAAAATGCGCCTCGTCTGTAAACCATATTCGGCCAACATCGAAACCAGAACATCAATCATGTTGAGCAGCATCTCGTTAGCGAAATCCTCTCGTCGTTCAGTTCGAACTTAACGCATCGGCCACGTTGCCTGTCTGTTAAAATTTTTTCAATAGCTCGCGAATTGTTTTCCCATCTGGGTTTTTTGCGACTTGAAATCGCGTTTGAAAGCTTGTCCTTGTGGCAGTAGGGCTGTGATTTAATCTCGGTGGTACTCCAACACAATAAACACACGTTCCTCCGTGGAATACATCACTTCCGGAATTTCTTTCACTATACGCTAATAGCGGTCACGTTTTAACGGCGAAATCTTCGACGACCGAGCTCTTTAATGTCGCATGTGGCGCCATCTATCGGCACAATTTGTAACTTAAAATTTTGAGGTATGAGATCTTACGGTTTTTTTAATAAACACCACTAGTTTCATACTTCTATCTATATCACCGTTTCCGAGTTATTTATTTTCAAAGTTAGGGTCCTTCGTGAAACACCCTGTATTATACATCAGTTACTGATTTAGTTTTATTTAAAAATTATCAATTTCTTTTTCAAATTTACTTTTTATTTTCCCCGAGCGGCCGCGGATCCCCTGGGAGTGCACGCGGAGCCCCAGTTGAGAACCGCTACTATAAAGGGTAGCGGATTCGTCGTCCATCTCTGAGCAAGGAACAGGTTTGCTGCTCCAAGTGGTGTCTCGGAAATCGTTGGGCGAAAAAAAACATGAACGATTGGCTATATAGTGGTAATATTGACGTAACACTTTTTCTGTTCAAAGATGGTGGACGAGTCGGCCTAGTATTTCAAGGAACTTTTCCTATCGGTATTTTTAACGATTTTTCCGAGACATTACTTCGAGCGGGAAACATGTTCTTTGCTCAAAGATGGATCCGTCACAGGTAGGGGGAAAGATGGGCACAATGGTCACGCTAAGGAAAGATTTTTTTTTTTCGATAAGTAAATATTGAAAAAAAACAAATGAAAGTTTTATGTATATAAATTTAGATATATTTAAGGTTCATGCAAAAAATATTTTGGCTATTTCGGTTGGTTTCGTTGGGAAAAAATATTTTTCCCGCAACCCTAAATAGTGGCCATTTTGTCCGATATAAAAAATAAGTGATTGCGTTTTAAAGAATATGAATGTGCATTCTCTCTCACGAAAGCAATATCATTCG
Source organism: Pholcus phalangioides (assembly GCF_987345545.1). Taxonomy (NCBI): domain Eukaryota; kingdom Metazoa; phylum Arthropoda; class Arachnida; order Araneae; family Pholcidae; genus Pholcus; species Pholcus phalangioides. Next base: position 21,428,000 of record NW_028301596.1, on the reverse strand, counting down.
ATACAAAGGTAGTGAAACTTTGTAGTACATTTTTACACTCGCATAACTGAAATTGTTCAATTCATTTAAAAATTATTGGCGTATAAAAATTATTTCGCAACAAATTTTTGCTAGCTATTGTATTTTTATTTACAAAAATCACAGATGAACTAATTTTCCTCCTCGCAATCCGCACAAGCCTCGTGTGCCCAATGTAGACACCTTGAGTGTCTGATCCGCCCTTTATATATACGTATATATATATATTTTGTTTGGGCATGGAAAGTCTCCACAGAAGAGGCAATCAGCGTCACTGTCATCAGTCTCTCAAAGAAAGCACGCTTAGCCACTTTGGATTTTTTTTTTCCCCTTTAACTTTTTTTTCTTCTTTACCTCGTTTTTCTTTTTATACATCTTTTTTTAATTCCAGTTTGAGTTTCTTTCATTTTCTCTCTTCGCTATTATGAGATCATTTTCATAAGGGCTTGAAGTCAAAACTGCTGCTGATCCTTTTTTCGTTTGATAATATTTGTTTCACGGATTGTGACAATATGAGGGCTTAGAGCAAATGCGGTAGGACTACTAGGCTCGATGCTTACAGAAGATGAGGTACTAAGCTTGGTGAATGGGCTTAAAGCAGATGAGGCACTGAGCCTTGATGAGTCTCTAGAGTATAAAAAATGCATCGTTGAAATCTCCCGAACCCCCTACAGTGAATGCTGCGCTGTCGTCACCAGGAAGTGCAGCGTTGGGTTGAGGGTCTGCAGATCCGCAATCCGTCTGAACAGGAGTTTCCTCTTGACCTGGGGCCTGTGACACATGATCTTCAGCTGGTAGACAGAGGGATCATAGATATCTGTGGTCGCATCTGCAGCGAAATCCACTTCAGTAAATACATCTCTGTTGATTGGGACTATACCATATCTTCAAAATCCTTTTACGGCAATGGTCGGAGTAGCTGCATTCAAAAAAAGCCTCCCCAAGAAGTCGCGGCACCTGATATGAATTACAAGCCTACCAGGATTATTTCGCAAGAATCTCTCAATTGTTTGAACATAAGTGTTGAATGGCCCCGTGAAAGATACATCCATGGGCTGCAGCTTGTCACTGCAATGAGATGGAAGGCAAACTACAGTGGTATGATTATTCCTAGCTTTTTCAATGAAGGGAAAGTTCCTCATGTGCGTAGCGTATCCATCAAGTATTTGTAATACCGGGTCTTCTTTTGATGGTTTGGCATATTTCAAGAAGTGATCAAACCATTGGGAGAATATATCGATTTGCATCCACCCTGAAGTGTGACAAATAAAATCTGTCCCAGGGTGAAGCACCATCTTTGAGTTCTTTCATCCGCTGCCTAGAAAATATGATGAAAGGAGGGATAAAAATTCCCCCGCTGACATACAAACTGTAAATGAAGAGAACATGTTTCGGCAGATGTGAGGGAGCCAACTTGACGTCTACCTTTAGTGTAAAAACCTTTGAAGATCTTGAAGGAACAGTAAAAGGTCCAGTTTCGTCGACGTTGTAAACCCTATGAGAAGGATACAAGTGACTTTTTTTGCACATCCTCTAAAATGTCGAAGAATTTTGTGACACTTGTTTTGTTAAAGGCTTGGGCTCTTGCTGCTGAGGTCGCCTCTGGTTTTCTCAAAACAATTTCAGGATGGCGCTTTCTAAAGCAGGTGACCCAATCTTTCTCAGCTATTTTTCCCCCATGGTTGAAGTTATTAGGAATATTGTTCTGGTCTGCCAGTTGGTAAGCAAGGCTACGTATAAGTCGGCTACTGTAATTCCAAAAAACGTATCTCCCTATCCAAAAGATGATTTACAAGCTGCCTTTCTTGTTCTTCATTAAAAACAGCACGATAATGTCCCAGATATGTTTTGCTATCAGGAGCATACTGGTTTTTGTTTAGAACACGACGTTTCAGTGTTTCTTGGCACATTAAATCTTTTCGCAGCTGTTTGCCACTCCATACCATCTTTTTTCACGGCATCGATAGCTTGTTGAATGGCATTAGGGTTCCAGGACTGCTGCGGGCTCTTTCTTTGGTATTTATACACCATAACTGTGTCCGCAACCAAAACGAAATTTGTTAATGCTTGCCAAAGTAAGCTTGCATTCGCAGAGATTAAATGAAACACATCGTTGTTTGAAAACAACCTAATGATTAAAATAAATATCTATGGTTAAAATAATATGATTAAATCTTCGATTAAAATAAATTTCGATAATTGGGAGTCTTATTTCTGTTATCAAGTCCAGGTTCTAGTTATCGAGATTTCGCTGTATGTGTGTGTGTGTGTGTATATATATTTATTTACCGTCGTAAATATATAAATATTTTTATTTATTGAAATTTTGTATAAAAATGTATAATTAGGGCAATAATTTATTCATATATTTTGTATAAAAATGTATAATTAGGGCAATAATTTATTCATATATTTTGTACAAAAGTATACAAGATTTTGTGTCGGTCAAAGTGACCATGATTGAGGGCAAAATGGCCACTGATGGCCACTACCGTGGTCATTTTGCCCTCTTCGGCGCCATTATATAAACGCGACTCCACAGCATCAACGACTAACCCTTACTTCGACACATATATTTATTTATAGCTCAAATCTTGTTTCAAAGTGTGAATGCTAATCGCATGTATTAAGAACTTGTATTCAGTTAAAAAAATAAATGGAACACGCTTACCTTACATCAGCACGGTGAAAAACAAGAAAATGTTGAATGATTTCTAAATAAATGGTCCGAACAGCTTTCAACTTCCGTATGGCAATGATGGTGGACAAGCGGAGCAGTTGAGGCGTTTTGAGCTTTGTGGCAGCACCTTACGGGGAGGAAATAGCCAGTGGCAATTTTGCCCGCCGTGGCCATTATGCCCACCCTTGCCCTACCTTACTTGTGTTTCCTTTTGAAAGACTGCTCGCGTTGAGAGAAAACCAAAAAGAAACTGACATTTACGAAAACATTTTAGAAAAAAGTTATTCAGTTTTAGTTAATTGCGCCAAAAATTAATCTTTGAATCCTTCATTTTTCTAAATTTTCGATGGTCACGGAGTTTGGTTGATATCTTTGCGTCAGAAGAGGAACGAAAAAGAAAATTTAATGTTACACAATATATCGCAATTTGAATAAGGCGTGTAAAGAATGTAATGACTTCTTACCTCGGCGAATTTATCACTGATGAATCTGTGTATGAGAGAGGTTTTTCCGCACCTGCTATCACCAACGAGCACAATCTTGCACGAGCACTCTTCCTCCATGCACGGCAAGCACCAAACGATGTAGGTCGGGAGGGACACGGGTCTCGGGATGGGACACGAAGGGGGGGGAAAAGATCGGTCACCGTGGGCAATAACTGTACGAAATCATCGTTTCTTCACCGACTGGACCTGCAACACACAAATCAATCAAAAAAGGCTACTTTTTTTAAGCAGTTGAACGACAATTATTAATATTTAACTGCATCTATTCACTTGAATCGGTATAAAGAGGTATATATAGCGCGAGTGAATTCGAGTCAATTATAACGTTCAGTTGAGCACTATTTAAATATTTTTCAATGCTAAACAAATTTTTTTGGGGTGTCGCGTAAATACAGTTGACGTAGATGATTAAAATCGCCGATAATGTTATCATTCGGATATTATTACTCTTACAAAGAATGGAACGGACCAATATCAGTATAAAAATTCTTTGGAAGTTATTGGGACTTCGGATAATGTTATCAATTTTTATTAAATAAAATTTCGTATCGAAAGTTTTTGTTTTTTGCAGTTTCTAAACCGAATTTACGTTTCCCCGTAAGTTATGGTTATCAGGTTGCAAAATTGTGTAGGAGGTATTCTTCTAGCCCCCCCCCCCCTGTTAACAAACATTTCCGCACTTAATGTCGTAATCAGTCCGTAGCGCGATATACGTTTATATCAGTCGATATACTGTATATCAGTAACTTAACGTATACACTAAACGTATATCAGTCGATATACGTTTAGTGTGGAGCTACTTTTGCAATGACCTTCCTATACAAAAGGCAAATGTATAACAAAAAGCATTTTTGTCCGTTTCTTTCTGTTGACCAGATTCAAATATTTTCAAGATACTTTCTCAAGGGTTCTATGAAGCGTTTTGTGCATTAATAAGTTTCGCGAATCGGGCAATTCCATTATTCTAACAATTTGCAATGGCCAAAAAATGTAGAATTTTAGCTTGAAGGAAAAAAAGTTTTAATTTATACAAAAATTGCCACGTTTTTAAGACAAATAAATTCAATTGGTCGAATGGTCGACGCGTTTCGGCTCTTCAATGGAGAGCCGTCATCAGGACCTCGTGGTCAGAACTCACACGAATGAAGAGTGATGTTTACGTCTGGTCGTCCGAAGAGTTCGCCTTTGTATTTGCTGCGTCCGAGTGGTCTTTGGATGCGAATTGGGGAGCCATCTGTTGTAAAGTGTTGAAACACTTCAACACTTTACAACAGATGGCTCCCCAATTCGCATCCAAAGACCACTCGGACGCAGCAAATACAAAGGCGAACTCTTCGGACGACCAGACGTAAACATCACTCTTCATTCGTGTGAGTTCTGACCACGAGGTCCTGATGACGGCTCTCCATTGAAGAGCCGAAACGCGTCGACCATTCGACCAATTGAATTTATTTGTCTTAAAAACGTGGCAATTTTTGTATAAATTAAAACCAGGCAAAGTTACTCATTTTTTGTGATAAAAAGTTTTAGATTAAAAGAAATGGAACCGAGAGATTTTTTAAACATTTTGAAACGAATTATGAGGGAAAGAACAATTTGTCCCGTTCTACCGATACCTATATTTACCATAATTCCCATAAAACCAAACGGGTCATCGTGCTTGCAAACCTGAATTTTTTCGGATGTAGTTCTCGTTCGGTTATTGTTATCACAAACCCAGTGTGCTGATGTGTTCACATTAAGTTGCGTTGACTGTAGTTTAAAAATTCATAAAAATGTAACTTTTATATTTTTGAATGTGGTTAGCGAAAAAAGCGATTCTCACGAGGGGGGGGGATATCTTTCAAGTACAGAAAAAATTAGTTCCAATTCTTGACGATAGAGGGCGCTGCACAAAAGCATATCGGGAGCGAGTGATCGGGCCTAAATATTTTTTTCAATCTCTTCTGTGCCCGAAACATTCGCAAAGCTTCAGGCTGTGATTCATGACCGAGGAAAAACAACATCACCCATAGTGCTTCGTACATCCACATCAAGATCACAATGAAAACCAAGTGCCAGCAGCAGAAAAATGCTATTAATCGTGCATCCTGCATTTTATAGCACTCTGATGCGTATGCATATTTCCAGTGATTTGCTTCCGTGCAGCGCCCCCTATCGACAAAAAAATTTCTGAACCAAAAAAAATCCCTTTTTTGTGAGAGTAATTTTTCGTAAACAGCATTCCAATAACAATTCTATCAATATTTATGAATTTTTAAAACATTTACGATTTTACTATGGGACACCCTGTATATTTTATATCATTGAAATGGTTACAGCACTCCCCATACGCCAAATATAATTGCTTCATTTCCTTTGAGATATATCTATTCAAAGCAATGCTACAATAACTCAATATCTTCTAGATTTCCTTCGGATTGTTTGTTGGTGGAGATGCTTGCTATCCAATTCGAAACCAGCTCTGAATATTTCTGTATAAACAGTACAACTTATTCTCAAAGAAGAAAATCAAAGCTTACTCGAGAGTTTTCAGTCAACATTGGAACCGAGATCTGACAGAACCATCCAAAGAGAAAACACGTTGCGACATCTTCAGATATTGTTTATCCTTAGTTGTCTACGGTATTAATTATTTGTTGTTGAGTTGTGGTGTGTTTGACACTTGAATGAAGCAAATATCAAATAGTAGGAAACATAGAGGGGGGAAAAAAAGTAAAATTTCAAAGGGAAGGCGAATTCATTATTATGCCGAGGACTTGCCTGAAAGAGTAAATATAATGATGACACGCGTCAAAATAAACTCCTCATCCTCGATTTGAAAAGGAATAAACAACAAAGTACGTAAAAGATAGATATAGAAAGGAAAAGACGAAAGAAGCTCGAGAGAATGTGCGGCGGGAGTCTCGGAAAAAGAATCATAATAATCGAATCTTTGCTGTATCATAATCTCGAACGAATTTATTCCGTCTCTCTTGATCTGATACTGCTTTCGTTGTTTGAAACTATGAAAAATATTTGAAAATTGATGATGAGGCAGATAAATTAGCATAATGAGAAACACAGGGCAAAAGTTTCTCTTCTCGACATAATTAAAGCGCGTCCAGAAAGTCCTTACTCAGGCATTTTTTTCTTCTCAACCGTTGGTCGTATACACAAACGTCCATTCGCGAAAATTCATATTTTGTACTTTTGCATAAACAAATCAGTTTTTGCAAAAAAATACGAAATTTAGCTCTTATGTGTCCCAGGGCCCTATAGGTCTCATATCTAAAAAAAGATTTCCCTTCCGGAAATGCATTCAATTCGCGATACGTCGAAAAATGCAACCAATACGCGTATCGGCTTATTGGTTGTTTTCAAGTTTTGTAAAAGATCTTTCATCAAACTTTTATAGTGTAATCCCAAATGAATGAGAAATAGTTGAATAAATTGCACATACTAATAATAAACATATACATACTTATTAACATGGTATATATTAATTGATGTTTCAGAGTTTATCCTCCGTATTATTTGATAAATAAAAAGATAAATGAAATAGGGGATCAAGCTTCAGCATATTATAAATTAAATTGAACATGGTGACATTGTCGACAGTCATGGTTCTCTGTATTAGTGGTTCCCAGACGGTGTGCCGCCAAATATTCTGGGGGGGGGGGATATTTACAAAGCAATCGTAAATAAGGCAGTGAATCTCAACCAATTTGTCGCGACACTTTAGGGCAGGGTTGCATAACCTTCGACCGTGTGTGCCAAATGTGGCCCACCAAGGTGCCCACGAAAAGTGTTCCGATAGAAAATTGTCAATACACAAAACACGATAAATGTCTAGGCGGCTACACATATTTCTTTCATAAAAATACAGGAATCGAAATCCATACTAAATCCATACCAATTATTGCCAAAAACAACTTAAAAGCAAATAACGTTGCCAATTGTCGCCAAAAAAATTATCAAAGGCAAGTAAAGTTGCTATTACAACCAGAAAAATTGTCAAAGTCGAGTAAAATTGCTAGTTACAGCCGAGAAGAAACATTGCAAAGGCAAATGAAGTTGACATCTACCGCTAAAATTGCTGCAAAATCATCAGTGGTGGGGGAAAAAGAAGGCTATATATATTGCAAATTGCAGATAATTGCAATAATAAAAATCACCAAAAAACGTAGGTACTCATGTATTATCCGTGTCAGGTTGCTAACACGAGACAACGGCTAACTATACGGAATGTGTTTGACCAGCTGTTCTCAACCGGTGGGTGCTCCGCGGAGCCCTTGGGGGCTCCACGTGCATTTCCCAGGGACTCCACAGCAGCTCGAGGAAAGTAAAATAAATCAGTAAATTTGATTAATAAATAAAAAGAAGAAGCGTGAAGGGTTCCATCCATCTTCTCGAGCCAAACGGGGCTCCGCCATAGAAATTATACGTTGAGAAGGGCTTCGCGAGTCAGAAAAGGTTGAGAACCGCTGTGCTTGAGAAATACATATGAGATGAATATATTTATATAACTGCAATTAATTATGATTGAGTCATAATTACCATAGTAAATCATGAAAATAATCTTTATTCTTGATTTCAAAAATTCGAGTAAGCCTTGTTGAAAATTTGTTTAAAAAAACGGGACATTTTATGAAAAAGGTTGGGACGGCCAAAATGTCAGTAAATATACCGTGAAATATAGGTCCCGTGTTTATCCTCCCCACCCACCATATACAATTTTCTGGCCCACGAGCGGCAAAAATACCGCATATCTGGCCCGCAGACTGAAAAGTGTTGTGCTCCCATACTTTAGGGGTGCTACCGAAGTGCTTTGACATGAGGCTCGGTTTTGTCGGGAGATATTCAAAATTTTAATTTTATTTCCAGCGGCACCACGAAAGAGTAAATATTTTAGGAATCTCTCCGTTGTATAACCATAAATCATTTGAATTAAAAATTTAGTAGGCGAACCATGGACTAACCAATTGAATTAGAGGGAGTCGAAACTAAGCAAATTTCACCGTAAGATTATCAAAATAACTACTCACCGGAAAAAATACGGAAATCTCCTTAAACACACGAATTTTCTTCAAATATTATCTTGACAGAAAGTTGTTCTCTAAAATCAAGTTTTTGACCCTAATTGACAAGTTTGCATAATCCTCAGGGCACACAGGAGCGGATCAACACGCGCCGAACAGCTGATCACTTAACACTGACAGAGAAACGCCACCATATTATGATGTCAATGTATGTACTGTATATATATATATACTGTAAGCATCACAACCAGACATTCTTCGTTCATCGATTGAAATTTCCACGCAAAACGCGGATTGAATTCCCAGAGGAAAAGAGACGTATTTGGGTGTTGGTGGTGGTGGTGATGGCAGTAAATTGCGCATCGGCATATTCATTCCCGGAATCGGTCAGTGACGTAGAAAATCTAGGAAAAGAGAATCCGGGGAATTATTCGAAGAGATCGTGGGAAAAAAAGCTCTTCTTTTATTTCCCGAACATGAAACGGATTCAATGGAAACAACATCCTACGAGTTCTTAAAGCTCATAAAAATTTGAAATTGAAAACATTTGCTTTTTTTATATTCGGTATATCTTGTTATTCGTGCCGTTCAGTGCTCTTCAACCACTGATTATGCGAAACTTTTCTCCCAATTCATATAGCAGCTGTATTTATTTGAGATTTATTAACTAATTTGCTATCTCTCTATTGGTTTTTGTTTTTTCCTCAGCGGTCAGCGCATCCGCAAATTATTTTTCTTATTTATTTATTTTTCGTCCGTTTTCCAGGACATTATTTCTTCTATTTATTTCTTCCGATCCGCTCTAATTATTTATCCTGTTTATTCATTTTAGCTAATCTGCAAATTATTTCCGTTATTTATATATTTTTAGCCGGTCTACAAATCATTCGTTCATTTTATGCTGGTTCTCAAATTATTCCTCCTATTTATTTTATTTCATTTTTTGTTGGTCTGCAAGTTACCTCTCCTATTTATTTATTTTTTCCAATCCAAATTATTTCTCCTGTTTGTTCATTTGTTACGTCTGCAAATTATTTCTCCTTTTTGTTCATTTTTTACCGGTCTGCTAGTTCTTTCCTATTTATTTATTTTTCCAATTTATTCCTCCGATTTGTTTTTTGCTTGTCGTCCGCGAATTATTTCTCCTGTTTCTTTACTATTTACCGGTCTTCTAATTATTTCCTACATTATTTCATTTTTTTTGCCTGTCCGCTAATTATTTTTCTATTTGTTTTTGCTAGATCTCAATCTATTTTTCATATTTATTTATTTATTTATTTTTTTTCCTTTACATGCATTATTTCTCCCATTTTCGTCGATCCGAAACTTTGTTCGACTACTTTTACCGGTCCGCAGTCGAAGAACATTGAGGTAATTCCATAGAAAAAAAATGAAAGGAAAGCTCACGTGAATTGTCGATGGTTTGTCTTGTTTTTTCTACAAAGTGATATATTTATACGAATGTCTTTCTCCCTGGACGCGTTTATTTTGTAGGATTTTCTCTCCACGAAACCAAGAAAAATAAAGATAGAGAGAGAGAGAGATCCCAGATTTAATGTCTGTCAGGAAGTTTTCTCGGTTCCCGAGCCTTAAACATACGAATAAGGATTTGGCTCGGACCACGGGGTGACAAGCCCCCAGCGCGAATGTTATATATACGCGTCCTGTCAATTCTCATTATTAATAAAGTGGCCCGGGCCAAGAAATTGGAAGTGAAAAATCGTGTCTGCCACTCTTTATTGTCTTCCTTCCTTTCAATTTCTTTTGGCTTTTCTTTCTCCCGCAGATTTCTCTTCTCTTCGAGAGAGAAGAAAATGAATATGATGGACGTCGGTGAATCCTAGAATTATTATTATTTTTCCTTTTTACATTATCATTTTCGTGTGAGTTATATTTCCCGAAACTGCGAGTAATAAAACCCCGCTCATCCCGCAACTGCGAAGATTGCATTTTTTAACTCTTATACGGAGGCTGGTGTTTTAATAGTGGCAACTATTTATTTTAACTGGACGCGCGGAATGCCGTACATTGTTCAGAACAGGGGGGCACAACTTTCTCAGTCTGCGGGCTGCAAACTTGTATATATAGAATGATCATACGACCCGTATCTTACGGTACATTTCCGTAATGATTTTAATTCCGTAATTATGAAAAGGCTGGGTGATCTTTCCATAAAAATGTTTCATTTTTTATATTATTTTCAAACGAGGTTTATTTGAATTTTCTAAATCAAGAATGGAGGGTATTTTATGACTTATAATCAACGCCTTTGATAATTTTTTTTGGCTTTTCTGGTTCAGAGTTTTGTTGACCATCATTTTATGCAACGTGTTGCCAATGACGCTGAAGCGCCTGATACCACATTGGCGCTGTTTCATCCAGAGGTGTTTATCCTTTTGATGAGCGTGGGCTACTTGTGTAATTTTTTTTGAATGTTCGAGGGCCATGATGAAATGATGCAGTGCAAAATTTCGATTAATAATAAGAGCCAGTGGAGTTTCGATGGGTGGGCCTAATGCCAGAATAAATAGTACGGGGAGTGACATCCTCTTCGGATAAGTCGCCATCTGGTGGCAGTGTCAGTAATACCAGCTCTAGCTTGAGTTTAGTCCGACCATCCATGTAAGGGCTAGTTCATCGCACACACGTTGTAAGGAAAGATTGAGATATTCGTTGCCTGTTGTCTAGTGCGCTCACCCAGGGCCGCAACTGGGGGGAGCAGGCGGGTCTCGTGCCCCGGGCGATGGACCCGAGAGGGCGCAAATTTCATTCTGAAACCTCTCCTTTAACATTACAAGGGGGCGTTAAAAGGTGCGCTTGCCCCGGAAGACCAAGCATTTAGTTGCGGCCCTGCACTCACCTGGCAAGTTAAATGACGTGGGTACGATTCCCCGCAAATGAATTTTCTTTCTTTATTAAATTCATCTTGGTCTCTCAGCCGTATTTTTAATTTGGAAAAAAATGTTTCCCCCTCTCCTGTGTGCGTGTGTGTGTGGTCTTTTATTTGAAGAAGTCTGTCCGCATAGAGCCGACAGACCTTCAGCGCAATACTCACATAACATGAGAAATTCAAGCATTTGCCATTTTCGTTTCGAAATGGTAGATGTGCATGTACGGTTAAAAGGTGGTAATGGCTTCGATCCTGGAGGGAAAACATATAGAACATAACTTCTTTCCTATCGAACTTAATAGGTGACCACAGACAGACGGTGCCTTCATTTCCGACCCAACTCCATCGATAGTAAATTGTCGTACGTCGATATTACCGCCTCCTCCATACCAGATCATGGCCCACTAACAGTCTTCCGAGAAGGCTGTCTCTCCTGCCACATATCTCGCTTGCCATCACGTGGACTGATGATGTCTAGCACAGTTGTGGAAAAAATGTTTACTGTAAAAATGCCTTTATCACGGCGTGTCAACCCGGAAAGCTTCAATGGGTCTGCAAACACTGACCGTTGAAAGCCTACCGTTTCTCTTCATGACACATCATCTCCGGTCTTTTTAAGAGACATTTGGAATTCATTTCACACAAACGGAGGATTCTCGCTCTGTAGTGTTTTGGCAGTCTTCACGGCACATCCCACGTACACGCGTAATAAACTTCCCAATATTGCCACAAATAAAGTTAGGTAATCAGAAAGACTATTTTTTTCAACGAGTGAAATAGATCACGGCTTCTATTTCTGTTACATACGACTGAACTGATGAAAATTTGTTAATCAAAATGAATCTCGTTTTTTCTCGCGGCACAAAAGAAGAGTTATCTGATTACATATTTAGAAGCCTGATATATATCTTTCTATCTCTCTTATTTACCCTAATTAACATATTATTAGCTCCTCTTTTTGCTCTTTTTTTTTAATTAAATGTATTGCCAATTCAGCTGCAACCAATTCGGCTTCTGTTCTCACGGATAAATAATTAATTTTTCGGACCAACTCATCGATCGGAATTCATGAATGAAATTAACAAATAGAAATTGTATCCCATCGATTTAACGCAGCTCTCGCCGGATAGGTCAAGGACATCCAACAACATCGAACGGATCCTAACGCGCTCACGGATACAGAACTCTCCGAATAATTTCGATAAACGCTCGCGTGTCCATTACACACATTTCAAGTGGTTCTGATTGATTCGGATACCGTTCGAATTTCTTCCTCGAATACGGAATGATGTGTATTCGATACCTCAAACACGCAGGAGAAGACAGTTAAATTGTCCAGGGCAGCAATTACTCAAATACATATTGGAGAGGTGGAGTAAACCAACGAGTATCATCGTCATCGATGATATGAAAACGAGCTTTTAGAGTGTGTTATCGGCTTTCCAATGACATGAAAATTATTGCCTGGATATGAATAATTGTATATTATTGTTTTCCGGGGGGTTCTCAGATGCGAAATCTCTCTCGTCTTCTTCAGTTCAACAAGTTTCTTAATTAGTGTAAAAGAGGAAAAGGCTCGGTATTGACGGCCCAAGAATAATTTCCAAGCTCTCTTTTCTACTCGATTACAGACATTATTAGTCATTATTTAAAAGCGTGGGCGGCCGTGGTGTTTTAATGGAATGCATTCGCGAATCATAGATAGATAGCGTGTCGACGCTCGCGTTAATCAATTCTCGCCCACGTCGTGAGCAAACAAACGGAATCTTATCGCGATTTGTTTTTCCATTAGCTCCTTAAATATTTTTTCTAATAAGTAATGATGCTCATACCGGATGTCCCGTAAATTCGTAAGTAATTTTAAAATGCATTAAAAATTAAATCACTGAATCGGTATATACATGGATACGGTTTGCGGAAAAGTTACTTTCACGAAAGGGGACTTTTTTTAGTACAGAAAACAAAAACTGTTCAATTATTTGTCAATGAAGGGTACTGCACGAAAGGAAATCATTGGTGGTTGAATCTGAACCTTTCTTCAATCTCTTCTGCATCCGAAACGTTCGTAAAGCTTCAACCGGTGATTCGTGGCATTCTTAAAACAACTTCTCCAATAGTACTTTATCCATCTGCCAACATCATAACGGAAACCTTATGTATGCACCAGTAACAGGAAAATGAAGAAATGAGCTGTTAATCGTACATCCTGCATTTTATAGGACTCTGATTTGCATATTTCCAGCGATTTGCTTTCTTTCAGTGCCCTCTATCGACAAACGTTTGAACGCAAGTTTCTCTGTACGAAACAACATCCCCCCTCGTGGGAATAACTTTTTCAAACAAAACGCATTTCTTCAATTTTTTTGATTTTTAAACTGTTTCCGAGTTTGCGGGACACCATGTACAGATTTGGGGTGAATAGTGGCGATATTACTTCGTTTAAAAACTACCTCTGTGTGTGTGTGTGTGTTCTGGAGTTTACTTTATCCTACAGACCACCGAAATAAAAGGTATTGTTTGCATTGAAATATTTCTTGTCCTACATAAATGTATAATGTGGATGTGTAATAATTGATGCCAACAAATCACTAAACATTTTAAAAATCTCTAAAAGATGAACAAATTGCCAGACACATGTCTGTGACACGCACAAAATTCGTGCCGTGTATCGGGTTTTATCAGTTAGAAATTTAGTTCGAAATGTGCCATTTCATTGTCCGGGTGGCGTTCAACGGAGAAAAAAGTTTCTTTGTGGAGTACAGTTGTTTCATCAGACCGTGCTTCCCATTTGAAAAATTCTGTCTGCAGAAAGCAGGCAGAATTTCAACACGATATACTTACATAACATGAAAATTCAAGCACTTTTAGATTTTTACTTCAAAATATGGACGCCAGATGACAGCACCAGTGTGACACGAAACAAACATAACTAGCAACATAAATGCGTTAGGACTACGCATATATATATATGCACATGCACGTTCCTGCACTTACCAATTTGTTAGAAATTTGAAATACTCTAAGAGAGGAATGTTAAGGATGCGTGTGTACAGCTTAGTACGCCATGTTTTACAATATCAAGTGTTCAATGTGTATGGTGCACTACAGAAAATCACTCTTCTGAAGATGAATACATTCCAAAAACACGAAAACATTCTGGAAATATCTTGGAAAGTCCCCCAGCGTGAACTAGACCGGTGGTTCTCAACCGGGGGGTCATATGGTTCTTTGGCGTCCCAGGGATATTCGAAGGGAGCCATAGGTGAAAATCAAGTGGAATGAGAGGCGTGGCTGGTGAGAATTAAGAAGCCACATAAAGCTGCGATCAATAACACAGATGTGAAGCATAAGCGTGAAATATAGTGGGGTTAAGCATCATTTTAGAGTCCAATAGAAATCCCAAGAAATTCTATTAGGAGAGATTCCCCCCTCCCCTTCCCACGAAAACAAGACTGACTAAAAGGGCTGACACCCGGAGTTCGGGAGACCAAACTCATTAATTAACTTTCTGAGCAATATAACTTTATTTTTAAATCAGTTCGAGAGAAAGGTCTCGGAACTGAATGTTTGGGCCCTGGTTACGACAAGGAGTAGGAGAGGGGAGGGTTGTCATACTAAGGGTAATATAGTCTTAAAGGAAGCCATGGACGAAAAAAAAAGTTAAGAAACGCTCAACTAGACAAGCAATGAAGTCTTGTGGATGGAACGGCTGTTACGAAAGGTTATTCATATCGCGTACAAGTCATTCTCATTGGTGGCGGAAAATAAAAGAAAAACATAAAAAGCAGTGGATCAGACTTTCGCGGCCGACGTTGAAACCGGGATATCATAAAAAAAGAATTCAGAGGACATATAAAACAATGGCTGAAATTACATGTTGGCTGAAAAGCCTGGGCCTTGTACGGGTTAGTTCGGTGTTCTTCAACCCTTTTCTACGTGCAGACAGATGAAAAGTTTTGCGGACCGGAGATAGTTTGCGAACCAGCGGAAAAAATATTACGAAAAAAATGTCCTGAGATTTTGTAAAGATATTTTATTTTTTTTACTTTTTGCTATTGACAAACCGCGATTAAGTTAGTTCCCTCTCTGTCACCTATTGAGTAAAATAAAACTTATCCGTAATAATTTTTGAAATAAAATACATTGTGCTAGTTTGTTTTTGTGCTAGTTTTCAAAAGTGCAGCATGAAAATGAACTTTATGTGATATAAAACTATAATTTTTTTTACTTTTATGCTGCATTCCTGCGTAAATTTTGTGCGCCAAAATAGCGGTTACTATATTTTTATTGTTTACAAAAAAGTGTTCTTTTGACTAACATAAACGTATAACAATCGGTATACTGGCGTATAGAATTTACGCCGGTATGCAGCGTAAAAATAAAGATATATATTCTTTCATGTCTCGTGTGTTTCATTTTCATGCTGTTCATCGGTTTAAAGCAAACAGAGCATTTTATTTTAAGAATTATAAAAGAATAGTTTTGTTTTTATTCAATAGGTAGCAGCAGCATACGGATTTCTCTTCTATACAAAGATTATCGGTACGGGAAAACGAATAGGGCTCGAACTCATTCATCAAGGTTCAAGGCAACATGATTGGACATGCACAAATATTTAGGTGTTAAAGGTATTTAACAAACGTATTTCATTCGCGCATAGCTGCTCTGAAGGTATCAAGAAAGCCAATCAAGCCAAAAGGGTCTTCAGCATATTATGCCGATGAAAAACTCGACTCTTTCGATCAACAACAAACTAAATATTCACATAATGATCATCGACCTTCCCCCCAATAAAATTTCAAATTAAAAATATGTGTGTAGTTTGGAACTTCGAAATAGAACAGTTAAATTCTTAAAAATAATTTACATTTATTGAATAGAAGAAGAAACCGGGACAAACAGCCGTACCGAAAGCATTTTTCGCGATAGAGAATTTATTTATGAGAAACCGGGACGTTTGGCCAACTTATGCCAGCTTAGGAATAATTTTTGCCGAATTACTCAGCAACCAGAACGAAAATTTAGTCGCTGACGTTGAACCAAGGGTTCGAGATCATATCCAATGTTTATTGACCTCATTATAACCACCAGCATTGGAGGAACATTGAGAAAGAACGTCGAATACATGCATCATTAAATACACACGCGAAAACTAATGCAAGTTCATTGAATTCCCGCGAAAACTAACGCAAGTTCGTTCAATACACGCGTAAGGTGAGTTCATCGAATAGACGTAAAAGCTAACATGCTATAAGTTCAATAGGAAATCTATTTCTCCCGGTGCTATAGAGAATGACTCACCGATACAATGAAATTCATGGCCATTAACTAAATTTCGTCCAAGTATATTTCCCGAAGAATTACGGGAGTTTATCTCATGAAGAACTTTCTCGATGGAGGGCTCTTTCCATTATAGAAGGCAATCGCATTAGTAAATAAACGAAATAACGCGTTGTTTCGGGCCTTCATTGTCCTCTTTATCCGACGCTCCATTAAACGAATTATTGCGGCATTAATTCGAGTAATTGATTTACATATTTAAGACGATTAAGACTATGGGGAAGGCCGTTGCGGTCTGAGTTGGAGATAATTCTGATGTGGAGAGCTTATGCTAGTCCTGTCAACGTCAGTTTTGACCTTTTATCCACTGAAGAAAATTGAATAAACCTACGAGTTTGTTTTGCCAAAAGCAGGTGGAAGAAGTAGATCAGGAGCAAAGAAGCACGAGAGGTAAAGGAATTTACGGAAAATTCAGCGACAGCAGTTCGTCGCGAAATGAGTTAGTGACCAAGTGATTGAGCAACTGAGTGAACGTGTGAGCGAGTGAGTGACCGAATGAGTTGGTGAATGAGATAGCGGGTAATTTAGTGAGTGACCGTATGAATTACCGAGCGAGTGAGCGAAATTGAATGTGTGACCAAGGGAGTGGAGTAAGTGACCGAATAACTGTATGAGTGGTAGAGTGATTGAGTGACCGTATGAGGGGTTCACCTCCCACTCGTTAACCTGCTCAGTCACTTGCTGATCATTTTACCAGCTCAATCACGTGCTTATTCATCCACTCACTTGCTCAGTCACTTACTTCCTCACTCACTCATGCACTTATGCACTCGCTTATTCGCTCATTCATTTGCTCATCCGCTTACTCACCAACTCCCTGACTCATTTGATCAATTCCTCAGTTGCTTATTTCTCACTCACCTGCTCACCAGCTCACTTACTTGCTCATTTATTCACTCACTATATCACTTGAATTGATTGTCGGTGAACATTCCTAGCGGCTATTTGTCATGTCGGTGAATAGCGTGGCAGTGAATTTTCCCAGCACTCGCACTGGTTAATATGTTCAATCATTTGCTGATTCACCTGCTCACTTGTTCACTCACTCAATCGCTCACTCATTTGCTTATCTGCTCCCTCACCAACTCCTTGACTCACTTGATCAATCACTCACTTGCTCACTTACCCACTCAGATACTCACCGACTTACACACCTGCTTATCCACTCACTCACCATGTTTGTCGGTGAATTTTCCTACCAGTGAATTGTCACGTCGGTCAATTTTCTGGAAGTAAAATGTTTTCAGTGAATTTTCCACACACGGGTAAAGCGGGTGAAGGAGGATTGTTCGTCTGCATCAAAAGGGACTACAGAATTAGTGTCGTACGAGCTCAGAATAGGAGGTTGTTATGCAAATATGAGGCCGTCAGACTGCTGTGAAACATTATTTTCGGGGGAGGGGGAGCTCATCGCCTCCCAGGAAAGAAGCAACAAAAAAACCAACTATCTAGTTTGCTGCGAGAGAGAGAATTACACTGGGCTAATTTGAATAAGAATGAGGTGGCAACATCTCGTTTAGTCACCCGTTCGTGTTTAGATGCCTCTTCTTCCTATCACCGAAAAATGTGACGAGTTTAAAATGCCTATGGGGGGTATTCTACTGAAGCGAGAAATCGCGCAGACGAAAAATAAAACGCAACGCTATGCAAATCTGATAATACGGTATAAGTTCGGCAGTTCTGAACATACTGTGGCGCTGGCTTGACACCGCTTGAGAAATACGTATTGTTTATACGTTCGCGGTTCCATACTTATTCTACGGCAAAATGGAAATGAGGAGAGATACAGCTCTATCTGTTTATATGCAGATACAGCTGATATATAATGGTATTAGATATTGCTTGGCTTTGGAATTTCAGTTCATCATGTCGGATGACGTTCGAGTTAAACTGAGAAGACACTCGCCACACACACAATGAGTTCGAAACGGATATCATTTTCGTACCTCCGCCTCAACAGCTTCGTTATCGATTCCCGTCGTCGTGTTTACACTCCGTTACAGCAATCGGACTCGTATTGTTATCGTATCTGTGAAAGTGTGTAATGCGTATGTTACGGTAAAATGCGATAAATCGGTTATTATGCTTACTTACCAATCGTCTAGGTAAGTAAGTACTTTTTAACGGGGAGATCGGCTCGCATTTGCGCCTTGAAGTTGGGAACCACAGAAAACCAACTGTTGGTTTTCTGTGGTTCCCAACTTCAAGGCGCAAATGCGAGCCGATCTCCCCGTTAAAAAGTCTCGCCACAGAGAGCAACAGTCCTACAACGGTAAATCATTCAACCATAACACTTCACTCATAGTTTGAAAAACTGGGGGCAGATGACAGCACTACACATAACAAGCATTACACAGAAACAAAACTTTACGTCAGGTTGCACTACTCGTACACGCACATTCCCGCATGTACCGATTCGTTAGGGGTTCGTTGGGGGGTTCCGCGGGGGGGGGGGGTGCATGTGTGGTGTAGCAGTAGTAGGTAGGGCCTCCAAAAAATGGCTCGGGGATCCATGATGTTCTTAAGTCAGCCACCTCGTTGGGCAATTTGCCTGTTGTGGCGTTGTATTTGTATTTGTAAGTCTGGTAAATTTATCACTTTTTTTTACCTGGCGAATATGCATAATGCCCTAGTGTAATTGGTGAATTTGATAAATATGAAAGCAATTCCAAATGAGTCTAGTATATGTGATGTTACAGTTATAATGATAGCAAATATATCATGACCTATGATATAATGATAAATGCATGAATAATCATACACTGAAGAGCCAAAAAAACTGGTGCACCTGCCTAATATCGTGTAGGGCCCCCGCGAGCCCGCAGAAGTGCCGCAACATGACGTGGCATGGACTCGACTAATGTCTGAAGTAGTGCTGGAGGTAATTGACACCATGAATCCTGCAGGGCTGTCCATGAATCCGTAGGAGTACGAGGGGGGGGGGTGGAGATCTCTGCTGAACAGCACGTTGCAAGGCATCCCAGATATGTTCAATAATGTTCATGTCTGGGGATTTAGGTGGCCAGCGGAAGTGTCTAAAGTCAGAAGAGTGTTCCTGGAGCCACTTTGTAGCAATTCTGGACGTGTGGGGTGTCGCATTGTCCTGCTGAAATTGCCCAAGTCCGTCGGAATGCACAATGGACATGAATGGGTCCAGGTGATTAGACAGGATGCTTACGTACGTGTCACCTGTCAGAGTCGTATCTAGACGTATCAGGGGTCCCATATCACGCCAACTGCACACGCCCGATACCATCACAGAGCCTCCACCAGCTTGAACAGTCCCCTGTTGACATGTAGGGTCCATGGATTCATGAGGTTGTGTCCATACCCGTACAAGTCCATCAGCTCGAAGCAATTGGAACCGCGACTCGTTAGACCAGGCAACGTGTTTCCAGTCCTCAACAGTCCAATGTCGGTGTTGTCGGGCCCAGGCGAGGCGTAAAGCTTTGTGTCGTGCAGTCATCAAGGGTACACGAGTGGCTCCGAAATCCCATATCGATGATGTTTCGTTGAATGGTTCGCACGCTGACACTTGTTGATGGCCCAGCATTGAAATCTGCAGCAATTTGCGGAAGGGTTGCACGTCTGTCACGTTTAATGATTCTCGTCAGTCGTCGTTGGTCCCGTTCTTGCATGATCTTTTTCCGGCCGCAGCGATGTCGTAGATTTAATTTTTTACCGGATTCCCGATATTCACGGTACACTCGTGAAATGGTCGTACGTGAAAATCCAAATTTCATCGCTACCTCGGAGATGCTATGTCCCATCTCTCGTGCGCCTACTATAACACCACGTTCAAACTCACTTAAATCTCGATAACCTGCCATTGTAACAGCAGTAACCGATATAACAACTATGATAGGCGTTGCCGACCGCAGCGCCGTACTCTGATTGGTTCCATATCTCTTTATTTGCATACGCATGCCTGCACCAGTTTTTTTGGCTCTTCAGTTTATATACCATATAGTACGATTTATCATGTTTACCAACGACACTGGGGTATTATACATAATCGCTGGTAAATATGATTAATTTAGTAAAATTTATCAAGCTTACCAAAATGATCGGCGATTATGCATAATAACCGCGTAACATATACACGGTGTCTGGAAATTAATACGCAACTTAGAAGGTGAATAGTACAAAACGGTTAGTTGTATAAATGCATAGCCACTGGGCGGGCGTGTGGGCATCGGGTTGGTCTCTCATCGTGAGGAATCTGGGTTTGAACACCATTTGTGGTAAGATGGCGGTCGGATGAAGTTTGTTTTCTGTGATTTCCCAACTTCGAAGTGCGAAAGCGAGCCGGTCATCTACTTGAAAAATTCTCTCCGCAGACCTTCAACATAATGCTACCATTACATGGAAACGCAAGCATTTACCATCTTTACTTCATAATATGGAAGACATGGCAGCACCGGCTAAAACACGACACGAGAGTGGTTCCCGCCTGATGTTCCCTGCGCACATGCCAGTGAATACACCAGTTAGATTGTTGGCGATCCTTTTGGCTAAGCGTGTAGTCCGCCAGCCATACGGCAATAGAATGAAGCCACCAATTCTCATGAGACGCTTGGATTTTCCACGTCCATTAAATGACGAAGGGGAAATTCTGATACTCAAAGCAAAAATACGAAACGAGCACAACTCCGAAAACATAAATACGGGGTATTGGTTACGGCTATATATATATATACACACACACAACACATTCCTGCGTGTACCGATTCATTAGAAATTCCATAGACTCTTAGAATAAGACAATCATAAATATTTTTATGGGCATTGTATAATATTTTATGATGTCTATATAGTTTTTATTTTTCATAATTGCATTTTTAATTGGGTTGCTGTATTTTAGAAATATATGATAACCATATTTGTTACGGGTATCTTTTTCTCAGCCACCTCGTTGAGCATTTTGCCTGTTGTGGTATTTGTATTTGTATATGTGTACAAGATGCATGTACGCGGTTGAGAAGTTGTCCGGAAAAATGGAAAAATTAAACATACATTTCCAAAATATTCATTACTAAGCAGCAATAAGAGGGCGGACTTTCCAGACAAAATTCGCAAAATTCTGAAGTGACAACAGGTAAGTTGGCCGAAATGAACCTTCTGAATCTCCCTGTTTCCACTACATCCATCTGATTTAAATGCGATTAGTCAGTTTTCTTAATATCTTGTATTGACAAATGGGGAGGACATCTTTATTTACATATATGTCGCCATCTGATGACCTTGATGTCATTTACCAGCCTTTGATTCGTTGCTATCGTTGTCTATCACACGGCACCGCTGAGCACATATACGATCCAACGAAGAGGAATCTTACCCGCGTCCACAGTTTAGTGGAAGTGCATGCGTACGGCATTCTGAGAGGGCGTGGGTTCGAGTCCCCGTAGAAGCAGAGATTAGTTTTTTTTTCCAAAAATTATCAGCATCTCCACAGTTTTTGAATAACATCTCTGCTAATTTTCTGAATATCTTGTGGAGAGGACATCTTTATCTACAAATATGTCTACCGTGTGTGGAAAATTCACTGAAAACATTTTACTTCCAGAAAATTGACAGACGTGACAATTCACTGGTAGGAAAATTCACCGACAAACATGGTCTTGTGAGTGAAAATACAGTGCGTAACAAAATAAAAAAATATAAATTTTTATACAGTCCTCTTGTGCTCTAACTTCCAATTAGGAAGTTGTTGCCCTGTCTTTCCTGATGTCAACAATAAAAATTCCATATTTCCAAGTGCAATATTCACAGAGATATTCGAATTCGAAAAACGGAGGAAACTCGGGAAAGAACAGCGTTAAATACGGAAAAACCGTTTTACCCGCATTTAACGCTGTTTTTTCCCAAATTTCCTCCGTTTTCGAATATCTCTATGAATAGAATCTGTGATATAGAATTTGCAAGTTTCAATTTTTTTTGCCAATAGACGTTTTTGAGTTGCCTCGCAGCGCCAAAATAATCGCCAAAAACGCACGTCGATGCAAGCCGTTTCAATTCCATCAATACTCGGCGAAGCTTGTTTCATTCTGATTTCGTCGGTGAAATTTGAATTTTTCGGCGATGGTTATCGGTGCAGGAACGAAATGTCCGTGAAGCAATTTGACAAGCTCTTCATACTCACGGTTCTTGGGTAGATTCGGCTTAAGCAAGTTTCGAAGCATTTTATATGTTTTTGCACACAGCACGGAGATCAACACTGGAACGAGTTTTTCATCTTCCACTTCATTAGCTAGCAAATACTGCTCGAGCCTTCAACGAGTACAAGTCATAATCTCCATTTGCATCATCGTAAATCGACAATTGACCAACTAGGCCTACTTTCGACATTCTAACTATAGCACAATCTGTTTCTTTTTCAGCACGTATAAGGTTCGATTTAATTACCTTCACCGATCACTGCCTCGTCGCCATTATCATAAACAGGATCTCACGAAATGGGGTCCAATCTAATAGATTGGACCCCATTTCGTGAGAATGAACAGATCATTTAATACTCTTAAAATCGGAGATACATATTATAAGAGCGGTAACAATCTAGCTTGCTAAATATCCGATACGTTGTAAACAAAAAGACCTGTTGCTACCACATGACAGCAAAGTTACACATATCAATTATAGCCTTTACAATGGCTAAATATATTACGGATTGTATATTCTCTACGGCTTTGATTCAAATCAGACTGGACCATCGTTACTCGAATATCAGCTGGTGGCTCTGATAGTGACTCTTGAATGTGAAAAGCTAATAAGTGCTCTACTAAATAGCATTTATACCATCTTTTGTTTGCAATCTTGAATTTATGATATTAAACTATGAATAAGCGTAGGCCGACCATACTTGTTCTAGAAAAATACCGGAAATTGGTCTTCGAAATACAGGAAAATATGGGACAATGCCAATTATCGCTAAAATGACACCAAAAGTAAGCAAAGTTGCCAAATCATGGGAAAATCACAGAAAAGTCGCCAATAGCGGGAAATGAATCTCCACCTGAAATTGCAGTGAATTGAAATAAAAAGCATGACATACGCGAAATGAATATTCTAATTTGCTGTCGTAATTGTCATAATATAGTTTCTGAGCTGGGAAGTTAAATTTTATTCATTGATTTGATGAATAAAATGAAGAATAAAAAAAGGCAAGCTGCCTTCGTTGAAAGCACGTGAAAAACCGGGACATTTCTGCAAAAAAAGTCGGGACAGTCAGAGAAACATAATAAACCGGGACTGTCCCGGGCAATACGGGACGAATGGGTCACCCTAAATAAGCGTAACACATTTATCACGATTAATCGATGAATTCTTAACACGTTTCGGATGATGTCCCACTAATTCTGGTACAATAATGAGAAACCAATTCTATTTTTTCCTCATTTTTGCATATTTACTCTTTCCTCCTACAAAATTAGTGATTGTATTACCCCCTACGGAAGATATTACGTGATGAAACACTCATTCGTGTGTTTCTTTCTCGAATATTCAATGAACGAAAGAAGAAAAGGGGGGGGATCAATATCCAAGCTCATTATTAGGCTTTCCCCCTGCAAAGCAACAAACAAAACTAATTCGCTTCGTGTAAATGAATGGCGGAAACTGATACGTTGTGCACATTGAGTCATTTATCAGAATGCATTTTTATTCTTTTTTGCCAAAAGTCATATTTGTAGATAAAGATGTCCTCTCCACAAGATATTCAGAAAATTAGCAGAGATGTTATTCAGAAACTGTGGAGATGCTGATTTTTTTGGAAAAAAAAACTAATCTCTGCTTCTACGGGGACTCGAACCCACGCCCTCTCAGAATGCCGTACGCATGCACTTCCACTAAACTGTGGACGCGGGTAAGATTCCTCTTCGTTGGATCGTATATGTGCTCAGCGGTGCCGTGTGATAGACAACGATAGCAACGAATCAAAGGCTGGTAAATAACATCAAGGTCATCAGATGGCGACATATATGTAAGCAAAT
This sequence comes from Pholcus phalangioides, assembly GCF_987345545.1. NCBI lineage: Eukaryota > Metazoa > Arthropoda > Arachnida > Araneae > Pholcidae > Pholcus > Pholcus phalangioides. Next base: position 21,403,557 of record NW_028301596.1, on the reverse strand, counting down.
ATGTCCTCCCCATTTGTCAATACAAGATATTAAGAAAACTGACTAATCGCATTTAAATCAGATGGATGTAGTGGACCTCATTATTCCTCTACGATGGACGGTTGATGAGATGAACTCCGTGCTAGCACTTACAGGACACCATGTATATGCGACAACCATATTTTTATAAACATATTTTTTCAGCCCCCCTCGTTGGGCATTTTACCGGTTGTAGTATTTGTATTTGTAAACTTTTCTAAAAGTGAAAACGTGCTGAGAAAATTCGAAATATTTACAAAGGTTAGCTTCATTGCTGCAGTTTATCGTTATTACGTGATCAATGAATCTATTGTCGACTATATCAGGAAATAAGAACGTAAAATTCGATCAGCCGTTGCTGCAGCGACACTAGCTACTGTATAGCCCTGAATACACGTCTCTCATGTAGATAGTGCTGTTTTTCTGTGGGTGCGAAAAAAAGTTATTCGCAGAAGTTATTGTTCATTATAGCCATCATAATTTAATCTACAAATTCTGAGAAGGAAGACAATTAAAACCATTAGAAGACAATTTCATTATGAGCTTCGCAAGTTTAAATCGGCAAGAAACAATCATTACCATCAGCAGCCCGTTTTCCTTACACCAACCCTGGCCATATCGCCGTATTGCAATTTACTGCCGTTAATGAGTTGGGTTGGAAATGAAGGTGCCATCTATCGGTGGTCGCCTCAAGCTCATTAGGAAAATATCTTGCTTATACCCTCCCTCGGGTTTGAACCTGAGACCGTGACGGCAACCTTCACGGTGATAGACGAGCTTCTTGCCCCCACGCCACTCGGGTACTATAGCGTTTTAACTGAAATTTAGAAGAATCGACAAACACATTATGTTATTTCCAGAAAGTATTGCCTTGAATCACAGGACCCCCCATCCCCCTCCCAGTTTCTTTCACACAAAGCAGATACAGTAAAAAATGAGATGCCTAAAGAATATAATTTTCAGGATTTGAGTTATTCGCGAATTTTCTGCGTTAGCGGTCACCCCTGGAACGTAACCCCTGCGAATACGGAGGGACGACTGTAATGTGAAAACACGTATTTTGCAGAGTGTGAATTTGTCCCACGAAAATGGAAGTGACGCAAACAAAAGCGTTGTAGCTAAATCACGTTGGTGCGATTCCTGGATATTTAATATCCATTACCATGATTCCCGCAGGAATTCACATGCGTTTCTTCCCGTTGAAGGTGAGCATGACAAATAGTCTGCCTCTATTACTATTAGTTTCTGGGAGCGTAATGTTGTTTATTACCTCATTCAATGTGTTGCATGGCCGTATTAAAGTCACCGACTCTAAATATTCATGCTTGCCGTGTTATTTGGATTGTTACCTTGATTAAAGCGATACCATAACTACAGTACTTACTCTACAACATGTCGTCTCTGTAAATAAATAATTTTACCCTCCGACAGAGTTGAATTTCCTATTTCTCTTGCCACCAGGAAGCACTGGTCTAATTGAAACTCGGCTAAATTTCATTTTGTGGTGCTGATTTATTTCATGATGTTCTAAAACTACCTCGATATGAAATACGAAATTTTGGCTCGAAGCTACCTAAAACGATGCGTAAAAAAGGTACGTTAATAGTACGTAATTATGTCAATCCTTTTACTCCCATTGGGACGTACAGTGTTCCATAAATTCGCAAATAGTTTAAAAATGCATAAAAATTGATGGATTTGGAAAATTGAATGAGGTTTCGAAAAGTTATTTTCCCAAAGTGGTTTTTTTTTCTAATTTAAAATTTAGTTTACATTTTTGTCGATACAGAGTAATGTATAGCATGGAAGGCCGGCCAGAATGGTTTGACCTGAACCTTTCTTCAATGACTTCAATGCCTGAAACTTTCGTAAAGCTTCAGCCGGGAATTCGTGGCTGAGGTAAAACAACTTCACCAATGGTGCTTTATCCACCTATGTCAGCATTGCAATGGAAACCTTATGTAAGCACCAGTAACAGGAAAATTCAGAAATGAAGAATCGTACGTCCTTCATTTTATAGGAATCTGATTCGCATACTTCCAGTGATTTGCTTTTTTGCAGCGCCCTCTGTTGACAAACATTTGAACTAAATTCTTTTTTGAACCAAAAAAAATTCTTTCCCCCTCCCCACCCCTTCGTGAAAATAACTATTTCCCAAACGTAATTCAAATATACCCACTTCTTCAATTTTTTTATGGATTTTTAACCTGTTTATGGGACACCCTGCATATTAATAGATACCAATCAAAACACAAACCCTATTTTGATCACCATATGAGGAGCCTATTTTCAAAATGGAATATTTTCACTTTTGCTAAACTTAAAGTAGAAGTGAAGAACGTATTTCCCTGGAGAGTATGTTTGCTTTACAAAAGTAGAAAATAGCCCAACATATAGCGTATGGGAGTATTAGAAGAATATTTAAATACTATGTTTCTTGATGAACATTCAACAGAGTTATCGTCATTGGAATTTTGGAAATGTTCCGTTTTGAAAAAAACTTTGTGGAAATGTTACCTTTTGAATAAAACGTCACCTGTTTGGTTTTAACTAGTCCAGGAAGGTAACCTTACTGCTCTCTCGTCATTAACATAAAAAAGACGATCATTCCACAGTGGAACCTCCCACAACGGAAAAATACTGAAGTGCATGAAAAAGGCGGATATGTTTCCCTTTTGATAAAAAAGACTGACTTTACATTGTAATTTCTATCAAAAATATTCCCGGTTGCATAATCTGATAGAGCTTATCTTAAATATTCATAAACAGTTAAAAAGGGCATTTCCAAAAAAAGTGGAAATGTTCCCTTTTGGAAATAAGCTCGTCATATGCGATCCAAATGTAGCAAAAAAAAAAAAAATACTCGAAATTTTCTCGTGAAAACACCATAGAAGCAGAAGTACTGAAAAATGTGCCGTTGTATCCGAGTTCACGCATTTTTATTAACGTTAGCCTATAAGCCAGTTCATTAACATAAATTCGTTCTCTACGAGAGTTGTTGGAAGCTGTTAATGATGTTTTTATCCGAGGTGTTATGATAACCGAGTTCGACTAGATTATTTCGTTTCACCTTCCAAGGCGGACGTAAAGAAAGATCTTAAGGGAGGATGATCTTGATATACACGCCAACTGAAATGCATACAACACGGATAGATAAGAAACTTCAATCGCACTTCTTATTGAATTCAGAGCGAGTTTTTAAGAGTTCGAAACCTCATCGCAATAAAAATAAATTCAACGGCCCCATCGTATAATCTATTACTATTACTTCTACCCCCTTTTTTTGGCTCCTTCAACAAAGGGATTCCGGCAGTTTCTTTTTATTCTTGGTTACATATAAAATATAGATTTGCCCTCTTTCGGGATCGACTCTAAGAATTTCTAAACGAAACCAAAAAAATGAGATAAAATATAGAATAAGATAAAAGAAAAAGAAGAGCAGAGAGAGAGAAGGTGAAGTAAATGGTAAGTAGGTCCATAAATTTCTTGCTCGAAAAAGATTTCCGAAGTTTTCGGTCTTGCCGGTGCTTATAAATATAAATATTTTTTATATGGCTTCGAATATTTTTTTCTTCTTCGCAGTCCTATCGGGAAAAAATGAAATCACATAAAATTGATTCATTTCTTTTGCTCATGTTCAAACGAAGTTCGCGGTATGAACTTAAATATATCGGGCAAAGTCCATATTTTCTTTTTCGTAAATATTAGCACGTAATGATTATGGATGGAGGGAGTTTTAGATACAATCGTATGTCGAAGACAAAAAAATAAATTTCACCTCGAATGAATTTCGACGAAATTTGAAACACAGATCTGAGCATCTTCATTTCGAAATTTATGTTAAGTATCCACGTACAAGATGTCCCAACTTGCCTGCAACCGTTGATCTTGATGACACGTACGTTCAAATACAAATGTCACAACAGCAAAATGCCCAACGAGGTAGCTGTAGAGTCCTGTAATGGCATCTTACCTTGACTCTTCAAGTTCCCCCCTAAGAATTCATCTTGACTCGTTGCTTTGCGTGGATGTCCTATTCGAAGAGCGACTAGGATACCATGACCTCAAGTCATCCGCCAGTTCCACCTCCCAATGAAACTGCGTTACACGAATCAGCCACGATTAGCAGTAATTACGAAAAGTTCACAAATGACTTGCGGTTACTCAAAAAGTTGTAAATTTCTCAAGGGGCCGTTCATATTAAAAAAATAGAAAAATTACATTTTATGTAGATGCTAAAATTTGTGCTAAAACTTCCAATTAGTGATGCGTGCGTGCCACAAGTGATGTGGCATTGTATTCGAAGTAGCGATGTCTTTCCAAAACTTTTAAGAAATTCAATTTCATATTTTAATAGAAGAAATTCTCTCAAACTTTTGAATAATCCTTTTCTTATGAATGATATTTTTGTAGGCTACCAAACCTATATTTAGTACGGTAGGCACTCTTAATAATAATTATGCGATGACTTTTTATTCAATGCGTTCTATTTCGGTTTTTCATTTTTTGGCCAGAGTTGCTGGACGTCCCATACGTACGACATTCAGGCACATTCACATTGGGGGGGGGGGGACATGCATTGTATTAAATACAATTGCAGATTGTGTATCCAAGAATACTTGGGGGTAAGAAGGAGGGAAGTTTATTACGAGAGAGTACCAATAAACTTGAGCACTTAGATTTCGGTGCCTATTCCCAGCTTGATGTAGGTAAGATGAACTTTATACAATCTGCATCGCGATGATCGAAAATGAAATAAAAAATTAACTCAAAAGAGTTAAAAAAAATTAACATTTTTGCGAAAATAAGGACACAGCCGAACTATAGTTCCCTGGAGAATGAAGAAATTCGGGTTTTATGTAAAACGGGACGTATATATATGGTCTGCGTGTTAAAATTCGGTTAAAAATGGGTCGTGATAGGGTCGGAAATTTTCACGAAATTACTCCCCAGTGTGTTTTAGGGGTTCGACATTATCTTAGTTTGGCCACCTCTTGGTACGCCACCAAGGGATCCGTGGGCCCTTTGGTTAAGAACGGCTGCTATAGAGAGGCATAGTCTTGTGAAAAAGGCGTAGAAATTCTTTTATTTGGATTTAGATAACGCCAATTTTTCAGCCTTATTATCTCGCATATACTTGGAATGTGATGGATTAAAATCAAACTCAATCGTGCCACTAATTCTGACGAACACTGTATTAAATGGGTCGTGATAGGGTCGGAAATTTTCACGAAATTACTCCCCAGTGTGTTTTAGGGGTTCGACATTATCTTAGGGCACCTTTCGTCGATCATTAACTCGCTACGGTAAGGAAACTTCTTCACCGTCGTCGAGTAAATTATCCGTTTAAATTCGCTAACGGTCATAAAATGTTAATGATGATGGCAAGTTCAACAACAACAACATATATTAAGATAAATGAACAAAGCGGCTGCGGCCATATTTGACTCGCATCTCATCATCGAGCGACGGAGAAAAAGATTATGAACTCCTGCGAGATGGAATATATTCATGATTTATAATCCGTATATGTACATATTTCAGTCACCGAGACACATAACCCAAAACACACAATGGTAAATTTAATGTTTTAAAAGTCGAATTAACTATTTCATTTACTTATTTACCAATGCATACGGAAGGTCTTGCAAGACTCTTACTCCACGTGACAGAAAGGGCGAGGAAAAAAATACAATCTCATTAAAATACGAAGAAAAAATAGCCAGATTAAAAAATTTATAAAGTAGTAAATAAATATTTACACACAAAGGTTGCATAGCGGTAAAACCGTTTCCACCCGCATTTAGAGCTGTTTTTTTCCACATTTCCTCCAGTTTTCAAATTTGAATATCTCAGTGAATATTGCACTTAAAAACATGGAAGTTTTCGTTGGCATCAGGAGAGACCGGGAAACATCTCCCTGATTGGGTTTTGGAGCACACCAATTAATGTAGGGTTAATAACTACACAACTCCTTGAAAGTGAAATGACATCTGAGTACTACACATTCTTTGGAAACTTTTTTCTAATTGGAAGTATGTCTCTAGGATTAACGGTTCACGAGTAAAATTTCATAGCTCCATGTTTGCTATGTAGCCTGTGTATAGAAAGCCAATAAATATATATACATTAAGAAATAAACTGTAGACAATAAAAACGGAATGTAGAAATTTAGTCAATAGAAACGCTTAATGTGTAGACAATACAAAACGCCATGTAGACAACAAAAACGCAATGTAGAAATGAAAAAACGAAATTTAGGCGATAAAAACGCTATATAGAGACAACGAAAACTGAAATGTAAATGAAGAAAATACAATGTAGATAACAAAAAAAAAGAAATTTAAGCAATATAACAGCAATGTAGACAACAGAAACGCCAATAAAACGAAACGTAGAAATAAATAACGAAATGTAGGCGATAAAAATAAAATATAGACAATGAAAACGCTGCCATAAATGTTGTCACGAAAACGGAATGTAAACAAACAATAGATATATATTCATATCATATTCAAGATATTTATAGAAAGCTTATTATTTTTCACTTTTACTACGACATTTGTAGGGTTAATAGCTTTTCTATTGTGTAATAGAAAGTAGCTTTTTCTAATTTGTATTTGTATTTAATACAAATACAAATACATTCAATTAATAAATTGATCAAATTTCATCGAATTTTTTATTCATGATCATAATTTTACCCTTTATCTGCTGACAGGTACTACAGTGGAACTTCGGTTTAAGAGAATGTTCACGGAACGAATCAAAAGCTCGTAAACCGAAGTCCCACTATGAAAGGTTAGATAATTTGTTAATGCATCAACTATATAATTGCTTGAAAACAATAGTATTTTTATTTTTTGTATTTAATTAAAACAAAAAAGGACCTACCAAACAATTTATGTATGGATGATTTTTTATTATTATCATTATACCCATATTGTTATTTATTAACATTTTCGTCTTTTTTTACTTTTCATAATGTGGTCGATAGACAAAGGGTAAAAGACGTGAATAGTTTGTCTCTCGTTAGAAAAGTCTCGCAATAAAATTGGTAACGAAAACGATACAAATGGAACTCGGGTATAATGTTTTCGGTTATTACGAAATCTCACATATAGCATCAATAAGCTGTAACGCTTCCGCTTTTTTTCTTGTGGTTTTGTGAAATTTTCTCAGAATTTGAACTCATTTCAAAACATTGAAGAGCTGTTTGTTTTTTTTTTATTGATAGCAATCGAAACCGGTTCTCAACCTTTAGGTCGCGACCCAAACTTGAGTCACACGGCCTTCCGACCACAAACCATGGGCTGTTGAGCCATGTGTCACGAACCAGACTTGATTTACGAGGGCTTTCGAGATGGGTCGTACATATCCACTTACAGTCTTTACAAATGCACTTATAACGTCATTGGTTTCACCAATTTTGTGAATCAGTCCCACGGGTCATGAAGTTGATCCTGTTGTTGATTTTAGGTCGCCGATGAAAAAGGTCAAGAACCCCTAGTATAAAGGAAGTGTTTAACTGGGAGCAATAGAAACGTACAACGTATATGATACAGCTAATTATTTTTTGAACGTAAAGCAATTTGTGTTAGTAACGTAGTTTCAAGTCAGTTTTTCTTTACTTTCTTATTTTTGGCAGTAAAGATACCGATTAAAGAAGTCCCGGTGAGTATAAGAAAATGTGCAAAAATTGCAAAGATAATAATAATAAATAACAGACTCCGAGTGGAAATTTCGAAGCCATTAAGGTTCTCGGCACAATAGACAAAGGAAAGCATTCGCTTCGAATTCTTTTCGAGCAGCGAGTGTTCTTAAAGACCCGTATTAATGACCTGGAAGCAGCTTCAAATGCTCTCGAAAACAAAAGAAAAATTAGGAAAATAAATAAATTGCACAATGGTGGAATTTGGCGAAAATTCTGTCGATAAGCCCTCGTTTTTGTTGCTTTTGAAATTTTAATCACTTTGTTGCCCGAAGAGGCGGAATCGAGTCACCGGCCGCCCTTTAACCAACCGAGAAATAGAATAGTTTCGCTGCTGAATCGTCAGGAATGGATATTTCGCAGTCACGGAACATTGCTAGAGGATGGATACCACGAACAAGAAAAAAAAAAAAAGACGAAACAGTCCAACCATTACGGACTAATCAGGAAATGGCCGGCAACTAAGAACTGCATTTTTTTGTTTTACTACTCTATTTCCTTTTGTTTTTCCAGGCTGGTAGCATGTATAAGAAAAGGGGAAAGAAGTTTTGCCTCGTGTTTCGCTAAATTAAAGCTAACGATTTCACATCCAGAAAGTCATTCCCTCGGAGAAACAAAAATGCCCTTGGGTTTTTCCTTTCCTTCCACTTTCTATTAAAAATAAGTGAAGTTGTTCAAAACGGGACAGCATGGGGTAGCCCCTGCCTGGCTTCCTATGTATTTTATCATTTTCTATTCAAGATTTATTCGGTCGTGAATACCCTGGATGGATTACAGCGAGGTTCTAGCTACAGATGGATGCTGCCAAGTTCGATGAGCCTTTCCGGCACTCACGAGCCTGCATATTGAGCTCAGGATATCGATGTATGTGTACCGTACTCTCCTGCCTTTTATCCGCTGATAGAAATTTTGATACCATGTGGAAAATTTCCACCTTATTATTCACTTATGAAAATTTCATTTATTCATAACGAAATCTTAAAGCAAGCATTCTTAACGGTTTTTTTAGCAGTGTTCCAAATTAAGCAACATAATAACTACGTGACCTATTGGACCACTCTGACTAAACCACCAAACCAGAACATGGCTCCCACTCTGTCCCAAAGACGATGACTAAACCGCAAATGCACCTCGTGACTATTCCTCTGAGGAACTTCTAATGAATTTGGGCATGTCGGAATGTGTGTGTATATGCGTTCCATACCTAACGGGAAGTTTTTTCCCTGAGGAATGCTTGTTATGTGTTTTTCAAGAAGTGCTGCCACCTGCCTGGCGAGTTCACAGGAAAAAAACTCGGCAGATTATTTTGTCTGTGGCACAGGGCGTCCCCAAAATTCGTAAATAGTTTAAAAATTCATAATAATTGAAGGAACTGGTACATTTGAATGCGGTCACCGTTTTTTTTTTCCCTCGTCAAAAACTTTTTGTGCATTTTGAAGCTAAGGTTTAAGCAAACGCATTTTTTTCTAAGTAAGTTACCGTTTTGAGCCTGCAAGACTATGTAGAAGACTAGAAAGTGCCGCCCCCCCCCCCGCGTATAATCAAGGGATTCTCAAACTTTTTCCACCCGCAATGTTCAACGCTTATTCGTTGCTCCCCAGAGCAGTTTAACAAAGAATCTCTTCTAACAACCCTTTGTCTAGGGGGCGGTAACCGCCGCTGCTTCGCGGCGCCCCTTAAAAAGGTTGGCGGTGCACCTAGGCACAGTGTCGCACAGTTGGAGACCCCCCCCCTCTGTCGTAATCGGTCCGTAGTATTTGCAGTGATCTATGTACTTGTCAAACTGCTTTTACAATAGCCTATAGTGAATGTAAATGTGTGACGAAAAAAACCGCTTCCCTTCAGTTGTTGATCAGTTTCTTTCAGTTGACCAGTTCCAAATTTCTTTTTCCGAGAGACTTTCTCAAGGGATCTATGAAAGGTATAGTACATTTGAAAAAAATGTCATAATCCGTGATGAGGCAAGTGGTTCTCAATCTTTTTTTGGCTCATTGAGCGTAATTTCTATGGCAGAGCTCCGTGGCTCTTTTATATTATTTATTCATCAAACTTACTGGTGCATTTTATTTTCGTGGAGCGGCCACGGAGCCCCCAAGTGCACAGGTTCAGAACCCCTGCATTAGAGAGCTCCTTCTAACGCCTCAGGATGGCTGAGTGAAAAAATGCAAGATTAAAAGAAACAAAAAAAATCCCGTTTTAGAAGAAAAAAGAACTATTGAATATTTTGCAACCAATTATGTGGGAAAGAAAAAAAGATTTGACCCGTTTTACCAATACCGATTTACCATCCGTCCCGTTCTATTAAACGGAATGTATGGTCACCATATTTGAGAGCGGGACTTTCCTTGTATAGTTATCATTTGGTTATTGTTTTCGGAAACGCCGAGTCTCGGTGTGATCGCATTAAGCGACGTGGACTGCATTATGAACAATATGCAAAGCTTAACACTGTTGATGTTTACTTAATATTAAATGTTAATTTTTTTTTGTTCAAAAGTTTACTCGTTTTTTCGTATGTTTATTGTTTAATGTAGTTTCAAAGCTGAGGAAACGTCGCTGAGGCATCGCTTGATGAAACTCGCGATGACGAATTTACTCTAAACTGGTTCGATGAAACATACTCAAATGCTAGATCGTGGATATACGCCAGTTATTGATATTCGCGATATCGTTATGATGGAGGAAAATATATTTACAATCGTTCGTTTTTTAAAAAAGACCAACACGTTCGAATGTAAGTGGAGGGTAAAACGGTGCATCCGGTATTAAACGGAACGTATGGTCATCGCACTTACAATCAGAACTTTTTTTCGGATATAATCACTCGGTTGTTCTTATCAAATGGAAGTGTATCGAGAGAAATTATATATTATTACTAACAAACAGCTCGGATTGAAATAAAAACAAAGATATCTGGCAGGCAATTTAAAATTACCCATTTACGAGAAATTTATTCTTCGGCTGTTTACGACTAGTGTTTTTAGTTTTACCCCCCATTTTTTTCTCGTATCGATATTTTACGGTTACAAAGTTTGTTGCCTTTATTCTAATTTGCGAAGAACAAGAAAAGGGGAAATTTACATTTTTTTCTCCCCCCTCTTATACCGTCAAGGAGTTTGCGGAAATGTAAATTTTTCCTAAAGCTTAAAAGAAGAAAATGTATGACGTGTGGACGCATTGATCGGCCTTTTTTTTTTCAGAAAAAATTTCGGCCGAATGAATATGTGTTGAAGGGACGGTGCTCTCATGCAAATCGTAAACTTTTCCCTCCGATAAATTGAATTTCCAAGCAAAAATTCAGGCTCCGGGGAATCCAGCCAATGCCCGAAATTAATTCTTTTTTCCACGTCATCAATACCCTCCTGACCAAGTTCTGACGAAGCCATTTACCTCAGATCGATCCTCGGGCTAGATCTGTACGTAAACTGCATTCTGAAAATTATGTATGATTTTATGTCTTCGGAGAAGAAATATGAAATACTCGTACGAGTATTAAATCACCTCGACACAAGGCGGTTTGTGTGTACGTGGTGCCAACAACAAAATTAGGAGTTTGTGTGTGTGTGTATCACAAATATTCTCATGCTACATCCATGGAGAAACAACAGATGGCAACAAGTGGAAGCAGTTACTTTGCTAAGGAGCTGGAATCATCATCAATCAATATGTCATTCAGGTGGTGTTACTCTGTGAACATCAGGAGTTCAACTCACGTGACCATGAAGACGTGTACTTTCGCAGGGTCATAAGACTGGAGCGAAAACAAACAAAATGGTTTGAAACTCTGCAGATCTACTGTTTTATCCCCAGATCATAACAGTAGGCAAGTATTTTCAACCTGTTGCTAGAACTGGAATCCCGTCGTGAGGGTCATGGTTCGAACCCCGTGGCTGCACAGTAGTGGACAGCTGAAGTTGGTTTTCTGCGGTTTTTCAACTTCGAGACGCGAATGCACGAGTAGGTCTCCCATTTGAAAAAATCTCTCCACGCAGAGCAGGCAGACCTTCAACACGATACTTACATAGTTGCTCCTAGCTTATAAGACAAAAAATTTGCTCCCGGGTGGCAGGGTAAACAAGATACAACATAACCTATGATCTTTCTTGAATGGGCGAAGGACGTGGAAGTTCTGCCTTTGGGAATACTTTCTTCACTTTTTATGAAGCTCACAGAAATTCAGTAGAACAACAAGCAGGAAGTAAAAGAAGTGTGAGGAAAGAACGTGTACAACTCTTGATATAAGGCAAGAACAGATTCCTGATAATACAGATTAAGGAATTGGTCGGATGATCTGGTATTTCAAGTTCTGCATAAAATACAATAAAACCTCGATGTACATAATGATACGGGACCAGGAAAAAAATATTGTTGTGCAGCAGCGGTTCTCAACCTTTTTTTGACTCGCGAAGCCCTTTCTGGCATATAATTTCTATGGCGGAGCCCCGTAGGCCTATTTTTTTATTTATTCGTCAAATTTACTATTTTTTTCCTCGAGCTGCCGCGGGAAGCACCAGTAACTACATATAATGCCTCTACAAGGATTATTGTTATATCGAGAGACAACATATCATCACGTACCATCAAATTTATGCTGCTCTCGACATCTTTTCTAAATCGGCGTTGTTAGCACCACCAAAATTTGCGCTTTTGAGTATTTATTCGCCGCAAAATTGATCAGCTGATGAAAGAAATGTTGTTAGATGTGTACTGTCCCTGTAAGGAAGCTTACCGCAATACACTTTGGTGTATCACACAAAAAGTAGCAATACAGAAAGTTTTCGGTGATCAAGTGGGGCCAAATACCGATATCATTTTACGCGCTGAAAATATATTGAAGGATATTTCGAGCGAAATATAAAGAGAATATAGTAGCGATTTTAAAATTGCCTCCAAAAATATCGTTATAGAGGGGGATTTTAATCGTAGTAGAAGATGGTATTGTATCTAGAGGAGTTTAACGTGATTTAAGGCGATTCCAAACAAGACTTCAAAAAATATCATTGTGGAGGGATGTATCGTTATATCGAATGTCGTTGTACTGAAGTTTTACTGTGTATGTATCTGTGTGTGTTCTTTTAAGGCATTGTAAATAAATTGAGAATGAAATTTTTTGACATTAAAACCGTTATTTCGACGCCCCCCTCCCCTAAATGTTTCTTTTTTCATGTTATACAACTTGTAATCGCCGGTCACTTTTATATGGAACGTCTTAGAGAAGCTTCACTGTAAATATGTTAGGACGGACACGGACACACAACACGTTCGTGCATGCACCAATTCCTTAGAAATTCCCGAGAGGAATGATTACGAGTTGCATGTACCAAGAATATTTGATGTCCATACCACTTGACATTAGCAAAGAAAGAATGTTGAAAAAAATGAAATAAACACCAACTTACATTACCAGAGAGGCATATTCATGGCCGAATTCTCGAACACCATTTTATCGTAAATAAAGCAAATTATATTGTTTGATGTAGTTGTTTACACCCCGTTTGACAGAAAGTTATTCCAATAATTTGAGTATCCAATTTCGACGGAATTTACTGTCCAACAAACAATACGTAGATAAATTGCATTTCTCAAACGAAATTAGATGACATTCTGACTGGAAAACGATGACAAAGTGTCGGTGATGCTTTTAAGCGCGAATCCGTTTCGAATCCGCGAATACGAGATTATTGTCCTGTCACTTACTTGTCGGGGATTCGCTACCACCACTCGCTCCATGGATCATCCGGATTTAAATCGTTTCTCTCTGGACACATTCCACGCGTAAATTGCATATCTTCGCATTATGGTGTAAATTAATGAATTGAATATTAATATTATGATAATTTAATTTAGCTGTGAAACTAGTTGATGACTTTAAGTGAATTAAAAGATATACAATGTGAGCACTTTGTGGAAACTATCGCGTATCTTTCCCTACGTTTGCTGCTCATGCGAAAGCGGATTGTCGCTGGCGTAGATTGTATACGCTCTTGAGGGAGCGAGTGATTGTGCTACATCTGTCAAGCCGGACAATATATACTTTTCTACTACGTTACGAGATACATTGCTATCATAACATTTCTGTTAGCGAAGCGTTGCGTACATTCGTGCTCAAACTGTTTTTCATATTAAAGGGTCCTGCACGTATATTTACGTGTGAAGTTTTCGACTTCCAAACGGTCTTGGCCGTAAATATACTGCCTCACTTCCCCCCCCCCCGTAAAGAATCATTATGCTGGCTTAGCATACGCCCCTCTCCTTTCTCCACGAAATGACCATTGTACTCGCAACAGTGCTAGGTGTCGGAAAACGATGAAATGGATTCTGCCTGTTTATGGGGGGGGGGGCGACAGTTTTCAATTAACTTAGCAGATACAGACGTTCAACGAGCTCCCCATGTTCAAAGAAACCTAAACCCTTTTGAAGAGGGATGAGAGGAATTTTCAGAATATACAAAGAAGGAAACAAATGCCCCTCCTAAAAGGCTCGTTTTTATCTCCCTCTTTCTTTGAGGGACATACAAACTTGTGTCTAAGTTAACAAATACAAATACAACGCCACAACAGGCAAAATGCCCAACGAAGTTAACCAATATGGCTCCTTCCTGCGCGACTCATGAGAGAAACAAATCTAGATGTAAAGAAATGCAGAAATGAATATACAGGGTGTTTCAAAGGGAATCATCCGATTTAAAGTATTAACTATTCAGCTTTTAATCCGTTTTGATCGAATAATGTATAGGTAGAACGAGGGAAATCTCGAGTTTTTCACGCAGTTGCCGACAGGTAGCGCTAACACTCTTCCTTCGGCCGCCACTTCAGTGTTTGTCAATATTGTCTTTTCCTTCAGAAACCGATTCGGATGACTTTTTTTCCAGCAGGACGGGCCACCACCACCACCACCACACTGGAGCTTGGACGTTCGAGAATTTTTGAACAATCGCATTCTTAAACGATGGAACGGCCGTATGGGACCTGACGATTCAGTTAGACATCACTGGCCTCCAAGATCGCCGGACCTCACAGTGTGCGATTTCTTCTTGTGGGGGTTTATAAAAGTTCATGTGCCTCCCCCCTTCCAGCTACATTAGCCGAACTGAAGATACGCATAACAGCAGCAGTGGATGCAAAAGTTTGGGACGAATTCGACTACCGTATATAGATTTATTCATTTTTACCTTTTTCACAAAAGTATTCAAAGGCTCGATAAGTAAATTGTTTTTACACAAATATTTCAAATTTAGTTCAAATTTATCGATTGGGGTTATGTTCCCTCCCCCATACTATTACGGGGGTGGGGTGGAAACCTCCTTAGTTTAGACAAGCCTAAATTACTAAATTTTTCTGATAAGGGGTCATTCAAGTATTACGTCAGCGTCGATGGGGGGAGTGGGTTTCTGATTTGCTGACTTTTGATGGCAACGGGGGGGGGGGTTTGGATAATGCTTACATCATCAACCACTCTTTATGAAAATATGAAATATTCGTAATGGCATCTTACTCGGTGCGCCAAAACGATAAAAATCTTTCGCTAGTTTGTGGGCACCTAAACTAACTTTCTCCCTAATGATAAATCCCTTACAGAACCCCGTCAGCGATCTCTAAATGTTTCACGGATCCTTCAAGTGCTCAAGAAATGTTTCCGGGCTGCTTATGTGCTCTGGAACTGTGCAACGCATCACTCAAGTGCTCAGGAAATGCGCCCGGGCTGCTTAAGTGCTCTGGAACTGTGCAATGCATCACTCAAGTGATTCGTATGTCACGGATCACAAATTATCTGGGAATGTTCCGTGGGTAACTTGAGTGATGTAGAACCGCACTGGGGGGGGGGGCGCCCTAAAAGTGCCCTAAAATTGTGCCACATGTCACCCAAGGGATCTCTAAATGTGCCACGGATCGTTTAAGTGTTCTGGAACTGTGTCGCGGGTTACTTAAGTGATATTTGAATGTGCCACGGGCCTACTTCAGTGATCTGTAAATGCGCCGCTTAGTTGATTTTCTTAAATTTGGGTTTGAGGAGGCAAGCCACATCAGATAACCTTCAGGCCCACATTTGGTCCGGGGGTCAAGGGTTTACCATGTATGTATTAAAGGGTGGGTCGCAATGAATTTCTGAAAGAGAAATTTTGAGTTCTTTCATATAGCATCCCTTCAAATAGCATTGAAATTAACAGAAATCGATTATAATAACATATAAAGGAATTTCCTTTCGAAATTTTAATTTTTTTTTAATGTTTTTACATTAAAAAATATTTTTTCGTCTGGGAAGCGCACAAGCCCCCCCCCCCCATGCACCCCTGCTGCGTACGTTTCTGATCCCAACAATATGCGTCAGGAGGTAGGGGACACTGCTGACAAAATTTTGCTGACAAGGGGGAGGGTGTCAGAGTTTTGCTTACCTTTGCTGACAGGGGGGGAGGGGGGGTCAAAAATGGCTAAAAATTTGCTGACGTAATACTCGAACGGCCCCTAAGGGAGAGGGTACAAAATAACTAAAATTCTGCTTACGCAATACTTGAACGGCCTCTAATGTAATTATGTTGTCAGAGTTATACGTGTTCCATGCTTTGTCTTCCATATATTGAATTGATAATGGCAGGTGACTGAATTCTCATATAATGTAGGGATCGTGTCGAGAGAGCGAGTGAAAGAAAATGTTTGCCTGCCCTTTTCCGAGACTTTTTCCAAATAGAAGACTGGCTCATATTCGCGCCTTAAATTTTAACTCGCAGAAAACGCAACTTCAGCAGACAACCACTGTGCCGCCAGCGAAGCACAAACTTTGATCCTCGCAATGAGCTCCTAGAACGATGCTCACATGACCACACAGTAGCCCTAGAATATACTAAGGGGTCACGGGTGAAAATGCAGTAAAAGGTGAGCCACGGCTAGAGATCAAGGAGTCAGTGCAAAAAAAAAAAACTCATCTATTGATCCCTCACAATTATGTGTCCGGAAGTTTGTGTGTGTGAGAGAGAGAGAGTTACGAAAGAAAAAGATTGATTAATTATTAAACATTTTTTGGCAAACACACTGATGGTCGTGCAATTAAAAAACACAATTCAATAAATAAATGAGGTAGAGAACCGTAAGTGCATTAGAGTAAAATGAACCAGGTGAATATATCTATGTAAATATATTGGAAATTTCAGTAAACGTAAGTTGTAATGAAGAAATTTAAGTTGTATAGGGGTATACATGATAATGTTGAATTCATATCAGATGGCAGAGAGTTACAAAATTTAGGAATTACGTTAAGTAAAATGCTTTCTGTTCAAAGTTATATGAATACAAGGTAATGCATAGACGGAATTAATTTTGTAGGAAGAACGAGACAGATTGAAGAAAACTAATTTTTCAAAATGAGGAGCGATTTACAAAAAAAAATTGCCATTTTTATTGAAAAAAGTCCATTGAATCGGCTGAATGCATGCTGTGATCCTTTTTTGAGATTTTTCCGGCTTGCCGAAAGTGGACCAGACCCCAATATTCAAAAAGCTGGCGTATCTCAAGTTTTACGGCACGTCGGACAATGCGTCGGGGTTACGGTAAGTTTATTAAAATTTGTAAATAAAATAATTTGACCATCGTTCGAATCATTGCTCGTGTACTCAGTTCCATTATCAAATAATTCTACTTGAAAAATGAAAAATAGATAGATAGATAGAACCGCTCACAGCCCCGGACTGATGCAAAGCACCTTACTTCCGTTACCTCAAAAGAGGCAGAGTTGTGTCGGAAAAGTTAGCAAAGATTTATAGTGGTGGCTCCCCTTGCCCCGTGCTCGCAAGTTTCGAATTACTCGCGTCGTTCTCCCCATGAAGACAGCCATCAACTCAATGCAACGTACAAGCCATTTGACTAAAATGGGTGACTGAATCCAATGACTAGGGAGAAAAATTGCACGTGCGCCCAGTGGCACATAAGGGCCGGAGACCGCAGCCTGGGATTTCAAAAGAAGGGTGGAAAAGACTTGTGGACAAGAAAGAAGAAAAAGAAGCTGGCATGTTGAAGTGGGAGAGATTTGAGAATGGTCTAAATACACAATGCATACAAATTACATATATACAGCGCCTCGACTGTGACGGGAAACGAAGAAACAAAGCCTCCGTCCACAGCGCTGAAGAGTGTGTTCTGCTCGCTCTTCCCCTTACAGAACATGCAATATATACACTCACAGAATACACACATAGCCCCGCACTGCGACGGGAACAATCAAACAGAGCCTCCGTTGACAGTGCTGGGCATTCACATTTGAATTACATGTATACATTATTTACTTTACAAAAATTTCCCTTTTTTATACTATTGGGAATGCACATAAACATTACTATGAAGGTAGTATTGGGTACAAATATCACCCTGAGCTCATACAAATATATATTCAAGGTTACAAAATTACTATCATACTATAAAAGTGCGGCGGGAACAATCAAACACAACCCCCGTTCACAGTGCTGGGTGTCAACGATCACATTTGAATTTCCCATACATATATTTACATAATATATTTATATAATATACACTATTTACATAATATAAATTTCCATTTTTATATAATTGTTGATACACATAAACATTACTATTACGACACATATATTGGAAAAAATGCCATAATGAGCTCATACAAATATTCAATTACTAAACCACCATCACACTATGAAATTGTATATACAAAAACATTCATAATTTATACAGGGTGTATTACTAAAATATTATAGTTTAGCAGCGTATATAAGTGCGTCCCTCTATGTTGAATCTGCATCTGTTTCAGATTCTACTTCTGAATCATTAGTGGATTGTTCCCTGCTTTCAGTTATTATCAAAATAGTTTCTTTATTATTCATCAAATAGCCCAAGACTTGTTGTAGTTTTCTCGTTGCAGATCTTTGCAAAATAATTTTCCGTTTCCACAAGATCTCTCTTCCGCTCGGCGGCGCCTCCAAATGGTATCCCTTTGTGTACTCACACTGTGTCACATAGTGTATCACGCTTCCCGGATGGCCGCATCTACACGTGCTGGTCTGGCTGATTTTGAACCTTTGCATGTATTCACCGAATGGACCGTGTTCTGTGAGGAACATTATTATTTCTCTCGGCATGACTTCTTTCATTTTACCCACTTTTGGTATAACGTCGAAGACCTTTCTTCCAGTTGTGCATATTTGCCAATGGTGTTGCCATTTCTCTGACGCTTCTTGCGAGAGGAGATTTTTAATATAGGATGCCGGCAATTTCATTAGGTGGTTTTCAAGTTGATGTTTTGTAGCCTCTTTCGCGAATTTATCCGCCATTTCATTCCCTTCAATGCCTACATGAGCTTTTACCCACCGTATTGTAATCTTCCTGTTGTCCATCAGTATTTTTCTAATGTCATGCACTAGGCTATGAGGGGATTCTACGTCTCGTATTGCCTGTATACATGACATGCTGTCTGTGTTTATAGTTGATTTCTCTGCAAAATGTTTTGCATAATTGACCGCCATCCAGATTGCGTATAACTCTGCTTGGAATACAGTGTTGTTATTGAGCAATCGGCAGTTCCATTTGTCCGTTACTTCACCCATGTATATACTGACGTAGGCGGCCCCTACACCGTCCACGGTCTTTGAACCATCTGTGAAAATAATTCGATTTGTTGATTCTTCTGCATCTGTGGTCAAGACCTGTGTCGGCAAAATATCTTTCACCGGGTGATACGTCCATGGTGGATGTTTATGCTCTACATCTGTAGGAAGATATGTTACATTGTTTATTTTAATCTCACGCTTTAGCCTTAAATTAGCTTTCTGTACTTCGTTGTCCAAAAGTACATGTAGTGGGGGATTGTTAGTTAATACTTGTAAAGCACTGTTTGGTGTTGTGGAAAAGGCTCCAGTGATGAATAGCAGGAATTTTCTTTGAAGAGAGTCTACAAAATGAAAAATACATGAACAGAGAAATGGAAAAAAGGGGAGTCCCCTCACAAAAAGCCAAGTTCTGTAGGTTGAATCCTGATAAGGAAGGTACGCGCCTTTTTTTTCCTCTCCTACAAAGAATTCAAGAGTGAGCGGAACACAAAAATGTTAACCACACAAGACTAAATCCGATATCGCGCTGTTTGTACGGGGGAAGAGAGAAATGGTCAGACTTTTTTGAAGTAGTTTTGTGACAATCACTTGAACCCTTTTCGTCTCGATTTTCTCAAAATCCTAGGACCGTGAGTCGGTCAAATCTTCTAGCTATACCACCGTTATACATTACATGCCTGACCAAAAAGAATCCGTAAACTAGTTTTTTATTGCACCTGCCAGGGCTGGACAAATCTGTTACCCGACATGCCCGGGGCATGCGATAATTTCCACCAAATGCTTCCCGCCAGCATATAAAAAAAAGAAAAAAGAGGGATTTAAATACTTTTTTATTTTTTCATCGATGATGTTGGAAACATTCTTACGCTCATGCGTGAAATTCCACAGAAATGCTTTCTTTGGCAGCCATCATGCAAGTATGTGGTCGACGAATTTTAATCTTTTATTATAATCCTAATATTTAGCAGCCCGGTGCAATGAAGGGCTCCTCACATATTGCAATTGGGTTCATAGGCTACAATCTTTGGCGGGGTCTCCAAGCCAGGATTTTTCACTATCATTCTAATACTGTCCCGGTTAATTCCAATTATTTCGGTAAAAATGATACTAGGATTCATCCTAGGCTAGAGTGGTCACATACGTTCCAGTTTCCAGAGATAGACATTTTTTTTAGTTTCAGATCCAGAGGGCAGTATTATAAACACGTCCTCAAGTTCAAACAGCATGTGTCACTTGTTCATCGTTATGGTGCGCAGAGGCGAAAGACGCATATTTTGTTAAAGATTGATGGATGCGTTCAAATTCTAGTAGGATTCACAGTACCTATAATTCTTTGTATAAAAGAGAAATGCGCATGTAATTATGTTGCTTGAAGTACAAAAGTTTTGCGTTAAGCGTTCTACTGCCATCTATCAAATAAAAGCAAAACTATCTGTTATAGCATATAGAAACTTCCTCTCCACTTGTGAATACAAGATTCATCGAAAGACTGGTTATTTGTGGAGATGAAGATTACAAGGAAGAAAATTCATCGGAAGAAAATCAAACACATCATCCGGCAAGCGAGAGACCGGGGTTCGAGTGCCCGTGGAGGGCAGTGGTGAATTTTTTTCCTCGTAATCTTCATCTCCACAAATAACCAGTCTCTCAATGAATCTTGTATCTGTTATAGTTTTTTAAATTAAAATTGTTGTTGGTTTTAATGTGCAGCATTAAAATACCCAAAATATGGTATGAAACAATGCATTTTTTTATTTTTATGCTGCATAAAAATAATTTCATTTGTACCACTAGAGTAAATTTCATATTACATTGAAATATTATTTACTATGTTTCTTGTTTGTCGCAAACTTATTTTTTGTAAACGCCAAAAAAAAGAACATAGTAACCGGTATTTCAATGCATACGAATTTACACCGTATATATATATGCAGCATAAAAATTAGATAAATTATATTTTCATACCACATATTGTTCATTTTCATTCTGCACAACGATCCAAAACCAACAATAATTTTATTTTAAGAATTACAGATAGCTTTGTGTTTATTCAATAAGTGGAAGCAGGAATCCCAGCTTATCGGGGTTTCTTGTATTTGATCACTCGTGGTCACCAGAGCCCCCCGACCCCTCTACACCCCAATAGCCTCGTGTGAGGAGCACCATAACAATGTACGTGATGGATCACGTTGATACCGAGTCCCGTATCAGTCGCCAGACTTCAGCATCCCCGTGTCGGGGAGGGGGGGGGCTACGAGGGAAAACGAAACAAAAATTTCGTCCCGGATTCGAAATTTCACCTGTGACTGTTGATGCGAAGTATTTCCCAGTGACATTATCACTGAAAAAAAAGAAAAAAAGTTTTCCGTTTTGATTTTTTATTCCTCTGGTGCTGAGACATTTGATGGCACGTGATAAGAGTGGCGATTTTTTTTTCCCTGCTGCGATATCC
This sequence comes from Pholcus phalangioides, assembly GCF_987345545.1. Taxonomy (NCBI): domain Eukaryota; kingdom Metazoa; phylum Arthropoda; class Arachnida; order Araneae; family Pholcidae; genus Pholcus; species Pholcus phalangioides. The sequence continues at coordinate 21,381,813 of NW_028301596.1, read as the reverse complement.
TTTCTGCAGAGAAGCCTAATGATTTTAATGCTGGCCATTGGGAGAGTCAATGCCCCATTAAAGGGAGTCGCAAATGGCTGACTGATACGAATTTTTCATGAAACCTGTCTGTCATACAAAGAATGTTCGATGAGAATCATATTTATTGCGACTGAAGCTGGATGATATGATATAACCATTTTTTTTTATCTCTCTCTCTCTCTCCTATTCTTATCGCCAGTTCGAGTGGAACGTTATAATGGCTCGTAGAACTGCCTTGTCAGCAACAAAGAACTCTCCTCTTTTGTTCTCTTACGATTTCAGTTACGTGTTTAACATGTAAAAGGTAGTCTATTAAATTCGCATATCTTGCAGCTGAGCCCCGTTCCAAGTAGTCCATTCTTTTGAATCCCGAATTTCTAATGCAAATATCATTTTCTTTCAGCCTTAACTTAAAAAACAGGAAAAGGGGGAACCAATCCTCCGATCACAAAATCATTGCGCTACGTGAAAGACAACTGACACGCTTAATTGCTCTGATTAAAATCTCAATTAAATGTGAATTGTTTGATCCAGCGCTGAATGATTCCTTTCCTTACCACCCACAGTTCCAGGTGCGAGACTATTGTTCAGGAGTTCAATAGTATACAGGTTGAGCTGTGATTCAGAGGAATAATTATTTCTAAATTAATGAAACATACAAGGCTTTCGTGGTCATTCTGTAAATTAGAATTTAGCTTAGAAGTTTTCGGGGTTTTTGGTGTTTCTAAATTTTCCGTCCACATACGGCGGATCAGGCACAGAACCAAAGGAGGGCGGTAAGAGGCGGTCACCCTTCCCAAGAGCCGGATTAAATTGGGAAATTTGTCTGTCCCGTAAAATATGGGACGATATAATGGACCTAGAGAATAAATCGCTTCCTCCGACTCATCGCCCTAGATCCGTGCCTACCTCCGCTATTTTCGCAGCTGAAGATGTCGGATATCGCAAAATTTGCAGAAAAATCGCCAATCCCAGAAAATGATGGTTACCGCAAGTCAAAATTTAATTCGCCAAAAATAAATATAAATGTTTGACAAGCATGTGAGACGATTATTTTTTTTAATTTGACTATAATTAATTATGATTATTAGTCATAATTATCATAACATAATTTAAAAGAAATTTTCTCAGTTCTTGATTTAAAAAATTATAGTAAGCCTCGTTGAAAATAAGGGGGAAAAAAGGGACATTTCATAAAAAAGTTGGACGACGCGAATATCCCGTAAGGGCCATATATAATCACTCTTTATATATATATATATATATATATATATATTACTGCCAAAGCCAAAATCGGCCAGTTGGAACTGGCTGGCCCAATTGACCCAGAAAATGTCCGAATATATCGATCCTTATGATTCGGGGTCATCGCCACGTTAGCGTATTTTTTTCTAACGATCAAAGGAATTGGAATATCGATACACAGGATGAGAGAGAGAGAGAATCTTACCTATTCCGCCAAACGAAAGGGAGTGAAGAAGGGTGTTTAAATTGGCGTTAAAAATTTTGGTGACAATTCGAATTTGGAACGATTCGAATAATTTCGAACTTTGACAATCTTTCAGTGTTTTTAATCCGCATTAAAACCAGATATTTCGATGAAATTAGTGTCATCTTATAGAATTTTTTTTGTTCTTTCCAAACGTGTGCTTAGTTGGCGTGTTGATCTTTCGAAAACTTCGCAAATTCTGGTTTTTTCAGACTTGACACATTTTTTTTTCGTAATAGATTATCCACCATAAGTCAAAAACGGTTTGACATAGGACAAGATGGATGAGGGGGGTGTTTCATGATCCACTTGGATAGGTCGGAATCACCCTGTATATAGATATATAAGAATACATAGACACATAGGGGTGATAACTATCGTCCGCCCAATAATTACACACGCGATTCCTTGCGAAAAACTAATATGGGAAAGTGCTTTCAGTTTTTTTGTTTTTTGTTTTTTTTGTATTTGACCCATAATTAATGAGTTTCCGATCCTAAAACAAAAAACACTTTTCCATATTAGTTATTGAAAAGGAAGCATGTGTGTGTAATTATTGGGAGGTCGACAGTTACCACGCTGTATAGCATATACAGGGGGATTATAATTAAAGTTCCCGTACTCTGTGTGTGTGAATAGTTTTTCCAAAAAAGTACTTATCCGAACATAGCTAAATTTTCAAGATATTTTAAAGAGACCATAGGAGAGCGAGATATATACAATAAAAAAAAATAGTTCAATTTTTGACCATCAGGTGAAAAAGTGACGATTTTTTATTGCATTTTCCTTTTTTCAATGATCCATATAGGGTATATAACAAGTTTTAATGGAATGCGTCCACTAGAACGAAAGCAACATAAATCTGAGTGGTTTCAGCATACTGACACAGCTCTGACCAATGTAGCGTCCGTCGGTATAATGACACTACTCATGCCTATGTAGCGCCCATTCTAGTAAGCGTATTCCATTGAAACTTGGTGTATACGTTATATGAACCGTGCAAAAAATGAAAATGCAATGAAAAGAGTCACTTTTTTTTACCTGGTGGTCAAAAACGTAACTGTTTTTTTATTGCATAAATCTCTCTCTCCCATAGTCTCATTAAGATATGCTGAAAATTTGGCTGTGTTCGAATGAGTAGTTTTTGAGGAAAAACTATTCACATAGTACCGGAACTTTAATTATAATCACCCTGTATATCGATACGAAGGGGCCTGGCGAAAGCTCTAAATTTGGACATTGGCTGGATCAACTGTGCCGGAAAGTTCATTAACTAGCCAACTTCGGGGTCTGGCAGTAACATATACAAGTTTCTGGCCCGCGAGTGGTAGAAATACTGCATAACTGTCCTGCGGACCAAAAAAGGTTGTTCACCACCTGATCTAAAGGATTTTGTTACACCACTTTCAACGGACGGAATGCATCCGTCCGTTATCATCACATGATTTTTAAAAGACGTATTCACGTCAAAATAACGTTTTTTCGTGATTTACGAACATGAATCGTGCCGCGCTTTAGATTATTTTAGAATTCGTATATAAAAATGTTCCAGCGATGAATCGATAGAACCGAAGGGAGACAAAAAAAACTACAAAACAACATTTACATTGAAATTCTAAGTGAATTTACTATTTTTATTTTTACCGCGATTATTTGCACAAGAAGAAGCTGCCATCTTTTCTTCGACTCGAATTTCGCATTTGCTCTCTTTTTTCGTCCTCTCTCTCTCTCGAACGAAACTCTTCGATAATTAAATTAGCTAAAGAGCGATAGACACTAAATTTAATTTCCTCCGTGTGTTTGATTTTTCAGATAAAAAATTATAAATATAAAAGAAAAAATACAGACAGAGAATGGATTCTTCTCTTTCATGTTCGGCAGAAGAATTTAGGACAAAAAAAAATAGATAGTGAGTGTATTTGACTGTTTCCGTGGAGTTTTTATGCTTTAGTGTTCGAATAATACAGTCTTTGTAAGACTCGGAATATATTCGAACTGTTCGACTCGATCAGTTTTATTCGAGATGTTGTTTGAGAAATAAAATGGTTCGGAATATTTCCCGTATATACTAGTGGAGTAAATTACGAATGGCAAGGATGGGCGATCGCAATTTCTAAATCTCTGTCAAACTTTAGTATTTGCACCAAATGTATCGGAGGAAATGTTGAACAAGGTTTTTTGGTGGGTATTAGAAGAATGTTTTGTCGACCGAAGTGCTAGCTAAATCCTCTTCTGCTCACTTGCTCACTCACGCATTTACTTGCTCACACTCATCCATTCACTTGCTCACACTCATCCATTCACTTGCTCACACTCATCCATTCACTTGCTCACACTCACCCATTCACTTGCTCTCGCACTCACTCATTTACTTGCCCACTCACCCTTTCACTTGCCCACTCACCCTTTCACTTGCCCACTCACCCTTTCACTTGCCCACTCACCCTTTCACTTGCCCACTCACCCTTTCACTTGCCCACTCACCCTTTCACTTGCCCACTCACCCTTTCACTTGCCCACTCACCCTTTCACTTGCCCACTCACCCATTCACTTGCTCACACTTACTCATTTACTTGCTCATTCACTAACTCACTTGCTCAGCATGTACTCGCTCACTCACTTGCTCACCTATGCACTCGCTCATTCACCAACTCACTCAGTCACGCAGGCACTCACTTATTTACTTGCGCACTTACACACTCACTAATTCACTTGCGCACACGCTCTCTCACTTGCTCATTCATCAGCTCGTTCTCTCACTTACTTACCCACCAACTCACTCAGTCACTAAGGCACTCAATCATAAACTCACTTACTCCCTAAATCACTTACTCACTTACCAACTCGTTTACTCACACACTCGGTCACTAACGTATTCACTCATTCACTACCTCTCACCGCTATAACTGACATGCTTACTTCACCCACTCACTTACTGGCTCACTCAACTTCTTCACTCACCTACTCGATGACACCCTCACTCAGACCCGTCATTTGGGGGGGGGCGTTGCCCCCTGGCTTTTGAAAATGCCCTAAAAATGGTATATATATATATACATACATTGAGTACATGTGCTTTGCCCCCCCCCCGGGAAAAGTTGAAATGACGGGCCTGTGTCACTCGAACAGCTGTTCACTCACGCACTGACTTGCTCACGGACTCACTCATATCGCTAGAAAAGTCTTTTGATAGAAATTCAAATGAAAAAAAAAACGTTTAAATTTTTTTCAACTCTGAACGCGTGTTTCGGGACATCATTGTCTATGGACTCTGATGAGTTGAAATCAAATGTGAATCAAACGGAAGAGTTAGCATACCCCCCCCCCCCCTGGTAAGAAGCTTCCACGCAATAAGACTAGTATTGCAGTGAATTTGATATTACTGTATAGTTTACATATTGTGTTTATTACAAATCCACTGTATTATCCTGCTATATAACGTTATACAGTCGAATCTTGCTTCAACGAATACCATATAGCAAAAGTTCCGTTGTAACGAACACTTTTCTAAACCTCCAGATAAGATTGCATAGGTACAACGCAATTCCTTTATAGCGAAATTTTCATTATAACGAAGTGATTTCTTCGGTCTCTTGGTGTTCTTTATAACGGGATTCGACTGTAGTTAGATATTGTATCGATTTTTTACACTTCTCAAACTTCTCTCTTATCACGACAGATAAAGTGTGTGGCTTATTCAGACAGGATTTGTCCCGTACATCGTCAAGTCTATTTGAATGATACGGAAATTCCGATTAAATATTAGGTGCTCAAAATTTGAAAGGTTTAAGAATCGTTCTGTGAACTTTTTGAGGAACAAAACCCGTTTACACTACAGTGACTAAATGTATGTTATGGACACAACACGGTGTCTCATCAATTCGTAAATAGTTTAAAAAATCTGAAAAATCGAAGGAAAGGTATATGCGAATGCTGTTTGCTAAAACGTTACTCTCACGAAGAGAGATCTTTTTCAGTAGAGAAAAAAAAATTATTTCAAATTTCTGTCGATAGAAAGTGCTTTAAACCAGTTCAGCCGGAGTGATAGGACCTGAACGTTATTTCAATCGGTTCTGTGTCCAAAATTTTCTTAAGGCAAAAAGAGGTTTTCTGAGGTAAAATAACTTCAGTAATAATTGACATCCACCAATTTCAACATCACTTTGAAACCTTATGTAGCAGTTAATCATACATTCTGAATTTTATAGGACTCTGATTTGGTTTCGTGCATTCAACGCCCTCTCTATTGACAAAAATTTAAATTAATCTTTTCCGGTGACAAAAAAAAATCCCCGTTTGTCAGAATAACTTTTCACAAATATACCAATTCCTTCGATTTTTATTAATTATTAAACTCTTCGCGAATTTATGGCACACCCTGTACTTTTTTTAAATTGAAATATGATTCATTTTGATGAACTCTTTCATCCCTCCGAGTTCTTACGTAACGTCTCCCCCCCCCCCGTATGAATCGTCAATTAAGGAATATTTATCCTGGAACAGTAAAATATCGAAACGAAATTTTTCTCGAAATGAAGAAATTAAGACCATTTCTTTTATAATGTCTGGAAACGGAATTTTTCATTGATTCTTTAGAGCAAAAACAATTTTTCCCACTCGTCGATGAATCTCAAATCCTTGCATTAAAATGAATACCGCTGATGATGAAATACCAGAAAAGAGAAGAGTCTTCTGTAAATTAAAGTTAGCAAATCCAAAAGAAAAAACAAACAAAGCCCCGCCCCCTTATAGCCTCGTTAACACTTTTGCCTCGAGCAAAAACTAATTAACGAATTAACCGAAAGGATTCGTTTTAATTAGAAAAATCGTATTAAATTCAACGAAAGAACTAGAAGAATATTAATCACTTTTTTGAATTATTCCTCAATGAATCCTCGTTTACGTGCATTTTTAAATTTTCATCCGGGACTTATTGTAATTATCAGATTATTATAAAACTTGGGAAAAAGACAAAGACGGATTAATGCTAATCGAAAAAAAAATGATTTACGGAAAATTCACTGCACACGATTCGCCGATAGGAAAATTCACAGCTGAGAAAGTTCACCGACAAACAATCCATGGATAGGAAAATTCACCAACAGAGAGCTTACTGATAGGAAATTCACCACTACGAAAACTCACCGATAGAAAAATTTGCAGCTGAGAAAATTCACCAGCAAACAATTCACCAATTTCACCAATAGGGAAAATCACAGCTGAGAAAATTTACCGATGGTAAAATTCACCGACAACAGTTCGTCCTAAGTGAGTGAGCGAATGAGTTGTTGTGAACGATTTATTCGCACCAGCGGAAAAGCTGTTAAGTGGGTAATCGTATGAGTGACCGAGTCAGTAACTTTATGATTGATCGATTGCGTAGGTGAGTGAGTAACCACATGAGTGACCTATGAACGACCGAGTGAGTGAATGACCGTATGAGTGACCAAACAAGTGGGTAAGAGAGAGATTGAGTGGCCGAGTGAGTGAAAGATTAAGCGAGGGAGTGACCTTGCGAGGACAGAGTGAGCTTGTAATTGTATGACTGACAAAGTGAGTGAGCAACCGTATGAATGACCGAATGTATGAGCAACCATATGAATGACCGAATGTATGAGCAACCATATGAATGACCGAATGTATGAGCAACCATATGAGTGACCGACTGAGTAGATGAGTTATCGAGTGAGTAAAATTTCTCACCAGCTCAATCACCAACTCCGTGACTTCCTCGATCAATTACTCACTGGCTCACTCACCTACTGGACCACCCAGTCACGTGTCACCTGTCGGCAAATTGTCAAGTCGGTGCATTGCGTGGAGATGAGCTTTCCGGCGTTAAATTGTTGTCGATGAATTTTCCTGCGGTGAATTGTTATCGGCGAACTTTCCGGCGGTGAATTATTGGGGAGGAATTTTCCGCTTAAAGTAAAGAACATGGCATGCATTATTCGGGTATTTATTTTCCTTCGAAATGTCCGATTTTACAAATGGCACCGCTTTCAAAGCGTTTATTCCGCGAATTCTCATTACAGTATCTCGTGTCCGATAATCTTATCTAAACGAACGTGATCTCCACCAAAGGGTTTTTGTTGATCCCAAAAGCTAGGAACCCGGAGTAATCCCGTCCAATCAATGTCGTGATTGTAGACGAAACTGGGCGAGAGAACAATTAACTTCCCGAGGGAGGAAAGGGAAGACAACAAGAGACTTCTAATCACCTCGTAATCACCGAATAATCACATATTGTTTGCTTTACTGAGCAACGGTGATTAGAGTTGTTTAAATCTCTCTTTCTAGAACCGATACTAGACTTCTCGAGGTTGTAGATGTTTCGAGATGGGAAAACAACTTCCCACGGACCATTGATCTCCGAGAAGAAAACTATCTTTCTCCTTGTTTGTTCTTTACAATGCTCATGTAATAGTCATTTGTAAGTTTAGTAGTGGAAAGTGTAACCATGAAAGGCAATCCATTTCAATTAAATTACGAACAAATGACCTTAATATGCAGGGTGATCATAAGATAATTTAGTTGATGTACGAGTCCCTAGTGGTCAGAAAATTTAACAAATACAAATTAAATTCGAGATATACGAGTTTCCCAGGAGCAAGAGCTGTTTCATGAGGCGCTGGAGTCGGTACCGGTATAGCCTCTTGAATAGGGCTCCTTATCAAGGTATCTTTGGTACCGGCTGACGTTACGTGTGACGTCATTCTCCTGAAGAATCGAGTGCGCCCGCTTTGCTACCTTGTTAATTAAGGTAATTTTAGCTGTACTGTCCAATTTATTAATTTCTTTCCAAAATTATCTTTTCCATTATTTTCATCAGTAGCTCTTTATTTATTGACTCGCTTCGTTCAGCCGTTTAAACAATTAAAATAAGAAGTTTTGAATTTGCTTATGAGGTAATTTCCACTAAGAATATTTTTCTCGGATCCATTTCAGTTGAATCACGTACGTCCACTTTTATTGGGTTGATTGAAAGCCAACACTCGAGACAAATAATTTCAATTATTTTCTGAACTTTCTAATAATTTTTAATTATCTTTTTGTTTTCATGTGAATTAAGTGTAGCTATTAGAAGCGTTGGACTTCGTTACTACCAGTACAACTGAAAGATTAAAAACATGGGAAGCAAGTGTAAGCTTACTTACAGTTAACTCGATCGACCCTCTTGCATTTGGACATTCCTATTTAGCAAGGGTCTTTAGGAAAAGTATGATACGTGACTCGAATCACAAGTTTCTTAGTCTTCCGAGAATTGTTCTTTCACGTTGCAATCGCACAAGAACTCGTATTTGTTTGCCACTGATTTACACAAGAGTCACAAAAAAATTACAAAAATGCCATTCACACGTACCAGTGGCACTGTACCAATACCATGAACCAGAGATCACTCACTTAAAACAGTAAAATAAACACCTAAAATTTAAAATAATCCTCTTCAATACAGTACATTTTGTAAGCCGATGTCGTCTGAAAGAAAGAAGTAGCAGGGCCGTGACGTCTCATAGCATCCCGTTCTCTGAGCCAAGGCAGCGAACTCAACATGAAAGTGATGAAACAGCCCTTACTACATGTATATAACCCTGGATGCTTCCTAGTGTGCACTCGAGAGTGAGAAGAACAACAAAACTCTAGCTCTCGTGGTTACGGTTACAGCAACAAAATTTTAAAAAATTGAAATGGCAACACTCACTTTTATACATTGCAAAATAATCGCGTATGGGATGGTGCGCTAACCGCTCGGTCGGGGGCTTCCTAAATCTGCAAGATATGAAACTATTCTGAGGTAAAAAAAATTATAATATGAGGTTATTAATGATAAATCGATCACAGTCTCTCTTAATTTCTTTTTCAATTTTAAGCCTTATAAGTAGTAATGATTAAGGTCAAAAGGGCAAGGCCTCGAAGTAAATATTCTAAAAACAAAATACATTATTTTCTCAAACATCGCTAGTATGGATACTACTGTAGTTAATAATATCGTTTTTTATTTTGAAGAAAAAAACATTCTTCTTGTTCTGTCGTGTACCTGTACTCCATTCGAACAAGTGAGTTCCATTAAATATCTAGATATTGTTATGAATAGAAATTTTAAAGGGAAGTCTAATGTAAAGCATATCCAATCAAAACCTTGTTTTATAGTTTATAAATTTTATTACCTCAAACTTAATCTAAATATCCATTTTTTCTTGTCATATTACTATTCCCTTGTCATTCTTACCCCTTATTCACCCGAATTAACTGTTTGGGGCAGTGACTGCATCAATACGTTGCGACCTGTATCATCCAGACCTAAAAGAAAATAATTCGATCACTAACTGGCTAGTGAACTCAACTCCGTTATCCGATCTTCACCGGCAACTAAACATACTCTTTCTATTACTCTACATACTCTCTAAACAATTCTCCTACTTACTAAAAAAAACAATACAGTATTCTCCTAAATTTATTCAGAACACCGAATAGATACAATACCATTCTAAATATTCCTTTAATACATACAACAATAAAGAAAAACCATTTTATATACATTATTCCGAAATTGTATAACAAAATACCGCATGATATCAGTTTTTCCCCTTTCCATGCCGTTACTGAAAAAACGTTCAAAAAACTTATCTTTTCTCAATAGATCATCTTTCGAGAGAGAAAAAGATTATATTTACATCCATATTTGTTATGAGCATCTTTTTCTCAGCCACCTCGTTGGGCGTTTTGCCTGTTGTGGCGTTATATTTGTATTTGTAAAAAAACCAAGGTCTCTATCAGTCAGAGAGTGCTCTAAATTGAATATTTTACAAATACGTACAGTTCCTGCAGTTTGCCTCCAATTGTCGAAGTCATTAAACAATTCTAGCATCATTCTAGCATTTTATATATTCTTCATTTATTATGTATATGTGAGTATATATCTGAAATGTTTTATTGTATTCTGATTGAACACTTGTTCATTCTATAGATGCAGAAATAATTTCAATTTCATTTATTTACCTCCTTTTCTTTTTGTTTGCCTGTTCTGTCCTTGAAATTGTATTGTAATTATTCATTAATACTTCGTGTTCGGATCCAAGGGGATCTCTTGATGAATTTGTTTTTCTTATTATTATGTAATATTTCATCATGATAAGTGAACTTCTCAAGAAAAAAGTTTTTTTTTTTTTTGGACGATTCTTTAGAAATTGCTTAAAATGATTTTTGATACTGAGATCTTTTCGTAGTATCAAAATGACAAATTCTCAGGCAATAAGAAAAAGAAGAAAATCTCGGTATCGTTTCTACGAAAGAAATAAAAATGAAATCCATTTCTTTTGAAAACGTATAAAAGATGGTCGTAATATGTTCTTGTCGTATCAGCGGCGCGAATCACGTAGGATGTAAACGATTCTAACTACTTTTAAGTTGAAACGACTGCGTGTGTGTCTCAAAGTAATTGCGAACATTAAACGACACCGAACATTTAGGATGCTAACGACTCGCTATTACAGCTAAACGACTTTCCTTTTAAAACGCGATAAAATTCTAAAGACGGACGCAAAATCCTCGAAATCTCCAATGTAATAACAAATTCCGCGCTTATCTTCCAAGATACCTCTCCCTCGTACGGAAAATAATTATTGCTTAAGGCCGACGAATCATTATCATAACCTTGGAAAGTCATTAGGTTTACATACGTACGTACACGTATTGCTATTCGCTGTATGCATTTTTCGAGCGACGAAAAATAAACACGTATAACAAAAACGAGTTATTGTTATCTCTGTAACAGATCGCCTCTTATGAATTCGAATCACATTCTGGAATTTTTATGCTCTGGAAAAAGGGGGAATGCCATTAAAATTTTACGTTTTCGTTTCCGATAACATCGAGGAAAATAAAAAATGATAAGTCTCGAGGTTATAATGAAATTTCTCTACGAAAAAATCATAGTTGAGATAAGCGAAATTACGAATATGGGAATTTTAGTGTGACATATGGAAAGATATCCAAATGAATAAATTATCACAAGCGCCCTCAACGCAAACTCCATCAAAGATTGATAACATTCATATCGAAAATTTCTATTTGCCTATGGTATTATGTCATCTTTCACTTGCAGGTCTATTTTATCGGCATGTCACGCAACAGCCTTTATTATATAGCCCCGTGATAAAGCACGATTTGCGAAGTTGTTTTACCTCGGTCACGAATCACCGGCTGAAGCTTTACGAACATTTCGGACACGGAAAACATTGAAGAAATTTTCAGGCTCAACTACTGCCGAACTCTCGTGCGCCCTCTATCGATAAAAATTTGAACTAAAACATTTCTACACAAAAAAAAGACACCCCTTCATGAGAATAACCGTTTCCGCACAAACCGTATTCAAATACACTAATTCCTTCAATTTTTTTTTTTAAATAAAATTGTGAACTCTTTGCGAATTCGTGCGACACCCGATCACGATGCTGAAAATACCGTAGATGACTCCACGAATAATCTTAGAAATAAAATTCAATGATATTGCTTCCATCCAAAAAAATAAATAAATGGACCGAAATCAGATTAAATAATCCGATTCGATCAGCCATTTTGTTCTTAATTTTAGACAGAAAACGTGCCGCTTTGACTTGAAAATATTAAAAGGATTACTATTTTTCTTTAAAGAGGATAATATGAGCAAATACCGTGTCGAATGCGGCTCAGGTTGTTGTGTTTGTTGACGGTGGGGAGGGGGGGGGGGGAAGCTTAAGCAAACGGGCGTTGATATTTTGTTTTGAAGAAGGATGATGCCTCATCGAAGTTGTTCTTCTTGAACGGAAGCTTCAGCTTATCTCGGATGCGCGCGTTCGGGCTCTTAACATAAATCTTCGCGGCAACAAACACCTAAATAAATAAAAATTTAAAAATAAAAACTCTTTTTAACTTGGGCAAAAGCCAGCGAAAGAATTTCGTTCCTTGGGAAAAGAAACGGCGGAGCACGTAACTGACAGCAGATTTCTCTTCTTTTCAGAACTTTTAAACCTGTCGTCTCTGGAACGGATAAATCTCTGTACGCGAAACGCTTCTCTTCTTATTATTTATATTATTATTATTTCGCCGATAGATGGATGGATGGCGTGTTATGAGCTCTCCTCCGCGGGGGGACAACATGTGATGACACTCGAGTCATGTCGTGATTATGATGAATGTATGTCATGCATGGAAAGATTTGCGGTCGGGCAAAAAATGATTTCGACATCAATTTAAATTAAGATTGATTTTCTAATTAGCAAGGTACTACTAGTACAGGGTGGATACTGTTAAACTGACTCTACTCGGACCTACGTAGTGCTTTCTCTGGTGGATATACAGTAAAAACCCTCGTAACGGACACCCCTCTTTTATGGCCAAATACATAATAATTTACCCGTGTATAATAAAAATATGTTTTCAAGCAATTCCTGTAATTGACGGTCACCCCTCTTTTACGGACGAATTTTTTTGTCCCACCTGTGTCCGCAAATGACAGATTTTACCGTATTTCGTTAAAACTTGATATGTAGGTTATATGAACCATCAGGGGAAAAAAACTGCAATAAAAATAGTTCAACTTTTGACCACCAGGTGAAAAGTGACGTTTTTTAATGCAGTATTCTTTTTCCATGGTCCACATAACGTATCTGCCAAGTTTTACGAGCGCCACATAAGTCTAAGTAGCGTCAGTTAAAGTAAGACAGTTCTCTGACTAGTGCCATGAAATTGATTATTGCCATTAAATTAACAGTACTAAAACCTATGTGGTGCCCGTTGTTGTGGACGTATTTCGTTGAACTTTGTAGATGCGTAATATGGGTCATGGGGGGGGGGCTGTAATAAAAAGGTGTCATTCTTCATCTGATGGTGAAAAATTAAACTATTTTTTATTATATAGTTTTCCTTTCCCCTCCCCCACCCCATGGTTCTATAATCTACATACCGTACCAAGTTTCAACATAAGCCCTCTAATAGCCTTCTACTTCACGTCATTGGCGATTTTTCAGGAATTTCAACGATATTTGGCAACTTTACTTGCATTTGACAACTATTTTTTTAATAACGTGATGCTCAGGTAGTTTCACAGTATCATCTGTCCAGGGAATTTGACTATTTTTTCGGCTATATATATACAATTGGCAACTTTACTTGCTTCTTGGCTTTGTTTTTTTATGTAATTGGTATCATAATTTGCATGTCCCGTAATACAACTAAGAAAATATGGTCATACTTTTCTATCGGAACAGTTTTCGCGGGCCGGATGTAATCCCTTGGCGAACCAATATTGACGTTATAGCTGAGCTTGACTGCTTTAGGAACGCAAGTTTTCGATTCCTTCGTTGTCGTTATAACAGAGATTGACTTCGATCAGGATAATGTAAAATTCGACTTGAATAAATGTGGGGTTAAAATTTATTAAATATTAGAAAATATTTTCAAAAATGACATTAAATTGGTTAAATGTTTTCCTGCTGCTGATTGTTCTATTAATTTATTCGCATATAATGAGACGGGCCAAAAATATCATCTCATGAATAAATATATTTTCAAAAAAATTATACTTATATAATTTTATTCGACGTCATCTTAAATTTCATTTGCATGAAATTATTTCGCAAAGATTCTGAAATTGCACTTTTTGTGCTCGTACATCGAAAATGTTTTTATTATTACGAGGTATGTATATGAATGAAAATTGTGTGCTTATATGCATGCAATACATTACATGTGTACCATTTCCCCCCCCCCCTTCTGGCCGAATATAAGAAATTGCTTTCAAAAAACACTCACTCCAGTCAATGATACATATTTTTCATGTTGAACACAAAATAGCAACATTGTGTATTCACTTTGAATTCAATTCGTTTGACTCAATATAAACGTTGTAGCTCGATCTTGAAACAAAGTTCGAATAAAAATGTCAATTTTAATATTTCCTTTCCGTATCTCGTGAGTTTGAAAGCTTTCCGATACTGCTGACACGTATTCGGTATCTCGAAATACAATATTATTGATAAAACTTATCGTGGCATTTTTATCGGAAGAGAGCAGCCATTTTTCGAAAACAATATCTTTGAGGGTCTCTTCTGTTACGTGAGTTTTTATTATTTTACAGCTGCCATATTGAATACCTCTCTTTCTAATTTCCTCTTCTATTACGAGAACTTTTTTTTGTCCCAAAATGTACAGTGTGTCTCATAAATTCGTATTTAGTTTAAAAATACATGAAAATTCAAGGAACTCTTATATTTGAATGCGGTTTACGAAACATTTATTCTCACGAAGGGGCGATTTTTTTCTTTTTTTGGAACGGAAATTCTCTATAAAATGAAGGGTGTACGATCAATAGCTGATTTATCAATTTTTCCGTTAGTGGTGGTTACATAGGTTTTCATTGCGATGTTGGGAATTGGCGGATAAAGCACTATTGGTGAAGTTGTTTTATTTCAGCCACGCACCCCCGGGGTGAAGCTTTACGAACGTATCGGACACAGAAGAGATTGAAGAAAGATTCGGGTCTAATCAATCTTGATTTGCTTTTGTGCAGCGTCTTCTATCAACGAAAATTCAAACTACTTTTTTTCTGCCCCAAAAGAAATCCCCTTGCGTGAAAATAACTTTTTCCGCAAACAGCATTCAAATTCCTTCAATTTTCATGAGTTCTTAAACTATTTACAAATTTATGGGACACCCTGTGTATCAACTCATCTCTTTTCAAACTGTATTTTATAGTTTTTGGAGAGTTGATCTGAATTGGAAGGTCACTACGAAACAAGGTCATCTTGTTTAAGACCATCATCAAACTCATTTTGACATATGCTGCTCCAGTGTGGGCATATGATTGTAGCAGAAACACGAAGAGTCTACAAAGTCAACAAAATATTGTACTACGACAAAGCACCATGGTACGTGAGAGGAAAAAATCTCAGAAAAGATCTAGATAGATATTGGACTTCATAAAAGAACTCGCAAGAGCGCATTTCGAAATGCTTAGATCATCGGAACATTCTCACTTACGTGAAATCTCCGAATATGACGATTGAGTTCCTACAACGCATCCCAGACCTATGAATATGTTAAATGTCACCCGGACAATGAACTAGCTTTGAACTCAAAAAGATGTGTGTTATATATTTACTGGCGAAGACAAGTATTCAGGTGGGCTTGAAAATGAATCTGCAAAAGACTAAAGTTATGTTCAACCCCTTTGCGTTAAAGAAGACAATCTTGCTCAAAAACACAGAGATAGAAGAAGTAGAAAGCTATGGGACAAGAAATTACAATGGACAACGAAATCATTAATGAAATAAACAGAAGAATCAGGATTGGATGGAGCACTTTTGACAAAAACTGTGTAATTCTGAAGAGTCACATGCCATTATGCCTGAAAAGAAAAGTTTTTAACCAGTGTGTGCTACCAGCACTGACTTATGGAGCTGAAACATGGACACTCACGAGCAAGACGTTACAAAGGCTACAGACAACGCAAAAAAGCATGGAAAGACGTATGTTAGGCATCACAAGGAGAGACAGAAAACGAATCATTTAGATAAGGAACCACAAAAAGGTGTATGATATCATGGAAAGAATCAAACGTTTGAAATGGAAATGGGCTGGACATATTGCAAGAAGACGGGACAACAGATGGACCACAAGTATTCTAGATTGGTACCCCGTGGTGTTAAACGTCCGAGAAGGCGTCCCCACGCAAGATGGATTGACGAGATCAGGAAAGTGGCAGGAGTCAACTGGATGGCCAGAGCAGAATGGAAAAATTTAGAGGAGACCTTCATCCAGCAGTGGATTGAAAATGGTTGTTGTTGTTGATGATAATGATAATAATATATTTACTATCTCAGTACACTGTTGAAATATGGTAACCCGCAATTATTTTAATATGTAATCGCATTTATTTCCATGTATACTCATGTTAATCGCATTCATTTCCATGTATACTCATGTTAATCGCATTCATTTCCATGTATACTCATGTTAATCGCATTCATTTCCATGTATACTCATGTTAATCGCATTCATTTCCATGTATACTCATGTTAATCGCATTCATTTCCATGTATACTCATGTTAATCGCATTCATTTCCATGTATACTCATGTTAATCGCATTCATTTCCATGTATACTCATGTTAATCGCATTCATTTCCATGTATACTCATGTTAATCGCATTCATTTCCATGTATACTCATGTTAATCGCAAACTTATAAGATACAACACTTATTTTTATTTTATGGGCATTTGTGGATTGTGATCAAAGTTGCATATTGCAGTTATTATAATTTTGTTATTTTTGGGAATTACACTCAGTTTTTGATATTCATTATGTTGACGGCATTAATCCTGCTTGTATAGTTATGAATGTATACGTAAAGTACTGCAAGGTCTGCAATTTAGTAACAACCCATAATAGGGTTGACTACCGAGGGATGTTCACAGACAGTGCAATAATGAAAAGTGTATAACTATTGTACTATTTAATGAATGAACGATATTTAAAAAAAATTACTCATGCTCTGCAAACATAAATCTCTGATTAGCGTCTCTCAATTAAGACATATTAACCGTGGGGATTTTTGGGTAACACAACATCAGCTACTCTTTCCCTTCCCCCCCCCCCTTCAATGACAAATGTTCCTTCAGAATATAGTAAATATTTCTCGTGATGAGTGCTCTGAATCCAAAGATGTGTAAGTTACCCACTTGGATTGACATTAAAATTCATTTCTCTCTACACATACATCCAATACACTATTGACACGCAAGCATAACTTGTCTTTTCCTTCATATGCCAATCTCAGGTAATTTGTAGATCGAAAGACGTCCTTCAAAGGCAAGGAACCGACGAAAACTTTCAATTCTGGTCTGGTGGAACTGAATTGGAAGTTCTGTCTCGTCCATCTGCACGCTCCCGTTTCCCCCAGCGAGGACCGGAATATTAAAAAAGGGGTTACAATCGCCTCCGAACAGCACCTTCTATATATAGAAAACCTCGGCACGGGTTGCCAAGTTCATCTGTAACGTCATTAAGATTACCTAGCAGGTTTGCCACATTTTTAACCACAGCATCCTATTTCGCTTCTTCTCTTATTTTGGCGTAGAAACTTTCGAGTTGGCTCACAAATACCGTTCCGTGATTGGATGTGGGACATAGAAATTGTCAATTCTGTGCCCGATCGTTTCTTTTCCGCACAACGATGATACTAGCACGTGCAGCGGAATTTTTTTCTCTGAATATTTCGAGTGAGGATGGACTACTTGCGTGACGTCACGAGCAGCGTGCGAGGGCCTTCTATCTCTAGAAGGTGCTGCTCCGAACCGTGATCACAGCATTTGCAATATCAAATGAAATTGATACATTATTTGTTTGTTAATAAAAATAATCAAGAAAAAAATATAATTATGTTTGACATTGCAAAATAAGAGAGAAAATACTATTGTAAGCTAGAATTAAGATAATGCACGAGTAAGATATAAGAGTAACCAATCACATCAATTCGTGAACCAATTGATGTGATTTTTTTCAAAACGGAATCTATGCAGGGTATTGAGTGTGTATAAACATTATTAATTAGAAAAAAAAAAACCTTATCTCGCTTATTCATGTGGTTACCCTCATATCTCACTCATGTATTATATCAATTCTAGCTTGCAATTGTATTTTCTCCCTTATTTTGCAATGTCCGACATAGTTATATTTTTTCTTGATTATTTTTATTACCAAACAAAATAACCATTAATGTGCTGGTTGAAATTAAAAGACCTGTGTGTGAAGTGAATCCCAAGTTCTTTGTACATTTCACTCTTTCTCTGGATCATTTGACCATCAATATTATAATTATTCAGAGAGAATAGGGCTGTTTCTTACTGAAGACAAATTGATAGAATTGCACTTCGCAATATTGAGAAGTGACCATTTATCGGTGGTCATCCAGTTTCTTGTCGGTCTCATCCGATAGAGAAAGAACTACGCCAAAACTCGAGATCGAACCTGACACTATCCTTCATGGTGGTTTACGAGCATCTCACCACTGTCGCCACACACTTTGCCGGCTGTCTGATGAACCTGAACCACAACACGCCTCAACTACATTAAACTCTTTACGTACAGGGACGAAATATTTCGGCTCGGAGCCAATGGAAGAAATACATTTGAGCTCTCTTTATAGCGGTGTATTGATATACAAACGGTCTTAGCAAAGATACTGACTTCAATATTTTGCTCACAGATGGCGAAGGAGTCAGCCTGGTATTTCAAAGAACTCTATATTTACATATGAAAAAAGAATAGAAACGTCCGATGCCATTTGACGCAGCTTATCTAAGTCCACTCTTGTCCTTTAAGGGGACGGTATTTTCACAAGGGTGACGCTAATAACACTTAGATTTACCAGTAAGTGCAAATAGCGAATGGTTTCACAATCTCAGCGATGCATATCAAATCAAAGTTGACCAGCCCAATGTGTTCTTCAACCTTTTTACAATTGCGAACCGGTGGAAAAAGTTTTAAAATTTCGGGGATCTGAGGAAATAGGAGAAATAGTTTGTCAACTGGCAAAAAGTAAATGAACAGAAGAAATGTTTCTGACCAGCAAAAAAATGCATAAATGGAGAAGTAATTTACGGACCAGTAGAAATGTATGGAAGGGAAGTAATAATTTTCGAACCAGTGGCACATATATGAAAAATAAATAATTTGGGATCCGGCAAAAAAATAAACAGTGCATGAACTAACTATGACTCATATACATAAACAATGCATATAGACTGTATTTTATTTATAAAATTTAAAATTATGTAACCGCTACATGAATTGGGCGAGATGTTTGGGGGACCGCCCAGAAATTCCCGCGGACCAACAGTGGAGAACACTGGACTAGGCCAGTACTAAACAAATAAGCTGGCATCTTGATTCTTTTTTTTTTTTTGGATGTGTCAGTATACATAGAGAAAATTCCTATTTTTATATATATATTATATTCTCCCATTTAAAAAAGTCTCTCCGCAGAGATGAGACAGACCTACAACACGATGTTGACATGACATGAAAATACAAGCATTTACCATCTTTACTTCAAAATTAGGAAGACAGGTGGCAGCACAAGCAATAACACAAACAAGCACAATTCTGACAATGTAAATACGTTATGGCCACACGCACAAACAGAGCACAACATTCTGACATGTATCAATTCGTTAGAAAATCCGTAGAGGAATGTGCGTGTACGGTTAAGTAATAGTGTAGGTAGAAGGTTTTACGCTCGTCTTGACTTCTTAGTAAAGAAAATAATAAAGAAAGTACTTTTATAGCCACTTTTAGTCAATTTGCGGCAGCTTAAAAATCAACCAAATGATGTCAAGCTTGAAAAAAAATCGGACTCTTGTACTTCTAACTCCGAGCCTAAAAAAATAAATAAAATAAAATATGCAAAGTAGGAGATTAAATGGAAAAAAAAAAACTCCTGGTGTTTGTTTAACGTCAGCCTCTCATTTGTAAGGGACATTTTTCCTTCATCATTTAACACGTAACTACCTACACGTCATTATCTTTTTCTTATTGAATGACCAGAGATGAAGAAAAAAAAATGTAATGCGTTTACTTACTGATTATTAAGATGGATATGCTTAGAAAAATATGAATAGCCACATCACAAAAATGGTTGGCAGATTTTTGTATCCCGAGACGAAACTGTTTATATGGCTTCAGGTGTTTAATGAATATTTTTTGGTTTCCCTGTACATTGAAAAAAAGCGGTTGTTCTGATTCTCACACAAGAGCACTTTGTGTGTACAGTCGACGCCCTGAGAAATCTCTTTTCTGGCAGCCGAAAGTTTCCTTGAGTGAAAAGTTTTGTGCTCGGTTAAGCCATATTTTGGCTCGGGATAATTAGAAAAATTGGCTTCCGTCCTAATTATCTCGAGCGGGTAATTAATTAAACGAGTTTATCACATCTTCGTAAAAGCGCAAAACTTCGAGGCACGATTCTTAGTTCGGTGGTCGTGATATCGGCCTGTCTCGAACTTGGGGAGCCTGTTTTACGCCTTGAGAAATTATTCGCATTTCGATGTGCTTAAAACTCTTTCGATTTGCGTTATTCTGGTATTTTTAGGAGAATTACGTCACATGATCGATTCAAATTCGATGTGTTATATTTATGCTTCCAGGACGGTAGTTGATGTAAACATACGTCGTCAACAGGGTCCTACTTTGAGGTGAGGGAAGGCCCAGGGCAAACTAAAGATTAAGGGGACCATTACGAATGGGGTCAGTGAATATATATTTTTAAAAATTTGGGCTTCAATCGGGCCCTGGTCGTCAAGCCATGATGTGTGAATGGATTGAAGGACAGTGTGTTAAAGTATCCACTGACACCGAAATTTGCCCACCTAGATTTTAAAGTGTCATCTGTTTATAAAATTTTAATGTGTCCTCTGCTTATGAGATTTTGAAGCGTTCTCTGTTCTATGAACAATCACTCACTTTGAGTTGAGAAGAAACTCACACTTTAAAAAATTTGATTGCAAATGACAGCACTACACATGACAAGCATTACACCGAAACAAACTTTACGGAAGGTTCACTATGCATACACACACATTCCAACATGTACCAATTCGTTAGAAGTTCCGCAGAGAAATATGGACGAGATGCATGTCTGGTTTAGTAGTAGTAGCGTCTTCTGTTCATGTGATTTCATATTGTCCTCTGTTTATGAGATTTTACAGCGTCCTCTGTTTATGAATCTTTAAAGTGCTTGTCCTCTGTTTATGCGATTTCAAAGTGTCTTCTGTTTTAAAAAATTTTAATAAATTTCTTTTACTTTTACTCATCTTTTTTAATTTTAATAAATGTTAATTGTTAAAAATATTTTTTCTCATATAATTGCACTCATAGTACATATTACGCTAAGGAACTTCAAATTTGTGTGCGTGTGTGTGTGTGTCCTCTGATACCAAGGCTTTGGAGAGGGGTCTTAAAGAATCCTCATCATCTTGTTAATATTAGCAATGCAGATCATCGCGTACATGCTTGCGTTTTTCATAAGCATACGTTTTTATAAATTAGTTTTAAATTTAATCTTTTTGAATAAATTAAAATAATTAAAATAAATTATTTATTAAAATTATTTTTCTCATATACTGTAAGTGCACTAATAGTATGTATTGAGATAAGAAACGTCGGAGATGTTTACACGAATCGTAGCTAGAAAATATTCGATGAACAGTTCCTAGTTTTATTTCTCCATATAAAGTTCAACGAGAAATAGTGTTATAGGATTTATTTTTAGTGAGAAATTCGATATTCGGTATTTTTGCCTCGTGATCTGCTCATACATAAAACTCCTTCTTCTTCTTGTCGAACCAGATTTGGCCATCTCCAATAAGAATGCAATGGTATTTGAGAAGTAGATCCGCACACAAGGAAATAAAGAAAAGCATTTCTGTTCGAAATCGAGAGCTTTATGTCAAAAACCAACAAGAATCTTTCCCAGATACGCGTAAAAGGAGGGAAATCCGAAAAATTATACATACAAAATTTTGTTTCGTTTTCTTATAAATCCAGTTCTTTATTCAGTTCTCTTATTCACTCAAAAAAAAGAGAGAGAGAGAGAAATATTTACCAATGATACAACGTGGATCCAAGATTGATTTTCTCTGTACATGTGCAATCATTTCTTTGGAAATCTAGTCGAAAGAGTAGCATTTTTTTTATTTTTTTGGCTTCTGATTTCATTGAGTGCGATAATGGCAGTCGATATCTTTTCCTTCTTCGGGAAGCCATTGATCGCTTAGGTTACGTTCTTACAAAGAAGCTGATTTTATTTATTTTACTTCTCGCGATTGACTTGTAACGGATCGTTTGTCATTTTCACGTGGAAGAGCTGACCGATGCCATTCTTCATACAGCCTGGTCTTTTCGTGTCTGTCTTTGTTTTGTATCTTTCATATGCTGTCGAAGAATTTCGTTGTTGTAATGAGTGCGGTGTTGGTATACGTCACGACAAATAAATTCTACGATAGAATACATGGTCACAACCCACTTTTTTGGAGTGGGGGGGATACATACATTGTTCCCCCTTCCCTTCAGAAGTCGCCAAAATATGGCATCCTTTCTCACATCATGAGAATCGACAGGGAAATCCCTTCCTTCAAGTCCCAGATAAATGCAGAGGAAAAAATTTGGCCCCCTTTTTTTTCTCTCATAGTGCCTTCCCAACACTGTAATGTACTCAAAATTGATCTCGAATAACCTAGAGACCGGTCGACTAAATAATACAAGTACCCCGTTCTCCCTTACACGGCGCTACTAAAAAACTTTCAAAACACAAAAGACCGAGGAAAAATGGCATAGTTTTTAGCTTTTTGAACTCCACACGATCAATGCTTCATAGGAAAAGATAGATGAGACATTTATTGAAAACTAGTGCATGTAAAGACACGAGGAGACATCGTGAACAATAACGATGAAGATCAACCTACTAGGAAGCGAGCAAATGCATATAATATAAAGCGCCCATCTATATGTGAAAAGCCACACAGTACAAATATAAATAAATTTTTAGATTCGCGGCGATATTATTGCGACGAGGAGACGAGCATGAGAAAGTCACTAGTCAACCGATCGCCTAGGTATTCTCGTCACCGATCCTTCAATATCTTCACCGTTGGTGCCATAGAAATACATGTGTTGGGTCGCCTGGATACCGAGACTTCTGGTATCTACGCGACTTCAGCAAACCCGTGTGGGGAGGGCCTACTATTATATGTGAGTGAGACAAAAACATTTTCTCTTCTCACTCCTACGCTAAATTATTTGTTTTCTTATTTTTGGTGTCAATGACTTAAATTGCGTGTTCACGTGCGCTGATCAAAAATATCGATTTCGATCGCAGGTTACATTAAAAAGATTGTTTATCTCTTAATGGATTACTATATATAACCCCTCTCATTTTTTTTTTCTTTTGAAAATTAGAATGTTTTATGAAAAAAAATTAGGTGAAATTTTCCTCCCAATGTTTCTTTTCCCCATCGGCTGGCAAACTATTTCTCCCATTTATACCGGTTCGCGGAAATTTCAGCTGAATTTTAGCGATGTACAATGTGAAAAGGGTTGCAGAATACTGAGCTAAAAAGGCCTAGGCTTTCCGTGCCAAAGGAAATTTTATTCATGGCCTTAAAATTCGACACTAATGCACTCGAAATTTTTTTTTTTTTCAAGATGTCCCGGTTTCTCTGTCGCATGATCTGGTCACCCTATCCTGGGCCCTGCTCAAATCCGGTCCCGTACCGTAAATCGGCTATGATTCTAAAAGTGAAGTGAATTGTAACTTATCGACTTCTTTTCCGACACCAACAGCGGGCAAAATTATTGCGGTTCGACTAATTTTCGAATTTTGATTGATGACAGAACTTCTTTTAAATTTTCGCATTTCTTTCAAAATTTCGATTAAAAAAATTATATAGCTTTCGATATATTTATGCAAATAAATCAATTTGTTTTGGTTATTAAATCCAGTGGTAAGTTTTTCGGTCATGGTAAAATATCAATTTGGTTATCTATTACCAGTCTTAGTCCACTACCATATATAGGCCTATACTAAAAAAAAAATTAATTATATAAAATATTTTACGTCTCACACTGGGTCAGGAAATGGGATCCGGGATTAGGCAGGGGCCACGAGAAAAAAAATATGGTTTAATGGGGCAATGGGGAAAAAATGTTCTCTAGGATACTCCGATAACCTTAAGTAGGAATTTTCTAGAAAATTGATATTTTCTCATGGACAAAAGGGTTCAAAAACTTTGACGTGCAATACTTTTTATTCTTGTAGACCTCTGGAACGTCAAGTGAAGAGACCTGCGAGGTATTTCATTTGCCTGACCTATCGAGTACATTTATTCTACAGCGATGCTCATTTGTCTAGACTGAAGCTGAACAGTGAATCACTTTTTTTTATGACTAATGTGTCATAAACAAACGCTAGATTCGGAAAAGAAACGATAATTACGCTCGCGCGACTGTTAACTGTGCTGTTGGGAGAACAATAGCGCCAGCTATGATTGATGACGTGAGAGAGATGCTCATAAACAACACAAACAGCCTTTATCTATTTCTCTTCTCCGTATTGGCAAACATATCCTTACGAAACAGCAGCTAGATCTTAATGTTCCTCGGATCATTCCACTTACATTTATTTTTTAAAAAAAGTGGATTTCGAAGCTGTTGCCAAACGCAAATCCATTCATTTTACTTTTAGAAAACTTTTGAAACTTCTTACGCGTGTACGTAGGGTATTCAAAATGTAATGAGAATTATCTCATTACTCACGAGCTTCTTCAGTCAATGTCTAGCTCAATATGGTTTGTTTTGAAATGGTTTTCATTGATAGTATGTAGTACAGTTGAATCCCGTTATAACGAACTCCAAGAAACCTGGGAAAACACTTCGTTATAAAGGAATTTCAGATTGTTTGCATCGTTCCTATGTATACTTATTAGAGGGATTAGAAAACCGTTCGTTAAAACGAGATTTTCGCTATAACGGTATTCGTTAAAACGGGATTCGACTGTACTTGGCTCAGCGTATTTGCCATTGTTGGAAGACCTTGACGAGCGTCTTTAAACATCGTCTCCGCCTTCTTTCGAACTTGAGAGAAATCGTTGCCTGCTTTCGTATTGTCAACGTTGTTGTCCAACATTTGATCAAATAAAACATCTTATATGTGCTCTACGACGGGATACATGCTAAACCAATGGCCCGCATGCCAAAATGCCATGGAATCATCTTATGTGTCCCGGGACTTCAACCCTATTTTTGTGAGACAAAATAAGCGGCACATTTGCAGATCACTCGAGTGACTCGCGGCAAAGTTCCAGAGCACTTAAGTGACCCAGTGGCCCGTGACATATCTACAGATCACTTAAGCGGCCGTGTTTTCGAGGCCGCATAACGTGTCTTCAAACCAATGAAGTGGCCTGCAGTTTCCTAAAGGTTGAGCACCGCTTTAGTGTGACAAAAATATGATTGTCGCAGTTATTCATGTTGTCAGAGTTGGGAAGGGGGGTGTCATTCAAGCATTACGTTAGTATCGATGGGGGGAGGGTTTTCAGGTTTGCTGGCTTTTGATGACGGGGGAGGGAGAGGGGTTGAATGATGCTTATACGTCATCAAACACCCTTTATAAAAATATGAAATATTCTTAATGACATCTTACTCGGTGCGCCTTTTTTTTTTTCTTTTCTTTTTGCGGGTGTGTGCCTGAACTAACATTCTCCCTATTGATAAGTCCTCCAAAGAGTCGATTTAGTGATCTCTAAGTGTTCCGTGGATCCTGCACGTTATCTGAAAATGTGTCCGGACCGCTCAAGTGCTTTAGAAATGTGTTGCGGGCAGCTTAAATGCTCTGTCTGGAACTGTGTCGCGCGTCACTCAAGTGATCCGTAATTATTCCGCGGATCACTCACGTAATCTTTGAATGTACTGCGGGTAACTCTTGAATAATGTAGAACTGCAATGGGGGGGGGGCGCTTAAGTGCTCTGAAACTGTGCCACATATCACTAAAGGATATCTAAATGTTCCGGAACTGTGTCGCGGGTCACTTAAGTGATCTGTGAATGTGCCACGGGCCTACTTGAGTGATCTGAAAATAAGCCACGGGTCACTTAAGTGATCTGTAAAAATGTGCCACTTAGTTCAATTTTACAAAATTAGGTTTCAGATGACGCACCACATTAGACACCCCCGAGGGAGCTACATTTGTTCCGCAGGCCATGGGTTTAGCATATATGGCTTTGAGGGTGAGTTCTTAGTCTTCAAATAGCGTTGAAATTAAGAATTATTAACATTGAAATTAACAGAATATACTTCAAAAAGAAAATTAACAGAATCAAACAACACGTAAAGGTATTTTCTTTGGAAAATATAATTTTTCAAATATTTTTTCATAAAAAAAAGAAAATTTTTGTTCGTTTGGGGGGCACGAGTTTCCCCCCCCCCCCACCGCGTACGTCTCTGATACCTATAACACGTTAGGTGGTGGGGGGGCCGCCGAGCTGACGAAATTTCGCTGACTAGGAGGGAGGTCAGATTTCTGCTTACAAGGAAGATGGAGGGGGAATCAAAAATATCTAAAAATCTGCTGACGTAATACTTGAACGACCCCTTGTGCTTGTGTTATGCTGGTGTTGTCATGTTCTTCGATATTTCGAAGTGAAAAATAGCAGATTCTTGAATTTTCTTGTTATGTAAGTTTCGTGTTGAAGGGCTGTCTCCTCTCTCTGCGAAGAGACTTTTGAATAACATTTCAAATTGAAATTACGCTCACGTCCACGCCTCGAAGTTGGAAAACCACAGAAAACTAAATTTAGCCGACCACCGCTGCGCCGCCAACGGGGTTCGGACCTGGATCCTCACGATGAGATTCCAGAACGATGCCCACACCACCGAGAACAGCGGCTCTTATATGTACTACACATCCCGTTTCGTGTAACTTTGGATATGGTCTCGAATGAAATCAAAAATACTAAGCAAGTGACAAAGGTAACGTCGAAAGACGGGTCTTAGCAGGTCTCTTTCAAATACAGAAGGCACGTTGGCCTAAGTCAGAAATGCACAGACTTTTCAGTCCGTGGGCCACATATGTGCATTTCTCCCGTTCTCGGGCCAGAAAATTGAAAAATGTGACCATATGACCCGCATTTCACAGGATATTCCATTAATTTTTTCCGTCCCAAATTTCCTATCGAAAACTTTCTGTTTTCCCGCTACTGTTTACCAAAATTAGTTGCATTTTTGAAATCAAGAAATAAGATTATTTTCATGATCTATAAATTATGCTATGATAATTATGTTTCTATCATAATTAATTAGAGTCAAATATATATATATATATATATATATTCATCTCATAGTTATAGATCAAATATCTAGTTGACAGTTTTGCTTGACGTTGAGAATTTGTTTGGCTGTAATTGACAATTTAACGCCTTTGACAACTTTATTTTCCTTTGGCAAATTTATACTTCCCTTTGAAAACTTTACTTGCGCTTTCGACATTTTTTTTGGCTGTGAATGGTAATTTCACTTGTCTTTGACAATATTTTTGGCTGTGAATGACAGTTTTAAATATCTTTGACAATTTTTTTGCGGTAAGTGGCAACTTTACTTTATTTGTCAAATTTTTTTCGCCGAAATCCCGTACTTTTATGAAAAAGATATGGTCAGCTTAGATATTTATTGTGTTTTTTATGACGTTCTCGGGCCCCTTGACTTGCGCATTTTGTCCACAGGCCGGAAATTGTGCACTCTCTGGTGTAAGTACATTCATATCGATATGGAAAACAATTTAAAACAAACCATATAGAGCTGACCTTCACGTAATATGACTTGTGAGCATTAAAATCATTCCCATTAGTATTCGTAATTATCAGTAAATTATACAAATGCAACGCCACAACAAGCAAAATGGCCAACGAGGTGGCTGAATTGTTAGCAATGCTTTTTTTACCGAGACATAAGAAGTCCAAAGTATTGAACACCGTCTTTGGACTTGAATCATGGGGGTTTATTTGAGAATGAATGAGCTCTCTTGTCAGTTATCGCGAGACCTACGCACGTAATTCGTTCTTGGAAAACCATTAGCGAATTTCTCTTTGGGATGATTCCACATTCAAGGAAGCATTCGGTGATGGTGTTACGAGATTCGGCGTAAAAATAAACATCGTTGATGGGAAAATACTTACAAGGTAACGCGGGAAAAGATGAACTTTCGCGTTGGTTACAACTCATTTTTAGAAAAGGCGAACACCCGAAGGGAAAAGGGCACGAATGCACTCTCTCTCACACACACATGCTAATGGTTTCGGTGCAGCAATTTATCATGAGGTTGAAATTCTGACGCGTGAGGCTCTTATACGCCAAGACCCTCCTCTGAAGACAGACAAAGAGCACAAAACACTGTACACAAATACGTGCTAAGGCTCTCTCTCTCTCTCTCTCTCTAGTGAAATGCACTCACGCAGTTTTATGCGATCATCCCCCGACATCTTTTCTACTGTAAGGCTTTTGAATTTCACACGCAATCGAATTACTTTCTCCCTCTTTCTTAGCAACTCACGTTTCTGACTCGGAAACGTCTTAGAATTTATTCCGAGAAGCTCTTGTATACATTACAAGCACACGCGCGGCCCGTTTGCAAAACAAAACCCACTAGTGATGTCTTTATGTTGTAATGCTAGACAAATCTATTGCCCGACATGCCCGGAGCATGTAAAAATTTCGCCCCAGGCGGGCGTATAAAAAAATAGCAATAAATTTAAATACTTTTTGTTTTCAATATTTTCATCGAAGATGATGCAAATGTAAGTGTTCTTACACACAATTCGCGAAATTCCCCAGAAATGCTTTCTTTGACAACCATAATGCAACTATGTAGTCAACGCATTTCAATTTATTTTTCCACGGTTCTAATAGTTAGCAGCCCGGAGCGGTTATGGGCCCTCTTATGCAACTGGGCTAAAAGTAGAATCATATACTGCGATTGGGCTAAAATAGAATCGCATAACACAACTGGACTCAAAATATATGGCCCTATTAAACATTACATGAAGTGTCCGAGAGGAATAAAGATTCTACGATATTGATTCTAAAATTTCAGAAAATGCCGCATTTCTCCTCTGCGTAAAAAATATCGGAAAAAAAATATCTATCACAAAAAATAGGAGATTCCCGTTGCCACCTATCGAATAGGAAGGAAACTATATGTTATAATTTTTTAAGTAAACTTAGTGGTTTGTTTCAAACCGGCATACACAGCATTAAAACGAACAAAATATGTTATGATGCCATATATTATTTGTTTTTATGCCGCATACCGGTGCAAATTTTATGCGCCAAAATATCGGTTAATATGTTGTATGTTTGATGCTAAATTACTTTCGTAAACACCAAAAAAGATAGTAACCGGTATTTTGGAGCATAAAATTTACACCGGAATGCGGCATAAAGTTAAAATAAAAAGTTTAATTTATCATGTTCATTGGTTCAAGACAAGCAACTATTTTAAGAATTATAACAGATAATTTTGTGTTTAATCAATAGATGACAGCAGGGGTCCTAACTTAACACAGTTTTTCATATTTTATATGAAGTATATTTTATACGGCAAAGTATGAATATTACATACGTAAATCCAGTAAAATAATATTTTTCAGGCATGGAAAATATTGATTCGGATATCTGTTGAGTTTTCGGAGATTTGTCCAGACGTGTTATGATATACAGTTAAACTCTGCTATAACGTCAATAATTGACTGATCCGACTGATTCCCATAAGAATAATGTTAATTAGTCTTGCCTTTAAATAAAGGCAAGGCTAATTAACATTAAAAATTAAAAACGCAACAACTCGAATATAACGACACTTTATCGACGAGTTTGCTTCCGTTTTTATAACGTTTTCCCAAAAAATTCATAGAACTAGAAATCATCATAATCAAGGGAGTATCCGTCAGTTGGTCACATCCGCCAGATATGTCATATCACTACCGTTCGCGGGCCAAAATTGGTATATGTAGAGTGACCATATGACCCCGTTTTTCACAGGACATTCCCGCTTTTTTCTCGCAGTTTTAGCTGTCTCGACTTTCTTTTATAAAAATGTCCCGTATTTTTCACCATGGTTTTAGTTGTCCCGAATTTATTTTATAAAAATGGCCCGTCTTTTCCCAATAACTTTGGCCGTTCTGAACTTTTTTTTTTTGATGAACATTTCCCCCCGTAATTTTAGTACTACTTTTTTCTAGATACTTGTTGCTTGTTTCACGAATTACATTTCAATCTAATGTGATTTGAAATGGCGGTTCATTTTCCGCTTAGCAACTGTTTTAGCGGTGATAGGCGATGCTCCTTATTTAACCAGTATGGATCCCGATTTAAAGTATTCTTGTTGTGATTATTCACACTTTCTTTGCGGAGCACCTTTCGTAAGCCGGATAGAACAACTTGGCGGGCCGTATTTGGCCCAAGGCTGGAGGTTGTGTACCCCCTGCCCTACAATATGGGTACTATTTTCATTCATTTTGCTGGCCCAAAAGAGTTGAGAAACTTGGTTACAGGCGTTCTAAAAGAAGTTTCCATGCGGGCAATATCCTACGAACGGGTGCATGTCAACTCGTAAACATTCCTCTAGGGAATTTCTAACGAATTTGTGCATGCTTGAAATTTTCGTCTGTATAACAAGTGTGGCCCAACTTCAACATATTGATTGAGTTTACATCGAGTTTCACGATCAGAAGTTATGAGTGTTTCGTGTTCGAGTAGGGCTACCGTCTGTCTTCTATATTTAGAAGTGGAAGTGGCAGATGTCCAAATTTGTGTTATTTAAGTACTGTGTTGAAGGGGGTCTACCTGCTATCTGCAAATAGATTTTTCAAATGGGAGACAGGCTCGCATTCACGCCTCGAAATTGAAACAGTAAAGATATCACACACACACACACTGTTAAGTGCAGACAGATAGATAAAACCACTCACAACCCCAGACTGATTTATTAATTATTATTGATGATTTATTAACTAATTTTTATTATGAAATAAGTTGCCCATATCCGTTACTTGTAACTGATACGACCCCTGAGCGCCTAATTTTCAACTTGTTACATACTCGGTTTTCAAACCAATCTTCAACGCATCAAAGCAATACTCGGTATGTATTCATTGCCAGGTAATTAATCATCGCTCTTGGCGTTCATAACACAACCGAAAAACAAATACAATGAAAATCGTCTTCCGAAAAATAAAATGTCAAGTAAATGTTTGTTTGTTTTCATCGCCGCGTTGTGAAATTAGTTTGCGATCCCCTTAATTACTTGTTTAAAAAACAATCATACGGATGAGAGGAATCGTAATAGATTTTCAATTACCTGTGCCGAAAGCTCGCTCGAGTTTCACGAATATGCGTATAAAATAAATATGTTTGGATGAAGAGTAATTTAAATACTCGACCGGAGATAATTATTTTCTTATAGCGATGATTGTTATCTAAAATAATGGAAATGATTCTCTAACGGAAATCGCATCTTTTATTATCGTGTTATGCGTTTTTCAGAAAATCATAATTTTGTTCTATGAATAAATAAATAAATTTTTATGATAAAAGGAAAATAAATCATTTCTATCAAGGAAATTCTTTAAAACTTTGCTGAAGTAGTTTGTCGTTTTGTCTGCAATTCAATCACACATATTAATCATTCGTTCGTGAAAGTGTCATTTAGAAAACGTGCTCATTTTCATGATAAAAAAAAAAAGCGTAAAAACATCTGCATTTCGTCAATTCAGCTATTTTTCGCAAAAGTATGTCTCTATATGTTGGAATTTTCCTTCAGTTCGTAATAATTATGAAATTATTTTTCTCGAAAATTTTAAGAATTATTTTTTTTCGAAAATTCTGAAATCATTTCTTTTACGTTCTTTGAGCTTCCCGCATTCACCGAGAGGTGGCTTCATTGGGATAGGATTCACCTGAATAGGAGCGGGGTCTGATAGGTCTCCGATTGGCTTAGGTCGGTTTTTCTACTCCCTGACCACGTAGATGGCAATATGGGTTAATTAATGATGAATAATAACAGTATAGACGGGGAAGTACCCACCTAACTTGGATGGCTCTACAATTGACACACTTAATCACAGGGCAAATTAAAATGTGATTCAGAAGCTTCGGTAATAAGAAAGATTTTTTAGAAACTATGATAGCTGTGGGGGGCCTTTACCTTGTAGCCATTACAGAATCTTGGGCAAAGGATGGGGATGAATCATTCCTACGATGAGGCTCTCGAAGATATATATTCGATATCCATATCTTTTATGGGCATCTTTTTTTCGGCCCCCTGGGCATTTTGCCTGTTGTAGCCTTTGTATCTGTATTTTATCAATCATGAATTTTCAACAATTCATAACAATTATGAAAATTATTATTTTTTCGAAAATTTTGAAACAATTTCTTTAATCACGGTGTTTTCTAGAAATTCTGTAGAATCTGTGATTATTTATGCAGCTTTTCGTTCCTGAAATACGTGTAATCAGAGGCCCTCAAAAAGTGTTTAGGCCTCCATACTTATTGTAGTATTAATTTACCGAATGCAGAAACGTTCCTGATAAATCTGAGAAACATCTCGCATCGGGCTTTATCGAATTATTTTTGTTAATTTAATCGTCTTGCAATGTTTTTAGCTGTATTCTGAAAATGGTCACGGCAAAAAGCTCCGAGGGTTCTATGTAACCCGCGGACCATGCGTTGAAGACCCTTATCCTAGACAAGCTGTCGCGCAATTCGATTGTATTATGACGTATTTTACCGATTTTTACGTCCGTTCCCGTCGCAGCCACCACAGAGAAGGCGATCTTTCCGTGATGTGGGCTGTCGACACCGTGTCCCACCTATTTTTATTTTTTAGGAAACGTGTAAAAGTTAGTAACAATTATAGCATAAACGATAAAAAAATGAAATTCCGGGGAGGTGTCGAAAACACTTTTTTAAACCTTCTACGCGTAAGAATGAGAATTTGCTTCACCTGTCCTGGAAGATACAACGGGACTGTTTTATTAAAATAATAACCGCCATGTCTACACACTGTCGACGCATGCATCAGACAACAAGGAGGGGATGTCAACTGGTTGTTGGCAACTCAACGTGTTAACATATATAACTCATGCAGTAGAACTTCGATTTTCCGTGAGTGGATGTACCAGGGTAGAAAAATTTCATAAGGTGGAGAGCCGAGTACGCAATTATTGCCCAGATTCCACAAATTTGAAGGTAATTTCTATAATACCGTGAAGGGTAATATTATTTGTAGATATTTGCTGCAATTTTATGGAAAATATTTACTGCAATTTTATGGAAGATATTACAATTTTATTAGGAAATATTATTACAATTTTATTAAGAAATATTATTGCAATTTTATTATAGAATATATTATTGCAATTTTATTATAGAATATATTATTGCAATTTTATTATAGAAGATATTATTGAAATTTTATTATAGAAGATATTATTGAAATTTTATTATAGAAGATATTATTGAAATTTTATTATAGAATATATTATTGCAATTTTATTATAGAAGATATTATTGAAATTTTATTATAGAATATATTATTGAAATTTTATTATAGAATATATTATTGCAATTTTATTATAGAAGATATTATTGAAATTTTATTATAGAATATATTATTGCAATTTTATTATAGAATATATTATTGCAATTTTATTATAGAAGATATTATTGAAATTTTATTATAGAAGATATTATTGAAATTTTATTATAGAAGATATTATTGAAATTTTATTATAGAATATATTATTGCAATTTTATTATAGAAGATATTATTACAATTGAAGTCATGATCATTTCGTTTAAAAAAGAAGAACGGTAAGCAGAAAAAAATAATTGCCCGTAATGGCATCTCTGAAGAACAAATTTTGTCGCTTTACGTGCTGTCAGAACCTTAGACTTCAAGGGGCCCCAGGAAAAAGCAGGCATTCAAGACCTCATTTAATATTATAAACAATATTTGTTTATTAGCGAAATTAGGGAATAACATTAATTAGGGAAATTAAATTTAGGGAATAACATATTGTAAAGGGGGCCGAGGGCAAATGTCCCCCTTGTTGGTACGAAAATCAAGCTCTACTTGTATTGCATGAACGTCATTGCATAAGTAAGATTTTACTCTTACCACAATCCTTAATTTTAATTGTGATTTTTTGATATGAATATAACATGAAAATGAATACTGAACTCATTTTAAAACTTTTTTTTTTTTTTTTTTTTTGCTTAGATATTTTAATATCCGACTTAATTTGTAAATGCTGATGCATCTTATGTTTTATTTCTAGTGGTTTAATCGTAGTTTTCTGCTATCCGTGATCCTCTACCCCCCATCATTACCTGGATAATCGAGGTTCTACTGTATAAGTGTTAACATTGCATCTGCGTGAACTTTCAAATTCTTTAGGTCTTGAGAAATTGAATTTTCTTCTTTTTTTTTTATAAGTAATTTTCAAGAAAGGTGTCTGAAATATTATTTCGTGACAACGCCACACGTATTTACTTGACGTCACGAATTGCGCAATTTGATTACACACAGAAATGAAAACAGATGCGGAGGCGAGCGCGCGGCAACACCGATTGTGAAGGGTCATCGAACTTGGAAAATTTTCTTCAGTGAAACCTACCACAGAATCACAAAAACTTTTCAACTGGTATCATCGGACACAGAAGGTATCATTATGATTTTATTAGAAGATATTATTAAGGACACAGAAAATATTTAAATTTTTTTTCTAAGTAAATTGATCTTGAAATTTTTCCCGAATTTAATTGGTCTTAAAATTGTTTCGAATTAAACTTCTCTTAAAATATGTTCTAATTAAATCGCTCTTCAAATCTGTTCTAATTACATCAATCTTATAATTTTTTCTCAGTAAATTGCTTTCGAAATTTTTCTTATCAAATTTCTCTTAAAATATGTTCCAATTAAATTGCTCTTATTATTTTTAGATAAGTACATAACCAATGGCATTGTGTTTTACTAATATCAAAATTTCAACTGTGGATAAAACAGAATATAATGTACTTACTTTTTATATGGTTTTTCTCAACGACGTATCCTTGAACAATCCACGAAAGTATTCCTGAACGACATTCATTCATTCATAGCACACTCAAAAATAATTATCTGTTTAGTACCTATATTATTCACGAACTGATTTATTATTTTACGACACTGAAGATACTTTTCTTGAATTCCTATCACTATTTGGACTCTTTTCACTCGTGTACACATGCATAAGTAAAGGAACGGGAGGTGTGTATGACAAGAGCTTTTTATTTCGAAGAAAATGTGTATTCAACAATTTTTTTTTTTCAATGAGAGATTGCGTGTGGATTTGCAAGAGAGCTGAATGGGATTGGGTATGTTATGCGTGTGTGTTGGATGCCGCTCGCTGTAAGGAAGCAGCAGCAGCAGCCACGTGAATGGATGAGGGAGCTAGCTCCTCGGAGGCAGAAAGGGGCGCCGCTTTACACGCCGGACCTGATCCATGCTTGTCACAGGGGTGATGCAATTTTCCAGAGCTACGGGGCCCTATCTCTTTTCTATGTGTGTTCTATCTACACGATGTCCCGAATGAAAGACGCCGTAACAAAGAACGGCTTTTATTCCCGTTTCAAAAAGGGGGCTTGTACTTAAATTACAGAGAGGAACGTTAAAGCCCCCCCCCCCAAGTCAATGGAGTAGTTTAAACCGGTGTCCTTCAACCGCTAGTCTGCGGATCAGTGCCGGTCCGAGAAAAATTTTGACCAATCAATGTGGCCGCAACATAGTAAAATATATAAAATATACAATAAAGTACAATAAAATCATTTAAATTTTTCTGTATGGCACAGGGTGGTTATAAATGAACTGGCAATACTCAGACGTACATAGCGACCATTCTTTTCCGTATTTTGATGAAACTTGGTACATACGATATATGGACTATGGGGGAAAACAAAAATTCAACAAAAAAATTAGCTCAATTTTTGACCGCCAGGTGAAAAAGTGGCACTTTATGCCACTGTACTGTATGGCACAGTAATCTCTTTCCCATGTTCTCAATAACGTATATACCAAGTTACAATGAAATACGTCCACCATAACGGGAGCTACATAGACCGGAGTAGTGTTGGTATAATTAATCTGAGTAGTGTCGGTCAAATCTTATGGTTCATTTTACGGAATGAACTTTTCTTCATTTTAAATTCAATATATACTGTGTGCTTGCATTCAGACCGTGTCATTTTATCATGCACTCAAGGTGTTCAGGTAATGATTTATTTATTTTCCAATATTTTCGCGGAGCGCAGTTTGGGATCCCCGGCTGTAAACAACGAATTTAAAACGGTTCCGACAGAAGAATAAAAAAATTAATTCACTGTGGCACCACCATCTGTTACGTAAAATCTTAATCAATTTTACAAACTTCTGTAAAATTCTAGACTTGACCATAAAACACACCAATTTTTTTTCGCCTTTCTATCTATCACTGTCTCCAAGTTTCAAAGTCCTTTCTGAAACACCCTGTATATGAGTCAATCAAAGAAACCCGTTTGAGTGGACTTGTTAAGAAAAGTGAGAAGCTATATTCCGTGGTACAACAAAATTTCACAATACAATGAAATACAAACATTCCCTGGAACTGTAATTGATTATTCACAGTACGTTCGATACAAATTGAAATACAAATGACAGGAGATCCGACTCATTTTTTTTTAGTAAACGTTTTTGAAACACAAAACAAATTGGAATTAATGATTAGTAATTTCATCATATGTAAAGTCTTCATCCATGGAAAAAAATCAATCATTATGGGTTTTTGAATCGCATAAAAATATGTTAAACACTTATTACTTTCGGTCCGCTTATGCTGAAAAAAAAGTGCAATGCGTATCCATTTTTCACTCAAAAAGCGAAATACTATCATCGTTATTATGGTAGTTGCGCGATTCTTCTTCCAGTTCGGAATTCTAGGAAAAATAGCCACTAATTAATACGAAACTACCACAGTTTAAAACAAGTAATTCTCGACACAAACATTCTCTGAAAAATCGCTTAATGACGCGCGTCAAGATAAAAAGAGCGTTGGGAATGGAAACGGGCAAAGTTTTCATTGCGTTCTGCTCGAATTGATTGTGATCGGTGATCTTCTTCACCTTTTATCCCGCGTGAGGAGGATGAGCAGTTAATTGCCGTTTAGAAAAGAACGTTTTCAAGTCTTAATCGGTTTCCAGTCGGCAATCAGATCTTTAATCGCTCTTCCATCACCGTCCATAAACGAACAACATTAACGCTCATAGTTTATTCGAGTGGGAAAGGAAATGGTGGCACTTTATCTAGATTATTCGAGTGACGTTCTTCATCTGAGATTTAATCTTTCACACAAAAAAAAGAGAAGAAAATGGGAGGGGGCTTAATGTCAAGAGACAAATCGGACAAACATAAGTGCATCCGAATTACCAAAATCAGAGTTTCACAAACTCCAACCCGGGAGCCAAATGTGGTCTGCCAAGGGGTTTCATGCGGCCCGCGAAAGGTGTTCCGGTTAAGAAAAAAAAAGCATCGGTAGTAAAAAGATCACTATATTTCCTTCATATGAAAATGCGGGAAACCGGGATTCCATACGTGCCATCAGCAATTATCCTCAAAATAAATTGTCGAATTTAAGTAAGTTGTTAGCAATATCCAAAGAAATTTTCAAGGGGAAGTGAAGTTGCTGATTATAGCCAAAGAAATTGTCAAATTCAGGTAAATTTACCAACTATAGTCAAACAAATTGTGTCAAAGGTTTGAGTTGTGTTTCACTGTAGCCAAAAAAAAAACTGTCAAGGGAAAGTAAAGTTAGTAATTACAGCAAAAAAAATTGCCAAAGGGAAGTCAAGTTACTAATTTTAGCCATGAAATCGACAAAGGCGAGTACCGTTGGTACCTATAGTTAATTACTGAAAAATCGACAATGGCGGGAAAAAGGCAGATCGACTGAAACTCACTAAAATGTAATTCGCCAAAAAAAAAAAATATATATATATATATATATATACAATGGGGGTTATTATTAAGGGGGCTTATATATATATATATATATACAAATACAACGCCACAACAGGCAAACTGCCCAACGAGGCGGCCGACTTAAGAACATCATGGATCCCCGAGCCATTTTTTGGAGGCCCTACCTACTACTACTACACCACACATGCACCCCCCCCCCCCGCGGAACCCCCCAAAGAATCAGTACATGCGGGAATGTGCGTGTACGTGTAGTGAAACCTGACGTGAAATTTTGTTGTTTCTCTGTAATGCTTGTTATGTGTAGTGCTGCCATCTGCCACCAGATTTTCTAACTATGAGTGAAGTGTTATGATTGAATGATTTATCGTTGTAGGACTGTTGCTCTCTGTGGCGAGACTTTTTAACGGGGAGATCGGCTCGCATTTGCGCCTTGAAGTTGGGAACCACAGAAAACCAACTTCCGCCGACCACCACTGTGGGGTTCGAACCCGGATCCTCGCATCGCGAGTCCGTCACTATAACCACTCGACCACCACAGCGGCCCAATATATATACCACCACCAATATATATATATATATATATATATTATATATAAGCCCCCTTGATTTCAGTCAAAAATAGAAATTCAAGTAAGATCCGTTGAAAATCGAGAAAAAAACGGGACGTATGGAACAGTCGAGGTAGCCAAAATTACGAAAATGTCCCAGAAAATACGAATCATGGTAACTTTATATGTTTCGGTTTCTGGCCCGCGAGCGGAAAAAATACCACACATATGGCTCGCGGACTGAAATGGTTGTGTATCCGTGTCCAAAATCATAATCTATTGCATACGTTTGGATATATACAGTCAAACTTGAATACATCGACCTTGTTTGATACCTTGTTAATTAAGGTAGTTTTCACGAACGCTATAACACTGCCCATTTTACTAAATTCTTTCCAAAATTATCTTTTCGATTATTTTCCTTAGGGAATTATGTTTATTTATTAGCTCTTGATCGTTCCGCCATTTAAACATTTAATATACGAAGCTTGCATTTGCTTATGACATAACCTCTA
The DNA here is from genome assembly GCF_987345545.1 of Pholcus phalangioides. NCBI lineage: Eukaryota > Metazoa > Arthropoda > Arachnida > Araneae > Pholcidae > Pholcus > Pholcus phalangioides. The sequence goes on along the minus strand of NW_028301596.1, from coordinate 21,342,601 downwards.
CTAAGAACATTTTTCTCGGATTCATTTGAGTTGAATTAAAACTAAAACGTGCGTCAACTCTTATTGGGTTCATTGAAAGTCAACTCGAGACAGATAATTTCAATTATCGTCTGAACTTTCTAGCAATTTTTAATTAGCTTTTGTTTTCTTCTCAATTAGGTGTAGGTTTGAAAAACCTTGAACTTCGTTATTACCAATAAAACTGCAACATAACAAAAACATGGGAAGCAAATATAAAAGAAAATCTTAATAATAAAATGCTTGAAGTTATTATTATTTTGAATACTAATAGCAAAAGATATTATTTTACCAACTGCTTCTTTGATTTCACCCATTTCTTTGCTTTTTCCATCTCTTTCCGAATATACTGTTTACTATTTTCAAACTTTTAATTCTGAAAAAGCCATTATTCTAGAATAAATGTTGATAGCTTCTAGGCATATATCAGTGAACTCTTTCTCTGAGCTCTTTAATAACACCTTTTTTCGATGGTTGAATGTCTCACGCCCAGCATGGAGAGAATTATCATACAAGACCTCATATTAGTTTATCACTGATTTACACAGAAATCACAAAAATATATTATAAAAATATTGTATAAAATTACCATCGGCGCATACCACTGACACTAAAACAACACGAGAATTACTTAAAACAGTAAAATAAGCAACTAAAATTTGAAATAGTCCTCTGCAATACAGTACGTTTTGTGAGCTGATGTCGCTGCGAGAAAAAAGTAGCAGGGGGGGCCATGACATCCCACAGCAGCTCCGAAACCGCACCTACTGAGCCAAGGCGGCAAGCACAACATCAAAGAGATGAAACAGTTTTTACTTATCTCATATATCCTGGCCACCACCACCACCAGATAAATACGTTATTCATCTACAATCTTGTGAATAATCGGATCATTCGCGACAAACTTGCAGTGTTGCACTTTTTTGAAATGGGGAACATAAAAATTCCAATTACAATAAACAGTTTCCATTGGGCATCGTATTATCGTTGTATATAAACAACACACCACTCTGCCGTTATTACTATCATTGCTACTGCTGCTTCGTACTTGTATATATATATATAGGGTGACCATATGACTCGTATTTTACGAGACATTCCCTTAATTTTCGGTTAAGGACCTTTTAATGTCCTGTTTTTTCCCTAATTTTCAACAATTAATACTTGCATGGGAGCCAACTTGCATATACGTGCATATGAATACTTGTCTATCGTAACACTTTGAATTTCTGAAATCAAGAATTAGGATTATTTTCATGAAATATAAATCAATGCCTTTGACGATTTTTTTGGCTGTAATTGTTACCTTTACTTGATTTTGACATTTTTTTCCCCCGTATTTGGTGCTTTTTCATGCGTTTTAACCATTTTTCAGATAATCGCCGATATCATGTATGTATGCCGAATTCCCTTAATTTTATGAAGGAAATATGGTCCGCCCTAGATGTTTGTCATGTTGTATATATATGAATACTTTGTCTATCGTAACACTTTTAACCAGCCGGATGGAACGGTGGGCCGCAAGCTGTGCGCCCCCTGTACTGAGGTATATTATACTCAGTATTTATATATTTGTACTTTTGTATGATGCCTAGAAGTTTGTAGAGCCAATGACTCATGTACAGAAAAGAAAAGTGTTAGTTCATGTTTTGTTTTTGTCTATTGTGTTGTTCGTTTGTTTGTACAGTGAAAAATTTATTTGAAACACAATTTGTATCGAAAATATTTCACATTCCTCGCTTCTTAGATTAAGCCAGAGGCGCTTGTTTGACGGTATATTGAGCTTTCTCTTCTTTATTTCGATACAAAAAAAAATCTATCCTTAGCTTTCATCTTGACTTTGATCCGACATAGATCCACGTTGGTATAGATGATATTTATTTTTCTCCGCTATATCTTACAAAATGTTTAGCATGCATGCTCGTAGATGAAGGAACGCGTGTACCAGTGAAATGATGTGCATGCAGTAAAAGTAGAGTAGAAAAAGACGTAAATCCGATTTATTCCTTTTCACATCACAAAAGATGAACAACTCCGAAAGTGTGATAAAGATTTTGTTTGCGCCCCATTCATGAGCCTTTCCTCTGATTTTATTTCTTGTCACGCTGTTAGACAACGCGAAATAGAACTCCGCATCCATCTAGCTTTGACTTAAACCGAAAGAAATGGCTCATTTTACGTTTTTTCATATTTTGTTTGTTGATTTAATGAATTACGGAGGAAATTTTATAGGATTTGCACTTTAAAAGGAATACTCGACTAGCTATAACACTATCTGAAAGCTACTAGTGCTACTAACCCACGCATGCATCTCTTCCGTATTCCTCTGCGGAACTTTCAACGAATTGGTACAAGTTGGAATGTGCTCGTACGTGTTATGAACCTAACATGAAGTTTGTTTCTGTGTATAAAGGCTGATACGAGAAAAGGGTAGGCTGAGTCATAGGCACGGCTGCAAGTTTTGACGTGAATACGGTTCTTTGCGTCTACCTTTGCTTGGTAGGTACGGACGTAACGAAATAGGCATCATCTAATTTGTCCATGGAATAGCTATACCAATGTTATCTATTTGCGTTGCAAACTTCTCAAGATATATCATTATAACTCTTTCTTATTTATTATTATATTTTTATTTTCAATTATTATTATTATTTCTTTCTTTTTGTCTTCCTGTTCCCTCGCCGGACTGGAGTTTTTCTTTCATGACAGCGCCCTCCGGGATACAGAGTTTTATCGCTGGTGCGACAGAGTTCGTTTAGTTTAGTTTAATTGATACAAACGAACAACTTATAAAAAGATGGAAAATTAGGTAAACATAACATTGCTGGTGCGTTGGTTTCCTTGTATAGTTACTAATTCTGCAAAGCAGCTGACTTTAAAGTAATTTAGTGATACATTTTCAGATTTTATACTTTTTAGGGGGGGGGGGGGATTTTCTTTCATATTTCTTCGACACTTGCTGGAGCTACATGTTTTTGCAAATTGTTGAATTTCTGTATCCATGATTTTTTTGTGAATTGTGGGGTCAAAATGTATGTAACTCTGAGACTCTTGCACTTCCTCTTTTTTCTTCATGCATGTATTTCAACGTATTTTATGTCTTTTGCTGTCTATTCTGTTCAGCTCGCAAAAGCTTAAAATTAGAATTTTCGATCTCATTTGCATACATTTTGAATCTTCGCCGGGTAGATATGAGTTTGTGCTTTTAGAGCAGTCTTATAATTCTAATTTCTTGGTAATCCGTGAATGGAGATAGCGTGCCAAATACGACGCGGCTTACATATTTATAACGCGTCTGCGGAATCGAAATATAAATACCTCTCCATAATTACAGCTATCCGTTGTAAATTTCAATGCCGCCGATTTCTAACGACGCAATATTTCACGCCGTCGATTTATTCATGTATGCGAGCTAACTCCGGGTCGTAACTGAGTTTGGCGTGTCGCTGCATCACCTGAACTAATAGTGTCGTCGTCATCGTTGCTCATTTGGCTTTTGTCGTTAAATTTTCACGAATTCAGTGGTTAGTGAAATGATATTAAATGGTTGTTACCATGATAAATTAACAGAATTTTTTCGGTGTTTCAACATTGAATTTGCACAGTCGATGAAATCTAAGTTTTGGAAAGTGTGGTTTATTTGCTGCTTCTGTGAGAATAAAAGCAAAAGTTGAGTCTAGAACATTCAATAAAATGTTTGGTGTAGTACAGGGTGCCCCGAAAATTCATGAATAAATACAAATACAACGCGACAACAGGCAAAATGCCCATCAAGGTGGCTGAGAAAAAGATGCCCATAATAAATATGGATGTCAGATATTTCAAAAATACAGCGACCCAATTAAAAATGAAATTACAACCAAATATATACACACGATGAAATATTATACAATGCCCAATAAAGAATACTTATGGTTGTCTTATTCTAAGTATGGATAGAGCTTCTCGATTTACCCCAACATGTTTATCATATTTCTTTTTAAACGTGTCAATTGTGTTAGTTGACTACCTTTACTTACCATCCCCAATAGTTTAAAGTTTCAAAAAAACGTAGGAATCGGAATATTTGAAAGCGGTTTGCAAAAAAAGTTATTCCCGTGACAGGGGATTTTTTTATCTTTTTTGGTACAGAAAAACAGTTAGTTCAAGTTTTTGCAGAGAGAATGCACTGCACGAAAGCAAATCACTCGAAATATGCAGATCAGTGTCCAATAAAATGCAGGGTGTGGGATTAACAGCTCTCTTTTGTCAATTTTCCTGTTGCTGAAGCCTACATTACGTTTTCATTGTGATGTTGAAATCGGTGAATAGAACACTTTTGGTGAAGATGTTTAACTAAGATTCGAATTGTTCTCTGAAGCTTCACGAACATTTCCGACACAGACGAGATCGAAGAAAGGTTCAATCACCAATGATTTACTTTCGTGCATCGCCCTCTATAGACAAAATTCGAAGTATTTTTTTTTCTGTGGCACAAAAAATCCTTTTCGTGAGAATATATTTTTCGCTAGTCGCATTCACACACAACACAAATAGACCGAATCTTACGATTTTTATGAATATTTCAACTTTTCACGAATTCATGCGACACCCTGTGTTACTTCTGTTCATTCAAGACATTAAAAAAAGTTCTATCGAAAATCAGAATAAAAATTCTTGAAAAAATACTACACGACGATCATTACACTTATTTAGTTCCGAAAAATAAGTTTTAGTAACGAAAAATTTTTCGTTTCACAAAAAGTCTCTATTCAGAAGTTGCGTTGCGCAACTTCACTCCGAAACGGGTAAAGAAATCGACGTATTTTGATAGTCGTGCGAAAGCTACGAAAATACCAAAGTACAACATCCAAAGTTTCGTGAATTAAATTTAAAAGAGCTTAGAAAAATTTGAAATTCATGTTTAGTTCATTTCTTAAGACACATTTTTACACGTCTTCTAAAACTTGAGCTCCGTTTTTCGAGAATTTTGTGCGTGTTTAGAACAATTAGTTCGTTCGAAGAAAATGAATTTTCCGTTTGTTTATGAAGAGATCTATCTATGCCGAACATTAACGTACTTGAAGGCATCTGAGTTCTTTCTATCTTTGAGCTGCGAGAAGACAGAAATGTATTTGATAAAGGGATTTCGAAGCAAACAAACTTGCTCGAAACTTTCTCGGAGAAATTGAACGAAACTTTCTCCGACAGAAAAATCAAAATATGATAGAAAAGGTAGAAGAAGCGAGAAGTTTATGCGAAATTTAGCATATTCCGATCCATCGAAAGTGAAATCCTTTTGTTGTAGATTTACCATGAATCTACGGAAGCAAACAAATTTAGTATGGAAAAAAAATGTTTACCTAAACTGGAAGAATATAATATTGGCACGTTTCCGGCTATTTGCTTTTCCATGCATGCCTTTTGAACATGTCAGCAGCGTGACAAAGAACAAAACAGAATCCAGGAATTGTTTTGAATGTTTCCAATGTTTCTAGAACATTTTTATTTATTTCCTTGAGTTGCCGGAATCAAATCAATCGAAATCGAGTCAATTTGAAAAAAAAATCGTTCAGATGGCGAAACTCATCTGGTGTTTCGCCTGAACAATGGGCTAGGCAAAAATATTTTTACAAGATATACAGAAGACTGGATGTTGGGAAGATATTTATTATTTGAGATGTTAATTTTTTTTAAGGAAGGAAAAACTCATTTCTGCCTCTACCGGGAGTCGAACCCGGGTCCCTCGATTGCCGGACGAGTGCTCTGACCACTAAGCTACAGAGGAGATAGAGATTTTCCTTCGCTAGAGCGTATATATGTAAAAAAAAAATCTCTATCTCCTCTGTAGCTTAGTGGTCAGAGCACTCGTCCGGCAATCGAGGGACCCGGGTTCGACTCCCGGTAGAGGCAGAGATGAGTTTTTTCCTTCCTTAAAAAAATTAACATCTCAAATAATAAATATCTTCACAACATCCAGTCTTCCGAATATCTTGTAATAACAAGTGAAGAGCGACATTCATGTCAAAAATATTTTTCTTTCATTTTTGGTCCGTCCCCCCCACATTAGGTCATCTCGAATACTCTGAGAGGTTTTTGCTTTCAAGTACAGGGTGTTCCATAAATTCATAACCAATTAAAAAAAATTGTGAAAATTGAACGATTGCGCAAAAATTATTCCCATGAAGGGTGCTATTGTTGTTGTGATTTTTTTCCCCTCTCAATACGGAAAACTTAGTTCAAATATTTCGCGATAGATGGCACTGCATGAATGAAAATCGCTCTAAATATGAAAAAATCAGAGTCCAATAAAATACAGGATGTGGGACTAACAGCTAATTTCCGAATTTTCCTGTTACTGGTGCTTACAGAAGGTTCTCATTGGGACGGTAACATTGATGGATAAAGAACTATTGGGAAAAATGCTTTACCTCAGCCACGAATCTCCGGCTGGAGCTTTACGAACGTTTCGCACACAAAAGAGATTGAAGGAAGGTTCACAGGTACAATCACTTCTGTCGGGCTGATTTCAAGAGCCCTCTATTGACAGAAATTTGAAATAACGTTTTTCTGTAACGAAAGGAAAAATCTCTTTGTGAGAATACCTCTTTCGCTAATCGCATTCAAATATACTAATTCCTTCCATTTTCACCAATTTTTAAACTATTTAAGAATTTATAGGACACCCTGTAAATAAAAATTGCTCAATTCAGTCACAAATTCGAAAGTGTGTCAAAAATGTCTTTAAAATCTGTGTTTTTTTCTAATGCACCTCTATTCAGGATCAGCCAAACTATTCCCACTGCTAGAAATATTGTTTTCATGTCTTTCTTGGAATACTTTTTCCACAGAGCAATCTTAAAATTTCAAAAAACAACTAAAAACGCTGAAAATATACTTTCCGAAAGTTTTTAAAACTTAGAAATGAAAACAGTTCCCTATTGAAAATAGTTTGGGAAATTCATCTGTTATTGGATTCTTTTCTAAGAATCCTAAACGATTCTTTTGGATTCTTTTCTAAGAATCCTAAACGATTCTTTTGGATTCTTTTCTAAGAATCCTAAAGCGTTAACGAAATCGCTATTATTTGCATACGTCGGGTATTTAAGCAAAAAAAATAAATAAGTAAAAGCGGGGTTTTCAGCATTTCTTGCGTTAGCTCATTAAGAAGAGAATGTCTTCCAGGTTTTGCAATATTTAGAAACGTATAATTGTAGAGAGGATGAAAGATTTTAAAGAAGAAAAAACAGAAAACATAGATGAAAGTGTGAAAAAAGAATAACCATCTAGAGAGATCGAATTGAAGAGAAAAGAGATGGTTACGGTCTGATCTTAATTGGATTCATTCAGAGAAAACACTTTACCTCAAAAAAAGAAAATAGATCAAGGAATCAGTCTAATTTAAAAAAAAATAGAGAAAAAAAAATTCAAAAGGATAGGATTTTGTTTTTGGAGTTGAAATGTTCACCGGGCGATACGTGCCCATTTAACATACATCTAAAAGTGTTGTTCGCAACTTTTCTCCTAGGTGGATAAAATAAGAGGGGAGGGAAAAAGAAACTGTATTTTTCCTTGAGAAATAGGGAATGTGTCGGAGATTAAAGAGACACATCCCGGAAATGAGACGGAAATATATATATTTTCGTATGAAATTGAAATTGTGGGAATGTTTGGAATAAATTTAGAGTTATGTTGTTTTTTTCTGGTTTTGTTTTTTCCAAGGTACAGGAACCAGCAAAACACTGGAAGTAGAATTGGATTTTTTTTTCCGGCTTCTACAGAAAACGATGTAATTTTCTACTTTTTTCTTTTTTTTTAAGAATTTTCGAGAGATTAAACTCTTTCTGGTAGAATGATTGGAAAGCGTATAGTAGAATAAAATGAACTGAATGGAATTTATTCAATAGAAATGAAGTTTGTTTTCTTCGAAGCTTAATTCATATAAGATTTTGTTTAAGCAAAAAAAAATCGATTTGAATGCTAATCCGTGTTTTGCTAAATAGCAATTCAAATACAGAGTTATCTGGAATTACGACTTCAATTCTGGTTGGAAAGTAGTTCCATGAAAAACTCGTATCTGCAGTGGTAAACGGTCGGGGGAAGCAGCGGCAACAGCTGAAAGCAGCTGCAGAGGCTGATGAAGATTCGCATCGCTAGAACCTAGTTCAAATCCCATCGTCAACACAGTGGTGGTCGGTCGATTGTTGGTTTTCTATGGTTACCAACTTCGAGGCGCAAATGCGAGCCGATCTCCCCTTTAAAATGTCTCGCCACAGAGAACAACAGGACTAGAACGGTACAATTATTCAATCATTACACTTCACTCATAGTTAAAAAAATTGATGGCATAGGGCTGCACACTACACATAACAAGCATTACACAGAAACAAACCTCACATTAGGTTCACAACACGTACGCGCACATTCCGGCACGTACCAATTCGTTAGAAATTCCGTAGAGAAATGTGTGCGAGGTGCCTGTATGGTTGAGTAGTACTGGTGGTGGTGGTGGTGAGGGGAAAGCAAACGAAAAATGTATTTCATATGGATGCATTATTTATCCAATGTACGACGCATCTAATACTCATATTTTACAGGGTGTCTCAGAGAGGACTCAATAACTTTTAAATGCTATAAACTGAAATCAGTGATAGATAGAAAGATGAAATAAATAACTCATTTTTAACGGGTTGGCCTAAAATTTCGAATATGCCGGTTTGTGAAATTAACTTTCACTGTAGATGGAATCAAATTAATTAAAACATCACAGTCTTTTAACCTTTAACAATGGGTGATATTGTCCTGCGCAAACATAGGATGATAAATTCAAAATGGCCGTTTTGTCTAGTACTGACGTATCAAAAGTGAAGATTGGGATTTAAAGCCACTTTTCTACAATGTATCTGTTTACAATGGATGCGTATGCCTCACTATTCTAGCTGATACAGCATTTGAGGACTCTTGCTGCATCTATGTCCTTCAAATGGCCCCACAAAAGAATAAATGAAATAATACTACCTCGAAAGGCCCCAACTGAAACAAGTTGTAGAATAAAATGGCGGTGGTGCTACCTGTTAGCTAAAATTGCAACTAATTTTGGAAACCAATGTATTTAAAATTTCGGGCCTGCCTGTGTCAAGCGCACCAACACGTCTTTCATATTTCTGTCCATCACTGTTTCCAAGTAATATCATTTAAAAGCAAGGGAGCCTTTCCAGAGAATCACCCCGCATGTAAAATGATGTGTTCATCGAATTTTTCAGTTCACGTTATGTGGGAGAAAGTGTGAAAGTGAGGTGAAAATGACGAGATAATTCAATTACCTCGACGTATTTTTATTATAGCTGGGGTGAATGCAATTCAGAAGTGACTCTTTTTTTCCCCAAAGACAGCTAAAGCTCCTCCATGATAATGAGGTTAAGGCTAGTGCTAGCAATCACTAGATTCATTTACCCTTCCTCTTCGGTAAAGCGAGCTTTGGTGAGTGCTTAATATATCAAGTAGCATTTAAGCCTATTCTGGCTTCCGATCTCACAGACAACTTTCTGCCCATCTGTCGTCTTTAATCACGATGCCGAAGCCGAATAAATCGCAGAATAAACGATCGCTTGATCTCAAAGAGATCAAATGAAGTCACAGAAATCTATGAGTCAAGTTCAATCGATTGGAATGAAACCTAATATCAAACACAACTGATTCAGATTCGTATTTATTACCATAAAAAGTGCAAATCCATAATTATTTACAAGTACCGATGTGGGAGAACAATTGCAAAAAATCAATTGCATTCTTATGCATGGATTCTCAAACTGTTGATACGAACACCCCTCTTCCCCCCAAGAGGATCACGTTAATGAATTAGTGGTTAAATAAAAACAAGTAAGACCATTTATTTTTATCTCTTTCACGGTGCAAATAAAAATGTAGTAAACCAATGTAATGTCTTAACTCTTAACTGACCATATTTAACATACCATATGCAGGGAAATTCAGAAAGATGGGAAAAACTTTAAGAGGTAATAGTACACACCAATACAAATAATTCTCATCAAAGAATGCATGGTCTCTAACATGAAACGCAAACGCGCGTTTCGAAACGGCCGCTCCGCAAACGTTAAAACGGCATTTCTGTTGAAATTTATCCTGAAAAAAAGAACAACATGTAAAACCTGGGGAAGAAGAAGAAACCGTATATACAAATCTGCGTCACAACCTTGTACGACTTGCATCAGACCGGGAAGCAAGAAAGGATCCGGTTTCGCACAGCTGCCGATGCAAGCGCGCAAATGTTTTCTGATTGGACAACCATCTGCGGGAAAAACGCTCACCGTACATTCGTGCTGGCTCTGTGGTACTTCCGTTTGCAGTTCCGTAAATGAAATGCATGTCTGCTTTTTCAATATTACTAAAGTGCGCCATTATCCCGTACGTTACAGCTGTTAGAACGGTTGCACGCTGGAATAACTTCGTCTGTGCCTTTAATTCACTGTGATGCCGATTTGCATACGGTTTCTCCTTCTTCCCCAGGTTACATTTGCATGCATGTGATGTTCTTTTTCTCCCAATAAATTTCAACAGGAATGTCATTTTAACGTTTCCGGAACGGCCGTTTCGAAACACGCGTTTGAGTTTCATGTTAGACCATGCATTCTCTGATGACAATTGTTTGTATTAGTGTGTACTATCTCCTCTTAAAGTTTTTCCCATCTTTTCTGAATCACCCTGTATGCAGGGTGCATGCACCGTCCTTCACAGGTGAACCATTCATCCTATAGAGGCATATTTTCAATTAGAAAAGTATCCAAATAACGCGTAGTACTCAGAATGTCATTCATGTAGCATGGGGTGTGTTGTATAGTTATTAAAATAAAAATGTTAACTTCTTATATGGACACTCTGTGTTCAAGAACTAAAATAAAAAGTTTTCGGCCCGTCTCTCCTGATCTCAACAAAAAAATGCATGCTTCTAGGGGCAATGAATGAATGAAAACCAGAATTTTGCTACTGAACGTATCCAGTTACTGAGGTCTCTTTCAGACCAGCTTTATGGTAGAGTCCACAAAGCTGATCTTAAAATGCTGTTTCTAACGCGGTCTTAAATGCGGGGGTAAAACGGTTTTTTCTCATTTAACGCTGCTCTTTGACAAATTTCCTTCGCTTTTCGAATTCGAGAATATCTCTGTGAATATTGCACTTTAGAAACATGGAATTCTTTTTTGTTGGCATCAGCTTGCGGTTATCACATTTTGTTTCTAAGTGCAATATTCGCTAAGATATTCGAATTCGAAAAAAACGGAGGAAAGTTGTAAAAAACAGCGTTAATTTGAAGTTTGAAATTTTGAAATTGAAATTTATTTAACTCAAACACATCACAGTTGACACAGATATACAACTCATATTGCATTCTAAATATTACACCCAAGGGATCCCACGATCCGTCCAAGGATGCGAGTAAACCGCATTCAACGCTGTTTTCTTCCACCTTTCCTCCGGTTTTCGAATTCAAGTAGCTTAGTGAATATTGCTCTTGGAAACATGAGAATTTTTTCTGTTGGCATCAAGAGAGACAAGGAAACAACTTTGTCATTGAGTTCTTGAGCACAGGGTGTTCGTGAAGAAAAGGTGGAAGAAGCGAGAAGTTTATGCGAAATTTTGCATATTCCAATCCACCGGGAGTGAAATCCTTTTGTTATACCTCTAGTAAAATACCATATACTACCGGTTACTTATGCACCTTGTATGAATACGGATGAACTGTTTTACTCTCATCAATGTATTTGATGCTGTTGTCGTCGTACGCTCTGCCACCTATGCACCCTGTATATGCACCAGTATATTAAAATTCTACAACTATAATAATCACAATTCTTGTCAAAAAGAGAGATGGCCAACAAAATTCTAGTTAAAAAGAGGGATCGTCGATAAAACTCGCGTCAAAAAGATGTATTGAAAATAAAAACCTTGTCAAAAAGATGGATTGACGACAAAATTCTTTTCTATGAGATGAATCCAAGACAAAATTGTTGTCCAAAGAGGAAGGGGGAGAATCGTCGATTCCTACCGAAAGGGGGGGGGTGACGATTCAAAACACTCGGGTTAGCATTAGTTTCAATCAATTATTCATTCGCCTGGATAGTCCTTCTAAATGCAAGACGTTCCTTCAAGTAATCTCAAACTTTAAATAATAAAAATTCAAAATAAAAGTCTGTACTGAATCTTCCTTAAGCCTTTATTTACGTTCTATAACTTCATGAGCATTCGGAATAATTCCATTATAGGATAGAATTTCGAGCTCCAAATTTTCTATAAAATATTCATAGAAACAATTTCAACGGATGCACACGGCAAAAGAAAGCATTTCCCAATCACTCGAAAAAGGAAGAGAAAAGCATTATTTAACAATAATCCACGAAAGCTTACTTGGAAGCGATTTGATTTCACTTTCTTAGAATTGTTTGCTTCTCGAAACTCGAGCACGATGAGAACAACACCGAAAGGAGAACGATGTCTCGTCGCATTCTCCAATCAGAATAAAAAGAAATATGTATTGAAACAACATTTCTCTCTTTTTACTTTAGACTCAAAACCAATGCGATTTTCTTTCGAACAAATTCTTCCTTCGGAGAAGAGAGAAAGGGAACGAGGGATTCTCCTGATTTTTTTCTGGATGCCAGAAACGGGAATATAAAGAAGTTCTTCTATACTTCGTGGCGAAAAAAATCTCTCCATCTCGACTATACTGCATTTACCTATGTCTATTGACTGTGTATATCAAGGGTAGGGTGGCGTTGTAGCCGGAGGTGGCGTGGGTGCTCAAGAATCCACAGTAATTTATGCCAGGGACCATCCACTGAACTGATTCAACGATCAGAATTTCCTACATGAACATCAAGAAGAACACCCACAAGTTCTAAACACTTCCGACGCCCCTGCAAGGGTTCTCAACCTTTTGCAGACTGCTAGCTACTCTATTGGTTTGAAAACGTATCGCAGGCCACTTAAGTGACATGTAAATGTGCTACGGGTGAGTATATAAGTAAATGAATGAGTGAGTGAGCAGGTGAGCAAGTGAGTAAGTTACTCATGTGGTTACTAACTCATACTGTCACTCATTTAGTCACTTGTATGATTACTCACTTACTAGATTATTTGCTAGCTGATTTATCAATTCATTCTGTCATTCACTCTCTCACACATTCATTCACTTACTCAATCACTCGGTCATTCACTCACTGGTGACGAACTGTTGTCGGTAAATTTTCCCAGTCGTGATTTTTGCGTCGGTGAATTTTCGTAGTGGTTAGTTTTCGTATCGGTAAACTGTGTGGGCGATGAATTTTCCGTGAATCAGGTTTCGTAGCATAAGGGAGAAAAAAATTTAACATCGGGCCACATATGAAATGCAAGTTGATATTGAAACTGTGACTGACCATCGAGCAGGAGAAAAAAAATAGTTCACTATAATTTTTTTATATATCTAGAGAAAGTCAAAAAAATCCACGTAAAGTGGATCTGAAGTGAAAGCAACGACTACTTCGGTGTGTGTCCGAAGTCTCTCTTGAGGAGTAAAAAAATTGTTTCGAACTTCCACCGATGCTATCGGAGAGAGTTGCCTCCTTCTTTTATTTTTTCTCCCTTTTCATATACACTGACCACTACTCAAATGGACGTCAAACTGGAAGTAAAATAATAATAAAACCCTCTATTTCTAGAATAAAAATCTTTAAAAAAAAAAAACTTTCATATATCTTATATCAACGAGAAATGGACAGCATCTGTCGATTCATCAATATAGCTACCATGCGCCAATCGATAAGTCTTGAATCGAAAAACGCGAAATTTCTCGAAAATAAAGCAAATTTCGTCATTGAGGTGTTTCGTGCTTCAACAGAATTAATTCGCCGACGCAACCAAAGATGGTTGCGAAAAATAATACTATAAATGTACATGTACAACACTTCCACAACAACTTATATATAATTATCCTTATAGTATTTCCCTGCCTTTGAATTTCAATGGCAAGGCTTTTTTTTAACGGAACATCATCAAAACAAAACATATAATAAATACTAATAAGTATTTATTGACCTTCAACTAACATCATAAGCCCTGTTAATTTATTTTTCAACTTAGATTAAAGTACCTCACTGTATTTATTGCATACTATCAATGTAGACAAATATCTATAAATAAATTTATTGTACATCTGAAAAAATTTATGGGTGCGCCACTGATATTGCTTCTTCTGTTTTCTATGCTGTCAATAGTTACCTTTATCTTCTTCCTACACCTCGATTGGTGGATCAAATAATTACGTTTGTAACATTTGCACAAAGCTCGGTGATTACAATATATATGGATATATGTATATACACTGAAAAGCCAAAAAAAACTGGTTCACCTGCCTAATATCGTGTAGGGCCCCCGCGAGCCTGCAGAACTGCCGCAACACGACGTGGCATGGACTCGACTAATGTCTGAAGTAGTGCTGGAGGTAATTGACGCATTGCCTACGCATGCCTGTACCATTTTTTTTGGCTCTTCAGTTTACATTTAGAAAACGATATTAATGTTAAGCTGCAATAATGAAGATAAAAGAAAATAGGGCATTAAGAAATAGAAAAATTACATAAATCAATATTTATCTCTTTTGCAAAAAAATACTTGATATACATAGTGTCCCATAAATTCGCTAATAGTTAAAAAATTCATAAAAATTGAAAGAATTGTTATGATTGAATGCGGTTTGGGAAAAGGCTACTTTCACGAAGTAGGAAAAAAAGGTTCAAATTTTTGTCGATCGAGGAGTGACGCACGAAAAGCAAATCAATGGAAATTTTAAAAGTACTATTGATGAAGTTTTCTTTTCCTTTTCAGTTAAATCGAGCACAACTACGGCCTATCATCATGGGCAATTTACTACCGATTGAGTTGTGCGGGAAGTGTGAGTGTGCGCACCTAACAGTCTGAGTGCGTATGTAGTGTTACGTGTGAATTTTTAGTGCCGCTATCTGTATTACAGATTGTGTGTGAAGTGTGCTGTTTGAGTATTTGTACCGTTTGTAGACCTGTTACACTATAACCAGAGGTTTGCCACCGGTGCTCCGTGTGCACTTCTTAAGGGCTCCACGGCTGCCGCTATAAAAATTATGTACGAAAAAGGGCTCCACCAGTCATAAGAGGTTGAGAACCGATGATCTAGACTTTTTAACGGGGAGATTGGCTGGCATTCGTGTCTCAAAGTTGGGAAACATAAAAAACCAACTTCAGCCGACCACTACTGTGACGATGGTGGGGCTCGAACCCAGGTTCTCGCGATGAGAGTCCGTCGTTCTGACCACTCGACCATCACAGTGCCTGTTGTGTAAAGTTGCTTTACTTCAGTTTGAAATCTCCGGCTAAAGTTTTATGAACGTTTCGGACACACAAAAGATTGAAGAAAGCTTCGGGTCCAATCACCAATGATTTTCTTTCCTGCGGACCCCCCCCCCCTCCCCCGACAACAAAAATCGGAACTAATATTTTTTGTAACAAAAAAATCCCCGTCCGTAAGAATAATCTTTTCGGAAACCGCATTCAAATATCGATTCCTTCAATTTGTATTAATTTTTAAACTACTTACGAATTTATGGGACATCCTGAATAATATTCATTGCAACCTTCCAATTAATACATGACAATAACTTTGAGGAAATACGGATGACAATGATTTTTATTAAATCACAAAAATAAAATTCCCAAATAATAACAAAAAAAAACTTAAAATTCGTACGAGAACACGAAAAAGAAATATTTTGAAGAAGGTCCGGGGACACAAAGCAAAATGGCTTCGTTAATAAAGTCGGCTCTTCTTTTCGGACGGAACAAAGACAAGATGATTCCGTATGCAAATGACGCCGATGTGAAAAGCCATTTTCTTCTTCTTCTTAAAATTATTCTTGTCGTTGTTTCGTTTGGCGATTGCAGTTAAAAATTGGAACATCGTGAAATGCTTTATTGTTATTTGTCTGGAAGATAAATAATAATAATTCTAAAAAAAAGAGCAAATGCTCTATCAAATTTCCAATTATTTTTCCGGCCCCCGTCGTCGATGGAAATGTCCAACAAAAGATTGTTGTTCGCTTTTGATTCGTTTTGTGACGAGACACGACGGATTTTTTTTTTCCTTTTATGGTTTCCATATCAAAAATCGAGGGAACAATTTCTGATGTTTTGGAAATGAAACAAACGTTCGATAACGGGGAAAAGAAATGAGTAAGAAATTAATTTTCCCCTCTATGATTGTTTCTCAAAACTGTACCATACATTGCGACATTTATTTCTTGGGATTCGGTTATGACCTTTAATGTTTTTATAAGTTTGGTTCACACAGTCGGTAATTTTAATGCACAACATATATATTCACACTTTCTCCAATATATATAAACTGAAGAGCCAGAAAAAGTTGTACAGGCATGCGTATGCAAATAAAGAGATATGGAGTGTTATTCAATCATAACACTTCACTCATAGTTTGAAAAACTAGTGGCACATGGCAGCACTACACATAACAAGCATTACACAGAAACACAAAAAAAACTTCACGTCAGGTTTCACTACACGTACACGCACATTCCCGCATGTACCGATTCGTTGGGGGTTCCGCGGGGGGGGGCGGGGTGCATGTGTGGTGTAGCAGTAGTAGGTAGGGCCTCCAAAAAATGGCTCGGGGATCCATGATGTTCTTAAGTCAGCCACCTCGTTGGGCAATTTGCCTGTTGTGGCGTTGTATTTGTATCTAACAACATAAATACGTTAGGGCCACACATGAACTTAGAACATACATTCCGACATGTACCGGTTCGTTAAAAAAATCCGCAGGGCAAGGTGTAAGGTCTGCATGCACGGTTAAGTAGTAGTAAATTACGTAATGGCGATTTTCTTCAACGTGGAATTCCAAATGAATTTGCGGCCGACTTCAGAAGGTTCGAAATCTTAAATGAAAAGCACTAATCTTCGAAATTCGATGTACAGCAGTGGTTCGAAAAATGTGTGACGTGAGATCGTGGGGCGCTATCGACCCCTGTGAGGGTGCCGCGGTGAGCTGTCCTTATCGATGTCTGCCTATTCAATGCCATTAAGCTGTTCTTTGGTAGACTATTCTGAGAAAGCCGCCGATACATGTCCACCCGGGCAAGGAAGACAAACGTTTGATAACCACTAATGTATAGGGTGTCCCATAAATGCGTAAATAGTTTGAAAATTCATAAAAATTTATGAAATTAGTATATATGAATGCATTTTGTGAAAAATTTATTCTCATGAAGGAGGATTTTCAGGGAAAAAAATTGCGCAGAAAGACAATTAGTTCAAATATTTGTTGATACATGACACTGCACGAAAGTCCGGCAGGAGTGATTGAACCTGAATGTTTCTTTAATCTTCTCAGTTTCCGAAATGTTCGTAAAGCTTCAGCCAGTGATTCACGGCTACAAAATACACAGTAGAGTGCTTAGAGTGTACATTATCCAGTTAAAACCTTAAATGAACGCCAATAACAGAAAATTTCGTAAATGAGCTGTTAATCGTACTCCCTGCATTTTATAGGACTATTTCCAGTGATTTACTTTCGTGCAGTGCCTTCTATCCACAAGAATCTGAACTAATTTTTTTTTTATCTTGAATCAATTCCCCCCCCCCCCCCACTTCATAGTGAGAATAATTTTTCGCATTCAGCATTTTCAAGTTTTCCAATTCCTCCAACTTTTATTACTTTATTTTCTCAACTATTTAAGACAGGGGTGCTCTGCTCAACCTTTAGCATAGTACGGGCCACTTCATTAGTTTGAAAACATGTCGTGGCCACTTAAGTAATATGTAACAGCACCGCAGGTTACTTTACTGATCTGGGAATGTACCGCGAGTCACTCAAGCGATTTGTAAATATGCCCAGGGTCACTTGAGTAGTCTTAGAATGCGCCGCGGGCAGCTTAAATCATGTGGATTATGTGCCGCGGGCCATTTGAGTGGTCTGGAACTGCTTCACGAGTAACTTGGGTGATTTGAAACTGGGCTGCGTGTAACTTGAATGATCTGAAACTTCACCACGCGCCACTTAAGTGATCTGAAGATGGGTACTTGTAGTGAGAACTACAACCACTGCGAACTGAACAGAACCGTGGTCAACTCCGTCTAGTCCTGTGTTGTTCACCTCTGTACTTACCGGTCACGACGTTACTCCGTTCCTTGTCTGATCTCTTATGTTATTTTTTACATGATATCTGACGTTATAACCATACCACGCATTCTCGACACCAAATTGGAGCATTTTGGCTTGTTTCGTCGCGCCTTGTTAAAAAAAATTCTGGACATTAAACTGAAGAAAATATTCAACACAAAATAGAAAAGGCATAAATTCGAAGAAAATTCACCGAGACAAAAAAAAAGCGCCAAATGGTATGATTTTCATGGAAGAGTACCTGTGGATATGTGCCACGGGCCACATAAGTAAAGTAAAACTGCACCGCGGGTCACTTAAATGATCTGTAAATGTGCCGCTTATAGTTAATTTTTATAAAATTCGATTTCAGGTCGCGGGCAATAGGTTGGGCATGTATACGATATATTTACGAGTTAATTATTTATGTTATTAAGTAATTAAGTTATTTGTATATTTACGAGTATGTGGAACACCGTGTACGAAAGAATGAAACTAAAATGGCAATTAGAAAATGATAAATCAATTTTCGGTTGACGTCGTAAAGACTCGAAATCGCTAATTCGAAAACGCTAATCTATAAAACTTGATGTGTACTAGAATAGTTGCCAAATAGCTTTTCATTCCCGGAAACTGATAAATGGCTGCAAAGTAATACGTTGAAAATTGAACAAATCGCGTTTTGCAAATTGTTCTGTGCGCGTGTGATTCCTATTTAATGACTCGGAATTGAAGGAATGGCGATTATGATGACGACGATTGCAGCAGCTGCTCACGTAGCAGCAGTCAGAAATGTGGGAAACGGTTACATGAAGTAACGTGCGTCACAAATTGCAGTTTCCCAACTCTCCTTGCTTCCTGTTAATGCACCCGGAATCGTTCCTTCGCGAGTCAGTTCCACGTGATAATGGAGCAGTTGGAGTTAGTTCCAGCTCTACTAATTCGTGTTATTATACCGAACTTCGTGTTCAGTTACGGAATTTCGAAAGTCTCTTATACGTTTTTAACTGGCGAAATCGTGAAAACTGAGTCCCCCGTTCTTAGAAACAATGCCTAGAGATAATTTTCTTCGAATCAACAGTGTAACCACTGATTAGTTCAGCCCGAAAAGTCGTGATCTTCAAGAATTCAGTTGTAATCTGAAAATTTTCAGTTGAAATTAAAGACGTGATGTGAACGTTAGAACTGTGCCACAAGATTTACCCTGTGTTATTACTGACAGGGTGTCTCATAAATTCGTAAATAGTTCTAAATTCATAAGAATTGAAGGAATTGCTATATTTGAATGTGGTTAACGAAATAGTTATTCCGTCGAAAGGGGATTTTTTTTTTTTTTTTTTGGTACATGAAAAAAAATTAAATTTTGTCGTAAAAGGTGCTGCACGAAAATAAAGCAGGAGTGAACCTGAACCTTTCTTCAGTGCCCAAAACGCTCATGAAGCTTCAGCCGGCGATCGTGGCTGAGGTAGAACAACACCAATATCAATGAAATCCATATCCCTTTCCGAACCTGGTACCACATATGTGTAGAGGATTATTTCCTTTTTCCCAATTGTGGAATTTTTTCTTTTGCACTCAGGGACTCAGGCCCTGACTTGAAGGATTGTGTGGGTTTTGAGTTAGAAATATGAGGAATATGAACCATTGGGGGCTTTCATCGTGAACAGTAGGCCCAACTTTCAGAATGCGCGGATCCATAGAGGGAGCGATCACCCCTCCCAACAGCCAAAGTGAGAGAAAATGTTATCTGTCTTGTAAAATGCGGGACAATTCTGTCATTGGGTATCGTACGATAGACTCCCGTGAGAAAGTCCCTCCGGAAAAAGTGTGATTTATTGCATAAAATTTAGCGATAAAATTCTGTAAAAAGTTGTATGCGAAGACGAATATCTTGACTGGAAATGAAGATTTGATTTTAACGGAGTGAATTATGTTTTTCCTAAAGAAAAAACTTACAATTTGAAAAAAAATGAAGATCTACTGAAATTTATGTTTTTAATGCATTTTTGAGTGTCAAAAATGCAAAAACATTTTGAAAATTAAAAAAACTCAATGCTCAAGTCTGAAAATGTTATGTAAGAGTGCCGGTTGCAATTTAAAATCCAGAAATGAGCTCTTAATCGTACACCCTGCATTTTTAGGACTCTGATTTGCATATTCCCAGTTATTTTGTGTCGTGTAGAAAAATTTTAACTTCATTGTCAAAAATTGCAACTAATTTTGCAATAACAATCCCCTCCTTCCCATCGTGAGAAAAACCTTTTCACAAACTGCATCCAAAACCAATTCCTTCGATTTTTATGAATTTTTCAACTCGTTGAAGTGAATTGACCCTAGATTTTAGTGCGCTTGTTAGATGGTCTCCCCAAATGGCCACCGCGTAAATAGCAATGAGTTGAATTTCAGCGTAGGCCAGACGTACTTGACTTTGGCTTGACAAAAAGCCTAATACACTGAGTCACCATTGAGGTACTCATCTGACCATAATCCGGTACTATTCGAGATTGACAGTGGTGTATCGCTTATCAAATTCCATACATGCTTCGTACAGATTGGACTAACGTCCGTACAACACTGGAAAATGAGCCAGTCATTGAGATCAATAGTTTGTCAAAAGAGAGCATTGATATATCAGCAGAAAAAATTACTGAGGTAATTCAAAATGCTGTAAATAATTCAACAAGGTGTATAAGCCTTTTAAAAATTATGGCATTCCTGAGGAGTTGAAGTGTAAAATTAACTTCAAAAATCAACTCCGAAGACGAGTACAGCGTATAAGAGACCCCATTCTCCGTAACATGCTGAATCGTATGTTCAGAGGAATAAGAAACAGCCTCAAGGAATATTACTCTCAGAAGTGGAGTGATTTTCTTGACGAGGCTGATGTATCGGATAGGTCTCTCTGGAAAGTAATTAGAATTTGTAAGCCCAGGGCCATAAACATTAACAGAATACATGGTACATATGGTCTTGTGTGTACACTGATGAAGAGATAGCGGAGTCATTCGCTAACACTTGTGAAGACCAGCTTTCACCAAATAGTAACCAACCACCTATTGTACAAGCACACTTTGAACAAGTGGTGAACAAGTTTCTACAAAACAACCAGCCACATAACATCTTGATGGCTGCTCCCACTGATCGTAAGGAGATCCTCGAAATAATTAAAAGACTTAAAGATAAAAAGGCCCCTGGGTATGATGATAATATTGCAAACACAGCTTTGAAGATACTTTCATTTGATATTATTACCACATTGGTAAACATCTTTAATGGTATGTTAAAAATTTGTCATTTTTCTTCTATCTGGAAACGTGCCATTATTAGTCATTCCACAAACTAGGGAGATAAGTCTATTTACGAATGATTTTCACCGGATCAGCTTGCTCCTGGGATTGTCCAAGATTTTTGAACGAGTCTTTAAGGCGAGATCATCTTTGTATCTCGAGGATAACATCTTTATCCGACATGAACAACATGCCTTTCGTAGCGGACATTCTTGTGTAACACAACTGGTCCGTGTTGTAGAATGCATACAAGATGCTTTCATCCACAAAGACTATGTAGCATGTTTTGATCCAGACATACAGAAGGCCTTGGATAAGGCTAAGCACTCAACACTCATTGCCATTATGATACTTAAAAAGTTTCCAACCCACTTTATATATATATATTAAACCAACAATATACATACAACTAACTTTATACATATGGTTCACAGCTACCTCAGGGATAAGACATTTCAGGTTCGTATCAAAACGCCCTCTCTACTCGACGCCCACTTAAGACATCTATTTGTTAAGGGTCAGTAATGGCCCAATACGCTTCAATATTTTTATTAACGATTTTCCGGCTCCACAAATCTTAGCTTCTTATGCTGACGACTCGAAAATTCTTATGGCATCCAGGAACCCTCAGCAAGCTCTGAGGAACTTCCAAGAAATGGTTCGAAGGGTCGAGATCTGGTCTCAGCTACATGCAGTGGTCTTAAACGAGAACAAATATAACTTCATATGGTTTGCAAGAAGGCAACTCCCGCCGAACACCACTATCACAGTGGGGCACACCATATTACAACCCAAATCTCAAACAAAACATCTTGGTGTTATTTTGGATAAAAAGCTCAGTTTCAAAGCTCACATTCATGAGGTGAAAGTTCGAGCCGCTAAGGCTGCAAGACTTCTAAACAGAGTGTTACACACGATCTGCACTTAGCCTCAAAAACAGAACCATTATGTTCAAGTCAGTCATTAGATCAACTATGTGCTATGCAGCACCATGCTTTTCCACAGCGAAATCCTCTGTCATCAAACAATTAGAACTGCAACAAAATGAAATACTTCGGCGATATACCGGGGCACAATGGTATATCAGAAATCTTGACATAATGTAGGATTTGAACATTAAAACCATACATGACTATTTAGTCAAACTATGTAGAAGATATTTCGATAGAGCTGAAACATCAGAATATCAGCATATAAGAGACATCTCGCCTTATCCTGCGGGAGAGATGTTGAGGTTTCTTCGACCTAAGAACATACTGGCCTGATATGGGTCAGTGAATTGGTTTAATTTTGTCAAAAGTGTAAATAGAGTTCTTATTCTCTCTTCATTGATTGGAGGCATAGTGTTGCATATATATACTGAACGCTCTACCCATATTTATCGCATTTAATCTTGTATTCACATGTAATCGCATATATTGTATTTAATCACGCAATTCATTAGAATTAACATATGTATACTCTGTTGTGACCATTAGGTGGAGGATTCCACACTTATTTGTCAATTATTTGCTCAGATAATTGACGGTTAGATTCTACAATTGCATATGAAATGTGTTCTTGAGTTTTGATACTGCATCCCCTGCAGACATAGTGCGGCAAATATTTTCTAAAATGATCTCAATTAATTTGACATATACTGACTCTCTGAGTACAGCATAGGCTGTAAATTTTATTATCTTTTATTGACACGCATCTTATACACGTACACTCACACGCCCAACTATCACATACAAAGTTTCTCAACTTCTTCATCCAGCTCGTACGGAGCAGCATCGAACAGGGAAGCTTATGGGAGCCTTAAAGACTCGGTACGCCCTGAGAAAATGTATTTACCTCAGTCAGTCAGTCATAAATAGAAATATCATTCTTTCTAAGTTCATAACAGTGATTAAATTAGACTGTTTATACGTAATCTCCAAACACATATTTAAGCTACTGTCTCACTCGAAAATCCTATAAATCATTCCGACGTATCGTTCCCAGAGAATTAAAAAAAAAGAACGGGGATAAATTTATTTCTGTTTCCTGGAGCAATTTAATAAAAGATAAATTTCGGAATTTGTTCGTTCTCTTTCCTTCCCATTGAACAAAAAAGTCAGTGACACGTGTGCGTTCTTTTTCAAAGAAAACTTAATCTTCCGAGAAAAATGGGATCTTGCACACAGAGCCCCGTGAAATGCAATATTGAATGTCTTTTCTTTATTGTATTTCTGTCATCATTAATTTGGAAATACACTCGATACCCCTCGCAACGGTTGTATACAAAAGTATGGTTTATGTGCAATGTACAGATATAAATCAGAAAACATACAAACAAACGAAGAAAAAATTCTTAAAAGATCAGAGATCGTGAAAAAAAAAGAAGAAAGAAAATCTACTAAACTCTAATATTGAGTGTATTAGAGTTCAATTGCGGAGAAACTCACTCACTTTCTCCGATCCGTAATAAATCCTACGTAAGGGTCCACTATATTATGGCTCAGGTGGAATTTCTCCACGCTTTTTATTTTCGGGGAAATAACGGAATAAGATTTGCTGATTCCTAATATATAAATGCGTATATAAACCACAAAACTAAATAAAAACCAATCATCCGCAAGTTTCAAATCCCCGAAGTTTTTATCAATTTCATCTACTTTATCCTTCCTTTTTTTTTATATTTTTCTCATCGATTTGGCCAAGAAATTGAGTATTCGATTAACGAAGCGATTTTTCTGTAACACTCGCATATGAAAGGAAATACTGTACTAAATAAATTTAAACTCGAAACAAGATATTGACACTGAAGAACCAAAATGAAGAATTTTTTTTTAAAATCCTCTTACCATCACTTCTAAAATGGTATTGAATATGACAAAAGTATTTCTTTTGATAGTAGGTAGAGTGGGGAGTGGAATAGGACACTTTTCACAAAAATATTTTCAGAGTTGATAAATCAAGAATCTTATCCCTTTTGAAATAAGAAAAAAAAATATGACGTTCAAAATAAGTAATAATTAGGAATACGTAAATTTCGTACTTACGAAATAGATGCGATGAATGCGAAATTTCCGAATTTAGACGAATTGGTACGAAAATATGACTTTTCACTACTTTTCCGCGATATCTAGATAATATGCAATTTTTAAAAGCGGAAATTTATCATAATTCTGCCAGTACTTTTGCCTTAGGCCGATTTTTCCTTTATGGATGCTGCGTTAAAATTTATAGATTCTTTGATATCCTCAATATCCTTTTGCAAATGTTCTTGGCTTTCAAAAACATTGTTTATGGATTCGTCTAACTTGTAGTCAGACTCATTTCAGTCCTAAAGTCCTGTATCATTTTTTCAGTTTCTGGAAACACTTTTTGATTGAGAGATCATTAATATATATCACTACAGATGTCAGTAGTTTCCTGCTCTGCCAAAATCCCAGCATTTTCCAAGCATGTAGCACATTTCCATTGGGTTTTTTTTCCTGGTGCCTGATGGAATACTATTCAATCGTCACAATATAAAATAGTTTCAAAAAAACTAATAAGCTAATTAAACTAGTTAAATTCAGGATCTTCCAAACCTCCATCTAGTGGATGGAGGAAAAAAGTAGAGGCAGATATAAAAAGTCTGAGATATATAAACCACATAGTTTTTATGCTCAATGTGCCAATGCCTCAATTATATTTAGAAATATTCTTTTTTTAACTATTATCCATCCAAAATTCGCATTCAAAAAATTTTAAAACTAAAAAAATTATTTCACAAAACTGAATGTACTTATTTATTTTTGGATAGTGAAAATTATTATTTTTCCATTTATAAGAGGTAAATATTCTTTGTCAAAAGTTTGTTAACAGTAAATGCCAAGTTTTGAAAGTTTTATATGCAGAAAAAATGTTTTAAAATTTTGTAAAACCACCTATCCCACTGTGCTATACTTCCCTACTCTCTACTACCACGTACTAGAAATGGGTATTCTCAAATTTCTCTACATAGAGAACATGCGTGGCTCCAGGACGATGCGCTGGGAGGGGCGAATTGTGCGTTAGTTTGATTGTCCCGTATTTCGCTGGACAGGACAAATTTTCAAATATTTTCCGGCATTTAGGAGGGACAATCGTTCCTATCCACCCCGCTGGATCCGCACCTGAGCGAAGGTAGACATCTTTAGCTATGAATCTAGCGGAGGTAGGAGGCATCTTCAGCTGCAAATGAAGCCTAATCAGACATCTTCAGCTGCCAATGCAGCGGATTCAGGCGTATCCAGGGTGATGTGGCAGTAAAACGGCTAATTTTTTTTGGTGCATTGGATCATTCCGTATTTTAAAGTAAAGGTCATTTTTACACCATATCATTCGGCTCTTGGGAGGGGCGATCACCACCCCCTCCCCCCCCCCACGGATCCGCACTTGATAGAAAAAATATTTTAAGAGAAAAATACGGGCAACGTCAACATCATGATGAAAACCTAATGTAGCGTGCTAATTAATCGTACACTCTGAATTTTATAGGTCTCTGATTTGCATAATTCCAGAGATTTACTTCCGTGCAGGAATCTCAATCGACAAAAATTTGAAATTAGTTTTTTTTTTTTTTTCCTGTACCAGAAAAATACTCCTTTGTGAGAATAACTTTTTGGCAAAAACCACATTAAAATATACCAATTCCTTCAATTTTTATGAATTTTTAAACTATTTAAGAATTTACGGGACACACTGTACTTCTAAAGTCAACGATTGTAGAGATATCTGCTGATTAAACAATTTGAATTATTCTTTGTATCTATTTCCTATATACAGTATAAAGTTGATTCACGTTCGAAACAAGAAAAAAAAATGGAAGTATTCCATACGAAGGGAAAAGGGTATGACAGTTTTTTTTTTGTCGTATTGAAAGCACATACATGGCTGCACATGAAACTAGAAAATGTTGAACTCTAAATATTTTCTTGTTTTGGTGTGGGTTTTTTTTTTTTGAATTGTGAAATACACTTTCAGATCTTTTCTCAGAACGAGTTTGTTTGAAAATGATTTTTCTTTTTCCTTAGTCTTTCCAGCAAGTGGTGCCTTGAGGGAATACACACACTACCATACTTACTATACTATACGTGGTTAACTTTTTCCTTTGCCGATGGAAGATCTCGAAGGTATCGAAGAAAACACCAGCAACAAAAAGAAAATGTCCTGTGCACCCGATAAGGTGCTTTACTGCTCCCGGCAAGAAAAAGAAATAATTTCACGGTTTTTTTTTGTTTTTTTGTTAGAATTTGAACTTTCTTTTGTGGAGAAAAACAGAAAAATCAAAAGGAGAAAAAGAAATTCGAGAGCAAATTTTCTCCAATGAGATAAGGTAAACCTTTTACTATTTCGTTGAAATATTTGTTTATTTCGCTCTATTCAATTTTTTTTTTCGTTGAGTTTTTCAATCGAATTATGGAAGAAAGAAGCTCGGATAAAGCAGATATATTGAGAAAGCAGAATATAATCAACAGAAATCACAGATTTAACAAAATATTGTTCAGATTTTTAACGTGTGAAGCACGGGCTCGATTAAAATATCAATTTTTCACAAGTCCGTTTATAGGTGAATTTAGTACCTGCAAATCAATAATTTCATATGCATAGACCTGTGTGTGTGTGGCACTCATGAATGTGTTATACACACACAGATATATATACATACACAACTCATCCTTGGCTGACCATACGTCACGTATTTCCCGGGACATTGTCGTGCTATTTTCATGTAATTATTCTTTATAGGAATGTCCCGTTTTTTATGTATTTTCAACGATGCTTTCTTGAGTTTTTATTCTTCATTAAAATCAAGGATTGAAATTATTTTCCACCTCATAAATTATATCATTATAATTGCAACTATGAATAAGAATATATATTCACCTCACATATTTGTCATGTTGTAAACTTTTTATTTCGTGGAATTCATTTTAGTCCTCTGCAGTTTGCAGTAATGCTTCATTTTCCGCCAATAGTGATTTTTTAGTGATTTATGCAATAGGTGGCAGATTTTCTTATCTTTCGCATCATTTTTGGCGATGTCATGCCCATGTCTTGTATTTTCCCGTGTGTTCGGAATCCCAACTTCCTGTATTTTTCTCAAGGAAATGTGGTCAGCCTAATTCATCCGGCTTGAAACCAGATCGCGCCAATAGAATCGTCAATTTGGAATCAAAACTTTAACAATTGAATGAACTCAGCCAAGAATGATTCAAGATGGTACGAGTTTTCCGTCATTCCACCATTTATCGTTAAAATATGTCTAACTTTTCGAAACTGAAGTGACACGTCTAATTTGTGAGTGCAATGAAAAATTGAATAAATTATTTCGACGTTCAGTCGTGACCCCGACAAAACCCTGCCAATTTTTGTTAATGCTCCGAAATCCTTCTATCTCGATGTTGCGAAATATATTCTGTATAGAATATGTTCAATATTCATAAAGTGATTTTAACACATTTACTCGACAACATTATCAGGTAAATTGAAACGATTTAGCAAATTATATCGCCAAGGTCAACGACGAATTTTTATTCGTAACTTCAACAGATCATATATCTAAGAGAGGTAGCATAAACTTTTTTTTTGTATATATCTCAGATATTTTAATCCGGTGCCAGAAAATTGCATGTAGGGGAAACTGTTATACCGTGACTATATTAAACCTTGAAAAACTTGAAATAGTATTGATGGCATTGCATATTTTAGCTGATGTTTTTGGAATGCAATAGATTAGAAATACGGTAAAACCTGTCTTCAAAGACTTCCCATTCTTTCCCGTTAAACACCGGTTTCCGCTTAATAAAGATTCAATTGGCATAATATGCAAAATTATGTAACGATCTCGGATGTAATTGAAATAAAATAAAAATTAATTAATTAAAAATAAAGTAAATTATTTAAATATATATAAATAAAGTAAAAAATTTACATTTTTTTTTTTTTACTTTATCTTATATATAAATGTGAAAGTGTGTAGGTATGTTTGTCCTTTATTACCAATCTACACTTTTAGACTGATCGTCACCAAATTTTGCATACATACCAAACAGGACCGGGATTGAACCATAGGCCACTTTAAAATTTCGTCAAAGCTGGGCAAATGCCCGAAATGGGCCCAACTTTCCTGAGTTTTTTTTAATTCGAATATCTCCGTGAATGTTGCACTAAGAAACGTGGAATTTTTTAGTTAGAATCGGGAGAGACAGGGCAACAACTTTCTAATTTGGTTTATGGGAGCAAAGGGACTGTATAAAAAGGGGTTTTTTTATTTTAATAACTACACAACCCCTGACAACATTAATGGCATACCCGAGTACTACGTGTTATTTGGAAACTTTTTCTAACTGGAAATATGCCTCTGGGATCAAAGATTCGCCAATAAAACATCATGCATGCTATTGCCTATGCACCTTGTATGTAAAATAACATGCACTGACTGACTGATCCATCATCGCCGAGTCAAAACCGCTGAAGCTATAAATATGAAATTTTATTACTTGTCTCATTTCATGATGCAAAGACTCACTAAGAAGGGATTTTTCAAAATTCGATCCCTAAGGGGGATCGTAGGGGGTTCAAAGGTAATAATGTGGCAATCATCGCTGAGCCGAAACCGATGAAGCTATAAATATGAACTTTTATCAGTAGTGTTATTTTTAATGTAGAGACTCACTGAGGAAGGATTTTATTCAAAATTCAATCTCTAAAGGGATCGGGGGGGGGGGTGTTCATAGTGGGGCAATCATCGCTGAGTCCAAACCACTATGAATATGAAATTTGGTCAACATTATATTTTTTAATATAGAGACTTAAGGGATTTCTGGAAATTCAACCCCAAAGAGTGTCGCGAGGGGTTTGAATTTTATATGGGGGAAATCATTGCTGAGCGATTTCCAGATCAACACGAGCCAAATACACGCGAACGACGCCGCGAATAATAGCTAGTTTACCATATTTACAAATACGAAACAATGATTATGCATAATAACCGCCAAATATGATGAATTTAGTACGATGTATCATGTTTACCAATGACGCTTGGGTATTCAGCTTAATCGCCGGTAGAAGTCATAAAATTAGGAAAACTTTATCAGTTACCATAATGGTCAGCAGTTATGCATAATATAACCGGATTTATCACATTTACCGTGACCTCATTTCGTTTAGTTTCAGCTTTCACTTCTCTTCGAGTCTCTCAGCAGAGGGTAGGCAGACCTTCAACACGATACTTACATAACATGAAAATTCAGAAGACACTTGCTATTTTCACCTAAACATATGGAAGCCAGGTAGCAGCACCAGTGACGCGAAACAAGCATAACTCTAACAAAATAAATACGTTAGGAGCCACGAATACACACCCACAAACACATACCTTTGCATGCATGAAATAAGAATGTACTCGTGATTAGGTTTTACTTTTCTTGCAGATCTCTTGAAACGTCTAAAAATTTTAAGAATGCCTTTGTGGCTTTTCGAGATGAGAGAATTCTGTTGCATATCATCCATTCGTTTCGAAACGTCTGAACTTCAGCATTATGTATGTGTGTGTGTTTCGAGTGAAACTAATACCTACATGGGGAATGCGTGCGTGTGTTTTTGCGATATACGACGAAACGAGGGTTCATCGAAGAGAAAACCAGCGATGCATCGATGGATGGCGAGGAATAAATTTCACACTTTACTGACTTTTCCGTAGACAAATCTCGAGATCTATGGGTATGAATTCTTCGTCTCAGAAAAATAAATAAATGTTGCCTGTCTCTTTGACACAAAGAAAACGTAGAAGCGAAAAGAATCGGAAGCGCAGCGCCTCGCAGTCACTTTGGGTCTTGGAAAAAAAAATCGAGAATAAAAATAGAGTTTCGGGACAAGTTATGACAGGGTAGGCCATCTTGAAACTCAACCGAAGAATTCGTCATACTTTAGAGCTAGTGAGATGAGGAGCCACACCGGAGAAGAAACAAATTTGCATTGACTGACAAAAGAAACATTCGCTTTTAAAATGAACAAGTCTACGTTTTTCGAAGTGAATGAATCCCTGAGGTATGTGACATTAGAATCATCGTAACATGTAGCCCAACTTCAGGCACCTTAATATAAAAAAGAGCGGACTCGTCATCCATCTTTGAGAAGGTTTGTCGCTTCAAGAGTGATTGCCCCAGAAAATGATGGTGATAGTGCATACATACATACAAAATGTAGCCCTCGGAGTCATTTGACATGGTCTGCAACCTCAACCCTTACTTTGTAAAAATGAACCAAGTGACACATTCCCAGATCACTTCAGTGAACCGCGCCATATTTACAGATCAGCAGCAGCAGCAGCAGAGATTAAGCAGCCATTGGCATATTTCCAGACTACTTAAGTGGCCCGCGGCATAGTTCAAGATCATTCAAGCTTCCCGCAACACATTTTTAAACCAATAAAGTGGTCACACACTCTCCAAAAGATTGAGGGCCCTTAACGTAAAATGTGGGCACGGTAGCTCTGTTCCAGGCATCTATAAAGGAGAGTGAACTCGTCTGCCTTCGAACAAAGAACTAGTTTGCCGCTTCAAGTGATGCCTCGGAAATAGTTGGAAAAAAATTTTCGTGGTTATTTTCGTGATAACTTCAACCGTTTATAATAAAGTAGCTGTTACCCGCGGCTTCACTCACGTGGATTTGGTAATCTGAAAATGACTCGGCGATGATCCCCCATATAATATTTGAACTCCTTATGACCCCGTTGGGGAGACCCTCATATCTCCGTATTGAAGTTGCTCAGAAACTTGAAACTTGGCATATTCAGAGTATTTTACAAGTTCAATTAAACCTCTGAATTTCATTTGGTTAAATCATTCGTAGTTAATCAGGCATTTAAACTCAAAATTACGTTATTTCGACACTGACTGTGACTGACTCACTGACGGTCATCACAAATCCTACGCATTTCCAGCAGCCCTAGAAACATGAAATTTGGTATGAAAGTTGTGTTTTTTTAGGATACAAAGCAAGTAAACGTTAAAAAATCCGGAAAATTCCTCTCAGTATCGGAAATAAGGGAAAATTCGGGACATTACCAATTGCCGCCAAAAAGCCAAATGGTTACAAGATTGCCAACTATAGTTGAAATTGTTTAAAATATGTGCGAAGACGGGAAAAAATGGTTTTTACATACTGTATATCGACAGTGGTGTTGGTTTAGTGCTGTGTCAATATATAAATTTAGTGTTAAATTCGAAAACAAAAATTTCATTTATTATAGTACTATTATGATGCCGCTGTGGTGGTCGAGTGGTTATAGTGCCGGACTCGTGATGCGAGGATCCGGGTTCGAACCCCACAGTGGTGGTCGGCTGAAGTTGGTTTTCTGTGGTTCCCAACTTCAAGGCGCAAATGCGAGCCGATCTCCCCGTTAAAAAGTCTCGCCACAGAGAGCAACAGTCCTACAACGGTAAATCATTCAACCATAACACTTCACTTCACTCATAGTTAGTAAAACTGGGGGCAGATGACAGCACTACACATAACAAGCATTACACAGAAACAAACTTGACGTCAGGTTGCACTACACGTACACGCACATTAACGCATGTACCAATTCGTTGGGGGGGTTCCGCGAGGGGGGAGGGTGCAATTGTGGTGTAGCAGTAGTAGGTAGGGGCTCGGGGATCCATGATGTTCTTAAGTCAGCCACCTCGTTGGGCAATTTGCCTGTTGTGGCGTTGTATTTGTATTTGTATGTATTTTCCTAAAATCACCCATTTTCGATAGAAAAAACGATTTAATTTTTATTCTAATTTTGTTCCATGGACAAAGACGAATCCAAAGAACGTACAGGAAATATTTTTTGCTTGTGAATTTCTCGGATGATTCATCTCTAAAGAAGGGCAAAAATAATGAAAATCAATCTGAATTCGGCCGGTAAAATGTTAAAATGTACAGTATTTGTTATGCACGACAAAAATATGAGATGAACATACACAATAATTGTGTGATTATAACTGCGACAAAAAATCATTTTTTGCCACAGTTATCATAATACAATAATAAGTTATGCGTATTACCTTTGTCCACGACTTTAGTAAATATAACAATGAGTGCCCAAGAAAATTAGTAGAATAAGAGAAGGGCGGCAAAATTTGTATAACCCTCAATAAATCCCCATTTGCCCAGACAGGTAGGGATTAGATTAGTGAGTGACCAAAAAAAAAAAAGTGACCTAGAGAGTTTGCAAGCACGTAAGTGAGCAAAATAATGACTTGAAGAATTACCTACAGAGTGAAGAATCAGGTCAGTGAGTGACCTAGAACGTGTGCAAGCATGTGAATGACCAAAAGCGTGATCTAGAGCAGTGGTTCTCAACCTTTGGAAGCTATTTGCCCGATAAATCTCTTTTGAGTAAGTGAAAGGCCCAGTCTTACTTACAACTAATGAGAAACTAATGGGAAAAAAGAAACTGCGAATCACTCACTGCCCGGTGTCACTAGTGTCCGGCGGTTGAGAAACACTGACTTAGAGAGTCTGAGAGTCTGAAAGCATGTGAATGACCCATAGAGTAACTTAGACAAAGAACATGTGTAAAAGTGTAAATGATCAAATGAGTGACCCATAACGAAAGGAACCATGTCAGTGAGTAACCAAAAGAGTGACTTAGAACGTGTGTAAGTATATGAGTGACCAAAAAAAACTATGTGCAAGCATGTGAATGACTAAAAGAGTGACTAAAAGAAATGTGAGCATGGGAGTGACCAAAAGAGTGACTTAGAGACATAGTTATACTGTGCAGGAGTGGGGGGTGGGCTAAGAGGGTTATCGGACAGGGTGGCGAATTCGAGGGAAGAGTAGTCAAGGAAATTAGACTAGAATGGGAGAAGGGCGGCAAAATTCATGTAGCCCACAGGCGCCAAAACCATAAGTGCGCTTCTGGAAAAACCTGGACACATTTTAAAAGTAGACTAGGGACAGAAAAATCGAATATGCTTTAAAATGCGACTCATGCGGTCACCGTAGTAAGAACAACTCTTGTACTCGGCATTGCATGGTGTACATACATACATATATATATATATATATTTTTTTTTTTAATTATATTTTGTATACATTGTTTCCACCATATATATATATATATATATATACATAAATGGTGTCCAAAAAGTACGCAACTTGAAAAAAGAGGTACAAACAGTACTTACAAAAAGAAATCCCATGATAAACATTTCGTGTAAAAAATGAAGCCAAGTCTCGAGATTCTTTACCCGTAAAAAGTTTCATCTGATGTAGAGCCAAGTCAACTGTGACACTGATTCACAAACCACTCCAAGGCTCTTCAGTTACACATTTGGTTGAAGAACATTTTCGGACTTGGCAATTACGCAACACCAGAATGTGCTGCAGTGGTTGTTTCATTATTCAATGCCATTAATCAAAATTCCATCAAATACTGTTTATGTAAGGACATCGTGAAGTTATTCTCTCCAGTGGAAAACACTAGGGGCTTAAGAATTGCATGCCAACAACTTTTCCAGTGGAGTTGTCAGTATAAGCTACCTATTTCATCATCAAAAAGTGGATCAATGCATTTCGGTAGACGCACCGATCCTGAATATTACCAACTAGGTGATGAAACGTTACAGCAATTGGATACATGCGTGGATTTAGGTATTGCAATGAGCCGCATTCTGGATTTCACTGATCATTATCATGGCATAGTCTGCAAAGCTAATAGAATTTCATATTTGTTACGTACGGCATACCGTAAGTGTGATGCGCATACGTTGTCATATGCTTTCTGTGTGTACGTTCGCCCGACTCTGGAGTTCTGTTCGCAAGTATGGAGCCCTTACAAAATCAAGGACATACAGCTCCTCGAAAAGCCACAGAGGTCGTTTACTAAACGAATACCTGGCATGAGCGGTCTATCTTATTGCCAGAGACTTCAATTTCTGGGTTTACACTCACTGGAATGGCGTAGAATCGCTGCAGATCTGAAGATGTGCTACAAACTAGTCCACCAAATTGTTTATCTACCATCGAGAGAGGCTTTCTTTGAGATCATAGACAGGCGAGTTAACCTACGTAGGCATCGCTTCCAAATAAGAATACCAACGGCTAGAAGGGATTGCTTTTTCCACGGATATAGATGCCGTGTGGCAAGAATATGGAACAGTCTTCCATCAGAACTTGTATGTGCCTCCTACGCAAGATTTGCTTCCACTATTGGGGATTTCGACCTGGCTCCGTATACGAAGTGCTTCCCGTACTGACTATTATTATTTTTTTTTTTTTTCTTCCAGTAAGTGCATTTCATGCCTTCTGGGGTTATTATTATTATTATTATTATTATTATCTGTATTTACAGCGTTGACTTAATTTTACATAACACGTAAGGTGTAATATGCGCTGCGTAATTGCCAAGTCCCAAAATGTTCTTCAACTAAAGGTGTAGAGCCTTGGAGTGATCTGTGAATCAGTGTCACAGGTGCCAAAACCAAGTTAATAAATCAAGTTAATAGCATTAGACTTGGCTCTACATCAGATAACTTTTTATGGGTGAAGAATATCGAGACGTGGCTTCATTTTTGTAGGTTTGATTGTATCACTCCAAATGTTTTTGTAAGATTCTTCGCCAATGTGTGAAAGAAGCCGTAAGCATATTCCCGCCAAAAAATATTTTTATCAATTTTTTTTTAATTGCAGAAATTTCTTGAAAAATCATTTTTTTCACCATTTTTCTCGTTTTAATCAGATGCAACAATTTTTTCCCAAATTTTTTCTACACAAAAGATACGCATTTTAATGGGTTTTCCATTGCAATGTGAATTTTAAAAATTTGTTTAAACAAATAACGAAGTCAAATTGGTTTTTGTTCCCTACCAAATTTTAATTTGAGTACAAATATTGCTTTGATCGATGTATTTTTTTTCGGTGTGTACAAGTGTTGCTGTGATCAGTGTATTTAAAAAAAAGTTATGTATTGATCAGAGTGTATTCTTATGCTTACAAAATAAAAACAAATTAATTTTTGAATTTCAAATTATTAAAATTTGAAATCAAATTTGAAGTCGCTTAACATTATTGAATCACTTTCAGATTAGCCTGGAAAATACCGGCTGATTGAGCTATACATATGTATATAATTATTTTGTGGGGCGGGCAACATCGCCGGGTATCGGCTAGTACCTTATAAAGTAAATTAAAGAAATGCAGCACCACGGTAACCAATAATTTGCAACAGCCTCATAAAAAGCGATACACACAAACAAGAAACAACAGCTTTGAAGAACTGATCCGCACAATTTCGATCCTTGACGGCCACTAGTTTCAGTTCGAACAGCATAAACTTCCGTTCTGATTCTTAAAAATGATAGGTTTTCACTTCAGTACGCACATTAGTTACACGTCTCACAGATGCTGTCGAAGCATCGAAAACTTGGCCACCAGCAAAACTTCATTCGCTTTCTCCGTGCTTTATTGACATTGCGATCCCACTATTAGCTTCGAAGTTCGTATCATCATCCATTCCCGGTTCACTAACTGCTCTACGCCACCCCCCTCCGAATACTAAAAATAGGACTAGAGTAGTATCCCATCAAAACATTTCATGTAAAAAAATGAAGCCAGGTCTCGAGATTTTTTACCTGTAAGAAGTTGCGATATCTGATGTAGTGCAAAGTCAAATGATGTTATTAACTGAGACACTGATTTATAAATCAATATAAGGCTCAACAACTTCAGTTGAAGAAATTTTTAAGACTGAATATGCTTTTTGTGAGAGTACTGGATACATTTGAACACGCCGTCTTCCTAAAATACTGCTAATGGTTACTGTAGTCCTGTTGTATACATGTTCTTGTCTTTATCGAATATGGTTAACGTGGTCCTCCTCGAATAAAATTTTTGCCATCCTACTGCATCGACAAAAATTCGCGTCTTTGAAGGATAGTTTGTGGTCCTCATGGAATAGGGTAACAGTGGTCTTCCTGAAATATGATTTTCATTTTCCTACTTTATATATTTGGGCTCGCCGTCTTGTTTAAATATGGTTACTGTGGTCCTACTTCACACATCTGAACTTGTCTATCGAATATTTAACGTGGATTTCATCCAATAAAATTTATCCTACTGAATAGCCACAAACTCGCACGGGTTACTGTGGTCCTCCTCAAATATGATTTTCATTTTCCTACGATCTCTATTTGAGCTCGCCGTCTTGTTGAAATATGGTTACTGTGGTCCTACTGTATACATTTTAACTTGTCCGTCGAATACTTAACGTGGATTTCATAAAATAAAATTTATTCTACTGTTTAGGCACAAACTCGCGTGGGTTACTGTGGTCCTCCTGAAATATGATTTTTATTTTAATACATTATATATTTCAGATCGCCGTCTTGTTGAAATATGGTTACTGTGGTCCTACTGTATACATTTGGATTTTTTTATCCAATATTTAAAGTGTATTTCATCGAACAAAATTTATCCTACTGATTATGCACAAACTCGCAATTTGTGGTCCTCCTCAAATATGATTTTCATTTTCCTACGATCTCTATTTGAGCTCGCCGTCTTGTTGAAATATGGTTACTGTGGACTTATTGTATACATTTTAACTTGCCTATCGAATATTTATCGTGGATTTCATCGAATAAAATTTATCCTACTGAATAGGCACAAACTCGCGCGGGTTACTGTGGTCCTCCTCAAATATGATTTTCATTTTCCTACATTATATATTTGAGCTCGCCGTCTTGTTGAAATATGGTTACTGTGGTCCTACTGTATACATTTTAACTTGTCTATCGAATATTTAACGTGGATTTCATCGAATGAAATTTATCCTACTGAATAGACACAAACTCGCGCGGATTACTGTGGTCCTCCTGAAATAAGATTTTTATTTTCCTAAATTCTATATTTGAGCTCGCCGAATTGTTTAAATATGGTTACTGTGGTCCTACTTCACACATCTGAACTTGTCTATCGAATATTTAACGTGGATTTCATCCAATAAAATTTATCCTACTGAATAGGCACCAACTCTCGCGGGTTACTGTGGTCCTCCTCAAATATGATTTTCATTTTCCTACATTATATATTTGAGCTCGCCGTCTTGTTGAAATATGGTTACTGTGGTCCTACTGTATACATTTTAACTTGTCTATCGAATATTTAACGTGGATTTCATCGAATAAAATTTATCCTACTGAATAGACACAAACTCGCGCGGATTACTGTGGTCCTCCTCAAATATGATTTTCATTTTCCTAAATTCTATATTTGAGCTCGACGAATTGTTGAAATATGGTTACTGTGGTCCTACTGTATACATTTGAATTTTTTTATCCAATATTTAAAGTGTATTTCATCCAATAAAATTTATCCTACTGATTATGCACAAACTCGCAATATGTGGTCCTCCTGAAATATAATTTCCATTTTCCTACGATCTCTGAGCTCGCCGTCTTGTTGAAATATGGTTACTGTGGTCCTACTGTATACATTTGAATTTTTTTATCGAATATTTATCGTGGATTACATCAAATAAAATTTATCCTACTGAATAGGCACAAACTCGCGCGGGTTACTGTGGTCCTCCTGAAATATGATTTTTATTTTAATACATTATATATTTCAGCCCGCCGTCTTGTTGAAATATGGTTACTGTGGTCCTACTGTATACATTTGAATTTTTTATTGAATATTTAACGTGGATTTCATCGAATAAAATTTATCCTACTGAATAGACACAAACTCGCGCGGGTTACTGTGGTCCTCCTGAAATATGATTTTTATTTTAATACATTATATATTTCAGCTCGCCGTCTTGTTGAAATATGGTTACTGTGGTCCTACTGTATACATTTGAATTTTTTTATCCAATATTTAAAGTGGATTTCATCGAATAAAATTTATCCTACTGATTATGCACAAACTCGCAATTTGTGGTCCTCCTGAAATATAATTTCCATATTCCTACGATCTCTGA
The DNA here is from genome assembly GCF_987345545.1 of Pholcus phalangioides. Lineage (NCBI taxonomy): Eukaryota > Metazoa > Arthropoda > Arachnida > Araneae > Pholcidae > Pholcus > Pholcus phalangioides. The sequence continues at coordinate 21,304,149 of NW_028301596.1, read as the reverse complement.
GCTCGCCGTCTTGTTGAAACATGGTTACTGTGGTCCTACTGTATACATTTTAACTTTATCGAATATTTAACGTGGATTTCATCGAATAAAATTTATCCTACTGAATAGACACAAACTCGCGCGGCTTACTCTCGTCCTCCGGAAATATGATTTTAATTTTCCTACATTATATATTTGAGCTCGCCGTCTTGTTGAAATATGGTTACTGTGGTCCTACTGTATACATTTGAATTTTTTATCGAATATTTAACGTGGATTTCATCGAATAAAATTTATCCTACTGAATAGACACAAACTCGCGCGGGTTACTGTGGTCCTCCTGAAATATGATTTTTATTTTAATACATTATATATTTGAACTCGCCGTCTTGTTCAAATATGGTTACTGTGGTCCTACTGTATACATTTGAATTTTTTTATCGAATATTTATCGTGGATTACATCAAATAAAATTTATCCTACTGAATAGGCACAAACTCGCGCGGGTTACTGTGGTCCTCCTGAAATATGATTTTTATTTTAATACATTATATATTTCAGATCGCCGTCTTGTTGAAATATGGTTACTGTGGTCCTATTGTATACATTTTAACTTTATCGAATATTTAACGTGGATTTCATCGAATAAAATTTATCCTACTGAATAGACACAAACTCGCGCGGCTTACTCTCGTCCTCCGGAAATATGATTTTAATTTTCCTACATTATATATTTGAGCTCGCCGTCTTGTTGAAATATGGTTACTGTGGTCCTACTGTATACATTTGAATTTTTTATCGAATATTTAACGTGGATTTCATCGAATAAAATTTATCCTACTGGATAGACACAAACTCGCGCGGCTTACTCTCGTCCTCCTGAAATATGATTTTTATTTTAATACATTATATATTTCAGCCCGCCGTCTTGTTGAAATATGGTTACTGTGGTCCTACTGTATACATTTGAATTTTATAAAATTTATCCTACTGAGTAGGCACAAACTCGCGCGGGTTACTGTGGTCCTCCTGAAATATGATTTTTATTTTAATACATTATATATTTCAGCTCGCCGTCTTGTTGAAATATGGTTACTGTGGTCCTACTGTATACATTTTAACTTTATCGAATATTTAACGTGGATTTCATCGAATAAAATTTATCCTACTGAATAGACACAAACTCGCGCGGGTTACTGTGGTCCTCCTGAAATATGATTTTTATTTTAATACATTATACATTTCAGCCCGCCGTCTTGTTGAAATATGGTTACTGTGGTCCTACTGTATACATTTCAATTTTTTTATCCAATATTTAAAGTGGATTTCATCGAATAAAATTTATCCTACTGATTATGCACAAACTCGCAATTTGTGGTCCTCCTGAAATATAATTTCCATATTCCTACGATCTCTGAGCTCGCCGTCTTGTTGAAACATGGTTACTGTGGTCCTACTGTATACATTTTAACTTTATCGAATATTTAACGTGGATTTCATCGAATAAAATTTATCCTACTGAATAGACACAAACTCGCGCGGCTTACTCTCGTCCTCCGGAAATATGATTTTAATTTTTATACATTATATATTTGAGCTCGCCGTCTTGTTGAAATATGGTTACTGTGGTCCTACTGTATACATTTGAATTTTTTATCGAATATTTAACGTGGATTTCATCGAATAAAATTTATCCTACTGAATAGACACAAACTCGCGCGGGTTACTGTGGTCCTCCTGAAATATGATTTTTATTTTAATACATTATATATTTCAGCCCGCCGTCTTGTTGAAATATGGTTACTGTGGTCCTACTGTATACATTTGAATTTTTTTATCCAATATTTAAAGTGGATTTCATCGAATAAAATTTATCCTACTGATTATGCACAAACTCGCAATTTGTGGTCCTCCTGAAATATAATTTCCATATTCCTACGATCTCTGAGCTCGCCGTCTTGTTGAAACATGGTTACTGTGGTCCTACTGTATACATTTTAACTTTATCGAATATTTAACGTTGAAATCATCGAATAAAATTTATCCTACTGAATAGACACAAACTCGCGCGGCTTACTCTCGTCCTCCGGAAATATGATTTTAATTTTCCTACATTATATATTTGAGCTCGCCGTCTTGTTGAAATATGGTTACTGTGGTCCTACTGTATACATTTGAATTTTTTATCGAATATTTAACGTGGATTTCATCGAATAAAATTTATCCTACTGAATAGACACAAACTCGCGCGGGTTACTGTGGTCCTCCTGAAATATGATTTTTATTTTAATACATTATATATTTGAACTCGCCGTCTTGTTGAAATATGGTTACTGTGGTCCTACTGTATACATTTTAACTTTATCGAATATTTAACGTGGATTTCATCGAATAAAATTTATCCTACTGAATAGACACAAACTCGCGCGGCTTACTCTCGTCCTCCGGAAATATGATTTTAATTTTCCTACATTATATATTTGAGCTCGCCGTCTTGTTGAAATATGGTTACTGTGGTCCTACTGTATACATTTGAATTTTTTATCGAATATTTAACGTGGATTTCATCGAATAAAATTTATCCTACTGAATAGACACAAACTCGCGCGGGTTACTGTGGTCCTCCTGAAATATGATTTTTATTTTAATACATTATATATTTCAGCCCGCCGTCTTGTTGAAATATGGTTACTGTGGTCCTACTGTATACATTTGAATTTTTTATCGAATATTTAACGTGGATTTCATCGAATAAAATTTATCCTACTGAATAGACACAAACTCGCGTGGGTTATTGTGGTCCTCCTGAAATAAGATTTTTATTTTCCTAAATTCTATATTTGAGCTCGCCGAATTGTTTAAATATGGTTACTGTGGTCCTACTTCACACATCTGAACTTGTCTATCGAATATTTAACGTGGATTTCATCCAATAAAATTTATCCTACTGAATAGGCACCAACTCTCGCGGGTTACTGTGGTCCTCCTCAAATATGATTTTCATTTTCCTACATTATATATTTGAGCTCGCCGTCTTGTTGAAATATGGTTACTGTGGTCCTACTGTATACATTTTAACTTGTCTATCGAATATTTAACGTGGATTTCATCGAATAAAATTTATCCTACTGAATAGACACAAACTCGCGCGGATTACTGTGGTCCTCCTCAAATATGATTTTCATTTTCCTAAATTCTATATTTGAGCTCGACGAATTGTTGAAATATGGTTACTGTGGTCCTACTGTATACATTTGAATTTTTTTATCCAATATTTAAAGTGTATTTCATCGAATAAAATTTATCCTACTGATTATGCACAAACTCGCAATATGTGGTCCTCCTGAAATATAATTTCCATTTTCCTACGATCTCTGAGCTCGCCGTCTTGTTGAAATATGGTTACTGTGGTCCTACTGTATACATTTGAATTTTTTTATCGAATATTTATCGTGGATTACATCAAATAAAATTTATCCTACTGAATAGACACAAACTCGCAATTTGTGGTCCTCCTGAAATATAATTTCCATATTCCTACGATCTCTGAGCTCGCCGTCTTGTTGAAACATGGTTACTGTGGTCCTACTGTATACATTTTAACTTTATCGAATATTTAACGTGGATTTCATCGAATAAAATTTATCCTACTGAATAGACACAAACTCGCGCGGCTTACTCTCGTCCTCCGGAAATATGATTTTAATTTTCCTACATTATATATTTGAGCTCGCCGTCTTGTTGAAATATGGTTACTGTGGTCCTACTGTATACATTTGAATTTTTTATCGAATATTTAACGTGGATTTCATCGAATAAAATTTATCCTACTGAATAGACACAAACTCGCGCGGGTTACTGTGGTCCTCCTGAAATATGATTTTTATTTTAATACATTATATATTTGAACTCGCCGTCTTGTTGAAATATGGTTACTGTGGTCCTACTGTATACATTTGAATTTTATAAAATTTATCCTACTGAATAGGCACAAACTCGCGCGGGTTACTGTGGTCCTCCTGAAATATGATTTTTATTTTAATACATTATATATTTCAGCTCGCCGTCTTGTTGAAATATGGTTACTGTGGTCCTACTGTATACATTTTAACTTTATCGAATATTTAACGTGGATTTCATCGAATAAAATTTATCCTACTGAATAGACACAAACTCGCGCGGGTTACTGTGGTCCTCCTGAAATATGATTTTTATTTTAATACATTATATATTTCAGCCCGCCGTCTTGTTGAAATATGGTTACTGTGGTCCTACTGTATACATTTGAATTTTTTTATCCAATATTTAAAGTGGATTTCATCGAATAAAATTTATCCTACTGATTATGCACAAACTCGCAATTTGTGGTCCTCCTGAAATATAATTTCCATATTCCTACGATCTCTGAGCTCGCCGTCTTGTTGAAACATGGTTACTGTGGTCCTACTGTATACATTTTAACTTTATCGAATATTTAACGTTGATTTCATCGAATAAAATTTATCCTACTGAATAGACACAAACTCGCGCGGCTTACTCTCGTCCTCCGGAAATATGATTTTAATTTTCCTACATTATATATTTGAGCTCGCCGTCTTGTTGAAATATGGTTACTGTGGTCCTACTGTATACATTTGAATTTTTTATCGAATATTTAACGTGGATTTCATCGAATAAAATTTATCCTACTGAATAGACACAAACTCGCGCGGGTTACTGTGGTCCTCCTGAAATATGATTTTTATTTTAATACATTATATATTTCAGCTCGCCGTCTTGTTGAAATATGGTTACTGTGGTCCTACTGTATACATTTTAACTTTATCGAATATTTAACGTGGATTTCATCGAATAAAATTTATCCTACTGAATAGACACAAACTCGCGCGGCTTACTCTCGTCCTCCGGAAATATGATTTTAATTTTCCTACATTATATATTTGAGCTCGCCGTCTTGTTGAAATATGGTTACTGTGGTCCTACTGTATACATTTGAATTTTTTATCGAATATTTAACGTGGATTTCATCGAATAAAATTTATCCTACTGAATAGACACAAACTCGCGCGGGTTACTGTGGTCCTCCTGAAATATGATTTTTATTTTAATACATTATATATTTCAGCCCGCCGTCTTGTTGAAATATGGTTACTGTGGTCCTACTGTATACATTTGAATTTTTTATCGAATATTTAACGTGGATTTCATCGAATAAAATTTATCCTACTGAATAGACACAAACTCGCGCGGGTTACTGTGGTCCTCCTGAAATATGATTTTTATTTTAATACATTATATATTTCAGCCCGCCGTCTTGTTGAAATATGGTTACTGTGGTCCTACTGAATACATTTGAATTTTTTTATCCAATATTTAAAGTGGATTTCATCGAATAAAATTTATCCTACTGATTATGCACAAACTCGCAATTTGTGGTCCTCCTGAAATATAATTTCCATATTCCTACGATCTCTGAGCTCGCCGTCTTGTTGAAACATGGTTACTGTGGTCCTACTGTATACATTTTAACTTTATCGAATATTTAACGTGGATTTCATCGAATAAAATTTATCCTACTGAATAGACACAAACTCGCGCGGCTTACTCTCGTCCTCCGGAAATATGATTTTAATTTTCCTACATTATATATTTGAGCTCGCCGTCTTGTTGAAATATGGTTACTGTGGTCCTACTGTATACATTTGAATTTTTTATTGAATATTTAACGTGGATTTCATCGAATAAAATTTATCCTACTGAATAGACACAAACTCGCGCGGGTTACTGTGGTCCTCCTGAAATATGATTTTTATTTTAATACATTATATATTTCAGCCCGCCGTCTTGTTGAAATATGGTTACTGTGGTCCTACTGTATACATTTGAATTTTTTTATCCAATATTTAAAGTGGATTTCATCGAATAAAATTTATCCTACTGATTATGCACAAACTCGCAATTTGTGGTCCTCCTGAAATATAATTTCCATATTCCTACGATCTCTGAGCTCGCCGTCTTGTTGAAACATGGTTACTGTGGTCCTACTGTATACATTTTAACTTTATCGAATATTTAACGTGGATTTCATCGAATAAAATTTATCCTACTGAATAGACACAAACTCGCGCGGGTTACTGTGGTCCTCCTGAAATATGATTTTTATTTTAATACATTATATATTTCAGCCCGCCGTATTGTTGAAATATGGTTACTGTGGTCCTACTGTATACATTTGAATTTTTTTATCCAATATTTAAAGTGGATTTCATCGAATAAAATTTATCCTACTGATTATGCACAAACTCGCAATTTGTGGTCCTCCTGAAATATAATTTCCATTTTCCTACGATCTCTGAGCTCGCTGTCTTGTTGAAACATGGTTACTGTGGTCCTACTGTATACATTTTAACTTTATCGAATATTTAACGGGGATTTCATCGAATAAAATTTATCCTACTGAATAGACTCAAACTCGCGCGGGTTACTGTGGTCCTCCGGAAATATGATTTTCATTTTCCTACATTCTATATTTGAGCTCGCCGTCTTGTTGAAATATGGTTACTGTGGTCCTACTGTATACATTTGAATTTTTTATCGAATATTTAACGTGGATTTCATCGAATAAAATTTATCCTACTGATTATGCACAAACTCGCAATTTGTGGTCCTCCTGAAATATAATTTCCGTATTCCTACGATCTCTGAGCTCGCCGTCTTGTTGAAACATGGTTACTGTGGTCCTACTGTATACATTTTAACTTTATCGAATATTTAACGTGGATTTCATCGAATAAAATTTATCCTACTGAATAGACACAAACTCGCGCGGCTTACTCTCGTCCTCCGGAAATATGATTTTAATTTTCCTACATTATATATTTGAGCTCGCCGTCTTGTTGAAATATGGTTACTGTGGTCCTACTGTATACATTTGAATTTTTTATCGAATATTTAACGTGGATTTCATCGAATAAAATTTATCCTACTGAATAGACACAAACTCGCGCGGGTTACTGTGGTCCTCCTGAAATATGATTTTTATTTTAATACATTATATATTTCAGCTCGCCGTCTTGTTGAAATATGGTTACTGTGGTCCTACTGTATACATTTTAACTTTATCGAATATTTAACGTGGATTTCATCGAATAAAATTTATCCTACTGAATAGACACAAACTCGCGCGGCTTACTCTCGTCCTCCGGAAATATGATTTTAATTTTCCTACATTATATATTTGAGCTCGCCGTCTTGTTGAAATATGGTTACTGTGGTCCTACTGTATACATTTGAATTTTTTATCGAATATTTAACGTGGATTTCATCGAATAAAATTTATCCTACTAAATAGACACAAACTCGCGCGGGTTACTGTGGTCCTCCTGAAATATGATTTTTATTTTAATACATTATATATTTCAGCCCGCCGTCTTGTTGAAATATGGTTACTGTGGTCCTACTGTATACATTTGAATTTTTTATCGAATATTTAACGTGGATTTCATCGAATAAAATTTATCCTACTGAATAGACACAAACTCGCGTGGGTTATTGTGGTCCTCCTGAAATAAGATTTTTATTTTCCTAAATTCTATATTTGAGCTCGCCGAATTGTTTAAATATGTTTACTGTGGTCCTACTTCACACATCTGAACTTGTCTATCGAATATTTAACGTGGATTTCATCGAATAAAATTTATCCTACTGAATAGGCACCAACTCTCGCGGGTTACTGTGGTCCTCCTCAAATATGATTTTCATTTTCCTAAATTCTATATTTGAGCTCGACGAATTGTTGAAATATGGTTACTGTGGTCCTACTGTATACATTTGAATTTTTTTATCGAATATTTATCGTGGATTACATCAAATAAAATTTATCCTACTGAATAGACACAAACTCGCAATTTGTGGTCCTCCTGAAATATAATTTCCATATTCCTACGATCTCTGAGCTCGCCGTCTTGTTGAAACATGGTTACTGTGGTCCTACTGTATACATTTTAACTTTATCGAATATTTAACGTGGATTTCATCGAATAAAATTTATCCTACTGAATAGACACAAACTCGCGCGGCTTACTCTCGTCCTCCGGAAATATGATTTTAATTTTCCTACATTATATATTTGAGCTCGCCGTCTTGTTGAAATATGGTTACTGTGGTCCTACTGTATACATTTGAATTTTTTATCGAATATTTAACGTGGATTTCATCGAATAAAATTTATCCTACTGAATAGACACAAACTCGCGCGGGTTACTGTGGTCCTCCTGAAATATGATTTTTATTTTAATACATTATATATTTGAACTCGCCGTCTTGTTGAAATATGGTTACTGTGGTCCTACTGTATACATTTGAATTTTATAAAATTTATCCTACTGAATAGGCACAAACTCGCGCGGGTTACTGTGGTCCTCCTGAAATATGATTTTTATTTTAATACATTATATATTTCAGCTCGCCGTCTTGTTGAAATATGGTTACTGTGGTCCTACTGTATACATTTTAACTTTATCGAATATTTAACGTGGATTTCATCGAATAAAATTTATCCTACTGAATAGACACAAACTCGCGCGGGTTACTGTGGTCCTCCTGAAATATGATTTTTATTTTAATACATTATACATTTCAGCCCGCCGTCTTGTTGAAATATGGTTACTGTGGTCCTACTGTATACATTTGAATTTTTTTATCCAATATTTAAAGTGGATTTCATCGAATAAAATTTATCCTACTGATTATGCACAAACTCGCAATTTGTGGTCCTCCTGAAATATAATTTCCATATTCCTACGATCTCTGAGCTCGCCGTCTTGTTGAAACATGGTTACTGTGGTCCTACTGTATACATTTTAACTTTATCGAATATTTAACGTGGATTTCATCGAATAAAATTTATCCTACTGAATAGACACAAACTCGCGCGGGTTACTGTGGTCCTCCTGAAATATGATTTTTATTTTAATACATTATATATTTCAGCCCGCCGTCTTGTTGAAATATGGTTACTGTGGTCCTACTGTATACATTTGAATTTTTTTATCCAATATTTAAAGTGGATTTCATCGAATAAAATTTATCCTACTGATTATGCACAAACTCGCAATTTGTGGTCCTCCTGAAATATAATTTCCATATTCCTACGATCTCTGAGCTCGCCGTCTTGTTGAAACATGGTTACTGTGGTCCTACTGTATACATTTTAACTTTATCGAATATTTAACGTTGATTTCATCGAATAAAATTTATCCTACTGAATAGACACAAACTCGCGCGGCTTACTCTCGTCCTCCGGAAATATGATTTTAATTTTCCTACATTATATATTTGAGCTCGCCGTCTTGTTGAAATATGGTTACTGTGGTCCTACTGTATACATTTGAATTTTTTATCGAATATTTAACGTGGATTTCATCGAATAAAATTTATCCTACTGAATAGACACAAACTCGCGCGGGTTACTGTGGTCCTCCTGAAATATGATTTTTATTTTAATACATTATATATTTCAGCTCGCCGTCTTGTTGAAATATGGTTACTGTGGTCCTACTGTATACATTTTAACTTTATCGAATATTTAACGTGGATTTCATCGAATAAAATTTATCCTACTGAATAGACACAAACTCGCGCGGCTTACTCTCGTCCTCCGGAAATATGATTTTAATTTTCCTACATTATATATTTGAGCTCGCCGTCTTGTTGAAATATGGTTACTGTGGTCCTACTGTATACATTTGAATTTTTTATCGAATATTTAACGTGGATTTCATCGAATAAAATTTATCCTACTGAATAGACACAAACTCGCGCGGGTTACTGTGGTCCTCCTGAAATATGATTTTTATTTTAATACATTATATATTTCAGCCCGCCGTCTTGTTGAAATATGGTTACTGTGGTCCTACTGTATACATTTGAATTTTTTATCGAATATTTAACGTGGATTTCATCGAATAAAATTTATCCTACTGAATAGACACAAACTCGCGCGGGTTACTGTGGTCCTCCTGAAATATGATTTTTATTTTAATACATTATATATTTCAGCCCGCCGTCTTGTTGAAATATGGTTACTGTGGTCCTACTGAATACATTTGAATTTTTTTATCCAATATTTAAAGTGGATTTCATCGAATAAAATTTATCCTACTGATTATGCACAAACTCGCAATTTGTGGTCCTCCTGAAATATAATTTCCATATTCCTACGATCTCTGAGCTCGCCGTCTTGTTGAAACATGGTTACTGTGGTCCTACTGTATACATTTTAACTTTATCGAATATTTAACGTGGATTTCATCGAATAAAATTTATCCTACTGAATAGACACAAACTCGCGCGGCTTACTCTCGTCCTCCGGAAATATGATTTTAATTTTCCTACATTATATATTTGAGCTCGCCGTCTTGTTGAAATATGGTTACTGTGGTCCTACTGTATACATTTGAATTTTTTTATCCAATATTTAAAGTGGATTTCATCGAATAAAATTTATCCTACTGATTATGCACAAACTCGCAATTTGTGGTCCTCCTGAAATATAATTTCCATATTCCTACGATCTCTGAGCTCGCCGTCTTGTTGAAACATGGTTACTGTGGTCCTACTGTATACATTTTAACTTTATCGAATATTTAACGTGGATTTCATCGAATAAAATTTATCCTACTGAATAGACACAAACTCGCGCGGGTTACTGTGGTCCTCCTGAAATATGATTTTTATTTTAATACATTATATATTTCAGCCCGCCGTATTGTTGAAATATGGTTACTGTGGTCCTACTGTATACATTTGAATTTTTTTATCCAATATTTAAAGTGGATTTCATCGAATAAAATTTATCCTACTGATTATGCACAAACTCGCAATTTGTGGTCCTCCTGAAATATAATTTCCATATTCCTACGATCTCTGAGCTCGCCGTCTTGTTGAAACATGGTTACTGTGGTCCTACTGTATACATTTTAACTTTATCGAATATTTAACGTTGATTTCATCGAATAAAATTTATCCTACTGAATAGACACAAACTCGCGCGGCTTACTCTCGTCCTCCGGAAATATGATTTTAATTTTCCTACATTATATATTTGAGCTCGCCGTCTTGTTGAAATATGGTTACTGTGGTCCTACTGTATACATTTGAATTTTTTATCGAATATTTAACGTGGATTTCATCGAATAAAATTTATCCTACTGAATAGACACAAACTCGCGCGGGTTACTGTGGTCCTCCTGAAATATGATTTTTATTTTAATACATTATATATTTCAGCTCGCCGTCTTGTTGAAATATGGTTGCTGTGGTCCTACTGTATACATTTGAATTTTTTTATCCAATATTTAAAGTGGATTTCATCGAATAAAATTTATCCTACTGATTATGCACAAACTCGCAATTTGTGGTCCTCCTGAAATATAATTTCCATTTTCCTACGATCTCTGAGCTCGCCGTCTTGTTGAAACATGGTTACTGTGGTCCTACTGTATACATTTTAACTTGTCTATCGAATATTTAACGTGGATTTCATCGAATAAAATTTATCCTACTGAATAGACACAAACTCGCGCGGCTTACTCTCGTCCTCCGGAAATATGATTTTAATTTTCCTACATTATATATTTGAGCTCGCCGTCTTGTTGAAATATGGTTACTGTGGTCCTACTGTATACATTTGAATTTTTTATCGAATATTTAACGTGGATTTCATCGAATAAAATTTATCCTACTGAATAGACACAAACTCGCGCGGGTTACTGTGGTCCTCCTGAAATATGATTTTTATTTTAATACATTATATATTTCAGCTCGCCGTCTTGTTGAAATATGGTTACTGTGGTCCTACTGTATACATTTGAATTTTTTTATCCAATATTTAAAGTGGATTTCATCGAATAAAATTTATCCTACTGATTATGCACAAACTCGCAATTTGTGGTCCTCCTGAAATATAATTTCCATTTTCCTACGATCTCTGAGCTCGCCGTCTTGTTGAAACATGGTTACTGTGGTCCTACTGTATACATTTTAACTTGTCTATCGAATATTTAACGTGGATTTCATCGAATAAAATTTATCCTACTGAATAGACACAAACTCGCGCGGCTTACTCTCGTCCTCCGGAAATATGATTTTAATTTTCCTACATTATATATTTGAGCTCGCCGTCTTGTTGAAATATGGTTACTGTGGTCCTACTGTATACATTTGAATTTTTTATCGAATATTTAACGTGGATTTCATCGAATAAAATTTATCCTACTGAATAGACACAAACTCGCGCGGGTTACTGTGGTCCTCCTGAAATATGATTTTTATTTTAATACATTATATATTTCAGCTCGCCGTCTTGTTGAAATATGGTTACTGTGGTCCTACTGTATACATTTTAACTTTATCGAATATTTAACGTGGATTTCATCGAATAAAATTTATCCTACTGAATAGACACAAACTCGCGCGGCTTACTCTCGTCCTCCGGAAATATGATTTTAATTTTCCTACATTATATATTTGAGCTCGCCGTCTTGTTGAAATATGGTTACTGTGGTCCTACTGTATACATTTGAATTTTTTATCGAATATTTAACGTGGATTTCATCGAATAAAATTTATCCTACTAAATAGACACAAACTCGCGCGGGTTACTGTGGTCCTCCTGAAATATGATTTTTATTTTAATACATTATATATTTCAGCCCGCCGTCTTGTTGAAATATGGTTACTGTGGTCCTACTGTATACATTTGAATTTTTTATCGAATATTTAACGTGGATTTCATCGAATAAAATTTATCCTACTGAATAGACACAAACTCGCGTGGGTTATTGTGGTCCTCCTGAAATAAGATTTTTATTTTCCTAAATTCTATATTTGAGCTCGCCGAATTGTTTAAATATGTTTACTGTGGTCCTACTTCACACATCTGAACTTGTCTATCGAATATTTAACGTGGATTTCATCGAATAAAATTTATCCTACTGAATAGGCACCAACTCTCGCGGGTTACTGTGGTCCTCCTCAAATATGATTTTAATTTTCCTACATTATATATTTGAGCTCGCCGTCTTGTTGAAATATGGTTACTGTGGTCCTACTGTATACATTTTAACTTGTCTATCGAATATTTAACGTGGATTTCATCGAATAAAATTTATCCTACTGAATAGACACAAACTCGCGCGGATTACTGTGGTCCTCCTCAAATATGATTTTCATTTTCCTACATTCTATATTTGAGCTCGCCGTCTTGTTGAAATATGGTTACTGTGGTCCTACTGTATACATTTGAATTTTTTATCGAATATTTAACGTGGATTTCATCGAATAAAATTTATCCTACTGATTATGCACAAACTCGCAATTTGTGGTCCTCCTGAAATATAATTTCCGTATTCCTACGATCTCTGAGCTCGCCGTCTTGTTGAAACATGGTTACTGTGGTCCTACTGTATACATTTGATTTTTTTATCGAATATTTAACGTGGATTTCATCGAATAAAATTTATCCTACTGAATAGACACAAACTCGCGCGGGTTACTGTGGTCCTCCTGAAATATGATTTTTATTTTAATACATTATATATTTCAGCTCGCCGTCTTGTTGAAATATGGTTACTGTGGTCCTACTGTATACATTTTAACTTTATCGAATATTTAACGTGGATTTCATCGAATAAAATTTATCCTACTGAATAGACACAAACTCGCGCGGCTTACTCTCGTCCTCCGGAAATATGATTTTAATTTTCCTACATTATATATTTGAGCTCGCCGTCTTGTTGAAATATGGTTACTGTGGTCCTACTGTATACATTTGAATTTTTTATCGAATATTTAACGTGGATTTCATCGAATAAAATTTATCCTACTGAATAGACACAAACTCGCGCGGGTTACTGTGGTCCTCCTGAAATATGATTTTTATTTTAATACATTATATATTTCAGCCCGCCGTCTTGTTGAAATATGGTTACTGTGGTCCTACTGTATACATTTGAATTTTTTATTGAATATTTAACGTGGATTTCATCGAATAAAATTTATCCTACTGAATAGACACAAACTCGCGCGGGTTACTGTGGTCCTCCTGAAATATGATTTTTATTTTAATACATTATATATTTCAGCCCGCCGTCTTGTTGAAATATGGTTACTGTGGTCCTACTGTATACATTTGAATTTTTTTATCCAATATTTAAAGTGGATTTCATCGAATAAAATTTATCCTACTGATTATGCACAAACTCGCAATTTGTGGTCCTCCTGAAATATAATTTCCATATTCCTACGATCTCTGAGCTCGCCGTCTTGTTGAAACATGGTTACTGTGGTCCTACTGTATACATTTTAACTTTATCGAATATTTAACGTGGATTTCATCGAATAAAATTTATCCTACTGAATAGACACAAACTCGCGCGGGTTACTGTGGTCCTCCTGAAATATGATTTTTATTTTAATACATTATATATTTCAGCCCGCCGTATTGTTGAAATATGGTTACTGTGGTCCTACTGTATACATTTGAATTTTTTTATCCAATATTTAAAGTGGATTTCATCGAATAAAATTTATCCTACTGATTATGCACAAACTCGCAATTTGTGGTCCTCCTGAAATATAATTTCCATTTTCCTACGATCTCTGAGCTCGCTGTCTTGTTGAAACATGGTTACTGTGGTCCTACTGTATACATTTTAACTTTATCGAATATTTAACGGGGATTTCATCGAATAAAATTTATCCTACTGAATAGACTCAAACTCGCGCGGGTTACTGTGGTCCTCCGGAAATATGATTTTCATTTTCCTACATTCTATATTTGAGCTCGCCGTCTTGTTGAAATATGGTTACTGTGGTCCTACTGTATACATTTGAATTTTTTATCGAATATTTAACGTGGATTTCATCGAATAAAATTTATCCTACTGATTATGCACAAACTCGCAATTTGTGGTCCTCCTGAAATATAATTTCCGTATTCCTACGATCTCTGAGCTCGCCGTCTTGTTGAAACATGGTTACTGTGGTCCTACTGTATACATTTTAACTTTATCGAATATTTAACGTGGATTTCATCGAATAAAATTTATCCTACTGAATAGACACAAACTCGCGCGGGTTACTGTGGTCCTCCTGAAATATGATTTTTATTTTAATACATTATATATTTCAGCCCGCCGTCTTGTTGAAATATGGTTACTGTGGTCCTACTATATACATTTGAATTTTTTTATCCAATATTTAAAGTGGATTTCATCGAATAAAATTTATCCTACTGATTATGCACAAACTCGCAATTTGTGGTCCTCCTGAAATATAATTTCCATATTCCTACGATCTCTGAGCTCGCCGTCTTGTTGAAACATGGTTACTGTGGTCCTACTGTATACATTTTAACTTTATCGAATATTTAACGTTGATTTCATCGAATAAAATTTATCCTACTGAATAGACACAAACTCGCGCGGCTTACTCTCGTCCTCCGGAAATATGATTTTAATTTTCCTACATTATATATTTGAGCTCGCCGTCTTGTTGAAATATGGTTACTGTGGTCCTACTGTATACATTTGAATTTTTTATCGAATATTTAACGTGGATTTCATCGAATAAAATTTATCCTACTGAATAGACACAAACTCGCGCGGGTTACTGTGGTCCTCCTGAAATATGATTTTTATTTTAATACATTATATATTTCAGCTCGCCGTCTTGTTGAAACATGGTTACTGTGGTCCTACTGTATACATTTTAACTTTATCGAATATTTAACGTGGATTTCATCGAATAAAATTTATCCTACTGAATAGACACAAACTCGCGCGGCTTACTCTCGTCCTCCGGAAATATGATTTTAATTTTCCTACATTATATATTTGAGCTCGCCGTCTTGTTGAAATATGGTTACTGTGGTCCTACTGTATACATTTGAATTTTTTATCGAATATTTAACGTGGATTTCATCGAATAAAATTTATCCTACTAAATAGACACAAACTCGCGCGGGTTACTGTGGTCCTCCTGAAATATGATTTTTATTTTAATACATTATATATTTCAGCCCGCCGTCTTGTTGAAATATGGTTACTGTGGTCCTACTGTATACATTTGAATTTTTTATCGAATATTTAACGTGGATTTCATCGAATAAAATTTATCCTACTGAATAGACACAAACTCGCGTGGGTTATTGTGGTCCTCCTGAAATAAGATTTTTATTTTCCTAAATTCTATATTTGAGCTCGCCGAATTGTTTAAATATGTTTACTGTGGTCCTACTTCACACATCTGAACTTGTCTATCGAATATTTAACGTGGATTTCATCGAATAAAATTTATCCTACTGAATAGGCACCAACTCTCGCGGGTTACTGTGGTCCTCCTGAAATATGATTTTTATTTTCCTACATTATATATTTGAGCTCGCCGTCTTGTTGAAATATGGTTACTGTGGTCCTACTGTATACATTTTAACTTGTCTATCGAATATTTAACGTGGATTTCATCGAATAAAATTTATCCTACTGAATAGACACAAACTCGCGCGGATTACTGTGGTCCTCCTCAAATATGATTTTCATTTTCCTAAATTCTATATTTGAGCTCGACGAATTGTTGAAATATGGTTACTGTGGTCCTACTGTATACATTTGAATTTTTTTATCCAATATTTAAAGTGTATTTCATCGAATAAAATTTATCCTACTGATTATGCACAAACTCGCAATATGTGGTCCTCCTGAAATATAATTTCCATTTTCCTACGATCTCTGAGCTCGCCGTCTTGTTGAAATATGGTTACTATGGTCCTACTGTATACATTTGAATTTTTTATCGAATATTTAACGTGGATTTCATCGAATAAAATTTATCCTACTAAATAGACACAAACTCGCGCGGGTTACTGTGGTCCTCCTGAAATATGATTTTTATTTTAATACATTATATATTTCAGCCCGCCGTCTTGTTGAAATATGGTTACTGTGGTCCTACTGTATACATTTGAATTTTTTATCGAATATTTAACGTGGATTTCATCGAATAAAATTTATCCTACTGAATAGACACAAACTCGCGTGGGTTATTGTGGTCCTCCTGAAATAAGATTTTTATTTTCCTAAATTCTATATTTGAGCTCGCCGAATTGTTTAAATATGTTTACTGTGGTCCTACTTCACACATCTGAACTTGTCTATCGAATATTTAACGTGGATTTCATCGAATAAAATTTATCCTACTGAATAGGCACCAACTCTCGCGGGTTACTGTGGTCCTCCTCAAATATGATTTTTATTTTCCTACATTATATATTTGAGCTCGCCGTCTTGTTGAAATATGGTTACTGTGGTCCTACTGTATACATTTTAACTTGTCTATCGAATATTTAACGTGGATTTCATCGAATAAAATTTATCCTACTGAATAGACACAAACTCGCGCGGATTACTGTGGTCCTCCTCAAATATGATTTTCATTTTCCTAAATTCTATATTTGAGCTCGACGAATTGTTGAAATATGGTTACTGTGGTCCTACTGTATACATTTGAATTTTTTTATCCAATATTTAAAGTGTATTTCATCGAATAAAATTTATCCTACTGATTATGCACAAACTCGCAATATGTGGTCCTCCTGAAATATAATTTCCATTTTCCTACGATCTCTGAGCTCGCCGTCTTGTTGAAATATGGTTACTGTGGTCCTACTGTATACATTTGAATTTTTTATCGAATATTTAACGTGGATTTCATCGAATAAAATTTATCCTACTGAATAGACACAAACTCGCGCGGGTTACTGTGGTCCTCCTGAAATATGATTTTTATTTTAATACATTATATATTTCAGCTCGCCGTCTTGTTGAAATATGGTTACTGTGGTCCTACTGTATACATTTTAACTTTATCGAATATTTAACGTGGATTTCATCGAATAAAATTTATCCTACTGAATAGACACAAACTCGCGCGGCTTACTCTCGTCCTCCGGAAATATGATTTTAATTTTCCTACATTATATATTTGAGCTCGCCGTCTTGTTGAAATATGGTTACTGTGGTCCTACTGTATACATTTGAATTTTTTATCGAATATTTAACGTGGATTTCATCGAATAAAATTTATCCTACTGAATAGACACAAACTCGCGCGGGTTACTGTGGTCCTCCTGAAATATGATTTTTATTTTAATACATTATATATTTCAGCCCGCCGTCTTGTTGAAATATGGTTACTGTGGTCCTACTGTATACATTTGAATTTTTTATCGAATATTTAACGTGGATTTCATCGAATAAAATTTATCCTACTGAATAGACACAAACTCGCGCGGGTTACTGTGGTCCTCCTGAAATATGATTTTTATTTTAATACATTATATATTTCAGCCCGCCGTCTTGTTGAAATATGGTTACTGTGGTCCTACTGAATACATTTGAATTTTTTTATCCAATATTTAAAGTGGATTTCATCGAATAAAATTTATCCTACTGATTATGCACAAACTCGCAATTTGTGGTCCTCCTGAAATATAATTTCCATATTCCTACGATCTCTGAGCTCGCCGTCTTGTTGAAACATGGTTACTGTGGTCCTACTGTATACATTTTAACTTTATCGAATATTTAACGTGGATTTCATCGAATAAAATTTATCCTACTGAATAGACACAAACTCGCGCGGCTTACTCTCGTCCTCCGGAAATATGATTTTAATTTTCCTACATTATATATTTGAGCTCGCCGTCTTGTTGAAATATGGTTACTGTGGTCCTACTGTATACATTTGAATTTTTTATTGAATATTTAACGTGGATTTCATCGAATAAAATTTATCCTACTGAATAGACACAAACTCGCGCGGGTTACTGTGGTCCTCCTGAAATATGATTTTTATTTTAATACATTATATATTTCAGCCCGCCGTCTTGTTGAAATATGGTTACTGTGGTCCTACTGTATACATTTGAATTTTTTTATCCAATATTTAAAGTGGATTTCATCGAATAAAATTTATCCTACTGATTATGCACAAACTCGCAATTTGTGGTCCTCCTGAAATATAATTTCCATATTCCTACGATCTCTGAGCTCGCCGTCTTGTTGAAACATGGTTACTGTGGTCCTACTGTATACATTTTAACTTTATCGAATATTTAACGTGGATTTCATCGAATAAAATTTATCCTACTGAATAGACACAAACTCGCGCGGGTTACTGTGGTCCTCCTGAAATATGATTTTTATTTTAATACATTATATATTTCAGCCCGCCGTATTGTTGAAATATGGTTACTGTGGTCCTACTGTATACATTTGAATTTTTTTATCCAATATTTAAAGTGGATTTCATCGAATAAAATTTATCCTACTGATTATGCACAAACTCGCAATTTGTGGTCCTCCTGAAATATAATTTCCATATTCCTACGATCTCTGAGCTCGCCGTCTTGTTGAAACATGGTTACTGTGGTCCTACTGTATACATTTTAACTTTATCGAATATTTAACGTTGATTTCATCGAATAAAATTTATCCTACTGAATAGACACAAACTCGCGCGGCTTACTCTCGTCCTCCGGAAATATGATTTTTATTTTAATACATTATATATTTCAGCTCGCCGTCTTGTTGAAATATGGTTGCTGTGGTCCTACTGTATACATTTGAATTTTTTTATCCAATATTTAAAGTGGATTTCATCGAATAAAATTTATCCTACTGATTATGCACAAACTCGCAATTTGTGGTCCTCCTGAAATATAATTTCCATTTTCCTACGATCTCTGAGCTCGCCGTCTTGTTGAAACATGGTTACTGTGGTCCTACTGTATACATTTTAACTTGTCTATCGAATATTTAACGTGGATTTCATCGAATAAAATTTATCCTACTGAATAGACACAAACTCGCGCGGCTTACTCTCGTCCTCCGGAAATATGATTTTAATTTTCCTACATTATATATTTGAGCTCGCCGTCTTGTTGAAATATGGTTACTGTGGTCCTACTGTATACATTTGAATTTTTTATCGAATATTTAACGTGGATTTCATCGAATAAAATTTATCCTACTGAATAGACACAAACTCGCGCGGGTTACTGTGGTCCTCCTGAAATATGATTTTTATTTTAATACATTATATATTTCAGCTCGCCGTCTTGTTGAAATATGGTTACTGTGGTCCTACTGTATACATTTGAATTTTTTTATCCAATATTTAAAGTGGATTTCATCGAATAAAATTTATCCTACTGATTATGCACAAACTCGCAATTTGTGGTCCTCCTGAAATATAATTTCCATTTTCCTACGATCTCTGAGCTCGCCGTCTTGTTGAAACATGGTTACTGTGGTCCTACTGTATACATTTTAACTTGTCTATCGAATATTTAACGTGGATTTCATCGAATAAAATTTATCCTACTGAATAGACACAAACTCGCGCGGCTTACTCTCGTCCTCCGGAAATATGATTTTAATTTTCCTACATTATATATTTGAGCTCGCCGTCTTGTTGAAATATGGTTACTGTGGTCCTACTGTATACATTTGAATTTTTTATCGAATATTTAACGTGGATTTCATCGAATAAAATTTATCCTACTGAATAGACACAAACTCGCGCGGGTTACTGTGGTCCTCCTGAAATATGATTTTTATTTTAATACATTATATATTTCAGCTCGCCGTCTTGTTGAAATATGGTTACTGTGGTCCTACTGTATACATTTTAACTTTATCGAATATTTAACGTGGATTTCATCGAATAAAATTTATCCTACTGAATAGACACAAACTCGCGCGGCTTACTCTCGTCCTCCGGAAATATGATTTTAATTTTCCTACATTATATATTTGAGCTCGCCGTCTTGTTGAAATATGGTTACTGTGGTCCTACTGTATACATTTGAATTTTTTATCGAATATTTAACGTGGATTTCATCGAATAAAATTTATCCTACTAAATAGACACAAACTCGCGCGGGTTACTGTGGTCCTCCTGAAATATGATTTTTATTTTAATACATTATATATTTCAGCCCGCCGTCTTGTTGAAATATGGTTACTGTGGTCCTACTGTATACATTTGAATTTTTTATCGAATATTTAACGTGGATTTCATCGAATAAAATTTATCCTACTGAATAGACACAAACTCGCGTGGGTTATTGTGGTCCTCCTGAAATAAGATTTTTATTTTCCTAAATTCTATATTTGAGCTCGCCGAATTGTTTAAATATGTTTACTGTGGTCCTACTTCACACATCTGAACTTGTCTATCGAATATTTAACGTGGATTTCATCGAATAAAATTTATCCTACTGAATAGGCACCAACTCTCGCGGGTTACTGTGGTCCTCCTCAAATATGATTTTAATTTTCCTACATTATATATTTGAGCTCGCCGTCTTGTTGAAATATGGTTACTGTGGTCCTACTGTATACATTTTAACTTGTCTATCGAATATTTAACGTGGATTTCATCGAATAAAATTTATCCTACTGAATAGACACAAACTCGCGCGGATTACTGTGGTCCTCCTCAAATATGATTTTCATTTTCCTACATTCTATATTTGAGCTCGCCGTCTTGTTGAAATATGGTTACTGTGGTCCTACTGTATACATTTGAATTTTTTATCGAATATTTAACGTGGATTTCATCGAATAAAATTTATCCTACTGATTATGCACAAACTCGCAATTTGTGGTCCTCCTGAAATATAATTTCCGTATTCCTACGATCTCTGAGCTCGCCGTCTTGTTGAAACATGGTTACTGTGGTCCTACTGTATACATTTTAACTTTATCGAATATTTAACGTGGATTTCATCGAATAAAATTTATCCTACTGAATAGACACAAACTCGCGCGGGTTACTGTGGTCCTCCTGAAATATGATTTTTATTTTAATACATTATATATTTCAGCCCGCCGTCTTGTTGAAATATGGTTACTGTGGTCCTACTGTATACATTTGAATTTTTTTATCCAATATTTAAAGTGGATTTCATCGAATAAAATTTATCCTACTGATTATGCACAAACTCGCAATTTGTGGTCCTCCTGAAATATAATTTCCATATTCCTACGATCTCTGAGCTCGCCGTCTTGTTGAAACATGGTTACTGTGGTCCTACTGTATACATTTTAACTTTATCGAATATTTAACGTTGATTTCATCGAATAAAATTTATCCTACTGAATAGACACAAACTCGCGCGGCTTACTCTCGTCCTCCGGAAATATGATTTTAATTTTCCTACATTATATATTTGAGCTCGCCGTCTTGTTGAAATATGGTTACTGTGGTCCTACTGTATACATTTGAATTTTTTATCGAATATTTAACGTGGATTTCATCGAATAAAATTTATCCTACTGAATAGACACAAACTCGCGCGGGTTACTGTGGTCCTCCTGAAATATGATTTTTATTTTAATCCATTATATATTTCAGCTCGCCGTCTTGTTGAAATATGGTTACTGTGGTCCTACTGTATACATTTTAACTTTATCGAATATTTAACGTGGATTTCATCGAATAAAATTTATCCTACTGAATAGACACAAACTCGCGCGGCTTACTCTCGTCCTCCGGAAATATGATTTTAATTTTCCTACATTATATATTTGAGCTCGCCGTCTTGTTGAAATATGGTTACTGTGGTCCTACTGTATACATTTGAATTTTTTATCGAATATTTAACGTGGATTTCATCGAATAAAATTTATCCTACTAAATAGACACAAACTCGCGCGGGTTACTGTGGTCCTCCTGAAATATGATTTTTATTTTAATACATTATATATTTCAGCCCGCCGTCTTGTTGAAATATGGTTACTGTGGTCCTACTGTATACATTTGAATTTTTTATCGAATATTTAACGTGGATTTCATCGAATAAAATTTATCCTACTGAATAGACACAAACTCGCGTGGGTTATTGTGGTCCTCCTGAAATAAGATTTTTATTTTCCTAAATTCTATATTTGAGCTCGCCGAATTGTTTAAATATGTTTACTGTGGTCCTACTTCACACATCTGAACTTGTCTATCGAATATTTAACGTGGATTTCATCGAATAAAATTTATCCTACTGAATAGGCACCAACTCTCGCGGGTTACTGTGGTCCTCCTCAAATATGATTTTAATTTTCCTACATTATATATTTGAGCTCGCCGTCTTGTTGAAATATGGTTACTGTGGTCCTACTGTATACATTTTAACTTGTCTATCGAATATTTAACGTGGATTTCATCGAATAAAATTTATCCTACTGAATAGACACAAACTCGCGCGGATTACTGTGGTCCTCCTCAAATATGATTTTCATTTTCCTACATTCTATATTTGAGCTCGCCGTCTTGTTGAAATATGGTTACTGTGGTCCTACTGTATACATTTGAATTTTTTATCGAATATTTAACGTGGATTTCATCGAATAAAATTTATCCTACTGATTATGCACAAACTCGCAATTTGTGGTCCTCCTGAAATATAATTTCCGTATTCCTACGATCTCTGAGCTCGCCGTCTTGTTGAAACATGGTTACTGTGGTCCTACTGTATACATTTTAACTTTATCGAATATTTAACGTGGATTTCATCGAATAAAATTTATCCTACTGAATAGACACAAACTCGCGCGGGTTACTGTGGTCCTCCTGAAATATGATTTTTATTTTAATACATTATATATTTCAGCCCGCCGTCTTGTTGAAATATGGTTACTGTGGTCCTACTGTATACATTTGAATTTTTTTATCCAATATTTAAAGTGGATTTCATCGAATAAAATTTATCCTACTGATTATGCACAAACTCGCAATTTGTGGTCCTCCTGAAATATAATTTCCATATTCCTACGATCTCTGAGCTCGCCGTCTTGTTGAAACATGGTTACTGTGGTCCTACTGTATACATTTTAACTTTATCGAATATTTAACGTTGATTTCATCGAATAAAATTTATCCTACTGAATAGACACAAACTCGCGCGGCTTACTCTCGTCCTCCGGAAATATGATTTTAATTTTCCTACATTATATATTTGAGCTCGCCGTCTTGTTGAAATATGGTTACTGTGGTCCTACTGTATACATTTGAATTTTTTATCGAATATTTAACGTGGATTTCATCGAATAAAATTTATCCTACTGAATAGACACAAACTCGCGCGGGTTACTGTGGTCCTCCTGAAATATGATTTTTATTTTAATCCATTATATATTTCAGCTCGCCGTCTTGTTGAAATATGGTTACTGTGGTCCTACTGTATACATTTGAATTTTTTTATCCAATATTTAAAGTGGATTTCATCGAATAAAATTTATCCTACTGATTATGCACAAACTCGCAATTTGTGGTCCTCCTGAAATATAATTTCCATTTTCCTACGATCTCTGAGCTCGCCGTCTTGTTGAAACATGGTTACTGTGGTCCTACTGTATACATTTTAACTTGTCTATCGAATATTTAACGTGGATTTCATCGAATAAAATTTATCCTACTGAATAGACACAAACTCGCGCGGCTTACTCTCGTCCTCCGGAAATATGATTTTAATTTTCCTACATTATATATTTGAGCTCGCCGTCTTGTTGAAATATGGTTACTGTGGTCCTACTGTATACATTTGAATTTTTTATCGAATATTTAACGTGGATTTCATCGAATAAAATTTATCCTACTGAATAGACACAAACTCGCGCGGGTTACTGTGGTCCTCCTGAAATATGATTTTTATTTTAATACATTATATATTTCAGCTCGCCGTCTTGTTGAAATATGGTTACTGTGGTCCTACTGTATACATTTGAATTTTATAAAATTTATCCTACTGAATAGGCACAAACTCGCGCGGGTTACTGTGGTCCTCCTGAAATATGATTTTTATTTTAATACATTATATATTTCAGCTCGCCGTCTTGTTGAAATATGGTTACTGTGGTCCTACTGTATACATTTTAACTTTATCGAATATTTAACGTGGATTTCATCGAATAAAATTTATCCTACTGAATAGACACAAACTCGCGCGGGTTACTGTGGTCCTCCTGAAATATGATTTTTATTTTAATACATTATACATTTCAGCCCGCCGTCTTGTTGAAATATGGTTACTGTGGTCCTACTGTATACATTTGAATTTTTTTATCCAATATTTAAAGTGGATTTCATCGAATAAAATTTATCCTACTGATTATGCACAAACTCGCAATTTGTGGTCCTCCTGAAATATAATTTCCATATTCCTACGATCTCTGAGCTCGCCGTCTTGTTGAAACATGGTTACTGTGGTCCTACTGTATACATTTTAACTTTATCGAATATTTAACGTGGATTTCATCGAATAAAATTTATCCTACTGAATAGACACAAACTCGCGCGGGTTACTGTGGTCCTCCTGAAATATGATTTTTATTTTAATACATTATATATTTCAGCCCGCCGTCTTGTTGAAATATGGTTACTGTGGTCCTACTGTATACATTTGAATTTTTTTATCCAATATTTAAAGTGGATTTCATCGAATAAAATTTATCCTACTGATTATGCACAAACTCGCAATTTGTGGTCCTCCTGAAATATAATTTCCATATTCCTACGATCTCTGAGCTCGCCGTCTTGTTGAAACATGGTTACTGTGGTCCTACTGTATACATTTTAACTTTATCGAATATTTAACGTTGATTTCATCGAATAAAATTTATCCTACTGAATAGACACAAACTCGCGCGGCTTACTCTCGTCCTCCGGAAATATGATTTTAATTTTCCTACATTATATATTTGAGCTCGCCGTCTTGTTGAAATATGGTTACTGTGGTCCTACTGTATACATTTGAATTTTTTATCGAATATTTAACGTGGATTTCATCGAATAAAATTTATCCTACTGAATAGACACAAACTCGCGCGGGTTACTGTGGTCCTCCTGAAATATGATTTTTATTTTAATACATTATATATTTCAGCTCGCCGTCTTGTTGAAATATGGTTACTGTGGTCCTACTGTATACATTTTAACTTTATCGAATATTTAACGTGGATTTCATCGAATAAAATTTATCCTACTGAATAGACACAAACTCGCGCGGCTTACTCTCGTCCTCCGGAAATATGATTTTAATTTTCCTACATTATATATTTGAGCTCGCCGTCTTGTTGAAATATGGTTACTGTGGTCCTACTGTATACATTTGAATTTTTTATCGAATATTTAACGTGGATTTCATCGAATAAAATTTATCCTACTGAATAGACACAAACTCGCGCGGGTTACTGTGGTCCTCCTGAAATATGATTTTTATTTTAATACATTATATATTTCAGCCCGCCGTCTTGTTGAAATATGGTTACTGTGGTCCTACTGTATACATTTGAATTTTTTATCGAATATTTAACGTGGATTTCATCGAATAAAATTTATCCTACTGAATAGACACAAACTCGCGCGGGTTACTGTGGTCCTCCTGAAATATGATTTTTATTTTAATACATTATATATTTCAGCCCGCCGTCTTGTTGAAATATGGTTACTGTGGTCCTACTGAATACATTTGAATTTTTTTATCCAATATTTAAAGTGGATTTCATCGAATAAAATTTATCCTACTGATTATGCACAAACTCGCAATTTGTGGTCCTCCTGAAATATAATTTCCATATTCCTACGATCTCTGAGCTCGCCGTCTTGTTGAAACATGGTTACTGTGGTCCTACTGTATACATTTTAACTTTATCGAATATTTAACGTGGATTTCATCGAATAAAATTTATCCTACTGAATAGACACAAACTCGCGCGGCTTACTCTCGTCCTCCGGAAATATGATTTTAATTTTCCTACATTATATATTTGAGCTCGCCGTCTTGTTGAAATATGGTTACTGTGGTCCTACTGTATACATTTGAATTTTTTTATCCAATATTTAAAGTGGATTTCATCGAATAAAATTTATCCTACTGATTATGCACAAACTCGCAATTTGTGGTCCTCCTGAAATATAATTTCCATATTCCTACGATCTCTGAGCTCGCCGTCTTGTTGAAACATGGTTACTGTGGTCCTACTGTATACATTTTAACTTTATCGAATATTTAACGTGGATTTCATCGAATAAAATTTATCCTACTGAATAGACACAAACTCGCGCGGGTTACTGTGGTCCTCCTGAAATATGATTTTTATTTTAATACATTATATATTTCAGCCCGCCGTATTGTTGAAATATGGTTACTGTGGTCCTACTGTATACATTTGAATTTTTTTATCCAATATTTAAAGTGGATTTCATCGAATAAAATTTATCCTACTGATTATGCACAAACTCGCAATTTGTGGTCCTCCTGAAATATAATTTCCATATTCCTACGATCTCTGAGCTCGCCGTCTTGTTGAAACATGGTTACTGTGGTCCTACTGTATACATTTTAACTTTATCGAATATTTAACGTTGATTTCATCGAATAAAATTTATCCTACTGAATAGACACAAACTCGCGCGGCTTACTCTCGTCCTCCGGAAATATGATTTTAATTTTCCTACATTATATATTTGAGCTCGCCGTCTTGTTGAAATATGGTTACTGTGGTCCTACTGTATACATTTGAATTTTTTATCGAATATTTAACGTGGATTTCATCGAATAAAATTTATCCTACTGAATAGACACAAACTCGCGCGGGTTACTGTGGTCCTCCTGAAATATGATTTTTATTTTAATACATTATATATTTCAGCTCGCCGTCTTGTTGAAATATGGTTGCTGTGGTCCTACTGTATACATTTGAATTTTTTTATCCAATATTTAAAGTGGATTTCATCGAATAAAATTTATCCTACTGATTATGCACAAACTCGCAATTTGTGGTCCTCCTGAAATATAATTTCCATTTTCCTACGATCTCTGAGCTCGCCGTCTTGTTGAAACATGGTTACTGTGGTCCTACTGTATACATTTTAACTTGTCTATCGAATATTTAACGTGGATTTCATCGAATAAAATTTATCCTACTGAATAGACACAAACTCGCGCGGCTTACTCTCGTCCTCCGGAAATATGATTTTAATTTTCCTACATTATATATTTGAGCTCGCCGTCTTGTTGAAATATGGTTACTGTGGTCCTACTGTATACATTTGAATTTTTTATCGAATATTTAACGTGGATTTCATCGAATAAAATTTATCCTACTGAATAGACACAAACTCGCGCGGGTTACTGTGGTCCTCCTGAAATATGATTTTTATTTTAATACATTATATATTTCAGCTCGCCGTCTTGTTGAAATATGGTTACTGTGGTCCTACTGTATACATTTGAATTTTTTTATCCAATATTTAAAGTGGATTTCATCGAATAAAATTTATCCTACTGATTATGCACAAACTCGCAATTTGTGGTCCTCCTGAAATATAATTTCCATTTTCCTACGATCTCTGAGCTCGCCGTCTTGTTGAAACATGGTTACTGTGGTCCTACTGTATACATTTTAACTTGTCTATCGAATATTTAACGTGGATTTCATCGAATAAAATTTATCCTACTGAATAGACACAAACTCGCGCGGCTTACTCTCGTCCTCCGGAAATATGATTTTAATTTTCCTACATTATATATTTGAGCTCGCCGTCTTGTTGAAATATGGTTACTGTGGTCCTACTGTATACATTTGAATTTTTTATCGAATATTTAACGTGGATTTCATCGAATAAAATTTATCCTACTGAATAGACACAAACTCGCGCGGGTTACTGTGGTCCTCCTGAAATATGATTTTTATTTTAATACATTATATATTTCAGCTCGCCGTCTTGTTGAAATATGGTTACTGTGGTCCTACTGTATACATTTTAACTTTATCGAATATTTAACGTGGATTTCATCGAATAAAATTTATCCTACTGAATAGACACAAACTCGCGCGGCTTACTCTCGTCCTCCGGAAATATGATTTTAATTTTCCTACATTATATATTTGAGCTCGCCGTCTTGTTGAAATATGGTTACTGTGGTCCTACTGTATACATTTGAATTTTTTATCGAATATTTAACGTGGATTTCATCGAATAAAATTTATCCTACTAAATAGACACAAACTCGCGCGGGTTACTGTGGTCCTCCTGAAATATGATTTTTATTTTAATACATTATATATTTCAGCCCGCCGTCTTGTTGAAATATGGTTACTGTGGTCCTACTGTATACATTTGAATTTTTTATCGAATATTTAACGTGGATTTCATCGAATAAAATTTATCCTACTGAATAGACACAAACTCGCGTGGGTTATTGTGGTCCTCCTGAAATAAGATTTTTATTTTCCTAAATTCTATATTTGAGCTCGCCGAATTGTTTAAATATGTTTACTGTGGTCCTACTTCACACATCTGAACTTGTCTATCGAATATTTAACGTGGATTTCATCGAATAAAATTTATCCTACTGAATAGGCACCAACTCTCGCGGGTTACTGTGGTCCTCCTCAAATATGATTTTAATTTTCCTACATTATATATTTGAGCTCGCCGTCTTGTTGAAATATGGTTACTGTGGTCCTACTGTATACATTTTAACTTGTCTATCGAATATTTAACGTGGATTTCATCGAATAAAATTTATCCTACTGAATAGACACAAACTCGCGCGGATTACTGTGGTCCTCCTCAAATATGATTTTCATTTTCCTACATTCTATATTTGAGCTCGCCGTCTTGTTGAAATATGGTTACTGTGGTCCTACTGTATACATTTGAATTTTTTATCGAATATTTAACGTGGATTTCATCGAATAAAATTTATCCTACTGATTATGCACAAACTCGCAATTTGTGGTCCTCCTGAAATATAATTTCCGTATTCCTACGATCTCTGAGCTCGCCGTCTTGTTGAAACATGGTTACTGTGGTCCTACTGTATACATTTGATTTTTTTATCGAATATTTAACGTGGATTTCATCGAATAAAATTTATCCTACTGAATAGACACAAACTCGCGCGGGTTACTGTGGTCCTCCTGAAATATGATTTTTATTTTAATACATTATATATTTCAGCTCGCCGTCTTGTTGAAATATGGTTACTGTGGTCCTACTGTATACATTTTAACTTTATCGAATATTTAACGTGGATTTCATCGAATAAAATTTATCCTACTGAATAGACACAAACTCGCGCGGCTTACTCTCGTCCTCCGGAAATATGATTTTAATTTTCCTACATTATATATTTGAGCTCGCCGTCTTGTTGAAATATGGTTACTGTGGTCCTACTGTATACATTTGAATTTTTTATCGAATATTTAACGTGGATTTCATCGAATAAAATTTATCCTACTGAATAGACACAAACTCGCGCGGGTTACTGTGGTCCTCCTGAAATATGATTTTTATTTTAATACATTATATATTTCAGCCCGCCGTCTTGTTGAAATATGGTTACTGTGGTCCTACTGTATACATTTGAATTTTTTATTGAATATTTAACGTGGATTTCATCGAATAAAATTTATCCTACTGAATAGACACAAACTCGCGCGGGTTACTGTGGTCCTCCTGAAATATGATTTTTATTTTAATACATTATATATTTCAGCCCGCCGTCTTGTTGAAATATGGTTACTGTGGTCCTACTGTATACATTTGAATTTTTTTATCCAATATTTAAAGTGGATTTCATCGAATAAAATTTATCCTACTGATTATGCACAAACTCGCAATTTGTGGTCCTCCTGAAATATAATTTCCATATTCCTACGATCTCTGAGCTCGCCGTCTTGTTGAAACATGGTTACTGTGGTCCTACTGTATACATTTTAACTTTATCGAATATTTAACGTGGATTTCATCGAATAAAATTTATCCTACTGAATAGACACAAACTCGCGCGGGTTACTGTGGTCCTCCTGAAATATGATTTTTATTTCAATACATTATATATTTCAGCCCGCCGTATTGTTGAAATATGGTTACTGTGGTCCTACTGTATACATTTGAATTTTTTTATCCAATATTTAAAGTGGATTTCATCGAATAAAATTTATCCTACTGATTATGCACAAACTCGCAATTTGTGGTCCTCCTGAAATATAATTTCCATTTTCCTACGATCTCTGAGCTCGCTGTCTTGTTGAAACATGGTTACTGTGGTCCTACTGTATACATTTTAACTTTATCGAATATTTAACGGGGATTTCATCGAATAAAATTTATCCTACTGAATAGACTCAAACTCGCGCGGGTTACTGTGGTCCTCCGGAAATATGATTTTCATTTTCCTACATTCTATATTTGAGCTCGCCGTCTTGTTGAAATATGGTTACTGTGGTCCTACTGTATACATTTGAATTTTTTATCGAATATTTAACGTGGATTTCATCGAATAAAATTTATCCTACTGATTATGCACAAACTCGCAATTTGTGGTCCTCCTGAAATATAATTTCCGTATTCCTACGATCTCTGAGCTCGCCGTCTTGTTGAAACATGGTTACTGTGGTCCTACTGTATACATTTTAACTTTATCGAATATTTAACGTGGATTTCATCGAATAAAATTTATCCTACTGAATAGACACAAACTCGCGCGGGTTACTGTGGTCCTCCTGAAATATGATTTTTATTTTAATACATTATATATTTCAGCCCGCCGTCTTGTTGAAATATGGTTACTGTGGTCCTACTATATACATTTGAATTTTTTTATCCAATATTTAAAGTGGATTTCATCGAATAAAATTTATCCTACTGATTATGCACAAACTCGCAATTTGTGGTCCTCCTGAAATATAATTTCCATATTCCTACGATCTCTGAGCTCGCCGTCTTGTTGAAACATGGTTACTGTGGTCCTACTGTATACATTTTAACTTTATCGAATATTTAACGTTGATTTCATCGAATAAAATTTATCCTACTGAATAGACACAAACTCGCGCGGCTTACTCTCGTCCTCCGGAAATATGATTTTAATTTTCCTACATTATATATTTGAGCTCGCCGTCTTGTTGAAATATGGTTACTGTGGTCCTACTGTATACATTTGAATTTTTTATCGAATATTTAACGTGGATTTCATCGAATAAAATTTATCCTACTGAATAGACACAAACTCGCGCGGGTTACTGTGGTCCTCCTGAAATATGATTTTTATTTTAATACATTATATATTTCAGCTCGCCGTCTTGTTGAAACATGGTTACTGTGGTCCTACTGTATACATTTTAACTTTATCGAATATTTAACGTGGATTTCATCGAATAAAATTTATCCTACTGAATAGACACAAACTCGCGCGGCTTACTCTCGTCCTCCGGAAATATGATTTTAATTTTCCTACATTATATATTTGAGCTCGCCGTCTTGTTGAAATATGGTTACTGTGGTCCTACTGTATACATTTGAATTTTTTATCGAATATTTAACGTGGATTTCATCGAATAAAATTTATCCTACTAAATAGACACAAACTCGCGCGGGTTACTGTGGTCCTCCTGAAATATGATTTTTATTTTAATACATTATATATTTCAGCCCGCCGTCTTGTTGAAATATGGTTACTGTGGTCCTACTGTATACATTTGAATTTTTTATCGAATATTTAACGTGGATTTCATCGAATAAAATTTATCCTACTGAATAGACACAAACTCGCGTGGGTTATTGTGGTCCTCCTGAAATAAGATTTTTATTTTCCTAAATTCTATATTTGAGCTCGCCGAATTGTTTAAATATGTTTACTGTGGTCCTACTTCACACATCTGAACTTGTCTATCGAATATTTAACGTGGATTTCATCGAATAAAATTTATCCTACTGAATAGGCACCAACTCTCGCGGGTTACTGTGGTCCTCCTGAAATATGATTTTTATTTTCCTACATTATATATTTGAGCTCGCCGTCTTGTTGAAATATGGTTACTGTGGTCCTACTGTATACATTTTAACTTGTCTATCGAATATTTAACGTGGATTTCATCGAATAAAATTTATCCTACTGAATAGACACAAACTCGCGCGGATTACTGTGGTCCTCCTCAAATATGATTTTCATTTTCCTAAATTCTATATTTGAGCTCGACGAATTGTTGAAATATGGTTACTGTGGTCCTACTGTATACATTTGAATTTTTTTATCCAATATTTAAAGTGTATTTCATCGAATAAAATTTATCCTACTGATTATGCACAAACTCGCAATATGTGGTCCTCCTGAAATATAATTTCCATTTTCCTACGATCTCTGAGCTCGCCGTCTTGTTGAAATATGGTTACTATGGTCCTACTGTATACATTTGAATTTTTTATCGAATATTTAACGTGGATTTCATCGAATAAAATTTATCCTACTAAATAGACACAAACTCGCGCGGGTTACTGTGGTCCTCCTGAAATATGATTTTTATTTTAATACATTATATATTTCAGCCCGCCGTCTTGTTGAAATATGGTTACTGTGGTCCTACTGTATACATTTGAATTTTTTATCGAATATTTAACGTGGATTTCATCGAATAAAATTTATCCTACTGAATAGACACAAACTCGCGTGGGTTATTGTGGTCCTCCTGAAATAAGATTTTTATTTTCCTAAATTCTATATTTGAGCTCGCCGAATTGTTTAAATATGTTTACTGTGGTCCTACTTCACACATCTGAACTTGTCTATCGAATATTTAACGTGGATTTCATCGAATAAAATTTATCCTACTGAATAGGCACCAACTCTCGCGGGTTACTGTGGTCCTCCTCAAATATGATTTTTATTTTCCTACATTATATATTTGAGCTCGCCGTCTTGTTGAAATATGGTTACTGTGGTCCTACTGTATACATTTTAACTTGTCTATCGAATATTTAACGTGGATTTCATCGAATAAAATTTATCCTACTGAATAGACACAAACTCGCGCGGATTACTGTGGTCCTCCTCAAATATGATTTTCATTTTCCTAAATTCTATATTTGAGCTCGACGAATTGTTGAAATATGGTTACTGTGGTCCTACTGTATACATTTGAATTTTTTTATCCAATATTTAAAGTGTATTTCATCGAATAAAATTTATCCTACTGATTATGCACAAACTCGCAATATGTGGTCCTCCTGAAATATAATTTCCATTTTCCTACGATCTCTGAGCTCGCCGTCTTGTTGAAATATGGTTACTGTGGTCCTACTGTATACATTTGAATTTTTTATCGAATATTTAACGTGGATTTCATCGAATAAAATTTATCCTACTGAATAGACACAAACTCGCGCGGGTTACTGTGGTCCTCCTGAAATATGATTTTTATTTTAATACATTATATATTTCAGCTCGCCGTCTTGTTGAAATATGGTTACTGTGGTCCTACTGTATACATTTTAACTTTATCGAATATTTAACGTGGATTTCATCGAATAAAATTTATCCTACTGAATAGACACAAACTCGCGCGGCTTACTCTCGTCCTCCGGAAATATGATTTTAATTTTCCTACATTATATATTTGAGCTCGCCGTCTTGTTGAAATATGGTTACTGTGGTCCTACTGTATACATTTGAATTTTTTATCGAATATTTAACGTGGATTTCATCGAATAAAATTTATCCTACTGAATAGACACAAACTCGCGCGGGTTACTGTGGTCCTCCTGAAATATGATTTTTATTTTAATACATTATATATTTCAGCCCGCCGTCTTGTTGAAATATGGTTACTGTGGTCCTACTGTATACATTTGAATTTTTTATCGAATATTTAACGTGGATTTCATCGAATAAAATTTATCCTACTGAATAGACACAAACTCGCGCGGGTTACTGTGGTCCTCCTGAAATATGATTTTTATTTTAATACATTATATATTTCAGCCCGCCGTCTTGTTGAAATATGGTTACTGTGGTCCTACTGAATACATTTGAATTTTTTTATCCAATATTTAAAGTGGATTTCATCGAATAAAATTTATCCTACTGATTATGCACAAACTCGCAATTTGTGGTCCTCCTGAAATATAATTTCCATATTCCTACGATCTCTGAGCTCGCCGTCTTGTTGAAACATGGTTACTGTGGTCCTACTGTATACATTTTAACTTTATCGAATATTTAACGTGGATTTCATCGAATAAAATTTATCCTACTGAATAGACACAAACTCGCGCGGCTTACTCTCGTCCTCCGGAAATATGATTTTAATTTTCCTACATTATATATTTGAGCTCGCCGTCTTGTTGAAATATGGTTACTGTGGTCCTACTGTATACATTTGAATTTTTTATTGAATATTTAACGTGGATTTCATCGAATAAAATTTATCCTACTGAATAGACACAAACTCGCGCGGGTTACTGTGGTCCTCCTGAAATATGATTTTTATTTTAATACATTATATATTTCAGCCCGCCGTCTTGTTGAAATATGGTTACTGTGGTCCTACTGTATACATTTGAATTTTTTTATCCAATATTTAAAGTGGATTTCATCGAATAAAATTTATCCTACTGATTATGCACAAACTCGCAATTTGTGGTCCTCCTGAAATATAATTTCCATATTCCTACGATCTCTGAGCTCGCCGTCTTGTTGAAACATGGTTACTGTGGTCCTACTGTATACATTTTAACTTTATCGAATATTTAACGTGGATTTCATCGAATAAAATTTATCCTACTGAATAGACACAAACTCGCGCGGGTTACTGTGGTCCTCCTGAAATATGATTTTTATTTTAATACATTATATATTTCAGCCCGCCGTATTGTTGAAATATGGTTACTGTGGTCCTACTGTATACATTTGAATTTTTTTATCCAATATTTAAAGTGGATTTCATCGAATAAAATTTATCCTACTGATTATGCACAAACTCGCAATTTGTGGTCCTCCTGAAATATAATTTCCATATTCCTACGATCTCTGAGCTCGCCGTCTTGTTGAAACATGGTTACTGTGGTCCTACTGTATACATTTTAACTTTATCGAATATTTAACGTTGATTTCATCGAATAAAATTTATCCTACTGAATAGACACAAACTCGCGCGGCTTACTCTCGTCCTCCGGAAATATGATTTTTATTTTAATACATTATATATTTCAGCTCGCCGTCTTGTTGAAATATGGTTGCTGTGGTCCTACTGTATACATTTGAATTTTTTTATCCAATATTTAAAGTGGATTTCATCGAATAAAATTTATCCTACTGATTATGCACAAACTCGCAATTTGTGGTCCTCCTGAAATATAATTTCCATTTTCCTACGATCTCTGAGCTCGCCGTCTTGTTGAAACATGGTTACTGTGGTCCTACTGTATACATTTTAACTTGTCTATCGAATATTTAACGTGGATTTCATCGAATAAAATTTATCCTACTGAATAGACACAAACTCGCGCGGCTTACTCTCGTCCTCCGGAAATATGATTTTAATTTTCCTACATTATATATTTGAGCTCGCCGTCTTGTTGAAATATGGTTACTGTGGTCCTACTGTATACATTTGAATTTTTTATCGAATATTTAACGTGGATTTCATCGAATAAAATTTATCCTACTGAATAGACACAAACTCGCGCGGGTTACTGTGGTCCTCCTGAAATATGATTTTTATTTTAATACATTATATATTTCAGCTCGCCGTCTTGTTGAAATATGGTTACTGTGGTCCTACTGTATACATTTGAATTTTTTTATCCAATATTTAAAGTGGATTTCATCGAATAAAATTTATCCTACTGATTATGCACAAACTCGCAATTTGTGGTCCTCCTGAAATATAATTTCCATTTTCCTACGATCTCTGAGCTCGCCGTCTTGTTGAAACATGGTTACTGTGGTCCTACTGTATACATTTTAACTTGTCTATCGAATATTTAACGTGGATTTCATCGAATAAAATTTATCCTACTGAATAGACACAAACTCGCGCGGCTTACTCTCGTCCTCCGGAAATATGATTTTAATTTTCCTACATTATATATTTGAGCTCGCCGTCTTGTTGAAATATGGTTACTGTGGTCCTACTGTATACATTTGAATTTTTTATCGAATATTTAACGTGGATTTCATCGAATAAAATTTATCCTACTGAATAGACACAAACTCGCGCGGGTTACTGTGGTCCTCCTGAAATATGATTTTTATTTTAATACATTATATATTTCAGCTCGCCGTCTTGTTGAAATATGGTTACTGTGGTCCTACTGTATACATTTTAACTTTATCGAATATTTAACGTGGATTTCATCGAATAAAATTTATCCTACTGAATAGACACAAACTCGCGCGGCTTACTCTCGTCCTCCGGAAATATGATTTTAATTTTCCTACATTATATATTTGAGCTCGCCGTCTTGTTGAAATATGGTTACTGTGGTCCTACTGTATACATTTGAATTTTTTATCGAATATTTAACGTGGATTTCATCGAATAAAATTTATCCTACTAAATAGACACAAACTCGCGCGGGTTACTGTGGTCCTCCTGAAATATGATTTTTATTTTAATACATTATATATTTCAGCCCGCCGTCTTGTTGAAATATGGTTACTGTGGTCCTACTGTATACATTTGAATTTTTTATCGAATATTTAACGTGGATTTCATCGAATAAAATTTATCCTACTGAATAGACACAAACTCGCGTGGGTTATTGTGGTCCTCCTGAAATAAGATTTTTATTTTCCTAAATTCTATATTTGAGCTCGCCGAATTGTTTAAATATGTTTACTGTGGTCCTACTTCACACATCTGAACTTGTCTATCGAATATTTAACGTGGATTTCATCGAATAAAATTTATCCTACTGAATAGGCACCAACTCTCGCGGGTTACTGTGGTCCTCCTCAAATATGATTTTAATTTTCCTACATTATATATTTGAGCTCGCCGTCTTGTTGAAATATGGTTACTGTGGTCCTACTGTATACATTTTAACTTGTCTATCGAATATTTAACGTGGATTTCATCGAATAAAATTTATCCTACTGAATAGACACAAACTCGCGCGGATTACTGTGGTCCTCCTCAAATATGATTTTCATTTTCCTACATTCTATATTTGAGCTCGCCGTCTTGTTGAAATATGGTTACTGTGGTCCTACTGTATACATTTGAATTTTTTATCGAATATTTAACGTGGATTTCATCGAATAAAATTTATCCTACTGATTATGCACAAACTCGCAATTTGTGGTCCTCCTGAAATATAATTTCCGTATTCCTACGATCTCTGAGCTCGCCGTCTTGTTGAAACATGGTTACTGTGGTCCTACTGTATACATTTTAACTTTATCGAATATTTAACGTGGATTTCATCGAATAAAATTTATCCTACTGAATAGACACAAACTCGCGCGGGTTACTGTGGTCCTCCTGAAATATGATTTTTATTTTAATACATTATATATTTCAGCCCGCCGTCTTGTTGAAATATGGTTACTGTGGTCCTACTGTATACATTTGAATTTTTTTATCCAATATTTAAAGTGGATTTCATCGAATAAAATTTATCCTACTGATTATGCACAAACTCGCAATTTGTGGTCCTCCTGAAATATAATTTCCATATTCCTACGATCTCTGAGCTCGCCGTCTTGTTGAAACATGGTTACTGTGGTCCTACTGTATACATTTTAACTTTATCGAATATTTAACGTTGATTTCATCGAATAAAATTTATCCTACTGAATAGACACAAACTCGCGCGGCTTACTCTCGTCCTCCGGAAATATGATTTTAATTTTCCTACATTATATATTTGAGCTCGCCGTCTTGTTGAAATATGGTTACTGTGGTCCTACTGTATACATTTGAATTTTTTATCGAATATTTAACGTGGATTTCATCGAATAAAATTTATCCTACTGAATAGACACAAACTCGCGCGGGTTACTGTGGTCCTCCTGAAATATGATTTTTATTTTAATCCATTATATATTTCAGCTCGCCGTCTTGTTGAAATATGGTTACTGTGGTCCTACTGTATACATTTTAACTTTATCGAATATTTAACGTGGATTTCATCGAATAAAATTTATCCTACTGAATAGACACAAACTCGCGCGGCTTACTCTCGTCCTCCGGAAATATGATTTTAATTTTCCTACATTATATATTTGAGCTCGCCGTCTTGTTGAAATATGGTTACTGTGGTCCTACTGTATACATTTGAATTTTTTATCGAATATTTAACGTGGATTTCATCGAATAAAATTTATCCTACTAAATAGACACAAACTCGCGCGGGTTACTGTGGTCCTCCTGAAATATGATTTTTATTTTAATACATTATATATTTCAGCCCGCCGTCTTGTTGAAATATGGTTACTGTGGTCCTACTGTATACATTTGAATTTTTTATCGAATATTTAACGTGGATTTCATCGAATAAAATTTATCCTACTGAATAGACACAAACTCGCGTGGGTTATTGTGGTCCTCCTGAAATAAGATTTTTATTTTCCTAAATTCTATATTTGAGCTCGCCGAATTGTTTAAATATGTTTACTGTGGTCCTACTTCACACATCTGAACTTGTCTATCGAATATTTAACGTGGATTTCATCGAATAAAATTTATCCTACTGAATAGGCACCAACTCTCGCGGGTTACTGTGGTCCTCCTCAAATATGATTTTAATTTTCCTACATTATATATTTGAGCTCGCCGTCTTGTTGAAATATGGTTACTGTGGTCCTACTGTATACATTTTAACTTGTCTATCGAATATTTAACGTGGATTTCATCGAATAAAATTTATCCTACTGAATAGACACAAACTCGCGCGGATTACTGTGGTCCTCCTCAAATATGATTTTCATTTTCCTACATTCTATATTTGAGCTCGCCGTCTTGTTGAAATATGGTTACTGTGGTCCTACTGTATACATTTGAATTTTTTATCGAATATTTAACGTGGATTTCATCGAATAAAATTTATCCTACTGATTATGCACAAACTCGCAATTTGTGGTCCTCCTGAAATATAATTTCCGTATTCCTACGATCTCTGAGCTCGCCGTCTTGTTGAAACATGGTTACTGTGGTCCTACTGTATACATTTTAACTTTATCGAATATTTAACGTGGATTTCATCGAATAAAATTTATCCTACTGAATAGACACAAACTCGCGCGGGTTACTGTGGTCCTCCTGAAATATGATTTTTATTTTAATACATTATATATTTCAGCCCGCCGTCTTGTTGAAATATGGTTACTGTGGTCCTACTGTATACATTTGAATTTTTTTATCCAATATTTAAAGTGGATTTCATCGAATAAAATTTATCCTACTGATTATGCACAAACTCGCAATTTGTGGTCCTCCTGAAATATAATTTCCATATTCCTACGATCTCTGAGCTCGCCGTCTTGTTGAAACATGGTTACTGTGGTCCTACTGTATACATTTTAACTTTATCGAATATTTAACGTTGATTTCATCGAATAAAATTTATCCTACTGAATAGACACAAACTCGCGCGGCTTACTCTCGTCCTCCGGAAATATGATTTTAATTTTCCTACATTATATATTTGAGCTCGCCGTCTTGTTGAAATATGGTTACTGTGGTCCTACTGTATACATTTGAATTTTTTATCGAATATTTAACGTGGATTTCATCGAATAAAATTTATCCTACTGAATAGACACAAACTCGCGCGGGTTACTGTGGTCCTCCTGAAATATGATTTTTATTTTAATCCATTATATATTTCAGCTCGCCGTCTTGTTGAAATATGGTTACTGTGGTCCTACTGTATACATTTGAATTTTTTTATCCAATATTTAAAGTGGATTTCATCGAATAAAATTTATCCTACTGATTATGCACAAACTCGCAATTTGTGGTCCTCCTGAAATATAATTTCCATTTTCCTACGATCTCTGAGCTCGCCGTCTTGTTGAAACATGGTTACTGTGGTCCTACTGTATACATTTTAACTTGTCTATCGAATATTTAACGTGGATTTCATCGAATAAAATTTATCCTACTGAATAGACACAAACTCGCGCGGCTTACTCTCGTCCTCCGGAAATATGATTTT
The DNA here is from genome assembly GCF_987345545.1 of Pholcus phalangioides. Lineage (NCBI taxonomy): Eukaryota > Metazoa > Arthropoda > Arachnida > Araneae > Pholcidae > Pholcus > Pholcus phalangioides. Next base: position 21,263,100 of record NW_028301596.1, on the reverse strand, counting down.
AATTTTCCTACATTATATATTTGAGCTCGCCGTCTTGTTGAAATATGGTTACTGTGGTCCTACTGTATACATTTGAATTTTTTATCGAATATTTAACGTGGATTTCATCGAATAAAATTTATCCTACTGAATAGACACAAACTCGCGCGGGTTACTGTGGTCCTCCTGAAATATGATTTTTATTTTAATACATTATATATTTCAGCCCGCCGTCTTGTTGAAATATGGTTACTGTGGTCCTACTGTATACATTTGAATTTTTTATCGAATATTTAACGTGGATTTCATCGAATAAAATTTATCCTACTGAATAGACACAAACTCGCGTGGGTTATTGTGGTCCTCCTGAAATAAGATTTTTATTTTCCTAAATTCTATATTTGAGCTCGCCGAATTGTTTAAATATGTTTACTGTGGTCCTACTTCACACATCTGAACTTGTCTATCGAATATTTAACGTGGATTTCATCGAATAAAATTTATCCTACTGAATAGGCACCAACTCTCGCGGGTTACTGTGGTCCTCCTCAAATATGATTTTAATTTTCCTACATTATATATTTGAGCTCGCCGTCTTGTTGAAATATGGTTACTGTGGTCCTACTGTATACATTTTAACTTGTCTATCGAATATTTAACGTGGATTTCATCGAATAAAATTTATCCTACTGAATAGACACAAACTCGCGCGGATTACTGTGGTCCTCCTCAAATATGATTTTCATTTTCCTAAATTCTATATTTGAGCTCGACGAATTGTTGAAATATGGTTACTGTGGTCCTACTGTATACATTTGAATTTTTTTATCCAATATTTAAAGTGTATTTCATCGAATAAAATTTATCCTACTGATTATGCACAAACTCGCAATATGTGGTCCTCCTGAAATATAATTTCCATTTTCCTACGATCTCTGAGCTCGCCGTCTTGTTGAAATATGGTTACTGTGGTCCTACTGTATACATTTGAATTTTTTATCGAATATTTAACGTGGATTTCATCGAATAAAATTTATCCTACTGAATAGACACAAACTCGCGCGGCTTACTCTCGTCCTCCGGAAATATGATTTTAATTTTCCTACATTATATATTTGAGCTCGCCGTCTTGTTGAAATATGGTTACTGTGGTCCTACTGTATACATTTGAATTTTTTATCGAATATTTAACGTGGATTTCATCGAATAAAATTTATCCTACTGAATAGACACAAACTCGCGCGGGTTACTGTGGTCCTCCTGAAATATGATTTTTATTTTAATACATTATATATTTCAGCTCGCCGTCTTGTTGAAATATGGTTACTGTGGTCCTACTGTATACATTTGAATTTTTTATCGAATATTTAACGTGGATTTCATCGAATAAAATTTATCCTACTGAATAGACACAAACTCGCGCGGGTTACTGTGGTCCTCCTGAAATATGATTTTTATTTTAATACATTATATATTTCAGCCCGCCGTCTTGTTGAAATATGGTTACTGTGGTCCTACTGTATACATTTGAATTTTTTTATCCAATATTTAAAGTGGATTTCATCGAATAAAATTTATCCTACTGATTATGCACAAACTCGCAATTTGTGGTCCTCCTGAAATATAATTTCCATATTCCTACGATCTCTGAGCTCGCCGTCTTGTTGAAACATGGTTACTGTGGTCCTACTGTATACATTTTAACTTTATCGAATATTTAACGTGGATTTCATCGAATAAAATTTATCCTACTGAATAGACACAAACTCGCGCGGGTTACTGTGGTCCTCCTGAAATATGATTTTTATTTTAATACATTATATATTTCAGCCCGCCGTATTGTTGAAATATGGTTACTGTGGTCCTACTGTATACATTTGAATTTTTTTATCCAATATTTAAAGTGGATTTCATCGAATAAAATTTATCCTACTGATTATGCACAAACTCGCAATTTGTGGTCCTCCTGAAATATAATTTCCATTTTCCTACGATCTCTGAGCTCGCTGTCTTGTTGAAACATGGTTACTGTGGTCCTACTGTATACATTTTAACTTTATCGAATATTTAACGTGGATTTCATCGAATAAAATTTATCCTACTGAATAGACTCAAACTCGCGCGGGTTACTGTGGTCCTCCGTGAAATATGATTTTCATTTTCCTACATTCTATATTTGAGCTCGCCGTCTTGTTGAAATATGGTTACTGTGGTCCTACTGTATACATTTGAATTTTTTATCGAATATTTAACGTGGATTTCATCGAATAAAATTTATCCTACTGAATAGACACAAACTCGCGCGGGTTACTGTGGTCCTCCTGAAATATGATTTTTATTTTAATACATTATATATTTCAGCTCGCCGTCTTGTTGAAATATGGTTACTGTGGTCCTACTGTATACATTTTAACTTTATCGAATATTTAACGTGGATTTCATCGAATAAAATTTATCCTACTGAATAGACACAAACTCGCGCGGCTTACTCTCGTCCTCCGGAAATATGATTTTAATTTTCCTACATTATATATTTGAGCTCGCCGTCTTGTTGAAATATGGTTACTGTGGTCCTACTGTATACATTTGAATTTTTTATCGAATATTTAACGTGGATTTCATCGAATAAAATTTATCCTACTAAATAGACACAAACTCGCGCGGGTTACTGTGGTCCTCCTGAAATATGATTTTTATTTTAATACATTATATATTTCAGCCCGCCGTCTTGTTGAAATATGGTTACTGTGGTCCTACTGTATACATTTGAATTTTTTATCGAATATTTAACGTGGATTTCATCGAATAAAATTTATCCTACTGAATAGACACAAACTCGCGTGGGTTATTGTGGTCCTCCTGAAATAAGATTTTTATTTTCCTAAATTCTATATTTGAGCTCGCCGAATTGTTTAAATATGTTTACTGTGGTCCTACTTCACACATCTGAACTTGTCTATCGAATATTTAACGTGGATTTCATCGAATAAAATTTATCCTACTGAATAGGCACCAACTCTCGCGGGTTACTGTGGTCCTCCTCAAATATGATTTTAATTTTCCTACATTATATATTTGAGCTCGCCGTCTTGTTGAAATATGGTTACTGTGGTCCTACTGTATACATTTTAACTTGTCTATCGAATATTTAACGTGGATTTCATCGAATAAAATTTATCCTACTGAATAGACACAAACTCGCGCGGATTACTGTGGTCCTCCTCAAATATGATTTTCATTTTCCTAAATTCTATATTTGAGCTCGACGAATTGTTGAAATATGGTTACTGTGGTCCTACTGTATACATTTGAATTTTTTTATCCAATATTTAAAGTGTATTTCATCGAATAAAATTTATCCTACTGATTATGCACAAACTCGCAATATGTGGTCCTCCTGAAATATAATTTCCATTTTCCTACGATCTCTGAGCTCGCCGTCTTGTTGAAATATGGTTACTGTGGTCCTACTGTATACATTTGAATTTTTTATCGAATATTTAACGTGGATTTCATCGAATAAAATTTATCCTACTGAATAGACACAAACTCGCGCGGGTTACTGTGGTCCTCCTGAAATATGATTTTTATTTTAATACATTATATATTTCAGCCCGCCGTCTTGTTGAAATATGGTTACTGTGGTCCTACTGTATACATTTGAATTTTTTATCGAATATTTAACGTGGATTTCATCGAATAAAATTTATCCTACTGAATAGACACAAACTCGCGCGGGTTACTGTGGTCCTCCTGAAATATGATTTTTATTTTAATACATTATATATTTCAGCCCGCCGTCTTGTTGAAATATGGTTACTGTGGTCCTACTGTATACATTTGAATTTTTTTATCCAATATTTAAAGTGGATTTCATCGAATAAAATTTATCCTACTGATTATGCACAAACTCGCAATTTGTGGTCCTCCTGAAATATAATTTCCATATTCCTACGATCTCTGAGCTCGATGTCTTGTTGAAACATGGTTACTGTGGTCCTACTGTATACATTTTAACTTTATCGAATATTTAACGTGGATTTCATCGAATAAAATTTATCCTACTGAATAGACACAAACTCGCGCGGCTTACTCTCGTCCTCCGGAAATATGATTTTAATTTTCCTACATTATATATTTGAGCTCGCCGTCTTGTTGAAATATGGTTACTGTGGTCCTACTGTATACATTTGAATTTTTTATTGAATATTTAACGTGGATTTCATCGAATAAAATTTATCCTACTGAATAGACACAAACTCGCGCGGGTTACTGTGGTCCTCCTGAAATATGATTTTTATTTTAATACATTATATATTTCAGCCCGCCGTCTTGTTGAAATATGGTTACTGTGGTCCTACTGTATACATTTGAATTTTTTTATCCAATATTTAAAGTGGATTTCATTGAATAAAATTTATCCTACTGATTATGCACAAACTCGCAATTTGTGGTCCTCCTGAAATATAATTTCCATATTCCTACGATCTCTGAGCTCGCCGTCTTGTTGAAACATGGTTACTGTGGTCCTACTGTATACATTTTAACTTTATCGAATATTTAACGTGGATTTCATCGAATAAAATTTATCCTACTGAATAGACACAAACTCGCGCGGGTTACTGTGGTCCTCCTGAAATATGATTTTTATTTTAATACATTATATATTTCAGCCCGCCGTATTGTTGAAATATGGTTACTGTGGTCCTACTGTATACATTTGAATTTTTTTATCCAATATTTAAAGTGGATTTCATCGAATAAAATTTATCCTACTGATTATGCACAAACTCGCAATTTGTGGTCCTCCTGAAATATAATTTCCATTTTCCTACGATCTCTGAGCTCGCTGTCTTGTTGAAACATGGTTACTGTGGTCCTACTGTATACATTTTAACTTTATCGAATATTTAACGTGGATTTCATCGAATAAAATTTATCCTACTGAATAGACTCAAACTCGCGCGGGTTACTGTGGTCCTCCGGAAATATGATTTTCATTTTCCTACATTCTATATTTGAGCTCGCCGTCTTGTTGAAATATGGTTACTGTGGTCCTACTGTATACATTTGAATTTTTTATCGAATATTTAACGTGGATTTCATCGAATAAAATTTATCCTACTGAATAGACACAAACTCGCGCGGGTTACTGTGGTCCTCCTGAAATATGATTTTTATTTTAATACATTATATATTTCAGCCCGCCGTCTTGTTGAAATATGGTTACTGTGGTCCTACTGTATACATTTGAATTTTTTTATCCAATATTTAAAGTGGATTTCATCGAATAAAATTTATCCTACTGATTATGCACAAACTCGCAATTTGTGGTCCTCCTGAAATATAATTTCCATTTTCCTACGATCTCTGAGCTCGCCGTCTTGTTGAAACATGGTTACTGTGGTCCTACTGTATACATTTTAACTTTATCGAATATTTAACGTGGATTTCATCGAATAAAATTTATCCTACTGAATAGACTCAAACTCGCGCGGGTTACTGTGGTCCTCCGGAAATATGATTTTCATTTTCCTACATTCTATATTTGAGCTCGCCGTCTTGTTGGAACATGGTTACTGCTTACTGTGATCTTACTGTTTCATTTGAACACGCTGTCCTTATCGAATATGATGAACGTCGTTCTCGTCGAAGATGGTTAACGTGGTCATCCTAGAATAAAATTTTTGTCATCCTACTGCAGACACAAGTACTCGTCTTTCTGTGGTCTTATTGGAATAGGGTTACTGTGGTTTTCCTGAAAAAATGATTTTGCTGCCTTATTTTATATATTTCTGCTCGCCATATATTTGGAATATAGTTACCGTTATTCTACTCACAGGGCCGTAAGTAGAGGTAGGCAGAGGCAACTGCCCCGGGCGGCCAAATTTACGGGGTGGCCGTTTTAGTTGGAAACAAAGAACATTATTATGAAATTACCGGATTCTAAAGTTGTAGGAGCGGCAAAATAATGTTCGCCCCGGGCGTCAAAAATCCTAGATACGGTCCTGGTTCTACTGTATAAATTTGAACACGCCGTCTTGATCGAATATGGTTAACGTGGTCTTCTTCATATAAAAATTTTGTCATCCTACAGCAAAGACAAACTCGCGCCTTTTTGAGATATGGTTTCTGTGGTCCAGTTTAATAGGGTTACTGTGGTCCTCTATAAATAGGATTTTTCCCCCACTTTATATATATGAGCTCGCTGTCTTGTTGGAACATGGTTACTGTGATCCTACTGTATATATTTCAACACGCCGTATTTATCGAATATGTTGGACGTGGTCCTCCTCGAATAGAATTTTTGTCATCTTATTGTATAGACACATAATTGCGTCTTTGTGGGATACGGTTTCTGTGGTCCTCTTGAATAGGGTTACTGTGGTCGTCGTGATATATGATTTCTGTTGTTCTACTTGATATATTTCGGTTCGCCGTCTTGTTGGAATATGATTACTGTGGTCTTATTATATACATTTGAACTTGTCTTTATAGAACATTTAACGTAGCCTTCCTCGAATAAAATTTTTATCCTACTGCATAGATACAAACTCGCGCGTCTTTCTGGGATATGGTTTCTTTCATCCTTTTATATGGGGTTATAGTGATCCTCCTGAAACATGATTTTCGTCGCTTTACTTTATATATTTTAGCTCGTAGTCTTGTTGGAATGCAGTTACTGTGACACAAATGTATACATTTAAACTTTTTATCCAAAATGGTTAACGTGGTCGTCCTCGAATAAAATTTTTGTCATTCTACTGGTGGAGACTCGCGCGTCTGCCTGTGGTCCTCTTGTATAAAATTACTGTGTCCTGGAGAGAAATATTTTTCTTTTCCTATTTTACATATTTCAGCTCGCCGTCTTGTTGAATGTGGTTACTGTGGTCCTATTGTATACATTTGTTCTTTTCTTTACCGAATATGGTTTACGTGGTCCTCCTCGAATAAAATTTTTGTCATCCTACTGCATAGACACAAACTCGCACGTCTTTTGTGCAATTATTTTTGTGATCCTCTTGGAATAGGGTTATTGTGGCCTTCGTGAAATAAGATTTTTGTTGTCCTATTTTATATATTTGAGCTTGCCATCCTGTTGGAATCTAGTTACTGTGGTCCTACTCTATACATTCGAACACGCGGTCTTTATCGAATATGTTCAACGTGATTCTCATCCTACTGCACAGACACAAACCAGCGCTCTTTCAGTGGTCCTCTTGGAATAGGGTTACTAAGGTCATTCTGAAATATGATTTTTGTTGTCCCACTTTATATATTTGAATTCGCCCACTTGTTTGAATATAGTTACTGTGCTCCTACTTTATAAATTTTAACTTGCCGTCTTTATTGAATATGTTTAACGTGGTCCTCCTCGCATAAAAGTTGTTATCCTACTGCAAAGACACCAACTTGAGCGTCTTCCTGGGATATGGATCCTCTGGTTCTTTTGTACGGTGTTACTGTGTGGTTCTCCTGAAATATAATTTTTGTTTTCCTACTTTACATATTTGAGCTCACCGTCTTGTTGGAACATGGTTACTGTGACCCTGCTGTATACATTTCAACACGCCGGCCGTCTTAATCGAATATGTTGGATGTGGTTCTCCTCGAATAAAATTTTTGTCATCCTATTGCACAGACACTGACTCGCGCACCTTTCAGTGGTCCTCTTGGAATAGGGTTACTGTGGTCTTCCTGAAATATGATTTTTGTTGTCATACTTTATATATTTGAGCTTGTCTAGTTGGAATATGGTTTGTGTGGGCTTACTGTATACCTTTTAACTAGTCTTTATTGAATATGGTTAACGGCGTCCTCGAAAACTGTTATCCTACTGTATAGATATTAGAATTCGCGCGTCTTTCTGCAATAGGGTTACTATGATCCTCGTGGAATAGGGTTACTCTGATCTTCCTGAAATATGTATATTCTGATCCTACTCCATACATTTAAAATCACCCTTTTGTTGAAATTTGATTATTGTAGTCTTTCCCGAATATGTTTACTGTGTTCCTATTGTATACATTTGAACTCGCCGTCTTTATCGAATATGGTTAACGTGGTCTTCTTCGAAAAAATATTTTTTGTCATCCTACTACATAGACAGAACTCACGGGTCTTTCTGGAATAGGGTTACTGTTGTCCTCGTGGAATAATTGCTCTACTCATCGTGGAATAGGTTTTTTTTATCCTACTGCATATATTTGAACTCTCCGTCTTGTTGAAATATGGTTACTACGGTATTCCTGGAATATGGCTTTTGTGGTTCAATAATTCTGCATACGATTGAATTCTCCGCTTTTCTTGAATATTGTTACGCGATCCTTCTCGAATAAAGGCTTTCTGTCATCCTACTATATATACATTACATTAGAACTTTTTCTTGCTGGGAATATGATTGCTGTGGTCCTCTGGAATATGGCTTCTGTTCAACTGCATACATTTGAACTGTCTTAATGGAAAATGGTTACTGTGGTTCTCCTGAAATAAGGATATTCTGATCTTACTCCATAAATTTGTGAAATCCCCGTCTTGTTGAAATAGGATTTCTGTAGTCTTCCACGAATATGGTTTTTGTTGTCCAACAGCATTCGTTTCAACTCACCGTCTTCCTCGAATATTCTTAACGTGGTCCTTTTCCAATGTTTTTGTCATCCGACTGTATATACATTAGAATTTCTCGCCCTGCAAGATCAGTGCTGAGCAGGATGGCGTCGTCTGGTTCATGAATCACCCTATATATCCTCAGCGGATGGGTCAGGGTGTATCAGAGATATACATCGTGATATACTATACATATAGAACTCACCGTCTTGCTGGAATATGGTTTTTGTGGTCCTCCTCGGATATGGTTTGGCGCTCCAACAGAATTGAATTCGCCGTCTTCTCCGAATATGGTTACTGTCATCCTATTGTATACATTTGAACTCACCGTGTTTATGGAATACGGTTTACTTGGTTCTCCTCGAATAAAGTTTTTTGTCATCCTACTGCATGTACATTAAAACTCTTGTTGGAATATCGTTACTGTGGTCTTCCTGGAATATGCTTACTGTGGTCTTCCTGGAATATGCTTACTGTGGTCTTCCTGGAATATGCTTACTGTGGTCTTCCTGGAATATGCTTACTGTGGTCTTCCTGGAATATGCTTACTGTGGTCTTCCTGGAATATGCTTACTGTGGTCTTCCTGGAATATGCTTACTGTGGTCTTCCTGGAATATGCTTACTGTGGTCTTCCTGGAATATGCTTACTGTGGTCTTCCTGGAATATGCTTACTGCTGTCTTCTTCAAATATGGTTTTTGTGGTCCTACTCCATACGTATGAACGCAGTCTGAATCCAAAATGGTTACTCTAGATTAAGACCTATATGGATATTCTTATCCTAATCCATACATTTGAAATCGCCTTCTTGCTTTCTTGTTAAAATACGATTACTTTAGTCTTCCTGGAATATGGTTTTCGTTGTCCAACCGCATACGTTTGAACTCGCCATCTTCCTCGAATATGGTTAACGTGGTCCTTCTCGAATTCGATTTTGTTTTTTTTTGTTTTTTTGTCATCCTATTGCTTCTAAATTAGAACTTGCTGTCTTGTTTGAATATGGTTAATGTTGTCCTCCTAGAATAAACTTTTTGAGATACTATTGCTTGCATTTGCAATCGCTGTCTTCCTGGTATATAGCTACTGTGGTCGTGGAATATGGTTTTTGTGATCCTACTGCATACATTTGAACTCACCGTCTTGCTCGAATATGGTTACTGCTGTTTTCCTAGAATACGATTTGGGATAATACTGCATACATTTGAACTCCCTGTCTTACTGGAATATGATGATGAGATTCGAGAGAATTGCCACTCTCTTAATGCCCGTCATGGGGTTTTATGCTAATGGTACAAATCTATAGCCTTAAACCATCAGGGCTTAGTACCGCGTAACGGCAATCTAAAGCTGACCCTACCCTACAAGCAAGGGCAACCCATTACACAACAGTAGGGTAAAACTAGTCTGTCTCCCGACAGTCCAATGAATTTGATAAATAAATTTTTCAAATAAAGCCTACAACCTACGGGACTCCACCTTAGAAATTATAGGCTAAACAGCGGGTCGAAAAAGCTTGAGAACCGCTAAAGATTGATTTCAGTATTTTTTCAGATCTTTCATAGGTGGCCGTAGACAGAGGCAAAGAGCATTCGCTATCATGGAGTAAGATACAACTTCTGCCCATTCGAATTTCTTCATTATTTACGAGTAATACTAGTTTCAGATCTACCTTATAGGCCTACATGCATCCCCTTCTAAATGAAATTCATGAAGATGAGATCGAAAATATAGTTCTGAACCAATTACTAGTTTTTTCCGCATTCATCCATAGTATAATATGATATGATTAAAGAAAGCCTCAAGATATTTTTCTGAGTCATCGATTCAGTCATGGAAACTATTACGTCTATTTCATTTCCAAATCCATTATCATCATGTGATCCATCAAAAAATGAAAATCATCGTAACAGCGTAACAAAGTTGAAACTCCATAAAAATGTTCCGCCCGATTCTGATGCGTACATTTTTGGAAGCTGTTATATTATGTATGCTCGACGGAAAATTTTAGTCTAGGATCTTGCACGTTTTACAGCATTTTTTGCTTGGAATAAACACTTTTAGGTGAAGTGAGGGGTCTTCGAGCTTCTTGTCCATCAAAAAAGAGACAAGAAAACATCTTTTTCGTCCGCTCTTCGTCTCTGTGCACACGATTAAAAGTGCGCACATATTCCCTAAAAACCCACTCCATCATCATCACATCTTCTTATAAGAATGCGTGGTATAAAAACTCGTTGCGTGTCAGCTTTTCAGCTCGTAACTTGCGGACGGCGAAAGAAGCAAAAGCTCGAATACATTTCGTGAGAGAAGGTGAGATCATGAAATTTTAAAGGTTCCATCAAGAAAAGAAAAACAATCTTTTTTTCCCCAACAGTTCTCTTACTATGTACTTATTTGGTGATGTGCGTGTTCACCATCAAAAAGAGCGAGAAGAGGAAAAAAGCCAATATTGTTCAGCTTTTTTCACTGACGCACAGGAACAAGAAAAATCGTTCGTCTTTCAGAGCCTGATATATAAACAGCATATACAACGTGTTCGTGCTCTGTATAATATCTACCGTTTTTTCTTGTTCGGTTTATTATTATTATTATTATTACTTTTAAAGAATTCGGGGTTGACGTCAATTGAAAATGATCGGTGGCCGATCCATAGATGAAGAAGCCAGTGAAAATTCGTCGCGTATTTTTACTTTTTTGGGAGAGGCGTGTTTTCGAGGCTAATTTTTTCTTCTTCATCATACAATCGTTGTTCTCGTGGCGATTGTCATCTTCCCATTGTGTCGCTTCGATGTTTCGTTGTTTTAGGAGGATAACAAGACCAGCATGTGATCCCAATGTGTTAATATCGCACATATTTTTCTCATGCTGTACTTTTGTGTTGTTCCATAAATTTGACTCCAAAACAGCGAAAAACGTCTTTTTCATCGATTTTTCATTTCCGTTAAAGTATAAGGTTCTTAAAAGCCTGTTAATTTATACAGCCCTACATTTACACGCATATTTTGTGTACACGAGGTTTACAAATAGTATACAGAATGCGTCGAAACTCAGTGTAAAAACTTCCAGGTGAGGAAGCAATGTATCGAAATGAACCCGAGGCGCCGACATCAAGAAGACATTGGGGGGAGCTGAATGTTGTCGGTCGTCTCGTATGTACAGGACTCACACCCTTACTCAGGAAAAGGAGAAGTGCGTTTCACTATATATTCATTAGTTATATGGAGGGATGCTCAGCCCTCTCGAAAAATTTATAGTGGGGTAGCTCTCTCTCTCTCTCTCTCTCAAATATCCTCAGCCCCCAAGGTTTCGACACCTGTGAAATGGACCGTATTCACATTGAAACATTAATGGGAATAGGTCACCGGATTGTGATAGTAGACGCTGTACTATGACAGTGCTAAAGTACGGTGATCGGGACCTGATCCAGTTACATGTTTCTGCGTGTTAATTCTGTGAAGAAACTTCAAAGTTGAAACTACGTTCGAAACGTGCCTCCGTTGCTTCTAAAAATGAACCTCGTAGTCACCGACTTTATTAGCAGTGATTATGGTAATGTCCAATACCTGATTCAGTGCAATATACGTGACACTGCTGATGCATACGTGAACTGGCGATACTTTAATTGACGCATGTACCGGTAATGTATCAATGCATGCATGACATAGGTGATGCGTGAGTGACACCGGCGATGCATCAATGCATGCGTACCACAGGCGATTTATTAACACATGTGTGATATCAGTTTTCTAGTACTGCATGAGTGATTCAGTGATGCATGTGTAACACCAGCAATGCAGTGATGCGTGCGTAAAATTAGCGTTACAGTGATTCGTGGCCCAGGTAATGCAGTGATTCGTGACATTGATAATGTAGTAATGCATGCATGACACTAGCAATGCAGTAATGCATGCGTGACACTGGCAATGCAGTGATGCATGCGTGACATGGACAAGGTAATGATGCACTGTCGAGTAGCACCTGAAATCACACCCTGGGAGAGTTACTCTCATATAAAAGTAAGTTCATTTTAATGTTCTCTAAATTCCCAAAAAGTTTTTTTACGTAGGGTTTGGAGATACTCGCATATAGAAACATGATATGCGCGTTCGCTTGGAAATTATGTTTGACCGAAGAAATACATAAATTGAATTCCTTCGACGATTGAATTCACCTAAAATAAAACGCCCAGGAAAATAAGGTAAAAATCTTTCAGAAATGCTAATAAATTGCGTTCAAGTCTCTCGAATAAACTATTTCGAGAGAAATCTGTGCGCATAAGATATGATAAATGCGCTCTTAATGCTTTGTTTATGAATAAGAGAGATAAATGAATGTATTTTGTGCTTTTATTTTCGTTTTCTGCGCGAGGAATTAAATTACTTGGACGCAATGATGCAGTGATGCATGCGTGACACCTGCAATGCAGTGAGGCATGTTTGACACCGGTAATGTAGTGATGCACACGTGACACCGGCAATACAGTGATGCGTACGTAAAATTTGCGATGCAGTGATGCATGCGTGGCACCGGCAATGCAGTGATGCATACGTGACACCGATAATGTAGTGATGTGTGCGTGACACCGGCGATGCAGTCATGCATGCGGGCAATTCCCTACCTCCCCTAAAAGTTTTTACGAGGTGTTTTGAGCCACTCGCATATAAAAAAACATGATATGTGCGTTCATTTGGAAATAATGTTTGACCAAAGAAATACATAAATGAAATTCCTTCGACTGTTGAATTCACAAAATAAAAAGCTTCTCGCAAGAAAATAAGGTGAAGATCTTTCAGAAAAGCTCATAAATGACGTTCGAGTATCGCGAATAAACTCTATTTCGAGAGAAATCTGTGCACATAAGAAATGATTAATACTTATTGCTTCGTTTACGAATAAAAGAGGAAAGTGAGTGTATTTTGCGCTTCCTCTCTATTTTTGTTCTTTCTTCCCGAGGAAACATCATTTGCTTAACTCACTTAGACGCGAATCTTACATGTATAAAAGGAATTGAATAAAATAAAAATATATATACATATTACGACTCCTTTCTTTTCGAGACAATTTTTCATTTTCTTCTTCTATTCTTTTTTCTTCTCACTGGAAAACTTCGAGGTCATCAATTACGATCGCGCAACTCGTTAAACTTATTGCAAAGGAAAAGAAAAAAGTGCGAAGCCTCGTATATTCATATATTCAATATCCTCGATGTATGTATGATGAAACCGTGCAGAAAATGAATTACCGCTTCTGAGTTATTACCCTTAACGTGAACAGCGCGGAATTTGGCTACAAAACAACGAAGATTAAATTAAATTTTTCGCTATTTTGATGGCCAAGTAATACGTTTTTTCTTTTCGATATGTTCATCGTGTTCATTCATTTTGGGGATTTTTCCCCCGTCATTTATTTTTTTTTTATGCTGGAGAGCTTCTAAAAAAACTTTCACTGGAGTAAAATATCGTGCAATGCCCTGATGTAAGATCCATTTATTTCGCTCCATAGAATATTTGGTTCCAAAAAACATGTATTCAAGTGCTCACTACAGCCTTGTGGGTACAACTTAACGTGTGCGTATGTTCAATAATGTAAAAAAATGATCAGAAATTTTTTAATAAAACAAAAGAAGAACTATATTTTTGGAAACGGTGTAAACAAGAAGAATATAGTAGCCTACAGTGAAACTTTACTGCAAGGTTAAATCCCTCTACAACAACATTTTTAAGTCTTGTTTGGAAATGCCTATGGCAGGGGTTCTTACCCTTTTTCAGCCGCGACCCAAAATCAGCAGCAAGTCCAGCTTCGCGACCCATGATACTGCTTGCTTTTCAAAATTAGTAAAACCAGTTTGGGAATAAAGTAATTTATAACATTACTATGATTGGATTTGCACGACTCATCTAGGAAGCCCCTGTGAATCTAGTTTGGGTCTTGGCCCATAACTTAAGAACCCCTTATATATAGTCTAATGTTTTTATTTTTGCTGCTGCCTCTGGATGTAATGATAACCAAGGTACCAGAATCGTACCCCCTAAAAATCTTGAAAAATAACTTTAAAAAATACATTAAAAAATTATAAAAACGCCATCAAAATAACAAAACAAAGTTCTAAAACACTGGTTATGATCGAAAATCGAAAGTAAAAGGTTTTGAGAGCATTAAAAAATCTTTTATCGTTTATATTTCATCAAAAATAACAATTTTCCTAATAAACGAGTTATAATTCATGAATCGGTTAGGGGCACTGGCGTTACGCTCCCGACTCAGATAGGGCTGACAGGGCTCCAGCCCGGAGGCCTGATACGATTCTTATCTTTTTTTTAACCACTATAAATTCACTATTCAGAGGCCCGTGAAGAATATCACCAGGGTCCACCGCAGATCCCTGTCTGGGGAACCTGTTGAAAATGTTTGGGCCCATGACGTAATGGAGGGGGGGAAGGCAGGGTATTTTTTCAGTAAAAATGAAAAATGAACCCAGCCCTGAGAAAATGTATGCCTATGGTTAGGAAGCCACAAAGCGTCTTTTTTTAATTTTCCAAGAAATTCAAGCATATTTTTTCACAAGTGCTAAATACAATTAGCATCCATATAATTTTTTTTTCAATTCTTTCTATTGTAAAAAAATTTAAAAAGTGAAAAAATGCCCCAAAACTCAAAGTATGCCCTAAGAGCGCAAAAGCAGAAAAATGCAAATGTGATCAACATCCGGGCCCTGATAAAGCCCTTCTACAGACTTTTTTTTGGTCCACAAAGTATCGGTTATATCGAGATTTCACTGTATTTATAAGTAGAGTCGAGAGAGTTACTACATACCCATCTAAGGCGGATATACATACGATTTTATAATCCACGATTTTTGGCCCATTCACTTCCATACATTTTTACCTCCGTTATTTAAAACATACACTGTAGATATAACATACCGAAAACGACCTCTTAAACTAGGAAATAATTCGGATATAACATAGTGCAAAGAAAAACCTGGAAAAAGTGAAGCCAAAAAGTGACTTATTTGTGAAACATTTGTTGCGTTTGGGTGATACCTTTATGTACTCTTTTTCAGAGGGAGTCGTGGGAATTTCTCTGATAACGAAAAATTTAATTGAAAAAAAGTTACATTCGCTACTATTAGATGGCTCTGTAATGAATCAAGCACATTCAAGAGGGGAGAGGGTGATCCCCCCCCCCCACAAGAGACAGAAGCACAATGAAAAAATAATGATTTTGTCCCGTAAAATACAGGGCATATATTCACCGTGCACCCTTTGCTCCCAGTAATTTGCCCTTCCCAACATATTACTCTGGATCTGCGCCTGTGATGAATAGCTATAATTTTTTTTGTAGAAAGTGTCACCTGTTAGTACGCAATATAACTACAATTCGGACGATAAAATTTCCTGTTATAAAAAAATAAATAAATAAAATATATATATATATATATATATATCCTCTTTTTTCCTCTATTTCTGTTAAAACAGTTTTTTAAATCATTCTCCGATACTTTTGGATCACCTGGTAGGTGATAGCGACAAACGAATGTGATCTGGAAAAGCAGAAATCTGCACTGTTTTAAAAACATCAAATATAAGATTTGAAAGACTATGCAAAAGCATATTGATTGATGACAGATAAAACTTATTAACATATTTTGTTGTTTTTTCTAAATTAATTGTGCAAATGCTGACAACTTTAAATGAAAACTTATTAATATACATTCAAATAATACCTGTGAAATCCATTAAATAAACCAGAAATTTATGCATGTTTGGTATATCATATGCTCTAATAAATTTTCAAACTTTCTCAGAGAAGGTACCAAACAGAAGCTATTTTCATGTTGTATTTTAAATTTAATTACGCGCTGCATAAGCTTATTTTGTTCGCGACAATCTCAATAACACACTTGGTGCATGAATACAACTGCTACATAAGCTCATTTCAAGACCTCGGTTATAACATGCCCTTTTTGAATTACCGAGGAGGTATGTTATAAGCAAACTCGACTGTATTTGGAAGATCTTGCCATAAATTTTGTAACTGCTGGTATTCTGAAAAGAATTGCTTCCTAGTGCATCAAGCATGATCTATTGGTGATTAGTCTGAGGCTTATCGTCATTCACGGTCATGAACGATGTAAAATTTTTTGATGACATCATTGAGCAAGTCGTGCATGATACGGTCGAAATTTTTGCTGTTGGTGATTTCTTGAATAGCACGATAACATGGACGGTATAATGGGCTGTGGAATTTCATTGACGTACGTGCTACTACAACATGCACCTCTTAAACAATCTTCTAGGGAATTCCTAACGCATTTGAACAAGCCGGATCGTGTTGTATGTATTTATGTTGTCAGAGTTATGCGTGTTTCGTGTTCACGTGAGGCCATCATCTGCCGTCAGAGGCGCATTTATGGTTTTGCTTCCTGTGGACTACACGAATTTCGTCTCTCTTCTATCATTTCAATCTGATTTCCTTGACCACTCATTCCTCAAATTCACCTCCCTGTGCTATAACCCTCTTGCCCCCCCCCCCACCCTTGTTACTACGCCTGCATATCTAAAACACTCTTTTGGTCACTCACGTGAGATAAATTCTCACTATTCATAGTGGTCCGTAGGAATGTTTCAGACACATTACTGGTCCTTGAGTTTAAAAGGTTAAGAAACACTGCTATATACAATAAGACATCCAAGGACACCTTTTATCCCTAAGGGGGGTCCATGAAGTCATGGTTACATAGCTTGGTTAAGAACTCCTCCAATATAAAGTCTTCAGTTCATATATTAATGCTCCGTTGAGCGAAACTGATCTAATAGGCACAGCCTTGACATTTTCTCTCCTGTCTCCTTTCCTTGATAGCACTAGCCCTCTTGAGTAGCTGTCTCTTATCAAATCAGGTCTGAGTGCGTAACAGTCAGTTTACTCAAGACCTTACCGAACGTGGGTGGTGACCAAAGTAATCTTCAAGTGTCATTGCGCCCGATTATGCAACATTTTGAAATTTAGTTACTTTAGCCCTCCAATGCACGGGTTGGGTCTACGAGACCCATGCATATGTATTTCTATCATTTACCGACACAGGTGACACAGGAGCAATTTTCTTCCGTCGGGCGCATTTGATCTGACAGGCACAGCATGGCCATTTTGTCACCTCACCCCACGGCATTAAAATTTGTTCGACTGGTTTTATGTCAAGTACCACACACCATGTTTTTTTTCGCAGAAACTTATTTATTCTTCCAACAACACCCTAGTAATGATGTTCATCACTTGGCAGTTGTGCCAATGAAGTTCATTAGGGGCTCATTAAGTTTTTTGAATGTGTGGCCATCAAGCACATTGCACCCGAACTCGGCGGTCAACATATTACGCCCGACGGAGGGTTGAAATTGAAATCCACAAATAAACAGTTCTAAACAATCCAAATGACATTTTGTAGCAAATAATGTATCTCGGGGATGAAAATACTATTGGCCTACGGTTGAGGGGGGAAAAACTTTATTTTTCATCGAATATATATCCGATAGCAGGTGATAAGATGTCCGCTGCTGATTCATTGAATGTGGTCACTGTAATTAAATCTACACTTTCGTCATCGATTTCGACATCGGTAATCCTATGAATACCGTTAATGAGCACAAGATTTCTTTGAAAATGGGAGAAGGGGGTACAGCGTAATCCGAGAAAAACGCATTAATCACTTGCCTGACACGAGATCGTGATAAATATGATCGATCATTCACCAGAAGGTTAACTGATTTCACCTCTCACCGATGTAGATGTGGATATTACTTTGGTTCCAGGTATATAAATGTTTGTCAATATTCAAATTTGGAATTTTACTGGAAGAGTTGGAGCGTAAAATCACATTTTGGAAATTTTATCCTCTAGATCTACAGATTCGTTCTAGTCCCTGGGGCATTTCCTCTCATTAACTTTCTTTTGTTTTTCCTCGATGGGCAGCGGCAGGTGAATATTTCCATTAAAAGTTCTCGTTTCATCTATCTGCGAGACGAAAATTTCGTTTCGTGGCGCGTGAAACTTTTGCAGTTGCGTTCGTTCGTTTCGTCGCCAAGGGAGTTCCCGAGAGAAGTGGGAAAACTCTTGATCCCTCTATTATTTTCCCAAAAATTGCTTTCTCCGAGTAGAAAAAATAATCGATGGAGATTCACTCTGGTCTTTGATTATTTCGGGTTTTCTTATATTCGACGTTGGTACTGATTTTCCTCTCTCTCCCGAGGATAATCGCCCATTCGTTCATTATCTGGAATCAATCTTTTATAAGTGAAACCTCAGCTTTGAGAGGAGAAGTTAATTTACAGAGGCGAGGAATTGAATCGTGTCTCTCTGATATTCTTCCCAAGGCGGCCGAGAATTAAATACTCCCAGCGAAAATTTTGGATCGATCTTTTTTCGGCAACACAGCGTTGTTTTAGGATCATTTCCGTATTTCAAAGTAACCTGTGTTCTTTTTGTAAAGATGCTTCTGCAGTGTGATAAAGTGTTTCTGGAGTCTCAGAAAGAGACTCAGAAGCTGGGAGGGGGTCCTTCAACGTGCGACCCCCTATGGGACCTTGTTTTCGTGGCCCGCCGACGAAAGGGAATGATGAAAACACCTGAATGAAAGCGATTATTTCAGAATTATTAAAATATAGAGGAATAATTGGACGGCTTTTATATAAATGAACCCAAGCATAATTTTTAACATTTTTGAAATGTACCGAGAAACATCTGAACTATTGAAAGAGGTGGGATGTTTTATTTAAATAGAACCAAGTGGCATCTAGGCTACGTTGCCATCTGCGTGCACTTGAACGAACTACCAAACTTTGAATTTTCATCATCTTATTTTATTCAAACAGAACCACGTTATCTTTGGTGTTTGGTTCTATTTGCAGAAACTGACAAGAAAGGAACTGGCAGGAAAGGACAACCTCAAATTGCCCCAAATGAAATTCAGAAAGTAAAGGATCACATTAATAAGTTTCTCCGATATAAATCTCACTATTGTCGAAGAAAGAGTACCGATACTGAATATCTGCCAACAGAACTCTAACAGAATCAAAAATGTATGACCAGGAAGAAAATAAAGGGGATGGCTCAGTAAGTTTCAGTTGCTACAAGATGATATTTCACACACATTTTAATATCAAAAGAAAGATACCTGCAATAAATGCGACAGTTTCCACGCTAATATGCAGAATAGTCACAAAATTTCTGACATGGGAAAAATAGAGAATGATTTAAATGTGCATCAATTAGAAACTACAGAAGCAAGAGATGCAATGAATGATGACCTGAGAACTGCAAAGGAAAACGAACTGAAAACTCTCCATGTTACGACATGGAGAAAGCATTGCCTTACCAAGAATCTCAACAAATGTTATTTATTTATTACAAGAGGCAAATATGGGTATATATTACTGGGAACCACTCTGGAAAAGAAAACAAAAGTTTTTCTTTTATATTTGGGTAGAAGGGACATAAGGAAGAGGTGCCCTGGATGTGGGTTCCTTCTTGCGAAAACACATTCTTACGCATGTTGGACGGAATGCGACAGATCTTATTTTATAGTCTGACTCATGTGGGAGGTCAGAACTGAAACATGCTCCCGGTTTTCGGCAAAAAGAAGTAATTTTTTCGGGCACGAGTGGCCTTCCCCTCCCTTTCCCTTCCTTTTTCCTGTCTCCCTCTTTTATTATGCAAAAATACGTGGATGTGTATGTACAGACGACAGAACAGATAATGCGCCACGCTAGAAAACCACAAACGTGATAAAGTTACATGTTTCTGTTACGCGAAATGGTGCTATTCGGTTCACGCGGAGCAGAAAAACCTGCTCCTAGAAAAAGCCGGCTTTTCCTAGGAGTAGAATTTCTGCGCCGTGTGCAGCGTGAAAATGCTGATTAGTTAAAAACCTGAAATTCGGGTTTTTTTTACCAATCATCGTTTTCACGCTGCAAATGTTGTAGAAACCTACTCCTAGGAAAACTCGGCTTTAGGGTACGGACATAATGCACGCTGGTTTCCGATTCTGCGAGTGAGCGCTGTTATGGATTGGTTAAAAACCTGAATTTCACGTCTTTTAACCAACTCGCATAAAGGCACCGACTCGCAGAATCAGAAAACAGCGTGCGCCATGTTCGTACCCTCAGAATAGCATCAAGAAAACGTTGAACGTTTCTCAGCATTGACGCAAAGTTACCCCTGTAAGTACTAAGTAGCCGCAGATTAGGTACTCTTTAATTATTGATCGTCAATTACCAATATTTGTGCAAAATTTTAATGCATGAACTTAGCGGAAGCATGCATTAGCGGAAAATGAGCAAATATGTGACTTGTACAAAAAACTATACCACGAGATCAAAGGAAGTTCGGAACTTGCCTCTTGGGACCATACAAATGTTTGTTTTTCATATACACGTATTACTTCTATTTCTTTCGACATTTTTTGGGTTTCGGATCAATTATTTCGAGTTATGTGAGAATTCAACCCCACCCAAAGCATTATTTCGGTTTCGTTTCATTGCTAATTCAATCATCACCGCAAAAATAAATTCGAGAAAACTGTATGAGTAGCTATGGACAGCTTGTGGATTCGCCATAGAATTTCTTCACCGATGGCGATACAGAAAACTATTGCGATCATTTTCTTTTAATTCGTTGTTCAAGTTTGTAAACACTGTTTTTTGTGCCTCCGGGGACGGATATACGGCACATTTTTAATACTCCGCATAAATGAATTAAAGATTCTTTGTTTTTGCCTATCCATTCAGTGCATACATGCGAGAGGATCCGAACAATTTAATTAAGTGAAGTTTGCATGAATTGCGATACGCGCATAGCCACATTTTACGCACCAACGGAGAAAATAATCTCGATTCACAAACGAAAAATAAAGCTCGTGAACCGGTAAAAAATTGAAAGGACGGGTTTTTCCGCTCTGATGTTTTTAATTTGAGTATAATTCCACAGTTTTTCTAAGAGTAAAACGAATCTATCTAGACGAATGGGTTGAGGTCTAATTGAACTAAATCCTTATTATTATCCTAATCCACACACACACACATAAAAGCCATAATGACTTCAGATGAATTTTCTTCATCATGGCTAATTCATCCCTGAATTGCTATTTTTGTTCAGCTTTGATTTTTTTCAAGTGATTACCAATTAAATGTATCTTGGAAAGATGGATAAAACACGATTAACCACGTTGGATTTTAAGATGTTCCTATTTATCACTAATATATCCACATCTACTTCAACTCAAGATTGTTTAGGTTGGAAAGATGAATGGATTTTTTCATAAATGCCAAGCATAAAAGATTGAATATGGCAATGCTGCAATTAGGAGTGGTCAAATTCAAAAAAAAGCACAGACATAGCAATTTTGATTTCTTTGAAAAACCATCGTTAGTGGATAGATCATATCACCAAAATATTCCTGGACATAGCGGTACTTTTCTGTGATTTTGGCTATTCCCACTTTTTTATGAAACCGTCCTGTTTTTTTTTGTTTTTTTTTTTGGGGGGGGGGGTTTCGTACTTTCAACGAAGCCTGCGTAAATTTTAATTCTTTACTGCCATTAAAGATTAAAATTATTTTTTCCCAATTTATTATAATTCTTTTGATAATCATATGACTGAAAATATAGATATCCACCTCGTATATTTGTCATGTTTAACGTTTCCCCCCCCCCCCAAATTACATGGTACTATGGATCACGTGATATTCCCTTATTTTGGTGCTTTTAGTGAAGGGTTTGAGGGACATACAAAACCATTTCCAAGGTAACCAACATGGCGACTTCCTGCGTGGCTCAAGAAGAAAACAAATACAGATTAAAGGAATGTAGAAATGAATCTTTTTCTTTTTCTTTTTGATTTTTTTTTCTTATCATTGTGGCGTTATCTATTGTAGACATGGTGAAATTACGTTGCGGAAAAAATACGCGCGATTGGGCTCTCATTTAGGAGTTCCGGAATTAGATAGCCCTGACTGTGCTGGTCTTCGCGAGTATAGTGGCTCGCTCTTCTGTAAAATTAGATGAATGATGTTGCGAAAGTTACGAGTGCACTCATATTCATTTTGGCTTTAGGATCTGGTGTCCCTAATAATTAGTCTTTGTGGTACAGGTGCCATTTGTTGTAAACATAGGTAAATGACATTGCTAAAGAGGGGTGCGTCTTCATTTTCGAGCTCTAAAATCTAGTAACCCTTCTTGTTGGTCTTTGCCAGAATAGTGACCCCCCCCCCCCATCTATTGTAAACAAGAGTGAATGATGTTGCCACAGAGGAGGGGAGGGCGCGTCGTCATTTCGGAGCTTTGGAATCTCATAATACTAAGTGTTGGTCATGGTCAGAATGGTGGCTCCATCTGTTGCAAACATAGGTGAATGACTTTCCTAAAGAAACTGACACGCGCGTCCTCATTTCGGAGCTCGTATTTGTTAAACCTAATTATTGGTCTTTTCCAGAATAGTGGCGTCATCTATTATAAACATAGGCACATGAGACATTGCGAAAAACACGTACAATTGAGTCTGCTTTTTTTGGAAATAAAATACAAAGGAGTATGCCTTTATCTTATGCTCACTGGTTAATTTTTTTTTTGGAAAATGTTTAAACAATTGACGTTATTGGCATTCAAATCACATTTTCCGTTTTAATTTCATTTTTTGTCAGTGTAGTGGTGCCATCTGTTGGAAACACTTGTAAATGACGTAGAGAAAAATACGAGCACTTGCCTCCTCAATTCGGACCTGGAATCTAGTAACCCTAATCGTTGGTGTTCAGAATAGTAGTGGTGCCATCTACTGTAAACATATGGTAATTACATTAGGGTTACGAGATTCGAAAACTGAGCAAGGAGGACGCCTGTTTGTTATATAGTGGAGCTTTGGTTAACGAGCGGTCCGGTCAACAAGCAATTCGCACAACGAACAACACTTTTGAACAAATTTTTACTCGGTTAACGAGCGATGACTTTCATTACGAGCAAAAACTTCGCACAGTTTGTTCATTTTCACGTTATCACAACTGTGAGTGATGGTTTCACTTTCTCTAACATACACACAGTGTGATTGTAGGTAATATACATTTACACGGTCAGCGTGACTCACTCGAAAAAATTAACATACGTGTGTGTGAGCGTAAACTGGGAGATGCAGCAGTTCAACCATACCAGTAGCACACCAATATAGAACGACATAGAGATTTCGATACCCTTCGACGTAGAAATGACATACATTTTTCGACGTAGTTTTGAATAGAGAAATTTGGATTATTTCAAAAGGGACCAATTACCGTACAAGATATTCTCCTTTGAAACGAAATGCTGTAAAAATAAGAGAAACTATTTTAGAGAAAAAAATAAGATATTTCGGAGTTTATTAATAAATTTTTACTATATCGTTAGATATCGGACACGTAACGATTTATGACGTTTGGTAATCGTTCGACGTTCCGACGTCTGACCGGTGTCAGCACGATATCGTTATGCTACTGGGATGCGTATGTGCGCTTGAAGATTTTTTACTTTTGTTGGAGAACAAAGTGGGTGGGTTGATTACATTATTCAACGTGACTTTCAGAGGCTAACTCATGAATTTGCCGAAGCCAACATTTGTCGAAGAGATTGTGTCCTTGGGGAAGACCATGGGACAAGACTCGTGCATGAGGATGACATTCAAGAACTAGTGGTAGAATATGGTCAGGAGTGTGTTGACTGTAGATGAACTGATGGATCTCATGCACCCTGCAGCAAGCGTTTTATGGACGGAATCTCGTTTGCGGAAGAAAGAATAAACGGAGCAGTGCCTCACTTTCAAATGATCGATACAGGGCCAGATCTTGAATCTTGCGAACTACACGGCAACATAAGGCGCTAACTGAAAGGGGCCGATTTTTTAGGGCGTCAGCTGAAGAGGAGGGGTGATTTATTTATCACCATAATGTTATTCACTTACACTTAAAAAATGTCCAGAACCGGCCCTGATCAGAGCGATGTATAAAATTTGGGAATCTGCCCAAAATTTTGTAGAAAAGAACCACATATAATTAAAGCTGCAGCAGTGTCCGAGCAATAAATCTATTCAACACCAATGCAATTTCTCATTCCTGAAAATCCTAAAAAGAAGGCATTTTGATGTGAATGAATGAGAGAGAGATTGTGTGTGGAATTATATAAAAATACGAGTTTTCATTATTTCCTACAGGGAAATTTAATTCGAATAACGAGTGATTTAGATAACGAACACGTTAGGGAGAATAAATTAAGCTCGTTAAGGCCCGTTTACACGACGCAAGCGCTTTAGTTGGTAACTTAATTTTTAGTTGCCAAGTACGATACGATGTATGCAGACGATAAGGGCCGTTTACACGGCTTTAGTTGACAAGTGCGCAAGTGCAGAAGTGATTTAGTTGGTAAGTCAGATAAGAACGGTTCTATTTTTTCCGGTTAAGTAGACGTATGCGCATGCGCCAGTGGGCGCTGGAGGGGTCATTTTGCTCTCTCACGGAGGGGTTTATTTTGATCTCAAGCGTGAACCTGTTCATACGCCGTCGTCTCCTGAAGTTTCGCTAGAATTCCGCGGAAATATTGGATGGTGAGGCGGCCAGAGGACACAACCTTCAAGTTTGTTGAAAAATATCTTCGCCATGAATGTTTGTTGAACTATTGAAATGAAAATTACCTTAACAAACAAGCTAAAAATTATTCGTTGTTGGAAAAAGCTATGGAATATTCTGTCGACGTGATGTCAGGAGTGGAAAAAAATTGAAGATTCAAAAATATATATCGGGTAGGGAGGATTTATATATTAAAAACTGGGGGGGGGTTTCAAATATTTCTCTCGTCCAGAACGAATTTGCTGCCATCTGTTGTAAAAATACATGATCAAATATTTAACATAAAGATGTCATCTATAGATTAAATTTTAAAAAAAATAATTTTTGTTCAATGAATTTTTATTATTTAATTTTTAACCCTTAGAATTTCCTACGTATGCCAAGAATCTTCTCCCGTATTTTCGGCTTACATAATTCATATAATTTATCTCCTCTTCAACTTCGATTAAAATATCATATAATCGATATTTACAACTTGGACGAGAAATAGAGAAATCTTATATTTCTTCTCGATGACTTACATAAGTTTATAATATGTTGTGTATTCTTTTTCCCCTGTGGCGTCATCTCTCGCCCCCCTTACGTGGGTGCAGAGGCGAAAAAAGGGGACAAGCGAACTGTTTCCCTTGCGTGACCTACTTCTTGCTCAGTGTGTTGCTCTCGCGCAAGTGAGAAAAGTTTCTCCTTTTTTATTGAATAAATTTATTTAAGTGAATAAATTTATATTCTTTAAAAAAAATATCATATAATGTGGCTGTGATCACAGTATTCTTAAGTTCTACCTGATCATCTTCATCCATCGTTACGAAAGCTATGAGCTTTAAAAAAAGCACCTCTCTGAATGCCAGATAAATAAAAAATTATTACTATTATACTCCCGCGCGTTGCGTCTCTCTCTCCCCGTGGATTTGAGTAGACTGAAGCGCGCATGCGCTAACTGCGCTCGCCTCCGTAAAAATTATCCAATGAGCGTCTACTTACCACTTATCGTGTGGACACTTTCAAGAAGAATCGGTAAGTTAAAATTAAGTTGCCCACTAAAGGCCCGTTTACACGAGGCAAGCGCTTTAGTGGGCAACTTAATTTTAACTTACCGATTCTTCTTGAAGGTGTCCACACGATTTAGTGGTAAGTAGATGCTCATTGGATAATTTTTACGGAGGTGAGCGCAGTTAGCGCATGCGCGCTTCAGTCTACTCAAATCAACGGAGAGAGACAGACGCAACGCGCGGGAGTATAATAGTAATACTTTTTTATTTATCTGGCATTCAGAGAGGTGCTTTTTTTAAAGCTCATAGCTTTCGTAACGATGGATGAAGATGATCAGGTAGAACTTAAGAATACTGTGATCAGAGCCACATTATATGATATTTTTTTTAAAGAATATAAATTTATTCACTTAAATAAATTTATTCAATAAAAAAGGAGAAACTCTTTTTTCACTTGCGCGAGAGCAACACACTGAGCAAGAAGTAGGTCACGCAAGGGAAACAGTTCGCTTGTCCCCTTTTTTCGCCTCTGCCACCCACGCATCAGGAGGTGCACGTAAGGGGGGCGAGAGATGACGCCACAGGGGAAAAAGAATACACAACATATTATAAACTTATGTAAGTCATCGAGAAGAAATATAAGATTTCTCTATTTCTCCTCCAAGTTCTAAATATCGATTATATGATATTTTAATCGAAGTTGAAGAGGAGATAAATTATGAATTATGTAAGCCGAAAATACGGGAGAAGATTCTTGGCATTCGTAGGAAATTCTAAGGTTTAAAAATTAAATAATAAAAATTCATTAAACAAAAATTATTTCCAAATTTTCGAAATCATTATTATTTTTTAATTTCATCTATAGAGATGACATCTTTATGTTGAATATTTGATCATGTATTTTTACAACAGATGGCAGCAAATTCGTTCTGGACGAGAGAAATATTCGAAAGCCCCCTTCCAGTTTTTAATTTATAAATCCTCCCCACCTGATATATATTTATGAATCTTCAATTTTTTCAACTCCTGACATCACGTCGACAGAATATTCCATAGCTTTTTCCAACATCGAATAATTTTTAGCTTGTTTGTTAATAAAGTAATTCATAAAGTAATTTTCATTTCAATAGTTCAACAAACATTCATGGCGAAGATATTTTTCAACAAACTTGAAGCTTGTGTCCTCTGGTCACCTCACCATCCAATATTTCCGCGGAATTCTAGCGAAACTTCAGGAGACGACGGAGTATGAACAGGTTCACGCTTGAGATCAAAATAAACCCCTCCGTGAGAGAGCAAAAAGACCCCTCCAGCGCGGCAGGTCACGCCCACTGGCGCATGCGCATACGTCTACTTAACCGGAAAAAATAGAACCATTCGTATTCACTTACCAACTAAATTACTAAATCCCAACTAAATCACTTGCGCACTTGCCAACTAAAGCCGTGTAAACGGCCCTTATCGTCAGCATACATTGTATCGTACTTGGCAACTAAAAATTAAGTTACCAGCTAAAGTGAATAAATTTATATTCTTTAAAAAAAATATCATATAATGTGGCTCTGATCACAGTATTCTTAAGTTCTACCTGATCATCTTCATCCATCGTTACGAAAGCTATGAGCTTTAAAAAAAGCACCTCTCTGAATGCCAGATAAATAAAAAAGTATTACTATTATACTCCAGGCGCGTTGCGTCTGTCTCTCTCCGTTGATTTGAGTAGACTGAAGCGCGCATGCGCTAACTGCGCTCACCTCCGTAAAAATTATCCAATGAGCATCTACTTACCACTAAATCGTGTGGACACCTTCAAGAAGAATCGGTAAGTTAAAATTAAGTTGCCCACTAAAGCGCTTGCCTCGTGTAAACGGGCCTTTAAATCGAAGTGCCACTGCATAGGATAACATTTCCCGTATTTTCTTGACTGAATGTGGTCACGATGATTTGTTTATTCCCTCGTGACGTGGTCAAAGCCGTTCATATTTGTGTTTTGAATTGTTTTTTGCCCCCCGCCGGAAAAAACACGGAAGTTCTTGAGTATTCCTTATCTGTAGATCTTAATATATTCTTCAATTCGACCAGGAACATTTTAGTAGGAGGAGAAAAAAAAAACAGAGTAAAAATGTCCGATACGGCTCAATATGGAAAAGTGATTAAGCTGACTAGTTTCGGAGGTTGTGACAAATTGAAGGTCTGTCAAGAGGGGGGCCCAGAACCCCCGAAACCCTCGGGGCACCAAGTGTGCGTGCAAATCAAGGCTTGCGGCATGAATTTCAGCGATCTCTATTACAGGATGGGGCTATATACTTTCAAGAACATTAAACCGCCATTTGTTATGGGCACGGAAGCAGCTGGGATAGTCCAAGAAGTTGGCGATGGAGTCTCGAATTTACAAGTAAGCTTTTACAGCCTCGTATTAATTCATCATGAGTTTGTAAATTAGGCGACCGTAACGCTACATGAGTCCCCCCCCCCCCGGACAAAATATATACTGGAGGCCCTGTAGTTCCAGCCTACCAGTTTATATTCTTTAAAAATTGACCTAATTATGATGCTATGCCCTTATGTGTTGGCAATGTTTCCCAAAGTGGGTAATATTGCCCTCTGGGGCAACAGAATGGTTCAGAACAGAGGCGCCGACATAAGGAATACAAGAGTCAAGAACGTACACAGGAGATGGAAGGTGCATCGCATTGTTTTTTCAGAAATTATTGGGGGGGAGGGGGCCTCATACTCCTTACTAAATTTATTGGAGGGAGGAGGCTCATATGGCCTCAGCCAATACCTTCTAGAGCAGAACCTTCTAGAGCAATACCTTCTCTCTAGAAGGTATTGCCTCAGCCCCCTGGGTTTCGGCACCTATGGTTTAGGGGTGGCATAGGAGAACAGCTATGGGACCATTCAAGTATTACGTAAGCAGATTTTCAGCCATTTTTTACCCCCTCCCAGCAAAATTTTGTCAGCAGCTTAGAATATTTCATATCTTCAAAAAGGGGTGGTTGAGGACGTAAGCAATCTTCAAACCCTCCTCCCCCCCCCCCTTGTCATCAAAAGTCAGCGAATCCGAACCCCCCCCCCCCTCGATGCTGACGTAATACTTGAATGACCCCTATAATATATTTCCCAAAAAAAAGTGTAGGCTGCATTCCACATTTTTGAAATGAAAAATTCGAAATTGAATTTTCAAAATGAAATTGATCTCAAATTGTAGCCAATGACTTGAAGTTAATATTTCATAAATATTTTTCACTTCTATTTTGTAACATTTTATTTTTTGGGTTTTATGAAAGTCATGGATTTTGTCCACTCTAAATGTTAAAAAAAAAAAATCGCTGTAAAAAAATAGGTTTAAAATGTTGACTTTTTTTCCTGTCGTTTTAATGGTTTTTCATGATTTTTTTTTCAAAATAGCACGTGGAAAAGTTTATTTTTTTACATATATTTTATTATTATTAAAAGTAATTATAATTGAGATCTCAATTACAGATGTTAAAGAAACAATATTGTATTATATGATATAACTTCCCTGTTTGTTTTATTTATTTATTATGCAGGTTGGCGATAGGGTAGCTTGTTGGAATTTCACGTGTGGTTTGTACGCTGAAAATGTCATATTGCCAGAAAATCAGTGCTTCCCGATTCCAGATGACATGAGTTACGAATTGGCTGCATCGATTCCTGTCAATTACGTCACTGCATATATATCTGTGTTTCATTACGGGAACCTCAGACCAGGACAGAGCATTCTTATTCAAGGAGCTGCTGGTATAATTTTCATTCATTCATTGTCCTTTTTTAACGTTTAAAAGTTCAAAATGAATAATTTCAAACACAGGGTGTCCTGGCTAAAAGGAACCAAAAGTAATGGCTCATACCGAGAGAATCATACATGCTTAGTTGTAAAAGTGCTGTCTCTTTGATATTGGATTGCTCCAAGTGTTTGTATGAAGGTTGCACATGTGTGTTGTCGAAAGATGCTTTGAGATGTTTCATCCCCAGAAATTTCGCCCCAGATGGAGGCCAAGTAAGTGTGTGAAACGGTATGAATGACCATGTACAAATGCAGTTGAGTGATCAAGTGAGTAGGTGAGTTATATCAACTGATTGAGTTTGTATAGGAGACTCACCCATAGCCATTGATACTGTCACTCACCCAATTAGTCACTTATATTGTCATTCATATAATCACTTATGTGGTCACTCATTCATACAGCCACTCATTCATCTATATCTTCACTCATCAACTCACTTGGTCCCATCCTGGACAAAATGCCTGGGGGCAAAGCAACAGGGCTAAATGTCGAGATGAAATGTCCAGGAGCAAATTTTCTGGATCCCCCTTGGAGACACTTTTCACAGTGGAAACAAGGCCCCTTCATACACACGTTTCTGCATGTGTGATAGCTTTAGACAAATTAAGAGTGGCCATCAAGAGTGTGTGTGTAAAGGCAAAAAAAGTTTGCAGTTAAGAGTGTGCGCTGAAACTGGCCATTCCAGCCTTCAATCCCAAACTCAAAATTGCATGTCTAAAGGCAAACCAGCCCTATGGGCCAAAATGTGGCGAATCCCTTGTTCCCATTGTTGTCTTCATTCATTATTGCTAAAAAAAAATTTGCACCATATACATAATTTTTTAGTGATTTATCACTATTTGCACTTCAGAGTCTATTTTTCAACTGATCTTAGATCTCTTGACGTATTGGTTTTTTTTTATTTTAAAGGGAAAATTTTTGATTTTTTTAAATAAAATATGCACATAAATCCATGATTTATGCAAAGTAAAGCAAGAATTTATGAAAGAAATAATTAGGAAAACTAAGAAAAATCCAGAATCGAAGAAATATATAATTTCTGAATAACTGAAAGCCTTTCAATAATTTGATGCCCCTTTTTGATTTGGGCCCCTGGTTCCGACCTTGTTTGTCCATCCAGTAAGACCGCATTCGAAAAACTTTAAAACCCAATCATTTCTGTTTGTGTTTAGAAATATTTAATGATAATTTTCAAATTCGAAAATTTAAGAACATCTGATTCAAATTCGACAGTATAAATTTGACAAAAAACACACTAGGGGGGAAAAAACGCTTTAAAGGGGGATTGAGGGTTGGGAAAGAAATTCCATTATTTGAGTGCCTGAAGATTAACAATGATGCTATTTAAAAATAAAAACATCCTACTGTTTAAATCCAGTCAACTCTGTATTCATAACATCGTGAAATATTCAGTTTACAGCAGGTGTTCAGCAGAAGATTTGATGTATTTTTTCATAATAAGATCACAAACGATGTCCAAGGTCACTCTCACAAGTGATGTTCAAAATACAAAGCATAAAATACAGTATTATGTTATATAATACAAAGTATATTCCTTTGTATCATATAACGTATCTTATTAAACGCTTTGTATAATAAGATTATTGCCGATTCATTTAAAACCATCCAATATCACATAGGCGATGTCTAACTAGACAGGCATTATTATTCCTGCTTTTTAATTTTATTGCTGAAATATTACAAAACAGCATGTGTTACGTGTGTATAAATGCGTGCATAGATTTAAAATTTTTTTTAAAAAATCATGTCTCAATTTATTTCTTATTATCATTGTTTGCATTTTTATGAACTGCTCATGCCTGAACATTTATTTCCCAGATTGAAATCATTTTTTTTTTTTTAATGCGAAAACAAGAAATAAAAAGCCTGACACCATAATTTGTAGGTGGGGGAAAAATGTACAGTGATTTTTATTTATTTTTCTAGCTGGTGATATCGTTTGATGATATACATGTATTTGAGGACCTGGGTTCAAACCCCACTGTTGCCACAGTAATGGTGGACTGAAGTTGGTTTTCTGTTTTTCCCAACTTTGAGGCTTTAAATGCGAGCTGATCTCCCGGTTAAAAAAAGTCTAGCTACAGAGAGCAACAGGCCTACAATGGCACAAATATTCAACCATTACACTTCACTCCAGAAATTTAGATGGCAGCACTGAAAATCAGACGCAGCATTATATTCGCACTCAGGCTGTTAGGTAAACACTCACACTTCCGGCACAACTTGCTTGGTCGTAAATTGCCCATGGCTATAGTCCGGAGTTGTGCTCAGTTGGAAATATATATATATCTTCTATATACTGTATCAATAACTGATGAGGGGAAAAAAATAATCATACTTTAATGGCATCATATAAAACCTATAGAATAGGTTATTTTTAAATTAATTAATTACCTTGAATTTATAACAGTAATTTCAATGAATAATTATTCAAATTGATTATTGATTAAATCATCTTTCAAGATGAACAATCCCTCACAGTAATAATATGCTTCTGGGGAAATCTATATTTTTTCCAAGAAAACGACAACCGAATTTCAATCCACCAACAGCGAAAAAACTTCACCCAGGAACAGGGTTGGAACAGTGTTGTACTTTCCAAAACTCCACACGCCACACAAAAGCGTTTCAATTTTGCCACACACTTTCCTTTACACCCAACTCAGAATGTGGCCTTCTTTCGTGCAGGAAAGAGTGCTTGCAAGAATGTTTCTCTTTTTAACAACATGCTCTTGTTGCGCTCCTAATTGCCTCTGATCCTTCATGCAAGAATATCCCACTCCAGTCGTGTGGGGAAAATTGTATGTGTGTAAAGGGGTGTTTACTGTCAGTCAATGTGTGTCTTCCCATTTTGAAACGGTTTCTCCGTAGAGAGCAGGCAGATCTTCAACACGACAGTTAGGTAACATGAAAATTCAGACATTTTCCATTCTCACTTCAAAATGTGACAGGCAGATGGCAGCACCAGTATAACAAGAAACAAGCTTAGCTTTGGCACCATAAATATGTTAGGGCCATGCGCATACACACACACACAACAAGTTCCTGCATTTACCAATTTGATAAAAATTCCCCGTAGAAATTTCTTGCCACAAAGAGCAACAAGGCCTGCAACAGTACAAATATTAAATCATTAGTTTGAAAAAATTCAGGCATAGTTTGAAAAACAGATGGCACCACTAAAATCCACATACAATACTAAATACATACTCAGACTGTTAGGTACATGTGCACACTTCTGACACAACTCATTCGGCTAGTAAATTACCCATGGTGATACATTGGAGTTGTGCTCGATTTGAAAGAAAGTAAGTCACAAATATAGACTACTTTGGTTTTTTTACCATCAGAATTTTTTTTTTAACCAAATCTGCTCTAGTGCCATTCTCAATTCTTATTTGTCTCAGCTTTATTTTATTTGCGCTTGTTACAAATAATGCATATTACATCAATTGCAGGAGGAGTTGGCTTCGCTGCAACACAACTTGCAAAAACTGTCGAAGATGTTACAGTGTTTGGAACAGCTTCGTCTTCCAAACATGATACGATCAAGGCAAATGGTGTCACGCATTGCATCGACTACCGCAGCGTGGATTTTGTGGATGAAGTCAAGCGCATTTCTCCAACTGGTAAGAGTCTTACACATTTTGTAACATTTAAAATCTCGCATTTTTTGTTTTTATTTTCTGATGTTTTGATTTCTTAAAAAATTGATGTTTAAACTAATAAAAAGCTTGCTTTTTTTTATTGTATTAATAAGAATATTTATAAAACTTAGATTACTATTCATAAATTTCATTTGCAGATACTAAACCCCATGTTCACCTCACAAACATTCTTCTGGGGAATTTCTAGTGAATCGGTGCATGCCAAAAGATGTGGCTTGTATATTCATTGCTAGGGCTTTACATTTTTTTTTTTCACATTTCACACTCTTTATGGGACAGAGTATATTTTAACGATTTTAAAGCATTATTTTGCATATTTCTGCATTTTCAATGAGAATTATTGCCAACCCATCTTCTATGAAAAGATTTATACAGGGATTGAAAAAAAAGCAGGATCTTAGTGTTAAAAATATCTGTACATTCGTCCTAGTGAAAATATTAATTCCTTCCCTTGCCTTTCTACAAGATAAACAGATTTTACGAAGAACGCAGACCTGCTGCTCACTAGTCCTATCCTCAAGGTTTCCTGGTGATCCCTCAAGTTCTCCTTCCCCTCCCTGAAGAATAACATGACAGTAAATTGATTTATTATTTTTGTTGCTTAAATTGGTTTATTATTCGTGATGTATGTTCAAGAAGTGCTACTACCTGTCTTCGAATTCAAAAGCAACAATTCCGTAGGTTGTTTTGCCTGTATGTATGACCACATCAATGCAGAAAAACTAGACAAAATGTAGTCTATCTTTGTTTTGGCCGCTGTAGTGGTCGAGTGGTTATAGTGATGGACTCGCGATGCGAGGATCCAGGTTCGAACCCCACAGTGGTGGTCGGCTGAAGTTGGTTTTCTGTGGTTCCCAACTTCAAGGCGCAAATGCGAGCCGATCTCCCCGTTAAAAAGTCTCGCCACAGAGAGCAACAGTCCTACAACGATAAATCATTCAATCATAACACTTCACTCATAGTTAGAAAAACTGGTTGGCAGATGGCAGCACTACACATAACAAGCATTACAGAGAAACAACAAAAACTTCACGTCAGGTTTCACTACACGTATATTCCTGCATGTACCGATTCGTTGGGGAGTTCCGCGGGGGGGGGGGTGTGGTGTAGTAGTAGTAGGTAGGGCCTCCAAAGGATGGCTCGGGGATCCATGATGTTCTTAAGTCAGCCACCTCGTTGGGCAATTTGCCTGTTGTCACGTTGTATTTGTATTATGAATTAAGAAAAAATTACAGAAAATATTTTGTATTAACCAACAAAACAGTGAATTGATTACGTTCAATATGAAAAATATTTAATTTATATTAAGCAACAAGTTTTGTCTTGAGGAGTTTTGACTATACTCTCATTTTACCATTAAGTTCATAGATAAATTTGACTTTCTACGTCTCCGCCCCCTCCCTTCCCAGAATATGTTTACAAGCAATAAACTTTCAGATTGGTACAGAAACCAATTTTTTTATTATTATCGTTTAAGAAGCTGTGTTACAGATTCTATTGGAGGCCTATACATTGGTCAGTTGTTCAGGAAGAGTTTGAATTCATGTAACAACTGATGGTTTAAAACAGTTTTAATTGCATTAATATTCCTCATTTACATCATTTCACTGGAATTAATTTTACTGGAAATGAAAAGAAAAATTTTAGATCGTTTTCATTGTTTTATAGAGTGTATTTTTAGTTTTTTATGGCATAAATACATTTTTTTTATGAAGCATTTTCAAGCATTGTTTAGGTCAGCAGTTCTCAACCTTTTTTGACTCAAGGAGCTCTTTCTAGCATATAATTTGTATAGCAGAGCCCTGTAGGCCTATTTTTTATTTATTCATAAAAATTTTTACTGACTTATTTTTGTTATTTAAAAATATTTATTTTTTTTCCAAATTTACTGTTTTTTATTTTTCTCGAGTGGCCGCAGGGCTCCTGGAAGTGCACACAGAGCCCCAAGGGCTCCACAAAGCACTGATTGAGAACCGCTGGTTTAGGTCATAAAAATCCTAGCCCTGTTCATTGCATTTGTCTAGTACAGTGGTTCTCAACCAGGGTGCGGGAGAGCATTTTTGGGGGATGTGAGATGGAAAAAAAATTACAACATGTTCATGTTGACTGATTATTCAGGAAAACTAAAATGATGATAAAAATTGAATTTTTCAATTCGTAAAAAAATATGAATCATAATTGACACCTCATATTCTGACTTGTGTTTGTAGAAAGTTGGCATACAAGTTTTGCTTTGTAAAAGTTCCTTTTCGATTTTGTTTATGTTGGTGTACCTCATATTATTAGCAGGTTGTACTTAGATTTGATACTGCCATGAACACACAACTCAAGAAAAACGTCATTCAATTGCCAAAAACACATTAATATTTATAGTTGTTGCAGCTGGAATCAATAAGTGAAGAACTATTCAATGAATCCTTTTTCCCCCAAATCTAAAAAAAATGTTAAAAAATTGTTTTTTTTTTAATTTTG
The DNA here is from genome assembly GCF_987345545.1 of Pholcus phalangioides. Classification (NCBI taxonomy): domain Eukaryota; kingdom Metazoa; phylum Arthropoda; class Arachnida; order Araneae; family Pholcidae; genus Pholcus; species Pholcus phalangioides. The sequence goes on along the minus strand of NW_028301596.1, from coordinate 21,226,922 downwards.
TTTTTGAATAATTTTTAAAAAATGAAGCCAAAATTAAATATTAGCCATAGCCAAAAAGACATTAAACAATAAGTAAAAGAATTCATAGAAATCAATTATCAGATAATTAATGTAATCAATTACAGAACAAAAAAGGTTTTCTAACAGATAAAAAATGTATTGTCCATGGGAGTTTGCCAATGTTAGTCGCATTGCTCTTGGGGTGCAGGAAGGAAATAAAGAGTGGGAACTACTGGTCTACTTTATCAAACACCCACTCTGGTCATATTGCTATACCACTGGTCTAGTATATATTTCTTCTTCTAGGTGTAAATGTGATTGTGGAATCTCATTCTGGAAGTGACTTTGTCCGAGCACAAAAACTTCTGAGTCCATTGGGTCATATTATTCATATTGGTAAGTTTTATGTCTTTCAACTCAAGAAAAACTTCTATATTCTAAAACCAGTGCTTTTCTTTGGTGTACAATGGTACCAGCACGTTTTTATCTCACAAGAAAAAACACTGCCTAGAACCTACAGATCCACTTAACCCTTCCGGGTTTGGTGTCCTCAACATAGTGGGCCTACATGTTTGCATTGTTTTCTATAGGTTTTTGAAAAATGTCTGCCCTTCAAGGGTGCTCAATTTTTAGGAGAGTGTGGGCCACTTCACTGATTTCAAAATGTATCATGGGCCACTTAATTGTGTTATCTGGAACAGTGGCGCTGGTCACTCAAGTGATCTGGAGATGTGCGGCAAATCACTTAAATGATCTGTAACAGCAGCACAAATCACTCAAGTGATCCGGAACTATGCCACTGGACACTCAAGTCATTTGGAAATGTACGGCAGGCCTCTTGAGCGATCTGGAACAGCAGCGCAAGTCACTGTGCTCATAATAACAAAATATTTCATTAAAAAAAATTAGGTTGGGGTCGCTAACCACATGAGACAAATTAGAGGGCCACGTTTGAGTCGCTGGCCATGGATTGGGCATGTATGACTTGGAGCTACAACATGCCTACTGCCCAACTTTTTACCCATAATTAATCCTAAATTATTTTAAAATTTCAAAAATGTTAACTAATATTTTTTTTGCTTAAGTTGCATAACCATTAAAAACAAGCTTATTTTAACCTACATTCAGGTGCGAAAAATATAACGCAAGGTGAGCATATCAGTTGGTGGGTAGCCCTCAAAGTGTGGTGGCAAGTGAAAAATGTTTCAATTTTGAATCTTACTCAAAAGAACTATTCTATTGCTGGACTCAATATTGCAAGTCTCTTCGAGGAGGATCCTAACACTTTTAGGCATGTTATGGGCCAAATAATGAATCTCTACAGCAAAGGGAATATCATACCGCATATCGACTGTGTGTTGCCATTCGAAAAGGTAAGCAATGTTAAAAAAAATCATTGTTGTTTTAATAGATGTATATTTGCTAATTTGTACTCAAATATACAGGTTGCCCCATAAATCTGGACAGATTTTAAAAATATCAAAAATTGGCATACAGGTTCGATCTGCGCTCTTAAAACTTGTCAAAAAGTCTAACTTTTTCTACACAAGGAAAAGAAATAATTAACATTCTTATCGATAGGCAGCGGCACATTAAGAAAATACATGAAATATATCTAGATTATGCAATAAGCATTCGTTTTCACTTCAGATTGAAAAATAAAAAGAAACAAATGTTTTTGACGTGCCCATCATTATATGTGAGAAAACCATTAGACTTGCATACAGCATGTCATGCTCTACAGCAGAGATCCCAGGGTAGGCATATGACATCTTACAACTCAAAGTTCGAAGTCTGTTCACCTTATCTGGGATGAAAGATGGCATATGCTGTGAGGACACTCTCTGCTATGGACCAGGACATGCTGCACGCAAGTGTAAATGGTCGTCTCACGCAATGTTTTGCAGGATTTTCTCTCATCTGGTGGTGGACACATCAAAAATTTTTGTTGCTTTTACATTCTCAGTTGGAAACGAATACTTGCTGCATAATCTAGATGCATTTCATTTATTTTGTTAATGTGGCACTACCTATTGGTGAAGATTTTGATTATTCCTTTTTTGTGTAAAAAAAAACCTCACTCTCTGACAAGTCTGGGGGTGCACACTGCACCCTAGTATATGTCAATCTGTTGATTTTTTTTTGAAGCCCGTCCAAATTCATGGACAACCTGTATATACAGTGATAATTCTATATAATGATACTACTTTCTGGTTCGGATGCACTTTTCACAGCATTAATGTATCTCATCTGTAACAACTCCCCCCTTATTAACGATATGTTTCTCCAGTTCCTTCAGTATCATTATACTGTACATACTTATAGTATGATACTATAAGTATGTACAGTGAATATTTTTCATACAGTACATACCACTGGTTCTCAACCTAGGAGCCTTATGATCCTGGTATATCCTGGGGGGCACTGATGAAAATCAGATAAAGGGGAGTCACAACAAGTGGAAGATACCACAGAGAATTGTGAAAAAAATAAAGCTTTCAAGTGAACTATGTTGGGTAAAAAAATGTAACTACTCTCTCAGAATTCAGCAGTGTGCATAGAACCAGGGCCATCTTAACTCATGGGGTTGGCCTGGGGGCTCCTTCTATAGCATCCATAGGAGACCTGATCTACATGAAGAGATCTAGCACTATGAATTTTCGAATATAAGCATGTAAATATGTAAGCTGTTACTTCCAGCTAAGCATGAAGAGGGGGGGGGGGCAGAACATCACTTTACCAGGAGACACATGATGTTGAAACGTCCATGCATAAAGAAGCTTCCACAAGAAGGAAGCTTACTGAATGAACTCTAGCACATGGTAGACATTGACCTAGGGTGATGTGTCATGTATGTTCATTAGATCATCCAATATTTTGCGCATTTTATTGTGCAGACCTATTTTTCCATATAATTTGGCTCTTGAGACGGATGATCTCCTTCTAGATACGTGCTTTCAAATTAGCTGCAAGAGCTAAAAATGAACATTGAAAACTATATATGCCACAACCTACAGAAAATAGTAATGCAGTGGTAACTCTGTACTCGTTGGTAATTCGTTCCAGAACTCACAAAGATTGCTGTAATCGATGAGTATTGAGCGCATCTAGTAAATCCCTTTTCAGGTGTATGGAGAGAATATAACAATCATTTATATGAGTGACTTTTGAAGGCTTCATAAGGTTTTGCAAATAGAGTGAAAAGTTATGAGTTTAACATGTGCCAAGACCTTTTTTTTCCCTGTTAAAATGCAGTGAGTAGCAAAGTACAACTGTATTGTATTCTCTAGCCGTAGAAAATTTTTCGTCAAGTATCAATAGAGTAGGGGTTCTTAACCAGGGGTCCCCAAACCTCTCAGTTGTGTTTGGGAAGCTCTTGGGGAAGCCTGAGTTTGGATGAGAAAACAATAAACTCATTACTTTTTTGTACATTCTGAATATTATTCTGAAACGGTCTGTGGTTTTCACTTTATTCATACAAGGGGTCTGTGGCTTTCATTTCATTGGTACAAGGAGTCTGTTACTGTCATTTTATTCGTAAAGGGTAAGTCTGTGCCCTCTGTTTTATTGGTATACAGAAGGGATGTCAAACTCACGCCACAACAAGATCCAAAAAATGTTTTTTATTACAAAAATTTCAAATAATTTTTTTAAACAGAAACTGAAGAATTTATGTCAAAAACTATAAAACAGAATGTATCAGCAGTGAGATCCGCTTCATATTTACAAAAAATTCTAAGCTTTTCAGTGATGGTTCTTTCTTAAGAAATGAATGATAAATGCTGCAGAAAATATGTCTTAAACATGCTTAAGCATTTCATATTTTTTGTACAGAGACATATTGTGATCTAACAGCAGTAAGTGATAATTTGCATGACCATTTGGAAGTAATATCCTCAAATGTACAGTGTTTTTCAATAGCGCTCAATGAAATTTTGGGTATTCAAGACAAAAGGCTCAAATTCTTCGGGCTTGTGATGGCATTATGAATATCACTGAAGAATTGTTAGAGAAATTTTTTCTATTCACGAAACCACAACAAAGGAAAATATTTTTGACGTTGTGGCAAAATGTATCAAATTATGCACTTAAGAAAAATATTAATTTCTTTGAACAAACTTGTAGCTGTCAGAAAAGATAGTACGTCAGCAATGGCTGGAAAAAAATTTAAATTTTGCTTCAACACTCCTAGGCAAAATTAAAGGAAATGTATTTAGATGTTCTTAAACTGCAATCTTTCCATTGCGTCATTTATCAGCAGGTCCTTTGCTGCAAAGAGTTGGAAATAAGCAGAGTTCTGAAGCCTGTGACGAACACTTTGAACTTCACCTGATCCAGGGGCCTCAAGCAGCACTTATTCCTGTAATTTTGTGAAAACTTGAACAAATTTGATGTGCTACCTCATTACATAGAAACTTTTTTGTTGTCTTGTCATAAACTTCTAAAATGTATTTTGTTTTTACTTTTAAATGAGGTAAAACTGTTCCTAGAAAAATGAAAGGTAACTAAATCTCTAAAGAAAACTAAAAAAATAGGATTCATTTGTTAATGGATACTATAACTAGCATTCTTAATTGACATTACAAAACAATTGAATGAATTAAACAATAAACTTCAAGGGAAAGATAAGCTAATGACACATATGCATGATGCATTGATAAGTTATAGGTAGAAACTGGATTTGCTCAAAAGCCATTTAGAAGATAATATTTTCAATTATTTTGCTCATGCCCCCCAAGGGTGGGGGCGCGCGATTCTTATCTCTTTTTTTTCCACACTATAAAGTCACTATAGAGAAGAGGGCCGTAAAAAATCTGACTGGGGCCCTGCTACAGGATGTGCTGGAGCATGATTTTTCCATGTGTCAGCAGGTTGATCAATAAATATCTTGGTTGGTAAGTAGAATTAATTTTATGTGGGTTGTTTATAATTCTACTGTCACTTCCCTTCGATTACAATTGAAGAGTTTTAAGATGTTTATAATTAATTTTGATCACTATAACCAATTTACACATTTTTACTATTAATTGGTAGTTTTTTAATTGTTATATTTTAATAATTAGCAACCCACTTGAGATAATTTTGAAGCGAATGGCCCATGATTCGATTGAATTTGACTCCCCTGGTATAAGACATCTGTGGCTTTCAATGGATTAGTACAAGGGATTTGTGGTCATTGTATTCATAAAAAACTCTGCAGTATTCATTTTTTTTGGTAAGTGTCTGTGGTCTTCATTTTATTCTTACATGGGGTTTGTGATCTTCATTTTATTGGTACAAGGAGTCTGTTTTATTGGTATAATGCATCTGTGGCTTTCTATTGGTATTCATTGCCTTCATTTTATTCATATAAGGGGTCCATGAATGCAAAAGGTTAAGAACCCCCATGCAATAAAATGATACTCAACGTGACAGTATTATGCGGAAGTGTAATATGCAATTCACAATGTTTTCTCATATTTTGCTAATGCTCTGAAACCTTTATAGATCAAACAAGCACATGAACGTATCTTTCAAAGGAAGAATGTTGGCAAAATCATATTGGTTCCTGAGCTTGAGACAAACAGTGAAGAGCCTGACAAAGAATGACACATAATCCTCGCCACCTAAAATGTTTTTGTTTTTCCTCTTCTAGAAATATTTTTCCCTGTGTGCATCTACAATTATATTTTCAAGTACAAGAATTTTTTTAAAACTTTACACTTATACATGTTGAATCTCCATATATATTATATTTCAGAGCTTTTTCTACATGGTATTTTTTTTGGTTTTTTTTTTTTTTTTTTGATATTCAGAGATTAAAATTTTTAATATATTTTTCAGTGAATGAAAAAATTATTTTGCACTGTGATTATATTATTAAATTTTTCATTCCCATCCTATTATTGTTCAAATTCTGATAAACGGAAAGGAAGGGAAAGAATGTTTTTCCTTTCCCTTCGAGGTAATATACGATTGAGTATACAACATAAATAACAGAAAAACGATAGTTGTTTTCTTCCTATTTTGTGTTGGGTGATCATTTATCAGCTTGCGTGATCGAAAAAAAATATTCTTGAAAATAGGGGATATAAACATGGGATATACATTTGGACATACCCACCATCAGAGCTACTGGTTACAAGGCATCTATAGTCATGTATGACTTATTGCTATATGTTTGATAAAAATATTTCAAGACACAGCCAGTTTTTTGAAATTTTTGTGAAGGTTTAGTGATTTTGACTGTGGCAATTGCAATGCAGATCAAGGAAAATTTAAAAAAAAACAGCTTAAAGGGTTAATCAGGTTTGAGTGACCGTAATTCTGATGTGCTGATTGGCGTTAAAATTCAGGTCACGATGTGGCTATTTTATATTAGCTTGTGCATCCATAGAATTCGATAATTATCAAAGATGTTCATCAGCTGAATCCGTATTTGTTAGCAGAGGCAGAAAAATCTCAAAGAAAATCTTCATTACCCAAAAAATCCATAACCTGAGGCATTCGTTAGCCAAGGTATCACTGTAGATATGCGTCCTATTACACTGGTTTTATAGGTGCTGACTAGTCTGTTATAGTAGGTTCAAACTGTACTGCAGTAGAACCTCTCAATAATGGAAACCCGAGGGAGCAGAAATTTTTTGTTATGCACAGAATTCTACTCTGCTTGGCCAAATCCTGAGCAAGAAATCGATCAACAATTATTTTCTGAGATAAAAAAAATTTCCAATCACAATTCTACATAATACTGAATCGAATAATTATCAAGTACAAATGAATTTATAATTATTTTTATACTAATAATTGAATCTTTTGTGAAATTAGTTAATGCGAAATTTCTCTTGCCCTTCTTAAACAACCTATTTTCAGGCATCATTGGAACACACATTGCTGCCAGCCAGTCTCCAGAATAAGATATTTAAGCAGAGGCCTAGCCTGGTAGATCCTGACAGTCGGCTTACAAACTAACTCAGTAAAGCGTATAAAGAAAATTTAGAAAAGACTGTCTTTAATGCATTCACGTCAAAAAAGTTCAAGGTTACTCACCCTTTGGCCCCAACGAACGACTGATATACATTTGGACTTACCCACCATCAGACCTATTGGCCATGAGGCATGTAGATGTCATGTACGACTGATTGATGTTTGATAAAAATATTTCAAGATAGCCAGTTTTGTGAAATGCACTCAAGGCTAAATTTTACCAATAGGTTGCGGACCACTGCTCTACAATATCTGTATGCTGGGAACCACAGTGGAAGGGCTGTTGCCTCTGTGATGGTCGAGTGGTCATAGTGACAGGTTCGCATTGCGAGGTCTCGCGTTCGAACCCCACCACTTCTGTGGTTTCCAACTTCGAGGTGCAAATGCAAGCCGATCTCCCCATTAAAAAGCCTTGTCGCAGAGAGCAACAAGCCTACAACAGTAAAATCATCAAACATTACACTTCACTCATAGTTCAAAAAATATGCGGTAGATGGCAGCACTATAACAAGCATTACACATAAACAAACTTCACAACACAGACACACACATTCCAACATGTGCCAATTTGTTAGAAGTTCCGCAGAGGAATATGGACGAGGTACATGTGTGGTTTAGTAGTAGTAGAAGGGCTGTCAGAGCTGGAGAATAAATTATTAATCCAAAGTTGCAACTAGATACTCTTTTAGCCAGGACAATCAGGCATTTTGCTTCCTCCGGGTAGTAATGAATCGGTGGTTACAGGAAGGATTTAGCACCTCCTCTGGTCCAGCACCCAGGACACCAGATCTACCTGCAGTCCTCCCTCGCCCCTTCTTGACATCGGGAGGGGAGGTTGTTAAAACCCTAGGCCAGAGGGTTCAATGTCTGAATGTTGGGGGTTCTGTCTTGGACAGAATTTTCAGCAATTATTTTAAGAAGTTAAAGTCAAAGTGTATGCAGAGTATTTTTATTCCATTTTGCAGCCGAGTATGAGCACACCCTTTGCAGCTGCTCAAGTCTGGCCCTGGAAAAGGTAACTGCATGTTATACATTGCTACTTAATATTTCACCAAATTAATTTATTAACATATTTATTGGTATTATGCAGAAAGAAAACATGTCTGTACATTGACTATAACACTATCAAATTTCTTCACATCTATTCGAAATTCTCTCTTTCTTTGAATGACATTTTCAGTTGTCTAAGTTTCTCTGCTTTTTTTTTCTGAGACGTTTCTTTCTCGAGTGCACGTCTTTGCTTCTGTGCAGACACGCTCATATCTCCATTGAGATGGTCATCAAGTTTTTCTCTGAGCCTCTCTCTGGCTAATTCTCGATTCTTTTGTAGAAGTCTCGAATCATGACATTTCACAATAATACCTGAAACACAGTACATGCATATATATCAACCTTTAAGATGCTCACTCTACATTGAATGGCGCTGAAAAAACAATTAGAATTTACTTCCTCTTGTTAATAACAATAAAAAAAAACAGACATTTATACTGCTCTATATATCATAGATACAAATTACCTGTAGGCATGTGCTTGAGGAGAACACAGTTCACAGTTTTGTTCACATTTGAGCCACCAGGACCCGATCCTTTGATAAATTGCTCGTTTATTTGGGCTTCATCAAGAACAGGGTACTTCGAATAGTCTAATGTTGTTTTTGCACGCCATATTTGAACTCTGCCAAAGGCCAGAATTTCAGGATGAAGCAAGATTTTCTGTATTCGCTTCATTTCCAGGATTCCACTAACAAACTCATATCAAACGCTTCAACTCCAAAAAGCTTTTTCCTCTCTGCAAAAAAAAACCCTTCAAATGTTTCTCTCAAATATATACCATATTCTTTCCATATTAGCCAGCATGTCGTCAAACTTGAGGGATAACAAATTTTTGAATGTTGGAGTCTGCTCCATTCCCAGAATGCCAGGAAAAGCAAGGTTTAATAAGGGTCATAGTATATGCATTCAGCCAATAGATTTTTATAACAAAGATATTTAGGAATTTTCCAGAGTCTGTGACTTGAATTTCCCGGCATACTGGGAAATACGGGTATTCCAGTCATGCCAGCTAATCATTATAGGTAGGCAATATTGTTATACACAGGTTTCACTGCACTTATGTTTGTTATAGCAATATTTGTTTTCATAACAGAGTGGAAAAAATCTATGACTTTCAATCATAAAACCCCAAAAATAAAATACTATTACAAAATTAAAGTGAAAAATATGAAACTATATAATCATCACTATATCATTTGAGATCAATTTATTTTGAAAATTCAACTGTGAATTTTTTCATTTCAAAAATGTAGAATGTCCTCTTTTTTTTGGGAATAACCCAAAATAATCTTATATAATTGAAGGAATGTAAAAATTTGTTGGAACTATATTTTAATACATTTGGAATAAAAGAACGTAAATAATGTAACCTGATAATGAAAATCAATGTCATTTTTTGTACTCAGGTTCCTATTTTCAGAGAATTCTTTCTTGATTCTGTATAAATAATATGACTTATCTGTATACTTCAGGACCTTCGAGTACTTTAATAAGTCTTTGTATAATCGTAGTACTTCCACACGGCAAACAGGCATTTCATATGATCTGGAAAAAGAAAATTATCAAGAATCAATAGCTAAGGCAATTAATTTACTAGAGGTTCTCAACCTTTTTGACTCACAGAGCCCTTTTTAGTAAAAAAAATCTGGCAGAGCTTCATAGGCCTATTTTTTTTTTTAAATTATTCATTTTTATTATTTAAAAATATTTATAATTTTTTAAATTTTACTGGGTTTTTTAATTTTCCTCGAGCAGTTGCGGAGCCACTGGAGAGTGCACACTGGAGCCCCAGTTAAGAACCAATGTACTTTTACTAAACCACACATGCACCTCGTCCATATTCCTCTGCGGAACCTCCAACAAATTGGTACATGTGGGAATGTGCGTGAAACCTGACGTGAAGTTTGTTTCTGTGTAATGCTTGTTATGTGTAGTGCTGCCATCTGCCACCAGTTTTTCTAACTATGAGTGAAGTGTAATGATTGAATAATTTATCGTTGTAAGCCTGTTGCTCTCTGTGGCGAAACTTTTTAATGGGGAGATCGGCTCACATTTGCGCCTCAAAGTTGGGAACCACAGGAAAGCAACTTCAGCCAACCACAACGGTGGGGTTCGAACCCAGATCCTTGCAATGCGTGTCCATCACAGAACCAATATACTAGAGTAAGCCAAAAAGAAATATAGTATATACTGTCAAACCTCGCTATGGCAAAGAAACACTAAAAATATTTTGTACTAAACAAATTCTGTCTTAACTGACAAAACAGTGATTTCATTATGTCCGTGCCAAAAAATATGTAACTCGTACCATAAACATGGGCTACTTTGGTCCATTTTTTTTTTTTAATTTTAAATTCACTTTCCAATAAACCCAATATTATTACTATTTTTAAGTTCAAGTAACCTTTTTATGTCGATAGGCTATCTTGTATTATGTAAATACATAAAACAGATTTGTTTTAACTTAACTGATTAAAAAAATTAAAACATTTTGGGCCAATGTTACTCTCGTATGTGCCTAACTTTGGCGTACTTCACTTTTTCATATCTTAAACCATTAAATGAAAAGTTAGGTCAGTTTTTTTTAACCTGGGCTTGTAATACAACTTCAATTTTTGATATAAAATTTATATTTCCACTTGTGTATTGATCAAAAAAATAAAATTTATTTACATGGTTTTTTGAAATTTTCACTTAATAATCTTGTCTTACAAATCGACCAAAAAATAACCTCTTTTAACAGGCTTTGAATACCTAACTATTAGGAACCAATACATTTTGTCAAGCGACTAGATGTTAGTTCTTTGTCTGCACAAAAACTTTGAAATGACCTGGCTTATTAGAGAATGCATTTTTAAGTTTGTTTTTAATGGTGCTTTGATGTATTTTAAAGTTACTTGCAGCTCACGTTTGGTTTATTTTAATGGATTTAATTTCATTTAAACAGTTTTGAAAGTGGTCATTACTGTAGTCTATAACTTTTGAATTCCAGGCTAAAGCTTGTATTTATATCCCATCTTTCTAATCTGGAAACAAAAATTTAAAATAGGATAGACATTTAAAAAAAACATAATTCAGTGCACAATTATGTTTTTAAGCATACTCACAAACAAATTACCAAGGGTTACAAAAATATGACCCTCTTTGGCCAATCGAAATGTTAGACCAAAGTAGGGTGTGATTTTTGAAGTCTTTTTACCAAAGCTTAAATCTTTCATTTTTTGGAAAAAATGAAAGATTAAATGAAATTTCAATCATACTACTGCAGGGATGGAGGCGTCAAGTTGCCATGGCAACTAAAAAAATTGGTACTGGTGCCTAAAATTTTGTTTGTGTAGTTACTAAATTGCAGGTAGAGAGCAGCACAAAATGCTTGGAATTTGCAGCAGCATATCTGCCAACATGAAAGAGGGCCACTATGACCTGAAAAAGTCAAAAGGAACATTATTTTGGACCTTTTCTTGGGTGAAATTTTTTTCAGTGCCTAAAAAATTGCTATGGTGCCTAGGGGTTTTTTTTTGTTTTTGTTTGCAATTTGTCCAGCCCTGTACGACAGTTAAAAGCATTGAATTGTATTTCTAACTAGGTACTTACCTAATTTCACAAATCTGGATTACAACCCCTACAGTTGGAAATTTGAAAAATGCCATGTGCAATCACAGTATAAAAAACCACCACTGTTGCTGCCTAGTCAGCCATTTGTGAACTACCTGAAGTTCCCAGTTGCCTTGATCAGTACCACTACTGATATTCACCTTTCTATATAAAGTTGAACTTGTTTAATATGAGATCCCAAGTAATACCATTTCTAAAGCCATGGGTTGTTTAATCTCTTAACTGGCGACGAAATCTTACACAATCCGCTCCCCAATGCCACCCATTTTTGATCACAAAGAGTTGAGACGTATCCATGGCATTTAAAGGGCTAATTATGTAATGAATTTCATGCATATGTCAGGCCTTGAATCATTTCATTTGTGTGAATTCAATTCAACCACAGATTGCCCTTTTAATGAAAACAAAACCTCTTCTTCGGACTCAGCATCACATGACGCAGTGTTCCTAGATTCACTCAGTGCAGAAGTGCTCAACCATTTGGTGAGTGTGGGCCAATTAATGTCTCTAACCTGTAGCGGGCCACAATGGAACTAAACTGTGTTACTATGATAACTTAGAATAATAACAAGGGTCAGTCTCATCTTAACGAATGAGCCAATGGTAGCCTGTCCCTCCCAATAAAACATTTATCTTCATTCTGAATTTTTTAAATTAAATTTTCATTTCTTTCTTAAACATTTCATTGTTGTTTTAATTAATCACTAAAATGCAGTCTTTAACAAAAGGGTAAAGAGAGATGGTGTTATTTTCTTGGCCCCCCACAATACAATGGGAAAGTGATTATTCTGGTTGTTATACCTACTAGATCTGGGAATGGTCTTTGCTGTAGTTAGGGGAGGCCACAATATCTCCACTCACACTATTGAAAGGAAAGTTGTCTCTCTAGTGTACAAGTACACAACACACTGGGTTCCTCTTGAACACTTGCTCAGTATACAAGAGGATCCAGGTTTCATCCACGGAGGAGAATAACTTACTTTTCTTCCTAAGGTTTGCATCAGCATAATAACCAGAAAAATCCCTTTTCCAACAAAAAAGTAAGAAATGTTCCCAAAACATTCACACTGGGGGAAAGTTCTTGTACTTATTGATGCTACAACTATTTTACCATAGATGGCATCTCGTAAAAATTCCTCTGTGGAATTTTAAACAAATTAGTATTCATTATGGAACACGTTGCATATGCATGGCCCTTACATATTTATGTTGTCAGAGTTATGCATATTTAGTGTTCTAGTCTTGTCTTCCATATTTCGAAGTGAAAATGGCAAATGCCTGAATTTCCATGTTATGTATGTTCACTGATTGACATTCAATATGATTTTATACATATTGGAAGATGTGTTTCCTATTTTGCATGATGTTGCTTATTAGTTTTGTATTTTTATTTATTCACTGATGTAAGTCAACACCTTCTATAGCAGAAAGCCCCCGCGTGCAAAGCTCGTGACATCACTCACAGTCCATTTCACCTATAGTTATTGGATATACTGTAAAAAAGGTAAGGATTTCTCGCATACGTCGGCCTGCTATATCCAATGGCTACAGGTGAAATGGACAACTTCAGTGATATCAAAGCTTCGCGCTGAGGCTTTCTGCTATGGGTGGGGCTATATAAGTACTACTTTATCGCACACCAACTCTGGTCATAACCATATGGCAATTTCCAACCAGTGGAGTTGAGTGAAAAATAAAGGCGCCATCTGTGGTTGCCCCAGGATCCATAGATAAAGAACTTGTTTCTGATGTTCTTTGGCCGAATTCGAATTTCTCCTGGACCTTGACGATAACCTTTATAGTGAAGACGAGCATCTTACTACTGCGCTACTTTGACGCCATGATATAAGTACTAGTTTATATGAGCAAATACTCTGGGCTTTTTTGTATAGCATGTGTGAAACGTTGTTTCTCTATTATTCAAATGTATCATGGTGAATTTAGAGGAAGGATATTAATAAGTTTACATTTCCCACAATTTTTCATGCTCATTTGTGACTTTATTAAATAATCAGTGACAAATGGTTGCTAGGAATGGATGTACCCGATCAACCATGAGATTAACAAATGTCAAGTTATCGAAGCAGTGAAGGTATCCGCACATCAAGTTTTTAATAACTTGATAATCAACTTTAATGTTGATTTACGGAAAATTCACAGCCAAACGATTCACCAGTGACCAAGTGATTGAGCAAGGGAATGTGCATTGAAGTGACCAAATGAGTTGGTGAATGAGCAAGCAAAAAAAGTGAGTGACAGAGTAACTGGGTGGGTGTATATTGGCACGAGTGACTGTATGAACAACTGAGTGAGTGATCACATGAATGAAAGAGTGGCCATATAAGTGATCAAATGATTGGGTGAATGACTGAGTAACCATATTTGTGATTGAATGAGTAATTGAGAGGGTCAGTGACCAAGTGAGTGGTGGTGTGAATTAGTGGGCGAGTTACTGAGTGAGAGAATGCTTGTATGAGAGAGTGGCCCCCTCAACTAATTCCCTGACTCACTCGATCATTTAAATGTTCACATGGCGGTGAAATGTTGTCTATGAATTTTCTGCACACAGGTTGAAGCTATACTGTATTTGAGGCCGTTGTCCACTGAAAGCAACTTCAACCAATGAACAAGTCACGCAGTTGTCTGTATTCACAAAACTGATCCTATTGCACAGAAAGTATGAGACCTTCATCCATTAGCAGTGATTTCTGGCTAAAACAGCAGATGAAATTTCCCACAAACAAAAATTTCCCACTCGAATGTGATCTCGCGCCTCTTGCCAGTATCTGCACAGTACAATTGCTTACTTTTTCGCTCATATTTGCTCCATTTTTTCCTCCCTCCCTTTCCTACATGAACATGTAAGCTGAAAATTTTATAGTTGGCATTCGTGGGTTGTGAGAGTACGTAGTAACTGATTAAATATAATTTTATTTACAACAAGAACGTCTTTTCCAATTTTGCGTCAAATGTCTCATTAAGAATAGATTTAGATGAATTACGTTTCTCAAAAACTTGAGTTGTTCAATGTTTTCTCAAGATTATTTAACAAACACACTCATCTGTATGGAGTACAGTTACAAACTGAGAGCATGTTGTCGGACTCAATGTTGAATGTTGTCACTTGTGTAGCTTGCCACATGTTGTCTGTCACTTCTAGTGGATGACTAGCCTTAAACTCAAAGCAGAACTCTATTTATGCTAATGGATATAATTCTAGATTTCAAACACATGATATTGCATTTAATTATGTTTTACATGATACTTTCAATTGAGTGGAATTTCAAAAATCTCAATCAAAGAAAGTAACAGGAAGGCAGAAACATTTATTGCAAATATCACAACAGATCGTATTTCTTTTCCAAAAATCAGCGAACAGAAATAAGCATTAAAATACATTCAGCTCATCAATCGTCTAAAATTGAGCTCAGCCATTCGTCAACATTAGACTTGGTCAGTTTTTTGGCATTGTCAGGCTTTAGTTCCTCCTCTACTGCCCTGGATGGCGCAGTTAAGGACAACAGGTAACTCAAGTCATCGCCATCTGCAGAAGGACTTTCTTTATTGACTTCAATAGCTCCACCAATGGTGTCTGGCATTGCAGCTTTTGCAGACAGACAAGACGATAGAGATTCAATCAAGTTCTCGGTTTTGCCAAGAATCGAAGTAGTTGGACCTTCTCCGTTATCAACCGGTTCATTCAAATCATCTTCGAGGATGTATTCGCCCTTATTCTCTGAAGGCTTTTCCTGCTCTTGTGATTTGCTCAATACCTCTTTCTTTTCAAAAGTCTCAGTCATCGAGAGGGTGTCTCCAAGAGATTTAAAGTTATTCTCCGAACATTTTTCAAAATTTTGGATTTGCTCAGTACTGAAAACGAACGAAGGTATGTCTAGCCTCTTATGAAACGGGATACATCTCAGCATGTTGTTCAAACGATTCATGTCGAGAACAAGATTCTTGGTCTCCAATTTAAACTCATTCCACTCCCGCTCTTCTTGTAACTGCAACTGTGACCCAGCGCCAGAAGAGTAGCTCAGAAGCACTTCGAAATCATCCCCACGGGATACATCGGCATACGGATCTACTACTGGTTCCTCATACCTGCCCCAATTACTTCCAATGTTTGCTTCCATATCGCCTTGCAATTCACATGGATCTGTCTTTTCGGGGGCATTTTTTTCATTCACCGACTGGTTTGCCTGCCTCTGATTGGTCTGTGGTCTCTGGTAATTGTCTTTCTTGCGATTAAATGGCTTCTCATCACAACTTTTCTGTGAGAATCCTTTCTTCTTCGGACCGGGTGTCATCTGAAAAACAAAAGACGTCGCTGTGGATCACATGCAGGAAATACAAAATTATATTTAGCAATGTGACATTGCAAATCGAATATGAAGATCAATATCTCTGGATCGGGCTAGCTGGGGAACCTACTTCAACAATTAAAATTATTAACATATTCTATCTACGCAGATAACTCCTTTACAATGATCTCTAGTTATCTCTAATGATCTCTTACAATGTTTCTCTAGTTCGCCTTGAATATCACTACATGGATGTTTCATTTGATCATTTCTGTCACACCACGGTCATTTTCTGCACACGAGGGCTAATTAATTAGACTCTGGGACCTACAATTTATTGCCAATTCTGAACGGCAGGCTTGTTTTTTTTTATACTCATCGAGAGGTTGGTGCGCTAACCCCTCAATGGGGGACTCCCTGCGGTAGTAATTTTTTGCTGCGGTCAAGTCGCCGTTTTTTGTTGTACCCGTGTCAGGAAAGTTTTCTGACAAGGATGAACTGGGTATCGAACTCACACGTCTAAAAGTCCTTTGGTACTTTAGGCGAGTACCTTATCGACCGGGCTACCGCACATTTGGATGTTTCACTACATTGTAAAGCAACGTGGCTACACTAATATTCAAAATGCTATGAGTATTCTACATCAGCGGTGCACAACCTACAGCCCATGGGTCGAATGCAGCCCACCAGACGGAACCGGAATCAACACACATGATAAATGCTTGGCCACGGGTCATCAACCTTCTGGAGAGTGCAAACCACTTCATTGGTTTGGAAACGTGCGGAAGGACACTTGAATTACTTGGAAAAAGGCAGCATGTCACTCAGGTGATCTGAAAGTGTGCAGCAGGCAATTTAAGTAATTTGGAAATGCGCTTCAAGTAACTTAAATAATCTGGAAATATGCCAAGAGTCACTTAAAAATTCTATGGACTGATTGAGTGAACTGTAAAAGAATTATGGACCACTTTAGTGACCTGTAAGTGTGCTGAGAGGCACCAAATGATCTCGAAGTGTGCCACTCGAGTAATCTGCAAATGTACCATGATCGACTTAAATGCACTGGAGGGGTGTCACAGGTCACTCAAGTGATTTTTAAATGTGGTAAAGGGTTGTTTATGTGATTAGGCTATGCGCCACTGGCAGCTTAAATGATCTAGAAATGTGCCGCAAGCCCCTTAAGTATCCTGAAAATGTGCCACTTAAGTGAATTGATAATTATCACAAAAAATGAGTAACTTTGCCTGGTTTTAATTTATACAAAAATTGCCACGTTTTTAAGACAAATAAATTCAACTGGTCGAATGGTCGACGCGTTTCGGCTCTTCAATGGAGAGCCGTCATCAGGACCTCGTGGTCAGAACTCACACGAATGAAGAGTGATGTTTACGTCTGGTCGTCCGAAGAGTTCGCCTTTGTATTTGCTGCGTCCGAGTGGAAGGCGTGTGTTTCTTCCATCATGGAAGAAACACACCACCTATTTCGTCAGCTTGGACAGGCTTTATTAACCTCAGTCGTGAAAAAAATTTCAACACTTTACAACAGATGGCTCCCCAATTCGCATCCAAAGACCACTCGGACGCAGCAAATACAAAGGCGAACTCTTCGGACGACCAGACGTAAACATCACTCTTCATTCGTGTGAGTTCTGACCACGAGGTCCTGATGACGGCTCTCCATTGAAGAGCCGAAACGCGTCGACCATTCGACCAATTGAATTTATTTGTCTTAAAAACGTGGCAATTTTTGTATAAATGAATTGATAATCTTTCAAGGGCCACTTGAGTGAATTGGTTATTTGTCGCGGGCCATGGGTTGAGCATGTACGAAAATAATCAAAAGCAAATGAAGTTGCCATCTATTGCTAAAAATCATCAGTGACAAGAAACAAGAGAAAGACAATAAAAAGAAAGAGAAAAGGAGAGAAAAAGCTTGTTCATCTGATTAGCTATTTTACTAGCTGCATTTAGATGAAACTGGCTCGCTCGCCAGCTAGTGATCGCCCCATGTAATAGAAACTTTATTTCCAACCTAGGTAATTTTGCATTTGGTCCAGAATGTCGTTTTTCTATCATTTTGTTACTTTTCAGTTACAACCATCCACTTAGTGATTTTCTTGTCTTGGTGAATTTGCACCTTTAGTTTTGGGGGGTGGCGAAGCCGTTTGGCCTATAGGTGCAGCCACTGATTTGAATATTTGCATGCACCTGTTAGCGATTGGACGAAACGTTTTCTGCGCTAATGCATGGCTGAACTACGCATCATTTCACTTCCCTCGCGTGTTGTTGAAGGATGTTCTGCTCGCAGTTGCGTTTCAGCACCAATTTTTTTAATTCTTGACGGTGTCAAATGGCTTCTGTTGCGCCGAGGCCTTGTAACTTCAACCACTTCGGAGTTTAATAATTCTGGTGATTTTAATTTTGTATTGTCATGATGTACTTTTTTTTAAATTTGATAGTATGAGTTTACCGCCCGTTCAATTCCATTGGATTATTTCGATTTATTACGTACATTTTGGGTTATTTAAGTGTTTGTGTCCTAAGGATAATTTCACGTGCATGTGCCCCAAGGATTATTTCTGTTTCTAATGGATTATTGCTGTGCTGTTCAGGATGGGGAAAAAAACAGGTGAGCGGTAAAAAAAACCCTTTTTTTATTTCCTTTCTCAAGGTTACATTAGACTCTGCACTGCTTGGCGCCAAAGCAGTGCCAAGAAGGGTGCTTATACTGCTTTTTCACCGTTATCTCTGCTGCGATGTTGAAGGTGTTGCTTGATTCAATGGACCTCTGTTATTATTGACATGGAGATGAATTGTTGAGAAAAAGTTATTATCTTTGATACAGCTCTCATTTCAGCGGAGCTACTCTACTGCCCACCAACTATATATCACTAATCACTACTAATTATATATCACTATACAGCAATTTCCAACCAATGGAGTTGGATGGGAAATGAAGGCTCAATTTAGCGGTGGTCTCCCCAGACTCGGTAGGTGAAAAACTTGTTTCTGACGTTCTATGCCTAGATTTGAACCTGGTGAACCTTGATGGTAACCTTCATAGTGGAAGACAAGCATCTTACCTTTGCGCTGCTTGGGCACATTTCTGCGGAGCTGGTTCACATTCAGCGAAATTCCAATAAATTCTAACAAATATTTTTATATCACGATGTTCTTGCTAAATATCGTGCCGAGAAGTTAAATATCGCATTAACAAGCCTAGTATCACACCGAGGTAAAAAATATGGATGATTATATCGAAAAAGTATTCTCATGTTTTTTCCTCCCCCTTATGACAAATTTATCTCAACTCAATCGTAATTTTCTAGCCAAAAAAAAGATTATACCACAGCTGTTTTGGCGCATGTTGTTTTCAGAAATAATGAAATTAAAACTTACCTTTTCAGTAGTCGAGTAAATGTGATGGCGACAAATGTGAAGCTAGCTATTCAACGCACCTATTAATCACAAGCAAATGTTTCCCTTCAAATAATTGCTCTACCAATTCATTCATTTCACTGGTAACTATAATTCAACAGCTTTAAAAATAAATGTATCCCCTTTATTAGAATGTAACAGTCTCGATCGAAAACAGGTATGGGATAAAATGGTTGTTCCTGTGTTGAAGGGAATAAAATCTTTCAAACATACCCTTCCCCAACCTGAAGCAGAGGGAGGCGAAGGCCCTCTATAGTGACTTCCACGGCCCCGGGACGATTCCCATCATTTTCTAGTTTTTTCACACTATATATTCACTGTAGAGAGGCCCGGCCACAGGATGTGGGGTGCCATGGCGGCTTTAAAGGAAAAACGGGCCCAAGGCTGCCACCGTCACCCTTGCGGGAGGGCAATGCTTTCGCAGCTAATATTTCGCAATGGGAAATGTCAAAGTATTTCAAGGGGTAAAAAGTTTTTTTGATATGTATATATATAATGCGTGATCAAAAATGTAAAAATCAAAACTTACATTCCTCTCGGAGTATTTATTTAAGCCAAATCCGCAATGCACACATGGACAGCATCAAATACACATGCTCGGTTTTGATCGCGAACTTTGAGAAAGAGCTATGTAACTTGTGACCATATTTTTTCAAGGAAAATAAGTGCAACTCTGTTGGTGAAGTAGTAGGCTGACCATATCTCTTCCAGAGAAATACGGGACATCGGGATTCCAAATACGGGACATCGCCAATTATCGCCAAAAACGATGCCAAAACCAAACAAAGTTGCCAAATATTATCGAAATTACGGAAAATCACAATGGTGGGAAATGATGCATTACTACAAATAGCAGTGGATTAAAATGTATTCCACGAAAAAAAAACGTTCACCATGGCAAATGTGGGAGATTAATATTCTCATATATAGTTGTAATTATCGTAAAATAATTTCTGAGTTGAAAAATAATGTCAATCTTTGACTTCAATAAAGAATAAAAATTCAAGTAGGCTTCGTGTAAAATACGGGAAAAACCGGGACACTTTTGCCAAAAAGTCGGGACGGCCAAAAAAACAGAAAATACCGGGACTGTCCCGGGAAATACGGGACGTATGGTCACCCTATGAAGTAGCGTCATCACTGAGCTATAAGAAACTTAGATATATAAGATAAGAAACTTATAGCTCAGACTTTTAGCTTTACTTATAGCACAGTGATCGTCATCTGTTGTGAAAATTAGAAAATACGTTTGTGACGTCACCAAAATTTCTCGGGAATTAGAACCCCTTAATACACCCTATATGAAACCATTATGAAGTCGTCTTATCGGGAATGTGTCCTACTTTATAAGTTACAGAATCTGGCAACTCTAAGAAATTGAGCATTTGTGTTTAATACTGGAATGACTGCTGCCATGTGCAAAAAATGAAAATTTCAGCAATCAATTTTACATGAAGAATTTCAACAGATAGTTTTGCTTTTATTTTATAGGTGGCAGCAGGGGGTTGTTAGCTTAAAGTTATGCTTCTCACGTTTAAAAAAGCATAAATCTAAATATGAAAATTTGGAATTCGGAAGCTGGAAAATTTTTACGCTACATCCGACCGATTCACAAATCATTTTTTAGCGTTTCCAGATTTGAGAACTTCAAAATGAGATTATGTAGCCGACTCATTCATCTCCTTCAGATGGCGCCACTATACATAGAAACTCAATTTTCAAATACGAAAAGCAGTTTTTTATTTTTTTCGGACTTTGACCGAGGGTGTCCAGATTCAGAAACGGAAGACATGAGAACACATGAACGCACATTAGCGATGTCATACACATATGTTTTCACTATAGACAGACAGACATGACCGCCCAGAGACACCATCTTGAGATGGTTTGCGCTCTTTCCCAAAGGGATGGACGGTCTCGGAGAGCGTTTTCACTACAGATGGCGCCTCTGACAATTATTTGCCAACCTAATTTAGATGCAATAAAAATGTAGCAGTTCAGTATTGTTTGGGAAAAAAAGGTTATGTGTATTTTCAATGCAAAGTACGCACACGCACAGCCGCAGGTTTCTGAAAAAGTGCAAATATGTGTAGAAAAAAAACCAAATGATGAACAGATTCCCGTTTCACCGTGCAATAGAAAAAAAAAATCCTTTTTTTTCTGGAAAGGGAAAAAATTCTAGAACCCTGCAAGAGTTCAAAAGGGAGAAATTTCAAAAATGCATATGAGGATGCTGAGAATTTTACATTAAAAAGGAGGATGTCTAGTAACCCTATGCATAATGAGTCCAGAAGGTTTCCTCTCTTCTGTTTTTTTTTTTTTTTCTTCAGTTTCACATGTTTTTTTCAATTAATTTCACCAGTTCACAAATAAAACAATGGTTAAACATACAATAGACATGGTGCATATGCACCAAAAAAATTCTCACTAAATTTATCAGTAAAAGATAGTCTTTATTTTCCTGAGTAAGACATTCCAGATTGTGCCATATATATTCTCTTCTTATACATATGTGTGTATGTACATAAAACATTTTTCTTAAAATAATAGTAACAACTTTTTTAACCGGACATCAGTGTATTCTGTATGTAAGCTGGAATTTTATGAATTGAAAGGCCAGTAATAGAGAAATAAAACCGTCAATATCAATTGCACAGCACAAATGGCTCGAGTTGTCATTTGGCTTGCAAATATGCTGCTAACATCAAGAGGGAAATATATCACATTACAATAATACTTCGTCATCAATTGATGTTAAGATTCTGCCGCCTAGTGAACATTTAATGTCAGTGGCCTTTCTGGAGTATCTAAATTAAGATATTGTACGATGAACAGCCTCAAAATCTTGTTCAAGTTATCCACAGTTGGATGATCAACGTTTCTGAGATTGTCGCTTTCTTTGTGCCAAACAGATGGGAATGGACTGGGTATGAGGTGGACGATTGGAACACCTAAGACATGGAAAAAGAAATTTATAAAGAAAATGGTTCACAGCATATATACATTCAAAAGAATATCTTCCTTTTTTTTGTTCTTTACATCGATGTAAAAGAAAAAATACGGCAAATATTTTCACTAGTTTTTTTCCTTAAAACCATCAGACTTTTCAATTGAGCATATACATGAAAACAGAAGGAGAGGGTTATGATTTTGCCACTTGCTGGCTGCACAAATTTTGTCCCCCCCCCCTAATTCCAGCCCAATTTTCTTGAATATTCAATCCTCAAATTTAGCACCCATCAGCCTGCTCAGTCCCCCCCCCTCCCCTGTGAATATGCGTCTGTCACTAACATGGTTCCTTGCTGTCTAGGTCAATGTTTTGGTCGCTCACTTACCTGGTCTCTCGCTCTCTAGGTCACTTGCATGCTTGCAAACTCTTTAGATCACTTTTATGGTTTTTCTTCAACCTGGTCCTGGTCCACCTCTCTAAATCTCACTGTTTTGATCTCTCATTTTAACCTGGTCTTTGCTTTGGACGTCACTCATATGCTGGCATAAAGTTTGATTGCTCACACATTTGCCCAGTTTTGGTTTCTCTTATGCTTCCAAACTTTTTAGATCACTTCATAGGTCACTCACTGATGTCGTCCCTTGCTCTTTAAATCTATCTTTTGGTAACTTTCTAGTCAAACTCTCTAGGTTATTCTTTTGGTCGCTCGCTGATGTGGTCGTTCACTTTCTAGACAGAGGCTGATTTATGATTTTACTGCCTGTAGGCAATACACATTTTGCCAGCCTTTTTTCTTAATTATTTCACAAATTCAAACATATGTTATACAAATATAAACATATAATACACAAATGTAAGCATACAAGAAACAAATACCAATTTATGTAATAAACAAACACATAACATGCATAATACAAACACTTTGCAGCCTCAAGGGACTGAAAAGTCCATCGAGCAGGCCAAAAGGAATTAGTTATTAAATATTTTATTTTAGCAACAGTGTTATCATATTTATTAGATAACACTGTGTTCAAATGTATTTTCGTTTGTGTATATTTTTAAATAAAGTTCAGAATTAAGTTAATTATTGTGAAGCTCATTATAATATAATTATCATACATCATTCCCTTTTTTTGAGAAAAAGATCATCTCTCTCATCATTCAATATTGTTTTTATACATTCATCAAAATGGTTTCATAATCTATGCTTTTAATGAAATCAAATATTACCCATATGATTTTATGTTTTTATTATTATTATGATTTTCAGCGTGAAAAACATTTAACCACTTTACAACGATCAAGGGGATACAATCCATAATACACAACACCAGTGGAATAAATTCAATTGCTGCAAATTTGAAAAAAGCCGGATATTCCTGCTTGGGTCCTCGCCCTTGCACATATGCCTCTGCATGAAAATTTAATAGAATGTCAAGTCTGCATTTACAGTAAAATGTTATGTCCTCTTCTTAACCAGAACATCACTCGCTGCTTGGTCTTAACAAAGAGAAATAAGCAGAAGGTCAAAGATCTGTGTCATCATGGAAAAAGCGTTATGTCCCAATGTGATAAAATTTATAAGCCAGAAATATTTGAATATAATAATTTTACAATATCCAAATACTCATAACTGGTATTATCAATATATGCTATGGATTTTATAGATATTTCCTGGGCATGCTGATTTATTAGCAATATTTTTTACCCCTAAAATATTTCAATATTTAAAATATCTCAGGTTTATTGATCATAATTAATCCTAAACACAATTACGCTGCTCAAAACAATTAGGGGAACACATGGTTTTAACAAAATTACGCAAAGATGTATACCGATAAGTAACATAAAATGTCCTATTAAAACTCATGCATCATGTCTAAACAGTACTTTCTTTTATCGTTTACATGTAACCAAATTGTTGCCCTAAATCATCTTTTCATGTTTTTTCCATATTTTCAAAGAATTAAAGCTTAATTCCAAATTTTTTTACGTCTTTTTTCTGTATTGCGCATTGATACGCGTGTACTATCCATTGTATGCCAATACGTGGCTGTCTTGCACGGTTTTCTTCACTTTTTTGCTTGCTCCCCTAATTGTTTTGAGCAGTGTATATAGATGTGATTCAGAACTTAATGAACTTTCTTAGATTTAATTTACAGAAATAAATAATGAGTATCTGTGCTATAAATCTATAAATATGGAAATGCAACTAACCATTTTTTTGAAATGGAACGTGATCATCTTCAACGCCACTAAACTTAAATGTGCTACTGAAGTATTTATTCCTCGCAGTGGAAGATCCCTTATCCAGCAGATTCAACTCACTCAACTTCTTTTCTGAAATAATGATCAGATAATTAATTTCAAATAGAAAAATAAATGGTGATCCATGATGGCCAACCTCCATCTAAGAGGTGGCAGCACTGGCAAATAAGCAAAGAAGTGAAACTGAACTTAATGAAGGAAGACATTATTTAAGGTAAAAAAAAATTTTATAAGTGGATTTTTTTAAAATAAAAACTACAAAGTGAAGTTGCAAGATGGATGGGAACTGAGATAGCCCACTGAAAATCATGCGTGTGAAAGTATATAATATCTTCTATATAATAACTTTTATTTATATAGCTCAAAGGATGTACACAGGATTGCCTTTTCAAGGTGCAACTAAAGGTTCAGGAAGGATGGGGCACAAGGTCGTTGTTCGGGCGAAATTTAGAGTTACCAAGCTTCACAAAGCATTCAAATTAACAGAAATTGATTAATGTGTCATATAAAGATACATTGTTTCAAAATTGTAATATTTTTGACCTGAAATTTCTTTAGGGACGGTGCAAATTTTTAGATCCACATCAGAAAAAGTGAAACAGAGAGGAACGGAAATAATGTAAGCTTTCCTTTCCCTTAAAAAGTTTTCTAAACCATTTTACGGTTTGTGTTGGACAAAGACATTTCATTACTTTTCCCTACCCTAGATGGTAGGATGAGTGATGGACATAGTTTGGAAGAAAAAAAAATTGGGTTAGGGTGGAGGGGGAAGTGTGTGTTCCCACCCTTCAATATCTTGCAACCAAGTAAAAGATAGATATGAGGCGGGGCAAATTCAGTCATGTCAAATCAAACTTAAACAACCTAGAAGTTTCACTTCTGTCGCATGAGATTCAAAAGCAGATTTTTTTAATAAAAATATTTATAAATGCATATTATTAATTTTTGGTAGTCTTGGGGGAAGCTATCTTAAGACCTTTCCTTGCATAGGCTTCTATATAACTTGGATTACAATTACACTTTTTAGGATAGTTTTCTTTTAGCACACAAAAAATATTATTTAACATAAACCACATACAAAAAAAAAGCAAAGAAATACAGATTCTACTGAATTTTTTAAACATCATTCATCAATAAGATTTGTTCACAATTGCCAGGGCTGTCATAAGAGAATTCTACCCCCTTCCTTCCAGGCAAAATGAATTTTTTGTTTCCCTTTATGATTAGAAATGCCTCTGCTTAACAATTATTTATGGCATCTATAAGAACAGACATACCAGCATTCACAAACTGCATGTATAAATTGTGAGTATCAGGAAAATAGCTATAAAATTTCGGATTTGCAGTACCAATAAGATCCAAGAGCACCATGACATTCTGAAAATAAATTAATCAGATATTCACTTCCACGTGAAAATAAGATACAGAACATTTTTTTTCACTCATTTCGCAAAAATTATCACAAATGTGGCCTTTATCTCCAATCAAAAGGCACAGAGTATGTAATTTGAAATTCATGTATATGCATTTGGAAAAGATGAGTTCACCAGGTTTTCCCTACCCCCCCCCCCCCTTCATATATAATTGAAACTTTGTGAAACAAAATTTTCTTTCACTCTTCACAGGAGAGAAAAAAAATAATGCTGAGGTAAAGGGGGAAAAATTTATTCCCTGTCCATAAAGTTACCATTGAACTCTTTGATGTGGGAAAGAACGTAGAGGGAGCCTGAATGTATTTCTTCCATCTACTGTAGGCCAAGATATCTTGGCCCTTGTATGGGAGAAGGTTAACAAAACTTCTTTTCTTTCTTTGGAATTGTAATGATGATCATTATTGGGTGATATAATGAATAAATATTAAGTTTCTTCCACCACTTTTTTATACCATGTACGTACCATTCTGTCAATGTATGATGCATAAGTTCTTCCTTTGCAGCTAGAGCCCTCTAGTTTAGAGAATGGAGAAATTGACTTCCATTTTTTAGCCAGATGTTTAGAACCATACAAAGAATCAGTCGAGCTCCATCTATTGAAAGCTTCTTCTCCATCAAAAAATATATATTGTAACGTCACATTACTGCCCTACAGAAACAAAAGTGTAGATGGTGCATATTACTGTCCCAGAAAAAAAAGGAACTTGAAATAGAAAACCAGTAAATTATGAATATGTCAGATTCACAGCTCAACCCTAACTTGCCAGAAAGGGAGGAGGCTTGTAAAGCATGTAACTACTACTAATAAACATTAATCACAATTTTTTTTTATTTTAGGAATTTCTAATGAATAATAAATGTTGGAAAGAGCTATGTCTCTAAGATGAAATTTGTTGCTGAATAATGCTTGTTACATATTCAAAAAATGCTGCCATCTTCAGAATTCGGAAGCAACAGTGTGGCAGGTTATTTCACTTGTTTCATATTATGCTCTCTGTGGAGAGACGTTTTTAAATTGGAGACCGGCTGTAACTTTGAATTCTCTTAAATAGAAAAATATTTGGTTAGTCAGTGAATATATGTACCATTGAATTAAGTAGTTCCATAATTATGGGGCCCTTAGGAAATGCTCCACTTGCTTAAGCAGAAATCAGGCCGAGAACAATTTATGCAAGGATGACGTCACTCTCCGTTACCATACGAAGGATTTAACAACTGGCTGTTGCAAAGATATATTTTGGGAAGAGAGAAAATTCAACTGCCCCTGCGGGGAATCGATCTGGTGGCAGCGTCAGCAGTTGTGAGCTTGGCCTGAGTCTGGTCCGGCCGTCCATGTACGGTCCCTTTCAGTGTACACGAGCTCCAAGGAAAGATTGAGAGATTCGGTGCCTCTGTAGTCTAGTGGTCTAGGGCGTTCACCCGGAAAGTGAAAGGACGTGGGTTCGATTCCCCGCAGGGGCAGTTGAATTTTCTCTCTTTCCAAAATATATCTTCGCAACAGCCAGTTGTTAAATCCTTCGGAGAACAATTTATGTAAAAGATCTCACATCTTAGTAGTATGTGCATGGTAAATATCTTTATACAAGAAAATTCACCGCTCACTTTAGCAGCTGACTTTTTCAACAGAGGGTCCAATAATTTTGCAGCATGAATCATCATCGAACATGGAACTGCTGAATCTACTGCTCCCATGAACGTGAATTCCCTATTGTATAAAGAGTCATAATGACAGGCTATCACAAGATTATCACAGGCTTTTGGATCAACAGTTGCGATGATGTTGGCAAAATTCTTTGGACCATAAGGAGTGCGACTGGTAAAGACATCTTCTTCGACTTCCCATCCAAGGTCACTCATTTCTTTCAAGATATACTGAAAATTGAAATACAGGAAGAAAATAATGGCATGAGCTTTGGTTAAATTTTTTACTTTTTTATATGATAAATATGCAAACTCAGAATGCAATACAAAATGCTTCAATGAAATAAATTCATAAATATAAGATACTCACGACTTTAAATCTAAAAAAATGTGAAAAGAGTATCAGGCTTTTGTGACCATCATTAGTATTCTGATAAGAGCATGTCAGTCCATTTGGTAGTCATGAGTGAGATTGTTTACGCACTCGCGACTGGCCAAACAACATGGAATCTTTTTCTATGTATTGAAAAGTTGTAGCATCCATAAAGTTCTTGATGAGAAAATATATATTCTTACTTTTTCAACTTTCTCGTGTCCAGCAGTGCCAGGAACTCTTGGGATGAGAATCTCTTTCAGAGTAGCATTAAAATCATTGTGATAGCTTTTGTCTGAATATCCAACCATGTATGCTAAGTTCTCATCGACCTGTTTCATTGGACGACTCCACTGAAAAAAAAAAAGTATAGTTTGAACAGTTAAAATTTTTTGAAGAAACATAAATAAATAGGTGCAATAGTTTCAACAGCAATCAAGTTTTGTTTTCGAACTCATGGAATAACTTGTGTAAGCACAAGCTCTTCTTATATTTCAATCACTTTTTGTCTACTTTTCAATGAAATTTTTGCTTGAAGTTTTGTTAATGTTCGGTAACTCTCTCTGATGTCAGTTTGCTGGTCGTGCTTGTATATTTTACATGGTTTCACGCTGTTTAACATGGCCATCTCTCGCTCTCTTCACAAAGAAGAGATTCCGAAGAGAAAAAATTGATGCCATCGAATACAGTGAAAAACGCAAAATGGGAGTTCGTGCTCTTGGAAATGAATTCAATGTCGGGAGGAAACGATATGTTCTGTTTTGAAGCAAAAGGAACATTGACAAGAATGACTGAAAAACAAAAAAATCAAGCTAAAATGAATTCCCGAAGAAAGAACTTGCCATAGACGCGGTTGTGTACAATCAGGTTGGTCCCCCCCCCCCCCCCCCCCCGCTACAGCCTTGGCAGTACCGACCAATTTCTTAATTACATTTTCGTGACGCATATACGAAAACGACCCAATAAACCATTTGCGGCTTTTGAAGTGGATGTGTGCGATTTCTTCTGCAGTTTCGAAGTTGAGTCCAAGGTCCAAGTTCTTCCGCTTCTCGAGCTCTTTCTTGTAGAATCCGGTCGGAAACGGCAGACCCTGTCTTCTCTTCCCACGCTTCTGCCTCAAAGAAGACTATATATATACAATGGGCCCCAAAAATTCATATTCGCCCAGGGCCGTTGCCGTCTTAACGCATGGATTCACCCGCGGCCACGACCACCTAGTGGTTATATAGGAGGTCGTGGCACGGCTCGGGGCGACCAGAGAAGGTCCCTCACAAAAATTAAATATGGTTGAAATTTTTGAGAATTCGCCAAGTAGGCCCTCAGAAAAATCCTTTGGGCAATGGCCCATACAGAGCTTAAGATGGTCCTGCCCATGGCCCGAACTTAAGAAACCATACCCCTTACCAATACATACCTTTACCATTTTCTCTTCCACACACGAAGGAAGCCAACCCGGAAAACACCGAATTATTGGACTGGCTGCACTAGGGATTATTGTGCCGATTTGCGGTCATGTGGTCATTGTGACGGACTCCCATCGCGAGTACCCCGGTTATTAGCTTCCTCTGGCGACGCAGTAGTGGTCGACCGATGTCGGTTTTCTGTAGTTCCCAACTTCGAGGCATGAATGCGAGCCTATCTCCCCCTTTAAAAAGTCCCAGCACAGAGAGCAACAGGCCTACACAACGGTATAATTACTCAATCATTGCACTTCACTCATGGTTTGAAAAATGTAGATGACAGCACTAAAAATTAACGCACAACAGTTATACACACTCGGAATGGTATACATATGCATGACCGCCACATCCTGCAGCCGGGCCTCTGGGCTGGAATCTTTGACAGACCCCTCAAAAGTGAATTTATATAATGTGAAAAAAAAATTACAATCCTCCCTAACCTACGGCTAGAGCCCTGTCAGTCCTGCCCTTGTGGGGGAAGCCCTGATATGCGAACTTCCGGCACAACTCAGGTAACCCATGACGATAGACCACCTATGGAGATAGAGGTGTGCTCGGTTTGAAAGAAATCCCATGAGACTGGAGAAATACATACCTTATTTCTGTGAATTTTTTTTTTTTTTTAATTTGCTTGGATATCAAGCTGAAAGTATCACGCTTTGGGATGGAGCTAATCAAGACAAGTGTCGTCTTTACGCACGGGCCAGAACTACCCTCACTAGACGGCGGGGCCCAGTGCGAAAATAATAGCAGGGCAAGCGCCTCTCAACAATTTCGGGGTACCAAAAATGTTTAGTGCCCCCCTTCCATTTGCCTCCAATTTTATTTATTTTGTGAGAAAGGAATCACACGGGCATCTATTACAGTATATCAGAATGTGCAGCAATGCTGAGGAATACATATCCATACAAAAAAATTTTACGCACACCATCAAATGTAAATTAACACAAAAATCGACGGAATTTCAGCGCTGAAGGTAATTCTAAGCTAATGAGCAAAACGATTCCCAAAACTAAATTAGGAAAAAAAATTGAAAGAAATAATTCCAGGACACCAATGAAAATTCAGAATTAATGGAAAAAAACTCCTTAATTGATCAAAATTCAGAATTAGCGGAAGAAATAATGACAGAATTAATGAAAATTCAGAACCAATAAAAGAAATAATTCCAGAATCGTTTCTTTCTATCTCATTATTTCTTTCTTTCATATTTCTTTCAAGAAATAATTGTATAATTGATAAAACTTCAGAACTAACGGGAAAAAATTCTAGAGTTAATGAAACCTCAGAATTAATGAGAAGAATTCCAGCATTGATTGAAAATAAAGAATTAATGACATTAATAGTTCCAGAATTGATGAAAATTCAGAATTAACGCAAGAAATACTTTAAGAATTGGTGATAGTCTCCCATATTTTACCGTGAGTGAGGCGGGCCTCACGAAGCGCGGGGCCCGGTGCGACTGTACCTGTCGCATACCATAAGGGCGACTCTAGCATGGGCCGTACGGGCACGGCCCCATCAGAGTGAGATCCAGATTAATACGTAAATAGGTGGGCAATTAATTCTAGCCAGGTAGGGCCCCCAGAAAAATTAATTTGCCCGAGGGCCCATATATGATGCTGTTAAGATAGCCCTTAGCCAGTTCCATACTTGGTTCGAAGTATACCAGCCCACCCATTTTCATTATTCCTGCTCAGGCTCATTGCCATGTTCTTATAAACACCTGAAGCCCACCAGTGAGTCCATGCGTTAAGACGACCCTGCACCTTCATAAAGTTCCGTCTCAACGAATGGGCCCACCCAGAGGGATTCAAGTACAGATGGGATGGGGGGGGGGGGGGGGGGCCTCATGAAAATGAGAGTACAATTTTTGAGAGTAAATGCATGCAAATTGATAGGCAGGCATTTCTAGCCTTGCAGGGGAGGGCCTCAGAAAAATCCCTTGGTCTGAGGTCCCTTGATTCTCTAAAGGCAGCCTTTATATAGGGCCAATTTCCTTGCATGGGAGGAGATACGGGGGGCGTGGGGGGCACCCCCCCCAGCGTCAAAGGTGGAGTCGATCTAATATATATATATATATATATGTCGATTGGCATCATCATCATGCCCCCCCCCAGACTTCCAAGTCTATTTCCGCCTACGCTTTCTTGTAGTCCAAAATCCCCCCCCCCCTTATTCTATTTCATCTATTTTATTCTATTTCCTTATTCTAAGATCTTTAAAAAGAGGATTCTGAGGGGACGAAGTGTGTGGCCCTCGAAGATAGGTTTCACTGTGTTACATTTTTATTAAAATTCGAAGAATATAAGTATCATAATCTCTTCCGTTTCCCCATTGCGTTACATTAAATAAAAGCATAAATGCCATCTACCGTAACAAAATAAACAAAGCGATTAGAAATTATTATTACCATTATATATCATTACATATCTTTTTTCGCCTCGAGCGCTGAATTTTTTTTCCTACTTACCTTAGAGCCAGCGTCAGACCAGCTGATGGCACCTCTTCCGAAGATACTTTCCAACAGGCTTGATCCGCAAGCGACGTCCATCAACACAAATAATAATAATAATAATAATAAAAGCTTTTGCGGACCGGCGGCAAACATTTCAATCTTACAAGACTGTTATTTTTGTTGAGATTAAGAAACTTTCTGTTTAAGTAAAATTAAAGGGAAAAGAAATTAGAATCATGTTTCGTCGCGTAACTTCACACGTCGTCCGCCGATCAGCGCAAGTTTCGCGCCATAGCGATGCGGGCGGGCGAATGAATAAACAATAAAAGAGGCGCCTTCCAGTTGACTGAAGTTTCTCCTAGTTGGCTGTGTTTTCCTGCAATTTCACGATCACTGGCGAGAAATTCACTTCCAGTGCCAATTACGTTCACGCCAAATCAACAGGTTTCGATCTTGAAGTGTGCCGTCTGCTCTTTAGAAATAATCTATTTACGGTTGCGGTCAGAAAATAGAGATCCTTGAAATACTACTACTTTTATAGATTCCGTAATAAGTCAGACGACATCCATATAACGGGGATAACTTTTAATATCAGCAAATTACTCGTAAAAAGTTATCCAGTTGAAGGCTTAAGCCGGGTTTTCCGAGGAGCAGGTTTCCTGTGCCGCGCGCAACGTGATTCGCCCAGCGCGACACGCCGTCCACTCACCAATAAGAAAAGCAGCACGACTGTTTTCCTACAGAGCGTAATACACCTCACAACAGCGCTTTACGTCGGGCGTGATTGGCCGACTGCTTCTGGAGGAGTCAAATGCGTCGTGCGCCGCGCGTTTTGCCAATGTTCTCTTCACTCTTGTGTGCTTTCTTTCCCCTTCCCTTCAAACCGGAGCATGCAGACGACAGAATAGATGATGCCAAGGCAATATACTATAATATAGCCGCCCTAATCTGATGCGCCACGCTAGGAAAACACAAACGCGTAGCGTGATTATGTAACACGTTTCTACCGGCGCGAAAAGGTCTAATTCGGTTCACGCGGCGCAAAAAACCTATTCCTAGGAAAACCCGGCTTTATAACGGCGGTTTTAAATTTCGCTATCAGCAAATTAGACCCAGTACTTCCAACTAAATTTTGAGTTGTCAAATACTTGTAAGGCCGAATTTTTTTTGTCCCGTTCGAGAGACCGCAAAAAAGGGGTTTTACTGTAAATGCATATGTGTTCGCTTTACATGCCCCCCCCCTTCCATATCCCAAAGCTGGGATCATTCGATCCCTTCCCCCCCCCCCCCCCCAGGTACGAATTTTTCATGGGACCTTCTTTCGTGAATTTATGTATAATGTGAATGGACAAAATAAAAATGATAAAAATAATAAGAGGAATCTCTGGAGCTCTGTCAGCCCAAATGTTGACATGACCTCAAAAAAATACTCATATTGGCCTCCATAAAGTTCCGAATTCTTAGACTTGAAAAAGTGGAAGTACATTTATCTATATATTTCTTATATTCTTACAGAAATTAATTTATTAATTATTCGTCCCGTTAATATGAGATTCGTGTTTTTATACAAGAGACAAAGAGGAACGAGGCACGATTTCTGCATGAGCAAGTGCAGCATTTGTCCGGGGCCTCATAATTTTAGGGCCTAAAAATTTGAACAAAATATATATTATCTGACTAGCCAAAAATCTTTGCTCCAGTTGGGGTGGATTTCTGCTTTGTCCAGGGCTCCCTCATCTCAAAATTGGACCCTGGAAGGAGCATAAGTGGATACAGGCTCCTCGAATTTAGTGGACGAATCACTGAGGGTGTGTATAATGAACAGGGGGACACATACCTCCGTCTATGTCAATAATACAACTTTTTACTGAACGGGAGGGGAACCGCCCTTCCGTTCAGTAAAAATCCACCCTCCCTCTTCCTTTTAAACTGAGCACAACTCCGGTGTATCACCGTGGACAATTTACTACCGATTGAGTTGTGCCGAAAGTGTGAGTATGTGTACCTGATTGCGTATATAATGTAGTGTGTGAATTTTTTGCGGTGCCATCTATATTATAAGTTCTGAATGAAGTGTAATGTTTGAATATTTGTACTTTGTAGGCCTGTTGCTCTCTGTGGCGAGACTTTTTGATAGGGAGATCGGCTCGTATTCGCGCCTCGATGTTGCGCAGTACCCTCCCCCTGTATCCGTCTAAAGGGAAGGGGGTGTATTGCATTGAATTTTTATGAATAATTGATGGGGAGGAGGCTCGAATATCCTCAGCCTACGGGTTCCAATGCCTTTGGTGACAGATGAATGAATGAATGATAATGATTACGCAAGTTTAAGCACCCATTTTCTGTAGATATAGTCAAGGGCGTACGTAGGATAGATCTTTTGAAGAGTCCTTTTTTTCGCATGGGCAATGAAGGGATGTATCCAGAGTTCCACAAAATTTCGGGATCCATTCGAATGCCAAAATTGCCATCGTCTCTCGGCATTTTAATTTTTTACAAAACTATCGACAAATATTTTTAATTTTTGATCGTCTTCGGGGGGGGGGGACACTGGACCTAAATGCCTCACTCCCCATGCGTACGCCTCTGTGCCTCAAAAAATGATATATATAAGAAGGTTCCCAAAATTCATGTTTGCCCTGATAGGGAACAGGCCCTGCACAGAGGGGTTGAGGATACAAGAAAACTCTTTCAATGGAATTTTCAGGAAAAACATTTTTTTTCAAGCAACAGAAGCTGATTAAGATAGCGTAGAAAGGTATTTTCTTTAGATATTTTGATTTTTTACAAAAATATTCAAAAAAAAAAAATTAAAATTTTTTACTGTTTTAAGGGAAAGGGGAAGGGACAATGACCCCCTTTGCCCTTTGGAAATAGCAAATTTTACAGACATTGCGAAGAAAAGATATTTCAGACAGAGTTTTATTTTATCTATGGATTAAAGCTTATTTTCTGTTTGGACGCAGACACAACATTCCCCTAGACAAAAAAAAAATTAAGTAAAGGTGGTGACGTTAAGAGTTTGGTCGTCATTCCTCTGAGAGTACTTCCGTCCTTCAATATCCGGTTTCCTCGTTGGAAGTTTCAGGAAAGGATTTGACAGGAATTACAAGTCGCTCACATTCCCGGAGGCTAATTTTCCTCTGAGCCGTTGACCGTACGTATTGGGTCTTTATGGTACAGTCGCCCACGCGAGCGAGCGCGATCTATATCCTCCCACCGTTTCTAATAATAGAAACAGCAGGAAAATAAATCATACTTGGGACCCTTTTGTTATTATTACAGCGGAAAAAGAGTGGGAGTTACTACACTTATATCAGAGCTGCTGTAACACGCATGGTCCATTCGTAATGTAATTAAGGAACGGAACGAGTCTTTTTTTTTTTTTTTTTTTTTGTTTACTTACATAATTCAATTATGTAAGTATTTTTATTTTAGGATAAAATTCAAAAAAGAAGCTACTGTTGCTGACGTCATTCCCTGCCCAGGTCGCATCGCACGTATTCTTCATTTATTTCAAAAGTGATGAGAAGTTTGTTTTAATTTTGATTATGAGTTTAAAATGAAATAATACATGTGGTTTCTTTATATAATAATTTTTAGATTGTATTGAAAGTTCTTTGCACTTTTTGGCAGGCGCATAATTTAACAGAGCCACTCTCAGGGATGTGCTAAAGGTGCGGTCGCACCTGGTCATCAAATGTAAATTAACACAAAAATCAACGAAATTTCAGCACTGAAGGTAATTCTAAGCTAATGAGCAAAACGATTCCCAAAACTAAATTAGGAAAAAAAATTGAAAGAAATAATTCCAGGACACCAATGAAAATTCAGAATTAATGGAAAAAAACTCCTTAATTGATCAAAATTCAGAATTAGCGGAAGAAATAATGACAGAATTAATGAAAATTCAGAATTAGCGGAAGAAATAATGACAGAATTAATGAAAATTCAGAATTAGCGGAAGAAATAATGACAGAATTAATGAAAATTCAGAATTAGCGGAAGAAATAATGACAGAATTAATGAAAATTCAGAATTAGCGGAAGAAATAATGACAGAATTAATGAAAATTCAGAATTAGCGGAAGAAATAATGACAGAATTAATGAAAATTCAGAACAAATAAAAGAAATAATTCCAGAATCGTTTTCTTTCATCTCATTATTTCTTTCTTTCAAGAAATAATTGTATAATTGATAAAATTTCAGAATTTACGGGAAAAAATTTCAGCATTGATGAAAATAAAGAATTAATGAAATTAATAGTTCCAGAATTGATGAAAATTCAGAATGAACGCTAGAAATACTTTAAGAATTGGTGAAAGTCTCCAATATTTTACTGTGAGTGCGGGGGGCCTCACAAATCGCGGGGCCCGGTGCGACTGTACCGGAGGAGGCACCTTCGAAGGCTCCGCACTCACGTGAAACTATTGAAGGCTTTCAACAATTCTTAAATTATTTATTTCATTAGTTCTGAATTTTCAATTCTGGAATTTTTTCCCCTGTTAATTCTGAATTTTCATGGTGGAAATATGAAGTTATTTTTCAGTTAGTAATGAGTTTTTATCAATTCTGGAATTATTTCTTTCACTAGCTCTGAACTTTCACCAATTCTGAAAATTTTATACCGCCAATTCTGAATTTTTCTGAATCCTTGGAAATTTTTTATACCGTTAACTCTGGATTTACATGAGTTCTGAATCGAATTTTCATCGATTCTGAAATTATTTCTTTTATAGATTTTGAATTTTCATTCAATTATGAAATTATTTCTTTTCATTTCTTTCATCAAATCTGGAATTTTTTCCCCGTTTATTCTGAATTTTCATCAATTTATCCTAAAAGTACAGTATTTCTGCCATTGGTTCTGAATTATCATGGTGGATGTGTAGAGTTTCTCTTCATTTGATTCCAATGAATCGGGACGGAGGTTCCATTAATTCTGAAAATATTCAGAATTAATGGAAAACGAATGGATTAATGGAAGGATTTTTCAACTCTGAAAATTTTTTATAACGTTAATTATGAATTTTCATCAACTCTGGAAAATTATTCCTTTCATCGATTCTGGAATTTTTTTCCTCCGTTAATTCTGAATTTCATCAATTTATTCTAGAATTATTTCTTTCGTTGGTTCTGAATTTTCGGAAATGGGGTTATTTCTTCTGTTAATTCTGAATTTTTATTTATTCTAGAATTAAAACGTTTTTGGTGCCCCGATATTGGTACGTTGACACGCACTTGGCTCCACGTCTGGTAAGGGTGGTGTCCTATTTTTCCCTATACCCCTAACTTCGTACCTGCTGAAAATAGGAAGAACTTCTGCTTCATTAAAAAAGATCTAGCATTGTATAAGGGGTTTGGGAATTTCTGCCATGTCACGCAAAGGGTTTAAAAGTTCCTGAAAAAAATTAAAAAAGACGCAATCGGCTTAAAAGAGGCAAATAATGACCATTCACTTTCCATGAAAAAAAACGAATTTATGGCAAACTTTCTATTACACAAGTATTATACATCTGACACGATCAGCATTTGTACAAGGATTCAGTTATTTTCTGTACATAGTGCATTTTTTACTTTGAATCAGTGATACGTATTCCGCGCTTTACAATGAAGCGAGTATTGAGAGAGAACGCACCAAGTTCGATTCCTAGAATTGTGTGCGCTTGGAATAATGTGCTTTTGTAAATACAGTATAATAATTTCGTAATAATAATAATAATAATAATCGCGGGAAATAATTTTTCCTCCTTTCCATCTACTACGCGTCTACAGAAGCACCGCCACAAACTACGAACAAAGAACGACAGGTGGAAAAAAAAGACCTTTGGCAGTAAATGTTCCCATCTTCCAGCACATGTCGAAGGAATAATTATAAACTGAATTACGAACCAAAGGATCTATTTTTTGTTGTTGTTGTAAACCTGTGAAAAAATAAATAAATGTACACGTGGTAGCAAAACTGAAAAAATGGGGGTGTACTGCTTAGGATTATACAATTACAAATTTAAAAATACTGGACACGCTTATCATAGTGAGCTGTTAATTTATGGCAGCAGCTATTTGCATAGATAATGAAGTAAATGAGTCGGCGTATTTATCGGGAGAGAGAGAGAGAGAGTTGCTTTTCATTAGTCTGCAAAAGATGACACCCCTAATGACTAAACTTTCATAACTCTTCGAGGACTGGAATTTCATTTATAAGTATGCTGACCATATTTCCTTGGGCGAAGTTAGGAAAATTGCGATCAAAAATACTGTAAATCGCCAAAATGGTGAAATGCCTGCTAAAATAGTTGCCAATTATCGCTAAAATCACCGAAAATTCGCCCATACCGAGAAATGAACCATTACTGCAAATCACAGTAAATCAAAATGAATTCTACGAAAAAAAATATTCACCACATCACAATATAATTTATAGGTTTGGAAAATAATTGAAATTCTTAATTTCAGAAAATAACAAAAACTCAAGTAGGCTTCGCTGCAAATACAGGAAAGAAACGGGACTTTTAAAGTGTTAAAAAAAAGTCGGGATGGCCAAAATTACGTGAAAATATGGATATGCTCTGAAATAAAATGATAATCGCGCACGGGCGGTGATAGTTTTCTTTGATGTCTGTACATTCGTTTTTGAAATAATTCAAGTATTGTTCACGGTTCCGTTTTCATCTTCGTCTTCTTCCGGAACATCCTGGGGTGGAGAAGAAAGAAAAAATTGATCAACATCAGTTGCTGTCATCCGCCATCCTTGGAAAAACATGCCAGCTTATGAAACTGACAGTATTGTTTTTTGTTCTTTCCGAGAGCTTAAAGACAGTCTCGGTCTTTCGTAATGACTTAATACTCACCTGAACACTCGGTTTGTTATTGTACAGTCTAGTCGACGACACGATTTTACGTTTGGGGCTCATGATCGCCAACGACGCCAGTTCTTCGTCCAGTCTCTGAAATAATTAGAAGCAAAACAACTCAATAGCAATTAACGAGAGAAAAATAAATTTTCTTCAATAACAAGATTTCACACATTTTCGATAAGTCCATATAGTATTTAGGAGAATAGATTGGTAAATTAGTAATCTGAGGATATTATCTCATCCCGAAATGGACAATATCGCTTCCCGTGAAAAAGGCGATCAAATGATCCAAAGTAGGAGGGGGGAAGAAAGAAAAAAATTTCTGAAGAAGAGGGCAATGAAGCAATTAGTTTGGGAACCTCTACTTTTTACACCATAGGTGCACAATTTTCTGCCCGCCGGCCACATGTAGCGTACCAAGTGGTTCCATCCAAAAAGAGCTGTGCGAACTTGCTTCATGCTCTCAATGGAAAAATTTCCTATTCTGTTTTCCCAGCAATTTCACGGCTTTCTGGAGAAAATAGATGACGTCTTTTCAAGAATGACCAGGCGTCATATGGTCCTCTTGAGGTCCAAGTATCCCAAGACTTAACTCTAAGCTGCTAATGAATAAGCTCTAAGTTTATCTTCGGTAACTGATGTTAAAGCCCAAACTTCGGTAGATTTTATCTGCCAACTAGCCGAAGTTTAGGTTACCAGATTCGAAAACTGAGAAAGGTGGACGCCTGTGCGCATCCGTTTTAACGTCACTTTTCCCGATTTTCACTACCGATGGCGCCACTAAGAATCAGCATTCAGTGAGCTACATTGTAGTATATGTATGGTATGATGTATAATTGCACGGTTGGTACCTGAGGTTTCCTTGGTGGATGCTTCAATATTATACTACTCGCTGGATTTAGATCATCGCTTCCTGATCCTGAAATCAACAAAGAAGAAACATACCACGATAAGTTTAAAGGGTATATCTTAACACAAAAGAAAAGAGCAAATCTTATTGTAATTCGAATGCATGGCAAAGAAGAAAATGTTAAATTCATTAAAAAATATTGCAGTGCAAACAATTTTAGCTCTGGGAATCGATCCCATTTCTTTTTTTAATTATCGTCGTCATTACGTCATTATTTTTCGATGTCAATAAAAATATATTTTGATCTCGAACGTGCACCATTTTCATCAAGGCCAGGGATCTTCAATGCATGGCCCGTGGGCAAATGTAACTCACTCTCAACTTTTTAACACGGTCCGCCAACCATTTTGAGAAAATATAAGCTTTACATTGGAAGGGTGTTCGACTAAATCAATTTTGTTAGAGCCCACTGGCCACTGAGAGCTGTACTGCGATGTTTATAACTGTGTGGAAGATTTTTGATACACTAAGGCCGTGCATATGGTGCAGCAACCAGCAGGTACGAGAGTGCGTAATACAGGCTAGTGATGAAAACAATTGTATTGTTTTGTTCTACATCGCACATATATACTCGAAGAGCGAGGCAAAGAAAGAGGCCACTCAAAGG
This sequence comes from Pholcus phalangioides, assembly GCF_987345545.1. Classification (NCBI taxonomy): domain Eukaryota; kingdom Metazoa; phylum Arthropoda; class Arachnida; order Araneae; family Pholcidae; genus Pholcus; species Pholcus phalangioides. The sequence goes on along the minus strand of NW_028301596.1, from coordinate 21,186,590 downwards.
AGTGATGGAGTTGAACAAGCATGTTTGTTTTCACCTCAATCTGCTGATTTTCGCTATCTGCTAATAATTGGTTCGTTTTTCTTTTTTTTCTTTCCCTCTTTCTGCGGAGGAATCATCATCATCATCGCACTCTTACATTTCAGAGAGAGAACTCCTCTCTTGCCAATTTCTCTATCCTCCTCCTCTTTTACTATGTGCGAGCATCTCTTCCTCGACCCCGATGAATTTTTTTGTTCCTAGTCACAATTCCCGCCACAATTCGCTCCACTATGAGAGCAGCCTTAAAGCACCATCTTAAGGTATTCGGGGGGGGGGGGGGGATTCTAAACACTCTCGTGATCGTGATTCCCCCCCCCCCCCGTTTCAGGAGGGCAAATTCTGCATTCTAAAAGGTTACATAATTATAGAATTGCTGAAAAATAAAAAATGAAATGAAAAATATAAAATAATTTCAGAAGTCATTTTAGAAATGATTTGAGAAGTATTGAAAGAAAAATAATTCCAGAGTTGCTAAATGAAATAATTTTCCAGAGTTACTAAAACAAATAACTCAAGAACAACTTTTTTTAGTATTAATTTCAGAATTTTTGAAAGAAAACTTTTTCAGAACTGTCGAAAGAAATGCAGTGGAACCTCGTTTATACGACTTCAAAAGGCCGAATCGAACGTCGTATAAATGTGCTAAGTCGAATAACTAAGACTTTTTAAAGAAAAAATGATTCCCTTTCCCCAACAGACATACAAAATAGTATAAAATCCATTGTGTTTAATTGCATCTCCAATTCTATTATAAAAAATATCATTTCAACCATATTTAAGGGGGAAAATATTAAATCGCGCATTTCCCATCATTTAAAGGAATGAAATTTAGCAGAGCATTACATTTGGGACATGACATTACTTAAAAATTTTCTCGACTTCAGAAAACTTCCCATCTTGAACTCTCATTTTCTTGGCAGCAGATGATTTGCAACCAGCAGCTTGGTTTTTGCTTTTGCTTCTCTGCTTTACAATCATTGTATTGTCAGAGTTGACACAGGGATATTCAACTATTTTGAAAGATCAACTTTCATCATTAATATAAAATTCTTGTAGAATACTTTAAAAAAATTTCCAGTTTTTTTTTCTAGAGAAAGTGCTTTTCGTTTTCTCGACATTACGAACAAAAATTTGACCCAGCGAGCAACCAAAGCACCACAACGAAAGAAAATTATACAGGAAATCATCGAAAGAACTTACTGTGTATGTGTACAGTTTTTTCTCTTATCGGCAGACCTGTATCCTTCAAGTACTTACAGGACTTTCTTACCCTCTGGGTAACGCTGAAAGCATTGGAAGAAAACAAATTTGGAAGGACATATGGCCGTCAAAACAATTGAAACCCGTTTCTTTGGTGTTCACCACGTCGGAGTATTCTCAGAAACAAGCAATAAACAAATCACTTAAGTGTCCACTCTAAATGAACATCGGCCAGCTCACTGGCTACTTTCGTATAAGTCAGTAATGAATCTACAATTTATGGCTTTTTCAGTGGCAATATGCAGGAAGAACTGTTGCAAAAATGCGTTTCCACTGGATACAAAAATTGTGTACATTGGATGGATATAAATGACATTTTTTCCCAAAGATTTGGAATTCGATTAGAAGTATAAACGTCGAATAATTGAGGTTTTACGACGAATAAACGAATTATTTTAACATTGAAATAACATTAAAATGGATAGGAACCAATTGCGACCGAAGCCAAACGTCGTATATACGTGAGAGTCGTACAATTGAAAGTCGTATAAACGCGGTCTCACTGTAATTTCAGAATTACTGAAAATAATAATTTCAGGATTATATTGAAACAAATATTTCGTAATCAAAGAAAATTTATAATCAATGAAAGAAATTATTTCATAATTTTTATAAATACACACTGCTGTGATTTCAGACTTGATGAGAGAAACAGTTTCATAATTCGTGAAAGTATTTTAGAATCCCTTCATAGGAAAGGAAAAAAAATTGAATTGGTGAGAGAAATAATTCCATAATTATTAAAAACTGATATTTAACGAAAAAACAAATATATTTTCAGAATAAAAAAAGAATAGGGCCCATTGGAGGTCGTTGGCCCATCCGTCAAGATGCTACTGTACATTTCATCTGGTCTTTGTAAATCTGTTTATCGTATTGCGATTCTAATACATTATAACTTGGTGGCCCACGTGCTTTATGGGAGATTTTAATTTGGCCCACAATGTGTGTGTGTCTGAAGGCTTGAAGATCCCAGGCGCATAGACCATCCTAAACTCAAGGTAAAGTAACGAAAATCAGTAAACATGGCTGTATTTAATTTCATCTTAGCTGCATCGGGCCGTATATCGCCTTGAAGCCTTCACCCCCTCCCATGGCCCCCACATCCTAGAGTAAGGCCCTAGGCTGGAATCTTTTGCGGGGCCCTCTGACCAGACTTTCACGGGCCCCTTTATGATGGATTTATAGCGTGAAAAAAAGAAAAGAAAATCGTCCTGGGCCCCAAGGCTGGAGCCTTGCCAGCCCACCCCTTGTGGGGTCCATGTCCCCTCCCTAAAATTTGAATTGGAGCCGAGTGTGATGTTTATTTGACTGCGTAGGGGCCTATATAAGATACCCCTAATACTGAACTTTCCAGTAAGTAATTAATGATTTTTCGTCTGATATTCCTATCATTATTTTCTTTATTTCGTATATCAATCTAGCTTTCTTGGGATCTTTATTCCGTCTGGAAAGTTATTTGTCCCTCCTTTTATCGCAGGACACGCGCTGTATATGACAGCCCTGATAAAAAGTAGAACGAATGTCTGAAACGGATCTTATTCACTTCTTACCGGCGAATTAGGGCGATGGAAGAAAAAGGGAAAGATGAAACTTTTATTTGTATGACATGAATATTTTTTGCTGTTCTGTCTGTCCCAGATCGTAAGGCTACAATAAGTTCCAGATCTGATGAATCTGCAGTGAAACAATGCAGATGGAGGGGAAGAAAATACGTAAAGGTAAAAATTACAGCTTCCTTTATCCTTTCACTGACCGAATTCAGATTTACATTCACTTTTATCATTTTTTTTTCTTTTATTTCCCCTTCCGATCCCTCAGTTTAGACCAGTGGTTCCCAACCTTTTTTCCTTGTCGTACCCCCAAAAAAATGCGATTCACTTTCTCGCACTCCTTGGATAATACGTTTTTTATATGTTAGAAAATTAGGTGCTTTTTCTGTAATTGATTTCAATAATTAATTTCTGTGAAATTATTTTACGTATAGTTTAAGGTCTTTTCGGCTATGGCTTATGGCTAGCATTTAATTTTGGCTTCATTTTTTTAAAATTAATTTGAAAACGAAACTAAGAAAAACATACTATTTTAAAAAAAAAAAATTGAGATTTGGAAAAAAAAGATTAGCACACATTGAACAGCTTTTCACTTACTGATTCCAAGCGCAACAACTATAAATTAATTTTTCTTTGACACTTGACTGACGTTTTTCCTGAGTCATGTATATTCACGACAGTATGAAATCTAAGCAATGTAAACAAACCACGAAATAGTTTAAGTAAATAATAGTCTTTTTTCTTAACCAAAATGGAAAACAAGTACAGTCGCTAATCGAATAAGAAACTTCTGCAAAGTAAAATTCGTATAACACGTTTCTGCGAGTAGAATTTAAAACATTGGTACGATTCATATTTTTTTGGGAATTGAAAAATTCAATTTTCTCATCATTTTAATTTTCCTGAATAATCGGTCAACATGTAATTTTTTTTCCATCTTGCACCCCCAAAAATTCTCGCGCGCACCCTCGGTTGAGAATCACTGGTTTAGGTTCAGACACATCAATCAAAAAATTCATGAAAAAAATAATTAATTTCCCTGCATGTTTTCTGGACTCGCCCATGTCCTTAGAAAAACAACTATAAAAAAACTTAAAATACTTCGAAATTAACAAGAAAAAAATTAATTTTATCCTTCCTTCAAAATGGATAATTTAAAAAATTAAATTTTTCTATGGCCTAAGTACTGAAAGGAATGAAATTTTTGTTTTTTAAATCAAGTTTGGAATCTCTCACCTTCAGGGGAAAAAAATCGTGTGCAATATATAATATCTTATTCTCACATTAGTAACAAAAAAGAGGGAGCCACAGATGGCAAAAGTTTGATTATGACGTAGTCGCAGATTATGACGCTCCCCCCCCCCCACCCCACCAAATGCTCATTCAGAAGCTTTTTTGGGACTGCAATCTCCATCCGTGTTGCAGCATGATAATGCATGATAATGCAACGACCCCCCCCCCCCCATCAGTAAAAGTCAGCAAAACACTGACCCCTCCCCCCCACCCCCGCCCCTGTCAGCAAAATTTCATCAGCAGCTTGGAATATTTCATCTCTTCAAAAAGGGTGGTTGATGACGTAAGTAACCTACAAACCCCCCTTCCCCCCCCCCCCCTTGTCATCAAAAGTCTCAAATAAGGGGTCATCCCTTATCGGATTAGCGGGGTTACAGTGTATTATTCTGAAAGAAAAACATCTTCCTTAGCCCTCTTTTTATTTTCGCAAGGGGTCCGTGGAACACAAAGATTAAGAACCTTTATTCTAGCGTGTTCGGAGGATAGACTGCAACTGCTGAAATTGACTTTAAATGCAACAAAAATTTTCAAATAACATTTCCGGTAGGTTTGTAAGGTGTAAATGCGGTGTGTAGCCCCCACCCCCGAAAACAAAAGTAGGCATGTATAGAATATAGACTACAGCCGGGAGTATAAAATCACGAAAGATTTCGGAATGTTGCACTGCTGAGGCGGAGATTGGCCATCCGAAAAAATAAGCCGTCTATTGCATTACCCACCTACTGTTAATATTGCTTCATTTTTCGATTCCTAGCGGATACATTCCAATGCTTATGAAAATAAAATAAATATATACATATATAGAGAGAGAGAGAGCCACCTACTGGTGTTTGGTCGGCGTTGCAGTTGCTCTGGAGGAAGTGCCCCTGGGGGCATAACATCGTACGGAAACGCTGGCTGCTGCTGTTTCTTGATCGAATTTCTGGGCCGACTGAAAATATCTGCAGCTTTTGTTCCAACAGCAAAGACGGCTTCAAGGAACCATTGTTTTATTTTTATATGGAAGAAAGGGAAGAAAAAAAAAACTGCGTATATTGATCACAATCCAATAAGACTTCAAACAAAACAAAAAAGAGTTAAACCTATTGTACACTACAAGCCTCCTACAATTTTGTATACGTAAATTCGCGTACTTTCGGAAGCAATCATTACGGGTATTTTTTTTTTTTTCTCAAGTGTTTTTATTCCAGAAGTTTGGCTCGTGCCTCTTGAAAAAGAAATGCTGCATTCCATGTGTATCTCAAAATACTGGATGGACCCCCTTAATTGAATAACCCCCCTTAATGATCAGGGACGAGATATTTCGTGCAAACACGAATGAGAGAAAGTCATTCCAACTCTCCGTTTTTTACATTTTTTCTAATCATCACGAAGCTTCATTGTAGCCCCATGAACAGAATTTGTTTTTCTCCCTCCCCGTTCTTCCTATGCCCTTGTTTAGTGATTCCCCCACATACAATCTATCTTTCTACAATATAAAGATGCGTATATTAGCTTGGGGATTGTGCAATGCAAGCTTTCGCAATGCATTCAATGAACGAAAAAAAGAATAAATAGGGAAATGGGAAAAAGAGAAGGTAAGGGTAAAGTGAAAAATCCTACTGCACTAATCTTTTTCCTCTTCTATTTCTAACATAGGAACACGGAAACCATTTTTTTTATTTTTTTTACTTTATACCCGTATTTTACTCTTACCCGTATCTCCTATTGCTTTTCCCTCCTAAGAGCCTGGTAGAAAGTAAAAATACTACCCCGTATATACGTGTAATACACAGTATATACCCCGTAAAATACGTGACGTGCGGTGATCACATGACCTTTATTTCTGAAAAGTTATTTCCCCGAAACATCGCCCTGGATCCGCCTTCAAAATGGTTTTCCACTTTGACGCGCCCAGTACGTATTTGAAGAAAACTCGGACATCACCGGGTTTCATTGCTGGCCTATAAAAATTGTATAATAATCGGTTTTAGTAATTAAAAAAATTAGATTTCGTTGATGGACACCCTTATTGTTTTTCCCTTTAACGCGTGAGATTTCAAATTTTATTTACAAAAAAAATTTGATTCATTTGAGCACTTATGCTATAAATTTAATTTTTTTAAAATCACCTTATTTAAAGAAAATGGAAACTTAAAATTTAATTTCTTTGTTCTTAATTTTAATGTTGTTTCTATGGACATGGAAAACATACAATAAAATCCAGAAAACATACAATAAAAACTTTTTTCCATGAAATTTTTGGTTGATATCTCTAAAGACTAAACTAGAAAGATCAGAAGGGAAAACAATTAAAAATCAATTTAAATCTAAATTTAGGCTGTAAAAGGTTAATGAAAGAAAACCTTGTGAAGTCTGATGAATGGGTACAGATTTTCGCTTATCCATGAACGAAAAGAAAAAAAAGACGCCAAGACAATGAGGACAACTATTGCAATTGCCAACTGTAGAGTTTGTCGTCAGAAAATACATCACCTGATGACAGAATGTTTTCTGTTACGCAAGAAGAAATTAGTTGATTGAAAAAAAGGGGAAAGGAAAAAAAAATTAGATTGAACGTTGAAATAATGCGTCATCGGACAACAATGAAACAGCGTCTGACATGAAAATATGCAATTCCAAATGATTTTGGCCTGCTGAACACGAATATTGCCATGAAAAAGTTTTATTGGCTCTTGTTTTTGAGATACAGTTGAATCCCGTTATAACGAACGCCAAGAGATCGGAGGAATCACTTCGTTAAAACGAAATTTCGTGATAAAGGAATTTCAGGTTACCTAGCATTGTTCCCATGTAAACTTATTTGGGGGATTAGAAAAGTGTTCGTTAAAACGAGATTTTTGCTATAACGGTATTCGTTAAAACGGGATTCGACTGTATTATCATATAAAGTGTGAAAAAGCTGCTTCACGCGAGAGCTATCTCTGGATAACAATGAAAGTGCCGACATGAAAATCCACAATTCCGAATGGTTTTGACCTGCTGAACACACCATGGAAAAGTTCTACGCGCCTTTTCAGTGGAGATACTGTGTTAAAAATGAATGAACTAGAGTGCTGTAATATATTTGTGTTTTTATGTGTTTTAATATGTATCGTGTTTCTATGTGTTTGCGAGGTTTCTATGCTATTTATGTTTTTTTTGCATGTTTATTATTTTTTCCATTGTGTATGTACTACTATATATGTACAGTAAAACCTCTCTTTTACAGACACCAACGGGACGAAAAAAATTCGTCCGTAAACGAGGGATGACCGTTAATTTAATTGTTTGATATGCATACTTTTTTGTTATATAATGGGAAATTATTATTTGGCGTCAAAAGAGGGATGACCGTTAAGAGGGGTTTTACTGTATTAAATGTTCAGTTACAAAGAAAACCGGAGCTAATCCAGCTTTTTTTTATGGTTAGATTCGTGTTCAACACACCGAATTACATAGGAATTGAGTGTTTTTATTCAGGACGCCAACTCACCTTTAAAATATGTTGTCTAGTGGACAAATGTGTTCGCGTCAGGACCCACACAACGGGTAGGAGGACAGAGGACCCAGACATGAATCTCTCTTCCTTGTTTTTTCAAATCTATATACCTACTGCGAAATCGTATAACTTTAATCTAAGGCCGGTCGTCTACATGCATGGCCCCCACAAGGGGTGGGATGACAAGGCTCCAGCCCTGGGGTCCGGGACGATTTTCACCTTTTTGTTTTTTCACGCTGTAAATTCATCATAAAGGGGGCCCGTGAAAATCTGGTCGGGGTCATAAGATCCTGGCCTGGGGGCCGTGCTCCAGGATGTGGGAGCCATGGAGGTATTATGAAGGCTATATAATACATCTATGGTTGTCCAATGGAAGCTACTAGGAACGAAAACAAGTCGCGGAGCAAGTCGCATGTATGCCGCAGAACTACTATAGTGGTCTTGCGCATACACGCGAATTGTTTTTTGCTTGTAGCAGCTTCCCGTGGGCGACCGGCCTAAAAGCAGTGTTGCTTGCTCCTCCGCCAGGCCATGACGTCAGTCAAGCTATGCTGTAAAAGTGTGTGATTTGGCATTTCATTTTACTCATTTATTTCTCAATAGTCTTGGGCATGACCGGGCCTCCCACGCACAAAAAAATGGTAAACAACCGGGCCGCGGGCTTCTAAATGTTAAGAACTTTTTTTCTAAAGTAAAAGTATAGTTTCCCAGACTTTTTTTTTGTTGAATCGCCCCCTTCTTCAAAAAAATTTTCCCCGTTCTTCCCCCCCCCCCAACTCAAGTCAACCCATTGTAACCTAAGATGTACCTGTAGTCCTTCCTGGACCATTTCATAGCCCTGCGGGGAGGTGATATTGCCCACTTTGGAAAACACTGGTCTGATTGAAGGGTACCCGCCTAAATTTATTAATACCCTACTAATACGTAATAAAACCCCCTAGGTTTTATTACGTATTAGGTTTTTTATTATAAATTCAAATTTATTACTTCCACATCACTCTCGGATGAAGGTATAGGCTATGCGCAATAACGGCCTATATACGCCATAAACCCGAACCCTACACACTCTATATTTCCCAATATATTGATAATTTTCGATAGATGGATCGATTGAAATACGATCGTTCGCTCGCTCGACACGGGGAGGGGGGGGGGGCCTTAGGCTATTTCAGACAGGGTTACCAGACGTTCTTCTTTAGGAGGACGTGCCCTCCTTTTTTTTAATCTCATTTCAAGCGTTCCCCTACATTTCGGAAAATTCATCCTTTTGTCCTTTTCAGGTTTCCGGAATTATTTTTCTTCTTTTTCTATAGAATTTTTTTCCCACTCTGAAACAAAAATCTCTTCATTAATATGAGTATTTTTGTGCCCCCCCCCTTTCCACACACTCACGCCCACATTGACCAATAGTCATCGAAATTCTCAGAATTTTTGTTTTTTTTTATGTTTCGCGGCTTTTTTCGTTGAAAAAATTACTGTTGGCATGCCTGCATTACTGGCATGCCTGTTCTATTGTCAGAATGGTCTAGTACCATCATCTGTTGTTAAAATTGGGAAAAATGACTAAGGATGCTGCTCACAGGGGGTTCTCCTTTCTTAGTTTTCGAAAATGGTAACCCTAATTTTAGAGAACATCTTTCAATAAATTTTGTGAGAAGACTGAGTCAACACCCCTGGGGCGTTGACTGAGCACCCTCCAAATTGATGTACACTTTTACATTTTTTCTCGACCAATTTATGATTAAGGCGTTAGCTGACTAGAGAGAGGTCTTCAAATGCTTGGTCCACGGGCCACATTTGGCCCTCGAAGCTTTCTGTCGTGGCCCGCCAAATCCTCTTCTGAACAAATAATTATAAATAATAAACAAATAATTTCAAAACTTGGTGAAAAAAAAACCCCATAAATCAATGAGTGAAATAATTTCGTAATTTTTATAGAAATTATTTCAGGATCAATAAAAGAATAATTGTAAATAATTATTGAAATAGCAATGATTTCAAGATATATCGAGAATCGAAAATAATTCAGAATTACCGAAATTTATAATTATGGAATCATTTTAAGTGATTTCGTATGAACATTAATCTCAGAGAAACAGTTATTTTGCTGATGTGAACTCGGAAAGAAAAGTCACAATCTCAGAATTAATTACTTAATTTAAACACCGAATTAGAGAGTGAAATAAAAACTTTTTCTGAAATAATCCAAAATTGGCAATCAATAAAAGAAGAATAAATAAAAGCCTGCAATTATTTTTTGTCAATGTGTAATTCGGGGCCCCGCATTGGCCACCTTCTATTAAGATATCACTAAATTACACGAATAGGTGGCCCGCGGGCTTCGTGGGAAGTTTTAATTTGGCCTGCTGTGTCTGAAAGGTTGAAGGAACCCCATCATTAGCTCGCCTATCTAGATCAATCTTTTCTCACGGAAACCACAATATTTTTTTCCCCCGTTCAACTTGTGCGATAAGAAAACAATGACGAGCACCGACTAGGGTTTAATTCATTCAGTGTTATTATTATTATTTTTTTATTCAAATCATGGGCGGAGATACGGGGGGGGGGGGGCCGTGGGGCACCCAGCGTCAACGGTGGAGTCGACTGATCTAATGTTTTTTGTATATATGAATTGATATCATCATCATCGTGCCCCCCCCCCCAGACTTCCAAGTCTATCTCCGCCTATGATTCAGATGTAGCTATTATTACCAGATACAGAAACTGAGAAAGGAGGACGCTTGCGCGCACTCTTAGAAACGGCATTTTTCCAATTTCTACAACAAATGTCACCACTAATACTAATAAAAAATTGGTACCGCAATAATTTCTCGAAACTAATACGGAACCACTGAAAAACCAAAAAAAGAACAAATACGTCTCTTCCACTTATAATGAATTATTTAGTCTTGTCAGTTTTATTACTTTGCCTGAAGCAACGCGAGAGGTTTTTATTCTGAACCCTCAGAAATTTCCCCTCCCCCCCCCCCTCATCGGAGAGTTTCTTTTTTTGCCAGGGGCGATTCCGCCACAAGAATCAGCAATGAATGTTGTTTGTATCCTATTTTCTTTATTTCTGACTAGAAGAGCACCCCTCCCTCGCTCCCTACTTCAGAGCAGGACATTTGCGAGAGTGGAACCCTCCTCCTAACGGACACTCGCTGTTAGCGGACAAAGTTTTTCGTCCCGTGGGTGTCCGTTATCGAGAGGTTCTACTGTATTCTCAAAATGGACGCTGCTGTTTTATTCTTTCAGGGCTGTTTTTTTGGACTGTCTTTCTCATATTATTCTGGAGAAAGCTGGGCCCGTGATGGAAATATAAAGTATTGCATCTGCACAGTGCTTGGAGGAAACTTGGGGATTGTGCTAGGAATTTCGAAGGCGATTGGCCAAAGCGTGTAAAAACGTGTGAAGAAAAAAAAACCACAGATATGTTTCAGAGTGAAAAAGTTTCAGACGCAGGAAAAAAGAAAAAAAAACCCGGTAACCCCTGAAAAGGAGGACAAAATATCGAATTTTACTAAACGCATCGGAGAACGATTAAACTGACGTTATAAAGGGGGGGGGGGGGACGTCTGGTTAAGACGACTTCATATATGTCATGGTTAAGGAGGATTCATGTATTAAGGAGTTCTACGTCTGGTAACCGGAAGATACAACGCGTGGCGAATTCAATTTCTTTTTATGGTTGGTGCTGCCATCTGTCTTATATTATGTTAACATAAAATGTCCGTCTGGTATCCGCGAAAAATTTCATTTCCTTAAAAATGTGATTTTTTTTTTCTTTTCTTTTTCTAAACATTTTTTTTTTTTTTTTCAAACCGAGCACAACTCAGGTCTATCGCCATTTTCTAAACACTGCATTTGAACAATTTCAATGGGAGTCCCTAAAATATTCCATTGAAAAAAAGTGATCTACGTGTTCCTGCGTTTTTTATAAAGCTGGCGTACAACTGCTGTTTCTTTTCCAAACCCACATGGCCGTCTTAAGAGCATCACGGGCCCCCGGACCAAGCAATTTTTCCGAGGCCCTACCTGGCAAATTCTCGAAAACTTCAACTACCTCTCATATTTCTGAGGCCCTCCTCTCTTGAGGGCCCCCAGTCGTGCCCATGCGTTAAGACGGCACTGCACACCCACCAAAACAACAAAAAAAGGAATTATAAATTGTAAATGATGAAGTAAAAAAAGAAGAATTCTGTTGAATCATATGAAATAATTTTATGGATGGTTCAACGAAAGGAGAACACCCAGGAGAGAAAGAACCCAGGAAAGTGTGGGTGTTCCACCACTTCATATTTTAATTTTGAATGGGCAACTTTAGATCGATTTGAAATTTCCTCAAGTTTTTTCCCTTTCTTGCGACGGAACTACTTCATAGATGCATGCAATGATAATTCAATTTTAAAGAATGAGGGAAGAAAAGAAAAGAAAAAACAGTCGCCCCCGGGTGGGCTCGAACCACCAACCTTTCGGTTAACAGCCGAACGCGCTAGCCGATTGCGCCACGGAGGCAGATGTTCACTCTACCTTATGTAATAAACAAATACATATTACGTCTTTTTTTTTCTTTGTAAAGATTGTTTATGGCTTATTGAGTCGATTTTTTTGGAACAGAATTATACATTTTTGACTGAGTTATAAGTAGGCTGACCATATTTCCTCGAGAGAAATACGGGATATTGAGATTCCAAATACGGGAAAATACGGGACATCGCCAAAAAAGAACGCCAAAACCGAGCATAGTTGCCAAATATTGTTAAAACTACGGAAAAATCATAATGTCGGGAAATGAAGCGTTACTACAAATTGCAGTGGATTAAAATGAATTTCACAAAAAAAAAACCGTTCACCAAGACAAATGTGGGAGATTAATATTTTCATTTATAGTTGTAATTATCATAATATAGTTTATTAGTTGAAAAGTAATTTCAATCTTTGACTTCAATAAAGAACAAAAATTTAAGTAGACTTCGTGTAAAATACGGGAAAAACCGGGACACTTTTGCCAAAAAGTCGGGACGGCCAAAAATACAGAAAATACCGGGACTGTCCCGGGAAATACGGGATGTATGGTCACCCTAGTTATAAGGAAAGCTCAGGAGGTTCTCACAAAGGCAACGGACACACACAGGAGAGTTTTCCCGAGGACGCAAACCTGTTTAGGGACCGTTCAAGTATTACGTCATCATCGATAGGGAGGAGGGGGTTTCCGATTTGCTTGCTTTTGATGACAAGGGGGAGGGGGGGGGGTTTGGATAATGCTTACGTCATCAACCACCCTTTATGAAAATATGAGTTAGGATTCAGAGGGGCAGAGCTGATGACGAAATTTTGTTGAAAAGGAGGGGGGGGGGGAAAGAGGGGGGGTCAAAAAATGGCTAAAAATTTGCTTACGTAATACTTGAACGGCCCCTTACGAGCAGCTTTCACCCCCTGGGTCACATGAGAGCATATTTCGGACGCGAACGCAAGTTTTGTGACGTCACAGTGCCAGCTCCTAATTGGTTTTCTGTCATAAGCGCCTTATGACTATTACGACATTATTACGGCAAGCAGACGCTGCCCCTTCGCGAAGGGGCCAGCCCAGTTGACCAGGCTAATGTCCGAAATTCGGGCTTTCACCAACACCCCCCTATAGATAAGGGGTTTATAGCCGTCCCCTATATATCGATCCTTATATATATCCCTATATCGATTCCTATGATTCAAGGTCATCGACGCGTTGGTGTATTTTTCTGATCATTATGGCCATTTATAATTAGTTTGTTTTAATTGATTTATTTAATTTGTTTAAATTAATAAGCAAGTCAGTTAATTTTAATTTTAAAAAAATCGTGATTTTTTTTCATACCCTGGCCCGGATTATATGCAAATGCATATGTGCATATACATATTTTGGTCTTTTTATCATTAATGCATATAAATGCATAAAATCAAATAATTTTCAGAATGTAAGTGTATATTTTTAAAGGTTTATTTAAGCTCAATCACTTTTTTTTTTCAATAAATGTTTCAAGTAGGCTAAATATCGCTCATATAATATTTTCATAACATCTTTTTTTTTTTCAGGAGGTGGGATTTAGGGAATTTAATAGAGATGTTCGTAATACAGTATTTTCCAAATATCAATCATTTTATTGTAACGCTATTTCTAGAGATATGTCATAAATGTTAAATATTTTTTAGAAATAGCGTCGAAATTATTTTGTTACTGGGCAGCTTTTTTTTATGGGTATTTTCTCAATTTTGGTACAAATTTCTGAATTTTTCGTTTTTCAGGATATTTAAGTGCATATTGTGGGCTTTAATGCATATTTTGAATTTAAATGCATATTTTGGGTTTAAATGCATATTTCGCCATTTTAAGTGCATATTTCGCCATTTTAAGTGCATATTTCGCCATTTTAAGTGCATATATTGACATTTTTAAGTGCATATTTGCATATTTTTAGAGAGCAGTTCGCCACTTTTTTAGTATATATAATCCGGGCTCTACTGATGAGTATTCTCATGAATCTGAATTTGTGAAGGTTTTTGATTGAACTGTAAATAAGGCTATTGTTTCGTAAATAAATTTCATTAATTATAGCGTATTAATGTGGATTGATTATTGAAACACGAGGTAAGTTTTTATTATTATTTTTTTAAATCCTGTGTAATTTAATCCCGTAAATTTAATATACGCTGTCGCGGATTATAATAATATATATACGTGGGGTTTTTTCTTTCTTCAAATTTCGCATGCGGATTATGCGCCACCGCGGATTATACGCAGGAAAATACGGTACAATAAAACGGTTGATATTTTGAAAAAAAAAAAGAAGAAAAAATACTGTATTGCAAATATCTTTATTAATTCATTAAATCCTTCCTCCGAAAAAAAAATTTCTAAAATTCTCTTATTTTATATGTATTAATACAAAAAAACGACCAAATATGCAAATGCATATGCACTTGGATATAATCAGAAGGAAAGTTTCCTTATAGCTCCGTGACATTTTATAGATTATTTATTGATTATCATATAGATATACATTACTACCCACTCACCTGACCATATTCTCTGGAGAAAAATACGGGTCATTTCTAATTTTTACCAAAAACGATCGAGAGCAGGTGAGGTGATTAGACGTCACGTATTTTCCGGAACAGACCTGGATTTTTCCGCTTTTCTAGCCGCCCAGATTTTTTTACTAAAATGACCTGGTTTTCCCCTTTTGCAAAACGAAGCCTACTTGAATTTTCTTTCAAATTATAGATATATTAAATTATAAATATTTCCTACTTGAAAATTATTTATTGAAATCAAAGACTGAAGTTATTTTCCAACTGATAAATAAAATAAGTCATGATAATTACAACTATGTATAGGAATATTGATCTCACAGATTTGACACGTTGGTGAACGTTTTATTATATGGAATTCATTTTAACCGCTTCGCTCACAAGCGATTAGTGAGAAATTCGGATGATCTCCGCTTGACGAATCGGCGATAAATACGATACAAGTTTTGATAACCTTAACAAAACGCAGTGTTTCCCGACCGGGGGTGCGGGAGAGCATTTTTGGGCGTGCGAGATGGAAAAAAAATTACATCTTAACATCATCTTGATCATTTTAATTCGGGAAAATTAAAATGATCAAAATTGAATTTTTCAATCCCTAAAAAAATATGAATCATACCAATATTCTGACGTATCATCTTCTGCTGGCAGAACTGTATCATACGAATTTTGCGTTGTAAAAGTTTCTTTTTCGATTAGAGATCGTACTTGAAAAACCCTTTTCGGTTGGGAAAAATATCATTATTTTTACCTAAACTATTTCGTGATTTGTTTACATTGGTACCTCGTGTTATATTAGCATGCTGTGCTTAGATTTGAAACTGTCGTAACAACACATGACTCAAGAAAAACGTCAAAAAATTCTGGCCAAGTGTCAAAGAAACATTCATTTACAGTTGTTGTGGCTGGAATCAATAAGTGAAGAACTATTTAATGAATCTTTTTTTTATAAATCTCAAAAAATGTTTGAAAGTAGTAACTTTTTTAGTTTCGTTTTTGAATTAATTTTCAAAAAAATGAAGCCAAAATTAAATATTAGCCACAGCCGGAAAGACATTAAACAATAAGTAAAAGAATTCATAGAAATTAATTATTGGATAGTTAATGTAATCAATGACAGAAAAATATTTTTTATATATTATCCATGGATATATTATCTATGGGGGTGTGGGAAGGTAAGTCGCATTGCTCTGGAGGTGCGGGATGGAAAAAATGTTGGAAACCACAGCGAAAAGAATAGGATACAAGATATAATTCGTACCTCCCGTGTCTGCAGCTAGAACCGGAGCAACAGTGTCCAACAAAGTTTGAGGTGAATTCGTCTCATCACCAGCGGCAGTCGCAGCAGCTCGTGACGCACCGCAACCCATTCAGTACCTGAAATCGACGAACACCGAACATATATTTTCTCATGACCAACAGTAGTACGCGTCGTTTTATTCAAAACAGGGTGGGATTAAATTTTAAATACGTGATAGTGTCGTGTATTGCGGTGAAAAAAAAACTCCTTCAATCGACTCTTGACAGTAGCGAATCATTCCTGTAGAACAGGAATCTCTTCGTGTGTGTGTGTGTTTTTTTCACGTCACGATTCTGTGCCCATCATCAGAAAAAGAGCAAATATCAACTATTAAGCACGTTTGAACTCAAAACCAAAACTCTTATCGTTTAATGGGTTGTTTAACCAAGGTGTAGATCAGTGTTTTTACCAAGGGATCCATGGATCCATGTCAGTGAGAATGATGGAAAACCAATTAATATTGTTCATACATTATTACGTGCTGAATATTATTCAGCGAAGGGGTCTGTGGCCTTCATCCTTTTCGCAAAGGGGGGGGGGAAGCTCCCTGCCCTTCGTCTTATTGGTACAAAAGTGTCTTTTTTCTTTTCTTTTAAACCGAGAACAACTTCTATCGTCATTGCCAATTTACTGCGAAAGGAGCTGAGCAAGAAGTGCGCATGTGTACTTAATAGTCTGAGTGCGTATCTAACGTTTGCATAAATTTTTAATGCTACCATCTATTTTTCAAACTATGAGTGAAGTGTGTGATTATTGAATATTTGTACCGTTGTAGGTCTGTTGCTCTCTGTGGAAGGACTTTTTAACGGGAAGATCGGCTCGCAAGTATGCCTCGAATTTGGGAACCACAGAAGACCACTTTTAGCTGACCACCAATGTGCCACTGGTGAGATTTAGAACTCTGGTCCTCGCGATGCGAGTCCGTCACTATGCCCACATGACCACACAGCGGCATTCACAAAGGGTCCGTGGAACACAAATATTTAGGAACGCTTGCTGTAAATTAACTCCTTTGTGATTAAGAATCGTTCAATATTACATGATTCAATGAACGCTGTGGTGCTCGCGAGCAACAGGTTGAAAACGACTGCTGTTGCGAGAAGATGATGTTTTAGCTAAATCGTGCATTGAAAACATTTGAAAAATTCGTCATTTCCATATTATCATGAATGTATCCGTTTTTGGAAGCTCATTTGTTAAGGTGGTCCAAAGGACCGATGGGTGTCGGAAATGTTTTAGCCCTATGGGTTAAGGTTGTGGTTCCCAAACTTTTTCGTGATCGTGGAGCACTTTTTTTGGTGAGAAGTTCAACGCGGAGCACCAACTTTCACCTAGCACTTATAACATCTAAACCTCCGATATTAACCTCCGATATTTAACTACGATAGGTTCTATTATATTAAATATAACATCATTTTGTTTTCGTTGATTCAAAAAGATGGATCCCAGCTGTAACCTGGAATAAATGGGAATTTTTTAAGTTTGAAAAATTATTTATTTTACTTTCCAAACTCTTCGCAGAACACCAAGAAATCTTTGACGGAGCAGCACTCAGTGCTCCGCGGAGCACAGTTCGAGAACCCGGGTTAATGTTAAGAAAGCCGAGTTACCCAGGATCTGTCACACAAACTTCGCGTTAGGTTCACAACACGTACACGCACATTCCAACATGTACCACTTCGTTAGACATTGCAGAGAAAAATGGAGGAGGAGCATGTGTGGTTTAGTAATAGTAGTACTTAGTCCCAAAGGTTACCCGAGACCTGAGGGTGCCTAGCTTGATCTCTGAGCGGGAAATTCTGCTTTTAAATTAATTATGGGAGTGTTAACCATGTAGTTCTAAAAAATATTCGAGCACTCACAGCAACACCCCCCCCCCCCCCTCACAGGCTTCGACAACACTGCGTGAGCCGATGGGGCACTACGAGATGCTCAGCGTCCACGGGATGGAATTCATATCCAAGCAACAGTTTAATGAAAATATAGCAAGTGACTGTGTCATAGAGAGCCCCGGGAGGTCTTCCCAGTGATTAACCATTCCGACCAACGGTTAATCGAAAGATACCGCGAAAAAGAAACCTTTCATATTGAGTCATCACTCTGACACCTGTTTTCCTATATTTGTTTTATGACCGTTCAATCTTTTTTCGAATGACCGCGGAATCATTAGTTTTCAATCGATAACACTGGTTGTCATTAATCTAGAGAAGTGTATGATTGATTTACCTTCTGTCAACAACATTCAGCTCCATGATTCCGCGTCCATCCACGGCATGTCTCAAACGCGTGTTCACCATCGGATGAGCTAATCACCTTGATGAAATTCGAATGAAAGATGGATTTGTGTGTATGTGCTTCCATGCTCGTGACATGCGCGGACATCGTGTACAGCATGTCCCTCCTCTTTTGTCTCTGCCACCCACACCCACGCACGTTTCACCTCCTCCTCCGAAACTAATTCAACGGATATAAGTTCCATGAATATTGAGGGGGAGTGTAGATACGGGTAGGGGGCGTGAAAAAAAGTATGAATGGCATCGTGCATGGCTCTTATAATATCGCGCGGCTTATAAAGAAGGTGTCCATAGCAACTGTAGCAACAACAAATCGAGAGCCTTAAAACCCTGGAATTCAACATCGAGCTTCTCTTTTCCCATACACCAAATAACAAAAAACTGACAACTTCATTTTTCTCTCTCACGATTTCATTGCAGCGCTGAGGAAATTCGCTCCAATTCTATTCTTTTATTTGATTGTCGGGCATCAAAAATCAGCCACTCGGGCCAAAAATAGTCTAGGTTCGAAAACCCTTTCATAAGTGCTGCATAGGGTGGATCCTAATCAACTCTCGAATATACACCTTCGCTTTACGAATGGTATCCTTCACTTTACGCGATTCCGCTATAAAAAAATTTTGAAAAGTTAATTTTAGAAATTTCAACCTGCAAAATTTGACTTGGAGTTTAACTTTATTCCTGCAAATAGGCTTGTGAATTGAAGATATTATAACATAGTTAAATCATTTGACGACGAAATATATATATACGTTGGATTTGATGATGTAAGCTGATACAAAAATATCAGAGAAATTCTCACGTACAACTCACCAGATCTCACTGATGAACAACGTTTGGTAACGAGAATTTAGATTAGGATTTAGATTAGAGAAACTAGAATTTTTATATTTGTGTGGAATATTCGGAATTTTCTGGCTTTGCTACCAAAGTTTTTATAAAGGGACAAAAAATGTGCTGCTTGTCAGCCTAATCTCGGCTGTTTCATTAGAAAGAGTTATCAGCTTAATCATACCAGGCTCTTCACGAAAGAGAACATCCACACTCACTAGAATCAATCAGAAGTAATAAAGACAGAAAAGTGGTGAGAAGTAATAATTTAATTCCTTCGTATTGCCTAAATTCAGGGGATTTATTCATAAACTTTTGAATAATTAATTCATTTATAAAAAAGAAGTTCCTTTGCTGTTCGCTTCATTATTTTTTATCCTTTTGAAGAAAACACAACCCTCCCCCCTCTCCATCCATATCTCTTTTCCCATATTAAATTCAACTCGCTTTACGCGATTTCATCTTACGTGACTATTTTGCGGAACCAATGAATCGCTAAAAACGAGGGACGCCTGTACAGCAAAATGAGTGTTTTAACAAACCCAATCACCTAACGGACCAAAACCTAACGTCACATTATGCCGTAAAGTGATCAGCGATAAAGCTTATACCAATTTCATAGTTTGATTCCCAGCAGGGAGAAACAAACCAAACCCAAGCAGGCCTGCCAACCCCAAGCATCTATCACAAGGGTGCGCAATCTTAAGGGTGCGAACATAGTGCATACTAAGGAGAGCCACTTCATTGGTTTGAAAACGTGTCGCGAGCCACTTAGCCCCTTTAGTGATCTGTAAATGTGTCACGGATCACTTTTAAGTGATCTGGAAATAAGTCACGACCACTAAAGTGATTTGGGACTGCACCGCGGGCAGCTTGAGTTCTCTGGAATTGTGCCACGGATAATTCAAGTCATCTGTGAATATGCTACGGGTCACTTTAGTGATCATGAAGGAATGAACGCCAGAACTTTGCCAGAGCTTTAGTGATCAAATGTGCCGCGGATCACTTTAGTGATCAAATGTGTCGCGGAACTGCATAATCGACCACTCAAGTACTCAGGAACAGCTGGTCACTTGAGTACAGTGCCGTCTTAACGCATGGACTCACCAGGGCACGACCCGGGGAGGGGGGCCTAAAACGTAGAAATGGGAAATGAAATTTCGTTAAAATTTTCGAGATTAAGCATGTAAATTAGTAGGCACAAAATTTTTAACCAGGTAAAGGCGTCAGAGAAATCACTTGGCCCGGGACTCATGATGCTTTCAAGACGGCACTGCTTGAGTTATTTTCAAATACGCAACTAAGTTCATTTTTACACAATAAGGTTTAAGGTCGCAGGCCTCATCAGATGAGTCCAAGGGCCACATTTGGCCCCTCGGGCTATGGGTTGAGCCATGTGTGATCTACCACCTGAATTTTTGAGGTATGTTTCAAAAGACAACAGGCATCGCGCACGATAAACTTCTATTCATGTTTTGTGCAGAGATAAACCTTTTTACATTCCATTCCCAAATTCGATTTTTTTGCGGGACGGGAACCTTTTCCAGTTTTCCCTAGAGGTTTTTCTTGATGCACAACACAAAAATTACAATCACAAAATAATACAAGCATCTACCCCAATGTTATTTCTGATTTGGAAGAGGGATGGTGGCATTTCAAACACATGATAGTGCACCTCTGACATTCATGTACAGTATATAGGTTTGAGAGTACAAACATATAACTCTTTCTAGCATGTAACTCAGGGGTTCTTAATCTATAGGTCGCGACCTAAACGTGGTTCGAAGGAGCTTTCGGGATGGGTCGTTGTCTAAATTCAAACAATTCAGATCCACTAACAACCAAGGACTCTGAGCTATGGGTCCCGACTCAAGCTTGATTCGCAGAGGCTTGTGAAAAAGATCGTACGAATCCACTTAAAGCCAGGGATTCTCGAACTATCGATCACGACCTAACTATAATTCGCAGGGACTTCCGAGATGGGTCGCAAAAATTCAATAACAGACAGGGACTCAAACTATGGGTCATGACCCAGACTTGATTGGCAGGGGCCTCCGAGATGGGTCGTAAAAATACACTTATAGTAGTTTTGTTATAAATGCTCTTATTGCTTCACTGATTTCACTAATTTCGAAAAACAAAAGTCCCATGGATCGCGAAGCTGACATTGTTACTGATTTTGGGTCACGGCTGGAAAAAGGTTGAGAACCTCTGAGTTAAATGGTCCAACTCGATGCTTGCGCTTTTTCGGTTCGCGGCGCCCTTTGGGTATCAAAATATTTTTCCATGACACCCCAAATCAGAACAAAGGCTTACCTAATAGCATAGGCGTACGCATGATTTTCTTGGGGGAGGGGGGGGGTTGAATATTTTCTAAAATTTCGGCTTGGGGGGGGGGCTGAACCCTGAAATTCCGGCTTGCGTACACCAGTGTCTAACAGCCCCGCTGTGCAGTCGTCGGATGATAGTGAAGGACCCGTGTTCGAATCTCATTGGCGGCACAGTGGTGGTCGGCTAAAGTTAGTTTTGTGTGGTTCCCAACTCTGAGGCGGGAATGCGAGCCGACCTCACCGTTAAAAAGTTTCGCTACAGAGATCAACAGACCTATAAAAGTACAAATATTCAATCATTACACTTCACTCATGGTTTGAAAAATTGATGGCGACACTAAATTCACGCGCAACACTAGATACGCGCTCAGACTGTTGTTAGGTGCACATGCACTTCCGGCACAATTCATTCGGTAGTGAATTACTTACGGCGATATTACAGAGTTGAGCTCGCTTTGGAAGAAAGAAAGTGCCTTACAGTTAGGCTACACTATATGGTCGTTTGTTAATAGTTAGTTGGTCGAGTAAAAGCAGTAATTCTCGAATTAATAAAAAAAAATGAATGTGTGAGTAATTTGAATGTAAAAATAATGTACCATTGAACTAAAGCTACTTAAATAAAGCTACTTGGTGAGATTGAACCATATCACATATCGAGTACCTGGTGCCTGATCACGGCACAGTTTGGGGATCGGTGGTCTAACCTAACGAATTATTCGTTATAAGTTCTGAACTAATAATAATGTTTACTGGGTACATGAGAGGTTTAATGATTCTTCAACAGGTGATGCTTCAATCAGTCTAGTGGTTGTGGTACGCCCATGGATAACTTTCCAGTGCCTAATGTGAAATAAATAATAATTTGGAGAGTTTATAATATTTTACCTTCGCAGCAATCGGAATTATGATTCTTTTTAGGACTTGTGCTCAAAATGAAAAACGTTGAAACTCTCCAGTAAAAAAATTAAGAAGAAATTAGACATATGTTTACCACACATAGGGAGGGGGGGTGGGGTTCTACTGTTTTGCACGCAATTTAAAAACTGCCGTCGAAAATCGATCGTTCTTGAGCAAATCATTGCCACTAATCGAAAAGTAATGACCACAATGTAAACGTTTTTCAAATAATTTGTTTCGAGTATTAATGATCTGTGATGGGAGGTGGGGGGGGGGGGGCAGCGAGATATATCGACTTAACTTAAGTAAAAATGCAATATGTGTTTATTCAACACCACCTATAGAACAAGGCCTCCGCACGAAGCTTGTGACGTGAAAAGAGAAGGCCATTTCTCCTATTGCCATTGGATATACTGCAAAAAAAGGTAACGATATCGTATGCATCGACCTGCTATATCCAATGGCAATAAGTGAAATGGTCTTCTTCAGTGACGTCACGAGCTTCGTGCGGAGGCTTCGTTGGTGTTGGCTTATTATGTGAGTATCATGACCTAATACAGTGATACCTCGGATAAGGAACGCCTCGGCTTGCGAATTTCCTGGCTGATGAAGAATTTTTTCCTGATTTTTCTGTCCGGCTACATGATCTGTCTCGAGCAATGCTTGTTATCGTGCCGTCATCAATTTTTCGAACCATGAGTTAAGTGTAATTATTGAATAATTGTACCGTTGTAGGACTGTTGCTCTCTGTGGCGAGACTTTTTAACGGGGAGATCGGCTCGCATTTGCGCCTCGAAGTTGGAAATCACAGAGAACCAACTTCAGCCGACTACTACTGTGGCGACGGTGGGTTTCGAATCTGGGATTTTCATTTATTTTCTTTTTATTAGCTGAGGTACCACTGTACACTGTATCCCTACGAAGAACATTATGCAGTAGTGGCATCTATTTTGATTTCCCAAATTTGATTTCAGGGCGATGGGACTTCAAAGTTTTGAGGTGAGAGACAAAATGACTGCAGATGTCAATTTTCTAGCATATATAAATTGCGATTTTTTTTTTTCTTCAACACGAATGTGATCTAGTTTATCCCCTAATGGTAATGAGGGACGGTTGGAGGCGAGAGTGGTTCTTCTGATATCTTCATCAGAAAAAGGTCGGTGATCAAAGGCATATGAAATTGACAAAAGGAAATGAATTTGTGACGTTTAAAAATCTCTTTCATTTTAGTTGTGTTTCTTACGACCATTTTTGTCGCACCACGGTCATTTTCTGCACACGAGGGCTAGTTTTTTTTAGACTGGGACCTACTTGCTTGGTGCGCTAACCCTTCGATGGGGAACTCCGTGCGGTAGCAATTTTTTCTGCGGTCATGTGTTGCCGTTTGTGTTGTACCCCTGTGTCAGGAAAGTTTTCTGACAAGGATGAACCTGGGTATCGAACTCGCGACACCTCTAAACATCCTTTGGCACTTTAGGCGAGTATTCTTATCGACCTCGGCTACCGTACCCTGGTTCTTACGACCGGCCGTGTGTATACAGATGGATAGTGTTCCCTCTAAGCTGTGGGAGTGCGTGACCGCGCACGGCTGAAAATACTTTCACGAGTACAGATATTTTGCATCGGAGGAATTCAACGTTTATATGTGTGGCATCAATCAAGAAATCTAAATTTTGCACGCAGGTAAAAAGAAAAGAAAAAAATAGAGGGCATGTTCAAGCACCTCCTACAAATAGGCCTCCACACGCTGCTAGTGACGTCAGCAAGTAGTCAATTTTCCCTCTGAATATTCAGGGAAAAAAATTCCCTGTATCGGAAATCGGAAAAACTATCCAAAAGAGGAAATTGATAGTTATCTAGGCCTAAGTTTTTCAAAAAGGCCAAAGAACTTCCTGATTATGACAAGAGCAGAAGAGCCAGGTCTATAAAATTTGTTACTTGTAAACAAACGTAATTACATATACTCTAATTTGTTACATTTCTTGTAAATACATTTAATCGTATCATCGTTGTGCGGAAAAGAAATGATCGGGCTCAGAATTGGCGATTTCTATGCCCCATATCCAGGGCCGCAACTGGATGCTTGGTCACCCGGGCAAGCGCGCATTTTGACGCCCCCTTGTAATGTTGAAGGAGAGGTTTCAGAATGAAATTTGCGCTCCTTCAGGTCCAGTGCCCGGGGCCCGAGACCCGCCAGCTCCTCCCTAGTTGCGGCCCTGCCCATATCCAATCACCATGCGGTGAGCCAACCCGGACGATTCTACGTCAAAATAAGAAGAAACGAAATAGGATGCTGTGGTTCAAAGTGTGACAAACTTGCTAGGTAGTCTTAATGACGTTACAGATGAACTTGGCAACACGTGCGGGGGGCCTTCCATCTCTAGGAGGCGCTGGCCCGTTGGTCACATGAGGCAACTCCAAAGTTGTTCAAATCCACGACAACCAATCGGCGCAGAGCAGCATCTGGGAAGATGAAATACTATAAGCGCCTGCTGAGATGTTTTCCAATCAGCTTTGAAGAAACTTGCGTTAAACGAATACCCGAATTTTTAAAATAAAAATATCTCGAATCTGAAATCGAGGATTAAGATTATTTTCTTATTACATTAAATTGTGTGATAATTATGACTACAAATATAAATTAATACAGTGTTTCTTAAATTTTATTTTTATTTTTTTGCCCATGGATCCCCCCTTTGGTCCATATTTTCTTCTCGCTTTCCCCCGTCTTATCTAGGGCAGTCTGAAAGCGTCATACGGTTGAAAGTTGACCTCGGCATATTATTCAGAAAAGGTTTACTTCCTTGAAAAACTGATCTGTAAAATACGTAACGATCCAACAACCCTACATAATAAATCACTTCTCCCGGCATATCACCCTGGATCCATGTCTACCATGAGCTTGAATTCGGTGCGCGTCTCTCTTAGGGGAGAGGAGGGGAAGGGGTTTCCATGCAGGACTTCACAAACATCATCGGTTCCCCGAAAAGTGATGATCTGGGGGCCCGCCTAGTCATCTCGAAATAACAACTTACATGATTATATACTCACTCGTGAAGATCATAGTACCAGATCATGTAGGTCTCCAATGGGTATCAGGCTCTCGGGTGGGCCCATGCGTTATAATGGTCCAGATTATATGGGTTCTTACGCGTCGTAAGATTTTTTCCCATTAATCCCTTTACGACCAGGGACGTAATATTGTGTCCAAAGGGCAGTAGAATAAACTCAATCTAACTGACTGTTTCTTCAACCTCTTTTCCTCATTGGAAGGTTTATTGTAACCATGAAACAAAACTGTGTGTGTGTGTCCCCCTTTCTGTTCTCCCACCACCATCGCGATATCTCAGCGAGATAACGAGCAACTGAGATAACGATGATGGAGAGGTTCTCCTCAGCTTTCCTCCTTCGTTCTCCACGGCATTCCCCCCATACATACACACACACATATAATGTATCTTTCTCAGAATTATTTATCCTTCTATTATATACTGTTCATAGAAGTGAGAATAAGAACAAGTAAAAAAACTACAAAACAAGTTTATAGGTGAGGGTGAAAAGGCACGCACTGTGTACTAATGAGGCTTTTCGAATCACGTGATATTTCCCTCGTTCTTTGAGGGACATACAAACCATATCCAAGGCAACCAATATGGCGAATTTCTCGGCAGCTCATGAAAGATTGAAAGCACAAATATACATTAGAAAAATGTAGTGATGAATTTTTTTTCATTGAGATGGATGCTAAATATTCCGATTTTTTTTCTTTTGAAGTTCTAGTTAGGGGCCGTTCAAGTATTACGTCATCATCGATGGGGGGGGGGGAGGTTTCCGATTTGCTGACTTTTGATGACGAGGGGGGGTTTGGATAATGCTTACGTCATCAACCACCCTTTATGAAAATATGAGTTAGGATTCAGAGGGGCAGAGCTGATGACGAAATTTTGTTGACAGGGAGGGGGGAGGGGGTCAAAAATGGCTAAAAATTTGCTTACGTAATACTTGAACGGCCCCTTATCATGCCCCTACATCCAAGAGTAGGGCCCCTAGGCTGGGATCTTTCGCGAGCACCCCCCGGTCATAATTCTCACGGGTCCTTCCATAGTTCATGCATAGCGTAAACAGCAAAAACTGATAACGATTGTCTCGGGCCCCAGGGCTAGAGCACTGTCAGACCCGGCTTTGTGGGGGCCATGCTAGTTATCTATCTGCCTGTCCAATTATCTAAATTGCTGCGAAATTATTTCAATATAATTTATGAGCCATTATTAATTTTTTTTCAAAACTGAACCTATATGAATTGATGCAGTTGAATATTGAGAGAGGCAATAAGGGGACATAAACTTTAATTTTCCCACTCAAGAAGATATAAATAAAAAGTTGAAATCAATGTCATTTCATGGATATCCAACTCAAAAGTAGGTTTGGCTAATTATTTTATATTTAATTTTCTGCGCTTCGTATCAATATTTAAAACTCAATATTTAAAAAATAGAGAATTTTTAAATATTAATTTAAAAAATGTAATCAATTTTTTAATTTTTTTAATTAATTTAAAAATAAATTAATTTTTCTTTCTTTCTCTTTTCTTCCCTTTTTTAACGTGGAACAAGGCTACCACATTTATTGCCTATACGTCTAACACAGATCATTCAAATTTATCGCCAACAGCTTGTACGCGAAGGGGGGTTAAAAGCTTTTTCTTCACTACCGAATTTTTTTTCCTCACACATTTTTTGCCTTTTTCTTTTTTTAATTCAGTGAAATTTGTAGTGGTGCTTCATTACCACTATTACCGACTTTTCGGTGATCTTAGCATGAGATGGTGACTTTGCTAACTTTTGGCATCGTTTTTAGCGATAATTGGCAATGTCCCATATTTCGAAGCTCAATGTCCCGTATTTTTCGAGTAAATATGGTCAGCTGACTTATAAGTCAGTGCTTTGGAACTTCAGACGTTTAGAGTTAGGAACTGGCAACACAAATCCTGTTTATATTTCCGATTGCAGAAGAGTGGCACGTTTTTGTTGTTAGTCATAATAAACCAACCCATCCTCCTAAACTGACGGCGATAAAAGTTCACAATGAGCGAAGATTTTCCGGCAGAAATTGCGGATAACGTGAAAGAGTTCTTTCGAAGCCTCGGTGAAGCTAAGGAAGTCATCAACGAACTGAACTCGGTCAATTCCTCCAATTTACAACAGGTAAATTTCCAAAGCATTAATGTAGGACGGCGATAAAAGTAACCTTTTTTATTTTGAATCTAGACTGTAATCTGTCGGTAGTTAGTATGTAGTTATTGTATCAGTGGCGGCTCGTTAAGCCGGGTTTTCCTAGCGCTCCGCGTGAACCGAATAGGACCATTTCGCGTTGGCAGAAACACGCTACGCGTTTTCCTAGCGTGTTGAATCAGCACCTCCTGCAGATAGAAGACCTCTGCAGTCTGCTTGTGACGTCAAGTTAGTCCATTTTCCCTCAGAATATTCAGGGGAAAAAAAAATTCCCTGCTCGTGCCAGTATCATCGTTGTGAGGAAAAGAAATGATCGGGCTCAGAATTAGCGATTTCTATGCCCCACACCCAATCACTATGCAGTATTTGTGAGCGAATCAGGAAGATTCTACGCCAAAATAAGAAGAAAAGAAATAGGATGCTGTTTTTCAAAATGTGGCAAACTTGGTAGGTAGTCTGAATGACGTTTATGGCAAACTGAAGAGTCTTTATCTGTAGGAGGTGCTGGTTGAATCAGCTCAGGGCGGCTAAACAGCATGTGGCATCAGACAGTCTGTCGTCTGCATGCTCCGGTTTGAAGGAAAGAAAAACACAACAAAAATAAATTGAAGATCAATGAAACACACAACACATTTGATCCCTCCAGAAGCAGTCCGCCAATCCCGTCCAACGTAAAGCGCTGTGTATGAAAACAATCATCCAAACACAGCCCGCTTCCCATCTCATTGAGATATTGAAGCATTTCCGGAAGATGGGTATATCTGGAAATTTTATTAAATATCTTCAGAATAATAAATAAAAATATTACATATAGATTTGCACATATAAATTCACATATAATCAATGTTCATCAATGGACATATATACGGAAGAAGAAATTCAAAATCAACTGTAAAATCTACATCATAATCTTCCAAAAGTTCTTGATTCCATCCGAAGATGAACAATCTAGCGTTCATGCGCTCTAAACAGAGTCCCTTGAGATTGTGGTCATAGCTTTGTTGAGGTACATTCTTGAAGAGTCTGTTGGTTAGTAAAATCTCACAGAGATAGTGGATGATCCTGGAGTACACGGGACAGAAGTCCTGTAATACTTGTGGTATACAAGCCGGGTATAAATCATCTTTCTGCAACGCCGGCCCGTCTTTGTTGTTATGCGTTGCTTAATAGTCCTATACAGGAAGATATAATGACTCCTGATGTTTCCCCAAATAAGGTGTATTAATAAGTCTTAGACAAGTAGCAGACATCCATGGGAACCAGTAACCGACGAGCCATATAACTGATATAATAATCGTACTGCTTTTCTTATTGGTGAGTGGAAGGCCTGTTGCTCTGGGTGATTCGCATCGTGTACTGCATAGAAAATCTGCTCCTAGGAAAACTGAGTTTACCGAAAATTTGCATGGGGGGGGGGGGGCAAAATCGTTTTCCATTTCATTATGATAAGGACAGGGTCTGATTTGCTCATGGCAAGTATGGCATTCACCTGAAAGCCTGTTTACATGCGTTAAGTGATTAAGTAGTTAATTAAATTTCAAGTTAACGAGCTTTAGAATGTATGCAGACTTTTACAAGGGTTCAGTTTAGTACACGATTAAGTAGAAACTAGAATAGAATCTGTTTTATTTTTTTCAGTTAAGTAGGCCTATGCGCCTGCCCCTCTTGGAGGGGTCTTTTTGCTCCCTCAGGAAAAACTAGGAAAGCGGAAAAACTAACTTTAAATTCTGATCTTGTTGGTTCTGCGATAAGAAGAACGAGATGGTTCTGTTGAGTCTGTCGACCATCAATATAGATGGCAGCTTTAAAAATTCGCACTCAACACTATATACATATTCTCACTTCTGGCACAACTCAATCAGTAGTAAATTTCTCCCCTGATCAGAATTGATCAGCATAAGGACTCCATGGGAACACACCAAAACTTCAGCTAGTATCACTGCTCCTTGATCAGGAACAGGATATGCTTCCAGCCCCTTGGTAAAACAGTCCATCACCACAAGTATGTACTTGTGATCATTGTGGGTTCTAGATAATGGCCGAAGGATTTCCAGAGTGATTCTGTAGAACAGTGCACCAATGTTGTAGCTTTGAAAGCAGGCCTAGGTGTGTTGGCATTGCAATTCTTGCACCTCTTTTCCATATCCGTCCTGGACTTGATCCAAGAGAATCTTTCTCTGACCTACTGGAAAGTCTGGGTTATGCCAAAATGTTCACCAATCTGGCTTCCGTGCAGCTTGTTCACATTGCCTCTTGGTAGGATGAGTTGCCATCGGAACGTCTTTCTGCTATGCAGTATGCTATCTCTCATCTCTAGGGAGTCCTATAATGCCTAGTATCTTTTGGTCATTGAACTGGAAGAGGCGACGTCTGGCCATGTGCATTTATTCCTGATTGATTCCTTCAAGTCTGTTATTGGTCGTATGTAGGGATCTTCTAGTTGGGCCTTCTAAGTGTTCTTGTGGCTCCAAGGATCGTCTCTTGAGATGTTATCTGTCTCAGTATGGAGTTCACAGGTCTGTACTTCTCTTCAGACTTGAAGCAATGACAACAGTTCTGTGGACATAGTCTTCTCTATAGGGCCTCTACATTTTTATGCCATGCTCCCTTATGATGCTGGATCTTCCTCTTTGTGCCATCTAACTCTTGGAGAGAACAATTTCAATCTTGCCAATGGTCATGTCCACATCAGCGATAAGCCCTTTTTTCGCTTCTGGAATAGCCATCACTTTCGATGCAAGAAATTCTTCACAACCACATACGAGTAGGAGTGATGTGTTCCTTTGGCTTGTGCAACTGGTCATTCCAACTATAGCTTAGTTGATAGAGCACTCGACCAGCATTTGAGGGACCCGGGTTTGAGTCCCTATAGGGGCAGAGATGAAAAAAATCAGTATCTCTTCAAAATTAGCCAGTTTTTCTGTATATCTTGTATTAAAAAAGTGTAGATTACATCATTCTCTAAATAAAAACCTATGTTGGGCTTCACATCACCTGATTAGGCTGTCTGATGAAGATGCTCATGTAAACAAAATGTTGATTCTATTCACTTATTCACAATGGTCAAGCTTCCCAAAATTTTTCCATCATGGTAGAAATGATGGCTTGAAAAGCTGGGTTCACACTGGGTTCCAGGAGGCTCCACTGTATATTGCCAAATTGCAGCTGTTGACACAAGTGATATCTATATTGTGTGACTGTGCTTCCCAACCTATTTTTCTCTGTACTAGAAGCTTTATCTGTTTTTACACATTTTATAATAAGAGCCAAATTTTCTTTTTTTTCAGGTTTCAAGTCTTGATCGGGCATACCTTAGTTTGACCTACGGCTATGCTCTGAACTCGATGTTTTGGAGTAAGTATTATTTAAAAGTTCAGTGTGTGTGTGTGGGTTTTTTCAAATGCTTTGTCTTTGAAACAGCCCTAAAGGTTTCTAGAATGTTTTCTTTAAAGCTGGGTCCACATTATGAATGCTTCTTCTCAGGATAATGCTTGCTCTCCTGGATGCTGGACTAGAGGGGATTCTGAATTCATTTCTCAACTGCTCCTTCTGCATAACATGGGGATGGCAAAATGAGCGCTTGCCCCGGTCAAGTAGTTGTGGCCCTACTTTCCCTTGTCCTAAAATATTTGCCAAGTTCCCATGTGATGTTCCAAGAGACAAATTGCAAGATGAACAATGAGTCTGTGGCTTAATGTGATGTCAGTACATCAAAGAAACCTGTGTCTCATTAATTGTGTGCCGAAAGCTATATATTTGTGGAAAGGAAGAGAAAACCCATGTCAGGCGCCTTTCTCAAGAAACTGGAGCATGTGTCATGTGGACCCAGTGTAAGGTCACTTTATAAATCTATAATATATCGTATATGCTGTCTTTGGGAGACAAAAACCTAGCAAATTTATCTATTACTGCACCTTGGTTATTATAAGTATGTATCTTTGTTTTCCTTCAGATTACTTAATTACAACTGGAGTCAAGCCCTCAAAACATGGTGTGAAACAAGAATTAGTGAGTGTATTATTTGCAAATTAACTCTCTGTTGATAACACTTACTAATTAAAAAAAATTTTACACTATATTGTACAGATTACACATTATCAAGGTGATATGTGTTTCTAAACAAATTGCTTAAATTGTTCATTGTGCATAACAACATGCTCTCTAATGATTTTCACCTGCTCATATCTTTCAAAATCAGTGTTGAAGAAGTGTATTCAATTTTTACTCTTAAACTACATATTTGAACCCCATTAAGCATCAATCTCACTTGGTGACAAAAATTTTCAATGGTGAACAACTCTCCCATGTATATAGGGATTACACAGGTTCAACCATGATTCCATATAATGCCAAACTCATATCAACATTCTGTAAAGTGAATGGTGGTGTTGAATTGAGTTTGACTGTTGTTGGAAGCATACCTTTTCTTATGTGCAACAGAAAATTCTACCCCCCAAAATTGCTAGTCATCAGTAAGTGATTCAACAACCTATTAATTTCATTATATTTTCATGATGGAGGATTTTATGAATCAAAGAAAGTTTTACATGGGGCAACTGCTTTTCCACTTTTTTTCTTTTCCCGCCTTTCTTCACTTATTTTAACAGTACTATATTTATATTAAAGAAAACAAACTCTCTGAAATATATTTCATGCATATTTGCTTTTAATTGGTTTTTGTTTAGATTATAATTTACAATATTTTTGTGTTTCTATAGGACTTGTACAAGAGCTACATGACAAAACTCCTTGAAATTACGAGAAAGAAATCTGAACCAAAATTGAACAAGCCAGCTGCAGCACGGTTTATCAGAGGAGCCCTGTGGGAACTAGAAGAAAAGAAAAAACAAGGTTGTTATTTACTATTTCTATAATACAAATATAAAGGCCACAACAAGCAAATGGCCCATGGAGGTGGCAGAAAAAATTATGCCCATGAAAAATTATGGATGTCAAATAACCAAAAAATACAGCAACTCAATATAAAAAATCACCAAAAAAAATATTAATAATATATAATACAACCCATAAAAAAGATTACAATTGTCTTATCTAAGTACAGATAGCTTCTCGATTTATCAAATATAATATGATGCTATTATCAGATTTATATTTTGTTTTTCATAACACAGATTTTTGTGAGGAGTGGAAACACATGATTTTGCCACCTCCAGCACTGTAAAATTTCACGATTTTATAATGGTGTTTTTATTCCCATATGAAATCTGCTACCCCCCTAAATTTTGCCCTCTCCCCTCTAGTTCCAGCCCTAGTTATTATATTACTTGTGACCAGCGAGGGTTAGTCGTCTTGCATGAAAAAATTGTGCACCCCTGAACCCCTAGATATATATATAACCCTCTCCCCCACCCTTGCAAACACCTCTGCATCAAAGAACACTATATACAGCATAGCTGCCAAGTCTCCCGAATTTTTCGGGAATCTCCCGAATTTTAGCTTCATCGCTCGACCTCCCGAAAAGTTCTTAAATCTCCCGAATTTTTACGAAAATCACAAAAATCCCTAATTGTCCCTTAAAATTCCCTACTTCATTAAAAAAAATCCCCGCTTATAAAAACAATCCCTAAGGAATTTCTTGTGGGGCATGAAGCCTCTTTTTTTTCCCCTTTCGAAATGACGTCACACGTCATAAATGGGGAAATTCCCTTTTTAAGGAAGTTTTACAAACCCTCTGATGGTAACAAGAAAGTTGTTTGTCTTATCGTGCAGGGAAATGGCTTAGCAGCCAATAGTCCTGGATAATAATTGAAGATTATAGTCACGTGCATGTGGTCAAAATTTCTTTTGTTATAACGTGCGATATAACAAAACACGAATACTGATAAGCAAAAACATACTTAATCAATTTTAAAGATACTTATTTCGATGAATTTCCTTTCATCAAACGTTCCAGAAGAGGGCCGACTTTTCCTTTTTGTACAAGTTGTGTTACGGACATAAACATCGGGCATGGAAAGACTGCCATCATCACTCGTGAAATGAAAAAAAAAAACCATCAAGCAAGTGTCACAAAAAGTCAGTGTTATTCAAAAATTGACGGTGTTTTCCATCATCTTCGGATGATTTTGGGGTCATTCGCGCAGAATGTTTGTTCACAGCGTTTCTGATTGAACACAATATTTATTTTTACATCACTGAAGTTTTGGCCTCCAATTTCACTTGTTTTTTGCGTAGGAATTTTATTTCCAAGGGTTTAACTTCCATGTGTGTAAAATCCCTATTTTAATTTGACTTCAGTAGGGATTTTATTCCCTACGCTTTAACTTTTATGTTTGGAAAATCCCTATTTTATTTAGAAAAATCCCTATTGTATTTATTATGGAATGGTTTTAGCATAAAATACGGGTTTGCGCGAAAATCTCCCGAATTTTCATTTTCAAAAGTTGGCAGCTATGTATACAGGGGCGTCAAAAAATTCATATTTGCCCATGGCTGAACTTATGGGGAACAGTCCTTTTCCTATTTCACCTGGAAATGAAAAGAATCTCCATCGAAAAAAAGATGCCTTCTTTTAACATTATATGAATTTTCATTTGTTGCTAGAATGGATGAGTAGCGAATAATTGCAACTATTCCTTGCGAAACACCAATTATGATAATGATATATAGGAGCAACATCTGCCATCGAATCTCATGCACGTTGAAGTGAATTTGAATGTGGGTTTTTGTACAAAATATGAAATTAATAAAAGTGTAACTAAGCATAAAAGAAATGTCTCTAATTACATACATTGTTATTATGAATCCGTACATATAGTATGTATCCATCTATCATCATGTTAGAGTGTATTTATTTCTCTCTCATTCACACAGTTTCTGATCAAGCTAAAAGGAGTAACTCAAGTTCTGAATGGAATGTTTCCCAAAATGATGGAGGTGACAGTAAGAGTAGTCCAAAGGGTCCTCCCCGAAAAAAGAGAATGGCTGCAAAGGATTTTTTTTAAACGTTGTGGTTTATGCAGAATTTTCTAATTTGTATATAAGACTCTCATACATTGTATCATTCATTAAGGAAAGCATAATAAGAACCATGTTGGGAAAGTTTGATCTTTTTATTTTGTATCATTTAATGCTGACTCGATGCTTTCACGATTCACATGATACATGCATTTCAACAACATTGCAAAACTATCGATGTAATGATGGAGAAAACTAGAATTGAAAAAATAAAAACAGTGAAACACGCTTATATACGATACTCTGGGGGACTGAAGAAACGTATCATTATAAAGAAGTTATCTCTATTAATGGAATATATTAGTACTGTTGAAGTGCATGACTTATAAAGCTGATTATCATTATGTGGGATTTTTGCTGTACTAGTAAAATTATACAAAACAAAGAATTAAAAGAACATGCATAAAAAATGGTAGTTAATTGAAAATTTGAACGAGAGATTTGATGTAAGAATGAAAATAACACTTTGTATACATGAAAAATGACAGGTTTGTCTTAGTATCGGGTTCATATCTGTAAAATCAATGGCCTAACAAGAGGTGGGTTGATGAGGCAGCAAAATTAGGGTGGGGGAAACCAGAATAACGCCCAGTACGTTGCATCAGGGCCCTTCTCAATATGCATAAACAGTGACCATGAGGCCCAGTATATGCAGCTAACTTGAGTAATGAAAGTTAGGCATGCAATGTACCATCAATTATCTGTACATCAAAGAGACCTGTGTTGCACCTGTTGGATTTTGTTTCACGAAAGCGCTAAGGCGCTGCGATCGTAACGGGTTTGTGTGGGTGGGAAAATAAAAGGTGTGTGTGTGTTTGTTTATTTCTCCAGGTTGAAGCAAGAAATCGTGCGTTAACATTCCTTTTGGGAACGTGAGATGGAATCAACATCATAGGCGGAGATTGACTTGGCAGTCTGGGGGGGCGAGGTCATCATTGCTGGGGGGTCACGATGATGATATCAGCTAATATATATATTAGATCAGTCGACTCCACCTGTGACGCTGGGTATCTCCGCCACTGACCAAAGCCCTGTCAGCCCATGGGTGAAGATTACCCCGCGAATCTGCGTCGATGACGGAGCCGCGTATATGCATATACATGAATTGACATCATCCTGCCCCTCCACCCCTTCATATTTATCTCCATCTATATGTCAGCCTCTGGGCCGGTTCTGGACATTTTTCAAGTGTAACCGAATAATCAACCCCGTTCTGTTGGCTCCTTCTGCGGCCGTGTAGTTCGTGGCAGGATTCAAGATCCGCAAAAAATTAAATTTGCACCGGGCCAATGCCTAAACCGGACGCAGTGAATTTTGCAGGATTTTAACCGCTTCGCTTACAAGCGATTGTCAAGAAATTCGGATGATCTGTTTGACGAATCGGCAATAAATATGGTAACCTTGTCCTAACCTAACCGCATATTAGAAAAAGGGGGGAAAAATAAGAGTAAGAAAAAAACATGAAAGGAAAACAGTATACAGTCGTCGGGCCCCGTATTCGCGAGGGTAAAGGCGGTGTATACACTAGTGAGCCAATCTTGCAACGCACGACCCCCTGCAGTGGTGCTAATCCGCTCGTGGATACACAAACTCCCTTTGTGTTCCTTTCTTTCGTGTTCGTTGAAAAAAATGGATTCCAAGTGGGTCCAGTGAAAACAGCAAGAATCGTTCACAACACCTTACAAATTACTGAACAACGAATTGCGAATGCTTTCATTGCATGATCCGCGCGCTAGTGTATACGCGCCTTGACGTTCCGGGGGGGGGGGGAAGACCGCGAATAACCGAAACCATAGGTTTTTCTTTTTATATCGTTTACTGAACATCATGAGAAAGAGCAGTGTGACGCGAATGTAGAAGGGAATGTAAAAGAGGGTGCAACGATTATTGGCGATGTTTTCTGAAAGAACGTTGTGATTTTTCTGTTTGCCGTGTCGTCTTCATATCATATCAAGTATGTTAGAATATGTTGACACAAGGCTTCCTCTACTAGTTTTTCTACATGTGGAACGTGAAATATAGGGATCTATGTTATGAAAATAATCTATTGCTGATTTGAGCTTTTGAAGCCCTTTCGCTATGTTGCTTGTGGTGAACTTTTCTTCTTTATATTAATATTCTTCATATTCACTTCAGTTTCAGGACCAGTCAGCTGCGTTAATTCCTTCTCTGCCAATCTAGTATCAAAAGAACTTTGAATAGCTTGTATCCACTCTCAAGATAGGATACCTCCTGACTTCCGGAACGAAACACCGTTTAAACCAATCCAGGAAAAGTGTTTTCGTAATCCAAGCCTTTTTATTGTTCGTTCAAAATACTGAGAGCTTTGATTTACCCTGTCTCTTCAATGCTCGCGGATTCGCAGATTTGAAAATGACGGTGGGCTTTATCATGTACGCATTTGCGCAAAACAACATAGTAAGTCTATCTCTACTTACCTTGAAACCAGGAGCTCGCCTTTCTTCTAGCTCTTGCTTAACTTCTTTGCGGCATTTTCTTCCAAAATAGTGTAGTTTCGTCAGCGTTAATCACCTGCTGAGGTGCATAACCCTTTTCTTCAATAATTTTCTACAAGTCTAGAAATTTTCTAGCTGCCTCCTGGTCGGCAGAGGCTTGATCGGCAGTGATTTTTACATTGCGTGATCCGAATCGTTTCTTAAACCTATGAAACCAACCTTTACTTGCATAAAATTCTGATGAAATAGACGTTTCACCAGCCCATATTTTTTTTTTTTTTTTTTTTTTTTTTTCCTGTTATAATATTACAATCAATTGGAATACCTTTTTACAGCAGTCTTCTACCCGCAAAAAACAGCATTTTCTGTACGAGAAACACATGGATCCCGTAGCAAAGTTTTGACTGCTCTACAGCGAGGAATGAATGAATTTCAGACAGATTTCTTTTTCTTGATATATCTCACCGTAGATTCGTTTAATAGCGGACCACAGCAGGTATTGACTTACTTTCGCCAAGTATAGTCAATATATCCAATTTTTCTTGTCAAGTTTTCACTTTTATTTACCTTTTCAAAGCATTATCAGTAGCACTAGAAGAACGAGCCATCCTAAACAAGCACAACTCAAATTTTGTAAGCAAAACACGTGAATGACGATTGATGAGTGTTGTCAAAAAATTGTTTCAATAAAGGAAAAAAATCCGCGAATACGGGGGGCCGACTAATGCATAAAGCATAAGAGATATATATATATACTTATCTATTATCTGTAATACTTACAGATAATAGAGTGGCAGGAAGTAGATTTCTCTTTTCACCCTCACCTACCTGTTCCCTTTCGCTCTTAGATGTATATAGTAGAAGGATACATCATGGAGGTAAAAAGAACTACTTTACCGAAAATGCACCTCGTACACATTCCTCTACTGAATTTCTAACGAATCGGCATATGCCGGAATGTGCGTGCTGAGTGTATGCTTGGCCCTAAAGTATTTATTGTTGAGTTGCGCTCGTTTCGTGTTCATGCTGCCACCTGGCTTCCATTTTCTGAAGTAAAGATGGAAATTCTTGAATTTTCATATTATGTCAGTATCGTGTTGTAGGTCTGCCTGCTCTCTGCGGAGAAACTATCAAATGGGAGGCCAGTTCACACATTCGTGCCTCGAAGCTGGAAAACCGCAGAAAACCAACTTCAGCCGACTACCACTGTGCCATCAACGGGGTTCGAACCTAGGTCCTCAGGACGAGAGTCCAGCATGATACCCACACGACTGCACAGGTGAAAAAAACTACTTTTTTCGTATTGTTGCAACAAAACTTCGTGGTGATGAGGGGAGAGAAAAGGAAACATAACTATTTTTGAATTGATGCCACTGATGTTTGGACCAGGCCCATCATTTGGGGGGGGGAGAGAATGCCCCCCCCCGGCTTCAGAAAATACACTAGAAACGGTATAAATATTATATATATGTACATACAGTACATTCAGGGCCGTTACTAGGCAGGTGCAAGAGGTGTGCACCCGCACAGGGCCCACAGGGAAGGGGGTCAGAAGGGGCCTAAATTCAAATTCTTACACAGGAATGGCTAGCTACGGCCATGCATACATTGAGCACATGTTCTTTGCGGCCCCCCCCCCCATGGCCCCCACAAGGGGTGGGCCGACAAGGCTCCAGCCCTGGGGCCCGGGAGGATTTTAAACATTTTTTTGTTTTTTCACGCTATAAATTCATCATAAAGGGGGGCCCCCGTGAAAGTCTGATCGGGGGGCCCGTAAAAGATATCCGCCTAGGGGCCATGCCCCCCCCCCCCCCGGAAAAAGTTAAAATGACGGCCCGGGTGTTTGGACGCAATATTACGTACTTGATTGTAAAGTGGTTAATGGTTTTTTGCTCCACTTCCTGGCAATATCCCGTTTGACTTTTTGCTTCGAGCTAATGACAATTTTTCAGGTTAAGAACACGTCAGTCCCGATTTGAGCCAGACAAAGTATGGTCACAGTACTTTAAAGTGTATTTACTAAACATATAGTGGCAACGCAGATTTTGTTTATAGTTTTTCGCCTAATTTGCATGAAAAGCCGTGTTTGAATGACGTGTGATTGATCACGCTGAGGTACGCAATGATTTATTTCTCTAATACAAAAGAGTACACGTCATGATGAATGATTTTAACAAATAAACGTCAGCTCCCTTCCAGTCTGAGCCTCCTATTTAAGTTCGTGTTTGTTTGTTTCAGGTGACAAAATTAGCGAAGAGCCTTCTGAAGGAGCCTTCGTCCGGTTGATCTTTTCCCTACTTTGGTCCCAGTGTTGGTGCACTTGTTGCTTTGTTTAGACAGCCATGTGAGTATTTATTTTAAATTAATCGTTCGCGTTCCGATTTGTCTTTACCGCGAATTTATAAGCTGCCAATGTCGTCTAACACGAGTTGTGAAGTCTTCTCATTTACTTCTACCGCTGTCGCGTGTCTTCATATGTATCGCATAATTGATGATTGAAGCCATTTGTCCTGGGAGTAATTTTTTTTCCCCCTTCATTGCGCCACATGAACCGTTTTGCGTCAGCAGAAACGTGTAACTTTTATCACGCTACGCGTCGATTCCTAGCGTGGCGCATCAGCTGTTCGGTCGTTTGCCTGACCTCGTATTTTTGTCATCTTGCACAACCAAACATTGGTGAAACGCATGGCGTACGATACATTTGACTACTCCAGACCCAGTTGACCAATCGCGCCGGACGTAAGCGCTGGCGTGAGGAGTGTTGCTTTCCGTAGGAAACGGTGATACTATTGTCTTATGGGTGAGTGGATGGAGTGTTGTCAGGACCGTCTTAAGAGTATCATGGGGGGGGGGGGGGTATTGATTTTTCTGAGGCCCTACCAAACAAATTCTCAAATTTCAACCAGATCTCATTTTTGTGAGGCCCTCTGGTGGGCCCATGCCTTAAGATGGCACTGAGTGTTGATCCGGACAGTTCGGTTGTATGACTCGCTAAAAACCAAACCTATTCCTAGGGAAACAGGGCTTTAAGATTTTAAAATTAACCCCAAATTTCAAGAAAAGCAGGTTTTTGCACCCCATGAACTGAATAGGACTATTTTGTGTCTGCAGAAACTTATAATTTGATCACCGTGTTTTCCTATCCTGTCAAACCAACTGTTCTGTGGTCTGCATGGGGGGGAGGGGGAAGAGAACAGGATATGAAATACAATGAAATTGAAGAGAAGATGAACAGACTCTTCCAGAAGCAGTCTGGCTGTCGCGTTTGGTGTTAAGTACTGGTGAGAGGTTTATTGTATTTTTTAGGAGTAAAAGTCGTACTGTGTGGTTTTATTTCTTGGGGGGGGGGGGGGGGACTTCAGTTGTCTTCTCGTCCATTATGTAACTGAATTTTAAATATAAGAATATATATATATTCTGCATTGGTTATCATTTGTAATGGAGACTTGCAATAGACGTTAGTAATAATGGTATAGGGCGTTTCTCTCATGTAATTGAATTATTGGAAGTATTCTGTACTATTTATTGTTGTAATGTCGTTTTATCTTTTTGCAGGACAATGCTTGTAGCTTTTTTATTGATTGGGTCTATTCTCTCGGCTACTGGACATATGGGTGGCCATGCACCCCAGCAGCAAGTTTATTCTGGGCAACAGCAGATGCACCAACATGGCTCTGGGCAACCACAACAACATGGCTATATGCAACAGCCTATGCAGAATCAGCCTAATATAATTAGAGACAAAACTCATGTACAGGACAGAGAGTAAGTTGTATTAAATGTGTGATCTTTTGAAAGAGAATCTGGTACGTTGGAGAATTTAAGTCTTCTTTAATCTATTTATTTTTTTAGAAAAAATCTAATTTAAGAAATTGTGTGTGTGTGTGTGTATAGAATTTAATCATTCAACCAACAGGCTTCAATTTAAACTAGGGCTTAAGAAATCTCAGGTTGGTATTGGCGCGTAAAGACTTTTGTGTGATTTTAAAAGC
Organism: Pholcus phalangioides; assembly: GCF_987345545.1. Lineage (NCBI taxonomy): Eukaryota > Metazoa > Arthropoda > Arachnida > Araneae > Pholcidae > Pholcus > Pholcus phalangioides. The sequence goes on along the minus strand of NW_028301596.1, from coordinate 21,145,587 downwards.
TTTGCAAAGTTCTTGCCTGGGGAAAATCTGGAATTATTAGGGGGAAAGAGGAAAAAATTTTCTAAAAAAAATCTAGGAAAGTAGTCCATTTTTATTCTTAAACCTAGACAGCATATCTAGGAAAATCATTCTAAGTAAAAAAAATATTTTCTCAAAGTAAATTGGGATCTGGCGACATCATAAATATTGATGGTCAATACATCTTGTAAGAAGAAAAAAACTCCTGGTAGAAACCATTTTATGGTAAAGTCCTTGTGAAAAATTGTATATTGCTGTGACCTTTTTATAACTGCATTCAAAGTGTTTCCCGAAAACTCTTGACTGTGCATTGTAAAAAGTCGTGTATAAAAATACATATCGGGAAAGCTTGGTTGTGGTAATTTTGTTTGCTTTATCTAGAATTGCTTATTGAAGTAAATTTACTTATATCAGGGTTTTCTATAGGGGAATGGTATTTTTTTTTTATTTGAAAACTTTGAGTGGTAAGAAAGCTCTGGGATAGGCATATTAAAAAAAACCAGAAACTTTCCAGTAGAGATTGATGCAGGTTAAAAATGATCTGTATAAAATTACGTGTTGGCTTTGCTTAATTTGAGAAACACTGACAAGCATGTGAAATTTAAAAATTTGTAAATTTGACTGACCCTGATTACCACTTGGTGTCCTGAATTTTGCACTAGAGTTTCTACTGAGTGTAAGCCAGCTACAAGGAATTGTTATGCAACGAAACAAATTACATCTTTGACTAATTGTAGGTAAATGGAATGAAAACCCTGGCTACCAAATGTTCGAGTTCGCATTATTCTGAAACGTGAAAAGAAAATCTCGCAAAACTTTGTCATACAGTTTCAATGGATTTCAACTATCTGAATAAAAGTAAAGGGGTTGAAAAATTTTTCTGAAAAAGAACAAATGTCTATTTTTGTTCCATGGGCGGGAGCCCATTGAACTAGTGATGTTCACTCTTCCTGTAATTCAAGGATGTTGGTGAATTTTTAAGGCAATGTTTCCAGATGGTGATATTGCAGAAAAAGAATTTTACATTCCTTGATTTTTGTTTTATTGGGTATATTTTGAAAAAGATAAGTGCATGTATAAAAAACTATAATCTGATAATTTGATTTATGTGATTTGACTATATTAATATAACTTTATAATTAAATTTTATATTTTTTAAATTAATAAAAAAATCTGGAATTTTTAAAAAATTAATACGAGATCTGGACCTTGGTCGGACCAAGGTCTACAGATCTGACCAATCTGTTCTTTTTCTTGAATGGATAGAAATGTTGGCCAAGGTTTCCACAACAAACTTTTAGTAGCGAAAATTCGGTCTCTATCAGTATCTAATATTTCGGGCTAGATAGAGCGCCAATCAACAATCGCATTAAACAGTTTACACTTTCTCTTTTTTTTTTTTAAATTCTAATAAAAAAAATATTTTGGTTTTAAAAAAACAGAAATTCTGGACACCAAGTAAAGTCCTGATTTTTAAACCAGTTTTATTTTTAAAATTTTTGTTTATGAAATGTGTAAGATTGGATCACTTTTTAAATGAAAATGCTGTCTAATTTTACTTTGACAGCATTTGCCTAAATGCAAAATAAATAGATGGCAATCCATTTTTAATTTGTTTGGGGGGGGGGAATAACTAATATCTGTAATGGCATATAGCTGTTTTTAAATAATGTTTCACGAACATTTGGAAGGGAGATTAAATTACGAGGAACTGTAACCGTTTTTGCTGCCCGGGACACATTTATTTTACCATCCCTATAACTTTTTACAATTTGATAATTTTATTATGGTGTTCTTTGTTCAGGGTTGGCAGTTTTTGATGGTTTAAACCAGTGATTCCCACAACGTGGGCATTAATGTCCCCTAGGGGTGTGGTACAAGTTATAGGATCCTATGGGTTAAATTGCTTTGGGGGCGATGGGACAAAAAAGGTTTGGGGGGGGGGAACCTATAGTTTAAACTGTCACGTCAAAAACTTTTTTTAAATATTGCTTTTTAATTTTTCCCATTGGAAATACGTTAATTGGATGTAATGTTTAAAGTGACTATGTTAAACAAAGGATAAATACTTAATGACTGTAAAAAAAACTTCTACTCCTTACAGAATTATTTTAGACATTATATAAAATCCTGTTGGGTTACTGTTGATATCAAATACTTCAAGTTTTTTACTGTTTTATACAGAGATGGTTTCTGAGGTCAAAATCTAACCTTTATATGTATGTTGTATATTTTTAATAAACTGCTCTATTTCGCTTAGCAAATTGATCACTGGTAGTTTAGATAAAACGAATCCTTAAAATTATATTTTATGTTTTAGACTTTGTCAAAATTGCAAATCTTAATTTTTTGTTTTTAAATAAACTTAATATATAATCAAGTTTTGTATCATGTTGTATATCTATTATGTTCAAAAGCATTCATTTAGATTTTTGAGTTTAAATTTTAATTTTTGATGCTCGTCATGTCAAAAATCCAACCTTGTCTTCGTTCCCACCTAGAACTGCTGCCCGGGGCAACTGCCTCCCATATAGTTCCAGCCTTGATGACCCTTGCATAAGGTTATCCACCAATGTCAATATAACAATAAATTGCTGGCAGAAGCTTTACTAACATTTTGAACAGATTAAAGAAGTATTCTTGTCCAGAATTTTTTTTTTTGCTTTGCTTCTGTGTAATACCCTGTATCCAAATTTTAACTATTTTAAAAACTCTCTAGTGAGAAACTTTCTTGCAAATTACTTAGATTATGTGTGTGTGTCTGTCTCAAATTTATAAATCGTTTCAGAGGTGCTCTATAAAAAAAAAAAAAATTGTACCTGAATTCTTTAATTTGTCTAGCCTTGTATTAGATGGCTGGAATTTTAAGAATCTTGTATTTCAGTAACTTCATATTAAACAAATTGGTGATCTCCATATTTCTAATCAGCAATTAGACCACAACTAGCTTTGTAATGAAATGTATTTCTTTCTTCATTATATTTTGGGTTTTATTTCCTATTGAGTATTCCATTCAGTAAACTGTTGTGAATAAAAAATGTTTTGTACACTTAATGTATTTGATATTATATAAAATATAGCTTGCTGAAGTGAAATAGTGTTCTCATGAAGTAAATTTTTATCTATAGGCATATTAAAGAACATTTGCAAGGTGTTGTTAATCAGCCAGATGTGAGCAAAATGACTGAGGAAGAACTCCAATTCCATTATTTCAAGATGCACGACAATGACGATAATAACAAGCTCGACGGCTGTGAACTGATCAAGTCTGTTTTGCACTGGCATGGTAAGATAAAATAAATGATCTAGTCTTTAAAGTTACTCAGGCTTAAAAATTTTGTGTATATAGTATATGCGTATCGGATGTAAAGGGCACACGTCTATTTTCATATTTGGATAACTCTATTAATTTGGGTAGAGTAACAAGTATTGCATAGGTATAGAACATGGTCTTTTTATTTTTTTAATAAATAAATTCACTTTAAAACAACAGAAGTGCATATGTACTTTTTTTTTTTTTTTTTTTTTTTTTTCAGCCTTTCTATAAAATTTCTTTTACTTTTGGCATGCAGATATTTTCCTGCATATAATTTACATGCAGAACATTTTATCAGTAATGACATCTCAAGGAATAGAAAAGTGGTTAGTCTCTTTCCGTGCCACCTTTTTGTGGAAATATTAAGGGCTTACTTTCAGAAAGTGAGAACTTTTTAATTTTGAAATATCTCTACAACAAAGATCAATAGAATTATGCGGTAAACGGTACATTTATTAGCAAAACTGTAAGAATGTTGTACAGAAATTTCGAAAATTTAAAATTTTTTTAAAATTAAACTGGAGAGATTTTGGGGTTCCGAAAATCCTCATTTGTGTGAAGAGAAACCATTGCATTCACCTAAAGTTACTGCATGGGCTGCGGTATGCATCATGTGTGCTTACATTCTTCCAAAATTGTAACGTAACGTTCAGTAGTAATCGTTTTCTCGCACGAAGAAGGGGCTGATAATGCCTGTGATGCATACCGCAGCCCATGCAGTAACTTTAGGCGAATGCAGTGGTTTCTCTTCACACAAATGAGGATTTTCGGAACCCCAAAATCTCTCCAGTTTAATTTTAAAAAAATTTTAAATTTTCGAAATTTCTGTACAACATTCTTAGAATTATAAGGTACGTTTATTAGCAAAACTATTGATCTTTTGTTGTAGAGATTTAATTTTAAAATAAGGGTTTATTTGCTGATCACCCTGTATAAGGCATTACACATAACAAAATTTTGGACAGTCTTGCAGGGAGTAGAAATTTTTGACTTGTATTGTTAGAAATATCTTGTTTATCTAGTAGGTGAGCACTATAGCTTTGTGCATTTACCTTACGTGTCAGCTGATGTTAGACAACATTCTCAAGTTGTGGCTGAATGCGGGAAAGGTTGTGGATTAAATCGTTTGTTTCCATTATTTCTTATTGGAAGAGTTATAATAACTCTTACATAACCTTTGTTACGAATATACTGCCAAACTGGAGTGAAGTAAATTGATTTATTTTAAAACAATTTTTTTTTTTTATGATTTTGATCTTCCTTAGTTGAAGAAAGCAAAACAATGGGAACAAAAGCACCAACTGGAGGTACCACGAAGGTCTTTACTGATTCAGAGCTGTCATTGATGATTGACCCCATCCTCGACTTGGATGATAGAAACAGAGATGGATTTATTGATTACCCAGAATTTGTTGCTGCACAAAAATCTCGTGGTTTTTAAGTTTTTCTCATTCAGAGTATTCTTAATTTTTTTTTTTTTTTTTTAATATGTAGATCTTAAGGATACATTCCATGTATATATATTTTATGTACACAACGGCATTTTCGTTATTGAAATGTCTTTTTTATATGCTGTGATGTGAAAGGTGAACAATTTTATCAAATTAATAAAGCATTTAGTCTTTACATGCATGTTGATGTTATTGGGGAGCCAAAACATATTTTCATTTAGAACAGTGTTGAAAGTTTCTGGGCTTGTAATCAGCTATGTCTACACTGGTGCGTTTTTTTCTGCGTCAATGCGCTTTTCACTGGCACACCTGTCATCAAGCGTGTCGTAAATCACTCGGGCGTGACTCAAACTTGTTGAAAGGCTGCCATTTTTTAAGAGGCATTCCTTTTCCTTCTGCTCCACCAGGTTTGGATTTTCGTTCAATTTCCCTTTCCTTTTTGTGAAGATTCAGTGTTGTTTTCGTAAGTTTTTCTCGATTTTTATGATGTCAACAAAAAAAAAACGTTGATACTTTTGAAGACTTCAGGTCACGTAGTGATTACGTTATATTATTGAAGGTAAATTTAAATTAACGGTAATTATAATTGTAAAATTATAAATTAAATGATTGTCTCAAATTATTTTTTTGGTAGAATTTCATGTCAAAATGCTGGTCGATTTCATGTTTTTGCGAAGAGCTTGCGTTACAGAGGTTTGCTGTGTAATTATAAAATAATTCACGAGCTCTTCGTGGGGCGACCTCAATGCATGTGGCAATCCAAACACTGCGTGAGAACTTTAACCAGATGTGTTGGAGGGCTATTTATGATAATAAGATCTAATGGTATGATTTTTCAAAGTATATAAAATTGGTACGCCCTCCGAATATCACTTTCATCGGAGGTCCACCGTGCTGTTGAAAACTCTTGACTCCACACTTTTATAAACATTTCGTGGAGACACACGAATAATACTTAGTCAACTGTTGGAGGATCCCCTTACCGAATGCAAGACCCCTTTACCAGTGCCTGTTTCTTGCATGGGCAAACGGGGGCAAGTGCCCTTCGCCCTTGCAATTTTAGGAGGTCCACAAATTTGGATTTCCTTTCCTTTTATTTTTTTTAACCTTCCTTTCCGTAGAGTATTTCCAAACGTGGAATTTAATTTGAGAGTAATTATGTAAACTTTTTACATAATTGTAATCTGTAGCAGACATATTCAACCTGCTGCTCGCGGGCATTGTGGTGCTTTCAAAGTGCTTGATGCTCGTGTCAGATTTCATGTTTGCGAGTACTTGATTAGCGTCCCAATTTGAACACTCTGCACAAATTACATTCAACGATTAAAATCATCCTAATTTCAAGCAATCTTATCCCAAACTTGATAAGTGTGCACCCTTTTTGATGATGGGAACAAGCATTGTGCTTGCGACTGGAAAAAAGTTGCCTGAAAGAACGTTATATAAAAGGGGGGGAGGGAAAAGATTAATGTTTGCACAGGGCCAGAATTTATGAGGAACAGGCTGTGCCCTTCAGCGCAATAATCTTCGCTATTTTCTCAAAACTGTACAGTTTTATGCAGATTTTATTTTCATTAATATTATTAGAGCTGCAACCAGAAGCGTACGCGGGATCAACCTTTCGAGTAGCACGCCGAGTTTAGGGATGAGCGCACAAGAAATTCTCTTCCAGAGAAATTTTCTGTTACTGACTGTCGAAAGTACGGTATTTCAAGTTTAAAAATTGATTGGAACAACATATTAAATAATTTTCTTTTGATATTCGGATTTGTGTGCGAAAATATTTTAAATCTGATCATCTTGGGCTATCATATTCTGCTACTTTGTATTATAAAAATTATTTAATTTTAAAATTTCAAGTTTTTCACTTCTATTACCACGGATTTAGTGCTTTGGTGAATGAATAAACACTTGAGAAAAATAATGCTGCGCTGACTATAATTTTGAACGAAAAAAATTATTTAAATACGTATTAGATTACGACTTAGCAAAATAGAAGTATACAGTTTTCTTAATTTCTTTGACTTGACTATATTCGGGTAAAGTTGACGAACGACTTCATTCAATTTTTAATTTATTCCGAAGTTGAGCAATTTTGAGAATGATTTTCGTCTATATATCGCGTCATAGAGCTATTTTCCCTCACATATTTTCACATTAAAATGTGGAAATTGCAACCACTGCGACAGTTGCATCGCCATCTGAATTGAAACGCCGTATTGGTGAAGACAGAAAAAAGGCACGCCACTTGAGGCATGCGATAAAGTTCAGCGGTAAAGAAAAAAAAAACGAGATTGAAAGTTGAAAGAACAGGCACCAGTGAGGACATACCTATTGGCAACTTTACATGCCTTAGGTAATTATTTGGGCTGTAATTTACTTTTATTTGGGTGTGGTGTGTGGGTTTTTTTGACAATTTTTCTTTTTGGCGATAGTTAGTGATGGATCAATTTCCCATATTTTTATTCCTATGCATTTGTAGTGTTAAGTGCATTTACTCTTTTCCACTGGAGCACTTTTTGCTGGCTGAATAGAACATCTTGGCATTAGGCTGGAGGTTGCGCACCCCGGTTTTAGGTAATCTGAAACTACAATTTTCCCACCTTCTCTTTCAAACAAAGGAATTTTAATACAGAAAATAAATTGTACGTATGACATTAAAAAAAAAGTTTTCTGTTTATTACACTGTATAAACTGTTAAAAATTTTATCTATGCATTTTTTAGGGGTCTTTTTATTCAGGCTTGCAGGGGCTTCCTAGGGTCTTTCAACTGCACTTATGGTCCTGTTAAAAATGCACTTATTGCGTCATTTGTTTCTCTAGTTTGGAAAAAATACAATTCATGGGTTGTGAAGCTGATCGTGTTGCTTTTGGGGCGCGGATGAAAAAGGTTAAATCGGCTCTTAAGACTTTCGCTGCACTCAAGGTGAGTAAGTATGGTCCTCGTCACTCACATACGCCTGGTATCGCAGGTCTGTAGTTATCCGCAAAGAGCCTCTAATGTCTTTATCATCGTCGTTGTCCAACAAGTAGTAGGTGGACGATGCAGATTCCTGCTTGGCTTTGAGATGATACAGCAATGGATGTTCGACTTGTCTCTTCATCGGAAGCATTGCGATTGACCTTTCGTTGATCGGGCTCGCGTTCGACAGTCTCTCTTCCGCTGTGGGCTGTTGCGACGTGATTTTAAACCACAATTCTTTAAGTCGAATCAAACAAGTCGGTGGCCAGTTGTCCGCCATGTGCATCGCAAAACACCCAATGCCCTGCATTTAGAAAGGAAATTGTTATCAATACCAAACGGGTTACCAAAATATTTTGCAGCACTGAAAACTCTCTGCAATTCTCTGAATAATTTGGGATTACCTAAGCTGGTGTTTTTTTGTTACCCACGGTTCCGTTGCTTTTGTCGACGTTCTTCGGCAGTTTCCCAGAATTGCCTACACAGAGACGTATTTATGGGGAGGGCCTCTAAGTGGACTGTAAAGCTGTAAGTAGCTCGGAGGGGCGGCAAATTTGAGGAATGAGTGGTCAAGAAAATTGTGTGAAGGGTACTAAAACCAGGTTATAGAGTAGACTAGGTTAAAGAGCAACCAAAACACTGTGATCGGGCCCGGAGCCAAAAGAGTGCGCAAGCATGTGAGCCGCCAAGGGAGTGGCCCAGGGAGTTCGCTGTATGGATGACTTCAATAGTTAAAGAAACATCCGTGAGCGACCTCGGGAACGAAAAGATACCTAGAACAGGTGTGGATCCCCTGGGTAACGATATATTGTGTAGGTTCATTGGAGATCCTCTCCCGTATTTCACGGACCAATTTTTGTTATTCGCGGCTCTTGGAGGTGCAATCGCGCACCCCCCCCCCCCGAATCTGCTCCTGGCCTACAGTGTACTAATAAAGTCGATCGAAGCACATTTCAACAGCACAAACATAAAGACACTAACTAGAATGACGAAGAGAGCCGCATACAGAGAAGTTGCCAAAGGCATTTGTAGTTTTTCGCAAAGGGCTCCAGTCGTTAGTCCACCGAGCAAGTTCCTGCAAAATATGTAACAAAAAAAAAACTTTTTCAAGTTAATTATGGCTGTATACCAAAATCGCCGCTTGTAGAAATTTCTTAAGAATGCATAAATGGGTTCGACGTTTAGGAATACGAAATGTCTCCTCACCCTAAAGGTATCGAGAAAGAGACCAAAGTCGAAATCAAGCTGTATGTTCTGAAGTCATCTGGTAGTCCAGATTTCCTAGAATAATATTGAAGTTTAAAAATTATTCCAAAATGTTCAATATTAGTGCATGATCAATGTTGGTAGTAATTGGGGAGTGGTGTGGGGTTTTTGAAAATTTATATCTCCCTTGAGCAACACCTGAACCCGTTTACATGGGAAGTAGAAAAAGTGCGATAGTAAAAAATACGTGGGGGGGGGGGGTTGTTTAAAAACCCACTTTTTCCCAAGAATTTTCACCAATTGCTGTTTCTTTTAAGAGCGAAAGTCGTGTGCAATATTGCAGATGTAAACTGGGCTTTTTACTGTGCTGCTGCTACTAAACCGTACATGGACCTCGTATAGACCAGATGCATAGGCGTACGCAGAATTTTCTCGAGGTTTCGGATTTTTTCCTTCTGGGGTCGGTGTTATACGTTTTTTCCTGCAAAAAATAACACTATAATCTTGGCTCAGAGGGGTGGGTTAGAACCCAAACCCCTCCCCCCCCCCGCCCTCTGCGTACGCCAATGACCAGGTGTTTTTTACAGCTGCGACCCAAAAATTAGCTTTGTGACCCATGGGACTATTTTTCTCTTAGAATTAGTGAAGTAATGAGAGCATTCATAATACATTAAGTGGATCCGAATGACTCAAGGACGCCCTCACAAATCTAGTTTGGGTTGGGACCCATAGCGTGAAAACCCTGCGAATCTGGTTTGGGTCGTGATCTGTAGCTCAAGCGTCTCTCACTATAAGTGGATTGGTACGACCCGCGCCTCTGAAGGTTAAAAACCCCTGTGTGGAATTTCTAATAACGAATCTGCACATGCCGGAATGTGTATTGAGTGCCCCCTAACGTAACTGTGTTGTCAGAGTTGTGCTTGCTTAACGCATGCGCTTTCCCAGGTCCGAACGAAATGCTCACATAAGTTTTACGTTCTCTCTCCGAGAAAAAGAAGTTTCTCTTCCTCCAAACGCGGATCGTGGACGATGTCCCGGGAGGGACGAATTGTTTAAGTTCGTTTGATCTTCCCGTATTTTGCAAGACGGACAAATTCTCTCTTAGTATTCGGCTCTTGGGAATAGCGATCGTGCCCCTTTGGATCCGCGCCTAAGCGGAGGCAAGCATTTTCAGCTGCAAATGAAACCGAGGCATGCATCTTCGGCTACGAACAGAGCTAGACAACTTCAGATTCGAAAGTGACTCATTGCGACCAATCGCGGGACGCTAGATTTCTCTCTCGCTCGTATAAATACAAGATTTGATATACGTACTATATACTCTTGCAGGCGTGGATCCAAGGCAATGTGTCGGAAGAGGCGATTTATTGTGCAAATTCATCGGATCGTCCTGTATTTGCCGGGAGCGAGAGATTCCTTGGAGGATGAACAGAACTGGAAAGCCGTTCGGTTTCCGGGACGAACCAATTTTTCTTATATCATTTATAGCTCTTGGGAGGGACGATCACTTTCTCCCTCTTTTTATCCACCTCTTGGTACGTTAGGGGGTAACTAATTTCTCGTGGCAATTTTGACTAGTGAAACCCCAGTGAATTGGCTCTAGTGCCTATGATGCTTTTGAGATGACCCTGAGATTAAACATTCGTGGTTCGGATGTAAATTTCTGCATCATTCGCTTTACCAAGCGGCACGATCACCGTGTAGTTCCACGGCCCTTCTTATGAAAATAAGTATGAAAATTTTAAGGAATATCACAATGCAATCCCAATTCACCCTTTTTTTTTTAATAATGGCAACTCTAAATTGATGGGACAAAAACTTCAAGAGGTGATATGACTCCTAAACAAGCATTTTTGGTCATAGAATGTGTATTGGAATCGCAATAGCAAAGGCAGTAAGTGTTTTTGGAGAGTGTACAATAGCATTTTACCAAAAGAATATATATATATATATTTTGCTGCAATAAGTGCAATCAAACATTCGAGCGTGCCGGGTATTGTAATGTGGTAGGATTTCTCGTGGTGCAACCTGGGTAACGCAAATTTTACCACAAGTCATTTTTCCGTTTGATCATTGTTTGGCGCAACACATTTGATGGTCTTTGCACCAATAAAAATTAAACTCCAATCCGAAGTTGCATATGCACCCTCGAGGGTTGATAGCAGCAAATCAGTTGGAAAAATGTTTTTAGTGAAGTGCTGTTGAGCACTCTAAAAACAACCACTTTCTTTCAAACCGAGCACAACTCGAGTCTATCGCCATGGGCGATTTACTACCTAGTGCAGGAAGCGTGAACCTTATCCGAGTGCGTATCTAGTGGTGTCTGATTTTTCAGTGCTGCCATCTATATTTCAGGAGTGAAGTGTAATGATTGAATTTATTTACCGCCTTTGCTATTGCGATTTCGACCACACATTCTATGCAGGAGTCTTGTATCACCCCTTATCAATTTAGAATCACCTCTTGCATTTAGGGGAAGAGGAAGTATTGCTTACTTTGCGGCTCTCAGTGCAGCAGAAAATGAGCATGATATGAGCGGCCCGGCTCCCAAACCTTTCAATAAGAGGCCACTTATGATGAGACCGATGCTCCTGGAAGCAACACATAATTAAATAAGAAAAATATACAATTAACGAATAAATAAATTTTGTATACAGGGTGTATCAAAGAGTTCCATGTAATTTTATATATTTATTGCGAAAAAAAACCCAAACGGAACAATCGACGTGGAAATCTATCGATAAAATCTCCAAAAAAAATTATTTTTTTTAACAAAGTCCCATTAGTTTTTGAAGCACAAGCAGGGAGTTTGGTGCTCAGGGCGCTCGACCAGGCAGGACGCTGAGTTTACTCTTTTTCCGTTTAAAACTACCGGGCGGGGCGGGAACCGCCAAAATGTATACTGGCCCTAAGAAACAGCAAATTTTCGTTTCTAGTTACGCCCCTGATCACAAAGGATGTCTCACGGCTGTATCCACCCAGGCGCGGATCTGTGGGGTGATCACCACACCCCCCCCCCAAGACAAATGCGAATATGATAATATTGTATTCAATAAATACGTTTAAAATTATTTGTAGCAATGTTTTTGACTAAATAACTAATAAAATGGAAAAAAACCGGGGTATTTTTTTTCAAAAAGAGTCAGAAAACACTTAAAAATCGTGACTGTCCCGGAAAATACGGGCAGTGCGGGACGTATGGTTACTTTATTTACAGTTTAAAAAAAAAAAAAATCTCCCCTCCCAACAGCGAGCTCTAGATCCGTCCGTGGTGCCAACCCCTTAACTACTTTTTGTGTCTCCCTTCCACTTGATTTTCATCCGTGGCTTTCTTAGAATATCCTAAGATGGCGGGGGTGGGGGGGGGGTGCGATGACATATGGCTGTTGCTGCTACTACTAAACCAAACATGAACCTCGTCCATCTTCCTCAGCGGAACTTCTAACGAATTGGTGTATGTTGGAATGTGTTTGTACGTATAGTGAACCTTCCGTGAAGTTTGTTTCTGTGTAATGCTTGTTATGTAGAGTGCTGCCATCTGCAATCCATTTTTTTAAACTGAGTTTTTTCTCAACTCATAGTGAGTAAAGTGAAATAAATGAATAATTGTATACCGTTGTAGGCCTGATGGTCTCAGCGGCGAGACTTTTTAACGGGGAGATCGGCTCGCATTCGCCCCTCGAAGTTGGGAACCGCAGAAAACCAACTTCAGCCGACCACCACTGCGGCGACGGTCGGATTTGACTCGCGATGCGAGTCCGTCACTATGACCACTCAAATATGGCTGCTTCTACTGAATCGAACCTGCACCTCGTACACATTCCTCTGTGGAATTTATGACGAATCGGTATATCTCGGAACGTGTGTGAGTGTATGTATAGCATGACCCTAAAATATGTATGTTGCCTGCCTTTTGCTTGTTTTTTGTACTTGCTAGTGTCATCTGTGTTCCATATTTTTAGTGAAAGATGGTAAATGCTTTTGAATTTTCATGTTACGTCAGTACCGTGTTGTAGGACTACCTGTTCTCTGCGGAGAGACTTTTTTAAATGAGAGACCGGGGCTCGCATTCGTGAACCATATGGCTGCATGTTGAGAACCCCTGGTCTAAACCATACCTAATTTCAATCCGAATAAGCGCCAACATGGCTTGGTACAGCAATAATAAACTACCTTGTTTGGGACACCCCTCATATCTACAAATTCATCAGATCAATCAATTTCGGGTCAAATTTCTATATCGGATACGAATTCTTACGGTTTCCATGGGAGGAAAGACCCTGGTCCTATCAAGGAGAAGGCCACGGCGACCGAAAAACAACCGCAGCTTTGAAGCAGGAATTCCTTCTCCTGTAAGCAGAACGACATTTTGATTTAATTGGCAAACAAATCAGGACGACATGAATCAGTTACAATATAAAGTTCCAACTTGGAAGAACTTACGGCTCTATCGGCTAATCGACCTGCTGCAGGGGAGCTTAAGCCATAGGATAAGAAAAGGCAGAGATAGATGCCGCCCATTTCCATCGGGCGAAGGTTGAACTGAAACCGTAGAAATAAGAATGTAAATTAAGTATCAAATTTCTCACAGTGTGTGTGAATATAAACATGCTGAAGAAAGGAATGACAAAAACCAACGGATATATTACAATATACTGTTCTCTGCGGAAACACCATGCCTATACGCAGGATTTTCTCGAAGGGGAAGGGGGTTGTTACGTTTTTTCCTGCAAAATAACGCTATAATCTCGGGGTTAGAATCTCCCCCCCCCCCCACTGCTTTGTGTGGGCTAATGATGGTTCCTATAATTAAAGCTGTTGTATTCTGAGCCATCTATACAGCCTTATGTGAAGCGGAATGAGTCCAGTCCCTCAATGTTCAACGCCTACAACCTCAACTACTATACTGTTACTTAACTGCACATGCACGTTCATATGCGGAATTTATAATGAATCGGCGCATGCCAGAATGTGTGCTCGAGGTACTGCACTTGGTCTCTAACGTATTTATGTTGTGAGAGTTGGGCTTGATTCGTGTTCTTGCTGGTGCTGCCATCTGTCTAATCTGAAATTATTTCCCACCCCCTATAACTGGAGCTCTATAGTTGTTCATTTTACCTTTAAGTAATTCTTTTCCTGCATAATGAGTATATTTAGTTTTTGACACAAAATAGGCATTAGTATATTTCCCCAATATTCTTCACCCTTCTGAAATGAAGATGGTAAATGCTAAACTATCACACAGCCTTACTACTTCTACTAAACCATACATGCACCTCGTTCACATTCCTCTGCGGAACTTTTAAAAAATTGGTGCACATTGGAGTATACGAGATGTGAACCTGACGTGAAATTTCTTTCTATGCAATGCTTGTTATGTACGGTGCCGCCATCCGCCATCAATTTTTCTAACTATGAGTGAAATGAGCCTGTAATGATAGAATAATTGTGCCATTGTAGGCCTGTTGCTCTCTCTGAGGCGAGACTTTTTAACGGGGTGATCGGGCCGCATTTGCACCTCGAAGTTGGGAACCACAGAATGTCAACTTCAGCCGACCACCACTGTAGCGACGGTGGGGTTCGAACCCGGGTCCTCGCGATGAGATTCTGTCACTATGATCACTCAACCGATCGAAAACTATGGAAAGTCTCCTTGAATTTATGGGGGGGGGGGAAGAATTTCCGAGATCCCTGAAAAGACCGAGAATCCGTCCAGCCTTTGGTGCGGAATCACCGTGTCCGTGAATGAATGAGTGTCACTCGTGGCCCTCCACAACTATCAACAAGGCCCTTCTATTCTGAATTTATAGCGTGAAAAAAAATTGATGATAATCGTGTCGGATCCCCGGGCTGGAGCCTTGTCAGCCCCACCCTTGTGAGCGGCCATGGTGTGAACATCGAAGCACCTTCTTGTAAAGTCAACACCATACTCCCTAATGAAATAGAGCTCCTTGAAACACCAAATTGACTCATCCCCCTCTCCCCATTCATTTCTAAATGGGAGAAGGAAGAAGTGCAACCCCAAGATCTCTTGATGTATCCCCACCCCCAGCTCATTGGGTGCATATGGAGCTCCATGATAATGAGATCTGGTGGCTGGCGCAATGATTTTCAAAAAGTATGTGAATTAGTAGGCTGGTATTTTGAGCCAGGTAGAAATGGGGATCCAGAACATGTTGAGGTGACCTTTAATAACTTCTTCCCATTGTACGGCATTAGCTGTTGCTGAGCGGAAAAATGTTTATTCTCAAGATAGGTGTTTCTTCTCTTTCAGAGCTGTCTTCTTATTAATACAATAGAGCACGCAGGGGAGTACGAATCAAGTTTTAGTGAGCACCTCGTAAATAACAGATTGAAGGTTGTTTACGAGGTTGTTTGAATTGAGTTTCGTTGGAATTTACATTCAAAGTTTGCAAATGTCTGATTGTTAACTTGTGAATCGCTGATGAATGGACCAATAATTTTGTTGGTTGAGGAGAATATATTCGTACCTGTCGGAGGTGATCACTGAGAGAAATGAGCACGAAGGCGTCCGCAGTTACGTTGCACGTAACGCAGCTCAATGTCGCAATTCCGGCTCTCATACGTAACACGGCTGCGAATTCTCGGATCGTTACGGCCGAACGTCTTCCTGAACGACCTTTACTGTTACCATGGTCGACTGAAAATACAGAAAAATACATGTACAAGCTGTCCGGACTGAAAATATCCAAAAGTAACGGCTTATATTGAGAGAATCATACATGATTACTTATAAATTTAATTTGCATAGAAAATGGATAACAACTCAAGTTTATTCTGCAGGTCAATAAAGATCAATGTGAGCGGGGACTTTTAGGGACACTGCAGATGTCCAAACGGTACTCGATCGCTCACAAAGAGCCTTAGTAGCCTTTGGGGAGTTGTTAAATCAACCGCGTATATGTATAAAGTGTACATACATCTCGTACCGAATTTCTGACGAAGCAGTACATGCAAGAACGTGTTGCGTGTGTGTGTATGTAAAGCCTTAACGAATTTATGTTTTTTGAATTATGCTTGTTTCGTGTTCTGGTGGTGCTGCCTGATCTGCTGTGCACTCACTTTCTTGTAGTGGAGTTTCTCTCTAATGATGGCATGAACGAAACCAAAACGCACTTCGCTTTCTTGCAGATGTCCCTTATTGTGCGTTGTCTGTTTAGGTGGATTATCTGGTCGACTTCTTTCATCAAAACGTCGTGATGACGAGGTGACTGACCAGGTCGCGTATCATCATTCATAGACTCCCGTCCCTCGCGGGAACACTTGCGCCAGTTCAGCGCAAGAGTCAATGACAGTGCACGTTCACCGATGCATTTCGCAAACTCATACTCTTTCTGCCACTAAAAAACGAATAACACCACGTTGCTCTTTTTGACTCACAAACATTCTGCAGACACAGATGAAAAACCACTAATTGCCTGTTGGAAGATACTGTCGGTCGACCATCATCACATATCACGTGATACAGCGCGACCACATTCCAGTTAGGGTTGCCTTCCTTACCTCCCGCTCTACCACTTCACAAAGTTTCGCCACACTCGTACAAAAATTACAAATTATTATTAGAAATGCTCCGTTTCATTTGACCCACCCTTATATGCCGTGTATATATTGTGTGCCTAACGTGAAACTTCGACTTTTGTTTTTAAATGCGGTCGGCCTACTCTCTGTGGAGAGACATGTTTTTAAATGGTAGATAGGCCCGCATTCATGCCTTGAGGTTGGAACCCCCCCACCCCCCAGAAAGCCAACTTCAGCCGACCAAGGCTTCCGCATGCTGACAGTCAGCGCCCAACTTCCGCGAAAAGAGTGGGTGCAGCGATGGTGCAGCACTTTCTTAACTAAACGTGTGTAGTTCTCTCAATATAAGCTTTTAATTTTGGATACTTCTAGCCCGGACACCCTGTACAGTGTTTCTTTTGTGAATAGACGAAACAATGATGAAATGAAATATTACTACAATGAAAACTCCGCGTAAGACCATTTTATAGGAAAGGACCTCATGATAGGGTCAATTTTTTTTCTGATCCAAAAAAAAAAAATTCCTAACAAATTATTCTACCTCTATTGAACGTACGTACATACCTCCATCATCAGAAATGATCGCGAAAGAGAGGGCGCACGAAGCAAGCACGATGACCCCTATCGACACGAATGGCGTGTAGTAACCGCCAACCTAAATGGTAAAACAACACTTCCGTAAGAAATTGGAACGGACAAAACAGAATGTACTCAACTCGAAGTATATATACTTTCGATTCTTACCGTATACAAGAAACTTCCCAGCGGAGGTCCGCTGATCATGGCTACGGTTACAACGGTCTCTGTGAGACCCTATAAAGGAAATAGAACATTTTTAATCAGTTTTTTCATTCTTTGTGTAATATCAATATAACTACTACTACTATACCCTACATATATATACTTATTAACATATACCATATAAATATTAGCATGGGGAGAATTTCTAACGAATTTGTACGTGTCGGGAAGCCCTGGCGTATTTATTTATGACGTCGGCGTTATGCGTGTTTCGTGCTTTACTGATGCTGCAAACTGTCTTTTATATTTTGAAGAGAAAGTGGCAGATGCCTAAATTTTCGTGTTTTGTTAGTATCGTGAAAGAGCCTGCCCTCTATTGAGAGACCTTTTAAATGGGGACCGGCTCACCTTCGTACTTCGAAGCTAGAAGACCAACTTCTGTCGATTACAACTGCCGCCAGGGGAAGTTTGAAATCTCAGGCTATACATATATAAGTGGTTTTGTAAAATAACATATGTCCTGACTGATTCATCATCGCCGAGCCAAAACCGCTGATGCTATAAACATGAAATTTGGTTAATAGTTTTATTTTATGACGTAAACGCTCACTAAGAAGGGGTTTTTCGAAATTCGACCCCTAAGGGGTTCGAAAGAGAGTTCAAAGGTTACATAAAGAACTCACGCAAATCCGAAACCGCAGAATCTAGTCATGAAATTCGGTCAGAAGTTTTATTTCAACATGTAAAGACTAAGTAAAAAGTGGTTTTTCGAAATTTCACCCCTAAGGGGAGTCATGAAGGGTGCAAAGGTAACAGAAAAATCATGCCGAGCCTATACCGCATATATTCATGAAATCATGGCTCCCCACATCTGGGGCCCGGGATAATTATCATAATTTTTTTGCTTTTTCACGCTATAAATTAGCTACAGAAGGGGCCCGTTGAAAGTCTGACCGAGGGGCCCCGCTACAGGATGTGGGGGGCCATGCATGAAATTTATCAAAAATTTTATTTCATGACGTAGAAACTAACTAAGAACCACTAACTACTACCTTCATCACTGGCTACCATTAACAAAGGAATTTCCATTTTTCCCTTACGCGAATTAAAGTAAACAATGTTTGTATGGCATACAGCTTGTTAATCGAACTTATAATGTTAATAACGAAGCCTTGCGACCGAACGCATAACAGATCATGCGATATTACGATAGTGGGAATTATCGTAAACCAAGAAGTGCCGTGATTGGCTGAATAGGGCCCTTCACTGAAAAAAAGAGTGTAATCGTAGAATATCGGTACACACGCGAAACATACAACTAGATACTTATCCACCGCCCTATTTCACTTCGGGAAGAAGCCACGGCAGATCGGAGCATGAGCTTTAAGTGATCCGTCCCGGTCCCTACTCGCTTCTCAACTAGATCACTTAACATCAACTAGATCATGGCACATTTACAGATCACTTAAGTGACCTGGGGCGCTGTTTCAGATCATTTGAGTGGCACATTTCCATATCCCTTAAGTGGCCCATGGCACATTGACAGATATCGTAAGTGGCCCATGGCACATTGACAGATATCGTAAGTGGCCCATGGCACATTGACAGATATCGTAAGTGGCCCATGGCACATTGACAGATCACTTATGTGTCCCACGACACGTTTTCAAACCAATGAAGTGGCCTGCACTCTTCAAAAGTTTGAGCACGCTTGGTATAGAGTTTCATGATGTCCGAATATAAGGGATCCAAAGATTCCGATGGCCTAGGGGGCGTGTTGCATTGCATATTCATGAATTATCAGCCACCTCGTTGGGCATTTTGCCTGTTGTGGTGTTGTATTTGTATTTGTATTATTAGGGAAGTTGAGATCCCCCCCCCCCCCCACACTATGTATATTGGGTGGCTCATGCGGCCTCAGGATCTGACACTTATGGCTTCATCTGAAACAATCCAATTAAGGGTGCAATCAGAACTCCTTGAAATATTGAAATATTAGGCTGACTCATCCGTCATCTTTGAATGAATGTGTGATGTCAGTATTATGTTGTTGCTTTTTTTTTTTCAGGAGATTGATATAACTCTGGAAAATGATGAGATCTTTATGATACTCACAACATAATAACCTGGATGAGCAGGGAACGTGCGTATGACAGTGGCCAACGAACTAGTGAGGTAAGCAGCGAATCCCGCCCCTTCGACGAACCTTATGCAGCAACACAGAGCGAAGAACACCGTACCTCCCGGACACATTTCCATACAGCTGCAAACAAATAGTAATGGACATCAATATATCGATGTTTCTTGGCTGCGTCATATTCGAAATAGTAAGCTCAAACTCACCCAAAGAGTATCGTCGATCCACCCGTGAGAAAAAGGCTGGACACGATCACGAATCTCGTACTCGTCGCCATAAGCTACAAGAGAAAAGTTCATGCATCATTATATGTATAATCTTTCTTTAATATGGCGAACGATCGACAAATGCATACTGCATGTACGAAAAAATTAGTCTGCCTAATGCTGAATCAAAGGTATACGTAATACGTACGCATTTTCCGGCAATGCAGCTGAACAAGATCTGAGAGAAACTGTACGCTCCAAAGACCAGAGAGTATTCTTCAGCGCTCAAACCTTTTTCCCTTGCCTGAAATGAAGTTCATCAGTTGTTAATGATAAAACGAAAACGCGTTCTACCATAAGCCCCGTTTACATGGGAAATAGAAAAAGCGGGTTTAAAAAAACCGCTTCAAGAATATTCACCAATGACCGCTCTTCATTTCTTTTCTTACGAAGGAAAAAAGTCTTCAAGCGGGTTCTAGAACTCCCAACGATACCGCAATATTCTTTTTCTATTGATAATTTAAATTATTGATATAAAACGTTTAAATTTCTCTCGCGTAATCAGTATCACTTTGAGGGACAGGTGCAGGAAGTTCCCGATAGGAATCAATGTTAAAAAAGCGCCGATTTCACTGTGACAGCGCAGAAATTCAGTGGAATATTTCTCTGCGGGAATAATTTTTAAAAATTGAATTAAATTCCTAATTTTTGTAATCTTTATTTTGTTGTGGGTTGCTTTTAGGGATATGAAGTCGAAAAAAGATTAGATACAAAATAATAAGCCGGACCTACTTTTGAGTCGGACATACGTGCACAATAACACTGTGTGATTTCACCTTTTTATTTACATTTTATCAAGTATGAGAATTAAAATTTATACGTCTCTATTGATGCTTTAATATTCAACTGTGCATCGATTGATATTGTTTGGGATTGTTCAAGTCGATCCCGTCTATAACGATCCCACGTATAACCTTTAAAAATTCCAAAAACCGCTAATTGTCGCCAAACATGAAGCCAAAAGTAAGCAAAATGATAATTTTTGACTGAAATCACTGGAAAAATTGCCAAATGGCGGGTACTCGCAGTGGATTGAAATGTAATTCATTAAAAGAACGTAGAAACATAAAAACATTTTAATGTTTTCGAACATTTAAAACATTCATTCGAGGATGATTTTTTCAGTCATAACTATCCAAATATAATTAATAAGGTGAGGAAATAATTTTAATTCTTGATGCCAGTCAATAATTAAAATTTGCGTGGACTTCGTTGAAGAACGGGAAATTTTCATAAAAATAAGTCAGGATGACCATAATTACCGGAAAATAGGGTCATCCTACTACAGTAATAATTATTTTCCGACTCACTCACCAGACGCGGGAAAAACGGAGCTATGATGGAGTAGCAAGCATAGTTGCAGAATATCCCAGTCCATAAGGTCAGCAATAGTAACCACTGCCGCCTACAAATCGGCCAGGAAGGTGAACACGACGTCGTCGGTATAACAGTTCTCCTGCTGCTGCTGTCTGCACTGCGGTGAAGGAGACCCATCGACCAAAATAGGTTGAGCGAGACTAGAGATAAACGATGCATGTACAATACCAACGCCGGACTGGACCCTGTAGGTATCAAAACAAAAACTCGACCCCGGATTCGGTGAATTCGATCTGATTGACGCTTTGCACACGCTTCACAGATTTCGGAACAAAAGGGAGTTGAAATGATACCCCTAACTACCTCCTCTATTTTTTTTTTATCTTACTTATTCTGAAGAAAGAAAGGACACACTTCCATTAACGTTGTCGACGAAACAAAGGTGTCTCTGATTACTTGTATGAACGGAAACTGATGCCAGTAGAACCTTTCACCCTCCTTCACATATAAATGGAAACCGAAATCGGCTGTTAAATTTGAAATTCTTTCCCACAAGGAGAAGTGGCTGCATTGGCTACTTATTACTTTGACCGCACATAAGTGCATTTTGCTGCTAAACCGCTCATGAATTTTTTTAATATTCCTTCGAGGAATTTTTAACTAATTAGTAGTGGATGCGGGAATCTACTCTGTGTATGTTGTGATGGTGTTTTTTTTTTTTTAGAAATACATGCTTAGGGTTACTAGACATCGTCCTTTTCGATGTCATTTCACGCGTCCTACGTTTCAGAAAATTCGCCCCTTTTTTCCTCCTTTTTCATGTTTCCGGAATTTCACTTTCGTGGGGACATATTTTTTCACGCTGGAACATATACCTCTCGTTTTCCCCTCCTACACATTTTTACACGATTTGATCAATCGCCGTTGAAATTCCCAGAATACAAGAACCCAAGGTGCCTCCAAGTAGGGCAGATGCTATTTTAACCACGGCCGAGGTTGCTACAGGATAATATGATACAGTCCGAAAGACAGCTCGGGAGGAACAAAACTACAACACAAATTTTGTGAATATATCTGGGTGTAGTAAGTCAGTGGGAAGAATTCAGAACAAAACTCTCTGTTTTTCTTTGTTCGTAAAAAGTAGGGTTGTTCATCCCACACCCCTCTGATTCACGGATAACGTGCGTAATCTTTATCTTGAAAAGAGAAGGGCATTCAAAGAATACAAGTGAAAGAGGTGACCTGTCATCATTTACTGAAAAAAAAAATAAAAGGGCGTTGAAAAAAGCAATAAGGGATAATGAAAAGGAAGTTGAATCAAGGTTGGTAGATAACATTGGCTCTGACTCAAAATCGTTTGTCAGGTACGTAAATAATGGATGTAATGGGCAGAACAGACCCTCTCGATAGGAGGGTCTAGGGTAGAGAGCAATGTAGGCATGCGTAGTGCTTTCAATGACTTTTCCGCGTCGGTTTTTGATAATGAAAGCGATATCAAAATTACGAATGTGTCATGGGGTGATAAAACTCTCAACGAAATTGAAGAGTAAGATGTGTGGAAGTCCTAAAACTTTTAAAAAAATGTATGTGCAAGCAGAGCATCAGGAATAGATGATATTTATCCTAGGGTCCTAAGGGAATGTGCGAATGAACTGCTGGGTCCAGTTGCACAGATTTGCAGTAGTTCTGCTGAAGGTATTGCCCCAGGGGACTGGAAGCGTGCTAATGTGGTTCTGATATTTAAAAAGGGTAGTGCAGAAACCGTGTCGAATTATCATCCAATGAGTTTGACGAGCTCCCTCTCGAAAATTTTGGAAATTATTATCAAAAGGCAATTGGTGAAGTGGATAGGCGAGAATAACGTATTGTTGGAAAACCAGCATGGGTTCAAGAAGGGGAAGTCATCAATCATATATTGCGTTCCCGCCCCTAGAGGCATACAGCGGAGAAGGGGAAGTCATGTGCAACTGACTTCCTTTGATTCTATGCAGTCTCATATGGGGTCCCCCACAAAAGTTTACAGTTGTTTTACATAATAATAACCCTTTCGATAGGGGGCTCCGGTGAAGGCGCACTACGGCTACTGTTCTACGGTCACGTGACTAAGGCTTAGGGAATGGCAGAAGCGTCGATGTTGTTTATCTTGATTTCCAGAAGACATTAGATCGGATCCAACATGGTAAAATCTTGAAGCGTTTACATGAGATTGGGATTGGAGGCAACTTGTTGAATTGCATAGAATCGTGGTTGAGAGATAGGTCACAACGGGTTATGGTGAAAGGAATGATTGGGCAGGTGTCAAAAGCGGAATCTCTCAAGGAAGTCACATTTATCGTTTTAACTTCGAGTTGAATGGTATTCCTATCCCGGATCCAACTGGGCTCACGGATTTGGGAATTCTCATTGACGAGCCTAGGCTTAGGTTTTCTGAACATTGTTCAGCGGTGGTAAAAAAAACGAATAGGATGTTTGGTTCCATTCTTAAAAAGGTCTCTTCGCGTTCTCCTAAAATCATTCTTCCGCTTTTCTGAGGCTTAGCTCGTCCTTGACTGGAGTATGCTGTAAGGTTTTGGAGACTATAACCTGCGGTTCGAAAACTGAGAAAGGACACCTGTGTGCATCCTTGACCATGTCACTTTCCTAATTTACTAAAACAGAACCACCACTAAAACAATACTGATCAATCTCTCTCCGCTTATAATTTTCTGTTCTTAAGCCGGGTTTTCCTAGGAGTAAAACTTATGCGTTGTGGGCAGCGTGAAAACGCTCATTGGTTAAAAACTTGAAATTCAGGTTTTTTTTGACCAATCAGCATTTTTACGCTGCACGCGCTGTAGAAACCTGCTCCTAGGAATAGGCTTCTTTTGCGCCGCGTGAACCGAACTGGATCATTTCGCGTCGGCAGAAACTTGTTACACAATCACGCTACGCGTTTGTATTTTCCTAGCGTGGCGCATCAGCTCAGGGTGGCTATATAAAGTATATGGCCCTGGCATCAGCTACTCTGTCGTCTGCATGCTCTGGTTTGAAGGGAAGGGAAAGAAAGCACAACAAAAATGAAGCGCGGCGCAACGACGCATTTGACTCCTCCGGAAGCAGTCAGCCAATAACGCCCGACGTAAAGCGCTGTCGTGAGCCGCATTGCGGTCTGTAGGAAAACAGTCATACTGATTCTTATTGGTGAGTGGACGGCGTGTCAAGCTGGGTGGATCACGTTGCGTGCGGCACAGAAAACCTGCTCCTAAGAAAACCCGGCTTTACTGTTTGCTCAGTTTTATTGCCTATACAGGCCGCCGGCTGAAGCTTGGCAGTAACTTCCAGTCTGCTTATGTTGGTTGCTTGAGAAACTTTGAAGATTGTCAAACATGGTTAGAATACCATTTGCCCAGCTTAGACGCAACTTGGGTTCTAATATTCAGGGAATTTTGACAGAAATTGGTCAAAATGTGTAAACGAGTGGAAAGAATAAACCACTGTAAAAAACTCACATATGTTTCATAGTGAAAAAATATTCCCCAAGGAAAAACGATATCCAAAAGGAGGGAACGTATGGTAACCTTATCTAAAACTTTTTTTCCACCATTTGTTCATTTTACTTTAGACGGAACAAATGGTGATAAAAAAAATAAGAGATTTTTATGAATGGCATCAGAGAAAGATCAGGATTTTTTCGTTATTAAGAAACAAAAAAATTAATTTCAAAAGTCATTGAGGGATGGAGCTGAGAAGTAATATTCTGAGCAGATTTATCAAAATCAAGCCGTCCGTCAATGAATTGGATGGGTGCATGCATGTAGATTCTTCATTCAATGCTGGCAGTCCGTCCGATTCACATCATTTTCTTCATTTATTGCATTTCTGCACCATATATAGGCAGCTTTCACAGAACTAATTTCTCACTTTAAAAAAGAAATCCCGCTTTCTAAAACCCCATTCACGCGCAAATCACAATTCTTTTGTCATTATTTGTTCCTTTTGAATTAGGTTTTAAACTTTTTTTGTATCCTGATAGCCTATATCAGGACAGCATTTCCACAAATGGCATATGCCTGTTTTCCAGTAGCTACTGGGGCACCCCAATTACATGATCCAAAAATGCTAAAAAAATATGTGGAAACTAAAAAAAATTAATGAAAATAAATAAAGCGTATGGATGGTGTCTATATAATTTAAAGGACCCCTGTATTGAGCTTGAGGCTTCCAAGCCAATCCATGAAGACATTGGCCAAAATGCAGAGCCATCATATGAGCATCATGAGCTTCCGGGACAACTGATTTTTCTGATTCCCTACCTGGCAAAGAAAATTTAATTGAAGAAATTAAACCTGGAAATTTCAACAAGATCTCATTTTTGTGAGACCCCAAGGCTGTGCCGGGTGGGCACACATGTTAAGACAGCACTGCCAAAATGCCATGGCTGACAATGCCTCCTATCCTTTGTGTGTAGATAATATAGGATAAATAAAATATAGTCACTTGAACAAATTTTTTGTTTTCAGCCTGATACATATTTTAAACAACAAAGAACTCAATTTTGTAACGTAATTTGTGTGACAAAATTCTTATTTTATTAGATGGTAGAAGTAAAAAAAGACATGAAACAAAAGAGAAAAACATTTTATTACAAATAAATAAATAATCATCATCATAGTAATAATAGCTTTTTCTTGCGTGTAATATTTCTTTAAAAAATATGTACAAATCTGAATGTTCCCCATCGATTTCCTTCCAGAAATAGACTGGAAAAGGGGGAGGGGAAAAAATGAAAGTATAGAAGGCACATCATATACTATATTTGTTTCACACATACACAGTAATAACTATCAACCACCCGTGTGTTACAGAGCAATAACACACGCAATTCCTTGTGAAAAACTAATATGGAAAAGTGTTTTCAGTTTTTTGATTTGGCCAATAATTAAGGAGTTGTAATGCTTTAAAAATTGATTAAGTGACTTCAAAGTCCTGCCAAATTCACCAAAAGCATAACTTGGTGTTTTTGAAGGTGATAATAATTTATTAATCTTATAAGAGAAATCGAGAAGGCAAAAAACAGTTTTTTTTCTTTGCTTGTGTGTGTGTTGCAGTTTCAAATTTTTAAGCAGTTGTTATTACAATTTCCTCAGATTGCGGTTTTTGAGATTACAAGAACTACTGCTACAAAAATTCTTAAATTCTCAGAAATGTTTACTCACCATGTTTGTTAGTAAAACGAACCTCTGAGATTTAGAAATTAACCCCAATATTTTTCAAAAATGTTACATTCAAAATTTTGAAATTTATACATTTTTTTCCAACATTTTCAAATATGAAATTCTAACAAATGCTCAGATACCAAAATGTCCATTCTACATAACACATATGCCATATAAATATTCCAACAAAATTTCAGACTTTTTGGTGCAGTCATTTTTTTTTTTTCATCTTTACGGGTGAGCTCAAAACCTGCAATTTCAGAAAATCACATTTAAAGTGTTTTTCTTAATGCTGAAAGGTTTTTTCTAGTGTTTTCTTTGAAGTTATCTTTGAAAAATTGACTTCAGGGGTCGTGAAAGAAAGATGGATCAGAAGATTTACATGTCGCATCACAGCTTTTGAATGTAATTCTACAACACAATTAACTTGATTAACACAATAACCTTTTTTGAATGGAATCAATCACAGTTAAAAATTGTCATGATGAAGTCTAACAATTACAGTTAATAAAATGTTTACGCCATCCCATTTATGTCATGAGTGTGTGTATAAAACAATATTAAAAACCATATTTAGGAAAACTAACAGTAAAGAGATGACTTTCATTTTGAAAATTGAGAGCTAAAGGGAGAAAGACATGATTTTTCGGGGGGGGGGGGGAGGAGGAATTAAAAAACAAAATATAATACCATCTCAAAGGAGCAACAAAATCAGTACTGGCTAGAGAGGCAAGAGCCTGAAGTCCGGCTCTGCTAAGAGGGGCCTGGGGCCTTATAAATATGCCCCAAAATGAAAATTCATCTGAAAAAATAACCAAATTCTGCACAAATGATGCAGACTGGAATAAATTTTGAAGTCGTGTCAAAATCTTATAGAGTAAGGTTAAGTAAAAAAATTTATCAACATTTCAGTGCAATAAAAATCAAACAGTCACAAGGAAATTAAAAATCTTCATTGCAACATATAAAAGTCTGTATGAAAATGTGATTCGATGAATAATCAATAGAAAAATCTGAAACCACTAATCATTTTGATTATGTTCAATTCATATGATAATTAGTTTGATTAAAAGTTTCTGACTGAATCGTTGTTATTATTAATTTGCTGTTTCTCCCCAGTCACACCTTCATCAAGAAGCTACCATTTTTATATCCTTCATTGAAGCTTTTCACGAGCAAATGTTTCTATGAAATTTTAAAAATTGTTAAAAAATATTGCTTTGTTTTATTAATCAGAGTGTGATCCAATTTGAAAGATGGTAAAAAAACGTTCGCGCAGTAAACACTATGCACTGTATGCACCTTCCCTCAAAAGGTTTCATTTAATAGTGAAGGAGAGAAAATTACTACACATTTTGACAGAAGAGTGTTGTTTTCGGAAATAAATTTCAAAAAAATTTCATTTGGCTAACACTTTACAAATTTGAAGTTGAAAAGTGACACCCCCCCCCCCCCTCCTGCTGAGGGAGAAATTTACTTTAGTTCAGTGCATTCTGTGTTTGGCACATGACTGACCATTAGAAAAATAGCACGTCACAAAATTTCAAAACGTTATAACTCCCGAAATATTTGTCCGATCCTAAAAACAGGAAACACTTTTCCATATTAGTTTTTGACAAGAAATCATATGTATAATTATTGGGCAGTCGATACTTACCACCCTGTATATAATGGTGAAGGCAATGTTGAATCACAGGTATTACATTTTCCTTTCTCACACTTCATTTCTTCTTATTCGGGCAATATTCACTGTCCTACAATATTTCATTTACAATTACAGCGAATGAACATATTTTTAGTAAATATATTGCACAGTATTGGACCAGGTCAGTTAACTTCTAACATATAAATTTCTATAAATAGATGATGGGCATCGATTTGAAATTGATCCATGAACAGACAACACTGTGTGAAGTCACAATAAAATTTTTTCACATATACAGAGAAGTGAATACCTACAAAGGCACCAAAGATTAATTATATTTTTAATGGAATGGCACTAAATGGTGATTAATAATGTAACTAACATTCGTTAGTTTCCAGCGAACTCATTTTCTTATGATTACAGTCAACAACATAGACAAATTTTCTATGTGCAGATGAGGATTCAGAAGTAGATTGTGTATTTTTGAATTTTTTAAGAAACTGCATTGAAAATAACTAATTTCATCACAAAGTTCAGTACAAATTAGAAATGCTTAAATACTAATCATATCTGCTAAGGATGCTTTAAATATTCACATTTCTCAATATACCAAGGTCGTTTGATGTAAGTAAGACATAATATATATATATATTGTTGACCTTTAAGGAAAAATACTGTAGATCTTTTCTAGATATTATGCTAAGGGGATGACTCAGAAAGAAAAGTCACCTGGTCTCTGCCAGGAATGAACTGAGATCCTCTTGCAAACTGTTCAAGCGCATTATCATATATATACTACTACCTTATCGCAAACCAACCCGGTCATACATGACCATACAGTGGTTTCCAACCCGTGGAGTTGGGTGGGAAATGAAGGCACCGTCTATCGTTGGTCTCAACAGGTTTGGTACGTAACATACTTGCTTCTGATGTTCTTTGGCCAGATTCAACCCTGTTTACCTTGATGGAAATCTTCATAGTGGAAGACTAGCATCTTACCATTGCACTACTCAGGCGCTTAATTCATCCTTATGGATCTCACCACCTTACAGTTCTGACCATGTTTAGTTACATCCTGCATACCACTGAGACAAGACCCTGCCATCGTTATTTCATGCACTGTGGCATGAGACAAGTACAGACATTAGTAGCCTCCTTTAACTTCAGGAAGTGGTGGAAAAAGTAGGAAGGTAGACAGAGAGAATGAGACGGCTTTTTTTCAGCCCAATACATCAAGGAAACAGAGCTTTTTTGGTTGACATAATATCCAGAAACAGTCTATTTCCTTGGTATATTGGGTTTAAAAAAAAAAGTTGTCTCATTTTCAGAGTTTACTTTTTTTGGAAAAATTCTATTTTAATTTTTCAAAATGGTCTTCAAGCTCCCCACACT
Source organism: Pholcus phalangioides (assembly GCF_987345545.1). Classification (NCBI taxonomy): domain Eukaryota; kingdom Metazoa; phylum Arthropoda; class Arachnida; order Araneae; family Pholcidae; genus Pholcus; species Pholcus phalangioides. The sequence continues at coordinate 21,116,399 of NW_028301596.1, read as the reverse complement.
TGTTCCAATGAGTTCAAATTTCTCTATCCCCTCAGTATTATGGGGTATTTTCAACCACTAAGATTGCTCTACATCCCTGATTTATAGAAGAATGCAACTTAATTCCCAAAAACTTGTACAGGCTGATTGTTTATCCACAGGTTTTGTGTGAGGACACACAAAATTTTAATCAGCTTGTATGATAAACCCCATACATTGCCAAATTCCAATATAACATACTCTGATTTAACAAATTTTTCAATTAAACAAATTTTAGAAGTATCTGTGCATGTGTGTTAATCTCAACCCAGATAGAACAATTTTCCCTGATTTAACAAATAAAATTGGCTATATTTCATCTGATTTATTGAATCAGGTACGACGGCCCAGCATTTCTATACTTGTCACAATTTTACATAGATAGATAGCAGTAGCCCAAGTTATATTATCTATGGGTGTATATGATATATCTATGGGTACCAAGAGAACTCAGAAAAGATTCAGGATTTTAAAACTCCCTCACACACAGTCTGAACTTTACTTACATGTGTGGAAGTAAAGGTCCTGGATACATGTGGTTATCTCAGAAATTTCTCACACCCCAGACAGTTAATCCACCAATCTCACAGTTATAAGACCTAAAAGAAAAGTCGTTTGGAACCGGCTATAAAGTGTAAAAGTCCTCGTGCACATAAAATGACCACAACAACAAATATGATCGAACAATCATTATATATAGACAACAGTATTTCTTAAAATTAGAGTTGCTCGCAAAAACATGCATAGAATTTTTGGCACAATTTCTTTTCTCTAAATGTTCTTCTTCAGTCATCACAATAAGACTTGGAATATAGTTCATTGCACTTAATCTTTCTGACATGCGTGCATGCGTCATCTGTGAATGCATAATCAGTTTGCTTTGCCTCTTATAAGTGAATATTCAACTAATACTTAGTTTCTTTTCTTCTAATTTTGAAAATATTTCACCGGATTGGATGGAGTGGACAGATGCTTCTTACACAAGCAGAATCCTTTTCAATTTCCCCCCCCCCCAAAACAGCTCTCCCATCAATCTGCTTCTTCTCAAGCACATCCCTTCAAGAGAGCTATCTAGTACTTTCTTTCATTAACGTAAAAAAAACTATGAAATAATCTTCTTTTGTAGGAGCACTTGAACAATAAATTATCATCAGTTGTACCTTCAAACGCTATAAGCAACATCATTTTTTTTCTTTTTTTACTTTTTTGGCTTCTTAGGAGGGTTTCCTCCCTGAGACGAGTCTGTCCCTGAAGTTGGTGAAACTCTCAGCAATTGCTAAAAGTAGAACAAAACAGATAACGATAAGTGGCTAATAAAACTATATCCCAATGAATGAAATTATCCATACATGGTAAAGCAATAAACACTGTTTAGATTATATCAAAAAGCAAGCTTTTTTATTTACTCTTACTGCTTAACTGTACATACACCTCGTACACATTCCTCAGCAGAATTTCTAACAAATCGGTACATGCAGGTACATATTGTTCATGAGAGACATACACAAGGGGGAGGGGGGGTACAGCTTGTGTCCCCCCCAAGACAATAAAAAATTTAAATATTTTTTAAAAACATTAAAATATCAAAGAAATACAGTAGGACCATGGGCCCCCACAAGGGTGGGACTGGCAGAGCTCCAGCCCTAGGGCCAGGGAAGAATTTTTTTTGTTTTTTCACACTATAAATTAAGTATAGAGCGGCTCGTGAAAAGTCCAGCCGGGGGGGTCACCAAAGGTCCTAGTCTAGGGCCCCTGCTCCAAGATGTGAGACCATAAGTAGGACCTCCCAAATTTGGACATTTAAGCTGATTTTTTTTTCAACTGGGGGCTTTTCATGCCTTTTCTTTCCCAAAATTATGTTTTGGCCTTCTCTAATACATCATCTATTTTATTCTTTTTTTGAATCACATATTGTTGGTGGTATCCACTGAGGTTTTCGTGCTTTTGAAAAACAATAATGGCAACAATGTGCCTCAATCAATGTTTTTTGATCAAAAACTTTGATCAAAAGAACTTTCCTTTCTTTATTTCATTTCTCCGCGCTGTAGGCCTATAGTTAATCGTTGTATTTTTGAAGTTGTTTTTCCCAGTGATTATCTAAGTAAATTTCAGCACATCCCAAAAACGTTAAGTAATGTAGCAGGTACAATCTGCGAATGAAAACATGATATTTTATATTTTTGGGAGAATGGTGAATTTTTGAAAAGCTAGAACGTTGAACGCCAGTACGAATATTGTGTGGAGAACATGGAATCAAAAAATTTAATGTTTATATGATCAGAAATAAAAACATAAATAAATAAATAACAAGCAAATGCTTACAAACAAATTTCAAAGAATAAGGAATTTTTCTTTTCTATGGATAAATTAGTAACGGTTAAGTGAATTAGAAATTATGGTTTTTTTTCAAAGGAAAATATGAATCAAAATCCTTCAATTTTTCTAAATAATTTGCAAACACCACATATATTGCTCACTATGTGTGTGTTGTGACTTGCGCAGCACTACACAGGTCTTTAAAGGCATGTATTTCAAACCCTATTAGACATATGGGAACTCGACCTAAGGATGTCTAAAGTCACTGGAAGATGGTCCACATACAATGACAGGAGGTTTCCAAAGACTCTAATGGGTGTGTTTTAGAATAAAACCAAAGTTAGAATGAAATGTATAGTCAGTGACTGTATAGCAAGAGGGAGTCATTGGTTCTTTTTGTATTTAATTAAGGGAGGCCCTCGAATGAGTGCTTAATGAAAAATACTATTACAGAGCAGTAAGCCCCAAATGGTGCATGGAAACTTAGGGTGTCATGAAATCAGTTGCAATTAGAAATATGAAATATTTTTTGCTAAAATGTTCAATTTTAGAGGGTCTACGTATAGCCCTCTCAGACCCAGTACCTAGGATTTTTTTTCTCACTGTAGATATTATTTTTTAAATTCAGGGAGTTCAGCTCTGACTTCAACGATAAAACACCTGTGAAGTTAGGGATGAACTGGGGTTAAAAAGAAAGAATATCTACAGAAAGAAAAGCAACATCTTACATTGTGCGTACAGGGTGTGAAATAATATACAGGTTTTAAATTTTTTATACTTTTCTGTTATAACCATACCACTTGGATGATCAAAACTTGGGCACAGTAGCACAGGTTTATAAGATACTCACCTAAAATACCAAAGGATGTTCAGAGGTATTGCAAGTTTGATACCCAGTTCATCTTTGTCAGAAACTTTCCCAACACAGGGGTACAACAGAAACGGCGACATGACCACAGAAAAAGATTGCTACCACAGAGAGTCCCACATCAAGGGCATAGTGCACCAACCTCTCAGTGACTATAATAAAAACTGTCGTTTGGAATAAGCAATAAATTGTAGGTCCCAATCTAATTAGCCCTCATGTACAAAAAAATAATCCTGGTGTGACAAAAATTTGAATTTTCTTCAAATTTATGTGCCTCCTGTTTAGTGTTAAATACGGGGTGATTATAAAAAAGCTATCCCGACATATGGGCCCCTTACTATCATACCATTCACAGAAACTGAATGAAATTTTGCCATAAGGTATTTTGAGGTATGCGCTCAAGAATGATATGGAAAACAACAGCATCACTCTAACAGTTACGATTACAGTGAGAAAATTTCGAAAATATCAGATGGCAACACCAAGTTTTTTGTATTGGAATGCGATCTCCATACTGAAAAACACTAAATAGCGTTGGAATGGCACGAGTAGCACGAAAATCACCGGAGCTAGGCAAGGAAAAAGTAAAATGGACTTTGCCGTGCACCAGAGCATTAATGTTCGTTTCATTCGTCAAACCATTTCTTCGGCTGAGATCCCAGCCTGATTAGTCCTCCACAAGGTCATGTGGAAAATTTGTGAAACACAATAAAATGCTTTATTTTATGCTGCTTCTCTGTCCTTATTGGTTGTCCTCACTTTTAGCCTATCTACCGCCGGTGATTTTCATGCTACAGTTGCCGTTCGAACTCTATTTAGGGTTTTTCACAATGGAGATCACATTCCAATACAAAAAACTTGGTGTTGCCATTTGATATTTTCGAAATTTTCTCACTGTAACCGTAACTGTTAGAGTGACGCTGTTGTTTTCCATATCATTCTTGAGCGCATACCTCAAAATACCTTATGACAAAATTTCATTCAGTTTCTATGAATGGTATGATAGTTAGGGGCCCATATGTCGGGATAGTTTTTTTATAACCACCCTGTACTTTCTTTAGTGCACTGTCCATCAATTTGTGTCCTATTGTTTTTAACAAAAGCATGAAGAAAAAAAACAAGCTGGAATGCACTGATTTGGTGTTGAAAATGTGTGGCATTAACTTGGGAGTACCAATTTTTTGACATTATGGGGATGCTCAAGAAAGGGGGGAAGGCTGGATTATACGGGAGTACATACCATAATTATGTGAATGAGAAAAATTCTCTATAACAGCATGTTTCTGTGTATAAGCATTCATATTTGTATTGAAGGGCAGTTGAAGCTCAGCTTTACAAACTCAAACAAACTTAAACAATGGGCTTGAACAATTAACTCAATGTTCATGAAATAAAAGTTTGTATAGATTTTTAAAATCAAATAAATGAAACTTACTTGTTGAGCGGGAGTGAGTGATAAGGTAACTGGAATCGATATGTATTGCTGTGGTGCTGTTGCGGCCGCTGCCGTTGCAGAATCTAAAATCATATTTAATTGATTAATTTATGACTCGGGGTGATACAGTAATCAATTTTTCAAGTTAACTAATCAAATAATTGAATTGTAATTTTTCATTTTTTAGAATGTTTTTGAATTGATGAATGAATAAAACATTTACATTCTACAAGTTTTCTGTTTTGTGATTATTTTTAAGTTTAAAAACCAACATATATGTTACACCAGCATGAAAACTAAAAGCTCTAAAATTATGTTTTAAAAAAAGTACAACTGCTACACACATTTTCTAAGAAATATGATTCTTTATGGATTAATCATTCAAAACAATGTTGATTTCATAATGACGAATGCTGTTATTTCAATCCAATCCAGAGCGAAAAACCATCCCAAGATGGTCTCTCTTGACAGTCGTAATACCTGGAATTTCGGGCGCATACAAATTTAGTTCAGTTGGTAAATTAATCTATTTTTTTTTCAATGAATTTTTGGATTGATCATGTTTTTGAAAATGAACTATTTATTTGATTCACAGGGATACCAGTGAATAATGGGGGGGGGGGGAGAACCATGCTTTAATTTTCTTCCAGAGGGACCCACTTTCACTCAAAAACAACCCAGATTCGGCCAATCATTAGAGCACGGAGGCATCACTGCAGACCAGCGATTCTCAACCTTTTCTGATTCACGGAGCCATTTTCAGTGTATAATTTCTATGGCGGAGCCCTGTTTAACTCGAGGAGCCCCTTTTTGTATATTATTTATGTAGCGGTTTTCTTTAGGCCTCTTTTTTTGTTTGTTTATCAAATTCATTGATTTATTTTATTATCCTCGAGTGGCCGCTGAGCCCTTGGGGCTCCGCGGAGCACCGGTTGAGAACCGCTGCTGTAGACGAATGTTTAGTTATCCAGGGTTAATAAAATAATACTACACCAAGAAAAATATGATTGGTTGGGAAAACAGTAAAGTCATTACGCAACTTACTCTGCTCTTGGCCGAGGTTGATAATAACACCATCTGATAACCCTGGAGGTGTGGCAGCATAGACTAGACCCTGCGCTGTATGGTACATGAATGCACCTTGGACACCACTGTTATTGCTGCTGCTGTTACTGCTATTGTTACCAGCTGCATGCAGAATGGCTTGTGATGCTGGGATAACCACACTCCCTTTTTTTCCATAGAAAATTTATTTAAAAAAAATTAAATTTAAAATTAATGAAGTGCACAAAAATTTTTAATTTCCATGAAACTGAAATTAAATATCTATTCAAATGATTTGCAAAATACATTCCAACTTAGTTATAATGACCTCGGTTGTAGCAACACATCAGTTATGATGACAAAAATTCTCAGTCCCACAGATTCCCATAGTGAACAATGTTAATGAACCTTACTTATAACATGACTAAAAATGCAACATGCTCAGATATGGTGATACATTTTTTTGTCACTTTTGCTTCCTTTTTTCCCCAAGAAATTCTTAGAACAATCGCATTAATTGCTAGATTAGAGTCCACATATGACACAAAATTTTCCAATTTCATGATGTATGTCTTCCAACATGGGTCTATAAAGTCCCCGTAAAGTCAAGAAGCATTACTTAAGACTGTATTTTTTGAGGGAAAAATAATGCTTGGCTCCTAAGAAATCTGGCTGGTACCTACATTTTTATTTATTTATTTTTTTGTCAAGCCCTGATTTACATATATTTGCTTTAGGGGAAATAAAAACATTTTACTTGAAAAAAAATTAAAGAATAGTCTCATTCACAAAGCTGCAAAAATCAATGCTGTGATCATTACCCAGACTATCATACCTTACGGATGATGTGTGTGTGTGTGTGAGTTATCAGAGCAAACAAAGCTACAAATGAGTACCATTAGGTAGTCAACGAAAAATTACAACATAAAAATTACAATTAAATTACAACTAAAAGACAATGTCAGCAACAGTACCTGAGACTAGAGAAAGATTTTGTGGCTGTTGCGCATTTTGTACAACTGAAATCGAAGCTGGGGCAGCAGTAGCTTGTGCAGTCTCCGATGAGTTTGGCTGATTCTTTGCTGCATCTGTGAGAATAGAAATCACTTTAAACTAAAATTTCAAAGTTAACGAGGGTCTGAGAATAGTTAGCTCTTAAATACATAGCTTTACGTATCTGCAAAGGGTTCTTTAAATGTTCAGTTGACGATAAGAAATTCAGAATCTCCATTGCACATAAGGTGAGATCATATTGAGAAGATATAATGATTGAGACTTTTAATTGTTCAGTTGAATGACTAAATCGCTTTAATAATATGACATTCTATGTGAAAATGTCAGAATATTAACTGTTGTGAGACCAAAAATTCAATTTCATGACTGAAGTTCTGTTCATTTGTTAATATTAGAAAGAAACGATGTATAAAAGACATTTTTAATAGCGATTTTTTACAATTTTATAACCTGACAGAGCAAAATATTGAAATTTACTAATATCGATAAGTCTGTTATAATGGCAATTTTCCTCATGATTGTGAACTGTTGTTACAGTGGACTTTTACTGTAATTAGTGTATGTATATTTTGTTTAATTAGTACAATCTTCAGGTCCTGTATCTGACTCTTGTGATTTATGGGGAGAAATGTCTGGAGGGACAAATAAAATTTAAAAAAAAAAAAGTATGCAATGGTAACCTAAATTTCTTGATTATAAATCACCAATTGGCCCTTTTCTATGTGAAAAAAATGTGTTCTATAAATGATGAATAGTATTCAAATACATTATTACAATGATGGATATCAATCAATAAGTGAAAATATCAATTTACTCGTGTGGATTGAAATTTTTTAACATTGATCCTCTTATCAAACATTTTTTTTAATGTGTTTAAATATTTTTTTTTTACCAGCACTAGTACGCTATTTTTTAGTAAATACCATATTTCACCCACATTAGCTGGCATGCTGGGAAAAGCAAGGTTTAATAAGTATCACAACATGTATTTAGGAAATTCAATGACTTTTTAGGATAAAGATCTGTGACTGAATTTTTCTGGCATTCCGGAAAATACGGGTTTTCCCAGCATGCTGGTCTCCATTGCTGTTTTCTGGCATGCTAGCGAATGCGAAGGAATATGGTAATTGAAACTATTTTATTTACACAAAATTTTATATAGAGAAAATACAAATAAAAACTTTAAAAAAGAAAACAGGTATTAGAAAATGCACTCACTGGATATTGCAACCGAGAATGAACTTTGAGCAGGAAACCTATACACAGGTTGTGAACTCCCAGACTGACCTTCTGAAGAAGATGACGAACTAGGCTGAAACCCACCAATCTGAATTGTTTGGCCTAACCCTCCACCTGAAATGTCAAAGAAAATTTTAATACACAAGTTTATATATATATAGTCTGAGATTAGAGAAAAAAAGTACTTAAACTAATTTCTCAATAAAATGCAAATCAATCTACATACCAATAATGCAATAAAATGGAGTACAATGTATAGTTAGAAGTTAAGAAAACCAAGATAATTTAGTTGATTGCCTCAAAGAAGCCATATTTGGAATATTTTTAGCTTGTCAAACAAAATTATTACGTTTAACACCTATTTTAAAATATTCAAATATTTATCAGTTTGATTAACTTGAAGTTCTTGCGACTGAAAAACAAGTGCATGCAATAAATCTAGATAAAAAATAAGAAAATATAATAAAGAATGACCTGGAGCAGCCGCGAGAATTGTAGCAAACCCTGCATTACTGTTCACGGTCTGCTGCTGAGAGGGAGAAATGTCCGATAAACTGACCAAATTGGGAGAATCGCTTCTCATCAGATGAGGTGGTGGCGAACCATCTCCTGACTGAGGAGAAGACGGTGAAGATGAGTAGGCACCTTTGCTGTCCAAAATCTATTCGTAAAAAAATATTTAAAAAAGACTCATTACACTGACAGCGCAAGTATTCCAATGCATATTCAAATTTTCTATGTACAGATTAAAAATCAACTGGAATCTTACAATTTTACACACACACACACTGTAAAAGGTAAAATGAAAAGTCAGAATGAATTTTTCCAAAAAGAAATTAGCTCAAATTCTGACAATCGAGCTCACACCATGGTTAGTTTCGATCAATCACGGAGGTCTCTGTTGTTTTTTAGCCCTTGAACAGAGTTTCAAGACCTTCAATATAAAATAGAACAAAATCTGCTCGAGCATTTCCCTGACCAAGACTCCCGAAAAAAGAAATATATGCTAATTCGAAATCTTAACCTTCCAAATATTTTTCGAGTTTCAATTTTTCCCCTTCACAGAATTATTCCCTGGTTTTTATAAAAATTTTGTGTATATTTCCCTGATTTTTATAAAAATTTTGTGTATATTTCCCTGATTTTTATCAAATATTTGTATATTTCTTCGACTTTTGCTAAATATTTTACATTTTCCCGGATCATTTTGACAGAATCTGTCAAATATAAAAAAACTATATGACAAAGCATTTTAATTCATAGTGAAATTACAAAAAGGTTTGGTGAAAATAAGATTGAGATATAAACAGAAACTATTAAGTGGTAATCTTATTAAAACTGTGAAAAGTTAGGTCATAGAATTGATCAAATGAAAAGTAATTGGCCATTAAGATGAGATTTTTAAGCCAAAATCTGAAATATACACTCTCAAGGTTTTGCTCAAAAAAAAACCTTGTGTTTTTACTGAAACCTTTGCGCCTGTTGCATGGTAAAGCTCCTATCGGATTGTTAATAGCTGTAGAATTGAATGCAGATATACATCATTTTCATATTATAACTGCATTTCTCAATGATATTACTCTTGAAGAAAATGTTTCCATGAAATGTCATAAATATTTCCTATATTTTAAGTAATATTGTTTATTTTAAAAAGGATGATGATTACCTTGTAAAAGCAAAAGAATGTTCAAACACACTGTCAACAGGTAACAAAGTATGTACATTATATATATATATTATATAAAGTATGTACAGTAAAACCCATTTTTACAGTAAAACCCATCTTTACAGTAACCCCCAACCCATTTTTAACTGATGTTGTGTTGTATTTGTGCAACGCTTTACTTAAAAAAATTTTCAAATACTTTTCATTTTCAAATTTTTGTATGAAATTAACATTTTTGGAAACTGAAAGGTCTAATGAGTGTCATAGTATTTTTTAAAAATTTGTTTGCAATGAAATTCGATTTTTTTATGATTTTTCGAAATAGAAATTTTCAGAAATTTTATTTCGATTTTCTATTTGAATTTTTTTTCCCTGACCATGAATAGAAATAAATTTTTAAAAAATAGAAAAACATAAATTTCCCCCACATTTTTTTTTTGTCACATGGCACGTGAGGTTTATCAAAATTATAACTATTAATTATTTTGATTAAACTAAGATCATTAATTTGCATTAATTAGAAAATTAATTAATTGTAAACTTACATTAATTACAAAAAAAAACATGCTAAATCGATGTCCAATTCTTTGCAGCTTCGAAAATATGTTATTTAAGTAGCCAGTCCTCACATATAAAAAAATTGCGTGATTTGGTCACGAATTGTAAGATCGATCAAAAATAAGTTAATGGACAACCCACAGATGCACAGTCACCCTTTTTTCACATCCAAATAATAATTTCTTGGGTCTATTTAAAGTATTAATTTCAAATCCCTGCTTATAACGGTCAATACACTTTTACGGATGAATTTTTTCTCTCGCTGTTGTCTGCAAAAGAGGGGTTTCATTGTATATAAGTTAGTTGAACCACTATATAGTTTGAAACAGTACGGACAATGTTGTTTGTATTTTTGAAACTGAATCATATCTGGTTTTGACAATGCAGTTACTTGTGTGTGAACTGTTTCATGTGCATACTGTTAAACCTCCATTTAAAGGACTCTCAATAAGAAACACTTCTATTTAAGGAACATAAGCCCTGATCTGTATCATTTTCAAAGGAACTTAATTACCTCTGAATAAGGGACACCTCTATTCAAGGAACTAAATGTCCCGTGGGTGTCTCTTATTGAGGGGTTACACTGTATACGGATTACATATTCTCTTGAGACCTTGGTGCAATTTTTTGATTGAACGAGAACTTCAAAAGTGAATTAGCTCTCAAATATATTCGTTTAGTACATTCCCAACAAGGTGGATAGAAAAAAATAATAATGAAAAGGGTAAGAAAGATTAGTTTTTTATAAGAAAAATCAATATAAAAAACTAATAATAAAAATGGGAATAAAACCCCATGAAAATATGGTTGTCATAGTCTAAATACAGTAACAATAGCAATAAATCAGAAGGAAAAACCCCACCTTTTTTTTTCCAAACAAAAAAAAAACAACAACGAATGGCAAGTTATTCCATGCATTTACAACCCTATAAGGGAAAACCCCTCTCTTTGTGGCACAACAACCTGGAATTATCCCTAACTAATGAAACTAGTGTCCCCACATCAAAACAGTTCAATGATGGCATAACAATATCTCATATACTCTATCATATTAGTTAAGAAAACTGTCACCACTTTCTTTTTTTTTTCCCTTAAACGTTTCCAGGGAAAATTTGGTCATTCTTTTTCGTGTTTGTAGAGACATGCCGACACAATTTCCAAAAACATTTTTTTGAGCTGCCCTAGACACCCATTTGTTAATCAAGTCGAACTTTTAGTCACCATGGCAACTTGGTACCCGGGATTTTTCAAGCCCTGGTATATTGTGAATAAGTAATGCATATTAAAATCAGTTTCCGGATAGCAATTTAGATTGCTATATTTACGCTGTCTGTAGCCTTGCATTATATCCAGGGGTTGTTTCTCGCTTGGGCGAACGAGGCACGTGCTCGGGTCCCCGAAATTGGCTGTTTTTTGTATTTTAGGCACAGCCCACATGCTCTCTTCCCCCAACGCACACCCATGCCTAAAAGAAGACAACATATATAACGGGCCCCAAAAATTCATACTTTCTTAGGATCCCAACTTACGAGGAACGGGCCCCGATTCCATCCACTCAAAAACTTTCCAAAAGTAGGAGTTTCTCGGCACTGCTTTATCCCCAGCAGAGATTATCAACCCGGGTTATGGGGAAATGAATATCTCCTTTAGAAGAAGATACCTCCCACACTCCTTACAGGGGATTTTTATCCCCCGCTGAAACGAACGCCGCGAGTGTGGAGCGGAATGGCATCACCAACATCACATCTGAGTAATGAGCCCCCCCCCCCCCCACACACACACACGTTCCGTTCCGTTCCATTTATGGTTCCAGAGCCCTGCTGGAGTTTCAGCTATATCGGGCTTCTCTCCGCCCAACTTGTCCAAAATAGAAACTGCTGCCAGGTTTTCTGCCGCATTGGCAATTTCTATTCCTCCTTTTCTGCGATAGAATAGTGTGCGTGTTTGCATTACGTACGTCACTTGTTCCTGCCCCCCCCCCTCCCCCCGGTACAGAACCGATCTTCCATTCCTCGCACTCATCAAGAGAAAAAAAAACTGCCCGCGCGTTTTTCTATCTCTTCTACGCACTACTTTTTCTCCACTTTTAGCGCTTTTTTTATACGCCAGGAATCCTTCAAAGCACTTCCAATTTATGAAATTCCCAACAGGGCAGGCGCTTTGAAGAAGAACGCGCATCTCTTTCTGATGTTTCGTACACGGAACATCAGCACCGCAAAGAAACCACGAATGAATAACAACGCGAATTCATTCACCTACAGTGAAACTTGTGTACAACGATACCGTCTATAACGATAAACCTGACTATAACGATATTTTCTTTGGTAACGGCGGAATTCTTATTTAATGGGAAATCGGCCAAATGCTCAAACGGTCTACAACGATAAACCAGGGCCGGAATCAGGGGGTGGGGGGCAACTGCCCTTGGAAGAAAAATTTAGGGGCGGCAATTTTAGGTGGGAACAAAGGTCACCGTTATCAAATTATCCAACTTCAAAGTTGGGGGGGGGGTTGGTAAAATAAAATAATGTAACTTGGCGGCGAAAATCCTAGTTACAGCCTTGCGATAGCCTGTGTAATATTTTTTAGGTCCCTACAGTAACGCTATAGACCAATTTTACTGTATTTTGCTTTTTTTTTTTTTTAATTTTTCGGAGGATTTCTCAATTTGAGAGTTTTTTTACAAGCTATATATAATTTTTCCGACCTTTATTTCTTCCTTTCTATATATAATTGATTATTCGACCACGATCTACCAATATATATATACAGGTTGGATTATTTACTCTATATAAGATTTTTCTAAATTCAAAAAACTTCCGTCCTTTGTAAACAAGGTGTCAGCAAATCCGAAACCACCACCCCCCCCCCCCCGATGCTGACGTAATACTTTAATGACCCCTAAGAGCATTATTAAGGGGTTGCTTCTGGAAGAGACAAAGCTGTGAAAAATATTTCTTATTAAACCCAGGCCAGGGCCTTCTTAAGAGCATTAAGGACCCTCGGGCAAAGTGATTTTTATGAAATTCCCCCCCCCCTTCCGACTAGAAATGTCTATCTTCTCTTTTGCATGCTTAACCTTGAAATTTTTAATCAGATCTCATTTTCGTGAGGCTCCCGAATTGTACACGGGTAGACCCATGCGTTGAGACGGCATTTTAGGGCCTCTTACGCCCCATCTCAAACCAACATTAAAAAAAAAAATATTCGAATATAGCAGGGTTAACATTTTTTTTTTTTTTTGAACCGAAGATGCAGCTGTACATGACTACATACAGCCATAATCAAGCAGTGCCGTCAAGGCGCGTATGATCTTACCCGGGCACGACCCGGGGGCCTCAGGTGCAGAGGGAGCCTCGTGTAAATGACATCTGGTTAAAAAATTTTAAAGTAACCACGTGAATCGGTACGCAGGTATTTCTAGCCAGGTATGGGGGCCTCGGACTACGCCCATGATGCTTTTAAGACGGTCCTGTGATCAAGCTCCAACGAACAACCGTTGTTATATTAACAGCTTCATAAACTACAAAAAAAAACTAAAATGAAATTGGTAATTTTCTATCTCTGATATATTAAATTCCGTTCCTCCCCTTCTTTAATATTTCTTTGATATTTGAAGTTATATTCGTTTTTATAAGTATCATTCTTTCATTTGGATACCTTTGTGAAGCATATATATGTAGTCTAACGATTAATAATTTATTCATTAGTTTTTTTTTCCTTCCCTCGATGAGACATGAATCAATCATGCATTACTGTCCCGCCCCTAGAGGCATACAGCAGCCCTTGATGAGACATAGGCATAACCCCATACCTTATATTAGGGGTTGACGCGAAATGTTTCGGGGATAAAAAAATTGTGCTATACACATCATAATGTAGCCGATTCCCATTCAGTGTGTCACGGAACTAAAGGAATGCTACCGAAATTTTTCTAGCTCGAGCAGGGACGTCAAGAGGCATTTGTTATTGTAATCTCATTCCCAAGGAATGAATCTCGGTGCCAGTGATCAGTGTTTTTAAATAAATGAACAGATGTTCAAGAAAACCATGTCCGGAACTTGAGGTTACGAACACATCACAGTACAAAAGCGCGTATCTTTCATTTTTTTTAACTCAATGAGGAAGATAGAAGAGGCTAAAGCAACGAATCTAACACTGATACAGGACATCCCGGAAATACACGAGAAAATATTTAAGGAAGACAAGAAAAAATTGCGGTTAGAGAAAAAGGGGGTAAAAATACATTTTTGAAGCCATTTCCGTTTCGCGCTTCTTAATTTTCTCATTCGTATATATCAAAGAATAAATCCCCTAATAATTAACTTCTCCAAAATTCTTCGAATCATCACTGATACTGTGAGCCGAATATCGTTGAAAATCAAAAATACACTATCTCACATTTAAGTTATTCATCTCGTAATCTATTCAGCATGAAAGTAAGTTGTTTGGCACAAATATAGCATTAAATTTATATATGTAAATTAAATTACATTAAATTAATGTCAAACAACTTATTTTCATGCTGAATAGATTACGAGATGAATAACTTAAATGTGAAATGGTGTATTTTTGATTTTCAACGATTTTTCGAATACCAGTGACACATTAGTAGCGTACACAAGATTTTCTCAGGGAAGGGCGGTACCTTCCCCCCAAGGTTTTTATATTTCCGTTTTTAACCTCTACAAATCACTATAATCTCGGTTCGGGATCGTATGTACGCCAGTGAATGGCATAATGTATATAGACCAACTATTTTTCGACTAACGCTAACCCGACGAACCCTTTAGCCATCAGGGGAACACACAGGATCGACCTTCGGAGGGAGCACAAAAAATTTCCTCCGGAGCAATTTCGAGTAAAATAGCATTTTTTTTACAAAGGGTATTTTCTTTAGATATTTTAATTTTTTACGAAAATATTTTTAATTTTTGGTCGGCTTGGAAGGGCGTACGCCGCTGGATCAAATGCCGAGGATCATGGCCATAGCTGCACTCTATACATTTTCCTTCCGTTTTCCGCTTTGTTCTGAAACACATCTCACGGACATGGCTTGGCCATCTCCTGCGCGCACGAGAATATCCTATCCTTTGAAAACAACGAAGTAAGAAGGTTGCGTTACAGTTTTCCCACATGCGCAAAAAAATATGGTGCGTTCCTTCATTACTTGGCAGCCCCGAATTTGAGAAGAACATTCCTAACTAATAACATATTCGACCCTAGATGATGAGACTCCGATGCTAGTTTTGCCCAGGGCCGCCTCAAATCAGAGATAGCCCTAGAGCAAAGGTCTTCAACAGTTTTGCAGCACTTTTTACCTGTATCCATCATCAAAAGAAGAGCATCACCCTCACGGCACGTTTGACATTCGCGAATGCATGAAATCAGGACGATTTTAATCCTTGAATGGAATTTGTACTAGGTTTAATCGGGACATTGATTAAGCACGAAATCGGACACGTTTAGAGGATACTAGGGGTGATTCAGGGAGCACCGTGGTGCCCGCCCTATAGAGGATTTTATTATACTGAACCAATGTGTTTTCCTTTCTTAAAGTCGTACAAAGGGCAAAAAGATCAAATTTAATTTAAATTTTGTGATAGCGGGAAGGGGGACAAGGTCCTAATTTGACATTGGGGGGGGGGGGATGGGTACTAGGAAAAGGGAAAATTAGCGGCTCCTGTGATCAAATATGTTTGACTAGTCGGTGAAGTTTTGTGGCTCCCAAAATCATGGGGTGGGGGGCTGCCCATGCAGAAATCAGGCCCTAGAAGTGGAATAAGTATTCAAGAAGGTAGCCCTACTTCACGAATAATGACGTCAGGAATGCCGAATTCTTTTTTTTTATCTTGTTATAAATTAAGCATATTATTTGGTTCAAAAAAAAGAAATATATTAATCAACAGCTGTGATATAACGTGAACGAATTTCACTTTTACCTCAACTGAAATGTCGGTCAACAAGTTCGTCACAGCGAATACAGCAAGCTCCACATCATTCCCGTGTGTAGGTGAACTCGCGATAAGTAGAGAATCAAAATTTATTCGAGAACAAGTTTTCTGACGAGTGTGTACGTCCAAGCTTTCCACCTTTTAGAGAAGATAGGTCACGGAAAGAGAGAAAATAAAAAAAACTTTTTATTCTGGCGCCTCTCAGCTGATAACAACACTGAATTCAATTGCTGTTTGGTAGCAGCCCCAAAAGCTAGTAAGATACGAGATGCATGAGAATGACCCAGAAGTATTATGGGCAAAAAAAGAGAAGTGATCGCGTTCTATTTCTCCCGTTTATTAGAGAGTGGGTGGGGATTTAAGGGGGAGGCCCACTTTATTTTAGGCCGGGGGAAAGGCGGAATTACCATTGAGAAGTTTTTCTTATCTTCCTGAACAAATAATAAAAAAACTGACCGCAGGACCATGAACCTCATATAATGATGGGTTTTTGCTCGCTCACTCCTATGTGTGTGTGTGTATTACTTTTTCCTCTTCAGGAAACAACTATCTCAAGAGGCAAGCGAGAACTAGGCGCCACAACAGCGATCGCGGCAGAAGTAGTCGGGTTTTTGACCATATATGGCGAAAAGGGAAAATGCGGACTTTCAAGAACATCTTGTGTTTTCAGAGTTCAAAACCACAAACGTGTTTCTTAGCGTCACCATTTCGATTAAAAACTTCGGTCAAGATCTATCGATGGAGGGTCGTTTCTTCAAAATCACTGATGAAAGCGCAATCCTCTCAGGAATCATTAAATTTTCATACAAGTTTTGGGATAAGTCACAATTAATTATACGCTTCGTTACATTTAGTCTACAACGAGGGAGATGGGGCTCTAGCCCGTCTTAATCGTTCATACTAATGCAGTGTTTCTCAAAGTGTGCGACGCAGCGACCTGGAGATATTGATTTGTGTGCCTATTTATGCTTTGAAGTGGTTTTCTATCAGTGAAGCATCTACTAAACTATTCTGGGAAGAAGCACATGAGCCGTGAATTGGGCAAAGAAGGGAGAAACGAACCAATCAGCAGATCGAGGTGAAAACAAACGTTTTTACTCAACTCCCGCACCTCGTTGAGAGGCCTCTTTCTCTTCTTTTGTCTGGCTGCTCATGTGCAGTGTAGAGAAAACAATACAATTCTTTTCGCTACTAGTCTCTATTACACACTCCCATACCGGGGTCGCCTCACTATGTGCACAGCATTTTGGTGCACACATACCCTAACTTCCGGCCTAACTCAATCAGCAGTAAATTGCCCATGGCGGTAGGCTGGAGTTGTGCTCGGTTTGAAAAAAGTGCCTTCTTAATGTATGGGCCCTACCTGATTGGAGGCCCAAAAGCAGAGAATCAGAAAGCAGGTCTCATGAAAATTAGATCTGATTAAAAATTTCGAGAGTAAGTATGTAAATTGGTAGAGGCATTTCTAACCAGGGAAGAGATTCCCCCCCCCCCCCAATGATGCTCTAAACACAGCTTTACTGAATGACTCATCACATGAAAGTAATATCAAGTTCACATAAAGTGAAGAAACATTTGATTGCATGAGAGATGTTCAGTATCTATAGTATTTGCTCTAAAAAAATAAACTAGTCCAGTAATGCAATAACATGAGAACACAATTATTGGCAGATTCTTGTCAATAATTGTGTTCCTATATATGGTGAAACATAATGTTATGGTACGTGTTAGAGCAGTCTTTCCTCCTAACTTATTCCTCTAACATTCCTGTTCTCCTCAAAAAACAAAAAATTTCCCCTTTCCACTCCCTCTCCCGCTAAGTCAACCCATAGTGTTCCATGTTGCATCTGCAGCTTCCATCATCCATTCCATTGTATGCCCCCCCCCCAAGGGCCAATATTGCACATTTTGAGAAACACTGTAAAAAGAAAAAATACTTATCAAGCTTGCATAAGGAATGAATATTTAAGGAACTGATTACCAAAAAAATTTCTGGCTACCATAAACACAAATAATTAAATGACTACATACATTTCTGAGCAATAAGGAGTCATGCAAGACATGCTTATACAACACATTTCACCATTTCTTCATGCACATGCGGATACGTAAAACCATGCCTTGTATTAATGCTAAAGATATTTTGAATGCTTATATTTATTTCCAACAGACAAAAAAAAAAATGATGCTGCTCACAAAACAAAAGTTGGCAAATTATTTGAAAATATACTCCAGATAAAATACATGCAAAATTCAAACTCCTCTTTTGGCACATACATACTACAATTCAATGCAAGAAAGGCATTCAGTATCCAAAAAAATATTTCATAAAAAATAAAACTTCACGAGTCTTTATTTGTAATAAAAAAAATAAATTTAACATACAAGAATGGAGCCAGCTCCATTATCAATAACAAAACTAAATCTACTATATTAGTAACTCCCTTTGTTAAAACAATGGCACTTTTTAATTTTTGTGGGACGGTTTATAGACATAGAAGTCTTGACAAAATCAGACTTTCTCATTAAAAATTCCACGTTTGTAAAAAAAGCAGTCTTGAACATTTGTTGAAAGTCATAAAAATCCCCGAAAAAAATATTTAGTCGACACGTACAATGTTTTTCGAAGATCAGGTTATAGTATTAAAAAAAATGGATAAAAACCAAAGAGAAGGCCAGCTTCTCTTCAGATGGGTTCATGTTCGTTTCAGAGAAAAAAAAATGAAACATTAGCCAAAGGAAGAGCCAGCTCCCCCTGAACAATATTCCAATCGAGATCCATTATAACACTGCTCTTGTGACACAAAAAAAAATGTTCAGAGCAGTTTTATGCTCAAAGGAACCTGCACCTTTACCCATTTTTTTTTCATGGAAAGAAAAAATTATCATATTGTGTAGAATGGAGGCAACTTGTCACAATCCCCATAATCATGATGTTGAACAGCGACACTGTCTTGGACAACAGCAAAAGTGGGTTTCTACAAGAACAGGAGGACACATGGATTAGAAAAAAAATGAAAACAAGTGAAAGCCACACGCACACATTCACAGACACGCACATAACAGGGTAACGAACCAATCTTTTCCTTCCCATGCTCATAAACATAATGAAAAACTTGATATATTTCTCCATTGTTATTTCCAAGGAGAAAACGCATTTGAATTCACAGCCCATTTCAAGAACCTAAAGAAAAAAAGCCCCTAATAATCATAATCCCACCACCCCAGTAATGGACCTCCCTTGCCATGAAAAAAAGAATCACGCTCTTTGTTTCAATTTTTTCTCTCTCTCTTCATACTCAGTGTTGTGATTGGCCGAGCAGAATTTTTCCCCCATACAAAAGAATTTATTTTCAGATGTATACAATACAGCTACTACCAACAGTTTGTACTTCAAAGATTACTACTGCAGGAAAAGTCACCTTTCACACTTTCCCTATTCGAAACATTCACCCCTACTTACCTAGAAATACATATTCACAAACTAAAAATTATATATTACTTCAATCAGGGCTTAACAAACCCCAGTTGTCACATAATGACTAGAAAAAACTGGCACTGATGCCTAAAAATTCCCATGTTTGATTATTAAATTACAAGTCTGAGGACACCAAATTCTTGGAAATTATGTCAGCGTGTCGACTAACACGGAAATGGATCACCTGGGCAGACTGAAAAAAGTAGAGTTTTTCATTGCTCTCTCGAAAAAAAATATGCTTGGCTTCAAAGAAATTTGGCTGGTGCCTAAATTATTTTTTGATTTGTCAAACAAAAAACTTCATACTTTTTCTTTTAAATGTCTAGTGCATGCTATACAAATTCAAATTCCCTAGGCATGCCAGGCAATAGATGTATACTGCTACTCCATCAGGTCCAGACAAATCTCCAAAACCTTTACATGCCCAAGTCAGACAAGTAACTTAAAATAACACATGAAATATGAATATCAAAGATATAATATCTATAAAATAAAAGTCATGAATTTGCATCACACCAAAACATGCACAACTTAGTTACATTACTAACACTTACCTTAATACAACCGATCAAGTCTTGAAACGTGACTACAAGCTAAAAAATTCTGACACAAATATACATGTAAATGATCGGAGATAATCTATGTATTATTCCGATGCTCACAATCATTTCAACTCTTCCTATTTAAGATCGTATTCCTAGACCTCCATCAAAGGAAGAATCGAAAGGGCTCTAGCTTGGAGCATGGGGAAGAACTGTCTTGTTGCAAATCTATATCCATAAATTAGGCAAACTAATACAGATCTGCATCAAAATCTACAAGATATTCTATTTATTTTCTCTATTTTTTTTACTCTATCAGAAACACTCATTGAATCACATTTTCTATACTGGTCTGCAGGGCTGGACAAATCGCAAAAAAAAATTTATGTGCCAGAAAAAAAATTTTTACCTGAAGATAAAAAAAGGTCCAAAATAATACTTCTTTTGACTTTTTAAGGGCATTGTGACCCTCTTTCATATTGGCCAATATGCTGCTATGAATTCCAAACATTTTGTCCTGCTCTCAGTCTGCAATTTAATAAGCACGCAAAGAAAAATTTAGGTGTCAATACCAATTTTTTAATTGCCATGACAACCTGGCTCCTGGGATTTGTCCAGCCCTGCTACATATGCACATAATATCTGATAGAATCTGTTTTTTCCCTTTTGGCTGTCGAAACTTCACTTGAAAGTACATTCATAATTTTTCAGAATTGAAAACACAATTTTTCCATTTTTACTTGTTTTTGTTCCAACAGAATAGTCCAACATTCCAACAGTGATCAGGCACCAGCTCATACTGCTGGTTTGATAAAATGGAACCGGCACGAATTGGACTTGCCTGCTCTGAACACGGACCTAAATCCTATTGAGCACTTTAGAATGAACTTAAATTTTTGGCCATTATAGAAAAAAAATGAGCCAGAACTAGTCAGAGTTCTTTTTTTGCAAGAATGACATGCTATTTTGATCCACACATTCCAGAAATTTGTGGTCAGCCTCCAAGAAAGAATAACAGTTGTAATTGCAGTAAACAGTAGACTCATCTGTTCCTAATTTCTGTGGTACAGACCACTAACTTGAAACACAGGTGTGTCTGGATACACACAATTAAATAGTATAAATTTTCATGTTTACCATAAGAAATGTCTCCAAAACTTCAAACACTTACAGTAAAGGTCATAGGATAAAAGTTTTCATGTGCAATATTTCAGTATATACACTGAAACTCCTATATATACTCAAAAGGCCGGAGAAACATATTTATAAAAGGAGTCATTGTTATAGATGGAATATATTAACACTATGAAAAGTACACCAGGACCAGAAAGAAATATTGTAATATGGGCGATTATTATGTAGGTAATATTATATAGGTCATTGTAGTGTAGTTACTGCTCTGAACATAAGTGTTTTGAACATATTGTAGACAGTGAGATCTCTAAATAATGATTTTCAAGTGACCTGAGAAAATTTTTTAAGAGATTAATCATTACAGATGAAATATAATTTATTGTGCATCACTACGCACAGCTTGACAAATTGGGAAAAAAATTTAGGCACCAGCAAAATGTAATGTATGTGTGTGTTGGCACCCACGCATTGCTTTCCTCACAAAATTGTGTACTTATCAATTTTTCCATAACTTCAGGACCCTTTCCCATGTTCACAGACATAATTTCCAATATGTTGTGCTGTCCTCTGACTTAAATTCAGTTATTGATGAAGAACATTTGGTGAAAAATTCACTTTCTAATCACCATGGTGACCTGGCGCCGTCATAACACATTGGCCTAGGGCCTCAAAAGAAGAGGGCTTCAGAAAAATCACTTGGTCTCTGGACCTATGATGCTCTTAAGATGGCCCTGCCTGATGCCTGGGATTTGTCAAGCTCTGTTGTTGTGGGAAATCTTTTGGATAATGCTATATACCAAAGCTTGAAAAAAAATAAAGTAAAGGTGCCAGTCAAATTTCTCTGGAGCCACAAGTGATTTTCTCTAGTTTTTTTTTTCACCCACCTTTTCTAGGGCTTAATGACCTCTTTCCATAAGACTGTTACCCTTATAGCCTTACCCTTCGCCGCTGTGGTGGACGAGTGGTCATAGTGACGGACTCGCATCGCAGGGACCCGGGTTCGAGCCCCACCGTCGCCACAGTGGTGGTCGGCTGAAGTTGGTTTTCTGTGGTTCCCAACTTCGAGGCGCAAATGCGAGCCGATCTCCCCGTTAAAAAGTCTCGCCACAGAGAGCAACAGACCTACAAACAGTACACAAATATTCAGTCACTACACATCACTCACTTCACTTCTGAGATATAGATGGCAGCACTGAAAAATCATACACAACACTAGATACGCACTCAGACTGTTAGGTACACACACTTACACATCCGGCACAACTCACTAGGTAGAAAATTGCCTATGGCGATCGACCTGAGTTGCGCTCGGTTGAAGAAAAAAAAAAGCCTTACCCTTCTTCTGCAGAAAATTTCAGGTGGGAATACCAATTTTAGTCATCATGGTGACATGGTGCCTGGGATTTGCCAAGCCCAGCCACACGGGGTGTCCTGTACGTGCCAATGCAGCGTTTATCTCATCAAACGTCTGTCGTAGAAGTATAGTTTCAAATTAAAAAATGCTCAAAAGAATTACCCAAGACCAGTTTTGAGAGTGAAAATACAGCGTGCAACAAAATAAAAAATCTAAATTTTTATATGGTTACCCTTGTCCACTAACTTTCAAGTAGAAAGTTAATGCCCTGTCTCTTCTGAGGTCAACAACAAACAAATCCAAGTTTCTACGTGTGCAATATTCGCATTCAAAAATCAGAAAAGTTGGAAAACAACAGCTTAAATGAGGGAAAGAAGCATTGCCCATTAGTTTTTGCTGTTCTTTCAGAACTTTTCTCAGATTTTCAAATTCTTAGCAAATATTGCACTTAAAACATCAAATTTTTTCTGTTGGCTTCGAGATACAGGGCAACAACTTTCTAATTGGAAGTTAGAGAACAGGGGGAAGCATATAAAAATTTGTTTTTTATTTTGCTACGCACTGTATTTCCAACTCTCAAAACTGGTACAGGGTTATTTTTTAAAGGCCTTTTGAGCATTTTTTAAATTGAAAGAATACTTTTACCATGGATGGTTGATGAAATAAAGACTGCATTAGCACTTACAGGCCACCCTGTATATACAAGATTATCACCATATATAATAGTATTATATGGAAGTTTGTTTGGATGCATTAAAAACTAACACACACACGAATAATATCATGCTGATAAAGATATCAGAGATTTTCAAAACACCATGCAACCAGATTTAAGAATATAGTTAAATTAAAAATTAATTCAGAAACGAGCAAGAAAAAAAAATAGTTTTCATGCAAAGAAATGCTCATGAACAGGAAAAATTCCTCCATTCTGAAACAATACACAAAGAAAGTTCTGAAAATAAATCAATCATGAACTATAACTTGCCTTGTCACAATCATCTCCAACACTGTAAGTGAGATCCGTTTCCTCAAAACCTGTGGCACTCATACGCTGGTCGAGGCTCGAAGATCCTGGTCCCGGTGGAGGATCAGGCGAGTTCAAACAAGTCTGGATGAGCGCTTTACCAGCTTCACTCGTTATCATTGGTTGAAGTTTGCGGGTGGCAAAAGTATATACATGACCAGTTTCGCTAGCAACTAATAACATAACTTGCGTACCCGTCAGCGTTGACAGCTCATATGCCTGAAAAATTCCCACACAAGAAAACTATCAAAAACGTATAATTGCTAATTATACTTGCATATAATAATTATAATTTTAGACAT
The DNA here is from genome assembly GCF_987345545.1 of Pholcus phalangioides. Taxonomy (NCBI): domain Eukaryota; kingdom Metazoa; phylum Arthropoda; class Arachnida; order Araneae; family Pholcidae; genus Pholcus; species Pholcus phalangioides. Next base: position 21,092,450 of record NW_028301596.1, on the reverse strand, counting down.
TTGCTTTATGATGCATGTACCTGGCAGTGCAAACAAGTCTGAATATCTTTTGACTGACTAGTGGTTTCGGATATTAAAAAATTGACGATGTAGTGTTTTTACACAAAGAACTTCCAAACCTTGTTAAATTCTTATAAAACATGCATCAATCATGTAGTTTGAAAGTACATTTTTAACATTGGGTACTTTTTTTCTATTCTGTGAAATTATTTCCATGTAAATAACACTTTAATATACACAGCTGATATATAAATGCAAAGAGCATGTGTATCTGTCCCAGCGATATTCATAAAATATTGTAAATATTGGTCACCACAGCAACGAAAAAGTCATTATTGGTGCCTGATATTTTCCATATGTTGTCACTAAATTGAGATCTGAAGACACTTTAAAAATTTAAGAATATATGTTTGGGCATGTACTAACACAGAAAAGGATCACCAAGTTCCCCTCACTGTTATTTAGCACAATTTTTCTAGACAATAAAATATGCTTAGCCCCTACAAAACTTGTGGCTAGTGCGTAATTTTTTTAAAAATTCCTCAAGCCCTGTGATAAGTGTTATAACACCAAATAACAGTAAGACCGAGAAACAGGGGCATCAGTTTTTTTTAGACCGGTGGGTGCTCCATTCCAGCTTTAGGTCTATATAGGAAATTGATCTATATTTGATCTCTGAATCAGTTCTCAGCTCTAAGCTACAAGAAAGAGATAAAAAAAATCACTGTCTCAATTAGGGATAGATTTATGGCTTTGCGGCCAGTGAGATATTCAAATTTTACCATGCTTTGCATCTCATGTTTTAATTCAATTTTCTTAACCACCAATCACTTGACTTTGCTGCCCTGGGCTATATTTCACTCAGCCCGCTGTAAATATATCACTGATCTCAATAGATATTTCCTTTAAATACTTAGGTTTCCCTTGTGCATACAGGGCATTAGAAGTGTTTTGGAGCTGTGAGTGCTCATCTTAAGCTTTATGAAAGATTTCTGAATTTAATTGGGAGGAGGGGTTCTCATGCTACAAAATACCATGGGGGTTTGAGCAACACTAGTTCAATTCCATCGCCACTGCCTTGAGGTGCAAAGTAGGGAACAGGGGCTCATTGCAAGTATGGATCAAAGGTGTTTGATCTGTCATCAAGTTATTTAGATCAGTTTGAAGCATAAGCAGAGATTGACTTTGAGCACTGAGATAGAAGGGTCTTGACGTAATCGGTACACATATACACAGTCAAATCCAGTTACATCGCCCTAGATGTCACACCAGAAATTTTGAGTGCACATCTTCTATTTCTAGAGATTACACCTGTTAAATCGTGATTCAGTATAATGCAAAACTCATTACAGCCCCAAAATTCTGCTAAATAAATGGTGCTGTTAAACAAGGGTTTGACTGTATAAGATCCGTCACCACCATCATTGACACTGGAGGATCACTGCCCTTATGACAGGGCAGCTGGAAAGAAAAAAATCTCACCCATGCTGAACCTATTTTTGTTACCCTTGCCCACGTTTCTTCTGGTCAAGAAAATGTTTTGTTTGCCCTTTCAACTCGAACTAGGCGCCCTCCTAGAGCAGCGTCCTGCATGTTAAATTTGAAATTGTATACAATTCTTTTCTATCGAGTAGAATCTTAAATTGAACACAATTTTAATTTATTTCTCACACACAATACAGACTACGTGAATTTGTCCCTTCGCCATACAGAATCTGGGTGCTTGTGAACAGCAGCAGCTGTCCCGAATGCAAAGCAATTCCATTTAAAAATGACTCTCAATAGGTACGTTTCTTTCATTTCCCTAAACACCATGCTGATTAAACATGTGTAATGCATATTCAAAATATGGTAGGATATCGTTAATTTTGAAGAATCTTTCATGAGAAGCTGAGTATCAGATTATAGATAAATTCTTACGCAATAAGATCGACCGATTACCGTATATCAAAAACCACACTGAATATTTCGCCGACCGATATCTGAGATCATGAAGGACTCACTTTTTTCATGATTCCCGTTTTACGTTTGCTGAACGTTGTGTAACGTCTCAGTTTGTTATCGATAAACTCCATTTTGATTTTGACCCTGCCTTTAGTCTTTTTGCCATTAGGTGGAAGCGATTTCTTCGTCGACGTCGTCGGATGGACACCACCACTGCTGCTGCTCGTCGTCGTCTGCTGATCATAGTCCACGTTGTTAGGAGGTCCATTGACGACGACGAGTCCTGTCGTCTGCTGCTGATCGTAGGACGACGACGTCGACTCGCCTCGGTGATGCTGTTCTTGCAAATGCACGTTGTATCCGAGTTGTTGGTGGTGGTGGTTTATGCTGCGGTTACTGCTGTTGACGACTCTCGAATTCGGCGGATTCTGCATCGCCGCCGAAAAAGCACTTTTCTTGTCAAGTAGTATCATCAACTGCTGTCGTCGTAAACTGCGGCTTCATGAGCTTCGTTGTAGTAGTAGTAGGAGGAGGTCGAGGAATTGGGAGGAGCGGCAGCGATGATGATGAAGAAGAACTCATCAAGACTCGACTACGAAGCTCGATCTTTTCTTTCCGCTGCTTTCACGTCAGATAGCGAAAGAAGAAAAAAAAGCAGAAGATATAGGAAGGGGGAAAGCTGCCAAAGAGAGAAGATCGCCGCCGTCTAAATAACGTTGTTGTTTTTGTGGGAACAAATTTCGCGATCGGTCGGTCAGCGCTATCCCGATCGGTCAGTTCGTCGTTCACTTTACTGCGCCTGGGCAGGCGAAATCATTCAAGTCTCACGTGTCGGGTGTGAAACCAACTATCCATATATGGGCAACGGGGTCTCCTAATTTGGAATGTGAAAGCCCTAAAAGGAAAGAGCAAAACCTCATTGCGCCGGCGCCCCGATCGACCAATCGGATGGAGGCGCGCGTGTTATTTGTTTTGTTTTTTCTTTCTAGCGAGCGTCCATATCGGGTTAAATTGGCAACGTGCTAAATGAAAATGGACGGCGAAGTAATTGACTCTTTGTCGAGATGTGCTCGAGATGAGTCATTCCCAATTATCAGTAAGTTCAAGGGATGCCATTTTAGACATGCATATATATTAAGACGTCCCACAGGTGTCGAAGCAATTATATATGAGGCGTGCGGCCTCCAAAGAAATACACACAATGTTTAAATGTTATCTCGGCTCATAATCGAGGGGAGGAATAACATTAATCCTTGGACACCCCACCTATATTTCAAAGTAATATACGTATTAAGTTTTTCTTTTGGAAATGTCTTGCATGGCCCCTAGGCTGGGCTCTTTGGCGGGCCCCCAATCCAGACTTTTCACGGGCCCTTCTATATAGTGAATTTGCAGCATGAAAAAAAATTTATGATCATTATTCCGGGGCCCCTAAGATGGAGCCCTGTCAGCCCCCTCCCCTTATGGGGGAGTCATGGAAGATCGCAACTTCCATTATAAGCCATGGCATTTGTACAAAAAATTAAAACTGGTAGGCCATCCACTGAAACAAGAATATAGCGTCATAGCCCCCCCCCCCACGGTGATAGGGGCTGACAGGGCTTCAGTACGGTGGGCCTGGGATGATTCTTATAAAAAAAAATTCATACTGTGGGGGAGCAGATGAGTCTGGTGCCCCACAGGTGCAGGACCCTGTCTCCTATAGGTTATGGCCCACTGCTGTCTCAATGGAAAGATAATCAGGTGATCGAAGACGATTTTCTTTCTTTCAAACCAAGCACAACTCAGCTCTATCACCATCTATGGGCGATTTACTACCTAGTGAGTTGTGCCGGAAGTGGTGTACCTAACAGTCTGAGTGAGTATGTAGTATTATGTTTGATTTTTCAGTGCTGCCATCTATATTTCAGAAGTGAAGTGAGTAATGTGTTATGATTGAATTGCATTTGTACTGTTTGTAGGTCTGTTGCTCTCGGTGGCGAGACTTTTTAAAGGGGAGATCATTCGCGCCTTGAAGTTTGGAATCACAGAAAACCAAGGTCGAAAAAAAACTTGAACAATGCTGGAAAAGACCAGAAGGGAGCGCCGAATTCATCCCTTAAGTGCTTCTTCTACATGGCAAGGGCCTCAAAATGCTGGCTTGCCCCTGGTGACAATGTATCTCTACTTTCCGCCCTGTTCACTACAGTAGGTCAGGGACGCAACTAGTCGATTGATCAGCCGTAACAACCACGCATTTTGATGCCCACTTGTAATGTAGGAGGAGTGGTTAAATGGGGTGAAATTTGCTCCCGATCTGATTCGGGGCACCAATCTCGGCTGCTCCCCAGTTGCCCTGGGGGGGGGGGCAGTTGCGTATTTAAAGCGGGTCTTGGCGGGCTATAGCCCAGCGCGGAAAATTTGAGGAATGAGTGGTCAAGAAAATTATTAGAAGGGGGTGATGGGTGGCAAAATATTTGTATAGCCCACTGGTAGTAAATGAGCCATAAATCTGCATAGAAACGAGGGACGTTAAATGACTAAAACAATAACCCAGAGCGTGTGTAAGCAAGGAGTCACCAAAAGTGAGCAAAAGTCCAGGTCAGTGAGCGGCCGAAACAGTGACTTACAGAGTGAGGAACCAGGACAGTTAGCGGCCAAAAGGGTCACCTGTATATTGTGTGAACATGGGAATGACATCGATCGTGTGCAAGCATGTGAATGACCAAAAGAATAAGCTAAAGAGTATGTGAACACATGGGAGTGAGCTCAGAGCAAGGGTCCAGGTCAGTGAGCGACCAAAAGAGTGACGAGTAACCTAGATCATTTGCAACCATTTGAGTGACCAAAAGAATGAATGACTTAGAGACAGAGGTGTGGCTTAGGGGGTTATAGCACAGGGTAGTGAATTCGAAGAACGGGTGAAAGAAAATTAGTCTAAAATGGGTGAAGGGCGGCAAAACAGTGTACGGCAGAAAAACCATAAATCCAAAGTCTGACTGGGGAACCGTGAAAAATCTGATTATGGGCCTACCTCAGATCCTAGCATAGGGGCCTTGTTGCAGTGGGGTTTTCCATGCCCTCCCCACCCCCCCCCCCCCCAAAGAGGAGGTTGGCAGGTCTCCAGCTCCGGAGCGAGGAATGTATCTTGTTATTTCTGTTGCTTTTGTTTTTACTTTAGAGGGAGCCCTAAAAAAATCATTTCCCGGTGCCCACACCAAAAATTTCAACCTAGGGGCCTTTCTTCAAGATTTAGGAACTCCCAACACTAAAAAAAATTGTTCACTTTGGTTGGACCCCCCCTTTCCTGAAAAGTGTGGGGGACCTGTCGCACACCCTCCTAAGGACTGCTTTGAATACAGAGACCACACAGATCTAGATTATTTTACGCTGGATGATAGATTATTTCACTATGCTTTATTAGGTTGACATGACATATATACTTTTTTCAATTTGCCTCTGTTGGACCAACTCTCTGGAGAGTCATGGTGGCTCTTCAAAAATGCCCCCACATCCTGGAGCAGGGCACTAGGGCTGAAATATTCGATGCCCACCCCAAGTCAAATTTTCACAGGCCCTTCTATAGTGACTTTATAGTGCGAAAAAAAATTATAAGAATCGTTCCGATCCCCTAGGCTGGAGTCCCACCCTTGTGTGGGGGCGGAGGGGGGGGGGCATGCCCTTCAACTATTAGTTCTACAGAGTGTTTTCAGAGAAGCATTAAACATTTTGAATGAATATCAATAGTTCTACATTACAGTGGAACCTCTCGATAACAGACATTATTTTATTAAATATATAGGACCGAATATTTTTTCAATAAAATGAATTGAAGCCCGTCGAGACGTAATTCAATAAATTACAAAGGTTTTCAACAGCTGGCTGGTGCAAAGATGAACTCAAGAGAGAGGAAATTCAACTGCTCTTGCGGAGAAATTCAAATCACGTCCTCTCACTTGCCGGGTGAGCTCCCTAGACCAATGGTTTGAATGCCCGCGGCCCGGTAAATCGCTTTTGCATAAGTGAAAGGCCCGTTCATACACACAACTAACGAGAAATGAATGGAAAAAATGAAACTGAGAATCACTCACGGCCCGATATGACTAATGTTAGAGCCCGGTATTGGGCCGCGGCCCGGCGGTTGAGAAACACTACCCTCTAGACCGCTAGACTACAAAGGCAACGAATTTCAATTCGGAACTGTACGGTCCCGTTCAGTGCACACGAACTCTAACGAAAGATTGAAAGTCGTTGCCTTTGTAGTCTAGTAAGCTAGGGCACTCACCCGGCAAGTAAAAGGGCGTGGGCTCGATTCCCCGCACACAAGAGGGCAGCTGAATTTTCTCTCTTTCCTAAATTCATCTTCGCACCAGCCAGCTGTTGAAAACCTTCGTATGGGTAGCAAAGAGTGACATCATTCTTGGATTCAAATAAAGTGTCCGTTAACGGTAGGTGTGAGCACTCTAACGGGAAGTTTCACTCTAGTATCCTTCTTCAGGGTGTTTCAAAAAGAATCACCCGATTTGAAATGCGTATATTACGAAAAATATTGAACACATATAGACACTGAAGATTAATTTTATATTACATGGCTAATCATAAAGGTTTTTTACAAACCAAATATATGTCTAAACGGTAGTCAAATTCGTCCCACACTTTTTCGAGTACGTTTGGGGAGCGGATCACTGTGAGTGGATTTCTGTGAACTACGTGAGAAACTCTGTCAAATGCGCTCCACATTCACATTTTCGTCTGACCTGCGGGGACGACCAGGGGATTTCCCTTTTACACAGACAACCGGTGTCTCGGAATTGTTTTAACCATCGCCTAATGCTGCGAGCGGTAGGAAGTTCAACACCAGGGTATTGTCGATGATTGCCAGATGAGATGGCATGGGGGGGACTCCAATTGCTTCTAAAATATACCTCCATCCTAATATGTGTGCATTCATCCGTCTCAACGAAACCCCGGAACTTTTCTTCAACTCGCAACCCCATCTCGTCTGTAATCGCGGCAGAACCCAATTCTCCGCGGAAAATATGTTGTAAAAATTTTGTATATTTTTTGATACAAAAAAAAGTGTTCCGGCGATCTCTCATTTCTCCTTCGGCAACGGGATAAGTCCAGTGGCAAAGTTTTCATGTTCATTCATTCATGTCGACGAAAAGCACGATGAACAGTTGTTACGGACTCACACTTCGTGAAGCTTAGAACACAAAACGATTTCTGTTGTGCAGTCACCATCTTGACAAACCCTGAAGTGGCGGCCGAAGTAAGAGCGTTAGCGCTACGGTACCTGGCAGCAACTGCGTGAAACTCGAGATTTCCCTCTTTCTACCTGTACATTATTCGATCAAAATGGATTAAAAACTGAATAGTTATGATTTTTTTTAATCGATTCTTTTTGAAACACCCTGTATATTACTGTATTTGGAATTTTCCTTGTAGACCAAGGGTGTGTTCAACCTTTTAGGAACGTGCCCCGTGTAAACGTGCCCCGGATCACTTAAGTTCTTTGAAATTGTGCCGCAGGTCACTTAGATGATTCTAGATGTTCCACAGGCCACTTAAGTGCTTTGGAACTGTATTACGGCTCATTAAATCATCTCTAAATGTGCCGCGATTCACTCAAGTGGTCTGGGTATGTACCATAAATCACTTTAAATGTGCCACGGGTACATTTAAGTGATCTGAAACAGTATCACAGTCATTTAAGTAAACTTCGAGGCGCAAATGCGAGCCGATCTCCCTGTTAAAAGTTTCGCCACAGAGAGCAACAGGCCTACAACGATAAATTATTCAATCATTACACTTCACTCATAGTTAGAAAAGCTGGTGGCAGATGGACGCACTACGCATAACAAGCATTACACAGAAACAAACTTCACGTCAGATTTCACTACACATACACGCACGTTCCAACGTGTACCAATCCGTTAGAGGTTCCGCAAAGGAATATGGACGAGGTGCATGTGTGGTTTAGTAGTAGTCATTTAAAGTGAACCTGTTAATAAATTCTGTGTCAAAGGACACTTCAATTACTTGAAAATGTGCCGTGGGTCACTCTGTGATCTGTAAATATGACGCGGGTCACTGAAGTGATCAGAGAATGTGCTGCAGGCGCCTGAAGTCATATGGAACTTTATTGCACCGCGGATCAACTGGAAATGTATCACTTAGTTCACTTTTGCAAAATTGGGCTTGAGATCGCGGGCCACGTCAAATTCCACCATCGCCACAGTCAGGGCCGTAACTAGGATTTTTGCCGCCCGGGCGAACACAATTTTGCTGCCCTCACAACCTTCAAAATTTGATAAGTTTAATTTTGTAACGGTGTCCTTTGTCCCCCACCCAAAATTGCCGCTTCCGTAATTTTGCCGCCCGGGACAGTTTTCTTCTCCCCCCCCCCCCCCCCGCCCAGTTCCAGTCATAACCACAATGGTGGTTGGCTGAAGTTGGTTTTCTGTGGGTCCCAACTTCGAAGAGCAAATGCGAGTCGATCTCCCATCTAAAAAGTCTCGCCACCGAGAGCAACAGGCCTACAGCAATACAATTATTCAAGCATTACAGTTAACTCATAGTTTGAAAATTTGATGATAAATGGCAGCACTATGACAAGCATTACACAGAAACAAGCTTCCCGTTAGGTTCACAACATATACACGCACATATCCCAGCGGGGCCCAGGTTTTCAACTACCTGCTAAAGTCTCTTCATTGAGACAGAGCGTCGGCCATGATCTGGTTAGGAGGAGGCCTCCTTAGGGTCACGTTTGGCCAGCGGCCATGGGTTGAGCATGTATATGATTATAGACAATTTTTTGGCTTTGGAAATCAAACATAAAAAAATTCTTAAATTTATCACTAGAGGGTGTTGAGATGGTGTTATTTGATAAAATATATTTATTATCACGTTTAAACTTTATTCTATGTCTCTATCTGTGATAAAGATATTAATTGTTAATTATCCCCCCGCATATTTCCTTCTCAAAAACTATAAACATGGTGTCCTGTAAGTGCAAACGCGGCCTTTATCTCATCAGCCGTTCGTCGTAGAGGTATATTCCAGTTTAAAAATGCTCAAAACGCATTCTAAAATTACCCCGTACTAGTTTTGGGAGTGAAAACACAAAACAAAAAAAATCTAAATTTTTAAATAGTTCCCCATGTCCTCTAACTTCTGATTAGAAAGTTGTTGCTCTGTATCTCCCAAGGCCAACAGAAAAATTCCATGTTTCTAAGGGCAATATTTGCTAAGGCTGAACACATAGTGGCTGCTGATCTCTTCTCTCATCGTTGCTTTGCTCTCCGTCCCACTATGTGTTTAGCCTTAGATATTTGAATTCGAAAATCGGGGAAAACTTATGAAAGAAAAGCAAAAAGTAATGGGCACACACAACGACCCCTCATTTATATACTGTCCTTTCCCAACTTTTCTTCGATGTTTGAATTCGAATATCTGAGTGAATAATGAACTTGGAACTTTTTTCTTTTGGCCTCAGGAGAGACAGGGCCACTTCTGAAGTGAAAATGTCTTTAAGATCGATGCCCGGTGTGGGGGAGGTAATCGCGTCCAAATGAGCGACAAAATTTTCGAAGTACAGTGAAACTCCCCTAGGCGGCCACCCCCCCCCCTCGAGGCCAGTTTTGCCCGAAATAGACAATAGGCTCCATAGACATAATACAAAAATCTCCCCCCCCCCCTTCTTCCGCGGCCACCTCTGTATGCGATCAGCGGCCACTTCTTTGTAGATAAGAGTTTAAAAAAACAAGTTTCTGTGTGTGTGCGGGTTTTTTATTCCTAGTGCATTCAAAAAACCGGTAGTTCTCTCTGTATAACATTATTATCTTTATGCATCATAATCGGATTTTCTGTTCATGTATGACACTATCAGGTTGGAAACATTTGTAAATATGATGACAAAGGCTGAAATGCTATACGGTTGCTGCCAGTTGTTGAGACAGTTTAAAAATTTGCGACAGGGTAAACCATACAAATATAGTATATGATCGTTACACTGAATAGGTAAAGGATGTGGAAGTTTCGGCTTTGACGATACTTTCTTCAGAGATTCAGTAGAACAACAATGAGGAAGTAGAAGAAATGTGATGAAAGAACATGTACACACACAGTACTGATGAAAAGGTTGTTTTTCAGTTTAGGAAATGACGTGAGATAGAAAGAGAACCTGTTATGGTAAGCCCCTGGGTTTGGGCGTGAAATCTAGTGATAATGTTCCGACTGTGGGCAGTGCCGTCTTAAGGCATGGGCCCACTCGGGCACGGCCCGGGGGCCTCAGGCGAAGAGGTACGTCACAAAAATTGGATCTGGTTGAAATTTTCGAGAATTCGTTCGGTACGGCCTCAGAAAAATCAATTGGCCCGGGGGCCCATAATACTCTTAAGACGGCCCTGACTGTGGGAAGTCCTGATGGAGAGGGATCGGAAAAGAATACTAGCACCACTACTGGTACTCGTTCGGAGGAACAGTAGCATAATCTAGAGAACACTGAAAATGTACAAGGTGTTCCGGAAAAATTGAACCCTGATGAATCAGCAAATGAAATAGAGAAGGAGGAGATGGTGAGTGCAGATAGAACATTAAATAAAAAGAGAAAATTCCTCCTCTTATGCTGATAGAATATGGGAATTGTAACGAACTAATCAGGACAACTAAGGATGATTTGTAAAGAAAACTTTAAAGCAAGGGTAGTATTGCAGGGTATTAATTTAACCTGTCAGAACAAGATTGACTGAGACAGTAAAATATTTCCTTCTACTAAAGGAAGTGAAATTTAGCGTATAGTGTAGAACCGAGCACGCTCAGGCTCTGTCACTTTTGCGATATAAGCTCATTGATCGTGGGCGTGCCAAAAAAAACTCAAACCGGCAAGCCGGCCGGAAAAGCACACCCAGTTCGGACCAACATCCCGCCAACCCCCCAAGCAGCACAAACCCCCAATCCCAGGGCACATCACCACGGGCGTGACCTCCCCTCAGCCCCGACACCCGCGACAAAGCCCCACCGGCGCGGTCCACAGCGCCCCAACACGCCCCGCTAAGGGAGACCCCCGACCACCCCCACCCCCAAAAACCTCCACCGCGGACACGAGAGAGAACCCGCCACAGGACGGGAACACCACCCCTGATCAAGGAAAATTTAGCATGTATCCTACAGAAATGACAAAAATACCAAGGTGGTGCTGAAAAAATTAGACAAAAATACAAAAGTTAGGATTCGAGTGTGGCCTTCAACGAACTGGGCTTCGACGTTATTAAAGTGTCACAAATGTATAGTATGAGGACAGGCATCGTTGGGTGTGGGGGGGGGGGGGGGGTAAAAACTCACATTCCATTGTGGTTGGTAGAATTGCCGCAGTCCCCCCCCCCCTAATAGTACGGAAATTTTTATGAATGTTCTAAGGGCTGGAACTAATTAATTGCAAATATTTTTAACTATTTTTTAAATTGACAACGCAAATTGCAGCTTTTTAATTGGCCCTGGAGGTCTTTTCGAATGGTGACCCCCTCCACCACATTTATTTTTAAAGAACTTGATGGAATTTTTAGCGATTTTTAAATATTTTAAATTAGATTCTTGCTTCTTGTCGCTACTGATTTGATCATTTTTGTTGAACCATGGTCATTTTCTGCACACGAGGACGAATTTTAGACCGGGACCTACAACTTACTGATGATTCCGCACGTCAGGCTTGTTTTTTATACTCATCGAGAGGTTGGTGCGCTAACCACTGGATGGGGGGAGGGGTGGGGGGCTCTCTGCGGTAGCAAGTTTTTCTGCGGTCATGCCATCGTTTCTGTTGTACCTCTGTGCAGGGTTTAAGCTACGGTAGCATTTTTCGTAAAATGCAAAAGAAAATGCATACAGGAGGTAGAAACAAGTAGACATCCAACCATCAATCATTACATTAGCATTGTAGTATTTTACTAAAGCTTCTCCCCCCCTCCCCCCGTATATTAGTGATATTTGCTTGCTATACTCATATTAGTGATATTTGCTGGCTTACAGACTGGGGCCCCCTTGGGCAGTGTCGTCTTAACGCATGGGCCCTCAAGAGAAGAGGGGCCCCACAAAAATGAGATCTGGTTGAAATTTTCTAGAATTAACCAGGTGGGGACTCAGAAAAATCACTTGGCCCGGGGACCCATGATGCTATTAAGACGGCCCTGCCCTTGGGGAACCCGTGTGAATGGGTTATTTTATTTGCTTTTCTCATAGGGAGTTGAACTGAATGAAAAATTCTGCTTTCTTGACCCGATCAACATAATTACCGCACGAGTCACCTCTAATTTCAAAACTAGATGACAGCACCAGTATTATAAGCAATGGAAAATCTCTGCTGCTAAGACTCACTTCGCAGGAAAAAAGCTCATGTCACCGTGGTGTACTTGGATAAAAGTCGACGTAACAAGTTATAGTTCGCTGCTATCAACAAGGTCGTGCTTTGAGGGTAATGTACATATTTATTATTTACTATTTTTTTATACATGATTCAAGTAAATTTTCGTATTTATCTTACAATGTAATAATTCCGTTTTTGAATTCTTTGCATGTTTTTGAAGCTTTTCCATTTTTTTATTACCGAAGAAAGTATAAACTGCAACCAGCATTGAAAGGCATGATTCATTTGAAAGCATTATCAAAGCTGTATACAGTGGAAACATCTTTATAGGGGGCATATTCACAGACAAAGGCGCTGGAACCTGAAGGTTCAACCCCTTCCCCTCCCTAATAATGCATTAATACACTGCAACTCACCACGAGTCCCGTAGAAACGGGAAGAATGGCAATTCTTAACCCCCTCAGTGTTTACTTGTTGACATCGTCCCTTGAATAGATGTGTCCCCTGTATTCAGAGGTAAATAAGTTGGTAAAGGAGCACAGGTCAGGACATCACTGCCTTGAATAGAGGCTCCCAAGTTCAGAGTAAGGCTCATGTATATAATTTTACTTGTCCTGATCTTGCTTTGTGAATTTGCTGTTCTTTTTCTCCCACTTTTTTCTTTCTTTCTTGGAACCGGATTGTGTACAGAGAGGGCTCCCATACACAACCCTGTTCCAACGACAGCCTTGGGCTACACAAAATTTGAGACTCAGCAGGATGGAAATGAATCTCTTGTCTATGGAACCACCCAAGTTTGCCATTCATTGTTGCTTGACTCGTGATGAAATATTTTATAACAGCTGTAAACATGGATGGGAAATCTTAGAAAACCACTCAATGAAATTCATAGCATGCACGTGTACCTTAACAGTTTTACATATAACTATTTTTTACTCGTGAATTCATATATCTTGGATGGGATCCACGATTTTGCTTCGGAAATATTATGAATCACTTGTGAGAAAAGCCTAGTCTAGAATTTCCAGACTTTGTTGCCGTGGCTCCACTTGATTTTTGAAATGTGTAAGTGGCTTCCAATTTTTATTTTTCTAACTTAAGTAGCACTTGAAAACCTTATCACTGATTACATCAACAAATTCGGAGGTTCTTGCTCATTTTCCCCCCTGAAACTCACACATTGCACTTCCAAAAAACCTCACAGGTCTAGACAGAGTTGATAGATCAGGTCGATATAATACTTGCATTCAGTATTAACAGATTCTGAGAGGTGTAAGTTTGATACTTGTGACATCTCTATTGTATTTAGAATCTTTTCTCGCACATCTGGAGAATTTCTAATAAATTGGTGCATATCGGAAAGTGTTGTGTGTGTATGTGCGATTATCATGTGTGACGTGAAGAACAAGTTCATGATGTCAGAGTTTCTAAAATTGGCACTTTCCAACAGCACCTATCTTTCCACATTGTTACTGCAGCAAGTTCTTGCATGAATGGTTTGTGTAGTGGTTCCCGGCAGCTCTCTTACCATGACAAGCTTTCTCCATGGCTCTCTAGAATTACCTATGAAACATAATTTTCAACTTATGGCCTGTGGGCCAAATGTTATCTGTGACTTCAAACCTAATCATGTAAAAATGAACTAAGTTGCATATTACCAAATCACTTAAATGACGTTCTGTGCAGTTCCAGATCACTAGTGACCCATGCTGCAGTTCCACATCACTTAGGGGATTTGTGACGTGCTCCCAGATAACCCAAGTGACCTGTGGCGAAGTTCCAGATCACTCTCATAGGACATTTACAGATCACTTGAGTGACCTGCTGAACATTTCTAGATCTCTTCACCAGCAGCACAATTCCATATCATTTGAGTAACTTGTACAATATTTTCGGATCCCCAAAGTGGCTAGCTACACATTTCCATATGACTTAAGTGACCTTGACAACGTTGTTCCAGATCACTCAAGTTGTCCGCAACACTTTTTATACCAATGAAGTAGCTCACACTTTCCAAAAGGTTGGGCAGCTCTGGTCTTTCTACTTCAAAGCACTGAAGAGGTGCACATCAATTTTGCTAGCTTGCCTCGACGTCTTTAATGAAAGTTGACGATCACTCTAAGAGCCGTGATACACATTTTGAGAAACAGTGGGTTAGCTTATGAACAAGTTTGATGTGTACATGTTCCTTATCAGGGTTTACCAAATCCCAGGAGTCGGGTCACCCTAGCAACTAGAAAATCTATACTAGCGCCCAAAGTTTTTCATGTGATTGTTAAAATTAAATAGAAAGGATGACCCAAAATTTTCTCTGATTTTGTAATAAAGTATTTTCCACTATGGAAGCGGCCATTATGTTTCCTGGAAAAGTCGAAGATGAAACATTATTTGGATGTGACCATTTTTCCTTGTGGGGAGAAAGCCATGCTTGGTTCCCAAGAAAGTTTTCGGGTGCCTACTTTTTTCTTCGATTTATCAAGCCCTGTTCCTTATTCTGATACTGCTATCATGATTATCAGTATTAGGAGATGTAAAGTTCTCATTAACCTTTTACCGGCCGAATTAAGATTTGAATTGATTTTCTAATTTTTTTTCTATTTTCTCTTCTGATTCTTTAGTTTAGAGATTTAAATCGTAAAATTCATGAAAAAAATTTCCTGTATGTTTTCTGGACTTGCTTATGTCCATATAAACAACATTAAAATCAAAACAAAAAATTTTTATTCTTCCTTAAAAATAAGCTCATTTAAAAACTAAACTTATGGCAGAAGTGCTGAAATGAATGAAATTGTTGTTTTGTAAGATAAGTTTGGAAACATTCAGTCAGGAAAAGAAATCAAGTGCTTTCATGTAGGGAAAAAATATTTTTTTTAATGATTAATAAAATCAATGTTCCCCCCCATTGGGGTGAAAGAGAATATTCGACAACCTTTTCTGGGAGGACTATTATAAATGACCTGAGAATAATTTGTATTTTCTATAAAAATATTGTCCAGTTATTTATAATAGTAGTCCTTCTAGAAAATATTTCCAGGACTATTCTCTGTCCCCATCTCTCTTCCTATCAAGAAGAATGGGAAAATTACAGTTTGCAGCCTACAATATCAAACTTTAAAAGCAAGAAAATGAAACCAACATGATTGAATTGTACTATTTGTAAAGAAATAAGAGTGATTCAAAATTTGAGCGTATGTTGATTGAAGAAAATAACAGTACTGTATCTTCTCAGAATAAAGGTGATTATATAAGAATAGCTCCCTCTGTCAATCAACTTTGGTTTAATTCTTCGCTTTGAACTTATTTCTGAAAAATAAGTTAAAAGTGAATAAATTCTTTTAAAATTTATCTAATTTTAAAAAGAAATTTGGTAATCTTATTTTGAAGGTTTTCGAAATCTTGACGAAACTTTTGAAACCTCCTCTATGACTGAAAATATATTCTCGAACCAAAAGTTGTCATTATGAGGTGATTGTTTATATTATGAAATATTATCCAGTTTCATTGCCGAAAACATTTAAAACAAAACAATTTTTGACACAAAGTTCGTAAAATATTTTAATTACTTAAAAAATAAACGAATATTCTGGATTATTCTCCAATTTTTACATCCAGGAGAATATTCTTGTTCTCTGGGAATATTCTTGCCTAACATCTCTAATTCAATATTTAAAATCTTGTCTATTTTTGTCTTTATTTTTTTAATCTTTTTTTTTTTTGCAGGAATTTGATCTTGATTCTGTGGATTCCCATTAACCTTTGAAAAAGATGTCTGGTGAAAGAAAGCACATGAAATATCCTCTGACTCTTTCAGCGAAGCTTGTGCAGTTCCCTTATAAATTTTACTGGAATAATTTCTGGATGCCAAGGTTTGCGGTTCTAGCAATGGGTTTAACTTTTCCTTTCTTCTATTTCATCCACAAGAAAGGTACAGCACCAATTTTATTTTGAAATTTCACATATTAATTTAAAAACAATCGTGTATATTGGCCACAAAGCAGAATATACAGAAATCTGCAACATACGTTGCAGAACAATCAGTGCTACCGCAGAACAATTGAGAAATTTAAAAAAAAAGTGTAGTGAAGAAATACTATTATATGGGAATTTTTACTGCAGAACATTTCCAGTCAGCTGAGGAGTCATTGCAGAAAATGCAAAACATTCTGCTTTGGGGTACATTGGTATGTCCAAAACATGTATATCTAGAATATATATGTTACTGCCGAAGCTCCAAGTTGGCCTGTTTGTGCAAACTTGCTGGCCCAGTTGATGTCCAAAATTCGGTCTTCTACCTAAAAATTGATTACTATTATTTGGGGTCATCACTATGTTGGCATATTTTTTGTGCAATAAAATTATGGCCATTTATAATTGGTCATAGCTAACCGTAATTATTATGGTTAGCTGTAGCAACCTTAACAGTCAAAGGAATCTGAATATCAATATCTTAATGAGCTATTTTTAGAGATATACAGGGCGTATAGGTAACAGGACGAATAGAATTTTACTAGCGAACCTTTGATCCTAGAGGCACACTTCCAATTAGAAAAAGTATCTAAATAACGTATAGTACACAGATATGTCATTCATGTTGCAAGGGGTTGTGTAACTATTAAAATAAAAAAATTAACTTTTTATACAGACACCTGTACTCAAAATCCCAATTAGAAAATTGTTGCCCTGTATCTCCTGATGCCAAAAAATCCACGTTTTTAAGTGCAATATTCACTGAGATATTCATATTCGAAAAATGGAGGAAAGTTGAGGAAAAAAATTTAAATTCGGGTAAAATGGTTTTGTCTGCATTTACTGTTTTTTTCCTAACTTCCTTGCATTTTTCAAATTCAAATATCTCTAGGAATATTGCACTTAGAAACGGGCAATTTATTTTTGTTGGCATCAGGAGAGACAGGGCAATAACTTTCTAATTGGGATTTTGAGTACAGGTGCCTGTATAAAAAAGTTAATTTTTTTATTTTAATAATTACACAACCCCACAAACCCTCGCAACATGGGTGACATATCTGTGTACTACACGTTATTTGGATACTTTTTCTAATTGGAAGTGTGCCTCTAGGATCAAAGGTTCGCTAGTAAAATTCTATTCGTCCTGTCACCTATGGGCTCTGTATATCCCTAAAAATAGATCAAAGGAATCTGAATATCAATATCTTAATAATCATTAGGGTTTCCATAGCTACCCCAATTCTTTGTATCAATTGCTGTTTGAAACCATTTTAATCATACATTTTGGGCAAGAAACTTGGCTTTCTTATTCTTCTGCTAAAAACGAAAGTGTTTCAAGACCTTTTACCCAGGGCCACGAATGGGGGAGGGGAAGCAGGCGGGTCTAGTACCTTGGACCAGAGTGGGGTGCAAAAATGTGTGCTGGCCCTCGCTGACTAGGCATTTAGTTGTGCCCCCAGACTAGGATCTTTAGTGGGCCATTTATGTAATGAATTCACGCTGTAGCATTGCAAAACAAAAAATTATGAGAATTGTCCTGGGCACCAGGATTGGAGCTGTCTGCCCTATCTTTGTGGGGACCATCGATTAGAGATTCATCCGTGAAAAAAATGGAAGGAATAACTAGCAAAATGGATAAGATGCTGATGACAAAAAAGACTTGGAAGTGGCATTAAAAAGATTTGGATAGCTTGCTGGCTTGAAAAATATTGAAAGAGCCAAGGCACCATTGGCAATGGAAGAATACACCCTCAAATTTGGTTGCAACCCTGCTTACAAAATCATAGCTTTCTACTTATATACAATAAATTTCTGGATTATTTAGTGAAGTTCTAGACCAGTAGTTCCCAACCTCTTCATTCGGCAGCATCTTCATTTGAATTCCATTCAAATTCTTGCAACCCCAGCAAAACTATTAGAAGGCACATTGAATAATGAACTCTCATATTATAGAATATTTTCACGCTTGCATTCTTGAAGTTTCTCTGGCACCCCCCAGTGATTTGAAACTATTGTTCTGCATGACCAACCGACCAACTCTCCCAGAAACTCATATTTTAGCTGTGTTGATTTTTTTTCTGGGGGTGGGGGGGGGGGGGGTGTGAAGCCAGCTCCAAAAGTATATGAATCTGATGCAACTAAAATTAATTTAGTGTGCCATTTCATTCATTTTAAATGTAAATTAACCTGTCAATTGAAATAGGATTCATGTCCAAGAAATTTTATTCAAATTAGTTTCAAACCCAATAATATTTTATATTTCCATGTTAGAAAGCAACCCTATTCAGTTCCCAGATTTTGTTATCCTATAAATTTTGAAAATTTTTATTATTTTGCTAGATGTTTCATTCCTTTTTCTCTTATTTTTTCAGTAAATACACCTGAAAATAAAGCATTCTGGGCTGAAAAGCGTAAACAAGAGAGGCAGTGTAAGTATTTGTTATGAAATTTCTAACGTGAGATTACTTCACTCAGTTGCTGTGATGATAAAGACCAGTTGTTCACAAACTGGTTACCCATAGCTTTGCTGCCCTAGTAAAAATCTATCTGCAACTCCCCCATAATAATCTAACAAAGAATCACTTCAAAGCACTGAACCGGCACCTATCAATATTGATGACACACACGCGCACCACCTCCCTGGGAGCCATGAAACACACTTTCAGAATCAATGCTATAGACTGTGTTAGTGACTATCCCAGAAAAATATATGAAGCGAAAAACTTTTTAACAAAATCAGTCTTTTTAATTTTGGAAATTCTGTAATATGTTTGGCTATTCTAATACTGGTTAGTTATCTGGATGACCATCGGCAAACTTTTTCAAATGAATGATTTATGTTACTTTTAATAGTAGCCGATATTCTTATTCTTGCAAAGAGAGAAGATTTTTCCAAGCCTATAACAGATATTGGGAAGAGAGCTGAATATTATTTCGAGGCATTTTGCTACTATGCATATATACACTGACAAAACTTTTCTTTCTTTAGCTATCCCATTTCTCTGATTGCAAGAGGACTAGACTTTGATTCCAGGTGGAATTTCGCATTTACAACTAACTTTTGTTTTTGAAGTTCACCTCTAATATCTAGAGTCCTTTTCCTAGATTACTATTCTTGCTTATGATTTAAGTGACGATCCCTTTTTTTAACTGTCAAAATTCTGCCACTTGACTGGTTTTTTTCGTTGCCAGTAGTTTCAATAATCAAACAGTACCACATATGTGCTAATGCTTCCAATTTACCTCTAAGCCTTCAGATTTTTTTAGCCTTATTAAAATCTTCTGGTCCGAAATTAGATTCTCCTGATTTTTCTTATCCTTATAAAAAAAAACAATCCTAAAAAATCCTCAAACTGTGCTTCACTTGAACGAAAAATCCCTGAACAACATACTTTTTAGTCATTGCAATTCCATGCTAATTACGTTTTATCAGGAAAAATATGGGAAATTAGAATTTCAGTTACTACAGAAAATGTGCAATTGTTGTCAAATATGATGCCAAAAGAAGCAAAGTAGCCAATTGTTACTAAAAATCACTAATGGTAAGAAATAAAGCTGTACTGCAGTACCAAAAAAAAACTAAATATCATATATCAGTGATAGTACAATAATTTTCCTAATATGAGGCCAAAAGTTAGCAAAGAAGCCAGTTATTTCTAAAATCGCCACAAAATCACCAATGGTAGGAAAAAGTGCCAATTTAGATTAAAATGAATTTTATGGAAGAAATGTTTAATATGATAAATGTGAGACCCCAAAGCAGAATGTGCCAAAATCTGTGACGTACGTCTCAGAATAATTAGCGCTACTGCACAACAATTCAGAAGAATTTTAAGAAAAAGTGAAAAAAAAACAAAACTATTACACATGTATGGGGATTTTTACCACAGTAAATTTCCAGTCAGCTGACGGCTCGTCGCAGAACAGTGTTAAACATTCTGCTTTGGGTATGTGAGATACAATATTCATATTTTTAGTCATGATTTTTGTTTGCAAAATAATTTTTAATCCTTGATATCAGTGAGGAATACAAAAGTAGGCTTCATAATACTACTACGTTCAAAAAGTTCTGAGGCCTATTTTATTACGGAAGAATAAATACAGATGCAGTCTGTTTATTTGGAGTTTCCTTTGAAGTAACTACCCTAGGTTATGAAATTTTGCCATTGTTCAAAGATCTAAATATGGATTGCAAGCCCTCTTTTCTCACATCCTCCAGTGTCTTCGTCGCTGCACTTTTTTTAGAACCTGGGAATCGTTACCCCTTAAGGAAATTCTTTATCTGAGAAAAAAGCCACATGGTGCAAGATCAGGGGGATGTGGAAGTATCTGAGTGTGATGTTTTGACAGGCAATCTGACACCAGGAAGGACCTCTGACTCTTTAAACGTTTGCATGATTCAGTGAGACGCAAGTGACCAAATCTTTGGAAGGCCAATGCTCCATCACGATAATACACCAGCTCACGGATCCTTCCTGGTGTCAGATTACCTGTCAAAGCATCACATTCCAATACTTCCACAACAAGCTTATTCCTCCTGATCTTGCCCCATGTGACTTTTTTCTCGAATAAACAATTTGCTTAATGGGCAACCATTCTCAGGTTCTGAAAAAGTGCAGCAAGGAAAACACTGGAGGATGGGACAAAAGGAGGCTTGCAATCCACATTTACATCTTTGTATGAATAATGGCAAAAATGCATAATTGCACAGGGTAGTTTACTTTGAAGGAAACTCCAGATAAACAGGTTCTATCTGTATTCATTCTTCATAATAAAATAAGTCTTAGAATTTTTTGAATGTAGTGGTATATTAGCTGACATAAACAGTTGGGCTTGGAAGGCAGCGATGATAATGGGAAAATTCACCTCACAACACTGATGTATTATGTGAGGATGCGCATCCTTGTGAACTAAAATGTTCGTTAGCCAAGTTAAAAATAGCCAAAAAATTCACAAGCAGAGGTATTTGTTAGCAGAGCTATCACTGCAATTATGTTTCTATGTCTGCACTTCAATCTCTTATATGTCTGCTCTGAATCTAAATGGTGGTGTGTTTTTTTTTTTCTAGACCATTTCCATTAAGAAGATATGATGTAGAGTTTGAAATTGATTTAAAGAATGAGTAACATGTGTATCTAGCACTCTCTCGTAAAAAGTGCATGTAAAACATTTTTGCTTTCCTATAAAATAGTTGACAATTGTATGTTTGCATGACTTATCAGTATTGTAGCTATTTATTCAGGAAAAAAATATACTTTTTCCTCCTAAACATGATTCAGTACTAAAAAAAATGTCAAACACTGAATTGAGATCAAGCTGAATAACTCACTGCAAATATAAACACATCAACGTCTTCTAGTCTTCAACTTGTCGACTATTGTACAAAAAAAACTTTGTTTCTTTTGAAAGCAATGTGGAATGTATCACATATATCAGTATTTCTACAAATCGATAACAATTTCCGATTAGTTCTCAAAGTGAATTCCCGTAAGTTTTTCACTTAATTCCCACAACTTTTTGGCAGCGTTCTCATCTTTTGCTATTGTTGAGGGTTGTTGCTCTTTACATCCGCTGAAATATGAAAGAAACATTTGAATCAGGTGGTATGGAAACAAGGGAAGTGAATACGGAGAGGGTATGGAACTTGGTAACCAACTGTTCACAATGTCACATTTAATTACCTGTAATACAAACCCGATTGGGAGTCCAAGCTTGGCTCGACAGCACAGTATATTGTTGTTGTTGCTCCGTCCTTGGGAGACTTGAAAAATATCCGGCTGACGTTCTGGTACAAGATGCCAGAAAATCTACCAAGCGATTCTCCTATGTGACGACCAAGTCCTGTGTTTATAACTCCAGGGTGCAGACAGTACGTTGTTACTCCAGTTCCTGCAGCATGTTAAATAGTATAGTATTATTGAAATAAATGTCAAATATTGACTTTTAAGATCATACTCATTTGTCCCTATTTTACGGGTACCTGAACCATTTCATTCAATTCATGTAGCCACTATATAATTTTAAATTGAGTGAAATACTATCTCTCTCTCAATATTGTTTTTCATTTGTCTTCACCATCTCAGAAGGTCTGTAAATTATTTCTCTCGTTTTTGGTGGTATGCAAAGTTTTTCAAATATTCTCACCAGTTCACAAGTTTGGAAAGGTTGAAGAACACTGTCACGCTTCCCCTACTAGGGTGGGGCTGGCCCCGGATGATTCTTATTTTTTGTTTTTTCGCACTACAAATTCACTATAGAGACCCATGAAAAGTGCCATGGAGGGCCCTTACTGATATAGGTGACTTTTTCTCGTGATGAGAAAACATGTTCTGATTCAGAAAATATCATATATGTTCAACCCATGGCCCACTTGCCAAATGTGGACATCAGATTCATCTAATGTGGCCTGTGACCCCAAACCCAATTTTGTAAAAATGAACTGCGTGGCACATTTATCACTTAAGGGACCAGTGTCATATTCATAAGTCACGTGACCAGCGACAGTCACCGATCATTTGAGTGACCTTGATGCACATTCCCAGATCACTTGACTAACCCGTGACACAGTTACAGAATGCTTAAGGGACCTGTGGTTCAGTTCCACATCACTCAAGTTACCCGCTGCACAGTTCAAGATCATTTAAACAGCTTGCTGTGCCCCCCCCCCCCTCACAAGGGTAAGGCTGACAGGGTTCCTGCCTTGGGACCTGGGATCATAATTTTTTGCATTTTTGTGCTATAAATTCATTATGGGAAAATCCAGGATGTGGGAGGCATGCAGCTTGTGACACATTTACAGATTACTTTTAAGTGACCTGCTGCACAGTTTCAGACCATTTGAGTTGCCCTCGGTGCAGTTCCATATCACTTATATTGCTTGCAGAAGTTTTAGATCACTTGAGTGGCCTGCGACATGTTCTCAAACAAATGAAGTGGCCCACAAAACATTTCTAAAGGATAGAAGTGGCCTACACACTCATAAAAGTTGTGTACCCTTGGTGGTGTAGTTAAGTTTTACACGACTTCTCATGCATTTCAAAGTGCAGTTAAAGGGTTTGTTGATTAAGAAGAAATAACTTGCAAGAAAGTGATTAATGAATCTCTACCTTCAAGTCTTTTGGCTAGCTCCTTAGTAAATAATATGTTTGCCAACTTGCTTCGCTGGTAAGCCTTCAACGGGGAGTAATTGCGTTCCATGTTGATATCGTCAAAATCTATTTCCCCTACTGTATAAAGAAGAAAAAAATTTATTAAAGGTTTTTTTATTGAAGAGAAAGTCACTGTGTCCATATAATTCAGATGTTTGTTACATGAACCTCTTTCCAGAATAATATTCAGTATAACAATGTAAAATTAATAAGCTAATTTCTTTTTCATCCAAGCTCATTGACCCCCCTTGAAATCTTTTTGAGGAATTCGTGGGCATCTGGTTAAGAACTTCTTTGGAGGAGAGCAATGTTCTGGCTAAAATTGTCTTTTGTTTCTCTGTAGGGGAACTTAATCATATCTGGACGAACACTCTTCTAGACTGTAATATTCTGATGGTGTCGTAATAGATGGGCTAACAGGACACAAAGCCATGGTCCCCCCCCCCCCCACAAGGAAAGGTGGATCAAGCTCTAGGCTGGGAATATAATTTTTTTCAGTAAAGAAATGTTTTAGATAATTTTTTTTGAGAATCAATTAAGGGGCCTATGCTAAAAGTTACTGGAGAACCCACAGAGAAATATTGGATCTCCCAGTGCATACAAGGATCATCCAGTTTATCTTTGAGGGAAAAATTCGCTTTGTGGTGAAACCTAACAGTGGGTTGGCGTACATGCAGGGTGATCCAAAATCAAATGTAAATTGAATTCAACACTTCACAGAATAATGTCTAGACTCTAGAGGGATAAAGATTTACACTCATGGTGGAAATGGCTTGAGGTTTTAAAAAAATACCTACAAAAATGGCAAACAGATGGCATTGGACAGATTTTAAATTTCTCTTCAATTATTAAACTTTGCTAACAGATGCTTTGTAATGCTAATTCTGTCTTTTATTAGGTAAAGCACCATCTGTTGACCATTTCCGAAATTATTTTAAGGATTCGATAAAACCTAGTCATTTCCAGTATGAGTTTCTTGCCGCTGTGGTGGTCAAGTGGTTTTATTGACGGACTCGCATCGCGGGAACCCGGGTTCGAACCCCCACCGTGTGATCAGCTGAAGTTGGTTTTCTGTAGTTCTGAACTTTGAGGCGCAAATGCGAGCCGATCTCCCCGTTAAAAAGTCTCTCCAGAGAGAGCAACACACCTACAAACAGTACAAATATTCAGTCATTACACTTCACTTCTGAAATATAGGTGGCTGAAAAACCATACACAACATTAGATACGCACTCAAACTGTTAGGTACACACACTTACATTTCCTGCACAACTCACTTGGTAGTAAATTGCTCATGGCGATAGACCTGAGTTGTGCTCGGTTTGAAAGAAAATATGTTTTTTATTCCAATTTTTATCTCGTCTTATATTATTTTGTGAATTATCGAACTTTCAAATATTAACTGACTTTTGGATCACCTGTATAGTGTGGCCATGGAATAACGGCCTCTGACCCTGTATGACCTTCATCACGAAACGGGAGGGTTCATTCTTCATTAGGGAGAAATGGGGGAAAAAACGGAAAACATCTGCTGGAGTTCTTTTCCCCCAATTTCTCCCTACTGAAAAAAGAATGAACTCTTTCTTTTTGTCATGAGGGCCATACGTGGTCAGAGGCCATCTTTCCTTGGTCACACTCAGAGCCGGACTTGGGTTGGTGTGACCGCGAGATTTTAGTGGCCGCACTAGCCACTAAATAATACTTTGTGGCCGAGACAAAAATACTTTGATAGCTTAAAATTTTGTCCCAGACCTCTAAAATTCAGACATCGAACCCTCTAGCCTAGAGTTTTCATAGAACCACCCCCAAGCCACGAGAAGGAAGGATGCAGGTGGATCCTCGAACGTTTAACTAGTGGAGGCTCTAAATTCATCTTTTTAAAAAATTATTCAAAATTACACAAAGCATTGTATGTTTACTGGCCTGAATGAGTATATAGTTGCGGGGGCAGATAATCGGATCCTTAGCCCCACAGTCCCCAACTTTCAAGTGTCTGTGGGGACACACTTGCAGTTTTTTTATTTTATTTTTTGCTGGGCAACGGGCGCTATCGTCCAAATTTATTGTAGAATGGCTATTTTCCATTACCATGAAATTGTCGGTCAATATTCATTCTCGGGTGCTAATGTAAACCTGGCGAGCATCGGGCATTGCCGTCTTAACGCATGGGTCCATCCGGGCCTCAAGAGAAGAGGGGGGGGGGGACCTCACAAAAATTAGATCTGGGTGAACTTTTCGAGAGTAAACATGTTAACTTGCCTGGTAGGGCATCAGAAAAATCACTTGGCCTAAGACGGCCTTGGCATCGGGGTATTCATGGACACTGGAGAATGGGAAACTACGTTATGGGGGACCTCAAAATACTTAAGCCTGTCCCTGGTCACACTACATCTACAGTGTTGTGTTCGATATGTCAATCGCTGTCATGTGTCGTCCAATTCGAAATGGGTAGAGAATTTATTTTTTGTGTTGTGGGTATGTTCTTTTGATTCCAACTAGTAAAGTTTCGCGTAATAATTGTAAGCATTTTTGAGACGGATAAAAACTTTTTTAGACATTGTAAGAGAGGCTCCGCGTGTGGGACCAAAACATTGCCGAAACAAATAACTTACGGTAGTGAGCAACGGACGAAACATTAATTATTCGCGACGGAGCACATTCTTTCAAGCGGCCCATCAAAAGCATGGTGAGTAAAAAGTGTCCCATGTGGTTCACGCCGAGCTGCATTTCTATCCCGTCTTCTGTCTTCCATTGAGGACACGCCGCCACTCCTACTTGGACGGGAAAATCAAAAGAAAAATCACTAAAATTCCATGCCATGCCACAATAATAATCAATATTATAATGAGCGATAGAGATTTATATTTCACCCGCGTTATTGATGAGAATATGCAGCGTTGGCTCATCTCTTAGGAGCTCCTCTGCGAAGTGGCGGATGGAAGCGAAGGATGCCAAGTCCAAATGCTTGACGGAGACGTCCCCCGTCAATTCTTTCAACGCTCGCTGTCCCTTCTCGACGTCTCTGCAGGCGATGATTACACGCGCGTCTATCGAGAAGAAATTAATGGAAGAAGGAATATATAGTTAATGTTAAAATGTAATTTAGTTTTCCTCCAACTTTTTAAAGTAAGAGATTGATCACCGGCCAAGTAAACTTTCCGCCGACTTCTTGTCGACCATAAGTCCTCCGCTGAATGAATGAACGCCGAACTGGACTTATCCCGTTGCCGAGATCTCTTCTAGCCCAGCTTCGTGGCAGAGTCTAGAAAGTAGGTCCTCGGCTGTACGTCTACTGCGATTTCAGGGCGAAATAACTGGGTTCTAGCGGGCCTTCGTGATTTTTCCCTTCTTACCAGGTAAGAAGGGAAAAAAAACAACTCTATTTCATTTATTTTATCCAAATTCCCCAACAAAACCGTCATGTCTCTGCGGTACAAAATATATATTTACACACTTCCCCCTTACATAAACTAATTTGTTATTATTAATAACAATTAAGTTGCACCAATTCCGACACTTTCGAAAAATTTATCCAGTATAAGCAGGGGTAGCTCGAGAAGAAAAAAATCTTTGCCCTCACGTTTTTATGGTCGCCCTTTCCTTACGAGGATTTGACGCCCCTCCTAGAGCGGTGCCCCGTGCGGTTGAACGGGTCACACGGCCCAAGAGCCGCACATGGGTATATGAGCAGAGATTTTTTACCATCAGTTTCCACTGTAGTTTTCCCAACTTCGTGGCGCCAATACCAACCTCTCGGTAAGCATTAAAAAAAATACCTTTCGGAATCGACAATAAATTGCCCCGATCTAATTAGCTCTCGTGTGCAGAAAATGACCGTGGTGCGACAAAAATGATTGAGGCGAGTAGCAGTACAGTACTTCGCACACAACACTAGATGCGCACGCAGACTGTTAAAGACAGACAGACATGGGCGGAGATGCGTGGGGACATTGCCCCCCCCCCCAGCGTCAAAGCTGAAGTTGACTGATATAATGTATATATGAATTGACATCATCATCGTGCCCCCCCCCCCAGACTTCCAAGTCTATCTCCGCCTATGCAGACAGACACACTTCCATCATACCTCACTACCGAAAGGGAGTAAAATCCAGGGGATGGGACTAGAGATTAAATCTCTGCCCGTGCAAGACATATTTTTGCACCCCCTCCCAACAATTGCTAACACACACAAAAAAGCAGGTTTTCTTCGTTCTTTCACCTAATTTTTGGCCGCTCTAAAATCATTTTCGCTGTTTTTTTTGGTTTTTTTTTACTATAAAAATTTGTTTTTTCGCCTCAGATTTGTTGTACCTCCTGGGTGCGGTCGCGCCACCCCAGAGCCGCTACTAGGTAAATAATGTACCTCGTGGCAATTGACTAGTGGTTCCCGGTTAAGGAAAATGCAGCGTTTGTGTTTTTTATTCCTGTGTGTGTGCTTGGCTGTTGAAGCATGGGCGGAGATGCGTGGGCCCCCCCCCCCTCCCAGCGTCAAAGGTGGAGTCGACTGATCTAATGTATATATGAGCTGACATCATCATCGTGCCCCCCCAGCAATAATGACCTTGCCCCCCCCCCCAGACTTCCAAGTCATCCCGCCTATGTGTTGAAGGAAAAAATGGTTCTTATAATAAAAAAAAAGAATGGTTCTTATGCGATCCGTATATACATATAAAAGTGATTTTCGGGTGAACACCTCGACAAGCAAGAATAAAAAGAAATATAGCTCCCCGCCCCCTTTCCGTCGCAAAAATCCTTAGTACGCCTGCTTCCACAAGCATATCCCACAGAGTAAGGATAACGGCTCCAGTCAAGGGTCCCGGGGAGGAGCAAATTTTATTATTTTTTCCGTTTTTCCACTATTAATTCATTATGAAAGGATTCGTGGCAAATCCTGACCTAGGGGAACAAAATAATCACTTATGCAATAATATGTTTTGAATTTGTTTCAAGCTGGGAGACATGGTCGTCGTGCCTTGGTATACACGGACAATTTTCAATCGCTTGAGTAACAGGGTGAGACTTAAGAATTTAGCGGCCCCGCAAAAAACTATTTTGCGGTCTGGTACGGAAAAGATTTCGCTACCCTTTACCAAGACTGTCTTCACAACGTCATGGCCTCCCGGGCAAAGTTAAATTCTGAAGCCCCCGTACGCAGTGCCGTCTTAACGCATGGGTCTACCCGGGCACGGCCCGTGGGCCTCAATTGCTAAAGGCACCCTTATAAAAATGGAATATGGCTGAAATTCTCGGAAGTAAGCACGCGAATTGATGATAGGCTGGCATTTCTATCCGGCCTCAGAAAAATCGCTTTCGTCCGAGAGTCCCCATGGTGCTCTAAACACAGCTCTACCTCACTAAAATGGCCACCTACCAATTGTATTCTCAAAAAATCATAATGCGGGATGCCTCCGGCACCCGAGGTCTATAGGACATGCGTAGATGGACAAATGTGTTTGTCCAGCCATGCCCTCTACAAGAAAGGCTGACAAGACTAAAGGGCCAGGTCAAAATGAAATACGTAGTCAATGTATTTAAACAAGACCGCAACTAGATGTTTGGTCAGCTGGGGCAAGCATGCATTTTCGCGCCCTCTTGTAATGTTGAAAGAAAGATTACAGGGTAAAATTTGCGCCCCTATGGTCCGTGGCACCAGAGCTGCCTCCTCCGCCCAGTTGCGATCCTGTATTTAAATATTCATTCTTTTCACCCCAAATATTTTGCTTCTGTAATCAAAAGCAGCTAAAAACAGTATATTACCTCTAGCGGCCAAATCTCGTACTGCCTCGAGTCCGATTCCGGTGTTTCCTCCAGTCACCACGACCGTTTTACCCGACAACGAACGAGAACTTCTCCACCGGCGACTCCTCGTCATGAAACTCATCAAAGCCATCATAGCTGCGAAACAGTAATCAAAATAATAAGCAATCAACAGCGCAACTAATTAGTGGAGGGCCATCTATAGAATCATCTGAATGCATCTTTTAATCTGAGGCACGAGCATTATTATCAGTGAACGGTGATTTCCGAGCAGGTTCTTTCTTTGACAAGGCCAGAGATAAAAGCAAACAAACAAATAAAAACGAAATTTCCCTTGTGTGTAAAAAGAAAAGTTTTCTTTTTCTCATTTGTAATATGGCGAAGACCTTCCAAATTCATCATTTGGAAAATCGCCAAAAGCCGTTTTTTTACTCTCTTTTGCAGCGAGCTGTTTGGAGAAAATCGTGTTTCTCTGAAGGAGCTCTGGGTTGTATGTGTGTGTGAAGCCACGTTGTCGGTCGTTTTTTTAATTCGCTCTACAGCAGTGTTTCCCAAAGTGGGCAATATCGCCCCCTGGTGGGCGATGGAAAGGTCCAAGGGGGCGATAGAAGCCACGGGTATAACATAGGATCCT
This sequence comes from Pholcus phalangioides, assembly GCF_987345545.1. Lineage (NCBI taxonomy): Eukaryota > Metazoa > Arthropoda > Arachnida > Araneae > Pholcidae > Pholcus > Pholcus phalangioides. The sequence goes on along the minus strand of NW_028301596.1, from coordinate 21,062,659 downwards.
ATGGGTTCACTTGAGTTGGGGGGCGATGAGAGAAAAATTTCTCTGAAGAAGGGGGCGATGGAACAAAAAGTTTGGGAAACTATGCTCTACAGCAATGCCCCTGCCCCCATGACTCAGAATATCTTGTCTATTGCAATCCAAGCAGTGCCATCTTAACGCATTGCCCCCCCCCCCCCCCGTGAACGTTTCGGGTGCCTCAGAAAAATGAAATCTGATTAAAATTTTTGAGATTAAACGTATAAATTGGTAGACATTTCTAACCAGGTGAAGGCCTCAGAAAAATCAGATTTGCCGGGGGCACATGATGCCCTTAAGACGGCCCTGTTACCCACTTCGAGAATAGCCAGAATCGCTGCAACATTTATGCTTAACAAAATACGCTTTAACAATTTCTCAAGAACGTTATGAGGGCCCAAGTTTGTTCACGTGCCCTCAGTGCCGTCTTAACACGTGGGCCCATCTGGGTGCAGCCGGGGACCTCAAGAGAAGAGGGGGGGGGGGCCTCAGAAAAACGAGAAGTAGTTGAATTTTTCGAGAATTTCCTTGGTAGGGTCTGAGAAAAGTCACTTGCCCATGATGCTCTTTAGACGGCCCTGCGTGCCCGAACTTATAAGAAACGATTCCTGGCAGCCGAAATTCGTATTTGCTCCGGCTGACAAAATATATAGCCTAGTTGAGGCCCTTTGCTTAGCGCTCCACCCTCTCTGAAAATAAACCTTTGGGCTCAACCCTACATGGCTCGGAAATAGGTTTCTTATTAGTTTGCACAGCAATTATACAAATACGACGCCACAACAGGCAAATTGCCCAACGAGGTGGCTGACTAAGAACGTCAGGGGATCCCCGAGCCATTTTTTGGAGGCCCTACCTACTACTGCTACACCACACATGCACCCCCCCCCCCCGCGGAACCCCCCAACGAATCGGTACATGCGGGAATGTGCGTGTAGTGCAACCTGACGTAAAGTTTGTTTCTGTGTAATGCTTGTTATGTGTAGTGCTGTCATCTGCCCCGTTTTTCTAACTATGAATTAAGTGTTATGGTTGAATGATTTACCGTTGTAGGACTGTTGCTCTCTGTGGCGAGACTTTTTAACGGGGAGATCGGTTCGCATTTGCGCCTTGAAGTTGGGAACCACAGAAAACCAACTTCAGCCGACCACCACTGTGGGGTTCGAACCCGGATCCTCGCATCGCGAGTCCGTCGCTATAACCACTCGACCACCACAGCGGCACGATTGACATAAATTGTGTACGAAAATATACTGTTGAGTACATATGCTCCTGAAACCATAGCCATCTTAACACATGAGCCCACTCGGATACGGCCTGGTAGCCCTCAAGTGCATAGGAAGCCCGTGGTAGTTAGATTTGGTACTATGATTTTAGTAAGGTGTAAACATAGTGCAGACTGGTTTCTGATTCTGCGAGTCAGCGCCTTTAGGGATTGGTTAAAAAACTTGAAATTCAGGTTTTTAAAAATCAGTGACTGCGCCGACTTGCAGAATCGGAAACAAGCGTGCACCATGTTCGTACCCCAAGTATGTAATTGTGTAGTGTAGGTAGGCAATTTCGTCCAGATGTGGAGAGGCTGGTGCTGTTAATGTGGCCCTGAACCCCCCCAAGTGACAAATTTGAAATGTTTCGGCCAATTTCGTCACAAAAAATATAGTAAATACAAGAATGAAATCTCTGACACGACATTGGACGAATCAAAACGTGTCAATTTGCATTTTTATAAACGCAAATGATTGTTGTAAGAAGGAAGAAAAGAAACTTTTTTAAATTAAAACTCACCCTGATTTGATACTATTATACAGGTAGTCCTGTAAGTGCTAATGCGGCCTTTATCTCATCAACCGTCTGTCGTAGACGTATGATTCGAACTCAAAAAAATGCTCAAAAGGCGTTCAAAAATTACCTTGAACCAGTTTTGAGAGTGAAAAATAGTGTGAAACAAAATAAAAAAATTTAAATTTTATATGTATGGTCCCCTCTTTTGCCTTCCTAACTTAATTAAAAAGTCGTTGAACTGCCTTTTCTGAGCACAACAGAAAAAAAAATCTCATGTTTTGAATTGTAATGTTCACTGAGATATTTGAGTTCAAAAATTGAAGAAAAGTTGGGAAATAACAGCAAAAGTTTACGGGCACACACAACGCTGCTTTCCTTCATTTTTATACTGTCCTTTCCCAACTTTTCTCCGATTTTATGAATTCGAATATTTTAGCTATTGATGAGTTAAAGGCCGCATTAGCACTTACGTAGGACACCCTGTATAACTTAACTGTAGATGCACCTCGTACACATTCATCTGCTAAATTTCTAAGGAATCGGTTCTGTGCCTGCCAGAAAGCGGCGTGAGCGCACATTGCGTTTCCCTAATGTATTTATAATGTCAGAGTTTTATGTGTTTCGTGTTCGAGAAGTTCTGTCTTCCGCGTTCTCAGCTTTGATACTGACGTTCGATCAGCACACGGAAGTGCGAGCAGTATCTTTCGTAGGTTTTAGAGAAAATTTGGAGGAATTTTTTTTATTTTAAATTTTGTGAATATTTTTACATACTTTTACGAGGGCTTTTTTAGGGTTCAAGTTGCTGGTTATTTTTTCTTCGAATTTTAACTTCAACAACACGCCACCTTTCAACCAAAATCACCAAAACCTAGCCATATTTTGTACCAAAAAAAAAAAAAATTTTTTTTTTTTAATCATTTTAATAAGAAATCCTCTAGTTAAAGCATGTAACAACCCAGCACTGAGAGACGCACGAAATTTCAAGACATTTGAACCAGTGATGTTTGAAAAACGTTCCTTATCTCATTAGCATGTACAATGCCTGCCAGCAGTTTATATTAAAACACGTGTATTTGAGAAATACTTTTAGTGATGGTAAAACAAAAACGTGGTTAGACACAGAAATTTTATAGTATTTAAAAATTGATTGTTTTTGGAAAATTTGCGTGCACCCCCCCCCTACAACACACAGTTCGTACCAGGTAATTTCATATTGAGGGGGGTCCGTGGAACACGAAAGGTGAAGAACCCCTGGTTTAGAGATATAATTCGTACTATGTCTGGCCGAGACTGGGTTTCGAAATCATGTGAATAAATGGGGATTATAATGCGAACGAACTCTTACAAGTGCACATACTAAGCCGCAAAGATGAAAATCCACGTGGCGAATAATCCTTTCTGATCGCGAATGTCTGAAAACTCAGAGAGAGGCAGATTTTAAATAAGTTTTCAATTTTAAATACTCATTCGTGTGTACAATATAATGACTAATATTTGAGTCAGTCGTCCTCTCAGGAAATTCGAAATAATCTGTACAGCAGTTGATGAAAAACATTTCCAAGAGAGAAGAAAATTATTCCAGAATTGAAGAAAGATAATTCTACGAATGAAAATAATTGCAAAATTAATGAAAAATAATCGATAATTGAAGGGATCGGACGAATCAAACTTAACGGGACGCGATTGAAGTTATCGCTGAATAGAGCCGGGTTTTCCTAGGAGCAGGTTTCTACAGCGCGCGCAGCGTGAAAACGCTGATTGGCCAAAAACACCTGAATTTCAGGTTTTTAACTAATTAGCGTTTTCACGCTGCACACGGCGCAAAAATTCTACTCCTAGGAAAACCCGGCTTAGGGGAAACTTTTTCTCGCCCGATAATAACATAGATCGTTTTTCCGTCTGAACTGAGATGCAACGGCAACACAAATCGTTGTTCAAATTACAGTACTCACGATTGCAACTGTTTAGAATGGCATAGCAACGAAACATGTAAATTTCTGCTAAAAGGAACTACTAACTTAAAGATCCTGTAACTAAAGCTATATGGAACATTATTCAATCAAAGAACCGATTTCGCAAAAATGAAACACAGACTGTTATTCGTCCGAAACCTTCAATAAATGACAAATAATTCCAGAATTATTGAAAAAAATCTCCCAAATTAATGGCAGCCACCTGGCAGTCGAGTGGTTAGGGAGCTAGCCTCTGACTGCGCAGGACTGGGTTTGAATCCCGGTTCGGCCATGGATGTCTAACACTAACAAATTCCTTGGACAGATCGCAAAGATCTCTTGGGAATACGCGATGATCACTTTATTAATACCAACAATAAATATTCCAGAATTAAAGAAAAACATTTCCAGAAATTTTAGAAAATGATTCCGGAACTGATGATGAAAAATGATTGGAAACTAAAAATAATTCCAGAATTAATAAAAATCCAATATTTATAAACAAGATCATTTCAGAATAGTGAGAGCTTAAGCTCTGTACAGCCCTGTCAACAGCGTGCTTTTATTCGATGGAAGACGAAGTACAGTATATGACGAATTGGAGTGGGCTGTCTCGTCGACACCGCCCGTTTTGTTTCGACGGGACCCTCGTCCCGTTCGTACACAAACTATAGTGTCAGGAAGTTTCTCTAATCTGACATACATGTTCAACCTTGGAATCATTTGATGTGGCCCGCGATATCAAATGTAATTTTGGAAAACGAACTGATCAGCACATTTCCAGATCAATTAAGTGACTCGCGGTGCAGTTTCACGCTATTTGAGGGACCCGTGGCATATTCCGAGATCACAACCCTTTAAGCGGATTTTTGGAATATTCCTGATCTGCATAGCTGCCACATTTGAAATTGCGAAACCTTCAAAACTTGCCACCTATTTTCAAGAATTAATTTGTTTTCCGATATTCCCCGTTGATAACTGCTTCCCCTTCCACAAGAGAATTTACTCCGCCCATCGCTTTTATTTCTGCTACAAAAACACCTGCCATGACGTGTGTGGCTCTCTGGAAAAAGAAATACTTTCTTTGAAAAAAAAAAATTGTATTATTTTTATATATTTTTCTCGTTCCTTCACTTATCTAACCTTGAACAAGAGCTGATTCCGCCCACTGGCAGTTAATTAATTTGGGGGGGGGGGGTAAAGGAAAACACGTTTTTTACAGTAAAAACAACTTCAACGTGTTTTCAGAAGCTGAGATATTTCGTAGTGGCTGAAATGAAGCAGATCAAGTGTTTGACAAGATATCTCGGGATTGCCGCTGAAATGTTCAAGTGGCCCACGGTACATTTACAGATCACTTGAGTGATCTGTGGCACAATTTTGGAGACAAAAATTTCACCTCTAACACTACAAGGAAGGCGCCTGAAACCGGAAAAACCAGACACTCCCACACACACAAGGAAGGCGCCAAAATGTGTGCTTGTCCTGGCTGACCAAGTATCTAGTTGCGGGCGTGCATACATACGACGTTTACTCGCAACTCCCAGATGCATCGCGGATCCGCGCCTGGTGTGATGTTAAACTACGCGGCGAACTGTACAAAAAAAAAACACGACTTAGAGTTTGGAACCGAAGTTCGTTTCAAAAGGGACCTTCTTTATTTGCATACTCGTAATCCGCTGATCTCATGTTAAAGTAAAGAACCGACCAAAATATTTTACATGTTACAATTATCGGGAAAGCTTAACACTCACCGGTTTTTCCGCACTGATCTCTCTCACGATATTTATTCTTCAAGAAATAGTTTTGCTAGCGCTCACAGACCAGTGTCATTTTCATAAAAGAAAAATATACAAAGCATAAACCGGTTTTATTTTTTTTCGGGTGAGGGAAGAGAGAAGCTTTAGTATTATATTTCTGGAAGAGAGGAAAAATCAAGCCGAGAAAGATAATTCCTAAAACTTTCAACAGGCCGATCATATTACGTTCATCTCTTCTTACTTTCAGTATCTATTAGCGAGACAAACATAAGTGAAAAAACGATGAGTTTTTTTAATCTATTAGAAATATATTATTTACTTACTCAGTAGGAATTTTGTAACCGAAAGACAATTTTATTTTCTATTCAATCGGTATTTAAACTTCATGAGAGGAACATACACTATACATGTATAGCCATAAGCATGTGTTCACAAACTTTGGAGTTTAGATATTTTTCTTGAATTTATAGAAAAGCATGTTTTTGATCAAACCTTGTATCAGAAAAAAGCAGCAAATAATTTGTAACTTTCATAAAATATTTTGCCCTGCTATTTCCAATGTTTGTGTGCATTTTCGTGAAAATTGCACACATTTTTACGAAGGTATGAATATTTCTTCAGAAAGTTCTAATTTTCATCACACGTTTTCTGCTTATAACAAGTGGAGTTTTAAACCAAATTTTACAAAGCTTAAAGAAAATTTTACAACATAAAAATTGCCTATTACATTGAAATTTGAAGAATTAAACTATCTGATATTTTATGAGACATGAACATTTGAAGGAGATAATTTTTAAGTATGCATGCACAAAAAAGATATCAATTTTATTTTTTACAATTTGATTGCCAGCTATATAGTGCAACTTCTTTTAAAATTCCAGTTGAATATCACGAAAATTTAGAAAGATATCAGCGATATTGTGAGTTGTAATATGAGTTACTTACTGAAAGTAGCTGAATGATAGATTTTTTGCAAATTTGCATGTTAATTATTTTCTGTCACTTGCTTATTTCGAAAATAAGCCAACAGCATCATGTGAATGAGTGAAGATGCATGTCTGCTGCTACGTAAGAGAAACATTTGAGCATAACTCACATTTATGGAAATGAAGGAAAATGACAGAATATAATGGAAATATTGACAATGATCAAATGCTTCCTCGATGATTGAGGAAATTTTCGAACTATATGAGATACTTATTAAATCTCTAATATTGTACCCATAAAGAAATCACAAAATTGCTGATATCATTTGTAGACAGCCTGCAGTACACATGTAAAGATACAGGATCTTTTTTTTCTGATAACAAAAATAAATTAAAAAAATTAAACCATAATTAACTTATTACATTTACAAAAAAATGACATTATGGGGAAAATGTTTATATGAATGAGGCAAACATATGATTTTACGAAGTTACCCATGCCTGCAAAGTTCAAAAACAATGATACGTAAACATGAACAAAAAACATAACAATTTAGACCTGCAAGAATAAATAGAAAAGTGAAATTTACCACTATCATGGTATTGTAAATGGTTTATTAGTGCAAAAGAAACAACTACACAATTTTATTTTTGATCCTTTTTTAATTCAGGCATTTTAATAACCTTAAGAATGCAGCAAACCAGAAAGTTTAGAACAGAATTGAAAAATCGTTATGCTATACTGAAAAGATTACAACAGTAATTCTATTTCATTTTTGTATTATCTCAGCTCAGAGAATCCAAGATGTTACTAATTAATCTATACATATACAAAAAATATAATAATCTAGTACATATGAATACTCATTGTATAAGCTCATTTGTGTGTTTCACATTTTCCTTGATATTATCACAGTATCTGAAATGCACAAAAAAAATCGTTTTTTTCCCCACACATTAATTATTCATTAAACTAGCACGACATGCATTCAAAAATCAAACATTTTCATTCACTGATGAAACTGACACATGCAAATTGCAGATATAAAAGATGATGCCTTACTTTATAGTCGCCACTCGATTTTACAAACTGACATGTTTATATAAACTAGTCCTCTGCTCCCAAACAATGTGCAATTTTTTTGAATGTCTTTCCCATTTAAGAACTAATTACGAAGGTCAACAGAAAAATACTTTTTGAAAGCTTTTTTGGTTTTGATAACTGATTTTTATATTAATAATAGAGTTCATACCTTTCGAGCTGTTATGCTGTGTTTGAGACTTCATTGAAGCAGAGGTTTTGTCCACTACTGCAGTGGACATTTTCAGTACAGCCTTCGACAAGCAAGGAGAAGAAACAACCTCCTTGGATGGCCGTTATCCACTGACGTTTTTGCTGAAGATGCAGAAAAATTGTCCTCATTGTTGTGACATTGTCACACCATTTGCTTGATGTCATAACGACGAGGTTGATTCTTCTGCATCTTCAGCAAAAGTGTCAGTGGATAACGATCATCCAAAGAGTTTGTTCCATCTCAGCCCGAAAGGCACAAATATTATAAGCTCCAGCCATGAAAGCCTGAATTCTATTTTCAATTTTTGTTATTTTCAGTGCTGGTTCCAAAAATGCAATTAACCAAATGACCCTAAAATATATGAAACATCTTTGGTAACGATTTACTATATTTATTCATAACACACAGGTTCAATGTGTTTTGCATGCTGCTAATGCCTTTCAAATTTGATTTTCACTTATCTCAAAAATAAGAGTCCATCCAACAAAAACCAATGTCGAAATCAGGACCCCACTATCACCTTAAAATCACTGAATTATCTTTGGCATATTTACTATATTTTTTATAACACAGTTTCAATGTGATTCGTATGCTGCTTATATGGTATTACTATATTGAAATTTTATTTTATTTTTTCTCTCAAAAAGTAGAGCTAATGTGACAAAACTAATTCAAGAATTTGGAATCAATGCCCCAAATCAACCCAACCTTAAAATCACTGAATTATCTTTGGCAATGATTTACTGTATTTACTTATAACATACAGTTTCAATGTGACAAATCAGACACAACACTAGATATGCACTCAGACTGTTAGGTACACACACACTTACGCTTTTGGCACGTAAAAGTAAAGGCACTAGGTAGTAAATTGCCCATACATTTCGATGGACCTGAGTTGTGCTCGGTTTGAAAGAAAGAACTAAAGTTTCAAATGTGGCAAATAGGGATAATGCCTATGTATTCCTATTGAAATTTAATTTTCACTTTATCTCAAAAACTATATGTGATGGAATTTAATTATTTTTCCAGTAATTAGCATGCAAAAAACTATAAAAAAACACTAATTATTTTTAAGAAAGCTTTTTCATCGCAGACCTGTGTTATTCATGTCTGTCAAAGTTCATAAAAACAAGCTTCAACTGTATAATGCCTACTAAAACACAAGATAGAATTCATAAAACTTGTCTGTCAAAAATACCAACACAATAGAAGTTTTCATTGATAGTCTTATATGATGATATTTCATGTACAGTCGCTAAATTTGGAAGACCTTCAAAGGAAAGCATATATTTTCTGCACTCCAAGACAGCAAAACTGTATTAAGACTGATGTTCATTGAATCTACAAGCGATAACAAAATAATATATGAGGAGCCAAAAAAAATACAATGCTATAAAACTTTTTTTCACATTTGAAAGGATAAAATTTACTTACAAAGTTGGATACAAATAGATGAAAATTTATGATGACAATGGTGGCAGCCGCAATATTCATGAGAGAGGACCAGGAGTAGTATATAGTTGATGAAGGTGCCTCCCCAATGCATTTCCAATATTCCTATAATGTATATGAATAAATCAAATAAACAATTAAAATATGCAATAAAATACAAATAAATTTGAAGCATTTGATATAAATGCATAACAATATACTAAAAAAAAAGTCAATATATGAATAATGCAAATTTTGAGACTACAAATTATCATTAAACTGAAATACACAATTAAAAAAATCCCCTCTACTTCACAGTAAAAGAACATTCAAGACAAAAATTTGAAATTTGATACAATGAAGATAACTTTCTTATTGAAGTACATTAAAAAATGAATAGTTAATATTTTTGAAAAAATCGTCATAGTAAAGATCTAGTATATATAAAAACTGTTCAAAAAAAAAATATATTGGTCTCATTCTTTATTCTAAATAGGTTCTTGAGTATAAGATCCAAAGCATTCTTACTACATCAGAAATTACAAATTTGAACACAAACACGGCTCAAAGAAATTAATACAGTGATACCTCGGTTAATAAACACCCTGACTTACAGTTTTCTAGGCCGGCAAACATTATTTTCATGGTTGTTCTGCTGTTGAGTTGTCTAAGGAGCCTAGACTTGAATATTTTCAGTACAAGACTGAAAGTACTGAACTACATTAAACTGAAAAAGTCTCGGCATTTCAAGAACTTATCATTTGTATCTGCATGTATAAAAGAGAAATGAGCTGATCACATCACATAGACAAACACCCACGAACCTGACTGGGTTACATATAGTTTTTTACATGTTGTAAAATGATAAAGATCTTCAGTTTCTCATCTTCCTTTAAATTCTAAATTTTAAAGTTCTGAAACTACCTTTGACCAGTTTTATTTTTTTATAGTACATTCATCGTTACCTTCAAATTTTGGGCAAATGCCTGGAACAAATTGAATAGTTTTTTCACAGAAACCTATGGGAAATCATGTTCCGACTAATGGTTTAAATTCCGGAATGAATTGCCTTTGTTAGCCAAGGTATCACTCTATATAATGAGATGAAAAAGTAGAAATGTAAAATATAATATTCTTACCGTTGAGATTTCCCAAATTTTATCTCTGACAAACGTTTTTGCTGTTCAGTTTCACTTTTGCAACCATTAAGCATCTCGAACATCCTTAAAACAATATTAATTCTCATTATTTTGACAAATTATAAGCATTAAGTACATTCTTTCTGAAAATTTTTTTCATTTATTCTTAGTGTTATGAGCATTTGTTTCAGAACACAAGAAAATGCCTAAAAAATACAAATGTGCTGCATTTAAAAGTTAATATTGAGAATAAAGAAGATATATTAGATTTGATATTTTTTTTGATAATTTGGAATTCAAATAATTAACAGGATTTTAAAAAAAAAATTGTAAAACCATCATGAGATACTTTTTGTAAATATTTTTTCCCTGGTTTTTCTTTTTCTGACTTCAAAAATTTTCTTTTTTCCCAACAAAAATAAACAAGTATGCTGCCTCGAAAAATTATGCTAAACAATAAATACTTTAGAGCATAAAGCTCTGTGATTCTTATCTTAAGTATAAAAAAATAAGTTAAAAAATTTAAACTCAAATACACAATAAAATTAATATATATATCACACCATGCATCATCACATGTACATGCTGTAATACAACATTATTCCTCCACATAAAAGATTGCATCAACTTTATATCTAATTAAAGAAATTCATTTTGAAACACTCAAAAGAATGAAGAAAACTCATTTACAAGCCTTATGCAGCACAGTATTATTGTATCGGGTGATACTCAAGATTTAATGAAGTATTTTTAATGTATAAGTATTTTTGGTGTATTGAACAAAACTTTAACAATAAAAAAAAGCTGGATTGGCTATGGTTTTCTCTAAAATTTCACATTTAATGCACATATAATAATACAATACATTGAAACACCACATAATTATATAGAAAACAAAAAAACCTTGCCAATACATACATAAAACATAACACAAAGACATAGAAACACAACAATACACATGCAGTCGAATCCTGTTACAATGAACTCTGAGGGACTGAAGAAATCACTTCATTATAACAAAATTCCATTATAAAGGAATTTCTGATTTTGCAAACATTTGTTTAAAAAAATTTCGTTGCAGCAGAATTTGATTCTAAGAAAAAAAAGTATTTATTTACATTCTAGATCAGGGGTTTCCAACCTTTCAGATACCGTGGGCCAGATTGAAACTTCTCACAAAGCCCATGGGTCACCACAACTTGATGTTTTTATAATTGTAAGATAGAATCCAGATTTACAACGGCTTCTCATGTAATTTATAGTTACATCTTTATAGAAAGGGCCAATGGAGGCCCAAGTTGATCAGGGGCAAAAATAATTGAAGACTTTTCTTTTTTTGAAATTATTTTATTTTATTAATTACCAATTTTAATTAGTTCTGAAATAATTTTTTCCCCAATTCTGGAAAAGTTTCTGACTGATTTCAATCCATTATGACTTTAAATGATTCTGAAATTATTTGTTTCAGTAATTTTGAGAAATTATTCCTTCTCAATATGTATCTTGAAATTACTTCTTTCAATAATCATGCAATTATTCTTTTATTAATAATTGTGAAATAATTTATATAAAAAATTACAAAATTATTTCTCTCATAAAACAATTTTGAAACACTTCCTTGCTTCAAAAATTTTGATCAATTCTAGAATTCTTTCATGAATGAGAGAGATATTTTTTCATTAATTCTAGCAATAGCTCTCCAGAAAATTATTGCTTTAATTTAATTCTAAAATTATTTCTAGAATGATTAATTTCATTAATTCTAAAATTATTTCTTTTATTTATTTCAAAATTATTTCATTAATTCTAGAATTATTTCTTTCATTAATTCTAGAATTATTTCTTTCATTAATTCTAGAATTATTTCTTTCATTAATTCTAGAATTATTTCTTTCATTAATTCTAGAATTATTTCTTTCATTAATTTTAGAATTAATCTCCTTTCAAAGATTTTCTGAAAATGATCTGCGGGCCATGACAGAAAGCCCCAAATGTGACATACGGGCAATACGTTGAAGGCCTTTGTTCTAGATAATACAAAAAGAATGAAGTTAAATTTAAAAAATAACTCAAACCAACTCAAGGCAATCATAAATTTTTTTTCGATAAGTTTTACTTAACATATTTGAAGCAAATTATATATTTTTTTGTACAAGTATTGGGGTAGACGAGGGAACAACAAATTCCTCTAAACTATATATGTGCAATGCTGAAACATTTCGCATCAAAAAAGAACATGCAAGTTCGAAAGTCTTTTCTCATACGAGTGGGCTGGTAACTGGCACATTTTGTGAATAAATGTCATGTTTTAGGAAAATGTCTTGAACAAATGAGGACAGCTACATCCACATCTTAAAAATTTGAAAGTCTAGACTTTTTCTATTGGGATCCTTACTACTACTGCTACTGCTTAATAAACTGAACATGTTTGGGATGTCGACCTAGTTGATTTGATAACGCTCATCTGACTCCACTCTAATTAAAAGACGACTTGTCACAATCACCAAATTAATTTATTTACAAAAAATGCACACACACGAAAAAACATCAACATGTCATTTACACTCACTCGCAACTAACTGAATATTTTTTTCTTCTTTCCGTCGCTTGGCGCGCGTAACCTGCGTAGTCACTTTTTTACGCCAAGCGTTGGCGAAACTCCACCACACAACTCCCCCGCCAGTCTCACACTTCATTTGTGAGACGAAACCGAACTTTACGACCATATCGGGAGATGTAAGTTTTGTTCTTATCACTGGAACTGTCACTGGAACGTGATGAGTCATCCTGAACGGCTTTATCCAACAGCAAAAATGCCGGCTTTAATCTGTCGATGTTGACCACCTTTTCTTCGTCGTTTACTTCCACCACGAAGTCCTTGGTCAATCTACGCACAACACGGAATGGACCTTCGTACGGGCACTGGAGAGACTTCTTGAAGGGACCACGACGGATGAAGACATGAGTGCAGGTGGTGAGCTCCTTCGGGACGTAGATCTTTGGAAGTCCATGCCGCACAGGATTCGTTGGTTTCAGAGAGCTGATGATCCTTTGCAATCGGGCAATGTAGTCGGGAGGGTTAGACAATGGCTGATCGTCGTACAGCTGACCAGGAAGACGAAGTGAGGAACCATAAGTCAGCTGGGCTGTCGAGGCATCAAGGTCACTCCTATATGCTGACCTTAACCCAAGAAGAACCAATGGGAGAGCTGGGAGAGCTTCATACCAGTCTGAGTCGAGGCCTTCCAGGACCTGTTTTATCATATGACACATCAATGCTTGCTTCAGTGGCCTATGGAACCTTTCCACCATTGCATTGCACTGTGGCGTATATGCAGCGGTCCTTGCAATTTGGATGCCAAGCATTCGGGAAAGAGCCTGAAAAAGACCAGATTCAAATTGTCCACCCCTGTCGCATGTTACCCTCTGAGGTGTACCAAATCGTGCAATCCACCCATGTACCAACGCTCTGGCGACACTTTCAGCCGTCATGTCGGATAGTGGCACTACCTCGGGCCATCTCGTGAATCTATCTACCATCGTTAGACAGTAACGGAAACCATGACACGGAGGAAGTGGTCCTATCAAGTCTATATGAACATGTGAAAAACGTTCATCGGGGACTAAAAATTTTGTCAAAGGTGACTTTGTATGCTTATGCACCTTGGTTTTCTGACATAGCACACATGCTCTACACCAAACAGTTATGTCCTTGTTTTGATTAGGCCAAAAATAACGGCTATTGATAAATTGTTTAGTGGCCTTGATGCCAGCATGAGATAAGCCATGCACCTGTTCGAACACTTTTTTTCTTAAGGTTTGAGGGACATAAAATCTATTTTCTCCAGTAGAACTATCACAATAGAGGTGAATATCGGATGCAGGCATCCTCAGTTTCGTTAATTCTACACTACAATCAATATTACCATCCAGGATATTTTTCATTTCCTCATCTTCAGATTGCATTTTGCTCCATAACTGCATGTCTGCTAATGAGGAAAATTGGATTTCACAAATGCGGGATAAACTATCCGCTACAACATTACTTTTACCTGGTAAATACTGAATATCTGTGGTAAACTGCGAAATGAAGTCAAGCTGCCTAAGCCTACGAGGTGAGCATTTATCCTGTTTCTGCTGAAATGCAAATATGAGGGGTTTATGGTCCACAAATAAAGTAAAGGGCCTAGCCTCTAACAAATACCTAAAATACTGAATTGCTGAATATGCAGCAAGCAATTCCCTATCATAAGCTGAATAATTGCATTGTGCAGGTGACAGCTTTTTTGAAAAATATCCAAGAGGTTTTGGGCCATCAGGTGTTACTTCATGTAATACAGCACCCATCGCAAAACCACTACAATCAGTGACCAAAGCCATTTTAGCATTTGCTGAAGGATGGTACAATAAAGTTGCCTCAGCCATGGCATTTTTTGCTTTTTCGAAAGCTGTGTCTAAGTCCGAATTCCATTCGATTTTCCGCTTGTCATTCTTTTTTGCCCCAACCAGTAACTTATTTAAGGGTGCAAGAATGACCGCACTGTCTGGAATGAAACGGTGATAGAAATTTATCATCCCCAAAAATCGTCTCAGTTGGCTAATATCACTAGGTTTGGGAAAATTCAAGATTGCATCAACTTTTTCTTTAGTAGGACAACAACCATTTTGATTGATTGTGTGACCTAAAAATTCAATTTTCTCTTTGCCAAATTCACATTTGGATTCGTTAATGACAATACCATATTCCAAAAAACGTTTAAAAATTTCTTCCAAATGCTGCCTATGCTGCTCCGGATTCTCACTAGCAACCAAAATATCGTCAATGTATGAAAAAACATAGTCCAAACCACACATAACCTCATTGATAAATCTTTGGAAAGTTTGTGCTGCTGAACAGAGGCCAAAATTTAGAAATGGAAATTCAAATAACCCAAATGGTGTTATGATGGCAGTCTTGGGTATATCAGGTGGATTAACTGGAATTTGGTGGTAGGCGCGAACCAAATCAATTTTAGAAAATATGCACTTTCCATTGAGCATATGCGAGAAATCGTGAATGTGTGGTACAGGGTACTTATCTGGTACAGTAATGCGGTTCAGAGCTCTGTAGTCACCCGTGGGTCGCCAGTCAGACGAACCCTTGGGAACCATGTGTAAAGGGCTGGCCCAATTACTTTTTGAAGGCCTGCAAATACCCTTATCTAGCATATAATCGAATTCTCGCTTGGCTATATTCAACTGCGCAGGATTTAATCTGCGTGCTTTGGCTGAAACAGGAGGGCCTACGGTAGGTACAAAATGTAACGTGTTATGCTTTACAGTATTTTGAGGTGCAGTATTTAACTGCGTGATCTCTTTATACTTGAGCAAAAGATCGGCATACCCAGATTTGTCCAAAACTGTTTTTACTGCCTGAATGTCACATAAACCAGCACGACCATGAGACACAAGATTTGTCAAGGGGTCAATTAAGTTTCGTTTTTTAATGTCAACAAGCAAACCAAAATGCTGTAAAAAATCAGCTCCTATAATGGGTTTGCTGACATCAGCAACGATAAATGGCCACTGCAATGTACGGCGTAATCCTAAATCTAAAGTGAGCAATTTGACACCATATGTTTTTATACATGTCCCATTCGCAGCATAGAGATTAAATGTGCTAACAGCAGTTTCTTTACTCATAAATGATCTGGGATAACATGAAACATCGCTACCTGTATCTACCAAATATTCAGACTTATTTAAGCGATCCTTCACATACAGCCTGCGACTTAAAACCAAATTCCCAGAAGCCGCAGCTACTTCTGTTGGCTTGACTCGTTTTTTGACCCATAAGAACAGGGCGAAACGCACTTAGTTGCCTTTTCTCCAAATCGAAAATGGTACCAACAAAGCCAATTTTCTTTTTTTACTGCATTGCGATTTCTAGAATTAGAGCGATATCGACCTCGATTATTGTTTGTTCGACGGTGACTCAACTCAGTCAAATTCTCTACTTGTTTTGTTAATTCATTTACCTGATGTTTGAGATCAACTAGTGTTGCGCTTTCATCACTTTTACGAGCAGTCAAATGAGAGGCATTTACGGAAGCAACAGAGACAGCAGTGCATTCGCAAATTTTATCTGCCATCTGTGCCAATTTGTCCAAATTTTCGGAACTAATGGCCAGAACGGTTTGCACTGTGATCGGCAATCTACGCAACCATAAATTTTTCAAAAAATTATCATCAACGTGACCTTCGCTGAGATCTCTCATTTGCCTTAACAACATTGAGGGTGAGCGATCCCCTAACTCAACATCCTCAAGTAATGTTTGAATTTTTTTCGTGTGAGAAATTTCAAATTCTGAAAGCAAACGGGCTTTTAGCCGAGAATAAGGCCGATCTGACGGGGGGTCGCAAACGACGTCAGTAACATGTGACAGTGTTTCAGGGTCTAACGAAGCAACTAATGTGTCAAATTTTGTCTGCTCAACAGTAATACCAGACACCCTGAAACTGGACTCTAATTGAACAAAAAATAGTTTCACATTGTTTGGCCAAAAATTTGGTACTTTGACAGACACACGACCACATTGTGATTCAACTTTCTCATCTCCTGAATTTCCAGGATTCGGATCCGGCATCATGAGCGTGTAAACTTCAATACCAATGCGAACGGAATTGCACTTTTAACACCCCAGAGGAGACACGAGAAAGTGAACATACGAATCCGGCCTACCTTTATTCAGCCACGTGCCAATTAATGTTCTTGCGTCATTCCACACCGCGTCACCACATTTGGGATGTCGACCTAGTTGATTTGATAACGCTCATCTGACTCCACTCTAATTAAAAGACGACTTGTCACAATCACCAAATTAATTTATTTACAAAAAATGCACACACACGAAAAAACATCAACATGTCATTTACACTCACTCGCAACTAACTGAATATTTTTTTCTTCTTTCCGTCGCTTGGCGCGCGTAACCTGCGTAGTCACTTTTTTACGCCAAGCGTTGGCGAAACTCCGCCACACATGCACCCCTAGTACACATTCTTCTACAGAATTCCTAATGAATCGGTATATGTCGGAACGTGTGTTGTGTGCGTGTATGTATATGCACGGCCTTAACATATGTATGTTTTCAGACGTTTGTTTGTTTCATGTACTTGCTAGTGCTGCCATTTGTGTTCCATATTTAGAAGTAAAGATGATAAATGATTGAATTGTCGCATTATGTCAGTATCGTGACGTAGGACTGCCTGCTCTTTCCTGAGAGACCGGCTTGCATTCGCGCCTCAAATTGGGAAAATTGCAGAAAGCCAAATTCAGCCAACCACCACTGTGCTGCCAATGGGGTTTGAACCTTTATCCTCACAATAAGAAACCAGCACAATGTCTACACGACCAAACAGTGGCAAGATCCTATAACTGCTGCTTGAGTTTGAAATTCCAACCTAGTCAGATTTTTCAAAAATGTTGAAAGAGTAGATGGAGATATGCCGCATTTTAATGCCACTGTTTTATTTTCCCCAGAATCAAGTTTAGAAATGATCTCAAGTTTTTTTTCAATCCAAAACTGTTTGCTTTTGAGGCCACTCATTTTGAAACAGAAGAAATATGAAACTTTCGTATCATGTAGCACACACTTACCACAGCTGTTAATTCTTGTTCATGTAAATAACAAGAATAACCTCCCCCAAGACATAGATGAACAACCCTTCTTCCCTAACAGTTTAGCAAGTTAATTCTATGAAATTGATTTTACGGGATCATTTTTGGAATGTTCTGTAGTCTTTTGTTGATTTTCAGAAACTTGTTTTTGAACTTGTTATAACAGATTTTTCATCTTGTAATATTGGAATTTGCTATGCACATTGTTCTTATGTAAACTAATTTAAGGATTAGAAAAGTTTTTGTTATGAAGAGATTTTCACCATTTTTCAAAATACAATAAAGTACCTTTGAACTGTTAACAGGGTAATATCTCATAAACAAGAGCTAATAAATTTTTTCATGGTGATAGCAGTGTTCAGCAAGTCGAAATCATTCTGAGTGGTATATTTTCATTTCAAATGCAATTTCATTGTTGTCCAGTGTCATATACAGGGTGCTTAGCTAACAGCTGGCACCATAATGTACAGGCAAACTGTTGATACTAGAGCAGTAGTTCTCAACCTTTTTCAGCCCATACCCCACCAAAGCATCTCAGAAATCCTGATGTCCCTCACACAAGTACTACAAGGACTTTTTGCCAGAGCACCCCCCCCCCTCCCTTCCAAACTATGAACTACTTCATAGTTCCATTATTTATTTCCTGTTTTATGTGAATTTATTTATTTTTTGCTGTTCATCATTTGAAATTTTGCAACCTGAAGCTAGTTCTGTCTCTTTTCCCCGTTATTTTTAATTCTTGTTTTTCAAAAGTAAACTTTTATTCACATTGAGGGAACAAAAAGGTCATTTACTTAGTCATAAAGCAGTGGTTCTTAACCAGGGGTCCTTGAAAAGACTTCAGGGCCCCTGGTTAAGAACAGGGGGTCTGTGAGCTTGGACAAGAAAACAATCAACTCATTGTTTTTAGATTGCTATACACAGAATTATTTTGTAAATGGGTCTGTGTCCTTCATTTTATTGGAGTAGGGTGTTTGTGGACTTCATCTTACTGGCACACGTAGTCCGTGGAACACAAAACGTTAGGAACCCTTGGTCAAACCCCTCCCAAAGGAAAACACTGAATGAGGTGCTGTAATCCAGATCGATAAGATACTCGCCTTCAGTATTAAATGATGTTCAGAAGTGTTGTGAGTTTGATACCCGATTTCAGGGGTGGGAAGTGACAAAGTCCATTTCGGAGCAGCTTTGGAGCAGCAAAATTCAGGATTCGGAGCAGTTTTGGAGCAGCAAAATTCAGGATTCGGAGCAGTTTTGGAGCAGCAAAATATAGGATTTGGAGCAGATATTTATAAATTGGAGCAGGGAAATTAACAAGAATATTTTTGTTAACCCTCACCCCTTTTCAAAATAAAACTGCACTGTCTTTTGTTATCAAACATCTTGCAATCAGCTTGTTTTTTGTTTTTGGTGTGTCAGGCTTTTTTTACACCTTGTTTGAAAGAGCGGCTGTCATAAAATTTTTCGCACCAGTATTTAAGATGATTTTTTCATACTCGGAAAGACATTGTTGCAAAATGGGAACAGAATAGTTGAATATAGAATTTCGGAAAAATCAACACGTTTGGCGATTAAGCACTCATTATTTGGCGAGATTGGCGATCTGACACTCGTTATTTGGCGATGTTGGCGATTTAACGCTCGTTATTCGGCAAAGTTTCTAAATTAGCAATCGTAAAATTCGGCGGACATGCACTTTTTACTCCCGGAATGAAATTTTTTTTCACAAAACATCGGGATTTGACGCAATCGGGATCGACTACAGTAATTTGCTTCCAGTGGCGACTTTTTTTAAACGGCAACTGACTCGCATTTCGCTTTAAAGCTGAAAGACCATTGCAAACCATCTTCAGTTGCACGATCACGTATATTATCGGGGTTTCGCGATGGAAAGGCCGATAGTTTAAATAAGGCGTACAGTGGAATAAAACACGCTCTTAGAAAGAATCGTTTCGCGGCAAGCAGGAACAAAAATTTTTTGCGTCCTTTCCGAAATTCCGGGCACACTGAAGCAAAATTCGCTATTTGGCGCAGAAAAATACGAAAATACAGTATTGGTGCAGGATGGCGCAAGATGTTAATTTTGGCGCAGTGTGGCGCAGAGTTCCCACCCCTGCGATTTGTCTTTGTCAGAATCATTCCTGACGTGAAGGTAAAACAGAAACAGTGATAATATGTGGTGATATGACCGCAGAATACTTTGATGCAGCCAACCAACCACTTGGCAAGACATAATATCGAATCCTGCCATTCAGATTTGGCAAGCAACTGTAGGTCCTGGTCTAATTAGCCCTCCTGTGCAGAAAATGACTTTGATGCAATAAAAATGATCAATGATAAATGAAAACAATGGAGAGAAAAGTATAAAATATACATACAAATACAAACACAAAGGCCACAACAGGGAATATGCCTAATGAGGTGGCTGAAAAAAGATGCCCATAAAAATTATGGATGTCAAATATATCTATATACTGAAAGCATAGATCAAGAAATCATTTAAAAAGTATAACTTTGAACTGATATAAAAAATGGTTAAAAAGTTACACACACACAGGCCTTGACAGAAAATCCATTCTTGAATTGCCCCACGCTCGAAAAATCAAATTGCTCCACGTTGGGAATCACGGTCCTAGAGGCATACCAAGGTGGTTCTAATACTTCTAATTAGAAAAAGTATCCAAATAACTTGTGGATCTCAGATATGTTATTCATATTGCAAGGGCTTGACAGTTAATAGAATAAAAAAATTACTTTTTATATGCACACCCTGAGCTCAAAAACCCAGTTAGAAAGTTGTTGTTACGTCTTTCCCTAGGCAAAAAAAAAAAGTTCCACAGTTCTAAGTGCAATATTTGCTGAGATATTTGAATTAAAGAAACAGAGAAAGTTGGAGGGAAAAAGCATAAATGGAGGGGGGAATATTTTTTTATTAGTATATAAATGCTGTTTTTCCTTAATTTTTTTCAATTTTTTTTAAATTCAAATATCTCAGAGAATATTGTGCTTAGAAACATGGAATTCATTTTGTTGGCCTCAGGAGAGGTGGGGTAACAACCTTCTAATTTGGTTTTTAGCATAGGGTGTTCATATAAAAAAGTTATTTTTTTAAATTTTGATAAATATACAACCCCTTGCAATATGAATGATGTATCTGAGGTCCACACATTATTTGGATACTTTTCCTAATTAAGGAATGCATCTAGGATCAACCGCTCACCAGTAAATTGTGGTGCCAGCCGTTAGCTATGCACCCTGTGTATTAGTCTTTTTTTAGTTTAGACACATATACTGTTTTTAGTTACAATGCAATGTCGTTTAATTTTTCTTAAATAATTTAAATTTTAATGTGAACTTCATTTAAATAAAATTACTCACTTTGCTGGTGTTGGGTACACATTGATGAAAGCTGATGCTTTGTCAACTGATAATCCATGAAGTTGCAAAAGCTGTTTTGCAAACATTTCTTGAACACTGAAATGCTGTCAGGACATGAAAATAATTTTACTTTCATGAAAATAATAATAATAAATAAAACTTAAAATGGTAATCTCTTAATCAATGCAAATTGAAATGAGAACATCCACTATAGTGAATATTATACTGAGTTTTCTCTTACTCTGCAAAAAAAAAAGCATGAAAAAATTGAATACTTACTTTATTTTTTACAGATGACTGGTTAAATTCTTGAAAAATCCGGTAACCACCAGTTTGCCTGGAGCCACTGGTCAAGGTCTGCATCTAAGACAATAAAAAGAACTTTGAAAACGGGATAAAAAAACACACACATGCACCCAATTACAAATTTCAAAATTATGGCAACTACTAGTACTCAGTGGTAGCCGACAGCTCTTTTCCCTGACACATATTCGTAATGCATTTTTTAAAAATCTCTTTTAGTTATAAAAAGTTAGCAAATGTTGACTATTTGTAATAAGATAATGTTGGGGAAAAAAGAAGAAAAAAAAATATTTTACCTGCAAAGATTTTTGGAGATATTTTGTAACTGCAGAGAGATATGCAATTGATTCTTTGGTATTTTGTGTCCTCCTGATAGTGAAACCATCTACAATCTAGTGTTTGCCATAGAAAATGAAAAACATTAAAAGGAATGAGAAAAAAAATTTAATCTGACAAATAATGATGCAAATAATGGATTAGAATTCTAACATAATGTAAAAAATGGGACAGTGAACAAAAGACTAATAGATAACATATACAAATACAAATACAACACCACAACAGGCAAATTGCCCAACGAGGTGGCTGACTTAAGAACATCATGGATCCCCGAGCCCCTTTTTTACCCTACCTACTACTGCTACACCACACATGCACCCCGCCCACAAACCCCCGCGGAACCCCCCAACGAATCGCTACATGCTTGAATGTGCGTGTACGTGTAGTGAAACCTGACGTGAATTTTTTTTTGTTTCTCTGTAATGCTTGTTATGTGTAGTGCTGCCATCTGCCACCAGTTTTTCAAACTATGAGTGAAGTGTTATGATTGAATGATTTTTCGTTGTAGGACTGTTGCTCTCTGTGGCGAGACTTTTTAACGGGGAGATCGGCTCGCATTTGCGCCTTGAAGTTGGGAACCACAGAAAACCAACTTCAGCCGACCAATGTCACGATGCACAACTGTGAATTCTACTGCAATTACAATCTTCATTTGTGTGCTTGAATATACTTCACCAGAGTTGCCCTATTTCATTTGTCTTATCCTTACCTCTCCCTCCTCAGAAAACAAAATCTGCACCCCATGGCTTCTACCATCCCAAGCATGTTTATTGTCATTTCTCATAATAAAACCCCCATGAACATAAAACTTTAACTACTATTTATATAACTATATATACAATTTTTTTTGGGGATTAAAGAAAAAAAATAATGAAGAGGTAATATGAAGCAGGGCTTGACAAATCACAAAACAAATCTAGATGCCAGAACAATTTTTTTAGAAGCCACAATTTTTTTAGACCAAAACAGTCTGAAATAAAGTTTCTTTCGACTTTATCAGGACACAATGATGCCCCCCCCCCTCCTACTGTTCAAGAGTGCTCAATGCTTGTGCCCAATTTCATGCTTGCAAAAACTTGATACATCCATCAATTAAACACCCTGTAAAATTTGCACTAAAGGATTACAATCATGTAGATTTCACGCATAAGTACATCAAAGTTGCCCTAAGGGGTGCTCCTCGTTTGATGATGGGCATTGGCAACGCCCATAACACGAGAAAGGTTAAGGACTCCTGACCTACAGCATTTGTAAATGATAAAAAGTGATCCATAAAGCAAGGAACCATGTCAGAGAGCAAGCACATTAATGACAAAAGAGTGTGCGTGAGCATGGGAGTGACTTAGAGACACAGGTGTGCTTCCAGGGGTAGGGAAGGGCCGAGTGGGTTATAGCGCGAAAATGTAGAATTCGAGGAAAGAGTAGTCCAGAATATTAGACTAGAATAGGAGAAAAGCAGAAAAATTTGTATAGCCTACAGGTGGCAAAACCATAAATGAGCCTCTGCAGTCAGTTCATCACTCTTGAACAACTTTAAAATTTCTTCAGGGCATTTTTCACCCAATAAATTCACTATAGAAGGGCACGTGAAAATCTAGCTTGGGCCCACCAAAGATCCCAGCCCTAGAGCCCTGCTGCAGGATGTGGGGGACATGATGGGCAGAGATACGGAGAGGGGCATGGGGGAGATTGCCCCCTTCCTAGCATTAATGAGAGAGTTTACGCATATAAATATATATGCATTTACATCATCATGCCCCCCTTCGTCTTCACATCATCATCATGGTCCCTCCCCAGCTTTCCAAGTCTATCTCTACACCTATGGCATTTTACTGATGACATGGCACCCCCCCCCCATCATTTAACTAGGATCTTTAATGGCCCCCCTGACAATTTTTCACAAGCCTCTCTACAATACCTTTATGGTGTGATAAAAAAAAATCAAGAATTATCTTGGGGCTCCAGTCTGGAGTTCTTTCTGTTCCCATCCATGTGGGGCCTTGATCATAACAATCTCAGGGCATCTGAGTTCTGATATTTTAATAAATGTAAACAAGTGAGGAGAAAATAAAGGAAGAACCCGCCAAAACAGCGCAAAAGATGCCAGCGGAAAATTCTAAATTACTCCTCCTCCCTTGTGATCTTATGAAAAATAGGTAATTGGAAGCGCCCATCATGAAGAAGTCAGAGGCCAACTTAGCATGGGTGCACAATAAAAATACAGTGAAACGCTTATATAACGATAATCAAAGGACCAGAAAAACAAATTATAATCATTATAGATGAAGTTATTAACACTGCGAAAAGAGCATCGAGAATAACCAACAAATGACTGGTCACAGCCCTGATCTTGCAAAAATTTACAGCCAGCTACCTCTTACAGAGATGGACTGTGAATGAATAAGTGCATACAGACCAAAGAGCAATATCGTTATAAAGGTGATTATCATCATGAAGGGTGATCATTATAAAGGATTGTCACTGTAATATTTTAATGGACTTGGATTTTCATTTAAAAAAAAATGTTATTTATCATGTACAAAATAAATACATTACTTGAGTATTGACAATTGCTTGCTCCAAAGTTGACTCTGGTAATCCTGAATACTGGTGTGACCTATGATATTCTACGAGATATATAGGATATCGAAGACCACAGTTCTTGAGGCGAAACTAGAACAACACGATAA
The DNA here is from genome assembly GCF_987345545.1 of Pholcus phalangioides. Lineage (NCBI taxonomy): Eukaryota > Metazoa > Arthropoda > Arachnida > Araneae > Pholcidae > Pholcus > Pholcus phalangioides. The sequence goes on along the minus strand of NW_028301596.1, from coordinate 21,037,989 downwards.
ATGAGATACCTACAAATTTATACAATTTTTTTTATGCACCAAAACAATTCTATCTACACTAGAGCATATACTGACACTCACTTTTTGTTCTCGAAATCTTCCATCTTTGATGCTACTCGCTAGATCATCCATTCTTTTCCTCTCTACAATGAAATCCATCACCAATTCTTCTTGTGGATTTGAGCTTCCCTTTGTTCTGGCAACCCACAGGAAATCTCCAACGTGCAACTTCCTGACTTCAAACTGTATCTCACTCTTTTTCAATTCAGAGAGGAAGACTTTGTGATTTGCTGCATGGCTGATAAAATCAACAAATTTTAATGAAAACCATAAATTCATATTTCAACAGCATAAATATTATAAGATGAATATAAAAAATCAGCACTGATGATTGATTCTGTAAATGTGAAAATAAATCACATATAAAACTGGCAAAGAAAAAAAAATATCTGGTGATTCTTATGAAATTGGCCTAAATTGCATCCCCAGCAGTTTACATTATTAATATATTTGGCACGGAATTTTTTTTTGTTTTGTCGCTTTCTATTTATACTCCTATTTCTGACAAATCAACACTTTATTTATAATTTTTCAATAGATTTTTTAAATTTTCTTGAAAAAATTTTCATTTCTTAACGAAGCGTCCTTCTCCATGGCCCATTTTTTTTAAATTTTAAAATAACCTATTTCAAAAAATATATATATATATTTTAGGATCGGTATGCTTTCTTATTTCATCTTTTCATAATTTTAAATATTTTTTATCAACAGTTTATAGTCAAATGAAAATTGTCCTCCAGCTTTTTTTTCCCCATTTGTGACATTTGGAAAACATTAGTTCAAGTCTTACAACACCAATCACTAATTGCCACCTATCAAATTTTGTGTTGAAAAGGCTATAAAAGAAGAATGTAGGTCACTTGAACTTCCTTTTAAATCAATTAGAATTGTACATTACTTTAAAAATTAGATTTATTCATGAAAAAAAGGTGAGTGTTTCTATTAAACGTCTTTCTCCTGGCTACTTTTTTTGTGAGAAATACATAATTGGAAATTATTTTCAATTTACTTCACATTTATGCGGTATGTTTTTATATAGGGTTGCTGTATTTTGGTTATATTTGACATCCATAATTTTTTCAGCTACCTCATTGGGCAATTTGCTTGTTGTGGCCTTTGTATACATTTAGATATGGATTTTAAATACCCCTTTAATAGCAACTTATACTGTTGCATCAACTCACCTAGAAAGTGCTTCGCAGTTATCAACACACAAAACAACTTCATGCGTATCAGGAAGCAAGCAAACACTACTTTTTGATGTCTCAATGTCATTTCGTAATTCACGTGAAGGCGGATCTTCATGTGTGATGACAGGCAGGAACACACTGCAAGGAACTGCACTTGAATTCTTTGAATTTGATGTGGAATTTTTATTGACATTATTTCTAATGGTGCTATTTTTTGGTAAACACTTTTCACCACCATTGATGACAGCAGGTTCAAAACCTTCACCTCTAGAAGTAAGTTCAGTTTCTGAAACTGATATAAAGGAGACTTATTTGAATGATAATATGAATTGTAACAAAATAAACATTTTTTTTAAAAAGAAAATTGACCCTCAAATTCTGATTTTAGATGAAAAAATATCCAACGTTAGAAAAGAGCCGCATTTTCAATATAATGAAAAGCACAATGAGTAGTATTGACCGATATCCATGGTGTTTCAGAACAAATTGACAGATTATTTTACAGGTTTTATCTAAAGGTGTACACCAGTGTTTCCCAAAGTGGATGATGGAGAGGTCCTAGGACGCGATAGAAGCTTTGGGTGTAACAGGATCCTATGGGTTTGCTTGAGTTGGGGAGGGGGGAAGAGAACGATGAGCGAGAAAATTTCTAAAGGAGTAAGTGATAGAACAAAAAGGGAAACTATGGTGTACACTGTACAGCAAGTTGTATGATTAAGTTAAATAATGAAAACAGGCATATTACAACTTGGTGTAAGGAAAGGGTTACCAAACATCCTCACTTTTTATGTCATTTCAAACATCCTCATACGTATTATAAATTTCTCCCTTGTTTTCATTTTCAAGGTTCCAGAATTTTTTCTTTAGAAAAAAAAATGGAATTTTACCACTGCATCATGAAACAAAAATTTGTTTGTCAGTGTGTATTTATTTGGTTTTCCCCACATAATTTAGGGGGGAGGCACATTTAGGGCTGTTTTTCAATGCATTTGTAAAAAAAATGATCAAAAAAGAATTGATAACAATATTTTAAATTTCCTACAGCTTTAAGAATTTTTTTGAACTGTTTAAAATTTGATTTTTTTTATTTTTAAAGAAATTTGAAGAATGGTTGAAATTGTTCACGTGCACTACTAAGGTGGTAGTTGTAAACATGCCTAGGAAATTTGTGAACAGGTATAATACTTATATAAACAGGCATTAGTTTTCATTGCTATAATATTTTTTATTTATTCATGCATTTCTTCAATGCTATGGCTTAGAGTTTATACTTATAGAGCTCATTTTCTAAATTCATTTACAACAAAACATTTTCTTGTTTTGTTGTAACTTGTTTTGATGACTTTTCTTTCCGAGTTCACCTCAGCATAACATCCAGAAAATAAAATGTTTCCTTGAAAACACGTTCTGTTCAACATCTCACATTCTGTTCTTTTCTCCCTTTCTTCTCAACTCTGTTCCTCTTCTCTATTATACATGTCTAATAGCACACTTGCTGCAAAAATTATTCTCCAATAACATTGATCATGAATTGCATCAGGATCACGTTCACTCTTCAAATCTTCCCACTTTCTTTAAGGGTTTTGTCAGTTTTAAATCAAAAGTTTTTGCACAGTTTTTATAGGCATTTCATTCTTCAGTAACAGCCTGTATAGAAGCATCTGCTACATTTTTTCGTTAAATGACAGTCCTTTTGGCCTTTTGTGATTTCTTGCTATACTCGTCAATAATTCAACCTAAAAAGTTAAATAATCGCATGATTTCTCATATTTATTGGAATGAGCATAAAACCTACTTTGCTAAAAAAGAAATTGCATAAGGATCTTTTCACAATTCACAAATAATGCACAATTAATCACCATTGCGCAGCTACAATCATATTTTTCAAGTTTTAAATCTTGTATTTGCTACTATTCGTTGTTAGAAATTCGAGAGAATCTGGTTTTTATTTATAGTTAATAATACTTGCAAAATAAAATAAAAAAATTCAAATAAACAAATGTTGGGGGGGGGGGGCCTCTTGTGAACTGTTTACATCTGCCCCTAAAGCTTTGTTCACAAGTGCCCCATCCACCCACTTAAGACTAATTTTAAAAATAAAGCATTTTCAATTGAAATAAAAACTGAACTGAACCTTTTAATGATTTGCACAATCGTGCCTATCAGTACACCAGTGGATGGCAAGTACAAATATTAGTGATTAAATTATTGGAGATACATACACAAGACAAAAAAATGCATAAGGTTTGAACACAAAAAATAAACATGCATAATATAGTTTCGAATCCAGATAGATTGAAAAAAAAATAATAATAATAAATAAATAAAATGTTACCTGAAAACTAATTGAAATAAAAACATAAAAAGGATTCCTAAACTTACCTTAATAACATGATTATAAATTCCAATGGTTATCTTCAAATTTGAATATTATTTTGATACCGTTTTTTTCATCAAGAACTTGGAAGCACTAATTTACTGTGCATGTCCTAAAACAAACTTTCACAACTAAAATACAAAATGAGTAATTGCTCTGATATTTTAATTACTATATGGTATCAGTATTCATTCTCATCTATTACTTTTGTTTTTGATATTTTTTAATGAAGTTTGACTGGAATAAATACATCACCCTCTCCCCTACACTCTTATGCGGAAATCAAGGATGCACATAAGAACCCCCATCTCCAAAAACTACTGTATAGGGGAAAGTAGTCTAAATTGGACCACTTTGCACATTTTGCTAAATTACTGTCATAGTATTTGTCAAAAAATCACCAAACTGAGTAGGATGTTAGACACTATATGTTTAAAAATATGGTTTTAAGACCTTTCCATCTCATTTCATATTTGAATGGTATCATGAAAACCAAAAAAGTGAAATTAGTTTCCTAATTTGGACACCTAATTTTTCAAGTTGGACCAGTTGTTGAAAAAGTTCATAATCAATATCTTTAACTTTATTTTGATAAAAATACATTATTTTCACAAAAGTTCATGAATAATGGAAAATATTTAAGGGAAAAAAATAACTGTAAAGTAAAAAAAAAATTTATGAAGAAATGAAATCCAGTTAAATTTTTTTAAATTTTTATAATCACAAAAATTCAACTAAAATTATGAAAACTTTATGAGAAAAATATTGAAGAGAAACATTGCGAAATTGAACACAAGAAATATTTAAAACAGAAAAGAAAAAACACTAAAAAACAAAAATTTCAAATGTAAGAATTTTGAGAAATAAAATTTCTAACTTGATTATTGCAACAAATTGTAAAATTAAAATCAGTTCTAAAAGACATAAGATTGTCGTCACTTTGTCAGCGCATGCTTTCAGTAGATTGTCAATTTCATCTTCATGTCAACATCTTCTACTGCCGAAATGTCAGGCACGGCAGGGAAAATGAATGAATTCATCACTTTATTCAATTTTCTCGTGCAGGCAGACAATTCTATATTGCCTCTCAAACTCTTACCTTTGACTAATCCAACATAGAAAATATGTTTTCTGTTTCCATCTTTCAAGCCAAATAGGATATGGCCATTTACATTAAATTTGCTCTTATCAAGTCTTTCATTCCGAAGAAATCTTCATCTTCTGAAGATGAACTATTAGCTTCAAACTCTTCTGAATTAGAAGAATGATCGTGATCAATGTGTGTGATTGTATTTTATTTTTTTCTCATGTTAATGTTCCTGTTGCTTTTAAAAATTAGCTTCTTACATTCACTTCTTTTGCATTTGTTTTGCTGCAGCTGTTCTTTGTATGGAGTGTTTATTAGCCCCATAGCATCTTATTACTTCTTGTGGCTTTGAAAATGAGCCTGAGGTAACAATGAAACAATTTGAAGCGATTCCACTACGTTTCCTAGGCTTTTGCTCTTATCCTTTTATACAATTGTGGTATTCATACCCCACGTTTCACTAGTGGCTGAGCCAATCTGGTGCTTCCCGTTTGTGCCCCTTATCCTCTGGGATTTCCTTTCAATTGTGGTGTAGCCACTTCAGTCATCAATGTTAAATACTCGTGAATTGTTTAGAATGTGTTTGTTCACTAATTTTTCTAAAAGGGACAAAGAATTGTGCCACCCTTTCTCCACTGAAACCTCTCATTCACATTAGAATACAATTATAATAGTATGTATTAAAATCAGATGACCGCTTTGTTTAGATCCCCAAATGGACCGGTCCAAATAAGGTAACATTGACTGGTACAATTTAGGAAACAGCCATTTTACAAATAGCAGCTCATTACAAATGACCATAAAGATATATTTTAATTGCTTATTACTAAAAATACCAGCAAAAGGTCAGGAAATATACAGTAAATTACAAAACAGCATTTTCCTTTGCTTTAAGAAAAGGTGATGAAAAATAGTAAAAAAGACAAAATACAACTGGAAATATCAAAAATGTGCTATGCACACTTCTTCAGTTGCCCTGCCCTCTGGTATAAAGTAAATGCACTGATCAATTTCTATTTCTAAGAACAAGAGGTGGTCCAAATTAGGCACCAGTCCAAAAAAATTTGGATACTTTCCCCTACATATTAAATGCATCTCTGTTTTGGTTGAAAAGCAATCATTGTTATTTGTTGGTACAGAGGTGCAATCTGTCATGCAAATATTCAAGTATGGTTAAGTTTCAGAATCCAGTAATTTTAGGTCAAAACTCAAAAAAATAATAATAACAGTTCTGTTTTGATTGGAAAACTATTAGGATGTTTTCAAGTGCAGTGGTACCAACTGTTGTGAACAGAGATAAACGTTTCATTACTAACGTGGCATAAATGTGTATCTGCATTTTGGAGTGTACGTATCTGATAACCATCCGTAAGGATGCTTCTTTTCACATAATTCAAAATTTTTGAGGAGATATAAAGGCTAGATGAATCCTATGCGCTGAGTACATTTGTGGTCCTAACTTTTTTATGTAGTTCGATTTATGTGTGTTTGTAATGGTGCTACCATCTGCCTTCCATATTTTTTGCAAAAATGGAAAACGCCTGAATTGTCATGTCATGTGTAAGTATCATGTTGAAGGTTTGCTTGCTCTCAGCAGAGAAAAATTTTAAAATGGTATACCAGCTCGCACTCACACCCTGAAGTTTCAAAAAACAAAAGATAACTTGATGCTGCATAATTAAGCTGCCATCACAGATTTAAATTTCATAAGGCTGGGTGCAAACTGGTTAGACAAGATATGACAGCTTTAGACAAGCTTAGTCACCATTGTTCATGTTTATTTGCATGGTACAACATTTAAATTTGTATGACTGATCGGTGTGCATTATGGTCTTTTTCAGCAGAGAGCAGGCAAACCTACATGATACTCACATAACATGAAGAATTTAAGCATTTACCATCTTCACTTTAAACTATGGAAGGCAGATGGCAGCATCAGCAAGAGGTTCCCAACTTCGAGGAGCAAATGCTAGCCGATCAACAGGCCTACAATGATAAATTATTCAATCATTACACTTCACTCATAGATAAAAAACTGGTGGCAGATGGCAGCACTACACATAAAAAGCATTACACAAATAAAAACTTTACGTCAGGTTTCACTACACGTACACGCACATTCCCACAATTACCAATTCATTAGAGGTTCCACAGAGGAATATGGATGAGGTGCATGTGTGATTTAGTAGTAGCATCAGCAAAAACAAAAAACAAGCACAACTCCCATAATAAAAGTGTGTTAGGGGCCACATATACACTCAGTACCCACATTACTGAATGTACCGATTCGTTACAAATTCCACAGGGGAAGGTATACGAGGTGCAGGTACAGTCAAGTAGCTGTGTACGTTGCGCCATACAAATCAACATGAACAACGAAGGCTAAGCTTGTCTAACCGGTGTGCACACAGCCTAATAGGCAAATTTCATTTTAGAAGAAAACATACTGATATGGACACGTAAAGATTAAATTTGAAAAATCTTGCACATCATAACTATCTATGCATTATTTGGTAGATACCGTAAGTGACATTTTACAATTTATTAGTGTAACTCACTTTTTCCAGAAGAAAGCAATTTGTGCTCTTGGAGTTTTTCATCTAACATAGCGCAGATCTTGTCTCCTGAAAGGTTCAGAAAAAAGAATTATAGTTTTGCAAAAGCAATGTGTTTTTATATACATTGAGGAGATTATGGGGGAGGAGGAGAGACGCAATACCTAGGCATTCTAAATATATTTTTGTAAATATAATCAGAACCCGATACAATTTTTTTTGAAAGGCCCCTGTATGTATATTTGTGTTCATGAACCTACAACATGGCTAGAAATGCCTGCCTACTAATTTGCAGGCTTATTGAAGGGCTAATTTACAATACTTACTCTGGGGCCTCTTAAGACTATTATGGGGCCCCCAAGTGATTTTTCTGTGGCCCTACCTAGCAAATTCCCGAGAATTTCAACCAGTCCTCATTTTTGTGAGGCCCCCCTCTCTTTTCTTGAGGTGCCTGGGTGGGCCCATGCATTAAGATGGCACTGGGTCACTGGTGTACAATACCACTGAAATCTTCCCATGCACACTCTAAATGACTATTTTTATTTTTGCCTCATTTACTCAAAAAGGTAATTTTGTAGTCCTTTACTCAAAGGGTAATAAAGATTCCTACTCCCCACTTTTTTTGTTTGTCCATTAAGAAATGTTGAAGGTCCTGAAGCAATGAAATGAAAAAAAATGAAAGAATCCTGAGAAATCAAATCTACGGATTGTGGTTTTGGGTGATGAGAAATAAATAAAAAAATTTAAGGAGAGTTAAAAAAAATTGGCATATGGAGGGTTATTTATTTATTAAATAGGGGTTTGACCCTTATTTTTGGCAGAAAATTAATTGAATAAGTTTGTTATATCGGGGTACGGCTGCATACATTCTTCCAGGTGGCTGATACAACAGGATGAAAGCAGATGAAATTTATGTCATGGGTATTTCTTAGAAAATGAAAACTTTATTGTCAGAATAGTTAGATTTACTGTCAACAGGTATGATTAACACATGGCATGTCAGTGAGAATATACAGTATATAGTGAGAAATACTTTGAAAAATGCAATAGAAATGGACAAACAAGATGAAATATGTATACACACACACACATATTAAGTATATGTTCTTTGCCACCCCCCCCCCCCCGGAAAAAGTTGAAATTATGGACCTGCCCTCCTATACATCTGAAGTTCCTCCTATGCTACTGGGTCAGTTGTTTAGGTGGCCCCGTGAAGAGATCGTAAATTATTTTATGTCGGTTCAATATCAAAGCATACATTAACTATTGCATTTATTAGAATGGACATGCTCCAAATTACACAGCAATGCTTCATAACACGAGCTCCTCAGAAAAATTTTTTAAAAGAAAATGCTACCTGCATTTTAAATAAGATTCAGTGGTGTCTCATAGTTGGATATTCTTTGAGGCACGATAACAAAATTTCATTTTAAGATATCAGTAGTCAATTTTCACAAATATGAGTTTTGCCATTTATTTATTCTAATTAAATAATTTCTATTGAAATTTTCTTTTCAATACATCTGTCCAAAGAAAAAAATTTGCACTCAACCTTACAGTATAGATCAGGGGCAAGTGTTTTGAACCTGTGGGTGCTCAGTTTGGATTTCATGTAGGAAAGTTTGATTTATGAATTCATTCTGAGAATGCTCTGGGACCCATTTTACAAATTTGTGTGGGTGCTTGACCACCCAAAGCACTCCCGGTTACGACTTCATTGGTATAGATGTAGGCAGTCAGTACAATGTGCCTGAGTACAATTTCTTTTTGTTAGGGGGTTAAATGTGCCAAATTTGTTCATTAATAAGCTAACTGGTTCATGTCAATATCATTAGTTATACTAATTCAACTTATTACCAAAATTCTCTAAAATTTTTGCTTCTTTTCCACTTGATAGAGGTAATGGGTATTTCTTCAGAGACTTCAAAGCCTATAAATAAAAAAGGGGGGGGGGGAAACAATAAAAATTAAATTGAATATATTCAATAGCAGATACTAATAAGGCAGGACTGGACAAATTAAAAAAAATCTACACACCAGAAAAACTTTTACCCGAAGCGAATGGTCCAAAATACAGCTTTTTTGACTTTTTATGGGCATAGTGACCCACTTTCTTGTTGGCAGATATGCCGCTATAAATTTCAAACATTTTGTGCTGCTCTCAGCTTGCAATTCAGTAACTGCACAAAGAAAATTTTAGATGCCAATACCAAATTTTTAGTCGCCATGGCGACCTGGCACCTAGGATTTGTCCAGCCCTGCAATAAGGGATTATACAGTGTCGTCAAAGATATGCAAATATATTTTTGTCAGATACACACAATCTGCCATTGTCTAAAAATTTAGTACTTTGAAAAATTGGTCCTTGCACCGATAAAATCAAAATCCAGCCATTGTCTAAAACTTTGGTAGAATTTGGTAGAACTTATTTCAAAGCATTCTATCAAGTCTCTTGCTCATAGCTTGCTTTTCATTAGACCACTTTACTTTTATCAGACCTTTCATTATTATTAAAAACTTGAATCAAAAACATTAAAGCCACTTAAATTCCTTTAGGGAATTACTAATGAATTGGTTAGGCCTACATGCAGGAACGTGCTGTGTGTGTAAATTACAACCCTCACATATTTACGTTGTAAGAGTGATTTTTGTTTTGTGTTGTACTTGTGCTGTCATCTCTATTTCATATTTTGGAAGCATAGGCGGAGATACAAGATTCATTGAATGACTGGTTATTTGTGGAGATGAAGATTACAAGGAAGAAAATTCATCATTGCCCCCCCACGGGGACTCTAACCCTGGTCTCCTGCTTGCTGGACGAGTGCTCTACTATCTAAGCTATGGAAGCAGATAGAATATTTCAACCTTGGAGCGTATATATATATGTTGAAAGGCTCCGTACATGAACGGCAGCAGCAATAAACTAATAGCTCATGAATGACATAGGCCACCAGATGACCACATGCATGTTGCAAAGATGGCCTTTCAACATATATATATGCTCCAAGGTTGAAATATTCTATCTGCTTCCATAGGTTAGATGATAGAGCACTCATCTGGCAAGCAAGAGACTGGGGTGCGAGTCCCCGTGGGGGCAGTGATGAATTTTCTTCCTTGTAATCTTTATCTCCACAAATAACCAGTCTTTCAATGAATCTTGTATTAACAAGTGGGGAGGACATTTCTATATGCATAGGTGAAGTCTGGGAGGGGGGGGGGGGCATGATGATGTCAATTCATAGATATATGCAAATATAGATAGATATGATCTATATCTATACATGATATATATGATCTATATACATTAGATAAGTAGACACTGGGGGGGGGGGCATATCTCTGCCCATGTTTGGAAGTAAAAATGGCAAATGCTTGAATTTTCATGTTATGTATGTATCGTGTTGAACGTCTGCCCGCTCTCTGTGAAGAGACTTTTTCAAATTGAACCATTTGAGGAATTTGTGTCCAAGAAAAAAATTAGAACAAAGTGGGAGAAGAGAGGTAAGGTTTTCATAGCTCACCGGCAGCAAAGCCATCTCTAGACACAGAAGTAGTTGGCTGAAGTTGTTTTTCTGTAGTTTTCTAATTTTGAGATGCAAATGTAAACAAGTCTTTAATTTGAAAAAGTCTCTCCATAGAGAAGGCAGACTGTTAATTTGCAATATATACCACGATTTTGCGACTATTTTTGCCAAACCTGCCTTGACGATATACGCTAGGGTTACTGCCAGAAAACCCAAAAACAGTTAAAAACACAGGGAAATAAAAAACCCAGAAAAACACAGCTTTTTATGCCGAAAAGAATTTTTTTACTAAATATCATGAAATAGGCATATGCATGTAAATAAATATTTCTATGAACATTTATCCTATTCTCGTCTCTCTATTTCTCATTATTGTTAGGCCTTTTCTCAGAGATCCTGTGTGGGGGTCTTTATGACATTGTGGTAAACAATAGCGATTGTTTTTACAAAGCTATTGAAAATAGATTGACAACATAACCTCAGCCGAGTATGAATCGAATTGCACAAGCAAAACAAAATGGCAACAATAAGCTGGTATAGAAAAGCCGGTGCAGTGCTGCCATCTACGTTTCAGGATCTGGAAGAATTATGATGGTGACATACCGTTGTTTTGACACAGCCAAAAACCTATACAGAATATTGGGAATTAACTTTGGTCACTCTTTTGGTTGGCCACAGGCTTGCAGATTCTCTAGGTCAGACGCACACTGTGGACTCTCGTCTCTCGCTCTCTATAGACTCACTGGTTGCTCACTGACCCAATACCTCTCATTATGTCCCTAACATGCTTGCTCACTGTTTCTGTTTTAGTCACTCACATGCTTGTAAATGCCCTAGGTCACTCAATCAGTTATCCACTAACCTGGCCCCCTCACTCTCTAGGCAGAAGCGGATTTACATTTCTACCTCCCTGGGAAATATACAAATTTAGACACTCATTCTAGCGTAATTACCTTGAATACTCATTTTTTGAATATGCCGCCCCCCCCCCTCGAACTTGTCGCTCTAAGCCAGTGATTCCCAACGGGGCGATGGAATGTTCTAGGGGGCAGTAGAAGCTACGGGTATAACATAGGATCCTATGGGTTAGATTGTGTTGGGGGGGGAGGGGGGTGATGGGAGAAAAAAGGTTGCAAAACTATGCTCTAAGCCATAGTCCCCTAACACCCCCCCCCCCGTAAATACGACTCCACTCGTCAACGATATAATAATTCATGACGAAAAACGCAATAATCTAAAAAAACACAACATGCACTCAACATGAAAGAAAAATGAGCATACTCTCGCATATGTATGATGCGATCTCTTGCCCTTTGATGCAGCTTCGTCCCGCCATTCCGCAAGCCATTGTTCGAAGAGTCGATTGGGGCTGTTATATTTCACTTTTTTACGGATCTTATGAGACATTGTGATTTACCCTGGAAAGTTCTATATATTGAAATTTCTCTCGCCAGACGACCCTGTTAATCTTAGAAAATCGCCAACAAGGAGAAAGATGTTGGCGCAGAAGAGTATGTTTAAAATTTTCGCCGGATTTGTGTCTCACTAGTTCAGTTTGTAATCGAAGTCACGAGGAGAACGTTATTGAAGGTGTTTGAAGCTCCTGTAGTATAAATAATATGAAATGATTCCTGACCATTGATATATATTTCGATGCAAAAAGACAAGCAAAATATGCGTTATTCTATCAATGGAAACTTCGTCATTTCATCAGTTAACATATTACATAGAATGACATCATATTTCAGTCACACTGCGACCATCTTTCACTGCTGCTACTAGTATACACGGCACATATACCACGTAAACATTCCTCTGAGGAAGTTCTAACGAATTAGGAACTATGTGGTGAACGTATACAGTGTGTTTGAACGTGAAGTTTGATTCTGAAGTGTGCCTGTCATATGTCTAAAAAGTGCTGCCATCTGTCCTTTTAGTTCGGAAGCAGCAGTATGGAAGACTATTATTTGTGTCTGTTCTGTTCATACAGTAAAACCTCGGTTTACGAACTTAATTAATTCTTGGAGTCCATTCGAAATCGAATTGTTCGCAAACCGAAATCCTTTTTTCTATAGAGATCAACGTAAAATGAATTAATCTATTTCTGGGACTCCTAGTGTGAACTCTTACAAGAGCTCCTGTTGTAACCAATGATTATGATTGAACCAACACTGGAAAAATAACCATAATTCAAAAGATGAGAGACATTGCAAACAGTGAAATGCAAACAGAACGAAAACGATGCCAGGGCAAAGTCTGGTTTCGTGAATATTGTTCCGGGTAGTGTCTCGCACAAGCACCCGAGATGTGGAACACGAAACACATAATTTCACCGACGACACAGATTTATTTTACAGAATGTCCAATACGTATTCACAAGCAGCGATTTCGACGAAACGCACTAAAAACAGAGAGCGATCTACAAATAATATATCTCAACAAAATAATTCTGCTTTTTAGTTCTCTGGGGGTGGCGCTTATATACGGGCGAAAAAAGCTTCGAGAAAATTCTATCCTATTCTCGTGACATCTTTAAACTTCTATTTACGCTTGACATCACCAAATTGTCGCTGTCGCCAGACTTGGCAGGTTATTTGTCTTGTCTTGCAAGATTTACAGAGAAATGCATTAATGATTATTTACAGGCGAAAAATGACATAATACAGTCAAATCCCGTTATAACGATCGCCAAGAAACCGGAGGAATCACTTCGTTAAAACGAAATTTCGTTATAAAGGAATTCCAGGTTACCTAGCATTGTTCCCATGTAAACTTATTTGGGGGGTTAGAAAAGTGTTCGTTAAAACGAGATTTTCGCTATATCGGTATTCGTTAAAATGGGATTCGACTGTACATGATAAATAGTAACTATTTATATAATTTTCGTAAAATTGTTCGCGCCCCTCTTTATAATTGTTCGTCCCGGCAATTCAGTTCTTGAGTCGGCGGGTCACATTCGATCACACACTATGGTAAGCAGCTAGCCTGTTGAAGTGGACCACTTTGCACTTTGAAGACGGTGCCTTTTTGAATCGAACCACGACATCGTACAGTTTTTTTCACAACTTTGTAGGGTCCTTCCTATATGATATCATACCCGAAACTTCATCTTTTCGGAGCCGATGTTGATCCTGTCTTTGGCGATTCGATGCACATCTTCAAGGTGCTTCCGGAGTCCCTCGACGTGGAAGAGGAGCATCTGGCAGTCACCCAAACAGCAGGTCACCTGGAAGATTATAAGCAATCCCTACATTTCTAGCTACATTGCGTAGAAATTTAGCGCATCGTGATTGGCCGAAATGAGCGATGAACCATTACGTCACTCATGGTGAAATTTTTGCTTGCGACGTTCAACAATAGAATTTGATCGTGCTTGAAGCCGACATCCGCCGTTGGAGTAATGGTTATGGTACGAGACTCACGTGCCGAAGGTTGTGTGTTCGCTTCTGTCTGAAAACCATCCATTTTTTTTTTCAGCTTTGCTATCATTTACTGATTTACTAAAAAAATATTATGGTTCTGATTTAATCAAATACGGTTCATGTTTATCGAGAAGAAAATAATAACGGCTCGCGAAGCTGGGCCCAACTTTCATTAGTGACTCAATAAAAATTGATTTCATTTTTCGTTAATGAACTTTGAAATTCAGTTTCTCCCAAAACTCCGCCTTTCGTGACGTCTTGCTAGCTTTTTTGCTCGATGAATCCACTAGAGCAGCGACAATGAACAGGCCATTCTTGCTTTCACTATGAAAATCTACCAGTTCAAGCTGGATGTCTTTGGCCGTCTTAGCTGTCCCGTGGATGATGCATTCTGTTCTAGGCGGAAGTCTCGATCGCCAGTACTTTCCGTGGTAGAAACTCTTCGTTGTCACATCTAAATAGCGTGACGTGCTCGTTTGGCATGTGCAGCTTGTTATTTTTGCCAGTTCACAGAGATTTCATATTTCCGCAGAAAGTCCAGCCCAATAAAGCACGGATCTTGAATGTCAGCCATGAAGACAGTGTGATGGTAGGAGACAGCAGCGAAATCCACCGAGACTTCCATCTTCCGTGTACAGTCATTTTGTCCCCGATGACAGTCTGTAGCGTTAGTAAAGATGCCACGTACAGAAGTCATCATCGGAATTTGTGAACCAAATCGGTTCCGGACGATGCCCACGTTGGCTCCGGTGTCGATGACCATCCGGCAAGGAAATCCGTCAATTTCACCTTCCACATACATTCCATGATCTCTGTCGTGCAGCTGTGAGATATGGTAGATACTTGATGGGGCATCCCCTCTTTGCAGCGACCTCCGCCCCGCGAGATGGCCGCTTTTCAGTTCAACAGCTCAGAGCTACGAGGAGGTGTTCCCTTTCTTTGGAGCCACCATCGGGGAGGATCTTTGTAGGTGGTCATCTTCATGTCACTTTCAGCACACCAAGGGCTTGTCTCTCCGATTTCCACGGTCGTTCCTGGTAATTTTCAGGAATTCCTGCAATTCCCTGATGATATCCGATGTAGTCTTTCACAACCACACCGCGGATCACTCGTCGCTCTCGTCTCGAAACTTGATGAATGCTTCGAACTTTATGGCGTAAACGAGGACACTTTTCACGCCCTCCCTTGTATAACCCCAGACGATATGCCTGCTGGATGTCCGGATCCTTGACGGAATCGACGAAGTATTGTAGGGTCAATCCGTCCCTGATGTCCGTTCCGGTGGGCAATCGAGATAGCCAACTGCGAAAGACTTTCTATACCCATGGCAAGTTCTTGCAATATCTGTAAGGTTCAGGAGAAAAGAGGTTGGAAAAAGGCCGAGGAGAAACAGGAGTCGCGAGAGAGGGAAACGAGAACGATTAGAGACATTCGAAAAGAGGGTTAATGTAAAAGTTTGGACCGAAGAGACAGGACGGTTTCGTTGGAGGTGTTGGATAATAAATTAAATAAAGTGTTGTTTTCTTCTTTTTGGGAGTCTAGAATCCAGTTATTTCGTCCTGGAATCGTAGTGGAGGTACAGCCGAGGACTTACGACCTATAGGAAATCGGGGGAAAGTTTATTATATCTCTCCAGCTTTTTGTTGCCTGGTCTTCAGTTGCAGCTGATGGAAATGTTTTATCAAGTTCTCTCCGAACCTCAGCTTTAGGGCGTTCGTCAGGGCTGAATAGTTGGATCGGTCCTTAGAGGCGAGTGTCTGAAGCTCTGAAGCACTTCGGCAGCTTCTCTCGTAGTGCGGCGGCTAAGTGGAAGGCCTTGAGAACACAGACCCATTCGCTCGTAGAGGCGATCATTTCAAACTGGGTCCTATGCCACCACGATATTCTTCCGTCTTGATGTTCGGCCGGATGACGTCAGCTATGGTCGACAGGACTTGGTGAGCGTCCGAAGAAAAAAAAAGTCTCTAGATTTTTCTTTTCCAGCTCTTGTATCCGCTTCGAGAGCTTTCATCGACAGCGTTCATTGCCCCCCTCCTTTTCAGTGACGAAGTTCATCTCCTCGGAAAGCTCCTCTTTCACCTCAGCGATGTCGTCCTTTACTTCAGCGATGACAACGGCGATGTCTCTCTTCACGCTGACGACATATTCTCTAACTTCGGGGATGGAGGTGCTGATGGCGATGACATCATCCTTGACGGCAGCGATGCACGTGTTGACGGCTGCGCTCGTGGTCCCTATCTTGTCATTCACGGTGGAAGTGCAGGTGTTGACATCATCTTTGACGCAGCAATAGATGTGTTGACGGTGGCGGCAGATTTGTTTAGCTCTTTGACGATGTCCAATTACATCTGGCCCATAACAGTCATCAACTGATTCAGCTGTTCTCGTATCTCGACCTTGAGCATTTCCCTGATCTTTACCATTCAAATCCTTCCCTTCGTGTCGGGTCAGGGGTGTACCAATGAGTTTTACCATTCAAGTCCTTGAATTATCCCACCATGATAGTGAGAGACACGTGACATTTTATTTTACGTCCTTTATACCTACAAGGGCTTTAGGACCGCTTTAAAACAAAAATTTACACCATGTAATATACATGTAAATATGTGAGTACATATACGTAATGTGAATACATGAATGCAAAAGAATTATCCCACCGCTGCCACTAAATTGTTCCGGATAATGTCTCTCACAAGCCATGGAGGAAAGAATAACAGGAGGTGACGCGACAAGCGCGTCCGTTGAGAAAGCATGGGGAATCTGAGTTGCCAGATGAAGCCAGTGATCGCTCTATTAAAGGGACCAAGTAAGCCCACACAAACCGTGGCTTCCCACGCTTTCCTATGAAAAACATCCCCGTTTTTAAAAATCATTTAAAAATTTAATATTCACTTTAGGAGCTCGATTTTTCCCCCTGAAATTCTGTGGATATATTTATACAATTGAACGAGAGCTTTTACAATTTTAGCTGTTATTTGTTTTCGAATATTAACTTCAACAGCATGGAACCTTTTGCAAAAATAACCAAAATTTACCCATATCTTGTGCCCCAAAATTCCTTCTCGGCATTTTAATTTAAAAAAAATTATGCCAAAGCATGTAATACCTCAGTGCTGAGAGAGACACAATGTTTAAAGACACTTGAACAAGCGGTGTTTGAAAAAATCTGACTTTTTTTTTTTGCGGAAAACATTATATATGCAAAACATTAGCATATATAATGCCTTTCGGCTGTTTATATTAGGATATTGTGGAAATACTTCCGGTCCAGGTAGAACAACAAAAACTCGAGCACAGACAATTTTAGATTTCAAATTAAATTCGAAACTGTTTTTTTTTTTTCAAATTTTCGTACACATATCACTTTAAAAGCAAAGTAATAGGTACAAAATGAAGAGGGGGGAAAAAACAGCCCAAGTGATTATTTTCCTAAATACTATAGGCCAGAAAGATGACTTATCGCGGCTCGTAAAAAAAGTTTTTTTTATTTTTAATATTTTTTTTCTCAATATTACATTTACATAGCGGAAGGTTCGGATGGGCGGCATATATTTCAGTAATACGTATTCAAGAACATGAGAGTGGAACGGAAGAAGGGTGGCGAAATTTGTACACCCTACAGGCAGCAAAACCATAAATACACAGTGGCGGAGGACGCTCGTGCACTTCCAGTACTTTGAGGCACGGGGGCTGCAAAATGCTCTTTGACATTAATGTGATACATCGAATTTTTAAAATAAATTGAAGGCACTGAAATAAAAACATATGACTAGTTGAGAGTGAAAAATGATCTTCCCCTTTCAAAAATAAATTAAAAATATAAAAACCCCTTATACAAGGATAAACTTTTATCTTTCCCCATTATTGGATCATGTAGATTACCTGAAGACGCATTAAATAGTCATGGTGCTTAAATTTATTTAATTATTAATATTTTAAAAGAATTCGATCTGGCAAAACACGTTTAGTATAGGGAAAAGAGCGGTTTGTTTGGGCTTACTTGTCAGCCCATAGGGTTGCCACAACGGCTTCAATTTTCGTGCCTGATGTCACCTCCTGTTATTCTTTCCTCCTTGCTTACAAGCACTCAAAATAGCAAAGCACGAAGCAATTTCATGGACAACACAGACTTATTTTACAGAACAGCTATTACATGTATTCATAAGCAGTGATTTCGACGAAACACGCTGAAAACAAAGAACGATCTACAAATAAGAAATCTCAACAAAATTCTGTTTTTTAGTTCTCCAGTGACGGCGATTATATACGGACGAAAAAAGGGTCGAGAGAATTCTACTCTATTCTCGTAGCATCTTTACACTTCTTTTGGCATTATGACATCACCGACATTATCGCTGCAGCCAGACTTGCCAAGTTTGTCATAAATTTGGCGAGAATTACAGAGAAATGCATTAATGATTATTTACAGGCGGAAAATGACGTAATACAAGAGAAAAAAAAGACTTTCTACATAATTTTCGTAACAATATGTATAATTTATAATCTCAGAGTCAAAATCCTGAAAATCTCCGCTTACAACGCTATTTGGTTTTCTTTATCCACAAAATATACTCCAAGTCAAATTGATAGTTATGTAACAACCTACTAAGACAACTGCTGGCAAGCTTTGTTGATAAGAACAGTGCAATTTTAGGAGGACAGAGCAGGTTTTTCGAGAAGTTACTGACCGTTACTTCTATTTTAGATATTATTGCAAAACACTTTTGGAAAAAGTTCTTCTCAGCTTCATAAAGTTCGAAATGACCTGCTGATCCATAGGCTGCATGAGAAGACTGAATCAGGTGGCAGGAATTTTACTCTGATGAAATATAATTCTTTAACCAAATTCTGTCGGGGGAAAAATGTAATCTGAGACTTTTGAAATATGTTTCCTTCGCGACTTCCTTTAGGCCGTTATACGCGTTCGTAAACCAAGATCAGTCCGTAAACTGAACCATTTTTCGTTGGTCGCAAACCATGGTGTTCGTAAACCGAAGGTTGACTACATTGAGATTAAATTTTAAATATTAGCAGCTTCATTATTTACTATAGAGAGACATTTTGTAATTGAACATCGACTCGTACTCACGTCTCGAAGTTGGAAAACCAAAGAAAAACAACCTCAGTCAATCAACTTCAACAACCATGATAGCACGATAGCATCCATTTTAATGGGGAGATCGGCTTACATTCGCACCTCGAAGTTGGGAACCAGAGAAAACAAACTTCAGCTGACCACCACTGCGGCGACGGTGCGGTTCGAACCCGGGGCCTCGCGATTGAACCTGCTGCACTCTGCCGTTGCTCAGTGCCGTGTTAACGCATCGATAAATGTTGATTGACGGGCAAAGAAGCGTGGGTGGTGCCTTCCTTTTCTTCAATAAGAAAAAATAATTCAGGAAAGAAAGCACAATTGTCTCTTCGGGGAACGAACCCACGTCGTCACATAGGTGGTTTACCGCGTTAGACCAATACCTCCTAGATAGCTTGCCGTAGTATATAGGAGGTATTGGTTGGACCCCTACGCTACAGAAGCAATGGGAAAATTTGTGAAGAGTGACATCATCTTTAAATAAATCAGAGGTGGTCAACCTTTTTTCCAAGCCGTGCAACAATTAAGATTATTTTCGATGCTCGTGCCACTCTGTGAATTTTATCATCCAGACTATGCGTCACGTTTTTACGAGACATGGACATTTTTCATACCTCAAAAATATTGTTCGGCTGTCCTCTTATTTTCATGATGTTCATCTTGTCACTCTTTTGAGTTTGAAAACTGTTTCCATTTCTGAGTCGCAAATTCGATTACTGCAATGCAGATTAAGTATTGATAGAGGTTCATCTTACCAGGAGAACTGAGGAACTCAAGCAACCCCGAGTCACCCATGTTCTATCGTAAGAAGCACTTAAGCCCCCCCCCCCCCCTCCTTCAGGAGTTCATCTTACCTACAGTATGTTTGGCATGGGCACTGGGATCTGAGGGATCAGGTTTCTTGGATCCCATTTTCCAACATACTTTGCAAGCAGACTGACCCCTCCCCCCTTCCAGTAATTCATGGATGTATAATACAATGTATGCCCTCTATGCAGACGTCTCTGAATCCCGTACGTGTGGAACATACAGTAACTGTGACCCCAAAGACGAAAATCCAAACAGAAACCCATTGAATAAAAAAGTAATTACTATAATTAATTTACCCCTTCGCTTGCAAGGAATTGGCGAGAAATTCAGATTTCCCCCTATTTAACGAATGGGCGATAAATATATTTTAATCTTGTCCTAACCTAACAGCACGTTAAAGAAAGGGAAAAAGATGAAAGAAAAAAAAGTATAAGAAAAAGAAAGAAAAAACAAATGAAATGAAAAAAGTACAGAGATAAGATAGGATAGATAAGAGAGAGTAGGTATATGAAGTAGACTTCTCTCTTTTCTCCCTCACCCACCTGTTATCTTTTGCTCTTAATGTATATGGTAAAAAGGATGCGTACATTATATGTGGGGGAAAAGGGTCACTGGTAATAGTATAGAAATACTAAAAGGAAGGTAAAAAGAACAACTTCCCAATGTTACAACAAAGCCTTACGATGATGAGGAGAAATCAAAGAAAACACAGAGAGCTTGTTTGAGTTTATTTCACAGGCGTTTAGACGCAATATTACGCCCTCGATTGTAAAGTTGTTAAAAAAATGGGTTTGTGGTAGCCTACAAAGCTACGAATCATTAGAAAAAGATTGATCCGAATTATTGGAAAGAATTCGTTCGATTGAAAAATGAAATAGACTTTCTTTAATTTTTGAAAAACCTCTGCGTGCCACTCGTGACACCATGGCGTGTGGTTGGACACCCTTGAGATAAATAATGTTTTCTGTGATTTTGGAAGATTGAACGGAAATTAAACCCATTATTTTCCCCGCTGATAACAAATTTATTTGGCAGAGAATTATTAAGTTTTGGTGGTTTCCCCATCATCGGCACTTCTTTTATTTAGTGACTGGCAATTAGCACATTTTCTCGATTATCTCAATGTCCAGTTCTTGTCTTCAGCAAATATGGGCACGATTGTTTAAGAAGTCACGTGATCAAGTTACATACGAAAATACATAATGCTAATGACTTGTTAATAGCAAAAATATACCTAAATCTTTCTATCTGAGTTTTCCAGACCAAATTAGTATTTATTTAAATTTATCGAATGATAAGATGTTCTTCTGCTTCGAGCTATATAACGCTGTAGTTTTCGTGTCTTCCTTAACTGTGAATTATTCTTATCAGATTTCAGACTAGTTTTTTTTTACTAAAGAAGTTTGGCAATAGAGTCATCGTGGAAGCGGCATGATGGCGACTGTTTTCTTCGGTTTCTGTTTTCCGCGTGGAAACTTCGAAGCATTATCTAATTTCATGGCTGCTTCCATTGTTTAATGCCATTTCTTGTAACTTATTTATTCCCAATGAAAGGTATCTCCTTGTGGAAATGTGTGACATCTGCTCCGACGTTGCCGAACTCCTCCAAAAATGTGAGTAGAGTAACGTGGAGAGACGTTCTCCAGTGCTCTTGGTTTCCTCTCTCCGTGCTATCAGTTCGTTATGTTTGTTTTTATGAAAGAGCGGGGGATGACGAGCACTGTGGTCATCTTCCGTTATCGATCTCGTAATCCCAATTCCATGTGGTCGGAACGTCGTTGTGGTGGAGTGTGGTCGAGAAATGGTGCTCAAGTTGATGTGTTTATATCCCGTTTGTTTTGATACCTGTGCGGAAATAACGAAGATGGTGTGCGGTACAAGAATGTCTGATTAACAGTGCAAGGAAATACCATCGTTGAATAATGTTCATATTAACGGTTATTTTCTTTAGTGTTGGTAAATTGTGGAGGGCTCCCTCTACCTTCATGAGATGATGGAATGTTTTGTTACGCTGTAAAAGGCCATCTTAGTGCATGGGTTCACTCGGCATGGTCCTGGGAATCTAAATGCATTGGGGAGGCCTCGTCATAATGAGATTTCCTGCTATGATTTTCTAGAGTATAGAAATCGGTAGACAGGCATTTCAAGCTGGGTAGGTGCCTCAAGACATCACTTCACCCTGTGGGCCCTGTGATGTTGTTAAAACGGCCCTGATGATGTGTTACATTAAAATCCAGTTTCTCTGATTTCTTAAAGATTAATTGATAGCATTAGATGAGGGTTATTGTGTGTCTTTGCTTTTCCAATGCATATGAGAACAGTATGTACTTCAATAAGTAGCAGACACCTCTTTTTAATGGACACTTTTGAAGTCTGAAACATGGCCTTAATATATTTCAATATATATACTGTATATTAATAGACACTCTCTGTTAGCTCATAAAAATGTTAGTTCTATATTGTCTGTTATCAAGAGGTTCACTTTATGCATGCAGATGGGATGTGCCAAGATGTAGGGCCGGAACTCTTGTGGGAGCAACTGTCCTGGGTGTCAAACTTTAACACTCCGATGATGGTGCTGCATCTGACTGATCTGCGCTCGCATTGTGTTATGACTGCAGCATAAATATAAGGGGTGGTGGAGCCTCCACCAGTTTTGTATTAATAGCTGGTGGAGTTTTACATTGATACATCTGATTTACTCATCTTTTATCATTATCTTTTTAAAAACAATATGGTTTGTACTTAGGATTATATGATTGATTTTCGGTCATGGCTCTTGTATACTATGTCACTATTGGTGTTACTTCAGAGGCACTAGCATCTCTCGGAATGTAAAAAGGGTGGCAAATTTTGCAGGAAACATAAATCACTATCATGAAATGATCAAAATTAACCCTGGGGGAATGTGACAAAATCATGTTTCTTCTTTTCCCATCACAAAATTTCTGGTTACGGGTCTGGTCAGATGTTTGGATTTTTATCTGCTCAGCCAGTCAAGATTTGTAGCAAAGTGTTATAGCATTCATGCATTATGTTACATCGATAAGAGATGTTTAAATTCACCGTAGTTAAAGCGTTTTTCAATCTCAAGGTGCAAATGCAAACCAGTCTTCCATTTGAAAAAAATCTGTCCGCAGAGAGCAGACAGACCGTAAATTACTTAAATAAGATAGAAAATTCAAGCATCCGTCATTTACATTTCAAAATATGGAAGACAGGTGGCAGCAGCACCAGAACATGAACCATGAATAATTCTGACAACATAAATGCATTAGGGCCATGTATATATACACACACACACACAACACATTCCAGTATGTACCTATTTGTTGGAAATTATGGAAAGGAATATATACGAGGTACATGTATGTTGTTAAGGCAACTGTCATCTGGGGCAATGGCTAAAATTGACAGTTGTTGATGAAGCCTGGGCAGTGTGCAGTATGAAATGGTCTAGTTAAGACAGACATCCCAGGTGCCAGATCGCCATGGCCTGTTGCGGACGACATGGTGAACTTTTTACCCAATCGGGTGAAGGACGTAAAGAAACATACTGTTATATAGCATTCATCATTGTAAATGTGATCCCTCAAGGGACAGAGTCGAGGTCTTGTCTGGTTCTTCAGATCGCCATGGCGACCAGAAAATCTGTATTGGCTCCTTTAATTTCCTATATTTAGTGAATTAGTGCTTCAGGATGGTACAAAATTTTCTGATTTTATGAGGGTGTCTTCCAACATGAGAAGGGGTAATTAAGTCACAGAAAAGTAAAAAAAAACCATTAAGACCTTTTTTTACTTGAAGAAAAAACCCTTGCTTTTGCTCCTGATAAATGTAAGAATCTAATATACAGTGAAACACCTTCATTGCAATACCCAGAAGTTCGACTGGAGAAACATACTGTTATATAGCATCCATCATTGTAAATGTGATCTGTTAATACTGTAAAGATTACCAGAAAGTAATATCAGTTTTTTTTTCGCAACTGTCATTGCATATGAAACTATTGTTATATAAGATTATCACCCTATACCAAATATACTACTACTTCATAGTACATGCACCTCATACACATTCCTCAGAACAATTTCTAACGAATCAGTACATGCATGAAAGTATTTTGCAGGAAAACGCATGGCCATAGCATATTTATGTTGTCAGAGTTGTATCTGTTTCGTGTTCTTGCTAGTGCTGCTATCTGTCTTCAATGTTTTGAAGTAAAGATTGTAAAGGTTTGAATTTCCACATTATGTAAGTATGTTGAAGGTCTGCTTGCTCAATGCGGAGAGACTTTTTCAAATGAACGACCAGTTCAAATTCATGTCACGTAGTTAGTAAACTGCAAAAAACTTGACTTCAGTTGACCACCACCTCTGTTTGGCCACAGGGTTGGAACCTCATGATGAGACCACAGCATGATGACCAAACAGCAGCAGTCCAGATATACTGCAAAAATGGTTACAATCTCATGGAATATAGTTTTTTTATATTGATGGGTATTTTGGATTCATTTGGATATACGAAATCAATGTACATTCCAATAAATCCAAAATACTCAATAATATCCAAACAAATGTTCCATGGGTGTAACCATTTTTGCAGTTACCACGGACAGGTTACTGCCAAGATGACAAAAATGGAGAGATTACATCTTGGCAAATATGATCAGTCATCTTAGCAAATCATCTGAAACTCTAGTAATCCTTATCAGAGGTGCCTTGATATGGCAGACTAAGGAGGAGAGTGAGTGCTTAACACCTTCCTTTCAGACATACTTCCTATTTTTATGGAATGTACTTTATCTAGCTTTTTTTGGTGAAAATATGTAAAAATCATTGTATCCAATCTTCTCCAAATATGTAATGTAGTTTTCATTACGTTATGCATAATCTTTTGTATACTCGTTTTATATTCATTTCAGATGAAAATGATTCAAAGAAAGGTGAACAGAGATATCTTTATCGGCAGGAGATGAACAGTCTCTGTGTTTATGTTCAGGCATGGATGCAGAGGTAATTGAACAATTGGTTTTTTTTTTCTTCAAAACTATCAAAACCCTTGAATTTTAAATTCAGACTTAGGGGGAAGATTAATAATTCTTAAACATTATTCTAAGTTACACATTTTTGCATGGCACAATTTTAGTGATCATTCTTTCTATCTAGGCCTTTGTTCAATGATTAATTTGATACTGAGGCCTAAAAAGGCAGAAGGAGAAAACAGTTCAATAATGAATTCAGTTTTTTTTGGGCTCAAGGGGGCCTATTGTGCGTTTGAGCATTCAATCTCAAACTTGAAATTCCAGTGAGCATCTTACCTAGGGATCCATGTACCACTTCAGCGGTCCTTACAGAGATTTCAGGGTGTCCATAAGCTTGAATAAGAAAACAGTTAGCATATTGAATTTACATTACTGTGTTGAATTTACAGTACTCTTCCATTATAACCATGCCACACATTCTCAACAGCCAATCGGGCACACATTTTTGGCTTGTTTCTTTCCACACTTCTTGTTGAAAAAAAAAATTTATGGACCATTAATTACACAAAAGAAAATATTGAAGAATATTATTGACTGAACAAGAATTTCTCAAAGCGCTTCCTGGCTTTTGTCTTATTAGCACAAAGGGTCTTTATAGAACACAAAAGGTTAAAAAGTATGTAATATTATGTAGTAGTTTGTAACTTTGAGTGAACACTTAAGGTCCTGAGGCCCACTTACGTGTTGAATGAATTAGTATTTTTAATTAAATTTTATGTTGTCAAGTGCTTTGAAATTTATACCAACAAGGCCTGTTTACACAGGTTAGGTTTGCAACAAGCTAGTGAGTAGCTTGTTACATTACAGGTGGGTGAGTGATTTACTGGTTAAGTAGAATAGAATTCAGTCTATTTTTGATTAAGTGGGTACTATGTGCCAGTGGACATGGCCTTGTATCATCTAATGATCATTCACTACTTGATTATTTGCGTTAGGACAGAGTACTTGATGACTTAAAATTTAACTAACTACTAAATTATTTAACCCTTGTAAACAGGCCTTTAGAGTGGGGGGCAGTAGAAGCTACAGATACAACATGGGCTCCTATAGGCTATAGGTTGGCTTAGCAAGGAGGTTGATGGGGGGGGGGGAGAATTCCAGAGACGTTTGGTGATGAAACAAACAAGTTTGGAAGACTCTCTTCTAACATATGATAGAATTTTTATCCCATTTATAAGGAATACAAATTCCAGTTCATTAGTGGGATGATTGTTGATGTGCTTTTTCAAATTGGAGTTATTTAAAGCCATTTTTAATGGTAATCTAGCATTTTTATTTGTGCTTGTGATTTAAATAGAAACCTTTTTTTTAAATTGTTGAAATTCCTACCATTACATAAGGCGTGACTGGTTTTCTAATTGGTAATTGTTATATTTGTATTGTGTCCTGATGGTGCTAGTAGGGATCCAGCTGTCCTGATCAGTATCAATTAATCTTGAATATACAGTCAAACCTCGTTAATGAGTCAGTCTTGGGAGAGCAGAAATATGACTTAGTAAGCGGAGTGACTCGTTAAACGGAGTATGCCATACCCCTGTGCCAATTTCTGCCGGTGGACAATTGGGACTTCCAAAAAGTGACCTGATAAGTGGAGTGACATGTTAACCAGGTGATGCACTAACGAGGTTTGACTGTATATATTTTTTAATCTCTGAAGTAATTTGTTTGTTGTATCAGATAATTTTATCTCGCTTGCTAGTTTGATTTGAAGACTACTGGACTCTCCTTCTGAGGATCCAAATTCAAACCCTGTTGACGGCACAGTGTTGATCGGCTATAGTTGGCTTTCTGTGGTTTTCCAGCTCCGAAACACAAATGTGATCCGGTCTCCCATTTGAAAAAATCTCTCAGCAGAGAGCAGGCAGGTCTACAACACAATACTGACAAAACATGAAAATGCAATCATTTCCATCTTTACTTCACAAAATGGAAGACAGATGGCAGCATGAATGCTAAACAAGCGCAACTCAACAACATAAATATGTTAGGGCCAAGCGCATACATTCAGAACACACATTCTCCAGCATGTGCCGATTCGTTATAAATTCTATAGAGGAATGTGTACTAGGTGCATATTCGGTTAAGTAGTAGTAATAGTCAGATTTGAAGATGCATCACAAGTTGTGCAATACATGTTCATATTTTTGTCATTTACAGGCAGTGTACTTGTTGTTTCAAAGATCCGAAAAACTTCGATAAATTCAACGCTGTTGTTCAAGGTTTGGCATTGAGTGTGGTAGAAATATTGCACCAAATTTCCAAGGAAGTGAAAGATGCCAATAGTCAGCAGCATGAACAAAAAGAGAAAAAAGATGATTCTGTGGAAGATTCCTCCGCCATAATTGATGTTGTTAATGAAGTAGGGAACTCAACACTGGGAAAGACAAATTCTACCACAGAAGAACATCAAAAGGTCATTCCCATAGTGGAGACTTCTGAACATGGGAAATCGGCTGATGCTCGTGAAGAAAAGAAAGAAAACTCATTGTTGCAGGAGGACTGGAGCTCTTGGGCCATCGAAGAAAAAGAGAAGATTCTTAGCTTTTTTTCTAAAGTGTTCCTCTTAAATTTCCCTCTTTATATGGCTTTCAAGCACAGCATGCATTCAAAGCTGGAAGTGAGTTTACCAAACATTTTTATTATGAATGAGTTAGCATACTTATAATAGCTAGGGAGTAACAAAAGTTAATCAGTATCAATGAATTTCATTTTAAATTCTTTTTTGAGACAAGACATTCACAAGAAATATTTTTAAAAGGAAATATTTATTTTTTGCCTGAGATTTGTATTTTCTGGCTAATATTCCGAATTATTAAAGCTTTATGAGGCTGTGCTCATACTGCACACGCTATGCATTGTTTTGAGGGATTTATTGAGCCTCCATGTAATGCTAATTGGACAACAAATTACGAGACAAGACATTCACAAGGAATATTTTTAAAGGGAAATATTTATTTTTTGTCTGAGATTTGTGTTTTCTGGCTAATATTCCGAATTATTAAAGCTTTATGAGGCTGTGCTCATACTGCACACGCTATGCATTGTTTTGAGGGATTTACTGAGCCTCCATGTAATGCTAATTGGACAACAAATTACGAGACAAGACATTCACAAGAAATATTTTTAAAAGGAAATATTTATTTTTTGCCTGAGATTTGTGTTTTCTGGCTAATATTCCGAATTATTAAAGCTTTATGAGGCTGTGCTCATACTGCACACACTATGCATTGTTTTGAGGGATTTACTGAGCCTCCATGTAATGCTAATTGGACAACAAATTACGAGACAAGACATTCACAAGAAATATTTTTAAAAGGAAATATTTATTTTTTGCCTGAGATTTGTGTTTTCTGGCTAATATTCCGAATTATTAAAGCTTTATGAGGCTGTGCTCATACTGCACACACTATGCATTGTTTTGAGGGATTTACTGAGCCTCCATGTAATGCTAATTGGACAACAAATTACGAGACAAGTAACGAATTGGCTGCTCGTTTTTCATCTTTTGGTACATCAGAGATACTTGTACCATACTTCATCAATCTTTCTTGACTGGAAGCTGTGATGATGCTGTTGTATCCAATTTTTATATGGAAGAAAAGCAAAAAACGGGTGTATTCCAGGGTTTAAGCTACGGACTCATTTTTCGCAAAATGCGAAAAAAAAAAAGTAGTAGCCACTTTCGCAAAAATGTGTACAGGAGGTACGCAACGAGTAGACATCTAACCATCAATGATTACATTAGCATTGTAGCATTTTGCTAAAGCTTTTCCCTCAACTTTCGCTTTTTTGCGAAAGGAATTTTTTATCCAGCTTAAACCCTGGTGTATTCCCCTAGAAGAATCTGAGTATGCATATTGTGGACCAAATCTGGGAGTGTTTTTATATAAATTTATATATATATATATATATATATATATATATATATATATTATATATATAGATGTTCTTAAGTCAGCCACCTCGTTGGGCAATTTGCCTGTTGTGGCGTTGTATTTGTATTTGTATATACACTTAATTTATGTAAAAAAATTATTGCATATATTTTTTTTGGTGCGAATTCTCATTGTTTATTTCAAATTTGAAACTTTTTAAAGGACATGGACATTCCTATGTATCTTCTTCGCAATGTTTGTTTCTTCTGTGACAGAGGTGGGTTAAGAATGTTTACCTCATGCTTCCAGGATGCCAAACCAGAAACATTATCAATGACTCTTGCTCATGCCATGGTCACGATAATTTCAAATGTAAGTTTATCTATTGGAAGGTATTTTATACAGAATTTGTTTTGGTCTACTTTTTAAATTTCCAATCAGAATTCAAACCTGCGCCATTTTTTTTTCATGTAAAAATATATTTAAACTAACTTTACATTATATAAAGTAAGCACTGCTGATAACATACTGATCGCTTCATGCAAAAAATATAATAGTCACAAAAGCTAGTTATTAGAAAACAGCAAAAAAAAAAAAAAAAAAAAAATGGCCTAGACTTCTATGCAGGAATTAATAAATGTATGACTTTTACTAGACACTACAGAATGATGCCTTTTTTGACATAAAATATAACAGCATGTAGGCCTACTGAAGTGGGAAATATGAAAAAGTGAATTTTCACTTTTTTAAAAAAAAGAAAATTTCAAACTTGTTGTCCTTTTTTGTATGCAGCGATTCTGCTGCACCACCTAAGATGCAATGACTTTGCAAGATTGCTCACTATAATTTTATCAGAAACCATCTTTTCAGACTGTATGAACAGTGGTCCTCCCCCCAACAATTTGCTGCAGCATATTAACCCCTTAACTGGTATGGAGGGGCCATCTCGACTTCACTTATTTGCTCATCTTGCCACCTCTTGAAAAAAGAAATGCATTTGGGCCATCTTATTTTCACTACCTTTCAAGCTAGTTGTTTATATGTGTTTGACAAATTTATTATGTAGTTCTACTATCTCCCTGTATATTATTGATCTAAGTTTCTGTGGGGTCAAAATGACCTTACCATGCATTTCCTAATGCTTTTTCTGTCTGATGGCTGGAGTGTTCAGGTCGAAATGGCATCTTGGAGGAGAGTCAATTTTCTCCATAAAGGTTTCAAACTAATTGTAAAACATTGGATATCTGAGATTGAGCATGGGGATAGTGTTAACGAATCACACGTAAGATCTGTGTGATCAACAAATCTGGCAAACCAGGTTGCAATAAAGGTTTTGGTGACTTTTCCAGCAATTTTATTTGGCATAGGTGAGGCTTTGATCCATCTGGAATATCTGTCTATCATTGTTAGGAGGTACTGTGAGCCTTGGCGTTATTGCAGTGGGCCAACTATGTCAAGATTGATGTGTTGAAATCTGTTGTTTGGTACTTTGAATTTGGCGAGAGGGGAATGAATGTGTGAACTTTCGAACGCTGGCATAAAATGCATGTTCAGTCCACGTCTGATAATCTGTTTTCATGTTGCGCCAGATGAAACGTTGAGAAACCAACTTGGTGGTAGCTTTGACACCTCGATGAGAAAGCGTCTGGAGTGATTCAAAAGCTTGTCTTCAAAACAAGTGTTTTGTAATACTACTGTCCAACAAACTAAGTTTGTGACGATCTTCAATTATGAGCTTTGATGGACTTCACACAATTCATCGTTACATTGAGAGTCGACAATCATATCGTAGTGGATTGGTGATGGAGAAGCAATAGTTGCAATGCGTGACAAAGCGTCAGCAACTGCATTTTTCTGTCCAGGAATATACCTGATATCAGTAGTAAATTCTGCAATATGACTCAATTGCCATAGTTGTTGAGGCGAAGCTTTATTCGGGTCTTGTTTGAAGGCATACATCAATTGACGATGATCACTATAAATGGTAAAGTGACGTCCTTCTAATTATCATTTAAAATGTTTGACTGCACTGTAAATAGCTAGAAGTTCTCTGTCATGCACACTGTATTTTACTTGGGACTGGGAGAGCGTGTGAGAGAAAAAACTGAGGGGTTGAATCATGCCGTCATGTTCTGGCTGTAGCCACCGATGGCATTGTCCGATGCATTTGTTATGAGAGAAATGCAAGCGTTTGGTTTTGGATGGACGAGCAAAGTAGCGTTGCAAAGTGCTTCCTTGACATTGGCAAGGGCTTGTGAATTACCAGCGAGAATACTGTTTCTTACTATGGAAACGAGGTCTAGGCTGCCACTGTGAAGTGTGAATAGCTGCCTTCAGCTCACTCAGCTCTTTTGTCAAAGCCGCAACTTGTTGCTCCAGTGATTGACTGACTTCATTCTCAAATTGACTAGATGCCGAACAGACATGTGGAATGGTCAACTCTGTGATTTTATCTGCAACCGTAGCGAGCTGTTGAAGCAGCTAGTATAGCTTGGATGTTAGCGAAGAGTCGCGCTAACCACAACGATTTCAGTAAGCCATCGCTGAAGTTGCGTCCGGCAAGCTCATGCATTCTCTAAACCTTGCAGTAGCGTAAGGATTTTGGATAATTCGTTCTTTGCATAAACCTTAATTAATTGTGTCTTAAGCGCCTTGTATTTGTTCTGCTGGGGAGGTTCTAGAACCAAATCTTGGGATATTTTACCAGCTATAGTATGGTTGAACTTTGTGTCATCGGCAGTTATCGCTGCGATTGAGAATTGCGCTTCTAGTCGGATGAACCACAAGTTTGCAGTATTTTCCCAAAATGGAAGTGGCTTTATAGCGACGCGAACGACATTGAGGAGATTGTCCATTGGAACCATGAAACTTATATTACTGGAGAGAGTATGATGTCAGCGGTCTCTGCCTTGGCAAGTGCTGAGAACGGTGTCCTCCAACATTTTTCGTCAGAAGATCACGTGACTCGGTGAAAACACACACTATCCCCCGTTATTTTCTTATGGCATCCACAGGAATTTAAAACAATAAATGATAATTCCAAAATTAATGAAAGATAATTTCAGCATTAATGAAAGAGGTAATAAAATTAATGAAAGATAATTCCAGAATGATGAAAGTGATAATTCCAAAATTAATGAAAGTGATAATTCCAAAATTAATGAAAGTGATAATTCCAAAATTAATGAAAGAAAAATCATAGAACTAATTAGAGATAATTCCAGAATTAAGGAAAAGAGAATTCCAAAATTAATGAAAGAAAAATTCCAGAATTAATCAGATATGATTTCAGAATCAATGAAAGAAATTTCATCATTAATGAAATAAATAAATCCAGAATTGATGAAATAAATAAATCCACAATTGATGAAATAAATAAATCCACAATTGATGAAATAAATAAATCCACAATTGATTAAAGCAATTATTCCAGAAGTAATAAAAGAATTCAAGAAGTGATGAAAGAAATTTTTCAGCATTAATGCAGAAATTATTCCAGCATTAACAAAAGAAATTATTCCAGCATTAACAAAAGAAATGATTCCAGTATTAATGAAATAAATAATTTAATCTTTTTTCATCTTTTGATGAGTTCTCTATCTTTTTTTTTTTTAATCTTTAAAACCCAATATTTAGAGAGCGAACTGTACATTTCTATGGGCATTGTCAGGCACAAACTTTGTTTTCACTGAGTCACGTGATTTTCTTGCATTTGATGTTGCTGCCGTCACGGCGACTGGGTGCTCCCTCCAGTAATATAAGCTTGATAATTGGAACAGATAAAACGATTACAGGCTTACAAAGTATTGAGCACCATTGTAAAAGACAAGGACAATCTGAAGGTTTTAATAAATAACTAAACAACATAATTTATTAGGTGTGGACACAGAAATTTAGGACCACATCTCATCAGGCTTAAGCTAGATAAAAAATTCCTTTCACAAAAAAGCGAAAATTGGGAGAAGAGCTTTAGAAAAATGCTACAATACTAATGTAATGATTGATGGTTGGATGTCTACTCGTTCCGTATTTCCTGTACGTATTTTTGCGAAAGTGGCTACCACTTCTTTTGCATTCTAAGATTTTCTTTCGCATTTTGTGAAAAATGTGACCGTAGCTTGAACCCTGCATCTCATACACATGGTTACATCTACTCTGAAGAACATTCTATTTTGAAATAAATAATAATAATTTAAATAAATAATAAATAATTAGCAACTTGCGTTGCTAGGTAAAAATCCTTTTTTGAGGGAAAAATGTGAAGCATGATGTCGTCATTTTGCTGCCGTGGGTAAAAGTGCAACTTGAGGTCGCTACAAAGGGAACTCTTTTGTGTGCCCTAGCTTGAAGACATGGGATTGAGTAAAAAAAAAATGTAAATCTTGGTAATGTTAACACAAAATTGTACATTTTTGTTTTAATGATTTAATGAATATATATATTGATTTTGTTTAGATTCAAATTGTTTTTTTTTTTTTTTGTAAGAACAAGTGGTTGCATAATAAATAAATAAATATGTAATTTGTCTCTGTTTTCTGCAAATCTGTCTTTTTTTATTAAAAACTATTGAACATTGTATGATATAGTTGTAGTGCATTCTCTCAACTATGGTTCGTAAGCAATTTATAACACGAAATATTTGATGTATAGTTGGGACTTCATAACACAACTATAGTCCAAAATATAATTTTTAAAAAATCCATATTTGAGCTACATAAGGGATAGAAAAAAGTGGTTAATATTAATGTTTGGTCTTTCTACATGTAACGCCAGAAAAAAAAAAATTGACTAGCTTGAATACACAGAAGTTATGATGATAAATCTAGAAAATGGTGTTATGATTATTAATATTTTAATTATCGTATTAATATTTTAACCTGTCATCCAAGTTGGGCCTGTTTGTTATGTATAAAATTTGGCGAACAATCGGTCAAAAATGATAGATCCCTATAGAGAACATACACACAGAAAATCCATTTTTTTATATATAGAGTATTTGAATTTGTAAATTTTTAATGTTTGTAATATTTTAATCATGTCTGTTCATTTTTTAATAATGAAAATTATGTTTAAAAAAATTTCAAAAGTCATGTATCCCTCCATTTCTTTTGAATGTGTGTCTTAGTAAAAGATAATTTTGTGAAAATAATTAAAGAAATTCAAAAAATTATTTAGTAACTGATAGATGAATGAGTTCATATAAAAAACACGCATTGTTTTTTTTAAATGAAAACTCTTTCTGTTGATATTTTAAATGCATTAGTACTTGCTGGAGCAACCATGACACTAGTTACAATATTTTCACAATGCCATTCAAGGTTTATGTGCATTATACCATAGTCGTGGCCCTCACATCCTGCCACAGACCCTTTGTGCCACAGGTATCTTTGCTGGGCCTCCCCTCTATATTGAATTTATAGTGATAAAACAAAAAAATGAAGCCCCTGAGTCAGCCTTGTCAGCCCCATGCTTTTCGGGGAGGGGCATACCCATATGGTTGGAAATAGCAAAGATTTATGAGAAAAAAAAAACAGTTTTAAGAAAATGTATTTCATTTTAATGAGGAAAAGAGAAACATGACACTTGAAGTTCAATTTTTCTGCCATTAGGTGTATTTGATTACTATTCATTTTCTATGATTTTGTTAAATTTTTTTATTTCAGCTTAAACTTTGGATGAATATTGGGTCATTATTAGAGCAATTGGTTCCATTACGATCTTGTATTATAAGGTAAGTATATGAATAAAATATTTTTGTATTATCCCGGAGCATTTAGGGGGGGGGGATTGGCATGTTAATGTACAATATCTGCTCTTTTACGAAACATTAAATTTTAGGTTACATTGATCTCTTGCGTCCCCCTCCACCCCATACTAAAAGCATGAATGTGGAAATTTTAATTTTTTATTAGCTTGTTTGGATACCTTATTTTTCTATCGACGTTTTGCCTGAAATGCAAATGTGTATCCCCTATTGAAACACAGGTTACAAAATGGGGTAGAATGAACATTCAAATATGTTATTTCCTATGTTCTTTTTTTCCAAGGACATTGCACATTCATGCTTCTAGCATGGGGGGGGGGGAGAAGAGGGCAATATATCAAATCAATGTAAAGGTGATGTTCAATCCCAAGCAGAGCTATAATACTGTGTTAGATCTTGAAAGCAAGACCCACCTCTGACGGGAAGGGACCCAAGACCCTCCCTACTCAAGTCCCCTTCACTATGGCTTTACTCATGGTAACGTGAATTAGTCAATTTTTCATTCGAAAAAACAATTTAGATTTAGTGCTTTGCAAAATAGCTCTAACGTAATGAATAAACTAGCTGAGTTTGAGAATTGCATGTATGTATCCTATCTCAGAAAATCATTGAGGAATATTTTTCTACAGTTATAAATGTGGAAAGGCCATAATTTTTCAAATTTTAAACACCTTAAGATTTTCATAAAAACCCTCTTTGTTCTGCTATAAGATCTGTGAGGCGGACTTGTCTACATGTTGACTACTTGAGAGCATGTAGTCTTATCTTCTCTGTTACCATCTCTAGTGGAAGCTTTAGGTTTCTTCCCAGCCCTTAATAAGAGCCTCCAAACTTTCCCATACCATCTAGCTGGGCCATCTTTTGTTGATCTGAAGGTTTAAAAGAAAAAATTGAAGTAATAAACATATTTACTCAAAGAAAATAAGGAATAAAACAAAAATATATCAATTTCCTTTTTTTTTTTTGTCTAACTTTGATATTTTCCATTCACAGATATTTATGCCAGTTCAAAGATTGCCACCTCAGAGCTGTAGGAAATCGGAACATGTTTGAATATATGTGGACCGCAGTCAAAGATCCTCTTGATGGACATGCAACATTTGATAAAGAAGGCCTTGACCTAGCGTTCAAGTATTTTAGCAGCTCTACTTTGACAATGCGACTTGCTGGGATTTCTCAAATCAATGTAATATTTTTATTTTGATACAAATGTTTTGCATGTTGTTTGAAAAGTAATGTATTTTCATATCTCAAGAGATTTCTAAAAATATTAGAAGTTGCCGCAGAGCAGCTTTCAAGTGTATCCATATTTAAAAACATCTCAAAAATATATTTATATTTATTGATTTTTTTTCCTCCAATAGAATCACATCAATATGTACAATGGACTATGTCATAGTGAGAGTCTAGTTGAAGCTGAAAGTGTTGGAAATGCACTTGCGAATTGGTTAATAGAAAATAAAATTATTGAATGCATATTTGGACCTAATTTACATGTTGAGGTGAACAAATTTTTTATCTTAGCATATCTTGGGAGATAATTTCATTCTTGTTCAGTTTTAGAAATTATAAGTCAACTGATTAAGTTGCTTTGTGTATAATTTTATTTCTTGAGAAATTTTTCATTTCACTCAATCCTTGTGTCCTTAACACATTGTTCATCATCACAAATTAACTCGTCTTTTTATTTTCATATATAGCTGTGTGATGAATGATCTTTTCCTTAAAAGAAACGGCCAACAATGTGTTAACATATTTTGAAATCCTTCCCACTTTTCATTTCTATGCTAGTTTATCAAAAATGTGGCAGATTTCAGAAACTCCTTATATAATACTTTAATATTAATTCTAGTTTATATTTGAATTTGTAATCCAGGAAAATTCTGTGGTGAAATTTAGTGTTTTGTTTCTGAATGAAAATATTTTTAATTTAATATTTCCTTAATTTTTTAAGCATTTTATTCTTGTGCTTCCCAGTTTGAAAACCCTCGTGTATGAACAAATACTCCCAGACCTGTTTCCCAGACCTGTCAACTCTCCGGATTTAGGCGGGAGACTTCAAATTTTTCATCCTTTCTCCTGCTCTCCGGATTTTGGCAGAAAATTAGATTTTACGCAAGCTTTCACGTTGTCTTAATGTCAATGACTGCAGTCGTCATTAGGGAAAACACCCATAGAGGACAGCCGTGGTCATTTCCATCGAGCAGCCGTAAAAAAGTATTGGTGACCACATTTAAGCGACTGGCAAAGACGTGACTTTGTTTACGTAGCACTTATGGGCAATCATTTATCAGGAGCATGACCTTGGTTGTCGAAATTCCTGTATAATCGTTATTGTACTCCATTAACAGCCATGCCGTAAACACAATAAGATTTTTCGTCAGCAGCTTTGTATTTTGAAGTTTTTTAAATTGTTTCCTCTGATTAAATATGTCTTCAGAAAGAAAATACAAAACTTTAAGCTGTATAAAGCTTTTAAGAGTTTATATACACAAGATTATCGATCACTGATAGCATCCACAAAAGGAAACACTTATGTTTCATGAACAATATGTAGATGTGATTGGGCAATGCAGAACCTGCCTTGGGGAGGGGGCGGGGGGGAAGGAATGGAACTTTTTCTTAATTGATTTTTTTTTAAAAATCGAAAAATTTGTGGTTTTTTTTTTATTGAGCCAATGAGTGCCGGGGGTTACCCCCTCGGGAGAATCTCCAGATTTCTGGATTCCAAAAGTTGGCACGTCTGGTTTCCATTAAAAAAAATCCTTACTGCAGGGGTGCAAGAGCTGCGCCAAACAGCGCAGAAACGGTTCTCTTGCTACATGGTGC
The DNA here is from genome assembly GCF_987345545.1 of Pholcus phalangioides. Taxonomy (NCBI): domain Eukaryota; kingdom Metazoa; phylum Arthropoda; class Arachnida; order Araneae; family Pholcidae; genus Pholcus; species Pholcus phalangioides. The sequence goes on along the minus strand of NW_028301596.1, from coordinate 21,000,360 downwards.
GCCAAGGCGCTGAATTCTGGCACATTTGCGCCAATTCGTGTTTGTGGTTCATGGAGGTACCGCTAATGCACCGTAGTGCATCAAATACCCGGAATTAAGGGAAAAAAAAGTGAAAATTTTGTTTGCGGGACGCGTTCATTCCAAGACAAGGAAAAAGATGGAGGTGGGAACTTCCATTTTTTTCACTTCCCACCATCTACCACAATTGTAGTATCTTGTGACCTTGGAAAGTAGTTCTACTACCTTGAAGTACAAAATCTTGTACTGTTATTGGTATAACCCGTGGGCAATCAATGTATATGCAAAATTTTTTGTTTTCGGAGAGCGTTTTTTCTCCTGCGGGTTATATGCCATGAAATAACGGTAATTTTGCAGCTACTAACCTGCATTCAAAGACAGCGTATCTATGGCATAAATTCGCTTTATTTTCCGCAAGATTGCACCTGCGCCTTTGCGAAGAGTCAAAAAGGGGATTGATTTACTAGTCATTTAAATTACCAAAATTTTTCAGAGATCATGAAATTTTTCTCCATTTAAAATATCAATAGTTTTGTCATCTAGCCACTATGTAATTGTGTGGTTATCGTCGGCGGTTGCCAATCGTGACAATTATCGGTTGACACATCGAGAAAATCCGCATTTGGCAGAAAACAAATCTCTACCCATGCAGAACATATTTTTGGCGCTACTGACCACATTTTTTTTGGTTGACAAAGCTTTTTTCACCCTTTCAACTCCATTTGGCACCCCTTCTAGAGTGGCGCTCAATATGGTCGCACAGTCCGCCCCTGCATTGGTGGGGGGGGGGGGCATGCTCTTAACAGTAGTCAAAGGAAGTAGTTTCATTTCAGTAATGCATGTTTTAGTAGTGACAGATAAGATTCTTCAGAAAAATTTAAATGGACGTCAATTTGGGGAGAAATTTATTTAGAATTATTTGTTCCACACAACCATTTTTGGCAAAACTTTTGGCATTTCACAGGAAAATTACTCCTTATATTGCAGATATAGTTAGTTTTTAGTTCTGCTCCATTTTCGAAATTTCTGCTCTAAAAATGAAAGTTTGCTGCTCCAAAAAATGGATGGGGGGCGCTTGCACCCATTACTGCCGAATTTAATTTTTGTCTTTACAATAAATATCCAGTTCATGCTTATATTTTCATTCATTTTTTAGCTCATAAAGCAGAGCCATATCATACTAAATTTTCTTGCAATGGAAGGCAGAATTACGAGTGAACACATTGATGCCGTTTGGTCAGCAGCTCAGCTTAAACACTGCAGTCGTCAAGTTTTAGATCTTCTACCTCCACTCATAAAGAATCTTGAAGTATCACCTGTGCTTCACTTGTACAAACTACTATGTAGTATGGAATGCAAGGAACAAACAGAACAAGTAACTTTATTTTTTTTACTAATTTTATTCTACTTATTATTTGTGCTACTTTGCAAAATAGCATTTTCAATATTGTTTTTTTGTTTAAATATGTTTGTCAAATTCAATATTATTCTGTGACAGTGAGAAAATTGAATATTTCTTTCCAGACATTATTGTTAGCTTCTGCACTCATCAAATTCATCTGGTCAAATGGAAACAGTCGAATGAACATTGCAGCTGTTTCAGAAATGAATGATCATCGTTCATCTCATAGTCCATTCTCAGTACTTGTAAAGAAAGCATTACCTATCACTGGTTTTAATAAAGGTATACTTTTTTCCTCCATCAGTTTCGACTATACAGTGAAACTTCGATTAACCGCCACCATCAGGACCGGGGCGGCGACAGATAACAGAAATCTCTTAAACATATGTACAGTAATGTGATTCCACTGTGAGCTTGAGACGATAATTGAAACAAAATCCTTTCAAAGTGTATAATATATATATATACTGTATTTACTTTCACACACAAATGATCAATATAAACTTCAATGTAAGGTCAGCCCAATAGTTGCAATATTGAAAATAGTTTCCTGCATGTTGTATCTCTTCCAAAATTCTTTGACAGCCATGACATCATCAGATGAAAGCAAGCCTTCAATAAAAGCTTTTCTGTAACGTCGATTTTTTTAATATTTTCAATTATGCCCTGGTCCATAGACTGGATAAGTAGAGTTGTATTTGCTGAGAGAAAGAGACATGTTATTTTGCCATCATCACTTTGAGTTCACAAGAAAAGTGTGTCGGGTCATTGTCCATTAACAGCAGTACTTCCTGAGGCAACTGCTTTTCGCCATATGAGCTCTATTTTGAGGCATGAAAACACTGTAAAATCATTCTGAAAAAATTGTTTGGTCCACCCAAGTACTTTTTTTGGGCATAATAGTTCACAGGCAATGCGTTCATATTTAAATTTTCGAAAGCACAGGGTTTTTTGGATTTACCAATTACAAGCAGGTGTAATCTATGACTGCCAGTGGCATTTGCACAGACCATAGCAGTCATCCAATCTTTATGGATCTTAAAACCTGGGGCTACATTTTCCTTATTTTTTATTTTTTTTAGACACGCTGGATAACAGAAACTGACGGCTAAACGAGTGACGGTTAATTGAAGTTTTACTGTATTTATATTTATTTATTTTTCTGAAAGTTGGTGCATATTTTTTCAAATTAAGCAAAATTTTTTTTGTTGAAAAATTTTGCAATACACAAATGTTATGTAATCATGTCAAAAAGTATAACATAAATATTTACAATTCTGACTGAAGACTCTGTTCTGATAATAGTGTTTATCATCTCATTAAAGAGTAATGACAATTAGTTTTTCCAAATCATTGGAAAGCTTTTCTGTGGGTTTTTAAATTATACAGGGTGTCCAGATCAAATGTCACTAATTTCAAACAGTAATTAAAAATCAGTAATGTTTATGTAGGGTAACAGTATTAGAAAAATCTAGCTGCCCAACTTGTTTGACAATAAATTTTCTGAAAGTGTCATTACGTATGCTGCTATTGTTGAAAGCAAACAAAGAGGGAAAATGGTGTCACAAGAAGAGAATTTGCAAATTGTTCTGTAGAGATGTTAGCTCTAATGAGTGGTGAACACACTCTCCACTCCAGGATAATTTTTTTCAGATAAATCAACATTCCATATGCCCAATAAGCACAATTGCAGAATTTAGGGCTAAAAAAATCCCTATAAAATTTTTTAAGTGCAAAGAAACCATTTTTGAATATCAATGTGTGGTACGTGCTTTCATATGATATGGTCATTGGGAAATTTTTCATCTGGGCAACAAAAACAGCACATGTGGAAGTGCGCTGATTTTTTTACAAAAACTTGAGTGTTATTTTCAATATATATACTTTTTTCATCTCTTCCAACTTCTTATAAAGTGTAAGAACTGATTAAAAATAGAGACATTTGATCCAGACACCTTATATATTTGATTATCACTATCCTATCAAGAAAAATTTGATCTATCTATACCAGATCCCAGGTACAATTTGTTGATTTTCAAATCCGAACCTAACAGTTTACATTCAAATACATAATTTGTTTCACTTATTTTTTTTTTTTGTGAATATCTTAATTTTGCAGTCATATCTGTGATGTGATGTATTGGCCTTTTTGGACTGAATTTGTATTTAATTAATTTCAAATTTAATGGAGGAAAAAAGCTAGAAAAATTCCCTTCTTTAATAAGAATAGTTTTTAAGGTAAAAATGTCAGAATACAGGCCTATTGAATTCAGTTGAAATAAAGGAAATTTTTAAAAATTACAATTTTTCACTGTGACTTTAGAAATCATAATCATGCAGTTTACGCTATTTTTCTTATAATCATAAAATAAATCGTGCACTTTAAAATTTTTTTCCAGTGCTTAAAATATGTTGAATCTGTTTTTATGCAGGATTATCTAGAAAACAAGAAGGAAGTAGTAGTGAAAGGAGCGTAAGTGTGGATGCAAGCAACAGTGAAGATGAGCCTAGTGACCTGCATGTTCATTCTGTAGGTTTTCTTTTGATCAATATAAAGTTATATTGTTCATGTTTTTATTTATGTTTTTGATATTTTTTGTAATTTTATTTTAAAAAAATCCTTAGAACCTTCTGTATTCTACATTTTTGTTTTGCAAATGATTCTCATTCAACGAATTCGCAAAACAAAAACATGAACATAGAAGTTTTTGAAGATATACTGTGACAAAGTTTTGTTTTTTTATGTCAAAAACAGTCAAAAACCTAAATGAATGTTTTTGTATAATATTTTGTACAAATACAAGGCCAAAACAGGCAAAATGCCCAACGAGCTGGTTGAGAAAAAGATGCCCATAACAAGTATGGATGTTATGTATTTCTAAAATACAGCACCCAATTAAAAATGCAATCAAAAAAATTATAAACAATATGTATATACATGATAAAATATTATACAATGCCCATAAAATGCATTTATGGTTGTCTTATTCTAAGTATGGATAGCTTATCAATATACCCCAACATGTTTATCGTATTTCTTTTTAAACATGTCAGTTGTGTTAGAATTTACTACCCCAGGGGTAATCTATTCCATTTCATTAGAGAAAAATTCCCTGTGACACCATAACCTAGAATTTTCCCTTACCAATGGATACTGGTGTCCCCATGTAAAAGCAGTCGATTGATGGTGTGCTAATAATTCATGGTCCTTCCTATCCATCCCATTGAAAATTATGAACACTTCGATCATATCTCCCCATCAAACCTGTCAAGATCTAGGCTCTGTCCCTTCTGGGATGTAAGCCCTTTACCCGTGTGGGTTGGATCTTGCTGAAAAAATTCCCCCCTCAGATTATATCTCCCCCAGCACCTTCGTTCATCCAATGTAAACATATTTAAAAATTAAGTCTCTCCTCATAACTCAAGTCCTGTGTGCCAATAAGGATACTCATAGCTCTTCTCTGTATCCCTTCAGCCAAGTCTATGTCCCTCTGTAGGCATGGTCTTTGAACCTTACAGCATACACCAGTCCAGGAAGAACCAAGTCTCGGAAAAGCTAAAGAATGACTTTTGGAGAACTCAGAGACATTTTTGAAAATTAAACCGAGCACTCTATTCGATTTTTTGACCACCGCTGAACAATGTTCAGAAAACCTAAGCCGCTTGTCAATGAGAATTCCCAAATCAGTCACCCAAGTTGCATCCAGGATAGTGACACCATTCAACTCATAAGAGAAACGTGGGTTGTTCGAACCAAAATGAGAGACCCTGCACTTGTTAATGCTAAACTTCATGCTCTATTCATTTGCCCATGTTTCAATCCTGTTCAAGTGGGTCTGGAGCAACTCCCTGTCGATTTGATTCTCAACTACCCCCATTAGCTTCACATAATCTGCAAATTTGCTAACAATCCCATCGATACCCTGATGAAGTTTATCGATAAAAAGTGAAAAAGGTATGGGGCCCAGGGCACTTCTTGAGGAACTTCACTAGTGATGCCTGTCCAATCAGAGAATTCTCCATTCACCATAACCGTTATGATCTAGCTCTCAATCACAATTCTATCAAATTCAGCAAGTTGTCCCCAATCCCAATCTCGTGTAAACGCTTCAAGAGTTTACCATGTTTGACCTGATCAAATGCCTTCTGGAAATCAAGAGAAACAACATCTACATTTTTGCCCTTACCCAAAGCCTTAGTCACATGATCATAGAAGCAAAGGAGGTTTGTTACGCATGTCTTCCCCTTCCTGAACTCATGCTGATTATCTGACAATACACTATTCTCGTCTAGCCACTTCACAATTGCTTTTTTATTATAATTTCCAAAATTTTAAAGAGGGAGCTTGTCAAACTCGCTGGATGATAATTGGACAGAGACTCTCTACTACCCTTTTTAAATATCGGAACAACATTGACAAGTTTCCAATCCCCTGGGACGATACTCAGCAATACTACTCCTGCAAATCTGCTCGACTGGCCCCAACAAGTCATTAGCACATTCTTTAGCCCTAGGATAGATATCATCTGGTCCTGGTGCTTTGATCGCACATACATTTTACAGAAGATTTAGGACCTCCACATCTTCCACTTGAATATCATTGAGGATTTTATTACTCTATGCAACACTCGTGCATTGAATATCGTATTCTCTATTAAAAATGACGCGGAAAAGTCATTGAAAGCATCGCGATGTACAGACGTGCTTTTTTAAAACAAAGGGAATAATGTTGTGCAGAACAGAAGATAGCATTGTACTAAATTCTTCCCATTGACTTACCACCCTGACGGATTCCACACATACATTGCTCTCTATTGTGGACTCTTATCAAGAGGGGGCCAACTGTTCCCTTACATCTATTATTGGCGTATCTAAAAAATGGTTTTGGGTCAAAGTCAATGTTGTCTGCCAACCTAGACTCAACTTCCTTTTTACTATCCCTTATCGCTTTCTTCAATGCTTTTCTTTTATCAGTAAACAATGATATCACCCCAACCACTTTATACTCTCTAATTCTCTTTTCTTTTCAAGATAAAGATTACGCATGCTATCCGCGAACCATAGGGGTCGCGTTGTACAAACACTCTTTTTTCGAACAAAGGGAATAACGCTGTGCAGAACAGAAGATAGCATTGTACTAAATTCTTCCCATTGACTTACCAACCTGACTGATTCCAACTAGTTTTTGAAAACTGTCGTTCTCCACTTGTTAATACAAGATTAACATTCATGTCATATATATAGCCATCCGGTGGCTCGTCGTCCATGAGCTATTAGCTGATCGGTTTCACCGTCCATTGCACGGTTCCGTTCTGCATATATACGCTCTAGCAAAGGAAAATCTCTATCTCCTCTGTAGCTTAGTGGTCAGAGCACTCGTCCGGCAATCGAGGGACCCGGGTTCGACTCCCGGTAGAGGCAGAGATGAGTTTTTTTCCTTCCTTAAAAAAATTAACATCTCAAATAATAAATATCTTCACAACATCCAGTCTTCTGTATATCTTGTATTAACAAGTGGAGAGCGACATTCATGTCATAAAAAATATATATTTTCATGTTTTAAATTTTCTGATCTACCCAAAATTTTATTCCACATTACAAATTCTCGAGCAACATCTGTTGCAACATCAATTAAACTCATTTATTCTCACCTAAAAATTTTATTGACATAGGTTGTATAAATCCAGAGTTTTAAAGAGTATATTCAATGAAAGCAAAGCTGGCAGCGCTTGATATCCAAAGCATTGTTTTGCATGCTTAGATAAAGCTTTAATTAGAAAACCATTGCATTATGAATGTTAGTAAATATATCATATCGTAGTCAAACTATGATATGGTTATTCTTACTATTGTGCTTAGAATAAATTAGGAGTTTCTTGAGCAGCATATGCAATCAGAACACTGCCAAATTAAAGGGCATTTTAGTACTATAATTTAGTATTTTTATTGCTAGATGCATTCTCACGTTACGCACAATAAAGGTATTATTTCAAGTATCACTGATTATCTGGATCAGTGGTGCGCTAAACAGAAGTCACCACCCCATGGTGGAGGGGCTCACACACGAGAGATTCTTCAAAATATTTTTCAAATTCGACTTGTACAGTAATCAATATATCGGCTCCATTATGCCAGAATCACAAATGTGCAATGTCCTTGCAAAAAAATGTACGTGAGAGAATCGCCAGGTTTCAACATTATATATTTCTTAAAAATTAAAAACAGTAATATGTTATATGTGAGTCAGAATATATGAATATAAGGGGAAAATGTGTCTACGTTTTATGAACAATTTTTTTAATGGTCGATTCCAACCAAGTGTAGAATCATTTTGAAATCGGGTGATTCTTTCTTTATCACCCTGTATACAAAAATCAAGGACCATACGCCTCGCTACACTTTCATCTTGGATAAAGAACACTAAGTACAACAAAAAACAAAGAAAATATTTATATGATATTTGAAAAAGGTGAATATCTTTTTCAAGTCAATATCGCGTAATTAAAATCGAAACACGTGAAAAGGGCTTTCAGGACAGTATATTTACTCATTTACTGGCAAAAAATCGGAATGTCCCAGAAAACTGGGACATATGGTCAGCCTATGTGGGGGTCAAGAATATTTTTGGTCAAAAGGGAGTCACGCTTCAAACATCACTCTGCTTACCGGGTCACTTTTTGGAAATCCCAATTGTCCTCTATAGAGTCTAATATTATTAAACTCCTGATTATGCATCACCCCACTCCGCTTAATGAGTCACTTTTGTGAAAGCACCCTTTCGAAAATTACCATTAAAATCAGAAACTCTTTGTACAATATACAGTGTAAGTTTGTCGTTCACTCTTACTGTGTCAAAGATATACCTAGCATTTCTCAAGCAGACACCACTGAAGCCATCTCCATTCCCCTGTCCATACTTTTTATTATAGTGTTAACAGCGTCCTTCTGTCAACATTGGGCTATTTCTTATTTGGGAATGGTTCAGCTGAGATTTTTTTTTTTGTGGGGAGTTGCGGTTTTTTGCACAGCTTTTGCCGAAAAAGCAGTGTCCATGGCAGAAATTCACTTTTTTGTTTTGTTTTTTTAAAGGAAAAATTCTTTAGTTTATTGGGTGAATTCAATATTTTTGGCTGCTTTTTGACATTTGAAACAAATCTTGACTAGACGATTGTCGAGCATCTGTAACTCTGGTGTTCACTACAGAAAAAAAAAAAATCATGAAGTTTACTTTTAGTGTTCACCAGACATACACAACATAGTTTTCTATATCTGCTTTTATCCTGCAGTCAGAATGTTCTTTCCCCCACCCTTTTCATACATATTTACCTGGACTATGACGTGCATTGTGCTTCCACAAATGTTTAATTTTTACATTATTTTGTGGTTACTATATATATTTTAATTTCCCCCCCCTCCTCTCCCCCCCCCCCATTTACTTTGAAAAAAAGGCAAAGCAGCGTTAATGGTTGAATATGAAAAATCTGGAATGACAAAAGTTGTGCATTTATAAACATGAAGGGAATACCCTTTACAAGTTTGAATGGTATCATGGCATCTAAGAAGTTGATTCTTTCGGCAGCACATAATGGGGTTACAAAGCTCAAGAGATTTCAAGATTCAAACTTTAAAGATATTGAATCCTGCCTGCTTGAAAGCAGCCCTCCCCCCCCCCCCCCCCACTCAAGCTAGGGCGAACAATATTTCAGTTTCTGGAAATTTGCTCAAAGAAAAATCATTGGAAATTTTCAGTGAACTCTGTGTTGAAAATTTTCATGCCAGCAATGGATGGGTAGAACGTTTTAAGGAAAGACTTGCACTATCCTTCAAAAAAGTCGTCACCTCAAGTTATCGGGAGTTCAAAATGGGAATGGGATAGACATATTGTGAAAGACGACAGAACAAGAGATGGACCACAAATATTCTGGATTGGTACCCCGTGGTGTTAAATACCTGAGAAGGCATCCCCATGCAAGATGGATGGATGAGATCCGAAAAGTGGCTGGAGTCAACTGGATGCCAAAAGCATCAGACAGAGTAAAATGGAAAAATTTAGAGGAGACCTTCATCTCTAGCAGTGGATTAAAAATGGTTGAAGATGATGATATAAGCAGTTGAAAAAATTTGGAAGGTCAAGAATCATCTTGCATTGTGGAATGTCTAATAGTTCATAGTTTCCCTTCAACTTTTATGTTATGCTCTATTCAAATTGTATACTTTCTAAAAAAAATACACGTACATTGTCCAAAATAATTCTGTAGAGAGCAAAAAGTTATTTTAATTATTTTACAATCATATTAAGTATTTATTATTTGTAATAACAGTCATTTTTAAAAATTTTATGCAATCAATGTGTGCATTTTCAACATAAATTTTCAAATTGAAAAGCAATATTTGATGTTTTTGAGAATTATTGACGTGACAGTTTAGACCATGGTTTAAACCAGTGTTTCCCAAATTGGGCGATGGAAAGGTCCAAGGGGGCAATAGAAGCCGGGTATAACATAATATCCTATGGGTTCGCTTGAGTTGGGGGGCGATGAGAGAAAAATTTCTCTGAAGAAGGGGGCGATGGAACAAAAAGTTTGGGAAACTATGGTTTAAACCATCAAAAAGCTGTCAACCCTGTACTGTGATAATTCAGCAGAAATTGTACAATTTTAATAATGTCAAAGTCATAACTTGATCCTTTCACTACCAATTTTATAACCTGTATGGGGGACACATGTCCCAGTGGTAGTGAAAGAGTTAAACTCAATTCTGGTACTGAAGTAATTTTTTTTCATTAAAATTGTGAATTCAGTGTCAACAAAAGTTCTTTTTAAATTTTGTTTATTTTCAATTATAATTAATGTGTCAAATGAAGCAAATTAAAAATATATTTGCTATATTTGCTTTTCATATATTTTTGTATACAGTGGACTCCCAGTTTCCAGTTTTTTCTTTTTATCGATTCTTAAGAACTGTAATAAACAGGGTGTCAATAACTAAAGCTGGCTTGTTATCTGCCTACAGCCTTAACTACCCATCAGTGAACTATGACACTTCACAAATGCTGTAATGAATAGGGGGGAAGAATTTTTGAAGTTCCTTTAAGGATCTCCATATAGCTTTTGATTTGGAATCAGCATGTTTGTAAATGAGTTTTACCAGCAAAGCATGTTTTGCAAATTCAACATTGCATTTGGTGGAATAACAGAAATGAAAATTATTCTTTTGAATGCATTTTAGATATTCTGCCACAAAGCTTGAACCATTTGGTTACATTTTTGCAAAACATTATCATGTGCTCTATAATTTGAATAGAATACGACAAAGGTGAAAGTCACAAATATTTTTTTTCTTTGAATTTTTATTTCTTCCCCATCCTTTCACTCAGATATTCTTAAAGTTTCATTGCTTTCTGATGATGATCTAAAGACAGTTCAGAACACAGCAACTTATTATAAGCATTATAGAGACCCTGTATTAACAAAATTTTTTCCTAACAAAGCTAAAAGAAGTACTGTATGTAAAAAAGACAGTTGAAAAATATATTTTTGAGTTAGTACTATAGCTAGTTAACTTGGTTTCAAATTTTTTTTTAGAGAAGTAGGTTTGCACCAGGGTTGGGCTTTTGATGTGACAAGTGTCAAAAACTGGTTTAAACCATCAAAAACTATCGAAAACTGTCAAAAACTTAAATGAATGCCTTTTGATAATTTTTTGAGGTGTGCAATAATTTCAATGTGCAACAATAGGTGTACAACATGATGAAAAATTTACTTTTTGGCATATTACAATGTTTTATTTTTAAACATTAATTTATTACAATAATTAAAACAAAATATGAATTATAATTTGCAATTTTGAATTTTTCAACATAAGAGTCTAGAACATATAAAATATAATTTTATGGTTTATTTATCTAAGCTACTCATTACCTGTGTTCAATTTGCTGATTGGAATAGGGCTGCTTATTCAAAATATGTATGATAGGGCATCAGGATTAGGTTTTTGACCCAGAAACTAACTCTATTAAAATTATCAAAATCTTACTGTCAATGATGTCAAATAGTTTTTGTTAACTTGATAGGTATGTTAAATAACAAAACACTTACTTTTATTTAGATTAAAGGGTTTTATATTCAGAATTATGATTACTGAGGAAAAATATATATTTTGATATTTTAAATTTTCTGATCTGCCCAAAATTTTAGTTCATATAAAAATTCTCATGCAGCATCTGTTAATGCACTAATTAAACTCATTTATTTTCACCTAAAAATTTCTTAGATCAGGGTGTATAAATTCACAGAGCTTTAAAGAGTATTTTCAACCAAAGCAGAGCTGACAAAACTTGATACCCAAAGCATTTGTTTTGCACGTTTGAATACAGCTTCAATTGGAAAACCGTTGCATTATAAATACTAGTAAATGTACCATATCATAGTGCAAAAGTAAGAATAAACCAAGTTTGACATATAGCTAGCATTGCCAAGTTAAATGACATTTTAGTCCTACAATTTAGTATTTTGATCGCTAGATATATTTCAATGTTATGCGCAATAAGAGTATCGTTTTAAGTATCAGTGATTATCTAGATAATTTAATAATAACAGAAATCAACATTACATACATGATGTAATAAACTTTTTTAAACACTTATCTGTTGTAAAAAGAGTACAGCAGATGGTTTATATCAATGCAAACATATATGAGCAGTTGAAGAAATTTTGGAAGGTCAAGAATCATCTTGAATCAAAGAATGTCAAATCAGTTCCATAGTTTTCCCTTCATTGTTCATGTTACGGTTTATTCAAATTTTATAAGAAAAAAAGCATATATATATTGTCCAAAATAATTCTGTTGAGAGTAGAAAATTATTTTAGAATCATATTTTTTAAATATTTATTCTTTGTATAACATAGTTACTTTAAACATTACATGCAATTAACTTGTGCATTTCCAATGGGAATTTTTATATCGAAAAGCAATATTTGAGATTTTTGACGTGACAGTTTAAACTGCTGTTTAAACCGTCAAAAACCTGCCAACCCTGGTTTGCACATTAAATAAAATGTATGTTTAGCATTATCTGCTACTGAAATGCTAAAATGAAGAAACATAACTCTCAGATCTAGATAATTAATTAATTAATCACCTAAATAATTGCCAGCTTGAAAATTTATTTCTAGATCTGAGAGTTATGTTATAAATACTGCTTATATTATACTTGCCGTTATAAATACTTGCAGTATTTATAACGGCAAATAAATTGCAGTCAAATTTTTTATCATTTATTACTTTTTAAATCAATATGCACATTATCCATAGCCTTTGAGGCATTCAGCTGCTCATATAATCAGGAGTCAAATGTACTTGATAGTTGCTGTGCCTTTTAGATACATTAAAATGAAGCTTGAATGCATCTGACACCAAAGTGTGAATTAAGAATGAAATTTAGCATTGTTGCATTCATTAAAGCTAGTTCTTTGTAATCCTATTATAGATTGATGTTTCACATATTAGTGATCAACAGCGAAGCAGTGGGGATGGCAGTGAACACACAGCAGAAAGTGTACCAAGTAGCCCGAGTGAAATAAGAAATCACAAGCATCTTGTGAAGCATGCTTCTCTGAAAGTTGGAGTTCTCCCCTGTTCTCACCAGAAAAACAAAAAATGGTCTGTTTGTGCAGGACATGTTACTAAACATGGTTACATAGGGAACAAGTGTGATGACAGCTCTAGTGGTGATGAAAGTGAGCTTAGTAGCGTTACCGATGAAAGTTTTCCTAGTGATTCCGACATGGTTGATTGTGCCAGAGGACTTCCACCTTCTTCTGAGAAGTCTAGGTTGAGTGAACGGTCTGAAGACTCTGGCAAAGAAGAAGTGAAACAAATTTGTGTATGGAATAGTGGCAGAATTCGTCAGAAGCGTTGTCATCCTTCATGTTGTAAGAGGCATCGCAATAACTCTAAAAAAAGGAAACATTTACATGTATGTAAACCTGATGTGTTGTCTGAAGAAAGTGTAGACAATATACCACAGAATCCTGCTTTGAAGGACGATTCCCCTCTGTCAAAAGGTGGTAAAGAAGTCGTGAAAGAAAACGAGGGTAAAAAATGTGAACTCCAGCAGAATATTCATAAAGACCAGTTATGTCAGCCACAGTCACCTCAGATATTGCCAGAATTAGTGAAAGCTGTTTTGGAGAGGGATGGTGCACTGTCTCATTTCAGTGAGGGAATCGATAGTGACATGTATGACTGTCAGCAGTATCTCACAAATATACCTGCAGCAAGACACATATCTTCATCTGGGTAAATTGATTTTTTTCATCTATATATTTTTAATATTCTTCATGTTGATTGACATTATTTGTTATATTACAATCATTGCTTGATTTTATGAATCTTCAATTCATGAAGTGACATGTTGTTATGGAATAGCCGTTAGGTCTTATACAATATTCTGTTTCTTTGAAGGTCTTTCCCATTTATGAACTTAAAAGCATATTGCAGTGGTTCTCAACCTCGTTTGACTCGCTGAGCCCTTTTTAGTATATAATTTTAGTGGGGGGAGACCTTTTTTAAAAATTTATTGGTCAAATTTACTGACGTATTTTATGGGCCTACAGTAGCCACACAAAACCCCTGGAAAGTGCATGAGGAGCCCTGAGGACTCTGCAAAGCACAGGTTGAGAACTCCTGGCATATTGCATTACAATATTAAAAATTGCAATATTAAAAAATTTGACCTATGGATAGTTATTTCTTTTTTATTGATTATATATATATATATATATATTTTCAGGGACATGGTAGAGGATATATTAAGTCCAGATGATGGCAGTTGCAATAGTTCTCAAGTTAGTAACAAATCTGATAAAAACTTGGGAGACTTCGATGGTGAGGAATCTGGATGTGAAGATGAATTGGTACAATTGGCAGCTCATGCTCAAGCTCAGCTGGGTTCACATAGGCTGACCAATGTTGCATGCATGTATCCATCATCACGTCTACAGAGTGGAAAGCACCTGCATCATTTTCGACGGGGCAATGTCCAAGATATGTGTGAAGAATTCAGGCATTTTGACTTGGATACTGTTTGTGAACCTGGTCAGACTCTCATCTGGGATTTATTACAGGATGATAAGATAGTAAGTTTTTTTTTCATTGAATTAATCAATAATGGTGCTATCTTATTTGATAGGATCATTTTCATTTGTTTGCTCATTAGATGACATGTATCAAAATCAGTTTCTATGATTTTTATAAGTACAGTAAAACCTCGATAAATCATCACCTCAAGTTATCGAAAAATTATGACGGCTTAAGCGAAGTGCCGTCAGTTTCAATGTGCAATGTTGTGAAAATCATATAAATTTAAAGTAATATGAAATTTATTACAGTATGAATCAAAATAACAATATTAATAAAATTTATAGATCGCGAAAGAATGAATAATAGCAATTTTTTTTTTTTTTTTGCCTCTTATTACTTAAATTACTGTGGTAAAATGTACTGTACACTTTGATTTAAACTAGTACTTTTTAATTTATAGACTAACAGAGCAACTGTTTGAATAAGTAGCTTTTCTTCATAACAGAACTCTCTATTTCACATAAATTCTACATAGACATCAAATTTAATTTTAGTATTTTAATTCTTCATCAGTAGTTCATGATACAACTACAAAGTAATCTCGAACACTTTTGACTTGCTGGAGGGGCCCAGAAAAGGGAAAAGTAAACAGAAGACCTCAACTTGGGAAAGAATGTCTAATTTTTTTTAACAAAGATATTTTGTTTAAATTTCAAGCCCTAAATTAGTAGAGCCCATGCTTTCTATGATTATTTATTATCCGTGCCCACACACACATTGCACTTTGACTTGATTAATTTGATTCTTCGATTTACATGATTTTTGATTTCCTTGCAGCATGTGTCATCTTTGATGTATCAATAAATTTTGGTTTTGCTGGAGATGCCCTGGGGGGGGGGGGCTGAAGTGCTTATGTTGCTTCTTGCGACAGAGCTTGGGTGTCTCGCGGTTTGTTCAGTTTCTCCAATGGAGCCCAGGCAGATATGAGATCTAGCCTGAAAAGTCCACAATGTTCCAAAAACCTTAGTCGGCAAATGAACTTCCCCAGCGTAACTTTTGTTACTTAAACTGTTCCGAAGTGCCGTCCACAACGTTCCAAAAACCTTAGTCTGCAAATGAACTTCCCCAGCGTAACTTTTGTTACTTAAACTGTTCCGTCTGGGTATATAGGATTTTATGGTGACTTTTAAGTATATGGCAATGCTGTTAACAAGCTCTTTTTTTTAGTGGGAGCCATAAAAATAGTCTGTTCCACTTTCTCAAATTTTTTCATAGTGACGAGTTAACTGAAATTAGCGACAAGTAAACAAGGGTTTAATAACATTGTTGTCTATGAGAGGTGGAAGGGCCTGAAGAAAAATGACAAATGACGACTTAACGAGGTTTTACTGTATTTAGCTTGTAATCTTTTTGTTACATAGACCTATATTTTGGTATTTATTTTTGCAGTTTTCATATTCAACATTTTAACCTGTATATTTTAGGGACAGTTGAGTGAAGGATTAGCAGCTGAAGCTGAAAAGATACTATGCAATTTAGTTTGTTGGTCAGTAGATAAAATGATTCGCATGAAATTTATAGAAGGATGTCTTCATAACATAGCAAACAATAGGTTTGTACCTTCCTATTTTTTATATTACAATTTATGTATCACCAATGTCATTTAGCTTTGAGAAAACAGTGCTTTTGCATTATAAAACAATAATGGTCTTTACAGATCTATTAATAGAAATTTGATGCTTTTGATCAACTTTTCCAGGGCATAGCAACCCCCTTCCATGTTGATTGATAAGCTGATATCAATTTAAAAAAATATATGTTGTCTGGTCTATAATTCAGTAACCACATATGGAAAATTTTAGGTGGCAATCCCAATTTTTTTAGTCACTATGGGAATCTTAGGCTGTACTATTTACTCATGTTTATCAGGAATCCGAACCGTATCTGTGCCGATTATGACAATATAAGCATAAAAGGAGATTTTTTGTACTATCAGCGTTCCCCCTCTGAAAACAAGCATTGTATTTCTCAGAATATTCGGAGGAAGATACGGATAGGGAAGACCCACTGCTTGAGCATCGGATGATAGTATTTTCTACTCACGATGGCACCGGTTTAGTGAAAAATTTATTTTGTTTACTTGAAAATTTATTATGATGGCTTAAGTAATGTGTTTCCTTGAAAGAAAACTATGCAATTTCACCGGTCTTTTACAGTTGATTGGATTCAATTAGAAATCTATTCATTACCAAGTGTAGTGTACAGTGAAAGCTCGCTACAATGATATAATGATAAATCCCTCTACAACTATATTTTTTGAAGTCTTGTTTGAAAATACATATACTCTCAATATAACGATAATCTCTCTAAAACAATATTCTTTTTCCTGGTCATCAGAGTATTATATCGAGATTTCATTGTATATTTCTCGATGATATAATTATATTATTTTAAAATTATATGTTTAAGAAAATAGATGAAGCAAAGTGTAGTAATCACTCACATCCATCAAAATAGGCAATGAAGAACAATACATTTTTTATTCCAATGTGATTTTGGTAGTTCCTTATGAACTGAAGTACGGTTTAAAGAACTTCAATGAATTAATATAAATGCTGAAATATACTCGTGAATAATATTTACATGCTGAAAAATATATTTTTATTATAGAAATATCTCTTCATGTACTCCTTTTGTTTTCCATCCTCCCCATTAAAAAAAAAATATATATCCGATAGACTTCCCTTTCAGCCTCACCTTCCATTTTTAACGTTAAAGAATGTGAAAAAAACAACAAATGTTCTGCACGTGCATCAAAAATGAATTTGCGTTGCCACCATCGCTGAACAAAAAATTCAGTAAATGTATAGTAGTGTTTGTTTATTCCAAGCTCAATTTTGATTGGTTAACGGTCGATTGGCCAAAGAGAAAAATTGCTTTTCCCTGTGTGGAAAGAAATTTCTTTTGATTTTCCCTCTTTCGCATCACATGACGTTAAGGAGTGAGCTTAAGAATAATTCCTTGGTATAGTTTTTCTGATTATTCTTAAAGTCATGCTTATTAACTGATGGTTATAATTTGGATCAGATGAGAATAAGCATGAGCAGGACATCAAAGTTTTTTTGATAATTTTAAATTCAAAAAGCTTTTCAAACTTGATCTTTTAAAAAGAAAACATTTGTGTAAATAAGTAAAGCTTGTATTTCAATCCCCTCTCCTTTAATTTTCATTTTTTCCTAAAAGTTCTTTTTGGTTCTTTCATATATTCAGTTTGACGGATTTTCATGCGTCAATAAATCACAGAGTTCTAATGCTTTTTGAAATGTTAGCTTTAATAAATTCACTGCACATTATTATTCCTCAAGCACTTCATTTCATTCATTGCATGTTTAAATTGATTGTGGCATAATTTCATTCCAGGTCGGTGCTGGTATCAATGCGTCTGCTTCCAAAATTATTTGCCTCTTTCCAACAGTTCAGAGGAGGTAGTGACACTCATTCTGTTACAATGTAAGTCATTTTACAAAAAAATAATTACCTATGTGCTTTATTCTTTTTTTTTTTAATTTTAGATTCATCTTCCAGTGTTAATTGATAGTCTTTGAAAATCTTGAGAGATGAAAATTATCATGCAAAATTTATTTATTGTACCACTGATTTTTGAATGTGAATCACCAGTAATTTTTTATATGTATGTCTATGTTTTATTCAGATTCAGAGAATTGATGTTATCAATTTTTTTATGAGTAAGGATATCAGTGATGTTATCAAAATTTTACTATTACCATGAATATTATACTGTACTCACACCATGGACAAACATTAAATTTTACTAAGTTTAAAAACAAAAAATTATCTTTTCAATTTTAATCTAACACACTTGATTCTTTTCTCATGTTGGACTCAAACAAAATTTTGTTTTTACCTTTTTAAATTAATCTTTAATCTCTGCTAAGTAAAAATAATCTGGTTTTTGTTTTTATCATAGAGAAAAAAATTCAGTGATGATGTCTCTGCCTAATCTCTGATACCATGTACATAAATATTTTTCTTTAATTCAGTGAATTACAATACTTTATGTCTTTAAATGACTGTAAAACAATTATAGGTGGGCAGAAAAAGAACATAAAATGATGAAGCATTTCTTTAGCAATTTGATGAACTTCACTTCCACTGTTCCAGAAAATACTATCATGTGAGTTTTTTTTCCTTCCTTTCAAGTATGTTTCACATTTCCCCCCCCCCCCCATTCAAAGAAGAAAAATCAAATCTAAATTTTTCTAATCAAATGTTAAATTAACATTAACATTAAATTAAATTAAAATTTCAGTAAGTGAAATTGAGTCACTCTGTGAGCAAAAAACTCAATTATCCCATCTACTGTTACTTTCCTGTAATTTACTGGTGTAAGCAACAATACCTGTTGATTAATTTCTTTAGATTAATTTTCTTGCTTTTATATTACTATGGAATAATTTATTATGAATAATTATTATATTATGTTAGTATTGATAGGTTTATCATCCATGGTCATGTTCTTGATTTTTTCAGACAACTTAAAAACCTTACTACCTGTGTAATATAAAAATTCTTACTGTTTTCTGTTATATGTTCCAAAATTCAGTGTATACAGTTTTTAGTCGCTCATTAACTTTTTTAACTCTTTCAAAAGGCCAATTTTAAAGGATCAAATACAAGTTCGGTTGCACTTCTTAACTTGCATTTTTTCTACACCTGGTTCACCAGAAAATTTCAGTAAGTGAAATTTATGACTTATTTCTCTTTTTATTGGATTTGTCATTATGCTGCATTGTATCAGCTGGAAAATTCTGAATTTACTTATTTAAAGCTTTGAAAATTCATAAAAGGCAAAAAAAGTAACATGCCATATATAATGTAAGGAAAATTTTGCAAAAGAAAAAAACTACGGCCAAACCTCTTTTTTGTAAATTTGTCATATAATAAACAAATGCAGTGCAAGTTGGTTAATTTCAATTATTGGATAATTGAAATTTTTCATGAAATGCCCTTGAGTTTTTATTTAATGTGATGTAGAAATTACTTGTTTAATTCAATTTGTTTTCCTGAAGTTAAATAATAAAAAAAATCCTGAAGTTTCAGCACATAATGGGTGACATTTTTTTTCCAACCTTATCTCTGGCTTCAACGTCCCCACTGTTCACTGAGCTTTGTGTCAGGTTAGTGTGAACCCTGGGTCATATGGTTGATTTTTAATTAAGTGTGGATATCCCCTTTCTTTGAAAAATTTCCTTTAGATTTATCATTTCACTGTTCTAAAAGAATTGCAGATGCTAATGATGAGAAAACTGGCAAAACCAAATGATCTAAATCTAAAATATATTCATGCTGAATGAATCCAAAAAAAACTTAGATGATTTTTAAGCTATTCTATAAATGTCTAGGTGGTATAAAACAAATTTTAAATCATTAATTGGGAAAGTTTTAATGCTTATCGATAATTGAATGTATGCCATTTTAACAGTGTTCAGCAAATAGTGCATTGAGATTGTGTGCCGCCTCAAATGACTTCTGTTGTTCAACCCTCTTCTGTTGCTCAAATTGTAATTCAAAATATAATACAGTTTTATTGTTATTAAGTGCATGTAAAATATTGGAAAACATGTGTTTAATATTCCAAACACATGTTAAATGTAAGCATCCTTGATACTTTTCAAATGATTAGCAAAGATTGGAACAAATTCCATAACTAACATTGTCACCCTGTTTATATTTATGCCTATAATGTTAGTTTTTCAAATGTTCCTACCAGATAATTAGCAAATCTGTTGTACTTGTTATTAAATCATCCTGCTTCTGAAGTCTTTATTATTCTGTTCCAAGGGCTTATGTTATACCAAGGCTGTGCCATATGACTGTGAAGCAATGTTTCCCAAAGTGGGCAATATCACCCCCCTTGGAGCAATGGAAGGATCTCGGGAAGTGGTAGAAGCTGGGCTTAGTATAGGACCTATGGGTTGGCTTTAGTTGGGGGGGGGGATGGGAGAGGAAAAATATTTTTAAAAGGGGTGATGAAAAGTTTGGGAAACTATGTTGTAAAGGATGGGCAGCAGAACATATTAATACAAAGACTGACTGTATATGTTTTATTGGATTTTTTTTGTAAATATTTCCTAATTGAATCTTCAGGTTTGAGTCAAGAACAGTTGGATGTGTTGTGGCAGTGTCTTGCTACTAGGAATGAGTTTTCAGATGAGTTCTTCAGTTGGTTGCTCAATCAAGCAAAAAGTAAAGATCATCATGCATTGAGCTTGAGTCTCTTCAAACATATATTACTCGAAAAGGTAAATTATTTGAATTTCAAACTTGCATATGAAAAGATTTCAAGTTTACCCCAATTGTAGTTGCTACTTGATTAACCAGTAGTTGCAATGCATTGTAGAAGATAATTATTTTTTTGGGAAGGTTGAATATTTATCTTTTGTTTTTAAAAACTGATTAATTTTTCTTTTGTGTTTTGCTCTTAGTTGCCAGAGCTACCTCCAGAAAATACTAGCATGACAGCCCTGAATCTGTTACAGCAGCTGAGCAGTATCGCTCATTTAGCAACAGCATCATATGATACGCCATCTTCTGCTGCAGATGTAAGTAACTTTTATGAATGAATAAACAAGAATCACCTCTCTCTCCAGTATATATTTCTATCTTGGATACAGTACAAAAATGTTTTTTCTTAAGAAAGAATTTTTTCACAAAGATTTCTAGTTAACCCCTAATCATCAAGTGACATACTCTGTACTTCAGGCCCAGACTTTACATGTGGGGGCCAACTGCATCTCGTATATTTTTTAAATCCATTATATTATTTCACGATCTCTGCATGTTTGTTATCATTCGAAAGAGGAATAATGTGGCTTTGG
Organism: Pholcus phalangioides; assembly: GCF_987345545.1. NCBI lineage: Eukaryota > Metazoa > Arthropoda > Arachnida > Araneae > Pholcidae > Pholcus > Pholcus phalangioides. The sequence continues at coordinate 20,978,958 of NW_028301596.1, read as the reverse complement.
ACAATTATAATTATTATATTTAAGTTATCATACCTAGAATACTGTTGAAGATCACAAACTGATTCAGTCAAATTTACTTCTAGTTTGAGCTGGCTATACTGATTCAGTCAAATTCTGTACTTCTAGTTTGATCACAATTTTTACTCCAGATTCTTTTTTGTATATATGTATATCATTGTTATTTTCATATAAATTTCCGGATACACCCATCCCCGGGGTAAACTTCTGAGATGGGAAGCGGGGTGTGTCCGGTCCTTCAATGTACTGTAATAGTTTGAGCTGGCTATACTGATTCAGTCAAATTCTGTACTTCTAGTTTGAGTTGGCTATTTTCAATTTACAAATCAGAGTTGGTTCTTTTTCAAGTCACCCACACATTTTTGTAAGTTCAGTATGAGGTCGTAGTTGAATTCCTTTAACTTGTTAGAGGAATATCTTTAGATCAGCATACTGAGATGTTAGTCGATTCAGAAGATCTATATAGCTCAGATTGGAAGATAGATTGGCTGCAGGGGGTGGAACTGAATTTGACGCTGAATCTGCACATATAGTCTTAACACTGTAGTGCCAGATATGACCCAGGCTCTGTCCCATGGGGGGATATAAGTGCATTATACCTGGAGGGGTTGGGCCACGCTGGAGAGAATTGACTACGCCAGATGCCGAGCTCACCCCCTGCCCTAGTCTTGACACTAGTCTGATTAGCTTGTTAACACGCTATACCTTTCTAGTTTGATTTTTTTTTTTTCTAGAGTAATTTTTCTGATGAACCCACACATTGATAGTGGAATGAGTTTTTACAATCTATGCAATACATTGTTTCACTGGGAACTAACATTGATTCTTTGCACAACTTCATCAGTTTTCTCAGACATAAAACCAAAGCATATATGTGTATAAGATTTTAAAATTAGTTAACTAACTTTAAAATTGGCTTAAAAAATTTAAGAAAATCAGTAGTTAAAAGTGGAAAATTGTTTTCTCAAAGAATGAGAGCCAGAGGAGTGACAGAAATTGCTACGTATTAGCCCGTTGCCTCCAGGGATAAAGAAAGTTTTTGCATTGACCTTAAAGCTTGGTCCACATTACTTGTGCTCAGGTTTCTCTGGGTTTAATAAATAAATATGCCTGGCTTTCCTTTTTTTCCCACCCATGCACAAACCAGTTGGTACTGATTTGCCACAGCCTTCCATCATACAAGATTCAAGAATCGTGGCATTAGCCTTTTTGATGTATTGAAACAAAATAGATCCTGGCGAGCAGCCAATTCATTTCTTGTCTTGTAACATGTCCACATTATACTAGAACTCAGCAAATCCCTCAAAAACCCCTCAAGAGCAATGTATTTCTAACACATTGTCCATGAGGCATTTACACTTTTTTTACCCAAACTTTAAAATTCTGTCCTGAAATGTAGCAAAAACTAAAAAAAATTATATTGATTTTATTTTCTCCATAATCAGATGTTTCAAAATTTTTATATTAAACTTTAAAAAAGTAAAAAAAAAAACATATTTTATGCAAAGTTTCATGATGAATAAAATTCAACACAATTAGTTCTTTTTTTTTACAAATAATTGATTTATCATTTCAGGTGAGTGGGATGAAGCAGTTGTGGGGAATAGCATTAAGAGCACTCAATACAGACGTGAGCATGGCAGCCATTCAATATTTAAATAACTATTACATAAATGGTAAGTTTTCTTCTGGTAATGTGCACAAAGCTCTTATTTAAGCATTACTCATTTCTTACTAAGATTGCATAAATCAAGGACTCTGTCAAGTCACATCAATTAAAGCAAGTCATAACTCTAACCACTTAAGTGAAAATGATATGCTGTGTGCATAAGTGTTTGTTTAAAAATTACAAACAGTAATTTAATTCAATTGCTAAATCCAACATTATTCTTTACTCATGATTAGTTATTTGATAGATTATTTTATGACTAATTAGTAGTATTTCCTAATTATCTAAATTTACAAAAAATTTTCAATCAAATAATTGTCTAAAATATGAATTTGAGAGTTATTGAGAAGAAAGGTAGCAACAACTTGGTATAAATTTTATTTTACTTTCCAGTTCACCATGGAACATTAGAGAAAGAAGAAGACTTTATTGAGCATTGTATGGATAGTTTAACAAAAGCGTCAAAAAATGTAACTGAGGTAATTTATGCTTTTAACTCTTTTTGTATTTATATGACTTGGCACTTGCCCTGACTGCGAGGGGACAGTAGTTCTCATTTTCCGTAGAAGACAAGTGATTTTTTTCCCATCCAAAAATCATCTCTACATAAAATCCAGTTCCCTGTATAACTTTAATGAATAATTTGTTTTTTATTCAAATGTTCTTCATTTATTATCAAAATAGGACTGCTACTCCTAACACCTATGAACTAGAAGATCATTCATTAGTTTTTTTGTTAGTTTGGTATTATTCTTGAGTGCCATGAATCTTGGCATCTGATGCAATGCTTCTATTAAGCCAACAAAGGAAAAATGAAAAAAACAGTCATTTTTATTCTTATTCTGCTTTTATATGGAATATAGCATTTTTATTCTTATTCTGCTTTTATATGGAATATAGCATTTTTATTCTTATTCTGCTTTTATATGGAATATAGCATTTTTATTCTTATTCTGCTTTTATATGGAATATAGCATTTTTATTCTTATTCTGCTTTTATATGGAATATAGCATTTTTATTCTTATTCTGCTTTTATATGGAATATAGCATTTTTATTCTTATTCTGCTTTTATATGGAATATAGCATTCTATTGTTATAACAAGCAATTTAATAATTCAAGGATAATGCTTGGAAAACCGAAACATTAGCAGATTTTTGTTAGAACAAACCTTTTTTTTTTTCATATTCACAATCTTAAAGAATGCTAGTTAACCTGTCATCTCTCGCTACAACGGCACATGACATGTCAATTTTCGGTCTAACTATTTAAATTTTTTAAAACTAATTAGTAATTATTTTGATTATTATAATTTTTTATTGATAATTTAAAAACATGTCAGTTTCAATCTATTCATAAAAAATTTTAATCAGGAAAATATATTTTATTTGCTTCAAACTTTAAAAAAAAGGAAAAGGGACAAATTTTAATTGGCCCAATGACTGGTTAAATGAATTCAATTGAAACATCCATTATATGTTTTGTACTATTTCTGTTATTTTTATCTTGCATTCTAAAAGTTTATGTATTACATAATTATTGAAATGTATTATTTTACTAGACGGAAGAGCATAATCTTATGATCATACAGAGAGCATTGCTGTTATTGAAAACCCACATAGAAGCTTTCAGTAGAAGGTTAGTGTTAGTTGTTTTCAGAATGCATATTTGATTCATAGCTTATTTGTGAATTTATTTTTGAAAAATTAATGTGCTTCTAAATTACAATTTCTTTTTATGACAGATATGCATATCATCTGAGGCGTTGGGAACTGAATGGTGAAGGAGTTACAAGTCATCGTGCAAGTATTGGAGAAAAGCAGTCACCATCCCTTCGAGTAATCTGTCAACCAGCTGGGTTATCTGAAAAGGTGATTGTTCTCATTTGTTTATTTTTTCTCAATCGTGATTTGTTGCTGCTGTTTGAAGCCTTTACATATACTTATATATAAAAAAAAAATTGTGTTACAATGGAGATTTTAATATTTGTTCTGAATTTTTTTTTTAAAGATGAGCAGGTACTTTTTTGATTCATTATTTATATATTTTTTTATTTTGGCTTAGTGTTTGAATGGGGTTTTCATTTTATTAGGTCACTATTGAGCTTCATGGTACAGATACTGTTGCTGATCTCAGAGCAGAAGTCATATATTGGTGGGAACAACTTCAGAAAAAACATAGGAAAGCTTTAGCCCAGGTAATATAAAGGATTTTAAAATTTTGTGAGATAATTTTCCAAATTTTTGATAAACATTTGATTGAGTGTACAAAATAATTTAATTTAACGTTCCAGCAAATCTGGTAATAATTACTCAAGAACTTCTCTTTACATTATGTCACCTGTTCATCTCTAGGAGCATGGTAGCCAGAATGCCTCAAATTCAATTTGTCCTTTACTTGGAACACTATTATCAGATGGACCGATCCGTATGATTTCTCAAGGGCAAGAACTTACAACTGATCTAGATGAGAAAAGCTTGGCTGAAGTGGGAATCAAAGATTTGCAGGTTGGAAAAAAAATATTCTGCTAATTAAAATTTTTAAATCAAATAATTTTTTTTTATTATGACTTTTTCAGAATCATTTTCATTTAATAAATCTCATCATATTTGAAAATGAAAATGCTATCTGGAATTATGTTAAAAATCACAATACTATTTCAGAGTATGTTGCCAAGTGTTTAAAGACTTTTTTTCCTTCCGACAATTGTCATTTTTCAAATTTGAGACAAAAATATAAGTTTGTCTCTTCATTACAGCAAGCAGTATACTCGCAACATTTTATTAAAAAACACATAAATGTGAATTATAACTAGCGAATAGATTTGAATGTAAAAAAAAAATTTTGAATTTTCTCACTGTTGATTTGGACATCTATACAGGCAACCAATATAATCAAATTCAGCTTTTCAATTTTTTTCTTTCCACAGTTGGTATTTGTTTCTGTTGGAGCTCAAAGGCACCAGAGAAGAAGAGAAGGTCTTGAACCAGCTTCCGTTTTGGCCCCACCTCCGAGAGATAGGCTACCCATAATTTTACTATTGCAAGCACCATATTTTGAACAGTTTTTCTCACTAATGCAACATCTTTGCAGCTTTAGAACTATTTGTAAAAATGGGGTGAGTGTTCCCCCCCCCCCCATCATTCTAGTTTGTTGTTCCTGATAGAAGTTCAGTGACAATTAATGAATTAAAATTCCAATTCTGAAACCTAATTTTCATTAATAGATCTGATAATTTGACCGAATACTTTTTTAGGACGTTTTACCACATACCAAAGCTGAAGTTTTGTCAAGAAGAGTATGGGAGATTCTCATGATGCTACCTACATCACCATCTATGTTGGAAGGGTTTAGGGACATTACAAATGTGAGTAAATGACATAGCTTCGTTGTGGCTGAATTTATTTATACTTAGCTGTTTATTTATACTTCAGCTTTTAAAGCCTCTGGTTACAGAGGTCTCCTTATGATATCTACCTGTCTGCTAACTAGTAGTTTTACAAATTTGCATTCCATGAAATTCAAATCTCTGTTAAATTACCATTCCAGGATTTCGATGTAGTGTCAGTGAGCAAGACTCTGAAAAATCTTCTAGATCCTAAAAGTCCACACAAATTGATGTATTCACTACAGATTATAGAGTCTTTAAGGAGGAAGGTAAATATGAATTCTTGTTTTTTTTTTTTAAGGATTAGTTCAGCATATAAAGATCATTTTTATATTACACAAGTCATATTGCTTGGTACATTAAAAATTAAAACTGGTTTTCACAATTTTTTATGCACTATTTGATACACTAACCACTCAGTTTTTATACATTCCATATGCATTTGCTCACTTTTATTTTCCATTTTATTCAAAATACTTTTTGTTTCTTCGTGTAGCCTATTGATTTAAGCAAGAGCACTGTTGATTCAATAAACAGGTCAAGCAAAAAAGAAAAACTTTCCTGGTCATCAAAAGTATGTTGCTTTATTTCATTTTAATTTAACTACGTTCACTGCATCAGTTTCTCATCCATATAATTTGTTTTTCATAGCTATATGTTGTAGATTGTTAGTTCACACTTCTTCCTGTCAGCTGTGTAATATTTTTCGTTTCATTCAAGTTTATTGGTCATGGTGGATTGAATCATCTGTTCAACATCTTCATGTCACAGGAACTGCAACCTAGACCAGGAGAGCCATGGAATGAAGTAAGTTGTCATTCTTGTTTTCATTAATTTATTATTGAATTTTCTTAACCCTCTGTCGGGTACAATATGTTGACCAAATTCGGACACAATGTGCTTGATGGGCGCACACTCGGAAAACATAATGAACACCTAATGAAATTGATTTATACAACTGCCATGTGATGAATATCATTATTAGGGGATTCCCCAAAGCATAATGTGTTGAAATGCGTGATGTACGAATCAGAACAATTAGTGCTGATGCAGAACAATCTGGAAGAATTTTGAAAAAAGCGTAGAAAAAACACTATTATACATGGGAATTTTTTTTCCAAAAAACATTTTCAGTCAGCTGAGGGTTCGTTGCAGAACAATGCAAAACGTTCTGCTTTGAGGTTAGAGTCAAAAGAAAAAGGCAAATTTTTCTGCTAAGAAAATTATGTATTTGACAAAACTAGTCAAACAAATTTTAATAAAGTTTATGACCTACTAGCAAACACTATAGATAAATTAAAGTTAGAAAATTATTTAAAAATGTTCACAGTATTAATATCTATTAACCCTTACAATGCATGATTTTTTATTTTAAGCTGATAATTTTCCCATAATTATTGAAACCTATTAGAAGCCGGAAAAAATATTTTTTAAAATCTATACCGAAATGTACTCCTTATACAGGGTCTTAAAGAGGATGTGCAGAGGACATATCATATAAAATAAATGTATTGAAGTATTATTACTTTCCAAATATATACATAACTACCTTCTTTGTGATTCAAACTATAGAAAGAAAAAAAATTAAATTAGATTGCAAACTCAATGTAAAAGAAAAGAAATGCAGATAAATCATTTCAACCCTACAGTGCATGATTTTCTTTTTTGACAGGTTACAGAAGATTTACATTTCTTTTTTTAATTGAGGAGCTTTACTGCCATCTATCAATGTCTTTTGAAAGGAAATGAAAAATGGGAATAATGAATGTCTCAAACATGAAATTGCCAATTTGCAACAGGAAAAGAAACATATTCAAAGTAGATGTTGCCAGTTGGCAACAGTATGCATAACAGGGTTAAGTCATCCTCTAAGAAGAGGTCTTTCTCAAGTGAAGTACCTATCACACACTATATCTGTATGTGAATTGCACCATATTTTCAAAAATGAGAAGTTCGGGTACAATTAGCTTTTCTGAACAAAACTTGAACAACTTCCCTTAGTGAAGGTCAAGGACAAACTAAGTGGGAAGGTTGCATAGGGCATGGCAAGACAAAGTCATTGGTAGCAGCGGGCGAGGTGAAAAAATTGGTGTGCTGTTCCTGTCAGGTCAAATGCGCCTGACGGAGTGTTAATATGTTTATTGTTTTTCTAAGCATTATATTTATACTGTATATTAAATGAAGCCCATCCTTTGAATTGTATTAATCTCTGATGCAATGGGTAATGTATCAGAAATACAAAGTTCATTGGGGATTATTTACTGTCAAAAAGAAGGTTTAAGTAGTTTCCTCTATTTTTGTTTCAAATTGATTTATTTTGTTTCAGTGGAATCAAGACTGTACTGCTTGTCTTTTGAGACTCATCTATCAGTTCGGTATTGAGACATCATTAGATGACCAATCAAATGAAGATGCAGAACTAAATCGTAAAAAAAATAAGAGGACTAGAAAAAGAAGCTCGGATAAACTCCATGTTCCAAAGTTGAACAAAGTGAGTTGTTCAAAGTAACTTGACTGTCTTGAAAACTTCTGTGAATAAGTGAACTTGTATGATTAATTTATTTACTATGGACGCTCTCTGGGAGAAAAGGACTATTAGAAGAGAATCTTCTAATTATTGAGTATATTGTATGAAGGACTTGTTCTTCAAACTAAATCATTAATTGTAAAAATAGGATAGGCAAATATAGATAGGATGATAAAAATGACATACAGTAGCCGCCAAATGGCTGAAAAAAAGAATTGCGTTTTGTTCAGCCATTTGGATTCTTATAAGCGGTTGATTCTTATATCTGGAAATTTTTGCTGTTACTCTTCCAGTTACCTATGGAGTACGCAAGGGGGGTGGAGCAAATCTTCATTCGAGATTATGATGTTTTTACTGTGAAAACCGGAAAACAATCTTTAATTTTTTTATTGAATATTTTAATTTAAAACATTTTAAATCAATAGCAATAGTATACCATTGTCCTTCAAGATCATTTGTTGTCAGAGTATACTGACTGAAACTTTACACAGTAACTGAACTACTATTGCAGTACTATCGTCATGGCCCCCACAAAGGTGGGACTGACAGGGCTCCATCCCTGGGACCCGGAATGATTCTCATCACTTTGTTTTTTCACGTTATGAATTCACTATAGGGGGCCCTTGAAAAATCTGGTTCTAGGACCCAACAAAGATTCCAACCCCTAGGGGCTCTGCTCCAGTATATGGGGGCCATGACTATTATCCGAGTACATAACTAGATCAGAAGTTCCCAAATTTTTTTGTTCCATTGCCTCCCCCCCTTCTTCAGAATGTTTTTTAATCGTTGTCCCCAACTCAAGCTAACCCATAGGATCCTATGTTATACCCATGGCTTCTACCACCCCTTGGACCTTTCTATCACCCCCAGGAGTCGATATTGCTTACTTTAAGAAGCACTGCTCTAGATAGATCCACTTATCAGTAACTTCTTTAACAAAAAACCAGTTGTTTTTTTTTAAACCTTTTGTGGATAATTTTTGTCATTTGTGGAAGGTAGCTCACTTCACTACGAAGTTGTAATCTGTACTGTTTGGAGGTGGGAAGAAGAAAGGTTGGAGTCACAAAATAAGTTGGATGGTTTTATTACATAAGTAAAAGTGACAATAAATAGTCCTTCAAATAACCTTGTGAATAATCAGAAATATTCTGTAAGTTTCCGCTACTGAGATGAGTGGTGGCAGTTTTTGAGGGAAAAAAATTTCCTTTTGATTCTTATGAGCGGAAATCTGATTCTTATAACCGATAATTTTCTTGTGATAAAACAGTGTTTGGTTTTCGTTTTGCTGATTTGATTCTTGTAAGTTGTTGTTTCTTACAACCAGTGGTTCTTATAAGCGGTGGCTACTGTATTACCTGATGATCAGGTTGAGATATTTTTCCTTTTCTTTTTTTCTTACGAATGGTTTTTATTTTATTTGATTAGCTATGATCTTTCACGTGTTTCTACTTTTTGTTTTGTTTCATCTTGGAGGCCTCTAACAAGGTGCTTGTAAATTTTAAAATATTGATAAAACTTGAGAGAAGTAAATACGGAGAAATATAGGGGAAATTTTGAGAGCACTGTAGAGAGGGTTGGAGATTTAAAAAGCCCTTGAAAACTGTTAAGAGGTTGTTCAGAACAGTCATCAAATAATATAGTAATACTTTATTTGCCTATGGGGGAATCCATGGAAAAAAAAACTTTTTTTGTTGTACCTGTTGTAATTAATGGCGAACAAGTGATAAACATGAAAGAAAATTACTGAATAAGTGGCATTGAAGTATTTCATGATTTTTTCCATAGGGCTGTGGGAGGGGAAGATGTTGAAATTGTATTATGAATGCTATTAACCATTACACCGTTAATCAAAGTACCGAGCATATTGTCTTTATCTTTCCCATCATTGCACCTTTTTTTTTGCAAAAACGAACACAAAATACATATAAAAAATAGAAAAAAAAAACACATTGAAAGGACAAGACATGAAGACAATAATCATATTGGGCCCCAAGGGACATAACGTCCTTCCAGGCAGCCCTATGAATTAAATTATTTTACATGTTTTGCCGCCATTTTCCAAGTACTGTATGCTATGTTAATAAATGTTATGTAATACGATATGAATATTTCAAAACTTTATGTACTGTAAAAGTTTGAATTATCAGATCTGAAATTGTTGAATTACTATATTTCTTGTATAAATAATGAGTCTATGGAATAAATATACCTTTTTGTTTCACAATGCTATTCATATATAGACATACATACACATGTAAATACATACACATATATATAAAAGAGAATGAAAAAAATTGAATGAAAAAATCAAATAATACAAAAAATGAAAAATACTATAAATGTAACAATGAGGTGGTCATTCTCAAGGGGGACCCCCACATTGTCCCAAGAAGCAAAAATGTTTCTGATGAATGGTAAGCCAAAGAAAGGCATAAAATTACCATCAGTTCCCGACATTTTTGCGAAAACAGCTTTGGAAGTCAAAAAAAGGCAAATATGAGAAAATACAAAAATTGAAAAAAAACAAAAACTAGGAAGACACGAAAAATACAATAATAGCACATTATTAAATGGACACCTCCACATAAGTGTGTTCAAAAAGTTGGTAAAAATAGGAAATTAAAATGTAAAATTCTACCTGAAATTCAACTCTTTAATGATAATGTCACAAATTGTAAGCTGCATGGCGTCAACTAGCAAGTCAAAAACGTGGGTGTAGTTTGAAACCCATAAAGGAAGATGCATAACCGTTGTCACTCAAAACACAAAAAGTCAGAAAATGCTTTAAGAAAGTCATTTACATTATTGCATGTTTTTTTAATTCATTATAGTTGTCCAAAAATATATTTTTTCAGAATTCTAATACTAATATTAAAATTTAAATTAGATAGAAAATTAACTTTTTGAATTTTTTTCTTTTATCAAAAATTACAATAAAAGCAATGCTATTAGACAGACAAATTTTAAGATCAAGGAAATTTGCAGAAAGGGATCATGATTGGTTCTCTTGAGTGTTAAGTCTGTAGGTTTCTGTAAATACCACCACTTAATTCCAGAAAATTTTCAAAATCAAAAATAATGAGATTGACATATCTAAAACCCATGATTTAGTGTTCAGCGAAAACATTTGTTTCAAATATTGGAAAACAAATTTTATATTTTATTATTATTGGGAACGACCTCCTTATTGTTACATTTATTGTATTTTCAATTTTTTTCATTCTCTTTTAATTTCTAGTCATGTGTATACAGCTGCCTTGGGCGCTCTTAAAATTCAAAATTAAAACATTTAAAAAACAGAGTATACTCTGTCTTTTGAAATATTTTAATTTTGAATTTTTCCAACACATTTGGTTTTAAATTCAGTGTTTCTTTTAGAATGTATGTTATATATATTGACAGAGTTCATATTTCTTTTTAGAGGGTTTTGTACATATACTCTTTTTATTTATTTATTTTTTGTACCATGACATTGTGAAAAATGTCCGTTTCAGCTGTGATTAAAAATTTAAAATTCTCCTTGATGAAGTCTTTTAAAAATGCTATTGACCAGTTATATTGAATTTATATTCGTTTATAATGTCATTTCATGCAATTCCCTTTATTTCCTACAATTTTACTTTGATTTTATGAATTTGCACATGTTGTTGTCTTCAAAGTTTTTATTTTTTTTATCTAAAGGTCATGCTGCAGATGATGGATGGTGTGGAGTCAGTGCTTCAGGTATTGCTTTCTGCTCTCCTTGAAGCGGCATTGCCCTGTGATCCTAACCAATACAAGACAGGCTTTTGGGGAAAAAGCCAAGTTGTATCTTGCACGATGACTCTTCTTGTTTCCTGGGCGTTTTCTGAGCCTCGTGTAAGAACTCTTCTGTTCCAGCACCCTGATCTTGATTCTCTGTTGAAGCGGCTGGTACTTAATGACTCAGAGGTGAATTTTTTTATTTATTTAAAAAAACTGCAATTTATTAATATATATTTCATATTTTTTTCTATGAATTTCATTATTACTAATTTAATTATAAGTATTTGTTTGAATTTTTTTAACTATTGCAAATCGATAGCAACTATTTTAAAACATTCTTTTCCAGCCATCTTTGAGACGTGAAGCGTGTAGTGGTTTGTATCGTCTTTGTCTTGGAATGACGTCTGATGGAATCACTGGCAAGAGCTTTATCACACCTCTCCTTAACAGGCTTTTAAGTTTTCTTCCCATTGCACAGGATATAAGACCATTGCGAAATGAAGTGAGAATTTCTTCAAAGTATTTTTTGTTTTATGACTATGAAGTCATAAATGTTCTTTCAGTTTTTTTTCTCCTATGTTTGGAACGATTTTCCTGTGTAATTCCATCTACTAAAGAAAAAGTTGATTAGGTTAAAACTCCTCATAATGTTGTCAGTTCAGGTCTAGAATAATAATAAAAAAATAATAGAATTCAGTGAGATTGGTTTTTTTTTATGAGAGATAAACTAATTAAATTGTTAAGGTAAAAATTTATTTAAAACATTCAATGCCCTTTTTACTACTGACTTTGATTATTGCAGGATGATGAAGAAGACAAAGAACCCTATGGTCCTGGTTGTGATGATTATTTTTGGTTGGTTTGTAGACTGATTGATAGCTTAGATGACTATGCTCTTCTCCATGATCAAACAGAAGAGGTAAGACATCTCATTACTGAATATGGGAGAAAAAAAGTTAATTCCTCTGATCAGAATGACTATTTGTTGAATAATTTTTCACATATAAAATGAAAGTGTTGGTCAGAATGCCAAATAATAATACTTAAAATAATGAAAAAAACCAGATTTAATAGTTTAATGTTGAAGAAAAAACATGTTCAAATGAAAATTTGTATTTATACCTAAATCTCATTTGAGAAGTATCTTGTTATACATGCATGTTATATGTGTAGAATAGTCTTGTCATTTGTTTCTTGTTAGTTCTAAGTTATTGATCATGGATCATATGTCAGTATGATACATCATTTTTCTCAATAAATGGTTTGCATTTTACAATTTCATCAAAATTAATTCAATTTTATATTTCTTTGGTAAATATAGTCATGTTTCAAAAGCATAACCTATAGTTCTTTTTTCAAATAGAAAACATCTCTTGATCTTGAAAGTTTATCAGAGTATTTAGCTGATGCTATTATGAAGCGGGATCATAAAGAGATGCGTCATACAAACACAAAAGATAGTGCTCTGAGGGGCTTACTTACATTAATGACTGCTACAATGAAGCATAATCCTGTATTCAAAAACACCAAGAAAGGAAAGGTAAGTGAAATGAATCTGATTAGTTCTTCCTTGCAAACAAAATTAATAGGATTCTATAAATGGATGAATATATACAGTCAAATCCTGTTATAGCAAACTCCAAGAGACTGGAAAAATCACTTCATTGTAATGAAATTTTGTTATAAAGGAATTCCAGGTTTTTGCATTGTTCCTATGTAAACTTATCTGGGGGATTAGAAAAGTGATAGTTAAAACAGGATTTTTGCCATAACGGTATTCATTAAAATGGGATTTGACTGTAATATTTTATGATATATGTAGAAAACTATGCCATAATGAAAAATTATTTTTGCATATATTTTTTATTTAATCAATATATTCTAACTACAAGGCATAGTTATTATTAAGTATTATAAGACCGGTTAATATTAGGCATTGCAAGGCATCAGTTAATATTAGATCTATGTTTTCTTTTAAGAATCCTGATTTCATAAGCAGATTACACATGATAGTAAAAATGCTGATACTAAATTAGAATAAGATAATTGAGAGAATGAGTTTTTCCTCTGTATTCTTTCAAGAAATCTTTCTTAAATTTCTTTTCAGGAGTTTCTCTTGCATATTTTCGATTCTCTTTTTGCCTTACCAAGTCGAGAGAACAGGCATTTACCCAAATGCAAGTCATCATCAGTTCGATCTGCTGCCTATGATCTCTTGGTAGAAATGGTTAAAGGATGTGAAGAAAATTATTACGTTCTTCACTCAAAGCTCATGGTTCAGCATACTCCAGGTGAATAAATAGGTCTATCAGATTTGTTTAATTCCTTATTTGGCTGAAATATTTATTTATCTATGTTGCAGAATATGGAAAATTCATGTGTGTGCATACATAATTATTTTTAAACTAAATTTCATATTAATGATTTATTTCATAATTTTAGATCCCCATTGTATGTATCCCTGGGACTACTGGCCTCATGAAGATGGGCGTTCAGAGTGTGGTTATGTTGGACTTACAAATCTTGGTGCTACTTGTTACTTAGCATCTTGCATGCAGCACTTGTACATGATGCCACAAGCTAGAGCATCCATTCTGTCTGCAAAGGTCTAAATACTAATTTCTTTGGTTTTGTATTTCTTTAATATAAATCCCCAAAACTAATGAAAAAACTAAATTTTGCTGGAAAGTTCTTGGAATTCGTTTTCCTTTTTATCCATTTTTATTAAATGTTGTGAAACAGAATTGTGTCTAGTTCATTCGAAGGCATGCATATTGAAATTTATATATTTTTTACTGTTATCAGTTTTGTTGCTTGAATAAAATAGTATAATAATTTGAAAGGGAATAAATGAATGTGAAATGTAAAACAGCAAGATGTGTATATTTGTTTTGCCGATTTGACTGTTATGCCCAGAGACACACTAACATAATGTCAAAACAATTAGATTTTTTTACATGTGAAATTTTTGAATTTCTATAGCTCTTCATGCATTTTTTTCATGTTGAATTATTTTTTTTAAAGAAATGAACAAAGTCAAATTCAAAATAACAGCATAAAACATTTTTGGCAAATCTTTTCTATAAAGACAATTTCTCTGCAATCTGTTTTGAAATGTGACTGCAGTCATGAATACTGATTTTTACTCAATTTAAAAAATAAAATAAACATTAATAGAATTAAAATAATTCAGCAATAAGAGAATGTGGTGCATCTATCTTTATGAAAATAATTTTTTTCTTTTTCTGTACGTTTCAACCTTCAGCTTTATATTAACAAATATGATATTACAGAAGAAATTTTTAAGCTCGTCTTGAATATCATTGTTCTAAAATTATGTGTTTTTTTTTCTCAGATGAATTCAGATGGCAAGCATGAAAGTACTCTTAAGGAATTGCAGAGGATGTTTGCTTATCTTCTTGTATGTATAACCTTGCCTTTTATACAAACTATATTTTAAGTTTCAGGTTTTTCATGCTCTAGTCAGTGCTTTGGAAAATTCACATTACTTCAAGTTGGTGAAAATTTGACTTATAGAATAAGAGGTCTGTCCTGACAGTTTTTGTAGGGTTTTGTTTTTGTAAAAATTTTCCTTATTTTTGTAAAAAAAGTCCTTAATTTTATGACAAATAAGTAATTTTTTGGGAAGCAAAATAATCTAGTTAATTAATCGTAAAAGAAATGGAATGCCAAGTTTATGGTTTCATTAATTTGTATTTTGTGAAGGGTCTGTTTTTCAGATCCAGAATTTTGTGAAGGACCCGTAAAACAGATCCAAATTTCTACTGGACAGACCTCTGACAACATTCTTTGATTTACAGAATAAATCTTAGAATACAGGAGAAGTACACGAAAGATGAAACTAGTTTGAGATATAAATAACTTGATTTATAGAAATTAGTCGTATGGAAGTTCTTTACCATATTTTACTTGAAAAATTCCACCATATATCAATAAAAATTTATGACAGGATATTTTGGGACAGATATCAGTTTTAAACAGATAATAAAATTAGATGCACTTCTATTAAACATAGAATGTGTCAAACTTCACACTCTCATACTTCACACAAGTATGAGCATTTTCTCAGTTGCTGAAGTTTTGCAATGTACAATTAGAC
The DNA here is from genome assembly GCF_987345545.1 of Pholcus phalangioides. Lineage (NCBI taxonomy): Eukaryota > Metazoa > Arthropoda > Arachnida > Araneae > Pholcidae > Pholcus > Pholcus phalangioides. Next base: position 20,963,492 of record NW_028301596.1, on the reverse strand, counting down.
ATCAGTACAATGCCTATTACTTTTAATGTCATCCTACTTATGTCTGTTTTTAAAGGTCTCTAAACATAGAATCCCTGCCTGGCAAGTTATTAAGTCGCCCTGCATTTGAAGTCAATTTTACTTTTGTGCCCATGGATGATGTTATACCGAGATCTGGATGTATTATCAAAAAAAAAACTGAAGATATAAAAACATTTTATTTTTCAGAGCAAACTGTCTTGTATAAAATGTTGTTGCGACCAGTTTTCCTAAAGAGTGGCTATTATGCCATAAATAAGATGATGAAAAAAATATTATGTTTCTAGCCTTTGAGCTGCTCGTATTCTAAATAGATGATGAGCATAGTAGTCTTCCTTTTGCCCTTTCTGGTGATTTGCACTAGAGTGAAATGGAAAAAAATTGATATTTTTTAATTTTGCTTACAGAAAGTTATATTTTTTATTATTTCTGTGATTAAAGGTAAATACAAATAAAAGACAAACTACAACAAAATCTTTAAGTGTTTTCGCCATATATCTCAGGTACTGACAAATGAATGAAGTGACGTGCCTATGAATGCATGAATGCAAGAGTAGTGATGATGTGTTTTTTGGTGTGACAAATATGCCAGCTTTTTTTTTGTTTGTTTACATATGCCTTTTGCAAGCATTGCAACTGTATTTTTCAGCACGTCAAAGCAAAGTGATTTCTTATCTTCAGTTTTATAAATTATTTTTATATATGTATATAATTGTAATTAAATGCATTAAAAAAATGTTGATCATTTATGATTTATTGTAATGATACATTGAGAGAGAGAGAGAATGAAAGTTCAACCGTGATTTTATAATATAATTAGGAAAGTGAAAGAAAAGCCTACAATCCAAGAAGTTTCTGCAAAGTCTATCATATGGATCATCAGCCTTTAAACACTGGAGAACAAAAAGACATGGCTGAATTCTTTACAGATCTCATTAGTAAATTAGAAGAGATGACACCTCAGCTGGTAAGCTGTCATAATTGCATAATTGTTGCTTTACCTGCTGAAATTAAATGTTACGAATGTATTTGGATTTTAATATGTTACTATGGATTTTATATAGTTATATTTTTACTGATTTTATAATTTTCATTCCTATTCAATGTAGAAAGAGTTGGTGAAAACACTTTTTTGTGGTGTGCTTTCCAATAATGTTGTATCCTTGGTGAGTTTTCCCTTCTTGTTGATTTTCTTAGTTTTTAAATATTATGTAATATTGTGCTTATATTGATATGCTATTGTCTATGCAGTATTTAATTTAGTTTTCAAATTTAATTTCAAGGTGTATTTTTCATATTAAGATGATGTCCTTGACATTGAGTCTTTATGGAAAAAAATTAATATTTCAAGTCTTGGGTACATATATTGAAAATATTTAGAGAGGTCATCCTGAGATGCCGTATCACATTTAATTTAAATTAGTGTACTTAAATGCTTCCAAAGTGATGTGACAGATATGGAAAAATGAATAAAATAATCTACTAGGTAGATTCATCAGGGATTTGAGAAGTTGAAGGAGACCGGCTAAATAATTTTCCTGATACTGTAAATTTAAGATTGGAACATTGATTGGGTCCTTCTGTACTGGGCAGTGTTCAGCTGTGTTCTTGCATTGAGACAGCTCTGACCATGGGTGTTTTCTATGATCCATTCAGTACAAGCTCTTAAAGGTCTCTATCCACTCTCGATCATGGCTAAACAGAATTATTATGTCTGTAACTTGTTAAACATGTATATTTATATTTGACCCATGCATAGGTTCACCCAATGTCATTAATATGTTTGAAAACATTCTTAAAAGTTGAACTTTGGTAATCTGGAATGTTTTGCTTATCTGAAAAAAAATCCTGATTCTAATTAGTTCAGATTAACTGGAATTCTTTTACAATAAGAAAAATTCCTGTTGTAATCACTGAAAAGTTGGAGGGGGGGTTTTTATTAATTCATCAAAAGTTGTATTATGAGCATTGTTGAATTCTTCCTTTTTGGTGAATTGATTTGTTGATTAGAACTTTTTTAATCATGCAGTTTTGCTACACAGTTTAGATCTTATAGCCGCAGTGAAAATGTTAGTGAATATTTATTAAATAGTTCCCCTTTTCTTGCAGGATTGCCCACACATAAGTTGTAACCTAGAGGAATTTTATACTTTGAGATGCCAAGTTGCAGATATGCGAAATTTATATGTGAGTTATTTATACAAATACAAATACAAATGAATAATACTAATAATTACCTCTTCTCAAAAAGTGAAATTAAAATATCAGTGTCATTCCTCACCCCATATGGTATCATGCCCCCCCCTTCCCAAGGGGGATAATATTACCCACTTTAGGAAGAACTGATCTGGAAAATATTGCAATCATAAATTATTTTAAAGAAGAGAATGTGTATTTTGAATGAGCTGATAAGAATTTAATTTGTTTTAATTTTTACTGGGTTTTTCCCCTTTAGAGTTGGATTATTTTTTTATTTTCAGTATCAATTAAATTTTTCTCTCTAGAGTTAGATATCTATTTCGATACTCTCATTTACAAAAACGCAACTCCAAATTGATTCTTTTTTTTATATACTCAGTCTTACTGATTGACCTGAATTGAATCTTATTTTTGTGAATGTATTTCTCATGAGTTATGCCAAAAATTCAGTTCTGTTTTATTCCAAAATGTGAAATATCTGTTTGTGGTTCAATTTATTTAGGAATCCCTGGATGAACTTACAGTAAAAGATACATTAGAAGGTGACAACATGTATACATGCTCTCAGTGTGGTAAAAAAGTGCGTGCAGAAAAACGGTAAATATGGTTTGTTTTTTTTTAATTTAAACAGTAATATTAGTGGCATTGAGTGTCTAAATTTCTGATTTAACTGCTCATAATTTTTTATTAGTGAAAGCAGATTGCACATTTGTTATGTATTCATATTTACATATAATATATTTGTACATTCATATTGTATAAATTCATAATTTCTATTACAGTGCCTGCATCAAGAAATTGCCAAGCATATTGTGTTTCAACACTATGCGTTATACATTCAATATGGTGACAATGATGAAAGAAAAGGTCAACACCCATTTTTCCTTTCCAATGCGTCTGAATATGTCCAACTACATGGAAAAATATCTAATTCCGAGTCATAGTAAGTGCATCTGCAAATTTATGCAAATAAAATGCCAATACATGTTGATGCTATCTTAGACAATTCATGCATGTTCGTGAAAGAGAACCCAGTATAATATATGACATAATTGTCTTTCAGGAAACAGCGATGACACTTTTAATTCTAATAGTGAAGGAAGCATTGGCTCAGAAGATGAAGAATGCTATGAATATGAATTGATTGGTGTGACAGTTCACACTGGAACAGCAGATGGTGGGCATTATTATTGCTTCATCAAGGAAAGGCATAGTCCAGGGAAAGATAAATGGTAATTTTTATGTAATTTTATGTTCTTATTTCAACTGGTAATCTAGTTTTGCGGTGCAGTAGCTTTTATTTTTGAATTGTCATGAAAATGTTAATTTTTTTGATTATCATGATTTTCGAGTTAGTATTAATTTTTCAAAAGAAAAAGATGCATGAATCAAATTTCTTATTTTCATATCTTCAGGTTTTTTTTCAATGATGCTGAAGTTAAACCTTTTGATCCTGCTCACATAGCTGCAGAATGTTTTGGAGGAGAAATGACGGTGAGCTCTATTATAGGGTGTTTTCAATTTGAAGAAAAAGTAATAATTTTTTTTGCAGGTCAATATATTGCATGTGAGCATATGAATTTTTATTTTCCACATCTTATAAAAAATCATAGTAGGCTAATAGCTGGGTGTGAGTAAACAATTGTTGAATCCTAAGTAAGAGATGCTGTGTATGTGTGTGGTAATACACTAATATCTATCTTCTAAGGATTCTGAGAATGGTCTGAACAACCCCCTGATGTTGGCTGGAGCGATATTTCTTTCCAAACGTTGCTTTTCTTATAATCTTGATTTCAGAGATCATAAGCTACATATTCATAAAAAAATTTTGCCCATTCATCAATTTGACACAATAAGTGATTTTAATATTTTTTTGTTATTACAGGTACAATGGGAGGTGAGGATATTTGTTACAACTGCATTTCATTCTATTTCATTATGTGTGGGCTCAACTGCATATGAAATTAGTGATTGAGCCCTTAATTTAATTGTTTTTTTTTTCTTATTGTGCAGAGTAAAACTTATGATTCAGTGACAGACAAGTTCATGGATTTTTCTTTTGAAAAGGTTAGTCATCTTCCATATCGCTAAATGCGTTTGATTCTCTAGTTTTCCATACTTTGTGGTGGATGAATGAATGGATGCCAAAGCTTTGCCACTGGACTTTTTCTGTTGCCGAGATCTCTTCCAGCACAGCTTCATGGCAGTTGTCCAGAACACTTCAAAAACACATCAAAAAGATGGAGAGAAAAAAAATTATATTAATTATATAAAAATATATAGTGAAACTTTCTTATAATGTTCTTCCCTGCCATTCTCTGTAACAGGAATGGCCACTAGTGACATGCCATGGTATTAAGAGTAATTTTTTTTTTGGGATACTGAAAAGTTTCTTTAAAATATGGGACATCTAATTTGATTCACTCGATATTGGTGTCTAAAAACAATAATTTTCTCTTGGAAATTGGTGTATGGAGTCTTTGCTGTATTTTAGTATATAATGCTTAAAATATGTATCACATAATTTCTATCACTGAATTCATATTTCAGACAAACAGTGCATACATGCTCTTTTATGAGAGAATAAATCTGAAGGAAGATTTCCCACATACAAATGAGGACTTGGAAGAGACAGCTAAGGATCTCATACCACCGATAGAACTTTCTGATGAATTGGCAGAGGTTTGTGCACAAGTTTGAAAAAATATATTTCTTTGTTTGGTTTTTTCATAAAATAAATATTTATCAAAAATTCTTAAAATTTAATCTGAGCATATTTATCGTGATCATTTAGATATGTTTCTATTTACATTATGTCTTGAATTGTGTGTTTGCGGAACCACCCCAGTAAACTATCACGCATTCTATATTTGATCTGATGTTTTAGATTGGTTTTTTTTTTTTTTTTTTTTTTTTTTGGGCTGATGTTACTATTTTTGAATCGTAATGCAACTGTACAGATATTTCCAAGATTTGGTGAATTTTTTTAAAGGTATTTTTCTTTTTCAGTGGATATGGCAAGATAACATGCAGTTCATTCGTGATAAAAGTCTCTTTGAGCATACGTATTTCAAGTAAGAAGCGTTAGAAATTTTTTTAGATATTACACTAATATTAATTGATTCATATTTAATTTTCGAAAATCCTCCAACTCTTTTTATTTTTATTTTTTCAGTTTCATTTGGCAAATATGTAGCTTTATACCACATACTCTCAAGGACCAGAAAGAAATCACTCTTCTTTCTGCTAAGCTTGGAGCTTCATTTGTTCTTGAAATTCTTATTCATGCTAAAGAAAAAGTATGTACATGTGTATATTCTAATTGCTCATTGCTTTCTCATGACATTGATGTGTTTGCCAGAATTCACGTAACCCTTTAAAACAAACATTTTACACACACTGGCCCAAATCATTATCCCGTCTCTACTGTGTTTAGTTATCAATGCAACACATTTTGGATAGATTCTTCTTTTTTTTTTTACTGAATAAGATGCACCACTGCTATAGCAATCTAAAAAACGGCAAGAAACAAATCAATTCTTGAAAAGTAAATGGCAACTTTTATTATTATTTTCAAGATCAAGAGAAATCATGAAGGTACCCAATACATTTGGCCAAGGCTGTGACAATGCATTTCTATGTTATCACATTGTCATCCCTGTACACTGAAAATCCTGTATAATGATAATTGTGTATGTTCCACATTTTTGAAATGAAAAATTCAAAGTTGAATTTTCAAAATAAAATTGATCTCAAATTATAGCCAATGACTTAAATGTTTAATATTTTATAAATATTTTTCACATTTATATTGTAACATTTTATTTTTTGGATTTTATGACTAAAAGTTATATTTTGTTCACTCTGTTATGTCAAATTCACTGTAAAAAAAATAAATTTTATTTCTGCTGATTTTATCTATTAAAATAATGAAATCAGCTCATTTCTCACACATATATTAAGAAAAAGGCAATTAAAAAATTTTCATGATTTTTTTGAAATAACACATAGAAAAGTTTATTTTTTACATATATTTAGCTACTTCAAATCAAAACTTTTTATTTGTGATAGACAATGGTTTGGTAATTTATAATTTAACATCTTAATTTGAAGTCTTAAATGTTTTTGCCTGTGAACTGCAAAAATGCTTCCTGTAACAGAATGTAACACAGAAATGTTTAAGTGAAAGAAATATATCTCAAATATTCTAAATAGGCTATGCAAATACCTTTGTTTTCTCAAAAATTACATACAAAATGTGATAAGTAACCCAGAGACTTCTCTATAACCTTTGAAAAACGTCCATGAGGAAATCCAAAAAGCCCTCTTTGCACCCCCCACAGTTTGAATTTAGGTTCTGGTAAAATTTTTAAAATCTGGTCAAGGTAGACACTGGGCTTGCTCAACTGTATATTATATCATCAGGGTGATTTTTCTTTCACTTCAAAATTTTTTTGTTGAAATTGAATAGTAATTTGATGTTGGTATAAATCTCGTGTTTATGCCTCTCACATTAGTGATCCAGAGTGGACTTGGGAGGGGGAGGGTAGAGCCTGGAAATAAAAATAATAGTTCTGTCCTATAAAATACAGAATGTATTGTCATATAATGACCTTTGCTCATTTTAAAATGCCCCTTGTGACACATCTTCCTAGATCTGGCCCTGCAGTGATTTTGAAGATCTGGATGACTACTTAACTTTAGTATTTAACTGAAAAAATAACATGATGGACAATGTGGTAAAGGATTTAAATTATTGAATAGATTACCTTTTTTAAATGTAACTTAAACTTCAAAGCCTCTTAACTAAGAAAACTTTACTTTAAATCAGTGATTCCCAACGTGAAATCCATTGCCCCACAGGGCGGTGTAAGCTGCGAGTATAACATAGGATTCTATGGGTTATATATATAGATATATAGATTGCGTTGGGGGGGGGGGTGAAAAAAAAATTTCTGAAGAAGGGGCGTGGGCCAAAAAAGGTTGGGAAACTATGCTTTAAATCATAGTTTCCATTCTGTTTTGTTGCTTGAGTTTTTGGAAGATGTGATAGAGCGGATAAATTAGCCTAAATTTTTTTGCCATTAAAATTTAAATAACTGATGAAAACTTCTATTATATTTTGAAGCATATCTCCATGTACTATCACTCGATGTTGATATAGATCAAAAATGTTTTGTGTGATAATGATGTAACAGAGTGGGCATTTGACAGGAAAAAATCTGGCACTAAAGACATAACATGAATCTTAAGTTATTGTTCAAGTCATATCAAAAAAAGTTGATTAAGCATTGAAAGTGAACTTTTCAATGAGCTCAAAAGTGTTATCAGATTTAATCTGATATAAAAATATATTTCCCAAATGACACTGTAACAGAGTGGACATTTTAAAATGGAAATATTTAGGGACACAAACAAAAAAGGTTTTTTATAAGAATTTTTTTTTGCTGAAAGTTTTTTGTAAAAAATCCAGGAGATTTGTACCAAGCCTCTTTATTTAACACTTTTTTGAAGCTGGGACAGCCAGATTTTGAGGTTTGGCTACAAACAATGATTTTTTTTAAAAAATTATGTATCTGACATAAACTAAGAAGTATCATAAGACAGAATTAAATGAACTAGGGAAAAAAAATTAAAATTACTACCAGAGCACTGTGAAATTTTGTAAAAAATATTATAAAGTCTTGGAAATGGTTTGTACACTTTTTTGGGAATAACCAATATAGCAATATAACTGTGGTTCTGATGCACTCCTTATAGTGTTAATATATTCCATCTATAACGATAACGATACATTTCTCCAGTTCCTTGAGTATCATTATATAGGTGTTTCTCTTTATTATTTAACCACTCTTTGTCGCTCATGCCCAAGGGCTTAAGAGGTTTTTTAATTTTATATTGCTGCTTTAGCATTGTACTAAACATACACAAGCACTTAGCTCTTTTCCTGATGTGCTGATAAACATTGCCTTATTACTAACAATTGATTCAGTTTCCTAAGAAAATTGGTGAAAACACTGTAAAAAATTAAAAACCTCAACTGAATGGTTTGTTTATGCAGTTATATTTCGACTGATAATTTTTCGTTTCCTTATTAGCCTACTATAGCACAATGGACTGAACTGTTGACAAAGCAATTCAATACTAGTCAGCATGCATGTGAAGTAAGTGACTACCTTTGTTTATCAATGCTGAGTATTAAATGTGATATATAAGCAGCTCAGCTTGTGTGTGGCATCACTTTTTATGAGCTTCCAATTACAAGTTTTTAAATGTACATTTTGATCATCTGACTTGCACTTGATCCTTATATGGTATATATATTTCAATACAGATTAAAACTGGCATGTATAGCCAAAATCTCTTTTTTAATATAACTGTCTTCAAACATTGAGTGGCTTTGACTAGATATCTCGCCTCTTTAAAATTTATTATTCTAGCATTGAAAAACTGAGATATATTATAAAGTTGATTTCTCAATGGAACATTTTTCCCTATACCGCCACTTACTGTGTACCTGTTGAAAATTAGAGCAAAGCCTACTAAAGAGATTTGAAATTATTTTGAAGGGAGTTCAGTGATTTTTGCTGTGCCACTTAAAGGGTTGCTGAATATATACTCTATATGCATGAATGCAAATAATTCTAAAAAAAACTGGAGCTCTTTTAAAATATTTGTTTCTTTATTTCTCTATTGGTCACAGAAGTTCATTTTATATCAAGAATAACTGACTTTTGTATATTTCTATTTCAGTGGTTTCTTGAGCATATGGCAGAGAGCAGTAGATGGCCTGTTCAGATACTTATCAGATGTCCTAATCAAGTTGTTCGACAGGTTGTGAGACAGTAGTAACATTTGATCTAAAACATAATACAGTCCACACTTGATATAATGACCCCCCTTCATCCCATCAAAAATGGTTGTTATATCAAAAGTAAAACATATATGATAGTGGTTCTATGAAAACATTTGGAACTTATACTACCGGTTGTTGTAATGGAATGGTGGCTATAACATGGGGTGTCGTTATAATGAGCTTCGACTGGTATTCATTTTCTTTTCTTTTTTTTTGTATTTTTGCTTTATTTTTAAATCCAAATATATGGTTTTTTTCTTTCCCCCAGCTGTTTCAAAGGCTATGTATACATGTAATAAGCCAACTGAAAACTGTGCATTCAGCCTTTTATTTACAGCCTCCTCCTGACAGGTGAGTGTCATTTACTCAGTTTTTTTTCAATGGTTTCAATTTTATTTTTGCAGTTAAAAAACAACTATGTAGGTGCTTGTTTATCCATACATTACTTTTAGGTAAAATAGTTAACTGTTTACTACCTGATTATTGAAGTGTCAAAGATGACAATTCAACTTTTAAAGTTAATAACTACCAATTCAAATTTGCTATTAATATTCTGAAGGAAAAATTGAGTATGATGCATGTTAAATTTTAGGTCCAGTTATTGCATTATTTTAATTTTTTTGTTCTTAATGCCGTATTGATTTATTAAATTGTCTTATTAAATTTTATTGTATGAAAAAATTTACTTTTAGTGAGGATTCTGCAGATGCTGATGTATGCCATATTGGACAATATTCATGTGTCACTAGATTTGTTCGCAAGTTGTTAACTTTGGTAAGTCATTGATTTTGACTTGGCCATTCACATAACATGACTTATAGTTTGTTCATGATTAAGTTTGCAGTGAAGGGAAGGGTAAAGAATCTATCATTGCGCCACAGAATGTAGTTACCGCATATTGGAGTAGGATTATGAGAAGTGTACACAAATCCTGTTATAACAAACTCCAGGAGTCGAGAGTTCCAGGTTTCTTATATAAACTTATCTGGGGGATTAGAAAAGTGTTCATTAAAATGAGATTTTTGCTATAACTGTATTCATTAAAATGGGATTCGACTGTATCTGCAGAAGTTTCCAGTGTTATTTATATTTTTGAAACAATTCTGAAAAACATAACATTTAAAACTAATAGGTTAAATTTAAAAATATAAAACCAATAAATTAGAAAAAAAGATATTGTTTACCATCATTAATGATCCACAGCAATTGCATCCAGATTTGGCTCTACATTCTTGAAAATTGAATCTCCAAAATCAGTGTTGCGTGTTGATTTGCATTTTATCATAATTTTTTCAATTTTGTTAATTTGTTGAACACTATTTATGATTGTTGTGCGCATACACATGATTTGTTGTCGTTTCCAGTGACCAAACAGCATTAAATCTAAAATTATGTGTTCCATAGCATGTTTCAAAAGTGCACATGGGAAATTTTTTCCTGTGAAACTATATTGGAATATTTAATGTTATTACTCTATGGTTAACTTAAAAAAATCTGCAAATTTATTCAACACTTTTTTCCACAAATGAAATATTATTTTGGTTTAAGCATGCATCGGAAAATAGTTTAAACACTTTTGGTATTTTATCATATATAATAGGAGGCATTTCAAAGTTGGTACTTATATATTATAGCTACATGTGTTAAAAATATCATTTTATTGAACTTTGGTGGAATGAGATATGTGCTTTTGGCCAGTGGCATCAAAGTGGAAGTGTCATGGGTGCGAGTGCCTACTGTATTTCATGACACAAATCAGAGCCCCCCCCCCCCTCACATTCACAATCTTCTGGACAAAACTCAAGCCAAGCACCAACTGGTTTAAAACACTTCTGATTCCCCTGTTGTCAGGAATACGCAGTACAGCCAGCTGTTTCGAATGATATTGCTGCATGCTAAGGGGCAAATTTCATTGTTGGAAGATTCTAAGTGGGGGGGGGGGGAGGAAAGAGTGTGTGCTGTGGGCTTGTTTAATGGATGATTTTTTCTTTATTGTTTAAGGTCTCCCTGAAACTGTAAACTATAAACAAAAATGAGGTCAAACAGAGCAGATTGCGGCCTTGTTATGTTCAGCTCATATTGAAAAAAGCTGTTGCATATTATAAATCCTTTAATGTTAGTCTCAAATCACTATCGTGAAAATTTTCCAAATGAACAGTTTTGCTTTAGCTGCTCTCCATAAATGCCAGTAGCCACAATACAGCAAGCATGGCTTCTCTCATGTTGTAAAAGTATTGTATGCAGATTATAAATGTATTTACCATATATATTTGAAATGACTACACATGATTCAGCCAAAGGAAGGAAGACAATATTGAAAAATATTTTGCACTTTTAGTGCACTTCTATTTGAAGTTGATGAAAAGGAAATCCATGCTAACCATAAGATAATCTTTTTTCTTTCCTTTTTTTTCTATTTTGGAATCGTTTTTAATGTACTTCAATTTCTGGTTTGTTCATTTCCCTGGGGAAAAATTGTTTTTGATTTCAAAAACCATGCTTAAATTTCTTAAAGTATCGACAGGGTTTTTTTTTCTCGTTATCATAGTTAGAACTAAAATTATTATGCAATTTTTTACATGCATTGCTTTGCGTACAAAGAATAATTTTACTCTGTGAGCTTGGCAAGAATAGGCCATATGTTACTGAAGCTGTTCATTGATTCATTTGTTAAGAGGTAGGTTACAAGGCTTTTATTGCCATAGAAACGAGTGATGCAGCTCCTTCATACCTTTCCCTTCACTGCAAACTTGACCATGAACGGTCTATAGTTTATTTTTTTCCCCATTTGTGATGATAAAACAGTATCAAATTTTTTCTGACACTATTTTTTTCCTTTTGTAAAGTAATAAATATATATACAGTTGAACCCCAATTTAATGCCATAATCTGTCCCAAAAGAATTTTTTTGTTATAATGAGTTTGGCGTTATATTGGATCATTGTTTCAGAGAAGCACTATTACATAAATCTGCACGTTTATTACGATCTACGGTTTTTTAATGTCTTATTAATGTTACTCCTTTAATAAAGTAACCTATTTTAGATGTATTCAATTTTAAGTTGAAAAATTTGTAAAGCTGTAAACTTACTTGTGTGAGTATTTCTGCATATAAAACTTGACAGAAACATGCATAATTGAATGCAGAAATAATTGTAATTCTGCATAAATTTAGTGTGTGGCACATTTCATAAGTCCAAAAACAAAATAAACGAAGGGGAAATAATGGTGGCAGCTTTTTTTAGTCTGTTTTGGCTTTTTAATAAAAATTTTCTGTTTCTCAGATATTGAAAGAACAATTCTTTTTAACATGACTGAATCAAGCAAATCAAGGGAAAAGATTTCTTAATTACTAGGTCTGCAACTAAGGAGGAGCAGGTGGGTCTGATGCGCCGAACCAAAAGGGGTGCAAATTTCATCCTTTACCTTCTCCTTCAACATTACAAGAGCATGCCAAAATGCATGCTCGCTCTGGCTGATCAACCATCTAGTTGCAGCCTTGTTAATGACTACTCAAAATGTAATGACTAGTGAGTAAAAAAACATGCACTATTGAAAAACTTATCTTTTCAACATTGAGCAAACTTGTGCAGTGTGCTTTCTACACTTTCCTTTATCAATAAATGTGTTTATCAACAATAATATATCAATAGCAATGGAATGAAAAGTATAAATCTTCAACTTCTTTGCAAGAAAAAGCAAAATGTGTGATGAAAGAAGAAATGTGTTGTGGAAATTCTCGGAAAATGGCACATGGACTTTGTATTGGATCCAAAAAATGGTTGATGTTTTAATGAGTTGGTGCTAAAACAGGTTTTTTACATTGTGATCCTATATATTTGTTCACTGAAAATTTGTGCTGCTAAGCGGGGGTTGATGATGCTATATGGAAGGGGTGCTATAACAGGATTCGACTATTTCTTTTTTTTCCTGTTTTTGAATTTTAATTGTGGAATGTTATACATTTATATATATATTTTTGTCCACATTGTCTTTGTCCAGTTGCACATTCAAATCTTTTTTTTCTCCCATAGATTGAACATGGGGCAAAACAACATTTGAAACATCTCACAGAATATTTTGCTTTCTTACTGGAATTTGCACGAATGGGGGAAGAAGAATGTCAGTTTTTACTATCTGTTGAAGGCATATCAACAATTGTAAACTTCTATTTAGGACAGAAAGCCTCAGATTATGTGAGTGAAATTTTTTTTAAATCATGTAATGTAACATTTGTATATCAATTGATTTTGATAGGAATGAGGTTCCCCATTTATATGATTTGTCGAATTTTATATTTGTGTTGCAAAGGACTATTCTCAAACCATATTGGCGGCACAGTTAAAGAAAAACAACTCAAAATTCTATGTTTTGAAATATCTGCATTTTAAAGATTCACTTTGTATGGAACTGAATCAGAATCAACTCAAATATAATTACAGTAGGGAATGTATAAGCAGAATTATGAGATGCTACTGTTTTGCAATATGTAGAGGCATTTTCCACCATTCTTATAGCATGTATGATTAAAAAATGAAATTTTTTGAGTTGCTTTTTTTGAACTGGGTCATCGATATAATTGAAAACTTAAAAGCTGAAATTAATATTAATTAATTTCAGAAATTAATTAAGAAAATTAATTAATTTCAGAATATTGATGACCCCATTTTTTTCCCCCATGAAGAATGTTTTTTTCCATAAATTTTAATTTTGTTATAAGAAATTTAATGTTAGAGATGGAATAAAATTTAATCACATTATCTCCATGGGGAATTTCTCAAGACAAAAGAGTGATGTCACATATGAAAATATTGTCATAGATGACATTATGTGGAAGTGTCATTGCATTTTAATTAATCTGATAGTAACCCATGTTGGTGATCTAAAGCTCACCAATAAGTATAAATGAGGATAATTTCATTTTTTTTCTTCAGACTATTAAACATTATTGAAGAAAAATAATGTAATCCTTGATATAAGAAGACAAAAAATATAGAGCTTATAATTTTTTAAGAAAATATTTGTCTTCAGGAACTGTTCATACAAAAAGAATTTTCTGAGGTGGTTTATCTCTTTCTAGGTAGAGGTAGTTTCCGATGAAGAAGAAGATGAGGATGAAGAAACAGTTGCAGCCATTGATAAGTACAAGCCAGCGTCTTTGGAAAAAATGATAACTCTAATTGCTCTTCTGGTTGAAAAATCAAGAGATGAAAGCAAACTACATCTTTCACATAATGATTTCAGCGCAGTTGCTGGTGGAAAGGTAATTTTACAAATTTATGCTAAAATATAAATAACATTAATACTGTTTTTTTCAACAATAATTTCCACAAATTGTTCTGTGATGGCATCATTTCAAACTTTTATTGTTACCTGAAAAATAATAAGCTAGTTGAAGTAAGACCCTAAAATGATTTTAAAAATTTAGTTTAAGTATTTCATATAAAATCTGTGTGTGATTGTTATCATAAGTATGTAAATTTAGTTGAGTGTTTATAAATGCTTATAATTTTTTATTCTAGGGTTTTCCTTTCCTGTATCAACAAATCAGAGATGGGATCAATCTTCGTCAGACCTGTAACTTAATTTTTAGCTTATGTCGTTGGAATGAACAGTTATCTGTCACGGTATTTACCATCTTTATATATAGTTTTGTCTTCGATATATCATATCAGTTTTTATTTTTAATAAATATTTCTTAATGTAAAGAGAAAATTTTGCTACGTTTTACATAAAATAACTTATTTATTATAGGTTATCAATATGATTTTCACTGCCATTACCAAGCAGCAGGAAGTAAGTTTCAGAAAACTTTTTTCTTCAAATTTCAGCATAAATCTTCTACAATGTATATTATAAAACTGCAATTTGTGTGTGCAGTACTGGTTGGCATGCTCATATTAAGCTTGAATGTATCTTAAGCACATTTCATTTTTCTTCAATTTGTGTGCTTATATTAATTCAATCACATGATAATATTTGAATCCCTTTATGCAAAAAGGGCACAAGTCTATTTTTCATAAAATTTACTTTTCAAAATTTCCCACTTCAGTACTTTGCATGTTCTTCCCACTTTTGCATGTTATATGTTGAAAGGGCATCATTTTGTGGCACCCGGTAGAAGATATCCATAGCTAAAGTTTCAAAATTAACGCAGAAAAGGCCTTTAGTCTTGGACAGTTTGTTTGCTCTCTTTTAAAAATTAGTTTTTGGAACTAATGCCGTGTAGCATTTTAATCTAGTATTTCTGTAAAATCTATAAAACAATATCTTCTCTGTTCTGTCAGTGTGCAGTGAAATATCTAAATATAACGATACTCGGATATCAAGAAAAAAATATTGTTGTAAAGGGATTATCGTTATATTGAGAGGCAGTAGTTTAACATTAGACTACAGCCATTTTCAAACAAGATGTGGAAAAAATATTGTTCTAGAGAGATTTATCAAATATCATTATAGAGTGAGTTTTCACTGCTACAACTATTTAAATCTGCAACATCATGTTAATAACTCATAATTTATAACACAACAGATTTTCATTTGTATGTTTAACAATTTGCATGAAACCAGAAAAGGGTCCAAAGGTGTCATTCTCAAAAAATTTTGAAAAAATTGCCGCTAATTCTACTCATTTAAATATTCACAAAAATATAAAAATATCGAGCAGAATTATTATGGATCACTCAAAAAAAATTATATATATATTGAACACCAATAGCAGGGCTCCCACTTGTCTTACTTTTCCTACTTTTTGGTAAAATGTCCTACTTTCTTGGTTTTTTCCTACTGTTCCACCAAAACCTATCAAAAAAATTCATATAATTGATTTTAATTGAGGAGATAATCATCTATATGATGCCAAATAATACAAATGTAATAGATTGTAATTAAATTAATTTTTCATTTGCTCTGTTTGAGGGTTCAACGAATATAGTAGTGATCAAAAACTTCTCTACCTGGTTGAAAAAAATAATTTTGTACTTACTACTTCATGGTCTTGAGCAGTAACATTCATCATTCAAAATTATGGTGCAAATTTTGTGTATAGGTGACAATAGTTTACATAACAAAGCAGTTGGATGCATGGGCCTATTCTACATTTTGTGATTCTGATGATACCCAAAAACATTCACTTGTCTTTTGTATTTTTAGGGCATGCAGAGACATAAACAATATTTACCATGCTCAGCAAAGAGCTAGAAATGAAAGTGTTTCATTTGTCAAAAACGATTACACTGGCGTTGAGTGCTAAAATTGAAACTAATCCTTTTAAAAAAAGGAAGGGCAACACAGTAAAACCATCTGGTCCACCTTGACTTATTTACATCGGATCTTGTAATTTACACATTTTACACTGTGTTTTTGAAAGTGGTCTCGAAGGAGCATCATTCTTAAAAAACGTGCATGTCTTCATTATTGGCTGTGTGCATTATTGAAAAGAGTTGACAGACTGGACTGTGGAAGACTCCAAAAAAAGAATGTAATATATATTGTGCGAAGGACAGAAAGAATTATCTGTGGTTTCTAATACCCTATTTTGGCCAAAAATTGTTTTTATTACCAAGTCATTTCTGTCATTTTGCTTTGGCTTGTGTCAGTCTTACAGGATACTGAAATAGTGTGCTATGAAAAAAAAAAAAATTCCCTTTTGTAATGCTATGATTATGTTGTCTAAGTGCGGTACCCCCATCCTACCTCTTCTAATTTTTTTAGTGGGAGCCCTCCAATAGAGGTCAAGAGTGAGATTCAAAATCCAGCAACCCTAAAGTTTTGTAACGATGTCATTCAAATAAATAAATATATATATGTTTGTGATATTTATCTGTAACTTTGTTACAGCACAGACAGAAAAAGAAAGAAAAAAAGAGAAATACAGAGTTTTTGTAAGGAAAAAAACTGGAGAAAGAAAAGGGAAAAAAAGTTTTTTATAGATATCACTAAGAAAAGCACAAGAGACGACGAATGGCCAACTGTTACCATTTTTAATAATTTTTTTTGGCTTTACTAATTTTTCATTCCGTCACTAATTTTTTGTTTTTATTTGTTTCTGAGTGAAATGAATATACTTAAATTTTTTCATAATTTTTTGAGGGTGACACCTTTGGACCCTTTCCTTGTAAGTTGTGAAAATGGTTTTTTTTTAACATTTTAAAAACCACCTGTGTTATTTGAAACTATACATATGTATTTGATTGCTGTATGTGTTATTACAGACTAGTGGCCCATTTTTCAAGTTGTTGTCTATGTTGGTTGAATTCATTGGGGGTCCACCTGGTCATCCTCAGTTTACCAACCTTGTTTTACAAAGAATATGGGAGGTAAGGTTGGTTATTGCTAATTGTAATCATTATTACATATGCATAAAACTTGCTTTTCTTTTAGAAAAAAATTGACTAGAGATATTATAGAAAAGCTGCATTAAATTAAATTTGTATGAAATCATTTTCAATCAATTTTTATTTTTTCTTCCCATTGCTTCTTCCATGCTCTCTAGAAAACTTGCGTTCACACACGCAGTATAGTGTTTAATTTTAATAATCAACCCCCATTGCATTACATTTCCTATTTATTTTAAACATATTTCTGTTAATTTTTGTCTTTCAGGCTGCTGAATATTGTCCACAACAGTGTCTTGAGTGGTTGACGCTTCAAGTGCCTAGAAATAAGATTGCTCATTCGTGGGTCTTACAGACTATGGAAAATTGGGTTGAGCGTTTTCTCATTGCTCATAACATCCAGAGAGTGAGAAATGGTAATGTTGCATTGCATAATCTTTTTTGCACATATTTTATTTAACACTATAAAATTACACAGAATAGAATCTTGAAGAAAAATATTAGTGGTGTTAAAATCTTTTATAAAAGCTAAAATTGATCATTTTTCTTAATTCGCCCAGTTGTCGCCCTGCTCCTGGTATCCTTGGTGCCCAGCAACCACTTTCGTCAAGCATATAGGACTGCTAGGAGTATGTTGATATCCCAAAAAGAAATTTCTGTAAGTTCCTTTTCATCATTGGAGTTTTTTTAGGAACTGTAATTTCAATTAATACTTTATTATTTGAGGGAAAGGTGCTGTTACATGCGAATATGGTGGTCCTACTGTAATGCCTTTTAAATTTTAACAAAATTTATTAAGTTGTTAATTTAATATGAATAATTCTAAAATATAGCTTTTGGATTTTTATTCTTTTTTGTGCTTAGGGAGTCTATTTTATTGTATTATTGAACCATAATTGAATTTTATACTTTATATTTAGATGAGCTCTGAGGCTGTATTAGTGATGCATCAGGTTAGTTAGTTTTTCTCAATCATTTTTAGACATTTTTTTATTTAGCTTTCTAACATCACAATTATGAATTTTTATTTTTTAAAAATAAGTAATTCAAGTATTGTTTCAACTAGGTTTACACTCTACTTTTGAGACTGTTAAAGAGAGCCAAACTCTATGTTGGTAAGTGTGCAAATGTTGTTCATTATTGCAATATTTATATGTAAATTTATATGAAATTCACATCATTAATTAGCTGTATAATCATAGGCGGAAATAGACTTGAAAGTCTGTCGGTTGGAGGCATGATAATGATTGCTAGGAGGAGCATGATGATGATGATGCCAATCGCTCTTTCTGCCCCTGAGTATTTTTCCACTGAAATTGTCTGAAACTAAATTCAAGTTTCACCTCGTCTGTTAAAAATTGAAATCATTAAATGACAGCTGTGAGACTGTTTATTATTTATTAATGCAGCCAACTCTCTGTATAAGATGGCCCCCATTGCAAACCTGCCAGCTTTCCGGATTTAGCCCAGCAGTGGCGGATTTCACAACGTTTATGGATTACTTCAGGATTATGAATTCATATTGCAGGTTTCAATTATTGTCAACATGAAAAGAATAAAAACTTTAAAAAAATTAATAAAAGAAACACACACACATTGAGTTTGCTGTTTTCTTTGTTACTGTTTTTTTCTTTTTCTTTAGGAAGCGATTCCCACCCCCATTCATATGAAAAGCTCTTGCGACATCGCATCATCTGAACTTGCAACTCTGTACCTTGTATGAATGGTGGTAAAAGCCACAAAAATCTATAAAAGTAAATGAACGTAGTGGCCTGTTCACATTGGAAGTTTTTAAATTTTTGTTTGATCACAAGACAACTGTTAGATAATTCAATGGATATTACTATGCCGGTCATATTTCATAGCTAAAATTGTGTAAAATCACGATAAACCGAAAAATACTAAACATTCAGTCAGTCACGGACAAAATTCCTAATTTATTGTTAAAAATTACAGATGAGAGGGAAACGGGGGTGGGGGGAGATCTTGTATTAATCTTGGTTAATTAAAAGGATTTCATGAAAAGAAATGTTGAACTTATAACCATAAATTAATAACATAAATGTCCAATAAATATAAAAATTCAAGGAAGATATCTTAAAAAAAAATGAATATTGCTTTAGAATAAATAGTCTGACAGCAAATGATAACAAAAAATACCTCATGTGGTTCTTAATTATGGCCATTAAAAAATTTGGCACACAAAAGTGCGTTTGCTGGATTTTTAAGTAGATTGTAGAATTTTTGTCAGGAAATTACAAGATTTTTACTTTCTGAAGTTTGGCAGGCCTGCATGCTTCATTGCTTCATTGAAAATGGATGTTATATCAGTTTTGGTTGTTATATCAAGAGGAAAACATTAAAATTTTTCAAATATGAAAACATTTGGGACTTACCCTAATGGTTACTGTAATGTGGGGTCATTATAACTAGAGATGGGATGAATTGTGATTTGGCCGAATACTAAATGTTCGGTTAATGTTTTGGTCCATGGTTCATACCATTGGATGGTTGAATATCAATTTTCTTAAAAATCACCAAAATTATAAATAAATTGATATTTTTAATTGAAAATACAATTATAATAAATTTTAAATGATTGAAATTAAATTTTAATTCATTTGAATATTAAAAAACTGGTAATTGTGAAAGATTTTTATTTCCATGATATTGAAAATCAAATTTAACGATGATATATAATGATTGATTTTAAAGTATCAATTTTTTTCAACACTTGTTACAATTTTACATCAAGAAAATGGCAATCATTTATTTACTCTCCACTAGTAATCCACAACATTTTTGCAACTCATTTTCGTGTTTTTCTTCTTTAATTGTTCTTTACCTCTTTTGCCTTTTTCTGTAGCTTAATAGTGATAATACAATTATCCTCATACTCCAAAATGTGATTATCCATAGCTTTCTATGGAAAATGATTCAATTCATTCTAGGAACTGCCTAAAATTTCATAGCAACTTTCATAAAACACTAAAAAGCACTATAAAAAATAGAGACTGACCAAAGGTTGAGATAAACAATTTCATAGTTGAATAAAGGATAAATTAAAGTAATTTGAAAAATTGAATATCTTTTAGATTTCTCACTATGTACACTATGCAGTCAGGTTCATGAGCCATAGTGAAAAAAAAAGTGTGTGAGACTGTATGCTACATGATATATTCAGCTGATTTCTCTTTCACTCATGCAGATGGAAAAGATAAGATCCTAGAATTTTCAGACTGTTAGATTTGATATTAGGAACTGCCATATTCAATGAAACCATTCCATTCTAAGGCTTTTTTTTAAAATGTGTTTTCTCTTAGCTCAATCATTCGTTTTACATGAAATTGCTCAAAATCTTTCTGAAAGAGAAGGGTATATTTATCGGGGTTGGGGTCCGATTTTGCCCAACACGAAAAAACCCACCAAACATTACACCTTAAAATTGCACTTACTCGCAAACATTTTACTTTCTAATGGTATTATTGATTTGTCACACTCTATTTAAAGAGGAAATATATTAATAAATCTATGTACGCTACAGCATATATAACTTGTTTTCCTCATGCTCCAGTATCACAAACCTGAAAAAACTCCGGAAAAACCCAGTGATTTGAGTTTTTTCTGAAAAAAAAAACTGGTCTTTTGCCAACCCTGGTATTTATAGGGAGCAATTCCATGATGGAAAAATATTAATCTGGCTTGAGTGAGTTGGATTCATTTGATTGGTATGAAAATTTAGCTCATGATGTGGCCGTTTTATGAGAGCTGATGCATCCATATCAAGTAAAATCTGTTAGTGCAGGCAGAAAAACATTTAAAAAATGTTTGTTAGCCAAAAAATTTATAAGCTGAGTCGTTCATTGCTCATTAGCCAAGGTACACTGGATTTTGTCTAGATACATCTTTCAGTAGTGCATTACTTTTATAATTCATGCTCACTTTCACCTTATTGCAGTAGAATTATATTTTCATTTTCATGCTGTCACGATCCTAGAAATCCACCCTGACATAACCTCTTTCACAGAAAGGGATACACATCATACAATAAAATATAATCAATAAATTTTGAATTTACATGAAAAATTCCAATTAACACAATTTTTTAAAATTAGTTTGATGTATGTAAGTATTCGGCCAAACCGAATGTTCGTCCTATCTCTAATTATAACGAGCATTCACTGTACCATGTTTGCTAACAGTTACTCAGTTATTTGCATGTAGCTACATATATAAAAGGGAAAAATAATGTTTGTTTACAGATCCAGCTATACATGGGACAACAAAACTTACCTCTTATTTTTCTCTTATGACATACTGCCTTGTTAGTCGATCAGAGAAATTGATGGTGAGTAAAAATTCTGTTACAAATTTTGGCTTGTTTTGTTTACCTTATATAAGTCTCTACTCTTTCTTCCCAGTAAATTAGCATCTTAACTATGCCTCCTTCATTGTAAAAATTGTGATGTCATGTGAATGTTTATTAAACTGAAGAGCCAAAAAAACTGGTACAGGCATGCGTATGCAAATGAAGAGATATGGAGCCAATCAGAGTACGGTGCGGTCGGCAATGCCTATATAACACAACAAGTGTCTGGCATAGTTGTTAGATCGGTTACTGCTGCTACAATGGCAGGTTATCGAGATTTAAGTGAGTTTGAACGTGGTGTTATAGTCGGCGCATGAGAGATTGGACATAGCATCTCCGAGGTACCGATAAAATTTGGATTTTCACGTACGACCATTTCACGAGTGTACCGTGAATATCGGGACTCCGGTGAAAAATTAAATCGACGACATCGCTGTGGCCGGAAAAAGATCATACAAGAACGGGACCAACGACGACTGACGAGAATCATTAAACATTACAGACGTGCAACCCTTCCGCAAATTGCTGCAGATTTCAATGCTGGGCCATCAACAAGTGTCAGCGTGCGAACCATTCAACGAAACATCATCGACATGGGCTTTCGGAGCCGAAGGCCCACTCGTGTACCCTTGATGACTGCACGACACAAAGCTTTACGCCTCGCCTGGGCCCGACATTGGACTGTTGAGGACTGGAAACACGTTGCCTGGTCTGACGAGTCTCGGTTCCAATTGCTTCGAGCTGATGGATGTGTACAGGTATGGAGACAACCTCATGAATCCATGGACCCTACATGTCAACAGGGGACTGTTCAAGCTGGTGGAGGCTCTGTGATGGTATGGGGCGTGTGCAGTTGGTGTGATATGGGACCCCTGATACGTCTAGATACGACTCTGACAGGTGACAGGTACATAAGCATCCTGTCTGATCACCTGCACCCATTCATGTCCATTGTGCATTCCGACGGACTTGGACAATTTCAGCAGGACAATGCGACACCCCACACGTCCAGAATTGATACAAAGTGGCTCCAGGAACACTCCGCTGGCCACCAAAATCCCCAGACATGAACATTATTGAACATATCTGGGATGCCTTGCAATGTGCTGTTCAGAAGAGATCTCCACCCCCTCTTACTCCTACGGATTTATGGACAGCCCTGCAGGATTCATGGTGTCAATTACCTCCAGCACTACTTCAGACATTAGTCGAGTCCATGCCATGTCGCAACACTTCTGCGTGCTCGCGGGGGCCCTACACGATATTAGGCAGGTATACCAGTTTTTTTGGCTCTTCAGTGTATTATGCATGTAGAGAATTTTAAACGTATGTGCAGTCACAAATTTCTGTATAATGCCACTCCTAGGTACTGAATAAGTATAACATTGTAAGTGGTATGACTAAATAATGAGTAAGCCCAGTCTGCTAATTATGTTGATAAGGACCTTTAAAAACAGATTTTATTAGCAGGGTAGCATTAAAAGTTTTGCATACAGAGGTTTGCTTGTAATAATTTCTTTTTTCCTCATATGATGTTAGAATACTGAGGTTTGTTTGGAACGTGTTATCAGGAAGCCATAGATTTAGCTCACATTTTTCTGTATTTTAGAGTGTTACGTTAGTTAAATCTTAACTTACTCATTTTCATGGTGTTCTTAGAATATGTTATTTTCTATTATAGTTCAGTCCGTATTTTCTTGATTTGTGGAACCTATTTCAACCAAAGTTGTCCGAACCGGCAATCCCTGTTCACTTGAACAAACAGGTTGAGTTTTTCTTCTTATTATTCTATAAGCTTTTGTTTCCACAAATTAATTTATTAAGCGTTTTGTCAATTAAGTTGCAAAAAATTAACTTCACTCTTTTTTCATTTTATTTTTAGAGTTTGCTGATATTCTGGTATCAGGTGTGCATTGATTGTCCAGAAAATGTTAAATTAATTATACAAAACACACACGTGACGAAGAACATTGCTTTCAATTATATCCTGTAAGAATTATGTTACTCTTTTGAATCAGTTAAATTTTTATTTGCTATTTTGTGTTTTTATTGTTTAGTTTTTCATAGAAATTGCATATGTAAGTTATATAGGCTACTTTCAAATTAAACATCTGTTTGACAAAAGATTTTTTAATTCACATAAATTCTATAACAAGGCTGGACAAATTGTGTAAAAATCTAGGCACCACAAAAAAATTTTCACCTGAAGAAAAAGGTCCAAAATAATACTTCTTTTGACTTTTTCAGGGTATAGTGACTCTCTTTCATGTTGGCAAATATCCTACTATAAATTGCAAACATTTTGTGCTGCTCTCAACCTGCAATTTAGTAACTACACAAAGGAAATTTTAGGCGTCATAATGACCTTCACCTGGGATTTGTCCAGCCCTGCTCTATAATAAATGAAACTTATTTTTCAGATTTAAGAAAGCTTTTAAAAATCCATCTGTTATCAAATCATCTTATGAAGTACTAGCTTACCTGTCGCGCGATCTCAGAAGAAAAGAAATTCAAGGAAAGGGAAAAAAAATTTTAAAAAAACTGCCAAAAACCTTGAATAATCATAGTGGTTTCTACATACTGCAGGTTTTTTTTTTTGCAAAAAACTTAAAACGAGTAGGAGATACAAGGAAAGAGCAAACTAAGAAATGTTGCTGGGAATCATATGAATATTGATTGAATCATACAAATATTAATCAAATCTTTGCTAATGAATTCAGAATCAAATACATATTCATAATCAAATTATGAAGGAATTTGTTTCATAATTTGTTCTTAATGTGTGTGTGTGACTATTATGAAAAGAGTGTAATTGAACAAAAGTATTGATATAATTGTAGTGGATATTTAAAAAAAGCTCTCAGTAACAGAAAATAGCACGCACAAATCCGTTGAATTGTTGTTTTAACCTCTTTTGCACCAGGAAATGTACATGTGTAACTTGTGTTTCGCATAGTTTATTATTTCTCCACACAGTTTTCTTGGTGCAGAAGGGGTTAATTCTTTCCGCAGCACAGTAGAAATTGAAAAAACCACTGTAAAATGTCATCTTTTTTTTTTTTAATGTAGTAGGCTTTCTTTAGATTTTCAGAAACTGCAAAGTAAGGAGTACAGGGGGAAAATGTTTCACTACGAAATATCTGGCTAAAATAAGAAGCTTTTAAAGAGGCAAGATATCTATATTCAATGCTACTTTGCTACATAAAGGAATTATTAATTTATCTCAAGACTATACTATAGTCTTATTAATGAGCTGAGCGATGAAAATCCATTGCTGTTATTTTGTAAATGAAGGTTTAAAAATTTGTTTATTTTTGTATCTTGATTTATATACTTCAGCATATTTTTTTTATTTGTTCATGAATATAGTTGCTGTCAATGTCTGAAGTCTGTGCATTTCGCAAAATCTTCAGCCACTTCGCACATTGGCTAGTTTGCAAAATGTCCAGATTTCACACATCACTCATATTATATGAATATATACTATCCTAACTTTTTTGTCTTACAGAGCTGATCACGATGAGCAAGAAGTTGTGATGTTTAATCGTTGTATGCTTCCTGCATACTATGGCTTGCTAAGGTTGTGCTGTCAGCAATCTCGTGCATTTTCAAGGCAGTTGGCAAACCATCAAAATATTCAATGGGCATTTAAAAATATCACTCCGTATACAACCCAGTACACAGCTGTAAGTGGCTCTATGTATTATAAAATAATGGCTTTAAAGAAAATTAATTATGCTAGCATACAGTGGCATTTGATTGTATGAGTGGTCCTGAGGATACAGGTTCAAACCCTATTGATGGCGCAGTGGTTGACTGTAGTTGGTTTTCTGCAGTTTTCCAGCTTCAAGGCACGAATGCCAGCCGGTCTCTCTGCAGAGAGCAGGCAGACCTACAACACGATACTAACATATCATGAAAATTCAAGCATTTCCATCTTTACTTCAGAAAATGTAAGACAGGTGGCAACATAAACACGGAACAAGTGCAACTCTACAACATAGATAGGTATGTTAGGGCCACGCATTCACTCAGAACACACATTCTGGCATGTGCTGATTCATTAGAAATTCTAAAGAGGAATGCGTACGAGGTGCATATACGGTTAAGTAGTAGTAGTGGTATCTGATTCTCACCACATAGTTGACAGGAGATAGGCCCTTTTCATTTCTCAAGTGCAAGAAATTCACCAAATGGGGTTGGGGTCAAAGAGTTGATGCCTCTACCCCCTATTAAATTTTTTTTATTAATTCAATAAAATATCAAATGAAATGGCACGATATAACTGTAGTGCATGAAGGTTCTACCAAATACTGGCAGTAGGCGGGATCTAAGAATTTGTTTTTGTTTCTCAGCATACCATCAAAAATATGCTGAGATGTCACTCATATTTACAAATACAAAAACCACCACAACAGGCAAATTGCCCAACAAGATGGCTGAAAAAATTATGCCCACAGAAAATATGGATGTCTGGCAGTCGAGTGGTTAGGGAACTAGCTTCTCACTGTGCAGGTCTGGGTTTGAATCCTGGTTCGGACATGGATGTCTACTAACACTAACAAATTCACTGGACGGATCATGCTGATCCCTTGGGAATACGTGAAGATCACGTTATTATTAAAAAAATATATATATATATATATAAGCATATATAACAAAGGAAATAACTAATAATTAATACTATAATAAATTATACAGTCAAATTCTGTTTTAATGAATACCGTTATAGTGAAAATCTTGTTTCAACAAACACTTTTCTAATCCCTCATAAGTTTACGTAAGAACAATGCGGAAACTTGCAATTCCTTTATAATAAAATTTCAATAGAACTAAGTGATTTCTTTTGTCTATTGGACTTCATTATAACGGTATTTGACTTTTATATTAATAGATTATATTACAATATTATAAATATTATGGTGGTTCTTTTTAAACATGTCAATTGTGTTAGAATTCAAGACCCCTGGAGGTAAGCTATTCCATTTATTAACCATTCCATGTATTGGAAAAAAACTCTATATATAACACCATAATCTGGAATTGTCCCTTACTAAAGGATATTGGTGTCCCCCCCCCCCCCCTCCCTTGTGTAAGCGGTTGATTGATGGTATATAAATGACTCGTGGTTCATCCTATCCATCCCGTTGAAAAGTTTGAACACTTCGATCATATCCTCCGACATCTGTGTGTTCCTCTATTTTAAATACAGTAAAATCTGTTTTCAACGAAATTGCAAGGGACCAAGATTTTTTTTCTGTTGAACACAGGTTTCTACTTAATAAGTTGATAAGTTCAATTGTGATGTGTAAAATTATGTAATGATCCTCATATGAAATTTTAATGAAATGAAAATTAATTGATTGAAGTAAAATAAAAAATTAATTAATTGAAGTAAAATAAAAAATTAATTAGTTGAAGTAAAATAAAAAAATTAATTAATTGAAGTAAAATAAAAAATTAATTGCAAATCAAGTCAATAACTTAAAAAATGAGTAATGTACATAAGTTTTTTACTTTATTATTATTAAATATTTGTAACACACACACTTGATATGATACAATATATGATATGATATGATATGTATTATTTCTAATAAATAATGTATTTATTTTAACATTACACTATATACAGTCCATTACATACATTAACTATTTGCATTGCAGAATAGTGTAAAAATAGAGTAGAGTAAAAAATTAAAAACAGTACTATAAATAAATAAATTTTTATTTTTTCCATTGGTCAGTAACTGAGTTTGTTGTATGCAGTTCACACCCTTTGCTGCCTGGCTTTAAGTAAACAGTTTTGTTTCAGAAATGATAACAAAATTACTGCAGTTCTTTCATAGTTTTGACAGTATCTATAAAACTTCACCCTACATTATTTTTTTTCTGAAATGCATTCATCTCTACTTCATCCTCTTCTTTTTGACTTTCTCCAAAATTTTCTATGAGAGTGTCTATATTTGTCGTGTCAGGTTTGTCTAAATTATGTTTATGTAACCCTCAACACTATGATCACAAAAAGCAGCTTTCATGCAATTTTGTAAGTCTTGCATATCATTTGGAAATTCAACCTGTGCACTCATATCTCCCATAGAAAAGCCTGCTTTTCCAAAAAAATTTTGTAACAGTTTCAGGAAGCAACTGCTTC
Source organism: Pholcus phalangioides (assembly GCF_987345545.1). NCBI lineage: Eukaryota > Metazoa > Arthropoda > Arachnida > Araneae > Pholcidae > Pholcus > Pholcus phalangioides. Next base: position 20,935,560 of record NW_028301596.1, on the reverse strand, counting down.
ACTACATATGGCTTATTACAATCACAGCATCAAGTATGGAAATGGTTTTTGTTAATGTAGGGGCGGATGATGCAGAACTCACACATTGACAAGCAGAGATTGCATAAAAAAATTTGGTAGAACACTTTGACACTTTGTGTGATTCCCTTGGTCTAATGGTTTGGAAAACAATTTAAACAACAAACGTAGTGTTTATGTGAAATTTTCTGTTAAAAGCTTACAATTTTCCTTTCCGTTTCTGGGTTAGTCAGGACAAACGAAGCCTTAAAAACAGCAGAAGAATGAAGAACAGAGGAACTAAAAGAACATGAAAAGACTTTTTTAGGAATGCATTCTATTTGTTTTTCTTTTTGTTTCCACTGAACAGGAAATCAAAGTAGCTCGTCAATGAGAATTCCCAAATCAGAGACCCCAGTTGCATCAGGAATAATAATACCATTCACAACTCTTAAGTGAAATGTGAATTGTTTGAATTAAAATGAGCAACCATGCACTTATGAATACTAAAGGTCATGCTTCATTCATTAACCTATTATTCATATATAAGGTCATCTGGAGCCTTTCCCTCTCGCTTGGATTCTCGGCTACCCCCATTAGCTTCACGCCATCTGTGAATTGCTAACAATCCCATCTTTTTTTCAAACCCAGCAAAACTCTGATCTATCGCCACAGGCAATTTAATGCAGAGTGAGTTGTGCCAAGAGTGTGTACCTATGCTGCCATCTATATTTCAGAAGTAAAGTGAACAAAGTGTAATTGAATATTTGTACCATTGTAGGCCTGTTGCTCTCTGTGGCGAGGCTTTTTAACGGGAGATCGCTCCCATCGATATAAGGCCTAATCAGTACCCATTAGTACTGGTAGTTAATTTAAATTTTATAGATAGTAATTCGAAGGGTGAAAAGCAATTGAACCATATTCATTGTCTCATTCTATACTGCAGTAAAACTTCTATTATCTTACCCTCATTTATCTGGTACTCTTGGTTAACCAAGTGATAATTTTTCCCTCAAAATTAAATTTCACTCCAAATTTTACGTAATTTTTTTAATAGTTGCTTTTCATGAAAAAAAAAATACCCTCCTCCTTACAAAATTAACCCGTGGAGTGAAGTGAAATTACTCTTCAAAATTATTTTTTCAGATAACACTGGTGAAGACACCAGAAAAGTATTCCTCACCCCTGTTTATGAGTTTCTTCAAAAACATTCAGTTGGAACAGCAAGAACATTGCTATTCATTTATATATATAAAATTGATTTTCTGTCTGTCTGTCTGTGTGTGTGTGTGTGTGTGTGTGTGTGTGTGTGTGTGTTCTCTATACAAATCTACAATTTTAGATCGATCGTCGCCAAATTTTGCATATACGGGGTGATTATAAAAAAACTATCCCAACGTATGGGCCCCTAACTATCATACCATTCACAGAAACTGAATGAAATTTCGGCATAAGGTATTTTGAGGTATGCGCTCAAGAATGATATGGAAAACAACAGTGTCACTCTAACAGTTACCGGTCACAGTGAGAAAATGTCGAAAATATCAAATCTCCATATTATCGATCTCCATACTGAAAAACACTAAATAGCGTTGGAATGGCACCTGTAGCACGAAAATCCCCGGAGCTAGGCAAGGAAAAAGTAAAAAGGACTTTGCCGTGCACCAGAGCATTAATGTTCGTTTCATTCGTCACACCGTTTCTTCGGCTGAGATCCCAGCCTGATTAGTCCTCCACAAGGTCATGTGGAAAATTTGTGAAACACAATAAAATGCTTTATTTTATGCTGCTTCTCTGTCCTTATTGGTTGTCCTTACTTTTAGCCTATCTACCGCCGGTGATTTTCATGCTATAGTTGCCGTTCGAACGCTGTTTAGGGTTTTTCACAATGGAGATCACATTCCAATACAAAAAACTTGGTGTTGCCATTTGATATTTCCGAAATTTTCTCACTGTAACCGTAACTGTTAGAGTGACACTGTTGTTTTCCATATCATTTTTGAGCGCATACATCAAAATACCTTATGCCAAAATTTCATTCAGTTTCTGTGAATGGTATGATAGTTAGGGGCCCATATGTCGGGATAGTTTTTCTATAATCACCCTGTATACCAAATGGGACCCGACTTGAACGATAGGCTACTTTAAAATTTTGTCAGAGCAGGGCAAGTGCCCCAAATGGGCAAAAAACTGTCGGGCAACAATGGTTTTTGGACCTCAACAATCACTTTCCGAACGTTTACTTTGGTTACCGTGGTTCCCTAGCAATGCGTTTCAGACATGCATATGCCTTTTCAATGGTTTGTCACTTCTTTAATGCTGCCAGTTATGTATAATAGTTTATGCCTTTATAATGGTTTGCCACATTTTCAATACTTAGGCTTTTGGAATAGACGTCATAATCATCACCATCATCGCTTTGAGGGTCAGGAAAAGGGTGATACTCCTAGAAATCAGTGTTATAATTGCCGATTCTATTGTATAAATGCGGAAATTTAGTGGGGTTTTCTGTCACATCAATAATTTTAAAAATTGTATTGAAATCTCGATTTGTGAAATATTGAGGTCGCTTTGAGATAGATATACGAAGCCCAGGAGATTAAATACGAAGTAATTAGCCGGACCTACTTTGAGTTGGATATCCATGCAATAACATTGATTTCAACTTTTTATTTATATCTTCTCAAGCATGAAAATTAATGTCTCCGTATTGTCTTTTGATATTTATTTGCATAAATTCATATAGTTTAGGATTTTTTTAAAATTAGTTTTGGGCCCCGTAAAGTGCATCGAAAAAATTCCACAGCTTTAATTAAACATTTTTGGAAGCTCAAACAGGCAGAAATAGATAACTTGAAGTTCAGGGGGAGGGAATGAAAATACCTTACACCCATAAAAAAAGGGGGGGAACTATTCATTTCTACGTTTCTTTAAATTTAGATTTATTTCTTTCATGAGTCGCCATATTGGTTAACTTAGACATGGTTTGCATGTCCCTCAAAGAAAGAGGGAGATATCGCATGATCCAAAAAGCCTCATTGAAGAAAACCCGGGCAGCGCCGGGTATTGTAGCTAGTCACAAATAATTTTGTTAAAGGAACCTTCATGATACATGTGCTGAGGATGATCAAATTATCTATGCATTTGTTGTATTTTATATTCAATTATAATAATTATACGTGGTATATGGGCATTAAATTCATGTTCCATCATCCAGAAATTTTCATTTGAAGATGTAGGTTCGTTCCAGTTGTGACTAATAAAGAAAAATATTGTAAGGTGGTGAGAATCAGTCAGTAAAACCCTGTAACTTGTATAACAGTATTTTGTTTTATTATCAATTTATATGTAAACATACATTTATTAAGGTGATGTGTTTCTGTTGCAGGCAGTCAATGAATTGTTTAAATTAATGCGGATATTTGTATCAAAATACAATGATTCAACTGAGCAAGAGCTACGAGAGATACATCACTTCAAAAGAACAACTCTGCGCCTCTACCTCAATGTCTTAGATGCTCGAGCTTGCTGGGCTACTTTAATAAATGTACTTCGTATTCTGGTAGATACAACCGAAGACAGGATATTTGTTATTTATAACAACGGGTTATCCATGTTGTTTCAGGTAAATTTGATTTAGCGTTCTTATTATTTTCGTATTAAAGTCAGTAAAAGAAATCAAAACTGCTGTCTACGATTTTGTGATTTTTGAATGTTTTCAGGCTTTTACTACTCTGCACATGATGTATCACGAAGCAACTGCATGTCACGTGACTACAGATATGGTAGATCTTCTAGTTCTCGTCCAAGAGTTTTTGAAGTCTGCCAGAGTTAAAAGCCAGGAATGTTCTGAGCTGCAACAATGGCTGAGCACTTGGAAAGAACATTCGGATATTATACGTAAACTTCTAACGCTGCTGAATTCTTTTGCACCTCCAGAATTAAGGCAGATATGCATAGGTATGGTTAGGTGATGATTAAATTTCATTTTACAGTGTCCCTTGGTATTTGCAGGGAGAGTCACATTCAGTGGGTGACTGGAATATGGAAAATCAGCAAATAATACAAACCATGAATTTCTGCTTTTTTAGACATCTCGTTTATATCTGCTTTGTGCAGCAGAATTAGAAGGGGTGTCCAGTGATTCTCTTCAATGTTTTCTGAAATAATATTATAATGTCTGTTAACCATTTTTTCATTTTAGTTAAACATATACTTTACATTTCATTACCTAGGACTGAAGAAAAGGTAGATTTTTCTGGCATCGCCAGAGAATACTGAATCACAGAAAATACTGTTTTAGACATTGTGCTCAACCTTGCCATTCTTCCGCATTCAGGAATATGGTTGAATTTAAAAATCTTCAAGCTTTAGCTTTTACCATAGCATGCGTTTTTATTAAACTTGCAGGAGAAGCTATACCTTTTCAAACATTGCAGGAAATTTGGCATGCAAAAGTTATATTTCCTGAGAAGTTATCATTTGGTGTAGAAAATCTCTTGGGGCCGTTCAAGTATTACTCCGCCCATACCCCCCTAACGCATATTGGAATCAGATACGTACGTGGGGGGGGGGGGCATGAGCCCCACTATGCTCCCCCTCCCATGATAAAACAAAATAAATTTTATGCAAAAATATTAAAAATAAATTTAATTTGGAAAGAAAATATCTTTATGTGTTATTATCAATTTCTGTTAACTTCCAAGCTATTTGAAGGCTAAGAACACAAAATTTTTCTTTAAGAAATTTATTGTGACCCACCCTCTAAGCAATAAATGCCAAACGTATGGCCCATGGGCCAAACGTGGCCCTCCGAAATATCTGATGTGGTCCACCACCTCAAACCTAATTTTGGTGAAAGTGAACTAACAGCACATTTACAGATCGCTGAGTGACCCGTGACACATTTTTGGGTCACTTAAGTAGCCTGTGGCATGTTCACGGATCACTTAAGTGACCCGCGGCACATCTACAAATCATTTGAGTGGCCCACAGCACTGTTCCAGAACACTTAAGTTGTCTATGGCACATTTAGAGATCTCTTATGTGGAATGTAGCACAGTTTTGGAGCACTCAAGCAGCCCGCAGTGCAGTTCTACATCACACAAAAGTTACCCGCAGGACATTCCCGGATTATTTAAGTGATCTTTGGCATATAATTACGGATCATTTGAGTGATGCGTGGCACAGTTCCAGAGCACTTAACGGTACACTGCACATTTCTATAACACTTGAGCAGCCCGAACTAACACCTACAGAAGAAGGCCTCCTCACGAGATTCGTGATGTCATTGAAGAAGGCCATTTCACCTATTCCCATTGGATATACTGCAAAAAAAGGTAAAGATATCTCATGCATCAGCCTGCTATATCCAATGGCAATAGGTGAAATGGCTTCAAGTGACTTCACAAGCTTCGTGCGGAGTCCTTCTTCTATAGGTGGTGTTGCCCGAACACATTTCCAGCTCACTTGAAGTATCAGCGGGACATTCAGAGATCACCAAAGTGGTTCTATAGAAGACTTATCAATAGGAAGAATGTTAGTTCAAGTGTCCACAAACTAGCAAAAGGTTCTTCTCATTGTTGGTACACCCACTAAGATGCCATTAAGAATATCTCATATTTTTATAAAGGGTGGTTGATATAACCGCCCTTTATAAAAGCATTATTCAAACCTCCCTCTCTCTCTCGTCATCAAAAGTCAGCAAAACCGAAACCCCCATCGATGCTGACATAATACTTGAATGACCCCATTCATATAATATTTGCATAGCTTCCAAAGCTCAGGAATCTCCCAGACACCCAAAAATTCTTTTACCTCTCTAATTTCGTCTGTGATTGTAAAAAATCCCTACATTTAGGGAAAAAATTATTCCCCAAGTATTTACCCCCAAAAAAAACTGCTCCCCAAAAATATCAGATTTTTGGGGAAAAAACACAAAATTCACCAATCAGCAAGTGTCAATCCGGTCTTTTGAAATCAAAATTGGTACAGTCCCGACCAAGATTTTTTGGTTTGTGAGATTTGATTTTTGAGAGGTAATTTAACCCAAGGACATGGTTGGTCATGATTAGCGATGGCTTGCAAGGTGTCACGATTTTTGCAACGGGAAAAATCCCTAAAATGTTTTAAAAGATCCCTTTTACATTAATTTTTGTACAGAATTTAGATCCGCACGAGAACCTCCCGAATTCTTGTTCTTCAAAGTTTGCAGCTATGTATTTGTGTAACTGTGCTTCTTTCTATATATTATATGATTGTTAATATGTTATGATAAATAGTCTGAGTTTTTTCTATTTTTTGTTTTAGATGTTTTGCAAGAGCTTCTGCTCTTGTATCCTACTGAAAGCTTTGCAACCCTTGTTCCTCTGCTTGAAAGTTGTCACCATACGTTTCAGGAAAATAGTAATCCAGGTATTTATAATTCTATCCTGATATATTGATTTTCCATTATCCAATAGATATTGGAGGAAAAAACATTCTGTATATATACATGTATACATACTGTATATAAACATATCGTATACAAGCCCCCACTTCAGGACCACCAAAACCGCAATAAATTGAAAACCTGTGTATAAGTCGCCCCAAAAAATCTGTGCATTTCAGAGAAAAAAATTCTTATATTTTCACACAAAATGAATATCTTACGGAAATTTACAATCGAAAATGATTCAAACTTTTTAATCTGTTTCTCCTACGTCTCCAAGCTGATGGTAATCCATCAGATCATCATAGGGGATGTAGCATCTTCGTTTTTATCTTCATCTGGGCTGCCATCGCCATTGTCACTTTCAAAGAGGATATCATCTCCAGTTCTGTCCATCGCATTGCTGATGCAACACTTTTTGAAGGATCAGATGATAATTTTGGTGGAAACAGAATTCCATGCTCCCTCACCCATTCGATTCACCCTTCCCCACAAATTCCTCAAATAGTCTTTGAGGGGCTTGTTGATGCTCACATCTAAAGGCTGTACAATCAACGTTAGCCACCACCAACCAATGATCTTTTTGATTTCTTTGCCTCGGCTTTGACATCAGTTCCATGGGGTTTGAACATATCTCATAACAATAATGTTTCTCGAACAGTGCTACAAAAATGACTACTGATCACGGGGTCGATATTTTCCCCACAGAAGTGTCTTCGTGGATTGAGGTCTGCAGATCCACCTTTAAAACACCATTGCTCTAGAATACTTAAATTGGTAAATCATAAGAATTGATTGGTCATTTCTACTTTTGAAATGTATATTTTTTGATTTCCAGCTCTTATTTCTGGATCACCTGGTCCATATTTTCCTAGGCGAGGGCAAAGCCCCATGCCTACAAAGAATAGCATCCGTCCGCCTCGTCCCATACTACAAATGTTCCTCCATGCAAGCCAGCTTGAAGCTTCAAAGGTAAAAGCAAAACAAAGTCATGTTTTGCAAGTGATACACTTAACTGTAAATTCGGTCTATTAATTTCAAAGCTTTGCTAAACTGCTTATAAACAGAACTCTTAAATAAAAAAATTAAGAGCAAACAGTGAAAAACAATCAAATAAATTTATTAGCATGAATTTCCTTATGAACAGGGTGTTGACGATGAATATGATCAGCAACTACTGGAGTTCTTTCTTCCTTATCATCAGCTGATCGATGTTATGTGTCGTGTAGCTATTACTAGTGATAATGTGACCGCAAGTCTCGTAAGCTTAAGTAAGTGTTTTTCTTCTTAAAGTTGAGAATAATAAAAAAAAAATTAATGATTTACATTTTTCTAAATTTGTTTAATTTTTTTAGGTGCAATGCTAGCCATTGAAGGAATTCCACTACATCTTCCTTTATTTCCTAAACTGTGGTTAGACATCATGGAAACGGAGGTGAAATAAACTTTTCTTCTAATATTGAAATATGATATTTTTATGTGGGCAGTGTATTCTATTTTTCTCGTAGTCCTTTGTTTTTTGTGAAAATTTTTTTCATTTTGAGTTGCTGTATTTTTGGATATATTTAATATCTATATTTTTATGGGGGGGTTTTTTTTTTGCAGCTACCTTGTTGAGAATTTTACCAGTTGTAGTTATTGAATTTGTATTAATTAATCAATGATAGCATTTAAGTTTTTTGCAACTGAATCAAAGAGGGAGCTGGAAAATAAGAATGCCTGAAGTGGTGCTCAATATAGCCTATTCATTTAAGAAAGCCATACAATTTCAAAATTAGTTTGAATGGAAATTTGTAAGGGAAATTTTCAAAGAAGATGGTGTGTTTATCCATGTGAGTTTCTCTTATTACACCAGAAGTTCAAAAATTTTATCTTTCATTTTAACAAAGTACTGAAAAATCCAGGGGTGGAAAAGCTGCTAAAATTTCTGACGTCTGCTACATTTTGTTACAATTTCCCGATGTTTGCTTCATTTTGCTACAAAAACGACAAAATTCTTCAATTCTGCGCAGTCTTGCACCAAAAACAAAATTTTCTCTTAAGAAACTTTAAAGTTGCGTCACAATAGAAGCTGACTTTTCGATGACATCATTTGTCCTCCCTGCAATTTGATTTCTTGGGGCTGCAAATGGAATAAGCTTGAGGCTCCTTCCCCAGGATTGGGCACCCAGATTTCCATCAATTTGTAAAATAGGGTCAAACTATGCAAATTGCCGCTCATCCGCAGAACAATGAAAGAAAACCTTCAACCTTCAGTCTAGTTATTTTTTTTACAAAAAAAAAAGTTGAGTCCTTATGCATTCTTGAGTTATATTCCTGAGTTATGAGTTATGCATTCCTTGCGTTAATTATTTTTAAAATTACGTTGATTTTCCCTGACTGTCTGTATTTGGCGAAACATTTGTGTATCCTGTAACAGAATGGGAAAAGTTCACGAAAGAATGTATTATTGCACTGGAAAAACAGCAATGATGAATCTGGTTTCACCATCAGGAGTTGTGATGCAATAGTTGTCGGTAAATTCAGGGTGTCTACAATCATGGCAAGGTGACGAAATGCCGGAAAAGTAACGAAATGAGAAAAGGGTCACAAAATAAGTGAAAAATGAAGTGAAAGCATGTGCCTGGATCGAATTTTTTGTGAAAATAGAATCATTCTGTTAAATTTCTAATAGTTCAATCATTATTTTCTATAGTTTTTATTTCTATAGTTTAAACTGAAGATAATTTAATTCTAATAGTTTAAATTACTATATTTTAAGTTAATAATTTAAGTCTATAGTTTTTAATCACTCTATTGAATTTCTTAGAATTTCTAATAAATATTTTAAGAATGACCCAGCAAAAGAAGTCATCTCAAAGTATGTTGAATCAAACTGAGGTAACGATCAAGAGCGAATTCAAAAAAGAAACACTTATCATTTTAAATATGAAATGGGTAAATTCTGGGGTAACAGAAGCGAGATCAAACGTTCAAAAATACTTGAAACTGAAGCGTACGAAAGCACAAATTAGACTTTTATCAGCGGCAAAAACAAGAAAAATAATTACCTTTCTAATGAGTGTTTCAAGTCTCTGCTGTAGTGATTTTTTTTTAATTAGTGATTACCAAATCTACAAGCTAAATCTGAAAACACTCATTTTCAAATTATTTTTCAAATCAGAAATACCATGAGTTAAAATGTCTCTATAGCCTCTGATTCATTGGTATTGTAGAGAATCTAAAAATATAAATATCAAGAATCCTCTCAAAATTTTTTTGATTTAAAAATAAATTATTTCTTCTAGAGGAAATCTCTATGCATTTTCTGCCTGGGGGGAAGCACCCCCTTCTTCTGAGCTTAGGTAACACTGAAGTAATCCTGTGTAAGCTACTGCATATAAAAACTGTGTATATTAATTATTGCCAAAATTTTAAAGTGCTAAAAAATTGATAAATGCTGCTACAAAAATCAAATTTTCATTTTGCACCCATGAAAATCCTATTGGCATAGTTGAACAGTACTGAAGTAAAAAATCTCTTCATATATCTGAGAATGTGTTTGCATATGCTATGCATTGCACATGGTCTTGTGTGAGAACTTTTAGTTGAGTTTAAAATGAACTACGAGGCGCTGTTCAAAATTAAGGGCCGATCAGGTATAAAAAAACGAATGGCAATACTGATTAGTCCGCTCATGCGTAGTAGCATTACTTGGTCTGTTGGGAATGTAACTGCCATATTGCCATCATTTGAGTTGTGTCTTCCTTTGCAAGACAGTGTGTTAAAATGAGTGTGATAATAATAAATCCCACCATTTGTGAAATTCGATCAGTGATTAGATTTCTAAACACAAGAGCAGGCGGGTCTCGTGCCCTGGGTGTTGGATCAGAAGGGGGTGCAGATTTCATTCTCAACCTTCAACATTACAAGGGGGCACCAAAATGTGCACTTGCCCCGGGTGACTAAGCATCTAGTTGCGGCCCTGCACAAGAGCACATAATGCTGCTCAAATTCACCACCAATTGTGTGAAACATATGGGTCTACCACAATGAGTAAAGGAAAAGTGACACAATGGTGTCGTGAGTTTAAAGAAGGCTGTTCACGATGAGCAGAGGAGTGGCAGACCTAGTGTTTGGACTGACGATCTCGTTGTGGGTGTGAATGCAATTTGAAAGAAAATCATCACTTTACGATAAGCAATCTTTCTCTAGAATTTTCAGAAGTTTCTAGGACAACATTGTTGAGAATCGTGACTGAAACTCTAAGTTATTGGAAACTGTGTGCATGATCGGTACCGAAAATGCTCACAAAGGTCACAGAATGGCATCTGTATGTGCTTTTCTCAACTGCTTTAACCACGATGGAAACAAATTTCTTTCCCACATCGTGACTGGTGATGAAACATGGATTTCATATGTCAATGCTGAGATGAAATAATAATCCATGCAGTGGCGTCATTCCAGTTCACCTAAACCAAAAAAATGCAAACAAATCTAGTCTCAAAGGAAAGTCATGGCATTCACTGTAATGCACGTCTGCACATGGTTGCGTGCACTTTGAAAACAATTCAAAAATTTGGATGAGATATTTTTGATTATCCCCCTTATAGTCCTGATCTCGCCCCCAGTGACTACCATCTGTTCCACATCTCAAAAACTGGCTTGCGTCTACACGTTTTGAGGAAAGTGAAGAATTGAAAATCTCAGTGCAATACTGGTTAAAATCTCATGTGGCAGCAGAATTGTATGCAGACGGTTTGAAGAAGCTTGTTTCACGATATCAAAAGTGTTTGGAACGACATGGTGATTATGTAGAAAAATAAAGTAATCATGTAAATTTTTGAAACCACTAATAAATTTGTAATTTTTTCAATTGTTTTAATTTCATTACCAATTGCCCGTAATTTTGAACCGTGCCTCATAATTCCTGTAAGCCATTAATCTAATTCTATGTCATCATTGATCTAATTCTATGTCATCATTGATCTAATTCTATGTCATCATTGATCTAATTCTATGTCATCATTGATCTAATTCTATGTCATCATTGATCTAATTCTATGTCATCATTGATCTAATTCTATGTCATCATTGATCTAATTCTATGTCATCATTGATCTAATTCTATGTCATCATTGATCTAATTCTATGTCATCATTGATCTAATTCTATGTCATCATTGATCTAATTCTATGCCATCATTGATCTAGAAATCCAACATTATGATTTTATATGTAATTTTTTTCAATGCATTTTTTATTAACTTGGTTGACATTAATGTCCATTTTTATTTCTTTTTTATGTTCAGGTTGGTCAGGAATTCATTCAACTGTTGTGCAATTGTAGTTATTTCATTGATTATGTGGAATCTGTTCTCTTGGATGAACGTTCCTGTTTGAATGATCCTGTGATATATCAGCTTTTTCAAACTTTGTTACCCAAGGTCAGTATGATTATCTCTAAATCTTACTATGACTTCCGGAATTTCCTTGCATGCAGAAGCATGCTTTGGCACGATATTTTTTGAGTTAATTCAAGATTTGATACTCATGTCTTAAAATATGAATGTGTGAATTTCATATTTTCAACATGCTTTAAAAGCTGCATGGCTAAAAAAACTTAAATTGATTTTTGTAAACTCTCAAAACACAATTTATATTGAAACAGAAATATATTGTTTCTTTTGAGATTTTGTGCCATGTACTGACAAGCATTTCAACTGATGCAGTTGCAGATGTTTTGTTGAAATTTCTGGATCATAGCTTAATTCGTTCTTTCAATGTGCTTGTTATACGAATTGCTCATTCAAATTAAACTTCCCTATAGAAAATGATGGAAATTTGCATAATTTGTTCCACAATTATTCATTCATATAAAAATGACTAATAAAAATGGCTTCGTTCAACAATATATATACAACACAATAATATAATAAATAAAATACAATGAAATATATATATGATAATGCCACAAATAAACTTTCAATATGATAATGTTTACAGATTAACTTGCTCTAAATGTGACAAAAGAGAGAACTATTGTTTTGGACAACTTAGGACTCACTTTTTTTCTGTAAACTTATTCTCTTGGTCTGACTTCGAAAAAGAATGTATATAATGGCACTTGCTTTTGCCTCCTTTTTGGGATTTCTCAAAAATGAAGAGTGCATCTTTCTTGGACAGATTCATTGCTCGCACAGTGCTGCAGCTTTATTTGATTATTTCTTTTCTACAGAATTTTGCATAGATTCCAGCATTTTACACATATCTCTAATCTTATTTGAAATGAGGCACTTCTCTCTTCCTCAGAAAAGATACTCTGCATAAGATCTTGCTGTTGCATGTGGTGGAGGTCCATCACTTTGTCTGCAATCACCTGACCAAGCAGAATTTATTTTTAAAAAAATTTTCAGACTCTCAAATTCACTTGGCTACAATGCAACATCTAGTTCCATATCGTAAACAGTCAAGCTTGTTCATGGGAGTTAATTTTTCTTGTAAGGCGTGCTGACCAGAGACTATAGGGGAAGTATTACTCACAATTCTACAGTACGTGTGTTGACAAAAGCGAAAAACCATCTGCTCAGTTGTGATAATGTGACAATAAATAAACAAAGTGCAAAATTTTTGCTTGTAATGCAAATCATAGAATCAAAATTTTTTAAAAATTTCTTCTCGTGCGAATTGCTAATTAACCAAAGTTCCACTGTATAGTTAAACATTATAGTCATTCATTAAACATAAATTCATGCAAATTTTGCTCATCTGCACCTCCCTCATTGAGTGGCTAGTGTACCAAACTCTCTGTAAGAGACATAAAAAATTTTCAAAATCACTTTGTCAACTTAGCACTTAAAGCCACCCGTGAAAATGAAGTTAATTTGTTCCTGATAGTATCGCAAAAAAACAAATCGTGGATCAAACTTCCTTGTATAAATTAATGACTAACTTTTCCACTTGCTCCACACCACAAAAACCTATAGATTGTCATTTTCAGCTATCTTTCGCTCGTAACATAAATCACTTTGTAAGAAAAACACTCAGGGTACAGCCGGACAAGAATTTTAATTTTTTAACCCTGATTATTTTCTTGTGTATTCTGTTTATACTAGACATCCTTTTAAGTCTAAACATTAGGTATGTATCAAACATTTAAAGTATTTAAATGCTTTTTAAACATAGGGTTTTACGCCACCTCCTCAAACAAAGGACAAAAAATAGTTCTAATTCTTACAGACCTTCCAACCTTTGAAAGGTAAAAATCCAGCAATTTACTCAAAAATCTGGCAAACCATACTTTTATATGTTATATATTTGTCACTTTATTGCCATGATAAGAACCAGCACAGATGTGCCAACTGTTGGAATCCAGAAATCTGGAGATTCTCCCGGAACCCCCCCCCCCCCCCCCATCAAACAAACACATTGCAGACCCGCCAACCTCAAAAGCAAACAACCTACTCTATCCATAAAAAAATTTAACGCAGCCCATTTTCCAATGTACAGGGGGAAAATGAGATGGGGGGGGGGAGAGCAGGAGGGTACCCCATACTAAAAATTGATTACAAAGTTTGATAATTATAATCAGAAAAAGTAATTGTGCTTCATGAGAAAAAAATTTATGGTTTACTTTAAAAAACGCACACACATTTTCTCAGGACGACAACAGATTTTTAAAAAATTTGTTCACTTATGTCTATCTTTTGACATTTTTGCACTACTGCTTTATTTAAAATGAAATACAATTTCCCACACAGTCCCCTGATCACATGAAAATATCAAAAAAATAAAACTTTTTTAGATGAATGCTAAAGTGTTGAAAATCATCCGATATTCATACCTCAAAATGTAACATTCTAGTCACCTGAATGATTAATATTAATAATATCAAATTGGAATGAAGTGAATTTTTTTTTGTCGAAAATTTCCCAAAATCCTGAAAACTTCCAAACCTGGATAACTCAACAATAAAAAGTAATTTTATATTTCAGGCTTGGTACAATTTTCAGAATTTTAAAAAATCATGGTAAATCTATCAGAAAAAAAATCAAAATTTTCTTCCAAATTTAATTTTCTGCTAAAATCTTCAAAGTCGTGGGAGGGACAAAAAGTCTGGAGTCTCCAGCCTAAATCTGGAGAGTTGACAGGTTTGTTCTTATAATAAAATTGAAATAAATTTTAGACTTGCAAAGTTTTTTTTTTTTGGCACCTTATTAAAAACATTTATTTTGCAGGTGTCCTCTCAAGTTGTCAATGAGCAGACGTTGACATTAGTGACATCGTTAATGACGTCACTAGCCAAAACTATAGATGAAGTTAGCCTTCCTAAACAAGCATTTAAATTGAATGGGGTAAGTTATCTAATTCAGTTGTATAATAATATCTATATCTTAACCACAATATCATAGTTAAGCACTGTTTATAAATAGAGCATCCATAATTAGAAGACCCTATTTTAAAGTAACCCACAGGCAAAACCCGTCATCAGAAAAGTGTGAAATTTTGTGGAGGACTTCATGAAGTGATGGGAATTTGTTACGGAGGGGAAAAATTAGTTGCATATGTCACCACCAGAGGGCATTTCACTTTGAATACCTGTAGTAAACATGTAAATTTATGTGATGTCACTCAGCAGCTGTTATAAAACCTAAAAACATTTGCTGAGATCTCGTTTCTCAATGTGTTTACTGCTCACAATGACAATAAGTTTACGAGATCATGCTTTCTTGGTTACATTGTTTTACCAAAACAGCTATTCTGCTGTAACTGCTCTATAGAAATATCGGACTTGGAAGAGGATTCAAAAAGGTCCAATGAATGTTAAAACCTTCGGAGTATGATAAAGAAATTTGAAACTACAGGATCATTGGCTGTTTGTCCTGGAAGAGGAAGAAAACCTGTTTCTTATAGACGCAATACAGGAGATTTCGCTTCAGGTGGGAGAGGACAGAGCTTCAAATTCTAGTGTCAGGCATGTAGCACAGGCATTGGATAGGCCACGTTCTACTGTCCATAATATGCGGAATATCCTCTGATATTATCCACACAAACTTTCACTTGTGCAGCGGTTGCTTCCACATGATTATGACGCTCGACTGCAGTTCTCAATGCAGTTTCTAGGTCGATTCAGAATGGTCTTGGAATATCATCTGGACAGACAAAGCACATTTTCACTTGCATGATGCAGTCAAAACTCACAATTGCCGAATTCTGGAACCAGAAAATCTGCTCGCTATCTTAGAGGTTCCATTTTATTCACCAAAAGTGACAGTCTAGTGTGAATTTACTGCATCATTTATTCTTGGTCACTACTTCTACAAGGAGTTAAGTTCTACAGGTCCAGTGACATGTTCGATCACCGGGAAGCAATATGCATTGCTGTTACAGAACAAAATTGTTCCGGCTCTGCAAACACATCATTGCCTTGCAGACACAATCTTTATGCATGACAGAGCTCCTCCACACATTGCAGTGAGTGTTAAGAATGTTCTTAAAACACATTTAACAGAAGAACGTGTCATCAGCCGGCACTTCCCTAATCTATGGCCTCCTCGGACCTTAATCCATGTGATTTTTGGCTTTGGGAGCATTTGAAACATGTTGTAAGTCAACAATCCAAGAACTTCACCTGACCTTAAAGGCGGCATTGCCACATACTGAGAATTTCCACACTTCGGTCATTTGTGGAACATGCCATCTTGCGATTTCACGTGGTATCTAAAAATGATAGCCGTCATGTGAAACATGTTTTGTTGCAGTAACAATTGTGAAAATTTTAAACGTTTGCCTAAATGTGTCACATTTCTTAATAAAACACCCTCTGGTGGCGACATGTGCAATTAATTCCCCCCACCCTGAAACAAATTCCCATCACTTCATGAAGTCCTCCACAAAATTTCACAATTTTCTGATGACTGGTTTTGCCTGTAGGCTACTTTAAAATAGGGTCTTTTAATTATGAATGCATTGTATATCTTATGAAGACTACCATAAAAATCTATATAACTGAAACAAACTATAAATTGGAACGATTTCTGCTTTAAAGACCTTATTACATTGTCTATACAGTGTACCTTGGATAACAAATAACTCAGCTTTTGAATTTTTAGGCTAACTAAGATTTTTCAGTTTTTAACCTCGGCTAACAAATATGAATTCTGTTAATCAACGTTTTAGTTTGAGGTTTTTAGAATATATATAGATTTACTTGATATTAATGCAAGGCCATCTTGAGCACCATGAGCCAAGTGATTTTTCTGAGGCTCTGCCAGGCAAAATTTATGTGTGTACTCTTCAAAGATTTCAACTATATCTCATTTTTGTAAGGCCCTTTGCCGTGCCCAGGTTGGCCCGTTCGTTAAGGATATATGTGTTATGGTGTATGGATGTATTTCCCACTGTAAAATGTTTTAGGTGTTAACATCATCTGAATTACTTGTTTTAGTATTTATAATTGCATTTTTAATTGGGTTTTCTGTAGTTTTGAAATGTATGACATCTATATTTGTTATGGGCATCTTTTTCTCAGCCACCTCGTTGGGCATTTAGCCTGTTGTGGCCTTGTATTTGCACTGTCACTCAAGCCCAATTAATTTATGTCTGCCTCAGAAGCATTTTCTAGATCAGTGGTTCTCAACCTTTTTTGACTTGCAAAGCCCTTTTCAGTGTATAAATTTATATTACGGAGCCTGTAAGCCTCTTATAATTTACTGATTTATTTTATTTTCCCTTGAGTGGTTGCGGAGCCCCTGGGAAGTGCACACAGTGCCCTGGTTGAAAGCCACTGTTCTATATTATCAGAAAGTTTTTAAGCCATTTCATGTGGAATGAATGTTCAAACTAGGAGAAATGCATTGGGGGGGGGGGGGGTCTAGTTGTGAACCTTTTCAGTGCACAGTGTTATCTGTGCTTCACTCTTATCATGAAACTGAATGGTCTAGACGGGTGGCCAACACCTCAAAGGTCAAAGGCCAATATAATGGTCAGCTGCAACGTCGCTGGCAGCACCAGGGGCAACATTCTGGTGTATAGCCTCTCTGGTAGTCTTTGAGGAGTTTTATTATTTGGATGGAAAGAAAGCCAAAAGCCAGTCATGTAGATGTCATTGACCATCTGAAATATGTAAACATGTGATGTTTAGATAAGATGGACTAACTTTATAAGCAATTTTTGTGTTCGAGAAAGGCAGTAGCGTGAGAACATGGTGAATTACTACCGTCGTTAGACATAATGTAAATAGTCTGTTAATCAGAAGTCTTTTGTTCAAACCGATAGCTCAAGTAATTATCAGAAAAAACAAATTAATACACAGTATTTTTACCTGGTTGGGAGCCATCTAGCTTTTGGCCACCCAGCCCACAATCGGCTGGGTTGCATACATAGTAAAAATAAAATAAAAAGATCATCAGCATCTCTCTCTCTCATCTTCCTTTAAATTCACCTTCATTCCATTGTGAGGTTGTTCAGCTGAGCCTTCACTCAGTTTTAAACTTTTTTTAGTGCTTCTTAAAACATGTTTTACACATCTGTGTATATGGTTTATTATGACAGGATATATGGAAATGGTTTTCATTAATTGAATAACTATAGGGATGTGATGTATCTGATTCCAATTAACATCTAGGCCTACAATTATATTGAAAATAAGTGAGAACTGAGAATCAATTTGTTTTGCAGCATACATTGTGCTAATATCAATTGCTTTAAAGTACATATTATAGAATTAATTTTCTTTATAAACTGAACAGAGTCATCTTTTTTTCTTTTCCTGCAGGATCTGCGAGCTCTGTGTTTAGTGTTGTCCATTCAGTTGCCGGTGAAAGTGCCATCTGAATTCCTGAATGCCATGAAAAAATTGATTGAACATTGTAAACAAGTTATGGAAGACGAGAAATATATTCCACCCGTTTGCAAGGATGCCAGTCCCAAAAATAAAAGCAAAGGAGGAGGCAGCGCAGATGAGGACCCTAAGAAAGGTATCATCATAATTCTTACAAGTTATTTATTGTCAAAAAATATTAATTTAAATTTTGTGGGTATGAAATGAATATTTGGAATTTCATTCACATATTTCAATTCATTTATATGGAATGAATGTATACAATTATAAATAATAATGCTCATTTTAAATAGTCAAACCTTGATTTAACCCCAACATTTATTTTTCAGAATTCTGGCACCATATTGAGTTTGACATTGTATCAAATCATGGTTGAACTTGTTTAAAACAAAGAAACCTCTCAATAAGATACATCTGTGGGACTAGATATTTTCCCCTTAAATAAAGGTGTCCTTTATTTAGAGGTGAATGATTTCTTATTTTGAGGGACACTGGTGAGGACATCTGTCCCTTAAATAGAGGTGTCCCTTAAAACAGGTTTGATTGTATATAGTAGATTTGTGTACTGAAAATTTCTGGCGACATCAGGAGAGCTAGAGGCAGATTGATGGTTTTGCCGCCTGCTGGCTATTCAAGTTTTTGCTGTCCTTGTGTCATTCTAATTCAATATTTTTGACTCTTTACCACCAATTAATAAAATTTGCTGCCCCACTGCCCTGAGATATAGTCTGCTTACACTCCTTCCCATGTAATCATGTCTCTGCAAGGTTGAACGTTATATCAGGGTTCGACTATATTATTATCATCTTTTGCCAACACTGGCCTTCATTTGACGAAATATTTTTTTTTTGCTATTTTACCAATCTAGTTGAAAAAAATTCAGTTGTGGAAGAACAACCAGCAACAAAAAGGCGGCGCTTGTCCTCTTCATCATCATCAGCTCATAGCAGCAGCAGTGGCACAGCCTTCGGTCGACTAAAAGAAAGTTGCGATAGTAAGGAGTTGCCACAGAATCAAGATTCTGCAGAAGAAGGCGAAAAAGATGAAGAGGAAGTAGGAGGAGGTGGCAGCAGCGGTGTGGGAATGAGCAGATCTCCTAGTCTTTCTGATTCTTCATCTCCTGCAGCAGAATCATCATCGCACTGGGCAGACGCGCTTTGCAAGTCGGCCTCGACCGTAGCATCCATCATACAGGGTGGCACCAACAGCAGCGGTACCAGTACTACTAGCTGAAGATCGATGATTTTCCCTTGTTCATTCGTTTTGTACTGATGTCTGTGGTGTTTGATTGCGCGTGTGTGTGAGCTTTTAACCTGCTTTATGGAGACCTGGTTCTAAGTCATAACTGTAACTGCATTATTCTGATCTGTGATCCTGACTGTTCTTTCTGTGGTGCAAGAAAAAAATTATAAAAAAAGGTGGCTTTCTTACTTCGAAATAGCAAATAAATTATTTCCTTTTTGCCAAAGAATAAGGCTTTGTTGTACTATACTCTATATGGAAAACTGATACTATACGTGTTGTATATTACTTTGGGGGAATAATTACGATACCAATACACTATTGGATGTTGTATATTCGTGTCTTTCTTCATAGATGTTCAGCGAGAAAGGAAATAATGACTCCTTGTACAGTAACTTTTTTTTAAGATATATTTTGTTCATGGACAATGTAAATACATCTCGTTGCATATACTATATATTCAATTAATGTTGTTAGTTATCTTTTCGGCACCAAATCATGACAGCTGTTGTATTAATTTTAAAGGTAAAAAGAAAAAACTGAAATCATCGTTAAAAAAGAAAAGGGTTTTTTCGTGTATGTATGTGTATGTATATCGGAAATATGATGTCGTTTCGAATACAAAGAGGTAAGAAAACATTTAGTTTGGTCTAACCATCAAAGGAAAGTGTCATCACATTTCTCCAAGTCTGTACAAAAATTATTATTGGGGTGGGGGGGGGGGTTTGTTAACTTGAGGAATATTATGAACTTAAATGTTTGACAGTCTCGTACAATTATGTCACTTTAATTTAGGAATCCGAAATTTCTCTGCGTTAGCTACAGATTCAATAGGATTCTATATTGTATCAATTTATTTACGTCTTCATTAACAAGTGAAGATTTTTTTTTTTTTTTTTTTTGAATATCTTAAAAAATAAATTGAATATGAATATCTTGAATAAAAGCTTAAGTTTATCCCAGCAGAAAAAGAGAGAGACATAGTGTATCGCCATGTGATCTATTCAAATTGTATAGTTCAAGTGATATATAAATTGTACATAAATGGGAGAACCAAACTGTAAAACATTTATGCCCTTTTTTTTATGTAGTGACTCTAAAACTATGTCTCTTTTTTTTTTTTTAATTTATGTACTTGAGCAGCCGTTTCGTTACACTATAGGATTTTTTTTCAAAAACATTATTTTACTGTGCTTTAAAGGTGAATATCAATATCCTGTATTTGCTGTTTTTCATCTTCTGTGTGTATAAAAATATTTGTTTTTAGCAGTGATAAATCAAAAAAAAAAAAAAAAAAGAGAAATGAATTGAGATAGTTGCGTGTGTGTTGGAGTTCGCCTTCTAAAAGAAGGGTTGTTTTTTTTTTCTTTTTTTTCTCTTTAATTCACATCTTTGGAAGTACTTCAAACTATTTGTGATGTGTTGCAATAGCGACCAGTCCTATATTTAACTGGAGTTGCCATTGTTATAACATGTCTTGTTCTGGCCATTAAATTTTTTTTTCCCTAAAAAGAGATTTTGTTGGTGTTATTTGTATTTCCATGACACTAGATATGTTCTTTATTGCATGTTACTTGGTGCTCAGTTATATTCTGAGTTTGAAAAGTTTAACTTTCTTTTTAACAATTCTATGTATAACATATTTTTCTATTATATGAGTAATATTTTTGTTTGTCATGGTTCATCTCTGAGAGGTAGCTGGCTGGGAATAATCACAGGATGATCCACTGGGGGTGGTGATCGGTTGTTATACATGTATTATAGTTTTCGATCATTTTTATCTAGCTCAGATCATGATGGAGAAAATGCAAAATACTTGTTTTATTGGGACAATATATTTTGGGCAATTGTGATACACACTTTTTTTTTCATACACGTTTGTTTCTTGAGTCACTAACCGCAGGGTTTTTAAATTATTTTTTGAAATAGAACACGTATTGGGGAAAGAGATTTTCGGGATATTAATGCTGAGGTGAACTCACAAGGAAAGGGTCCCAAGGTGTCATTCCCAAAAAATTAAAGTACATTCATCTTACCGAGAAACACATAAAAACAAAAAATTAGCAACAGAGTGTATTCATTAAATCTGCAAGAAAATATAGTAGACTATTGGTAACTCAACACCCTAAAGATATCGACAAACATGTCAAGTTAGCAGGGTTTCATTTTAAATTTTTGTTCAATCATTTTTGTATGTGCATTTGAACAATTCCATTAAATAAAATGCTAATTTTCATTCATTTTAATTTGGGGTTGTTTCATAACAGAATCAAAACATATAAAAAATTTACCTCATGAAAAATAATCAAGCATATTTATTTTTCTCTCCGAAGAGAAAACAAAAATTCTTCTATGCTATTCAGTTAATCCTACGATCATTTGGCTTTTTCCTGAGTGCGTAAAGAAGGGACATCACATCTACAGCTTTTCATGCATCATGGCGAGATGGTGCAGATACTTCTCCATCTTAACTTTCTGTGATTCTATTTCTTCAGAACATGAAGCACTTGCTCTTTGGTTGATTGATTCTAGAATATTGCTGTCTTCTAAAAGTCCAGAAGTTACAAGATTCGAGTCCATGTTCATAAATGCATCCTCGATAAAATCACCTCGTTGCGTTATTTATCCTTTCTCCACGCTTAATCTGAGAGGAATCTGCAAAGAAATTATCGTTTTCCAAAGACTCAGAACAAAAACCAATATGACTGGAAGCAGTTCCGAATTGTGGCACTTGTGACTGAGAGAGTGCAGAATCAATCATTTCAACATCATCTTAAAACTAATTTTTGTAACATCCACAAATTTTTTTGGTCTATTTTTCTATAAAAAGTTTTCATACTTAGGATTCCTTGAACCAGTGGTTGTGAAATTGCTGTTGAATTAGGTGGTTAAAAGTATAATTTGATTGCTGAAAGATTCATTGTTTTTGGATGAGCAGTGCAATATATTACCAAAATAAATAAAACTTTTCTCTTCTCACTTGAAAATTTTCTATCTAGCTTCCTCAACCATTGTTCGAAAATCTCTGATGTCATCCATGCCTTTTTGTTGCCATCATAGTTCACAGGAAGAGTTTCAACATTTTTAAAGCACTATGGGTTTTTTGATTTTGCCAATAACTAATGGTTTCAATTTTTCAGAACCATCTGAGTTTGTTGCCAAAAGAAATGTCAAACAATCTTTGTTTTTTGCCTCCATATTTTTCTCCTTTGAAGGCAAGAGTTTGGTTTATTTTTCCGTCTTTTGCCTAACCTATCTCATCAAAATTAAACACATCTGCATCTTTATACCCTTGTATCATTGGTTTCAGAATATCGTTCATCCAATTTTCAACAGTTTCTTGCGATGCAGATATGCTCTCTCCACAATTTTTCATAAAAGCAATGCCATGGCGCTCTGAATTGGGTCAACTATCCACTGCTCGCAGTGAAATCACCTTGATTGAGACTTTTTACAAAATCTTTTGCAGATTTGAACCACAAAAGAGTTGCTTCAGACTTCAGTGTCGTAGAAGATTTTCTTATGTGTTTTCTGCTTGGTTCATAAGATAATTCAAATGCTGAAAAAAGTTTTTCCTTATTTTTGGAAAATGTTGAAATAGTGTTCTGTGCAAAGTTTTACCTGATTCTAGTTTTTTTTATTAATTTTTAACTTGTGATTTTAAATTTAAAGTTTGCTTGGAGCCATTTTATTCATGGCCGTCGATACTCATGATGGAAACCAAATGACATATTCAGCGCCTAACCAGGCTTTAGCTCTTTTTCTTTTACTCCTTTTTCAAGAAATCGTAAAACAGCTCTGCCGAAAACATTCTTCGCAACAGACAATATCAAAACTTCCAATAGATAAGATTTTCATCCCTCTTGGATGTTGACAATGTCCATATTTTTTTTGACCATGAAAAGAATAAAAGACTTTTTTTGGAAACACCTCTAAAATGATGAGCCGGCAATGGGGATAGACAGGAGTTGTGCTGGGCGTGACAGAAAGAGACCCAAATTTGCTTTCTTTATTATGGGGAACAGTAGCCTCCCCTTAACTTAAGCAAATAGCGACAGTAAGGAGAGGTGGTTTTTCTTAGTCCCGATACATCAAGGAGAAAGATTTCCTAAATATAAATGCCAAGGTGAACTCTGACAGGAAAGTCTACTGGTCTCTGCTAGGATTCCGGGCAAGTAAGCAGGCCAATATACCATGAGAGAAATATTTTTTCCGAGGTTAGCTTATATATATAGATGGCAGATAGAAACATTAGGTTATTATTCACCAGTGACTTGATTATCGTAAAACCCTGATGGCCATACATGAGTGACGCTTTGATTTATGGAATGGTCTGGGAAACACATGGTTCGAGAACCACTGCTCTATGAAAATTTTGGCTCACATGTAGGTTACTTTTACCTACAAGCAGTGAGGGAGGCAACCCAGATCTACAAGATACCTACAGTCCCGAAGAATGCTCAGGGATGTGATAACCTGATTTATCCTTTAAAACAATCCTGAAGTGGAGGTACAACAGAAGCAACAATAATATGACTGCGGAACACATTGCTACTACAGACAGCCCCCTCCCTGTGAGATATATAGAAAAAATATATTAATGTCAAACAGTGCTGTTCAGATTTGACAAACTAGGTCCTGATCTAACTAGTCCTTGTGTGGGGGAGAATAACTGATGTGACAAAGATGATCAATAGAAGACTACATTTTTTTTTTGTCAATCGTTCACTGTTATACATAAGGCTGGGTTAGAAAGATACAATGATATGATCCGAGATATCAACAAAGATTAGTGGATCGAATTTAATTTTTAACCAATCTGTGTTGATGATGTGATAATTGTTTAAATGAATCAAATACACGACTCTAATTGAGAACTCTTATTTATTGATAATTAAAAGAAAAAATTCTGTTATTTACACAATCGCACATAAAAAAATATTCAATATTTTTACAAAAATTTTCATAATTGCAATATCCAGAAACAACTAACAATATCTTTGAGCAACACATTTTTCAAATGTAAACCGGTCTGATTTTCATCATAATACATATGACATGATGCCAATAAAGCATCTACATTCACTCCGCTAATACTCTTTTTCAAGAAACGAAGGGTATAGACAGATTTTTTTCACACATTTTTCTTGAGCAACATCATTGTTCAGATTATAAAAAGTAGCATCAATGTGTTGTTCTTTTTGTCTCTTGTGAATGGATGTTGCCACACGAATATCCTGTTCCAATTTCCTAACAGCACGGATGTCAGTTTCTACTCGCTGAAAATAAATATTGCACTGTTTTTACATAATAACCATTTCATGTGTAAACACATATTTCTTTTTGTACATCATTTATGTAACAAACACGTATTTCTTTTTATACATCATTTACGTAGCAAACACGTATATATTTTTTCTTATTTATCTCATTCATATGAAACCTAAATGAAAACGCTGCTATTGAAACAAATCCTCTTTCATCAAGCATCTGTTTTACAGCCAATGCTTGTTATACAAATACAAATACAACGCCACAACAGGCAAATTGCCCAACGAGGTGGCTGACTTAAGAACATCATGGATCCCCGAGCCCCTACCTACTACTGCTACACCACACATGCACCCCCCCCCCCCGCGGAACCCCCCAACGAATCGGTACATGCGGGAATGTACGTGTAGTGCAATCTGACGTAAAGTTTGTTCCTGTGTAATGCTTGTTATGTGTAGTGCTGCCCCCAGTTTTACTAACTATGAGTAAAGTGTTATGGTTGAATGATCTACCGTTGTAGGACTGTTGCTCTCTGTGGCGAGACTTTTTAACGGGGAGATCGGCTCGCATTTGCGCCTTGAAGTTGGGAACCACAGAAAACCAACTTCAGCTGACCACCACTGTGGGGTTCGAACCCGGATCCTCGCATCACGAGTCCGGCACTATAACCACTCGACCACCACAGCGGCTGGATCGTTTTATCACAATAATCAGTATAAGTCCCAAATGTTTTAACATAATGACTATCCTATATGTTTTCTTTCCAATATAATGAATACTTGATATGATTTTCACTTTCAACAGATAATAGGGAGTCGTAAAAACAAACATAGACTGTATTAACTTTTAACTGACGTGTTGTAAAATTCTCAACTTGTTTTCAGTTTTTTTCACTGAATATATTTTGTTTTGATGTAACTTTGATTTTCAGGGGAACAAAGAGGGGTCCCAAAAACAAGCATAGACTATATAAGAATTTTAAAAATATATGTGCATGCCAGAGATAAATGGCACTATGACCAGTTAATGGCAATAACAACTAAGTTTAAGCTTGGAATTCCCACTAAATTAGAATAATCAATGAGGTTTTCAGCAGGATATAGACAACAATGTATAGAGTGATGAAAAATTAGTTTGATTTGCTCATCAGTGCAGGAGAAGAACGATGCAGTTACATAATGAAAACTGTCGACTGCTCTTTTGAGAGAAATACTGAACTAAAATTCTTTAACAATCAATTTGTCTTAAAATTGTAATTTTGTATGCTTTTTTACTTTTACGGTTTTTGTAAAAAAATTTGTAATCTATTGCCCAATCAACTTATCACAATAAATGCACATATTGAAACTAATTTTTATGATTAAAACAAGATTGGTTTCAAAGCTCTGTAATTTTTAAACCCCCAAATGCCAGTGAAATAAATTCAATCCAGTTCTCTTTCCTCACCATCAGGATGTTTTATTGTAACCCTACGAACCCCAATTGTTTTTCTTTTCACCCTTTTTTTTCTATACACCTATTAGTGATTTTTTTTCCCTCACATATAATGTATCATTCTACTAGATACACATAAGAGAACATGTAGGATGAGGAAAAAAGTTTTCTACTCTATCAATTTTTTTTTCTTTTATATATATTTTTCCTCTTTCCCCTTTTTTTTCCAGGGTTAGGACAAGGTTACCAGATTTCTTGCCGATTCGTTAAATAAAAATAATCCAGATTTATTACCAAAAGCTTGTTAGTGAAGTGGTTAAAGATTTAACCGGCTTGGTGTGAAAGCAACAAATGTTTTAGTGTAAAATAGAACGAAAAGTAAAAAATTTTTATCTCAAAAAATATAAACATACCTTATTGAAAGAGCTCAGCATCTCAAGACAGGAAATCATATTCTGTTTGGCGTATGCCCACTCGTTATTTTTTTCATCATAAATCGGACGATGTTTTTCCGTTATGAAATTGAACTTCGGACATTCTTTCTAGGAATTTGAAAAAAATAATAAAAAATTCCATACATTCAATATTTTTTTTGTCACAATACAAAAGAAAAATATCTAAGAACATTGATAAATGCAATGGAAATACATTTGGAAATATTTTAAAAGTGGGAAAAATATATTAATAAAAACTTTCTGTATGATAACCTCGTGTTTCTTGCATACATGTGTCATGTGCAAGCTTTTCGATTCTTTTTTTGTGACCGACAACAAAATTTTAAATTAACGTGTGGATGCATTATATTCCAATCCATCCCAGAATTATCTCGAATAACCCTAGTGTACATGATTTTTTAAACATGGAAAAATTTATCAGTTCTTAATTAATTTCTAGGTGCTGTTTCCAGATCTGACCTTAAAAAATGGCCATCACGTCCAGTTTTTTGCTATATGGTATTTAATTTTGAATATCGTCAAAATTTACATATTGAGGCTATACATGTGAAATGCCACTAGATCAGTGTTTCCCAAAGAGGGCAATAGAAGCTACGGGTTTAGTATAGGACACTATGAGTTGGTTTGAGTTAGGGCAATGAGAAGAAAAAATATTTGAAGGGGGGTGCATGGAACAAAAAGTTTGGAAAATCATGTACTAGATAATCATGTTTCTATATTTTGCCATCTAAAACTTGGGGTTTCTCGAAGATGAAAGAAAAATTTTCCGAAATTGAATGACAGAACTAAAAGGTGTATTTGTAGGTCCTCAAAGTATCAAGTGATTTTGTTTTCACATAGAGTTCGCTGCATGGCAATTATTCACATCAGCAATGAAGGGGTTTTCGGGGAACCACAAAGAGGAAAATTACCACAACAGCTTGTTCAATACCTGCTTTGTTCGTACAAAAATCTTGTATATTAAATGACTCCAAAAATCCAAAACCGATTTTTTTCTGATTTAACCTGAGAGCAGTCAGTGACAATATATCTGTAATAAATTTAGATATATATCTGACAATATATATCTAAAATAATTTTTTTTTGTTTTTTGATAACATGCTTCAAATAACTAACTACCAACACCGTACTTATCATACATCAAGTTTTAAAGAGGAAACAATAGAAATAAGTAAAAATAGAAGTTCATATAAAATATACATTAATGTGCTTTTACCAAACTTTTCCTCTCCTTTTGCAAATGCTGTTGTAGGATTTCGCAACAATGGAATGGGTATCGCTTTCTTTTTTCCAGCAGCTCGTGTAACATCTCTGAAAGTTTCGGCAACAGGATCTCATTGATTGCTTTTGATTTGCTATCACCCCTACTTTCTGATTTTGATTCTCGCTCGCATGCTTCCAAAGAAAATTCCCTGATAACCACATTCTCATTCACTAACTTTAGGTATTGCTATGTCCATTGACAAAAAATAAAAAAAAGTAAACAACAATGCGTCATTAATACATACTAGTAATAGGGGAACTACTGGGTTTGTCTTCAAAACGAAATTCACTCAAAACATTTGAAAAAATAATTAAATAAAACTAATGAAAGTTATAAAATACAAATACTGAAATTTCCAGCGTATAATGTGCTGAGGTTAGGCAACTGATCCAGGTCAATGTGTCGGGAGGGGCAAACTGTGTAAGTTCATTCGATCGTCCTGTATACTCTGCTCTTGGGAGGGGCAAACTGTGTAAGTTCATTCGATCGTCCTGTATACTCTGCTCTTGGGAGGGGCAATCATTCCTATCCTCTCCCCAACCCGTTTTCTGGATCTGCACCTGAGCAAAGGCAGACATCTTCAACTGCAAATGAAGCAGAAGCAGATATCTCTATCTGCGAATAGAGCAAAGGCACATGTCTTCAGATTCGAATGGAGCAGAGGCAGTTATCTTCAGCTCTGAATGGAGCGGATGCAGGCATCTTCAGCTGCAAATCAAGCCAAGGCAGATATCTCTATCTGCGAATAGAGCGGAGACAAAAATCTTCAGGTTTAAATAAAGAGAAGGAAGACATCCTCAGTGGCAAATCCTCAGTTTGCAATCCCACCACTGTACCGACCCCCCCCCCCCAAGCTGAAAGTTGCGAGGGCCGGGTGAACGTGGAGGGGGGCAGGTGTTGTGTCACCCTGAAATTGTCAAAATGATGTGTCAGCAGCTGTTTTGCTGGTGTTACAATGCAAATCTTGATAAACGTAGTGTGGATAGCACACATTTCTATTGAAGTGCCAAAATAATATGGATGCACAAAACATTATACCATCGGCCAAGTACAGCATCATTTACTTGTACAATTTTAAGAACTTTTTTTTCCGTTCCCCAAAAAAGAAAATTCCATTGCTTTAGGAATATCCATGCAAATTCTCACGTCATTCCAACCAGTGGTTCTTAATGTATAGTGTTTTGGAATCAGAACTTTAGTTATAATCACCCTGTATATACCTGATTATTTTACCCTGTATATATCTAAGTGTTTCAGGGAGCACCATGGTGCTCACGAGCAATGGGTTGAAGATACCTGCCTTACAGTACGAGGTATGCTGCTTCTTGTGGAAAGAAAATGTCTGTGATGTAAGAAAATGTAACTACTAGTACACTGGTCTTTGTCCTTTAGGAGAAACTGGTGTCTTTATTAGATGGACAAAGACGATCTGATAGAACTTACGAATATTGTGATCAGAGCCATATTATATATTTTAATCAAGGTTAAAGAGAAGATAAATTACGAATTATGTAAGCTCTCGATTCGTTAATTTTTTGTAGTTCTTGGGAGAATGTGAAATGGCTGCTTTTTATTTTCAACTTGACTTCTTTTATGCCAAAACCTTAGAGCTCAATTTTTTCCACTATTATCAACATTGAATCTTGTTTTGTTTATTTATTTTTATAACTATCATCCTGGTAGTTCCAGAGGCATTCATGCATCAAATAATTCCTCAATGAACTTCATTGTGATGTCTTCAGACCACTTGAAATTGAAACTTAAAATGGGAGGAGATTACGGAGAGTGAACTTGTTCATGCCAAGATCAAAATAAACATCCACGTGAGACAGCAAAATAACCCCTCCAAGTGACAGGCCACGCCCACATGCGCATAGGTCTACTTAACGGACCAAATAGAATAGTCTTTGTTTCATTAAATTACTTAATCACTTATCAACTAAACCGGTACAAGTGCAGTATAATACAGATCATCAAGGGTACTATAAGTCGCCAATAGTGGCGTAATGGCGGTGCGTTGCCATTTCTTCTCTCTTGCTTCTAGAAGCTCCCATTACAGACGTTCTAGAACCATCCATTATAGATGGCGCTCGAAGTGCGGACAATTCAAATGGATAACTATGTTTTTTCTCTTTGTCCAGTAGCATAACGTCATGCCGCTGTGGTGGTCAAGTGGTCATAGTGACGGACTCGCATCGCGGGGACCCGGGTTCGAGCCCCACCGTCAATACAGTGGTGGTCGGCTGAAGTTGGGTTTCTGTGGTTCCCAACTTCAAGACGCAAATGCGAGCCGATCTCCCCCATTAAAAAGTCTTGCCGCAGAGAGCAACAGTCCTACAAACAATACAAATATTCAGTCATTACACCTCACTCACTTCACTTCTGAGATATAGATGGCAGCACTAAAAGAACATACACAACACTAGATACGCACTCAGACTGTTAGGTACACATACTTACACTTCCGGCACAACTCACTAGGTAGTAAATTGCCCATGGCGATAGACCTGAGTTGTGCTAGGCTTGAAAAAAAAAAACCATCACGTTATTGTCTCATCAACCGGATTATCCCTGATTACCGCGTTGTATTTTTCTGACACATTTCTTTTTTGTAATTACATTTTCGTTTGGCATGCCTTCCGCCTTTAGTGTCATAAAGAAATATTTTAAATCATTTGATCATTTTTGTTGCACTACTGTCATTTTCTGCAAACGAGGGCTAATTAGACCCCCCCCCCCCCCCGGGAATCTACAATTTATTGCCGATTCCAAACAGCAGGCTTTTTTTTTATACTCATCGAGAAGTTGGCGAGCTAACCCCTCAATGGAAGGGCTCCCTGTGGTAGCAATTTTTTCTGCAGTCATGTCGCCGTTTCTGTTGCACCCGAGTGTCAGGAAAGTTTTCTGACAAGGACGAACCGGGTATCAAACCCATTGTTCAGACCAAGCACTTCATAGCAATACACGTCAAGCCTTTTTTTTTAGATTTGAAATAAGTGAACTCACTTCACCGAATCGAGCAGCAAGTTTCGAAGCCAATTCGCTAGGAATTAGTTCAGCGCTTATATCTTCAACCTCACGGATGATATGTTGACAGACATCCGTGAGCAAGTGCTTGTCACACACCACGACACCGTTTCCTCTTCCTTCATCAGATGGCGGACTTGATCTTGGTTCTGAATCAGCCATCACAGCTTTTCTCTTTCTTTAATTGTAAATGTTGTATCGTAAAGCAATACAAAACAAATTAACGTCCTTTCTGTTGATCGCAAAGCAATCGAAAGCCGCCAAAATTTCTAAACAACTTTCAACGTTGCCACTAAACTAATCTATATATTCTAGAAACCTTGAAACTAATTCTTAACTGCTTCATTCGGGATCAAAAACCTGGATTTCATACTTATCAGAAATTTGAATATTGTGACCGCATCGGACCATGAATAATATTTAATATTATAAATATTAAATTTTATATCATTATAAAATTAAGAATATTCATTCATCCGTGCACGCACGAGGCTTTATGAAAATACATGAGATGACCATACATATACTTAAGCTGACCATATTTCTTCGAGAGAAATACGGGACATTAAGATTCCAAATACGGGAAAATACGGGACACTGCCGACTATCGCCAAAAATGACGCCAAAACCAAACAAAGTTGCCAAATATTGTTGAAATGACAGAAAAATCAAAATGGTGGGAAATGAACCATTACTGCAAATTGAAGTGGATTAAAATGAAGTCCACGAAGAAAAACGTTCACCAAGATGAATGTGGGAGATTAATATTCTTATTTATAGATGTAATTATCATGAAATAATTTATGAGTTGAAAAATAATGTCAATCTTTGACTTCAATAAAGAGTAAATATTCATGTAGGCTTCGTGTAAAATACGGGAAAAACCGGGACACTTTTGCCAAAAAGTCGGGACGACCAAAAAAACAGAAAATACCGTGACTGTCCCGGAAATACGGGACGTATGGTCACCCTACATATACAAATATCCTCTCCACTTATCAATACAAGATTCATTGAGAGATTGGTTATTTGTGGAGATAATTACAAATGATGTTTGATGAAGAAAATTCATCACTGCCCCCACGGGGGACTCGAACCCCGGTCTCTCGCTTGCTGGACGAGTGCTCTGCCATCTAAGCTATAGAAGCATATAGAATGTTTCAACCTTGGAGCGTATATATATGTAATAACCAGTCTCTCAATGAATCTTGTATTGACAAGTGAGAGGATATTTCTATATGCATGTGGCCATCTGGTTGGCCTATGTCATTCACGAGCTATTAGTTGGTTGCTGGCGCCGTCCATGTACGGTGCCTTTCAACATATATATACGCTCCAAGGTTGAAACATTCTGTTTCCATAGCTTAGATGGTAGAGCACTCGTAAATGCGCTCGATGGTAAAGCGAGAGACCGGGATTCGATTCCCCGTGGGGGCAGAGATGAATTTTCTTCCTTGTAATCTTCATCTCCACAAATAACCCCAGTAGCACAACGATATAGTACAATATTTGCACCATATTGTTATATATCGAAATGTCAGAGGAATATCAGATGTCATAACTATGATATAGAACGATCTCGTCTTATATGGTGCAAATTATTTATGATGTTAATTGATCAAGCCTTTAATTTTTCAGCCGAATATGTATTTGATTCCATGTGAATAATCTCTACTTTGAAGGACAGCAACTTGGGACAATAAATTATTTTAATATAGTTTGAAAAACATAGATCTATATCGTGCACCTGACAAAGATCTATATCAGATTCTCGATATAGACCTGATATAGATCTATCAAAGAAGACATAGCTCTATATCCTGAACATGACATACATCTATATCGTGAACCTGACAAAGATATATATCAGATACACAATATGCTGATATATCAACATATTGTGTGCCTTTAAATAAAAATATTTCCTTCAAATAAAAATTTGGAGAAAATTTAAAGTCGAGCGTACAATTTTTTGTTTGAATTGAAATTAAAAACATTTGAATGAATAATTTTTATATGAAATTTTGATTTTAATAGGATTGATCATTTCGTCAGTTATAATTGAATCCTTACTGTGTATGTTTTACATCGTAGATGTTGGTATTTTAGGAGGAGCGAGAACTTATCCACCGTAACTTTAATTGCCACTTTATAATTGCACATATTTTTTAATTTAAAAAAAATTGCTCTTGTTTTTGTTGTATGTGTGTTTTTCTTAAAATTATTTTTTTCCTTTGATGTTTTCATTTTTTACCATATTTTTCACATATTATTTATTCTGTATTTTTTGTTTTATTAGCATAAATTAATAATTTTAAATAATTAATATACTACACAATACATTAATTTGTTTCTTGTGTTATACATAATTTTTCAATTATCTGCCTCAAAATGATAAATATGTCTCACAATTTCTATTTTGTAACTTTTGTGCATACATGAAAATGATTAAATTTGATTGATAATACAAGTAAAAAAAATGTTACTTATTAATTAACTTGTGAATTAATGTTATAATAACAGGTAGTAATCAGTGCTGTAGTGGTGGGTTGGTAAGGTACGGGGTTAGACATTCACGATATAGATCTATTTATCTCCAACTATGCCTTTTTTAGCCAGAACGATATCGTGGCCCAATATAGATCTATATTGGAAACTGAAATTTTACGATATAGATCTATATCTTTGTGCTACTTGGGAACCAGCCTCTCAATGAATCTTGTACATACATATACTGTTTTTGGTTTTTTTCCCCTCCCAATGGAAAGATGCTAGAAATCCCAAGCTCGCACATCCGCCATATTGGTCTGGTGTGCTGCAGGGCTACTCCACCGCACACCAACTCCGGTCATTTATTGCCACGCGGCAATTTCCGGCCAGTGGAGTTGGGGAATGGAGCCGCTATCTATTGGCGGTCGCCCCAAGCCAATACCAGCTAGAGCAGTGGTACTGCTACATTGCGAGCGAAGTCTTTCTGCTCTACCTGGTGTTGCCCAGGCTCGGTAGGTAAAGAGTGCCGCAGGGCTGGAACTAGAAGGGGTGGGGACTAAGGGGACAAGTGACAAACTTTCAAAGGGCGAAAAATTTTAGGAGGGAACCTATAGGTAGTGAGTAGTATAGGAGTTGACTAATTCCTATCATTAAATAATTGAATTTTACTTGGGGGGCTGCAAATCATATCCCTCTCCCGAAAAGGCCAGTGTAACATCAGTATTATCACAACAGCCAATGGCTGTTCCATGCTACTTTTTTTTCACAGAAGAGCTTTAAAAAAAGATTCATATACGCAGAGTACAGTCGTCGTCTAGGTCTATCTTAACAGCATCATGTGGGGACCCTCGGTGAAATGATTTTTCTGAGACAACGCCCCTCCTACTTGGCTAGAAATAGCTCTGCTTACCAATTCGCATGCTTACGCACAAAATTATAATCAGATCTCACATTTTCATAAATCCCTCTCTGCACTTTAGCCCCCTGGGTCGTGCCCATGCGTTGGGATGGTACTGTCCCAGTCCGCAGACACCTTCCGCTAAAAACACTCGAACCCCTTCAAAGAAGACTAACTTATTTCATTCCTGTAAGTGTCCGTTTTAATCGGTACCACTGTACTTGGAATATTTTGAATAACCAAGGTGGCCACATGAGTTTGTAGGCCATCTTAAGAATGACCTATTCCCAAAGTGCTCCAAGATCATCCCGTTGAGCCTCAATGCAACACGTTTAAAACAAACAAGAATTTGAATGACTCATAATACAATCATTTTTTGCCATGGGTTAGTAATCACCATGGCAAAAGGAGACACATGCTTTGAAAAAGGTTGAGAATCAGATTCAGACACATGGATACGGGTGGGGGAGATCATCTCCCACAAAAGAATTTGGAAAATTGGCCTGTTCCGTAAAATACAGAATGATTTAACGGATCTACACATCGCCTTGTCCATGGGCGGAGATAAGGGGGGGGGGTACGTCCCCCCCCCCCGAGTCAAAGGTGAAGTTGACTGATCTAATGTACATATGAATTGAAATCATCATCATCATGCCCCCCCCCCCAGACTTCCAAGTCTATCTCCGCCTATGGCCTTGTCATATTGTGTAGGATGGTCAAGATTCTCATCCAGGTCTATAGGAATATACCACAAATTCATTTGCTATATCCAGTTCCCGGATTCGACTATACACCCATTATTGCATTTTTTTCCTTGCAGATCTATTGAGCAAAATTTCAAGCTAAAAGATGGAAATCCCCCTTCCCCCAATATCTGCCACAATCATGGCTCTCCCCTCCCCATTCTGGAGCAGTGCCCTAGGTTGGGATCTTTGGCGAGCCCCCAAACCAGACTTTTCATGGATAGAGTAAATTTATAGCATTAAAAAACAAGAAATGATAACTGTCCTGGGCTTCAGGACTGGAACGGGGACATGACCACAACCTCCTTGATATATATATATATATATATATTGGGGGTTTGAGCCCTCAAAATATTTCCAATAACTTTACGCCTCTGCTTGTGGCGAAACATTCACACTCGGAATACTAAAACATGTTCATCCTGTCAGATGCAAGATTTGAGAGATTATTTTGTTAATTTTGGTAGAGACAGAAAAAGGAAAAGACATTCGCAAATATTAAGTACACATTCATATAAATGTTTAATCAGCTTGATTATAGAAAATAAAGTGTTTCAATAAGAATTACCGAATACAGAAGTTATGGAAAAAGTGACAAAATCAAAATAACAAATTTCTATGATTATCGATACCAAATTATATTGTCTTACATTATTTTTGTAAATATGAATCGACCTTTAATTTTCAGCAATTTTCAATACTCACAAAGTTTACAGATTTTGTACAATCATTACAATGACGTTTACAGAAGCTGCTGGCAGTAGTTGGAAACCACAATCATATATAAGAATCTTTTACCCATTTTTCTTCTTCTAGCAAACAGCGTGTAGATAACAAAGTTCTCATTGATAAAGTAAAGTTCTTAGTACCATATACATTCTGGTATTATAGAAAATTGATTTTAAGTCTTATGTTTCAGTATAAATAATGTATAATGTTCAAATCATGTACATGTGACTTGGGTGGGTTCCTGCCATAATTCAGACAGCTACAATCCTGACATGTCAAAATAAATTTCATTAAAAAAATAAATCATATCTGACTGAAATTTTATCAACAAGATGAGTCAGTACAGAATAAACAAATACAATAGGATCAACTGAATTTTCTAAATTTTATTTTCAACAGATAAATGCTTTGTTTTTTTTGTCGAAAAAATATCGCACACACTCAAAAGATTTCAACAAAAAAAGCAAAGTCTGGCTCATCCGATGAATTTATTATTTCATTCTGTACACCCCCCCCCCCCAACTCCCTTGGTTTTCAAGTACGACATACTAAGTTTTCGACAAAAAAGAGTGGGGCAAGTGTTAAAAATATAAAAGAAATTGTTCAAAAAATTTATTTGATCATAATACTGTACTCATTTATTTTGTGCAAATATATGCTGTTTATGAATTTTCAAAGTCCATAAATTAAATATTTTTCTAATGAAATTTATTTTGAAATGTCTCCATTGTGGCTTTCAGGATTGTTATGGTCCACACCCATCTTGGATATTTTTGTTCTAGACAAAAGTGACCTGAATAAATGTCAATAATTTAATAAACGCACAAGTATACACAAGGACTGGAGAACAGTAACAACAGCTATGTAGATATCATGCAAGTGAGCCACTTATACCACCCACATAGGTTGATTACATATCCACTCTACTTTTTCTCTTCTCATTACATGCCTAATGACGTCAATAATAGAGGCTATTGCAAGCAAGCATTCCAACCTCAGGCCCAGGACTTGACAAATCAAAAAGAGAGAAAAAAATTAAATTAGGCACCAGTCAAATGTTTTTGCAGCAAAGCATGGTTTTTTCTGAAGAAAAAATAGTCCAGAATAATGTTTTTTCTTTTAGCCTTTTCTGGGGCTTAACATGATGATTACTTCACTTCAATGTTGGAAAAGATATTATGAAATCAGAAATTTTTGTGTTCTCCTTAGGCATATTCAACATTTCTGGACTAATACTATGAGTGATACAACCTGAAACTTGGCACAGATTGGTTAAAAAGACCTGAAATTCAGGTTTTCGACCCATTCATGTGAAGTTTCAGGTTGTATTGCTCTAGTGTGCACCCTGCCTTAGACCCTAATTTAGCCAGCAAATAAAGAAAATTTTACGTGCCAATGATTTTCTAGTTGTCATGGCATCCTGGCATTTGTCAAGCCACAGAGGAACAGCAGAAGGGGTAAGTAGATAAAAATTAATAGCACTAAAGGTTGTAAAAGCACGGAAGGGCTACCAAGGACTTAAAGAGAGGATTCCAGGGGTTCATTGGGTAAGTTTAGTAGTTACTTTGTTTGCAGTTTTATTTGCTACTACCAAAGCTGCTCTGTGAAATAACATTATCTAGTAAACTCATCTTTCGCTCTGCTAGTGCAAGTAAATTTGAAGGGTGGGCTACTTCTATACAGTGAATTTACAGTGTAAAAAACAAAAAAATGATAAGAATCCTCTTGGGCTGGAGCCCTGTTAGCTCCACCCTTGTGGGGGGGGGGGCATAACAAAGGGCAACAGTGTTACCAAGGAAGGATTCCAGGGGAAATACCTCACAGAAAAGTACCACAATAAGCACAAGCCTTTAACCAAAGGATGATAAAGAGCACTCGAGAACATGCAGCACAAGCCATGGTTCAATCCCTGGGATTGGGAAGTGGCCTATTATTACGAATGTTCTCAGGATTCAATGTTCTTCTGACTTAAATGAGATGTCCCAGTGACATTACCTTTAGAAAAATTGCAGACAGACTTTGAACACAGCATGTTTTTTGTGTGCCATTGGGTAATGTGCTACCATACACCAATGGTGTATTTCAATGGTTCTCAAAATGTGCATTGCCAACCAATGTCAAGGGCATCAGCGAGCATTTGATATTGATATGTCTGTTCAGTGAGTTTGAAGTGGTTATTTGTTCTATTCAGTGGAGCTGTGAATCAACGTTGACTGGAGCAAGGAAATTGTGGGTGGAAAAAGTTTGACCACAACTGGTATACTTTGTCAATTTGTGCGCACAGAAATATTTTTACCATGTGCTGTTGCATACGGCTTAGAGGGAGGACTAGAGCTGGTAACTGTGTCATCAAAGGCCTCTAAAATTCAGACATCATATTCTGTGCTCTCAGTAAATAAAAAATAATTGTGTCACTATCTAAAAACCAACCATCACATGCATTACAAAAACAAAAAAAATATACAAGGAAGTTTTGTATATTTTAATCACAATCCCACATGCAATCAAGATATAAAATATGCCATAATATTCACTGCCCACTTAAAATACTGCTAATGAATAAAGGAGGTAGAAATTTTCATGGTCCAATCACTCCAATTTTTAGTTTTCTCTGAACACAATAGGAGTCGTGACTCCAAAATAACAGAAAAATTAGTAATAATTTTTCCACTGAAAATCTGGATTTTTACAATACAATCACATTTTTTTAAATCCAACTAAGGCATTTGATCTGATTTTTTTTTCTACTCTCCAAAGATACTTTGCATTGTTTTAAATACAAATAAGGCAAAACATGAATAAATTTCTTAAATAAATATTGTTAATCCTTGAACATTATGGCACAAATCACATAGCTAGGCAGGTTTTACTTTAGTCTTTATTAATAATAAGGCCTCCTCACACATGGATATTTTAAGTTGATCTCCTGCAGCCTAGAGACTGGGCAACTCAAGTCGAATCCTTCTCACATAGTACTACTAAGAAAAATTCAGAACCCAGGAGGTGAAAGAAACTGATAAAAAACGTTATTTGTGATGGTATCACAACCCACTATGATGATGGATCTTGTCAATCATGGGCGAATACTATGATTGACATGAAGATGCAGTTCACTTGAAGTGTAGTGGCATAAGTGACAGGTTGGAGGTGAACTATACCCCATTTCTGTTTGAAGCGCTTGTATACACTATTGCTATATTGGGATTAACATTGAACAAAATGAATAAGTTGGGATACAGACAGAGGCCAAAGATTGTGATGCTGCATGGAACAGATCTGGTAGTTCACTTGAATTCCAACGATCTTTAAATCAATGCTGAAGATAAAATTTCAGAACACTGGAAACATAACAATTGCTAAAAAACACTTGAATTTCAAATTTTCCGATTTCGTGGAAATAGTTCACTATAAACTTGCGGCACCCCTTGACTGATACCAAAATTATTATAGAAGGTATGGCAGACTCAGGGTGACAATAAATACTATAGAAGGTAATCCAGAGGAATTAGAAAAAAACTGAAAGCAAAGAATGCTGACGTAAAAACGCGGTCATATTCTGGAGCAAACTGAGAGGATAGGTTCCAAATTATTTGCAGCTGTTGCTAGTATGGATGATGCTGTACTGCACCGTAAAATTTATAAATTCGATCTAGCTTTTTGACCATCTCTCGCTCAAAAATTTTAGAAATATTTCACATCTATCTGTTGCTTCGTAGTTCACGTTTAGTTTTCAGGTTCCAAACAGAGACATAACGAGAAGTAACCTAACCCAAAGGTGTGGGGAAGAAAATTTTTTATCCATATCAATCAACAAACAATGGCAGAAACAATAAAACACAGAATTTTTGAAACATGCCAGAGTAATGTTAAGTTTTTTTGGACTGATCAACACATGGGAAATTTCTGAAAATGAGTTACCAATTCTTGTATCATTTGAGTTGTAATAGCTCAGTATAAATTATAGTCGACTTAAGCAAATGTGGTCATCATGTGTCGAGGTATAGAGGTTTTGCCATCCCATTCAAATTTAATATTGTGCAACCATGAAAATAATAAATGTCAAGTTACCAGGGTAGTTATGGTTGCACTGTATTTAAGTAATCAGAATGTTTTCAGAAGCCAGTAAACCGGTCATGTAGATTTTCTAGTTACCAATACTCCTACATCCCCTTCTGAGTAGCATCAAAGAAATACATGCATGAGGTCGCCTGGACAGAATCCTCTGGTATCCAAACAAAATCAGTATCCACATGTGAGGAGGACCTTAGGCACACAATGAACACAATTGGAAAAAAAAAAGTTTATTTTTACATAATAAAAAATTTGAAGACTTAAATTTCAGAAACAGTAACAAAGGTGGGGAAAAACAAAAACAAGTAATATACACTTAAACACTCGGGTACAAAACAGGTAAACATTTTGTTACTTTAAAAACTTTCTCAATGTAAAATGAGATTCTTTCTTTCTAAATGCCTCTTAGAGATTATCAAATAACGATATGGCACGTTTAATAAAATAAATCTGACTCGAGAAAATTTCAAAGACTCAATAACTAGATGCGTATCAAGCACAAAAAGCTGTTGAATTTTTTTGATATGCTCAAAATACAAAAATAATAATGGGGGGGGGGGAGGAAGTTGCAATGCACTGAATATTATATAAGGGTGGATCAATAAGCAGAACAGTGACTGTGATCTGGTTTGTTTTTGTATGAGTGTGGCAACATTTCTGTGTAGAAGTAGAGTGAACGTAAAGAAGGCAGCCCCTACTGGGAAATGGACTTGCCCTATGTAATTGCTCGGAAGCATGTGATATGCGCTGGTCATCTGCAAACAGTATTATCTGACAAGCAATCATTTTTTTTTTCATCTGCAGAATGTTTGCGAGTAAAGAAGAGCAATGGGTTATTCTACTTTTACTGGCAGAAGGAGTTAGAGTTGGCAGAATGCATTGGTGAATGAAGACAGTGTACATAGATCATGCACACTCATTGACTCATATGCAGGACTGGCACAAGCATTTCCACGACAGACAGGAATCTGTGAATGATGATATGTGACCTGGTCAAGGTCATCTCATTACAGATGCTTTAGTGAAAGAGGTTGACCAGATAACCAGCTCAAACAGATGATACCACATAAAAGACGCCTGCAGGAAAGTGGGAATGAACTTTGGTTCTGTTTGTGTCATCATTACAGAGAAACCCCACTACAAGAAAGTGAGTGCACAATGGAAATGCTTGTGCCAGTCCTGAACATGAGTCAATGACAGAGCATGTTCTCCGTACACCTGTCTTCATTCGCAGATGCACTTTATGAACTCCGACTCTTTCTGCCACTAAAAAAAAAATAACACCATGTTGCTCTTCTTTACTTGCAAACATTCCGCAGACACAGATGAAAAAACAACCAATTGTCTGCTGGAAAATACTGTTGGCCGACTGCTAGCACATATCACATGCTTCCAAGCGACTACGTAACCCAAGTCAATGTAGTTATTGCCTTCCTTACCTTCGCTCTACCTCTACACAAAATTATTGCCACACACATACAAAAATAAACCATATTATAAGCACTGTTTTTATTTGCTCCACCCTTATAAAATTTTGTTTCCTAAATTTTACAACATCTTATCTTACTATTACTAATGGGATCCATCACACTTTCTCCCCACTGCTTCTAAGTACTTCTTTCAGCTTTGATCTGTGGTTAAGATATATTCGCAGGAAGACAGATGCGAAAACGATTACAACCCCTAGGATGCCATTTATACTCAAAGCATGCTTGTATATGATACAAGAAAGTAATATAGCTAGCGCCTGTCTAACTGTCATCATGATAACAAACGTCACCGGACCAAAGTTATAAATAGTGTAAAATATGAAAAGTTGACCAGCAGCAGAAAACGCTGATAGCAACAGGCAGTCTGTTATGAATGATGGGAATTTGAAGAAGAACAGCACAGAACTGGTGAAACCGCCTTGCTGGAGGAGGGATACAGATGTGAAGATGCATGAGAAGAAATTAACACCGCACATCATTTGGACAGATGACACTTTATAGGATTTGAATAATTCGCCCTGCCAGTTGGAGGTGAAACTATCGCTGACCATATAAATAACTAGGATTATGAGACCGGAAAATGAAGTTGAGGTTATTTGCTGGGACGCATTGGTTGTTCCTCTCGATAATAGAAATAGTGTCATGCCCACCGATATCATGGCAGCCAGTGCATATTCATGATTCCTGTATGTTTTCTTTGACACTACCTTACCCATGAGCATGACAGGTATTATTTTAAAAGCTTTTGCCAAGACTTGAGTGGGGAAGCTAACAAATTTCAGCGCCTCATACTGACACCAACTACTGACAATATTGGAAAATGAACAGTAGGAATATTTATAGAGTGGCGATCTGTGAGGGGGCTGGACTGAGATCAATAAATACGTTCCTGAAAAAATAAATGCCAGAACTCTATTAACAAATACTAAGAATTGAGAATCGGAAAATTTCCCTATATCACCGGCTTTGTTACGATACTCTTGAGTCATAACTTTCTCTTGAAGAACACCCCATGTCAGGTACGAGATCTGTAGCCCAAAGAAACAGAAGAGTAAAAGAAATGCTTTCCAGCTGGTTGACTTCAGGTTACCCTTGGCAAACGATGAATCATTCTCAACATTTGGGTTACCATCATTACCATAGACAAATGTCCGTATCAGGTTCCAGAAGCAATTTGCACCTGCAAAAATTGAAATAACAAAAATAAAATTACTGAAATAGATGTATGGTAGTTAAAATTTATTGTTAAATGCATTTCATTTTCATGAATTAAAAAAAATCCCTCCCCCATATGGCCTCACAAGACTAAATGGAGGCAGGACAACCATTAATCTTCTAGAGCTAATTATCTTATTTAGGCTAAAGTTACGCTGGGGAAGTTATAAAAAGTTTTTGTATGGAAAGGTGAATGCAGCACCATCTATAACCATGTGGGTGACAAATCGTTATTTCGTCAAAATCAGAATCTTGGGAACAAAAAGATAATCTGTATGTAGAATTCACAACAGGCAAAACGCCCAACGACGTGGCTGAGAAAAAGATGCCCATAACAAATATGCATGTCATATTTCTAAAATACAACAACCCAATTAAAAATACAATCATAAAAATTAAAGACTATATATAAAATATTATACAATGCCCATAAAAAATATTCATGGTTGTCTTATTCTAAGTAGTTATCCCAATGCAGAATGTTTTGTATTGTTCTGCAACAAGCCCTCTGCTGACTGGAAATGTTCTGCTTTAAAAATAGTGTTTTATATACCTTTTCTTGATATTCTTCCAGATTGTTCTGCAATGTACGTTCACATGACGAATCATCTACCCCAGAGCTGTAACTACTCTTTCAGTTGGGGCAAGCATGCATTTGTCTCCCCCCTCCCCGTATTTTGAAATGCATCGTTAACCCTTCAAGCGGTTTTCCAAAATTTCCTGATCCATATTATAACTGCTACATTGGAAATAAAAGCGTTTAAAGAATCTGAGATATTTTGGGGTGAACAAAATGAAGCAGATCTAGTTTGACAAGATATCTCGAGATTGCCGCTGTAAAGGTTAAAGGAAGAGTTCAGTGTTCATCCTGGTCCAGCACTCATGGCATCAAACCTGCGTGACTAGCATCCTTTTTTCCAAGGACTTGCAAGGAATGTACAAACACTGCAAACTATGTACTTACATACAGTTTTTATACTACACTTATGAGCACTTTTTTATAGTACATTTTTGGCACTCTTGGCTTGGAGCAGGGACTATTTCTGCATGGACAAACGGGATACATGCTCAAGGCCCCACAAATTTTCAAGGCTATGTAATTGGATGTCTTTTGCATTACAGGTAGAGGTCCCTTTTCATTCCTCTGTCTCAAAGAGCAGTTTGCATATAAGGGCCCCCCCCCTAAAATTTAATATTTTCCCAGAGCACGAACTCAAGGCAGTGGCTGGGAGGAAGTTCTGCCAAAACCCTTTGACTTGTGAGTTCTCCGCCTCTGACATAATTTTGAGTTATTGCTTTGTTAAGAAGTCATTTAATCAAAGCATTTTTATTCTGTTTTGAGACCCCAAAAAATTTAGTGGCCTGGTGCGGCTGCACCCTTCATGCCTGTGTAAGTCCGGCCCTGGTGCCAATGTTATCTACCAACCAAGATTCAATTTCCTTCTTACTATATCTTATCCCTTTCATTAATGCCGCTGTTGTCAGAGTTACGCTTGTTTCATGTGCTACTTCTGCTGCCATCTGGCTTCCACATTATGAAATGAAAATGACTGATGCCTGAATTTTTATGTTATGAATATATCATGTTGAAGGTTTGCCTGATCTCTGCAGAAAGACTATTTCAAATGGAAGACAAGCTCATATTCATGCCTTGCAGTTGGTTTTTCAACTTCAGCCAACAACTACTTTGAGGCAAATGGGTTTCAAACACCTGAATTCTCCCATTGACAGTCCAGCATGATGTATACATAGCAATGGGGCTCTTAACCTTTTTTCCCACTTTCATTACCAGAC
The DNA here is from genome assembly GCF_987345545.1 of Pholcus phalangioides. Lineage (NCBI taxonomy): Eukaryota > Metazoa > Arthropoda > Arachnida > Araneae > Pholcidae > Pholcus > Pholcus phalangioides. Next base: position 20,891,190 of record NW_028301596.1, on the reverse strand, counting down.
GTGCCCCACTCCTCGTCTGATACAGACACCAGAGTATTCCTGAAGGACACGCCTGGAAAATCCAGGCAACTTTTTCTTTCAACAACAGATGAATAAATAAATCGTAATCACCATCAACGAATGGATGTATATAAATTCTTAATCGCCAATACAAATCAAGAATAGATGACTTGATAATCTTCGTTGTTATGCCGGGATCTATTATGTCTAAAATAAAATTCAAATGAAATAGCAAATGACAATATTATTAGGATTTTCAATTTTCATCAGTAATGCAATTGATTGATCTGCTTTCTTTATTGACCTCTAAATGGCTGAAATTTTGTTCTTCCTTTTGTCCACAAATACATTTTTGGCTCAAAAATCAATGAAGTCTTAGATAGCAGGGCTTAGATATTTTTTTGATTGTGATCGAGTGGTGGAGAACCACGACCTTGGGCATATCATGTGCCATCAATCTTGTTTGAGAGGTAGAATATGATGGATTCTTTGTTCCGACCTCTGTAGTAACTAGCTCTTTTGTTATGCGGCTTCTAGAAATGCCGCAGTGAGTGTTCATAATGAAGAGCTCGCATTGCAAGGTTCCGGGTTCAAACCCCACCACCACCATAGTGGTGGTCGGCTGAAGTTGGTTTTATGAAGAGGGGTTCTTAACCTGCGAGTTCACACCCAAACTTACGTCACAGAGGCTTCCGAAATGGGTCGTACAAAATCACTGACAATCTGCCTATTAATTTACTTATTGGCTACATCAATTTAAAAAAGAAAAGAATAAAAGAGTATTCAATAAGCATTTTTAAATTCAAAATGAAGCCCAAGGGTTCTGAAGTTGATCCTGTTATTGATTCTGGATTGCAAAGGGACCAAAACTTTTGTTCGCTTACAGTGTCTGTTAGTTGAGCGTAAAATGCATTGAGATTCATCTGAGTTATTCAAAAAAGTGTCTGTTGTATCAATTCCGTACAAATCTCTCAGCTCCTAGGCTGTGATCTTTGGTGGGTTCCTTTAGTGTAGAAAAACAAAAAATTATAGGCTTAAGAATCATTGCAGGTTCTTGGGCTGGAGTCCCTTAAGATGCTCATCCACCACCATAAAGGCTACTACTAAACCACACATGCACCTCGTTCATATTCCTCTGCAGAACTTCTAACCAATTGGTACATGTGGGAATGTGCGTGTACGTCAGGGTTCAAGCTATGGTCACATTTTTTGCAAAATATGAAAGAAAATCGCAGAATGCGAAAAAAGTAGTAGTTACTTTCGCAAAAATGCATACAGGAGGTACACAACGAGTAGACATCCAACCATCAATCATTACATTAGGGGTCATTCAAGTATTAGGGGTCATCAGCATTGGGGGGGGGATTTCGGATTTGCTGACAAGGGGGGGGGGGATTTGAAGGTTGCTTACGTCAAGTCATCAACCACCCTTTTTGAAGATATGAAATATTCTAAGCTGCTGACTAAATTTTGCTCATAAGGGGTGGAGGGAGTCAGTGTTTTGCTGGCAAGGGGGGGGGGGCAAAAATGGTTAAAAATCTGCTGACTTGAATGGTCCCTTAGCATTGTAGCATTTTGCTAAAGCTCCCCCCCCCCCATTTTCACTTTTTTGCAAAAGGAATTTTTTATCCAGCTTAAACCCTGGTGTACGTGTAGTGAAAAGTGACATGAAGTTTGTTTCTGTGTAATGCTTGTTATGTGTAGTGCTGCCATCTGCCACCATTTTTTCTAACTATGAATGAAGGTAATGATTGAATAATTTATCGTTGTAGGTCTGTTGATCCCTGTGGCAAGACTTTTTGGGGAGATCGGCTCGCATTTGCACCTCAAAGTTGGGAACCACAGGAAACCAACTTCAGCCGACCACCACTGCGGCGACGGTGGGGTTCAAACGCGGATCCTCGCGATGCGAGTCCATCACTATGACCACTCGACCACCACAGCGGCCTATAAAGGCTACTGTCAGGACCACAAGTTCAATCCCAGAAAAGAAAATAGATATAAAGTTCTTTCCCTACTCAACCTAAGGCAGCTACCAATAGATGGCACCTTCATTTCTGACCAAACTTGATTGTTACTGTATTGCGATATGACCGGAGTTGGTGTGTGATAAATTAGTAGGGCTGAAGTCCTGTTATCCCATCGTTGTGGGGAACATGAGAAACAAACAATGGTATCAGAGTGTATATATACACCAAGGGTTCTTAACCTTTTGTGCCAATAAGACGAAGGCCATGGACCCCTTCGCAGAATAATATGCACAACATAATAATGTACAAACAATACGTTTGCAATTATCTCGTTCAGGATCACAGACCCGTGAAACCTTTTCAAAGACCCTTGGTCAACTATCTTACATACATCCACATAAACACCGCTTAGGGTGAGCCATAAAATTAGATCGATAGAAGGATATATGCAAGGGTGGTTATACCTCGAGTGTCCAAATACTTTGTTTTCTTGAGGTAGTAAACGGCCAGAGCACCTGGCACCGCTACAGTGGAGTAGCCGAGGAAGTTCTCGCAAAGCCTGAAGAGCCAGAAGCTGCTCCATTCAATTGTCATCATGGATATATGTTGCGCACAACACTACAACTCCAACATTTCAACCTGATTAATTAAGATACCAGCTCAGACAAACTATAAATAAAGTAACGAGACCGCTCGAATTTGTTCAAAATTAGTCCGCCTGACAATTTTCTGCACTATTTGCTGACACACCGGTCGCCTAAACAGATGTGTAAACAACAGACAAAACAAAGCGGGCAGTTACAGTTTGTTAATGACAGAAGAAGGGAGATAGGTGTGGAGATAGGAAGAGATAGTGAATCAGTTTTTGTGGTTATCTTAATTTATCTCTGTCTCACTAACAAAATATTTTTTAGATACACGGTGTTTTTGTGCTTTCCGTAGCTAAAAAAGCTAATTAAAAACAGTTTGATCAGTTTACACTGTCGGAAAGAAAATCTTTTCATCTCGTTAAATAAATTTAGAACTTGTGCTGCTCCCTATTGGCAAATATGGAAAAGTTCTGTTTCATAAATTTACCACTAGATACCAGCACGAACACTTCATCCCAAATATCACATCGTTCTACAAAATTTTCACGTCTTATCATTAGATTAATTAATTGATTATTATAAAAAAATGCACAAACTTTTCATGAATTTCACAAAAAATTCATGAATGGTTCATAATAGCCCTGTTTTAAAATTAAATTTTTTTTTCACTGCAAAAAAATTTTCTCGTTAAATATTTTCAGTATAATACTTGACATCTGGCAACGATTTGCCATTGTTTGTTTACAAATTTGGCGGGATAGGGAATAGCAAAACAGATATAGCCGAAATTTAGCGCGATTTATCTCTCGTTTCGTGGTTTAAATTAAATAATTGTGTATTTTTTGAGTAATATATTTAAAAGTGTAAATTGATGTATTTCTCAGAGACAATTAATTAAAATTTAAATACCTATAAGAATTTCTTTATCAGGTAACTGCTAGATGGTAACGAAACTACCCATAATTTTTATTTAAAGATTATTGAAATAATTCTAAGTTTTGATGATGAAGTATTAAACCATTTCAAACATATTCTCCAAAAAAATAGCAGTAGTGTGAATTTCTTGCAGATATGTATATTGATATATTTCAGAGATTTTACATTCTATTCTTTGAAAGTTTAGAAACTAGTTTTCTATATTTGCTTTGAAATGTTTTTTATACTACTACTACTACTACTACTTAACCGTACTGCACTTCGTACACATACCTCTACTTCAAGTTTGGGTCGCAGGGACTTCGAAGATGGGTCGTTCAAATCCATTTACAGCCAAGGATTCTTGAGCTTTGATTCACTGGGGGCTTCCAACAAAGGTCGTTCAAATCCACTTACAGCCAGGTATTTTTGAGCTATGCATCACAACCCAAACTTGATTTGCAGGGGCTTCCGAGATGGGTCTTACAGTTCCACTTAGAGCCGGAGATTCATAAGCTATGTCACGATCCGAATTGATTCAAAGGGTTTTCCCGGGATGAGTCGTTCAAATCCAATTGCAGCCAGAGATTCTTGAGCTATGCATCACGGCCCAAACTCGATTCGAATATGTATGTTCTGAGTGTATGTATAGCCCTAACATAGGCCTATTTATGTTGTTAAGTTACGCTTGTTTCATGTTCACGCTACCATCCGTCTTTCATTTTCTGAAGGTAAAAATGCTTGTATTTTCATGTTATGTCAGTCTTTTTTGTGGGTCTGCCTGCTCTTTGCAGAGAGACTTTTTCAAATGGGAGACCGGCTCACATTTGTGCCTTGAAACTGGAACACCACAGTAAACCAACTTTAGCCGACCACCACTGTGCCGTCAACTGGTTTCAAACCTGGATCCTCAGAACAAGAATTCAGCACGATACCCACACGACTGCTCAGCGGCCGTTCTTTATACCGTGAAACCGGTCCATAATAATATTGTAGGGACCTAGGAAAAATATTCTTAAAAACGGGTTATCGTTGTAGATAGTTTTAGCATTTGGGCTATTTCCTATGGAATAGGAATTAGAATTCCGACAGGACTAAAGAAAATATTGTTATAGGCAGGTTTTTATTGTTGTAGACAGTATTGGTACACAGAGATCAGTATATAATGTACATTCATACAGGATAGCCACTGCTTATGAGAATCAAATCAAAAGAAGTATGCTGTTTTAACACAAGAAGATCATTAGATATAAGAATTAGTATTCCGCTCCCCAAAGCAGAACATGCCGAAATGTGCAATATACGTCGCAGAACAAGCAGTGCTGTTGCAGAACAATTTGGAAGAATTTTAAGAAAAGTGTAGAAAAATGCTATTATGTATATGCAAATTTTTACCACAGAACATTGTCAGTCAGCTGAGGGCTCGCTGCAGAACATCGCAAAACATTCTGCTTTGGGAATTCCGCTTATAAAAATAACATGTTTTCCTCAAAAGTGTCACCGTTCATTTCAGAGGTGAGATCTTATAGAATATATGTGTTCTCGTATATTTTTTGTTTTTGGTTATTTGAAAGCGTACTATCGCTACTTTTTCTTTGTAATAATCACAGAATATTGGCTATTGCCTTTCTTCATAAAAAGGGGGTACAGCTCACGGCAAAGCGAACTAACTTCAAAACTTATCAGCAGGAGGTTTATGGCAAAATAAACTAATCAGAATCTAGTTTAGTCTTTAGTCGAAGAAGTTAAATGTATCAATCCCAGAACTGTGCTACTGGACTCGTATCATTTCCAAGATCTCTTTCAGCCCCCCTCCATGGCCAAATCTGGAACAAAGTGCGTACTTAACAGTTTGAATGTGTATCTAGTATTGTATCTAATTTTTCAGTGCTGCGATCTGTACTTCAAATTATGAGGGAAGTTTAATGGTTGGATATTTCTACCATTGTAGGCAGTGGCGGCTCGTGGTCTGATATTTTTGGAGGAATGCAAATTCCCAAAATTATAGTGCCATCTATCGGTGATGATATGCATTCAAGTATATGTATTTACAATTAGTAAAGTATTGCACTGCATTGAAATTACTTTTCTATTAAGTGTTTTGATTTGAAAACTTTTATTTTTGTTTATCACATTTTTTACATTATCTGTATATCTATGTAGTGCAAAAATAACAATGCTCTATCAATGCAACATTAACTCAAATAGTTTGCGCAGTGAGCTTAATTGATATTTTACCAACGTTAAAAATCATCATTTATGTGCAGCAGTTCCCATCGCCAATGGTTTTTTTTGCAAATTGTGAAAATTCATACTCTTCTTTCAATATTATACTCTAATTTAAAAGGTGTATAGAATCCAATAATAATGTTATAAAATATAGGGTGGGCGAAAAGTTGGGAAACTTTAAAAATGAATAAAAATCGGAAAAATAACCGAAATAAAAAGCAGTTTGCCGGGTTAGCATCGCCAGGTCACTGGAATTTTTTTAAGAGAAAAAAAATCACAAAAAACAGCCGATAGGTGGCACTAGTACGAGCAACTTAGGTGGAAATATGCAAATGAGATGGTTATAAGAACTTTTGCTTCTAATCCACAACCAGTTCACTGTTCTAAACCGTGTATGTGGACCCACTGCACTCTGCCATTTGCTGGATTTGTGATTCTCCCACAATGTATTATTCCCTGTGGTGGTGGTCATGTGGAACACATACCGCTATAATAAATGATTTGGGGGCATTCTGTTCATTATTTGTGTATGTTTTCTTTGACTTGTGTACATCAGTGCCACCTATCAGCTGTTGTTTTGAATTATTTTTTCCTGTATTAAAAAAATTCCCATGACCTAGCGATGCTAACTCTGCAAACCGTTTTTTATTTCTGTTATGTTTCTGGCTTGTATGAATGTTTAAAGTTTCTACGGACTTTTTGCCCACCCTGTATATATTTTGTATTCAAATATATTCTAATGTAAAAAATACAATATATGTAAAAAAGATGGCAGTATCTGGGGTGCGTTTTCAGTACAGCCAAAACAAACCTAATAACCTGTGTTAACTATCCCCCTTTCTCCCTTCTCTCATATTTCTACTACCAAAGGGTATCTCATATCGACGCATGGCGGAAAGCACCAAAAGAGAAAAGAAGAATACAGAGCTGAGACTTTTTAAAAGGAAGATTGGCTTGCATACACATCTTGAAGTTGGAACCACAGAAAAAGAACTTCAGTTGACCACCACTGTGGCATCAGTGTCGAAGAAGCTGTCATAAGCAGTGTTTCCTAAAGTGGTAATATTGCCCTTTTGGAGGCGAGGTGATATAATCTTTAGACCCACAAGATATGATCCCATAGGTTGATTCAGGAAATTGGGCGATGGGAGCAATTTTTTCTGAAGAACAGGATGATGAGACAGAAAAGACTGATCTAGAGATATACGTATGGATGTGGATGTAGTTGGGAAAGTGCAATATAGTAAGCATCAGTAATAGCAAAGTCAGAGGCAGATTTAATGACGAGTTTCCTGGGCTCTGACTTCTAAAGGGACCCCCTGTAAACCCTGAATTTTACACTTTTTTCTGATTTATTAGAAGCCCATTATTTTCTTCTGTGCCTGGGGCCTCAACCGACCTTAATCTGCCTCTGAGTAAAGTTATTGTAGTAAAATATTAGTCAGTCCACATAAACATAAAGCGCAGTAGAGCAATGTCTACTGAAGAAAAATCTATCAAAAATATAGAGGATGACATGAAGCACATACACAGCTATAGAGGAAAATAAAAATCATTCAGGGAATTCACAAAATTTTCCAACAGGACAAAAAAAAGCTCGAATTTTATATATTATATATATAGATGTTATTTTATAGATGTTATCAAGAAGACTCGAGCATAGAGGTGCATCTGGAAAATTTCAATGACTTATTAAAACATGTGAACAAAGTCAGGGCTTGTGACAAATCAAAAATTTTTTAGTTGCCAGCTAAATTTTTTAAAAGCCAAGAATGATTTTAATCTCAAGGAAAACGGTCCTAAATAATGTTTTTTGACTTTTCTGGGACTCTAAATTCTTTCCTTATATTGAAAGACGCATCGTCATTAAATCTGAAACATTTTTTTGCCATTCATAGACACCAATTTCACAACCATGTACAGAAAATTTTAGATGTTAATTTTATAGTTGCCAGGGCAAACTAGCACGATGGCGAGAACATGACAGCAGAAAAATATGGCTATTGCAGGGAGTCCCACATATAATATGGAGTTAGCACATTAATCTCTTAAGTATAAAAATAAAGAAAAATGTTGAATGCTTTTGAAAATATTTTTCAAGTTGTGAATAGCATAATAGACAGTGATGTGTATGAAAAATTGAACAGATTCATAGTTCAATTTTAAACTAATTCAAAAGGCATGGGGCACAAAAATTTTCTTTCAGAGAAATTTTGAGTTACTGAGAATGTGTTCAAAAGCATTTAAATTAACAGAAATAGGTTAATATAGCATATATAAAGAGTATTTTCTTTATATATTTCAATTTTTTCACAGAAATAATTACATTTTTTCTAATTTTTGGTCGAGTTGGGGGGATTGGATTTTTCAGCACCTCCATGTGTACGCCTCTGCATATATATACATGCACATCAATGTTTATGTTCATTATAATGATTTATTTATCTTGGCAACATAACTAACACACCATATTACTAATAGATTTTCAAGTGTATGATCCATCTTAAAATTGTTACATGTGGATTGAATCAGATCATTTACCGGCTGAGCAGATGTATGATACATGATTGATGGATCAGTACGAAATCATTGGGCATGTCGGAGAAGGTGCACATGGTATTGTGCTGAAAGCTAGATCCAAATTGAATTCCAAAGTTACAGCCCTCAAAAAAGTGCCGCTTTCTAATGTTGAAGATGGAATCCCTCTCATGGCTCTTAGGTAAATTACAGAAAATATTAGATAGAGTAGTCTTTCTATTTTGAATAATTCCTTTAGAAGTTCTTGTTTTGAAACATGCTCAATATATAAGGAAAACTGATTGTGTAAAGATATATTAAGGTTTAGGAAGAGAAAATTCATTTCTGCCCTCACGGGAACTCTAACCCTGATCTCTGGTGTACCGGATGAGTGCTCTACCTCTGCTATAAAAGTAGATAGAATATTCCCTCCCGGCATGGGTTGAGATACTGGGGGGGGGGGGCAGCATCAAAGGTGGAGTCGTCTGATTTTATATATATGTGTATATATGAATTGACATCGTCGTGCTCCCAAGCCTGTAGTGTATATTTTTGGGACCCCAGGGCAGAGTTTTGCTTGGGGCCCCTCCTGGAAGGGTTATTATTATTGACAAAATAAGTGTCAATATTTTAGGGTCCCCTATTCGGCTTGGGGCTCTGGAGCAATGCCCCAGTGCCTTGTTACAGCCCTGCATGCCCCCCCCCCCAGACTTCCAAGTCTATCTCTGCCTATGCCCCCGGAGCATATATACATATATATATACTGAATGGCTCTGTGCGATGGACAGCAGCAACATTCTATCAATAGCTCATAAATGATATCAAGGCCACCAGATTGTAACACTAGAGTAAGATTAGAGAAAGATGTCCTCTTCTTTGTTAATACAGCCAGTTTTTTTGTATATATTGTATTTACAAAGGAGAGGACGTATTTTTCTCTACATGTACGACGACATGTGATGATGTTCTTGATGTCATTTGCGAGCTACTAGTAGGATGTTGCTGCTGCCCATCATACAGATCACACAGAGCCATTCAGGGGGGGGGGGGGGAATATTCTATTTAAATTTCCCTGCATACCAGAAAATATGCCTGGAATACGGTATGAAGCTCATGCAAACAGTGAATGTCTTGCTGAAACTGTGGTAAATTAAGTGGTTTTATCTGTTCTCACTCACATTATATCTCATAGTTCTCAAACCCAGGTTCTTCAATGACCTGGGTCTTGAACAAGTAAAGCTAATACTGTGTAGGGTTCATGATTTGAACTTTTACACTTTATTCTCTGAAATTTTTAGTATTTGTCACTGATCAAATTTTGAAACGCACAGTGAATTATATTTTTGCAACAATACTGCATTTCACCATTACATGATGGAACTCACTTAAGAACAATTATATGATGCGACTGGTATTCATTGAGTTATGTGTTACATAATATGAACATCCTCACTGGAACATCCCCTGCAGCAAGGCTCCCCCCCCCCATTTGCCAACATAGAAGTTCTGTTTTTCATATGAGATTACAAAAAGATAAAACGAAACTTTGAAATTGAAGAAAACGCAGAGACAATTGATGTTTGTCTGGGAAATACATACACAAAATATTTGGCCTATATTTTTTGAAATAGTATATGCCTAAAATGTCATTCTTATATTAGAAAAATGGGTGCTTGCTTGCTGTTTCCCCCCCCCCCCCAAGGGATTTTTTTTTATCGCCATAAATTTTTGTCACCCATGCTTTGAAACATTTTTTTACTCTTATATTGCTAGCTAGTTTAGTTATTTTGTAAACGTATGAGGACGCTGCATTTTTCATATATTTTGTGGACTTTTTTAGAATGAGATACATTCTAAAAATGTCCACAAAATATATGAAAAAGTCTAGTGCCTTGGCATTTCATTTCAAACCATCCATCCCATGGCAAAAGAATGATTGTTTTGATGTGTTCAACCACTTCTTTAGTTTGTTTATAAGCCCATATTGTTTTTTGAAACACCCTGTTTGCTATGGAATCAATGTAATTAACTTTCAAATACAGTATGTTAAAACCCTGATTCATGTGCCAAAGCTATGCACAAGTTTTCAGACAGAAATGTATCCCAGAGAAAGCCTCCATAAAAAAAAAGATAAATAAATAAAAAAAGGATGAAGAAAATCTTTAAATTTACCTCTTTTCTCTTCCTGAGGAAGGTGGGGGTATTACTATTGGGAAAATTTACCTCAAAACTGGCATCATCTGACAAATTACTGACCTAAGCCAAGATATCACTGTAATATATAATTTTTTTTCTTGTGATTTTGATGTGTCTCTTAGATTGGGCAGTATTTGCTATTTGTTAGTTCTATTAGTCAATTCTCAATTTGAATTATTTTTGCTTATATTGGTTTGGCTTTTTATTTCAGGGAAATAAAAACTCTTCAACAGACCAAACATGAAAATGTGAGCAAATTATATGGTAGATTTCAATTTCTGTGTATTTATCATTTTGTGTCTTTTAAGTTTGCAGGGTTGCAATTCACCCATTTTTGACTGATTTTGCATTTGCAAAATACTTTGTTTGAATTTTTTTTTAAGTAATTTTCATGCACATTTTTTGTATGAAATGAATATTTTTGGAATTAATGAGTTTATTGAGTGTGTCATAGTATTTTTTAAAATTTGCTTATACAAAGAATTTTTATGACTAAACCAAAATTAAAAATAAAATTTTCAGAAATTTTCTCCTGATTTTCATGACCAATGACAAAATCCTGATTCAATCCATCGCAAAATCCTGATTCAATCCATCGCAAAATCCTGATTCATGACCATCAACAGAAATAATTTTTTAAAAAAGTGGAAAAAAAATATTTCTCTTCCCAAATTTTTTTGCCATGAGGCACAAATCATTTCCCAAAATCATATAATTACTAATTATTTTTTATTAAATTTGCTGATTAATTTATACTAATTGGAAAGTTACATTAATTTTTAAAAAAAAATACTGAATTTTTTTAACTTTCTCAAATATGCTATTTAAGTAATCAAACATCATATGTATAAAAATTATGCGATTTGCTCAAAAATTTGAAGAGCAGTGAAAAATGAGTTAAGGGGGAGCAGGTGTATCGGTTGCACTCGGCCAAAAAGGGTACAGAGTTGACTCTTTTCCTGTTAAAAATTTCAGGGTAGGGTGTTCCAAAATGGATACTGGCCCTGGATGGCAAAGTAAATTTTCTCATTTCTAGTTGCAGCCCTGAAAGTATGAAAGTATACAGAATAGTTTTTTTTGTTTCCCATCTCCCCCTTCTTCAGAAATTTTTTTCTCTCCTCACTCCCCAACTAAAGCAAACTCATAGGATCCTATGTAATACTTGTAGCTTCTATCGCCCCCCCTGAACCATTCCATTGTCCACCAGGGGGCAATATTGCTTACTTGAGGAAACACTGGTATACAGTAAAACTTTGATAAGTCATCATTCAAGTTTTCGGGAAATTGTGATGACTTAAGCGAAATGTTGTCAGTTTTAAGTGCAATACTGTAAAAATCATTTAACTCTAATATTATCTATCCCTTTTTATGAGTATTAAAGTATTAACTTGTGTCTGTTATGGTTAAATACACATGTTAATAAATTTTATTTTCAGTACATAAATTTTATAACACATTTAATTTTAGCACTTTAAGTTCTTCAGCAGTAGTTCATCGTACAAGCATAAAGTAATCTCAAATACAGGACCTGATTGTGACTTGAATGGGCAAAGTTTTCATTAAAGGCTTCCTCGACTTGGGAAAAAATGTCTGGTGTGTCAACAAATATATTTTGCTCAAATTTGAAGCTCCCTGAATTGGTAAGAGCTCTTACAAAATACCCACTTGCCCATTGCAGAACTCAGGTCCAGTTCAACAGTCCCTAACTCTTGTTGAAAATAAATTTTTCTCAAGAAATTTTGTTGTTTTAGTCAGCAATTCTCCTCACTTTCGTCATGAGCTATTCCATTTTGAAATATAAGGTTTTTATGATTGCTTTTGAGCACATGACAATACTATCAAAACAAAAACAATCAAGGTTAAAAGGAGCCATAATTTCCTCTTATTAAAAGGAGCCATAGTAATCTCATCTATTCCTCTCGCAAACTTTTCCACAGTGCCGAGTTGTCCAAAATAAGCGACCAGTAAACGAGTGTTTAATAACATTGTTATCTACGAAAGCTAGATGAGAAAAGGAAAAGAGTGACGACTTATTAGGGTGACAATTAATGAGGTTTTAGTGTATTTTATTGTTTAATTACAAAATTAATTCATATTCTGCTATTAAGGATAGCATAAGGGTGCATAATAATAATTGAAATGTCATTTACTTTAATATCTTCTAGTATCATTTACTTCATATTTACTGTTTTTTGCAACCATGCCTCATGTTAATAAAATGAAATTTGAAATTTTTTGTATTATTTCCTAATTTATGAAAAATTACCATTTTTCTTTTATGAATTTTATCGAATTTTATTTCACAAAAGTCTGTTCACTTTATATAGGCCAAAAACAACCAAGAGGCCATGCTGTATGCAATTTCTTCTGTAGAATTTTTTTCTTCCTTGTATTAGGTAGTAAAGTTGCTGGATGTTTTCCCGTATGATGCTGGGGTGGTGTTGGTGTTTGAATATATGCCCTCTGATTTGTCAGCATTGTTGAGAGACTGTCACAATCCTTTGAGTGAAGCTCAAATGAAAGCCTATCTAGTAATGATTCTCAAAGGTATTCAACACTGTCATGATCTGGGAATCATGCATAGGGTAAATAGATGTTTACTAATATGAATATATTTACTGTCAATTAGGACAACACCTGGTTTTTAAAAAAAAAGATATTTGTCTAGTTTTTAAACTAGCCAATAGAGGCCATATTTCAGAAATAAAATAAGTGGCCTCTATTTGTTGGTTCAGGAACTTTACAGGGCACCAAACATCATCTTTTTTTCAAAAACCAGTACTGTTTTCCCAGTTAACAGTATATGTTTTGCATATTTGGAGAATATACAGGACAATATATAATAGCAAAAGAATCTCTATAATAAGCAAAAGAATATAAAAAAAATGTAATAAAACATACAGAATATGTTCTCACAAATTTTTATTTTGACACTTCTTATATGAATGAATTTAAACCTAAGTAAAGTATTTCATCCTTTCTACTTGGCAGAACACTGGCATGATACTATGTATCAACCCTGTCTATAGAACAATTGATTCATCTCATTTTTGCTTTTTTCCCCCTCACTTCAGCTCAGGGTATATGCTGTATATTGTACTTTATAACATGTCATGTATTTTATGTGTGGGTAAGAGATATACAGTGGATTCCATTTATAATGTTTCTACTTGGAACATTTTCCTGTTTAGTACAACTTATTTTCATGGTCCTAACTCTTAATAATACTCATCGAGATTTCTTATTTAAAGAATAATATTAGTAGTAGAAGATTCTTATTTAATGAAGAGCTCAAAGGGTTCATGAATTGTAATCTATTGGCAATATAATTTATGTGTGCAATACACATAAATCTGTCAATATTCATAAACCTGTCAATATACAACATACAGTCAATATAAAAAAATGTGTGCAATGCTCAAAATGCAATATGTGTATGGTTTTTTTTTCTTGAACTGTGTAATCTTGCATGCAATTAAGGGATATTGCCAATCAATTTAAGGATTTGAAGCCAGCGAATCTTCTCATAAGCTACACAGGACTTCTGAAGATTGCTGATTTTGGACAAGCTAGTCTCTTAGAGAAGGGTAATCCAGATTACAGTCATGAAGTTGCTACGAGGTAACTCTTTTTGTATGTGATTGATTTTCTTGAAATCTTGCTGAAGTAGTAAATTTGTTACATATAATACACACCATCTATGTTTGTGAAATGAATCTTTAAATGTGAAGATGTTTTTATATTCTTCTAGTATTAACTAATTTGAATTTGGTGGGTATTTTGCTCAAATATTGTAATAATATCACTATGCATTTTCTAATATTTAAAAAAAATCCAACTTTCTCAACTAACTGATCATGACCTCTACATTGCTGTTATGTCTTGAAATAATAAAATTAAAAAATACTCTTGTCAGTTCTCACAAAGAAAAAACAAGCGGTGTTCCAGAATGATATCAGCAGTTTATAGCAGGAAATACTGATTTTAGAATGTCTGTGAAACAAGTGAAAATATATTTAGGCTATAGTTTACAAAAAAACCTATATGTAAAGGAAGATTTGATACATCAATTGTAGTTAATATTTGTTAATTAAAAAAAAGGTGGAAAACTTGTGCATAGTATTCATCATTTGTAAATAAAATATACACACATCAGCTTTTTCAGGCATAATAGTTTTTCTCATGTATTTCTCAATATGGACGTGTTACTCGAATTGCCATATTTTCTTGTTTTCAACTTCTTCTTTCTAGACTGCATCAACACTTCTCGTTATCATATTTTGCTGAAACTAATGTTATTTGAAATAGGAATGGAAAATTTTTTAGGACATATTTTTCGTTTTATAAGGCATATTTGCAGTTTTTTAAGAGCATAAATGCATTTTTTATAGAGCATATTTTAGAAGTTTTTAGAGCATAAAAAGTCCTAGCCCTAGTAATAAGCATTAATGTTTAATAAATTTGCTCATTTCAATTTTAGGTGGTACAGAGCCCCAGAACTTTTGTATGGCTCCCATTCTTATAATGAAGGTGTGGACCTGTGGTGAGTTGCTATTAATAGAAGATTAAGTAGAATTTTTTTTTTCTTCAATCATTTTTTTTCTTCAAGTTTGGTGCTTGAAAATCTGATTGTATGATTAAAAAAATAGTACTTTGAATGAATTTAATAAAAAAAAGATTTCTTCTAAATTGATTAATCCTTACAACAGCAATGACAAGATGCCTTGCATTTTGGTAATTATATCATATCTCACATCCTTAAAACCCTTTTATTTTGGCAGTGCTGAGCCCAACTAGCTCTTTTCAGATGGCTTTGTTCACAAACACGTTTTCCACCTCCCCATCATTTTGTCAGATCAACTGCCAGTGGGCGGAGTCAGCTTTTGTTTAAAATTTGATAACAGGAGGAGAGAGATTATGTTTTTTTTCCTTCGTTTCGGGGGAGTATAGGGATATGCCTACAGTATAAATAATGGAAAAAAGATGGAATATTCCTCTTTTTTTTGTTATTGCTCTCTGTGTTGCGGGGAGGGAACACTTTATGGATCTATGACATTTTGCACACTTGACTTAGTGATTTCCACTGTGACAGTAAAAATATAGATCAGGGAAATTTTAAAAACCACTCAAAGGGTTGAAATTCTCACGACTAACATATATGTTTTTGTCTCAAATAAAAATTATTCGTCAGATGGCTGTATTTTACAAAAAAAAAAAGTGTTTTATTAAGCTATCTTTGTTTCATTGATGGATATTATTCATTTCTATGTATTGTGTGTGTATATCACTCCTGCAATTTTTGTGAAAACGACAAATAAAAGTAAAAATTAAACTTTATTTTGATGACTGAATGAAATGAAAATAAAAATGACCAAACCAAGCATGTGAATCCATCTCACTGAAGCAAAACACCATGGCAAACTAATGATATCAAAATTATTGACAGTTTTTTGGCTAATGTAATACATAGATTACTTATCAAGTCAGTGTTTTAATCTATTAATTTTTTTAGGTCAGTGGGATGCATATTTGGTGAGATGCTGAGCAAGTATCCACTTTTTAAGGTGATATATGGGTTTTTTCATAATGAATATATATAATAGCCCCCCCCCCCTCCGCAGTGTCTCCTTATAATACACATTTGGATGTTTTGCACCCCTTTGCTAGAACTATTATTAAGAATTTTATTCACATTAGAACTTAGGTAAAATTATTTTGCTCTTTTAGTATCAGTAAAAATGTACATCATACTTTTTCTTTGTCTGCCCTCTACATACTCAATGTATTATCATACTTATTTACGTATGAATTTTTTTTTTGTTATATGTTGCATGTATTGAACTGTCTATATTTTCATTTCATTTTCAAGGGAGAAAATGATATAGAACAGCTGTGCATTGTTTTACAAGCGCTTGGAACACCCACTGAGAGTGAGTGGCCTGTGAGTTGATTCTGAAAGATATGATTTAAAATAAATTAAAATTTTAGTTTAGATAATTTTACTGTGGTAGAAGTAATATTTTTTAGTTATTTTATAGCATTCTTTTTTATTAAAGCTTATGGTTGGCGAATGAACTGAAATTTTCAGAAATTAAATAGTAAATGTAAAAAAAACTGTGCATTTCAAATTCAGGAGAAAATAAAGTAAAACATTGCTGCAAGTAAAAAATATCCAACTATTATTTTATCAAACCATCCTGAATTTCAAAAAATCTTTATGTTGTCTTTCCCCAAGGCACTGAATTTTATAATATTAATTGTATCAGCTTTCATTCATGTATTTAAAAAAGCTATAAAAAATTGTACATTTGAAATAGATATTGAACAGTTCATTTTATTTGATAATTGATAGCACTATAATTTAAGGAAAGAATAATGGTGAGATGGAGGAAACAACAGAGATTTCATATAGAATTTATTTCTTTTCACTTAATATCATTGGTTATTATCATGTTTCATAGATAACCTGTAGGGAGTTCTGTAGGAGTAGGGGGAACTGTTTTGCTGACTTACGTGTAACATTGTAGAATATTATTTATTGAACTCTGATTTTCTGTTTACTAATCTTTTTCTTGAAAGTGTTGATTTAACATCATGATATAAAGACAATGGGAGGAGAAACATATTAGTGTAGTTTTTTTTTCTCAAAAAAATTATTAAATTAATTAACCACCACATGCCGCTGTGGTGGTCGAGTGGTTATAGTGCCGGACTCGTGATGCGAGGATCCGGGTTCAAACCCCACAGTGGTGGTCGGCTGAAGTTGGTTTTCTGTGGTTCCCAACTTCAAGGCGCAAATGCGAGCCGATCTCCCCGTTAAAAAGTCTCGCCACAGAGAGCAACAGTCCTACAACGGTAAATCATTCAACCATAACACTTCACTCATAGTTAGAAAAACTGGGGGCAGATGACAGCACTACACATAACAAGCATTATACAGAAACAAACTTTACATCAGGTTGCACTACACATACACGCACGTTCCCGCATGTACCGATTCGTTGGGGGTTCCGCAGGGGGGGGGGGTGCATGTGTGGTGTAGCAGTAGTAGGGAGGGTCTCCAAAAATGGCTCGGGGGATCCATGATGTTCTTAAGTCAGCCACCTCGTTGGGCAATTTGCCTGTTGTGGCGTTGTATTTGTATTATTTATTGTTACTGTTTATTTCTGTATAGTATACTTGGATGTTGCCATGAATCTTAAAGTTATTCTTTATTACTCATGAAGGAATCATCCCTTTGGGTCAAATAATGTTTGTTTTTCTAATTGTCTTCTTGTCTTGTTTAGTTTTGTGTGGTTTTTGTCCTGTATAATATTTTTACCTTTGTTACCTTCTTGTTTTACTTTTCATAATGTAGTAATAAAGGGTTAAGCTGAGCCATGAGCCACTCATGACATATTTTTCTCAAAATTAAAAACATGTTACCTTCAGTTTTTCATTCTATTTCATCAGGTTAATAATATTAGAAAATTCATCTTTTTTCTTAGTGTTCATGATTCAGATTTTTTTTGTAAAATTTACCTAGTAAAAGTGTTTGAAAAACCTCATATTTTAAATTTTAGGGTCTAGAAAATCTACCGGATTACAACAAAATATCATTTCCAGAGTATGATAGAACGCCATGGGAGAAAATCGTTCCTTATTGCAACAGGGAAGCAACAGATTTATTGAGCAGGTTTTTGGTATATTCTTCAAGAGCAAGAATTCGAGCTAAAGAAGTAAGAAAGAAGAGGTGCTCGTATATGGGCATGTAATCATTTGAAAAACAAAAATACCTTGCTGCAATTTATAAAGTTTGACGATTTTATTAATTTTGTCACACAATATCTATTTTTTTTTTTCAAATCCAGATTATGAGGCTAAAACGACAAATAATTGAAGTATAAAAAAATATGCATGCCCAGACCTAGGGCTGACTCTTGGGTCGTGTGGCCGCACATGGTACTACTCCAGGAGGCAGCACCAAATTTGATTAGAAAGAGTGAAAAAGAACATGGTCAGGGCATCAAAAATAGGTCCTGCACAGGCTACAGATTTTTTCTCAAGCCACCCCTGTGTGTGTGTGTGTGTGTCCAGAGCACATTGAACTGGAGTTTAAAATTGATTTTTGTTATTGACAAAGTAATCAGCTATGGATGTGTATCAGGTGCAAGAAAATCCTGTGCGTTGATTTTTTTAAAATTAAATATGGTGATGAGATTTTTCAGAAAATATTTTATATTTTCAAACTTGTCTTTTATATTAGTCCTTTCATTATATTAGTTCTTGTTTTGTATTAATTTAAATTAATTTCTGCTCAAATTTGAGTATAAACCCTATATTGTTTCAATGGTTTTTACTTAATAAATAATTGGTTTTTTTGAAGCTTTAGCGTTGCATTTCTACTTTGTGATAAATTTATTTATTTCTAGGCATTGGTTCATAGCTATTTTTTCACCCCTCCATTGCCATGTTGTGCTTGTGATTTGCCGAGGCCGAAAGTTGGTCGCCATGGGTTTTTTGCCAATGCTACAACATCATCTTTTGAAGGGATCTCATTTGGAAAATAATATACATGTATGTGCACATTAAAAAAATGCTCTCAATCATGAGGAACCAATAAAAAAAGTTTTTTAGGTATCTGAATCTTAACATTATTCTTGTAGTTTTTATAACACAAATTTTTCAGAATCTCTCGTATCTACTTAATCTTTTTGCTCCGGAGTACCTCATTTCCAACAGTTTTAAATGGTTTCTAATGATTATTTTTTCAAGTTAAGATCTAAGGTACACATATGTGTGCCCAACTCAAATGGTCCTAGTAAAGATATCAATCCAAATTAATTAATTAAAAAAAAATGTTTTTCTTATTAAAGGGCATTTTGACACACAAATCAATCAAAAATTCAAAAAAATAGTTTTGGCTCATGTGTGAAGAGGTTAAAACAATTTTATAAAATTATCAATTGCATGTGTAATATGTGTAAAATGTATATTTTAAGCGAAGCACAAAGACAAATAAATTTTTGATGCATTAATAAATATAAAATTACTTATCAAGTTTGTCCTATAAGACATTCAAACAAATAACTGAATCTTTTCAAGTTCATAAAATTGGGAAAAAATTGTCTCTTTCATTTTTGGTTTCACATATCCTTTTCACTAACAATTCTAACAGATTAAAAACTTACTCCTTCAATTAAAATCCTTCGCATATATTGAGAGATTTGATTCATTGCAAAAGGGAAGCATTGTGAGAGAGAAGAGCATTTACTCTCAAAATGGTGTGCTACATAACTTTTCATTGATAAATAAACTTTTCAATAGACACTTATTGGAAATGAAAGAAGAAAAAAATTAATTTTTTGAAACTATTGAAAGTATTATATACCAAATCAAAAGATACATTTTATACCAAGTTCTTTTTGTTTGAATTGCAAAATACAAATAGCATATACAGTATTTAGCTTTGTACAGTGTAATCTTCTCTTATCTGGAATAAAGGGCTGAATCCATTTCAGGTATGGGTTAATATCTCTATAAAACTAAAAAAGCTAAAATAAGGGCTTCAAAGCTAATAAAATTCTTCTAAAAGTTTGCTTTACTTAATTTATACAATTAATGTTGATTATGCATGTATCCGAGATAATTAGTTCACAAATCATAAAAATATTTTATACTTGCAGTATTTCTTTGGTCACTGACGTCTCCTCAGTGCCTACAAATCTTTAATTATGTAGGTGTAAAAAATATTTTGATGGTTCTGGATGTAGAATCTTCAGAATAAATAAAATAGAGCAGCATTATCTGTGTATAATTTTAGGTGAAAATGTGTTTTAATGGTGCAGCATATTTTTTTCCTTCTTCAGCATAGTTTGGAATTTAAAAATTTTAAAACGTTTAAAAATGTTTTTCAAGTGAACACAATCATTTTAGAAGACATTATCAAAAGCCTCCAGCCACTATGAATTTTTTTTCTTCTCCTTTATGAGAAAACATCGCGAATTTCTAAAAATGTACGAGCTGCGTATTGTTTCTGCACCTTTTATTAATATGACAATTGTTTCCGTCGTTTTTAGAGCATTGTTTTTGTTGCTCGGACAAACGTTAATTGTATTTCAGTAATTAATTTTTAATATTTCTTGGGTGATACTGTACATTAATTAAATTCTTACAGAATATTTCGACCTAAGAGGCCTCTCATTCCGCCGAGTAACTGACGGCTCTAACTCATGCTCGAGATACGCATAGAGAATATTCATTAAAAAAAACAAGAACTCAAGACAGCTGCAAATATTTCACGCAGTCTCTATTCGTTCGGATTTTAAACGTATTAAATGTTGCCAAATTAATTAGAATGCTCATCCTTAAACAAACTGTATTTTTATCTTCCTGAATCGATTGTTTGCGTAGTAATCGATAAGAATATCCGGTGGTAACGGATTGGCTGTTGTGGTGTGTGTGTACCGCTATGTCAGTTACTCTCCCGGGATTCCTTAATTTTTTTTTTACTTGATGACAATTTTTTTTTAATATCGAAATCACGGAATCATTTCGTCAAAGAATCAGTGTTGTGTGATTGACTGAGTGAAAAGGAGAAAAATCGAGGTGATTGAACCCTAAAAATCTGTCGCGGTTCGCGATTTAATGACAAGCTGAGCTTTCAAGATGGCCGCTGATCGGTATGCCTCCCCAGATATTCCCGAGATAGACCAATTTCGGGGCTATTGAGCGCTTTCCCGCGCTCGGGATTCACAGATTATTCAAGTCTACGATAGTCAGTAAGTTTTGATTTTCTAGCCGGTGTCACGATTCCTCATTGTCACTGACTCTGTATGTATGTCTATTTCATTACTCTGTTTACATTTTTTTCTCTTTTTTTTTTTTTTCGTAAGTCACGTAAATTTGGGCAGTTTGTTGAAAGAATGGCAATAAACCATTCTCAGAGAATGTTTACATGTATTGATGTTTGTCCACAACAATGGTGATCGTATTCACGGTTCGTGGGCGTAGCAACCGCTCACGCCGTGGATGCGGTCAACGGAGTGGGAGAGGGGCGCGCGGGGCAAGTGCCATTTGTTGCTCGTTATACAGTGGGATATTTATTTACTTGGTAGACATCGCCATTCTTCATGTCTCTCGGTGGAAATAGTCTTTACTTTTTAAATGATCAAACATTCCTGCGAGAATATTATAATTAAATTAAACACATTTATTTCAATTTCGTAAGAAGTGTGATTAAATCGACGAAAAGAAATTTTCATCCCGAAGAAAAACGATTAAAAAGACGATTGGATTAAAAACAATTGATGGAAAAGTGAAGAATCGTGATATTTTAAAAATCTTTATTAGTTCTTATAATTGAATAATGTCAACTTGAACCAGTGTAATATCCTCATGTAAAAATGAAGTTATGAAGGTCTTGAGTTAAAAGAATATTATGAAGTACTTGAATATTACAAAAAAACATGTTATCCTAAGTTAAAAAGACCCAAAGTTTTTGTGTTTAAAGAACATGAAATCCTTGAGTTGAAAGAGTATGTAATTCTTGATTTAGAATATAAAATTCTTGCGTTTAAAGAATATGAAATCTTGGGTTAAAAAAAAAAGACATGAAATTCCTGAGTTAAATAATATGAAATTCTCAAGTTTAAATGTGAAAGTTTTGAATGTGAAATTCTAGAGTTAAAAAAACCCATGAAATTCTTGAGTTAAATAATATGAAATTTTTAAATTACAAAAACATGATAATCCTGAGTTAAAAAGACCTGAAATTCTTGAGTTTAACATGAAATTCTTGTGTTTAAATATAAAATTCTTGAGTTTTTGCATATAAAAGTCTTTAATTACAAAAACATGAAATTCTGGAGAATGTGAAATTCTTGATTTTGAATATGAAATCCTTTCCCTTTTTTTTAAAATGTGAAATTAGCGAGTTGAAAAACTGTAAAATTCTAGAGTTGAATTTAAAGAATGCGAAATAGATTTAGAATATGAAATTTTTATTTGAAAAATCTGGGCTTTTTTTGAGTAAAAAAAAAGTGGGTACCTCTCAAAAAAAATTATCATGAAAAAAAGTATCGTCCCCCCCCCCCTCCTATAATTCCACTTCTATCTCTGATTTTTTTTTCCAGCATGCCCTAGGTATTTGATCACCTGCTTATATCTCTTCATTGAGACATATCAGCGGGTCATGTTCTGGGTAGGAGAAGGAAGTATCTCTGTGAATCAAATAAATAAATTCATTTCTAAAAACATGTTCTATCCAAAAAAAGAGGAACATTTACTTTCATTGTCTACTAGAAGGAAAGCTTGCGAAAAGCCCATTAAACAGAGAATTGGGAACATATGGAATTTAACAAATGTAATAAATCTAAAACAGATGTTGATCCTGCTTATAACGTTCCCATTTAGACCATTTTAGTACAACTTATTTTCACAGTCCCAACTCTAAGTAATTATTAAGATTTCCTGTTTAAAGTGTTTTCCTGCTTACAACGTTTTTTGAAAAACGTTATAAGTAGGATTCACTGTAATTGGAATTTAGAGGCACACATTTATATATTTACTAATAAATCAATCTATAAACTCCCTTCGGATTGATTTTACATTTCGATAAAAAAAAAAATCTTATTTCTTTCAATATCTTCTGATTAAATTTAAAAAGCAAATGAGATTCTCTCTCTCTCTCAGTACACACTCTCTCAGATACTCATCTTCTGATTCCCTATTCATATAAATTCTTGCGAAGCAATTTCCTGGTAGAATGATTTTATTTTCCCTCCATGATGGTCCACCACTCTGATCTGACACCATCAAACCGCCATATATTTTCATACCTGAATATGGGAGCTATGCCAGATTTGTGTTGGTAAAACTGAACAGTATGCTTACGTGTGTGTGTGCCCAGCATTTGGCGTGTTTTGTGTGCAGTAGGTGGTGTCATCTATCTAGGGCCGCAACTAGGTACTATCTCAAATGGGGCAAGCTGGCATTTTGGCACCCTGTGTAATGTAGAAAAAGCAGTTATATAAATTGTGAATTTGGCACCCCTTTCTAGTCCAGAACTCGGGGCACTAGACCCCCCCCAGTTGCGACCCTGCATTCATCCTCAAATTGGTAATTCATGGATTTGAAATTTAATGTATACATATTTGTGTTGCAAGTCTGTGTGATCGCCTTGGCAACCAGAGTTTTTTTTTCAAAAGAATAGCCAACTCAAAATTGGAAAACCTTATAAAATCATATTTTTAGCCAATTACCACTGTGCAATCGCGGGTTCCAAACCTGGATTTTCATCAAAAGCAAAATCTTGGAGGGGGGCATACTCCCACAAGAAAATCAAAAGTTAAAAATATTATTGAAGAAAATTGAAATATTGGAAAAAAACCACATTCTTATACTATTTGTTAATAAAAATTGTTTTTGAGTGCTAGACTAGAATTACACAAAAGTTTTGTAAAAGTCTTTTTATAAAACGAAAAATACAACCAATAAACTGATCGGTTCCATTTGCTGGAATGTAATCGATCAGCTTATAGGTTGTATTTTTCAAATTTTATAAAAGCACTTTTACGAAACTTTTACAGTGTAATCCCAGCCTTAGTGTCCCAAACTTTCTGTGAAGAATTAGATCCCTTTGTGCCCCTCCAAAAAACCGTCTCTGTGAACACACGCGAAACGGTCACTACCGCATAGCAGCTAGATGACAAAACTGGATATTCAAGGTAGAGTTTTGCAGATTCTGCTTTTTCCCCCTGAACGATCTCTCGGAAAATGTATTACAATTTGAACAGGCATTCCAAATCCTTTACGATTTTTCAAAAAATGCTCATTTGCAATCTTGTAGGAACAAGGCGAATTTACGCCATACAGACGCTGTCTTTGACTGCCGGTAGATAACCGTGAAAATACCGTAATTTCCGGTATGCAATCGGAGGGAAGAAAAATGCCAAAATTTGAAACTTCTGTACAGGGCCCTCAATTCAGAGGAGCAACTAGGTACTCATCTATTTACTTTAATAACCCGTGTATATATCAATACAGTGTACAGTATACAAAGTAGTAAAACCACTTTTTCAGAGTCGCACGATCATGATAGACGGAAAAAAAAGTTGGGGAGGCTTTTTTTCTTCTTGGAACTAGGAAAGAACGCGTCACGGAGGATGCGTGAACCAAATTTTTATGCGCCCTTTTCCGAAATTCCGAGTATTTGAGGCGCTATAGCGCGTCATTGGCATCTCTGATATGAAACCCTCGAGTTTTTTTTAAGCATGTAATTCTTGAGTTGAAAAAGTATGAAATTGTCTTGAGTTAAAAAGTATGAGACGACATCCTGTCAATTTCGCAGATGCCACGTGTCAAAAGTAACTTAAGTTCAGAATAATACTCAGCACATATTATGTACATTTTCCAAAAAATTATAGTTGGATGAATGTTAATTAGCTTCATGTATGTTGAACTTGTATAACATTTCTTTATTTTTATAAAAGAGATAATCGTAAAAATGGCAAGAAAAATCAATCATAAATTTAGTGCCATTGAGTGAGTTAATGTAATATAAGTGTAGAGAGAGAGAGAGAGTTCATTTGTGTTGGAAAACAAATGAGAATATGAAGTGATTGATATTAGCAATTTTCATTGAATATTTCCATATCTAACCATGATGCCTGAGCTGCACTAATCTTTAGTTCAATAACAGCCTGAGTTTGGATGAGAGCTTAGGTATGGAAATTTGAGAAGCCATTCAGATTGGTTTAATTTGGTGTGAAAAAAATTATAAAAAAACTTATTACAAAAGTATCTGCAGGTGGAAAATACCAAATATTCAAGTACTTTTTTTGGTAGTTTTTGCTATTATTTACTCATTGTTATTATTGATTGATAAAATAGACATCACAATATATTTGAAGTGTCTTGAAAATGCTAATTGAAGATAACCTGTGATGCATTGAGATAACAATAATATGTGAGTAATTATTATGTGTATAGGTTAGTGATTTATTAAAGTGTAAATTATTTAATAATATGACTGTGTGTGTGTGAGATGAAATGAGAATATATTGACTGTAATGTGTAAGAAGAACAGTAGGTATTCCTCATTTTAGTATAACTTTGGAAAGCCTAGTGTAGCTTTTTGACTTTCAGCCAGTTTGAGCCCATATGTACTTTTTGTGTTTCTGGGAATTTCTTATTTATCTTTATCCATAACTATTCAATGAATATTCTATAGTAGACTCATGATTGCTCTACATTCACGGAACTAGGATAATCAAAATTATCGGATAATTGGAACATATTATCAGTGCCATTTCTCAAATGTTATTATAGACATTTGACATTTAAATATAAGTATGAATATAACATACTAACATGAGTAAAAATTTAAGTGAAAAAAACCTTTGTTGAGTACTTTTCAGGTATATCAGATTTTGTCAATTACCCTTTAATTTTTCACAATAGTTTAATTCGGGGGGGGGGGGCAGTGTGTTCAATAATCAAGAGTCTACTATATTAGGAAGCTGTCGTTATGAAAAGACAAAAATATTAATTTACTCCCTAATAATCTATTTTCTCTGCCTGCGCAACTGCACAGCAAAAAGAATTTCTTATCAATATTTTGTCAATTTTTCTCTGTATAATCATTTAGGCACATCGTTATGGCATATCATTATTAGTCATACTGTATAAAATCCTTATCAGCTGTATGTAACCAGCTATAGCATGAAGGAAAATTCGTCAGTGCCTGGGAGAAATATTGATTTTTTTTATATATTGCCATATTTGATTCTTAGAAAAGTATTCCCTGTCTATAGTTTCATATGCGTCAACTAAATTTCATTACATTTAGAGGTTCAGCGCTTCACAGACTAAAAAAGATCCTTCCCCCTGAACCATTGTCATGTTCAAATGATTTTTTTAAATTCAAATGCAGAATCACTTTTATCCAGCTCAGTGTTTCCCAAAGTGGACAATATCGCCCCTGGTGGGTGAAGGAATGGTCCATGGGGGTAATAGAAGCTACGGGTATAACATAGCGTCTTATGGGTTCGCTTGAGTTGGGGGCGATGAGAAAAAAAGAATTCCTGAAAAAGTTGGGCGATGGAACAAAAAGTTTGGGAAACTGCGATCTAGCTCATAAGTTCCCAAACTTTTGGTTCCATCGTCCCCTTCTTTAAATAGAAAATTTTTATTCTCATCGCTCCGAACTCAAGTCAGCCCATAGGATCCTATACTAAACCCATAGTTTCTACCCACTAAGGAGCGATATTGCCCTCTTTGGGAATCACTGTTTTAGCTCATAAAAGTATTCTGGGAACATAAATATATGGCATTAATTATAAGTAATATTCACGATCAAATATATATATCAGTAAATGAATGTGTTGGAAAATAAGTTTGATAGAGTTCAGTATAAAAACCTGTCCTGAAGTACCTATTTACACCATACATGCTCAGCCTCTGACCCACGAGCCAAATGTTGCCCTTTGAGTCATTTGATGTGGCCCCGCAATTTCACACCTAATTTTGAAAAAATGAGCTAAGTAAGCGGCACATTTTCAGATCACTTGGGTGACCTGCAGTGCAGTTCTACATCACTTTAGTGGAACATTTATTGTCATTCTCTTGAATCTTATGTTAAAATTGGTCAGTTGTTACCAAAGTTTGTGGAGACCACTGATCTCAAATAGATAGCGACATCTCCAGTAAAATCGTAAATATTGGTTTAAACAGAGAAATGTCAAGGATGTGATTGTGATTCTGAAATAGATAGGCAAAACTATTGATTTTGTACAAAAGAACAACTGCTCCCTAGTTGAATGGATATTCCTAACTAGCATGGAAAAAGTTGCAATTGAATATAAAAGAAGCATCAAACAATAAAAAGTTTTCGTATTCAGCATATAAAAATAGATATGAACAATCATATTAATACAAATACAACGCCACAACAGGCAAATTGCCCAACGAGGTGGCTGACTTAAGAACATCATGGATCCCCGAGCCACTATTTGGAGGCCCTACCTACTACTGCTACACCACACATGCAACCCCCCCCCCCTGCGGAACCCCCAATGAATCGGTACATGCGGGAATGTGCGTGTACGTGTAGTGAAACCTGACGTGAAGTTTTTTGTTTCTCTGTAATGCTTGTTATGTGTAGTGCTGCCATCTGCCACCAGTTTTTCTAACTATGAGTGAAGTGTTATGATTGAATGATTTATCGTTGTAGGACTGTTGCTCTCTGTGGCGAGACTTTTTAACGGGGAGATCGGCTCGCATTTGCGCCTTAAAGTTGGGAACCACAGAAAACCAACTTCAGCCGACCACCACTGTAGGGTTCGAACCCGGATCCTCGCATCGCGAGTCCGTCACTATAACCACTCGACCACCACAGCGGCATGACAACTGATAAAGCCTTTCGTTCTCCAGGCTAGTGTGCTAACCACTGAACCAAATAGATGCACACTTTGCTCCATTTATTCTAAGCTCATTAATTTCTAATATGGAGAATTGATGTCACAAAAGAAGATAGAAATAAAGATCTTGAATTAATCAAACAAAACTGACTCTAGGTTCCCGGCAATTACATTAAAATTTTTGGGGAAGTTGGAACCATTTCATGCCGAAAATGTTTTTTTATACCCTAAGATTGTTAATACTATGTCTGATTTTGAGTGCTGAATAGTTTTTATAATGTTTTTGGTAAAAATGTAATTACGAAGAGTGATATGCGGTTTTTGAACCTGCTAACCATAGTCAAAGTATCGACTGCCTGTGCTGAAAAGATTTTTTCAATATTTGGTGTAGTTCATTCCAGGTAGAGAAACAGATTAGTAGTAGGCAAAACCATCAAAACTAGTGTTTCTAACGAAGCAAATGAATAATTATTCAGGATAAAATTATTCAATACAATACACGTAAGATAAATCTATTCAAGAAATGTAATTTTCTTAATAAAATGTTCTGATATGTCTCACAAGTATATGATTAGTTTGGAAATATTTTTTAAATAATTATTTTTAAAAATTAAAATTTTTCAATTTTATATTCTAAAAAAATATAGATTAAAATGAATATAGTGTGTTAGTAATATATATGCATTTAAATATATATTTTGTTTAAAAAATCATTAAAATTGATTAAAAAAAAACAACAACCCTGGTTTACTTTCATGAAACTAGTTCTGAATATTTTAACTTACCTCAACAAAGGTGAAATATTTCAAACTATTTTTTTTTACCTTCGGAATCAGCTGTTTTCCTTTCAATTAGATGAAAGGGTTGAAGGGTTGGAGATAAATATGAATGAAAACTATTTTTGCCAAGCAAATAACTTGTAAAGAAGTTCTTAAAGCGCATGTCTTTTCTTAATGAAATCCAACCATGAGTTGAGTTGTATCACAGAAATGAGTGTAGAAAATTCCTTCTCATTTCATTAGTTTTGATAAGAGTCAGTGAAGTTAGTGCCACAAAGTTGCATTTCAAAGTGTTAGGTAATAGCTAAATTAATTATACCATCATTGACTACTCCCACAGTATTTTAGTTTTAACCTTTATGTTAAGATTTTTGTCATTTTCTTTTTTGGTTGGCATCACTAAAATTGTAAGCAAATATTATAATAGCTTGCTATTTTAACATTAGATGATATAAAGACTATTTACAAGAATTATAAAAATATATGGCAAAACGTGGGAAATTTGGCCATATGGAAGGCAACAATTACAGCCAGTTATAAACCTTTATTCACACAATTATAAACCTTTTATTCCAGTTTTCTTGTAGTACAGTCTAATCCCATTACAACGAACTCCAAGAGACCGGAGAAATCACTTCGTTATAACGAAATTTCGTTATAAAGGAATTCCAGGTTTTTGTATTGCTCCTATAGAAACGTAAAATAAGGGATTAGAAAAGTGTTCGTTAAAACGCGATTTTTTGCTATAACGGTATTCGTTAAAACGGCATTCTACTGTATTATAAATATTTTTCCTATTGCTCAAGTCAGTATATAATCAACCAAAATTTGAATTTGCCACTTCATATAAGAACTGTGTAATAAACTTTGAACATTTTTACACACAAAAGGACAACTGAGGAATGAAAGGCAAAGGTTTTTTTTCTTTCATGTAGCATTTTTCCGTTATTGTTGTTAAGGGAAATGAGCTTGTTAAAAACCATGCGCAAACAGTTTGCTCGAAATACACACCACTTGCACGTAAAGCTCCCGCAATTGATACTATTAATATTATTGACGTCAACAATACAATTGTATCAATAGAAATATGGAGAAAAATAAATAGTGAAAAACTTCATCCACATCGAAATTGTAGTTCTAACGGTTGATAATCACATAACATCCATAATGTAATACTGTTTTCAATTTTTCTTTTAATTTTTGCCTTTTTTTTCATTTTTACCTGGGTTTTTTCGAATTTTTGCCACTGTCCTGGCAAAAAACCCAACCGTGCTTCCTGGTGACTTAAATGATCCGATCCGCGGAACAGTTCCAGATCACTCAATCGGCCCGCGGCACACGTAAAAATCAGTTAAATCGCATACGACACAGCCCCAGATCACTCAAGTGACCCTTTTCTTTTTCTTACAAATCCAACACAACTCCGGTCTGTCGCCATGGGCAGTTAACCGAATGATATGTGCCGGAAGTGTGTGCTTGTGTATTTAAAATTGGAGTGTGTTTCGGGTGGATATTTTTTAGTGCTACCATCTATTTGCACCACATCGTCTTACCACTCAAGTGGCCCGCGGCACATTCCTAGATCACTTTAGTGACCTGCAGGATAGTTACAGATCCCTTGAGTGACCCGTGGCATATTTACAGATCATTTAATTAATTGGCCCGTAACACGTTTTCAAATCAATGAAGTGGCCCACTCATAAAGGTTGATCTCATTTGATAATTTTCGTCGCATCACGATCATTTTCTGCACACGAGGGCTAATTAGACCGGGACCTGCAATTTATTGCCGATTCCGAACGGCAGCCTTTTTTATACTCACTGAGAGGTTGGCCCGTTAACCCTCTGCGTGGGACTTCTTGCGGTAGCAATCTTTTTCTGTGGTCATGCCGTTTCTGTTGTACCCCTGTGTCAGAAAAGTTTCTGACAAAGACGTACCGGGTATCGAACTCGCGACACCTCTAAACATTCATTGGTACTATTTTAGGCGAGTATTTTATCTACCGCGCCCACAAAAGGTTGATCTCGCCCTTGATTTACAGTTTGAAATTACCCAATACCTGTTTAGGTTTGTAGGTATTAATGCTTTAGCAGGCCTAAAGCAAAAGATAGATTTAATTAACCTCAAAAAATACAATATTGCACTCTTATTGTGATCCAATAGCAAATTCTTCAACCATAAGTCTTAGAAATCACGTTTAGTTGGGAAAAAAATAGTTTCAAAATGTAAACTGTCACACATCTGTTCAAGTCAAAGAATATTTCTTGAAAAGTTACAAAATTGAATTTATTTTATGTGGCCCCCGGGTTTCAAGTGTTACCTATTTAGCTTAAAATTGTCTACCCACAGACGTGAAACGGAAAAGGTGGAACCATTCTTTTACGTTATTTTGTGAATTTTAGATATCCTCATTTGGAAATACATCTTTCCGTTCAGCTTCTAGTTGTCGTATAAAAGCTTATATCTAATAACCAGTATAATTAAATTTATTTTATAAATTTTTTTTCTAAGGTTTTTCAACTTTGTGGTGCGAATGTAAGCCGGTTTCACATTTGAAAAAGTCTCTCAGCAGAAAGTAGGCAAACTTTAGGCACGATACACTAACATAACACCAAAATTCAAGCATCTGTCATTTTCATTTCAAAATATGCAAAAGAGATGGCGGCACCAATAGAACACGAAAAACCGTTAATTCTGACACTCTCGGCACATCAAGTCCACACCGATACTCGGGGCACATGTTGAAGTATCTACCGATTCGTTAGAAATTCTCCAGAGGATTGTTTACAAGGGATATATATCTACGGTTAAGTAATAAAGGGTTGTAAGTCCCGTAAAATTCGGGAAAAAATATTTCAGACCCCGTTGTTATCCGGAAAAAAATGTTTTGCTCCTAAGAAATCCATCTGGAGCCTAAATTTTTTTTGCAGTTTATCAAGCCATTTGATAACCTCGATTTCTTATCCAAAATGATACCCCAACACTAATTAGCTTTAACTCCGTCAGTTTGGTCGTATATTGTAGATATAGACTGAGAAAATATGTATATATATTTATTTTTCTATTGTTTGTTCATGTGCAATATTAAATTCTTATCTCATACGAAACAATCACGAAGAGTGAAATAGTTGAAAGCACGAAAATAAAATATTTTTTCTTCTGTTTGTCTTGGGCTTGACTAATCCCAGGTCACCACGGCGACCGTAAAATTGGTACTGGCACGTAAAATTTTCTTTGATTGCTAAATCATAGTCTTGAGAATGACACAAAATTTTCTGATTTGATACTAATGTGTCTTCCAACATGAAATGTTTCGGAAAAGTCGGAAAAAAACCCAGTATATTTAGGACTGTTTTTCTTGAGAGAAATGCTTGCTTCCCCTTAGAAATTTGTCTGTTGCTTGAATTTTTTTTGGGGGGGGGGCGTTCAAATATTATGTCTGCAAATTTTTAGACATTTTTGACTCTTTCCCCCCCCCCCCCTTGTCTGCAAAATTTTGTCAGCTCTGCTCCCTACTTCCTAACGCATATTGGTGGGATCAGAGACGTAAGTTGTGCCCCCCCCCCCCAGACAATAAAATCTATTTTTTGAATGCAAAAAATATTTAAAAAAATATTAAAATTTTGAAAGAAAATACCGTTTTATATGTGTGTCTGTGTTATTATAATCAATATCTGTTAATTTCAGTATTTCAGTGCTATTTGAAGGCCGAGAACTCAAAATTTCTTTTTAAGAAATTCATTGCGACCCTCCCTCCAAGTCATATATGGTAAACCCTTGGTCCGCGGAGCAAATGTAGCCGGTTATTTGATGTGGCCTGCAACCTCAAACCTAATTTTGTAAAAGTGAACTGAGCGGCTCATTTACAGATCACTTAAGCACAATTCCAGAGCATTTAAGCGACCTGTGGCATATTTTCAGATCACTCAAGTAGGCCCGTGGCACATTCACTGATCACTTAAATCACCCGCGACACAGTTCCAGAACACTTAAGCGATCCGTGACACATTTAGAGATCCCTTTAGTGACATGTGTCACAGTTTTACAGCATTAAAGCGCCCCCCCCCCCCAGTGCGGTTTTACATCACTCAAGTTACCCCGACACATTCCCAGATTACTTAACTGATCCGCGGCATAATTACGGATCACTTGAGTGATGCGGGGCACAATTCTAGAGCACTTGGATCCGTGAAACATTTAGAGATCACTAAATTGGCTCTGTAGGGCACTTATCAATAAAAAGAATGTTAGTTCAGGTGCCCCGCAAACTAGCGAAAGGTTTTTCTCGTTTTTGGCGCACCGAGTAAGATGCCATTAAGAATATTTCATGTTTTTATAAAGGGTGGTTGGTGACGTAAGCATAATTTAAATCCCCCTCCCTCCTTGTCATCAAAAGTCAGCAAATCCGAAACCTCCTTCCCCCCATCGATGCTGACGCAATACTTGAATGACTCCCCTTTGATTTGTAAAGCCCTGTCTTTGTCTGCGTTCAGTTATGAAACGTTCCGCGAAATTACTATGATGGTCAAAAACTGCAAGGACAATAAATTCTGTTTTGAGAGTTCACGTTTTCTCCTTGCGGTCGTAAATTTTCTTTTCCTGAATAAAAGATTAAAAGCAATCTTGATTGAGAGCCAATTGAAACATCGTTTCCATTATTGTGTATTAAGAAGAAACGAAAAAAATATTAATTCTATTTTTTCAATGAATGCATTCGTTGAAAAGAGTGTCAACTCACACTACATATTCTGTCTGACTTCACTCTAGGTGTAATTTCAGAAGAATGGGAACTTATTCGTTAAAATTTCCTTGTTCAGTAAAGTCGTTTACTTGCGTTCGTTGCTTCGTTCTTGTATCTTCGTATGCATCTTTTTATTATTATTCAATGTTGATTTTTTATGTTCTCTATATCAGCATTTCTCCACTTTTCTGAACACTAAGATCAGTAAAATGTTTCAAAGAATTCGACAGACGACTAAAGTTCAACAGTATGTGTTCCCAAAAATTGTGGTACCTGATTTCGATAATTTTCGTTTGATTAGAATCAAATTTTCAAGTCTGTCCGAGAACCACCCGTCCCATCTTAGCAGACCATGGGTTGAGGAAACGCTGATTATACGATAGATATTAAACAAAATCACAGTAATCTAGCATTATTGGTTTTCAAAAATATCGTGGAAAAAAGTCACATCGTGTCGAAGTCAGTTTTACAAAGGAAATGCAAAAAGTTCATATTGCACGAGCCATTGCGATATGATTGCATTTGATATTCTGGCCCTAATTTGGTACAGGGATGGACAAATCTGAGACGTCAGGGTCGCTTTGGCGACTAAAACATCGGTATTGGCGCCTAAACTTTTCTGTACGTGATTGTGAAATTGGAGTCTTTCTTTCTATGAAGGACACAAATTTTTCGGATTTCATGACTGTCTCTTAACATAGGGAAAGGGCATTATTAGGATCATTTTTGTTAGATTATAATCACTATTGGCTTTAAAATTTTTTTTTTTTTTTTGCGGTTTGTCAAACCCCGGTTTAATAGCACTCTTCGTAGAAACTCATATTTATCTCATCACCCCCCCCCCCCTTTAAGTAAAGATTCTACCTATCTCTCTTAGCTAAGTCAATCATAGGATCTCCTAATTTAGGGCTCTTTTCTCCAATAACGTTGCGCATTCGACACATTACTAAGGCCATCTAAGTAAGTTGGGGGACCCAATGGCCCAAACAGTTTCTGTAAGCCCTGATTTCATATATTTCAGAAGTGAAAGTCGGCATCCAAAAAGGGTGTGCATAATTGTAGAATTAAAAGAAAACTTGAAAAAGAATAATTTCAGATTTTTGAAAGAAATTATTTCAAGAATAAGAGAAAGAAGTAACTTCAAAGTAATGAATAATAAATCCAAGATTACGGAAAGAAATTATTTAGAAATTATCGAAAGAAGTAGTTTTAGAACTTTACCGAAAAGAAAAAATTCGGTATCTTTTGAAACAATTTCTGAATTAATAAAAAAAATATATTTACTAAAACTTTTTCAGAATTTATAAAAATTGTTCCTCAGAATTTATCAAAGATTATATTTAACGAAGGCAATTGTTTTTCGGAATAAATAAATGTCTTCAGTTATTTGAGGGCCCCCGTTTGACGCGGGGCCTCGGTGGCCCATCTGTTATGACGCCACTGTACGTGTAAAAATTTTTCTTCCATCATAATTTTATATGCAGCATATAAGTTGTGGCCTGCGTTCTTCTTTGGAAATTCAAATTTGCCCCGCTATGCTTAAAAAGTTCAAGACCACTGCCCTGATCTGTCGCATCTCCCACTTTGGGAAACACCGCGTCGTTTCTCAGTCCTGTATCCATAATTTAACTCAAGCTATTTGTATAGGGGACGGGGGTGGGTGTTGGATGTGTTAATTCAAAAGCTGTCTGCTAATTAGTTTATTTCCTCTGCTGTAGGAAAGAAAGGCCACTTGTAAGTTAAACACACAAATTTGAATGCAGAACAGAAATAATAATTCTTCCTTTTTTTGGGGGGGAGGGGGAGTTATCAATTTATTTTAGGATGATTCAAAGATTGTACTTAAAAGCAGTGATTAATTGATTAAAATCATGATGGGGGGGGGGGGATCCCCATTCTGTCATTTCGTTGTGGTTTTTCTTCATATTGCGCACACTAAATATTTGGCATCATATTCATATAGTGAGATTGCTGTCTTCTTTAAAAAAAACTTTTTTTAGTGTTTCATATAGATTTAACGCCACAACAGTCAAAGTCCAGTGGGGGGGGGGGGGTCGACGCTTAGAAATAAAGAAAAATGGTCTATTATACAGCAGTAACAGGGCGCATGGCATTTTACTGGTCAACCGTTGATCCTAGAGGTATACTTCCAATTAGAAAAAGTATCCAAATAACGTTTAGTACTCAGATATGTCATCCATGTTGCAAGGGGATTTGTATGGTTATTAAAATAAAAATGTTAACTTTTTATACGAACTCCCTTCAAGTTGTTGCCCTGTCTCTCCTGAGGCCAACAAAAAAAATATCCACGTTTCTAAGTGCAATATTCACTGAGATATTCAAATTCGAAAAACGGAGGAAAGTTGGGGGGGGGGGGGAAACAGCATTAAATGCGGGTAAAACGGTTTACCTGAATTCGAATGTCTCGGTGAGCATAGGAACGTGCACTTAGAAGTGGGATTTAATTTTTTGTTTTGGCCTCGGGAGAGACAGGGCGACAACTTCCTAATTGGTTTTTTGAGCACGGTGTCCCGCATAGAAAGTTGGCATTTTTATTTCAATAACTATATAATCCCTTGTAACATGGATGACATATCCGAGTACTACACATTGCTTGGATACTTTTTCTAATTGGAAGTATGCCGCAGGAATCAACGGTTCACCAGTAAAATACCAAGTGCTCTTGTATAAATGTAATTATTATTCAAGGACCGACAGTTTTTTGTCTTGCTCTGCAGTGGGGATTCTTTTGAAAATGTTTTCTCTTCCTGTACGTTAAATTAATGTACCTGAGACCACCCTTTTGATCGATTTATTCGATAGATAATGTGCAATCAGGGCTCAGTCCGGGGCAAACTCCAAAGCAGAATGTTTTATGCATTGTTCTGCAGCGAGCCCTCGGCTGAGTGGAAATGTTCTGCAGTAACAATCCCCATGACAGTGTTTTCTACACTTTTAAAAGTGTTTCAGATTGTTCTGTGGCATACGTCGCAGATTTCGGCTTATTTGGCTTTGAGGACCCTCAAGTTCATGGAGAGCCTAGCGATAACATTTTATTCAATGATTCGAGAGTGTAAACTAGTAATAGGGTTTTTCCAGCTACGCAGGGGAGCCTCAAGAATGCTACTTTTACCCGGGGGCGCATTTTCTAGTTAAGATGGCCTTTTCTTCGCAACACAAAATAACAACGGTATTCATTATTCGTTGGTGTTGCAATGGTGTATACACTGAAGTACCAAAAGTCATGGGATACCCCCTTAATATCATGTGAGACCTCCTTTTACCCGGTTAAGTGCAACAATCCCATGACTTTTTTGGCACAGTGTATAAATGCGATCATCTCGTTACCTCTCAATTAGAAAAATGATTATTGAATTATCTTTTCACTCTCATATCTGATTGGTTGAATGAGAATTATTATTATTATTTTTTTTTTTTTTGTAGATTGAAAACATCACACCTACATCAGGGCCGTAACCAGGACCTTTGCCGCCCAGGGCAAACAAGAATTTGCCGTCCCCACAAATTAAAAGTTCAATAATTTTGTAACGGTCTTCTTTGTTCCCACTTAAAACTACCGCTCCCCCGCTCTCTCTTAAATTTTTCCACCTAGGGCATTTGCCCCCTCCCCTTCTAGTTCCGGCCATGGCCTGCAGCGTTCGAAATCATTGGTGGTCTGAGACCACTGATTAAACAATCGGACCACCGAGAAGAAAATCGTGGTGGTCCGCGGAACCGTAGCGAACACTTTCACCCCCCCCCCTTCCGCGATGATACATCGATCGCGGAAGAATCTCCTATGAAAGAATCATCGATACGCCGAACGATTGACTACAGCTCTAATTGTTTTTTTATGGTTTTTGCACCCTTTGTTGGTATATCAGACACACATTCTTCTAAATAATACAATATATTACTTGTAACATATATATATTTAGGAGTAATACCTTTAACATTTATTATGCTTGTAATGTATTTAGGAGAAAATGAACGATTATTTTAGAATGGAATGAGTTATTATTCGCTTGTAGGAGGACTTGTTGTTATATATATATATATATATACTTTATATACATACATACATTAGTCATCTAATAAAATTCCTGATGCATCCATCTTTCGGGAACGCTTCTATATCTATATACGCTATTTCAGGAAGTGAGGTGAGTTCGGTCCTTCAATACCGAATGTTCAATATTTATCAGAGTAGATTTTGTTTATCGGACCCGCTCACGATGTCTGCGGACCAGTAGGTAGATTAAGCATGTAAATATGTAAACTGTTACTTTCTGCTAAGTGTGCGCCCCCCTCCCCCCATGATGTTGGAATGGCCCTGCATAGAACCTCTTTCCAGCCCACGTGTCCAAAGATCGACTTTGAAATTTTTATTCACTATAAATTTACTTAAAAACTCAATTCAATCGATAACAGAAAAGGTCTCGCTCTTGAATGAAAGGGGAGGGGGCACTAGAGGTAAATTTGGTTCAAAAGGGGCCGCGCGTGAAAAAAACGGGTTTATTGTATTAATATGTGCGACTTATGGTTGTTTTGATCACTGGTAAAATATCCGGACTGTGTGCTGTATGTGTACCCCTTTCCTACGCGCAGTGCTGTTTCATCTCCCGTCAAATGTTTTTTAACTATAACCCTCGAATGTAGTTTTGAGTGGAGGATGAAATGAAAGGGGAGACAGAGAGAGAGAGGGGAAGGTTGACTTTTGGAAGCAACAAGGTCAAGGCAAATCCAAAAAAGGTCATCGAGGGGGAAGGAACTTAATGTTTTGTTTTTTTCCCGTTTTTTTCGAACTAGACTGAGAAGTTTTTGTTCCCATCACATAGGGATAATTGTGTATTTGTACATGTCCCTAGCTATATGATTGCCACAACATGTAAATAAAATGTGAGCGATTATACATAGTTGCCTGGAATGCGAAATAAATCGCATAATTTCGCACAATATCTAGTTTCTGATGACAAATTTGGAGTTTATAAAAAAAGCAATGGAATTAGTCTTGATTACCAAGTTTATTAGTCATGGACTTCCTTTTACAACTCTGTTTTACGAATGGAATTATACAGGGTGTTCTGCTATAATGGGCCGACAAACTCAGAGGGTTGTTTGTAGACATCCAGAGGAACAAAAATTGCAATGGAACATGGTGTCGCAAACCCCGTTGAGAGGGTGAAAATCGCGAAAAACGCATGCATGTTTCGACGTCACACTGGAATGACAAAGTACAACAATAACTACAAAAAGATTTATTTGATTGATTATTACAAGAGTTGTTGGAAGTGTCGGCCGCTGACGTCATTGCACAGTCTACAACAGTGGTTTTCAACCGGTGCTCCGTGTGCACTTCCCAGGGGCTCCGCGGCCACTCGAGAATAATAAAATAAATCAATAAATTTGATTAAAAAAAAAAAGAGACCTGAAAGGCGCACCGCCATATAAATAATATACTAAAAAGGGCTCCTTGCGTTAAGCAGTGCTGCGCCATAGAAATTATTCACTGAAAAGGGCTCCGCGAGTCAGAAAAGGTTGAGAACCGCTGGTCTACAACGACGTAAAAACGATTCCCGGACGCGCGCTCGACGATGCTTTTGATGTCTGCCGTAGCGACGACAATCCGCGCTATGAGATCCTGCGGTGTGTCCACAGGCGTCGCATAAACGAGTGATTTAAGGTGACCCCATAGGAAAAAGTCACACGGATTGAGATCCGGCGAACGTGGAGGTCAAACAATGGGTCCCTCGCGTCCAATCCACCTCCTCATCAATTCGCGATTTTCGCCCTATCAACGTGGTTTGCGACATCATGTTCCAATGCAATTTTTGTTACTCTTGATGCCTACTAACAACCCTCTGAGTTTGTTGGTCCATCATAACAGTATCATCTCACTCATCAACACTCTGTATAAACATGCAGCTAACTTCGATTTTCCCTAGGGTTTCATTCTCTGTGGTTTTTATCTAGCAATCTGTTTTATCTGCGTTAAAAAGAAAATACCATCTCTGATTTGAATCAATGTGATGTAAAAAAAAAAAAATAAATAAAAGCAAATATATATGGAAACCAAGCTGGAAACAAAGCAGAAATCCGGAACAAAGTCTAAAACTTCTCATTTCTTCTTGTTTTTCTATGATATTTTTGATGGTTATGGGTAAATACACATCCATGCTGCAATCCCCAGATTTTAAATCATCACACCTGTTGCTGCTCATTGTAATGTGACATTTGTTCTTAGCTGCAGAATTGTATCTCTTCGTTTGTTTTAATGTTTTTATGCTAGTGGCATATTATGAAGTCTGTCATTGTTCCGGTCTTTCGTTTGAAGCAGGAGAAATTTTTATGCACATACAGTGCATAAAAATAATTCTCTGGCATATAATCAGTTTCTGATATGATGTTTGTGTTGTGACACGCTGGTGAATTTTTTATGTACAGTATTACCATTGGCCAAAAGTGTTCGATCATATACAAAAATACTGCGTTTAAAACGCAAAAAAAAAAAAAATAAATAAATAAATAAATTCTCTCCAGTGAAAATTTCTGGTGAAAACAATGATTCCAAATGCGGAATAAAAAAAATTAATAACTTTATTCCAATGTGACCCAGGGGCGTACGTAGGATCGACCTTTGCGGGAGAGAACAACGAATTTCTTTCAGAGAATTTTTAGTTACTAACCCCTTTTGTTTTTTCAAAAAGCCTTTTAAATTAACAAATTGTTGATGGTAGCAAAAAAAGAATTTTCTTTCGATATTTTAATTATTAGTGCCCGGATTAAAGCTACTTTCCCTCATTTATGCTGTTCCTTCTCAACTTTTCTCCGATTTAATATACGAATACGCGATTAAAAATACACAGGATGTATAGCATGGATGGACAAATCCCAGGCGCCAGGTTGCTATGGTGACAAAAAAATTGGTATTAGTGCCTAAAACTTTCTTTGTGTAGTTATTAAATTGCAGGCTGAGAGTAGCACAAAATGTTTGGAATTTACGCAGCCTATTTGCCAACATGAAAGGGGGTCACTATACGATGAAAAAGTCAAAAGAAGCATTGTTTTGAACCTTTTCCTTCGGGTGAAAATTTTTTGGCGCCTAAAATTTTTTTTCTTTCGCCTGGATTTTTTTGCAATTTGCGCAGCCTTGGTGCATAGCTAACAGCACGCACAACATTTTGCTGGCGAACCGTTGATTCTAAAGGCAACTTCCAATAAGAATCCAAATAACGTGTAAAACTCAGATACGTCATTCATGTTGCAAGAAGAGATGTATAGTTATTAAAATAAAAATTTAACTTTTTATACGGACACCCTGTGCTAAAAATTCCAATTAGAAAATTGTTGCCTTGTCTCTCCTGATTCCAAGAAAAAAAAGTTTCATGTTTCTAGATATTTGAATTCGCAAAATGGAGAAAAGTTGGGAAAAAAACAATAAATGGGAGTGTGAAACGCTTTTTTTTACCCTTATTTATGCAGATCGTGTCATATTGTAGCGAGGTTTTACTGTATTCGGTTGGCACTCGTGGAAACTCTGAAATTGCTCTGAAAATCAGAACTCGGTAGACATTCGATCAAACTCGTCCCCAAAACAGAATATGCTGAAATGTGCAACGTACGTCGCAAAACAATTAGTGCTATTATGGGAATTTTTAACATATCCAGTTGAGGCAGTACCTTCTAGAGTAGAGGCTTGCTCTAGAAGGTGTTGGCCGAGGGCTCGTTGCGGAACAATGCAAAACATTGAGCTTTCGGGGAACTCTTAAAATAAAAGTATAAGCTTAAAACAGTGGTTCCCAACCGGGGATGCGGGAGATCATTTATGGTGGTGCGAGATGGTTTACATGTTGACTGATTATTCAGGAAAATTGAAATGATGATGTAAAATTGAATTTTTCAATTCCTAAATAAATATGAATCGTACCAATATTTTCACTTCTGCTCACAGAAATGTGTCACGAATTTTACGTTGTAAAAGTTTCTTTTTCGATTTGCGATCGTACTTGTTTTCCCATTTCGGTTGAGAAAAAATACCATTATTTACCTCATCTATTTCGTATATTTGTTTATCATCAAAATATGGGACCCTTCCTTCCTCCCCTGTGGGTTGCGATATGGCCTGTACCCCTCAAACCAAATTTTGTAAAAATGAACGAAGTGGTACATTTACAGATCGCTGAATTGACCCGTGGCACATGTAGAGATCCCTTGAGTGACACGTGGCATAGTTTTAGAGCATTAAAGTGGCCTCCAGTGTGGTTCTACATCACTCGGGTTACCCTTGGCACATTCCCAGATTACTTGAGTGATGCTCGGCACAATTACGGATCACTTGAGTGATGCGTGACACAGTTCCAGAGCACTTGGACACACTGCCCGGACATATTTTCAGATCACTTGGATCCGCGAAACATTTAGAGATCACTAAAGTGGCTCTGTAGGGAATTATCAATACAGAGAATGTCGTTCAGGTGACCACAAACTATCGAAAGGTTTTTCTCGTTTTTTGACGCACCGAGTAGGATGTCATTAAGAATATTTCATATTTTTATAAAGGGTAAGTATTATATGACGTAAGCATCATCGAAACCCCTTCTCTCCTTGTCATCAAAAGTCTGCAAATCTCTGAACACCCCCCCCCCCCATCGTTGTTAACCTAATTTTACTTTGAATGACCCCTTAGTAGAAATCCGACCATTCGCACAATTGTCATGAGAGCATTGTGGATATACAGTCAGCCCCCCGTATTCGTGGTTTTACTTTATTGCAATTTTTTTTGACAAAACTCAGCAATAGTCATCATTCACGTGTTTTGTTTACAAAATTTAAATTATACGTGTTTGGGATGGCTCATTCTTCTAGTGCTACTGATAATGCTTTGAAAAGACAAAAAAAGTGAAAACTTGACAAGAAAAATTGGATATATTGACTATACTTGGCGAAAGTAAGTCAATACCTGCTGTGCTCCGCCATTACGGAATCAACGAATCTACGGTGAGATATATCAAGAAAAAGGAATCTGAAATTCGTTCAGCCGTGGCTGTAGCTGCACCCGTGGCATTCAAACTTTGCAGCGCTTACGGGATCCATGTGTTTCTCGTACAGACTGATACAAAAAGGTATTCCCATTGATTGTAATATTATACAGAAAAGGCAAAAAATTTTACTCTTCTATAAGGAAAGGGCTGGTCGCTGGTGAAACGTCTTTTTCATCAGAATTTTATGCAAGTAAAGGTTGGTTTCATAGGTTTAAGAAACGATTCGGATCACGCAATGTAAAAATCACTGGCGATCAAGTCTCTGACGACCAGGAGGCAGCTAGAAAATTTCCAAAGACTTTGTAGAAAATTATTGA
This sequence comes from Pholcus phalangioides, assembly GCF_987345545.1. Lineage (NCBI taxonomy): Eukaryota > Metazoa > Arthropoda > Arachnida > Araneae > Pholcidae > Pholcus > Pholcus phalangioides. Next base: position 20,848,495 of record NW_028301596.1, on the reverse strand, counting down.
AAAGAAGGGATATTCACACCTCAGCAGGTGTTTAACGTTGACGAAACTGCACTATTTTAGAAGACAATGCCGCAAAGACCATTTATCGCCCAAGAAGAAAAGCGATCCTCTGGTTTTAAGGCAAGTAGAGATAGACTTACCATGTTGTTTTGCGCAAATGCGTATGGGCACATGATAAAGCCCACCATCATTTTCAAATCTGTGAATCCGTGAGCATTGAAGGGAAGGATAAGCCAAAGCTCTCAGTATTTTGAACGAACAAAAAAAATCTTTGACTCGAAAACACTTTCCTGGATTGGTTTAAACGGTGTTTCGTTCTGGAAGTCAGAAGGTACTTTGAGAGTGAATACATGCCATTCAAAGTTCTTTTGATACTGGATTGACCGAGGAGGAATTAATGCAGCTGACGTCCTGAAACTGAAGCGGTACCAGATGAAGAAGATCAAGATAAAGAGGTAGAAAACAAATTCACCACAAGTATATAACATAGCGGAAGGGCTTCACAAGCTCAAATCAGCAATAGATTATTTTCATGACATAGATCCTTCTATTTTACAAAATTAGTAGAGGAAGCCTTGTCAACATTACTCCAACGTACTTGATGATACGAAGAAGAAGAAACGGTAAACAGAAAACATCGCCAACAATCGCTGCACCCTCTTTTACATTCCGTTCTACCTCTGCGTCACCCTGCTCTTTCTCGTGATGTGCAATAAACGAGGTATATACGAAAAACCTATGGTTTCGGTTATTCACGGATTTCCCGTATTCGCGGTCACCCTTGGAACGTAACCCCCGCGAATACGAGGGGCCGACTGTATATTGTATAACCTTCAGAGACGGGGACCACTGGCAAATTATTACTAGGGCTTCCTACAGGTAAATTATGGCAGTCATCATCTGCATGTTATTGGTAATGTGATGACTAAGTAATGTAAATGATGTAGTAAGTAATATGATGACCACACACACACTGTCAATTTATGTCTGCTTCAGTAAACGGCTGAGTGAGGCCGCTGGTAAAAGATCGCTAAGAGGGGCCACTGACAAACGACGACTGTGAGAAGCCGCTGTAAACGATCGCGTAATGGGGCCAATCATAAACGATTTGATATAAATATAGTTACTACTTTACAGCACACCAACTCTGGTCATATCGCCTTATGGAAATTAACTACCAATCGAGTCGGGAATGAAGGTGCTATGTATCGGTGGTTGTCTCGGGTTCGTTTTAGGGAAATAACTTGTTATCTGTGTTCTATCTCCAGGATCGAACCTAACGACAACCTTCAACGGTGACAGACAAACATCTGACCACTCGGGCATTAAATATAGCTACTGGTAAACGATGGCTGATTGAGACCCACTTTTAAATGATTATTGGGGTATAGGAACCACGAGAGTCGAAAGTTTTCTGTTGATTTTTCCGAATTTATTGGATAGTAATCGACTAGTGGTCTCAAATTGATTTAATTTAATGTTTCTTATTTAACTGTTAAGCTGCTAGATCCATACAAGCCCCTATTCCGTTTCAAACACTTGATAAATAATATCAATTATCACTCACTTTAATGTTTCTTAATAATGAAACAAGTTGATTTTCAAAACGTATCCCCTTTTTAATTGAATATTTTTGATAGCTTTCATTGCGCAAATGTTTTTTTTTTCCAAAGCTCAGAAGGGTTTTCAGGAACCCTTCCCAGCAAAATAGAATGTCACGAAATTAGATGTAGTAGCACTTTTCGCGTTTGTTTGAAAAAAAATTTCTCCTGTGTGTTTCAGAAATGAGATTGATGCAGATTGATGAACGATGCATTTCGGTGAGAAAAAAAATATTTTTCTGTATGTGTGTGTGTTTTTTCCTATTCTTTCCGCCCACCCCCACCAGCATTTTTCTGAATTCTGCGTCGAAGATGTCGTCGTTCTCGTTGCGAAGCAGCAGCACCAAAGCAACGAACCAGGCTGACAGTACCAATCGATAGATTCGCGTTTGAGCCAATGGCATAACTCTGCTGCCGTCCCTCCTCTTTTACTCCGCCATTGTGCTGCTGCTGCTGGTAGGGAGTTTTAGCTCATTTCCCATCAGGCAAAACGCACACAGTCAGTCCGTTCGAAGAAGTGCCGGGGAAGTGGGATTTGTTTGGTTTCCAGCCTTGTTGTTTTCACGTTCGGTTTTTTCCTGTTATCACTTTTCCGGGTCTTTCGTCTCTTTTTTTTTTTTTTCTGGAAAGATGAGACCTTCACGTCGTCGACACCAACATCAACAACACTACCAACAGAGTAGCGTCTCGGCGGTGCTTTACAGGTCCACAGATGATGTTTCTGATGGTTTTAATGCACAGCCGCAGCAGCAGACGCCTCCACAGATTTCGTAAGTGTTTGTTCTTAACGGTGCCATCCCCCCTTCTTTACCTCTTCTTTCCCCCCCCCCCTCATCTTCTTCACTGTATGTACTATAATTCATTTTCCTCCCATATTTATTTTCTATATTAGTGACAACTGTTGTGTTTGGGTGTACCCGTGTATGTGTTATATATTTTTCATGCATGACACCCCATGGCAGCTGTTCATCGTGCGATGTTATGTGAGGTTAAGGATTTCCCCCCCCCCCCCCTTCCGTGGCATCAAGTTATGGAAAGAAGGATGTGAAATGTGAAGGGTGATGTGAGCTTATCAGACTCTGGGAACGATTGATTGTGGGTACTCCATTTATACTCGTTCTTTCCTCTCTTTCTCCAACCCCGATCCTTGTACTGTTTCGGTTCCGACATGTAGAGGAAGAAATGTCAACCATTTTAATGTTAACTTCGTTGCCGGAAATGTGACTAGTAATTGAAGGTAGCGGGAATTGTGTGTAATTTCTGTGAATTCAATAATGTGAATGATTTTCTCATACACATTACGAAATATAATGAAATATACATATTTTTTTTTGAAGCGAAATTTTCTGTCTTTATCATTTGAAAAACATTCTTCAGGAAAAATAATTCGAGATTTTTTTTCCAAATATAGTAGGGTTTTGTCAATTCACATCGGGCAGAATAATGTGGGAATTTATGAGTATTGGTTCGCATTTTTGTGATGAAAATAATCGAAGAAACATTTCCTGGAAGATTAATTATAAAGAATTAGAAAAAAGATCGAGTTATATATATATTGTATTACTTTGGATTATTCACACACATATTTTATCATCGTATTTATTTTACAGTTTGACCCCTGCAAGTGGATACCTTAAGACAGGGTTTGACAAATCCCTGACGCCGGGTCGCCATAGCGACTAAAAAATTAGCATTGGTGTCTGAAATTTTCTGTGTGATGACTTAATTGGAGTCTGAAGACAATGCAAAATTTTTGGAATTTGTGTGGGTTTCCACTTCCGTAAGAAAAAATCACCAAATCCGGGAAAGGACTGCCATGCAAATTACTTTGTGCGTTCTTCTGGAGAAAAAAAAATTTTTTTGGAATTTTCTGATGCCGAATTTATTTTCTGATTTATCAAGCCCTGCGCTAAAACAGTGGTTTTCAAACCTTTTTCCCCGGCGACTCCCTTGGCTGTGTCATCGTTTATCCGCAACTTCACGGGATACTATTTCTGGCTACAAAAGAATCATTTCAAGAACGAGCACACATCAATATACTACCTCTTTGCGACGCACATATTGAGAAACAATGCCTTTTAAGGTAAACCCATCGAATGGATATTTCTTCTAATCCCGTCTTTCTCATATTCTAATGAAAAATAGGATGAGCAGATTTCAATTTTTTGAATAAAATGCTTAATTAAACATTTATTCTTAGTTCAAAATTTTAAAGCACAATGTAAATAATGTGGATAAATGGGTACTGAATCGGGGTTCCCAGCGGCCTGGAAAGTCAGGCAAAATTATAGAAATCAAAAATAGGAAGGGAAAATATTTGGAAACATTTGAAAGGTTAAGATTACGAGTTATGGGCCTGTTTCTTTCTTGAGTTTTGGTCAGGGAAAGTCGGGATTTTTTCTTATAGTTTTACTCAGGGAAAAAAATCAAGCAGATTTCGCTAGAAAAATCCTGCGAATTTTTCTATTAATTTTCTTGTCCAACTGTTTGCACAATATATACAGAAAGCGTATTAGAGGTCGGAATTCACTTGTAAAAATACATGCAGTATTTGCATAATTTTGTAATTGAGTACATGGTAATCCTTCAATTTTCATTCTCCGTGCCATTCTTTTGTTTACATTCTCCTCTTTCAATTTACACGAAAATAACGAATTCATAACTTCTCATGCCTACGTTTCCGTAGTTCAGTATTTAGTTGTTTTTTTAATAAACTTCGATAATTCTACATGAGTTTTTATTTCGGGTGATTTTGGTATCTATCCTCGGAAATAAATGACAAAAACGGCCTTTCCCCCCTTTTCTTCGTCTGGGGGTTCTCAGATTAAAAAGTTTCAATTTATTTTTCTAATAAAGTCAATTCGCGATAAGTCGAACTCCGATAACTCGAGTATCTGTTCAAGTCGAAGTTTTCACTCAGCCACAGAACTTTTTCCGTATTTTAGTGTTAAAAACTTTCTCCTTTAAAACTTGAAGTTTTCTTCTTCTCTAGTCGAAGTTTTCGGGAATGGGAGAAATTAAAAAAATATCATTTAGTACTAGAATTTGACATTTGGCAATAGAATTTAGCATATTCGTTTGTGTGCTTGCAAGCAAAAAGTGAATGACTTTTTCACGGAAGGACAAAAAAAAAAAAAAAAAAACTACTGCACTTTCTTTTTGACAAAATAATTTTGTTTTCATTTTTTACTCATAATTCGTTTTATTTATGCGAGTATCATGTATGCATCTGTTTCCATAATACAGTATGTATATCTAGTGTACTTCTAAATGTGCTCATTCAGTAATTAACTGCTTCGTTCACGAGCGATTGGTAAAAAATTCGGATGATCTCCGTTTGACGAATTGGCGAAAAATACGATACAAATTTTGATAACCTTGTTCTAATATAATGGCATGTTAGAAAAAGAAATGGGAAAAAAGTAGGGAAAAAAACAAAAATAAGCAAAACAGCATATTGCTACACTCTTTCTCTCTTTTATCCGTAATATTTACAGATAAGAGATATGGTATGAAGTTTATTTCTCTTTTCACCCCTCACCTACCTGTTTCTTTCCCCTCTTATATATATATGTATATAGTAGAACCTATTTAACTATAGAATAGAAGCTTTTTACCTTCTCCCATCACGGAGACGAAAAGAACTACTTTTTTTTTCATAGGGTTGCAACAAAGTTTCGTGGTGTTGAGAAGAGAGAAAACAAATCAAATAGACTTGTTTGAATTTTCTCCACTGGCGTTTGGACGGAATATTACGTCCTTGATCGTAAAGTGGTTAAATCTGATTGAATTAGAATAACTTATCTTTCCGAATTTCTTCATCTCCAGCAGTTTGACATGTTTTACTAATGCGAAAATCTTATATGGCGCTGTCATTTTAATAAATCTTTCTTTTTTTCCTCTCTGAATCGGAATTTCCGATAGTACACTCGTGTGCAAAATTAAGAAAATTAGCACATTATGTCGAATTTCTGAAATAATAGTGGACAAATTTTAATGAAATTTGGTACGAATACATGGTAATAACAGAGAAAGAGACGTACCATACAAAAGTCATAGTACGCACGCATGATTGTCAGTAAAGCTCATCATTGCAGGAATTTCCAAAATCCACGTTGTGAGATCGAACCGAAAATGAGTCTAATATGGGGTATGGTCCCATCTCTTAGTCAGACAGGTCGCACAGCGCGACGGCATACTAGACACGAGGCAGTTGAGGAGTCTGTGGCAATCGGCCCCACTCCTGCAGCAACGCAGTTTTCAGTTCTGGGATGGTTCTCGGAGGGGGATGGCGAGATGCAATTGCCCTCCCAAGAACGTTCCGGACATGTTCTATAGGGTTTAGGTCAGGAGATCTGGCTGACTAATCTATACGCCAAATATACTTTCCAAATAATCGTTGACCAGGTGAGCCCGATGTGGACGAGCGTGGTCGTTCATGAACAGGAACCGAGGATTAGCTGCGCCCCTGAAAAGTCGAACATAGGGCTCTAAGATCTCTATACCTCCTAGCAGTCACGGACCCTCTGCCAAACACATGGAGGGGTGTGCGGCCGTCCAACATGATGCCTGCCCAGGCCATGACACCTCCACCACCATAGTGGTCCATTTCCCTGATGTGGGAAGGATGGTATTGGGTACGTCGAGAATCAGTGTCCAGGATGAATCTCGACTCATCTGTGAAGAGCACGGTGCTCCACTGAAGTCTGTCTGCACCATGCTAAACGCGCTCTCTTGTGTGTTCCAGTTAGGGGGACGCAAACAGCGGGTCTTCTGGCGTAAAGCCCTTTCTCATGAAACCTTCGGGCAGCAGTAAACCGTGAAACTCGATTTCTAGTGGCAGCATGCAGCTCACGTGAGAGTTGTGATGCTGTAGCAGTCCTGTGACTCCGCGCTGAAAGTGCCAAATAACAATCCTCATTGGTCGTCGTGGCTCAGCACTTGTGATTGCCCTGCCTCCAATCTACCGACGATTCTCAATCTCATTCCGTCATCCATACGTTTGTGGCCACTCATTTTACCTGATAGCTTATAAAATTTACCAAACTCTTGCGAAAAACACAGCGAATGTCGCCGAGGAGTACGAGCACACGAATCGTGAAAAACGCCTCGTGCCCTTATCGTCCCCTCCGTGGTCACAGCTCAGCCCACACGCACGTGTACTCGACACTGTATATTTGCATACTTCTTCGATGGCATTATTAGTACCTTTGGTTCAGTACTTTTTGTGAAAAAAAATAGACACAATGTTCAAATTCTCTTAATTTTGCACACGAGTGTAGTAGAACTAACGATAACTCGATATTTTTTGTCTGTCACTGCACATTCGACTTATCGAGCTTTGACTGTATTTAAAAAACTACAATATATTCCGCGCCACATATTTACATTCATTATGATCTACTGCATTATATGTTCACATTTTTCATTTCAACATTTTTGAATGAGAAGCATGGAACCTGTATCACTCACCACACTTCCCACATCACACGGCTACTACAGCACCTAGTTGAACTTCCCGGTTACTACCCTCAGCGGGATGGTGGCTGAAATGTTTTGGCTTTGTACCCCCGCCAGGACCACGTGCTTCGATAACGCATTGCCACGTAGTTATGGTTTCTCTGTGTGTGTTTGTCTTTTCTCTAACTGGCATGTTACAATACCGTCTCAGGACCTGTGAAGTGCCCTATTCGGCTCCCACAGCTGAGTCCTGCTTGTATTAGTTTCTCTAGCACAATATATGATCCTCTGGTTGGTGGGAGTGTTCGTGGTCACACTGGGGGTTTGTATTTGGCGGGCAGGGGTCCAGTCCTTTGTTTGCCTGTATGGCCTATCTTGGGGCCCCGTGCGGAAAGATCTCATAATCCGGCGGTGACTTTTCAGTTACAAATTCGTTAGAATATAGACTGGATCACCTTCGGTTAGGATGGTGTATTTAAAAAAAACAAATCCCATCACTCACTCTTTCGTCAAGAACATCTCGTGTTTGTATAAAGCGTGAATCTGCTGCTTTCGCAACTAGCATTTTGCCTTGAAACAACTTCGATGCTTTGACACTTTTTCCTTCGTAATTTTTCTCCTGTAAATTTCACAATGAGTTCAAGAGGCATTTAAAACTCTATTTCTCAAGACATTATTGATGAATGAAATTTTCACATGCGGGTTATTGTACGATGGTATTTTTCTTCTCAAAGTAGCGAAATTCCCATCTGCGGATCATACGCAGATGGTGCTGTAAAATCACTGATGGTACTGTTATTATGACACTGTAAAATCGATATTTTATAGATTTATCACAAAATGTCAAAATTTGTATGTATTGAATGAAACGGCTAAAAATCCAAGAATATCTGTTTGCAGCATTTTTTTCATGGAGAGTTTATAATTATTCACATGCTTATAGGAACTGCATTTGCTTCCAAAACAAGAACTTTACAAACCCGTTGTGTTATTAGGAATAATTTATACTGATTAATACTATTACTTGCAAGGGCAGCTCGAGAAAAAAAAATCTACCCATGCGGAACCTGTTTTTAGCGCTCTCGACCAGGTTTTCTTTGGTCGACAAAGTTTTTTTTTTTGCCCTTACAACTCGGATTTAGAACCCCTCCTCGAGTGTGTGCACCCCCGTGTGTCCGCACGGACGGTCGCCTCCCCTGATTACTTGAAGATATGGTATATTCAGTTCTCGACCCCCCCCCCCCACCCTTCGGTAGATCTCTCACGTTTTCAATGACAAGATAAATAAAGTTTTAACCTCAACGCTTATGCCCGATAGTGACTGAGGATGCTTTCAAAAATTTTTTTGCTACTGCTGTCGTGCTCATGAACGAAACTCTTCGGGTTTTTTTTTTCAGTTCCTTAGAAACATGAGTGGAAAAAAACAATAAAATTATTATTCGCTTTTTTTTGTCAAAAGAACAAAAAGAAAATTTCGCTTGTTGGTGAGGGGTGAAGTGTTGTTGAAAGATGGCTAGCCTTCGTTATTTATTGTTTCCCAAATGGAAATGAAAGCTCATCTTTTTGGAATGAAATTTTGTTTTTAGTGACGTAAATTCGTGTATGTGGGAGAAATATGTGTAGATTCCGCTTTGATTTTTTTTATATGGCAAAGACCAACCTACAAATTGTTACGAATCATTTCATGCAACGTCAGTCTTTTAAGCATTTTCCACATCCTTCCGGATGTTAAAAAATTTACTATATTTAAATGGCTATAGTATATGAAACTTTGTGGTTGACCTCAGTTTTGATATTTTTAATTTGAACTAATGCTTTTTATCGCACACAACTGCCGGTTGATGTACCTATACAAGAGCTAAAACTAGGACTTACAGCTCTCCCATCGTCGCCACGGTGGTCGTCGGCTGAAGTTGATTTTCTGTGGTTCCCAACTTCGAGGCGCGAATGCGAGCCGATCTCCCCGTTATTAAGTCTCGCCACAAAGAGCAACAGGCCTAAAACTACAATTATTCCATCGTTAAACTTGACTCATAGGTATAAAAATTGATAGAAGTACTAGGTTGGTATCACTACACATAATACGCATTAAACAGAAACAAACTTCACGTTAGGCTCATAATATTAAATTGCTGCACTAACCATGTCATTGAATATACAAGTATATTTTGTATTATACGTATGTATTCATATTCTAGTTTTTCCTGAGAAAACAAAATGCGACACGCTCACGAATCCGCGATACTTGGATGTTTCTCTGTGCTATTAATAGCCGTCGCCGTTTTTTTAACTCTCTATAGTCCCGTGTGTATTTGAATACTGTATACATATGACTAGCACATGGTCGAAAAACCCATTATATCAATTTCTTTGCTCAACTTTTTTGGTATTTTAGAATACAATACAAAATACAAGTATAAGTACAATCCTTTTTTTTTTTTTTTTTTTTATCTAGAAAGAGTTGATTCTTTATTGGTGTCATTTTTTGAGAGCTGCTGAAATTTTACGTGTTCAGAGATTTATACTATCTCACGAAATTGAGGGATTTTACTAGCTTATAGATAACATGAAAATAAAGGAAAAAACTGCATATTTTACCTTTAATTTTAACCATTTTAGCTAGTTAGAAAATCCACTCTAGTTAATTAAATTTCTATTAATGGATTATTTCAGTTAAAAATATGCTAAAATAGCATCAATTTGCATGCGTTTTTGTGAATAAAAAAAATTTCAATAAGTCTTTTTTTTTGGGGGGGGGGGAGTTTAAATTTAGCCAATTCTTTTTCTGTTATTGCATTAAATGCCTTTTGTTTTTATAATTTCCTTATGAATGATATCATGTTTGTCCTTGTAGCTGGAATCATATCTATTAAATTCTGATTAAGAGTTCTGGTCGTTTAATTGACGATTTTTTATCACAGAAATATTTGTTGCCAGAAAAAAAAATACTCGAAAAGGGGTTTTTTTTTTTTTTTTTTTAATGTTTTTGTCATTTTGTGTATCGAATGACCTCCTGCAAGTAATTTTTTTCAAGTAGTATTGTTATTTAAATACCATATTCAAAGGGTAAATTGTCATCTGTCTCCGCTCGACGTTGATTTAAGAATAGCGTGTAGATGGAAAAAATTGACAGTCAATTGAATCAGAGAATTACGTATGAAATTTTGTTGTTCATTTTTTTATTGTCATTAGATGGTTATGACAACCGTGATCACCAGCCAACATTTTCTGTTGCCAGAGTTCAGCGATTTCTATTAAATAAATATGGCTAGCAATCTATCGTAATTGAAAATTCTAAACTGTTCCGCGCGTCTTTGGAGGAATTTCTTTGAGAAGTGTTTTCCGCCATTGCAATTCAGACACGTTTTTTATGATTTAAAATATGTAATCAAAATTTCCAATTAAACGCAGGTTCATTGCATATACCTAGATAATCTTTTGTTGTTCTAATTTTTCATTCTCCTCATCTGATTCGCGTCTTTATATTTCCCTGATCCGGCACATGCGCGCAGTTTGTAATACTTCGGAAATTTTATCGATCCCACCGATGCGACATCATCTTCTCCTCCACACGATTTTTGTAAATAAAATTTCGATATATATATTTTTCTTTACCGTTTTCTTCCTTTCTTAGATTAGCATAAAATACGAATTTTTTTCCCCCTTTATGTTATTTGGTTAGAGAAATCGATCAATCTTTTCCAATCAAATTAATAAGTTAAATATATTTTTCTCATTGAAAATTCCAGTACTAGTATTTTCGCGCGAATCGACCTGTTGTTAGGATCTAGATATTGGTACGGAAGAAAGCTTCGACTTATCTCGAATATATACTGGAAATTCATTCGTGAAAATGGATAATTTTACACGTAGATGTATAGACACGTTTTCAAAAGGGGTCAAGGCCATAATTCCAGTGGATGTTTGTAGTGGATTATTTTTTATCGATTCCACAACAATCTTTGATTCCGCAAAAAGATCGACCGCGTATATTTGTATGTGTGTAACGTATTTATTCCCCTTTTTTCTTGTGTTTTTTTTTTTTTTTTGTTTTTTTTTTTTGAATGTCTGGAAAAAGCTCGGATTTTGAAAAATTTCGAAAATATAACAACCATGAAATTACTTGCATCAGCTTCTCTTTTGGCCACCTATCGGCCTATCCGTAGCACCACCGTGGATTTACCGTTAACTTATTTAGCCGTGTATTTCGATCGCGTTTCGGGTACAGCTCTGTAATCGACTTCAGTTCCGTATATTATGAATAGCTCTCTCTTGCATTAGATATTGGAATTGAAATTAAAAAATAATAAATAATTATTATTATTTTTCATTCTGATTGTGAAAAGGTGAATGGCCAAAAAAGTTATTAGTTTTAGGATCTGAATTTTAAAAAAAACCCCAGAAGTTCATGGAATTAAATTTTCCTTATTTAATTTTTTTTTATAAGCTTAGATATTCACCTTTTTTTTTTTCGAAACAACATTTTCTCAAAACTTTTTTGAAAAATACATTTTAGCTACATTTTCTTGGAGTTCACATGAATTTGCATAATTCTTGTAGAAGCAAAATGTCACAAATCTACACAATTTTCTCGGAAACAAGTTTCACATGAATTTACACAATTCTTTAAGGAACAAAATTTCACATCAATTTACACTTTTTTAGAAATGGCATTTTCTAAAACTTTTTGGAAAATACATTCCAACTAAATTTTCTTGGAATCCACATGAATTTACACAATTCTTTTAGAAGCAAAATGTCACATAAATTTACACAATTTTTTTAGATACAACATTTTTTCGACTTTTTTAGAGGCAACATTACTGAACATGATTACTGACAAAATTACAAACATGAACTTACACTTTTTTTAGAAATGAAACTTCACATCAATTTTTTTTTCAGAAACATTTCATGTTCACAATTTTTTAGAAACTAACATTTCTTATCTACATATTCAGAACAAATCTTCACGCACACATTTTTTTTTAGAAACACAACATTTTTCCAACATTTCTTTGGAAACTACATTTTTTAGGAACAAAATTTTACATAACTTTACACATTTTTTTGAAAAGAACATTTTCTCAACACTTGTTTGGAAACAAAATTTCATTTACACACTTTTTTAAAAATATTTCATTTACACACTTTTTAAAAAATATTTCATTTAAACTCTAATTTGTAATTATTTGATCTACTTTTCTTTCCTTAAATTCAAAAAATTATTCACTCTCATCTCAAATGTCTACCATTATAAAATGCTCCAGCTTGTTTCTGTTTCCTCCTTTTCTTAAACACAGTAGACTCTTGCTGAGCCAGCACATATCAGACCAGGGTGTGCCAGATTACTGGAATTGAAAAAGCCTATTTAAATAATATAAACTTCTGTGCACAGACATGCAGTGACATGTTTTACTCTTCTATGCTTGAAGACAACTTGCATAAAAATGCTGGATTACTGGACGGGCTGAGCTAGCGCACGGCCGGATTATTGAATCTACTGTGTCTGTTATTTCAGTGCATTTCACATCTCTTGTCTCGCATGAAGAAGTATGCAAATATAGCCTGATCTCAGTAACATTTCTAAGGTAAACCTAGTATTGAAAATGTAAACATGTGACAAGTCAAAACCACTCAGACTAGTAGTGAATTCGAAGCTCCAGTGGCAAACTGGAGAAAGTTTTTATGAATACATCAGTCATATTATGATTTCATGTGTTTTAAAAAAAATTATGAATTTTAAAAATATTATTTAGTGATTTATTGGAAATGAATAATTGACCACATCAAAAGTGTGTGTGTGTGTGCCCAGGTCTTATTGTTATTAGTAGTGTTAATTAATATGGCTATATTTCCATTTTATCATAGGACTGGATGGTCTAGAAGGGGCAGGTCTTCCCCTGAAGTTGAGCCTCAAGATTTGAGAATCATTATAAGACAGCAGCGTCCTAAAATGGATAATGCTGAGACAAACGGGTGTGAAGATGGTCCTCTTGCCTTATCTGTGTCTAATCATACAGAAACAACACAGGTTAGCATCAAAAATTAACTATAAAATTAATTTGTTGTGCATTAAGTTTTTATTAAAATTCCAGTGACAAATTTCTAGTTCATAAATTATTAGCAAGTTCTTTACTTACGGAATCTGGGGTGACCGCCGATGGATGGAGCCTTCATTTCCCACCCAGCTCCACTGGTTGGAAATTTCCGTATGGTGATGGGTGATATATGACCAGAGTTGGTGTGTAGTAAAGTAGTTCATAAATTACAATGCAGTTTAGACCTTTGAATACTTTTCATATCTTTTCGTAGGCTTCAAAATATCATAGGCAAATGGTCAATGTATTTGATTTTGATTCATTCTCACTCACTGCATATTATAATAAGAGTTTTCATATGTCAGGTTTCTGTTCAGCCAAAATTTGGGTCTGTTTTCCGAACACTTCACAAAATTCAGGGTCTGAAAAATGCACCCTCCACAAAAATCTGGATCTGAATTATAGACCATTCACAAAATACAAATTAATAAAACCATAAATTTGACATTTCATTTCTTTTGTGATAAATTAACTAGATTATGTATATGTTTTGCTTTCTGATAAAATTACTTATTTTTCATGAAATTAATAATCCTTTTCACAAAAACAAGACCCTATAAAAAAGATCTGAACAGACCCCCTGTATAATGAAGTTGTTTGTCAAAAAATGTTTTGTAAGAAATATTTTTCCCAATACAAAGTACCTTAGTGAAACTTTCTGGTAAACATTTCTGTATAGAATACAAAAACTCTTTATTCTGAAGTTTTTTATATGGATACTCTACACTATTTCTAGATTCTAATGCATGTGTGTGACGTGTATATATGATGGTTGTATAATTATATCCTAGGTATGTTTGTTCACTAAGAAAGAAATCTTGAATAAAAAAAGGCTTATTTGATTTTCAGGGCAACAAAAACGATAAACCGGTAACAAAAATACTTTCCACTCCAACTGCTAAAGTGTCAAGAGCGTCTTCAGGGGGAGTGGCAAACAGCAGTAGCAGGTCTAGGCGGAAAACTCCTCAGTCGATGCCACCAAACTTATTATCGAATGCAGAATCACCTGCTGAAAAACGAAGGGCAGTTCGTCACACAACTTCATCTACATCAAAGTCGGTCAATGACAAAAAGTCTGCCCAGCCAAGTCCTGCCTCAAATGCTCACACTTCTGGTGATAAGACAGCAGCTCAACAGTTGCAGCCACCTACTCTTTTGCCACAAGTCACAACAAACAACTCAACAGCTGCCTCTGATGGTCCTCAAGTGATCAGCAGCAGCACTATTGGTACTAAGCACACAAAGCGTCCACAATTACTCTGTTCTGTTAATTCATCACCTCCATTATTGACATCCCAAAAAAGGTCTCCTAAAAGGAGCTCATCCTCACCATCATCACCCAAGAAGTCGCCTGCATCTGAGTCGTCAGATATTTCAGCTCCAAGAGCTAGCAAAAGGATCCGACTTCAACATCAACCTTTTCAGTCTCCTCCTCCCCCTACAGTTATACCGGCTATTTTAAGGCAACCAACTCCAAAATGTGTGGAGGATAAAATTTGTGTTTTTCAGAAAGGTGAATTTTTGGCTGTTCGGAATGAAACAGGTTAGTAACATTTTTTTAAATGTTGATCTAATTCAGCGTTTTTCAACCGGTGTGCTGTGAGAGGATCATAGGTGTGCAGTGGAATATTTCAGACAAAATTAAATAATTTTTTTCTAAAGAAGCCCAAAGGGGAATATGCAAACAAAATTTGAGACACTATACAGTAATGCGATGCTATCAAAATAATGAAAATTAAAAAAATCTAAAGAATGTTTTTACACAGTATTTTTACTAGGGTTGGGTTTTCGATGTCGAAAACTTTTTTGGACATGACAAGTATCAAAAACTGGTTTAAATGATCAAAACTATCAAAAATGTAAATATTGATTTTGGATAATGTTACTTTTTTGCATATCACAATGCTTTGGTTTTTAACATTAATTCATTGCAATAATTAAAACTAAATATCAACTATAATTTGCAATTTAGAATTTTTTCAAAAAAACTCTAGAGCATATGAAATATAATTTTATGGTTTATTTACCTACGTGATATGGCATCATTGTTAAGTTTTTGACTTCAGAAATCAACTCAGTATAGAAAAAAAAACTTGTTGTCAATGTTGACAGTTTTTTAAACCTGATAGATATGTTGAATAATAAAACACTTACTTTTATGTAGATTAAAGTGTTTTATATTTTGAATTATAATTACTGAAAAAAAATATCTATTTTGATATTTTAAATTTTCTGATCTGCCCAAAATTTTATTCCATATAAAATTTCTCATGCAGCGTCTGTTAATACACTGATTAAACTCATTTATTCTCACCTAAAAGTTTCTTAGCTCAGATTGTATAAATCCAGAGTTTTAAAGAGTATTTTTAATCAAAGTAGAGCTGACAGGACTTGATACCCAAAGCATTGTTTTGCACACGTTTAGATAAAGCTTCAATTAGAAAACCATTTCATTATAAATGCCAGTAAATATACCATATCACAGTCAGACTTGGTTATTCTTACTTTTGTACTAAGAATAAGTTATATTAGTTTATTAAGCGTCGTATAAAAGCCAGCACTGCAAAATTAAAGGACATTTTGGTCTTATAATTTAGTATTTAGATTGCTAGCTATATTCTAAGGATTATATAGATAATTTAATAACAGCAATCAACATTACATATAAGGTGTAAAAGAACTTTTTCAACAAGTTATAAAAGGAATGCAGCAGATGTTTATATCCATACACATGTATAAACACAGTTGAAGAAATCTTAAAAAGTCAAGAATCATCTTGAATTGAAGAATATTGAATCATTTCATAGTTTTTCCTCACTTTTCCTGCCAACTCTGGTTTATACTATGCTTTATTCTAATTGTATATTTTACGAGGAAAAAAACCCCATATATATTGTCCAAAATAATTCTGCAGAGAGTAGGAAATTATTTGACAATAATTATTCAGTATTTAATCTTTACATAACATAGTCACTTTAAATGTTGCATGCAATTAACGTGCGCATATCCAGTGAAAATTTTAAAAATTAAGAAGCAATATTTCAGGTTTTTGACAGGTGTTTGACGGAGAATTTTTTACATGACAGTTAAAACCTCAGTTTAAACTGCCAAAAACCTACCAATCCTGGTTTTTACAAAAAGAAGGCAAAAGTACCTGGATTGAAAAACAAGTCGTAGACGAGATAATTAAATTTGTTGGAGAGAAAGGGTTATATATAAAATAGAAAATATAATAGAAATGTTTGAGAAATACAGAGGTATGAAGTCGATGAGGTCTTTATTGAACAAATTTTTTGAAAGGGATTCATTGCATAAAATTTTGGAAAATGTATTTTTATGCATCTACAACTGACATATACAAGTATTTTCTCCTGGTTAGATTACAAGTTATATTGTTTAAGTTCTTGATAATGACTCCAGAGTCCAGTTCAGGAAACATAGAGATATTATATTTGTGATTTGATGATTATATTTTAAACAGTATAAAAAAAAATTCTTTTCTATGAAGTCTGCATTGAGTTCGTTTATCTTTTTATTAATGTAACGTACAACAACAAACAAAGAAAAAAGATTTCCATTTTTGGTTTTTGCAAAATACACTGTCGAGGGGTTAAGGCATTAGTTCACACCCTATGCTCTGTGGAGCCCTTTGGGCTTTTTTGCGATTCCAGTGAAGTGAAATCAATCAGTAAATTTAGTGACCAAAATAATAGGCAAAGATCCCTAAGAGGCCCCAACATGACATTTTAAAAAAAATGGGGGTCTCCTCGAGTAGAAAAAGTTTAGGAAGTGCTGGTTTCATGTTTGTGAGTGTCAGTGAATTAAAACATTACCAGAGATGCCGCTGAACTCTAATTTACCTGGGTGCCAGGACCCAGTTATTGGCAAAAGTTAGGTATGTTTAGAGGGAAGGTATAGGTCCCTCTCAAAAAAAATTAAAATATTGTCATCCTAAACCCCCCCCCCCCCATTCACTAGTATACCTGTAAATTAAATAATCTATTTCTCAAAGCATATTCAATTAAAAAATTCATTAAAAAAAGGTTAATTTACCAGTTTATTTCATTATTAAAAATTTGACATCCATATTTGTTGTGGGAAACTTTTCCTCAGCCACCTTGTTGGGCATTTTGCCTGTTGTAGCCTTGTATTTGAAAGCTTGCAAACAAACCCATCAACACTGAGTATTTAAGATATGGGGGCCGTTCAAGTATTAAGTCATCAATGGGGGGGGGGGGTTTCCGATTTGCTAACTTTCGATGACAGGGGGGGGGGTTTGGATAATGCTTACGTCATCAACCACACACAATTTATGGAAATATGAAATATTCTTAATGGCATCTTACTCGGTGCGCCAAAAACGAGAAAAACCTTTCAATAGTTCGTGGGCACTTGAAGTAACATCCCCTCCCCCTATTGATAAGTTCCCTGCAGAGCCACTTTAGTGATCTCTAAATGTTTCGTGAATTCAAGTGCTCTGGAAATGTGTACGAGCCGCTTAAGTGCTCTGGAAATGTGTACGAGCCGCTTAAGTGCTCTGGAACTGTGCCATGCATCACTCAAGTGATCCGTAATTATATGCCGTGAATCACTTAAATAATATGAAAATGTGATACTTAATAATCAATTGAATGTGATCACTTAAATAATCTGTGAAACCAAGCCATGGGTAACTTGAGTGATGTAGGGGCACTTAAGTGCTCTAAAACTACGTCACATGTAACTCAAGGGATCTCTAAATGAGTCATGGATCGCTTAAGTGTTCTGGAATTGTGTCCCAGGTTATTTAAGTGATCTGGAATTGTGTCCCAGGTTATTTAAGTGATCTGAAAATGTGCTACCGGCCCCTTAAATGCTCTAGAATTGTACCACAGGACACTTCAGTGAACTGTAAATATGCCATTCACTTCATTTTTACAAAATTAGGTTTAAGGAGGACAGGTCACATCAGATGGCCCTAAGGGCCATATTTGGTTCGCGGGCCAAGGGCCTTTATGCGATTTTTCATTATATGGCTTAGAGGGTGGTTCGCAATGAACTTATTAAAGATACATTTTTTGAGTTCATATCCTTCAAATAACATTGAAATTAACAGAAATTTATTATAATAGCATATAAAGGTATTCTCTTCCGAAATTTCAAATTAAAAAAAAAATATTTTTTGCATTAAAAAAATAAAATAAATTTTTGATCATAGGGGAGGAGGAGCATTAGCCCCCTATGCCCCCCCCCATGTACGTCTCATCCCACCAATATGCATTAGGATTCAGAGGAGCAGAGCTGATGACGAAATTTTGCTGACAGGGGGGGGGGGTCAAAAATGGCTAAAAATTTGCTTACATAATAATACTCGAACGGCCCCTATGTAGTAAATCTAAATCAAATATAAGTTAAGCACATTATATATATAAATAAAATCAATCTATAGATTCTCTTCTGATCGATTTCTATTTCAGAAAACCCCAACTCTTTCAATGATATCATCTGACTAGCTATAACACCTGACGCTGCCCTGGTTTTCTCCAATTACTGGGAGGATTGAAAAAAGTGACGAACCATTATAAAGAAATAAACTATTATACTAATACTGACAGGATTAAAGAAATGGCAAACTATTGTAAAGGCATATACATTAGGGTGGAATGAAAAGGGTGTTTTTTCACTTTTTTTGGAAATTGATGTTGCCTTAGTATTCAAAAGATGCCTTTCAAGGTTTTAAGAAGTTATACCAAAATCTAGGAAAATATTTTAATATCTTGAGGTTCCTCGTGGACCCTAAAGGTTGAGCAAAAAGACTAAAAATAAGTACACATTATAAAAAATATTTTTAAACATAAACGAAGTTGAAAGCATTCTCCAAAAAAAAAAAAAAACCACTTAATTTAAAAGTTATTCAGTACACAGGGCAAAACTGAATACATATATAAACCCAGAGATTAACTCACAAGTTAAGATTTCCATGTATGTTATAAACTGACAAGCATATTTGCAGCTGTCATGGCAGTTGAAAGGAGAATTTTTCAAGCCATCCGAATATAGTGATTGATAGAGGGAGATGAAAAAAAACCCTTTTTTTGGGGGGGGGGGACAAAACTATAACCATGTTCCAAATTAAAAAATAAAAAATACATAGTTTGACAATATAGGTGTCAGGAGAATGCCTCTATTGCTTCCTCTGTTATCACGCTGTTATTACATTTCACTTTTTGCAAAATAGTCCACTTTTTTCTCAAACTATGGAAGAGTACTTCTTGATTTTATTCTGGCTTGAATGAAGCCTTCACGAACTGGGCTCTGGAGTCACTATCAAGAACTTAAACAATATAACTTTAAAGTCCAAGGCAGCTCAGATGAGAAGTATGGGTATGTTTTTTTGGATTTGTGAAGGGTGAGGAAGAAAATGAAAGATCTCATTAGAGGAGGAAACCTGAGTCATGAAACAAGTCATAAGTTGCTTAAAAGGGTGAGGAGAAAGAGTAGTCAAAATTTGGACAAGTCTACTTTGCGGCAAAAAAACTGACTGTAAAAGTGTTAAGAGCGTTCCTGTCCAAAAAACAAAGAAAATATAAATATATTCTACAAAGTTGTCAAACTCAAATATCTAATTAAGTTTTGTGTGAGGAATTTTAATTACTTTTTATTATAAATAGCAATAAATTGCTTAATTAATGATAATAATTCATGATTAATACATTTTGCTAATGATTCAATAACTTAAAGTGTAATTTTTTAAATTTCAGTACAAGTGTGCTGTGGAAGTTTAACTGTTAGTTCAAGTTTGCCGCAAGATAAACAAGGTTGAAAAACGCTGATCTATTTCAATATCTATCTTTGTTTCAGTATGAACTCACATCTCTCTCATGCAGAATCCCTATCAAATGAAAATGTGCTTCATAAAGTTCTTTGAAATTTACATTGTTGTATCTACTATAATCCTGTGGATAATACTTGATTATGTTATGGAAATGTTTATTTGTGCACATGTAGGAAGTTTCTTCGTTTGCCGGACTGCACAAAATGTGTACAAATCCAGTAAAAGATTCAAAATACAGTGGATGAGTGATCAAGCACCAGACATGTACATACCCGATTTTTATGACCAAACAGGTATTTTTTATTTGATTGTCATTAAAATATTTTTTTTGGTAAAGCATTATTATTGATGATAAAAATTTCTATTGTGATAAAAATTCTAATTTCTATAATTTATTTTTAACTGCAGATTTTGAGTGTGTCCTCACAAATTTGCGCATGAAGCGTGTCGACAAAAATAAGTTCAGACTTCCAGCTGAGGAACGGCAGCGGACTTTGAACATACTTCAACGTGCCCTCAATGCAGAGAACGGGATTGATATTTCGAAATTCCAAGTCACAACTGATGGAGGTAATTCAAAATAGTTATTTTTTATGCCAGTATGAAATTGTGTGGAGTTGACTTACAGCTTTTCTGCTTTGCTATTGGTATCGATATACATTCTAGAAATGCCTGTTTTCAACAGATATATGTTACTGTCACTTTCATATGATAATAATATCAGAATCTCCATTATTTTTGTCTTCAATCATTGGCAATACAACCATGGTGGCAAAATTTTAAAACATGGCTCACATCATTTCATATGATAGAGCAAAAATTTTAATAAAATAAGCCTTAAAATGCAACAAATGTCACATTTTTAAGAGGTTATATTATTTAAGAGATTTATCAAATATAAGGATTTGCGTGACAGTGTGGAAATACAGGATATAATGTAGAGACATGAATTTATTTATGTAATTCTTAGCTTGATGAATAGACTGAGAAATACAGTGATAATCTAGTACACTATGCATCATACTATTGCACAAAACAATTTTCAGATGTCAAAGTTCAAACTTGTACATGATTTTTTTTATTTGAAATTTTAGTTGATGTCTCAATTGTGGGTAAAGAAGAAGAGCTATTAAGGCTTCAGGAAATGCAAGATCAGCAAAACTTACAGCAGCAACAACCACAACAACAGCAGCAGCAGCAACCAAAACAACCAGATGCCAAGAACAAATCGCCTCCAACAAGGACCAAAATTCGCTCACGGAAAATTGAACTGAGGCCCTCTCCAAAGAGCACAAGGTCGTCAGACTTAGGTAAATTCACCAGTGTTCAAAATATGTTAAATTCGAAAAAAAAAGGAAATCAAAATTTCTGGAGAGTTAAGCCAATTTATTTTCTAAGAAAACTGGTTAAAAACTATTTTTTTCCTTTTCTGGAACTTGGTGACACTTTTCACACAATGCTGAAATGAGAGGCTTTTAAAGGGGTAAGATATCTCATCAATGCGCTGCTGAGGTAATTTAGCAAGGCTAGAACCATAGGGGGGGGGGAATAAAGGGGGGCAACATCCCCATGTGGTAAACTTTAGGGGAAGTGGCAAATTTCAGGAAAGAACAATCAAAAATAATATTGTAAAATCAAATTTTCAGAGTTGGTTGGGGGGTAAACATGTTGAGAAATTTACTGTAAAATATTCTGCACCTTCATTCCGCCAATGTAATTCAGTTGTGGTGGCGCTGCTGTAGTAGTGAGAGAAAAGTAGGCCACATGCTCGTGCCTCTTTTCCTACCAGTTTAGTTGCTGTAGTGATCTCGGCGAGTCGTGTTCACGTCTTCGTCATGTTAATCTCTGCCTTACATTAAATATTTATTTTATTGCTGAATGATGATTAGTTCCTGCTTTAAAACGATCTCTGCTTAGATTTCCAACAAAATGTGATTTTGTTCTCTCTCTCCCCCCCCCCCCTCACAAAAATTCCTATTTATGGCCCTGGGGTTAACTTTGCTAAGTTTTGGTCATATGCAGGAAATTCACGTTTATCAATGATTTTGCATAATAGCCATACTTTACTGTAACATACAGGCCTATATATACAGCGTGTTCTGTTAATGGACCAACAAACACAAAAGGTTGTTAGTAGGCATCAAGAGGAACAAAAATTGCAATGGAACATGGTGTCGCAAACCACATTGAGAGGGTGAAAATTGCATGCGGGCTCTGAGTCCAGAGGAGATAAAAAGGTTGATGTAAGTTGATTGCTGAATGTGTTCGTGGGTTCGCTCACTATATCTTTTTGTTCCTCTTGATGTCTACTAGCAACCCTCTGAGTTTGTTGGCTCATTAACAGAACACCCTGTATGTGCATGTATGCAATAGCATAATAGCATAGTAATTACTCATTTTATCTGGAATTGAATATGTTTTTTTAATAAGATCATAATGTATAAAATATATTTTTGAACATTTCATTTTACTCGCTTTTTTGTTACTTTTTATTGGGTAATTCAGAAGTTAGTGTGTGCACGCTGTAGCAAATCATATCAAGATTTATTACATCTTTTATTAATTTTAAAATTTATATTATGTGCTTTAAATCTAAATATACAAATATTTTTTAGGAGCAAAGAGACTGAGGACAGTTTCAGCAAAAGTGAAGTTAAGATCTCGAGAAACAGTCAAAGTGAAACTAAAAAAAGAAGGTAATCAGATCAAGGCAGGCTGTCGATTATATATACATATTACACACTTATATATACATAGACTAAAAAAATGTATTTTTTAGCAAACGAAAAATTAAATGTCTACTAATAATGATGAATATAACCAAACATATTTTTTATTTATTTATTACAATCACCAGCTCATTGAATTCATTTCAGGTGTTGAATTAATATTGATCATCTACCAAGTGTTTCCATAAAAATAGGCACGTGTGAGATAAAACAAAAACTGGTGTTAGGTTGAAGTTTGATTTCCTTTCGGAAAGACACATATGTAAAATCTTGCCGTACACCAATGCAGTATTGCAAAAATATTTTTATTTTTCTCACTGTGGTAATAAATCTATTCTTATTCCAAGAAATGGTACAAAGACAAAAATTTTAAATTATAATTATTCTAAAATCACAAACATTGTTCGAAACATCTTGAAAAATGATGCTTCTATGTGGCATCAGTGGTGCCTGATGTTACAGGAAAGCATTTTAAAGGTGTCATTTTACATTAACAGATCATAAATGTTTCATGTTACTAGAAGAGATGAGAGGTGAGAATATTCTCCTGAATGTAAAAGTTGGAGAATAATAGAGAATATTTGGTGTTCTTTTAAATAATAAAATTTTTTTACTAATTTTGTTTATATTATAAAATATAATTCAGTTTTCATTGCCTGAAACATTTAACACATTGACTGTGGGTCTTTTCAACCTGTATCAATGCCCTGTGTTGAATCGACATACTTGAAAAATTGTTTCTTTTTGCACTAATTCTATTGTATTATGATATATTTTACCTATTTTTACGTCCGTTCTGGAAAAATAGAAGCTGTTGGCACATTGTCTACATCTGCCACAGAGAACATGATCCCTTTGTGATGCAGGCTGTCAACACTGAGTCACACATATTTTTATTTTTTGAAAACGTGTAAAACTTAGTTACAATTGTCATAAATGATAAAAAACACAAGAGAAATGTTTTCAGCACTCAATACCTACAGAAAATTAACAGTAACGATAATAAGAATAAATTTACAGATATAGGTAATGAAATGTAGATAAATAATTACAAATTTATTATACGTTTTTATACAAAATGTGTATGTAACATTTAAAAAAAATTGCTGCATAAGTCAGTATTAGGCATCTAATAAAGGACACTAGGAGAAAATTAGTTAAATTTTAGTGTAAATATGCTGGTAATATGAATGTTATAATGCATTAAAAAATATTATGAATGTACCTTACATGTTATTAATGTGCTTACCATTTGTGTAAAATGATGGAAAAAAATGGAATTCCCGGCAGTGGCTTCTTTGCATAAGAATGAGATCAACTTGATTCAGCCATGCTGGAAGAGTGGGAACTATTTCAAAATAATAGCAGCCACATGCATCAGGTGACGAGGATGTTGACAACCGCACTCAACATGTTAAAGCAAAGCAATTTTTCACATAAGCACCTCACAATGACAACTTTTAATTTGAGAATATTTTTGGTCATAGTGAGAGGTTAAATAGTTTTTGTTATTAGGACTTTTGAAAGCCCTTAAACATTAAAAAATTTATTTTTATAGTAGGATAAATTTTCAGAAATATGTTCAAAATAAAAAAATTAAACCAAAATTGGTTATTGTTGTTATTTTTATTAAATTGCTACTGTTATATAATCACCTTTATTCTGAGAGGATACAGAACTGTTATTTTATTCAATGGACATACACTCAAATTTTGAATTATTCTTATTTCTTTACAAATAGTACAATTCAATCATGTTGGTTTCATTTTCTTGCTTTTAAAGTTTAATATTGAAGGCTAAAAACTGAAATTTTCCCATTCTTCTTGATATGAAGAGAGACGGGGGGCAGAGAATATTCCTGGAAATATTCTCTGGGAGGACTACTATTATAAATTACTGGAGAATATTTTATCAAAAATAATGAGAATTATTCTCAAGTTATTTATAATATTAGTCCTAAGTTATTTATAATAGTAGTCCTAAGTTATTTATAATAGTAGTCCTAAGTTATTTATAATAGTAGTCCTAAGTTATTTATAGAGATTATTTATTATATATTATAAATATTCTTGAGAATATTCTGTGGAAAGGCTACTATTATAAATTACTGGAGAACATTCTCATTGAGAATAATAAGAATTTTCTCTAGTTATTATAATAGTCCTTCCAAATATTCTAAAGATTATTCCAGAGAATTTTACATCTCTACATGTTACTTACATTTTTTTATTTTGTGATCACAACAGTATCAGAACATCGTATCTTTTTGGAAAAAAAATTTTGTACACAATTTTTGATAATGTTCTTTTAGGTGGAAAGATAATTGTTTCAAATAAAACAGGGAAGCCAGTTCCAAAGCTGAGGAAAATTGTTGAGAGGTTGCATCCAAACTCAAATGTTACCATATTTGAAAAAGACCCAACTTTTGAGATGAAGTGAGTAAAACTGATATCACAGGTTGTGGGATAAATTTATTCTTAATATATTCAATAATTGACTCTCAAATGTGAAAGATAATTATTATATCTGTCAGTATCTATAGTCAAGCTCATTTACCATAATTTATTGTTATCTGGAAGTAATTTTAATACCTCATTTTCCATAAATCAAATTTTGTAACTTGAATTTTCAATGGCTTGAAATAATATGAATTACCTCTAGCATCTTTGAGAAATTGAAATTTCAGAGCAACTTTCTATTTTTATAAATTTATTTATATCTTCATTTTTCCCTCAGTGTACCCATTCCATATGTTTCATCATCAGCTCACAGCAAATTGTTAATACGTGCCATTCACCTAAAAGATATTAATATGTTGAATTCGTTAATTAAAGACACTCAGAGGGTTTGCACAGTAAGTTTCTCGTTATGTTCTCCCATCTTTATATGATTATAAAAATTAATCAAATATGACCATTTATTATTCAATGCTCTGATAATCAATAATCATGATGCATTCAACCTGCTGTTAAATAAGTTCAACCGTATTTATGCTGCATTGTATTTTTTTTCATAGTTGGATTGCCCTCGGAGTGTTGACATCCCTCTCACGCCACTTGCATATGCAGTTTTAGAAGAGGATCACCGTGCAATAAAAGCTTTTTTATGTGCAAGTAAAAAGAAATATGCTAATCCCCCAGAGACTTTATTAGAACATCAGAACACTGGCAGGTAAGTTCTCTCAAAGTTTGAACTTTGTTTTGATGTAGGAACGAGATAATCATATTTGCAGGGGTGGAAACTCTGTGCCGCACTGTGCCAAAATTAACATCTGGTGCCACCCTGCTCCAATAGTGTATTTTCATATTTTTCTGCGCCAAATAGCCAAAATAACAAATTTTGCCTTAGTATGCCAGGAATTTTGGAAAAGGGCGGCAAAACTTTTTTCCCGTGCTTGTTGCAAAACGATTCTTTCCGAGAAGAGTGTGTATTATTCTTCTTTACTTTTCAGTGCCACATCCCCTCCTCCCATTTTCCACAGTAGCGCTATCTCGTGACCTTGAAAAAATAAAGGTCTCTGTTCGAAAGTAGTTTGACTACACTGCAAAGTACAGTATTGGGCAAAAGCTTTGTGGGCTAACCATGTCTGCTTTTCACATTTTGCAAGCACTACAGAGATATTTTTTACATTTGAACATGAAAATTTTCAATAAAAAATATTTAATTTTTATTTACCCTTCGCAACTCTATCCCAAGACAGATTCTATTTAAAGCACTACAAACATATCAAACCAATAATCTATCTGGTCTCTCGTTGAAAGAGTTGCAGGAAGTCCCGAAATTAGAAAGAAGGTTGCAGATTTTTTTTTAAAATCAATTTTTGAATTTTTCCTGCAAGTTCCCATGCTAGACTTTGTCCCTGAAAATCAGATTGGGATAAGTGCCACTCCTTATTTAAACTATCGGCCTCTCATCGGGATTTCCATCCCGAAACCCCGATAATATCAGTGATTGGGCTGCTGAAGATGGTTTGCAATGGTCTTTGAACTTTAAAGCGCAAATGCGAATCAGTTTCCATTTTCAAAAAGAGAAAAAAGTCGCCACTATAAGGAGCAGAAATTACTACAGTCGATTGTCATTGCGTCAAATCCCAGTGTTCATGAAAATTTTTTCGTTCCGCGAGTAAAAGAGCTAGTCAGCGGAATTACGAATGCTAATTTAGCAACTTCGCCAAATAGTGAGTGTTAAATCGCCAATCTTGCCAAATAAAGATTGTTAAATTGCCAATGTCATCAAATAACAAGTTTTAAATTGCTAATGTCGCTAAATTTCGAGTGCCGAATTGCCAAACGTCACGTTGATTCTCCAAACTTTGCTCCCATTTTGCAGCAGTTTCTTTCTAAGTATAAAAAAAATTGAAAACTTATAGAAAATTTTCCGCCCATTTAAACTGCTGTTGTTCCAGACAGCAAATAGTGCCCTCAGTAAGCAAAAAGTGTGTCATCTTAAATAGACTGGTGTAAAAAATTTGTCTAGAAAATATGGCTGCTTTTTTTAAATAATTTTTTTTCCCATTTTTGTTATCAATCCTAAATATTGTAGCTTTAATTCATAGTTTCCCAAACTTTTTGTTCCATCACTCCCTTCAGAAATTTTTTTCCTCTCATAGCCTCCTAACTCAAGCGAACCCATAGGATCCTGTTATACTCGTAGCTTCTATCACCCCCTGGGCCATTCCATCGCCAACCATAGGAAGCACTGCTTTAATTCATTGCTTTTTTTTCTTGTAATTAGAGATGGGACGAATATTTGGCTGCTATTCGGTATTCAGCCTTGCAGAGTAATTTACTGATTATATTTTATTTTATGTGGTGTATGTCCTTTCCTGTGAAAAAGGTTATGTGGGGGGGGGGGGACTTCTAGAACAATGAAAATGTGAAACTGATAATCCTATTGCAATAAAAGGTGAAAATGGACATGAATTACACAAATTAACTAACTGAAGGATGTACTTAGACAAGATATGTATTGAGCTACTGAAAAAGGCAAAGAACATCTAAAGATGGAAAAATAAGAAAATAAGTCGTAATTTAATGTATTACTTCTTGAGAGTAAATATTGGTTGAAATTTTTTTCTTAATTAAATGTAAAATTGTAATAAGTGTTGAACAAAAAATTTTTTAAGTAATATTAAAATACTATTACATGATCATTAAATTCGATTGTCTCTCTCTTTCTCAGTATCATGTCAATAAAAATCCCTCTATTACCAGTTTTTAATATTTATTTCAATTGCATAATTTATTGCATAATTAAAATTCAATGTTGATCATTTGAAATAACTGATAATTTAATATTCAATTAAAAATACCAGTTTTATTTATAATTATGATCAATTTTAAGAAAATTGATGTTCGGCCAAAGCATTAGCTGAGTATTCAATTATTTGGCCAAATCACTAATCATTCCATACCTACTTGTAACAATAATTTTGGTGCTCCAATTTATATATCCTTGCTCTAAAACTGCTCCAAATCCTTGATTTTGCTCCTCCGAAATTGCTCCAAAATAGGCTTCATCCCTTCCCACCCCTGTATTTGTCATTTGCTTGTTATGTGTTGTTATCAATTCAAATGTTGATTGAAGGACTATTTATAATGCATCAAATGATTCTTTTCATGCAGACAAAATTTCATGATGCTTGGTCATTCGGTCCGATCTGTTCAACCTGGCAGAGGTGGCCGGGAAGGCAATAATGCTTTTCTAAAGGTAAGAAGTCATCTGTGTATTATTTCATGTTTATTTATCATCGTGGGTTTTTTTTTTCCCGAAATAAAATTTTTTCGACATTATATTAATGTCAAAATATCAGATGCATTATTGCAAAAATACAATAAAAAAATTATGACATAATTTTTCTCATTATTTTTAAAAGATGCTACATTATTAAGAGTGCAGTAAGTTCGAAGTTAACCCTTTAACATGCAGGGGCGAGCTATCTCATGTCTTTGGAAGAAATTCATTCAAGCTCTCTTGAATGTATCACAGATCTTTAAACTATCTGTGCTGAGACCATTTCATGAAGCGCGGGGAGTGGGGCAGAGTTAGATATTTTCTCCTCAAAAACACTGACCCATAAATTTGACGACCCCCCCCCCCAAATTAAAAAAAAAAAAAAATCAACAAAAAAACTTGGCTTACGCAGGAGTATATACTGTAATTAGAAAAACCAATGTTTTGCAAGGAGTGGAATTGATGCATCATATTTTGATGTTTAAAATCAGCGGATGTGAATTTCACTAAAAGAAATGTCATTCATTTAATGCAAATTTAATATATAAAATAATGAAATCTTTTAAGGGATGGAAAGGTTTGCAGTTCATGTTTTTTTAGAAGAAATGTTGATCTTTTCCTACTTGTATTCATAAGTCATTTGTGTATCTTTAAAAAATTATTTTTACTCATTAATTATGAAAAAAATATTTATTTCTATTTCAACCTCCCAGGAAAAAAATCTCTGGATAAAATATGCAGCAGTCTATAAATCCATATATTATAGTTCAACCCCCTGTTGTAGCGCCCCCCAGAGCAGTCCGCAATTTAGTGCAGACACTGTGTTGCGCCAAAATTTTTCAGTGAGCAAATCTCCCATGTATGGAGATTACACATGTTAATTTGTGGTTCAATAAAATGCCAAATTTGTTTTAGTGCCTGAAATGTGCGAGACAAATGGTGGGGTTACATCTGGGTTTGACTGTATATGCAGAAAAATAAGGTGGAAGAGTTTTTAAATCCATTTCTTTCAAACTGTGTTTTTAGGATCTGTCCTTTTGTGACAGAACATATCCGATGGTTGACAGTACATTGGTGAAAGAAGCACTCCGTGTTGGTGTTTGTGTTGAAACACTAAATGTATTATTTCCAGACAAAAGTGGCCACAGTTATAGCACATCATGGCAGGTAATTCAATCTACTATTTATGATCTAAAAATCTAATTTTTACTATTTTCCTAATTTTAATTTTTGATTGACTCTTACCGTTATTGATAACCTTGTTTTAATTTATAATTTCAAGCTTATTTTTAAACTTGAATTATAATTTGTAGGGGAAAACCCTAATTTAAATTATGGTAAGTATTTTGACATCAAATGAAAGCATAAAAACATTGATTAGTTAGTAAAAAGTTGCAAAGTGTGCAAATGTAATGTATGATAATAATGAAAACTGAAGCCTGAAGCAGTGCAGATTATATTATGTTTCTTCAGAGGTATTATCATGTATTGAGAAACTAAAAATTGCATCTGTATAACTGCAGTTAGCATAATTGATCATAATTCAAATAACATTATATAAAGATGAGAGTTTTTCAAATGAGGATTTCAAAAATGAAGTTTTTTCATGTAATATTCTGTATTAGAACATTTGAATTATTTTTCTGATTTCACAGGAAGCACGAATGAATGCATGAATTTATATATGTTTTGTAATTTTTCCACACATCCTAGAGAGATGAAGTCTTTCAGCATATCATTGTTGCAATCAGAAACGGTCATCACAAATTAGCTGGTCAGTTGGTTACTGAAGCTGTTATTCATGGAGGATATGGCTTTGGAAATCTTCATAAAGAGGTTAGTTATTGGGGCTTGATTCTTCTTTTTTTTATTACTTTTATTGAATTTTAGCTGCCTATATTCATCCTTCGTGCTTTTTGTATTTATTTAAGGTGTTAGTGAAAGAGAGGCAAGCCCTGTCCAAGTTTAGAGCAGTGTCTGTTGTTAAGAAAACCATAGGCCGGACAAACGCAAGGGTAAATTGTAATATTATATCATTATATTCATCTATTTATGATATAGTATTCCCTTAATTCAATTATCATTACATAGAAAAAACTAAAGCGCTAATGCAAATTTTTTTAAGTCACCACTGTGGCTTTGTGCTTGGGATTTCCCATTCCCTGATGTATATGTGATAAATCAGTAATGTAATTATGCGTAATCTCCAGTTATTATACATAATCATTAATCGTCTTGGTGAGTTTGATAAATTTCATTTCATTCATCACTATTATGGGCAATTATTGTATATTTCCCGAATAAAGTTGGTAAGCTTGATAAATAGGGAAAAATATACCTTTAATTTAACAATTTATCCATTTTGTTGTTTTCTGCATTTGTTTTGTTGGCATCATTATTTTCATACATGATGTGTGCACTACACATATTTTGCCATGAAAATTAAATTAAATTTGAATAGGTGTGAAGAAGGTGGAAAAATAAAAAAAATTATCAGTCTCATTAATGGTTAGCTTTCTTCGTATTTATCTAAGGTTTCAAACTTTGAGTTGTCTATCTCTTTGAATAAAAAGCTCTGCTGCCACAATGATCACACAGGCCTACAATACAAATATGTATATATTAAGTTTCAAATCTACGCATTAGCAATTTGGAGGATAGATGGCACTACCTATGAACACAAAACACGCCAAATGCTGAGCACACACAAGCACACTGTTAAGTTTCACCAACACAGTAATGCTCTGACATAGCTCCCATATTCAGGTGTGGAAATATGTGGCAGTTAAAAGGAGGTAGATCAGAGTTGTCGACCATCTGGGAGGGAAAAGAAAATCATTCCACCAGGAAATTCCTTCACAAGGACTTATATGAATAAGCGTCAGCATCATTTGCTTTGAATTTAATCAGAAGATATTCTTGAAAGTGCTAAGGTTTTCCGAAATGGAAGACCAGTCAGAAGAGAATTTGTAGATTGATTTATTAATAAATAGACAAATGTGCCAAACTTAATTATATTTATTTCAGATTTATTACATGTGTTAAATTCTCAGTGTTAACAGGTTTCTTTTCAATCTTTCTTTTCTAAATAGACAGTGGAAAGTAAAAGAACTTTATCAAACTGGTAAATTAAACTTTTTTCAATGAAACTTTGGATTCAACATTTTTTTAGAAATGAATTATTCATTTGATTAACAGGGATACACCAGTGAATGATGGGGTAGACGAGACCATACTTTAATTTTTTTTAGAGGGATGCACTTTCACTCAAAAAGAACCCAGATTTTGCCAATAACCTGGATCAAGTAAATTAGAGTACAGCAGTACCTCTGATACATACATATATTTACTGTATATCATATACTTATATTGTATATACACTTATGGATGTCACCTTCGGTTACAGAAAAACATTGAAGGAATCTATTCAACTTTTAATTTTTTTAGTGGTTGTTATTATTTTATACATTTATTTATTCAATTTTGATGCAGGTAACACCGTTACACTGTGCTGCAATAAATCCAAATCCCCAGTACTTGGCAGAGCTGTTATCAGTTTCACCTGAGTATAACATTGCAGATGACAATGGGTGGCGACCTATACATTATGCAGCTGTATGCAAAAGCACTGGTCCTTTGGAGCTTCTCATTTCAAGGTAAAACACCAATTTATCCAATTTTAACATTGGTTCTTGATGGTAATCCTTTAGAGCAGGGATTACAAATATTGAGTTAGTTTTTTTTAGATACGTTTTTTAGTTAGTTAAGTAGAATCTTAGTGAGTGAAAATGAAATTTTCTATTGTGTGTATATACACTTGAAAATACTATAGTAATGCTGAATTTTATACATTTTACTGCATTAGGTTTTTATTATTTGTACAGTAGACTCTCGCTAATCCGGCACACATCAGGCCAATGTGTGCCAGATTATCCAAATCGCCGGATTACTGAAAGTCAATTGAAAAAGCCCATTTAAATAACATAAACGTCTGCACGCAGACATACAGTTACATATTTCCTCTTCTATTCTCGAAGAAAACTCGCCTAAAGATTGCTGGATTACTGGATAGGTCAGATTATTGAGAGTCTACTATATTTTATTTATCTTTAATTTACAATATTATACACAAATAAAATTTGTGAGTCCAACTCTAAATCCTCTTTCAAAACCATAATTTTCTTTTAAAAAATTTGATATTTGCTGTTTTAAAGTTTGATATGTGATTTGATGGAACTTATCACTAAAAGAAGCTGCCAGTTTCAGCTATTTTATACTATTATATATTTTTTTATTTCACAATCTTCCAAAATTTACATTTTCCACAAAAATGTAAATAAAACCCATCACATAACTAATGAGCGAGAGGTATAATCTACTCAGAGAATTATTCTTCTATAGTGAAAGCTTGGTGTAACAATGTTTTGCAGGCAGAAAAAATACTGTGGTAGAGAGATTATCATTACATTGAGAGGCTGAGAGGCGGCAGTGTAACATTAGAGTATAGCCATTTCCAAACAAAAATTTTAAAATATCATTGTAGCGAGATTTATTGTTATATCAAGTATAGTTGTAACAAGGTTTTGCTGTATATATTTTTCAGGAATGTATCATTAGAAGAGGTTGAATCAGAAGGAAACACACCTGTGCACACTGCTGCGGCTGCTGGACGTGCACACAATGTGGATCTATTACTCCGACATTTTGTTACCTCTGGTTAGTGCTAAATAATCTATATTCATTATTTATAGATGATAGAAGCAGTTTAAGGGTTAAAATCTCATTTATAACTTTCTAAATCTTGTTCATTCATGAGTTGTCTAAAAACATTGCAATATAAACAGGAAAATCTTTGATTCATGACAATTCTAATTCATTCCTTTTTTGCTTTACGATAGAAAAAGACCATTGAACAATTTGTAATGCTTACCTGTTTAATTTTTTGATTGTGAATGTTGTTAATTGTTCTTTGTTGCCTAAAAATTCTTCCTATATGGCTATATAAGTTTTTTTTCCTTGTTTGGCGATTGTTCGTGTTAGTAAAGAGACTACTGGTGAAAGCTTGTGCTTGTCTAATTGCTCAATCTTTTATGGTTCGTTTTCTTTCCTGTGAGAAATGGCCAATTTTATTACCACCATGTTCTTCCTAATGCTTCTAGGAAGTTGAATAGAATGTCAATAACAAAAGTGTAGTTCATGAGCATGACATGTCTAGACAAGTTTATGCATGCACCAAAACAGCTCTCTTCTATTTTATATAGCCTGAGGCAGTGGGGCATACATGCCAACCTTGGGACCGAGCCTCTTTGTAGTGGCAGTGTTTGCTGATGGGAGGGTGGACCTCACCTTCCCAATTTTTTCTGTTCATGACTATTTTAAAAATTCAAATAAATTTTCTTATTTTCTTCAACTTGACCATTTGGGTATTTATCCAGCTCTAACAAACATTTAAAGTAGCCTTTTGTTTATGTTTGGGCCTGTTTGTCAGGAATATTCCTCATGAAATAATTGAAAGTTCTTTTGTTTTTTGGAAAAGAACGCTATTACTGCTACATCGTCATCAACATCCCTCTTCCTTTTTGTAGAAACTTATCCTCGAAATCTGTAATGTAGAAACTTGATAAATTATTAAACTTCTGCTTATTAAATTTTTTTTCCAATGCAGCGATCAGACCTTTTCGATATATGAGTCCACTTGGGGATTCAACTTGTGGATGTGTGGCCAGCCAAACAAAGCAAACCGGGTGAACACTCACCCGGCAAGTGAGAGGACGTGGGTTTGATTCCCCGCAAGGGCAGTTGAATTCTCTCTCTCTCTCCCTCCTAATATTCATCTTTGCATCAGCCAGCTGTTAAAAACCTTCATATGGATAGCAGAGAGTGATATCATCCTCAGAATAGCAAACCTTTACAACGATTATCAACAAGGTTGCTTCACTTCATTTTAAATTCGGCTCAATATTCATTCTTTGGAGATGCGGCCATTGTGTGACATCATCACCAATCAAAAACAAATACTTTCGAAAAAAATAATTCCATAGCTTCATAGTTTTTTGTGATTTACAGTAATTCTATATTTTATGGTAGAAATCCATAGAAACTATAGACATTCCATAGTAGTTGGCAAGTATGCTGTAAAAGTAGAGAAATAGAGGTAGATGGCCTTCTAGAAATAGAGGTAGATGGGTTTTTCTCTGTCCAATATAGAGTTTCCAACTGCTACAGATTGTCCGTACTTTCTACGGACGGCCGCAATAAATTAAAGAGCTACAGGAGACATTCTGAATACTACGGAAATCGGTTTAAAAAAACTGAGTCTGAGTTTCTGGCAGTGTTTTACTGATTTTTACTCTTTTTTTTTAATCGCATTGATCTTTACCATAACTATGAATTCGTATATGCATTTGAGAGAGTTCAAGTGAGCGATCTGTTTTGTCTGTGCGCGAAATGCAATCTGAAAAGCCGTGTCTAAACTCAGCACTCTACTCAGTGCCCAAATGCGCAAACACCTGCTTTCCTCAAAACCGCTACACGTTGTGGGCTAAAAACAGGTTTTTGAGTTCAGCATGGCAAGTCCGAAACTGACTTCATTTGCATAGCGCAGCTTGTGAAACTTGTGTCGGAAAGAATGTTTGGTCATAAGTGCCATAGTTAAATGGATTCCTTCGTATCAGGAGCTCTGATACGAAGAAAACGGGGGAGGGGATCTATGGTTGCTGAATTTGTATATATGCCCACAAGGGCATATGCGGGTTGGGATTGCATTGAATATTCATGAATTATTAAGGGACTCTGTGACGTCAGAAAATTGCTTTGAAAGACCTGAGCCTTCTAGGTTCCAGTGCCAATGAAGTGCTGTATTTAATGAACTTTCAGATTTATTAATTAATTAAAATTAAATTCTAGGGTGATTATTTTTTATCGTACTATTATTATGTTGTCCTAGGGGAGTACCCCCATGGCAAAGCTAAGACCCTCTTTCATTCCGGGCAGGCATGCAAGAGGGCCTGTGTTCGAGTCTTGGTTGAGACCAGGTGACTTTTCTTTCCGAGTTCACCTCAACATAAAATCTGAAAAATAGCTGTTTCTTTGATTTAGTCTTATGTTTAAATTTGGGCCTGTTTGTCACGAATATTCCTCCTAAAATCAATGAAAGTTCTTTGATTTTTTGGAAAAGGATGCTACCAGGCTTCATTGTCATTGACATCCCTCTTCCGCTTTCTTTGTAGAAACTTATCTATGAAAAATGCTATGAAGAAACTTGATAAATTATTAAACTTCTGCTCATTCTTTTTTTTTTTTTTCAATTCAGCAATTAAAACATTTTCTGTATCCCTTTAAGACTGGGAAATTTTTGAAAACGTATTTCACCTGCACGATCGATTGAGCTCAGTCCTAAAGGGTTATAAGGGCCTACCTAGCAATTCAACTTACAGATATGCAGATAGTCAAACAAAGCAAATCTTTACAAGGACTATCAATGACAAGGTTGCTTCACTTCATTTAAAATTTAGCTCTACATTCATTTTTTGGAGATGCATTCTTTGTGTGACACTATTTTCTACTTGATAGGATATGATAGGATAATAGAATTCAGAGAAATCTCCAATCAAAAACAAATACTTTTGGAAACAGACTTCCGTAGATTTTGTGATTCACTGTAATTCTTTACAGTTTTATGGTAGAAATTTGTAGAAACTATAGACATTCTGTAGTAGTTGGCAAGTATGCAGTAGGACATAATTTAAAAGCTTCCTGAATAATGTTGTGGAAAAATTGTCACGTCCATTTAGCATTGTTGTGTCTGAAATATTTTTTAATGGTAATGCCATTTTTTTATGTTATTAAGAGTTTGGATAAAAAGAGAAAAGACAATTAGATAATATAACCAGTTTAAATTATAAAATACAGGTTTTCCTGATATTTTTCAGATTCTGGAAAGAAAGAAGCAAATGATGTTTCTATGGTCCAAGATAAGAGCAACCTAGCTATGGTAGACCGGGGCAATAAAAAGTCTTTCTCTCCATTACATCTAGCATGTCAGAATGGACACATAGTATGTATACCCCCCGATATCTTAAAATTGGAAAAATATGTTTTACTTTTTTGTCTTGATAATTTTTTCAATAAATTGAACAGACAGATTTATAGTCATT
This sequence comes from Pholcus phalangioides, assembly GCF_987345545.1. Taxonomy (NCBI): domain Eukaryota; kingdom Metazoa; phylum Arthropoda; class Arachnida; order Araneae; family Pholcidae; genus Pholcus; species Pholcus phalangioides. The sequence goes on along the minus strand of NW_028301596.1, from coordinate 20,811,901 downwards.
TAACAAAATGCTATGATATCAGTAAATAATGATGCCCAAAATCATTCATTCATTTAATCTGGAACACGGGAGAATCAAAAATTTTGAATGAAGTTTTATATTTTTGAGCAACATTTCATTATAGTATTCCTTTAAATGTCTTACCCATTTACAAACCAGATTTCACGTCCATGCGATTTGTATGATATTTTAGTTTTGTTGCATGTTAATTAGTATTTGATGAGAAACACAATGTGTGAAGAGTGAGACCCAGTTAAAATTCCAAATGAGAAGTTGTGTGAAAACTACTGGGCATATAAAGTTGCTCTTGATATTTTAGGACGTGGTTCGAGTACTATTGAGACACAAAGCTACAGTTGATAAAGTCACAAATGCACAGCACGACAAGTTGACTCCACTTATGTTGGCATCTCAGAAAGGACATCAAGATATCGTTCGTGTACTCATTGAGCATACTGCAAGAATAGTTGAGACCAAAGGTGAGATATGATAAATAACTTTCAAGTTTAAAAAAACTGTTTAATCTATATAGACAATAATTCATTAGATCTCTGAATGTTCTATTCAAAAATTATTTTAAATTAACATTGAAGTTTAGTATATAATTTAGTTATATTTTGTGTGCAATCACATTTGTTTTAATTCTTTTTTCCTATATAAGTTTTAAATGAGAAATTTAATCTTAATGTAAATGTATTTTTACAGATAAGAAACAGCGTACTGCTCTTACTCATGCTATAATAAATGGCCATGCTCATGTCACATCATACTTATTGAGGCTGGGTGCTAACCCAAACACCACAGACTCTTCAGGGAATACACTTGTACATTATGCTGCAGCATATGGTTGGTATTTCTGTTTGAAACTACTGGTAGAAGCTGGAGCAAGTTTAAATCTGCCTAATGATTGGAAGGTTGGTTTAATTTTTTTGTATTCAAATTCTGTAATCACCAGTGGTTATTTTCAAAGTTAGACAATTGTAATAAAGAATGAGAGAACCGATGAACATCTGTTCTGAATATTAAAAAAATATGTGCAGGTAATTAAAATATTGCTATAAAATTTTTCACCCAAATTCTAATTTATGGAAGGCTAGCCTGAATCTTAGCTTTGTATAGAAAAATAGTGTCATTGGATTGACCACTAGCTATAATACCCATCGCTGCCTGGGTTTTCTTCAATGAGGCTTTTTGGATCACGTGACATCTCCCTCTTTCTTTGAGGGACATACAAACTGTGTCCAAGTTAACCAATATGGTGACTTTCTGTGCGACTCATGAAAGAATTAAATCTAGATTAAAGAAACTTAGAAATGAATAGTTTTCCCTTTTTTTGGGCGCTAGGTATTTTGATTTTTTTCCCTCAAAATTAAGTTATCCATCTGTCTGTTTCTACTTTGAAAAATGCTTAATTAAAGCTATGGAATTTCTTTGATGTACTTTACAGGGCCCGTAATTAATTTTAAAATTTCCTAAACTATATGAATTTATGCAGTTGAATACATAGACATTAATTTTCATGCTTGAGAAAATATAAATAAAAAGTTGAAATCAATGTTATTGCATGGATATCCAACTCAAAAGTAGATCTGGCTAATCACTTTATATTTAATTTTCTGGGCTTCACATGTCTCTAAGCGAACTCAATATTTCAAAAATTGAGAATTTACTACAATTTTTAAAATTATTGATGAGGTGGAAAATCCCACTAAATTACCACATTTCTACAGTAAAATCTGCAATTTTAACACTGATTTCTATGGAGATAATCCTTTGCCTGCTCTTCAAAGTTATGCTGATGATGACGTCTATTCAAAAAGTCTCATTACTGGGAGGATTGAAGAAGTGACAAACCTTTATAAAGGTATAGAAACTATTATACATATATTGGCAGCATGAAAGAAGTGACAAATCATTGTGAAGGCATATGCACATTGGAAACACATTGCCAGGGAACCACTGTAGCCAAAGTAAACATTCTGAAAGTAATTGTTGAGGCCCAGAAACCATTGTTGCCTGACAGTTTTTTTGCCCATTTCGGGCATTTTCCCAGATCTGTCTGACAAACTTTTTAAGTAGCATATCGTTCAAGTCGGGGCCCCGTTCAAAAATTTGGCAACAATCGATCTAAAATTGTAGATTTGTATAGAGAACATACACACACACAGACAAGCAGAAAATAAATTTTATATATATATAGATATTTATCTATGTATAACTATATGTCTTACTTAATATACTTGATACTCTTTCCAGATAACACCTCTAAGTTTGGCATTCATGAAAGGACACATGGGACTCGTAGATTTTCTTGTTGAACAGCCTGGCATCGATGTTAGTGTTGATGTACATAATGATAGCGGTATGTCTTCAGTCATATATGTATATTTTTTAATTTTATGCTTCTGTAAAAACAGTGAAAATTTTTCAATAATAAATGTGGGCTCTTCACAGAGAAAAAACACGCAGCATCCGTTTTCTACCATTTATTACGCGCACAAAAAATACAAGACGATCACAGACAACAAAACATGACCTTTCCAGCCTACTTTTTCCGGCAACTCACTGTTGCCAATCTTAATCTCTTCATCGTCATAATAATATTTATTTTTCAATGCCATCTACTGATTAAAAAACAAAGTTATAACTATTGGGTTGTTCAGAACGTAATTTCGTTTTTTCCAACAGAGGACTTAATTGTATTTTTTCACAGCCAACTTCACACTTAAGCCGCATAATCATTATATATTTTGACAGCTAATATAGCAAGGCTTACTTGTGAGAAAGTTCGATTGATCCTACGCAGTAGTTTTTGGTTGGTGCCCTTTCAAATATGCAAAGTGAAAAGCAGCATTTTCGGCATATTTTACTTTTTTACTATAGAAAAGGCAAAAATGTTATTCAAGCAAGAAAAATATTATCCGATGTGTATGGAGAAAATGTATTGACAGTACGCCAGTACCAAAACTGGTTTGCAAAATTTTGATCCAGCAATTTTGATGTTGAAGATACACCAAGTTCTGGAAGGAAGTCAAGTTCTGTTCAAGCTGTCACCAAGTTCTGTAAGTTCTGTTGAAGCTGATGAAGACACAATAAAGGCATTAATTGATGCAAACCGGCAAATAACAACTTGTGAGATCGCTGAGAGATTAAATTTATCGAATTTGACCGTTCATGATCATTTGAAACACCTAGGTTTAATCTCAAAGCTCGACATATGGGTTCCTCATGTTCTTATGGAAAAAAAATTGTGTCGTCACGTTGACGTTTGTGATTTGCTTCTCAAACGTCAAGAAAATGATACATTTTTGAAGCGCATCATCACTGAGGACAAGAAATGGGTTGTCTACAACAATGTTAAATGCAAGAGATCATGGAATAAAAAAGAAAGAGTAAAAAGTTTTTTTTTGAGCTTCTACCGGACAACACAATGATCAATTCTGAAGTGTACTGTCATCAGCTGGACAAATTGAATGATTCACTTAAACAGAAAAGGCCAGAATTGATCAATAGAAAAGGTGTAGTGTTCCACCAAGATAATGCGAGACCTCATACAAGTATCGTAACTCGCCAAAAGCTTTTACAGCTTGGATGGGATATACTGCCACACCCACCATATTCTCCAGACCTGGCACCTTCTGATTATTATTTGTTCCTACAAAAATGTTTGTTCCTACGGTCTCTACAAAATTTTGTAGACGTTAAAACCTTTACTTCAAATGAGGCGGTCAAAAATCACCTGGATCAGTTTTTTGCCAGCAAACAACAAAAATTTTATGAGCTTGAATCATGCTACTGCCAGGCATGGGTATTGGACCAGAATGGACAGTATATAATTAAATAAAATATTTATTCACTATAACAAAATCGTCTTTCATTTTCATAAAAAAAAATGAAATTACTTTCTGAACAACCCAATAAAAATCCTACATAAATTTTTGAAAAAGAAAATTTTTTCATCAGTCATAATTTTATTTCATTGTGTATACACAAACACCACTCAATTTTATGAACTGAGCATTTTTACAAGCTAGTCCTCTGATCCCTAACAATATACCATGTCTTTACACTTCTTTCCCATTTACAAAATAATTGCTCAAGTCTGTTCGAGTATGTAAAAATCAGTGTCGACTGTATATTGCAGGTTTTAAAGGCATTTCTGTGTTATTCCTGCTCACTGCATTCCAGCGAATTTCCCTCTTAGAAGATTTGCTAATACCTCTGAAAACATATTTATTTCTTACATCATATGTAAAGTATTTGGGAATTACTCATAAAACAATAATTTTTTTACTTTATCAATTTCACCACTCTGTAACTTGGTTCTGAATTGAGGTGCCGTGGAGAAAATTTTGATATACAAAAAGCGCTTTTAACCTAAAAGTGTAGGATACTTTGCTTTAAGCCAAAATGATTTTTCCCCCATGGATTTCGTCTGTTGTGTTTTTTCTCCCCAAGAAAATTAGAAATTTTTTAACCTTCAAATGATCTTATCTTGTGGTCGGCTGCCATTAAAATCAATTACCAGTGAATAAAATGAAAAAAAACATTGAAAATAATCTGTGTGAGAGAGATATACAAATAACATGCTAACAACCTAAAAATAATATGCAAGTCAAGGAAGCAAGTGCACCACCTTTGTTATCCCATATTCATTGTTTGTTATGTTAATTGCTGCTGAATACTTTGAAAGAAATGATGTCTACAAATCTACCGTATATACTCGTGTATAAGCTGAGTTTTTTTGTGGAAAAATTCGTTCAAGTGAGGGGGTCGGCTTATACTCGGGTCACTTTTTGGTGAAAAAATATTGACCCCCCGCAATCAGTAGTCATTTTTGTTGCAGTGTTTGAGAAACCAGCATTATTATTATGGGATATGTTCAAACCCCCGAAAATGTCAAAAACGAAGCAAAGAAATCGAAAACATCATTGGCTTTGATACCAGGTGGGCTAACGTCGATTGCACAGCTTTTAGATGTGAGCATCAACAAGCCTCTCAAAGACTACATGAGGAATTTGTGGATCGAATGGATGAGTTCCGATCAGGGCCGCAACTAGATGTTTCGTCAGCCGGGGCAAGCACGCATTTTGGCGCCCCCTCATAATGTTGAAGGGAAGATTAAAGAGTGAAATTTGCTCCCCCTCTAGTCCTGCGCCCGGGGCACCAGACCCGCCTGCACCCCCATAGTTGTGGCCCTGGTTCCGATGTTAAAGAAACTACAAAAAGTGGTGCCTTGAAAAAACCTGACGTTGGCCTAGTATGTCAATGGGTACATGAGATGTGGAATTCTGTTTCCACCGAAATTATCATTCGATCCTTCAAAAAGTGCTGCATCAGCAATGCTATGAATGGAACTGAAGATGATATCCTCTTTGAAAGTGTAATAGCTGTTACAGCCCAGATGAGGATAAAAACGAAGATGCAGTACCCCCTATGATGGATTACGATTGGAGACTCAAAAGAAATGGATTAAAAAGTTTGAATCATTTTCTATTGTAAATTTCCGCTAGCTATTCATTTTGCATGAAAATATAAGATTTTCTTTTTCTAAAATGCACGGATTTTTTTAGAGTCGGCTTATACACGGGTTTTCAATTTATTGCGGTTTTGGTGGTCCTGAAGGGGGGGGGGGGGGTCGGCTTATATACGAGTCGGCTGATACGTGAGTATATACGGTATATACATTTTTCTTTTCAGGAATGACATTAGTAATGCAAGCATTAAGATCACGTGTGAATCATTCAATGCTTGAGCGAGTACATTTTCTTGTTGTAAAACAGAAGTGTGACTGTGGGAAAGTTGATTTCATGGGTAATAATGCTGTAAGTATATTTTTATCTATCATTTCCGTACTATTTGAACCTCCAAATACCCTTGCGCTATTGATATTATTATTTTGCATAACCAAAAAATTTCTGGTTGCAGTTGCATCATTTAGTTATGGCTGAAGTTGAAGAAATGAAAACCGAAATCAAGGTATGCAATATTTGTGTATGTTTTTTTCGGGTTTATGATCATTCCTTCATAATGTTAGTAATATAAATTTTCATCTCTTCATCTGTCTTTTTTGGAAACTGAAAAATTTGGTAGCATAGGCACTTGATCTGTTAATTTTTAGGCAAAATGGTAATTATATTTAAAATATAAATAACTATTCCATGTTTTGCCTTTCGTGATTTTTTTATTAGGGAAGAAATAAATATTTTCTCATTTATATAAGCAAGTTTTTCAGTTTCCATTTTCATTAAGGAACATAATCATTTCGCACTCATTCATAATCTTTCCACCTTCCCCCGTACTCGCACTGCCACCTGTCCCTGCTTCATGTTTGTGCTTGCTCAATAAAGAAGGAAGGGAATTCCCAGGTGAATAGGTTTGATGCCAGAGACAACTTTCACGATGAAGTTTTGCCAAAGCGAGACCAAAATTCATCACAATTAGAAGATGAGGATGACGATAATGAGGAGCAGGAGGAGCTTCAGTTATTCATGGAAGAAGTAGGTGCTCCATCAAATGATCATCTTCCTTTGTTATTATGCATTTGTTCTCATTTATTTTCTTTGAAATCAAATGCGGATATTTCAAATATAAATGTGTTTAGCTTCCTTGTGTCTTTCCAATTCCTTCCCAAAACTACCCTTTTGCTTGCTAGATCACCTTTCCTTCCCTTCCCAATTATGGATCATTAACATCATCATCATTGTCATAGCATGATTACCTAACAACGAGTCTGCATGTTCATTATTTCAATTATAACATTATATCAAAAATTTTTTTCAATATTTTCAGTTTGTGTTTTTCTATCATCATGATTTTATCCTTTACATTTTATTTTTAGCATGTTTCACCTTTGAAAGCATGGTCATCTCTCATGATTCATGATTTTTCATCTTTTTAAAATGTGGTATGGTAAAACAGAGTTGTGTGCTGTTATTACAATTGAAACTTCTTTCGTTTATTTATTATTTTTATTTTTTTATCCAGTTTTATTTTATGAGTTCTATTGAAATTGTCCCGATTTTCATTTTTGAAAGTCTTAAATTTGTAATAAAAGTAAGTTTCTTACTTAATTAGCTTTAGTACAGTGATACCTCTGCTTACGAATTTTTCAGCTAATGAAGATTTTTTTTTTCACAATATTTCTACCTCAACTAATGAATGCTTTAGTTGGCATGGATGTATGCACTCACATAACACAGAAGCATTGTGAGCTGAATTTTTTCACAATCACAATTATTGTGTTTCAAAGCTGCTTAATTTATATCTGCCTCAGAATCACTTGCCAGATATACACTCTATTTCACTTCCAGAATACTTTTGAATCATTTTTGAGGAAATTAATGATTTAACATGAAAAAAAGCCTATAATTTGATGCTTTCAGTCCACACATTTTTTTTTCCAGTGTGGTACTCTCAGTATCAAACTGAAGGATCTAAACATTTTAGGCAGTGCCATCTTAAGGTATGGGACCTATCCGGGTATGACTTGTGGACCTCGTGAAAATATGATCTGGTTAATAAATATTTTACAGCGTAAGCATGTGAATCGTTAAACCGACTTTTCCACCTGGGTAAGGGCCTAAAAAGCATTTGTGCTTGGGGCCCTATGATGCTCTTATACAGCCCTGATCCGAGATTATTTTTTCAATCTGTATAAGTATGAGACACAGATATGAGCTTACCACATCACATAAGAGGACACCTATGTACGTGGCTGGGTTGTGTAAAATAAAAAGATCTTCAATATCTCATCTTCCTTTCAATTTTCCTTCATCCAATTATGCAGTTGTAAATTTCAGCTATCTGCCTGTCTGTCTTTTTTCACAGTGTGCTTCTTAGGGTTTTGTAAAACTTATCTTCAGATTTCAAGCTGTACCTGGAACAAATTAAACAGTTTTCATGAAACCTATGCGAAATTGCATTTCAGCTAACAAATGTTATTCCGGAACCAATTATCTTTGATAGCTGAAGTATGACTGTATTAATATTTTTTTATGAAAATGCAAGAGAAAGGTTAAACTTTTGGTTGGCACAAAAAAGCTTATAATTTGATGAATACAAAAAGGTGAAATCATGTTTTTTACAGACTGCAACCAGTGATAAAATTTTCAGTTATTTATTATGCTTAGAAATAAAAAATGCCTATCGGGAAAGGATCTCAAGGATTTGTTTCATTTTGGTGATATATATATGTTTTAGGCTAATTGAAAAATTCGGCTCATTGCAAAGAACCTGATGATTTTGACTGGCCATTTGGAAAAATTATCTATCACTTTCTAACCAGACTGATATTTTTCCAAGATAGCTTAAGCTAATTAGAAAGCTTGGAATTATTTGCTTATATAGTCTGTTTTCATTCAGGCTTAATGCTATAAAATAAATTTTTTAATTAGTCTATATGATGTACAGGGTGTATAGCAAAGAGGGGGTATGGCATTTTACTGGTGAACCGTTGATACTAGAGGCATACTTCCAGTTAGAAAAAGTTTCCAAATAACGTGTAGTACTCAGATATGTCATTCGTGTTTCAAAGGTTGTATAGTTATTAAATAAAAACTTTTTATACAGGCCTGTGTGCCCCAAAACCCAATTAGAAAGTTGTTGCCCTATCTCTCCTAATGCCAACAAATAAAATTCCATGTTTCTAAGTCCTATGGTCATTGACATATTCGGATTCAAAAAATAGAGGAAATTTAAGAAAGAACAGAGTGTTAAATGCGGGTGAAACGGTTTTGCCGCATATACTGTTTTTTCTAAATTTCCTCCATTTTTTGAATTTTAATATCTCAATGAGGGTAAGACTTAAAACATGGAATTTTATTTGTTGGCATTAGGAGAGAGAGGGTAACAACTTTCTAATTGTGTTTTTTGGCCAGACTGTATAAAAGTTTTTATATATTCTAATAACCAAACAACCCCTTGACATCATGAATGACATATCTCAGTACTACATATTATTTGGAAACTTTTTTCTAATTGGAAGTGTACCTCTAGGATCAACGGTTTACCATACCCCCATTTGATATGTGCTGTGTATATATCGAGTAATATCTTTGAAAGACATGAGCGACAATGCTACCTTCACTTCTTATCTGGAAGATATATGGCAGTATTTCCCGAACATGAAACATGCATAACTCTGACATGATAAATACACTAAGACCACGCACACACTTTCTGGCATGCACCAATTTGTTGCAAATTTCTCAGAAAAAATGCTTACGATATCCATGTACAGTTTAGTAGCAGTGAAAAAAAAATCAGTTGAAGTTTTAGCAAAAAAATTTGCTTCCCATTGCATTAATCTATTTTCATTTTTTGGTTTTGTTGGCCAAATGTTTCCAGTCTCATTTTGAGCTTTGATACTTCCGCCATAGCATCTGCATTCTGTTGAGGAAAAAACCTTTTGTTATTGTGATATCTGAAAATATTTTAGGCTCAACAGGAACATGATGCATTGGTTCAAGAAATAACGAAACTGCTTTTGGACCATGGTTGTGACCCTATGATGAAAAACAAGGAAGGTGAATCTCCATTCAATATGGCTGTAAAAGAGGTAATGCCTAAATTAGAGTGAATGACTCTGATACTGTTGCAAAAAACTTAGGCTATTAAATTTTTAAAAAACACATTATAGTGAAAATTTGTAAAATTTAATAAATTTTTCTTTTTTTTCTAGTACTCAATATTTTAAAATAAGCATCATTTACTTAATGCTCGAGAAAATTTTCTTATAGATTGCGTATTGTTAAAATAATTAAAGCATCCAATTATTATTATTTTCAGTTTTGTGTTATGTTATTAACTTTCACTTATTATACAGTGTATGTAGTATCGTATAATTTTAAACTGAATATGCTTTATTTGCACTTTTCAATATTATAACACTTATTATACTTACTTTAAAAACCTTTAAACCTTATCTTTAATAAAGAGTATTTTTACATTTTCTTGTTGAATGAATTTGTTGTTAATTTAAGTATTGCAAGGATTTGCTGAGAAATTTTTCTTTCAGGGTTGTTTACTGTTGGTAAAAATGTTTCTTGATGCTGGCTGTCAACTCTCTTTGGAAGTCAGTTGTTCTGGTGATAATATTTTGCACTACTTGGTTTCACATGCTCGTGGAAGAAAAGTTGAACCTATGCTACAAGCTATTTTGAATGCGGTAAGTGTTACAAAATTTGAACCTTCATAAATGCTTTTAGAGGTGTAAATTGTAAATTCTATTTTTACACTGTATATGGTTTTTTTTCCTTCAAAGAAATGCAGTGAAACTGCAGCCACGCCACATCAACTACTTTGTGAAATGGCTAAAATGTATAACAAAAATGGACACACACCTTTGCTGCAGGCTCTAAACACAATGAAAAAATGTGTAAGTAATTCAGCTGATTTAACAAAACATTTTATTCTGTTAAAAATTAATAATTTGTGCTTGTTGTCATCAATTGTCTTCTCTTTTGAATTGCAGAAAGAAGAAGCACAGAACAGGTTATTGTCATTCATGAAAGTAAGTTATTTGTCGGGATTATTTTATAGATTTACAGAACATAAATTACAGATGGTTTAACACGTATATTCTGTGTACTATCTCACCTGTTTTTTTTAATCTTCCATTTAGTTTCTTATTGATGAATTGGGCGCAGATGTTGCGGCTTGTGGTAGAGATGAGAATGGCAAAAGTGAGTTATTTTTTTATGTGTGTATTCTAGGGTATTTTTTAAACACTTTTTGTATTTTTTACTCTTTATAAGTGTGTTATATTTTTCTTTTATTTGAGCATATTTAGCTGAATATTGTTTCCAATGATGTATCATGAATTCTTTTCTTTTTTGCAGTTTAAGACATTTTATGACTTTAAATATCAACAATATAGTCACATTTTCCCAATTTAGTTTGAATACATAAGGAAATATATAGAAATTTTTTGCTAAATGAGATTAATAATCTAAATTCATAGAGATATTTTTGTCAAGGTGTAACTCAATTTACACACAAATTTGACTGAATTGATTTTGTTTCCTTCTTCATATTTGAACTCCTTTTTTTATATAGGAAATTTTAACTAATCATTTTGAATGCAATAACTGTTAAAAAAGTGATTTTAGTGAATCATTACAGAGAATTCCATAAAATAGGATGTCCAGCTGCAGTTAAATTGGTTGTTATTAAACTACTATGTTCAAAAAGTTCAGAGACTTATTTTATTATGAAAGAATGGATACAGATAGAACCTCTTTAATTTGTGTTTCCTTCACAGTAACTGCCCTGTACGATTATGTATTTTTGTCATTATTCATACAAAGATATAAATGTGGATTGCAAGTCTTCTTTTCTCACATCCTCCAGTGCCTTCATGGATGCTTGCAGAATTTTTTTCAAACCCGAGAATCGTCCCTTAAGAAAATTCTTTATTTGAGGAAAAAGTCACATGAGCCAAGATCAGGGTAATGAAGTGGTTGTGAAAATATCAGAATGTGATGTTCTGACAGGTAAATCTGACACCAGGAAAGACTCGTGAGTTCTTAAGTGTCTGTATGATTCAATGAGACGCAAGAGACCAGATCTTTGGAAGGCCAAGTCATTGGTGCTCCATCACAATAACACCCTGGCTCACAAGTCCCTTCGAGTGTCAGATTGCCTGACAAAATATCACATTCCAATACTTCTACAACCAGCTTATTCCCTCTGGTCTTGCTCCATGTGACTTCCTTTTTCCTCGAATAAAGAATTTGCGTAATGGGCAATGATTCTCAGGTTCCAAAGACGTGCAGTGAGCAGCAAAAAAAGCACTGGAGGATGTGACAAAAAAGCTTGCAATCCTCATTTAAATCTTTGTATGAACAATGGCAAATTGCACAGGGTAGTTACTTTGAAGGAAATACCAAATAAACAGGTTCTATCTGTATTCATTCTTCTGTAATAAAATAAGTCATTATTTTAAGTCATAAATTACCATTTAACAAGGCTAATTTAAATTATATTGTGATTATAATGTATTATCGAATGTCACTTTCATTCAAACATTTACAATTGATTCCATCCAATATATTCATTTTTTGTGTGTTGTTTATTACAAAAATTTAAAACCGTTTGATACCATTTCAGAGACATCAAGTGCCTTGCATTTAGCAGTCCTTTGTAAAGGAAGTCAAGTTATTGAAATTCTGTTGTCACACAAAGCTCCCTTGAACACACTGAACGTCGATGGCCAGACTCCACTTGTTCTTGCAATTAAGCAAAAAAATGTTGAAGCTATTGAAGCTCTTGTGAGTGTAGTTCTATTCATATACAATTTTTTTGCTTTAACCCTAGAATACTATCTGAAATAAAAACTGCATGTTACCTATATTAGTGTGTTCTATGGAATTAAAGTTATTCAAATATACCCTTTTTTTAATGTACACAGTATGAATGAAAGTACCACTTAGATCATAGTTTTCCAATCTTTTTGTTCCATCACCCCCCCCCCCTCCTTCAGAATTTACTTTCTCTCATCGCCCTCCAACTCAAGCGTACCCACAGGATCCTATGTTATATACCCATAGCTTCTATCGCCCCCCCCCCCCTGACAATTCCATCAACCACCAGGGGCGATATTGCCTACTTTGGGCAACACTGACTTAGATGAATTTAATAAAAGCATTAATGGTCATGATTTCCTTGAAAATAATTACAATTTTTTACCATCAAGAGCATCAATAATTTGACTCAATCTTCTTTTTTTTAATAATGAATCCATAGGTACCAGAGTGAATGAAACTCACTGAAATAAATCGAAGAATTAGGGAATTTTTTTCTTTTTTGTTGATGAAATGTAGAGAAATTGTGATGTAATGATTGTCATAGGATGATTTGATGATTACTAATCAAAGTTTTGCTGTACATTTTTTGATTATTTTTCAAAAGATTTCATGTAAATGTTTTATGACTTGTCAGCATGCAGTACATTGAAATTAACTTTCTTCTATAAAAATTCTCCCCTTTGTATCAAAGGAACTTTTTATAAGTCTGTAATATTAATGAACATATAGCGAACTTGTTGTATAATATTACTTTATACATATTTTTTTCCAGGTACGTGCTGGAGCTATGGTTAATATGAAATCAATGGGTGATGGAAATCTATCTCCACTCATTTTGGCTTCAATGTATGTGCACAATTGTTTGATAGATTCTAAATCAGTGTTCTTCAACCTTTTTACTACTGTCGACCTGTAAAAGTAGTTCAATAATTTGGAGGCTGGTGATAGGGGAAATAATTTCTAGACCAGGAAATGATAAACAAAGAAATAATTTGTGAACCAATTAAATAAATTGAGTAATTTTGAAAACCAGTGAAAATTTTAGAAATAATTTAGTGTATTGGCAAAAAAATAAATAAGAGAGAAATACAATAACTGCTTATTAGAATCATGGATGATATTATTCGGGTATTTTTACCACTTTTGCTATGATATCAGAAAAATTTCATTCATAGTTATCAAGACTTTGGTTTATGTTCTAAATTTTCTTTAGTCTAAATTAATTTTATTCTTTGCATATTTTTGAGCTAAGGTTGAACCGGACTCATTTTTTCCGTATAAGTTATTATCAATCTGCAAGGCTACCTAGGAGGTCAGAAGGCTTGCTTATTGATAAAAATGTCCATATGCAGGTTCACAATATCCTTATGATTTTAATATCCTTATTAATATCTAATCTGTAATTCCTGCAATGACTCATGTAATAATGCAGCTGTAATAGCTGCTATGATTCATGTACGTGTGTATAGCACTTCTTTCGCAGTTTCTTTCCTATAGTGAAGTCATGTGTATGGTTGAAAAGCCCCCTTTCTTCAGTTCATGGTCAGTTTCTTTCATCTGAACACATTCACAGTTGCTGAGCCCGAAGACTTTCACAAGGGATCTATGAAACATACCGTACATTATAAAAAGTATCATAATTTGTGATGAATGTTTATTGCATTATTGTAATTGTGATACACATTCACTGTTCCATTCCAACTCCTCACAATACCTGCTGAATAAAAAAAAAGGAATTTTAGCTTTGGGGGGGGGGGGGAATCCTGTTTTATAAAAATTGAAAAAAATCATGATTTGACATTTGGAGGAAAAAAACTGAGGTGTCCTGTGTCCATGCATCCCATTCAACCAAACGGTACATGTGGTCATCGTACTTACAACTTGAATTTTTTTAGGATATATTTATGAATTGATTATTGCTATCAAAAACCCAGAGTCCCTATATGATCACATTAAGTGACATCCATTGTAATTCCATTTTATGGATCGGTAGGAAACTCCTATAGACTGGCACCGGCCTATAAGAGTTTCTTACAGACCGTATATTCTGTTATATTGAAATTTTTGATACTGAAAACATTACTTGGTGTGTATTGAACGTATTCATTTTATTTCTTTGTCATGTTTCTCTATTGTTCGTGTTCTAATTGGTAATATTCGTCCTTAATTTTTGGTTACAATATTTTTCCCCCAAGTATGACCTTATTCATGAGATGTTGTATCACATTGTACTTTTTTGTGATAATATTAAAAACCCTGGTTCATAATTTATTATTGTGGGGACTATATTAATCTCATTAATCAGTATTCAGAATGTATAATAGGTTATTATTGAGTATAATAAATACACTATTAAGAGGACAAGTTTCACAAGAAATACTGAACATGTTCAGGAGAAATACCCATTCATAAGATACAGGCTATAACAGAAGTTTAGTGCAACATGGCTGAAGAATAATATTTTCACTTTTTAAGTTAACGTCCTGACTGTTATTTTTAATCTAGGAATCCAAAGCTGGGAAAAGTTGTCCAATTTTTGGTTCATAACAAGGCAGATGTCCATGACATACATCCCAAGAACAAGAACACAGCACTTCACTATGTTGTGAGCATTAGAGCGGCAGGTGAGAAATTGCTTCCATGACTCCAAAATAAAAATAATTTCTTTAAACAGTTTTTTCCCTGGAGAATAATCGATTCTTTAGGTTCTTTTATGAAACAATGTATCTGAGTTTTTTCCCTCTTTTTAGATGTCTTAGAGACAACAAAAGCGCTGTTAACAGCCGGTGCTAATGTGAATGCTATGAATGACCAAAGGCGCACACCTCTTCATCTGGCAGTAAATGCATCCAGTAGTGACAGTGATGCTTCTTATGCTGTAGAGGAATGTCTCTTGGGTTTTGGTGCAAAAGCAGACGCCATTGACTGCAGAGGAAGAACTCCTTTGCATTATGCTTTCACAAAAATTGGAAGGTGAATTGTTTTTCCTTCATGAAGTATTTATTTTGCACAACTTTTGATGTGTTTTGTTTTCCTGTACAGGGTTCATAGCTAACAGCACACATACCACAAACTTCTAACGAACCGTTAATCATAGAGGCATACATGCAATTAGAAAAAGTATTCAAATAACGTGTAGATCTCAGATAAGTCAAGCAAATTGCAAGAGGTTGTATGATTATTGAAATAAAAAATTAACTTTTTATATGGACACCCTGTACTCAAAAGCTCAGATAAAAAGTTGTTGCCCTGTTTCTCCTGAGGCCAACAAAAGAAATTCCACATTTCTAAGTGCAATATTTGCTGCCATATTTGAATTTAAAAAATGAGAAACGTTGGGAAAAAACAGCATAAATGAGGGAAAGGAGTGTAATCCATTAGTTTATGCTGTTCTTTTTCAATTTTCCTCCCATTTCCGAATTAAAATATCTCATCAAATATTGCATTAAGAACATGGATTTTTTTCTTTTTTTTCTGACCTCAGGAGTGACAGGACAACAACTTTCTAATTGGGTTTTTGAGCACAGAGTGTGTGTGCATTAATTTTAAAAACTATACAACCCCTTGCAATATGAATGACTTATCTGTGGTCCACACGTTATTTGGATACTTCTTCTAGTTGGAAGTATGCCTCTAGTATCAACGGTTTGCCAGTAATTTGTGGTGTGTGCTGTTAACTATGCACCCTGTATAGAGTATGGGTAAATTATGCATAAAAATTTTCAAAATTCTTTAATTTTTGTATTTTGTGTGTGTCATTTGGAATCTATATAATTCAAGGCAATCTGAACCATTTTCGTGAGGGAGGGGGATTTGCAGTGAAGGCATAAAGTATTTTTTCTGCACCGGGTGGTTTCACAAAAGAGAATAAGAACATTGATCACATAAAAGTTTGTTAATTTGTTGACTTTATAGTTCAAGTTTCATCACTTTTATCGGGATCAATTAATCACTTTTATGTTAAAAGAAATACAAGGGTTGTTTGGGAAGTAACGATGCACATAACGTATAGGCAAAAAAGTAGTGTTTTATTGTATATGTTGGTGATGCTGACTTAAGCCATGATTTTTTGGGTTTCCCCTCGTGGTCTTTTATCATTTTTATGCCTAGTCTGGCTTGAGTAGCAAGAGCTTACAGTGAGGGTGATAAAGAATCCCGCCAATGTGAGCAATCCTCAAATGTGAGCCCCCCCCCTCCTCCCAGCAGATACCAACAAACTAAATTGTCTTGCAAAATGTAGCTATGTGATGCTATGAATTCTCTGGACGTTGGAGTGATGTTCATGAATCCAAGCAAAAATGATCACCAATGGTACCATACACATTCAATCAAAAGCCCAGAAATTAAAAACCAAATTTTCATATTTTTCCTGCTTTTTATTCTGTCCCAGAAAATGGAAATAACTTTTGAAACATGATATACATTTTTTGGGACAGAAGCATTTTTCCGATTAATTTCATATCTCCAAGCTTCATAACTAATGCTGTAGTATATTGCCAAACTCTACAATGCTTTTGACTACCTATTCAAAGCAGATGGAGGGTAATATTGACAAGTGACGTTCTCCTGCTCAGGCTCACAAAGCAAATTTTATCAATGTACTTGTCAAAAAAGATAAAAGTGATAAGTTTCGACCATACAGCATGAACCTTCTGTTTAGTGACTTTAATTGTTTTTTTTAACTGAAGAAACATCTTGAAGACAACACATCCTTAGTAATGATGACAATAAAAATGAAGGTACAATGTAGTTCTGGTAGCCAGTGGCAGATTTCTATCACTGGGGCACAGAAACTTTTTAGCTGGCGTTTTGTCAAACAAAAATGTTTTGAAAAAGTAGAGAGAGAGAGAGAAGAAGTTTATCTTTTCTTTCCAAACACCCCTTGTGTTTTGGTTTAAACCCTGGTATGAGTACAATTTGATGTTGTTCAAGGTCTATGCCTAAATAAAATTTTCTATTGAATATCTTTCTCTTAAAGAATTGCATTTTAACATTTTAACATCATAGAATATGGTTAGATTAAAATTATTTTAATTGTACGAGTGTCAAACGCTGGTGTTTATTGAGTTCTTTTTTTCACTTTGCATTTTTTTTCTTTTTTTCTCATGACAGACACATGGATAACAGTCCCATAGATCCTATGGAATTAATTGTACTCCTGGTTGATGCAATGCCTGATCCAACCATCGAATTGCCCGACAATTTTGGGCAAACTCTACTCCATGCAGCAGCACGAAGAGGGGCCACAATATCATCCATGCACATTGCAAAGGTAAATGAAAATGGTTAATGTATTGATATTTATTAGCATAAAGTGTAAAGAAAACATGCAAGAAATGCTAAAACAGGCATCAATTACTATCAGGAACTATTTGATATTTCAATGTTTATTGATCATACAATAACGGAAGATGTCATTTCAATCAGAAGTATCAAAAATAATGATTCTCAAAACAAAACCAAAAAAAAATTAAAGATATAAGCAGTGGCGTTGGAGCCGGGGGTGCTGTGGGTGCTCGAGCACCCACGGAAGTATGTAGAACGGGTCCGAGCACCCACAGAATTGATTCGAAAATCGAAATTTCCTACATGAATATCAAGACGGGCACCCACAGGTTCGAAACACTTCCGACGCCCCTGGATATAAGTATAAAAATAATTCATGCTGATTCTGCTAATATTGTATTTTGCTCTCTTGATGTAAATCTCTTTCGAAATGGGTCTAAAGAAATTTAATTGAAATTTTTTTTAGACATCTGATTATAGCTTTTCGGCGCAAAGAAAGGTGTTTCCTTGTAATTCAGAATGTATTCGTGTTTCACGTATGTTAGACGTGATGAATTTTAATTTTCCGTTTAAAATTATTGTAAAATAATTTAATGTATCTATTTATTAATAATGTAATGTATCTATTTAATAATACTGTACTGTATCTGTTTAATAATAATGTAATGTATCTATTTAATAATAATGTAATGTATCTATTTAATAATAATGTAATGTATCTATTTAATAATAATGTAATGTATCTATTTAATAATAATGTAATGTATCCATTTAAGGGTTGCTATATTTTCAAAAACATGTTTATTCTTTTTTAGCACATGAAGAATATTGATGTGAAAGACAAAAATTCAAATACTCCTCTTGGTCTTGCTGTTAGGAATGGTCATGAAAGGTAAAAATGAAAACTTTAAGAATCAACTTTTTCAAGGATTGTGCATGAGAATTTCTATAAAATGTATTACCCATGGGTACAGTCAGTCATTCACTAGGAATTATTTTCTGTTTTTTGGACAGTAAAACCTGTCTTCAACGGAATTGCAAGTAGCCGCAATTTTTTTTCCATTGAACACCAGTTTCTGCTTATTAAATGTTCAACTGACATAATTTACAAAACTATGTAACAATCTGGTATGTAACTAAAATAAAATAAAATATTAATTGTAAATGAAGTGTAAATAATTTAAATATAGATAAAATTAAGTAATGTACATTATCTACTCTATAATTACTTGATAATCGATTTTCACAGCATCTTTGTATATAACTTCACCCTGCACTGTTCATCTGAATTGGTGATATTTACGTTCATTGACTGTCTCTAAAATTTTCAATGAGGCAGTTAATATCTGTAATGGAGGTTCAATTTGTACATTGTCATCCAATATGTTTCATGTAAAGAAACGAAATTTAAAGCAGTTGATTGAAGCAGAGATAGGGTTTATCTTATACAGATCAAGCCTGCTAAATATATGTTGGCTAAGAGATAATACCAGAAGTATCAAAATTTAGATGTCCATGGAGAATTTTAAAAAGCATGATTGATAGAGAAAAAAAAAGATGGTGAGAACTTAGAGCGAGAAGATTAAGTTTGTCTTTTAGTTCAGAAACATACACAAAGGAGAAAACCAACTGTTGTAGATAAGTGGTTGATTTATTTTGTATTTATTCCAGCTTCTCGATATTGCAAGTAGTGTAAGGGTCCCAAATTTTGAAAGTATAAGAGAGAACTGGGAAAATATAGGTAACAGAGGAGTCTAACATTGCGAGTAGAATGCATAAGGTTGTGGCAAAGAAAGAAGAGTTTAGACATTTCTGGTAGATATAATTGATATAATTGTTTATTCCAGCGCAGGTCTGCTGAAATGAGGTATTTATATTGAGAAATCTGGAATAGAGTGGAGTTATTGATAGAGTAAGAAAATTTGAGAGGCAAAAAAGTTTATGTGAAACTCTCATGAGAACCGTTTTAGTAATGTAGAGAGGCATTTGTCATGTGCAGCATCTTTGGGAAATGGAATTGAGATTATGTTGGAGAAGTGCTTGATGTGACTCATGATTTATGGTACAGTAGATCACATAATCATTAGCAGAAAGTCTAGTGGTACAGTTGAGGGTTTCTGGGAGATTGTTAATATATATTAAGAACAAAAGAGGGTAAATCACCGATCCCTGCGGGGTCACAAAATTTATGGTGGCCGATGTGGAGTCATGGTCTTTGAAATTGACATATTGTTTGTGGTATTTCTCCTAGGTAGGCTTCCACCCAGTTGAGCAATTGAACGTTCAAGCCGAGTGTAGAGTAAGAAGAAGTAATTTGTCGGGGGGAAACCTTTATCATATGCTTTTTAGAAATCAAATAGGATGACTACTGAGAGGTCACGGATGAAAAGGGCCAATTGAGAGGAAGTGGGGAGTGATCGTCTAAAGTAGTGTTTCCCAACCTTTTGAAGTTCGCGGCACCCTCAGGAACAACACTGAAAACTTGGGGCACCCTTCCTTGAATACAGAATGCAGTTTACCAAAAGTCACCAAGTAAAAATACATCAATCAACTTTTGCTCAATTAATCATTAATATGAAACTTGTGATTGGTGCTTTGAGCACAAATACTTGAAATCAGCATATAGAAATGTCCTCTCCACTTGTCAATACAAGATTCATTATAGAATATTATTATATGAAGATTACAAGGAAGAAAATTCATCACTGCCCCCACGGGGACTCGAACCCCGGTCTCTCGCTTGCTGGACGAGTGCTCTACCATCTAAGCTATGGAAGCAGATAGAATGTTTCAACCTTGGAGCGTATATATATGTTGAAATGTGTAGATAGTAGAGCACTCATCCGGCAAGCGAGATACCGGGGGGGGGGGCTGAAAAGCAACCCACGCATTTGTGGCATCAGGGTCTTAAAGGGTTATAGATAATAAGAAATAGATGGTCTATCATGTCATTCAAAAATTTAAAAAAAAAATCTAAAAAATATAATTTTGAAGAGTAATTTTACTTCTCCACAGAATTTTAAGAGGTATTTTTCTAAGAGGGTTTTTTTTTTAAAATAGAAAAAATAGAGTAAATTTAATTTTGATGTGTGGATCACGCGTCTAGATGCATATTAGCAAACACTGCATATCAGGCTATAGTACGGGTACATTTGTATTTGGTAAGTAAAATTGTAGTAGTATATCAATATGTTAAATGCCTGAAATGAATATTAACTCATAATTATAAAATTTTTTAAATATTATCTTATGTTATGAATCATGTGCAGTGAGTGCTCTGTATAAAAAAGTTGCTTCATTCCATTAAAACATTTTGTGGTTGAAAATTTGCTATAAGGAAATAGTTTTGTGGAGTAAATTAATGAAAACATGAGCTTTCATTAATTGATGGGAAAAACCCTCCTATAATTTTAACAAATGTACCATAAATTCAAATCTTTGATGATCAAATTTATATTTTATTCTCCCTCTATTTCTTCAAGCTGCACTTTAATGTTATTACAACGTGGAGCCAGCTGTTTTTCTGATCTTGTTCTGGTTGACGAAAAACAACAAGAAAAGAGGGTCATCCATTGGGAATGGAGACATGTTGCGCAGAAACCATTTCAACCAAAAAAGCATACTATTCTCCAGGTTCTTTTTTTTTTCCTCTTGTGCATTTATTGAGCTGTAACACTCAATCATGTAATAAAAACATATCTTTGTATAATGATTAAAGATTTAATTTGTATCAAATTGATTTTATCTTTGTATAATGACTAAGATTTTAAAATTCAAATCGTGTTAATCTTATTTTATGCATTAAAGTAGAAAGATGAAAAAATTATGGTTGGAAATAGAGAAGATAATTTTTAAAAATACTTTTTTTTTTGTTAAAAACTACTATTTAATGATTATTGTTTTTCCCCCTTTTAAGGAAACTTTATTGAAAGATTGGCAAGGAATCCTTTACTTAATGCTCGACCAGCTTGATGCTATGGGAAAGGGAATAAACATCGCTGTAGAGGTTAGTACAGCTTCTTTCTTTTTTATCAGATTGATGGTTCTGTGTGAAATAAACCTTATTTTTTAGTATTGTGCTTATACTTGCAGTTTTATGAAGGTGTAGGGAATTTTTCATGTGTGATCCCTTAAATATTTCATTTTTCAGGCTGCTTTGCGAACAGCTAAGTACAATGTTGCGCTAAAGTTAATTGGTAAAGTCAAACACAGCTGGACTTTGTATAGTGAGAAACAGAGTATGCTACATGTTCTAGCCCGTGAAGCTCCAGCAAATTATTTCCCAGAGCTACAAGTGAAGGTTTGTTAGTTTTTGTTCATTTTAATTGGTGAATAGTATTTTGATGTGTCTATATCCAATATCCAACCTTGAACAAAAACAAAAATACTAAATGAATGGTGTCTGTTTTTTATTCTTCAGAATATATAATGCTTTTCGTTAATTTTTTTAGTCATTTTTTGTAACTGCATCCCATGTCTCATACCCCCTTTCTTAATTTTCAACTCGCTTCTTCTATTACAGGGGTGCACAACCTCTGGCCTGTGAAAGGTGTTCTGAACAAATGTATAAATACACAGAACTCAATATATACTTAGGCCATTATTACCATATTTCATTGAAAAAAATCATAGAAATATGATCTTTACAAGAATATACAAAATATTGTGTTATCACAAAAAAATTGTCAAATGCAAGTAAAGTTACCTATTACATCCCAAAACTTCATCAAATTTAGTAAAAGTTATTAATTACAGCAAAAAAAAAATTGTGAAAGGCAAGTGAAGTTGCCATAATAATCAAGATTGATTCTACTCAATTCGAAATCGACTCATTCTTAAATATCATAGTATATTAATAATATGATGAATTACCTTTTTAGCAATGTCGAATGCCAAAAACCAACTATGTTTGCTAAAAATTCACGGAAATCAACGGCAATGAATTTCTGGGTATTTTTAGTGAACACCGTTGGTTTTTTGCATTCTATATTAATAGTATTACTCAATGATATAATTATATTATAAATCATATCTATCTGAAAGGATTTTTTAAATTGTATTTTTACATTTAATTAGAGTAGTTTCATCTGGATTTTTTTTTTTTTTAAATGTTTGCACTGAAAGTTGAAATTTTCTGCAATCCATCAAGATTTCTGATATGTTCATAAAACAATGGTAATATTCAATGAGATTCATTCAGAATAATATGAACAAGAAAACAATCAATTGCAATGATCCCTTCCCCCCCCCCCACCCCTCGATGCTTGCCAGTTTCAATCAAGAAAGAAATGAGAGAGTTGCGTTTGAAATAATGTAAAATTACATTTTCTTAAAATATAGACCTATATAATATCGCAGTAACACTGGTGATTTGAAAAATAAATGACAGATGCCCAGAGCCTGGCCTAGACAGGAAGAGGTCATGGGCAAGGCAGAAATTAAGTCCTTTGTGACTTGAATCCAAATATTCTGGTTATCCAGGGAATAATGCTGGGATAATGTTTTGTATAGGAAATTAACAAAATAAAATTTCAGGTGTCTTCTTTTTTTTTCTGTTCGTTCATTATCGTGCTTGGCGAAACTCCATTTCCTCCTATGGAACCGTTCACCTAAAATACCATGACAGAAAATAAGTAATATAATAAGAAAACACTTGCGTTTGAATTTGTTTCAGAATTTACTTGGATAACACACCTGAAACACCCGCGAATGTCTCACGAGCTGCTTGATAGATAATTTCAAAAATGAATATTAAATTTTGAATTTTTTCAGAAATTTTATGAGTTCAAACATTTACTAGTGACTTAGCTAACATTACTAGTAACTTACTTAACATTTACTAGTACAAACCTGAGTATAGGTTTTAGAAATGTTATACTCATTTTGAGTCGAGTTCAAATAATTTATTAGTGTTATTGCAAATCAAAATAACTAATTATGTATCACATTTTATTAAATGACCAATTTTGCTTATTATATGAGCAAAGTAGGCCATGGGCAGAATGCCCATGCAAAGGACACACTTTATTCTGACTTGAAGTGACATATTTTTTCTGATGTGCTTAAAATTTGGTAATCAACCCAAGTGGGATCCCCGGTCAGCGTTGATAATGGTTGTATTCATCCTTTGAAGACGGCATCCATAGTGTATTGAAATGCTTTAGGAATTCATGGCATTTTCCTCCTTATTTGCCTTTATCATTGGTTCTTTAATTTGCAAGGGAAAGAAGATTATTACAATTCTAAATTGTAAACGTATTTAATTGCAAATGTATAAGATTGGTAGAAATCAATCAACAATTGAATCCACAATCCAAAGACAAAACTAGAATAATTTTTTGGCATTATTCTAGCATTTAAAATAAAAACAACAAAATAGCTGGGACTCGTGTCCCATCTCTGATCACTTTGAAGGGAAAAAATCATAAAGCAGTAGATTGCCAGGTAAATTTGGTTGCTGACTCATGCTTCAGAGGGTGTGAATGTGATTGCGTATTTAGTGTGTTACAACAAAATGCTAATTTGAATTGGATAGCCATGTGCGCATATTTCTAAGACAGTCACTATAAAATTGGAACCGTCGAGTAGTTTGCATCAATTCAATTTAAAATATATATATATTTTTTTAAATTATATATAAGCCGGTTACAAGTGACTTTGTTCGAACTTGAGTAATGAGGATTGGCTGAATTTTATCATTAATGAAGGTCTGTGCATTCACCAGAACTCAACTCATCAACACCTTATTTTATGCTCCATGTCAAAGTAGAACACTTAACTCCAACATACGTTGGTGGGAATAATTTTGTATAAAATAAAATTTCCGGATATGCGATTTCATAGGAATACGTAACACATGTTAAATCTAGTTTAAATGTTTCAGGAATGTGTAAGGTGCAATTGACAATGGGGTTGGAGGGAGATTAAAATAATATTCTTTTATATAACAGGATCATCACATTATTCCCAAGAGATCCTTACAATCTGTAATGAAATAAATAATCTGTACCGAATGAAAATAACAATTTTCAATACTTTTTCTTTCAATCTCCAGTAATAATTATCACATTTACAAGAAAAATTGACAGAAATAGCATTAAAAGGGGCCTGAAGTTCAAATTCGAATATGGCTATAAATTTTTCTGGTAGCAAAAGCAAATACTGTACCTGGACTTTATGGGATATACAGTGGGACCTCCCGTAATGGACACTCCCCGTTCTTAGTGAACACTTCCAGTTGCCAAACACTTTTTGAATTACGCCAACGGGACTCCGGATATGCGACTGATTATTTTACTATCCATTAACGGATGCTCCTTGTTAGTGGAGAAAATTTTGGGTCCTGTGAGTGTCTGTTATTGAAGGGTTTTAATGTGACTCAAAATTTTTCATGTGCATTCAATGCAGTCACAAATCTTTCGACAAAAATCGAAATCACCTACAGATAATCAATTGTGAGGATTTGACAATGCTGCTGAATAAAACCAAGTGACAATCAACACACTTAACTATTAATAATAAAATTATTTTTATTAAAACTAAGTAACACTTGTAGTTTTGTGTTGGTTTTTTGAAAAATAGTTTTAATATTAATAGATATTTTTTGTGCGATACGAATATTATTCTCACCACAATCAATGTAACTATATGCATATGTTTATAATTTTATAATTCACAAATTTAATTTTTTATGTTTTTTAATGAAGTTTACTGTAATTTTTTCCCTGCAATTATTTTTGAATTTTTAACCCTTTTTATACTACCCTGTTGCAGGAAAACATATTGATGCAAAAAAAATTGAAAATTTGTCTCTGCATCTTTCAACTTTTTTTTTTGGGGGGGGGGGGGAGCAATGAGAAATTTTTTTTTTTGAAAAGAGGAGCGATGGGCTGAATAAGTTTGGGAAACACTGATTTAAACTTTTGAGTCATTATGAAAAATAGTAAAAGTTATTTTACAGAACTCCTACAGTAGATAACTTATGTTTAGATAACTGGTTCGTGGGTCATAACTGTTTATATCATGAAAGAATTAACTATAAATACTAATTGACTGCAGTAGTTTGTCAGAATGTTTTTGGCTGACTTAGTGACTTTTGCTTGAGTGCCAATGATATACACTATAGTTTTTAATGCGGTATAATTTAATTGAGTAAAATAGAGAGGCACATTTTTCACTTATTTTATAATTCATATAAAGTATATTATTCAAGCTAATTTATAATGCATGGTTTTTTCAATTCTATTTTTAAGGTGGCTCAGTTTCTCATCGAGAAAGGTGTGGCGGTAATGAGACCAGATGAACATGGCTGTTCTGTTTTAACATACTCGGCTATCAACTGGAACCACACACTATGCAGCTTTTTTTCAGGTGAAATTGAGTAATAATAATCATTTCTAGATGGTTTAAACTAAGTTTTCATTTATAATTTTATATGAGAACTTAAAAAAGCTCAACTAGACAATATTCAGTCTTAAAATAAGGTGTATGCCATCATGCGAAAGTCACAGATAGTTTTACGAAATGATTTTTGCATTTTCCTGGCACATTCAAATGCTCAATTTTGCCCCCAAAAATCATGTGGCTCCCTTATCCGAAGTTGAATAGGTACCCATGATCATGCATTAGTAGTTGGCTGAAAATTATCTCTGATTTTCCAAACTTTAAAATGCAGATGCAAGTTGGTTTTTGTTTAAAAAAAAGATCACTGCAGCAGAAACAACGGGGTTTCTATTGTCAATTGTCATTACGCTTGATCTCAATGAAATGTTTTTTGGAGAAGAAACAAACCATTTCACTAAATAATAAGTGTTAATATATACACAACTGCAGTTGAGAGGAAATGTTCCTTGCCAACTCAAATTATAATGTAATTAAAAATTCAATGAAATTTTTATTGAATGCATCAGGTTTGCAAAAATATAATTTACAGTATAGTAAAATGATGTACATCTTTTCATCAGGTAAAATGGGAATTTCTGCAGCAGCGCAGATTGACCAGGATAAATCATGCAGGACTCCTTTATCTGCTATCTTCTGGAGACTCGATAGCAATGAACTTCCAGAAGAAATGAAGTAAGTACTGATCAAAGTTTCAGATATCGTAAAAATATTCTTACCATTGAACATATATTCTTTCACATTTTCACTGCAGATGATGCCATGGTGGCTTCATCATTGTCTTGCTGAAGCCGGTGGTTAATGCCAACAGGCGTCTTGTCGATGCATTTTTTTGGGAGACTATAGAATGGTACTGGTGAGAGTAGGGGGCCTTGAATTTGCATTGTGGCCGCTGTGAATATTCATTCAAAGTTTTTCATACTGTCAGTTAACTATTTCAAATTTTCTGTACACTCTACGAGCCCTCCGTTTTCTGAAACGAATTTTTAGGTAAGTTTTATATTTTTATTTATCCACATCCCAAAAACCGTTTTTATTACAAGTAAACCGTTTTTTTTTTGCACAAAAAAACATGATTCTAAAGTTTTGTTTTTGATTTTTAAACTTACCAATCAGTTAGTTTTACATCATTTTGCTCATGCTCGAAGTCACTCTTTTGCTCACTCATGTGCTTGCAAGCTTTCTAGGTCACTTTTGATCACTCACTGACCTAGTCCCTTACTGTCTCGGCAGAGGCAGATTTATTTAGGGTTACACAAATTTTGCCACCCTTCTCCCATTACACTTATTTTTCAAATTTGCTGCTCCTTTGAACTTACTGCCTTGAACTATAGCCTGCTAAGCCTTCCTGTAAATACACCACTGGCTCTTAAGCTTTGTTCATTTTCCATTTTTTTTTCACCCTCTTAGTTCATTGCTCCTTTCCTTTCATCACTAAGGTCAGAAAGCAGTTCGAAAGATAATTCTATTTTTATCCTAAACTCAGGCAAGAAGGGCCCATTGATTGCCAGGTTTTTGCCTTGCAATTCATGGGGAGAGAGACTTTCTTTCTCATGTGCAGCAGGTTTGCATAACTAGCCTGATTCCACCAGCAGAAGACACTACCTTGGCATCATGTGACTTTTTAAATTGAAATATTTAATAGTATATTAATTTAACCTTAATGTTATGTTTCATACACTAAAATGAACCTATTTATAAAATAAAAATAAAAAATTTGCTGTTGAAACTTGGAAAACAAATTAAGTTCAGCAGTGAGTGTTAAGGAACTCCTTCCTATTAGTAAGAATATGTATATATTCAGTATAACATATGTTTTGAGTAGTGTTCATTGTTTCACATAAAAAGGAATTATATATATTGACTCTTTATTTTTATTTTGTGTTGGTTTGTTTTCTATATTTTTGTTATTTCGTTTCTTCCAGAAATTGGTGTGCCAGTTTGATAAAAGCCGGAGGCAATGTCAATATCCTTTCCCATTACCCTATACACAGTAGTCCTTTCCCTGGTGTCTCATGCCTTACCATGGAGGATGTTCTTCATCTTGAAGATGCATCTGTTCCTAAAATATCGCCTCTGATAATGGCAGTGTGTAAAAAAAATTATGCTGTCGTGAAATTTTTGATAAGCCAAAATGCTGATATCAACTTTCCAGACAGTTTACTGCAAACACCACTTATACATGCTGTGAAACTGGTGAGTTCATTGCTGTGTTTGTTATTTATTACTAGGGCTCAGATTTTTGTGACCTAAAAAACATGGAAATATGACCTTATTATTTTCCCATTGTTTCATTTCTTCTTTTTTATTTTTTGCTCCTCATCTTGTTAAGTTAAAAAATAAACAAAGAAATTCATCAACTAACTTTTTAATTAAAATGTTCTTATCAAATGCAAATGAAAACCACATGTCTTATACACAATAACAATTCTCCAGTAGGTTCTAGTATTGGACTGAATTTTATGCGATACAGTTTCAAATGTTAAAAAAATTGTATTACTGTATTATTGTTTAGTTTCTTCTGGGAAACATTTCAGGAAACTACTTTCCAAAGGTTTTTTAAAAAAATTAAAAAAAAAAATTACTAGATGGAGTAATATTTGAAGGCGGCTTGTCATAAAGCAGACTCAAGTTTCTGCAATCTCATGATTGTTTCTCAAGCTGAATTACAATGTGGCTGCACAGTAAATCAATTTTGCAACAAAATATGATATAGTCATACCATCTGTCCTTCTTTTAAACAGAGAACTCTGGCCTACCATCATTAAAAAATTTGCTATCATTTTACTAGTTTTCAGATGTGAGTTGTGCCGAAAGTGTGAAAATGTTTAAAACCTAACTGGTACCTGATATACTTGATCATCTACATGTGTATCTAGTGTTGTGTGTCAAGTTAGTGCTGCCATGAGCATTTCAAATGATGCAGTCCTATGTCAAATGTTAAATAAAGAAAGGGGCAAAGTGGGGTAACTATGAAATTTGAGGGCATGGCACTTTTAATTTGGCATTGGGGAATGAAAATTGAAAAAAAAAAAAAAAATTTCACTTCAAAAAATACAAAAAACATTGTTATAAAGCTTCAGAGTTTTACAGTGAATGGGAACGGTGTCAAATCCATGTTTGCTCTCCTGATAAAAATCCCTGTGTTTAGGCATGATGAAAATGCATTCAAAGCAGATTTCGAGTGTCTGAAATGAATAGCATCTTTTGTAAGTGTCATTAAGAAACATAGCAGAAGGATCCTCTGTGAAAAACAAAATAGTGGCTATTGGGAATGCAAAAGTTTTTTTCCCGAAAAAAAAAAGATCAGATAAGAGGCCATTGTAGCATACAATACATCTTTGAAGAAAATGACCACTGATTAAAATTTTTGGTGATAAAATGACCAAAAAAATGGTTTTATTTCTTGAAAATTCCTGAAATATGACCAATCATTCAAAAATGGCTAAAAATATGACATGTCATTAAAATCTGAGCCCAATTTATTACTATAGAGTTTTATCCTGCTTTTGTATTTTTGAGTCAAGTTATAAATTGGGATTGACAAATCCCGGGTGCCAGGTTGAGTAAAAAATCAATATTGGCACTTCAACTTTTCCGCTGTGGTTACTAAATTGGTTTCTGAGAGGACAACACAATTACTACTACTACTACTTAACCGTACTCTGTGGAATTTTTAATTAATAAGGCACGCATTCCAGCATGTATCAGAGTGTATGTATGCCCCTAACATATTTATGTTCTCAGAATTGTGCTTTTTCCATATTTTAAAGTGAAGATGGTAAATATGGAAGAGTTGATCAACTTTGTCCAAGAATATTAAGAAGACACCAATGAATAAGGCAAATACACAAAAATACAAAAATCTTAATGCATTTTGACACCAATGGGTGTCGTCTTCAGAGGAAAAATATTTGACCATTAGTCACGCTGACCGAGTTTCCCACTTGGCTTGAATACCAAATCTTAACGCTCGGTTTGTCAGCGAAAAAGGTACACCTGTTCAATTCAAATGTCGTGGTCAGAATTAAGCTGTGAGCCTGTGTGAAATACTAATGAAGTCTCCTGATTGGACACTTGCAGAATAGTGATACCCAATTGGTCTATTGGAATTTTCTTAGAATTCCCGCTCGAAATGAATTTAAGCCATGGTGTTGCGATCGGGGGTGTAGATTTATTATCGTTCACTAATGTATTTTTGAAGGCCTGATTATATATGTGCCTTCGAAGAAATTTAAATCAACTGTGGACTTGACTTTGTGATAAACTCTTGCTTCTTGAAATTTAAATCTATGGCCTTCTTGCCAACAGTGAGCGGCGATGGTCAATTTTTCACATTCCTGATTCTTAACACAGCGAGCGTGTTCATTTGATCTTGCTTTTATGGGTCCCCTTGTCTGTCCTATATAACCAAGAGGGCAATCACCACATGGAATGTAATTATAATGTTCCATTGTTTATTCTGTGGTATAGCATCTTTAGGGGGCATGAAACCAAAGTTTTTAGTGGGCACATCTATGGTTGTTAGATTAAACTCTAAAATGGTTTAGGAAATATTACAGAGACGCCACTCAAAGAAAGTGTAGTCATACCCTACTATCCTTCTACTCACACTGAAGATCAAACCCATTCTTAAAAAGTTTAATCTAACAACCATAGATGTGCCCACTAAAAACTTTGGTAGTATAGCTGAAAATCAGAAAAAAGATGGACTAAAGAGGTTTAGTGATTTCTGCTATGCCGGTTAAAGTATCGAATCATTGTTTGTATTTGAAATTGTTTCTCGTTTGGAGTGTTGAAGGCTGTGGATTTCCAAATGGATCAGTAATTCTTATCAATTAAAGGAGCAACTATTTTGAATTGCAATCAGTTTTCTCTCTAAAAAAAAAAAAAAGACCAGTTTTTCCCCTCATAATTTTATAATGTGATTGTTTAGAAGCTTTTTCACTTGATGAATCGTGAACCGCCAGGCAAAAACAAAAATCATTTACAAAAGATGAAAATGTAATTTCGAACCTATCAGTTGATTTTAAGACTTTATTTCCATTGAATTTTTAACATGTTTTCTTATTTGTGTTTCACATATTAATTTGAAAATTATTTCAGAATGATGTAAAGATGGTCAAACTCTTATTGAATAACAATTATGATCCATTCAAGGACAAGAACCCATCTAGTGGTAAGTGCATATACCTAGTAATTAATGTGCTGATCTTATGAGGTTCACTTTTTTATTTTTAGTTTAAGGAATTTATTGAAACTTAACCCCTCAAGCCCGGAGGATATTTAAATTGAATCACCAGTTTTTGCAGACATTTAGTAAAAAATTATAACTTTTAAACTAATCGTTGAATTAATTAAAAAAAATTTGTGTTTATAAAATAAGGTCTTATCTATAATATTATATTGTATCACTTGTGTGTGTGTATATTACTTAAAAATTTATATGACATTTTCTTTGGTAAAGTTTTTTTTTCACTTCTATGGCTTATCAGCCATAGAAGACATATAGAGAAATCAAATTTATAAGACAACCTCTTGGCTGTAACAAAGAACTACTAACTCTATTACAGGGCATTTTAGCTCTACGTGCTCTTTACAATAATATCTCAAATTCCCACGTGTTAAGCAGCAAATGTTCATCACTCACGATAAAATATACTAAATGAAAATAATATAATAGTTATGATTCTACAAAGCCACATTATTCCTCTTTCGAATGATACCAAACATGCAGAGATCATGAAATAATATAATGGATTGAAAAATTGAGATATGAGTCGGCCACTGTGACATACTGAGTACGCGTGACAGTGCTGAGCGGTTAAACCATGTATTGAAACAGTTTTTATACAGTGGCCTCTTGTTATAACATATATTCCGATATTTTGTGGGCATTTTATTGCAATCGCTGTTAGAAATTTAACTATTGTTGGAACCTAGTTCAAGTCACTGGTTATATTGAGCTCTCAGTATGCACTTGATCCATGATATTCACAAATGTTCCCCTCACATCTTTATTATTAGAATCACCTTATTAAAAGAAACTGTCACCAGCACTGGAATTGGTTGAGGGATGGTTTTCTTTTTTCTGTTTTTGTGTATTAAAAACAAAACATTGAAAAGATGTTACTTGCTACAGAGGGTTTATTCATGTTAAGTTTAAGATTATAGCAAGAAGGGGTATTTTATTTCTTTCATAGCCTTTCAGACCCCGCATGCACAAATGTGTGGGTTGTTTTTTCTCACTGCAGAAATATTTTTGTTAATCTCAGGAACTCTGACTCAAGAGATTGTGTAAGTTTTGAATTATAAATATGATGAATATGAACTTTAAACATCAGAGGGCAGCACTTTTAAGATGAACTTTTAGGGGGTTTTTAGGTAGCTTTCGGGAGAAAGTTCCTCTGAGAAAAGTGTGATTTATTATATAAAATTTAGTAATAAAATTCTGGAAAAAATTTTATGTAAGGATGAATATACCGTGTTCATCTTGATTGAAAAAATTTGAATGAAGCTATTTTTTTTTTCTTCTCACACACACAAAAAATTTGAAAAAATAATCAAATTTGCTTACATTCATGGTATGTAATACATAGGTATGTATCAAAAACGTAAAAACATCATGAAAATTCAAAAAAATAAATGCTCTTGTCTGAAAGGAATAAAGAAAGCTATAAGAAAAAATCTGGCAAAGAGCATCTAATTTCACATAAATTCATGTTAGTAGAAAATGAGTTAGCAGGGTTTTAGATTGTGATTTGGCTTATGAGCTTGTAATGCAAACACTGGAGGAGAACAAGCACTGTGGTAGATTTCTTAAGGTACCAAGACAACATACTTGAAAAGAGGAATTATACACCTCCCTCAGTGAGTTTTCAATTGCTTCAATTCCTTTCAGTGGTGGTTCAATGCTGACGAAACTGCACTGTTTTATAAGAAAAGCAAGCCAAGTACAATCTTTTGTCTAAAGATTTTTTGAAAACACCCCATGCGTGCCATTGTTAGGTAAATTCATGAACCAAGTTGTAAAAAAAGTATAAGAATTGAAAAAGTTATTGTCAATTTAAAACTTTTAGTTTTCTGTTATTGTTTGAATGCTGTTTTTAAATCATAAACATTTATATGTTATGCTAAACAAATGAGAATATGTTCATATGCACCTTTGAAAAAAATTGTTTCTATAAGTTTTGTATAGTATGTTTATGTGAGAATTTTTGTGATAGACGAGATCATAATTTACAGACAAAATGTTTAGACTATTATAAATGAGTTACGGAATTCAAGTTTGACGCTTCAATTTCCAATGAAAAACACTATTTTTCTTTTTTCAGATATAGACCTAGGTAATTTTCAGAAGACAAGTTCATTGAGCTTGAGTGAATCTGATTCTAATGGATTCACTGTGGTTCATCATCTTGTTTCTCCGCTGCCAGACTATTGCTATTCGAACTGTAATCTTTTGTATTTATTGGCTGAAATGGGCGCACCACTGGAAACGTGTAATAACGCTGGTGAAACACCCTTGGCAATGGCAATTCGTTTGAAAAGAGCACCTATGATTGCTGCTCTACAAGATCTACTTAATGTTCCGGCAGAAAAGAAGGTAATGAGCATTTAACTTATTTTATGAAGATAAATCTCTCAGGGTAAGTTTTTCCTCTAAAATGTTTGTCAAAGTTGCTCGAAAGTAGTAAAGGTGATTAGAAAATTAGTTTTTCCCATCAAAACTGCAGTAGTTTTGAGTAAAATTAGCACAATTTCATCATAGAGCTTCAGAAATAGAATACAGTTGTATCTCAAAATTTAACACTCAAACTGCACATCTGACTGCACATCTGCAAACTGACTTTTGGATCACAAGGTGATCCAAAAGTCACACTGCCCATTACAAAATAATTTTTTTCTCAAATTCTACTGATTGTAAATGAAAAGTTTCCTCATAGATAGCAGCACTATACTGTTAAAGATGGGGAGTTTTTTTTTTATTTCCCATGTGCTCTGATATTCTCAATATCCCTTTGTTTGCTATATGATCAAGATGGTTTTTTTGCCGAAAGCAATGAATTTTTATCAGTGAACAATATTTTTCAACTGATTCATTTGAAGCTGTTATTGAGGCATTCAAAAATGAATTTCCAAATGTTTCTGTGCCCAATAATGCAACTATCTTCTTATTGGGGCTCCGTTTTCAAGAAACTGCAAATGTTGAACCTCGAAGGGAAAGTGAGCATCTGTCTCTACAGAAGCAGCATGTACTAACTAGAAGGCAAAATGTTGAATTCACCTTTAAAGAGTGTAAGAAAGTTGGTGTCACAGATGGATATGTCATATGAGAACTGCTCACAGAGCCCTGAAGAAATTCAAGTTTAATGCCTATCATGCTCGGGTTGTTAAGGAATTGAAAGCTCCTGATCAGATCAAACATTTGAGTAATTGTCAATGGCTCAGATCCTTCATTGATTAAAATGGTATTGATAATCTTGATTCTGTGTGCTTTACAGATGAGGCTTGTGTTCCATCTAACAGGTTATGTTAACAGTCAAAACAGCAGAATTTGTTGCACCTAAAATCTGCACATCTATTTTGAAAAGCCTCTGCATTCAATCAAAATTGATGTGCAGTGTGCAATTTCCCGCCGCATTATAGTGGGTCTAATTAAAAAAAAAAAAAAAACAGTGGGTGGCAAATAGTTTACAATTTTTGTATAGGAATATTATCTTCCAATTCATCACTGGTGGATAAAAATGAACTTTTTTGCTTTTTGCAACAAGATGGAGCAACTTGCCATACATCTAATGAAACAATGACATTTCTCCTAGAATTTTTCACAGACTGCCTTATTTCAAAAGAACCGTGGCCCCCAAGATCACCAGACCTGTCACTCACTGATTTTCCCTGTGGGGGATACTTGAAGGCGACTTTATACAAGAATAATCCCTATTTTATTGACGAACCAAAAAAACAACAACATTCAATTGAAGATTGAAAAGGGAAGTGTGCTTACCCTGAAAAAAGTGACCCGAAACCTGGCAAAAAGGATACAGACTTGCATTCACGTGAAAAGCTCACATTTCGAACACATTTTGCGACATTTTGAAACAAACTTTGTTTTGGTATTCATATATAAATGTTGTTCAAACTATTACTATACTATACTATACTATTTACTTAACACGAGTTGTTTGATTTATTTTTTGATAGCATTTTAAAAATAAAATATTTTAGCACAGGCTGTGTGACTTTTGTATTACCCTGCATACAATATGCATGAAATTGCTGAATGGACTCATATGGATAACATTGTCCCATAACATGAGATGAGTTCAGCAATTAATTAGCATTGAATTGCAAGGCACCAATTTGATCAGTTTGTTTTAGGTTAGAAAGAAATTAAAATTGATATCACATACACATCAATGTTTATGCCCTTGATTTTTTCTGT
Organism: Pholcus phalangioides; assembly: GCF_987345545.1. Taxonomy (NCBI): domain Eukaryota; kingdom Metazoa; phylum Arthropoda; class Arachnida; order Araneae; family Pholcidae; genus Pholcus; species Pholcus phalangioides. The sequence goes on along the minus strand of NW_028301596.1, from coordinate 20,776,462 downwards.
TATTGCACGAGTAATAAATATAATTTAATTAATTACTACAAGATAAATTGAAAAATTTCCACCCCAAAAAAAAATATGTATAAAATGTGAGCATATATATATAACTCATTATGTAATGTTTTCGAGTGAGATAATTTTATAACTGTACTGGTTAATTTTTTCATTTTCACCCTCCCAAATCAACAATTCGCATAATTTTCATACCTTGTTAGGTCATACGTTGTCAAAATCTTACTAATATTATTTCCTACGGGTAAAATTTTTTTAATTAAATGAAGTTTAAATGCATTTTTTACAGATTTTTGCTGAAATACCTCCAAGCCCTCGTGCTGAGTTGGAACCTTTCAGCTATGATTACAAATCAGACTGTAAAAATTATCTCTCCACGTGTACAAATGTTATTGCTGAAGGAGAACAAAACTATTTCAAACCTGATCCGCTGTCTACCATGCAGAGTGTGGGGTATGTGAAGTTTTTCAAATGATATTTAACAAGTCAGGATAGATATACAGGTGATTCTTGTTTTAACGAATACTGTTATAGCAAGAATCTTGTTGTAACAAAAACTCCTTTAATCACCTAATAAGTTTGCATAGGAACAATGTATTGGGAATCACGATATTACGAAATTAAAAATTGTTATAACGAAACTGAAAACAGTTCTCTAAAAATCAACAAATCATTTGATGCATACAACTATTGTTTCTGCATGTTTTATATAAATATAGGACAACGGTAATAGAATACCCAGTATAATATTTCAAGATTGATTTAACTATTTTTTCCCCTTTTCTAGTGAGGTTGCGATTGATCCTTCCAGGAATGTTCCTTTTGACGTTCTCATGACAGTAGTGGATTTAAATTATGGAGCCTATGGAATTTATAACTTCTATAAGATGCAGGTATGTAAATATCACATGTATGTATTTTTATTTGTGTATAATGTAGTTAGGTTCTAAATATAGGAATTTTCAGTCAAAGCATTCATATTTTTATACATCTATTATTAAACTTTTGTTTTAGATGCAATCAGATCTTCATAGACATAAATTGAATCTTCATTTATGAAAAATACAGGGTAGACGAGAAATTATTGACAAGTTTAAAATTTCAAAAATTGATAACAAATCAACCAATTGACATAAAAATGTGCAGTTTACACAAAGATAACATTATCATGGCTTAGAGTTCTTTTTGATAAATAAAAGAAAATTCAAATTGCACTCACAGATGATACTGTGAAACAAAAAACTATACATATATCTATATATATAAAATTGATTTTCTGTCTGTGTGTGTGTATGTTCTCTATACAATTCTACAATTTTAGATCGATCATCGCCAAATTTTGCATATATACCAAATGGGAGCCGACTTAAACGATAGGCTACTTTAAAATTTTGTCAGAGAAGGGCAAGTGCCCCAAATGGGCAAAACACTGTCGGGCCACAATGGTTTTTGGGCCTCAACAATCACTTTCCGAACGTTTACTTTGGTTACCGTGGTTCCCTAGCAATGCGTTTCAGATGTGTATATGCCTTTATAATGGTTTGCCACATTTTCAGTACTCCCAGTAATGAGGTTTTTTGAATGACGTCGTAATCATCATCAGCATCGCTTTGATGGTCAGGAAAAGGGTGATCCTCATAGAAATCAGTGTTGAAATTGCCAATTTTAATGTAGAAATTCGGAAATTAGCTGGGGTTTTCTGTCACATCAATAATTTTAAAAATTGTATTAAATACTCGATTTTTGAAATATTGAGTTCGCTTAGAGATATACGAAGCCCAGGAGATTAAATATGAAATAATTATCCGGACCTACTTTCGAGTTAGATATTCGTGCAGTAACGTTGATTTCAACTTTTTATTTATATCTTCTCATGAAGAATAAATAATAAAATAATAATAATTACGGAGACATGAAAATTAATGTCTCCATATTGTCTTTTAACATTCAACTTCATAAATTCATATAGTTTAGGATGTTTTAAAATTAATTATGGGCCGTAAAAAGTACATCGAAAAAATTCCACAGCTTTAATTAAGCATCTTTTGAAGCAGAAACAGGCAGATGGATAAGTTCAGGGGAGGGGGGCGATCGAAATACCTAGCACCTTTTAAAAAATAAATTTACGTTTCTTTAAATCTAGATTTGTTTCTTTCATGAGTCGTGCAACGAAATGGTTCTCTTGCTACATGGTGCGCCAAGGTGCCGAATCCCTGCGCATTTGTGCCAATTCTTGTTTGTGGTTCACGGAGGTACCGCTAATGCACGTAGTACATCAAATACCCGGAATTTAGGAAAAAGAAGCATGAAAATTTTGTTCACGGGACGCGTTCTTTCCGAGACAAGGAAAAAGATATGGAAGGGAAACTTCAATTTTTTTCTTTTCTCATCATCTACCACAATAGCGTCATCTCGTGACCTTGAAAAGTAGTACTACTTTGAAGTAGTCCAGTAACGGTCCCGTACCGTTATTGGTATAACCCGCGGGCTATCAAAGTCCCTGAATGAATATGCAGAATTTTCCGATTTCGAAGAGCGTTTTTTCTCCTGCGGGTTATATACTGAAAATACCAATGAAGATACCAATTATATATAAATGTCCTACCTTTCCAAAACATGTTGTTGAAGAGAATGAAATATTTGCACCCTCTCTTGTTTTTCGCACTCCCTCTCGTGCATTGCTGGCATTGTACATTACTCCTTCACGTATTGCTAGGATGTTGCTTAACATTGCATCGCCAACAGAACTATCAATTATGAGTGATGCATGGTTTGCACCGCAATGCAAAGAATTACAATAAGTGAAATCAGTTCAGAGAATAGATAGATTGGGCAGACATATTGAAACTTTGTAACCTTGAAAGCAGCACAAATTTCAAAATTTTGCCAGTTTTGGTGAAGGCTTTTTTATCTTTAGAACATGCTAATGCAGACAGTGAAAGAGAGTTCAATGTTAACAAAAGTCTGTTTGAACAGCGAAGAATCTGTCCATCCAACGCTTTAAAAGAATAAGACACACAAAATCTTATGTTCAAGGGCATGAAAAATTCGAAAAAAATTGTCATTAAGATGTTGAACTTCTGAAAGCTACTCGTGATTCGTATAGAAAATATTGTAAGAGGCTTCAGGCTGAGAAAAACAGCAGAAAAAAACATTTTTAATATATTAACATGCTATTATGTTGAGAAATCGTTTAAGTAAATAAGGTATTTATATTTTTCTCATTTTTTGCATTTCGCTTTTAAATTTAATCATTTCTTTAAATTCTGTGAGAAGCTAACTTTTTTCACGGAAACCCTTATTATATTCTACATGCACTTTTTTTTGCCATATAGGATGAATAAGATTTTGGTGTTCAAGCAGCACAAATTCTTGCTGCCTAGGTTTTCAGTATGCATGGTGCTTAATTTTAAAAGAGTCTAATAACTTTTATTCGTCATTTCAGTAATTCACGTTTTAGTAGTGACAGATAAGATACTTCAGAAAAAATTTAAATAGGCTTTAATTTGTGAAGGAAATTTATTTAGAATTTATTCGTTCCAACCATTTTTGGCAAAACTTTTGGCATTTTACGGAAAAATTACTCCTTATATTGCAGATACAGTTAGTTTTTAGTTCTGCTCCATTTTCAAAATTTCTGCTCCAAAATGAATGAGGGACGCTTGCACCCTGGAGTCGCAATATTGGTGAACTTAGACACGGTTTGCATGTCCCTCAAAGAAAGAGGGAGATATCATGTGATCCAAAAAAGTCTCATTGAAGAAAACCCGGGCAACGTCGGGTATTATAGCTAGTGTGTAATATATATATATATATATAATGGGTTTCTTGTGTGTGTCTGTCTGTATGTATGTTCTATATACAAATCTACAGTTTCATACCAATCTTTGCCAAATTTTGTATGTGTACCAAATGTCCCAATTGAACAATAGCCTACTTCAAAAGTTCGTCAGAGTTAGACAAATGCTGACAGGATCAAAAAACTGTCCATCAACAATGACATTTAGAATATCAACTTTGGTTGCTTTGGTTCTGAAACAATAGTTTGTCACTTTTTTAATGCTGCCAGTATATGAAGAAAACAAAAGCAGTACCAGGTATGCACAAAGTAAAGAATATACATGGCATGGAATACTTGACTATTTTTTTTCACATGAATTTTCGCAAGCACAAAAACAAAATAATGCTCACGTGGTGCTTGATTATAATAATAATAATCATAATTGCAAGTGTTGCTACACAGTAAAAAGTAATACTGAAATCAAGAAATCAATATATTCAACACTCCCCTGATTTCACAGTTCATATATTCCATGTTTTTGGCACACCATTCATGTTTCTCTCTCGGTACAGCCTTTGTGAGGGAGTCTGAAATCATGATGTCTGTTGAGACTTTTTCAACTGTGATACGACATCAATTTACTTCGTCCTAGCATGAAAGATGCAGTATTTGCTCAGGTCAATAGCACCCTTGTTATCACAATTGACAGTTATAGGGCCTTTTTGCATAGACAATTTCAACTCCTTGGCAAACTTGTTTAGCCATAATGATTCCTTTTTTGCATATGCCAAGGAAATGTATTCCACTTCAACAGTAGAACTGGCCACAGTAGATTGTTTCTTGCTTTGCTCACGCCAGCTAATTTGAAAACAAATCCTGATGTTGATTTTCTGTTGTCAGGATTCCCTGCATAGTCAGAAGCATAGTCAGTTGTTCAAGAACCCTACTATTTTGCTGTTTGATGCTCTGGAAAACTGGAGTTTTCGTTTTTGGGTTCCCTGTAGATATCGCATGACACATTTAGCAGCAACCCAATGCATCTTTGGATTTGAATAGAACTGACACAAAAAAACTCACTGTGTGTGAAATGTCAGGATGTGTTCCCTTTGCTGTGACAAACAAACTTATAATCGCTGATTGGTATATGGAAGAAATATCTTGTGTACCTTTGTTGTCTGCTTTAGATAATTTTTGATTAGTGTCAGTTGGTGTTGATATTGGTTTTGATTCCTGCATCTTGAATCTTTGAAGAATGGATTTTATATAATCGCATTGGCTCATGCTGTAGGTGCCTTGTTCCCTTTCTCTTTCAATTTCAATTCCAAGGTAGAACTTTAATTCACCCAAATCTTTCATGTCAAAATGTTCAAACAAATGCTCTTTCAACCAATCTTTCAAGTCATGGCAACTTGAAAAAATTATCAAGTCATCAACATACACTGCCACAAGCAGGATGTTTCCACCTTCATGTATGTAATAGACACAACAGTCAAAGTCAGCACATTTGAGGCCCAGGCTTTGGAGATTTTCATCTAATTTAGTATACCATGACCTCCTAGACTGTTGACTCCAAAAAGGAATGTATGGTTTAAAACAAATAAGCCCCTTTTCTTCTTCTCCCCTTTCTTTGGAGGACTCCAAACCCTCCATGGAAGCTCCATGTAAACTTCTTTTAGATCCCCTTGGAGGAATGCAACCACTGCATACAGATGGTCAATATCCCAGTTGTGAGAATAAGAGAATGTCTCTGTGTAGTCAATGCCAGCCTTTTGGGAATGGTCTTTGGCAACAAGTTGAGCCTTGTAGCAGTCTGAGGTTCTATCAGCATTTTGTTTGATTTTGATTACCCATTTACTTTTGATTGGTCAGCAGTTCGATGGGCGAGGTATCATTTGCCATGTTTCATTTTTTTGTGAGCTTCCAATTCTTCTTGAATAGCCCCTTCCCAATGTTTCTTCATGATTTAAAGCATCATTAAAGGTAAGTGGAATGTTGTCTATGCTCTCTGGAATGTCATGCAATATTGTGGATACATGATAACTATGTGGGTGTGAAGATGAGTCATAGTCTTTTAAATGGGATGGTACTCTCAGCGCTCGAGTGCTGATCTCAATGATGGAGAATCAGCTTGACTCTGCTCATCCACATCTTGTGTTTTCTAGAGCCATAGTTAATGTTCAAAAATAGGACGGCAAATTTAGAATGTTTGTTGCAATGGCTTGATCAAGATATGCAGGTAGGATAGTTCACATTTTTATCCCAATGGTTCTCATCTTATCTACATATGCTGCCATGTCTTTGCAGTTTTCAAATTTGGTTGGAAACATTTCTTGGTTCAGCAATATAAATCTGTTCGGATTATTATCTTCATATAGTGTTGATAATCGATCCCACATTTGTTTGGCAGTTTCACAATTCAAGATTTCTTTGAATGTATATTGCTGGCCACGCTGCTTACAATGGCAGATCGCCGATTAACCGTGGTGTCCATGTTATCCGATGTACATGCATTGTACAGTTCTCTGTCTTTTTACATGGTACCTTACAGTAAACGTCCACTCCATATAATTTGCATACCGTAACTTCTCGAAGTTTGCTGGCACAGCACTCGGTATTACAACAGTGGTCGTAGCCATTAAGCCATTTTTTAGGTTTAGATAGCGCACCGTAATTTAGGCTTCGTTTGTTGTTGTCAGTCACGATCAACTTTCTATTAGACTATTAGAAACTTAAATTATTGGGCTCCTGGGCCCATAACCTCACAAAATAAAGAATACATTGCATGGAATTAATACTTGATTATTTTTAAGACATGAATTTAGTAAGTACAAAAACAAAATAACGCTCACATGGTGTTTGATTACAATAATAATAATCATAATGGCTTTTTACTGAGTTGACACTCAGTAAAAAGTAATACTGAAATCATGAAATCAATATATTCAACAGGTATTATTGCTGGTTTGAAGTCAGAATATAATGCCAGGTTCATAGTTTTTTTCTTAAGTTTAAGAAAATTTATTTGAATTAAAAAATAGTCAAGAAAAAAAATTTTAGGGAGAAGTGCCCTTCCCAAAAATTTTTCAAAACTTTTTTTTCCGGGTCGTCCTTTCCCAAAACATTGCCACTACGGAGGGAGAGGATTGGTTTCAAAAAGGGATTGGCATGTATGGGGAAGCATGGTTTGATGCAGATATGTGGGCAATTTTAGTGTGCATGCTTGAATTTTTTCCTGCCTGCAGAAGCTGCCAGACCGCCGATGCACCATACATGCACCAAACTGTGCCTCCCTATCTTCCTTGGTTCATGCAAGGATACTTTTTGAACAAACCTTGTAACACCTAAAATGCTACACAAACAGGGTATAATTAATGTTTATGACAATTTTGTGTTACATAAAACCATGACATTTCAATACGAGTACCCTTTTTAGCTTGGGCTATGTCTAAATCAGTGAAAGGGTGCTTATGTTGAATTATGGTATTTTTATGAAACAAATTGTCATAAGCATTAATTATGCTCTGTTTGTGTTGCATTTTGTGTTATGTTGAGTCTTCCATTTTACAGCTCCACCTGTGAGTGAAATTCAAACTTTTTAAATTTATCAAAAAGAAAAGTAGGCTATGGTAAGTATTTTTGTGTAAACCACATCTTTTATGTCAATATTGTTTGAGTTGTTATTAATTTTTTAAATGTGTCCAGGACTTCTCTCATCCACTCTGTATATACATTATTAAAAGTATATGATACTGTAAAAATCCAGATCTGTAAATCTTAGATGTTACAGCATCTTTTAAAGACATTGTTTAATCTTTGATCCCCCCACTATTAAAATCCAAAAAAATATGTTTAAAATCCTAAAACATAAGCTATGTTTGCTCTGCAAGGTTGCTCTCCCCCCCCCCCCATGCACTGAAGTTACTGTCAAATTTTTTCCCTCTCACTGGCCCAAAAAATATATTCATTTCTTTTCACTTTTCATGCGTAAATATTATTTCCCCACAAATACTCTGCTTTGCTCATGCCATGTTTTTCCACATTTTCTGGGGAAACAGATCATCAAACACAAGGTGAAGGAATTGTATGTTTTGTTCACTGCCTGGGGCAGGGTTGGAGACACTGGACAAAACCAAAGAACACCATATTCTTGCCTCAGTGATGCTGCAAAAGAGTTCTGCAGGATATTTCGTGCAAAATCTGGGAACCACTGGGAAGATATTGATAAGTAAGTGACTATAAAATATAAGTTCTCTCATTTTACAAATTTTTTTGCTCTCTATTTTTATAGTTTACTAGCAGAAATACAATACACTCTTGGTAATTCGACACCCCAAAAATATAGATAAACATGTTGACTTAACCAGTCAAGTGGCATTTGCCGTCGCTGCCATACGTAATGTGGGTGCCTACGACGTCATTTGCCGACGCACAGACTTTTTTTCGGTCTTTTTCACCAGTCAAGTGGTTTGGAGAAATTAATTGGACAGTTAACTGATTAATGTAGAGTTAACTGGGTTTCACTCTAAATTTTTGTCCAATCGCTTTTGTGTATGTAATTATGCACATTCAAACAATTTCATTAAATAAAATGCTGATTCTCATTAATTTTAATTAAAGGTTGTTTCATAATAGAATCGAAACGTATAAAAAAAAAATTCATGAAAAATAATCAAGTATATTTTTGGATATGAGCAGTGCAGTTATCCAAAGTAAATAAAACTTTTCTCACTTGGAAATTTTCTATCTAGCTTCTTCAACCATTGTTCAAAAATCTCTGATATTATCCGTGCCTTTTTGTTGCCATCATAGTCCATAGGAAGAGTTTCAACATTTTTAAAAGCATTGTGATTTTTTTTTTGATAACTAAATTGCGATTTTCCGATAACTTAACAACTAAATTAAAAAATATATATGTAACCTGCACTGGTGTTTTCTCAGTATACTCAAGTGCACATCACGTGTGACACGGAGACAAGCATACTAATTAACTCTTTGTTTAGTAAAGAATCACTAAAAACTACTGTTTAAATTAACTCTTTAACGCCCAGATAGAAAACCTTGGAGGGTCGTGAAAATACCAAGTTTTTTGTGTTCGAAGTGGACTTGTCTAAATTTCGGCCACTTTCCCTCTCCCCACCCTTTCTCCATGAGTTTCTATTCATGCCACCCTTTGCATTGACGTTCACCCTTTCATTTCAATGGATTTTCGGGAGATTATTTGTCTACTGAAAACACCCCCTTTCCTCACAGTATTTTCTCTTTGTAAAATGCATTGAGTACCCTTAGTCCATTCTCAAGGAACATTCTAGTACATCAGCTTTTAAAATCCCATTGATAGGGCGTTGCAGTTGTCTTTTCCATTCCCGCCTCTGACAAGAGCTTTCATCTTCTTCCCTGTTGGTGACAAAAGCCCACCAAAACATACCCATACCCCCTAGCTGGGCCGACTTGAGGCGGTTATGGGCATTAACCTACTCGGCCGACTTCGGGCGATCTGGGCATTATAGAGTTAAAGTAGTTAAAACTACTGTAACCAAAGTAAACATTGGATTTGATGTTTCAATGCACTATTGCATATTAAAGTTAATTTTTAAGTATCCAAAAATGTGATCAGACAACAAAACAAAATGAGAAAGATTGATAGATGATCACAATTGATCATTTATTCAATGTTAACAAATTCAGCAATTAAACATTTTGCAATTATTGATCAATTTTGATTTAGTTTTCCATTCTATCTGCAAACACTGAAGTTCTATTTTGAACTATGGACAGTTAATTTCTAAATTGTTCACAACAAAAATATTAACTCTTATCAAATTCAGATAAATTACAATAAACTTGGGGTATTTATATGAAAGAAAAATTAATCCTGTAATGGGAAAGAAAAAAGGCACTGATACACAGTCCAAGATTATCATGATGCACTTTGCACATCTTTTATCTCATTAGTGCAATTGAAAATTTTTTTTACCTTATATACAGAGTGTTTGTAAACTGTTTAAAAAAAATTGAAGGGGCGATAGTACCCATCAAGATAAACAATATTTACAATGGAACCTATGATCATAATCGAAATATTTTTCCCTCCACAAATTTGACATGTACTTGTACCAGAAGTCTACGAGATGGTGTAACAGTCTTTCATTTGCTGATGTCAACCGTGCAATGCCCTTGGACATCACTTTGAGCATCTCCTTTGAGTCTTTTGCTGATCTGCAGCAGATTGTACAACTTATGATTATATCATGTCTCTTTTTTTCACTGTTGAAACTTTAACATAGGCCATTTACTTTATGCTTTTTTAACACAATGAGCGGATTGCAACCATAGATTCCGTTGCAAATGTTGTTTGTCTTGATGGGTGCTATCACCCCTCCAATTTTTTCTAAACAGTTTAGGAACACCCTGTATTGTATTGGAGGCAATAGCTACCATCCATGATGTAAAACCTGTCTATAATGATAGATACTGTAGGGATCTAGAAAAAATATTGTTATAGACAGGTTACCATTGTAGACAGTTTGAACATTTACACATCCAATGTTTATGTATGTATAATATATGCATGTAATGTAACCTATAACATTGTATAATGTAAAATGTAACATGACATTGATAAATTAATTAATAATCCGATAAAATTTAGATGAAAGGTGACAACAAAAAAGCACTAACAACAAGACCCACATGATTGGGAAGAGTAAAACAAAAAGTGATGGGGCAGATGCCATAAAAAAAAATATGTAGGCAGTTGTAATTCTAATCCCTATTGCTTTGCACGCAAGTTTACAGCTGGTTTCTGGTTTCTCCATAGAAGTGAAACTTTACCTTTCATTCAGTTTTGGGCTCAACAGTGCCCACCCAGAGACGGAGACATCCCCTTCTACAACCAGTCGGACAACAAACACCTATACATATTTCGCTCGCTAGCCTCGTTCTAGCCATCCCCACTGCAATTATTTCTTATTACTCATGTGCTGCAATCTTTTGTTATCTCACTTTCTGGACCATGGGGTGTTGTTTTCCAAAATAAAAAAAATTGAAATAAATAAATATATATATATATGTACAGTATATATAATGCAATACCAGATTTATAAGGAGGTAAAATTATCATTATAGACAGGTGCATTTAAAAAGTTATTATCGCTGTAGGCAGGTTCAAAATACATTTAGTAAGTAGGAATCCCGCCAGGACCAAAGAAAATATTGTTATAGGCATGTTTATCATTATAGACAGTATCGTTATACACTGGTTTCACTGTAGTTCCTAAGTAAATTTTTATTTCCAGCTTTCAGCCCCAACCAAAAAAATATAGGTTGGTTCATTTAGAGAAACGGAAGCAGAACCAAACACAGAGCCTGAAAGTTAATTTTACTACTGAGGTTCCTTCAAGAATTGATGTGTCATTAATTAACTTAATGGGGGATCTGGTAAGTCAGTTTTCATTGCATTTTCCATTTAATAATGGAAACAATATAATTATTAAAAACATTTTTTATTTTTAGTCCTGAATAAATTTTATTGCATATATTGTAATCATTAATGAATGATTTTTTTAACACTTCATAGATGGACGTTAGTGTACTGGAAGAAACTCTTCATGATCTCGGTGTAAATATGACATTTGATGTTCTGCCTTTTGGAAGTCTTTCAGAAAGTTCTTTACTTGCTGCACAAGATTTGTTAAATGAAATAGGGTAAGACGATAAGTTATTTTGTTCTGCATTAAATATCTATCATATTGTGTCTCTATTTAATTTACTAATTGTGAATCATTTAATAGACTTCTAATTTCCACTACAATAAACTCACTAGTTCGTGCCTTCCAGTAATCTAACGTTTTAAAGCTGGCTATCTCTGTGTGGACAGAAAACGATAGCATGTTACTGCTTGTGTGTCCAGAGCCAGACTTTCACATAAAGAAGAAATTATAAAGGGGCAACACTCATGACTAAGATCAAAGATATTTGCATATTCAGTGAATATATTGGGGGGGGGGGTCTTCAACCGTTGACTCAGGGCAAGCTGCATTTGACATTTTACTGATACCCGAAAGCTACTATGTTATATAAGCTACAAGCCTGTTACCAAAGAGAAGGCCACATGTTGAAGACCACTGGAATATATGTAGTTTAAATTTTGGGGCCCTGGGCAAATGCTTGTCTTGCTCGTGTGGAAATCAGTTGGAGTTATTTATTTATTTATTTGTTGTAAATAACTGTGATTCTCATGTATCTCCACAAAATCAGCATGATTTGTCCAGGGAATTTTTAAGTGTTAGTAAACATTCATGCCTGAACCAGGATTCAAGCCCAGACCTGCACAGTTCAATGCTAGTTCTCTAATCACTTGACTGCCAGGAAGCATAAATGTTTTTTCCCCCTCTTTATCTTCCCATAATCTGGTGATTCTGTGATCCGGCGTAACCCCAGTTTGATAAGTGATGGATTAATGACAGTCTTCTATATTCTGTTTTTTCTGGTTATGTCAAATAACTTGGTGTTTCTTTTTGTTTGATTAATCATGTCTCCTCATGAAAGCTAACTGATTAACGTATAAATGATTTCAGTTCAATTTTTAATTTTAATTCTGATTGAATATTGGGAATCAAGTGACATTGTCTATATCTTGTTCTAATTTTTTTATTTTCTTCTCGAATCTATAGCCAAATCATCATAGAAAGAGACAGTCTTCAGCAAACTGCTAAATCACAAGATAAGTTTTCAGAGTTTATGCATAAAGTAAGAAACAATAGTTTTTTTCCTAATCTTTCTCACTCATTTTCTAAAGATATCATATAACCTAATATTCTCCAACTGCTGGTCCGCGAAACATTTTGGCCAATTCATATCACTGCGACATAATTCCAGATATAATTAAATGTTATACTGTCTCTACATTTGTTTTCATTTCTGTCTTAGCCGTCAAAAGATCTCTGAATTATTTCTCCTATTTACAGTATTTATTTTTTGTTGGTCTGCAAATTATTTATTTCATTTTCATCGGTCCATGAAATTGTTCAACTACTTTCACTAGTCTGCAGTTGTAGAAAGGTTGAAGAACACAAGTATAACCCATGCACACCATGTGTCCATGTTTTTTACCTAAGAACCAATGAGGTTGTTTGAAATAAATCCTTCGAAAATAAATCGTTCACTGATTATAATGTATAAGCATTAATGAAAAAACTAGACTGATGGAAAGACTAAGACTTACTAGGCTGTTTAGCCATAGTATTCTATTTATTTTTCTGATGTAGCTGCTGTGGTTGGTATTGTCAGAAGTGAAAGTACTGCTGAGTGGCCACAAGGTGCCCCCCTCTTATCAACTTTTCTGCCTCTGCTTTGTTGTAGTTTGTTGTGATTGTGGCTGCATCCCTCATGCTTATTTGGGATTGACTGAGAATGATTTCCATTTTGTGATTGGTGGAAATTGTTTGCTAGGTTATTTTCGAAGAGAATTTCGGCATGTGAGAGGATTAGAAGCTATGCTGGGTTTATCTTCAAAAATGTTTCTTTGTTGTGGAAGTTTTTCCTATGCCTATAAATTATCTGTAGAAGTGGAGATAAGGAGATAATAGTGAACATTGGATGAAATCATAGTTTTATCAAAATCAATCTCATGTCCAGTTGTTAATATGTGTTTGGCTATGGCTGACTTGTCTCTTTGCCTCAATCTGCAACTCCTTTGGTGCTTTTTAGTCTGGTGGCTGATTGAACCTTTCTGGTGCCACAGTGGTGGTTGGCTGAAGTTGGTTTTCTGTGGTTCCCAATTCCATGGCACAAATTTGAGTCGATCTTTGCTTTAAACAGTCTCACCACAGAGAGCAATAGGCCTAAAATAGTACAAATATTCAATCATTGTACATCACTCACAAGTTGAAATGTAGATGGCAGCACTAAAAACTCACACAACAATTTATACGCACTCAAACTGTTATGTATGCACTCACGCTTCCAGCACAACTCAATCTGTAGTAAATTGCCCATGGCGATATACTAGAATTGTGGTTCATTTAAAATGAAAGAGATTCTGGTGGCTGTGCTTCTCTTGGTTGTGCCAATGTGTACTTTGCTGCATGAGTACAGTATTTCACAAACACCTTCTGCTGAAAGAGGATTGCTTGAGTCCTTTACTGAGAAGAGTGTTTGGCCCAGTTTCTTTGTTGGAATATGTTCGAATTACCTTTTAACAAATACTGTTACAGCAAAAATCTCATTGTAACGAAAACTTTTGAATCCTTAGATAAGTTTATCTAGGAACAATGAATTTGCAATGGGTTTTTGGATACAAAATCTTTCAAGTATTTTTTTCAAGCCTTGCCCGTGTATACTTTAGAATTCTTTGTTTTCTCGGCTTCCAAAATATTGTACAAAAAAATATGGGTTATTTGTCTCAAATATGTTAAGTAAAACTTATCAAAAAAAAATGTAATACCTAATTCATTTGAGTTGCTTTAAATTATTTTCAAAATTTAACTTCATTCTTTTTATTATCTAAAATATAAATAAGTAATTTTTTCCTTAGATTCAAATTTCTCTACAAAGATATTTTTTAATGAATGTTAGAACTTGTAAAATTGGAAATTCCTTTATAATGAAGTGATTTCATCAGTCCTTTAGATTTTGTTATAACAGAATTCGACCGTGTATGTGATCCTGATGTTTACTCTAAGAGCTTACTGATATGGTGTTTGTTGGTCATAGTTTTTATATACAAAATGCTTTCGCACAAGGTTCAGTTTTTCCTTATTCTCGACTGTTGGTGCTGAGGTCTCCAGTTAATTGCAACAAAATACAGCAAACAGAGCTGAAAAATTAATAAGAAAGGCACCTCATTGGCTAATCAATAAGTCATATCATAAAGAATTTTCCATATCATAAGTTATATAAAGAATTTTCCAACTCACAACCCTAGAATTGCCTTCTTACATTTCCAGTTAAGTACCGTTGGTATATATGTTACAGTAAAAATGTGGTAAATTATTTATTATGAATAGCCAGATTTTTATTGGTTATTATGCAAAATAACCAGGTTCATCATATTCACCATAACATATAACGTCCTTTATTCTTTCAATCTCATTGTTAGTGAGCAACTTATTCATTCATTATCAATTTATACTCAGCATTTTATGAACTAATGTATTATTTGCAGATTGTAAAATTGAGTGAAGATTTCTATCAGCTTGTTCCTGTCTACGGTTATGCATATGAACGACTGAGTCCTCTCTTCTGTTCTTCGGATGTTCATGAAAAACTAGGTCTCATTCACAATCTACAACATATAGGACTAAGTGGAGAATTACTTCTCTCTGCCATATCCAGAAAAAATGGTTTGTTCAGAAATCAAAAACAAAATATTTATATTTCTTTGTATGAAATACCATATATACTCATTGAAAATTTTGTTCCTTAATTCGGGAAGGGGGGGGTGGGTATCGGCTTATACACAGGTCAGTTTTAAAGAGAAAATATCAACCCCCTCCCCCCCCCCCCCCACCAATCATATAGCTGCATGGCTTCCGCACAGCTTTCTTGAAGATCTGTGACATCATTGGATTACTTTAGATAGCATCACTAATCAGTAGATTAATTTTTTTAGCATTACTAATTAGAACTTACTGCTGTATTCTTTTTTACGTTCAAATCCCACTGAACTGATGATGTTAAAACCAAAGTAAAAAAAAAATCAAAAATGCCATTGACTATAATACCTGGTGGAATAATGTTGATTTTACAGCCTTACAGGTTGATGTGAGCATCAACGAGCCTTTTAAAGATTATTTAAGGAATTTATATATCGGATGGATGTGTTCCAAAGATAAAAAAACCACCAAAAAGCTTTAAAGGAGCCCAAAGTTGGACTAGTTGTCAGTGGGTTTACAAGACATGGAATTGTTTCCACTGAAATCATCATCGAATCCTTTAAAAAGTGTTGTATCAGTAACGTGATGCAGGTAGACCTGAAGATGACATGAAATATAAAAATTCCCCCCCCCCCTTAAAATATGGTTATTTTTGGGGGTCAGCTTATACACAGGTTTTCAATCTATTACAATTTTAGTGGTCCTGAAGGGAGGGGATTGGCTTATATACAAGTATAATACAAGAGTACCCTAAACCCCGAACAAATATTTTACGATGGCCCCCTATTTTTGAGATATGCAATATATATAATCAGTGTGATGTTAAACCTGATATGTTCAATTCAACTATAAGAGAATTTCTTAAAAGTTATATGTGAGTATTGAATCTTTGTTATTATGCTTTTCCGTATGTATTTCTCAGTATCGTGTTTTTAATCATTGTTCCACTCGTTTTTGTTCCCTTTTGTACTTTGTTGTATTCACCTTTTGTATTTGTGTTTTGTATTCCTCTTCTCTTTTCCATCTCTGTAATTGGGCAATCCTTGCCTGTTGAGATGTGAGTAAATAAATAAATATATATACACGGTAAGTTAATATATAAAAACTAAAATAATGAAGGGCATGTGAAAAGTTTTGCTGTTGTGGATTCTTTTTCAGAACTGGTCAAAGATGTAAATTTTGTGTTAAAAACTGTGACTCTCTGTATATCCCATCCCCATCCATGCAAACAAAATTAGCCATGTTTTAACTTTGCACCACTGGTGTCACTTTTGATTTCCATTGGACAAAAATTCTTCTAGGAATTTGGAAATTTGCTTTTCTTGGTTTGGTGATTTGTATGATTCAAAAATAAGTAGTAAATTTTGTCTCTTGTTTATTGTGTATATATTGTGTATATATTGTTTGTGTGTATATATTGTTTGTAATTTGTGTTAATTGCATTTTTAATTGGGTTGCTGTATTTTTGAAACATATGACAACCATATTTTTATGGGCATCTTTTTATCAGCCACCTCGTTGGGCATTTTGCCTGTTGTGGCGTTGTATTTGTATTTGTATTTGTATTTATTAATTTGACTGTTCATGAACAAGACTTGTTTCAGATTAATTTTTCTTTCAGAAATCAATCCTCATGACTATGTGTACAGATCACTGGGTGTCCAGCTATGCTGTTTAAACAAAGATAGTCAAGAAGCTCAGATGATTTTACAGTACATACATAACACATGTGAGATCATTTTTCTGTTATATTTATATATCCACACACATTTTTTTTTTAATTCTTAATTTTATGTTCGGTGCACACATTTGACATGTGAATCAATTTTTCAAAACTTGATTTTACGAATCTCCTATTTATGAACAAGATCATTTTTATGAACTAGTCCTCTGATCCAAAGAGCATGGCATAGAACTTCGTTTCCCCCCCCCCACCCCCGGCTATTTTCTCCTTTGTTAATTCATTCTTCAAGCCACCTCAGAGTTTGTTGTAATCAAAAGTAAACTTCAATCGGACGTTCTATGTGTCTTAAGAGAAAATATAGGAAGAGAGGGAAGTTATAGAGAGTTTACCAATTTGTCTTTATCAGCATACAGAAGTTTTGTGAAAACATGCCAGGAAGGAGGGGTTAATTGTTGGCGGGGTTGGCCATGAATTGATGATGAGTTGGCAATGTAATTCCCTCTCTGTGCATTATAATTGGGTAAACTGGTGGTTTCATAATGATTCACGTATGATACATTAGGATATTTATTGGCCATTTCCAAGTCGGGAATCAATCTTTAATTCAACTGCTGTTCATCCACTTTCTTCTTTGCAATGTCAACAAAATGGAAAAGATAGTGCTTGACAGTGAATGAAAAAATATATTTCGAAAAAAGTTAATGTGCAAACTGTTACAAAGACAGAAATTGCTTCAAAGTATAAAAAAATTGTATAAAAAAATTATGAGTCCTCTAATCACAGATCAGCAAAAGATTGCTCTTACAGCAAGTTGTTCCAGCGGCATTCCACCATGCTGAAAATATTTCAGAGGAGTGAGATTATATATTGGTTCTATAGAATCTTATATTTACCAAAATTTTGCGATGAAGAAAACAAAAATAAGTGATGTTTATGGAAATCTTCAATAAAGGTGAAGGACTAACCCGTTTTTTTTATTTCCCACATGTTTTTATCTCTTCCATCTACAGGCTTTAGGTTTTACGAACTAATTATCAAGTCTGTATGAGTTCGTGAAAACTGGTTCTATTGTAAAATGTCACCTTGATAAAATAGGATCAGCTTTATGTGAGGGACTATTGGGGAAGAATTTATTTATTTTTAATTGTTTATTATTTTTTTAAATTCTTTCGATTTACCGGGAACCCTTCAGGTTTTCTGGCCTTATTAAAATCTTTCGGTTGGAAACAAGATTCTTCCAATTTTTTGTATCTTTATAGAAAAACCTTAAAATTCCTCAATTGTGCTTTGATTGCATGAAAAATGCATAAAGAAAATACTCTTTCAGTCCTTGCAATTTCAGACTGACAATGATTTCTCAATAAAATATGGGAACTAGGATTTCTAGTATGGGAAATTGGCAGTTGTTGCCAAAAGTGAGCAATACCTAAAGTGAGCAGTTACCAATTATTGCTAAAGCCACTAAAAAATCACCAATGGTGAGAAATGAAGTGCTATTGCAAATCACAGTAGATTATAATGAATTCCATTAAAAAAAATGTTAATTATGACAAATATGTGAAGTGCGATATATTTGGGAAGATATATCGCATAGATATATTCATATTTGGTCATAATTTTCTTTTCTAAGTTTGTATAATAATTTTAACCTTTGATTTCAGTGAAAGATAAAAAATTCAAGTAGGCTTCTTTAGAGTTCTGTATGCGCATCTCCTAGTTAAAACCTTGACATAACAATACTGTATAAGGCTCAAGAGCCCAGAAAGAAGAAATACCAGGTGTACAAGTATGAAATGCGGATTTCAGAAAACAGATGGTGCACCAATGCAGTTTGTGCTATAAAGATTTGACTCTGCGACATCTTGTTGTGTCATCAACAAGTGTCAGATGCGCACGAGTGATAAATTGGAAAAGTGGGTGCATAGTGTTGTATTGTTGTGTTCAATATGTCGAAAGTTATACTGAACAAAGATAATTCGTGGACAGCATTAATTTTTTTGTTTTCATTTGAAGAAAACTGCTGCTGAATCATACCGATTACTTTGAGAAGCTTATGGTGAACATGCTCCATCGCAAGATACGTGTGAATGATGGTTCCGGTGTTTCAAAAGTGGCGACTTCGATGTTGCAGACAAGGAACATGGAAAACCGCCAAAAAAAAAGAAGATGTGGAATTAGAAGCATTGTTGGACGAAGATGATACTACACAGACACAAAAACAACTCGCAGAGCAATTGGGCGTTAGTCAACAAGCTGTTTCCAATCGCAATGTGAAATGCTCCTTGATAATGTTCAATGGTCAATGTGCAATGCTCCATCACATACGGCAAAAGCGGTTCGCGGCACGTTGGAAGCACTCAGCTGGAAGTTCTACCCTATGCGGCTTACTCACCAGACTTGGCTCCTTCCGATTACCACTTGTTTGCATTGATGGGTCACGCACTTTCTGAGCAGCGCTTTGGTTAGTACGAAGATGTGAAAAAATAGCTCGATGAATAGTTCGCAGCAAAAGGGGAAGATTTTTACTGGCTGGTATTCACAAATTTCAGGAAAGGTGGGGGAAATGTATAACAAGCAATGGGGCATACTTTGAATAAAGCACTTTTTATCATTCTTCCAAATTTAACATGTTTTTTTTAAAAAAAAAAATCTGTATTTCATACTTGTACACCTGGTAAGCCTCAGGAGAACTAAAATTCCAGAAACTGAAGGAAACATTTGAAAATAAAAAAAAGGTAGAAAGATTGTGTGTAGTAGGATTGTTGTCTTCAGTCTACATTATTATTCTAATTTTTGTTAAGTTTGCCTTGATGAGTGCTCACTATTTGGACATGGTTCGTACGGTCCTTGAAAAGTCCTTGAAAAAAAAAAGTTCATTTTCAAGGCCTTGAAAGTCCTTGAAAAAGAATTTTTTTTTAAGAATTCTGTGAGAGTCCTTGAAAAATTAGTGTTTTCCGAAATAGTTTTCGCCACTTTTTTTTTTTACTTCGTAAGTGATGTCCTTAAAAAAGTGCGAAGCACAGGGAAAAAGCCTTAGTAGCCAATAACCCTGGATAATTGGATTTAAAGCACGTTTTTCCCCATTATTATAAAGCCGAGTTTTCGTAGGAGCATGTTTTTTGTGCCGCGTGCAAAGTGAATCGCCCAGCGTGACACGCCGTCCACTCACCAATAATAAGAAAACCTAGATCCTAGAGAGCGCAACAAGCCTCACACGGCAGTGTTTTACGTCGGACGTGATTGGCCGACTGTTTCTGGAGGAGTCAAATGCGTTGTGCGCCACTCGTTTTACCGATCTTCTCTTCATTTTTGTTTTCTTTCACTTCCCTTCATCGAGCTCGATGCTTCCCAAAGCTGCATTAATACTTACAAGCGGCTTTGATGCTTCCCTTCAAACCGGAGCATGCAGATGACAGAGTAGCTGATAGCAGGGCCGTGAGCTGATGCGCCACGGTAGGCGCCGCTATGATAGCGCAATTGGTAGAGGCATGGCGTGAGATACAAAGGTAGGAATACACAAACGCGTAGTGTGATTATGTAAAACGTTTCTGTCGACGCGAAATGATACAGTTCGGTTCATGCGGCGCCAAAAACCTATGTTGGAATGTTTTTTCCCTTTTTATTCTCTGTGCACGTGGAACCGCTCGGCCCGACGCAATATGTAAATCGCTGACGGCATGCTCTCACCCTCACGGGAGCTCGGCTTTGTACTGTAGGCTGGTTTTTTTTCCGCGTCTATGTCGGGATTGTTTTTTTTCTCCCTGAGATTGCCGGTTGTTATTTGTCGGCCGTTTTATTTATTTATTTCTTTTATGATCGTTAATGATCTTGTTTTTTTTCCTTGCAATTTTTATGGAATAAAAGCTAGAGTTCAAAATGAACTTCCGATCGTTGTTTTTTTCTTCAGCTCAGTCGGCACACTCTGACCCCCCAACAACCAACCAATACCTATTTCTAGAGTAGAAGTCCTTCTGAGCGAAGCTTCCTCTGATTACTGTCAACTATAGGCGGAGATTGACTTGGAAGTCTGGGGGGGGGGACACGATGATGATGTCAATTCATATATGCATATATACATTAGATCAGTCAACTTCACATCCCCCCCCCCCGTATCTCCGCCCATGCTGTCTAAGGTTGTATAAGGTTCTTTAAAGAAAGAAAACAAAAAATGAGTAACAAGTGTGTGTACTTTTAATTACTTGTGTGGCTGAAAAATCCCTTCTATCAAGATTGGTTGCTGAGTGTGCCAGACAAAAATGTCGCCAAATGCAAGCTGTACTTCAATGGGTGAATCGGCGCTGAAATCCATTGAGCTTATATTACTGGAGGGAGTATGACGCAGGGCCATAACTAGGATTTTTGCATTGTCTTGCCGCCCCCACAAATTCGGAATTCGATAATTTTATAACGGTGTTCACCTAAAAATTGCCACCCGGGGCAGTTGCCCCCCCCCCTCCCGCGTTCTAGTACCGGCGCTGGTATGACGTCAGTGGTCTACATAATTACTTGGAAGATCACGTGACGCGTTGAATGTCGGCGCATCTCCGTTATTTTCTAATGGCATCCATAGTTGTTTAAAGGAGTTTAAAACAATAAATGAAAGAAATAATTTCAGTATCGATGATATGATTCCAAAATTAATGAAAGAGATAGTTCCAGAATTAATGAAAGAAAAAATTACAGAATTAATGAAAGAAAGAATTAAAATTAATGAAAGAATTACAGAATTAATGAAAGAAAGAATTACAGAATTAATGAAAGAAATAATTAAAATTAATGAAAGAAATAATTAAAATTAATGAAAGAAATAATTAAAATTAATGAAAGAAATAATTAAAATTAATGAAAGAAAGAATTAAAATTAATGAAAGAATTACAGAATTAATGAAATATAATTCCAGAATTAATGAAATAATTTTAGAATCAATAAAAGAATTCAGCATTAGCGAAAGAAACAAATCCAGAATTGATGAAAGCAATTATTCCAAAAGTTATGAAAAATTATTCCAGAATTGTTGAAAGAAATAATTCCAGAATTGATGAAAAATTCCAGAATTAATGAAAGAAATTATTCCAGCATTAATGAAATAAATAAATTCAGAATTAATGAAAGAAATAATTTAATCTTTTTTTTATCTTTAGAAGAATTCTTTTTTTTAGTCTTTAAAAAGAAATTAATTGCAATATTTAGAGACTAAACTACGTTTCAATGAGGAAATTGACAGGCACGAACTGTGTTATTCAATGTGTCATATGTTTTGTATGATATATATGTGTATGTGGCCTCCTTTATTCATTACAGATGATGTGAAATAAAGTAGGTAGAAATGTAATCTCTGAAAGTTTTAATCAAAATTAAATATGCGCCTATTCATGTTAAAAATATGCTTTTGTAAAAAAAGTCCTTGCATTTTTAAGTTTTACCTTGAAAAGTGCTTGAATAGTCCTTGAATTTGTTTTCGTTGGAAGAGTACGAACCATGTTGGAGGACCTAGGATCACTACAGCTTCATTGATAAAACGAGTCATTTTTATTTCAAAAAAAAATCAGGATACCTAGAAATATGAGAAAATCCCAGGAAAAACTGATAATATGGTCACTCTATGGCAATCCCAAAAAATCCCCAGTTTTCCCCTTTTATTTTACAAATAAAGTATTACCTTTTATTTGTATTACATGTCTTCTTTTGTATAAAATATTTCATCACTTGATAAACTACAGATTTTTCAAGTCCATGCTACTATTGGTGTGAAATGTTTTCAGAAATAACACGATTAAAATAAAACTTGAAATCATTTTTCTCCAATTTTCTTATTTGTAGCCATGGACAGTCAAACTCATGTACAAAGCATATACTGCATTCACAGACCTAAAGAATCCAGTGTAGAAGACTCCCGGTCTACTTCACAGCGATACCTTTTATGGCATGGTACTCGTATGTCGAATGTGTTAGCCATTTTGGCTAGAGGTCTGCAACCGTCACCACTTGGAGTACATACAAGTGGCAGCTTATTTGGAAAGGTCAGTTATTTATTTCTATTATTGTTTTTACCATTTTTCAGTTCCGTTTTGAAAACCATTTGATATGATAGTCTATTATTCAAAAGTATTGTTTAGTAATAGATTTGCTCATAACAAATATTTTTTTCACTAGGGCATCTATCTGGCAGATATGTTTGCCAAAAGTGCAGGTTATTGCCACAATACCTCCAAGTCTGGTCATAATTACATGTTTCTGTGTGAGGTAATTATTCTTTACCATTTTATGTCAATCAAAATTTATTTTGAACTGAGACGAGGAAAGCAACCAAAAAAAAAGCTTAGAATAAGATAAAAATTTCTTTGGTTTTTCCTTTTGGCTATTTACACAATATACAGGCTGTCCCATAAATTTGGATGGACTTTAAAAATCATAAAAATCAGCAAATTGACATACCGAGGTGTGGTTTGGGCTTTTAGACTTGTCAGAGTCAGATTTTTTTGCATAAGAAAAAAAATATATAATTCTCACAATAGGTAATTGATTATGAATCAAAGTAAACTCCACTGGAGAAACTACTACTGAACCACACATGCTCCTTGCCCATATTCCTCTGCGGAATGTCTAACGAATTGGTACATGTTGGAATGTGTGTGTATGTGTAATGAACCTGACATGAAGTTTGTTTCTGTGTAATGCTTGTTGTGTGTAGTGCTGCCCTCAACTATGAGTGAAGTGTAATGATTGAGTAGTTGTATTGTTGTAGGCCTGTTGCTCTCTGTTGTGAGACTTTTTAACAAAGATCAGCTCGCATTCGCACCTCGAAGTTGGGAACTACAGAAAACTAACTTCAGCCGACCACTACTATGGCGATGGTGGGTTACGAACTCGGACCACTTTTAATGTACTGTGAAACCATTATTATTATTATTATTATTATTATTTTTGGAATTACAATTGGTGATTCTGCTTACTTCTGACAAGGTTTTTGATGACAATTGTCATTGTCCTGTGTTTATGGAGATTATTACTTAAGATCTCAGTTTACCTCAATGAAATATGGTCATCAGATCATTTCAATATTTTTTTTTTGCAAAATATATATACAGTTTTTTTACTGTGATTTGTAGCAGCCTTTTATTTTATTTCTACACCCTTCAGCAATTTTAGCAGTACTTAGCAAATTGCATTTAAAACAATATATTGAAATTTTTGGCAAAATTTAGTGATATTCAAATTTAGGATCAGTTTCCTGCATTCTCTTCGATGATGTATGGTGAACCTAAGTATGAAGGTATAATTTTAGTTGAACCCATATGGATATTACTAACATCAATTACAACAGGTGAATAATTTCATCAAGTCTGCCTGTGGATCACCTATGCCATCGTCGTAGACCATAGGTTGAGAAATGCTGGTGTAGATGGTAGCATGCTTGTCCAGTATGCAAGAGGACCTGGGTTGCAGTGGAGGACAAGGTGACTTTTCCTTCCGAGTTCATCTCGGCATGATATCCAGAAAATATGCTTCCTTGATATCTTGGGCCGAGAAAAAAGCCGTTAATTAATTCATTGTTTTACATTGCTATATGCAAAGTATTATTTTGTAAAGGGGTCAGTGGCCTTCATTTTTTTTTCACTTTATTGGCATGCAGGGTCCACAGACTTCATCTTACTGACACAAATTATCCGTGGAACACAAAACGTTAAAACCCTTGGTCAAATACCTTTCAAAGAAAACGCTGAAAAGTAAAAGAAAAGTCAAGTTTTTCTTTTCTTTAATAATAAATTTGAACTGATATAAAAATGACGGGAGATGATTATCGGTAAACTTGATCAAGGTATTGATGGGATTGCTAACAAATTCACAAATAATGTGAAGCTAATGGCAGGGTTGTTTGGTTTAAACCACGTTGGTTTAAACCTTGGTTTTAACCAAGTGGTTTTTTTAAAAAAACCACTTTGGTTTTTTTCAAAAAATCAAATAAAAGTTGCCTAAATATCATTTTTTTCCTTGAAAAATATCATATTGGTTCATTATTAGCCAAAATGTTTCATTTTTACCACATTTTACATCCTTGGGGTACATTCTGATGGTATATCTTTAAATGACATAAGATTTTATAAGTGGTTTTTTTCAAAAAGTCTCATAAAAGTGTCCAGAATATATATAGATTTTTCATATGAAGTATCTTAGTCATTTAAAGTTATATATAAAAGCCAAAATTTCTCATTCTTACAACATTTTTTAACCTTTGGCTATATTCTGATGCTCTATCTTAAGCAAATTCATGAATAAGGAGTGCATCGCACATCTAAATGTAGTGGTGTATTTTATCTCACAGGGTTTCTTTTTCTCTTCACAAAGAAGCAGCTACAGTAGTGACACCATCATGCTAGGGGCAGGTGGTCCTATAATCCAATAAAGACATCAGCTGTCCTTAAAGGACAAAGACTAGTGTACTAGTAGTTACATTACCTCACTTACATTTTCATTTTCTTTCCCATAAGAAGTAGCACATCTCCTACTGTATATCTCCCAGTCTTAATATTCAATAGTTGTTTTTTTTTATACTTTCACACACACACACTATTAAGCCCAGTTAATCAAGGTTCTACTGTATAGTAGTAACATATTTATAAAAAATAATCAGCTATATACAGGGTGATTATAATTTAAGTTTTGATTCCAAAACTATACAATAAGTACTGATCGGAATGACTTGAAATTTTGCATGGATACTCCTGAAGCAATGGAAGTTTCTTTCGCAAAAGAAAAACGTGCAAAATGTGCAAGTAGATGATGCTGTACTTGGCCAGCAGTATAATCTATTTTGTGCAACCACATCATTTCGGCACTTCCACAGCATCAGTGTGTGGATAGAACTTCTATCAAGATGCACATTGCAATACCAGCAAAGCAGCTGCTGAAGACCCATTTTGACTGGATGCACCTTAACCCTTGCAACTTCTGGCTGTGGGGGCACCTCAAAATGTTATGAACAGTGGTCAGATTGCAAACTTTGGTGAATTGCAATCTCCAGCACCCCCAAAGCAGAATGTTTTGCGATGTTCTGTGGTAAAAATTCACATATACATAATAGCGCTTTTCCACACTTTTCTTAAAATTCTTCCAGATTGTTCTGCAACAGCACTGGTTGTTCTGCGACATACGTCGCACATTTCGGCATATTCTGCTTTGGGGTCCAGCACATTCCCTATATGTTATAAGTTCCTCAGGAATATTACCCGCGGGGGGGGGGGGGGGGGGGGGAACGCGTTTGGTTTAATAAAGCTGAATTGCAAGCACATCCACATTATGACCATGGCATACTCCGATTCTGCTGTTGAACAAGAATTTTTGTGCTTTCAACCTCATAGCCAGAACACGTGGTGGACAACATATTTAACATTTCTTAAGTAAGTTGTAGTTATTTGTTCAATTACTTCATTTTTTGTGATGTTTCCATGAATTATGAAATCGTGAAATGCTATAATTAAGGTATTCCGCCATGACTGGCTATCGTTTCCATTCTGCAAGCAAATTTCCCGCATGTTAGATGATGTCATTAATTTTACATTAAGTATTTTTTCCCCTTTATCAAATAAAATTGAATTTTTTCAGGAATATTCATGTCAATTTTCAAGTCAATCTGACAATTGTTCTTTTTTTACAGTGTTTTGAAATCAGAACCGTAGTTATAATCACCCGGTATATCGTAAATCATTGCTAATTAATCTGAATTATTTATGCTTCATTAAAGACATTATATTCACCTAATTTTTATTACTTTTTGCAAAATAGCTTCCTAATTAAGTATAATGAAAGTAACTGGAGAAAAACCTTTATATATTATATGATTAATAATAACATTAAAAGAATTTTCAAACACACAGTAATCCATTGAGTTAAGCAAAAAATAATTAAATTGCAAAAGTTGGTTTTTGTTAAAATGTAAGAAATATTTTTTGATTAATTAGTATGGGAATAGTGTTAATTACATTAATAACCATTTTATTTCAGTTAATTATTAGAAGTTTGAATGATTTTTCAGAAATTTCATTGTTTTTAATGTTAATACTATTTAAAACAAAAAAACCGGTTTAAACCAAAAAAACCTGGTTTAAACCAAAAAAACCCGGTTTTTTGGTTTTTTTTTACCAACCCTGGCTAATGGGGATAGTCAGGAATCCGAGCAATAGGTAGATGTTCCAGACAAACTTGAATATGATTGCAGCATGATCATGATCATGACCTTTTGTGTTGAAAAGTGCATGGTCACTCATTTTGGTTCGAACAACCCATGTTTCACTTACGAGTTTAATGGTATTACCATCCTGGATGCAACTAGGGCCAATGATTTGGGAATTCTCATTGATGAGCTGCTTAGGTTTTCTGGACATTCTTCAGCGGTGATCAAAGAAAGTGAATAGAATGCTGTTTCATTCTTAAAAAGACCTCTTCGCATTCTCCTAAAGTCATTCTTCCACTTTCCAGGGCTTAGTTTATCCTGGACTGGAGTATGCCATAAAGTTTTGGAGACGGTACCTACAGAGGGACATAGACTTGGTTGAGGGGAGTGCAGAGAAGAGCTACACGTGCTCTTGTTGCCACACAAGCTTGAGCTATGAAGAAAGGCTCGATTTCTTCATATGTTTGCATTGGAGGAAGGCAGGTGTCTGGGGATATGATTGAAGTGTTAAAATTTTTCAATGGGATGGATTTCATGGACCATAAGTATTAATACACAGTCAATCAACTACTTCGACAAGGGGACACTAGTATCGTTTAGTAAGGGACAATTCCGGGTTGTGGTATCGCAGGTAGTTTTTCTCTAAAGAGTTGTTAATAAATGGAATAGCTTTCCTCCAGGGGTCATGAATTCTAACACAATTGGCACATTTAAAAAGAATTGCAATGAAGATATTGGGATAAATCAAGAAGCTATCCACGCTCAGATAAGACAACCACAAATATCTTTTACGGGCAGTGTACTATATACTTAAAATTATTATTGATTAATATTCATAATAGTATTAATTATTGTTTTTTTTTTCTTTCGTGATATATGCTTTTGTATTGGGTTGCTGTAGTCTGGTTATACAGTCGAATCCCATTTTAACGAACACTTTTCTAATCCCCCAGATAAGTTTACATAGAAGAAATGCAAATACCTCGAATTCCTTTATAACGAAATTTCGTTATAACGAAGTGATTTCTCCAGTCTCTTGGAGTTCGTTATAATGGGATTCAACTGTATTTGATATCCATATTTTTATGGGCATCTTTTTCATCCACTTCGTTGGGCATTTTGCCTGTTGTGTCCTTTGTGTCTGTATTTGTATTGGTGATGCAGCATTGTTTGAAATGAAACTTTGATTCCTCTCCATCTTTTAAAAACATTCCATTGTTCTTTGAAGGCTTGTTTTACAGCCAGGGTGATTGAAATCAAAAAAATTTTTCCCAGAGAATTATTTTTTAAACTTTGTGCTTTATGGGTGCTATTTTTGTGCTTTACTGATGCTACATTAAACATTAAAAGGGAAAAATTGTGTGTGTGAATGTTCCTTCCATTACCTGACAATAAGAAAAGTAAAATTCAGCAGATTTACCGTTTAATTTTTTTTTTACCCCTAAAAAATGGTCAATTACTATCAGGGCTGTGATTAGGATTTTTCCCCCTCAGGGCAAGCATGATTTTGCCATCCCCACAACTTTAAAATTCAGTAATTTTATAATGGTGTTCTTTGTTCCCACCTAAAACTGCCGTCGCCCCCCCCCTAAATTTTGCCACCCAGGGCAGTTGCTTCTCCCCGCCTCTCTCTAGTTCTGGCCCTGCTTACTATGCAGAGTGAATTTCCCCGTCTCTGCCAAACAAAAGAGGGTGATTGACACAAGCCTGAAATTTGACAATTCTGTATACACCCCCCTCATTCAGGGACGTAATTAGATACCTGTCATCTTATTCCTCAACAACCCCTGTGTATATCAATATGATACAGTATAGTAAAATGCTTCATTTATACTTCAAAGTAGTAAAACTACTTTTTCAAGTTCGCGTGATCATGATAGGTGGTAGAAAAGGGAAAAAGTTGGGAAGACTTTTTTGTTCTTGAAACTAGGAAAGGATGTGTGAACCAAATTTTTATGCATCCTTTTCTGAAATTTCAGGTTTTTGATGCACAATAGCACATCAGCGGCATCTTTGACCTTATGGGATTTTTTGTGTTTTCCCCAAATATGTGTTCAATTTTTGTGTGGGTCTTTCAGAAACTTCACAAATTTGAGTTTTTTTTCAGACTTGACACTTTTCCCTTCTATCTACCATAATTCAGAAACGATTGGGGATAGGACAGGGTTGCTATACTGTTTCATGCTTCACATGTGCTCATCTATTACCCCTTTAGTTTGGCAGATTAGGAAAAATTTACCCTGTATATACTCATTGGTATTTATTTATTTGTATACGTGTATTTATTATGCTGAAGGAAAAATATTTCTGATCATGACAGGCTGATATGGATAACATGAAAGAAGTTGATTCAAGTGTTGTTATTAGTTGTGATGAGAAACATGAATGCATCAAGGTCTTGGGTCGAATACAACCAGATCCCATTGAATGTGTTTCTTGGAAAGGTAAGTTTTTCAACTGCTTACAAAATTAGCACTAGAACAACTAGAACTTCTTAGAATGACGGAGACAAGTCATTTTGACTGCCATAATAAAAATAAACATGCCTCTTATATTCAGAATTCTCATATAAAGAACATATTCATTCAGTTTCTACTGCACATTATTTGAAGTAAATGTTTTTGATACACCATTTCCAATACTTCCCATCAATTTGTTTGTTACATATTGAGCACAAGTTGTGTTTTGTTATCTAAATCTTTCTTATCTGTAAATTAGCCTTTCTACATTGCATAGCATCAACAAAACACCAGATATCCTTAACCATTTAAAGGCCAATGTTCCATAAATGGAACATAGTTTCTATTTGCAAAAATATCAGATAAAAATTGATTCAAATATTTCCAGTTTTTTATCACATATAGAGAAAAGTTCAAAGTATTTTTTGAAATAAATTCGGAAACTTTGTGTTAATTTAATCTTTTATGACAGAATTTTAAAATTTGACATTTTTTGGGCATTTTTCCCCATTTCGATTAAAATAAGCCAAAATTTCAATTTTGAAGTAAATTGAAAATTGTTTTGTGTGTTTCTACCACTTAATACATCAATCAAAGTAAATCAGTTAGTTTTTTTGTACTGTTAAACATTGAAGAGCTATTCACATTCAAATATGCATGTTCCTGGCCTTTCAAGAGAGCTGGATTCTAGGGATATCTAATGTGCAGTGCGCTGCTTCGATTTTCCCGTTCGAACCCCAGGGTGGTGTCATCATTCGACATGTGTATGGAGGCGAATTCTGTGGGTAATATGAAACAGAGGAATGTGCTTTCTGGAGGCAGGGGGGTGAATTGTTTATATTTATATTGGTTGAGTACTTTTTATTCTTGCATTCTTGGAAATACATGTTTTTGTGAACCGCAAACTAATCAAACCATGATCGGTAATCGTAGGTAGTCTTTTTATGTTCAGCTGTATGTAACCATTTCTGGAAGATATCTCACATTAGAAGAAGCTGTAGGATATTTAGATATATACAGGGTGATTATAAAAAAACTATCCCGACATATGGGCCCCCTAACTATCATACCATTCACAGAAACTGAATGAAATTTTGGCATAAGGTATTTTGATGTATGTGCTCAAGAATGATATAGAAAACAACAGTGTCATTCTAACAGTTACCGGTTACAGTGAGAAAATTTCGAAAATATCAAATGGCAACACCAAGTTTTTTGTATTGGAATGTGATCTCCATTGTGAAAAACCCTAAATAGCGTTCGAACGGCAACTGTAGCATGAAAATCAC
Organism: Pholcus phalangioides; assembly: GCF_987345545.1. NCBI lineage: Eukaryota > Metazoa > Arthropoda > Arachnida > Araneae > Pholcidae > Pholcus > Pholcus phalangioides. The sequence continues at coordinate 20,745,693 of NW_028301596.1, read as the reverse complement.
CGGCGGTAGATAGGCTAAAAGTGGGGACAACCAATAAGGACAGAGAAGCAGCATAAAATAAAGCATTTTATTGTGTTTCACAAATTTTCCACATGACCTTGTGGAGGACTAATCAGGCTGGGATCTCAGCCGAAGAAACGGTGTGACGAATGAAACGAACATTAATGCTCTGGTGCACAGCAAAGTCCTTTTTACTTTTTCCTTGCCTAGCTCCGGGGATTTTCGTGCTACAGGTGCCATTCCAACGCTATTTAGTGTTTTTCAGTATGGAGATCGCATTCCAATACAAAAAACTTGGTGTTGCCATTTGATATTTTCGAAATTTTCTCACTGTAACCGTAACTGTTAGAGTGACATTGTTGTTTTCCATATCATTCTTGAGCGCATACCTCAAAATACCTTATGCCAAAATTTCATTCAGTTTCTGTGAATGGCATGATAGTTAGGGGCCCATATGTCGGGATAGTTTTTTTATAATAACCCTGTACATAATTAGTAGGATATTTATAACTTACAGATATATGCCAATTACTTGCTAATGAAAATGGGAACATTGTGGATTATGTTATTGTTGAAAACGATCTAGTGACAACAGTTCCAACTGATGTATGTGGAATGCTAGATATATATTTTGCAACATTGAGGATGAGGTATTAAATAGAAATTCCCATAACGCATTTTTAAAAAAATGTAGGGCAGAAAAGTGCAACACTCATGTGAAGGTTTCAAGAAAAGGCAGTTTTAAGCAATCCGAAAAAAACAATGCATGGGATAAAAAAAATTCTTTCTAGAATCCAATCAAAAACCTCAGCTCTGGATTCCATTGAAAAAGATTTGGCATATAACCATTATAGTACGTTGGGATAATTCATTCAGAGTTGCGAGAAGCAGATCTTGTTTTGCATTTGGAATTCCCGAAGAGGAGTGAATGAACTTTCTAAGAAAGAAGGGGGAGTTAATTATTCATCCAGGTCCACATTGTCAACTGAAAAAAGATGTCAGGTCATCTGATGGCCATTATATTGTGTCTGTGACGCAAGGACGGTGTGCGGTTTGCCAAAAAACACTATATGTAAATGTGGCAAACGGGTCCATCAAAGATGTTTTTCTTCTTTTATCACGGACATTAGAAAAATTTTGAATTTTCTTCACTCACACATTTTTATGCTGAAACAATCGGTATGTGTTGCGAATTTGAAATTTTAGTCCAAAATAGAAAATTTCATGAGATAACTGTACTCCAGAAATAAAAAAACTTGAGAATATAGGCGATACTAGTTTCCGCTTTCACCTCTCCCCAAGTGTCAATGTTCCATAAATGGAACATCGTGAAAAACAAAGAAAAACAATTTTTTTTCTTCAAATTTCAAAGTTGATCTATGCACAGGCATGCAAAAGGACCTCAAATTCCAAATTTCAAAACCATGAGTGATTTTGTTCATAGTTCGGCCTTTACACGGTTAATCACATCAAATAATAATCGACACATTTCAATTGACCAATCGTTTAACCATCATTATACTACATGAGATTTTGATTCAACTTTTAACTTTTTTAACCTTTTTGAGATATATATTAGTTCAATTTTATTTTTGAAAAGCTCAGATTATTACTGGAAAATGTGTATCATGCTTGTAAGCTAAGTTTAATTTTTTATTTAATTTTTCAAGCTGGTAAAGATATAATAAATAGTTTCACTGTTTTTTCTGACTTCGTGTATAAGTATCCCACTGGATCAAATTTTAGATTGACATTCCAAGAATGAAGTTCTGTGAAACTCAAATTATCTGGTTCAATCCGGGCCAGATTCCATCTAAATAGATGGATAATTCACGAAAAAAATATTATTTCTTAGTTTTAAAAAAAATTGCTTTTGTATGTAATACAGTGGAGCTTCAGTTAACGAGCTTAATCCATTCCTCTTGTTATTAGAACCGCTTGTTTTTTGAATCAAACTTCCCCATAGGAAGTAATGGAAATTCACATAATTCATTTCACAACTATTCATTCACATAAAAGTGACTAATAAAAATGGCTTCATTCAATAATACAACACAATAAAATATATATGATATAATAACGCCATAAATAAACATACAATACAATTATGTTTACAAATTAACTTACTCTAAACGACAAGAGAGAGGAGGAACAGTGTTTTGGATGACTTAGGGACCCACTTTGCTTCTGCAAACTTATTCTCTTTGTCCGACTTTAAAAAGGAACGTATCTAATGGCACTTGCTTTTGCCTTCTGTTTAGGATTTCTAAAAAATAGGAAATATGCATTTTTCTTGGACAGATTCATTTCTCTCACACTGCTACAGCTTTATTTCATTGGTTCTGTTATACAGATTTCCTGCATTTTACACTTCTCTCTCCTCTTATTTGAAGTAAGGCACTTTTCTCTTCCTTAGAAAACGTACCCCCCCCCCCCCACTCATAATATCTTGCTGTTGCAGGCAATGGAGTTCCATCAGTTTGTCTACAGTCACCTCCTGGCCAATCAGAATTTATAAAAAAAAGAAAACAAAAACTCCAACACTCATACGTGCAGTTGCAATGCAACATCTAGTTTCGTATCGTAAACAATCAAGCCCGTACACAGGTGTTTTCTTATTTTTGAGTAAGGCATGCTGATTGGAGACTGTAGGGGAGAATATTACCCACAATTCCACAGTACACATTTGGACGAAAGTGTAAGAGAACCATCAGCTCAGTTGTGATAACATGACAATAAGTAAACAAAGCTCAAATTTTTTTCTCGTGATGCAAATCATCGCTCGTTAATCAAATCAAATTTTTAAAAAAATTTTTGCTTGTTATGTGAATTGCTCATTAACCAAACTGCTCATTAACTGAAGTTCCACTGTACAATTTAATGCTCGGGCAGGGATACTGGGGGGAGGATGGGGACCCCAGCATTAGTAGCAGAGCAGACTTATCTAATGTATATGCATATATATGAATTGGCATCATCATCATCATCCCCCATCCATCATCATTGTGCCCCCCTCCAGACTTTCAAGTCTATTTCTGCCTATGATTTAATGACTACAAAAACAATTTTGTTTATATTTTTTGTGCTTACTGTATTAAATGTATCATTGCTCGAACATATTGGTCAAAGTCTGTTGTTTCACTGTCTTTACTCGTTTCTGTGAAGCCAAGTCTTGCAACCACTTGACAGTGGGAGCTGTAGATGGTTATACTCAGGCTGCCATTCCATCCATTTTAGCTATGTGTCGAGGCACTAGTTGATGGTTCTGCATCTAATTGAGTAGCAATGTTGCCATTATCTTCTGAGTTATCCATGCATCCACGTTAAATAAATTCATCGTCACTGAGAATTTTGAATTCAGAATCTGAAGAATCGCACACCAGCCACTTGTTCACGTCCTTTTCACTATACTTGGAACAAAATCCAGGAATTTTCATTATGATGTTTCTTATGTTCTCAACTGATACTTCATCCTCTTCTGTCTCTTCTTTCTCCTGCTTTTCACAGCCATTTCATTCTTTCACTATGGCCAGTGAAAGTGACAAGACTGGTGACTCATCATCTGTGTCACTATTGCTACAGTTGCACACTTTTTTTATCATACACCAATAAAAAACTTTTAAAATGTGGATTTTGTTGATTTATTTTTTTATATTTATGAAATCGATCCGATCCACATAACTGAAGTCTGTATCAGTGGAGTTCTACCGTAGTTATAAAATAAAACTACTAGTTATTTATCAAGATTATTTAATTCACTATATTATATTTAATCAAATAGTTATTGATTTTACCAAGTGTTATGGGATGAGAATATTTTCAACTACAATACTCAAGTGTCAGTTTTGCTTGTTTTTATAAATTATTTTTTTAACTTATATTCTTTTAAATTTTCATAAATTTAATTCAATTAAGGTCAAATTCAGATTTATATATATAGTTTTAGAAATATTTTAGCTGAAATCTACTGTATTTTAACATGTATAAGAGAGAGAGAGAGAGAGAGAGCCCTCTTTTTGTTAAAAATTGGGTCCCAAAAATAGGGGGTTTTTCTTATTTGTGGACAGTATTATAGATAATCTTTTCAACTTTTGTTCCAAATTCTAAGCCCAAAAAATCAGTGTTTCTTATACATGTTAAAATATAGTATTTGAAAATTATATGCAATTAATGTTTTTTTTTTCTTTCTTATTTTCAATGTGCATTTAGGAATGACTGTTCCACTTGGGCATCCCATCAGTGTCCTGGACCAGGAAGATACTTCCCAGCACCGGTTTTTAAAATTCAACGAGTATGTCGTTCGCCGGTCTGAACAAGTACATATTCGCTACTTGGTTGTTTTTAGTTGAATTGTGTTGTTTGTGTTGCCTGTCAAGAGCATGAGAGAATGTATATGATGACCAGCTGAGACTTGATATCTGCAACTGGTTTGCACCAGCTACTGAGCTGTACTGTTTGTGTCTGGTACTTGAAGCCACTTGCAGGACTTTTATATTTTATTTTGTATCTCTCTTACTGTATCGCTCTAATTTTAAAGACAAAATTCCGCAACAAATCGCTGCTGAAGAAACTGTTGCTTGATTTTATTCAGAGAAAATATCTCGTTTCTAAAAATGAAATATCGAAGTTGAATCATCGTAAGAACATTTTTAATGGTATGCTGCACTGTCATCCAGCTCTAGTTTCTCGCAGACCATGAATTTCATGACTGGAAAAAAAATAAAAAATATATATAATAACAAAAAATGTGTTTTCTGTGTTGTTTATTTTGGTTTAAAGAATATGTCACGGGAAAAAATGTTAAACATAAAGCATAAAACAATACCAAGAACTTGGTTAATTCAAACTTTTACTATCTCGAGTTTTCTATTTAATGTGGTGAAATTTCTGGTTTAATTCGAACTTTTTCAAATGTTTCAGATGATTTGAAATTGGACTTGACTAAAAAATGTTGAACAACAGATTTTCAAAAACAAAGAAAAGCTTTAAAATTATGTTTTTCCCCACTCTTTCTTTGATAATTTAATGCCCATTTTAACATTGTTCAGCTGGTGTGCATTAAGAATGTGTACTACTGCATAATAGTTATGTTGTTCAACCTATAGATTGCAGTGCGCCATGCAAAATCTGGCTCTTTTTATCATCATTAAGAGTATGAAAAGTATCAAAGTAGAAATCGCAATATGTTAATGAAAGTATATTTCCTTGATAGAATAAGAAGCAAAATTTGTGGGAAACAGTTTTGTAATGAATGAATTGTTTCTGTAAATCAGAAATTCTGCAGTGATGCTGATTCAAGAATAGTGGAATAATGTAACAACTAAGACCAGTTATTATAATTATAAATGATCAAAATTTGGAAAACAGTTTTATAGCTGATGACCCCAAAGCAGAATGTTTTGCGATGTTCTGCAACGAGCCCTCAGCTGACTGAAAATGTTCTGCGGTAAAAATTTGCATATACATAATAGCATTTTTTTACACTTTTCTTAAAATTCTTCCAGATTGTTCTGCAACAGCACTGGTTGTTCTGCGACGTACGTTGCACATTTCGGCATATTCTGCTTTGGGGGCTGATGATAAAACTTTAATAATAGATGATTATTGTATGTGAATGCTGCTGATTAAGTTGCAATTTGTAGTCAGTTTATGAATCCAGAGTAGATTAGTTGGATAATTCAAATTTTTTTTCTGGTGGCTATGGACTTCGAATTACTCAAGTTTGACTGTATAAGATGGAGGGCGTAGCCGTACAATATTAGGATAAGCTGTGTATGGTGTTGGTCCAGAGACAGAGATATGACCTCACTCTCTGCTATTCATACAAGGTATATGCACCTGGATATGATGCAGACAGGGCAGGGCTTAGAAATTTTTCATGGCCCGGTGCAAAAAAATTTTGCGCCCCTCCTAAAAAATTTTATGTAGTCGCTCTTCAACTAATACACTTTTCGAATTATGAACATAAATCTTAAAGAAGGGAAAAATCGTTCAGGAAGAGCAATTTTTCTATTCATATTTTTATTATTTCAGGAATGCATTTATAGTTGGGGTAATCAAAAGAGCCTGAACATTTAGGCACTTAAAATGGTCGAAATAGGCAGGCAAAAAGCATGAAGAATACCTAAAATAGGCATTTATAATTTATGGAAGGAAGGAAATATAACTAAAACTAAGATATTTAGGGTCCAAAAACTAGCTGAAAATTGGTTGCACTTAATCTGTCTACTGTTTCAATTAGAGTTTATAATAACTGCATTATTATCCAGGTTAAATTGATTTCAAGCCCAAAATAAAGTATATGAGGTCCTTCAGGTGAATTTCAGGGCCACCATTACCAGATGTGGAGCCCGAAGAGAAAATGATTTGTAGAGCTCCTTCGAGTTGTAAATAATTCTCTTTTGTCTGATGTATTATTTGGAATAATCACTATCATTTCTATTATTGAAACATAGCTACCTTGTTCTATTATAGTAAAAAAAAATTGTTTTGTACGCTCACATATGCGGGACTCCTCCAAGCGTGGAGCCCTGTGTGTTGCACACCCCCTAGGGCGACTCTGATATATTTAGTCAAATACCAAAAAATATGCATGTAAAATAAATAGCCATGGTTTTTTATGCAATGCATTTGTAGTGTAACAAAATCAAAACAACATGGGTCCCCGGAGCTGTCTTCTCCTGCTTTGTCTTTATGTCGGGACGATTCTATTTTTTTTTTCATGCAATAAATTCAGTTTGGGGCCCGTGAAACATCTGACAAGGAGTCCTGCCAAAGATCCCAGCCTGAGGGCCTTGCTGCAGGATGTGGGAGCCATATGCATATGACCCCCACATCCTGGAGCAAGGCCCCTAGGCTGAGATCTCTAAGCCATATAAATCGCATAAAGGCCCTTGGCCCGCTGACCAAATATGGCCCTGGGGGTTATGTGATGCGGCCTGCCCTCCTCAAACCTAATTTTGTAAAAATGAACTAAGCGGCACATCTACAGATCGCTCAAGTGTCCCGTGATACAATTTCAGAACATTTAAGCGGCCCGTGGCAAATTTTCAGATCACTTAAATGACCCGGGACACAGTTCCAGAACACTTAAGCGATCCGTGACACATTTAGAGATCCCTTGAGTGACATAGTTTCAGAGTACTTAACTGGCCCCAAGTGCGGTTCTATATCACTTCCACATTTCTACAGTAAAATCGGCAATTTTAGCACTGATTTCTGTGGGGATCATCCTTTGCCTGTCCCTCAAAGTGATGCTGATGATGAGTCTGACGTCTATTCAAAAAATACTCTCATTACTGGGAGGATTGAAAAAGTGGCAAACCATTATAAAGGCATAAACTATTCTACATACCCTGGCAGCGTTAAAGAAGTGACAAACCATTGTGAAGGCATATACAGGGGTTGGACAAAATAATATGGACACCTGTGAAATGAGACAAAATCTTTATTAATAGGCTGTTGGCCATCCTTTTGCATTAATTACAGCTTGTATCCGTCGTGGGATGGACAAATACAAATCATGCACAACAGTCACAGGGATACGTAGCCACTTCTCCTGCAAAAAGGCCACTAATTCAGAACGTGTCTTTGGAGGTGAAAACCTACTGCGCAGTTTGGCCTGCAAAATACCCCCCCCCCTCCCCAAAGGTTCAATTATATTAAGATCAGGGAACTGAGCGGGCCACACGAGGTGTTGCAGTTCATCAAGTCAGTCTCCGACAATTCCAGTAGTGTGAACGGGCGAATTAATTATCTTCTTGGAACCACAGGTCGAGAATCGGGGAACAAATATTGCACCATTGGATGAAGATGGTCTCCCAGAATACTGACAAAAAACCGCTGCATTAACTCACCCATCCAAGACAACAAGTGGGCCGGGAGCAGGGTGAGACATCGCGCCCCACAGCATCACTGATCATCCTCCATGCTTAACAGTAGAAAGGGGACAATCAACGTCATAGGCTTGAGCCGGCGTTCTCCTAACGTAAACACGTTCATTAATCTGGAGTAATGTGAACGACGATTCGTCTGACCAGATGACATTCTCCCATTGTTGTTGTGTCCAATTCTTATGTTCGTGACACCATGTTCGTCGTTTCAAGGCATTGCATGGTGTCACCAGTGATTTTGTAATAGTCGCTCTACCTTGTATGTTTGCTGCATGCAGTTCACGGCAGATAGTTTTTGTCGATACACCTTCCTGTAGATGTGTGTTCATCTCAGATGTTATCTGGGATGCTGCTATCTTGTGCTTTCTTTCCACAATCCGCTTCAAAACCCTTCTGGGTCTATCAGCCATCGTCGACTTTCGGCCACTGTTATGTGGTAGATGTCTTTCCCTGTTTGCTATAGGCTGTCTCATTACCCAGGTCGATAAGATACTCGCCTAAAGTACCAAAGGATGTTTAGAGGTGTCGCGAGTTCGATACCAGGTTCGCCCTCGTCAGAAAACTTTCCTGACACAGGGGTACAATAGAAACGGCGACATGACCGCAGTAAAAATTGCTACCGCAGGGAGTTCCCCCATCGAGGTGTTAGCGCACCAACCTCTCGATGAGTATAAAAAAACAAGCCTGCCGTTCGGAGTCGGCAATAAATTGTAGGTCCCGGTCTAATTAGCCCTCGTGTGCAGAAAATGACCGTGGTGCGACAAAAATGATCAATGATAAATTTTATGTACAGGGTGGGCAAAAAGTCCGTAGAAACTTTAAAAATTCATAAAAATAACGGAAATAAAAAACGGTTTGCAGGGTTAGCATCGCTAGGTCACGGGAATTATTTTAAGACGCGAAAAAAAACCCCTCAAAAAGCAGCCTATAGACAGATGGCGCTGACGTACACAAGTCAAAAGATACGCAAATAACGAACAGAATGCCTCCAAATCGTTTATTACAGCAGTATGTGTTCCACATGACCACCACCACAGGGATAACACATTGCAGGCAAGTCACAAATTCAGCAACGGCAGAGTGCAGCACGTCCACGGTTTACAACGGTGAACTGGTTGTGGATTAGGAGCGCAAGCTCTTATAACCGTCTCATTTGCATATTTCCACTAATATGCAAATGAGACGTATTTCCATATGTCGCTCGTACCAGCGCCACCTATCGACTGTTTGCTTTCCTGTCTTAAAAAAATTCCCGCGACCTAGCAATGCTAACCCTGCAAACTTTTTTATTTCGGTTTTTATTCATTTTTAAAGTTTCTACGGACTTTTTGCCCACCCTGTATATAGATTAATAATAATTAACGTCGCCTGTTACACTTCATTGTGGCTCGAACAATATTCAACAGACATACATTTTTGTCATACTTTTAAAGCGTTTCATCATCTTTTTATCGAATATACGTTGCAATTCGATAACTTTGATCATTTTTCGAATTTTTTATTGCTGTTTTTGTTTAATTAATGTAAATTAATAACTAATTGAAAGAATCAAGTAGGGATTCACAAAAATAAAGAAGAACATTCTGGAACACGTTAGAACTGTATTTGAAAAAATGTAGATTAATTTAAAATCACTACAGTATATTCCGTTTAACGTTCCCACTTAAGAAAGTTTTATCGCTTAGTACGACTTATTTTCGTAGTCCTAACTTTCACTACAACACTTATCATCGAAGTTTCCCGTTTAAAGAGTTTTCCCGCCTACAACGTATTTCATGACAAGTTTTTGAAAACGCTATAAGTGGGATTCGCTGTATATGGGCTCTTCAATGTTATTTTACTTGTTTAAAACCAAGAGTTTCTTGCCAGAAATAAAATCCAAGATTGCAATCAGGATTGCTTCAGTATTTGAATATTCAAAAAGATGCCCTGGTATAGGTTGTCGAACATTAAGAGAACTAGTTACAATCAGCCTAAACTCAGGTGGAGAATAAAAATTAAATAACCAAATTTATCGAATTGCAATCTTGCTAAAGTCTGGGGGGGGCCACGATGATGATGATGTTAATTCATATACATACATATACATTAGATCTGCCCACTCCACTTTTGATGCTGGGGGGGACAATGCCCCCCCCCCCCGTATCTCCACCCATGGTCCCAGCGCCAATGACGGAGCCGACTGATCTAATGTATATGCATATACACTCATTGCCATAAAAATTTGCGCACCAACAAATAATTGTGGGATCGAAACGAAAGTTGTCGTGAAGGTACATGTCGGGCAGATATGCAAATGATTAGAAATGCAGCGTGATTGCGCATTGCGTAATGCCACTAGAGGGCGTTGAACTTCTTTCTCCTTGGAGTATAAAACAGGTAAGCAGAGCTTGCTGGAGTGTATTTAATCGTTTGCAAAGGAAATGCTGAGGTAGACATGCCGTTACGCCGCCGTCGAAGACCATATGAGCAGTTGTCAGAGTTCGATAGGGGAAGAATCATCGGGATGATGGAAGCTGGGTGGTCAGCTCGTCAACTAGGCCGTTCTGATTTTACTGTGAGGAGGTGTTAGGACCAGTGGACAGAAGAGACGTCATTTACACGGCGACCAGGTTCAGGACGCCCTCGACAGACCAGTCGTCGAGAAGACCGTCACATCATCCGAAACGCACGCGTAGAGCCAACTGCCTCATTGGCCGCTATCCAGACACAGGCAGCAGCTTCACTACGGGCCCCTGTGTCTTCCCGAACCATCGCAAGGCGCCTGGCTGAAGGACACCTGGTATCGCGGCGCCCATTACGTGTGCTGCCAATGACACCCACCTGCCAACGCCTCCGTTTGGAGTGGTGTCGAGCACGACGGGATTGGACTGCAACGGAATGGAACCAGGTCGTCTTCAGCGACGAATCGAGATTCAACTTGAGCAGTGATGACAATCGTGTTCGTGTGTGGAGGCACCGTGGTGAACGCTTCAATCCTGCCTTCGCTTTACAGCGACACACCGCTCCCACAGCTGGTGTCATGGTATGGGGTGCCATTTCTTACGATACACGGTAACCCCTAATATTGATCCATGGCACAATGACAGCCCAGCGGTACGTCCATAACATCTTTCAGCCACATGTGTTGCCACTCATGGCAGGGCTCCCAGGAGCCATTTTTCAACAAGACAATGCTAGGCCACACACAGCAAGGATGTCACAAGACTGCCTCCGCCACATTACCACCCTTCCCTGCTCTATCCCCAGATTTGTCACCAATCGAGCATATCTGGGACCATTTGGGACGGCAAGTTGGACACCCTACGAGGTTGGTCGAACGAGAGGCGCATTTACAGCAACTGTGGAACGAAATGTCTCAGGACATCATACGGAACTTGTATGCCTCAATGCCCGCTCGTATCGCATCGTGCATTCGCGCTAGAGGGGGGTCGCGCGGGGGGGGGGGGGGGGAGGAGTCATTATTGCTGGGGGGGGCGTGATCATGATGATGTCAGTTCATATATACATTAGATCAGTGTAGAACTCCTTAATACATATGAAGGCGTCTTAGATCAGTGGACTCCATCTTTGTGGCGCCCCCCCCCGTATCTCCGCCCACGATCTTCATAATCCTATTTATTCCCCCTACGCGCAGCAACGCCATCTACTGATAATAAAAAGAACTATAACTAAAAATCCTACATACAGTCGGCCCCCTGTATTCGCGGTTTTTTTCCTTTATCGAAATTTTTTTTTGACAACACTCAGCAATCGTCATTCACGTGTTTTGTTTACAAAATTTGAGTTGGGCTTGTTTAGGATGGCTCGTTCTTCCAGTGCTACTGATAATGCTTTGAAAAGGTAAATAATAGTGAAAATTTCACAAAAAAATTGGATACATTGTCTGTCGAAAGTAAGTCAATACCTGCTGTGGTCCGACATTACAGAATCAACGAATCTACGGTGAGATATACCAAGAAAAAGGAATCTGAAATTCGTTCAGCCGTGGCTGTAGCTGCACCCGTGGCTGTCAAAACTTTGCAGCACCTACGGGATCTATTTCATCAGAATCTTATGCAAGTAAAGGTTGTTTCATAGGTTTAAGAAACGATTCGGATAGTGCAATGTAAAAAGCACTGGCGATCAAGCCTCTGTCGACCAGGAGGCAGCTAGAAAATTTCGAAAGACTTTGTAGAAAATTATTGAAGAGAAATGTTATGCATCTTACCAGGTGTTTCACGCTGACGAAACTACACTATTTTGGAAGAAAATGCCGCAAAGAAGTTAAGCGAGAGAAAGAAAGCGAGCTCCTGGTTTTAATTCAAGTAGAGATAGATTTACTATGTTGTTTTGTGCAAATGCGTATGAGTACATGATAAAGCCCACCATCATTTTCAAATCCGCGAGCGTTGAAGGGAAGGATAAGCCAAAGCTCCCAGTATTTTGGACGAACAAGGCTTGGACTATGAAAATAATTTTCCTGGATTGGTTTAAACAGTTTTTCGTTTCGGAAGTCAGGAGGTACCTTGAGAGTGAATGCATGCTATTCTCAAAGTTCTTTTGATATTGGGTTGACCGACGAGGAGTTAATGCAGCTAACTGGTCCTGAAACTGAAGTAGTACCAGATGAAGAAGATCGAGATAAAGAAGTAGTTCACCACAAGTAACATAGCGGAAGGGATTCGCAAGCTGAAATCAGCAATATATTATTTTCATAACATAAATCCCTCTATTTTACGTTCTTCACATGTAGAAAAATTAGTAGAGGAAGCCTTGTCAACATACTCCAACATGCTTAATGATATGAAGAAGACACAAACAGAAAAAACACAACATTCTTTCAGAAAACATCGCCAACAATCACTGCATTTTACATTCTCTACCTACATTCTACCTCCGCGTCACCCTGCTCTTTCTCATGATATTCAATAAACGAGATATACAATAAAAATCCTATGGTTTCTGTTATTCGCGGATTCCCGTATTCGCGGGGGTTACGTTCCGGGAGTGACCGCGAATACGGGAATCCGTAGAGAGAATGATTCAGATGGTGGTGTTTATGACTTAAAAGCACTCAAGCCTCCTTAGGGAAACACGACAGTGCAAAGGTTCCCAGGAAGGCATGCAATTAACACTCCGGTGGACAGTCGAAGTTGCCTCGCTACGGGGCGAGATGTTCATGCTACAGACCAGATAGTAACTCGAACGAGAGGGAAGGTTTTCAAAGGAAAAAATTACTAGATTTCTTTTGTGGTGCCCCTTTTCGTTTGATGTCTTAATCATGGTTTTTCCTTGGTTAATATAGCCCTGTTATTCTTTAATGGCAGAAAGAAAGGCCAGACTTTTTTTTCAGGGGTGAAGAATGCGACCACCTGCATACACTCTTTTCCTCTTTAAAATAAACTAATGCCATACCTAATAACACTAAAAATGATGTTATAAGCACTTTAAACTGAAAGCCTCCTTTCACAATCAATAATAGTTTAAAGGAAAAAAAATTAAATTTTAATCAAAAATTTCCAAAACATCTGCTAAGAAAGGAAATGGTTTCGTTTGGAAAAATTGCGGCCCCTAAAATGTTTTGACCTCAACTTTCACACCCCCCCCCTCCCCCAAGTCCGGCCCTGCTGGATGCAGACATGAATTTCGGAAACAAAATTCATGGGGATGAGTAATTTTTTTTTCTTGGCCCACGGAACATCAAATCAAGAAACTTTCTGGATATGCTAAAGTAAACTAGGGAAGAAAAGTTTGTTGTCTACACTGGGAATGCAACCCAGGACCTCTTGCAAACCAGGCAAGCGCACCGACCATTATACCATAGAGACTTAACCTTTCTTCCTTTGAAACCACACACAGTAGCGTGAACTGCTGAGTAGAGACATTGCAGCCTCTGCAGTGCACATGCCCGGTTTGCAAGAGATCCTTGGTCCACAATTACCAAGTTCACCTCCGAAAAAAATCCATAAAAAATTCATAGGATTTTGTATGGATTTGTGAACCATTGCCCTCTACATTCTGGTTGAATGCATTGGACTAATATTTTCTTTCCTTAGAGCATGCTAGTTTCGGCTGTGCGCAAACGCTAGAGCAAAGTCAAAACATGCTGAGTTTGTACTATATTCTCAGAAAAGATGTCTAGATATAAGATATACCAAAGATAAAGGGATAAATATAAGAGGAAAACCAAAAAGGTTTTCCGAGAAATTCACAGGCCATGTACACGCATGTCCACGTTTTGTTTAAAAAAATCAATGTTACGCTCAACGCATAAGGTGTAGATTGAAAGCTATTAATTGAATTAACTTGTTCACAGCTGCCTGTCAAATGTGAAAAGAAGGAGGCTTCTAACAAAAAGAAGAATGTCAATAAGCATACTACTCTGTATGGTTTATGTTCAAGAATAGGCCAACTGTGTGTGCCTCACTCCTTTCACTAAATATTTCAAAACCCTTCAACTCACTTTTGACAACTCAAATATTTCCAATACGTGCAATATTAAAAAAAAATGCGAGAAAAAAAAAAAAAAAAAAAAAAAAAAAAAAAAATATATATATATATATATATATATATACAGTATATCCTTAGAGGAGAAATAAGTTATATTTCTCCTTACTTTATATATTTCTACATTTATATTTCTTCTCGATGAGTATATCACTTGAAATAATGTTAACTTAATGACCCGTGAAAACATTTTTGATCAAAATAACAAATAAAATAATTCAAGTAAAATCCGTTGAAAAAACGGGAAAAGCCGGGACACTTTTGCAAAAAAGTCGGGACTGCAGAAAAACAGAAAAACCGGGATCTATGGTCACCCTAGTCCTAACGTTTTCTCACAAAGGAAAGGCATGAATTTTTTTAATATTCAAAAAATTTCAAATTTCATCGTCACAATAGTTACAGTTATTATCTACAGATGACGCATCAAAATAATTTTTTAACTTTAGTGTCACCTGTCAGCAATGAAAGTAACTATTTTTACGACAAATTTTTGTTATTTAATAAAATCCTGTCCTGATTTTATGCATTTATATGCATTAATGCTAAAAAAGACCAAAATATGCAAATGCATATGCGCATTTGCATATAATCCGGGCTCTAGTTATCACCGGGGCGCGGAGTCTATCGCGCCGGGGAAGACATAACTAACTGCGCTGGACTTTACCTCTTCACTGCCACATCCTTTTACTTACAGAGCGCACACGTTTTCGGCGCTGCTCCTCTCTCGAGCGCAGGTTGTTTGGTTCTGATCTTTTTAGTAAAAATTAAAACTTCGGAACATTTCCGGCCGCGGTATAGTATTGCCCGTGGCCGATTTTTGGAACATTTTGTTTGAACTTATCAGTTTTGCCGTATTTCTGGTTGTGGTGAAAACAGAGTTGATATTTTCAGTCCGGGGGCAGGGGTCCCCTTTAACGGCCGGGGGAGAGAAGCGACGTCCGAAGCGGGGGCGAAGCCATTTGCGGACTGTAGGCCCACGCCGAACGAAGTTCGGCCTACAGGGGTATTTACTAATAAAGTAGTCGGAAACATGTTTTTTTTTTTTTTTGCGTTGTGATATTATATTGTATAAAAAAATTATGTAAAAAGATATCGTTAATGAATCCTGGTGTTTGGCGATAAGTTGCTAAACGTAACAGCCGTAGCTCCGAATCGGTAATGTTCGGTAAGGCGACTTGACCTAAGACGCCTTCATATATGTATTAAGGAGTTCTAGAATTTCCCTCGATCTTTAATGACGTAATTGTGATCTTCGCCAATGAGCGTATCCCATGCTAAAACCTATGTACATTATGGAATTGTGCAGCCGGGACGAAGGGGGATGTCTTGGGGAGTCGATATGAAGCTAGCAAAGAGTGAAGAAAGGTCATTATTTTGAGGTAACATGAAAGCAGACGGGCTCGTTGTAGTTCTGAGATCGCTGGCAATTTCATGGATTCATCAGAAGAATTGTCAGGCATTGAGGATACTTCTGATCTACCTGGGCCTTCATCAAACATTATCCAGACGTCTCTTGAGGAAAACATGTATGCACAGATTAGGTTTAGAGATGAAAAATGTACGTGGGAGGAAATGTTTTTTAACTCCAAAATCAGTGATTGTACTCTATATATGCCACATTAGTCAGCAAAATGTTGTTTTATTCTCGAAGCCGCATCTGAATCTTTTAGGATAAAACATAGATGATCTGGCAATCAACCGAAATACAATCCAAAGATATCGGGAAGATTTTCGTAAGACGAAGAGAGTTAGCATTAAAGAATTATTTAAAGAAAATGAACCCAGCATTGTATCCGTTCATTGGGATGGTAAATTGCTACCTGCTTTAAATGTGAGAGATTTAAAAAGTGAAAGGCTACCTATCGTTGTTACATATAAAGATCAAGAAAAATTACTTGGGGTGCCAAAATTAGAAAATTTTTCAGGGAAGGAGCAAGCTATGGCTGCATGGAATGTTCTGAAAGATTGGGGATTGGAAGATAAGGCTCAAATTCTCTGTTCTGACACAACCAGTAAACTGGTCGTATCAACGGTGCTATTCCATTTCTAGAGCAGTATGCAGATCGAGAGATGATATATTTTCCATGTCGGCACCACACGTATGAATTAGTGCTACGAAGTGTTTTCGAACATGAGTTACCTCAAGTGACTAGTAGTCCAGATGTTTTCTCCAAAAAAAAAGAGAGGATAATGGAATAATTTGGAAAATTATGTAGACGGATATAAATACTTGAACGAAATATGTAGTGAGAGTGAAGTACCGAGTAATGTGAATTATCTTTTTAATGCACTGAGAGAGAGAGAGAGAGAGAGAGAAATGGAAAACTGAAGCACGGTTTTCGGGAGCTCGTTGAATTATGTATAGTTTTTATTAGAAGGAACTCAGACTCGACTATCAAAATCAGGCCACCAGGAGTTTTACTCATGCTCGATGGATGGCAAAGGCAATTTACTCCTTTAAAATATTTTTATTTAGACAGCAATTGGCTTTGAAAGTTTCTGAAGTGAATGTCTGAGGAACATTTGTTTGTTTGTTGTAACGGTGTATGTTAAAGCATGGATTGGAGTTAATTGGACCTTTAATTTTATAATGATAGTCAATTTTTATTATTTATCAAATTTTTAACAAGGTTTTCTGATGAATATTTACAAATTAAGTCATTGAGAATTTAGGTATGCTATCTAATAATTAGTTCAAGGTTGTTTTTTTTTCAGAAAAACAATAAAACATTTCATTTCTCAGAAAAGTTTAAATTTGTTAAAGAAATTGGATGTTGACATTAGAATCTCAGTATAGATCTTTGGGGTAAGGACGATTCTTATTTAAAGTCACTATAGAAATATTCCGGAATCTCAGTGTTGTTAATGACACAGCCGAAAGAGGGGTGAAATTGATGCAAGATGTGCTTAACTGTGAATGAAGAGCAAAAGCAATTTCTTCTCCAGTATGTCGAAAACCACAGAAAGCAGTACCCGAACTGCAAGAAGGCTACTCTTAAACGAAAATTTATTTAAATATGTTATTAAAAAGTGAATTTGTTGTTTCATATGCCCTTTTAAAAATGCCATTTCATAATTTTATAGCAAAATCATACTTTCTTAATATGAGTATAAATTAACATTTTCAAATGCTTAATTTTTAAAAAAAATTTTCTCCTACATCTTCATTCAATCAAGCTCGATGAGGCACGGGTTAATCCTTATATATTGAAGAAATATTTAGTATACTTTCACATTATGCAAAACGAAAAAAATTAAAGGGTGGGCGCTTAAAAAATGTTAAGTACATTTTTCACCATTATAATAAGGACCACCCTAATATATGTATATACTTGGCGCAGCTTTACCGAATTGGTCCTTGTGCCAATACAACCAAAATCTAATCTAATCCAAGTTGTTTGAGGTAAAACAGACTTAAGTTTCCACCCTGTATGTGGCCAACAAGGTTTATTCCTACTGTACTCGGGAAATAATTAATATTAAAGGTATAGGATATATAAAGAAAAATTTCGTGATTTACTTCAATTTTTTTCTTTCGAATAAGATGGTTATAATCACGATTCAAATTGACAATTACCCTGCACAAATGTCTCCCTTTCGTCACTAAATTCCGAATATCGACTAGAAACGAACGAAATAAAAAATTCTCATACACTCACTTTAAATCAGTTTATTTGGTGATTTAGGTTTTACAGAGACCATTAATTAAAAATGGTATTTTTTTCCCTTGTTAGTACATTATCGCTGACACACGACAAAATTTAATAAGACTGTGCTTGAATCATTGCTTGAACGAGAGCACTTACGCCGTAAGAGGAGACTGAATTGACGCCTCCACCTCCTGACAGCACTGCAACGAGCAGTTCGAACATAACTGCAAGCGCTTCTAGCAGAGCTTGAGTCATCGCATTCTGTGGCGAAATACCAGGATTGCTCTGCCTGATGCTAGAAATGAGTCCAGACAGAAGTTTATTCAGGGCTGGGTAATCTGCAGATGATCCCATCGATGAAAGAGCAGACGCCAAAGAATTCATCCTTTCTTGAGAGCCAGATGAAGAAGAAAACGCATAGGCTGTTGAAGACGAACCTTGTGGTCCCCCTTGTCCAGGTCCTCGAGGCCCTCCGGGTCCCTGGTTACCTGGCCCTTGTGGTCCTCCTTGTGGACCACCAGGTACACCCGAAGCAAAAGCGAAAGCTTGAGAGCCGGGTCCTCCTGGTCCGTAAGGTCCAGGTCCTTGTGGTCCGCCTTGTCCAGGCCCTCCGGGTCCCTGATTACCTGGTCCTTGTGGTCCTCCTTGTGGACCACCAGGTCCACCCGAAGCAAAGGCGAAAGATTGAGAGCCGGGTCCCATTGGTCCGTAAGGTCCAGGTCCTTGTGGCCCACCTTGTCCAGGTCCTTGTGGCCCACCTTGTCCAGGTCCTTGTGGTCCGCCTCGTCCAGGCCCTCCGGGTCCCTGATTACCTGGTCCTTGTGGTCCACCCGAAGCAAAGGCGAAAGATTGAGAGCCGGGTCCCATTGGTCCGTAAGGTCCAGGTCCTTGTGGCCCACCTTGTCCAGGTCCTTGTGGCCCACCTTGTCCAGGTCCTTGTGGTCCGCCTCGTCCAGGCCCTCCGGGTCCCTGATTACCTGGTCCTTGTGGTCCTCCTTGTGGACCACCAGGTCCACCCGAAGCAAAAGCGAAAGATTGAGAGCCGGGTCCCATTGGTCCGTAAGGTCCAGGTCCTTGTGGCCCACCTTGTCCAGGTCCTTGGGGTCCGCCTCGTCCAGGCCCTCCGGGTCCCTGATTATCTGGTCCTTGTGGACCACCAGGTCCACCTGAAGCAAGAGCGAAAGCTTGAGAACCGGGTCCTCGTGGTCCGCCTTGTCCAGGTCCTTGTGGTCCGCCTCGTCCAGGTCCTTGTGGTCCGCCTCGTCCAGGTCCTTGATTGCCTGGTCCTCGTGGTCCACCTTGTCCAGGCCCACTGGAGGCTTGAGCGAAAGCTTGTGATCCCCCTGGTCCGTAAGGGCCACCACCCTGCGGTCCTTGTGGTCCACCTGGTCCGTAAGGGCCACCACTCTGTGGTCCTCCTGGGCCGAATGGGCCATTTCCTTGTGGGCCTCCAGGTCCGAATGGGCCACCTCCTTGTGGGCCTCCAGGTCCGAATGGGCCACCTCCTTGTGGGCCTCCTGGACCGAATGGGCCACCTCCTTGTGGGCCTCCTGGACCGAATGGGCCACCTCCTTGTGGGCCTCCTGGTACTTGCGGCCCTCCAGCGCCATTGGGTCCACTGGAAGCTGTAGCAAAAGCCATCGAACTGGAACCTCCTTGTGGACCTCCTTGTCCAGATCCCGGTCCATATGGTCCTTGACCCCCTGCAGAAGACAGAGCTGATGCGAACGCTAGAGCGAGTGATGTGGCGTCGGCAGATTGTATGACTCCATAATTGTTCAGATACTGTGCCACAACGTTTGAGATAGCATAGGCTGTGGCTTGACTATTTCCTCCAGAGTTAGAATATGCCTGCGCTGTGGCTTGTGCAATTGCCTGCGCAATAGACTGTCCATAAGCTTGACCCATTGACATGTCCATCGCTGATCCTGCTCCTGATGGCCCTACACCACCAATCCTCTGGTTGTATGCATTGCTGCTCACCAAAGCAGAAGCAAAAGCGGAGGCGAAACTTGAAACCGCCGCACCATCTCCACCAGAAGGACCGCCTTGGCCACTTCCCGGTCCGGACGAAGCAATCGCCATAGCTGTTGCACTGCTTGGTCCACCTTGTCCAGGTCCTTGTGGTCCGCCTTGTCCAGGTCCTTGTGGTCCACCTTGTCCGGGTCCTTGTGGTCCTCCTTCTCCAGGTCTTCGTGGTCCACCTTGTCCAGGCCCACTTGAGGCTTGAGCGAAAGCTTGTGGTCCCCCTGGTCCGTAAGGGCCGCCACCCTGTGGTCCTTGTGGTCCACCCGGTCCGTAAGGGCCACCACTCTGTGGTCCTCCTGGGCCGAATGGGCCATTTCCTTGTGGGCCTCCAGGTCCGAATGGGCCACCTCCTTGTGGGCCTCCTGGTCCGAATGGGCCGCCTCCTTGTGGACCGCCTTGGCCACTTCCCGGCCCGGACGAAGCAGTCGCCATAGCTGTTGCACTGCTTGGTCCGCCTTGTCCAGGTCCTTGTGGTCCGCCTTGTCCGGGTCCTTGTGGTCCCCCTGGTCCGTAAGGGCCGCCACCCTGTGGTCGTTGTGGTCCACCTGGTCCGTAAGGGCCACCAGTCTGTGGTCCTTGTGGTCCTCCTGGTCCGTAAGGGCCACCACTCTGTGGTCCTCCTGGGCCGAATGGGAAATTTCCTTGTGGGCCTCCAGGTCCGAATGGGCCACCTCCTTGTGGGCCTCCAGGTCCGAATGGGCCGCCTCCTTGTGGGCCTCCTGGACCGAATGGGCCACCTCCTTGTGGGCCTCCTGGTCCTTGCGGCCCTCCAGCGCCATTGGGTCCACTGGAAGCTGTAGCAAAAGCCATCGAACTGGAACCTCCTTGTGGACCTCCTTGTCCAGATCCCGGTCCATATGGTCCTTGACCCCCTGCAGAAGACAGAGCTGATGCGAACGCTAGAGCGAGTGATGTGGCGTCGGCAGATTGGATGACTCCATAATTGTTCAGATACTGTGCCACAACGTTTGAGATAGCATAGGCTGTGGCTTGACTATTTCCTCCAGAGTTAGAATATGCCTGCGCTGTGGCTTGTGCAATTGCCTGCGCAATAGACTGTCCATAAGCTTGACCCATTGACATGTCCATCGCTGATCCTGCTCCTGATGGCCCTACACCACCAATCCTCTGGTTGTATGCATTGCTGCTCACCAAAGCAGAAGCAAAAGCGGAGGCGAAACTTGAAACCGCCGCACCATCTCCACCAGAAGGACCGCCTTGGCCACTTCCCGGTCCGGACGAAGCAATCGCCATAGCTGTTGCACTGCTTGGTCCACCTTGTCCAGGTCCTTGTGGTCCGCCTTGTCCAGGTCCTTGTGGTCCGCCTTGTCCGGGTCCTTGTGGTCCACCTTGTCCGGGTCCTTGTGGTCTTCCTTGTCCAGGTCCACTTGAGGCTTGAGCGAGAGCTTGTGGTCCCCCTGGTCCGTAAGGGCCGCCACCCTGTGGTCCTTGTGGTCCACCCGGTCCGTAAGGGCCACCACTCTGTGGTCCTCCTGGGCCGAATGGGCCATTTCCTTGTGGGCCTCCAGGTCCGAATGGGCCACCTCCTTGTGGGCCTCCTGGTCCGAATGGGCCGCCTCCTTGTGGACCGCCTTGGCCACTTCCCGGTCCGGACGAAGCAGTCGCCATAGCTGTTGCACTTCTTGGTCCGCCTTGTCCAGGTCCTTGTGGTCCGCCTTGTCCGGGTCCTTGTGGTCCCCCTGGTCCGTAAGGGCCGCCACCCTGTGGTCCTTGTGGTCCACCTGGTCCGTAAGGGCCGCCACCCTGTGGTCCTTGTGGTCCACCTGGTCCGTAAGGGCCACCACTCTGTGGTCCTCCTGGGCCGAATGGGCCATTTCCTTGTGGGCCACCTCCTTGTGGGCCTCCTGGTCCTTGCGGCCCTCCAGCGCCATTGGGTCCACTGGAAGCTGTAGCAAAAGCCATCGAACTGGAACCTCCTTGTGGACCTCCTTGTCCAGATCCCGGTCCATATGGTCCTTGACCCCCTGCAGAAGACAGAGCTGATGCGAACGCTAGAGCGAGTGATGTGGCGTCGGCAGATTGTATGACTCCATAATTGTTCAGATACTGTGCCACAACGTTTGAGATAGCATAGGCTGTGGCTTGACTATTTCCTCCAGAGTTAGAATATGCCTGCGCTGTGGCTTGTGCAATTGCCTGCGCAATAGACTGTCCATAAGCTTGACCCATTGACATGTCCATCGCTGATCCTGCTCCTGATGGCCCTACACCACCAATCCTCTGGTTGTATGCATTGCTGCTCACCAAAGCAGAAGCAAAAGCGGAGGCGAAACTTGAAACCGCCGCACCATCTCCACCAGAAGGACCGCCTTGGCCACTTCCCGGTCCGGACGAAGCAATCGCCATAGCTGTTGCACTGCTTGGTCCACCTTGTCCAGGTCCTTGTGGTCCGCCTTGTCCAGGTCCTTGTGGTCCGCCTTGTCCAGGTCCCTGTGGTCCACCTTGTCCGGGTCCTTGTGGTCCTCCTTCTCCAGGTCTTCGTGGTCCACCTTGTCCAGGCCCACTTGAGGCTTGAGCGAAAGCTTGTGGTCCCCCTGGTCCGTAAGGGCCGCCACCCTGTGGTCCTTGTGGTCCACCTGGTCCGTAAGGGACGCCACCCTGTGGTCCTTGTGGTCCACCTGGTCCGTAAGGGCCACCACTCTGTGGTCCTCCAGGGCCGAATGGGCCACCTCCTTGTGGTCCTCCTGGGCCGAATGGGCCACCTCCTTGTGGGCCTCCTGGTCCGAATGGGCCGCCTCCTTGTGGACCGCCTTGGCCACTTCCCGGTCCGGACGAAGCAATCGCCATAGCTGTTGCACTGCTTGGTCCGCCTTGTCCAGGTCCTTGTGGTCCGCCTTGTCCGGGTCCTTGTGGTCCCCCTGGTCCGTAAGGGCCGCCACCCTGTGGTCCTTGTGGTCCACCTGGTCCGTAAGGGCCACCACTCTGTGGTCCTCCTGGGCCGAATGGGCCATTTCCTTGTGGGCCTCCAGGTCCGAATGGGCCACCTCCTTGTGGGCCTCCTGGACCGAATGGGCCACCTCCTTGTGGGCCTCCTGGTCCTTGCGGCCCTCCAGCGCCATTGGGTCCACTGGAAGCTGCAGCAAAAGCCATCGAACTGGAACCTCCTTGTGGACCTCCTTGTCCAGATCCCCGTCCATATGGTCCTTGACCCCCTGCAGAAGACAGAGCTGATGCGAACGCTAGAGCGAGTGATGTGGCGTCGGCAGATTGTATGACTCCATAATTGTTCAGATACTGTGCCACAACGTTTGAGATAGCATAGGCTGTGGCTTGACTATTTCCTCCAGAGTTAGAATATGCCTGCGCTGTGGCTTGTGCAATTGCCTGCGCAATAGACTGTCCATAAGCTTGACCCATTGACATGTCCATCGCTGATCCTGCTCCTGATGGCCCTACACCACCAATCCTCTGGTTGTATGCATTGCTGCTCACCAAAGCAGAAGCAAAAGCGGAGGCGAAACTTGAAACCGCCGCACCATCTCCACCAGAAGGACCGCCTTGGCCACTTCCCGGTCCGGACGAAGCAATCGCCATAGCTGTTGCACTGCTTGGTCCACCTTGTCCAGGTCCTTGTGGTCCGCCTTGTCCAGGTCCTTGTGGTCCGCCTTGTCCGGGTCCTTGTGGTCCACCTTGTCCGGGTCCTTGTGGTCCTCCTTGTCCAGGTCCACTTGAGGCTTGAGCGAGAGCTTGTGGTCCCCCTGGTCCGTAAGGGCCGCCACCCTGTGGTCCTTGTGGTCCACCTGGTCCGTAAGGGCCACCACTCTGTGGTCCTCCAGGGCCGAATGGGCCACCTCCTTGTGGGCCTCCAGGTCCGAATGGACCGCCTCCTTGTGGGCCTCCTGGTCCGAATGGGCCGCCTCCTTGTGGGCCTCCTGGTCCGAATGGGCCGCCTCCTTGTGGACCGCCTTGCCCACTTCCCGGTCCGGACGAAGCAATTGCCATAGCTGTTGCACTGCTTGGTCCGCCTTGTTTGGGTCCTTGTGGTCCCCCTGGTCCGTAAGGGCCGCCACCCTGTGGTCCTTGTGGTCCCCCTGGTCCGTAAGGGCCGCCACCCTGTGGTCCTTGTGGTCCACCTGGTCCGTAAGGGCCGCCACCCTGTGGTCCTTGTGGTCCACCTGGTCCGTAAGGGCCACCACTCTGTGGTCCTCCTGGGCCGAATGGGCCACCTCCTTGTGGGCCTCCTGGACCGAATGGGCCACCTCCTTGTGGGCCTCCTGGTCCTTGCGGCCCTCCAGCGCCATTGGGTCCACTGGAAGCTGTAGCAAAAGCCATCGAACCAGAACCTCCTTGTGGACCTCCTTGTCCAGATCCCGGTCCATATGGTCCTTGACCCCCTGCAGAAGACAGAGCTGATGCGAACGCTAGAGCGAGTGATGTGGCGTCGGCAGATTGGATGACTCCATAATTGTTCAGATACTGTGCCACAACGTTTGAGATAGCATAGGCTGTGGCTTGACTATTTCCTCCAGAGTTAGAATATGCCTGCGCTGTGGCTTGTGCAATTGCCTGCGCAATAGACTGTCCATAAGCTTGACCCATTGACATGTCCATCGCTGATCCTGCTCCTGATGGCCCTACACCACCAATCCTCTGGTTGTATGCATTGCTGCTCACCAAAGCAGAAGCAAAAGCGGAGGCGAAACTTGAAACCGCCGCACCATCTCCACCAGAAGGACCGCCTTGGCCACTTCCCGGTCCGGACGAAGCAATCGCCATAGCTGTTGCACTGCTTGGTCCACCTTGTCCAGGTCCTTGTGGTCCGCCTTGTCCAGGTCCTTGTGGTCCACCTTGTCCGGGTCCTTGTGGTCCTCCTTGTCCAGGTCCACTTGAGGCTTGAGCGAGAGCTTGTGGTCCCCCTGGTCCGTAAGGGCCGCCACCCTGTGGTCCTTGTGGTCCACCTGGTCCGTAAGGGCCACCACCCTGTGGTCCTTGTGGTCCACCTGGTCCGTAAGGGCCACCACCCTGTGGTCCTTGTGGTCCACCTGGTCCGTAAGGGCCACCACCCTGTGGTCCTTGTGGTCCACCTGGTCCGTAAGGGCCACCACTCTGTGGTCCTCCAGGGCCGAATGGGCCACCTCCTTGTGGGCCTCCAGGTCCGAATGGACCACCTCCTTGTGGGCCTCCTGGGCCACCTCCTTGTGGACCGCCTTGCCCACTTCCCGGTCCGGACGAAGCAATCGCCATAGCTGTTGCACTGCTTGGTCCGCCTTGTCCGGGTCCTTGTGGTCCCCCTGGTCCGTAAGGGCCGCCACCCTGTGGTCCTTGTGGTCCACCTGGTCCGTAAGGGCCACCACTCTGTGGTCCTCCTGGGCCGAATGGGCCACCTCCTTGTGGGCCTCCTGGTCCTTGCGGCCCTCTAGCGCCATTGGGTCCACTGGAAGCTGCAGCAAAAGCCATCGAACTGGAACCTCCTTGTGGACCTCCTTGTCCAGATCCCGGTCCATATGGTCCTTGACCCCCTGCAGAAGACAGAGCTGATGCGAACGCTAGAGCGAGTGATGTGGCGTCGGCAGATTGTATGACTCCATAATTGTTCAGATACTGTGCCACAACGTTTGAGATAGCATAGGCTGTGGCTTGACTATTTCCTCCAGAGTTAGAATATGCCTGCGCTGTGGCTTGTGCAATTGCCTGCGCAATAGACTGTCCATAAGCTTGACCCATTGACATGTCCATCGCTGATCCTGCTCCTGATGGCCCTACACCACCAATCCTCTGGTTGTATGCATTGCTGCTCACCAAAGCAGAAGCAAAAGCGGAGGCGAAACTTGAAACCGCCGCACCATCTCCACCAGAAGGACCGCCTTGGCCACTTCCCGGTCCGGACGAAGCAATCGCCATAGCTGTTGCACTGCTTGGTCCGCCTTGTCCAGGTCCTTGTGGTCCGCCTTGTCCGGGTCCTTGTGGTCCACCTTGTCCGGGTCCTTGTGGTCCTCCTTGTCCAGGTCCACTTGAGGCTTGAGCGAGAGCTTGTGGTCCCCCTGGTCCGTAAGGGCCGCCACCCTGTGGTCCTTGTGGTCCACCTGGTCCGTAAGGGCCACCACCCTGTGGTCTTTGTGGTCCACCTGGTCCGTAAGGGCCACCACTCTGTGGTCCTCCAGGGCCGAATGGGCCACCTCCTTGTGGGCCTCCTGGGCCGAATGGGCCACCTCCTTGTGGGCCTCCAGGTCCGAATGGACCACCTCCTTGTGGGCCTCCAGGTCCGAATGGACCACCTCCTTGTGGGCCTCCTGGTCCGAATGGGCCGCCTCCTTGTGGACCGCCTTGCCCACTTCCCGGTCCGGACGAAGCAATCGCCATAGCTGTTGCACTGCTTGGTCCGCCTTGTCCGGGTCCTTGTGGTCCCCCTGGTCCGTAAGGGCCGCCACCCTGTGGTCCTTGTGGTCCACCTGGTCCGTAAGGGCCACCACTCTGTGGTCCTCCTGGGCCGAATGGGCCACCTCCTTGTGGGCCTCCTGGACCGAATGGGCCACCTCCTTGTGGGCCTCCTGGTCCTTGCGGCCCTCCAGCGCCATTGGGTCCACTGGAAGCTGTAGCAAAAGCCATCGAACTGGAACCTCCTTGTGGACCTCCTTGTCCAGATCCCGGTCCATATGGTCCTTGACCCCCTGCAGAAGACAGAGCTGATGCGAACGCTAGAGCGAGTGATGTGGCGTCGGCAGATTGTATGACTCCATAATTGTTCAGATACTGTGCCACAACGTTTGAGATAGCATAGGCTGTGGCTTGACTATTTCCTCCAGAGTTAGAATATGCCTGCGCTGTGGCTTGTGCAATTGCCTGCGCAATAGACTGTCCATAAGCTTGACCCATTGACATGTCCATCGCTGATCCTGCTCCTGATGGCCCTACACCACCAATCCTCTGGTTGTATGCATTGCTGCTCACCAAAGCAGAAGCAAAAGCGGAGGCGAAACTTGAAACCGCCGCACCATCTCCACCAGAAGGACCGCCTTGGCCACTTCCCGGTCCGGACGAAGCAATCGCCATAGCTGTTGCACTGCTTGGTCCACCTTGTCCAGGTCCTTGTGGTCCGCCTTGTCCAGGTCCTTGTGGTCCACCTTGTCCGGGTCCTTGTGGTCCTCCTTGTCCAGGTCCACTTGAGGCTTGAGCGAGAGCTTGTGGTCCCCCTGGTCCGTAAGGGCCGCCACCCTGTGGTCCTTGTGGTCCACCTGGTCCGTAAGGGCCACCACTCTGTGGTCCTCCAGGGCCGAATGGACCACCTCCTTGTGGGCCTCCTGGGCCGAATGGGCCACCTCCTTGTGGGCCTCCTGGGCCGAATGGGCCACCTCCTTGTGGACCTCCTGGTCCTTGCGGCCCTCCAGCGCCATTGGGTCCACTGGAGGCTTGAGCGAAAGCTTGAGGTCCTTGTGGTCCCCCTGGTCCGTAAGGGCTACCACCCGTTGGTCCTTGTGGTCCACCTGGTCCGTAAGGGCCACCACCCTGTGGTCGTTGTGGTCCCCCTTGTCCAGGTCCTTGTGGTCCACCTTGTCCAGGCCCACTTGAGGCTTGAGCGAATGCTTGTGGTCCTTGTGGTCCCCCTGGTCCGTAAGGGCCGCCACCCTGTGGTCGTTGTGGTCCACCTGGTCCGTAAGAGCCACCAGTCTGTGGTC
This sequence comes from Pholcus phalangioides, assembly GCF_987345545.1. Taxonomy (NCBI): domain Eukaryota; kingdom Metazoa; phylum Arthropoda; class Arachnida; order Araneae; family Pholcidae; genus Pholcus; species Pholcus phalangioides. The sequence continues at coordinate 20,718,000 of NW_028301596.1, read as the reverse complement.
CTTGTGGTCCTCCTGGTCCGTAAGGGCCACCACCCTGTGGTCCTCCTGGGCCGAATGGGCCACCTCCTTGTGGGCCTCCTGGTCCTCGTGGTCCACCGGCGAAAGCCATAGCAGTTGGTCCTTGAGGTCCTCCTGGTCCTTCTGGACCACCACTTCGTGGTCCGTAAGGGATACCAGGTCCTGATGGTCCTCCTGGTCCGCGAGGTCCTTGTGGGGTACCTGACCCTTGTGGTCCTTGTGCATCGGCGAAAGCTATAGAAATTGTTTTTTGTGGTCCACCCGGTCCTTGTGGTCCACCTGGTCCTTGTGGTCCTTGTGGTCCTTGTGGTCCTTGTGGTCCTCCTGGCCCATACGGACCTGATGGTCCCCTTGGACCATTAGGGCCTTGAGTTCCGCTTTGAGCAAAAGCGTAAGCTTGAGAATTTGGTCCCCCGGGCCCACCTTGTCCAGGTCCATAAGGTCCTTGATTTCCCGACGGCTGGTTCGATCCCGGTATGTCATTGTCACCGCTGGTCTGAGCGACTGATTGCACGATACTCATGGTTTCTCTCATGTAGTTGTTGTCAGCGTAACCAACCGTCTTTATCAGCGCATTCTGGTAGGCATTGATGACAATCGGTATTTGGTTGATCCCGTTGTCATTATCCAGTACCAATACCTCGGTCACGGCAGTCAAAAACCCCGCGTTCATGGCTTGCAAGGCTGTTTTGGAACGGCTGCTCATCACCGACGTCTCCATCAGAGATGCCACATTGCCAACGTCCGCCTTTTCTTCATCACTCATAGCTTCGCTATTCTCGACCTCTTGAACGAAATTCCTCATGAATAGTATTGCAGTCTGCTTATCAGTCCATGGGGAGCCCGGTGAACTGTGGCTTCCACATACCGTTTGTAGTTGGGCTGTGGATAGCAGGAGTAAGAACGGTAAGAACAGCTCCATGGTTGCGCTTTTTTTGACGAACAAAGCGCACCGTTTGTGGTTCTTTCTGGACTACCACACCCGGTTTATATAGGGCACTACACACTTGCTGTTCTAGCAAATAAGTAGGCGGCGTCTTGTCCATGCCAGTTCCTGATACGATGGAAATTTTCGATCTACGTAGGAGATATTTGAGCAGTTGGTTCGTTGCGAGGCGTCTATTGGGCATCGAAGTGCCATGGGTGACGCAAGCGTTCAGTTTGCACAGCTTCTTCTGGCCACGATGCGTTTGCGTAAATTATGTGATCACCCCTGTCAAGGTATTCTTGTTGTTGTTGTTGTTGTTAAGAATGTTGTTGCATCAAAATTAATTAAACATCCCACGTCATCCATTATTACACGTACCGATCTGATGACGAAGATCCAAATTTCTGATTGTTGGGCATTTGGAAAGAGAAGGTACGTTTTATGAAAGTTAACGTTGTCCAATCGTTTTTGATTATAGACTTGAAAAACGTCTTATTGTGGAGAAAAATTAACAATAATTCAAAATCTAACATGTTGTCCTCAAAAGCTCTGCGCTGCTTCTTTCTAGTTAGTTGTTGAGCGAAAGAAAAATACAGCCAAACTCTGTTATAATGGCCTCGGTTGTAACGACACCTCGGCTATAACATCAATAACTAGCGGTCTGCACTGATTCCCACGGAGAATAAGGTTAATTAGCTTTGCTTATAACGTCAGGGAAAACCCAACGACCACGGATATAACGACAAATGTTTCGACGTTTTTGCTTGTCCGTTTTATCCGCCTTTCCCAAGAAATTCTCAGAATTGGCGCTCATCACATTGAGGAAATATTTGCCTGTTGTTCTATTGATACTTGACGTTAAAAACAAAAAGATTTATTAAATTTGTGACGTTTTCCAATTTGCTCATTGGCATTACCCATACACGGGACATTACCGTACTTTCCCGTAATTTCGCCATTCCGACTTTGTTGTGCAGTTTCTCCAGTGGAGTTTACTTTAATTCATAATCATTACCAAAATCGAGGATGAAGATAATTTGCATAATTTATAAATTGTGTAGTATTTCTCCCCAAAGATTATTAACCACTTTACGTACAAGGTTATGGCAAGAAATTTGGATTCTCTCCATTTGATGAATCGGTAACCTTATGCTAACCAAACCGCACGTTAGAAAAAGGAAAAGGGGAAAAGAAAAAACATAACAATAATAGGAAAAATTATAATATATATAGATAAGGTAACTTATATATATATATATAAGTCCTATGAGTCCTCTTTTTTTTCATCCTCACCCCACGTGTTCTCTTAGTATAGAACGAAAGAAGGGAAAGAAAGAGCAACTTCTTCGCATAGATAGGGTTACTATAAAATTTCGTGATGGTGGAGAGAGAGGAAAGAAAACACAGAGAACTTGTTTGAATTTATTCTACTGGTGATTATATATTACGCTTGTGATCATAAAGAGTTTGTGATATTTGGTAATTTTCCTGACGATTGGCAACATTTTTGGCGAGAATTAAAGATGTCCTGGTATTAATTATGCCGATTTCCCGTATATTTTTTATCAATAAAATATGGTCAACCCAATCATAATTGAATAGCAATTTCATGTGTAGCATTGCAGTTGATTGTATCTGATCATATCTTTTGTCAAAAAGGTAACGAAAATTCAACCTCAGTTGTTTCAACCTCAACAAAATTTCGCGGAAACTTCGACGTCGCGATATAACAGAGTTTAACGAGTTTGACGTCGATGTAACAGAGTTTTTTAAGACCTCCATTTTTCAAAATATCTCCACCCATAATTTTTAAGTTATTTTCCATGTATTTTCTAAGCTATGTGCTTATAGAATTTTCCTGGTTTCAAGGCAAGAAGTTCATTTATACTGTTTTTGAAAGCACCGCTTTAAATCGGGGGGGCTCTTAACCGGGGTGGGGGAACCATGAACTTAGATGAGAAAGAAAATTAACTTATTGTTTCCACATTATTATACACTGAATATTTTTCTAATAAGTGGTCCGCGTAGCTTTCATTTTATTGGCACAAAAGCACTCATAGAATACAAAATATTGAGAATATCTGCTTTGAATTAAAACATTTTAACAACTCAACGATCAGGGATGAGATATCTCAGCCTAAGGCAAATAAAGGCAATGCATTCCAGCTCTCTGCGAATTGTTGGAAGGGCGAATAAGTGATTTCAAAATTAATGAAAGAATATTCCCAGAGAATTGATGAAAATCAATGAAAAAAATATTTCCAGAATCGACGGAAAAAATATTTCCAGAATCAGTGAAAAAAAAAAATTCCCAGAATTGATGAAAAAAATATTTTTAGAATTAACGAAAAAGAATATTTTCCAGAGGTGATAAGAAACATTCCCAGAAAATTGATGAAAAAATATTCCCAGAATTGTGAAGAAAAATTTCCCAGAATCGGTGGAAAAAATATTTCCAGAATCAACGGAAAAAAAATATTCGCAGAATCAATGAAAAAATATTCCCTGAATCGATGAAAAAGTATTCCCAGAATCAATGAAAAAATATTCCCTGAATCGATGGAGAAAAAAAAAAATATTTCCAGAATCGATGGGGGGAAAAAATATTTACAGAATCGATGAAAGAAATATTTCCGGAATTAACGAAAAAATTATTTCCAGAATTAACGAAAAAATCGATGAAAAAACATTCCCAGAATCGATGGAAAAAAAAAAAAAAAAATTTCCAGAGTCGATGAAAGAAATATTACCAGAATTAACAAAAAGATTATTTCCAGGATCAATGAAAAATTATTTCCAGGATCAATGTGAGAAAAAATATTCCCAGAATCAATGAAAAAATATTCCCAGAATCGATGGTAAAAAAAATATTCCCAGAATCGATGGGAAAAAAAAATTCCCAGAATCGATGGGGAAAAAAAAATTTCCAGAATCAATGAAAAAAATTTTCAGAATCAATGAAAAAAATTTTCAGAATCAATGAAAAAATGTTCCCAGAATCAATGAAAAAATATTCCCAGAATCGATAAGGAAAAAAAAATTTCCAGAGTCAATGGAAAAATATTTCCAGAATTGAAAAAAAAATATTTCCAGAATCAATGAATGTGTGTGTGTGTGTGTGAAAAAATATTCCTAGAATCGATGAAAAAAATACATATATTTCCAAAATTGAATGAAAGAAATAATTTGATAATTTGGAAGAAATTTCAGAATCGGTGAGAGAAACAATCCCAGAAGTGATAAAAATTCGTCAATTAATGAAGAAAAATATTTCCAATAAAAATTCATATTGGATGAAATAAACTTCAGAGAATAAATAAAATTCTTCTTCAATGTGACCGTGTTTGACTCGAACACAGTTGGCTCACCCGCTACTGTACCTTGAATCTAGTACCATCTTAAAACCTGAAGCACCGTAGTAATGAAGTTAGCGCGGGCTGCATAAAAGTTTTTAAGTTAGCCCGCAATATGTCAGGAAGCTCCTGTTCTACATGGACAATAAAAAGAACTGCTGGGGCAGGCCCGTCATTTAGAGGGGGGGGGGCCGCCCCCCTGGCTTTTGAAAATACACTAAAAATGGTATATATATATACAAATATATATACACATTGAGTACGTGTGCTTTCCCCCCCCCCCTGGAAAAAGTTGAAATGACGGCTCTGTGTTCCGGGATAACCAATGATAGTCGAAATATTTTTAAGACTTTTCTTTAGTTATTGGGTGTCTAATAAAGTAATCCTAATAAGTTTGAAAATTCCGGGCTCTGGTCATATAATCCCGACACAAACTACTCTAAACCATGATTCATGCACCTCGTCCATATTCCTCTGCGGAACTTCTAAGGAATCGGTACATGTTGGAATGTGTTTGTTATGTGTATAGTTCTGCCATCTACCACGAATTTTTCTAACGGTGTAATGATTGAACAATTGCATCGTTGTAGGCCTGTCGCTTTCTGTGGTAAGACTTTCCATCGGGGAGATCTGTCCGCATTTACGCCTCGAAGTTGGGAACCACAGAAAACCAACTTCAGCCGACTACCAATGTGGAGACGGTGGGGTTCGAACCCGGATCCTTACGATACGAGTCCCCGCACTATGATCATTCGACCGCCACAGCGGCAAGATCTCGACACTGCCAAAATCCCGACATTTCAGACTAAATTTCATAAAAATGTAATTATGTTACAATATTGATTTATTTTTAAAAATCGGCCAGGTCGGGATCGTGACCTATCAAGGTTTCGGCTGTCGGGCCATGTTTGGGCTTGGGCTGTCAGGATGATGTCCGAGACCTTCTAATTATAGCTTATTTATAATCCGTTTAATACATTTTCTAAGTCATTTGAATTAAATATTTTTCTTCTGTGAAATTTATTTTGAAAAGCCGGGATTTATCTCATCTACTAATACAATCCTACTAGCTGTGATACCCGGCGCTGCACGGGTTTTCTTCAATTAGTGGGAGGATAGAAAATACGACAAACCATTATAAAGGAATAAATTATTATGCATATATACCGGCAGCATTAAAGAAGTGACCAACCATTGTAAAGGCATATGCATGTGGGAAACGCATTGCTAGGGAACCACGGTAAACAAAGTAAACATTCCGAAAGTCATTGTTGAAATTCCATCCGGAAATCATCGTTGCCTGACACGCTTTTGCCCATTTCGGGCATTTCCCCAGCTATGACAAACTTTTAATGTAGCCTATCGTTCAAGTCGGGTCCCGTTTGGTATATATGAAAAATTTGACGACGATCGATGGAAAATTGTAGATTTGTATACAGAACACACACAGAAAATCAGTTTTATACATACAGGGTGATTCGGAAAAGAAGGGAAAACTTTGAGAGGTGGTAGTACACACAAAAACAAACAAAAAATATAAGAAATACAAGATATACGGAAGACTGGATGTTGTGAAGATATTTATTATTTGAGATGTTAATTTTTTAAGGAAGGAAAAAACTCATCTCTGCCTCTACCGGGAGTCGAACCCGGGTCCCTCGATTGCCGGACGAGTGCTCTGACCAAATTAATTAATAATTAACATCTCAAATAATAAATATCTTCACAACATCCAGTCTTCTGTATATCTTGTATTAACAAGTGGAGAGCGACATTCATGTCATATATATAGCCATCTGGTGGCTCGTCGTCCATGAGCTATTAGCTGATCGGTTCCACCGTCCATTGCACGGTTCCGTTTGGCACATATACGCTCTAGCGAAGGAAAATCTCTATCTCCTCTGTAGCTTAGTGGTCAGAGCACTCGTCCGGCAATCGAGGGACCCGGGTTCGACTCCCGGTAGAGGCAGAGATGAGTTTTTTTTCCTTCCTTAAAAAATTAACATCTAAAATAATAAATATCTTCACAACATCCAGTCTTCTGTAATTCTTGTATTAACAAGTGGAGAGCGATATTCATGTCAAATATAAGAAATAAAAAACATATAATAAATAAATATTATTATTGAATAATAATTAAATGAATTGAGTTTTGTGTGAAGGAATTGTGGCCAGATTGCGGGCAGCAATTTCAAGCGCTTCGACACAGATTATAGATGTATTAAAGAAACCATACATAATAACCCGGAATTTTGATCCGATATGGCCCGTTATCTCGTAAGGTTGGTTTTATCTCTCCTAGGGAAAAGCGGTTTCAGCATTTGTGTAATGATTTCAATCGGTTTTACGCTATGCACTTGAGCGTAAAGCACTGCTGTGAAAGTTTATACTGAAAATATTCGGAGTCCTTGGAGTGAATTAGTAAATTTTACATTGATTCCTGGGGGGGGGGGGGGCATTTCGGTTTCTGAACATTTCAGTTTATGAACGGACATCCAGAACGAATTAGTGATTTCGTAAACTGAGGGTCTACTGTTCGTTTAATCAGGTAATTTAAGAGTATTTAAGTTATCCCCCAGTAATTTATGAGTATATAATGTACATATATAATGTACATATTCATCTCACCCTTCATTTCATACGCCCTTCAATCACGTATATACGGGACGGGACGCCTGGCAACCATGGCTCCCATATCACGATGTTTTAACCGTTTTTGCGCCTCTGTGTATTGTGACAATATTTTCGTAATACATTGTTAGTTTTTACACTGCAATGCCCACCAAATGAGACTTTTGAAAATGATCCGGTTATTATTAACGGATATCCCCTTTTTTAGCAATGATTTCCGGGATTTGTTTCGGTTTTGCAGGCACCTCATCTAGTTCGGGGCCATTGATGAGCAATTTTTACCGTCCGGATCGTCTCGTCACCCTAGCTCATTCTTCATCTCTCAAAACTTTCCGTCCGAACAGAAACGCTCGAGTAGTGGCATCAGCCTAGTGCTCGTAGCGGAGCGAAGAGGTACGAGTTACAAGAATTCCGACTAGGAAGAAAAAAATACATGGGGTGGAAGAAGAGTTGTACATATATAGTAATAGAGGAGGAGGAGGATAGAGAAAATGCCCGGAGGGGTTCTGAAATGTAAGGGTGTGATGCTGATCCCTTCGCAGAAGAGGGAAAAAAGGGAGAAACGGACCAATAGGCAGATAGCGAAAATCAGCAAGATCGAGGTGAAAACAAAGAGGTTTGTTCGAAACGAGCCCCTCGTTGGGTGGCCTCTTTCTCTCTCTTTTGTCTCGTTCTTCGAATATGTGCGGTGTAGAACAAAATAATATAATTGTTTTCGTCACTATAATTTCTATTATGCATTCCCGTACCTCTTGGTCGCTGTACTATGTGCACGGACTAAAGAGATTCCACCGCAACTTTTTCTTCCGATATTTTCATGACGGAATTGATAGTGTATTTGCTCATGGAAATCGGGCAGGTGTTTCTTTTTTTTTGCCGTGTATTTCGCACATGTTTTGTATGTTCAGAACCTCAACATATGAAAAACATGTCAATCATTTTGAGGGACATAAACCACGTCATTTCGTGGTGTTTGAACAGAAACCATATCTGAAACGCCATCTACGCATCAGAATACCAATTGACTGCATTTAATTGCATTTTGATTGGATTGGGGATTGCCGTAAAATCAGTTAGACCAGGGGGGGGGGGGGTCTTGCATACATGGCCCAGGGGCCCACACGTAGGATCTGGGAGTTTCTTGTCATGGCCAGAATTAATTTAAAAAAAAATTCAGAATTAATGAAAGAAATAATTAATCAAATTTATTTTTCAGAATTAATAGAGAAATACTTTTAGAATTTGTGAAATAAATTGTTTAACTATACTGATGGGGATTGATAATTTATGAAAGAAATAGCTTCATAATTGATAAAATTTATTTTAAGCATTGATTAAATGAATTGGTTCATAATTGATGAATTCTTTAATCAAATTGATTTTTATGAATTAATGAAAGAAATTACTACGCATTTGATGAAAGAAATTGTTCCATATAAAATTGTTAATGAGAGAAATAATTAATCAAATTTATTTTTAGGAATTAATGAAAGAAAACATTGTAGAAAGAATTGGATTTTTATTTTTTTAAAGAATGAATGAAATCTGGTGGGGGGGGGGGGCAGCACGGTGTGCTCCCGCCAAGTCGAGCGAAACTAGCACTAAAATCCTTTCCTAGAAGCAACTCGAGGTACTTTTCAGACCCCATATTTCCATACGGGAGTTGTTCAGGTATCTGAAACTTGGCATACCTAGAGCTTTCTACAAACTCAATTAAATCTCTGAATTTCACATTTCTATCATCTGTAGTTTATGAGAAATTTGAACCCAAAATATAGTTATTTTGAAACTGATACAGATCATCAAAAATCCCAAGCACTTCTAAGCCCTAGAAACATGAAATTTGATATGAAGGTTTTGTTTGAGATACAAAAAAAGTAAAATTAAAAAATCTGGAAAATTCCTCTCACGATCGGAAATATGGGAAAATTCCGGATATTAGGAACTGTCGCCAAAAAACACTGCCAAATGATTGCAAGATTGCCAACTGTAATTGAAATTGTTCAAAATTTTTTGCCGAAGACAGGAAAAAAGGGTTTTTACATACATCGACATATCGGTAGTGGTGTTGGTTTAGTGACGTGTTAATATATAAATTCAGTTTTTAATTTCGAATACAAAAATTTCATTTACTATAGCACTATTGTCATTGATATATTTTCCTAAAATCCCCCATTTTCGATAGAAAAAAAAACGATATAATTTTTATTCTAATTTTATTCCATGGACAAAGATGAATCCGAAGATCAGAGAGGAAATTTTTTCCCCTGTGAATTTCTCGGATAATATCTCTAAAGAACGGGATCAGAAGGGTAAAAACAATGAATTCGGCCTATAAAATGTTAAAATGTGCGTACAGTGTTTGTTATGCATAACAAAAATATGAGATGAACATCCACACAAATGTTTGTCACAATTACCATAATACAATTTACAGTCGAATCCCGTTTTAACGAATACCGATATAGCGAAAATCTCGTTTTACCGAACACGTTTCTAATCCCCCAAATAAGTTCACGTAGGAACAATGCAAAAAAACTGGAATTCCTTTATAACGATTAATTATCAATAACGAAATTAAAATATCTGGATTTTTACGGCGAGCCTGAAAAATTGGCGAAGTTCAAAATTGAATTGCCGTCAAAATTTTTAATTTCCAATTCCACAAGCCTCCCTCTAGCTACAAATCGATTAAATTTGCCAACTTCTCTATTCCACCAGTTTTCGAAAAAGCCTAGAATAAACCAAATTGGTCATCTAGTTCAGGAGAAATTTAGTCGTTTGTTTGTAATACATCACTGAAATCTGCGTTCGTCGAAGTAATTTTAGTAGATTTTGGCGACAATTCTATTTTTCACTTCACTGATCTCTCAGCGATTGTAGCTCGCCATTAAATACGGATATCCTGTAGATAGAGGTAGTGTCACCTTATATCAGAGGTTCTCAACCGGTGCTCCGTGGAGCCCCAGGGGCTCCGCTTCCACTCATGGTAAGTAAAAAAACCCAGTAAATTTGAAAAAAATAGTTATAAGTATTTTAAATAACAGATAAATCACTAACTTTGATAAATATAATAACTTTGACTCTTTGTTAAAAATAATGATCACGAAATGATTTTAACAAATACGCTACACTCAGATATAAAAATAGTTTTGTGCACTGTGTACGAAAAGAGAAATAAATTGTAAAATGATGAACGGATGTATATGGTTGTTATTGTGCATATAAGTATAGATAGATACATGTATATGTATGGTGTTACATGGAATGTACCCACTGATATTCATAATACGTAATTTAATAATATAATCGTGATTATGACTCTGAGAGAGAGAAATGAAAGAAAATAAGAAATCTAACATCTTAACGTATACCGTAATCGTAAATATATAAATAGAAATACAATATAACACATGTCTAATCTTTATAAAAGCTGTTGTCTGAAACATATGTGATTATAACCCCCTTTAGACCTGCTGGAAGGACTTTCAAGTCCCTTGGGGTCACAAAGTGTTTGCATTCATGTGTTTTTATGTTTGTACCTATGTGTATGTTTGTATTTGTATATATGCCTGTGTTTTTGTGAATTGTTTATTAAAAAAATAAAAAAATAGGCCTACGGGGCCCCGCCATAGGAATTATAGACCAGAAATGGCCCCGCGAGTCAAAAAAAAGTTGAGAACCGCTGCCTTTTTTTTATGTGATTTTTTGTGCGAAATCAAATTGCGATTCCGAATTTTCGTTGAATACCTATTTCCACAAACGCTGATTTCAGTGATGTGTATATATATACAACTTTTTATATTGCAAAGAAAAGACTAAATTTCTCCTGAACCAGAAAACCGATATGTTTTTTGTTATGACAAGTTTTTGGCAAATTTGACCGATTGTAGCCATGGTGCCCCCTCCTCTTCGTCCCTTTTACTTTTTAACCTTAACGCATGGCGCCTCATGACAATTAGTTCAGTCTGTTTTATAATTTCCGAGTGTAAGTAGGCTATGCAAATTGGCAAGAAGGTATTTTTAGGTCGGGTAGGGGTTTAGAAGTATGAATTTTTGCCCTAAGCCTACGATGCCACGGTTCGGGAGCCTCAAGTACCGGAAAGCCATAATAACAATATGATCTGGTTAAAATGTTGGAGAGACTGAGTAGGCCTATGCAAACTACGCAAAATGGAAAGCAGATATTTATAGCTGCGATGGGGGTCTCTTTCGCTCTCTATCTCAGATAAATTTGTTACACCTGGGGGGGGGGGGGCTGTGAAGCTGCTGACACGGCTCTGGGCTTACTTTATGGAAATGGAGTGAAATCTCTATCCAAAAACTGAGCCTTAAGGTGAGTTCTTGTTTGCAATTAACCCAGGTTCTCTGTATTTGTTAAACTCTCAGGGCCGTAACTGGAAACGAAAATTTACTTTGTCGCTTAGGAAGGGGGGGGGGGGTTCTGTATCAATTTTGACACCCTCACTCAGTAATTTTTAATGGAAAAGAGTAAACTCGTCGTCCTTCCTGGTTTAGCTCCGAGGAATAGACAGGACCGTCTTAAGAGCATCATGGGTTCCCAAGCCAAGTAATTTTTCTGAGGCCCTACTTGGAAAATTCTCGAAAAATTCAACTACTTCTCTTTTTTATGAGGTCCTGAGCCGTGCCCGGTTGGGCCTATGCATCAAGACGGCATTGTGAACAGACCCCGGCCCCCAAGCCCTTCTTTCGAATAAAAACCTTCAATTGTGCATTTACGTGCTCCTAAAATTTTAGGATTTTCTGTACTGGATGCTTGATTGCTGGGGGAAAAAAATTGTACATTTAACAACAATGTAGGGTTGTACATTTAAAGTGTGATGTAGGATTATACATTTAAAGTGTGATGTAGGATTATACATTTAAAGTGTGTTGTAGGATTATACATTTAAAGTGTGATGTAGGATTATACATTTAAAAACAATGATTGGAACATTTTTGTGGTGTCCCCTATTATCCTGATGCAACTAAGCTCGTGCTTATTTTGCTTAATGGTTAATCCGGCCCTGATTCTAACTAGAAGGGCGTTTGTAGAATTGGCGATTAAATATTTTGGCGGCGATTCGATTTTGAACTTTGCCAATCTTTCAGCGCTCGTTAAAACCAGATATTTCTATGAAATTGGTGTCACCTAGTGGCATTTTTTCTGCTCTATCCAAATGTGTGCTTAGTTTGCGTATAGGTCTTTCAGAAACTTTACAAATCCGGGTTTTTTCAGACTTGATACTTTTTTTCCCCCCATAATCGATTATCCACCATAACTCGAAAACAGTTTGAGATAAGCAAGGGTTGGTGGGGTGTTTCATGATACACTCGGGCTCGTCTATCAGCCCCTTTCGTTTGGCGGAATAGGTCGGATTCACCCTTAATAGTCTTTCATGTCAATCATTTTTTATCAGTTCATCCGTTATCCATTCATTTTTCTTTCCATTTTTTTTAAATATTTAATATTTTTTATCCAAAAACAACGATGATAGTAGATAATATCAATAAATATTTAGTATAACGTTTTCAATTTTTTCTCTGAAAAATATTTCCATTCATTCGATAACTTTTTATGCAGGTCTCAAACTCTCTTTACATAATCAATTCCATTTAGGTTGTCCTGTTCAAAAATTTTCGGTCATATTTTTTTTTCGGCATTATAATCACTTATAACTAAAAGCCAGTGTAATATTTTCCGGTCCGATAATTCTGTGATAATTTCCTCAAATAATTCTGAAATGGCTTCTTCCAAAAAATTCTGAAATAATTTCCTTCAATAATTTGAAATATAATTTCCTTCAATAATTTGAAATATAATTTCCTTCAATAATTTGAAATATAATTTCCTTCAATAATTTGAAATATAATTTCCTTCAATAATTTGAAATATAATTTCCTTCAATAATTTGAAATATAATTTCCTTCAATAATTTGAAATATAATTTCCTTCAATAATTTGAAATATAATTTCCTTCAATAATTTGAAATATAATTTCCTTCAATAATTTGAAATATAATTTCCTTCAATAATTTGAAATATAATTTCCTTCAATAATTTGAAATATAATTTCCTTCAATAATTTGAAATATAATTTCCTTCAATAATTTGAAATATAATTTCCTTCAATAATTGAATTAATTTCCTTCAATAATTGAATTAATTTCCTTCAATAATTGAATTAATTTCCTTCAATAATTTTCTTCAATAATTGAAATAATTTCCTTCAATAATTTGAAATATAATTTCCTTCAATAATTTGAAATATAATTTCCTTCAATAATTCTGAAATAATTTCCTTCAATAGTTCTGAAATAATTTCCTTCAATAATTCTGAAATAATTTCCTTCAAAAATTCATTCATTTCTGATATATTAGTTCATTTCTCTCGTTAATTCTGAAATAATTTCTCTCTCGTTAATTCTGAAATAATTTCTTCCGGTAAATTTTAAACAATACGCTTCAATGAATTGAAATAATTTCATTCAATAATTCTGAGTTTTCAATAATTTCCAAATGATTTCTTTCATTAATTCTAAATTTTCAATAATTCTGAAATATTTTCTTTCGTTAGCTTTTAATTTGCAATAAATCGGAAAGAATTTCTTCCGCTGATTTTGAATGCGTCTAAAATTATTGCTTTCGTTAATTCTGAATTCTCTTAACTTTCGAAAATATTTCTTTCATTATTCTGTGAGAAATAATTCTTCCCTTCATTATTTAAATTTTCATGAAACTAATTTTGAAATAATTTCTCGTATTCAGTGCCATTTTGAAATAATTTCATTCATTGATTTTGAAATAATTTTTTTGGTTTATTCTGAATTTTCAATAATTATGCTTTTTCGAAAGTTAATTCTAAATTTTCATTTACTCTGGTAAATTTTATTCAGTATGTAGCGCGTTGTCTCAAGGCATTTCCCATCTGGGCACGGGGTTGGGTGCCCTATCCCTTTGGCCCGAAGCCCATGGTCCTATTAAGACCACCATGTGGCCATATTTTTATTTAGATATTCTTAAGCACATTTCTGTACATTGTATTTTTTTAATGTTAATCTTTTTTGAGAGCTCAGTGAAGCCCCGAGAAATGTTCGGGCTCGTTAATACGTATTTTTCCATTTTCCATCTGTTTGTGGCTGACTGCATAATATGCGTCACCGATATACGAGGGAAACAAAATTGTCTTTCGGTACCAGGATGTGTCAGGACCGAAGCAAACAAATATGATCGGAAGATGCATCTGATCAAACTTATCACATGTCAGTTTTTTGATGGGATTTGCTGCGAACGACGCAACAACAATCGCGTGACGACCCCCCCCCCCCCCGAATACAATTTACAGGTACAACGCAATTCTTCTTCCTCTGGTGCAATCTTTGTACGCTGAATAACACACGTGGACAAAAAGATCGTGACACCATTTACAAAATTAATACAAAATCCACAAATTAAGCTTTGGGGCGGTGCTCACAGTAAACTACTTGGCCCCATCGAGCTTATGAAGGAGCCGTCACGACGGCAGCAACAACATCCAATACCAGAATATATCACGTAATGTGTTCGTGCCAGGTAATTTCCATCTTTCAAATTCACAGTTCAATCTCCAAAGGTTGCAATTAATTGCTTTCTGCAGATTTAAAAAAACGATAGAGAACTGCTATACAGATAAAAAAGATTAAATTATCTCTTTCATTAAATGCTGGAATTATTTCTTTCATAAATTGCAATATAATTCCTTTCATTAATTCTGCAATTATATCTCATTAATTCTGGAATAGGTTCTTTTATTAATGCTGGAATTATTTCTTTCATTAATTCCGGAATAGTAATTGCAAATCTTAGAAAAAAATAAGCAGTCCTTTCCTTCCTCATTTCTCTTTAAACTCATATGGATACCGTAAGCAAATAACGCGGATTCCACTGCCATTAAACACATCACACAATGTTCTTCGATAAATTAGGCAGTGTTAATGTGCTGAGGAGGTGCTACCACTTATGTTCCGAATCGGAAGTGAGAAACTCACGGTGGATGAATGTAAACAATTGATTTTTTTTTTAAATTTTATGGGCATGATTCGTGCTGGCTTCTTGTTATACTCAGAGAGAAATTGTTGCGAAATAGGAGAAAATTTCGGAAGAATCAACACGATGTATGGCGATTTAGCACTCGTTATGTGGCGAAATTGCCAAATTAGCATTCGTAATTTGAAGACTAGCTCTTTTACTTGCGGAATGAAAAAATCTTTTCACGAAAAATTTGGATTTGACGTAATGAAGATCGATTATAGTAATTTTCTGCTGCTTGCAGAGGCGACTTTTTCCCCCTTTTCGAAAACGGAAACCGATTCGCATTTGCGCTCTGAAGTTGAAAGACCATTATAAACTATCTTCAGCTGCACGATCACGGATATTATCCGGATTTTGCGATGCAAAGCCCGACGAGAGGCCGATAATTTAGATAAAGGGGCCGTGGTTATCCCAATCCAATTTTTTCGGGGACAAAGTCGATGGCGGGAAAATCTGAAAATCGATTCAAGGGAAATTTTTAAATCCGCGTAACCGTTTTTTTATATCCGTAAATTTTTCTAGACTTCCGGCAACTTTTTCAAGGAGAGACTGAATGGATTATCAGTTCGACATGTGTGTGGTACTTAAAAAAAAACTGTTTTGGGGTAAAAAGGAAGGAGATAAATAAATATTAAATATTTTTGGATTGAAAAATTTTCGTTTTCGAAAGGGGAAAATATCTCTGTAGTACTTGCAAAGCGTGAGAGCACACATGGTTAGCTCGCGATCTATTTTTCTTCAATACGGTACTATACTTTGCAGTAGTCAAATTATTTTTCAACAGAGATCTCTACTTTTCAAGGTCACCAGATAGCGCGACCATGGAAGGAGGGGAAGTAAGGAGGAATAAAACGCTCTCTCTAGGAAAGAATCGTTTCTCGGCACACGGAAACAGATTTTTTTGGCGTCCTTTTCCGAAATTCCAAGCACACCGAGACAAAATTGCCTATTTGGTACAGTAAAATTCGAAAATACACTATTGGAACAAGATAGCTAATTTTGGCGCAGTGCGCTGCAATTAGCGCAGAGTTCCCACCAATGTACCCCGACTATTTATTATCCAAATTCAAAAATTTCTCGAACTTTCCATGACCAAAAATAAAAAATTTCAGCGACTTCCCAGATCAACATTAAATTTTTATTCTTTCCTGCTCGAGACTAAAAATTTTCCTTTAGATTCCCTGGCCAAAATGAAAAATTACCTTGACTAGAAATACGTATTTTCCCCGACTTTTTCTGAGCTAAAAATTATTTTTCTTTCCCAAAGCTAAAAATTTCCGACAAAAATTAGACAAATTCCTTGCCCAAAACTAAAAACTTTCCTGAGGGATCGTGTTTGCAGAAAAGAAATAGTAACGAAAATTCAGGGATAGGAAGAAAAAAAAAGTTCAATTTGATCGGGATTGTCCAGATATCCACGCTGTGACCACTCTTTATGGAAGTGGAACACTGAATTCCCCAAACAATGACAATCTTAACAAAACTCAATAAAAAAACAATCACACGACAATGTGCCGGGAACAAAAGCTCTTTGAATAAGGCTAAAAAAACTGAATATTTTCTCAACCAAAACTCCTGAAGAAAAGTATAAAATTCAAAATCTTAATTTTAAATTATATTTTTTCAAATTTTAGTTTTTCCCCTACATAGTTTCTCCCTGACTTTTGCTACATGTTTCGAACTTTTCTTGACTTTCGAGGTTGCTAGGAACTCGAATTCCAGTACAGTATACATGCCTCTCTATAGTAAATTTACAGTGCAAAAACGTTTGAAAATGAGATTCATCCTTGCCCTTTGGGTTGTAGCTCAGTCAGGGGCGTATGAAGGTGCTGTTAAACTTTTAAAAAATGAGAGCATCGACACGTCAACTAAAATTTTTGAAAACTGAAACCATCATAATACATGGTTCAAAGCAAAAATGTGCTCAATCATATATTTCTCTGATTTTCCCAGACCAAAACTAAAAAAAATTCCTTGCCCAAAAACTAAAAAAAAAAACTCGAAAATTTCCCAAATTTTCCTGACACACACACACACAAAGAAAAAAAAAATCCCTCAACTTCACAGACGAGGAAAAAAAAATTTCTGACTTCTCAAACAAAAACCAAAAATTTCCTACGTTTCTTTTGGCCAAAAACTAAAAACATTCTTCCGACCAAAAATAAAAAATTTCCCTGAAGAAGTCACACAAGTAAATTATCACTAAATGTGGCAGGGCTGTCATTTGAACTTTTTTCTAGCGTTGGGGCAGCACCTCCTAGAGATAGAAAGCCTCCGCACTCAGTTTGTGACGTCAGTAAGTAGTTCATTTTCCCTCAGGATATTCAGGGATAAAAATTGCCTACTTGCGCCAGTATCATCTTTGTAAGGAAAAGAAATGATCGGGCTCAGAATTGGCGATTTCTATGACCCAAATCCAATCACTATGCGGTATTTGTGAACCAATCGGGAAGATTCTACGCCAAAATAAGAAGAAACGAAATAGGATGTCGTGTTTCAAAAATGTGGTAAACTTGCTAGGTAGTCTGAATGACGTTTATGGCAAACAGTGCAGAGGTCTTCTATCTCTAGGAGGTGCTGGTTGGGGCCAAAGAACATGTATCAATGTATGTATATCGTGGTTGCCAACTTTGGTGGAGGTTTTCGCGCGGATCCACATTTCATATAAAAATAAATGTAAAAGGGATCTTTTAAAACATTTTAGTAATTTTCATTAGTAAAAGGGAAATGAAATTTTAGGTATTTTTCTCGTTGTAAAAACCAAAGCGCTTGAAGAGGCAATCTCTGCAAGCGCTTTGGTAAAAACCATGACACCGTGACATGACATTTTACGTCCTTTATACCTACAAGGGCTTTAGTACCGCTTTAAAACCATGACACCGTGTTAATCATGACCAACCAGTAAAGTCCTTGGGTTAAAAAAATTACCTCTCAAAAATAAAATCACCTCTCAAACCAAAAAGTCTCCGTCGGACCCGAAGCCGGACATATGGATAAAGCAGATACACGCAATCATGCCAATTTTGAATTTCGAAAAAGGCCGGATTGACGAATTTTTTTTCTCCCCAAAAATGAAATATTTTTTTGTTTGCGATTTGACGAAATGGCGACAATTTACACAACGCTTATGAAGCAGGTGGTTTTTTTCGGGTGAAAATTCTTGGGGAATAATTTTTTTCCCCTGAATGTAGAGATTTTTCACAATCACGAGCAAAATTCGGGAGCCTCCCGAACAGAGCTGCATTAATCTTTCAAGCGGCTTTGCTCCCGAAAAATACGAAACACTGGGCAGCTATGGTATACTGGGTGTTTTGTTAATGGACCGACAAACTCAGAGGGTTGTTAGACGTCAAGAGGAACAAAAATTGCAATGGAGCATGGTGTCGCAAACCATGTTGAAATGAGAGGGTGAAAATCACGAAAAACGCATGCAGGTTTCGACCTCACGCTGAAACGACAAATACAATAATAAAACCGGGTTTTCCTAGGAGTAGCATTTCTGCGCCGTGTGCAGCGTGAAAACGTCGATTGGTTAAAAACCGGAAATTCTGGTTTTTTTTTTACCAATCAGCGTTTTCACGATGCACGCACTGTAGAAATCTGCTCCAAGGAAAAAACCTGTCTTTAGTATAAAAGATTTATTTGATTAATTATTACAAGAGTTGTTCGAAGTGGCGGCCGCTGACGTCGTCCGCACAGCGTGATCCTACACCAGCGCATGCGTTTCGCGACGCTGGTTACGTCAGATAAGGTGAGCGAACCCACGAATGCATTCAGCGATCACCTGACATCCATCTTTCGTCTCCTCTGGACTCAGAGTTTGCATGCGTTTTTCGCGAATTTCACCCTCTCAACGTGGTTTGCGACACCATGCTCCATTGCAATTTTGGTTCCTCTTGATGCCTACTAACAACCCTCTGAGTTTGTCGGTCCATTAACAGATCACCCTCTATATATACCATTTGTAGTGTATTTTTTAGAGCCAGGCGAGGGGGCTGTTGACCCACTCCAAATGACGGGCCTGCTAAATGGCAAAACGGATCTCACAAGTTTGAGAGCGACAACTTCGGATCCTTATTTGCATAGAAAGTAAATGCACAAATGAAATAAAACAAGGACCAAAAAATATAATAAATGGAAATAAGATATTTATTTATTCAATTTAATTTATAAAACAATTTTTTTCTTCGAAGTAGGAAAACACTTTATCCTGGGCTTGTTCCTCGCTCTTAAACGAGTCAACAAAATAGAGAGAAAAAATCTGGACGGTTGCGGTGATTGACCGCAATACGATTTTTTTTTTAAACAGGCAGATATATATACTATATATATACAGACACTTCAACAAAATAATTTGTTTACAAAAATACATTTTATACACAACTTTTCACGAAAAATATAACGAAAAACCTCCAGAGTATAAATCTTTTAAAGGGAGGGGGAGGGAATAAACGAATGCTAGACCGTTTGGACTACACGTGGATAAATTTATGGGAAAAATATAAGCATAATAAAGCCACTAGTAAAACGAAAAAATAAAATTTTTCTTTTTTTCACAGACATCAAAACATTATATTGTAATGTTTACAACATTAGTAACAAATGTTAAGAATTTACCTGGCTCGTTTGTTTTGATATCTAGATTCTAAGGAAAAAATACCTACTCGTTTCAAAACACATGATAGACGTTTCATTTCTCTCTGCACTGGATATAACTATTTTTAAAAGAGTACTGAGAGATAATCTGGCATATAAAAACCACATACAGTATAAACACACCATTGCATCAATCCTATTCCTCTAACGCAAGCTCTCTACCTCTTTTTAAGAAAACCAAAGACACCTTTCCTTTTTTCTCTGCCTCTACGATCAATCATCTCGCCCTCGGATGAACCATCAGATGAAGTTGTTCGCGATCTGGTGTCGAGGGTGGCGAAAGCACGGTTGTGTGCAGCCTGAGGATGTTGTATCTTGTGTGGCAGAGACATATGTCGGGACGCCTGGGCAGAGTTGTCGCTAGGAACATAACTTTGCTGTGGGGGAACGAGACAAAAAATTATCACTTTCTCACAGGAGTATTTGTTCTTATGTGTGTGTGTGTGAACTGAATTAATTCTACAAGTAAAATAGAGACACTTTAAAATTTATTACAAATTTAAATCAATATTTTGTAAGAAAACAGTTCCTAAGACCACATTTCCAGATCGCTTACATAATCTATGACACAGTTCCAGATAATTTAAATGAAAAGCTCGCATCTCTTAATTGGGTTGTGGCACATTTACAGATACAGGGCTCCCACTCAAAAAATTAGAAAAAGTAGGATGGGGGGGATTGGTACCTTCCTAAGACATAATCATAGCCTTATGGAAAAAACCTTAAAAATCTATTTTTTTTTTTTAATTTAAATTTTTTTTCATAGCACTATTTCAGTACCCTATAAGACTGACTCGAGCCAAAGCAAAATGACTTATTAAGAAAAGCAATTTTGGGCCAGAACAGTGTACTAGCAACCACAGATAATAAATGCACTATATATATATTGCATTCTTTTTCTTCGAGGTGTTTTCCAAAGTCCATTCTGTCAACTTATCTTTCGCAATGCACAGCAAATTATGAAGAAATTAAAGTTTTTTAAGAATGACAGTACTTCCAGAGGACTTTCTTTAGCACAGTGTAAAATTTGCAAATTGCAAGGTCCAATGTAAATAAGTCAAGGTGAAACTGATGGTTTTACTGCGCTGTCCATCTTTTTTTTAAAGGAACTTGTTTACATTTTACTGTTTAATGCCAGAGTCATCGTTTTTTAATAAATGAAACGCTTTCATTTCTAGCTCTTTGCAGAGCTTTGTAAACATTGTTTATGTCTCTGCATGGTCCTAAAAATACAGAAGACAATTGAATGCTATTGGGTAGCATCAGAGTCACAAAGCCCAATGTATGCAACTGCTTTGTTATGCAAACTGTTGTTTCATCTATACACAAAATGTGCACCATAATTTTGAAGGATTAGTTACTATATAATGAATAGTATAAGTAGACCAAATGAAGCAGTAAATACAAAATCTCATTTTTTTAATACCCAGTTAATGTTTTGAGTAGTCATTGAAAGCTTCTGACACAAAATGAATTTTGAACCCCAAACTGAGCAAAAGAAAAATTAATAAACCACATGGCCCACATACACTCCCTCATCTAATCTGAAAAACGTAACAACTTTGGCTTAGGCAGAATCATTAATTAAAATCTACTAAATTTGTATTATTTGACAATATTTCGATGATTTCCTTACAAAAAAAAAAAGTTAAGCAAATTTTTTTAACATTATTGACAAAATTTGGTAAAAAAATAGGACAAAATCTAAAACGTAAAACATTTTACCAAAAAGGAGGACAAGTGGGAGCACCATGCAGATTATTTTATTTAAGTGACCAGTAACACAGCTTCACATCACTTTAATGGCAAGTGGCACACTTACAGATCATCCAAGTGACCTGCGGTACAGTTCCACATTATGAGTGGCCCGTGGCACATTTATATATCATTTAAGTGACCAGCAGCACAATTTTACATCACTTAAGTGGGTCATGGCACATTCACGTGCTATTAAAGCGGTTACTTGACATGTTCTCAGGCTTTGACTACCAGGCGGCGTTGAGTAGTTATCGGCATTTATTTAAATTTTGGATTTCTATTCCTAAACTGTAGGCCTACTTTAATGGCCATTTTGAACTTGTCAAACTAGGATAGTAAGTTCGGTGTGTTATTTGTAAGATATGTGATACAAAATATATAGTTTTGTGTTTAATATCACTGTTTCTTTGTATCATATTGCTCCAACGACACTGGTACAATTTTTTTCTGTAGATGATCGGTTTATTCGAAAAATCAATTATCCGAACACCCCCCCCCCAATCCCCAACTGTTTTGGGTAATCGATGCTCTACTGTATTGTATAACACACTCAGAGTTTTTGAGATAATTGAATGGTGGTTCTATTGTAACTCTTTGTAACCTCTTTTGTAATCAAATTAAACGTTGTTTGGAAAACTGATTTGTGCCGTCTCATTTGGCAAGTACTCTTGTTTCCAACATCCTACTTTTTTTTCAACAAGGTTTTACTGAAAAAAAAGAAGCCATTACTGCCTGTCTTCCCATTGCACATTTGGAATGTCTCGTCTTCCCCTAAGAAACGTTTATAGCTTGCCTCATAGTTTAAAAATCCCTGCATTAAATAGTCATAAAATTTTTATTTCAACTCCTCATAGGCACACAACTGCTATCTTTTATTTCTTTCTTTTTAAACTGGTTGTACAGTATACGTCACTGAATGTGATTACATTGAGACTCTGAGTTTTTGATTCTTTGAGTTTAAGTTTTTTTCCCATTTGCATTATGTGACCCAGGGCCATAATTAGGTTTTTGCTGCTTAGAGCAAACACAATTTTAATGCCTCCACAAGTTCAAAATTTGATAATTTTAAAACAGTGTTTTTTGTTTCCACCTAAATCTGCTGCCCAGAGCAGTTGCCCCACCCTATCCCCCTCTAGTTTCAGCCCTAATGTGACCATACATCTCGTTTGATCGAACGGGACGTATGGTAATCAAGTATTGGTAAAACACAGCACACAACCTTTTTTCTTTCCTCATATAATTGGTTGCAAAATGTTCAGAATTGTTTTCCATTTTTTTTAGTCCACTTTGAGCCTGCATCTTTGTTGTTCAGCCATTGTGAGGCGTTAGAACGGAACTGTCTGATGTAATTATGAATTACAATATTTCTTTAAATGTACAATAAGTTTCATAAATACCTTGAGAGTCTCTAGAAAAAATAAATTTGAATTTGGTTAAATGAGGGAAACTGACAACTGCAAACTGACAATTGTCTTCACAATAGGAAGGCCATTGCAAAAGCAGCTTCACACGATACTCTTTACGACCTAAAGTCGTATTAAGTGTGGAAATGTTTGTCAACAAGAAAGGGGGGCAGAGAAAACCTTCTAGCCTCCTCATAGTCATGCAGCAAGGTAACTATAACTTACAAGAAAAAATAAGTTTAGTTAAGTCTTAGCTTAAGAATGCGAAAAAAACCTTTTGACAGAAAAAAATTTGATAACATTATCCAAAGTTCTGATAACTTTAAACTAATTTTTCTGATGTTATGATATTGGTCCATTCCATTCTTTGCAAAAGTGATAACAATACCCAAATAATAATATTATCCATGATTATAATAAGCAGCACTGACTGTATAGCTTACTTGTACAAATAAATATAAATACAAAGACTTCACAACAGTAAAAATGCGCGAGGTGGATATTTTGCTGTTACCCTTACACATTACACATGCAAAAAAATTTCATCATGAAGCTTGGCGATGTAGTTTGGATGGGGATACCTCTGTACTACTAGAGGTAGTAGTAGTAGTAGGGTACAGAGTAGTACTCTGTATATTACAAACCTGCAAACATGATTTCACGTAAATCAAGACTCCACCCCTTTTTCCTATCAGATATATATATTTTTTTTTGAAAGGTACCATATCCTGAGATATGTAAGAAAGATTCATTCCAATCGTTTGTCCAAGATTCTGTAATGGCTACAAGGTCTAGGCCCTCCACAGTTATCATAGTTTCAACTTAATAGATTTCTGTAACATATTATACAAATCAATACAATTACAGAAAGAAATCAACAAAAGAAGGCAAGTAAATGAAAAAAAACCATGAAGTTCCTAACGTTTTTCAGCACGAAACAATGGGTGTCGTCTTTGGAGGATTAATATAACCACTATCATGCTGACCGGGGATTCCACTTGGGTTAGTTGCCAAATCTTCACTCCTGGTTGCTCATCCCGACCACGATATTTGACTTGAACACACACATACATGTCACCCTTGGGACCAAGCCCCTCTATAGTGGCAATGATTGCAGACAGAAGAGGGTGAGCTTAATTTTTTCCCTCGTGACTATTTAAAAAATTCAAATGAATTTTTTCAACTTGACCATATCAGGCATTTACCCAACTCTGAAAAACATTTGAAATGACCTTATGTTTAAGTTGGGGACTGCTTACAGTGAATATTCCCCACGAAATCAATGAAAGAATGAAAGTTCTTTGATTTTTTGGAACATGATGCTATCACTGCTTCATCATCATTGACACACCTATTCCACTTGCTTTGTAAAAACTTATCCATGAAAAATGTGAAGAAGAAACTTGATAAACTATTAAACTTCTGCTCATTCGTTTTTTTGTTTTTCGATTCAGCAATTAAAACATTGAGAAAGATAAAAACCAATGACTATTAGTCTAATTCGTATTTTGAGTTATAGTTGCCGGTTTTCATCTTTCTCACTATACTAAAAAAGTGTTTCTTTTGTAATTAAAATGTTTTTTCAGTATAAAGTCCCACCTGGGGATTCAACTTGTGGATGAGCGGACAGCCAAACAAATAAAACCTTTACAGGGACTATCAACCACAAAATTGCTTCACTTCATTTTTCAATTCAGGGAAATTCTCCAATCAAAAACAAATACTTTTGAAGAAAAAAAAAGACTCTTGCAGTTTTTCGCAATTCACCATAATTCTGTATATTATGGTAGAAATCCATAGGAAGCTATGGGCATTCCATAGTAGTTGGTAAGTATGCAGACATATTTTTCTGCTGGTACTTACTCCAATCAGTGAAAGGTTATATTTGTCTTATGAAAACATCACCCATTGTTTGTGTCAAAACGTGTTAAGAATTTCATGGCTTTTCCTTTATTTGTCATTTTTGTTGGATTCTTTCTGTGATTTTATCAGGCAAAGGAAGGATTATTTAATCTTCCAAATCAATACAAACCTCTCTATATTGCACCAACCCATGATCTTTATTTCTGCTATTCGATCGACCATAAGCAGCTGTATGAAAAAAAATAAATAACGATGAATTACCACAGAAAAATAGTAAATATGAAAAACACAGCTACCATTGCTACAAGATGTTTTTCAAAAACACAGAAAATATGAAAATAAAATCCAAATGATTGAAAAAAAACCACTACAAATTTGATCATTATGATTCGCTCAAAATACTATGTGTTCCATTCTTAAAGGATTAAAAATTACACAAGACAAAATTGGTCTTAGATGGAAAAGACTAAAAATGTTGGCTATCACGACAGATGCCAGCAAAAGATTTGAAGACGTAACAAGCGATTAGTTAGTGGCGGTGTCATCTTCGCTTATGAAATTGTCTGATTGGCTTATAAATTGGTGATGTAATGAAACATGTTGATATGAGAAATTGATTATATAGAAGAGGAATCAATGATAACGATACTAAATTGAAAAAATTTTTCTTGACAAAAATTTTTTTATTTTTCTTGACTTGACAAAAGTCATAGTTTACAGTGTCCCAAACCTTTTTTGTTCCATCGCCCCCTTCTTCAGAAATTTTTTCCTTTCAACCCCCCTCACAACGCAAGCTAACCCATAGGATCCTATGTTACACATGTAGATTCTACCTCCATTTTAACTATTCCATTGCCTCCCCCAGGGGGTGTTAATGCCTACATTGGGAAACACTTTGGTCTACAGGAAACTTTCCACAGTATTTTTATCCACCTACATCAATGCTTGTTTCATGCTTTTTCTAATTTCAAATTAGCTCAAGGCTACAGGTTACAGAGGACACTTCTCATGAAAAAAGTTGTACTATTGGCATAGGCTAAAGGATCAAGGTGGACAATCATCCCTCCTCACTTATACACCTCTGCCCCTCCTCCCACCTCAGTTCAAGAGCCTGTACCCACTTATGCTAAGGGGCAGTGCTGTAACTACGTAGGAGCAACTCCAAAGCAAGGTAATTAGATGTATAAATATATTTGGCTCTCACATGCTAATTTGATAGAGCTCTCTCTCTCCCCCCCCCCCCCAGGGAATCTAAAACATTTTTGAAAACTACAACTTCTGCTTACCAAATACTAAGAGAAAATGTCTTAAAATCTTTCGCTGGTTTTAGATTGTTTTTTCCACATGTGTTAAATTTTACAAAGAAAATTTACCTGTGAAAAGTCTAAAAAAAATTTGAATGAGAAATTTGGTAGCTACAAGCAAACTCTCGTAGAAAGCATGAAATATGTAAAAGCCTGTGTGCATAAGAGTACTTTGGTCTGCCAGACGATAATAAATATACAGTTGAACCCACTTATGATGAAGTGGGAGAAAATAGCGAAACTATTCGTTACATGCACACTGTTATATACTAACCGGCTTAAAAATGATACATTTCAGCAAAATTAAACACTTTACATGCCCAATAAGCATTTCTCAGTAGCCTGAGCATTCTTAAATGAATAGATTAAAATAATATATTTAAAAAAATAAGGATTAAAAATTTAATTAAAATCACACAATTTTTGAAGTCATGAGTAGTGTTTTGCACGTGGACATTCTCAAAATTAATTTGCACATGATGCAACCACCACAAACAACATCTTAATCTAGCTTGAGAATGGCGAATGTGCACTAAAGGTGATTTGGAGGTTAGATTCTTGGGAATAACTAACATCAATCATTTATTTTTAATGAGATTTTCTGCAAACAAAATAGGATTTATAACAGCGAAAAGTAGAAAAAAAAAGAAGCACAATAGAATTTTATGGTACTGAAAACAGCCTTACTAGAATGTCTTCCAAGAAAAGAAAAACATTATCAGTTGTAGAAAGTAAATTTACAGATAAATTTAAATAAGTTTACAAAACCCGTGACAATTCCATGTTTGAAAATCAGTCGAAAATTTATTATAGGGATACTTTGCTGAAATCAGTGTTCGTTATAAGCAATACCAAATTCATGAGACATGGTAAAACTTTGTTATATGTGAAAATTTGTTATATTTATGTTTGTTATATAAACAGGTCTGACTGTATATACTCTTGATTTTCTTCTTTTCCACCCACACACAAACCAGCTGTAACATAGGCGGAGATAAGACTTGGAAGTCTGGAGGAAGGACACGGTCATTATTGCTGGGTGGGCACGATGATGTCAATTCATGTATACACATATACATTAGATCAGTTGACTCCACCTTTGATGCTGGGGGGGGGGGGCAATGATTCCCCAGCATCACATTGCTTCAGACTTCTACCAGATCCCAGAGGCATTGCATGAATCCCTTTCATGTACTAACAAAAAATGGACCTTCAGGAGTACAAGTTTCATCGCTGGTCTCAGAGAAATCTTTGTAACCAACCACTTCTGCTCACATTATATTTGAGCCAGCAAATCACTCACGGACAATCACTCATGTGTATGTGGATATACCTAAATTCAATCAAATACTGAACCAAAAAAGGTTTTAAAAATGCTTGTACTACCCATGATCTCATTAACAAGATCACACGATTTCTTAAACAAGTTTGACTGCTCCATTGCAAATTTTTTTTAAATTTTAATGAATGAGACCATTACCCCTACATAGTCTTCCATCGCTGTTTGAAATAATGAAATGTGTGTGTTTACAATATTTCAAAAACTGAAAACACTGGTTATATATAGAATATTATTACTACAGGTGATCTTTTTCCTGTCCCCTGTTACTGTTATCATAACTCACGGTGAAACAAATCCCAGGTGACAGGTCTTCATGGTAACTAAAAATTAGTATTAGAGCCTAAAATTTTTTATGTGTGATTACTAGATTGGAATATGAGGACAATAAAAGATTTTTTTGAATTTATATGAGTATATCAATACCACTATGTCTCCTGGAAAAGTAAAAAAATATTATTTCTGATCAGTTTTTCGTGAAAAAAAAATTTTTTAGGGCCTAAAAAAATAGCACTGGCACCTAAATCTTTCAGCATCACACATATTTCTATGTTTGTCTGAATGAATGATTTTCCAAATTAGAAACCTGAATGCAAAGCCACGTTTTCTATTTAAAAATTTTAAATTTTCTTGAATTCCAGAAACTTTTTTTCCCTAACCAGATGAGGATCACACTCCGAGCCTCTTTCGCTCTTGCTTTCATTACTACTTACCACGTTTATCATGTTCACCATCAGACAGAGGCTGCCATTCATCGTCGGAATCATCTTGAGACATGTGGCTTCGCCTGGAACTTATTGGTGGTGGAGGTTTTTGAGGAAGGGGAGGGGGTGCAACATTCATAGAGGATTCAAAGCCAGCTGAGGGATGCACAAACACACAGAGAACAAAAAAAAAAGCATTTCTTAAAATAAAATGAAAACAAGCAAAATAAATTTCACAACACTAAAAACATAATTGACAAAAAAAAAGAAGGAAAAACAATATAATCACGAAAAAGCATGAACATTCTGAGCTATTTACACCCTTTAATCTACCCGATACAAATACGGTTAGCAAAGAAAGCTTACTAATGAAAACTTAATCCATACATATACACTTGATTTTCTGTATATCTGTTCTCTACACAAATCTACAATTTTAGTCTGATCGTCATCCAACTTTTGATATATATGAAACAGGACACGGATTGAATGATAGGCTACTTTAAAAGTTTGCCAAAGCAGAGCGAATGCCCAAAATGGGCGAAAAACTATTGGACAACAATGGTTTCTCAGCAGGCCCATAACTAGGCTGGGGCAACTGCTACACTGCCTCCAGATTGATGGAACCCCACAAAATATAATGTAAACTTATTTTGGATAATAATCCTTCAAGGGATATTCCAAGGAAAATTCTGCTCCAGGGCCCACAGAAGACATGCTATGGTCCTGTTTCTCGGTCTCAACAATGACTTTTAGAAAATGTTTACTTTGATTACTGTTAATCCCATTGGGTTTCAGACATTTACATGCATTTATAATAGCTTATAACATCTTTAATGCTCCCAGTATATAGAAAAAACCCACGTGGCACCGGGTATTATAGCTAGTTAAAATACTTTCATGGTTTATAAGTAAAATCACCACAGTAATCGAATATTTGAATTACGAGCAGGAGAAAGCTAGCTTTAAGTGTCACTAGTGGCAAAAGCAAAATCGAGATATTTTATTACTAAAGATGCTGCATGGAATTGCGCTATTCTTCCTTAAAAAATCATTTTGTCACATCAAGGTCATTTCACGCACAGGAAAGCTAATTAGACCTTGATGTACACGATACAGCCGATTGAACAGCTAATCTTTGTTTATTTTGTCTGCATTTCATGATAACTGTCAGTCACACTCAAATTAGCCACAAGTG
Organism: Pholcus phalangioides; assembly: GCF_987345545.1. Taxonomy (NCBI): domain Eukaryota; kingdom Metazoa; phylum Arthropoda; class Arachnida; order Araneae; family Pholcidae; genus Pholcus; species Pholcus phalangioides. Next base: position 20,688,774 of record NW_028301596.1, on the reverse strand, counting down.
AAAAATTGTGTGGCACACCAGAAGACTGTTATAAGTTGAAGAGAGGGAGAAAGACACTATCTGGTATGGTTGTTCTTAACCCTCATTTGCGTCAGTGAGTGGATATGCAAAAACTCAATTTGAATATCAATCGGGGGGGGGGGGGGTGTGACCCAGTGAAAAGGTTAAAAGTCACAGAAATGTATATATAATGATGTTATCTTTAGAATGAATGTTAGTCTTGCATCTTTATTAGTGCTTTCAAGCATCAAATACGCTGCTTGGCCAAAAAAAAGAGGTTGCATACTCTGTTACAGGTGGTACTAGTTTTTTTCACTAACCCATATTGCGATGGTTCTCAAACTTCTTCCACTTCCAACTCCCTTCATCTTGTCATAATTTATCCACGATTCCTCAGAATAGTCTAAAAAAGAATCATTTCAAAGCACTGAACGGGCAGAAATCCATACACCAACCGCTCAAGATGCCACTGACAGAGGTTGATGATACCTTAGGAGCCATGATGAATACTTTGAGAACCATTGCCATACAGACTTGAACAATTAGTTCGTAGAATAAAAATTTATAAAAAGGTATGGTTTTGTAAATTAGAGATTCATAAAATGGAGCGTTGGCTATAGTTGCATTTACACCTCTTTGACACAAATTATAGTTCTCTAAATGTGAAATAGGACTTGACTATGTTATGTCAGATGATCCTATTATTTTCTTTTAGGCAAAGGGATCGCATATCAAGATTTTCTTGTCAGCTACTGAGCTTTCACGTTTGGCTTCTATAAAAGAATAGAATCATCTGACATGAAATGAGTGATGTAGCTAAGTTTCTTTTGCTCAGGAGGAGGGGGTATGCAGCACACAATCGTTGTGGCACTATTTTCATGAGACACTGCAATATCTCAACAATTATTTCTAGCCTCATTTGCATCATTGTTTTGCTAAGATCCTTGGTGAATTGATAAAGAAATTAATGTCTTCCCTGGTTCGTCTCTAATAAGGTTGAAAGACCCTTGAGATTGGACCTAATTCCGACACAACTAAAATGTCTGAATGATGCTTATAATTTTTTTAAACATATTTTCTACAATTTGGAAACAATACACAGTCGACCCCTGTTATAGCACATCCCTCCCTCAGGATGTTGTACCAGAAATTTTCAGTGAATAAATCTTCCATACAGATACAATTCCAAACCCATTAAAGTGCCAGAATTTTGTGAAATAAATAGTGGTGTTAGATCTCAGCATTATAATCCTGGAAAATATCTCTGCCTTCATACAAGAAAATTTTCATCGATGGATAAATATTATTATTAAGTACTCAGAGAGAGAGAGTCAACTCACTCACTATTGGCTCACTATTTAGTAATGCTGGACCCTAACAAAAACTCAGGTCACAATGCTTCCCATGAAGCTTGCACAGTAAGTACAATACCATGACTTTTTTTTGGCCACTCAGTGTATATGAATATAGCGGAAACAAGCAGGACTACACAATTACACAACAATACATGATTTATTGCACACATAACACAAAGACGTAGGATGATTAATCAATAATTTTGATGCCAGAATTTGCCCTTTTGGTAAGACTAAGCGAAAAAAAAAAAACTGAATAAATTTCCAAAAACAGTCAGACCTCTGTATAACGTCACTGGTGGGCAGGGTCATAACTGCTATTTTTTGTGAGGGAGGACAAATGATTTTGCCCCCCCCCCTTCTTCCATAGTATAATTCAATAATTTTATACTACTACATTCAAAAAGTTCCGAGACTTATTTTATTATGGAAGAATGAATACAGATAGAACCTGTTTATTTTGGGTTTACTTTGAAGTAACTACCCTGTGTAATTATGTATTTTTGCCATTTTTCATACAAAGATGTAAATGCGGTGTGCAAGTTTTTTTTTGTCAAATCCTCCAGTGCCTCCATCATTGCTTGCTGCACTTTTTCGGAGCATGAGAATCATTACAATTCTTAATCCAAGGAAAAAGACAAATAGGGTAAGATAAGGGGAATAAGCTGGTTGTAGAAGTATAAAAAAAAGTATAGAAAAAAAAACCTTGCACACTGCATTTGCATCTTTGTATGAAAAATGGCAAAAATACATAATTGCACAGGATAGTTACTTCAAAGTAAACCCAAAATAAGCAGGTTCTATCTGTATTCATTCTTCCATAATAAAAAAAGTCTTAGAACTTTTTGAACGTAGTAGTATAACAATGTTTTTTTTGTCCTTCCCCTCATTTGGGGCCCCTTAAAGTTTGCTGGACAGGGCAGTTTGCCCTATCCATCTAGTTCTGGTTCTGCTCATGTGGGAATCAAATAAGAAAAAAGTTCATAAGCCTTAATAACAAGTAAACCACTTTGCTAATTATGCTGGAAAAAACATGAAAAACTGGGGATGACGTTGAAAGTGATTGACTTTATATCGAGGTCTTACTGTAGTAAATGTTTGAAATCAAAACTATTATAGGAAACCCATAACCACCACCTATCAATTTGTTTTTCAAATCAACTGCTCACCACTAGGTTGGAAACTATTCCGGCTTTCCATGGAGTTACTGAAAGAATGTCTAACTCCAAGCTTGTGACTGGAAGATGATAAACCATTCTGACTCGGGTGTGTGCCTAGAATTGATACAAGCAAACATACATCTAAAGATTTCTGATTTTCGCCACCGTTGATGGAAGAACAAAATACATAAAAGCAAGCTTAGGAAAATAGACAAACAAAAAAGGCTAAAAAAATATTTGAAATTATATAAAGAAAGCATAATAGGAAGAATTTGATCGCAACAAGATCAGGAAGCTACAAGCTGATAAGCATTTTATTTCCTCTTCCCCCAATATATATACTGTGTATTTCCTTTATAAAATATGATTGCAACAAGATCAGGAAGCTACAAGTTGATAAGCATTTTATTTCCTCTTTCCCCAATATATATACTGTGTATTTCCTTTATAAAATATGAAAGCGAAAATAAAGACAACTTTGTACCTGGAGGCAAACTGTTCCTTGGTGCAACAGGAGGGACAGGCGGAGAAACTGCAGAAATCTGTTGCTGACTTTGAAACATTTCTATGCGACTTTTCACAGAGATACCAGTATCCTGAGAACTGTGCAAGATTTCCGAACTTGGCCTAGGAGGAGGGGGCGCACTTCGAGGTGGGACCGGAGGTTTGGACTTTTCACTGGCGTAGAGAGCTTGCTCATATGGTGGCGGCTGCATCCGACCTTTCTGCATAGTTTCCGATGGTGGAGGTGGAATGGCTCTCTGCTGCTGCTCTGGTGTAGAGCTACCACTAGAAGTCCCGGATCCAGTTTCCCTACCAGTTGCATCACCTACGGGAGATCCAGCCACACTGCTTTCACTGCCAGCTTTCTGGCTGTCAGAGTTATTGCCCTTATGAGTATCATAACTCATTAGCTGCATACTAGGAGGAAGAGCTGCGTGGAATGCAATTTTATTCATCCAGTCTTGCATTGATTTTTCATCATGGGCCATGAAAAGGAATTCTGCTCCATCTATTAGCTGCAGGCGAAACACATGCTTCTTCTTGGTGTAATCGGAAGCTTTTAGGCACTTTGCCTGCAAAAGACTGACTGGTGGAGCTAGAGCATTGTTTTCAATGAATGCCTCTTTATCCTTAAAGAAACAAAGAAGTTGTCCACAAACTACTGTAAAATATGTTTTCCAAGATCTTATCGTTGCTCTTTTGCCACCACTTTGAAGCTCTTGCTTCCTTTCAAGGAAACCTTCTATTTCAACAGGAGGTAAATCAGCGGGTGTTCTTTGTCGACGGAAGCTGTGTGTTCGCCGTCTAGTTGTGAAGCTTGGAGTCCTCTTTGGCTTTTTCTGCCTTTCATCCAATCTCATGCTCTCAGAGCGCTTAACAAACCCAGGAGATGACTCATGTTTCCACGGGAGAAGACTATCTATTCTCATACTTTCACCTCGCTTAACAAGTTTATCGTCATCTGTTGCTTTTGAACTGGTTGAATGAAAAAGACCTTGTCGAAGCTTCATTAGTTTTTTATTTTTTACTTGATCAGTTGGAGAAGTATCAGCCATTGGACCATCATGTTCGCTCGGCCATTCTTCACCAGGTTTCTTCAAAACAACTTCTTGAGTGCGTCTCCTTTCATCCTCTCTTCGTCTCTCCTGCAAAGAGAATGTTGTACATGTTTTTTAGAGAGAAGAAAAAAATTCAATAAAAATATGAATAATCTGTAAATTTCATTGAACAAGGAATTAAATGAAAGCTATTCCACACAAGAAATAAATCCATATTAAAAAATAACAATTACGTCACCTGATATTTGAATCAAAAAACAATAAATGTGGTTAAAAAAATAATAAAATGCTTTCTATATATATATATAAGCTCTGAATACTACAAAGTGATCCAAAAGTCATGCAACCTGTTGAAAAATATATTTTTTTCCTCAAACTCTACTGATTGTAAATGCAATGTTTTTTAGAGATGACAGCACTATACTGCTCGACATGGAAAGTCATTTTATTTTTTACATGTACACACACTCTCTGTGGCTCTTTGTTGTACAGTACGATCAAGATGGTTTTTTTGCCAGAAGCAAAGAATTTGTATGATTGAACAATATTTTTTAACACATTAGTTTGAAGTCGTTATTGAGGAGTTCAAAAACGAATTCTCAAATGTTTTTGTGCCCAATAAAAGCCTTCTCACACAGGGATATTGAAGTCTGGCAACTGATAGGATTTAAAAATTTCAATAGACTCGCATCGAGGGCATCTGGGTTTGAGCCCCACTGTCGCTACAGTGGCGGCTGGCTGAAGGGGGTTTCTGTGGTTCCCAATTTTGAGGCACAAATGCGACCCAATCTCATTAAAAAGTCTCCCCACAGAGAGCAACAGGCCTACAAACAGTACAAATATTCAATCATTACACTTCACTTCTGAAATTTAGATGGCAGCACTGAAAAGTCAGACACAACACTGGATACACACTTAGACTGTTAGGTACATACACTTCCACTTCCAGCACAGCTCACTAAGTAGTAAATTGCCCATGGCAATATGCCAGACTTGTGCTCTGTTTGAAATAAAGAAACTGATAGGAGACTCAGTATCTAGCGGATAGACACATACATTTCTATAGAGCTCCTTACATGTGGATATTGGAGACGAAATATGCTATTCAACAGAGTCACTTGGTGACTTGCGCGCTAGTCAAACTGCAACATTTGTTGCGCAACTGCAACCATTGTCGAGATTGTACAAAAGGTGCCCAACACTGAATTTTTTTTAACAAGATCAGCAGTTATATTATATATAACTATTTTCTACAGAAATGCTCTCTGATACAACCCTAACCCCAAATCCCTCTCGAATTAAATGTCTGTGTAATATAAATATAGGTGAAAATATACACTGATGTAAGAAATTAAGAGAATTTGCAGACTTGGTCGATTATCTCTAGAACTACTGTACCGATTTTAATGAAATTTGATATGTACATACATTGATACAATACAAAACAAATAACCATTCAATAATTGCAATACACACGCATGATCGTGCGTAACACTTGTTGGAGTCGGACGGTATGAAACAGCAGTTGCAGAATAAACAAAAAAATGGGTTAATAGGGGGTATGGTCCCCTCTTACAGATATACAGGTCTCGCAGCGTGATTTCATACTTGAAATAAGGCAGTTTATCATTTCCTGTAGCAATTGGTCCCACTCATTCAGCAACACTGTTTTCATTCCCTGGATGGTTCCCGGAGGGGGGTTGCGAGTTGCAATTGCCCTCCCCAGAGCGTCCCAGACATTAGGTTAAGGTCTGGAGATCTGGCTGACCAATCCATCCGGTGAATATCCTCACTCTCTAGAAAATCGTCGAGCAGAAGAGCTCTATGTGGTCTCGCGTTATCGTCCATTAAAATGAACTCAGGGCCAACTGCACCCCTGAAAAGGTGAACATAGGACTCCAAGACCTCATCCCTATACTTCACACCAGTCACAGTGCCTTTTTCAAAGACATGGAGAGATGTGCGGGCCATCCAACATGATGCCTGCCCAGACCATTAAACCTCCTCTGCCATAATGGTCGATTTCACGGACATTGGAGGGAAGGTAGCGGGTCCCTGGTTCTCTCCATATGAACGTACGACGAGAATCGGTGCTTAGGCTGAACTGGGACTCATCAGTGAAGAGAACGGTCACCCATTGATCCATACTCCAATCTCTATGCTCTCTGCACCTTGATAAACGGATTCTCCTGTCCATAGAAGTGAGCGGGATGCAAACAGCAGGTCTTCTTGCAAACAACCCTCTCTCATGAAGTCTTTTGGAAACAGTCACCCTTGATACATGGGTTCCTGTGGCTGCATACAAGTCACGATAGAGCTGAGAAGCTGTAGCACTCCTGTTACGCCTCACTATAATCGACAAATGGCGATCTTCTCTGGCCGTTGTGGCTCTTGGACGACCTTGCCCAGCCTTTCTCTCGATGGATCCGGTATCCTGGAACTGTTTCCATAAGTTACACACGACGCTGGGTGTTAAATTGAACTATCTACAAATCTGGACTTGAGGTTGGCCTGTTTCTAGCCTCCCCACAATTCGCCACCTCATTCCATCATCTAAACGTTGGTGGTTACTCATTTTTACTGTTACAATTTGAAATTAACCGATTGCTGCAAAATAACACCAAGAAATTCGCCAAGGTGTGCTAGCGAATGAAATGCGTCTTAACTTACGTGCGCTTATAAAGCCCGTTTCTCTACTGGCTCCGCCTACACACACGTGTACGCTTACACATTTGACGTACAAGATTTGCATTTTTGTCTAGAAGCAGTGGTTTTACATTCAGTTCAGTTCTTTTCATGAAATTCGATAAAATATGCAAATTCTCTTAATTTATTTCACCAGTATATATCACAGCACAAACGTGCACGCGCGTGTGTGTGTGGGAGTATATGGGGGAAACCCTGTACCCCTCCAAGATAAACACAGTTTGTTTTGCTTTTTCTCTCAGTATGGTAGCAGCATAGTCAGCTTTAAAAGGAAATAAAGCTGCTTCATGTTTTGGAACTACTACTCCCTCCAAGGATTGGATATTTACAACGTCAATTTAACTTACCTGAATCAAGGCTTATTAGCAGTCACTATCATGAAGGATCACAGACATAAACTGATTTATTAATTACAGGTAAAGGTTATTATGTCAGTATCAAGGGGGGAGGGGGTTTCAGATTTGCTGACTTTTGATGACAAGGGGTGGGGGGGTACTCCCTTTTTGAAGATATGAAATATTCTAAGCTGCTGACAGGGCGGGAGGGAGGGGGGTCAGTGTTTTGCTGACAAGGGGGAGGGGGTCAAAAATGGTTGAAAATCTGCTTACATAATACTTGAATGGCCCCTAAGTCTTTTTTCTAATTCTGTATGATGCAAGGAATCTGATTTTCGTTGGCCATAACGAATGAATAGTGTACAATTAATTTTATTTCCAATGTATGGATAATTTTCGTCATCTTTTTTTAAGGAAATAATAGTGTAGGATAACTATTTATAATTATAATAAAATATAAACGTCATCGCTGTGAGAATGGCTAAAAATTTGATTTTTTCCCATACTCCAGTTCATAATGTACAAAGAGATAAGGAGGTGAACTAAACACTGCCTTGTTTTTACCCATTTTCCCGGGCTTTCCAATTTTTTTAGTACCACTATGTGAGAGAGAACGGGCAACTAGACTCATTCAAGTAAACTCTGCTCTCAAGTTTAGGCTACTCGAGTTCGATTAGAGTATCCCCCCATTGAAGCTCTAAGACAATGATCCGTCTCTACTAAACCAACATGGAATGCATGAACTGAAGGGTAAAATGTTAAACTCACATTTAAGGAATTTAAGAAAGTTGGTGTCACAGATGAATGTCATACGAGACTGCTTACAGAGCCCTGAAGAAAATGGAGTTTAATGCCTATCGTGCTTGGGTTGTTCAGAAGTTGAAAGCTCCTGATCAGATTAAAGATAATAAATATTTTGTTATTGTCGATGGCTCAGATTCTTCATTTACTTCAAACTTGATTCTGTGTTCTTTACAGGGGAAGCTTGGTTCTATCCATTACTTCACCAAACACCAATTCCAGCTATATTGCAATTTACTGCCATCACAGAGTTGAGTTAGAAATGAAGGTGCTATCTATTGGTGGTCACCAAGTTTGTTAGGGGAAATACCTTATCCATATTGTTCTGCAGGTTCAAACCTGGGATCTGATGGCAACGTTAATGGTAGTAGACGAGCATCTTACAACCCCGCCACTTGACGTTTCCATCTAACAGATTATGTTAACAGCCAAAACAGCAGAATGGTGCACCCAAAAATCTACAAGTCTATTATGAAAAACCTGTGAATTCAATCGAAAGCAGTATGTGTTGTGCAATTTCACACCATAGGATAGTGGGTCTAATTTTTTTAAAAGAAACAATGGATGGCAAATTTTACAAGGATATTATCTTTCAATTCATCGCACTGCTAGATGAAAATGTTTTTGCAATGGGATGGAGCAACCTGCCATACGTCAAATGAGAAGATGATATTTCTTCATGAATTTTCTGAAGACCACCTTATTTTAAAAGGACTGTGCCCTCCTCCAAGATCACCAAACCTGTCACCTCCTGATTTTTTTCCCATGGGGACACTTGAAGGCAAATGTATACCAGAATAATCTCTATTCCATTGATGAACTAAAAATCATTCAATTGAAGACTGGAAAGGGAAGAGCGCTTACCCAGACAAAAGTGGCCAGAAACCTGGCAAAGAAAATATACAGACTTGCATTCATGTGAAAAGCTCACATTTCCAACACATGTTGTAACAAACTTTGTTTTTATATTCATGAATGTTGTTTCATTCAAACTAATATAGTTTGATTTATTTTTGATAGCATTTTAAAAATAAAATACTTTAGAACAAGTTTGGGCGCCTTTTGAATCGCCCTGTACAATCCTAATGCAGCTTACTTCAAGAATTCTCTTCTGCTCTTTTCGTTTTATTGCATCCACTCTTTCTTGTTCTTTTTTCTGAGCATCTGCTTTACGATTCTTTTCTTCCTCCTCTTTCTGCTTTGAGAAGGCCTCTTCAATCTAAAGAAAAGATTTAAAAAAATGTTATCTTTGATCCAACCCTGAAACTAATGAAACTGAAAACTAACGTTTCACAGTTTTGAAATCTTTTTTAATGAACAAAACATAATTCACAATGTAAAAGACAGAAATAACATAACTAGCCTTGAATATTATGGATTTTCTAACAGTCCAGGAATGAGTGGGAATTTATGCATTTAAGTCTTAAAGACATCAACAATGTGGATATTTTAGATAGGGTATGGAATATTACAAGCAATGCAGATACTCTGAGTAACATGACAGCAATAAGTTATAAAAAATCAAAGAAAACAGGTTAACAATTACCAGACACAATTAGCTTATGACAATTTTTAAACACAAACTGCCCCCTTTTTTCCCCAATTTAATTCATTTCATATCTTACCAAAAAAAAAAAAAAAAAAATATATATATATATATATATATATATATATATATATATAAGATGAAAAAAACTACATCTTTTCCAAAGGGTCAAAAGACCCATATTACTACTATTTAACTGTGCATTCACTTCACGCACATTCCTCTGTGGAATTTTCAATGAATCTGTGCATGTTGGAATGTGCTGTGTGTGTGCGTGCATGGTCCTAACCTAGTTCTGTTTCCGGAGTGGTGCTTGTTTCGTATTCGTGCTGTTACTGCCATCTGTGTAATATATTTTAGAGTAAAGATAGTAAATATGTTTTAATTTTTACGTTATGTAAGTATCATGTTATAAGTGTGCCTACTCTCTGCAGACAGACTTTTTCAAATGGGAGACCAGCTCGCATTCACACCCCAAAGTTGGAAAACTACAGAAAAAAATATACTGGAAGAAGACCCATACTGGTTGATAGAATGCAAATGGTATGAATCAATGTAAATACTGTATAATCAGTATTAACAAACAAAAATAAATATTATTAGTCATCAAATTCCTAACAAAAGTATGAAAAAGCCCTATAAATTTTGTGAGAAAAAAAATTAATGTAGTTGGTTAGGACGAGAACAAAAAATCAAATGCCTATAATACTTTCTCATCATTTCTAAAATTTCTGGAAACATGAGGGAATGTCAATCACATGCATAAAGGGTGTTTAAAAAAACATTGCCAGGAGCCACTACAGGGAGTTATTACACTACACACTTGTAAATACATCTGGTATTTTTGAGAAGGTGCAACAGTCCACACAGTGTCAAGGTAATGGGTGTGTCAGTGCATCTGGCAAAAACTTCGAGCATCTTGTGTAGTAGTATTGTTTCTAAACAAATTATTGTATAAGGATTCTTCTAAGTCCTCATTGCATTATGTATTATTTTAAAGGATGTCTGCTGCTTCCAGATGGTGTTGGAGCACCTATATTCATAAGCGATTTTTTTTATTGCTATCGTATACCTGAAACACCGTGTATTGTGATTTTTAAATTTGTGCGAATAATAAAAATAAGTATAATATTGCAATATGTAGCGATTTGAAATTTAGATGAGTTGATTTAAAATTTAACTGAATAAGCACAGAAAAAAAAATCAAAAGAAACTCTCAATGTCAATGATTGAAAACGGATATTGCACCAGGCGGTTTGAAGCAGTTCAAAATTTTGGTACAAGGTAAATAAAATGCTTTCCACATTACTTTATAAATATTGAACACAATTTTAACCATTCCTTTCCAAAATTTTAAGGGTTAATTTGATGAAAAGAGAGGTATTTTCTATGAAAAACCGAGAAATAACTCAACGAAATTCGGAGTAATAAAATTGAATTTTCATGCGTGAATCACACATGTAGATGCATATTGGTGAGCAATAGTTAAGATGATTATATCCTTAGCTAACATTTATAAAAATGACAAGAAAAATACTGTAATAATTACTTTGGTAATGCGTTTTAGGGCAGAGAACTTCTCTTCTTGAGCTTCAACTGTCTTCTCAAAATCTTCATGCTTTTTTATAAGCTCTTCAACAGCGGCAATTGAATCCCCAAGCTGCTTATCATTCAATATTGGTTCACGGCTTTGTAACCATGACTCCAATGTTTCTGCGTCTCTTCTGAAAAGCTGAGAGTAATAATATACAGACATTTTTGACAGAATTCTTCACTGAAATTTTAAATTAAGTTTCAAAGATAAAAAAAATGTAATTTCTGGGATATTAATGGAACATCACCCCCAAAAGCCCAATCGAATCAAGTACAATGAATATTACTAAAAATAACAATGCTACAAAGGTTTTCAACAGCTGGTTGATGCGAAAATAAATTTTAAGAAAGAAAGAAAATTCAACTGCCCTTGCAGGGAATCAAATCCATATCCTCTCACATGCCGGGTGAGCGCTCTAGACCACTAGAGTAAAGTAACAGTTCTCAATCCTTCCTTAGAGTTCGTGTGCACTGAACAGGACTATACATGGACGGTTGGACCTAACTCAGGCCACAGCTCACAATTGCTAACACTGCCACCAGATGGTGATTTATACAAGGATAGTTAAATTTTCTTTTTTTTGCTAAAATTCATCTTCGCATCAGTCAGCTGTTGAAAACTTTCATACGGATAGCTGAAAGTGACATCATCCTCAAATAACAATGCTAACCTGAGCATCCAAGTTCTGTTCGTAAATAACTTGTCGTTTCTGCCAAGTCGAGAGTAACTGTTCTAGAGCATACTTCAATTTCTGAATCTTTTCTCGAATCTCATCAGCCATGAAATGCCCAGTTGCAATAATTTTCTCACCAGATTCTTGAAAGCGATTGAAGCTCTCAAGACGTGTGTCTATTTCCGCTTTGTGCTCTTTATGACGGTTGAGTAATGATTCTGCACCTGGAACATCCTTTGCTAATTCATCAGATGTAATGATGGCTAACATTTCACTCAGCCAAGCCCTAAAATCACAAATGAAAACTTGTTTACAGCATTAAATTTTAAATAGTGTTGTCTAGACTAATAACCAGTTTCACACAAACATAGGCAACAACAATGTACACTATATCCTTTGACTCTCTGCATTGAATCTTTGATATGTCATAAGAAACAAGATTACCAATGACTACATAATTATGTACTAACAATAAACAATTCAACCTTATATCTAAGAAACCTTATAAATTCATACTTTTCAGAAATTCTTCACATAAATGAATATTGAAACCATCCTTTTTTTAAGCAAGCAGTTTTTGTTTTTTTTGAAAATTTATGTCAATTGTAAGCAAAATATATCCAATACGATTCAGTGTTTTCTACTACCATAAATATAATTTAAATTATATTGAATAACTTGTCTTTTTACTGAATATTTGCAATTTCATTCCCGTTAAATAATATAAACAGTGAAATACCTATATAATGATAATCAAGGGACCAAAGAAATGTATCATTACAAAACAGTTATTATTGCAGACAGAATATATTAACACTATGAAAAAAGTAGCAGGATAATATTGTATGTAACAGAGAATAAAGAACACTTACATCAACTCCCTATACTCATCGAAATAGGCTTGAAGCTGCTCCGCTTGCTGCAGCTTGTCTTTTCTGAGAGCAGATTTCTCCAGCAACTGATTCCACGCCTCTGCAACATCCTCATGTTTTGCATCAATGTGTTCCTTAGCATCAGGAAACTGAGTGGCCAGCCTACGAGCTTCCTCAACCAAAGCAACAACTTGTTCTTTCACAGCAGCAAGATCTCTCTGTGAATTACAAAATAAATAGATACTCCCATTATAAAATTGTTAACTGATTAGTAATTGAGTAAATCAAATGTGGAATTGAAAAAAAAAACCATTTATATCTCTAATAAAATTTTTAAACAGTCTTTTTAAGTGGTGAAAGACGTCTCTTCCTCAAATAGAATTGAAAAACTTTAATTCTATAAAAGTATTCAGTGGAAAAAGAGATTTTTTCAACATATAAAAATTTGAAAAAAATTGAAATGGTTTTTTTTTTGAGAAGAAATAAATTTTCACTAATTGCCATCATTACCTCAAAACCTTCATGATGTCTCACAAGGGCTTGAATGCTTTCCAGATCATGACCAAAATCTTCGGATGACAACACAGCATCTTTTTCATGAATCCAGCTTATGGTTTCATCAGCGCTTCTATCAAATGTGTGTACCTGTTTAGCTCCAGCTAGTGCCTGCACACACAAAAATCGATACCAAATAAAAAAAAATAAAAAAAATAGTACATGTCAATTCTTATTCCAAGAATACCCACCTTTGATGCTGCCCCCCCCCCCCAGCATCAAAGGTGGAGTCGACTGATCTAATGCATATGTATAGATGAATTGGCATCATCATCGTGCCCCCCAGACTATCTACGCCTATGACTATTAGAGATTAAATTTATGAAGTAAAATATTGAACACTCTACCTCTTGCCTTGAATGAGCACATTCTCTTAATTCGTCCCATAAATGCAGTATTTCTGCACTCTTTGCAGTTATTCTTGGAGCCTCAGGATGATCATCAGACAATAGCATGTCAGCAGAGTTCTTGACATGAAGAATCCTATCATCACTGCCCTGCAGCATACTCAAAAAGCTTTCAAACTTCTGAATTAGAATCTGGAGAATGAAGAGAAAAATAAAATTTACTCAAGTTCATAACAAATTGAAGTTTGCCATGTATTAACAGGAGAATCAATATGCCTACATTACCTCAACATGCTCTACATCTTTTCCATAATCTTCTGAGCTAGCGATGGTCATTTGCTCATGAATCCATGTTGTTACTTCGTCAGCTTCTCGGAGGAATATGTAAAACCTCTGGCTCTCTTGCAAAAGCGCAGCTCTTTTTTCTGCAAGACCTTTCAACTCGTTATAGCTGGAGTCCACTTCCTCCTAAAAACATTGATTGATGTTTTTGCTCATAAATTTTCCAATGAATAGATCAACAAATTTACTGATTCATAATTTATTAACTTATAAAATAAAATTTCAATGCATGTATACTACAGAAAAGTGTATTCATGATCACAAAAACAAAACTATACTTACGTTTCTACAAAAATTACTTTTTTAATAGTTTGACCTATATCAATTCTAACTACTAAACAAATTTTTATTTAGGCCTAAATACAAAAATCTACTAATGTTTGTTCAAAATTCTTTCCTGCATATTTTTATCAATAGAACCCAACTCATAGGAATTGCATTTAATTCCACATAGAAATATATATAATATACTAAAATTTATAAAGAATCTTCACTGAAGTTCTCACACCACATAATTTTTATAACTCATAAAACATACCCAATGAAGAGTGTTTGAAATCGAAGATGTCATAGCAATATAATTTTAGTATAAAAGTGAATTTGAAAAAAAAACCAACAACAACAACAATTTCATCACTAAAAATAATAAATAAGACTAAATAAAAATCTGACAATACCATTTTCTGTTTTATATGCTCGCTGTCAAAATGGCCTCTTTCAAGTAGTCCTTGACTAAGTTTTGCCAATCGGATGATACTACTATTGAAATTATGAATGTCTCTATCAATTCCATCAAGCTTCTTCATCAGAGCCTATAATTGAATTGATTGCAAAAAATGTGTGAGAAGGAAAAACTACTTGAGTGAAACTGAAACTTTCAACAAATGATATTAAATAATATGAATTAGTACATTTGTAACTTGTTTTTGCCATCATAAAAAACCATTTAATGTTTTTACATTACAATCTTTAAATTTCACATGCATTTGAGATTTGATACTCTCAATATATTAAATAATTTAATTCAATGCAAATAATGTTTGCAAGCAATATGGCCTCCAATGTTTTTTACCTGCACACACCTACTGTTGCTCTGCACACACAATTTTGACAGCTGAGCAGAATGACAAAACATAGAAGAACCAACAACTCGGGCCTATTGCTAAGAAATTTACAGCTGGCTACACGGCTGAGGCAAGAGAATAACCACCAACACATCATATTTTAGGGACACAGAAAAAACTTATTGAATTACGAAGAATGACAAAACAACATGGTACAGTTCAACTTGGTTAATTCAAAGTCCAGTCATTGGAAAAAAGTTTGAATTATTCAATTGATCTGGCCTGGATCCGAAAAATGACTACAAATTGCAACTTAATCATCAACATTAATAAGATAATCTACATAGGATAGTAATTATAAAAAAAAGGCTTTATTGTTAGTTAAAAAACTGTTTCCTAAACTTTAATAATTTATAATTATAATAAAGCTGCTACATTAATCTGCTATTCTAGAATCAGCATCACTGCAGAATCACTTAGACAAGTCTAATTTGCGGAAACTGTTCATAATCATCTATTATGAAACTGTTTCCCACAAATTTCACTTTTCGTTCTTATGCTATCAAAGAAATGTACTTTCATTAACGTATTACAATCTGAACTTTCCGATACTTTCCATATTTTTAATATGGAAAAAAATATTCTGATTTTAAATGTTACACCTTGATCATATAGGCTGAAAAGCATAATCAGTATTAAGTGGTACACAGTCTCGATGCACTCCAGCTGAATAATGTTCAAATAGGCATTAAATTATCAAAAATATTTTAAAAAAAAGTAGAGAAAAATAGAATTTTCAAACTTTCATTAGTCTTGGAAAATTTGTTGTTTAAGAACTTGATCGAGAAAATCAAAAACATTATCCAATGAATCTGAAACAAGTTTGAATTAAACAAGAAATTTTAACATTAAATTAGATAGGAAACTCAAGGGCAGTTTTAAAAGTTTCAATCATTTAAAATTCAAATTAACCAAGTTCTACTGTAATAGGGAAAAGTGGGAGGCTAATGGGGGGCAATGTCGAATTTCACAGTACTCTTGGTTTTTTTTTTTCCTTCAAATATTTCTTTCATAACTGAATAACAACAATCAAGGTGCTGTCATTAATCACAAAAAGTAAACCACCCTGATTATTAGAGGAAAAAAAGAGATGAAAATCACCTTGCAAAGTAAGTTTGACTTTTTGTCTGAATGATTTTGAGTCCTTACATTGTTGAAAATACTGCTAATTACTTTAAATATTGCACTCAGTTATTTCTCACTATAAAAAGTAAACTCTTTGTTTTACAAAAATGCCCTTAAAAATTTGGAGAGGAGTAAAATTACTCTTCAAAATCATATTTTTGGACAGCACTGTCCACATCATACAGGAACGCAGGCAGTTCAGAGGTGGCGATGGCGATAACCCTGTTAATGGAAAAATTGTATTCTTAACATAGGTGGAAGGGAGAAATTAGACAATACCCCCCCGATCACTAACACTCTCGTTGAACTGCCCTTTCCCCATTTGAAGAGCATGCATATCTGCTTATGTACAGGAGTCCAGAAAATCACTGAAGGATGATGTGTGGAGTGATCACAAAACAGTTCAGCCAATATACCCTCTCCGCTTTAGTAAGGTAGGATAGGGGGCGGTCTATAGAAGACTTATCTATAAGAATGTTAGTTTAAGTATCCACACAAACTAGGGACGATTTTTCTTGCCGATTCATTTTGGCATTCCCAGTAAAGATGCCATTAAGAATATTTCATACTTTCATAAAGGGTGGTTGATGACGTAATCATCATTCAAATCCCACCCCCCAATGCTGATGTAATATTTGAATAGCCCCAAAGTGTGGGCGTTGGTAAATATCCATGCCCAAACTGAGATTTGGCCAAAGACCTGCACAACTGAAGATTAGCTCACTCACCATTCTGACTGCCAAACAGCAAATTTCAGATACTTTCAGAAAAAGTACTTCAAATCAATCTTTTCAACTAATTAGTACACAAAGTAAAAATATTCAAAAACTACCTCAACAGAATCTTCATCTTTGCCAAGATCACTGGTAGTTAATAAAGGTTTTTTCTCTCGAATCCAGGCTTCAGCTTCACTGACTTCGGAGTAGAACTAAAATAAAAAGTCCAAAAGGTATACATTAACATATTCAAAACTTTCAATTAAAATGCTTATTCATTAACACTAGGAAACATTTATTTTATATTCTCAGAATAACATGGCAAACCATTTGCGATTCCACTGCATCCAACAGCCTTAACCGACGAACACTTGCTAAATCCTTCAACTGCTGCAACGAAGATTGCAAATGATTTAGCTTTTTCTCAACATCAGTAGCAGCATAGTGTCCAATTCGAACCATTTGTTTTCCTTTGTTTACTACAGAGACAACGAGAGGTTCTCTGGCATGTATTTCAGCTTCAAGTGACTGAAAGATAAAGAATGTCAGTTCGATTTCAAACTTTCTTAAGAGATCATAATAAATATTTTTCAGAATAGACACCAACCTGATGTTTTTTCTGTAATGATTGCACACTGATTAGATTGTCACCAAGGTCTGCGGAAGCAGCTTGTGGTTCTTTCTCTCGAATCCATGACAACTCGTCTTCAGTATCCCGATTGAACTGATGTAGCAACAATGAATCTTCCAGATTTTCGCATCTTATTTGAACAGGATCATGTAGCGATTGATACCTGAACGTGATTCAGAGAATAAGCACCAAAAGAATTGAAACATGTTAATGCATAGCTGCAACTTTGGAGAATAACTAGGGATATTTCCCCAAATATAAATTCCATAGAAAAACTGTACGCAGAATACAAAAGGGATTTAAAAAAAAGAAAAAAAGAGGGATTTTTAATTAATGAAAGAGTAAAATCATTGCGATTTTTTTGTGAAATGCAACATCATGCTAGTCATTGCCAATTATTGCCAAATGGCAAGGCAAATTAATAATCGCCTCCAAATGATAATTAACACTATTGTGAATTACCTGTCATTACATTTGAATCAAAATCACGGAAATGAAAAATTATTGGCGGGTCAAAAAAAAAAAAACAGAATGGACCCAGATAACAGGTTATATGGCAATCTGGGATGCCAATCATCTTACTGATTCTACTGCAACAAGGCCAAACTTATGCTGGCTGTTTTGGCAAATTTTCTTTTCCCTCACCAGAAACAAAGATTTTTTTTGTGATTTGGTGTACTGGCAATAATAATTTCAGACATGTGACATCATTTTAACAGAAAAACATAGACAACTAATCGTTTCCAGGTAAATTCTTTGGGAATAATACCCTCTTCCCCAAAAATAAGGGATTTTTTAAAATCAGTGAAAATTTGGGACACAGAACATTTCAGAAGTCACGGAGATAGAATAGAAATTGGAGAACCTCCTGGTAAATCTGGTAGACTTGGCAGCTATGCGAATGTTGCACGAACAGCTCACAGATTTATTTTCTCTCTCTCTCCATGTTCTTTCAATAATTACATACTCATCTAACATCAAAAGATAGCTTGAAATCACTATATTCTTATTAACACCTGTGTCTAAGAAAATGGAATTCTCTCTTAACAACGATTAAGCAAAATATCTGAATTTTAAAAAAATTAAATTTTTTTAAGGAAAATTTGTTTACAACTTGAACAAGAGAAAATTTGCTTAAAATTTTTTATAGAAACTGAAGCTATCCGACATACAATAGAAATATATGTTAGCAGGGTTTTTCAATGAAAAAATAAATGTAAACAATAAAGAATAATCACCAACTTATATATATATAATAACATCCAAAACCAGATTCAAAGTGTAGCACATGGTATACCTGTTAACTACAGCTGAAGCTCTTTCATTGATTTCATCTTTTAAGAAATGATCACTGTTTTGGAAGCTAGCATTCAAATCCTTGACTTGTGCAATATTCTCGGCATGATTGTTTATATCAGCTTCAAGTTGCTAAAAAGAATTATTAGGTTGATGTTAAAAAGCAAATAGTGAACCACAAAATAAAAATTTATGATATATAAACAGCAACATAAATTAATTTAAACTGAAATAATGATTTGTGGATAAAATCTTACTTGATGTTTTTTCAATAAATTCTGCACAGAAGTAAGGTCTTTTCCATGATCTTCTGACTGAAGCAGCAGCTCAACATCATCCATCCAGGCATCAAGCTCATCTAACATACGATTGAACTGTAAAGCCTGCACAAGAGATGGTGGAAAAATACAAATTTTGAATACTGGGAAAATGAAACTAAAAAACTGTTTTGAGAATACACTAGAAATTATGATGCAAATGAAAATTAAAAAGTGTTACCTGAATACTGCAAATAATCTAGACTCAAAAGACTTTGTAAACAAGTCATGTTCAGTTGCAATTTGAACTTACAGATAAATGATAAAACAAATTTTAAATTATTTCTGTATTTTTCTTTTACAACTGATATGAATATTGATAAAAGTGTTTTACACCAACTTTTTTGAAATAGTTACCAGACTCACCTGATAAGCATCTTGCAAACGTTCTTTTTTTAATGCTGTTTGGTCAAGCAATTGTCTCCACAGCTGTTCCAGTTCTTGCAATTGGTTCTGAATCTCAAAAGAAGCAAAGTGGTTAGTTCCTATTAATTTTTCACCTTCATTCATCACAGCATCGACACGTCCTTTGTTGGCAGCTAGCTCGGCCTCGAAAGCAGCTTGTTTCTGAATTTTGCTCAGAAGATTTGTTGGATCCCTGTATGTCTCATCCGAAGCCACTTGCATCTTCTCATTTATCCAACCCACGACCTATTGGAATTGAACGTGATAATTATTACACGCTTCATACTCATCACATTTTATATAGAAGCAATGAATTTTGAATTGCACATACCTCATACACGTTTCGCAGAAATCGTTGGTACACCTTAGATTCCTGAAGCTTCTTACGTCTAACAAGAGCATTTTCTTTCAGCTTGTCTCTTCTTTGGCACACAGCTTGGCATTTGTTTTGAATGCTATTACTATCATAATGTTTAGATGTCGTCAGTTCAGTAGTAAACTTTTCTAGTTGATCCACCTTGTCTCCTTGAGCGTGCATGGTTTTTTCAAAGTTGTCGTGTTTTTTGATCAAAGCTTCTACACTTGACATGGAATCCTACACAAATTTGTAAGTAAAATGTATTATACATTTATACCATAGATATATTAAATGTAGGATATAAAAAGCTAATCTAATTAATATCTGTTGATCGCATGAGAAAAATCAATCTTTATGATATGAAGTACAGTGAAACCTCAATATCCCAAGGGTATCAATAAACATACTGATTTAAGTGGATGTCAAGTTAGCAAGGTTCATTTGATTTTAACAGTCACATCTATGATAACAGGGTACAAATCGTGGTTGACTTAAGCAGGATTTAGTCATCTTATGCTGAATTACAAAAGTTTCTCCCCATTGAATTTACTATTGCACCAACCGCTAGAATAATAAATGTTGAGTTACAGGGTAGTCGAGTTATTGTGGCTCTGCTGTATATAAATTACAAATATAATGCGTTTAAACTTAGTAACTTTAGTACGATCATATGACCCACCTTGAAATGAATCAGGTTTTTCAAATGTAAAAAAAAAAAATTGCATTTGAGCAGGAAAATCACAAAACTATTTCAAAACATCAATATGATTGGTTGCTCAAAAGAATTATTGACACAACGGGGAGGAGAGAACGAACAAACTATAAAAAAAATATTAAAACAAAAATTTCATGCTATTTTAAAGTGAGTAAAAGCAATATGCCAACTATAATTTGATATACCCAGGTGAAAATTACCAAATGTTCAAAATATTTTTCAATTAATGCTGATCAAATTTATAGCAGCTATTCATAGTGCAGAGACTATATTGATATACATTAATTACATTATCAAGTATACATTACCCCTAAGTCTTCGTTGTTCAAAAACGCTTCTTTTGAAGACAGCCATGAATCAACCAGATCATAATGCTCTTTAAAGACCTTTGATAAAAAAAAATATTCAATTAAATAAGCAATAGAGTTACATATATATTTATGGTTAAGTGATGTGTGCTATCATGTTATAGACTATAATTAATCATTTCTGGCATAACTGAAATGAAATATATTTTGCTAAGTAGAAACATACAAACAGAATATATTAACTTTCCTATGCTCATGGGTTCTTCACTAGGAAAAAAATATCTTAAAATGATTATACTAAATCACAAGTGTTCATACCTGAAGATCATAACACTGAGTGAAAATGTTCTGACGTTCTTCCCAGGTTTGAGATAAATTCCTTCGCATATCTTCCAGATGCTGGAGCTTTCCTTCCAATGTTTCTTTTGCTGCATGCTTCTGCTGTAAAAGTTTGTGGCCAAATTCTTTCAAGACTTTGAATGCTTCTTGTCTTCCATCTATTTCGGCCTATAAAACAGAAGCAATGTTAATTTCAACTAAGTAAAACGAATCAGCCGATCATTTCAAATACTTCACCCAAAACCCAATGTTTATGTGGTTAGAAAAGAGCAGTTCTCAGCCACATAATACAGATTTCAAAGAAAATTGGAAATCGGTAAATTTAGTTAACTGATAAATCTGATTTTTTTTTTTTTAAATTGGACTCACTTTTCTTTCCTTATGCAGATGCAACATGCTTTCAGCTTCTGATATACTTTGAGCAAGTTCAACTGATGTCATTCGAGATGTGATGTCATTTACCCAAGATTCCTAATATGAAAAGATGAACATTAACAACATATTTTATAAACATTTCACCAGAAAGAGATGAGATTCAAATACTCTTCAGAAACTTCATTCTTTGCATGCTTTATAGCCATTGCATGTATTTTTGACTATTGCATGTATTATGACTATTATGTTGATGATTACTATATACTCACAAGTTCATTCAGATCTGACATGAATTTATGCAGAGTATATGCAGTTGACAAAGTCTGCTTCCTAAAAAATTGAAAGATATGAATTTATATTTATTATTAGATGTGAAATAATGTTAATATTCTCAGTGTTAAAGCTGATCCATGTGACAAGTCTGTTCGCATACCTTCCGTGGCATAGACTAGTTAACTTGCGCCAATTTTCTTGAACTTCTGACAATTTCGTCCTAGTACCGGCTGCCATTTCAGGATTTTTGTGACCCAAGCGCCTGGCTTCAGAATCATGTTCCTGCAAGAAATATTGAAATGTATATGAAGTTCCTATGTTTTCCATCTCAAAACTTAAAGAATGATGGAAAAATATTACAGATATTTCTATTCTTTGTTCATCAGGTAGGATGCCATATTCTTTATGAAAAAAAAGACATTCATTTCTTGTCTATAACCACATTAAAAGTTAAGAATTGTGAGGTAGCTTAGTTGGTTTCAGAGTGTCTCTAAATGAATAAAATTCCTGAGTTCATAAAAATGTTGTTCTTATTTGGATTTCATTGCTGCACTACAATTACGTAACCATACATTTAACTTTGCATACATTCCTCTTCTGAATTTCTTACAAATTGGTGCATGTAGGAAAGGATTGTAAGTTTGGATATGTGCATGGATCTAAATACAAATACAAATACAACGCCACAACAGGCAAAATGTCCAACGAGGTGGCTGATAAAAAGATGCCCATAAAAATATGGTTGTCATATGTTTCAAAAATACAGCAACCCAATTAAAAATGCAATTAACACAAATTACAAACAATATATACACATGATAAAATATTATACAATGCCCATAAAGAATACTTATGGTTGTTTTATTCTAAGAATGGATAGCTTCTCGATTTACCCCAACATGTTTATCGTATTTCTTTTTAAACGTGTCAATTGTGTTACAATTTACTACCTCCGGGGGTAAGCTATTCCATTTATTAACAACCCTATTGGAGAAAAATTCCCTGCGACACCATAACCTTGCATTGTCCCTCACCAATCGATACTGGTGTCCCCTTGTAAAAGCAGTCGATTGGCGGTGTACTAAAAGTTCATGGTCCATCCTATCCATCCCATTGAAAATTTTGAACACTTCGATCATATCTCCTCGACACCTGCGTTCATCCAAAGTAAACATATTCAAAAAATTAAGTCTTTCTTCATAACTCAAGCCCTGTGTGCCAATAAGGACACGCGTAGCTCTTCTCTGCACCCCTTCAACCAAGTCTATGTCCCTCTGTAGGTATGGTCTCCAAAACCTTACAGCATACTCCATTCCAGGACGAACTAAGCCTCGAAAAAGCGGAAGAATGACTTTAGGAGAATGCGAAGAGACCTTTTTGAAAATGAGACCAAGCATTCTATTCGTTTTTTTGACAACCGCTGAACAATGTTCAGAAAACTTAAGTCGCTCGTCAATGAGAATTCCCAAATCGGTGACTCTAGTTGCATCCGGAATAGTGACACCATTCAACTCGTAAGAGAACCGTGGGTTGTTCGAACCAAAATGAGCGACCATGCACTTATCTACGCTAAACGTCATGCTCCATTCATTTGCCCATGCTGCAATCTTGTCTAAGTTGGTCTGGAGCAACTCCCTATCGCTTTCATTTCCGATTACCCCCATTAGCTTCACATCATCTGCGAATTTGCTAGTAATTCCATCGATACCCTGATCGAGTTTGTCGATAAAAAGTGAAAAAAGTATGGGGCCAAGGACACTTCCCTGAGGAACTCCACTTGTGACGTCTGTCCAACCAGAGAATTCCCCGTTCACCATAACTCGTTGCGACCTATCTCTTAACCACGATTCTATCCAATTCAGCAAGTTGCCCCCTATTCCAATCTCGTGTAAACGCTTCAAGAGTTTGCCATGTTGGACCCGATCGAATGCCTTCTGGAGATCAAGGTAAACAACGTCGACATTTTTGCTCTTACCCAAAGCCTTAGTCACGTAATCATAGAAGCAAAGGAGGTTAGTTACACATGACTTCCCCTTCCTGAACTCATGCTGATTATCCGACAATACATTATTCTCGTCTATCCACTTCACAAACTGCCTTTTGATGATAATTTCCAAAATTTTCAAGAGGGAGCTCGTCAAACTCACTGGACGATAATTAGACACCACTTCTCTACTACCCTTCTTAAATATCGGAACAACGTTAGCCAGTTTCCAATCTCTCGGGACGATACCCTCAGCAACACTACTCCTGTATATCTGTGCGACTGGCCCCAACAATTCATTAGCACCTTCCCTGAGAACCCTGGGATAGATATCATCTGGTCCTGGTGCTTTGCTTGCACATACATTTCTTAGAAGATTTAGGACCTCCACGTCTTCCACTTGAATATCGTTGAGCGTTTTATTACCCCATGCAACACCCGTATATCGAATATCATTATCTCCATTAAAAACCGACGCGAAAAAGTCATTGAAAGCACTACACATGCCTACATTGCTCTCTACTTTTGAGCCTCCTATCGAGAGGGGGCCAACTGTCCCCTTACATCCATTATTGACATATCGAAAAAATGATTTTGGGTCAGAGCCAATGTTATCTGCCAACCTAGATTCAACTTGCTTTTTACTATCCCTTATCGCTTTCTTCAACAGTCTTCTTTTATCAGTAAACAATGATAGGTCACCTCGTCCACTTTTATACTCTCTGAATGCTCTTTTCTTTTCAAGATAAAGGTTCCGCACGCTATCCGTGAACCATAGAGGGTGTGATCTACAAACACGCTTTTTTCGAACAAAGGGTATGACGTCGTGCAAAACAGAGGACAGCTTCGTACTAAATTCTTCCCATTGACTTACCACCCCTACTGATTCCAACCGGTCTTTGAAAACTTCCGCTAACCTTCTTCGCAAAACATCAAAGTTAGTTCTCCGAAAACAAGGAACCAGTCTTTTGTTATCAACCTTACCCGAGGAAAAGTTACAGTGAAATCTGACGATACGATGATCACTGGAAGAAAACTCTTCCCCCACCGAAACATGTTCAACTAGATCCTCAGAACTAAATCCAAAATAGCAGTACCCCTAGTGGCTTCTGATACATGCTGATACAAAAAATTTTCGAGCACCAACTTAAGAAAGTCTCTTTCATACTGATTTCCAGATGAAAGGTTCTCCCAATCAATACCCGGGTAATTGAAATCCCCTAGTATGAGAACCCTCTTTCGCTTACACATGTAGGAAATGTACTAAAGTACTTATATTGTCAGATTATGAGTGTTTTTGTAATGGTGCTGCTTAAATTTTTGAAGTGAAAGTGGTAGATGAGTGAATTATCGTGCTCATTTTTGCACAATAGTCTAACCTCTTTCTAACCAGATCATGGCCTGCTGCTCTGTCTTAATGAAGACATTTTAGCAGGTTGTCAAAGACGACCAGGGCCATGCTGGAAGCTATGTGTATATGTGTTGTAAACCTAACATGATGCTCATTTCGGTGTAATGTTTTATGTGCAGTGCTGCCATCAATTTTACTAACTATGCAATAGTCTAACCCGGGGGGGTGGGGGGTCTCAAAAATTTTCCACTTTCGGCGCCCCTTTTGTCTATTCAAGGCTTATCTGCGAGCTCCATTGGTTCCCCAGAGCTGGTTAACGAAGAATCTATGAAAAACCTTTGTCAAAGTCATCATGGCGCACAGTTTCAGATCCCCTGGTCTAACCAGTGCATACAATCTGGGTAATGAAAGAAAAAAAAGTAATCCTGTTAACTTGGGGAAATGATTTATACGAGGATGATGATCCAACAAGTTGAATTTCCTCTCTTTTTTAAAATATATCTTTGCATCAGCTAGCTATTAAAAACCTTTGTATGGATAGCGGAGAGTGACATCATTCTCAGATAAGTTGCCCTCTGGTGGTATTGTCAGCAATTGTGAGCTTTGGCCTAAGTTAGGTCCGACTGTCCATGTAGGATCCTGTTCAGTGAGCATTAGCTCCAATGAAAGATTGAGATATTCATTGCCTCTGTAGTCTAGTGGTCTAGGGCATTTTCTCTCTTTCCTAAATATATCTTTGCATCAGCCAGCTGTTAATATTGATTTATATTCAACAGTTATGATTACATATTACCTTCAGTTTAGCCTCTATAGCAGTCATGTCTCTTTCTACTGCCTCCTGTTTCCTCTGAAGTGATTCTACAGATGGTAAGTCCTTTGCATCTTCTTCTTTGTTCATTGATAGAAACTATGACAAAAGCATTAGGAAAGTGATCAAATGAAATCAACTAAAAACTGGTCAACATCATACTTGTATTCACAAATTAAAGATAACAAAATTCAATAAAAATATAGTTTGGCTTTACATTTCTTACATAAAGCAGATGTGAATCAAACAATCACATCTGCTTTATGGAAGAAATGTAATTGCAAATCAAACAATCTTCAACATAAAGATTTAAGTTTCTTAATAAATTCAAATACCAACAATTGATACCTTCTTTGAAAATAGCATGATTTAAAAAAACTCTTTTTGAATACACATGATCAAAAATGATACAAAAAAAATTTAAACATTACCTTTTCATGAATTCTATCATTCGTATCATCTATATCTCTGTTAAATGCATGTATCTCAGCAGCACAGGCTAGTTTCTCTCTGTAGACTTCTAGAGCTCCTTGCAGCGCTTTCCATCTAGACAGTTAAAACAAAACATTTGTATTATTCGACATAGAAAAGATCAGGAAGATAAATCTCTCACAAATTTAAGTTTGTTTTTATTGGTATGAAAAATAATTTTTTTATTTGTGCTTAACTGTGTTTCTAATTATAATGCATATGTTGGTTCAGCTTACTTGCTATTCAACTCTTGTTGCCTTGTCTGAATAGTGCCAGTGTCTGACCTCCCTTGACGAACTAATTTGTCAGCAAGAGCATTAATTGTTTTCATTCTTGATTCATCTACACGCATGTCCTATGAGGGGAAAAAAGTATTTTGTGTTAGAGTAGATAATTTCATAAAATAAAAAACACTAAACTCCACATTTGATAAGCTTCTTATGCATTGGTAAAGAAAATAATCCCAAGAAAAGTAATTGATTTTGATAGAAATATCAATCTTTATTTGTTTGGATGCATGGACTCATGGCAACACAAATACAGCTGCAATTACAATACAGTTGCAAGATTATTAAAAACAGGATTATAAAGTATTAATTAGTAAAAACATGATATAAATAAGTAAGAACACAAAATAAAAATTAGTGAGTATATAAAAACTATCTGCAAGTGCAAAATAAAATAAATGAAAGACAAGCACGTCTGGGAAATTGTGTATGGGGCATCAGTCAAACAAAGTACAAAAATTACAAATGGCATGGAAAAAACGAAAGATGCTATTATAATTAATGGTCATTAAGGTAAAGATTACTATATAGTCAGTTGAGACCAGTCCCAGAAAATGCACATCATATGAGTTATAAGCAGGGTACCTTAACAAAATATGAGACCCAGGTCTGAATTATCCCCACGTTGCAAAATGTGCAATTTCAATCCACATTTGCACAGATTATTTTTATTAAAATAAATTATGTGGAAGCCAAAGCTACAGACTATCAATCATTTTATATGAATTCCTGTTTGAGAGAATTAAAAATTTGTTTGTTTTTGTAAAGTGGGAGATGAATTGTGCCACGTATTTTAGCCATATCGGACTGACAACTATAATCTTTCAGTGTTCAGATTATACGAGGAAAGAAAAAATGTTTAAAGACAATCACATTGTGTATAAACTTGAGAAGACTGAAGCCGGTCTCATTAAAATTTTCCAAACATTGGATAACCAGTTAAATGAATTATTAGGGTCGAAATCCATCCAAGCATATAATTTATTGAAGCAAAGTCTAGGCAATCTATTGCCATTCATTTCCAATGTACGAATATACATTAACAGAACAGCCTTCTTCAACTGGATTGACAAAGAAGGCTGCCCAAGCTCCACTTTTATATATATCCACGGATTGGCCTTGGCAATGTTAGAAGCTTCCTGGCAAAAAGAGTAAAAATCACTTCCAAGTCATTTTGGTAATTAGTAGACCAAACAGATGTCCCGTAAAAAAGTGTTGAGATCACAAGGGAATGGAAAAATTTGAAAGCTGTGGTTAGTGATGAAAGTTTTGTATGAACTATGGCGAAACTTCATAGGTCAACTGACTTTGATCGTGGATTTGACTTTCATCAGAAAATGAGTTTTAGCTATGTGAAATGAGCTTGTTGACGAGAAAGGTACTCTTAAGTAGGTGTAATTCCCTACAACTTCCAACACTGGCTACCCCCCCCCCCCCTTTTATAATACCATTTCCCTCCCACTATCAAGCACACTGCTATTTCGAAGTCAATACAAAATTGCTCCAAAACTGAAATTTTTTGCTGAAGATTAATAACTGAATCAGCAAAGATGACCATATTATCTGCGTATATGAGAGAATGAGGAAATTTATCTCTGTTAATTTGGAAATGGGAGACAAGTCGAGTCTTCTTACAAGATCCAAGATGTAAAGTGAAAAAAGAGTAGGGATCAAAATTTCTCCCTGCAATACACCCTGATTCACAGGTACAGTATATTGTCAGTCAGCCCAGATGATCTTATTTGAATGAAGGCTTTTGAATGTCTTGGAGAATACAGATAAAATGCGCACCGAGTCCAGTATTGGCACAACACTTGCCAAAGAATGCTGTGATTAATGGAATTGAAAGCAGTTTTGCAATTGACAAAGACACCATTATG
Organism: Pholcus phalangioides; assembly: GCF_987345545.1. NCBI lineage: Eukaryota > Metazoa > Arthropoda > Arachnida > Araneae > Pholcidae > Pholcus > Pholcus phalangioides. Next base: position 20,660,163 of record NW_028301596.1, on the reverse strand, counting down.
AGAACTTTTTTTGCACAAGGAAATCAAGCACAAAAATTTGGTCAATGCAACTATAACTATTTTGATAGAAATATGCTGGCATTTCACAACTATAATAGATCACAAATAAAATTTTTGACATACAGAGTCCACGTCATCCAGTTTTCTCTGTAGACTTTGGCAATGCTCATAATCTTTACCAGTATCACTTGCTTGCACCATCATTTCCTGTACAAAAATTGAAACACACAATTTTCGTTGATGAACTTTTTTTTTGTCATACTCAAAATAAAAATAAAACTACAAAAATGTTAATCGATAATATCTCACTTTATCTCTTATCCATGCTTCAACCTTTTCAGCTTGATTATTGAATTCAAGAATATCTTGAGCTTCTTCAAGGCCTCTGCCCAAGTTTGTTGACAGAGAAAGCAATTCGTTCCATTGGTGTAGTAACTTTTCCAGTTGCTGACGTACTGCTATTGATGAATCATGATTCTTTGAAAGCAAGATTTCTCCCTTCTTTATGAGTTAAAAAAGAAAAAAGGGAAAACATTAAAATGTTGTGTAAAATCATTAAAATCAAATCATGCAAAAAAACAACAGTTAAAAATTTTTAAGAAAAACTAATATTACCTGTTTAATGCTCTGTATATTCCCTTTGTGGGCAGATAACTCTGCTTGGAATGCCTGATGCTTTTGTAGTTTCTTCATTTTATCTTCAAGACTAGCTATTTGACTCATTCCTTGCTCAGATTCCAGATATTTTTTCTTATCCTCGATCCATGCTTCCGCCTGAATGAAATTTAATTGTTTTACTTAAAATTTAATATAAAACAACTCAGTAACAAAAAATCTAAAATTAAAAAGCATTCATAATTAAAAATGTTAGAGTTAATTAATATCAACTCTTATATTTATGGGAAATATTTAAAATTTAATTGACATTTGAAAAAAATACACTATTCGGAATGCTCAAGAGAGAAACAAAACAAATTTCGAGAAACAAAACACTTTAAAAGGAAAGGGTCCCAAGATTAAATCTTCAAAATGTTTTGAAAAAAATTACCACTGACTCTACTCATTTAAATATGCAGAAAAATAAAAATCTGGCAGAATTATTATGGGTTATTCATAAAATTGTAAATATTAATATTTTGAATGCCAATAAATGCCAGGAATGAACTAAAAACCCTGCAACACTAGAGTGGTGTCATTAAAACAGTACATGATCATGCACAGACAAAGTAGACCAACTAGTTTCTTAGAAAAGAGAGGCTAGAGGGGGAAAAAAATAAAAAGCAGAAGTAGAATGTATGTGTGAGAGAGAGAAAAGAAATTTTTTCTAATAGATAATTGCCAAAAAGCATGAGAGGTCATGAGTGAGATGATCCAACTGTTGTAATTTTTTAATAATTTTTTGGGGCTTTAATGATTGCACTCTGCAACTACTTTTTTTGTTTTTATGTGTTTCTGGGGGAGATGAATGTACGTACTTAAATTTTTTCATAATTTTTGGAGGATAACCACCTTGGGACCTTTTCCTTGCTAGGAATGTTTGTAAATAGTTTAGCAAATACAGGAATAAAAATTTCACTGTTTATCAAAAATCGCCACCACTTCACTATTGAATGAACCTGATGACTTTTGTTAAAATGCAATAACATTTTTCATAATAGTTCTTCAGTCTTTCTTTCATGAAATTTATCATCACTAAAAGGTTTTTCTTCTCCCAACTTGTGAGTAGAGAGGTGGGGGTTCTTCCCCCCACAAAAATTGCCACAAATAAGTTGAAAGAATATAGATTCTACCGTTTGTATAGATTTGGCTCTGCAGTACTTTCTGATCCGATTCTTCATTGATTGTAACAGCAAATTTTATTTTCTTGTTTCAGATAGTTATACTGTATAGCGTTATCAATGATTTAAAACATTGCTTGCTGCAAAATTACAAAGAACAGATACAAGCAAGGACAGCCTAAGGCCAAAAGAAACCAAAAGTGATAATCAAAATATCTCTTATTTTAATGTGAAGCAGCAAATAAACACAACCAGTATCAAGAGAAAGAAAATAAACTTTTATAATTTATTGCCCTGTAATTATTGTGATAAGAAATGGTTAAGTTCAGAAAAACTTATAAAAAAACCATTTTCAATCAATTACCGCAAAAAATAAATACTGTAAATACCTCAGTAGCATCTCTTCTGAACTGTGCATGCAAAAGACCATCAGCAAGTTTTTGTTTCCGAAGGTTGCTGTATTCTTTAACTTTACTCCTCCTAAAATCAATACCAATTTAAACAATGATATAAGAATATAAAATTTTGCAGAAACAAAAATTGGAAAAAAAAACTTTTGTTTCTTTTTTGGAATAAACATAAGTAAAAAACACAAATGAAAGTTTTGTTACACGTGTTACACAATTAAACAAAGCAAAACCCCGCACACACTAGAACATATCACATCCACACATACACAAGAAACAGCACATACCTAGTAGTTACTTCATTAAGACGTGCTTGAATAGTATTGCTGTCAAAATGATTCTGTTGCAATAGTTTGTTTCCATGTTCTTGCAGTGCAGTAAGCTAATAAATATAGAAATTTTCATTCAAATATAAATAAATTTCAATTCTCATGCATTCAATTAAAAATGGAATTTATAGACATTAAGAAAAAAAATTATGACTATCATGATGTTGTCACAATTCAAATAGATCAATAAATGTCTTGTCTGTATTTTGGAGGCAATCACAGTAAAAAAAAAAAAAGAGCAGAAAATGACTAATGCGACAAAAATGATCAATGATAAAAAAAAAACATGTATTGTGGATGGAGCTTGTACTACAACAAGATAATCCTCAAGAAAATATTTAGATTACATTTAACAAGAATATTTAACTTAATCTCATTTTGCATTTTATATTTCATTCATACATTAAATATTTCATTCTCAAGAATATTTTATTTGTAAAGGAATATATAGGGAATAATTTCAATAATATCAAAGGACAACAGGTTAACACAAGATATTTTCTCCTGACAATATATACATGAATGCTATAAAAACTAATGATGCAATCTCACTCTTAAATATGGCTAGGAATGAATATAGATTAAATGTTATGTGTACAATTTTTTTATGAGTGATTGAACTTTCCACTAGTTTCTTCAACTAAAACTGATGTACGGAATAAAAAAAAATCCATCATAAAAACTTTGATTATCAAAAGAGGAAAAACAGCATTTTGGACCAGGATAATTTTAATAGTAATTAATAGAACTTATGACATATTTTTAGAGGATTTAAGAAGTTATCAAGACATAGATGTTAAATAAAAAGATTTATTAAGAAACCATTGTCATATACAACAGTATGAAACTTTTTTTTAAACTGCTTCTGGGTTTTTTCATACCATATGTCAATTTTCTTTACCTCAACCAATATGAATGCACTGCATAAGAAGTTAAAAGAAAAACATCAACGCAACCATTAAAAAAGACAACTTACTTTGTCATTTTGAGAGTTCAACAGCTTTTCGAATGCCTCATGTTTTTTGAATAGAGTATCTACTTCTTCTACAGTGTCTCCAATATCTGTACCAGACAGATAAGCCTGAAACAAGGATTGCTTTGTGAGAGTGCAAGAAACTTGGAAATTACTTTGAAATGGTATAGTAATTTAAGTACAAATGTACCTACCTATAAGTCTTTCACTCATTAACATTATTAAATCTGTAAACATTATAATTCAAAATATCTCATAAATCAAAAATAACGAAGATATATTAAGAAATACAATGCATTAAGCAATTGAAATAACGTCTTAATTTGCAAACATTTAATAATTACATTTTAAAAATTTAGTTTTTAGAATATGAAAAAAAGTGACAATATAAAAATTCAACTTTTTCTTTGAATATAAATATCAATTAAATTGTAATAAAAATGATGAACTTCATATCAAATGCATTTATACATTTCAGAACGAATAAAAATAATTACGAATGATTGTTGTACATCCTATCTTTAAACTGTTCATCAATTGAAAAGCACTTTACAAATATAAAATAATAGGTGTTATAAAACATTAAAACTTAGGAAAACAAACTATAAACTAACAAAAAAATAATGAAAATTATAACATTTTACTGCAGAAAACATTTTACTTTAAAAAAAACTAATTTTTAATTACTTACTTCCTGTTGACTACTGATAGTTTCTAACTGCTTGGCATCTCGAAGGAAGAAATGCAAATCACAAAGTTGGTCAAGGTAAACCTTTTTCTTATGCCAAGTAGAATGAAGTTCGCTTCGAACAGCAAGAAGCTGATCTAATTTTTCTTGGATCTAATAAAAATGATTAATTAAAAAAATATGATTGTAAAAAAAGAGGCAGATGGGGGTCAATATATTTCAATATTAACCAATATTCTAGTCTAGAAAAAATCTGCAGCAAGATAAAGAAACGTACCTCTTCATGAGCATAGTGTCCATTGCCAATCATTTCTTCTCCTACATTAACGATGGCACCAAAGGTATCTTCTCTAGCTTCTATTTCTGCCTTCAGCTGCTCATGTTCTGCTTTCAATATCTGAGCTGATGCTAAATCTCTCACCTTTTCTTCAGTTTTTAAAGAGTTACACAAACTTTGCGCCCAGTTTTCCAAATCACGAACCTGAAAATAATGAATTATAACAACTTCAATTGTTATACAGAGAAACAGGAAAAAAAAGTCAAATGATGCAATGTAAATGAATAGAACTCTGGAATAATTTCTAATATATTAATTAAAGAAGAGGATTAAATACAATAATTTTGTGTGTTAGCAGCACTTTCAGAATCTTCGTAGAAACAAATAAGAACTTTTTTGCATAAATATTGACTTACAGATGCTAAAAACCGCTGCAAATGATAAGAAGCTTGCAATTCAATTTTTCTTTGTGTTGCTCTTTCTTGCAAGGCATTCCAGTTCTGAACTACCATGTTTTGCTGCTCGAGAATGTGGTCAGCATTGCCACCTGGATATGTGCTTTGCAATCTTACACTGTCATCTACAAGCACTTGAAGCTGTAAAAAAAATCTCTTTAAATTTGTAAAGTACATGGTGTATCAATAATGGAGGGTTACTTTGATAGTACTTGATATAGATACCTACATAATGTATCAAGATATCACGTTGCAATATACCTAAGAATATATGTTGAATATTTCGAGCCTTCAATAATATTTTCCTAATCTTCTCCACGAAGGTAAAAAAAAAAGTTGAAATTCATTGAATTGTGTTTTTTTTTTAACGAAAACTTCACAATTAACAAGAATAAGGCTTTTAAATTACCTGTGCTTCAAGAGCAACAAGGTCATTTTCAAAACCCTCATGTTTCCGCACTAGGTTCTGCACGCTGACTAAATCTCGACCAAGGTCACTGGATATGCTGGCATATTTCTCTTGAATTCTGGACAAAGCATCTGCTACATCTCGGTTGAAACGATGTATTTCTCCAGCAGCATGCAATTTCTGATCTCTAGCCTCTATATGATCCAAAAGTACAGTCCAGGCTTCACTGGAATGGAAGAAAATTTACATATATTTAATTCACAATTTTTTTTTTGAAATAAAAATAATTAAGTTTTCAAATGCTAACAAGTGGAAACAAAGAGAAACAACAGGTTTGATAAACCTTTTAGAACATTTAAACCCACAATCAGATTAAACCATTGATCTTCCCCATTCCAATATGTTGCAGTTTATTTTGCAATTACAGTGAAACCTTGATATAATAATCTGAGGAACAAGAAAAAATATTGTAGGGGGATTATATATATCCTCCTATATCAAGAGCAGCAGACTTGAAAAAATATTGTCGCAGAGGGATTTATCGTTATACCGATTACCATTATAGTGCAGTTTCATTGTGGTTTCAGAACAGCAAGAATAATACATAGAGCAATTTTCATAAAATAAATTTCAAATAATTTAATATATAAGGGAAAAAATCTTGGATTTAATATGAATTATATGACATGATGACGCTCTCCACTTGTTAATGCAAGATATACAGAAAACTGGATGTTGTGAAGATATTTATTATTTGAGATGTTGATCTTTTTACGGAAGGGAAAAAAAATGGCACGGTTCCATTCGGCATATATACGCTCTAGCGAAGGAAACTCTCTATCTCTTCTGTAGCTTCGTGGTCAGAGCACTCGTCCGGCAATCGAGGAACTCGGGTTCGACTCCTGGTAGAAGCAGAGATGAGTTTTTCCTTCCTTAAAAATGCCTCTACTTCAGCCCCTCACACCACAGTGCATGAAATAAGGAAGGTGGGGTCACAGAGTCCAGTGGTGTAGATGGTAGCATGTTTGCCTGGTATGCAAGAGGGCCTGGGTTCGTGTCCCGGCAGAGACAAGATGATTTTTCTTTCCAAATTCACCTCAGCATAATAACCAGAAAATATCTGTTTCCTTGAGAACCAAAAAAATCTTTGAAGAATTCAACAATTTCAAAAGCATCAGAGGAAAATTTGCCAAGGCCATTTGGAAAATGGTTTCGAGATTTCAAGTTTTTACAAAAAGACCAAAATTTTTTAAAGTTCCAGATAATGTTGCTTTCAAGTGAATTCATATAATTGTGATATTGAAAACATATTTTTCTTATAAATTCTGCTTTTATAGTTCTCAGATCCTTATAAGCACACATAAATCTTTCTTTCAAACTGAGCACAACGCAGACCTATCCCTATGGGCAATTTACTGCCTAGTGAGTTGTGCTGGAAGTGTAAGTGTGGTACCTAACAGTCTGAATGTTTATCCAGTGTTGTATCTGATTTTTCAGTGCTGCCATCTATATTTCAGAAATGAAGTGTAATGATTGAATATTTGTACCATTTGCAGGCCTGTTACTCTCTGTGGCGAGACTTTTTAATGGGGAGATCGGTTTGCATTTTATAAGCAAACCGATTGCCATGACAGAGAATTGCAAAGTTTGTTCTTTAGTTTGATTAGCTTAATGATTTCCACAGTAAACTAAGTAGGAAAACAGCTTTTTTTAGGCTTAAGTTGGGGATACATTTATTGAATATATCAAATATCACATCATGAAACTTATTTAACACTTCATCAACACCAGAAACATTGAGTAGAAAACTCCAATCAATACACCGAAACATACTGATCAATGCATCAGTCAGCTTTCTTGAAATGATACTTTGTGTCAAAAACAATGTTATGGCAGTTTCTCTTATCAAGCCTTGGGAGAAATGAACTGACTGAAAGTTCTCTAATGCTGGATGGTATGGGAACAAGTGCACTAGGAGCTTATAAAGACTACATCAAAGGCAATTCATTGGATAGCACTAAATCAAGAATTTTATCATAGAAATTCACAACTTTGTTAATTTGAGAAAACACATGGTTTTTGACAACGTTTACAAACTCAACTGCTCTAAACTACTACATTGCTTGTAGAAACACTAGATATCCAGTCGATTCAAGGCAAATTAAAAACACCCATAATTAAAAAAATCAGATTTAGAGAGAGATAAAGCATACAGAATTATATAACTGATTATATAACGTATAACTCAATGAAAGGGGGAAATATATAGCACATATATACACAGAAAAAAAGGTGACAGTTTAACAATGACCCACATATCTTCATTTGAAGTTCCAATATTCTAACATCTATTGGGATTTAACAGCAATTAGAACACCACCATCTCTCGTAGATGTAGAAGATTGGGGTCATGTCTATAAACTGTATATCTATTGTCAAACAATTTGCTACTTGAAATACTATCGCTAAGCCGGGATTCAGTGATGCATATTATATCAAAATCGTAAAATTATCAGAGATTAAAAAAATCATGTGTCTTAGTTCTGAGTCCACGCACATTCTGGTAATAAACAGATATGAATTGGCAATTGAGCTTGTGAGAGTTCTGAGATGATCCACATGTGTTATTACTCTTAGATTTATTGTGTTATGCACTTACTCGAGTGGGTTTGAACATGGTTTCTCTCTTAGTTGCAAAAAGTAATTCTAAGTTAAGTAGTATTCTTTAAAAAAAAGTTAATTTGGATATTGAGTATTATTGTTTTTGTACACTTTCAAGGTTTCCAAGAAAATTGTCCCATTTGAGTTACTGTTTATGATCATAGGAGGATTATATCTCTTTGGGTAAAATAGTGTTTGTTTTGTAGTTTTCTTTTTGACTTTTGGTCTTACATGTTTTTGTAATATTTTGTCTAATAAATAAAATAAAAATAAGAAATTTTATTTCTTTAACTTTGGAGTAATTGTACCTGAGATGCTGTTGTCGCTGAGTGATGTCAGCAGAAGATGAACTGCTACCAGCGGTCAGTTTTTTAGCCAACTCTTCACAAAACTTAAATCTCTCTGATCCAGTTTCAACACGAAGCTTGAAATCGTCAAATTTACTCTGCAACAGCTGTTGATAAAATGAATTTTTTTTTATATTTGTTTAATTTGTACTTTAAGAGACATTAAATGTTTAAAACACTGGCTTTTTAAAACAATTTATTTTCATTTAAGATAAAATGATTCATTTCTTGACATAGCGTAACAGGCTATAAAATTTTATTTATCAAATACGATTAATAATCTTACCAAAAGATGTTCATAATCTTGCCCATAATCTTCCGATGACGCCATGATCATTTGCTCATTGATCCAGTTTTCAAGTTCATCACTTTCTCTGTAATATTCATTGATGTTTTTAGATTCCATCAGGTTTTGTCTTCGTTGTGTTGCCAGTTTCTGGATATTCTTCATTTGCTGACTAACAACTTGCTGGAATTCAAATAACAGTGAAAAAAACGAAATGAAATTTAAAAAAAAAAATGAGAGAATGCATAAAATATGAAAGGAGGAATTGAAAATTACCACTCACCATTCTGTTACTAATCATCTTAGAATCAGGATGGTTTGCGTCAATCATTATCTGTGCTTGATGACCCATCTCTGTAATTAAGCTACAGTATGTGTCTATTTCCAGTTCTAGAGCCTACATGAGAATATGGTAACAAAGTTATATTGAAACAGCTTTCATTAATTAAAAAACATGCATTTAAATATTAAATATATTTTGCTAATTGTTATTAATCAAAATTGATAACATATAATAGCATAGAAATCACAAACCAAAGAAACATGCATAAGCATATATATATATATAAATTTTTCTCTCTTTATCACAGATTAAAAAAAAATTATTGTCTCCATTTGAGAAAAAAAAAAATGTTAGTTATTTTTAGAATTAAAAATTATTTTAGTGAGATTTTATAACACTTCAGTCAAAACAAACAGTTAAACCTGTATGTGCACTTCCAACATCATATTATTTTCCCATATTATAAATATGCATGAGCATTTGACAATGCATCTCTATATTATTTGCGCTGTTTTCCATACTAATTAAGTAAGTGGAATTTATCATAAGATAGCCAGTTGGCATCACAATTAGTTATATAGAAGTTCACTGAGAGGATGATAAACCGAGCAATGGTTGCTATCTAATTTCATTATGTGATGGAAAAGAACCAAGATTCAAGATATTTATTTAGTGATTTAACATTCATATGATTTATTATTCTGGATCACTTGATTTTTCTTGAATCATATTACACTCTCCTCGACTGTTGTTGTATTCTTATTAATAAATTTCCAGATGCTCCCATCCTTCAGAAACGCTTTGATACCGCCTTGAGATGGGAAATGGGGTGTGTTTGTTCCTTCATGTATGGTTACAGCAACAAAATTTCGAAAAAGTTTAATGAAACACTCACTTTCATGTATTGCAAAGTGATCACCACAGTGGAAAACCATAAATGACATTGGAATAGTATCTGTAGCACCATAAACACTGGTGCTTAATGCAGACAAAGAAACATCATGTGGAAACAATCAATGCAGATCACATTTCTGCTGCCAGAAGTTCCCCTCCAAGGGCAGGTGAGATCCTCCTTGGTGAGATCTTCTTTGTTTGTGTACTGAGCTAGCGTTTATAGTACTACAGGTACAGTTCCAATGCCATTTGTTGTATTTCACTGCACAAATTGTTTAGCAATATATAAAAATGGGTGTTGTTTTTTCCAACCATGCCATTAATTCAAAGGAATGATGTTGATCAAATCGCCAGATAGTTACTATCATAATTATTGAAAAAGGCCAATATGATTTTCAATCCCTAATTGTAAATGGAATGCTAATGGAATGTTATGGAAAACACCCCCTTGAACTTGTATATCTATAAAAAATCAGTTCCAGTGAACAACAATATTTTACTTATTCATACATAAAAATTGTGGAAAATAGTCTTATTGTATCAATAACTTGAGAAATTTATTATAATATTTAGGGTGGAGCGAATAAGAACACTGAAAAAAATTACCTTGTGCTTTGTGAGCAACTTCACAGCAGCATCTTCATCTTTTCCAAAATCTGTGCTTGTCAAAATGTCTGTTTTCTCATTCATCCAGGATTCAACTTCATTTGCTTCTGAAAAAAACTTTTGAAAAAAAATTCAAAGATGCAACAAAAATAACTATATTTATTCATTATTACAGCAAAGTGTAGAAAATTTTAGAGATACTAAGCATTTTCATTGAAATAATATTGATTTTTGCACATCAGAAGAGTGCCTTGAATAAATCAGTGGATGGCCAATTCTCAGACTAGTTGAGGCAGAATGGAAAAAAAAGCCAGGCAGACTTTTGAGATTCAATTTTATTGGCATATTTATTGCTTCACCGATTAATAATGAAATTGCCAGAAAATTAGTTATAGGTATAATTTTTATTGGATGTAATGAGGTTAATGAACTGGGTGCAGGGCTCCCACTCAAAAAATAAGAAAAAGTATGATTAAGAAGTAGGATGAGGGAGTGTAGTCCCCTTAGACAACATAACCATATAGCAAAATAAAACAAAAAAAATTCCTAAAACATATTTTTTTTTAATTTTAAAATTAAATTTTTTTTTCATAGCACTATTTTAGTATCCAGTAAGATTGAGTCGAGCCAAAGCAAATGACAAAATGGTTACAAAAATAATTTTCTGCCAAAACAGAGATAATTCTAGCAACCACAGATAATTATTTTCTGCCTCTCCTCGCAATACAAATTACATTCTTTTTTTGGAGTCTTCCACAGTCCAGTCTGTCAACTCTCTTCGACAATGCACAGCAAATTAGTTTTATAAGAATCATGCTCTTCCAAAAGACCACTTCCAAAAGCACAGTACAAAATGTGTAAATTACAAGGCCCAATGTAAATAATCAAGGCGAACCGGGTGGTTTTACTGCGTTGTCCATTTTTTTTTAAAAGTTATTTGTTTACATTTTACTGTTCAGTGCCAGAGTAATCATTTTTGACAAAAGAACATTTTCATCTCTAGCTCTTTGCTGAGCATTGTAAATATTGTTAATGCCCCTACATGCCCTAAAAATACAGAAGACAATTGAATGCTACAAACCTGGAATAGGCCTATGTATCCAACTGCTTTGTAATGCAAACTTGTTTCACCGATACACAAAATATGGACCATAATTTTGAATGATGAATGCCCATTACTGTCAGGGACCATGTAAATACAAAAAAAAATTTCTATCCAGACAGAAGTCTAATGACTACTCTACTTAAGCAAATGAAAAATTAATAAATCAAGTGGTCCATATGCATCCCCCCAAATAACCTTAAAAATGATAGAATTTCTTTGGCAGAATCTTTAATTGCAATCTATAGCATTTGTAATAGCTCGCAATATATCGATGATTCCCACCTCAATTAAAATCAATTAAACAAATTTTGTTGATAGGATTTGGTAAAAAAAATTACGAAAAGTAGGACATTTTACCAAAAAGTAGGGGTGGGAGTGTAAAAAGTGGGAGCCCTGTGTGTGGTTTAAAAAAATAATAAAGCTTACACTTTGGGCCTTTAATGACAGCTCCAACCTTTTTTTCCTTTCAGCAGCAAAATTGATAAGTTCATCCCATGAGTCTCGCAGTTCATTGCACTTTTGATGAATGGAATCAGTGGCGTAATGCTTCTGTTTGATCAACGTATCACCAACACCCAAAGTTTTTTCTATCATTGGTTGATGTCCATGAATTTCTCGTTCTAATTTCTAGAAAGATGAAAAAAAATCATGGATATTTCCTGCACAGATGTACGAAAGAGACGAATGTTATATTTATTGCTATAAACATCATCGTCCATTATTTAAAATATGAACAGAGAATACATTCAGTGTACCTGGTGTTTCTTATAAAGATTTTGAGCATCAACCAAACTCTGCCCTAAAACTTGGGAAGAGGCTGCAGGTACATGTTCCTTAATCCAGTGTAACTCTGTATCTACTTCAAAATTAAACTGGTGAAGCTTGAGGGCTTCTTCAAGAGCACGTCTACGTTCTGCAGCTGGGTCTTTTAATTTACTGAATCTTATGAAAAAGTAATAAGTGATAGTTATAAAAAAATATTGAAAGCTAATCAATTTCACATAAGAATATCAAACTATGGCAATTTTTTTCAACATTAAAATCATAAAAATTAACTTTTCAGGACCTCATAATAGGGAAAATATTGTTATGAAGATTATGTAAACAGTCGTCATTTTTCACCTGTAAATAACCTATAGCACATTTTGTTGAGAACCCCTCAAAAGTTACAAACTTGGCACATTTGGCAATGGCTATAAGTCAGCAAATGTGCTGTTGTCAAAAGAGAAAATATGAAGGTGCAACACGAAACATCCCAATTCTTCTGGAAGGTTAATTCTCTGCCCGTCCAGTGGTGCCACTATTTTGGAACTATGAAATAGAATTCTCTTGAATCTTCTTTTTCTCGAGAGAAATTTCTCCCATACCTATAAAAAGTGATGGCATCACTTTTTATATATATCACTTTTTTCAATGCGAGAACCTTATTTGTAGTTTGTTCTTTGGCTAGCATGTTTTAGCAAAATTGCTGCTTGTGAATAACTGTAAATAGCTGTTTCAATGAATAAATCTGTAACGTCCTGTAAACTGTTTTATCCTCTGCTCATTTCAAGGACTTGTGAGATATTATCCCGAACAATATGAACATAAAAATAATGAAAAATTAAAAACAGCCTATTTATATTTTGTATATGTTTGAGTTTAGCAACTGTTAAATCAGTAGAAACTAGATTCACGCATGAAGCTTATTTTTAACCTATATTTCAATCAAATCATAAATTTCTATCAAAAAGAAGAGAACTTTGTCAAACCCAAACAGGCACAGGGATTTAAGACAAAACTGACATTCACAGTATCAATTATAATCTCATTCAAAAACTAATGGGTAAGGGGACTCTCAGGACGATTTTCAAAATATCAAATTTTTAATGGTATTTAGATGTTGAAAAAGAACCATAAAAAATTAAAAGGATAACAAACAGAACAAAGGACTGAATATCAATGAGATATCTGAAAACTATGAATATCATTGGAGATATTGCGAGACACCTTTTTTTTGACAATTTGACTGAGAAAATTTCCTATTGAACGACTATAAATCAAATATGGAAGAGATAAAAAAGCTCATGAGTTTTAAAAAATTAAAAATTAGTAAAAAAAGGATAAAATAAATTTTAAAAAATTCTTATCTTATGATTCAGAAGTTTCCACTTCATTTTTCATACAGTTATCGAACTTACCTATCACTCACTGCTTTAGTTGATTTCAATATATTTGGTGCATCGAAGTGTCCTTGACTAGCCATCTCTTCACCAAGGAAAACCAACTCGGATACTTTTGTTTCCCACGTCACAAGTTCATGCTCAACCATCTGGTAATATATGTAAAAAAATTATTGTAATATCAATGAAGTAAATCTTTTGCCCAATCATAAAAATTGTAACGTATGAAGAATACAGAATACCTGGTGCCGTTTAAGCAACTCTTTTACACTGCGCAAATCATGACCCCTGTCAGCACAAGCTAATGATCCTTCAAGTTCATCTAGTTTGGAACGTGCATCTTCAAGAGTCCGGTTGTAGCCATGCTGAGCTGATGCCTCTCTGAGCTTCTGGCCTTTTTCATCAGTTTTTGAGTACAGATCCTTCCACTGCTCATTCAACTGACCGAGCACATTCTCAATTTTCTCACTAGCATAGTGTCCTCCAGTGATCAAGTTATTGCCACACTAAAATAAAAAATTAATGACTCTCATACAAAACTAGTTAGGAACTTTATGGATTTCAAGACTTTTGTATGAAATGGATTTTGCCAGATATATTTGTAATGCAATAAGAAAATATTTTCATAATTTGATGCCATTAATTTTTAAAACCTCTTAAAAAATTATGACTTTTTTTCATTCATAGAATAATTATAATGGAACCTTGATAACTCAACAATCCAAGGGTATTGATATACATGCCAACGTAAGCCGATGTCAAGTTACCAAGGGTATTGATATACATGCCAACGTAAGCAGATCTCAAGTTACCAAGGTTGATTTTATCTTACCCTCACAATTTTTAAATGAATACTACAATTCAATCATTCAGAAGTTAACAAAAAAAATTCACCTGCCATTTTTTATGACAATTTTCTGAATTACCTTGAATCAGGGTAAAAAAAACCCCACATTCCAAAATATTTGTTATTTGTAAATGAACAGGTCAATTGTCAAAAAATTTCCTATTCTCACTTAAAAATTTCAATCTAGCTCACTCAACTATCTGACGCTCAAAAATTTCAGATATCATCCACCATTATAACTTTTTGTAGTCCTCAGTTTGAGTTTTCAAGTTCCAACTGTTACAGGTATGCGTTCCACCCCCAAAATGTGAGGAGCTATTTTCAACCAACAAATGACAAAAACCCAAGAAACAAATGATTTTTGAAATATACAAGAACAATGAAGTAAAAATTCTTTACCTGATCAAAACACGGGCAAATTAAAAAAAATGGTTGTAATAATACAGTACAAATCGCTGTCGACTTATGCTGGGTTTAGCCATCCATAAGTCGACTAACAGAGGTTTCTCCTCATTGAATTTAGTATTGTGCCAATCATTAAAATAATTAATGTTGTTACCAGAGGTAATCTAGTTATTCATATTCTAGAGTTATCTTCTGTGTTAATCACAATTTTGAGTAAATAAACTAGCATTCTCGTTAGCATTCAAGAGGGGAATATTGGTAAAAACAAAAATAGCATGAAAAGAAAGACGACTATATCTTATACGGTATATCTGAATGTAACATTTCAGTAGGTAACAATTTTTTTTCCTCCACAGTACTTGGCATAGCACTTAGACTATGTCATAAGGTTCTCAGAAACAGTAAAAATATGAGGAATCTGTGCACACCGTTAACTGAATAATACCTTGTTTATAGCATCAACTCTCTCGGAATTCGCTTTCAGCTCGGCTTCAAATGCTTCATGCTTCTGCAGTTTTCGTTCCAGGTTGGTCAAATCTCTGTATGATTCATCAGATGCAGTTTTCAATTTTTCTTGTATCCAAACACTGAGCTGTGGATCAAATGGGAAATATATATATATAGTGCAGAAATTTCACCATCATTGTATGCAATTAGAGATATTTAGATATTATTGCCTACAACAGTAATGGGCAAACTGCGACCTGAGACTTGCTAAGAGGCTAAAAATTGTTAAAATAATAGTATAGAAATTTTCAATTTCAGTGCTTCAAAAAAATCATTTAAGGGAGTGTTTCATTTTTGCATATGCACAATACAGTTGGGAGCATTTAAATAGAAATTTTCTATGCAAAAAAGGGAAGCACACCCAAACAAATAATGCATAAAATTATTAAAATATACTTATGAGCATTTATATTTCAGCCTAAAAATGTCTATAAAAAAATTCAAGAATGATTTGGAGTGCTGTTTCAGAGTTGTTAAATGATAAGCCTATATGCCTCATTTGGAATGAAAATGTGACAGTCTTCCAAGTATAAAACATATCCTGCCACTTCACTTCTAAGCATAAAAATTCCAATTATGAACCGATATCTGAATAGTTTTGGCCCACCAAAGAAAAATTTTTTTTGGCCCACTCTAAAAACAAGTTTGCCCATCACTGGCCTAGAACATATGAGAAAGGCGTGAAGACAATGGCCATTGGCCTTGTAAGCAGAAAAATGTCAAGTGGTGATACAAAAAATGATCATTTACATACCTGATTTGCATCAGTTCTGAACTCCTGATATGCATGTGATGATAAGAGCATTGCTTTTCTTTGTTGAGCTTTATCTTTCACTGCCTGACGCTGAGCTAGAACTTGTTTTCTTCTATCATCAATACTGGAAATGAAAAAAATAATTTTAATTTTGTAATAATAGATTTTTAATTCATCCAAAAACAAATCAATCTTTTGTTCATTTCACAAATGCAATTAACAGGCTCATAGCCAGAAATTTCATTTGAGGGAGGACTAAAGTGATAGAACAATAGATTTGGCAATTTTTTTCCCCTTTCTTCTGTCATTTTCTCACATTTCAGGGAAGGAGGCAGCCCCCCCCCCAAGTCTCCCATCCCTCGCTACGGCCTTGGCAATTAAGGTTTGTGCTGCAATTTATAATTTAAAGAAATTACCAAATCCTAGTTCCAAATATTTTGGATTGGGTAGCTAAAACACAATGTAATGACAAGATCAAAATATGGGTTAAAAAAATTGACATTAGGCTAATAAATTGTATAATTAAAAGAAAATATAGGCATTACAAAAACTAATTCTTTATGAAACTTGTAATGAAGTAATACTCACTATTTGCTTTCATAATGCCTGGCTGCTATCAACTTATCTGCCATCTCACTAAAGGTTCGAAGTCTGTCATCTTGGGCAATTAACATGTTAATAAAATTGTCATGTCGTTTTAACAGAGTCTCTACATCATCGAGTGTGGTCTAGACAAAAAAAATTAACACAATAATAGACAATAAACTTGAAGCGATTTAGAAAAAGTTAGTTAGAAAAGCAAATAAAATTTCATTGCCGGCATAAAACAGGTATATGAAAATTGGAACTGCCTGTGAAAATGCAGAATTCTTCTTAAATTAATTGAATGTATTATTAGAATTTGAATATGAATTCTTTTAAAAAACCTAAATTCTCACCCCTAGGTCATCAAACTCGAGGAATGTATTATGGCTGTTGGTGATACTGTCTATTTGATCTGCTTCTCTGTTGAAGACTTGCAGATCCATACACTGTCTCAACCAGTCACCTTTTTCCTGCCAGCCTCTATGGATAGCTTCTTGCTCTTCCTGTAGTTGAACCAAAGTTTCTTGAATCTCTTTTGCCTCTGTACTTTTCCTCATCAAATTCAAACCAAGATCTTGAATATCTGCAAATCTACAACACACATGTGATTTACTGAGTGGTAGTGGATAGAAAATATTCATTTAATTCTGACTGCAGGCGGAAACAATTTAGTGGTAGTCTGCATTATTTTAATTTTTTTATTTTTAATCCTTATGGAAATGAGAGATCAGATGATACAAGACGAGTTCAGAAATTTCAAAAATAGTTACTTACTCATCATTATGTGCTGCTATGTCATTTCCAAGATCTTCATGTTTTTTAAGCAAATTTTCAGCAGTTGCAACATCTCTGGCTGGCTCATCACTGTTCAAAGCTTGTTTTATTTCACCGACCCAAGTGAGCTGAAACAAATTTGGTATAATCATTAAAAAATAATAGGAAAATAAACTACTTGAATAAATGCCATAAAATAAAAAAGAATCATCTGATAAGATGATAAGATGCATAACTTTTGAAAGTGAAATTAGGTACAAAAACTCTCCCACAGATATAATTACTCTTCAGCAATATTCCTAAAATGAATTCTCTACCACTTCAAACATCCTGGATTAATTTATGCAAGTCATCAGATGAATATAAATAAGAAAAATAAATAAAACATACCAGGCTTTTTGCACTATTTCTAAAAATCTGCAAACCTAAGGATTCATCCAAGCGGGCGCGTCTCTGAGAAGCTTTGTCCTAATGAAAAATATTTCAATATACATAAAATTATCTTTGGTGAATTAAAAATGAAATATTTTATTAATAAAAATAGAAAAGGCTATAAATACCTTCACTTGTTCCCATAACTCATGCAGTTCTTTTTGTCTATCTGTTACATTTCCTTGCTCCAAAGGATATGAAGCTTTCACTCTGAAATATAATTGATGATATTTGGCATTAAAGAAAAGTGACAATAGATATAATTCATGCAGAAAACTTAAACAACAAATACAGTGAAACCCTGATTCAATGATAGTATTGGGAAGAGCGAAAATTATCATTACATTGGGGATGCTTGAAAAATAGTTGCTGTAATACAAATATGCATATTTTAACTACCGTAATTTCACACAACTATGGTCCAAACACCCCCCATTGATAAACGAAATATATGTAATTTGTCTGTGTCTTCTGCAAATCTGTGCTTTTTATTCAAACTATTGACCATTGCATGATATAGTTGTAATACATTCTCTCAACAATAATTCATACGCGATTTATAACACAAAACATTTGATGGACTATAGTTGGGACTTTATATAACACAACTATGGTCCAAAATTTAATTTTCAAAAAATCCATACTTAGCTACATAAGGAATGAAAAAAGTATTTAATATTAATGCTTGGTCTTCCTACAGGCAATGTCAGCAAAAAAAAAATGTTTTTGAATACAGAAGACAAATCTAGAAAATGGTGTTATGTTGGACCATAGTTGCATGGCATTACTGTATCTTTTTTTAGAAAAAATTAACATTTGGTTAACATAGAGCACCATTTCTTTTCAACTACAGAAAATATTTTTTTACCATTTCAAAATCTAACATGTGGATGTTAAATGTCAAAAATTAAAATACAAAAAAAGAACTATAGAATGTCTGTGGTCCAATCAACTTATCGTATTCTATATTCTAAATTTTTTCAGGGTAATAGAGAAAAGGCAATTTTTATGGGGGGAGGGGGAAGATAAAAAGGGCTATTGTGTTATGATGGCATTATCATACAATTTCACTAAGAGCAATCATCCTCCCTTGTTTTTCATAATATGACACCATATAGTGATTGAAGATAGCACAATAAATATCTGTATGTGTATATCAATATTTTTTTTATACGGTATCCTCTCTAAGAGACGCTAATATCCACATTACATATGAAATGAAAGAAAAAAATTGGTAATATTTCAAAACTAATATAGGAATTGATATTTACGAATCAGCCAAGAGATTGACACGATTGAATTTCTCTTCCACTGGTGCCAGTTCTCGTTCTAAATTCTATAATGAAAATATATAATGACCCATTTTAAATTTAAAAAACAATTCAGAGTGGCAAAAAAAAACATAGTTTGTGTACTATGCATTGAAATTTTGTACGTATGTAAAAAAATTATGTATAAATAACAAATGAAGAACAAAATATCTAATTTGAATTATATCTAAATCTTTGAGACTGATAAATTTTCCGAGCATGAAACATGCACAGGAGATTTTATGAAGCTAAATATAGGCATTTTAACCTGGTGCCTCCTTTGAAGAGCTTGGACAGTTTTCATGTCGCGACCAATATCATCCATTTCTATTTTCTCTAGCTTCTCATACATCCATTCACAAGCTTCATCACACGTACGTTTAAACAGCTCCACACTAAAATTTAAAAAAAAACATGTATAATTTATGCTTATATGGATTAACTTTTTCAGCAGAGGTAAAACAAAACAATTTTCAAATTAAGATGGCAAAATTTAAGAACATGATTTACTAAAGATAGATACCTTGTGGCTCCCTCCAAGCTTTTCTCCATTTCGGTTTTGAGTACATTTAATCGATTCCACCTTGATTTATTGGGGAAAAGAAAAATAATTTCAATAACATAAAATTTGCCCGTAATGTATTTAGGATTTTTCATTTCTATGAATTGACTATTTAACCGAATCACCAGAAAATATTGAAAATTTTTTTTATTGATTACTTTTCATGGATTTCTTTTTGCCTAGACTGAATAGCATTCAGCTGACTATGTTTCGTAGAAATAAACTCTTGCACTAGTTTGTCTATGTCTTCAACCCTGCGACTACTTGCACTCAGGTCTGTCAAAAAGTTCTACAAAAAAAAAACAAGTGAAAGAAATCCAACATATAGGAACTGTGGAATTTCATGTGAGAGATACTTGAACTACAGTAAAACCTCAATAACTCGTCACCTCATGTCATCGAAAAATTATGACGGCTTAAGCGGAGTGACGACTTCAATGAGTAATACTGTGAAAATTGTATAAATTTAAAGTAACATAACATTTATTAAAATATGAATTAAAATTACAATATTATTAAAATTTATTGATTGCAAAAGAAAAAAAAAAATTAAGTTTTTACCTTTTTAGAGCTTTTATTACTTAACTTATTGTGTTGAAATATACTGGTACAGTTTGGTTTATAATAGTAATTTTTTTTTAAATTTAGACTAATCAGAGCAACTATTAGATTAGTTAGCATTTCTTCACAACAGAACTACTGCACATCAATTTTACATACACATGAAATTTAATCTTAGTGTTTTAATTCTTTATCAGTAGTTAATGAAACAACTACAAGGTAATCTTGGTAAAATTTATCAAGGTAATCTTTCACATGCTAACTACAAGGTAATCTCAAACACAGAGTCCACTTTGAGGGACGTGTGGAGGGCCCGGGTTAGGGAAAAGCACACATTAGAAGACGTCAACTTCGGAAAAAATGTCTGGTTTTTCAACACATTTAATTTGTTCATATTTGAAGCCCATGCAAAAACCAGGTCTAGCTCGAACAGTTCCCAAATATTTCAAAAACTTTAGTTGGCAAATGAGCTTCCCCAGCATAACTTTTGTTACCCGAACTGTTCCATTTTGGAAGGCTTTTATGGTGACATTTAAGCACATGGCAATGTTGTTAACAAGCTATTTTTTTTAAGGAAGCCATAGAAGTTATCTGTTCCTCTCTTGCAAACTTTTTCATGGTGACGAGTTAACCGAAATTAGTGACAAGTAAACGAGGGTTTAATAACACTGTTGTCTATGAAAGCTGGAAAGACCTGAAGAAAAAAGATGACTTGCCAGAGTGGCGACTTAACAAGGTTTTACTGTATTTTGAAAATATTTAAAATACACTCAAAGTAAACCACATATTCTTCAAGATTCAAACATGGCAATGAACTGTTTGTTAAAGAAAATATACCTCTGTCCTTGACAAACATGGACATATATTTTTTCTTTACGCTGAGCAACCAAGAGTTAAGATTTGGTGAGATAAAATTAAGATCCAAGTGTGATCCTCAGTTAGCATGATAGTTTATCCTCTGAAGACAACATGCATAGCGTGTTGAAATGCATAAGGAGTTTTCTTAATTTCTTTTTGTCTTTTTTGTTGGTAATTTTTAGGAGTATTATTAAGCAAAGTTTACCTACTCTACCATATTCAAAGATATTGTAACATGACGACCTGTGATCCTTCACAAATTTCACATTTTTCATTAAATTTCTAGTTTAGACCGCAGGGACCGCTCGGCTACTGGAAACCACTCGAAGTACCCACTGGTGTTCCGGCTCGAGCCAGCTAAGTCTGGCAGTCGGGGGGGGGGGATCTCCAGGCTGTTGGACGGGAATGGGACAAGAGGTTGGGCAGCCGATGTCCCATCT
Organism: Pholcus phalangioides; assembly: GCF_987345545.1. Taxonomy (NCBI): domain Eukaryota; kingdom Metazoa; phylum Arthropoda; class Arachnida; order Araneae; family Pholcidae; genus Pholcus; species Pholcus phalangioides. The sequence continues at coordinate 20,638,468 of NW_028301596.1, read as the reverse complement.
AAATTCTGTAAACACCTGTGTGGGCGATCCTGGATATTTGTCCTGTTACCTTCCTCTCCCGATTGTAGGGTCCCGCAGATCACTGTCATCGTCGTCCCACAGAGTCATCGTCAAATTCAGTGAAATTGTGATAAAAGAGATGTGCAATATAAAATTAAATTTTTAATGTTTTTTCAAATATAATTATACATGGAAATATGATGTTTTACCTTCGTGCTGTCTGTGGACTGCGGACCGCTTTGCAGTCAATAACTTCATGAGATTTTCAATGTGCAATAGGCCTAGTAATGGAACTAGGCTGATTGTTTAGGCTAAAATTGTTGACAATTTGTGTGTTGCCAATTTTCATATGTCAAAGTTATGTAATAGTATTTCATTCCATATAAATATGTAAATGAGATATTGTTGGTTAAAAGGTTTATGTTGATTTCAGTACTATTAATTCTTAGTTCTAATTCATTGTGGGTGATGAAGAGTTTCTCCATATATACTGGCAGTGTGCTGAGTATTGATACCTTTTGATTCCTGCATTAGATTACATCTTAGTTGATTGCTGAGGCGTATTGTCCGGCTTCGCTCCATGCAAAGGGTTGCTCTCCTTCTGTTGAGTTGATGATCCAGATTTTTGCTACGGCAGCGTTGGAGTAGCACCGCTTCTCCTCCAGTTGGTCATCTCTCTAATCTTTCAGTCATCTGCACGTGAAAGTACGAGGGGACGCCTTCTCATCGAGAATGGAACATTGCTGACAGAGTTTGGGACATGTTTGCGTCCTTTCTGGACGATTCTTGTTGAACTTTGACATCAGGAGGTGATCCGGATTCTTGGACCGCTCTTCCATTATAGAAGTTACAAGAACTCTGCTAATGAAGTTCTGAAGGGTACCCCCCGTCGAACCAACTCAGTGAGAACGTTTGAATAACATTCTGTGATATTTTCTAATGTTAACGCTTTAAAGAAAAATTTGTTTGTTCCTTTGTTAATTCTAAAAACATTTTAACGTACTGTTAATAAATTATTTAAGTGGGAAAACCTTGTCTTTCATTGTTGTCATCCATTTGAATTAATGTTGAGAAACACTAAAAGTAATCCGGGTATGCAAACGGAATATTACAATATGTTCAATATAAAATTAATTGATTCATCCTTTATTCATGATACATCTCAATTTTCGTTTCCTTTTAATTTCGTAAAAGTAGGTTATTAACATCACTTATTCATTTTTTCCATGATCTGGAAAATTAATTAATCTAAGACGTGAAAAAAATACATTTTCCCAATATCTTTTCCAAAACAAATCAAATCACAAAATAATTTTAAAAAGTAAAAAAAAATCACCTCAAACTTTTTTTTCTTGACCTCAACACCTTCAGAGGCATCTTGCGCAGTCAGCATCTTCTCCTATTATGGAAAGTTTTAAAAAAAAATCAGTGTGCTGATATTGGCTGCGATAGGTTAACCAAAACAATTCTTTAGATTTCAGAACTTTTTACTTACTCTAGTAATATATCTTATTTTAACGTGTATAAAGAACCCCTTTTTGCCAAAAATTGGGTCCGCAAAATAGGAGGAATTTCTTATTTATAATACTGGATATATTTATAATACTATATTTTTAACTTTTCCAAATTTTAAGCCTAAAAAATCTGGGGAGGACGGTTCCTTATACCCAATTAAAATATGGTGATATTTTTCAATTAATGCCCTAACTGAATGTACACACTCATAAAATTATAAATACAATTAAAGCATGACAAACAAATATTTCATAGCCAATAATGTTTCTAGATGTGGGCCCAATATTGCTTCCTGGCGGAATGCCCGAATGAACTGAAAAGTAGCGTAATAGATATGAGTGCAATATAAAATCCTATATGCTCTATTAACCATTTAAGTGGTTTTCAACATTTTTCCGATTTGCATTATAACTGCCACATTGGAAATAAAAGTACGCTCTCACCGTGAAATATAAAACCAAGGCTCTATCCCTACCACTAGCATCTTATAATCCCATAATAAAATGTATTGACAATGACGCCATATTGGCATCAACCACTGGCTGGAAAAAGAAAGAACCCAAGATATTTTGGGGTGACTGAAATAAAGCAGATAAAGTTTGACGATATATCTTGGGATTGCTTCTGTAAGGGTTAAGAAAGGAGGTGTGCAAGATTTTTAATTTCCTGATAAGAGGTAGACAGAACAAATAAACAGTAGAAATAATCAGTAGAAAGAACAAGTTTTGAAATTCTGAACTGCAACAAATATAATTCATTGGATGGGATACAAGATAATTTTGAAGTTAAATTAAGCATTTGAAAAATGCATCACCCTGAAAAATTTACAGAAAAAGTTCATAAAAAAACAGGTATCCACATAATAGAACTAATTTTCACTGAATCTCTTAATTAGTTAATATACAGAATGTATGAAGAAGTCAAGGTATATGATATACAGGTGTAATAACAAGTGCAGATAAATATTTTTATCAGCACTGGAAAATGGAGTATAAAAACTTTTAAAAGAGCACCTAATAATTGTAGCATGTAAGAATATTCTAATTTTCAACATTAAAAAAACCATACAAAAGTACAGAAAATTTTTTCTTAGCGGACACCTCCCCCTCTTTTATGGCCAAATAATAATTTCCCTTTGCATAATATAAAAGCATGCATTTCAAACTCCTCATGAATGGTCACCTCCTCTTTTACAGAAGAAAATATTTGTTTCACCGGCATCCTCAAAAGAGAGGTTTTACTGTATTCTTGTGTACGATAATATTAATCATACACAAGGGTATTATTTCATACAATACCTTATCATTCATCCAAGTAGCGAAATCATCACATTCTCTGAAAAACTGAAACAACCGAACTGCATCTTCCAAATATAAGCGCCTAGCCTAAAATATTGAAGAAGAAAAATTATAAACACCTCTATTTCACACTGCTAAAAACAATTTAGGACATACAATTTACAACTACAGCCATCTGAATTTAAAAAAAAAAAAAAAAATTTACAGTTCAGTATGATGTAAGATTATACAAAAATTTGCAAAATTTTTTTAATTTTTTAAAATTGCAACTGATGATGAAGACCATATTAAAGAAAAACTTAGCAATTGTTTTTAGGTAATGCATTTATCAAGCTTATAAATTAAAAATTTTCTATTTCTGTTTTGGATGTACCAAAAATATTAACTTTTCTCAGTATAAACAGCATATATAATAGAAAAACTTATTTTACTGTCCTGGCTAATTCTACCATTTTGTACTATGATTGCAGAGTTAAAATGATAGTCTTGTGCCTATGATTTATCATAAATTAAGAATAGAAGTTTTTGGTTTGAGTACTCTTTGAAACTATTGGTTTATAGATAATCAATATTCATTTCCAAAAAAATTACTATTTAACAGCTAATCGAATATTTTCATAATTTGTTCTTGGTAAGGCAAAGCAAATTTGCAACCATATTTTATATTTATTTATCCACTGAGATTATTTAAATACAAGCAATATTTTTATCAACAACACTAAAAGTTTATCAATCAAAACAAATTTTTTAAACAATTTTAACTAAGAAAATACACACGGAAAACTTGAATAATACAGGCAATATTGATTAGAATGCAACTGCTAGGAATTCAATAATTAATCATGTCTTATTGTATCACACAATCATGCATTAGAAAAAAATTTGGCCTTGAAATGAAAAAAAAGGAAAAATGGCATGTAAAAAAACAATCATAAAACATTTATATATTTGAATATAATTCAACTGGTACTGAATTAAGTTCAGAAACACCAAACGTTTATAGACAACAAATTCATGAGGAAAATAGCATGCAAAAGCAGTTTTCAGATACACAACACACACCAAGAAAGAGGGAAATCGGAGAAAGATGTTGAAAGAAACAGCAACATTATTAGTCATCCAACATATCAGTACTCAAACTCTTTCCAAAAAAAAAAGTTGCATACATGCAGCTATACTCACCAGATATATATATGAAGCAGTATACATGTATACCATACACACAATATGTATACAAAACTAACGTCCCCTTAAAAGAATTTGACATGGAAGAGCTTAGTTTGAAAGATGAAATATTAGACAAAGAGAGCAAAGTAAGCATTGCAGATCAATGTAGCTAATTACATATACTAGATATAGACAAATATAATCAATAGATAATACAAGCTTAACACTTAAATAAAAAACTATTTCAATACACTTCAGGTCTGTTGGACTAACCACAGATCTTTCTAAGCGAAATTTTAGTAACAAAAAAGCAAAATTCAATGCATTATTTCCATATAAATTATTGAAATCATGATTTTAAATTGTCCACACAGGGCTAATAATAAATTCATCCTAACATTTGTTGATAACTATCCCCCCCCCCCCCCAACTTTAATATGAGGTATGCCAATTTTCAGTGATAAAAGTAGAAAAAACTTTACCTTTGAAAGATCGTTCAACTGGGAATAAGATTCATTAATTGCTTTCTGTCTGTTCTGAACATATTCCTGTGACTTGCTGGGTGAACGCTTCAACATTCTTTGACTATAAGGAATATTTTCTTTCCTCTTCTTGACAACTTGCTTTTTCATTACAGTTTTCTTTATGCGCCTTTTCTCTGGAATTTTAACGACACGCTGCCCTCTCTTACGCACTATTTTTGGTTCCACTTCAGTCACATAATTAGCTGGAACAAAGCCATCCTGGCCATTCGATTTCCTAACATTCCACCAATCTGAGTTTGTTTTTTGCAACAATATCAACACCTGAAAAATTTTACATGTTAATTTTTCTGAACCATATATGCATACAAGTTTTTATCATCAAAAATTGTGTATGCATGTACCTCTCCTTTCTCAACTTCAACATCTTGGCCAGAAAACCTGTACAGAACACGAACTTGGGGGATTTTTCTGTCTTCAACAAACTCTTTCGTGACTTCTTTTTCTACGGTTTCTTCTACCCATTCGTCCACTGGTGCTACAACTATTTCTTCAACCCATTCTTCAACTTCTGGGGCTTCTGCTGATTCTGTGAGCTAAGAAATATATCAAGTGTCTTAGGTCACAATTAGAAAAACAGAAAAAAACTTTCAACATGAGACTTACAACAAACACACCAATTGATAATTATCAATCCAACTATATATCTTTTAAAGGAAAAGCCACCTTCACATCAGAAAACCAATTTTAACCAAACATGTGAAACCTCATCTAGGTTTTTTGCCTGAATCAAATAACTTTATTGGAATTAAAGAAAAGAAACTTACAAACAATGCAGCCATCCCAGATTTTATAATTATTTCGGCTTGTTCATTCAAACGTTTGATATCAGACCCATAGGCTTTTATTTCACTCTCCAAACGAGCATGGCGTTGAAGTAATGCCTGGAAAAACATTGAAAAAAAATCAATATTCAAGTGGATAGCAAATTAATCTAGAAAAAAATTTCAACATGGAAAAAAAATAATGCTAGTCCTGTTAATGGGGTCGGTTAATTGATCAATTGAAGCGCTTGGCCAAATAATGGTCTATGTTACATTTTTATGAAATTGGTTTGTTGACTGAATAACATTCCATACAGCTTCTGTTACAAGCTTTTAAAGTAAGTTCCTGCAGAAACTAACAGATGTAGTTGCCATGCACCTTTACAATTTACTAATTCAGCGATGATTTTTTATTGTGTGTCTTTTAAAGTTTGAAAAAATGACAGATGTTTGTTCGGCCAAATGTGTGAATTGTTAATTGCAGTTAAAATTTTTAGTTGATTTAATTAAATCAATAAATTCGATTAAAATTCAACTAAAATTTGTATTAAAAGTTTATAGTTTGACTTGATTTTATTTTACGAAACCAATTAGATGTCTTAAAACATGTCTTAATATATAGCATTCACATAAGTGACCACATTTTGAATCAATATTCGAAATCAACCATTTGATCAAATTTTTCAACATGTCAATCCAATGAAAAATGGTAATGGTTTTAGTTTCAAATTGAGTTCAAAATGGAAGTTTTAGAAGACAAGACCGAAATTTATTGTTTTTATCTATTCTGATATTTGGGAAGCACAAAACAACAGTATGATCGAAAGTAGTTTTGAAATCAGAGACTAACCTAAAATAACCAATTTTTGAGAAAAAACAACAACAAGATTAAAGTGAATATTCTAGAATTTGATAAATATGTTCAGCATATAAAGTTGCTTCTAGCAGGCAGCCTCAATTTCTTAAGCCATTCTTATATCTGTTTGCGTCTAGTGAATAGGTGCATTGAAATGAACAAAATGTATTTTTATATCATCAATAAACACTACACAGTTAACAATAACTTTTTTATAAATGGTGAACATATTAACTGAATTTTAATTCAACATTTTAATAAGTTAATTAATGAATTAAATTTTTTTGTTAAACCAGTTAAAAATTTAAATTGATTTCCAGCCCTAGACAAAAACAATGAACTTACTTGAGCACTGGGTTCATCCTTCCCATGATCTTTACTGGATACTAATTGTCTTTTTTCTTTCATCCAAGATTCTGCTTCATTGGCATCTGCTTGGTACTGAAATATGTAAATAGAATGAATTCTCTCGTATGAAAAACATGGCTATATGAAAAAAAAATCATAGCCGAAAGTATAAGCCAATGGAAAAACTGGATACTTCTCAAGTATAGTAAAACTTCCCATAATGGTCACCTCAGAACAATTGTAAAATCTGTACAATGGCCAGATTTTCTTAGAATAGAATGCATCCCATTGGATTAACATTAAGTTTAACCTCTGAACAATCATTTATGAATAAAGACCACTTTTGGACATTAAAATGAAAGAAAAATGATGCATCATCACATAAGAAATATAAACCTCAAAGATTTGCTTTGAAGGAATTTTTCCTTTTTCAAGCTCTTAGAATATAAAAATAACTACAAGCACTTTCCTATGTCAGTGGTTTCCAAAATGTGATACCGGACCCCGGAGGTTCCTCAAGTAGATGCTAACGGGTGCACTAGATGCATTTCAGAAAGAGCAAAGCACAATTGGCAAGTGGCTTATGTCATAGACCAGAATCCTTATTTTTTATGCTGGTTTGACAAAGGGTGCTCAGGTAAGCACTAACTGAAAATACTGCCCTGAATAAAAAAAATAGCTGATTGCATCAGAGGATGAATCTGATCAGAAGAATACATATCCCAGGATACACAGATAATGGGGCAGCTGCAGACATTTCACTTCATGAAATTTTTGAATGAAATTAAAAAAAATAGAAAATCACAAGTGAAGTGCTTCATGAAAAATTCATGTATCTTCCATGCAAAATAAATGTCATGTGCTGCAAATCAATTTTTTTATATTAATCATAGCACTTATTGTCAAAATTCTACAAGCAATTAAAAAATATATGTTTCATAAATGCTGAACCTTTTAACAATGATAACTTCCCAATAATGACCACATTTGCTCAGCCCAGTTAGTGGTAGTTTTTGGAAGGTTCCACTGTATACATGTTGTATAGGTAACAGGGTGTAGCGACCTCTGGCGTAAAAATCATGACGTCGTGCTTCACATTTTTCTGGTGCGAATGATTGTAACCTAGCAACGCAAGTTGCGATAAAAATCAAATGTTTTTCTTTGTAATCGGCAAGTAGCCATTGTTATGTGATTTCCTATATTTCTATGTTTTCATACCAAATAAAATCATATTTATTTATTTAAAACCTTCTGATCATTATCTTTAACAATAGAGCTCAACAACCGGTCCTACAGATAGACACACACACACATTGGTGCCTAGAAGGGCATACAATATTTTCTTTGGCAAACCGTTGATCCTAAAAGCATACTTCCATACTTTGAAAAAGTATCCAAATAATGTGCAGTACTCAGATATGTCATTTATGTTGCAAGGGGTGGAACAGCTATTAAAATAAAAATTTTAACTTCTTATATGGTCACCCTGTGCTCAAGAACTCAATTACAAAGTTGTTGCCCTGTCTCTCCTGATGTCAACAAAAAAAAATTCAATGTTTCTAAGACAATGTTTCCCCCAAACTTTTCTTTACTTTTTGAATTCAAATATCTCAGTGAATATTGCAGTTAGAAACATGGAATTTTCTTTGTTGCCAGGGTAACAACTTTGTAATTGGGTTTTTGAGAACAAAGTGTCTGTATAAAAGGTCAATTTTTTTATTTTAATAACTAAACAACCCCTTGCAACATTAATGACATGTCTAAGTACTACACATTATTTTTGGATACTTTTTTTAATTAGTGTGTCTCTAGGATCAATAGTTCACCAGTAAAATGTCAGAGTGCTATTACCTATGCACCCTGCACATAGGTGTGTATGCAAGGAATACTTGCAATGAAGAGTTCACTACCATTTCATTCGACCAGCCCTAGGGCTATACAATTAAATTCAAGAAAGTCAATCATTAAATGAGCCAATAGTTGCTGTGAAATTAAAGAACTTGTTATCAAGATTTATATTACCTGGTAAGCTACAGAGGCATCATCAAGTTGTTTACATTTCACTGACCAAAGCTCATGAAGCTTTTCCCAACTTTTCTTCAAAACATCGATTCGCTGTGAAACGTCGCGACTTTCAGGATGACGGCGTGCAACAAGGTCATCACCAGCTTCTAACACTTTCTTCGCTTGTGGCCATCGTGCATTGATCTCACCTTCTAGAGCCTAAGAAAATATGGTACACAACTTATCTTCTGAAGGTGAATTTTACCTAAACATAAGGTGATTAATGAAAGTGCAATTCAACGAAATTATAAAAGCAAAATGCATGCAAAATAACACATATATACTTTGTGCTTCTGTTGCAGAGATAATGCACCCTGAAGGTCTTTACCAGGCACAACAGCTTTGCAAATCAACTGCTTTTCAATTACCCATGCCTCTTCTTCCTCATGATCTTGGACGAACTTGTAATACAATCGAGATTCTTCTAGTTTTGATCGCCGATTTGCAGCTAAACTTACTAAGCTGTTTGAAGAGAAAATAAGTGTCAGTCAATATTTCAAATCAATCAACTTTATGATGATGCTTATTTCAAATCAAATATCATAAGTATGGAGGCATAAATTCAATGAACAACAAGAAATATTTGAACTTTCACTGTCCAAAATAATTTTGCAAAATAACCAACAAAAACAGAACCTCATACATAGACGATTTTTTCCATAATCTCACATAGTTTTTTATCATGTACATAAGCAATATGAAACAAAATAGTTGTTATATATTGTGCTTACACATTACTGTACATCATTAAGGAAAAAAGTGTTGAGGAAACTAATTAATATAATATCAATCTACATTTACTTTTCATATTCACTGTTTAATCTGCTGAGTCTTGACTGAAATGCTGATGCTTCTTTGCGTCCATCTGTAACATATTGCTGGGCTTGTTTGTTCAGTTTTGCTATCGTCTCGCCCTGTGAGCTTATGTGTGCTTCCATGAGGCTGTGCTTTTGTAATAAATCTTCGACTGCTAGTAAATGCCGTCCAGTATCTTCAGTATAAAAACTAGCCTGTTGAAATACATGAATTTCATCTACTGCTTTGCATTTACTCATTATGCACAAAAACATATTAATATAAATATACAAACACCATTTGTAAATTCTTATAAATATTATTTGAAACAAAATAAAAAATATTGTTAAATTCTCTCTTCCACACCATTTACACTAATTTTCATTCATGTTTAAATACCTTTTTTGTTTTTTTTTTAGTTTAAAAATTAATGATTAAATATAATATGGCTGAATATTCAATGTTGCTCCAAGAAATAAGGTAAATACCAGGAAATACAATACAAAATCCTTGTATTTGCCTTATCGATGGTGATTTTTTGGAGAATCACTAGGCAAGGTTATCTACACTTTCATATTCAATGTTAGACTAAAGATTATTTTTTAAACATGTAATCAGTTGCTAATAAAGTGGATTGTGCTAAAACATCTTTTGCTTAAAATGTTTTCCTGTTCAAGAGGTCACTTTTCCAGAGACTAACAAATAACCAAATATTGAAACATATTATGAAACTCTTAAAAAACAAACCTCCATTTCTTTTATCTCTCCAGTAACAGTGTCGATTTCTCTCAGCATAGCCATCAGATTACTCAAATTAGTCAGAGTTGCTTTGTGTTTCTTCAATAGTTCCAGAAGGTATTGCCACCTTTGCATGATCTCTTGTTCCCTATGTTTACATAAGATGCAAGAAATCATTAGACACTAAAAATACAGTATCAGATAAAATTTAAATCTACTTTTCAAACACAATGAAAGTATAAAAATGGACAATAAGAAAAATTAGACACATGAATATCTATTGATCAAACCTGAGTTTTATTCTATCTTTACTATGATAATTTTCCCTTGCAAGTTCATCTGCCATTGTCGAAAGATTCTGAAATCTCTCTTCCTATAGAAATCAAACATTTCATGAATTACTAAACACAAGAACAAGTTTCAATACTTAACAAAAGTGCATACATAATATATCAGATATCAATAAAACGTTTAAATGTAATTTTTAATTGGTTGGGAGAATATAAACTAATTTTAGAGGAAGAGGAAATCGTATAGGTGTGTTGTGTTTGCCACATATCATTTAGTAAGTGATGAAAAAAAAACTTTCGTGGACTTACAGCATCATGATTGTCGATTTTATACTAAATGTGAATTTGAATTCACAAACTTTTCTCGTGTTATATAAGTATACAGCCATTAAAGTCAACAGATTTTATCAAAACAACTGCAGCGAAACTCTCATAAAGTGATGTTTGAGGGACTGGAGAAAAGCATTGTTATAAAGCAATGGTTCTCAACTGGTGCTCTGTGTACACTCCTCAGAGGCTCCATGAGAACTCCAGGAAAATAAAAAGAACAGTAAATTTGAGAAAAAAAAATTATAAATATTTTTAAATAATAAAAATAAATCAGTAGCTTTGATGAATAAATAAAAAGTAGCCTATGAGACTACCACAGAAATTATATACCAAAAATGGCTCCATGAGTCAAAAAAAGGTTGAGAACTGCTGTTATAAAGGATCTATTGTTATGGATGAAGTACATCAACACTGTGGAGAATGAATCTGGACCAGAGAGTAATATCATTAAATGGGCCAGTGGTTCTGAAAGTCTACACACGTTGCAAATGTCTACACACAAAGACACTGAAGGTGAGCTGTCTTTATTAATGTGTAATAATATTCAGTATCATGAAGCAGTTCTTTGTTAGACTATTCTGGGGAACCATGGAAGACAAAACTTCAAGAACCACTAAAAGAGGCTATTATCATTATAGAGGGGTATATTACACAGAATGGTACTTTGAATTTCATTAAACTTACTCTAGCTAATATATCGGCACTAATGGCTTCATGTTTCTTCACAGTTGCTTCAACTTGCGATAAGTTACTACCATATCGAGGATCAGATAGAACCTGTATCATTTCTTTCAGATATCCTTCTCGCACAATACTCTGTAATTGAAGAAAATTTAAAGTTTGGATCAATAAGTACAAAATCTTCTCAAAAATCTTCTATGTTTTGGATATGATTTATTTGTCCTATAGCATGACATTACTGCATTAATATGATTTACTTTTCGCTCAAATCGATAAGCTAGATTTTCTAATTTCTCTAATCTGAGCAGCTCTTCACGAAGTGCAACTTCTCGTCTGTGTTCTGCCTTTTCCAGCTCATCCCAAGCCTTTTCAATATCTTGCACAAGCTTTCCTTCAGGTGGAATATACAAAGGTTGACCCAAGGCTTTTATCTTTGTTTGAATTGAAAACAGCAATGCTTCGATTTCGCTCCTCTCTTTGTATCTAAATGAATAAAAGGGAAATAACTAGTTGAAACACAAAATCATTCAGATAATGAAGCAAACACTCTAAAAAACAAAGTTATACGGCTTGCTGTAACATACTTTGGTGGTTTCTCTATTGTTCGATACTCTTTGAACTTGAGTAAAAGTTTCTGTATCCCTTCCAAGGAGTTCGGAAAGTTCCTGCTATCTAACTCTGTGACTTTGGCCTTGATCCACTCAAGCAGGTTGTTTGTGAGATTTTCATAATTTTGCTTCTGGCGATCAGCATCCATCATTTGACCAACAATCTATAAAAACAGCAAGATGTCATATTCATATGTGTGAGTAAAGGATTCTACTGTTAATGTGTTATAAACTATTATGTATGTTTAAAAAAATTACAATTTGCTAAATTAAAAAAAACATTTTGATAAACTCAACTTAGTGTATTTAATTATCTGTTCAAAACCAGCAGTATAATGAAGATGTTTCAATAGAGTCTATGAACTTACATTAGCTATTCTTTTGCCACCTTTCATTTCACTTTTCATTCGAGCAAATGTGTGATAATAAGAAGCTACATATGTTATTACAGATTTCTCATCAGGTTTGTTGGTATCAACATCTGAAAAAAGAAAAACATTGAGAGTCAATTGAATGGAATTTTTGAACTGCATTACTATATACACACACAAACTGGCTTCGTAATTCGCCTAATCATTTAGACAATAAAACAAAATTATAGGCAAATGGGGAGGAAAAAGGATAGTCAAGTTGACAATATGTTTGGTGCTATTGACAAATACATATGCATTATTTGATGAATTCCATCTTTTATTTATTTGCCAAATGAAATATTTTGTCACGATTTAGTGCAATGATGATTGGCAAAAATGTAACCCTGACTGCGTACCATGGAATGTATTAAAGCATTAATGAATGAATGGGATTGAACTCTTGCATTAGTTGTTATTCTTGTATCTTCTTGCTAAGTCAAAAACTATAAGAATTGCATTGCATCAAACATTTAAACTTAAACATCTGATGGGATCATTTTCCTCTTAGGGCCGTTCAAGTATTACGTAGCAAATTCTTAGCCATTTTTGACTCACCTCCCCCCACCCTTGTCAGCAAAATGCTGACGCCCTCCCCCCGTTATCAGCAAAATTTTGTCATCAGCTCTGCCCCTCTGAATCCTAACTCACATTTTCATAAAGGGTGGTTGATGACGTAAGCATTATTCAAACCCCCCCCCCCCTTGTCATCAAAAGTCAGCAAATTGGAAACCTTCCCCCCCCCCATCGATGATGACGCAATACTTGAACGGCCCCTTAGAAAAATAGAAATTAATAAATTACATGAATAAAGTTATACAGCATTATAATATTTCAACTAAGATAAATATTGGACCAGTTTTTTTGCGGTTTATGTCTCAGTTACCATATTTATCAACAAATAATAATAATAGGAGTTCTTATAAAAAAAATATCAAACTACATGATCTCAAATCAAAGTACACTGGAAATATCAACACTTAAAATAGTGCAAAAAAATTAAGATTAGTACTGCATGAAAAAAGTTCATTACAGTAAATTATGGAGCATCAAAATCCAAGCAAATTTATTAAGGAAACTAAATTAAAAACTATCTTTACAATACCTTCTGCATCCAAAAGTCGTGGTATACCAAGCTCTTTCTGTGCAACGTCGAAAGCACAGTTGAGATTCTGGATGTGTGTGTTGTTCCTGAGAGATGGAAAATTAACTAAATCTGGTCGATGAGAATGAATTAAAGCATTAAAACCTAGACCATTGCGCCAACTAACGTGGAAGTCTTGAATATTGACACCAGGATACCTACAAAATACATTAAAATAATTTATTTTACATAAAAAAATTCTTCGATGGTGAAGGTGGGAAAAAAATATTTCGAAAGGATTTTACAAAATATAAAGGAAAATAAAAGATACCCTGAGGTTTTTCGTTGGCACCACAATAGAAGTGCATCTTTCGCAGATTTTTTTTCACTGCTTTCATCATCTTCATTCTGTAAAACACACAAAAAATTTCCTGTTATTGAGTTTGTAATTCACTTAAATTACAGAAACAACTAACAACTATAACGAAAGAATAATACTTACAACGTCAATCTCAATTTCCTGAATTTGAAACCTAAGAATTATAGTCCATATAAGACCAAGAATCAACCTTGGATTGCCATCAACAATATCTTCAGCACCAATACTTTCCAGGCGTACCTAAATACACAAAATTTGATAAAGAATGAATAATGAATTAAAAGCTGTGATTAATGTGCAAAAACACACCCTGTCTTTCTCAATAGTACAGTCACACCCAGACTTAAATTGGTAATTTGTTCTAAGACTGATAACGCAAATCAAAAAAAGATGCAAGTAGGGGTAAACTTTTCCCAATAGTAATGCCCTTCCTTGCTCAGGAGAAGCCAGAGGTAAATTTGTGTGTTTTCTTTTTTATTTCCAATCCATTTGTCTTTTTTTATGAGACTCTGAGGGAAATGTTTTTCTCTAAGAACCCGATATACAAAGCATTCAAGCTCTGTTTAAAATGTGTCTAATTGGAAAAAATTCCTTTTAGAATGGCCGACACAAGTCAAGGAGATTTAAGTTAAAGGTGCCACTGTAATATGATTATAAATATTTAATTCCAACAAGTTTTAGACAATCTAGCCATAAGGGAACAATGGTGGACATCTGTAAACATGAATAAAACACATATTCAGAATATTTTTAATGATGACCAATATTCATATACCACTTCATTTGTTCATTTAAAAAATATTGGAAAGCATTTTAAAGAAAATTCCTATAGAAGAACATTTGAATTATCTGATTTTGAAATATGAGAAGTGTACATAATTTACATCTAATTACAATTAGTTGTAATTGTAAGGAGAGACCTAGATACAATCTGAAGCATGAATTGTTGGTCTATAATTCTTGCTTCAGATTGTTCAGAGAGAAAACAGAAAAACATATTACTTGCCTTTGTGTGTAAAAATGCCAAACTTTTATTGACATTCTCTATTTTATGGACTCTCATTTTGCCATGGTTAGGCTTTCCTAGTTTCTCTCCCGATATTATTTCTAATAGCTTTAATAATTTTTTCCCATCTGCAAGGTCTGTGAATAAATCTTCCACTTCCATTCTTGCCTAAATGATAGAATTTAAAAAATAGTTTTTTTTTTGTTATTATATCAAGATTTCATTATGTATATATATACAATTATACATGTATAAAATATTGATGTATATAAGTTATATTATACATCATACATATTATTATTATGTGTTATGTGTGATATCACATAATCACCAACCATTCTGCTAAGTTTGATAAATTTTGTGAATTTATCACATTTACCAGTGATTATGTTCTATCCCTAGTTCATATTGATAAATATGATAAATTGTTAATGAATTTGTAGTTCATTAACGTAAGATTAACTTTTATTGTATTCATAGAATCTCATGGCTAGGGGTCAGATTTTTTATGATCTAAAGATGAAATGTCATTGCTGATTAGTTAAAAACTTGAAATTCTGGTTTTTTTACCCTATCAGTAACAATGTTCCATCTTTAGGTCATAAAAATCTGAACCTTACTAACGACATATTTTGAATTGAAATAAAATTAAAACTGAAAAAATTAATGAAATTTACTGGACATTATGCTCAAACTTCAGTCTAGTATGATATATCAGCGGGGGCCATGGTTGGTCTGGAGGAGTCTAGTATGATAAAGTTTATCGATAACGTCAGATTCAGATTTTTGTTTGCATATGTCGATACATATGAAGAAAGTCAACATTACAAGACTAATATTTTTTCATGTTTTTAGTTTCTTTACGCTTATTTGAATTAAATTTGATTCTTATGGCAAATTAGGCATAGTGCAAACTGAGAAACGGTTGAATTTGAAGTGATATTTCTGCATGATTTTTTCATTATTTATCAAACTTACCAACTTCATTTGGGAATTATCTATAATCAATGGTAAAAGTGATATTATTTGACACATTTTATTTTGGTTTTATTATATTATGAGCTGGAACTCACTGGTGATGTGCTTAATTGCACCTGCCCGTGAATAAAAATTTGCATTCGCTGACAATGATAGCTGGCGATGTAATTTTAATATTCAATAAATCTCTGTGGGCACCAGAGTTCCTATGGGACAATGTGCTTAAAGTCAGATGCACATCGCGAAGACAAATACAATTATATCACTCTGGTTTTAATATATCTTCCTGCCTGGACACCAGACCCGCTGCACTGATTCATAACAATTTTTTTTATGTTATATCTTCGAAAGTATGCAACATAAGTCGAAAGCAGTGGTATTGTCGGATGCACATTGCAAAGACAAATCCAATGATATCTCACTCCAGTTTTAATACTTTTCTCCGTCTGGGCACTAGGCCTGCTGCCGTGATTCGTAACAAATTGTTTTCTGCTATATCTTGAGCAGTTCACAATGAAAATAGACCACATTGGTATCCTTTGTTAGCTATTCCAAAAACAAAGCCAATAGTAGTGACATAATTTCATTATGTCAGTACTTACCACACTATTCAAGGCACAAAAGAAATATATATATTTACATCAAAACTTGCTGCCATGTCTATTACACAGCCTACAAAATTTTTTTTTACTTTTTGATTTTAATTTGCATGTAAAATTTCAGAACATAAAATAAAAATCAGAAATTACATGTAATACTTTCTAAATCTTACTTTCTGAAGAAAAGAGTTCATCCATTTAGTGAAGGTCTTCTTTTGGATGTGTAGCCTCTCTTCCTGAAGAGCCTTAATGCGACCCATCTCGAATTTGATTGCATCTTCCCTCTGAGACATCTTAGTTGGCAGAAGAAAGCCTTAGATGTATATGGTCCACATAACTGGAATAATGAAAAAATATGGTACCCTTTAAAATGAAGAATTTATTACAGAAACAAAATCTTTCATTTTCAAGATATACAATCGAGTCACGTTAATGTGACCACCTGTTTTTGAAATCAACTGCCTGTAGCTAATGAAATAAGGCAAGAGTTACAAGTTGGCTTGGTGTGAATATAAAGAGAGATGCAAACATTTTGAAAATGTATCAGTCATTATTGTCACAGATTGAACAAGTTTTTATCAGACTTTGAAAAAAAGGATGATTGTTGGCTTTTCAGCCAAGCATCATACTATCTTTGAAACTCAGCAGTTTGTGAAAAATATTCATATGATATTGTTATTTAAGAGCACCATAACTAAACAAATAGTACCACTGCAATTAAAAAAAAGTATAAATATGAGCAGTGCGCGCGCGCACACACACACACATAAAAGAAAGTATAGAAATTGGACTTGGGTGAGTCCCTGTTGCATGGAATGGATGGCTGAGCTGTTGTCATGCCCATGTGGGGGAAAAATCTTTGAGGCTAAGACTAACAAATGCTGGCAAATGCAAGTCTGAGAACTAATCTCTAACTTAATGTCATGATATGCCTGGAAGCAACTTCCGTAAAAATTTATCCATGCAGATCATGTGCATTGATAAATGTCTATTGTTTTTTCCTGGGTCATGTAGGATCTCCAAGAAAGGTAATGTGAAATATCCTGAAATGTCTCAAACTTGTAATACGAGTGCATGACCAAGATTTAAAAGTACTTTTCTGCTTCCCCCAATTCTCAAAACTTGAACCCTATCCATGGAGATACAGAGGCATTGCCCCCCAACATAAAAAATGTTTATGGGTGACAATATATATCTATATGAAATAAACTATCTAGGAATCGTTTTCAATAAAAACCTTAAATGGAAGTCTCAAGTGGTGACAGTAAGTAATAAACTAAAATACATCAATACCAGGATTTACTGCTTGAAAAATATTATATATCCCCTAAATTTCTCCGTACGATTTATTTCGCTTGGATTTCACCAGTATGGATTTCAGTATGGGGCAGTGATAATGACTCAAATATAAATACAAGAAACACTCTGGGAAAAATAAATACAATCCAAGACTGTCACAATGATTATAGATTTAACATCAATAAACTATCTTTACAAAATATTATTTTTTATTCAGAAAAATCCCCATTGGTTCGAAATTAAAAGCCAACAGAGAGACAAACAAAACCACACGGAATTCAATTAGCTGTACCTAAACCAAACAAAACCATAATACAAAAACAAATCATATACATAACACCTAAGGAATATAAATAGATTGAGTGATGAAATAAAATCAGAAAATCACTGCACAAATTTAAAAAACTACTAATAAACAAAATCAACGCAATTGAATAATAACTTATACATGTGTGCATTTCTTCTTTTTTTTTCTCTCTTTACGAATGTAATAAGGACTGAATATTATATCTGAATTATATACACCATTGGTCTATTGTCAACTCCAATATATACCATAGCAGCGGTTCTCAAACTTTTTTGACTAGAGAAGCCCTTCTCATTATATAATTTCTATGGCGGAATTATATATCACTATATAATTTCTATGGTTTTACTCAAGGAACCCTTTTTCGTACATATTTTTTTATGGCAGAACCTTGTAGGTCTCTCTTATTTACTTATGTCAAATTTACTGATTCATTTTATTTTCCTCGAGTGACCGCGGAGCCCCTGGGAGGTGCACACGAAGCCCTTGGGGCTCCGCGGAGCACCGGTTGAGAACAGCTGTAATATAGTATCAATATGCCCTGAACGGATTACGTAATTCTTTGGGCTAATACATAAATGGCAATATATATGTTTTTGTATATTGTGTCTGTATTGTATGTGTTTTTTGTTTTTGTGTGTATTATTTATTATATGTTGTGTGTGTGAGTAATAAATTTTAATTTCAATATGTGTGTAAATTTTTTTGACATAATCATTATCTTGCTTCCTCCTCCAGACATTCACGTTCCCCCCCTTCAGACCTTCAAATCTATCTCTGCCTATTACCCCATCGAACACATGATCTTCTGTCACACAATTTCAAGCTGCCATTGAATTAACTGACGTCTTCATAAATTTTTACATAAATGTAATAATTTTCCAGCAACTGTGGCAGCATTAACTGCCAAAGCTTGAACTGCGGCCACTTCACGAATTGGCCGAGAGTTATGGCCTAAGTCTGATTTACAGAAATGATTCAGTATTTGGCCGGCCAATTCGCGAAGTGGCTAGAAATCCCTGGCCAATGTTCGATGCGCCTATGTAAAACAGGTCTGGTGGGCTCTCCAAATCCATTTTTCACATCTCTAACAAGTGATACATGGCAATTGTAGTAGCTATATTGGATTAGCTCCATGTGATGAGAGGGGAAAAAAGGTGAAATTTGTGAGAAAAAAAAACTTTATATAATAATATAATAGACATAGATTTTCTATCAAATTTTGAAGAAAAAAAACGTCGCATTGTGACTGCGATATGATTGAGTCGTCATAACTAACGTGGACATAATTATGACGAAAAAATACGCCAAATGGCGATGACCCCGATCATGCCTTTTCTTTTCTGATTCTGACTTTAGCCAAGGATCTCTAGCCACTTCGCGGCTGGCCAAAGCCCGAAATTCAAATATTGGCCGTGTCAATTTACAACGAAATTGGCCAATTCGCGAAGTGGTCGATTTAGAGCTTTGACAGTCACATGTAATTCAGGTGTATGTTACGGCCGACTTCCGAATTTGGTGAAGTGACCCGACTTCAGATATCGGCCACCACATAAATTCATATAGCATATACAATTCTTAATTTGAAAAAATATCGAAGGATTGAAACAGAAATTTGGTTAAAAAATTACTTGCTCAAATGCTATAGACTTACTCGTCAGAGTAAGTCTATAGCATTTGTTGCATGGAGACTGATATGCTACTCAAAGTAGAACTATTATTGTGTGAGGCATTCTTAAAGTCGCAAAAGCTTTTGTTTTCATAGTCTTCCTCAATTAATAAGACCTAATGCGCTCTCTCCCCCCGCCAAGAGATCGACGACATATTAATCGAATTGAAGACTGAAAACCCAGTCGCGAGCTCTCCACCATATCGTATATATTCACGGTTGTTTACCCAAATCATATTCTTTTCCAAATTTATATTCTTCCAACCTGAAGATTCTGCAACCTATTCTTATTTAGTGCGCAGAAATTACATGCATATGACGAGTGTCTGATCCCCTTTTTTCCCCATTTCTCTCTCTTCTTTCTCATCTATTTCCTCAAGAAGCAGCCTTTTCAAGCTGTAGTAGGAAAAGAATTTTTTGTGTTCGGCAGAGCATATCCGAAACATAACGCACATACGTAAAAAAATAGAAATAAAAGAAATATAAATTCTTTCTTTGGTTGTTTTATTTCCTCTTTTTCATTTTTATTCTGATTTTAATGTATGCGTTGCATTTTCTGCTATCCTCGAACTTCACGTGCACGTGCGGCCATTTCTGATGATGGCATATGATTATGCACGAAGTAGTGGATGGATGCAAGTGATTTATCCCCCTTTTTTTCTAGCGAAACAAGACTCGTTGCTCGCGACAGGAACCGCCCTGAGCAAATCGTCTGGGCAATATCCTCTTCAGTTTCTACGAAAAATATATACATAGATGTATATGCAAAGCGATAACGACACCATTTTTACATAGCAAATAACACTCCATCAGCACACGCAAAAGTCACGAAGAAGTAGGCTGCACACAGCGCGTTCTTGAAAACAGCGAATTGAGTGGCTCCTTGGCAGCTCTCCTCGGCATTTTTAAGACACATTTGACATTTTTTTGAGGCTTGGGGCCACTTAGCTATACTACACACGTTACCAAATAGTTCGCGGGCTCGAGCCATGCGCTGCAAACCCCTGATTTGATTAGACATCAAGAATAGAAATACAGTACCTTATGGGCGATTGAATAAATGAAAGAATGGCAACGTTAGTAAGCCCTGTGCTTTTGGACTTACATAAGTTGACAATTTTCCAGGTATCGAGATACTTGCTATCAGTATTGATGTCAGGATTTTTTCAAAACTAAACTTCACCTATATAAGTATAAATCTATTAACCTTTTTCCAGTCGTGATCATTGCATTGCATTACCAACAACATCAGCTTTGCGACCCACGGTACTTGGGTCGCTAATAATCTAATTCAGCGTTTCTCAACCTATGGTCAGCGGAACAGAGGTGGTCCACGACGGTGGTCAGCAGGCAACTTCATAATTCAATTGCAACTGGATGGAAAATTATTCAATTGTTGTAATTGATATTATATTAATATCCATATGGATTCACAAATAAAAACTATACCTTCATACTTGGGTTCATTATACCTCATCAAGGAAAATGCGGGAAACTGCGATCCTAAATACGGGGCATCGCTAATTTGTAGCCCAAAAATGCAATTTAAGAAAAGTTTGCTAATTAAGGCAAAAAGGGAGTGAAGCGTGGGGAAATGAAAGGTTGTTACAAATCACAGTAAACAAAAATTTGACGGGAAAAAACATTCAAACGACCCTATTACTGTAAAATACGGGACGTCACCAGTTGTGTTTAAAAACGTTACCATAAGACAGTAAAATCCCCAGTTGCAGTTAAAATTGCTGAAAAATTGAGGAAAACGAGTTTAACTTGACAATGTGAGATGAACATTTGTATTTATACCCAAAATTATCATGTTATAAAACGCTGTTTAGTAACGATTTTAGTGAACATTATAAATTTAAATTGAAAAACCGGACAAATGTATAAAAAGAAATTATGAACTAAAAATACAGAAATGTCCCGTAATACGGGGCGCAAGTAGTCCGTCGAATTGTATCGGACATTTTACTGGTCCTTTGGTTCAGAAAGTTTGACAAACACCGTATCTGACGGAGAAGCTGCCGAGTACACACATCTTCTCAACACCATATTATTGAAGCCCTAAAATCCCAACTTTATTGGAAGGACATAGCCGAATATTTCCGGACTTGCGTGACTATCAAAGAGATTGCTAGGTCCAATTTCAGTTAGTTTTTAAGACTTTAAACAGCTGTAAAGCCGTTAATAACTTAAAATACAAGTAGTTCACTATTTTTCAATACCATTTCCATAGCGATATATATTTCATTAAGGAAAGAATAAAGTTGGCCGACACTGATATTACATCACTCAGTAAAAAGGTATGCGGTTGCTCCATTCTACAGTGACAATTAGATAACAAAATCAGGACCCGATATGCACACGCACATTTTGAAACAATAACCGGAAAAACTTAGATCTAGCAAACGCACGCGTTTCCCTGCGGGTGGGTGAGCGATGTATCTTTCTGGCTCCTTTCTTTACAAACGCCTACCGATCGGAACTACGACGCAGACGTATGAATAATAAATAATGATAATAAACCGTCTCCCAATCAGAAACGAAAAATGTCTTCCGCTTAGACGACAACACTTCTGTCGCCATTATCTCTCGTAGAAAGTCAAAGACAAATACGAAAAATGCAGCTCACGTACCTCTCACACAGAGAAGAAAATTAGCACTACCGAAAAGGGGCGGGAAGTTCCACTCATTTGCCTGTAAACCTAGTGAAGAAAAGCAGCCATAAAAGCAATAAGCATCACTCCAAAGTTTTATTTGTGAAATCATCTGTATCGACCAACTAAAAGATAAGCATTTCCAGGAGGAAATAACCAGGGAGACATAATAGAACCGAAGAGTCAAGACTGATGTTTTTGCATGAACCCTAAAAATCGGGATAGATAGAATAGATAGTATAGTATAGAACCGAGCACGTCCAGGCTCTGTCGCTTTTGCGATATAAGCTCATTGATCGTGAGATCGTGGACGTGCCGGGATAGAATAGATAAATGGGGAAAATATCACCAAGCAATATCGATGGACAAAACAAAGTTTAATATTTAAAATTTTCATTCACAAAAAATCTCTAACACGGGAGTTACTTCGTTGAAAAATGGTTCAAACACAGAAAAATACAGTATCGCCACCAGCTTTCACCAAAGTTCGATAACCTAAAATAATTTCATGCGAAGAAACCTTAAAAAGTTGTGGAAAAACTCCAACTGAAAAGGAAAAACTCAAAGGAGAAACCTTATGAATTCCGTAACGAATTTGATAATAAATAAGCAAGGATTCCCGACTGAAGGGACTGTAAGTGCTTCATTCTCGGTTTGATGAGTCAGTTACCAGCCGAACTGAATGAAAATCGTTCTGCTCTATGAGCGAAAAAAATTGTTCGAAATAAAAAAAAAGGTAAAGATGCAGATGTGTGTTTTTATTAGGAGAGACGAAACAGTCTTGTAACCTTTAGTGGGCGCATGTATGATTTTATAGTGGGCACAATGTCCAAGTCGCAGTGATGTTAAGTCGGTAAATCTTCATTTTGAAGAAAAGGGTTTATTCGAATAATTGTCACAGGTTCCCACGTAAACAATTTTGTGATTTCGTAATCTAGTGGCAAGCTATTGAAGCTGAAAGTTGGTTCATTTTTTCTTTCAACAGTTTCGCACTTCTAAACTTAAGTCAAAATTGTTGAAAACGTTGGCTTACAACACTAATCTTACTCATATAAGGGAAATTTTCGGAGATCGATTTCTTGAGAACGTATAAAGCAAAAAAAGAATTCTTAATAAAATTTCATAACTTGTATGTGTATAGGTGAGCGCATGTGTAATTTTTACGGTGGGCACAAATGTCCAAATTTAGGGTAAAAACCGGCTGTTATTGTTATATAGTAACTTATCAGTTGTCAGTTAGGAACAGGGTCGATAACCACTGGAAACCGTCTATACTAGCGTTCTTCAACCTCATTACATCTGTGGACCGGTGGATTTGGCAAAGATAATTTGCGGACCGACAAAAATAAATAATAGAGATAAATAATTTGGTCCTGCAAAAAAAAAAAAAATAAATAAATAAAAGGAGAAATAGTTAATGGACCGGTAAAAAATGAATAAAAGAATTTGCAGACCGACAAAAAATAAATAAGAGAAATAGTTAAAATAGTTCAAGGGACCGGCAAAAGAAATTTAAAAATAAAAAAACAAATATATATATACATGTATACAAAGAAAGAGGCGATACAATATTTATTAAATCTAAAATTATGTAGAGGCATAGGCGAATACAGGTGGGGGGGGGGGGCGAATGCCACCCCTGTTCCCAAAAAAATTTGTATTATTAGCATAGGCGGAAGGGTGGAGGAGCAAAATCCACCCTACCCCACGTTCGGAGAGCCTGTTTCCGCTTATGTGTGGAGGCTATGTGAATTTTGAGAAATGTTCCGCGTACCTGTGGTTTGAGAAGGCTGGTCGAAACAAGGGGGCAGTGCGAGATCATGAATATCCAATTTTTTTTACTTGATGACACACATAAAATAAGTTGAGATACCAAATCAAAGCTATCAAAAACGAACCAAACTGATTTCTATGAGAACCAAAGAAATTGAAGGAAGGAAAAAAAACCTGATTACGTGTTTCCCAGGCGGAAAGGCGACGAAAATAAGGCGATTGTGATGAAACAATAATGTCTATTCCCCCCCCCCCCCTACGATTTTCTTTTATCATTCTAAAAAATGGAAGCAGTAAGGCAGCCCATTACTTCGCTAAGAATTTACCGAGCAAACAGATAACCATACATCAAACTCCTGTGGGTCTCTTATCAGTCTCCGAAACGGCCACACAATAGACTAGCGGGCATACAAAAGATAACGTATAGTAACAAAAGCTAAAGGAGAAGTTTTTTTAATACTTAATATCACGGGTTCCCGTACCTTTTCGTGAAATCAGTGAGAAGACAAAAAACAATAAAATGTCACCTCAACGCGATCCGAGACAATCATAATATGCAGAAAGTGGGGAAAAAAGCAGATACACAGGGTGGCAATAATTATGGGAGAAGTTTGGGACTCGATAGCTAAAAAAAAAATCACTCGACCGAATTTCGAACGTACATTCTTTTCAAACTATGGCAGTGGTCAGAAGCGTATTTACAGGGGAGGGGGGGGGGTCTTAGCGTTCTCTCTCACAGCCAGTAAAACCATAAATCCGCCTCTGCGTAAAATTCAAGGGACAAGGTGAGTGAGTAACCAAAACAGTGTGCAAGCAAGTGAGCGACCAAAAGTGTGACTAAGAGAGAGATTATGCGTAGGAGTGACCAAAAGAGTGAAATAGAGATCGAGGGACAAGGTCAGTAAGTGACCAAAACAGTGCAAGCATGTGCATGACCAAAACAGTGCAAGCATGTGCATGCCCAAAAATGTGACTTAGCAAGCATAGGAGTTGTGACAAGCAAGCATAAAGATCGAAGTTAGTGAACGACTAAAAAAACGACCAAAAAAATGTGCAAGCATGTGAGTGACGAAGAGTGGCCTAGAGTGTGTACAAGTATGTGAGCAACCAAAACAGTATAGAAGCATGTGAGTAATCAAAAGAGTGAGTTAGAGTACGACCAGATCAGTAAACGATCTAAAGAGTGTATGACCATAGAAAAGACCAAAAGAGTGACCTAGAGAGCGAGAAAACAAGTCAGTGAAAGCCAGTCAAAATTTGTGTAGCCCAAAGGTGGCACAACTATAACTCAGCCTCTGGCAGGGGTTCTCAACGTGTGCGTCACCGCATCACCGTAACGTTAATTCGCACAAAAATTAAATTATGCAAATTTCAGTCCATTGAGATAGCCAAATTCGCTAATATAAGTCATGCGTATGCAAGCTTTTCCACATAGATCAGCGATTCCCAACTTTTTTCAGTCTGCGTACCCCAGCTGGCTAGGTTTCTTTTCGTGTACCCCCGACCCCTCCAGGCTCCCCCAATCTGTTTCACCCATTACAGATTCCGAAAACTTTCCTTAAAAGGTATATATTAAATTAAATGGTCTATTTTTTTTTTGCATAGTTTTTATTTTTGAAATAAGCAAACAAATCAACACAAAGATTGGGAAAAAAAATTAATGTAATGTTTGGGACTGTATTGTCTGTATTGAATTTTGTACGGAGTTTTGAAAAATTAGGCTCAAAGGATAAATACAAATGGGGGCACATATCTCCGCCCATGCTCAGTTTAAAACAAAATAACGTTCTACTCCAACCCATCATATTATTCCCCAGTACATAATCCCACTTACTACTGCTTTCAATGCTCACAATTTTTACATGGATTCGCTTTTCGCCTTGTTGAAAAGGAGGGACAGAAATCAGAAAGGGAATTTGTCTTATTTCCGCATTGCAAACGGCACCTTCCATGCCGTCGCAGATGGTGAAGATGAATCGACGATAAATTCTGGGAAACGCGAGTAAACGTGAGAATTCTCAGAGACTATCTTAAAAAAGAGCGCAAAGAGAGTCGGTCCTCTTTTTACGATCACATAAGAAACAAAACAGGTTCCTCCCGTTTTCAGATTTCTTCCATCAGAAGGAAGATCTGTACGATTTCTTCTCATACAAAGGCTGTTATACGGTAGAATGTATGGAAGGTTCCCAGATACCGGCATAGCACGTGTGCAAACACCTGAAAGATAAAACAAATAGTACTATCTTCTTACAAGTAACAAAGTGTGAGTTACTTGAATTAATTAGGAAACGAACGGGTATTTAGCCCTTCGCGGTGTAAAAATAATGTTCATTCGTTCATTTTATCTTGGATAGATGTGCTAAGCAAGGTCTGAACTGGGGGGGGGGGGGGGAAAGGGCAACTGCCCCGGGTGGCAAAATTTAGGAGGCGGTAAATTTAGGTGGGGATAAAGAACACCGTGTTATAAAATTATCTAATTTTAAAGTTGTTGGAGGCGGCAAAAATCCTAGTTACGGCCATGGTGTTTAGGGTCGCAACTAGAAGGGAGCAGGCGGGTCTGGTGCCCTGGACTAGATAGGGCGCCAAAATCACTCTTTATAACTGATCCTTTTTCATTACAGTACCTAATTCCAATTCTAGATGTGTTCACTATACAGTTGCCCATTCACAAATCAGTCACTAAACTAACACCCGTATTGCGAAACAATATTTTTTATATAAGGCTACCGAGTAATTTCGGGATCCGGAAAATTCGCTTCCAACATTTCGTCCCCGACATTTGGCGCCTGATATTTCGTACTGGACGGGGAAAAGCAAGTAGATGAATAAACGCATAGGTGACAGTATGAGTGACCGAGTGGCCGTATCAATGATGGTATGAGGGACCAAATGACTTGAGTGATTTATCGCATGAGTGAGTGAGCGATCGTATGAAATGAGTGAGTGATCGAGTGAGTGAGCTTGTGAGTCTTTCATGCGGACACTCACTCAGTCGGTAACTCACCTAGTCACTTATAAGGTCACTGACTCATATAACTCACTCACTGTCACTCGTTCATAAATCTATTCACTCGATCACTCATTCACCAACTCACTTGGCCCAGACAGGAGTGAAGCGTTTACGTACTGAGATTTCATCCACGGGGGGTCAATTTTCCATAAAACCAGTAACTTCATTGTATGAGCAGTCCGTCACCGAATGACGAATTGCAAGACCACCCTACTCTCTTTCGAAACAAAATCGAACCTGAAGAAAAATCATAAGCCGTGTTCGATTATAGTTTTTGACTCACTTTTTGGAGCTGCTCTTAGTTCATGGACTTGTTGTATACATACAGTAGATACGTAACTCAAGAAATAACTTTTATTATGAAATTTAAAAATGACATTAATAAGAGCAGTTCGATCCATCTAGTGCAGGGGGCTCTTGACCTTTTCAGCCACGACTCAAAATCAACAAGATCAGCTTTGCGACCCAGAGAATTGTTGGTTCTTCGAAATCAGTGAGACAATAGGTGAACAGGACTGTAAGTGGATTCATGCGACTCATCTAGGAAACCCCTGCGAATAAGTTTGGGTCATGACCCATAGTTCGAGAATCCCTGGTCTGTCCGCAGAGAGCAAGCACACCTTCAATAGGATACTTACATAGCATGCAAAGTTAATCATTTACCATCTTCACTTCAAAATATAGAAGACTAGTGGCAGCACAAGCGATAATACGAAACAAAAACAGCTTATAACATAAATACGTTAGGACTACACATATAGCACATACGACACTTTTCTGGCATGCACCTGTTCGTGAGAAATTCCGCAGAGGAACGTGTACGAGATGCATGTACGGTTAAGTAGTAATAATTAAAGAAACCCTGAATTTGAACGACCCATCTCAGAAGCTCCTGCGTTACGACCCATAAGTTAAAAACCGTGATCTAGTGAATTGCAAGGATTGAACTGCTCCATTTAGATGAGAAATTTTGATTGATCCAGTAATTGTTTATTTGTGTTTTTTTCCTAAAAGACACTACTTCAGGCAAGGTGATGCATACAAAGATAATACAGCCACAACGCATACCAAAGACGCCGATTCCTTCTTCCGCCCCAAGGCAAAAGATGATTGATCTTATCGATAACTTTATCTTCGAAGAATCGTATCGGGGCGAAAAACTATCATACCTGATCAAGCTACATCCATTCCAAGAACTAGAAGGATACACTCCCTCCTTCCAACCAGGCACACCCCCCGGTTTTTTTGTTTTTTTTTTTCTTGGGCTAGATTTGGGATTTCTGGGGGTGAATTTCCAAGAAAAAACACGCTATATACGGCTTTCCGTGCAAGTATGCAATGTTCATGCCCGACTTCGAGCTCGCGAGCACTTGATCAACTCTTCAATTAAATACTCTGTAAAAATTGTATTCAAAAACTGCGATTAAAATGCATATTTCAAGCTTTCTTTCATACCGAACACAACTCAGGTCTATCGCCATGGGCAATTTACTACCTAGTGAGTTGTGCCGGAAGTGTAAGTGTCTGCACCTAACACTCTGAATGCGTAGCTAGTGTTGTGTCTGATTTTTCAGTGCTGCCACAGATTTTAAGCATATATATGTAAATGTTGCGTAAAGCATACAAGCTCAACTCATGGCTCACGAAGTAATATGATGTTTCCCGCGGCATCAAACCCTACTATTGTGGAAATGAACCAAGCGGCACATTTACACATCACTTATGTGGCCCGCGGCATATCCCCTGCTCACTTAAGCAAGGGACCTGCAGCATACTTAAAGATCACTCAAGCGGCCCACGACACAATTCCAGATCACTTTAACATCTCGCAGAACATTTACAGATCACTTAAGTGACCCGCTACACGTTTTCAAACCGATGAAGTGGTTCGCACTCTCCTAAAGGTTGAGCACCCTTGTCGTAAGTGCTGCTCTTTATTTGATGATAAGCATTGGCAGTGCTCGCGACTCGAGAAAGGTTGGAAGACCCTGGTCTAAAATAAAAGAAAAAAAATACAGTAATAGCAATCACGATACAAGTAGCGTCCACATTCGAAAATAGCTTGAAAAAGACATGGGACAAATTAAACGCAAAAAAAGTTCGATACAACGAGTATCTAGCTATTACGAATTTTCAATGCATCAGTGTTTCTCAACCCCCTTTTCCACTCATGGGCCCCCTTTGGGTCATTTTCTTTTTATGGGTGAAAAAGTCTCAAAGGATTCCTTCCCCCCCCCCCCCCATTCAGGAGAGAAACCCTTTGTACATATTTATAGGGAGCAAAAAATTTATAAATAAGAGTTATCTCTGTGCCCCTTGGCTAGAGTACAATGAGCTTCCGTCTTGGAGAAGGGGTTCTACGCCCGAATAGGGCTGTCTCAAAATCATAAGCCCCGACGCAAATCGATGTTTTGTGGCCCCGTACTTAGCTGGAAAACAAAAAGCTTACATACTTACTCGCGGAAATAAATTCCGGAAGTCATTGTGTAGGCTTCCTATTGACATGAGGTGCTCTGAGGAATGCCTAGACGGACTATGTGCTAAAGATGGGCCCTTGTTTTATACACAGTTTTATTGGATTCTGAAATCACTCAATTTTTTCCATTGTATTTCACTTAAAAGCTTCATTTCTTCATATCTGAATTTTTCTTCATAGCTCTCTGCGGCCCCCTTTAACCTTCTGCCATGGTCCCCTTTAACCTTCTGCCATGGTCCCCTTTAACCTTCTGCCATGGTTCCCTTTTACTAATTAATTTTCACCCGTGTCCCCCCCCCCCTCCCCAAAAAAAAAAATTCCAGGACCGCATGAGAACCACGGCTATGCATCGCCAATATTTTAAGGATACAAAAACTGTGCTTCTAAGACAGTTGCAAAATCAAGAAGCATTCGCTGTAACAAAAATGCTTAGCAAAAATATAATTTTCAAGAGTAATTTCACTCCTCTAAAATTTTAAGGGGTATTTTTTGCAAAATGGGGGGGGGGGGGTAAACGGGGTATTTTATCAGTGAAAAATGACTATTAAAAAATTACCTAAAATCTGAAGGAGTATTTTCTCTCCTCAACGAAATTGGGAGGAGTACAATAACATTTTGATGCATGAATCACGCATCTAGACGCGTATCGGCGAACAGGACTCGTGACCCATGGCTTTTCAAAAACCGTTGACTGCAAGTATTATTCGTTTGACTCTTCTCGGAAGTCCTTGCAAATTAAGTTTGGATATGGTTAAAATGGCCCATGACGACCCGTGGGGATCAACAACCACCCGGTCTAGACGGCACTGGCCACCAGCAAATACAGAAAATATGTGCATTTTCTGTTTTTTTTTATCCCCGGGTATTCACCGTACTGTCTTTACTCGCGTCAATGAATCACTGATCTATAAAATCTTAACGTAGGGAAAACGCCCCTAACCCAAACTGGTGTCAGAAAATGTTACAATAAAGCGAGAGACGATAACCTAGAACGTTATATATATATTTTTTTTTTAATAACCATAATAGTAATTATTACTTAAAACATTTTCGGCCAGTCTCGAGACTGACCTATAAGCATATTTAACAAGAGAGGATAATTTACATTTTACGTTCCCCACTAAATGCATCTCCTATCATAAATTAAAGCAAAGGGAAAATTAATCAAGCTTATCCATGGCTTTTAAATAGCTGATAAGTACACGAAGAGTTCTCTTCCAAAGCAATTTTCTCAGGAGTTCCTCTAACCTCCATCCATTCACTCTAAATGACTTGCGATAGTTTAGCACACCGTAATTGTTACTAGCACCACTTTACGAAGTTCTTCAACGTTGTGCAATGGAAATACATGCAAGGTACTCACACACACATTCACACAACACGTGCGTGACTATTTCTTAGTCAAATTGCGAAGTCGTGACATTCGACTGGCACTTTGCCAAAAAGAACAACTTTATTTTCTAACTATTGAGCCCGTTTGAAGGTAAGAAGAAAGGATATATATTATAAGCTAACTAATGGACTTGCACAGCGAACCAAGAACTATTAGCAAGTCGGATATTAACTTCCAGCATTTTATTTATAAGAAGCTAGCCATTTGATATTCAGTCGTTCTGGTACATCATGATCTACAAGAGTCAGAGACCGAATGTCGATTATCGTCTAGATATGACTATTTGCGAAAAGTTTTCATCATGTCACAAAAAAGTACTTTTGTAAGGTATAACTTGTTAACCATGACTTGACAAATTCAACATTGCAGGCCCAAAATACCGTATTATCCGGCATTCCGGGAAATATCTAGGGAGACCAGCATGCCGGGAAATTAAAGTTCGATTCCAGATAATTCTCAAATATCTGGACTAAAAATCGATTGAACTGGCTAATTTGAATCTTGTCTGTTTTCTACATTTTAGGACCCTTTCTGTTTTATGAACTATTCAAACAGTACTACCAGCTTCATGTTTGCTTTTTTTTGCCACCGCAAATTTAAATTTATTGAAAATGTAAGATACTAAGTATATATTTGTTTACGTAAATTATATCAGCTAAATGGAAGCATAAGTTAGAACAGACTGCGTAAAATTTTGTGTTTCTTGATCATGTGTGCCAAATTGGAATAAGCAAAATGAAAAATAAAAAAAAAAGTACTGCAAAATATTATGATGCAATACAAAAGCGACAGCATATTTCTTTAATTTCTGAACATGCAGAAAAACGTGCAAAATACGGTATCTGTATTTCGTATTGGGTTGGAAGCAGTAAGTAAATACTCGACTTTTATTATTGTTATAAAATTCCCATGTACAAAATGTTTGCTACAGTGATAAACTGGTATTTTATTTTTATTCGCTTAGTTGTTAAGTACTTGATATAAATTGATATCGGTCTTTTTTGTATGTATCATGTGATCCTTGCTGAACCTCGCTTTTCTCGGAATGACGAGAATGGAAAATACACCAGAATTCAAAAAGCTGGTGTCTCGATTTTCACGGAAAACCGGGGAATGAGGGGTAATGTTTTTTATACTTATCCAGGAACTCGTGACCCCCCCCCCCCCTACCACAGTGGTTCTCAATATTTTGTTACCAGCGGCTCCCTTGCCTAATTCATGGTTCATTACCAGCTCCCAGAATACTTTTGATAGATACTTTCCCGTATAAAAAGAACTACTTCTCAAAGCATAAATAGGCACACAAATCAATACCTCCAGCTCGCCACGACGCACACATTGAGAAATACTGCCCTACCACGTTGTTAGATATGCTGATATAAATTCTAAAAAAATTGTATTGTCCTCAATTTCCAATTTAGCAACCCACACATAGGAAATTTTAGGCACTAAATACCTATTTTTTAGTCGCCATGGAGACTTGGCACCAGGGATTTGCCACGCCCTGTTGTTAACGTGCAGTGAAATCTCACTACAACGATACACACACACATATGTATTATATTTTGGAAATGCTTATAGTCGAATGTTAAACTGCTGCCCTCGATATAAAAATAATCTTTCTACAACGATATTATTTCTTGGTCGACAAAGTATCGTTATACCAAAATTTAACTATTATTTTCTTGAATTTTTCATTCACATAAAAAATGTGTTCAGAAATTTCATGAAATTCTGAGAAATATGTAAAATAAAAGTTTTTCTTACTTTGTCAAAGTAGGCATAATTTCACTATTGGGAACGAGAAAAATACGTAACATATCGATATTTTAAAAAAAAGTACCAACGCCAACTAGAGAAAAATTGCCAATTATCCACACATGGAAAATCTGTAAAGCTCGATGAAGAGTTTCTAATAAGAAATTATGGCGCGTTTTTGTCACGTAACACCCATCTCATAAAATGCTGCATTAAAGATAAACCAATACCAGACCCACATCTACAGGCCATCTTCGTCTCGCAAGTGTCATCGCTGCAGAATTTTATTCGGTTATTAACCCTTCCAAAGCCTTATCTTTTTGGTTAAAACTTGGTTTTTCTTAATCAAATCTTCAACTCCTACATAACGTACTCACACAAAATAAATCGTCCGCAAGTGTAGGGCAGAACACCAGAGCCACGCGGAAAAGTCATAAAAACAGGAAACATTACAATTTAGAAATAAAACAAAACACGTTTCCTAACTTTAGCATCGTAAAAAACTGACGGTCACACACAAAAAGTAAGTTTACAGTCAAACGTTCTGGCATTACAGAGAAAATATCCTTCGATTGATGATGACTACGAACAAATTAAATAATCATAAAACAACCATTAACGGATGAAATGATATGTATGAAAAATAATTTTGCGGTCAAAATGGCCGTCCATTGAGAAAAACGGTTAACCTACGATTTCTCAAAATATATTACTATTAACGATTAACTTTATTCGTTACAGGTGAACTCTGTACTGCACACAGGATTGATCTTTCACAAGGGAACGTAATAGATACTTAATGGCTTTTTTTTTTTCTCTTTCAATGTTACCAGTCATTGCACGAGTACGGTTTCGAATTTGTTTTCCCTGTAATGGTCAAAAAATAAATTTCAAGGTTCTTTCCTCCCACAAAAAAGGTCTAAAAGAAAATGAACTAATCGAATCTTTCCTTACATTTTTCCTTGTATGAGAATATTTTTCATAGAAATAATTTAAAGAATTACTGTATTATCTAGTGACGTAATTTTTTCCCCCTTTTTATGCGTAATTTACCTTTTATTTACTACATCAGAGACTAAGTTTCCTTAGTTTACGTACAATTAAAACAAATGGTATTTCCTTAAACGTAGTGAATAGACATTTTTGAAGGATCATTTTGTGAGGTCGGAATATCGTAGGGTGGACAGACGTCCCGATATTTTGCTAATAAATCAGGAAAATATTTCTTGAAAAGCCTGTCTGACCCGGTTTTTTCTTTTGTGATGTCAGATTTGATCAATTCGAGTTATTTTCATATATTTAACACCTTTACGATCAGGAACGCAATATTGCGTCCAATTGTTCTGTTCTTCCCCACCCTTTTTCTTTTTCTTCACCCTTTCTTCCCTTTTTTTACGTGCAACAAGGCTACCACATTTATCGCCTATACGTCTTAAAAAGATCATTCCAATTTACCGCCAGCAGCTTGTAGACGAAGAACTATTTTATTGTGAAATTTCAAATTACCCAATTACTATAAATTTTAGTCATTTGCCTGCATGACTAAAATTTCTAGTAATAAAGTGATTCAACCTTCGGGGTACAAAGCTTATATCCCCCATGGGACAGAGTGTGGGCCATGTCTAGTTTAACAGTAATAAAAAAGTGCTTTAATCCCGCCCCCCCCCCCCAAGATGCCCCTGTTTTTAATGGCGAATTAGCATTATGTCTTGGTTTCTTAGCTGCATGATCTGGCCTCAGGTGGCCAGATGTCCCGGAAAACTGGGGCAGGTCTATTGACTACATATAGAAACGTCCTCTCCACTTGTCAATACAAGATTCATCGAAAGACTGGTTATTTGTGGAGATGAAGATTACAAGGAAGAAAATTCATCACTGCCCTCACGGGGACACGAACCCCGGTCTCTCGCTTGCCCGTGGGGGCAGTGATGAATTTTCTTCCTTGTAATCTTCATCTCCACAAATAACCAGTCTTTCGATGAATCTTGTATTGACAAGTGGAGAGGACGTTTCTATATGCATATGGCCATCTGGTTGCCTTTGTCATTCACGAGCTATTAGATGATTGTTGACGCCGTCCATGTACGGTGCCTTTCAACATATATATACGCTCCAAGGTTGAAATATTCTATCTGCTTCCATAGCTTAGATGGTAGAGCACTCGTCCGGCAAGCGAGAGACCGGGGTTCGTGTCCCCGTGGGGGCAGTGATGAATTTTCTTCCTTGTAATCTTCATCTCCACAAGTAACCAGTCTTTCGATGAATCTTGTCTACTGACTAGTTTCAACAGTGTAAGGACATTCTGATGTTCCGGTTTTGGCCACCACATGCATCGGAATATAGAACAAGTTCTTTATATTTAGAGGCTTTTTCTCTCAGGTGTCTCACAACAATGCTAGAAATGTCTTCAGAACCTCTTCCCCCTTCCATTTCATCCCAAACATACATGTATCCAACATTATCATTGAAGGAATATACCCCAAAGTTATAAACATATAGATTGCGTTTGTAATAAGCTATGGATATTGAAAGCTTAGGAAAAGGAAGAGCTCTTTGCAAGTCGAATGTACAGCAGTAAATGCCTCATTTGTGGCTTTATCCTCTTTACCCTTATTCGTTTTCATTTTCTCTCTAGCCTACTGAGCTTTCCGCAAGTGGAGCTATCGTTTAGTTTTAAGACTTTTTCTACTGATTTCATCATTTTCTGTTAAACGCTTCATGGTTATGTCATCGCATAATTTACATGTATTTTTACTTGTTGGTTTAAAGTGTGGATTAAATTTTGTGCTGAAGATTTTGTAATAGAATTTCTCTTTTACGGAGATCTTATTCTTTGCCGCACATTTCACTACATAAATGCATACATCTTCCAAATCGAAAGATCAGGGTGAATGTACTTTCTATTCGGATTATCTTAACCGGAATAGTGACTTTTATAGGCTGCAAATGACTGTGACAAAACTGGCAATATAGACATTAGTCTATACTGCCAATTTTGTTTCCATAGCGGCAGGAGAATGTCTGCCTCTAGAGACTGAAGTAGCTGATGTAATGTGATGCAATCCTTATTCAAACATCTATAAACATGTCCCCAGCTAAGCAGCAATATTAGGTACCTACCGTTGACGGTATTATCATCTGATGATTCAAATGATGAATCAGGAGCATATTCCTCTTTAGAAGACTCAAAATTACAACTCATTTTGACTTGAAAATGATTAATATAGTGAAAAATAGAAACGAGGCAATCAAAATTATAATCAAGAATGCACTTGGTTCAATAGGGCTGTGAAGGTTTTATGTATTACTTCACTAGCTGTGAAAACAAACGTCACCCCAGAGAAATTAGGTGAACTACGAACTTAGCTCACTATGGCAGTGAACAGACGTTGCTGCACCTCTTGAGCTAAATATCACATTTTTTGCAAAAAATTAATTTAGTCTGCTTCGGTTGTGAACCCTCATATAGCCCCTCCTCACCCACAATATCTTCAATAACTTTATGCCTATGCAAAGTAATTGCAATAATATGTCTATTGAATTGCAAGTTTGCAATTCGACACTGAACTGGACAAAAAAAACACCCCCCCCCCCCCATAGGTTAAATATTGTTTATAGTAGGTGCCATTGCCGTGGATTCGTCACTCTAATGCTCTCTGGGAAAGATTTTTCAAGATGTCCCGGTTTCTCAGTTGTATGACCTGACCACCCTAGCTATAATCTGTATTCAGCATGCGAAAATTACGGGTGCGCATGGAATTTGTCAGAAGTAGAAATTTTATGTACTCCAATTCAATTTCTGAACAGTCTCAAATAGATCGATGATGCAATAAAGTTAACCGGCATCATACAAGATGATACTAGGCTATCTCATAAGGAGAGCCTGACAACACAGTGACATCATTCAAGAAACACGAAGTCACGCTACCAAAACCAGAAATCATTATCGTTTTTACGACAAAAGGAAAATGTCATCGCGGATGCTAAAGTCTCGTTAATTCGGGCTGCTTGCTCACGTTCCAGAGGAAGAAAACGCCCCTGGAAAGCTGTTTCCCCTGTACTCATCACTACTGTGCAAACGCATCTGCTGACACTGTAAACAAAAAACGCCGAAGACGACCATTTTGCTTTTCTAACATACCAACCTCTCACTCATTGCATACGCAAAGCTATTCTTGGAGCAAAAAAGAAATTATTGAAAATAAGAACTAAAATTGCACAAAATGCGTGTGCGGCCTCTGAAAACAGGGAAGCATAACAATGACAGGTTAGGAAAATATCAAAACGTATTATTCCTTATTTTTTAGCTTCTTGTGTAAGAACGTGCCATCGCATTATGATGGATTGTTATTAGCCAGATTATATTAACAATGACCATGAAAAACCATGAAATTAACAGTTGCTACTTCACGTTCACGTCTGATCTTTCAAAAGGAATCCTTATTTCATAGTTGCCAATTAATAAAACTGGAACTATCTATAGTTTGTCACGTGACGAAAACATTTTGCTGCGAATGAAATGTCCTACAAATAAAAGGGAAAAATCTGGGATTTTGGGGTGACCATGACCCATTTTTCTGTGACATTCCCGCATCACCCTGTATAATTGATTCTTCTGACCTTTTTTATAGTATAAAAATTATCCCATTCCTTCCCGTATTTCTAATGAAGCCCATTCGAATTTCCTAAAGAAAAACTGAAATCAAGTTGATTATTATGACTATGAATATTCATCTCATATATTTGTCACGTTAAATGCTTGTTTTTTCGTGGAATTTATTTAATCCAATGATTTGAAGTAGCACTTCATTTTCCGCCATTGGCAATTTTTTTGGAGATTTTAATAAAAATTGGCGAAAATTGACAATTTCCCGTAATTGCATCGAG
The DNA here is from genome assembly GCF_987345545.1 of Pholcus phalangioides. Classification (NCBI taxonomy): domain Eukaryota; kingdom Metazoa; phylum Arthropoda; class Arachnida; order Araneae; family Pholcidae; genus Pholcus; species Pholcus phalangioides. The sequence goes on along the minus strand of NW_028301596.1, from coordinate 20,600,787 downwards.
AAAACATGGTCACTATGAGATTGCTAGGGCTGAGGGTTTTCTTTAGAGATTTTTAATTTCTGCGGTAGCACAATTTGAGGATAACTTCCCAACCCTATAAAGTAGGGTTGGGAATTGATTAAAATTTTTAACTGGTGAAACATGTTTGACCGACTAATAGAATATTTTTGTGACCAAATAATATTAATATAACGCTATAAAAATATATTTCACTCACGTATTCGATAGATGTGAACAAATATAGGAATAGGTTAAGAAATTAAGGCTGCCCGCTTCAAGCAATTCGATATGCTGAACATAATTGCCTAAACATGTGATTTCTTCATTTGGATCTTGTCATTTAAAAAAAAACCAATCGGTTCATTTTTGGTTATTATTCGCTGACATGGAAGCTATTTTCGATTATACTTTTTTGCTTGTTTTTCTAGAAACTCCTCTCGAACAGTACTTGTGAGGAGATGAGCTGATGCTTCCAAGAATACGAAAAACTACTGTTCATAGTGGAGACAATAAATTTTGGTAGTCTTTTTTAAAACTCCTTTGATATACAAGTTTCACACTCCCATCAAATTCAATTTGAAAGTGTGCATCAGTTTTCGTTGAATTTAATTTGATCAAAATATTGATTCAAATATTTTTGAACATGGTCACTTATCCAAAATGTTCTGTATAGAACATGATTTTTATGACATCTAATCGGTTTTTTCAAAAAAAAAAATCCGAGTTAATTCACAAACTTTTATTACAAATTTCAATAGAATTGATCGAGTCGATTAACCGACCCGATTAATCGAACCAGCCCTACTATAAAGATACGAAAAATCTGAAGAACCTTGTTTCGGACTGGAAGATTTTGATGAGGCAAAACAATCGGAAGGCTTACGGGTAAATCGGAAGCACTGACATCTCTGCTATTTGATAGAAAGTGTTGAATACGATTTAATAAGGGGAAATAATTTATTTTAATGTAAATCGCAAATATGAAACATCAAAGTTTTTTTTTAACCTCCGTAAACTGGAAAAGACATTGCGTTACCTCAATGTGAGGCCCGAAATATTAAGAAAGAATCCTTCGGCATCTAACTTTTATTGCTCCATTGCGAAAACAATGATAGGTTCAAGACGCGAAACAACAGATACATATTATTACAACTTGTACTTACATTGTAATAAATGTAATGTTTATAGCTTCATTTGAGCATTCATTACGTGGAGCATTAATCTGAAAAGAAAGAAAAGAAATGACCCTTTCTGCAAAAACGCTACTTAGACAAGGATAGGGAAATGAAAGGGTTTGACGGTCAAAAAAACTCGTTCACCTTGGGCAGCTCGACGCGTGCGCCGAGTGTAGACACATTGCTCCACTGCCCACTTTTCAAGCAACAGCTTCCACAAATTGCTCGATTTTCCCCGACTACAAGAATTCATTCGGTGCCGAGCAGAACTTCAACCTCATTATGAATACCGTAAACTGGACACACAACGAAGAGACCGTATATCACAAATGCGTGAGGCAACCTCTGGGAGCATTTCTCCTCCGCTCATTTCACACGCAACTCAGACTGTAGTAAGCTAATTAGGGAAACGAATAGACACGAGTGTCTATTACGTTTATACGCACATGGTTAAGAAGGGGGGAAAACAATTCCTAGAAGAGAAAAAAAAACTGTAGGTCGTCACCGTCACACCTGACAGGATATAGACTGGCCTAGTAAATAAATAAGAAGGGATGAGATGCGAGAGAGGCAGTGCGACAGAAGGTCATGGCCAGCAGACAGCTAACTATATAGTGACTACGCTGGGTCACCAAATCTCTTTGGTAAGAAGATACTGTACGAATTCTGAAGGAATTGTGGTAATTGATCATGGGAAACAGCTTCCCATCTTCACAGTTTGGACACTAAATATAAGAAAAAATATTAAAGCATCCACGATTTCTATGGGGAGAATAATTTTTTTTATATAGCTTTCCCCTTTTTCTTTTAAATCTATTTAGCAAGTTAACTTCGAATCAGTTGCGTACGCGGGATTTCCTTGAGTGGGGGGGGGGGGGGGGGGGGGAGTTACAACTTTTTTTTCCCAAGAGGAGTTGTGTTTGTGTTCCTTTTAAGAAAACACTATAATCTCTCGACCCACCCCTGCGTACGCCAATGTTTCAAATAATGTCAAAAATTAGGTGAATACTCTGACCAGGGCCGTAACTATGATATTTGCTACCCCCCACAACTTTAAAATTCGATAATTTTATAGCGCGGTGTTCTTTATTTCCACCACCCCCCCCCCTGAATTTTGCCACCCGTGGCAGTTGTAACCATCTAGTTCCGGCCCTGAGTATGACTTCCGTTTAAGAAACCGTTTTACAACATGCTTCTTATCAGGGACAGCTGTCCTGATCTATGTTCTATTGAATAAGAGAACTAATTTATCTCTTAATAAAGGACACCTCTATTTAAGGGACTAAAAATCAAGTATCCTGGGTGTCTCTTATATAGAGGTTCCACTGTACTACCTACTGCAATACACAGAATTTTTACTTAAGTATTGAAATTCTGTGTGCGAATTCTCATATCAGATCAGGGGTGGCCAACATTTTTACATGCTGTGCCATAATCAAAAATATTTTTAATACGCGTGCCACTTCAAGTATTTCAACAGACAGACCATACGTCCAGTTTTTACGGGACACGAACATTCTATCCACTCTGGCTAAATAATTCGGTTGTCTTCTTTTCTTAAAAATGTTCAGTATAAATTGTCATAAATTAGTAAGTAACAAGTCATAAATTGAATTATCGCAATACAGATTGTATTTGCACGTATATCGGTAGAGGTTCATCTTACCTACACCATGTAGGGCATAAACACCGGAATCTGAGGGTGAACTCAGGGTGCTTCCAAGCCCCCTTCCCAATAAGCTTTGTATGACGTCTTACCCCCCACCAACCAAGAATTCATGGATATACAAAGTTATTGCATTGTATTCCATGGTATTATACGGAAGATCCTGAATCTCGTACACATGGGACATTCAGTAACCATTCCCGAAGATGAGAGAAACCAAACAAAAACGCCAATGAATAGAAAGTCGTCACATAATTATTATTTTAAGAGTGCCTATCACACTAAATATAGGTTTGGCAGCCTGCAAGAGTAAAGTAATAGTCTTCTGTGAATGCGTCTGTACATTATCACATATAACACATGGGTTTTCTAGGCAGTTTTTACTGATTTCGAAAACGATTTCGCTGTTAGAAAATTTATGGTGAAAATATTCTATAAATATTTCACATAACATGAAATGTTATACCCAGTACCATTTTGACTTTAGTAGCACACTGGACGGAGACGCATTTGCGCAACTTCACACGAGGTGAAATAAATTATTTCGGTTATTCTGGAAATGCAAGGTTTTGGCATAACGAACAACCCTCCATATAACTTTACTCAACAGAACATTCAACCAACAGAATAAATTTAGAAATCTTATTTTCATCATTCGAATTTTTTTATTTTCAACATGAATATTAATATTTGTGTCGGAAAAAGAAAAACGAACTCTAAAGTTGCTTGGGATTTCCGTAACATGCAATACATATCGATATGCACAAATGTTTCTTCAATCCATGCAACTTATCTTATGTCTGAGCGTGAAATTATAGGTCAATATCTTCGTCCGTCATAACCCATGAGTAGTACACTAAGCACTTGATGAAAGAAAGCGTGGTTATATCTGCTAAAAACTAACGACTAATCATGACTTAAGTATATAATAAAAATTTTGATCAACAACAAAAGCACAAGTTTTTTATTTATTATCTTTATCAAGTAGTCCAACCTTGAACCTTGGTTTTTGTAGAAACGAAATCGAAAAATCATCTTCACTGTTCCTTATTTCAAGTATAAATGATGTCATGTCGTTTGATGTAACGAAAAAAAAAAAAAAGAGATTTCACGCAAACCACCACTTAATAGGAAATATATTCTATTGATAACGATGAAATGGAAAATATGCTCTCATTAATGTTTAAATCTAGGGCAAGGATGAATATCTTTGGCTATTTTTGGTATTAAAGTACAGAAGTCGTCGTTTTTTTTTATTTCCACATAATCATACTATATCAAAAAGTGAAAATACTGGCAACCACGAAAAGTCATTCATCACGGATATGAGTAAAACACGACAATTTCTCATAGATCAGACCAAAATGTTTGTTAAATCACGCAATGTTGATGGATTATGCGGATTCGTTCTCCATCTTGTGACATCGTTCGACTTCTTACATGTTTTAGTCATCACTCCCAGTGTCCGCAGAATATCCCTGCTACTAGAGATTTTCTTTTTTACCTTTTACCGGTCAAATAAATATTCGGAGATTGATTTTTTCAATTTTTTCCTTTTATTTCCCCTTCTGATCTTTTACTTTAGAGATATTATAAAAAAAGTGTGTAAGTGATATACAGGGTGAATCCGACCTATTCTGCGAAACGAAAGGGGGTGATAGACGAACCCAAGCGGATCATGAAACAACCTACCAATTCTGTCCTATACCGAACCATTTTTGAGTTATGGTGGATAATCGATTATGGGGGAAAAAAACAGAATTTGTGAAGTTTCTGAGAGAACTACACGCAAACTAAACACACATTTGGAAAGAGCAGAAAAAATGCTATAAGGTGACACCAATTTCATCGAAATATTTGGTTTTAATGCCGAGCCACAAGCGCTGAAATATTGGAGAAATCGAATTGTCGCCAAAATTTTTCACCGCCAATTCTGCAAAACCCTTGTAGCTACAAATTTTCCAAAAACTTGCACCAGTTTTCGAAAGAGTCTAGAATAAACCAAATTGGTCATCTAATCTAATTCAGGAGAAATTTAGTCGTTTGTTTGCAACACATCATTGAAATCTGCGTTGGAGGAATTTTAGTAGGTTTTGGCGACAATTCGATTTTTCACTTCACCGTTCTCTCAGCGCTTGTAGCTCGCCATTAAATACGGATATCCTGTAGATAGAGGTAGGGCCGTAACTAGGATTTTTGCCGCCCGGGGTAACCATTATTTTGCCGTCCCCACAACTTTAAAATTCGATAAATTTATAATAGTTGTATTCCCACTTAAAATTGCCCTCCCTCAAAATTTTGCAGCCCGGGGCAGTTGCCGCCCCCCCCCCTCCCCGTAGTTACGGCTCTGTATAGAGGTAGTGTCACTTTATAGGGTTTTTTGTGCAAAATCAATTGTCACCAAAATCTGTAACCACCAATTCCAAATTTTCGTCGAATACCTACTTCGATAAACGCTGATTTCAGTGATGTATATTGCAAACAAAAGACTAAATTTCTCCTGAACCAGAAAACCAATATGGTTTATTGTAAGCTCTTTCGGAAGCTGGTGGAATGTTTTTTAGCTAAATTTGACCGATTGTAACTAGAAGGGTGTTTGCAGAATTGGCGAGTAAAAAGTTTTAAAAAACAATTCGATTTTGAACTTTGCCAATCTTTCAGTGCTGGTAGTTCACCATTAAATCCAGGTATTTCGATGAAACTGGTGTCACCTTATAGCATTTTTTCCCGCTCTTTCCAAATGTGTGCTTAGAATAGGTCTTTCAGGAACCACAAATTCTGTTTTTTTTTTCAGACTTGAAACATCTTTTTTCCATAATCTCGCCATAACTCGAAAACGGTTTCAGATAGGACAGGATTGGTGGGGTGTTTCATGATACATTCAGGCTCGTCTATCACCTCCTTTCGTTTTACAGAATAGGTCAGATTCAACCTGAATAGCTTTCATAGCCGCTTTCTATTTTAGCGATGACAAGCCCAGATATGTTATAAAGCTGATTTTTCCAACAATACATTTAACCGATTCTTGATTTTCATTTTTCAAGTTCATACTATAGTAGGGTGATTTTAGCGGTTTTGGTGCACAATAGGACTGCGCATTTGCTGCGCATCAAACAATAGGGCTCCCCACTTGCTGCGCATCAAACAATAGGGCTCCCCACTTGCTGCGCATCAAACAAATGGGTGCTTCGCACTTGTTGAGGCTCGCTAGATGGCGCTTCCTATGACGTCATTCCTAAATTATCGTTCTTGCCTATGATGTCATTCCCAAATTATCGTTTTTCAGGGGGGTCATTCCTAAATTAAACTTTATTTCCCAAGTGATGATTTTTTTCAGGGAACATTCCTAAATTAAACTTTTGAATTCATTTTCTGACTTAGAAAAAATTTGCTCCTAAATTAAACTTTATTTCCTGACTTGTTTTTTTTTTTTTGGAGGGATGCTCCTAAATTTTTTTTTTCCATCCCAAGTGATGAGATTATTTCAAAGAGGGGTCATTCCTAAATTAATCTTTTCTTCCACAAATTATTGTTTTTTTACTGACTTAGTTATTTTTCTAATGATTTTTTTTTTTCATTCCTAAATTAAACTTTTTTTTTCACATATCAAGCTGTAAAATAAAATTCCCTCAAAAAGAAATGTTATTGACTTTTCATCATACTCAAGCTGAAAAAAAAAAATCACACGTAACTCAATTAATGACAGAAGCATTGATGATAAAGAAAATTAAATTTTAATGATACACAAAATAAATGAGAAAAAATATATATACAAGAATAAATGGAAAAAATATATATACAAAATAAATGGAAAAAAATATATACAAAATAAATGGAAAAAAATATATACAAAATAAATGGAAAAATATGTTAAAATAAATGGGAAAAAATATGTACATCAGTGTCCATGTAGCACTGTTCATCGAATGGCATAGTGGCCATACGCATATGTTTTAATGCCATCACCGAGAATATAGCGTTTATCGTCGCGAGGGCACAGCGACGTTTTGCGGAGGGCGACCGTTTGAAGTTTGTGGTTACTGGAGGAGATTTTTAGCATGGTGTTTTTGATCGAGGAGTTGTTGCGGAGGCAAGCCAGATAATCTTGATGTTTTAGTTGTTTTTTAACAACCGCACGAACGACCCCTTTGGCGGTCTTTTTCTCCGCGACTGCTGTGACCATGCTGTACATTTTTGATCTTAATCCGACGAATTCCACAACGGGTTCGCCGCCGTTCTCGTCCTTCATGACGCCCACCACTTTTTTATTCTGCAGGCTAAACAGAGGATGATCACCGGGATAGTTTGACGTGTCGAATCTGTGGAGCTCCTCCCTCATGTCTTTGTAAATGTCACCGGTTTTTATCTCGTAGAGGAATGAATCTGTGTCTGTGAACAAAACTTCCACACCGGGTCCGTACTTTTTCTTCATAAAATTATAATGGAAGTCCGCCATCAAGTGTTTGGACAGGTCCAAAATCGTGACACCGGTATATATGGGCCTGTCCAGATGGATTTTCGTCTTCAACATCTTGATGACGGCTAACTCACCGGTGATTATCCTGAAGCATTCGAATGCCGGGGATGATATTAGCTTCCTCAAGCTCTTCTGATTGTTGGCGAGACGGATGTCGACGTGCTTCCTCAAATTTTCTAGCGATTTCCCGTACACAGCGTTATTGAGGAGCTTATAGAAGTCCTTTTCGAATTCGCACCGGGCATTTTTCCTCTTTTCGGTGTTGAACGCTATGTACGGGCGTATCCAAGGCTCTTGTGTGAATTCGACTGCACGCCGAACACCCGTCAGCTTCATCCCCAGCGACGTGTATAACTTCAGGCACCGGTAATGGATGACGTAGGAAGTTTTGTTCATCAGATTTGGTGAGAGCTTTTTGGATGGTTTATCACCGGGTCTTCTGATGAATGGAGAGAGCATGTCACCAGTAATTTCAATGTTTTCTGCCGCCAAGGGGAAACAATTGTGCTCGTCGTGCAACTTCACCGGGTATTCCATGTCCACTTCTAAAATATACCCCTTGACGGCGTTGTCATCGATGTTGAGAAAATCGATGCTCTCAAGTTCACTGGGGGACAACCATCTAAAGTCTCTCACCGGGAGGGGCTCCATCATACACTTTCCGTATAAGTTGTTCACATCATAGTACATGATATATGATGTAGGTTCACTGGGGTTATAACCGGGTATTAACGGGTTGTTGGCTCGCGCATACCGCTTGGAGATCACTGAGACCCCACCTCGGATACCTTTCTCCATGAAGAGATGCATGTCCGGATCGTTGATCAATTCGAGCTTGACACCGGTCATTCGCAGACATGCGTTCCAGGCCAATCCCGGGGATGTGAACGTATGCACCGGGTCGATCTTGTAGTTTTCTTCGCAGAGTTTTCTAAAACTCTCGAACACATCCCCGAGAAGCAGCACGTCAGTCTTCACGTAGAGGTTGTGGTAATCACCGAGGTTGGAACACCGGAATTCTCTCCAAACGGTATGCGCATATGTATACTCGTCACTGGTTATATGTTGATCCCCCAGAGAGGTGTAAAAGGCCTCTCGTGGGGGCAGCACCGGATCTTCGAACTTCTCAAACGAGTCAACGTACTCGTACGGATAACATCCTTTACGTTGAAGAAGATGACTCGTAGCTCCAAAACATTTCTTCATGTTGTTGAAGTCACCGGGGTTCATCGCTTGCACGAGCGAATCCAACGACGCCGCCAAGAACTGGTTGGAATCCAGGAATCGCAGGCGACCGAGAGAAAAGGAGATAAATTTCTCCATATTCCTCCCGATCACCTGGATCCTGCGATCGGGGTACCGGGAAAGTCCTTGCATCAGGAAATGAGCGTCGTAGTTTTGTAAATTGTGAAATATAACCGGGATGTGACGTCTTAACCTGAGCTGGAGATTGCACTTCTGATGCAGCGCCGCTCTAAAACCACCGGTGATGTGACAGTGGTCACGAACCCTGTCGTCACCGAGTGGGCGGTCGCACACCATACAAGTGGTCGCATTCCCGAATCTCTCTTCATCTTCAGCTGTCATCTGCAGAGGCACCGGGTTGTCGAGCTTGCCCATAACCACTCGTTCTTCTTCGACGAGACACCGGAAGAAGACGTCCACGCAATCTTCACCCCTGTACACTGTGGGCTCTTTCACGTATACACCATCGGGCCCCACGACCGTATACGCGAATCCACAGGGGCGGTGAAGGCTCTTCTGGGTTGTGCTAGAGAGAGACGGGTTCGGCTTACAGCTGTCCACCTTCTCCAAGATCGCCTCAAAGTCCGCATATATGACGTATGGAACGTGCAGCTGGTAATGGTTGTTCTTGAAGAACATCACGTTGTCGTCTACACCGGGATACGTCACTCGTTGCAGACCGTGTGTCTGGCAAAGTGGTTCGTGCGCATTCAGCTGCTCGAGGGAGGAGAAGCGTTGCAAGCAATAATTGCAAAAGTGGGATGCACCTTCATACTTGGTCGTGTAGGAAAGCAAACGAGACATGTTTTGGATGAGGCAGTAGTGCGACGTTGTCTCGTTGCTGATGAACAAGAGGTTGATTGGTGTACCAGACACCACCTCACTAATCCTGAGAGGAAAGACTTCTCCCCCCTCCAACCCAAAGACGTTAATGCGCACTGAATTCGCAGCTTCGAACCGTGGGATTTGTTTAAGTGTCACCGGGTATACTAATTCACTGGTATTCAATTCATTCTCATACTGAATATAGTTGAACACCCTTTCGGGGTTTTGCTTCACCGGGTGTAGGGCAGCCAACACACACCAGAGAAAGCATTTCTCATCATCGTTCTTTACATTTACCACTGCTCTTCTGCTGGCTACCCCCTTTGGCAGCGGAATATAAGTGGCGGCCGCTAGTGGTTGGTATTGCGCCGTGTTTAGCTCAAGCAAGAGCACGCGCTCGAGCACCCAACCACTTCCGCTGCCTTCAAAATCCTCTGTCGCCTGCTTTACCTTTACGAAGGCTATTTGTAGGTGCTCTTCTATCTGGTCGGCGGTTAAAGTGGTGAGCATTTTACTTCGAAGATACCCGTTGCAGAACTCGTCCTCGCCGTCACTTCCTTTCCTGGAAAAAACAGCAGTCGCGACGATGTTCCATTTAAGGGACCTGTGGGTGGTCATGTCCTCCCTCAACAGCCGCGTCAACTCCTCTCTCACGCTGTCGAGGAAGGTGGTCATATCCATTTCGGTGTCTGGGGTGGGGATCAATTCGTGCGTCGACAACATGTCGAGTGCGCGCCTGACTTGCCCTCCTCCTCCTAGCTGTGCTCCTCCTTGGGGTGCTCCAAGCTGCTGCTGTGCCCCATGGCTCGGTGATGGCCGCTGTGGTGGTGCTCCTCCTTGCGCCCACTGTGGGGACGCATCATGCTGGGGTGGTCCTGCTCGGTGATGGCTCGGTGATGGCCTCTGTGGTGGTGCTCCTTGTGCCCACTGTGGGGGCACACCATGCTGGGGTGGCGCACCATGCCCCATGGCACGCTGGTGGCGCATCAAATCGCTCTTGCGGTGAAACGCTGCATCGCACACCAAACACTTGTGGCGACGCTCGCCATGCGTTAGCCTGTGCTGATTCAGATTCCTACGCAAGGAAAACTCCTTGCCGCACGTCTCGCATAGGTGTCGCTCCTGAAAAACAAATAAAAAGGGAATGTAGGACACGTAAGTCTAACACAAGCAATGGATGAGAGGTATAGAAACCCACGTCTTCCCGCTAGTTTCGGTGGCGTATCCGCCCTCAAGCGCGTGCTCAAGTCATCAAAGAAAAAAGAAATCAGAGATTGGTTGGCTGGCGAGAGAGCGTACACGTTACACAGATCCATTAAAAAAGTGTTTCCCCGCAACAAAACAATAGTGGCCGGTCTAAACAGTCAATTTCAAATCGACTTGGTGGACATGCGTAATCTAGCAATTCACAACGATGGTTACAACTATCTTTTAACGTGCATCGACGTCTTTTCCAAGTACGGTTTCGTCGTGCCTCTCAAAAGGAAAACCGGTGACAGCGTGGCCAAAGCTTTAGAAAGCATCTTTCAACAACGTCAACCAGTGGCGCTACAGAGCGATAAGGGGCGCGAATTTATAGCGTCACCAGTCCAGCGCTACCTCAAGCGTCAAGGTGTAAAGTTTTTCACTACGGAGAACGAACAGATAAAGGCCAGCGTGGTGGAAAGATGGAACAGGTCTCTCAGAAACTGGATGTACAAGTACTTCACTGCCAAGAACACGTATCGCTACATCGACATGATCGAAGACCTCGTGTGGAGTTACAATCACAGGTATCACAGGTCTATAAAAATGAGGCCCGTGGACGTGAACCCCGGAAACGAGCCGGAGGTGTGGAACAATCTCTATGGGGATACACCCAAGAAACAAGATTGCAAGTTTAAAGTGGGTGATCACGTGCGCATCACAAGATCAAAACACACCTTCGAGAGGGGGTACGATTCTAATTTCACCGAAGAGATATTCGTGGTGACCGAGTGCGTGAAAAGGGAAATTCCCGTTTACAAGCTCGAGGACCTGATGGGGGAAGAAATCAAGGGCACATTCTACGCTGAAGAGATGGTAGGTGTAAAGATGGGAGAAAAATTTCCGATTGAAAAAGTTTTAAAGAAGAGGAGAAGAAAAGGAATTATTCAATACCTCGTGAAATTTCGGGGGTATCCGAAAAAATTCAACGCGTGGGTGGTCCTATAAAAACCCGGAAACAGTGCGCGCATCTGTCATTTCAGAGATGGCTTCTTTCTATCTCACTCTACCCAGCGATGCTTCCAGAGACTTTTTTCCCGACAACACGCTCTCGAGTTTCGTGGTTAAACTTCCAAACACCCTGGAATTCGAATCCGAGATGGAAGTCGCACTGTCGGAGATAATTTATCCCCATTCATTCCACAACATCACTCAAGAGACAAACACTTTCGAATTCGATGTCGGAAACAAGATAATGAAGACCGGTCGCATAGCCCCGGGTTTCTACGAGACGACCCCCGAACTGATCAAAGCCATATCCACTCAAAATTTTCAAGACAAGATTGGTGTGACGTACAATAAAATCACGAAAAAAGTTAAGGTGAACCTCAAGAAAGACACCAAGCTCAGTCTCAGACACGGTATAGCCGAAAACCTGGGTTTCGAACCCGGCCTGATAGAGGGTCCGACCATAGTCGAGGGTCCTTTCACAGCCGATCCTAAATTAGACTTTCATCTCTTGTACGTGTACTGCAACCTGGTCGAACCTCAGGTCGTGGGTAACACCTACGCCCCGCTACTGAGAATCGTGAAAACTAGCGGTCAGGACGGGGATATCGTCAGCGTGTCTTTCGAACGCGCCCATTACGTGCCGCTGGCCAGAAAGAGTTTCGACATCGTTCACATGTATTTAAGGACGCACATGGGCAAGTTTTTCACATTTCAACGTGGAAAGGTGATAGTGAAACTACACTTTAGACTGCGACATGCATTATAAACCGTACCGGAGCTGTGCCCACAGCATCAACGATTATTATCTCGCTCAGGCTGGAAACGGACTCGGATATTATCAGGGTAGCGCTCTGCAAAGAGGTTATGGCCTCGGATCTATATTCAGCTCTCTCTTCAGATCGGCCGTGCCCCTGTTGAAACGCGGTGCCAAGGCAGTCGGTTCTCAACTGTTGCGCTCTGGTGTGGATTTCGCCAACGACATCGTTCAAGGAAAAGACGCAAAGATCGCAGCTCGCGATCGTGCCAAGGAAGCCGGAAGGTCTCTCACGGATAAGGGGGCCAATAAAATCAAATCCATGCTCGGAGGAAAGAATAAAAGGAAGAGACTCGTCAAGAAAACCGTCAGTAAGAAGAGAGCTAGAAAGCTGTCGACATCCGATATATTCAGCGATGGCTTTAATCCACGAAAATTCTCATGAATGTTTGAAAAGCGAAGCCGATCTGTTCACGGTGCCACCCACGGAAACCTCTATAGAATCAGCCGAATGGGTCCAGTACCATCCCATATCTCAAGTGCGTGATTCGGGGGCCCCCATCGAATTTCACGTGGCCGGTAGTGCCGAAGAATACATAGACCTTTCTGCCACTCAGCTGTATGTCAGAGTAAAGGTGACAAAACCAGAAACCGCCGAAGCCGTATCGACGGCGAATAATTTCTTGCATACCCTTTTCTCTCAGATTGACGTCACGTTGAATGGAAGAACGCTCACAAACTCATCACACACTTATCCGTATCGAGCTTACCTGGAAACACTGCTTAACTACGGATCGGATGCAAAGAGAGGACCCCTGACAGCCGAGGGCTACTACAAGGACACTGCAGGTCACATGTCTGACCTCACCAAGAACGAAGGGGCCAAGAAGAGAGCTAAACTCGCGGAAAATTCTTTTGAAATGATGGGCGTGCCTCACGTCGACATATTCTATCAACCGAAGCTGATGCTCTCTCTCGTGGACTTGAAGATGAGACTGGTTCGATCGAAACCCGAGTTCTTTCTGATCACTGCTGCTCAGGGTTGCGACGTGGTTATCGAGCAAGCGAGTATTTTTGTGCGTAAAGTAAGAATGAATCCTGCTGTGGCTGTAGCGCATGCCATGGCGCTCGAGAAAACAACAGCCAAATATTGCATTAACCGCGTGATATGCAAGGTCTATTCGATATCCATGGGAAGCATGAGTTTCGTGCAAGATAACGTATTTCTGGGTGTCATGCCTAAGCGATTGGTTATGGGCATGGTGGACACGGAAGCATTCAACGGAACGTTCGGTTTGAACCCCTTCGACTTCAAGCACAACAACGTCAACTTTGTTTCTGTTTCTATCGATGGAAGACCCGTCCCCCACACGTCGCTACAACCAGACTTTAGGAACAGACACGTCATCAGAGCCTACAACACACTCTTCGTGGGCACCGGAAGGCCCGGAGAAGATAAAGGATGTGACGTGAGCAGAGAAGAATATGAAGCCGGCGGTTACAGCCTCTTCGCCTTCAACCTGATACCCGACATGAGTGACTGCGGACACGTGCACCTACAAAAGCAGGGTAATCTGCGAGTGGAACTCAAGTTTTCCTCAGCCTTGACCAAGACCGTGTCGGTTATCATATTTGCCGAATTCGAATCGTTGGTGGAAATAACAAAGTCCAGAAGCGTCTTGTGTGACTTTGCGGGATGAACACTAAACAGATAGAGCACGCCCTCTCGACACACCCCCACACTCGAAAGGCTTTCCTAGGTGTTTTTGCGAGTGACAATTTACCCGAAAATGTGATCGCTTATCCCGCTGCACTGGTTGTGAACACGGACAGAGAGAATGAACCCGGAACGCACTGGTTGGCTATTTACATCGAAAACGAAGCGAGAGCTGATTTCTTCGACTCTTACGGGAACCCGCCCACCTATTTCAAGAAGGGACACATAAACAGATTTCTACGACGCTACTCGCGCGTCGACTATAATGACGTCATGTTACAATCAGATAAGACAACCGTGTGCGGTCACTATGTGATTTTTTTTATCTATTCTCGATGTATCGGCAAAAGTATGAATAATATTGTATCGCGTTTTAATATGCAAAACGATATGCGCGTAGCAAGCTTTGTAAAGAAAAATTTTTCTGTTAAATAAAAGAGAAAAAAAATTCATTCATTTGTCATTTACTATGGAACCTTTCAAGCTGACACATCCGAGCACCGTGCTCATTGCCGGACCCACCGGTTCGGGAAAAACATATTTTCTCAGAGAACTATTAAAACACAGAAACGAAATGTTTCGAGAGCCTCGTCCGAAACGAGTTATATGGTTTTACGGCGAATATCAGACTTTGTTCGAAGATATGGAAGACTACGTTGAGTTTCGAGAGGGGAGCAATTTCGAAAGCGTGGAAGAAGACAGCTTGGTGATTTTAGATGACCTCATGAACGAGCTATCGGGCGAGAAAAAATTAGCAAACCTTTTCACAAAGTACAGTCACCACAGAAAATTGACCGTGATTTTCATAGTGCAGAACGTGTTTCACCAGGGGCGGGAAATGAGAAACGTTTCTCTGAACGCGCAATATATGTTTCTATTCAAAAATAGAAGAGATGTCAGTCAGGTGACCCACCTGGGACGTCAGCTGTTTCCCAATAAAATCAAATTTTTCAACGAGGTGTTCGAGGATAGCACGAAAAAACCGTATTCGTATTTAATGGTTGATTTACGACCCGAGACGGAGGAGGAAATGCGCCTGCGCACTAACGTGTTACCTGGGCAGACGCAATATATCTATAAACCCAGGAAATGAAACTTTCCATTTTCGAACATGACGGCTGTGATAGAGGTCGAGGGTTTCCAGCTGTCGGATAGAACATTCATAATCAAGGAGTTGGCGTGGTGTTTCATGCATTCGAGAGAAAATTTTCACTATGTATATAAACCGCCCAAAAAGTTTTCGGAATTATCTCCTAGAGATAGACACCAATGTCTCTACGTCACCAACAACATACACGAAATATCGTGGTCGGCGGGTGATGTACCTTTTGAAATGCTGGAGCAACATTTGCAGCGATTATCAAAAGTCGTATTGTATACGAAAGGCCACGACAAGTGTCGGATGCTACTGCAGCAGTACGGGTTAAAAGTTTATAATCTAGATGCGATTCTCTGCCCCAACATTGTGGACTTGCCAGAAGTGAGCGCGAACTGTTTTCTCCACGAAAACATGATAAAGCACTGCGCGCTGAAGAAGGCTATAGCATATAGCATATGGTTGGAATAAAAACATCGTTATTTTAAAGTATGGCATTGGAGAAGCAACAAGTGCTTCGTCTACTCTCTGCCTGTCCGAGGAATAAACGTAAGGATTTGTTGAAGAAATTACCGAAATCAGCATTAAAGACAGTCTGCGAGTGCTCACTCAATATTTTGAAGGGTGTCATACCGTTATCCTCAAAACAGAAAAATAAACTGAAAAGGCACAGAAATACACTTCGCAAACTCGCCTGCAAAAAGACGCCGCTATACGAGAAAAAGCGCGTGCTGATTCAGAAAGGAGGTTTCTTGTTCCAGTTAATCCCTGCCGCTATACAAACCCTCGCCACTTTGTTCACGAGATAATGGAGCACGCACAGAAATTCGCTCTGGTTCCAGAACAATTGTTATCGCGTCATGTGACCACAAAAGAGCAGCTTTCTGAGTTGGACAACGAGATGTTGAAAATACTGCGAAGCAAGGAGCCCGAAGCTATAAAAATTAAACTCTATCAGAATCTGCTGAACAAGAGAATCAACGTAGCCGAGAATAATCCACCGAAAATTCAAGAAGAGAAGAAAGTTGACGAATTACCAATAGCTCTGATTTCTGTCCCGAAATCGCAAAGAGGGCACTCAGAAAAAATTATCACGCATATAAATAAGCATCCGAACATATTAAAAATTAATTCTAACGGCTCGATCGTTTATAAGAGCAGGCTCGTCAAAGGAAGCGACATTCGCGATTTGATATCAAGTGTGGTCGGTCGGAGAAAATCACCCGTGGTGGGTCAAGAAATTTTCCTGAAAGCGCTAGAAGAAACCGGAGCTCCGAGAGATTATATAAAAAACCCATTTTTGAAACATATTTGGTTAGAGCTTTGAAATGCCAACAACAGTGGAAGCCGTGATCTACGATCAAAACAATAGAAAGCAGGGTATCGCATGGAAAACGGATGTACCGTCATTCGATTTACCGAGCTGCTGGTCCTACGAATTGGAGAGTAATGGAGAACTGATAAGACACAAGAGAATGTTCGCCATATTCACGATACTGATTGTTATATTATTTACTCTTATAGCAACAACATATAAAAATCAAATGGACTTTGAAAGATGTAATTCCTCTCTTCCGCTGGGAGGAAATATTTTTCTCACGTATTGTAATAAAACCTACGATATACGCTATTTTAGCGGAAATGCGCCCACTACGAAAGCCGTTAATCTCACCAGTGCGCAAATGTATAAATTGATTCACGAGTCTGCTGATGTACAATTGAATAAAAAAATTTCTATTTGAATTCTTGTGTCGTTTTGAAATTGTTTCGCGACATGAAATTCCCAGATGTTTCGCAGCTCTACCATTAAATAAAGTTTAAATACCTTACATGAAATAAATTTAACTTGAAATAAATTTACGCCTGAGAAATTGTTTCGCGACATGAAATACAACTGAATAATTTTTTTTTCGATGAATGAAAATTTAACTCGCGACATAAATAAATTTGATTTGAAATTAAATTTAACTCGGAATAAAATTTAACTTGTAATGAAATTCCCAGATGTTTCGCAGCTCTACCATTAAATAAAGTTTAAATACCTTACATGAAATAAATTTAACTTGAAATAAATTTACGCCTGAGAAATTGTTTCGCGACATGAAATACAACTGAATAATTTTTTTTTCGATGAATGAAAATTTAACTCGCGACATAAATAAATTTGATTTGAAATTAAATTTAACTCGAAATAAAATTTAACTTGTAATGAAATTCCCAGATGTTTCGCAGCTCTACCATTAAATAAATGAGTTTAAATACCTTACATGAAATAAATTCAACTCGAAATAAAATTTACTCCTGAAAATTAATTTGGAATAAAATTTAACGCGCGATAATTTAAAAAAACAACTAACCTCTTTCTTCTTCTTCTCTGACGGAGCATATCCACTTGGTCCAGCTTCTACTGGCGCAGGACGCTTCAGGCATTGCTGGATGAAATTCTCCTCATCCTCAATCATTAATTTTATATCGCGATCACTAACTAAATCCTCGTTGAGACATTCATTGACGAAATTATCGTCATTTTCCAACAATCTAACTAATTCTTCTTTACTTATACCGAAATCGATAAAACTAGCCATTGCGCGAACGTACGAAGCGAAAGCTAAAAAACTTGATGCTGTCTGGACAAAACTCAAAAACGAAGTGAGAGGATCTGCAAAGAAGATGATACTTTTAATGAGATAAAGGGTTAGGAAGCGATAACGAGTCTCGTGTGCTATGCGTCATTACTCGGGCAGACAGTACTCATATAGTTATCAGTGTCGCGTGCAGAATAATCGAAGCAACGCGAGTGATGCATACTCACGTCAATATCATTATCAGTGATTTATGTAACATTGGATAGTGTATCGTTAGATATTGGTACTGTATCAGTGATGCATGCTCACATGAATATATTGTATCAGTGATTCACGTGAATGAGATAGTGATGCTACTCACATCATTATCAGTGATTCATGTAACATTGGATAGTGTATCATTAGATATTGGTACTGTATCAGTGATGCATGCTCACATGAATATATTGTATTAGTGATTCACGTGAATGAGATAGTGATGCTACTGGGTGCACTTTGAGATTCACAGTATATTCCTATACTTATGCTTATCAACTGCAACTGCAGTATATAAACTGCGGGACAGACACAATTCCTTAACTTAGTTCTCTCGCTCGCTTGGATACACTTCTCTCTCCGCAACTTGGTAAGATTTTTTTTTCTATGGCTTCTTGCGTGTTAGATTTTGAGGGATTCTTGCTTAAAAGTGGGATATATGTTGTTAAGGAAATGGCTTGCTTTGATTTAAGCACAGGGAGAGTATATCACTCTCTCTACAAGCCGCCATTCTCTAGCAAGGAGCTATCCGAAGAAGATTTCCCACAAATGCTCTGGGTTAGCAGAAATCTTCTTAATATTAGATGGGGGGAAGGGCTTTTCGATTATAATTTAATGAAAATTCATCTCACCACTGTTAATAACAGATATAGTTGCATTTATGTGAACTGCAGGCAAAAAAAAAAATTTCTAGAGCAACGATTCAACCTGGAGACAGTGAAAGTCTTAAACTTCCCAAAATCCTTGACTTCTTGCGGGTTTCACCCTCTGCAAAAAGGGCATTGCGCAAGAAGCAAGGTCGTAGCATGCGCTGAATGGTTAGATGCATAAAAATTTAATTTTGTAAAATAATAATAATAATAAAAATTTAAAAAACTTAAAAAAAAAAAAAAACTTCTGTTAAAATATATATTTCGCAATTTTTTTTTTTTTCATCTTGAGAGTTGCGGAGAGAGACTGTATGCGTTGTTTTCATTTAGACAGATGGAAAGCCTCCGCTATGAATACGCTCGGAACGTACTGGATACTTCCGTTGCGATACTACACCAGCTCGAATCTGAAATCGTGTACCGTCCAGCAGAGGAATGCGTCTTCAAGTTTGGCGACAAGACTTATCCGATGCCCAGACAGCATGCTGGGTATGGTGACGCTGGCCTACACTACACCTTTTCCGGAATGACCCTCCAGGCCCAACCGTGGACACCTCTCCTCTTGGATTTGAAAGCCGTGGTCGAGAGCATCTCAGGCCATGACTACAACTTTGTTGTCGTCAACCGATACTCTGATGGAACCAAGAGCATCTCCCCGCATTCCGATGACGAATCACAGCTCGTCAAAGATTACCCCATCGCTTGCCTCTCCCTGGGCGCTGAAAGAAAGCTCGTGTTCTCTCGACGGGGGCACCAATCCGTGGACCGAATCCTGGAACACAACAGCCTGCTGACGATGCTACCTCCAACCAACCAGCTGTGGCGTCACGCGATACCTAAAGACCCAAAAGTAAAAGACGTCCGACTCAGCCTGACGTTCCGGAAAATGGTTTCGAGTAACAAGCGCCCATCACCGAACACTCAACCACCATCGGCTAAGAGATCTCGCAGCAGTGGATTCAATAAGGAAGCGCCGCCTCCCAACATCTTTCACGTGAAGGAGAACTTTTTCGTCAGCGTCGTGATCTTCAGTGGTGAAGTGCGCGTACATATTCGAGAATTTTTCGAACGCGATGGACTCATGCACCCAGCTAAAAATGGAGTGACTCTTTCGCCGTACGTGTGGGAATGTTTGAGAACCGAATTCTCTCGTCGTACTATGCTGCAACGCGTTGATAGAACTTTCCTAGTGTCGGAGAATCTGATCGTGGACTACAGCGGTGATGATGTGCTAATTCAAACTCTACATCGCGGGGACAACAAAATTTTCAAGTGCTCCGAAAACCCCCTCAAAATGACTTTCCAGGCAATCGAGGCACTCTTCTGGAGCGAGGATGATAAACCACTTCATACCGTGATCAGTGAGCTCGTGCAGAAAACGCTCTGCTTGGACTATCTGAAAGTGTGTGTGCGCGAAAACCAAACTAAAGGAACGAGTTCTATGGATATCACCGACATTTTGGCTAAATTGGTGAGTGAAAAACTTTTTGCTAGCATCGAAAAAATTGTTGACTGCCATGGGTGTTCCATGGGATATGCTAATCAGTTGGGTCATGAATGTCTGCAGTTGAATGATAATTTAATGTTTTATAAATATTTTGATCATGCTTTAACCCTGATTGACTTTCGCGAAGTCGCTAAAACTCTGGCGGAAAATTACGATGTAGCGGAAAAATGTTTTAATGCGATTGATTTTGATGTTTTGAAATCTAAGATAGAAGAAATTTATTTGAAATAAATGAAAATCATATAAAATGACTTTGTATTTTATTGCTCCTTTGGTTTATTTTTACTTTTCAGCTTGGACATACAAAAGTTTATTTGTGACTTGAAAAAAATTTTATTTTAAAATTAATGAAACGATTCATCTTTGTTTAGTTTAGAAAATAAAGTTTAATTTAGGAATGAAAAAATCATCAGAAAATAAAGTTTAATGTAGGAAAGATCCCCAAGTTAGAAAAAAAAAAAAAGTCTGAAATTAAACGATAATTTGGGAAAGATCCTTCTCTTTGGTGATATCTTCGAAGTGACGTTATGGGAAAATCTTGGGATAGAAAAAAATTAAGTTAGAAAATGCATCCCTCCAAAAAATAACAAAGTCAGAAAATAAAGTTTAATTTAGGAATGACCCCTCTTTGAAATAATCTCATCACTTGGGAAGTCAGAAAATAAACGATAATTTGGGAAAGAGTTGAAAGAACGGTAATGAACTTTAAATTTCCCAGGGTGTTGAGAAAAAAAAAAAAAACCAAGTCAGAAAATAAAGTTTAATTTAGGAGCAAATTTTTTCTAAGTCAGAAAATGAATTCAAAAGTTTAATTTAGGAATGAAAAAAAAAAATCATTAGAAAAATAACTAAGTCAGTAAAAAAACAATAATTTGTGGAAGAAAAGATTAATTTAGGAATGACCCCTCTTTGAAATAATCTCATCACTTGGGATGGAAAAAAAAAATTTAGGAGCATCCCTCCAAAAAAAAAAAAAAAAAACAAGTCAGGAAATAAAGTTTAATTTAGGAGCAAATTTTTTCTAAGTCAGAAAATGAATTCAAAAGTTTAATTTAGGAATGTTCCCTGAAAAAAATCATCACTTGGGAAATAAAGTTTAATTTAGGAATGACCCCCCTGAAAAACGATAATTTGGGAATGACATCATAGGCAAGAACGATAATTTAGGAATGACGTCATAGGAAGCGCCATCTAGCGAGCCTCAACAAGTGCGAAGCACCCATTTGTTTGATGCGCAGCAAGTGGGGAGCCCTATTGTTTGATGCGCAGCAAGTGGGGAGCCCTATTGTTTGATGCGCAGCAAATGCGCAGTCCTATTGTGCACCAAAACCGCTAAAATCACCCTACTTACTATGTATCAGAATTTGACGAAATCAAAAAAAAAAAAAAAATCAGGCGTCAGACAAATTTCTCAGCAGAAAAGCATAGTGTTTTCTCAGAAAAACAGTCCTAAATAATGTTTTTTCGACTTTCAAAGACTCACTGATCTCTTTTCCCGTTGGAAGACTTTGACTTAGCACTCATATATAGAAAGATTTTAGGCACCAATACCGATTTTGGGTTTCTGGGATTTGTCAATCCTTGCTATATATGTATAGCAAGAATGCACAACCACTGGCCAAATGTGGCCCGCGATATGTGTTCCGGTACAAAAGTATCAATACACACATCACGATAAATACCAAAGGTTGACCATATTTCCTTCATAAAAATACGTAGAATCAGAATCCATCGGGATATCACCAAATACAGTGAAAAAAAAACTATCAAAAGCTAGTAAAGTTGCCAATTACAACCAAGAAAAATTGTCATTGGCAAGTAAAGTTGCCAGCAATTGCTAAAATTGCTGAAAACTCTCTAATGGCAAGAAAACATGGCTGCTTCAAGTCGCAGTGGGTAAAAATGTAAAAAACGTATAGGCTATGTTTGACAAACACGTAAGATAAATAAACCAAAAAATTGTCAAAGGCACGTAAAGTTGCCGATTACAGTGAAAAAAAAATGTCAAAGGCAAGTAAAGTTGCCAAATATTGCTGGCAAATTGCCAATGGCAGGAAAATGTACTGCAAGTCACGATGGGTAAAAATGCAATTCACCAAAATAAAAAAGTGTTTTTAACAAATACATAAGGTGAATATACATATTTATGAAGTGAATGTATTCCGCAATGTGAATACTTGGGAGGTGGAAGGGATACTCTATGACCAAGTTAGGATGACCAAAATCACGGAAATGTCCCGTAAAGCAGGTCATATGGTCACACTAAATATACACGTTTCTGGTCAGCGAGCGGCAGAAATACCGCATATTTGGCCCGCGAACTGAAAAGGTTATGTGTGCACCCCTTATTTAAAACATTTTGTTCATTCACAACACTGAAATGCATGAAATTTATTTTCCAGAAAGAAAATTGTTCAAAAGATTCACTTCCCACGCGCGCCATACTTATTTAACCCAAAGTTTGAAGCTTCAACATAATTCCACCGCATGCCCGCTACCGAATATGCACATCGACTAAACTCATTCAGTAGCGTAAAACTGCGAAAAACATCTTTTGCGTTGACGTTCGGGGGCGTGTTTTAGATTGTAGAGTAAAATAAGGTAATTAAAATTTAAGCGCGTCTTCTTCCTGTTGGGTCACTAGAAGAGGAGAGGACGGCCTCAAGGACGCCTCATACATACATACATACATACATACTCACACGAATGCCGCCACACAAATTCTGCCCCGAGGCCATGGGGAGGGGGAGGCAAAGAAACTTCAGGCGTTTGTTTCTTGATATATTATGAAGAAATCAAGGAGTGGAGAAGGGCAAAAAAAAAGAGGCATCGGCCGGTCAAACGAGTTTGCCTTGAGATATTAGACCTACTGTAAGCGGATATCAAGTGGAAGAAAAAATTGTTGCACTTGAAAAAGTATAAAAAGTATGAACTTCAATACGTTCAGAATAAAATATTAAAACAATATTCAAATTTTTCTTTCACGTAACTGTATTACATTAAAGTTGTCATGTTTCCTCGCTTAAACTTTAATAGACGATAAGGGATTTTTTTGTTAGAAAATTCATCTCTTATCGGAACTTCGATCCCTAAACATACTTTCTAAATTAAGCACACAAACCACCTCTTATTTCTGAAGCTTTTGAGAGAAGAAATAAACGCACAGATCTTCAAACATGGTTAAAGCCTTTCAGATCAAAAATTACATCTTTACATTTACATTTCCTTATTTATCTTCATATGGATGTAAAATACGTATCTTCGCTGCTCAAATTACACAGTTGACACTCGTTGTAAAGGCCATTCAAATTACAATGACCAGTAAGATGAGTCCCAAATGTTTCATGTAACGAGTACCATACAGTGCCGTCTCAATGCACGGGTCCACCCGAGCACGGTCCAGGGGCCTCAAGTGTAGAGGGCGCCCGTGAAAATCAGATCTGGTAAAAATTTTCGAATGTAAATATACCTTACCAGATAGTGGGGGGGGGGGGCCCTCTCAGAAAAATCACTTTGTCCGGGGGGTCCCCAGAATGCTCTTAAGACGGCCCCGCGACGACCCGATATAACGTCCATTTTCGACAAAACAATAAGGGCCGTTATAAGGAGCGTCGACTGTACTATCAAAAATGCATTCCAAGAAAAATGTTTCTATTAGTATGATTCTTAATCACATTTTCTCAATCTGATTCACTGAAAAAAATAACAAATGTTCGTCAGATTTAGGCCTACTTGGACACAGACACAAAGTTCGAACTTGAACTAAGGCACCTATTAAAGAGAAATTAAAAGTTAATTCAAGCAGCTCTAACACAAACTACTATCATCATGTATAGTTTGCGGGATTACATTTCTTCTTGTCGACAAGTGTTTCTTAAAGTGAGCGATATCGCATCTCAGATGGGGCACTAGAACGAACAAGATGAGGAGAAGCAGTCAGGAGAGGTTGAATTGTGAAATTTGGGCCCCCTCTGGAGCACTAGACTCACCTGCTTCCTCTTCCCCCCCCCCCCAGTTGCGGGGCAGTTGTGGGAAAAGGCACTGAGAATTATTTCTTCCTTAAAAGGACGTATTAGGACAAGGAAGTTAGAGAAACTATTCCTGACATCAATATTTTGATGAATAGCAAAGATTATTGATGCAGCGATGCGTGGTATCTGCTACATATTTAAACAGACTGGTATTCTTATGTGAATTCACTGTCTAACTTAACTTTACTGACAGGTCTGCTTATCTCAGATGAGCAACATTTAATTACACGTTTCTTCAGCAGTTACTGCAGCTTTACCGTCATGCTCTCCATCCCAAGGATCACTCCTAAGTTCAATCAATTAACATATTTTAATAAATAGAGGAAACATATATAGAAATGAAAATAAAAGTACAAGGGGGAAAAAATTACCAAGAAGCCAACACGGCTCTTACTGGCAATTAATACCGTACAGCTATATAACAACGTACACAAACTTGAGTAGGATAAGCACAAAGATAGAATCTAAATCTCTCTAGAAATGAGATTTCAATTTTTATTTACACTGTTTTGAAATACCGTCGAATTATTTTGTAATTATACAGTGCGATTTAAGAAGCGGAGCATATTATAAATTCATAATTACTTGCATATAAGTACAGTTTACTCCATTTCAAACGTATGAAAAGATCTTGTAAGCCTATGCACAATAAATTGACCTCGAGAGAGTATAATAATTCATTAAAAAGCACATTCGGAAACATTTATAATGGAAGAAAACATATCTGAAAAAAAAAGACCTTTCGAATGATTCAACAAGTGATTTCCGCGGTAAAAGAAAAATCCGGAAAAGCAAGAGCAGCATTTCAACAGAAATTAATGAAAAGAATATATCGATGGGGGGGGGGAAGAAGGTGGGTAAGGAACGTCCTTCAGATTCAACTCAACAACATACCGCAGCTATTTACGAAAACCCTTTTTCTCAAAGATACACAGTCGCTGGAGGGAGGAGAGAGAACTGAAATGAAAAGAGCCGTGTAGTAACATAGACGACTTCTACAGCAAATCGGGAAGTTGGTGGGAAGAAAGGGAGAAGAAACATTCGGCATGTAGAATAACAAATACTACACGAAAGAGGAATGCGGTCATAGCCCTCGGTGGAACTGCGGCGAATCCAACTTCCAGCCGATCCAGCTCTAAACACAGTGTACACACTGACTGCAGCAGGCCGAATAACAGGTCGGTTTTTTAAGACACGAATGGTAAATAGCGGTGAACAGCAGCACGAATTCCATGCAGAGATGACCATCTCGCTCTAGACTGAGTATACAAGTTTTTTCTTTTCTTCGATATTATTAGTCTCCCTACGTCATCTCTCTTTCGATCGACGAAAGCAAAAGAAAAAAAAAATTATAAATATGAATGCATTCCAGGTCAACAGGGAGAAATTTCATTCCACTGCAAACAAAAACAAACTTCAAACTGGTCGAGTCAGTTTTTTATTTATCATTTTTCTCGCCTTTTCACAAATTAGACTACGAATCAACTGTCAGATTCCTTCCCCCTCCTTCAATAGTCTGTCCGAATGAAAAACGTACATTTTCAGTCCATACATGCTCAAGTGTAGTCCTTGGAGTCATCTGAGGTTGAAAGCAACCTCAAACGTAATTTGTAAAAATAAACTAAGAGGCACATTCATAGATCACGTGTCACACGCGGCACACTCCCAGGTCACTTATGTGGCCCGCCGTATATTTACATATTACTTGAATGATTTTTTTTGTGGCACAGTTTCAAATCACTCAAACGACCCGCTGCACAGTTCTAGATCATTTAAGCGGCCCCTATTTAGATCACTTGATTCGTGGAACAGTTACAGAGAACTTAAGTGGCCCACAGCACAGTTTCGGATCACCTGAGCGGCCTGCGACCCATTTACAGAGCATTCAAATGGCCTACATTCTCAGTCGCGGATCCAAGGCAATAAGTCAAAAGGACGAATTATTGTGTAGGTCCGTTGAATTGTCCCGTATTTTACGGGACAGGTAAATTTCCTCCATATTCTTCGGCTCTTGAGGGGGGGCGATTACACCCTCTTGATCCGCGCTTGCGCACTCTTTGAAAAGGTTGAGCACCTTTACTGCGTCATCTCTCTTTTGATAGACGAAAGAAAAAATTATAAATATCAATAAATTCCTGGTCAACATGGAGAAATTTCACTGCAAACGAAAACAAACTTCTAACTAGTCGAATCGGTTTTTCGTTTATCATTCTTTTTCACGCCTCTTTCACAAATTAGACTACGAATCAAGTGTCAGCCCAACCTCTTTTAATAGTCTCCCCGAATGAAAGATGTTGTAGTCCATCTTCATGCTAAGGCTTCCCCAAAAAGACTCTTTACTCGCACTCTTATATGATGCATCCAATGGATTAAGAATACTGTGTCACGGCCTGTTGGTCAACGAGCCAAGAAGGATGGCCTAAGAATTTCTAAAGACTTAATCTCGGCGGAGAAATAGCAGGGGTGGTGGTGGTACAATCAGACGATTTAGATTAGGAGCAGGACATAGACGAAGATAGCCAAGAAGAAAAAAAAAACCAAGGAGATGGTCACAGATGAGCGAGCCAAGAAAAGAGTTTATAGTGTGTGTGCCCAACATAATACTTGATAAACGGGAGGATTTCTTGGTGGTAGATTCATAGAGGCACCAGAGCGCATAGTGAGCGGAAAGAAAAAGTACCCTGCGCGAAGATGTGACTGCCCTTTATAAGCAACGAACCATGGTTTGATGATGATGAGCACAGAAAAAACTCACTTTCTATAAACTTTCAATTTCAATCAAAAGAAAAAAAATTTCGCAACTCTCAACAGCTATTTCGAATCCGATTCCTGCGAACACATCCATACATTATACGTATATTATAATATCAGGAACAGCGTAGCCGGTCAATTTGTCGCAATCAACTTGTCGCGCTCAACTCGTCGCGCATCAATTTGTCGCAGTGCCAATTCGTCGCGGTACAAATTCGTCGCAGAGCCAATTCGTCGCGATACAAATTCGTCGCGGTACAAATTCGTCGCGATACAAATTCGTCGCGGTACAAATTCGTCGCAGAGCCAATTCGTCGCGGTACAAATTCGTCGCAGAGCCAATTCGTCGCGGTACAAATTCGTCGCAGTGACAATTTGTCGTGTAACCAATTCGTCGGGACGTCAATTTATCGCAGAGTCAACTCGTCACGCGATCTGTATGTAGGTTTTTTTGTCTCATACGTGAAAAAATAAACATGAAGAAAAGTTTTTTTCCATCAAGAAATGCACACAGTTTACTAAATTTTTTTTTTTGTCATTTCGAAAAAAATCATCGAAATTACATCGAAATTAAAATTACAATTGATATTAATGTTTTATTATTTAATTATTGTAAATGTTAAAAAAATCATTTTTTCTATGATAAAATTTTAAAATTCTGTAAAAAAATGTCGGTGTTTATGATATTCCCCAAATTACAGTACAGCGGAGGCTGTCTTTAAGTGTAAACTTGTATCTGTCCCATGTGGAATCGAGACTCCCACCAACATTAACCACTACAGTATCTCCACAAGAACCTGAAATAATTAATAATTTAATTTAATTAATATTTCATTTTCACCGGATAAGCCACACTTGTCGCTTTCTCTCGAGATTTGCATTACTCGTAGCGAGGGGAGTTGGGGCGCACACCGAGATGATAAATTGCGATCACATACATTTTCAAAATTTAATTTGCACCGGATAAGTTGCTCAAGTTAAAAACTCAAAAAATCCAACCAATAAAGTTCATAGGTTACATTCGAGCAAATGCAACCGATAATCTTATTGGTTGAATTTTTCAAGTTTTATAAAAGGACTTTTAGAACACTTTCATAGTGTAATGCTAGCCTTAGATATATTGTCGGTAAAAAATTCCTCAAAGATGTATTCCCTACATGGCAGATACATATTCAATAGTGAATTAGGGCCATTCAAGTATTACGTGAGCAGATTTTCAGCCATTTTTGACCCCCTCCCCCTTGTCAGCAAAAATCAGCAAAACACTGACCCCCATCCCCTCCCCCGTCAGCAAAATTTCACCAGAAGCTTAGAATATTTCATATCTTCAAAAAGGGGTGGTTGATGACGTAAGCGACCTTCAACCCCCCCCCCCCCGCCATCAAAAGTCAACAAATCCGAAACTCCCTCCCCGATCCTGACGTAATACTTGAATGACCCCTTAGGCAAATTGTGCTTTGGGATGGGCATTGATCCTAATTTATCATCTTGGTGTGTTCCCGCAACACCCCTCGCTGCGAGAAATGGAGATCCCGCCAGAAAGCGGGAGTGCGGCTTATACGGTGAAAATTTAATTTTGAAAATTTATTTTATCGTAATTTATCATCTTGGTGTGTTCGCCCAACGCCACTCGCTGTGAGAAATGGAGATCCCGCCAGAAAGCGGGAGTGCGGCTTATACGGTGAAAATTTAATTTTGAAAATTTATTTTATCGTAATTTATCATCTTGGTGTGTTCGCCCAACGCCACTCGCTGCGAGAAATGGAGATCCCGCCAGAAAGCGGGAGTGCGGCTTATACGGTGAAAATTTAATTTTGAAAATTTATTTTATCGTAATTTATCATCTTGGTGTGTTCGCCCAACGCCACTCGCTGTGAGAAATGGAGATCCCGCCAGAAAGCGGGAGTGCGGCTTATACGGTGAAAATTTAATTTTGAAAATTTATTTTATCGTAATTTATCATCTTGGTGTGTTCGCCCAACGCCCCTCGCTGCGAGAAATGGAGATCCCGCCAGAAAGCGGGAGTGCGGCTTATACGGTGAAAATTTAATTTTGAAAATTTATTTGATCGGCGTACTGACTCTGCGACAAATTTGTACCGCGACGAACTGATTCTGCGACAAATTCGTACCGCGACGAACTGATTCTGCGACAAATTTGTACCGCGACGAACTGACTCTGCGACAAATTTGTACCGCGACGAAATGAGTCTGCGACAAATTTTCACCGCGACGAACTGACTCTGCGACAAATTTGTACCGCGACGAACTGACTCTGCGACAAATTTGTACCGCGACGAGTTTGTAGCACGACGAATTGACGCTGCGACAAATTGATTGCGACGAATTGTCGTGCGACAAGTTGATCGCGACGAATTGACCTAGACCCCAGGAACAGCAACTACGTCCTTTTAAGCAAAATACAGTAGACTTATTTACGCGGCCTAACGTGGCGGAAGGGCAAGCCGGAGTTATATAAATGTTTACTTCCTATCCCACCAATATAATTGAAAACAGTCATTTTATACCAAAACCCGCTCTTATGCATATTTTCTAACCTCTTAGTACAAGCTAATACTTTATAAATGGTTGTTATGTACCGTACTGAACGTTTTAAAAATTCATTACAAGAAAAAAGAAGTCCGAAAATGAAAATATCGCACAAATTCCAAGATAAATTTTATAATGTCCAACTTAATTGCAGAAAACGTAAAATCATGTGCACTATACAGTATGAATACATGCTCAGCAGCATTGACGAGATACTTCCTTAGAAGCCTCTTATTTTAGCAGTGACAAGCCCAGATGTTTTGTAAAGTTGATTGCTCAATGGAACACTTTTTTCTATATATTTTAGTTTGGATCTACTAAAACTTGGAAGAAAGCTTACTTTATTACATTACTAAAACACAGTCGATCCTGCTTATAACGTTGCCACTTATAACGTTTTCCCGTTTAGTGCGACTAATTTTCGTGGTCTCAACTACAAGAAATTCTCATTAAGATTTCCCGTTTAAAGCGTTTCCCCACGACGGTTTTTTTGAAAACGCTATAAGTGGGATCCACTGTATATATATAACATTTTACAATGGGTTTAGTGCTTTTTACTATGCCGAAAGGGTTAAAATAAACAAAATATTAACGTAAAAAGTAGGCTTAATTCTCACAAAAATTATTTCAGCGTTATTTCATAGAGAAAGGGATTACACTTGCAACGTCTTGGAAAGTAAATTATTCGCCATTTTATAATGGAGAATTAAAATTACTTTTTTACTAGGTTGGATATTACGGAAGCCGGTCAGTGGGGAGTCTACTGCATAGCACAAAGCAGATTAAAAAAAACTTTGGCATCTTCGCAGACGTTTAACATTTCGAAGTTACCAATTCAGAATATACATGTATTTGTGGCCAATCTGTTCTGTTGTCTTCCATGTGATGTGCAAGACCATTCACATTTCAAACATTTTGTCCTCTCTATAGTATCATACACCTTCGTTTGATTTTTTAGGAAAGATATTCTTTTTCTTGTCTTTTTTTTGTAATACCTAGCCCATAGCATACATCTTTCCATGCTATCTTCGATAAGAATTACCTGATTTATTGAGCAATCAGGTGCCAAGATCAGTCACCGTGAATTTACAGTGAATCACATGTGGAAAGTATCTCGGGATGGGCCATTCGACTTGCTAGGAGTGCTTCTCGTAATCTTTATATTGGTTTGACTGAATTTTTCATTGCCAATCAATCGATAGATTTCCGAAGCTTTCGTTTGTTTTAGTTTCTTCACGATGTCCGTAATCTTTGCATTGTTTTGCTTATGCGCGTCCATGTTTCCGCTAAAAGACTCAATTTTTGATTGATCAAAGTTTTGATTGCGTCTTTTGTGCGTTGATTTTATACATCTTTCTATACTTGTGCCCGTTGTCCTTTGATATTTAAGTGATTTTTCGATGTACATCATTTTCATAACGAAGTAATCTTCGACATCTTAATAAATTCCGGTTCGCCGGAAGTGCCCAGGTTCTTCCCTGGAGGTCGAGGTGCTCACGTTTCTTCTTGTGACAGAGTATGGGTGTCTCGAGTTTCCTCAGTTAAACAAGTCGGTGCTGGTAGCACGCACTGAACCGATTATGAATACCTTTTTTTTCAGGCAGAGTGGCATTTTGCTTTTGATATAGTCTTCTTGTAAACACTCATATCCAAAAATTAAATAAGTACAAATAAACGAAGAAAATAAAGGAATAACGACAGTGGAACCTTCCATAAAACGGACACTCCCGTTAGCAAACACATCTCCTTAAGGAGCCGTTCAAGTATTACGTCACCATCGATGGGGGGGGGGGGGTCCGATTTGCTGACTTTTGATGATAACGGGGGGGAGGGGGGCTTTGGATAATGCTTACGTAATCACCACCCTTATGAAAATATAAGTTAGGATTCAGAGGGGCAGAGCTGATGACGAAATTTTGCTGACAA
The DNA here is from genome assembly GCF_987345545.1 of Pholcus phalangioides. Taxonomy (NCBI): domain Eukaryota; kingdom Metazoa; phylum Arthropoda; class Arachnida; order Araneae; family Pholcidae; genus Pholcus; species Pholcus phalangioides. The sequence continues at coordinate 20,569,382 of NW_028301596.1, read as the reverse complement.
GGGGGGGGGGGTCAAAAATAGCTAAAAATTTGCTTACGTAATACTTGAACGGCCCCTAATGAAGAGTTTTTGAATAATGTAAGGAGGTTTCAATGTACGAGTATTTTACTACCTATTGACGGGCACTACCCGTTACCGGACAAAGGGTATCCGTAATTGAAAGATTCCATGGTTTCAATAACTGATCAAAATCATCATATGAAATGATATACACCGACTTAACATATATGAATTAGTTAGAAGCATTCGTACATAAAATATACACACGGAACGAAAAGAAGCGAAAAGAAAACTGAGATAGATATTGATTATAAATGAAGTTAAGATAATCGAAAGAAAAAATCTTTTTCCGCCATTAGACAATTAATTTAATGGGGCTTCTATATTGCAAAAGAAAAGAAAATCCCGACTGCAATTTTCTTTACCTGCACTGTTTATTAGACAACTCATCAAAATTTGCATTCGACGACGTTAAAATATTTTTTTAATGCAATTAAAAAATTTCGCACCTCTTTTTTATGGCAATGACGTTTCATAGATCATTCCATCATTTTCCAGTAGGTGTTCGTTTGTAAATAGCTGCACGAGGTATTTCTGCTAAAATATGCAAATCTTAAAAATATTCGTCTGAAAGATATTTTCAAAGTTGCTTTTTTTTCCCTGAAAAATTTGTCTGTGTGGTGAAGCTGGAACCCTTTGCTTCACGATTCCACGCTTCCATTTCAAGGACACGTTTCTTTCACATCTTTTGAGGCGGAAGAAAATAGTTTTAAACTTCTATTGAGTCGAAAATGTGGGTTTATTCATTATTTTTTATGAAAACAATAAGAAACAAAAACGCAGAGGTGGCGAAAAACAATTCTTCTAAAAATCGAAAACAAAAGGGGCCTTAACACATCAAACAAAAGACAAGGAATGAATACCATTAAATCATACAATCATCTACGAGAGTTAATGTGGTAGTGCGGAAGCAAAGCAAGAAGTATTTTCGCATATCAGACAAACAAATATCAAATTTGAATACGTAGGTGTCAACGTAGAAGCTTCTAAATGGGATTGACTCAATATTTTACCATTTTCCAAGTTTCCATCTTCGTAAATACCAATCACAACTAAAACTTCGAAAAATTTTCCAAGCAATTTTAATTTTAACCCTCTATGGTTCACCTCCATAAAAACGGATGTAAATTATTGCTTCTGTAAGCATATCTTTAATTGAAACAATACATCAACACAGCAATTCAATTAGTTGGAGTGGATTTTTTTAATTAGCTAAAATGATTTACTAAGGGTACAGTTTGTCTTGATTCTGCAAACAGATAAAATCTTGCTTAGCAAGGTTGATTAGTTTTTAAATTGAATTTTATTTCTAGCCCCCCTCGATTCGGTGCGATTTTATAAATCTCTGAAGACAGTAAAATTTTAACAGCTCTCAAAAATGACACAGAAAAGCAATCAACTCTTTCTAGATAAAAAAAAATATGATACATATATAGCCGTATTTTGTACTGAAATGGCACTAAAAGATGTGCTTTCTAAAATAACAAAAAATTGAGAAAAGAAATTGGTATAATGGGTTTTTTGACTATGTGTATTCAAATATGCAAGGAATCAGGGCCGTAACTAGAGGGGGAAACTGCCCCGGGTGGCAAAATTTACGGGGCGGCAGTTTTAGCTGAGAACAAAAAACACAGTTACAAAATCATATAATTTTAAAGGTGTAAAGGCAGCAAAATAATATTTGCTCCGGGCGGCAGAACTCCTAGTTACGGCCCTGCACGGGACCATAGAGTTTTAAAAAAATTTCATCACTCCTTGAATGTACGTATTGATTACGTTACCACCAATATTCGTTCTTCTAATTAGCAAAAGCTGGTGCACGAGATTCATAAAACATGGCAATGAACTCGAATCACCCATGTTTCCATATTAAAAAAAAAGAAAAAAATCTTGCACCCAGGGCACCTTGAGGCGAGTTTTTGTACCTAAGAGCCGTACCCCCCCCCCCCACCCCCATCGGAAGGGAATCTCATTCCAAGCGTTCCGACTCAGCATGTATCCTCGCTTTCCAAAAGAGGATGTCTTTTCCTTTCTGAGGCCAAACATTTTCTTGAAAATACATACAAAAAAAATCGCACTTGTATGGGCTTAAATGAATGAGAGGCAACTGCATGGCAGGGACGGAAAAGTGAAATCAAGAGCTTTAGCTACTGATTCTGCTTCACCATGTGCAACGCATCCGGGGCGCGAAAATTTTAGCTCTTTCGTCTGTGTTACAAGATATTCCGCGTATGCGCTCAGTCATCACTTTGATGTCACACGCCAACAGCTTTCCTCACAGATGTTCACAGCAATAAACGGATTATTCTTAGAGATGAGACAATAATTTTCTCCTGAATGTAAAATTTCGAGAATATTCTATTTTCTTTCAAATAATGGGAAAAAATACTAACTTCGTTGTTCATAATATGAAGTATAATTCAGTTTCCATTGCCTGGAACATTTGAAACAAACCCATTTTCGGCATAACCACCTTGTAATGACAACTTTTAATTAGAGAATATTCTCTCTGTCATGGTGAAAGGTTTCAGTTGGTTCATTAAAGCTTTCGTTATGAAAATTTTGGGAACCTTCAAAGATTATAAAAGTCATTTTTAAAATGGTTAAAACATTAGAAATAAGTTCAAAGCAGAAAATAAAATCAAAATTGATTGACAAAGAAAGCTAGACCTATTCTTATAATAATAACTATTCTGAGAAGATACAGAATTGTCATTTTCTTCAATGAACTCACTCAATGCACTCAAATTCTATATCACTCATATTTAATTGCAAGTTGTTCAATTCAAGTATGTTGGTTTCAATATTTTGCTTTAAAAGTTCGAAATTGTAAGCTAAAAAAATTTAATTTCTAACTTTTCTGCTGGCAATCCATTCCTTTATGCTGTACACTGCTGCTTATTATTACCACGTGGCAGCACAAATATTTCTTGCAGACTTTATAGCATACAGCTTTCCAAAAAAAGTCTAATTTCTTGATACTTTGTCAGTTCTGAAAGAATCCCTTCAGATGGTGCATCTTCTATCGGTGCCAAGTGGTGAATGAATTCTGATTCCCGCTCTCATCTTCGCTTAAATTCACAATAGAAAATTTAGAATCTAAAATATTCGAAGCATGCGGTAAATATCGGTTTACATGTATATATATTTATATATAGGGTATACATAATTAAAAGACCCTATTTTAAAGTAGCCTACAGGCGAAACCAGTCATCAGAAAAGTGTGAAATTTTGTGGAGGACTTCATGAAGTGATGGAAATTTGTTTCGGGGGATTAGTTGCACATGTTGCCACCAGAGGGCGGTTTAAGAAATGGCCGCTTTTACAATTGTTACTGCAACAAAACATGTTCCACATGATGGCCATCATTTTCAGATACCATGTGAAATCGCAAGATGGCATGTTCCACAACTGACCGAAGTGTGTTCAGCATGTGAAATGCTGCCTTTCAGGTCAAGTAAAGTTCTTGCATTGTCACGATTTACCAGACGTTTCAAATGCCCCCAAAGCCAAAAATCGAATGGATTAACGTCCGGAGAGGCCATAGATTAGGGAAGTGCTGGCTGATGACACGTTCTTCTGTAAAATGTGTCTTAAGAACATTCTTAACACACACTGCAATGTGTGGAGGCGCTCCGTCTTGCATAAAGATTGTATCTGGAAGGCAGTGCTGTGCTTGCAAAGCCGGAACAATTTCGTTCTGTAACAGCAATGCATATCCCTTACCGGTGATCGCATATGTCACTAGACCTGTAGAACGTAGCTCCTCATAGACGTAGGGACGGAGAATAAATGTTGCAGTAAATCCACACCATACCGTCACTTTTGGTGAATGCAACGTAACCTCTAAGATAGCGTGCGGATTTTCTGGTTCCCAAATTCGGCAGTTGAGTATTGACTGCACCATCCAAGTGAAAATGCGCTTCGTCTGTTCAGAGGATATTCCAAGGCCATTCTGAATTTTTACAGTTATATACTTTAGCTTGTAGGAAAACCAAACAAAATACAGCTTTCTTTTACCAATGTAATCACTTTACTATTAATTGTTTAAAACTTATTCCTAAACAGGCAACATTTTATAAATATTTTTTAGAAATTCATTTGTATGTTAAATCCTTAAGATGGAGGTATTTATTATTTCAATCATTCCGGAAAATATTCTCAAGAATAGTGCCATGCTGTTCTTGAATACGAGAATATTCTCCAAAAGCTTATTACCGAGAATTTTACATACTCTAACCACGCCGACGCAACTTTCTGAGTAATAAAATAAATTAACGGTAAATTTGTACGTGTTTAGGGTACGTCCACGCTCATACACAAAGTCACGCATCAAATCGCTCGATTCGCGAGCGAAAGAACACGTGTTGCGCAATTTTGTATATGAATGTGGACGTGTTCTGCAACTTAGGCTTGCGACCTCTAAAGCTGAAGATGCCGAACAATCTGGAAGAATTTTAAAAAGTGTGCAAAACACTATTATGGAAATTTTTACCGTCGAACATTTTCAGTCAGCCGAGAACTCGTTGCAGAAAAATGCAAAACATTGTTTTGGGGCTTGCGACTTTTCATAGATAAAAAGTCGTATAACACCCGATTTGTCGCGGAGCACGTGTTCTGTGACTTTGTATATAAGAGTGGACATACCCTAACACACTGAGTAATAATTATTCGATTGTATTCATGGTTTTTTAACATATTAATACAATCGAATAAAAAAAAAAGGAAAATTATAATAATAAATTCTCAATATCTAATTCATTTAAAGCCGTCATCTTTCGCAGTCCCGAACATCGAATATAAAATCACGTACACGATTCAAAAACTTTTTTTTTCTCAAAAGTACTGGCGATTGAATATAATTTTCTCGGAACACACACAAACTGGGGTCGTTTAAAACCTAGAGGCGATTTCCATGAAATAAATATTCATCATCGCATGTGCGTACGTGGTCCTCGCAGGGTCACACGTCGTCGTCGTCATCATTGTAGAGAAAATCATCTTCCCTCTTCGTCGCCACCAAACAACCAACCACTCGCTGGTTGCAGAGATTCCGGTGCAACGACTTGTTCAACGAACCGAATTATTTCCCATGAATGGGAATGAAAAAAAAAAAAAAACATTTAAAACGAGAGAAAAAGAACAACGGAATCAAACACTGAAATGAAGAGAAAAATAGAAAATAAAAGAATGGCTGTGTGTATGCGGCTGCTGCCACAGCTCTTTTCTCCTACCCTGCAGCAATAGCAATTCCATGAAAGAATTTTTCGAATACATCAAATACAATATTAAGTTTTTTCATTCTTTCAACACTTGATAAAAGGCGATGTGAAATAAACAATGTAAGAATCCCAATCGTGGTATTAATGCCACTCAGGCCAAAACGAGAAGAGGAAAGAACAAAATTCCTCGAATATTAACCCCGCATTAACAAACAAAGCAACTTCTCAGTATTTGTTCTCGACCTCAAAGAAACCAACGCCCACAGACTGGCATATTTTGTACCTCAAACAAAACGGTATACCCTGATATTATCCGAAGTGAAACCAAACAAAGCCAACGCTTCAACCGAAATACCCAATTATTTCTTCATTATATTTTTCCTACTTTGAAAGTCATTAAAATTGTTGCTAAAAATCAACGGAATTTCTACAGGAGGAGAAACTCGTTCCGTACTTATAAATGTGCATCTCATAATGTGTAAAAATTATTTCAGTTCATTTTATAAGAAATTCGGACTGATTTACCACTTTAAACAGTTGACTTTGGAGCAGATATTCCCAACCCTTTTTACCCTTCACGGTACCCTTTAAACTTTTTTGAATATCCAGGGCACCCCGGTTTGATTTCGAGAAAAGTAAGCTGAACTCTCAAGTGCCGTAAGTTTCCAAAATCACAGCTTTATATATTACTACTTTCAATATAATTTTGTTTCCTAGATATTTCACGGCACTACCTTCGAGAATAACTGTTATAAAACCGGGATTACACTATAAAAGTTCATTCATAAAAGTTTATTCATAAAACTTTAAACATTCAACCAATAAGATTATCGGTTACATCTAGCAAATGCAACCGATTCCCTTATTGGTTCTTTTTTTTTCACGTTTTATAAATGAACTTTCGTGAAACTTTTATAGTGTAATCCCGGCCTAAGGCATATCCAAACTTTCATGCTCGTGGAACCCTTGGAATGCGATCAGAATTTTACATACCTAGGGCAGACATGTCAAAATTGGCTTAAAGCTCGTCAGTAGTGATGAATGTTCAGCTTTGCCATGAGGGGGTACCCCTTTAGGACAACATAATCATAGTACAATAAAAAATAATGACTCAATTTAATTTTTTTTAATTTTAATTCAACGTTCATTAAATATAGCACCTCAGTGGCACTAGAACCTAGAAGGTTCGAGCCACATTAGTCCCCCTCCCGCAACGATGTTCGAGGTCGCCGAGTCCCTTGATAATTCATGAATATCCAATGCAATCTGCATACGACCTTGTGGGCCTTATATACGGACGTCTAGCAACCGTAGACCTCCCATTCCCGTTTTCTTCGTATCCTACGGCACCTACAATGAAACATTATTTCCAACACAAGTTCCGCGAGCTCGACCATGCACTATGCAAATGACGCCGGGTCCGGTCCCGCCACGCCGAACCAAAAAACTTGTTTTTAGTTCACAGCTTGGGGCGATTTTGAAGGAAAACAGATTTTTGCGCGTTTGGGCGTCGAGTAGAGCCAACACCTTCTATAGGAGAAAGCCATCGCGCGAAGCTTTGACGTCACCGAAGTCGCCCATTTCACCTGCAGCCATTGGATAAAGCAGGCCGATGTATGCGAAATCTTTACCTTTTTTTGCAGTATATACAATGACTATAGGTGAAATTATAGCCACTTTAAATAGCTTATACCCTTATCAAGGCGCCTTAGGTTAAATGGACAACTTCAGTGATGTCACTGAAGTCGTCGAGCTTCGTGCGGGGACTTTCTGCTATAGAAGGTGTTGGTAGAGCAGCGGGTTTAGACGCGGCTTTACAGACTGCCTTTTGAGCACAGACAAAACAGATCGGCTCCGAGTTTGTCTACTCTCGAACTTTCTCACATGCGTATACGAATTCGTCGTTACGATAAAGATCGATGCAATTTTATAAAAATAAGTAAAACACCACAAGAAACTCAAAGATTAGATTTTTTTAAACCGATTTCCGTAATATTGAGAGGGTCTCACGTAGCTCCATGGTTCATTGCGGCCGTGCATAGAAACTACGGTCAATCCGTAGCAGTTGGAAACTCTGCTTGGGTACCTTTGGTCACCAGACTGATAACCAATCTCCTGGCATCCGTATGAATCTTACACATTTATTTTCACGGTATTAGAAGTGGTAGTTTTTGCTTATACATAACGTACCAAAGGAACCCAAGACATCCTGTGCCATGCTACAACCACTTGCAATATATTTTTATTTTTCATTCCGATTTCTTTACTTACGCGTCCTTCGCAGCCCTTAGGAACCTCTTGCAGTCAGTGGAACCATTCCTGGGGAGCTACCTTTTAGCGACTATCCATAGGTAAAGAGCTTCTGTGTGTCCCAAAGGGAGTTGAAATACAAATGAGGTGGTTTAAAAAACTTTTAAAGTGGTTCCTCGAACGGGGGGAAAGAGTGAAATCACCGAAGGTGTGTGCACCGGGGAGGGGGGGGGGGCGAATGTTCATCCCCACTCTCCCACCTACGACAATAACACATTTTTCACTGAACGGGGATCACCTCATCGCCCTCCCCGTATCCCTATGGGTAACGATTCCTGGCCAATTCCTCGTATTTGTGCCCATTATCTCTCCTCCTCTTTCCCGTTTCAGATTTATTCGCACCCTGGTAACAATACACCTCTTATTTATCACACGTTTTAACAGTTCATGATAACTATCTAGAAAAGAAAACTCTAATACGGAAAATTCATCGCCAAGCAATCCATCAACAAAGTGACATAGTGAGTGAGTCAGGGAGTTAGTGAGCAGGTAAACAAATGAGTGAGCGAATGAGAGGGTGAGTTTGTGATGGAGCAAACGAGATTGATGAATTGGCGATTGAGCAAGTGAGTGGGTGAATGAAGAAGTGAATAAGTGAAGGAGTTGGTGACTGTGAGCGAATGAGTCACTCACTCACTCACTGCTATTTGCTAGTTCATTCACCAACTCATAAAGTCACTCACTCACTGGTGACGAACTGCTATCGGTGAATTTTCACAGAGGTGATTTTTCCGTCTGCGAATTTTTCGTAAATCGCGAAAACTATCCCGAGTTCTGGGGGAATTCGAGTAGTCTCTTTGCTGATGCAAATAACTGGGTGAAAACTCGACAAGAGCAATGTATCCACTTTCGCGTGGCGCAGAAAAAATATTTACTCGAATGCCGTATAAATACACACTTGCTCTTCACATAACCAAATAACTAAAACAGAAAAATTCAGAATTTTTTTTTTTTTTTTCATTTTCACACACACTAGGTCGACGACCCAGAAGAAGCACTTCATACAGGAGGGAGAGGGGTCTGCACACACACACACACCAGAAGAATAAAGAACGTGACAAGACTCTCTTCAAAAACCAAACAGACGTTTTTCAACTTGATCTTCAGGAAATCAGATTCAAGTGCTTTTAGCGCTTCCAAGTGCTCCAAGCCAAATAGTAAAGGAATTGAGAACGAAAAAATTATTCTCGATGAAATTACCCCCTTTTTTTTAGCATTGTTTGTGTGACCAACTCCAGTAGTGGTCGGACACGTGACAAAGACATCCGATTCAATATAAGAAGTTGTTTTTATGTCTACTAAAAACAGTCATTTCCTTTTTTAACGTGCGCTATTAACAAGGCCACGTCTAGAACAGATTATCCACGCTTTAGACTTCGCGAAACCCTTGATGGTTACCAGACTGTTGCATGGAACTCAAACAAACATGAACATGTGTTCGTCCAATATAGATATTTCACACACACACCAACCCTGGGAGGCAAGATGCGTGCTTGCCCGGCTGAAAACGCGTCTAGTTGCAGCCCTCACTGTACATGCACCTCGTAAACGATACATGCTCAACCCGTGGCCCTCGGAGTCATCTGATATGGCTTGCGATTTAATTTTTTAAAGATAAACTGAGTGGCATATTCTCAGATCACGAATGACCCGAGGCATATTTACAAATCACTTGAGTTACCCGCAGCACAGTTACGGAACACTTAAGTGCGGCCCGCGGCATATTTCCAGACCACTTAAATGAACAGAGGCAAGCTTCACATTACTTGAGTGATCCGAGCCACATTTTTAGATCACTGAAGTGACCCCGCAGCATATTTTACAGATCACTATGGCAGATTCCTAGATCACTTGTGTGACCCCACAACATATTTACAGGTCACTCCATGGACCTACGCCAAAGCTCGAAATCCCTCAAGCGGCCCTCGGCACAATTAGATCACTTAGTAACCAGCGGCGCTGTTCCAGATCACTTCATTAAGTAGCCCACGTCGTGTTTTTAAATCAATGAAGTGGCCCGCACCGTAATGAAACATGAACGCCACTCTTGTCGTAAAAATTCCTCTGGGGAATTTCTAACGGATTAGTACATGCAAGAAAGTGTGTGTGTGTAGCCCAAATGTATTTATGATGTAAGAGTTATATGCTTACTTCGAGTAATACTGTGCTGCTATCTGTTTTCCTAACTTGAAGTTTGTTATTGTGTAATGCTTGTTATGTGTAGAGTGCTGCCATCTGCCATGAAATTTTCTAACTATGAGTGAAGTGCAATGATTCAATAATTGTACCGTTGAAGGACTGTTTCTCTCTGTGGCGAGACTTTTAGCTTTTGATACTACAGTACCAAGGAAAAGCCCTCGGAGTACCTGTTGGAAACCTATGTATGGTCCAAGTATTTAAGACGGTGATTCATAGACTACGCCGCGGACCACAAAGTATTACGGGAAGAAAATTATACACATAGCGTAGTTTAGCGAATACAGGCCCCTCGAACGAGGGTGTGTGCATAGTGAACGGGGGACATCCATCCCCACCCTCCCTTCTATGCCAATGATGCAATTTTTTTTACTGATGTAATTTTTTATTGTTAGGAGGCGATCGCACTTATCTCCCTCCCCCTGTATCCGCATATGACGCGTTATGGTAGATCTGCGATTTTTGCCGAGGTCTTAGGCAGAGGTTCTTCACCAGGGGCAATTGGAAAGATTTCAGGAAATCCATGAGCTCAAAACGAAGAAACCTGTCAGAGCTCCATAGCATTCCAACTTTTTAAGACAATCACTAAACAATTCCCGCATCACTAACATTTTACATTTATTAAGTATGTGTGAGAAAATATCTGAAATACTGCATTGTATCCGGAATGAAAATCATTCATTCCATAGATGCAGAATCGATTTTGATATATTTATCTCTTTGTTTGTTCTCTCCTTGAAATTGTAATTATTCATTAATACCTACTTCGTATTCAGATCCACGGTGATCTCTTGATGAATTTGTTTTTCTCATCGTTATGTAATATTTCATCATTGATAAATAAACTTTCCAAAAAAATTAATCACCTTAATAAAAACCAGTAGTACTGAATATTATTTCTGTGCCGACGCTTTTTGCCAAATTTCTCGATATTTCTTTAATATTGTCTCAGTTTTCCTACAAATGGGAGTAATCCGAGTTGGAAGAGGGTGGTGACAAGGACTGAAGGGTTCTTGATTCTCTATACTGGGGTCTTCGGTGGATCTCTCCTTCCCCCCCCCCCCCAGCAAAGAATTTTCACAGGCCCTTCTGTAGCAAATTTGTGTGTAAAAAAAGGAAAAAATAACATTCATATCAATTGATTGTCTAAAGTTCATTAAGTTTTTCTTGTCAAGCAGAAGTGCATCACATGGCCTTAGTGAAAATAAAAAACATATATAGTCGGCGCTCGTTACAACAATCCCCTTCGTTCCAAGGAAAATGGACGTTATAGTGGGAGGTCGTTGTATCGAACGTTTTGAAAAAAGCATGAAGTTCAGTTCTCCGGAAAGTTGTATATTGTATAGACGGAATTGAAAAAAATTCATTCTGTTAAATGTGTAAAAAGAAAACCTAATCTAAATACATAATTATGTAAATTCCAATTCCGAAAATACTATATTACGGGCTAAAACCTTCATTAATTTTTTACTACATGTAGTTGCCTCTGTATTCTCTATTAAGAAATTAAGTAAAATCTCGTGTAATAAAATTTGATAATAATTTATAAAAAAAATCAATCACGTGTGGGAGTGAGCCACCATTTGAGAAAATAAAACGTAATGGTAAGCAAAGTTTCCAATGATGGTGCTAGTTAACGACCAGGTTTTCCCTTATCTTCCGTCCAGCTATGTTTCATACCCCTTTTTCTCCCAAGCATGAAATGTCAAGATCAAACACATTCAACGACAGATTTTGACCATTTCTCTTGGAAAAAACAACAAAAACGGGGGCCGAGCCAACACCATCTATAGCAGAAAGCCTCCGCGTGAAGCTCGTGACGTCACTGAAGAAGTTATTTGACCTAGTTATTGGATATACTGAAAAAAAGGGTAAAGATATCGCATACGTCGGCCTGCTATATCCAATGTTTATAGGTGAAATAATTTCATCAGTGACGTCAAAGCTTCACGCGGAGACCTTCTGCTATAGATGGTGTTGGCCGAGCCGAGTTCGGCCGTTTTAATAGATTGAATGGCATTTACCGGTCGTTATATTGGATAAAACAACATGGCGGGAAATATTTGGAACCTAGCGTACAGGTCGTTTTATCGGACGGTCGTCATAACGAACGTCGACTGTATTATGAAAAAATATTTTTTTTTATCACGCATGCGGGCCGTAAATGCTATGAAAGCAAGAAGTATCGCTCACCCAAGGTGGATTACGTTCAAAAACGAATACATTCAGATCGTCAGCGACAAAAATAGCAAACTACAGACGTGGGCACACAAAAAGAACTTCCGAACAATGTCTACGCGTGCAAGTCACTTCCGGTTTTCACGTGGAGACACGGTTGGATTCACTGTGGTATTCGGACCACGCGCGTCGAGATCAACTCACTCTTTGACCCTGTATGTTTGGGAGGAAGGGTGACCACTGGCTGTCCCGTTATTAGCGAAGCATAGCCGCTGTACGATGACAACACGACCATGTGTGCCGGACAACATTTTTTATCGTATTTTTATTTTCTATCGGATGTACAAATAGAGCGCATACCACGAATGCCAGTGGCGTATATACCGAAAGGGTTGAGCAGTGGGAAAAAAAATGCGTCCGCTCCAAACGAAATCGTTACGCAAGCGAAAGGAAACCCAAAAACAGGTGGTATATAAAATAATTATTTTTCAGTGAAACGAAGCCTCTGAAAACGAGTATACCAAAAAAAACAAAAAATAATTCGACACGGTACTAGTATCGGTTTTTCGTAGAAAACATCAATGCAAGGGCCAACATCTGTGATTCTGTCATTCTCTCACATAATTTCTTCTTTTTTTTCGTAATGCTAACATAGAATTGAACGCATATCGAAAAACGAGCTTAATCCCAAGGCAAAATTATGTGTATCAGCGCAATTAATCCATGTAAATGATTGTGAATACTTCGGCGAATTTTTTTTCTACGCAACAACAACGAAAAAAAAAGACGCATCTGACACGTTATTGCAAACAGAAAGCGTAGTGATTTAAACGTTTTGTAACTACATACGTGCATTCAAATAAATTTTTGTTTCGGGAATTCCGTCCTGATCGGGAACATTAGATCTGTCACATCGCAGGGTCATTTCAAGCATTCGAGATTAAAGTAGACCTATAACCCAAGCTACATAACCTTGTAGTAGTTTCAGCTTCCACTCCAACAAGAGGCAAAGAGCAAAATTGGCCCGCGACAGAGCCTACAACTACTACTACCAAACCGCATATATGTTACCGCTAAAGTGCAGAAATCTGTTATTCTACAGATTAGCTAGGTAATGTACACATTAACGGCTTTCGAGCTTTAGCGGTAACATATGCACTTTGCATTCCTCTGCGGAATTTCCAACGAATCGGTACATGTCGGAACGTAAGAGCCTGGTAGACTAGAACTGAACCGAAACTTGAATGATTCGCACATTTGTGCCTATTAAGTGAATGGCAAGTACAAATATGTAAGTAATTGAATTTCTTGATGTACAGGGTGATTCAGAAAAGATGGGAAAAACTTTGAGAGGTGATAGTACACACCAATACAAGCAATTGTGATCAGAGAATGCATGGGCTAACATGAAACGCAAACGAGCTACCGCATTTCGAAACGGCATTCCTGCTGAAATTTATCGGGAGAAAAAGAATACCATGCATGCATGTAAATGTAACCTGGGGAAAAAGAAAAAACCGTATGCAAATCTGTGTCACAGTAAATAAAAGGCGCGTACGTCAGCCATGTGACGTTATTCCAGCGTGTAACCGTTTTTACAGTTGTAACGTACGGGCGCCCCGTAGCACGTTTGCATTTCCTTTTAGACCATGCATTCTTTGATGAAAATTGTTTGTTTTCATGTGTGCTACCACCTCTTAAAGTTTTTCCATTCTTTTCTGAATCACCTTGTATTTGTTACTGCCAAAGCCCGAAATTGGCGATTCACGAAGTGGTCAATTTCGTTGAAAATTGACCTGGCCAATGTCCGAATTTCGGGCTTTGGCCAGCCAGTTCGCAGTGGCCGAAGATCTCTGACCAAATCCGTTAACAAAAGGCATGATTCGGGGTCATCACCAAGTTGGCGTATTTTTTCGTGATAAATAGGTCCACGTTAGCTATGGCAACCAATCAAACCGCAGTCACGATGGGATATATATAATCTTTTTTTTTCCTTCAAAATTTGACGTAAAAACTATGTGTAGCCTACATTATTTCTATAGAAGTATTTTTTTTTAATTTAAATTTTTTTCTCCCGTCATATGGAGCTAATCAAATAGGCCTATACAGCTACTATAATTAGAAATCTCTACCTTCCAAACGTTTTTGGGATTTGTTTTTTCTTCTTTTACAGAATTTTTCCCCGACTTACTTTTGCCAAATATTTTACATTTTCTCTGATTCTTCATGTCACTAGGAACCCTGCAATATGCAAAAACTTTTCTACAGTTTAAAACTATAGAAAAGTCTTTTCTCTGTACGGTGGACCCCCCCCCCCCCCCCGTATTCGAGGTTTCCATTTTCGCGTTTTCTTTCCCTTTACTGGAATTTTTTTGCAACACTCAGACATCATCATTCACGTGTTTTGTTCACAAAATTTGAGTTGTGCATGTTTAGGATGGATCGCTAATGACATTACTGTCATCACTAGAGCCGTGGCAGATCCCAAGAGAAAAACAGTCACCTTGGGTTGGATTAATCTTTGGTCACAATGTGCGCCAAAGGACAACCATTTCCACAGATGCCAACTGAAGAGACTAGAAAACAGTGGTTCTCAACCGTGCAGTACTCTCAGTAGTACTGGGATATTTCAAGGGGGCAACGGGAGAAAATGAAGAGGAAAGGGGGCCATCAGAGGTGATTTGGTGGGCATAGAGAGCTGAGAAAAAAATTTAGGGGTGAAGAAGTGAAGCTTTTTAATCAAGCATGCTCAACTTTTTTGAAGTGAACTTCATTGATTTGAAAATGTGTCATGGGACAATCAAGTAATCTGGAAATATGCCACAGGCCACTTAAATGATCTGTAAATGTGCCACGGATCACTTAAACGGTCGGAGAATGTGCCTAAGGAACCTGGTTAAGTGCTGCTTCATACATTTTTACAAAATTAAGTTTGAGGTCGCGGGCCACATTTGGCCCATAGGCTTTGGGTTGAGCATGTATGTCTCAAATAAACTATGGTGGGGGAAGAAGTGTGACTACTTACAGAATTCAGCACCCATAAAAACAGGGCCATCTTAAGTCCCCCAGGCCTGACCCCCGCATATTTTGCAACAGGGTCCCTAGGATGGGGGGTCTTTCGCAGATCTCCTGGCTAGATTTTTTATGGGTCCTTCCATACTAAATTTATAGTATAAAAACAAAAAAATGATGAGAATCATATTGGGCCCCTGGGTGCTGCTCTGACAGTCTCTCTTATGAGGGGCCACGCCCAGGGGTCTCATGTCCATCGAGTGACCTCTCTTCATGAGGTTTTGTACATTACAATGACTTTGAAGATAAGTGGTAAATATATGGGCTGTGTTACTTCCAGCTAATTATGGGTCTACCAGCACATCATTTTGCCTAAGGCCCATGATGTTGAGACAGCACTGAATAGAACTCGAACTAGAGGGGAGTTCAATAAATTCTAGCCCGGTGGTCAACAGACCAATATTATTTACAAAATTTTTATTCATTATAAATTTACTGAAAAAATCATTTCAATACGTAGGAAGGATCTCGCTTCTTTATGAGGGTCGAAGATCCTGGGTAAAACAGGGGAGCCACGAGAAAAAAAAAGGTCTAAAGGGGGCCACGGGCAAAAAAAGGTTAAGAAGCACTGCTATAAAAGACATTGTCACGTTATCGAAACACGTGGGTGGAGAAGCGTTTAATGATATGGATATAGAAGTCGAACAGCTAATTAATAGCAATTCAGAGGTATTGACCGAGGAGGAATTAATGCAGTTGACTGCTCCTGAAATTGAAGTGGTACCAGATGAAGATCAAGATAAAGAAGTAGAAGTTCACCATGAGTAGCATAGCGGAAGGGCTTCGCACGTTCAAATCAGCAATAGATTATTTTCATGACATAGATAACTGTATGGTACGCTCTTCACATGTAGAAAAATTGGTAGAGGAAGCCTTGTCATCATATTCCAACATACTTGATGATATGAAGAAGAAACGGCAAACAGAAATCATAATGTTCTTCCAACAATCGCTGCACCCTCTTTTACATTCCCTTATACCTCTGCGTTTCCCTGCTCTTCTCAGGCTGTTCAATAAACGAGATATACAAGAAAAAAACTATGATTTCGGTTATTCGCGGTCACCCCCGCGAATACAGGGGACCGACTGTAAAAATATATACTCAAACTCAATATTTCAAACACTTTGGAATGCAAAATATCCAAAAATAACTTTACAACAGATTTAAACTCATTTGTAGGAAACACGAAGTTCATTTAAGAATTTGCCGCTTTTCTCTGAATCCTCGCCAAGTAAAGTTGCGTTTGGCGTTAAAAATGTTGATTTGAATTAATTTTATACAGCTTTTCTGTTGCAATTCCGCAGCTACTTTTTTCACAGTATACATTTTGAGCCATCTACTAACGCCTGTAAAATTTTCGTCGAATTCTATGAGTTTTCCTCAGGAGCGTTTCCTTGTTAGAGCCATTAGGTTTTTTTTTCTTTCAAATTGTAAAAAAACCCTCTTCTTCAAATGAAAGTGTTTGTTCAATGTAGAAATATGCTGATTGAAATCAACCAATTAACCTTCACAAGCAACCAAATTATAGACAACGGATAATTTGAAAGGAGGAGCAGCATTGATAAATTCGATAAAATCCCTATGACATGCAATGAAACTTTTCTGCTCAAGAACCCAGCACGTCAACGAAAAATGTACATTAGGACTAACAGAGAATGGCGCCTGGAAGAAAACAATAAAATTCACGCACTCCCACTCGTGGTCTTTGTCTAACGCCGCGACAAGTTATGCGCTCACAGAAAAAAGGAATAGATTGCGACCTCCCACTTCCTAGTACTAAAGTCAAACCTCTCTTCCGGTGACCATGAAGTCAGTCATGAATAACTTCATCGCCATTGCTTGATGGCTTCGTTATTTCTGAGTCCACAACAACACGACACGAACAACAAGCCCATAAAGAACGAACACTTTTTTCAAAACTTTATTCTCACACAGATTTCCGTGGCATGTCGCGGATGCGAGTATTGTGTCACTATCATACTGATTGCAGCACTATTTATTGCGCTGTATTTTACAGTTGTCGAATACACTCTTACGGCTTCTATAATCCTTCCCTTTTTCTCTTTCGAATTTTTAGTCGCAAAGTGGTCATTATTAAACATACTGTAATTCAGGGATTCTTAACTTTTTATGTTCCATGGACCCTTTATGCCAATAAGACGAAGCACGAAGCTCCCCTCCCCCGCCAATACAATGAAGGCCACAGACAACTTTGCAGAATAATATTCAGCATATAATAATGCAAAAACAATTTTATAATTGTTTTCTCATTCAAGCTCACGTAGCCCCTGAAACCTCTCCAAGAACTCCCAGTACTGTAATTGGTCCTTGACTGCATTTCAAAGCAGTGGAATCTTTAACCTTGTTTGAGTCACGAGTACCGCTAGTGTCCATCATCAGAACAACATCAATATACCATACACGTGCTGAAACTCATTATCAGCAATAACGCTTTGTGCATAGGGTGTCTATCCCAATGAATGGGATATTACAGTTGAATCTGTACGAAAAGGAAATAATATTGCGTTTTAAGATCATAGACGGATATGGTGGCGGGGGAACACCTTCCAGTTCAGTTTTTTTTTTTTTTTTTGCGGGAAGACGGAGATGGAAGAAATTCACCCCCCCCCCCCCCGAGGAGAGGAGCCTGTATCCGCTTATAATGATGAAGGCGCACATCAAAGCACTACTGATCACCGACTGGACTACTATCTCTTGATTTTGTTGAAGACAGGTTTCCGTCTCATACAGTGTCTGCCTAAGCTAAGGCCACACTCACGTCCAGTCTGGTTCATTAGTCATTCTCAAATATTTGCTACCAATGTTTGCCTCCCACCTGCTGGAATGAAGCACCAGTGGCATAGGCTAACTACGCACTGGCCCAGCTTGGCCCAATGACCCTTGGCAAATACAGTATAAGCTTACAGAATACTCTCCGTGTTGTGACTGTTGGCGTTCCTCGACCACTGTGTGGCGAGAAGGATTAGAAGATCGGGAAGGAGGCTTCTTTGACTTGGGGAGGGGGGCTGGAAAGTGCTGGTCATTCTATTCGATAAGCCTTCCAATACCTTCCAGTCTCCAGCATTTGACGATCAATGCTAATGGTGGGGAGGCCACGCTACTTGCCCACGACCAAGCTTGGAATGTATTGGGCAAGGCCGGACACGAATGTGGCCTCAGCTTTAGACAGTTCTCGCGGTGGTTGGATGAGTTGATCAATACCTCGCGATTACGATATCAACCATATGCGCTGAACATTCTTGGGAGCATCGGTGAGCACCGCGATGCACGCGAGAAACAGATTGAAAATGCATCTTAAAGTTAACTTGCAAATTTGACCACAGAAAAATAAATCTAAAGTCAAACGAAAAAAAACCGACGGACCTCTCGAACCCACCCCGGAAAAATACATCAATATTCTAATATATAAACAGGTTTATTAAAATTACTAGACGAAAAATTCAATGACGATTCGTGTTACTGTCATGACGGTTTGTAAATTAACTTATTAATTAACTTATCTTCTATCTTACTGGATCGAAAAATATTTCTTTACAAAAAACTATCATCAATCCTAATTTCAAAATGCTGGGTGTGTCCTAAACACTGTGGAAGTTTTTATCATGTCAGCATGAAAACAGAAAAGCAAGATATCCAATAGCTTCTATAAAACATCGCGCCGACTCGGCTATCGGTTGTTGACAGGCTCTCTCGCTCTCCTTTTTCCACAGCTTTAAAGGAATCATAAATTTCTCCCGATAAGTGGTGTAGCATCATCCACGGAGCACGTGGAAGAAATCCATTGGATCATCTCTTTCTCTGCTCTTGGACAAGACGACGCCTTTCTTTTTCATTTTAAAATGGGGGAAAAACCTCCATTCATTCTCAAAATTGATGTCAGAATCATCTTGGAAAAAAATGCGCGATTTCGAGACAATATTGTGATTTTACTCCGGGTCAACTAAAAAAAGAATCATAGGGACAACACAATTTTGAAATCCCAATCATGATAATCGGTGGTTTCCAACTTTTACGTAAGCATGTAGGGGTTATTTTTCATTAGGGCAGCGGGTGCAATTACCCAAATTCATTACCAAATTCACTGCTACTTCATCAACTGCAAGAATGAAACATATTTCTTGTTTCCAGGCACCATAGTGCCCGCGGACACCGGATTGGAGTCCACTGATGTAAATCGATCTCTTGGATCCAATAAACTAGAATTTTTTTTTTTTTTTTTGAAACATCTAGAATTTCGACATAAATTATCAAACTATAACTGGAATAATCTTAATCCTAATAACTGAAGGTGACTTTTAGAAAACAAAATAATTATCGCAACCGTTATGAGTAAGAAATTCTTCTAGGAATGTTCATGTTCCGCCATTCTTGATTTATAGACCCAATGGATTTGGCTTCTACTGGCATGGTATGTAGAGAAATACATAGGCCCCTATACTCAACAGGGCAGGACAAATCTCGAAAAATTTACATGCCTAAATTAATATTTAATATGCCAGCGTTCTGGACCTGTTTCTCGCATGGAGAATTGGGCACGTGCCTAGAGATGTAAAATTCTCGAAAATAATCTTCCGGAGAATATTCTCATCGAGGAGAATATTCGAGAATATTCTCTGGTAGGACTACTATATTATAAATAACTTGAGAATATTCTTATAAGTTCTTGATGAGAATATTCTCCTGTTATTTATAATATAGTTACATATAATATCCTTGAGAATATTCTATGGAAGGACTACTTTCATAAATTACTGGGGAATATTCTTATAGAAAATAATAAGAATTATTCTGAAGTTATTAATAATAGTCCTTCCAAAGAATATTCTTCTGTTACCGAAATCTTTCCAGAGAGTATTATTAAGAATATGTGTAGAATATTAACATGTATTATAATAATCTCAATAAATAACTTGAGAATAATTATTATTTTCGATAAGAATATTCTCTAGTAATTTATAATAGTAGTCCTTTGAGAAAATATTCTCTGTCCCTGTCTCTCTTCCTATTCAAGATGGGAATATTGAAGTTTGTAGACCACAATATCAAAGTTTGAAAGCAAAGAATTGCACAACTTTTAAAGAAATGTGAGTGATACAGAATTTAAGTGTATGTGCACATTGAAGAAAACAACAGTTCTGTACCTTAGAATGAAGGTGATTATATAAGAATAGTTCCTCTGTCAATCAACTTTGATTTAATTTCTTTTGTTGTGAACTTATTTCTGAAAATTTATTATCTAATTTTAAAATAATTTTCTAAGGGTTTAATCTAAAAATTTCTAAAATCTTTATAACCAAACTTTTGAAACCCTCTCATCATGACCTCAAACTAAAGTTGTCATTGGGAGGTGATTATACCAAAAATTGTTTTGTTGTAAATGTTTCAGGCAATGAAAACTGATTTATATTTCACAATATAAACAAAATTAGTAAAAAAATTTAAATTATTTAAAAGAAAAATGAATATTCTCGTTTATTCTCCAATTTTTACATCCAGGAGAATATTCTCACCTCACATCTCTACAAGTGCCAAGGGCTAAACAAATTTTTACGGTCCTAAAACTGGTAGCCTTTTGTACTTTCATATTTCAAACACAGGCTCATGTGCGACCCCCCCCCCCCCCCGCATACGTCTCTGCGTCAAAGAACAGTATATATATATATATACACACAAGAGGTCCTCAAAAATTCATATTTGTCCAGGGCCCAAACTTATGAGGAACAGCCCTGCTAGCATTGGGTACGATTTTGAAAAAAACATGTGCATGGTCAAAATTTTTACAGGCCCAGGCACATCGGGCAATAAATTTGTCCAGCCCTAACTATAGTAGCTATAGTTAGGGCGGGACTAGTATAGTCTATACGCAGATAGTAGCCAGTTGGCCACTATCTGCGTATGGACTTGAAAAACTAGCTCGTAAATGTAAAAGACATTCAAAGAAGCATATTGTTTGGAAACAAAGGAGTAATTCGTAAAGCATGCTGATTTGTGAAATTGAATGTCGACTGCAGCTAATATTGATGGGATTGTGCATGAATGTCTTCTACAACAAAAACTTTCCCAGATTTCGCAATGAGGTATTAAATTTTCAGGTGATCAACATTCCAGCCTAATATCCACATAGGAAATTTAATGTCCTATTAAGGCTATGGGGGTAAGCAACATTTATTGCAGTAACCTTTAGCGTAGCAGTTAAGTAACCTATCATTACTGCAAATTTCCCAATGTGATGCCAAAGGATTTATTGGCAACAGAATCATCTTTAAAGGACTGCAGCCAACCAGAATACATGAGGTGAGGAAGATGTTAATACAAGTGGGTATACGTGTACTTTCAAATCGGAACAAAATTTAGGGGCCAGCCAGATTTCTTAGGAACCAAGCATGGTTTGCTCTAAAAGAATGATCCTGAGTAATATTTATTCGACTTTTCCGAGACTCAATGACCCCATTTCCATGTTGGAAGACATGAAATAGGGTGTTTGTATTACTGTTGCCATGAAATCAGAATATTTTTTCTCAGCTTTAGATTTTAAATTTACCAATCACATATAGAAAATTTCAGGCACCAATACCAATTTCCTAGTCACCACAGCGACTTAGTGTCGAGGATTTGCCAAGCCCTGGTAAACAGTATGTCAGACCTGTTGCCCCAAAGCTGAATGTTTTGCATTGTTCTGCAAGGAGCCCTCAGCTGAGTGGAAATTTTCTGAGCTAAAAATCCAGATAGTGTACAGGAATTTTAAGAAAAGTACACTTTTCTTAAAATTCTTCCAGATTGTTCTGCTGCACCACTGTTTGTTCTGTAAAGTATGCCACAGTTTTCTGCATATTCTGCTTTTTGGGGCCTGTGGGTACTTGGCTGAAGCCTTAATTTAACTCTGTATTAACTCTGGAGGAAAGCTATCTAAATGCATATCGTTGTAAAGTAGTTATCATTATAAGCGGAACATATTAACACTATGAAAAGTACATAGGCAGGAGAGAGCAATATTATTATATAGGCAATTATCATTATAGAGGGTATAGTTATATAGGAATTTCATTCCATAATGTTTGTTCTAACAACGGTTTTTTGAGACCTCTAGATGCTTAACTTGAGTTTTATGTAGGCAATTTTGATTTTCTATCAACTCTGGAGACAAAAGGCTGAACGTACATAACTACCCAGGAATGCGCCTAGGACCCTGGGATGCATCCAGAGATCTCCATGATCTAATACAATGTTTCCCAAAATGGACGATGTAATGGTCCACGGGACGATAGAAGCTATGAGTATAACATAGGATCCTATGGATTTGCATGAGTCGGGGGTGATGAGAGAAAAAATTTCTGAGGAAAGGGGGCGATGGAACAAAAAGTTTGGGAAACTGATCTAACACTATGATCATTGAGAGTAAGTAAATAAATTAGCAGGAGGTACTTATAGCACCGCAAAGGAGGTTTCACCCAGAGGACCATGATGTATCAAGAGTAAGTATGTAAATTAGTAGGCTGTATTCTTCGCCCAGGAGACAATGATACCAAGACGGCCCTGTCTGGAAGTGCTCTGCTCTATTTAAAAAGCACTGAGAGTAAATGTTCGAGAACCCACAGCACCACTGTAGACAAACGCTTTGAAAAGAACCTACTGCAGCCAAGGTACGCATTTTTTTACACTATAATACTTCTCGTGATGCTTTTAAAGAGGATGCATATTTTAGATTGAACGCACTCCGTAACTTGAAATGTAAGTCATGCGTATATAAGTCTTCAACTCTGGTAACATGCGTGTACAGCTTTATTACAGGCCTTGTTAAAATGTGAGATGTGGCATCCGCTGTGTCAACAGTTTAAAGGTGTCTGTGGAAAGTTATAATGATCACGTTACAGTGTTGGACAAGGGTATTCAACCTTTAGGAGAGTGCAGGGCCACCAGGACCATAGCCAGAAATTTTATTCAAAGGGGGAAACCACCAATTTTTGGGGGGCAGATGCCCCAAGTCCCTCTCGCTACGGCTTTGGACATGCCACTTAATTAAGTAATCTGAAACTGTGGCGCATCTCACTGAGGTAAGTGTACCTGCAACCAGGCCACGAGATATTCACAATTTTATTTGTCCCATTAATTTCTTGTTTGTCATGTGTAGAGCAGGGCAGACATGGCTCGAGCACTGGGGCATTTCCCATCAGTTTTAGTTCTTTCATGCTATAAATTCACTCTGGAAATGTGCCCTGGCTACTTGAGAGTAATCTAAAACCTTGTGCCGCAGATCACTTAAATGAGCTGCAGGTTGCTTAAGTGCTCTGGAACTGTTCTGTGGTGATCTGTAAATATGCCACGTGACATGCTGTACATTCCAAAATCACTCACGTGATCTTGAACTGTGCCACGAGTCACTCAAGTGATCTGTAAATGTGTCATGGATCATTCAAATGATCTGGGAATGTTTATTGTGACAGTCGAGTGATCAGGAACGAATTATTTAAGTAATCTGTAAATGATCCACAAGTTATTTGAATGATGTGTCAATATGCAGTCACCTAAGTGATGTGTAAATATGCAGTGAGTCACTTGAATGATGAGTAAATATGCAGTCACTTGAATGATGAGTAAATATGCAGTCACTTGAATGATGTGTGAATATGCAGTCACTTGAATGATGTGTGAATATGCAGTTACTTGAGTGATGTGTAAATATGCAGTGGGTCACTTGAATGATGTGTGAATATGCAGCGAGTCACTTGAGTCACTCAAGCGATTCACTGTATATACGGAGTCACTTGAATGATGTGTAAACATGCAGTCACTTGAATGATGTGTAAATATGCAGTGAGTCACTTGAGTCACTCAAGTGGTTCACTGCATGTACAGTCACTTGAATGATGTGTATATATAAACATGTAACACAGTTCATTTTTTTTTGAAAATTAGGTACGAGGTCGCGAGACACATCAGATGTCAAAGAGGACCATGGGTTGAGCATTAGAGGAATAATAAATAAACATGAAATGTGGGAGCACATTCACACAGACATTACGCGTCACTTAGATGAAACAACAACGAAACTCACCGGTGCCTGAAATCATTTGAATGTGCGGCGACGTACGTATCAAAAAAGTTTTCTCCCAACGCAGCGGCGGCGATGCTCTAACTGGAATCCGGTCTAACCGCCAATTTGCATCATCATTCCCTTGGCAAGCGCTCACTCGGACACACAAAACACCACACACTCACTGAACAGCACCACGATCAATCAAAAAACAAACAAACACTACGAAATTCAATTCTTCTCCTTCACTCGGTAAATTGTTCTCGAAACAAACACCACTTGATTATTATTGTACAAATAATAATAATAATAAAGAGAGAGAAGCGGCCGCTCCTTACATTTCTCACATTCAAAATTCTGCCTGTTGCGACGACGATCACGATCGAGTCGAAGCTCCGCCGCCACACGACGATCGAGGGGAGGGAAGAAACCGGCAGGCGGTGAAAAGAATCTCGACGGGTGACTTATTTCAGCGACGCCTGGTGAGGAATGCGTGTTTTCGTTTCGAATGTATGTAACAGATGGCGCTTCTCCCTAGTCAGAAATCGAAACTTTTTCGAAAGTCACGGAGGCGCGTCTGTGAGGTGGTTGCGCAAATTTTGCTACCCTTTAACGCACTCTACTCAGTGCCGTCTTAACGCATGGGCCCACCCGGGCACGTCCCGGGGGCCTCAAGAGAAGAAGGGCCTCACAAAAATGAGATCCGGTTGAAATTTTTAACTCATGGGGCCCACCCGGGCACGGCTCGGGGGCCTCAAGGGAAGAGGGGCCCTCAGAAAAATGAGGGCGTAGGTGAGAGAATTTGCCAGGTAAGAGCCTCAGAAAAATCACTTGGCCCGAGGGTCCATGATGCTCTTAAGACGGCCCTGAGTAGAGTCTGGGCCGTCTTAAGAACATCACGGACCCTCGGGCCAAGTGGTTTTTCTGAGGTCCTACCTAGTAAATTCTAGAAAATTTCAACCGGATCTCATTTTGTGAGGCCCCTCTTCTCTTGAGGCCCCTGGGCCGTGCCCGGGTGGGCCCATGTGTTAAGACGGCACTAACTCTACTCAATGCCGTCTTAACGCATGGGCCCACCCGGGCACGGCTCGGGGGCCTCAAGGGAAGAGGGGCCCTCAGAAAAATGAGGGCGGGTGATAGGTGAGAGAATTTGCCAGGTAAGAGCCTCAGAATAATCACTTGGCCCGAGGGCCCACGATGCTCTTAAGACGGCCCTGACTCTACTCTAATCTTCTTGATTCATTCATTCCTGAAATTTGCCACCCTGGGCTATCATAACCCTGCTCAACTCCTCACCCGGGAATATACCCTCCTTTCTTCGGATCAACTCTTCATTAATGGGGGTGTCATGGCCCCTAGCCGCCCGTCCACGACCCAGTGGTAGGATTATAAAAAATAAATAAAGGACAAGTTAAAAAATCTATCTGGCTGATAGATGGCTGTAGTTTCTTTCTGCTATTATGAGTGGGGGGGGGGGGGGGGTCCATGGCAAGCATCGAAATTTCCAGGAACTCCGCGACTAAAATTTATTTGGAACTGCTGCTCTAGATCATTCATATGCCCACACATTCCCTAGGCCGCTCTTTCGGTGGCTCACTGACGTGGTTTCTTCCACTCTGGGTCACTACCATGCTGACAAGCTCTCTGAGTCACTTTTTGATCACTCACTGAACTCGTGCTTCACACTCCAGGTCACTCTTTTGAACTGATCCCTCACCTCTCCAGGTCATGCTCACACAATGTCTCTAGGGACCACTCTTTTGGTGATTCACTGACGTGTTTTTTTTTTTTTTTGCTCTCTAGGTCACTCTTTTGGTCACTTACTAAACCAGCCATCACGCTCTGGGTCACTCTTATGGTAGCTCACTGACACGGTTTTACACTTTTGTGGTCACTCACTGGCATATGGTTCTTCACTCTCTAGGTCACTCCCATGGTCACTCACTGACCTTGCACTTCATGCTCTAGGTCACTCTTTTACACGCTCACAATCCTGGCCCTCACTTTCTAGGTCATTCCCATGCTCACACACTCTCACTGGCTTTACACCTCACTCTATAGATCACTCTTATCACGCTGTCGTGATCACTCACATATACTGCGGCACTTGCTGCCTGCCATCTATCCAAAATTCGAGAACTTTGTTAATGAATCACAAACAGGAAAATTAGAGAAAATAAGACTAATGCTGTCATTTATTTAGCAAGCGAAAAACTATCAACTAGTAATATTTCTAGACCGCAGATGGCAACAAATTCATGAAACATGTATAGGATTTTTTTTTTTACCAAAGACATGTAAACTTTTATAAACATGGTGACCAGCGTGTTAAATTCGCAGCCAGGCCCTGATGGAACGATTCTGACGATATTACTGATACGGGCTACCATCGATGTAACAAACTCTCCCTAGAAAGCGCCAGTTGGGGGAGGGAAAGCCAATAATTGCTCAGATAATCGATAAGTATGAAATAATCATATAGACATCAAATTGTATACGTTAATGTTGTAAATACTGTCGGTCTTGACTTACTGTAGTTTCTCTAGAAAGCTGTACGGCTTTGACTTTTAATTATTTTATTGTGCAAAGATATTTTTTCCTTGATGAAGAATTGCTTCCTTTCCAGATGGCAGCAGCTGTTCGATATCGGTTCCATTTTCTCGATATTTTCCAGCCTGCTGATAAGTGGCAATAAAGATTCCAATGTCTAGACTTAAATCAGAGGTCTTCAACTTTTTTCCCTAGTCGCGGGTGCTGCCTGCATCCATTATCACAAAGAGGAGCACCTTTTCGGCAAGTTTGACACGAAAACAGGGTGATTTTAATCCTTTGTACAAAGAATTCAACCGGCACAATGATCAAGTGCTTGCGAGCACGAAATCAGAAACGGGTATTGAGCACTGTGAAGAATGCTTCAGTGAGCACCTGATCATTATGCCTTTCTTTTTGGCATTTTTTGTTGCTAATTTATTTATTATTTCTTTTAGGCATTTTTTGCCTTCGATTAATTTATTATGCCTTTTGGGTGGAGATACGATACGTGGGGGGGACACACCTTCACCTGGGGGTGGGGCAATGCCCTCCCTCATCATCATATATGCGTACCCTGGGTGACTTATTGACTTATTGCGTGCAGTGGAACCTCCCATAACGGACACACTTGTGTTTTCAAAAAAATTTTACTCCAAAGGGATCCAATGAATTTTGCTAAATAATTAAAGGACTTTTTTAGTGCACAAATTTATTTTTCGGTCCCAAGAGTGTCCGTTATGGAGAGATTTCATGCCTTGGCATCATCATCGTTCTTCTCCCCCCCCCCCCATCAGCCAGGCGTGAAGTTATTGGAAGGCCTTAAAATTATTGTATGGGTGGCCTCGAACAGGTGGCCTCGTCTTCAGGACCCCCAAGTCGCTGTATTTTTCTTGAAGAAATATGCTAATTTCAACATTGGTATGTTACCATTAGTATTTTTGTTGGTGCTGCCGTCTATGTTTCTTGTATCAAAATAAGGTTGGGGGATTACGATTATTGAATTTTGAAAAAGGTGCTGCCATCTCCCTTTAAAAACTGTGAACAAAAACACTTTGTGCCTTTTTTTCTTCTTTCCAGATATGTATTTAAAGTCGTAGGGGTCTTTTCTTGTGTTGCCCAAATTTGGGCGATGGAACGAACACCGGGGTCGGGGGTAGAAGCTACAAATACCTGCAATATGGGATGCTTATGGGTTTTTATAGCAAGTTGGGTGACTCTAGTCTAATTGAAGGCAGGAGGGAGTCCTCTACCTTTTTTATTGCACGGTTCATGGCCGTAAGTAGGATTTTTGCAGCCCGGGGCAGACATTATTTTGCCGCCCCCCCCGCGCCCCATCCCATCCCGCTACCTTTACAAATACAAATACAACGCCACAACAGGCAAATTGCCCAACGAGGTGGCTGACTTAAGAACATCATGGATCCCCGAGCCCCTACCTACTACTGCTACACCACACATGCACCTCCCCCCGCGGAACCCCCCCCCCAACGAATCGGTACATGCGGGAATGTGCGTGTACGTGTAGTGCAACCTGACGTAAAGTTTGTTTCTGTGTAATGTTTGTTATGTGTAGTGCTGTCATCTGCCCCCAGTTTTACTAACTATGAGTGAAGTGTTATGGTTGAATGATTTACCGTTGTAGGACTGTTGCTCTCTGTGGCGAGACTTTTTAACGGGGAGATCGGCTCGCATTTGCGCCTTGAAGTTGGGAACCACAGAAAACCAACTTCAGCCGACCACCACTGTGGGGTTCGAACCCGGATCCTCGCATCACGAGTCCGGCACTATAACCACTCGACCACCACAGCGATTCAATAGTTCAAAATTCAATAGTTTTATAACTGGTTTTTTTTTTTTTTTTTTGTTCCCATCTGCCGTCCCCCAAATTTTCACGCCCGGACAGTTGTCACTCCTTGCCCCCTCTAGTTCAGGCCCTAGCATGGACCCCTCACACACACACATTGTGGTACTCTCTCCCCGTTATGTTGAACGGAAAGAATAAACTGGGCGCCCTTCCTGGTCCAGTGGCCGGGGCACCAGATCCCGCCTGCACTCGCCCTAGTTATGTGACCCTGGCCCTCGGCAAATGCTTTACTTGCCCATTGGGGAAATCTAGTCATGATAGTATGCTATGAGATATGCTTGTTTTCCGGAATACCGAATAATAAAGATACATTCGAGAAGAGATATAGCTGAGTTTGTCGAACCCCTTGGAGGTCTTACGGGGGTTTCAGGGATTAACCAATTAACTTATCGGCTTTTTTATATTCTATGAAGGGGTTCTCATGACATTGATTTTATTGTCACTGAAGAGTACGCTGACCATATGTGCTCGAGGAAAACACGGGATATTGGGCTTCGGAATACGGGAAACTACGGGACATTGCCAGTTATATGATTCCAAAAGTGAGCAAAGTTGCCAACTTATGCTAAAATCACAGAAAAGTTGCCAGTGGCGGGAAATGAAGCGCTATTGCAGACATGCCTCTGGTTATTTGGCTCCTGTAAACATGTTTACAGGAGCCAAATTGAAAACCAGAGCCGCAACTGGGGGGGGGGGGGTATAGCAGGCGGGTTCGGTGCGCCCGGACCAGAGGAGAGGAGGCTCAAATTTCATCCTTCAACCTTTCCTTCAACATTACAAGGGGCTCCAAAATGTTTGCTTTCCCGGCTGACCAATTACCGTGTCTGATAGCGGTCCTGTTAAAAACTGCTGTATAGAGCTACTTCAGAAACGCAAAATCAGATTTGACGTCACCAGCCACAAATCTGTTTTTAAAAAGAACTAAGCGGTGTTTCACAGATCCCTTAAGTGACTCCCGAGGCACATTTGCAGATGACTTAAGGGACCCGCGGCATATTCAAAGACCATCCGAATGACCCCATGACAACAGTTCCGGAGTGCTTGTTTAAGCCTTAGGTGATCCGTAGAACATTTACAGTTCATTTATGCGACCCACGGTGTAGTTGCACATCACTCACGCGCCCCCACGGTATATTTAAAAATCAGTGAACCCCGACACAGCTCCAGTGCACTTAAGCTGTCCGTGGTGCAGTTCCACATCATTTAAGTTACCTGTGGGACAGTTCCAGATTACTGGCGTGACTCGCGACACAACTCTAGAGCACTTAGTGATCTATAAATGCACCGCGGGCCACGGTGCATTTATGGATCACTTAAGTCAAGGGTGCTCAACCTGTTGAGCATTGCGGACCACTTCATTGATTTAGGAACATTTCGCGGGCTACTCGAATGTTCTGCAAATGTGAAACGGATCACTCAACTGACCTGGAAACGTGCCACAGATCGTTTAAGTGATTTGGATCACTTAGTGATTTAAAAATGTGTCGCAGGTCACTTGTGTGATCTGGAACTGTGTCGTGGGTTACTCAAGCGCAGGACCGTCTTAATAGTATTATGGGCCCCCGCGCGAAGTGATTTCACTGAGGCCCCCCCGAGTGCGCCCATGCGTTAAGACGACACTGATCCTAGCTTGAACTCGTAAAATGGGTATTTCCACTGTTTGATTTGAATTGTTGGTGCTGCCATCTAGTCTCAAAATTAGAGATAACTAAAGCCCGGAAGTTGATGGACTAAAAATGGTCGAAATAGACAGGCAAGAAAGTACTAAAAATGCCTAAAATAGGCACTAAAAAAAAGGAATAATTTTTGGAAGGAAGAAAAATAACTAAACACAAAAGTATTGAGAGTCCAAAAACTAGCTGAAAAATTGGTTGCCCTCAATCCGTCTATTGTTTTAATTATAGTTTATAATAACTGCATTATAATCCAAATTAATTATATTTCAAGTCCAAAATAGAATGTTACTAGACTCTCAGGAATAGGCCAATTCCAGGGCCGCCATTACCAAACACGGAGTCGATAGAGAGAATGATCTGTGGGGGTTCTCCCGATTTGCGAATAATTCTCGTTTATTTGTTGTATTATTTGGAATAATCATTATCATTTCTGTAGTTGAAACATGGCTGTATTGTTCTATTTTTGTAAAAAGCAAAAAAATATATTTTTTTCATATTATCACGTATGTGGGACTACTTCGAGCGTGGGGCTTTGTGTGGCCACATCTGTCACACACCCCCTTAGGGCGACTCTTGTCAATTGAATCGAATACTATATATGCATGTTTAATAAATAAAGTAATATGTAAGTAATATTAATTAAATAGTTGTAAATAATGAAATAGTTGTTTTCAGAGCATTTATGGTGCAAAAAATAAAATCAAAACAACATGGGTCTCAGAACCTGTCTGCTAACTTGTGTGAGTTATAACATCATTTCAAGACCTTTTTGGGACAATCATCGCATAGGCGGAGATAGACTTGGAAGTCTGGGGTGGCACGGTCATTATTGCTGGGGGGGGGGCAAGATGATGATGATGACAATTCATATATGCATATATACATTAGATCAGTCGACTCCACCTTTGACGCTGGGGGGTAATGTCCCCCCCCCCCGTATCTCCACCCATGAATCATCGGTCCGCTCTACACATACAACGCAGTCCAGTGCCTGAGCGATGCATGTTATGTGCAGCCTGTGCGGAAACAAATTTTTAATTCTCCTCTGCTTTTCTAACACAAGCTGCTTTCATCTGAAACAAAATAACTCTCGTCTAACACCATCCGGTCAAAGCAAATTTAATTCATGCCAACACCAATCTCTCAGATCACATATTTGCGTGAAATAGGCTGGAAATGGGGGGGAGGGACTTTCTGATGATAATTAATACTGAAAGTTGGAACATTTAAAAAACAGCGATTCTTTTGAAGTTTTCAATGCCCAAAATATCCAAGTTTTACAGATTATGGCCTCTGAAATTCACTAATGAACTTTAAACTGTTAAAATAGCCATTTTTGGCACAAACATTTAAAAAAAAATCATTTTTACCAAAAAAAGTTTTAAAATAGGGAAAAAATCCATTTGTGTGTGTGTGTGTGTGGCATTTTGCCTGAATTTCCGGGCTCTAGAGATGACTAATACAGAACCAGGGAAGAAGCAGACTAGAAATAAAGTGTGAATTTCCACTGTTCTAATACACTGTTTTTGCTGCCATCTACTGTCAGAAAGGAAGATGACTCAAATCATGATAATGAATTTCGGATCAAGAAGCAGCAATTTTTATTCAGTGTAGTTCCCTACGAGAAAAGCCCACAAACTGAACTGAATGGCAAGTTCAGTTCTTTCTTAAGAGCATAAGGAGCCGTCAAAAACAAAGAACCTGAGGACAGGTGAAATGAGAATTTCCACTATTTGATTTCGTGTGATACAACTAAACATTGTGGAAACAAGAAAAAAATCATTCGCACCCTCTCCCCAACTGTCTCATTTTTATATATTTTTATAATCTATGGACCCTGAAACTCGAAGTCAGTAACATCTTGCCCAGGTCTCCTATAATGGGCCCCGGACCAAAGGAATGCCACCAAAATTATTGAATTAATAAACACAAGATATTTTTTTTTAACTTATTTTAGTGGGGCCCTCAGGAAATGTTTGTATATATATTAATTACCAGAAAAATTTCATATTTCGTCCCTGTTCAGGGTGGTTTAGTTTGGGAACGAGAAAAGTTTTTTGGGACTCTCCTTTCCCCTTCTCCTTCCTTCCATTAAATATCTTTAAATTATAGGCATAATTTATGCCTACGATAATTTGCTTGAAGGACTACTAGGGACTACTGGTGGGCTACTTACTCGCTTTCACACTTTTCCGGTTAATCTTTTGGTCGTTCACTGCTCTGGTCCCCCCTCTAAAAATTCCCTATGTTGCATAAGATAGCGTGTTACTTTGTCATTCAGCAAAAAATTCAGCGAAATTCTGTGGGCAGAGAAACAACAGATCTGCGCAGGTGTAAAAATCAGAATGTATCCCCCCTCTTCCCATCTGGGGGAAAAAAGTCAGAAGGCACACTTCATGTAAGAATAAAATTTTTCCTTTCTCTGCGAGAGCGACTCGATGCTCACCAATGGCGCCCCCCCCCCCACATGCTGGAGCCAGGTCACCCTAGACTGAGAGTACTTTGATGGGCGAATCTATAGTGTAAAAAAACAATAATAATATTGGTCCCGGGCCTATGCTACCATTATGTGCGTGCGTGTGGGGTGGGGGAGAGGGGGGGGGGTCATGGAGCTCACTTAAACCATTGAGAGTGGATACTTGATTTTTCGTATTCAGGAGACATTCACCGGTAACTCAGTTGAACCCCCTATGAACATTAGCAGAGATAGACTAGAAACTCTGGGAAGGGGGAGGGGACACGATGATAATGATGATGTCAATTCATCGCATTCCTATGTGAAAACTCCTGTGCGTATACACCTATGTTACATTACATACATTAAATCAGTCGGCTACGTATGCAGAATTTTCTCGAGAAGAGAGAGAAGAAGAAGACGGAAGGCTTTTCTTTCATTTTTCTTGTAAAGAGGGTTAAGACCAGGGCCGTCTTAAGAGCATCATGGGTTCCCGGGCCAAGTAATTTTTCTGAGGCTCTACGTGGCAAATTTTCGAAAAATTCAACTAGTCATTTTTGGGGGGCCCTATTCTCGAGACTCCTCTTTCCAGTCTAATTTTCTTCACTGCTCTTTCCTTGAATTCGCCACCCCGTGCGTTTAACCCACTTGATCTTCCCCCAACTCATTCCTCGAATTTGCAGCCCATCTGAGCCCTCCCCCCGTAAATACGCCACTGACTACGACGCCGATGTCAGCCGGTGCAACGGGTAAGCATACATTATGGCACCCGCAATGTGAGCTTGCGCACCATTAATTGCAGCCGTGTTAGCAGGAGCGAATCAGAGCCACCCTCAGCCGCTGTGGTGGCCGAGTGATTATAGTGACGGACTCGCCTCGCGTGGTCCCGGGATCGTACCCCACTGTCACAACAGTGGTGGTCGGCTGAAGTTGGTTTTCTGTGGTTCCCAACTTCAAGGCGCGAATGCGAGTCGATCCGCCCCCCTTTAAAAAGTCTCGCCAAAGAGAGCAACAGACCTACAAATATAATTCAATCACATAACACATCATTCACTTCACTTCTGAAATATAGATGGCAGCACTGAAAAGTCAAACACAACCCTACATACGCACTCACCCGGTCAGGTACACGCAGTTACACTTCCGGTACAACTCACTAGGTAGTAAATCGCCCATAAATGGTGATAGACCTGAGTTGTGCTCAATTTGAAAGAAAGAGCCGCCCTTAGGCTACGCGAAAATTGAGCCGCGTGCAGCGTTCTCTCCCCCCGCCCTAGTGTCAAGTCAATGACGGAGCCGGTATATGCATATAGAATCGAATCCCGTTATAACGAACTGCAAGAGACCGGAGAAATCACTTCATAATAACGAAAAATTTCGTTATAAAGGAATTCCAAATTTTTGCATTGTTCCCATATAAACTGGCGGAGGGGGGGGGGAATTAGAAAAGTTTTCGTTAAAACGAGATTTCAGCTATAACGGTATTCGTTAAAACGGGAATCGACTATATATGAATTGGCGTCATCATCATAGTGCCCCCCCCCCCGGGCTTTCATGTCTATCTCCACCGATGGTGTTCTTCGACCACCTGCTAAAATCTCTTCATTGAGACAGAGCGGCGGGCCATGATCTAGTTAGAAGGAGGAGGAGATGCCACAAAATCCCCCACATCTCAAAATACAAGAAATCGTTGCGCAAATTGGGGGGGGGGGGGGACCAAATACGTTGAAACGAACCAAAAAGCAAATGTCAGGTTTATAATAACCCACGCAATTTTTTCAGTAGTGCGTAATTTCAGAACACCTTGGATGTTTCTTCAAAAAATCTAGAAAAAGAAAATGTCATTGCTATTGCTCCCGTAAAAACCTTCTCATTTTGTGTGAGCGCAATGCACGAGCATGTTCTACAAGTCGAATTAGTCACTAAGCTACAGAGTGAAAAAAGGAAAGAGATCGATCAGAGAGAGAGAGAGACGACGAAGTAGACGAGTTCTTTACTTTTGCGTAGGCTAAAATATCCATTTTTGGATCGAGGTTGGTTGGAAGCCCGTTTTTTGCAGCAGGTTTAAGGACAAGGGCTAGGCCTCACTCACTCTCTTCAAGAAAGTGTTGCGAAAAAAGAGAGAAGGTTTTCAACCAAGGCCCACGCTTTTTTTTCAAAACTTCTTGTTAAGTGTGACGTGCCTTTTTTTCCCCCTTTTATTATTATTTCTTATTTTGACTTCTCCGGTAAAGATATGGATATGCTGCTGCTCCGCGTATAAAAAGCCTCAAACTACTTTCCGCGACCTTTTTGATTTCATTCCCATTGGGCGACAAGTCTCTCTCTCTCCCTCTGTGTGTGTTTATTCAAGTAAGGATATATCCTCTAGCTTGTTAACTTGTTCGTAAAATTCTCTCAATCGAACTCGGTTGTTACGGCATCTCGGATATAACGGTCAATTTCTTTTGTAATGAATTGTCGAAGGAAAATTCAACGGCCTTGGATATAACGACGTATTTTATTTATTTTTTTTTTTTGTGGTGCTTTTCCCAAGAAATTATTTGGAATTTAATGGTGAAATTTCCGTGATAACAACGACGGGATTCGTGATTGTCGATTATTGTTCAGCTGTTATTGGAATATCGGCAAGATTCCTGGAAGCCGTGGATTCTCATTGATATATATTTGGTTTAGTATCCATAGGAAGCTACAAGGATAGAGATCCTTGACTATGTTTAATCCGTGGATTCATTATGGTTCGTTATTGATACATTTTTTTAGTATCCACAGGAGGCTACAGTATCTCTCCACGGATAGGGATCCTTGACCACCCGTAAATTCATTATCGTTCCTAGAAGCCACGGATTCTTATTGATGTACTTTTATTGTATCCACGGGAATTTGCAATTATGTCTCTGGGCAGGGCCGTAACTAGGATTTTTGTGTTATTTTGCTGCCCGGTGCAAACAGGATTTTGCCACCCAACCACTTTAAAATATGATAATTTTATAACGGTGTTGTGTGTTTGCTCCATCTACAATTTGCCACCCAGGGCAGTTTTTCCCTCCCCCAGTTCCAGCCCTGTCTCCGGGGGAGCGGTTTCCTTGACCACGTTTAATCAGTAATTTCATTGTGGGTTCTAGAAACCATAATGAATTCTTATTGATACATTTTTTAGCATCCACAAGAAGATACAGTATCTCTCCACGGATAGGGATTCTTGATCATGTTTAATCCACGAATTCTTGTAAGTGACGTGCCTTTTTCTTTATTATTATTTCTTATTTTGACTTTTCCGTCGAAAAAGATATGGATGTGCTGCTCAGCGTATAGAAAGCCTCAAACTACTTTCCGCGACCTTTTTCCTCTCTATGCTAATTCTATTAATGACAGAATTTTCGTCATAACAGCAAGATTCGTTGCGTAATTGCTGATTGTTATTCAGAAGAAATTCTTGGAATTTAGTAAGCATGCCGATGGAATTTTTTGTGTCAACAACGATTGGATTCATAATTGTCGATTGTTATTCCGTTTACGTACATTGGATATTGGCACATTGACAGTTCCTTCGAGCAGAGCCATCCTTAGCGGTGTGTGACAGATACGGTCGCACAGGCAGTGCTGTCTTAACGCATGGGCTCACGCGGGCACGGCCCAGGGGCGTCACAGAAATTAGAACCTGTTGAAATTTCCGAAAATTTTTCAGGTGGGGCCTCAAAAAAATCACTTGGCCCGAGGGTCCATGATGCTCTTAAGACGGCCCTGTGCGGCACAGTACAAGTGTTTTAGGGGGGGGGGCGCACTTACGGCAATAATACATTCTTTCTTTTAAACCGATCACAACTCCGGTTTATCGCCAAGGGCAATTTACTACCGATTGAGTTTTACCGGAAGTGTTAAGTGTATGTCCCTAACAATCAGAGTGGGTATATAGTATTGTGTGTGTGAATTTTAGATTGATTGGCTCGCATTCGTGCCTTGGGGTTGAGAACCAGAGACAAACAACTTCAGCCAATCACAATACTGGAATTTTTATTTATGAATTCTAAAACTCCAGGAATTATCATTACTTGTTTTTCATCCATTCAGGAATTCCGAAAATTCTAAATTCATGGAATTATTTCTTTCATTACTTTTGCATTTTCATGGGTGTTGGAATAATTTTTGTCAATTATTTTTCTTATTTCCAATTCGTTGAATCTGAATTTTCTCATTAGTACTCAGATAATTTCTTTCATTGGGCTCAAATTTAAATTGGGTTTTGGGATTATTTCTTTCATTAACTTAAAACTTTCTTCAATTTCGAGTTTTCATTATTATTATTATTTTTTTGTTAATTTACAATGGAATTTTCATGATAACAATGATAAACAAGGAGATTTATTATTGCAGAATATTATTCAGTTTTCATGCATTGGATATTGGAACATTGACAGTTCGACAGTTCCTAGAAGCCGGAGGGTACTATTGATATGGTTGTCACTATGTTTTTAAAAGTGTGAGTCGCGTCGTGGTGAAGCTGTGGATATTGATATATGACTGTTCAATGCCACGAAGTGGTTGTTTTCGAGACTGTTCTAGAGAGCCGTGGTTAAAAAAATGACTAAGACAATGGAGCCGCGAGTAGAAAAAGTTTGAGAACCACTGGGTTGTACAAGAATCTCCTTAGAATCCGGGAATTCATTATTTCTTTGAGGCATGGCCTCATCGGCCAACCTGGGCACGGCCAGGATGATGAGATTCGACACCATGATTTTCGAGAATAAGTGTGTAAATCGGTAAAGTGGTTCCAATGAGACAGAGCGATGGCCGTAGTCGGACTGACGGTAGGTGGGTTCAAAGGTGTGTTTTGCACTTCTGTGACATACCAGCGTTTTTGAACGAGCACTCACTAGAGGATCCCTCTTCGTTCAGGGCTGTCTCAACGCGTGGGTTTACCTGGGCATGACCCAGGGACCTCAAGTGTAGAAGGGGGGCCTCACGGCAATGAGATCTGGCTTAAATTAATTAATTAGCAGGTGGATGTCCTAGAAAAACTACTTTATATGGAGGCCTATGATGCTATTAAGACGGGAGGGGGGGGGCTGCCTTCGTTTATCATATCATTAAGAGCCCCAATGACTCATCACCAGGGCCGTCTTAGGAGCATCACGGGCCCCCGGGTAATTCTAGAAAATTTCAACCAAGTCTCATTTTTGTGAGGCCCCTTTTCTCTTGAGGCCCCCGGGCCGTGCCCGGTTGGGCCCATGCGTTAAGACGGCACTGCTCATCACGCTATGCTGTAGTCACTTGCATGAGGGCCGACTTAATGCATAGATCTACCCTGGCATGGTCATTTTAGTGGTCGGTTGATAGTCGTTGTAAACGAGTTTGGCTGTATATTTAGTATGAACTTAATCACCCCGTTCTGCTTTTTGATGAGCTATAATACTGGTTTTTTTTTTCCCCCGAAAGGTCGTCGTCAAAAAATGTCTTATTCAAGGTCCGTCGTGTCCTCCTCATCTCGGGACTGGGATTGGGACTGGCCATCGCACCGCCTGGTCGACCAGCACTTCGGAAACGGACTACACGAGGATGACTTCTTCTCGCCACTCTACAGACACGGTGGTTATCCATACTCTGCAGTTCCCAGGATGAGGACCCTAAGGACGACTCCTCACCCTCTTCTCAGGCAACCCAGCTCCGGCGGGATGTCCGAGATCCGATCGGACAGCGACAAGTTCCTAGTCCTGTTGGACGTCAGTCATTTCACCCCGGAAGAGATCGTCGTCAAGACGATCGACGACCAGGTCGTTGTGCAGGCGAACCACGAAGAAAAGGTGAGTGACTTTTCATTTTTTCCATTTGTTTTCGTGTGAAACTCTTCCTTTTTACTTCTATGAAGGGATTCTTGGTCTTTTTTAGCCGCGACCCAAAAATCCACAACATATGGTGGCAACACGACAGCAGGGAGGACGCACGCATGTTGCTAATGCTCCGGAAATTTATTAAATTTCCCATTTATTTATTAATCATTTTTTAAAAATATTTAATTTGTTTGCGTCTGATAGAAAGGTATTTATTTCGAAGTATGTCGATGAAGTAAAATTAATCCATAGACATATATGATCTCTTTGCGAATGACGTCCACCGCGTTCTTGGTATTTATGTTGATATATCTGCTTTGATCAATCATAACAATGGTGGATACATGTTCAATTTGTGAAGGCGAAGTACTGAAAGGGAAGGAGGTATTTTCATGTTCTGGTTGTGAATCACTTATTCATCCGATATGTGTTGGAACCACAGACACAAATTTCAAAAAAATGTCTACTGAAATGAAACAAAAATGGCGATGTACTGACTGCATAATATCAGCAAAGATTGAAAAACGGGAAAAATTGGAGCTTGAAAAAATACATGATATCATTCGTGAAGAATGTCGAATTATGACTAAACAGATGGAAAAAAAATTCTCTGAAGAATGCAGTGTGTTGAAATCCGAAATGATCGAATTGAGAAAATCAATCGAGTTCAATGATGAAACACTCAGGGACATGAAAGCTGAACTATCGGAGGTAAAGAAAGAATTACAGATAATGAAGAGATCGAATGAGGGGTTGCGAAGTGAAAATAATGTTTTGAAGGAAAAAATCAAGAACATATACGATGAACTGGATAAAATAGAGTTACGATCGAAATCAACCAATATAGAGATACAAGGAATGCCGGAGGAAAAGGGGGAGGATGTGATGGAAATAGTGACTGAAATTGGTAAAACTTTGAATGTGTATAAACCGAATGATATAATGAAGCTACATAGGGTAAATTCGGTAAACAAAAATAGGATCAGACCAATTATTGTCCGATTTAGAGACTCCGCGGTGCGAGATGAATGGATCGAAGCTAGCCGAAGCAAGAAGGGACTAAATGCAAGTGAAATTGATGAACGTTATGGTGATTCAAGGCTATTCATAAATGAACATCTTACTAAGACTCTCAAAGACCTTTTTTATCACGTCCGGAAGTTCAAGAAGGATAACGACTTTGACTTTGCGTGGGTGAGGGACGGCAAGGTCTTACTGAGAAAAAGGCAGGGTGAAAAACTTCATTATATTCGTAACATAAATGACTTGGATAAAATTAATCAACAGCAGAATTCCCAGGAATCAATAATGTAAGTATCAACTCATCTTGCCTGAAACATTCGATGATTTGGTGAGTTTTTCAAATAGTCCTGAAACTTTCAATATATTGCATGTAAATATTAGAAGCGCTCGTGAAAATTTTAATAATTTATTATTGCATTTAGAAAAATTAGTGGTTCCATTTGATGTTGTATTACTGTCTGAAATTTGGATCAAAGATCATGAAACTGATCTGTACAATATTTATGGCTATAATAGTTTTTGTGAATGTCGAAATAGAAATAGATCAGGCGGCGTTATTGCATATGTAAATAAAAAATATTCATTTTTAAGTACTGCCTTGAATATGAATACAGCTGAAGGCTTATATTTGTACAGTGAAATGTTAGATCTATGCATAATTTTAATTTACAGATCCCATGATTTTTCTCGAATGGATTATATTATTGAGTTCAGATCAATTATTAGCAATTTAGGGTATAAAAATATTATCTATACTGGAGATATTAATATGGATATATTGAAGTCTGACACGGACAGTGATGAATACATGAGTCTCATGTCTGAATTTGGTTTTTTATCATACATAAATACACCAACAAGAAAGTCAGCGTGTTTAGATCACGTTTTCATTCGAAACGCGAGGTTAAATTATCGATTTGAAACAGCAGTATCAAAATTAGAGATAACGGATCATTTACCACTGGTTATTAAATGTAATCTTGGAACTGATACAAAACTTTTAAATAATAATCAAAATAATAAAAATCGGTTTTGTCAAAATGTGGATTATGATAAGTTTGAAATATGTGTAAAAAATTATGAATTTGATGAAAACATTTTCAATGTGACTGATGCAAATGTATTATATGACAAATTTCTTGATATTGTGTTTAGGCATCGTAATTTCTGGACAAAACAGTCTAAATGCAAAACAGGAAATAATTTGAAAAGTGAATGGATTACATATGAATTGAAATGTATGGTCGATACTAAAGAAAGACTTTATAAAGTTTTTAAACGAAATCCTTCAGATCGTGATAAGGAAAATAATTACAAAAACTATAACAAACAGTTAAAAAAGAAGCTAAAAGCTGCAAAGGATGCTTTTTACTATAATAAATTTATAAAATGTGGTAACGACGTCAAGAAACAATGGAAAGTTACTAATGATATCATAAATCGAAAAATAAATAAAATAGTACTTCCAGTAAATACTAATCCTGAAACAGTGAATGAAATGAATGAATTTTTTATCAATTCTGCAATAACTGAAGATTCTGAGTTAATAGATGAAATAGAGCTTCTAGTACCAAACCAGTATAATTCTATAGTTGTTACTGAGATAGAGGAAAGGAATGTAAAGAATTTAATAAACATACTTGAGAATAATAAAGCGGTTGGTTATGATGGAATCACTCCAAAAATGCTAAAAATTGTCAGTAAATACCATTTGAAGTTTATAACCCACATTATAAACTCTTCAATTCTCAATGGAGTTTTTATTGATAAATTAAAATGTGCTCTTGTTATACCCATTCATAAATCAGGTAATGTCAATGATTTCAAAAACTATCGTCCGATCTCTATTTTGCCCGTCTTTTCGAAAATTTTGGAAAAGATAATGAAACACAAAATTATAAATTTTCTAAATCAATTTAATTTTTTTTCGAGCAATCAGTTCGGTTTTCTTGGAAATAAGAATACTGAGATGGCAATTTTGAAATTTTCAGCAAAAGTATATGAAAGTATTAACGAGAGCAAAAGAACCCTTGCTATGTTTTTAGATTTAAAAAAAGCCTTTGATAGTGTCGATCATCCAATTCTTATGCATAAGTTATATTGTTCAGGTCTGAGAGGCAACACTTATCACTGGTTTAAAACTTATCTGTCAAATAGAATGCAAGCAGTTAAAATAAATGATACAATAGGTACATACAGGATTATTAAAACTGGCGTCCCACAGGGTTCTGTTCTTGGACCGATTTTATTTCTAATCTTTGTTAATGATATCAATAACCTGGATCTACATGGTGATTTGATTAGCTATGCCGATGACACAGCTATTGTTTTGTCAGAACAAACGTATACCATGCTGAAATCTGATACTGAAGAAGATTTAACAAAAATTAACACTTGGTTGAGGCATAATAAGTTAACCTTGAATCTCAACAAAACTAAATACATAAATTTTCAATTATACAATAGAAATATTGAAACACTTATAATTCGATGCCATGAGTTGGGATGTTCTGATGACCAATGTTTTTGTCCGATTGTCTCGGAAACTGAAGAGTATAAATATTTAGGAGTCACTATAAACAAAAATTTGAAATGGAACTCTCATGCAACTGCACTTAGTAACAAAATAAAATACATGAATGTTCGTTTATATTGCTTAAAAAATATTATATCTCCTCAATTTATTCATACACTTTATTTTGCTTGGTTCTACTCACTTATCCAGTATGCTATATGTGTTTGGGGAGGTGATTATGAGTCCAATTTAAATGTTTTAATAAGTGCTCTGAAAAAAACTATAAATATTATTTCCTCTCGTAACCCTACACCATCTGCCTATAATTATAAATCAGACTATAGATTTAATATTGAAAAATTGTATATATACCGAAGTCTAATGTTTATTTATAAAAATCCTACTTGGTTTGAAATCAAGCAATGCCCAACAAACACACGTCTCCGTCGAGGTTTTCAATATAATATTATACAACCTAAAAAAACATTAACCCAAAAGCAATTTATATATTTGGCTCCATTATATTTTAATAACCTGCCAAATGAAATAAAATATGAAAATAAATTAAGAGCTTTCAAACAATTAATTATCAATTATATTAATATTTTACTACAATAGGAAGGTACTTCTCGGCCCCCAGTATACAGTGTTGTGTCACCTAGGCCTTTGAAATATTTGTCTATTTCTATACTTGTATTTTGCTTAGTACTTGTTAGTAGCCTATATGAAAGTGTTTGCCACCACAGAAAAATTTATGTTTGTATACTCTGGACGGATCAAGCGATCCCTTGAGTAGAATACTGTATTTATATATTTATATATATTGTTTTATTTTTTTCTTCTCTTAATAATAAACTATTTATATTTATTTATTTATATTTATTTATATTCGCAATCCATGAGATTGTTTGTTTTTTGAAATTAGTGAAACCATTGACGCAAAAAAGTGCATTTGTAACAGGACTGTAAGTGGATTTGTACGACTCGTTTCGTAAGTCCTTGTGAATTCCGGTTGTGACCCCCTAAATTAAGAACCCCTATCTGTAAGTGAATCTTTACCACCCATCCGTTAAGAACCCGTCTGCAAAAGGGCTTTACACTACCCCATTTCGAAATCCACTGTGACCCAGGTTTGGGTCGTGACCAATGAATTAAGAACCCGTGTTTATAAGAGGCTTTGTACCGCCATTTGGTTAGGAACCCCTGACTGTAAAGTATTTTTATGTATATTTGAATTTCCGACAATTTTCGGAAGCCCACCGAACGAAGTTCTTTTGCCATAGGCTATAGAACCCCTAATACAATTGA
Source organism: Pholcus phalangioides (assembly GCF_987345545.1). NCBI lineage: Eukaryota > Metazoa > Arthropoda > Arachnida > Araneae > Pholcidae > Pholcus > Pholcus phalangioides. The sequence goes on along the minus strand of NW_028301596.1, from coordinate 20,526,090 downwards.
ACGACCGACGTAGTTGAACCCAAAATTACAAAAGAACCACGGCTATACGCGTTTCGGAACTATGTGAAGTTCCTTCATCAGTAGCAGAAAACAAAGAAAAAATATCGAAAAATACTCCATTACTCCTTATAGAGGGAGTTATACTCGCTCTTTAAGGTAATTCATTGAACAGCGAGTAACTCCCGCTCTCTCTATATGGAGTATTTTTCGATATTTTTTCTTTTTTCTTTGTTTCTGCTACTGATGAAGGAACTTCATATAGTTCCGAAACGCGTATAGCCGTGGTTCTTTTGCAATTTTGGGTTCAACTACGTCGGGGTCGTTCCATTGTATTATCTAACCCAAAAGGTAATTTATTTCTATAGAACCCCTGCCTATAAGCGGGTTTGGACGGCCCATCTTGAAAGCCACTGTCACCCAAGCTTTGGGTAGTGACCCATGGGTTAAGAACCAAGGTTCTATGCTGTACGTAAGGCAAGCACCTCCAACCGTCGCTCGCGAGCACCTTGTGCTCAGATTGGTCAACACACTCTCAATAAAACATCTCTCGCGAAAATTAAGTTAGCTTCACGTTTATCTTAATTTGAGCATTCGTAAGAGAGTTGCCTTATGGTTGCTGTTCTCCTGATGACTGGCACAAACCAGGGGTCCTCAATCTTTTTTTCAAGTCAGGAGCACCGTTTATGCCCAGCATCATCAAAAGAGCACCCATATGGCAGCTCTGACATGTGATATAAACTTGTGTGCTTCTGGAAAAGCGTACGAGATTTGCGTACATCAGATATTGCGTGCCTCTAGAATGCGTATGAGATGTGCATACATTAGAGATCATTGTGTGCCTCTGGAAATGTGTACGAGATACTCAAAAATTTCGTATGTATTTCCAGAGACACGCAAATCTCGTACGCATATCTAGAGGCACGCAAAGAAATATGTACAAGATTTACGTACGTCTAGAAATATGTACGAAATTCACATGCCCCATTTCTAATACATACAATGCGGGGCTTTTTTTCTCCTAGAAATACGTACGAGTTTTGAGTATGTTAGACATTGCTTACCTCTCGAAATGCTTACGAGATTTTCGTCCAGTCAGAAATGCGTGTGAGATTTCCGTACATTAAACATCGTGTACATTGAGAAACGCGTATGAGATGGATATACATTAGAGATCATTGTGTGCCTCCAGAAATGTGCACGAGATATGAGAGGCACGCAAAGTAATACGTACGTCTAGAAATGTGTAAGAGATTTGCGTGCCTCATTTCTAATACGTGCGAGACTTTTTTGCTTTTAGAAATGCGTACGAGTTTTGCGTATATTAGACATTGCGTGCATCTAGGAATGCGTGCGAGACTTGTGTACTTCTGAAAATGCATTCATCAGGCATTGCGTGCCTCAAGAGATGCTTACGAGATTTTTGTCCATTAAGAAATGCGTAAAAGATTTTTCTACATTAGACATTGCGTATCTTTAGAAATGCATACGAAAATTTGCGTACATTAGGCAGTGCCTTTTCTATAGAAATGCAGGCGAGCAAGGCCACAACTAGATGCTTGGTCAGCCGCGGCAAGAATGTATTTTGGTTGTTCAAGGAGAGGTTAAAAATTAAAATTAGCTCCCTCCCCTCTGGTCCGGTGCCCGGGGCATCAAACCCCGTCAGCTCTCCCACTTAGTTGCGGCCCTATGTACGAGACTTCCATACCTGTAGAAATGCGTGTTTATTAGACATTCTGTTCCTTAAGAAGAAATGCATACGAGATTTACGCGTGCATCTAGAAATACGAACGAAATGACTTACGTACCCCTAGAAATATGCAGAAATATGCAGACTCGAAATAGCAAACTATTGGGAAGTTCGCATACCCCTTCTCCCTCTCCCATCCTATATACATATTGTAAAATAAATAATGTTTTGCAGTTTGTAAATAATTTTAAATGGGTCCCTCCCCCCGTCATTGTTGATTGTTTTTCGCGTACCCCCAACCCAGCAGTACGAAACCAAACAAAGTAACCCAGAGAGCAAAAAAAAGACTAGGTCACTGAGTGACCAAAGGAGTTCGCAACCATGTGAGTGATTAAAAGAGTGACCCAGAGAACAAGGGTTCAGGTTAGTGAGCGACGGAAAGAGATTATGCAATTATGTAAACCACAGAACCTGGGGGTCGAGGTCATTTGCGCTTCCACTCTCTGAATAATTAACGAATATACAATGCAACGCGCCCTTCCTGCTCCTGCATACGAGCTTGAGTCCGTATGTACGGGACTATTGGCAACTTTCGTTCTCTCCCCCGATGTTTTATTCGTGTAGGCGTCTTTGATTGAAGCATGTGAGTGATCGAAAGAGTGACTTAAGAGACAGAAGCATAAATACAGAGAGGAGTCCAAGTGGGGTATTGCTCGGGGCGGCACGTTTGAGAAAGAAGTGGTCAATATAATTATAGTAGCACCGGGATGGGGGGGGGGGGGGAAGGACTAAAGATGGCCAAACCATAAATCCGCCTCTGCAGACATGTTGGATAAAGCATGATTTCCCGGATATTTCCAATGCTAATGTCGTTTTCTCGAGACATATCAATTGTTCTTTGGAAAACAGGATTCAATAACGGAAATTGGTTATCATTTAAACAGAAGAGGAAGATAACCGATTATATGTGCATTATTCTTTAGTGGGATTATTCGTGGCAGACTGTTTTTATCGATGTGTTTACTAGATTTCATTCCGATATCGGAAGATAACGTTGTTCCTTATGTGCGCGTTCAATAACAACACTTTTATGGCCAGCTGCCAAATGCCATCGTTTCCATTGACCCCCGGAAAATGTGTGTGTGTTTTAATGTTTTCGCACCATTTTTTACTTCCGTGTCTCAAACAATGGTTCTTCAATGAACACTTCAGTGCACCCGTGGCAGAGGCTCCGAAACGAAGAAAACATTGAGGGGGGCTGAAAGTTGCCAGTTGTCCCGTATATACTTAACTCAAACCCTCATGCAAGAAGGGGGGGGGATTTGTGCATTGCATTGCATCAATTATTTAGGGGGGGTGGGGGGGCTCAGCCACTTCGTAAAATTTATTGCAAGAGGGGAGTCTTGGGTCGCGAACATAGTGCGGCAACCAAGAGGTACGGGAGTGCATAATAGAGACTAGCGATGAAAACAATTGCATTCTTTTGTTCTACACCGCACACACATACTCGAAGAGCGAGACAAAAGAGAGAAAGAGGCCACTCAACTAAATACTCGATTCGAACAAACCTGTTTGTTTTCATCTCGCTCTGCTGATTTTAGCTATTTGCTGATTGGTTCATTTCTCTTTTTTTTCCTTTCCCTCTTCTGCGGAGGCAATCATCATCATCATCATCACACATTTACATTTCAGAACCCATCCAGTCATTTTCTCTATCCTCCTCCTTCATTATGTGCGGACATCTCTTCGTCCAACCCTATGCATTTTTTTCTTCCTAGTCTAGTTCTAGTAACTCGCACCTCTTCGCTCCACTATGAGCGCAGCCTGAAAGGTCCCAAGTTCTCCGGCGTCTATTACTTATGGACTCTTTGGTGCCAATATCACAAAGATTATCAAGAAGTTACTACGCCGTAGTAGCTCGCGAGAGGGCTGTATAGATTTTTTTTATGATGCATAGCAATAACCTGCGCATAATCGACATGAACACCTTTCCTTCATTAATCATGAAATCATACGGAATTCCAAGGGCATTTTATAAGAAATGGTGCGCCATTTTAAAAAAAAAAGGCCATTCAAAGAGGAACTGACTCCTCTTTGAATGGCAGAGAGGAGAGGCAGAGATTCTCAGACATTTTTAGTTCGTGGCACCATTGAAGAATTTGAGACATCTTGCGGCACTTCTGTCTGATCCCGAAACACATTGAACATTGAAAGACCTGGGGAAGAATGTAGATGATAAGATATTTTCCCTAACGAGCTTGAGGCGACCACCAGTAATGGCGCCTTCATTTCTAACTCAACTCGTTAACGGCAGTAAATTGCGTACAGTGATATGGCGGAGTTGGTGTGTGTGGTGAAGTACCACGCATTGAAGGACCGGGTATAACGCATTTCACATCTCGGAGTGATATCGAAGCGTTCTCGAAGGATGGGCGCATCCGGAAATTTTACTAAAAACAATGAGTGTACAGCAGCCTCAAAAAAATCAATTTAATCATCTTGGGAACATGAAGATGGAGGATCCCGAGACGCAGTCGCCAACCTAAAGTGCAATGACACAGTTTTCAGGAATCCCACACACAGCCTTATTACTTTTTTTAATTCGTATAATTTTATTCCCAAGACATTATCTCATGGCACATCCTTCGGGAATCATTACTCAAGACACTGCTACCGCCTCGGGTAACAATGCTACTACTTAACCGCGTACATGCACCTCATACACATTCCTCTGCGAAATTTCTAACGAATCGGTACATGCCCGAATGAATTCTGTGTGTGTATGCATGCGTAATTTATCATAAAGAGAGCAATAACTCGCCAAATTTTGTAAAAATGAACTAAGCGGCACGTTTCTAGATCACTCAAGTGACCCGCAGCGTATTTACAGACCATCTGAGTGGCACACAGCACATTTACGTATCTATTAAGTGACCTACGATGCTGTTCGAAATCACTTAAGTGCCCTGTTACACATTTTCAGATCATTCGAGTAACCCGTGACAGTTCAAGATCATGCAAGCGGCCCGTGGTACATTGCCAGATCACTTAAGTGACCCGCGGCACATTTCCAGTTCACTTAGGTGACCCGCGGCACATTTCCAGTTCACTTAGGTGACCCGCGGCACATTTCCAGTTCACTTAGGTGACCCGCGGCGCAGTTACACACACGGCCTTGTTTGTGTGTGTGTGTGTGTGTGAGTGAGAAAACTTCCTGACAGAAAAAAAAAATTGGTCTTACAGGAGATGCCCCTTTAAGAGATGCTTTGCTGTATTTCTGCGTACGTAATGATATCAATTTTACGAAAGTTCATTGTTGCGGATTTTCTCTTCCCATAGGTGGACGAGCACGGATTCGTATCGAGGCAGTTCACGCGCCGTTACCTGCTCCCGTCCAACGTCGATCCGGAAACAGTCAAGTCGACGCTCTCCCCGGAAGGCATCCTGACAGTCGAGGCGCCCAAGAAGAAACCCCAGAAGGCCCTGGACGCTAACGAGAGGCCAGTTCCGGTCTCGGTCATCGGCGGGTCGGCGCCTCAGTGCGCAACCACTGAAATCCCAGTACAGAGGGAACAGAAAAACGCCACCACAGAGACGACCGAAGCTAAAAATAAGTGAGAAATCCTCCTCCTCCGTTATTTGCTCATCCAAGAAAAATGTCCGCTTCAACATCAGAAACAGACTTTAATCTTATGTATCTTCAGTCCCTTGGTGTTTACACGTTTCACAAGTTGACAGGTCCTACTTCATCTTAATGTTATATTACGCTCCACACGAAAACAAACAAGAAGCGATCCCCACGCCACCTTTTTTTATTTTCTACACACAGCCTATTTTTATAATATATTTTATTTTTCTTGGAAATAAATATTCCTTCAATGTTTTCGTCGTGTTTTTGTCTTTATTTTTGGTCACCCATCTCACGGCTCTGATTCGTCATCTTGTTGAACACGTGGATTCGTTTTCATAACCTTGAAGGGGGAGATAGGAATTCTTTAAATACGAAAACAAGATGGCGTAAAAACAGAAATGGATGATTAGATATTAAAGAGCAATTAACATTATTCACGTAGTTACTGATATTTGTCGATGTATCCTTGAATTTTCTAGCTTGTCTTCATTCTTTGCGCGTCAGGATTGGGATTAGGGCTGGTCCGATTAATCGGGTCGGTTAATCGATCAATTGTTAATCGCAGTTAAAAATTTCAGTTGAGTTGATCGATTCGATTAAAATTCTATCAAAATCTGCTTAAAAGTTTGAAATCTAACTTGATTTGCTCAACGAAACGGATTGGTAAGTTAGGGTAGTTAGTAGGTAAATTATGTACCTACATATAATATTTTGGATAAGTTACCACATACTTCAAAATATTTGAATCAATGTTTTGATCACATTTTTTGGCATAGGGAAATGCAATTCGATTCCACGAAAGCTGATGACTTCAGTTTCAAATTCAGTTCAAGACTAAAATTTAGAAGAGTATAGTAAAATTATGAAGAGTAGTTTTTCCTCTATTTTCTTTGCAGCATCAGCTCCTCTCCTCACATGTACTATTTGAGGGAGTTTCTTATGCCGTAAAACAAGCAAGTGTACCTCGTATATAATCGAAAGTAGTTTCGAAATCAGTGACTGACCTAAAATAACGGATTTATTAAAAAAAAACAAGATCTAAGGGAATTAAAAAACCCCAGAATTTGTGGCAAAATATGGTAAGCATTTTAAATTGCTTCAAGTGGGCAGTTGATTAATTTCTTAAGTTACTTTCTTAATCTACGTATTCCCACATTTGTTTACATCTGGCGAATAGGTACATGAAATGAATAAAAAATATTTTTATAGCATCAATTAATATTATAACATTACGACAAAAAATTCGATTGAAAATTATCGATTAACCTGTTAAAAATTTCAATCGATTCCCAGCCCTAATATAAAAATAGATGTATATATGCAGTGCTTCCTCAACCTTTTTCAGGACATGGCCCTCCTTTGGACAATATTTTCATCTCCTCCCCTTCCACCCTCATCCGCAACATCCTTTCTACTTATTGAACTGAATTTCCAATAATAAACAAAAATTTTATAAATAAATTCGATCTCTGGGAACCTTGGGCCAAACCTGGATTCGAAAGATGGGATACCTTCCAAGAGCCGAAATGGGAAAAATATGTCAGAAAAAGAACAGGGCGAACCAACGAACATACACAATAAATCGCACCTCCAGACACATTCTTTCACTTTATTGTCACAAAGGGTCAGGGTTTTCATTTTATTGTCACAAATAGCCCGTGTCCTTCATTACGTTGTCACAAGAGGTCCTTGGCCTACAAAAGGTTAAAATTCTTAATGATAAGCAGTGTCTGGAGTTCTTAGTTGCATGTAGAGCGGATGTATTTCAAAATGATTACGTCTCCCCCCCCCCCATCCCCGCACAGGGAGGGGCACAGGGGGTCCCGTGCTTCCCAAGACTATCAGAAATTTAAAATGTTTTTTAATATCTTTGTAAAATAATTAAAATATCGAAAGAAAATACCTTTATATGCAGCTCCAACCAATTAATTTAAAAAGCGTTATGAAGGTTTGTAGTTTGTAACTGAAATTTCTCTGAAAAAATTCATTGTGCTTCCTTCCCCCCCCCCCCCCTCCAAACAGGACCTGTTCTTCATAAGTTTGGACCCTGGGCAAATATGATTTTTTGGGACCCTTTATATATAGTGTCCTTTGAGACAGAGCGCATACGCTGAGACAGAGCGCATACGCAAACGGGGGGGGGGGGATTTGAGTCCGCGCTAAAAAATACAAAAGGTAGCCAGATTTGGGGCCCTAACATTTGGGAGCCTTGGACTTGTGCCCTGTTTGCCCATGCGAAAAACAGGCTACCTGCCTCTATAGGCCAATCCTAGGTACGCCCCAGTGGGACATTTCCTAGCATTAACCACTTTAAGATGAAAGGACGTAATATTGCGTCCAGTGGAATGAATTCAAACAAGTTCACTCTGTTTTCTTTCCTATCTCCTGATCATCCCGAAGCTTTGTTGCAACCTTACAATTTTTTTCCTTTTTGTTTTTTGTATACCCCTGATAGTGATTTTTTCCCTCACATGTGAGAGGGCAAAACTCTGAAAGACTGAAAGAGAACGGGTAGGCTGAGCGAGAAAAGAAATATAACTTTGTGTGTGTGTGTGTGTGTACCTACATTCTTTTTTTATCACCTTATCTTTTATACGGTTTTACTCTTTATTTGTGTGGTTTTTTAACCTTCCCTTTTGTGCGGATGGTGTTAGGACAAGGTTACTATATTTATTGCCAATTCGTCAAATAGAGAACATCCGAATTTCTTGCCAATTCTCTTGTAATTGAAGGGGTTAAGACGATCATTCCGTCGCGCCGTACGCGTTAATTGATATGAATTTCTGCAGGCTGGTACGGACCCGAAGGTGAGTTCACTGTGCTATGGCACTAGTTATCTGTCACTAAAACCACCCCCCTCCCCATGGACCCTTGTATGGTCTGACAGCGAAAAGACTGGCTTTTGGGGGCCCACCAAAGATCCCAAGCTTAGAGGCCAGTCCGATGCAATGGTAAGATGCTCGTCTCCCACCATGAAGGTTACCGTCTGAGTCCAAGGGTTCGATCAGGGGGAAAGAACATAAATAAACGAGTTCTTTACCCACTGATAGATGGTGCCTTGATTTCTCACCCAACTCCATCGATCGGAAATTCCCGTATGGTGATGTAGTGACCGATCATAAACGATACTCTGTGACGTCACGATGTCACGTTTTCTCGTTGTAGCGCTTTTCGCCTTGCGATGGATGGTAACCTAGCAACGGATCGCCAGAGAGTTTTTCGAACGTTTTAATGAGTTGATTGTATTTCGTCATAGAGTATGGATGTCGCGTATAACTTGTCCGTGTGTGTGTAAATAAATGTTCATGTCTTTAAGAATGAAATTTACATCTTCTCATTGCCGACACACATAACGATACAACACACACACACTACACTACTACCAAACCTTACACGCACCTCATAAACATTCTTTATCTCTTATAAATATTCTTTATTTTCTTTGCTGTAAGAAAAGAGAGGCCCTCAAGAGAAGAGGGCCCTCAGAAAAATGAGAAGTAGTTTAATTTTTTGAGAATTTACGAGGTAGAACCTCAGAAAAATCACTTGGCCCGGGGGCCCACGATGCTCTTAAGACGGCCCTGCTCATGGTTAGAAAAATTGACGGCAGATGCCCTGATTCGAAGGGTTGTCTACTCTCAGTGGACAGACACATTTGTTTTAAATATCATTAGCAACCCTATTGTAAACTCTCTATTTACGGAAAAGGTTCAATTCAATTTCCCACAAGTCACTTCGAAGATTAGATTCTCATTTAATCAATCAATAATTTGAAAACACGTGTAGGAGGTGCAACTCTTTAACACGTGGCACGTTTAAGTTCACTGACAGACTAGTTCGAACCCGGATAATACAATACTTTCGAGTTGTGTGGGGGGGGGGGGAAGAAAACGATCGAATCGAACCAGTAAATACTAGAAATCGGTGATTAGAGAGAAAAATCTATCTTTCTTATTTTTTTTATCTCTGTTCAGTATTTCCTGATAAATGATATCACCCATTGTGTGTGTTAAAAAGGTGCTAAAATGCGTCTTTTCCCCCCCTTCGCCACTTGAAATTTATGCATTGACGCACACCACACGCCCCCTTTTATGAAAGGTGTTGACAATAGTTGCGAAATTTTGCCAGTAAGACAAAAAAGGCTCTTTTTCACGAATAAAAATGGCCTCCGCTGACTGATACCGTAATGTTCTTGTGTGTTATGACAAAAGATTACGAGGCTTCATTATAGCTCACGTGACGGATGTGTTTACCAAATGCTCACCTTAATAATGTTTCGACGTCAAATATTATCTAACACATTGGATATGAATGATCATGTGATCGCCGTGGATATGTTCCCCCCCTCAAAAAATGGAAAAGATATGCACGTGAGCAAAACATTTCTCACGTGCGTCGTCCACTGTCTTCTTCCCATCCCTCCTCATATTTATAGTGAAAATTAATAATGACCAATCATAGTTCAATGATGTTTATGAATGTCAGGAGATAGTAAAACTTCGCTAACGATAAATCCCTGTAAAACGGTTTCTTTTTCAAACCTAGTTTGGAATCACCTATAATAATATGTAATGTGTATCTCCTCTCGATAAAATGGTATCCTTTACTACGATAAATCCCTCTGTAACGATATTTTTGAGAATATTTTGAAATCGCTACAGAGGAATTTTTTTTTATACAGGATGCATAGCAAACGGGGGGGGGGGGGAAGAGGGGGAAGGTATGGCATTTTACTGGTAAACCGTTGATCCTAGAGGCATACTTCCAATTAGAAGAATCCAAATAACGTGTAGCACTCAGGTATGTCATTCTTGTTGCAAGGGGTTTGTATCAGGGGCGTCGGAAATGTTTCGAACCTGTGGGTGCTCGTCTTGAGCTTTATATTGGAAATTACGATTTCTTAATCAATTCTGGGGGTGCCCAGACCCGAGCCACAAATTACCGTGGGTGCTCGAGCACCCACAGCACCCCCGTCTCCGACGCCACTGGTTTGTATAATCATTAAAATAAAAAAAATAACTTTTTATACGGTCCCCGTGCGCTCCAAAACCCAATTAGAAAGTTGTTAGGTCTCTCCTGATGCCAACTAAAAAAAATCTCACATTTTTAAGGGGCCATTCAAGTATTACGTAAGCAGATTTTTAGCCATTTTTGACCCCCTCCCCCCTTGTCAGCAAAATTTCGTCAGCAACTTAGAATATTTCATATCTTCAAAAAGGGGTGGGGTTGATGACGTGAGCAACCTTCAAACCCCCCCTCCGTCATCAAAAGTAAGCAAATCCAACCCCCCCACCCCCCTCCCGATGCTGACGTAATACTTGAATGACCCCTAAGTGCAATATTCACTAGGATATTCGAATAAGAAAAACGGAGGAAATTCGGGAAAGAACAGTGTTAAATACTGGTAAACCGTTTTAGCTGCATTTAATGTTGTCAAAAATTTGATTTTTTTTAAAATCTTAATAACTATGCAACCCCTTGCAACATGAATGACATATCTGAGTATACAGAAATGGCATATCTATTTAAATACTGAATGTGACATATCTACACGTTATTTGGGAACTTTTCTCTTTTAGGAGCAACGGTTCGCCAGTAAAATGTCATATACACCCCTGTTACTTATTCACCATGTGTTCGGTTCGAAAAAAGTATCCTTCAATATATTATTAAAGTCGTCTCAGGCCCAGGTTCCTCAATAGAAGAGGGGGGGGGGGGCTCACAAAAATGAGATCTGGTTGAAATTTTCGAGAGTAAGCATGCAAATTTGTCTGGTAGGGCTTCAGAAAAATCCCTTGGCTCGAGGGCCCACGATGTTCGTAAGACAGCCCTACTAATAATATCGGTATTTGATACTGTACCACCCAGTGTTCACGAATACGCATGTAGGTGCGTGACAAACGCATCAAAATTCAATTTCGTTCCTCCAAATTTCGTTGAGGAGTGAAAATACTCCTTCAGGTTTCAGGTTATTTGTTTATTTTTAATAGACTTATTCCTTAAGTCCCACACCCCTCTAAATTTTGGAGAGCGGTGAAATTACTCTTCAAAGTTATTTTTTATTCGGATCGGATAACACGAACTGGTACCACCTGATCACCGTAAGTGTTGATGAATTTTCCTGTATAGCTACTTTTTGGTAGAAGATACATCGAAGTGTATCACGGAAAACCTAGAGGCAATACATCTAACTGAATTTTGTTTATCATTTGATCATTTTTGTCGCACCACCGTCATTTTCTGCACACTAGGGCTAATTAGACCGGGGCCTATAATTCATTGCCGATTCCGAACGGCAGCTTTTTTTTTTATACTCACCGAGAGGTTGGCGCTTTAACACCTCGATGTGGGACTCCTAGCGGTAGCAATTTTTTTTCTGTGGTCATGTCGCCGTTTCTGTTGTATCCTAGTGTCAGGAAAGTGTGTTTCTGACAAGGACGAACCCCGTTTATGGAACTCGCGACACCTATAAACATCCTTTGGTACTTTATTCGACTATCTTATCGACCTGGGCTACCGCGCCCTATCAACTAATCAATTGAAGTTTTTTTTGTGGCTACTCAAAAAAGTGAATTTTTTTGGTCCTACTAGCAACGCCGATTCATAGGCGGGAGTAGACTTGAAAGTCAGAATTAATTTATTTATTTAAAATTTAAAGATCTGAGAATCTTTAAAATTCTAATTCGAAACTATCGAATTCCGGAATTCTGCATTTTTTCATTTAGAAAAAAAAAAATCTGGAATTGTGCATTTTGATCTGAAAGAAATCAGTAATTTTGTTTGATAAATTCTGAATTTTTATTTAAAAAAGTTTGATTCCAGAATTCCAAAATTTTATTTAGGAAAAGGTAATTCTGGAATTTTCATTTTTTTTTATTTAGAAAAAAATCATTCTTGAATTTATATAGAAATAAATTCTGGAATTATTTTTGTGCTTAATAAATTCTGAATATCCACCAGTTCTGTAATTTTGAATTTTTATCAAGGAAAAAATAATCTGGAATTCTGCATTTTCATCTAAAAGAAATAATTCAGTAATTTTATTTCTTTGATAAATTCTAAATTTCCATCAATTCTGTAAGTCTGCATTTTTATTTAAAAAAATGTATATGTGTATAAGCAAATGTATAAAAAAAATTTATAAATCTAATGCTACTATACAGTAGAACCTTGATTAACTGGGCTAAATAGTGAAAAAGTATATAAAAAACTATAAGAACTGTAACTATAATAAAAAACTATTAAGACTGGGTGATATACAGTATAAGATGAGCTACTTCATATGGGAAATAAAATGAAAATGTCTGTGAGAGTTTACTGTAGTACACTGGTCTTTGTCCTTTAGGGACAGCTGGTGTTTTATTGGATTATAAGACCCCTGCCCCTATATATACCATGATGGTGTCACTACTATTGGCAGGTTAGAAAATGTAAGAATGAGAAATTTTGGCTTCTGTGTATAACTTCAAATAATACAGTCGAATCCCATTTTAATGATATTGTAGCGAAAATCTCGAAGGGGAGTTTCACTGTATATAATAAGGCCACTTTCATTAGACTTTTTGGGGGAAAAACACCCCTATACCATTTGCCGCTGTGGTCGCGATGCGAGGATCCGGGTTCGAACCCCACAGTGGTGGTCGGCTGAAGTTGGTTTTCTGTGGTTCCCAACTTCAAGGCGCAAATGCGAGCCGATCTCCCCGTTAAAAAGTCTCGCCACGGAGAGCAACAGTCCTACAACGATAAATCATTCAATCATTACACTTCACTCATAGTTAGAAAAACTGGTGGCAGATGGCAGCACTACACATAACAAGCATTACAGAGAAACAAAAAACTTCACGTCAGGTTTCACTACACGTACACGCACATTCCCGCATGTACCGATTCGTTGGGGGTTCCACGGGGGGGGGTGTGGGCGGGGTGCATGTATGGTGTAGCTGTAGCAGTAGTAGGTAGGGCCTCCAAAAAATGGCTCGGGGATCCATGATGTCTTAAATCAGCCACCTCGTTGGGCAATTTGCCTGTTGTGGCGTTGTATTTGTATTTAACTGATTGAAAATTTCAAGAAGTTATCAAGTAGGGACCTCAGAAAGGCCCCTATAATCATTTCAATTTGAAGCAGGTCACTCAAATGATCTGTAAATATGACGTGGGTCACTCAAGTGATATGGGAATGTGCCGCGGTAATCTTTCTTTCTTTCCTACCGAGCACAACTCAGGTCTATCGCCATGGGCAATTTACTACCTAGTGAGTTGTGCCGGAAGTGTAAGTGTGTGTACCTAACAGTCTGAGCGCGGATCTAGTGTTGGGCTTGATTTTTCAGCGCAGCCATCTATATTTCAGAAGGGAAGTACGACGATGAGAATCACATAAACTAATAATTTCAGAAACATTTCTCAAGTGATTTCAGATTAAAATCAATCTCAGAATTAATTAATTTAATCAATAATTGATCAGAAAAAAAATTATTTCAGAACTAATCGAGAAATTGATAATTAATAAAAGAAATAACTTCAAAATTATTAAGTCTTCAATTATTTTTTTTATTCCTATTCAACTCGGGGTCGCATGAGCCTCCTTCAATTAAGTGTTACTAAATTACATAAGCTGGTGGCCCGCGGGCTTCGTGGGAAGTTTCAATTTGGCCCTCCATGTCTGAAAGGTTGAAATTAAATGATCTGTGAATGGGCAGTGGGACATTCAAGTTGTCTGAAAATGTGCCATGGGCAGTGCCGTCTTAACGCATGGGACTATCGTGGCACCTCAAGAGAAGAGAGGGGCCTCACAAAAATGAGAACTGATTGAAAATTTCAAGAACTTATCAAGTAGGGGCCTCAGAAAAATCACTTGACCCAGGGGGGACCATGATACTGTTAAGACGGCTCTGGCCATGGGCCACTTGGGTGATATGGATCCTTGTCGTGGGTCACTCAAGTAAACTGTAAATGTGCCACGGGTCACTCAAGTAAACTGTAAATGTGCCGCGAGTAGCTCAAGTAATCTGCAAATACGCCGCGGGTCACAAATGATCTGGAAATGTACCACTTGGTTCATATTTACAGAATTTCAGGTTTGAAGTCGCGTGCCACATAAGGTGAATTTAGAGGGCCATATTTGCCCGCAGGTCATGGGTTGAGCATTGTATGCAGTATATCTTCCATTTATGAATCAAAGCCATATAGTTTAATAATATTTTTTTTCACAGCAATGGTCCCACCCAAACGTGATTAATTAATCCTAATCGATCAGAAACCGAAAATATCCGAACAATGCAACCGAAAATCCCAACGATATCGTGGCTCTCAAATAAATTAGCTCCTCCTGTCGGGTATATCGAGCGAATCGCCTCTGATTTTCTTAAACTGTGTTATCTCAGCATATCTATTGGAAAAAATAGCGTTATCTCTGTGCGAAGCGCCGTACGTGGCAGCCGAAAAAGAAAATCAACTATTTGTAGACGTTGAGTCGAGGGAACACCAATCAGTCGCTCCTTGGCCTTCGAAGTGATCGCAAAAAAAAATTCATCCGTTTTATCCGAAAATGAAGAAGTCGATTGTCAATTACCTTCAGGGGCTCCTCCTGGTGGTGCTCGTAAGTAACCAAATATTGAACATATTCTCTCTCGATTGTGTCATGTATATTCAGTGCTTAGAAATTCTTACAAGTAGGAATAATTTTTATGCTCCTTTTAAAATGACTTACACATGATTTAAATGACTTACCTCGCTACAACGGTACCCGATATAACGATAAATCCCTCTGTTACGATATTTTTCAAATCTTGTTTTGAATTGCCTTGGGCGAGGTAGCCCAGGTCGATAAGGTACTCGCCTACTGTATCAAAGGATTTTTATATGTGTCGCGAATTCATCCTTGTCGGAAACTTTCCTGACAAAGGGGTGAATCAGAAATGACGACATGACCACAGAAAACGATTGTTACCGCAAGGAGTCCCGCACCGAGGAGTTAGCGCAACAACCTCTCGGCGAGTATAAAAAAAAGGCTGCCGTTCGGTATCAGCAATAAATTGTAGGTCCGGGTCTAATTAGCCCTCGGGTGCTAAAAGTGACCGTGGCGCGACAAAAATTATCAAATTGAATTGCCTATAATCTAACGTTAGACATGTCTCGACAGGTACGGCTAGAGGCCACCTGCCAATCCAGGTGATAAGCCTCTAAAGTTAGCCGCCCCTAAAGACGACCCTGGTGAGAGACTGAAGGGCTTTCTAGGGGAAGGCTCTTGCTCTCTGTGAAGGTCTCTCTCTGAAGGTCTAGGGGAATGTGGGGAAAAATATGATTTTTACATCTGCCTATGAAGCAGCAAACCATCGTTTACCAAGCAAATTGTTATTGACCATATATCCATGGGCGGAGATACGGGGGGGGGGGGCAATGCCCTCCTTTCAGGGTCAAAGGTGACGTCGACTGATCTAATGTATATATGCATGTATGAATTCACATCATCATCATCGTGCCGCCCCCCCCCCCAGACTTCCAAGTCTATCTCCGCCTATGCATATATCCTGATTTTAAAAAAACCGTCCCGTTTTTGGTCCAGAGTTTCATCGTTGTTAATTATGCCAAAAGTAACGTCTTTCTACACTACACCTGTTATTGATTGATGAGCCGTCATATTTCACTCTGGTGAAATCCCTTCCTTTCGTGATTGAACTTTTTTATTAATCTGAGTAACCAAAACAGTGTGCAAGCATGTCTGACCAGAAAAGTGAGCTAGACAGCAAGGGACTAGTCAGCGAACGACCAAAGAGGGGCCTAAAGGGTGTGCAGGCTTAGGAGTGACCTAGAGAGTGATCAACAGATTTTGAAAGCATGTGAGTGACGAAAACAGTTTGCTAGCACGTGAGTGTGTTAGTGACTAAAAGAGTATACAAGCATGTGAGTGAACAAAAGATTGACCTAGAGGGACAAAGTCAATGAGGGACTAAAAGAGTTATCTATAGAGTGAGGGACCAAGTCAGTGAGCGGCGGTAAGTGATGTGGAGAATGGGGAGGGGACCAGCTCACAGTGACTAACCAAATGAGAGTTACCTAGAGAGTGTATGTAAGCATGAGAGTGACCAAGAAAATGTGCTAACATGTGAGTGACCAAGTGATTCAAAGACGGAAGTGTATTTACAGGGGCGGGATCTAAACGGCCCATAGTCCAGGGCGACAAGTTTGAGGAATGAAGTGCTGAAGAAAACTAGATTAAAGCGGAGGAAATACGGGCAGAGAGAACCACATAAATATTATTTATTTATTTATACAATATTGATTGGCCGAGGCCTATACACACACACACACACACACACACACACACACACACACACAAGAGGATATATATTATATATATTATCCACCTGTGAACGACATTTGTGACTTCAAACGTCATTGAAAATACTGGAAAAACAAAAATAAATAATTGCACCGCAATTGTACTTTCCGGCAGTGCCGTCTTAAGGCATGGGGCCCACCCAGGCACGGCCCGGGGGGGGGGGGCCTCACAAAAATGAGATTTGGTTGAAGTTTTCAAGAATTTTCAGGTAAGGCCTCAGAAATATCACTCGGCTCGAGGGCCCACGATGCTCTTAAGACGGCCCTGCTTCCGGGGAAGAGAATAGATAGTAAAAATTGTACAGGAACGAATAATTTTATGAATTTTTCTCAGATGGTGCCGCCGCCCCCCCCCCCTTCCCCCATCCCAAAGTAAAATACTATAACATAAAAGATTATTCGCATGCGAATTTCGTCATTCAAAGCAATGTGTGTGTGAACAATATTACTCAATCTTTTTTATTCCTACGTAAGATGGTGCAATTATAATTAAAATGATAACAACAAATAAGTGATGACGTCAGCCTTGCCACTTTGCGTGGTAAAGGCAGCGTTGGCATCAATGACTATTGCGTCAATGGCTATTTGTGACATAAAAGAAAGATTGTATTTCTCTTCTCTCTTTTTCGTCGATATTTTAATCAGCACTTGAGAGTTTCTAAATATCAAGTTACAGTTTGCTCTTAAATATGTTTCGTGCCAAAAAAAAAAGATAAGCGTATTTAATAATGTAAACATTGTTATTATTATTGTTTTAGGTTGTTTTCGTCCAAGACCACGAAGCTAAGAATTGTCGTTATGAAACGGACTGTAGGTCGAACGAATGTTGCATGACACGTTCCTTCATGTTGGGTGGATGCAGGCCCTACGGTGAAATAAGTGAGTATATTATTCTACAAACAATAGTGTAAGCATGAGAGGCATTGACGTATTTACGTGGGTAGGGGAGGGGGGATATTAGCTGGCTATGACCTGTTGAGGCAACTTCAGTGGGGGGGGGGGCAAATTTGAGGAATGAGTGGTCAAGAAAATTAAAACAGAATGGGAAAGGATGGCAAAACCATAAATCCTCTTCTTATTATAGATCCAAGAAGATCCACTGGCCAAAAACCCGGCCAGTGAGTGACCAAAAGAGTGACCGAGAGAATGTGCAAGTATGTGATGACTAAAGGAGTGACCCAGAGGGGGCAGGACTAGGCCCAATATGCGGCCGAAAAGAGTGACCTAAATTGTGCGAGCATGTTAGTGTGCAAGCATATGAGTGACCCTAAGAGTGATGTATAGAGTCGGATCAGGTCACTGCGAATGTACAGGTCTCATCAAACTCTGGCAAGGTAATCACGCCCTTTGTTGTAATTAGTAGGGGGGGAAGGAGGGATGTTGGACTATTTGTGCCCAACTGTTACTACTCTGGGAGAGTCGTGGATGTATGACAGTTAGAGAAAAAAAGCCGCTGGTAAATATGATCTCTACGGCAAAAATTTTTTTTTTTGAAATTTGACCCATCTTTTTCGAAAAAGCTTATAAATTTTCTAGATACCATGTGGACCCCCCCCCCCCTAAAACAGTGGTTCTCTTCTGTCACTCGCGGCTCCCTTGCTCTATACTCATGACTCATCTGTTGCTCCTAGAATAGTTTAGTACATTTTAAAACAGTGTTTCTCAACCGCCGTGCCATGAGTGATCGCAGTTTCATTTTTCATATTAATTTCTCGTTAGTTGTGTGTATGACCGGGCCTTTCACTTACACAAAAGACATTTACCGGGCCGTGGGCTTCCAAAGGTTGAGAATCACTGTTCTAAAAAAGAACCTCTTAAAACCCATAAATAGCCACACGCAAGAATATTTCCAGCTTGGCACGACGACCGTAGGAGCCGTGAAGCACACTTTGAGAGACATCGTCCTACTGTTAATGGCAAGAATTATGTACAGTCATTCATGGACAGTTATAGTGAATAAATGTTATTCGAATCTGTTGGCCACAAAATTATGGGCTCCCGGGAGAAAATAACCCCTTTTCCAATTTGGAAATTCAGACTAGTACAGTTTGATGCGAGTCATTTCATATACGGTAGAATCTCAACTATCCACCCTAGTCTCTTGGCGCCATGACGTCCCCAAATCATCGGAGCTGTCGCCAAACTTCGCTAAGTCTGTTGCCAATTTAGCGATATTTACAGAAAAACGGTAATTTTCATTTTTACATTAGATATTGACTATTTACAGGCGATAGTCACTAATAAACGATAAATAAGAATTACAGTATTTACATAATTTTTAGCAACAATATTTATATTCTTGGACTTTCTCTTTTTCTGTAATAAAGTTTTAAAACGTACATGCAGTACATAACGAGCATTTACATCATGTATATATTCATGTATAAAGTACTGACCCGTGCTGTGCCGCAAAATATGATAGGAGTGGTTTTTGATATTAATATAGTGTTTTTGATGGTATGGGGGGGGGGGGGGGTATGAGAAGTGAGAATTTATAGACTCCGTCCTATTCAGCTTCTCTGTTATCCGGCCCGCTCTTCCGCCACATTAAGCCGCATTCTAGTGTATTTTGTACTGATTTTTTTTCATGTATACTAATTGTTATTGTTATTATTTTTGCAGACAGTCCATGTCAACCAGAAGCCAGGAAATCGTTCATGGGTGACATGTACCTAAAAATGTGTCCTTGCAAAGAGGGATTGAAATGCATTGCCGAGAAAGAAATGATCGGAGATGTAAGCATTTACAACAACAAACGGACATTATACGGGGTATTTCAGGAAGAGAACCCCCCCCCCCCATACATAACTTTGAGTTGGCATTACTTGAAAAACCAGTGACAGATAGAAAGATGCTGCGAGTCGTCTTTGGTGGGCAGGCCTAAAGTTCCAAATAAACCGGTTTGTGAGATTAGTCATAATATTTACTAATAGATGGCGCCACAGTCTCAGATAATTGCAGATCTGGGTCAGATCACATTCGGAACGCCTGTCTTACCTCATAGATGAACTGTTCAGTCTAATACAGCATTTGAGAACTCTTGTTCTAAACCAGGGGTTCTTAACCTATGAGTCACGATCCAGATTTAGTAGGGTCATAGCATAGGCAACGAAAACTAGGGGGGATGAGGTAATTTGAGCTCCTCCCCCCAATAATTTCTGAACAAAATTATGTAGTTCACCTAGGTAAGGGAAGCTTCCTTCTCCTGGTTGTCCCGAATATACGAGCTCAAGCGCGTACGCAGGAGAAGGAAGCTTCCCTTACCTAGGTGAACTACATAATTTTGTTCAGAAATTATTGGGGGGAGGAGCTCAAACTTTCAGCCCCCCCCCCTAATGTTTTCTTCATGTCTGAGCGTCTGGGTCGTAGCGAGCTGCCGAGACTTACGGATCCCCTTACAGAAACAAGCTTTTGAGCTATGGGTCCTGAACCAAACTTGATTTGAAAGTTCTTCCGAGATGGGACGTACAAATACACTTACAGCCAGGTAAGCTTGAGCAACGGGTCACGACCCAAACTTGATTCGCAGGAGCTTCTTAAACGAATCGTACTAGTTTGCTTACAGTCCTGTTATAAAAACACTTTTATTGCGCCACCAGTTTGACTAAACCGTCTTGAAACGGGTCACGGAAACTGATCTTGTTATTGATTTTGACGTCACGGCTGAAAAAAGGAGTCAACAACCCCTCCTCTAAACAATAACCTTAAAGCTGTTTCGCAGAAACAACTCGCGAAGTGAAACGACTGCGGCATCATCCATTAGCTAAAATTCCAACTAAGATTACAAGCCGGTGTGTTTGAAATTCTGGGCCCGCCCATCAAACGCACCACTTCCTCCATCTTTCTGTCTACATCACTTTGTTCTCAACTCTGTTTCCAAGCTATGTCATCTTAAAGTCAGGGAGTCAAAGTTTTTACTTTCTGAAATACTCCGTATATGCGCATTGTAATTTCATGAAAGATTTGCAGGTCTCGTTTATATTGACATATATTGAATGCTTAACACCGTGATTGCTTAATTTCACTGCCTTTACAGAGTATCATCTACATAAATGGCACTTGCCAGGAGGACAAAGGCGACGCAGTGACTCAAAATTCGACGCCGACCGAAAGAGCACCGCAACAAGTCATCACCCGATAAGTCAGAGATCGAACAGAGCCACTCGCATTATATCGACATTATCATTTTTATCACCATTTTATCATTGTTTTTTTTTAATCATCATCTCCTGTCACCATCTTATCGCGGTATTTATTATTCTGTGTGTGTGTCTGAAAATAAAATATTTTATCTGTTTTTTTACCACAATTGTCATCTTATCATCATTCCTGGAATTTTCAGTTTCGAATATGGGAAACCCCCATTGTGATTACCACAATATGGAAACTGACATTCCAGCGTGTTTCATCCTAGTACATCTAACAGCAGGGCCGCCCTTATAACAGGTGCGGAAATGATTTCGGGCTCTTCAGCCCCGATTTCATATATTTCGAGGGAGGAAGGGAATTATCATCCATAGATTCATGCATTAGCACCGAATGTTCGGGAATGCTTAGGATGACCATATTTCCTCGAGAGAAATACGGGAAATTGGGATTCCAAATACGGGACATCACCAATTACCGCCAAAACCAAACAAAGTTGCCAAATATTGTTGAAATTACGGAAAAATCGCAATGGCGGAAATGAACCATTACTGCAAATTGCAGTGGATTAAAATGAATTCCACGAAAAAAAACGTTCATCGAGACAAATGTGGGCGATTAATATTCTCATTTATAGTTGTAATTATCATAAAATAATTTATGAGTTGAAAAATAATGTGAATCTTTGACTTCGGTAAAGAATAAAAATTCAAGTAGGCTTCGTGTAAAATACGGGAAAAACCAGGACACTTTCGCCAAAAAGTCAGGACAACCAGAAAAACAGAAAATACCGGGACTGTCCCGGGAAATACGGGACGTATGGCCACTCTAGGAATGCTGAAAAATATCCACTCAAAAAATTATTGACACAATCAGAGGTGTCGGTAGTGTTTCGGACCAGTGGATGTGCGACTTGATCTTTATGTAGGGAGGGGGCAATTCGATTTCTGAACAAATTCTATGGGTGCTCAGACCAGCGTTACAAGATACTGTGGGTGGTCAGGCATCCACTGGACACAAATAAATGTAAATTAACACGAAAATTAATGAAAAGTTTGAATCGATTGAAATTTTTCAGAACTAAAGAAAATTTTGGATTTACGAAAGAAATTATTTCAAAAATTCGAACTGAAGAGAAATGAAATTGACGAATTAAAAATGAGGAATAACTGAATAACTAGCTTTTGATCATTTTCTGCACACGAGGGCTAACTAGGCCGGGACCTACAATTTATTTCCGATTCCGAACGGCAATCTTTTTTTTACTCACCGATAGGCTGATGCGCTAACCCCTCGGTGTGGGACTCCCTGCGGTAGCAATCTTTTTCTGTGTCATGCCTTGCACCAATGAAAATTCAGAATTGATGCGAGAAAAATCTCGGAATTCATGAAAATTCCTGGCATGAGAAACCAGTCCAGCAGGAGTGATTGGATCTGAACCTTTCTTTAATCTCTTGTACGTCAGAAACGTTCGTAAAGCTTCAGCCAGCGATCCGCCGCTGAGGTAAAACAACTTCACCAATGTCTACATCACAATGAAAACCTTGTGAGCGCCAATAACAGGAAAACTAACAAATGAGCTGTTAATCGTACAACCTGCATTTTATAGGACCCCTATTTGCATATTTCCAGTGATTTGCTTTCGTGCCGCACCCTCTATCGACAAAAATTTGATTTTTCTTTTCTACAACAGAAAAAAAAATCCCACTTCGTAAGAATTTTTTTCGCAAACGCATTCAAATGTACGAATTCCACCAATTTTTATGAGTGGTTTAAGCTGTTTACGAATTCATGGGATATTCCCCGTATATTAGACATAATTTGCAGAGAAATTTAATTTTCGATGCATGCGAAATAGCGTATACGAGTTTTCAGGGTCATTTTACTGGTGGGGCTGATGCACAATAGGTTATTTCATAGGTGGTTTCCCCTATAGCTCAGTGCCCGGGGGGCAATCATGATTCAGCCGCTCCCACAACTTTAAAATTAGATAATTTTGTAATGGTGTTCTTTGTTCCCACCTAAAACTGCCACCCCCCCCCCTAAATTTTTCTGCCCGGGGCAGTTGTCCCCCCTCCCCCAGTTACGGCCCTGGCTCAGTGGGATAAAGCGCCGGTGTCTCGCACGTGAGAATTTCGTCTCAAGCCGCGCCTGTACAGGACACCCACACCCTGGAGCGAGCCCCGATGGGATCTTTTGCGGATCTCTTTCTAGTAAATGTCAGGGCCGTCTTAAGAGTATCATGGGCCCCCGGGCCAATTGATTTTTCTGAGGCCCTACCAAACAACTTCTCGAAAATTTCAACCAGATCTCATTTTTATGAGGCCCCTCTTCGCTTGAGGCCCCCGGGCCATGCCCGGGTGGGCCCATGCCTTAAGACGGCACTGGTAAATGTATGGAGGAAAGAAACCCCGAGACGAGATTATTCCCGAGCAGCCCTATCAATCTCTTAATTTGAAGAGGACCACTGACATATTTTTGAACTGAAATCCCCGCATCTACATGAGCGAGACACGAACTCCTCGTAAACGTCTGTGACCATAAAGAAGTTGTATGCGTGGGCTTGTTTACCAGCCGCTGGTGCACTTTTTTTCCTCTCGAAAACTTTAGCCACTAAAGCTGGTTGCGTGTGAGTGAGGTTGATGAGCCTTTTCTCCAACAGCCTCCGCAAACAGTTCTTTATTTACTGTTTTCTTCTCTTTCTCTCACCCCCCTTCCATCTTTTAGTCCCACATTTGCCACTTTCATACTTCAAATGCAAACACTCTCTTTTTGATCTAAAAAAATCCAACATTACAGGCAAAAAAAAAAAAAATGTTCGATTTCGCCCAGTTTGCTACATTGACGACGGTATCCGTGCTCATAACCTTAATAGCGGTACTTATTGGAGGATGGTGGTTGTTCGCTAAGGTACTGCACCAATCAGCAGCTAGGCTAGAAGAGACAGAGCAATCAGGTGTACAGATCATAGATGAATCCAGTCAGCTGGAACAAATACCATTCGAGACATTGAAATCGACAACAACGCATGGAAAAGGTGAATTTGTTTTTTTTGTCAAATATTTCTTCAGCAGACTGGTGACGTACAGTACATGCATGACCTGATTCTCATAAGACGTGGAAATTGAGGTAGGGTGGTTCCATGGAACCTTAAACTGCGACCAGAGGCTATTGTGCTGTCAGAGCCGGATTTACGGTTTTGCCCCCGTTCTCCCACTATAGTCTAATTTTCCTGACCACTAATTTCGCAAATATGCTGCCCTAGGCTATAAGCCGCTTGTGCACTCGCTCCTGATATGTCCCTCTTTTGTTCACTCACATGTTCGCACTCTTTCTTTGTCACGTTTTTGATCAAACCCCCCCCCCCCTCCACCTGTAAATACGCTTCTTTATTCAAGTCACTCTCATCTTTACTCTCCAAGTCACTCTCTCCCTCATTTTCTAGGTCATTCAAATGCTTGCTCATTGTTTCAGTCACTTATATGCTCACACTCTTCAGGTCACTAATTGGCCCGATTCTTCGCTCTGTAAGTCAATTTTTTTGTCGCTCACTGACCTGATCCGTCATTCTCTAGGTAACTCTTTTTGTTACTCAATGAGCTGATCTCCCGCTCTCTACGTCATTCTTTTTATCTTTAACATGCTTACACTTTCTAGATCACTCGTTTTGGTCGTTCGCTGACCTGGTCCTCGCTCCCTAAGACTTTGTTTTCTGTCACGCACAGATCTGGTCACTCTTTTGGTCATTCACATGCTTGTTCACGCTCTAGGTCATTTTCATTCACTCACTGAGCTGGTCTCTCTCTAGGTCATTTAGAAGTTTGCACATAGTTTGTCACACATGCTCACACACTACCTAGGCCACTCTTCTGGTCACATAATGACGTGGTCATTCACTCTCCAGGCTCACTCTTTTAGGCCTGCACACCCTCTAGATCAGTGTTCCCAAAAAAGTAGGAAATATCCCCCCCCCCCCCCGGTGGAAAAAAAATGGAATTGTTCAGGAGGGCAACAGAAGCTACGGGTATAACGTAGGATCCTATGGGTACGCTTGAGTAGGGGGAGAGCGATGAGAGAAATAAAAATTCTGAAGAAGGGGCCAATGGAACAAAAAAGCTTAAAAAACTGCTATAGATCAATCTTTTGGTGGCACACCTGCTTAGTCCCCCAATCTCTAAGTCATTCACCAACCTGATCCCTTGCTCTCTAAGCAACTACCTGGTCACTCTTTGTGGTCTATCTGTCATTCACATGCTCTAGGTCACTCTTTTAGTCCCTCTGTCTCTGTCATTGGTCACTAAATTACTTACTCTCTAGGTCACTTTTGGTCATTCACATGCATACTCACCCCTCCCCCTCTAGGTCATTCCTTTGGTCACTTGTTCTCTAGACAGAGGTGGTTTTATGGCTTCACTGCATGTGAGCTACACAAATCTTGCTGCCGCCCTTCTCCCTTTCTCCTAATTTGCCTCCCTGGGTTATAGCACGCTAAACCTCCACCAGTAAATATGTGCCTGTGTGTGTGCTAGTTTCATAGGATCTTGGTCAAAGCAGTACAAGATCCCAGAACACATCCGCACTGTACATGCACCTCTTAAACATTCCTCTGGGGAATCTCTAACGAATTGACACATACCAAGAAGTGTTGTATATGCATGAATGTATTTATGATGTGAGAGTTGTGCATGTTTCATGTTAAAGTGCTGCCATCTGTCTTACATACTTAAAATGGCAGATGCCTAAATTTTCCTGTTTTCCCCAAAAGAACATTGTTGAAAGTCTGCCTACTCTCTGTGGGCACAAACATGTTTGTCATAATCAATATAAACCACAATGCACAAAGTTATCATGGGGATCCCCTCATGTACCTGCCTACGCATTTTAAGTCGGCCCGCAACTAATGAATCTTCTGTTAAGTGTCCATACTCATGCTTTACATGGAAAATAAAATTTGAAACTTTTCTTTCAGACATGAAAGAAATCTGGTCAGAATCGCAGTCTGAAGAAAACTCTGAAATACTAAAGAAATACCTGGAAGAGTATGTCGGCGTAAACAATATCGAGAATTTAGGAAATATCCTGCAGATAGGGATCACAGAACTGACTAGTTTCATTGAATCGAAGAGCGGCAGCCAGGTTTCTTCCTCAGATATCTCTGAAAAACTACTTTTATTTGCCTTCGGGCAGATGCAGCTCATCCTTTTAGGCACACTGGATGACTCGAAACTGCAGGAGGATCTGAACCAGTTGAAGGAGTATTTAAAATCCATGATAATGATCTTACCTGACAACGTGGAAGGATACAAATCTAAAGAAAGGTAATAATCGTTTTACAAGTATCGCAAGAAATACTGATAAACATCCAATCAGAGGTGTATTTGGAGGGGGGGGGGAATTTGAGGAATGGGTGGTCAAGGAAATTAGAGTAGAATGCGAGAAGGGCAGCAAAATCATAAATATGCTTATGCCTATAGAGCAAGGGATCATGTCAGTGAGCAATCAAAAGAGTGGCCTAGGTCACGAGGGATTAAGCCACTTCCTCGACAAAAAGAGGGACCAGGTGAGTCTGCAAGCATGCGAGTAGCCAAAACAGTGTGCAACTGACCTGATTACTCAAATAGATAAGCAACCTGGCCATTCACAGCCAAGCACTTGAGTAGCCAGGTCAGTGTGCAAGCATGTTAGTAGCCAAAAGAAAGACCAAGTCAGTGAGCAACGAAAAGATTGACCAAGAGAGCATGTAAGCATAGGGAAATAAATGACCAAAAGAGTAACGTCATGAGCGAGGGACTTCAGGCTGAAACACACTATTTGATGTCACGTAATTTCCATGAATAATTATTCACACCACCACCTCAGTAGGCCTATATTGTTTTGGCCTTTAGAGACAGAGGCATATGTGTGGGGATGATGGGTAAGCAGACAGGGAGCATATGGAAGGAATCAGTTGTCAAGAAAATTAGACTGGAATGGGTAAAGGTAATGCAAAAACTCTAAATCGACCTCTGAAATCCAACTTGAAAATATTCAAATATATATGAAAATGTTTCACTTAATTTTGATTTGACAAAAGAAATTTCTCAATAACTGTGTATATTTTACAGGTCCGACTCCACACAACAAGTTCGGAAATTAGAAGATTTAAAAGAGAAATTCCTAAACACCATTGTATTGATGTTAAAGAAAATTCCGAATGCACATAGAACTGGGAAAATATACGTGGGAATTTTACTTGAACGCACCGAGGACACAGATGACAACAGCCTGAAAAACGAAGCAAGTAAGTAGATATTTCTGACAATAACTATAAAGAGTGATAACTATGAGTAATAATACTGATCACTGATAAAAAAAACCTGATGTTTAATTATTGACTGAATACGTGTCGATTCCTAGACTTGAAAATCTGTAGTGTCGCATGATGACAGAGTTATAGAGCTGGAGCTTCCGGTGTAAAGATGTGAAGAGAATCGATGTAAGGAGAAAACATCACACCAGGAGGATTCTCATCCATTTAAACAAGGTGGAATCGAGAAAAAGAGGTCGAATTCATTTTAAGTCGTCTATAGTAGTAGATCACTTAAAATGGTCAAAACAGATAAATCAACCAGGACGGTTGAAACATGCTTTCTGCATGATTAGAACTACACCTGGTTAAAGCGAATGCAACCCTGTTTTAAAAAAAAACATATTTTGATGTTTGTAATATTTTGATAAAAGTAAAAACTGATATTAATTTTAAATGAAAGAAAACAGTTCAAACTATTACTACATCAGTTTAAGACCATTTCAATAGTTTCAACCACTTATGGCCAGTTAAAACCACTTTTAGCCGGTGGCCTGGTCAAAACCAATTTTGACTGGTAAAATCTGGCCTGGTTTAAAACAATGGTTGCCCAACAGCCAGGGTAAGCCTGATTTAAATCAGGTGATGTTTTTTTTTTTTTTAAATCACTGATAGAAATAACGAAATTGAAATTGATTTTCCCTTTATTTAATTTAGTATAGTATGCATGTATTGAAATGTGGTCAAGTTGTTGATTAAAAGAAATATAGAAATTCTGGTAAATATAGGACCTAATCTCTAGATACAGTGCAAAAAGATAGCCATTATAAATCGCAGAGAAATATAGGGAGCTAATCTTAGATATAACTGCATTAAGTATTTGGAATGCGGCACGATTCACCTGATAAAAAAAAGAAGAGAAATTTACTTTTTGTATAAAGCCTTGAATTATATGCACCGAAGGCATAGTGGGAGGTGGGGCTTGGGGGTCTGGTCCCCCAAAATGTGAGAAAATGACAGAAAAAAGATGGCCAAATCTATTGTTCTATCACTTTGGTTTCCCCCCCCCCCCGAACAAAATTTCTGGCTACGCTTGATATGCACCTAATTGTTTATTTAAAATAATAATACCGTTGCACTAATGGTATAAATACCTAGAGATGTGAGGCGAGAATATTCTCCTGGATGTAAAAATTGGAGAATAATTGAGAATATTAATTTTTCTTTTAAATAATGAGTTTTTTTACTAATTTTGTTTATATTATGAAATATAAATCAGTTTTCATTGACTGAAACATTTAAAACAAAACAATTTTTGGCATAATCAGCTCATAATGACAACTTTTGGTTCGAGAATGTTCTCGAAATATGTATATCAAGAGAATATTTTCTTGATCATGAGAGGTTTTACAATTTTGGTTTCAAAGATTTTAGAAGCCTTAAGATTAAAACCTTAGAAAATTATATTAAAATTAGATAAATTTTCTGAAATAAGCGATTGAATTGATGCTGAAGGACCCTTTAATTGTGCATCGAAATAATCGAGAAACCCTGCACTATATGCAATACGAAATCACCATGAGGCATACACTTGAAAGTTGGAGAGGGATTCATAAATGAAAACACTTTCTGCAAGAAAAATGTTAATTCACAAAGTTAAAATTTGGGCATAATGACCTTTCATGTTGCATAACCAGATTTTTGGTGTTTGTATTTCTTGCTTCGTTTGTTTATAGTCTGCTTCTAATAATTTGTTTGTTAGTTTATTCATTAATGCTGAATTAAATTGGGTGGGAGATTATTTGAAACAATATGAATTCTCGGGGTTGGGGGGGGGGGGTTCTGTCTACTTTTTTTTACATAGTCTTGTTTTTGTGGAAATTTTACTTATTTTTGTGAAAAAAAATCAGAACAACTTCGGTATAAGGGACAGGTTGGCGATTTTCGGCGCCAAACATATCCGACGACCCCATCAAAAGTCGCCAAGGCCGTTAGACACATTATAGGGGCCGGAAAAAAAAAATCGCAAGCATAGAAAATAATGAAGAGAAATGAAAACAAATAAGATCTGGATTATAAATATGATTATATATATGATTATAATATACGCTATTGATGCTCAAGCAAGCATAAACATGCTAAAAACCAACAACCATAATTATAATAATAAAAATAATTATAAATTAGTAATATTTAGTAAATAGCAGTTGGAAGTTTTAAAAGACACGCTAGAAACAATAGAAAACAACCACCAGTACCATCTCGCTGTATTTTTTTTAAACAAAGAACATTCTAGAACAACGACAACCCAGCAGGCAACGGCAACGCAGAACACCAGTGCATAGCTGCCAACTTTTGAAAATGAAAATTCGGGAGATTTTCGCGCGAACCCATATTTTATGCTAAAACCACTCCCTAATAAATACGAAAGGGATTTTTCCAAATGAAATAGGGATTTTCTACACATAAAAGTTAAAGCGTTGGGGA
This sequence comes from Pholcus phalangioides, assembly GCF_987345545.1. Lineage (NCBI taxonomy): Eukaryota > Metazoa > Arthropoda > Arachnida > Araneae > Pholcidae > Pholcus > Pholcus phalangioides. Next base: position 20,496,516 of record NW_028301596.1, on the reverse strand, counting down.
ATAAAATCCCTACTCGAAAAACTGAAGTCAAATTAAAATAGGGATTTTACACACATGGAAGTTAAACCCTTGGGAATAAAATCTCTACGCAAAAAACAAGTGAAATTGGACGCCAAAACTTCAAAATGGTGATCTAAAAAATAAATAAATACTGTGTTCAATCAGAAACGCTGTGAACAAACATTCTGCGCGAATGACCCCAAAATCATCGGAAGATGAAGGGAAAGAGTGTCAATTTTTGAAGAACACTGACTCTGGAGACACTTGCTTGATGTTTTTTTTCATTTCACATGGGTGATGATGTCAGTCTTTCCACCATGACCGATGTTTATGTCAGTAACACAACTTGTACAAAAAAGGAAAAGTCGGCCCTCTTCTGGAACGTTTGATGAAAGGAAATTCATCGGAATAAGTATCTTGAAAATTTATTAACTATGTTTTTGCTTATCAGTATTCATGTTTTGTTATATCGCACGTACATAACTTCAACAAAAGAAATTTTGACCATATGCGCGTCACTATAATCAATTATTATCCAGGACTATTGGCTGCTAAGCTATTTCCCTGCACGATAAGACAAACAACTTTCTTGTTACCATCAGAGGGTTTGTAAAATGGGGAATTTCCCCATTTATATGACGTTTGAAATCATTTCGAAAGGAGAAAAAAAAAAGAGGCTTCATGCCCCACAAGAAATTCCTTAAGGATTGTTTTCATAAGCGGGGATTTTTTTTTAATGAAGTAGAGAATTTTTAGGGACAATTAGAGGGATTTTTTTGATTTTCGTAAAATTTCGGAAGATTTAAGAACTTTTCGGGAGGTCGAGGGATGAAGCTAAAATTCGGGAGATTCCCGGAAAATTCGGGAGACTTGGCAGCTATGCCAGTGCACCGGCACCTTATCGTCGGAAAAAAGTTGCCAAGTTGGCGTGTCCCTTATACCAAAGCTGTTCCGAATTTTGTGAAGGGTCCAGAAAACTGGCCCAAATTTTGGTTGGGCAGACCCCTGATTCTTAATAATTAACACGATTTGTTATAATTAATAAGGAGTCAGTTACTTTAAATAAGAAAATGCGGCCAACCAAAAAAAATTCCAAGTTTCCAAGCGCTATATTCGCTGAGATATTCAAGTCCAAAAACCTGAGAAAAGTTGGGAAAGGACAACATAAATGAGGGAAAGTGTTGTGTCCTTTACTTTTCGCTGTCTTTTCCTAACTTTTCTCTAACGTTTTTTGAACTAGAATATCTCAATGAATATTGCTCTTAGAATCATGGAAATTTTTCTGTTGAGTTCAGGGGATACAGTGCAACAACTTCCTAACTGGAAGTTAGCGGACAGGGTGTCCATATGTAAATTAAGATTTTTTATTTTGTTACAAACTGTATTTTCATTCTCAAAACTGGTACAGGATAATTTCTGAATGCCTTTTGAGATAAAGGCTGCATTAGCACTTACAGAACACCCTGTATACTGGGAAGGTATTCTTCCATTATGAATACGACACTTAACACTTTTTACCTGGACGAATTCTCACAGAATCATGCATGACAGTTAGCAGTCACACTGGAAGTAGTAGTTATATGTTATACGCTTAGTATAATGTCAAAGGCATGAGGAAAGAAACAAGTCAAAACATGGCAAATTAGTGTCAAAAATGTGTGGCATGATTATAACGGAAAAGTGTGTATGTGTGTGCACCATTGGGAACTTGCCAAATCGTACCATTAATAGAATTTCAAATTAAAGTAATTACACAAAGTTATTCACACCTTAGAAAGATCATATACTAGGTAATTTATATTTTCAAGTTTCCGTCTCACTCATCATATACACAAAGCGGACTGGACAATATCCGAAAGCATCGCAGCATTTTTACTGTCCTTTTTCATCTTCTTCTTCATTTTTTTAAACGCGTTCTTCCTCGCCCTATTCTGCTGAAACTCTGGGCGCAAGTAATGCTCCCTATTTGAATCGCTCTCTTTACCTTTCTTCTTCTTTCCGAATTTGACAGTGACTTCTCCTCCGACGGCCTGATCAGTGTCCATACCTGAAGCAGTTCCTTGTTGAGCACCCACACCTTCGCCATCAGCTTCAGCATCCTTTTCAAATAACTTGTCGAGTTCCATGCCTTCTTCCGCAGCGGATATGTCAAACGCTTTACCCATTTCAGTCACAAGTTCAGCAGACACATGGACAGTAGGTTGGTATGTCTCAGGTGGCTCTGTGAAATATTTTATTATGCCACTGTTCCAGTCGTTCAAAAGCTTACGGGCGGCCGCACCCTTATCTGGTATGCCCCCTTTCTTGAAACGGCCCAGTCTCTGAGATATATAACAAAGAAGTTCTTCGGCAGATTTGAACTCCCCTATTTTATAATACTCCATGAGCTGCTGGCGATCGGCCCTCCGCATTATCGCCTCCGCAGGAGATATCGGGTCATCTAGCTTCTCTATCTTCACAGCGTTATGAAGAGCCAGTGATGACAAAGTCCCTTCCTTGCCGAACACTACTCCAGGACTGTCCAGCAACCGGATGTGTTTATCCAATGCAATCTCCTGCATGCTCTTTGTGACACCGGGTGTCGCCCCCACAGTGCATGCCCTGGAACGCTTCAGGCTGTTGATTATACTGCTCTTACCAACGTTGGGGAACCCAACAACTCCTACTTTGATAGACGTCAAGATATTCTGGTTGCGGCAGTAGTTGCCAAGTACCTTGAGCAAGAAATTGGCGCCCACGCAGCGCCTGGTCGACTGCATGGACTCGCTCATGTGGATCGCGGCGACCTTGGCGTGAGACAGGTGATCAGCCTGGGTCTGGGTGGACGCCTTGAAGGCGACCGTCGGGAACTCTTGGCGCAAGTATTTCAGCCATTTCTCCAGGTTCTCACGTGGGATGAGGTCGATCTTGTTGAGCAACAGCACGAGCCGCTTGTTGGATCCCGAGTCGAGTATCATCTGTTCGATCTTCGGACACCTGGTCCCGAGCGGATCCCTGGCGTCGAGTACCTCGATTATGACGTCAGCGGCTTCGACGACCTTCTTGAATTCTCTGAAGTAGCTCCTAAACATTTGGCGATTGAAATGGTCGCTGTATTCGAAGCCAGATTCGTCTATGGGAATTTCAACGGCAGGCGACGAAAGATCCGCCAACGCTGTCTTGAAGAAACGCTTCTTGTTCCTCTTCTGTATCTGTCCTAGGTTTCCGGAGCAAGAACCCAGTATCGCCGCCACCTTGTCCTGATGTGCCTCCGTTTCCAATACTTTACGCGCGCCATGTTTGATGTTTATGTCGGACACGCCAAGTTTTTTGGCGATATTTTTTTTATCTCGTCTATTTCGACGCTTAATGTTTGCTAATTTCTTGCGGACGGCAGACAATTTATTTGCGTTTTTATAAAACTTACCCATCGTCTGTTTTTTGTTTACATCAACGATAACAGCGGCGTGTGTTGTATCGCGGTTACGGTTCTCAAGTATTCACTCCACTTCAATTTATTTCGCAAAGAATCGGGTGAGAAGAAATTAATATTTTTCTCCCCTCTAATACTTTTTATAAACTACAAAAAAATTTTCCTTATTAATAAAATTTGATTTTTGTCATTTTGATATATATAAACAACACGCATTCATTCCATGACCATATTTGATCAACAAGAATACTGTAAAAAACGAATCGATGACAACATTCACCAACAATAACGCCAAAATTAAACGAGGTGGCCATTATTGCTAAAATCAACGAAAAATCACCAACCACGGGAATCGACTGAATGAATTCTATGGGGGGTGGGGGGTGACCGGCAGTATAATTTACAGGACACTTGAGTTGTTCGAGCCGAACCAGTCGACTTAAATTTGCAATATAGTGCTTCATTTCCCGTGGTTGGTTCGGAACACATTTTCGGATCATTCAAGTGACCCGCATCACATTTAGAGATCATTTAGGTGGCCCGTGGCACATGCTTGAGTCAAAGTAACTTAAGTGGCCCCGCGGCACATTCCTGGATCACTCACGTGGCTCTTGAGATTTAAATGGATCATTAAAGTGACCCGCGGTTCAGATCACTTGAGCGGCACATTTCCAGATCACTCAAGTGGCCCACACTCTCCAAAAGGTTGAGCACCTACCGCAGTAGTTTTTAAAGTGGATGTAGAGCGGCATGTTGGCGATACTAATATAATTATGTTCTCAGTGCCTTCTTAAGTGTTTTTTTTATGGATGCAGCATATCTATTGGACTGAGAGATACCGGGTGTTTCACGAAGGACCCCTGACTTTGAAAATAAATAACTCGGAAACGGTGATAGATTAGAAGCATGAAACCAGTGGTAAATTTATTAAAAAAACTGTAAGAATCTGATACAGAAACCTCAAACATTTAGTTACAGATTGTGCAGATAGATGGTGCCACAGGTGGCATTACAGATTCCTATAAAGATAGCTCAGACGCCAAGAGCGACAGTCGTCGAAGATTTCGCCGTTGAAACGTTACCGCTATTAGCGTATAGTGAAAGAAATTCCGAAAGTGATGTATTCCATGGAAGAACGTGTTTATTGTGTTGGAGAGTATATACCACCGATTAAATCACAGCCCTACTGCCACAAGGAGAAGATTTCAAGTCGCAAAAGGCCCAGATGGGAAAACAATTCGTGAGCTATTCAAAAAATTTCGACAGACAGACAACGGGGCCGATGCGTTAGTCGGAAATGTGGGTCCCACCCACTCCGTCGTTACACCTGAAAATGCTATGGTACTTGCAGCAGTTATTGAGCGTCATCCGAATAAATCTGTCCGCAAACTTACAGCTGAATCCGAAATGGTTAGCGAAATCCTCTCGTTGTCGTTCAGCTCAAACTGGTATGGCGTGCCGGCATTGAATCTAGTACGGAAACATGTGTAATGTCTTCCGCAGGATTCTGTACGCACTGGATGGCGTGAATTTCGAATTCCTTACCTCCGATTTGTGAATTCTAATAAACTAGCACTTATAATTCTAATATCTCAGCACTCTAATATCTCATATAGTTAGAAACGTTGAATTTTCTTTGTTGGCCTCAGGAGAGACAGAGTAACAACTTTCTAATAGGGTTTTTGAGCAAAGGGTGTTTCGTATAAAGAGTTAATTTTTTTTTATTTTAAGAACTATACAACCCTTGCAACATGGATAACTAACCTCAGGTCTACACGTCATTTGTCTGTTCCAACTTTCTCCTCTAGTTGGAAGCAGGGCCGATTTAAGAGTATCATGCGCTCTCGGGCCACGTGATTTTTCGGAGGCCCTACCTGGTAAATCCAAGAAAATTTCAACCGGATCTCATTTTTGATCTCATCATTGTGCGTTAAGACGGCACTGGTTGGAAGTATGCCTCTAGAGGATCAACGGTTCACTAGTAAAATGCGTCAAGGGGAAATTAAGTAATCACCCTGTCCGTATTGATGAAATAATAATTTTAGGCAAGCGGTATTTAGTTTTTTTTTACTTTTGTGTTTCAGTGCTATTTTTGCTTTATTCTCAGCTCGTATAGCCAAGTTGCTCATGATTGGCACGGAATCCTTGTTCCAGTCATTGAGAGTGTGCCTTTCGGCTCTGTCAGCTCGTTCGGACGTACAGGACAAAATATGCGTCGAACTAAGGGAAATCAAGAACGGTCAAGACTTATGCTCTCGAGAAATAGTCGAAAACAAGGCTTCACTTCCAATCGCCACTGCCACCGTGCTAGAGGCTCTCGGACTTCCCGCAGCAGCACCTCAAGTTTTCTATCGTGACAGCGAAGGTAAAACTTATACTGCAATTTCAATACAATTTAAAGTACTTTGATGAATAATTAATTATTTTTTTTATGCGTTTAAAACGGCAGGTGAAAAGTTTATCAATGGTAGAATGCATGGAGATGCTAAAAGAGATAACCGCTGTAGATTTTCGTGCACTATTAACGGATCCGAAAACGTGGGAAAAACCGAATGAGTTTGTGCCGGAAACATTCGTAGATCCCGTCCATAAGGAGGTTTTAAGGAAAAAGGAAAATGTTCTCTGTCACGTCGCTATTATCATTTCCCAAACACTGTATGTATCTAGCAGAACCGCAACTAGGGGAGGAAGAGCAGGCGGGTCTCGTGTCCCGGGCGCTGGACCAGAGGGGGCGCAAATTTTATTCTCAAACCTCTCCTCCAACATTACAAGGGAGGGCCAAAATTCACACTTGCCCCGGGTGACCAAGCATTTAGTTGCGGCCCTGGTATCTAGGGTTACCAGAGTCGAAAACCGAGGAAGGAGGAAGGCTGCGATGGCACCCTCGATGACGTCATTTTTCCTAATTTTCATAACAGATGGCACCACTTTCCTTTCCAAAAAAAGAAACTCACCATCGCAATAATTTTTCCCAATTAAAACAGAACCGCTATATATGTTGTTGAAATTTGATAAATCCTGTTATGTATAATCACCGGCTATTATGCATAGTGACCAACCATTTTTGTAAGTTTAATACATTTAAAATTTTTTCACATTTTACCGGTGATTATGTGTAGTCCACAGCTCATATTGGGAAGTATGATGAATCATCAATAAATTATTTAAATTTACAGAAAATTTTCCACAAACGTAAGTCTAGGATGATGGATTCGATCAGTGATGTTGCTTATATTCAAAAATATTAAGAAATGTAAAGAAAGCTAACATTACAATGCTTGATGATAATTTACCCGCTTTTTATTCTCATAACACTTATCTATATTTACCGTATTTTAATATGTATAAAGGAACCCCTTTTGCCAAAAATTGGGTCCAAAAAATAGGACGGGTTCCTTATTATATGCATAGCGGGGCTAACGAGAAAGAGCCCCGGGTGCATAGTATGTGACGTCATCAAGAGCTCTTGAGCGGGTGTGTATTCCTGCCATGGCCCCCATATCCTGGACCAGAGCTCCTAGGATTGGACCTTCGGTGGGCCCCAAAAGTTAATTTAGATAGTGTGAAAAAACAAAAAATGACAACATATATACGTACCTTGAAAATATTTTCCTCCTACTTCATGGGCTCTTTCAGTGTTATCTGCTGCCATCTATCCTTCGAATCAGAAACTTCCAGATTGATAATACTTATTTTAATTTTGTGGGTCTGCTGGTCACGAGATTTTATTTAAGATTCAACAACTAACCAAGTTCCCATAAGGGAGTATCTCAATCTTTTTCATGCATGGTTCTCTCTTGCCCTAGAGCTTTTTGAAATACTTCCCTTTCTAGTTGCCTTACTTGCCCAGTCAACGCTCATCCGCAGCTTCCCAGAATAGTTTAACAAAGAAAGTTTTCTAAGTACGAGCAGGCACTCATCACAGAGGTCGTCCACTGAAAGTGTGTCTGATTTTTCAGTGCTGCCATCTATATTTCGTGTGTAAAGTGTAATAGATGACTGAATATTTGTACTGTTTGTAGGCCTATTTCTCTCTGTGGCGAGACTTCCTAACGAGGAGATCGGATCGCATTTGCGCCTCAAAGTTGGGAACCATAGAAAACCAACTTCAACCGACAACCACTGTGGCGACGGTGGGGCTCGAACCCGGGTACCCCCGATACGAGTCCGTCACTATGACCACTCGACCACCACAGCGGCGTCCTCAACATACTGCAGCAGTCAGCAAGGATTCTTCACAGACTCCACAATGGTGAATGGTGCATAAAAATGAGAGAAAAGAGATAAGAATCGTCTCGAGCTCACGGGTTAAATCCCGGTCAGCCCTATCCTGTAGGGCCCACGATTGCCATGGCGTACACTTTGAGAGCCACTACTACCATTAAACCACAATGTAACTCGTCCATGTTTCTCTATGGAATTTCTAACGAATGAGTGCATGTTGGAATGTGTGCGTACGTGATGAGAACTTATTGTAAAGTTTGTTTCTTAGAAATGATTGCGTTGCGATGTGTTCAACTAGTGCTGCCATCTGCCTTCCGATTTCGGAAGCAGATAACTTGTCGTGTGATGTTCACATTTTTAAATGTTTTAGGCCTGATTATGCGTGTTTCCTCTGCGGAGAGACACTTTGAGAACCCCTGCCATGAGGATAAAAGGTTTATATGTTCTAGTAGCTATACTATCACGTATTATTTGGCTTTTTTTTCCTTCATTCAATTAGGTGAGAGGTCGTGTCCCGCACAAGCGTTTGTGGAAATCACGTCGCTCGTATTAATAACGTCTCTGGTGCAGAAGTTCCACCTGCTGGAGGCGTCGCCCACCGGTGATGATGGTCGTGACAGCAGCAGCGGCCACGGAAAAACCACCGATTCATTCCCGAACCTGTCGATCGTTCCACGAAATCCAGCTTAGCCTTGAACCGACAACAAATCTACTGATTACACTTTTCTCGATACGTTCCGCGCACCAGTTGTGGTCTCTTCTCCAGCTTGCTTACGCTTCTTTTTTTTAAATTAAAAACGCGCGAATGTAATACACGTAATATGTATTCATGCAATAGCAACTGCTGATCATTCGAATAAAAACTTATAAAAAATCAAATAGTTACCATTTTTATGCGATAGGATGGTGTTATTTAGTGATAATTTTTACCATAGTTTGGATTACAATATGCACAGAGAAAATGCCATAAGTCATGGGATAGTAAAGTCAATAGGAAACTTTAAAGGCTATTGACACTGATCGTAGGTAGACTCATCCACCATCTTTTAGCGTCTGAATACAGTATTATTGCAAATCGCTGTTCCCTTTATCCATCGTTTTTTTTTCAATGTTTAAACGTCCCTTTGGAGCGGCAAACAATTTTTTTTTGTTCAAAGATGTAAGATGAGTCCGCCCTCCTGCCTACAGAGGCAGGCGACCTCGTCGCCTTCCATCTTGGAACGGCAAAACCAGTTTTTGTTCAAAATTGACGTCTGATCATTGAAAAAAAAGCAGGATTGGGAACAGCGATTGGTTATAGCGACGATACCTGCGTTACACTTCGCGCAAAGGTGGCTGATGAGTCAATCTGGGGTTTCAAAAAGCTCTAATTCTATCGACTGGCAGAGTCTACATTACGTCAAGTTGCTTTATTTCGTTGGGCTGAAGGAGGCCGAAGCATTACATCAGGCAACTAGCCCATGACTTTTGGCAGAGTACATTCAATGCAATGAAATCAAATTTCATTTCGTAAGTATCAATTAACATCGATGAAACATAAATCCTCTACAATTACAGTAAAACCCCTCTATTGTGGACACCAGCGGGACAATAAAATACTTCCCTAAAAGAGCGGTGACCGTTAATAGGGGTTTGAAATATGTACCTACTTTTATTATGCAAAATTATTATTTGGCCGTAAAAGAGGGTTGATCGCATCTAAGGCCGAATACAGTGAGACGACCACGAGATACGGGAGCGCTTAAATGGGATTAGCGACGAAAGCAATTGTATTGTTTCGTTCTAAACCTCACATACTCGAGCATCGAGACAAATAGAAAGACGCCACACTCAGCCAACATCATACAATATATCTAATATTAGATATACTACAAAAAAGGGTAAAGATGGCGCATTCGTCGGCCTGCTATATCAAATAGCTATAGGTGAGATCGCCTTCTGCTATAGATGGTATTGACTGAATGAGGTGCGTGACTTAAGCAATCTGGGTTGTCTTCACCTCTATGATACTGATTTTTGCTATCTGCTGATTGGTCCGTTTCCTCCCCACTTTTCTGCGCAGGCATTATCATCACACCCTTACATTCCAGAACCCCTCCGGCCATTTTCTCAATCTTTTTCGACTTTTACCCTGCGCGGACACGTCTCTTCCTCTACCCTATGCACTTTTTTCTTTCTAGTCGCAATTCTCGTATCGTTTATCCCTTCGCTCCACTATACCGGCAGCCTAAAAACGTGTCCGTTAAGAGGGGCTTTATTGCACTCAAACAGATTTTCTTCCGACTGTACACTATATACAATCGGCGCCGCTAATTAGAGTCACTGACGTTTTCATTCTGGTATTGTTATAACTTTTGCAAAAAATGGAACGGACCAATATCATAACGGGAAAATTCGTTTATAGTTATCAGATAATGTTATCTTCCCCCCCCCCCGTCGAAAGTTTATTTTTGCAAATTCTGAAGCCAAGGTTTAATCAAACTTATTTTTCCCCTTGTAGCTTATAGTTATCAGGCTGCAAGACTATCTAGGAGACTTGGTATTCTCTGTTCCCTCCCTTGTCAACAAACATTCCCGCACTTAATGTCGCAATCGGTTCGTAGTATGTCCATATAAGTGTGCAGATGCCTTTGCAATGACCTTATAGTGAAGACAAACGTATGACAAAAAAAAAAAAGCCCTTTCCTTCAGTTCTTGATCAGTTTCTTTTAGTTGACTAGATTAAAATTTCATTTTCCGAGAGACTTTGTGAAGGAATATATGAAACGTATTGCAGCTGAATCCAAAAAAAATATCGTAATATTCGTGATATACATTAAATAATCCCATTCTAACACCTCACAATGGCTGAACAACAGAAATGCAGGAACGACTGACGACTCATTTTGTAAAGAATTATCTGGGAAAGAAAAACAGAGCTGTGTGCCGTTTGACCAAACGGGATGTGTGGTCATCTTACTTGCGAACGGGACTTTTCCTTTTATAGCTATCATTCGGTTGTTGTTATAAGAACCCCCCCCCCCCCCGAGTCCAGATGTGATCACATTAAGCGGCATGTACTCTAATTTGGAAGAAGTCAGCATCCAGAATATGTAGAATTCCTGAGAAATATTTATACAAAAATTCGCGCACACTAGAGAGAAGAGAATGGAAAACCTCAGAATAAGTGGGAAAAAAATTTCAGAATCACATTAATTAAATTTCACTAACAAGAAATAATTTTTTTAGAATTTAATGCAAGACATAACAAAAGAATTAATTTAAAAAAAAGAATTGATATAAGTAACTGAATTAATGGGAGTATGAGAAATAATTTTATAATTAGGGGTGGATTCACATCTCTACAGATACTCGCCGTGTTGTGTCAGACACGGGAAAATATTCTTTAACATAAAACCAATGAACGTATTCATATCTATCGTATCGTGGCTGCGTGGGCAGACATTTCTATGTTAAAGAATGTTGGCAGTGTCGGACAAGATAAAAATGCCGCCCTTAATCTCATCGACTGGGGTATGGGCGCGGTAGCCCAGGTCAATAATATACCCAGTTCGATACCCGGTTCGTCCTTCGGGGTCGTTCAAGTATTACGTAAGCAAAAAAAGAATTTTTTATTTTTCAAATTATTATTATTATTCAAATTTTTAGAAATTTTTGACCCCCCTCTCTCCCCTTGTCAGCAAAACGCTGCCCCCCCCCCAGTCAGCAAAATTTCGTTATCAGCTCCGCCCCTCTGAATACAACTCATATTTTCATAAAGGGTGGTTGATGACGTAAGCATTATCCACTCTCCCCCCCTTGTCATCAAATCGGAAAATCAAGTCAGCAAATCGGAAACCCCCCCCCCCCCCATCGATGATGACGTAATACTTGAACGGCCCCTTATCAGAAACTTTCCTGACGTGGAGGGTGCGACAGAAACAACGACATGACCACAGAAAAAGATTCCTACCGCAGGGACGAGCGCACCAACCTCTTGATGAGCATAAAAAAACGCTGCCGTTCCGAATAGGCGACAAATTGTAGGTCCTGCTCTAATTAGCCCTGGCGGGCAGAAAATGACTGACCGTGATGCGACAAAAATGAAGGATAATTTTAGAATTACATTAAAGAAGAAATAAATTTTTTAACGTTAAAAATAATTTCAGAATTGAAGCAAGAAATATATATATATAATTTCAGAATTAATGGAGGAATTACATTAATTAAATTGCATAGACATCCAATAATTTCCAAATTAATGGGGGGGGGGGGGTTTCAATAATATTAAGATCCCTGTTTGACTGAGGAGGGCGAGCCCCGTTGACCCACCGATAACACATGCAGAGATTATAAGTTCATTTTTATAATAACGTGAGTAGCGCATTGCCCCCCCCCCCCCCCACAAAGTTGGGGCTGACAGAGCTTCAATCCGGGAGACCTGGATGATTCTTATCTTGTTTTTCACTATAGATTTACTATGGTGGAGCCCGCTAAGGATCCCGGCTACAGCATGTGTGTGTGTGGGGGGGAAGGGGGGGGGGAAGCTGAAGCAGCGCCTACATTCATGTGCGTTTCAAAAAATGCAAATGGATTGTATCGCACAAGTTATCGCTGCGATAAACGGTTTATGTGGGAATTGCAGCGGCAACCAACCAAGTCACCGGTTCAAAAATATCAACGAACCCCACCTCCGCGATACCAGCAGGTGATCTCAACTTAAAGACGTCGCTCCGCTCAGAACATAACCTTATTTGGTGATTTGTAAGAAAAAAAAATTTTTTTTTACTTATTTCTCATGTCATCGCACGGAAGAGGCGAAGGCGTGCAAACTGGTTTGAGAGCGCTTCGCTCCTCATGTAGAGAACATTGTCTTAAATAAGTTTGTAAAGACATAACATAATTGCTTTTCATTAATTGTGCAATGACTTAAATGAATATTTAAATCTCTGAGTTTAATATACAGGGTGTCCAATAAAATCGTAAATAATTAAAAAATTCATAAAAATTGAAGGAATTGGTATGTTTGAATGCGATTTCCGAATAAGTTAAGGGGGATTTTTTTCTGGTACAGGAAAAAGTTAAAGTTTCTGTCGATAGAGGGTGCTGCACAGAAACCACTGGAAATATGCAAATCCGAGTCCTATAAAATGCAGGGAGTATGATTAACAGTTCATTCCTGAATTTTTCTGTTACTGGCGCTTCCACAAGGTTTTCATTGTGATGTTCACATTGGTGGATAAAGCACTGTTGGGAAGTTGCTCAACCTCAACCACGAATAGCCGATTGAAGCTTTAGGAACGTTTTGGGCACAGAACAGATTGATGAAATGTTCAGGTCCCATCACTCGTTCTGCACTGGCGTGAAAAATTTGAACTATTTTCTTTAATAACTTAGAATAAAGAACAACTTTTTCGCGAACCACAAAGAAACCAATTCCTTTAATTTTTATGAATTTTTAAATCTTTTACGAATTTATGGGACACCCTGTACGTCTCCCTATATTTTATGAAATCCAAATTTTGGTTTGTTAATTAATTATACGTAGTTAATTTCATTATATACGGGGGGGGGGGGGAAGGTAGATCATGTCCTACGATACCCACGATCTGACTGGGTTCCACCTGCATTATGATTTTTTTCTTGCGCATTTTTGATAAAAGTAGCTCAACAGTTTCTTAGGAGAGGTGGCTCCTTAATATACGAGTAGGTCAGTGTTTCCTCAAAGTGTGCGTCACGGCTCCTGGGGGAGGGGCGTCACCAATCTTAGTCAAAGGCGTCGCAGCGAGCAGGAGATATTCATTTCTGTTCCTATTTATGTTTTGAAGTGGTCCTTTTATAATTATCCTTAACTTAATCTTTAACGTGTATTTTTTGAAACTAGTCCCGGACCTTTTCCAAATTAACTTCATCGCTTCAAAATACGAGGAACAGGTCGCTGCCTGTGGTGAAATCACTCCCATGCACTGTTTAACAACATGTAGATTAACCGCACATGGGTATGCCCGCTGTTAGAAATGTCACACTATGGATCAGAGATTTTCAAAAACAAAAGTAGAGTGAATAAAGTAAAGAAAATTAGATGGATAGGAGACACAATGAAGACAAAGTGATTCCACACATGCCATTGCAATCAATAGTCAGTGCCGTCTTAAGGCGGACCTCACAAAAATAAGATCTGGTTGAAATTTTCAAGAATTTGCCAGGTAGGGCCTGAGAAAAATCACTTGGCCCGGGGCCCCATAATGCTCTTAAGACAGCCCTGCCAATAGTACATGTGCAGAATGCACCACCTCGCCATTCGCAAAGCAAAAAGAAAGTGATCAACTATAAAGAAGATTGACTGATGGAACAAGAACAGTGTAATGCCGTGGAAATCGAACGATTTAAATTAAAGACCAAACCGATTATGGATTTCATATCACATTCCCCCGAGTGATTTCAATATACGATATAGGATTATACGTTTGATTTATGATTGCATAAGTAGATCATGATCTTGTGCAACTGATTTTTACTTAGATTACGATTATAATGTATTTTGTAATATATGTATGTTCTCATAAATAAATTTCTCACGAACTGAGTACCTGCCAGAGTTACTCTGTTCGTGAGGATAGTGAACCGATATTGCTATATGGTGATATGGCCTGGGTATCTATCGGTTTGAGAGTCCTTTTATAAGTGAAAATATCTACTAAACTGTTTTGGGCAGCCGCGGGTGACAAAAGTTTGAGAAAAACTGGAGTAGGTGAATTAATTAGAGGCAAAAATATTTACTTATTTATACAATATTGTTTGTCCGAGGCCTATACACGACAATGCTGTGATGGGATTTGACACAGGAAACGATTGATGCTACGTAAAAAATCAGAAACTAAAGTACAATCTATAGTTTCTGATGGAAGGTTGTTCCAATCTATAATTTTTCGGGGCAAAAACTAAATTTGAAGCAATCTGTGGATGCAAGGAAAGGTTTCAGTTTTTGAGAGGGATTGAGTTTGGCCGAAAAATGTGAAGATTTGTTTAGAATATGGAAGTGCTAAAGTTAAAATAGCCATGTATAATTTTGAAAAGTAGGGCTTGGCGAGCGATATATCTACAGGAGGTAACTGGATTAAGTTGGTGTTTGAGCTGTGTGATGGAAACAGAGGAAGACCAGTAGTATAAAATGAAGCGGGTAGATTTATTTTGGATAGATTCCAGCTTAATTATATTGGTTTGTGTGGAAGTCCTAAATTTCACAGGCATACGTGAGGACAGGAAGGATATAAGTTTGGCAGCATAGATATCGGAAGTGGCGGGTGGTAAAAAAAAATAGATCAGGATAAAAGAAAGAGGTCCATTTTACACAGAGGACTTGATTCGCAGACATTGAGAAGCAGCCTTGTTGTTGAAGACCCTGAAGAAACAAGTTAAAAATTTAACCCAAAACAATCGCCATTGTAAATTCGGGAATGAAATGCAAAAGCAGGAAATAGTTATAATATGGATAGAGTAAAAATTAAATTTTATTTTACAGATTTTTACATTTGAAAGTGACTGCAAAGGAAACAACGAAAAAAAAAAAAAAAAAAAAAAAAAGGAAAAAGAAAAAAAAAGTGATTCCATATGAATTATTTGTCGGAGAAAAGTCATTTTCTCTTAGAATCGAACGTCTGGTGACCTCCAAAAAAAGGCATCATGAATACAATACCTCTTTACATCATGCAAATTTTCTTTCCTTTCTTGATTTTATTTCTTGGCAACTATTCGCTACGAGGAAATTAAACTGTCAAGAATCGAGGAAGAAAAAAAAAACACTTAAAATGATAGAGAGAGGAAAAAGATGAGGGCCTAATGTAGGTCGGTTTGAAAAAGCCGAGAAAGAAAAACCAGCTTCATTTCGTATAAGGCAGTGGGGCCAAGCGGTGCGAACGCAAGTCACGATGGCCGCGCGCCCTCGCCTCGAGCACGTGTACGTAGGCGCCGAAAAATGCAAAAATACGAAAAAGACTCGCTTCTTGTGGAAAATCATTTGCATTAACTGGTGAATGATTCGTCACATCTGAAAGCAGTTTTCAATCATTCGAGTGACAGATTCTAGTCTTGTCTTGCCATGTGAAGCATGAAACTGCACTTCTCGACGGGACCGAGGTTGGTATTTGCCGCTTTGATTTTATGCATTGTACTCTATTGGACCGGATTAACGCCCTGCAATGACCAGCTGTATGCGTATGTACCTTACAAGTCGAGTCTGCCGAAGCAGATAAAGCTGATAATCAACAATGAGGTGTGCGCGAACGAGGATGTCTTCATGATAGTGATAGTCCATTCTGCGACGACCCATCTCGAGCACAGAAACACGATCCGGAACGCCTGGGGTGCCACTAGCCCACTCCTGCCGAACTTGAAGGTAGCGTTCATGCTGGCTGTGCCATCCAACAGCAGCGTCCAGCAGCTGATCGACAGGGAGAACGAGTACAGCCGGGACATAATCCAAGGAGACTTCATAGACTCGTACCGCAACCTGACGTACAAGCACATCATGGGGTTACAGTGGGCTGCGAGTCACTGTCCGAGGGCCAGATACGTGATGAAGATGGACGACGACATCTTCGTGGATATGTTCCAGTTCGTGAGGGTGTTGAAGAGCGACTTAGGGCGGAATCTACGGAAGGCTATTGCGTGCTATTCCCAGCATCAGATGCCAGTGGTCAGGGACCGGTCGAGTAAGTGGTACGTATCTAAGGAGGAATTTCCAGGCGACTCCTTTGACGACTACTGCTCCGGTTGGGCGTACGTCACCGATCCGGACACCGCGAGGACGCTGTCGGAGACCGCGATGAGGATACCGTATTTCTGGATCGACGACGTGCACGTCACCGGCACGGCAGCGAGGATGGCCTTGGTCGCTAAAATGAGACTCAATCGGTATTTCGCTCTGGAAACCCAGGGACTGGTCGAGTGGGTCGCGAGCAGTAGAGACACCCTTTGGGATAAGATATTCGCTCCAACATGGGGCGATCTATCCCTCACCAGGAACGCGCATCGCAAGGCCACCAGATGTGAACGCGTCAAATGCAAGTGCTGTTTCTCCCGGATAATCCGAACGAATACATCAACGCCATCGACGATGGCCCCGACGGGGAAAAGTATTATCAAAGCCTTGCCCTTAAATTTAGCATGAACAAATTAACTCATTGTTCAACGGTCACGAGTTAACGTGTGTTTTTGCACTCATGCGTAGCTGGTGGGTGATGAGTGAGATTTTCCTTAAAAAAACCGGTCTACAATGTGTTAACTGCCAAGAGTATCAAAACATTGGAAGAAACATATCCTGTGCTGTCACATATACAAGAACGGGTGTGTGACATCTCAAAAGAAACAGCATAATGTACATAATATATGAAAATAATGTAAAAAAAATGGTGTATATAATATGAAAATATGATGAATATAAGAAAAACGAAAAAACCTATCTATGATGGAGCTATTTCTCAATTTTATCGACCAAAAACGTCAACTCTGACTTTCAGACCAGTTCAGATTGAGGCAATTTTAGTGCACAGGTCCACTTGACCAGAGGCTTATTTACAGTGGGGCTAAGCCAGCAACAGCCCACGTCAGCGAATTCGAGGAATGAGTGGTCAAGGGTGGCAAAACCATAAATCTGCCTTTGCCTGGACAGCAAGGGATTCAGTCAGTGAGAGACCAAAAGAGTGACCTGTGGATTGCACAGGCCAATGGCCAAAATAGTGACCCGCTAGAGTGTGTAAGCAAGGGAGTGACCAAAATAGTGAGTAAGCATGGAAGTTGACCTAGTTAGTGTAAGACCAAAAGTGATCTAGAGATTGTGCAAGCATGGGAGTTGACCTAGTTAGTGAAAGACCAAAAGTGATCTAGAGATTGTGCAAGCATGTGAGTGGCCGAAAAAAATTACCCGCTAGAGTGTGTAAGTATGGGAGTGACCTAGAGAGATTGCACAAGCATGTGAGTGGCCAAAAGAGAAGGCAAAAGAATCATCTAGAGAGTGAGTAAGCATGTGAGTGACTAATAGTGATTGGTAAGCAAGGGGCAAAAAGAGTGACTTAGAGCACTGGTTCTCAACCTTTGGAAGCTCTGTCATAGACAAGACTAATAAAAAATAAATGAGTAAAAATGAAACAGAAATGATTCACAGCCTGTTTTGACTAATGTCAGGGCCCAACAGTTGAGAAACACTTACTTAGAGAGTGTGAAAAATATGTGAACGACATAAAGAGTGGTATATTTACAGCGGTATATTTACAATGGCAGGTTATAGCCAGGATTGAGTTTTTGTCAAAAACTAGTTTAAACTGTTAAAAACAATCAAAAATCTAAATGAATGCTTTTGGATAATGTTTTGAACACACAATAGGTACATAACACGATTAAACTATACTTTTTTGCATATTAAAATGCTTTATTTTTAAACATTTATTACAATAATTAAAACAAAATATTAATTATAATAAGAAATTTTGAATTTTTCGACATGAAAAGAGTCTAGAACATATAAAATATAATTTTGTGGTTTATTTATCTAAAAACTACTCATTACTTTTGTTCAATTTTCTAAGCGAAATAGAGCTGTTTATTCAAAATATGTGTGATAGGACATCATGGTTAGGTTTTTGACCCCAGAAATTAACTCAGTATTAAAACTGGGGATGGTTTGATTTATCGGTTAATCGGGTCAGTTAATTGATCAGTTGTTAATAACAGTTAAAAATTTTAGTTGAGTTAATTAACTCGATCAATTAAATTAAAATTTCTAATAAAAGTTTGTGGATCAACTTAATTTTTTCGAAAAACCAATTAGATGTCCTAAAAATTCATGTTCTATACAGAATATTTTGGATAAGTGACTACATTTAAAAATAATTGAATCAATATTTTGATCAATTTAAATTCAATAAAAAAACGATGATTTCAGTTTCAGATTGAGTTTGATGGGAGTATAGGTGTGTCGCTGTGAAAGTTCTATATCAAAGGAGTTTAAAAAAAAAAAAGAGGACCTAAATTTATTGTCTCCACAATGAACAGTAGTTTTTCGTATTCTTGGAAGCATCAGCTCATCTCCTCACAAGTACCATTCGAGAGGAGTTTTTAGGGAAACAAGCAACAGTATAATCAAAAGCAGTTTCAAAATCAGTGAATAATAACCAAAAATATCTATTTTTTTTCAAAAAACGACAAGATCAAAGTGAAGAAATTACAGGTTTAGGCAATTATGTTCAGCATATTGAATTGCTTGAAGCGGGCAGCCTTAATTTTTTTAACCTATTCCTACATTTGTTTACATCCACTGAATAGGTAATTGAATTGAATAAAATATATTTTTATAGCATCTATAATATTATTCGGTCACAAAAATATTCCATTAAAATTCAATTGATTGGCAGATTAATCAATTTAAATTTTTGATTAACCAGTTTAAAGTTTTAATTGATCCCCAGCCTTAATTAAAACAGTCAAAAACTAGTTGTCAATGTTGTCAAATAGTTTTTTTTTAACCTGATAGATATGTTGAATAATAAAACACTTACTTTCATGTCGATTAAAGTGTTTTATATTTTGAATTATAATTACTGAGAAAAAATATATATTTCTATATTTTAAATTTTCTGATCTGCCCAAAATTTTATTTCATACAGAAATTCTCTTGCAGCATCTGTTAATAAACTAAACTACTTCATTTTCACCTAAAAATGCCTTTTAGCCCAGGTTGTATAAATTCACAGAGTTTTATAGAGTATTTTCAATCAAAGCAGCGATGGCAGGACTTGATACCCAAAGCATTGTTTTGTATGCTTAGATACAGTTTCAATTGGAAAACTATTGCATTATAAATGTTATAGTGAATATACCATTATCATAGTCAAACTTACTTCTTTTTACGTTTGCACTAAAAATAAGTTACAGGAGTGTCTTGTATACATATACAAGCCAGCACTGCCAAATTAAAGGACATTTTAGTCCTACAATTTAGCATTTTGATCAGTAGACATATTCATGCAGAGTAAGGGTATTATTTTAAGTGCCAGTGATTATCTAGATAATTTAATAACAGAAATAAACATTACATATATGGTGTAAAAGAACTTTTTAAATACCTATCTGTGTGTTATGTAAAGAGTACAGCAGATGTTTATATCCATAGACATATATAAGCAGTTAAAGAAATTTTGGAAGGTCGAGAATCATCTTGAATTGAAGAATATCAAGTCATTCTATAGTTTCTCCTTCAGCTTTTATGTTATGCTCTATTCAAATTGAATATATTACAGGAGAAAATACATACATATTGTCTAAACAATTCTGTAGAGAGTAAAAAATTATTTTACAATCAACCCTGGTTATAGCCCAAGGCAGCAAATTTAAGCAACGAGTGGTCAAGAAAATTGGACCAGAATGGGCAAACAGTGGCAAAATTGTGTAGAGCACATGCGGGGAGTCATAAATCTGCCTCTGTATTGGACACCGCATAATCCTCCCCACTTCCAGATTGAGACCATATTGTAAAAAAACACATCTCTATATTACAACATACAAGATCCTTTTACATTTTTTAAAATCTGTATAGACTCAATAACTATGAAAAAAATTCATATTTTAAATTAAATTCTCTTCTTTGGTGGCAGTTTGATTGAAAATAACAAAAAGCATATCTCTGTTAGGGGCTGTTCAAATATTATGTCATTATCGATGGGGGGGGGGCAGTTTCCGATTTGCTGACAAGGGGGGGGGGGAGGGGGTTTAGATAATGCTTACGTCATCAACCACCCTTTATGAAAATATGAAACATTCTTAATGGCATTTTACTCTGTGCGCCAAAAACGAAAAAACCTTTGGATAGTTTTGTGGGCATTTGAAGTAACATTCCCTCCTATTGATAAGTGCCCTACTGAGACACTTTAGTGATCTCTAAATGTTTCGTGGATCCAAGTGATCTGGAAATGTGCCCGGGCTGCTCAAGTGCTCTGGAATTGTGCCACGATATCACTCAAGTGATCCGTAATTATATGCCACCGATCACTTAAATAATATGAGAATGTGATGCGCAACTTGAGTGATGTAGAACCGCACTGGGGGCCACTTAAACTATGTGCTCTAAAACTATGTCACGTGTCACTTTGTGTCCTGGGTCATTTAAGTGATCTGAGAATGTGCCACGGGCTGCTTAAATGTTCTGGAATTGTACCATGGGACCCACTTAACCAATCTGTAAATGTGCCGCTTGGTTCATTTTTACAAAATTGGGTTTGAGGAGGGCAGGACACATCAGATAACCCCCAGGGCCATATTTGGTTTGCCGGCCAAGGGCCTTTATGGGATTTTGCCGCTGTGGTGGTCGAGTGGTTATAGTGCCGGACTCGTGATGCGAGGATCCGGGTTCGAACCCCACAGTGGTGGTCGGCTGAAGTTGGTTTTCTGTGGTTCCCAACTTCAAGGCGCGAATGCGAGCCGATCTCCCCGTTAAAAAGTCTCGCCACAGAGAGCAACAGTCCTACAACGGTAAATCATTCAACCATAACACTTCACTCATAGTTAGTAAAACTGGGGGTAGATGACAGCACTACACATAACAAGCATTACACAGAAACAAACTATACGTCAGGTTGCACTACACGTACACGCACATTCCCGCATTTACCGATTCGTTGGGGGGTTCCGCGGGGGGGGGGGTGCATGTGTGGTGTAGCAGTAGTAGGTAGGGGCTCGGGGATCCATGATGTTCTTAAGTCAGCCACCTCGTTGGGCAATTTGCCTGTTGTGGCGTTGTATTTGTATTTGTATTATCATTATATAGCTTAGAGGGTGGGTTGCAATGAATTTATTAAAAATAAATTTTGAGTTCATAGCCTTCAAATAAACAGAAATTGAATTGATTATAACACATAAAGGTATTGTCTTCTGAAACTTCAAATTAAAAAAAAATTTTTTTTTTTGCATTAAAAAAATAAATTTTTGATTGTGGGAGGGGGGCACGAGAGCCCCACTATGCGCCCCCCCCCATGTACGTCTCTGATCCCACCAATATGTGTTAGGATTCAGAGGGGCAGAGCTGATGGCAAAATTTTGCTGACAAGGGACGGGAGGGGAGTCAAAAATGGTTAAAAATTTGCTTACATAATACTTGAACGGCCCCTTATGACATAAGATATTTATAATCCAGATAACACATTAACACTAAGCAATGACTCCATGAGCGGATACAACATTCCAATACATTCACGGTAATGCACAGAAGCAACAATTATATTTTATGAATGAAACATAAAATCAATATGCTGGATATCGTTTTTCTTTTTTTTTCTTTCTTCACATTCTGACGTTTTGAACATATTTACATGCTAATTACAATTCACAGAGCACAACATATTTTTAAACTTATTGTCATTGACTGTACAAAAAAATTCAAACTGAAAGTACGGTAGGATCCTAATTATAATCAGCTAATGAGGACCAAACCTATTTCAGATAACCAAACACATTAGCATAAAGATTAAATTATTTTTAATTAAATATACAATGAAATAAAAATATTGGATGCATTACATGAAATATATTATTTATAAAACTAAATTGAATAAAATAATGTGTATTGCATGTACAATCTGCAACATTTTGAATATGTATACTTTCAAAGCTCTTGCCATATGCTGTGGACAGAGGTGTACTTAGGCGGGGGAGTTCAGAGTGGCTGAAAACTTGACAAAGCCTGGTTGAGAAAATTAGTAGAATGGGAGAAGGGTGGCATATATAATTGTAGCCCACAGTGTGTAAAACCATAAAGCTACCTCTTGTGTGTGAATGAACAAAAGTGTGACTTAGAGAGCAAGATACCAGGTCAGTGAGTGAACTAAACCATGTGCAAGTACTTGAGTGACTAAGACAGTGTCGTTTAAGTAAGTTAACAGTGACCTTAGAGAGCGAGGGAACAGGTCTGTGAGTGATCTAAAGAAGAACCTAGTCGTGTGAAATCATGAGAATAATCAAGAGTGACCTAGAGAGCAATGAACCATGTAAGTGAGCAACAAAAAGGGCGACCTAGAGATTTTGCGAACATGGGGAATAATCAAAAGAGTGATATAGAGAGCAAGAATCAGATCAATGACCAAAAGAGTGGCCTAGAGACGGGGTTGATAAAAATGATTTTTTGTTTAAATTAAAAAATATTGGATTTTTCTGATTTGTTTAAATTTTTACCAGGAATAATTAACTGATGAGAAACATAATTTAATTTTTATTTTATTAACAGTTACTGGTTTAAATATTATCTTTAAAAATATAACTGAACAATATGAAATTCTAAAAATAGGTATAAATTTTAAATATAGAAATCAGACAATATTGAACTTGATAAATAATAAAATAAGTGCATAGTAAAATACATGACGCAAACATTTATTTATACACAGAGAGAAATTATTGTTACAAATTTCTGCTAATTTTATCCTTCATTAAGTTTAGGGTTGATAAAAATCATGATTTTTTTTTCAAAATCAAATAAATTCCATTTTTTTACATTTCAATACTATATATATATATATATGCTCATTTTTAATTCCAAATTCAAAATGCTAACTTATTAGGAATATTAAATGGTCTTCATAACAGTTATAAACTATCTACCAATAAGTATTTGAACACCTATGCAAATGACGATATCCGCGGTCCTGAGATACGTCACGCCCTCCGCCAGTATATATCGTGTAGGAAACAACATCGGCATTAGTCGCATGCAAGATGCCGCGCAGTTCGGAGCTCTCTGATTTTGAGAAAGGTATAATTATCGGGTATCACAAAAATGACCGATCCTTAAGGGACATATCTAGTGAGCTGAAGTACCCAAAATCGACAGTGGCCTATGTGATTAAGAAGTGGAAGGTGAGCTGTGATTGTCACAATTTGCCCCGAGTCGGCAGACCAATGAAACTGGGAGATAGAGACCGACGGGTGCTGTCCAGAGAAATTCGGAAGAACCGCACCCAACCGATGGCCCTCATCCGCGAGGAGTTTCAACAGGCATCCAGGAGTATTGTTTCAATGAATACCATCTGTAAGGAAGCACATCTGATTGGTTTTCATGGTCGTGCTGCTGCCCATAAGCCTTTGATCACAAAGTCCAACTGCATTGCTCGGTTAATGTGGTGCAAAGCACATCGAAATTGGACCATAGATCAGTGGAAACGGGTTCTTTGGAGCGACGAATCAAGGTTCACCCTCTACCGTTCGGATGGCAGGGTCTGGGTCTGGCGTCTGCCTGGAGAACGTCTCCTGCCAGAATGCATTGTGCCAACAGTCAAGTTCAGCGGAGGTGGAATTATGGTCTGGGGGTGTTTCTCCTGGTATGGACTGGGACCCTTGGTCCCCATTCAAGGTAAGCTCAACGCCGATGCCTACTGCACTATTTTGGATGACAATGTGCTTCCTACGTTGTGGCAGTTTTACAGGGTGGACCCCTGTTACTTCCAGGATGACAATGCCAGCTGTCATACTGCGAGGTTAGCCAAGGCTTGGTATGGTGCCAATGGGGTTCATAGAATGGACTGGCCTGCCCAGAGCCCAGACCTGAACCCTATCGAGAACCTCTGGGACGAGTTGGATCGCCAAATTAAGGGGTGCCCTACCCGTCCAAAATCGGTGAAGGAACTGACATGTCTTCTCCAAGCCGAGTGGAAGAAAATACCACTAGCCGTCACACAAGGACTTGTGGAAAGTATGCCCCGGAGGGTTCACACTGTAATTGCCTCTCGTGGAGGCTCTACCTATTGATTTTGAATAAAGTTAGTTTTTCTTTTCTATCACAGGTATCCAAATACTTATTGGTAGATAGTATAGTTCTCATTTTTTAACTTATAGACTATATTAAGCTCTAGAGATCTTGCTTTTAAAAAAACTCATTACCATACTAAACTACTCAAAACCCCATTTATCACACCAATATTTCACCTAAGAATAAGAACAAATCATTCTACATTTAAAACAGAATTGAAATTTGTACTTGATAAAAAAAATCCAAATATATGCAGTCATATATGCAACTAATATTCATTAATTTAATCGATTTAAATATTCTGGAGAAAAATCTTTACAAAATATCACTGTGATACCCCATAAACTTTGAAAAAGAACCATCTTAATGAACAAAAGTATTCATTAGGAGCTATGAAAGATGTCTCTATGTTGTAGCACAATATAAAAAAGCATGGAGAGAAAAAATTAGAGTGGTGAAAAAATTGTTTTTACTATTGCTTTTGAAAAGAACATATCTTGTGTCCCAACGGTGACAAATATGCCTACAGATAGTGTATTGTCTACTTCTACAAAGCCTGTATTAAATTCCATTCCAGGACTAAAAATCTGTCCATACAGTCAGCACTTTCTTTAATGAATTTGCTTTCCCCATGAGAAAGAAAATTTTTGGAAGAGACTCCAGACAACTTTCTTTACAATCTCATAATCTTCTGAGGAAAAACCGCATTAATTCTACCAACCTGACTCTTCACTCAAAAAAAAACCCCTCACATTTATTTAAATATACTAGCTATACTACCCAGTGCTCTGCCTGGGTTTTCTTCAATTACTGAGAGAATTAAAAAAGTGACAAACCATTATAAAGGAATAAACTATTATATATCATACTTCACCAAACACAAACTCAGGGCCATATCGCTATATTGCAATTCACTGTCATGAATGAGATGGATTGGAAATAAAGGCACTGTCTATTGCTGGTTGCCTCAAGCTTGGTAGGGAAAATATATTATCTATATCCTCCTTCAGATTCGAACCCGGGACCGTGACAGCAACCTTCACACTGTGGTAGACGAGCATCTTACCACCATAGCACTTGGGCATTTATACATAATACTGGCAGCATTAGCGAAGTGACAAACCATTGTAAAGGCATATACATGACTGAAACACATTGTTTGAGAACCCCATTAACCAAAGTGAACATTCTAAAAGCCATTATGTCCAACAGTTTTTGGCCAATTTTGGGCATTTGCCCAGCTACAACTAACTTTTAAAGTAGTCTATCATTCAATCTGGGATCTGTTTGATATACATGCAAAATTTGGCGATGCACATGCAAATCGGTCAAAAATTGTATATTTGTATAGATGGCATACAGACAGACAAAAAACCAATTTTATATATATAGATTTTTATTTTGCTTTAGTAGAATCTAGATTGAGTTACGGCATTACATGTTTGAGGTGGGACATACTTTAGCAATCTTTCTTCACTTTTTGTCACATAGAAGTCCTTCATCCGTATCATTCTGAGTAAAAATAGACTCACACATAAAATTCTACTTTTTAATCAATTAAAGTCTCTCTACAACATTTGTACGTTTATAAAAGTTTAAAAATGTTTTATAAAAGAAGTGGTCATCTCAATCTGAAATTACATAAATCTGGAATGCAATTTAGACGTCATACTATACAGGTACCAATGCCAAATAAAACTCGTTTCCAAAAATGTTTTCTTTATTTAGCTCCCAAAATATTTAATTTACTTCCTCGGTTAATAAAAGAACATGTACATCTTTTTTTTATCAATTTAAAATCTTGGTTGTTAACTGAAGAAGATTTAAATTACCTGTTTGATATTGTAATATAATGAAAATGTCTTTTTTTCTTTTATCTTGCATACGCTGCTAAATGCCAAATTTTTTTGTCTATCAACTCCATTCTCCTGTTGACACTTATTTTTTGGTGTTATATTATTTATGTGTTTTTTTTTTTTCTCTCATAATTATTTATGTCGACAGATATGTATCGGATATTGTTTTTTGGGCTCACAAGCTTGCTTGTGATGTAATGTTTTGTAACTGTGTTTTAAAAATCTTAAATAAAGGAAAATATAAATATAAAATATATATTTAATTTACATCATACAAGTTTTAAAAAAAAACAACATTCAAAATTGTTTGGAATATCAACAGCATCTGGTTTAAATCAGTGATTAAAAAAAATGATTTAAATCAGGATTTGAATCAAGCTACCCTGCCTAGAGAACAAGAATCAGATCAGTGATCAAAAGAGTTACCTACAGCATGTGCCAACACGTGAATGAATGAAAGTGTGACCTAGACAGTGAGAGACCACATGAGTAATTTAGAACATGTATAACAGGGTTGGGGTTTTGGACAGGACATATGGGGAAAAACTGTCTAAAACTGACCAAAACCTCCATGTTTCAAAATGTTATGTGGAAACCTTTGGTTTTTTTTTCCCATGATATTATATTAAAAAAAATACTAGCAGAAAATAAAACTAAATCAAAAATATTTCAAAAAGGTGTCATTTAGTTATATAATGAACAGGAATCAAATTGAATCACAGGCTACTTTAAAAATTTGTCAGAGCAAGGTAAATGCCTGAAATGGTCAAAAAAATGGTTTATGAACATTAACAATTATTTTTGAAATGTTTGCTGTTGTTACCAGGGTTTACAAACAACACATTTCAGACATCGAAACTATGAGCTTCTCTGTTAATTATGAGAAGTACAACTGACTGGACACAAAGCCAAGACGAATTTATCCCCCCCCCCTCCCCCCATCTGGGAGCTAGTGTTGTTACGAGCTGTTGCTGAGTTAGGAGGCTGTCTACAACAGTCCCGTTCAATACATACATATGTCCTAAAGAAAGAAAACGTCTGTCCTATGTAGCTTAATGGTAGAGCACTCACCCGGACCGTGAGGATGGTGGTTCAATTCTCCACAGAGGAATTTGAATTTTGTTTACCAAAATTATTCTTTGCTTTGTGTCCAGTCAATTATTTTTTGCAGTTTTGCATACTTTTTGCATTTTTAGACATGTTTATCCCTTTACAAAGGTTTGCCCTCATTAAATGCTCCCAGTATATGAAGAAAATCCAGACAGCAAAAGGTATCACTAGTATACACATAAAACCATTTAGCATGGTGCAATGCATGCACAACAGCAGAAATTTTGCAAACAAGATGTACATTTTACTGTTCGACAATGTGTTTACTTTGAGAAGAAAAAGGTCCTGAGCAAAATAAGATACTTCTCGTAAATGAAGAATTTGCTTGTATGTTGAAGCATTCTCAGCAAATATTTTTGCTCTTCACTGAAATTACTTGCCAGTTGAGAATTTTATCAACTCAAGGTATCACTGCACTCCTTATTGTTCCATATTGAAATACATTTTTACGTATGTCTACGTCTCCCTCCAGAAAAAAAAGCTCATGAAAATACATTAATTTTATCCACATAATCGAACATCACCATGAAAAAAAGCAATGTGTTCAAAAAAGTAGGCTTCAATTGCCAAATTAAAATATGTAACAGGCAAGCTGTTAACAAGGATGTACAGTAATACTTTATTCACGAGACACGTGAGATTTAAGTTGTATCGAGAGACGAAGACATTCTAGAGAGTTCGATTTTAACCTTCATCACGAAGGGTTGTATGTTTCGCAGGTTAATGCAGAATAAAGGAATGCTTCATGTTCGTCGCTTCGTATACACCTCACCAATCGTCACATTGGCGCCCAACGTTTAAAATAGACGCGTGAGTGTTTTTAGCTAAGCGGACATCCTAATTAGGTACCAAGTGAGTGAAAATGGCATACTTGGCGAAATATCGAAAAGACGAACTCCGTCGCCTTGCCGAAGAGATGGGCGAACCTACCGAACCCGAGATGAAAGTGATAGAGCTGAAGAAGCTGATTACGTCCAGTAAAGAATACGATGAGGTCTTCGCAAAAGGAGTGCTACAGACCCTCGTAGAAGAGAGAATTCGACACGAAGAAGCAGAAGAAAGAATTCGACGAGAAGAAACAGAGGAGAGGATTCGACGGAAGATGCCGAAGAGAAAGAAAGAATTCGACGAGAAGAAGCAGAAGAAAGAATTCGACGAGAAGAAACAGAGGAGAGGATTCGACGGGAAGATGTCGAAGAGGAGAATTCGGACCAAGCATTTCAAGCAGAAATGCAGTTCGAACTCGAGAGACTGAGGATAGAAGCGGAGAAGTGCCAAGCTTCCGTTCGACCGGCTGTGACAAATCGGGACTTTCAAGTGTCGGTTCCGCGTTTTGAATCATCAGATGACATTTCACTGTTCCTGGTCCTGTTCGAACGACACATGGGATTACACCAGATTCCGGAAGAATTGTGGATTACGTATCTCATCAATAGCTTACCGAAGGAGGTGGCTAGGATCTGTGCCAGGGAGCCTGACGAGAAGTTCAAGGACTATCGGTATCTCAAGGAACTGCTGTTAAAGCGATTTAAGCTACATGCGGACAGATTTCGACAGCTTTTTGTAGAGCATCGGAAGAACTCAGAGAGTTCATGGCGTGATTTTTATTTTGAGTTGAAAACGTATCTTGAAGGGTGGTTAACAGAAGTTAAGGTCACAACATTCGAGGACTTGATTAATCTAGTCATAGCTGATCAGATGAAGAAGAAGTGCCCTCCACAAGTGAAAGAACATTTCATCGATGTATGGGCCATGTTGATCTCCCCATCGGAACTAGCTGAGAAACTCGACGCGTATGAAGATGCCAGGAGTACTTCCACAAAGAAATTCAACCAGCAGTACGATGTCGAGGGTCGTCGAAAGCAAACACCGATGAAATATCCATGGACCTCATCAAAACCAGTGATTCGTGCAGATGAACAGACACTTCCCATGATCAGCCTGGATGAACAGCGACCTCTAAGCTGCTATGGATGTGGATATCCGGGGGTAATTAGAGCGCAGTGTCCGACCTGTAATCCCGAAATGACAGTGACAACCGCTCAGTTTGGTCAGTTGGAACTGAATCTATGCTCTTCTGTAACAAAACCCGTAGCATTGTTAAAAATTCATGTAAATGGCAAAGTGGGAACTGCTTGTGCCGACAGCGGTGCTACGCACTGTATCGCAAGTGATACTCTGCATCGTATTTTGAAAGAGCAAAACGCCAAATTCCATCAGGAAACTATCGAGATGCGTCTTGCAAACGGACAGCAATCAACGGTGAATGTGTGGACCACAACGGTATTGGTCAACATCCAATGGAAGCGACTAAGGACGAAATTTATAGTTCTTCCTGGAATCGTCGGTAACAGAACTCTTTTGGGAATCGACTTTCTAGAGAAAGCTGGTATCGTGTTGGATCTCAAGCGAAGGCAATGGTTCTTCGGGGAAAATACTCGTAAGCGATTCCACTTCGTGAACGAATCTAGGATAAAAACTGTTCAACATGTGGTAGACCATGTCGACTTGAAGTACTGCCAACTAAGACAAAATGAAGGACAACATCTATCAGAAAAACAAAAAATATTGTTAAACAGTCTGTTAGAAAAGTACGAGACAATTTTTAGTCCAGGGGGAGAGGCGACACCATTTATAGAGCATCACATAGAGACTGGAACGCATCCTCCTGTCGCAGTGCCTCAGTATCGGATGTCTCCTAACCGAAAGGACGTGCTGAAGATCGAGCTTGATAAGCTCCTAGCTGAAGGGACCATTGAAGAATGTGAGAATGTATGTGAGAATGTGAGAATGTATGTACATCACACCCTCTATGGTTCACGGATAGCGTGCGGAACCTTTATCTTGAAAAGAAAAGAGCATTCAGAGAGTATAAAAGTGGACGAGGTGACCTATCATTGTTTACTGATAAAAGAAGACTGTTGAAGAAAGCGATAAGGGATAGTAAAAAGCAAGTTGAATCTAGGTTGGCAGATAACATTGGCTCTGACCCAAAATCATTTTTTCGATACGTCAATAATGGATGTAAGGGGACAGTTGGCCCCCTCTCGATAGGAGGCTCAAAAGTAGAGAGCAATGTAGGCATGTGTAGTGCTTTCAATGACTTTTTCGCGTCGGTTTTTAATGGAGATAATGATATTCGATATACGGGTGTTGCATGGGGTAATAAAACGCTCAACGATATTCAAGTGGAAGACGTGGAGGTCCTAAATCTTCTAAGAAATGTATGTGCAAGCAAAGCACCAGGACCAGATGATATCTATCCCAGGGTTCTCAGGGAAGGTGCTAATGAATTGTTGGGGCCAGTCGCACAGATATACAGGAGTAGTGTTGCTGAGGGTATCGTCCCGAGAGATTGGAAACTGGCTAACGTTGTTCCGATATTTAAGAAGGGTAGTAGAGAAGTGGTGTCTAATTATCGTCCAGTGAGTTTGACGAGCTCCCTCTCAAAAATTTTGGAAATTATCATCAAAAGGCAGTTTGTGAAGTGGATAGACGAGAATAATGTATTGTCGGATAATCAGCATGGGTTCAGGAAGGGGAAGTCATGTGTAACTAACCTCCTTTGCTTCTATGATTACGTGACTAAGGCTTTGGGTAAGAGCAAAAATGTCGACGTTGTTTACCTTGATTTCCAGAAGGCATTCGATCGGGTCCAACATGGCAAACTCTTGAAGCGTTTACACGAGATTGGAATAGGGGGCAACTTGCTGAATTGGATAGAATCGTGGTTAAGAGATAGGTCGCAACGAGTTATGGTGAACGGGGAATTCTCTGGTTGGACAGACGTCACAAGTGGAGTTCCTCAGGGAAGTGTCCTTGGCCCCATACTTTTTTCACTTTTTATCGATAAACTCGATCAGGGTATCGATGGAATTACTAGCAAATTCGCAGATGATGTGAAGCTAATGGGGGTAATCGGGAATGAAAGCGATAGGGAGTTGCTCCAGACCAACTTAAACAAGATTGCAGCATGGGCAAATGAATGGAGCATGACGTTTAGCGTAGATAAGTGCATGGTCGCTCATTTTGGTTCGAACAACCAACGGTTCTCTTACGAGTTGAATGGTGTCACTATCCCGGATGCAACTAGAGTCACCGATTTGGGAATTCTCATTGACGAGCGACTTAAGTTTTCTGAACATTGTTCAGCGGTTGTCAAAAAATCGAATAGAATGCTTGGTCTCATTTTCAAAAAGGTCTCTTCGCGTTCTCCTAAAGTCATTCTTCCTCTTTTTCGAGGCTTAGTTCGTCCTGGACTGGAGTATGCTGTAAGGTTTTGGAGACCATACCTACAGAGGGACATAGACTTGGTTGAAGGGGTGCAGAGAAGAGCTACGCGTGTCCTTATTGGCACACAGGGCTTGAGTTATGAAGAAAGACTTCATTTTTTGAATATGTTTACATTGGATGAACGCAGGTGTCGAGGAGATATGATCGAAGTGTTCAAAATTTTCAATGGGATGGATAGGATGGACCATGAACTTTTAGTACACCGCCAATCGACTGGTTTTACAAGGGGACACCAGTATCGATTGGTGAGGGACAATGCAAGGTTATGGTGTCGCAGGGAATTTTTCTCCAATAGGGTTGTTAATAAATGGAATAGCTTACCCCCGGAGGTAGTAAATTGTAACACAATTGACACGTTTAAAAAGAAATACGATAAACATGTTGGGGTAAATCGAGAAGCTATCCATTCTTAGAATAAGACAACCATAAGTAATCTTTATGGGCATCGTATAATATTTTATCATGTGTATATATTGTTTGTAATTTGTGTTAATTGCATTTTTAATTGGGTTGCTGTATTTTTGAAACATATGACAACCATATTTTTATGGGCATCTTTTTATCAGCCACCTCGTTGGGCATTTTGCCTGTTGTGGCGTTGTATTTGTATTTGTATTTGTGAGTCCCCTTACGCTTCTCCAGTTGTTCTAGTGCCGAAGCAGAATGGCACTTACAGATTGTGCATTGATTACAGAAAACTGAATACGATAACGAAGACAGATACCTATCCGCTACCGCGCATAGATGATCTTTTACATGAGGCGAAGTACACCCCGTACATGACCACCATTGATCTAAAATCAGGTTATCATCAGATTAATGTTACTCCGAGTGATCGAGACAAAACGGCCTTTACTTGTCCTTTTGGAACATATCGGTTTCTGAGAATGCCGTTTGGGCTGAAAAATGCACCTGCCACCTTTCAGAGAATGATCGACCAGTTCCGACATGGGCTGAAAGATATCCTTATTCTTTCGTATTTGGACGATATTATTATTTTATCGGAGACTTTCGAAGAACATTTGGAAAACCTTAAAGACGTTTTTGAAAGATTGTTGTTGTTCAAGTTGTGTGCAAATAGGGAGAAGTGTAACTTTGTTTGTCCGAAAGTTAAATATTTAGGACATTGGATCACTCCCTCCGGATTAGAAGTGGATCATGAAAAAACAATTGCTATACAACACATGATTCCCCCGAGGAATATAAAACAAGTACAGTCTTTCTTACAAACGTGTTCTTGGTACCGAAGGTTTATACCTGGTTTCTCACAAATAGCAAGACCACTGAGTAACTTGACGAAGAAAAACGTCCCTTGGTCCTGGGGCTCGAATGAAATGAGTGCTTTTCGAGAGTTGAAAAGTCGATTAATTAGTCCTCCTGTTCTAAAGCAGTGCGATCCGGCTAAACCATACATTTTGCGAACGGATGCAAGTAATTACGCCTTAGGTGCTGTACTCTTGCAAGGGGAGCAAGCTGATGAACATCCGATCGAATATGCCAGCCGTCTTCTCACTTCAGCAGAACAAAACTACTCCACCACTGAGAGGGAAGCTCTTGCGGTGGTTTGGGCCCTGAACAAGTTCAGAGGTTACATAGAAGGCTCGGAGGTGATAGTAGCCTCTGACCATCAACCCCTCAGATGGTTAATGAGTATCAAATCACCGTCAGGGCGGTTAGCAACATGGGCGTTGCAGATTCAGTCCTTTAATTTAAAGATCGAGTATATACAGGGGAAGAGCAATGTTGTAGCTGATATGCTCTCACGACCTACGGTTAACTCGGAGCAAGCTGTGTCCATATCCGCAATTTCTTTCGTCTTGCCGTCACGAAGTCCTAAAGATATGAGGCAAGAGCAGTTGAAAGACATTGAACTCAAGAAAATCATTCAATGTTTTGAGGATGTCAATCATGGAGTCGACTACAAGAATTGGACTGAGCGTGGTTACATCATGAACCAGGGAATACTTTATAGGTATGCACCGGAAGCCAACGTCGAGGAAGCACAGCTCGTGATACCTTCACATGAGAGGGAGGAAATTATGAGACAACATCACGATGTTCCAACCGCTTGCCATTATGGAATAGAAGGAACTTTTGATCACATTTCTAAGAGATATTATTGGACTGGTATGCGTTCCTACATCACGGCGTACGTGAAAGATTGCCCAGAATGCTGTCGGTACAAGGCTTCAAATCAAAAACCCTCAGGTCTTTTGCAGACGCCGATACAGAATCAAAGGTTTGAAACGTTAGCAATCGATCTGTTTGGTCCGCTGCCAGAAACTGAATCTGGAAAGAAATGGATTTTCATTGTTGAAGATTACAGCACACGTTGGGTTGAATTGTTCGCGTTACCCAACGCTACTGCTAAAGAATGTGCGAAAACCCTTATCGAGGAAGTTTTCTTGCGTTACGGTCTGCCGCGACGAATCATAAGTGATAACGGAACTCAGTTTGTGAGCGCCGTCATGCAACAAGCATGTTTTCTACTTGACATCAAGCAGGTACTTACTCCGTATTATCACCCTCAAGCGAACCCAGTTGAGAGGAAGAACAGGGATTTGAAACCCCGTTTGGCCATTCTTGTCGGCAATGATCATGTAACATGGGAAGAGAAGTTACCGGCGATCAGATTCGCCATGAATACTGCAAAATGTGACACAACTGGCCACACTCCTGCTTTTCTGCAGTTCGCTCGTGAATTACGCACTCCAGATGATATTCAGCATGATATCAGATCAGTGTTACTGAGTGACAATTTCATCCCAGAAATAACACCATATTTGAGAAGGTTCACTAGGTACATCGAAGAGGTAAAGCATCAGGTTGAACAAAAACGGGACAAGCGCAAAGCATATGCTGACAAAGGTCGCAGGCAGGGGCCGCGATACACACCAGGAGACCATGTTTATGTCACTTTACATTCACTTAGCAATAAAAGGAAAAACTGGTCGGCAAAGTTCACACCACAACGAGACGGACCATACCTTGTGCTATCCCAGAGATCACCTACGACGTACGCTATCGCTAATCCAGCCAAGCCAAGTGTCCCTCTTGGTGTATACCATACCTCTGCTCTCACACCATGTGGGAAACCGGATACTGTTTCCTTAGTGCCATTACGGAAAAGGGGTCGACCACCTAAAGGTGACCTCCCTCTCACTTCAAGTAGGAAGCCGGATGCTGTATCCGTAGTGCCATCACAAAAGAAGGGACGACCACTCAAAGTTGGAACTAACAAGAACACTGAACAACTTCCCATAACGCCTATTGCTGGTTCCTTGCCGGGACGTCCGCGAAACCAGAGGGGGAGTATGTAACAGGCAAGCTGTTAACAAGGATGTACAGTAATACTTTATTCACGAGACACGTGAGATTTAAGTTGTATCGAGAGACGAAGACATTCTAGAGAGTTCGATTTTAACCTTCATCACGAAGGGTTGTATGTTTCGCAGGTTAATGCAGAATAAAGGAATGCTTCATGTTCGTCGCTTCGTATACACCTCACCAATCGTCACAAATAGTTTTTGTATATATATGTTTTCACCTATAGTCAAACATTATCATCGTTCATATAGCTCTGAAAATCAGAAAGAGAGAGAAATACAGAGGGCACTCATTACTATGACCATCCAAAGAAGGGACAGATTTTGTCTGTGCCATCCAAAGTCTGCACTAAAAGAAGTACATATTTTAATGGTTTTCACCACAAAAATAGGTGCTGTTTATTTATAGAATTGTGGTTATATATCTTTCTTTGAAACATGGTTTCAAGGAAACAGATATTTATGCCTAGGTGAACTTGGAAAGAAAAGTCATCTGGTCCCAGCCGAGTTCAACTCGGCATAAAATCCAAAAAATATCCTTGATATATTGAGCTGAGAAAACAAGAAAATATGGTTTATTTATAAAACTGTGCTAAAGACTGTTGTCATTCTTTGAATCGATTAAGTCATCTTTTTTCAGAATAAAATTAGCGTTTTCATTTTGAGCTTTCTTTACCAGAAATCTTGTCTATATTATTTGATGAGATGTAAGCACTAAACAATGTTTTTATCATTGTTTGTCAACAAAAATAAAGGAGAAAAAATTGTCTATACTGTAAGAGATATGCACATTAAACATAGAGGCAGTAACGAGTGTTTACTGTACATCTAATATTTAAATGGAATATTTTAGTTCACTCACAGTGCTTCAGTGTAAGTCAATCCACACACAAATAAGAGTTATTGTATTTGTTGGCACACAAGAATGTATTTCTTTTCCCTTTGAAAAAACAGCTCAAGGAATACAAGAGTCTATCTTATTGGCAGTTACTGAGTGTTTGATGGTGTCTAAAAATATGGTGATACATTTAATACAATAGCAAATATGAAATACAGTGAAACACCTATATAATGATATTCAAGAGACTAGAGAACATATCATTATAAAGGAGTAATCATTACATAGATGAAACCATAACAAAATGAGACGTGCATCAGAACCAGAGAGTGAGTGATATCATTATATAGGTGATTAGTAGGAGTACGTAAATTTCATATTTTGTGAAATATCCACGTAATGCAAAATTTGCGAGTTTTGCTGAATAAATGTGAGAATTTTATTTCTTTCTATTTTTCCGCGAAATCTCAATAATTTACAATTTTTTAAGCAGAAAAGTTGTAATTTTGCTCAGACTTGTGAACATGCTTAAAATGAGAACCACAGGCACATCAGTTCTTTTCTCTAACTTCTTCTTACTAGCCCCATTTACTTGAACAAGATTGGGGTTTCAATGGAGGTGGTTTGGTTGATAGAAGGACCTGCTTGGAATTTTTTCCCTCATCATAGGGAAAAAAATGGAAAAATTTGAAAACCCTCGTGTGTAATGAATTTTCGTGGTTTCATGCCCCTTTCCCATAATCCTTTAAGATTTTTCCCTATTACTGAATGAAAAAAAAAGAAAAATTGACTTTCCTTTTCCTACGTAAACGGGGCTACTGAACCACTTGAAAACTAATGTTTATTTTTGTCATCAATGGTAAATTTAGTTAGTGTTAATAGTGATATATTCAACGTTCACTGGCGATAATAGACATGGGCTGCCCTAATAACTTAATGAGCAAAGTGAAAGAGTTTGACCACGAGGGACTGTATTTAAGTGATACAAACGTTGTTAGGTGCAGGTTTTGTGATGATAGTCTAGATGGGCTGAAGAGAGATTCTTTGTAGAAACATATGATCTCTGTTACACATTTAAAGAAAAGGGAACACCCAGCCCCATCTAGAACTAAACAACAGACTACAATCATCAGTGGCTTTGAAGCGTGCCGAGAAGGAACAAGATGATTTTGTAGGTAGAATAGACATGGTAAAAATGTGTTTGAAAGCTAATATTCCTCTGAATAAACTTGATCACCCTGCTATACATGATTATTTCACAAAATATGTGCCTAGTTCAGGTAACCTTCCATCTGGAGACAATCTCAGATGAAATTTTATGTTCCACTTGGTGGAATTTCGGAAAAATATACTATAAAACAATGTTTGAAAAATAAACTGATAGTCATAGTGGTGGATGAAACATCCAATAAACAAGGGAAGTGTGTTCTTCAGTCTTATTGAAAACCCATTGATTATGAACCAGAAAAATCATGTTACCAGGCTAGCATATATTTTTTAGACGTAGCCAATTCTTCTGTGTGCTCCTAAGCTATAATTGACTCATTCAATGAATACAAAATTGAATATTCTCAGTAAAGGGCTTAGTATCAGACTCCGCTTGTTATATGACTGCATGCTTCAATTTATTGCAAAACATTTCTAGGTGACAAAATTTTGCACTACCAATGCTGGGCGTAAAGTGAATCTCGTGGGTGACTTATTCATCAATGAGTTAAAGAACTGAACTCTATTGTAGCCAAGATGAAGACAACTTTTTTGCACTCAAGAAAAATTAAAAGTGCATATTTTAACTCCCTATAATAAGAAGTATCACTACTGCCAGATAAACTCTTCCCATCGCCTGTAGTAACCAGGTGAAATTCATGATTCAAAGCTGTCATTTCACACCTTATTACATGTGTATTCCCTGGTACTGAAGTTTCAATTTATTGCTTATGAATATGGTCTCGTAACCAATTGAATTGAGATAACCTCACGATGATAAACCAGTATCACCACATAAATACCATACAAATTTGTTATTAAGACTTATTTACATCTTGCATTTCTTTTTCAATTATTTACATCAACAACTTATGAAAATTGGAGCATGTATAACCATGAACAAATGTATGTTTAAACTTGCATAGTTCTT
Source organism: Pholcus phalangioides (assembly GCF_987345545.1). NCBI lineage: Eukaryota > Metazoa > Arthropoda > Arachnida > Araneae > Pholcidae > Pholcus > Pholcus phalangioides. The sequence continues at coordinate 20,458,555 of NW_028301596.1, read as the reverse complement.
TTGTTTCATTGCAAATTCATGATTATGCTGCCACAGCATTCAAATACCTTAAGGAAAAGAAATAGTTTTCTTTACTTCAATACATTTTTCTGTGTCCTAAACATCACATTTCGCTCAACTGGAGAACAACAAACACAAACCTATGTTATCACTTGCATCATCTAGCAAATCAGATGCCTTCGACCTCAAGGGCTGGAACATTGGGGGGAGATTCTTTATTTTTATCTTGTTCTTGTGTAACTGTCCAATATTTTTCTGAAAAATAGCAAAAACCATTTTCAACTGAAGGTTCACTAAAAAAAAAAATTGATATGTATAAATGTCAAAAAAAATTTAGGCACCAGACCTTATGTGACCCAAGCATAGTATTTTCCCCTAGAAAAATAGTTGTAAGTAATGTTATTTTCTACTTTTCTAACAATTAGTGATCCCTTTTCATGTTGGAATCAAAAATTTTTGTGTCATCCTTAGTAGGGATGGGATGAATAGTGATTTGGCCGAATATCCAAATACTTAGCTAATTTTTTGGTCGAACAACAATTTTCTTCAAAGTCATCAAAATTATGATTAAAATTGGCATTGTTGATTTAAAATAAAATTTGTAATTTCAAATAATTCATATTTAATTTTAATTAAGCAATTTATTATTCAAATACATATTAAAAACACTGGTAACTGAAAGGTTTTTATTGCCGTGATACTGACAATCATATTTAATGATGATACAGTAAAATCTGTCTTTAATGAAAAAAATATTGGTCCCGTGATTTCAATGCCAAAATACGCATAAAAGAACCTGAATCAAACGGAACTTGTCTAAGGCGGAAACCGAAAGGAAAATTGAACCCTCTTAAGGGAAAATTTCATACAAACACTTTCACTGTTTTGCAACCAATAGACAAAAGGATCATATAAAATGTTAAAGTGCTTCTATTAAATTTTTTGTGCAATCCTTGCTTGTCAATGTAAGTTCTACATCATCCACACTTGATTAGCAAAAACCGTTTTCTTACTTCATGCTGTGGTTTTGGTAAGCCATGTGTAGTAAAGCAGTTGCTTTCTAAAATTGTAGCAATTTTTTTTTTTGAAAAGCAGGCTTTACTATGGGGGGAAATCAGTGTAAGGGTTTGATTTCCAAATGAAAAGACAATTTTGCAAGACTTGCAAATTTGTATAAAAGATTGTTTTTCCCAAATTAGAGGGAGGCGAAGTAGGTGGCAAATTTTAGATGGGAACAAAAACACAAATTCAAAATCACTGAATTTTTACCAGGGGCTGAAAAATCATGTTGCCCCTCCCCCTCACAAAAACCCTAATTATAGCCCTGGTGCCGAGGATTACATAAATATAAACAACGATGTTCAAACTGAAGATGACACAAAAGATATTCACACCCTCATTGAAACTTTTAGTGAAAGTCAAATGAAAGTAAATGTCGTCAATTCAGAGAACAGTGGGGGGGGGGGGGGTGAAGTTTTATACAGAGATGCTGTGAAAACTAAAATATTTAGTAATTATTGAGTAAATAATGTACATCACTCTATTGTAGGGGTGACAACACAGATGTTGATGTGATCGGTCGCACATTTTTTCTCTCTTGTTCATGTTCTTCGAAATGGAATGATTTTTATTTCTGTTTTTTTAGTGTTTGATCACTTATTCACTTATGATTGTGTGTGCTTTTGCATTTTTTAAGTATTTTAAGAGCATAGTTTTAATTTTTATACAAAATTTCAAAAGCGTAATTTGGAGCCATCATTTGTGAGGTCCACCCTCCCATGTGAAAAGATCATAACCATAACTTGGGTTAAGTGAGAGGAAAACTTTCGAAATTCTATTTAAAGATTTAAAGATGCCCAAGGTAGTCAAGATTTTCAGATAAGCCAAAACAGGAGAGACAAAGACAGGAGTGTATTGAGAATCATTTCTGACCCAGCAAAACACTTCCACGAACACCAGCATCACAACCAGAAATAAGTAAACATCAGAAATTTGGATCTTTTCTGGATCTTCGAGAGGCACTGAATGAAGCAGGTGATGATTTCAACATCAAAATCGACTTGAAACAATTGATTCTCTTGCTAACACAGAGTTGTTGGTGTTGATGAATACAAAAATTTCAGGCCTAGAGACATGCCTGTCTCTTGTTATGGAGGATCTGATTACAGAGAAACAAGCATATCAAAATTTTAAAGCAGATAATGAGAGCTTATCCATCAAAGTGAATGATTTAAAAAAACGTCTGAATCATGCCGAAGATTATGGCCAAAGAAGTAACCTGAAAATCATCTCCCGAGAAATGCTGTGAGGCGGTGCTGAAATTCTTGAACAAAAATTTATGCATACAGGACTCTATAATGATAGCTGCAATTCATTCAATCTCGGACCGTAAAAATTCTTCTGCTCTCGTTTTTGCTAAATTTGTGCATAGGCAGGATATAGAAGCTGTTTTTGAAAAATTCAAGAAAGTTAGAAAACACGATCCAGACAATCTCAGCAATGTACGTATCTCTGAGGAGTTTGGACTCAATACCAGGAAGGTAAGATCTTTCCTTTACCTACTTATGAAGGATGCTTTCAAAAAAAAATCTAGAAAACAAACTAAACTTGTTTGAGATATTTTATACATTAATGGAATTCCTCATGTTTTTGATGAAAATGTGAAAGGTATCGTGAAACACAACCTCAGACCCAGTAATCATTCGAACTCTACAAATGCACTTCAAAACAATCAGGTTTTAATATAGATGGCTGCTGCCTGTCTAAATCAGATGAGAACATTTCATAAAATATTTTTAATACAAATGATCACCAATCTGTTTTTAATCCTGATAGTTCTGATGCTTTGTGTAACAATCTCAATCCCAGTTCTTGTAATATAGATTTGACTGTCTCTATGCCCCCGGTGTTGTTCAGATCAATAATATTTTAGAAAATTCAAAATTAATTTATAATTTATAACGTATCTGGTTTGTTTAATAAATTATTATTTCTCCACATTATTGCTTAAACATGTGTAACATGACGACCTGGGATCCTTCACAATTCTTTTAATTCTTCAATTCTTGAATCTTTGTTTAGACCCCAGGGGCCGCTTGGCAACCGGAAACTACTCGAGGTACCTGCTGGTGATCCGGTTTGGGCCTGTTACCTCGATAAGTCTGGTAGTCAGGGGGGGGGGGGGTCTCCTGGCTGTCAGATGAGAACAGGACCAGAGGTCGGGCTGCCAATGTCCCACATAAATTCCATTTACACCTGTGTGAGAGATCTGGAGGTTCGTCCTGTTACCTTCCTCTTTCGTTTGTCATCACCAAACTCAGAGAAAGTGATGAATTTTTGGGCAATATAAGATATTAGTGTTCCGTAAATATGGTTATACATAAATGTGCAATATTTTACCTTCACACCGTTGGTGGGCCATGAACCACTTTACAATTAAATAACTTCATGAAATTCTTCATTGTGCAATAGGCTCAATATTGTGTACCCTGACCAGGTCTCAAATTGTTTGTATTTGTATTATTGCCAGATTCTGTGTATATTTTTTTACAATATTATTCTTCCTCTGATATTATGTAAATGAGAAATTGTTGTTTTTGCTAATTTCAATGTCTATGATTCATTCTTGTGATTGGATCCTGTCATGATTTATGATATGGGAGTGTTTTCAGATAAATACTGGAGACGTAGCGGGATGCTTCATTATTCCAGCTCCTTCAAAGCAGATCGATTGATTTTAAGGCTGCATTTGATTCTATTAATCACCAAATACTCTAGCACGTATTGCAAGACCTAGGTCTCATCAGAAAATTCAAAATAAATTGAAATGCATGTATACGGGAGCTAATAATATCAGGATCAAGGAATTTAATGGTTTAATGCCTAGCATCCCAATAATGAAAGGTGTTTTGCAAGGCTAAGCATAACTCAGATGACAAATATAATTGGGTTAGTTCTGGAATTATATATTAGTTTGTTAGTTAGTTTGGGTTATATTCTGGAATATTTTTTGATAATGCAGGTTTCCTCTTCCTCAAACCCTAAACTGACTATCTAATTGTCAAAGGATCAAGATACTCAGCACGTTTTATGTTGAATAACTAATTCCCGTTCATTTCTTTCTCAATAAAAATCTAAAAACACATATAGCTTTGGGGGAATACTTAAATTTTAACGTTGATCTACACATAAAAAGAGTCCTTATTCAGTTGAGATTCCAGAGCGATGTACTAATTTTAAAGGGAGTGAGACACCAAGTTTCACCCGAGAGAACTTGCACAAATTGCAATTCTGAAGGGTATGTATCCTGGAGACACATCATTATTACCTGTGATAAATATACTGCAATACGAAGTACAGTCTACGGTGATTCTACTTCTCTCAACCTCAAAAGCATCTTACATTTCAACGACTATACTACATGCTTTAATACATAAAAATTTATTGTATCTGCAATGAAATTAAGAACTTTGTGAATAACCCTTAACTGTGTAATCGATTTCTTATGTTTTGTTTATATTTTTTTCCCCATTTCATTTTTATACTGCCTTTGCTTTTTTTTCTCCCTTTAGTTATTTTACTTTTTTTTTTGTTACGTAATATCTTTTTATTTTTGCCATCAATTGTTAAAGGCCAGCAGCCAAAATAATAAACTTGATTGACTTATTGATTACTTTATTGTATCTATATTCAAATTATTTATTTTAATTTCAATTAATTTATTTTCGTTTTATTTCAATTATATGTGAGATAGTTACATAATTTTACATATTATGACAATTGAACCTTTATTAAGTGGGAAACCTGTTTTCAATGTAAAAAAAAAAAATCTTGGTCCCTTGTGATTCCGTTGAAGACAGGTTTTACTGTGTATTGTATTTTAATATTACAGATATTACAGCGAGATGCCTCGGCTAACAAAAATGATTTATTCTGGAATCACGTTCATTAGCTGAAACATGATTTTTCATAGGTTCCTAGGGAAAATTGTTTGATTCATTCCAGCTCCTGCCCAAAATTGTAAGATTTTTTTAAAACACTAAGGAATGCTATAAAAAGACAAAACTGATTGAAAGCTAAAATGAACAGCTTCAAAATTGTATAAATGAGAATATACAGGAAGGTGATACACATGCTGAAGATTTCATTTTCCAGTATGTACACAACCCAATTGAGTTTATAAGTGTCTCCATCCATTTGTGATTTAGTCAGCTCATTTCTGTGTCTGATGCATGCAGATGAAAAAGATAATCTCCCAACTGTTCAGCTTGATGCTAAGTCTTGTACTGAAAGAATGCATGCACTGAAAACATAGGCTACTTTTATTTAAACACATTTTCTATTTTGGCTGAATCTTTCATTTCATATGAAATGGTTCAAAGAATTTCAGAAAGAGATACATCTGAAAAAAGAGGTGGACATGAGGAAATCATGCTTTAGTGAGAGTAATTCTGATGATGATTAGTGCGAAAACTCAGCTCATGATGCAATTATCTTATGTTAGTGCATGCATTGATATCATCGAAAATGTTCATTAGCTCAATCTGCATTCATTAGCCAAAGCAGAAAAATCACAAAAAAAATCTTTGTTAGCCAAAAAATTCATAAACTCAGGCGTTCATTACCTGAGGTATCACTGCACTTACAAATTCAATTTCTTTTTAACACTTGTTACAATTTTACATCTAATTAAGAAAATTTCAACCACATTATTTACTCTCAATTATTAATGCATCATAAAATTCACCACTTATTTTTCCTTTCTAGATGTTCTTTATCCCTTTCAGTAGCTCAATACATTTCTTGTCTAGATACATTCTTCAGTTAGTGAATTCGTGTAATTCATGCTCACTTCCACCTCATTGCAGTGAGATTCTCTTTTCAGTTTCATGTTTTACTTATCCTAGAAATTCACCTTGACATAAACCTCTTGTTATATTCACTCGTTACCAAAAATATCAAAAGACAAACGAAACTTCAAGAAAGAGGAATCGAGTCGATTAGAATTCTTAAAGTTTTACATTTACTTCATGAATAGGACATTTGCGTTGTGAGAAAAAAAAAGAATTACTTGACTCCTTGGTTACATAATCATAAAAAAATATATATATATGATTTGAATAAAATTAGATTACAACGATACCCATTTTTTCGGCGTGCCTTTCACTACTTCATTGCTATTCACACAGACCACAAGCACGGAAATCGAGGTCGTGCTCAAGTATTAATTTACTACATCTTAACACCTCGACATACTCATCAAGAATCGCCCCGAGAGAAGCGAAACTTACAAGATAGTGCTCCTGGAGTGGGACTTTGAGCCAATCAGCGTGCTGGATGAGATCTACATCACGGATAGTTTCCAGGAACCTAGACCACCCGACCCCTTCCCAAGTGAAAGTGGACCTCGTCCATCTAAGGAATGTCCGAGAGGCCATGTGGTCAAACTTCTGTTCCCACGATCCGTGAGAAAATTCCCTTTCACCAGCCGAGAAGAAAAAGAAAAGCACCTACACTTTATGTACAATATATAGCCATCTAAAACAATAATATAATTTACATAAAGTATGTGTTATGACTTCGATCATAACACTCTCGCACAGAAAGGGATAGGTAAACACCACACAACAACATATAATCAGTAAGTTATTAATTTATGAGAAAAATTCTAACTAATATAATTTTTTTTAAATTAGTTTGTTGCACTTAGATTTACACAGATATTCAGCCAAATGCCTAAGCCTTATTCAGCCGGGCTGAATACTGAAGAACAGCTGAATATTCATCCCATCTCTAATCCTTAGACTCTGACTTAGTATAATCAAATGTAGAATATTTTATGCACTAATACCGATTTTATAGTTGACCTGGTGCCTGGAAAATTTCACGCCCTGTTATAGAAACATAAACAGGGCACATACAAAAACTTTTTATGTTCAATACTACACACAGTTATAAATTAAATGCAAAAAAATATTTTTTTCCATTTCTTGTGATCATATTTTCAAGTATTTCAATCAAACCCACTAATAAAATACTAGAATGAATAAATCACTGTTACTTACCCCTATGACTTCAGATACCAGCATTTTGAATGCTTCTTTTTTCTTTTTCTCTGAATTTTTTTCATTTTCTTTTTTCTGAAAAAGCATCTCATCGAATTTCTAAAACAACAGAGGGGAAAAACAATAAGGCAAAATAGTGTATGCGAGAGATTTTAATATCATGAGGTGAAACAAAAAGTGTATAAAAAATAAGTATATATATATATATATATATATATATATATATATATATAACTTGGTGCATGTGAGATCACATGTTAATTTAGACAGGAACAAAATTACAGGTATATGATGAGTAAACATGCTGTGCTATGCATTAAGACTTCGGGGCTATAGTACATTTCCATAAAAGTTTTACAAATGAATAATGATTCAGGCCATTCATCCACCTCAGTCATTAATCATTTAACCCCTCAATATCGAGCGGCATACTCAATACGTCAGACATGGACTTCACATGCCTTCGAGTGGCGTATGCAATACATTTTGTGGCGACCACAACTTAACTTGCACATCTTAATTTTATAATCCATTATACAGTGAAACCGCTTATAACATTTTTCAAAAAATCGTCATGAAAACATGTTTTAAGCTGGAAAGTGCTTTAACCGGGAAATCATTTATAGGAGAATCACTTAGAAATGAGACTACGAAAATAAGTCGTACTAGGTGGGAAAACATTGTAAGTGAGAACATTATAAGCAGGATCGACTGTATTATTTCATGATCTCTGCATGTTTGGTATCATTCAGAATAATGTGGGTTTGTACAATTATAACAATTATATTATTTTAATTTACCATATTTTATTGTGAGTGATGAACGTTTGCTGTTTAACACGTGTGGGGATTCGAGATATTATTGTAAAGAGCATGTTTTAGCATATTGAGCTAAAGCATCCTGTATGATTGATTAGTTGTTTGCTATGGCCAAGAGGCTGAGTTATGAATCAGAATTTTAGCAACAGTAGAAGAGAAAAAAAAATTTACCAAAGAAAATATCATATACATTTTTAGGTAATAAAAGTGATACTACATATTATTATAGACAAGATGTTATTTTATAAACATAACATGATTATGATTATAATAAATATACTATAACAATGATTAGTTCAAAAGTTAGTTTTTTTTACTAATCATCTGCAAAAACTGACGATTCCATTTAAATTTCCTTCAACCTACAAGATGGGATTCATTTAAGTCTCCTCCAGGCTTGAAGGGTCAAGTAAGTTAAAACAGGGATAATTAATAATTGAGGTCATTTAAAAAAAGATGATTCAAAACAGTGTTCTTTTGTCTGCAAAGATGATTCAAATTTAAATTTAAGTTTCACTCAGTTTTTTTTTTTTTACAGGGGACGTACAGTAATATGAAAACACCTCATGAAATGCATGACTGAATATGAATTTTTATTACAGTGTATTATAGTATATTTATTATAATCATAATCATTTTATGTTTATAAAATAATATATCTTGTCTATAATAATATGTAGTATATCACTTGTATTACTTAAAAATGTATATATTTTCTTTGGTAAAATTTTTTTTCTCTTCTACTGTTGCTAAAATTCTGATTCATAACTAAGCCTCTTGTGGTGATGTTTTTTTACCCAAAGCATAACTTTTTATCCAACCTGCACAACCTCCTTGACGTGTGGCAAACTTCATTTGCTGCTGAGCTCTGCTTAGTTGAGAATGTGAATCAGTGTTTACAAAATTCAACCAAGGAAAAAATGTTGGTTCTTACATGATGGGTGCTTCTGTAGTTAAAGTAGAAGAAGTTTTTGATGTTTCATGAGGCGCACTACCCATGATTACAACCACAAACAGCAGGACTGGGAAAAATGCTCCCAAGAAACATTAGCGTGGGTGGAAATCTGTGTTGAATGATAGAAGCAGACGAACATTACATAAATTTCTGGGTAAAAAGAATACAACTTAAAAAGTGAATGCTGAACTGGATGCCTCACTCATAAACCCTACCAACACCAAAATAGTAATACTAGAGCTCCATGAGCAGGGTATTTATAGACGAGCTGCCATTCCAAAACCACTCATCACTGGTAAAAATGCATGTAAGAGTCTGGTGTTTTCATATTTTTATCCAACACTATATAATTTTTAAGAATCTGTGTTGTTTTGTTATACGAATTTGCACAAACTTAACATGAGTATTATTGACAAGATAGTATTGAGCAGTGATGTTGGCAAAGGGTTGTCCAAACAATAAAATTACCTAAACTGCATAATCATCTATGAGCAATTGATACAATATTGTAAAGCACAATGAAAAAAAATTGATTTAATAAAAAACAAAGTGCTGCAACTGATACTGAAGTAATGATTGCTCAAAAAATGTGTATTGAATTATTTGTCCCTTAATTTAAAAAAAATAAAATCTACTGTGATTAAGAAAAGGTAGGCTTTTTGCAAAATTAAAACCTTAATAGCGACAATATAGCAGGGATACTCACTTCTACTTGCTTCACAGAACAACTACAGGAATCCATGAGAACCCCACGTACAGTAAGGCAAACAGGCCTAATATTTTCATATATGTTCAGACCAAGGACCAACAATGAGTTCTGATTGATGTCATGCTCTCCAAGCAATGATAAACCATCCATTACATTTTTCAGCATGAAATGGGCTTCTTGTTCACCGATCAGTTTTTCTTCATGCAACTATTAGTGAAACATTAAAAAATGATTTGTGAATTTATACAAATATTTACAAAATTTTTTTTCTCAAAATAAAAATGATAAAATGTAATAAAGCCTGGTAGTGTTCAAGTGTTAATCTTAATGTGGGTAATTTCGACCCGCTTCTTGCAAGCTATGGTATTCACTGAAACACCCAAGAGAGCTGCAATTGATGCTGATGCTTGAGTTATTACACTCACTTCATTTATGGATTCATAAAAAATATCCCATGCACGTTACATCTAAGAATCAGTGTTATTTGAGTTCGGGAAAATTTCTGAGTTATGATATGAATGTCCTTTTTCTGATGATGGACAAAAATGGTAATCATAACTTGAATGAGGTTGAAGACACCTGATCTTTAAGGATTATAGAAAGAGCTTTGTTGCTGTGAATGCAATCTAGTACAGTCATTTCACTACAGTAAAAATTACAATTAAGATAAAGATTTTGAATCACACTGTTTCTCTTATTTAAGGTGAATGAATTGCCTCTTGCTTGATTACTTTACAATTGAAAAAAGAAAGGTAAAAACCAGTCTAAATGATTGCTAATGCTTATATACGAAAATTTACAACTTGATAAATTGCAAAATAAGTAAGTTTGACTGATGTTTGGAAAAAAAAAAAAAAAGAGTAAAATTTTAACAGTTTTTAAAATGTTAATTATAAATCACATGATTATGTTTATATACTCACTGCTTGGAATATGAATGGAGAAAACAGAGCACTTTTATTGCTCACATTTGTATCCGGCCATTGCAGTGCTTCGAAAAATGTGTAAACAACATATGGCCTTATCACCTAATGAAGTCAGAAATTGCTCAATTAATAAACCTGGTAATTTCAATCAGAATCAAATTCAACAGTTGATTTTTGTTATAGCTACATCTTAGAATTTTTACTCTCAAATTTATAGTTTCACATATTTATAGGAAAGCACGAAATGAATTTAATTGTGATTGAAAAGTAACAAATTTTATTTATGGAATATGAATTAGGCAAAAAGAAGCTTCTTCAGATTAGATTTCAATTATAACTTTGAGGAAGTGTGTGAAATTTTATACCAAAATATGAAAAAAGGTTCAAAACATACCCCTACTTGCAGAAGATGGAAAAAGTTTCTAAACTGAATGACAATGCTGAACAAATTGAATGAAGGAGAGAGATATCTATTCATAGAAATAGCCACACAAATATAAAATACCTCATTTTTCAGTATATTTCGTCCAAGAGCTGACAATTTTTCAGATGAATTTGAGACAGGCTTCTCTTCATCATTGTCCATTTCACTCACTGTGGGATCAACCCATTTTCCAGTTCGCATAGCACTGACTAAAAAGTTATATTCAAAAATTAGTATCATGAAAAGTGTTTAAATTTCACTTGCAGTTTTTTAGGCTAATATATTTTAGTTCATTAATTCAAAATCAATAAACTTCATTAACTTAACTTGCAGACTAATCGTCCATCATAGGTGGATACAGGCCTTTCCCCTCAGTGAAAAAATTATATTATTGGCATAGGGGAGAGGGTGGAGGTGGACATTCACCCTCTTTATAATACACACTCTTTGCAATTTGCAACCACTCCCTACTCGTTCAAGAAACTTGTATCCACTTATGTGTTGCCACTGGAAGTGATTATGAGCAACCAACTGGTCCAATGAAGGTATCTGTACTACTACTATACCACACACTGGGGTTTTCGAATTCCCAACATTTTGACGGCATCAGGAACGGGAAATTGTATTTCCCAAGAATTCTGGGGAATTCCCGAAATCACATATATAAGTTAAAACCCAGTTTACATGACTCTGTTTATATGACGTTTTTTGGCCTCGACTACTCTTTATGCTTTTAAAGTTACAATATTTCAATTGAGTGCCACTCAACTTCAATTACATGCTGTTTTTACGAGAATAATCCCAAATTTGATAACAATTGATTAATAATATATTGTTATTTTCTTCATACTATTATAATATTAATAATCCATGAAATAAACGGAAACGGTTTGGAAATCTTTGCATTGAAGGGTGAATTAGCATTTGTTCCTGAGTACCAGACATTTTCCTGGAGGTGTCCTCGGCCTCAGGTCTTAAATTTCATTGCAGTTTGGGCAGGCTCCAAAAAACTTGAACAATTTCATATTTTTCCTGTTGCAGATTAAATTTAATTTATGCAGCATGAAAAATCATTTTCTATCATTTTTTCCACAGTTATCAAATGGCATTATGGCATTTAATGTTTTTTTTATTTTTCTTATTTTACCATTACCTATTCAGACTGATCAAAGCGGGGGGAGGGGGTGGTAAAAGAATCGTTTACGTTTTTGTATAGTTTGAATTCCAACTTGCCTATGCAGTACTAAGATGGCTTTATTCCAATTATGCTAATCAAATGCTTACTTCATTCTTAATCACTGTTGATAAAAATAATAATTTAAACCCACTAACACAAAAAAGGGTTCTAAAACAAAATTTGCAAAAATTGTTGAATCTTCAAATCCCCAATTTTTATCTTTCATCATATTCATTTATTTAGCTCCTCCTCAAAGGCATTGACTTGTCTATCCAGGCAATCCCAAGTCTTGATAAATGTTTTTTGACTGTGTTGATTTGTGACTATTGGAGACCATTGGCTAACCTTGTTATGGCCTATCACCAAAACATCCCCTCAAAGACAGACAACTGTTACCCTTTTCTCTTTACAAACCTTTGGGATTTGTAGCTTCAACTATATGAATGTTCAACCCACTTGTATACACATTTGTTTTGGCATTTGAAGCCATTCAGATTAAAACGCTGATCCTGGTCACCCCACTTGAAAGTGAAAACAGCAACATCCCCTCCCAGCACAATAGCCTGTTTATCTTCCTGTACGATTGTTTAAAAAACGGGGAGGGGGGGGGGATTCACATGAACAAAAAAAATTACACGCAGAGAAAAGAAGGCAAGAAAGTACTGAAATACATTATGCAATTAGTTTCCAAGGAAAAGGAAGCCCTTAAGTAAGGCCAAAAAGTAAGGGATGCTGATGAGTGAGGAAAATATAAAGGTATTATTCATGTTTGACTTTAGACTAACAGAGAGCTTCCTTCTTTTTCAGAAATGGATGGACCAAACATATAGAATAATTGTGATAGCTATCAACACTATAGCACATTTAGAAATCACAACAAGCCTGTTGGTTTTTTCTCAGATCTTATCTTCTATGTTCATATCTCCTGTTCCCACTTCCCTAAAACAGTGCAGTGGAACTTCAGTTAATGAGCGGTTTGGTTAACGAACAATTTTCATAATGAGAAAAAATTAAAAAAAAAATTGATTTAGAGAACGAGTGATGATTTGCATTATGAGTAAAAATTTTGCACTTTTTAAATTTATTTCCATGTTATCACAACGGACCTGATGGTCTTTCGCTTTCGCTCACACATGTGTTATGGAATTCTGAGTAATACTCTACCCTACATTCTCCAGTAAGCATGCCTCAGTCGGAAAATTAACACACATGCAAGTGTAAATATTTACGATATACGATATGAAACTAGATGTAACATAACAGTGATGCGTATGTGCACCTGAAGTTTTTTTTAAAATTCTGCTTGGAAAACAACTGTGTATTGATTGCATTATTGAACGTGATTTTAAGGGCGCTAGCTCATGAACAAAAGCCACTACTTGTCGAAGAGATTTTGTGCTTGGGGGAGACCATGGACTGGAGGTGCATGAGGATGGCATTCAAGAACTAGTGACAAAAAATGTCTAGAAGTTGACAGTAGATGAAGTTATGGATCTATATTGCGCGCACCAGCAAGAGTTCATGGACAGTACCTCATCTGAGGAAAAGAGAAGTAAGGAGGAGTCCCTCACAATGAGATTAGAGAGATGTGTAGAGTGTGGGAATCTGTGCAAAACTCTGTAGAAAAGAACCACTCGAATAAAGCTGTAGCAATGTGCAATTTCTCCAATGAACATTGCAATTTACCATTTTCTAAAAATCCTAAAAAAAAGGGCAAAAGCAAGTGTCATTGGATAAGGTTCTTTTTGAAAGTCACGCAAAAAGAATAAGTTTGCAAACAACAGAGTCTGTAAATCATCCTAAAAAATAGTCGTCCTCGCTTTCTCCATCGTTTAGAGTAACTTAATTTGTAAACATTATCGTATTGTATGTTTATTTATGGTGTTGTTTATATTACGTATATTTTATTGCATTATGCATAATTATTGTGTTTTAATTATTGATTTAATGCCATTTTTTTAGACATTTTTATGTGAATGACTAATTGTGGAATGAATTATCCGAGTTTCCATTATTTTCTACGGGAAAGTTTGATTCTCATAATAAGCACATTGGCAGAACAAATTAAGCTTGTTAACTGAAGTTCCACTGTATTAGGATTTCATAGCAGGCAGAGTTGCTAGTACTGTTTACACAAACTAGAAGCCCCCTCCACATTTTCTTTCCTCAATCTATTCTTCCCACCCTCTATTTCTTTCCCGAACAGTCTATGCTATTGGCACACATAAAATATTAATTAAAATTTTAACAAATACTCCATTGATATTTTTGAAAATCTCTTATATTCCATTTTAAGTATTACTGTGTCACAACAGTAATTTTCCAGATTTAACAGGAATTTTTCTTGGGATTTTGGGAACGGGAAATCACTAAAAATTCCAGAGAATGGGACAGGTGTGGGAATTTCCACCTAGAAACCCTACCACACATGAACTACAGTCATATTATCATACATGACATGCATCATTGCAATGGCACATATATTGGTGGTAGTCTCAGTGTTGGTAGGGAAAGAACTTATCTAGTCCTTAATCAGGATCAAACCCGCAGACGTGATGTTAGCCTTTATGGTGATAGACAAGCATCTTACCAATACGCCACTCACACCCCAAGGCATCTGTACTGGAAAGACTAATCTCAATGCATCAAAATTAAGCAAATGGCATCTACTGCAAATAACCTTGAGCAACCAGTATTATTTATGTAATTTTGATTAATGTATTTGAAGATCAAACTGATCTTTTATTTTTTCTTAATCAAATATTACGGTGTACAATGTTTCTCTTAAAATTGTCAAGTTACATATGCATTGATATTGATTTCATCTTACCAGAAAAATGTGACATCATCATATTGATTTAAAATGGTTTAATTTTTTATGAATAAAATTTAAAAAATTAGTTAGAAAACAGAATTTATAAAATTATATCTACCGCATTTAAGCCGACATGCCTGGAAATTCAAACCACAGATTCTGGAATTCTTAAATATCTTTATGATAAAAATCCAATAAATTGGCTGCATACTGTGATCCTTATCAAACCTTGCTTTTCCGGCATGACAGAAATGGACCAAACCCCAACATTAAAAAATCTGGTGTATCTCGAGTTTGGCGCCATACCGGCTAATGTGGGAAAATATGGTATACAAAAACAGCAAGAGCAACAAAATATTTATACAAACTCAGCGTGTCAATGTATTCCTTTGTAAGTAGTCGACACAATCTGTCTTCGAAGATTTCCTTGGCTTCTTCTAGGTCACTTCCATCTGGTGCACTGATGTAAATAAAAAAATCAATGAACATGTCAAACGCAAGAACAAATAAAAAATGTTATACTAAAACTCATAAAAGTAAAGTATTAATAACATAAAAGTCTTTTTTCAATTACCGTTATATCTATTATGGACTTTTCTTTTTCATGTTTTTATAAATTCTTCAAAGGAATATTTATGAGACGCATGTGTAGTTTAGTGGTAATGCTATGAATAGGTTCATTCTAACTAAAAACATGAAATTGTGAGCAATATGGAACTAATAAAAGAAATGAATTATTATTGTTACTACAACATGAATAGTTATTAAAATGAAAAAAGGATGCAAACTAATTAAAACCTATCCAATGTTTTTGTGTACTTACATGTCAACAAATAACATATATTGTGTTAAATGTGTCAACTTAGATAGGGCAAAAACTTACTTATTCAAATTAAGTTGCTGGACTTTATTCCAAAGGGATGAAAGTTTCTGCAAGGGAAAAAGAAAATGGTGTTTCAACTCCAAATAAAAAAATCGAGATTGAAACTTAAATAAGAGCATAGGATTAAATCATAATCAATGTTAGCAAACATCACACTGCAAATGACCCGAATAGCTTGCATTTATCCATATTGAATTTGTTTCTAAATTTTCTCTTAAATCAATACTTGAATCCAAAATTTGAGAATACTGAAAACAAATTGACAATTTCATTACATATTCTGATTAAATTTTTTATTTTAAAAGACATTCTTATTAAGATTAGCAGATTGAATTACTTTAAAAAAATTTGAAATAGTTCTTGATACTATAACCTTTTGTAATAATTTGAAAACTCTTTTCTTTACTGATATCAAACTATAGAAACAAAATTATTCAGCTCAGTTTTTAGTAGACAGAATGTGAAAATCTAGAAGTAAAAATAGACCTACTTTGAGCATGAAAGGTGCCAAAGATTCAAGAATCTCAATGATGACGTGCTGATAATCAGGAACACAATGCCGGAAGAATGGAATCAGAAAATAATGTAAGAAGTTAAGAAAACTATCATAAGGCAACTTAGTAAAAAGGTTTTTCATGTAAATACAGTCAGATATTTGAAAATATTAATTTAACATTATGTTGAAAATTATAAGATAGCAGGTCTCTAAGACATTCACCTATAGCACCTAAGGACATTTGTAATTTTGATACCTGCTCAATCTTTGCCGCTACCTTTCCTGACACAGAGGCTTAATGTTCTTGTATAGAAGAGAAATTGTCTGATGACAACAGCAAAACATATTGTTACTAAACTAACCTTATTCACTTTCCTCTAAGAATTTATAATGAATTGGTACATGATGCAAAATTCTCTGTGTATGTTGTAACTTTAATGTAAAATGATTGATTTGAAGTATGCAGTTATTGGGTGTTGAAAGTACTGCTATCTATCTTCTGGATTCAGAAGTAACAAATTAGAAGGTTTGTATGCATAGGTAGACAAGCATATATTTTAAATACTGTTTTTCTGATTGCTCTCTGTGGTTTATTTAACATCCACATAAACGCAGCTGGTACACAAATCTCTTGGTAAGAGATATGACAGAGCGAGAAAAGCTGGTTTTGGAATAAGCTATAAACTGCAGATACGAGTCTATTCAGCACCCCCTATAAATGTGTACATATAAAGACTATTACTTAACTGTACATGCATCTCGTACACATTCCTTGGCTGAATATTCAACGAATCAGTATATGCCGGAATGTGTGTTCTGAGTGTATGTGCAGCCTCTATATATTTATGTAGTCAAAGTTGTGCTGGTTTCATGTTTTTGCTGGCGTTGCCACCTAGCTTCCATATTTTGAATTACAGATGGTAAATGCTTGAATTTTATAAAGACTAATGCAATGTTTGTGGTTTTTTTTACCTGCATCAACATGTTTGTTCTATATATGGGGGAGGGGGGATGGCACCACCAATAATGTACAGTAGAACATAATTATAATGAACTAATAGGGGCTGAAAGTTGTCCGTTTTAATTAAGTCCAGTTTATAACAAATAATTCTTATTGGGTGTAATGCATCAATGAAAGTACAGTAGTTAGCTATAAAAGGTGTTTACTATACAGTGTGTCCTGCAAGTGCTAGCATGGCCTTTATCTCATCAACCACCCATCTCTCCAAAATCTGTACATAGGGTGTTAGAAATCATATATAAAAGAGTTTAGGCATATTGTACATAGATTTCATAAGTACTGACATCAGAGAAAAAAATAAATTGTTAGCTACATCATTTTTTTGAAAAAATAATTGATTTATACAATTGGCATTGATTTTTCTTTCTTTAAAAGAAGTGTCCTAGAGTGCATTAACAATTGAATAACAAAAATAGAACAAAAACTGCAATTATACTTCAAAATGTTGGTTATACCATCAAAGTTAGAACTATAAAGAATTTTTCCTGAATTATTACCTTAAATATTGATAATTTCTAATAGCAACAAACTCAAAAAGGATATGTAAAATCATTCTCAGACGAAAGTCCGGAAGGTCATCAGAGAATCCAAACACACAGCTCTTTATACTTTCAACAAGGTCAGGTTTTCCATAGAACTCATGAAGAAAAAATTGAGATGCATTGCCCAAAAGAATTAGACTGGAAGAAGATTGAAAAAAAATCAAATGTAGAACTAAATTATATCAAATGCAGAAGTTTTCATGAGCACCAAGTGCATTCACACATTTTAAGAACATTCTTATACCTTATATATCAACCACAGTAAATGTTGACAACACATATTGGACAGCAATTAACATATAGCATTGAAGAAAAACAATTTATAGGTATTAAGAATTTATATAGTTAATACTGGATTGATTTCATGTCTATGAGAAAATGCTTATTTTAAATAAAATAAGAATATTGTGTGCATTTATTTTCTTCACATCTGCTTTTTAAGAGGTGACACTCTAATTAGGAATTTACCAAATTAATCAACAGGAACAAAATTTGAGGTTTTATGCACAGTGGGTCCCGCTTACGTACCCACTTTTAACATTTTACAGCTTAGTATGACTCATTTTCATGGTTCCAACTCTTACTTGTACTCATTAAGATTTCCCATTTAAAGCATTTTCAACCTACAATATTTTTTATGAAGATATTTTGAAAAACGTTACAAGCAGAATACACTATACGGGGTGTCCCTAGAACTATACTATTAAAACTAGAGAAGTGATAGTACTTGTTAAGACTATCAATTTTTTTAACGGAACCAGAATCACAAATGACTTTTTTAATCACATGCTAATAAGCAATTTCAGCTACTGACGCTAAAAAAAGGAGAAAAAAAAACTTCTAAAGTAAACAAGGGAGTGAAAGGAAAAATTTTCTCCCCTACACTCATAAAACCTTAAGAGAGGGAAAAATACAATTTTTTTTTGACTGACTGGCTGTGAATGGAAGAAATATTTTTTTCCCTCTCACAATGTGTATGAAATTTTCCCTGTCCCTCTTCATCATGTAAACTTTTGAGAGAGAAGTGGCTTAATGCACACAATTCTTGAAATAAGATTGTTGCAACGATGATGAGTGTTCCACTACAAAAATTGTTTGTCTTGATGTGTACTGGGCCCTCTAATTTTAATGGTAGAATTTTGGGACACTGTATATAGGCCCATATAAACATTTACTATAGATGCCAAATAAGTAACTTTTATACTTTCAGAATAATTCAACCACTCTCCTGACAATATATACAGTATATATTACTATTTATTGGACAGAAATAAATAAAATCACAGAAATACCATACAGTGAGCGAGTAACTATGATATTGTTTCACCTCTGGCAGAGATACAAAATTTTACTTTTTGTAACATCATACTTATTCTACCTAATTTTTCTGTATTTCTTCCCAGTAACTAATACATATAAGAACTTAAAATTCTTACCAGGCTTCATACTGATAGAACAAGAATTTTTTCATTTTATGTTGAAGAGTAGATACAGGCAATTCTCTGCTCTTATCTGGATCATCAGTTACAAGAAAAGATTTATCAGTGTAGCCTGAAAATGTATTAAAGCATGTATTTTTAACTGAAAAATTGAACACACATCACATGTTCCACATTTAAAAGGAAATTTAAGAAAAAAAAATGGTTTTGTAAAAGCTGTTAATGCAGTGCAGCTATCAAAGTAATGTTGAAAGTATTTACACAGTCAAATCCCACTTTAGCAATTATGGTTTATAATAAGAAGCTGGATATCTGATCAGAAACTTTTTTTAACATGATAGCACAATTAATAACTCCTGCATAGCTAATGTGCCACACTACATCAAATTTTTCTCCATGCCTGAGCTATACTCAGTAAGGGCATTGATGGCAAATCACATGCATCTGAGCTCAGCTCAAGATGATGGAAAGGGTTTAATATTTATTTTTGTCGATAAATTTAATAATTTTTTAAATATCATTAAACAATGTTTTAAACATAATTTGTAACACAATGCAAACAAAGGTTTACCTCACCTAAGATTGCCTGTCTTTCAGAATCTGTGATTTCCATACATGCATCATAATCTGCATGTAAAGTCTTGCGAACTGAAGGCACATATAATGCATTAATACACCTGTATTATTAAGAGAGCAAAAAAAAATTAGAAATTCACATTACATGTAAAATGTATGAGAATATTGAATAAAAAAAATAGTAATTGGAACTAACAATGGGAATTTCAATTCATATGAGAGGAACTGAAAGACAAAAGGACAAAAATTGTAATATCTGATGTGAACTGAATGCTTATTATGTTCATGATTAAAAAATATACTATGTTTATGTAACGCTACTATATAACAGGGGAGGAAAATGGAAAATGTATTTTTTAGCAGAATTTATCAGTTACATAGCAAAAAATTTTAGAATTAAATACACTGTTTTACCAAAAGGGATATATATATACAGTATCATACGAAATGTTTTCTCGAAAAGGGAAAGGTTTCATTTTTTTCTCAAGAGGGGGGTCTTCATTTTCCACTGCAAAAGAAAAACCATAATCTCATCTGGGAGGAAATTCTCTTCAATTTTCAGAAAGAAATTGTAAATTTTTTTAAGATTCCCTGATATTTATATTTTATTTCCAATACAATGCTACCTAATAAAAGCTAATCGAAGTATTTCAGATTTTTAAAAATAATTTTCCCGAAACGAAAGTGTGTATATTATCCACAATGTGGGGGAAGATCATGTCCTTTCTACGGAAAACCAATATTGTTGGTTCCTACTGCCGTGGTCTATTATCCCCCTCCTCCTCTAGGAATTATCACATGACCCTGACAACACTGCTTTAGGGGGAATATTACAGATGTTGAAAGGTCCAGACAAGAAAAGAAAGAAAAGTTCTTTCTTGTTCATCCAGTCTAAATAGCTTTTTGCCCCACCCATATAATGTCTGCCTCCAATGTAGGGTGGCTACATATTGGCATTGTTCTTTTCTGTTGCTACTTAAGCTTATGTCCCACGAGAGCTTGCTTGGGGATGCTGGGTAAGATAATTAAAGTTAATAAGTCTAAAGATAATAAAAGTCTTTGTTGGACATAAACCACAAAAACCACAGCCGGCGTGAAGTAATCAGTACTTGTTCGGTCATTTCAAAGGAAGATGCTCGCTCCACTGCCTTTGCATTGAAAGCCATAAAAATTATTGCTTCCCCAAGGCGACCGTGGATCCTGACACACTTTTATTATCTTACCCAGCATTCCAAAGCAAGCTCCCGTGGGACATAGTTTTTACCCATCCATCCCTCCGGGGCAAAATAAAGAATGAATAGAACCCGAGAGAGAAGAAAGAAATATTGAATGCCACAGCTTCTTGAAAGCATAGATTTTAGGGAAAAAAATCGGGGAAAAAAAAAATCTCGAGAATCAAAAAAATCTGTGACATTCACTCAAATTTTGTGACTTTTTCTGGACTTCCATGATTTTTGTCTAATTCCATGACCTTCGTCTAATTTAGTTACTTTTCTGGGACTTTGTGACTTTCCCGTGTTGGTAGACACCCTGGATAAGTTAAATCAGGGATCGACAAATCGCAAAAAGATTCAGGTGCCAGAACATTTTTTAGATGCCAACACTAATTTCTCACTCACCATGATAACCTGGCACCTGATATTTGTCAAGTCCTGAGTTAAATCAACCAGAACCACTCTAATAACTAGCCTAAGATGAAATAAATAAAAATTGAGATGGAAAAATTTCCCTCACATCCAAAAACAGGACATATGGTTACCACATACACAAGTCATCCGGCTATTTTGAAGGTTGAGAAGTCACATTGGTATCACTATTTTGGCAAATTTTGTCTTTTCTTCATTCGAATTAAATATTCTGCAGCAATTTGGCATGATGCAACAATTATCATAAGCATGTGAGATCGTTTTGGGGAAAAAAACAAAATTAACAGACTTTTACTGAGTAAATTCTTTGGGAACAACCCCTTTTCTTGAAAATTAAAGGTTTTTTGCAATTCCACTCCATATTGAATAGAGACAAGAATTTTTTGAAAGTTCAGGAGATAGGACAGAAATTTGAAAGCCTCATAGAAAAGTCTGGAGCCTTGGCAGCTATGTCACAATATTTGTCGTTCTTTCTTGACTCTCCTGTTCCGTCAAAACACTTTTTGCTGCGCATAACTAGTCAGCAAAAATTAACATGAAGAACTCATCAAAGGATCAGCTTTTTTCTGGAGAAAAATAGCTGGGGAAAACCCCGATTTCTGTTTTATTTAAGACAGTGGTTCTCAAACTATTTCAACCTGCGATTCCCTTGCTCTGTTATATGTCTTTGGAACCACAGGCACCAAAACCTGGGGGCTCAAGCAATACCCCACTAGAAAAAACTCTAAAGTGATATTGACTCAAGCCTTTGCCCCCACATCCTGAAACAGGGGCCCCTAGGCTGGGATCTTGCCCAGAATCCCCCTTTATAATAAGGGCTTAGCCCTTCATAGCTTCTTTGTAGAGTTAAAAGACAAAAAAGGATGAGAATCCTCTCAGGCCTTACGGCTGAAGTCCTGTCACTCCCATTCTTTTGTCCGCCATATGTCCTGCTTGAGCCCATTGCTCAAGCCACTTATGGCCTCTAGAAAATAAATAGTGGTGCCTTATTGTTCCTCTTTTTACAAGCAAAAACACATGAGAAAACAAGTGACAACAATGAAAATTTTGTTTTTCATTGCAATTTTAGTCTCTAACTGCAAATTTCGTTTTAGGTGCAAGATTGTGCAAAGTTGAAAGTTTTTTTGTGTTTTGTAGCAGAATTTAAGACATTGGAAATTGCAGCAATTTGGTGTAGATTTTCCACACCTATGTATATAATTCAAACTCTTTTAATGAAATATTTTTAAAATTCTTGTTGTCCAAACAGCTCTTCAAAGACCAATGGATAGAGATACAATTGGAGGTAATTTTGCATAAGACAGGCTCAGTACAACGTTTGAAAGAATTTAGTGTATTGCCATTCTTGCTTAACTCATGAACCCATCTACCACATGCTCTTAGATCATGTGCAATTAAGACACTCGTGGACTATATTTATGATCATTTATGCTGATTCACTTTATTGATTCCCACTATCAATATACAGCAATAGTCATGGTTTCAATCTGTGATTATTCTACATTGGTTGGTCAATTCTGTTCAGCACAAACACATTTTTCATTTTTAATCACCCCAATTCTTAAATCTGTGCTTATAAAACAAACTTCATTTAGGTTGACAATTTAAACTATTTTTTTACTTTTACTCCCTCAAGAATCATTTAATATGTTCGAGTTGAATAAACTGAACATGGAGGAGGGATTTTACCTGATGAATGCAAAAACTCCATCAAGTAGAGGCATAATGTGACTTGATGCTGGATTACGGAGATATGAAGTCAATGAGTTTTTCACTAAAAAATTTCCTTTTTCTGCAACCTATATTGTACGAAAGGGGATTATTCAAAACTCACTCTGATCAGTTAAATAATATCATTCATTGCACATTTTATTGAAAATCGTAAAAGCTTAAAGATAAAATGAACAAATTAAATAAAAAAAACTAGGTAAAAATTAATTTTTTACTTGACATCATAAATGCATATCTGTTGATTTTTTTCTAAATAGCTTCCCTTCCTCTTCCGAATAAATTAAACTTAATAACTAACTGAGTTTTTTTAAATGTTTTTAGTTAACAATAAATAAAAACTATAGAAGTGGCATCTGTTAATAATATTTAATTATTCATTTACAACAAGAACATACACATTCTGGTCTGTGAGCCAAGTGCTCAGCAAGGAGTAGCCACCTAGCATAATGTATCTAAAAGACCTTTTTCATTGTGAGATCTGAATCAAAGCTAATTTGGTTATGATATATAAATAAGAACTCATTGCAATAATTATATTTATGAATAGAATCAATAAAATTTTAAATTTGCTCAATTAAATTTTCTAAGTTACCAGGGAAAATTTTGTAACAAATTTACCAATTGATTTATGTTTTATTATTAGTAAAAAAAAATACAAAATTAATAAACATTGTCCCAATAAAATCACTCTTTTCTTCATATTCCATAGCTGCCAACTTTGGATAATGAGAATTCAGGAGGTTTTTGCGTGGATCCAAATTCCGTACAAAAATACATGTAAAAGGGATCTTTTAAAACATTTTAGGGATTTTTAATTAGTAAAAGGGAAATTTTAGAGGATATTTTCCCGTGGCAAAAACAATGCAAGCCATTGCTAATCATGGTCAACCAGTAGGTTAAAGTTCTTGGGTTAAAAAAAAAAATCTCGCACAAACCAAATAATCTGTCAGGCCCAAAATGGGACATATGGATAAAGCTGATACACGCGATAGTGACACATTTGGATTTCGAAAGGCCAGATCGACGCTTGCTGATTGGCAAATTTTGTGTTTTCTTCTCAAAAATTAAATATTCTTTTGTGATTTGATGAAATGGCGACAATTTACACAACGCTTATGAAGCAGCAGTTTTTTTTCCGAGTAAATTCTTAGGAGAATGATTTTTTCCCAAAATGTAGGGATTTTTTACAATCACGGGCGAAATTCAGGAGATAAAAGAATTTTTTGAGAGTCCAGGAGATAGAGTAGAAATTTGGGAGCTATGATATTCACATTTGTTTTGAAATTTTTAAAATGTAACATAACTGGCTACTGAAATTATTAAATACTTACATCGAGATTAGATGGCCATTTGCTTCTTCTAACCACCACACAAATGAGATTTAAGCAATGGGTAATCTAAGTGATATTGAAATAAAATGTTAATGACATATCGATAAACAATGCAGCTACTAAATAACTAAAAACCTCTATAATGTGAAACCAAGCTAGTGATTAGAAGAAAAAAAATTTTGAGCATGAATCTTGTTATTTTGCACCAGCTGGAAATGTTCAAGAAGTTTTATACATATTGATGTAAGATTTCTGACTTTAAAATTTTGCAATGAGAGCAGCTGGATTATTCTTGAACCCCCAAAGTAAAAACCTCAGTATAACACCTACAACTTTTAGTGCCAAGTTTATAAAGGTCATTGTCAGCATAATTATCACAAACTGGTTATTAACTCTTTAACAACCAGATAGAAAACCTGGGAGGGTCGTGAAAATACCAAGTTTTTTGTGTTCGAAGTGGACTCGTCCAAATTTCGGCCACTTTCCCTCATCCCACCCTTTCTCCATGAGTTTCTATTCATGCCACCCTTTGCATTGACGTTCACCCTTTCATTTCAATGGATTTTTGGGAGATAATTTGTATACTGAAAACACCCCTTTCCTCACAGTATTATCTTTTTGTAAAATGCATTGAGTACCCTTAGTCCATTCTCAGGGAACATTCCAGTACATCAGCTTTTAAAATCCCATTGATAGGGCATTGCAGTTGTCTTTTCCTGCCTCTGACGAGAGCTTTCATCTTCTTCCCCATTGGTGAAAAAAGAGCACCAAAACATACCCATACGCCCTAGCTGGGCCGACTTGAGGCGGTTATGGGCATTAACCTACTCGGCCGATCTGGGCATTATAGAGTTAAGTCTCTCCACTCATGAAACCATTTGTATTTGATCGTAATGGTGACGATATACTAAGGTCTGCCTGCATATGTGTTATGGCAAAAGAACTAAGTCTGGCATATTCAGACACATTGTCTGTAGCCTATACAATTGCTGAGAGCTAATAATCATGAAGTAAATTACTAAGTCAGTTAATTTTTATTTACCCATTTTTTTGTTTGAAAATTTTGAAACATTTCTAGAAAAAGAATATGAAAGAAAACAATTTTCAAGCATAGTTATGCTGCACATTTTTTTTTTCATATAGACCCTAGTTTCCCAACCTTTTTTGTTCCACATACCCCCTTCTTCAGAAATTATTTTCTCCATTGCCCCCAATCTAACCCATAGGATCCTATGTTATACCCTTAGCTTCTATCACCCCCCCCCCCACCCTGGAACATTCCATCGCCCACGTTGGGAATCATTGATATAGACCAAAATTTTATGACTTCTGATTCAAATGGATATCAGGGCTAGCTATAAGAAAACATTTACAAAAAGTAGCTATCTAGTTAAGTAATCAATGAAATTGTGTACACAGCGGTGCCTTGGCTCTAAGGAAGGTAATTCATTCCAGTATCACATTCATTGGTCAAAAAATGCAATTTCCCATAGGTTTCTATGGAAAATTGTTTAATTTATTCCAGGTACTGAAACAAATTAAAGATAATTTTTTAAAACCCCAAAAGTAGCGTTATAAAAAGACAAAAACTGACCAAAAGTTAAAATTAACACCTTCAAAATTGGATAAATGAGAATTTGCAGGAACATGAGAAAATGAAGAATAATAGAAAATCTTATTTTACACCACATACACAACCAACAGCAGCCTGACTCTACTAAAGCTGGTGTTGAAACAACCCAGTTGAGTTCATAGATGTCCCCATCCATTTGTAAATTGGTCAGCTCATTTGTGCGTCTGATACATGCAGATGGAAAATATTACCTCCTAGTATGTCCAGACTGCTAAGAGTCTTGCACTAAAAAAATGTGCTCTAAAACTATATGGGCTCTTTTTACAATTTCTATTAGCTGAATCTTTCATTTTAAATAAAATTTTTCAAAAAAAAGTACAGGTACATTTCAAAAAAGATTCAAAGGCAGACATGAGTTAATCAAGCTAGAGTGACAAACTCTGATGAATGGCACTAAAATTCGGCTCACTCACCACACGCCTGATTTATAATAGTGCATGCATTCACATCAATGAAAATATTCGTTAGCTGAGACAGAGAAATCATGAAAAAAATCTGTTAGCAATAAAATTCATACGATGAGATATCACTGTAGTTTTCACATAGTTTTTTACATGTTTTGTATCCACGTGCATGCATGCACACACATGCACGGACATGCGGCCACAACAAGCAAAATGCCCAATGAGGTGGCTGAGAAAAAGCTGCCCATAACAAATATGGATGTCATATCTTTCTAAAATACAGCAGCCCAATTAAAAATGCAATTATAAAACTATATATTCATGATAAAATATTATACTGTACATTGCCCATAAAAAATATTTACGGTTGTCTTATCCTAAGTATGGATAGCTTCTCAATTTACACCAATATGTTTATTGTATTTCTTTTTAAATGTGTCAATTGTGTTAGAATTTACCACCCCTGGGGATAAGCTATTCCATTTATTAATAACCCCATTAGAGAAAAATTCTCTGCAACACAACCTAGAATTGTCTCTTACCAATAGATACTTGTCTCCCCTTGTCAAAGCAGTCGATCGACGGCATATTAATAATTCATAGTCCATCCTATCCACCTCGTTGAAAATTTTCACTACTTAAATCATATCCCCCCCCCCCCCCGACACAAAATACATAAATGTGTGTATGCTCCGATTTTATTTTTTTTTCTTCTAAAATACATATACATATATGCAAACATATGATAAAAACATATTTTTGAGCTCTAATAAAAAAAAAATTTAGATTTACCTGGAATCTGTTGTTACTCTTCGCCTCAGAAATTTCATTTTGCACACAAGGATCACATAAACCAAGAGCATTAGCAAACTGATTAGGAGATGACATACACCTATTTAAAGCAATCGGAAATAATTTTGATAGGTAGGTAGATATAAAAAAATACGAATCAAATATTAGGTATTAATAATAATATAACATTCTAATATAATAACACTAGTCAACAGCTATTTTGTATCTGACATGTGATACATCAATTTCTGTGGGTTTTTGGATGTAGAATCTGAGTCTGCCCTTAAAAATGCACTGCCATACGTAAGGTTTTTATGTAATTTAAATTTTTAAATATTTTGGTTTATATGAAGGTTTTTGTGTTGCTTGTGCAGCGATTTCGTGTGATGAAATTCATTTATAAAATTAATTCTTTGACTACATTCTAAACTATTTGTAATCACACATAATATACAGTGAGTCTAATTTTGAAAGCAATGAATCATGAATGTCAGAAGAGAGTGAATCAGAAGACATGATCTTCAGAAGAGTGCGACACGAGTGACACATCAATGTGTGTGTTTTTCTACATAAAAGAGCTGATGATAGAAATGGTATAACCCATAGGAGGGTTGACTATTTATTTGTTAATGTAAAATAAGCTTAAAAGCAGTATTATTGCATAATGGTAACACCTTTCAGTGCCCATGGTTTATGCAGTGGACATATTAATGCAATATTGTATTTTTGTATGTTGTGATAGCTGTGTATCTAAGAAATGTGACTTGATAGAGAAAAACTGATTTTTTTACTGAATTCAATACCCCAAAAATTAGGTAAATTCACCTATTTACTAAGCAGATACAGAAAAAAAAGTTTTATTTTGTTGACTAGTGTAATTAGAAAAATTATATCAATCTACTTATATACAATTATAGCACATCACATACATATTAAGTGTTGTACCTCACTTCCACTAGGAAAAGTGAAATACAGTAACGCCTCTGTACTCATTATTATTGTTCCAGAGCTCACGCTGTGTCAAAACCGATGAGTAACAGCATTTTTAAATAAGAAATAACAGTTGAAGCATAAAAGTTCTTAAAAATTTCTATATTTTTATATGGAAAATTGTAAACCAGTGTGCTTATTGTGGAGTAATTGCAATTCAAAATACACACACATACATTAAAAGAAATAATTAGAGACAAGAAATAAAATGTAACTCTTTATAATAGAATTCAAACTTCATGGGTGAATGAACCACTGTAACAAACAGGGGAATCAGATTATGGAATCTTTACTATAAAAATATCACGACAAACTTGATACACACATTCTTTCTTTATATAGGTAGTCAGACCTATGCAAGTGGATGCAGATAAGAAGATAAATTAAGAAGATAAGATTAAAATTTTTTACTGCCCCATCAGAAATGCAGATAATTTTCTAGTGGATAAAACTTTAACTGAATGTGTACTTTCATTCTGAAATTCCTAAGTGAATTTTTTTATTGGTACACCTTTTTGCAGAAAATGTGTAAAAACTGAATTTATAGTAAAAATTCAATTACATGTGAAAGGTTTTATTTGTGCAATTTTGCAATAATTACTGATTAAACAAATTCTATTAAACAATTTCACTGCATTTTGCATGACTTAGTCATGCCAGTCATTCAATCGCTTGAGTGAATATGTTTTTTCAGTCTCAATGTTACCTTCTAACAGAGGTTTGTACCTTTTATAAAATTTTTCAGTCACATGGTTGAAAAATTCGCCTATTACAACTTTTGTATTTGAACATGTTTTTGTCTATGTGTTTCAAAAACATTTAAAAAATTATTAGACTGACATTCTTTCATTTGTCATAGTTTTTTTTCAGTAAGAGATCAATCACTGGTACTTCAGCCCTTAGAAGTAGATTGTTTCCTTGTAAATGGGATGACAAGCTCTAAGGATGTGCCGAGTGATAAGATTTTTTTTCTCATGAAAATGCTGCAGTGACAGCGTTTGACAAGTTTTGAAACCATTGAATACTGTGTATGACTGTAATCACTTTTCTCTCTAAATTCATCAATTTTCTACACATAATTTATTTTAAATGTTTCTTTTGGAAATTTAACATTATCAGTGGTAAGACATTATCCTTTCTCAAAAATTTAAGAATCACATTGTCTCAAGGATACTGTCAAGTAAACAGAATCTTGAGCAATGGTATTTCACCTTATTCTTTCCTGAATGTAAGATTAGGTCCCTAGGTAATTTTTAGGTCCCTAGAATCTAAAAATTGAATAAATTAATACATATAAACAGAAAATGAACGAAACATGATTAGCGCAATAACAATAACTGCAAGAAGGAAGGCGATCTTACTGAATATATGTTGACCATGTCTTTTTAGTTCTTGCAAGAACCTCCCCTATGAAAGATTTTTGCTTTTCAAAATCACGAAACTCATTGCTATGTATAGAAAAAATAATGGAGAGTTATTTCAATGACATTATGGTTTAATTATAAAGCAAAGAGTAGCAACTATATTCTTTTGCTAACAGGTTATTCTATACAATGTTCTCAAAACAAACTTGCCTGATGATGATTAATGACTCCAGCACACAGCATTTTTCGGATGGAAACTGGTTTTCCTCCTTATTCCCCCATGTTTTGGAAAGACTGTACATTTCTTCAAAAGCTGGCTAGAACATATGAAAATTTTACATCATAAAATAAACAGAAAAATAAAACATATAGAATTTTAATTAGCATGACTATTTTCAGAAATGGCACAATCAAACCTGTGCAAAATTTTAGAATTTTAATTAAATAACATAAGTATAAAACAGTGTTTCCCAACTTTTTTAGACCATGCCCCACCAAAGCATATGTGAAATCCTTTTTTCAGGGGCTACTCCCTTCCTCGAATGAAACTTCATAGCTTCATAACAAAGTTGTTTTTTTTTCAAATGTAGGAACCATTAATTTTTGCTTTGTTCCCTTAAATTTTAAAACCAGGAGGTCTTTCCTCTTCCCCAGTTCTGTCTACTTTTACTTAGTCAAAAACAGTGGCTCTCTCTTTCTTTTAATCAGGGTTCCTCTGAGAGACATCAGGGGCATGTGAGCTTGGATGAGAAAACAATTACAAATACAAATACAAATACAAATACAACGCCACAACAGGCAAAATGCCCAACGAGGTGGCTGATAAAAAGATGCCCATAAAACTCATTGTTTTCAAATTGCTATACACAGATAATTTTTAAAGGAGTTTGTGGACTTCATTTTATTGGCAAAGGGGGTCTGTTTATCTTACTACTTCACCAAATACCAAATCTGGCCATATTGCTATATTGCAATTTACTGCCATTAATGAGATGGATTGGAAATGAAGGTGCTGTGTATCGGTGGTCGCCTCAAGTTCAGTAGGGAAAATATCTTATCTACATCCTCCCTCAGATTCGAACCTAGGACCGTGACAGCAACCTTCATGGTGGTAGACAAGCATCTTACCATCATGCCCCTCTGGCCCATTTATCTTACTGGCACAGATTTCAAATGGAACACAAAACATTAAGAACCCTTAGTTAAACCCCTTTCACTGAAAGAGAAAAACAATAGTAAGTCATCAAGATATTTTTTAAAAAAATATTTTTTTTGAACTGATACAAAAAAAGGAAGGGAGCTCGGAAGGTTACTTTAAAGGAAAACTCAAATTGCCCTCCCCCAAAAATCAAATTGCCCCACATTGGGATTCACCGGTATAAAATGAATAATTTCTACAATATGTAATTGTTGAATGTGAAATGAAACTTCCAGGATATTTAAAATCATTGAAGCAAGCATGTAAAATTTTTTAATTACAATGTTCAGTAGTGCATTCGCAAATGAACTGTGAAAAAAAAAAATTATAGCTCTTTTTATTTACCAGAAGTAACTTTGGGTGTTCTTTAGCCATTTTTATAATGCATGCCGAGGCATGCTTTCTCACTATTCTTTCACTTGTAGCACTTGAACTTGTATTTCGATTAGGATATTGAAGAAAAGAAGCATGAAACAGCTGTTGGAAGAAAATAAAATTAATTGAAAGGATAAATAGTCAAAATTCATTCCACAGAAATTATTACACCTAAAAGTGCATTAATTTTTTATGGATCTGACAGGTATGTGTAGTGAAACCCCTATCAACAATTATGTATGGGTCAACCCTGTTTTATGGCTAAATAACAATTTCCCACCAGAAACCCTATTTAAAGTATGCAGTTTGAACCCCTGCTTAACATCCGGTCACAGATACAATTTTCATCATTCATTCCACTGGGTTAGAATACTGCACAGACACAAACCTTCTTCATTCAAACATTTCCTCACCCATAAATTTCCGGTGATAAAGCTGCAGCTTTCCAAAAGTTAATTTTTAGCTCTTGTGGCTGATTCAAAGCCATGGCCAATTTATGAACATTTTTCCCAAACTTCCAGCTACATTAAATTTATATAATAAAAATTTCTGTACCTGTTTTTATTTTTTATTACATTTTATTTTTACTTTGTGATAATGAATAAGAACTCATTTATTCTCATCTGGGCTGTCATTGCCATTGTCACTTTCAAAGAGGATATCTTCAGTTTCGCCCATCTCATTGTTAATGCAACACTTTTTGAAGGATGGGATGTTAATTTCAGTGGAAACAGAATTCCATGCCTCATGTACCCATTAGCACACTAGGCCAATGTCAGATTTCTTCAAGGCACCACTTTTTGTAGTTTCTTTACCATCGGAACTCATCCATTTGATCCACAAATTCCTCAAATAGCCTTTGAAAGGCTTGTTGATGCACACATCTAAAGGCTGTACAATCGTTGACATTATTGGTTTTTTGGGGTTTGAACATATCCCATACCAATAATGCCGGTTTCTGCTTTCTGCGGGGGGAGGGGGGGGGTGTTGATATTTTCTCATCAAAAACTGACCCAAGTATGTATAAGCTGACCCCTTCCCCCCCTTGAGGAACAAATTTTTCCATAAAAAAACTCGGTTTATATACTAGTATATTATTTTTTAACAATATATATCTTTAGGGCCAGTATACTTTCATATTTCATCTTCACTACAAGTTTAAATATTTTTTATCAATAGTTTGTAAATTAAATGAAAATTTCCCCAGCTTTTTTTTCTATATTCGTGACATTTAGAAAACATTGGTTTAAGTCCTACAATACCAGTTGCCACCTATCAAATTTAGTATTGAGAATGTTAAGAAGAATGTAGCGATTACTTGAACTTCCGTTTAAATCAATTAGAATTAATTCACAAATTATATTTACTCTGGAAAAAAGAAGCAAGTGTTTTTTATTCCTTCTCCTGGCTTTTTTTTTTCTTTTTTGAGAAATATATAATTGAAAATTATTTTCACTTCAGCCAGTGCTTAAGTTCAGAGACATCTATTATTTCTGAAAAACACGTTTTCAGCATGCTTGGTGTTTGATCAGTGTTGCAAAACATGTAAAAATGTCTTTCTCCTGGCATTCGGTAACCAGAAGGAAGATTTGATCTGATTATAGGTTACAGGGGGAAAAGGTAAACAAAATCCAAATTTCTTGGTTGCAACATCAAGCTGTAGTAATGTTTCATCTAAAGACTTTGTTTTGAGAATACAACTCATGTTCTAGCAAAACAGGGACAAATTAGAAATCTATTGTCCCCATAAAATTTACAAAAAAGAGCGAGAAACACAAATAAAAGAAGAAATGAAAATGCAATTGATAAAAAAGCATGTTCGTAGTATCAGTACTTGTCTAAGTTGAAAATGCAAAACCAAAATATGTTCAACATGTTGTGAATGTCAAGCATAAATATGAAGTTAAGTTCTGAAATAGACAAACTGCCTTATCAGATTTGCCTATTCCTTAACATAATTAAATTTAAATTAATTTTTCTCTTGATGAATTTTTAACAAGCTTCATTGCTGACTATATTTCATTTATTAGCAGGTAAAGAAGTATCCTTAATAATTTTTTCCTTTTTTTTTTTTTTTTTTTCCCCTATTTTGTGAGAATGACTCATATATGTCTTTACATAGCTTTCCAACCTTTTTGGTGCCTTGCAGTATGTACTGGTGACATCCAGCAGGTCCTGTTCACTTTTTGTGGCTAGATGTTTGGACAATTCAAGCTATTAGAGGTTCTAATACAACTTAGGATGTTAGAGACATTTAGATGCAACATATCTTTAGAACTTTTTAAGTAATCATGATGATATAATATTTTATAAGCAAAGTTGCTCTTTGTATTTTTACTTTTCATGTAAATGTAATACAGACACAAGATGAATGGAACTTACTCGGTTTAATAAAGATGGTGTTAATTCTGGTGCAAGGGTGAGGAAAACAAACATTGCAGATATGCATGACAGTAATGGTGATAGTGACACAGGGTCTTGAATTTGAAACTGAAGAACAAACTTAAAAAGTTCTACTCCATTATTACACAGCTGCAAGAACAATATGAATGCACATAAAATAACTATATAATGAATTAAAACAATAATTTTTGTAATTTTTTTAAATGAAAGCATGCAAAAATTTAACAATTATATTTCAACTAATGTGATAACTATATTAGTCTAAAAATCAAATACCTTGAGTTTATCTTCTGCATACAAACAGCAACAAACACAATCCAAAAATAATGCTATTGTATCCAGCTGATCAGCAAATTTTGCATCTGAATGCCCATCTAAATTCAGATTACAAGAGATGAACAGATTTTTAGTACACAGATTTATTCCAAAGAGAAGTAAAAATATTAAAAAGTGAAATTGATGCAACTACCAATAAATTGATAGGTAGCATAATACACCGAAGAACCAAAAAAACTGGTGCATCTGCCTAATATCGCGTAGGGCCCCCGCGAGCACGCAGAAGTGCCGCAACACGACGTGGCATGGACTCGACTAATGTCTGAAGTAGTGCTGGAGGTAATTGACACCATGAATCCTGCAGGGCTGTCCATAAATCCGTGAGAGTAAGAGGGGGTGGAGATCTCTTCTGAACAGAACGTTGCAAGACATTCCAGATATACCAGATATATTCAATAATGTTCATGTCTGGGGATTTTGGTGGCCAGTTCAAGTGTCTAAAGTCAGAAGAGTGTTCCTGGAGCCACTTTGTAGCAATTCTGGACGTGTGGGGTGTCGCATTGTCCTGCTGAAATTGTCCAAGTCCATCGGAATGCACAATGGACATGAATGGATGCAGGTGATCAGACAGGATGCTTACGTACCTGTCACCTGTCAGAGTCGTATCTAGCCGTATCAGGGATCCCATATCACGCCAACTGCACATGCCCCATACCATCACAGTGCCTCCACCAGCTTGAACAGTCCCCTGTTGACATGTATGGCCCATGGATTCATGAGGTTGTCTCCATACCCGTACACGTCCATCAGCTTGAAGCAATTGGAACCGAGACTCGTCAGACCAGGCAACGTGTTTCCAGTCCCCAACAGTCCAATGTCTGTGTTGTTGGGCCCAGGCGAGGCGTAAAACTTTGTGTAGTGCAGTCATCAAGGGTACACGAGTGGGCCTTCACCTCCGAAAGCCCATATCGATGATGTTTTGTTGAATTGTTCGCACGCTGACACTTGTTGATGGCCCAGCATTGAAATCTGCAGCAATTTGCGGAAGAGTTGCACGTCTGTCACGTTTAATGATTCTCGTCAGTCGTCGTTGGGCCCGTTCTTGCATGATCTTTTTCCGGCTGCAGCGATGTCGTAGATTTAATTTTTTACCGGATTCCCGATATTCACGGTACACTCGTGAAATGGTTGTACGTAAAAATCCAAATTTCATCGCTACCTCGAGGTGCTATGTCCCATCTCTCGTTCGCAGACTATAACACCACGTTGAAACTCACTTAAATCTCGATAACCTGCCATTGTAGCAGCAGTAACCGATCTAACAACTATGCCAGACACTTGTTGTGTTATATAGGCGTTGCCGACCGCAGCGCTGTACTCTGATTGGATCCATATCTCTTTATTTGCATACTCATGCCTGTACCAGTTTTTTTTGGCTCTTCAGTTTAAATGAAAAACACTCACTCTCTTTACCTGAATAAGATTCCAGTAACTCCAGTAGAGTCTTGGCACCGTGTCCAAACATATCAAATGGTTTCAATCTTGTACATAATTTAAAAATTGGAACAGCTTCCGATCGAAACTCTGAAATTCCAAAAAAATTAAAATGACTTATTTTGTTTTAAAATAAAATATATAATGAACAGAGATATATATGACGGGGTGGAAACTGTGTTGACAATTCCAAAAATTAATGGACCGACACTACTCTCCCCAGATTTTGCAACATAAACTATTCTGTGATTATTACCATCCACGATAGCTAGAGGTGTGCTCTGTTTATGTGAGTAAAGCAAATGTATGAACAGCAGTTTTTTTCAAAGAAATTTTTCATTGATGAATTAGAAAATTTGAATTGCTGAAATTTGAATCATCTATTACAGTGATGAATCAATCCAATGTTACCATGCATTCCCACAATGAATGGAAAAAGATCCAGAATGCTTTGACAGATTACCAGCCGATGAATCAATTGTAATTCAGACATTATGATAAACATAAAACTGCAGCCCCGCATATGATTGATTTAGCAACTCACAGCTTCCAAAGAAATTTTGAGTATATGTTTCGTCAAAGAAGTAAATGTGAGCTGGCAAGACCATTAAAAATTGGCTCTCAGAAAATCATCTACAACATGTCTATGAAGTTAGAATATAACTGAAATAGATGTATAGAAAATGTGAAATCACTATTTCAGAAAAAAGTACACCCATGTCAAACCACTCAATGAAACCTGAAATGTATTGTCATTTCATCTGGTTTACAGAAAAATGGCCCCTAACATATTGCCACCAGAACGTTTTGTCTCCTGTAAATAGTAAAATGTTGAGGCTGCCACTCCACTTATGACAGCAGTTTCTAATCACTCCTAATGTTATTTAACAATCGTAATGTGGTTGATTAGAGGCATAGCATGCAAATTTCAAGGTTTGATCATAATTTGTATTTACTTTATTAAACCAAAATAAATTGGAATTCTTTGAAAATTTGGTGTGTTATTAACATTTTTACAGATTAATACTTTCAACAGGAAGTAAAATATGCTAGGGGTAAAATGTGTTGGGCAATTTTTTCTAGATCCCATTTGATTCCTTATAAATTCATACAAAAATACATGCTTTGAAAGTTTATAGAATTCAGGGAAATAAAAACATTGAAAACTCCCAAAATGTAACTAGAAACTATTCATTAAATAAAACCTTACATCCTCAATTATAAAGCACCCTAGGATAAATATACCTTATGCATGTATCACCTGAAGTCTATTACTGCCTAATTTTATCTACCCTATTTGCTTTTTTTATAGTTGAAGAAAGAATCAAGTATTTTTCAATGGGGAAATAAATTGTTAATAGAAAGAACTGAAGGTTTTCGCTTTCAACCCACAGGTTTTTTTCAGCCGATCAAAATATTTCCATTAATTCAGAATACAGTCACACCTGTTTTTACAACAAAGTTGAAAAAAAACAGTGAAACAGTTCGTTATATGCAAACTTCATTATATTTGTACCGGCCAGAAAAATAATGCATATAAACAAAATAAAACATACCATATATACTCATGTATAAGCTGACCCCCCACTTCAGGGGACCACCAAAAACTGCAATAAATTTAAAAACCATGTATAAGCTGACCCCAAAAAATTTGTGCATTTCAAAGAAAAAAAATTCTTATATTTTCATGCAAAATGAATAGTTTACGGAAATTTACAATAGAAAATTATTCAAACTTTTTAATCTGTTTCTCCTGATGCTCGAAGCTCATCGCAATCCATCAGATCATCATAGGGTGCAGCATCTCCGTTTTATCTTCATCTGGGCTGTCATCGCCATTGTCATTTTCAAAGAGGATATCATCTTCAGTTCCATCCATCTCATTGCTGATGCAACACTTTTTGAAGGATCGGATGATAATTTTGGTGGAAACAGAATTCCATGCCTCATGTACCCATTAGCACACTAGGCCAATGTCAGGTTTCTTCAAGGCACCACTTTTTGTAGTTTTTTTATCATCGGAACTCATCCATTTGATCCACAAATTCCTCAAATAGTCTTTGAAAGGCTTGTTGATGCTCACATCTAAAGGCTGTACAATCGACGTTATTCCACCTGGTATCAAAGACAATGATGTTTTCGTTTCTTTGCCTTGGCTTTGACATTATCAGTTCTATGGGGTTTGAACATATCCCAATAATGCCGGTTTCTTGAACACCGCTACAAAAATGACTAATGATTGTGGGGATTGATATTTTCTTGTCAAAAACTGACCCAAGTATAAGCTGACCCCCCCCCCCCCCTTCCCACTTGAGGAACAAATTTTTCCACAAAAAAACTCAGCTTATACACGAGTATATACAGTAATTTACATGCAAAGACACACAACTTTTGATAATCTAAGAATTTTAAAATAAATATAGATTAAAATAAAATCATTCAAAAAGTAAAAAATTTAATTTAAAAATCGTACGTAATTACATCAGCACACATCAATGACAATATGTGTCGATCGTTGTTTGTTTTTTTCTCAATATGATTGTAGATGTCAAATGCTTTTCCACTTCATCTAATGCTGGAACAGCTATACCTCGCAAAATAATTTCTACAATTTTCCAAACTCAGAATTTATTCCAACAGCTTCATCACTTGAAATCGTATCATTTTTATTTTGGATTTCATCAACAACAACCAACGCTTGCGTCTGTCATCTGGGTTTCCAGAACAACTGGATTCATCAACATTTACATAATCTTGAAAAGAAAATTCAGGAGCAATCACTCTTTTTTTCGTTAGGTGAATCCAAGTTCCATCATCATCTTCATTTTCGTGAATGGCAGAACTATGAACACTCGATTGATTTTCACCATTTCCATGAATATTTTGCCTGAAATCCTCATGCCTCCAACAATTCTGAATGATAACTTCTGAAACATTCTAAGCATTAGCTAACATAAGACAAGCTTGTCGCACATCAATTATTGCTTCTTCGTCTTCCTCCACACTAATTAAAACTTTCTGGAGTACACTTCTTCTGTACATTACTTTCAGGTTCTTTATTATGCCTTGATCCAGAGGCTGTAACTTACCATTTGAATCCGTGGCAGACGATGTACAGTGATCGATTTCAAAATCACCTTGGTGTTGCGAGACAGTCTATTAAAAGCAAAATCTTTCATTTCTTAAGGCTCATCTCATTGAATTCCCTCAACCATTCAGAAAAAATCTCAGAAGTCATTCATGCTTTTTTGTTTGCTGTGTATGATGCAGGAAGTTTTGCTCTCTTTATTAAGCATCGTGGAATTATAGATTTTCCTATGACGAGAATCTTTTATCACTGTCATCCACGTTCGTACATGTCATAGCAGATAGACAAAGTTTGGAATTTTTACGACTGCTGCGTTCTTCTCCCTTGAAAGCCATTTTTTTTGGGGGAGCAACTGATAAAATACTTGTCTCATCTGCATTATATACATCTGCAGATTTGTAACAGGAAATAAGTCTTTTACTGGTTTTTAAGCATTTCTCAACAGCTTCATTGTCAATCGAAGCACTTTCACCAGAAATTAATTTAAATGTGATGCCATGGGGATCTTTAAATCTTTGTAACCATCCATCATTTACATTAAAATCATTTTTACCTTATAAGCATGCTAAATGTAACGCTTTTCCTTTCAGCAAGGGGCCGGTCACAGGAATATTTTTCTGTCTCACTTCTTCAAACCATTTGAAAAGAGCTGCTTCTAAATCAGTATGAGCTCCTTCTCTGAATCTCTTCTTGGAAATGTTCTCAGCTCACCATATGTGGAAACTTTCTTTTTAATTTCTCTTTTGTTTACAAAATTATAGATAGTGAACTTGAAGGAATGCCGGATTTCTTCAAACCTCGCTTTTATTCCATTTTCTGCTCTCAACCAACTAGTTAGCATTTTCAACTTGGACATTTTCAAAAATGAACTCACACACGATAACACTACCATGTCAGAATCTAGCTGCCTAGTGATACAAGTGCATGAAAGGTGTTGTTAGATTGTTGAATATAAAAAGCTTCATTTTTTCTTTCTCATAAGATTTTCTGCTGGCAAAATAGGATTTGAAAAAAAAAAAAAAAAAAAGGAAAGAAAGAGGATAAAACAGTATTCAAAAACACCCTAATAGAATGCCTTCCAAGGTATAAACAAGAGGCATTTAATCAGTTGCAGCTATGCATTGTAGAATGGTCTACCAATAAGAAGATTTGGATAAGATTACAAAGAAATTTGGGAAAGCTTGTGCTTGAAAACTGGTTGAAAATTTGTTATAGGCATACTCTGCTGAAATTAGTGTTTGTTATAAGCAATCAAAATAACACAAATAAACACTTCGAAATTCTCGGAACATGGAAAAACTTTGTTATAAGTGAAAATTCATAATATCCATGTTCATTATAAATAAGTTTGACTGTATTTCAAAATATTCGGCCAGAATTTTGTCAAAAGATAATATTCTTACTTATGTAAAAGTTGTTTAAATCCTCATCAAAATCGAATTCAAGTCGTGCATATTCCGATGTAGACGAACTATCAGATAAATTTCCAGGCTGAAGATAAAGGACAAAAAGATCACAAAAATTATTCTTGTTTGTACATTTGTATCACAAATATTTTGTATAACAAATGATTCAATTTTTTTGTACACTTCAAACATAAATGGTTAACATTGTTATTTCAATGAAGCCAAAATAATAAAATATTACACTACCTTTGTCATCTTTTCAAGAATCGCACAAGTAATGTCCAGCAAAATATTAGAAATATTTGAATTAGTAGAAATGATTGAGTGGTTCAAGAAACATAGCCATAGACTCACTGTAGTTTCACAAAGAACCTGGGAAATAAAGCAACAAACCCTGTTCAAGCATTGCTTTTACAGTAGTTGATTTTTTCTCACACATTTATCTGCTATAATTCATTCTTTTCTAGCAGATATCAATCGGTCACTCAATTTATATGACATGTATGAAACCATACTATTCCTGAAAGGTTTAGCATGGTTTTTAAGAACTTAACAAATTTTTATTTTCAAGTCAAATATTTATATGTAATTATTTTTTTCCCTTCGAAAAAGGTAACTTATAATAATCTTATAAACTACAACATATCACCTAAACTAACTTGCTGATATTGTATCAATGCACAGGCGGAGATAGACTTCAAAGTGTGGGGGGTCACGATGATGATGTCAATTTATATATACATATATATGCCCCCCCCCCCTGTATCTCTGCCCATGTATCAATGTGGTTCCATTATATTTTATCTCAATTAATTAAAAGTTTCATTGTTAGTTTTTTTATTAGCACTACTTGTCTTTCAAAGGTACAGCAGAATTTTAAAAAATTGGCTGAACTCAAAAAATAAAGCCTCAGAAATGATTGACAGATTATTTTAGTTGAGTTATGTGGAATATATTTGATTTCTCCTAATGCAGCTGCTATTACTTAACCATACATGCCCCTTGTACACATTCCTTTGCATAATTTATAATGAATTGTTACATGTGGGAACGTCCTGTGTGTGTACATACACATGACCCTAACATATTCATGTTGTTAGAGTTGATTGGTTCATTTTATACTGGTGCTGACATCTGTCTTCCACATTTTTAAATAAAAACTTTCTTTTTTAACGTAACGTAACTGCAAATATCTACATCTTAAGACCCCTACACCTACAAATTGTTTCTTATTTCTCAGTAGATTTGAGGTAAACTTCTGTTGAGGAAGGAAAAAGTACATAGTAAGAATGAATAAATAGTTCTATTGAATATTTACAATTAACTGAATACTATGAAATTACCAAACTGGGATGCCTTGTGAAGGTCAGTATGATGTTCAAATATGTTTTCAATGTTGATGGCTCTTTTGAATCATTTTCATCAGTCTGCATTTAAAAAAAAATAATTACCAAATAATAAGCAAGAAACAAAAATAAAATAAATTCAAAAGTACATAAAAAATTAACACAAAGGAATAAAATGTAGCCCTCTTATAACAAAAAGTTTGCAACAAGGTATTCTCATAAATGAACCTCCCCCCCTCCCCCCACGATATAAATCAAATT
Organism: Pholcus phalangioides; assembly: GCF_987345545.1. NCBI lineage: Eukaryota > Metazoa > Arthropoda > Arachnida > Araneae > Pholcidae > Pholcus > Pholcus phalangioides. Next base: position 20,416,972 of record NW_028301596.1, on the reverse strand, counting down.
AGTCTTAGTCTTTATTCAGCTACTTTCTCCCCCACATCATTTATTGAAACAGAGATAGTTTTGAATATAGAGTTCTAAATAGATTTTTATTTCTTTTTGGCACATATAAAAAAAAACTGTTGTTTAATCATTCTAAGAAATGAAAAAAAAAACTAACTTATGCAGTGATATTTTCAGAGCGATATTTTATATAAAACCATGGAATTTTTATAGCATTTCAAGCTATCATAATAGATGACAAATGACATACCCACAAAGACGCCAGTTGTATGCCTAAATTGACTAGTACCTCACACAACCTTTTTAAAAACAAGTAGTTTTCTTCATTTCCAAAACCAGAAGAAGCAGAGCTGTAAAATTTTCATCAAAATTAATTATATATTTGAACTAGTAAAAGTATATAAATAAAAATTAAATCTAAATTTTAACCATGGCAATGATAAACGAATGTGATAACAAAGAAAAAGAATGTTCTCAATATTTTTGGAAATGTGGATAGTTTAGAAATAAAATGGGAAAACAATCTTCATTTAGTATGACAAACATACAATAAGTGTAGAGAAATATCAAACCTTAATGAAAAAAAAAAGAAAAAAAAAATATATGATATATATATATATATATATATATATTTTTTTTTCATAATAAGATAGTGATATCTATATATGTACTTCAGCTTACAAATTTTTCACCTAACAAAGATTTTCTTTGTTTGATTTCTCTGTCTTGGCTAAAGAATGCAGATTCTGCTAATGAACATTTTAGTTGATACTCTTCGTAATTGTATAGAACTTTATTCGCTAACATGAGGCAGCAATGTTGTGAACTGAATTTTAGCTCTAATCATTTTCCAAATTACTGTCACGTGTGTGTAAGCCAGATTAATTCATGTCTACCTTATAATCTTTATTCAAATATATCCTCCCAACTTCTCTTCCTGAATGTTTTTGAATCATTTCATGTAAAATGATTCAGCTAAGAGTTCATGTTTTCAGAGCACACTTTCTTTCAGTGCAAGACTCTTTAGGTATCAAACTCAACAGTCTGAGCATTCTAGGAGCTGCATGTATCACACACAAAGCTTTTGCAGACCAAATCACAAATTAATGGGGACATTCACAAACTCAACTGGGTTGTGTATGTCAGTTGCACACATTACTGTAAAATAAAAAGATCTTTGGCATCTAATCTTCTTGTAAATTCTTATTTATCTGATTTCGAAACTTAATTTTAGCTTTCAATTAGCATTTGTCTTTTTCATAGCACTCCTTGGTATTCTCTCTATGAAGCTTATCTTCAAATTTTGGGCCTTTTCTGAAACAATTCAAATGATTTTCTTTGGAAACCTATGGGAAATCATGTTTTGGCTAACAAACGTGATTCCGGAATGAATTATCTTTGTTAGCCAAGGTATCACGGTATATCCTGCTCAGTTACCCAATATGCAGTGATATTGACATACAAGATTTCATTAATGTTAAATTTTGATCAATTTTAAGTTATCCATTAAGCAATTTTAAAATGTCTAATAGTTGATACTGTGAAACTTAGTTGCATCAGATTCAAGCAATAAATTTTTGAATAAATACATTTCCAGTCACAAAAAACCTTGAAAGATAAAAAAAACAGGACCCAGTTGAAAAACTAAAAATTTTAAACTGCATATAAAAATTATAAAAATTTCATAGAAAATTTAGGAAATTATGAGCTTTAATAATCTAGAACTGATGAGATACGAAATCTGAAAACTTGCGGTGAAATATAATTTCTGTTCTGGGAAAAGACACTCATAAATAATATAGACCAGGAGTTCTTAATTTTTTGTGTTCCAGGAACCCACTATGCTAATGAAATGAAGGCCACAGACCCCTTTAAGAAAACACTATTTAGTACATATCAATGTAAAAAAATGAGTTGATAATTTTCTCATCAAAGTAGTTATCTGACCTCTAAAATCAATTTATGGTCCCCTGGTTATGAACCACTGTCCTGTCATATGAATTTTATCAATATCATATGAAGCAAAAACAGTCAATTTTGTTAATGAAATTCAAAGTTTTTCTCTCTCACAAATAATAGTATTATATAATAAGTAATAACCATGCAGAAGAAAGAAATATGTTCATTGCATCATCACTGAACAGTGTGAGAAGTGGAGTTCTATCATCAACTTTTCCCTTGAAAAGAAAAGACAAAAATCAAAACCATATTTATTCATAAAAAATAATTTTTGTATTGAATACAACTACAGTTATACATCTAATTATAATCATCTTTCTTTTGTTACTTCAATTCAAAAACTTGCATAAGCATATGCATGTTCAGAGAGAGGCAGGAAATATTCTTTCCTCAAATATTATACTAATAAAAGTTCTCACTCATTATTCATCCAACCAATGAGAATTTTTCAATCAAGTTACTATTAACGTGCCAAGAATTTCATGCAGAAGCTTATAGTGATTCAAACACCACCATGAAATGAGCTTAAAATTTTAACTTCATACAAAAAAAAAGATCTTGACACTTGGTGTATAAACACATTTACATTTTTTTTTTGTAATATTCCCTGATATGTCATAAGAGTAGTAACCTAAAACAGTGTAAAATAAAATTTACAAAATTAAATATTGAAAAGTACATGGCGTTTAATTGCAATACTTTGCATGGTACATTACCTTCCTCGTGACTATCTGCAGGAGGCATTCAACTGCTGCTAAACGCATTGCTGGATCACCAAGTAACTTACACAGAATCTGCATTAGCATATTGTCTTGTGCTGCAATATGAATCCACGGTACCCATTCCAAATAGCCATAAAATGTCTTCAGAACAGTGTTGGATAAGTAACAATGAACTAAAGCCTTATAATAAGAATGAATGAAATCTGTTGTAGAGTTGAAGAGTAAGTTTGAAGCAAACATACAAAATCATATAGAAACATCCTCTCCACTTGTCAATAAAAGATTTATCGAAAGACTGGTTATTTGTGGGGCAGTGATTAATTTTCTTCCTTGTAATCTTTATCTCCACAAATAACCAGTCTTTTGATGAATCTTGTACACAAAATCGTTTTCTAAAATTTGTAATGGATATGAATGAAACATAAAATATACTTAAAATATACTTCATAATGATCATATTTATTGTGAATTGATATAATTCCATTTTATGCATGATAAAAAATTATAAAATAACAGAAACATGAAGAAAAAAAAAACCAATAACAGAAACATGAAGAAAAAAAACCAATAACATTTATTGAAAGTACAAAATTAGTCTTCTATATGATAAAATTTTGCAAAAACACCCATACAATAATACCTCATTTTTTGTTCACAGATTATTTCTGCACAAAACTTGTCTCGGTTATTGCCGGTTGCCTCGGATTTTGTTGCCATGCCCACTTGACCTTGATGCTAATTTTTGTTCTCCTGCTCAGTGTGCCGTTATTTCTCGTTGTGTGAGCATCACCCCATGCATCTAGCCAAACAATTCCGTGGGACCAAAGAAAGTTTCCGATTCTGAACAGCAGGTTTTTTTTAATACTCATCGAGAGGTTGGTAACCCCTTGATGTGGAACTCCCTGTGGTAGCAATCTTTTTCAGTGGTCATGTTGCCATATCTGTTGTACCCCTGAGTCAGGAAAGTTTCTGACAAGGATGAACCGGGTATGGAACTTGTGACACTTCTAAACATCCTTTGGTACTTCAGGCAAGTATCTTATCTGCCTGGGCTACCGTGCCCTCCGCAAAATATTTCGTCCCATTTTTGTAATTGCCACATAATTTCAGATTTATCAAATAAAATGTCATTGGTCATTAGTAAATCTGTGCATTATTTATCCAAATTCCTCCATGAAACTGTTCAACCATTTTTACCAGTCCACAGCTGTAAAAGGTTGAAGAACAATAAATTATAGGATGAAATAGCTATAAATATATTTCCTTACCTTTTGCTTGTTTACCTCTCCAACAGAATCTTTCTACAATAATAAAATAAATTCAGTTATTAGGTATTTTTTACAATAAAGTTTTTGTAATGAAAATTAAAACTTGTTCACATGTCCGAGTTATCAATATTTTAGAGTTTGTTCCAAGAGCAATGACCATGTGCTGTTGGGTTGAGCAACCAACACTTTTTCACAGAAAGAAAAATACTGTAATAAGTTGTTTTAATTTAAAAAAAATATTTCATTTGGAAAATCTATCAAAGAATGGTTTAAATCTATTCAAACATCAAATGAAATGAGCACAAGATCAAGAACTGCATCAAAAATTATCTTCACTGAAGCAATAATTGCATCCCACAAGCAACTACCAGGCACAATTAAATTCAATGCAGTGAGCATGAGGAAATTACTGTATTTTACAAGCAACCCTGACTTTCTAGCCTTTGTGAATATACATATGCAAGCAATGTATGAAGACAAAAAAATGTTTTTCCATCATCTTCTTGATCTCTCAATCATCTTTGCTCATTCATACATATATTTTTTTTATCGAAAAATTCTGAATACAATAATCTCAGCGCTTTGATATAATGGGTTTTATATTAAATATTATAATAGGTAATTTTATATGAAATAAAAAATATTTATAACTAGCTATAATACCCAGCGCTGCCCGGATTTTCTTCAATGAGGCTTTTAGGATCATGTGATTTTCCCCTTCTTTCTTTGAGGGACATACAAACCGTGTCTAAGCTAACCAATATGACGACTTCCTGCACGACTCATGAAAGAAACAATTCTAGATTTAAAGAAACTTAGAAATGAATATTTTTTTTCCCTTTTTTAAGGGGCCCTGGGCATTTCGATTCTTCCTCCCTTGAACTTCAAGTTATCCATCTGCCTATTTCAGCTTCCAAAAATGCTTCATTAAAGCTGTGAAATTTTTTCGAAGTACTTTTTATGGGCCCATAATTAATTTTAAAAAACCTAAACCACATGTGTATTTATGCAGTTAAATATTAAAAGACAATATGGAGACATTAATCTTGATGCTTGAGAAGATATAAATAAAAAGTTGAAATCAATGTTATTGCATGGATATTCAACTCAAAAGTAGGTCTGGCTAATTGCTTAAAATTTAATTGTCTGCGCTTCGTATCTCTAAGGAAACTCGATATTTCAAAAATCGAGAATTCAATTAATAATTTTTTAAATTATTGATGTGGTGGAAAACACCCACTAAATTTCGCATTTCTACAGTAGAATTGACAATTTCAGCAGATTTCTATGGGGATCATCCTGTGCCAGACCCTCAAAGTGATGCTGATGATTATTCTGACGCCTATTCAAAAAGCCTTGTTATTGGGAAGATTGAAAAAGTGGCAAACCATTATAAAGGCATAAACTATTATACACATACTGGCAGCATTAAAGAAGTGACAAACAATTGTAAAGGCATATACACGTCTGAAATGTATTGCTAGGGAACCCCGTAACCAAAGTAAACGTTCCAAAAGTGATTGTTGAGGCCCGACAGTTTTTTTTGCCCATTTGGGGCATTTGTCCTGCTATGACAAAATTTTAAAGTAGCCTATCATTCAAGTCGGGTCCCATTTGGTATATACGCAAAATTTGGCGACGATCGACCTAAAATTGTAGATTTGTATAGAGAACACACACACAGAAAATCAATTTTATATATACAGATCAGATAAAATTTATTACATTAACTTTTTTGCAGTTAATAAACATATAATTCTTCAACCTTCTGAAAGAGTCTATTATAGGGTGACTTATCTTAGGTCACCAGGTTGTAAGATTTTATTTTTTAAAAATATTTTTGAGATGGTCAATCTATTTGAGTCATTATCAATTAAGCGCAAATTTATTTTAAAAAATTTGGATATGAATTTTCATATTTATATAATAGTTTTATATTTATGTAGTCAGTAAAGATTGTGCTTCATATATTTTGATTGTACAATGACATTAAGTAATATTTTATTATTCATACAAAATTTATAAATTATTTACCAATATAATATTTACACAAAAAAAACAATATTTTTTTAAGAATCATAATAAAACACATTGCACTCGATTGCAGATCAGCCTGTTCCTGTGGGTTTCATGTTAAACCATGGCAAAATAAAAAATTTTAAAACAACAAGATTACAAATATATTAAAATAGATGCAGTTTCCATGGGTGATATTTTTGTTCACTGTGATGTTATTGTGGCGATGTTTTGATTCAATACGTGTACACGCTTTTCAAATAAGATTAATCAGAATTATTTTTCTCAAATTTTTGTCCGCAACACCCAGATTTGGTAAAATATAACAAAAATAATTTTTTCACAATACTGTATCCTAAACACAGTAAATCAGGACTTGACAAATAAAAAAATGAAAAAATGTTAAGGTGCAAGACAACATTTTCAGGAGCAGCATGTTTTTTGCTTTGCAAAAGTTGTCATAAATAAGGTTTTGATTTTTCCGGATCTCAAGCTGAAAGACATACTGCAATAAAATCATAAAATTTTTGTCATCCCAATGGCTGATTCAGCAATCATAAACAGTACATTTGGGTAACATGGAATAAAAAATTTTTTATTTTTTATTTTTTTTATTCCAATTTGAAACATGGTAGAAACCTGAAACCTATATTTTATAAATTTGGTTTCTTGTGTATCATATGTAAAAATAAATATTATAACTAAGATGAAATGCATTAAAAAAACTCGTTTTGAAAGGGTAATATGGAATAGGAGGTTCAAAATGAAGAAAATTAATTCGAATTGATCAAAAACGAGATTTAACGAGTCTATGAAAATGAAAAATAAAATTTCATAGTTTGTTTATATAGTTGCTGATGCAGTGTTGTCATAGTCTATTTACAAGGGTTACAAATGCAATCTATTTTGGCACAAGGTGGCAGTCAAGGTGGACCTCCGCAGAGGACAGGACACACATTATTTCTAGACCTTCCCTCTTCTTACTAAACTTTTCATCTTGAAAAGATACTCAAGTCCAACTCAGATAATACCGAGTAGCAAAAAATAACTGCATACAACATTTTTTCCAAATAATCTTTTATTAATTAAAATTTAAAAAAAACTGACCATTCGTAACACAAACATATACATTTGTTTGTTATACAATTACATTCAAAGTAGCTGCCTTTGGCTGCGATACAATGCTTCAAACGCTTTGTAAAATTTAGAGCTATACACCATCAGTAAGTTGTTGACACTTTCGGAATTCATAAGCCATCAGTCCCAGTTCTGCTACCAAACATACAGATTCCTGATTAATTCCTGATAATGCTCGTTTTATGGGCAATCTTTCTCATTGAGACTTGCATTTCAAACGACCCTTTTTTCTGATGAGCTGGAGTTCCTAGTTGTGTTGACAGAGCGTTTTTTTCCATGATTTAGACGGTCAATTTCATGACCCAACACCTTAAATAACAATTCCCTTGAGACAAGTGAACAGGCAATACCAAGTGATTTTGCAATTTTGTTTGCTGTTCTGATACAAAGCAATGATTATTGCAGTACTGTTCCTTGACATTTTTGTCAAAATAAAACGCACAGAAAGTTAAGACAGGACCAGACCAGAATTAAACATTTTCGTTGGTATCTAGCTTTCAACAGGCTGTTTTCTTCCGACTTACAAAAAGCCTATGATGGGCAATGAAGACAAGAATGTGTGTGTACGTCAGTAATGTAGTGCACGTAGTGCAATGAAATTTTTTTTGATATCAAATGGGGATTCGATCACTGGTCAAAAATGTTGAAGAAATTTAAGTCCAAATTCTCAAAAATTAGCTGCCAAAACCGTACAAAGTCTGGGTATTACAAGATTTGGAGATCATATTTATGATGTCATAGTAGCTGTTTCCTCATTGGCCCAAAATCTTCCTTCTTCCTTATTGGAAGAAAAGTGTTTTCTCAAAAAATTTAAGATTTAATGATGTTGAATTAAGAAATTGCAATCTTTTCACCAGTCCAAAGTAACTGCATCAAAATCAGGAAAAAGGGGAAAAAACACCAACCCCGAGGGACTGTAACATAAAAACCTCTGTATTGATGAAGGTTGACATTCCTTCGGTAGCAAGAACGTTTTTTGGAATGATGCAGTGAATCTCGAAACACCTCCCATCAGCTCTTACACTACTTGAGCAGAATCCAAGTCAGTTTTCACAAAAATGTGAAGAGATGTGTTTGTGGCGGAGATAAGCTCTTTGACAGGTCAAGCTTGTCTATCATTATTCTTGACCACTGAGATTAACGCCGGGGAGACCGCGGATGACGGACTGGAGTTCTGTTCACCCGTCAATGCTTTAGCCAATTTCTTCAGACGCCGAACCAGATTTCTATTTGATGGTCCCAGGATAGTCTTGCGCTTCCTCTCAGCCTTCTGCTTTGAATTGTAATAAGGGGAGAATGAGAAGTTCCTGTAATTCGCTGTATGAAACAGATTGCAGTGCACACATTATGGGCAATCTTTGCTCCGAACAGTGAGACAAGATCTGCTCTCGTGAGGCAGAATGTATTTAATGCAGAGTTCAGGAGCGCTGCATCTGGAGCTGTGATGGCCCCAGGTCATACATGGGTAATATTGAGTGTATTTCTGGAGAGATTGATACTCTTCAACCTTCATCTTTATATGGTCAAGAAACTGGAGTTCCAAAAACCTTTTCACCTGTTTTGGGTATATATACAGCCCTACCTTCCAGATAGGCATTTCAGCACTGTTGCGACCTCAATGAAATTGTTGAACATTGATAAGCTCAAAATTCAGCTCCAGTAGTGACTTGAATATCATCTTCTGATGTGTCGAGCTTTAGGCCTTTGAGCACAATCTTACAGGTCTTTTGCTATTCATCAAGTAGGTGTTAAAGTTGATGAGTCTTGCCTTACACAATTTAGCGATGCGACCATGATCAGTAACAGTTTTCGGAAAAACCACTATCTTGTCCCCCATGGATTTTGCAGTGAAATCCTCCATGCATATTTTTTCCAGATCCTTGGAGATTGCTTTCCATTTCCTGTAGCTGGAAATTTTAATTGTTAAAATTTTTATGTTTTTACCAGAATTCTGAAAAATTTTCCCGGAGAGGGAAAAACTTTACAGAGGAGAAAAAAAAGTGGCTTGGTAGGCTTCCCCTTTGAAGCAGAAAGTTAAGTAAGTTCACAAATTATACTTAAGAATATATTCTTTAATATTATGTCAACAGATAAGAAAATTAACTTTGCCAATCAGAGTGTCAGAGAAAATTTGTATACACTTATTTTTTGTCATCCTGTTACATATAGTATTCCATATTACCCAAACCAATGCCCAAAAAGGGGCTGAAAAAAAAGGTGCCCATAAAGAAATATCAGCCCATTTATGACTGAAAATATCGAACCATTCTCAATTAAAAATATCAGCCCATTCTCAACTGCAAATACCAAAATATCTTCGACTGGAAATAGCTAACTATCCCAGATTGGGAAATACCAAACCATTCTTGACTGAAAATATCAGTCTATTTGTGGCTAAAAATATCAGCCCATCCTTGACTGAAAATATCAAAACATCCTCGACTGAAAATATCGTCCCATTCTCGACTGAAAATATCAACTCACTCTGGACTGAAAACATCAGCTCATTTTTGGCTGAAAATATCAAGCCATTCTTGGCTGAAAGTATCAAATCATACTCGATTGAAAATATCAGCCCATTTTTGACAAGATATCAAACCATTCTTAATTGAAAATATCTGTCCATCCTCAATAAAAAATATCTGTCCATCCTCAATAAAAAATATCTGTCCATCCTCAATAAAAAATATCAGCCCATTTTTGACTGAAAATATCAAACCATTCTTAATTGAAAATATCTGTCCATCCTCAATAAAAAATATCAGCCCATTTTTGACTGGAAATATCAGCCATTTACAACTGAAAACACCAGACTGAAAATATTATCCTACCCGTGGCTGAAAATGTCAAACCATCCTCGAATGAAAATATCAGACTCTTCTGAACTGAAAATGTAGACTCATTCTCAACTGAAAATATCAACTGAAACTCGACTGAATATTTTATTTTTCAACAAATCTATTTATTTATTTACAGATGAACTAATGATTGATAAACTCATTTACCAATGAAAATGCCAAATCCTTTTTTGACTAAAAATATAGAAAATATCATAAGTCTTGATATTTTGAAAATAAAAAAAATATCAGATACAATCGAATCTCGTTATAACAAACTCCAAGAGACCGGAGAAATCGCTTCATTACAATGAATTATCGTTATAAAGGAATTCCAGGTTTTTGCATTCTTCCTATGTAAACTCATCTAGGGGATTAGGAATGTCTTTGTTAAAACAAGATTTTCGCTATAACGGTATTCGTTAAAATGGGATTCGACTGTATATATCGAGATATATATCAATGAACCCTGATAGTGACAACTGAGCAACACCGACTCTATAGCATCATAAGGGCATTTTGAAATTGTTTATCACTGTTCTACTTGGAGGTCATACCTGAAGGCAAAAAAATTGTCCTAGTTATACCTGATTATACCCATATTACTCAAATGTACTATTTAAGAAATTTTAGGCAAAATACATCAATTTTCTAGTTACTATGGTGACCCGGCAACGGGTATTTACCATGCCTTGCAGTAAATTATAAATACATTTGCTTGAAAAAAATATCTTTTTTAAAAGTTGCAATATTTACTTACCAAAAGTAAATATTGGCTGTAATTTAGATCCAGAGTTTTCAAAAAGAAAGAAAAAATTTCATTTAATTTCATAGTGAGCGCTTGAAAAATGTCTTTCCGTCTCCTTGGTGGCAAACACTGAAGAACAGCTACATCCTCAGCCAAATGAAGAAATACTAATAATACTATATTCAACTGTGTTTCCTGGAAAAAAAGTAAAACTAAATGAGCCTGATTTGAAATTTTATAATGATAACCATGAATTAAAACCGTATTCATTTAAATATAAAAATGATTAACTTTTTTTTCAAATCATAACTTTAAAGGGATAAAAGTATAACCAAAATATATATAGAATTAAAGTTATATATACTGATCGAAATGAAATTTTACCAATCAATGAACTTTTAGCTCTCTGATAGCTTTGGTTTGGAAGCATGATTGAATATGTTACGGTAAATGTGATAGATTGGTCATTATCTATATCAGCGGGTCTCAACCAATGCTCTGTGGCCACTCAAGGAAAATAAAAATAATAAAAAAGTACAATTTCAAAAATAATCATAAATATTTTTAAATAGTAAAAATAAATCAGTAACTTTGATGAATAATTAAAAAATTGGCCTATGGGACTCCGCCAGAATTTTTTTACTTAAAAGGGCTCCGCAAGTCAAAAAAGGTTGAGAATTGCTGATCTATATAATCACTGGTTTATTCTGCATAATCACCCACTGTCTCGCAAGGAAAGGTTCCCAAGGTGACGTCTTCAAAAAAATTTTGAAAAAATTACCACTGATTATACTCATTTAAATGTGCACAAAAATATCAAAAAATCCAGCAGAATTATTATGGGTCACTCAAAAAATTGTAGATATTTTGAATGCCAATAGAGGCCAAGAATGACGTTAAAAATTCTGTAATCCTAGAGTATTAGAGTGGCATCATTTGAACAACACAAGATCAAATACTGCACAAACAAAAAACGAGAAATAACTAGTTTCTAGAACAGAGAAGTTGTAGGAAAGAAAGTGAAAAGTTTTTGATAGATATTACCGCCAAGAAGCATGAGAGGCGATGAGTAGCCCACTGTGGTAATTTTTAACAATTTTTTGCAGCTTTCATAATTGCATTATGCCACTGATTTTTTTTTTGTTTCATATGTTTCTGGGTGAGATGGATGTACTTAAATTTTTTTCATAATTTTTCGAGAATAACACCTTGGGATCCTTACCTTATCAGTAAGTTTGATAAATTTCCCAACCTTTTGCAGCTACATTACCATGATTATTCTAATTCTCCCATGAAGATGGTATGACAAAAATGGAATAAATCACACGGAAATATCACTTAAATTCAACCACTTATCAGTATCTCCTTCATGTAAAAAATACACTACACATATTTCGCTATAAAAATTAAATTAAATTAAAACAAGTGTTATAAATATTTTTACAACGTATAAATTATTATCACAGTCTTTGTAACGTTAGCTTTTTTAAACTGTATCAACATTTTTTAAACATAATCAACATCATCAATCAAATCCATCATACTAGATTAAAGTTTGAGTAAAATGTCTGTTAAATCAATTACTGATTTATCATATTTACCAATATGAGATGGGGATTATACATAATCACTATAGTAAATCTGATGCACTCGCAAAATTTTTCAAACTTACCAAAATAGTTGTGATTATGCATAAAACATAGAATAATAAAAAGCATAAAAAATAAAATATTAAACATAAAAAATAAAATATTAAACATAAAAAATAAAATATTAAACATAAAAAATAAAATATTAAACATAAAAAATAAAATATTAAACATAAAAAATAAAATATTAAACATAAAAAATAAAATATTAAACATAAAAAATAAAATATTAAACATAAAAAATAAAATATTAAACATAAAAAATAAAATATTAAACATAAAAAATAAAATATTAAACATAAAAAATAAAATATTAAACATAGAAGCATAAAGAAATATGGTTCTATATGTACACCATATTTTGACGTGAATAAGGAACCCCCCGCCCCGCTTTTTTAGGCTTAAAATTTGGAAAAAAGTAGAAAAGATATATCTATAATACTATTCATGTATAAGAAACCCCTCTTATTTTTGGAACAAAATAATTTGCCAAAATGGGTACCTTATGCATGCTAAAATATGGTAATCACTGAATTTATCACATTTACAGAAACCAGGGTTGGTAGAAAAAAATGGGGTTTTTTGGTTTAAATAGCATTAATATTAAAAACAATAAAATTTCTGAAAAATCATTGAAACTTCCAATTAATTAAAATAAAATGTTTATTAATGTTATTAACGATATTTCATATTTAATTAATAAATGTTTCTTATATTTGAACAAAAACCAACTTTTTCAATTTAATTATTTTTTGCTTAACTCAATGACTTTGTGTTTGAAAATTCTTAATGGTATTCTTAGGACACTATTTTGCAAAAACTATAATAAAAATTAGGTGAATATAATATATTTAATGAAGTATAAATAATGCAGATTAATTAGCCATTAATCTGCTATAAATATTATTAAAACTATAATAAAAATTAGGTGAATATAATATATTTAATGAAGCATAAATAATGCAGATTAATTAGCGATGATTTATGATATACAGGGTGATTATAACTAAGGTTCTGATTTCAAAACACTGTATAAAAGAATGATTGTCAGAATGACTTGAAAATTGACAAGAATATTCCTGAAAAAATTCAGTTTTATTTGGTAAAGGGGGAAAAAATACTTAAAAATGTAAAATTATTGGCAGCATCCAACAAGTGGGAAATTTGCTTGCAGAATGGAAACGATAGCCAGTCATGGCAAAATGATAACTTAATTATAGCATTGAACGATTTCATAATCCATGGAACATCACAAAAAAATGAAGTAATTGAACAAATAACTACAACTTACTCAAGAAATGTTAAATATGTTGTCCACCGTGTTCTGGCTATGAGGTGAAAGCACAAAAATTCTTGTTCAACAACAGATCAGAGTATGCCATGGTCATGATGTGGATGCGATTGCAATTCACCTTTATTAAACCAAATGTGCCCCCATGTTAATATTCCTGAGGAACTTCTAACGTATAGGGAACGCGCTGAGCTCGCAATTCACCAAAGTTTGTAATCCGACCACTGTTCATAACATTTTGAGGTACCCCCCACAGCCAGAAGTTGCAAGGATTAAGGTTAGGTGGCTGGGCTGCTGGCCAAGTATAATGTCATCCAGTTATTGTCAAAATAGTTCTTCAGCAGCTGCTTTGCTGGTATTACAATGTGCATCTTGATAAAAGTTGTTCTATCCACACACTGACGCTGTTAAAGTGCCGAAATGATGTGGTTGCACAAAATAGATTATACTGCTGGCCAAGTACAGCATCATCTGCTTGCAATTTTTCTTTTGCCAAAGAAATTTCCATTGCTTCAGGAGTATCCATGTAAATTTTCAAGTCATTCTGACCAGTACTTATTGTATAGTTTTGCAATCAAAACTTTAATTATAATCACCCTGTATATAGCTGATTATTTTTCATAAATCTGTTACTACTATACAGTAGAACCTTGATTAACTGGGCTTAACCATGAAAGTATAAAAAAACTATTGCATATTAAGACTGGGCGACGTACAGTGAGATGTGCTACTTCTTATAGGGAAAAAAATAAAAATGTCTGTGTGAAGTAATGTAACTACTAGCGTGTACACTGGTCTTTGTCCTTTAAAAACAGCTGGTGTCTTTATTGGATTATAAGACCACCTGTGCCCTTAGCATGATGGTGTCACTACTGTTGCTGCTTCTTTGTGAAGGAAAAAAAGCATAACAAAAAAAAACCCGTGATATAATACACCACTACATTTAGATGTGATGCAATCCTTATTCATGAATTTGCTAAAGATAAAGCATCAGCATTTAGCCAAAGGTTAGAAAATGTGGTAAGAATGAGACTGATGATTTTGGCTTCTGTATATAACTTTAAATAACTAAGATACTTCATATGAAAAAATATATACATATTCAGGCCACTTTTATATGAGACTTTTTGGAAAAAAACCACTTATATCATCTAAAGATATACCATCTGAATGCACCCCAAGAATATAAAATGTGGTAAGAATGAAAAATTTTGGCTAGTAATGAACCAAAATGATATCTTTCAAGGAAAAAAATTAATATTTAGGCCACTTATATTTGATTTTTTTTAAAAAAACCACTTGGTTAAAACCGTGGTTTAAACAGTAACGTTTAATACATTTCTTCAAGAAAAATCAATAAATGATGTGGCTAATAAATATATATCTATATACATAAAATTTAGATTTTCTGACTGTATGTGCGTATATTCTCTATACAAACCTACAATAATTTTAGATCTATTGTCACCACACAAGAATTTTGCATATATACCAAACAGGACCTGACTTGAATGATAGGCTACTTTAAAAGTTTGTCAGACTCGGGCAAGTGCCTGAAATGGGCAAAAAACTGTCGGCAACAACAGTTTCTGGGCCTCGACAAGCACTTTCGGAATGTTTATTTTAGTTACCGTGGTTCTCCAGCAATGCGTTTCAGACATGTATATGCTTTTACAATGATTTGTCACTTTTTCAAACCCCACAGTAATAAGGCTTTTTGAATAGATGCCATATTCCCCATCAGCATCACTTTGAGGGTCAGACAAAGGGTGATCCCCCCATAGAAATCAGTGTTAAAATTGCCGATTTTACTGTATAAATGCGGAACTTTGGTGAGGTTTTCTGTCACTTCAGTAATTTTAAAGATTGTATAGAATTCTCGATTTTTGAAATATGAGTTCGCTTAGAGATATACCAGCCCAGCAAATTAAATATTAAGTAATTAGCCAGACCACTTTTGAGTTGGATATCCATGCAATAACATTATTGATTTCAACTTTTTATTTATATCTTCTCAAGCATGAAAATTAATGTCTCCATATTCTCTTTTAATATTCAACTGCATAAATTCATACAGTTAAGGATGTTTTAAAATTAATTATGGGTCCGTAAAGTACATAGAAGAAATTCCACAGCTTTAAATTTTGACCACAGCATTTTTTGAAGCAGAAATAGGCAGATAGATAACTTGAAGTTCGGGGGGGCGGAGGAAATCGAAATACCTAGCACTTCTTGAAAAAGGAAGAAAATATTCCCCTTTCTACGTTTCTTTAAATCTAGATTTGTTTATTTCATGAGTCATGCAGGAAGTCGCCATATTGGTTAACTTAGAAAAGATTTGTATGTCCCTTGAAGAAAGAGGGGCAGCGCCGGGTATTATAGCTAGTCTATATATATATAATTGATTTTCTCTCTGTGTGTGTGTGTATGTATGTTCTCTATACAGGGGGCATTCAAGTATTACGTCAGCATCGATGGGGGGGGGGTTTCCGATTTGCTGACTTTTGATGACAAGGGGGGAGGGGGCTTGGATGATATTTACATCATCAACCACCCTTTATGAAAATATGAATTATTCTTAGGGGTCATTCATGTATTACGTCAGCATTGATGGGGGGGGGGGGAAGGGGGTTTCGGATTTGCTGACTTTTGATGATGGGGGGGGGGGGTTTGAAGATTGCTTACATCATCAATCACCCCTTTATGAAGATATGAAATATTCTATGCTGCTGACGAAATATTGCTGACGAGGGGGGGGGGAGGGTCAGTGTTTTGCTGACTTTTGCTGACGGGGGGGGGGGGTCAAAAATGGCTGAACATATGCTTACGTAATACTTGAATGGCCCCTTAATGGCATCTTACTCTATGTGCCAAAAACGAGAAAAATCTTTCGCTAGTTTGTGGGCACCTGAACTAACATTCACCCTAATGATAAATCCCTTACACAGACCCACTTCAGATACCTCTAAATGTTTCACGGATCCTTCAAGTGCTCAGGAAATGTGTCTGAGCTGCTTGAGTGCTACGAAAATGGTTTATGGGCCGCTTAAGTGCTCTGGCACTGTGCAAAGCATCACTCAAGTGATCCATAATTATGCCACAGATCACTTAAATTACCTGGGAATATTCTGTGGGTAACTTGAGTGATGTAGAACTGCACTGGGGGTCGCTTAAGTCCTCTAAAATTGTGCCACATGTTATTTAAGTGTTCTGGAACTGTGTTGCGGGTTACTTAAGTGATCTTTGAATGTGCCACGGGTCACTTAAATGCTCTGGAATTGAGCCACGGGTCATTTAAGCGATCTATAAATATGCCGCTTAGTTCATTTTTGCAAAATTAAGTTTAAGGTAGTGGGCCACACCAGATAACCCCTATGGATAAATTTGGCCCGTGGGCCATGCGTTGAGCATATATATAGCTTAAAGGATGGGTCTCAACCAATTTCTTAAAAAGAAATTCTGAGTTCTTACCCTTCAAATAGCATTGAATTTAACAGAAATTGATTACAATAACAAGTAAAGGTATTTTATTTTGAATTTTTATTTTTTTAATGTTTTTTACATTAAAGAAATAAATTTTTTTTTGCCGGGAGGGGGGGTGTACGAGCTCCCTCTTGCATACATTTCTGATCCCACCAATATACATTAGGTGGTGGGGCAATGCTGACAACAGGGGAAGGGGCCAAAAATGGCTAAAAATTTGGTGGCGTAATACTTGAATGGCCTCACAAATCTAGTTTTAGATCTATCATCGTCAAAATTTGCATTTATACCAAACAGGACCTGACTTAAATGATAGGCAACGTTAAAAGTTTGTCAGACTCAGGCAAATGTCTGAAATGGGCAAAAAACTGTTAAGCAACAATGGTTCCTGGGCCTCAGCAATCACTTTTGGAGTGTTTACTTAGGTTACCATAGTTCCCTAGCAATGCATTTAAGACATGCATATGCCTTTAAAATGGTTTGTTACTTCTTTAATGTTGCCAGTATTATGTATAATAGTTTATGCCTTTATAACGGTTTACAACTTTTTGAATCCTCCCAGAAATTGAAGAAAACCTGGGCAGCGCCGGGTACTGTACCTAGTATATAATAAAATTTAATAATAACACAGCTACTATGAATACATAATTAACATTTAAATTTTAAATGCAGCAGTACATAAGTTTTTTTTAATTTACACAACTTTTTTTCAAACACCTTTACTAGCATTTATGAGATAAATAAACACCTTGTTGAAAGCCTCTTATTTTAGTATAGACAAGACCAAATATTTTGTGAAGTTGATTTTTCAATGAAATATTTTTTCCTATACCCCCTCAGTTTGCACTTGCTGAAAATCAGGGGAAGCCTATTTCATTAAAAAAAGATGACTTTTTAGGGGGGTTTTAGTGATTTCTGCTGTGCCACTTGAAGGGTTAAAGTCCTCTTTTTGTCATAGAACACATGAATTTGGAGGATCATAAGATACATAATAGAATGTGACACTTAGGACGATTAGATCAACTATGGAAGTAAGCAACTGCAAATAATAACACAATTCTTAGTTTAGGTCCTACAAACATAATCAAATGCAGTACTAAACTAATTCATATATTCAATAGAAATTTTTGCAATCATCACATTCACTGAGTTGTGGATGAAATTGTAAAACACAAATAATTAGAAAAATATGAGTTAGTCCATCTTACCCCTTTCATGCAAAGTTCATCAAATTCTTCTAACATGTCAGGCCACTGTTGGGGCCATTCTCTTTTGATCATTTCAACAACTATGCGAGAAAATCCAAATTTTATGTGAGCTGGTTCTATAAGTATTTCTTTTGTTTCCTAAAGAAAAAATAATGATACAAGAAATTTTTAGCTCATTTTTGATAGCATTCAATCGGAAAACATTAAAGCATTAACGATTTCAAAAAAGAGAACAAATTTGGGTTATTGAAAACTTGACAAAACAATTTTTGCTCATTAACTCAAAATAACTTAACATATAACTGAAATACTCAGAAGAATGTCTATTATGTTTTAATGAGAAAATGCTTCATATGACATACCGAAGATAAAATCTCAAACACTTTGGTTTTGATGAAGACCTTTTCTTCTTGCTTCATATTGTTCCACTGAAATCTGTTGTGGAGATTTGTACATACACAAATGTTAAAATTAAAAAAAAGAAAACAAATTCAAAGTATAGTGTCCATATTATCACTTGTCACAAGATATAAAAAAGTACCAGCACAATTGTCAAATGACTGACAAAAGGAATTGAAGGCGTTGGGATTCTTTTGCGTTCCTCCTCCAGACAGGCTTCACTATTTCTTCTCACCATTGCATTGAATGAAATTTGTGCATGAAAATATGATGGCATCACTTCAAAATGAAAAATTCAAATTAATTTCAATGTTCTTGCTCACTTTTTGCTTTTTCTTAAAAATTCTGAATCAATGAAATATGCCTATAAAATCATGCCCTGATGAAAGAAGACGTTTTTTTCTTCTTTCACCAGGACATCATTAAGGTAAACTTTATTGATTCAAATAACTGAAAAGGAGTGTAAAAAGAACAGGAACATTGCAAATTAGTTATGAATTTTTGAGTCCGATTTTTCTTTTTTTTAACATATGTGCATATTTTATCAACCAGAAAATTAGCATAAAAATATTTATACATTTAATATTCAAATAAAAATGATTTTCAGATAATAACTATATGCAAACCTACTTTATGTTATGTTCTATGAGCTGCAAGCCGAAATGCCTGATGATGTCATTATTGTTTTTGGAAGATAACATGAGAGCATAGGGTATAGACGATTGGCTTGATTTGAAGTTTTCACATAGCTAAATGATAAAAAAATTTCATCTGTAAAACATCTTCACATAAATACACACAAAATAAAGACAGAGTACATATGAACAGCATCAGTAATATTCAAACCCCTTTTAGAACTATGTTCCAATCATTTACTTGTGGTGTATGTAAACTAGGGCTTGACACCCGACTAAAGTATAGCATATAGGTCGGCCTGGTACTTCCAGGTCTACTTAGATGTAACTTTCTATAGTACTCCCGTATTATTTGTGTTAGGTTGTTAACACAAGGCAACGGCTAACTATGATGTTATTATGGTTTTCCCCACAGAAAAAAAGGGATTGCTATAATTCACATTATAATGCTAGTACCATTACTGGCATTTTATCTCCTTAGCATGGATAATATGTAAGTACTCTTTCCACTGCAAGGTTACACAAATTTGTCAAGCTACACTCCTTTTCTCTGGTGTGAATGATTTGTATGCGTGTATAGTGGGAAAGTCTAAAAATAGGAAGGTGGAGAGAGGACATTTCTATATGAATCTTGAATTTACCACCCAGCCACTGTAAATAAGCCTGTGTGTCTGTCACTCACATGCTTGCGCATTTTCTTGGTCACTTTTTTTCATCAATCATCTTTTCCACTGTGTGACCAAGTCCCTTACTCTCTAGGTCAGTCTTTGAGTTACTCCTACACTTACACGTTCTCAGAATAACTCTTTTGGTCTCTTCCCATGCTTGCACACTATACACTCCAGATCAGTTTTCAACCCTTTCTGACTTACAAAGTCTGTTGTAGTATATAAATTCCATGGTGGCAACCCTGCAGTTTTTTTTGTTTCTTTCACTTATTTATTAAATTTACTGATTTATTTTAACTTTTTTTTAGCTGTGGGGCTTCGCAGTTGCACTGGTTGAGAACCACTGTTCTAGGTCACTCTTTTGGTTAATCACATGCATCCATACTGCTTTGATCATTCACATGCTTGCACATTGTTTTGGTTACTCCCCCAAAACAGAATGTTTTGCATTGTTTTGAACAAGTCCTTGGCTAACTGGAAATGCTTCTGTGGTAAAAATTCCCATAACAGTGTTTTCTACACGTTTTTTAATATTCTTTCAGATTGTTCTGCAGTAGCACTGTGGTGATTGCACATTATTTTGGTCACAAACCATGTAGGTCACTCACTGACCCTTGCTCTTTAGCAGCCGTATTCACCAACACAGTTTAAACTACAATTGCAAGTTAAAGGATTAACGATCGACACAAATTGGTTAAATCCTCAATTTAACAAATCTGTTTCGATCTGTAATCCTTTCACCTGCGATTGCAGTTTAAACTGTGTTGGTGAATACGGCCGTAGGTCACCTATATACCATAAAATCCTCTTGGTATCGTGTTTGGTAAAACAACCTAGTTCCTTGCTCTCTAGCAGAGGTGGATTTATGGTTTAACCACCCATGAGCAAAACAATTTTTGCCATCTTTCTATTCTACTAATTTTCTTGACCACACATTACTCAAAATTTGCAGCCATGGGCTCGGGGCAAGTTATGGACATTTTTCAAGTCCAAGCGAATATTTTGGCAATAAAAAATTGTCCCTTTCAGTTGGCGCCTTCTTCGGCGGCGTAGTTCGCCAGATTCAAGATCCGGCCTTGCCTAGGATACAGCCCCCATCCCCCACCTGTAAATATGCATCAGGTATACCAACGTATTATCACAATAAATTACAATAAAATTGAGACACATATTGATTTTACTGGCACATCTGATATAGTGGTCATTGATTGGACATCAGATTACAACGAAAATATTAAAATAACATTTTAATTGAATTTTTCAATCATAATCCAAAGATAATTATCGTCAATAGGTAAACAACAGCCGTGCTACTAATTACAATAAAACTTAAAATTTCATTCACCTTGTTGGCCATTTCACGTTGTTGTGGCGAGCTCGAAGCATCCATTATTATTTCAATGGCTTCTTTAATTTGTATAATGAGGGCTTCGGGTGTATCCATTTTTTTTTTCTTTTCAAGTGAAAATTCTCAACCCACAATTAATTTTTTGTAAACAAAACGTGAGTGGAACAGCGTCGAACCGGCGACTTTGCGTTGCCACTTCAATTCACCTCTCACATAACATGACCGAGTAAACAAAAAAAAAATCAACACCAAAACAAATTCTTCCATTGATTTAAAAAATTTTCGAAAATAGAAAAAAATCTTCAAACTTTATATGAAATTTTTTCAAACACAATTTTGAAAATTGAATTTCAAAAATTTATAAATTCACATAACCAGAAGACAGTGCTGTCCTATGCTACATAGCGGTAGCGTTTCTATTTATTTTTTCTTTTCCTTGTGTTATTGCTGTAGTTAACATCTAATATATGAGGGAGAAATGGCCACGTGCGAGAGGTTAGCGAAGAATTTAATTAATTAATTAAATTGTATAATTTTATTCCATTCAGTGTGGACGAAAATAATTTACTATACGTACTGTGTGTCTCATAAATATAAATTATTGTTGGGGTATTCGATAAATTAGGCTCAATTTATAATCTTTATTAGTCGGCGTTAGATCATGTAAACATTCAATCTGTCCTTTGTGACCGGGGACATACATTTGTAAAAATAAACTAAGCGGCACTTCCCAGTTCACCTCAGCGATCCACACTACTTTTATAGATCACTTTAGTGACCTGAAGCATTGTTCCAGATCACTTAAGTGGCCTGTGGCGCCTTTTCATTTCAATTGTGATCCGCAGCAAATTTACAGATCACTCGACACCTGTTGCACATTCATAGGTCACCCAAGACACTTGGGTCACATTCACAGTTCACTCAAGACACCTGGGGCACATTCACA
This sequence comes from Pholcus phalangioides, assembly GCF_987345545.1. Taxonomy (NCBI): domain Eukaryota; kingdom Metazoa; phylum Arthropoda; class Arachnida; order Araneae; family Pholcidae; genus Pholcus; species Pholcus phalangioides. The sequence goes on along the minus strand of NW_028301596.1, from coordinate 20,394,658 downwards.
GATCTCCGAAAACACCTGAGGGATGTTCACAGATCTCACACAAGTGACCTGCAGTGCAGTTCTATGTCACTTGAATGACCCGCGGCACATTTACAGATCAATTAAGTGGCCTGGAGCACTGTTCCAGATCACTTAAGTGACCTGCAGTGCATACCCAGTTTACTTAAGAGACTTGCAGCACACATTTCCAGTTCAATTAAGTGGCCTGCACACACAAAAAGGTTGGACAGTGTTGCTAGAGATCATTGTTTCCCAAAGTGGGCAGGGGGACGGTAGAAGCTATGGATTTAGTATAGGATCCTATGGCGAAGGGGACTATGGAACAAAAATTTTGGGAAACTATACTGTGGATCACAGGGATTCTTAAAATTTTTTCACCCACTGTATTCCCTTTTCAATGCTTATCCGTGGCTCCCCAAAGCAGTTTAATAAAGAATCGCATCGAAAACCACGGCACCCCCTGATCACTTGAATCATCACTCAAGGGTTGGCAGCACACAGTTTGAGAACATCTTTGCTATAGATCCTACATGCGCAACCCATAACCTGCAGGCCAAATATGACCCTTGGATTCATCTAATATGGGCAGCGACCTCTAACTTAATTCTTACAAAAAAAAATTTCAAAAATAAACTGAGCAATTCATTTTTGAACTAAGCAGTTCATTTTTACAGATGACTTTAGTGATCCGTGGTACAGTTTCATATCACTTAAGTGATCCGTGGTGCAGTTTCATATCACTTAAGTGGCGTGAGGCACATTTCTAGATCACTGGACCAGTTGCATATTCACAGATCACTTCAGTAAACCATATTATAATTCCAGATCACTTGAGTAACCCATGACACTCAGGGTTTAAGCTACGGTCACATTTTTTGCAAAATGCAAAAAAAAATCTTAGAATGCAGCAGTAGCCAAAGAAGTAGTAGCCACTTTTGCAAAAATGCATACAGAAGGTACGAAACAAGTAGTCATCCAACCATCGATCATTATCATTGCAGTATTTTGCTAAAACTTTTCCCTCAATTTTCGCTTTTTTTTGCTAAAGGAATTTTTTTTATTTAGCTTAAACCCTGATGACACTGTTACAGATTACTGAGTGGCCTGTGATGCTGTTCTATATAGCTCAAGTTATCAGTGGTACAGTTCCAGATCATTTAAGCAACAGGCGACACATTTACAAATTACTTAAGTGATGTGTAGCACAGTTTCAGAGCATTTAAGTGATCTGCTGTACATTTACAAATCATCTGACATGCAAATCATTTGAGTTGCCTGCCAAAAGTTTTCAAACCAATGAAGTGATCCGCACTCTTCTAAAGGTTGAGCACCCTTGGTATAGATCCAATTTTGTTTTGTATAGATTAAATCTCTAAGGTGGAAAATGTTTGATTTTTTTTTTACATTATTGATGATTAGTCAATGGATTGTGAGACAATCCCTGTCTTATTCATCATTTGGCAAGAGTGATCAAATTAGATTCATTGTGAATTTAATTAACAAAACAAGATAAGAACAGGAAAAACTATTATATTCACCACAGTCTCATGTTTGTATGTTTAAACATTGAAAAAATATATTTATGGCCTTACAGAAAGCACATGGCAACAACGGTGAGATCATTCAGAGCAAACAATTTTGTTGCATGAAAATGAAAAATCAAGTACAAATGTAGAGATATTTAACAACCTATTAAAAATGCTATATTGATCTATATTACAGGTTAGTGTGGCCATGTATCATTCTATTATCCATCTTAACAGTACAGAGTGTTGATAGAGGCAACTTCAAAACATGCGATCAAAGTGGCTTTTGCAAGTAAGAGCATTATTTTCACTCTCAAAATTTTTATTATGTTATAAACTTCTATTAATCTCTGAACTGCTCCCACACATGAATTGATGACAAGCTCTGCTAAATTGTTTTTGACGATTTACAAAAAAGTTGGGGAGGGGTAAGAAAATATTTTGTCCATCAGAGAAGTAACCTACGTCTGTGATTGCTCAGATTAAGGAAGTGAATATATATATATATTTTTTTTTTTGCTTCTCAGCAACATTTACATTTGTTCATATTTTCAAGGGATTTTATTTCTTTTCAATTTTGGAGCAGAGACATACCAGAGGTCCCATTGATAGCCTATTAGGGCTTGGCTGTTAATCTTTATATGTCTGAATGGCTTACCTAGGGGCAGTTGTGAATTTAGAGTTCCAGTTGGCCCCACTTAGTTACAGCCCTGTATAGTTGTCAGATAATAGGAATGAGTGAAAAAATATATGAAGCTGGAACGTTTTATATATTTCAATCTATTATATTTATTCTACCGTTCCTTTTAAATTTCACTTAGGAATATACATAGATGAATGAGAGACATGATTTTAAAAATTAATATTTCCAAAACTATTACACATAACTATTATATACATTTAATCTTTAATGTAATCAATGATACATAAAAGTAAAGAAAAACATTAGTTTTTCTTTAGTTTTTCCAGTTGTAAATGTTTGATGTGTGAATCTTTTTCTTAACACAACAAATATCTAATCTTTAATCAAGTTCATTCCACACATTTTGCAGTTTTACACAGTCAATGGTTTAAAAAATGATTCAAAATGCAGCACTGATAAGTTCTTTGAGTTCATTTAGTGTCTTTGGCAATGGTAATTTATAAACAATTGCAGAAACATTCAATGAACTTGAAAAATGCATTAGTGCTGCATTTCAAACCATTGACTGTTTTAAAACTACAAAATGTGTGGAATGAACTTGATTGCAGATTAGATATTTGTCATGTTATAAAAGGTTCACACATCAAGAATTTGAAACTGAAAAGAAAACTTGGAATGTTTTTTTTTATTTTTATGTAACTGATTATATTATATGTAGTAGTTTTGAAAATATTAATTTTTAAAATCGTGTCATTCATTTATGCTAACCCTGTACTTTGAAAATAGGTATAATTTATGAAGCTGTAATGAGAATCTTAAAAAGCATCCTCTTTTGCAGTGAAATCTGGAGCCAGTTAATTTCTCGTATCATAGAATTTTGTGTGCTTTATTTCTCAGTTTAAGGTGATCAATGAAGTATATCCTCATTACATTATGCCTTGTTGTAACTTACATTCCATTTTTAATGCCTTTCATTAAAATTGTTGTGTAGATTTTAACAAGATAAAGTGGTTGGTTTTATCACATTTTTTTTTTAACACTCGATATAATGATTCATTTCTATATTTTAATTTGGCATTTTTACAAATTTTGTTTTTGCTTGGTATTTTATTTTGTCCTTTATTGTTATAGGCGAAATCGAAATATTGTACCAAATCAGTCACCATATTATCTAGAAGTAGAGAGTTTTAAATCGTATCCAACTAAAGTTGCTGGTGTTCTTGTCAACTCCCAAAATGGAGCTACTTTCAGATTAGAAGTTATAGCTTTAGTCAGCAACACTTTGAGGTTAAGAGTTACTGAGCTTAACCCTACTCGTCCAAGATTTGAAGCTCTAGAAGCTCTTGTTGGTCCACCCGAAGAATCCCGGTAATACTGAATTGTTATTTCGTTTTTTTTCCTCATTTTTGTAGAATTTAAGTGGTTTGAAAATTGATACCAACATTATTTCATTATTATGTTTGTAATAGATGTTAAGTAATGGTAATAACTTGTGTATTTTTTGAAGCGTTGAGTGGTTATTTTATTGTTTTATCTTGTTACAGCTTGACAGTAATATCTCAGGACTCTGAAAAATTGGTTTTGTCTTTTGGAACAAACAAAGTGGTCCTGAATGGGAAACCATTCTATCTAGATGTTTACTCAAACGATCAACTTGTTATTCGAGCAAATGCACGAGGTCTCATGAAATTTGAACATTATAGGATGAAGGATGGGCCGTGAGTGTTCAATTTTAGGAATTTCCTCTCATTGCTTTGTTCAAATATATTCAAATCATACTCATATGTTTGAAGTTCTATGTACATTAAAAACAGTACAGCTAATGCAAAACTAGATATGTTAAATTTCTTCATAAAATGTGTAAAATTGCATATATGCATTCAACGGGTAATAGAATAGTGTAACATTTTACTGTGAATCTTTTCAAATGTGTTGTATTAATGATATATTATTACTTGAATGTATTGATAAGCCTAATTTTTTATTTTTATTAAGAAAGTATTTTTATTTTTCAGAGATGCACCTGCTGATCAAAACAATGTTCAGGTAACTTTGAATGACAAACTTTTTCCAAAATAAATGGTTTATTGATATTCATACTAGAGTCTATGATCAGTCAAACTCTGTTGTAACAAACTTCAAATGATCACAAAATCCAATGAAAACTTTGTTATAAGCCAGATTCGTTATAACAGGGTTTGACTTAAAAATTTATATGAATGTATTGTTACACTCATGAACGGCTAATGCATATTTGAGAATTAAAGCAAAGTAACACATTAATCTTATCATTTATCAAGTCTTGATAAATTAGACACCAAATGAATGTCTTGAGTACCAAGCATTAAAAAAAAATAGTCTTGAATAGTGTTGTTTTTTTTTCCAACTTCCCCAGGACTTTATGACTTCTTTCACATGTTGGTAGACATGGTCATAATTTCACATAATTTCTTAAAATGTTTTGTTGTCTTCAGACTGCAATTTAGTAATTACGCATAGAAAATCAGGTCTTCAAAGCCGAAATTTGAATCAGTTTTCCAAACCTTTCACAAAACCCTGGATCTGAAAAACAGACCCTTCACAAAATACAAAAGGATGAAAATTAAATTTGACATCTCATTTCTTGTGTTTAACTATTTTTTTTTTGCTTCTTACAAAATTTACTTTTTTCTCAAAATTAATTACCATTGTCATAAAAATGAGAAAAAATTTCTCAGAAAACAGGACCCTATACAAATTACTCGTTCACTCAGCCCATCCTTCTAGAAAAAAAGTCTGGACAGACTCCTAAAATTTACAAGTGCCAGTATTATTATTTTATTTTATTTTTTTGTCACCATGACGCATGAGACATGTCAAACCTTGCTATTTAGAGCATAATTCTAGTAAAAGGTAAACTGAAGAGCCAAAAAAAACTAGTACAGGCATGCGTATGCAAATAAAGAGATATGGGAACCAATCAGAGTATGGCCCTGCGGTCGGCAACGCCTATATAACACAACAAGTGTCTGGCATAGTTGTTAGATCGGTTACTGCTGCTATAATGGCAGGTTATCGATTTTTAAGTGAGTTTGAACGTGGTGTTATAGTCGGCGCACGAGAGATGGGACATAGCATCTCCGAGGTAGTGATGAAATTTGGATTTTCGGGTACGACCATTTCACGAGTGTACCGTGAATATCGGGAATCCGGTAAAAAATTAAATCTGTGACATCGCTGCGGCCGGAAAAAGATCATGCAAGAACGGGACCAACGACGACTGACGAGAATCATTAAACGTGACAGACGTGCGACCCTTCCGCAAATTGCTGCAGATTTCAATGCTGGGCCATCAACAAGTGTCAGTGTGCGAACCATTCAATGAAACATCATCGATATGGGCTTTCGGAGCCGAAGGCCCACTCGTGTACCCTTGATGACTGCACGACACAAAGCTTTACACTCGCCTGGGCCCGACAACACAGACATTGGACTGTTGAGGACTGGAAACACGTTGCCTGGTCTGACGAGTCTTGGTTCCAATTGCTTCGAGCTGATGGACGTGTACGGGTATGGAGACCACCTCGTGAATCCATGGACTCTACATGTCAACAGGGGACTGTTCAAGCTGGTGGAGGCTCTGTGATGGTATGGGGCGTGTGCAGTTTTCATGATATGGGATCCCTGATATGGCTAGATACGACTCTGACAGGTGACAGGTACGTAAGCATCCTGTCTGATCACCTGCATCCATTCATGTTCATTGTGCATTCCGACGGACTTGGACAATTTCAGCAGGACAATGCGACACCCCACACGTCGAGAATTGCTACAAAGTGGCTCCAGGAACACTCTTCTGGCTTTAGACACTTCCGCTGGCCACCTAAATCCCCAGACATGAACATTATTGAACATATCTGGGATGCCTTGCAACGTGCTGTTCAGAAGAATCTCCACCCCCTCTTACTCCTACGGATTTATGGACAGCCCTGCAGGATTCATGGTGTCAATTACCTCCAGCACTACTTCAGACATTAGTCGAGTCCATGCCACGTCGTGTTGCGGCACTTCTGCGTGCTCGCGGGGGGCCTACACGATATTAGGCAGGTGCACCAGTTTTTTTGGCTCTTCAGTGTATTAAAAAAATTCGTAACTTGTGTAACTTTTGCCAAACACATTGTATACTCATTACTCCTTGTGTAATTACATTGCTTTAATTTCATTGAATTGTTAAACAGCTTGCTGTTTTCATATTTTCTTTTAAATATCCTTAGGATAATCCAATAGAAGAGGAGCCATTCAAAGATACCTTATGGGAAGAATCATTCAAAGGAAAGACAGATTCCAAACCTTATGGTATTTATTGCTTGTAACAATTTTCTTAGCAGTTATTTTTGATGCTCAAGGTACTGATATATGGGCTTCCTGTTTGAGTATGAGAACTAAAGGGTTAAAATAATTGGTTTTTTTAAAATCATTTTTATTGTTTTAATATTCATTTATGCAATTTCTTTCTTGTTTGACTTTAAGGTAAACTTAAATATTGAAAAACTAGATCATTTGAGGGAATTGTAAAAAAGTTTTCAATTCCAAAGAGTGAGTTTTTGCATTTTTTCCCATGCAGATCAAAAATGAGAAAAATGCAATTTCAGCTTAAGTTTTATTTAAATTTTTCCATTTCTTATTTCAAGGTCCATCTTCTGTTGGTATGGATTTCTCTTTTGTTGGTTTCAAACATGTTTATGGAATCCCTGAGCATGCAGATGTCTTTCCATTGCGCCAGACTAAGTGAGTTTTTGGGATAAGAAAATCAATAAAAGTTTAACATATATGGAAGGAAAACTTTTGCTTTGTTTTAATTGTAAACAGCATGCCTCAGTTTTCACTGTGTGTAAATTTTTGTAGTTTGTTTATTGTTAATTATTAGTACATTATGTTTCTTTTATGTGAAGTTTAAAGTAGTAATTATGCACAACCGACTTTTAACAGGGTTTTGTTGATTGCAGGGGTATGAGTGATCCTTATCGCTTATACAATTTGGATGTTTTTGAGTATGAGCTGAATAATCCCATGGCGCTTTATGGTTCAGTTCCTTTCATGATAGCTCATAGGTCTGTAAGATTTTTGTGTTCTCTATTATTGTGATTTAGTTTTAGTATGTATTTAATTTTAATGCATGTAAACTTAGTGGTATTTTAAAATTTATTTTACTTATTTTAATGAATGTTTTTTTTCATAATTAGTGAAAAGCAAAGTGTTGGACTGTTGTGGTTAAATGCAGCAGAAACGTGGGTTGATTTGGAAGCAGCTTCAAATCAGGTGATAACATGCTTTTTTTTTACTTAGCCTGTTGCATGTTTTAAAATGATTATGCATTTTTTATCTTCTTCCATGCAAGATCTAATGCTCTAAAGCATAGTCTCCCAAACTTTTTGTTTCATCGCCCCCTTCATCAATAATTTTTTCCTCTCATCGCCCCCCAACTCAAGTAAACCCATAGGATCCTATGTTAAATCAGTAGGTTCTATCGCCCCGTTGGACCATTCCATCGCCCACCAGGGGGCGATATTGCCCACTTTGGGAAACACTGCTCTAAAGGATCTGTGGTAAATTGACAAATCTTCTACCACTGCACTTGTTTTTCCGCTCAGACAAAATATGTTTACTTTTATTTTCAATTGCATGTAGAAAACTTTTTGTGTTATCAAAGCTGATTTACTGCACAATTGAGATCTTGATTTGCTTCTAAGCATGGATCATGTGCAGCTTAGGTATTAAATTAGAGAATAAATAATTTTCAGAATTTTTTTTCTTCACCAAAAGATGTGTGCTTTCCAAAAAGTTCTATTTCGTAAAAACAGCAATATCACATTTTCTTTTCATTGAGTTTTTTGTATTCTTCAACATCCCTGTAGGGAGTTGTTTCTTCAATTGTGGATTTTGTAAAGGGAAATACAGCCGTTCCTCAGCGAGACACTCATTGGTTCTCCGAAAGTGGAATCATTGACACATTTTTCTTCCTTGGTCCTCTTCCAAAAGATGTGGTGAATCAGTATGCAAAATTAACAGGCACAACTCCTCTTCCTCCTGTAAGTATTTCCATAATATTTTTTCTGTTGTGCCCTTGGCACAACAGAAATGTTGCCAGTTGTGTTGATGAATTTAATACATTAACTAATTTATTGATACAGGTAATACAATAATCTGTGTGAGTGGATGAAGGGGGAATTGTAAATTTATTGGCACCTTACGTAGATTCATATAGCTCTTAATAAACCAATAAACATAGACTGGCTTGCAAATTGAATTTAAATTCACTATTTTTACATTCATTACTACATTTATTCCTGGTGTTATATCAAAAATGCATTGAATTCTGCTATCTACAACATCATTGGAAGACCATCTATATATATAAAATTGATTTCCTGTGGGTGTTTGTTCTCTATACAAATCTATAATTTTAGATCGATCGTTGCCAAATTTTGCATATATACCAAATGGAACCCGACTTGAACTATAAAATACTACTTTAAAATTTCATCAGAGCAGGGCTTTTACCCCAAATGGGCAAAAAACTGTCGGCAACAATGGTTTTTGGGTCTCAACAATCACTTTCGGAACGTTTACTTTGGTTACGTGGTTCCCTAGCAATACGTTTCAGACGTGTATATGCCTTTACAGTGATTTGCCACTTCTTTAATGCTGCCAGTATTGTATATAATAGTTTATTCCTTTATAATGGTTTGTCACTTTTTCAATCCTCCCAGCAATTGAGGAAAACCCAGGCAGTGCTGGGTATTATAGCTAGTTAAATATATAAGTGTCTTGAGCAAGAAAAATTCTTTGATGCTAAATTTTTTGATGTAAGAAAGAAAGGACTAGAAATAAGACTTTTTTACATTGTGACTTTGTAATCCTTTCTCTACTGATAGTACTTTAAAGTTAACATTTATAATTTTTCGAACTCTATAACATCCTTTACATACATTGTTGTGTGTTAGAATTTTGAAGTATACAGGCTGTATGTATAACTACTTAATGATTTCCAGATGGCATCACAAGCTTGGGACAATTAGGCTTTTAAACATATTTATTAATAAAATTCAGTTAGATGTTTCACCCCCGTAAAAGTTTTTACAGCAGTACACAAAGGAGCAATGCAGTAAAAATTGTTTTTACAAAATGTTCCTTAAAAAGTGTATAAAACAAATTATGTCTATGTTGGAGGTAAAATAAATAAATATTCATTATTATGTATTATTTAACATACTTGAATTGGTACGCTTTGTTTTTATTGTAAACATATAGTGCTGATGAAATTTTTAGGTGCCAGGTTAATTAATTTCTTGAATTAAATTGACTTTAATTTGAATTTAATCAAAATTAATGTTTTTTTAGGCTTTAATTAGAACTAAAATGACTTACCAAAAAGTTTTATGATAATTTATTTTTTTGTAATGTGGTAACAAAAGGATTAAATGAAATTGACTATATATTTTCACCAACATTAGTTATTTATTGGGCATAAACCATGTTGAATTTTGCAGCTATTTGCTCTGGCATATCATCAATGTCGTTGGAATTATAGAGATCAAGATGACGTTCGTAAAGTGGATGAAGGTTTTGATGACAATGACATACCATATGATGTACTTTGGCTAGATTTGGACCATACAGATGACAGGAAGTGAGTTTCAGACAGAAAAAGAAGCTGATGTTCTATATTTCTTTTTTTTTTCCTTTCTTTTTTTTTACTGTAAAAGAACATAAGAATCCACATAAATTGTGCACATGTCCCGGGATTACAATGCTGAGGTACATTGACCTCAAACTGAAATATTGGTCGAAAGCACTTGGTGGCATTCAGACAGTTAGATTTGTCACCATGTGGTCCTCACCTAATTTCAATTCAGATTTTAAGACTTATTATAAAGGAATCTGGAGAGTCATTTATATTTTCTTTGATCCATCGAAGTTTTTGTTATGAAATGGAGCAAATTAAGATGGAATAAGTACTGAGATACTGTATAACACAAAGTAATGCCATGATGAAGTAGAATATGCTGCAATTTAATCTGGAAAAAGAGAAGGGTCAAGCCAAATATTTGAGTAGTAATTTTTTTGCCTGTCAATGTCCTCTATATGGATAATTGTCTATGAAACGATATTGCTTCCTGATGCACTTTTCATAGTGTTAATATATTCCATCTATAACAACAGCTTTATAACTATGTTTCTCTGGACCCCTGAGTATCTTTACATAGGTGGTTTGCTGTATATCAGTTTCCTTTAAGGTTTTATATAGTATATTCTTTGACTCTTGTAATGTGATTTCCTATTAAACTAGGTATTTCACTTGGGATCCATATAAGTTCCCGAATCCGAAGGAAATGCTCAACAATCTGACAGCAAAATCACGTAAGATGGTCACGCTCGTGGATCCTCATATCAAGAGAGAAAACACATATTATATACACAAGGAAGCTACAGACAAAGGCTATTATGTGAAGAAGAGCAATGGAGAAGACTATGAAGGATGGTGTTGGCCTGGTGCATCAGGATATCTTGACTATCTTAATCCAGAAGTTCGCGACTGGTGGGCTAGTAAATATGCATTGGATCAATACCAGGGTTCAACATTGACTCTTTACACATGGAACGACATGAATGAGCCTTCTGTTTTCAGTGAGCCAGAAGTCACAATGCCAAAGGACCTAGCTCATTTTGGTGGATGGGAGCACAGAGACATTCACAATATGTATGGAATGCTTATGGTAAGTTTATAGTTTAGTTATTTTCTTTCAATATTATTCATATTGAATACCATGATTTATAAACAGCATAAATTATTAAAATTTGAGCTTTTAATAATTCTTTTTTTAAATGTATAACCACTGCATGCAAGAGGTCCTGGGTTTGATTCTCGGTGGCAAAAAATGACACTATTTTTCCCTGTTCACCTCGGCATAGTATTCAGAAAGCCTATTGATTTCATGTATCGTAGCCGAGCAAAAACTCAACATTCATCTCTTCTGCCACCGCCTGGATGCCATTAGTTGAAGTTAAAAAGAAGCTGCAATGCCTCTATTCATCAAGTAATGTTACTGTGTATGTTTTAAGGGCAAAAAGTATATTCTCTCTATGGTGTAATGGTCAGTGTGCTTGCCCGATATGCAAGAGGTCCTGGGTTTGATTCCCAGTGGAGAGAAATGACACTTTTTCCCTGTTCACCTCAGCATAATATCCAGAAAGCCTATTGGTTTCATTACATATATCATTCTATATATAAAATGCTTGTCTGTATTTGTATGTTCATTATTTGAGTAAACATGCTTTTATGATCTTCAAAAATTTTTATATAAATACTAAACCTGGGAACAGAGCACAGCCTTGTTTAAAACATGAATTAAATGAACATAAAAAATCTTGGGAAGGGGGAACTTAAAATATTAGGGGTTTTTTTAAACTTTGCATGGAAAGACCATTCAAAATTTCATCCTAAAGTTGCCATAGATTTATCCTACTCATATTCAATTAAATACTTTACTCACAATGTCTCTAAAATGGTAATTGTGATGGGCTTATATTGCATGTCTAGCAAATGGCTTGCATTAAATTTTTTTCTTGTTGTTTTTTAAAATTAATTTTACTTATTGAATGAATATTCAAGGTCATGTCAACATATAAAGGTCATTTGATGAGATGTGATGGAAAACAAAGGCCATTCATACTTTCCAGGTCTTTCTTTGCTGGCTCCCAAAAATATGGTAAGAATATTTTTATTCTCTAGGTTTTCTCTATTTGAGAAGAAAATTTAGGAACATATTGACAAACTTTCTAAAAACTAATTCTTACTTGCTAAGTATAGTCCTCCAACCACGAGACGAGGCTTGGCTATGTCATGTCAGACAATTCTATTCCTTTCTAGAGGGATAAGTCAAACATGAAATCTCAGTCACTGATGAGTTATTCTATGTGCAATCATTTACTTAAAACCATTAAATAAAATTATCCAACATGCCGGGGCATGACATAGCCAAGTTTCATCTCATGGTCGGAATGATGCACATAAGTAAGATTTCTTTTTATCTCAATTTACATCCAAAATCAAAATAATGATTTTTAATAAATTCTTATCTGAACGTTGATCAAACAGTGAATTTAAATAATTAAATGAAGAAACACCATAAAATATATATGATGTATTATAAATATTTTTCGAAAGTACAATTAGTTCATTGTTTCAGTACTAATTAATTCTAAATTTCTCTTTATTACATAGAAATTGTTTTTTTAAATACTCGAAAAGAGTAATTTACTAGTATTTAAATTTTTATTCATTTGTTAAGTTATTTAAGATACTGTAAAGAGGACTAATTTCTAAAGAATTCTTTTAATTAAATTTAAAAGATATAAAAATTTGCAGGTTTTTAAAATATTGATATTCCATGTCACAGGAGCTGTTTGGACTGGAGACAATATAGCAGAATGGTCTCACTTACAGATATCTGTTCCTATGATTCTTAGTCTCAGCGTTAGTGGAATGGCATTCTCAGGAGCAGATGTTGGTGGATTTTTCCGTAACCCGTCATCTGAGTTATTGTTGAGATGGTATCAGGTGCGTTACTCATAATTTGAGTTATTTGTGTCTGTTGTGCCAGTGAATTTATGTATTATTAATTTTAATTGTCTGATATTACAGGCTGGAGCATTCCAACCATTTTTCCGAGCTCATTCACACCATGAAACAAGAAGAAGGGAACCGTGGTTGTTTGATGAGGCCGTCATCAAACTCATCCGCGAAGCAGTAAGGATAAGATATAGTCTACTGCCATTGTGGTACACTTTATTTTATTTGAATGAACGAACTGGTATACCACCAATGAGGCCTGTATGGATGGAGTTCCCCACTGCAACAGCTACTTTCGAAATGAATGATTTATACATGATAGGTGTGTATACACACGTGTAAATACGTTTTGTATAAAAGTTCAAGTTAAAATTTTGATAGCACATTTTAGTGCTATCCACAAATCTTAGGTAGTTTCACAGCTAATTTGGCTTATACAAAAGCTTGTGTTTTCCTAACAGGGCAATAAGTTGATGCAGATGTAAGAGAATTGGTAATTTCAGATTATCAAATATATGATAATTTTTTCAATCCTCTAATTACCACTAGGTGTGTAATTAGTTTCATATTATTTGTGCACTATAAGCTTATTTTAGTTATAGTGCAGCTACTAAGTTTTGGTTGAGGATTGAAAACATACTTAAAAAAATTATGATCTGGAAAAATCAGTTGCAGATTATTGAATTTGTTTTAATGAACTTCACTCACATCTTTCATTTCAGCCATTCAAATACAACCCAAAACCATTTTTATTTGTTTGAGCTTTATTTTTCATGTTGCAGAGTACTATTTTGAATTTTTTGTGCTATAGAGAGTTGACTTCATTGCCTCTAAAATTTATTAACCAATAATCAATTTTACTTTGCGTTTCAAAAATGTTTGCAGGCATGAGTTCCCTTGATTTGTTTTTTCTTTACCATCTCATACATACAGTAATTGTGAATATTATTCACACTATGATGTTAACCATATATTTTTTAAATACTTGTGGCTTCTAATAAAAAATATGTATATTCTCTTTCAGGAAACGCTCTTCTCATTAGACCAGTTTTAGAGTCTGGTGTTACAAGCGTTAGTGTGTACTTTCCAGGAGATGGTCAAGTAAGTTATGTGCTACATGCGTGTTGGTTGGATGTATATTAAAGTAAAGCCTGTATAAAACAGAACGTCATGAGACAAATTCTTTTCTGTTTTATAAAGGTGCACATAAAAATATGTGCAGTGATTAATTTGTATCTTTTTGCGAAACTAAAATTGTGAGAACATCACCCTAACTACTACTATAAACCAATGAGTATTAAACAGACATGCATATTATCATTTTGAATTTTTTCATGTTTGTTGTCTCAAATTACTATACATTTGAAATTTCATATTTAACTTGCTAATTGTTAAAATTCAATATAAAATGTTCTACTGATTAGCAATAGAGTGAACACTTTGTTTAAAGTGAAAGGGTTTTAATATCAAAATAAAAAATTGTGGGAGATCACATTTAGATACACCTTTTTTAAAAATAGTCACAATGAAATCAACAAGCAATAACGTTTGCAAAAGAAAGATTCTACATTTCTCTGTAACACTTAAATTTGGCTTTTCTTTAGCCTATGACCTGCAATTTTATGTTTAAATCCAAGACATGTTTCTTGTGGCATAAAACATTTTTCTGGTGACCATCTCTACACTGAATGAAACGCTGAAACATAGTATTCTTAGAATTGTAAATAATAATTCAGTCTTCCTCCCCTATTCTTCTCCCGATTAGTTTAAATGGCAATTATCAACATTTTTCTAAGAAACAGGAGTGTTTTCTAACAAAAGTTATCATTTTCGTCATAATTGAAATGCTAAACAGGCTTTTACTAAATTTTGGGTAATAAATCTGCTTCCGTCCAAACCCAATCTGTTACTTCCAGAACCAGTTCAGATACAATAGTGTAAGCATTCGTCCTTTTTCCAAGAAGTAAAACAGTTCCCTAACAAAAGGGGAGGATCAGTATGACTTAATTTTTTCTCAATCAAAGGACGAAAACTTACAATTGGCCAAAAATTATTTCTGTTTCAACAGGTTTTTATCTGAAAATAGACTAATTCCCCAAGGATGATGTCACTTACCTCTATCCATATGAAGGTTTTTAACAGCTGGCTGATGTGAAGATGAATTTTCTCTTTTTTCTAAAATTCATCTTCATATCAGCCAGCTGTTAAAAACCTTCGTATAGACTGAATATGCCTTCTGTTTCTGCATTTGACAGTTTCATCTTAGCGTTTCATCATGGTTAAAAAAATATTAATTATCTACAAGACTATATCTCTGTTCTGTTCAAGATAGGTTTCCGTCCCTACAGTGTCTGTCTTAGACAGGTTTCACCGTATATTCATCTATAAAGATTAATATATGGCATAGAGAACAGAATATTTCATTTTTTAAGCAAAGATTCAAATTAACTAGTTTGTATTGAGGTAATTTTTTAAAGTGTTAATCACTTTTAGACTGCCACTTTCTGAAGTTCTGTTTCAATTTTTTAGTTGTGGTACGATGTTGACACCTTCCAAAAATATGATGGATCACAGCATGTTCAAATACCTGTCACACTAGATAAAGTGAGTGTTTTACTGCTACCTTTTTATTTAAAACCTGTTTTTTATGTGTTATATTGAATCACATTTTGCATTTGTCAATGCTTTGAAAACCTTTTGCTAGTTTGTGCTTGCGTATTTTTTAGACATAATTTCGCCTACAGATTTTCTAAAAAGACATTTATCATTGGTTTTTCTTCCAAGTGAAAACATACCACTCTCACTCTCAAACATCTTCATTATTTTATTATGAAGAGACCGAGATGTTATTTCTCAATCAATTATTTTTCACTCAATGGTTGATTGTGGTGTTATTTCAGTCGAAACAATTCTCCTGCAATTATTAAAAAATAATTTTATAGTTATTAAAATTAAAAATTAATTATATTAGAATGAGTTTTAAAAGCATAACTCTCTTGCCGATTTCAGATTATTTAATACAGCCAGCAAGCTGAAAATTTTTGCAAAGATGTTTTTTCTTGTAATTGTTTTCTGCATCTATGGCTGAAACAATGTGCAGTGGTAAAATGCAAGTGATGAGCATTTATAAGTCACAAAAAATATTCATCTTTTGAGGTTGATGAAAAGAAAGTTCTTTTATCTTCCGTATCAATTGCCATCACTTAAAATATATTTAATCTTGTTAACTACTCAACAAATTTGTTGAATATATTTGGGGGGGAATAAATCAATATTTATTGATCTTTATGGTTTTCTGCAGATTCCGGTATTCCAAAAAGGTGGTACAATCATACCCAGGAAAGAAAGAGTTCGTCGCAGCTCGTCTTTAACATATTCAGATCCTTATACTCTTACAGCAGTGCTTAATTGGAGAGTAAGTTGATTCTTTGCATGCAACTTTGTATTTTCTTTTTCTTATGGAATTCTTATGGACATCTTTTTCTTATGGAATTATGAGCTCTATGTAAATACAATCCAGCCCACTTATAGCAAAATAGAATATTATGAAATATTGGTTATAATGAATTTTTTCTGATCCAGTAAACCTGCAGTACCAAAATAATGTTTAAAATATTGCTTATAACAAATTGTTATATTTATGAATATCAGATGTAACAAAGCTTTCAGAAAGAATAATTTTTTTCTTAGAATCTGTAAAATCAGTAGTTCTCTTTCAGAAACAAAGTCAGAATGTGCAATAGTGAAGAAAATATAATTTTGTTTTGCTCTTTTATAATTTTATTTTGTTACCCTTACACAAAAAGAACCATACAATATTGTTATAAAAAATATTGGTAGTGCAATTTCTGGAGAATCCCTCGGGACAGTAATCTCCTGTTGCAAATCAGAAGTGTAAATATAAACACTCGAATCGTGTAGAAAGATCGAGAAGGTCTTTGAAGGTTTTCGTTGACCTCCATATAGTGGTGCCGCCAGACTGGTACTATGGTAGAATTTCTGGAAAATTTGATGTGTTTTTAAAAACGATGTGAGGAATAGAGAGAGTAGTCAGAGTTGTTGCTTTATCCTCAATGTGAGATCCTTATTTGTTGATTGCGTTCTGTCTGCTTGTAAATATGTGTAAAATAGCTGTTTTATATGAATATGTGCATCCTGAAAATTGTGTCATCCTCTGCTTCTTTCAAGGGAAAAGAGTCAAATTTACCTTATGTTTTAAGAAGAAAACTGTATGGCCATTACAGTACACTACGTTACAATGGAACTTTAATTAACAAACTTAATTCGTTCTGCCAATGTGCTTGTTATCTGAATCTTTCATATATCGAATGAAACTTCCCCCATAGAAAATAGAAACTTGGATAATTTGTTTCACAGTCATTAATTTGCTTAAAAATGACTAATCTTATAATAAAGTAATACAATAATACCATAAATAAACATACAAATACAAGGCCATAACAGGCAAAATGCCCAACGAGGTGGCAGAGAAAAAGGTACTCATATGGATGCCATATTTCTAAAATACAGCAACCCAATTAAAAATGCAATTATAAAAACTATACATTCATGATAAAATATTATACAATTCCTTGGGATGATACCCTCATCAACACTACTGTAAATCTATGACTGGGCCCAACAATTCATTAGCACAATCCCTGAAGACTCTGGATATATCTGTGGTCAGATGGCAAAATGTCACAAGTCACTTTTCCCACAAAATTTAGTTGTTCGCATTCTGGTGTCTCATTCGTCAAAATTTTTGAAGGTGACAAAAATTTGTCCATCTTTGGGTTTATGAGGAACCAATGGAGGCAAATTGCAATAATTCAAAAAGCCACAGTATCACATTTTTGCAAAATATTGTTTACAAATTTGCCCTTGTGAAATTTTGAAAAAGTGACATTACATTTTGCCATCTGAGCCCAGATATACCTTCTGGTACTTTGCTTGTACCTACATTTTTTAGAAGATTTAGGACCTTCACATCTTCCACTTGAATATTGTTGAGGATTTTATTACCCCACGCAACACATGTACATTAAATATCATTTTCTCTGTTAAAAACTGACAAAAAAGTTATTGAAAGCACTACACATGCCTATGTTGCTTTCTACCCTAGACCCTCCTATCAAGAGGGGGGCTGTCCCCTTACATCCATTAATGGCATACCTGAAAAATGATTTTTGGGTCAGAGCCAATGTTATCTGCTAACCTAGATTCAACTTCCTTTTTACTATTCCTTGTGGCTTTTTTCAACACCACCCTTCTTTTATCAGTAAAAAATGACAGGGCACTTCAACCACTTTTATACTCTTTGAATGATTTTTTCTTTTCAAGATAAAAATTATGCACGCTATCCGTGAACCATAGGGGGGGGGGTAGAAATATGCTTTTTATGAATAAATGGTATACCATCATGCAAAACAGACAGCTTCATACTAAATTTTCCCCCTTGACTTACCACCCTGACTGATTCCAACCAATCTTTGAAAAATCCTACCAACTTTTCTTGCAAAACATCAGTTCTCCGAAAACAAGGAACTAATAACAAAAAAACGGTTTCTGTTCTTTTGTTATTGACCTTACCCGAAGGAAGGTCACAGAGGAAACTAACGACATGATGATCACTGGAAGAAAACTTGTCGCCCACTGAAATTCTCAACAATATCCTCTGAACTAGTGAGATAGTGAGAACTAAATCTAAAATAGAAGTACCCCTAGTGGTTTCTGATACATGGTGATACAAAAAATTATCGAGTACCATCTTAAAGTTGATCTCTAGTTGACAGGTTCTCCCAATCGATACCTGGATAATTGAAATTCCACAATAGGACATTCCTCTTATGCCTACACATATAGGAAATTTTCATCATGAAGTTTGGTGATAGAGTTTGAATCCGTATGCTGCAGTGGATTATGACAAACCCCTACAATAAGTTCATGATGTCTTTTGTTTTTAAGCTCAACCCATATAGTTTCAATGTCTTTTTACTGCACATTATACTCTTGCACATAGCCTTCAGACATAATTTCACTTATATCAAGACTATTTAAGTTCTTCATGCATTTTATTTCCACGACACACATGCATATTCATACTGTCGCATTCATGTTGCTCACCGAATAAGGTAAGCGAGATGGCATGGGTGATCCCTAATTGTATATGTTCTCCCACACAATATTTTTTGTATATTTTCATCAGATCCACCGAAGCAAGTGAACTCAGCCCAATAAAACTGATGTTGGCTTATAGTCCACAAGTCAAACCCATTTGCTCACCAACAAGTGGTTAAGCGAGATGGCTCTCTCTGTTGGATATTTTATATTATACAATAAGATTTTCATGTTTGTTGTTTCCTATGTCTATAATATCACAAGTGTGAAATAGCAGATGAGATGGCATGGGCCCACTCCAATTGCTTATAAAATATACCCTCATCCTAATATATGTGCATTCATCCTTCTTAAAATCCAGAAGCTTTTTTCTTTATCTCATCTGTAATCACCACAAAATTTATTAATCATGACAGTACCAAATTGTCCAGGGAAAATATGTTGTAAAAATTGTGTATTTTTGTGGTTTTTTTCTTTTTTTTTTTGACTCAAAGTGTTCTGGGCTCTGCCACAAAGCTGGGCTGGAATAGATCTCAGCAACAGGATAAGTCCAGTGCCAAAGTTCTGCCGTTCATCCATTTTGTTCTCCCAGTTCCCTAACCATAGACTTACAGATAATTAAGCCCCTATCACTATCCCCCCCCCACCTCTACCTCATCCTTGACTACCCAATGACCCTCTAAACTGCTGTTGTTCTTGAAGATTGCTTCTTTGACAACAGGTGGCTCCATTATACCCAGGCCCTCTAAAACCCTTACTCTCTCCCACAACACTTAAATCTTGAGTTCTGACCTTGCCCTATCCAAACACCCCTTACACTTGAAAGCTAATATCAGCTACTATCCCCCTAAAGTCGATCGAATATACACAATAAAAATAAAAAACACTTATCTCGCAAATCCAACAATGGTGGTTCTTCTAAAAATCTGACGGCAAAATCAAACTAAAAATAATAAACACATGATCTAGAAAAATAAAGAAAACACTGCAGAGTTTGAACAAAAAAGTAAATAAACACGCTAAATAAAACTCACGAGAACGAAGAAAAACACAAAATGGCACACTGACTTCACACATAAATCCTTGGCAACAGTCCTGGAAACTACGACTATTGGCCGGCGAGCGAAAAGCAATAAAAACACGTTGAATCTCTAACGTGGCCAAGACAAGAATGACAGTATGAAAGATTACCGTACGATAGTGCTAACAAATTAGCTTAACTTACTCTAAAGGACAAGAGAGAGGAAGACTATTGTTTAGGACAATTCACGGACTCACTGTTGTCTGTTCAAGTCACATGTCTTCTTCGTTTGTGTGGCTGGATTTCTCTGAAATAGGAAATTGCATTGTCGTTGGACAGCTTCGTTGCTCGCACACTACTATAGCTTTATCTGAATGGTTCTTTTTTACAAAATTTTGCACAGATTCTCACATTCTACATATCTCTTTAATCTCATTTGAAGTGAGAAACATCTTATATATAGTTCTAACCTCTTCAGATTAGAAACCCTCCATAAACTCTTGATGCTGTGTGCAATAGAGATCCATCCATTCATCTACGGTCAACTCGTGGCCATGTTCTTCCACCTAGTTCTTAAATTTTATCCCCTATTTACCTCCAGTCCCATGGTTTTCACTAAGGGCATGACCTCTTCGACAAATGATGGCTGCTATTTAACAGTCACATTCAGTAATGCGATCAGCCCACAATTTTCTCCAAGCAGAATTCAAAAAAATCCTTTCATGCACACTTATGCATGGTTGCAATGCTGCATCTAGTTTTGTATCATAAACAGTCACGCGTGAACGTGTGTTAATTTTTCAAGTGAGGTTACTGGAGACTAGAATATTACCCACAATTCCACAGTATGTGTGTGGATGAAAGTGAAAAACAATCAGCTTAGTGGCAATAACATGAAACTATATAACTAAACAACAAAACTTTTGCTTGTAATGCAAACCATTGCTCAATAACCGAGTCACAATTTCTGTGAAATTTTTGTTCATGGTATGAATTACTTATCTACCAAATTACTCATTAACCGAAGTTCCATTGTGTATGATAGCAAAATTTTTTTACATTTGTATGGCTTTATGCGATAACATTTCTTTTCTGAAAATCCTGTGTAAGAGCATGAAGTTTATATAGCCGGTGCTAAAACTCTAGATGAATTAAAAAACATATATCCATTAACCAGTCAACTGTCCAATTAATTTCTCCGAGCGTTACCCGCAGTGCCCACTTTTTTTTGAAAATGTGCGCGCTTTTCCCCTTTTTTTCCTTTTCTTGGAAGTTTGAAATATTAAAATATTTTTTTTATAGCTCGAATGTGTCGAGACATAATATGACACCCTAAAAGTGGGGAGGGACGGTCATAATGTCCTGTGACTAAAAGAAATGCTGTTGATGGATTTATGTGGAACCATAGTAGTTGAACCTTTGCTAAAACATATGAGTAATGAAACAGATGCATCTTCGCAAGGCAGTTGGAAATTGAAACAAAAACGATGGGGATGCAGCTTTGCAAAGCGTGACAAAGATGATAGTGATAATAATCTCAGACCTTGAAATATAATTGTCAACTCCATCTAGTGATGAGATAATAAATAGAAGGATGGCTGTACAGAGATGGCAGCACATGTACAACAAATTATTTCGTCATATCTATGTGAAAAAGACAGAAAAGTCTGTGTGTCGGCAAATGCCGTCGTAGGCAACACCATTACATATATCAGCGACGGCAAATGCCATCTTAACCACTTGACTGGTGAAAAAGACTGAAAAAAGTCTGCGCGTCGGCAAATGCCGTCGTAGGCACCAACATTACGTATGGCAGCGACGGCAAACGCCGTCATAACCACTTGACTGGTTAAACCACAAATGATTGAAAAAAAAGGTCTGTGTTAATATGAGGATAAAATGATAGGTCACTTTTTTTTTAATTCTGCCAATTAACTTTTTGCCATTTTCTAATACGAATAATATTTTATATACCATTTTCTAGTGCGATAATCAAGTGCGAAACTTTTTCAACACTTGATTATTTTATCATGTGGATGGAAAAAATCAAGAATCACAATCATTCATGAAGCAAACAAATTTTCTTCAATTGTTAGGGGGGAAAAGTACTTTTAGTATAATACAGAGATGTACAGTTTTTTTAATATTGGAGGATTTAACAGTTTTAATTTTCATATTTTAATTGAATTTTATGATATAGCATAGAATCTCTATTCCTCTTGGGCACGATTCGTCAAATACCTAGTATATACTATATGAATTGACTAAGGTTTTATTTTTTTATTTTTAGGGAGCAGCAAATGGTACACTCTACATTGATGATTTCAATTCGTTTGCATACAGAGAAGGCAACCATGTTCTTTTGGAATTCAGTTTTGAAAAAGACAAGTTCAAGTCTAGGTTAATGTTTTTATATTCACTTCCTTACTATGGCTTTATAAACTATATCAAACATCAACGAAAAATATAAAATAGTTTATTGTGTGTGGAATTTTGGAATTTAGGTGTTTCATCGACATTTATCTCATCTACATTCTATAGCTGCTGAGTTCCAGATTTTCCAGGGAGGCTCCCAAGTTTCTACTCCATCTCTTGAAATTTCGAAAAATTCTTATATCTACTGAATTTTGACCGTGATTGTAAAAAATCCCTACTTTTGGAGGAAACAGATTATTCCTAAAGAATTTACTTGGAAAAAAAGATTCGCTTTTTCTGTTTTATCCCCGAATAACTTCAAGCACAACCTAAATTGTAACTATTGCATCGAATCACAAAAAATATTTAATTTTTGGGGGGGGGGGAGATAAAATTGGCCAAACAGTCAGTGTCAATGCGGCCTTTCAACATCCGAAATTGATATGATTTGTATCTGCTTTAACCATATATGTCCTGTTCGTGGCTCAATGGTGATTTTTTGTTGACTGGATTTAATTTCAGAGTAGTAATGGCAAGTAATTTAACCTGCTGATTGGCAACTTGTTGCTGATCGGTGATGGCTTGCTTGATGTCAGATATTTTTAAAAATCCTTTCAATTTTATTTTATTAATGAAAAATCTGTTCAAAAATTTACCTCGTTCTCATTTTCCAAAGTTGGCAGCTATGACATCCTCAAATCCAACAGGTTTTGTAATTTTTTCTATGCCATGTCTTCGATAGTAAATCACAGTGTTAGATCGGGAATTATTATATTAATTTATGTCTTAAACTTGCATGCTCATGTCTGGATTAAAATCAAACTAAAGACCGAATTTCACAGATTGTAAATTTTTAAATTTAACTCCTTAAAATGCGTAAAGTTAGATCAGGCAAAGTGAGAGATACCTGTATTTTTACTATGGGGCAGGGCAAGGTAAACCTTGGTTTTAACCAAGTGGTTTTTTTCAAAAAATATATGTTTTGATATTTTTTCAAAAAATCAAATAAAAGTGGCCTAAATATCATTTTTTTTCCTTGAAAAGTATCATATTGGTTCATTATTAGCCAAAATGTTTCATTTTTACCACATTTTATATCCTTGAGATACATTCTGATGGTATATCTTTAAAGGACATAAGATTTTACAAGTGGTTTTTTTCAAAAAGTCCCATAAAAGTGGCCAGAATATATATATTTTTTTCATATGAAATATCTTAGTTATTTAAAGCTATATACAGAAGCCAAAATTTCTCATTCTTGCCACATTTTCTCACATTTTCTAACCTTTGGCTACATTCTGATGCTTCTTCAGCAAATTCATGAATAAGGATTGCATCACACATCTAAATGTAGTGGTGTATTTCTCACAGGTTTCTTTTTCCCTTCACAAAGAAGCAGCAACAGTAGTGACACCATCATGCTAGGGGCAGGTGGACTTATAATCCAATAAAGACACCAGCTGTCCTTAAAGGACAAAGACTAGTGTACTAGTAGTTACATTTTCACATACATTTTCATTTTCTTTCCCATAAGAAGTAGCACATCTACTGTATATCTCCCATTCTTAATATTCAATAGTTTTTTTTTATACTTTCATGGTTAAGCCCGGTTAATCAAAGGTTCTACTGGATAGTAGTAACAGATTTATGAAAAATAATCAGCTATATACAGGGTGATTATAATTTAAGTTTTGATTCCAAAACTATATAATAAATACTGGTCAAAATGACTTAAAAATTTGCATGGATACTCCTGGAGCAATGGAAGTTTCTTTCGCAAAAGGAAAAAAGTGCAAGTAGATAATGCTGTACACTTAACCAGCAATATAATCTATTTTGTGCAACCACATCATTTCGGCACTTCCATAGCATCAGTGTGTGGATAGAACAACTTCTTGCACATTGCAATATCGGCAAAGCAGCTGCTGAAGACCCATTTTGACAATAACAGGATGCAACTTAACCCTTGCACCTTCTGGCGTAGGGGGTGCCACAAAATGTTATGAGCAGTGGTTAGATTGCAAACTTTGGTGAATTGCAATCTCCAGACTTTGGTTAATTGCAATCTCCAGTGCATCCCCTATATGTTAGCAGTCCCTCTGGAATATTAATGGGGGTGGGGGGAGAGGTCGGTTCAATAAAGGTGAATTGCAATCGCATCCACATCATGACCATGACATACTCTGTTGCACAAGAATTTTTGTGCTTTCACCTCATATCCAGAACACGGTGGACAACATATTTAACATTTCTTGAGTAAGTTGTAGTTGTTGATTACTTCGTTTTTTTGTGATGTTTCCATTAATTATGAAATCGTGAAATGCTATAATTATCATTTTGCCATGACTGGCTATCGTTTCCGTTCTGCAAGCAAATTTCCCACTTGTTGGATGTCATTAATTTTACATTTTTAAGTATTTTTTTTTCCCTTTGCCAAATAAAATTCCATTTCTTCAGGAATATTCATGTCAATTTTCAAGTCATTCTGACAATCGGTTTTTTTTTATACAGTGTTTTGAAATCAGAACCTTAGTTATAATCACCCTATATATCGTAAATCATTGCTAATTAATCTGCATTATTTATGCTTCATTAAATACATTATATTCACCTAATTGTTATTATAGTTTTTGCAAAATAGTTTCCTAATTAAGCATACTGAAAATAACGAAAAAATATCTTTATATTATATATAATTAATAATAACATTAAAAGAATTTTCATACACACAGTGATCCATTGAGTTGCAAAAAATAATTAAATTGAAAAAGTTGGTTTTTGTTAAAATGTAAGAAATATTTATTGATTAATTAATATGGGAATAGTGTTAATTACATTAATAAATATTTTATTTTAATTAATTATTGGAAGTTTGAATGATTTTTCAGAAATTTTATTGTTTTTAATGTTAATACTATTTAAAACAAAAAACCTGTTTAAACCAAAAAAACCTGGTTTAAACAAAAAAAAACGGTTTTTTTACCAACCCTGCTATGGAGAGAGCATGCTCTTTGATTCACCAAAATGTATAGCATATAAGAGTATGCATTTTGTATGATTGAGCATGGTATGCAAAAGCGTGTTCTTAAAAATCTTTTTTTTTTCTCCTTCAGGGTGCTTGCTGGTCCTGGAAGCTTCACAACAGATGCATGGGTGGAAAGAGTGACCATTGTTGGGTTGTCTAAGAACCCCACTGCAGCTGTTTTATTACTTAAAAGTAAGGGTGTTTTGTGTGTGATTTTTTTTTTTTCTTCTCAATATAACAAAGCACAAACATATATATATACAGACATAAACATAAAAAAATATACACTTTGTGACCTCAAGGAGACTTGAAGGTCTTTCCAACTGGTACAGGGTTAGAATTTTCTATATGTTTTCGATGTTTCAAGCAACAGCTTAGATAAAGACTTAAACACCTCATATTGTATATTTGTTCACGTATTTACAATTTCAGTATACTTTAGATAGTTAAATTACTCATTGTGAAGATCATATAGTTATATAATGAAATTACCTATAGTGACGATTAGTATAATATAAACGTTACATATATATTTGCAAACACACATGAATCTACATAATCAACACATATATACACTCATTAACCCTAGATTCATAAACATGCATGGGAGATACACTATTCATAAACATTCGTCTCTCAGGTGAACATATTATAATAATGATTTTTTTTGTTTTATAGAATACAAGGAGCAATAAAACACACTTTAAATCTGAAAAATTGTTTATTAATCATTAATTTTCTGAAACGAAAATGAACACAATAGTTATTCTGAGCAATCGACACATAATAAACATGTATATTATGTGTATGTGATCCATACACATGAATTTTTTACATCGGGTGCAACAGAACCTTGTCATTCAACGTTTTTGTAATCACAGAAGGCACAATTTTTTTTCTGAGATCCAAAGGGTTGTGTTTGATCAGCGGAAAAAGTTTCACCAAGAACTTCTGCAATTTTCCCCCGTTTCTGTAATTTGCACCCGTTCTACAATCGCAACACTATTCATAAACATTCGTCTGTGTGACGACCTACTCACTGTAACTCCATTAACATCAGTGCACTCTGACATGCGACAGGCACAATATTAATTATTGAATGATCTAGGAAGGTACTTAGAAGTTCATCTTTCTATCTCTTTCACTTTAAAAGTTACAAGTGTTTACGTATTTTGTGCGGTCTGTGAGACGAATGTTTATGAATCTAGGGTTAAACGCTAGACACATTTTCTTTTTTTGTACTTTTTATATCTACTTACATTGCATTTGTCATAACGGTTTAATTATCAATATTTTTAACAAAGCCAAAAACAATGATTTATGGGGGCTTTTTTCGTTAAATTGATTTTCAGTATAGAATAGGTTTAGTTCCTTAGGGGCAGTGTAGGAGAAGCTCTTTTTATACAGTGTTTTATTAGGTTTTGGCACTTGATATACTCAATTGTATCTAGTAGTGGTTCTATTTTGATTTTTTGTTAAATATTTTTCATTAATTTGCAAAAGTTTGATAATTCGGTATAAGTAGTTTTGTTTCAGAGATATAGTATGGCACTGTATTCTTGTATTATCTATTATTATTTGAGATCTTGTTCTGTTATAAATGCTATCTAATTTCCAGATATTGTTGTAATATGCTCCTCCCTAGACACTAATTGCGTAATTACTAATTGAATAAATCCATGTGTTGTGTGTGCACACACACACACATGTATTATAAAATAAATCTTTCAAAAATTCTATTGCATATATATATCCCTCAGATCCATACTATTGCATTTCCATTTTTGCCAATTTTGGGATATTACTGTATTATTGTAGTTCTTATTCAGTGGAGTATTGTATTCAGTTGTATATGGCCCTAAACTACTTAATAAGAACTACACGAATACAGTAATATCCCAAAATTAGCAAAAATAGACATATGATAGTATGGTTCTGAGGTACAGATATACTTTCTGATCTTTTTTATTGAAGTATCACAGTGTGAGTTCCATTTAAGCTCATGTTGTATTGTTATACCCAGGTAATTATACTCGTATACATTTTCTACTTCTTGGCAATAGCATTCATCATTATCTCGGCAAAGACAGTGATGTGTATTTTTAGGTGTATGTTTTTATTATATTTATGTTTCTTATTTTCATATAGATATATTTCATTTGTGTTTCGTTTATAAGTTTTAGTTTGTGTTTTTTTTAGCCAGATGTTAATTTTTGTTAGGTCATCTACTTTTTAAATTAAATTTATTATATCTTTATCTTCTATGCACAGCACTGTGTCATCACCAAAGGTTATCAATTTTCATTAAATTCAATATGTCTCCGAGATTTCATACATGTAATTATAATTCTTCAAATTTAACTTTATAAGTTGAAGAAATGTTGCTCATATAAAAAAATGAAAGTTTAGTCGATATTTCTTACATTCATACTTTGACCGATTACATAACTAATTTTTTTTCTTTCCATGTCAATAACTCATTTTTCTGATACACTACATGGCTTGTATATTTTTGAATTTGTTTTAATCAGTAAAAATGAATCATGAAACTGGTTTCAAAGAATTGCATTTATTCATTCTTTTTCTGCTACAGATGAAAAGCCTAAAGAACTTGTGTTGAAATATGATGCGACCAAGCAGGTTTTGGTTATCAGGAAGCCAGGGGCATTGATATCAGCGGAATGGGAAATAAACTTGAAATTCTAGAGAATTTGTTTGTAGTTACTAGGAAAATCCAAATGTTATATCATTTATGTACACTGTCATCACCATACAAATTTGTTTTTTGTTATTTTTTGCAGCACACAAAAGTTTGTTAAATTTTAGTCATAGATAAATGAAAGTTATATTGACTGACAAATTTTTGAATTACTTTGCATTTGAAAGGAATCAACTGTAATTTCTTGTAATAAAGCCGCATCTAATTTTTAGCTCTTGTGGCTAATTCAAAGCGGTGTCCTGTCCAATTTTTTTCTGATGTTCTGTCTTTAAAGGCAAGATTCTAAAGAAATTTTATGAACATTTATTTTATGTATTTCTTTTAACACAGTAAAAAAAAAAAGTTTCCATCTCATGATAATGTCTAATGTTTATCAGTTATGTTATAAAATTCTATTTTCAAATAACATTTAATTTGATTTCATTATGTGTTATCAATTCATGATTGAAAATTTTTTCAATCAAGAGTGAATTGAGAGCTGCAATGTTTCTATAAAGACTTACTTTCATTTAGCAATTTTTCTTAGTGCAGTTTATTTACCAAAATTACTGTTTTCTGGATTCTAATTTTTCTATTGTTGTCAAGGTCTTTTTTTCTCCATCATAGCAGTAGGCAGTTAAAGGAGCCTTGGAAAGTGGAAGTGTATAACTTTATTTATTAGCACAATAATTTTTTTTGTTCAAATGTTTTCGACATGCATTTGCTATTGAAATCAATAGATTAAAATTTTCTTTCTGAAAAGGGAAAGCACACACAATTCAATATTTAAATTGCTATCTGAAAGGCACCCTTGATTTTTTTTCGCTGCTTGGTTCATTTAAAACTTTTTGGATACTTATAATTTAATAGCTGGTTTTGGGGATGGGGGACTCATGTTATTTTACTAAATATGAGAGTTTATATTGTTTGAAACTTGTATCAGTTACTTATCTCTTGTAATATGGTAAAGGTATGAATTGATTATTCAAATACATCATATAAAGTTTCATTAGTTTATTGATGATTTCATAGTTTATCTGAGTGTAGAGTTGTGATGATAAAGCAATCCTTAGAATTTTCTGCGAGTGAAAAAAAATCTTACTATCTTTCCTCCTTTTTCTTGTGTTTGTCCACACAGGTTCTGTATGGATGTGATTTTACCCCTTTCTACTCTATGTAACAAAAAACATTGTTAAAAATGGTAAGAGGAAAAAGATCTGTACTCATTTCTCCCATCATTTGTTTTTGAATGTAATCGAACAACCAGTTTTTTTTTCAACTTTCTGCTGGTGAAAAGCTGGAATAGGGCTTTTTTTCTTCTAAAAAGGAAAAAGTATTTTGTATTAGCAAATGAAAGTACAATCTGACTTGGTTATAATGAACGCGGATATTATAAATTTTCACATGTAACAAAGTTTTTCGTGTCCTGTGAATTTTGCATCACTTATCTATGCTATTTTGATTGCTTATAACGAACACAGATTTCAGCAGAGTATGGCTGTAACAAATTTTTGACTGATTTTCAATCATGCGTTGTCCAGAATTTCTTTTTAATTTTATATGAATCTTATTTGTAAATTTATCTTTCTACAACTAATAATGTGTCTCCTTTCTTTCCTTGGAAGACATTCTAGTAGGACATTTGAATACTGTAAAATCCTATTTTGCTTTACTTTTTTTCCCTACTTTTCTCTGTTAAATCTCATTTTGTTAACAGAAAACATTAGGAAGAAAGGATTGAGGTTATTTGTTCGCAATAATCTTACCTCCAAAACACCTTCAATGCACATTTGCCATTCTCTAGCTAGATTCAAACAGTTGTAGTGGTTTTATAGTGTGCAAATTAATTTTGAGAATGTCCAATGTGCAAAAACTATTCATTTCTTTGAAAATCTTTGCTATACCGGCTGAGAGATAAAAATGGAAAAAAAGTGAGGTATCAAAAAAATTCATTATTACTCAAAGTTCATTATTCCCTTTTTAAATGGTTCAAAGAAATAAAATGAAAAAATTTTCTGGTGTTCATGTTCTTACTAAAGGAAAATTCTTACACACATTTTGTATTGTTTGGTAAAAATTATTTAAATGCCAAACGTTCAATGTCCAGAATCATGTCAAGAAGGAAAAAAAAAAGATTTGGCACATATTTTTTATGTATTCAGTTATGTGAGGTGTTAGTTATATATAAAGTTTTAAATCATTATTAAAATATATTATTTTAATCTATTCATTTTAAGAATGTTCAGGTTACTGAAAAATGTGTATGGTTAAACGCATCATTTTTCAAGCTGGTATGGATGTGTCAGCATGAAATGCATATAATGAATAGTTTCACTGTTTTTTCCAGACTTCATAAAAAAGGGGTCCGACTGTAACTGTTTTGAGTATTATAAATTTAATTAGGGGTGATATTCAGGCTAGATATGAGTTGTTATCAGTGTTAATTAATTAACTGTTATTAGATGTTCAAATTAAAGAATATGTTGAAACATCTCAAATTTGTTGGATCATAAAGTGAATGAACTTCATAGAAAAGTTGTTTTTGTAGCTTTTGGTTTTCCCTATCATTACGCCATTTGAGTTAACAATAACTTTTCTAAAACGAACATGCATCATTTTCAGGTTCAACAAAAAAGAATGTTACCTCTACCGGTCAGAAATAATTGTGGAAAAATTCACCTTTTTATTGACAAATAATTTTTTTCTTCTTTTTAATGTGTTTAACTGTTATTTCCTGATAAATCTCTAGATATCAAAGTATAAATATGTACATAGAATGTACTGGAAATTTAAGAATGTCTGAGATACTTTGGGGGGGGGGGGAGTACATTTTACTGAATACAAGAAGGCTTGATGCAGAACTTCATAGTTGAATGCTATGACTGGTTACCCAACCTATTGCTAACGAAATATCTTGCCTTCTTAAATGCCTCTTATTTTAGCGATTTGCCTAGATATTTTTCAAATCATCTCAATGGAATATTTTTTTCCCATTCATCCTAACTGGGTGCCTGCATTTTTAGTGCAGACCTATGGATTGCCAGAGAAAGGTTTAATTACTCATATTTATGACTTATTTTCATTATTTATTACTATAGCTAACTACCCATGAATTTCATGACATCTTTTATTTTTATTTCCATACTGAGATGTACATCCTGATTTAGTCCTTTAAATTTCTTCTGCCTTGAGCTCAAGTTTAATGGAATATAATATATAATATAAATATTTGTGTCTCTACCAATCCAATAAAACTCAATTTCTTGAATATTCAGCATGCTATATAGGTTGGAGCTGATTATACCACTACTACTAAACCGTACATACACCTCATAAACATTCCTCTCTGGAATTTCGAAAGAACTGATTATATTGCAAAATTTCCAAGTTAAGGATGGATACAACTTTTAAAAGATTCCAAATTTGAAGGGATTTTTTTTTAAGTTATTGACATCATGATATCTTGACTTTTTTGGTAGAATAATAACTATACATGCTTGTCAGAATGAATAGTAATTATAATTCCTTGACTTTTTGGATATTTGGTATTGTATGATATAGAGCAGGCATCTTCATCAACCTGTTGCTTGTGAGCATTAGTGTTTAATGAAGCACCAAAAGTTGCTTGGATGCTTGTGTGTGATTTCTCATTCACGGGTGTGTTTAAGATTTGCTTTGAATGAGTTTTCTGAATTTCTCTTCTTTTTTTTTCAACCTTTTGGTTCGTACAGCTCATCATTAGATTTCTGGAAAAGAAAAATTTATAAATTTCAAATAGATGGTGAAAATACACGATTTCAAGAACCTTTGCTATGATAATTTTTTAACGATTATGTATCTATAAATTCCGAAACTTAAATGAAATTGGAAAAAAAAACTATTTTTGTATGCAATGAGGGTCTAAATGTCATTTCCTGACATGAGAATTTTTTCCTCTTAAATTTTTACCATAAAAACCCCTCTTTTGCGCGCATACACACACACTGGTGGGACAAAAAAAATTTTACCATAAAATAGGGGTTTTTATATTGGAGGTTTTAAAATAAAACTTTATTTGACCATTAAAGAGCGCTAGTTGCATTTATATTTATGGGGTGATCATTAAGAGGGTTTTCACTGTATTAAGCATTCTTTAAAAGATACGATATGTCACATTTGAAACACTAAATTTCATAGACGTCTCAAGATGAACGTTAGAATACTAGTGGCTTTTTCATTGAAGTACTCGTAAATTTTTAGGGATCCCTTTTTTTTGAGAGCATATTTGTCTTCTTTTACTTGGCTGTGGAATCTTTTGCAATGCACTTAGCTTGCACACACCTGGATTATTGCTCAGGAATAACTGTTTTGAACTGTTTGTGATCAGGTGTATTATTATTGTCATTATACTACTACTATCATTATTTTAGTCTTTTATCCCTCTCATCTTTTTTTTTAGTTGTATTTTATCCTCACATTGTAATTATGTGTGTAAAGCTGAAATTTCTAATATCCTGTTTGGTTGATAGAGCATCTTTAGTGACACTTTTTTGATCGATTGATGACCAATCTATCCAAAAGTTAGATTTATAAATTCAAACTATCATTCATTCAAATGTAATTTCATAAAAAACACAACCTTTTTATACATCCAACAGATTGGCACTAGCAGTCTTGTAATAATGCTTGTTCATTTAGTTTGACAATTCCTTTAGTAAAAAATACTCAAAATTAAAGTTAAAACTATGGAAATTTTTTTAAAATATATATGACTGAGAAACTATGGTGCCTTAAAAACTAATAATTTGAATTTTTCCTGAAAAATATTTCCATTGCCACCATTTCCTACTTCTAACGTTCCTTATGTTTCTATGCTAAGTATGGAATCACGCATATACTTATATTGCATATTTTTACTGCTCTTAAACTTCTATTATTTGCTTAGGATATATTCTTCAACCTATATATATTATATCGCAGAAAATTGTATAGCTTTTTATATAATTTATAAGATGAATGTATATGTATGTGTGAAGCTTGCAGGTCAGTTCTGTGTACAAAGGGAAATGAGGGGGAAGGGGACTGTAGCAAGTTCAAAGGTATATTTAATCTTGTAGAATTAGATTTTCCTTGTCGTTTGAAAAATGTGTCGTCTCTGGTGTAGTGGTGGTGTGTTTCTGTTACTAAAGAAATATATCTTTAAAGGGATGAAACACCGGTGACTACATAGAGAGAGAAATGAAAATGTGCTGAGATGGTTATGGCTACGCTTAGATAAATAATGTAGCCAGCCCAGCCGTTTCACTGAAAATTCTATCCTATATCTGCTCTGATTTCCTTTCAAAAAAAATGTATTTCCCATTTTTCACTTTCTAAGCTGCCCTGTGCCGTTTCTTCCTTTGATCGTCATTAATTCTCAAGCTTCTTGGCCTTGCGCGTGCTGTAATCTATGCTTTCCACTAGAATATTTTTTGTAGTTTGTGTTGAATGAAACACCGGTGAATTTTACAGCCTAGTAAAAGTGAAGGATTTGCTCTCTTTATACCATGCGTTTACATTTATGATGGAGCATTCACAAGTTTCTTTGAAACTTAATTGACACACATATTCAAACACGTAAGTATGATATTATTTGTGGTTTTTAGAAATCGTATAGGGGACTTTTCAGTTTGATGCCAAGAGTCATTGCACTGAAAACAATTCATGCTCTGAAAACATAGGCTGCATTTTTCCTCCAATGTATTTTCTATTTTCTGAATCTTTCATTTTACATTAAATAGTTCAAAAACTTTCAGGAAGTTAAGTAGAGGTATTTCTGGGAAAATATCCTGTGGTTAACATGAGTTAATTGTGCTTGAGTGACAATAATTCTGATGATGCTTGGAGCTAAAATTCAGCTCACGACCCGGCCCTTTTATGTTAGCTTGTGCATACATATCAACAAAAATGTTTTTTTAACTGAGGCAGAAAAATTATTTAAAAGAAAATCTTTGTTCGCCAAAAAATTAGTAAGCCAAGCTATCACTGTAAATAGAAAAAAAATTCATCTGATATAGCCAAACTGGGAGAAGGGAAAAAAAGTTATCCGGAACTATTAGCCGAAACTTGGAATCCTTGTGGACATGAAAAATATTGTTTTTTTTTCCTTGGTATGTAAATTTTTTAATCAACAACTGACACCTAATTTTTAATAATTTTTGTCACTTCTAATCCAAAAGGGGGGTTAGTAGCATTCTTCAAATATTTTCAATAGATGAAGATAGAAGTACTTTTATACGAACTGCCAGTAAAAGTAAACAGCATTGCAGTTGGAGCAGTGGTTCTCAAAGTGTGTAAATGGGGCCAATCTATGTTAGGAACATTGCACTGAGCTGTCGATATTGATGTATTCAGTGCTTTGAAGTGATTTATTATTAGACTGTGCTGGGAACATTGACTGAGGCAAGAGAGCCACTGAGCTAGTGGGTTAATAACCTTAATTATCTGTTACAATTTTTTCCAGATAATCTGGTGATGAGCTTTTCTTTTTTCACTTTTTTTTTATTTGAATTTTTTCTACTATGTATTCTTGATTTAATTTTTAAACTGTATTGCAATAAGAGAGTATGTGGTTGTAGCAAATTTAATCTGTTGTTAAATGCATAGATTATTAACCGCTTCCCTTACCATCCGAGCTATTCGGAAGGATCACACAAACTTTTCCGTGCTTTAGAGGTGTTTTTTTAGGGTGGAAAAAAGTTTTTTTTTCATTCATCTCAGTGTTATATATTTTAATTGTATATAAGAAAAATTGGTGATTTCATGACACAAAAGATAATAAGGAAAGGATAAGAGAATACTTGAAAATGTGGTGTACTTTTAAAGGTGGCTACACATGTAACTGCAAGCTTAAAAAGTGTACATGTTAAATTTTTCTGTACTGTACAAGCATGCTCAAGCATCTGTAGGATAATTTAGCATAAGCATTCTAATTGTATGAATGACTTGGAGATATTGATTATGCATGCGTGAATATGCCACACTTGCGCAAGTAAAACTAAAGGTGTGTACCAGTTTTCAGTGTTGGTCTATTTTGTTGGCAGTTTTTCTTTCATACTCAAGGACGAGGGCAGTCAAAGCAAGCTTATCACCCAAGCTTGGCATATTTCAAGTACAAATTGGCAGTGGTGGCTGCTAGGGCACTGCTCTAGGAGGGGTGTTAAATGTGAGTTGAGCTGCGCCCCTTCACAATTGGTCTTAGTGCAAGCATACTTATACTTTATAGTGACAAAAGGGAAATTTTCCTTGTTTGTACAAAGGCATTGAACATGTGTGCTTGCAAAACTCGCAATTACATAGCTGCCTTTATCCTCTTCAAACCCAAGTCAAAGGGGCTGTTCAAGTATTACGTAAGCAAATTTTTAGCCATTTTTGATCCCCCCCCCTCGCCCTTGTCAGCAAAATTTCGTCATCAGCTCTGCCCCTCTGAATCCTAACTCATATTTTCATAAAGGGTGCTTGATGGTGTAAGCATTATCCAAACCCCCTCCCCCCCTTGTCATCAAAAGTCAGCAAATCGGAACACCCCCCCCCCCATCGATGATGATGTAATACTTGAACGACCCCAAAGCTATTAAACATTTTTTTTATTGATTTGTATTTGTTGTATGTCAAATGCTCTTTAAAAAGAGATTTTTTCAATTTATTGATTAATTTATGTCAAACTTTGCTAGGACCATTTGAGTCAGGTCTTGAATTGAAAAAAGAATCATTAAAAACCATTGAAAACAAGGTACCTGGAACAAATCAGATCCACTGATCTTTTTTCACACATTTTCTTTTGTAAATTCAGATTTCAGTTTTGGGGATTTATCACTGGCTTTAACTATACATAGTCCCAATTTATAGCCAAAAATCTGTATTTAGTGTCATCATAGTATCATTTTTCTATCTCGTAGATGGTTTTTTCTCAGCCCAATGTATCAAGAAAATTTATTTTCTATCTTATGGTTATAGCTGGTATTTTTACATGTCACCATCTGTTCAGTTCTTTTTCAACATAAGAGTTATACTTATCTATGCTAACTGAAATATTTGTTGTATTAGATATCAGAGAGGTGTGATTGTATAGTGAATTCTGAAATTATTTAATGGTCTTTATAGTGAAAATAATTATCCATAAAGGATGGTATTCTATGTCAGCTTTGTTTTTTCAATTTGAAAGTATTAATGATATAATCATTGAAATTAATAATGTAAAGGTCTGTAATAATTCTTTATCTCAGGTATGGGTATGCATTCTGCCATTAATTGTAAATTATTAAAACCATGAGTTTAAGCAAATAATTTCAATAGACACAGATACAGTAAATTGAAATGCTGCAACTTATAGCAGAAAGTTTTTACTAATATGTTAAAACACTGTACTGTGTTGCATAGGTTTTTGAGAAATGTGGCTTTTTTTCCTCACTGTACACTTAAGAGCTATTGAATTAAAGTTATATATATGCAGGATTAGATCTTCTGAGAGGTGGCTTTTGCAGACCTATAGCAAAGAAATGGTTCTGGATGGTGTGGCTGCTTACTAGCTTTGATGTATCAGCCTTGAATGGCTACTACTAAACCAGACATGCACCTCGTCCATATTCCTCTGCGGAACTTCTAACAAATCGGTGCATGTTGGAATGTGTGTACATATAGTGAACCTTCCGTAAAATTTGTTTCTGCGTAATGCTTGTTGTGCTGCCATCTGCAATCAATTTTTTTTAAACTATGAGTTTTTGCTCAACTCATAGTGAGTGAAGTGTAATGAATGAATAGTTATACCTTGTAGGCCTGTTGCTTTTTGCTGCGAGACTTTTTAATGTGGAGATCGGCTCACATTCACGCCTCGAAGTTAGGAACCGCAGAAAACCAACTTCAGCAACCACCACTGCAGCGACGGTGGTGTTTGAACCTGGATCCTCGTGATGCGAGACCATCACTATGGTCACTATGACTGCTTGACCACCACAACGGCTAGCCTTAAATAGCTACTACTAAACCAGACTTGCACCTCGTCCACATATTCCTCTGCGGAACCTCTAACTAATTGGTACATATTGGAATGTACATGTAGTGAAACCTGGCGTGAAGTTTGTTTCTGTGTAATGCTTGTTATGTGTAGTGTGCTGCCATCTGCCACCAGTTTTTCTAACTGAGTGAAGTTATTATGATTGAATGAGTTATCATTGTAGGCCTGTTGCTCTCTGTGGCGAAGCCTTAAATGGTTGAGTGATTTGTTGTAATGTGGTCTGTCTATCCACTGTTACCATGTGAACTAACCTACGTTCACCCCGCTCACCCATACGCTGTTGGCTCTTGCAAGAATTCTTTTACCGGAATTGATGCACTCAAGATATATATGTACCCTTTTAACACCATGGCACATGAAAATCCCAGTGCTTGTACGACTTCTGAGATGAGAGTTACCCATGCGTCGGGCTCTAACAATTTGCTCATGATCAAATGCACAAATATCTTTTGTCTTGTTCATACTGCGTTTCTGTCACAGGCTGCTCATTGCACCTCTTTTGCACTTCTTTCGCCAGCTGTGTCTAATTCAATTGCGGTTGAGCATATGTGGTGTAAGTAAGTTTATACTCTTAAAAGTGTCAAATAAAGTCAATAAGTTAAATAGAAATAGGCTACTCATGGGTTTTCTTTGTATGATATTATTTACTATTTCAGTGAAATGACATTGGTATGTGTTTAAGTTTTCTTTGTTACCTATATTGAGATAACAATCTGAATTTTGTAATGAACCAAGTATTCATAGCCTGATGTTATTAAAAAAAATGTTCATGTGGAAAATCAGTGGTGTAATGTTTGCAAACTTTTTTTCCAAATATCAAGTCAGTTTATGAAATTTGCATTTTGGATATTCACACACCACAAACCTCTGATTGTGATTATTTGCTATCCATTAAACTGAAAGAAAAAAATACCAATAAAATATTTTCTCATATTTTTAAGCGTCGTCTTTTTTTTCAAGTGCGTGGAGTTCACGATTTCAAGAGAGTGGGTGCATGGCAATTTGAGGATTTACCGATTTGTACCATTATTTTTGGATGATAGAATTTGGCAAAAGAATTCGAAGAATTCTGTGTTCAGGAACAAAAGAAATTACTGCAGTAGGTAAAATGTAGGGAGTGGCTATGAGCGAGAGACATTTTCCTGGAGATCCTTGAGTATTAACTAAGTAAGTTTACTTAGTAAGCAACTAATTGAGAACTAATAAAATAGGTCTTCAAATTATCATCTATGTCACAGTCATACCACGGTCAATAGGCAGAAAAGCATATTACCGAACCTTACATTGACAGGAGGAGAAGAGAAATTTTGCGTCCAGTGATTGGTTGCAATGAGGGAGTGACGAAAGAAGCATTACGCCACCATTGGCGCGGTTCTTGGCGAAGATGAAGACAGAATAGCAATTGCTTTTCAATTTCCTTTTTTTTTTTTTTTTTTTTTTTTTGCCTACCGTTCTTTTTACTTCCTCGCGTAGTCGCAAACACTTTCCTACATTTTTATCGTATTCTAAATTTGATCGTATGAATTTGTGATTTAGTCAGAAGGGGGAAAAAATTGCCATTCTGCTTTCATCTAGAATTTTGCTAAGAACTCTGCCAATGGTAATGTTCTACATTCGTCGGTCATTGCGGCCAATCACGGAATTTAGAATTTCCTTCCCGCTCGTTTCAATGTAAGTATGCGACTGGGACCTTCCCTTAAGAGCCGATTGTGAACTTATCAGGGCTACACAACTTTTTCGGTCCACCGGCCAGTAATATTTCTGCCACTCGAAAGCCAGAAACTTGATACTTTATTTCAAACCGAGCACAACTCAGGTCTATCACCATCTATGGGCGATTTACTACCTAGTAAGTTGTGCACCGGAAGTGTACCTAACAGTCTGAGTGCGTATGTAGTGTTTGATTTTTCAGTGCTACTACAAAACCACACATGCACCTCGTCCATACTCCTCTGCGGAACCTCTAACGAATTGGCACATATTGGAATGTGCGTGTAGTGAAACCTGACGTGAAGTTTGTTTCTGTGTAATGCTTGTTATGTGATTTTTTTCAGTGCTGCCAACTATATTTCAGAAGTGAGTGATGTGCTATGATTGAATTACATTTGTACTGTTTGTTGGTTTGTTGCACTCTGTGGCGGGACTTTTTAAAGGGGGAGATCGGTTCGCATTTGCGCCTTGAAGTTGGCAACCACAGAAAACTAACTTCAGCCGACCATCACTGTGGCAACGGCGGGGATTCGAACCCGGAACCTCGCTATGACCACTCGACCACCACAGCGGGAAACTTGCATACAATATAGGGTGACCATATGACATATTTTATGGGACATTCCCGCAATTTTGGCTGTCCCAACTTTTTCTCATAAAATATTCTGTTTTCCCCTCTTATTTTCAGCGAGGGTTATGTGCATTTTTGAAATTGAGAAATAATATTATTTTCATGACATATTATGATAATTATAACTCAATCATAACTAATTATGAGAGGAAGTTTAGGCACTAAAAATGGACGAAATAGGCAGGCAAAAAGCCTAAAATAGGCACTGAAAAAAGGTACATATTTATAATTTTTGGAACGAAGACTAAAAGTCGAAATAAAAACTAAGGTATTAAGGGTCCGAAAATTAGCTGAAAATTGGTTGCATTTATTCCATCTACTGCTGTTTATAATTAACTGATTTATTATCCAAGTTAAATTGATTTCTAGCCCAAAATAAAATGTTAGTAGACCCTCAGGATTAGGTCAATTCCAGGGCCATCATTACCAGACATGGAGTCCGTTGAGAAAATGATACGTGGGGCTCTTAGTTGCAAATAATTCTCGTTTATTTGTTGTATTATTTGGAATGATCATTATCTTTTCTATAGTAGAAACCATATGTATATAGCTATATCTTGTTCTATATATTATACACTGCTCAAAACAATTAGGGAAGCACATGGTTTTAACAAAATTACGCAAAGATGTATACCGATAAGTAACATAAAATGAATCATCCATAATTTAAATCCTAGCAGGAAACGGAAGAAGAAAACTTCATATGCAAATCAAAGTTCATGACGTCAAAAACCAGAAAAACGAGATAAGGGCAGAAATCGGGATGTTGCAGAAACGTCTGTTTTACTGCCGTAACTGTGAAATTCGATTGCGCAGTATTGTTTTTTTGAGACAAGGTGACTTGAGGGTGTCTCAACAACGTGATTTA
The DNA here is from genome assembly GCF_987345545.1 of Pholcus phalangioides. Taxonomy (NCBI): domain Eukaryota; kingdom Metazoa; phylum Arthropoda; class Arachnida; order Araneae; family Pholcidae; genus Pholcus; species Pholcus phalangioides. The sequence goes on along the minus strand of NW_028301596.1, from coordinate 20,354,358 downwards.
CCGAAATCCATGGCATGGCGTGTTATAGGCAGACTGGAATCCGGGCAAACACAACGTAGTGTCGCGGACGCTGTTGGAGTCGCCAGAAGTGTTGTTGCAAGGCTGTGGAATCGATTCCAAGAAACAGGAAATGTTAGACGTCGACCAGGGCAAGGTCGGCCACGCGCCACTACAGCAACTGATGACCGGTATATACGGTTCACAGCCCGTCGAAACAGAACAAAGAATGCTACGCAGCTGCAAAGACGGTTGCTCTTGGCAACAGGACGAAGGGTGTCCAGCCAAACAGCACGTAATCGGCTTCATGAGGGAGGGCTCTATGCACGTAGGCCAATGGTCTGCATTCCGTTGACCCCACGCCACCGTGCGGCCCGAAGAAGATGTGCTGCTGAACATCGAGATTGGGAGCAACATGATTGGAGCCAAGTGCTGTTTACAGACGAGTCCCGATTCAGTCTGGAGTGTGACACCCGACGTGTTCTGGTATGGAGGGACAGGGGCACTCGAAATAACGCCGCATTCGTCGTTCGTGAAAGGTCACAATACAGACGAGCTGGTTGGATGGTATGGGGTGGAATCAGCATAGGCGGACGTACGGACCTGCATATCATTCGGAATGGCACTTTGACGGCCCGAAGGTATGCAGACGAGATACTGCGACCTCGTGTCATCCCTTACGCTGGAGCTATTGGAGATTCCTTTGTTTTCCAGGATGATAATGCCCATCGGCATAGAGCTCGTCTGGTGGAGAACATGCTTGAAGCTGAAACAATACAGCGTATGGAATGGCCAGCGTGCTCTCCTGACCTGAACCCAAACATGCTCGGACGACGCATTGCTGCGCGACCAAGGTCCGAGACTTGCAGATTGCACTTCTTGAGGAGTGGAACAGTATTCCCCAAAGTCTGATCGATAACCTCATCGCATTCATGACAAACAGGTGTGCAGCAGTCTTAGCTGTTCGAGGAGACCACACGCCCTATTAAAACTCATGCATAATGTCAAACAGTACTTTTTTTTATCGTTTACATGTAACCAAATTGTTGCCCTAAATCATCTTTTCATGTTTTTTCCATATTTTCAAAGAATTAAAGCTTAATTCCAAATTTTTTTACGTCTTTTTTCTGTATTGCGCATTGATACGCGTGTACTATCCATTGTATGACAAGACGTGGCTGTCTCGCACGGTTTTCTACACTTTTTTGCTTGTTCCCCTAATTGTTTTGAGCAGTGTATATTGTTCTATTGGCAAAGCCAGGACAGCACCGCGGGCGCGACCCCCCCCCCCTCAGCCCCGACACCCGCGACAAAGCCTCGCCGGCGTGGTCCACAGCGCCCCAACGCGCCCCGCGAAGGGAGACCCCCGACCAACCCCCACGAACCTCCACCGCGGACACGAGAGAGAACCCGCCACAGGACGGAGACACCACCCTATCAAGAAAAACGCGAAACGCCTCACGACAAGGGCCCCAACCGACGCACCACGCACGAAGCCACCCTACCTACCAACACCCATTCCCGCCGTTCCCCCGAACGGTCCCCCCCCCCACCCGAGGAGCCACATGCGTGCGTGACAGTCAAAGCCGCAATTTGCCCAAAGACATGTGCCACATCATAAAAAAAAAAAATACACTACAGATATAAACTGAAGAGCCAAAAAAACTGGTACAGGCATGCGTATGCAAATAAAGAGATATGGAACCAATCAGAGTACGGCGCTGCGGTCGGCGACGCCTATATAACACAACAAGTTTCTGGCGTAGTTGTTAGATCGGTTACTGCTGCTACAATGGCAGGTTATCGAGATTTAAGTGAGTTTGAACGTGGTGTTATAGTCGGCGCACGAGAGATGGGACATAGCATCTCCGAGGTAGCGATGAAATTTGGATTTTCACGTATGACCATTTCACGAGTGTACCGTGAATATCGGGAATCCGGTAAAAAATTAAATCTACGACATCGCTGTGGTCGGAAAAAGACCACGCAAGAACGGGACCAACGACGACTGACGAGAATCATTAAACGTGACAGACGTGCAACCCTTCCTCAAATTGCTGCAGATTTCAATGCTGGGCCATCAACAAGTGTCAGCGTGCGAACCATTCAACGAAACATCATCGACATGGGCTTTCGGAGCCGAAGGCCCACTCGTGTAAACTTGATGACTGCACGACACAAAGATTTACGCTTTGCCTGGGACCGACAACACCGACATTGGACTGTTGAGGACTGGAAACACGTTGCCAGGTCTGACGAGTCTCGGTTCCAATTGCTTCGAGCTGATGGACGTGTACGGGTATGGAGACAACCTCGTGAATCCATGGACCCTACATGTCAACAGGGGACTGTTCAAGCTGGTGGAGGCTCTGTGATGGTATGGGGCGTGTGCAGTTGGCGTGATATGGGACCCCTGATACGTCTAGATAGGACTCTGACATGTTACAGGTACGTAAGCATCCTGTCTGATCACCTGCACCCATTCATGTCCATTGTGCATTCCGACGGACTTGGACAATTTCAGCAGGACAATGCGACACCCCACACGTTGAGAATTGCTACAAAGTGGCTCCAGGAACACTCTTCTGGCTTTAGACACTTCCGCTGGCCACCTAAATCCCCAGACATGAACATATTGAACATTATTGAACATATCTGGGATGCCTTGCAACATGCTGTTCAGAAGAGATCTCCACCCCCTCTTACTCTCACGGATTTATGGACAGCCCTGCAGGATTCATGGTGTCAATTACCTCCAGCACTACTTCAGACATTAGTCGAGTCCATGCCACGTCGTGTTGCGGCACTTCTGCGGGCTCGCGGGGGCCCTACACGATATTAGGCAGGTGAACCAGTTTTTTTGGCTCTTCAGTGTATTAAATTGGTCCTCTGCAGCCATTGCCGAGAGAGGTATTCCGTGAAGTGCTATGAACTTTGACTCTTACGGGTTCTCCGCATCATCTTCGTCGGTGAGATCTTGTTCTGCATATTCGACTCGTCTGTTGACCAGTCTGGTATATCGCCCGAGTTGGCCCCTGTTTGCTGGTGTCGTCTCCTCGTCTGGGCTGTTATCTTCATCCAGTTTGGCTTTTTCTAGGTAATTTTTCAGGAATCTGACCATTTCCACCATCTTCCTTGTAGATTCAGGTAGATCAGGTAGATTGGTAGTATGGTGATGGTAAATTACCATAGATGGTGATAGACCTGAGTTGTGCTCGGCTTGAAAGAGATGACGTGAAGCTAATGGGGATAGTCGGGAATCTGATCGATAGAGAGTCTTGACAAATTTGAATACGATTGCAGAATGGGCTAATGAATGGAGTATGACCCTTAGTGTTGATGAGTGGTCCCTCATTTTGGTTCGAACAACCAACGTTTCATTTACAAGTTGAATGATGTTACTACCCCGGATACAACTAGGGTCAACGATTTAAGAATTCGCATTGACGAGCGGCTTAGGATTTTTTCCCTAATCACTTCAATCATAGAAAAATGTATGACAGAACTACACATATAGTAAGCATTACACAGAAACAAACTTACGTTAAGTTCAAACCACGTACTCGCACATTCCGGCATGTACCAATTCATTAGAAAATCTGTTGAGGAATGTGTACTAGGTGCATGTACAGTTATGTAGTAGTGGCCTAGGTTTTCTGAACATTGTTCAGCGGTGGTTAAAAAATCGATTACAATGCTTGATTTCATTCCTGAAAAGGTCTCTTCGCGTTCTCCCAAAGTCATTCTTCGGCTTTTCCGAGGCTTAGTTCGTCCTGCACGTATGCTGTTAGGTTAACAATAGCTGAAGCAGAGTTGGTTGCTTTAGCTGGTGTTGGTTAGGTTTTGGAGACCGTACTTACAGAGGGACATAGACTTGGTTGGGGGGGGGGTGTGCAGAGAAGAGGTACGTGTGCTCTTGTTCGCCCACAAGCTTGGCTTGAGCTATGAACAAAGACTTGATTTCTTGAATATGTTTATATTGGAAGAACGCAGGTTGCGAGGGATATGATCGAAGTACTCAAAAATTTCAATGGAATAGATATCATGGACCATGAGTTATTAATGCACCGTCACTCAACTGCTTTGTCAAGGGAACACCAGTATCGTTTAGTAAGGGACAATTCCAGGTTGTGGAGTCACGGGGAGTGTTTTCTCTTATAGGATTATTAATAAATGGAATAGCTTATCCCCAGGGGTGTCGTGAATTTTAACACAATTGATACGTTTAAAAAGAAGTACGATAGACATTAGTGGGATAAATCGAAAAGATATGCATTCTTAGATAAGACAACTATAATATTTTTTATGGGGAGTTGCATCATATATTATTGATTATTATTATTTTTTGGTGATATATGCTTTTTTATTGGTGATATTTGACATCCGTACTTTTATGGGCATAATTTTTCAGCCACCTCGTTGGGCGATTTGCCTGTTGCGGCCTTTGTATTTGTATGCATGTACAATAAATAGAGCCATGGTTTTGTTTGCAGTGCATTGGTGTAAAAAAACAAATCAAAACGTCATGAGCCCCAGAGCCCTGTCTGCTCCTACTTCACCTTGTGTGAGTTATGACATCAACTGATGACCTCTTGGAAGAGTCATCGGTCAGCTATACATATATAATCCAGTCCAATGCCTGAGCGAAACATGTTATGTGAAAGCATGTGGAGAGAGAGAAACAAATTTATATAAATTTCCTCTACTTTTTCTCACACAGGCTGTGATCAGCTGAAGCAAAATCATTCCCGTCTAACACCATCCGGTCAAAGGAAAGTTAATACATGGCAATACCACAAGTTCTCTATCCCTCAGATCACTTAATCGCGTTGAAATGCTGCTAGAAGGGGTTGGGTGGAGGGATTTCTGATGATAACTAATACCGAGAGTAGGAAAATTTGAAGAAGAGTAATTCTGTTGTCCTCAATGTTCAAAATATCCAAGTTTTACAGCCTCTGAAATTCACTAACAAAATTTAAAGATATGTAAAAATAAGCATTTATGGGCAGGAAAATTTCAAAAAGGCATTTTTAGTAAAAAAAACATTTTACCAAAAAAATTTAAAATTGGCAAAAAAAAAGGCATTTATTTCATTTTTCCTGAACGTCCGGGCTCTATTAATTATCTACTCTATAATATAAAATCACAAACTCGAAAAGGGCCTGTTTCTAAGCAACCGAAATTAGTGACGATTTTATGTTACGGAAATCTGTTACGTTTTGTTACGGAAGTCGGTTACGATTTTGGGTCAAGTATTCATTTAACTCTAGCATATATCGGGACCCATTTGACCCATCGGGACCATGTTATATGCATGTACCGAGAGGCTCCCACATCCTACATCAGGGCCCTTGGCTGGAATTTAGATGGCGAGCCCCCAAACCAGCTTTTCAGGGGCCCCTCTGGATCTCATTGTTTTCTTGCTGCTTTAACGTTGAAAAATTTGCGATAGCGAGAGCCCAAGATATATCCAGTCTGGGGGTCCCATAAAATTTGCGAATTCGGTCACGGGTAGTTGAGTGGGTGGGCCTGGATTTTATTCGCTGGTAAAACGAATACAAATAAAAATTATTCATGGCACTCGCAGCGGGGGATGACCGATAAGCTTCCAAGTCGGGGGCTCCATGTTTACAGGTTTCATTTTGGGGGCCCTGGATGAATCTGATTCTTTTTTTTTGTTTAACATTGTAGAATTTGCAACAGCAGAAGACCGAGGTAAATCCAGTCGATTCCCCACTAAAAATCTGATTATTGGGTCCCCGCTACTGGATGGAACCCTGGATTTCTTTCGTTGTAAAATTGATGAAAATTTAAAATTTACGTGGCCCCTCACCGGGGAGATGTCCGACAAGCCTCCAGGTCGGGGCCCCATGGAAATGTTGACAGGTTTCATTTTGGGTGTCACTTGATGAATCTCATTGCTTTTTGTTGTTTAACATTGTAAAATTTGCAACAGATCGGTAGCCGGAGATAAATCCTGTCAGGGGCTCCACTAAAATTCAGCGAATTGAAGTCTGGGGACCCCATGGGCAAGTTTTCTGGGGGTACTTGATTAATCACATTTGTTTTTTGTTGCTTTATTATTGCAAAATTCGCTTCTTCAGTAAGCTGGTGCTTTCACACGTCCCTTTCCATAGCACGCTGATGAAGTGGGACGAAATAAACAAGATATGTTGTGAAGAGAAGTTGGGGAATGGGGGGGTTGGCCGCCAAAGGCAGCAGGGGGGCAGAGCCCCCCTAGTATTCATATAAAAATATACTTTTCTCACATATTTGTCAACCATATACGTTTTCTTTTTTGGCGAAATTTAATTTTTGCTCATGCGACTTGTGGTAATCACATTTTCCGTCATTGGCGATTTTGTAGCAAGTTTTATCAACTTGTCTTTGACAATTTTTTTGGCCTAGCAACTTTAATTACCTACGGCAATTTTTTTGGCTGTAAATAACAACTTTACTTGGCTTTGACAATTTTCTCGGCTGTAATCGGACGATCAACTGCACTTGCCTTGACCTTTTTTTGACGATATCCGGTATTCATATGAAAGAAATATGGGCAGTTTTGGTATGGCATTTATCGTGTTGGTGGGTGCGTATTTATTTATACTTTTCAACCGGGGCAACTTTCACGGACCGGATGGAACCTCTTGACGAACCGTATATTGCCTGCGGGCCGGAGGTTATGCGTCACTGATTTATACGAAAGTTCACGAATGTATCTATAACTGACCATGTGAATTTAGAATTGAGCATTTACGTGATCGGGTGATTGAGTTGCGTCATTACACAGACATCTCAGAGATTACACAATAGAGATTTGAAAATACATTATAAAATGTCTCTATAACGCCTTGGCTTTTAAAAAAATTTAAAGATATTTTTTTTTTAGATTTTGTACAGAAGAAAAGTCCCTTTTACCAGGTTACAGCCGAAACGAAATTCTTCAGGTATAAACAGAATTTTCCAATAGTTAAATTACTCAAAATTGAAATGTAATTCCGAATTTAGAGAAGAGAAAATAGATTCGATTTCTGAAAATTTCATTTAGACCAGCAGAGGGCAGGAGCAGTAACCATGATGCAGATGATCACGTCGGTGGTCTTGCGCTTCCTGGGATACACCGAGTGCGCACAGTCAGCGTCTTCCCGAGACTTTTCTAGCGGTGACCATACTCTGCAGAAATTCGAGTCCGAAGTCTACGAATACGACGACGACGACGAGGTATGCATTGCTTACGTATTTTATAACTTTCTGGCTAGTCTATTCCATTTCACAAGTATTCGGGATCCATCAATGTCTTGGATCAGAAGCAGGTGCGGATCCTATGACTGATTTCTCCTCTCCTTCCCCCCCCCCCCCAAAAAAAAAGACTGGGAACAGAAATAATACAGGAAAATAATGGTTCTGGTCCAGTATAATACAAAATACAGGACTACGGTCAACTCTGCAGTGAACACAAAATGCTTATGTCTGGTTTCATTTCTGCGAGGTTACTGTTCGACACATCAGTGAAACAACCCATTCAAATATCATTTACGTATGTCGGAGTTGCTATATAGGTTGATTTTGATTCTGATGAATCAACCGTGCTCGAGGGCCGTACTCATGTACAGCCCGGTCCAATACTCATTCTCAAAATAATATTTGCTACCAATTTTCACCTTCCCCTGCTGCAACGAATCATCAGCGACGTGGGATGTCTCAATATTGGTGAATATTTGCTTCAGCTAGGACCACAGCCTGGCCCAATACGTAACAAGTTTGGGCATAGGTGAGTAGTGTGACCGCTCCATCATTGGCAATAATCGTCAAATGGTCGAAAAGGTTGGTCGAAGAGAACGACCAGCAGTTTCCCGCTCCCCAGCCTAAGACAAAGAAGCTGCCTTCCTTCCCGATCTGGTCGGAGAACTCCAGTAGTTCCAACGCACGTTGACGTGTTGGAGTGTTCTGAAAGCAAATATCCCCCAAGGAACATTGGTCCAGGCTGGGCCAGTGTGTATAGCCAGCCTACGCCACTGGGTGCTTCATTGCAGCAGGGGAAGGGAAACATCGGAAGCAAATATTTACGAAGGACTATTGGGCCAGGCTGCAATGTAAAGGAAATATAAAATCTCCTTTATTGCCCTTTATTTTTGCTTATCCGTTATTTCTTCTCTAAGGGCTGGACACGAGAGTGGCCCTGACTTTCCAGGATTGGCAATTTATCAGCAATTTTAGCGATAGTTGGCAGCAAGGTAGTAGTGAGACGTGGGGGGGGGGGTGCCATGGTGGCCTGTTTACCCCCCCCCCCCCGAAATACGAGGGAATGACTGAAAAAAAAGGGGAAAAAGATGGCCAAATCTGTTGTTCTATCACTGCCCCCCCCCCCCCCGAACGAAATTTCTTTCTACGAGCCTGGTTAGCAACTTTACTTGCCTTTGATAATTTTTATGGCTATAATTGACAACTTTCCTTGTCTTTGATCATTTTTATAGCTGTAATTGACAACGTTCCCTGTCTCTGACAATGTTTTTTCTCTATAATTTAGCACCTTGACTTGCATTTGACAATTTTTGTGGCGACATTTCGTGATATCCCGTATGGATTCCGATTTTCTGTTTCCCGTATTTTTATAAAGAAAATATGGTCATCCTTGATATTTATGATGTTGCGTGCATTGTTACTCTCCTACTGGAACACGTTCGGTGGGCCGGATTGAACGGGAGTGAACCCCTTGGTGGGCCGTAGTTTGCCGATCACTAACCTATGCTATCATCGCTGATCACCACTGGTCCGCGGACCATAGGGTGAGAAACGCTGGATTAGTAGATATTGTTTCAGATAATGTCTCTCAAAAGCACTTGAGATGGCAAAGCACGAAGCTATTTCAAGGACAACACAGATCTATTTTACAGAACAGTTATTTACACGTATTCACAAGCAGCGACGAAACAAGCTAAACAGAGTGCGACTTCTCTCACATACTAGAGATCTCATCTTGTAAAAGCTTAACAAACTGCTTTTAGTTTGGCTGTGGCGGCGCTTATATACAGTTAAAGAAAGGTTCGAGATAGTTCTACCTAGAACACCTTAATACATAATATGACCGTATCTTCATACCGTATATGAAGGCGTCTTAGTTCTACCTATAGCCCCCATACTCTCATGAGATCCCACCCTTTTCCCTGACGTCATGACGTCTCCAACCGGGGCTAAGACGCCTTCATATATTAAGGAGTTCTAACCGGGGCTAACGAGAAAGAGACCCAGAGGACCCAGTTGGTCACGTGATCATCGTTTCTGCTCCGAGTGCCATAGCCCTGTCTTTCTCCTTAGTCCCGGTCTCCAACTTATCGACGCTGTCGCCAAACGAGCCAAGTTTGTCGTCAATTTGGCGGGATTTACAGAGAAATGCGTTAATGGCTATGTACAGGTGAATAATAAATGATAAATAAGGACTATTTACATGGTTTTCGTAACAATATTTTCATTTATAAAAGAATCACTTCTCCAAGCGCAAAATAGGCGCACAAATCAATCATCTGCAGCTCGTCGCGACGCCTCGGACAAAGGTTGGCGACGCACACTTTGAGAAACACTGAGCTAGTGGGTTAGACACTCCTGGGAAAACGATTCAGAATTCTGTTAAATCTTGAATTCCTGGCCGTAAGTACGAGAAAAGTAACATCGGAAGCGCTTTGTTTTCTGAACGGGGTAGAAGTTTCCGACAAAGAAGCAATTGTTCCTTCGAATCTAGTTTTTCTTTTTGGTTGTTGTTGTTGTTGTTTGACATCATCCATGTCATCATGGGATAACATCAACGTTGCTTCCAACTTTCCGTTTCTAATTTAGCTTTGATTCCCGTCTTCCCCAAAGTTTTCTGGCATCGTGTGCCAGAGAAGGGTCGTATGCTGTGAGATTGGGCTCGTCCTAATGAAGGCTTGAAAGTATTTAAATTGAATTCGGAGTTAATACAACTCACACGAGTGCTGGAGATTACTCTGGAATAAATTTACGTTGAATTGTTGTTGTATGTGTATGAGAGAGAGAAGCGATCGTACTTCCGAAGGCTGGAGTTCGATCTTTGCTATGACCGCTGAGTGAAGAGCTGATTCTGATGGCGTATCTGTGATTCCTCCCGCCATTCCAGCGCCTATTTGATCCGATGTATTATCCGCGAGGTCCAGAGATTGTGCCTCATAAGTACACGAAGACTTACATACCCCAATATAAAGTACTCCCGGGTAAGCTTCACCTGTTCGAGGTAAGCAATGAGTTTCTCGGTGACTTGCCGTCCATCCCGGATCTGCCGAAAGCTCCGGGAGACAAGAGCGTCTACCGGCCGGACTGCAGGCCCCTGGTCGGCGGAGAAACGGGGACTGGTTGCTACCACCTGTTCGCTCAAAGCTTCGGGGTGAGTTTTTATGGTGACTTCTCGAAACATCTATTCATATCAAGAGGCGATTTATGGTTTTGCCAATTTTTCATTTTCTGCCCCTCCGAACTGGCCAACATGGGCTACAGCCCGATTAATCCCCCCCCCCCCCCCATAGATACGTTTTTATCTATAAATCATTCTTTGGTCACTCACATGTTGTCACACTCTCTCTTGGTCACTCTTTTGCTCATTCAAGGTCATTCATATGCTTTCATTTAAATATAAGCACACTTTCACTCGTTTAGATGTATCCTGGGAGTTTTATGCTCCCTCCCTCTCCCTCTCTAGGCCACGCGTTTGATCACTTTCATGCCTGTACATTCTCGAGGTCACTCTTTGGGTTGCTCAATGTTCTGTGGTTCATCTTTTGTTCACCAACATGCTCGCACACGTTCTAGGTCACTCTTTTTGTAGCTCACTAAACTACTCCCTCCTTCTCTAGGCCACTTTCCATTGGTGCCCATGCTTGGGGTGCTTTTCTGGTCGCTCACATGATCCCAAACTTTTCTGGTCACTGAAATGCTTGCACACTCTCAAGGTCATTCACATGCTTGCATTTAAATATAAGCACACTTCACTCGTTTAGATGTAGCTTGAGCTAAAAAAAGGGATTTCATATTGAAATGTGGCAGTTTCATGTAACGCAACGTCTTAAAACATTAATTATGAACTGTTTGTGTTGCATTTTATGTGTTATGTCGAGTTTCTCGTGTTGCAGCGCCATCTTGAGTGAAGTATCAAACTTTTATTATTTATTTAAAAAGAAACTAGACGCTTTGATGAGAGTATTTTGGTTCAAGCCACACCATTCTTATGTCAATCGGTGGATTTTCACAATATTAATTTTTAAAATGTGTGAAAAAATTTTCTCACCGGCCCTATTCAAATTTTTCCGGAGCCTAAAATTATAGGAGTTCTTTGTGGGTCCCACCTGCCCCGGCCGAAATCGGGCCCCCTTGTACTGTCAAATATTTTATCCTACCAACTCCCCATTCAATCCAAAATGAAAAATATTTTTAGAAAGCATTGTCGCCTACTCCCAAAGTTCTTTCACCCATGTGAGGGCTGCACTTGTCAGAAATGTCTAAAAATGCCATAAGTTCTGCTAACACATTCAAAAATACAAAATTGCAAATCCGAAAACCTTCCTCATTGACGTTCTCATCGAAATTCATGATATAATGTTTATATCTGATTACTATACTATAACTCCTATTAAATCCTGCAATGATTACATATTTTAAGCCGCGTCTATGGGTAATGAGCAATGACATTCTTCCCTATAATACCTATCATAGATAGGAATACATTTACATACAAATGTAAGTGAGAATCATTTACATATTTGTGCTATGAGACATAATTCGGTCGGAGTTGTCAAATGTCAGCAGCCAGTTTATATAATAATCTTCTCAATCGATAGGACGATTGCTTAATTCTATAATTCCCGCACACACTCATCATTTTAATGCACGTAGATTCCTATTCTTACGATCGACGTGTAGACTCTAAAATCGAAAGGCTCGTTTGAAAAGCTCTTTTTTTTCGACAAAGGAGGAAAGAGACGTGAAATCCCCCTGGAAAGGAGTTGCGCAACGCTGTCAGCCAAATGACTAGTTAGTGCTTAGGTCTGCAAGGCCGTTCGGAAACAAAAACGGGCCTCGAAACTGCTTCCAAACGCTTGATGATGATGGGGAATAGAACTTTGCAATGAGAGAAAAAGAGCCCCAATAAAAACAAAGGCTTTTTTTTTGTGTGTGTTTTCTTTACGATGTCAATGATAGTGATGTAATTTTTCCGCCAAACGAAAACCATGACCCGGCAACGAGATCTTTTCAGTGACATTGAGAGATAGGTCTTTTATAAAAGCCAGTAGATTTTTTGAAGGACTTCCTTTGCGTTTTTTAGCGACGCCTTCTGTTATAATGGTTTGTTTCTCGGATAGAGGAGAATATAAACTGATATAACTGTGTGTATGCTGAGGATTCGTCTATATGTAGTTTTTCTTCTAATTTCAAGAAAGATAGAGTAGTAGTGATATCCCGTATTTATGATCGCAATTTCCCGCTTTTTCTTTGACGAGGTAAAAATGACCCTAAGTATGGAGATACAAATTTTATTGTGAATCCATATGGATATTACTGTAATATCAATTGCAACAATTGATTAATTTTCCATCCAGTTAGAATTGAATTATCAAATCTGCCAGCGGAACATCTACGCCATCGTCACGGACCACCTCTGGTTCCTTTGACCATAGGTTGAGAAACGCTGTATTGGGTGATCATAATGGCCTGTGATTTTACGGGACATTCCAGCAATTTTCATCGTTAAAAATTTTTTATAAAAAATGTCCCTTTTTTTTACATTATTTTCAGCGAGACTTACTTGAATTTTTGACAACATGATTTAAGATTGTTTTTATGTCTTATAAATTTGACAATTTTTTTGCTTGTAATTGGCAACTTTACTTGCCTCTGGCAATTTTGTTTGGCTATAATTGGCAACTTTACTTGCCTCAGACGATTTTATTTGGCTGCAATTGTAATTTTACTTGTCTTTGACAATTTTATTTGGCCGTAATTAGAAACTTTACTTGCCTCTGACAATTCTATTCGGCTGTACTAATTGGAAATTTTTCTTCCCTTAATCAATCAATTTTTTGGCTGTACTTTGGCAACTTTATTTAGTTTTGGTTGCAATTGGCAACTTCACTTACCTTCGACACTTTTTGGCTGTGATTGGTGACTATTTGCGTTTGACAATATTTTTTTGGGATGTAATTGGCACCTCTACTTGCCTTGGGAAATGTTTTGGCCGTAATTGGCTATTGCACTTGCCTTTGAAAATTTTTTTGGCTTTAACTGGTGACTTTAATCAACACCATCTATAGCTAGATTAGTAATAGGAGGTGTTGCACCTACTTGCTTTTGGCAATTTTTTAGCTGCATTTGGTAACTTTACACGCACTTGGCGATTTTTTTTTTTGCGATAATTGGTGATATCCATTATGGATCCGATTTCCGTATTTTTATGAAGGAAATATGGTCAGCAGAGGAGTTTATCGCGTATTGTGTGTATTGATACTTTTCTACCAGAACACTTTCGCGGCTCTCGTCGGACCGCATTTGGCCCGAGGGCCGGAGGTTGTACACCCCTTCTATACAGGCTGTTCCAAATTGTTTGCATAGTGGATATCTCTGAAACCCTTGACTTTAGAAACATACTGTCAGTTACAAAAAGTTTTCAAATGGAGCAGTCTCTTAAAATCTAAAAATTTGTTTCAGGAGTCGTCAGGATACATTAAAAGTTGAAGAAATTAACTTTTTATTCCCTCCCCATGAGCTAAAAGTTCCAATTATTGAAATGTAGATTCACTATGAAAAATCACACTATTTTTTGTGTTTATTTACACTCAATTGTGAGTCCATAATTTTTTTTTGTATCAAGTGAAACTAGCATTGGCGCAACATCCGTTTCTGGAAGCAACTCTAGGTACTTTTGAGACCCCATATCTCCGTACTGGAGTTATTCAGGTATCTGAAACTTGGCATATCTAGAGATTCCTACAACCTGAATTAAATTTCTAAATTTGACATTTTTATTATCTGTAGTTCATGAGAAATTTGAACTCAAAGTTTCGTTATTTTGACACTGACTGACTCACAAATCATCAAAAACCCCAGGCACTTCTGGTAGCCCCAGAAACATGCAATTTGGTACGAACGTAGTGTTTGTGGGATACAGATAAGGGAAAATGTAATTTTGAAAAAAAAAGAGGACTACGGAACTTACAAAAAGAAATGAAATCGCATCAAACATATCACGTAAAATATGTGGCCGTCTCGAATTCTTTACCCGTAATAAGTTGCGATATCTGATGTAGAGCAATGTCTAATGCTGTTATTAACTGTGACACTTTGATTCACAAATCTCGCCAAGGCTCTACACTTTTAGTTGAAGAACATTTTGGGACTCGGAAATTACGCAGCACCAGGATGTGCTCTGGCTAAGTTCATTAATTATACGCTAACAAATGATGTGAATATAATGTGAATAAGAATACGTGTATTTATAGAATTGACTTGATTTTACATAACATGGTAAGGTGCAATATGTGCTGTGAAGCGGTAGAGCCTTGGGGGTAGTTTGTGAATCAAAGTGTCTCACTTAATAATAGCATTAGACTTGGCTCTACATCAGATATCACAACTTTTTACGGGTAAGGAGAAAATGTTTTTGATGGGATTGACATTTCTCAGTATTTCGGTATATTCTGAAATAATTTGTGCCCGATTTCCCCTCCACCACAAAATATACAAAATCGGGGCAATGGGAGAAGGGTCCTAAACATTTTCGGAACCCCGATATTGTTGAGACACAAACACACCCCACCTGGCACCGCTATTGCAGTGGAATCTCTATAACTCGACGCTTCAAAAGTATCGATAAACACGTCGACTTAAGCTTTTATGTTAAGTTAGCGAGGTTTCATTTGATCTCGTTCTCACGATTTTTAAATATCATTTCTGTACATAGTTTCGATTCATTCATTATACGGGGTGTCTACTCTTATCATTGTCCAACGGCTATTTCCTGAACCTTTGGCTTTAGAGACAACTTAGACAGATTTGATGCAGACAGATAGAAAAAAATGTTTCAAATGATGTCGTCCATCATCTTAAATGCCGTTCAAATGAAAAAAGAAAAACATTAATAAAAAAGTTACAAAATTTATATTTTCATACTGCCCTCGAACTGCTAATTAGAAAGTTGTTGCCCTGGCGAGAAGCGGGGAAAGAACACCGTAAACCAGTGATTCCCAACGTGGGCGTTGGAAAGTTTCAGGGGGGCGGTAGAAGCTACAAGTATAACATAGGATATCATGGGTTTGATTCCGTTGGGGGCGATGGGAGAAAAAAATTTCTGAAGAAGGGGGCGATGGGACTAAAAGGTTGGGAAACTATGACATAAACTAATGGACGACGCTCCTTTCCCTTTCTTCCCCCCCCCCAACTTTCCTCTCATTTTTTAATTCAAATATCTAAGCTATTAATGCGCTTCGTAACATAGAAATTTTTTTGTTGGCCTCAGTAGAGACAGGGCAACAACTTTCTAATTAGAAGTCCGAGGGGCTCAGGGAGTCAAGCCACGAGCCTACTTAAGTGATCTGAAAATGAGCCACGGGACGCTTAAATGCTTTGGAATTGTGCCACGGGTCACTTGAGCGATCTGTAAATGTAACGCTTAGTTCATTTTTACAAAATTACATTTGAGAGGTACAGACCACAGTGCCGGGGACCGTGCTCGGGGGGCCTCAGAAAAATGAGAAGTAGTTGAATTTTTCCAGAATTTGCTACGTAGGGTCTCAGAAAAATCACTTGGCCCGGGAGCCCATGATGCTCTTAAGACGACCCTGACAGGCCACACGTAACCCTCCCGGGCCACATTTGGTCCGCGGGCCAAAAGTTTACCATATATGGCTTAGACCGCGATTACACTATAAAAGTTTTATAAAAGGACTTTTATCAAACTTTTATAGTGTAATCCCGGCTTTAGAGCAGCGGTTCTCAACCTTTTTTGATCCCGGGGGCCGTATCTGGTATATAAGTGCTATGGCGGAGCCCCGTAGGCCTATTTTTTATTTATTCATCAAAGTTACTGATTTACTTTTATTATTCAAAACTCATTTATAATTTTTTTTTTTTTCAAATTTACCTTTTTTTTTTATTTTGCTCGAGCGGCCGCAAAGCCCCTGGGGGTTCACAAGGAGCACCGGTTGAGAATCGCTGGCTCAGAGGGTGGGTCGCAATGAATTCCTTAAAGAGAAATTTAGAGTTTTAGCATTGAAATTAACAGAAATTGATTATTGTAACATATAAAGAGTTATCTTCAGAAATTTCATTTTTTTTTAATGTTTTTTTTTTTTTTGCATCACAAAAATAAATTTTTGATCGTCATAGAAGTACGTGCGGGCTGGCATAGGGGGGGGAGGGCTCTTGCTCCACCCCCCCTTCCCCGGCATGCTTCTCTCATCCCAATATGCGTTAGGAGGTAGGAGGCAGATCTGACGAAATTTTGCTGACAAGTCGGGGGAAGGGGATCAGAGTTTTTCTGACTTTTGCTGACGGGGGGGGGGGGGGGGTCAAAAATGACTAAAAACCTGCTGACGTAATATTCGATGGCCCCTAAGGAGAGTCTTCGACAAAAAAAAAAAAAAAAGCAACGACAAAATGTTGAAATATACGTCGTCGTAAGTTATGCCGTGGACATTTATTAACTGCCAATACATGAGCAATTTCGGAAAATTAGTAGCGATAATTTATTACAAATCGTAGTCGACTTAAGCGGGATCTGACCATCTCGTGTCGAGTTAGAGAGGTTTCTCACGGTTGAATTCAGTATTGTGCCAATCATGACAATAATTAATGTCGAGTTACCGAAATTCTCTACTGAATTTTCGCACCGCGCGCGCGCGAGGTCTCCGCGTCTGCTCTCCACCGATTTTCAATGCAGTTTGTGATTTATTCTTGTTTTACACTGAAAACGGCGATGATCTAATAGAATTGATATTTTCTCCGTTCAAGTGGTATTTACATTTTTCCCGAGGGTTTCATATCAAAGCGATGTTTAAACGCTTCGAGAGAACTGGCGTTTTTCATAGATATTGTCATCGCTATACAGAAACGAGCCACGACATCAACTTGTATGACCTAAACTCATTAAGTTGTGGGCGTCACACAAGAAAAACAACTCTTTTTTTTTTCGGGGCACCCTTTTCTTCTTTTCCCCACAATTATTCCTTGTTTTTTCCTTATATTCTTTTATATTCCCTTCGCGAGATCAGAATCATAATAATCATTGTGGTTGTACATTAAATAGTGATCAAGATAATAGAGAGGTGGGGGTGGGGGAAGGGGGTGTCTCAGCGAATGTTTTATATGATAGACAACAAACACATTCAAAAAATGATTTCTTGTCCTTGCTTTTCGGTGATGCGGACCAGCGATCCGTAACCGCAAAAATTCTCAAAGTGATAGTGACGTCACGTGTGACTTCACCATCACATCGATCGAAACTTTCCTCGATGCTGGCGGAGTGTCTGTCCACACACACACACACACACGCACGCAAGCATCATTCGAATCCCGGCATCGTACTCCTTTTGCTCAGCACGCGAATCCCGGTATTGTCCGGATGCCTCCTGATCCCTGTGCAACGTGCTCCAGATTCCTCCGATGCTAATAATCAGCTACTAATGAATTTTCGGTTTTAGTGATCGGTGTTTTGGATATATAGAGTCGTGTACCCCCTCATTCACTAGACCGTCATGCCATATGTTGTGCAGAGGAATGATAACAGCCGGCCTGTCAAAGTCTATCTGGTATGTAATGTCATGCAATATAATCGAAATTTCTTCAAATTAAATCAATTTAGATCGATGTATATGTTTCGTTTTTGCCTTGAATTTTCGTGGTTAGACGTTTCAAATTACAATCACGTATATCGGCGTTTCTCAACATGCGGTCCGCAGACCAAAGGTGCTTCTTGGATTCGGAAAGGTTGAGATATATTAGTAATCAGTGTTTCTCAAGCTTTCAGAAAACAAAGACCAGCAAAATGTCTAAAACAAATTGACGGACCATTTGTGTCCCGTATTACGGGACATTCCTGTTATGTTCGTTGTTCCGATTTTTTTTATACATTTTGGTCCTGTTTTTTTCAATCGTACTTATTTGAATTTGTTCTGACACACACACACGCACAGAGTTTTCTGTTATTATACACATATAATAATTAAAATTATATTATGATAATTATCACAAAAATTATAAATACTCATTTCACACATTTGTCAGATTGTTTTTTCCGCAATTTAAATTTTGGCATTTTTTTCCCGATGACAATTGGCGATGCCCCGTATTTTACGGATCATTATTTAAGATACCAGTTTACCGTATTTTCCCTCAGTGAAAAATATGGTCATCAAATCATAATTGAATAATTTTTTTCGTGAAGCACTGCTTTTACACTGTACATCTTTGTTTATTGAGATTTGTAGCAGCCTTTTATCTTTCTACACTCTTTATAGCAATTTTAGCAGCAATTAGAAAATTGAATTTAAAGCAATAAATTGAAATTTTTGAGGGAAATTTAGTGGCATCCCGTATTTTAAGATCGTAATTTTCTGCATCCGCCTCGATGATGTGTGTGTGAACCTGAGTATGAAGGTATAATTTTATTTGAACCCATATGGACATTAATAATTACATCAATTCTGCCTGCTGACCACCAACGCCAGGGGTCTACAACCTCTCAGAGACGGCGGGCCAAACTGAAACTTCCCACGAAGCCCTTGGGCTACCGACTCATGTAATTTAGTGGCATCTTAATAGAAGGGACCAACGGGGACCCGAGTTAAGCAGTGACACAAATAATTGAAGACTTTTATGTGTTTTGCAATTATATTACATATTAATTACCGACTTTGATTAGTTCTGAAATAATTGCTTTTCACGTAAAAAGTTTTTGATTGATTACTGATCAAATTAATTAATTCTGAGATTAATTTCAATTTGAGATCACTTTAAATGATTCTGTAATTATTCATTTCGGTAATTCTGAAATTATTTCCCCTTCTCAATATATCTTGGAAATCTTTTCTCTTTCAATGCAATTATTCTTTTATTGATTGTGAAATAATTCCTATCAGAAATTACGAAATTATTTCTCTTATTGATTCATTTTAGTCCTTTTTTCCACTAATTTCGAAATTATTTGCTTCAGAAAATTCTGAACTCATTTCTTTCAGTAATATTCTGGATTTTCATCGATTCAGGAATTATTTCTCTCATTAATTCTGAGTTTTTATCAATTTGTGTTATTATTATTTATTATTTCTTTCATTCATTGTGAAATAATTCTTCAATTATGGAATTAATTGCCTGTTGGGATATGTGACGGTTGCGTGTAGTTACTATTCAAGACAGAAATGCATAACATATATTATGTACAGGACGAGAAGCGAACTGAGACATTGAGTGATGACTCGACTAATCACACGATGGCGCTTTGAGCGCCTACATCAATCATCACTCTGGGGGAAATGTCTTTCTTTTTCTTCGCGCACTTGTCGGCGGCGACGCCACAGACTATTACCCCCAGCGAGCAAGCGAACGTGTAATGTAGGATTACAAGATTAAGATTCACATATTGATGATATAAAAATTTTACAATGAAATGATAAGTAATCTGCATTTGTGTATAAGTATGTATGTGCGACAGGTTGCAATTCAATATTTTGCAAAGACTAATGCAAAATATGAATGTATTCGATGTAAACATATTTGCAAGGATGTGAAAAAAATAACGTAAATATAGGTACACATATGCGAGGGTGTAAAAAATAATGTAAATAAACACTCTTGTGCAAGAATGTGATAAATAATACAAACACATGCGAAAATGTAAAGACACAATGTAAGAATGTAAATGAGTAAAAACATATACAATCAAAAATAAGAAACAAATCGTTTTAAAAATGGACTTTTCGTCCATTTCCCACATAGGCTTCGAGCCCCTAAATCAGGCATCTTCAACCCATTGCTCGCGAGCATCACGGTACTCCCTGAAGCAACCAGAGTGCTCGATGTTTGTGTCTGATTTCGTGCTCGCGAGCAGTTGGTCAACACGCTCCATATACATTGAATAAACATCTTGTACAAATTGCATTCAAGGATTAAATTTCATGTAGTGGTGTGTCAAACTTGCAGTAAGGGTGCTCTTCTTTTGATGATGGGATGAAGGTAGTGCTCGCGACTGGAAAAAAGTTGAAGACCTATGGCGTACATCAATCATCGCTCTGGGGAAATGGATTTCTTTTTATTCCCGCCCGTGGCAGCGGCGACGTCACTCGTCTTTACAAGGGTTTCAACCATTTTCTGAAAATGATCGACGGGGCCACGACAAAAAGCTCCGAGGGACAAATATGGCCCCCTGGGGCCATGCGTTGAAACCTCATGATCCAAACTGTTTAGTTTGATGCAAAGAGTTTTTGATCTGAAAGAACGCTTGCTCCGAAAACATGGACTTCTCTTTTTTTTGTTTCCCCAATTCATTTTCTATTACCCGAGAAAATCTTCCGTTTTATATAAAATGCTTCAAAAACTTTCAGAAAGTGAAATGTGGGTACACGTGGAAAAATATTTCGAATCGGATATCAGTTGATCCGACTGGAGTGGTATTGAGTCTGAACAGATGATTAGCGCAAAAAAATTGAGCTTACGACACGCAGGCGCGGATCTACCTCCCCCCCCCCCCCCCATAGGTGGAGATTGACTTGGAAGTCTGGGGGGGGGGGCAAGGTCATTATTGCTAGGGGGGCACTATGATGATGATGTCAGCTCATATATACATATATACATTAGATCAGTCGACTCCACCTGTGACGCTGGGGGGGGGGGGGGCCCTGCCCCCACGCCCCCCCCGTATCTCCACCCATGCCCCCCCCCCAAGAAAAATACGATAATTTCTGAAATTTTTAAAACTTCTATATGATATGCGTTCAATTAATCAATCGTAGATTACCTGTATCAACGTGTGATTAAATAAATTCAAGAAAACTTCCATTTTAATGGGAAAAATCGGGGCATTTTTGCAAAAAAAATCGGGACGGAGAAGAAAACGGAACTGTCCCAGAAAATGCGGGATGTATGGCCAGAATGTATATTCGGAACAATTTATAAAAAAATTCAACCCGTCCCAACTGCGAGCTCTAGATCCGCCCATCACGACACACGGATGTTTCTTGATTGCGCGTCCATCCAGATATAAGTGTTTCTCACTTTTTCGTTAGCCGAATCCGTATTCGTTATTCGAGGCAGAAAAAAATCACGAAAAAACAAATGTTCGTGAGCCGGAAAGTTCGTAAACTGAGGTATCAAGTCCAACTTTTGAAAAAGAATGAAAATTAGTTTTTTGTACCGTTATTTAATTTATTACACCGCCAGGTAATTTTAGTTGCATTCTGACGACGTTAGATGGCAGCACCACAAGTGCGATACTAGTACGGAAATTTCACGACTTCGACATTATCGCCCACGACATTTCGTCCCCTGTACATTCCGCAAAGTACCGCCCCTGACAATTCATATCCGAGTCGCCCCGGCCATTTCACTTGCCCTGACCATGTGTGACCATATGAGTGGGTGAGTTACCGTATGAGTGAATGAATGACCGTAAGACTGATCAAGTGAGTGGCTAAGTGACCATATGAGTGCAACCAAGTGAGTGCTGAGTGGCCATATCAGTAACCAAGTGATATGGTCACTCGTCACTAAGTCACGGTATCAGTGACAGAGTTTGTGAGTGAGTGACCGTATGAGTGAATGACCATGAGACTAACCAACAGGGCCATCTTAAGAGCACCATGGGCCGGGCCAAGTGATTTTTCTGAAGCCCTACTAGGCAAATTTACAGGCATACTCCTCGAAAATTTCAACCATACCTCACTTTTGTGAGGCCCTCTTCTCTTGAGGTCGTTCCCGGATGGGCCGCATGTGTTAAGACAGCACTGTTGACCAAGTGAATGCGTAAGTTACCGCATGGGCGACAAATTGAAGGGGTAAATGACCGTATGATCATGGGTGGAGATACGGGGAGGGGAATAGGGGTGCAATGCCCCCCCCCCACCGTGTCAAAGGTGGAGCTTACTGATCTAATATATATGCGTATATATGAATTGACATCATCATCATGCCCCCCAGACTTTCACGTCTATCTCCGCCTATGCTTATGAGTGGACAAGCGAGTGATGAGTGACCAAGTGAGTGGGTGCATGATCGTATGAGTGACCAAGTGAGTGGGTGCATGATCGTATGAGTGACCAAGTGAGTGGGTGCATGATCGTATGAGTGACCAAGTGAGTGGGTGCATGATCGTATGAGTGACCAAGTGAGTGGGTGCATGATCGTATGAGTGAGTGACACTATGTGACCGTATAAGTGAGTGACACTATGTGACCGTATGAGTGAGTGACACTATGTGACCGTATGAGTGAGTGACACTATGTGACCGTATGAGTGAGTGACACTATGTGACCGTATGAGTGAGTGACACTATGTGACCGTATGAGTGAGTGACACTATGTGACCGTATGAGTGAGTGACACTATGTGACCGTATGAGTGAGTGACACTATGTGACCGTATGAGAGACGGTGAGTAACCAAGTGAGTGTGGTCACTCACAGAGTTATACGGCCACGCACTTGGTAACTCATACGGTCACTCACTCACCAATGCAGTCACTCGCACTCAGCTTCTTTTGTGGTCACTCTGTCGCTCATACGGAAATTTCCGGGGGCGAAATGTCGGGGCTGAAATTTCCAGATCCCGTAACGATCATGCTTGAGAGAATAGCGGAAAGAAACAAATTATGATCGCGTTTGTGTTTCGAAATTGCGATGTCGGATCAGAGAAGAAAAAACAAAAAAGTTTTTTTCTTCCCTCAACAAATATTGAATTCTGCGCGTCGCATTTGTGGAAAGCTCCTGAGCGATGATGTGGGGGAAGGGAGGGAGGTAGTGTCGACCAGGGGCGGCTGAAAGGATGTGCAACCCGCGTGGCCGCCACTTTAGGAGGGACGTCGAATCAGCGGTGATGCAGAAAATTTTATAGTTCAGAAGAAAAAGTAGTACATATACAGGGGTTGGACAAAATAATATGAACACCTGTGAAATGGGACAAAATCTTTATCAATAGGCTGTTGGCCCTCCTTTTGCATTAATTACAGCTTGTATCCGTCGTGGGATGGACAAATACAAGTCATGCCTCCAAAATACCCCACAAAGGTTCATTTATATTAAGATCAGGGAACTGAGCGGGTCACACGAGGTGTTGCAGTTCATCACGGTGTTCATCAAGTCAGTCTCCGACAATTCCAGCAGTGTGAACGGGCGAATTAATTATCTTCTTGGAACCACAGGTCGAGAATCGGGGAACAAATATTGCACCATTGGATGAAGATGGTCGGCCAGAATACTGACATAAACCACTCCATAAACTCGCCCATCCAGGACAACAAGTGGGCCGAGACCACGTTGAGACATCGCGCCCGACAGCATCACTGATCCCCCCTCCATGCTTAACAGTAGGAAGGAAACAATCAACGTTATAGGCTTGTGCTGGCGTTCTCCTAACGTAAACATGGAATAATGTGAATGACGATTCGTCTGACCAGATGACATTCTCCCATTGTTGTTGTGTCCAATTCTTATGTTCGTGACACCATGTTAGTCGTTTCAAGGCATTGCAAGGTGTCACCAATGATTTTGTAATAGTCACTCTACCTTGTATGTTTGCTGCATGCAGTACACGGCGGATAGTTTTTGTCGATACACCGATAGTTTTTGTCGATAGTTTTTGTAGATGTTATCTGGGATGCTATTATCTTGTGCTTTCTGGCCACAATTCGCTTCGAAACCCTTCTGGGGTCTATCAGCCATCTTCGACTTTCGGCCACTGTTATGCTTGGTAGATGACGCCTTTCCCTGTTTGCTATAGGCTGTCATTACCATTGACACAGTACTTCTCCCGACACTAACATGGGTGTCCGTTTTCATTACTGTGGGCCCGGCAAAACGGGCTCCAACAATCGTGCCTCTTTCGAAATCTGTGAGGTCAGTCATAACGAAGTTTTAACGCCCCAGTATACATCGCATCCGAACGCGATCACTGCTACGACTAGACGGATGTGTGCACATTATCGCCCACTAAATGGGTGAAACTCTTCCACATTAGAGGGCGGGCGTATACGACAGGTTCCCCCGAGTGTTGTTTTTTGCACAGGTGTTCACATCATTTTGTCCAACCCCTGTATTTTGTCTGCGAAATTCAAACTGTTGGATGTGTTGGATAGCAACACGATTCACATAAAAAACTGTAATTTGGGATGTATTTAATCTAGATGGGAGTTTCCGGGGCTTATCCGCTCGAGGGGCCGCCAAAATTATGTGGCATTTTTCAAGTTTTATAATAATACTTTTATAGTGTAATCCCGGCTTAAAATAATCCCAGTTTCCCGTATTCACCAAGTCACTTTGGATGTTTTTTTTTCGTGAAATGCACTTTTGTGTGTTTGCTGTGATTTGCAGCGGAGCCCTTTATTTTCTCGCCGTTCGCATCATATTCAGCAATAATTAGTAAATTGGTCATGAATCGCATTGAATTTTAATTCGAACTTTTTTGACTGCAATTAGTGGTACCCATATTTAGGATCGCAATTTACCGCATTTTCTTCGATGAGATATGGTATCCTTAAGAATAAACATGTAGTGTTTATTTTAATTCGTAAGGATATTACCAATATCAATATTACAGCAATTGAATAATTTTTCATTAATAATTAAATTATGAAGTCTTCCTGTGGACCACCTATGCCATGGTCACAAACCATAAGTTAAGAAACGCTAACATAGAGAGTTTGCAATCACGTAAGTGAACAAAAGAATGACCTACAGAGCAAGGGACCAGGTCATTGAGCGACCAAAAGAGCGTGTGCAGTCATGTGAATGACAAAAAGAGTAATTTAGAAAGTGTGAGCGTAGGAGTGACCTATAGAGGGTGTGTGAGCATGGGAGAAACGAAAAAGTGACCTAGAGAGTGTGCAAGCATGGGGAGGGACCAAAAGATTGTCTTGGAGAAGCAGGCGCATTTATTGGGGTGGGAGTCAAGTCGGTTAAAGCACAAGGAGGGGGAATTCGAGAAATGAGTGATTAAGAAAATTAGACTCTAGAACATTGGAGAAAAGCGGCAAAATTCATGTCCAGTGGCTTGAAATGCTCGCCTATCAATTCACAGGCTTATTCTAGAAAGTTTTAGTTTAATATCTCATTTGTATGCACGTTGGGTGGGCCCATGCTTTAAGACGGAATTGAAACGCCATTCTACATATACTTGAAATGCACATAAATGCTGAAGAATTCCTACACTAAAATACGCACTCCCTAAAAATAGAACTTGTAAAAACTAGAAATGAACGAAAGTCTTCAATAATTTTGGGGGGTCATGACCCTGGTCCCGTTGGCCGACCCGTTAAGGCTGAAAAAAGTAACATAAATGTATCGGAGTGGAGTGGGAATTCTCTCGTATAATAATACTGTGTTTGTCACGGGATTAGGGGAAGACAGTGAGAGGTCGCACATGATGGAACACGTCAGTTAAATTTAGAAAACGGTATTTTCCCGCAGAGTCTGAGAAAGAGAGAGGAGAGAGATAGACAATGTCACAGAGTATTTCGCAACGCTGCGTGCAAATGATTCAAGTTGGCGGCAACTTTTAACTCCCTACTGCTGCTCTTTCGTATCCTGTTGCTTGTTTTCCATCCGTTTGGCTGCTATTCAAAACGAAAAACCGATGCTGTTTTGAAGCTGGATGTGTATAATGCAAAGAGACGAGGGTGGAGACGAAAAATAGAAAGGGCACTTAACTCTCAGTATACATATACACACACGTGATAGTATGCAAAGGAAAAAGATAAATCATTCCTCTATATTTTCTACCTCATTAAAAGAGAGCATGTTTCTACGTCTCACACGTGTCTCACGAAATGTTGTAGGGAAAACCCTTCTCAGTTTGTGTTTGACTGAAAACGCTATCCTTCAGCAAAGCCGCCGTTAAGATTAAAAATGTGTGCCCCCTCCCCATGTTTAATGAAAAATATGTGAAGTCCTCTTATGGATGAAAAATGCCACAAAAATTTTCAAATCAAAAATTTTACATCACATCCGTGAAAACGAACTAAATCAATGACAATTTTTTTATAGTTAAATTATGTAGCCAAGTGTTAAAGTATTGTATTCAGATGAAAGTTCTAGAGTTCAAGTGTTCAGCAAAACTACTATCTTCGCTTCAAAAAAGTGTAAATTATCAAGATTTTGTGGGAAAGTTGTGAAAATCAAAATTTTCGCATTTATTTATCAAAAATGGCAAATTTCGCATTTACCGCATCTATTTCATAAATTCGAAAATTACGTATCCTTTCTTGATACACATCTAATAGATCATTGGTCAATTATTAGTAAACACCAGCAAATCTCTCACCGATGAGGCATCGAAAAATTATCAGCCATTAATCACTCACTGCCGGTGATGAGTAAGATTATAAAATCTTATTTATTTATCGTTATTAAGCTATTGAAACTCGATATTTGTTTTCGGTTTCCCTTTTATTTACTCTGTTTTCTCAGCTTTCACATCAGATGAAAAAAAATAATAATAATAACCGACTTGGCAACAGCATCAATCAAATCTACCAAGGTCTAGTCCACCCTGAACGACTAGATTTCACAGCAGAACCGCTATAGCAAGTCCTGTCTGTTCGTGCTCTTTTCAAGCCCAATAAAATCACAATAAATAAATAAAATATACAGTATATACAGAGTTAAATGATGTCCAAGGCCGCAAAAGGCACGTGATTATGTGATACGAGTTTCTTTTTGTTATACGCACTCAGATTCAGTATTAAGCAGGTGTACTCATCATGCTCAAGGAATTATAAAAAAAAGTCAAATGTAAGAAAAAGAAGTATGATAATAAATAGGAAGTAATGACGTCATTGAAAGGAAATATTGGAAAAAAGAATTAAAAACTAAAAAAAACTTTTTGATCAACAAATAAGCCATTTGTTTTTTTGTTTGGGTGCGTAATCTGCGTGAAACATTCGCCATTTCTTATCGGCACGTAACAGGTGGACTAGATACGTACACGTATCGTGAAAAAAAAGCAATAATATACATAACCACTAGGGATACGTCATTTTCGTATTAACGAAGTAAATGTGATAAATGCGAGATTTGCCAATTTTGATGAAAATATTCTATAACAATGCGAAAATTTTATTTTTACCACTTTTCCCCGCGAAATCTTAACTTACACTTTCTGACGCGAAAACAGGTTGTAACTACTTTCGTTGGGCACTCGGAAATTTACCAGAACTTTCAACTAAGTACAGACTTTAGTTCCTTTTGCGGATTAATGAGAAATTTCCTTGGTTCGAATTTTTTTTTCTTCCGGATGAATGAAAAATTTTTGATGTGAGAGAATTAACATTTTTTGAAAATTATTTCTTTCTATGAATGCAAAATTTCTGATTTGAAAATTTTTTTTGCACATGAATGCAAAATTTTTTGATCTGAGAAATATTTTTGCGGACGAATGTGAAGTTTTTGATTTTTGAAAAAAACACACACACACACATTGCGGATGAATAGAAATTAGTTTTAACTGGAAACTTTCCGGTTATAGGAAATTTTTTTGTTGTTGCGAAATTTGGATTTTTTTTATTTCCTATCAATTCCTCTAACAATCACTAAAGAAGTGGTATGATTATAACTAACCTTTTTCTATAAAAAATGGAAATCCGGATTTCAATGTTTTATTATAACTTGATTATAAAAGGGGAAAAGCTATCCATAACCCTCACATTGTTTCAAGATTTCAAGTTCGCTAATTTCAAAAACGTAAATGCGCCATCTGTGTGTGCCTGGCAAAGAACAGTATGACATTGATAACAACAGTTTGAATAATCAAGATAATGATTTATGTAATCGATCAGATTGAATATTGGTCGGTGTTTTTTTTAATCATTAGCGAAAAATAGATCCGCATCACACAATTTCCCTTGCAAATGCATAGGGGGATTGTCACACACACACATATATATATATAGGCGTATGCCTAGGAAGTTTCGTATTCCTAGAAATGCGTGGGAGTTGCGTGTAATCCTTGAGAAGCGTAGGTGCTTTGTCTGCTCCTATACATGTGTAATGCGTTTAGAAATGCGTAGAATGCGTGCGCACCCTCCTGTAATGCGTTGAAAGCTTTTCACATCTAGAAATGTATGATGGGCGTCAGCACACCGAGAAAAATGCGCAAGAGGTTTGCGTATCCCTAGAAATTAAAAGAACGCGTTTGAAACCTCTTGAAATGAATAGAAGGTGCCTGTGAAATCCTCGAAATGCGTAGAAGCTGTGTAAACCTCTCGAAATGCACAAGTGTGCGTGTGCACCTCTAGAAATTCATAGCTATTCGAAACCTCTCGAAATGCACAAGTGTACGTGTGCACCTCTAGAAATTCATAGCTATTCGAAACCTCTCGAAATGCATGGAAGGTGTGTGTATGCACCTCTAGAAATGCGCAGAGGTTATGTGCACTACTCGAAATATGAAGAAAGTGTGTATGTGTGTGTGTACCTCTTAAAATTCACAGAAGGCGTTCGGAATTGTGTCGAAATGCGTAAAAGGTGTGAATTTGTGCACCTCTTGAAATGCACAGAAGGTATGTGTGTGTGTGCACTTCTTGAAATTCACAGGCGGCATTCGGAATTCATCGACATGCGCAGAAGGTGTGTGTGTGCATACCTCTTGAAATGCATAAGGGTAGGGGGTGTGCGCGTGCAGTTCTCGAAATGCAAACGCTTGCGCATTCCCTTGTTATATTTGTAGTAACAAATGTTTTACACGTTTTCATCACTTCACTCGTTTTTTCCGCCATCGCTGATCATTTTACGCGTACCCCGAATGGTTTTTCACTGTCCCCCGAGGGTATGCGTACCGCAGGTTGGGAACAACTGCCATAAAACGGAAACCCTGCTATATAAAAAGCCGCTCTCCCAATCACACCAAATAAAGACATACTCTATCCTCTTCAAGCTACTGAAGGCCAGCGTCTTCGGAAATGTCTCTGCGACGACGAGACTTGCATACATTGGGCACCTTTAATAAGAAGCGTTCGTTTGCATATCGTTACATAAAAGAGGAACTCGTGCAGTGAATACTCTGAAATAAATGCGTCTATTTATGAATTACCATCTACGACAGGGACGACAGGGATTACGCTCTTCATATCGACGCACGCGATGCGAAGCATATCAATTCCCCTGCTAGTCATCTAGCTAGTTAACATTCGTATCACTTTACGTATAGTCCCGGTGTACGCAACTGGAATACTCAAATCTTCTCTACTCAATGGTATTTATGTATGTGTATGTGAAATTAGTGAAACCACAGCCACAACTAAATACTTAGTCAGCTCGGGGAAGTATGAGTTTCCGCAGGGGTGGTTTGAGAAGAGATCGCTATCCGTGCGGGTCCTATTTTTGGTTCCCCTTCCCCCAATCCACCTTTTTCTTTAGTCAATAAAGTTTTTGCTCCCCTTTCAACTCGGATTTGGCGCCCCATCTACAGCGGCTCCCCCGTGTGGCCACACGAGTCCCGTTTTTTCAAGGAACTTACTTTAATTATCCAGGTGTGTGTTTCCTGCAAGTAAGCTTGCTCTATTTTTACTAGAATCGGGATCGAAAATACTTAGCACAATTTATAAATTTGTATTTTTGGTTAAAAAATTCAAATTATTATCGATAGAGCGTGGTTGTAGTACGTAGAATGAAAGCAGGTCATTGGAAATATGCAAATCAGAGTCCTGTAAAATGCTTGGCGTACGATTAAAAAGCCCATTTCTTAATTTGCCTGTCATTATCGCTCACATAAGGTTTTCATTGGTGGATGAAGGGGTGAAGTGTGTTGGAAACGTTCGTAAAGCTTCAGCCGGCGATTCGTGGCTGAGGTGAAACAACACGGAAGAGATTAAAGAAAGGTTCGTTCAGGTCCAATCAGTCGTTTTGGACTTTCGTACAATATCCTTTGTCGACGAAAATTTGAACTAGAATGTTTTCTGTTCCAAAAAAGAATCCTCTTCGTGAAAATAATTTGTTCGCACAAACCACATTCAAATATACCAATTCCTTCACCACCTACGAATTCTTTTTACGAACTTTTTTGAACTATTTACGAATTTATAGGGCACCCTGTGCACAAACGGGAGAAATAATTTCAGAATCTGCAAAAAAAGAAAAAGCAAAATAAGGTAAATAATTTACGGCACAACATACGCAGTATAAAGACTCCTAAAATCCAGATCATGGCTCATCGCTCTGTCTCAATGAAGAGATTTTAGCAGGCGGTCGAATAAAGCCTGGGCCATGCTGGAAGCTGTGCATATGTGTGTTGCGAACCTAACGTGAAGTTTGTTTCTGTGTAATGCTTGTCATTTGTGGTGCTGCCATCTGACGTCAATTTTTCTAACTATGAGTGAAGTGTAATGATTGACTAATTGTATCGTAGTAGGCCTGTTGCTCTATTTGGCGAGACTTTTCAACGGGGAGATTGGCTCGCATCGGCACCTCGAAGTTGGGAACCACAGAAAACGAACATCAGCCGACCACCACTGTGGCAACGGTGGGATTGGAACCCGGCTCCTTGCGATGCGAGTCCGTCACTATGCTCACTCGATCACCACAGCAGCCACAGACAGTATTTCATTGATTAAATCTAAAATTATGTAGCGGTTACATGAATTTGGTTTGGTGAAATGGTTTTCGTACCTAGCGGTTTAAGAAAAATGGGTAAAGCAGTGTTTCCAAACTTTTTTTTAGTCATGCCCCCACCAAAGCATCTTCCAAAATCCTGAAGTCCCCCTTCCCCCCCATAAAAGACACACACATGGAGGGGGGGGGGGGATATGCGGTCCAAGATGATCGGAAATTGAAAAAAAAAGTAGAAACAGTTTTCTTTTTTTTAATAACGCGATCTTCACGTATTCCCAAGGGATCAGCATGATCCGTCCAGAGAATTTTTTAGTATTAGTAGACATCCATGCTCGAACCGGGATTCGAACCCAGACCTGCGCAGTGAGAAGCTAGTTCCCTAACCACTCGACTGACAGGCGGTATGAAACATAAGTACAAAATATAATAGTTATAATATTTTGAAAAAATTCTTCAAATGCTGTTTCAGTATGCGTTTCAGTATCAATGCTGTTTCTCTCTGCGCTCTTCTGAAACCTTAAATTTACCTGTATCTTCCCCCCCCCCACCCTCCCTCTCTCAGAATCCACGTGGAGGAAGCCGAAAGCCCTATAACATGGTCTAAAGAGTATATGAGTTTTCAACCTTCAAGACAGTTCCAGGCAAAAAAAGAATAAAATCTCCGTGAAGCCCAATGGCCAATAAGTCATACTGTGGTATCTTGATTCTTGCAGTAGCGTCTTAACGGTTAAACGCAGCGGGGCCAAGGGTTTCGGGGCAAACAGGGGAAACCCTACATTATTGGAGAATTTTACTTATTCCGAGATCATTTTTTTTTATTATACATGTATATAAATATGAATTTTCGTTGATACTTAAATTATTTCCTCATTAAACATGACATTTCATTAATTTGTGAATTATTTTTTTCATTAGATATGAATTTCTTTAATTCGGAAATTATTTTTTCATTAAATACGGATTTTCATTAACCCTGAAATTATTTCCTTATCAAATATTAACTTTCATTAATTCTGCAATATAGAAAAATTTTCATTTTTTACATATTTTTTTATCAAATATGAATTTTTATAAATCATGTGATTGCTCCCTTAAAAAAAAAAATCGAATTTTCCACCTTAAAAATCATATTGCCCCCCGTTAGGCGTGGGCCCCACGTTGAGAATCACGAGTTCAAAGAAAGGAAAAGAACCCCCCCCCCCCCCCGCAGTTCACAAGCCATGGAGGGGGGATCGGAAACGCATTACTTGTAGTACCTCTTAAAAAATTGACAAAAATATTTTCATAAATTTTAACATACCTATTGATAAATAATTTCTCAAACGCAGACGCAAATAAAAACACTCGTGAAATGACCTCATAATGACATTTGATATAATTAACAAATTATTAGTTCTACACACATCCGCGAAAATTCAATGGTCTATCAACATCCGTAATGAGCCCTCTTTATATCATAGGGCTCTTCGCCGGTTAATACGTGAATTCAAAATTGTACATTACGCGATAATTACAGCCGAATGAGAGAGAATAATAATAATAACGAAAAACAAAAAAAAATGAATGCATAATAAATGTCATCGTCTAATGAGGACTTCATAATAAAGCGGAAGAGCCCAGTGTGAAAACACATCTACAGTGAGACCATGTAATCATATCTGAGTTCCTCTTCCGAATCGGCTCTACACATTCTTTTTTTTCCCCTCTACATCTTTTAAGCGTCAAAAACAGCTGAAGTAAAAAGATACCGGGCCGAGTGAATGATTCCAGTGTCCAGTTACACCACTGAGCGTGTACGAGTTTCGGCGTCCCGTATAATTTTTATATTTTTGTCCGGTTCGTCTCTAAGAGAAAACGTTGTATATATAGAGGAAAAGAAAAAGGCTTTTCGTGATTTCCTTTTTGAATTGACAAGAGCAGGCACCCAGAGATAGAGATAGAGAGGGGAGAGAGAGACTGGCAGGGTGCTCGGTGATTTCACAGGATTCATCTTCTATCTTGGGAGAGACAAGTAGTAATAAGGAAAGGCGGCGTGTGTTCGCATCATGGTCTTGAAGCATTCGTTTCGATGGAGGATACACAAGGTCTGTTTACATATCGATTTTTTTTTTTTGTTTTCTTAAATTTAACTGCTCTGAATTATTCCGGTGAGTTACTAAAGAAGTGGAGGCGTAGCTGAAAAATACCAAGTACAATACTTATTAGTGAATTTTTGATCCAAGTTTTCATTTTCTTTGTGTTGTTACACAGCATAGATATATTTTGGAACTTATATTTTTAAACTTACACCGTACGGTGAATTTCGAAGCACAGATTTAAACAATGTTATGAAATTAGTTACCGTAATTTGTAACAAAGAAATGACTTATCCAGCTTTTAATGTCAATTTTTAGCTCTAGCGGTTAATACTAAGCCACGGCTATTCAATAACTTTTTTTTTTAGAATTCGAGGGATTCTGATGAATTTTCATAAACGTTTTTGCATTTTCAAATATAACTAAAATACAGCAACCCAATATAAAAGTATAAAATATATAGTATATTTGGGTAATATGGAAAAGCTGGGTGATATGAAACACCTGGTTTTCCTCTGCCTTCAGATTCGGCTTCCAAGTGGAGAACGATAAATAAATTCAAAATGATTCCCATGCTCCGGATGCTATAGAGTCAGTGTCACTCGGTTGTCACCCATCGTCACGGCTGTTATAGGAATTTGTTTTTTCACTTCCAGAATTTACTTAGGCAAGTTTTCAAAAGTGTTTATTAACCAGTATTCGAAATGCGTCCAATAATTTGAAACTAAGCACAATGTACATTACAAGTGTTGTATTTTATTGGGTTGTGCTCATTTTTATCTAGCAGTTCTCTCCGGTTAGATAGAACGCTATTTTTTCACTGATGGTGTGTCGGGTGTAATATGGAGTACTATAAATATTACCTAAGATGGGCTAACATATCTCTTCAAGATGGAAAATAGTTTAGTAAAATAGAAGAAAGGTCTGGAAATGATGTGTGTCATGTTCTGGGTGGGCCCATCTTGACCGTTTTGGGGCAGAACAGGAAGATTGCATTTGCGACTCCAGTAAATAGACTATGACACCACCGCATCATCAAAACTAAATAAACAAACGATGAAATTTTTATTTTTCATTGTCACAGACTCATTAAATCTTGTTTTCGATCAATTTGAATTAGTTTTTTTTTTCATTTTGAACTCCCTCCCCCTATTCCATATTACCCCAGAAAAAGGATTTTTTAAAATGTCGCCCTATTTTTTACCTATGCACCCTGTGCATATTAAGGCGAATACGACTACGAGTCTGTGATTCAAACTTGACATTCATGTACTTTTTCCCCGCATAAATGGAAGCGTAAGGTTCATGCATGTGCAAGCGGTAAAAACTTTCTCATCCCTTTGAGTTTTTTTTTCTTCAATATGTTGTCATCCATTAATTGTCATGCAAAAGGCACCAACTGTTCAACTCTGAGGTTATTTATTTATTAGCACGACCTTGTGCCGACGACTATTTTTTTTTTAAAGTCTTGCTTCAAGTCATAAATATAAAGTTACGTATCTCTCTTTCTATTTACGAGGTTGGTTCACTCTTTTGGATATTTTTCCCGACTTATCTCTATTCAAAGTAAACTCAGGGAAAAAATGAAAAAAAAAAAATCTCTTATCTTCCTTTCCTTTGTGCGTCTACAGTGTGTCATATAATAACTTTTTTCTCATTGTTAATAGAATTAAGGTGAAAGCGATTCCACGAATTTCCTTGTTTATATACAGTAGATGTAATCGAATTTGCTTGAAACAATTTCTAATGAACGAATAAACCCCGGGAGAGGGTATTGGTAAGAAACTCTTTAGTTAAAAGAAAGAGCAACTCATATTTTCCAGTTTTTCTCAATATTTTGTTTGGTTTTATTGTTATGAGTTTTATCAATGACACGAAGCATTACGCTCAAATACTGCTCCAGTATTTCTTGCTAAAGGAATGATTAAACCACCCTATACAGTATAGCCATAAGTCAGTGGGCAATTTAGAGTTCAGAGACTTTTTTTTTCGAATTTCTACAAAAATACTTGATAAATTGTTCTGAAATTTCAATCCCGTAAACCCTATTCATATTATCCCTCACAATTTACAGTAAGAATTTAATCACGAGTGTATTTAGGAGACCGCCAAAAAAATTGAATAAGAGAAAAAATGTTTTTGACCAAACTCTATATCAAAAAAGGCTGCAAATAATTTGCACTATAACACTTTCACAAAATATTTTACCTAACATTTTCAATGTTTATATGCGTTTTCTTAAAAATTTCACATATTTTCAGAAAGCTATTGATGCTGCTTCTAAAAATCCGAATTTTCATCCCATGGTTTTTGCTTATTTCAAGAGTGGAGTTTACAATTAATGTTTACTAAACTTACCGAGAATGTGTCTACATAAAAATTACACATTACAGTGAAATTTGAAATGAAACCAGTTTCGTGTTTCATGAAATATGTGCATTTAAAAAAAATAATTTTCAAGTACGCATGCCGAGAGATATCAATTTTATTTTTCACAATATGATTGCCAATTACATAGAGCAACTTTGGTGAAAATTACAGTTAAAAATCATGAAAAAACAATAAGATATAGGCGATACAGTGAGCTGTATTCAAGTCACTTCCCGAAAGTAGTTGGATCTCAATAGCTATTTTTAGAAGAAGCTGGCGTTTCGATAAAAATTCCATAATATCGACATATGTATGTTTTGTGAAAAGTGAGTAAACACCAGAAAAAAAGGCAACCGCATCCCCAGAGTGTGATTTTTCTCTCGAAGCACGTGCGAGTGAATTTCTCCTTCTCAGAAGCAGATGTTTATCTTGGCATGTTTTCTCGGATGAAAAGACCTCTTGTGGAAGACGTAATGGATAGAGATGACGATGGCAATGCCTCAAGGAATTATTATTCACAGTCGAAACTCCCGCGTCGACGTAACCACGTGGGTGATGCGTTTTCTAGCAGGAAAGAGCAAGGTTCTAAAAACGAGTTTAGCGGCTCTACTTTACTCATCTCGGGTGGGAGGCCGCATAAAAAAAAAGCTCGAACACATGCGATCCACATTCACATGTTCCTAAAAACGAAACTGTGTTGTTATATTCAACGAACAGCAGCTTGCTTATCGCTAAATCGGGCGAATTATTGCGTGTAACCAAAGAATTTCAGTGAGAAAGATGGGCCGCCATTTTAAAAATGTTCCTCAGCGATATAAGATGGCGATAACTTTTCTGAACAAGACTTGAAAAGTCAGGGAAATGCCCATGCCTACTTTCTTCTTCGGACAGTCTTCGTCCTTCTTTGGTCATAGGCGGAATTTCCGTTTCACCAGGAGGGTGAGTTTTCTTTTTTCAGAGAGTTTTTATTAGAGATACGTACATTTTGCAATAAAAAAAAATTCGAATCGGAAATTTTGCATTTATTCACAAAATTAAAAAAATAATAATTGTCAATTTAGGAATTTTGTATTCATACGCGAAAAAAAATTTTGGTCAAAAAATTTGAGTTTATCCGGAAAAAAAAAGAACCAAATTTTGCATTCATCCGAAAAGAAAAATTCTTGCGTTCATCATCAAAAGATTTGCGTTCATTTGCAAAAAATTCTCAAACGATTAAATTTTACATTCATCCGAAAAAAAATTCTCAAACAAAAAATTTTGCATTTATTAGCAAAAATAAACTAAACCAACTACACAATTTTTTTTAAAGTTTAATTACGTAGCCAAGTATCAAAGTTCAGTATTTAGTTGAAAGTTGTAGAACTATTTCCTTATTTTCGCTCCAAAAAGTGCAAAAATTCTCAATATTTGGCAGAAAAGTAGTAAAAATTAAATTTTTGTATTTTTAATCAAAAATGAGAAATTTTGCCTTTATTTCGTAAATACGCGACATTATGTATCCTTCGCTGTACGTGAAATACGTTAGGTGCTTTTCTTTCCGGGGTATTTCCGAATAATAATTATCATTGTAAGTATTAGGAAATTGAGCAGTTAACAAAATAACAAGAAATGCTCGGTAATAACAGGTTTTGCAACAGCTTCGTGTGTCTTGAGAAACAAAAGCTTATTTATGAGGGAAAAAGGAAAATAACGTCAATCATATCAACAAAATCTGTCAGAAAATTTTAATGTGTGTATTTTGTGTGATGCACGTGTTTTTCTCCTCCCGGAATGACTTCAAACAAGATGGCTCCTCGTCAACACTAAACAACACTTTAGCTCGTGAAACGAAGAGCTTTTTCCTCTCTTACTTATTCTGGATTAGTTTTTTTTTTCGCATCCCGCTTATATACATGTCCTATAATCAACCTCATGGCCTCTACGTCTTGGAGACGGGTCCTTGGGATGTGTTTTTTCGTTAGTCATTCATAGGTTTCTTGAGCCATGGGTCATGGCCACTGTGGTGGTCGAGTGGTCACAGTGACTGACTCGCATCGTGAGGACTCGGTTTCGAATCCCATCTGTGCCACAGTGGTGGTCGGCTGAAGTTTGTTTTTTGTGGTCCCTAACTTTGAGGCGCAAATGCGAGCCGACAAAAAGTCAGAGAGCAAACATTATAAATATTTCAATTATTACACTTCACTCAAAATTTTAAATATAGATAGCTGTAGTAAAATCAGACACAACACTTAGGTACGCACTCAGGTTGTTAAGTACACACACTTTGCTCCAGACTCTGCCATGAAGCTGGGCGGGATAAGTCTAGTGGCAGAGTCCTGCGTTTATTCATTCATTCAGCTATGGGTCATGACCCACACTGGATTAACGGGGGTTTTTGAGATGAGTCGTACAAATCCATTTACAGCCTCAGATTCTTGAGTTCACAACCCAAACTTGCTTTGCAGGGGCTTCTCTGATGAGTCGTACGAATCTTACGGCCCTGTTATACTGAATTTGCGTCACTGATTTCACTAATTTAGAAGAACAAACAGTCCCATGGGTTGCAAAGTTGATCTTGATGTTGATTTTTTGTTGCTGCTGATAAAGGTTAAGAAACTCTGTCTTTGAGAAATAAAATTAGCAGAACATTACTTTTTATGGAAAAACCAGCGAGCATAGCGCAACAATGAAATAAAATTGGATAGGAAATGATCGAAAGAACTGATACTGTGTATGTCTCTTGTCGACAGACCTGTACCCAGTGCCGTCTTAAAGCATGGGCCCACCCGGGCACCTCAAGTTCATAAGGGAGTCTCGTGATGATAATGAGATTTTGTGCATGATTTTCGAAAGAAAGCATATGAAAATTTATAAAGGAACTTCCGGCTGATTAGTGACCCCAGAACATCGATTTGCCGGGTGTTGAGACGGCCCTGCTTGTACCCTCCAAATGCTTACAATGGACTTCACCAACTTTCAACCATTTCTGTTCAACGCATATCAAAAAAAATTGCGCATTTAAAAGAAAGGGGAAAAAAAGTAATTTTTTGCTAGTGTCATCTGGTGCCGATTTGAGACACTAATTTCTGAATTGATTCATATTTCAACAATATGTTTATCTGTTCTTTTGAATAAATTACTGTTTTTTTTATATAGTTATAATTTTAATAAAAAAATTATTACAGTTGAGCTCAATTATAGAGAAATTTGATGCAGTCAAACATCGGTTAACATAATTTTTTCTTATCCTGTTCTGGTGGGAAAATTTTTCGAGACAGTTTCGGTATTTGTGCGTTTCGAAGTTTCGGTTTTTTCATTAGCGTCATCTATCTGAATTTGAATGCGGTAATTTTTGATTTCACAAATATGAATTCTGGTCATATTTTTTTGACTTTCTATCATTTTTTTAAATCCAAAAAATCAATTTCTCAAAATTTACAAAATAATTGATTATTTTGATAAGCTAGGACCACTTATAAAATAATCGGATACAGTGAAATATCGGTTACTACGATGTTTCTTATGCTTTCATGACCTGGAAACATTAAAATAACGTTTGAAAACTTGATTCCCTTTGCAATGTAGTATTTCGTAGTGCTTATTTATTATGTTTTGAATGTAGGAACCAGAGCTTTTTTTTGACAAATGTATTTCCCGATATGCCCAGGGCATGTAGAAATTTTGACCGGGGCAGGAAACTTTTTATATGCCTATATCAGGAATGCGCAATCTCCGGCCGCGACCCACATGTAGCCCAGGTTCCATCCGGCCCGTGAATGGTGTTCCGGTAGAAACGTATCAATACACACAACTCGATAAATACATTTACCTATATAGTATGGCTATTTTCTTCATAAAAATACGGGAAATTAAGATCCATACGGGGTATTGCCAATTACCGTCAAAAAAATTGTCGAAGGCAAGTAAAGTTGTCAATGACAGCCAAAAATATTGTCGAAGGCAAGTAATGTTGTCAATGACAGCCAAAAATGTTAAAGGTAAATAAAATTGTCATCTATTGTTAAAATTGCTGCAAAATCACCAATGACGGGAAATAGAGGGCAACTGCAAGTCACAAAGGGTAAAAATGTATATGCCAAATATGTGAGATAAATATTTTTATATGACAAAAAAAAAAATGATGATGAAATCGCATAATATAATTTATAAGCCATGAAAATAATCCTTATTCGTAATTTCAAAAAATCAACTAAGTTTTGTTGGAAACGTGCGGGGAAAAATGGGGCATTTTAGAAAAAAAATAGTGGGACTCCACACAAATTCATGAGTATATCCCGTAAAATATGGGTCACGTTGTCACTATTCATAAGCAAGTTTCTGGCCCGCAAATACCGTATATTTGGCTCGTGCACTGAGAAGGTTGTGTACCCGTTATATAAAACGTGCTTTATGGCTGAAATTACTGTTATCCGTCGTAATCGAAACCCGCTGTAATGATGAATCGTATCAGAATCCCATTGTGATAAACGAATGATGATAAGATTTCTTTTTTTTAGCTCTTAATATGAACTTAAATTGAAGCACAATAAAAAGGAAAACGATAGTTTATTCGGCATTCCGAGATGTCGTGTGTCATTAATTAATTTGCCCGGATCGTCATAATCATGCCTCACGATGCCTATCACCGATCCAAATCTTTCCAATTCTCCTGTGATTCGTCTTGTAGAAGATTTCTCAAGACAATGTCATACTCACCATCTTGTCGTGTTCATTCTGTTTTTCAGTTCGGTGAGAGAGGGTCTGGTTTCAGACCCAGGGGTGAGATCCAGGACTTCGAGAAGATCCGCGATGATTGCTTGAGGAGAGGAGTGCTGTTTGAGGACCCGGAGTTCCCGGCCGATGGGTCATCGCTCTATTTCAGCCGGTCATCGCCGTCATTCATCGAATGGATGAGACCAGGGGTAAGTAAACGTTGAATTTTAACTGATCGAAGCAACTGACAATGTAGTTGTCACACACAAAGAAAGACTTATCTGAAATCGCTTCTCTCGCATTTCAACTTCAACAATGCAGGTTGTCCCTGAACTCTACCTCTGACATAAGCAGGGCTGATAATACACTTCAAGACAAACAGCTTTACGGATGGAACCCAGGGTCACAACTCACTTATTCGTTGGATACGTGCATCCCAACATTTCTGAAGCCACCAAAATATGGTAACCCTGCTCACATCGTGAAGAGAGACTGGGATATGTATTCTTAACTGTCTACATAGAAATCGCCTCTTTTCTCATGGCATTGTGAGTGGGCAGAGGAAAGGAGGTAAAATATTTCTCCCTACATCATTCCAGGGTTACTCTGTAGGAAAATTTTTCCCCTCCTTTTTGGCACCAGTGGATTAAATTCTATATTAACACGCACGGAACATAAAAGTCATTTGCGACCCCTAGGTTCTATTGCATCGGGAAAATTTTTTTGTCTTGACGTACTATAATTTTAGCCATACAGTTCTGGAACATCCTGCAACATACCGCTGTTTCAGAAATGCATTAGAAACTTCTAGGACAGGTATGTCCAAGATACAGGCACGGTAGCCCAGACCGATAAGATACTCGTCTAAACATTCAAAGGTTGTTTAGGTGTTTTAGAGGTGTTGCGAGTTCGATACCCAGTATGTCCTTGTCAGAAATTTTCCTGATGCGGTGGTATTACAGAAACGGTGGCAACATGACCACAGAAAACGATTGCTACCGTAGGCAATCAGTCCTACACCGAAGGGTTAGCGCACCAACCTCTCGGAATCGCAATAAATTGTTAATCTCTGTCTGATTCACTCTCGTGTGCATAAGATGACCATGGTGCCACAAAAATGATCAAATGTCCAAGATAAAACTTGGAGTTATATATCGACATGATGCCCCGCAAATGATGTTTTTCACTTATTACAGTGCGCCACATAAGGTGAACAACACTAATTTTGAGTTTTAAGTTATTTAATGTAAATTGTGAAGCATTACACATTTTATGCAGGATTCCTGCCACAAATGAAATAAACACGCAACAAAAATGAAACATAAATTGCTACATTATAGCGAAAACAATAAAAATGTGTGCCACAAAAGTTTGGGCACAAATATTAAATACACTTTTTTAGAAATCGAGTAAATAATTTTAGTAACTTATGTGATTGCCATTGCTTTACATAACATCAAACACGATTTTCCATCGAATGCACAAGGTTTTGTACCAATTCTAGACAAATCCAACCGTACTTTCTCATTCGCGTTTTTCAGTACTGAAACCGAAAAATATTGTTTTCCCCCCTCTGCTATGCATTGCATGTGTAAGGGACTACATAGGTTTTCTATGGGGTTGAGGTACAGACCGAAAGCTGGCCAATTCAGAACCGAGACGTTTCTAGCTCGGAACCACTTTTTCGATGACTTTGAGGTGTGAATGTAAGCATGATCCCCTGCTGAAACGTCGAGCTTGAAACACCATTTCTCCGAAATGGTAATAAATAGCTAATAAATAATAAATAAATAAAAAGCTAATAAATAGCTTTCAAGTGTTTCTTGATGTTGCTGAGCTATAAATTTACTATAGAAGAGCCCGTGAAAATTCTGGTCTGGGGGCCCCACCCTTGGAGGGGAGGGGCATGCTGTAGGTAGTACGTGGATTGAAACTGAGCATCTCTCAGCTACAAAGGATGCTCGTATTGAAGTGTGTTAGTTTTATGCAACGCAAATACTGCAGTAAGAATTCATTAATTATGGGCTGTTTGTGTCGAGTTTTATGTGTCGTGTCAAGTTTTTTCGTGACATAGCGCCATCCATCTGTGAGTCGGATTTGACGTTTTTGTTTAATTCATAACAAAAAAAAGAAGAGAACAACTCTACCGCCATGACAAGTATTTTAGTGCAAAACCGAACTTTTTCATGTCTATCGGGTGGATTTTTTTAACTAATCTGTCGTGGACTTTTTGCCCACCACGTATTTTGCATTTTAAATAATCATCTTGAAACGATTTTGAAAAACCCAAGAAATTTCTAAATTGAAGATTTTGCATTTGAGCTGCTCTATACACATTTTGAGTGACTCGAGTATGAAACAAAAACACACAAACTATAGTTTTCAGACCGTGTTCTCTCGGTGTTTCACTAAAAAAGAAAACATTTCTGCCTAGGATATATGTGCAGAGCCGAGACTCTTCGTGGAAGGAGCCACTCGATTTGATGTCGTGCAGGGAGAGCTCGGTTAGTACATTTTGTTGACGTCATTTTTGAATGCGAATGATTTTTAAAAATGTCTTCCGGTGACGGGATTTCACCGACAGATAAAATTCACTGACAAAAATTCGCCGACAGCAATTCACCGCAACGCAATTCAACGATAGGAAAAAATTCACTGATGGAAAACTCACCGCTGAGAAAATTCACAGAGAAACAATTCGTCGTCAACCGTTCGTCACCAGTGAGTTAAAGACCAAGTGATTGAGCAAGAGTGAATGAGTATGTGAACGAGTGAGTGACCGTAGGAATGACCAAGTGAATGTGCGAATTACCTTTGAGCCACCGTATGAGTGAGTGGGTGAGTGAACGATTGAGAGAACCAGTGAATGACCGAAGGAGTGATGGACTAAGTTAGTGATTGAGCGGGGCAGAGACAGTATGAATGAACGAGCGAATGAGCGAATGAGTGACTCACTCATTCGTTTATTTGCTCATCCACTCACTCACTATCTCACTGTCAATGACTTGTTTGTCGGTAAATTTTCCTAGAGATGAATCGTCATGTCTGTGAATTGCGTAGCGGTAAATTTCCTTTCGGTAAATTGTGTGACGCTGAATTGTTGGCGATGAATTCTCCGCATACGCTAATCAACAACACAATGTTAAATAGTAGAGAAGAGATTAGAAGCATTTTTAACATAAAGCCTACTGAGCAATATCTATTTGAAACGCGCTTTCACAAGCAAAATACCTTTTTGAATCCTTCCCCCCCCCCACCCCCGGGAATATGTACCGTTTCGTGTGGCGAGATGCATAGATAATGGTGATAAATTTGTCAATGTACAGGGACGAAGGTAACACGTAATAACGAGGTTAACATCGAAAAGCGCCAATTGTGAAAGAAAATAAATGAATTTGGCTTTTAATGGGATTGAATATTTTAGTTCATTTTCAATTAGCGGCAACCCGCTTTGTGTGAGGGAATTGTGTTTTGGTATGTCAT
This sequence comes from Pholcus phalangioides, assembly GCF_987345545.1. Classification (NCBI taxonomy): domain Eukaryota; kingdom Metazoa; phylum Arthropoda; class Arachnida; order Araneae; family Pholcidae; genus Pholcus; species Pholcus phalangioides. The sequence goes on along the minus strand of NW_028301596.1, from coordinate 20,310,940 downwards.
ATGCCGGACCATCTTAAGATCATCATAGGCTCTCGGGTAATTTGATTCTTCTAATGCCCCCCCCCCCCCCTCCACACTTGGCTAGAAATACCTGATCACCAATTTACATATTTACTCTTGAAAATTGTTGCCAGATCTCATCATCATGAAAGCCCGCCCGCGCCGTTTCCGGGTGAGCCCATGTGTGTTAAGACGGCACTAGTCATATACGGTGTTCAATTTGTTTTCTCCTAGGTGATTGCTGGATGCTGGCAGCGGTGGCTAATTTGACCCTGAACGAGGCGCTGTTCTTCCGGGTCGTACCCGACGACCAGTCGTTCGTGCAGAAGTACGCCGGCGTGTTCCACTTCAGGTTCTGGCAGTACGGTCGGTGGGTGGACATAGTGATCGACGACCGGCTGCCGACCTGCGACGGACGTCTCCTGTACATGCACTCGAAGAACCACAACGAGTTCTGGAGTGCCCTCCTCGAAAAGGCCTACGCCAAGTACTCCTCTAATACTCGATTTTTTTTGGACATTATCGTCAGAGACGGATTTATGTGTTTTATCCATTCTAGTCCAATTTTCTTGACCACTCATTCCTTAAATTTGCTCCCTGAACTACAGCCCGCTTAGTTCGCCCCCCTTACCCAGTAAATATGTCTCTCACATGCTTGCACACTGACCTGGTCTCTCTCTTGGCTACTCACATGCTTGCACACTGTGACCAGAGGGTCTGCAAGAAAGAGAGTGGCCAAAACAGTGTGCAGCCATGTGAGTGACCAAAACAATATGCCAGCATGCGAGTAATTAAAGGAGGGACCAAGCCAGTGTGCAAGCATGTGAGGGACAAAAACAGTGTACAAGCATATGAAGGACTAAAACAGTGTGCAAGCATGTGAAGGACTAAAACAGTGTGCAAGCATGTGAGTGGTGCTTGCACGCTGCTTTAGCCCTTCACATGCTTGCACACTGTTTAGTCCCTCACATGCTTGCACACTGTTTTAGTCCCTCACATGCTTGCACACTGTTTTGGCCACTGACATGCTCATAAAGTCACTATTGTGGTCGCTCACTGACCCGATGCCCTTGCTCTCCAAGCAAAGACATATGTAAGGTTTTGCTGCCCTCGCATTCTAATTTTCTTGATCACTCATTCTTCAAATTTACCGTCCTGGACTATGGTCCGCTTACCCCCCCCCCCTCCCTGTAAATGCACCGCTAGTTATGGAAATTTTGTATTCCACTTAACTGAATTGTAAAATTTTATTTCATTTCGTCTCTGTGAAGGTTGCACGGGAGCTACGAGGCGTTGAGAGGCGGCACCGCTTGTGAGGCTATGGAAGATTTCACCGGAGGGGTGACGGAGCTGTACGAGCTCGACAAGATCCCCAGCAATTTCTACCGGATTCTTCTGAAAGCTTTCGAGAGGTGGTCGCTCATGAGCTGCTCCATAGAGGTAACACGCCATTCCGTTTAATTATGGCCGCACTGTATATCACGGTCAATGTTCGAAGTGATCTAGCTTCTCGTATTCGTAAGCGATACGATGGGCGAAGTGGCTGGCCATTTCATGAACTGTTTAAACTTCGAATATTGGCCATATATAGCATATGGGCTCGAATAAGACTCAAAATGAAAGTAATTTTTTCAATGGAATTGGTTGTCGAACCACTTTTATGGGAGAGATATGTTGATAAACCCATTTCAGAAGTCACCAATATATTGCAACTTCGCCAAATCAGGATGAGTGGCAGGGAAATTTTTTATTCTTTCAAATCCCTAGCAGTAACGGGGAGTAAAAAGTCCCTAAAGTAAGGTTGCTTAACGCTTTTCAGCCATGAGTTCAGCTTCGCGACCCATGCGACTTTTTGTTCTTCGAAATTAGTGACACAACCAGTGATGCAATAAGTATAACAGACTGTAAATGCATCCGTACGACTCATCTAGGAATCCCCGCGACCTATAGCTCAAGAATCCCTGACTGTAAGCAGATTCGTACGACGCTTCTGAGAAGCTCCCGCGAATCAATTTTGGTTCGGGACCCATAGTTCAAGCCCCTGGCTGTCACTGGATTTGAACGACCCATCTCGGAAAGCCCTGTGACGACGCCTGGGTCTTAAATTACATGATAACAAGTGTTGGACATAACAGTAATTTGCGAGCCTAGGTTTCATTACGAAAACTGACGTGTACTGTCAAGAGTCCTGGGCTGACGCGGATCTTTGACGATGTGGGGGGATTGTGAAAGTTCGTTTGATCGTCTCGTATTCTACGGGACAGAAAAATTTTCCAATATTATTTGCCTCCTGGGAGGGGTGGTCATTCCCATTACCTCTTCCTGCGCCTTAGTGAAAGCAGGCATCTTCAGCTACGAATGAAGCCGAGGTAGACATCTTCGGCTTCAGTCGTAGCAGCATTTCATTCAGCTGCGAATGGAGTAGAGGAAGGCTGATCCAGGGCGATGTATCAGAAAAGCGACTAATTGTGTAGGTGCATTGGATTATCCCGTACTTGGCAGACAAATTTTCCCCATATAATTCGGCTTTTCGGGGTAGGGGAGGAAGATTGCGCCACATCGCCCCCCCCCCCCCACCGCACCTAGTTCTGGGACACCCTGTATGTATTTAGGAATGAAATTTTGGAAGAATATCTTTGTGTACTGACAATTCTTATATTTCTCATTTACGCCCGAATAATATGACACTAGATTAGTTTAATGTCTGCCTACTTTCCAAAAGCCACACCCGTCATACATTTCCTTTTTTTACTTTGCTACGTTTTATTTTTCATTACTTATGGGTGAACTGTGGAGCGACTGCTATCAGTCAGATGATGTCATTGGAGAAGCAGCATTAAGAATCCCTGTTTGCATGTGTGGTATGTGTATCATCTTTCATGTCATTGCGTAAAGCCACCGAAATGGCTTTTTTTTGGGAGTGTCTTTCATGAGAAGGAGAAAAATTGTTTGTGCATTATGGGAAAAGTCTCATCGATTTCTTCTCCAAGAAATAGGACAAATTCTTCTTAAAACAAATAGCACCTACGCCAAGATGAAAAATTTCATACATATTTTAATGAATTGTGATTGATATCAAAATAAACCTTTTTTTGATTGTAGGGGAATCACATCCACTCATCACTTCCCCCTCCCTTCAATTCTTTCTGATTAATTTTCCCCCATAGAATAGGGGTTTCCTTCCCTTTAGGATTCCCATCATCTCTTCTCTGAATGCTTTAAATGAATTATTGAAGAATTAGTGGCGTTTTAATGAATGGGTCGACACAGGGCCAAGGACCCACCCCCAAATTATTGTATTTTTTATAAATTAATCTGTTTAGTACACTGACCTATATGTGCTCGTATGTTGCGGCACTAGAGTGCAAAGTCTAGCGTTTTCGCGAAGTGGCCGGCCACCTCACACATTAACCAGAATTTCGGACACTTTTGAGGTGCTTCAGGTCACTGACCACTTCGCAAAGGCGCTACACATTGAACATGGACTTAAACACATGTTTAAGATTTTTGATATACCCTGAAGGTGTTGAGAAAGGTTTGCATACACATTATGAATTGTGCAACTTGAAAATATACATTTTCAGTGCTTCTTGTAGTATGAATGACGAAACAAATCTGAAGATATTTCTGACCGAAGGCAGACATCTCTGCAGGTCCGACTGAAGCAGAGGTAGGCAACTAAAGCTGCGAGTGAAGAGAAGGCAGCAACATCTTCAGCTGCTAATAGAACGGATTGCTGTTGTAGCTATGAATGGAGCGGAGGCAGGTATTTTCAGCAGCGAATGAAGAGGAAGCAGACAACTTCAGCTGCTAATAATGCCGAGGCAGGCATCTTCAACTGCGAATAGAATGGATTGCCAACATTTCCAGATATGAATGGAGCGGAGGCAGTCATCCAATGAAGTCGTAGCCGGGGGTACAGCGGGTGCTCCAGCATCCACAGTATTTTGTAGCACCGGTCTGAGCACCCCCAGAATCAATTGAGAAATCAAAATCTCAGTCGGAGCATCCACGGGAATTTGAACACTTCCGACGCCTCTGCAGGCATCTTCAGCAGGCAAATCAAGTGGAGACAGACATCTTGAGCAGAAGCAGTCAACTTCAGCTGCTAATGAAGATGGGGCAAGCAAGTATCCAGGGGCATGTGAGGAGAGAGGTGACTTATTGTGTAAGCTCGTTGGATTGTCCCCCTATCTTACAGGACAGAAAAATTTTCCGAAATTATTCGGCTATTTTGGAGTGACCTTTTTACCCAGGATCCGAGCCTGGCGTCAGTATTAAGGAGTTGGGCCGTACCTGTTCTGACGTGAGAACGTGCTATGTCCCACTGAAGGAGATGTAGTGGCTTTAACGACTTGAATGACCAACCACACGGTGTATTATTTTATTTATATCTGGTACTTCCATAAAAGTATGCAATTTTGATCTCGTTTTTTGAGCCTCGTAATAGTGATGCACTAACGGTATTTACATTCGTTATGAATAAAAATGCATCGTAGTCGTTGTCATTTTCGTTCTCTTCCAGCCAGACCCTAACGTTGTTGAAATGGAGCTGCCGAACGGTTTGATCAGAGGTCATGCTTACAGTATCACTAAAGTCAAGATGGTGAGTATTCGCCGCGTCCGTTTCTCACAGAAATCTGTGAAAAAAGAAAATGCAGCCAATTCGGTCGGTCTCCGATAACTCGATTATCTTTTTAACTCAAAGTTTTCACTCAGCTTCAGAACTTTTCCGTATAATTTAGCGTTAAAATTTTCCCTTAACTCGAAGTTTTCTTTCTTTAAGTCAAAGTTTCCGGGAATGAGACAAATTTAAAAAAAAAAAACAGCATTTAATAATAGAATTTAGCGTTGCAATTAAGCATTTAGCAATGGAATTTAGAAGGGCGCGGTAGCCCGGTCGATAAGATACTCGCCTAAAGTATCGAAGGATGTTTAGAGGTGTCGCGAGTTCGATACCCGGTTCGTCCTCGAGGGATTAGCGTACCAACCTCTCGATGAGTATAAAAAACAAGCCTGCCGTTCGGAATCGGCAATAAATTGTAGGTCCCGGTCTAATTAGCCCTCGTGTGCAGAAAATGACCGTGGTGCGACTCAAATGATCAACAATGGAATTTAGAAGATTCAATTAGCGGATTCATTTGTTTGCTTGCAAGATGTGAATGACTTTCTTACAAAAGAAGGACAAAAAGAAAAGAGACAGTAAATAATCTTGTATACACTTTATATATATAATTTGATTCATTTATACGATCATCGTGTATGCGTCCGTAATACAGAGAGAGAGGGTATGTGTACGTCTAGCTTATTTTCTAAATACAGTAGCGCATCGACTGTCCGAAACAATTGGGGGACTGGGGGTGTTCGATAACTGATTTTTCGGATAACCGATCATCTACGGGAAAAAATTGAACCAGTGTCATAGGAGCAACATGAAACAAAGAAACGGTGATATTAAGCACAAAACTATAAATATTTTGTATCGCAAGACTTACAAATAACACAGAGAACTTACTATCTAGTTTGACAAGTCCAAAATGGCCATTAAAGTAGGCCTGCAGTTTAGGAAAAGAAGCCCAAAATTTTCTTTTGCTTCACAGCTCAGATTCGTTTTTTTTTTGCCGCTAAATCCCGCAAAAGACAGCAATCGGAACACACACACAACATCACATTCTTCTTGTTTTTCTAATCACTTCATAACCGTCTTCATTCAAAGCAGTGAATTTGCCGACTGGAACTCTTTCGGTTAACCGATCTTTCGGTGATCGGTATTCGGCTAATCGATGCTCTACTGTATTCTCATTCAATAATTAAATTATAATATAACTTGTCTTTTCGACTTCATTCATCTCCAGTAGTTTTAATAATACGACATTCTCATAAAAGTCGCACTTTCATTTTAATAAATCTTTCCCCCCCTTTTCCACTCTGAAATCGAAATTTCTCTATAAGTCGAACTAACGATAACTCGGGAGTGTTTCGTTAGCCGCCGACGCACATTCGAGTTATCGAGATTTGACTTGTATAGTTAAATTTACATATTTACGTCGTTTAAAAAAATATTTCTTCCAGTATTTACTGATTAAGTCGCATTATATACGATTTTTGTAGATGCGTGTTTTAGCTCTAATGAACATCGTTCTGTGTTGAAGGTGGAGGTGTCGACGCCTCGAGTGACGGGCACGATTCCGCTCTTGAGAGTCCGAAATCCTTGGGGTAACGAGAGAGAATGGAAAGGTGCTTGGAGTGACAGGTATGGCAATTATAATGTGTCTAATCAACACGCAGTTCATTAGAAGTGTCAGTGGACACTGACGTATGAGTAAAGTATTGACCTGGAAATAAAATGTATTTCAGTGACGATAAACTTTTATTATTATTATCATTATTAAAGGTCCCCAGAATGGACTCTCATAGGCGAAAACGAGAAGAAAGAACTTGGCTTGAAGTTCGCTGCTGATGGAGAATTTTGGTGAGTTTTGGAGTCTTACGCTATTATTAGAGGTTGAATTATACGGGGGGGGGGGGTTCCCCAAAACTGACGGGTCTATTTGAATAACGAATTTAAAAATACAGAACGCGGTAAGCGGTAGAAATACTCCGTTTGCTGGGAAGACAGTAAATTTTCATTCAGAGGGAATTTAGAAATTACAGTCGGATTCCGTTACAAAGAACTCAAAGAGATCGGAAAAATCACTCCGTCATAACGAAATTTCGTTATAAAGGATGTCCAGGTTTTTGCATTGTTCCTACATAAACTTATCTGGGGGATTAGAAAAGTGTTCGTTAAAACGAGATTTTTTTCGCTATAACGGGATTCAGCTGTAGTTACAAGTTTTTGCGACAAACTGCACTTGGGGGGCAAAGAATAATATTTTCGAAAACTAGAAAAAAAAGGAGGACAAAAGAGCGAATTTTCGAAAACGAAGGATTTACAAAATTTTCGAAATAGGAGGACGCTTCGAACATGGGCGGAGATACGGGGCGTGAGGGAATTGCCCCCCCCAGCGTCAAAGTGGAGTCAACTGATCTAATGTATGTATGTATATACGAATTGACATCATCATCATCTCTTGCCCCCCAGCAATAATGACCGTGCCCCCCCAGACTTCCATGTCTATTTCCGCCTATGGCTTCAAATGACATCAAGAGAGGGGGGGGGGGGGAACATGTCCTCTTAAAGGAGGATGTCTGGTAACTAATGCAGGAACACGTTGTGTGCTTGTTTTGGGTTATACTTGTGCTGCCATCTGTCTATCATATTTTGAAGTGAAATCAGCAAATGTCTGAATTTCGATGTTATGTAACTATCGTGCTGTGTAGGGCTGCCGGTTCTGTGCAGAGAGAGAGATTTGGAGCAGGCTGGCCAATTTGGCCTATATTCGTTGATGAAATAACCTTTTTTTTCTTCGCAGGATGTCCTACAAAGACTTCATCAAGCATTTCTCCAGGGTCGAAATCTGTAACCTGAATCCGGATTCGCTGGACGACGATCCGCTGACGAAGGTGTCCAAGAAGAAATGGGAGATGAGCATGTTCGAAGGCTCCTGGGTACGCAACTGCACCTCCGGTGGATGCAGGAACTTCGTCGGTGAGTTCTGCTATGTATCCAGCACCTCCTATCTCCAGGAGGGTATATCACTATACTTCTTGAACATGCCCGTGTCAACAGTATCATGAGACCACGGGAAAAGGATGTTCTGAGGACAACCATCAGGCTAGAAACAAGAAACAAGAGACTACCCAATAGCGTAGCGGAGGGGGGGGGGGGAGAACTTGAGGGTCTGCCCCCCCCCCCGAAATGTGAGAAAATGATCTAAAAAAGGGGAAAAAAATGGCCGAATCTATTGTTCTATCACTTTGGTTTCGCCCCCCCCTCCGAAATGGAAGTGCTCCCCCCCCCCACCCCCCGAACGAACCCGAACGAAATTTCTGGCTTCGGGCCTGAGACTACCAATTCGCATAATAGTGCTTAGTTTGGGAAATATGTAGTACCACCAAATCTTTTTTCGTCATAGGGGCATGCAATGTATTCCTAGGCAGGGCCGACATTTCAACTTTTTCCAGGGGGGGCAAAGAACATGTACTCAATGTATGTATATATATATATATATATATATATATAGTATATACCATTTTTAATGTATTTTCAAAAGCCAGGGGTAACAACCCCCCCCCCGACCCCTCCCAAATGACGAGTCTGGTCCTAGGGAGCCTATGCGTTATTACGATACTGACTAAGAACAGTGGATCGTATGAATGTGGAATGCAATTGCTATCTGCGCAGTTGGAGACAATGTTGTATGTGCATATTCTGAGCCCTAGAGAGGTTCCAATTTTCTAATGTCAGATTCTCCTCATCTGTGGCCACATCCATCTGGACGTACCACTCCTTTGCCACACACCAACTCCGGCCATATTGCTATACGCAATTTACTGCCGTTAACGAGTTGGGTTAGAAATGAAGGCGTTTCAAGCTCGTTAGAAAAAGTACCTTGATATTTATATTCCCCCCCCCCCCCGTTCAAACCTGGGACCTGACGGCAACCGTAATGGTGGCAGAGGAGCATCTTACCACCACGCCACTCGAACGCCATCTGGACATACTTGTACTGATTAAATCTCCTTAGGAGCTGGGGAGTCGGTTCGACTGATGGCTACAGCTCGTGACGTCACACTTGCGCTCAGAGATGGCGGATGGGTTGCCTGGAGTTTGAAGGAGCCCTAGCTTTACGTATGCTTAATATGAGTCTGTAATAGTGTGATTAGAAGACAGATGACTGAAAATGTAATGTTTTTTTTGATACGCAACAGAGTCATTCTGGATGAATCCTCAATTCCGGGTCGTGGTCGAGGACGTCGACGAAGACGACGACGATGACATGTGCACCGTGATAGTCGCCCTCATGCAGAAAAACAGGAGGAGCAAGAGGAAGATGGGACAGGAATGCTTGACCATCGGCTACGCCGTCTATCACGTAATTACTAAATTTACCAATACTCAATAATGCAATTTGGAGTAGAAAACTACGCAGGAGTGAAATCTTTGCGGTAGATGAAATACGCAGAATGTATTATTTACGTCTTTAGGAAAAAATAGAAGCATTTGGTTTTCTTAACCCATTTACCTACAAGCTTTTGGCAACAAATTTAGATGATCTATAATTGACGAATCGGCGATGAACCTGGTAACCTTGCCCCAACCTAACCGCATGTTAAAAAGAAAAAAAGAATATAATGGACAAGTAGAGATAAGGGAGTGTGTGTGTACAGTAGATTTCTCTTTTCTCTCAACCTCATCGCTAAAGTTTTCTCTTTTGCTCTCACATGTATATAGTAGAAAAATATATCATATGGGGGGGGGGGGAAGGAGAGATCAGGCGTAAACAGAAAAAACGAAAAGCTTCGCGATGTGTGACGAGAAAGGAATGAAAACACAGAGAACTACACTGAATATTCCACTGTTATATTCCACTGCGTTTGGACGAAATATTTCGTCCGTGGTCATAAAGGGATTAAAGCCAGGTCCACACCCACAGCATTACGCAGCTTTGACCAGTGGAAAAACCGTTTTGGGTGTGGCGACCCAAAATCTCTCGCAGTGTGATAGCCCAGAGACCAGCTTTTCTGCGGGTCAAAGCTGCGTAGAGCTGCGGGTGTGGATTCGATATAACACGCGTATTATTTCCTCGTGAGTGGGGGTGACCGTGTGACCCATATTTTATTGCCCTTCCGACGTTTTTATTTTGGTGTTTTAAATCTGGATGCAGTTTCGACCGATTAGCAATTTTTTTTTTGTAAGGTGGCTAGCATATTCTGGCAGCTTACGCCCAATTTGGCAACCTCCCACATTTTACATTATTTGTGTCCCTATGAAATATTGCCATATTTTGTGAGATACTTACCCATTTCCTTTTGCTGTCTCGGTTTTATCGTAACACCAATCGGCAGCTATTTTACTGAAACATTCTTAGCCATCCATCTTTGCATAATGTCTATGAAGGGGGGAAAAAAACAATGCAACAATGGCAATGTGAAATCATTCATAACTGCCATCTAGGTTTTGGAAGGAAATCAAAAAATTCACCCCCCCCCCCCACCATTATTTATTCATCAATACAATATACAATATATGAAGCGTTATCCGTTTATCCAATAGAAAAAAAAAGATTACTTCCTATCTTCACAACAACCCAGTGTCCCTCCCCCTAGTCCTTTCTGATAATGCCTAGGCGGTTTGCATACCACTAGATATACGCAAGAGAAAGACCCACGTTGCATACCCCCCCCCCCTTTATATATGTAATATAAGTATGATTAAAATATAGATATGCAATGCGTATTCATAGAAAGGAATTTAACGCACGTGTGTGTGTGTGTGTACGCCTTGAAATGCGTATGATAGTGCGTCCCCCTAGAAATGTGTAGTGGAATTGCGCACCCCGAGTCGTCTTAACACATCGACGTCGGGCGAAGTGATGTTTCTGAGGCTAGGCCTACCTGCTAGGAATGCCTGCCTGTCACTGTCAGTTTGCATTCTTGCTTGCTTTCGAAAATTGTAATAAGATTAAATTTTTGAGGCCCGGCCTCTTTTCTTCTTCTGTATCTGAGGCCCGTCATCTGCCGGCAGTGCTTAGGTGGGCCCATCCGTTAAGATTGTATACCTCTTAAAATATGAGTAGGATTGAGCACCCCTCGAAAAATATGTAGGATGATTGCGTGTTCTTGGAAATAAGCTCACGGAACGTGAGAACTACCCCTTCAAATGCATAAGATTGCGTACCAATTGAAATGCGTAGGATATTGTGTGTTCTTGGAAATGAGCTCAAGGATTGTGCACCCTTTGAAATGCGTAGGATTATTTGTGCACCTAGAAATGTATAAGGAACTCATGTCTAGGCGCACGCAATCCTAAGGAATGCAGGGGCACGCAATCCTAAGGAATGCAGGGGCGGGGAGATGTTGTGTTTTAGACCCGTGAGTGCTCGCCTTGAGCTTCGTGTAGGAGCTCAAGGCAAGCACTCACGAATCCTAAACACTTAGAGAATTGATTCCGGGGATGACCGAACCCATGACATACTGTGGGTGCACAGCATCCCCGGCTCTGACGCCACTAAAGGAATGTGTACCTCTTTAAATGAGTGGTATTGCGTACCCCCCTTGAAATTTATAGGATGATTGCATGCCTCTTTGAAACTCGTCGGATGATTGCGTGGCCCTAGAAATGAGCTCAAGGAATGCGTACCCCTTAAAATTCGTAGAATTTCATACCCCTGTAATTTTTAGGAGGATTGCATACCCTTGAAATGTGTCAATTCAATGAATAGGAATTTGCAGGATGATCGCGCACTCCTATCCTTCCTTCACAAGGGGGTACGCAACACCCCTTGGAATGCGTAAGATTGCGTACACCTAGTAATTTAAAGGATTATACGTACCCTAGAAATTTGCACGAGGATTTCGTTTCCCTTGAAATGCATAGGATGATTGCGTGCCTAAAGAAATTGGCTCAAGGAATGCGTAGGATTTTATACGCCATAGAAATTTGTGGAGAAAGAAAGTAAAGGGAGCTTGCGTACCCCTATGAATGCGAAGATATATACTGCGTCATAACATAATACTTCCGGCACAACTCAATCGGTAGTAAATTGCCTATGGTGATAGGCCGTTCTTGTGCTCGGTTTGAATGAATGAATGCGTCATAACATAATGTTTTTTTTTACTTTGCTAGTCTTTTTCCCACTATTGCTGATCATTTTTCGCGTACCCCTGGGTGAACCGCAACGTACCTGGTATATAAACCGCTCTCCTTTCCCTAGGGCTATACATACCTCAGGTTAGAGCTGCAACATAAACGATTGCTCAAAGTTAAACATGAAATAATGTAGAGGCCTCTCTGGTGTGTGGCTCAGGCTTATTCAGCATAACGAAGATCATACATTTGAGTATTATTGAGTGAATCTTTTTTGGCATTTATAGCATTTTTTTTTTTACAGCTGAAGCATCCGGACCGTTTGCCAAAGCCGTTGCCGAAGGATTACTTCAAGTACAACGCATCGGTGGCACGATCGAACACATTCATCAATCTCCGAGAAGTTAGTTGCCGATTCAAGCTGCCACCGGGCACCTACTGCATCGTGCCATCGACATTCGACCCAGGGGAGGAAGGAGACTTCATACTCAGGGTATTCACCGAAAAGAGGAACATCATGACGTGAGTTTGGACAAACGCTTTTTTTTTCTTATCTTGAAGTAGAGGTTTTTAGATCCACTTTCATCCAGAGATTCTTAGGATGTGGGTCACGAATCAATCTTGCGGGTCCTGGGATGGATGGTAGGAATCCATTTATAGCCAGGGATTCTTGAGCTATGTGTTCCAACTCGAACTTCATTCGAAGGGGTTTCCGAGGCTATGGACCACGATCCAAACTTGAGTCGCAGGGGCTTCCTCGATGAGTCGTACGAATCCCCTTACACTCCCGTTATAAATGCACTTTTATTGCGTCACTGGTTTCAGTAATTTCGAAAATAAAAAACAAAACAGCCCCACGGGTCGCAAAGCTGATCTTGTTGCTGATTTTGGGTCGGGGCTGAAAATGGTTCAGAACCTCTGTCTCAAAGTGATAGCCGAACGGGGTCACAGTTCCTTTCAGGAAGAGGAAGAACGTTGACCCCTTCCCTCGATATTGTCCGGATAGCTTTCCAGCAGGTTCCGGTGTTGTTTTAGCCTTTCTTAATTAGGTTTCGGTGTTGATTAGTTACAATAAAGAATGGTGTTGAATTAAAAAAAATACTAATAACTATAAGTTTTGAATAGTCCCCTGCAGTTTATTCAGCCAAACATTGCTGAATGGCGATAAACCGGAGATTTTTTTGCAGGGTTGTCACGAGTAAGTTATTCGCCTAATACAAAATCTCCTACTGCTAACCAGATCATGGCCCGCCGCTCTGTCCCAATGAAGAGATTGTAGCAGGCGGTCGAATAAGGCCTAGGTCCATGCTGGAAAACCAAACATCAGGGACGGGCTTGAGTATTTTGCGGCCCGGTGCAAAAAAAAGAAGCTTCGTGGCCCTCTAAAACGGGGTTTCTCAATCCCCCCAGTGTCCATCGGCACCATGGTTTACATTGGCATCCATGGTCATTAAAAAGCCACTCGGCTATAACTTTTTACAATAGTGAAAGCTGTTCCATAGTTAAAAAAATTATGGCAGATGGCAGCACTACACATAGCAATCATTACGCAGAAACAAACTTCATGTTAGATTCACAACACGTACACGCACATTCCAACATGTACCAATTCGTTAGAAGTTCCGCAGAGGAATAAGGACGAGGTGTATGTGTGGTTTAGTAGTAGTAGTATTAGTGCCAGCTGACTATCGAAAAAATTGTAGGTGTTCCCTCAGACACTCAAAGGTGGTGGTGACCGCGGCACATTTCAGATCAAGTAAGTGTCCCGCAGTGCAGTTCCATATTACTTAACCGGTCTGCGGCACATTTCTAGATTCTGTAAGTGAACACGGCATATTACACAGATCACTTGATTCGATCTGCGGCATATTTCAAAAACACTTGAGTGGCCTACGGCACATTTTCAGATCACCACGGCACAGTTCCAGATCAACCTGATCACGACATATTTACGGATCCCTTAATTAAGTGGCCCGTGACACGTTTTCAAATCAATGAGAAATGGTCCACACTCTCCTAAAAAACTGAACACTCTTATCTTAAACACACCGGCGTATGCCGGAACGCGTTTTGCGTGTATATGTGAGGCCCTAACGGTATTTATGTTGTCCAAATTATGCATCTGTCGTGTTCTGGTGGTGTTGCCATCTGTTTTCAATGCTAGAAGTGAAAGTGGCAGATGCCCGAATTTTCGTGTTGGAAGAAAAGTTCTACCTGTGCTAGCAGATTTTACTGTGTTTGGTGGCATCTGTCAATATAGACCAGTTTCCCAAACTTTTCGTTCCGTCGCCCCCCTTCATCAGAAATTTTTTTCGCTCATCCTCCCCTCCCAACTCAAGTAAACCCATAGGATCCCATGTTAAATCCGTAGGTTCTATCGCCCCCTTGGACCATTCCATCGCGCACCAGGGGTCGATATTGCCCACTTTGGGAAACACTGATATAGGCTATAGAGTATGATTATACCATTTCAATTGTTCTGGGTAGGATTATGCATTGGCCTACGAAAATTATCCGCTTATCATTATTTTTTTTACATCATTTAACAGTTAACTCATATCAGAAACAAACACAAGCAACAAGGCTCTAGACGCGTGCGTGCTTAATTTAATACCATCACGGTAGAGTAATTTACCGAACCTGCTGCCAGAAACGAACGGGTACAACACATCATTCACGGAGCTCTCTCCGATTGAATGCAAAACAAGCTTGAGATAAATAGAAGCCCCTCACGAAAAAATAGGCGGTTTCGGTTAAAACGCTGCCAAGGCCATTTTTACTCGAGTGTTTTTTTTTATTATTGTTATATATTTTGGTTTAGAGCCAGCCTAACGTGCCAGGAAAATATTTTTATAATAAACTCTGGACACGTATCTTCCATTACGGCATTGTGTCAACACGATGTGTCATCGCATTATATTAATTATTTTCGCATACTTGATGTGTAAAATGACATATTTTGGTCATTTAGTTTTTGCGTATGGTGTGCCTTTCTAATAAATTGATAGCACATGAGTTTATCCGAACGCACTTGTTTCATGCAGCAAAAAAGTAGTCTTCAATAATCATTCCCAACTTCGAGCCGATCTCCCCGTTAAAAAGTCTCGCTACAGAGAGAGCAACAGGCCTACAACAATACAATTATTCAATCATTACACTTCACTCATAGCTAGCAAAATTGATGGCATATGGCTGCACACTACATATAATAAGCATTACACAGAAACAAACTTCACGTTAGGTTCACAACATGTAAACGCACATTCCAACATGCACCAATTCATTAGAAGTTCCGCAGAGGAATATGGACGAGGTGCATGTATGGTCCAATAGTAGTCTCTAATAAGCACTTTAAATTACTACTACTTTTCTACATAACTGTACATCAGGGGGTGTCAAACTCAATTAGACCGTGGGCCATTTGCTTCAAAATGATCTCAAGTGGGCCGCCAATTATTAAAAGTTAACAATGAAAAATCTATTAATGAATAATAAAAATTTCTTAATTGGTAACTAAAAATTTTTTGATTGGTAATTAAAATTAGTAACAAACATTTTCATAACCGTTCAATTGCAATCGAAAGGAAGTGAAAGAAGAATTATAAATAAGCCATGAAATTAATCCCAAACTATCAGCCAAGATTTTTATTGGTCAACTTGCGGACACATAGAAAAATAATTGAAAATATTATCTTCTAAATGGCTTTTGACCAAATTCATTTGACAATTAGAACTTGTCAATGCATCCTGCGTATGTGTAACATTAGCTTATCTTTCCCTTGAAGTTTGTTACTTAATTCATTTAAATGTCCCGTAATGCCAATTAAGAATGCTAGCACTAGTTATATGTCTCACCATAGGAACAGTTACGTTTAAAAGTGAAAACAAAAATATATTTTTTATAATTTTATGACGAAACAATAAATGATTTCCTTTGTAATGAAGTAGCACATCGAATTTGTTATTCCGTTTACAAGAAATTGCGGGAATTAGCCCTTCTTAAAGACCCTGGATCAGGTGAAGTTGAAAGTGTTCGTGTCACAGGGTTGAGAACGCTGCTGCGTATTTCCTAATCTTTGTAGCAAAGGACTCGCTGATAGATGACGGAATGGAAAGATTGCGGTTTAACCCTTTAATTGGCAATGACGAAATATCTCGCCTCCATAGAAACCTATTATTTTAGTATTGACAAGCCCATATAGTTTGAAAAAATGATTTCTCAATGTGAAAACTCCCCTTTACCCCTTAGTTTGCACCTTCTGAAAATCGGATGAATGCCTCCTACTCCATTAAAAAAGATATGAAATTTTGAAGGGGGTTTAGTAATTTCTAATTGCAGCTAAAAGAGTTAAGAATGTCCAAATACGTCTTCTTGAAGCAAAATTTATATTTTTGACAGTCACTGCTGACGCAGCTCGTCGGACGCTATTGAAAAGTAATGTACATTTGAGGATTTTACTTCCAGCTGATCACTCAAATTATCAGCTATTGCCGTTATTCTTTCGACCTCAATGTGTGTCCCGATACAAAAATATCATAAAATGCTTGCACACATTTAAGACAGGTATTTTCTGCAGCATTTATCATCCATTTCTCAACCAAGGAGATGCCGTTAAAAAGTTTAAATTATTGGATTTCTCGCGAGTATGTTGTGATTTCATTATACGAAGCGACTCTCGCTGCCGATTCATTGTTCCATACAGGGCCGTCTTAAGAACATCATGGGCCCCCGGGCCAAGTGATTTTTCCGCGGCCCTACCAGGCGAATTCTCGAAAATTTTAACTGGTTTTCATTTTGGTGAGGCCCCTCTTTTCTTATGGCCCCCGGGCCCATTCGTTAAGACGGCACTGGTTCCATAACATCTTTACATAAATTCTCTTCATACTTTTATCGAAAAGATTATTTAAAAATTTTCAAATAGAAAAAAAAAAGTCATTTTTGGATCTTGTTGAGACGTCGCGGGGATTCAACAGTTCCTTCGGGGGAAGAGACCGCGAGTTTGACATGCTTTTTTTTTTTTTTTTCAAACCGAGCACAACTCAGGTCTATTGCCATAGGCAATTTACTACCTAGTGAGCAGTTTCACATGCTGTACATGAATCTTGTAAACATTCCTCTGAGGAATTTTTAGCGAATTGATATATGCCAGAGAACGTGTGCTTCGAGTTTGTATGTGGCTCTAACATATTCACGTTTTCAGACTTTATGAATTTTTCGGTGCTGCCATCTGCATTCCATATTTCAAAACTTTTGATGACAGCAACACTGACGGCAAAATTAATGAAATCAAAGCCGTGAATAAAACGAACCACATTTTGTCGAATTCAAAAAAAAAACCCCATCATTTTAAATTATTTTGGCTTGTCTCATGGTCCTCTCTACAGCTTTCAATGGAGCCCGCTGCTATGCCGTCAGTCGTGCAGGCATCGTTATGGACTCACTTCACGAGGATACAGGTTCGAACCCCACTGACGTCGAAGTGGTGGTCGGCTGCCGTTCGTTCGTTCTCTATGGTTTTCCAACTTTGAGGCACGAATACGAGCCAATCACTAATTTTAAAAGAAGTCTCTTTGCAGACAGTAATCAGGTCTGGCATTTAAAACTGCCACACAATACAACAGGCAAAATAGCCCGCCCAGTTGTTTGCCACCGAATACGGAAGATATTGGCGGACCGGACACACCCCACTTCACATCTCAGAGATATCGTAGAGTTCTCGAAGGATGGATGTAATCGGAAATTTATTAATTTATGTGAAAATAACAGTTATTTCATATATACAAGAAATCTGGAATAAAAAGTGTATAATCATACATCTTTCACAGTTAATCAGTCCTTAATCGTGAATTCGGAAGACACATGGTGGTACAACAGACATTCCTCCGAAACAACCTTCACGTTAAGTACGCAACACATATACGGTACATTTCGACATGCGTCAGAAGTTCCTCGGAGGAATGTATACTAAATGCCAATTCCATTTAGGTGTAACATAATGCGCCTCGGGCAACTTGATTTGAACTATTGTACTACCCACTGATTTCCCATGATATGGAAGCGCTCTATGCACTTGAGGTCTATAAAATTTGTATATTTTCTAGTTTTGTTGAGACATACGTAAATGAATGTTTCGGAAAAATTTTGTCGATAGAGGGCTCTAATGAATTTGTATTAATTTATGTTTGTTGTTTCGCAGGGAGTATGATGAGGACGTCAGCATGGAAAAACCAGACGAAGAGGTAACTACAATTCCTTTTTTCCCCATATACATAGAATTGGTTTTGATATCAAGTATCATTTTAGAAAAAACAAAAAATTATTTGGTGTAATGTACTTACACTGTTAGAGAGAGTTAGGCAAATTGGTCAGGGAAAATGTTTGGAATATGCCAAAGAAATTTGATGAAAATCAGGGAAAAATTCTGTGAAGAGGAAAATCTGGAACTTCAAAAAATACAGGGTGTTTCATAAATTCGTAAATAGTTTGTATAGTATATGTATATTTGAATGCGGTATATGTATATTTAAATGCGGTACAAATTTTGTCGACACAAGGCACTGCGCGAAAGTCCAGTAGGAGTGGTTGGACCCAAACATTTCTTCAATCTACCATGTGTTTGAAACATACATGTCATAGGACTCTGATTTGCATATTTCTAGTAATTTGCTTTCGTTTAGAGCCCTCTATCGACTAAAGTTTGAAGTACTTTTTTTCCCTTGAACCAAAAAAAATCCCCTTCGTGAAAATATTTTTTTTCGCAAACCGCATTCCAATATACCGATCCCTTCAATTTTTATGGATTTTTAAACGATTTACGAATTTATTGGACATACTGTATACGAGAACAAAATTTTAAATACTAGAAGAAATAGTGGAAAATGGATAAAAGAAATCATTCCAGTGTTAATGAAAAAACTCCGATTTCTTGAAAATTCCAAATTAATGAGAAAAATAAGTCCAAACTTGGACGCCACTGCTCGCGAAAGGACTCGGCGTAGGCTAAGGGCGACCCTGCAGGCAACTAATACGCTACAGATGCACTAGATTTTTTACAACGATACCAGGGTTTTTTTTTTCCAATTTATAGGAAAAAAGTAAAATATTATTTTGTCTATGAACAATATTTTTTTCCTCTTTTATTAACAGAAAAACGATCGAACAGATACGGCGCAAGAAATGTCAGATCCTACAAATGTAAGGGGTTGATGGAACTAAAAATGCATGAATCCCGTTTACATTTTTTTTTTTTTGTTGTTGAACTTTCTATGGATACACACCACACAAGGAAAAAAAAAATTCCTACAATTTTGAATGAATTTTCCCGTTTTTATCATTATTTTTCCTCATTTCCTGCAACATTTTGTGGATAGTTATTCTCATTATCCTTTCTTAACTGTTGTTGGTTGAAATTTTGTTGTTTTAAGTTGAATTTTGGTTTCGCATGTAGTTTTGAGTTGCGGTCATTTTGTTTTCTCTCTTTAAATGATATGATAATTTTGGTTTCCTCTCCCGTAGTGAACTTTCTTTAAAAAATGCTTCTCCATATGCGTAAAATTCGTGTAGTGATTTTTTTTTTGTTTTGCGAAACCAGATTCAACAGCAACAGAAACAAGAAATGCCAGAAGACGATGAAGTGAAGAGTTTCTTTGCAAGCATAGCTGGAGAAGATCTCGAGGTGGACTGCTTTGAGCTGCAAGAGATACTCAATCACGCGCTTAAAAAGGGTAAATTTGATTTCGTTCATCAATTAATTGCTTCGAAATGCTGTTCATTAAATTTGCTCTTTCCTTTAACAATTGGAATGAAGCTAATATATTGTGTATTACAATCAGTTTGTATCGTAAACGGGGTAACTTTGGGACAGCAGTTTATTTTTGGCTTTCGAATTTCCGGCCAATGCCATATATTGCATTGGTTCGCCGCGGCCGATAAAATGCATGACATGAAATTAAAAAAACGGGTTACTTTTCCATTATAATCATACCACTTGGTTCTTTTTTTTGTCTTGGCGAATTATGTGCCCATAAATTTGTTATTTTTTTCAACAAGACGTACGGAAAGAACCAAGCCTAAGTGCGCCAATTCGGTGTTGAAACATACGGTATGGTTATAAAGGAAAAATTTCGAAAATAGAAAGAAAATAATCCGCTGCCCCAAAGTTACACCAATTTACGGTATTGAAAATTATATCGAACCAGAATGCATGAAGCTAAAAACATGTGTGATACGATTTACAAAAATGTGCATGAAATAGTTATGAACAAAGATTTATTTTATTTCCGCTGTTTTTGAATACAGTGGTAACTTCACATAAAGGTTTATCATCCTCGAATAAAGAGGATATATTCTATCTGCTTCTATAGCTTAGTGGTAGCTCTCGTTCCTCCTACGAAAGGCTGTGATGCGTCACGAAAGACAATTTATTGTACAGGTTCGCTGGGGTCATCTCGTATTTTACACAGGCCTATTTTTTTCCATATACTGTAATTCAGCTCTTGGGAGAGATGATCATCTACCCCGATCCGCGCCTGGCCCAGGGTTTCAGAGATCGATCTCATTTACCTCATTTCCCTGCACAGCCGGCATGCCGCGAAATACGAGTCACAGAATCTGGAAAATTCTTGTTTAAAAATAAATATTAATAACTAATTAAATTAATATCTTTCAAATACACCTCTATCTTTGTCTAAAAATCTGTTGAATGGGGGTAAATATATATTGTGATCCTCATTAAACCACGTTTTTCTCGGCATGCTGGGAACGGAACAGACCCCCAACATTCAAAAACCCGGTGTCCCTCGAGTTTCACGGCATACCGGCTAGTGCGGGGGGAGATGCGGCATAAAAAAGTTTTGTTCATTATAAATTCAGTTTCGACCGAAGTTAATACAATAAGTAGAAAGGTTCTCGCTCCTGAATGAGGGTAAATAATAGGAGGTCCGCGAAAACAAAATATGGTCCAAACGAGGCCATGGGCCCATAAAGAAGAAAGGGTCGAGGAAACATTGCAGTTTCAGCGATCTTGGTCGTCGTTCATTTGTTCAAAGTTTCTCAGCTTCCATGTGTTGAATGAGCCTTATCTCGTAAGTTTCACTTTCGCATTGAACATTTGTTCGCAAGTCATAGGCGGAGATAGACTTGGAAGTCTGAGGGAGCACGACGATTATGATGTCAATTCATATATACACATAATTATCCCCACCCATATCGCAAGTTGAAATATTGAATATTTTTGCTTGTAACTTACTCACACGTCAAAATGCTTGAGGTACAACTGTATCCAAAATCACAATACTACATACTTGCATTAAATGTTTTTCTTCGTCACTTAATAATAGCCAATCTTGGAAAAGTAGGGATATAAAAAATATTTCACAAGTATTTCAAGAAGTTGTAACATTTATACAGGGTGTATAGCTAACAGCTGGCACCGCAGTTTTACTGGCAAACCGTTGATCCTAGAGGCATCCTTCCAATTAGAAAAAGTATCCAAATAACGTGTAGAACTCATATACATCATTCATGTTGCAAAAGGGATGTATAGTTATTAAAATGAAAAAAAAAAAAAAAAAAAAACTCCTTATGGACACCCTGTGCTCAAAAACCCAATTGAGAAGTCGTTGCCCTGTCTCTCCTGATGTCAACAAAAGAAATTTCATGTTTCTAAGTGCAATATTCACTGAGATATTTGAATTCAAAAATGGAGGAAAGTTGAAACAAAAAAAAAACACATTATATAAAGGCGGGTAAAAAACGTTTTTTTTTCTCTTTAACTCTTCTAAAAAACGTTTCCTGTTAGTTTTTTTGTTTTTCCCCAACTCTGATCCATTTTTCAAATTCAATTATCTAAGCCAATATTGCACTTAGGAACATGAAATTTCTTTTGTTGACATCAGGAGAGACTGTATCAACTTCCTAATTGGGTTTTTGAGCACAGGGGTATCCCTGTCCATAGTTTTTTTTCCAGCCCCTTGCAATAAGAATGACATATCTGAGGTCCACACGGTAATCATATAACTTTTCTAATTGGAAGTATGCCTCTAGGATCAATGGTTTGCCAGTAAATTGCGGTGCCAGCTGTTAACTATACACCCTGGATACCTTTTAGTGTAATTCAATGAGGGATGTTTTTCCCTAATGGAAAATTGTTTATATTTGTTTATTTCTCATAATGATGTGTGATAATAATCTTTTATTTTTTTTTATATTATTTTTCTTGTGTGGCTGGAAAAAATTAGATACCGGTAAGAACAGTTTTGATTTGCAAGCTTTTTTAGCAGCTTCCTAGAGGGTTGTGTGTGTGTACTCGGAGTAGAAAAACTGCCCTATCAACTTCTTTTAGTGCAACTCTATCATTTCAGCTTGAACAAAATGCTTGATTCACTTTTATACATGCAAAATCTCAAAATCGGCTATAACTAAAACCCACATATTTATTATCTATGCATATTGCACTTACTGCGATAGCTTATTAAAATACTAACAAACTAACGAATGATTAAGATTCATGAAATCTTCAGGAATTGTAGTACACTTGTGTAATCATGTTTCTTTGCAGAATCTGACCTTTTTGTCTCATCACATTTCTATATATCTTTAAATTTTGTTTAAAAATTTCTATATTTCAGCACTTATTAAGAATGAACATTTTTCATGGGATTTTGACCTGATAATTAGTTTTATAATGCTGTATTCTAATTTTGTTGGTAGCCGCATTTCACCCCTAGATGTCATCTCTTGTCAGAATTGTATTGTGTAGGGGGTATTCTTATTATTCTCTTCATATTATTTCGGGGAAATTCTCCCATTTGCCAAGTTGTTTCCTCTGCCAAAATTTTATGTTAATTGCTATAATACTTCCTCTGTATTTATGATCAGACTATCTATTTGTGCAAGTTTTGTGGAGTAAGTTTATAATCTCTGGGCTCCCACTCATAATATTAGAAAAAGTAGGACTAAAAAGCAGGACAGGGAGGGTACCCACCTTAGACAACATAATCATAGTATAATAACAAAAAAAACCCTCCAAAAAGTTTTGCTTTTTTTAAATTTAAAAAAATAATAATTCATAGCACTATATTAGCATCTTGTAAGATTGACTCTACAGCCAAAGCAAAGTGACAAAAATGACTTAGTTATAAAAACAATTTTGGGACAAAGCAGTGAACTAGCAACCCCAGATAATTCTTTCTTGTCTCTCTTTACAATATAAATTACATTCCTTTTTGGAGTCTCTTCCTGTTCAACAATGCACACATCAAATTATGAAGCTGTAAGTTTTTTTAAGAATGACGCTCTTTCAAGACCACTCCTACATGGGGAAATTATCATGTTAACAGACAATTAATGATAAACAAACAGACTTTTGTCATGAAAAAATTTGGCAACATAAATATGTTTGGGTAATGCATACACACACAATTTTCTTGCATGTACCAATTTCTTAGAAATTCCCCAAAGGAATGTCTACGAGATGCATGTACAGTTAAGTAGTTATTGTAGGCGTCAAATGTAAAAAATAAAGACTGAAACTTTTCAAGCGAGCGCAGAATATTGATTTAAATTAAAAACACCATAATTAAAAACAGCCATAACACAATCCTTGGGAAAAAAAATTGTCATTCTTAGAAAACAAATGCTGTTTGTTTTTTTGCTAATAAATGTGAAACTTCCGATTTCAAAATTTTTTTATTGCAAAATTTTGATTTTTTTATCAAAATTTATATATCTCTACTTATGAGGAAAAGAAATTAAAATTTTGAACACTTTATAAAAGACTTTGAGACATTCGCGTATCAATTAAAAATGTAATTTTATGAAATTTCTTGATATTGGCTGTCAAGGAAATTTCCATAATGACATTCACTTTTTTATAGAATTCAACTTTGAAGGATTCTCAATGGACGTATGTCGAAGCATGGTTGCTATGATGGATGTATCCTTTTTTACGATACATAATTTTAGGAACAATAGCAAAAATATCTGTGCCATTCACACAATTCACATACTTATTAGCATTATTATTAATAATACTAAAAATTATATATATTTTTGCAATTACACTTCATAAGAATAATTTTGTATTCATCAAAAATTTAAAAAGTACAGTGGACGCCGCTTATAATAAACGTTTTTCAAAAAACCGTAATGAAAAAAAAATTGTAAAGGGGGTGAACACTTTGAAAGGGGAAATTCAGATGATTACAGTTGAACCCACATTTAATGTCAACATTTAATTTGGAAAATTCTGGAGCTATAATGAGTTTGGCATTATATCAAATCATGGTTTAACATGTGTAATCCCTAGAAAAATGGATGATTTTATTGAAAACTTCTGTTGCTGAGGAGGGTTGGCGTTATATTGATGAGGAAGTGGGCACTATAGGGTTTGACTGTATTTGTGAAAGTTGGGACCATGAAAATAAGTTGTACAAATTGGAAAAACGTTTTAACAGGGAACGTTATAAGAGGCTCTACTGTATATAATAACTGACATCATAGAAAAGTTTCTTCCTGAACTTGACACCAGGTGGACAGGTCAGGAAAACTAGGAATGGAAGAATTCAAGAACTTGTGGACTGATATTAGAACTTGGAAGGTAGCTATGACTTTGTTAATAAGAGTTTTGCATAACTTCATATTGGAACTGATTGCATGAAAATTAACCATTATAAAGTTACTTCACTGCTTAGAAAGTAACACCAGCATGATAATATTGAATGCGTTTCTTTTGTAAAACTATTTGAATCACTAAAGTAAAATTTTGCTCTTTTACTTCTTTTAAACAGAATGTCTTCAAAAAGTATGATATCGACAAGTCCGGATCACTCAGTACGATAGAATTACGAGCAGCACTCCATTCAGCAGGTATATCTTATTTCTCCCGCCTTTGAAAAAAAACACTAGCTTATATTAAACATAATGTGTCGACATAAATATAGTTGACTCTTGATGTTCTTCTTTGGTTATTGTCAAGATAAAAATATAATATTCATTTTCTAGGGTATCGTCTAAATTTCCACATCCTTAGAGCCCTTGTTCTCAGGTACGGCAAGAAAGGTACTATATCCTTCGATGATTTCATCGCTTGTACAGTGAAACTGAAAACGATGATAGGTAAGAAAACTTTTGCAATTTTCTTTTACATGAGTCGAAATTTACTGTTGGTATCATTTTGTTGTTTGATAGCCTTAATTGTTGATTTTCTTATTGATACAAGTTGTATATACAGTCTGACCCTGATATAATGGATTTGATTCAACAAATTCCTTTATTTGACGATTTTTGACTGAAATTCTGGCCAAGACAAAGCTCAAACCCCTATTTAACGAATGAAAAATCTTGGATAAAACAAATTTTTTTACCAAGTATATATATATATATCCTTAATTTTTTTTTCGCATTTCTTGTCACCTAAAACTACAATCGGAAGATTTGAGGCCTTCAGCTTTTCCATATGGACAAACACAATGAAAGAGGGGGGGGGGGGGGCTGGAACCTGTTCCTTTTTTAGTAGAGGATACAATAAAGTCATTTAAGGCCCATTTACATGGGAAATAGCCCAATTAAAACCAGGTTTAAGAATTTTCTTTAAAACCTGTTTGTATGGACCAGCATTTCACCCCCACTTCACTGAAGTTGTCAGAGGTTCACGCGTAAAGGATTGCGGGAGAAAGGAGGTTACAACTATAAAGATCTGCAAGAAAGAGGGGGCAAAGCCTGCTCCCCATTTTTTCGTACAAAAGAAATAAAGTCATCATACGGGTTGCCAGAACTTCCAATACTATCGTAATATTGTATGCAAACGAGGCTTTAGAGTGTGGGTGGGAACATTTCAGTGGCCAATTGGTGTACACCATAGCCAGGGCCATAACTAGATGCTTGGTTAGTCGGGGCAAGCTTGCATTTTGTAACTCTTTTCCTGTAATTTTAAAGGAGAGGTTAAAGGGTGAAATTTGTGACCCTCTGGACCAGCGGACGTCTGCTCCCCCTCTAGTTACGGCCTTGACCATAGTTTCCTAATTTTTTTGTTCCATCATCCCCTTTCCTTCAAAGTTTTTTCTCTCACATCGCCTCCCCCCTAACTCTTGCAAACCCATAGGATCCCACGTTATACCTGAAGCTTCTACCCCCTCCCCTAGACCATTCCATTGCCCACTTTTGGAAACATTAAGTGTACACCAATACCATAAACCATTGTGCTGTCTGCATGTAAATTTCAATAAAGAAATAAAGTTACTTCAAATTTGTGCTCTGCTTTTACAAGCAAAGCATGGCAGGTCATTTGAAGAGAAAGCATTTTTTGGTTAGTGAAAAAACTACAAGTTTGACAGGAGTCAGTAATAATGTGGGAACTACCAAACAAACTTCTATCGAGCACATCTTTTCATGTATACTGGCATATTTCTTAAGTTAATATATGCATTTTTCAATTGTTTGTAAGAGAAATAAGTTGTAACACCAACCCCTAAAGAGTAAGTAGCTTTTAAAATTTGCAGTTTTGAGTGTGTTTATGCTTCTGATCAATTTGATCCCGATTTAACGATTTCCTTGACTTAACAAATAAAATGTTCAGTTCCTTCTGCTTCCTTACATCAGGGTTCGACTGTATATATACATTTCAGAGCCAAAAATAACCTTTTTGGATATGTGTGTGGTATACACACATTATTAAAAAAAACTGTTATTATGAGACAATAATTTTTGCAGTTCCTCAGTTATTATTCAACACATCATAGCATTTATTCTCATCTATTTTCAGAAACATTTCAAGAAAAAGATCTGCTAAAAACTGGAAAAACCATATTCACGTTGGACGAGGTGAGATTCCATTGCATGTTAGAATTTTTGTTATAAGCGAGATGTATTGAATGATGTTTGCTTTTTGTGTACTGTGACCTCTGAAGTTAAGGTATGGTATTTTACGTTATGTCGAGTTTATTTGCAATACAGAGTAATTGATAATTTCACTGTATGAGTGAAATTTTGAACTGTTTCTTAAAATTTATATTTAAAGAAAACAAAAACTCTCTATGCCATACATGCTCAACCCATGGCCTTGTGACCTTAAACCAAATTTTGTAAAAATGAACTAAATGACGCATATACACACTGGAGTGACTGCAGTGCACAGTTCCCACATCACTTAAGTGATCCACAGTATGCTTACAGATCACTCAAGAGGTCAGTGGTGTAGTTCAGTTCCTCATTCCTTAAATTCCCTGCAGCCCATTTCCAGATAACTTAACCCTTTGAAGGGCAGACATTTTCCCAAAACCCATAGAAAACAATGTAAACGGGGAGTCCACTATGGGTAACTGGAAAGGGTGAAGGGACCTGGGCATATTTACATATCACTCAAGTGATCTATGATATGCTTACAGATCATTCAAGTGGCCCACGGCAAATATCCAAATCACTTAAGAGCCAAGCATGGTACTTTGCTCAAGAAAAACGGTCCTAAATAAATAAATAAATACACACATACACGCACACACACACACATACACACACACATATATATATACATATATAAGGATTTCGAATTTCTCTTATTTTTTTTCATGTTAAAAGAAGTAGCGTAATGAAATCAGAAAATTTTGTGTCACCCTTAGACTCCAATTTAGCAACCACATTTAGAAAACTTTAGGTGCCAATACCAATTTTCTAATCCTGGTATTTGTTCTGGTATGTGACCTGGGATTTGTCCAGTCCAAAGAGAAGTCCAGTTCAGAGAGAAGTTTGCAATCACAAACCCATGAAGTGGCCTGTGTACCCCTAAAGGATGAGCATCCCTGCTCTATGGCATGCAGGGGTGTTGGAAGTGTTTCACACCTGTGGATGCTCATCTTGAGCTTTATATAGTAAATTTCGATTTCTGAATCAATTTTGGGAGGGTGCTCAGACCGTGGGTGCTGAAGAACCACCAGCAGCACCCCTGGTTCTGATGCCCCAGACATCACGATAAGTATTTTAGTGCAAATCACACACATTTTTGAGTCAACGTGTTGATTTTTAAAAAAAATTTTATTTTTAGAACTGCGTCACAGACTTTTTACGCACACCATATTTTTAAAGTGAAATCCATTAAACTGAGTATAAATAATTTTGTTTCCATGATTCTAACTGCTTCCGATTGTCATTGTAATCCTCTTGAACAAATAAATTCTATCAAATATCTCGGTGTTTATATGTTGACTCTAACCTTAAATGGAATTTTCTCATATCACAAAACTTCACAGCAAACTTCATTATTTGTTGTACAAATTGTTTTACCTCAAATTTTATGTCAATTCCTCCTTCCTTTCAGTTTTTTACTACTCATTTTTTCACTCTCTCAACTACTCTATGGTTTAATCACCTGGGGCAGTGACTACATTACTAACTTCTATCCTTTGATCACTTTGCACAAAATAATACTTACACCGATAACTAACGATTATATATATATATCTACAACTTTTCCATTCTCTAAATATATAATCACTTTGACATCTCTATTTCTTCAAATCATTACATATTTTATTTTAAAAAAACAACATTCTTTACCTCTGAACACCTTTCATTCTTCTGCAAGAATCATCTCCACCTATTTACTCCCTAGAATCTATAAAACAATTGGTAAGAAACATTTTTCATATCTTGTCCCTTAAATTCTATAACTCTTTGCCTAATCATCTCCTTAACAATAAAAATGCTATCTGTTTTCAATAAATTAAATTGAAGTTTTTTTTTTAGAATAAATTTCCCTCTCCTATAACTTCCTTCTTTCTCCCTTACATCATTTGGACCTACTTTACACTAAAATGAACTTTTCCCCCCTACAATCGGAATATTATCACCACATGCCTGTGGCCACAATGACCTATCAATTTGTACTGTATTTAGTTGTTGTTTTTTTTTTTTTTGTTTCTTTTCTGTTCACATGTGTTAATTTTTTTATCATTTTATTTATTTATTTATATGCTTACATGATTCATACCAAATTGTAATTTGTGATTGCCAGTAAAGGCCATCTGGCTTCTTGGTAATTCCCCCCCCCCCCTTTTCTCTGTATTCCACATTTCTCACTAATAAAGTATTGTTGTTGTATTACTAAAACAAAAAAAAAAAAAAAAAAAAAAAAATCACAAAGATATAACAATATAAAACACTTTTATAGTTAGTCGATGTAAATTTGATTCTAATGCATTTTCATTTGTTTTGATTTCAGTGGGTGGAAAAGACCATGTACAGTTAAGCATTCGCCAGGGAATTTTAAGATTATTTGCATGTGGACAATACATTTTTTTTACTTATCACATGATTTTTATTTCATCGCTTTTAGTTTCTTCCCTCTCCTTATTGTCTGTCAGTATTAAATGATTGCCAAAGTGTCCTATAAAGGTTTTTCGAACTTAATTGCATTTCGAAAGAGTGTTTTGAATTTTCCGTCTTTCTATAGAAATACATGAGAGATTAAATTATATAGATCTTGAAAAAGTATATTTATACACATAACATATATCATTTATAAAAGGGTAAATTTTCATACCAACATTCCTACATCATATCAATCTCTATTTTCCATAATTCGATAGTTTATCTGATATTGTAAGTGTCCTTAACTATACGTATTTAAATATCTGCAAGATATGCCTTCTCTTTTTCAAAAAGCCTTCTAAGAGGAAAAATTAAAATATCAATTTCATCACTATCATTATATGAAAAAAAATTGTATCATATCTTAAAAAATAATTCTAGCGATTATATGTTATACATTGTTGAATGTTGTAGAGCATTTTTTAAATAAAATATTTACTGTTTGAAAAAAATAATTTATTTCATTGCACTTATACATTCTTTTTTTCAATATAAATCAATATATATAGACAGTCATCTCTCATTAATGTGACTTCCTTATTTAAGTGAAATAATCAGGGAGATGTGAAATGTGTCATCAGCAGATTTGATGAGTATACAGGGGTTTTCAAAACTCACGCCATATATGTTAGGGTGCGATAGAACACAACTAGATGAACACAAATCACCATACAAGCATGGAGCTCAAGTGGTTGAGTGCTAGAAAGCAATACAGGCTGTGTCATGAAATGATGAGGAACAAGATAGACAGAAACAGAATGACAGGATACCGATGAATTTAATAAAAATGTTCTATTCAACAACTTCCAATTACAAAGAGACATCACATGAACTGCTCAAAATTGCTGCAGGCTTTACGCAGTCAGTGTAGTGGCAGCATTAATCAGACTTACAAAAAGAAATTATTAATGGCTGTTAGGCTAAGGGAGGCAGCATTTCAGAAACTGTGCAGATTGTTAACTGTTCATGTGCTGCTATGGGCGAGAATAGGAATAGCAAAATAATGCCATAAAGAATAAGCGTGTCATTTATTTACTGTATTTCCCTATCTTCTAAATTCCCCAGACTTAAACCCGATTGAGCATCTATGGTACTGCCTCAATCAGGTTTTTCACCCAAAGACCAGTGTTTCCCGAAGTGGGCGATGAAATGGTAGAGAGGGCGATAGAAGCTACGAATATAACAGCAATCCTATGGGTTCGCTTGAGTTGGAGGGGAGGGCGATGGGAGAAAAAAATTTCTGATGGGGGCAATGGAAAAAAAAGTTTGAGAACTGTGTTATAGACTCTTTACTGAGCACTTTTCAGCAGCTGTTACCTGCGCTGCAGTCAGCATGGCTATTGGTGGTGGGCCGAAGTCAGTTTTCTGCAGTTTCACAACTTCACAAGCATGATTACGACCCAGTCCGCTATTTGAAAATGTCTCTCCGTAGAAAGCAGGCACAGCTTCAATACAATACATGTATATATAACACGAAAATGCAGGCATTTACATTTTCACTTCAAAATATGGAATACGGATGGCAGCACCAGTATAATACACGGCTGTGCATGGGTTGTGCAGCGGTAAGATGCTAGTCTATCACCATGAAGGAGGCTGCTGTTTGGTATACCAGTTTGATCCCGAGAAAGCATATACATAACAAGTTTTTTCCCAACCAAACCTAAGTCAACTATAGATACATGGCATCTTCATTTCCAAATTGACTCAATCGGTAGTAAAATGCTGTATGGCGACATGACCGCAGTTGGTGTGTGGTAAAGTAGTAGTATAACACATGAAACAAACATAACTCTGACAGCATAAACATATTAGAGCCACTCAGAACACGCATTCTGGCATGGATAAATTAATTAGAAATCTTGCAAAAGAATGCTTATGAGGTACATGTATGGTTAAGTAGTAATAATCAGCATGGTTCCATATCTTCTGTGACCACCTTTTGAATCCTTCTCAGCCCATGCAACCACTGTCTGGGCTGAACATTGTGGTTACTCTGGATATTTACTGGTGGTCCCATTAATGTGAGTCAACTGTGTCATCAATTATCATTCAATAATAAGTTTCAAGAAAAAAATTAAGTACAGTAAAACCTCTCTTAACGGACACACCTCAGATGCACTCACCCGCTCTTTTAAGGCCAAATAATAATCTCCCCTTGTATAATAAAAGTATGTATTTCAAACTGATTAATGGTCACCCTCTTTTACAGATAATGTTTTTGTCCCGTCGATGTCTACAAAAGAGAGGTTTTACTACATATTATCAGGCTTCAACCTAGCTATTTCCCAGAGGGTGTGTCTGTGTCAGGGTGTTATAAGATTATTCATAATTAGAGGACAGCATGTCATAATAATTTAGGATGCTGCCAAAGTACTTCAAGATTGGAGAAACCTACTGCAAGCAGTGCTGTCTTGACACATGGGCATGACCCGCGGGAACCTCGAGTGTCACTGGGACCTCTCTGGGATCTACAGGGTTCCCATAAATTTGTAAACAGTTGAAAAATTCATAAAAATTGAAGGAATTGGTATATTGGAATGAAATTATTATTAGTTATTCTCACTGAGGGGGATTTTTTTTGGTACAGAAAAAAAAATAGTTCCAATTTTTATCGATAGTGGGTGCTGCAAACAAAGCAAATCACTGGAAATATGCAAATCAGAGTCCAATAAAATACAGGGCGTACGATCAACAGCTCATTTCTAAATTTTCTTGTCAGTGGCGCTCACATAAGGTTTTCATTGTGATGTTAACATTGGTGGATAAAGCACTATTGGTAAAATTGTTTTGCCTCAGCTGAAACTTCACAAACGTTTCGGACACAGATTGAAGAAATGTTCAGGTCCAATCACCCTATTTGCTTTCATGTAGCACCCTTTATCGAAAAAAATTTAAAATAATTGTTTTTTCTGCACTGAAAAAAAAATCCCCCTTTCGAGGAAAATAATATTTTCACAAACTACATTAAAATATATCATTTCATTCAATTTTTTGCAAATTTTTAAACAATTTACAAATTTGTGAGATACCCTGTAGTTGCGCTTTTCAAGGATACGATGTAGAGATGATTTTTTTGGATGAAAAATTGAAAATTTCATCGGGCTCTCGCCATCAAGGCGGGTGCATCAACAGAACAAAACAGAAGCACTAATAATTTCCATCCTTGGAGTGTGTGTGTGTACTATGAATTGATTCTTAACATTAATATCCAATTAATTTGATTTGGGAATGTTAAAATTTGGAAACATAATTAAAAAAATCCTCAATTTCAGTTTAAAATTCACAGACTATTATATATTGAAAACAGCCAATTTCATCTGTTCATCATTGTATTTGGAAGCCGGTCTTTAATGGGTCATCTTTCTCGAGAAAAAAATCATGTTCTCCAGTATAGAAAGCGGTACCAGATACCTCTACCACAACAGCATCAAATTCACCGCATTTCGTTTCTTCAACAACTTTACCGGTGAAACCTATTTTTGTTATACCAAGGAATTCTTTTTCCTCGTTGAGTTGGACATATTTTTTCTTGAATTGGATGGCCATACGAGCTGTAACTCCTGATCCCGTCGGAGAACGATCAACCTTCAATGATTCAAAAAAATAAGAATTAAAAATAAAATAAAATTTCCTAAGATGTTCTCTTTCTCACAGAAAAGTAAACAAGTGTAGTAACAGAAAAGTAAAAGTGCACACTAAAACTGAATACAAAACATATATACAGATAAACTGAGTAAAATTGTAAACGGTAGAAAAAACATTCCATTTTCTCAAACATTATGATACATAGATTTTTGTGGTTTCACAGTTTTTTTGTCATAATCAAGTGATACAAGAACGATTATGATGCTAATATTTCATGACGTAGGATTTATTTTCATGATGGAATGGTCTGAAACAGAACCAGATGTAGATATTGGAGATACAACAGAGTCCTGATAATCCTATATAAATGGAACAGACCACAGATTATTGAAAACTCAGATTATTCTAAAATAACAGGAAACACCTTTATTGGGGGGAGGGAGGGGGTCCCCCGTATTCATTTAATGGGTAAATATAAATAGTAAAAGATTATGAAAGTAGAAGGTCCATTCTCTGGCAAAAGGGTTAATTAAACAGTCAGATTCTTTTGAATGAGATATAATTGTCCCAACTTGTTTTATTTGGATCTACATATTAGTACTCATTCCTACCAGCTTTTAATTCAATGGTTGAATGCTTTACAACAGTGGTTCTTGAAGTTTTGCCACTCAGGGCTCCTGAAATAGAATAAAAAAGAACCACTTCATAGCATACATCGATATCTACAGCTCACTGTGACACCCCTAACAAGCCTAGAAGCAGAAAAGCACATTTTGAGAAACACTACTTTACAGATTATGGCTATCAACAGGGGCCGTCTTAAGAGCATCATGGGCCTAGGGCCAAGTGGTTTTTCTGAGGCCCTACCTGGTAAATTCTAGAAAATTTCAACCGCATCTCATTTTTGTGAGACCCCCCCCCCTTTCTTGAGGCCCGGGTGGGCCCATGCATTAAGATGGCACTGGCTATCAAACTATGTCCTATTGAAAGGTAGGCTGACTGGTGCTCTAGCCCTGGAACCTGATATGAATTGTATTATTTGCTTGAATGTCTTCTTTAACATTATGATTTTAATGTAGCAAAAGATTATGACTGTGAAAAGTTTTGGTCGGGGTACACAGAAGACATGCTTCAAACTGAAACTACTCACAAGAAAAGGAGATAAAATGACACAGAAATCGTTCTCACTGAAAAACAGTTTTGAGAAGGAATTTCAAAAAGTTTCAGCACCAAATTATATAGAACCTTAAAATTCTGAGACTCTCCTCTATATGATCATCAGTTCAAAGGTGGCCCACACATAGCAAATGTTGGGGGGGGGGCGGGGGAGGTCTCATGCCCTCCAAGTTTTAATCAAGAATTTAATGTTTTAAAAATATTTTTGTGGACAAAATCTCAAAAGAAAATATGTTTTAATGCTATTTTAATCAATTTCTGTTAATCTAAATGCTTTTTGAAGGTTGACAACCCAAAATTTTTTCTAGAAGAAATTTATTTTGTTCCCCCTCTCTCCTAAAGGCAGATGCTGCGTAATGCTTCTATCTGAACCACCCCTGTTAGTTCCAGCGTCAATGCATCAGTTGTGTTACTTTTTAGTAGCAACATCTCCATAAAAAGCTCCACTGAAGGCAATATTCACTTCTACTGTTCCAAATTTCTAGTCAAGTTTTAATCTTCTAAGTTTCTCAGGTCTGCCCCCCACCCCTCATTAAGCTAACCTATAGGGAGGGACGTTTAAAAGAATCAGTATTTTCGAAGGTATTCTACTTGGTTGTGGAGTACCCGCCTTTTAATATGCATACTATATTACTTTTATGAAATTATAATACCAAATCTCATTACCATGAGGTTGCCCCCCCCCCCAAGATGTCACTACCCATAAGATCATTGTATCTGTAACTTCTATTGCCCTCGGTCAGTTTCTGGGTCCCTATGAGGAATTATTGCTCAATTTTAGAGTATATGTCTCATAAACTCTAACCTTCTTACCTCTCTTTTGGCAAAAACACAGATATTTTCACTTGGCTGATCAGTCTCTGAATCTTTTCCGTCCGTTATGATTGTACCGTATATGAAAGCGAGATCAGAGTCCTTAGGATGATGCAATGGAATCTGGTGTTTTACTGCTTCTGAGGAAACAAAAGAAAATAAATTATCATCCAAAGCATGTTCGCAGAAAGTTCATTTAGAGCAGTGTTTTCCAAAGTGTCTGATGAAATGGTCCGGGGGCAATGGAACCTATGGATTTAACATAGGATCCTATGAGTGCACCTGAGTTGGGGAGGGCAATAAGGGAAAAAATTTCCAAAAAAGGGGGCAATGGAACAAAAAGTTTGGAAACTACGATTTAGAATGAAATGTAAGTTTGATTATATTTATTCATTTGCTCTTCACATTTAAAAATAACTTTAAAAAAAGTCTTGTTAGATCAATTTCTTTTGCACTTGGCATGGCTTATCTATTGCTGTGTGCAGAGCACACGAAATTTTACTGCACGTTAGAGGTAGCTATCTCCCCCAAAGCAGAATGTTTAGCACTGTTCTGCGACGAGCCCTCGGCTGACTGGAAATGTTCTGTGGTAAAAATCCCCATACATGTAATAGTGTTTTTTGCACTTTTTCTTAAAATTCTTCCGAACTGTTCTGCAGTAGCGCTAATTGTTCTGCGACGTACGTCACAGATTTTGGCACATTCTGCTTTGGGGGCTATCTGTAACCTGCAATATACAGGTTGTTTGCAAACTGTTTAGAAAAATTGGAGGGGTGATAGTACCATTCAAGATAAACAATATTTACAATGAAACTTATGGTTGCAATCCACTCAGAGTCAGAAAAGTGAAACAAACTAGATGTGGTGAAACTATGGCATGGCCACCATGCTCATCAGACCTAAATCTACTGGTGGATTTCTTCTTGTGTGGCCACATGAAAGCAATGGTGCATATGAAACCTGTAGACCAGAAGCGGCTTGAGTGATGTTGCAAGGGGTGCGATGCACCCAGACTGCGTGGCAGCTTAGGCTACCAATGATTATTATAACTTTCAAAAATTTACAATAGTAAAAATTCTTTCTTTCAAACTGAGCACAACTCCAGTGTATCACTATGGCCAATTTACTACCGATTGAGTTGTACTGGAAGTGTGAGTGTGCGTGTGTGTGCATCTAACAGTCTGAGTGCGTATGAAGTGTTGTGTGTGCTGCCATCTATATTTCAAATTCACATGATATCACACTATTGAGCCATACCCTGACAACAGAGATGTTGACAGTGCCATATTAAGGCATGGGGCCCACCCAGGCACGGTCCAGTGGTCTTAAGTGTAGGGGGGGGGGTGGTCTTATAAAAATGAGATCTGGTTAAAATTATTGAGAGAAAGCATGTAGATCAGTGGAAAAGTACTTTTAGCTAGATTGGGGCCTCTGAAAAATGATGCTCTTAAGACAGCCCTAGATGTTGAAAACATTTAAGGGAATAGACAGGGCCTGGAACCATACTACCATGAACAAGAATTTTCTCTGTTACAAGGGGGCAAGTGTACATTTTGGTGCCCCCTCCCAACCACTAATTTTTCTAGAACGGTCAAATAAAGGCAAAGAAAAAATTTGGCATCTAACTTGTTTGGTCTCTGGAGCACCAAAAAGATACCTTTGAAATGAGTTTCTTAATAAAAGTCAACCTGTTATATTTGCTATAAGTGAAAGTAATGATGTCTTATCAATGAGAGCTGTTACGTGGATTAAGTTACCCGGAATAATAAGAACAATAAAATAATCCTGTACCAAAGAACGAGACAGTTTCTTCAAAAGCAGGACGTTTTGCATGTTGAAAATGCAGCTTCGTACTAAAAAAAAAGAAATCGGGTTCATCCCACATTCCTCTAGGATAAATCCTTGTTAGCCTTCCAAAAGAGCCATCTTTAGGGGCGGCACACAAGTCTTTGCATCTGAGCACAAGAAAGCTCGAGCTGGTCCTGCTGTAGACTCTGCAGAAGATCTTGTTGTAAGAATCCTTGTCGCAGCCAGGTCCGCAACTAGATACTTATTCAGCCAGGTCAAAAGAATGCATTTTGGCACCCCCTTCCGTCCATTGCCCGGGGCACAAGACCCACCAGCCCCCACCCCCCAGTTGTGGCCCTGGTTGCAGCAGACAAGATCAACACAATACCAGGAGTCTATGAGACGAGATGCTGCACCAGCCCTTCATTCGCTCACATGAACTTAGCAATGACACCCTTGGACATCACTTTGAGCCTTTTGCTGATCTGCATGCAATTGTGCAATTTATAATTTTGTTGTCTTGTTTTCCCACTGCTGAAACTGCAACATGAACAATTTATGCTTTTCTGACACTCAGAGTGCCAGACCATAGGTTCCATTGTAAATATTGTTCTCTTTTGATGGGTACAATCACTCCTCCAATTTTTTGTAAACTGTTTACAAACATCCTGTGTATCTATCTCTAGTGCGCTACAATAGCAGCAATATTTTGTATATTTATATATCTTAGAAAATTATACTAACAAAGAAGAATATTTTTCCAATCATTCTAACCTGTTATTTGAGTAGCTGCTTCCACTAATTCCGGAATAGGGGTGAGTCTAACATTCATTGCCAGATCGGAATCAGCAACAACTGCATAAAAAGCTCCGCCAAAGGCAATATCAACCTCCACTGTTCCAAATTCCTTTGTTTTCACTTTCGCTCCTAAAATATATGTAATTAGAGAAAATTCATAAACTTCAAAAACACAAGAAACTATGCTGTGATTCCGCTGAAAACTCTTGCTACACGATGAGCTAGACTCAGGGCAGCAATGACAGAATACCACAAGAAAAAAAGCTAAAATATATGGTAAAAGTCAGCTTTACAAAAGTATGTGATAAATATAAATGCCACAACAGACAAAATGCTCACCGAGGTGGCTGAAAAAAGAGATGCCCATAAAAAAATATGGATGTTAAATATATATCTGAACTATATCAAAAATACAGCAACCCAATAAGAACAATAAAAATCCAATTAATAATGTATTAACTGTAAAGAAAATTTATGGTTGTCCTAAGTATGGATAGCTTCTCGATCTATTTCACTATGTGTATCGTATTACATTTAAAATTAGTTAATTTAATAGAGCATACTATATGAACGTATGAAAGATCGTCACCTATAGTAAAAAGAGATAGAGGAAACAATACACAGCTATCAGTTTCTATCAGAACAATGTATACTTTCGTAAATTAACATGAAAAAAAATCAAGAATTTTTTTTACTGTGTACAGCAAGCATGTGAAAAAATATATTCAAATACAAATGCCACAACTGGCAAAATGCCTAATGAGGTGGCTGAAAAAAGATGTCCATAGAAATGTGGATGCCAAATAATGTATAACCAAAATACAGCAACCCAATATAAAAGCATATATAACGAAAGAAAAAACGAATAATTAATACTATATAATACACTGCCCATAAAAAAAGACGACGGTTGTCTTAATTTTCAGTATAGATAGCTTCTTGATTTACCCCACTATGTCTAACGAACTACTTTTTAAACGTATCAATTGTGTTAGAATTTACAACCCCTTCCCCTGTAGGTAAGCTATTCCATTTATTCACAATCCTATCAGAGAAAAACTCCCTGTGACATTTCAACCTAGAATTGTCCCTTAACAATCAATACTACAGACCACTTTACCACTCACCAACTTCAGTCATATATCGCCATACGGTAATTTCCAGCCAGTGGAGTTAGGTGGGAATAGTGGAAGATGAGCATCTTACCACTGTGCCGCAACAACAATCAATACTGGTGTCCTCTTGTCAAAGCAACTGATTGATGGTGTATTAATAACTCTTAGTCCATCCTATACATCCCATTGAAAAGTTTAAAAAATTCAATCATATCCTCCCGAACCTGTACTCTTCCAATGTAAACATTTTCATAAAAATCAAGTCTTTCTTCATAGCTTAAGCCCTGTGTACCAATGAGAGCATGCTTAACTCTTCTCTGCATCTCCTTAACCAAGTCCATGCCCCTCTATAAGTATATCTCCAAATCCTTAAGGGATACTACAATCCAAGACGAACTACGTCCCAGAGAAGTAAAAGTACCACTTTAAGAGAACACGATGAGACCTTTTAGGGAATTTAACTGAACGTTCTGTATGCATTTTTAACCACTGCTGAACAATGTTGAGAAAACCTACGCTGATTGTCAATGAGAATTACCAAATCAGCAATCCTAGTTGCATCTAGACTAACACCACCATTTAACTGGTGAAATGTAGGTTGTTAGAACCAAAATGAGTGACCACGTACTTGTCAATGCTGAAAATGAAAGATTACTTTCCTATAGAGAGAAACAATGCCACTCTCCGCTGTTCATATGAAGTACGAAAGTCTGGATAACCAAGTTTTTTTGTTTATCAGAAAAGTTTGGAAAAAAATTCTGATTCAACTGAGGGGGGGGGGGGGTGCACTAGGGCCGTCTTAAGAGCGCCGTGGGCCCTGGGCCACATGATTTTTCGGAGACTACCAGGCAAAAGAAAAAGCACAACTATGTGTGCTCTTCAAAAATTTCATCTATCTCTTTTTGTGAGGACCCTCTTCTCTTGAGGTGCTCGGGTGGGGCCCTGTGTTAAGACAGCACTAGTTTCTCCCTCCAGAGTAATGCAAATTCTGTAATTTGTACGAACAGCGGAGAGTGATATCGTTTCTTTCTATATATCGCCATTGAGGGCTAACATCATAAGAGCTATTAGCTGAGCTCGGAGGCTGTCCATGCACAGTCCCGTTCATCATTCATACATAAGCTCTAAGGAAAGAAAATATCTGTCCTCTGTAGCTCAATGTTAGAGCACTTGCCCAGACAGTGAGAGGTTGGTGGTTCAATTCCCCCACAGAGGAATGTGAATTTTTTTTCCAAGCTTCATCTTCATATCTGCTTGGTTATACAGGCTTTCGTACTTCACATTACTTTCTTGCCTAACGTTATGTATTGTTACTTTCTGAACAACCCTTGCATTTCAATGTGGCCAGAGATCGATTATAAACTCCTTGAGTGGCCCACGGTTTCAAAAATATTTAGTAGAGATATTTTTAGGTGTACTACAGATTAAAGAAAATGTACCAAATCTAGACCTGCCATATACTTCTTCATGAAACATCTATTCAAAATGCCATGACGTAGTTGAAGAACGTTGTTGATTTTGATGTACGAAATTATTTTTTAAACTCTCATAATTATTTACACACAGCAGTGGTTTTTAACAAGAGATGGAAAATTTTGTTATCATATGAGTTATCGATCCCATGTATAATTATCATCCAAAGGGGGAAGAGCAGAAATTCAAATTAAGGTTCACTATGCGTGCAGCCTACTCAAGAACTACAGAGAGTGAGATTCGACAGCAAATATTCAATCATAGCCAATATCATAGAAATAGAATAAGAAATGCTTACCAATTTTATATACAAATGCTGGCACACTTTGGAATTTCACTCGTCCACTGAAACCAGCTTTATATTCAACATAAGCTTTGACTGGCCCGCAAGGACACTCAATGACAACTTGAGTTTCAGGACAAATCAGTTCCACAAACTTTTTATCGACTGCATATCTTCCCAATGCAATGGTAGCGTGACCGCACATTGTGCTGTATCCGTCGTTATTAATAAACAGAACACCAAGATCAGCGTCTACTGTGCATGGTTTAGTTATGATGGCTCCATACATATTAAAATGACCTCTCGGTTCGTTCATCAGAAATTTGCGGATGTAATCATAATGCTCCAGCGCATATTTCCTTTTCTCCAGGATGGTTGAACCTTTCAAATCAGGGTATCCAGCTTCTACAATGCGGACAGGTTCACCAGCTGTGTGCATATCACAGGTCTTGATCCGTAATTCCACACGATTTCTATTCAATACTTCCTGAATAAATATAAGAACATGCAATGAAATTTAGCCACCTTATATCGTTCATTTTTAGACAATGTCTTTGAAACTCGTATCCCACTGGAAGACCTATAAATTTGCATAATCTAACTCTTTAACTGTGCCTAATAGTTGGATACATACAATGTAACCTTACTACAACAATACTCAATGATAAATAAAAAGTATTAAATACATTAATATTTTTCCTTGGTCCGCAGAGTATCATAAAAAATTGAGGTTTCACTGTATTTCTTCCTCTGCCACAAGTGAAGAAATTTCCCTTCCTCAGCAGCAGTTTAGAATGTATATATTTTGTGAAAGATAGATGGCACTCAAACTAAGATGTTGCCAAAATCAGTGTTGTTCAACTGCTGCGCCGTAGGAATTTCCAAATAATTCATATAACCATTACATAATTTTAGATTTATTTTTAAATATTATACCATCTCTATATTGGTTTTTATTTCTCTCTCTTACAAGGAAAGTACATTCATCTCACCCAGAAATACCTAAAAACAAAAGAATTAGAGGCGGAGTTCAATTATTAAAGCACGAAAAATTATAAAAAATTACAATAGGTGGCTACTTATCACCTCTTGCATTCTTCGGCGATATCTATAAAATTTTCTTTTCACTCTCTAACTCCCCTTTTCATTTTCTGTTGAATACTGAGCAAGGAGAATAAAGAGAACAGAAGAGGGATGGGAGACAAAAAAAATTTTTTTTTAATTCAGTGCTTTCATGTGCATTACTTTCTTCCCCTTCCAACTTCCCTTTCCCATTCTTTCTTTTTGTGTATGCTGTACATGATTATGTGTTGCTTGAATGACGTCATTAACACTCTAAGGTTGTGGGATTTTTTTTTTGTCATTCTTGGCCTCTATTGGCGTTCAAAATATTAATACAGTAAAACCTGTCTTTAACAAAATATATATCAAGCGAAAACCTGTCTTTAGTGTAAAAAAAATCCTGATGACGTGATTTCAATGTCAAAATACACATTAAAAAACCTGGATTAAAAGGAACCTGTCTAACGTGGAAATGGAAAGGAAACTTTCACACAAACACTACGATTCTGTTCCATGTGTGTGACCAATATACCAGTACAAAATAATAGAGTTCCATCAAAATTTTTTATGCAATTCTTGCTTGTCAATGTGAGTTTTATTTCACCCAGCCTTCAAATTAGCCAAAAACTGTTTTCATACTTTATGGTATGGTTTTAAAAAGGCATATGTAGTGGTATAGTTACTTTCTTTAACTATAACAATTTTTTTTTCCGGCTTTGTTACTACAGAAATCAGTGTAAGGGTTGAATTTTTAAATGATACTGAAGACTTACAAAATTGTATGCTTTCAGTGATCGCTGAGCAGGAATTAAGAGTGTGGAGGGGGATAATTGCCCAGATGGCAAAATTTAGGGATGCAAATCATTAAATTCTACAGTGTTCGGGATAGCAAAGTCATGTTGCCTCCACCTCACAAAAACCATAGTTA
Organism: Pholcus phalangioides; assembly: GCF_987345545.1. NCBI lineage: Eukaryota > Metazoa > Arthropoda > Arachnida > Araneae > Pholcidae > Pholcus > Pholcus phalangioides. Next base: position 20,268,862 of record NW_028301596.1, on the reverse strand, counting down.
CAGCTCTGGTGCTGAGGATTACATAAACATAGACGAAAATGTACAAACTGAACCCAACATGACAGATATTGACGCCCTCACTGAAAATTTCAGAAAAGTAAAGAACGTAAATGCAGTTAATTCACATGAACACATTTTATATATACATTTAAATTAATTAGTTTATTTTCAAGAAGATTAGAAGTCCCATAGGATATGGACCGAGCCATCACATGGTTGGTTAGTTAATTTTCGTGATTTATTTTAATTTTATTTCAATTACATACAAGAAAAAAGAGGACATCAAGACTTATCGGTCAATCAGTCTCTCTTGTCTCAGTAATTTATAAAATCTTCACCGAAGTGCTGACATATAGGTTTGAATCCAAATTGGACGAAGCCCAGCAGGATTTCGAAGTGGATTCAGTACAATGGATCACATCCAAACAATCAGGGAACTTATAGACACACATAAGGAATACAAATTACCATTGTGTATGGCCTTCATTGATTTTGAAAAAGCGTAATTGGGGTAGAGAAGACTTACATCAATATCATCAAGAAAATATATGACAAAGCAACTGCAACGATTCGTTTGGATAAAGGAAAAGAAAAGATTAAACTTGGAAAAGGAGTCAGACAGGGTGATACTATCTCACCAAAACTCTTTACCACTGTTATTCAGAAGTATTCAGAAAAATGGACTGGGATGAGAAAGGAATAAATTGAAAATTTTCTCAACCATTTGCGTTTTGCAGACGACATTGTTGTTACCAGCAGTAATCCAGACGAACTAGAAGAAATTAGAACACTTCTCTCCCCTAATTTCTTTCAATGAATCTGCAAAAGACTAAAGTTATGTTCAACCCCTTTACATTGAAGAGGACAATCTTGATCAACAAAACAGAGAAGTAGAAAGCTATGTATACCTGGGACAAGAAATTACCACGGACAACGGAATCATTAATGAAATAAACAGAAGGATCAGGATTGGATGGAGCACTTTTGGCAAAAACTAATTCTGAAGAGTCACATGCCATTATGCCTGAAAAGAAAAGTTTTAACCAGTGTGTGTTACAGCACTGACTTATGGAGCTGAAACATGGACACTCACAAGCAAGACAATACAAAAGCTACAGACAACACAAAGGTTTATGGAAAGATGTATGCTAGGCATCACTTGCTGATGATGATATGAGATCATTACATAATTTTACACATTATATCAATTGAACCTGTATGAAGCGGAAAGACTTTTTTCATTGAACACAGGGTTCAATGAAAAAAGTCTTGGTCCTTTGTGATTCCATTGAAGATAGGCTTTACTCTATTCGTAATTTTTTGAGTGACCCATAATAATTCTGCCAGATATTTTTGTGCATATCTTAACTGATTTACGATCAAGGACGTAATATTACATCCAAACGCCAGTGGAATAAACTCAAACAAGTCTATCTGTTTTCTTTCCTCTCTACTCGTCACCGCAAAACTTTGTTAAAACCCTATATAAAAAAAGTTCTTTTCATCTCCGTGATGAGGAAGAAAAAACTTATATTCTAAGGTGAAATAGGTTGTACTATATACATGTACGCAAGAGGGGGAAAGAAAACAGGTAGGTGAGGGCGAAAAGAAAAAATATATACTTCGTACCTACCATCTCTTATCTGTAAGTATTATAGATAAGAGATAGTATAGTCATATATACTGTTTTCCTTTCATCGGTTTGTTTTTTTCTTACTTTGTCTAACATGCCATCACGTTAGAACAAGGTTATTAAAACTTGTATCATATTTATCGCAGATTCGTCAAGCAGAGATCATCCAAATTTCTCGCCAATCGCTTGTGAGGGAACCACTTAATGAGTAGAATTAGAGATAAGTTTTTAGACACTTTTTGAGAACAACTTTAGACCGTTTCCTTCTTAGCCTGGAAGAAAGTCTGAATTATTCCTCCTTTGTTTTCCACCTGCCCTCAAATTATTTCTTGTTTATATATTTTTGTCGACATTCAAATTATTTTTCCTATATTTATTGACTTTAATTTCTCCCCCCCCCCCCCAATGTATTATTTCTCACCATTGAGAGATTTCCCCCTTTAATCGAGATATGTGTTCACACTGGAACATTGCTTGAAAATTTTTTGATCTAGCAAGCCTTGTTGGCAAATACTCTCGGTAAAGTCCTTGAGCTATCAGAGCATTTTATGTTTGCAGCACAATACGTCTGTCCGTTTTGCAAAAACAACCACCTCTTCTGCAATCCAGGATAAGTGACAAAACCAGTTTTATGTGTTCAAATGACAGGGGTCTAGAGCACAGGTCTGCAACCTTTTTTTTTGACTGTGGGTCAAAATCAACCAAAATGTGTGTATTAAGATTGCTCTGGAATATAATTATACTTTATTTTCAGAACTCAAGTGGGTCACTTAAAATTATGAAATGAGTCGCTCTGTGACCCAAGGGTCATAAGTTGCCGAGGCCTGGTCTAGAGATTGGAACTTATGAAACTCTGGCTATAATGTTTCAAATGTGTTTTTCTTTCTCCTTCCCTCGAAGAATTGAATTAAAAGCACAGATTAATGTCATTTATTATCAGTACACACTCCTGTTAAACATTACTCAAAAGACGGCCCAATGAACACACCCTAGCGTGTCCTGGCGGACACCCGAGCAAAAGTACACCCGATGTCCTTTACCTACTTAGTACATTTCTGACAAAGCAAAACGGGAGAGAGAGAAATATAGGAAATAAATCATTGATTTGAGTCAGGGAGGACAGGTTCGAGGAAAAAGGGGGGGGGCACCATATCCCCCTCTTAATTTATCTCATGTTGGTTTTTTTTTTGTGAGAGCTACTAATACACCCACATCTTCAACCAGAACGAGACACCCGCCAGTGCTTTAGCCTTGGACAATTCCACCTTACTATTCGAGCGAAGCACCTTTACGTATTTCAACTCAAACTAATGTGGGGTTAAGTTACTGAGGGGTACCGCAAGGAGGTAAACTTAGCAAAAGACAGTGTAGGAGAAAAGTTGTATTTTTCACACCCCTCTCTTCATATTTGTAGACTTTTCCACTATACCAGTGACTCTCAAACTTTTGTTCCAGCAGCTCACTTGCCCAATTCATGGTTCATCTGCGGCTCTTCAGAATGGTTTAAAATTTTCATTTATAAAAAAATCGACTTCAAAGCATAAATTGGCGCACAAACTAATATCTCTGCGATGCCCCTTGACAAATGCTTTCATACTGTTGCAATAGTGTCTCTCCCAGTAACTAAGAGACCAGAGTCACTGCCAGGGCTTATTTGACCGAACTTGCAATCTAATGTCGTTTCTGAATGAGAACAAATCATGCAAAAAAACCTTTCCGATCAGCAGAAAGATATAAAAGAATTCACAAAGTCATGGAATAGAGCAGAAAGAATTTTAATTTTTTGGTCAGTCCACTGGATAAAAGTTGGTTTTCTGTGGTTCTCAACTTTGAGGCATGAATGCAAGCCAATCTGTCCGTTTATAAGTTTCACCGCAGAAAACAGGCACTAAAAATTCACACACAACACTAGACATGCAGTCGGACACCCACACTTCTGGCATGACTCACACAATAGTAAATTGTCCATGGTAACAGACCAGAGTTGTGCTAGGTTTGAAAGTTCAACGGATAGTTTTGAGGAAAAGCTAAATTCTATGCAATAACGTCTTAGAGAACCCACGACTGGAGAGTTCTGTTCGCATTCACCTTTGTTAGAGCAAAATGAATTAAAAGACAATAATTATAATGCAGGCACTGCAGAAATTTTCTAAAACATATAACCAGCAAAGAATTAAAATTCGCTTATAATGGGAAGTCCATTATAATGACAATTTTCCCTGTGATTGTGAGCTCTTATTATAATGGACTTTTACAGTATTTAAATAACCATTCTTCACACAAACTCTCATAAAAGAGAATGGAAAAGAATTGGAAGGCATAAACAGTCGTTTTTTCACTTTTATTCAACATTTTTCCAAACACGAAAAATATCAAGTTTACATCAAAGCTCACACATGTGAAAGAATACAGTGTGCATGACAATCATATAGCTCATGACTTCTTCAACACATATATATATAAACACACAGACACGCAAACAGCTTCGTCGAAACACTAAAACTGACAAAGAAAAAAAACAATGCTCTAGTAATTGACACACACTTGTGTAAGTATTTAAACTGCTTGAAAAGACAGATTCGGTAATTACAGAGCAAAAATTATGCAAAACTGTTTCACACGCAGAATCAAAACTACAGTGATATTGATGAGTGAATCGTCTAAATATCTCAATACAGTAGAGTCTCGAAATTTCGAGGTTCCGGATATTCTGAGGTGCTCAGATTATTCACAATTCTTTTCTCAAAGCCTCTGTTTTCTACCAACAATGAGTTTTCTTTCATTTTTCTTATGAAATACAAGTAATTTCAGTCTTAAGGCAGAGCTATCTTAATAGCATCATGAAATTTCAACCAGATCTCACTTTTGTGAGGGTCCAGGTGGGTCCATGCATTAAGGCAGCACCACTGCATAGATCAGGGCAAGATTATTTTCCTGAGCTCCACCCCTTACCTGACTTATACTTGTGCACCAATTTACATGCTTAATCTTGAAAATCACAACCAGATCTCATTATCATGATTCCCCCCCCCCCCACCTCTGCACTTGAGGCCATGCCTGGGTGGGCCCATGCATTAAAAAAGCAGTCTTAAGGGGTTCAGTCTTAGACTGGGTTCTTTGGTGGACTTTCAGGTCAGAACTTTCCACAGACCTCTCTATAGTAAATTTACACGGTCTGTGCTCATTACAGGGGTGCAAGCGCCCTCATCCATTTTGGAGCAGAAATTTTGAAAATGGAGAACTAAAAACTAACTATATCTGCAATGTAAGGAGTAATTTTTCTGTGAAATGCCAAAAATAGTTGGAACGAATAATTCTAAATAAATTTCCTTCACGAATTAAAGTCCATTTAAATTTTTTCAAAAGTATCTTATGTCACTACTAAAACATGCATTACTGAAATGACAAATAAAAATTATTCGACTCTTTTCAAATTAAGCACTATGCATACTGAAAACTTAGGCAGCAAGAATTTCTGCTGCTTGAATAGCAAAATGCAAAAAAAAAGTGTGTGCAGAGTATAATAAGGGTTTCTGTGAAAAAAAGTTAGCTTCTCACAGGATTTAAAGAAATGATTAAATTTAAAAGCAAAATGCAAAAAACGAGAAAAATCTCAAAATACCTTATTTATTTAAACAATTTCTTAACATAATAGCATGTTAATAGATTAATTTTTTTTTTTTCTGCTGTTTTCTGAGCCTGAAGCCTGTTACAATATTTTCTATACAAATTATGTGTCGCTTTCAGAAGTTCAGCATCTCAATGACAATTTTTTCAAATTTTTCATGCCCTTGAACATAAGATTTTGTGTCTTATTCCATTAAAGCATTGGATGCACAGATTTTTCACTGTTCAAACAGACTTTTGTAAATACTGAACTCTTTCACTGTCTGCGTTACAATGTGCTAAAGATAAAAAAAAGCCTTCACCAAAACTGGAAAAAATTTTGACTTTTGGACTGTTTTCAAGGTTACAAAGTTTGAATATGTCTGCCCGATATCTATCTCTCTATTCTCTGAACTGATTTCACTTCTTGTAATTCTTTGTATTGTAGTGCAACCCATTCATCACACATAATTAATAGTTCTGTTTGTGCTACAATGTTAAACAACATTCCAGCAATACGTGCGGGAGTAATGTACCATCCAAGCAATGCATGAGAGGGAGTACGAAAAACAAAAAAAAGAGTTCAAACAATTCATTCTCTCTAACATGTTTTGGAAAGGTAGGACATTTATATATAATAGGTATCTCACAGAAGTTATGTATATAAAATGAGCATGCTCCTAGTACAAACTCCTTCCTTTGACCATTGTTAAGAGCATGCCCCTTCCCCACCAACGCAGGGGTGGACCGTGCGGCCATATTGGGAGCTGCTCTAGGAAGGGTGCCAAATGAAGTTGAAAAAGTAAAAAAAGCTTTGTTGGTCAAAAAAAAACGTGGTCGGTAGCACCAAAAAAAAAAAAATAGGTTCTGCGTAGGAAGAGATTTTTTTCCCTCGAGATGCCTGTTTGCAAAATCCAGATTTTTGTGATGTGAAATTGTCATGATCGGCAACCACCAACGATAACCATGCGACTGCATAGTGGTTAGATAACAAAACTAGGGATATTTTAACTGGAGTTTTTACAGATCCTGTTTTCTCCCAACGATCATCGAAAAATTTCGGTAATTTAAAGTAGTAAACCAATCCCCTTTTCGAATCTTCATAAAGGTGCGTGTGCAATCTTGTGGGAAATGAAGCGAATTTACACCATCTTTGAACACAGGTTGGTAGCTGCGAAATTACAATTTTCAGTATATAACCTGCAGGAGAAAAAACGCTCTCTGAAATTGGAAAATTATGTATATTCATTCAGGGACTTTGATAGCCCGCGGGTTACACCTATAACAGTACAGGGCTTTGTACTTCAAGGTAGTAGAGTTACTTTCCAAGGTAACGAGATAATGTGATTGTGATAGATGGTGTGTGTGAAGTGAAAAAAAATTTCCCCTCTGCATCTTTTTCTTTGTCTTGGAAAGAACGCATCCTGTGAACAAAGTTTTCGTGCTTCTTTTACCTAAATTCCAGGTACCTCTGCGAACCACAAACAAGAATTGGCGCAAATGTGCAGGGATCCGGCACCTTGGCGCACCATGTAGCAAGAGAACCGTTTTGGCGCAGTTTGGCACAGCTCTTGCACCCGTCATTATAACGACCCAACGTTATATCGATCATTCCATTACAAATGACTAGTAGGATAAGTCCTAAATGTTTTCACAGAACTGTCATATTTTTTTACTTTTGATATAATGACCCTCCCAATATAACATCCGTTTTCAATGGGACGAAGGTCGTTATATGGAGTGTTGACCGTAGTTGACAAAAAGAAAAAAAAATTCATGCTGGGTTCAGGCCCTCAAGCCCCTGTCAGTCTCATTTACAAAGGGGCCATGTCCCCACAAGGGTAGGGTTTGACAGGGCTATAGGCTAGAGGTCCTGAACAATTCTTACATTTTTTTTCACACTGTAAATTCACTATGGAGGAGCCTGTGAAAGATCTCAGCTTAGACACCCTGCAGCAGGATATAGAGGCCATGAAAGAGGCCATGGGATCTTGTATGTAATTTAAGAACAAGACAGGTAAGAGAGTAGGTTCTTCCCCCCACTTAAAAAGTTGTTTTCTATTACTTTTCAGATAATCTGAGGTGATCTCGGTCCCGTTTATCTCAGATTACAGAGACTCTACTGTAAAATCATGTGTGCATTTATTTTTTCAAAGATTATATACCAAAAAAAAAACCCTACCAGAAAAGTATTCAAGCAAACTTTTAAATGATTTCTGAAAATGTGATGTAGATAACATGAAATTTCGCTTGAAAAAGGGGGCAAAAAAAAAAAAAAAAAACTAAAATAAAAAGCTTTGACATTCAAAACCGTTTACATTTTTTCATCACTAAAAAAATTGTTGGCACATAGCAGTTGAACCGACCAGAAATGCTTACAGTAACTCTTTACAGGAGTGAAACATATCTTGTGAACCTTGTATTAGTGAAATGGAAGTCACAGACCTCTTTTCAGAACAACGAAGGTAAGAAAAAAAAGAGAAATTATTTTCTTATCCAAGCTTACAGACCCCTTGAAGGATTCCCAATGGGTCTGCAGACTTCTGGTTTAGAACAAGTGCATTAAATTATGACGTAAAATCAACGGGGGTAGAGCAAGTGAAACCACTTTGTACTAAAATAAATCGTTAGCGAGGACAGAATCTCATCTGTTCGGTATGCTGCAGTCACGATCATATTTTACCTCACAGTTTTTCCTCCGCCTTTCCACAGTGAAAAGGATGCTATTCTTCTTGTGAAGAATAAATTTCAGATGTTAAACACATCGTTAACAATTTGAGATGTTTTTGACAAAGGTTCACTCCATTGGTACATGACCTAAAGTTGATCTTTGTGCCACCAATAAAAATTCCTATGAAGAGATCACAAAATGAAAATATGTATCATTTCCATAATTTTAATTGGATTAAATGGACCATCCATTAAGGATTGGGGTAATAACAAAACACACCCCCCCCCCAAAAAAAAAATGTTTCCATCAAAAACCCGAGCTGCTATGATTAATGCACAGGATAGACACGAAAAACTTATTAAAAAACCTCATTCACATGAACACTTCCAACTACCCACAGAAACATGATTTTTGTTTATCACTAACAAATCGGCCCAACATTGCCATTCAAGGTCATATGTGTATTTATCATTTCCGAAAAAACTTTCTATTCTAATCCAACAGAACTATAGCATCAGTGAGGTTTGCAGATGTTCTCGTTGTCACCTTAAATGTTCATGAAATAGAAGTTTTAATGACAACACAAATTTTTTGTTTTGCAGCATGCGATATATGGCAGGGGTTGCACAACCTTCAGCTCGGGCTCCATTCGGCTTGCGAAAAGTATTGCGGTGGAAAAGTATCAATAAACGCAACATGATAGATACCTAGGTTGATCATATTTCCTTCGTAAAAATATGGGAAATCACCAAAGAAAACAATTGTCAAATGCGAGTAAAGTTGTCACTTACAGCTCAAAAAATTTGTTAAAGGCAAGTGAAGTTGCCGATTACAGCCAAAAAATTTATCAAAGGCAAGCAGTCACCAACTATCGCTAAAATTGCCACTATCAAGAATTACAGGGCTACTGAAAGTCGAAATAAACTGAAATTCACCAAAAAAATATGTTTTACAAATATGTAAAATGAATATACTTGACTATAATTAATTATGATAAAGACATAATTATCACAATATAATTTATAAGTCATGTAAATAATCTTAATTCTTGCTTTTGAAAATTCAAATAAGCCCTGTTGAAAATGAGAAAAAAAAACAAACAAGATATTTCATAAAAAAGTTAAGACAGTCAAAAACACGGGAAAGTCACGTAAAATCTGGGTCACATGTGGTCACCATTGCGAATGGCAGAAATACTGTATATCTGGCTCGCGGACTGATAAGGTTGTGCACCCCCGATATATGGTAAGGAGTGGCAATTAGTACTTGGAACAACCTTCAACTTTCCGGGTATAACTAGAACATTTTTTATAAAAAAAGTAAATTCATTAAAATCGACACAATTGTTTTTACAAACTGGAACATTTCAGTTTGTAGTATCGAAAGTTTGTAGATGGGGGGTGGGGGGTGGAGGAAGACATTTAAAAAATTTGACATTGTTTGGGACCAGAGGACTGGTTTGTAAAAAGTGTGTCAGTTCGTATAACCGAGCATCAACCGAAGTTAAAAAATTCTCATTTTTAAACTTTACACGTCACATGAAATTAATTTGTTGAATGCAGTTTCAACGATACAGTTATACTCTGTCATAATGATACCTTGGCTATGACATCGATAATTAGCAGTCTGGACTGATTCCAACAGAGAATAACATCAATGAACCTTGCTTATTACGTTAATGAAAAGCAACCACCAAATTTTATGACAAATTTTTTGCTACTTATGTTTCTCAATGACATTTTTCCAAGAAATTCCTAATTAGAGCTCATCAGATCCAGGGAATATTCGTCTGTTTTTCTATTTATACCTATTGTTGCAAAATATATATATTGCATGCTTGACACTCAGATATTGGCATGACCAATATACAAAACATTTCTGTATTTTGCTATTCCAGACTTTTTCTCATAAAAATGTCCCATTTTTTTTTTTTTTACAGAGCTTGTTTTAATTCATAATCTTTATCAGAATCATGAATTAAGGTAATTTGCATAATTTATAAATATGCAATATCGTAAAGAATATGACTATATTCATCGCATATATTTGACAAGTTAATTTTTCCTCCCAATGAAATGTGTTTCAATACACTTGCTGTAACACTATTTCTTGTGCCAAGGGTTATTTATATAAACAATGTTTGACAATTTCGCCTACATCTGGCAACATGGTTAGTGAGAATCAGTGATATCCCATATTAATTTTGCCAATTTCTCATATTTTTCTCAATTAACTATGGTCACCCTAATCATGAAGAAAAACTTCAGGCATAGTACTTGATTGCTCCTGATCATTATTTTCACCAAATAACATCAATCTCAGTAGGAACCAATGTTTTTTTTAACACACACACAAACAAATTTTTTTCACCCCACAAACCCATCAAACACAACATAATAACACCTTGGTTACAGCGACGAAATTGCTTGAAATCTCTGATGTCATTATAACGGAGTTTGACCATATTTTCTATTAATAAGGGGTTGAAGCATATAGGTTTGTATTTCCTATTATATTTAACGATGACAGATGGAAGATATAATGGCAGGAGGAAGTTTTTGATAATTAACACTAGTTAGTGTTTTTTTAAGATGACCGCAGAATATCTCAGCTGAGATTAATTCAAACTGAAAATACATCAAATTTTGACAGGAAAATAACAAAAATCCAGACATTAGTTATAATGACAAAATCTTGAAACAAGGGTACAAACTATTATAAGGGATTCTGAATGCAACGATATTGGATTCTACCATTCCAAGTAGGTACAAATTACATGCAGCGATATTCGGTGGGACAGACAACAAATTTTTCCTTTATTGACTGTTTGACTGTGGGAGGGGAGAGAGAAGAGGAACCAATCTTTTTTTTAACACACACACACAAACAAATTTTTTTCACCCCACAAACCCATCAAACACAACAACAGCACGATTTGTTCATTTGCTGGTCACAGAATGTGTTACATATAATACCACCTTCAAATGGGGGGGGAGGGAGAAGTTTTTTTCCCCGAAGAATATTTTAAAGCATCATAGTTTTGAAGGTTTTGTTTCCAACAAAAAAAAACAATAATAATCTCTAAATGGCCGTTACAACAGAAAAAATAAAAAGGAAAAAAAATCTGATATAGATGAATTGAATGACATCACTGCTTCTGAGTTGCCTGTCGCCTTAACAGGATGTATATTTTTTCCTTTATCCAGTCTTTGTTGTATGGCGCATATGTTGTGGTCGATTTTTGGAATCTACAAATATTTTTGAAAAAAAAAATCACATAATTAAAATAGACTTCAATAAATAATCAATGAAAATATGCTTCATAAAAAAGGATTGATCAGTACAATTAACAAAAACGAACTGGTAGTGGAGCAAAGGGGTTAAAATAACTGTGGATAATTTTAAAAATTAGGGATAAATGTTGAAAGTGTAGGGGAAGAAAACACACTCTTGGAAAGAATATTTTCGCAGTACGTAGGAACGGGAATTTTAGGCACCCTATTCCAGAATTCGATGAATTTTGCAAGTCACTGGCATTGATACATACAAGGCAGAAATAAAATTATTTCAAGTAGCTGTAAGGGGCACAAAAAAAATAAATAATAATAATAAGCAAACGCTATTTGGCACAGAAAAATATCAATATATGAGTTACTAGTAGAGAAGGATGTTAATTTCGGTGCAGTGTGGCACAATTGGCACAGAAATTCCATCCCTGCACGAGTTGTCTCGTAGTTATTTGGATTCAAACTCAGACCTATTTGTGTGATGCTCAATAAGACGCATTCACATCAAAAATAAATTTCATGGAAAAAAAGGCAGGTTAAATAAAAAAAAACTTGGGGAACTCTACACCAGAGCATAAAGTTTGAAACCCAACGTTCAAACAAACTAAAAATGTCACACTAATTCAAATCATCAGGCTGTGTAGAAATTCAAAACCATTGAAACTAAAGGGACAATAGAGAAGATCATGGCTTGTTAAATCAAAGTATAATTTAAGTACGAGTCTTAAGAGCCAAGAAAGATTTCCCCTTCTGGAAAAACTGTCATAAATAATGAGAGAAATAGAAAGCTTTTCCTCAGCCCAATATATCAAGGAAACAGATACAGTAAGAGTCTGTTATAAAGACAGCTCAAAATCCTGGGGAAAATTGTCATTATAACGGACTCCCCGTTTCTTAGCAAATGCTTTTTGTAACATTAGCTATTTGACAATTGCCTACAAATCTCTCGTTATAAGCTGAACTCATTATAACAGACTTTTACTGTATTTTCAGGATATTATTCCAAGGTAAACTTGGAAAGAAAGGCCATTTTGTCTTTGCAGGGACTTGAACCCAGACCCTCTTGCAAACCGGGCAAGCATGCTACCATCTACACCAATGGAGACACGACCCTGACTTAACGCACTGTAGCACGAGGCACTCCACATACTAGAGGCATTAGTTTTTCTCCCAACTTCAGCAAACAGCCCCCAAACAAGGAAGGCAGGGTTGTGTCTCTATTGGTATAGATGGTAGCATGCTTGCCCAGTTTGCAAGAGGATCTAGGTTTGAGTCCTGGCAATGACCAGATGATTTTGATTTCTGAGTTCAACTCGACATAATATCCAGAAAATATCTGTTTTTTTGTCCTAAATAATGTTTTCTTGACGTTCCAGGAACTTAATGATTTCTCAAGTCAACACTCAAAGTTATAACTGTCATGAAATGCAAAAACTTTTGGCAATCCTTTGATACCAATTTAACAATAGCGCACATAAACCTTTAGATACCAATACCGATTTTCTAGTCTCTGGGGTGACCTGGCACACGGGATTTGTCAAGCCACAGAAACTATCGCACCTAAATTAAAGGTTTGTTTTCAGCAGTCCCCATTTTGAAAAACTTGAGTTACTTACACGAGGCAGCTTAGATCTTCAAGCTGATCAATGAAGTCAAAAAGCTGGCTGATGTCATAGGTGATGGAGGCTGTGTTAGGATTCTGCTTCTTGAGATGCTCCTCATATAGGAAACATACACCTGAAACATTTTTCGACAAAGTAAAGTACAACGCTATCAAACGGAGTATTAACGACAACAAAAGTATCGCCAAAACAAACACATTACCGAATCTCAACATGCTTTAAAAATTCGAGTGAAATTAATATATCCCAACTGTGAAAACGAATTAAATGGGCAATTTCAAAAATAACGTGTGTGTGGACCTGTGATCTCCCAACCAAAAACTTTGATAAAATTGGCCAAAAATTATCCAAATTTACACAATAAGACACGGGCATAACAAATCTGCTTTTAATTACAATTTATCAGCATTTTAACTGCTTCCCGCCCACATACTGCCCAAACCCTGGCTGATTATCAGAATGATGCGCATTTTCAAACCAGAATACAGCAGTCACAAGTGAAAACATTTAGGTACGCAAACGATTACTTCAGATTACATAAAGAGCATAAATTCTGCAAATGTTATCGAATTCATGCACACATGTCCAGGACAGCAACTGGATACTATATCAGCTGGGACAAGAATGCATGCATGTTAATGCCCCCCTCTAGTCTAATGTCTAGGACACCAAAACCACTTACTTCCCCTAGTTGCGACTCTGAACATGTCTATAAACATAAAATAGGGGTCATTGATTTGTAGGAGTTTGACCACTACTACTTAACTGTATGTATGCACATCTTACACACATCCATCTACAGAATTTCTAATGAATCGGCACATACTAGAACTTGTGTTCCCAGGTCCAAGTGTATGCGTGTGGCCCCTAAGGTAGTTATACTGCCAGAGTTGCAATTATTTCATGTCCTTGCGGATGCTGCCATTTTTCTGCCGTATTATATTATGATAAATGCTTACATTTTCATGTAATGTTAGTATCACGTTGTAGGTCTATCTGCTCTCAGGGGAGACACTTTTTCAAATGGAAGACCAGCTCACACTCGTGCTTTAAATTTGGAAAATCCCAGAAAACCAACTTCAGCCAACCACCACTGTGCCACCAACAGGGTTTGAATCTGGATTCACACGGTAAGAGTCAAGCACCATGCCCACACAGCAGCAATATACAACTACTAACCATACACAGAAACCTGTACAAATTTCTCTGCAGAATTTTTAACAAATTAGTACAAGTGCCGGTACGTGTGTGTGCGGCCCTAACACATTTGGGTGATTCTCAAGAATCACCCAAATGTGTTAGTTAACATTCAATATATTTGGAACAGGAAATTTTGTTTGCCGCTTTATATTCCTGTTTCTGACAAGTACCACTATTTATAACTTTTTTCTTCAATAGATTTTTTTTTAATTTGCTTGAACAAATTTTGATTTGTTAAGGAGATGCCCTGATCTTGGCTGCCCCCTATCTAATTTCTGAAATTTCGAAATAACTATCTTAAAACAAAAATACTGTAAAATCTCCTCTAATGGCCATCTCCGCGCAACAGTTACATTTTTTGGAACCGAACGTATCCATCCATTACAAGAAACCTCAGAACGATTTCCGAACAACGGCCACTTTCGACATGGAGTCGAGAAAAAGATATGCATATCGGACGAGTAAAAATAATTTTTAGGGGAGTTTTTCAGCTTCCCCCATCAAGTTCGGGGGGAAGATTATGTATACTTTTTCCTTGGCAATGCTAAATATTGAAGCAGTGGAGAGGGAAAAAACTTGAAGAGATCATATAAGGGGCAACAGAAGACCCATTGTCAGTACTCTAATCACTAGAGCAGTGGTTCTCAACCTTTTTTGACTAGCAGAGCCCTTTTTGGTATATAATTTCTATGGTGGAGCCCCGTAGATCTATTTTTTACTTATTCAGCAAACTTACTGATTTATTTTTATTATTTAAAAACATAATTATAATTATTATTTTTTAAATTAACTGTTTTTTTTTTTTAACTTTCCTCGAGCGGCTGCGGAGCCCCTGGGGAATGCATAAGGAGCCCCAAGGGCTCCGCGGAGCACCGGTTGAGAACCACTGCACTAGAGGGATATGCAAGTTATTCGATTACTAGAAACCCTTTGTTTATTTGGCACTCCCTACTCTAAAGGATGGTACCACCATCTAAAATGGTGCTCGCAAATCGGAATAGAAATGTCCAGGGTATTAATTTTTTGAGAGGGATGTGGCAATCTTTTTTTTTTTTTGTTTTTCAAC
Organism: Pholcus phalangioides; assembly: GCF_987345545.1. NCBI lineage: Eukaryota > Metazoa > Arthropoda > Arachnida > Araneae > Pholcidae > Pholcus > Pholcus phalangioides. Next base: position 20,253,777 of record NW_028301596.1, on the reverse strand, counting down.
AAGAATGTATGTCAGCTATCGGATTGGACTTAGGAAAACCCTGCGAAAAAGCTGTAGTGGAAGGTCCAGTGTGAACAAAGAACTATTTGGGGTTGTTGGTACACTGTCTTGGTCCATTTCAGTTTTTCTTGTTGGTTGTGTTCTACCTAAGCACTGCAAGCCTGAATTTTAGAATGCCAGTGCTGTAGATTGATTAATAAATTATTATAATACATTATCAAAATATATTCATACATTTTAAAACATAATCAATTATATAACTACCGTAATCAGTTACAGAATGGATTGTCATTTCACATGCTATATATACATAAATCGTAAATGTTAGTGTCTTTTTTTCCCAGAAATAAAACTACCCTCTCCCAATAACGGCCACATTTTCATGGTCCCGTTAGTAACCATTGCTGGGAGATTTTATTATATATTCTTTCTTTTTTTTCAATAATATATATTTTTAAGGCTAGTATGCTTTCATATTTAATTTTTTTCATACTTTTAAATTTTTTAATCTATAGTTTATAGCTGAATGAAAATTTTCTTTTTTTTTCCCCTATTCATGACATTTGGAAAACATTGGCTCAAGTGCTATCAGCGTTCACTATAGCCCTACGCATCAAAATTTAATCTCTCCAAATTTCATTGAGAAGTGAAAATACTCCTCCAAATTGTAGGTAATTTTTTCAAGTCATTTCTCACTGATAAATAATAAAACAAAATACCCATCTATTTACAGAGATGAGTGATTACCCTTCAAAATTATTTCTTCGGATGACACCCTGCCCACCGAATCCTACACCACCAGTTGCCACCTATCAAATTTTGTATTGAGAAAGAAGTTGAGAATGTAACCATCACTTGAACATCTTTTTAAATCAATTATAATTGTAGATTACTTCACAAATTAGGTTTACTCAAGAATAAACGGGCGTGTTTTTATTAAATTTCTTTCTCCTGCTACTTTTTTTTTAATGAGAATTGAAAACTATTTTCCCTCTATCACGTGTTCCAGTTCAGAGGCATCTATTATTTATGAAAAGCACATGTTTAGCTTTTGATAATTGTTGCAAAACATGTAAAAATGTCTTTCTCCTGGCATTGGATAACCAGAAGAAAGGTTTGATCATACGTTAAGGGAGAAAAAAGGAAATAAAATCCAAATTTCTTGGTTGCAACATTTCAAGTTGCAGTAATGTTTTATCTAAAGACTTTATTTTTTGAATGCAACTCATGCTCTAGCAAAACAGGGACACATTAGAAATCTGTTGTCCCACATAAAATTGACAAAAAATAGAGAGAGAAATAATGCAATTGATGAAAAAAAAGATGTTCGGAGTATCAGTGCTCGTCAAAGTTGAAATTAAATATCAAAATGCGTGGAAAAAATTTTGTGAGTGTCAAGCATCCCAAAGCAGAATATGCCGAAAACTATGACGTGCATTGCAATGATTGAAGATTCGCAGAAATAGGCAAAATGCCACACCAGATCTCTTAACATGGTTAAACGTTAGTGAATATTTTCACCATTAATTTTGAACAAACTTTGCTGCTGACTAATTTTATGTATTAGCAGATAAAGCAGTGTCCATACGATTTTTTTTGGTTGGAATGTAGCGCATACACGTGTGTATAAGCTGACTCCCCCTCCCACTTCCAATTTCGTGAGAATGACCCATTTGTATTGTCAGAGTTATGCATGTTTTTGTGTTATACTGGTGCCGCCGCCACCTGTTTCACATACTTTGAAATGAAGATGGTAAATGCTGGTACTGATTCCATGGTAATAATTATAATGTGTTATAATGGTAATAATTATAATGTATTATAATGGTAATAATTATAATATATTATAATGGTAATAATTATGATATAATAATAAATTGACGCAATCATAATGGGTGAGCACTGCGGAAGACGAAATGCGCGAGCCCATACTCTTTATTTCAAAAAACCAAGAATTGAGAATAAAAATGGTTGGCTTAAAAAAGGAATAGAATATTGAAATGGCAAGCAACTCACCTTCCATGCATTCATTTACTGACTCGTAGTCCGAGTAGGTCCTCGTGTCTGGCCTCCCTGGTTGCACTAACAAAATTGTGTGTGACTGTGGAACAGAGAAGCACATACAAAACTGAGCCGTCACGTATTGATGAAACGATCACAATAAAGCAATTACATAACGGAAGAACCAAGAGGAATGAAGCATGCAGATTCACCGTCAAATATTGTATCGATACGAATGCAACATAACCATTCCGTCATTAATTCGACAACTGCTACAGAAAATATAAGCAAGCATGCAATGAAGTAAGGGTTGCCAAAACTAGGAAATACAGAAGTAGTTGTCAATTTTGGCATGTTGGCGCTGACCACACTTAGGGGCCATTCAAGTATTACGTCATCATCGATGGGGGAGGGGGGGTTCCCGATTTGTTGACTTTTGATGACAAGGGGGAAGGTTGGTATAATGTTTACGTCATCAACCACCCTTTATGAAAATATGAGTTAGGATTCAGAGGGGCAGAGCTTATGCCGAAATTTTGCTGACAAAGGGGGGGAGGGGGTCAAAAATGGCTAAAAATTTGCTTACATAATACTGGAATGGCCCCTTCGAAAAATTAGTCACCACGGCAACCCGGAGCTTAGGATTTGTCAAGCCCTGCGGTATACTACTGTTTAGAAACTATTCATGCATTGCAAGGAGCTATTCGCTATGCCTACCAACAGGATAAGAACACCCAATAACATTTACGAATAAACAGAGGGAATTGTGTCTATGACATATTGCCGTTTTGGCATAGTCAAAACTTGGCAGCAAAAAGGCAAATAATAAAGATATTGGAAAATAACTTGAGAATTCATAAATTTGTTTCCATTTTTGAACATACAAATGCAATTAACAATAAAGAAACAGCTATAGTATAATACCTTATTTTGGCATTTTCCTTTCTAGCCTGATGGCGTTTTCCCCCCACGGTCAGTCATTTTCTTCCATTGGCGGTTTTTTCTTTTTTGAATTCTTACTGTTGCTTACTTTTGGTCGTCTCAAGATGAAGTCACTAGTATCAATGGGCTATCATGTTGGAGAGCATGCTGTCTGAATCCATTGAAGTAAATGTTTTTGTTCATCTCATTGTATTGTATATACTAGAGGTTCTCAAACTGTGCGCTGCCAACCTTAACAGCAATAATGACAAAGTTTTTTTCGAAGAGAATCTTTGTTAAACTGCTTTGAGGAGCCGCGGATAAGTGTTGATTAGGAAAATGGGCGGCGCTGGTGGAAAAAGTTTGAGAACTCCTGGTACATAGTTTCCCCCCACAGTATGTTTTACCTTCTGTTTCTCTAGTCGAAGGTTGCACATTCCATACTTCCATTTTTATTAATTTTTTTGCATACTGAACCTTATACATTGAATTTGAATTCAGTAATTGTGTTTTTATTAAAGCAAGAGACTGTTTTTGACCAAACCAAGAAAGACTTGTAAAAGAGGGTCCCGATTTTTAGCCTAGATTCCATAAATAGGGTTATGATAAATTTCATCAATTTTCAATTTCGCCAAGGTTTTTTGCTCTTCGACGACCTATATTTCTTCTTTTTGCTCACCAAATGCCTTCAACATCATGAAAATCAAGATAGCCAAAAAAAAAAAAATGGCAATTCTTTTTTTGGAAAGCTTGAACATCACGGTGAATAATTCTGGTACCAACGAATAAAGTATTTGCCTCGGGATTCCCTGATCAATTACATTACAAACCCAATGTCAACTGATTTTCTCAGCGATCAACGTTTGAAATCATGCTATCAGCAAATTTTGAGTGAGAAACTATAATTTCTCTTGCAGGTATAAAAACTGAAGTAGCTTCAGCTTTTATTGCTTAATAAATTTCAATGTTGGCGAACATGATAACGAGACCTAAGACGCTGACAACAATAAAAAATCAAAATGGTGCTAAAATAGATAACACGATAGCTTGAAAAATTGCAAAACAAAACGCCAAGGTTTCCGCCATCTTACAGAATCTTAGCATGTTTTTTTTTATAGCCCAGAGTTTTTAATCCAGAATCATGTCCTTAATTTTTCTAACCCGTTGTTCATTCTAAAATACGTCGCTTCATTTTCAATCCCATATCTGGTCTAGGCGGTATTATATTTTTAATCTTGATCCTTCATTTAGTCTGAGTATGTTTGTTGTTGTTTGTTATCATAGTTCGTTTTTTATCACCATTTTTTTTAACAGCCATAATATAATTTCTTTTTCGCGAAGTGTTTTTTAATTCTTTTCTTTGTCAAGAAAAATGGGAATAGAGCCATAGTGTGTGTGTGATCTGCCACCTCCCTTGGCTAATTTTTTTTGATGCAAAAAGTTGGCAAGGCCGACATCATGCCGTTGGGTAGCGGTATCTCTCTCGTTCTTTCTATACAGGTGGCCAGTGCCGTCTTAACACATGGTCTCACTATGGCCCAGCCCAGGGGCCTCAAAGAAATTAGAACCGGTTGAAATTTTCAAAAATTTGCCAGGTACGGCCTCAGAAAAATCATTCGGCCCAGAGGGTCCAGGATACTGTTAAGACGGCCCTGCAGGTGGCGCTAGTTCTACGGGGTTTTCAAACAGTCATTTTATTTTTTGTTTACTGTGCCTTTTGAAACGCCCTTCCACAATGGAGTATGTGTTAGTGTTGGATTATTTCGTTTTGGATATCATTGTCTCCCTGGTTGTACCTTTTAATATTTCCATTCTTATTACTTTATGCATACTAGCCATAGTATCTGGAGTTTTAATCCTGCGTGTTTCTATTGACCAAACCCAGAGAGACTTTTTATGTCTGGTTTTATTATTTAAAAGAGAGTCCGCAGGTTTCTATTTTTTTTATTACAGAGAATATCTCTTTCCATCAGGAGGAGCCATTGTATTATTTAAAAGAGATATTATTATCATTGTTTTATTCCCAAATATAATTCATTCTGAAATCACGTTTATTTATGTTTCATTTTTAATCTTCACGCCTTATATGTTTTACAGAGAAACCACCAGAGTATTTATTTTTCACCAGAGAATTATTCATAACCCAAAGCTTAAGAACTTATTTATACGGTTATATTTCAGTCTCATATATAATTCTGCATTTAGTTTAGAAAGTAATATTTATTATGCTTGTTGCCTTTCGTTATTGTTTTCTATGCCGGCGATTTTTTTCCCCACCGCCTGTAGTTGTGGCCTCTGTGACTTACAGTTGGGCTATCTGACGTGTTTGGCACTGAAAAAAAAAGTCGCCAATGGCATGTTATACTATAGCTATTCAAAACACATGTCCAAAAGCATGCAACCATTTTAGTTTCTGTGATTTCTCGTCATACTTTCAGACGTTTCTCTCACCAACTCATCGCCAAAAAAAGGATTATACTATAGCTGTTCCACATTAGAGATTTTTTTTCAGCTCCACAAAGACATTAGCACACACAAAATAGGGTTATATATAGGCTTTTTGTTAACTAACACCGTCAAAGAAAAACACTGGAAAAGACTGGTTTTGGTGTAGTCAGAACAACCAAAATGGTAAATCATATACTGGAAATCAAATGGCACAAATTTATGAATTTCTTTTCTACCATTTTTTTTTACATAAATGAAATCAACAATTCGTCAATTTCGTTCATATAATGGAACTAGGACCAGATTTCCACATGAGCGAGTGGGAAAATTGTAAGGGCCCTCAGGGTGATTATTAGGACTCAGATTTCCGTCTTTGCATATTTTTCAATTTTTACGTGATAGAGTATATTTTCAAAATTTTAAGGGATATTGTGCATATTTCATAATTCTCTACAGCAGCAGTTCTCAACCTTTTTCAACTCGTGGAGTTGACTCCTTTTAAGTAAAAGAAGTTCTATGTTGGAACCCCATAGGCCAATTTTTCAATTATTCATTAAAGTTACTGATTTATTTTTACTATTTAAAAATATTTATAATTATTTTTTTTAAATTTTACTGTTTTTTTATTTTCCTCGAATGGCTGCGGAGCCCTTGGAGAGTGCACAAGGAGCTCCAAGGGCTCTGCGGAGCACTAGTTGAGAACCGCTGCTCTATACAAAGTAATTTTCTTTCTTGCTGTTTCAATCCCGCTTCAGACTGGTTTTTGCGGGATTGGAAAATCGCCTCTCACGAGAGCTTTTATGGCTATGATTTTCATGCTATAAAAATGGAACGTCGTTGCTGATTGGTAAAAAATCCTGAAATTCAGGTTTTTCAACCAATCAGCAATGACATTGAAGTCTTAGAGCATAAAATACTAGCCCTTCAATGGCACTGGTATGTGGCTGTAAATAGATTAATCATCTGAATCAGTGTCTGCGATGGTAACTTGTGGGAAAAATTGGTAAATGGAGGAATTTTTTTAATGTTTGTGGGAAATTTTGAGTTTTTATCAAATAAAAAGAATTTATTTATTTACTTTAATTTTGTGCGATGCTTTTCTAAAGCTAAACACACTACTTGGCTAGGTATACAGAAGGCAGCACGTTAATCCTGAATTTGTAGGGAAAAACGTACTAAAAAAGAAATTTGACGAAAATTTTGGCCAGATGAGATTAGTTAGTAAAACGAAGAATTTTTGTTCATACAATAAGTAATGATTCAAGTCAATTTAGACAACATCAACACTTCTCTTTTCATTCTCATATTATTTTGCTAAAACTAATGTTATTTAAGATATTAATGAAAATTTTTTAGGACATATTTTTTCATTTTATAAGGCATATTTAGTTTTTTAAGAGCATGAATGCATTTTTTACAAAGCATATTTTAGAAGTTTATAGAGCGTAAAAATCATAGCCCTAGTGATTATTAATAAAGTTCCTGTGTACTTCAAGTAGTTTTTCTCAAAAACAATTCATCCGAATACAAATTTTTAGGGTATTTCAATGAGACCATGGGCGAAAAATTTAAACTTTTTACTGCATTTCCTTTTTTTTTCCCATGGTTCAAATAACGTATATACCAAGTTTCAATAAAATACACTTACCAGAACGTAGCGCTACATAGGTCGGTGCCCCAAAGCAGAATGTTCAGCACTGTTCTGCGACGAGCCCTCCGCTGACTAGAAATTTACTGTGGTAAAAATCCCCATACATGTAATAGTGGTTTTTTTTTGTTTTTTGCACTTTTTCTTAAAATTCTTCTGCAGTAGTGCTAATTGTTCTGAGACGTACGTCGCAGATCTTGGCATGTTCTGCTTTGGGGGGTCGGTGTAGTTTCAGTATACTGACGCTGCTCAGACCAATGTAGCGCCCTATCTGGAGTATTCCATTGAAACTTAGTATATATGCTATATGGTCCATGGGGGAAAAAGGAAAATTGAGTAAAAAATACCACTTTTTCATCTGGTGGTCAAAAACTGAACTATTTTTTTATATGCAAGTTCCCTATCGTGGTTTCATTGAGATATCCTACAAATGTGGCCGTGTTCAGATAAGCAGTTTTTGAGAAAAACTACTCCGAGAATTTTATTTTAATCACACAATATTATTTACTGACTGACCACAAATTATTGACACAAGTCACGGGGGGGGGGGGGGCATGCCACAATCAGGCACTGAACGAAACGAATGTTTCTCCCCGTTCAGTGCTGGGGCCCCTTCATACCGAATATATAGAGTTAAAAAAAAAATTATAATCGTCCTGGGCTGGAGCCCTGTAATCCCCACTGTTTGTAGGAACCATGATAGCCATTACCAAGTCGATGACGGAAACCACGTGTTTACACGAACTACTGCCTCAACGCACCGAGACTAGAAAAATCTAAACCATTTAAAAGCAATAACGACAATCAATACATTGAAATACATGTTAAGCGAATGAAAATTGATCCAAAATACATATTATAATCAACGATTAAATTTGAATTTTAATTCTTCATAACACTTTCGGTGGGAAAAGGACGTTCGTTACGAAAGAGTTCGCTGCTGTGGATAATGGATGTTCGCGATTCGAAAAACGTTTGCGTCGGATGAAAAGGCGACTTTAGCAAATGAATATGATATTACTTTACGGATGAGAAAAAGTGTTTTACCATCTTGGAAAAAATAAGATGCTCAAAAAACCTCTTCGTCCGACGAGAAACAAAACAAAACAATATTGAACGACTTTAGCCTTTGCAACGACCGCTTTGAGACTTTTTTCTTTATCCATGCGTGTTAGAAAAAACAAATTTCTTGACATGAGAATTTAGTCTGGCGGTAAAAATTGTAAGCTTAATTTTTCACTGTATTACAAAAATTATTGTTCACATAATGGATTGCGTGACCATATAACGTCTACCTCCCAGGACAGAAATACTTTTTCGGACTATTCTGCTGACTCATCGTTTGATTGAAAATGCTCATTTTTTCCAATCATGCTGAAAAAACTCACTTTGAAGTCATTTAATTATGAACTCGTTATTTAAAGCGAGCTCTGCACCCATTAAATTTCCCGTTTTTTCAAATACAGTCATGCTAGTAGTGAATTATTTATTGATATAACACTGGAACACCTGCTGCCATCTAAGAAATATAGAAGGAAACTAGTACACGCCTAAGTAGATTGACTGTCATTCAAGCATTACGTAAGCAGATTTTTAGCCATTTTTGACCCCCTCCCTCCCTCTTGTTAGCAAAAGTCAGCAAAACACTGACCCCCCCTTGTCAGCAAAATTTCGTCAGCAGCTTAGAATATTTCAAAAGAATACTCAAAAAAATAGAATACTTCAGCTACATACGCTTAGAATACTTCAAAAACAGTGGTTGATGACGTAACCAACCTTCAAACCCCCTCCCCCCCCCCCTTGTCATCAGAAGTCAGCAAATCCGAACTCCCCCCCCCCCGATGCTGACGTAATACTTGAATGACCCCTAAACAGGGCCGCAACTAGATGTCGGTCAGCCGGGGTAAGTGCTCATTTTGGCACCCCTTGTAACGTTGAAGGAGAGGTTTGAGAAAAAATTTGTGCCCCGTCTGGTCTAGCACCCGGGGCACGAGACCCAGCTGCTCCCCCCCCCCCCCCAGTTGCGGCTGTGGTCATAAACTACTTAATTGCTATGATAAGCATCATAACGCCGTTGTTCCCGAGCACCACGGTGCTCCCTGAAGCATCCAGAGTGCACGATGCTCGTGTTTGATTTCGTGCTCACGAGCACTTGATCAACGTTCCACCTGTGCAAATCGTATTCAAGGATTGAAATCATCCTGATTTCATGCATTCGTACGTCAAAACTCGTCGTGAAGGTACTCTTCTTTTGATGACGAGTATAGACAGTGCTCGCGACAATAAAAGGTTGAATTGGACATGCCTCAGCAACTTGAAGTTAGAGAAACATTAACATTACATTTTACTCATATCGAATTTTCGAACCAGAAGCTCCAGAAGCATTTGCTATCATTGGCAAAGCTTGGCAGCAAATATTTCAAATGCGAGCCGATCTCCCCCGTTAGAAAGTCTCGCCATAGAAAGCAACAGGCCTATAACGGTGCAATTAATCAATCATTACACTTCACTCGTGGTTGGAAAAATTGACGGCAGATGGCAGATACACACAACAGGCATTGCACAGAAACAAACTTTACGTTAGGTTCACAACACGCACGCACACACACATTCCGGCATATACCAATTGAATAGAAATTCAGTAGAGGAATGTGTATGAGGTGCATGTACGTTGAGTGTAAAATAGTAGTAGCAAATACATCAGAACAATGAATTTGGCTTGAAGGATATTGTAGCTAGATTGTGTTGGGGACAGAAATTTTGAGTTCTTGGCACTGGTATTATAGATGATATTAATGAAACCAGTTACATCACTGGGATCGTTTTCATTTCGTTTCTTTCATATTGTGGTTCTTCAGTAACTTATTCTTTTAATTTTTTCATTAGTTTCACATTATGCACAGGAGCTGCTGCAAAACTTGACAATAGAAAACTTCTAGGTGAGCGGAAGGGATTAATTCATCATTTCACATTCATTCTTATGGGAAAAATTCTTTTTCGGTTTATGAACGATTCGGCTTACGAACGGACTTCCGGCACGAATTAAATTCTGAAACCAACGGTTGACTAAATTAAGAGGTGGTGCCTGAGCGCCATCTCTTTCATTTTGCCCTGGGGCTATGATGCTGTTGAGACGGCAGTAAATATACACTTTTTCAGATAAATATTCAAAATTTATTTGAGTTTCGTAGAACAGCCTCGTTATCATCAAGAGTTCCGTGTGTAGGTCCACCTAAGCCCCTGACATAGAGAGCGTGCAAGCATGAGAGTGACCAAAAAAGTGTACAAGTGCGTGAGTAATCAAAAGAATGACCTGGTGAGCGAGAGACGAAAAGAGTGACCGAGAGGGTAAGAAAGCATGTGAACGACCAAAAAAAAAAAAAGACACAAAGGTATATTTACGGTGTAAGAGGGGGAGCTAAGCGAGAAGGGCAGTTTATATATATATATATAATTTGAAAGAATGAGAAGTCACAAGAAACTTCTTCTCAGAAGAAAGACGCACACCATTGTTTACCGTGCAAAATGTGTGTGACCATACGTCCCGCTTTCGAAGTAGAAAATGTTTTTTGTGTTTCAGAATTATTTTACCATTCCTAATAATACAAGATAACTTAATCCTTGAAACAGCACTTATTTTTTGTGAGCCATCATCATCACTTATCCCGTAAAGATGATATATAACCAGCTTATTTTTATTAAGAAATTTTTTTCAAAGTTGTTTCTGGTACTCCAGAAACCAGACAAATGAGAAGCGGAATTTTTCCTTGGCTTTCATTTGACTATTGTGGAACAAATTGTGGGTTAGGGCATGCCCCTCTCTCATTCTAAAGCAGGGCCTCTAGGCTGGGATCTTTTGAACCCGCCCCCCCCCCCGTCCAACTTCCCACGTGCTCTTGTATAGTTAATTTAGCCTACAGCCTGGAAAAAAAAGCCAAAAATTATGAGAATTGTCCCGGGCTTTGCCATCCCCACCCTTGTGGGGGACAGTGGTGAGGGAACCAAATTGCACACTTGCCCCTTGTGATAGAGTACAGGAGCGGCACTTGGCCATGCAACCCATTGCGGCCGCATGGGCAAGGCCGTCTTAAGAGCATAATGGGCCCCCGGGCCAATTGATTTTTGTGAGGCCCTACATCGCGAATTCTCGAAGATTTGAACCGGTTCTCATTTTTGTGAGGCCCCTCTTCTCTTGAGGCCCCCCGGGCCGTGCCCGGGTGGGCCCATGCGTTAAGACGGCAATGCGCATGGGACGCTCATCACTCACAAAATGTGGAAAATACACATTTTCAAAGATAAATAAAAAAATATCTTAGAATAGTTCATTTGAATTCCTACAGATGGCAGAACACTATTAAACCTGTAGCTTTCTTGAATGCGAAAACGACCAATTAAAAAAACCGATTTTTTTAAAATAAAATTTGAATTTTTGTCACTTTCGGATTTATCCGTGGATATTTTATCCACAAGAAGTGAGGATTCTCGGATTTCAGAATTTTCGTGTACTTTTCGGGAAACCCAGAGCCATCTAGACACACGAGTCCCACCCAGGAACGGCACGGAGACCCATGGCAGTAGGGCCTAGGCCACTGTGGTGGGTCGAGTGGTCATAGTGACAGACTCATCGTGCGAGGACCTGGGTGGTGCCCTGAAGTTGGTTTTCTGTGGTTTCCAGCAAGCCGATCTCTTCATTAAAAAGTCTCAACACTGAGAGCATCCGACAGACCTACAACGGTACAAAATTCAATCGTTATATTTCGGTCATAGTTTGAAAAATTGATGGTAGATGGCAGCACTATATCAGGCATTACACAGAAACAAACTTCGTATCTGATTTACAACACGTACACGCATGTTTCCACATTCACCAGTTCGTTAGAGGGATAAGGACGAGGTGCATATGTGGTTTAGTAGTAGTAGTAGTAGCAGGGCCCTAGGCTGGGATCTTTGACAGGGACTCCAGGTCAGACTGTTCACCCCCCCCCCTTTCCCCCAATACGAATTCTCTGTGTGAAAAAAAAGAATGATGAGAATAATCTCGGGCTCCCGAATAGGGTCCTATCAGCCCCACCGTCCTTGTGGGGGCATGCGGGGACTTAAGTTGCACAGGGCTTTTGCGATAGGATCATACACTGGTGTGCAAAAATTAAGGATGAAGCTGAAAAATTGTGGTCAAGTACTCTTTACGGATGAAAGCAGACTTAGTCTGACTAGCGATTCTGGACGCATACACATCTGGAGAGAGCGGGGAACACGCAATAACTCCTCCTACATCATCGAAAGGGACCGGTTCGGAAGTGGTAGAGTTCTCGTTTGGGGAGTATCATGCTTGGTACCCGAACATCTTCCAACGTGGTTCAGTTACTAGTGCCCGCCATTGTACCGAGGTTCTCTTTCCTCACTCGCGTCTTTTTTAGAGGTGTCATGAGTCCTCAGTTCCTCTTCACGTACGGCAACGCTACACCTCATCATACAGTGGTTGTCGCAGAGCTGTTGGAAAGTGAAGATATTCAACGTATCGATTGGCCGGCATGGTCCCCGTATCTAAATCAAATCAAACACTCTAGGGCAATGATTCCCAACGTGGACGTTAATGCCCCCTGGGGGCAATGGAATGTTCCATGGGTGGCGGTAGAAGCTACGGGTATAGCATAGGTTCATATGGGTTGGATTGCGTTGGGGAAGGGGGGGGGGCGATAGGAGAAAAACATTTCTGAAGAAGGGGGCGATGAGACAAAAAAATTGAGAAACTACGCTCTAGGGAGACACATGGCAACACGTCACCAGGCGCCAGCAACGATTCCGGAGCTGCGATTGGCACTACAACAGGAATGAGCAGCAATGACTCAACAGCTCGTTGACAACCTTGTACTCAGCATGGGCAGACGATGTAAATCCTGCATAGCAGTCAGGGATGATCATATAAACGAGCAAACCATCTTCCTAAAGGCTGGATTTTCCTTTCCAGTCACTTGTCACAGATGTTTCGGTTTTCTGTCCAATTGTGCTCGAGGCTAATTTTTCAATAAAAAGTTCCCTTTTCTCCTTTGGATTTCTTTTTTTTAGGAAAGTTTTGTTTACTTTTTCCATGTTCTTGCGTCTTGGTTATCTTATGGCAGTTTTTATGTCGATTTGGGACACTTTTGCACGACGTTACAATAAAGAAACAGTCTCGTCCTTAATTTTTGCCCACCAGTGTAACAGTGACCCGCGGCATAGTTGCAGATCACTTGAGTAGTCCCCGCGGCACATCCCTAGATCACTTAGATCCCTAGATCCTCAGTACACCTCATGTTTAACCCGCGGGTCAAACACTAGATCCCTAGATCCCTAGACCCTCAGTACACCTCATGTTTAGCCCGCGGGTCAAACATGATGCTCTAAGTGCTTGCACACATTCTATCTAGATCACCTTGTGGTCGCTCGCAGGCATCGAACACTCTCTAGATCATTTTCTTGATCTCTCAGTGAGATCCGTATCCTGCGTTTTCTAGGCGGATTTATGATTTTACCACTCATCTCTCATTATACTGACCACCAATTTCCTAATTTTATTACCCTGGGCTATATACACGACAATTTGGCCCCTCCTCCCTGTAAATACATCTGATGAACACGTGAATAAAAATATCAATATAAGTAGCTTATTGTCGGGGGGGGGGGAAGGGGAATCCATGTCGTGGGACCCATCACGAAACAATTGTTCCGAATATCAACAATAAAATAAATTATTCTCGTGACACGACAAAAGCATCACGGTCCACGAAACAATCGTTGCAGTTGTTAACGGCTAGATGGCAGCACCTCAGTAACATGGAAAAAGATTGGGATCTGAACACGGGAGAGAGAGAGAGAGAGGAAAGCAATATATTTTGGGATAAGGGAGGAAGAAGATGAGAGAAAAAAGTACAGTAGAGTATTTCTTTAAAAAGAAGGTATAATACCACAGAGCTGGTCTTTGTGAATCCACAGGAAAAAAGTGTCTCGTTCTCCACTTGACACGGAAAAACCTTCGATATTGCCGGAGGGCGACTTACGCAAGAGCCGGTAAGTGTTTGTTTTTCAATACGAAAGTATTACATTAATAAGCAGCACCTGTTGAGAGCGATCACAAACTTTTCGAAATGAGTTCATCCGAGCGTAAACAGAAACTTGACATTCGGATAAAATGAAAGCTGCATAAAGATCCTTTCAGAAAATATGCGTGGTAATATATGGCAATTCCAAGGAATATGCTTATATTAAAGCATTTTCTCTTCCTTGGATGTTAGTCAACGTTTTCTTGTCCTTCGGAAAGGCGGGATTTTCAAATCACGCTAATTATGATCATTATACGTTCGAGGGGAGTTCAAGTTGCATTTTTGTAAGAAAATCAATATTAAAAACTAAAATAATTAAATTATCAGTGTTGTACAGCACAATTGACACAGGAGTGTTTCCCGAATTGAGGATCGCGGGTATCTTGAAATTAACATTTTGAAAGACCATATTTCGCTTTAACGAAAAGATGAAAACAACAGGAAGTTAAATAATAAAAAGTGATAATAATGAAATAAAAACAAATTCTAAATTAACGGAGAAAAATAAATAAAAAATTATATACAAAAAATAATAATTATTAAATTGGAAATTGTAAAAAAGAAAAATAAATATGAAGTTAAAAATTATAAATTAGAAAAAAATTATAAATTCAAAAGAAATTGTAAAAAGAAAAATTAATATCAAATTAGAAATTATGAGCTTTAGATTAAAAAGAATTAAATTATGAAGAAAAATAAAAATTATAAAATAATGAAAGATGAGTTATAAAGAGTAAATTGAAGGTAAATTCGAAGTCAATTAAAAATTAATATATGTTTCTATATAAAAAACTTATTTTGGCTTGTTCAAAGAACATTTTTTTCGACATCAATGATCATCTTGTTCTGGTTTCAAGTTTTCTATTCCTTGAGTATGTATGTACTTCTACTACTAAATTACAAAATATGCATATTTAATCATTTATGTACGTACAACGACACGATAAAGTAACAATATTTATATAATTAAAATTGAAAAAATGTTTCTCAATTTTTCTTTTTCAACTATCGGAGAACTGAATTAATTTTGTGAAAAAATTGTGTCGATTACAAGATGACATTAATTACGTATATCGTCATTAGAGCTGCCCTTAGGGTCGCACAACATTTGTAGCTGCACCTTTTTTTGAAATAAATAAAATGAAGTAGTTGTGGTTCAAAAAATGAAGAAAATATTTACAAAAATATCCGAACATAATATTGGTTATTAAAAAAAGAAGAGAGGAAAATTATTCGTCCCGTAAATGGGTCCCATATCTGATAAATTTAATGACAACCACAAAAATCATGTTCTCATCTCCAAAAATCGAGTTATTACTGTGAAAGCTCGTACATATAAAAACCTATTGAAAACCGTAAAATATATATATATATATTAAAATGAAAATTATAGAAACAAAAATAAATATTGAATTAGGAATTATAAATTTTAGAATGAAAATAACAAAATTATGAAGAAAAATGAAAATTATATAAAATTTAACTATAAAAAGGTACGATGAAAAAAAAAAGAATCAGCGTGGATATAAATTTTGTTTAATTCTCTTAATTTCATATTTGTTGAGTTGAATGAATAAATGATTGATTCAATTTTTCTATTTTGGAAAATAAATACTGTATACAGGGTGTCCTGTAAGTGATAAAGGGGCTTTTATCTCATTAACCATCCGTCGTAGAAATATGATTTCAGTTCAAAAAATGATCAAAAGGCGTTCAAAAATTATCCTGTACCAGTTTTGAGAGTGGAAATACAGTGCGTCACAAAATAACAATACGGCCTGCTTGTCCTCTAACGTCTGATTAGAAAGTTGTTGCAGTGCCGTCTTAACGCATGGCTCACCCGGGCACGGCCCGGGGGCCTCAGAAAAATGAGTAGTTGAATTTTTCGAGAATTTGCCAGGTAGGGCCTCAGAAAAATCACTTGGCCCGGGGGCCCGTGATGCTTTTAAGACGGCCCTGAGTTCTTGCCCTGTTTTTTGAGACGAACAAAAAACTTTCTAACCTCAATATTCGCGGATATATTCGAATTCAGAAACTGGAGAAAAGGACGACAGCACAAACGAAGGAAAGGAGCGTTGTGTTCGTCAGTTTTTTGCTGTTCTTTCATAAATTTCCAAAATCTATGAAAGAATAGCAAAAACTAACGGACGTGGATTTTCTTTTTTGTTGTTGGCCTCAGGAGGAGAGACAGGGCAACACCTTTCTAATAGGAAGTCAAAGGACAAGGAGCCGTATAGAAATTTAGATTTTTATTATTCTGTTACACACTGTATTTTCGTTCTCAAAATTGGTACAGGGTTATTTTTGAACGCCTTTTGAGCATTTTTTTAAATTGGAATCATATCTCTACGACGGACGGTTGATGAGATAAATGCCGCATCAGCACTTACAGGACACCCAGCATACTATACTTATACATGGAGGGTATCATGGAGAAAAATTTTCGATTGTTTCTTTTGGCGATATGGAATATTATACTTATCAGGTTGATATGTGTCTGAAATTTATTATTATATAAAGAAGCAGAAATCTCTTAAATCATTTTTAATTGGTTATTGGTTGATTATAACTTGTCAGGGGTGCACAATCTTTTTCAGCCCGCTGGCCAAATACAGTATGTGGTATTTCTGTCGCTCGCAGGCCAGGAAACTGGAATAAAGTGACCACGTGACCTGTATTTAACGGGACATTCCCGTAATTTTGGCCGTCCCGACTTCTCTATAAAATTTCCCGATTTTCAACGAATCTTACTTGAATTTTTGTTTTTTACTGGAATCAAGGATTTAGATTAGAAATTATAATATGATAATTGAATGATTGATTATCATAATTAGTTATAGTGATGTAAATAAATTCATTTTATATTAAATACATAAAGTGAATTTATTTTATTCAACAAACTTAGCATTTCAAACACGTTTTTTTAGTGAATTAAATTGAAATCAATTGTTTGAGTTGCGGTAGTCCTATATTTCCCGCCATTGACAATTTTTCACAGCAATTTCACCGATAGTTGGCAATTTTTTTTTTGACAATTTTTTCTCGCTAATTAGCAGCGACCCGTATGGATCCTGATTTCCCGTATTTTTATGAAGGAAATATGGTCAACCTTCTTACTGCTGATTCTTTTCTACTGGAACACCTTTCGCCGGATAGAAGTCCTGGGCGGGCCACATTTGGCCAGAGGTTTTTCACCCCTGCAGTATACGATGCATTGGAAGGCTAAGATACTGATATCTATTACAACAGCGTTTCTCAACCTATAGTCCGCGCACCTGAGCTGTTCCGCAAAGATGGGCCTGCTCAGCTAGTCTGCAGAGAGCCTTGAAAATATAATGCTAATAAATGGAAATTTTATTCGGTTGCATTTTTACTAATATTAGTGATACTCACATAGGTGCAAATTAAAAAAAAAAAAAATCAGGTCTACCTGTTCTACAATACTACTGATACCAGTAGGTCCACAAATATTGTAACTCAAGAGTGCTCAATCTTTAGGGGTGTGTCGCGTGCCACTCAATTGATCTGTAAGTTTACCATGGATCACTTGGGCGATCTGTGAATAAGCCGCTAATTATATAAATGAACTGGAAATGTGTGACGGACCGCTTTTATCTGGAACTGCACCACGGGCTGCTCAAGTGTTCTGGAACTGTGCCGCAGGTCACTTAAGTTTTCTGAAAATATGTTGCTGACCACTTAAGTAATGTGAAAACTGCACCGCCGGTCACTTAATTGATCTGTGCAAATACAAGGCCACAACAGGCAAAATGCCCAGCGAGGCGGCATAAATGTGCTGTGGGTTGATTTAGTGATCTGGAACTGTGTTCGAGCCACTTAAGTGATCTAACTGTGCTCGAGCCACTTAAGTGATCTAACTGTGCTCGAGCCACTTGAGACATCTGAAACTGTATTGTAGGTAAGTGATCTGGAACTGTGCTGTGGGTCACTCAAGTGTTCTGTGAATATGTCGCTAGTCACTTGAGTGATCTGGGAATGTGCTGCTGGTTACTTAAGTGATGTGAACGTGCAGCAGGGGGCACTTAAGTGATCTGGGACTGTACAGGGGGTCACTTAAGTGACCTGTAAATATGCTCCCCGTCACTTGAGTTACCTGTAAATATGCCCCGAGTTTCTTAACTTATCTGAAAATGCACCGCTGGTCGCTTGAGTGATCTGGAACTGTGGCGCGAGTTATACTTGAGACATCTGAAACTGTGCCACGGTGATCAGTAAATATGTCGCCGCTCCCATTTTATCGTGCTTCGAAAGGTTGAGAAACGCTGTAATTCACGAATTTGTGGTTTTCTCTTGTTATGGGTTGTACATACGTGGCTCCAAGTTTCATGCGGCACAAATTTCTGGTTGATTGGCTTTTACTTCCTGAAATGAACCCGTGAATGAACCGTGCCGAATGTGTATCGCGTTTATAATATCATTGCTATATTAGACAGAAACTAGGGTGGATATGGAAAGGAATGGAATGAAGTAGTTTGGCTTCTCTTCCTGAGTCATTGGGGCTTTTATAAAGAGAAAAAAAGGGCGTCCCATCCTCCTCCCATCAGCACATTTTAAAAATAGCGACTGGTAGTTGGTTGCATCTTCTTCTTGTTCTTCTTCTCGTCGTGTCGCGCTTCCTTATGACGTTCTCATCAGCTTTGATAGCTGTTCCTCTTTATTTTTTTCGATGCATTTAATGGCTTTCCTCACTCGACGGAACTTTCTACTCCCATTACATATGTACAGAGTCTATATCAGGGACTTACGCGAATCTCTGCGAATCCTGCGTTTTCTGTGGTTTCTTCTTGCTTTTGATTCGTTTTCGGTTTATTTTCGGTTCGCTTGCTGAAAGTAAAATTAGGTATTATAAACTAGCTAAAATAATATGGATTTCTTTTTACGGGTTATAGAGCAGGACAGATAGCTAGTTCCGTAGGCTCCACCATAATACTCCTGCTTCATAGAGGAATTGCAAGAATTTTGCTTTATAGAGGAATTACAAGAATTTTGCTTCGTGGAGTCTTACATTTAATTCGTTTCGTAGAGCTCATCGCGGGGATATTGTTTCTTTAGTTTTCTTGGTTTATATAGAATCTTTCACAGTAATCTTCATATATTATATCACAAGAATTTTGCTTCATGGAGTTTTTCACAGAAATCTTGCTTCATGGAGTTTTTCACAGAAATCTTGCTTCTGTGGCCTATCATAACAGAGCTTCTGCTTTATAGTCTTCATAGACCATGGAGTTACCGGGTGCATTAATCACGTTTCATAGAGAGGAATCTATATCACCGGAATCTTTCTTCATCGAGCCTTTTACAAGTATTTCGCTTCGTATAGTTATAGTCTATCCAGGGCCGCAGCTAGAAATGAAAATGAACTCTGTCGCCTTGTCCCGGGTGCAGTATCAATTTTAGCTCCCTCCCCCATCCCTCCCGTAATTCTTAACGGAAAAAAGATTGTATTCGTAATTCAGTGTATTCCTGATCCAGCACCCGGGGCATCAAAACCCCTACCCGCCCTTAGTTGCGGCAATGAGTCAGGGTCTTGCTTCATAGATTTTGAAACAAATTTTGCTTCATGGACTTTAAAACAGGAATTTTGCTTCATGGACTTTAAAACAGGAATTTTGCTTCATGGACTTTAAAACAGGAATTTTGCTTCATGGACTTTAAAACAGGAATTTTGCTTCATGGACTTTAAAACAGGAATTTTGCTTCATGGACTTTAAAACAGGAATTTTGCTTCATGGACTTTAAAACAGGAATTTTGCTTCATGGACTTTAAAACAGGAATTTTGCTTCATGGACTTTAAAACAGGAATTTTGCTTCATAGTTTATCACAGGGGTTTCGCTTCAAAGAATCTATCACAGAAATCTTGCTCCTAAGGTCTATTACAGAAATCTTGCTCCTAAGGTCTATTACAGAAATCTTGCCTCATAGAGTCTGTCACAGGCTCTTGCTTCGTATAGTCTTTTACGGGAATCCTGCTTCATGGAGCCTTTCACAGAAATCTAGACTCATAGAGTCATTCATCATAGGAAACCTGCTTTGTAATATTTCACAGCAATTTTGCTTCGTGTAGTCCGTCAGAACGAATTTTGCTTTACGGAGTCTATCAAATGAATCTATCGAAGGAGAGGAAAGGAGTTTAATTAAATGTACGTATATAGCTTTAAAATAAGTAAATAAGTACGCTTCCGGTCACGTAGATAATAGTTCTGAAAATACGCGTACTACGTACGTATTACTAAACTAAATAAATGAAAAAATACGTACAAAAAGGCGACAGACTGTCCATTTGTACAAAAAATGCGTTATGCTTTTAAATTAAACACTTGAAAATAAATTGAGTAATATTCTATTTGAAAGTAATTTATAAATGTAAACAATTTTTTTCCATTCAATTAAAATTACTTGTTGGATTCGTCTGAAACCTTGACTTTGACTCAAGTGAGTATCATCGAAGGGAAAAGAGCGCTTTTTAAGGTGCAAGAACACGGCGCTATCAACCTATTAATAACACCGTCTGACCTTGCGACGCTTTCTTGTTTTTTTTTTCTTTAAATTTGGTTTTTTGTGTGACCTCAACTCCTAAGTGTGCCCTTGAATGTTTCGCTCGTTGAATCATCGTCGATTAAAGACTATAAAAGACTTCCGTAATTTTGGGAATTAATTAATTGTGTCGTCATTACGTTGTTCTAAAAATCTGATATTCGAGGCTGGAGTCTAAAATGTTATGATATATCCATAATGACGAAAGATATATTCTACAGAATTGATATTTGAAGGGGAAAAAACAATCACAGGTTCAGACTTTAATATGCGAATTTTGCACAGATCTGTCCAAAATTTTGTACATGACGGTCGATCTGGTACTCACTGTTCGCTTCCAGATACGTGATTCTCGCATCAAAATTCAATTTTGCTCTTCCAAATTTCGTTGAGGAGTGAAACTACTCCGTCAAATTTTAGGCAATTTTTTCCTAATAGTGATTTGTTTAATAATAAAAAATACCCCTTAAAATTTTGGAGGGGGGAGAAATTACTCTTCAAATTCATAACACTGCTGATTCGTGAAGGTATCCAAGACATATATACATCGATGGGGCATCGTTGTACCCGTCTGGACAAGGATTTATCCTCGAACATCAATCTCTATCTACACTGAATAATTTCCGATACTTTCGTTATTCGGTACGGTACAGGACCATCGCAGGAACCAAGCTTCGTAGAGTCTTTTACAGGAATCGGGGTTTTCGGGATAATTCAGGTAATTCAGGGCAGGGCCGTCAATTCAACTTTTTCCGGGGGGGGGGGGCGAAGCACATCTACTCAATGTATATATATATACCATTTTTAGTGTATTTTCAAAAACCAGGGGGGGGGGCAACGGTCCCCCTGCCCCCCTAAATGACGGGCCTGATTTGGGGGGGTCAGGGGGGTCGTTGCCCCCCCCTCGTGGCTTTTGAAAATACACTAAAAATGGATATATATATATATATATATATATATGCGTACATTGAGTACATGCTCTTTGTCCCCCTGGAAAAAGTTGAAATGACGGCTCTGATTCAGGGGTTCTTTATGTTTCGTGTCCTACAGACCTGTTGTACCCGTTAGACCAGTGATTCCTAACGTGGACGTTAACGCCCCCTTGGAGGCGATGGAAAGTTCCAGGGGGTGGTAGAAGCTACGTGTATGACATAGGATCCTATGGGGGGAAGGGCATAGGGTTCCCTGGCCCTTGCCCTATAGGGCCAGGGAACCCTATGCCAATCAGATTAAGGCGGCTCACCTTTACAGAATAACAATCAGCACAAAATAATGCAAAAAGAATTGTTAATTGTTTTCTCGTCTGAGCTCACGAACACACCGAAACCTCTGCAATGACTGACGAAAAGTCCGTGTACCCCTGTTTAAGAAAAACTCCTTTATTAATTGGAGGATGTGTCTTTTCTTTTCAGGTCCTGGTGAACGTAACTGGATAACTTTGACAGTTTCTCAGTTAGGCTGACTTGACATCTAGAGATTAAAAACATGTAGGATTCGGAATGATTGAATAGTACATTTAACGTGTGCACGCATCGAGCGGTGTGTGTGTGTGTGTGTGTGTGTGTGTGTGCGCGCAAGTGAAACGATGGCTTCGTGGAATCAGTGGAAAGAAGTCCAATCCACTGATGGTGGAGGCTCACCTTATCCTTGGAGTCGCCGGAGGATGGACAGCGTCGACGAGACCGCGGCCAATCAGACAATGACTTACGCGGATATTGTGGCCTCCCAGTCCCAGGATTACGTGGACGAGAAGGAGCTGGAATTTCGGCAGACCATCCAGCACTTAGCAGGTGAGTTTGGCTCATTGCCAAAGAACTTTTGATTTTTATATTTTTAAAATTTACTAGAAAAACGAGATGCCCACTTCACAGAGGTGAATGGGTCGAGACTTAATTTCTTAATATCTTTCGATTTCTAACCCATTCTTCATTAACAAGAGTTTCATAGCTTACTCATGAACAGTTTCTCAGCCCTGATTCTATGATCATGTGACCGAGTCTTTAGGATGAAAACGTTTTCTTTCTGGATTACTAATAAGCATTTGATGGTCAAACGTGGTAAACTTTGACCTGAATTTTCCCAGTTACTGGAGTTTTCATTGTATGTTGACATTGGATCAAAGCAATAAAGCGTTCAAGGTTTTATGAACGTTTCGGACACAGAAAGGTTCAGACCTGCATCACTTCTGCTGTATTTTCATGCCGCTCCCTCGATCGACAAAAAGTGAACTTTTTCCTATACCAAAAAGAATCCCTTTAGTGCGAATAACTTTTTCTCAAACCCCATTCAAATAGACCAGTTCCTTCAATTTTCATGAATTTTTAAACGAATTAGTGTGTGATACCCTGTGCATTTGATTTGAAAAAAAATTGAATTTTTTTTCCGCTTCCATGTTGTGCAATTTGCTCGTCGTAGCCGTCGAGTTTGAATGAAGTTTTATTAGTTTCAGTTGTAGATAGCTTATAACAGAGACATTTGAATTATAGACACCGTTATGGACACCCCGTACTGCTTATGTCAGAATTGAAATATTTTCAGTGTTCACGAAGATAATATATACAATGTGTCAGACTAAACGGATGTTTGTTAGATCTGTGATTAACTCGTCTTCTACAGCACTCACCTTTATTCAAAGAGAAACAATTGTTTAACGAAATGAATACTCTGTACTTGGTTTTCTTCAGCACAAGCCAACATTTTCTAGAATGAATATAGGAATATAATTCACCAAGAGAACGAGGGGCTTTTCGGTATGCATCTCGGATCATTCTCCGTATAAACGGAGGAATGATATATTCGTAGGAATAATGCGTAAAGGTTAAAAGGTAAATTATTATAAGGCGTCTTGAGTAGAATAGAAAAGAAGAGAGGGAGTAAGGGTAGAGAAAAGAAACCCAAATGGATATACGTACTGTGCATCCCATCTTCTTCGTTGGAAAATTTCCAATAAGTTTTATTTCTTCTGTGTGGATTTTGTGCCAAAAAGAACCAACCGCATATAAACAAGAAGAAGATCGCCCCCTGTCTCTTACCATAAGATTCTGCAGCTCGATGATGCTGCTGATGATACAGTCAATGATGATGATGCCGGGTACTGGTAGAAAACAGTCGTCGCCGTCGTGCATTTGTTTGTGCGCTTGGAGCAAACTACACGTACATCAGTGGTATTGCGTGCTGTGTACGGCAAGGGGTTAGACAAAGAAAGAATGGAAAGATAATTTTTTTTTTGGTGGCAGCAGTTGGTCTGCCGTGTGATAGACATCTTTATTTCTCTAAAAAAGAGAGAGAGAGAGAGCGAGCAGTTTTGAGGACACTGGAAAAGCAGCCAGTCCCCACGAATGGTGTAAAAGTCATTTTTCAATCAACCAGGGTCAATTAATCAAAAATTTTCATCAATTATTAAGGAATTTTGCTTCGTACAGTCATTTACACGAATCTTGCTTCATAAAGTCTATCGTAGGAACTTTGCTTTGTAGTTGCTTTTGCAGGAATCTTGCTTCATGGTCTATCGCAGGGATTTCGCTTTGCAGAGACTATTACAGGGATTCCGCTTTGCAGAGACTATTACAGGGATTCCGCTTTGCAGAGACTATTACAGGGATTCCGCTTCCTAGACACTTTTACAGGAATCTTTCTTTATAGAGACTTTTACACGAATCTAGCTTCACATAGAGACTTTTACAGGAATCTAGCTTCACATAGAGACTTTTACAGGAATCTAGCTTCATATAGAGACTTTTACAGGAATCTAGCTTCATATAGAGACTTTTACAGGGGAATCTAACTTCACATAGCGAGTTACAGGAATCTAGTTTCACACAAGAGACTTTTACAAGAATCTAGCTTCACATAGAAACTTTTACAGAAATCTAGCTTCATATAGGGACTTTAACAGGAATCCAGCTTCACATAGACTTACAGGAATCGTTTAATATAGAGGAATTATATCACAGGAATTTCACTTTGTGGAAACTTTTACAAGAATACTTTCCGACTTATATCGGAATCTCACTTCATCCAAGACAATGAACAAACAATTAATAATTGGTTGTTAATTTGGTTTTGATTATAGAAAATTTAACATTTTAATTCGTCAATAATTGATTAATTACGATGAAATTATGGACTGAAACGAATGAGTTTTCCCATTAATTCGAGAAATAAAAGGAGAACAAACCCCAAGGGTTCAAACCAATCTGGCACACCATTAACTAATTCTAACGTAGGTTTAAAAAAAACGCATGAAGATATATCTCTGACGTAATACTATAATTAACTTTCCTATAATTTAGCGAAAAAGAAATCAGGGTGTGTGTTTGATTCGGAAGAGATATACCATCGAGAGAGAACCAATTAATAATTCATATTCCGTTTTTTATTGGCATTAATCGTTTTTTTACGGATATTTTACGCCCTCATCTACCAACCGGATGGATCTTAATCAAATGAATATTCATTCATTTTATTCGGGTTAACTGAACTCGGCGAGGAGATAATGCCATCGCTATAATGTTATCACATGAGAGTGACTGAAGACCGCGTGGAAACCGAAAATTCGAGCGTAAGAATCAATTAATACAGGGTTAGCTCAAAAGAAATCGGTATTTTTTTTTGCATTTCGTAGGAAGATAGGTATTTAGAAGCGAGATATATGCAAATTACTTGCAAGAGTTTGCATATTTAAATTTTTAATTTGCAATTAGTGACAAATGTATGAAATAGCAAAGGCAAATAACTCTGGCTATATATATTATCAGATTTAGAATTTATGGTTTTGTCGCCCTTGACACATTTCTAGTCTAATTTTCTCGACCACTCATTCCTTAATTTGGTCGCCCTAGGCTATAACCTGCTTAGCTCCCCCCCCCCCACTTCCTTAGTAGACAACACATTACAATACTTTTGATGACAAGGGGGGGAGGAGGGGTTGGATGATGCTTACGTCATCAACCACACTTTATGAAAATATCAAATATTCTTGATGGCATCATACTCGGTGCGCCAAATACGAGAAAAATCTTTCGCTAGTTTGTGGGCACCTGAACTAACTTTCTCCCTAATGATAAATCCCTTACAGAGCCACTTCAGCGATCTCTAAATGTTTCACGGATCCTTCAAGTGCTCAGGAAATGTGTCTCCGGGCTGCTTAAGTGCTCTGGAACTGTGCAACGCATCACTCAAGCGATCCGTAATTATGGATCACTTAAGTAGTAATCTGGGAATGTTCCGCGGGTAACTTGAGTGATGTAGAACTGCATCGGGGGCCGCTTAAGTGCTGTAAAATTGTGCCACATGTCACTCTAGGGAACTCTAAATGTGCCACGGATCTTTTAAATGTTCTGTAACTGTGCCACGGGCCACTTAAATGTTCTGTAATTGTGCCACGGATCATTTAAGCGATCTGTAAATGTGCCGCTTAGTTCATTTTTACAAAATTGGGTTTGAGGGGGCAAGCCACATCAGATAACCTTCAGGGCCACATTTGGTCCGCGGGTCAAGGGTATACCATATGTGGCTTAAAGGATGAGTCGCAATGAATTTCTTAAAGAGAAATTTTGAGGTCTTATCTTTCAAATAGCATTGAAATTAACAGAAATCGACTATAATTACATATAAAGGTATTTTCTTTCGAAATTGTAATTTTTTTTACGTTAAATTTTTTTTTCATCTGGGGGGGGGGGCGTACGCGTGCCTCTATGCCCCCTCCCGCGTACGTTTCTGATCCCACCAATATGTGTTAGGAGGTAGGAGGCAGTGCTGGCGAAAGGGGGTTCAGAGTCTTGCTTACTTTTGCTCATAAGAGGGGGGGGGGCAAAAATGGCTAAAAATTTGCTGACGTAATACTTGAACAGCCCCTTTCTGAAAATGGGATATAGTAAGAAAACGAAGACACAGGTATTCAAGCCATTCTTGCGAAATATGAATGTGCGAAGTCAGGAATTTCAGCCACGTCAACGTCAATCATGATAGTACACTCGAATCCCGTTTTAACGAATAACGTTATAACGAAAATCTTGTTCTAACGAACACTTTTCTAATCCCTCAAATAAGTTTATATAGGAACAATGCAAGCAACTTGAAATTTCTTTATAACGAAATTTCGTTATTACGAAGGGATTTCTCCGGTCTCTTGGAGTTCGTTATAACGGGATTCAACTGTATAGTTATCGAAAAAAAAAATAAACTTTTTATATGGACACCTTGTGCCCAAAAACCCAATTAGAAACTTGTTGCCCTGTCTCTCCTGATGCCAACAAAAAAATTTCCCCGTTTCTAAGTGCAATATTTCCAGAGATATCTTTTGGATTTGAAAATCATAAAAAAGGTGGGAAAGAGAAGCGTCGTTCGTTTGTTTTCTTGTTCTTTCCAAACTTCCGTCCTATTTTTCGAATTCGAATATTTCAGTGAATATTGTACTAAGATACGTGGACAGGGCAACAACTTTCTAATTGGGTTTTTGGGCACAGGGCGTCCGTATATAAAAGGTTTATTTTTTATTTTATTTTAATAACTACTGTATACAGCATCGTAACATATTTTGTTAATTTTCATGGTCCATACCGGTTTGAAACCAACAACTAACTTTACTTAAAACATTATAACAGATAGTTTGGTTTTTATTTGATAGGTGGCTGCAGAAGTGTCCCGTATTCCTGTGATTGATAGTTTTGTGTCGAAGAGAAATGCGGCGTGAATATTTTCTGCAATTTTTAGAAGAATCAATATCGCACCTTTCGGACACTTCATGTGGTGTATATTAGGGCCATACAATCAATATACAGGGTGATCCAAAACTTAACGTACAAACATTCAGGGGAGGTAGAAAACCCAAAAAACAAAACAGAATCACATAGGAATGTATATATAAGGGAAATTATACAGGAAATCGCTAATCATTGTCAAAAATTGTGCCAGAGGCACACAAGTAAAATTGCCAATAGTTACTGAAATAGCCGGTCGTTGCCAAAAACGATGTCAAAGGGCATTAAAATTGCCAGTATATTGCTGAAATCGCCAATTGCGGGAAATGAAAATAGAGTGGGCTCTTAGGCCGGGATTACACTATAAAAGTTTGATAAAAGTCCTTTTATAAAACTTGAAAAATGCCACCAGTAAGATTATTGGTTACATTCTAGAAAATTCAACCGGTGATCTTATTGGTAGCATTTTTCAAGTTTTATAAAAGGACTTTTATGAAACTTTTATAGTGTAATTCCGGCTTTAGGAAGAAAAAAAATTCCTCTTCACATTGTTATTATTTCTAATCAAAATAATGTTCCAAAATATGAAAATATACCTTAAATTCTGAAGATCATGAAAAATTTCCTAAAATTACGGAAAATCATGAAAAAAATGCTCTATCGCGTAAAAATAGCGAAGTATGCAAAATGCATAAAAAGATATGAAAAGTCATTGAAATCCTAACCCTGGTGATCACACTTCAGGCAAGACGACGAAATTCCGTGCCTCGAAATGTATTTTTATCACGGAAACAATATGTAGCCTAAATACGTAGCCGTACCTCAGCCGTAACTCATCGATTCGATATCGCATCAGCGGAATTCTTTTCATCTGAATATGGCGCATGATATGAAACAGAATTTTCTATCAACTTCCTTCAATAGCCTCCCTTTTTATCCATCATTGAATCTTCCAGGTCATGGTCACCGTCTCGTCGACTGAAGATTCATTTATGACCGGACCAAAGGGGAGGAAGAAACAAAAATGACCCATAAAATATAATTTCTATTATTATATAAAAGACCGGCCCTCTCTAGAGAGACCGATGAGGCTTTCTGTGACCTCGTTATGCTCCCACGCGCGCGTTACCACTGTGTCTTCTGGAGTGTCGCGTATTAGCTTGCTTTTATATAGACGTGTTAGGGGGGGTCATTCAAGTATTATGTCAGCATCGATGGGAGGGGTTTCCAATTTGCGGACTTTGGGTGACAAGGCGGAGGGGGGGGGGAATTTCCTTGATCCGCGAGCCATCAACCACCCTTTATAAAAAAAATATGAAATATTCTTAATGGAATCTTACTCGTTGCGTCAAAAATGAGAAAACCCTTTCCCTAGTTTGTGGGCACCTGAACTAACATTATCCCTGATGATAAATCCCTTACAGAGCTACTTCAACGATCTCTAAATGTTTCACAGATCCTTCAAAAGGCTAAGGAAATGTCTCCGGGCTGCTTAAGTGGTCTGGAACTGTGCAACGCATCAGTCAAGTGATCCGTAATTATGCCGGGGATCACTTAAGTAGTAATCTGGGAATGTTCTGCGGGTAACTTGAGTGATGTAGAACTGCACCGGGGGCCGCTTAAGTGCTCTAAAATTGTGCCACATGTCACTCAAGGGATCTCTAAATGTGCCACGGATCGTTTAAGTGTTCTGAAACTGTGTCGCAGGTTACTTAAGCGATCTTTGAATGTGCCACGGGCCACTTAAATGCTCTGTAATTGTGCCACGGGTCATTTAAGCGATCTGTAAATGTGCCGCTTAGTTCATTTTTACAAAATTGGGTTTGAGGGGGCAAGCCACATCAGATAACCTTCAGGCCACATTTGGTCCGCGGGTCAAGGGTATACCATATGTGGCTTAAAGGGTGGGGCGCAATGAATTTCTTAAAAAGAAATTTTGAGTTCTTATCTTTCAAATGGCATTGAAATCAACAGAAATTGATTATAATAACATAAAAGTATTCTCTTTGGTAATTTAATTTAAAAAAATATTGTTTTCGCTTTAAAAAAATAAAATTTTGATCTTCTAGGGGTACCCCTAGTACTCCCCCCACCCCCCCCCCCCCCGCGTACGTCTCTGATCCAACCAATATGCTGACGAAAATTTGCTGACAAGGGGGAGGGGAGTCAAAAATTTGCTGACTTAATACTTGAACAGCCCTTTACTTTTCTAATAAGGTTAGTTCAGCTGACCCCCATCACCCTAATATAACGTGTACCAGGGTTTGACACATCTATTGCTCGACGCATGTGCGAATTTGACTGGCGTGAATGAATTTTTTCCGACCAAACGCCCTCCTTCTAACCAGATCGTGGTCCTCGCTCTGCTTCAAGGAAGAGAAAAAAAAGTAGGTTATCGAAAAAGTCCTGCTGTTTAAAATGTGCATGCATATATTGTGAACATCACGCGAAGTTTGTTTCTGTGGAATGCTTGTCTTTTTTTTGTGCAGTCTGAGTGGTGTTTATATAGTGTTGTGTGTGGTTTTCAATGCTGCCTGTGAGTCTATACTTCGAACTATGAGTGAAGTGCAATGATTGAATAAATGTACCGTTATAGGCCGGTTGCTCTTTCTGTGGTAAAACTTTATAACGGGGTGATCGGCTCTCATTCACGCCTAGACGTTGGGAACCACAGAAAAACAACTTCAGCCGATTACCACTGTGGCTCCAGTGGGGTGGGTTCGAACCCAGGTCCTCGCGCGGTGCGAGTCCGTCACTATGACCAATCGACCACCACAGCGGCCGATCACATGCCCGACACGGCATAGATATAAAAACGAAAACACATTTGTGAACATTTTCGTTTTTTTTTAATTTTTTCATCGTCGGTGATACGCAAATGTTCCTACACCCGCGCGTGCATGAAACCTCACAAGATTTCACTGTCTATTCAACGTATTTTGATTTATTTTCACGGTCCTAATCTCTAGCAGCCCGGTGCGATCATGGGCTCTCATGTATTGCAACTTGGCTCAAAATAAAATTATACACTGTAACTGGGCTGCTCCGGAAAACGGAGAACCTCGCTGCCAGCGAAATAGTGCACCCTAATCATACTCATGGAAGAGAAAGAAAAAACTCCTCAGAGAGAGAGAGAGAGAGAGAGAGAGAGTTTGCTCAAAAACGTGAAAACAATTATCCCAAAAAAGTTATATGTGCGACAAAAATTCTACGATTGAGTCAAACGTTTTGTAGAAAAAATTTATGCCGCATTTTCTCTTCTGCACAAAAATATAGGACCCCTGCTGCTGCCATATCCCCAAAGTAGAATGTGTACGTCGCGGAACAATTAGTGCTGTTGCAGAACAATCTGGAAGAATTTAGAGAAAAACGCTATTATACACATGGGAATTTTTTTTACCAAAGAATATTTTCAGTCAGCTGAGGGCTCGTTGCAGAACAATGCTTTGGGGCTGCCATCTATATGTTAAAACTAACTATATCTTATAAATTTTTTAAGTGCAGTTAGTTGTTGGTTTCAAACCGGTATGCAGCATGAAAACGAACCAAATGTGTTATGACACTATATATTATTTGTTTTTATGTAAATTATATGAGCAAAAATACCGGTTAATATGTTTTTTCTGGATGGATTACTTAGTGTAGATTCGGAAACTAAAAACAAAGTACAAGGTGTCCCATAAATCTGTAAGTAGTTTAAAAAAATCATAAAAATTGAAGGAGTTTGCATATTTAAATGCAGTTACCGAAAAAGTTATTCTCACGAAGGTTATTTTTTTGGTATAGGAAAGAAATTTAATTCAAATTCTTGTCGATAGAAGACGCTGCGCGAAAGCCAATCACTGGAAATATACACATCAGAGTCCTATAAATATTTGTGGATGAAGCACAAAAGGTGAAGTTGTTGTACCTCAGCCACGAATCTCTTGCCAATGCTTTATCAACATTTCGGACGTAGAAGAGAATGAAGAAAGGTTCAAGTCCAGAATTCCGATCCGCTAACGTGCAGCGCCTCCTATTGAAAAAACTCGAATCGGAATTTTTTTCTTATACCAAAAAAAAAAACACACCCTTCGTTTTAGAATAACTTTTTCGCAAAAAAGCGCATTCAAATATAAAAATACCTAAAATATTTATGAATTTTTAAACTATTTACGAATTTATGGGACACTCTTTATTATCAAGGGTACCGCAAGAGAGTTATGAAAATCACATGAATTTTACAAATATTTACGGTGGACCGAAAATGTCATTGTTTAACCGTGTTCTCCCGTAAGTTCCATTCATCAATTCAGAGACACGAAGTACGTTACGCAAGTCTTTATTCAGTAAGCGAGTTTTAGTATTTATTTAACGAAGTCACGTGACAGACTGTCGTTAGGCGGAAGATTTTGACCATTTTCTCCCACCACAAGAGTGCTAGGCAAACACCAAGCAGGTGTCACTTCCGTCATCGCAACTGTGATATCATAAGCATCTTGATGAGTGAAATCGCGTGGGCGTTTGTGGTTTTGACTACATGGAGAAGAAGAATAGAATAATAAGAGACTAACAAATGCAAAAAGTTCCACTGAATAATAAAATTATGCATTTAAAACCCCTGATTAACGGTCACCCTTCTTTTACGGACGAATTTTTCTTCCCGTCGGTGTTCGCAAAAGAGGGATTTCACTGTACTTGTATTTTCTTATGGACGGATTTTACTAAAAATACGTGCTTGCGTGAATCTCCCCCATGGGCCAGGCTCATTCTTATTTTTTGTCTGCAGAAAGCTTGTACGTATCGTAAACATGAAATCAATGCAATCGCTCATCATTTTGATTGTTGGTTGGTATGGGCGCGGTAGCCTAGGTCGATAAGATAACTGGCCTAAAGTACCAAAGGATGTTTAGAGGTACCGCGAGTTCGTCCTTGTCAGAAACTTTCCTGACACAGGATACGATAGAAACGACGACGTGACCACAGAAAAATGTTGCTTCTGCATGTAGTCCCACACCGATTGGTAAGTGCACCAACCTCTCGGTGAGACTCAACCTTTTGGAGAGTTCGGGCCACTTCATTAGTTTGAAAACTTGTCGCGGGCTACTTAAGTGATTCTTAAATGTGCCGCGCGTCAACCTTTTGGAGAGTTCGGGCCACTTCATTAGTTTGAAAACTTGTCGCGGGCTACTTAAGTGATCAGTAAATGTGCCGCGGGGGGTTTACGGGATGTAGAACTGTGCTGCGGGTCACTCAAGTGATCCATAAACGTGTCTAGCGCTGCTTAAGCGATCAGGGTATGTCTATGGACTACTTAACTGAAGTGAGAATGTGCTGCGTGTCACTTGAGCGATCTGTATATAACAGCACCTCCTGTATTTCCTACTTATTCACTATGATTTAAAATGTTATAGCCAATGGAACAAAAATATCGAGAGGGAACATAACTTTTCAATTCCGTTTATTGATGTTTCAGCTGCCACCCCTAAAAAATGCTCAATTAATCTCGTCTCCCGCCCATAACGATTGCACATGCCATTTGTTTGAAGTAGCACTACTCGGCAACGCTGACGATGAATAAACACCTCATGCCAAAAAAACGATTATCAAACGGTGGTGCACGTCCTAATCTACTTCAATGTATTTTGCGTGGGTCGTAGTTCAAACACAAAATAAGGCTCCTCCACCACCACCACCAGAAAAAGCATTTGTATTTTTAGCAACTTCAGCAAGAATCAAACAAAGAAACACGCGAGTCGTAAAAATAAAGGAAGCGGTAATTTAGGCAATGGCCAGCAATCCAGTGTGTGTGTGTATGTACGGAACTTTTTGTTTGATAGCCTCAATCACACACAAATTGCCATTCGGAGCCAAAAAAGCAAAGAGATGCACAATATGTAGACGAAGTGGCACAAATTGGAAAAGATGCATTTTATGCGGGGTTTTTTTTTCCATTTGGTACGGATGGTGGAGCACACCGATCTCGCTCTCTCGCTGCTATTACCATCCCAGCATTCTGGGACGTGGCGGTGGTTCCGTTTCTATATTTAGCAAATGGGTGGGAAAATGTTTTAAACGGTGGCGTTATGATGGTGGTGGTGCAAGTGAATTCTTTTGATACTTTTCCAGATGATTTCTTTTTTCACCCGAAACTCACATGAGGTTAGGGCAACGGGATCAGTTTGCGGATGATTTAACACTTTGTTGCTGGAACAATTGAGTTGGCAATGCCTGAGATCAGTGCAGCAGACTTTCCCTCGGCCCCTCATCCATTTACTATATTGGTGGTTGCACCCCTCAACCTCGACGCCATAAACCATCAGAAACCGTGAAAAGGCGTTGAATACTGAAACGCGAAACAGTATTTTGAGATGGTTAATGACTCGAGTCTTTAATCTGTCGATGCCTCCCTCTGTCAAGTCAAATTAATTTTCTTTCTGGTTCCCTATTCATTTTTACTGAAGAAATGCAGCCTTTCGTGACCTTCATCATTAGAAGAATATTCCTGACTGTGGCTCAAATGAAATTTTTCCTTGTGATTCTCATTAAGAACTTGCAAAAAAGAAAAAGGGAAACGGCTTTCCTTGAGGGGGTGACGAGAGTCAATTTCCGAACCAGTCATATCAATTATTCTAAAGCGAGATATTTTGATCCAACGCAAGTTTTTGAATGAGATAAAAACCGAAAAGAAAAACTATTAAACTCATTAACTCATAAAAGATAAAGATTATCTCAAGTGGTTTTTATCCATTTTTATCTCTTGTTTTTCTTTCATTTCGAGAGGGGGAATTATTGGTTTAAAAATCTGCGGTTCTTTAGGATCGATTTGTTCGCCAGTAAAATTCCATGTGCCCTGTTACCTTCATTGTGTATATATATTTTCATCCCGCACTCCCCAAAAATGCTTTGCCGCATCCCTGGCGGTGCGGATGCCCTCGGTTAAGAACCACTGATTTAAATCGTTTCGGGTGATCATTTTGCATGAAAATTTCGTGGGGTTTAATTCCTATTTAAGCGATTAACGGAAAATTCCCCGCCACGCAATTTACCAATAGGAAAATTCACCCATAACAATTCGTCACCAGTAAGTGGGTGATCGAATGAGTTGGTGAATGAGCGAATAAGTGAGTGAGCAACTTTATGAATGAGTGGGGGAGTGAGTAACCGCTTGAAAGTGACCAAGTGAGTGGGTGAGGGACCGTATGAACGACTGAGTGAGTGATCGAGTGAGTAACCACATGAATGACCGTATAAATAACCAAGTGAATGAGCGATTGAGTGAATGACCGTATGTGTGATCAAGTGAGGGGGTAAGTTACCAAATGAGTGAGTGATTGACTAAGACGTTAAGTGACCATATATATGAATGAACCAATGAATAGGTAAGTGACAGAGTGAGTGAGGGATTTTAAGTGAGCCAGTGACCGTATGAGTGACCAAGTAAGTAGTCTAGTGTCAGAGTTGGTGAGTAATCGTGTGAGAGGTTCACTCGCTCACCTGCTCACTTACTAACTCCTTGCCCTACTTGATCAATCACTCACTGGCTCCCTCCCTATGGCACTTTGACACGATGAATTGTCATGTCCGTGCATATTCCTTTGGGTGACTTGCGTGGCTGTGAATTGTGACTTCTTTGGTAACATGTTGTATAACGGCGTAATAACTTTCTTGCTGATGCTACTTCTGAAGCAAGGAATTCTTTGAGCTTTCTTAATTTCGTCCTCCAGGGTTGATTGAGAGAATATTATGATTTAAACTATAACACACCGTGTTTAGTACCTGGTTTTGCACCACAATGGCATTCATGAAACAAACTGGCACAATTTTTTTCACTGATGCCTTCAATTTTCTAATGATACGGTTAAATGTTACTTGAAAAACAACGAATACACTCATGAACTTTCGATTACAATTCTTCAAACATTTAACCGAATATGGTAGATAATATAAAGCACAAAATCGAATTATTTCTACCTAAACACTTGAAAAAACAATCACACAGTAACTACCTACTTCCTAATCTTGGTTCAAATTCCTTTAAGAGCTGCAGAGCAATAATTTACACGTTTTCGTGTGGATCGCAACACTGGATTCCTAAATAATGCCCTACCCTGTTTGGTCTGCATACCTGGTATTGCCCTCACTCTCTCCTACTTTATGAATCATTTATTGGTTGAATGGACGCCGTCGACTCTTTCCTAGAACGTTCTGAAGCAGGAATACATTGGAGAAAACAACGGAAGTTCTGTTTCTGTTTTCCTATTGCTTCTCGCATTTTAAACAGAAACGTTTATGAAGAAAGAAAAACAAAATCGCATTCTGAACATGAAAAAAAGAAGTGAAAGTTAGAGGGATCTTTCGTCTACCCACTAAGGAAGCCGAGTCAGACATTGAAGAATGGATGTCTGTGAGTAGGCGTTCGCGAGAGTTTTGAAGAAACTATTTATAACGAAACGGGCTGAGAGAGATGCGAATTCATCCACCTACAATCACTCGTCCTCTCTGTTTTATAAATGGATAATACACGGGATCCTTAAACGCTCTTTCTTTCTTGAGTCTGAAGTCACTTGACTTGACCAGTCTTATATGCTTCTAAACAAGATCTCTGTGTGTGTTTCATGTCACGAATACTCTATGTATTTTTTCGCACTTATTCTGACGGATGCACTTATGTTGGGGGGGAAGAGAGTTTGAAGATTTATTACGCGAAAATGCCTCTCATATTCTCCTCTTTCTCTCTCTTTTTTTAAGATACTACACAGTAAGGTATTCAGTGGAAAAATTGGAAATGCGTTCGATTGTGTTTATACGGAAGTGCCACCGAATCGAGAAGAGAAGTCAAATAATGAGCATCATATTAAGCATTGTGCAAAGAATTCCGGTTTAGTTTCAAAAAGAAACCTTCATCAAGGGGCTCAATGATGGAAATTGTGGCTTGCCATTTATTTTGCGTAAGAACTACCAGTCACACAAATGGGTTCTGGAACTTTTTTTTTTTGCTTTAGTGGCTTCAATAAGCTTCCGAAGTTCATAAACGCTTTCCCTGAGCCACACTAAGCTCACAATTTGGGGCCATGTGGCCCATTGTGGTCCTGGGAT
The DNA here is from genome assembly GCF_987345545.1 of Pholcus phalangioides. NCBI lineage: Eukaryota > Metazoa > Arthropoda > Arachnida > Araneae > Pholcidae > Pholcus > Pholcus phalangioides. The sequence continues at coordinate 20,217,344 of NW_028301596.1, read as the reverse complement.
ATGTTAAGGAGGGCCACAGGGCGAAAATCTCTGCGGCCCCCGCCGCAGAGAACTGTGAAGAAATTAAGCTTTCAAGTTAAAGTTATAGTGGGAGAAAATATGACTACTTACTTTCAGAATCCATCAGAGCTGTTGAACTAGAGCCAACTTAACCCATGGGCCGATATGGGCATGACTCAGGGCCTTACACGAGTATCTGCTAACACGATGACATCTGGTACTATGATTTTCGAATATAATTTCCAGCTAAATAAGTGTTCCCCCGTCACAGAACATCATTTTGCCCGATACCCATGACGTTGAGACTGTAATGCATAAAACCCCGAAAAGAAGGTAGCTCAATGAGCCGTAGCCCAGGGTTATGTATCCGGAGGTTCAATTTATCGTGTAGGTTCATTTGGTAGTCCGGTATTTTATACAGACCCACTTTACCCACATAATTCGGCTTTTGGGAGTGATGATCACCCACCTTCTGGAATCTTGCATGACCCAGGGTTCCAGCGATCGATCTTATTTATAATTTATTTCTTTCATTATAAATTTCATTTTGATTAAATTCAGATCGTTAAGTAGAAGGGGGGGGGTCTCACACTTTTGTATGAAGGTAGGGGGGCCATGAATAGGACGGGGAAGCCACGAAAAAACAATGTGTTCCAAACGGGGGGGGGGGCATGGGCTGAAAAAGATTGAGAAACGCTGCTCTAACGTATTTGTGTTGTAATGTATACAATGTTTGAACGACACACATTCGGAGCTCGAATTTCGTAAAGATCAGAAACAGGTATCGAGATTGAGAAACGAGAAGCCATTTTGTTGACACTATAAGAGATGGCCCCGATTCTCTATTTTTAATGATTATTACGTACCAAAGGATTTTATTTCTTTGATACTGAACGTGTTTTCCTTGACCTCGACGGACGGAGACTGTCACTTTTGTTTTCTGTCTGCGGTTTCTTGTATCTAGTGAATGAATTACGGTTTGATGTCGCACCGCCCCGCATACAGTATTTAAATTCAGAGCTCGTCTTAGAACCGCTTGCTTTATTACGTACATTAGATTGAATGTTTAGATTCTGATCGCGGTGGCTTTTTTGTTTGTTGTTTTCTATAAAAAGACACGCGATGATTTATTTCTGTGTCTTCTTTTGTTTATTTATTCAGAAGAATTTTTAAATTAATAATTTATTTTTGTGCAATGTTTACCGCGATTCATTTCCCTGCCATTTTTCAAGCTTGGTAATTAAATTTTTGGCAGCGCCAACACCAGTTTTGCAGGTTTAGACTGCAAAACGTTTTTTTTTTTTTTTTGAATGGATTAATATTCAGAAATTTCAATTTCAGATTATAATTGAATTTTATTTGTTCAACACCTTGGAAATGCATTTACATGGAAATTAGGCTTATTTTTTTTTTAAAGTCATTTTCGAGTATGCAATCCACGGAATAAATTAATACAGTCGAATCCCGTTATAACGAACACCAAGAGACCGGAGAAATCACTTCGTTATAATGAAATTTCGCTATAAAGGAATTCCATTGTTCCTATGCAATCTGGGGGCTTAGAAAAGTGTTCGTTACAACGAAATTTTCGCTATAATGGTATTCGTTAAAACAGGATTCTACTGTATTCTGATTCTGAAATCAGGCGTAGGGCCGTCAATTCAATATTTTCCGGGGGGGGGGGGGCGGGGCAAAGAACATGTACTCAAGGTATGCATATATATATATATATATATATATACCATTTATAGTGTATTTTCAAAAGCCAGCCTCCCCCCCCTTTAATCCCCCAAAATGACGGGCCTGATCAGGTGACTATACCGACACCATTCGAGCGACCTGGAGAGTGAGGGGAAATCAGAGAATTCTGGAAAAATGTAAAATATTTGGCAAATGTCATTGTAATATATGCGAATATTTGATGAGTCAGGGAAAAATTCTGTGGAGAAAAAAACAAAATCATAAAACATTTTGGGGGATTAAAACTGAATTACATTTCTTTCCTCAGGAATTTTAGTTAGGAAAAAGTAAGAGAAATTTATGAGCTTTTTGGGGAATCAGGAAAATTGTGTGCGTTTTGGGCAGGAAAAGTCAGGAAACTATAATTTTGATTAGGGAGAGTCAGGAAAATTTTCGAGTTTTGAAATTTGAAATTCAATCAACACTTAACGGCAATACATTTAACACAGATACAAACATACTGTATTATTACATTCTAATGTTTTGGCCAAGGGATCACACGATCCGTCCAGGGTTCAGTCAGAGGAAGATTTTCTAACTTTACTCAGGAAAAGTCATTTGGAAGAAAGATTTTTTGAATTTTGGTCAGAGAAAGTCATTTTTGAGTTTTCGCCGGGTAAATTTTTGAGTTTTGGCCAGGGAAATTTTTGATTGAGGAAGATTTTTGAATTTAGGTCAGCGGAAGTTGCGAAAATGTTTTGGTTTGGTGAAATCAAGAAAATTTTGTGTTTTGGTCATGGAAGTTTTTCAGTCAGGAAGAATTTTGAATTTTGGTCTGAGAAATTAGGAAAAAGTTTTTTTAATGAAAAAGACTGAGTTTGAGAAAAAAACAAAAGAGAAAAATTGAGTTTTGAGTGAAAAAGCCGAAGGGGAATTTTTGAGTTTTCGTTCGGAAAAAAAGTCGGCAAAGTTTTTGAGTTTTGGCGGTAAGAAGGGAAAAATAGAACATCGCGAGCCCCGGTTTTTGTCAGGGAAAGTGGGGGAAATTTTTAAGTTTTGTTCGGGGAAAATACGGAAAATTTTTGAGTTTTGGTCAAGAAAATGATGAAGCAAATTTTGCTTGCAAATAATTATATTTAACACATTTCAATTCAAAAAATGATGACCAATAGACAAATTCTAGAAAGGATTCGTACAGATATCATAGATATCCACTCCAAACTAGTTGACACGCAGCCTTTCCGTGTAGATAGATGCACCTGTGCCAAATCGCAGCTGAACTACACTCTTCAGTTAATGCGAAATCAACGACGATCCATTGATTAGAATTAGTTTGCATTGTGTCTTAACTTCAGACAACGACCTAAACAAGCGATTGTCAATTGTCTCCGAGAAGAAGATTGAGAGCTACATTTCTGGCAAAGTGCTGAGAATGTGTCTCGCTGGCTGGTTGCACCAGTGGCGCCGTCTGGGGAATCTTTCGGAGTGTGTGTGTGATGTGTTTTTCTGGTTTCAAAATTGGTCTGGAAAAGAAAGCCTGCTGCTTGTGGCTTGTTTTGTGTTTGTGTGTGTGTGTGTGTGGGTATGGGAGCAGTATTAATTAGGACTGAGAATTCACTCGGATTGTGAAGAGACCACGTAGTACAAAAGATGGGTCAGGACAAAAAAAAATCAAATAAAGGGCTTTCTTTCCACACTGATAAATAGCTTTACATTGTGATTGAATCGAAAGTGGGTCGCCACGACTGTTACTTTCTTTTTTGCGGTTGTGGATGGTGAGATTGAGGAAACGAGAAACTACAGATTCATCACAAGACTCGTTCACACTCTCAACTGTATTGCGTTCCTTCCGTGATTTTATCTCCTCACGATCTCTTCTTATTTGCAGATGCTTTCCAAAAAGTTCTCACTCTGCAATGTCTTAATACTTAGCATGCTCAACCCATGGCCCGCGGGCCAAATGTTGCCCTCGGAGTCATCTTATGTCTTCCGCAACCTCAATTTTACTTTGTGAAAATGAACCGAGTGATACATTTACAGATCACATAAGGGACCCGCGTCACATTTCCAAACCACTTCGTAAATTCACTGCAAAAGTATCCAATCCTTCATTTTTTTAATATTCTAGCCTAAAACGGGACATTTTTCTTCCTTTGAGATAAAATCTTGTATTTTTTTATTCAGCCATTGTGAGGCTTGAAGCTATCTAATGCGTATCACGAATTACGGTACTTTTTTTCAATGTACAGAGTACGACTCATAGATCCCTTGAGAAAGTCTCTCGGAAAAAGAAATTTGAACCTGGTCAATTGAAAGAAACTGATCAGGAACTGAAGGAAAGAGCTTTTTTTACGTCATACATTTGCTCTCACTTTCGGAAGGCCATTGCAAAAGCACCGCACCACACGTACATGGATCACAACCAATACTACTTCTACTACTTAACAGTGCATGCACCTGCCGTACGCATTCCTCGAGGGGATTTTTAATGAATTGGTACATGCCAAAATGTGCGTGTACGTGTTGTGAACCTAACGTGAAGTTTGATGCTGTGTAATGCTTGTTATATGTAATGCTGCCACCAGTGACGGATTAAAGTCGACCGAGGCTCCGGGCGCAAAAGAAAATATTAGGCCCCCCTCAAACTAGAAAATAATATAAAGTTTAGGTTTTCGGGAACCCCGGGCACACGCCGTACAATCCGCCTCTGGCTGCCACCTGCCATTAATTTTTCTAACTACGAGTGAAGTGTAATGATTGAATAATTGTACGCTGTAGGCCTGTTGCTCTCTGTTGCGAGACTTTTTGACGGGCAGATCGGCTCGCATTTGCGCCTCGAAGTTGGGAACCACAGAAAACCAACTTCAGCCGAGACACAGTCGAATACTGCGGACTGATTACGACATTAAATTCGGAAATGTTTGTCAACAAGAGGGGGGGGGGGACAAGAACAGTTTCTATCCTCCTGCATAGTCTTGCAGCCTGATAACGATAACTTACAGGGGAGAAAATAAGTTTGGCTAAACCTTAAGCCCTAGAATGAGCAAAAAAAAAAACCTTTTGTCGGAAAGAAAATGATAAGTCCCGAGAACCACAACCAATTTTTTCCCATGTTATGCTATTGGCCAGTTCCGTTCTTTGTAAAAATGATAATAATACCTTATTGATAACACAATCCGTGATTCTAATAAACGACGTCGACTTGAACTACCAGACAGATAGCCACGTTAATATTCTCCTTACGGAACCTCTAACGTAACGACGTCGACTGCATATCGTTGTAGAAAAATACCGTACACAGGTTTATCGTTATATCGAGTATCACTGTTGCGAGGTTTCGCTGTAATGTTTCTCGTTTGTTACTGGTTTGATCTGTATTCGATCTAATAACGCAGAGCGACTCTAATTTTGCTCGAGCAATTTTTTTTCCTAGACTAATTGCGCCACGTATTGCGTATTTCGTAACATGTCGTGTAATGAACTCGAGTGCGGAACCGGCCTTAATAACGAGCCCTCGCTCACCTCGTCTTTTCAATTGCTGGCAATGCAGTTTCTGATTTTTGAATAATTGTGTTATTACGTCCTTGACATACACCAATCACGTTGGGAAGAAGGAAAAAGGAAAGGCCAGATTTTTCTGATTATTTCCTTTCTCTGATAACAATCGTTATTGTATATTTTTTTCATTAAAGCCGTTTGGGTGGAGAGATAAAGAAATCCCGGTATATATATATATATATATATGCCAATGATAGAAATAACTTGCGAATGGGAAGAAATAATTATCGCAAACTTTCTGAAGGCCAAAAGATGGAAATAAAAACAATTTATATACAGATGATGTAATATTTATTGAATTTAAAATTATGGATGGATGAACGGACAGCGGTCGAAGAACTAGATCAGGTCCAACCTACGAGCCCTATGCGGCTCAGCACGGCCACTAATGTAGTCCATCGATCAATTTCAACCCCATAAATAAATGGTATAGTACAGTACAGCATTTCTCAACATATAGTCCGTGGACCAGAAGTGGCCTCGACGATGTCATAGGTCAGGGATTTTTAGCCTATGGGTCGCGACCTGAAACTTGGGTTGCCCGGAGTTTCCGAGATCGATCGTTTAGATCAGTGATTCCCAATGTGGATAGAATGGGTTAGATTGCGTTGGGGGCGATAGGAAAAAAAAGGTTGGGAAACTATGATCTAAACCATAGTTCCCCAACCTTTTTGGTCCCATCGCCCTCTCTTCAGGAAATTTTTTTTCTCCCAGCGCCCCCCCCATTTCAATCTAACCCACAGAATCCTATGCTATACCCGTAGCTTCTACCGCCCCCTGGAACATTCCATCGCCCCCCCCCAGGGGGTGTTAACGCCTTTGTTGGGAATCACTGGTTTAGATCAACTAACAGCCAGGGGATCTTGAGCTATGTGTCCCGATTCAAAATTGATTCGCAGGGGCTTCCGATATTGGTCGTTTATATCAGGCCCATAGCCAGAAATTTCGTTGGGGGGGGGGGGGGGTTACCGCTTTCATTTCGGGATGATGACACAACGTTAAACCTGGCAAAAAGGACGAAACAAAGGTGCGGGGTGTAATAAATGTAAGATTAGTATAATTTTTGCCATGATTATCATAATATAATTTGTATTATGAAAACTGTGTGTGTGTGTGTGTGTGTGTATTCACGACTTCAGTAAACATTATAAATTCAAATAAGTATCGTTGAAAAAACGGGACGAATGTATGAAAAAAATCGGAACAGCAAAAATTACAGGAATGTCCCGTAATGCTACACACCCTTGTGTAGTATATTACTATTTCTGGTATATTTCAGATAATTGCCACCTAGAGGTGGAAAAGATCCCGACTCATTAGGCAATTTAGATAAGCTATAATGTGATAGGCTATAGTGTAAAGTTATTATGCTAGTCATGTGGCACGGAATGCTGTCCGGCCTTAGTTTGGCCCACTCAACTTTTTTTTATTACAAAAATATTTAAAAACATTTTTAATTGGGGTGGGGCCACAGTTCCCCTATCTCCCTCGCTGCGTACGCCTTTGAGCGGAAATAAATAAATATAAAAATAATAATACCCAATTTGCGGGAATTTCAACTCCGACATTTCGGTCCCTGGCACGTTTCTCCCCGGACATTTCGCCTGCCCTGGCCTTGTGAGTGACCAAGTCAATGGTTAAGTGACCAGGTGAGTGAGTGATGTAATCACATGAGCGAATGACTGTAAGACTGACCAAGTGAGTGGTTGAGTGATTGTATGAGTCCATATGACTGACCAAGTGAGTTAATGATGGTGAGACTGACCAAGTGAGTGGGTGAGCAACAGTATGATAGACCAAGTGGGTGTGGACGCTTATACGGTCATTAACTCATTAACTTGATCACTGACAACGGTCATTCACTCACCCATTCGGTCACTCATACGTTACTCATACAGTTACTCACGCACTCATTCAATCAATCACACACTGATACAGTCACTCACTTATACGGTCTCGCAACAGAGAGCAACAGGCCTACAACAAAACAATTATTCAATCATTACACTTCACTCATAGTTGGAAAAATTGATGGTAGATGGAAGCACTACACACAATAAGCATTACACAGAAACAAACTTCCCTTCGGGTTCACTACACATATACACACATTTCAACATGTACCAATTCGTTAAAAGTTCCGCAGAGGAATATGGACGAGGTGCACGTATATGGTTCAGTAGGTCACTCACACAGTCAGTCACTTACTCACTTGGTCACTGATACGGTGAGGGCAGGCGAAATTTCAGGTGGCGAAAAGCACTGGGGTACGAAACCTAGCGGGGGTGAAATGCCGGAAGCGAAATGTCTTGATCCAAATCTGTATCGAGCCCGGAATTCCAATGCCTGGAGCTGTCCCGACATTCACGAATCCATCATAAATGTGAGTATTTTTCATTTCTTTTAAATGCTAAAAATGCCGATACATACTGACTAATCCCATGCTTTTTTGTCTCTATTATGATAGCGATTTCTTCTACTGCTATATCTAATGTAGACCGGCACATTATCCGAATATGTGTCTGCCGTAGACTCGTGAACACATTACGCATCTGCATCGCGGTCGAGAACAATAACTTTTTTTTTTTCCAGAAGGAAAGGGCAATTTGATGAAATATTATCCAATTTTCCCCCCTTCATTTACATATTCCGTTGCGTAACGTGAACTTGAGCAGACCATAAATGTCGTTGTTTATGAGTGTGAGACACACGATGTGTCTTATAGTTATTTTTCTTTTTTCTACCCACGCCACAGTCTACTACAAAGAGTGGCGTCCTCCTCATTCATTTCTTTTTAATACCTTTCTTTTGTTTTGTTCTTTAACATGGCGTGACATTGATCGGCCACAAACTTACTGTGCATCCGTGTATCACGATAATGTATTCAAGTCACGTGTCGGTAATGCGTCTCGGACTACGCCAGGGACACCCCGCGTCTGACGACGTGGCTTTTGTTCACTCGGAAAATTTTATTTTCGCGTTTGCGATCCTTATTCAATACAGATGAAAAACCGTTTTATAAGCTCTTCACTAGACTAAAAAAATTACCCTTTTGTAGTACAAAATGTTTTTATGTAAAATCTCCAATCACGGTATACCCCTAAAAAATATATATGGCCTATTATTGAACATCACAAGGCCGTCTAGGTTCATCCTTTCCGGTTTTATCCATAATGCCGTTTCATCCTCCGGTGATTGTATTCTCCCCACCCCCATATTATCAAGTATCGGCTTACATTTCAATTCATCCTTTGCCGCTTCATCCTCTCTGCGAAATAGAGTCGTTTAGTCCTGCGGGAATATATTTTCAGCAAAATTTCGTCATTCGCTCTGCCCCCCCCCCCGAATCCTAACTCACATTGTCATAAAGGGTGGTTGATGACGTAAGCATTATCCAAACCCCTCTCCTCCTTATCATCAAAAGTCAGCAAATCGGAACCCCCCCCCCCCCACCATCGATGTAATACTTGAACGGCCCCTTACGGTCAAGGTCAACGGGTTCAAATCCGGGGGGGGGGGAGGACATCAAAAAAAAAAATTACCTACCGAGACTGGAGTGATCACCTATAGATGACGCCTTCACCTGTCCCCCCCCCCCAACTTCATTGGATGGAAATTGCCGTATGGCGATATATGACTGGAGTTGGTGTGCGGTAAAGTAGTAGCCGACCACCACCGTGAAGTCAATAGTTTTTGAACCTGGATCCTTGCGTCGAGCACGATGCCCCGCGCAGCGGGGCCGGCCTCCTTTTCTAAAAAAGAATTGTTTCTATCACCACCCCCACCCGATGTATCAACAGGATTCCATGCTGCATATGTAGGTTCTATCGTCACCCTGATTTATTCCATCGATTCTTCCCTTCTGAGCGATCGCATATTATCCTATACTGCATCCGTCATAGCCTAAGTACATATTATCGCCTCCCCACCGGTGGGCTGATATTGCCCACTTTGGGAAACACTGGACTGGGGGTAGTGGTTTTCAAAGTGTGCTTCTTGCGGTGAGCTGTCGATATTGATATGGGCTGGTGTGGTGCTTTGAAGCGGTTGTATATAAGACTTTTGTGGGGAACCACGGGTGGAAAGTTAGAATTACTGGACTAGAAAGGGTGAAATAGAACTAGACTACGGATGAATTGGGAAAGGATGAAACGACAAAATAGAATTGTACTAGAGCAGCGGTTCTCAACCGGTGCTCCGCGCTCTCGAGAAAAATACAAAAAAAACAGTAAATTCGGAAAAAGTAATTTTAAGTATTTTTGAATAATAATAAATCAGTAACTTTGATGAATGAATGAAAAATAAGCCTACGCGGGGCTCCTCCATAGAAATTATATACCAGAAAGGGCTCCGCGAGTCAAAAAAGCTTGAGAACCGCTGTACTAGAGGATTAATCGGAAAAGGATGAAACGGTAAAGAATCTAAACACTGGACTAGAGCAGTGTTTCTCAACCGCCGGGCCCTGGAAAACCGGGCCGTGAGTTATTCGTTGTTTCATTTCCCTTCATTTGTTCTCCATTATTCGTGTGTAAGGGCGGGTCTTCCACTCACAAAAAGAGTAATCAGTCAGGCCGCGGGCTCCCGAAGTTTGAGGGCCACTGGACTAAAGGATGAATTGAGAAAAGACGAAACGGTACCGGTCGTTAAAAAATGCTTGTGGTGAAATATTTGTGGGTGGTAATATTGGCGTTTGCCGCGCCTTATTAAAATGGAAAATAATGATGTCCCCCATTATGCTGATGATGCTAAAATAGCAACCGTAATAACGGTGTAATAATTTATTTTTCATCCGATTTATTTTTGAGGAAAGGACTCTGGTCATGAAGAGAAATTCTACTTCAAGAGGCGAAAGCCACGATGACAAATGGACGGCCCTTGATCTTTGACGTGAAAATGGCTCTTGGAACAGGTTCCGTTCAGCTTGGAAGGTGTGACGCTCACCTACTCCTTAGCTAAATAACGCATGAATTAAAGAGCCATTAAATTGAGAGATGCGTCCCGTGTTACTGATGTAATCCATCATGATGAAATAGGGTCGGCCGACAGCGAGTGGGCCGTGAGCATTCTTGCTCTTTAGTAGCGTGTCGTGATTTAGCTCTACTACTAGTCATTATAAATCAATCCATTTTTTTAATCGAACTGGTTTTATATGTCGACCGACCTCTAGGCACTAAATACAGGGTTGACCGATAATCAGTAGTTTTTTTTTTAATTGCAAGAATCGAGCGGGTGTGCGGTTTGTACGTGCGTGAGTGCCAGTTGCTGCCATCTGTAGTTCGAGTGGGATTGCTCACTGGGGATAGAGTGTCTCGTTTTTTAGTTTTTGAAATCCGGCAACCCCAACCGGGAAGGATGAAGGTAAAATCTTAGAGAATAAGGGAAAGACAAGCGCAGATCTAGCGGGAGGTGATGGGGGGGGGGGGGCTGACACTCTCCCTCGAAAGCCGTATAAATATAGGAAAAACTTGTCTGTCCCGTAAAGCGTAAAATATAGATCTTATGTGAGACTACACAATTAACCGTCCCTCTGAATACGTTGCGGGGGAGGGGTAATGAGGGCCGCCCAAGAACCGTATAATGCGCGAAACATGTGTCTGTCTTGTGAAATGCAGGGAGATCTTACGAACCTCCATAATTAGTCGTCTCTCCCAATCGCGGTGGACGATCGTCCTTTCCCCAAGAGCCGTATACTGTAATATGCTAAAAAATTTTCTGCCCGTAAAACAAGACCTTATGACCCTACGCAATTAGTCGCTTCTCCCATTACGGGGGAGCGATTCCTCCCATTCCAAGGACCGTATAATATGCGACAAGTTTTCTTGACGTGTAAAATACTGGGTGACCTTTTTGAGCTAAATAATTAGTCGCCCCTCTCTACACGTCGCTCTATAGATCCGTACATGTAAGCATACGTGCCGGAAACTTTTGGCTCAGGCTCTTTAAGCCCCCACCATGGACGGAGGTACGGGGACCCCCCCAGCATCAAAGGTGAAGTCGACATATCTAATGCATATATGTATAGATGAATCGACATCATCATCTTGCCCCCCAGCAATAATGACCGTGCCCCCCCAGACTTCCAAGTCTATCTCCGCCTATGGCCCCCCACCCCCAATAAATTTTTTGAGGAAGGGCCAAGCCCACCTATTAATTATTTGTGTGCATATAATCCAACGCGCCTCCTGTGTACATATAATGTGCACAGGAGTGTGTACATTATATGCACACAATTCATCGCGCATTTACGGGATGGCAGTCTACTCTAAACCCCCCCCCCTCCTTCCCCCGCAATGCTTCGTTCATGTTGACTCGATTTATGGAAAATTCGCCTACAACAATTCACCGACGGAAAAACCCCCGACCTAAGCTCATCACCAGCGAATGAGTGAACGAGTGATTGAGATAGTAAATGAATGCGTAAGAGTGAATGAAATGCTAGTCAGTGACCGTATTAGTGACCAAGTGAGTGAGAGATTCACAGAATGACTGAGCAACTCGTTCGAGTGACCGAGTCAGTGGGTGAGTGACATATGAATAACCAGCGCCCGTGTGGTGCAATGGTAACATGCTCGTCTTTCATTATGCACCATCACCAAACATACATACTCCTGCTCTGTCTCCATAGGAGATATAAGCTGGTTACCCCCCGAGGGGTTGGGTATGCTGGAAGAACCGGGCGATGTAAAGGACCAGAGAACAGGGTACTACAGCCACGGCCGCCACCCCGGGATCCGCTTTCACTATACAGGTTTCCGTCAGGGTAAACGGGTTCGAATCCGGGGGGGGGGAAGAACATCGTGAACAAGTTCTTTACCTACCGAGCCTGGGCTGACCATCGATAAATGGAGAGCCTCCATTCCCCACCCAACTCCACAGGTTGGAAATTGCTATATGGCGATATGGCCGGAGTTAGTGTGCTTCGTATGAATAACCGGGTGAGATAAGCGAATGATCGAGTGACCGTATGACTGACACGCTCACCTGCTTGCTCATTTGTTCACCTGATCCATCACTCACTTGCTCACATACCTACTCATCGACTCACTCAATATGTTACTTTGGTGGTAAATTGCTGTCGGTGAATTGTTGGCGATGAATTTTATGTAGGCTACACGAGGGCGCCTTTGCCTGTATAAGATAGCAAGCAGTCTATTGAAATGATTTTTTTTTCATAATTTTTGTTTCCCATATGCGCCACTTTTCCGATTCACCAGCCAGGACGGGGCGATAAATTTAGAGTTCGGAGGGGAGGGGGGGGGGGTTTCGATCGAGTGGGCGACAGCATAACACGGGCACCACGTGACGTGCCACACGGTAAAAAAAAAAAAAAAGTGGGCGGAGAACTGGCTGCGATGTGATGTATTTTTATCGCTTAGGTAAGAGAGAAAGATATCCTCTTAGAGAGAAAGAAAGACAGATCTCGGCAGAGAAAGAAACACAACAACCGGCGAAAAGTCTTGTGACACTTCATCGATGGAGCCTTGACATTGGACGAGGAACAAGAAAGAACTTCTTTCACGGAAAAGAAGCTCGAAATTCTGTCTCGCGAGGACTCACTCGTCGTGTTGTTGTTCTCATTATTATTTCCTCCTTTCGACGGCCATTTGTTTTCTTTCGTGTGAGGATCCATTTGTTTCACTTTTACGCTACCGTAAAAATAGAAGATCTATGTTATTTTTGTTCTTGTAATGACTTGATTGCGTGCTTTGATAGAATGACATTATTTCAATTAATGCCCCATTGATGTGCAATGTCATCATTGAAGAGCTGCGCTATTGCGTGGGAATCGTGATAGACCCAGGTTCGATCCACAGAGAACAAGGTGGCCAACGACATTAGTCTACTGATTTGTCACTTCTGAATTTGAAAGTCAGATGGCAGCTACTTTCGCACACATAACACGCTTTATACAAGCAATTACCTTCACGTTAGAAACAACACATAAAACACAGGACCACAAATAGGGGAGGGCAGGGGGGGGGGGTGTCTGGTTCCTCGGATCAGAAAGGGTTCTGTCTTTCCGTGCCGAATTTCGAGTAAGGGTTGCCAAAATGGACACTCGCCCTCAGGCGACAGAGTAAATTTTCGTTTCTATTTGTGGCCCTGCATAACACAGTACTTCCCGGCATGCGTAAAATTTTTCTGAGGGATGTTTATTAGGTGCATGTGCGATCTGGTTTTTAATATTATTATTATTTTTTATTCTTTTCGCTGCGTGGAGCGTCGTGCTCGACGCTCAAGGTTCAAACCCCATTGACTTCACAGTGGTGGTCGACTACTACTTTACCGCACACCAACTCCAGTCATATATCGCCATACGGCAATTTCCAACCAATGAAGTTGGGGGGAGGCGGGTGAAGGCGTCATCTCTATAGGTGGTCACTCCAGTCTCGGTAGGTAAATTTTTTTTTTATGTTCTTTCCCCGGATTTGAACCCGTTGACCTTGACCGTAACTTTCACGGTAGAAGATGAGCATCTTACCACTGCACCACTCGAGCGCTTAGTGGTGGTAGACTTGAGTTGGTCTTCTGCGGTTTTCCAACTTCGCACTTCAAATGCGAGCAGGCCTTCTTTTCAAAAGAGTCTCTCCGTAGAGAGTAGCCACACCTACAACACGATAACTACATAGCGCGAAAAGTCAGACTTCTGTCGTTTTCACTTTAAAATATGGAAGACATGTGGCAGCACTAGTAGAACACGAAACACGCATAACACTGAATGCACAAATACATTGAGGCCCTCGCACATACACATATAACACATTCCTACATATATGAATCCGTTTGAAATTCCCCAGAGGTATGTTCAAGAGGCTCGTGCATAACTAAGTAGAAGTAGCACTTTATTTCCCACCAAAGGGTTATTTATGAGCGGTACGTAATTGTCAATTTAGCCAACAGTAGGTAACATTTTTGACGAGTATGTCCCGAATTCATTATCTCAATATCCCGTATTTTTCCCGCTCTAGCGAAGCACACGTTCTGCTAATTCGTTCCAAAGCCATGTATCTTCAGTGACAGCTACACTATATAAAAAAAAATGCACATATGAATACCATTCACTAGGAACAATTGTGCAGATGGAGGAAAAGGAGAAAGCTCTTGAAGAGTATCCGCAATGCATTTTTCTTTCCGATTTATTTTTTGCCACGTGACGTACGTGATTGAGCGACCGACTCCTGGTCGTGCTCAATAACTCACGCCGGACCGACCATTCTCGATATAAATAAGTGAAAATCACTCACACACGCTAAGGAAAAAAAAAAAAGAAGCAAAAAAAAGAGTACAGTGTTAGGTCTGTTTACTCTCACAAAAGCGTTTAACCTCGTCCTCCTCCTACTCTCGGACTCGAAACAATTCACTCCATCTACTTTCATATTCGTGACATTCCCATTCAACTTTAGCACGTTTCGCACTCACGAAGCCCTTCTGGTTTCGATTTACACACGCAAACACCGTATATGTACGCACTGGGAGTTTTGCGGAGAGTGTTCCATAAAATAATAATAATTCTCTACCTATGATTATAAATATGAAACAAAATTTCAGCAGCGATATTGACACTTCCGTGAAATAAAAATAATTTGGAGAAATATAGGAATTATAGTTATTATACGGACCTCAAATTTTTCAAATATTTAAAACCAAAAATTCTCTCTCTCTCTCTCTCTCTATTACACTCACAACAACTGAAAGGCTTGCAGCAATAAGGGGCTGGTATTCTGTGGTTCGCAACTTGGAGGCGTGAGTACGAGCAACACCTTCTAAAGCACATATATTCTAGCTATAGATGGCGTTGGTACGAGTCGATCTCCCCCGTTAAAAAAGTCTCGCCACAGATAGCAACAGACCTACAACAGTACAAAAATATTCTATCATTGCACTTCACTCAGGGTTTTAAACATAGATGGCAGCATTAGTAATTCACGCACAACACCAGATACACACTCAAACTGTTATGTACATGCACTCACACTTCCGGCGCCACTCACTCCGTAGTAAATTGCCCATGGCGATAGACCGGAGTTGTGCTTGGTTTTAAAGAAAGAAAGCAAGAAGGGGGTGGGGTTGGCCTCTCATTTTTCTTTCATTGAGCCAAGAAGGATTCAAATTCACGAGGCACCCCTTTTTTGCCCCCTAATTCTAAATGGGTGTCAATCCTTTCTCTACTATTAAACCATACATTCACTTCGTCCATATTCCTCTGCGGAACTCCTACTGAATTGATACATGTTGGAATGTGTGTGTAAGTGTTGTGAACCTTGTGTACTCTGAGTAGATTTTTCTCAAAAACTGCTCATATCCGAATGCAGCCAAATTTTTAGGATATCTCAGTGAGACCACGAAGAGAGATTTATGAAATAAAAAGAAAATAGTTCAATTTTCGATCATCAGATAAAAAAAGTGGCGCTGCTTTATTGAATTTTCCTTTTTCCCATGGTCCATATAGCGTATATACCAAGTTTTAATGAAATACGTCTACCAGAACGGACGCTACATAGATCTGAGTAGTTTCAGTATACTAACACTGCTCAGACCCATGTAGCACCTGTCAATATACTGACACTACTCCGACCTATGTAGCGCCCGTGCTGGAGAACGTATAACATTGAAACCTGGTATATACGCTATGTGGTCCATGAGAAGAAGGAAAATTCGATAAGAAAAGCTTCACTTTTGAACTTTATATATATATATATATATATATATATATATATATATATATATATATATATATATATATATATATATATATATATATATATATAATTTATTTCATGAATCTCTCTCCCATGATCTCATTAAGATTGGTTACATTCGGATGAGCAGTTTTTGAGAAAAACTCTCTCTATACTTTACTTACAATCAGTAAAGTAACCCTGTACATGTATAAATGAGTTAGTTTTCTCATTCAAGCTCACGAACTCACCCCCTCCCCCACGAAAGCTTCTCACGGACTCCAGGTTAAGAACCCCTGCCTTAACCTGGTCTAACTAAATTAGTCAGATTTCTGGTGTCCTTGACCCCAGGTTTAAGCTTAATTGATCTCTTTCATCCAGTCCATGCGTTTTTGTCAGAATTTAGTTTCTAACACCAAAAACGCGGAATAGGAGTATCAGTTCTTAAATTCACTGGATTTTTTTACATGTGACGAGATAATCGCGTTTGAGGGTTGTAAGCAGAGGTGGAGTTAACGGTGGGCGCTACCGGGGGCCCCAGCTTCTAAGGGCCGCGAGAAACCTAAACTTCACACTTTTTTCCAATTTAAAGGGTCCAATATTTTCTTTTGCGCCCGGGCCCTCGACCGAATTTCATCCACCACTGGTTGTAATAATTATTTTGGTGTCCTTACTTGTAACATCATTCGATAAATATCTGTGATGCTAAACGAATGGAACGTTATCTAAGCTTCCCCTCTCGTCAATATTAGTAGCATTTACGTTGTTTGCGAAGCTATAGCCATTAATTATTCTTCAGAAATTTACTTCTCCCAATTTACAATCAACTTTCCCTTTTTTTTTTCACCACCGTTGATGGTGCCAGCCCTAAATATTTTGCGGCCCGGTACGGATGCACTCTTCTCAGTTGTTTTAGTCCGATGCAAGCGTTTGTGTAGCTGTAGTGTTCCTATGATTCGGGAATATTTTCCAACAGGTGCCATCGCCCATTTTGGCAAACACTGACTTCAATCAAAGGCCCAACGAGGAGACGACGATGTATGGAAAAGCACTCCGTAGATCCCGGACGAAGATAGAAAGACTTTGAAAAGGTGGAGGGAAACCATCAAATTAATGACTTCCGCAAATTTCTAATTCTTTTAACGGGTAGCAAAAATAAAAATCTCCTGAGAATTACGTCTCTGAATCAGAATTAGGTCAATATTTCGTGCTGGGAAGCAACGCCATCTAGCGATCGCGAAATCACTCACTACAGCAGAGAAGTTCGGAAGAAAGAATAGAAGATTTAAAATATCTTTTTTTCTGATGATGTCTCCCATAAATTCGTAAATAGTTTAAAAATTCAAGAGAATCGAAGGAATTTGTTTGTTTGAGTGCGATTTGCGGAAAAACAAGGGGAATTTTTTTTTATGTAAGTTCAACTTTTTAATGATAGAGGGTACTACACGAAAGCAAATCACTGGAAATATGCAAATCAGAGTCCTGTAAAACGCAGGATGATGAACCACTTCGCTTCACCTTGTCCTAAACTAACAGCACGTTTGAAAAAGGAACTTAACATGTAGAAGTGTAATAGATAAGGTAGATAAAAAAAAGAGTGTTTGTTTTTTAGAGTCCTCTTTTCACCCTCACCCTACGTGTTCTCTTTCGCTTTTACATGTATATAGCAAAAAAGATGCAGTATAAAGAAAGGAGGGAAAGAAAAAGCAGCTTCCGTAGATAATAAGGGTTTACTATAGCGTTTAGGCTTGTGAAAATAGAGGAAAGGAAATACAGAGAACTTGAATTTGAATTTATTCCACTGGTGTTTGGACGCAGTTGTTCTACCTAAGCCCCAAATCGCCGGCAGCAGCTTTACGAACGTTTTGGACACGGGAAGTCTGCGATTTGTTTTCGTGCAGCGCCCTCTTTCACCCGCATTTAAATATACCGATTCTTTCAATTTTTATGAATTTTTAAAATGGAGTCATTCAAGTATTACGTCAGCATCGGGGGGGGGAGAGGGGGTTTCGGATTTGCTGACTTTTGATGACCGGGGGGGGGGGTCAAAAATGGCTGAAAATCTGCTTACGTAATACTTGAATGGCCCCAATACTGTATTTGTATTGTATGAGACACACCCCTGAATAAACAGTGTGCATTATTTTCACTGCGCCAGCGAGCCTTATCGAAAACTTATACTACAAACGACTGTGATAAACTTGGTGGCCACATGGCCCCTTATTTTACGGGACATTCGTGTATTTTCTCGTTATTTCAGGCAGCGCTGACTTTTTAAAAAAACTTGCGTATTTCGTATTTCCAATGAACTTGTTATTCTTTATTGAAATCGAAATTTCCGTAATGCGATTTCTTATAGTTTTCTCATCGCCATGAAAAATTCACCGCTAGGAAAATTCAAAGGTAAACAATTCATCGACCGTGATATAGTGGACGAGAAGGTGAGTAGGTGAGTGAGGAAGTGCTTAGGTCAGTGTTTCCCAAAGTGTGCGTCGCCGACTTTTGTCAGGGGTGTCGTGGTGAGCTGAAGATATTGATTATGCTTTTGAAGTGGTTATTTTATAAGGTAATATCCACTAGGTAGTATCCACTAGACTATTCTGGGGAGCAGCGAATGCACCATGGATTGAGTAAGGGATCCGCGGGTGACAAAATTTTGAGAACTACTGGCGTAGGTGAATGAGCAAAGTGAACAAATAAGTGAGTGAGTCAGCAGGTGAGCACATGAGCTAGTGAGTGAGTAAATGATCGAGAGTGTGTGCCACTCACTCGCCCACTAACTCAGTTATTCATATGGTCACTCACTCACTCACTAGTTTATTCGCTAACTCATTTACCAAATTCATTCATCCACTTGCTCAATTATTTGGTCACTCACTGGAGGCGCACTGTTATAGGTGAATTTTTTCAGTGGTGATTTTTCCGTGACGGTGAATTTTTCTATCGATAATTTTTTTCAGCGATGATTTTTCTGTCGGTGAATTTTCCTATCGCAAATTGCATGACGGTGAATTTTCCGTAAATCGAGGAAGTATGGTCAGCCTAGTGATAAACATATTGCCTAATGGTCCGAAACTTCAAAAATATTCGCCATATGAATTTCGAAACCGTAGTAGAATTCCTTTTCCTAATTCCTTTCATTTCCCTGAAAATTGAGATTTTAAAATATTCACTATGATATGATCCTAGTTATGATGATGGGAAAAGTAGTTGATCCAATCTTGGAAAAACGTTCATCTTTTTTGGACAATGTCCAAGCGGATGGATAAGACGTAGTACATATTGCGTGCGAAAATGTACTTAAAAAAAGAAAAGAATGGAATCTAAAAAACTGACATTTTACCGAAAGATTCCTATTGACCTACATGAATTATGAAAAAATTTCTACTAGATGGCTCAGGTAAAATAGCATTATGGTCTTGAGCTATGTTATAGCCCGAAACGCCCATTCTTATACGTAGCCATCATCCGACACGACCTTTCAACTTTTTATCTGAACACGAGTCGCAAATTATAGACGACTCTCGTTTATACGGCCATGCATAACTGCGACCGTCCGATTACAACGACCGGTAAGAGTCCTAAATGTTTTTCTATTCATCCTACGTTGTATTTCGTCCAATATAGAGACTCCACAAAGACCATTCAATGCAATAATGAATCCATATTTAGCTCTAGCCTGATTACTTTTTTGCAAGAAATTAACAAAATCCGCGTTTTTCTGTTATCAAAATTGTGTTTCGACCTTACTGTTGATGTCGAAGAATTCGGTACATACAGGGTGTCCCACAAATTCGTAAATCGTTGAAAAATTCGTAAAAATTGAACGAATTGGATTACCGTATTTTCCTTCGTACACAATGTGGGATTATCTGTTATAAAAGTGGTTAAACATTAAAAAAATATGGATTATCTACAGCTGCGGACAGTCTGCAGAACATTATTTTATCAGCCTGAAGAGTATTCTGATAAGTCTGAATGCTAAGGTTTTTGATTTAACTACAAATTTAGTTTCGTATGCAAATAATGCTATTGTTTCCGTAAATAAATTTATTTAATTAGTGTACCAGTGGTGGGATAGTATGCCGCGCGGATTATATATATATACGTTGTTTTTTTTCTCCCTTCAAATTTCGCATGCGGATTATACTCAGGAAGATACGGTATTTTACTGCTGTTTGTGAAACGTTATCCACGAAGGAGGGCTTTTTGAATAGAGAAGAAAAGATAGTTCAATTTATTTTCGATAGAGAGCACTGGTGGGAGTGATTAGACCTGAATCTTTCTTCAATATAATCTGTGTCCGAAACCTTCGTGAGGCTTCAGCCGGCGATTCATGGCTGTTGTATAACAATTTTGGTAATAGAGCTTCATCCACTAGCGTCACCGTCACAATGAGAACTTTATGTACGTGTCAGCAACCGGATAGTTCTGAAATGAGCTGTTAATCGCGCACCCTGTATTTCATAATTATAGGACTGTGATTTTCATATTTCCAGTGATTTGCTTTCGTGGAGCCCCTTCTATTGACGGAAATTTGAACTATTTTTTTCTATACCAAAAAACCCTTTCATGAGAATAAGTTTTTCCCAAATTGCGTTGCATACAGTCGAACTTGGCTAATTCGAAGCTCAAGGGGACAGCTAAGAAAAAAATTCTAATTATCCAATTCATCAATATGATTATACTATATATATAATTTCTCAAAAAAATCGAAAACACCCAAAAATGTTAGAAATGTAATGAATGCTATCATTTATTTATGCTAATTCCCTCCTTGTTGTAACTAGTGTTTGTATGAAACGTAAACGACCACGAAAACTATTTCATTTGTAAAATTTTTAATTTTATTTCTTTCTAATGCTCTTAACAATTACGCAAAATCTTCAAGTTGATTTAACGAGTGAAAACTGCGATTTTCGATCTTTTACAGCGTCATTTTTTCGAACATGTACATAGCTTCTGCAAATGTTGAAATAGGAAACTCTTTTGCACTTTATTATTCTCATATGTTTGTGAAATCTGGGACCCCCATACTCTCTCCAATATAGACACACACAAATTAGAATCCATTCAAAATAAATCCTCTCGCTTCATTTTAAATTGTTGGTCATCCTTCGTCTCCGTTACTGAACTCAAGTGCCAACTCAATTTCCAAAATCCAACCTCTTTCCACCCGTAGACATATCTCTCGATCAACTTTCCTTTTCAAAATCCTTCATGACCATTTTCATAACGGCACTTCCAATTTTCCAACTCCAGCTTCATACTTTTCCAAAAGAATTAACCATTCCCATAAAATTGAAACCCATCTTTTGCATCCACTGATTGTTTCAAATTTAGTTTCTTTCCTCGAACAATAACCAAATGGAAGAACCTCACATCAAACATTATTGATTGTACAACAGTTTCCGATTTCTTTCGTAACGTCAACCGTCTCTGTTAAACTTCACCAACGCATTTCCTTGTATAGGCCTCGGCCAAGCAATATTGTATAAATGGTGCGGATAGTATGCCGTGCTGACTTTATACGTTGGTTTTTTTCTTCAAATTTCGCATGCGGTTTATGCGCCACCGCGGATTATACTCAGGATGATATGGTATTTTAATGCTGTTTGTGAAAAGTTATCCACGAAGGAGGACTTTTGCGTAGAGAAAAAAAAATAGTTCAATTTTTTCGATATATATAGAGAACCCTTGTGGGAGTGAACCTAAATCTTTCTTCAATGTAATCTGTGTCCGAAACGTCACAGACATCATCAAATTCAAATTAGATATAAGTTCACTAGTACCAATTTCTTCTATTTTTATTTGTTACTACTATACTATTTACGAACTGATAGGAACCCTATACTACAGTATCACATGATGTAGATGGCAGCACTGAGAAATCAGGCACAACACTAGGTTCACACTTAGACTGTTCAAGTACACACCACTCACACTTCCGGCACAGCTCACTCGGTAGTAATGGCGATATAACGGAGTTGTGATCGGTTTGAACGAAAGAAAGTATCACTTGTTTTGACATTTTAACCTTCCAGAGAAGAAAGATATAACTTTTAAGCTTTAGTGATTCTATGCTCAGAGTTTCAGTCACCGCCCAATCTGATGATGGAAATTGAAACCCCGTACCCCTTAAGTCTTTACATATGATAATGAATTGAATCATAGAAAAGAGAAGAAGAAAATAGAGAAATAAAAGACTATAGATGTCACCATCAAACGCTAGAGTGAAAATATGAAGTACTGATACCGGTTTGGCATTTTAGAATTTATCGTCGCGTAGGAATTATCAATGAGATAAAAATGACATGGAAAGTGATGAAAATAATTTTTCTTCTGTTGGAATTGTTTGTTCTTCCCACGTCGGAATGCAAATATTTGCATTTTGTTTTTGCTTTTTTTCGTCGCCGGGACTTCCTCCCGCATTCCTACCGCCTCTGTACCGAACTGACAGTCGCGGAAATAAAATATAAATAATAGCTCATACACACACGAGTTCCGGTCAATGCGCGCAGCACGGCCATGACGTCACGGGGCCTGCGCACAGAGGACAGGACACACACACGGGCAGCAGCAGCACTCAAACAAGCCACCACCACAGCCCTTCCGAGCCGGTGATCAATCAATCTATCTATCTACTGCTCTGGAAACTCTGAAAATCGCCATGGAAGCAGCTGTATCTCCACAGAGAGCAACCACACCTACACCTTCCGAGTAAAACAATACATTTTTATCATCAACCCGTTAGAAAAGAGCACAGGCTGTAGAAAAGAGAGAAGAGAAGCTGTGCCGCCGCCACCGCGCCTCGCTTAGCTGTGAAACGTGATTCGCTTATCAAGTGATAAAATAACGCACACCTCGGGAGAGAGAGAGAATGGACTTCATATTGACTTCGCTATTGTCGTACGACTTCCTCGTGTGTACTCTGTGCGTCCTCGTGGTCACATTGCTCACTCTGTTCCTGCTGATGGTGTGCTTGTTGACCGTGGCGATCAGCAACCGGTGAATTGTCGCCATGTCCGATAATTACAGGCCCCGGTCCCCCTGGAGCGGCAGGTCCACCGACGAGCTGTACAAGCCCGAAACACATCCCGTCCGGGACGGTGTGGACGTGTGTTCGGCCAGACAGTACGACAGACTTATTTTCAGGGCACGAGGTATTCTAGTAATTTAATATTCATTGTTTAGCTTGTGTGTTGTGTTGCTGCTTCTCCGATTTGTTTTATATAAGTCTCTTTTAAATCTTTGTGTTGTGTTTTTTCACTCTTTGATGAATATGAAGGATGAGAACACTCGTGAGTGGGACATGTTTACGTAATTGCGGAAGTGTTTCGACAACCGGAAGATGACATTGAATAGTGAACACTTATCAACAAAAAAAAAAAACAAAACTAGATAGTTCCACATGTTCCGGTTTTGTTATTTATTTACATCCGTGTGTTCCATGTGAGACCGATGTAACGTCAATTATCTATTCGTTGAAATTCGATTGTTTTTTTACTCGATTATTTTGAATGTGCCAAGTTTTTATCGTGCATCAGGGGTAGCCAACGCATGGCCCGCGGGCCACATGTGGCCCTTGAAGCTTTTTTGCAGTGGCCACCGATGCAAAGGCGTACATAGTTATGGAAATCACAGAGAAAAAAAAGCCTTAATGAAAAAATGTACCCCAGAGTTGGTGAAAGAAGTAATTTTTCGAAATTATTTTATAAAAACATTTCAGAACTAATGACAAAAATAACTTCAAAATTAATGAGAGAAATAATTTCAGCATTAACATTAGATAAAACTTCCCAAAATTGTTAAATTTTCTCTCTTAATTTTTAATAATTTTATTGAATAAAGAAATTATTTTAGAATTCGCCATTCATGAAAATTCATAATTATTGAAAAATATTCCAAGGATTATTGAAGGAATATACATTAAAAAAATTATTTAGAATTACTTTCAAAAGTAATGAGAAATACTTTGACTAGTAATGAATATTCAGAATATTCATATTTAATGAAAAATTAATTCCATAATTTTAATGAAAATAATATAGTCCTCCCTCCCCCCTCGTTTTTGATGTGGAGCCCTGGGTCCCGTTGAGTCCACCGGATAAGACGCCACAGTATATATCCACAATATGGCTTGTTAGCCCTCGGGATTCGTGGATTTTTTTTTTTTTTTTGGCCCGCAACGTCTGAAAGGAATAAAAGAATTCCACTCACATGGTTCGGAGCGGTGAAGTGACAGCAAAAATATTCAGTTTTTAAAAATTTAAAATTTACAAAATTTCGCAATTTCTAACTGATATTTGATCGGAAATTTTTAGTGAAACAGTCAAACTCGGTTAAAACGACCTCGGTTGTAACGGCACTTCGGCTATAACGCCAATCTGTGGTTTCGGCCGATTCCCATAGAAAATAATTGATTTCGTCGATAAGATTGCAGTGATCTCGGATATAACGACACATTTTTCGTCTCTGTTGTTTCCGTAATCTCTGACCCGGCCAGTAATGAGGGACGTTCCCGTATTTTGCCCTTCCCGACTTTATTTTGTAATAAAATTTCCCGTTTTTTTTTTTAACGAAGCTTTCTTTAGTTCCGTATCTCTACTAGGGGGGGGGGAATTTTCAACGAGTAAATAAATGATTTTCATTCAATCAATAAATGAATGTTCTTCAACCGCTGATCCGTGGGACGGTGCCGGTCCGCAAAACATTTAACCCAATTAACTTTTTTTCCATTCCTCAAGTTATTTCTCCTATTCCTGTATTTATTTTGCTCGTCCGCAAATTATTTCTATTCTTTACGGTGTCCATTTATTTTTTGCTATGGTCCTTACAAATTTCTCCTTTTCTATTTTTTGCCAGTCCACAAATTACTTCTCTAATTTATCTAGCATTTTGCACCACTCCGTAAATTATTTCGCCTATTTATTTCATTTTTGCAGGTTGTGGCAAATTAGCTCCATTATTATTATTATTTTTACCCTATTTCGCAAATTATTTCGCCTATTTATTTTTTTTTTGCCACTCCTCAAATTATTTCGCTTATGTATTTTTTTTTGCCACTCCTCAAATTATTTCTCTTATTTATTGGTTTTTTTTTTTGCCGATCCTCAATTTATTTCTCTTATTGTTTTTTTTGCCGGTCCGCAAATTCTTTCGCCTATTTATTTATTATGTTTTTTCTTTTTGCCGCTCCTCAAATTATTTCTCGTATTTATTGTTTTTTTTGCCGGTCCGCAAATTATTTCGCCTATTTATTTATTATTTTTTTCTTTTTGCCGCTCCTCAAATTATTTCTCGTATTGTTTTTTGCCCGGGGGGGGGGTCCGCAAATTATTTCGCCTATTTATTTATTTATTTTTTTTTTGTTTGCCCGGTTCGCTAAATTATTTCGCTTATTTTTATTTTTTTTTGGCGCTCCTCAAATTATTTCTCATATTTATTGTTTTTTCCCGGTCTGCAAATTATTTCGCCTATTTATTTATATTTTTTTTGCCGCTCCTCAAATTATTTCTCGTATTTATTGTTTTTTTTTTTGCCGGTCCGCAAATTATTTTTTCCTATTCGTTATAACCGAGTTTGAACACAATAGATCCGATCTAATTTTTAGTAAAAGAAATGAAATTATTCGACTTCTACGAAACACACTTTGAGAAATACCGCCTTGAATGTATTTGCATATTACGTACTTCTGATGTGTTCATTTTTCCATGTGCCAAATTCAATAAGAAAAGAACTTTTAATAAATGCTGAAATGTGTTATAGACGGCAAAAATCAGTTTTAATATGGATATTATAGACGCAATTTTTTCTCTATCGGATATAACATAGGCCTATAGTCTCTTGCTACATAAATAAGATTAGCAAGCACGTATGACGCTTCAAGCTTTTGAACCCATGCTCATGTTATACTAAAATTATTCCGAGTTATAATATTCAAAAGTAATTTCAGTGTTATAGTATAAGAGTATAAAACGTGATATCTCTATCTTGAAAACATAAGTAATTATTAATTCAGTTATTTGCCGCAGCTCTGTGATATAGGTCATTCCAATTGTTCAACGTGTCTCAAAATGCGGACCTCGTGAGCTCTGCTATTGAAGTTATACGACTGATGTATGAAAAATAATATACAATGTGTTATTTCGATCGAAAAATTAAAATTCTATTATGTACGACTTAATTATTGTTTCTTTGACATATCTAGAACTGCATTTATAACTATGTTCTTCAACCTTTCAACAACCGCGGACCGGCGGAAATGGAATAATTAATTTGCGGATCGGTAAAAAAAATAGAAATCATTTGAGGATTCGGCAAAAATAGGAGAAATCATTTGCAGACTGGCAAAGAAATGGGAGAAATCATTTGCAGACTGGCAAAGAAATGGGAGAAACAACTTTAGGGCTGGCAGAAAATATATAAATAGGCGAAATAATTTGAGAACCGGCAAGGAAAAAATGCGTGAAATAATTTGCGGACTGGCAAAGATACGTAAAGTGGAGAAATAATTTGTCGACCAGTTAAAAATGGGAAAAATAATTTGCGGACCGATAAAAAAATGGGAGAAATAATTTGCAGACTGTCAAAGCAATGCAGAAATAGGAGAAACAACTTGAGGGCTGGAAAAAAAAATAGAAATAGGAGGAAAAAATTGAGATTCAGTGGAAATACGAGAAATAACTTGCGAACCGGCAGAAAAATTGGAGAAATAATTTACAGACCGGCAAAAAACCGGAGAAATAATTTACAGACCGGCAAAAAACCGGAGAAATTATTGGCAAAACGCCTAAAATTTAGAAATAATATGTGAACCGTCAAGAATACCTGAAGCGAAAAAATAATTTGTGGACCGGCAAAAAGTAGGAGAGTGAGAGAAATAATTTGCAGATTGCAAAGAGAAATACAGAAATATAACAAATAACCTGAAAGCTAGCAATAAATAAATAAATAAACAGGATAAATAATTTACGAATCGGCAAACAACAACGGGAGAAATAATTTGCGGACCGGCAAAAATCCATAAAGTGAGAGAAGTAATTTGCGGACCGGGGAGGGGGGCAAAAAATAAAGAAATGGAAGCATAACTTGCGGATCGGCAAAAATGAAATAAATAGGAGAAATAATTTGCGGACCGGCAAAATATTGGAGAAATAATTCGCAGACTGGCAACGAAATACAGAACTATATCGAGAGCTTATCTAAAATACAGAAATAGGAGAAATAATTTGCGGACTGGCAAAAAAAACAAATTGGGGGAATTATTTATGGACCGGCAGAAAATATAAAAAATGATATTTGCTGATCGCCATGAAATAGAAATGATTTATGGACCGGCAAAAAATGGATGGGAAAAATAATTCGCAGACCCTCTGAATACTAAGACAGAAATGAAAACTAATGTATGAAATGTATTTTATTTTTTTAATAAAATCTAAAATTATATAGCGGCTGCATGAATTGGGTGAAATTTTTCGCGGACTGGCACTGGTCCGTAGACCAGCAGTTGAAGAACACTTAATTGTATAATAACTAATCAATTCTTCTTCCCCTAATACTTATTAAGGTACGATAATATTAGCTTCGCGGGCCACATCTGGCCCACCGGCAATGAGTTAATCATACATCACGTAATGTATGCATACAGATGCGTTCAGTCCTCTTAAATAAAAAAAAAAGTGATAAAATTATTAGGTACACTCGTCATGATTTTTTTCTATTTTCTTATAAATGGACTCTTCCGGTGACTATACTTTCCCCCATTTTGATAGGTTTGACCACGTGGTTCTGTTGGGTAGTGACAACACCTTCTATAATTCAGAATTTTGCTCTAGAAGGTGGTAGTGACGACGCACAATATTCAATTGTGTCTCGCCGTCGACACACAAGACTAGCAGCGCGAGGAAAGTAAACTTGACATCGTTTCGGAACAGGTGAAGTCCTCCTAACGATTGTCTCTTCTAGTTTTTTCTACATTATTATTATTCTATTAGTCTTCTCACCCGAGTCGTGATCAGCACACGAGACGAAACGGACATGAGTTCTCTCTCCTACTTTTTAACGCACTTGGAAGTGTTCCAATGTTGTGGCCCACATTGCTTCTGCTTCGATCAAATTATCGAATGAAGGGATGATTGACGTATTGTAATTTGGGGTGAAACACGGGGCTCGGTATGAATTATTACAGGAGTATTAAAGATCGACTTTCACGTATATTTATTCTTGCACTAACCTTTTTTGAATGAGTTTTCACATGAGATTTCAGTTGTTTTCCCCTCCCGACTATATGGGTGGAGATACGGGGGCAGCATTGCCCTCCATACACCCCAACGTCGATGACGGAGCCGGTATAAGCATACAGTAGTCTCATTTATCCAACCTTCGCTTATCTAACATTCTGTATTATCCGACGTCCCACGGGAAAAAAAATAGATTAAGCACCAACTGTCGAGCCTCTCAGAATTTCACATAACGACGGAGTAAAGGCTCTAGAAACTGCAATTAAACACATTGAGTAGCAAGAAAAGCTACAGGAATCGACATAATAATGCTGTAAATATTGCGAGACTTGGCAGCGAAGAAACGGCACTCGTTCAGGAAAGCAGACTACGATCAAAAATTTCATCAAATCATCACAGGACTGAATTTTTTTTAAGCACTGTATTTAACTTCAGAATATTCTGTAACTCCAAGTTAATTTTTTCTATTATTCTGTTGTAGAACATGATTATTAGGTTCGTAATGTGTATAATAATAACATAGTTTGACGTTTAATGGGCTTTCTCTTAAAACCTCCCTATTATCCGACATTCTGCCGGCCCGTTTATGTCGGATATATAAACTGGCATCATCATCATCATAGTGATTGTCTCAATCTCGTTTGGGGGAAATACCTTTTTATCTATATTCTTCCCTCGGATCGAACCTGGCAGGCCGCAACTAGGGGGGAGCAGGTGTGGTCATCGGCGCTGAACCAGAAGGGGGCGCCGAATTCACCCTTTAACTGCTTCTTCTACATTACAATGAACATCAAAATGCCGGCTTGCCCAGGTGACAAAATATCTAGTAGCGGCCCTGGAACCTGGTACCGCTGATGGACACCTTCACGGTGGAAGACGTGCACCTTACCACCACGCCACTCGGGCTATAAGAATGTCCCATAAAATGGGACAGGAATGTCCCATAAAATGGGAGTCATAGGTCACCCTATATGTACAAATTTCTGTCCCGCGAGCGACAGAAATACCGCATATCGGGTCCTCGAACTGAAAGGCTTGGGCACCTCTGGTTAAGAGGTTAAGCTTGGATAATAGTTGCCATATGGGTGGTTTTTTTTCTTATAATACATAGGCATTGGCGGTGTTCGAGACTCGAAAAAGTTTGAAGCCCCCCCTTGAATATTCCTCATCACTAAATGTTTAGTCGGATCTCATTAAAGTAGAATCTGACACAATGATGTAATTTGCATAGGATATGAAATTATAATAATAGTGTTTTAGCAATTTTTTTAATTTTGTGCATGAAACTGATCAGTAATAAGCGGTAATCAATACCTTCCAAAAATGGCGTCGAGGAAATTCTCTAGTAAATAATTATCAACTGGAGAATTTTTCCTTTAAGGCATTTTTTAATACCGTAGTTTCTCTTGAGCCTGTTCAGTAACCGACCTTTCCTTTGTATTTTGAAATGACCTTGAAAGATAGGAATAAAAATGTGCGAAAGTTTTTTGCTGTTGGACATTTTTTGAACGTGAAAAGAACAAGCGGCGTCTTCAAAGTGAAAATAAACCCAAACGAAATTTATATTTCGAAATAGAAAACATAACAAAACGCAACTGATAACACGTGGATATAAAAATAAAACAGATAAGAAAGAGATTATGAGTTTCTATTTTTTCTGGCAGCATCACAATTGCAAAAGTTGGAGAAAATAATCCCCCTTTTAAAAACAAAACTACATCAACGGAGTAAATAAAGTTTCGGAACATAAATTTTAGAATAATAAAAATCTGTCGTAAAAATATATATAAGTAAGATAACTTTATCAAAGGATTTTCTTCCAATCCAATGGAAGAGTGATTTTAAAATTTTATTATCGCTATATCTGTTACGATGAATGTCTCAAGTATAGACTCTTCGCGAGATGATCGGCAAATGGTCGGTCAACCTTACCGAAGTGATCGGTGTCAGAAATCTTGGAAATGTATATCATTAATAGAGATACGTAAATTTCGCAAAAAAAAAGTTTACAAATCCTCAAATTTCGCATTTATTCGCAGAAATGGGAAATACATTAATTTACAAGTTAAGAATTTTGCATTCATTCGCAAAAAAAAAAGTTATAATAAAAAAATTTCATTCATTCACAAAAATATTTTTCGAAACCAAAAATTTCGTATCCATCCGTAAAAAAAAAATTCAAATCAAAAATTTTTATTCATTCGCAAAAGTAATTTCAAATAAAAAATTTTGCATTCATTTGCAAAAAAAATTCAAATCAGAAAAAAAAGAACTTTTGCATTCATTCACAAAAATATTTCTCAAATCAAAAATTTTCATTCATCCGCAAAAATATTTTAAAAAACAAAAATTTCGCATTCACCAATTAAAAAAAAAATTCCCAAATTAAAAATTTTGCATTCATTTTCAAAAAAATTCAAATAAACGATTTTGCATTCATTCTCATGGAAAATTTAAAATCAAAAATCTTGCATTCGCGAAAGAAATTTCGTTTTCATCCTCAAAAATATTTTTTCAAATAAAAATTTTGAATTCATTCGCAAAAACGAACTAAACTAACGAGACTTTTTTTTTGTAGGTTAATTAGGTTACCAAGTATTGAAGTACCGTACTTAGTTAGTTGAAAGATCTAGAATTCAGGTTCTCTCAGAAAAATTAATACATACCAATTTTCGCTTCAAAAGTGTGAATTATAAAGATTTTACGCGCGGAAAGGTGGCAAAAATCAAAATTTTCATCAAAAACGACAGATTGCGCATTTATCGCATCTATTTCGTTAATACGAAACCTACCATCATTCATGACCGATATATCGGTCTCGCAATTTGCAGGCGTGCAACTCGCCTGATTCTTTCAAGCAAACATATCGGATATACTTTAATGTCACTTGCTAAATAGTGAAGCAATGCATTGCCACCATTGTTGAAGATGTTGACCCCCCCCCCCCCCCCCCCCGGTTCGTCTTTAATAGAGATTCGTGGTCATGGCGGCCAAAAATCACGAATCTCGCGACGGAAAAAATAAACCAAATGGGAGGAGCATAAATCAAATGATTCTTCTTCTTTTG
Organism: Pholcus phalangioides; assembly: GCF_987345545.1. Lineage (NCBI taxonomy): Eukaryota > Metazoa > Arthropoda > Arachnida > Araneae > Pholcidae > Pholcus > Pholcus phalangioides. Next base: position 20,186,118 of record NW_028301596.1, on the reverse strand, counting down.
GGAATTGTTGTTATTTCTCTGGTCATGTTATTTCTGGAATTGTTATCGATACTACCTCCATTCATTTTCGACATGCCTGAATTCAAAACCCATGGAAGTCCTCCTAAGCAGTCATTCAGAATTGTGTAATTGCAGGTTACTCGTAAGTTACAAGTTACTCGTAATTGCACAGGTTCCGGTCTGATTAATCTGTAATTAATGCGATGCGATGAAAATAACCAATTTTTAAAAAAAAAAAAAAACAAGGAGATGGGTTGGAATTTTTTTTTCTAGGAAAGTTATCAAGATAAAAAGCTGAAGGCTATTTGAATTTGAAGTTTTCTTCTTGTTAAGTCTATAATTTTGAATCATCCCTGGAATCATCCCCTAATCATCCATGGATGTGACTTCTTCTTAACCAGACATGCACCTCGTCCATATTCCTCTGCGGAATTTCTAACGAATCGGTACATGTTGGAATTGTGTGTATGTGTAGTGAACCTGACGTGAAGTTTGTTTCTGATGGATGTGACTGTTCGTCTTGCTGCCTCACACCCGATTGTCCAATGTCAGTGACACCTTAACGGCAAGAGAACATCGGTTTTATTAATTTAAAATAATATTTTTTCCCTTTAATGAAAACACTTGATCCCCCCCCCCCTCCGAAGGTTCGCGTTTCCAAACCCAAATCAGAAAAGAAATATTTCATTTATTTCAGTATTTATGCCTTTCAGACCCTGGTGCCACAAATGTGTGGTCTCTCACTACTACTGCTTAACCGTGCATGCACCTCGTACACATTCGTCTACGGAATTTCTAACGGACTGGTAAATGCCGGATGCCGGAATGTGTGTTGTGAACCTCACGCGAACTGTAATGTTTGTTATTTGTCGTGCTGCCATCTGCCGTCAATGTTTGTAACCATGAGTGAAGTGTAATGATTGATTAATTGCACCGTTGTAGACCTGTTGCTCTCTGTGGGCGAACGGGAAGATCGGCTCGAAGTTGGGAATGTGGATTCCCACTGTAGACTTCATGGAGTTAACTCTGACTTAAATGATTGTGTGTAAGTTTTGAGTTAGAAATATGGTTAATGAGAGTCATGGAGGCTTTCATCAGAGGGCAATGTCTAAGGTTGAACTTCCGGGGGATTTTTAAGATGACTTCCAGGGGAGAAAATACCTTCGGGTAAAAAAGTGACTTATCACACAGAATTTTACTATAAAACTCTGGAAAAATTGTATGTGAAGATGAACATACCCTGCATGCATCATCTTGGCTGAAAAAACTTCAATGGAAAGAGTTATTTAACAAAAGAAATTTGCTGACATTTATGTTTTTCATGCATTTTCTGACTATCAAATATTCAAAAATATTTTAAAATTAAAAAAAAAATGAATGCTTGGGTCTGAAAGGGATATATATGCCATAAATTTAATTTTTTTTAACAATTTTTTTTTTAAATCACACATTATTTATGGTGAACAATTTTTTTTTCCTTCCATAAACATGTAGAACTTTTCTTTTTCTTCCATGAATGTTCTTGGTTGATATCTTCAGACTCAAAGATAAGAGGGAGAAATTGGAAAAAAAGTAAAAAGAATAAAATGCGTATCAATTCTCCAATCTGAATTCGGTCGACAAAAAGATCGGCAGAGGCCCGATCACAATATTCCCTCAGTTGCACACCGTGCGTGAAGCCGCATATGTAATCAAGTGTATATTTTATATTAAATGATATGCACAGGGTGATGATAAAATAACTTTGCGGACATACGAGCCCCTAGCTGCCGCAAATATCGGCGCATGCGAATGAAGTTCGAGGTATAGGTGTTTCTCAGAGTATTTTTAGGCACCTTTTTTTAAAATTGGCCCGTTTCACTTCTACTACTTGTATTTAGAGAAAGATGTACTGTCCAATCATGGGCAAAGATACGGGGGAGGGGCGCCCCCCGTGTCGAAGGTGGACTCGATTGATCTAATGTATATATGAATTGACATCATCATCGTGCCCCCCAGACTCTTCCAAGTCTATCTCCGCCTACGTGTCCAATACAAGATATACAGAAAAACTGGCTAATTTGTATAGATACTGATTTTTTTTTTAAATTTTCCATCGCAGCCCTTACAATGGGACTCGAACACGGGTCGATCAAATGCCGGTTGAGTGCTCTACCATCTAAACTATAATGACATACACAATATCTAACCAATGGATCGTATATATATATATGCTGAATCGACCGGCATTCGAGGGACCCGAGTTCGAGTCCCGGTAAGGGCAGAGATGAAAATTTTCCCAAAAAAAATCAGCATCTCTAGAAAATTTACCAGTTTTTCTGCATATCTTGTACTCTTACGACTTGGCCATACATGGACCTCGTACATATTCCTCTGCGGAATTTCTACCGGAATGGTGCATGTCGGAAAGGATTGTGTGTGCGGATATATGCGTGGCGCTAGCGTACTTATGCTGTCAGAGTTGCTTGTTCCTCCATTTGACATCGGTGCCGCCATCTGTGTTCTATATTTTGAAACGACGATGGTAAATGCTTGAATTTTTTATTTTCTGTAAGTATCACGTTGAACGTCTGCCGCTTTGTGCAGAGACCCGTTTCTGTGCCGCTCCGTATATTCTAGGGAGGAAAAAAAAAGCGCGCTCACAATGTGTTGCAGGGAGGCATCATTATAGTAATGAGATGCAATGGAAGATAATGGAAGTCCTGATAGTCAATACTTAGGATATGCGATTCCAGCGCGAGACGTTTTGCTTCATCATTATCGGTAAATTGTTTCGAACACACAAAAATTCTTTAATTAGAAGGCTGCGGAAAAAGTCTTAATTAGTTCTCGCAAATGAAGGAGTGACGTATGCAAGTATGGTTGTCCCAATAGTGGAGTGGTGGTGGGATGGGGGAAATTGCCGAATTTTCAGAGCGGGAAGAAGTTTGGCAATTATGGAATCTGCCCAAATGACTATTTCGCTTGTTGTAGACGCGAATATTTGCACCTGTTCGCTTTGTTTGGGGTAACCCCGATACCATTAACAAGCGATGGAAAAGCGGCGAACGTGCTGCACCAAAAAAATCGTGAGACGCGTGACCGATGCCATAAGTCTTTCTTTTAATTTCTCCCGCACACAATCAAATACCTTCCCTCTAAAAAAAGTTTTCGCGAGCCAAACCAAATTAAAAATACACCTTTTCGTTCGGTTACGGTGAAAATCATTCTACGATCCGTTTTCATCGAGGATCGTTAGCAGCGATTTCGCACAGCAGCACCATGACGACGAGCTGCATGGAAGGATGGAGGACCCTGAGGTGCTTCCCGCCTACTGTTAAGCATCAGGTGCGACTTTGCCTTTGCTACGATGTCCCAGAAGTCGATCATTTGACCCGTAAGTACCTTCCCTCATTGATCTTCTATTTCTTCTCATGACCCAATTAGCCCCCCCCCCCCTCACTTTTTTGTACATCGATGATGATGTCGACATCTTCGACGTGATTTGATAAGGATCCTTCGAAAACGCACAATGAGATAATTACAGTATAGCATGAGCAACTGTAAATCACCTGAATCTTTCCTCGTTAATGTTGTTTTTCGAATCCGAATGAAATTTGAGGTCCTTTTTGGGGGGGTTTTTGCAGCATGCTTAGTTTGTTTTGGAGCAGAGGTCTTCAACCTTTTTCTAGTTGCGACCACTGACTGTAATACCCATCATCAAAAGAGGAGCATTCTTTACGGCAAGTTTGACATACGAATGCATGAAATCAGGATGAGATTTCAGTCCTTCAATGTGCAATTTGTATAAGGTGTTTACTTGGGACGTTGATCAAGAGTGCTCGCGAGCACAAAATCGGACACGAGAATCGAGCACTCTACGTGCTTCGGGGAGCACCGTGATGCTCGCGAGCAACGAATTGAACACGCCTGTTTTAGAGGAATTGGCTTTCGGCGTTGGAGGTTGGGGTTGACAGACAATCATCTCTTTGTATATGGTAATTAAAGATCATGCTGCGCTAATGTCTTAAAATAGATCGTACTGTCTTGAAGTTTTCCCTTTAAGAAGAATCTCCCTGTTGGAAAATAGGCTGAAATAGAGAATATTGAATGTTCCGTACAATCTAGTCTGTACGTGCAAGACAATTGGTACCGTATTTTCCTGCGGATAATACGTTGAAAAAAGTCTTTGATGCGGATTATCTGTGTCTTTCTGCAGCTATTTTTCCTAGTAAATTGCAATAGAAATAAATATTTCGAAAATTAATTTGTAAAAAATTCACACATGACGCAACTTTCAAAAATAACCTGCCGTGATGTTTACTTCCTTATTCAGAAGACAGATGGCAGCACTTCTTAAACACATATAGCAAACATTTGTCAGAAATCACGTTAGGAACGCATACACGCACTTTCCAACATGTACGAATTCTTTAGAAGTTCCGCAGTGGAATGTTTACGAGTTGCATGTACGGTGCATTAGTGGTAGTAGTGTGTGTTGCGCAACGATGCCATCAGGTTTATTTGATTCGAATAAAATTATGCAGTTCATCGAATACTTGATTCTCATCACAGCTGGTAGAGCTGCATAGCGTCATCAAGTTTTGGCGGTCGGCCATTATGTCTTCTCTTCTAAAAGCAACATGGTGACAGACCATGAATATGCGATGTAGGAGCTCCGATGCTTTCGGTTTTAATCGTGGGTGTCCGCATGGGGTTAATCCTACTACAACCTACACTGTTATTCGTAGAAGGCCGGCATTACACTATAAAAGTTTGATAAATGTACTTTTATAAATATTGAAAAATGCAACCAATAAGAGCATTAGTAACATTGTAGCAAATGCAATCGATCACCTTATTGGTTGTATTCTTCGAGTTTTATAAATGAACTTTTATGAAGCTTTTGTGATGTAATTCCAGCCGAATGCTTGAACCCGGGACCATTTTTCTGCGAATCATATTCCTCTTTTTGAAGAAGAATTCTCGCCGTTTTTATCATGGAGGAAATGCAACAGAATATGGAGAGAAATCTTTTCCTCTCTCTGTCTCCACGAAACGCATCTACATTGTTATCATATATAATGATGAATCATGATCTGTTTTTAGAGATTTCTTGAGCTCAGAGACCGACCATTTTGATGTCGAAATTGTCATCAGTCGGCTCTTTTTTTTTTTCTTTTCCTCTTTGTTCTCGTGTGAAAAAGAAGTAAAATGTAGAATTTTTTATTCCAAGTGAAAAAAAGATGACAAGAATGAAAACGAGGCGGTGTGTGATAAGAGGCGAGATTTATGTCTGATGACGCGGAAAACTTATAATAAATAAAACATCGCATGTGTTTCACCGTGAATAGCGCTGAGACCAGGCCCGTCATTTAGGGGGGGGGGGGCAGTTGCTTCCCCGGCTTTTGAAAATACACTAAAAATGGTGTATAGTATATATATTTACAAATATATATATATACATGCATTGAGTACATGTGCTTTGCCCCCCCCCCCCCCCCGGAAAAAGTTGAAATGACGGCTTTGGCTGAGACTCACCGTAAACATGACCTATACTTACAGCTCCATCTACATTTTTGCTGTTTGGGACATTCTAATAAATTTGATGTTATTGTGGTAATAGTACATGCTGTAAATGTGTTATGGCAAATGTGATAAATCCGGTTTATTATACATAATAACCAGTTATTATGCATAATTGCCGAGCATTTTGCTAAGTTTGATAAATTTTTCTAAATTAATCACTTTTTGACGGCAATTATGCATAATACTCAAGTGTCGTGCCGTTGGTAAACAATATAAATCGTGGTATATACTATACATGATAATTTGTACATGTACTGCATGCTTATATCGGGGTACGATCGAAAAACTTGTTATCATTATATCGGGGTCCAACTATATTCATTACACATACTAGACTCATTTGGAATTTTTTTCGTATTTATCAGATTCACCAATTACACTAGGGTACTATGCGTAATCATAGATAAAGGTGATAAATTTCAAGTCAAATTTACCAACGACACTTGTTATTATGCATAATCTCCAATAAAAGTGATAATTGTTTTTAGTATTTATCAAATCCTCTAGCGACGCTTGGTTATTATGCATATTCGCCGGTAAAAACCATAAATTTATCAAACTCACCAAGACGATTGGTAAGTATGCATAATAACCAGTTAGTTGTATAGTAACCGATATATCACATTTACCTTAACATAAGAAAGATGTTTATTGTCTAACATATTATGTGTATTCCGAATATTACGAATAATTGAATTGAAGATGGTTTTTTTTAATGCTGATATTGGGGCAGACAATTCAGATGGCGGACTACACGTGACTCCCGTGATTGGGGGATTCCCAAGTCGTGACTATAATATTACATGCAAAAAAAAAGACCTTGGTCATAATAGAATTTTGCCATCGGAATTCATTATCGAGAATAGTCTCAGTCCAAAAAAAATTGATTCATTCATTATTCAACGGATGTCTTATCACGAAATCGCCTAATCGTCATAATATTGTACGAAGTCGATTCCGATACGTACCACGAAATACTTGTCTGGAATAATTATCATAAGACAATCGTAGAGTGCAGTATATGGATTCAACTTTGATGAGTGATATTCTATCTTCTTGTCTCTGACACGTTTCTCCTCCCAAAAAAAAGGTGCCGCTCTCGGGATGGCCCACCGGTCATGTCCGGTGCACAAAATCCAACAGGTCTATAACTGAATAGCCGATCATAACATCTGAGGCGAATTGCTTGTCAAGTACAAGTACAGTAAAACCCCTCTTAACGGACACAGATGCGGTCACCCCTCTTTTACGGCAAATTTATATGTTCCCTTTGCATAATACAAGTATGCATTTCAAGCCCTCTTTTACGGACGAATTTTTTTTGTCCACCGGTGACCGCAAAAGAGAGGTTTCATTGTACTTCCACTGATAAAACCATCGTCTTAATCCGTCTTCCAAACATTTTATCCCTACAGCGGGAAAACGTTTTTTTTTTCCCGCCTCCTTCACAGAAATTCTTTTCCCATCATTCGACTTCACAGAAATTTTTTTTTTCATTACCCACACACTTTACAGAAATGTTTTCCACTCTGTCCTTCATGGATAAACTTTTTCCCATACCCGATTTCACAGAAAAAAATTGTTTCTGTCGCCTCCTTCACAGGAAACTTTTCCCCCATTTTTTTTCCCATCGCCTCCTTCAAAAAAAAAAATTCCCATCGCCCCAATTCACAGAAAATTTTTTTCCCATCACCCGATTTTAGAAAAAAAGCCCGACTTAGAAAAAATTTTTCTATTGTTCTTTTAATTCACAGAAAAAAACTTTTTCCCCCACTACACAGAAATAATTTTTTCCCATCGCCCCAATTCACAGAAATTTTTTACCCATCGTCTCACTTTAAGAAATACTGTATGTATATGTCTTGACTCAACGCCCCCTTCAGAAAAAAAATTTTCCCACCTCCCTCCTTCACGGAAAAAAGGTTATTCCATCACACACCAATTCACAGAAATTTTTTTTTTCCATCGGACTCTTCGCAGAAATTTATTTCTCCATCGCCCCCAAAATCTAATTATAGACCATTTTAACGTGAAATACAGTCAAACCATATCCGAAGATTCACAGAAATTTTTTTTTTTTTTTTTCTGTTTTCTTATACTTAAAAATTTATGTGTTGTGCAATATCACGCCATCTGTCGTGAAATTAGACACAGAAAGTTTTCGTGAGCATTTGAATAATTTTAATAATTCCCAAAACGTACATACATACATACGCAGAACGCGGGCATATGCCCATACGCCAGCATAATAGAGTCTGTTTCTTTTCCTGTAATGAAATAAATGATAATTGGGTTCTGTTTTCACCAATGTTCAGCTTTATTCTTTCTTTTCAATTCCGTTCTGGTTGTTTTGATTCGAAGAGCGTGGAGAAAGCTCTTGTCATGGAACCAAGGTGGTTCCCTTCTTTTGTGCCGTTTCTTAATGAGACAGCGCGAGAGCGGATTTCTAATCCTCTTGTTGTGGTTTTCAATTATCGCCCACTCGAGCCTTTTTGTGACTAATAAGAAATGAACCTCATTGCGAAAGGACGCAAATTTGCATTTATATGGGATATCGCTTTCATTTTATGTGATTTTTCATTTTTTTTTGTGAAATGTTCCAGATGCGGTTCGAGAACAAAATACCTCAACCGCCCACGACTTCACGAGTCTGAAGAGGTTCCTAGAAAACACATGCGTACAGGAACCTTTCCACAATGTTTATCTGATGACCTTCGTGGTCTTTTAGAAAAATTAATTGCTCTATTACATAATGATGGGGGTGATGAGTAATACACAGGGGGGTCAAGAAGGTTTAAAGAATATCCTACGCGTACTAGATATTTAGAGAATACCAGGATTCTTAATTTCCCCATCTAAACGCCTAGGGTTACCATACATCCTCCTTTTTTTTATGTCATTTCAAGCGTCCTCCTACGTTTTATATAATATATCCCTTTTGTCCTCCTTTTCAGGTTTACGGGATTGTTTTTCTTTTTTTCCTGGGAAATTTTTTTTTTTGCACTCTGAAACACATATGTTTTTTTTTTTTTTTTCTCGCACATTTTTACACGCTTCAACGATTATTTCCCAAGTTGCCTTCCAGCAGGGCAGATGCCACATATTTTTTCACCACAGCCCTGCTTGCTCCAGAACAATATGGAAAAGACAGTCCGAAAAACAGCCCTGGAAAAACAAAACCACAAAACCCATTCTAAGAATACCATTGTTAGCTCACCAACAGCTGATGCCGTATACTAAAGTGAGAGAGGGGAAGAGTTATATACATCTTCCATTCAGAAATGAAGAAAACATGATGTAAACAACACTCAATGCTTATTCCTACGGTGAAATCGATTCTCGCAAAAAAAAGCAACGCTCCGGAAAGAAAAAACAAACCTTCATGGGTAGATGATATAGGAAATGAAACTCTCCCGCGTTGCTTCAGGCAAAGTAATAAAACTGACCAGACTGTGTGAGCGATTCATTATAAATAAGGGGAGACGATCGTTGTTTGTCCTTTTTTTCTTTTGTTTTTTTTTTGAAGTATTAGTTTCAAAAAAGTTATTGTGGTAGCGGTTTTTGTTTGTAAAGTGGCGTCATCTTTTGTCGAAATTAGAAAAAATTATGTTTCCGAAGGTGCGCGGGCAAGCGTCCTCCGTTTTCGAATTTGGTAACTTAGTAACCCTAGTGCTGCTTTAACTCGTTAAATGGGATTTAAACTGTTTGATTCATATTGTTGGAATTGCCATCTACTCTCAAAATTAGAGATGAATAAGCAGTGAAAAGGTCTAGCTACATTAGACTTTATATAGGAGCGGAATTTTTCATTCAGTACAGTTACTTCCCCATGAGCAAAGCCCACAAAACTGATACTCTGGATAAAAAGTTCGGCTCTTTTCTCGTCCTAATAAGGAGACGTCCAAATTAAAGAACCAGGAAGCAGACGACAAGTCAAGTGTGAATTTCTACTGTTTGATTCGTACTGGTTGTGCTGCTGCCATCTACTCCCGAAGTTAAAGATGACTCATGCGGTGATGATAAAGTTCGGATAAAAAAAACAGAAGCAGAACTTTTCATTCAGTGCAGTTCCTTACTAACAAAGCCCACAAACTGAACTGAATAAAAATTTCAGTTCTTTCTATGGAGCATGAGACATCCAAAAACAAATAACCTAGAATGAAGCAGACCATAGCAGAAACATTCATTCAGCACAGTTCCCAACCAGCAAAGTCCACAAAAACTAAACTAAATGCCAAGTTCAGTTCTTTGAGGAGTACGGAGGACGTCAAAGAACCTAAAATGAAGCAGACGACAGCAAAAAATTTTTCACTCAATGCAGTTCCTTACGAGTAAAGCCCACGGACTGAACTAAATGACAAGTTCAGTTCTTTCTTCGGAGCATAAGGAGACGTCAGAAACAAAGATCCATCCAGAATGAAACAGACGACAGGTGAAATGATAATTTCCACTGTATTTGATTTCCATGTGAATGAGTAGCGTCATCTATCCACATTTGTTATATATGTAGAAACCAGTTTGCAAGTTCATCAACTCATCGCTAGATGGGGCTGTACAGGTCTCATTTATATACACAGGGTGTCCTTCAAGTCCTAATTCAGCCTTTATCTCATCAACCGTTCATCGTATAGGCATGGTTCCAATTTAAAAAATGCTCAAAATGCGTTCAGGAATCATTCTGTACCAGTTTCGCGATTGAAAATAAAGTGTGTCGTGTTAATAAAAAAATCTAAAAAAAAATAAATAAATCATAAGAAATCTAAATTTTTATACGATCACCCTAGTAACCAAGTAATACAGAGCGATTCTTCAACATATTTTCAACTTTGTTTTAAATTAGACCCATACGTACCTTACAGGATACCCTGTATAGAGAGAGAGGTCCATGAAAAATCTTAAGGGGAACCCGTTATGTGCCTTGCTGCAGTATGTGAGTTCAGTGGCGTCTAACGAATTAGCTCGAGTGAAATGGGGGGGAAGGGGGCAAATTATTTCAGATTTTCATTTATTCCGGAATAATTTCTTTTCACCAATTCTGGGATTGTTTTTCATTCATTACCTTTTTAATTAATTCTGAAACTATTTCTTTCAGTTATTCTGAAACTATATTTTTCTGTTATTTATCTATTTCTATATTAAAAGTTACTCTGAAATTATTTCTTCTAGTTAAGTTCTCTTTTCAGCTGTTCTAAACTTATTTCTTCAGTTTAATTTATTCTGAAACTATTTCTTTCTGTTATTCTGAAATTGATTTTCCAGTTATTCTGCTACTATTTCTGTCATTTATATCTCTCAGTAGCTCAATATGTATCTTGTCTAGGTACATCTTTCGGTTAGTGAACTTGTGTAATTCGAGCTCCCTTCCACCTTTCATTGCAGTAGGATTCTATTTTCAGTTTCCTTGTTTCCCTTATCCTAGAAATTCACCCTGGCATAACCTCTACCACAGAAAAGGGGATACATATACACTTAGGCGCCAATACCAATTTTTCAGTCACCATGGTGGCCTGGCGCCTGGTATTTTGTCCAGCCCTGATCTACACCGCGCAATGAAATATAATAAGTAAATTTCTTATTTATGAGAAAAATTAATATTAATATAATTTTCTTAAAAATTTGTTGTTGTGTGCTTAGATTTGCACAGATACTCGGCTGAAAACCTAAGCATTATTCTGCCGAACCGAATATTCGGCAAAAGGACCGGATACCGAATAGCAGCCGAATATTCATCCCATCTGTAAGCGAAGAAGTTTCTGGAAATTATGATCCCGAGTACCGGATATCACTAATCGTAGACAAAATATGCAATTTATGACAAATTCCTCTAAAATTGCAATTCATCGACAGCAGTTCGACACGAATCAGTGAGCCAGTAAGTTAGCGAGGAATGGCCGAGTGAACCAGTAAATGATATAATAGTTAATGAGTGAGTGACCTAGTGAGTGAGTGAACGAGTGTCATAATGAGCGACACAGTGGTAGACTGAGTAATCTAGTGAGTGAGTACAGACCAGGTGATTGAGTATGTGACAGAGTGAGTGACCAGGTGATTGAGTTTGCAACAGAGGGGAGTGAGCTACCTAGTGAGTTGATGATAGAATGAGTGGCCAACTTATGAGTGTTACAATGAGTGGCCTAGTTAGTGAATAACAAAGTGAGTGATCTAGTGAGTAAGTGAGTGTTCTAGGAAGTAAGTGAGCTACCGAGTTATTAAGTGAGAGTGCTTCCTACTGGAGGGAGTGATCGAATGACATAGTGAGTGACCTTGTGAGCAAGTAAGTGAGTGATATAATGAGCAAGTAAGTGAGTGATATAATGAGCGACCTAGGGAGTAAGTGAGTGATGTAATGAGCGACCTAGGGAGTAAGTGAATGATATACTGAGTGAGTGACCTGGTGAGCAAGTGAGTTGAGGCAGTGAGTAAATGATAGAATGAACTACCTAGTGATTGAGTGAGCAAGTGAGTTGAGGCAGTGAGTAAATGATAGAATGAACTACCTAGTGATTGAGTGAGTAACCTGTTGAGTGAGTGAGCTCATTCATTCACTCGTTCATTTACTCACGTCGAACTGTTGTCGGTGAATTTCCCCAGCGATGAATTTTTCATTCGGTGAATTGTTGCTCGTTGAATTTCCTATTCAGTGAATTTTTGGTCGGTGAATTTTCCGGCTGTGAATTGCGGGTGATGAATTTTTCTCGCCTCTGAGGAACTCCCTGTCAGTTGTATCGACTCCCTGGTCAGTTGCAGGGCCTCTACTGGAGGCGGTTTTTCTCGCTTCGGTAAAACATTAAGAAGTTTGATAAGATTAATTCTACCGACGAATACTTGTTGCGGGTGGGGGTAATCAACTTCACTTTATTTACAGGTATAACAGGAAGATCTAAATCTTAATTCGTAAGCCATTAATTAATTCCTCAAATTAGTAGAGAACGGTTTCCACTGAATCTCGTGTTTTCGGGTTCCAGTATAGAGTACGGTTATTGTACGAGTCCACGTTATCTTTGCAGCAAACATTACTGAAAATACATGATGCCTCATCAACTATAAGAGCTTCGTGCTCATACCGAAGATTTCCGGACTTATTAATAACGTAACAGCATCGGGGGGATGGGGATAAATTATAGAACAGTATGATCTTCTCTCGAGTAGTATAGAGGGGAGTTGGAGCCAAAAAAAAAGGGGTTTTATCGCCTGCAAACATTTTACTCCCGAAGAAAGGCGTTCGCGACGCCAGCAGGCAGCGCCTGAAAACGCCACGAGATGACCTACTAACATTTTCACACACAGGCGCATAACAAAGACTGCAAGAGAAGAGCATACGCCCCGATAATATTTCTATTCCAAGTATGTACGGTCCCGTTTTTTTTTTTTTGTTTGCGTGGCTTTGATTGCGTGCGAGGACGGAAAAGACCGTTTTTCCTATGCATTATGTGACCGCAGCTTTGTTGAGAGAGAGATGGAACTTCCTGGTCTAATAACTCCACCCAAAAACTTTCTAACACCCCCTTGGATTTTGAAGCGAAAGGTCCGATGGAAGATCTCGCTTTTTAAAGATTAATTGGTGTTTTTCCTTGTCGGTATTAATTGTTTGGTGTTTGGCCGGTAATTTGGGAATCACTGCGCGTGTTTGTGTGTTTATGATGATTACATGTTTGGGAGATAATTATAGCTTGTCTTCGTATCGTATCGGCCGATTTGTTATGAATGGAGGGAGGGAACTTGTGCATTTGTTTCGTATATCATTGGGGGAGGTGAGACATACTGGGTGTCTCAAAATTGACTGACTCATGATAGAAATGCGACGTTTGCTGCATTGTGCTTGAGAAAAAAGTAGATTTTTTGTCAAACAGAATTTCAAAAGAAGAAACAAAATTTTCCAAGAGATGGCGCCGAAGTCCGGAAATTTGTTATATATATATAGTATATGGTTATATATGGCTATATTTGTTATGGCCATTTTTTTCTCAGCTACCTCGTTGGGACATTTTGCCTGTTGTGGCCTTGTTTTTGTATAAACAAATATCGGGGTGCCGTAGATGAGACTTTAACAGCTCATACCCCACTCCATCATCGCTCTGCTAATTTAATGCAGTAGTGCATTGAAGCCATGGTTGGTATATGAGAAGAGGGATGATGGCAATTCGAGAGTCATCGCACACCATCTCTAAGATAGCAAAAAATTTGGAAATGTGGCTGGAAGTACACCTTAGAAGGGAAAAATTAGCAAATAATACAAGTACATGTCAGAGACTCAGAACATTGGGTCTGGATATCTTGAGAAAATTTTTAGGTTTTTTTGAGTCTATATAAAGGTATTAGTGCTATTATAATTGGTGACTTCACGAAGATGTTCATAGCCAGGGTTGAGAAAAGAATCATAACAGTTAATCCATGATTGCTTCAATCTTGGTATCTCTATGTATATGCTCATTTCTAACAAACAGGAAGGGGTGGGGACCTGGTAAAACTTCGGAGTGTTACGTTTTAGAAACGTTCAAGAGCAATAATATCAGGATTTCTGGCATACATCCAGGCAGGAGCTGCGTAAAGTAATGTAGGGCATACGATCAATTTATAAAAAATGAGTTTATTGTTGATAGAAGGGGCCGTATTGCCGCCTGAAAAATTTTACTAGGACCTGACTTGTTTGGATTTTTTAATAACTACAGAACAGTGATGATAAACGTTTATCGAAAATTACACCAAGGTATTTATGTATATCAGATGGTTGTGTGAATAATGTTTCCTTGCACGTTTATAAATGCATTTGTGGGAAGCTCAATTTTTACAGTTGCCCACTTAAAAACTTTTTCCCAGCATTCAATTGGGCCCGACTTCAAAGATCCCGCTCTTCAACTTTTTGGGCCCATCCCTTGAAGATTTGATAAGGCTTTCTCAGCCTTTTTATCTGTACAAATTATGGCACTATCCTCACAATAAGTGGCAGTGATTCCTTTTGGTGCCACTGGGAAATCATGCATGTGCAAATTATGATGTACAGGGCCAAGGACACTGCCCTGAGCAATATGGATAAGCCGCCAGACAAGAGAACTTGCATTTGTTTGATATAACATTGGTGAGGGTGACGCGTACAGGGTGTCCAAAAAATCACTATAGTATTTGAAAGATCAATTAAAAAAATGATAGAAATGCACCTTTTGCTGCATCGTTCGTGGGAAAACAATAAATTTTCAGTGGGACAGAATTTAAAAATTGGTTATGAATTTTTGCCGCAGATGGCGCTTGTAGCCTTAAAAATTTAAATGCGATATCATTAAAATATCCATCATTTACGATCGGATTGGAATTTGCATTCGACAAACAATGACAAGCGGTATAATGACTTGTGATAGAGATATTGCGTTACCCAGGTTGCACTATGGAGGAGGCCTTCCACATTACAGGCCCTTAGCACCCTCGGCAGCAAATCCATCGGAAAATATATTTGCTTTTGCGAAACGCTGTTGTGCACTCACTGAAAACTCCCTCTACCACCTTTGCTATTGGGATTCGACCATTCATTCTATGGCTGAAAATTCTTGTTTAGATGTCTTATATCACCTCTTAAAGTTTTTCCCATGAATCTAGAATCATCCTTGTATATCTAGCATAATAACTCGCGAATTCTTATAAATTATGCGCCTCTTTCGCAAACTTGGCACAATAAAAATGAGTGAAACGCGGTAGGCTCAGGAATCGGAGGGGCAACGATTGGTCGTGAATTGACAATAGACAAGGCAAACAACGAAAGTATTATTTTTATGGTGAGAGACAGTAGCGAGATAGGCCGCCAAAGCTGTGTTATTTTTAACAATTTTTTTATATCGCACACGTAATCTTACGCTATTCTTACACAAGACTCAGACGGAATTTTCCGCCTACTGAACAAAGATATACACGCGCCATCACGAACACTCCTTATAGCTCTAGTACATTAATTTAATTTTTCCTCCTTTTTTTCAATAAATATCTCTTGAATGTGCATTCATTTCTTTTTTGGCAATTCAAAGATAACGCCAGTGCCGTAACTAGGCTGGGGCAACCGGGGCACTGCCCTTTTCCCCCTTTCTTTGTATAAGTGAAAGTGACTAAATGTCTTTTTTTTTAAAATATATATATATATGTATTTTATTGTATTATATTTTTATTATTGCATTATATTATTGATTAAATGCAGTTCTTATTAGTAATTTTTATGTGAATAAATAATTGTGGAACGAATTATCCGTGTTTCCATTATTTCCTATGAGGGAGTTTGATTCGTATAACGAATACGTTCACAGAACGAATTAAGTTCATTAACCGAAGTTCCACTGTATATTTATTGTTTCATTTATGTTTGTGTAATTTCGTATCTCTTTGTTTCGAATTTCAACAGAGGAGCAAGAGAGGGTGCAAAAGAAAGTCTTCATGAATTGGACGAATCACTGCTTGTCGCAGGTAAGAAAGAGCCACGTTGTCTTCTTTCGAGGCTTACTCCGACAAAAAATAAATGCATTTTTGTATTTATCTATGTTCATCGTTTGTATTTTATTACTGTAATATATATATATATATATATTCGTTTTTTTTCTTCTCATTAGCATGACCCACCAATGAGCGTAAATGATCTCATAGAGGACATGAGAGACGGAGTGAAGCTGATCGCTCTCATCGAATTTCTTTCTGGCGAAAGACTTGTGAGTTTTTGGTTGATTATAACGAAATTGAATGGAGCTCATCTCATTACGATTTCGACTCGCCTTACGCTACTGAAAAAGAAATTATTATTAAACTGCTAATTTGCTCTCGCAGAAAAAAAAACTTGACTCTTGAAGATTTTACATGACCGTTTTTAATTATTTGGATGAAGGCAAAAGGCTTTTCAGGAAGTTAAAGAAATATTCAACCGGTTTTAAAAAAAATGATGAAATTTTCAAATAGATAATTTTATAGGATGGTATTTATTCACGGTATTATCACGGTATATGTATTTATATTTCAGCATCAAGAGAGAAGCCGACGGTTACGACGTCCTCATTTCCTCAGCAACGTTAACCAAGTATTAGATTTCCTCGCACGGAAACGGGTAAGTCCAACAATCAGAAACTCGCCAAAACCTTCACTTTATGGTGCGTTTCTATCATTTACCGTTCTTTTTTTACTCATTTCTTAAATTGTCCTGTCAGTTTTGGGACACCTTGTATATGCACATACAGGGTGCCCTGTTATGTACTAATGCGGCCTTCATCTCATCGATCTAGCGTCGTAAAGGTATGGTTCTAGTTTGAAAAATGCTCAAAATGTGTCTAGGAATCACCCTGTACCAGTTTATAGAGTGAAAATATAGTGTGTCCTAAAAAAAAAACAAATTTTTGTACAGTCTCCCTATCCTCAAAAACCCAATTAGAAAGTTATTTTCTAACGGGAACCACAAAAAATTATTAAATTTACAGTAAAAAACCTTTTTCCTACGGAATGGATTGCTTTACAAATAAATATCACGTTTCTCTTGATCGACATTCAAAAGAGTTATCGATATTTAAATTTTGTAAATGTTCCGTTTCTAGTGAAAATCAATGGAAATGATCAAAATTGGAGTTGGTTTGATCTGTAAAATTGAAAATTTCTACGCCACCCGTTGATCCCAGAAAGTTTCACCTAGCCAAGGAAGGTGATTATTCCACAGTGGACCTCGCGGGTCATAGCGACAGACTCGCATCGCGAGGAACCGGATTCGAATCTCACCGTCGCCGTAGTGGTCGGCTGAAGTTGGTTTTCTGTGGTTCCCAACCTCGAGGCACGAATGCGATCTTCCTTTCAAAAAGTCTCACCACAGAGAGCAACAGGCGTACAACGATAAAATATTCGATCATTATACTTCACTCACAGTTATAAAAATCGATGGCAGATGGTAGCACTACAGTCGAATCCCGTTATAACGAACTCCAAGAGATCGGAGAAATCACTTCGTTATACCGAAATTTCGTTACAAAGAAATTCCACGTTTTTGCATTGTTCCTATGTAAAGTGATCTGGAGTATTAGAGAAGTGTTCGTTAAAACGAGATTTTCGCTATAACGGTATTCGTTAAAACGGGATTCGACTGTATATACCCATAACCAGCATTGCATATTAAGAAACCTCCCGTTAGGTTCACAGCATGTCCACGCAGGGCCGTCTTGAGAGCATCATGGACACCATGGCCAAGTGATTTTTCTCAGGCGCTATCTCACAAATTCTCGAAAAATTCAACTACTCATTTTTCCGAGGCACCTGTTCTCCCGGGTAGGCTCATGCGTTAAGACGGCACTGCGTACACGCACATTCCAACACGTATCAATTCGTTAGAAATTCCGCAGAGGAATGTGGACGAGGTGTGTGTGTAGTTTAGTAGTGGAACCTTCCCATAACGATAATTCCTGTTAGTGGACACTTTCACTAACGGATGCTTCCTTGATTTACATCGACAAGACTCGGTGTATTTTACTGTCCATTAACGGACACTCCTCTTTTGGGGACAAAATTTTCGATGCCATGAGTATCCGTTATCGAGAGGTTCTACTGTAGAATACGACTTTATAGAGTCGTTTCTGAAAAATGTTCCGTTTTGAAAAGAATCCCTTAACGCCAACGGGACAGCCACTTTGTTATGTTCCCTTTTGGATGGAAAGTACCGACAGGGTGGCAACTTGTGGGGAGCAGGCTGGTCTCGTGCCCCGACCGCTAGGCCCAAAGGGGGCGGAAATTTTCATTCTGAAACCTCTTCTTCATTACAAGGGGGCGTCAAAATGCACGCTTGCCCCAGGTGATCAAGCATCTAGTTGCGACCCTGAGTACCGAAGTAAATGAACAAGGTGGATATCTTCCTTTTTGGTAGAAACGACTAACTTTTTACACATTGTGATTTCGACCAAAAATATCCCCCTTTGAATGCACCTTGTTGCATAACCCGACGAAGATCATCCTAAACATTCAGAAACTGTTGAAAAGTGTATTTTGAAAAACAGTGGAAATGTTCCCTTTTGAAAACAAGCTCCTCGGTTGTTGCCCTGTCTCTCCTGAAGCCGACAAAAAAAGAACAATTCCATGTTTCTAAGTGCAATATTCGCTGAGATACTTGATATTTGAAAATTGGAGAAAAGTTTGAAGAGAACAGCATAAAATAACGGACAACGTTCCTTTCCTTCATTTTTATGCTATTCCTTCCCAACTTTTCTCCGATTTTTGAATTAAAATACATCATCGAATATTGCACTTAGAAACAGGGAATTGTTTTTTTGATGGCATCAGGAGAGACAAGGCAACACTTTATTTACATTTGGAACTTAGAGAACGAAGGACCGTATAAAAATTTAGTTTTTTTTTTAATTTTGTGACACACTGTATTTTCACTCTCGAAACTGGTACAGAATGATTCCTGAACATGTTTTGAGCATTTTTCAAACTGGAATCATACCTCTAAGCAGAATGGTTAATGAGATGAAGGCGGCATTAGTACTTACGGTACACCCTGTATATTTTTTTCGATTTTTGTCAATTGAAATAATGGAGTGTGTCTATTAATCTCACAGATAAAGCTGGTGAATATCAATGCAGCAGACATAGTCGATGGGAAACCTCCAATCACCCTCGGTTTGATATGGACTATCATTTTGCATTTCCAAGTAAGTCCGGTTGAAATTTTCGAGCTAAATAACATTATCTCATAGTTCATAATTTCAGTGGCAATACACATACATTCCAACCTTGGAACCAAGCCTCTCAAGCGGCAATGTTCATGGCCTGGGAAAGGAGAGGACCCCCGAAAAAAATCGAAAAAACACTTTTTTTGCGAGGGGGGGGGGGGGCATTAGCAGCCTATCGTTTAGTCGAGGCTTTTTTTGGTACACGTTCAAAATTTGGCAAAGATTGGTATGAAATTGGAGATTCGTACTGAGAGAACACATAGACAATCAATTTTATGTATATAGATGTCGAGTTTTTCGTTTTACAGCGTCATCTGTGAGTGAAATTTTAACTTTCATTCCCTTAGTAAAAAGAACTCTAAGCCACGATAAAGTTATATTAGTGTAAACAGCAATTTTTTTTTTGTGTCAGTCGTTGATTTGTTATTAATTTGATATTTATTCTTTGGAGATGCGGTCTTTGCGAGACAGTCTTTATGTACTCTATAAGATAATTAAAGGTGACGGGAAATAGGATCTATATCTAGGAAAGTATATCTATAGAAGCTATAGGATAATGGAGTGCAAAGAAGTTCTTGAACAAAAGAAGTTCTTAAACAAAAGAAGTTTCGAAGAAAAACCAGACTTCCGTAGTTTTTCACGATTCACCGCACTTCCGTATTTTATGGTAGAAATCCGTAGTATAGTTGGCAAATATGCACGCACACACATCCAACTGAATTTTGTTTATCAACCACTCAATTAAAATTTTTTGCGGCGAATAAATACTCAAAAGCGCATTTCTTGGTGGTACTAACAACACCGATTTAGAAAAGACGCCATCAGCAGCTTAAATTTGATGACAAGTGATAATGTTGCTTCTCGATATATAGCGATAATCCGTCTACGACGATCATTTTTCTTGGTTTAGCAGAAAATCGTTATATCGAGGTTTTACTGTATAACTTTGGAAGTGATAAATATAATTAGTCCGTTTATATTAATAAATAAATATATCTATATTTTCCAACTCGCTTCACAGATCGAAGAAAAGACGAAGCTTCTGTCGGAACAGATGGCGTATCTCCAAGTTAGCAGCAGCAGTAGTATAGATAGCATCGGTAGGGTATCTAGTCCTGTTCCTGTCACGGCAACTGAATCGCCCTGCAAAATGTCGGCCGCAGCTCCTACCACAGCCGTCCTCAAACCCACGCCGAAGGAGAGGTGGAAAGGCAGTGCTAGAAGAGCCCTTCTACAATGGGTCAAGAACAGCATCAGCCAGTGAGTGGAGACATTTTTTTGTTGGCCTTATTTTCCGATCTCATTGACGTATCAGTCTCTCAAGAGTTGAATCAGATAATCATAAGCGAAATACATGTACTTCTTGCGCAGGCGGTAAAATATCGCTGTGTTTAGCGATATCGTTTAGATTGCTGTAAAAATCTTCCGTAGCGTTTCTTAACTGCGCTGATGGGCAGGTAATCCGCAGGCAAACTCTAAAATTCAATTCTAATAATGAAAATGATGTATGCCGCAAATATTGGTAATATACACAGTATTAATGATTTACGGGAGTCACCGCCAACAAACTCACCAAAGGAAAATTCACGACAGAAAAACTCAGTACTGCAAAATTCACCGATTTATTGCCGGAAATGCACCGTCAACAATTCACTGCGGGAAAATTCAACTCTATACCAACCGTGACCTCCGCTTTATCCCCCCCCCCCCCCGTAGGGCAGAGCAGAGGTCTTCGTCCTTTTTCTAGTCGGGAGCACTTGCCTGTACCGATCATCAAAAGAAGAGCACCCTTACGACAAGTTTAACAACATACGAATGCATGAAACCGGGATGATTTCAATCCTTGAATGCAATTTTTACTAGGTCTTCAATTTGTAAGTTTATTAAATGCTCACGAGTACGAAATCTGACACGAGCATCGAGCACTCAGGGTGCTTCATGGAATACCGTGGTTCTCGAGAGCTGAAGAGGGAGGGGGGGGGGTTATTTTTTTCCTGCAAAATAAACACTATAATCTCAGCTTGGGGGGGGGGGCTCCCTTGCGTACGCCAATGCTCGCGTGCTCACTTATTTCACTTGCTCACTCACCAACTCACTTGCTGACTTACTGAGAGTGGTGTTCACCGACAGGGTTTAAACTATGGTCACAATTTTTGGATAGAAGATCGTCACGGATTGGTTTAAAACCTGAATTTAACCAATCCGTGTTGATTTTCTATCGAAAAAAATGTGACAATAGTTTGAACCCTGTTAGTGAATACTACCCTAATTCACTTGCTGACTTACTTGCTCACTGGTTCACGCTCACTCGATATATCACTTTGTCGACGATGAGTTGGTTGAATTGTTTGTTAGCGAATTTTTTTTTTTTTCCCTAGCGGTAAATTATCAAGTCAGTGAACTGCATGGTGGTGCATTTTCCAAATAGTAAATTTTACTTTCGGTGATTTACTGTCGGTGAATTTTCCGGTGGTGATGAATATTCCGCACACGAGTCTATAGTGGTCCGTCGAACTGTTTCAGACATTTTACTTTCGTCCTTAGGATTTGAAAGGTTGTGAAACGCTGTTTTGAATATAAGCCAGTTATATTCAGTGATCTCTGACTTACGCGCCGGGCAAGGGAACAGGAAGAACAAAGACGCATAAGTGAGAGATGCGTATAAATGAATAGCATTATTAACTTATATCTCAGATCGGAAGTGCAGAAAATCGTCTAATAAGTGAGAGAAAGGAAAAAGTTAGAGATGTGTGTATAAGTGAGAGATTATACTGTATGTGCTATTGATACCACACTATAATATTATGCCACTACGACGACGAAAGGAACGCATGACAATGATCTTTCCGGAAAAGCATTGTTATTTGAAGTTTCGAAGTGCGCTTCGTTTCCATGGTGATCCTCTGGGAAAACGAAAGCGGACAAAGAAACGAAACTTTCGCAACAATGAAATTCTTTGTACATATCATTTTAAACTGGTCTTTTTACCGATCCCCAATTTTTAAATCCTAGATCATAGAAAATAATCAAGTTCTCCAGCACATCCAAGAAGCTCTGTAATCATTCCGTTCGAGTTGAATTTTTTCTTAATTGCTGGTTTGAATAAAGACCGCTACACGCTACTCTGATGTGACATGGACGTCATGGTCAATCCATCGTGGTCCCACGATGAATTCTGATTCGTGGGAATTTACCATGTCACGGGACCGCGTCACGTCAGAGTAGTGTGTAGCGGCCTTAAGGCCCTCCTCATAAGGGGATTCTGATTTTGTCTAGGGCGGCACACATATACTCGGAACACACATTCCGACATGCACTGATTCGTGAAAAAATCCGTAGAGGACTGAATGCATACTTTTGCATGTACGGTTAAGTATTAGTTGTCTCTTAATCTCCGGGCTATATATACTCAAGATCGACCCTCATGAATAATTTTTGACAATATGGCAATACATTACTTTCATTTAATTATTTTATTCTTTCATCGGCAGACGTTTCGGGATACAGGTGAACGATTTCGGTCCCAGCTGGAGAGACGGCTTAGCTTTCCTGGCTATCATAGATCGAATCAAACCTGGGCTAGTCAACATGGATGTGCTTAGGAACGCAAGTAACAAGGTCAGGCTCGAAACTGCTTTCCGCATCGCCGAAAAGGAACTCGGAATCGCCAAGCTGCTCGACCCTGAAGGTATCGATATATTCCGTGTTTTTTTCTTACACCATCTGTCACACATGCTCCACCCATGGGCCGCCAGACAAATGCACGCACCACTGGAAACTAATTAATTGTTTGAAAAAAAAATTAAGTATTGCCCAGGGCCTCCGGACTGGAGTCCTGTAACCCCCCACCCTTGGGGAGCCATGGCATATAGCATATTTCCAGATAACTTCAGTGACCAGTGGCATATTCCGCGCCCGAGTGGCGTTGTGGTAAGATGCTCGTCTACCACCGTGAAGGTTGCTGTCACGGTCCTGGATTCGAACTCGAGGGAGGATATACATTAAGATATTTTCCCTAACGAACTTGAGGCGAACACCAATAAACAGCGCCTTCATTTCCAACCCATCTCATTAATGGCAGTAAATTGCAATGTAGTGATATGACCAGAGTTGGTGTTTGGTGAAGTAGCGGCACATTTTTCCAAGTAATTTATGTAACCAGGGTGCAATTCCACATCACTTAGGTAGCTCGTGCACGTTCCCAGATAACCACGGCATGTTAAAAAATAATATGAGTGACCCACGGCACAGTTTCGCAGCACTTAAGCTGCCCACGGCACATTTCTGGATCATTTAAATGACCCGTGGAACATTTTCAGATCATTCTAGCAACCCGTTTCCAGATCACTTGAGCGACCAGCGGTGCAGTTCCGAATCATTCAAGTGACCCGCAACACATTTCTATATCACTTGAGTGACTGCGACGGCGTTGTTCCAGGTGACTTAACAGGCCCGCAACACTTTTTCATACCAATCGAATGCCCCGCACTCTTCAAAAGGTTGGCCACCCTTTGATCTAACTAATATGTAGGCATTGATAGATTTTATGCAGCACCTTACTCTAAGGCCGTGTACACATCGGACACATACGATAAGCAATACAACCCGCAACTCGACACGGATTGGTCAAAAACCTGAAATACTCAACAAGAATTGGTTGAATACCCGAATTTCAGGTGTTTTAACCAATCCGTGTTGAGTTGCTGGTTGCATCGCCCCATTGTGCATTTAACTAGTGGGAATGCCAATGTAGTTTCTTTATGTGCCCTGTGTTGGGAATATAACCTTTGTTCTTTTTTCACCTCTTCTCAGATTTCGACGTTCCTCACCCGGACGAGAAGTCAATCATGACGTACGTAGCTCAGTTCTTACACAGGTATCCAGACACTTGTGCCTCGGCAGAGGTCGTCGATGCGACAAGTCTGAGTGGCGTCGACACCGACTTCGACGCACTGTGCCAGTGGCTGGACAAAGCTGAGGCGTTCGTCGCCGAACACAAGAAATACAGTGGACCAAGTGAATACCAGGTGAAAACTGAATAATCGTATTGCTAAAATTGCCGAACGTCGGCTATGCGAGAGACTACTGCAAATTGCAATAAGCAGAATGTATTGCACAAAAAAAAACCCCATTGATTATGAGTTGGGCATACATGCCCAACCCATGGTCCGCGGGCCAAATGTGGCCCCCGTAGTCATCTGATATGGCTCGCGACCTCAAACCTAATTTTCTAAAAATGAACAAAGCGGTGCATAAGCAGATTGCTCAAGCGACCCGCGGTGCAGTTCCTCATCACTTAAGTGGCCTGTGGCACATTTCCAGGTCACTTGAGCAACCGTGATATATTTAAATATTTAATTCAATAAAAATGATGGAAGGAATTGGTAAAATGCGGTTTCCGGAAAAGTTATTATTGCGAAGGGGGAAAGTTTTTAGGTCCAGAAATTTTCTTGTCGATAGAGGGCGTTTCAGGAAGGAGCGGTTAGACCCGAACCTTTCTTCAATCTCTTCTCTATCCAAAACGTTTGTAACGATTCAGCCAGTGATTCGTGGCTGAGTTAAAAAAATCTTCATCGATAGTGCTTTATCCACCAATGTCAACATTATAATATAAACCTTATGTAAGAGTCAGTAACAGTAAAATTCAGAAATGAGGTGTTAATCGTATACCCTGCATTTTATAGGACTCTGGTTTGCATATTCCCAGTAATTTGCTTTCGTGCGACGCCATCTATCTACAAGAATTTCAACTAAATTTTTCTTCATGTACCAACAAAAAAATCCTCTTCGTGGAGAATAATTTTTGTAAAATCCCAATTTTTTCCTTCAATTTTTATGAATTTTCAAACTATTTACGAATTTACGGGACACTTTGTAAATAAGCCAATACCGTGTTTCCCCGAAAATAAGCCTTAGCTGAAATCGTCAATGAGACGCATTTAGCAATAAATGTTGCAATACATGACGGATGTATTGAAAATATATCATAAAATGATATAAATATTATAAAATGATAATAATTTATTACTATTATTATTTATTATCAAATAAAAATATAGTTAAATGATATCATATCATATAAATTTATTCTTGAAACAAGTTAAAATATAAGCAAAAGTTAATAAATTTTCAATTTTCGTTAACACCCGAGCAGGCCTCCTTGGACGAGAAGTGAACACACTTAAATTTGAGATGAAAGTTTAAGAAAAGTTCTTTTATAAAACTTTTAAAAAAAAGCAACCAGTAACGTGTTGGTTACAATCTAACAAATGTAACCGAATAGGCTGATTAAAAACTTAGGTGAATTAAAACTTAAATTATGTGTAATAACTTTTCTAAAACTTTTATTGTGTAATCCTGGCATAAGGCCGGAATTATACTATAAAAGTTTTGTAAACGTGCTTTTTTATAAAACCTGAAAAATACAACCAATAAACAGATCGGTTGCATTTGCTCGAATGTAATCGATCAGCTTATTGGTTGTATTTTTCAAGTTTTATAAAAGCACTTTTACAGTGTAATCCCAGGCCTAAGACATATGCAGGCTACCCAATGAATGGCGTTGACATATGCCAGGGAATTACACTATAACAGTTTTGTAAAAGCTTTCGAAAAAGCAACCAATAAGCGTATGGGTTACATTCGAGCGAATTTTTATCAAGTTTTGTAAAGGAACTTTTATCAAACGTTTTAATTCCCGGCCATGAGTAAACAACCGATACAGTTCAACACTGAGAACCAAGCGAAGCGACGAGAGTATTTTTGGTTCGGCATGGACACATCGCCTCGTTTGGTCCTGGAAATCTGAACTGAACTGCTTACTTATTTTAAACGACGACACCCAAGAGAAACGTTTTATGAAGTTGCAATTTTTTGTGTAACCATCATTCAAAAATGTCTTCAAAAAGACACAGTTATTCTACCAAAATATAAGCCCTTAACTTGGGATTTTTCAGGATGTTACTAATATAAGCCCTACCCCTAAAATAAGCCCTAATGCATTTTTTGAAGCGAAAATAAGACCGCGTCTTATTTTCGGGGAAACAAGCAAAAGTTTTGTTTATATAATATGAACTGGTTTGCTTATTCAGTTTGTGCATTTCCGTTTCAGCAATTCTGTGCCTTAAAGACGGAGATGGAACAGTACCGTCCAATTTACGAGCGGGTGAGGTCGACGTCTCCGCGAGGGAAGAGGCAGCCGATGATAGAGAACATCGAGAGGCGGTGGACGAGACTCGAGAGGGATCTCAAGGATTGGCAGAAGAGCTTGGACTGCGGGCTTCCGCCACCTCTCAATGCAGCGGCTCAGTGGCTATACGAAGCTGAAGCCAGGCTATCGCAGCCACTTTTCGCCGACCCGTACTCCGATTGGACAGTTCCTAACATTGACGCATACCTGAGTGACCATTGCGTAAGATGATATTGTCATAATATCTTCAATTGGAATATTCATTTACCTTATTTCTTACCATACGCAACCGAGAGGGGAGTTCGAATGGGATTATTTTTGATTATTTATCGCCTAAGAATAGATTTACATAGGCCGATTTACATAGTTCGTGTCTGTGAATAATCTGAAAATAGTGAAAGCTACATGAAAGTACGAATTATGTGCGTTATCTTCGCAATGATTAAATCATATCTATTCAGCTGCACGGAGACGAAATTCTCATCTGTGCGAGACATCGTTTCGGCGCCCCTTTGGTGTACAAGTCACCACAGTATAAACGACATCGAAAACTCACTCACTCATCGAAAAAACTACACTGGCTTCCAAAAGTTAAGCACGCGACGGCTTTGTATAACATAACGACACCACTTCAATCATGTCCCTCTGGATTGAGCGGTTAGTGCATAGGTTCACAAACTTTTTACATCCATCACCCCCCCTCCTCCAACTCAAGCAAACCCATAGGATCCTATGTTACACTCGAAGCTTCTACCGCCCCCTGGACTTTACCATCGCTTCCCGGGGGCGATATTGTCCATTTTGTTAAACTCTGAGTCAGTGGAACACAAATCCCTTCATGTGGAGCCTTCGGAGCACTACTGGTAGATACTGTTTTACCAAGTGGCGCTCAATATGATTTTATCTGTGATAATTCAAATAATATGATTTTATCTAAAATATTTCGCATTACCGCTTTCGGCAGTCTTTAGTTCAATAAATGGCTCTCCCTTCTCATCTCATCACAGCTCTTCAAAAAATGTAAGGTCAGTCACCTTAGGAACCACTCTAATTTGACATAGGGTGCCACTTTACATTATTACACTCCTTGTGAATTATATACACATGATGTCCCAAAACTCTACCTATAAAATTAGAGTGCTAATACAGTCGACGCACGATATAACGACCTCTCCTTAGTCGCGTCGAAAACGAACGTGATATTGGGAGGGTCGTTATATCGGAATTAAAACATAAATGATAGTCGTTCTACGAAAACATTTGGGACTCTTATACGGACTTATACTACAGATCGCTGTAACGTGGGGTCGTTATAACGAACGTTGATTGTGGTACTCGTCAAGACAAACACTTTTGCCAATGGAGGCCACGATTACAATCCAAGAAGCACGCTTCTTGAGAAGTCGCCAAAATATGGTGACCTTGCTCACATCATGAGGGCTGTGGCAGGGAAATTCTTTCCAGTCACAAGTCATTATGGTGGGGATAATAAGTTTCTTTCCCTCTCATTCCCTGAATCTTAAGGATTTTTTTTCTCTCTTCATTGTCACCAGTGGCTTAAATCCCATATTACTTTTAATCCAAGTCTTTTGCTACCCTAAATTCCATTAGAATAATTGTTTGTGTTGACGTGCGCTATCATCGCCGCCCCTCCCCCAATTTTAGAGGAAAAGTTCTATTATGCATTTGATTTGTCAATTTTCAAATTCACCCTATCATTTATTCTTACGTGTTCAAAAGCCGCTGTAAATTAGATGCATGTTTTTACAGATGTTTTTCAAGAACCTGGACAGCCACATAAACACTATAAGGAAGCTGAGGGGTTCTCCGACGGTCGTTTGCCCCGAGCAACTCGAAGACTTGAGTCAGAGATTCGATCGCGTCTCGGTCCTTTCTCACCAGAGGCAAGTCAGACTCGAGTTCGAGAGGAACAGGCAGTTACTGCTGTCCCTGTTGACGACGGTCGAGTCGCAGCTGAAGAACTGGAATCAGAGGTACGGGTACGTCCCTGAAGTTCAGCGACTCGCTCAGGAATACAAAGTGAGTACCTGTGTTACTGAAATTTTCCTGCAGTTATACACATTTAACTTTTCCAGTTAATATCAACCGGATGTTATAATTTATTTTTTGATTCCCGCAGAATTTTATTGAACAGAGAGGAATTTTCCAAGAATTTGATAAGCTTTATTCCGAAACCAAGAAGAAGGCTGAAACTGCACATCATGCTGGAGCCCTAGGTATTACAAATAATTATTTCTCTAGCACATATGTACAGTAAAACTCGGTTGTAACGACAACTCTGCTATAACGCCAATAAGTCGCTATGCGGTCGTTCTGGCTTCGTGCTGGACTCTCTCCGTGAGGATCCAGCTTCGAACCCCGATGACGGTGCAATGGTGGTCGACTGAAGTTTTCTGCGATTTTCCAATGTATAAACGTGAATACGAGCCGGTCTCTCATTTGAAAAAAGTCTCTTCGCGGAGAGCTGTCAGACTTACGTAACATGAAAATTCTAGCATTTATCGTCTTTACTTCAAAACATACAAGACAGAGGGCAACAACACGAAACAAGCATAATTCTGAAAACACAAATACATTAATATGATGATGATGGCATTACGATGATGATGATGAAACTCTCACCACATGCTCCGACACGCATCAATTCGTTAGAAATCCCGCTGAGGAGTGTGTACGAGTTTCATGTACGGTTAAATAGTGTAGATTGCTATATAATGTCGATAACTTCCTTTCTTTCAAACCGAGGACAACTCAGGTCTGTCAATAACTAGAGGTCTGGGCTGATTCCCATGCAGAATAACGTTAACTAACCTTGCTTACAACGTCGATGAAATTGCAATGACCTTGCATATTACGACATGCAACGTTCCGACTTGTTCATTGACATTACCCGTAAGTAGTGGGAAAAGGGGGTTACTGGAACAAAGGACTTAGTACAGTCAAGGCTAGGACCGGAAAAAGGCGCAAAAGGCGTTCGATGTACGCATGCGCGTCAGGTGCTTCTTGGGGGGGGATTATTCATAGGGTCCTTGAACTTCGGGAATATATTCTACAGGACTTTTTTTCATACGAAAATTATAATTGATCCGTTATAAAAGAATACCCAATATGATGTTCTCAAGAAAATCGCACCTGTCCCCTACTTTCACTTTCGGAGAAGATCGTTATGCACCTGTTCACCCGGGGGACGTTCTCAAGAAGGTGCACCTTGCTCGACCTACTTTTACTTTCGATATTGAACACCTGTTAACCTGTGGGAATATGGGATATACTTTTTTTTCAAGGGGGACGTTCTCAGAAGATGCACCTTGCTCGACCTACTTTTGCTGGCCTTTCCTTTGGATATAGAACACCTGTTAACCTGTGGGAATATAGCATATACTTTTTTTCCAAGAAAACTTTCACCGCTGACAAAAAGCCACTTTTACTTTCGGTCCGAACACCTGCTAACGCACTAGCATTCTCATATTAAATCACTGCATTTTCTTCCGCAAGCGGATAACGCCAACTACCTATTTATACAGGTGCTACCCTCATTTTCAGTTGCTTCATCTGCTGCTCCTGAAGTAGTTCCACGTCTTCACGAACTCTCGTGTAAGTAAAAATTTAATATTTCTTATATTCTATTTTATTTTCGTTTTAAATAATTATAGATAGACGATAAAATATTTTTCATTATATTTTCAGTTATCTGCCATGGAAACAACATCCAGCAAGGATACTATGAACGCCGTAAAACGTGTTCAGAAGGAAGATGAGACCAACTCGATGAAACGTCCGAAAATAGCACCCAGCGAAGTGAGCATGTTTCCCGTATGTGATGGCGTACACCTATCGGTAGTCATCTTCAAAAATACTTTAAAAGTTCACTTACGAATGTTTGAATCTGGTGGAGATGGATCCCTTATCCCTACAAAGAAAGGGATATCGATGACGCCCTACGTATTTGAGACCTTACGGGAGATGATGTCGAATGAACCCCGAAAAGTATTCTTTTTTGTGGTATGCGAAGATCTGTTGGTGAAGTCAGACGGAGAAAAGGTGTTGCTTCAACCGATTTACAAAAAAGAAGACGGTACATTCAATACGGCTAAGAACTATATAACAATCTACCGCGATTGTTTCATGAAGTTAGCTGATCCGGCAGCGAAGTGCTCGTCGTATTTAAGACGTGTGAAGTGCATCGACTTCATGCAGGATTGCATGAAGAAAAACGGATCATTTTCAGAGACCGCGGATCCTGAAATTGCATATGCTGAAAAACTCAGTGACATGCTCGAGGAATGTATCAACGACATCTTCCAATGTGATGGATGTGATCTTGATGCCCCGGGTCAGAGTTCTCATGATTGTTTAAGCCAATCTTTTGACATACGACTCGTGCGATATTTCAACCGGGCGTTCGCTAAAATTAACATGAAGAGTATTGCTAGGGATTTGAATGTTCATCCGAACTTTTTAAACAAGTTAGATTTTGAAAACTTTATTTTACGCGTGAAGGACCTCTATTCACGTAAAGATCCCCTACCCTGTTGGATGCTATGAGGGAAATAGCCCCATCAACTTTCTTCTCCCCCCCCCCCCCTTAGGTGAATAAAAACCCCATCCGCTTGATGAACTCTCCTCACTTGAAAGATGTCGGATCTTAACGAAGATTTTCTGGACTTTGGCATACCTCTTGACGAACTGAACGCGTTGTGCGACTTCTACGAAATCGAAGAACATTTTAGCGAAGTGCAACCAGACTTCTTCGATACACCGTCTTCTCCGAAAAAGCAGAAAGTTACTGTAAGTACTTTTGATATTATTACTTCAAATTTATTTTACAATTAATTCTAATTAGTATATATTATGTTTGGGTTTGAAGAAAGACTTGATTTTGAAATGTTTAAATTTTCCGGTTCAAATACAGGGATTTTTCTCTAATACTGGATTACACGTTACCCATATGGAAGACTGGTTGAACTCTAAACATTAGATCCAACCCAGTAACATTTTAACTTTCAC
Source organism: Pholcus phalangioides (assembly GCF_987345545.1). Lineage (NCBI taxonomy): Eukaryota > Metazoa > Arthropoda > Arachnida > Araneae > Pholcidae > Pholcus > Pholcus phalangioides. The sequence goes on along the minus strand of NW_028301596.1, from coordinate 20,154,666 downwards.
AAATCAGAGTTCAAATAATAGGAAGAAAAAAAAATTTTCGTAGAATTTATGAAATTCTGTCATTGTGCATTTGAATCAAAATATTTTAATAGACAATGAATTCCCAAGTTTCTAGAACATTGCAAAGCATTGACGGTTACTATATTATGTATCCAACTGAGTATAAATTCTCTTATATTTTATTGAACAATAAATATTTATCAACACCGAAAAAAGGGTTTTATAATGGGGAGGGGGCTAGTTTTGATTCAAAATAATCATACTTTGGTCACATGAGATCTGAAGTATTTGGGGGGGATATCATTATATATAAATTGATTTTGTGTGTGTATATATTCTCTATGGAAATCTACAATTTTAGATCGATCGTCGTCAAATTTTGCATATGTACCAAATGGGACCCGACTTAAACAATAGGCTACTTTTGTCAGACCTGGGTAAATGGGTTAAAAACTGTCTGGCAACAAATGGGTTTTGGGTCTCAACAATTACTTTCAGAACGTTTACTTTGGTTACCGTGGTTCCCTAACAATACGTTTCAGATATGCCTTTATTAATGGTTTGTCACTTCTGTCAGTGTATGTATAATAGTTTATGCCTTTATAATGGTTTGCTACATTTTCAATACTCCCAGTAATGAGGCTTTTCGAATAGACGTTATAATCATCATCGCTTTGAGGACCTGGAAAATGGTGATCCTCATTGAAATCAGTGTTAAAATTGCTGATTTTACTATAGAAATGCAGAAATTTAGTGGGGTTTTTCACCACATAAATCATTTAAAAAATTGTATTGAATTCTCAAGTTTTGAAATATTGAGTCCGTTTAGAGATACGAAGCCCAAAAAAATTAAATACGAAGTAATTAGTCGGGACTATTTTCGAGTTGGATATTCATGCAATAACATTGCTTTCAACTTTTCATTTATATCTTCTCAAGCATGAAAATTAATGTCTCCGTTAATATTCAACTGCATAAATTCATATAGTTTAAGTTGTTTTTTAAATTAATTATGGACCCATAAAGTGCATCGAAGAAATTCCACAGCTTTAACCAAGCATTTGCGGAAGCTGAAATAGGCAGATGGATAACTTGAAGTTCAAAAAGAAGGGTCGAAATACCTAGCTCTCTTTAAGAAAGGAAAAAAAATATATATATACATTTCTACGTTTCTGAGTCATCATATTGGTTAACTTAGACACGGTTTGCATGTCCCTCAAAGAAAGAGGGAGATATCAAGTGATCCAAAAAGCTTCATTGAAGAAAACCCGGGCAACGTCGGGTATTATAGCTAGTATTTTATGAAGCGCAAAACTTTTCCGGATTGACGTTTGTTAGCGTTAGATTTTTCTACTCGTTTAATCAAATCTATTAGACATATTTTCAAAATTCGTATTTACCCATTAACGGAGAATAACAAAAATAATGAGGATACCACTTCAGCCATTTATTGACAAAGGAAAAAATTAAAATTTCGAATGACAAATTTCCATACCAACCGGCGTTAATGGGTTAAGAAACGAAGTAAAAGTTTTATAAAAAAGGACCGGTATTTTCTGGTAAACCAAGATCTGATCTTGGAGAATGAACTCCAATGTTTCCCTAAGAGTTTTCCTGTGAATATTACTTCAAAGTCGCTTATATACTCAGTGACTCAAATCGATATGCTATATGAGAGATGTGAACAACTTAAGAGTTACATTAATTGAGAACAGGTCAGAAATATTTTTTTCCCAGAAGAGAAAAAACTTAAAAACCATAAATCAAAATTCCACATTTTTATGCATATTAAACAGATAATAATTAACCATGTCTGCACAAGGCAACTTCAGTATGGATAGTGAATGATATGTCTGACATAAGAATCGATTGAGATAAAAATCACATAACGATAAAATTAATGTCTTTCTCCCATATCGTCAACCATGACCGTTTCTTTCATTATAGTGTTTGATGTTGCCATTTAATCTTATGGGTACCTGATGTTTACGTATTTTGTTTTTCCATAAGACAACTATTTTTATTTATATGAATAGTGTATTATTTCAGATAAAATGAATAGATTTTTTGTACCCACTTCGTCAGGTATTTTATCTGTTTGTATTATTATTTCTCAGACGTTGTTGCATTTCTACTTTCAGGATGCGCAATCGAACTCTCATGAACAAGATGGTTGCTTGCCAGACACATCGAAACAGACGGTAAGTAATCAAATTTATAGATTACTGAGGAAAAAACATAAACATATGAAAGGATTCGAGAATTTTATTATTATTTCTCAGACGTTGTTGCATTTCTGCTTTCAGGATGCGCAATCGAATTCTCATGAACAAGATGGTTGTTTGCCGGGCACATCGAAACAGACGGTAAGTAATCAAGTTTATAGATTACTGAGGGAAAAACTTAAACACATGAAAGGATTCGAGAATTTTATTATTATTTCTCAGACGTTGTTGCATTTCTGCTTTCAGGATGCGCAACCGAACTCTTGCAAGACTTGTGGTAAGGTGTTTAAAAGGTTACATGATTTACGTCGACATACAAGAATCCACTCAAAAGAAAAAATTTTTACTTGTAGAAAATGCAGCAGACGCTTTTCCCGAGGCGATAACAGACGAAATCACGAGCGGCAATGCTTTCATGGGGCGGGTGCTCCCCCAAACCAACAGGAAGATGCGTTGAACACTTTCACAGTTATAGTGATAGAACCAACTTCCGATAACGCATATGACCCCATTCTTTTCTTTAACGAGGTTCGAGTCGAAATACAAAACATCATACTCCGGGAAGTAGGTGTGAAAAAGGCTCTTAAATTTTATATTGTGCTGAACGTTCTCTTCTCAAGAAGAACAGAATCCAATGAAATTGAATTTATACAACCTTTTTTCCGCTCGAGAGTGGAACTCATACATTCTGAGGATGAACTCGGTGATAAGATAGATTCAGCTATCAAAAAAATTCTGTCTTCGCTCGACGAGTTTACAAGAATGGGCAGCGGGTGGGTCTTTGATAAGGTTTTAAAATTAGACCTGAATATAGCTGCCTACAACCCATTAGCAGCAGCTTCTTACTTACCCATACCTCCATCAATCGTGAACAGAAAAGCGATTATAAACATCTCAAACACGGATAATAAATGTTTTATTTGGAGTGTATTAGCAGCCCTTCACCCCCAAGACGAGAATCCGCAACGAGTATCAAAATATCTACAGTTCGAGCATGAGTTGAACATGGGTGGGATAGAGCTCCCAGTCAAAATAACCCAAATAAATCGCTTTGAAGAACAGAACCCACACATTTCTGTCAATGTCTATGGGTTAGCGGATAATGAAATCTTCACGATGAGGGTGACAGAGGCAACCCAACGTCTTCACCACGTTGACTTGCTATACATATGTAACGAAAATACCAGTCATTACAGTCTAATAAAAAACATGAGTAGGTTGTTATCCCCTCTAACTAAGCATAAAGGTGCTCGGTTCTATTGTCCTTACTGTCTACACAGGTTTTCTAGAGAAAATTTGTTGGTCGAACATAAAGAGTATTGCAAACCTCACGGTCTACAACGAATATGTATGCCTAATGAAGATGAAAAATGGCTTAGATTCACTCAGCACCAGTATCAGCTACGTGTTCCTTTCACGATTTACGCTGACTTTGAGTGTATCTTAGAGAAAATTTCTTGCTGTACTCCGAACCCAACACACTCATCCACTACCCACACAGAAAAACATGTACCAAGTGGTTTCAGTTATATTATAGTAGGCCCTGACACCACACTTTATAAACCCCCAGTGGTGTATAGAGGAGAAGATTGCGTGCAGGTATTCCTTCACATGCTGGTGAAGGAGAACGCTAGCATTCAAAACATTCTTAACACCGTGAAGCCCCTTAACATATCCCAAGAAGACGAGAAAAAATTTCAGGATGCTGTTGTATGTATGACGTGTGAGAAACCGTTGGGTGGTGATAGAGTTCGACACCATGACCACATATCGGGTGAGTTCGTTGCAGCGTTGCATAACGCGTGCAATTTACAGCTGAAATATTCTAACCATGTACCTGTAATAATACATAATTTGAGAGGGTATGACAGTCATCTAGTCATGCAGGCGGCAGGGCTCTTCAAAGATCAGGATATCTCAGTCATCCCTAATAATTTGGAGAAATACATTTCTTTCTCGATTGGGGATTTACGTTTCTTAGACTCATTTCAATTCCTACCGGCTTCTTTAGATAAGTTGGTTGGCAATCTTACCCGTTCAGATTTTCGATTGACTGACAGCATTTTCGAAGATGCTGACCTACTTGTGAGGAAAGGGGTGTACCCGTACGAGTACATCGACTCGTTCTCTCGATTTTCAGAGACTGAATTACCACCCCGCGAAGCTTTCTTCAGCAGTCTAACTGGAACCGATATAAGTGTGGATGATTACACTCATGCACAACTCGTATGGGAAAAATTCGGCATTCAACATCTCGGTGATTATCATGACCTTTACGTAAAATCAGACGTGCTTTTACTAGCAGACGTGTTCGAACGTTTCAGGAACCTTAGCATGAGCTATTACAAAATTGACCCTGCGCATATGTATACAGGCCCTGGTTTGGCTTTTTCGGCATGTCTGAGGATGACCGATATTAATTTGGAACTTCTCACAGACATAGACATGCATTTGTTTTTTGAATCCGGTATTAGAGGAGGTGTTTCTATGATCACCCATCGTTACGCTGAGGCTAACAGCCGATACAGCGAACAGTTTGAACCCAATCAACCGACCAAAGAAATAGTGTATTGGGATGCAAATAACCTTTATGGTTACGCTATGTCCCAATACCTACCATATTCAGGTTTCCGATGGTTGAGCACAGAGGAAATATCTAACATAGACATCGCAAACGTTCCCGAGGACTCTCCGAAAGGCTATGTCTTAGAAGTCGGGCTAGAATACCCCAAAGAACTTCACAATGACCATAACGATTATCCGCTAGCACCTGAAAACATGGTGATAACAGAAAAGTTGTTTTCAAACCATATGAAGAGCGTGTGGGGGAAAATTAACCCGGAGGGGAAACCGTCCGAATGCACAAAGCTAGTTCCCAATTTATACGACAAAGAAAACTATGTAGTACATTATCGCAACCTCCAACTCTACCTCACCCTCGGTCTCAAAATAAAATATATAAAAAGGGTTATAGAGTTCAATCAAAAACCGTGGCTGAAACCGTACATTGACTTTAATACCGAACGCCGTCAAGCAGCTTCGAACGATTTCGAAAAATCGTTCTTCAAACTGATGAACAATGCAGTATTCGGGAAAACCATGGAAAACCAGCGGAAGCATGTTAACGTAAAAATTGTGCATAAGGAGAAAAAAGCTAAAAAATTAATTGCATCCCCAGCCTTTGAAGCCTTCAGAATTTTTAGCAATGGATTGGTTGCCATAAAAATGAAAAGGTTAAAACTGAAATTAGTTCGTCCTATGTATGTGGGTTTCGTAGTTCTGGACGTGAGTAAAATCAAAATTTATGATTTTCACTATCGGTGGGTTAAATCACGGTTCGGAGAAAAAGCGCAACTTCTCTTCACCGACACAGATTCGTTAACGTATGCAATCGAAACCCAAAATCTACACCGCGTGATAAAATCCAACATGGACGAATTCGACACTTCCAATTTTCCTCCAAATCACACCCTTTACAACCCTCATAACAAAGCAGTGCTCGGGCTGATGAAGGACGAATGCCCCGGTGACCCCATTCTATCGTTTGTCGGTCTTCGTTCAAAAATGTACAGCATTGTTACGGCTAAGGAAAACAAGAAAACGGCCAAGGGAGTCAGCAAAACCGTTTCCTGCAATCAACTGCATCATGAGCTGTACAAGTCTTCGCTTTTCGATCAAGTGCGGTACAGACATACGATGGTAAAAATCACGAACACTAAGCACCAACTCCACACAACCATGGTACGAAAAGTAAGTCTTTGTCCCCTTGATGACAAACGCTATATATTAGATGATGGGGTTTCAACATTAGCTTATGGACACCACGCGATTAATCCCCACGGAGAAGAAGAAAGTTGATGTAACCAACAGAAAAATAAATGCTTATTGTACATGTTTCTAAACGATTGTGTGTGTGTGTTTTTTTTTTTTTAACAACAGGAGACACAATTCAGAGAAGAAAATCTTTATTTCCAGTACGTTTTTTACAACTCAAGCCATCTTTTCATATATTTTTTATTTCTTATGTAATAATGCGGTAAACTTATCTCGTATAAACCTTGAAGAAACTCTTTCTCACCCGGAACAGGTTTCTTTTTTTGAATGCTCACGACACTGGATAACAGTTCGGAAATATTTGTATTATCTATCTCCACCCCTTTATACACAAGCTGACCGCTCGGTGACCATTTGATAACATTTGGGTAATCTTTAAGGTGACTTATAATTTTTCCCGATATTTCACGGTGAGATTTCGGTAAATTTAACAATATATCAGATGTTGCACTTTTCTTCAACGGCGGTTTACTGAGATCGCGCATTTTAGGTTCTTCTTCTTCTTCATCGAAACGGTCGAGTGGCGAATTGTTTCCTAAGGCAGTATTCCTCTTGTTCAAAATCTGTTGATAAAACTTTATTTTAACCTCGTTCGGTAATTCACTGTTCAGTATCTTCGCCATTTCAGTATCTAGTTCCGTAAGCTGCGGCTCTTTAATAACATGGCGGTTCATTCTATCTTCTGGAACAAGTACCATAACTTTTTTAGCGAATTCCATGTCCTATCAGACTTGAAATCAAACCGATTGCAGCGGGTAAAAGAACTTGAAGGAAACCACCTTTTTGTATGAGGATCTTTCTCTTTTTATAAAGAGGTGTTTTCCTCTTTGCTAACGTACGGAGCAAACCTTTATACTTTTGAAGTTTAGCTTTTTGGAGGGTGGATATTGGGATATTACCATGCAGTAAATTCAATGCACATTCACAAACGGTTTTGATGTCAGAATTTGGTAACCGCTTCAATAATTCTTTACGTTGTCTTTGAGGACATCCGCTTAACAATCTCAGCACTTGTTGCTTCCTCGCGGACATATCGTTGAATAAATAGTGTCGCTGACGTACCCAGTCTTTTAACGTCTCGGTTGATAGACATACTGCGTTTGCGTGGGTAACACGTTGGTGCGTAAACGCATTTTTTCATCCGTTTCTTGCCTAAGATCGATCGATAAATATGAATACGGAGATTTCGTTGCATCTGCGTAACTTTCTTCGAAAAAATTTAATTTCGTAGGATACAACTGTCTCCCCAAATGGGTGATTTGGTTCAAATCCCTCCGGTTTTTAAACAGGAAAATATAATGCGCGTTTAGCGTTATTTCCCGCAGTTTCTTATGAAAGAAATTCTGAGTTACAAAGATAACCGATAAATTTCGATGGTGGCTATACTTAGTAAATAGCTTAACCATTTTCTCTTCTCCCGATAACTCTGACATAAAATCATCGAAAATCAGTAAGGCATTGGAGACTCCCTCGAAATTACAATCGTCTCGGAATTCAACATCTCTAATTTCCTCGTGCAGTGGCTGAGATTCTCCGTAAAACCATATCACGCGTTTCGGTAAAGGTTTGATAAGCCTTTCACGATGTTCGAGCAGACCCTTTAAAAAATATGTTTTCCCGCTACCGCTTGCACCTGCACAGACGGCAGTGAATGGATGGTGTAACGTTAACGGTTCCATCGTGAAAAATGATGAGACATGAGTTGTGCAAATCAATTTTATTAAAAAGAAAAGTATTTTCTTACAAAGTTAAACACACGTAAATCGTTGTTCACATTGAAGCGAGATACAATAGAATTCATACTTTCACCCATACATTTACAGTACACGTAATAAATAACATAATAGCCACAAACTTGGGTATCAGCTGACTGCAGCGCCACGTCATTGTAGGTGAGTCGTTGATATCTTCTCAGAAATTTCGTGATATTACCTTTCTGAAAGTTTGAAGGATGTCTTCCGAATGAGTCAAAAAACTCCGCGGTCAAATTGTCATGAAGATATATAGCCAACCAATGTGTTCCAGACTCTGCACTGGTATCTGTGTTAACGATCAGAGCTGTAGGATAATTTCGTATTCTCGAAGGCAACGCGTCACTAGCGTAAACGTTCCTGAAAACTTTTTTCGTTTTCGGGTCTCTGCGGAGTGCTCGACGAATCTGTTCGGAATCCATCAGCCAGAGAAATCGCACAATACACTTCTCGATTTTGTTATCTCTATAAGGTTCTGAAACTCACCATATATGATTACCGAGATGGTTTTAGGTAGTGCTTTCGCAAACTTTAGTTCCACACGTAGATTACTATGTTTCACCAAGTGTAAGTGTCCGCAGTCGCTCTGGTCGGGGAGTAGGGAGAAACAAAATAGAGTGTAACCACTATGAAATTCTTCTCTGGTTATGTCTATGCCACGATCTTCCTCGACTCGAAACAGGTTATTGTAGGCTCTTACGGTGTTTCCGGTCTCAAAGTTAGGCTCTAGGGGTTTGTGGGGGACTGGTCGACCATCAACATATACGGAGACGAAGTTGAGATCGTAATGCTTGAAATCGAACGGGTTGCTTCTAAATGTACCGTTGAAAGATTCATTGTCAACTAGGCCGATGATAACTCGTTGAGGCATTGCACCCAGATACACATTGTCTTGGACGAATGACATGCTTCCCTGTGCCACAGAGTAAACCTTACAAAGTACTCTATTGATAGGGTATTTCGCAGTGGTCTTCTCCAATGCTTTAGCATGCCCGATGGCAACAGCTGGGTTAACTCTCACCTTCCTTACAAAGAGGCTGGCATGATCTATGTGCACGTTATAATCAGCTGTCGAGGATATTAGAAAAAACGATGGCTTCGAACGCACTAATCTAAGTTTAACATCTACCAAGTTGAGTAACAGTCTTTGTTGAAAAAAAAGTGAACAGTGTACTCTTCCCAATAGGTCGTAAGATCTGCTGTTTGCAATGTGTTTTGACCGCTCTTTCATACCTTCGTTATTTTCGTGGTCGGCCATGGAACCTGCAGTGTCCTTGTGGAAACCTTCCATAGTGAGGGGACCCATCTTCGCATCTCGACCATAGTTCAGCAAAGTTTCGATATAGGCTCTGTAAGGGTAGGTGTGAGACGAATTCGTGATATTCCTACCATTGAGAGAGACGTCCACTTGGGAGAAGAGGGAATGTAGCGGTAGATTCGCAGGAGAAACTAGGTCGGTATCAAGAAGTGGTTTACCGTCCTTCTTTGTGACCCTCAACTTGACGTGTAGTTGTGTGGAAGATAGGTCTATGTAATCTTCGGTGCTACCTGTAATGTTGAACTCAATCGGACCGTCTTTAATACTGGAAAGTGGGAGAAATTCAATCCATTCTCCACCTTCTATGGCGGTTTGAGTAGGGGGTAAAGCGAACAAATCTACTTCGCTTTTGAGACACTCGGGTGAGTTTGTCATGATGAGAGCCATCTTCTCAATCGAAAATATCGGGTGCTGTTGCCTTCCTAGCTTTCTTACGAATGACGTTTTTTCTCGCTAAGCGTTTCCTTTTATGTCCTCCGAGCATTGTTTTAACTTTCGTAGAAGCTTTATCACTCAGCAAGCGACCAGCCTCTTTTGCTCTTTCCACCGCAGCTGTTTTCAAATCTCTACCTTGTACGACGTCATTGGCAAAATCTACACCTGACCTGAGAACCTGACGGCCAAGAGCCTTCGCTCCTTTTTTGAACAAAGGCATAGCCGATCGGAAAAGGGAGCTGAATATTGAACCGAAACCGTAACCCCGTTGCAGTGGTATACCCTGATAATATCCAAGACCTTGACCCGCTTGGTTGACGTAATAATCAGTTACGCTATCTATACAACAGCGATACGGGTGGTAAGACATCATAAATGTTTCAGTCGGAAGTGGAGTTTAACTATCACCTTCCCACGTTCAAATGACACGAGATGACCTGTGTGCGTCCTTATATGAATGTGAACTGTTTCAAAACTCCTTCGGGCTAGAGGGATGTAGTGACCCCTCTCGAAGGCTGCGTTGACGATGTCGCCATCGTGTCCTTCGGTTTTTACGATTCTTAATAACGGGGCAAAGGTGTTGCCGACAATCTGCGGTTCGACTATATCACAATAAACGTACAACAGATGAAAGTCTAGTTTCGGATCAGCCGTGAAAGGCCCCTCTATCATCATTCCTTTTATCTCACCGGGTTCAAAACCTAGATTCTCTGCTATTCCTGTATGTAGAATTAACTTAGCACCTTTCCTCGTAGCCACCTTCACTTTTTTCGTGGTTTTGTTGAAAATCAAATCAATATCTTCCTTTCTAAAATTTCTCGTCATCACCTTAATCAGGTCTGTGGTACTCTCGTAGAAACCACAAGGGATGACACCTTTTTTTATCACTCCATCTCCAGAATTAAATTCAAAGCTGTTAGACCGTTCCGTTATGTTGTGGAAAGAATGGGGAAATATCAGCTCTGATAGAGCTACTTCCATATCCGAATCAAACTCTAACGCGCTGGGGAGTTTTGTGACGAAGTTGGAAAGGGTGTTATCAGGAAAGAAATTCATGCTCGAATCGCTTGGGAGCGTTAAGTAGAACGAAGCCATCTTGTTGAAATGAGTAAAGATGGATTGAGTCGCTGTATTTATATCCATGATATAAACTTTTCTGGATAATGCATCCACTTTACGAGTAGCTCTGTTTTACCTTGCCTCTTCCTTTTTCTTAGAATTTTTTCTATAGGAAAGGTGTCTTCTAGTGTGGTCTTCGTCATTTCATGTTCGTAAAATGTCCCTTTAATTTTTTCACCCATCAAATCTTTTAGTCTGTAGACGGGTATCTCCCTCGGTATGTATTCATCCACCACGAAAACTTCATGTGTAAAATTAGACTCGTATCCCTTTTCAAAAGGGTGTTTCGTACGAGAAATACGAACCTGGTCACCGATAAAAAACCTTTGTTTTACTTTTTTAACCTTTTTCTTCCCATAGAGGTTGCCCCACACCCTCTTTTCGTTTTCTTTATTAACTTCGGTAGGACTCATCATTATACTCCTGTGAAACTTATTATTATACCCAAAAACCAGATCTTGTAACACGTCTATGTATCTATGCGTGTTATTTTCTGTGAAGTATCGCCACATCCTCGATTTCAGCGTTTTATTGAACCTTTCTGCTATCGCAGCCTTTGTGACGTCATCCTCTGTCGTAAAGAACTTGACCCCTTTTTCCTTCAGAAACTTTTGGAAGACCTTATTCTTGAATTCGGTGCCTTTATCCGTTTGCAGAACATGTGGTTGCCTTTCGACAAATATTTGATCAAACGCTTTCACCACGCTCCGCCCCGTTTTGTCTTTGAGCGGGATGGCCCAAGCATATTTAGACAACACATCAATACACGTTAAGATATACTGATAACCGTCGTTGTATTTTACCAGGTTTCTCATGTCAACTAAATCAGCCTGGAATTGTTGATTCATTGCACCAACTATAATACGGTTCCTGGGGAACTTTTTTCTTCTTTCACGATGGAGTGTGTAAGATTTTTCCCCTTCTAACCACTTTCTTATTTTTGTTCGAGAAAATTCCCCTTTTAGAGCTCGATATAATGGTTCGACACCACCATAACTACCCTCACTCTTCGGATTTCGGTATACATCTTCCATTTTTTTTTTTTAATCGGAGTGAAAGTGGAACACGGGTTCATTCCTCTTTTATAATGAGGGGGGGGATAAAACCGGGACCTCCTGACGCGCATGCGTACATCGAACGCCTTTTGCGCCTTTTTCCGGTCCTAGCCTTGACTGTACTAAGTCCTTTGTTCCAGTAACCCCCTTTTCCCACTACTCCCGTATACGAGACTTTCCTGTAATTCTGCCTTTTGGACTTGTAATTCTGCCGCCGTTGGAAAACTGCACAAAAAAAAAATGCGCAGTTTTTCTAACGGAGCTTACCTTAATCCATAATCTTTACTAAAGAAGGACAGATCTTAAAGACCTCTTCGGGATACGTGCTGATCACACATGTAAGTTGAAAATTTATTTTTAAAAAAATCGAGGATGAAAATAATTTGTATAATTTATAACTTGTGTTATAATGGGAAAGTATGGCTAAAAACATAAACATTCATTTCACCAATACGCAACTTTGGTTGTGAAATACATTTTAAATCCTAGACTTGATGTAGTACTTTATTTCTCGCCAAAAGTTATTTATAAGCAATATTTGGCACTTTTCCTGACAATTAGCAGCATTTTTGGCGATAATCGGCAATAACTAACTCTTTATTTGCACATAGGGCAAGACCCATGCAACAATGGCGTTCAATTAAAAAACACGATCCATTAGCATGCTCATAATCATAGCACTTACACATAATAAGAATGGGAATCGGCAATGTTCTCTATCCATTGTGCCAACAATCTTCGATGTCGTCATAACCACCACCATATCAGAACGTGGTCTTTGCTCTATCCCCCAATGGGGATTTAAGCAGTTGGATAGATCACGCTGGGAAAACTTTTCATTATCAGTCTGGCTAGGAATTCCCGCAGGCAACTACAGCACGACTCACGAAGGCATGATACAGAACATTGAAAAGAAGATGCCCACACTGTTACCAACAATGCGGTGGGAATCTAAAAAAAAACATCACTGACCATCGTAGAGTTGAAACATTACATTGCGGTGGAAATCTTATAAACTTCACTATTCGTATCAAATATGCAATATACAGGGTGATTAAGAAAAGATGGGGGGAAAAACTCTTTAAGAGGTACACGCCAATACAAACAATTGTCATCAAAGAATGCACGGTCTGACTTAAACGCAATTCGAAACGGCCGCCTCCACAAACGTTAGAACGGAATTCCTGTTGAAATTTATCAGGAGAAAAAGAACACCATGCATGCAAATGTAACCTGGGGAAGAAGAAACCGTATGCATATTTGCGTCGCAGTGAATAAAAGGCGCGAGCGCCAGCCCTGTGAAGTTATTCCAGCGTGCAACCGTTCTAACTGTTATAACGCACGGGATAATGGTAATACTAAAAAAACAGACATGCATACGGTTTCTTCTTCTCCCCCAGGTTACATTTGCACGCCTGGTGTTCTTTTTTCTCCCGATAAATTTCAACTGGAATGCCGTTTTAATTTTGCGTTAATGTTGCGGAGCGGCCGATTTCAAAACGCGCTTGTTTCAGGTCAGACCCAGGGCCGTCTTAAGAGTATCATGGGCCCCGGGCCTAGTGGTTTTTCGGAGGCTCTACTTGGTAAATCCCAGAAAATTTCGACCGGATCTCATTTTTGTGAGGCCCCTCTTCTCTTGAGTCCCCCTGTGCCCGGGTGGGCCCATGCGTTAAGACGGCACTGGTCAGACCATGCATTCCTTGATGACAGTTGTTCGTATTGGCGTGTACTATCATCTCTTAAAATTTTTCCCATATTTCCTGAATCAGCCTGTAGAATGAATAGCAACTCGACTGAGAATTTAACCTTATGGAAGTAATCGGTAATAGGAATCACATGGGGGTCGATATGATCGTATGTATTTCGATCATATTTTTTCTTTTTTTTCCCTAAAAGTGTACTTAATGAAATGCATCTTGCAATACACCGTCAATAAACGAATAATGTTTGTTTCTTTGCGCAGATTACAGAGACGTGGATGCGATCGGAAAGTTTCTGGCCGACACCGACGCGAGGTGGAAGAAAATGATGATCGAAATCCATTCCTACGGCAACACGACGCAGCAAGTGTTAGAGCACTGGCAGCAGTACGAGGCGTTGCTGGAACCCGTGCTGAACTGGCTGAGCAACGCTGAACTGGCTATCAACAGTGGTGAGGACGAGCAGCTGGTGAGTTTCAAGTACTTTAACGGGGGTGGGGATATGTTTCTTTGACAAAACTATAACGAATTTGGTTTTTCTTGGTTTATTGTGTGTGTCGTTTATATTCAACAGGAATTCTTCCACGACCTACCGGAATGGCAGACCAAGAAGATCTCGGTCACGGATTCCGGTGACTACCTCATTGCTACTTGCAGGGACGAAGTTTCACGTGAGATAAAGGAGAACGTCACTCAAATTAGAAGGAGGTGGGACAAACTGTACCCTATGGTGAGTGAATCGTTTATTCATGTACTTCAGGCGTCTTCAACTTGTTGCTGCTCCCTAAAGTCCCTGTGCTCGATACTTAATTTCGTGTTGATTGACACCCACATTAAATCTCGCCATTCGAGTCTCATTTAAGAACGCACGATGTGCTGCTCTTGATTTGAGTACATTCCAGAATTGCCATATTAGTGCGCTTCTTTTGATACTGCTGGCATAAACGGTGCTCGTGGCACGAAAAGGGTTGAAGACCCCTGATGTATTGTATCGTTAAATTAGCATCTCCCGTAAGGGCAAAAATTATAAATACAGTGTATCCCAGACTTTAGTCGCCAAAATTAGAAGAGTGATAGTACAGGTCTAGACAAACACTTTTCTCAATGAAGCTCACAGGGTCACGACCCTTTTTATTCGAGATATATGTGCATTACTCGACTTCAGAAGTCACCAAAATATGGCAACCCTGCTCACATCATAAGGACTGAAACAGACAAATTTCTTTCCTGTGACAGGCAATCACGGAGGGTAAAACAATGTCCTTTTTGGTAGAAAGTATGGGTTTAGCATAGGATCCTATGGGTTGGCTCGAGTTGGTGGGAGAAAAAAATTCTTAAGAAGGGGGCGATGAAACAAAAAGTTTAGGAAACAATGGTGTGAGGGGAAATATTTCCTCTTATTTCCAGAGTAATTTTCCCCTTTTTTTGGCGCCAGTGTTGAATTGCATGGTAACATACCTGAAAAAAAAAAAAATCATTGGCTACCCAGAGTTCCATTTCAAAAATTGTTTGTCTTGGTGGGTAATATCACTGCTTTAGTTTTAGTAGCAGAGTTCTGGGGCATCCTCTATATATGCAGTCGAATACTTATAAAAATTTGTCGTAGCAATTACATTCGCTACTGATAGATGACTCTGTACTGAATCAGGGGCTGATCCAGAGGGAGGTGGGGAGAGTGATCTCTGTGCTCCCTCCCAAGAGCTAGAAATACAATGCAAAATAATGATTTTGCTCGTGATATACGGGACGTAAATTTTTTCTATATTTCTGTTGAGAACTGCATCGTCGCTGCGTTTCAAATCATCGAATGTTTACATTTTCTGATACTTTAGATCAGGAGTTCTTAATCTTTCAGCCCGAAATCACCAGCAACTTCGCGACCCATGACTCTATTTTGGATACAAAAATGCTTGATATAAACATTACTTATTAACAAAAATTCCGGATTGATATATGACCCATAGGTTGAGAACCCCTGCTTCAGATCACCCGGTAGATGGCAGCGATAAACGAACACCGTTGTTATCGGAAAAAGTAGAAATCTACACTGCAATCTACATTGTACACCGCCAATCGACTGCTTTTACAAGGGGACACCAGTATCGATTGGTGAGGGACAATGCAAGGTTATGGTGTCGCAGGGAATTTTTCTCCAATAGGGTTGTTAATAAATGGAATAGCTTACCCCCGGAGGTAGTAAATTGTAACACAATTGACACGTTTAAAAAGAAATACGATAAACATGTTGGGGTAAATCGAGAAGCTATCCATTCTTAGAATAAGACAACCATAAGTAATCTTTATGGGCATCGTATAATATTTTATCATGTGTATATATTGTTTGTAATTTGTGTTAATTGCATTTTTAATTGGGTTGCTGTATTTTTGAAACATATGACAACCATATTTTTATGGGCATCTTTTTATCAGCCACCTCGTTGGGCATTTTGCCTGTTGTGGCGTTGTATTTGTATTTGTATATTTGTATAAAAGCATCAAATTTCCACCTATTAAAAGACTAAGCATGTTGATTGATGATGAACATTAGTTGCTTTTTTTCTAAATTAATTGTACAAATGAGATGACAAGTTTGAATGAAAACCATTAGCATAAACCAAAATAATATCAGTGAAATAAATTAAATTGAGCAAAAATTTATGCATCTCCGGTATATGCACATCACGTTTACTCTAATAAATTTCCAAAATTTCTCAGAAAAACACAACCAAAACCTATTTTCATGCTGTACCAAATCAAATTTCGTACTGCATAAGCTTATTTTGTCCACGATGATAATGTACTTTACGCATGCATACAACTGCTATACAAGCTAATTTCAAGATTTCGCTTATAGCACACACGACAGTTGTAATTTGGGTGACAATACGTCCCTTATTTCACGAGACAGTCCCGGTTTTTTCTGTTTTTTTCTGGCTGTCCGACTTTGCAGAAATGTCCCGGTTTTTCCACGCATTTTCAACGAATAAAATTATCTTCCCAACTCAGAAAATATATTGCGTCAACAAATTAGAATAGTCATCTCGCATATTTGTCATGGTTTTTATTTTAATTCACTGCAATTTCCAGTAGATTCATTTAACGCGATTGGTGACTTTTCTGTGATTTCAGCAAGAGGTGGCAACTTGGCTTAATTTTGGCATCTTACTTTGCTTACTTTGCAATACTTGGCAATGTCCGTATTTTTCCGTATTTAGAAGCCCAATTTCCCGTACTTTTCTCGAGAAAATATGGTCAGCCTAGTTATAACATACAATTCTCGAATCATCAAGGGGGTATGTTGTAATCCAGTGATTTCCAGCGTGGGTGTTAACGCCCCCTGGGGGGCGGTAGAATGTTCCGGGGGGTGGTAGAAGCTAAGTAAAGGTATAACAGGATTCTATGGGAGAAAAATATTTCTGAAGAAGGGGGTGATGGGACAAAAAAGGTTGGGAAACTATGTTGTAAGCGAACTCTACTGTAGTTTTATACAAATGCAATTAAGTAACCACAATTATCAAATTGAAATTCTATAGATGAAGGTGTTTTTGACATCTGGCGAGGAACTACAAGCAAGGCGTAATTTCCAAAAGAATCTACACAAGTTGTCAGCATGGCTTCACTCTGCAGAATCGGCGCTGGCAGAATCCGTTGAATGCAGACCTGAAGAGCTGAAACGGAATTCTCAGAGGATAAAGGTACCCTAGAATCAAAATATTTTTCTAGGCCGATAGAGGGCTTTTTCTTAAGTGCGAAATAGTTTAATTAGTTTAATGATTTTTTCCCCCGATTATCTAGGAATTATCGATAGAGTGGGACGAATACGATGCGCTGTTCAAGAAGCTCACCAAACACACAAACATCCTTGTCCGTAACCTGACGGCGCCAGAAGTGGACAAAGTCATGTTGTCACTGAGAAAGGTATCGGTATTCTTTTTCCATTATTATATATATGTAACTGTAATTCAGAACCATACTATCGTATGTCCATTTCAGTGACTACAGTATGAAGAGAAAACAATAATTTATCTCATTGTTTTTGTTATTGGGATATATACAGGGTCTTTATAATTAAAATTCCACTTTGAAATGGCCATAAAAGGAAAACTACTGAACAAAATGTTATCAAACTTGGTAATAATTTATAGGAGGTCATGGGATTCAATTTTCCGCAAAAAAAAATAAAGTTCAAAAGCTCACCACCAGCGGGAAATGGCGCTGTATGCAATATTTTTAAACGAAATAAGACATGAAGACATTGGTTTAAAATGTTTTTAATCGTTTCTAAAACGAAACTTTGTGGGAATTGCAAAATGTGATATCGACATGTCCGTAACATTCCTCCTGATAAGCTAAGAGCTATTGTTGAGAGCACAGTAATGCGATTAAACTTGCTTTCAGAAAAGTGGACGCCACATTGAACGTACTTTGTAACACGTTTTAGAAACGATTAAAAACCAATGTCTTCATGTCTTATTTCGTTTAACAAAACGATTTTGCATACAGCGCCATTCCCCGCAGGTATGGCGAGTTTTTGAACTTTTTTTGCGGAAAATTGAATCCCCATGACACCTCCTGTAAACTATTACCACGTTTGATAACATTTTGTTCAGTGGTTTTTATGGCCATTTCAAAGTGCAATTTTACTATAGTCTCGTTTTGGCTACTTCATTTAAAAATTATTTTAGTTGAAATACAATACTATGGCCCTAAACTACAGAATGAAAACTACAAGATCTCAAAAATGGACAATATGGTTCTGAGGTGTAGATATGTTATCAATAAAACAGATCCCTCTTCTCTGTGGGTGTGATGTGTCTTCTGCATGCATGATCTTGATAATTTCTTCACAGGAGAAGGAGGCTCTATTGAATGTGAAAACAAGTTTGACGAACAGGCTTTACATAATTAATCAGATGATGGATTCACAAGAAACTTTGAACAAGGGAATCGACGAGGTGAACCGTTGGCTTGACGAGGCGGAAGCTATGATTGCGTCATACGGAGTCCCGACCAGCCCTCAAGAGATATCGTTACTCGAAGAAAAGCACAAGGTATATTTAGCACATATTTATTTAAATTTTTATTTAAACAAAAAACGACTAGAACTGTCATTTCATACATGGAATTCAAATTTTCATTGTTCGTGATTTCTTAACGATTTTTCCCCCCAACATTTTGCAGGCCGTTTTCTCTCACGCCTCGCACCACAAGCACAATCTTGTGAATTTGAATAAAATCTTCAAGAGCATTTCGGATCAAACGGATTCATCAACGAACTTCACATTGTCAGAGACTCAGCAAATGATTGACGTACTGAACTCTCGTTTCGAAGTAAGCAATATAAAATATATACTGCGTCCATTTTTGGTGTTGCATATATACGGGATGATTCAGAACTCGTGGGCAAACTTTAAGGAAGTTTCTTACTGTAATGTACGCTATGTACATACGGGGCTGTCCCCGTAATTGACTGGCCCATTCGAAAAAAAGGAATGGAAAGGGATAAAAAAAATCACCATTTTTGCTGCATTGTATTTCAGAAATTAGTAAATTTTTTCAGTTAGACAGAATTTCGAAATTGATTACCAAGTTCGGCAACAGATAGCGCCCCAATTTCTAAATTCCGTCTGAATGCTCACACACATGTCCCCCCTCCCCTCCCACATGGGCAGGGCTGACAGGGCTCTAGCCTTGGGGCTCAGGACAATTATCATCACGTTTTATTTTATCACACTATAAATTAACTGTAGAAGGGCTCGTGAACAGTTTGATCAGCGGGTGGGGGTGGGGGGGCCGCTCCAGGATGTTGGGGCCATGGCCATGCTGGTTGAGACGTGCATAGGTTTTTGCGAATTTTGTTCTGAGACTGCACAATGTTATTGCTGCGAATGGTAGACGTTTTGAAAACACAACATCTTATTTAAATTCCCCCACACTGCAGTGTCGATCATGCCTGACTGAAAACAAAATCTACTAAATTAGAATTAAATTTAAGTGTTTTTTCGGGTTGCCCGCGTATGCAATTCTTGACAATGTTCGCCACTCGTGCGAACAAAATGCCGGAAGACAAGAATTGTATTTCATGTCGGCCAAAAAAACCCAAAAAGTCTTAAATTTAATTCTAATTTACTCGATGGTCACGAAAGCCTTTTTTGTTTCATGAAAATCTACTGTTTGTCCCTAATCACAGTGCAGCAAACATGCGGTGCTTCCAGTTCTTTATTTTATTCATTTCTGAAATGAACCACGTCTAGCTTGGGATACCCTGTATATGACGTTCCAAATGTGGTTATTTCACTTTTTTCCTTATTTCCCACAGAATTGTGTAAGCTTGGCGAAGCAGTGGGAAGAGGCAATACAAGAAGCAGGCAAAAGGTGGAAGAATTACCACGATACTGTGCACCTGGTGAAAGAGAAGCTCCAGTGTGCCGAAAGTCTTTTATCCAAGAAACCTAATGACAAACACCAACTGGAGTCGCATAAGGTAAGTTAGTTGTTCGAGTATGTTTTGAGGTGAAGAAATTATGTGAATTATACATATATAACAGCATTGGCGTACGTAAAGGAGGGTTTGGGGTTCTAACCCTCCCTTGAGCCAAGATTATAGTGTTATTTTGCCGGGGAAAAAAAGTAAACACCCCCCCCCCCCTCAGAAGGAGGAAAAATCTGAAAACCCCTCCCTCGAGAAAATTCTGCGTACGCCTAGCAGTTTCTCCTCTTGAAATACAGTTTGGATCCTGCTTATAACATTTCTAAAAAACCTTACAAGCGGGAAAACACTATAAACGAGATATGTTAATTGGAATTAGAGTGGGGACCACGAAAAATAAGTCGTACCATGTCGGAAAACGTTCTAAGGGGGAACGATATAAGCCAGATCCGCTGTAAATACATACTCATGCCCTGGTTATACGAAGTGAGTAAAAAGCATGGCCCCCCTAGGCTGGGATGTTTTACGGGCCCCTCGACCAGACTTTCACGGGGGCCCCCTTAATGATGAATTTATAGCGTGAAAAAACAAAAAAATGATTAAAATCGTCCCAGGCCCCAGGGCTGGAGCGTTGTCAGCCCACCCCTTGTGGGGGCCATGGTAAAATGTCCATGAAAATACTTGTTACTGCATGGAGAGCTAGCTACTTCCTTTTTTTTTTTTTTTTTTGATAAATTGAAGAAAAAATTTCACTCACAGCGGCCACCACTTATTAGAATCACGGATTTGTTATCACTTTTCCAAAGTACGGAATGGACCAAAAATTCATAACAAGAAAAAGAAGTCCGTTCTTTGTTCTGACTTTTGTTTATGTTATCAGTTTTTTCCTTTCGTCGAAAGTTGCATTCTTTTTGTATATTCTGAAGCTAAAATTGAACCGGACTCATTTTTTGCCTATAAGTTATCGTCATCAATCTTCAAGACTATGTAGGAGGTCAGAAGGCTCTATTGACAAAACTTTCCATACTCAGTTCCGTATGCACCAGGCTGCAATGGCCGCTATGACCCACGTACAAGTAGCGCTTCTTTTGCAATTTCTTTCCTATATACAGTAATAATGAAGAGACGTGTAAAAGGAGTTCAATTTTCTTAAAATTCATCACAATTGCAAATAAAATTGGGGATTTTAATTGAAAACCAAATTATTGGTAATTTTAAATGATTGATATTGAATTTTAATTATGCAATTTAATATTTAAATTAATTAAAAAGATGGTAATCGAAAGATTTGTATTGCCATGATACTGACAATCAAATTTAACGAAGATATATTGTATTTTAATATATTGCTTACAGAATTAATTTTTTCTCAACCCTTGTTACCAATTTCACATCAAATTAGCAAAATGTCAACCATTATTTACTCTGAACCAAAAGGAATGCATTATAAAATTACGACTTATTTTCTTATTTTTCTTCTTTAGATGTTTTTGCCTCTTTCATAGCTCAGTATGTATCTTCTTATCTAGGTACATCTTTCAGTTAGTGAAATTGTGTATAGTTCATGATCACTTCCACCTTATTGTAGCAGGATTCCAGTTTCAGTTTCATGTTTTCACAATAATCGGATAGTCTTTCAGACGGGCAAGAATGCATGATCCCCCCTAACCCGTGTAATTTTGAATAAATAATTTTTGAATTAATTTTGAATAAGTTGAAAAGAAGAATTTTTATGCCCCACGCTGGTACAGCAGGGCCTCACTCTGGGCAGCATAAGGGACACCAGCTCCACCTGCACCCTTCTCTTGACTTAGGGAAAGAGGGTTATCGAAACCCTAGGCTAGAGAGTGTTCGATGATGTATGAAAGTTAGATGCGTTGGACAGAGTTTTAAGCTATTGCTTTGTTAATAGAAATAAAAGTAACCATTGCAAACTATCAGGACTCTAGTGAAAAAGCTTTAGATATTCATTATTACGTGTATCCAGTCACAAGATGTCTGTACAACTGAAAAAAAAGTGAAAATTCTTCGATTGAGATTTTATTAAAATATCGTTTTTTGTTTTTGTTTTTTCGAATTTCCAGAAATATTTCAGTGGCATCGATGACAGTCTGATCAGGAAACTATCAGTCGTGAGCGAAGCTGTCCTCGCGACGTTACCAGCCAATGAACAGAAACCAGTTGTAGATACCGTGAAGAACTTGAAAAATCGTTGGCAGGTAAGACATGACCTTTCACTTTTTTCATGTGTTCATATTCAGAAATTATAAGAAAAATAAGAAGTTGGCTATAGAAACATCACTGAAAGTTTCTTTTTCCTCAGGCGATGATTAAGAAGATACCTCAGCATTTATTTGCTCAAGAGTTCCGAACAGAAGAGCGTGTTCTGAGCCAGTTATTGCAGGAGG
Organism: Pholcus phalangioides; assembly: GCF_987345545.1. Taxonomy (NCBI): domain Eukaryota; kingdom Metazoa; phylum Arthropoda; class Arachnida; order Araneae; family Pholcidae; genus Pholcus; species Pholcus phalangioides. The sequence continues at coordinate 20,132,391 of NW_028301596.1, read as the reverse complement.
TCGAGAATGAACTCCACTTGGAGCAGAAAAGGTTGAGCAAAGGAGAAAAAACTGAGCAGATCCTTCTGAGTCATCAAGTATGTTTCTCTTAATAGCCTCTGCGGATTCTTTCTTATTATACGATTCATTTTATTAAAGCCTCTCATAAACCCGTGATTTCATGACGTGGTGTCTAAACTTCATTATTAGGGAATTATTACGCGCTAAATTAACGAAAAAATATGTGTTTATAATGCTGAATTCTTATTTTTTTTTTCAGAACTTCTTCACGGTCAGCTACATCCTGAACATTACAAAAAGCCTGGAAGTGTTGAAACAGATTTCGGACGAATTCCATCAGTGTGCTCCGAGCGACGCATCGTTGAGAGACGCTTATGCGAAAAACGCGGAGAAATGGCGTCACCTGGAAGAACAGATCGAGTCCATGAAGAAGAAGCTGCAAAAAGTCGGAGAAGATTGGACAGAGTACCGACAAAGGTGAGACTAGCATCTAATTTTTTACACAAACGAAATACACCCATAATTACTGATTCTTTTAACCCTTACAGCGGCGATGATGAGGTATCTTTCCTGACTTGATGCCTTTCACTTCGGGAATCCCGAAATATCATTTCAGCAATGACGAGCCCAGCTACTGTGTTGAAATTGCTTTCACAGTCAAACACGTGTGTTTTTTGTCCCCAACAACCTGCCGATCAACTGCCAAAAAGGGCGGAGACTGCTTTTGTTTTCAAAGTTTTTCATTTCTTTCAAACCGAGCATGACGCAGGTCTATCGCCCCATGGGCTATTTACTACCGATTGAGTTGTGCCGGAAGTGTAAGTGTGTGTGTGCCTTACACTCCGAGTGCATATCTAGTGTTATGTCTGACTTTTCGTGCTGCCATCTGCATTTCAAATTGTGAGTGAAGTGTAATGATTGAATATTTATACCGTTTGTAGGCCTGTTCCTCTCTGTGATGAGACTTTTTAAAGGGGAGATCGGCTCGCATTCGTGCCTCGAAGGTGGGACCACCACTGCGGGGTTCGAACTCGGATCCTTGCTATGCGAGTCCGTCACTCTGACCAACCACCGCAGCGGCTTGTTGATAACAGTAGGAGAAAGACAGTGCCCCCCCCCCACCCTTCGTTTCAAGGTGGTATAGTATTGTGCGTACAGCATAAATAACAGAAAATATAGAGGTTTTTCTCTTCCTTGTTTTTATTGTTATTATTCTTTGTTTCTGGAGCAAAGCACTTATCAGCTCACGCAATCGAGAAAAGTATTCTTCTTGAAAATAAGTGGCAATTTTTCCAGAGGGTTTAGTGTGGCAGTTATAATGTGGACCAGGAAAATTTTAAAAACCGCCTAAAGGGTTAATAATATTGAATAGATCACATATTAAATTAACATTGGCACTAGCACGGAGGCAGTTTCAACGGCCGAAGTCTCGTCAGTTCTGCAAATGGGGACTGGCCAGACTTTGAACATTGACAGTGTCGTTTACACATAAAAGAGTAATCTATTAATTAGTATATTCAGAATTATCAAAATTACTAGATGATCATATGAGTTTTTTTTAAATTCACAGGTTCAACGACTTGCTTTCGTGGATGGACGTTGTAGAGAAGAGCATCAGAGCTATAACTCAGAAAATTGTGTCGCCTACTGAGTTCGAAGTGATGAAAAGGAAATTCTTGGTAGGTATTTGCAACAAATATACTTTGAACCTTCAATCGTATACCGCTGATGAGATTTTAACAGCTCATAGTACATCCCTCCATCATCGATCTGCCGATTAAATTCAGTAGTACACTGAAGCCATGGTCAACATAAAAGAGTAAGGAATGATGGCAATTCAAGAGTCATCTCGCACCACCTCTATGATTTTAGAAAAGAAATGTGGCTGGAAGTACACATCTTTACCCCTGGTGTTGTACCAGCCACCTCAACCATATACAGTCGAATCCCGTTTTAACGAACACTTTTCTAATCCCCCAGATAAGTTCACATAGGGACAATGCAAATACCTGGAATTCCTTTATAACGAAATTTCGTTGTGGAAAAGTGATTTCTCAAGTCTCTTGGAGTTCGTTATAACGGGATTCGACTGTATTGATGATAATTGATGATAACTAAAACATGCGGTAATACGATGCTGTATGAATAAATGATGAAAAGTTACAATACCGTGAATAAGATGCTGAAATGCAACATGATGATAGTGATGCGATTAATGCTATACGATGATGATAATGAAGATAAGTAGATAAAGTGTACTGAATAAAATTTGTGTGATGAGCAATATTTTACTTCAGGTAGAATAGGGAATATAATATGTGTAGTCATGAAATATTTACATTATAAATGTACATATATATATATAATACAGAGTGGGCAAAAAGTCCTCCCTAGAGGGTAATAGCTAGTCCAAAGAGGGAGAGAGAAAGTAAATATATACAGGGTGGACGAGAGAAGTTCTCAACACATTCATTTTAAAAATTGATAGCAAATCACCCAATTTGCATAAAAAGGTGAGGTTTGCTCTAAAATGCTCATTATTACCTAGAGTTTTTCTTTTTTTTTGATAAATAAAAAAAATTCAGATTTTTCATTCACAGGTGGATCTGAAAAACTCAACATAACACGTAAAATGCAACAAAAACAATGTATAATTAATGTTTACGGCAATTTGCCTTATACATGTAGCTATCTAGGCTATGATAAGTATTCTAGGGCGAACCGAACTTTCTTATGTCAATTGGTCGGTTTGTTGTTAATTTTTGAAATGTGTTCAGGACTTCTCGTCCACCCTGTATGACACTATTTGAATGGTGTCTTATCTTTTATGGCATTGTAACTTATTGTACCGTTTGTGGTAAAAATTATTACTCTAGTTTCATTTTTTTTCGCCATCTTAGGACGTATGCAAAGAGGTAGACAGTCGTCGAGAAGACGTCAAATGGCTAATACAGAAGCTGGAAAATCTCCTGATGAACGCTTCGGACTCCGAAGTAGAAGCCGAACAGGGAAGGCTGGACGCTCTGCTGACTCGGTACAAGTCCTTGCTGCCGGAGATCGAGACCACGATAATCGTCACCGAGACGATCACCAAATGCTTCACCTACCGAGAGGAAGTCACCGAAGTCAACACTTGGCTGAGGAATCTCAAGGAAGCCACCGAGTCGATCGAAGAGACTGTTTACGATGACCCCGGTGCACTCCAACACTCCATACAGCAGCAGAAAGTAAGACGCAAACACACTTAAAACTTCAACAGAATGAACAAAATTAGTGCCATCGGAGCCGAGGGTGCTTTGGGTGCTCGGGCGCCCACGGAAATAAGTAAAACGGATCCGAGCACAGCCAGAATTGATTCAGATATCAAAATTTCTCACGTGAAACACGCGACGAGTACCCACAGGTTCGAAACACCTCTGACGCCCCTGAACGAAATTAATAAATTTATCGTGCAAAAGGAAAAATGAGAAATATTAATGGAATCCTATATCCCTAGTCAATACAGCAGATATTCTTCTAGGCATGGACTCTACAAGTTGCTGAAACTGTTTTCGTCCATGCTACGAAATGGCAGCTCTTAATTCCCTCAGATTAGAAGGTGGTGTTTCGCAGCTTTTAACAGACCTTTCCCACAAATTCTCAGTTTAGTTAAGATTGGGTGACTAAGGGGACCACCGAAGCAATTGAAACTCTGAATCATGTTCCTCAAACCAATCTGAGATAATTCCAGCCCCATGAGAGGGTTCATTGTCCTGCTAAAAATAGCCATCATCATCAGGAAACATGGCCATAAATGGGTGCCTGTGCGCAGCAATGATGTGGAGGTAGGCCATGACATTGACGGAGGTTTCCAATGGAGAGGGGACCCAATAGTATACCAGAAAAATGCTTCCCAGACCGTCATTCCGCTGCCACCCGCTTGAACAGTTGTCGTGTGGCATGCCGGATCCATGGCTTCGTGCTGCTTGCGCCACTCACAGATCCTGCCATCAATGGCATGGAGAAAAAAATCTTGACTCGTGAGTCCAGACAACCTTCTTCCATTCATCAAGTGTCCAATTTCGGCGTTCTCTAGCAAACAAAAGCCTTTTCCTTCGGTTTTGCTTTGAAATCAAAGAAACTCTTGTTAGTCGTCGGCTATTGAAACCAATTCGTTTTAAGATTCATCTTGTAGAGCTTACGGATATGTTTTACCCGCATTTATTGCTGATTTTTCCTCCAACTTTCCTCCGATTTTTGAATTCGAATATCTCAGTGAATATTGGACTTGGAGATGTGGATTTTTATTTTTTATTTTTTTTTTTTTGTTTTGGCATCAGGAGAGACTGCAACAGTTTTCTAATTGGGTTTTTCCCAACACTCGGGGACTGTATAAAAAGTTGACATATTTATTTATAGAAAAACCCTTGCAACACGAATGACATATCTGAGTACTACACGTTGTTTGGATACTTTTTCCTAATTGGAAATATGCCTCTAGGATCAACGATTCGCCAGTAAAATGCCACGCTCTTTTACCTATGCAACCTGTGTGTAAGCTGCACTTTCCGCTTTCTCTCTACCGGAATCTCGCAGCAAGGGGTGTTGGGACGCTTTTGATTACTATCAGTCGATCTTTATCATGTGGTCGTAATTTATCAGCTTTGTAAGTGCCCCCCCCCCCCCCATATCCCACTGATGAATTTTCGAATTCATTGAACTTATTTCTCATATTTACGAATGTTTATGACCAGCATTAAAATGAAAAATTTTGTGATTGGGCTATTGTCGGGATTTTCGTCTATCAGGATTTTCGGCTGTCGGGATTGTGGCTTGCCGGAATTTCGACAGTATACGTCGTTCAGTTTTGAATCAGTGCGACGCGAATGCGAAAACGGACATCGATACCGAGTGCTTTTGGTTGTTTCTTCGAGCTCGGCATTGCTCATGAGAGGCCATTCAAGTATTACGTAAGCAGATTTTTAGCCATTTTTGACCCCCCCCCCCCCCTTGTCAGCAAAATTTCGTCAGCAGCTTTGAATATTTCAAATCTTCAAAAATGGTGGTTGATGACGTAAGCAACTTTCGAACCCCCCCCCCTCCCCCCTTGTCATCAAAAGTCAGCAAATCGGAATCCCCCCTCCCCCTCCGATGCTGACGTAATACTTGAATGACCCCTGAACAAAAAAAATTGAAGATGCCTGGTTTACATGTTTTGCTCTGTTCATTGTATCCTCTTAATACTAAAACGGCACTTTTCTTTTACCCCCGTCTATATAGGACGTCGTTCAGAAATTGGAGTCGCACCTGATGAACGTCCAGTCGATCATCCAGAGGGGAAAAGAACTGCAGAAAGAGCAAATGTCTCCGAACTTCATGCAGGCGGAAGTGTCGGATCTGGAAGAAAGTTGGAAAACGGTCTACCAGAATGCCGTAGAGAAACTGAACGCTATACAGGTATTAGTGGTCTTAAACCTGTATATATGTACTTCTCTCTCTCTCTCTCTCTCTCTCTCTATTTTGAGTAGAAGAGAAAGACCGTGAAGTTTATATACATTATATTTATACTCCTACTCTCTCTCTCTCCGAATCGGGATCGAGAATAAGGATTTTTACTGTTCCTTCTTCCTAATGTAATAGAGCGCAAACAAATTGTGGAATGATTACGAGCTGCAGAAGCAAGAGATATTCAGGTTGCTGAAGGAAGCGGAAGAACAGCTCAAGAAAATACCGCTCCCGGAAATCGCCAAGGAAGACACCGTTAAGGTAATTGTTCATTGATACAGTTCTGTCTTTTCTAGACTGATATGGTAGACCAGGGGGGTTTTCAAACTGGGTGCCACCAACTTTTTCCAGGGGCACTGCGGAATGGAGGCCTGACGGCGGATTTCTTCAAAAACCTTTGTTGAACTGCTCCGGGGAGCCGCGAGTGGAGAAAGTTTGAGAACCCCTGGGGACTAGACGATTTGTAAGCAGAGCGTTAGCCTCTGTGCAGTCATCCACACTCAAGTGACCCACGGAACATTTTCAGATCATTGAGTGGTCTACGAAAGATTACCAAATGACTAGAAAGGCTCGTGTGCATTTCCAGATCACTTGAACTTTCAGCGGCGGCACATTTTCATGTCTTTCAAGTGACTCACAGTACATTTTCAGATCACTTGAGTCGCTTGCAGCGAGATCTTATTTCCAGATTACCCAAGTTACCCACGTCATATTGTGAGATCTCTCAAGTGGCTCACGACACATTTTCAGTTCACCTAAATGATCCACGGCACATTTTCAGACCACTCAAGTGACTCACAGCACATATACAGATCACATACAGATACACATATACACTCAAGGGGCCCGTGACACACTTCCAGATCACTGAAGTCACCCCCACGGCACATTTTCAGATCTCAAATGACACGGAGCCTTTATAGATCACTCAAGCACCTTCAGATCACTTAAGTGACCCACGGCACATTTTCAGACCACTCAAGGGGCATTTATATATCACTCAGGCACCTCCAGATCACTTAAGCGGCTCGCGGCACATTCCCGGATTACTTATATGTTACCTAAGGCGCATTTTTAGATCTGTCAAGTGACTCACGGCACATTTTCAGATCACTAAAGTGACTCACGGCACATTTCTAGATCACCAAAGTACCTCACTGCATATTATCAGATCTCTAAAGTTAATCACTACGTATTTTAAGATCACTTAAGTTCTTGGGGGACATTTCCAGATCACGCAAGTAGGCCGTAACACACACGTCCAGATCACTTATGTGCCTCGTGGAGCATTTATAGTTTCTCATAAGTGTCCACGGCAGATTTTTTTTTTTTTAGATCTCTCAAGCAGGGCTGCAACTACGGGGCAATGAAGGGGTTTGTTGCCCCAGACGCTGGACCTGGAAGAACGCAGAGTTTACTCTTTTCCCGTTCAAAATCATAAGGAAGTGGGCGCCAAAATGGGTATTGGCCCCGGACTTACCTGCAAATTTTCGTTTCTAGTTGCGGTCCCTCTCTCGTGACTACGGCACATTTTCAGGTCACTTAGGGGCCATTCAAGTATTACGTAAGCAGATTTTCAGCCATTTTTGACCCCCCTCCTTGTCAGCAAAACACTGGCCCCCTCCTTCTCCTCCCTCCCCCCCCCCGTCAGCAAAATCTCGTCAGTAGCTTAGAATAATTCATATCTTCAAAAAGAGGTGGTTGATGACGTAAGCAACCTTCAAACCCCCCCCCCCTTGTCATCAAAAGTCAGCAAATCCGAAACCCCCTCCCCCCTCGATGCTGACGTAATACTTGAATGACCCTTTAAGTTGGTCGAGGTACGTTCATATTTAGATCACTTAAGTGAACCACGAATCATTCCCAGATCACTTTAGTGAACCGCGACGCATTTCTAAACCAATAAAGTGACCCGAATTTTCCCAAAGGCCCCTTGATCTAGGTATCTTAAAATTTCAGTGGCGTTACAAAGGCGTCATAATTGCATTTTTCATGTTTGCCACACCTGGAAAATCTGTGTGAATAATCCTTTTAAAACAATTTTCTTTAATAAGTGAGTTTCTGCACAGTTGTAATACCAGCGTATGTTTTTTTCTGTCCAACAGCTCGAATGCCAGCAACTTCACGAGACAACCGAGTCGACTCTACAAAGGCTGAAGTCGGTGGGCAGCGAACTGGCCCCGCAGGTCAGCGAGAAGCAGAGGCCGTTGCTCGAGAAAGAGGTCATCGAGATAGAGCAACAAGTGCACACGGTCCTGGCCACGCTCAAGGACACCATCCAGTACATCGAAACGACGACCCAGAAATGGACCAGGTTCAACCTCAAGATGGACGACTTCGTCAAGTGGATGGACGATGCCATCGACAAGTTGAAAAACATACTCTCCAAAGTGTCGCAGCCGAAGGAGAAATTAGCGAAACTATACGTAAGGGGAAGTTCTTCTCATGAAATGACCAGGGCCCGGATGTTGATGACATTTGCAGTTTTTTGTCTTTCTCTGTTTCTTTCACCTTTAAAGCATTTTTTCAGGTTTTAGGGCAATTTTTCGGCATTTTTTAAGGATATTTTTTCACTTTTAATTTTTTTTTTCAAAATAAAAGATAGGCTAAAAAATTTTTAACAAAAAAAAATTCCTTTATTCTCATCACTTAAACTTGTATCTTCCTTTATAGATGAGAAACAAAGTTTAAAATCAATTCCAGGTAAATTTAGTACCGACATGGTTTAAAATTTAGTCACAATTTTTGTATAGGAGATCAACATAGATTGGTTGAAAACCCGAATTTAACCAATCCGTCGATCTCTCACCAAAAAATTGTGAAATTGTGATTATAGTTTAAACCAACGTGGGCGTTAACGCCCCCTGGAGGGCGATAGAATGTTCCAGGGGGGCGGTAGAAGCTACGGTTATAACATAGGATCCTATGGGTTAGATTGCGTTGGGGGACGATGGGAGAAAAAAGTTCTGAAGAAGGGGGTGATGGGACAAAAAAGGTTGGGAAACTATGGTTTAAAGGTTTAAACCATGTCGGTGAATATCGCTCTTAGAGGGCTTGTGGCCGTAATCCTCCACGCTGGCCAGTGCAGGTTTGAGGAAGCCCATCAGCATCCGTTCACCACGTGTTAAAACATGGCTACTTACGGGCTTACCACGAGAAGGTGCGGATTGGACCGCACAAGTCTCTACTCCTAGTCGATTCCTTCAAGTCCTCATAATGAAGTAATTAAGGGTCTTCTCGTACGGTTCCGTTCAGTGCACACGAGCTCCAAGGAAAGATTGAGGTATTCGTTGCCTCTGTAGTCTAGTGGTCTAGGGGCGATGGTTCGATTCCCCGCAAGGGCAGTTGAGTTTTCTCTTTCCTAAATACAGTAAAATATATCTTTTGCGGACACCGACAGGACAAAAACATTCGTCCGTAAAAGAGGGGTGACCGTTAATCAGGGGTTTAAAATGCATACTTTGTATTGTACAACTGGAAATTATTATTTGGCCGTAAAAGAGGGGTGACCGCATCTGGGGTTGTCCGTTAAGATGGGTTTTACTGTATATCTTCGCATTAGCCAGCTGTTAAAAACCTTCGTAAGTAAAGACTATTTAACAGCTATGCCACACCTTAACCAAACAATAAATGAAAGTGAATTCAAGAAATTCTGATATTATATGAGATGTTGAAAGAGAGGAATTTTCATCATATAAAGGGAACTGGTATAGTACTTATGTACTACAGAGGGAATTTTGAAATCTGCACATTCATTTTGAATGACTTTGATCAGTAAGAATTCTGCAGCATGCAGTAAGATTTCGCAAGCTTCGTTTTGCGTTGGGAATATTGAAGAATTGATGAAGTGCATTAGATCAATCTTCAGCATTCTAGTTTCCACCATTCAGTCCTTGCGGAAAAGTATGGAGCTTATTGATGCTATCGGTTCTGATGCTATCTAAATTGGGGGTGGGTTGATTTGCCATCATGAAATTCGAAAAAATAATGGGAAAAAAAGCAGACTCTTGTTGCTTGCAGAAAATTTTTTGAAGTATTTACGGGAACGTCTAGAAGTGTTGAAATTGAAGAGAAATCAAAACTGCGAGATTAGATCAGATTCCCCGCCTCCTCCAAATATTCCCAATAATATCTGTTGATGATTTTAATAGCTTTTTTTTTGTTATTTTTGGGGAATTTTTCTTTTAGTTTTTAAGGTATTTTTTCGAATTTACTTGTTTCGATTTTTTTTGGGCCATTTTTATGGTAATTTTTCAGGGTTTTTTATGTCAACAACATTCATGCCATGACCTTTAGTGTTGATAAGTGGTCGCTCATTTTGGTTCGAACAACCAACGTTTCACTTACTAGTTGAATGGTAATACTATCTCGGATGCAACTAGTGTCACCGATTTGGGAACTATCATTGACGAGCTGCTTAGGTTTTCTGACCATTGTTCAACAGTGGTCAAAAAGCGAATAGTGCTCGGTTTCATTCTTGAGAGGGTCTCTTTCTCGGCATTCTTCCGCTTTTCCGAGGCATTGGAGTGTGCCGTAAGATTATTGAGACCATACCTGCAGAGAGACATATACTTGGTTGGTGGAGGGGGTGCAGAGAAGAGCTATGCGTGTCCTTATTGGCACATAAGGCTTCAGCTACGAAGAGAGGCTTGATTTCTTGAAAATGTTTGCATTGGAAGAACACAGGTGTCGCGGAGGATATGATCGAGGTGTTTAAAATTTTCAACGGGATGGACCTGGAATTAATAATCCACCTTCAATCAACTGTTAGACAAGGGGACATCACTATCGTTTAGTAAGGGGAAACTCTGGTTTGTGTTGTCGCGGGGAGTTTTACTCTGATAGGGTTTCTTTCTTTTTTATTCAAACCGAGCACAACGCAGGTCTATCACCATCTATGGGCGATTTACTACCTAGTGAGTTGTGCCGGATGAGTAACTGTGTGTGTGTGTGTGTGTGTGTGTGTGTGTATACCTAACAATCTGAGTGCGTATATGTAGTGTTGTGTTTGATTGATTTTTCAGTGCTACTGCTACTAAACCACACATGTACCTCGTCCATATTCCTCTGCGGAACCTCTAACGAATTGGTACATGCGGGAATGTGTGTGTACGTATAGTGAAACCTGACGTGAAGTTTGTTTCTGTGTAATGCTTGTTATGTGTAGTGCTGCCATCTGCCACCAGTTTTTCTAACTATGACTGAAGTGTAATGATTGAATAATTAATCGTTGTAGGCCTGTTGCTCTCTGTGGTGAGACTTTTCAATGGGGAGATCGGCTCGCCTTTGCGCCTCGAAGTTGGGAACCGATTTTTCAGTGCTGCCATCTATATTTCAGAAGTGAAGTGAGGTGTTATGATTGAATTACACTTTGTACTGTTTGTAGGCCTGTTGCTCTCTGTGGCGAGACTTTTTAACGTGGAGATCAGCTCGCATTTGTGTCTCGAAGTTGGGAACCACAGAAAACCAACCTCGGCCGACCACCGATCACCACAACAGCTCTCTGATAGGGTTGTAAATAAATGGAATAGCTTAGGGGTCATAAATTCTAACACAATTGGCACGAATTGGTTTTTTTTCTTTCGTGGCATATCCATTTATTCTGGATTTTTTTCATCAATTCTGAAATTATCTCTTTCATTAATTCCGAATTTTCCTGTGTTCATAAATGTAAGAGAACTGATGGAGAAATCTTCAAAATTTATGAAGGTTCAGAATTACTGTAATTAGATAAAAACTGAAAAGAAAGAGAAAATCGGGGCCGCGAAATCTGGTAAGAAAGCCTCTGCCTCCTTCATATTCTCAAATCTGGCCCCGTGTCTGATGCGGGTGGCCCTGGGGACATTTTCTTCTTGAACTAATAGAACGAGATACGGGACTGAATTCCAGTGCCTCTAACGCGCCCTCTCCGGTAATAGCTGTATGCTACATGGCAAAAAAAAAAAAAGACTCCTTAAAACAACTAAAAACATAGCAAACTATATTAAACAGCACGAGACGACACACATTCACTTAGGAGAGGAAACATTGGCCGCTTGCCATTGTCTTCTTGAGTTCTTTGCCCACCCTCAAAAACAAAGCGCTGATTCGAGAATTTTTACATTTTGTCGCATGTGTGTGTGAGTGTGTGTCTCTCTCAACTCGTGTCGCACACTCATACATGCACACTGTTTTGCTGTTTTGTTCTCGATATCTAAGACACGCTTGTGCGTTTCTTGTGCTTTGCAGGACCTGACCGAGGAACTGGTGCGTCAGAAGGAAGTTTTGGTGCATTTGGAAACCGAGGGAGCCGAGCTCGCCACAGACCAGCCGGAGAGCGACAACGTGAAGGAGTTCTTCGCACAAGTCGACGACGTCAAGCAGAGGCTGCGCAGCCTAGAGGAGACAGCCGTCGAACAGAGGGACCTGCTGGCAAGAAGTCTGCAGGACTTCGAAGAACTCAGGGCACTGCTCGATCGCGAAAGGAACGAACTCGAAGCCGCCAAGGCGTCGATCGAAAAGGGGATCCCGAAAATCTCTTCGACTGATGATGGGAGGACCAAGGAAAAGGAGCTGAAAGTAAGCGAAGTACTGTACCTTGGCTAGGGCCTCCATAACCTATTACTACTACCACTACTTCTGAATCGCACATGCACCTCTAGGGAATTTCACACTCCATTCATATCCTGGTTGGGGTCCCTAGGTAGAAATCTTTGACGAGCTCGTTTTTTAGAAATTTACTTTGCAGAAGCACTGATATGAAGTAAGCCGTGTGCGAAAAACACATCGCCAACAATTAACTGCCGAAAAATTCGCCAACAATTCACCGCTATAAAAATTCGCCAACAAGCAATTAATTCACCGACAAAGTAATATAGTGAGTGAATAGATGTGTCAGTGAGCAAGTGAGTGAGTAAGTATAAGCTTATAAGCATGTGCGTGATTGAACAAATGAGTCGGGGAAGTGAGTGAGCAGATGAGCAAATAAGTGAGTGAGCGAGTAGGTGGATAAATGAGTGAGCGGGTGAACGAGTGAGATAGTGAGTGGGTTACTCGCACGATCACTCATTCTGTCACTGACACTGTCACTCAATCACTCAAGTTGGTGAGTAATTCACCAACTCATTCGCGATCACTCGCTGGCTCACACTGCTCACGACTCACTTGCTCAATGCCTCGAACACTCATTTATTGGTGACACAAACTGCGGTCGGATAATTTTTCTATCGGTGAATTGTTTGGCAATTGATTGTTGTTGTGTGGTTGTTTGTGTGGTGGTGAATTTTCCGTAAATCGAAGAAGAATCTATTTGCGTGGGGGGGGGGGGGGCTGAAAGTTGCCAGTCGGACCGCATATGTATGCGGGAATTAAGCGCGTATGCAGGAGAAGCATAGGTGAAACTTTTATCCTTAGCCCCTCCAATATGTGCCACCATCTCTACAATACTCCAGAAATATTGGGATTGAGCCCCCCTCCCCTAAATATTTTTGAGTCCTTCCAATACATTTCCAATAACTTTACACCTATCAGAGGCTCAGCCATCTCACGAAGTTTATGGTGGGGGGGGGGGGGGTCAAGTTCTCTGACCCCTCCCCCCCCCCCAGGTTCCGGTGCCTTTGTTATTGTTCCAAAAAGTAATGATTCCTGACGGGGGGGGGGCATGTGAGGATACATGCCCTCCACAAAACTTGACCTGATTTTCCGATAGGTTTTTTATTTTTTTCATTTCTGGCGTCTGCTGTGGAGAGGCGCAAACAAAACAAAGATCCCTTTCGATAAACGTCAATAGAAAGTGACGGCGCCATTTTTCAACTAGAGCAGGCATAAAATGAAGCCAAGGGGTTGAAAAGGTTATTTTTGAATTTGGAAGTGATGCATCGGACTGAATTTCATCATTGTTCGGAGTTTTTACCGTACAAATGCAGTGTCTGTAATATCGTTTCAAAAGAAAAACGAGAATTTTAAAGTTGTTCGTTAATATTTCATCCTCTGTCATATACCTACTTTTTTCTTCTTTGGGCGCAGTAGCCCAGGTCGATAAGATACTCGCTTAAAGTAGTACCAAAGGATGTTTAGAGTGTCACGAGTTCGATACCCGCTTTGTCGTTGTCAGAAACTTTCCTGACGCGGAGATACAACAGGAAGGGTGACAACATGACCACGGGAAAATATTGCTACCGCGGGGAGTCCCCACACCGAAGGGTTAGCGCACCAACCTCTCGGTGAGTATAAAAAAAAGGCGGCCGTTCGGCATTGGCAATAAATTGTAGGTCTCGGTCTAATTATCTCTCGTGTGTAAAAAATGACAGTGTGTGATACTAATTTATTGATTTCTTTTTTTTTTCCTCCCAGAGTTTCTGCTGTCAATGCCAGAACAGAATCCAATCTCTGTCCGAAGTTGGAACTCAGACCGCAGCCAAAGAGTACGTTGACGTGCAAGTGCAGATCGAGATCGACGAACTCCAATCCAACTGGAAAGAGATATTGGACACGTTGGAACAATGGGTGTCAAAACTCAAAGACACTATCGGACAGTGGGATAATTACGTCACCCGCTACGAAGAAGTTTCAACATGGATAACAGAGAAGGAAGAATATCTCAAAGTCGTATCCACTGCTGATAAAGACAGCGTACAGAAGCTAGCGGAGGCCAGGAGCAAGCTCAATGTAAGAACCATTTTCCTCCAAGTTATGCTCAATACCAGCGTTTCCCAACTTTTCTTAGGCCATGGCCCCCCTCTGAACCATATTTTCTTCTCATGTCCCCCCCCTCCTCTTATCCAGCCCCCCCCCCCCCATAATGTGGCCAGATTCCTGTCCAGAAAGGGGGAATGGGGATCATCCCTTCCAAAAGCCCAATTACATAGGAAAAAGAGGCGTGTGAAATATGGGACAATCCAACGAAGCTACATAATAAATCGTTCCCCCCCCCTCCCCGACACCTCGCCATGAGTCTGCGCCTACTCTGGGATAGAGTTTAGACTTTCTTGCGGAGGTTCTATGCATGGCTCTCTCAGCATCACAGCTTGTGATTCACGAGGCCCCGGGCAATGTGAGGTTCTATGGCCACGTGCTTGGCTGGAAAAAACATCTTACATATTTACTCTCAGAAATCACAGTACCAGACCATATCATGTAGTTCCCCCCCCCCCCCATATGGACATGAGGCGCCGGCCCCCATGTGGGTGAAGATGGCCCTGGCTTCACTTGCAGCCCTGCTGGATTCAAGTATATAATCACATTTTTTCCTACCGAATTTCACTTGAAAGCTGGATTTCTTCACAACTTTCTGTAGACCCATTTCACTTGTAATGGCTCTTCCTTCTACTTAATTTCCACCGGTGGCCTCCTTAGATCAGGAAGCCGCAAGGGAGCCATATGTCCCACGGTCGAGAACCACTGCTCAATACCGGTATTCTTCAAAGATTTCACAACTGCCAATCCATGAAAAAATGTTCATTATATTAGTCAAGTATCTGGCGGAGACGGAAGATATGATTTGCCGACCGTCAAAAATAAATAACTTAAGAAAAAAACTGGAAGAAAACTTCTTAAGAATTAAACTAGACTCTTAAGCAATTAAATATATGAAAAAAATAATTTGCGGACCGCCAAAAAAATAAACGAATGATTTAGTAGGGGAAATAATTTTTGCGGACCGGCAAAAAACAATGTATAAACACAACATATAGTTTGCGGACCGGCAAAAAATAAATAAATTGGCAAAATAATTTACAGACCGGAAAAAAATATATTTGTGGACCAGTAAAACACATAACTGAGAAATAATTTGCAGACTGGGGAAAAATAAATGAGTAGATGAGATTTAAAAATAAATGGGAGAAATTTCACGATACAATATCTTTTCGACACTTTTAAAAAGAAATACGATAACACATTGGGGTAAATCGAGAAGCTCTATCCATACTTAGAATAGGACAATCATTAAATATTATTAACCGGCATTGCATAATATTTCATTTGCTGTATTTTGCCAAATATCTGACATCCATATTTATTATGGGTATCGTTTTCTCAGCCACCTCGATGGGCATTTTACCTGTTGTATCCTTGTATTAGTATTTGTATTCGTAAATAGTTTTGCAGACTGGAAAATTTGCTGTCCGACATGATCCCCTTCCAGACGATGCCTGGATAATCCCACGCGTTAAGACGGCTCTGGTTTTATAGGCACTTTTCTTGAATTCTGAATGTAGTCACACGGATTTCTCACCGTATTTCCCGGACGCGGTAAGCCCAGGTCAACAAAATACTCGCCTACAGTACCAAAGGATGTTTAGAGGTGTCGCGAGTTCGATACCCGGTTGGTCCTTGTCAGAAAACTTTCCTGACACAAGGGTACAACAGAAACGGTGACATGACCGCAGAAAAAATTGCTACTGCAGGGAGTCCCCCATCGTGGGGGTTAGCGCACCAACCTCTCGATGAGTATAAAAACAAGCCTGCCGTTCGGAATCGGCAATAAATTGTAGGTCCCGGTCTAATTAGCCCTCGTGTGCAGAAAATGACCGTGGTGCGACAAAAATTATCAAATGACCATATTTCACTTAAAATATTTCTTTACACCTAAATTTTTTTTCACAGTTCTCTGTGGCCTCCCACCCCCTTTTAGCCATCTTTCATGGTTTCTGTTTCACTTAATTTTCACCCGTGGTCCCCTCAGAATGTCCTAAGACCACATGAAGGCCAGGTTGAGAATCACTGGTGTAGCCCCAATGACCTGGCACTTCTTTCAGCATTATAATATCTTTTCGTTGAATTCTTATACTCTTACCTTTTTTTATCTCCAGGGTTTGTTAAAAGAACTCGAAGAGAAACAGCAAGAAGTGAAAGCAATGGCCAGGGTGATCGGCGATTTGTTGCAGCACCTGTCTTCGAAAGCTGCTTCGGGTATACAGACGCAAATGTCCGAGCTGCGGCGCAGGTTGTCAGATTTAGCCGAAGCCAGCCGGATTCAGCTCCTGGGAATGAGCTCGTCCATTTCGGAACGCGAAGAGCTTCTCGCGACCATGGAGGGATTCAAGCAATGGGAAGTGCAGATAAAGAGTGAACTCGAAAACTTCGATGACATATTCGTCGACCAGATCGAGGCCATAATCAAGAGACTTCAGGTAAATATAAAATTCGAATCCATCCTCGGCTGAACGCGAGTAATGTATGCATGGATATCGTCATGGCCCTCCCCAAGAAGGTTGGGCTAACAGGGCTCCAGTCCTGGGAGACACCAAGATGATTCTTTTTTTTTACCTTATAAATTCACCAGAGCCGGGTGTGTGATAAGTTTAAGGGGCTGCGAACATAGTGGAGCGAAGAGATACGAGTTCTAAGAATATCAACTAGGAAGAAAAAAATGCGTAGGGGTGGAGTAAGAGATGTCCGCACATAATAAAAGAAAAAGAAGATAGAGAAAATGGCCGGAGAGGATCTGAAAATGTAAGGGTGTGATGATGATGATCCCTCCGCAGAAGAGAGAAAGAAACAAAAGGGAGAAACGGACCAATCAGCAGATCGAGATGAAAACAAACAGGATTGTCCGATTCGCGCACCTCGTTGAGTGGCCCCTTTCTCGCTCCTCGAGTATGTGCTGTGAAGAACAAAACAATAAAATTGTTTTGCTAGTCTCTATTATGCAGTTCCGTATTTCGTGGTTGCTTCACTATGTGTTCAACCTTAGTCAGTAGTATCGGAGCCGGGGATGCTGTGGTTGTTCCAGCACCCATGGTGGCTTGGGCCGAGCACCAGAATTGATTCAAAAATAAGAAATTCCCCAAATAAGGCTCAAGACGAGCACCCGCCCGTGCTCCCGACGCCTCTAGTTTTCAAGTCATTTGAAAGGAACTGAATAAAATTTGTAGAAAACTGGGAACATTCTAACTAAAGCAAGGAACGAATAAGTCCGAATATAAATAATCATGCCACATAAAATCATCATTATTCGACTATATACGTATTTAACGTCCGTTTTAAGACCATTTTGATTTCGATAATTACGCGTTGTAATCAAGATTAGTTTCGATTTCTTTTATATTATTCTATTGTCATTTATGGATAATATTTTTTGGATTTTATGTTTATTTGAACGATATTTTTTCTTTTTATTTCATGAGAAATAATTTTTTTTTTAATGTGCACTGCAATGCAGTGTTTTTCGCAGATAACTGAAAATATTGATTTGTGTGCCTACTTATGCTTTGAAATAGTTCTTTCATTGGTAAAAAAAAAACTAAAATATTGAATTAGATAAAAAGGAAGCTGCGGTTGACAAAGGTTTTTGGGAACCCCTGCTGTAATGTATGATTCCAACAATATTCAAGAAATTTCAGCCCTCTTACAACGAAATCAGACAAATTGAAATATCGGTTTATACGGTGTTTTCTTCCGTCTTTTTTCCGAACCTCAAGCCATAGAACATTGTTCAGGGCTCCCACTTCTGCTTCTTGGTAAAATGTCCTACTTTTGTCCTACTTTCTACTTTTTATTCTACTTTTTTTACCAAATAATGTCAATTAAATTCGTGTAGCCATTTTTTAATTGAAGAGGGAATCACTTTCCAAATAATACAAAAATGTAGTAGATTGCATTTAATAATTCTGCCAAAGAAAAGGAATTGTATAGTTTTTCAGGTTATTTGACGGGGGGGGGGGGTGTATGAGGACCACTTGGTTTTTAATTTTTCTTTTGCTATTGGACTATTCATTGTACAGTAACTAACATTCATCATTAAAAATATGGTGTACGTTTTATGTGCATAGGTGAAACAACAGTTAGCTTAACAAAGCAGTTGGATACACAGGCCTATTCTAGGTTTGGTGAACCTAATGCTACTACATTGGATTGTCTTAAATTTTTTTTAATAAAAAAAAATTAGAGGGATTTTTATTATGCTATGACTATGATGTCTGCCCCCCCCCCACCCTGCTTTTTATAATTTTTTGAGCGAGAGCACTATATTGTCATTAAGTTGACAATAGTTGAGTTTTAAAAAATGTATATTTCGATTCGAGAGGAAATAAATTTAGACGTGGGGAAGGAGTTATTTCAAAAAGGCCAAGTAAGTCATACAAACGCGGTAGATCTGAACTGAAGCAAGAAATCAGTGTACCACTATCATTTTTCATTAGTACAGCTGAACCGGAGCGTCTGTTTTAAGGTAATTCCGGTGTCAATAATTATGCTTGCTAAGATAAATTGATTTTGTTTTATAGCGTCATCTATATATCTTTGATTTTGAATGACACTTTCTTATTTCACATTTTGGTGATATCTATTTATTTTCTATCATTTCTTCTATCCCAAAAAAAAATTGAATTTCTCAATAATTCATAGAACTCTCTTGATTTATTTTGATATCATGCCCACTTTCACATTTTAAAAGTTTGGAAATATCACCCTCAGGTATAACGACAAGATTTCACGGAATCTCACGGAATCTATCCTTATAACCGAGTTGGACTATAATTTTTGTACTTTCTTTTCATTCAGGTCCTCACGGTAGAAAGCAGCAAGAGGCAGACAGATTTCCACAGGATCTACGAAGAAGTGAAAAAACTGAATCTAAGCGACGTCACTGAGAGCTACTCTCGACTGTCGGAGCTGTTCCAGAACACGGAAGATTTCCTGTCGAGGAAGCAGAAGTTGCTTCAGAAACTGCTGGACTTCGAAGCCTGGCACAACGACATGCATGAACAGATCCATCTGTTGCTTCAGAAAGTCGACGGAAGGAAACTCTCTACGTCGGAGATTCAGGAGGTGAAAAATAACGCGTCGAGACTCCGGAACGAGCTCGACAAGAAATCCTTGGAAGTGTCGGGACTGCAGAGCATGATGACGGACCTGAAGCAGACTGTCCGGGATCGGGCGTCTTCGAATCCCGTCGTGATAGCGGACAGGATGTCCACCATCTCGAAACTGATCGAGCAGCTGGATCAGGCTCTACAGAGAGAAGAAGCCGGAATCCAGAAATTAGACAGCCAGAAGGGTGAATTCAACAGCGAATACAATAAACTTAGTGAATGGTTGACTGCTCTGATGCAAAACTTAGGCCAGAACTCCCTGAGTGGATCCACTTTGACAGACGTCACGAAACATCTACAAAACTTACAGGTAATTAGGACTCATTTTTGTTTCGTACAGGGTGTCTCATAAATTCTTAAATTGTTTGAAAATTGAAGGAATTTGTGTATTTGAATGTGGTTTCGAAAAAGTTATTCTCACGAAGGGAATTTTTTTTTTGTCACAGGGAAAAAAATCGCGCAGTTGTCCTTCTATAGCTCTAACTGGCTTTTACCTAAGGTAAAATTGTGATGTTGGCATTGGTGGATAAAGGGTGAAGTTGTGACAAGATTGAAGCTTTACGAAAGTTTCGGACACAAAAGAGATTGAAGAAAAATTCTGAGTTTGCTTTCGTGTAGCGCCCTTTATCGGCAAAAATTTGAACTAATTTTCCCTGTACAAACCCCCCCTCCCAAAAAAAAATATCGTCAAAATAACCTTTTTGCAAACCGCATTCAAATGTAACAATTCCTTTAATTTTCATGAATTTTTAAACCATTTACGAATTTATGGGACACCCTGTACATTACCTATAACTTTTCCTGAACAAACTAATGATTATGGCCTTCGTGAAAAATCAATCATAAATCACCCTTCCGGCCGATTGTCCATTAGAATCGATAACAATCGGCGAGGAACACATGCGACAACAGTCGACATTCAGTAAGACGACTGGAGGTGTCTTACGCCGTCCACTGAAAGCGACCCTCACGCGTTACCTCAGCTCGCAACTGCACTCCATGCAGACGAGTGCGTTCGTTAATAATAAATAATCTTGAGCAAGTAATGCAAAATTAGGATTTTTGTGAAATATGTAGCCAGGTGATCTGTAATTTATCAAGTCCATACTTAATGAGACATCTGACACAAACTCGAAAATGTTCATGTTGTGAATAAATAAGTAATATTTAATCGATTTTAAACTCACCACCGCAACCCATGAAGTGCAATTATCAAATATACAGCTTCCGTGTTCGCGCAGGAAAGGAGAGAGAGACCCAAACAAAGAAAAAAAAACGATGGCATTGGCGGGGGAAAAATAAACAACCACACAGTGCACCTGCGCGGAAATGGCAAAAAGACTGGTAAAATCATAATTCGGTGGAGTACGTCTTCGTCTGCTGCTGTCTCTCACTCAAGATCGTTTGCAGTAGATGACTTCTTTGACTTTATGTACAATGTAATCAATCTGTCGAATTCAGACAACTGCGCATGACTTATTTGTCGCTTCTAATCACTTCAAGCGGACGACCAGCCTTCACCAGATAACTAAGTTTGAGAAGCGTGAAATGCATTCAGTACTTTGATATTGTGAATTATATTTCGATTGTCTGAGATATCCTGGCCGAAAAAAAAACGACGTCTTAAACTAATTTATTGCACGTATTAAATGCAATCCTCAAGAGGAAATATTATAACCTGAGGTTGATTTTGTTGTTCTGGACTAGAGTCAACAATAGAAGGGGGAGGCCGCTGAGTATTCCAACATATTTAATGACCGACCATCTTTACCTTTCAATAGAGGTGTACGTGTTATCGACATTTGGAGGGGTCATACCGAGTAGTGGGGTATATTTTAGCTATTTTACAAAAATATTGGGGGCGGTAAAATAATGTTTGCCCCAGGCGGAAAAAATCCTAGTTACGGCCCTGGGACACGAGCTTCCTGCGCTTATGCCTCTGTCCTTCAATAGATATGTTCTTCGTTGAAGACGAATGCCACGTTCCAAGATGACATTGCCACGTTACGAAATGATATTGCCACGTGCTGAAAAGACACATTTACATATTCGGAAATGACATTTCTATTTTCTAAAACGACAATTTCAGGTTCCAAAATGACGTTGCCATGTCCCAAAATGGCATTGCCATGTCCGAAAATGACAATGCAGTGCGTGTCCTGATGTTCCAAAGTGACAATACTATGTCCTAAAATGACAATACCATGGTCCGATGTCCCAAAATGGCAACTCCAGGTTCACAAGTGGGGTTTAGATTTTAATGATACCTTGTTTTTTAGGGGATTTTTATAAATGTATTTATTATTGAGTTAATTTCAATTTATGATTAATTGTGTTTGTTTTTTTTTTTTGCTTCCGATATTATTTTAATAAGGCGTACTCCAAAGAATTCGAGGAAAAAAAATCGGATCATTCCAATGTGCACTCTTTGGGAAAATCCTTGATAGAAATGAACGTAAGCTGTTTTGGTATGGTTCAAGACAAGCTCAGTTCATTGGACAGGCAATGGGAGAGCGTGATGACAGAACTGCAGCAGCAAGATAGAGTTGCTCAAAACACCATCAACCTGTGGAAAGAGTGCATTTCTACGAAGGAGAAGTTCCAGGGTCTCGTAGAGGAGTGCCAGAGGGCTATTGAGCTTCCAAAGCAAGCTCTTTCCGACTCGTCTTATGTTACCAAGCATTTGGAGAAAGTCAAAGTAGGTCTCATTAGCTCCCTTGATACTGATTTGATTTTCAATTTCTCCCAACTTTTTAATTTCAAATTTATTTTACAATTTGTGTGAATATATATCATACGATGTTAATGGCAACCAAGGAGACGATGTCCCATACTGGTTGATTTCTTATAAATTTTTCCCCATATCAAATATTCAGTATCCTCTTAACGTGTTTGCTGTCAAGTTAAAATGTATTAAATATAATATTGCATTACAGTTGAAGATGAAAGAATACATTCTTAACCCATGGCCCGATGTAGTCTTCTGATGTGTCCCGTGACTTCAAACTTACTTTGGCAAAAAATTAACTTAATGATCGTTTTACAATACTATTATTTGGCCTTTTTTATGTGAAATGTATCATTTACCCTGGTTATTCAGAATTGAGCTTTTCATTGTGGAGACGGCTATGGATGCCGAAGATCCTGTTGCTGAAATTGCACCAAAAAGCATGTTGCTAAAATTGCACTAAACAGCCTATTACAAAATTGAGAAATCCTATTACAAAACAGATTACTAAAATTGCATCAAAATTCTGTGTCGATAGGTCCCCATGCAGAAAACTTATGTTTGGTTTTTTGTTTTTAAATTTTCACTGTGCAATATATATAATGTAAAAAAAACTTTCGCCGTCATTAAACATTTTATTCAATTGCGGCCCGCAACCGTTAATGCAACTTAAACCATGCATTTATGGCCATTAAAGATTACCAAATCACTCAAGCCGCCCTCGTTCTCAAAAAGATCGGACACATATGTTAAACGAGGAGGATGTGTCACTCTTTCCTATCCATACAAAGGTTTTCAACAGCTGGCTGGCTGATGTGAAGAGAAATTTACGAAAAAGAGAAAATTCAACTGCCCTTGAGGGGAATCGAACCCACGTCTTCTCACTTACCAGATGAGTGACCTAGACTACAAAGACAGCGAATTTCAATCCTTCCTTAGAGCTAGTGTGCACTGAACGGAACCGTATATGGACGGTCATATCTAACTCAGGCCAGCATTCAGTGCACAAGAGCTCTAAAGAAGCGGTTCTCAGCCGGTGCTACGCGGAGCCCCTCCACGGCCGCCCGAGGAGAATAATATGAAGCAGTAAATTTGATATAAATAAAATTTGATATATTAAAATACATTTTGTAAATTTGATAGTTTTCAGTTTATCCTGTTTTGATAAAAAAGAAGATAGAGGCCTACGGGGGCTTCGTCATAGAAATTATATACGAAAAAAGGCTCTGCAAGTCAATATCTGAGAATAGCTGCTCTAAGAAAAGATTGGAATTCGTAGCCTTTGTAGTCTAGTGGTTCTAAAGCGCTCACCCGGCAAGTGAGAGGACGTGGTCTAGATTTCTCTTTCGTAACATTCATCTTCGCATCAGCCAACTGTTGGAAACCTTCGTGCGCATGTTAAATACTTTCATGATTATTATGACAAAAAACTCTGATTAAGTATATGTAATATTTTAAATGTTTTTTTGTTGTTGTTGTTTCACAGGCTGGTATAGACTCGCTGAAACTAAATAGTCACACAATGGACTTATTCTCTCAAAAAATGAAGGAACTGATTCACAAACTGAATGAATCTGGAAATTTTGATGCTACAGAACCTCAAAATATGTATCGTGAAGTCCAGCAAACGTGGGACGATTCCCTTAAAGCTGGCGAGAAACGAATCCAAAATCTGGAATCTCAGATAGTTTTATGGCAACAAATCGAAATTCAGAAAGAAGAAATAACCTCCTGGCTCAACGAAATGTGCTCAGCCATGAATCAATGTCTTCAGAAGTTTACTGATGCTGAGAAGGCACAATCTGTGCTGCTGCGATATAAAGTGAGTAGCGATTCATTGTCTCTGTGTCATGTTTCTTTTTTTAATTAATATTCCCATCGAAGGACTGGTTTCAACTTTCTTAAGTATTCAAAATTAATTTTCTTCTTCATAAACAAATTAATGTGTCGTCAGAATTTCTCCTATGCAGTAAAAGTCCGACATAACGACTGGTTTACAGGGGATTGTTAAAAGTATAAAAAACATTCGTTTATAGCGAGCTGGAAAGTAGAAAGCATTCGTTTATAGCGTGAAAATTCTCGAAAATGCCCATTTTATTGTTTCTGTCTCTTCTAGAATCAAAGTATAGATTGATATCACTTATAATCACAAAAATTCTCCTTGTGAGAAAAACAATATTTCTTATAAAGCGCAGCCTCAGAAAAGTCGTGTTTTTACGACCTCTTCCTATTCTTAGGCTTTCTCAACATACATACGGAACATGTAACGACTTTTTTCTCTTCCGATGACTGACAAACTATAGCCATCTTTCACTGCCGGAACGGCTGGACTAATCATATCATACAGTGGTTCTTTAGCATTGTCATTTTGAGACATGGCATAGTCATTTTGGGGCATGGCATCAGAGCCGTAACTAGGGAGGAGCATGGGGGTCTGGTGCCCCGCTCCTTAAACACTCCTTCAACATTACAAGGGGGTGCCAAAATGTCCCGGCTGACCAAGCTTCTAGTTGCAGCCCTGCATGGCATTGTCATTTTGTGCATGTCATGGTCATTTTGAAACATGGCATTGTCATTTCGGAGCTCTGCATTGTCATTTTATACCATGGCATTGTCATTTTGAAGCATGGCAATGTCATTTTGAAGCATGGCAATGTCATTTCGATGGTCATCATAGTCATTTCATCGCCCTTTTGGGACATGGCATTGTCATTTTGGGACAAATCATTTTCACGACTAGAGTTCTGTTCATTCGTTAATATCAGAATGAAATGATCCAAAAGACAATTATAATTCAGATAAAGCCGGAAAAATGTTGTCCCCTAATTCCTGTGCCGTAGCGTGCCTTCTTGGGACCCGGGAGCAGACATTTTTTTTAGGGGGCCTTATAAGAGAAAAAATTATGCCAAAAAATGTACATTATTTGTTAGCCCCCCCCCCCCATTCTGCTTAGATCCTTGGGCTTTGACAGTGCCCCGGTTGACCCAGCCTAGTTACAGCTGTGCCCAATTCATTACCTGTGGGACACATAAAACTTATCTTACGAGAAGTCCGTTGCAACAATTTTTCCCCACGATTGTGAGCTCTCGTTACAACAGACTTTTACTGTACGTCACTTGTATCGGAAAGATCAATCTATTTTTCCTTTTTTTTTCTGCATCTATAGAATGAAGTTGGAACTTATGTAAGTTACAAGAACGATCTGAATGGGAAAGTGAAGTCCCTATTGAAACTTAATGAATGTGATAGGATTGAGAATCTCAGTTCCCTGAAGTCTGTGATAGAGAAACATTTCGAAAATGCAGATAGACTTGCAGCTGAACTGGAAGGATGCATTTCTTCTCTGAGTGGTGAAGAGGAGTCAATAAGAAACGAACAACAAGCTATCAACAACTGGTTGAAAGCCATGCGAGAGAAAATATCGGAATGTGAAGATGCTACCGGAGATATAGACTTCATACTTCAGCAGTATGATAAGTGTAGAGTGAGTATATAATGCTCACTAATTTCATTCTTAAATAATCAGATGAGTCAGAAATATTTTTGTTACACGTTTTATAAGAATAATTTTTTCTTTGAATAGCAGCATCTTAAAGGCATTTGAAAATAATAAGGAAATATTCACATTTATATATATGTAGGTGCTTGAGAATGAATTCACAGATAATGAAGATATCATTACAAATATGCAGAAAAATCTGAACGAGAAGAAACAAAAACATCCGAATGTGGAATTCGCATCATTCGAAAAGGAAGCGGAGAATCTTAAAAAGAGGTAAGGTATCCAACACACACACAAATATTCTGAGAAATTGAATTTTCTGGATGTTATGCTGAAACTAATATTTTGAAAGAAAAGTGATTTGTCTCCTCCGGGAGTCGAACCCAGATATAACACGCATTAGCGCCTGACGCTACCAATGCGCGTTATAAGGAATTGAAAAATGTCTCTGGTGTATTGGTGAACGCACTTGCCCGGTATGCAAGGGGAACCCGTGTTCGATTCCCGGAGGAGGGAAATCCCTTTTCTTTCCAAATATTAGTTTCGACATAACATCCAAAAAATTCAATTTCTCAATTAGTCGACATGTTGTAATTTTTTTCTCCATCTCGCACCCCCGGTTGGAAACCACTGCCCTAAGTCAATATCGTTGGGATTTGCCTTTACAGTGATTTTTTCCCATCAAATTGAATATTGATCACTTACATGACTTACGTATATCTCTACATGTTACATCCCTTACATTATAATTGATCCCTTACACGTTCTAAAATCATTCTAATAGGTTTAATACACTGAGAGGAAATCTATCCAAATCGGTATCTTCCCTCGCTTCTGTGCTAGAGCATCGTTATCAAAGTGATCTACAAGACTTCCAGCATTGGCTGCAGATACATTCCGAAAAAGCTGTTTGGTGTAATCCAGACTTGACAGGAGATCATTACAGCCTGGAAGCTAAGATGAACACATTACAGGTATTCTTTTAAAAAAAATACTAATACCTAAAACAAATATTTTTCATTTTGATTGGAATATATTCGAAATCTCTTATTTTATGAGTGCAGTAAATGTTTTATTTATTTTTTCCCAGGAAATACAATCAAATGTAGATAAAGGAGAGAGTAAAAAAGTCAAGTTAGAACTGACAGCTTCAGCACTGATTCAGGTTATTCCAGCTGATCAGCATATAAAGATACAATCAGAGATAGAGCAAGTCTCGAATCAATGGGAAGAGTTTCTGTCTTCTCTGTCAAAGACCAAATCAAAGCTCCAAATAGTCCTCAATCTTTGGAAGAGGTATGAGTCTGACATGGACGCTTTCTGTTCTTGGCTGAAAGATATCGAAGCCAAGGTTAAGAGTGAAACATCCCAGCAAGTCGACCTGGAATCTATCTCTGATCATCTCAATGAAATAAAGGTATATAAAAAATGAGAAATTGTTTGAGTTGGCTTTTTTTATGATTAACGCATTTCTAATTAGGTATTCAGACCTACCAATTTTCATTGATTTGTCTCTCATTAGTCACTGCAAAACACCGTCGTCAATCAAAAGAAGAAACTCGATGAATTGATAACATTGATAGAGCATATAAGCAAAGAAAGCCCTGAAGCCAGAGTGAAGATACAGGCATCTCAAATAACGTCCAGGTATCAGAATCTGGAGCGAATTTTACAGGTAATATATCGATTTTTTTCCCATAGGTGGAGATACCGGGGGGGGGGGGCATTGCCTCCCCTCTAGCGACAAAAGCGGAGCCGACTGATCTAATATACATATATATGCGTATACATAAATTAACATCATCATCGTGTCCGTCCGTCCCCCCAGACTTTCAAGTCTCTCCGCCTATGCTATAGTGATTCCTAGTATAGCCTCTAGAATGCCTTTATTAACGTATAGGGTGACAGGAACTCGGATGTCTTTAAAAGATAATTCTAGGGGCTCTAACCAGGACATTCTCGCATTTTCACGTAATTTTTGCCATCCCGACTTTTTTGTAAAAATGTCCCGTTTTTTTCACGTATTTTCATCGAAGCCAGCTTGAATTTTTATTTTTTATTGAAATCAAGGATTTAAGTCACATTAAACCAGTTTCCCAAACTTTTTGTGCCATCGCCCCTTCTTCAATTTTTTTTTTATTCTCATCGTCCTCTACTCAAGCCAACCAAAATTGGATCATATACTAAATTCAAAGCTTCAACCCAGTGCCGTCTTAACGCATGGGCCCACCCGGGCACGTCCCAGGGGCCTCACAAAAATGAGATCCGGGTGAAATTTTCTAAAATTTACCGGGTAGGGCCTCAGAAGAACCACTTGACCTGGTTGCCCATGATGCTCTTAAGACGGCTCTGCTTCTACCCCCGCTGGACTTTTGCGTTGCCCTTCAAAAGTTGTTGGAATAGGCAAGTTTTTGGCAAACTTGACCGATTTTATCTAGAAGGATGTTTGCGGAATTGACAATTAAACATTTTGGTGACAATTCGATTTTAAACTTCGCCTTACTTTCAGCGCCTGTAGCTCGCCATTAAATCCAGATATTTCAGTGAAATTGGTGTGATCTTATAGGATTTTTTCTGCACTTTCCAGCTTAGTTTGCGTGTAGGTCTGTCAGAAACTTTACAAATCCGGGTTTTTCAGACTTCACGCGTTTTTTTTCCATAATCGATTATCCACCTTAACTCGAAAACGGTTCGATATTGGACAGAGTTGGTAGGTTGCTTCATGATCCACTTGGCTCGCCTATCATTCCCATTTCGTTTTACTCTGCAGGGCCGCAACTAGGGAGGAGCAGGCGGGTCTCGTGCACTGGACCAGAGGGGGCGCAAATTTCATTCTCAAACTTTACCTTCAACATTACAAGGAGGCGCCAAAATGCGCACTTGCCCCAGGTGACCAAGCATCTAGTTGCGGCCCTGTCACCCTGTATAAGTTTCTGCCAGCTCGAAATGGTGCTATTCGGTTCAGCGACTCAAAAGAGAAAAAAAATCTGCTCCTAATAAACCACAACTTTAGTACGACTTATTTTCGTGGGGTACAAACTTTTACTAACGCCCTGTTTTCCCAGGACTAGGTTTTTGGTGATGTTTACAAAACATTTCCCGACACCAGAAACGTGTAACTCAAGGGTCTTCAACGCATGGCCCGCAGGCCATATTTGAACCCCACCGTCACCCCAGTGGTGGTCGGCTGAAGTTGGTTTCCTGTGGTTCCCAACTTCAAGGCGCAAATGCGAGCCGATCTCTCCATTAAAAAAGTCTCGCCACAGAGAGCAACAGGCCTACAACGATAAATTATTCAATCATTACACTTCACTCACAGTTAGAAAAGCTGGTGGCAGATGGCAGCACTACACATAAGCATTACACAGAAACAAACATCACGTCAGGTTTCACTACACGTACACGCACGTTCCAACATGTACCAATTCGTTAGAGGTTCCGCAAAGGAATATGGATGAGGTGCATGTGTGGTTTAGTAGTAGGCCATATTTGGCCTTTGGAGCTTTCTGTCGTGGCCCGCCGATCATTTTCAGAAAATGGTTGAAAACATTAAAAAACGAAAGAAATAATTTTAGAATTTTTGAAACAATTTCAGAATTAGTAAAAAAAAAAATTATAAATCAATGAAATAATTTTGTAATTTCTTATCGAAATTATTTTACAACCAATAAAAGAATAATTGCATTGAAAGGGAAAGGATTTCCAAGATATATTGTGTGAGAAGGAAAATAATTTCAGAATTACCGCAATAAATACTATTAAAGAATCATTTAAAGTGATTTCAAATTAAAATCAATCTCAGAATTAATTAATTAAATCGGTAATTAATAAAGAAAGTTTTATAGTTAGGGAAAAAATTATTTCAGAACCAATCAAAATTGTTAATTAATAAAAGTAATAAATTCAAAATAAATAAAAGTCCAATTGTTTTGTCTCTGTTTAAATCGTGGCCCAATTGATCCTTCTATTATGATGTCACAAAATTACACGCATTGCTGGCCCGCGGGAAGTCTCAATTTGGCCCCGCCGTGTCTGAAAGGTTTAAGACCTCTGGTGTAACTCCTAATCATGCTACGCGTTTGTGTTTTCCTAGCGTCAAGGCCGTAGCGAGAGGGGGGAGGGACTTGGGGTCTACTTTACCGCGCACACCAGCTCTGGTCATATATCGCCATACGGCAATTTCCAACCATTGGAGTTAGGTGGGGAAATGAAGGCGCCATCTATCGTGGTCACCCCAGGCTCGGTAGGTAAAAAACTTGTTTCTTATATTCTTCCCAGGATTCCCGACTTGGGGGTGGGGGGTCTGGTCGTCGTTCCCCATAGACTTTTGGAAGTCTGGGGGGGAGGGGCGGCACGATGATGATGATGTCAATTAATATATGCATATAAACATTAGATCAGTCAACTTCACCTTTGACGCTGGAGGGAATGCCCCCCCCCCGTATCTCCGCCCATGTCGTTCCCCCACCTCCAAAATGTGAGAAAATTACTGAAAAAAAGGGGGAGATAGTCAAATCTATTGCTCTATCACTTTGATTTCCCCTCCCCCACCCAAAATACAAGTGGTCCTCCTCGGAACGAAATTTCTGGCAACGGGTCGGCTACCGTCGACCATCAGCTGTTCTGTCGTCTGCATTGAGGAAACCATATGACATTATCCTCATTCAAACTCTCCTCTCAAGCGTTTGATTTCTGAGCGAACACAACAAGAATGCTAATGCTGAGAAGATCGGCGAAATATACGACGCCTTTGACTCCTCCAGAACATAACCTCCTAGATAGTAGCTTCTAGGAGGCTTTGTTCCAAAGCTGCTTGAAAGTTAATGCAGCTTTGCTTTGTTCAGAACCAGTCGGTCAATCACGCCCAACGTGAGGCGTCTTGCACTTTGTAGCAAAATTTTATTATTAGTGAGTGGACCGCGTGTCGCGTTGGGTGACTCACATTGTACGCGGCGCAAAAAAAGCTGAGCTCTAGTTTCAGAGTTTCAACCAGCTTTGCGCTAGAGGGATGAGTCTTTGATCCCCGTGGTTATCAGTTGACACAGACTCGGGAGGAGGAAGTTGCCGCTACAATCGTTATCCTCTTCTTCTCTTCCTGAAAATAGGGACCAAGGGTGATCGGGACCAACCAATGACCAGTCAGGGCAGTATTCCCCCCTTCCCCCAGTCCCCATGGAAATTCTATCACTATCAGTTTGCGGAGCTTCACGGGTTCACTCATAGCTGAATTAAGAAGCTCTGTAATACAGCTTAGCTTTGGATTCACTTGCTGTTGTGCGCGCTAACGACAGGACCATAGTAAAGGTCACATGTACCGGTAATTTGAATGTATTTAGCAAAGCTTTAGAAAAGATATAATATAGATGCTGTCGTATATATTTAACGGAAAAAATGTTTCTCTATTTATCTCATTTCCCCCCCCCCATTAGTTTTATCAACGTTCGATCAGCGGCGTATTTACCGGGGGGGGGGGGGGAGGACTCAGAGGTGAGGCAAATTTGAGGGACGAATGATCAAGAAAATGCATAATGTGAGAAGGGCGGCAAGGCCAAAATCCACTTCTTTCTAGAGAATAAGGGGCTAGGTATGTGAGCAACCAAAAGAATGACCAAGAGAATGTGCGAGCATGTGAGTGACCAAAAGATGCACCAGGTCAAATAGCAACCAAAAGAGTATGCAAACATATGCACGACCAAAAGAGTGGACTAGATAGAGAAGGATCAGTATAGTTGAGCAACAAACAACTTTGCACGTGCAATAATATGAGTAACCAAACAGTGTGCAAGCATGTGAGTGATCAGTTGGTGTGCTAGCATGTGAGTGACCAAGCCGTGTGCAAGCATGTGAGAGACCGAGTAGGTGCAAGCATGTGAGTTACCGAGTAGGTGCAAGCATGTGAGTTACCGAGAATTGCGCAAGCATTAGAGTCACCAAGCGTTGTACCAGCATGTGAATGACCATGCAGTGTGTAAGCATGTGAGGAACCAAGTGATGTGCAGGCATGCGATTGACCATGCAGTGTGTAAGGATGTGAGGGACCAAGCGATGTGCAGGCATGCGATTGACCAAGCAACTTGCTAGCATGAGAGTCACCAAGCAGTGTGAAGGCATGTGAGTTATCAAGTGGTGTGAAATCATGTGAGTGACTAAAAGGTCAATTAACAACCAAAAGAGTGGCCTAAAGAATTTGCAAAGATGTGCACAACAAAAAAAAGAGTTGCCTAGACAGAAAGGGACCAGTTCAATGAGCAACCAAAAGAGTGACCAAGCGAGTGAGGAGGTATGTGAGTGACCGAAAGAATGACTCAGACACTGGTGGAAAGTTCAAAGAGGTGGCAAATTTGAGGAATAGGTGGACAAGATAATTAGACTAAAATGGGAGAAGGGTGGCAAAAATTTGTATAGCCTACATGTGCCAAAACCATAAATCTGCCACTGGGTTCCATTGTATTGAAAAAAAAACAACTGATTTTAATTTCTCTTGATGCAGGATTCTGTCAAAAGATTTGAAGGCATGATCAAGACTCAAAAAACTTATGAAAAATCAAAAGCTCTGATGAAGAAATGGTTTGAAAGCATGGATGAAAAATTGAAATCACCATCTGCTGAACTGGTAGGAGACAAAGAAGCCCTGAAGAGGAGACTCGAAACTCTGAAAGTAAATAAAAATATTTCTATGTGTACACATTGCTCTTTGCCAAAATCTTGTATGTAAATGTGAAACATTACTCAAATATTTATATTACTTCATTTTTCGTTGAAATTCACCTTCTTTGTCTCATCAGGATCTATTGAAAGAAAAAGAACAGAGTGCGCTGCTCCTGTCTTCATTGACTGATTCTGGAGAAGTCATTTACCTTGGCTTGAGCATGGATGGAAGGGAACAGATCCGGGGAGAAATGCGATCTTTCAGAGATGCTTGGATGTCTAAATGGGACCAAGTGAACTCTGCAATAAAAGACATTGAGGCATCTCTTCTAGCATGGGGGACTTTCGAAGACAGGTTTGGACAAGAAAAGATACTATTACTACAAACCTAAACTTATTTAATAATATCAATATGATTTCTTCAGAAAGAGAAATCACATCAGGGAAGAGATGGCACAATGAACCGCTTTTGAAGTTTTTATTCTTTTTTTTTCTCGAATTTATGAACCAATGTATCTGGAAAAAATCATGAAAAATATCCCTCAGTCACTTATATTTACCAGTCCCATCTTAAGGCATGGGCACCCGGGGGCCTCAAGAGACAAAGGGCCTCACAAAAACGAGATCACGTTGAAATGTTTGAGAATTTGCCTGGTAGGGCCTCAAAAAAATCACTTGGCCCAGGGGGCCCATGATTCTCTTAAGATGGCTCTGATATTTACCTAAGAATTTTCTCAAAGCTTGAAGCTTAATAGTAGAGTATTCGTAAAAAATTATTTGTAAATCTAAGAAATGTGTTACAGTGGACCATGCAATAAAAATAGATTAACAGAGTAATTTAAAATAAATACAAGTTTGAAATGTAAATTAATGTGCTAGAAATAAGTGTAATATAAATAAAATGAATTTTAGTTTGAATCATTTGAGAAAGCTACAAATGAAATGTAAATTATTAAAGGTTAAAGCTCGACAAAAAAATAAAAATGCTTATAAGGAAAAAGTCATTCTATTTGCACACCATTTGCATTTTTGTTCCTTAGTTTTAACCCTTTTGACTACGTGTTTTTTATTTTCTTTTTTTGATCTCATTTACTATGAAAATGGACAAAATTGGTCACAAATATAACAAATTCAGTGTTTTGGATTTTTTCACCAATTGGTATTTGAACCAAGGCACATATGTCCCAGTCTGTGGCGTTATATATATGAAGGGGGATGATATACATATATGGTTTTGAGCGAGGTAACTGCAGTGCCATTTGAGTAACTAAAGTAAAACATTTAACTAAAGGTAAAACAGCAACAGTCTCTACAACTGGGACATATTAGCATTAATTTCCAAACAATTTTTTGTCGCAGTAGTAATATTTTATATCCTAGTGGGCATGTGTCCCATTAAGAGGATTAACCCATTTTTGACACCCCTCCAATTCATGACACCAAATTGCACAATTTTTTTCATGTAAGGTAACTGGATACACTTAAATAACACATTTGGGAGGTTTAAAATGAGATTTCAATTTAGCATGTTTTTCTTTGTAATTAGTGTAAATTTCCAAATAATTAACTTTTAATTGATATGAATTAATTAACTTGATTTACTTAAAATAATTAGTAATTATGATTTTGCAAAACCTTACATATCACAAAAAAAATAAAAAAAAACTATTTTTTTTTTCTGTTCTTAAAAAAATTATTTCTGTTTCCGGATCAAAAATCAGAATAAAATTTCCAAAAATTTCATTTTTGAAAATTCATAAAAAATTAAATTTCTTTGCAAACAAAACTTTAAAAATACTATGGCACTCTCATTCGAGTTTTTAATTTCCATACAGAAATTTCTATGAAAAGGGATTTAAAAAAAAAAAATTAAAGCATTGCTCAAACGCAATGTCAGTCCAAAATGCAAATCTTGTTTGTGTATGGGCCATATAGTGAGAATAATATTTTTGAATGTGCTTTCTAAATTAATTATCTGAATTATTAGTCTTAATTTTTGACTCGTCACTTGAGAGTGCAATAAATGATCAAACTGTTTTTGTAAGACACATAGGGAAAGAGTGTTTCACTTCAGGTGTCTTTATTTTATATAAGTAATTGAGAGAACGTTTAAACTAGTAATTCAGTTAGTACTTATTATCTAACTATATTTTATTAAATAGTTCAAGGTTTTTAAGAGGTTTTTTTATTTATTTCCAAATAACCTGATATTTTATTCATTACATTGTGAACTTGTTCTTGAAATAACATTCGTTCTGGAACAGTTTTTTTTTAACAATTTACATTTTGTATCTGTTGATAAGTTTTAATAATTGAAATCATAAAGAATGTTTATGAATAAATGAATATACTGCACAAGGATAGGAGCATAACATATGGTCCACTGTCTGTGCCTTATTTTGGGGTTGGTCCACTCTGTACCCCATCTAGACTATCAGTAAGAAAACCTTCCAAGATATTTTTATTTGATAACAAAAGACATATTGCATATAAGTTTACAAGTAAATAAGTATCACATATAAACCCTTCAACTTTAAGTAATTTTTCTTGCATTCTTCCCGTCTCTTATGTCAAGAAATCCAAAACATCAATGGAGCAATATTTTATTTCATACAATATTTTAGTTATGCTTTGACCATATACTTTTTCATTGTAAACTTTCATTGCCTAACATAATTGTCTAATATAAATAATATCAAGCTCAAAAAAAAAAAAAAAATTTGAATAGTTTGTCACAACAGTGCCTCTATGCCCACTGTGACCCATCTTCCCCCTAAATGTCTGTACATATGCATATTTTCTTGACAACTCCCAACTAAAGACTTATAATGATATATATTTCACACACACGCACATGTAATGTTTTTTCTATTTATTTCAAAGTTGGGTAACAATCTGAAATGTCAGATACAGTAATAACATGCCCATATACAGTAAAAATCCAATGTAAGGATACCCTTTATAATGATAATCACCTCTATAATGATATTAGTCTCCGCCCCAGATGTTCTTTTCATAATGTTAATATATTCCATCAATAACAATAACTCTTCTACAATGATACATTTCTCTTGTCCCGTGTATATCACTATATAATGTATTTCACTGTAATTAAATGTAACGTGTTCTCTATCCAGCACTGAAAGTATTTGAAATCTTGAATCATATAGCATTATGATGTGATGTGTATATTTTCCATGTAACACACACACACAAACATATTTCTACACCAGTAAAGCGAATAACTTTATTGGCATACAGAGCAATAAAGCATTGACATTGACGCCCAAGAGGAAATTTTGAAGTGTTTTCTGAGGGAGGGATGCATCCGGAAATCCAACACACCTTTATTAAATTCAAAAAAAGTGCATGAACAGCAAAAGAATAAGAGCGAGCTGACTAATTTTGCTTGCATTAAAATAAAGAATATAACAATCATAAATCATTAGGAATGATCTATTTATAGATCAAAATCACCCGATAAAAGTAGTAAGTAGATGAATCATCGTTAATCAATAAGAATTGTAGAATTGTCAATAAAAATTATTTTCAGGAAATGTTATAATAATATAATTATTATAATATAATTGCATGGCAGTATAATATAATTATTATTACATAATAAAACAGCACATAATACATCCTTTTTATGCATGATATACAACTTGGATATTTTCATCTTTACCATTTCAGCTTCAAACAAGTCAACATATGGTTGAATGACCTTTCTAACCAACTTAAAAAAGAGACAAGTTTAAAACCAACACTTTCTGAGAAAAAGGCTCAGCTTCAAACATACAAGGTATACTTTTGAATTTTTTATAATTAATATATACTTTATAATGCATTGTGAATTTTTTTTCTCTATCAAACAAGAGAGATACAGATCTATTTTCCTGTGATGAATGTTATCATGAAAATATATGATGAGGAAAAAAATGTTTCAGCAATGTTAGTGGATGTTCATTCATACTGTAATTTCAGACAATG
This sequence comes from Pholcus phalangioides, assembly GCF_987345545.1. Taxonomy (NCBI): domain Eukaryota; kingdom Metazoa; phylum Arthropoda; class Arachnida; order Araneae; family Pholcidae; genus Pholcus; species Pholcus phalangioides. Next base: position 20,096,246 of record NW_028301596.1, on the reverse strand, counting down.
GTGCAAAGCGCTTCAGCTCATCAGTTAGTCATTTCCAAGCTTGCGACCAAAGCGAATTCGTTACCAGAAGTAACGGCCACACAGAGAGTTGAAGAACTACAGAAGCAATTCGACAATTTACTAGAGACTATAAAGGTAATATAGTTTCATAAGTATGTATTTCTCCAATAGTTGTATCATTAATTTGTTTGTTGCTGTATGTTGAAAATTGTTTAGAACTTGCTTTAGAATGTTCTTGCAAATAGTTTGAAGTTGTACAAAATTTCAATATCCACATCAATTTCCACTTTTAAAATGGGAGACAGATGGCAGCACCACCAGAGCACAAAACATGCATAGCAATGACATCATAAATATGTTATAACAATGTGCATACACACACAAACACACAACACTTTATGGCTCACACCAATCAGTTGGAATTCTCCAACGGCCAGACCACAGCCAAAAATTTTGAGGGTTACAACTGATGTTTAGGAGTGTGTCCCCCTCCCTACATGACAGAAAAATAGACTTAACCATGTTGTTCCGTAAAAATCAGCCATTTTCTAGCCTAGCTCGTCGCGAGGCCTCTGACAAAGTGGTTTTCTAACAATATGTATTAGACATGTTTATTCCTTTACAATGATTGGTCATTTGTACAATGTTCTCAGCATATTGAGAAAACTTGGGCAGCACTGAGTATTATAGCTAGTATAAAATAATTTAGTTAATATGTTGTACCCAATTATTCTGTGTCAAAATTATTTCTGAATTTGAGAGTACAACAGAAACAGTGAACATGACCTCAAAATGCATTGCTACCCTCTAAGAGGTTAGTACATGAACCTCTTGGCAACACGTAAAAAAAACTAAATGCTGCCTTTTGAAACTAACAATAAACTGTAGGTTCAAGTCTTATTATAAGCTTTTGAGGGTAGAAAAAGATAGTGGTGTTACGAAAATTATCAATGATTATTTCATACAAATGTTTTCTTATTTAAATATTCTTTTTCATGTTTGCTGGTGAAAAAATTTCACAAATTCTCATAACCAGCTTGCTGTGAGTAATATGTGTGATTTCACTATATATTCATAAAATATGCCATGGCTCCACAGGAAGTCAAAGTTGAATCCCATCATTTCTTTGTTTTTGCGCTATAAATCTACTATAAGGGAGAGCCTGAGAAAAATCCACAAGCCCGGGAAGCATACCACATACTTTAGTTCAGTATTTTTAAAAGTATGCATCATGGCTCCTAGGGACATTGCCTAAAGGGTTGGGCAGCAATGGCTCATGAGCCTCAACAATGATTTTCGGAATGTATACTTTGGTTATCGTGATGCCATAAAAATACGTCTTAGGCATGTTTATTCCTTTACAATAGTTTGACACTTCTTCAATGCTTCCAGTATATCTAGAGAACCCGAGCAGTGCAGGGTGTTTGAGGCCCACAAACTATTGTTTTCGGTCCATTTCGGGCATCTGCCTTGCTCTAACAAACTTTCAAAATTGCTTTATCATTCAAGTTGAGCCCTGTTTGGTATATATGCAAAATTTGACGACGATCAGTCTGAAATTGTAGATTTGTATAGAGAACATACACTCACAGAGACAAACAGAAAATCAGTTTTATGTATATAGATTTGCTAATGAGTTAGAAATGAACCCAATCAAATGACTCCCTTAAAACAGTTAAGAAATTGATGATGATGATGCAAGTGCTTAAAACGAAAATATTTTAGGGTTACAGAAATTATCTATTAATAAACTGTTTTAATGAAACCTCTAGCAAAGCTGATTGTTATTATTTTTTTAATATTAAAGTATCATTTTTCCATATTTTTTTAATACTATTTAATATGCTCAAGGTATTGACTATTAAAATACCTATTGGTCATCACAGACTTTCAGTGACCATAATATGAATCTCTTTCTATGAAGGAGAACATTGCAACCTGTGAGCAAAATGTTAATGAGCATGAGGAATATTGTGCGAAACTTGAACAGTTTCAAGACTGGGTGCATGGCTTGAAGGCTTCTACTGATACAACTGTGGAGCACTGTGACATAGACAGTTTGAAGGTTAAACTTGTGGCTCTATCTGTAAGTTGTTATTACCTTCAAAAAAAATATTACTTAGGATAAAATGGTAATACAATATACTTAATGAAAAATGAAAATATATGTTTCTTAAATATGATATGAATAATGTTTTCGAATCTTCAAGTGGTTTCAAACTTTTAGGCAATGCTTTCAATACTGTACAATTAGATCCTACCATGTGCTAATTTTTCTGTTTTTATAGATAAACATTTTAAATATTACTTAGGATCAAATGGTAATACAATATACTTAGTGAAAAATGAAAATATATGTTTCTTAAATATGATATGAATAATATTTTCGAATCTTCAAGTGGTTTCAAACTTTTAGGCAATGCTTTCAATACTGTACAATTAGATCCTACCATGTGCTAATTTTTCTGTTTTTATAGCTTATTAAAATTCTATCTAGTTGATTGTTTTCTTCAAGTGCATGGTATTAGTGTTAGAGAAATTTCTCATTTTTTAATTTATGTCTTTTTCAGACGGTGATAAGCATCTTGGAAGATGGAGAAAACAGGGTTTCAGAATTGCGCCAATTGATGCAGAGTGTTCTTTTGCACACTGAAGCCAGTGGTCACCAAAGTATCGTGAATGAACTGGAATCACATATCGAACAATGGCAAAATTTACTTGCTCAGTGTAGAAGCACCCAGGGAAATATAAAAAGTGCTATTAGTGAGAGAACTGAGTGTGAAAACATTGTAGCAAAGATGGAAGAATGGCTCAATGCCACTGAAACGCAACTACGAGAACAATCACTTAGAAACAGCATTGAAACTAAGCTTGAACAATTGGAAAAAATCAAGGTAAAAGTGTGTTATAAAACAAAATTTGTATCATCAAAACTGTGTAATAGTTATGCAAAAACATTTTTATGATGTACTTACACAATGTAATTTTTTTCCTAGAAATTGGAGGATAAAATATTGAAAAATCAAGATGAATTTTCAAAACTGTCAGAAAAAATTGAGCACTTGGGAGGATCTCCAGCTTTAGCTTCTCGTATTGCGAAGTTGCTAGGAAAATATCAGACACTGAAAAACTCTGCAAAGGTAAGATGAGATCAATAGCAGGTTTGCAAAAATCTCCAAAAATTTACATGGGTATCAGTCAGGCATGTAAGTTGAGATAATACATGCCCCCTCCCCCCCAAAGGCAATCAAAACTTACAAATATTTGTTAACATTTTTGTAAATACATTTTGTTTACAAAAATATTTGTATTTTTTTATTGTTATAAAAATATTTACAAAAACAATTTATTCAAGTATTTGCCATCTCCACTTCAAAATGTAGAAGACGGATGGCAACACAAGCAAGAACATAAAATAGGTACACTACTATGACAACATAAATACGTCAGGGTCATGGATATAGGTACTCACACAATACGTTCCAATGTATACCAATTCATTATAAATTCTGCAGAGGAATGTCTACAAAGTGCATGTACGGTCAAGTATAGTAGTGTTAGTAGTAATAATACAGTGAAACTCCTCTTAACAGACACCTCTCAGATACAGTAACCCATTTTTTAAGGCCAAATAATAATTTCCTCTTTGTATAATAAAAGTATGCATTTCAAACCCCCTGATCAATTGTCACTCCTGTTTCGCAGACAAAATTTTTTGTCTCGCTGGTATCCACAAAAGAGAAGTTTTATTGTATTTTTTATTAAAAAAATACATTTTGAGAGAAGATGCCATTTTTGTCATCCAAATAGGCCTGAACATTTTTGGGCCCTGGACACATACCCAATTTGCCCATGCAAGAAACAGGCCAGGGTCAGCAATAGATATGTCTAGCCCTGATTAATAGCAACAACATTTGTGATGTAATGAGTATGAATTATTTTGCTCCCCATTGTTTTTTCAAGTTAAATATAGTCAACCCTCGTTGTATTGACCCCACATTATAGCGACCATTCTATTATTTAACTGGTAGAATAAGCTCCAAATGTTTTTATATAATGATTGTCCTGTGGTTTTTCTTTCATATAACATCATTTTTGACAGAGCAATTGGGGGGGGGGGTCATTATAATGAGTGTTGAATGTATAAAATTCATGCATAAAGATCACATCAATATAAAAAGTGCCAAATGAGTTTTATATTCCTTTAAAGTGTGATTATAACGTCACTAATTTTACTTGATTTCAGGAAATGATTCGTAAATGGGATCTGTTTGTGAAGGAACATCAAGCATTTGAAAGTAAATACAATGAATTTTGGAAATGGTTGCAAGACCAGCATGATAAGCTCAAAGACTGCTATCAGTTGGAAGGAGAATTCGGCTTACTGCAGGAAAGGAAGATATTATTAGAGGTACATTAAATTTTAAACAAAAAATATATATATGAATTTATTTTCCACTTAGATGCATATTCAATTACCATAGTATTCATGGAAGTTACAGAAATTTTAGACTTAACATTAAAAATAAACCTTATTTGTCTAGGCTTTGAGTGAGATATTTTCACAGAACTTGTGCCATATGGAAATTGTGATAGAGTTGGGTGAACGTTTGTACCCATCAACATCTCCGGATGGAAGGGAAGTGATTCGTCAAAAACTAAGGTGAGTATTACATTGTTCTTCACTTGTCAGTTTATAACTTGAAATCACGTAATAATTGATCATTTGATCATTTTTGTCGCACCATGGTCATTTTCTGCACACGAGGGCTAATTAGACCGGGACCTACAATTTATCGCTGATTCTGAACGGCAGGCTTGTTTTTTATACTCATCGAGAGGTTGGTGCATTAAACCCTCGATGGGGGACTCCCTGCGGTAGCAATTTTTTCTACGGTCATGTCGTCGTTTCAGTTGTACCCTGTGTCAGGAAGGTTTTCTGACAAGGAAGAACTGGGTATCAAACTCAAGACACCTCTAAACATCCTTTGGTACTTTAGGTGAGTATCTTATCAACCTGGGCTACAGCGCCCCGTAATAATTGAACTAGTACTATTTTTAAAGTTGTCATTTTAAGCCACACACCAATGCTGTATACTACTTGCATCCCCCCAGCTAAAGCAACAGTAACTACTTCCACAAAGACCACATAATTACCTTGTCTGCTTTTCGTCAGTTTTGTTTGACAAAAAAAAGGTTGGCTGGATTTTCCAGGCGTGCCCGACCTTCGAGAAAGCTCTGATGTCTGTATCGGATGGGGTGCGTCTGGTAATAAAAGTAAAAAGTAAAAAATGTCACCTGCACGGAAAATGCTTCAGTAATGGATGATATGTATGCCAAGAAATACATTTTACAATGCCACAACAGCTTGAAAAGTTGCAATAGTTCAGTGAAATAGTAACCATAAAAGTGTACCACTGTGTAATAATTAATTATAATTATCTGAAAATTCAGCATAAATTGCAATTTCCTGGTCATTATTCATCTGCGTAAAGTTATTGGATATGTACAAACTGAATACTTCTATACGTATTATGAAAAATTGTGGAAAGTATATTGGGGAGTGCTCTGGCACATGGGTTGGATACAAGTTTACACCTATGTCATCATTCATTGATGATAAGTTACCATTCCCTTTGTCTTACTACTCTATGTTATGATATGATCAATATTGCATAGTTTTCTGTTTCAACATGATCCTTAATTATCCTGCTAGACCACCCTTAAATCCCCATAAGAGAACGGAATCAAAAGTTTTTAATCCAAACGCAACTAAAAAATAATCATGCCCCTTCCCCCCCCCCTACTCCATATCCTGCAGCTGAGCCCCTAGGCTGGGATCTTTTACAGGCCCCTCTAAAGTGAATTTATGGGGAGGGGGAAGATAAAAATTGTCTCTGAAGCCTCAAGGCTAGATCCCTGTCAGCTTTACCCCTGGAGAGAGGGGGGTCATGCTAAAAATTAAATAATAAATTTTATGTTTGAATACTAAATTTATTTCATGTGTGTATGATCCTTTCTCTTTTTTCATTTAATGATGAATTAAATGAGCAAAACATGTACATGTTCTTACTTGTTTTTATGAGCTCAAACAATTACTTTGTAAAGTCTAAGTTCGTAAATGAGAGAGACAGTCAAGCAAGCGACATATTGTTCAGGATCAGACGACTAGTTTGTAAGAAAATGTCAGTTTGTAAAATCAAGCAGCAACTGTATATTTCTCATATAAATCTATTTTAGTACCACGTATAGGCTTTGTTGTTATTCAATTCGCAAAACTAGCAGCTTGTCTAGCTACAAAAAAATACAGTAGTTGTGTTTATTCCTGTAATGTGTTTACTGAAATTATATTAAACTTTGACATTAGGAACCTACGCACAAAGTGGGAAGAGCTCCAGGAAGGTGTCTGTGAAGCTCTACGATCTATAGATCTTTGCTTACAGAAGACAAATTCTTTCTCTCAAGGGCAGGAACGAATTTCAAAATGGCTACAAGATGTAGGATTGTCGCTGCATCATCTGAGTGAACAGAAATCAACAGTGCAAGAAAAACGTGCTCAGCTACACAGTTTGAAGGTAAATTCCAAATATAATCACCTGAGCTATAACTTATTCTGACATAATGTATATGTTACTGCAAAAGCTTGGAAACTGATGAAACCTTGGTTTTACCGAGGCAAGTTGGTAAAAGTCTGAAAAACGCTTGCAAATGTTTCAATTCAGACTTTTACCGAATCAAAGCCACACATTTTTAATGAATCAATTAACCATCATGGACTTACTAGTTCCTAATTCTTATTAATTAATCAATTATAACTATTTTATAAATTTAAATAATTAATATTTATAATTATTTAACAATCATAATTATTAAATAATTAACCAATCAATTTGTTGACCACCCCATGAACTTATTTGTTCATGATGCTAAATAAATAATTAATAATTACCATTAATTAATTTAACCCAAACAGTAAAAGTCTGTTTTTAATGAATCAATTAACCATTATGAACATGTTAATTCTTGATGTTTATTAATTTATTAATAATTATCATTAATTAACTCCCAAAAGTAAAACCAGTAAATGCCCCTTTTTAAAGAATCAATTGACTATCGTGAACTTACTGCTGAGTTAGTTCCTGATGCTTATATTAATTTGCTATAATTATAATGATTAATTGATTAAATAGCAAATGACAGTGATTAATTAATAACTAGGAGTGCATGTAAGTATAACTTTTATTTTGTCATGATGGTGCACTGGAGTCATAACCCCTCTGGGTTGTCGACTCTCTGGGGTTTTCAGGACACTAGGTATTAGCCTTGAGTACAATTAGTTGATTATTAATTCCTTAGTTATTAAATAATTATAATTATTAATTAATAAACATCAGGAACTTATAGGTTTATAATGGTTTATTGATTCATTAAAAGCAGGCTTTTACTAGTTCAGGTTCAATCAATTAATGACAATTATTTATTACTTACATGGCATCCAAAATCTAAATGTGTATGGTGGTAAATTAATTCATAAATTAACTATAACTATTAATTATTTAATATATGTCAGGAACTAGCAAGTTCGTGGTGGTTAATTGATTCTTCAATTGAGATAAAAAGTGGGATTTGACTTGGTAAAAGTCCAAAAGGAAAATGTTTACAAGCGTTTTTCAGACTTATGCCATCTTGTCTTGGTAAAACCTTTACCAGTCTCACCAGGTTTTTACCCCGTAACTCAGAAATATATTTCTGAAAACCTCAAAAAAACCCTAAATTTCATCATTTTTAATGTTGTTTTTTACCAAGACCTACATACATTTTTCTATTTTTTTCTCTTTAGGTCATAAACCAGGATATTATATCTCATAAGTTACAGGTAGATAATATATGTGATAAAGCTTCAGAACTTGCAGCTATGACAAAGGATATGTCCCTCGAGACCTTCATTCAAGACACTAAAACTATGTACTCTACACTATGCAACAAATCAAAGGTATATCAGGAATAAAGTTACATATTTTTTCCCATTCCAATGTTGTGGATTTTTTGTTCTTTTAATTTTTTTATCATTTTCCAAGGTAAAAAACATGCATATATTTCATTTGTAGGATCTCTTGGAAAATCTTGAGAAAAATATTCAGAATCATCAGTCATACTTGGATGAATGCTGTGATTTTCATAAATACTTGGCGGTTTGCCAGGCAAAGGTTCAAGAATGCAGAAACACATGTGGAGAACGAAGAATTCTACTGAACCGATTAGATACATTGAAGGTGGATTGTTATGTCTGTTTATTAGATAATGAAAAAATCACGGCCTCTCTAAAGGATGTGTGACAGGTGCAATTGCACCAGGCCCCATGCTTTAAGAAGGCATGTTAACAAAAGTGAAAAAAGAAGCATATGTATTTAAAAAATCACCAAATTAACCCCTTTTTCATACAAAACAGATGGTCAGAAGAGTAGATGTTTGCCCATGGCGACTAAATGCATTTTATTTCTAGTTGTGGGTCAGAGGGACCCAGAACCCCAAATCAATCAGGAAGCCCTGAAATTAATGAAGGCTTTCACCAATTCTGGAAATTTTTGTCAAACATGGAATTATTTCTGTCATTAATTCTGAATTTTCATCAATTCTGGAATTATTTCTTTTATTAATGCAGTATTTTTGTCAATTTTGGAAATATTTCTTTAATTAATTCTGAATTTTGTCAATCTTGGAATTATTTCTTTAATTATTCTGAATTTTGTCAACTTTGAATTATTTCTTTCATTAATTCTAAATTTACATAGGTGGCAGAATTATTTCATCAATTATGAATTTACGTGGGTGCTGGAATTGTTTTTTTCTTTAAGCTTGCATTTTGGAATTTTTAGATGATTCCCATTCCCTAAAATATATCTAATATCGGCCCCAGAGAGTATTGTCAAGATGCCCCTGGTTCTATTATTATTTTCACACAGAGACCTGCATCTAGTAAGGGCGTCCTTGGGAAAAATAAAGGCAAATAGACACAAAAATGTTTCTTAACTTATAATAAGTAATATATGCTTGGGGAATATTCTACACTTAATGCTCATAAAAAATAATTTTTTGTGGCAACACATATTTTCATGATAAGTATTATCAATTTTCAATCAGCTTAACTATTTTTATGAAGGATCTGATGAGCAAAGAACCAGAAGGAAAGGAAAAGCTCTCCAAGCTGGAAGCGCTGTGCACTACCGTATGTGGAAACATTGGTGAACATGGGAGAGATATTATTAGCCGTGACATGGAAAACATCACAAACACATGGGGTCAATACACAGCTTCTTGCATGGAGAGCAAGCACAACTTGGAGAATGTTTTGCAACAGTGGTCAAGCTTCGAAAAAAGTGCAGATCAGCTGAACGAATGGTTCAAAGAGATGGAATCGAGCTTGAAACAACCACAATTGCAAAATACACTCGAAGAAAAAGAAACGCAGTTGGCAAACATACAGGTATTACTATTATCAATTAAATAAAAAATCATATTCATTCATACAAACACAGTCCATAGCCTTCCACATCTGAAATAAGAGTAAGGTGTGGGTGGACCCATTTCAGATATAAATGAATATATAATTAGAGCGGGTTTTTTTTTTTTTACTAAAATAAGGGGATTTGAAGCCAATAAATTGCTAAAAATTATAGAAATTTTCTTGTATTTATAAAATTTTAAAAACCAGCTCAAAAAATTACTTGCACTATTTTTTTGGTTATTGACCCCCTCGTTCCTTCACGTATCTTTGAAAATGATTGTATAAAAGTTATTTAGATTGTTTCAGTTCAGATATAGAAGGTCAGTTGTATTGATTGTTGTATTGTTCAACTGATTTTGCTGTTTTCAATATTTTTACTTGGCTCTTTTCCCACTAAGGATTTGGCTTCAAAAGTGGCAGCCAAGCAAAAGGAATTGGACAGTCTGACGGATGAGGCACATTCTTTGATGCAATCATCAGGAATTTACAGCTTAAAGGAGCAGGTTACTCAGATGAACAATCGATATCAGGCTCTTCTGTCTTCATCCAAGGTTTGTGGGACATCATTTGTTTCATTGCAGTTTACAACCCTGAAATTCAAAAATTCAGAGCAAATAAATTTGATCTTAATACAGCATGGTACATGAACATGTGACAGACAGTCACCTGTAATAAAAAGAGGTAGAGGAAACAGTACTTCTATCAGTTTCTATCAGAATAATGCATATTTTTGTAAATTAACATGAAAAAGAAGCAAAAATATTTTTTACTGTGTATAACAAGCATGGGAAAAAAAAATTCAAATACAAGAGCCAAAACAGAAGAAATGCCCAATGAGTTGACTGAAAAAAGATGCCCATAGAAATACCAATATAAAAGCATATATCACCAAAAAATAATAATAACCAATAATATATGATACAACTGCCCATAAAAATGATTATGGTTGTCTTATCTAAGTATGGATAGCTTCTCAATTTACCCCACTATGTCTATCGTACTTCGCTTTAAACGTATCAATTGTATTAGAATTGACAACCCTATTAGATAAAACCTCCCTGCAACACCATAACTTGTTGTTCCTTATTAAACAACATTAAACTGGCATCCCCTTGTCAAAGCAGGTGATTAACGGTGTATTAATTACTCATGGTAATCATCATAACTAATTTTCCCATTGAAAATTTTAAACATTTTGATCATATCCCTCCCCCAACACCTGTGTTCTTCCAATGTAAACATATTCAAAAAATCAAGTCTCTCTTCATAGCTCAAGAATTGTATGCCAACAACATCACAGGTCTCTTCTCTGCACCCCCTTAACCAAGTCTATGTCCCTCGGTAGGTATGAGCTCCAAAACCTTATGGCATACTCCAGTTCAGGATAAGCCAAACCAGTGTTTCCCAACCTGTTGTCAGCAGACCCTTGGAAGTTGTGAGTACTCTGTAAGGGGTCTGCGGGATCGTTTCCACATTTTGTGTTATGAAATTGTAATTTTTTTTTATGATATGAAAATTTGAAAGAACAATACATTTTGGATTTTATGGGAGGGGGGACAATATAGACCTTCAGATGCTACAGGGTACCAGCGGATCAATGATCAGCAGCGCAAGGAGTCTGTGCTGCATTGATTTTCACTGCAGGCAGTCCACAGCATCTAAAAGATTGGAAAACAATGAATTAAAAAAACACATAAATCCAACTCATAATATGAGTATTTCTTGAAAGTTGAAATCATGTTATCTCGATAATACTTTTTATTTATCATGTTCTTGTGTCAAATTTCAGACTTTCTTGCTGCGATGGGAAACAATAGTCCAAGACCATGTGAAATATCAACAAAATACCAACAGCTTTACAGAATGGCTGGATTCTGGAAGAAAGGTATTGTCTGATCTGGAAACAGAAGGGAATTTGGAGCAGTGCATGATTAAATTACAGGTATTATTATTATTATTTTATTTTATTTATACAGATACAATTCACAACACAATGTGAAAATTTTACATTTAGCAATAATGGCAGATTTTCATTAAAATATGTGAAAGCCTATTTGAAATTAGCTACAATGAAAAATGTGTTGTCATATAAATAATATCCAAAACTTAATGTCTGCTGTAACTTACTCTGTTTTTAAGGAAAAGTCCATGGAGATGAATTATATTTGAGAAAAAATAACTACATCAGAATTTTATATCTTCAGTTATTGTAATTTTATTGCCGTTTTTCACAATATGATGGGAATGATAAAGTGTTTGTTATACAGGATGTGTGCAGTTAAAAGTTCCCCCTTTCTGAACTGTATATACTGCAATATATTTAATAAAATTTCCAGATATATCTATCCTTCTGGAATGCTTTGATGTCTCTCTCTGAGATATGTCTGTCCCCTGACACAATTTAAGTTCTTTTTTTCTGAGCTGCCTACAGCAATAATTTTAATGAAATGTCCAGACACATCCATCCTTCGGTAACACTTTAATATCTCTCACTTGTGAAGTGGGGTCTGTTTGAATGTGTTCAATGTCCGTAGCAATAACTATTCATCAGGAAGCCATGAGACTTTATAAATATCTTACTTGAGTGCAAAATAAATGGTGGGTAGGGAGTAGAGGGTGTTTTGCTGCGAATTGTAGTTCAAATGCAAATTTTTGCAAACATGTGGCGAAACTGTTCAAGTGCCATGGCAAAGTATCTAAATATCCTTAGCAGAGGTATTTACATTCTGATTTCTTCACTAAACATCTTATAAAGACTTCCAATGAATAAAGTTATAAAGACTTTTATAAACACTGTGCGGTTCCACACAGAAAACTATTCTGAGATTTTTAGTCTATGTAGGGGTTTGGAAAGTTCTCCCCATCCTTTCATTGAGATACTCTTAAAGTTTCATAATTTCTTGATAAGTTGTGAAGGTTGTAGACAACTCAGAACAACTTTAATTATGTACATGCTGTACATAGGCCTATGTACATACACTTTTGATTATTAACAAACCATATTCCAACAGATGGCAATACATGACAAGTGTAATGGACAACAACTGCTCTCTGATGCCATACAAGCTGGAGAGAGGATTTATCAGGACACAGCTGCAACTGGAAGAGAAGGGATTCGTCAGGAGTTGAACTCACTTAGAGACCGATATGAACTCTTCTGTAATGATCTTGATGAGTTACACAGACAACTTAAGGACCTCAATCACCACTGGATTACATTCAAAGATACATTCAAGCAGGTTAGAATTATTAAATGCATTTTTATGGTTTAATTCGAAACAGCAAGAATATTTTTTCATTGATTTTAGGCTTTGAAATTCTTTATTACACAAAACAAGAGCAATACATTTTATAAACAAAATCATACGAACACAAGAAGATATAAATGTTCCATATTTACCGTAATTCTCTGCATATAATCCTTCATGTGAAATTCCATGCATTAATAATGAAACCTTAACAAATAAAATGGGCTGTTTGTAAAATTTTTGTGCGGAAAAATATTAATTTTTTTCATTCTCACATCTACAGTCACAAACTTGGTTGAAATGACACCCCGGCTATAACATCTATAATTGGCAGTCTGAACTGATTCTCATAGAGAACATTGTTCATACATATAATGAACCATGCTTATGATGCAGATGAAAATCAACCGGCTCAGATACAACAAATAATTTTTTGTCGCTTTTGTTTTCATTTCAATGATGTTTTTCCAAGAAATTCTTAGGATTACAGCTGATCACATCTAGGGAATGTTTGTCTGCCATTCTGTTTATGTTGAGAATAAGACTTATTGCATGTTTGATGCCCAACTCGCTGACATGACTACTATACAAAACGTTTCCATATTTTGCCCTTCCTGAGTTTTCCTACAAAAATATCCTCTTTTTTTTTGGCAAAGCTTGCTTTCATTCCTACCCTTTAACAGAATCAAGAATAAAGGCAATTTTAATAATATATAAATTGCATCATAATGAACCTATATTCATAAAATTGATTTTCTGTGGGTGTATCTGTCTGTTCTCTACACAAATCTACAATTTTAAACCAATTATCATCAAAGTTTGCATATATATGAAACAGGCCCTGACTTGAATGATAGGGCTTTTAAGTGACTTGAGTAACTTTAAAACTTTGTCAAAGGGGGATAAATGCCCAAAATGAGAGAAAAACCATCTGGTAACAATGGTTCCTGGGCCTCAACTATGACTTTCAGAATATTTACTTTGGCTACTATAGTTCCCTAACTGTGCGTCTCAGACATGTTTATTCCTATAGAATGGTTTTTCATTCCTTCAGTGCTGCCAGTATAACTGAGAAATCCTGGGCAGAGCGCCAGGTATTATGGTTAGTATGACTATAAATATTCATCTTGCAATATTCGCCAAGTCAATTTCTGCTCTATGAAATGAATTTTAGCAAATATAGCATTGTATTTCTTGCCTGGGGTTATTTACAAGCAGTATTTGGCAATTTCACAAATGGCATTTGGCAACATGTTTAGTAAAAATCTATGATGTCCATGTTAATTTCTTAAAAACTTAAACCTTGGTTATAATAACACCTAGGTTTTTAACAAAAAACTTTCATGAAATCTTTGATGTTGTTATAATCGAGTTTGACTGTATATATGGGATCTATAAATCCTTAAAAAATTATTTAATGGACTATATACAGAAAAATGCAGTAATCAAATTATTTCCATCTGAAATTATTTTCTTTTTTGTGATAAAATATAAATATTCAGTGCATTTGTCATATTACAAGATTAATGTTTTTGAAAATATTTAGTTATTGAACTGGATGGATACAACTGAACATGCACTAACTGACGATAAAAAGGATCCTCCAGCATTACAAGAAATACAAGGCAGGCTACAAAAATACAAAGTAAGCCAAATGAATAAACTTTATTCCAAATCTACTGAAAATATTTGACATTAAAAAAGAAATTGGTTCGCTTATTTATATACTTCAACCTGAGCATTCTTAAACATCAATACGGGGTGGGCAAAAACTCCTTAGAAACTTTAAAAACTCATAAAAACCAGAAAAATAACTGAGATAAAAAAACGGTTTGCAGGGTTAGCATCGCTAGGTCACTGAATTTTTTTTAAGACAGGAAAAAACTAACTCAAAAATCTGCTGATAAGTGGCGCTGACATACACTAGTCAAAGCAAAGATATGCAAATAACAAACAGAATGCCTCCAAATCATTTATTATAGCAGTATGTGTTCCACATGACCACCACCACAGGGTATAACACATTGCAGGCGAGTCACAAATCCAGCAACGGCAGAGTGCAGCAGGTCCACATACACGGTTTACAACAGTGAACTGTTGTGGATTAGGAGCACAAGCTCAGCTCTTATAACCATCTCATTTGCATATTTCCACCAAAGTTTCTTGTACCAGCGCCACCTATCGGCTGTTTTTGAGGGGTTTTTTTCCTGTCAAAAAAAATTCCAGTGACCTAGCAATGTTAACACTGCAAACCGTTTTTTCATTCATTTTTAAAGCTTCTACGGAGTTTTTGCCCATGCTGTATTACAAATTGCATGCAATATTTTCAAAGAGTTTATTTATTTATTTATTGTTACAGTCATTGCTATCTGATACTGAATCCTATAAGCGACAAATCAATTTGCTGCAAGAGAAAGTTCAAGCAGTGGCACCTCTCATGAAAGATGAAGACCTTTCACTGCCACTTGTAGAAGCTACTGCAAGATATTCTGCACTCTCAGAAATGATAAAGGTAATATCACTGATCTTGCCAAGAACATTAAATTGTTTTGTCATGATTTATAATCACAACCTCTGTTAACCAAGCAACTGAGCATCTATCGAACCAAGTCACATGTCTAAATCAAAATAGACTGGTTAAATACGACTCCCCCTTTCACTGAGGCTGCATGATGAATTGAATGTAAGTGTCAGCTTCTAGTAACAAAAGAGAGTTATAGTCTCAAAGAAGGAAAAAAAAGTAGCTCCAATCAAAAACTCAAAAATGAAGAATCTCCCAGGACAATGGCCATAAAATATGGTGTTGTAGAAACAACCATTGAGGACTGGAAATGACATGAAGCCAAAATTGAAAACTTTTTGATAAGACAGGCTCAAATAAGGCTCTAACCACTTTGCTTACAAGCTTTTAGCAACAAATTTTGATTATCTCTATTTGACGAATCTGCAATAAATCTGGCAACCTCGTCCTAACCTAATCACATGTTTAAAAAAAAGGAGGGGGGGGGAAGGAAAAATATATATAAAAGGAAAAGTATAATAGATAAGGGGTAGATAAGAGTTTTTTGTCCTATTTTCACCCCTTTATCATGCATCCTCTCTTTTGCTCTTACATGCATATAGTAGAAAAATACATTACACATGAGGAAAAAAATCATTGTCAGAAGTATAGAAAGAAAGGAGGGAAAGAAAAAGAAACTTCAGTCAAGATAGGGCTATTATAAAGCTTTGTTGTGGTGGTAATAGAGAAAAAAAACTCAGAGAACTTGTTTGAATTTATTCTTCTACCATTTGGATGCAATATTACTTATGTCTATGATCGTAAAGGGGCGCGGTAGCTCAGGTCGATAAGATACTCACCTAAAGTACCAAAGGATGTTTAGACATGTCGCAAGTTCGATACCTGGTTCATCTTTGTCAGAAAAGTTTCCTGACACAGGGGTACAACAGAAACGGCTGCATGACCACAGAAAAAATCTCTACCTCAGGGAGTCGTCCATCGAGGGGTTAGCACACCAACCTCTTGATGAGTATAAAAAACCAGCCTTCCATTTGGAATCGGCAATAAATTGTAGGTCCCGGTCTAATTAGCCCTCATGTGCAGAAAATGACTGTGGTGTGACAAGAATGATCAAGGAGTTAAAAAGAAAGTGTAATGTAGAAAAATAGTCCAATCTGATAAGTTTGATGAATTAGTTTTGATTTAGAGAGATAGATGGCTTTTTTCTCAGCCCAAGATATCAAGGAAACATTTATTTTCTGGATATTATGCTGAGATGAACTAGGAAAGAAAAGCCATCTTGTCTCCGCTGGGACACAAACCCAGGCCCTCTTGCATACTGGGCAAGCATGCTACCATCTATTCCACCGGAGACACGACCCTACCTTCCTTATTTCACGCACTGTGGCATGAGGCACTGAAGTAGAGACATTAGTAGCCTGTCTTAACTTAAGGAAATGGCTCCCAGGTGGGACGGTTTTTAGAGAGATAGATGACTTTTTTCTCAGCCCAAGATATCAAGGAAACATTTATTTTCTGGATATTATGGTAAGGTGAACTCGGAAAGAAAAGTTATCTTGTCTGCCGGGACAGATGGCAGCATACTTGCCCAGTATGCAAGAGGGCCTCGGTTCGTATCCCGGCGGAGACATGATGACTTTTCTTTCGGAGTTCACCTCAGCATAATATCCAGAAAATAAATATTTCCTTGATAGTTTTGATTTGGTTTATTCAGCAACATGCCAGCAGAAATCAGAAATGATTGATTGCTCTTTAGGCTGATTGGTGTCAAACACCATAAAAATCTAAAAGGGGGAATCGGCTTGATTCACAACAAGCTGAGGTTCACTCAAAAAATTCACGTACCATGGATTAAATAACTGGGTTTGTGTTTGTGTAGAGAAAAGTTATCATCAAACAAAATAGATTTTCCCATAATAGATTTTTATGGATCAATTTCATAATTGTAAGCAAGCACAAAACATCTGTTTTGTTAAAATATATTCCAAACTATTACAAAATACATTGTTCACATTGAAAAACTATTGAGTGAAGCATTATGCAATAGATTATAACAATAGATTTTTATGGATCCCCCCCCCAGTAACTGCATCAGGTGTTATGGCTAGTAGTCTCCTATTAACCAAGGTGACTCCCATCCCATTCTCTCCTGTTAATCAAGATTCTATTGCGATTAATGATTAAAGAATTTAACTTCATTTTTTTTCACAGGAATATTTAAATAACTTGATCCGAGTATCAGCATTAGCATCAGAATATAAAGACCAAAAGACTGCTTGTGATGATTGGTACCAAAAAGCAGAAGAGAAACTTTCTTTATGCTGTGACTACTCAGGAAACAGTGCAACATTGCTTTCCAAGCAAGAAAAATGCAAAGTAATGTTATTTATTAGAAGTTTATATTCCAAAATAACATTCAGCATTTCATTATCGATTGATAATAATATAGACATAGAAATTGTCAAATTTCCTGTATAATCCACAGATACTAATTTCGTTATGTTGAGGAAAAGATTTCATCATATAGTAGTGCACAGAGGCGTATAGTTCTCGCGTGAAATTTTCATTCATTAATAATGAAATCTTAAGGAATACAAGAAGTGGTTTGTCGAGTTTATGTACAGAAAAATGTCAATTTTTCTACTCTCATTTATGTTTCCTCTATAAATTGTTAAATTTCTTTTTACAAATTAATTTTTCAAATATTTATATCTATTTCAACTTCTTAGGAAAAACGCAGCAGATAATATGCAATTGCATATTATAAAATATATACAATATCTGCAGAAAGAGTCATAGTTACTAGATTATATCATTAGTTTGTTCTTTCCCCCCCCCCCCCCATAAATTTCAAACAAAAACACAAAATAACTTGAACCCATAATTTTAGGCTCTATATAGTATTATGATTTCAAATATTTTATGTCATTACTTAAATTTTTATGGGGAAAAAATACTTTTCCTACTTGTCAAATTACTTTCTTGTTAAACTACACTTTAAAAAAAGCTATCTTCATATACGTGATGACATGTTCTAATAAATACATTTATATAATACGTATTTCAATATTTTTCCTTAATCTTGTCAGGAAGTAGAAGAAAGCATTCCAAAAGGACGTGAAAAGATATCAGTTTTGAAATCACACATCGAAAGAATGGAAAACCTGATATCTCCAAGAGAATATGAACTTCAGAAAAGAGAGCAGCTGGCTATGGAAAGCAATGTAGAACAACTTTCTGAAAGAGCAATTAATATACAGGTAGAACTTCAAAACAGAATCCATCAATGGGGTGCTTATGAAGAAAAACAAGCAAATCTGAGTTCTTGGCTGGAAAACATGGAACAACGTGTCAAAACCTTTTCATTGAAGACAACTTTGGATGAGAAAAATGAACAGAGGGATTATTTTCAGGTTGATTTTAAATTATATTTATCATGTTTTTCTTGTTTGAACAGCATAATATGTATTTACTTGTATTTATTACTGATTTTTAGCAACTTAGTAATCATAATTAATAATTGAGTTTAAAAGTCAGTTTTCAAATAGGTTTAATAACACTGTTCTATACAAATAAAAATGAAAATCATTTTTCTAAGGATAACAATCATGATTCTCATGGAAAAATCTGCCTCTTGAATTCAAATCTGTAATTTGTTTCTCTTTGTGCCAGGCATAGTTTCTAAGTTATAAGCAATTTCAAATTTTTTACTTCTCCTTGCGCCCCATGCAGTGTGTCTATAAAGGCAAAATATATAACAACCACTATTCCAGTCACTTTTTGAAACTGTATTGGAACATTCCATACAGAATAAAACAAAAAGTAAATACAGACTTATTAATTATATCAGATAATTTTATGAAAAAAATTTATTTACTGATAGAAAATATCAACAAATTTATGTTTCCTCCAAGAATTTAAAAGACATTTTTGTCTCTTGTGATCACTTTTGCTCTCTCAAATATTCCAGCAATAATCAGCAAGCATTGGCGGCATCAGTTTCCCTTCATACCACTTTCCTATGGTCATTATGTCTTTTTATGAAACTTTTCACCAGTTTTGTCGGAAACATCACTGCAGTTCTCAGGAAAACTAATGCAGATATGGCTCTAGGACATGCACTTTTAGGTGCATGTTGTACCCTAAATCCCTGTATGCATTTTTCAGCTGTTGAACCAATTCTTCATAGTTGTTAGCTCTTTTCTTTCTTAGAAAGTTTTGTGTTACATTCTTAAAACAAAAATCCATGCACTTTTCTCTTTTGGTGAAAGGCATTGTTTGAAATCTGTGTCTGAAGTTCTCTAATTTGGGCACTCTCTAATTAACCCACAAACTATAGTTGAAGCTGAATCTTTTTTTGCTGTTATGGGAATTTCTGTCGTGGCTGTTGCGTACACAACACATCCAAATTTTGGCTAGTCTTGTTGCGTACCTAAACTACTTTCAAATCACAACATATTTTCCATTTTTGCTCTCATCGTATTTCACTAATTTGATCGTATATTTCAAAATATCACACACACATGACTGTTTAGTCATATTCGCATAAGCAACTGCAAGAGAAGGCATTACATCCCCAATATGAAGAACAACTCCCATTTTAGCCTACATTTGGAGACATCTATAAAAAG
This sequence comes from Pholcus phalangioides, assembly GCF_987345545.1. Classification (NCBI taxonomy): domain Eukaryota; kingdom Metazoa; phylum Arthropoda; class Arachnida; order Araneae; family Pholcidae; genus Pholcus; species Pholcus phalangioides. The sequence continues at coordinate 20,076,341 of NW_028301596.1, read as the reverse complement.
TCTCCATTCCCATGGCTTGTATTTGAATTTCAAAGCATTCATTAAGGCCTAAACATCATTTCAGAACGTCATTATGTTGTCATTTCCAAAATAAAGAGGAAACATTTTTTCCCTGTGCATATATTCAGTAATTTTTGTGTCTGGCTGCAATAGCTTATATTGTATACTTACTGTATATCAATTAAATTAGACATACATTGTTGAATAACTAAAATACTGTGCCTGATAGCAAATTTATATTTTCAGATTTGAATTCCTACACCATAAAAAAATCTTTGAAAACAAATATATATTTTCATATAAGTGTGGGCGGGCATAGTGTGGAAGGGAAAGAGATGACGACGAGAGAGAAATGAAACACACGTCTAGTCAGATGAACAATCTTTTATACAAGCAAAGAGAACAACAGTCATACAGCAGCGGTCAAGTTTAGGGAAAGAATTAAGTCCCCAAAAGAGGGGAAAGTTGCGTATATAGGGAAAGAACATGAATACATGCAGTAAAAGGGAAAAAATTATATTATTCCAACAACAAGAAAATTTTTCCTTGTCGAACAATGCAATTCAATTTATATTTTAAAACATAACATAACTGGTATTTCTATTAAATATCAGATATGGCTAATTTTGTATTTATGTGTAAGCTTAAGAACTTAAGTGTAAGCCCCTTAAGAACAGAAAACTTCAAACATAATATGTTATAGTGGCATAGCTCTTTGCATTATTTCATTTTTTTCTGGAACTAGTGAACAATTACATTACATTAGTACTTACAGGACACCCTGTATACTATACTCATATATGAAGGATATTATGGAGAAAAATTTTCGATTATTTTCACTTTGCCTTGGCTGCAAAGAACAAATTTTTTTTTGTTTATCTCAAAATGAATAGCAGTTTAAGTCATGGCTGGACAAATCCTAGGCACCAGGTCACCTTGGTGACTAAAAGATTGATATTGGCACCTTAAATTTTGTAAGTGTGATTACTAGTTTGGGCAAAAGAAATATGCCAGGCTCCTAAAAAATATTTAGTTGACTCCTAGATTTTTTCTCGATATGTCAAGCCCTGTTTTAAGCATTAATATCAGTTACATCTATGTTTCTGAAAGTTAGCAATATCACCACCTTCCCCCCCCCCCCATGATTGGTGCTGGATCAAATGAAGGATGCTGCAGAAGCTATGGGAACAATATAAGTGTTTTCTTAAGCTTCTTGCCATCATTCACGAGATATCACACCTCCTTAAAAGCTGTCTTTAAAGCCCAGATATTTTGTAAAGCTGATTTTTCAATGAAATACATTTTCCTATCCTCCCTTACTTTTCATCTGTTCAATATCAGAAGAAAGCTTACTTCATAAAACAAGGCATTTCATTTTAGGGTTCATTTCATAGGTTCAGTGATTCCTGCTAAAGGGTTAAGAGAAATGACTTGAAGTGTTTTTACTGAGAAAAAAGTGTTATGGAACAAATAAGTTTGGGGAATTGTTAATTACATGAGCAAATTAAAGTTACATAAGAATTTGTGATATTGATGAAATTATTTAAAAAAAACTGACAATGACATTGTTTCTATAAAAATGATTTAAATTTTGGGAGATCATGATGAGATTAAATTACACATGTGAAATTTGCGTAGGCAGACTACTTGAAAGTCTCAAGATAATGTTTTTATCTTCAAAAATTAGTTATGGTAGAGAAAATGTGTGAATGTATTTCTCTTTTTCAACTACTCATTGAAATTATAGAAAAAACTTAATGGGAAAAATGGTGTACACCAATACTTTATGGGGCTTCTGAGAGAGAGAGAGAAGTTATATATGTTTTTTCTCGCTTCTTGTTTTTACGATTTGTATCATAATATTTCAAAATGCATTTTTTTAATAACCTGCATGAAGTAGAGTAGAATTTTAGAGTGGGATTTTCTTCTGTTTTCCTCCTGCATGCTTTTATAAAAATAAATGGGATTCTTAGCTTTTGAAAAATATTCCACGCCCATTCCAGAAATATACCATTACTTTCCCCTAAAAATATCCCTCAACTAGGAAAAAACATTGAATATGTTGTCAATTTTAATTTATTTAGATGTCTTTTTTTTTTTGGCAATGTATTTGCATGTTTTGGATGGGAAAAATCTTTAGCTGTGTTTGTAGTTTAGTTGAACTAACCAATATGTCTTGCTCTGCATGCATTTGATTTCCTGCTGTTTCAATGAAAGATGCTTCAACAAGATCTCCTTAGTCATGAGTATGAAATCACTAAAACCAAGGAAAATGATATGGAAAAAGTAAGCCATATGAAAAAATATAATTAACAAGCCTTTTTTTTTTTAGTTTATTATTTTGGATAATTCTCAATCTTTGTGTTTTATGAGCATGGTATATGTGGAATGTGGATGTATCAAGCATGAAATTTTTGAATGTTTTATTGCAATTTATATACATATTTTATACAAAATATTTTATAAATTACATTGATTTGGAAATTCTTTGTATTTTGTTCCTCTTCTACAAGAGTTTTACATTTTGTTTGTCTCCTCCTGCTTAATTTTTCTCGCTCTATGCTACCATAGCTGTAACTGACCAAATCTCAAACTTTAATGCTAACAGGTTTTAAAAAACAATATAAATTTTTTATTGGATTTTAATTATTTATGTATTACATAAAAAAAAATGGCCTAGACCGGTGTTTCTCAAAGTGTGTGTCGTGGCTCCCAGGTACTGTTGGCAACCTTTGTCAGGTGTGTCCCAGTGAACTCCAGATATTAATTTCCATGCATATTCATGCTTTAAATTGTTTTTTATGTAGGAAAATATCCACCAAACTATTTGGGGAGCCGCAGATGAATCATGAGTTGGGCAAGGGTGCCGCTGGTGATAAAAGTTTGAGCACCATTGGCCCAGACAATGAATTGAATCTCATAGCAAAATTTTTATTGCTATAACTATTTCTATTTAGGCAATACTCAATGAGCTTCATGAGAAAGAAACTGATTTTGATGTTTTGTCTGATGAATCCCAAGAGTTGATAGCCAGTAGCGGGGAGATGCGTATTTCGATGGGAACATCACAGTTGATGTCACATTTCCAGTCTTTGCTTCTTACATGTAAAGTAAGTGATTTTGTATTTCAACATCAAGAATTATTATTGATTACAAGTGGTTGTTTTTCATTGTAGTTTTTGAAATCAAATTCAAGGATTGAGAAAAGGAATATAATTAATGGGAGTAAAATAATGTGCAGAGGACATTGTAGAAAACAATTCTTAAACAGTATTCTACAGATATACAAAAATGTGGTATAATAATTATTTAAATATTTATATCAATAGTATTATATTTTATGTGAAATAAATTCTGAAGAAATCTCAGTTATATATATATATATATACTGTAAGGTACAGCATTTTAACGTGTATAAGGAACCCCCCTTTTGCCAAAAATTGAGTTCCAAAAATAGGAGGGGTTTCTTATGCATGGATAGTATTATAGCAAGGCTGAAGAATGCCTTTTCCAGGAGCTGTTGAAAAGGTTATTACTTATTACTATGCAAAATAAGTGGTTCTTTTTTGTGTGAGGGCCCCACCCCCTTATTCGGTTTGGGCCCTGGGACAGTGCCCCAGTTGCGAGCGTGTATTAGTTGCGAGCTTGCCTGTATTATAGATTTTTTTAAACTTATTTCCAGATTTTAAGCCCAAAAAAATTGGGGGCATTCCTTATATACATGTTAAAATACTGTAGTTACTCCAAAATTCTTTCACTGAAATTTCATCTTTGCTATCTAATATTAACTAGTGTCAAGAATGTTCTGTGTAGAACAGTAATAGTAACTTGTAAAAGTAGCAACAAAATTCTTGATGCGTAAATTGAATTAGCAATTGTATGTTTGGCAGTAAAAAATGACTTTGGTAAATTAGTAAAATAATTTACTAATTTTGTTTAGGTAAAATTACACTCTATCTCTCTCTCACTCTAATGACAAATTCAGATTGTTGACACTTATTACATTTGGACCCCACCTACAATTTTTTATAGGTGGATATATTTTATCAATTTTTTTAGCTACTTGAGACTTTTAAAATCAACTTCTTAAAATTGTGTTATAGTGAAAACGCATGAAGTTGTATTATGTAATACAAGGGATACCTGTATAGGCGCATAGACATTTATGCATTGATACCAACAATATATATATATGGAATATATCTCACACAAATTTCTCTATAGGAGTTGGTCAGGAAATGCGAACAACATGTAGAAGACCATATACAATTTCAAGAGAAGTACAACCAATGTTCAAAATGGATTGAAGATGCTGCTGCACTGTATGCAAACATAAATGCCTTGCCTAGTGGCAGCTGTGAGGCTCTACTGCTCAAACATAACAAAGTCAAGGTGAAAAAAAAATTTGTCTAAGTTTTCCAACATATGCATAATGCTTCACTCAATAATTTTCCAATGTGAATAATGTATTTTGTTATAGTTTGGAACATATTTTAACAAAACAGATGTTTTGTGCTTGCTTACAATTATGAAATTGTGTAAATGTAAGTTTTTAAATTTGATAGCATTATATCTATTGAGATATTTCTGTTAAAATGAAAAATCACACCCTTCAATATTAGTCTATTATTGAAGTAAAATACAGATGAATACTTTGCATATCTCCAGTATAACCCTTTAATTGTGATGCTGAATAAACAATATATGCTTAATTTTATGAATGTGTGTTCATTTTGTACGAAAAATAATCATGCATTGAAGTTTTTATTTGTGTAACCTGTATGATGTGTTTATAATTTTTTTTTTTTTTTTTTTTTGCAAATTCTTGTTTGCAGGAGCTTTTGCAAATAAAAAATGAAGGGCTTAACCTCCTAAGTGCAACTGTGCAATATGGGGAACAATTACAAGTAGGAACGTCACCAGAGGGCTGGGAAACGATTCAGGTGATGTTGCAGCATTTACAAAAATCATTTGATGATGTATATGATGGAGCAACGCATCTCGACAGATCCCTGATGTCAACCCAGTTTGTTTGGTCTGAGTTCGAGGATGTTATGCAACGGCTTCAGCGATGGGTCGAATCTTGTTCAAAAAGTTTGGAGAAACCACTAGAGCCACCTGAAACCATGGACCAAAAGAAAACATCTTTAAGAACGTACAAAGTATGTTTTTTTTATTCGAAAAATGTTCTATAATAATGCTTCAATTTCTTAAAAATTATTGGGCTAATGGTTGACAAAATTTTTGCTCAATTTTTCCTTTGTGATTTTTTTTTCTTTTGGTATTCATTTAAAGAAGCTTTGCATTTTTAATTATTCCAGGGTCAGTTACTGGATATCACAAGCCATGAACAGAATCTTGAGGATTTACAGTACAAAGCAGAATCTCTACCTCAGCGAGATGAAAATATAGATCAAGTTATAAATTTCTTGGTGTCTCAGCACAAAGTCTTAAAAAATAAAGCACAGGTAAGAAATATAAATATATTCAGTAATTTACATTATTGTATACAATACAATATTTGACCAGATTAATATACATGAGCCTATTCAGGGCCGCAACTGGGGGGAAGCAGGTGGGTCTATTGCCTCTGGTGCTGGACCAGAAGGGGGTGCCAAATTCACTCCTTAACTACTTCTTTTACATGCAAAGGGCGCCAAAAATTTGATTAAAATTTTTATCAATAAAGGCGCCTCATGTCAGTCCAGCAGGGGTGGCTGAACCTGAACTTTCTTCAATCTCTTTTGCAATTTTGAAAGGCTTGTCAAAAAAATAGTTTAGCACATTTTTCAGGAATGTCTGATGTGCTGAGCTGAAGGCAAAAAAAAAGTCAATGAGGACCATTTCGGAATAGACAGTACCAGATTAAACTTTAAATAATGCTGTTCATTGCCCCCACAGGGCCTGTGAAGAGTCTCACAATTTTTTTTATAAATTCACTATAAAAGGGCTTTTGAGTGGCTGATCTGGTGGCCTGCAAAGGATTCCAACTTAGGGGGACATGCTCCAGGAGGTGAGGGCCATGATGTATCTGTGGAGAAAGTTTTCTTTGATTGCCCCCTTATACAGTTGACGCTCAATTTTAGGAATCTCCAATTTAAAACTGTACGTTTTTACTAACTAATCTTCTGGTCCGAAACAATATACTATACCATTTTCCATTAAACACCTTCCCATATACTGTTCAAACTTTAGATTTTACGAGCTATTTTCCACATATGTATGAGTTTGTAAAAACAAGTGTGGACTGCTTAACTATACATTTGTCTAAAAAAATGTTTGCATCTTTTTGTTCACTTATTCCCCCCCCCCCCTGGAAAAAATAGGAGGGAACAGATTATTACCAAGAGCTTGTGAATAATCATGAATCTTTGAGTAAGATGCTCTCTGACCTAAGAAGTTGGCTCAACACAGTGAAATCGTCAATAACAGCTTGTGCAGATTCACCCCTAGATCGAATATCTTTGCAGGAAAATTTGGAGAAAGCAAAAGTAAGTTCCACCTTTTTAATGTCTTTATGCCGCTTTGTTTTTGCTCACTGTTTTTATTCTAGTAAAAATTGTACTCTGTATTCTGTGTATGACAACATTTAAAACAAATGGTGAACTTTATAAAGTGGGTAACTTAACAAAACTGATGCTGCTGTGGTTGGCTGAAGTTTGTTTCCTGTGATTCCCAACTTCGCAGTGTGAATGTGAGCCAATCTCCCGGTTAAAATGTCTCGCCCTTCACTCACTTCGCTTCTGAAATATAGATGGCAGTACTGAAAAATCAGCCACAGCACTAGATACTCACTCAGACTGTGGTACAACTCACTCAGTAGTAAATCGCACGTGGCGATAGACCAGAGTTATGCTCAGTTTGAAAGAAAGAAAAATACTAATGTGTACGTGTGCTGAGTTCAAATCATTGGCATTACACTTACTATATGCACTATATGCTACTGCTACTTAACTGCACATGTATAGGTGTATGTCAGCCATGTATGTATTGTGTGCCTTACATAAATTTGTTTTTGAGAAATGTGTTCAAGAAGTGGTGCCATCTGGCTTCTGAATTTGGTAGCAAACAACTCTGAAGGCTATTTTGCCTGTGGTATTATCAATGAAATTTGAATTTTGTAGGCCCTAATTGCTCTCTTGAGGGAGATTTTTCCAAATGTGACCTGCCTGCTGATGTTGTCTTTGGACTGAAGCTATGATCACTGCTTATCATATAAAATTCTCTTTTTACCCTAAAATCGCATCTACATCAGTGTTTTTTAAGCCAGCCAAGTCCCTTGAGACCCCCACAAAATAATTTTTATTTACATCAATGAAACATTTTGTGCCGTGAAATTATAATTTTTTCTTGTTTTAAGATTTGCAAATTATAAAAAATAATACATTTTAGATTTTGTGGAGAGCATCAAAATTGAAGAGTCTGTGAAGCATTAACCTTCACTAGATAAGGCTCGTGCAGCATTAATCTTCATTACAGTGGAGACTACAATGCATTTGTCTTCACTATGGGGGTGGGGCATGGCCCCCACATCCTGAAGCAGGGCCCCTAGGCTGGGATCTTTTACGGGGCCTTCTGTATGATGAATTTATAGCGTGAAAAAACAAAAAAATTATTAAAATCCTCCCGGGCCCCAGGGCCAGAGCCTTGTCAGCCCACCCCTTGTGGGGGCCATTAGTGAGGGGGGAGGTCCATGACAACAGAGCGGTTGGGAAACACTGGTCTACATATTTTACTAGCTTTCTTTGACCATGCAGTAATTAACACACCCAGTTTTTACTTTTATTCTTTTTTCTTTGTTCTTTCTCCACACATGCACAAACTGGTTATAATCGGAGCGTCACAAGTTTGAAAACCCACCGTCAATGGGTCGTCCCAAGTTTGACATTCGCCTAGTAAACATTTCTTTTCTCACAATGAAATTTTTTGTTACAGTCATAAAAAAATTGAAAATTTCAGCAAATCACTCAAAGGCAATGTATAGACACATGTAGATGCAACTCAGCAAACCACCAACTGGTCTGGCATGTTGCTTGTCATCACGTACTCGCAAGCCCAACAAATCGCATGAGAAGTGTACATACACCCTAAGAGGAAGAAACAACTCTCTATGGCTCTTTAATCTTCATTATAATGACTTCTATCCCTTCATTGACTAAACCACCGTCGTCACAGTAATGGTCAGTCGAAGTTGGTTTCCTGTCGTTCCCAACTTTGAGGTGTGAATACGAGCCAATCTTCCCCTTTAAAAAGTCTTGCTGCAAAGGCCAACAGGCTTATGACAGTACAATTATCCAATCATTGCATCACACTCATAGGCGGAAAATTTGGCAGATGGCAGCACTACACATAACAAGCGTTACAAAGTAATAAACTTTACGTTAGGTTCACAAAACACGTAGATGCACCAATTCGTTAGAAGTTCTGTAGAGGAATATGAACAAGGTGTATATATGGTTTAATAGTAATATTAATATAGTTGTAATTTTGTTTCAATCAAATGACAATTGGAAAGGAAAAAAGAAAAATTTTAATGGTATTAAATCAATTTAGGTTATCTTGGGAAGCTTCTCACGTGAAAACCCGAAACTGCAGACTATTGAGCAAGAAATGAACAAAGTACTGAAAGAAACTGCATTGACTGGCCACGAGACCATCTGTAATGAAGTGATGGCAGTTCAAAATCTCTTTGAGAGCACTAGAAGTAATGCGGAAAATGTTGTTTCACTTCTTGAAGATCTAATACAGCAGTTCAATGACTATGAAAATAGAGTTGGAGAAATACAAGCCTGGATGAAAGAAACTGAAGCGCGCCTACAAAATATCGCTTTGAAGACAGACCTCAGCGAGAAGCAGAACGAACTGGAAAAGCTAAAGGTAAATTTAATATATTTTTTATAGTTTTCGGCACTTTATTTTCAACTCAGCTACATTAATATAACTTAATGAAATTTAAAATCACTTAATTACTATTTCTCTGTTTATAGAGCCTGTAAATCATGAAACACTTCAAGAAAATAAAGCGAGAGAAACAGGCTATTCATGTTATAGAATTACTTTTTCTGCGAACATATAATTAATTATTAGGAAAACTTAATTTTTTTTTGTACTTACAAAATAGATGCAAAATTTGCCATTTTGAATAAATAAATTTCAAATTTTAATTTTTACCACTTTTCTGTGAAATCTTGATAGTTTACACTTTTGAAGCAAAAAATGGATAGCAATTTTGCCGAGCACTTGAATTCTAGAACTTTTCAACTAAGTACAGTACTTTAATACTTGTCTTCATAATTAAATTATAAAAAAAAATTGTGTCACTGGTTTAGTTCGTTTATAAAAATTAATACAAATTTTGTGCCAATAAATGTAACATTTTTCATTTTAAAATAATTTTTTTGCAAATGAATGGAAAATTTTTTATTCAAAAAATATTTTTGTGGATGAATGCACATTTTTTATTTGTAAATTTTTTTGTGAGCAAATGCCTATTGTTTTTATTTGAATTTTTTTTCCCAAGTAAAAACGCTAAATTTTTTTTGTTTGAAATCGTTTTCAGAGAGTGAACCTAAATTTTTCCCATTAGAAAATTATTTTGCAAATGATTGCAAAATTCTTAATTTTAAAATTTTTATTTTTTGCTAATAAATACAAAATTTCTGATTTAGATTTTTTGTGAAATTTCTGATTTAGATTTTTTGTGAAATTTTGATTCTTTTGTTTGTGAAATTTACATATCTCTATTATAGTTATCAATTAGATTTCATGAAGTAAAACCAGATGTAAAAAATGCAATATAAATTTTTTTAACCCATATTTAAATGTAGAAAATACATTGCCATGTCCAGGAGTAGTGTATGTTTTTTAATAGATCTGTGCATAATTAAGAAATATTATTTAATGAAATTAAAAAATTCAATTATTTCTTCATTTTTCAGAATATTCAAGGTGAAATAAAAGCAAAGGAACTCGAAATAGATTCTCTGACAGATAAAATACAACAGCTGCACAGAGGTCCAAGTAAAAGACGAGTTAGCCGACTCAGTGAGTTGGGTATTAGATATCAGCTGTTAGTTACCAAAGCCAGGGTAGGTCATTTTATTAAATTTAAATTTACTTTGCCTAAATCAGGATTATTTGAAATGAAATGGTTGTGATGTTCCTAACATATTGCTCTTTCTACTTTTTTAGGAAGTGTCTACAAAATGGGCTCATTTTGTATCGGATCATCAAGATTTCTTGAATGAGGTTTCTGAACTTCAGAACAAGATTTCTATTATCAAATCCAGGTTGGAACAAAGTTCTGCTTTAGAAGGGACAATTGAAGAATTGCAAGAAAAGCTGATTGCTGTTCAAGTAAGCTTGAAGTTTCTTATGTGTTATCATGTGTTTGCTTTATTTGCCTTCAAGACAGCATTATATTATTTTCTTTACATTTGGAAGATTAGCTAGATCTAAAAGCTGCAGTGAGATATACAGGGTGGATGAGAAGAGCATGAAACATTTTAAAAATTGATTAAAAAAATCACAAATGACATAGAAAGTGTGGTTTGTGCTAAAATACTGATCATAGTATGGAGGTTTTTTTTAGATAAATTTTACAAAAAGTTCCAAATTTTACACACAGATGGCGCTGTAACATCAAAAACTCAGCATAACACATAAAATGTGACTCAAAAGTTCATAATAATAAATTGAGATACTTGAGGGTTGTGAGGAGGGGGTGATTTGCGTATACTGTCAAACCTGTCTTTCTCGAAAAACTCGAAAAATGAAAAAAATGTGCATTTATTGCACTAAATCAATGCTATTTTTCACCGCTCCGTCTCAAAGTAATTTTTTTAAAACTCTTTATCCCAAAGGCCCAAGCCACAATGGCAGTAAACAGAAAACACAGAAATTCCTTTTCTTCCCTGTAAATCTGGCTTTTTTTCTGGAGGTGAAAGAAACTGATAAGAAAGGATTATTCATATTATAGCCCATTGTCTTGATGGATCTTGTCAATCATAGGCAGTTTCTGTGATTGATGGAAGGGGGAGGGGGTAGATGGCATGTGGATGGCTTGTTCAGCATGACAAAAAGTCAGCCAGCGGACAATTCAAAATTTCTTCAAGAATGCTGGGTTTAGAACCAGTCATCTCAGTGATCAATGATCAGATCTGGTGGTTCACTTGAATTTCAATGATCTTCTGAACAATGCTGAAGAGGCAATTTCAGAGCATTACTAAAAACACTTGGATCTTGAAATTTCATTTTCAAATTTTGCGGAAATGGACAGTTCACTACCAAGTTGCGGTACCTTAACTGTTGCAAAAAACTGTTGAATTTATAGCCAACTCGGGTAACGATTAGAAAATACAGCAGAAGTTCATCCAGAGGAATTAGAAAAAACTCACGGTTAAAAATGTTCAGCATGCTCTAACAATGCTGCACTATTTACTGGAGCAAACTGAAAAGATGGAGCCCGAAATATTTGCAGCTCTTGCTAGTATAGATGATGCTGTGAAGACTCAAAGAGCAAAAAGTATGCATCAACCTAAGCTTATGAATTCTTTTAAATATATATATAAAAGGTATATATATATATAAGGTATAAAATATATATAAATAAAAATTTAATTAAAGCAAAAAAAAGTCAAACATATTTTAGTGTATTTGCATAAAGTGTGATTGAGCATATTGATTATGTAACTTGACCAATAATTACAATAGTATGTAGTAAAATAATAGTACTGTATTTTTAGCATTCATCAGTTGAAATTTTCACAATTTTTGGAGTGTTTTTCCTTTCTTATGCAGAAAAAAAAACTATTTCTCAAAAACTCCCTATCTTGAAATTTTTTTCAGTTCCATCAGTTTCGAGATAAAGATATTTAACTGTATATGACATCATTATTGTGCCCCTCCCATATAGTCTATCTCCACTTATGTATATAATTAATGTTTATTTTGATTTACATTACAAAAATCTACTATATTCCATTATGAGTACCCTTTATTGCTTGAGCTACATCTCAACAATACTTAGTTCCAACCCATGTTATCTGCTAATAATAATTGAGAAAGAGTCTTAATCATTTCCATTATTGTTGTCTCCAGTTCATAAGCAGAAATAAGCTTGAAAGTTTTTTGGAACATGATGATTATGATGTCAATACATATTCACACATATATATTAAGCATACACATTTTTTATGTTGGGGAGAGCAATGTTCTCCCCCCCCCCCATCCCCAAGACCCTCTATATCTTTGCCTAAGACACATCCCCACACTCCACAAGAAGAAATTGGGGGGGGGGTGCTTAAATCGGGAGACTGAGGTGGCCATAAACAGGTGTCCATCTCATCCAATCCATTGGTCAGAGGATTCCTGATACCCTTTATGTCACTGTTAATATGTACTGATGAGTTTTTATGATACAGCTGTGAGTAAAATTCAGAACTTTTGTTTTAAGTTTTAAAATAAAAGAAAAAACTCTATACCATGATAAATATTTTGGTGTAAACTGCACTTTATTATGTCAGTTGGTTGATTTTTTATTAATTTTAAAAATGTATCTTGGTCCACCCTGTACTTGTTTTATACAATTGTTTATATAAAGTTGTTCTGTTACATATTAGAAATGTATATAATTTTAAAAGTGTTCTCAATATCTAGTATTGAAATTGTAAATCTACTTTTGAATCTATGATTTATTCTTTTTTTCATTAATAATTCAGGAAGCACTGAGTGAAAAAGAGGTTTTAACGGCAAAATTCCATTCCATCACCGAAGCAGCACAAAATGTCCTGGTGAATACCGCACCTCTTGGTCACCAAGCCATCAATGATATGATCCAATCCCTTCAAGAAGAATTGACCCTAACAACCACCAAAATGTTCTCTCTGAAAACTTCACTCGAAAGTTGGTTGCATATTTTATCAGAATACTTAGCAATCATAATGCAGGCCTCAAAAATGACTGATCATATTGAAATCAGCTTAAAAGATGCAAAGCAATTACAATCAACTTTGGCAGAAAAGAAAGCAGTATTTGAGAAAGTGAAGGTGAGAAGTTACTCTTGATAGTCTTTATTTTCAATATTGGGTAAAAATATTCAATTCTAAATGAAGTGTGAAACCAAATACATTAGCACTTCAGTCATTTTTTATTTTGGACCCAAGCAATTCTTGAATCATTGCTTTTATTTTGTGGGAGGGAAAAAGACATAATTGTCTTCTTTTATGATAAAAAATATTATTTATTCAAAATAAGATAGTTAAACATACCAATATTTACTGGGTATTAATGCCAAGATGAATAGAAAGGAAAATTAGTAGTCTCAAGACAACTAACTTCTCTTTCCAAAGATTGTTTCTGCATTAACATCCTGAAAGTTCCTTTCCTTGATGTGCTACAGACTTCAAAAAAAATTATTCATTCCAATACAGTAAAAGTCTATTATAACAGTTCACAATCATGAAGAAAATTTTCATTATAATGAACTTCTCATTATCTCATTATACGTGAATATACATTTTTATGTTCTGTCAGGTTACAACGTCGTAGAAATTACTGCTTTATCTGCATTAAAACGTCTTTTAAATCATTTTGTTCCGATATTAACAAATAAATAAAACTCTAGTCATGAAGTAGATATTTAAGGTTTCACAGATGTTGATTCTTTAAGAATAGAATCTTTTGCATGTAGAATATTGTATTATCAAAGCTGTCTAGTCAACCAACTGAACAATCAAAGTTATCAATTATTATATCACTGCTCACTTCCATAACTTCATGGACTCGTCAATAGTTTTCTGCTTATTGGAAAAACTGTTTACCAAGATTTTTTCAGTCATTCAGTATTGGCGTTAAATTGTAATTTCTGGTCCTATTTTCTCTTAGTCACTGGGAAGGACAAAAGTTGAATAAAGGCATCACATATTCCATGTGTATAGTGGGGAACACATAAAAGGAAGAGGGGGTTAAAGAAGTTTAACTTTTCTGAGTCCATTCTTTGTTAGAATTACCTCAGAATAGTTTTTACTGAGAGCATGTGCCATAATATGTTTAGTTCTTGAAGAGAGGAAAGAAAAACTGATGTTTTTGAAAAAAAATTTGATATTATATAATGAATGCTTCTTAATTTTTCTCTTTCTATAGCCAAATATTTTTTGTATTTTAACATTGGCTATTTGACAATCGCTAGCAAATCACTCGTTATAGTGAGATTCTTACTATTCACTGTACTCGTTATCAACAGACTTTTACTTTCACTGTATTATCTAATGATGCCCACAATTTGTGTGACCTGAAACAGGATTTTATTTCCTTGAGTTTTAAATATATATATATATTTAAAATCATCATCAAGACAGAAAATTGAATTCAAGAATGGATGTATCTGAACAGTGATAACTGAAATTTGGATGAGATTTACTTTGCATTTTCATCACTCTGGAAAATACAAAATATTCTCAACAAAAATGAATCTGCTGATAACGATTGAAATTATTTATTATAGAGCCTCCAGCATAAAGTTCAACAAGAGAAAATGGAGATCGATAACCTAAAATCAAGAACTGAAGGAATGGTTGAAGCTGAACCACAAAGCATTTATACATCCCAAGCAATGGACATTGTTCACCGTTTTTATGCTCTCACTGAAAATGTTAGTGTAAGTATAAAGTAGGATTATTATTATTACTTTTTTTTTCTTTTTTTTTTAGAAATATGCTTGCATTTGAGCTTTTTTTTGTATGTTTTGACATAAAGAAATTAGTATGAACTTATAGAAAAAGAGTTTTAAACTTCTTTTTTTCACAAAAACAATTTAAAACTTTTTATTTCTTTTCTCTCAAAAGAAGAAAAATACTTTGGCTAAGCTTTGCTACAAATACCACTTATTTTTATTAAATAAATCATTTATGGTTTTTCCATTTGTGTGTGAGAAAATTATTCACTGTGGAATCGCTTTCTTTTTTCTTACTTATTTGATTCCTTTGATAGGCTCAAGTATTACAGAATGAGCAGAATTATAAGAACCATTTGTCCTTCAAACATAGCTGTGATGAGCTTGTCCTATGGATGAGAAATCTTCGAGAAAAAGTTCCACCCTTTACTAGGTCATTGAGCGACAGATTAAATCTGGATGCAGCTGCTTCCGACCTTGAGGTATATTAATCTTCTTTTCTGTCAAACTTTGGATATTTATTAATATATTACATTTATAAGTGTCTTTGAAACCTATTGTATTTAACATTTGAACATTTAATTTATTTATTTAAAAAGATCATAATAACATTGAGCATTACTTTTCATTTGAATATCTGTTACACTTTGATAAAATTTCAGATATAGTTGTGGAAGTAAATTAATTTGTTTTTTTTTTATTTGTTTAGGAACTCTTGGCAAAAAAGTCTCAAGGTCAGATGAAACTAGACTCTGTAGTAAATTGTGGAGAGTTAGCCATGATGAGCAGCTCTAATAACGGTAAAAAAATGATCAATGCAGACACAGAAAATCTAAAATCAGACTTTAACAATCTCTTCACGGAAATCAGTGACATGAAAGAAAAGATAGGTATAAATATTTCTAATACTGTGTGTATTTACTGTAGTTTAGTGTGAAAAAATTCATTAATCTAAACTACATAGTCAGTTTTAGGATCTTTTATTATTATTATTTATTTTAGTCTAATTACAATCTGTAAAAAAATGGAGTATTCCATACATTTGTAAATACAGTAGACTCTCGACTATCCAGCCTAGTTTAAAAATAAGAATACATGAATGAATTACAATATCACCTTTTCGCGTCTGTGTAATCAATTATCAATAAACAGTAAAATAAGTTTAATTTTTGTGATAACTTAGCCTACGTTTTATATGTTTATGCTTTGTTCATTTTGAAAGTGTGTGTATTTGTACTGTGCAGCACTGTTTCCTAACCTTTTTGATGTAGACCCCCTTCAAAGAAGGTCAAGACACCACAGACTACCTGTAGTGAAGGTCAATTTAAATGCAGTCTCTCCATGTTTTTTATAATTTTCATGTCACAAAAAATGGTAGTAAATTACGATTTCACAACACTAAATGTGTACTTCATGCAATAATAGTAAATAATAATGGTCCCATGGACCCACTGTGGTCTGTTGAAAAACACTGCTGTACAGTGTATTTGATATTTCATGTATTTCCTGAAATTAAGTTATACATTCAACGTTTATCTTGAAATACCTTTTCTGTATAAAATTTTTAAAACAGAACAGTTCAGAAGTATGTAACAAACATTTATTAAGTACTTGTCTGTAATTATATGTCAGAAAATATGAATAAGGGTGGGTTTTGGTATAAAAAAGATATTTTTATGGCAGGGAAGGTAGGGAAAATTGTATTTATAGAATACTGTGCTATCTGGATTTTCTGTTATCCAGCCCACCCTTCCACCACATTAGGCCGGATAATCCGGAGTGTACTGTCTACTTTAGTTTAAAAATAGAAGGAATTAGTATATTTCAATATGGCTTGCGAAAAAATTATTTTCATGAAGGAGAATTTTTTTTTTTTTGGTACGAAAAAAAAAATAATTTAGGTTCAAATTTTTGTCTGTAGAGAGTGTTGCATGAAAGCAAACTATTGAAAATAAGTAAATCAATGTCCTATGAAATGCAGGATGTTCAAAAAAATTTTCATTTCTGAATTTTCCTGTTATTTTAGTAGCATTCACATAAGCTTTCCATTGTGACGGTTACATTGGTAGATAAAGCACTATTGGTGAAGCTGTTTTACTTCAGCCATGAATCGCTGGCTGAAGCTTAATGAATGCTTCAGACACAGAGGATAATCTCCCTCTATCAACAAAAATTTGAATTATTTTTCCTGCACAAAAGAAAAGATTCCCCCATTGTGCAAATATCTTTTTTGCAAACCAGGTTAAAAGTGCCAATTCCTCCAATTTTTATGAATTTTTCAACTATTTACAAATTTATGGGGCATCCTGCATATGTACATATAATTAATTTGAAAAAGTAATTTTTCAAAAAGACATTGTTTTAGAACCAGAGAGAACACGAAAGGTTGTTGAAAACAATGTCTATTGCACACGAATCAGGGATAATTTCTTTATTATTTGGCCATTTAAAGAACTTCAGTCACTTATGCCTTAACTTGTGTGCAGCACTATATGAAAAACAAAGTTTAAAAAATCAATAAAAATTTCAAGAGAAATCATCTTTTTTTTGTAGATATAATATGTGTTGCATTGCGAGAGTTCAAAGATGAATATGAACGCATAAGTGAGTGGCTGCAAGTTGTTGAAAATGATGTGAAATCTCACAAAACAGCCTTAAAATCATCTTTGGAAGAGAAGTATGAAGCAATGTCTTACTGCAAGGTTAGTTACTTTTGTCAGATGTCATTGTAGAAATTTAATGTGATCGCTAGTTACTAAATCTTGGTTATGAAACTTGAACATTCAATGGCTGAAGTTTTCAACTTTTGCAATTATTATTTAAAAAAATTTCAGAGTCTATTGGAAGAGCTGGAAAAGGGAAAAGAATCTGTTGATAAACTGACATTGATTGCCCAGAGTTTACTTACATCTCATCTTGACAACTATATAAAAAACCAACTGACTGTGATCAATTCCAGATATCAAGTAATACTAAACTTAGCAAAGGTAAATATATATAAAAATTCAACTGGTATAAAAGAAATGTTTCTCTAGTTTGTCACCAAACATATGTTGAACAATTGGTTTTTCTCTAATTTTAATGAGGAATAATTGAAAATAAAAACGTTTTGCTACTTTTTCTTTTATTTCATTGAAGGATGTATACGGAAAAATGAACAATAACTACCAGTTGCATAAAGACTACAAAGACAAAATGAAAGAAGCATTCAACTGGATGAATTGCATAAAGAAGGAGCTTGAGGAGATAAAACCAGCTGAAGGAACCAGAACTGAGATTGAAAAGCGACTTGAAAAAATACAGGTACTTATAATTATAAAAAAATATTTTTTTTAATATTATTTTTTAAGGTTGTAGAGAAATGTCTTGTAAAATTGGGGGTTTTTTTTTTGTAATTTTAAATTAACGTATTTAATTATGATTATTTTGTAATTTGAATTCAAAATGAAATTTACTTCTCTTTCCAGACATTAATTAAAAAACAAGAAGAAGGTTCGTCTCTTGTTCATTCAACTTTGACAGCTGCTGAAAAAGCATCTAGAGTAACTCACCCATCAGGAAAAGATTTGATAGCCACAGAACTCCACGAACTGCAAAACCAATGGGATCGACTCATGTTGAAGATGTCTGAAATGAAAGTATGTGTATGGTGTCCATCAACCACACAACTATGAAAAATTAGTGTAGAACTAATTTTAAAACTAAGTTTTGCAAGAACTACACTATTTAAGAACTAAGCTTCTTTAAACCAGATGTTCTTAACCTATTATGTTCCACAAACCCTTTATGCCAATAAAATAAAGTCGA
The DNA here is from genome assembly GCF_987345545.1 of Pholcus phalangioides. Classification (NCBI taxonomy): domain Eukaryota; kingdom Metazoa; phylum Arthropoda; class Arachnida; order Araneae; family Pholcidae; genus Pholcus; species Pholcus phalangioides. The sequence goes on along the minus strand of NW_028301596.1, from coordinate 20,057,863 downwards.
TAGACCCCTAATGCAAATGAAATGAAGTCCATGCCAGGGGTGCTCAATTTTTTCAGTCTATGGGTTAGATTATTTTGCCATTTGCAACGCCAGAAATTTCTGTATATAGAGTGGTTATATGACTTGAATTTTACTGGAAATTCCTATAATTTTAATCGTCCCAACTTTTCCTTTATTTTCACAAGGCTTACTTGAATAATTTTTTTAAAATCAAGAATGAAGGTCATTTCCATGACTTAGAAGTTAACACCTTAAACAATTTTTTTTATTGTAATTGGCAACTTTAGTTGCATTTGACTATTTTTTTCTCAACAGTTGGCTATATCTTGTATGGATCCCGATTTCCTGTATTTTTTTGAAGGAAATATGATCAGCATAGCCTTTTATCATATTATGTGTATTGATAATTTTCTACCGCGATACCTTTCGTGGGCCATTGGAACTTCTTTGAACTCCAGAGGTTATGCACCTCTGCTTCATGCCAGTAAAATAAAGGCCACTGACTCCCCTTCACAGAATGATAAGCAGCTATCATGATATAAAATAATGAATTAATTGTTTTCTCATCCAAGCCATTTTCTCCCCACCCCGAAATCTCTCCAAGGACCCTTAGTTAAGAACCCCTGCTTTAAACCTTTTTTTTCACATCAAGCTCAATCTAACAATTCAAGAGTCATGTTCACAAAAAGGAAATTCAATAGCAAACGATCTACATTTTTTCTTAACTGTCACTTGAGGAGTTTGAAATGTTTCAAATGAATATAAAATCTCTATTTTTTTCTTATTTTTACATTTACTATAATCATAAAAAAAAACTGGTACTTTTCATTGAGTGTTTTGTACTCAATTCTTGTAGAAGTATTTGATAATTTTTTATACTTAATTTGTGTTACTGTAGGTTACACTGGAAACTGCTCTCCTTCAATGGGCTGACTATACATCTTCAGAAGAAAAATTGTCTAATTGGTTGGAAGAACACAATAAGATGCTGGCAGAAGTCCAGAAAATTGATCTTCCTTCTGCACCTAAGGAGAACATTAATCACAGAAAAGCTAGGTTGAGGAAAGCAAATGTAAGAATTATGATTCAGCCTTTTTTTTGAAAGGGACTCAATAAGAACTGTATGATATAGGTGCTGATCTACAAATACTGCATTTATCTATTTTCTTGAATATTTTTTTTTTCCTTACAGAGCATTGTTCAAGACATTGAATCATTTGAACCAATGATTGAATCAATGAAGTCTAAAGCAGAGCAGCTTCTGCAACAAGGAATACCGCCAGCTTTGAGATCGAAATATGAAAAATTAACACAAGATGCCAAAGTAAAAATAATTTTTGAATTACTCATGCTTAATGTAAAGATCTTAATTTAAGAATGCATTCATTCATATCATTTTGATCTCCATCAGGAATATCGTGACAAAGAGAAAAACATTATGGATAATATTCAGCAATTTCTGGACTGTTGCACTGATGTCATGCGTTGGTTGAATGCGTCAAAGGAAAAGCTGAACAAATGTGCTGAACCATCTGGGGATCGAGACATTCTTAGGGAAAAAACAAACAAAATAAAGGTATAATATTATCTCAGTTTTGAAATTTTCTTCCAAATAGAAGAATTTTATTTATTTTCTATTTACTCTTTCTACAGTTTCATAAATTTCACTGCTCCGCATTATAGAGGACAAGTGGACATCACTATACACTCTATAAAATGCCAGCTCTCTTTTCAAGAAGAAAACTTTTGTGTGATTTTGCACAGGTGATAGTACCTCCTCCTTCCACCAAAACTTTGAGAGCAAAAAACCCAGAAAGAGAAATACTCTATCTTTTTCTATTATTTGTATAAATAATAGATTATTATTATAATTATTAACAATTATTTGTATAAATAATAGATTATTATTATTATTATTAACAATTATTTGTATAAATAATAGATTATTATTATTATTATTAACAATTATTTGTATAAATAATAGATTGTATAATAATATTCGAGCATATTCCTTTATTACCCCTATAGGATTTTTAAAAAAAATACTTTTCAATTGTTCCCTTCCTTTTGCTTGTTTCCTTCTGTTATCAAAATGTGAGAAGAGCTGGCTCTGCCTACTGGCTATTAATCTGACTGGTTGGGGGAAATGGAAAACATAGTCTTAGAAGAAGCAAAATTACAAAATATTTGAGTTTGCCATTGCAAAATTAAAAGGCTTTTAAAGAGATGAAATATCTTGGCATTCTGAAATACAAAGCATCCAGTCAGGCAAGATGTCTTGTAAATGTGAAATAGAAATAAAAGTCTATTTTTAATAGAATGCTTATGTTACTGGTATATGTAGTGCTTATAATTTATATATATATATATCTCAAAAGATAATTTTTGGTGAAAAAATTATTTCAATAATACAGTGAAGAAATAGAAAAAGTCAGGTCAGAATACTTATTTCTGGTCTCCCTGCATATAATTTATTTTGTGTATTAGCCAATTTTTCCCCACCCACTCCAGAAGCACAAAATGGTAGTCCTGAAGTGGTTTTTCACCTCAAAAACTGACTCATATATAAGCCGACTCCCTCGATATAGGAGATGATTTTTGAACAAAAAAAAATTTATATAGCTTATTCATAAACCTTTATAAAGTAAGTCCTTTCATTCCAATTAGAAATTTGTATGACAGAAGATTTGTTGTAGAGAAATCTTTCTCAGTAGAGAGTAAATTAATAAAAATGTTGGTCTGATAAAACGTTGGGTATAGAGAAAAATGTCTTGCATTACACTTTGTGTGAATAATATATGAACAATGTATGAAAATTTTACTGCATATGCATTGCAATAAGATTTTGATCTATATAAACGTAGATCACATTTTCCCACTTCGTAAGATTTAAATTTACTTGCATTTGAAATAACATGCATGATGTAATAATCTAATCCATCAATAATAGTATTATAACATTCCCGTTGTCTCTTTTGATAGATTCTTCAGTCTGAACTTGAAGAAGGCGTAGAGAAGTTAAGGCAAGCAGCTAGATATGCTGAGATTGCTAAAGCGAAAGTCGAAGATGAGGATGAACAGGCAATGATAGACGACGAGCTTGCCAAGCTGCAAGAGGAATATGAAGTTCTTAAAGAAAATGTTGCAGAAATCAAAATATCTCTAGATGTAGGGGTTGTAAAATGGAATGAGTATGAAGCACAGTTCTTGAAATGTTCAGAATGGCTGAATGAAATGGAGCCGTTGGTCCGTTCATATACAAAACCGCAGCCTGATTTACTTGCAAAGAGAGCTCGTTTGCAAGAGTTTCAGGTACGGCTACCGCCAATTAACATCCATGTTTTCAGATACATTAAAGTTATTTACTTTAATGTAAAATTTATTTTTAAAGCATTGTCAATTCTCTTGCAATCAATATGAAATTAATAAAATAAAAAAGAAAGATTTAATAGAATTGTATGATCTGATCTTTAGTAAGATATTAATTGTCATTATTATTATCTTATTTTCTATTCTATGTACGTAGGAACACTTGCAAACTATATTTGAGTGGCAGACTGAGTTTGACAAACTGAACATGAAAGCTCAGTTGCTATTGGAAACATACTCAGACTCCAGCATTTCCAACGCTTTTACACAATTGTCAGGAAAGTACAGTTGCCTCGTGTCCCTTTCCAAAGAGGTAATGCACCATCTTGAGCACCATTTCCAGGAACATCAACAACAACAATGCATGTACAGTGAATGTAATGAGCTGATAGAGACCTCAAAAGAACGTCTCGCTGACTGCTGCAGACCTCATTCAAGTAGTACAGACGAAATAAGTGCTAAAATGAATAGCCTCAAATCTCTGGCCAATAGCATGGAGCAATCTCAAAACAAAGTCCGTTACACTCTGGAACTCACAGAAAAGGTAATAGAGAACACAGACAGTAGTGGCACAGAATCTTTGAAAGAAGATGCTGAAAACCTGAAGGCGGATTTTGATAAACTGCTTCAAGACATTGCTGATGCAAGAGTCAACCTAGCAAACAGACTGTCGGTAGTGGGAGAGTTCAATAAAATGCTCAGACAATTCTGTGTGTGGTTAGAAGAAATCGAAGGAGATATCGAAGCAACTGGAAAGCAAGAACTCAATTCCCACATAGAGAAGAAATCAGTCCAGGAAAAATACAATTTGATCTTGAAAGATCTTGAAGATCATGAAACGGTAGCTAAAAGACTAGAAGCAGATATCAAGAACCATCCTATGTCAGAAGATGAAATCAAGGACAGCTTATCGAAATACGAAACATTCCGAACATTAGCAAAGACATGTATGTCACAACTTGGGACTGAAATCTGTGCTCTTGAAGAATACAAACACGTACATTCTGAAGCCGAAACATGGTTAAGAGAAGCCCAAGCAAAGCTCCACTCAATCGGAAAACATGCAGACAGCTATGACAGTGCGAAAGAAAAACTACAAGAGTTTCAGAAAGTGAAAACATCTTATGGTCTCGGAGAAACGCTTATGGAAAAATGCTCTACTTTGGCAGAAGATGTTTGTCAAAGTCTCGGCAACATTGGCAAGGATAGAATTATTCAAGAAATTGAGACCATGAAACATGGATTTGAAGACCTAAAATTGCAGTCTGAAAAAACAGAACGTTGTCTAACTCAGTGTCTGGATGATTGGAAAGAATTTGAAGATTTTTACGAAAAGGAATCTAGTTGGATCAATGAATTTGAAAACCGTGTAAAACCTCAGCTTGAAACAACTCCATCGCATGAAACTGAGACAAAAAGATTACAGAATATGAAGGTTTGTGCAACCAAATGATTTTTTTTTTAAATTTTCAAACTGTCACATTGTATAAATGTTTTTACAACCAGGAAAGAAATTTAAAAAATGTTTGATACCTTGCAGCGTATGTTTCTCATTTGATCAGTTTTTTCATCATTTGTATTCAGGAGCTTCTAAAGGAAGCAGAAAAACATAGAAATGACATGGATATCATGTGCCAATTATGTGAGAAGCTTGTGGAATCAACTTCTTGTGTATCAGTCAGAGATCGTGCAATCAAGTTATCAGGAATGCTGACCAGCATAACTGGAAATTTGCAGGTAAGTTTTTTTAGCAAAACAAGCTATTACACAGAACAACAAATTTTTAAAAAGTTTTCTGCATCAAAAACAAAAATGGTCATTTCTTACATAATTCGGTGTACTGGACATGAATTTGACCATAAAAAATCTGGATTGGCTGCTGTTTTCTAGCAAATTGCTCATTTAATATATACACACATATAATAACACAATACAATACATTGAAAAACAACACAAACAAGATAACTATGTAGGAAACAAAATAAATGTATAAAAAACACCACAAATGAAAAGAAACACAAATGTTGTTAGAGCATAATAGTTCATTTATTTGCATCAATAGGTACTTATTTTGTATTGTGTTGTACTGGAAGCATCTTTTACAATTATCTATCAACCAGCATCGAGCTTGACTATTTTACCTGGTAACATTTTCCTTTGGTCCTTACCTTTTTTTCACCATACAATAATGCTTGTAAAGCACTTTTTAGCTGTTAACAGGATAATATCTCAAAAATAAAAGCAAATAAACCTTTTTCATGGTGATATTCGTGTTCAGCAGGCCAAAACCATTCAGAATTGTTTATTTTCATGTTAGACACGATTTCATTGTTGTCTTGCATTGTTATTGGAATGTAAATATTGAAATAAGGTTCTTCCTGTGTGCTAGCAACTTACTTTAAACACTTTGTTCAAAGGATGCCATCAATAAATTAGAGAAAGTCTTATGCAATGAAGAAGAATTCTGTTCATCGAAAAATGACTTCAACACATGGTTGGAGCAGCAGAGATCAATTCTCAAAGCAAATAATTCACCAGTCGGTGAAAGAGATGTTATCATGAAACGATTACAAGAGCTGAAGGTAAATTTGTTCACCTAAAAATTTTTTATTTCTGCAATTTAGTTCAATGCATAATTAAAATAAAAATACAGTATATCACGCATGTCGGAGGACAAAGAGGAAATACAATATTCTGAAAGTGTGGCATAACAGATGACCTTATCTTGGATCTAATGCTAGTTAAATTTCAAAACTAGTTCAAATAAAAAGCACAAATTACCCTATTGTGAGGTACATAGTAACGAGGGGGGACTACTGTATTTAATTCTTAAAGAAATGCTTTATAAAACTATATAACTATATACTATATATATGCACAATACATACAGAATGCTCATAAACTGTTTTGGAAAAGTTTGAGGTGAGATAGCACCTGTCAAGAACCATTCAAAATGGAACCCTATGGTCCCATTCACTCAGAGTGACAGAGAAATATAAAGTAAATTGTCCAAGTTGAAGTTTCAATAGTGAAAAAAAAGACATAATGAAATCATAAATTGCACAATTACATGCAGATCAGCAAAAGACTCAAAGGTGATTCTCAATGTGACATCCAAGGGTATGGTTGCAATATTCACATTTGTGAATGAAAAATGGTGCTCTCTCTCTTGTAGACTCCTAGCATCGTATTGATCTTGTTCGAGGGACTACAAGGATTCTTGCAACAAGATCTTCTACAGAGTTTATGGGTGTCTCACACACCAATGCTTTCATGTGCCGCTACAAGAAATCCAGTGGATTTAGATCAGATGATCATGGAGACCATGCCATATGTCCACCACGTCCAATACTTTTCAGACACTGTCAGTGGATTGGGACCATAGGTTGCATCGTACATTTTGTTATTTTTCATAGATACTATCACCCTCCAGTTTTTTCTGAACAGTTCATGAACACCCTGTGTACATGAACATGTGTCATCACACCTCTTATTTTGGGGGTAAAGTTCTGGGACGCCCTTTATATGTCTTCATATTTCCCAAATTTCTTTTTTGTAACTTGATATAACTTTTTCAGCTCATTCATTTAGACATTTGTCCTTATATGCCACAAAAGTATATAATACAGGGTCTCAATATATCTTAAAGATATCAAGGTTCACATCTATATTAAGTATTTATTCAAACAATACTTATTTCTCCTTAGAATGTGAGCGCTTCTTTACCAGAGGGTCAGCAATTGCTCAACACAGCATACGAGAGTGGTACGAAAGTTTTGGACATTTTGCCAGAATTTTCTAAAGTCAACCTTAGGGATGAAATAGACAGTTTGAAACAAAGTTTCAGTGGATTGCAAGAGTCGACAAGTGATGCAATATCTCTTCTGGCATCAGTGTGCTCAAGACTGCAAGAATTCCACCAGAATTATGCAAAATTCAAAGAGTGGTTATGCAACGTTGAATCCCTGTTGGAGGTATCCCCACAAGTTAAAGGTGATCCAGTTGATATAAGAACAAAGATAGAGAACTACAAGGTGAAATTTTTAATTTTTTTTTTCATTCAAGTATAGCTGAAAACATGTCCTTCAAGCTTGCAAATATTTATTCATATCAATATTCAATTTTTTTTTAAAATAGTAATGTAAATTTTGAGTATTATCTTTCCCAGAGCATTCGATCAGATATAGAAGTTCATCAAGCAAATCTGAAAGAGTTACAAAATGAAGCAACCGAACTTGTGCAGAAAACTGGAGATAAATCATACAGCAATGAATGGAATGACCTATCACAAAGAACTGATCACATATCGAAAAAATGCCAGGTACGTGTTTATAAATATGATAGGGGGAATCTGGAATGAAAGAAATAGGAAAGAGGGATTACCTTTTGATTGATGGGAATTAGTGCAAAACAACATGCTTGAACAACATAAGGTGAGTTGAATATAGTTCAACAAGATGTTAACAATGTTATTCAACCTTTTTACAACTCTGGGCCAGTGAAAAACTGTGAAAAAGTTGAAACCAGTTCATAAATGGCAGACATGGAAGCAATAATTTGCTGAACTAGAAAAAAATAAATTAATAGGAGAAATAATTTGCAGACTGGCAAAAAATAAATGAGTGAGAGAAATAGATTGAGAACCAGCAAAAGAGGTAAATTAGTAAGAGAAAATAATTTATGTGCCGGCAGAAAATTAGTAAATGGTAAAAAAGATTGAGTAACAGTAAATTATAAATATATAGGAGAAAATAATCTGCTGACTGTCAGAAAATAAATGCTGTAAATAAGAGAAATAATTTGCAGACTGACAAAAAATAAAGGATTAGGAGAAATAGATTGAGAACCGGCAAAAAATTTATAGATTTATTTATTCTAGGAAATCCAAGCTATGTTGGAGAGACACCAGCAAATGCTGCAGAGCTATAACCATAGCCTACAAGAGACAGAAAAATGGCTTCTACAGATGTCATTCCACCTCATGTCTCTTCACTCTCTGCAGATCTGTAATCTCATAAAAACAAGAGAGCAACACGTGAAACACCAGGTAAATCACATAATCATACAGATTCAATCATGATATTCATGATTCAATCTTGAATATGATATTTTTCCTTAGACGATTTCAAGGAATTGTTTTTGCATTCATGATAAGAAATGTGTTCAACAATGTTTCAAGTGCCTTTAAGCTATTAAAAACATCTTTATCCATTTGAATCTTCCCTTTAAAGTTGATACCTGTCCTGTATTGGTTTATTGCAACTTTGCCCTGACAATTCATCCCAGAAATTTCATCCCTAGCACGTTTTGCCCTTAGTACATTTTATCCCTGGATGGGGCCAAGTGAGTGGCTGAATGACTGTATGAGTGACCACATTAGTGACCAAATGTCTAATTACATTTGGCCTTGGACTGGACCAAGTTTGTGGGTAAGTGAGTAATTGTATGAATGACTGAGTGAGTATGCGATTGAGTCACCAAGTTAACGGGTGAGTTACAGACTGAGTGCGTGATTGAATGATTGCATGTATGAAAGACTCATTTGCTCACCAGCTCACTCACCCAGTCACTTGACCACTTATTCACTTGATCACTCATACAGTCACTCACCCACAGGAGATAGGGGGGGGGGCAGGGGGCCGTTGCCCCCCCCCCCCAGCTTTTGAAAATCCACTAAAAATGGTGTATATGTGGGTATATATATATACATACATTGAGTACATGTGCTTTGCTCTCCCCATCCCTGGAAAAAGTTGAAATGACGGCTGTGCTCACCCACTGACTTGGTCACTCATATGATCACTCAATTGGTCGTTCATATGGCCACTCACTCACTCATATCACCACTCGCTTAGTCATTCATATTTTTACCCACTTACTTGACCCTATCTGGGGGCAGAATGTCTGGATCAAATGGTCAGTGCGATATGTTAGGGACAAAATGTTTGAGGCAAAAGAGGTGAAATTTTGAAAACAAATTTTCAGGATCCCCCTGTATCACCACGTATCAATGAGTAAAAGGGTTTTAACATACAGTACGAGGGGATTATTCCACATTCAGTGATTAGGGATACTCACCATTTGCAGTGTGTTTATGGATGCAAATGGTGTGTTTTTGCAGTAAGAGTGTTTTGAAAATTAATTGTTTTAGTTCAATCAACACATTTCACTCAAAAAGCGGCTATAGTAACTATTTAATTGTTTCAGAATGAAACTAAAAAGTTGAAATTTATTATTTAGTAGCTTAATTCTTTAAATTCAAATAACAAAAATTGCTTGATGATGTCAAGTGCAAATTTTATCACTGTCACTTGTCATTTTGTTACAGGCTCTGCTCAAAGAAATACAGGAATACCAAACTGTCATTGATGATGTCAGAAACAAGGGACATCTTGTAATCGATACTTACAAAAACAAGGAGCCAAAAGTGGAGCAACAAATTACCCAACAGCTGACAAATATTCAGGAAAGCTATGATTCTTTGTTGATGACTGCTGAAAATATTCAGGTATTTACCAATCTTTGACAAAGAAAATAATCTCACACTCTACTGTGCATCTTAAAATAACATACTATAATAATCCTTTTTTACAGGCTCAATTAGAAGAAGCTTTGAAGAAATTTCATAAGTATGAAGAGACACTACTCTTGTGTGAAGAACTAATCAATGAAGTACATCCTATGTTCAAGAATAAGATTGATCTCACCAAGTGTCCTCTCAACACAGCGAAAGAAAAGTTTGATTCCTCAGAAGTAATCATATTTTACATATACAGCGTATAATTTAATGTCTGATTCAGTAAAAATTAATTTTTTATTATCTCTTATTAAGCCTGAAAATTTAAGCATCATTATATTTCCATTACTGCTGAAAAACTCTGAATCTATTCCATGCTAATACCGGCTTCACTAAGTTAAATTCATTAAAAGATGCCAAAACAGTGGAGTTCAGGGGGGGGGGCTGCTACACTGAAGTTTGGGCACTATTTTTAGATCTGCATTATGCATGTTACTTTGAGGCTAGATAACGTGGTCTGTGACTAAAAGATTTCTAAAATCAATCAAAATCTATTAAATTTTCTAAATGAAATGATAAGATTCATCAGGGAGAAAGGGGAGGTTGGAATATAACATTTAGTTCATTGTATGTCTTTTTTAAAAATTAATTTCTCTTTTATTATTTCTCTTAATTCAGTTTAGCCTCCTCAGTCCCTGTGTCGCCTGAGGGAGACTCTAGATAGCACAGCATTTTAAGGAATGCCCACCTAGGTAGATGTTCCCAGAGACCCCAAAATTAGTTCTAGATGTTTTAAGCATTTGATAGTAACTCATTCATACTCATTTGTTGGCAGAAACTGATTTTAGGCAGTACCACAGTTAAAAACCTAAAATTTAAAGTTTACTTCAGGATTGAGGAGATTTACTTTCAATAAATAGAATAAAATTATACATCAGAACTTTTTCCTAATAAGAACTGCATTAAAAATAAAATAGGCCTATATACAATACAGTAGAACTTGGTTAGCTCGAATTTTGGATAATTCGAACTTTTGCGAACTCCCCTTGAGTTTTCTACCTGTTTAATGTTAAAATGTCTTATGTAATTTGATTTTTTTCAAGCGTTTTGGATAATTCAAAGTTTGAGGGGAAAAAATCATGATTTTTGTATGAACAAATTTAGTTTGGAAAATTCTACAAGAAGTCAAACTTTGCTGTTCTCGACCAAGTTGTGAGACAAATCTTTAAAGATAAATAAAAATTTTGAAATTCTGTTTTTCGTATTCTTTCTTTGATAATTCAATGTTCATTTTAACATTGTTCAGCTGGAGTGCATCGAAAAATGTGTACTACTTGATGCCAATTCATTGTAAACCTATGGATCAAGGTGTACCATTCTCAAAATCTGGATCTTTTTATTTTTTACCGTCATTAAGAGTAAAGTATCAGAAAGTACAAATTGTAATACTTTTATGAAAGTATGTATTTTTTACATAGCATTAGAATAAGCAGAATTTGGGAAACAGTTTCGTAACGGATGATAATGATCTGTTCCCGCAAATCAGGCTTTAAGCATTTTCAAAAAATTCTGCAGTGATGCCAATTCTAGAGCAGTGAAGTAATGTAGCAACTAAGATCAATTATCATAATTATAAGTTATCGAAATTCGGAAAACAGTATTGTAATTGATGATAAAATTTTAATAATTGATAATTTTTATCTTCTGCAAATGTTGATGATTAAGTTGCAATTTTTAGTCTTTTCATGAATCCAGAATAGATTAATTGGGTAATTCAAACTTTTTTCCAGTGTGACTTTGGACTTTGAATTAACCAAGTTCGACTACTGTACTTATAATTCAAAAATACTTAAACAGTTTAATTAAAAAAAACAATGTTTGCTTTTCTATCTAGAAAATGCTAAACCGATTGAAAGACATGAAGCAGCAGTTGCAAGATGTGGTACAGGATTGTATGGAAACAATGGCTTCTGTCAGTCGACCATCCAGTCCAGATGTGGGATTTTCTTCACTTCCCGAAAAGGAGGTCAGCTTGAAAGTTCAACTGCAGGATCTGATCGAGCTCGTAAGGAAATATTATGCTATTAAAACTTTTTGTTTCATTAATATAGAATTTAAAAAAGGAAACATTATACAGAAATACTTGATAAGGTTTTAAGGCAGTGATTTTAAATTAGAAGAAAAGTTCTCAGGGCATAAGACAATCGTCATTATAAGTTAATTTTTTCTCAATGTTTCCCTAACACCAGAGATTGGCATCATTAAAAAACAAATATTCAAATTAGGTATTAAGTTTATTAAATTGCAACACCTGTTAATTCCAATCGCTGGTAGTGGAGAAACGTTGAGTGAAATGAACTCACACCAACGATTGCCTCTTTGTCCCGAGAACTTCTCTTCTGATTGCATGGAAACATTTTTTTTTTGTGTTCATACAGGTGCAATCTCAAGTGGGTTCAATGGCAAATATTTTGAGTGAAAGGGAGAGTGCTATTCTCAAAAGAGATGCTCTTGAAAAATGGATCTCTCAACAAAAAGAGATTATTTCAGATATTGAAAGTGAACGTTTACCTTTGGAAGTCAAGGCAGTTTTGGATCGAATACACAAGTTGGAAGTACGAAACTTTATGTCTTTGTTTTTGTAGAGAGAAATTTTTAGTATGGTGTTAAATTATCTCATTTGTGTGCTCTGCTTGGATAATAATAATAATATTGATATCTAATAAGTTTCATATTTATCTAATTATTCATTATAAAAGGACATAAAAATGCAAATAATGGAAAAACTGACTGAAGTGGATATAATTGAAAAGCAAGAAAAGAAGTATGATTCAGAAGCAGATGAAACAAGCTTGAGAGAGAAACTGAAAAACTTAGATCAAAAGGTAATGATATAATCTTTTCTTTTTCCCCAATTATGATAGTTTGGTATGCCAAAATGCTAAGTAAAACATATCTTACATTTATGATGGAAATTTTATAAAATAAGAAAACTATAATAGGCACATTTAATTATAGGTGAAAGATCTTATAACTAAACACATTTCCCTGAAGGCCTCTATAGAAGAGTTAAGGCTATTTCTTTCAGAAATTGAAAAGCAAATCAAAATGGCACATCAACAGGTTGATTCCATTGATAAGCAAGAAGGAAGTGGGTCAGAGCACAGGAGGCAGTTATTGATGGTATGTTTGTTTTATTTGTTCTCAGCTTTCTGTATCAATTATAATACCCTTGTTATAGCACCTTCCCCATGTCGCATAAACCCCACTTAGCACCAGAAATTTCCAGTGAACAAATTTTTAATGTAAGGAAAAAATGGTTTCAACTGTGATTCAATATAAAGCCAAACTCATTGCAGTGTCAGAATTCTGTGAAATAAATGTTGGTCAAATCTGGTTTCACCTATATTATGACATGCAATGTTACTCTAACTTATAGTTTTGTTTAATAATTTTCAGCAAGTAGCAGCTGATTTACATGTCATTGGTGAGCACATTGAAAAGACAAAGGCACTGGCAAATGAAGTCAGACCACAGTTCAGAGATGACAGCAGCAATAAATTACAGGATGAAATAGTGTAAGTTTTTTTCCAGCACTTAAACGCAGTTAAGAAAATTTTATACTTTCAACAAAAATACATGCTTTTCCACAAAATCTTAGTTCAGGTCATTGATTAATCATATGCATTAAAATTAATCCTTCGGTCCGTGTGATTGAATGTACAGGGTGATTAATAAAGAAGTATACAGTTCCAGATGCTGTAAATCAGTAACAGTTAAAGACATTGACCACAACTGTGATCCTTTAGGTAGATAGGCTCATGAAGAATTTGTGTTCCCTACTGATGAAAGTAACATAGGCAAAAGTGTGTGTGTATCATGAATAGTTGGTCAGATATGCATCATCTGCAGTGGAGTAATTATTTTGCGTCCTTGAATTTATTTTCACGAGAAAATTGTCATGGAAGTCTCTTTTATAAATACGTTAAATTTTTAATTGATGCCAGAGTTGCATCACCAGAGTTGATAATGGTAACTTTATTCCCGAATCAAATTAAAAATGTTGTAACACAACAGTGACAGATTCTGTTTTTCTTCAATTCAAGAATGCCAAAGACTTTCTCCACTGCAGACGCTGCCATTTTGACTGATTCATCATGTAATGTGTGCACTTTTGTCCACATACCTTTTCTCAGTAGCTCAACACAAAATTTATGATTACATCTACCTAACGGATCGTAGTTGTGGTCCATGTCTTCAACTGCTACAACGTTGTACGTACTGTTTTACAACGTCTGGAAATATACTTCCTTATAAATCCCCCGTATAATAAATTATTTGAAATTATTCAATTTTTGATTCCAGTTCTGTATTAAACTTTTATTTTCAATGACAACAATTCATGTATCTTAGTTCATTGGAAAAAAAATTGGAAGACCTGCAGAAAAAGTGTCTTCGAAAGATTGAGAGCATTGAAAACATCCAGAAATCATTGAATTCATTGATGACAGAGTTGACATCCATCAATGATTGGATTCAGGGGAAAATTCTTGATTTAAAAAATATTCCTGCTCCTGGATTCCAGAGTCAATCGATCGAGTTTGCATTGCAAGAAATTTCAGTGAGTTGAATGCATTTTTCTCTACATATTTTTTTTTTTTCAGAATAAATGAGGTTAATTATACTAATGCTGGTGTTAGAGGTGAAATGTTACAATGGTTCAAGTCATATCTAAATATTATAGAAAACAGAGTTAAAATAAACAAATTTTTCAGTAAATATACAACTCTAACTAAAGGAGTTCCTCAGGACTCTATTTTAGGTCCAATTCTTTTTATTAGTGGCCCCTTGTATTTAAAAAAAACTTAAAATATCAAAGAATATACCTTTATAATAAAAAAGTATTTTCTTCGATATTTTACTATAATATGATATGTTATATTATTATATATATTATTATAACAAATTTCTGTTAATTTCAATGCTATTTGAAACCTAAGAACTCAAAATTTCTCTGAGTAATTCATTGTGGCCCATCCAACATTAAAATCAAAACAAAAAAATTACATTTTATTCTTCCTTAAAAAGAGGTGATTTAAAAAAATTAAATTTATGGCATAAGTGGTGAAATGAATGAAATTTTTGTTTGGTAAATTAAGTTTTGAATCTCATGCATTCGGGAGGAAAAATCAAGTGCTTTCATGTAAGAAAAATATTTTTTTGCAATTAATAAAACCCAAACCATTAAAAGGTTAATTATTTTTGTTCACTGACACTCTTTGGTAAAATAATTACATACGCTGCCGACACTCAGTTACTCTACACTCCTGTATATAATAATTTATATGCATTTAAAAACCAGGTTGAACACAATCTTCTAATTATCAATGATAGGTTTTTTTATAATAATGATATGAAACTGAATCTTAAAAAAATACATTTTATCTTAGAGTAGATATTGTAATTCCTGTCAAGCTAAAACTTGTTGCTATTCTATGCTATAACCATTATTTATTATTGTGCATGTATATGACTATAATGAATTGTTTTAACTTAGATGTTTGGGTTGCATTGATTGGTTGCCAGTATAGGCAAAGTTACCCTTTGACAACTAATACATAAATATACATTGAAACCTGTCTAAGACGGACACTATATGGGATAGAAACCTGTCTTAAATGGAATCAAAATATAGTTTGTGCAGTGATTAGTGTCTTTATTTGCATCTTTATAAAACAGAAATCTGTCTAAAATGGAATATTATTTCAGTCTATTGATGTTCCGTTTTGTACAAGTTTTTGCTGTATTTTTATTTTTTTTGTTATATGTTTGTATTGTATTTTTTTTCCTGTCCATTCTATTTTGTTCTTTAGGCTAAAACTAAGATTGTATGTTTTCTACGTGATTTGTAATCTTCATATGTAATCGGTTTTTTCTTATAGCGTCTGTATATAACTTTCCTGAAATATATAAATTAAATTTAAGTTTTTAATCAATTTTAAAATATATTTATTCATGTATTTCACAGGCCTTACAGAGGGAAGCTAAAAACAAAGAAATCGTCATTTCTTCCACTGAGAAAAAAATACAAAGCTCAACTAGTAACATAGACATAAAGGATATGGAAGCTCTTCATAATCTACTGCGAGAAGTACAAGAACGCTTCAAAGAACTTGGTGGAGCTCTCGAAAATGCTTTGCTAAAATTGAAATCATATTTGGTCAAGAGTGACAAGTTAGAGAAAGATAAAGAAGACATCAAAAGATGGCTATCCGAAAAAAATCAACAACTTCGACAAACTGATCATGTTACTGGAAAAATGGAAGATCTTGAGAAGCTAAAATCTCTGTATAATGTAAGTAATGGAAAAAAATGTTTTTTTGACTTCTCATTAATGGGGTCTTCTGTGCTCTCTATTTTCCAAAGAATATGTACTTTGTAAGAAAAATAAAATAACATTGTGTATGTACATTACTCTAAAAAAAAAAATTTTTTTATTTCGACAGATTGAGGAAACCATTATCAAAAGCTTTGAAGATAATCAAATGAATGAGTTTTATAGATGCGGCAAAGAATTAGAGGAAGCATGTAATAGTGAAGACCAGAGACATCTTCATGCTGTGATAGATGGTTTGTGTCATAAATATTATAATTTATAGGATATCTATTTTAAATGAAAGAAACCTTCCACAAGCCAATGAATAAACCCTACTTGAAACTTTTCAGTTTTTTAATTCCAAAAGTCTCTTCACAGAGAGCAGGCAGACCTTTAACACAACACTTACATAATATGAAAGTTCAAGCATTTTTCACTTCAAAATATAGAAAATAGATGGCACCATTATAACACAAACAAGCGTGGCTGACAACATAAAGACAATAAAGCCATATATATATAACACACAAACAACAAGCTCCTGTAATTCGTTAGGAATTTTTCCAGAGGAATTTGTACAAGATGCATGTACTGTTAAATAATAGTATTTTAATTATGCCACTATAAAGTCATGTGAATAACATGATGGGCTTGCATCGTAAGAGCCCAATTCCGTTCATTTTGAAATGAGACGGTGGTGGTTTTTCTGTGTTTTTTCTACTTCTGGGCATTAATGTGAGTGGTTTTTCTACTTGAAAAAGCACACAGAGAGCAGGCAGATCTTCCAGTGTGGTGCTAAAAAATTCTGGCATGTGTTTTCGGGTATGGAAGACAATGCTTCTTGAACAAGAAACATGGGTAACTCTGACATCATTGGCACATCAGTCTCACATATATACACATAACACTTTCTGACATGCACCAGTTCATCAGAAGTTCCCTAGAATGTTTCCCAGATGAAATTTAAAATCCTATACAATGATACTCAAGGAACTGGCGAAATGTTTGTTATAAAAGATTTATCATTATGGATTGGATATAGTAATATTATAAAAGTGTTAACTGGACCAGAGGAGTAAAATTGTTATATAGGCAATTATCGTTATTTAGGATTTTCCCTCTGTAAACATAATAAAATAACATATTTGTATCTGTTATGACTTTTTTTTAAATGTCTGTATAAATATCTACCATCAAGGATTTGTGTTCATTCTTTACAGAGATCAAGGGAAAACTGAGAGAAGTTGAGAAGCTTCTTGAGAAAAAATTGTCTCAGCTAGATTATCATATGAAACAACAAAGTGAGCTTGACAGATTGATTCAAAGTATTCGCTCCTGGTTAAGTAAAGCAGAGGTGACACTGTCTGCTGATCTGAGGACTGATGCAATGATAGAGATAGTTGAGGAACAGTTGAAAGAGTATTCTACTTTGTTGGAAGAATCAGAGAAATTGATGGAAGATATGAGAAAAATGAAGGAAATCTCAGAAACCATAATTAAACATATGAAAGATGCAGATACAATGATCCTTCAGAATGAATTGAAGCAACTGAAAGAACAGCATAGGAGGTAAATACTTTGCTCATATCAAAAAAGTGACAAAAACAGTAATTTCTCATTTTACCTATCATATCTGAAGAATATCTGTAGAAAAGAAAACGAATATTGATGAGCGTACTTTAACATTTCAGGAGTAGAAAAGCATTGATTTAAGCCAAACAGCTAGAGGATTTTTGTAAACTGATTTTTTTTGGTGAAGTTTCTGATATATATATACACTCAGTGCCGTCTTAACGCATGGGCCCATGAGAAGAGGGGCCTCACAAAAATGAGATTTGGTTGAAATTTCCTAGAATTTACCTGTTAGGGCCTCAGAAAAACCACTTGGCCCGGGGGCCCATGATGCTCTTAAGACGGCCCTGTATACATTTTATATATATATATATATATATATATATATATATTTTTTTTTTTTTTGTATTTTCAATTTTTTCCCATAGATTAGAAGAATGTCTAAGGGATCGTTTGAAAATATTAGAAGAAAGTATTCAGAAACAAAAAGATCTTATATCAGCTATCGAAGCAAATAAAAACAGGTTGGAAAAAATGCAAGCTGATATCAGACTTTTGAACCAGCCTCTTGGAATGTCACCTGATGACGCTAGAAAATTGGTCAGGGAATATGAGGTTTGTAATTATTCTCATTCATTTCGATTTAGAACTTTATAACAGAGTCTTGTTCAGGTGCTTCTGCATTTCAAAGGGGAAAAATCAATTTTTACCAAAATTTGACAAAGAGGAAAACATTTAAGCACCAAACTAATTTCCCAGGAGCCAAGAATGGTTTCTTTCCTGAGAAAAACAGTCATAATGTTTTGTTTTTTTTTTACTTTTCTGAGACTTGATTACCCATTTTCATGTTAGAAGACACATCACTATGAAATTAGAAAATTTATGTCATTCCTAGACTCTGATTTAGCAATCAAATATATAAAATTTTAGGTGCCAATACAGATTTTGTAATCGCCATGGCGACCTGATACAACCAATTTGTCAAGCCCTGGATTTTACCATGCTTAAGCTAACATATGTTCGGATATCCTATGAATTTTTTGTTTCATATCACTTTATTCATTAACTTGTTACTTCATTGACTTTTTTTAAGAAAAAGAAGGTAAGAAGTGTCAAAATGTAAGTTATGAGGAATATTCAAACTTTTTTGGGTTGTTATGCTGTGATAAAGACTTTTCATCAGTAGACGTTTGTGGGTAAATACAGTGAAGGAGGCAATTGTCCTCCTCCTCCGTTCAGTAAAAAATTTTACTATTGACATAAGTAGGAGGGTGGAGGTGGGCATTCGTTCTTCCTGTTCACTATACACATTCTTAGTTATTCACCTTCCCTCTTCAAGGAACCTGTATCTGCTTGTAGAGTGATTGCACCTAAATCTTTTTTCAATCTCTTCTGTGTCAAGAACATTTGTAAAGCTTCAGCAAGAAATTCATGGCTGAAGTAAAACAGCTTTACAAAATAGTGCTTTATTCACCAATGCCAACATCAAAATAAAAACCTCATGTATATATAAGCAACAGTATGCAGTTTGATCAAATAATTAGTCTTTGTGCTAGAACCAATCCAATCCCATGTAAATGCTAACTACAGGAAAACTCAGAAATGAACTATTAATCATACACCTTGCATTTTATAGAACTCTAATTTTTATATGTCTAACGATTTGTTGTCGTCAAGCATCCCTTATTGGCAAAAATGTGAACTAATTTTTTTTCCATATCAAAAGAAATCTCCCTCGTGAGAAAATCTTTCCCACAAACTACATTCAAATATATCAATTTCTTCAATTTTTATGAATTTATGGGTCACCCTGTATATTGCTCCATCACTTTGGTGCACCCTCTCGTTGTCCCCTTCTGAAAAAAATTTCTGGCTACAACCCTGGTTTGCTGTAATTTAAAGATTATGGACTGACTAACTGTGGACGATGTTATGATCACAATTTTTATTCCGGATTCCTTATTGTATATATGCATATATGAAATATGGTTGTTTGTTATTTTCACATAAAGTAATAAATTTCTGGATACACCCATCCCCTGGGAATGCTTCGATATCTCTCTGAGATGGGAAGTGGGGTGTGTGCGGTCCTTCAGTATTCAAAGTAATTTACTGGAACAAAATATTGATAATATATTTGTTTTTCCAGAATGTCATCTGTTCATTATATGATGCGGAACAAAAACTGAAACACCTGAAGCCTTGTGGAAATTTGTCAGAAGTACTTTCCAGTCTTATCCGAGATGTTTCTTCAGAAATTCAACAGACAAAAGATAAAGCATCTAAAGCCAAACAAGCAGTTACATTAAGGGAACAATATCAGTCCATCATACAAGAAATTAAGGAAAACATCTCATCATTCCAGAACACCATTCACCAAATCGATCGGATGGAATCTCCTGGGGACCAGAAACTCAGCAAATATCAGAACTTATCTGAAGACATCATAAAATGTGAAGCTAAATTAACAAAAGCCGAAGACAAAGGTGAGCAGATAGCTAAAGAGGGAACAGCATCTGATCGAAATGCTATCATGGAAGAGCTTCAGAGCCTTCGAAATCAATTGAATGAGCTTAAGAAGATGCTACATGAACTCAAAACTCAACATGAGCACTTGATGGCAGAACAGAAGAAGTTACTCGAAGAATTCAGTGATGTGTTAGAACGACTTCGGCAGTATCAAAACATTATGAATTCTCATCCTTTGCTAACACTGAATCTGAGTGATGTTCAAAACGAAATCACAAAACATAAGGTAAGCGGACATGATTTCCCCCAACCCTAATTTAATCATTCACTTCTATTACATTGTTACAGAATTTTTTAAAGCTTTTTCTCTTCAGTAGTTTATTATTAGGTTATATTTTCAGTTTGGTTGATCGGTTATAATAAAATTATAAATAACACTGAACTGAATTTTGACAATATTTCTGCATCGAAAACAAAAATATTCATTTCTTATGTTATTCAATCCAGCACACTGAATGCATAATGATAAATTTGTTCATAAAGACACCACATGCAGAGCTGCCAATATGAAGAAAACAATGAGGATGCTGGAAGTTTCTGGTTGTCTCATATATACAGGGCTCAGGGCATATACAGGAGAGGGAGGGTGCATTGCATTGTTTGTTCAGAAATTATTGGGGGGCTCAGTCGCTTTACAAAATTTAATGGGGGGAGGGCTTAAATGGCCTAAGCCCCTAGGTTCCTGCACCTATATGGCTGGATGGGTTTTCTCTTAATGCATATTTGATACACATATAATAGCACAATACAACACAACATACAATACAGAAAAAAAAAAAAAAAATATATATATATATATATATATATATACAGGAAAAACAACACAAATGCATAGAAATTCCACCTATATACTACTATGTTCAAAAAGTTCAGAGACTTATTTTATTACAGAAGAATGAATACAGATAGAACCTGTTTATTTGTTATTTTCATCAAAGTAACTACCCTGTGCAATTATTCATTTTTTGTCATTCTTCATACAAAGATGTAAATCAAGATTGCTAGCTTTTTTTTGTCACACCCTCCAGCGCCTTCATTGCTACTCACTGTACCTTAAACGCATTCATCATTCAGTAAGATTCACCAGATCTTTGAAAGGCCAAGTCATGGATGCTCCATCGCAACAATGATGTGGCTCAAAGTTCCCTTCTCGTGTCAGATTACCTGTCAAAAAACAGCATATTTCAATATTTCTACAGCCAACTCATTCCCCTTGTCTTGCCCCATGTGACTTTTTCCTCGGATAAAGAATTTCCTTGAGGGACAATGCTTCTCATATTCCAAAGAAGTGCAATGAGAAGCAATGAAGGCAATCCCATTTACATCTTTGTATGAAGAATGGCAAAAATACATGATTGCACAGGGTAGTTACTTTGAAGAAAACACCAAATGAACAGGTTCTATCTGTATTCATTCTTCCGTAATAAAGTAAGTCTCTGAACTTTTAAATGTATTAACATACAGACACACAACATTATTATACATAAAACCCAATACAAATACATAGAAATATATAAAAAAATATATAGAAACACAAATGTATTACAGCACTATAGTTCATTTATCAGCATTTAACACATACTTGGTTTTGCATTGCACTTTTTCTGGACATAAAAGGAGCAATCTCTTACAATTCCGGCATTGAGGTTGACCATTTTCCCTGAAAACATTTTTATGTAGACCTTACCATTTTTTTACCATACAATGGTGCTCACAAAGCACTTTTCAACTGTTATCAGGGAAATACCTCAAAAACAAGAGCCAATAAAACTTTGTTCATGGATATATTCATGTTCAGCAGGTCAAAACTATTCAAATTGTATATTTTCATGTCAGATGCAATTTCATTGTTGTTCAGTGTAATTTTATTATTATATACTTGTTTCTCTTAGCAAGTATAGGTATCTCTCTCTTACAACATCTAATATGCTTTCTAATTCATTTTCTTTGCTCTTTCATTATTTTTGCCTCATACAGAATTTAGCTAAAGAGATTGAGGATCTTATGACCTGTGCAGATGAGCTGAGAAACCGTGTGAAAAAAGACATGTCTTCACAAAACATTACTTCCACCTATTACGAACAGCTCGATGAAATCAATCTTTTAGAGAGCACATTGCCCTCTGCCATTAGAGAGAGAGAAGAATACCTGGAAAGATCTTGTAAGATGCGAGAAAAGTTCAATTGTGAGAAACAAAATATCACTCAATGGTTTGAAGAGGCTGAGAATGTGTTAGCTGAACCTAAATCGGGACTAGACTTTGAGAACATTTCTTCTAGGTTAAAAGATGTCCAAGTAAGTGATCCTAATGTTAGAATATGTATTACACAATTCTTATAAGGTTGTTTGATTTTTTTTTAATTTGATTTGTCTGAAGTTTATTAAAATCAAGCAAACAAATATCAAATTATGCTGTTATTACAAAATGAATTCAAATACAATATTTGTCTGTGGGCAGGGTGGCCCACAATGATGTGCTCCGCCAGATACAGCAACTATGTAAAGCTAAGTATAGTGACTATGTAAAGCTAAGATTTTTAGTATGTTTCGAAAATTTCAATGGGTTTCTTTCCTATTATTTGGTAAGTTTGGTTAAAATGTGATGGCCTGTCCACCTATATAAATCACCAAATTTAGCTCTCACTTCCATGATTTGTTCTGTCCTAGTCACCACAGAATTTCTAATAAATTTCTGTCGTTAGAAATTCCGCAGAGGAATGTGTACGAGGTGCATATATGGTTAAGTAGTAGTAGCAATCATGCAGTCCATGCGAAATTTCTAATGGATTGGTACATGTAAGAATGTGTGTTCTGAGAGTGGTGTCTAACATATTTATATTGTCAGAATTGGGAGTTCATGCTTGCTGAGTTTAGAATTGCTTTAAAAGTGTGAGATGCAACAACTTCCTCTAGTAACTCCGGTTGGCGTTTGCACACCTATGTTTGTATGTGATTATGGATTGTTATTGTATTCCTGAATTGTCCTTTCAGTTTGGCGATGTTTATTGGAATCACCTTGTTAAAGTAAAATAAACTTGAAGGTGTCATTGCGAGGAGAGTGCAGGAAGCAGATCCGAGAGTGGCGGCCTTGGCTATAGTACTCTGAGCAGAACACTCTCCGGGCCTTTACATCACCTGGCTTGTCCAGCATACTCACACCCCTTGGGGTAACCAGCTTTTATCTCCCATGGAGACAGAGCAGCATAGTGTTTGGTGATGGTGAATCACCTTGTATAGCTGTGAATCAATTAGAATTTTTAACTGGATTATCGATTAAAATTTTTAATAAAAGTTTTTTTATCAATTATTTTATTGATTAATCTAATTTGAATCAAATATTTTCAAATGCCAAAGATTCATAACAAATGTAGTATTATTATTTATATGATGTATATTGACACTATAAAAATATTTTTTGTTCATTTCATGCATCTATCTGATAGATGTATACAAATAAAGGAATTAAGAAATTTTGACTGCTTGCTTGAAGCAATTTTATATGCCGAAAATATTTGTGAAATCATATAATTTTTTCACTTGGATTGTCACACTGTTTGCTTGTTTTCCTCAGAAACCGTATGAAATATCTAATAGTGGGTTTAACTCCTAAATAGTTGGGAAAGGGAAGGGCACTGATGCTTCTCAAATACGAAAACTGCTGTCCACACTGGAGGCAATAAATTTTTGTATTTTTTCCTAATATTATCACCAAATGCAAATTTGAAACTGAAATAATCACATTTCCATTGAATCAATTTGTATTTCTGCAAGTAAAAATAATTTTATCAGCATAATGGTTCAAATATTTTTAAATATAGTCACTTACCTAAAATGTTATGCATAAGAACATAATTTAAAACATCTATTAAGTTTCGTCAAACAAAATTAGTTTACAAATTTTCGAAGAAACTTTAATCAGACTGATCAAGTTAATCAACTCCACCAAAATTTTTGATTGAGACTAACAATGGGTCAGTTAATTTATCTGCCCCAACTACTATATGTGATATTGATACAATCAACTGAATTATTTTATTTATTAGCATCATTCTTTTAGGACTTTTTCTCTAGCATAAGCTTGAAAGAGGAAAGTTTGCTGGAAATGGAGAAACTCTCATCTCAGATACAACCGACACTGGATGAAGACCAGATACCTATACTAAATGCGGAACTTATTTCCATGTCCCAGAAGTTGAAAAGAATCACAAATTTGGTTGATAAGGTTCTGTCCGATATGGAGAGAAACTGTGTTTTATGGGATGAATATATTGAACTGTTAGGTAAAGTCACTTTGTTGATTTCAAACTCTCAGCCCACTTCTGAAAAGCCAGTGACCTTACCTTCACTGAGCAGAGAAGTGAAACGCGTTGCCACGCAACTTTCTGACAGTCAGAGAAATCAGGTTTCAATCGACGAGTTGAATAAAAAAGGAAGAGCCATTGAGCGCCTCGCTAATTCCACATCACGTGAGAAAATTAGTCAGCAAGTGAAAAATATAAACACCCAGTGGCAAGAAATTCTGTTAAAGTTGGAAGACCATTTATCTGTACTGACTGATATCCTGAATCAATGGGAAGTGTATACCGAGATATATACGAGCATCAACAACTCTCTTAAGAGTTATGAGTCACGACTGGAAACGCTTCTTTGTTCTCAAACTCACAGTGAAGAGAGTTTTCAGGTAAGAAATTATTTATTTATCGAAACATTTTGTGATTGATCATTTAAATATTCTTTTTCAGATTTCACAGAGTCAAGGCTGAAGTATAGTGCCGTCAGGACAAGGGCTCACCCGGGCAGGGCATCATGGTTATGACATTTGTTACTATGATTTTGGAGAGTAATTATGCAAATTTTGTAAGCAGATACATATAACTATATAGGTTGGAGCCCCAGAACATCTCTTTGTCTGGGGCTCTCCCATGGCCTTGTCCAAACAAGGTTATAGCCAGCAGGAGAAATCTTAGGGACTTTCTGTTTTAAAATCAAAGTTACAGGAGAAAAATCAATAGTAGTTAATAATGACAGAAATATTATAGAATCAAAGAGGCAGTTTCTAGGGCTGTGAGAACCATGTGTAACGCCAAATCAGGAATAAAGAAAA
The DNA here is from genome assembly GCF_987345545.1 of Pholcus phalangioides. Lineage (NCBI taxonomy): Eukaryota > Metazoa > Arthropoda > Arachnida > Araneae > Pholcidae > Pholcus > Pholcus phalangioides. Next base: position 20,032,396 of record NW_028301596.1, on the reverse strand, counting down.
AATATAGTTTCAGAAAAGTCACAAAAAGTTTTTTATCTGTAAAATGCAAACAATGAATGTATTGGATGCAATAATTCGCAAAGAAAACCGTAATTCTTAAATGCATATGTGTGACGTAGACCTATACCAAGCCTTTAGTGAGAGGGAGAACCGGGTAGGGGGGTCTGATCCTTCTTTCCCCCGGAAATGTTAGAAAAAGGAGTGGGGGAGGGGTCTGATCCTTCTTCTTCCAAGAAAAAAATGTTAGAAAAATTCCTAAGGAATATAACATGCTTAAGTCTATATTGTTCTGTCACTTTGGTCTCCCCAAAATAAACTTGTATCTACAACTCTGGCATATAAAAATCTGCAAGTTTTTCGCATCATTTTACTGGCGTGGCTTGAGCAAGGATTCAAGGGGTACAGTTCAACCGGGCGGCCTAGGCTTTTGTTTGGGAACATAAATATTTGAAATTTTGAATAAGAAAAATTCACAAGACAACAAACAATGCTGTCACTCTTTTTGAGACTTCTTGATAACGAAAATGTTGAGAATACTTGAAGTAACGTGCCTCCTCATGGGAGAGACTGACATGGCTTTGGCCCAGGGACCTGAGACAATATTCTCAATTTTTTTTTTCCACTCTAAATTCACTGCACAGGGGCCCTTCAAAGATCCCAGCTTGGAGCCTTACAGCATGATGTGGGGTCATGAAACAAGGCTAGGGCTGTAATACCGAAAAGAATAATGGACTCTATTACAAGGGGAAGTGTGCATTTTGTTCCTCCTGAAGCACCAGAATTCCTTCTCACCCCTCTAGTTTCTGCCTAGAGAACCTCTTGGAGTAGGTATTTTGGCGTTAACAAAGTTCAACTCTATGTTAGAAATTTGGACTAATTAAAAAATTCAATCAGGAAATGTAAAACCTTATCAACGAGAGCTATAGTGTGGTAAAAATTAATCTGACAATTAAGAGCAGTGAAATAACTCAACCAAAACCGGAAGAGTTGTTTAAAGCGGACGTACGGTCAAGATAATTTCGTGGGGGCAAACAATAGTGTGGTCCCGTTCAAGTATTACGTAAGCAAGCAAATTTTTAGCCATTTTTGACTTACCCCTTTTCAGCAAAACGCTGACCCCCTTTCCCTCCCTCCCCCTGTCAGCAAAATTTCGTCATCAGGTCTGCCCCTCTGAATCCTAATTCATATTTTCATAAAGGGCGGTTGATGACGTAAGCATTATCCAAACCCCCCTCCCCCCCCCCTTGTCATCAAAAGTCAGCAAATCGGAAACCCCATTCCCCCCCCCCCATAGATGATGACGTAATACTTGAACTGCCCGTATGCGGGATTTGATGGATGAAAAATCTGGTATTTTCCTAACAGTTCCTAAGACTCAAACCGTTTCGACATCTCACTAGGGTCGTCTTCAGGGGCGTCACAAGAAGCTTTGCACCCGGGTGGGGGCAGATGAGCTCGAGCAACACCATTTATAGCAGAAGGCCTCCGCACGAAGGTTGTGACGTCACTGAAGAAGGTCATCTCATCTATAGCCATTGGAAACAGCAGACCGACACATGAGCCATCTTTACCCTTTTTTGTAGTGTATCCAACGGCTACAGGTGAGATGACCTTCTTCAGTGACGTCACTAGCTTTGCGCGGAGGCCTTCTGCTGTAGGTCATGATGGTGGCTCGAGCCGCCCCTGCTCCAGAGGGGCACCGAAAGATGACTCGCATGCATAGACAGAATATAATCATGCGTCTATGGAATGGATGGAAATTTCCTCTCGAGTCGCCCTGGGCATTTGCCAGGGACCCAAAATAGGGAGACGCTATAAATTAACTACAGAAGGGGCCCGTGTCTAACCGGGGGGCGCCGCAAAAGATCCCAGCCTAGGGGCCCTGCTCCAGGATGTGGGGGCCATGCCTCTCGGAGCCCCATGGCAGACATTTTCTTGGGGGCCTTAAAAAAGAAAACAAATTCAAAATAAGTATACATTTTTTGTGAGGCCCCCATTCGGCTCGGGGTAAAGGGGTAAAAAAATTTTACCCGTTTGTCCCAGCCTTGTTACGGCCCTGGCAGAAACGATGTTTTCACGGGTGAGAATTTTGTCTCAAGTCACCCTTATGACAGTAACAGAATATTCCGTCGATTTCTTTCCCAACAGATTTTCACATCGCATATTACTACAGTATAACAGTGGTTATGGAGGGTCTGGTCCCCCGCCCCCGAAATGTGAGAAAATGACCGAAAAAAAGGAAAAAGATGGTCAAATCTATTGTTCTATAGCTTTGGTCCCCCCCACCCCGAACGAAATTTCTGGCTACGCCCCTGGTTAGCAAACTTCTGAAAACCTGCGGCACTCTCTGTGACATGAAAATATTATAGCTGTATTTTATACTGTATATAAATCGGACGAACTCAGGTTCCTCCCTACCTACAGGGTGTTCCATAAATTCGTATAAATAGTTTAAAAATTAAAAGAATCGATATATTTGAATTCCGCCGTGTGTGATCATGTAGACATCGTGCTAGACTCTCATCGTGAAGATCCAGGTTCGAACCCCGTTAGCACTTTAGTGGTAGTCAGCTGCAGCAGGTTTTCTGTGGCTTTCGAACTTCGAGATACTGCGAATACGAGCTGGTCTTCCATTTGAAAAAGTCTCTCCGCAGAAAGCAGACACACCGGCAACATGATATTTACGTAACATGGAAATGCTGCTGCGGTGATTTAGTGGTTATAGTGACGGTCTCGCATCGCTAGGATCTGAGTTCGAACCCCACCGGCGCCACAGTGGTTGTCGGCTGAAGTTGGTTTTCTGTGGTTCCTAACTTCGAGGCGCGAATGCTAGGCGATCTCCCCGGTGAAAAAGTCTCGCCACAGAGAGCAACAGGCCTACAACGCTACAAATACCCAATCATTACACTTCACTCGCAAATTTGAAGTATAGATGGCAGCACTAAAAATCAGACACAACAGCTTATACACACTCAGACTGTTAGGTTCGCATACTTTGTTTTCGTGACTCTGCCACGAAGCTGGGCTGGAAGAGATCTCGGCAACGGGATAAGTCCGGTGGCAGAGCTCCTGGCGTTCGTTCGTTCATTCATTTGTGGCATGGAAATTCAAGCATTTACTATTTCACTTCCAAATATGGAAGACAGATGGCAGCATTGCCAAGAATCGACAACATAAATACGTAAGGGCCACACATTCCGTGCCGATTTCTTAGAAGTTCCGAAGAGGAATGTGTACCGTGGTGCATGTACAGTAAGTTAAGCTGTAATGGTATATTTGAGTAAGGTTAGTGAACAAGTTATTCTCACGAAGTGAGATTTTTTAATACTATAAATGAGTTGTGGATAGAGAGCGCTGCACGAAAGAAAATCACAGAACTCTTTCGTGATTTTTTCTTTCACACTTTTCTTCAGTCTATTCTGTGTCCGAAACGTTCGTAAAGCTTCAGCCGTCGATTCGTAACTGAGGAAAAACTTCACCAACATTCACCCATGTCAACATCACAATGAAAACATATAAGCGCCAGTAACAGGAACGTTTGGAAATGATCTGTTAATCCTACACCCTGAATTTTATGGGACTCTGATTTGCATATTTCCAGGGATTTGCTTTCTCGCAGTGCCCCTCTGTCGACAAAAGTTTAAACTTTTTTCTATCCCAAAAAAATCCCCCTTCGTGAGAATAACTTTTTTGAATTCAAATATACAAATTCTTTCAATTTTTTTGAATTTTTAAACTATTTACGAATTTATGGGACACCCTGTATATTAATCGGATAAACTCAGATTCCTCCCTACATAATTCGCTTGCCGTACGTTGCGATTTAAATGTGGATGAAAGAAGAAAACGAGGATATGTAAAAATTTTTGTGGGTTGTGACTCCGTCCAAGCGTGGATCCAGATTTAGAGGGGGGGGGGGGTAAGAATCGACACTCCCAAGAGCAGAATAATATGTAGAAAATTGGTCTGTCCTGTAAAATACGGGACGATCAAACGAACCTACACAACAACACAATAAATCGCCCCTCCCGGCAGCGTTATTCCGGATCTGCACTTGGCTTCATCCGGATGGTTCGCAGGTGTTTGCATGCGATATTAATCAAAAAAATTTATCGGTCTCCATTGCCGATAAAAAGAAAAAGGTTTTTTTCCTTTTCTTTTTTTTTTTTTTTTTTAGGAAGAAAGCTTTTGTTGTGTGGGGTTTATCATTATTATGAATGTTATCTATTTAAAAAAAGGGAGTTTTTGGTTTCATATCTGATATGCCTTTCTTTCCACTTGAGAGAAACTTTGAGAGCTTTATTTTACAGAATATGTTTTCTCACAATTAACATCCTCTGCAGGTTTTGCTTCAAGAGGTCCAGAGACTCATGGAGCAAATGCAGAACGTCGAATCCTTGGCGGGATACGTCCTGTCGTATCTTCTAGCTCTTCCGGAGGATGCAGAATCTTCAGCGTCGGCCTCCAGGATCCACCAAGAGCTGAAGATAATGAAGGAGCATCATCAGAGGTGAGAGACAAGAGTGTTCTATTGCTCGGATTTTACATATTTTAAGACTTTTGTTTTTTCTTCTAGAGTTTTTTTTCTAGCCCAGCAGAGTTTAAACCAAGGGTTCTCGACTTTTCTGGAGAATGCGGGGCCACTCCATTTAGTTTGAGAACGTGTCTCTGGCCACTTGAGTGATATGGAGAACCGCGCCTCAGGTCACGTGAGTTATCCGGCAATGTATCGCGGGCCTCTTGAGTGATCTGGAACTGTGCCGCCAGTCACTTAAGGGATGTGGGAATGTGCTGCAGATCGCTTAAGTTAAGTGGAATTGTGTCGCGGGTTACGTACGTGATCTAAAACTGTTACTCAAGTGACCTGTAAATATGCCGCGGGTCACTCAAGTGATCTGGAAATGTACCGCGGGTCACTTATGACTTAAGTGATGGGAAACTGCACCGTTACTTTAATGATTAGTGAATGTGCTCCAGGTCACTTAAGTGATCTAGAAACGGTACGGCGCGAGCTACTCAGTTATGTGGAACTGCACCACTGGTCACTTAAGTGACCTGTAAATACACCGCTTAGTTCATTGTTATAAAATTCGATTTGAGGTCCCGGGCCTCATCAGATGACTCCGAGGGCTATGGGTCGAGCATGCATAGTTAATTAGACTGAACATGATTCAATTCTTATGTACTCGGCTTGTTTAATTTTCTTCTCTACTGCCTCCAAAAATATCTTTCGCTGAGGCGGGCGCGATTCCGGGGATCGCCCCTCTCAAGAATCGGATAATATGGAAAAAATTAATCTGTACTGTAAAATACGAGATGATCATACGATCCTACACAATTAAATCGTCCTTCCCGACAAACATTGCCCACCGAAAGGGCTCCCAAATCTTACATCAAAGGGCGAAAAAAATGTTGAGGAAAATTGTTTTTGTTCACTCTAGGAGGAGTGCAAAATCCTAGATCCTCGGATACACTCATCCTTGGGGGTGGGGGAGACACTTAAGGCCCAATCCCACGATTACTTGGTACGCGACGCAGGGTAAGATAATTAAAAGATAATAAAAAGTCCTTTTGCGGTTTATGTCCAACAAAGACTTTTTATTATCTTTTACTTTACTTACTTTTTATTATATTTTAATCATCTTACCCTGCGTCGCGTACCAAGTAATCGTGGGATTGGGCTTTTAGATATCCCCTCAAAGTGATTTATATACAGATAGGTGATTTATATACAGGTGCATAGTAAACAGGGGGTATGGCATTTTACTGGGGAACCGTTGATCCTAGAGTTTTTATACTTTCAATTAGAAAACGTTTCTAAATAACGTGTAGTAATCAGATATGTCATTCATGTTGTAACTGGTTGTATAGTTAATAGCATAAAAAACGCAACTTTTTATACCGTTCCCGTGTGCCCAAAACCCAGTTAGAAAGTTGTTGCCCTGTATGTCCTGATGCCAACCAAAAAAATTTTCACGTCACCAAGATATTCGAATTTGAAAAAAAAAAAAGAAAAAAAAAAAGGAGGAAATTTGGGAAAACACAGCGTTAAATAAGGATAAAACCGGTTTTTTTCGCATTTTTTAGCGCTGTTTTTCCCCCACATTTCCTCCGTTTTTCGAATTCGAATATTTCTGTGAATATTGCACTTGGAAACATAGATTTTTTGAAATTTATCAGGAGAAAAAGAATACCATGCATGCAAATGTAACCTGGGGAAGAAGAAGAAACCGTATGCAAATCTGCGTCACAGTAAATGAAAGGCGCGGGTGCCAGCCCTGTGAAGTTATTCGAACGTGCAACCGTTCTACGGGATAATGGCGCACTTTAGTAATACTGAAAAAACAGACAGGCATACGGTTTCTTCTTCCCCAGGTTACATTAGCGTGCATGGTGTTCTTTTTCTCCTGATAAATTGCAACAGGAATGTCGTTTTAACGTTTGCGGAGCGGCCGTTTCGAAACACGCTAGCGCGTTTGCGTTTCATGTTAGACCATGCATTGTCTGATGATAATTGTTTGTATTGGTGTGTATTATCACCTCTTGAAGTTTTTCCCATCTTTTCTGAATCACCCTGTGTAAGTTTTTTTTTTTAAAAACTCAGCTTTTGAATCTCCTTCAGATGTGGAACATGGTGTGTGCGGTCTTTCGATATTCAAATCCAAAATCAATAAGCGAAAAAAAAATTTTGTCGACCAATTTTTATTGACCAAAAAAGGAAGAAAACTAAATAGAGAAATTATTTCTGTCCGCTCTAGGAAGGGTGCCAAATCTGAGATCAGAGAGAAAACAAAAAATTGATTGACCAAAACCTATTTGGAAAAATTGTTTCCGTCCGCTCTAGGAGGATCGCAAAATCTGAAATGTGTGAAACATTAATTATTATTTTTTTTTAGAAATTTTTGGGATGCCCCGTGTGCAAAAGAAAATATTAGGCCCCTTCAAGAAAGTGTGGAAGAAAGTTTTGGGTTTTTAGGGGCCCTTTAGAAGTCGAGGCGCCCGCCGTTAAATCCGCCTCTGTCCTAAAGAGTCATGTTTCTCCACACTTTTTAATTAGGAAACAGATTTTGCCTAGTAAATTCAAAAGTAAAATTTGAAACAAAAGCAGATCTACGGCTCCCCGGTTAGAGCACTGTCAGCTCACCCTATTAGGGAACGTGGCTACTTTGTTTTATCTTTTTTTATCTCATGAATTCTATCTCTCCCCTAACGCACATGCAGTCTTTCATATTTATATCGAATCTTATCATTACAATCATTCTGTTTCTATGATTGTAACTCTCTGGTATTGTTACTTCCTTCTTAAAACTGTTCCAAATTAAACCATTTTAGACGTTGTTCACGAGAACTTTGAAATATATACTGTCTCGATCTCGCATTAGATTCTTTTTGTGAGGGGAAAAAAGAATTTTTTTCACAGAAAATAGAAATTTTGCATGAGATACGTAGAAGTTTTATGTATAAAATGATGAAATTGGAACTAAATGCAATAAGAACGTTATTTCGAAGCGAAAAAGAAACTTTTCTCTTTCTTTCTCTTGATAAAAGTAGCACAGGGTGACCATGCGTACCGTTTGAACGGGACCGTGCCCCCCCCCCCTCCTTTCCAAGTCTATGGGGTCATTCAAGTATTACGTCAACATCAGAGGGGGGGGGTCATATTTGCTGAGTTTTGATGACGGGGGGTGGGGTTAGAAGATTGCTTACGTCATCAGCCACCCTTTTTGAAGATATGAAATATTCTAAGCTGTGCTAACAAGGGGGGAGGGGTTAAAAATGGCTAAAAATCTGCTTACGTAATACCTGAATGGCCCCTATCTCCGCCTATGGCTAATCTGGTAATCTTGTTCTAACCGCACGTTAGAAAAAAAAGGGGGAAAGGAAAATATATATATATATATAATAGGAAACAGTTTAATGTATAGATGAAGTAGATATGAGAGCTTTTTTTGGAGTCACCCTTACCCCTAGGAGCCGTTCAAGTATTACGTCATCATCGATGGGGGAGGAGGGGGTTTCCGATTTGGTGACTTTTGATGGGGAGGGGGGTTTTGGATTTTGCTTACGTCATCAACCACCCTTTTTGAAAATATGAAATATTTTTAATAGCATCTTACTCGGTGCGGGGAAAACAAGAAAACCCTTTCGATAGTTTGTGGGCACTTGAAGTGACATCCCCCCTATTGATAAGTGCCCTACAGAGCCAGTTTAGTGATCTCTAAAATTTTCGCGAATCTAAGTGATCTGGAAATGTGTCCAGGCCGCTTAAGTGATTTGGAACTGTGCCGCGCATCATTCAAGTGATCCGTAATTATATGCCACGGATCACTTAAATAATCTGAGAATGTGCCGCAGTTAACTTCAGTAATGTAGAACCGCACTGGGGGCCACTTAAGTGCTCTAAAACTACGTCACATATCACTCAAGGGATCTCTAAATGTGTCACAGATGTCTTAAGTGTTCTGGAACAGTGTCCCGGGTCATTCAAGTGTTGATGTGATCATTGTTCACATCTGAAAATGTGCCACGGCCCGCTTAAATGTTCTGGAATTGTAACACGGGACACACAGTAGATGTGCCGCTTAGTTCTTTTTTTTTTTTACAAAATTAGGTTTGAGGAGGGCAGCCCGCATCAGATAACCCCCCCCCCCGGGGCCATATTTGGTCGAGGCGCGAATGCGAGCCGATCTCCCCGTTAAAAAGTCTCGCCACAGAGAGCAACAGACCTACAAACAGCCCAAATTCAATCATAACATATCACTCACTTCACTTCTGAAATATAGATGGCAGCACTGAAAAATCACACACAACACTACATGTGCACTCAGACTGTTAGGTACACACACAGTTACACCTCCGGCACAACTCACTAGGTAGTAAATCACTGTGATAGTAAAACAGTGGTGATAGAGCTGTGCCACGACCTCCTATATAACCTTATATCTATCTAGGTGGTCGTGGCTGTGCTCGGTTTAAAAAAAAAAAAAAAAAAAAAAAGCCTTCAAATAACATTGAAATTAACAGGAATTGATTATAATAACATATAAAGGTATTTTCTTTCGAAATTTCAATTCAAAAAAAGTATGCATAGTAGAAAGGTGGGGGGAAAAATCACATAAAAAAACTCCAAGTTATAAAAACTCTTTATATGGACATCCTATGCCCAAAAACCCAATTAGAAATAAGTTGTTTGCCCTGTCTCTCCTGATGCTAACAAAAAATTTCCCCGTTTCTAAGTGCAATATTCGCTGAGATATTTTTCTGAATTCAAAAATCAGAGGAAAGTTAGGAAAGAACAACGAAAAATAACGAAAAACTTCTTTCCCAACTTTTCTCCAGTTCTTAAATTAAGATACCTCTGCAAATATTGCACTTGGAAACGTGAAAATTTTTTTGTTGGCATCAGGAGAGACAAGGCAGCAGCTTTCTAATTTGATGTTTGAGCACAGGGTGTCCTAATAAAAAGTTTTTTTAATATATTTTTTTTATACTATTATTAATAACAACTATACAATCTCCTTGCAACATAAATGGCGTATCTGAAAGTCGTCGCACATTTATATTCCGCAAGAATGGCTTTAGTATCTGTTATTATTTCCTTGCTATCCCATTCTGAAAACTGTCAGTCGATTGTGGGACACTCTGTACCTATGCGTAAATAATAACAGGGCATCTGTTACCCAAAATACCTGAAATGATTCCCAAAATACCTGAGCCGAGCCCTACATATATAGGGGCTGCTCTAGAAAAAAAATCTCTGCCCGTGCTGGACCTAATTTTATCCCCTCGACCACGTTTTTTTGGTTAACAAACCAATTTTTGCCCTTCCTACTCGGACGTCGCGTCCCTCCTAGAGCAGTGCCCAATGCGACCACATGGATTTCCCACCACTGAGAATTATGGGGGGGGGGGGTAAAAAACTAGTTCTTGATGCATTTCAATGGCTTGGAATACAGCTGCAAGTTTTCTTAGTCGTTTTACTGATGGCGCGACTTTTATGCCAGAGAAGCGTCAAAGCTATGCCTCGGGAGGATGAAAATTTCAGGCCGGATGAGTATCCAGAGCGGGACGATCGCCCCTCCCAAGAGCCGAATAATATGGAGAAAAATTCGACTGTCCCTTTAAAATACGGGACGATGCAGTGAACGTACCCGATAAATCGCCCTGGATCTGCGCCCCAGCCACCCCCGGGTGCGAGAATTCAAATTGAAGTTCGTGAGGAGTGCAAACCAGTACAAATCACTGAAGTTGATTTTCTGATTCCCAACTTCAAGGCACGAATGCGAACCGATCTCCCAACCTACATTGGTACAAATACAGGGTGAGCAAAAAGTCAATAGAAAATTTAAAAATTCATAAAAACCGGAAAAATAACAGAAATAGAAAACGGTTTGCAGGGTTAGCATCGCTAGGTCACGGGAATTTTTTTGACAGGAAAAAATAACTAAAAAAACAGCTGATAGGTGGCTCTGATTTACACAAATCAAAGAAAATATACGCAAATAACGAACAGAATGCCTCCAAATCGTTTATTACAACAGTATGTGTTCCACATAACCACCATCACCACAGGGAATGACACATTGCAGGCGAGTCACAAATCCAGCAATGGCAGAGTGCAGCATGTACGGATGTATACATGACACGTCTCTGTGGATCGCATCTTTCAGTTACGACAGATTCAAAGCTGCATTTAGAACAAAGCAACTTTCAGGCGGCTTTGGACAGATTGGATGGGCCGGATCGATACACTTTTCTTTGACTTGTGTACGTCAGCGCCACCTATCAGCTTTTTTTTGAGTAATTTTTTTTCCTGTCTTAAAAAATTTCCCATGACCTAGCGATGCTAATCCTGCGAACCGTTTTTTATTTTGGTGTCACCCTCTATTTGATCACCACACTCCGCTCACAAATTGAAATACAGATGACAGCACTAAAAATTTGTGAGCCAATCTCCCCATTAAAAAGTTTCACCACAGATAGGGTTACCAACCGTCCTCCTTTTTGATATAATTTCAAGCGTCCTCCTACGGTTCGGAAAATTCACCCTTTTGTTCTCCTTTTCAGGTTTCTGAAATTATTTTCCTTCTTTTCTTGGAAAAAAAAATTTCTCCACTTTGAAACATTTGTTTTTTTGCCCCACACGCATTCACCAATAGCTTTCGAAATTCCCAGAATTTTTTGTTTCTGCTTGTTTTAGCAATTCCTGTTTTAGAGTCAGGAAAAATTATTGTTGTCACCAGTTTCATTGGTATTCATGGCCCCATCCATCGCGGAAATTGGTATAAGTGGCTTCGCTAAGGGTGCGTGTGCAGGTATCCTCCTTTCTCAGTTTTCGAATCTTGTAACTCTAGCCACAGAGAGCAAAGGCCTGTATATATAATGATTCAATTATTAAATCATCACATCTATTGGTAACATAATTTTACCTCAGCCACAAATCCTCAGCTGAAGCTTGATGGACGTTTCAGACACAAAAGAGATTGAAGAAAGGTTCATGTCCAATCACTCCTGCCGGTTTGTTGTATAGTGCCCTCTTTTGACAAAAACTTTAAATCGCCAAAAAAAGAATTCTCCCTCCTTTGAGAAAAACTTTTCACAAACCACATTCTCAAATGTACCATTTCCTTCAATTTTTATGAATTTTTAAATAATTTGCACGTTTATGGGACACCCTGTGTATTATATCATTACAATCATTATATCATGTGTATTTATCATTTTATCTATAATTTGATTTATATTTTGAAAGAGATATTTCTGATTTTATAATTTTAATTGCATGCTCTAATTATAATAATCTCATCTATCCTTTGAGCATGCTAATTGTTCTGAGAAAAAATCATCTGTGCCTCCTCTAATTATTTGGAAATTTTACAAAATAAGTGATAAATTTTTTTTAAGAAATTCGAAATTGTTCATGTCTAGGCTTATGGAGAAACTTCAAAAAGAAATGAATGACATCCAAGAAGAAGTGAAAGCTATTAAAGAATTAGAATCTGAAATCGCAGCAATCAAGAAAGCTCTAAAAGAATTGGAAGATAAGTCTCAAGCACTCGACTGCTACGATAACGACCTAGAACTTGTGGAAAGAAACATGTCTGTAAGTTTAACAATTTGGTACAATCATGGATTATTATGATCATCAGCTGAGATGAACTTGAAAGAGTCTGGGGATAAGGGGGGGGGGGTTCTATCATCATAGGCATATATACAGTAGAGCCAGGGCCGTCTTAAGAGCATCATAGGCCCCCGGGCCAAGCGATTTCTCTGATGCTTTACCAAGAAAATTCCCGAAAAATTCAACTACTTCTAATTTTTCTGAGGCCCCTATTCTCTTGAGGCCCCTGGGCCGCGCTCGGGTGGGCCCATGCGTTAAGACAGCACTAAGTAGAGCCTGTATATAACAGAGTCCCGCAGGCAGAGTTGAACTTAGTCATGTAGTGGCCTAGCGCCCAAACTGTTTTGTGGCCCTCTTTAATATTTATAGTAAATCACTTTAAAGCATCCCACTTTCTTCCATCCACGTGAGATATGATAGGAATTAGGCTTAGGGATCAACCCATTTTCGCTCTACACACTCCCCAAAAATCAATTTCAGCCCTCTAAAAGACTCAGAATTTGGGTGCATCCAAGAACCTTTCCGGTGAGGTTCCAGAATGCAGGGCCATCATAAAGCTGGGCATAGGCTGACTGGGTAGTTCAGATGGTTAGGGAGCCTCATGTTAATGAGACATATGCAAAACAATGTCTATTACATGGAAAAATATTTTTAAATGGGGGCGGGGGGGGGGGGGAAGCTGCACCTCAAGTCTGATTGGGAGACATGCCCAGAGAATCCATTTTCCTGAAGGCTCATAGTGCTATAGTAGGTCTGGGTGGTGGTAGTCCTCGACAGTCTTGAAAATTAATTATAATTAAAATTATTCATGTATATTACAGATATTCACATAGATTTGAATAAAAAGAAGACCCATATACACTGCTAGCCAGAAATTCTGAAAGTGTTGTGGCTACTAGGTTCATCTCTAACCTTTGTCTGAGATGAAGTGTTGATATTGCTTTGTGCCTGTTCAGCAGGGTGTCGAATCTGTGGGTGCTCTTGTCTTGAATTTTATGTAGGAAACTTTGTTTGATTTTTCAAGTAATTCTGTGGACGCTTGGACCAGTGCCACAAATTACCATGAGTGCTCGAACACCCACAGCACCCACTGGCTCCAATACCACTGCTTTTCTGTGCTTTGAAGTGGTTTTTATTAGACTTCTCTAGAAAGTCGTAGGTGAACGTTGACTAAGGCGAGGGAACCCCAGGTGACAAAAGTTTATGAATCACAGCTGTAAGTGGTCCGTTGAACATTTCGCCATAATAGATGATGCTAACAGATCTCATTTGTAGCCTTCCTTAGAATAGTACAGCAGTAAAGGGAAACCTTGCTATAACAATACTCGATGTAACGATAAATCCATCGACAACAATAATTTCAATAATTTTTTTCAGTCTTGTTTGGCAATGTAAAACTCTGATGTTAAACTACTACTAAACTATACATGTACCTTGTCTACATTCCTCTGTGGAACTTCTAACGAATTGGTGCATATTCGAATGTGTGTATCTATTTTGTGAACCTAACATAAAGTTTTTTTCAGTGTAATTCTTATTATGTGTAGTGCTGCCATATACCATAAATTTTTCTAACTGTGAGTAAAGTGTAATGATTGAAGATTTTACCATTTTAGGCTTGTTGCTCTTTGTGCCGAGACTTTTAACAAAGAGATAGGCTTGCATTGACGCCTCAAAGTTGGCAACAGCTGCCTCTCAATATAACAATAATCCCTCAACAACAATATTTTTTCTTGGTCCACAGTACCAATTTGTAACATGCAATTTCATTTTATAAATGGCTTGTCTGTATTAGGTTGCTCATACACGTCTTTGATAATAGACCCCTCATGACAACCCTCCTCTGTATCTCCACCCATGATTCATGAAAATACATTAAAAGAAATTAATATAAAATCTTGTTGAAATATATCATAAATAAAATTGACTTCACCATTTCAGGAACTTCGAGAGGAAGTCGCCAGTATCACAACCAAAGTGAGAAATACTTGCAAAGATGTCAAGGATTCCTTCTTGGAAACAAGAGGCAACGTGCCAGAAAATGTTGGCCAACCACTTTCCACGCTTGAAATTCTATCTGAACAATCCACTAGCATGTTGGAGGATAAAGAGCGGGAATACAAACGTGCTCAGGCTACACGTTTTGAATATACAAAGTCAGTGGATGCTCTCAGAGAATGGCTAAAGAAGGCTCAAGAGCAGTTGCAAGACAAATCAGCTTTACCAGACGCTGCTTATGACACAATACAGGTACCTAGTTTGTAGGACTAAAGATTAATTTTTTTCATTTCAAAAATTTTTGCCTACTATCATTTTTTCAATTGTAAACATTATAATGCACGTTTAAGTTTCTAATTGTATTTTTTCCTTTATCTTGTTATTTATGTGTATCTGTATTATGTACTTATTTAACTTAATTTCTCCTCCAATGCATAGCATAGAGGGATACAGAGAATAGGGAATCTCCCCCCACTGTTTACTACTACTACTACTCAACTGTATATGGGGTTCCTTTGGGAAATTTCTAACCAAGTGGTACATGCCAGAATGTGTGTTCTGAGTGTATGTGTGGCCTTTAAGTTGTCAGAGTTATTTATGTGTGTTCCTTGTTATACTACTTTTCCACACACCAACAATTCCAGTCATATATTGCCACATATGGCAATTTCCAACCAGTGGAGTTGGGTGGGAAATGAAGGTGCAATCTATATGTGGTCGACCCAAGCTTGGTATGTAAAGATCTTGATGCTGATGTTTGTTGGCCGTATTCATACCTGTGGACCTTAACAGTAACCTTCATAGTGGAAGACGAGCATCTTATCACTGTGCCACTCGAGTACCTTTTTTTTTTGTTATATGGGTGCTGTCATCTGTCTTCCATAGTTTGAAGTGAAAATGGCAAGTGCCTTAATTTTCATGTTGTGTATGTAATGTGTAGGAGGTCTGCCTGCTCTCTCCGGAGAGACTTTTTCTGAATAGAAAACCCCAGAAAACCAACTTCCTCTGACTACCATTGTGCAACCAACAGAATTCAAACTCAGATCCTTAGGTTACATAACATGAAAGTTCAGGCATTTGCCATTTTCATTTCAAAATATGGAAATCGGAAGGCAGTACCAGTATAACATGAAACAAGCATAACTCTGACAACTTAAATAAGTTTAGCACACAAAACATGTTCCTGCATGCACCAAGTTGTAATAAATTCCCCAGAGAAATATTTACGAGGTACATGTAAGGTTAAATAATAGTAAACAGAGGAGCAATTTTCCCCTTCTTTATTTCCCCCGTTCACTAAAAAATTGCATTATTCATTTCAAGATAGGAGGGGAAAAGTGAATAACCCGCCTTCTGCTCATTCGAAATCTGCATCTGCTTATGCTCCAATGGCCTGATCGATAGGTCAGGGTGTATCCAGTGATGTTTTATGTACTATTTAATAAGTTTCATGTCAAAATGTGTACTCCTTCAATTGAAAATGATGTTCATGAGCGTGAGAGGGTGTGAAAGTCTCAGACTGAGAAAGTGTCACCATTGGAGAGTCAGAATACACAATGTGATGGTCCAAAGAATGCTAGATACAGCAGGGAACCAAAAATTCATGTTTGTTTAATGCCCAAACCTATGAGGAAAGTCCCTGCCCCCCACCTCCCGCCAGTGGGATGATATCACCCACTTTGGGAAACACTGGTCTATAGAAACCATTATGTTGACTATACTGTAAATTGTATTTCGACTTATTCTATCTAGTTAATGAATTTTATTTTGTGCCTAGAAACTGTTATCAGAAATACCAACAGCAAAAGAACATCTGTCATCAGCCAAGCACAGTGGAAGGCAGATTATAGAAAAAATGATGCATCCTTCAGACCGGGAAATAGTTGAAAACACTTTATCCTCCCTTCAAGAACAGCTTTTGAAAATTGAAGCATGGACTCGAGACCGTGAAAAGCACATAAAAGACGCTGTCTTTGCCAGCAACCAATTTTATGAGTCTAAAGATGTTTTGTCCAAATGGATAAAGAAAGTTGACGTTTTTCTCTCTGAAGAAATTGATATTTCTTCTCTTCAAAAATCAAAGCAACGCTTGGAAGAATTAATGGTGAGTATTATAAACATTTAATTGAAGTAACTAGATGGTTCTTTATGCTAATGATATTTTACCAAGTTAATGGATAATCATTAGAAAAGACAGAGTTTGCAATTATCGTTCATGATTAAATGAAAAATTTCTTATTATGATATTCTCATAACACACTTACACATTAAAAGTCAGTCATAATGAGAGCTTAAAATAAATCCCAAAGTAAATTATTGTTATGGCAGACTTCTCATTGTAAGCAAATTTAATTTTTTTTTTTTTTTTCTGTCAGGTTAAAAATTGTAGAAAATTCCCATTACATCTGCATTATAATCTTCTTTTAGATCATTTCATCCTAATATTAGCAAATGAATTGGACTCAGCTCATAAACTTGATTTTCGGTCAAATAGCAGTTGATTTTCTAAGATGCTTTTTCGAAGAATTTCATATTCTAGAAACAATTTAGCCAACCGTTTGAACAATTAAACTTTTCACTGCAGGGTTCATAAACTTTTTTTTTTTTTCGTAGCGTGATTTTTTCAGCTACTTTTAACTACTTCTATGAACCGTACATGCACTTTGTACATATTCCTCTGAGAAATTTCGAATAAATTGGTACATCATGTGTGTCCCTAACATATTTATGTTGTCAGAGTTATGAATTTAGTTACCCCTTTAAGCTGCAAGTTTTGGGCAAATAAGCTCTGGATGCAAACTTGATCATTATCAATATGCCTTGGGCGAGGCAAAAGTAAAATAAAATTGACATATATCCCATGTGTATTGTGGGAAGGCCTAAAAAGGTGAAAAGGAGGTAAAAAATAAGTGTATGACAAAAAAAATCAGAGTCGATCCTTTGTTGGAAGTACCTCAGATGTTTGCGAAGAGCATGGATGAAGATAAGTGCTAGTAATCCGTTCTTTAAGTTCAATTTTTCAAGGGAAAGAAAAAAATTAATTTTTTTGAGAATTTATTTTGGCGTTATAGCAAAAACTTCATAAAACACAATAGACTACAAGCTGTTGAAACTAATGGAAAAATGAGCTCATTTCAAGAAAGTGAAAAGGTGTACCATGCAAGGATCTGTACTGAGACCATTATTGTTTTTAATTTGTATCAATGATTTTTGTAAATAGAAGCTAAATGACAAACTGATATCTTTTGCTGCTTATTATGTAATGCTATACGTTGAGGACACTGAAATGGAAAGTCTTATGAAAAATAGAAAAGGATTTAATTAGAATCAGTCTATGGCTAATCAAACAAAAACTAAAATTAAACATACAAAAAACTAAATACAGGTATTTAAAACCAGAAACATGAACGCTAACGCAGACATCTGAGATACGCAACTATCACATCAATGCAAAAATTAAATATTTACTGGTTTTAAATAAATTTAAAAATAACCTCTCAGAGTTTACTGATGTTTTTTCCAGTTAATGTTTCTGAAAAACCTCTTAAATTAATAATCCTTTTCAAAAATTTTAGGTGCCTTTGATTTGAAAAAATGAGATGATACTGCTTTGCTTCTTATGGATTGCATCATCAATCTCCCTGATTAAAAACCAACATTAATACCTTATCATTGAATGATTTCGATATCTCTGATAACTATGCTCCATAGTGAGAATACCTTGGTAAAAGCGTTCACATTGTTCATTGCTAAAAGCATCTAAAATTTTAGGAAGAAATTAGAGTAAAAGTGAGAGCGAGAAAATTTTTAGTGACATCTTGGATCCCATATTCTTGCTGTTGTCTAACAAATCACTCACTAGGGAAACACAGTTATCGTCCTTTCTATTGCCAAGAAAGCCATAGATAACCATTTTGAAAGAGAACTATAAGCAGCTAATTCAGGATTTCCAAGCTTTGTATCAAAAGTTGGATCTAAATTTGAGAAAAATTTCTTTCAGATGGTTAAAAACTGATCTTTATGAACAGCTGTTAGAAAATTTTCAATTACGCTCAACTTCATATGAAGTGAAGGTAAAATGTTGTTACTTGGCTCAACCAGTGGAGTATTTTTTTCACATTATTTTTTCCAACGATGTATTATTTTCTTACGGACCACTCCTTGGCTTCGTAGTAGCTTTTGATGCCTCTACTGCCCCATAGACAGAAAAAAAAGCAGCAGTATTTTATGAATTCCCCCTGTAAACCATGCAAAAAGGGCAGTAACCATCACAACATATCTGCACTCATGATCCTCATCATAGGCGGAGATAGACTTGGAAGTCGGGGGGGGGGGGGCAAGATGATGTCAATTCTTATATACATATACATACACTGCTCAAAACAATTAGGGGAACAAGCAAAAAAGTGAAGAAAACCGTGCGAGACAGCCACGTATTGGCATACAATGGATAGTACACGCGTATCAATGCGCAATACAGAAAAAAGACGTAAAAAAATTTGGAATTAAGCTTTAATTCTTTGAAAATATGGAAAAAACATGAAAAGATGATTTAGGGCAACAATTTGGTTACATGTAAACGATAAAAAAAAGTACTGTTTAGACATGATGCATGAGTTTTAATAGGGCATGTGGTCTCCTCGAAAAGATGCTGCACACCTGTTTGCCATGGATGCGATGAGGTTATCGATCAGACTTTCGGGAATACTGTTCCACTCCTCAAGAAGTGCAATCTGCAAGTCTCGGACAGTAACAGGCGGCCTTGGTCGAGCAGCAATGCGTCGTCCAAGCATGTCTCAAACATGCTCGATTGGATTCAGGTCAGGAGAGCACACTGGCCATTCCATACGCTGTATTGTTTCAGCTTCAAGCATGTTCTCCACCAGACGAGCTCTATGCGGTCGGGCATTATCATCCTGGAAAACAAAGGAATCTCCAATGGCTCCAGCGTAAGGGATGACACGAGGTCGCAGTATCTCGTCTGCATACCTTCGGGCCGTCAAAGTGCCATTCCGAATGATATGCAGGTCTGTACGTCCACCTGTGCTGATTCCACCCCATACCATCCAACCAGTTCGTCTGTATTGTGATCTTTCACGAACGAATGCGGGGTTATTTCGAGTGCCCCTGTCCCTCCATACCAGAACACGTCGGGTGTCACACTCCAGACTGAATCGGGACTCGTCTGCAAACAGCACTTGGCTCCAATCATGTTGCTCCCAATCTCGATGTTCAGCAGCCCATCTTCTTCGGGCCGCACGGTGGCATGGGGTCAACGGAATGCAGACCATTGGCCTACGTGCATAGAGCCCTCCCTCATGAAGCCGATTACGTACTGTTTGGCTGGACACCCTTTGCCCTGTTGCTGAGAGCAACCGTCTTTGCAGCTGCGTAGCATTTCTCTGTTCTGTTTCGACGGGCTGTTAACCGTATATACCGGTCATCAGTTGCTGTAGTGGCGCGTGGCCGACCTTGCCCTGGTCGACGTCTAACATTTCCTGTTTCTTGGAATCGATTCCACAGCCTTGCAACAACACTTCTGGCAACTCCAACAGCGTCCACGACACTATGTTGTGTTTGCCCGGATTCCAGTCTGCCTATAACACGCCATGCCATGGATTCCGGTAAGTCACATTGTTGAGACATCCTCAAGTCACCTTGTCTCAAAAAAAAAATACTGCGCAATCGAATTTCACAGTTACGGCAGTAAAACAGACGTTTCTGCAACATCCCGATTTCTGCCCTTATCTCCTTTTTCTGGTTTTTGACGTCATGAACTTTGATTTGCATATGAAGTTTTCTTCTTCCATTTCCTGCTAGGCTTTAAATTATGGATGATTCATTTTATGTTACTTATTGGTGTACATCTTTGCGTAATTTTGTAAAAACCATGTGCTCCCCTAATTGTTTTGAGCAGTGTATATTAGATCAAGTCGACTCCACCTTTGATGTTGCAGAGTCATGTCTTAATAAGTTTCTCTTTTGTCTATTGCATAAGCCACAGGCACTAAAGCATGATCATTATGCAATAGTACTGTTTTTAAGCTGATTCAGGGCTCCCACATGTCCTACTTGTATCCTATTTTCTGAGTTTTGTCCTACTTTTCCTACTTTTTTTACCAAAACCTGTCAACAAAATTTGTATAATTTTTAATTGAGGAGCGAATCATTGGTGTATTGTCAAATAATGCAAATGTAGTAGATTGCAATTAACAATTCTGCCAAAGCAGAAATTGTATCGTTTTTCAGGTTCTTTGGAGGGGTATATGTGGACCATTTGATTTATTCGTTTTACTTTTGCTTAGTTTGAGGGTTCAACAAGTAGAGTAGCGATTAAAAACTTCTGTTTGGTTGAAAAAAAGTAATTTTGTATTTACTACTTCATGGTCTTGGACGGTAACTAACATTCATCATATTTAAAATTATGGTGCACATTTTGTGTGTAGGTGGCACAACAGTTTGCATAACAAAGCAGTTGGTACATAGGCCTATTCTAGGTTTTGTGAATTCTGATGCTATCCAATAATATTCAATTGTGTTCTGTATTTTTAGCACATGCAGAGGCATAAACAATATTAACGATGCTCAGCAAAGAGCTAGAAATGAAAGTGCTTCATTTGTCAAAAACGATTACACTGGCATCAAGCATTAAAATGTAAACAAATCCTTTTTAAAAAGGGATGGATAATGCAGTAAAACACTATCTGGTCCACTTTGACTTATTTATATCGGACCTTGTAATTTACACATTTTACACTGTGATCTTGGAAGTGGTCTCAAAAGAGCATCATTCTTAAAAAATGTATGTCTTCATAATTTGCTGTGCGCATTGTCAAAGAGAGTTGACAGACTGGACTGTGGAAGACTCCAAAAAAAGAATGTAATTTATATTGTGAGGGGACAGAAACAAATTATCTGTGGTTGCTAGTGCACTGTTTTGGCCAAAAATTGTTTTTGTAACCAAGTTATTTCTGTTATTTTGCTTTGGCTCGAGCCAGTTTTGCAGGATACTGAAATAGCGTGATATGTGAAAAAATTTAATTTTCAAAAAAAGATATATATTATGCTATGGTTATGTTGTCTATGGGGGGGGGGAAGTGATTCAGAAGTGATTCAGGTCCGAGTCCTGATGACTTGGACAGTCATTCCTGTCCTACTCTTTTTAATTTTTTGAGTGGGAGCCCTGCTGATTTTACTTTAATCAATAGTCACCCCTCCTATAGGTTATACTGTTCACTCATTTCCATCATCAGCCCTTTTATGTCGAAACACACACTCATTGAATTCTGCATTTAAAAATTTATATAAAAACAATCACTTCTTGATCTGAAAGTTGAAATCTTCATTCATTCAGCAGAAGGCTTCATTTTCTCAACCTAGAACTCCAAACTTGAGCACGTTGTTTGGAAAGCTCTAAATTGAAAAACGAAATCATGAAATCATTTCAGGTTCTTCTGTTCTATAAAGTTAGATGATGTGTCATAATCAGGTCTACTCTTCTGAAGATCGTACGTCTTCTGATTCACTCTCCTCTGACATTTGTGATTCTCAGTGCTTTCCAAATTATAGACTCACTGTGTAGTATGTGTGATTGCAAATAGTTTAGGACAGTGTTTCTCAACCTGGGGCCATATGGCCCCTTGTGGTCCTGGGATGTTCTAAGGAGGCCACTGGTGAAAATCAGAAAAAAATAGAGCCACGACAAGTGATGAAGGAGGGGCCACAAAGAACTCTGAAGAAATAAAGCTTCCATATGAAATATGGTGAGCAGAAGTTGGTGACTACTTTCAGAATCTAGCGGAGCTGCCCATGGTACCAGGGCAACCTTAACCCATGTGATGTTCATAGCCCGGAGATTCGTGTCCATAGGGCCTACCTGATGAGATCTGGTGCTATGGTTTTTGAGTGTAAGTATGCAAATATGCAAGCTGTTACCTAGCTAAGTATGGGGGGGGGGGGAGCCCAGAACACAGCGGCGTCTCATGTTAAAATGTTCTGGGGGGCACCAAAACAAAATTTCACTCCAAGATACCAGTAGTGTATTTTCACAAATATGATTTTCGTAATTTTTTAATCCTAATTAATTAGATAATTTTTATATTGAAATTTTCAGTACACCTATTTAAATAGAAAACAATTTACGCTCAACCTGACTGAATTGCATATTACGTTACTTTTCTTTTTTGCATGTGCAAAGGTATTTAAATCAATTCGTATTTAAATTCTCATGACTACTCTCACGAATTTTTTGAAAACACTGAAATTGAAAACTTTTATACTATTATTTTGAAATTTGCGGCAGGCCGGATAGAACCTCTGAGGAACGCTGTATGTGTCCCGCAGGCCATAGTTAGCCCATTACTAGCTTAACCAAAGAAGGAAAAGAAATTCGGTAAACCAAAGAAAGTAATTTGGATATTAATTTTCAAAAAAAAACTTTGAAAAATATTAGTCTAAAACCAACATATTTGTAATGCATTCATTATATGTGTGTATCATAACGTTTACTCACAAAAAAAACCGGAATTTTTTTCAATAATGAAAAATTTCAATGGCAAAATAGTTATTATTGACAGATGATGCCATGAAAATAGTTTTAACTTTAGCAACATCTATTGGCAATAGACATAACTGTTCTGACAATAAAATTTTGTTATTTTATAAAATCCCATCATTCTGTGCAAACTAGTGTTTCACGTTTTTCAAATTATTGAATTTTCAACTTTTTTTTGTTACTTTTTGATCACCTTATGGGTATTAAGTGACGGAAGATTTCCCTCTAAAACTTCCCTTTTGAGTGAATTTTTTTCACATACATTTTGAAAAATGTACTGCCACCTATCAGTGAAAATATGTAGTCAAGTACCCTAGTAAAATATTGAACTGCGTGTATAATTTAAAAAAAAAAAATTTTTGTTTTGTTTTATGAACTCAAAATTTCCAAAAATGCCAAATAAAATTCCTGCATAAATCAATTTTAGCCAAATTTTTCCATGGATATGGGAAATTTATCACTAGTCACTGAGGAAGGCATAATAAACTGTAAGGGATTTTTCTTTCCCCTCTCCACTGCTACATTCTTACTTATAGAGCTCTGGGGCCCATGGCGCTACTCCTCGTGCACTGAAAATATGAACTGAACCGTAAATAATAATTGAATCTCTTGTTAAAAGTTCTTGTCGCTTAATTGAATATCTTGTTAAAAGTTCTAAATAATTCTCCTGCAAAGGGAAACCACATTTTGCTTCAGAATATTTTTTCGATCAAACAACAATAAAACCCACGGGATATATATCAGTTTTGAGAAGTTGAATTTGCATTCAGATAACTTAGGGCATCAAACTTATGCCTAGAAATTCTCCTGGGGAGCTGAATGAATGAACGCCAGAACTTTGCCACTGGATTTATCCTGTTGCAGAGATCTCTTCCAGCCCAGCTTGTCTGTTCCAGACTCTGCCTCAGCTGGGGGGCTGTTGACTAGTGTAATTGGTTAATAAAAAACCAAAAAAAAAATTTAGCTAGACATATAATAATACATCACATCCCAAAAACAAAAAAAATACTTTTTCAAAAAAATGCTACTTGGATACAGCCACAAAAATATTGAACCATTAATAATACAAACAATATAACAAATTCCAAAACAAGGCATTCTCTTAATTATAAAAGACTTAAATTATGAAGCTATAATAATTAATATAATCGTATTAAGTAATATAATAATATTAAATAATAACAACAATTCCAAATTGAAATATCTCATCTAGACCTGGTAAAAGGATTTTCTAAAATCCTTACAGGTTACAAAGTATGTGTGTTTATTTTTCTTTATATCAGTTTTTCGTGTAGTCTACATTGTATTGTTTTGTATATTGTTGTTCATTGTATTTTTGTACTTTTGTCTTAGTGTTTGTGTATGTCTTTCAAATAAAAAATAAAAACCTTTTAATTCACTATAACCAAATATTTTTTGTATCTTTAGCATTTGCGATTTGACAATCCTTCGCACATCACTCGTTATAGGCTGTATTCATAATATCAGACTTCTACTGAATTTTACTAAGTTATTATCAATATTCATAGGGTATGTAAATACACATCTAACCATGGATACGATTTTGCTTTTACTATAGTCACTGTCAAAAGAATGTGAAGAGTGTCAACATCATATGAAACGCATGAGCAAGTGTTTGGACAGAATCAATGATGCTTGCAGCTCTGGTGATATGATAGATGAGCTGGATTCCCTAGAACAAGACCAGGGCTCAACAGAAAGTCGGCTGAAGGAACAAATGCTCCTTCTTCAAGAAATGGTTGAAGAAAGTGAACAGTGTGAACGTAAAGTCAACGAAGTGTTTAAGTGGCTTGGAAATACAAAAAACATCATCGAATCTCCCCAATTCCACAAACGGATTTTGAGAGATCAGCTGTCATATCAAGAGGTATTTTCAAAAGATTTTTCTCCTTCAATTCTTATTCAAACACTGCATACTTTTACGATGAAAATTTATGTTTTTCTCTGAGGTTACTTTATCAAGTCCAATTAATAATGATAATTTTTACTGTATTCTCAGAGATATTTAATTTTATTTCCATTTAGATACACAAACATCATATTTAGAGTTTTATGTGTTCGTGTTTGCCATATCGCTTAATTTATCGATTTCCATTCCTTAGAAAATCCTATCAGACATATCAGCCCAAAAAACGAAAGTGAGTATGGCTATGGAAAAGCTGCAAGTTCATTTGCGTGGTCCATCAATCAACAATCATCATATACTGAACAAGGGTCAATCTGTGCAGGAGGCTTTAGAACAGTGTCATGGTGTTGTAACCGAGAACTGTGAAAAGCTTCAAATGTGTTTAGCACAAGAAGACCAATACCAGCAAGAATTCCATGGCTTAAAGCATTCGGCATCTCAGGCAAGTCACCAGCTAGCATTAGCAGGTAGTGCCAACATTGCTGCTGAGGACAAAGGACAGCTACAAAATTTTGTTAAGGTAATAAATAAGCTCACAGATAATAAATATATGCTTACTATAAGTGATATAATGATGATTTCAGATGCATGATAAAACTTTCTTTCATAGTTGGATGGTTTATGTGCATAGATCTATCCAGCAAAATTTCAGAAATTTTATAATTTTTCTAAATTTCAGAAATTTTATAATTTTTCTAAATTTCAGAAATTTTATAATTTTTCTAAATTTCAGAAATTTTATAATTTTTCTAAATTTTATAAATTATTGAATGCACTTTAATAAAATAATTAATCTTCAACAAAAGACTATACCATCCATATAAATAATGCATTAACAGTTTTATTTGAAGTAGATAAACAGGATGAATGCTATTGACTGCTGTAAACTTTGCCATGTGATTCCTTGTCAAAAACGAATACAGAAAAGTGTTTTCAGTTTTTTGATATGACCAATAATTCCAGAATTATAATGCTATAAAAATTGATTATGTTCACTTCAGAATCCTGCCAAATTCACTGAACACCAAACATATCACTTGCCGTTTTCGAAGATATTAACCCTTAGAAAAATCAAGACAGCTGAAGATGTGCAAATCAGATTTTCCCCCTTGCATTTTTAAAGAAAGAAAGAAAACTTTGATGTGACTAAATAGTGAAGGAAAGAAAGTTATCATGTTGACTTTTGTCAACAAGTTGTTCAAATAGATCTTCCTTTGGCTAACACTTTACAAATGTAGTGAAAAATTTATCAGTATAGGCAAAGATAACAATGCTATAACATCACTACACAAAGATGAAAAATGCCAATGGCGAAAGAAGAAAACCAAACTTGACTTCAATGGGATTGGTTGGTTATTTCAATCCATTTTCAAGAAGCTGCAACCCACTGCGGGCAGGGGGGGGGGGAGATTTATTTTCTTTGAGTGTTTGGCCTATAACTGACTGGATGTGTCATAACATCCCACAAAACTTCAAAATGTTATAACCCCCACAATATTCCCAATTCTAAAGTAGAAAACACTTTTCCATTTTAGTTTTTGACAAGTAATGATGTGATGTAGTATTTTGACAGTTGTCAGTATCCACCATGTATGAGCCATTTCCTAGAGAAACTAATTCAGTTTCATCTCACCCGACAAGTAAGAGAATGTGGGTTTGATTCCCCGCAAGGCCAGTTGAATTTTCTTTCTTGGACTTATTTTCGCATCAACCAACTATCCAAACCTTTCCAGCAAAGAGTGACATCATCTTCGTATGAACTATTAGTCTATATTTTTAGTCATTTTGCAATCAATTAACATTAAAGAAAAGTCTCTTCAGTAAACTTCAAAAAAGTTTCATGGCATCATTACTGAGAAATGTAAATAATATTTAAAACTGTTAGATATCCCTTGATGAAGTTCCAGCTAACTTTGCTACTTTTTACACTTATATGCAGTGAAATCCCGATATAATAATATTCTACGCACCAAGAAAAAATATGGTTCTAGTTGGACTATTGTTATATCAAGAGGTTCTACTTAGTCGCCGTTGATTGTAGCACTAGTACCCCTTTACAGAAAAATAATATTCTGTATATAGCAATGTAAAAACAATGATTAATAGTATCCATGCTTTTCAGTCTGTTATGCTGTGTTTGAGGCTTTGTATATCAGCAGACATTTTGTTCACTACTGCAGTGGCAATCATCGGTGCAAGTGACAGTAAGCAAGGAGACGGAAAGATCGCCTATGAAGAGCGTGATCTACTGGTGCTTTGGCTGAAGCACAGCTAAATCTGTATCAATATCAATAGTCGAAGGTCTTCAGAGGATGTTATTTCATCTCCTTGCTTGCCATTACCTGCTACCATGATGTCCATTTCAGTAGTGCATGGAACATGTGCTGATAAAAAGCCTCGAGCAAGGCATGACACCTCAAAAAGTATGGATACCTTTTTCCCGTGAAAGCCTACCTACTCTATTTAGTGAGTCAGTTGCTTTCCTCATCCAAGCTCACAGACCCAGACGCCTAAAGTCACTTGAAGGACCCTGGTTAAGAATCACTGCTTTAACTAAGTAAATGACCAAATGACCTCTCATGGTTCCCTCAACCAGAATAGGAGTTTACACTTTTGAATTTTAAGAATTACAAGTAATGGGTGAAAAAGAAAGAACTGGGGGGGGGGGAAGAAGTTCCCAGGTTGCAAAATTTAAAAGGATGCAAAGCAAAAAAAATTATTGTTGTTATGTAAAAAAAAACTTTGTTATAGGACTATGAAATTTCACAGGGGGGGGGGGGGGGGGAGAAGCATCAGGATTTCAGAAATGCTTTGGTGGGGCATGGTCTAAAACAGGTTGGGAAACACTGATCCACTGATCTAGAAGTTTCACTTCTATCGCGCAAGATTCTCGTGCAGACTTTTTTTAAAAATCTTTTTGGAACGAAACCCACAGTGTTCCAAAATGATAGTAAGGAGAAGGTTTTCACTTATCATCTGCATTTTAATTTGTCCAAAAAGTGTTGTTCTTACTGGTTTTTACTCATCTTGTGGCAAATTATTATTATTATTATTATTATTATTTTGTGCAGTTCATTTAAATCGTGTTTTCTTAAAAAGGTTCAAAGAATGAGCATTATGAAAGTAGATACATAATAATATTTGTACTTTTCATTTCCTCCCCATCTCATAGAAAAAATGTGGATTAATGAGAATTTTATTTGTTAATTTTATATTTATTTTGCCTTTTTCCTACTCCCAAAATGTACCTGCAATGAATCATGGCAAGACAATTATAATTTCATATACTATGCATTAATGATACATTTAGTCTGTTGTTCTTTTTTCTTCTACTCGATGACTTAGGCATTGAAAGATCACATCGCTGACTGCTCTCATCAAATGGGAATTGTTCAGGAAAGGCTGAAGAATATTCATGCATATAGAACTCCAGATAAAGACCCCTATAAAGTAAAATCCCCGGCTCCGGCTCTAAAAAGTGTCTCTCTCCCTTCTCCTCCAAAGCTTCACTCTCCCTCACCTATTCCTGGTGATAGGCACTATAGAGAGACAGTTCACTCAGAAAGGCATAAATCGTCGACACCTACTGGTTTTAGAATTTCATCGCCATCTAGTTTTAAAATCTCTTCACCATCTGGTTTTAAAATCTCATCACCACAATCTAAACCTAGTTATGCATCTATAGCTTCTAGTCCTCTTTTAGGATCTCCCGACATTCATGAGTCAATAAATATTTCTCCAATAAACATTGTTCAGAAGTCATCCCAAGATACATACAGTCAGGCTCCAGCTCCAGTCAGTAGGTCACCTTTGACAAAAAAGGATCATCAGTCCTCTGGAGAAGCTGAAAAGTGTAAGGATACCATAAGTTCCTCTAAAATACCTGAAACTAATTCTTTGAAGAATGAGTGTGACCAACAGAAGACCATATATGATATGGCAAAGCCCCCTGGTGATGGCTCGGGTTCTTCTGGGGTCGGTGTAGGCTCATCATGGGCTTCAGGCTTCTTAGGAAAACCCTCATATGCTGATATCTTGTCAGGTAGAGCTAGTCCAGTTCCTGATGCAACTGCTCAACACCTTGATTCCTATGACTTGCAATCTTCCCACAAAAAAGAATTTCTTAAAGAATCGAGTGAATCTAAAGAAGAATATTTCAAGCCCTCATCATCGCAGTCACATTTTATCCATGATCCAGGTTTCCAAAGCTCTGCAGCAAATCCAGAGATTGAAAAATTATTGCTGGCTGATGTTTCTAATCAAAGTGAATTAAAAGAACCTGTAAGACAGTTTGATGGTGATGGCTCTTCAAAGTATCGTGAAGTGCATCCGCTAACTCCTTCTCCAGTGTCGTTGATGACAATGCCTTCTAATGTTCATTCTCAGTCTCAGGTTTCTTCAACGTCTCTTCAAAAGATATATGCTAATAATGCAGAACAGGTTATACGGACACAATCTGTACATAGTGAGATGCAAACCAAAGTTTATACTCCTCTGTCACCAACTACAATGAGTGACAGTCGTAAGTTAACTTATGCCGAAGTTGCAAGAAAGAGTAGTCCAATGCCCTCATCAGCAAGTTGTGCTGCCCAATCATGTGATTCCCAGGTAACCAAAGTTATGCCTCTAAAAAAAGCAGAAGATAATGATCCAAATTCCTTTAACCACTCAGCGCACTATCAAAAACCTGATGAACCAGGTGCAGAAAATCAAACTCAGAAGTCTTTTTTAGAGATTGATTCTGACAACCGAAACCGCCCAAAATTAGAACCACTTGTTGAAGATACATCATTGGTTGAACATTCCGAATCAGTAGAAACTGAACAGCATTTTTTAGGGGTTAGCGATGTCACCCGTCAAAAAAACGAGTTTAGGCCTCTGTTCAACTGTGAGGACGGCATAACAGAAATATGCCAGTTGAACAGAGGCTTTTGCCATCATCCTCAATGTGAAAAAGATGTAATTAAAGTTGTACAAGGTGAGTCAAATTTTGATGAACCTTTTCACGTAGTAAGAGACTCGGCACTCCAACTGCAGGTGGAAAAGAAACAATGTTTGAAAGGAAAAGTTTCAATGTCCTGTGAAGATTTTCATTCTGTTCCTGACAAAAGTCAAACAATCAAGAATAAAAGGAGGAAAAAGAAAAAGAAGAAAAAGTCATCAGATGATAACAATAAAACTATTGAAGACACTGTATCTGATAGTATTATTTCTGGCAATGAAGAATCAGTGGTGATGGAAAATGTACAACCAAGGCCTGCTGCATCTCCTATACTTGCCAGGCAGATAGGTAATTGGCATTATCAAAGTGGAAG
The DNA here is from genome assembly GCF_987345545.1 of Pholcus phalangioides. NCBI lineage: Eukaryota > Metazoa > Arthropoda > Arachnida > Araneae > Pholcidae > Pholcus > Pholcus phalangioides. Next base: position 20,002,481 of record NW_028301596.1, on the reverse strand, counting down.
AGATTCCGGATATAGCTCTCCTACGATCACCAGAAGAACCCCTGATGGTCAGTTTTCTGCACCATTTAATAGAAGCATCCATGAAGATGAAAGAATCACTGGCATGATCCCAGAAGATTCTGATAATCAGATGCTTCCATCCATCTTTATACCTGCAGTGCAAAACTCTGTTGAAAATCTCGCGAACGAAAAAATAAAATCATTTTTGTGGCCTGCAACGTTTTCCCCATGTAGCACTTCCATTGATGTAGACTCAAAGTTGAGTTCCAAGATGCAATCGGTGTCTGATTTGTGCAGTATTACTGAACCTGAAGAAAAAAAATCAAGTTTGGAAGAATTTGACCACCAACATGTTAACTCTAAGAACTTGGATTCAAAGGCATTTACATCTGAAAAAGATTGTGATTTTAACATGCAACTGAAGGAAGAATATACTGAAATCAAAATCAATTCATATGCTTGTTTAAAACACGATAACTTAGTTTCATATGAAATTAATTTACTGTACCCAGTTTCTGTAGAGTTATTCACTCCAGAAGAGATCATATGCTGTATACCACCAGTACATTATGTTCAGTTCTGCAGCATGGACCAAGAAAACTCCAGTGAAATAACAGATGAAACCAATATGAAATCATTTTTAATCATAAAAAATGAAGACTGCTCAGATTGTCCTACATATGCAAATATTTTGGATGCTACATTGAACAAAGATCAAAACATTCCCAATGAGGGTACTAAAATTTCTTCTGATAGTATCGGGGGATCTCCTGGAGGAGGAGGAGGAGTCACTATAATTTTGAAAAGCCAAGGCTGTGAAGGGAAAAAATACATGCATCAACAGAGTAGTTGCATCAAGGAAATGAAGGTTAAAATTATTTCTATTTTTCCTAGCTCGCATGACTGAATTCTGCAAGCCACTACAGTGTGTCACATTTGTTCTAGCACCCGCTGCAGTCCCCCTCTTTGCTCATAGCATGGTTGATGCTGTGTGTGTTGGATATTACTAATAGCATGGGATGAATTTATAAACCTCCTGCATGATATCTCAAATGCTTTCACTTTTTTTTTCATGATTGATGCGTTGAACATACTCTTGCAAGGTTTTCACTTTTGTGTTGTGTACTGATTTTGTATTAACCATGCCGATTACCTGGCAAAGAAAGAAAGCAGATTTTAATTAAATAATTATATAACTTTAGTAAGAAATAGTATATTGTGTCCCCTTATGCCAGAAACATGAATGTGCAAATTTTCCATTTGCTTTTAACAGCTGGTTAGATACCTTATTTTGTGATCTAAATTTTACCAGAAATTCAAATGTGTGTCCCTATCGAGACACATGTTAAAACATTTTTTATGAAAATAACTTTCATAGAGTAACATGGATAGAATATTCATTCAAACGCCATTTCCCATGTTGTTTTTTTCCCAGAACATTGCATATTCATGCTTCTGGCATGGGGTGGGGGCGGCGATATTTAAGATAGCCTTTCTAGATGACATTTTTTTTAACCTTAAAATTATTTTTCTAGATCCGGGATCTTCAATCTTTCAGGCCAAATTGTTAAAAGTTTCAATGTAACAATGTAATGTATAGTGGCATCTTCGCAGAAGCATCTCAATGGGAGTACTAAGAATTGAACAGTGGACCCAAATAATTGAAGACTTCTATTTATCTCAAATTATTTCGTTCATTATTGTTAATTTCCATCAGTTCAAAAAGTTTCTTTCCTTGATTCTGATTAATTAATTCTTTTATTTGTTATGGAATTACAGGGTGTCTTATAAATTTGTAAATAGTTTAAAAAATTGTATCATAATTATTAGGAATTAATGGCAATATATAATTAATGAAAAATTATTCATGATTAGTGAAAAACTGATTTAGTAATAGATGAAAGAAATTATTTCAGGAATTGAAGAAAAAAAAATTTATGATTTAATGGAAAAAGAATTCCTGAATTACTGAAAGAAATAGTTTGAGAACCATTTGAAGTACAGGGTGTCCCATTCATTAATTCATAAATAGTAAAAAAATTCATGAAATTTGAAGGAACTGGTATATTTGAATGCAAAGTCTGCCAAAAAGTTATTCTCACTAAAGGGGAATTTTTTCGGTTCAGAGAAAAAAATTAGTTCAAATTTTTTTTGCTGGTAGAGGGTGCTGCATGCCAATCTGGCAGGAGTGATTGAACCTGATTTCTTTAATCTCTTCTGTGTTCGAAACGTTTGTAAAGCTTTTTCTAACGATTTGGGGCTGAGGTAAAACCACCAATAGTGCCTTATTCACCAACGTCATCATCACAATGACTTATGTGAGCTGCAGTAACAGGAAAATGTTATGAATAATAATTCATAATGCTCATTCGGAAATGAGCTGTTCATTGTACACCCTGCATTTTATAGGACTTTGATTTGCATATTTCTAGTGATTTGCTTTTATACAGCGCCCTCTATTGACAAAAATTTGAAATAAAT